>NC_090788.1:8825000-13702500 GCF_040054535.1 Antennarius striatus
GATCCTGTTGAACAACCCAGTCAGAAACTGTACTGCCACCTCTCCTAGACACTTCCAAACCTCTACAGGTATATCATCAGGGCTGACTGCCTTTCCACTCTTCATTCTCTTCAATGCCCTCCTTAATTCATCCTGACTGATCTTTGCTACTTCCTGGTCCACAACAGTCACCTCTCCTAGTCTTTGTTCTCTCTCATTTTCCACGTTCATCAACTCTTCAAAGTACTCTTTCCATCTTCCCATCACACTACTGGCACCTGTCAATAGACTTCCATCCCTATCCTTAATCACCCTAATCTGCTGCACATCCTTCCCATCTCTGTCTCTCTGTCTTGCCAACCGGTATAGATCAGTGTCTCCCTCCTTATTGTCCAACCTAGCATACAAGTCATCATATTTTTTTTTATTTAATTTAATTTAATTTAATACACTGTTATAACACCCGAAGGGAAATTAAGAATGCACACTCTAGTATTTGTTAGTCAATCAAATCAAATCACATGCATGCATATTAGTGTGTACAGGCCCCTGTAATACACACACCACACACAAGGGGGCCTGTAGGCATGCAAGGGAGGTAGAGTGGTAGGCAGCTCCTTCTTGGTGCGCCTCAAATGAGCAATTTGTAAAGGGGACGGCACCTTGCTCAAGGGTGCCTCGGCAGTGCTCCGGAGGTGAGCTGACACCTCCCACTGTCAGCTCACCTCCAGGTATATCATAAGCTCCTTGTTTGGCCTTTGCTACCTCTACATTTACCTTACGCTGCATCTCCCTGTACTCCTGTCTACTCTCCTCAGTCCTCTCAGTGTCCCACTTCTTCTTAGCTAACCTCTTTCTCTGTATACACTTCTGTACCTCCTCATTCCACCACCAAGTCTCCTTATCTACTTCCCTTCCAGATGAAACACCAAGTACTCTCCTACCTGTCTCCCTGATCACATTAGCTGTAGTTTTCCAGTCATCTGGAAGCACCTCCTGACCACCCAGAGCCTGTCTTAACTCCTTCCTATAAGTCATGCAACACTCTTCCTTTTTTAGCTTCCACCATTTTGTCCTCTGCTCTGCCTTTTTCCTCTTCATCTTCCTCACCACCAGAGTCATCCTGCACACCACCATCCAATGCTGTTTGGCTACACTATCGCCTACCACGACTTTGCAGTCACTGATCTCCTTCAGATTACACCATCTACACAAGATGTAGTCTACCTGTGTGCTCCTACCACCACTTTTATAGGTCAACCTATGTTCCTGCCTCTTATGGAAGAAAATATTCACTATAGCCATGTCCGTCCATTTTTCAAAATGAACTACCATCTGTCCTTCTGCGTTCTTCTCCTGGATACCAAACCTGCCCATCGCCTCCTCATCACCTCTGTTACCTGCACCAACATGTCCATTGAAGTTTGCACCAATGACAACTCTGTCACCTCTAGGTGTGCTCTGCATCACTTCATCAAAGTCCAACCAGGATTTTTTTCTCCTTCACCTCCAGCTCACATCCTACTTGTGGAGCATACCCACTAACAACATTGAACATCATACCTTCAATTTCTAGCTTTAGACTCATCACTCTATCTGACACTCTTTTTACCTCCAGGACATTCCTAACAAACTCCTCCTTCAAGATAACTCCTACTCCATTTCTCTTCCTATCTACACCATGATAGAACAACTTGAACCCTGCTTCTAAACTTTTAACCTTGCTACCTTTCCACTTGGTCTCCTGGACGCACAGTATGTCTACCTTTCTCCTCTGCATCATGTCAACCAACTCTACCTTTTCCTGTCATAGTTCCAACATTCAACGTCCCTACTCTCAGTCCTATACTCTTGGCGTTCCTCATCTCTCTCTTCTTACTGACACACTTTCCTCCTCTCCTTCTTCGACCACAGTAGTCCAATTTCCAACGGCGCCCTGTAGGTCAACAGTGCCGATGGCAGTCGTTGCTAACCCGAGCCTCGACCGATCCGGTATGGAAGTCATAAGTTTGATTCGCATCTTTGATTTGGCAAAAGTTTTATGCCGGATGCCCTTCCTGTATTTATCCAGGCTTGGGACCGGCACAATAAGACACTGGCTTGTGTCCTCTTGTGGCTACATTGTCTTCTTGTGGCTACATTTGTCCTCTCATGTTGCCTAGAAAACACATTCAGAGCTGAAAATATGCCTGAATTAGATATTTTAATTCTTCTTTGAAAACTAGCTGATCATCTTATCACATAGAGGTTATGCAGATAAACCTGAATCTGGGATGCGAAGCGGTTAGTACTTTGACAAACCATCACTCAGTCCATCTATCATCTGCTGATTAATTTTCCTAAATTAAAATATCAGAAAACTGTATGATTTTTATCACATTAATTTCCCATGTTGGCCTCCTAAAATCTAATATTTTATCCAACCATCAGGCCAGATCTCATCTATGATAAACAAAAACCTCAAACATCATATATTTTCGATTATGAAAAACAAAAACTTACACAAAATGTATTTCCTGTCATTCAATAAATGAAATTAAAAACTGCTGCTGTGCCATTGATAACATATACTCGTTAGTCATGTATAATATTTTTAAAAATTAGTCCAACTTCAACTTCATATAACCTAATACCAGCGCAAGCATTTGCGTATCTGTTTAAAGTCAGGAGGCTCAAGGCAATGATTTTATGTTGGCAGGTGAATCATGGTGCTTTTCTGATCACTAGGATCATTTGTTTAAGTCAAGAACTGAAAGGTGTTAGTTGTTTACAGATGGCAGGACTGTTTTAGAGTCCTGCCATCTCTTCTGCTCGTGACGTGATGAATAAAGTGATAATGTCTAATTGAACAAGTGTCTATTTCACCATGGAGGAAGTCTACTTGTCCATTACTAAAATGAGCCTGTAATTAAACTGTTACATGACAATAATCTCTAAGTTAAAAAAAAAAAAAGGACATCAGCTGAATGGAAATTATATTTTGTGTAACAGATGGAAATGCATACAAATTGAGAAAATGGTGATGAAATGGAAATCTACAAATCTGGTAATTAGGAAGTGTTATTGAGCAGCATGTTGGGAACCAGAGGGAGGTACGGTGCAGTAGAATATTAATGGAATTTTTTAAAAAAGTCCCACGTCTTTAACCAAATGTCCCACAGGCAATGCATTTAAAAAACAAAACCAATTAGCCTTGCTGTTTTACTTATTGATGTTTTCTGTCATTCCTTCTATCTATCTGCCCAATGAGATCTCACCAACAGATGTTTGAAAGGACGTAGCAAACATTACACTTGCTTTCTCTTTGGCTGATTTAGAGATGCAGCACTAGTCTGCATCCTTCACATTACTTCTAAAACTGTGTGGTAAACTTTAGTCCACAGATGTTCTATGGGACCATTTTATGTAACGCTTAACCTTTCAGTGTTATATTCAAAATCTAATCAGAAATGTAAGTAAAGAATATTTTTAATGTGGCTCAAATGCTAAACTTAACAATCTGGGCTTGAATCCCACACTTTCAAAGATTTGAATGCCTCACAAACACTTCCAGCGTTTAGTGATTCAGCATCACGGAGAACCCATCCAGTCCATCACATCTTTACCATAGTAGAGAAATTAATGGTGAATGTTCTTCCAAATCCTCATTAACTACAGAGGGACAATAGAAATGGTCACCGCTGCTTACGTGACAAACTGACATAAGATCTGTGTATCCCAGGTCAGGAATGCTCCACAATGGATTATTAAAACCCACAAATACCCATCTACAGAGCATCTGTTGAGGTGTGATAATAAAAGACAAGCCCAACATAGACCACAGATCGTTCCCCCATAATTATTTTAATGTTGCGATTCAACCTCACCTAAAGCATTCCCAAAAAACTTTTTTAAAAAAGGAAAAGATCATGACTCCACCTCATTAACCTGATTTATACTTTTGCATTTCAGTTTTCACAGCAAGTCGTTTTGTTTATCAAGTTGTGGTAATAACAAAAGAAGTGATGTCTCCTTTATAACAGTTGTTGTTCTTTCCCTTAGAGCTAAATACATCCAACATTTCAATATCTGTGTTCAGAATTACACTGATCAACCAAGGGGAAAGTGTAATTAAGATTCCAAACAAGGTGGCTGATGGTAGAGAAATAACCCTTGTGTTGATGACTTCATGTTATTGTTGTTGATTTGAAAATAAACCATGAAAGGCTTCAGGCTCTTTTTAATTGATCGTAGTTGTTAAAATAAATTGAAACATAACAGAGGAAAATAATGCTGCTGTAGTTTGCAGAATGAATGTGTATGCCCACTGCAAGCCCCCAAACAATGCCCCACATTGCCTGTATCTAAAAATAGGGTTACTTGGCCTATTCCTCACACTGCTCTGCCATCAGCAGCTGCCCTGCCTTGTAGCGTGGCCTGATACAGCAGCGCACAACCATCCACTAGGCTTTGATGCAGCATACAGCACTGATGGCTGACACCTCTGACTTACTGGATCACATCATGCTCACATACTGCTCCAAGTCTGCTCTGACCTCCGGCCTGCAAGAGCTCCACCAAGATGTGGTTGACGTCATTAGAGGAAAGCTCACGTTGAATTAGATCAGTTAGTTAGTTTGTTTGAATGTGAACGTGATCGTCGTCCATGACTGTGGTGTTGACTTAAGAGTTTGTGATCCTTTATTTCAGTCAGTAGAAAAGTTGAATAAGGACTGGACCTGAGAGGAATCAATGTCTGGGACCTTTTACATGTTGTAACACAATGACATGCAGGCCACTAAACAAAGGGTTTGTACTCTGAAGAGCACAGACAGAAAACATAACCACAATGAGTAATGTAATAAGATTAGTTTGTCATCTTAAAAGAGTTTTACAAACTTCACCTGACCCTTGGGAGACACTTCATAATACAATGTAGCTGCAACAAATTCATTATCTAACCTACAAGAAAAGTTTTTAATGTGGTGTACATTACCATAAATATGTACCATAAATATTCAACACGACGTTTTTTGCAGTAATAAGTCCATTCATCAAAACCACAGAGTGAAATGGAAAAATCTATTCCAAATCTAATCAGTGGAAAGAATCTGCAGGTTTAACAACTTTTTTAGGATAGAAGGAGAAGACAACTTAGGGTCAAGGACAATAGCTGTTTTGCACTGAATCACAGTGAGAAACCTCTTGTGCTTAAATGTTCAAAAGTAGTTTGACACATATACGTATATATACATAGAAAAGACATATTTAGGAAAATTAGTCAGCAAGTTGTTGATAAAACTCTTGCCTGACATTTGAAGCTCATTTTAAGCAGTTTGAGGTGCAGTATGAATAAGCGCACTTGGGTAGCGCTCACTTGTTTGTTTGAACCACTAATTTTGTGTCCCATTAATTCTGACTCGCTATTAAATCAGTTTGGAACTTATTGATTGGGTTTCCACCTCCTTGAGTCATCACCGTATCGTGGTGGAGGGTTTGTGTGTCCCAATGATCCTAGGAGCTAAGTTGTTTGGGGCTTTGTGCCCCTGGCAGGGTCACCCATGACAAACAGGTCCTAGGTGAGGGACCAGACAAAGGACGGCTCAGAAACCCCTAATGATGAGTACAAACAATGGAACACGTTTTCCCTTGCCCGGACGTGGGTCACCGGGCCCCCCTCTGGAGCCAGGCCTGGAGGTGGGGCTCGAAGGCTGGTGGCCGGGCCTGCACCCATGGGGCCCGGTCGGGCCCAGCCCGAAAGCACAACGTGGGTCCCCCTTCCCATGGGCTCACCACCTGTGGGAGGGGCCATAGGGGTTTGGTGCACTGTGAGCTGGGCAGTGGCCAAAGGCGGGGACCTTGGCGATCCAATCCCCCAGAAGCTGGCTCTTGGGACGTGGAATGTAACCTCTCTGGCAGGGAAGGAGCCCGAGCTGGTATGTGAGGTCGAGAAGTTCCAACTACATATAGTCGGGCTCACCTCCACACACAGCTTGGGCTCTGGTACCAGTCCTCTCGAGAGGGGTTGGACTCTCTTCCACTCTGGAGTTGCCCATGGTGAGAGACGCCGAGCAGGTGTGGGTATACTTATAGCCCCCCGGCTTGGGGCCTGTACGTTGGGGTTTACCCCGGTGGACGAGAGGGTAGCCTCCCTCCGCCTTTGGGTGGGGAGACGGGTCCTGACTGTTGTTTGTGCTTATGCACCAAACGGCAGTTCAGAGTACCCACCCTTTTTGGAGTCCTTGGAGGGGGTGCTGGAGAGCGCTCCCACTGGGGACTCCATCGTTCTGCTGGGGGACTTCAACGCTCACGTGGGCAATGACAGTGAGACCTGGAAGGGCGTGATTGGGAGGAACGGCTCCCCTGATCAGAACCCGAGTGGTGTTCAGTTATTGGACTTCTGTGCTCATCACGGACTGTCCATAATGAACACCATGTTCGGACATAAGGGTGTCCATATGTGCACTTGGCACCAGGACACCCTAGGCCGCAGTTTGATGATCGACTTTGTGGTCGTTTCATCGGACTTGCGGCCGCATGTCTTGGACACCTGGGTGAAGAGAGGGGCGGAGCTGTCAACCGATCACCACCTGGTGGTGTGTTGGCTCCGATGGTGGGGGAAGATGCCGGTCCGACCTGGCAGACCCAAACGTATTGTGAGGGTCTGCTGGGAATCCCCTGTCAGAAGGAGTTTCAACTTCCACCTCCAGCAGAACTTCACCCACTTTCTGGGGTAGGCGGGGGACATTGGGTCTGAGTGGACCATGTTCCGCGCCTCCATTGTTGAAGAGGCCGACCGCAGCTGTGGCCGTAAGGTGGTCGGTGCCTGTCGTGGCGGCAACCCCAGAACCCGCTGGTGGACATCGGTGGTAAGGGATGCCGTCAAGCTGAAGAAGGAGTCCTATCGCGCCTTTTTGGCCTGTGGGACTCCTGAGGCAGCTGATGGGTACCGGCTGGCCAAGCGGAATGGCAGCTTTGGTGGTTGCTGAGGTAAAAACTCGGGCATAGGAGGAGTTCGGTGAGGCCTTGGAGGACGACTTCCAGACGGCTTCGAGGAGATTCTGGTACACCATCAGACGTCTCAGGAGGGGGAAGCAGTGCAGCATCAACACAGTGTATAGTGGGGATGGGGCGGTGCTGACCTCAACTCGGGACGTTGTGACTCGGTGGGGAGAATACTTCGAAGACCTCCTCAATTCCGGGGACACGCCTTCCCATGAGGAAGCAGAGTCTGGGTTCTCTGAGACGGGCTCTCCTATCTCTGGGGATGAGGTCACCGAGGTAGTTAAAAAGCTCCTCGGTGGCAGGGCCCCGGGGGTGGATGAGATCCGCCCGGAGATCCTAAAGGCTCTGGATGTTGTGGGGCTGTCCTGGTTGACACGCCTCTGCAACATCGCGTGGACATCGGGGACAGTGCCTCTGGATTGGCAGACTGGAGTGGTGGTCCCCCTTTTTAAGAAGGGGGACCAGAGGGTGTGTTCCAACTACAGGGGCATCACACTCCTTAGCCTCCCTGGCAAGGCCTATTCAGGGGTTCTGGAGAGAAGGGTCCATCGGGAAGTCGAATCTCGGATTCAGGAGGAGCAGTGTGGTTTTCATCCTGGCCATGGAACAGTGGACCAGCTCTACCAGTGGACCAGTGTTTTGTGGACTTGGAGAAGGCGTTCGACCGTGTTCCTCAGGGGGTTCTGTGGGTGGTGCTTCGGGAGTGTGGGGTACCGAACCCCTTGATAAGGGCTGTTTGGTCCCTGTACGACCAATGTCAGAGTTTAGTCCGCATTGCCGGCAGTAAGTCGGATTCCTTTCCAGTGAGGGTTGGACTCCACCAAAGCTGCCCTTTGCCACCAATTCTGTTCATAACTTTTATGGACAGAATTTCTAGGCGCATCCAAGGCATTGAGGGTGTCCAGTTTGGTGGCCTCAGTATTGCATCTCTGCTTTTTGCAGATGACGAGGTACTGTTGGCTTCATCACGCCGTGATCTAACATGTGGTTACATTAATTTTGTAACATCTTGTATTAAGCAGAAACCTTTTTTTTTTTGGCACTTATGAAGAAACGTTTGCTCAGCGTCAATTATTTCTGTGCAGAAATTGATGCAAGAATCAGAATTAGAAAAATAAAGACGATTTATCTATAAATAAATTGCGGGAAAAAACCCTCAAAACAAAACCAAACTAGACCTCGCCAGGTGCGATGCACTTTTCTTTGAAGACACTGCTCTCTGCTGGTGTAAAGTTGTAAAACATGCAGAGGGGACGTTTCTTTTTTCCTTGAAGGTTTTTTTTATGATTCAGTGAGCAACATCCATGCGCCGTTGATTGATATTAATATATTAGTAATGCATAATTAATGTAAGTGCATCACGCAAAAAAATATCAAAGTTCAAAACTATCCATCATAATACATGTAAATTGAGATTATAAGTGATTACTTTCTGTGACAAGTTTTCTTTATATTCAGTTGTTTTTTAATACAGTATTAGAAAATGAACATATACTGTTTCATACCATATGAGCTGCTTTGCAGTCTCTGAAGCACAAAATGAAAATCTGAATGTGCTGCTGAATGTCAGAAATATTCTTCTAACCAAATGCATTTGATGCATTCATTCTGTGCTTGCTGTGATGAATCGCCTATCAAGCCATGTGTCCTGGAAAATTATTTTTGATCATCTAAGTAAATAGAGTAGGGAAGTCCAGACTTTATTAGTATTTTTCTCTCAGCTCTGTTTCTGTTCTCCATGAGTTGCTTTTACCTAGAGGGTTGAAAGCTCCAACTACTGTAAAATTTATTAACACTCATGACAACATGAAAAATAGCACAATTATGTGGTTCATCATGATGTTTATCATCATCCATCCTATAATTGCAATGTCATTGTAAAATACATTAGAACTCTATTATGGAACTTCAAATAGAAAGTATTGACTTTTTCAAGATGAACTCCTTAAGGTCTAACCCTTAGTGCTGTGATATTGGTAAAGATGTACCAATCATTACCTGCTTTATCACTACATAATCAAAATTAATGTGAAGTAACAATAAACTGCTTATATTTATCGATTTTGGGAACCACACATATGAAAACTTACTCACAATTAGTAAGTGTTTGAAAGAATTTAAGAATTGCCAAATCAATATTTCTAACAGTTACATGTAAAAGTGTATTGCTAGGTCGCACTAAAAATGTCACTTCATGACAAAGAAATATCCAGCCATCATAAAAGCCTGCAGAATAAAAGTCAACAGCCAGACTCCTCTTACCATTAGAGACAAGTATGATGCCGGCTGTATTTTTATCTGCCACCAGTTTCTTTGCCATCTGATATAAAAGCTCAGTAAAAAACGATCAAAGTCGTCACATATTTACTTCTATTTAACTCAGAACCATCTGTTCAGTTACTTTTATCAAAAAATGGAATTATTTTTCTTTTCGGCAAATAAATATATTTCACTTTGTGAACCTATCTTCATATAACATTTGTTGTCTAAGCATTTCGTTGACTGAAACGATTCCGGGGCCATTAAAAAAACCAGTAAAAGAAATGTGGAATGTGGTTTTACTGTTAAAATGATTTAATCATTAATGGTAAACTGGAGACATTCACAGTAAAAAAAACGGGGAAATTTAACAAATATTTGCACCTTCCATCTAGCATACAGACAACAGAATTCAGATATAAAAACAGTGTCTCTGTATTAAATAGCAATAATTGTAAAGCCATCACTAAATTAGGGTTTTTTTCTGGTTCAAACAATTATTTTCACTGAATATATCAATGGCTCTAAAAAACCAATGCTGCCCACCTTTTGCATATAAATTAAAGGTATGTTTGCTTGCTGCAGTGAATCATTGTCAGGTGTCAGCTGTGTGAATGGTCTGTGGATCTGCTGATTCTCCCACGCTGTCATTCTGTCCCTCCTCCTCCTCAGAGTCCTCAGAATTGTTTACCACTGCAGCACAGAGAGAATGGAGCTCTTCCAAAACAGAAAAGAGTCTCTCTGGCAGGAAGCAGACGGACAGGTCAGTCACGCTTGTGGAAATGTTAGGACTTAAAATAAGCTTCTGACAGAGGTTGAGTTGAGACACTACTCACCGTTGGCAACTTTTGCTCCTACAGCACAACTTATGTCTTGAGGAGGAGAGGAGATTTGTAGAGCTGCTCTAGTATATTCGTTTGTTGGCCCTCTCTCAGCGGCAGCAGTCTGGAGCAGATTGAGGACATGGAAGGTCACCAAAACATATGAAGGGATAACTGTTTTTCACAACAGACTGTTGTTTTAAACAGTCTTACCATCAGTAGACATTCGTCTTTCTCATTCTCTTTCGGTTGTTTATTCTGAACTCCTCTCCCCAAATGTTCTCTCATCTCATTCTGCTTCCTCGCTGCATCTCTCTCAAATTGCCGCAAAGTCATAACTGCAACAGTCAATGCAGACATCAGAATCCACGGGGAAATTCTGCTATATAACGTGTAAACAATGACGATCATATTAGATCGCAGGCTGCCGTAAATATATGACTTCAGCTGTCTACGCTGAGATGCTGAGCGCTGATGTAGCACAGCACTCGTCGTGATACCTGCTTTGGTGTGCTCCCTCTTGGCGGTATTGACTTGAACCTCCATCTCTCTGAGTTTGTTGGCACAGCGGTCTTCAATCTCAGACATTCTCTCCTGCAGGGCTGAAGGGGAACAAATAACAGACCACTCCTCAATACCATAGCTCACACAATGACAAATGATTTAAAGGTGTATATGTACATCAGGGGATTTTATTCTGTTTCCCATAGGCAACAAGACTTCCATAAAGATAGTGCTACACAGTCATCGGCCGACTCCACAGTTCTCCTCAGCTTCATGGTGAGGAGAACTATCTTTTTTTTTTTATCCGTTAACTTTAATGTTGTAGATGACAGTCTCGTTTCTCATAGAAGCAGTATTCAACAATAAGGCTCAAAAACACCTACTGTGTGATATAATGCACATTCAGCATCAAATGGCCAAAATACACAGTTGTCTACAGGGTGGTGAGAAGAGTGGAGCACCGAAGAGCTAAAGAGACACATATTTCCCTCAGGAGTCTGGGGAGAAGAAAATAGAACTACAAAAAGTGTGAAAACTGAACTAAAAAGGGCTGCAAGTGGAGACTTAAGTTTGCCATGGCAACATAAAATTTAACAATATGTCACTGTTGTTTTTGCAAATTGTTTCTACACTCAAGTGGCCACATGGTCAATTCAGCAGTCAGACACCCAGATGAACAGTTTTTGCTTTCTTTTCGTACAACATAAAATCTCTTTTGTCATCAGAGGACACAATCCAGTGTCTTATTGTGCCGGTCCCAAGCCCGGATACATACAGAGGGTTGTATCAGGAAGGGCATCAGACGTAAAACTTTTGCCAAATCAAACACGCAAATCAAATCTATGACTTCCTCCATCTCTACAGCAGCTCAACAGGAAACGCTGGATGTTGGACAATATCTACCTGAATGGTTACAACTATTTTCAGGTTGCTCTCCATGACTTTCACTGACAGTATTAGGATGAGGTCTCTTAATAGCCAGCATGAACAAATGAAATAACAAAGCGAGCAAACCCTCTCTGTGTTCAAATGGGAACGATTGTTCTAAGACAAAATGAAAAATTGTGGCCTGTTACTTTAATACAGGATTATAGCTGATGGTTCCCAAGTCGCCTGGCTGAATTCAACTAACCTTTCCTAAATGGCTGCAGTCAAGGTGCTCTTGAGTCAAGCCACTAAGCAGACTGATGTGAATATGTGGAGACTGTAACAAGGGAGGGGGGCTCTGAAAAAATGCAGGAGTCCTTTGTTGAAGTCAAGGTTGTAAAACAGTCAAGCTACGGTGGCTGCCTCACCATGCTCACTGAGCTCCTGCTGGCTGAGCCATTCAGAGTGGAGTTTGTCCATGTTGACTTTACTCTCCTCCAGCTGCGCCTGGATCTGCAGCAGACTCTGCTCAGCCTCGTCTTTATCAGCCACAGCCTGAAAGGCCTCCGTCCAGCTCTGCTCTAGCTGCTGCTGCTGCTGATTCAGCTTCCCCTCATCTGAAGAGGACGTTTAAAGGTAACCAACATATCAACCAACATATCAAAAGAAAACATTTGTACTGGAAGATCAGATGATGTCTTATAATACAGTGCAGTGACTGGCACAGGGGCTCACACTGGTCTTTCAGATCAGCTAGAGCTTGATCAATGAGCTCAGGGGTTCTTTTTAGCTCCTGTTTGAGCTTGTCTCTCTCATCACACACCAAACTCAGCTCTGTCCGGAGGTTTGTGAAGCTGCAGGGCAAAAAAGATGTGATGGAGAAAAAAAAAACAGACAAAGAAGAGCATTAATGGTACATATGGTGCATAACTAAGCATGCGAAAATCAAAACAGACATTTTACTTTTAGAATAATAATAATACTGGCCAAGACTGATTTTGCACACAATTGTCAGATCATAATAAACTTAAACTAACTTTAAAATACTGATTACCTTTATGCATCATTTTATAAGCAACATAACTTTCACATCATTTAAAAAAAAAAACACCCCAAATCAATAAAATGTGTAACCCCACTCCTCATGCTGTGCAAAATCTGAATAACGATTACTAATCCACATATTGGAGTTCCTGAATTCTTGAAATCCAACCAAAGAAGATGGAAATAGGATCTTGAAGGTTCTGGAAACACAAAACTTGTGTGGAGTCATTTCAGTTGCTTTTACTTTTTAAAAAAAGCACCCATTACTTGTGATACTGAGAATGCTGTCACGCTCAATTCCTTCCACAAATATTTAAATTTGTGTATTTTGATTCATGAGTCATTAGTTTGACTAATGAAATGACTGGGAGTAAACTCTGTAAACTCGCTTTATGCACTAAGGTTCAGTAAAAGATGGTTCATGCCTCACACCTGTCTGCAGTCTGTTCTGCCTGTTTACTGGCCTGCTGAACTTTCTGCAGAGCAACCCTCCTCATGATCAAACCTGGAAAAAACAACATCGTTACTTTGATTGCCATGCATATGCGATTCAGGCAGAAGCAGCATAATCAGCACATTAAGATCCATTCTAATAACACCTTGGATTGTTTCCACTCTTCCATTAGCGAATGCTAGCCTCTGGGTTAAAGAGATGAGCCTCGTTTGAGTTGCAAACAATTCTGCCACCTTGCTTTCAAATGCCAGACTAAGCCTGTGAGGCAATGACAAAAGTTATGAAAATACAGCATCAACTGTGATGATGATTAAGAACATTAAACAGGAATTGTTGTTTTCCTCTCATTCCTAAATTGGGGTGCAATTATTTTACCTATGCACAGCATCTGAGAGAGTTTTAAGCTCAGCCTCCGCTTTCTGATTCTGCACCTTCAGCTGTGAATTTTCCTTACGAGCCTGGAACAAGTCCTGCTTAAAGGTCTGTAAAGAAAAATGCACATCCATGTAAATAAAGTATCTTACACAAATTTACTGTGATGCTCAATATCGAAGATGTTTTTGTGCCCAGCTGCTGTTATTAAAACGACAACCGCTACTGGCATCGAGTAAAGATTTCATGGAGTCAGCATTTCTGTGTATTGGCTCCTATGTACAAGGGTTTATCGTTTTTCCAAAGCAGCCACAAATTTATTGTGTATCATCAAATTTTCAGGCAATTATGTAAATCAAGTCAGTTGTTAAGGTACTAACCTCATTTTCCACTCTTTGCAGGTCCAGCTCAGCTATTCTGTCATTTAAGCTGTGTTTGAGCATGCTAGCCCGGTGCTGCTCCTGCTGGAACTGCTGCTCCATGGATCTGACCTGAAAGACAGACGCGACCTTTAAACACACAGGACATGATTGTGCAAAGACAGATAAAGGTCCATACTTTTGAAAGCAGCTGGTCCCTCTCTCCTCTTATTTCAATGTCCTTTGACCGGAGCTGGACACATAACTTGTAGACTTTCTCTCTCCAGCGCTGAAGCACTTGAAGGCCTTCAGATCCATTCTTCATGAGTGGGTCTGCCAAGGCCTATTAGACAGAAACATTGAAAACAGCAACAAAACAACAGAAGCACATGATGACAGTGAGATTCCTGGGCTAAAGCAGAAGGTTGCCTTGCCAACAGTGATGACGATTAGCTAGAGCTTGCATAATTATGTTGAAAAACAAAAGCTCACTTTCTTCACCAACTCCTCTTCTTGGAGAGCGACTATCTCATTCATAGAGTTAAGCCTGACTGTCAAGAGCTCTGTGGTCACCTGAAGAGCAGCTTTCTCTTGGTTCAGCCTCTACAATACAATGAATATAAAAAGTACACATACACATATGGGAGGGATTATTATAACAAGCATGACAAGTCAAAGATGTAACGCTCCTTTGTGCTACAAATCTGGACACTATGGAAAAGAACAAGGTTTTAAGTTAAAGTAAGGCAATTACTTTACAGTAGGCTGATTGCAATCAATGCCATTTGTATTGTCTTCACCTCAACAGCGTCATTTAATTGCTCCTTCTCACTGTTCTCTGGGGCAAGCTGGCCGATGTAATTTCGCAGGCTGTGCAGTGTTGCTGATTGTGTCTCAAAAGCTTGTCTCATTTGGCTGAAAAATAAACCACATTCCCCCAAAATCAGTGAATCTGACTGCAAAGTGCTGCATCCGATTAGCTGTTTTAAATTTTAGATTGAATGCAGCACCTTAAACCTTCTCTCAGGCCATCTCTCTCAGTGGATACCTCCATTAGAGAGCTTTTGAGCTGCAGCACTTCTGAGGTTATTGATTGAAGTCTGTCCTGTAGTTCACCGTTTGCTTTCCTTGCTGCTCCCAACTCTGCATGATGAAAAGCACTCAACTGCTGCAGCTAAAAAAGAAAAAAACCTTGAAATTATTCAGACCAACACATGTAATGATGTAACATATCAACAGTTTTTCCTCAATTCTTCCTGAAGTGTGTAAATGTGTATGTAATCTATTTTTAATGAAAATCACATAGATTGTGGTACTCTCAGATCGTGTGCATTCTTACTACTGTGTGGCTAGATGTTATGCGAATAAATCAGTAGAGTAATAGAACCAACTAGACCAACTAGGCTATTCTGATTGGGCAAATTATTTCACGCAGCTGATCCTAGGGTGCAGTGTTGTAAACAATAAGTAATAGCAGGTAACATGACTAATGAGCTTCAGCCACACTGGAGTCACTCTTGCTGCTTGTGATTAAATTGCCAGAGATTGTGTCACGTACCTCGTTCTCCTGCTTCTTGTGGATTTCTTGCAGTTGTTGTGACATTTTCAGAGTCTGCTGTTTGAACTCCTCTTCAGTTTGAACCCTTCCCATTTCAGCCTTCAGAACAAGCTCCTGGGCCTCCTCTTTGCTCCTCTCTAAATCTCTTTTCAGCTTAGTAATTTGCTCTGCAGATTCTCCCTTCAGTCTTTCAAGCTGAATGAAATTAAAATGTTGAACATAGACATGTTTTATTTAGAGAAGTAATGATACTGATATTGGCTTAACACAAATGTTAAAAGATGGTAAAACTATGCAAAAGCTGAGCATTTCCTCCAGTGTCCCTTCTAATCACAAGTTTCATTCATACTATTACGCAATACCAGGATTTTAATTCTTTCAACATGAAAACATGCTGAACTTAGAACTTAGATCCTTCCATAACTTTGGACAGAGGGGAAAACAGCTTTTCCACAATAATCAGCTTTTTCAGCTCCACAGGGTATATTCACCCCAAATTTAATTGTCTGTTTTGATCCTTGATGTCTGTCTCTCACACAGGTTTCATGCAAATCTGTTGCATGAAACCTGTGTGCCATTGAACCCATTTAAGAGTTAAATGGCTGCCCTCGGCATCTGTGGTGAAGTTTAAGAAAATGAAAACAAATCATAGATCCTATGCTTTTTATATGGATGTACTCTGAAATTCAATGGTTTGTCCTTGAGGCGATGTCCCCTCTTCCATCCATGAGCAAAAATGATAAACAAAAAAATAAGTGGAAAAATATTTCAAACTTTGCCACATTATGGAGATCCACTCTAAAATGTAATGTGAGCCACACCTTTCCACCAAGTTTCATAAAAATCTGTCAAAAAAATGTGTGTACAAAGGCAATACAAAGAGATGAACAAACCCAACTGAACTCCTTGCCATTTTAATTAGCTTCAGTGTAATTAAAACATTTAGCAGACTGCATTCTACTTTTAAGACTGCAATACTACACAAAAGACTGTCAAAATAATTTACAAGATGCCAGCATTTCTCAGGCGATCCGCATCAACACCTGTGTAGAAATTAAATGTTTGGTCAGTAAATAACAATACCTGTGAGCTTATTTTCTCCTTCTGTGAACTGCTGTGAATGAGCTCCTCTTTCATTTGGCTGAGATCATCCTTAGCTTTATATAGCTCTTCACGCATTGCTTCCAAATCATGGCTCTGTCTGTTACAAAAAAGTCATGCAGAGATAAGTTTATTCAAACTGATTTATTGTAAAAATCTGTTTGTTTAGTGATGAAGAGAATATCAGTACAACCATAAAATGACTTGGATGAATGTCACCAGCTCTTACCTGTTCATTGTGCTGTCTTTGTCTCTCATCTCTTGCCAGTGTCTCTCTGCCGTGTCTTTCAGAGCTTCCACCTGCCCCTTCAATCTCTCCACCTCTGCCTTGTGCTTTTCAGTCTCTAGACACCACTCCAAATCCCATCTGGACCACTGTTCTCTTCTCTCTGTACCTCTGGGTTTGAAAATCAATCAACTTGTGTTCCTAGTTTGCTATCCTACTGATAAACAATAATGGAATTCATAAAAATACTATGGAATACCTTCCACTACTTTCTGATGGATGAGTCACAGGTATCCTTCCTCTTCTGCTTTCTTCTCGTAACATCATCATCCTCTGGTTTTCCTTTCTCAACTCCAAGATTTCCTGTTGGGCCTGACTGATTGCCAGCCATTGATTGGTAGGACTGGGATCCTCCGATGGTACTGATGTTTTGTTTGTGTTTCTCCAGGAGGTGGGTGGTGTTGTCTCTGGGAGTTGAATGCCTCCCTGTGGTCCAGCAAACTGAACAGTGGATGTGAAATGTGACGGGGGTACCAGGTCTTGCTGGTTAATCCCTAAATGGTTAAAGAAAAAAAAAAAAGTGTTTAGGTGAGCACATTTGTAAATTTATCTCATTATAAAGATTTTCATAACATTCAACAGAAGGAATGAGAACAAAAAATACTAAGTGTGTGTGTGTGTGTGTGTGTGTGTGCATTTATGTTTGTATGTACAGTATATATACTTACACAAAGAGAGCGCGAGAGTGATATTCAAATATTTTTAATGTACTGTTTAAGGTGCGTACACACACACACACACCAATGTACTTCTTTACTTGTACGTATATTGGAAAACAGAAAAATAAATTTAAAAAATAGCAATGACCACACAGATCTGTTCTCTTCCAGATGTAAAATATCTTCAGTTAAATAAGCTCTGGGGAGAAAATGAGAGACACTGCTTTTATTCATTTCATAAATCATAGATCAGTCAGGAGGATGATCATACTTACCTTTGACAAACGGAAATATGGATGAGGAATTTTGTAAAAAAAAGTGCATGATTTTTCCAAATGAAATTGGTGTCACCATCACTTGTATGGAGGCCAAACACTATATTTTCTCTTGCGAGAATGTCATGTCATAGGAGTTTGGTGAATAGCCAGTCTTGAAAACCATACCCCAAAGTTTTAGTGTACATAGAGCAGGAAAAGCAGATGCTCAGTGGTTTCAATTTTGACAACAGAAGCAGCAGTTGTTCTCTTGAACAACAAGTCGTAACTTTAGCAGCTTGTTGGACTGGTAACCTGATTAACAACTGTCTAATGGACTTCTTGTGTCTTGAAGCTTACAGGGCAAGTTATCCAGTTTGTAACATCTTGACTCTTTTTAGTTGGTCACATTTGCAATATGTTTTATTTGAATTACTGGACTTAAACAGATTGTTTTTGATTTATCAAGTTACAGAATGACATTCGAGGTAAAAAATCTGCATGGGACCAGTGTCCCTTGTTCAATATCCATTAAATACGTTTTTCAAACCAAAGCCGTATGAAAATGGTTTTATGTTGCACAGCACTTACAAGTTATTCTATGTCAGTATTGAAATGATCACTGGTTTCCATTGTGCATCGCTAACAAGTGCAGATAATCATGGGTTGACAGGCACACCAATTCCTGCTATGGCTAGCTAACATAACAACGTCAACATTAGCTTCCAGCTCCGGGTCGTTAGCAACCGAACCCGCGTCTACGGCAACATTAACTTACTTGAAAAGGATGGTGAGGCAAAATCTGTGGGCACTACGAGCCTCTCTTTTGGCAAGTTATGTCGCTCCATGTTAAGCGAAAGTCACTGCTGACCATACACCAGACAAATAAATGCCAACGGATTGTTTTGGTCTATTATCACCGTTGACTTTCCCGGCACTCATGTCAGAGTCGTTGCCTTAGTGACGGCTTACAAACTGAACCCTCCGGTCTCCTGTGCTGCACACTTGTCCGCTTCGTAGCTTTTAATGCTCAAAACACGCGTAGGTTACAGTGACAGGTTTCGTCACTTGTATACTGTAGTAGTGTAGTTTTATTAAGTTGATTAAGTCAACTTAAATCGCGCAGTGCATCACGGGAAAGAGGAAGTAACTGCCACTTTCCCCTGACTTTTGCCTTTCAGGCTGACTGATTTACCTTCACATATCATTACAGTTACACGACCCGTAATTGTGTATAATTGCTATGCGGGCTTTACCTGGGGTGGATCACGTCAAATGCACATCTTGTAATTCATTTTCACAACTCAGGGTTTATATCCATGAGCACAGTAGCGCTAGACTGTCAGAGTGTCCGTTTTGATTGACCGACAGCAGGGCAGGTGTTGAAGGGCTCGTCAGACAAACCACATGAAATAGTCTGTACTGTAGTGTGTTTCAGCAAAGAGGACATCTCAAGACTGTCATTTGTTTTTGGATGAGAAAAGACCCTACAGGGGCCCTAAAACTATTAAACTACATAGCTAGTCATACCTTAATATTACAATGACTGGGAAACTGCTACAAAAATATGAACCACCCCTCAAATAAAATTGGATCAGCTGATTCCTTTTAAATGTCACCTATTTCCAAACACATCGTGTGTTTTGATATACCGTAGGTGTTTCTATTTATTTTAATGTTATGTCAAATAAAACTCCAATTATTTTAAGTGCAGACCTGTAGTGATTACATTTAATTGCTTTACATGTATTGTGCATGTTGGATGTTGTGATTTTATATGTATTGTTCAGGATGTCTCAGCAAAAGAGAGTTCATTATAAAACAATACACATTGGTTGGGGATTTCAAAATAAAATTCCTCCTTTTGTCTCTTTTCCAGCAGGAAAGGGAGAACTAAACACGTTTTCAGTACATCAATTATAGCTCCTCTGAATGGTAACTGGTGATTTGTTTTTGTAACTGCATTTGGGTTCTGAAGTGCATCTATAAATATACCCATGGGGATTAGTGCTCATGGTTACAAATAGACTCCAGGTGAATGTTAGGTGCTTTCGATATTCAAAATTTAGAAAAAAGCATCTGGGCTTACATCACTTCCTAGTTGCACTAATGATATTAAAGCCTCAGTGACACCAGGAACAGTGACAGGACAATGAAGAAAGAGATTCTAGATATTTTGGAGGGATCTGCTCATTGATGTGCATTAGCTGAATAGTATTTTCTACTTTCTGTGAAGCTTTATGACATATTTTACTTTAAATCACTTAAAGCTTTTAAGCTAAACTTTATTGTCGTGTTCATAAATTTCTTCCTGTGCATTTGATCCATCCCTGAGAAGCAGTGGGACCACCGGGACACAACATTTGTTTAAGAATCTTTCTTAAGGATATACTGTCCTTCTTCAATGCAGAAAGAGGGGAAAGGAGGATGACTGCATTTACCACCTAAGCTGCAGCCTACTTCATCCTAACTCCCTAACTGATCTCTTGATTTGTTGCTGGTTTGCCTGAAATACGCCCAGAGGCTTTTCTTTGTCCGTAGTTGCATCTTTCTACAACTGTAGAATCATTAGTATATGAATAATTTATATTAGGCATTACCATATCTTGACACATTTGTGTGCGCACGTTTTCTTCTATGTGCAGTGCTGCATGTTTTGCACATATTGCATTTGTGAAGCAAATCTAATTGTAATCATATGCTCATTTTCAATTAAAGGACTGCATTTATTACTTATAATTGGTTTTATTTTCACTGTTGAGAAAGATTTAATTACTGTAAACACTATATTTTTGCATAGCCTATCCTGCTGGTATTATGTTATGTTATAGTTGTCTAGTGTCTTTTTTGTTTCTATTTGATTATAACAATGATAAATCTTCTCTACAGCTGCCATGACCTACTTTCCCTCTGGGGTTCATTAAAGTTTCATCTAATCTAATCTAATCTATTTATGGTGTATTCAAGAGAACAAAGAGACATTTTAGTTTGATTTATACATATAAATGGTCACATATATCGAAACACCCTGGGAATACAATAACATAAATGAAATAAATGATAGAGTTGATGACTATATATAGCTGACTCAACAAATGAAAAGAACCGTATAACAGGAACATTGCCAAGAAAGACCCAAGATGACAGTGAAGCATTAAATACGGTGGACTTTAAAAATACTAATATTTAATGTAGGAAAGTGGACGATTGAGTAGAACAACGGAAGTGCTTTACATTTTTTGGGCGTGTTGATCTTGAATACCAAAGCAATATCACAACCAGCAGTGGGGATGTAAAAAAAAAAAGGCAATACTGATCCTTATTAAAAACAGAAAGGTGCAGCTAAAAAGTCTTTCACTGCACATAGTAATTGAAAAAGGCAGAAAGTCAGTATGGATATGCTTGCGTGTTCTGACCAAAATGTTCAGATTGATAAACAGATTTTTGTTGGTGTTGCAGGAGCTGCAGGATTGAGCATATACTCTCGACTCCTCAGCCACAATAACTTCCTGAAAGCAGTTGCTGCACTCCTGCCACATTTCAACTGTCTACTTAATCTGAGAGTCTACATACCCAAGGCAGTCATGCTGTGTTCTCAGTCCCTACCCAGAGCTCATGTTCACAGATGTCAAGTCATAAGGGATTCATGAGTTCTCCTTCCACCCTACAATATGCTGTCAGGTCAGTGTGTTTTCATCCCTGTCTTCTGCAGATGAAAGTCCTTCTCAATTGCCAAATAAACTTGTTCCCTCAAAAATCTCCACTTTCAGCTAGGTCAACCAAACATCTGGTCATGGCCCTATGCTTCCCCCACTCTAAATGATGGTGCTAAAGATTCAATATATTTGTAATTAAACTGGAGATGAAGGTGCAACCCCTGGGAGACCCATATCCAGCTGCAAACACTGCCATTCTGGTACATGTATTAAGGCCAATACAAATGGATTTACTCAAATTTATGTCATTAATAGAAATGTTCTTATGAGAGCAGCAGCTCCAAGTCAACATGCTGAAATGATGCCAAATCAACCTCTTCATAATTAAAGAAAATTTGAATATTTCTCACATCCTGACTTAAGAAACAATGGGTATCCTGGCAGACCCACGGCCACGGAAATTGCTGCATCTTTATCCCTAATCAAGCTGATTCAGCCCATACATCAGAAGAAACTGTCCATGACTGCAAATAACTGGACTAGAAATTGTATCTTTAATTAAAAAGTCTTCCTTTCAAGATACGCTTGATGAACTCTTTGTTTTCCACAGGGATAAACTCATAATGCCCATCTACAATGACCTGGAATGCACTATCCTGTTTACAGTTGCCTGGTAAAAACAAATCTATTTATCATTCTCATTCTTGGAACCCACTATTTATGTATCTCTGCATGAGAATCAAATTACTATGCTTTTTTGAATGAAAAACTCCTCTTTAGGTTTATCACCCAGCTTGAAACAGACATCTCTTCCAATTGCTATTAAAACAATAGCTCAGCTCTGCACAAATTACACCATCATAGCTGTTCTTCAGACCACTGGGCATTAAAGTATATATGGGAAAATATTTGCTCTGTCAGCAACTCTCTGATCTATATGCTGCTGGATGTACAGTGTATGGATGTGGAAGATTTTAGTTTGACAATCAAATGTTTACTTCAACTTCAGCTTAAGAATGCAGCAGAATATTGAGCTCAAATCCCTCATTAAATATGATTTTGCTGCTTCTGAGGTGCTCCTGGTGGTCCATAAAGAGAGAAGTAACTTTTCTGGCTCATAAATCAGTTTATTATTGAAACCAGATAAAACTGAACAAAACCAATGCAAGGCTTATTTATTCTGCTTGTTAAACCAGTGTGGTGCTGGTGTTTCAGAACTGTCATTACAATGCTTTTTAAAATGCAATTTCCTATTTGAAAGGATGGAGTCTTGATAAACGTGATAAATTGATCTTGTTTATGCTTTGAACGGAGATAAAGTGATTAGGAATCTAATTTAAAATATATTACAAAGCCAAATGGGAAATATTACAGGACACTTTATGGGGTTTTTTTTCTGTTGTTTTCTTTTCCTATACCGTTTTGTCTTGTCACACCTTGCTAAAAGGCGTGAGACAATTAAATGGCTTGTATTCAGGATGAACGCCCCAGCCTTTAAGCCTGCACAATTCATGCGCACACTCCGCTCCCGATAAAAGGTGGATGGGTTCTGCCTGAACACAAAGAGCCTGACTACACGAGTGCTGTACGGGGTTAGGGTGGCTACCTGATGGTTTCTAAATTAGGATTTTCTCAGTTGTTGGAGGGTGAATTTAATGCACTGGCGTATCCCAGTGGTTGCCTAGTAACGCGCTGGCAGTGAGATCTCTGTGGTGGGCGCTCCATTAAAATCGTTGGCGCTCCTGACCTTGGCGTCGTGAATGCGCAAAGCACACAGACTGAGTAAAGCAGGAGATAAGATAGTAAAGATCTGTGTGTTTGATAGTGGACCGGGGAAATATTTCACACAGCCTATTGTCCTTCAGCGAAACTGAGGCGCATAGGATGGAGGAAATCTCGTCATGGAGCGCGTATCGGCTCCTGTAAAAGCAGGTGAGTTAACCTAATGATTCTGTTTTTTTCCATGGGACGAATCTCTGTTCAGATTCATCACTGAGATCAGTGCTGATTGTTCCATCCAAAGCGAATACTCATGGATGGACATTGACGGAGCATCCGTTTCCTATTTTTCTCTATTTTGTTCAGAATAACATCGTCCTAGACCCGGATTTAAACAAGCTTGTCAGGCTCAACGCGCACAAACACGCACACGCATGCACGCACGCACACACACACACACACACACACACACACACACACACACACACACACACAGCAGTTTGTCGATGCTATCTGGGCTGTGGCTGTGGTTATCTCCATGGGTCTCAATCTGTGTATTAATTTATGAAACGTAGATCATCATGTTGAGTGCTACCTGCATGTTCCCTGCCAGGTCTCCTCTGCATCAATCCCTGTCTATATTTATGGCACTGCTATATCAGGTGGGTTTGGGGGAAAACACTAAAACAGTTTTGATCCACACAAGTCGAATTACAAGGACATTGGGAGTCCAGTGTCTGACACAGCTCCTCGTGCTTTCATGTTAAGGGCCCCAGGCAACCGGAACCTAATCAATAACATGTTGTCCTGGACATTTTTATTAGTGGTGAACTGCTGTTAATTCATGTGTCTGTCGATGATGAAGGTGTACAGATAGTCAGGACACGACAGACGTGATTATAGCAATCATTCTAATAGGTCTGTAAATGAGATCAAATCTGTCAAATGGGAATTGAAGTGGTTGGGGAAAGTCTTTTTGCCGAAACTAAATCTGTCTGCCTATTGGTACAACAGTTTGATTTTGGAACTCCATTACTTACATTAATTGGAATCCCTAGATGACAGTAAATATTGAATCCATGATTGAAAAATGTTCTTTTGTCTTAATTTTGCAGTATATCAAACCTTACCAAGTGATTGTTTACTTATATTTCACAGCCTATATTTGGTGGAAGCTTTTATTTTTGTCTGTGTAATCTCTGAGCACAAGTTGGAAAACAGAAATCACCCAAAACTGAAAGCATTCAGTTGACTGCTCTGATAATCATCAGCTCTAAAGTAAACACCCTAGCTTTGCCACCTGTCATTTAATTTAGAGGTTTGATTTGATTCAACTGCAAAGAAAAACTGCCAGTCTATCGAGAATGATATCAAGAATTCATACAGATTTTAACGGTCACTCATCCTAAGAATTAATTTATCCATACGATCTAAAGCCCTAGCATGAATCTTATCTTTCACTCATTCATCCAGTCGACACAGCGGACCACTTCTCACCGGATATACCCACTACACAACCCATGAGTGCCAACTTAATAATTTCAAATTCATACCAGGTTTGTGAGCAGAAAGAGTTTCTTTCCTACAAACGATTTATCATCTGTGTCCGTTTCAAACCAGAAGATGTGCCCAATCTACAAAAGAAAAAAGAAAAAAATAGGTGTTCTTTATCTTTTCCATTTTAATGTCTGGGGAGCCGTACATCACTGTCACACAGATAGAGGATGGAAGGAGACGGGCTTATCCTTTATGGATAATGGGGAACATTTATTAATACAGACTAATCTGGTTTGTGGCAGCACTGTCTCTTTAATGAACCCTTGTGATATTGTGCTCCATTTTTTCCCATTCTTTACATTTGAGCAAACTGTAATGATTCCCAGTATCAGGTAATGTGCTCCTTCACACTTGTGAAACAGAGAATATACTTCATTTATCTGTGTTTATGTTCCCACCAGTGTAAACAAAATGCTGCATGCAAAGAGAAAAGTCAATTCACCACATCTGGTTAATGAGTCTGTCATATTAGGAGGAAGATAGCATCTTTAGTTCTAATAGATAGGTTCATCAGATTGAGAGAAAGCTGTTTGGCTGCAGTCTTCCACAACGCTCGAGACAGTACTTGTCAATAAAGTTGATTAGGTTAACAAGCTTGTTTTTGCTTTGTTCAGTGAACAAGGCAGCGAGAATCTGATGTCGAGTATATTAAGCCAACTGCTCCCAGAAAGGACTGAGACAGGATGCATTTTGGATGACAAAGTAGTTAATTGGAAGGAGCAGAACACAGTTTGCTCTCCCTGGTTCTCCATGGGTGAGCTTACATTGATGCCTAATTGGCATAACGTATGTAGCATCTGTGTTAATGTGTATTCTCCTGTTTACTACGGTGTGCACACCGGTAAACCCACAACTAGCTATCACTTGTCCTCACACATATGAAAGCAGATGACAACAATGCAAAGCAAAACTGTGCATTTTTATTCATGCAGTACTGAACTGTACTTGACAATACACAGTATATACCAATGTTATATTTGTTCCAGATATCATGTGTTCCATATCCGTTCCAGACATGATATTGAGAATATTTCACTTGTAAAACAAAATTCAGATTATGTATGTTGCCACTTACACAATTATACACAGTCCATACATAGTAGAGCATATAGTGCAATTTTTAGGTACATATGTTCTCAACAACTAAGTGAAATAAAATAAATCCAACAAATAAAATAAACAGCAGAACACCTTACCACTTCTCAGCTTCAGAAAATGAAATAATATGATCAATATATGATAATTCATATAAAATAATAGGTGATTATGGTACTGATATCACAGCAAAATCCAACAACATTACATTTATGGTTTCCATGAAAAAGCAGCATGCATTTCTACATATGTAAGGAAATGAATTTAAGCAATACATTTCTTATGGGCATAATAGCTGAATAAAAGATCCTCACTCTCCATTTTTATCTAATGGACTACCCATTAGGATGGAAAATGGTGCTGGGGGTTCGAGGAGGCTCTTATATTATGTGGCAGTGTTTCCTAGATGTTAGACAGAAGCTTTACCTACCTTACCATTATCAGCTCAGATGATTCTGTCCTAAGTTGATCTTTTTAATTTTCCTTCGGTGCGTATTAAAGATGTGTTTATCTTTGCTCTTCAGTTTATTTCTTCTTCATTAGAGAAGGAGAACTTAACACCTTTTAAGTTGAGATGCTTTTGCAATGTCACTCTAAACATCACAGAAAGATTTTTCGTATTCCTACCTTTGCCTCCTCCATTGATCCACAGACATTGAGTCAATGAAAACAAATTAAACTTGAATGAATTAGAATAGAGAACTTAAGTCATTTGAAATGCATTATGCATGTTTGATATTTCAATAACCCCATTATGTTTGTGTAGAATTTCCCCCTTAATTTTATAGAAAGTGATTGAATAAGCATAGATGATTTGCTTTAATTTAATTAAATCAGGCTAAGTTACTAATTAGCTAGCTTTAGGTGACAGAAATATTCTTCAGTATATCTGACCCTTCAGGTTGGACTTATGTTAGAGAATTTAATGAAAACGTACATGTAATTAAACATGTCCATGCAATTTTAAAAAATCTACATTCTTTGATATAATCTCCAAGATTTAATCTACGTACTTTAAGACAGCAGTTTATCCCAAGAGGTTGTGAGCATTAAAGTGTTAGAGTGACTGAGGAAAATAAAGCAGAGTTGCACTCGCAGGAGAAGCACAACGGCAGGAATGTTTGCAAAAACCACCCCCCAAACAGCCACATATTGTAATGAGTAACAATCCTCTTGATCCTCCAATTAGGGTATTATGCATGGGAACATTAGTAAATGAGGCCTACCATATGTCAAGGGGTGCAACGGGCTTCTGTGCCTGGAGTCTTTTTTTGTGTCTAGGATCACCACAGCCAAAACGTACAAGGAGCAATTATATTCAAACATTTGACATTTTCTGATCATCTTGTTTTCAGATTTCTATGCACTGCAATGAAAAGTGGAAGTGGGGACATCCCGTACCTGGCTGAGGTGAATTTGGATTTGATAACCTTCTCAGCCAAACCCACAGTGACTGATGTCTGTTTGACAGGGTCAGTTCCAAGGGACTGAGCAGACACCAAAGTGTATTTGTGCTGTGCAACAGCACTGCTTTGACCAGACCATGTGGCTGGCTACATTTAGAGACCATCTGTTGCCTGCGCACCTTCTACATCAGCAAGGGACTGTTACCATTACCCACTGTGCACTTCTGTGGTGGATACTTTGTTCCTGCTGGTCATTCACAAAGGCAACAAGCCAGAAGTTCTACCCGACAGTGACCACCCAATTTGGAAAACTGCGAGGCCTCAGGGTTCCTGTGCCCAGCGAGGTCCTCAGGCCCGTCGATCAGTATCTGGGGGTGCCATACGCCGCTCCACCTGTGGGCGAGAAGCGTTTTATGCCCCCTGAGCAGCCCTCTTCTTGGTCAGGTATCAAGAATGCCACCCACTTCATGCCTGTGTGCCCTCAGAACATTCACAACACTGTCCCGGAGATCATGATGCCCATATGGTTCACCTATAACCTGGACACAGTAGCCACATACATTCAGGATCAGAGCGAGGACTGTTTATACCTAAATATCTACACTCCGACAGAGGATGGTGAGTTGGTGTGATATAGCGGACAGCAATGACATCCCATGTCCATTGATCATTGTTGTGGTGGCTCCGATGTCATATTGTTCATCATAAAGCATGCTTATGATCACTGCTCATGCCATTGCTGCCACCAGAGGCTGATTTACCATCCAAAGTGTCGTGTTTTACATTTTGCAGTTATTATCCAATTGAAATAACTATGCTCCTATAGTTAAAGCAATTTTCTTTTAGTATTCATATTTTAGCAGTTATTGCCACAGAACCTGATGCCTTTTTAGTCACAGATTGTGCGTAAATGTACATAGATCCACAACCTAATGTAAATGCATTGGATATGCACTTGTTTTCTCACTAATAGATACCCACTGAAATAATGCTGAGGTTAGGTGTTCAAGTATTAGTTCACCTAAACGAAGCAATAATTTTCATTTTCAAAATGATGAGCCCAGCAGAGTTCATTGTCACTGCTTAACATCAAATTTTATTCATGAAGAATGCCTTGGAAGAGCTAGCAGGGCTAGCAGTGCCCACTCTTTTCATGTTTGTCAAATTACGGTTTATTTTTTAATATAAATCTCTGCTTTTTAAACAGCATGTCTGTTGGGGCCCAATTAGCGGAGTACAGGATTCAGCCCCTGTCGATCACTTGCTGCATCCCTCCCATTTTTGCATCTAATAGAACTGAACTGCACCAGCCAAACGACATTTTGCATGACAGGGAATCTGACTATTAGCATGACAATATGACATTACAAATGATGTTGTATCATCTCTAAACTTCAAATATCAGTCTTATATTTTGATAGAGTTTCCTTTCAGGTTATATCCATGCACCTTTTAAACATGTTTTTTTTAATGTATTACCTCCCTCCTCCAACATTCAGTATAATACAAAACCTTCAACATTTCAAAGTTGAACTGTATTCAGCTTTTGTATGTAACACTGCACTCGCTGACTGACTTTTCTATAGTAACGTAGCAACAGCAGATAAACAGCCTGCTTGAGAGGCAGCAGTCCAAAATGGTGCATCCACATTTTGCAAAGCTCCTGGTCTGAGTGCTCCCTAATGGTCCCCTCACCCGAAGCACAAACAGGTTAATTAAATCTCAACTTTGCATTCTCGTTTCAACAGAAATAAAACGACTTCTCCCTCTACATTTTTTTTCAGAATTAATCATTGTTTATTTAAAGTAAACCTAAGGCAGTGCGTGACTTTCATTAAATATTCATCAATACAACTATATACCTCTTATCTTTGGTAACTACACTGCAGTGCTTTTGCACTTTGGAGAAAAATAAAACTGTACAGGGAGATAAAATCAACCGTGAAAGATGTATTACTCCAGTCATTGCTGAGGCAGCTGGATCCAAATGACACCACACATAATAAACTGTTAAAAGAAACAAACATTTTCCTTTTCATGTCTTGTCATGAAAAGTCATGAGGGAATGAAAAAATCAAAATTAACTAAACTTCTTTTTTCCCCCGAGAATTTATTGTTTATCTTTTTTTTCTCCTGATCTTGTTGGTTTGATTGGATCGTATTAAATAACAGGCACAGGGAAACATTCTATTTTGAATTTTGTACTTCTTCTTTTCCTCATGTGAACCCCAGGGAGTCAACACAAGAAAAAGGGGGCGGCTTTCTCACATGCTGAGACTCATATATCTGAAGGTATTTTTAAGAGCTCAGTCTTGATGCATGGATTCTTTTAGCTTCTTTTAGTTTGGGGAATGGAAATCATCCAATTTATTTATTTTTTTCTCTCCGGACTAACTGTTGGGTTGGTCTTTTATTTTGAAAATATCTTATCTATACAGTAATGATACACTGTCAATCATGACCGTATACGTTTGCTGCTCCTGCATGTCATGCTTTAAAATACTGCAATCCTTTGAATAAGTGCTTCATCTGCAACCTTGCACAGTGATCTAAGGATCATTATCCACTTATCTGTCTTAGATTTCTGTTATGTACAGAAAAAATTGGTGTCCAAACATGCTGCGTAGATTTTACATTTCTTTTGAAGTGGTACTTTTCAGTTTTACATGGTTTACACATGTAAAACATGTCTCCAATGTTTGTGCATGCATGGGCAATAAATGATTTTTTCCTCGACTGAGATCAAACTGCATGTGAAATCAGTAGATTTTTTTCTCCTTCTACCCCTTAAGTATAGACTTTCAGCTACAGTACATCAGTACAATGTATGGTTGAGCACTTAATGCAGCTATTGCAAATTACATGTGACATTTAGTCACAGATTCTTTGTCAGAGTTTATTCACCATGCATTTTCTGATTATCATTGCAGCTTACAAACCTCAGGCCTTCCACTGCTTCTACACACCTTCTCTAAGAAGCCTTTACCCATACTTCATACTGAGCTCACATTGACTCATGCTCACTTTATATAATTTAGCCACAGTAATTATCTGTTTCATTACCTCTGTTTGATCAGAGTATGTGTGTGTTGACATTGCAGATATAAGGGACTCTGAAGCTCGACCAGTGATGGTCTACATCCATGGAGGCTCCTACATGGAGGGCACTGGGAACATGATGGATGGCAGCGTACTGGCCAGCTACGGGAATGTTGTTGTCGTCACACTCAACTATAGAATTGGAATATTAGGTGATGACAGCATTTCGGTGTGGTAACTCTTAATGAGGTTTCCGATGGGGTGTTCAGTCGCTATTTAATTGTAGACAATAAAATGTGACTGTGGTGATTAATTTCACCTTGTGCTGCTGTTATTAACCTGTAATGACAGAGGAGACATAAGAGAAAATGTGAAATCATATAAAAAATATAATCAGCTGAGAGCTGTGTATGGTCCAGCTTCCTTTATTACAAGTGATGTCCTCAGAAAAAAAATTTAAAATACGATTGATATCTTGTCCTTGTTAGACCCGGTCAATTTTCCATTAGATTGATAAATCTGTACAACATGATCAGTCTTTTTTTTTCTTGGGTAAAAAAAAAGAATTTAAAGGTTTATGCAGGGATACAAAAATTCCCAAGGTCAGAAGTTTTTCATTTCCTTATTTATATTTTTAGATGAGACCCGACAGGAGAATGAGCAATAACAACAATTTGAAGTTGAAAGTGACCTCTGTGTTTTTTATGACATTCTTGTAAAAAGATAGGCACAAGTAAAAGATTTATTTATGTACTTTTATCCAGTCACTTCGGAGGAGTCTTCAAGTTTAATGAGAAGAACCATGATCTTTTCCTGAGGGGCACCGCCATGTGGAGACTATTAGGGGTAGAGTTGACGAAAGTAGTCAAGACGCTATGGGAGAGAGCAAATGCATATTTGCACTAAAGGGAAAATGGTGTCACTTCATTCAGATATCCTGCTGGGCTGCAAGTTTAGATCAAAGCTGTGACATGTACTGTAGCTCTACTTCAGCTCTGGTAATATTGTCTGTCTGTGTATCTTAGGTTTTCTTAGTACTGGCGACCAGGCAGCAAAAGGGAACTATGGGCTCCTGGATCAGATTCAAGCGTTACGTTGGATAAGTAAGAACATTGGTTACTTTGGGGGAGACCCAGGCCGCATCACAGTTTTTGGATCTGGAATTGGTGCTTCTTGTGTCAGTCTGCTGACCCTGTCCCACCATTCAGAAGGTAAGAACCTCTCTGACTTTGAACAAACACAAAGTTTTTATAACTTTGGAATTTCCTTTTTTTGTTTCAAATACAGCTCTAAATGGTCTGTCAGAGAGATAAAATGTTCAGTTATGGCAGCAAGGTAGAGGGGGCATTTGTTTAGTAAGTGATGGCTTTTGTTCCCTGTTCAATCTAATCAGCCTAAAAGCTTTGCCTCTTAAAACGTTAATCTTAGAGATGCCTACCAGCATGAGATAGTTTTCACTGTGCCATCATACTCACCTGCATCTCTGTGTTTTTACCGTTCAGACCGTCTAATATTATGTCTTGTATTTTTAAGCATTCTGTGTTTCACAAAAATTAACTTCAGACTATTTCCAAAAGATAAATTTGTGAAATAATCAGGACTTGAAAAAAGAACAAATTCTTCAAAAGTTTTCTGTCACAAATAAAAAGCATTTGTTTTTTCACAGTTACATTGGCAGTGCTTTTGTTGAAAGCTGTGACTTTTCCTTTTCCCTTTTTCATATCTGTTTCTCATGCATCCAAAAGTGAATGCCTTTTAGGACTGTTACCTTGAGAATTATGATAATAAATGAATCTGTATGTATAACATCTCAAGGGGGATATTTTTTAATTTTGTTTGATGTTGTTTGTTTATCATGTTTTATTCATATCAGATTTGAACACATATAAAATTGTAAAAAAGAAAGCTGTTGTTTAGTCCAGCTTTCACGATAACTTTAAACTATCTACTATTATTTGACATAAGTCAATGGAGATTTAATGAAAAGGTCCATGTATAATTCATGACCTGGAAGAGCCTGGTATCCAAAGAAAGAAAATTACAGTAAAATATATATGTATGTATATGTATGTATATGGATATCATGCCTTTTGTTAACACTTAATCAAGTCTCGATGCAAGAATCAAAGGTGGGTGATTCCATATGGGTGGCCACTGGGTATTTAACATCTTATCTTTGCTGTATAATTACCCTGGTCCTCCCATTGATACTAGACATGATCATTAGACGGCCAGAAATGGTGCGGTTTCATCAATGGCAGGGAGGCTGCGGCCTTTTTTGTGGTTTGAATTAGATGCCCTCGCTCCGTTGCAGCAAAAGCCCTCCAGTTGTCTTTGAAGTAGACTAGCTGCTGCCCTAAAAAATTTAAATACATGACAGTAGAAAGGGAGATAAGTGACACTGTCCCAGCACTCTTTTTGAAGCAACTGCTATGTCTTAACTTCAGTAGAGTATTTTTCAGTTGAATATATGCAATATATCACTTGTCATTTTTTGGTGAGACACAAAATCCTTGGAGACTGAGGTGATGCGCTGCATATAAACAATTCAACAGAGCAGAGGTTTTACTGTATCAACACTGAGGGATCAGGGTTACTGCATACTCAGCTCTCAATACAGACACACTGCTACACAGTTTGAATCAGCAATATATACCTAACACATGCAACAAACAAACATCAACAGAAAAAAATGCTAATAGGCTTATATTCATAATTTAAGCCATTATCATAGCAATAAGATGGACCAAAATGCTATCAGCAGTTAATTTCTTCCTCTACTTGACTGAGAAGCTTCTCGTTAGTGAAACTCCACTAAACCTTTTTATCTTTTTTAAAATCTCAGGTTCCAATTTCTTTTCCATCACACTTAGCTTTGTTTTTAGCATTTATCATTCTGGACTTTTTGTGACAACCAAGCATTGATTCAATTGGATAGCAATTAGTAGCATTTCTCCTCAAATATACCATGATAGGTCAAAGCTTATCACTGTTAATTGGGCATGTATTGTTCTTAATTTTGTATTCCAAGGTTTGTTCCATAGAGCCATTATCCAAAGTGGTTCAGCACTCTCCAGTTGGGCTGTTAACTATCAACCGGTTAAGTACACTAGAATGTTGGCTGAGAGAGTTGGCTGCAACGTGCTGGACACTGTGGATATGGTCTCCTGCTTACAGAAGAAGACTGCAAAGGAGCTGGTGGAGCAAGACATCCAGCCCGCCCGATACCGCGTGGCATTTGGTCCTGTAATCGATGGCGATGTCATACCAGATGACCCAGAGATACTGATGGAACAGGGAGAGTTCCTTAACTATGATATAATGCTGGGTGTCAATCAGGGAGAAGGACTGCGATTTGTGGAGAACGTAATGGATCTGGAGGACGGTGTGTCTGGCAGTGACTTTGACTTTGCTGTATCAGACTTTGTGGATAGCTTGTACGGCTACCCAGAGGGGAAGGATACGTTGAGGGAGACAATTAAATTCATGTACACAGACTGGGCTGACAAGGACAACCCAGAAACCAGAAGGAAGACCTTGGTGGCTCTCTTCACCGACCACCAGTGGGTAGAGCCCTCAGTGGTGACGGCAGACCTGCATGCTCGCTATGGCTCGCCTACATACTTCTATGCCTTTTACCACCACTGCCAGAGCCTCATGAAGCCAGTGTGGTCAGATTCAGCGCATGGAGATGAGGTTCCCTATGTGTTTGGCATCCCAATGGTGGGCCCAACAGACCTGTTTCCCTGTAACTTCTCCAGGAATGATATCATGCTCAGTGCCGTGGTCATGACTTATTGGACCAACTTTGCCAAGAGTGGGTGAGTAATAGCACATTCAGTGGCAAATAAAGTGCAATAAAAAACATTATTTACATAGAGTACTATTAACATCTCTTCAAGTACCACTTTATAGTCTTGCAGAATAACATAACTGACTTGTAGACGCATTCCTTGTATTGTTTACCATCTTACTGTTGCATATGCCCTCAGTTTGCGATTAAGAGATTGAAGGATACTGCCCTGAGTTATCACATTGTCTTTGTACACACATAACTGGCACTTCAGGGTTTTTATTTTACCAATTAATGTAAAGTCCTTTTCATAAAAAGTCTACTAATTAGTTTCATCTTTCATTCACAGACACTTTTTACTGTAAGATATGTCTATTTACCCTTGTACAAAAGGCACAGCATATATCACATAAATGTTTAGGGCACTGTTTAAAGAAAAGGTTGCAGAGAAGATTGGAAGTGGCAATAAAGATGTCTTCAATAAATGTCTGCTAAATTTACCTTGAGGTATCGCACAAATAATCATTACAAAAATAGAGGAAATACCAATTCAGCTGATAGTCGGTTAAAATATCACTTAAGTGTCTTTATTAAAGTGGTAATTGTTTTTCATTTGAGTATAAAGTATTCAGATTATAGTTATACAGTGTGGAGCTGTAGACACAAAAAACAATTATCTTTAGGAGCCTCTGATTGATGTATTTTGGATTGTCATCACAAGAAGTAGCACCTTGGATTTTAAGTGCACAGCTGCAATGAGTCTGAGTACAGCCATCCTATACAAGAAAGGACAGCACAGGTGCTGTAGGCTGTTTAGTATGTAAGAGTGTCCTTGAGGAGAGATGGTGATATGACCTTGTGTTGACTTTAGTTTTGGTCTTCTGTTGGTTAAGTTCTTCTTTGGGTTTTAAGATTGACGATCAGATCTTCTGTTTCCATTTAGAATGGAAATACATACGGAAATTAATCAATCAGTCAACCTTTATTTATATAGTGCTTAATATCATTTATATAGTGCTTAATAACAACATCAGACATCAGACAGAGCGCTTTAACAGATAAAGAAACCCAAGAGAGCCCTCCATAATAAGCATAAGCTACAGTGGCAGGGAAAAACTCCCTCATTGCAGAAGAAACTCCGGGCAGGACCAAGAAATCATTATGAAAATATGACATGAGTTATTTTATCAAACTTCTAAATATCTAAAAAACACCTAAAAAAAAAACACCAAAAAAAAACACCAATTCTAAAAACACTTAAATATTAACAGGCACAACTAATTGTAATTCTTATACAAGATTTGGTAAATCAAGAATGTATAGGTTGCAAGATATGCTCCGGTCAAAATAACTACCCTTCAGAGACACCAAAAACCAACATGTTTCTAGAATTAGCACAACATTTAAAATATCAAAAGGCACAGACATATATATATATATGTATATCAGTGTAATGTTTTGATGTATTAGAAAATTTGCTCTGTAAAATGTTCTGCGGAAAAAAAAAGATTGACAGAAGGAGCGATAGAAGGGTGGGGTTCATTTCATGTTAAGCAAAAATGTTCTAAAATAATAATTCCTTGCAAAACAATAATCCCTAAAACTAAAAGATATTTTTGTACAAGTTTAAGTACTGCTTATTCTGATATAATGTTATCATCATATTGCAATGTGATCAGATGCTGAAAGTGGATGGGTGGAAAGTGGACCCATCTTCTGGCAATAACCCCTCCCCCCATCCTTTTTATTTCTAATGACTTACTTTTCTGTTTGTGATGTATCTTTAGGGATCCTAACAAGCCAGTGCCACAGGACACCAAGTTCATCCACACAAAGGCTAACCGCTTCGAGGAGGTGGCCTGGTCCAAGTATGATCCCTATGACCAGCTCTATTTGCACATTGGGCTGAAGCCTCGCATCCGCGATCACTACCGTGCAACCAAGGTCGCTTTCTGGAAACATTTGGTGCCACATCTCTACAATCTCCATGATATGTTCCATTACTCCTCCACCACCACTCGGGTCACACCACTGGATTCAACCCAGTCCAGTGGTAAGAAATCTGGCACCAACGGCCAACCTGCTGTATCTACTGCCCACATTGATGGTGAGGGGGGGAGGGAGATGGGTCCTCTAATCATGCCAAACCCAAGAGATTACTCTACAGAGCTCAGCGTCACCATTGCTGTTGGGGCGTCACTACTTTTCCTCAATGTCCTGGCCTTTGCTGCTCTGTACTATCGCAAGGACAAACGTAGTCGGCAGGACACATCACAGCAGCCTAGTCCCCAATGTGATAGCAAGGGCAACAACATGAGCCACACTAACACCATCGATGAGACCCTGTCATCCCAGCAGAGGAACCAGTGTGAGGCCCTTCACAATCCTCTTCATGTTTCCCCAAGCATGGACTTCTCTCTCAGCCAACGTCGCTCCCCTGACGACATCCCTCTGATGACTCCCAACAACATTACTATGATCCCCAACTCCCTGATGGGCCTCTCCAATATGAGTCCATACAGCACCTTTCCTGCCGGCTACAGCTCTGCAGGCCTTCCCAGCACTCACTCTACCACACGAGTATAGGCTGGAAGCGGGAAAAGAGATGTGTAATGGGAACTATGAAATTAGTAAAACGTTGAAAATTAAAAATGTATTAAGAATGTATAGATAAAATAGGATTGAACATGTTCATTCTGTCTTTTCCAAAGCTGTACAACCACCAACATCCTGCCTTTGCTCTCTATCATATAGCTAAGGAAGTCTAACTGCTGTGTCATTTTATAATAACCATTTTCAAAGTCAAAAAGAAAAAAAAGTACATTTCATTTTCCACTTTGGCTTTTTTGGAACTTTACCTAGCAAGAACTTAGTATAATGTTTATACAGCTGGATTTGTATGAGATGCTTTTTCTTACTCTGTGATATGTATTTTGATCTCGTGGAACAAAGTGACATTCAACTCGTGGTGGATGGGAGTGAGATCTGGAAAAAACTAAAAAGCAGTATTACTATTATCAAGCTATTTTATACATATTTCTCATGATACATTGCTTATTATAAAAATGTATTTTTACTGTAATTACTTTAAAATGCCTTGTAACTCACTCACATAAGAAATTACCGTGGAATCATGGCATTGATTAATTCAAAAATGTGATAAAATGTATCCACAATATTTCTACTGTATCAAATAGTGCAAAATATAGCAATTGCATGTGTGTGTGTGTGTGTGTGTGTGTGTGTGTGTGTGTGTGTGTGTGTGTGTGTGTGTGTGTGTGCATGCGTGTGTGTGTGTGTGTGTGCGTGCGTGCGTGTGCGTGTGAGAGAGAGAGAGAGAGAGAGAGAGAGAGAGAGTGCGTTTGAGCGTGTGGCCATGTGTTACTGAATGTGAACCTGTGGGTGTGCAAACTATATAACTGTAAATTAGCCATTGTTTAAAATTAACCATTCACTTTTGCATATGTAGTGTTATGTAACCTATTGTAGTGCTTTTGAGTATCTTTGCTTTTTTTCATGCATCCATAATTTGCTTAATACATCATAGCAATATAACTTCTGCTTTACTATAAAAAATAGAATTGCTTAAAATGTCTTTTCCTATCAAGCCAATCCATGAACCATAGGGCTTGGCTTCTTTGTACAAAATAAACTTAGATCTACATTTTATTTGTTGTTTGTTTATGAAATCTGTAAGGTCTTCAGAAAGACAACTGTATTACATTGTAATTGTATGTATAGCAACTCAATTATTCACATTTAAAAGGAGTTTCATGGAATTTAGAAATAATCACTCCTTCTTCAAGTCGTTTGGACCCTGTTCATAAAAAATATATACTGGGGTCATTCAGAATGGACTTGATTGGCATCAAGCTTCGGGATTGGATTTCTTTGAACTTATCATAATGTTGTTTAATCTAAATGAGACAACTATTAAAAGATTTTTGGAACTAAAGATGAGTCTTGTCAAAAGTTGGTATTTGATCTCGCCATAAGGGTAATCAAGGTGTAACTAAAAAGGCACTCAATAACTACTGCCAATGTTACCTGCCGCATGTCACACCACTCCATGTAATATCATGTAAGTCAATTCAGTATTTCTAACATGAGAAAATATCAAAATACTGTACACCAGTAGAATGCCCTTCATTAGAAACATTTCTCCTGAGGATAACATAACTATAAATTAGGGTGACTGGATTTGTAACAGAGAAGCATTTAAAATTTGGAGGCCACAGGTATTTAGTCAACACGATCCATGAATTAACAATATGGAAAAAAAAGAAGAAGAAGATCTTTTGCATGATCTCACTAGCACATAAACAAAAAGCAAATGGATATGGGTGAATTTTTAACTCAGTGGAGGAGATTAAAATGCCTGACTCTTCATTTACCCAGACAAAAATCTTTAGGTTCCTTCTTGGCCCGTACCCTTACTTCTATAACTTTTGTATTTGATAAACCAATCAATTGCCAATGGTGAAAACAAAACCTACTCAATGGAGGTAGTTAATGGCAATACTTATCACCTCCTGTATGTTGTCCTACAAGTCTGTAGAGTTCCACTGAGTAACCATGACTGTTTAAAATGTTCTTTAACAGTACAGTGAGTCGGGCTTAACCTTGACTTGGGGTTATCTTGGTCCCATATATACTGTATCTCTCATGTATGTTAGCTGATGTAGGATATTAAAACTGTCCTCTACAGGTCTTGGGGAAACTGCTGCATATATGATCACACTTATACAAGTAACTCAGAAAGACACCTTAACATTTTATGGAATACAGTCATCATGGGAGATGATGGCTTTATTGTTGCATGTTTTACACGTGTGTATTTGTTGTGGGTTAATTAGACATACATAACAGAAAATCAATTACAATCAATCATCCTTTTTGTGATGCACAATACGTTTTTCCAAAACCTGGGAAAGAGTACCAATCAATTAGCAATTGTGACCTTTAAGTCACCCAACAAAGACTATTAGTCCTTGCTCTCAGTCAGGACAAAATCATTCCATTTCCCACAAGGTGGGATTGGAAGCTGGGCAGTCGACCAACAACATGAGGAAGTAGTTTCAGATAATTAAAAATTCTAGCTCATTCAAAAGCCTACTGGCAACAATATCACTGGAAGTCAAGAACGCTTTTGACAGCAGAGAATGACCATATTCATTCAGTATTTTATCAAAACCCAAATTTGGTCCTATGCGTATGAAATGGTTCTTTACTGTCATCCAATGTCCCAAAATAAAACATGCTGTAACTCCCTCTGTGTCCATCAGGGTATGAATCTGATTCATTTCAGGAGCGATGAAGAGACAGGATATAGCGTAAAAAGAAAAAGAACGGAGCAACATGGGGAATGTAATATTCAAATTACATGCATGAAACAAAAGACTAAACCCAAAACTGTGATAAATACAATCCATAAAGACACATGCACATGGGTGCCATAAACTTCTACACATGTTCCACATTTGTCATCTTCTTTCTTCTTTTCCTTTCAGCTTTTCCCTTCAGGGGTCGCCACAGCGAATCAATTACCTCCATCTAACCCTGTCCTTTGCATCCTCTTCTCTCACACCAACTACCTTCATGTCCTCCCTCATTACATCCATAAACCTCCTCTTTGGTCTTCCTCTAGGCCTCCTGCCTGGCAGTTCAAAACTCAGCATCCTTCTACCAATATATTCACTATCTCTCCTCTGGACATGTCCAAACCATCTCAGTCTGGCCTCTCTGAATTTCCCCCCAAAACCTCTAACATGTGTTGTCCCTCTGATGTACTCATTCCTGATGCTATCCATCCTGGTCACTCTCAGCATCTTCATCTCTGCTACCTCCAGCTCTGTCTCCTGTCTTTTCCTCAGTGACACTGTCTCTAGACCAAACAACATTGCTTGTCCCACCACATATTTGTACACCGTGTTCCAAATTTGTTATAAAACCGTATATTAGTCTATCCAGACCATAAAAATTTAACTCAAAATGCATTAGCAGCAGATTAAATACACAATTACAGGCTGAAATTATGATGGCCACAATGAGACATAGCATTAAACCATACCTAAGGCCACACAAATTTAGTTTACACATTGACCTTATCATTAAAATAACATTAAAATAATAATATTAAATAATATTAAAATTCAAGTTTAGTGTTAGTTGTTAGCAGTTGATAAAAATTGTTATCCCACACATCCAGCTGCTCTTCTGTCCAAGGACATTTGAAAACTAATTCATCCATTTTATTTTCCCAGTCTGCAGAGGACAGGATTTTGGCATCGAACTCCAAACGTGTTGCTGCTTTGAGGTTATTCTGGCTGTGCTAGTGGAAGGGTTAGAAATTAATGTCCTTCTTGTCTGTCTCAGTAAAGTAATGTTCATTACAAATGTTCATTCATGGAAAATAGCAAAGCACCATAACCTTCCCCCTCCTTCCCTATATTTTATTGTTTTGTCGGTTTAATTGCTCATTTCTTGGAGTGTCATACCGTCCTTCCATTAATAATAAAAAATTATAAACTGACATCTGACCTAACCTCGGCGGGCATGGTGGGTTGCATGTCTTGTTTGGTTTGGCACCGATAATGCGAAACAATGTAAATTTTTGAAAAATAATATTCTTCAACAAAATCAGTTAAAAATTGTTCAGTGCTAGACCTCAAAGGTTTTCTACTGCAGCCTGACGTGGTCTGATATGTCAGCTAGCAGTACGTACTTCTTGTATAATTGCAATACCTGTAGTATATTGATGCTTGGACACATCATCCCAAAAAAAGTTAAAGCGCATGTGACATCAGACGTTTGTTTGTTTCATGTCTCAAAGAGCTTTCAGTGGGGTTTGAAGAGGTTTTACGTTGCAAATCTTCAGATTAAATCTTATGATTTGGTTATGAATATGGATTCTGGATTAGGTTTTCACTTGCAAAAACCTATTTTTGTATCTTTTCCAATATCTTGCAATACACTCACGGGTCAATCAAAAATCAAAATACCTTTGCATGTAACAATTCACATTTTCTGTAAAGATACATTTAATAAATTAATTGTATAGTGGAATGGTATTTTCTATTGTTCAGGTATTAATAACAATTGCTTTTGAAGAGGAGCTTGCTCCAGTCCAACCAAAAACTGAGATTATCATGAGAGTCAAACATGCAAACTATGTTGGAGAAGGTTTTGGTCCTCCTTTGCCTTCACCATGATGTAAAACAATTCAGTCACTCACCAGGAGGTCAATGCTATTCAGTTCCTATCTGACTGAACCTGACATGATATTGCCCTCCAAGTGCTTGTTTATTTGTTTGATGCCTGTTTGTTCATTTGTCACAAGATAACAAAAGTCACATTACCATAAAGGGGATGGGAGGTGGTGTAAATATTGTAACAGAGCCCCCTCCTCTCCTGTACAAACACATGCACATTACCACTTTCACTGTTCAAATACTGGTGAGTGTATCATTCGCGCCGCAAACAAATACAAAATTAACTATAACCAATGCAGTCACAGACTGCAAAATCCCGAGACACCCCTGAATTCAAAATTTTACCCTGACCTACTTGAATAGGTCAAAGATCAAAGCTAGTGCTCTGACCTACTGTCATTGATCAAAGAACTAGCTTTGATCTATGGTCTCACTCACACTGGCCTTCTCCCTCTTCTTTCTACCTTATCCGGTGCCTGAGTGCACAAAACTTGAAATTTGACCTTGACCTAGTTTTCTCAAGGTCAAGGTCATCATCTCATTTTCATCTCCTTTGTCGCCTGAGTAATGTGTTTTTTGTTTCATCTTTCTATCTGCAACAGTTGCAAAGATATTTGGTGGACATACGAATGGACGGACGAACGAACACAGAAACACTGACAATTACAATACATCACCGCTTTGAAGCGGGATGTAATCAACAATAAAAAGCTGTGATATATCACACAAACATACTAAATGCGCAGCCACAAACAATGCATGGATATTTAGTAAAGTACACTCGTAATGACTGCTGTCCATGACCAAAATATAAGTACTATTCCCTACCTGATTATGCAAACGAAGTATTGATATATGCAATCTAATTGCATTTGCAGCTTGGTTGAAAGTCCAGAGAGGGGAAAAAAAAAAGTCATTTCATGCATGAAGTAGACCTGGGCTTTATCAGCTGTTATGCGATTCATCATCTTATGCTACATCCATGATCCCATCTGTAATGTAATTTGTGGGCTATAGTGTATTCATAAATTAATACAGGTGGTCTCTTCATGTCACTCATAATTTTGATCCTCTTAGGCTTGTCTTACTACCCAATGCCATCCTTTGTCAAATTTGTTACTAATTCACGTTCCACAAGTAAAGCTGACAATCATGCTACACACTTGCAAATAATGTGGAGGTTAATTAATGTTTAATTCTCTCTTTCTGTCTCCGTGTCATGCATGGTTTTCTTCTCTTCAATTTCAGACCAACAAGGGTGATGCTATTAAAACTTTCTACATAGTAATTACTCCATCAGTTATTTCTTCATATTTTTTAACGGACAATTGCTTCAATTCAAGTCAAACAATTTACTTTATCTGCAAAGACTGAATGTATACTCAACAACAGATAAGCCTCTAAATTGTAAATGGACGATAGACCCATTCAGCGAGTGATATTAGTTTATCACAAATACTTTAATCAAATCTAAAGCAACAACATGATATCAAATAAAGTCATCCTTATTGTATTTTATATTATTTGTGTCTAGTTTGTCATGGGAATAAAGTGGAAATCAAAAATAGGATGAGAGATTTCTCCATGGTGTTTTCTCCTTCTCCACACTGGCTCCTTTGTACAGAGCCCAGCTTTGACATCAACTGGGTCAAACATGAGGGAGGGAGGGAAGGAGGGCAGCAGCTGGATCCCACCGTCAATGTCACCCTTGTTAGTCAACTTCATCTATGTCAGTCACCGGTGTTTCAATTTATTTCAGTCTTTTGTCAAAGCAAACCTCTTTGTGTGTGTCTGAAGATGCTGCTCTGAGGACACTCCAAACTGCTCCCTGACATCTAGCATGTGTGTGTGTGTGTGTGTGTGTGTGTGTGTGTGTGTGTGTGTGTGTGTGTGTGTGTGTGTGTGTGTGTGTGTGTGTGTGTACAGACTGATGACACATGCATGTTTATTTTTGATATTCATGAAATACACCAATAAACTCTCCACATTAAGATGAACAATTATTTAACTAAACTAATGCTTTAAAGAAATTCTTTCTTAATTGTGCTAGTTGATTCAATTTGCACATAATAGGTTATTCACATTTGCTTTTATCTTTATCATTGTGGTTGATATGTTTAATATAGTGCACATAAAAATATCCACATATTTCACAATCAAGGAATATCACAAGCATTAGTCCAAACAGTTAAAGCACAGTATATTTACAGACAAATACGTACCTAAAAAACAACAACCTCATATGAAAATTAGTGAACTGCCCTCTGTCCCCAAATCCTGCACCCATGGCGCTATAAATAATGACTGGCAGCTGAAATGGGACTTTGTGACTTTAAGATGTGACTTGGGGAGATGTGGTCTATCTATTGTTGATGAGACAAAAGCTCAAGTCAGATTCATATAGGAGTGGCGGGGATTAACTTCTCATATCCTCATATCAGAGTCACAAAGCCACTCGGCAAAACTTCAATAACCCCCACACTTCTTTCTGGACATGGGTGAGTGCACAGAATTTTTAATAACTCTTGTCATCTATTATTAATGCGATTTGAAAATGTGGATTTCAATAACTTACTAATGCTGGCTTTAATATATCCTTTCTGTCCTCAAACATCCCGTGCCCTTGCACACTGTGAGCAACATTTGCTGCTATAATCCCCATGTTTTTATTTATCATAATTATTATCATGTCCTCGAATTAGTAAATTACTGATTTATCATTTATTAACCTTTGCCCTTTGTTCTTGCAGTGATGATTTCAGAAGACTGAAGAGAAAACTTAAGATGACCAACTTTCCCATAAATAAATTACCCCCCGTTTCCTTGTCTAACTTCTTTAAACCATATACCAGACTGGGATCAGAGTGGCTTGCAGCATGGATGAGTTGTGGATCTCATCCTGCCGGGCAGATGCCAGGTTACTCAAGTGGAATAGCTCAAGCTGCACCCTTTATGCCACCACATGTGGCATAAATTTGCAGTTTTACTTGAGAACCATGACTCACTAACACGTGTGCTAATTTACACACGTTACTTAACAGCTTTGGAGATTTGATTAACTGTCTGCCATCGACTAAGTATGTAAATGCCTTCAGCATTGTATTCAAATAAAGGATATGATGGCCTGCATCACTCTATCACTGTAAGCACTGTTGCAGCAGAGCACAGCTGAAGCGTGGGTGTCTGGAGGCACTATCATTAATGGGGCTCTTGCTGTCTTCCTGATTTTACTATTTATATTTCAGCAGCAGTTTGCTTAACTTACTGCCTCTGTTCCTCCTAGCTGCAATCTTGTAACCTAATAAATGATCACAGTGCTTCCTTAGGCTGTTAAAATTTGGTCACCTAAAGATTTCACAAAGTGCTGTGAAAGCTAATACAAATTGGTTGTTGTTGTTGTTGTTGTTGTTGTTGTTGTTGTTGGTGGTGGTGGTGGTGGTGGTGGTGGTGGTGGTGGGGGTGGGGGTGGTGGTGGTGGTGGGGGTGGGGGTGGGGGTGGTGGTGGGGGTGGGGGTGGGGGTGGTGGTGGTGTGATGGCAGTTGAAACAGTCCAATTCTCTCATGCTCTTTGAACACTTGAAGGCATTGACACTCAGTGCCATGGTACTAGACTCAGCCAGCTGTGGATGCCTGAGAAATTACATTGCCAATGGTGCTGAGACTGTCCTGGTGAACCCTTGGCTGCCACATACTAGTGTGTGTGTGTGTGTGTGTGTGTGTGTGTGTGTGTGTGTGTGTGTGTGTGTGTGTGTGTGTGTGTGTGTGTGTGTGTGTGTGTGTGTGTGTGTGTGTGTGTGTGTGTGTGTGTGTGTGTGTGTGTGTGTGTGTGTGTGTGTACTGAGGCACTATAGTCTTTGTTTTATATCGCTGCCCTTTGTCTCTCCCTGGTCCTGACAAAGACAATGGATATTTTATGCGTAGCCACAAAGGGAAGCTCTTTCTCTAGGCTCCTGATGTTAGTGTTTCACCATTCGCCTGGTGACGCCTGTGACTGCTGGACAAAGAAGGATTTAGTACGGGCTGAGTTGTGAGGTGTTAGTTGGAGCGGGAGAACTTTCACGTACAAATGAAATCAGTGTAGTGAGGCTTTATTCCTGCAGCAATACTTCTACCTGTACATCTCTGGTGGGCATTGGGATCTTTCTTGTTGCGGAGTACAGGATCAGAAGCAGCAAATGTTTCCAGTCAGGCAGCCTTGGCTTTGCAAAGCCTTAGGTGCTTTCCTCTCTCCCATTTCTGCCAATGAATTTATTAACACATTGGATATTTGCTACCTGCTTCAACAGCATAACTTACACTGGACGATGTGCTTGGGATTGTCTTGAAGTCAGTGCCGACTGCTTTTGTGGAGACGCTTCATTGGGAATCACTGCTTGAACTCTTGTTTCTTGTTGCTGTCAGTTTTCTTCTGTTGCTTTTCTGCGTGGTGGTATGTGGTCTTGAATTTGCAGACAGAAAAAGACATTTCTTTCATAGCTACCTGACAGGGTAAAAGAGTTCCCCTCTGTTACGCAAATGTGTTGTGTGGTTATATGTGCGGTATGTGCCGCCTGTGTGCTGATATATTATACCCCCTCAGGTTGTTATGATTGCTGTGTCCGGTGCATTGGGGCAGTGCCCTACCCATCTCTGGTGGCCACCTTACTGTGCTATGCTGGCATGGCATTATTTTGTGGCTGTGGGCATGAAGCATTGACCCAGACTGAAGTCCTGGTTGAGACTTACTTCACCCGCAACATTCAGGACTTTGAGGTCATGGCCTCCTTGTGAGTGAAGCTGCATACGAATTCTTATGTCTGAAATTAATTAACGAGTTTTGCTGTTTGACGTAACTTCTCCCTGTTACTATTCCAGCATAAAATACTTCCAGTATGTGATCTATGGCCTGGCATCATTTTTCTTCCTCTATGGTATCCTGCTGCTGGCTGAGGGTTTCTACACCACAAGTGCCGTCAAGCAGACATTTGGTGAATTCAGGAGCACCCACTGTGGCCGCTGCCTCAGCCTAACGGTGAGGAGAGAGGAGGACAAGAAACGTGACGTCAGGTTAAGATTGTTAAGATGTGAAACGGTGATTTGTTTCAGCTGCTGCGATCGACAACTTCTTCCTTGTTTCCATGATTTTGCAACGGATTCATGAATTATGGTTGAAACATGATTTAATGACACTACATTTATCACTGCTCTGATGCCACATTTCTGTGCCCTAACGTACAGCACTTTCTTTTTCAACAGTTTATCATAGTGACGTACATCTTGGCGTTTATATGGCTGGCAGTGTTTGCCTTCAGCGCTATCCCAGTCTATTTCTTGTTCAACATGGAGCAGACCTGTCACACCATCAATATTCTGGCTGAAACTACCCCCAGCATTAATCAGCACAGCTGGATTTGCATGGACGCCAGGCAGTATGGTGCGTTGTTCTTATAATGACTGACCGCATGTTCACCTGATGAGAATATTAATGCCTCTGTGAGTACAATGAATTAATGATTTTGGAGTGGATGCAAACCTTGCTGTTGCAGTAGCTATAGAATAAAGAACAACACCTTTATGTAAATTTCCTTACTGCCCATGTGTCCATGAAGCTGCATGTGAGCAGAAGCTTAGGTGCGTCATAATTCGTCATAAATTCAGCTAAGATATTAGATAATTACGTCATGTCTTTCTTTAAGGTCTGCTTCCTTGGAATGCAATGCCGGGAAGGGCTTGTGGAATGACCTTGGCGTCTATTTGTAAAACCAGCGAAGTGAGTAGATTAATCCAATATTTCACTTTAAACAGTCAATATGTTATTTTAAATTAGTAATACAAGGATGTAAAATTGAAGGATTTCACACAATGGAATGACAGATATATATAGAATATAGATTTAATTGTCTGAACACATGATAAACCAAACTGCGCTGTACTTGTCTTGCAGTTCTACGTGACCTACGACTTGTACATAGCAGCATTTGCTGGTGCAGGGATTACACTCTTAGCACTGGTGAGCTTTTGCTTTTCAAAGCTTCCTATGTTTCTTCTTTTGAATGTTACCAGTTTACTCACATTTAAAAGGTCAGCACTACCAAAACATTGAGATGCATTGTATTTAATCTTAAAGATAGCTTCGGTTTCATCTAGTCAGCTAAGTTTCAAGATTATGTCACTCCAGACAATGGAATGAACGAAAATACAAAATTAATTTAAAATATTCAGCGTAATATTTATTTCCAGGCCAAATAGATGTGCTTGTATGTATCTACTTTCAACCAAAGAAACAATCCCTACCAACAGCATATTGTTAACAAAAAGCCATTCACTTTATTTGTAATGGGGAGACAGAATAAGATTTTTAAGTGCATGTTTTTTGTAATTTAGGAGAACTCATATTCAATACATATTTTTTATTTGTTTCTTTTCTTCCCGTCTCCATTTTCTTTTATCTCCATCTCCTTTTTCCTTTGCAGTTTGTGTACATGGTTGCCTCCACTTACAACTATGCAGTCTTGCGGTTTCTCGGCAGGAAAGGCATCCACTAAGTGCATCCCATCCATCCCAGTCATCCCCATCCTCTGGCTGAGATGGATAATCAACAAGCGCAACACGAGATTTCCACTGATCCTCTGGGAAACAGCAAACCTGGATTACCTGCTATAGTGTTTCTTTAGATGTGACCAATAACAGATAAATGTTTTTCACCTTTTTATATGAACAACAGACACAGAGATGAAGATAATTCACACCCAGCAGTGATATTTGGTCTCCTCCTTCTCTGATCAAATGATTCTCTTTGCTTTGTTGTTCATGTGCCTCTTCTTGCAAATTGCATGTCTCCTTTTTCTCTCTCTGAAGCTTCATTGGCTCTGATCCTGTTGTGATGTATGACATTTCATGAATAATTAAGTGCAATCACAGCTTGCCTCACAAAAATAATAACTGCATGCCCTTCATTTATCGTTTACTGATCCATATATTGGTTCTGAATGACTTTGATGATGCTTTATTGTCATCATGTTGAGAATAAACATTATGAGAACTAAAGCATGTGATGTTGAATGTACCAAAGGTCTCTGCAACGAATAGATGGACCCTCCTATCTCCCATTCAGTATCAATGCAGTGACTTTTCATTTACTCAGTGACTCGCCTTTGTGAAATACCACTAAGAAGGGAGTAAAGAAATGTGCATCCATTTTCCTTGAGCTTCTTTAGGTCTGATTTAAAATAGAATATTTTATGTTACTGAGGTCTTGATATTTCAGTAATGTGCTTTCAGGTGAATAGAGTTTGATGTGTTACTCTTACTGAGCTGGGTGGTGTTGTGTTTGTGCTCATTTAAAATTAAGATCAATTAAACCACTTACATCTCAGGTAGCAGTCTGTGATTTTATTCGTTTAATACATACAGTATAAAATTTCCCCTGTTGATTATGTTTCATGAAATCATATTTGGTAATTACTTCCCAAAAACAATATGCTACAGAAACTTTTCTTTACAATTTGTTTGTTTCTTTCATCAAAAAGATTAAATAAAGTTTGAAAGAGGACAGAGTCAAGGCAACAGTGGTGAGACTGTTGTTCCTGTTACATATGGAAACAGATTTGCTTTTGGGCTCCTCTGATGACTTAAAAAGATTTTGTAAAGCACGCATGGCATATGATTCTTTGGTCGTGGAAAAACAAAGACATCCGCAGGTCTCCTAGGGCCATAGCACATAAAGCACACTGCAAAAACACACACAAAATTAATGTTACACACTGACAATTATCTGGCATTTATTAAATAACTGTTTAAAAATAAGAAAACAGAACAAACCCTTAGACATTCAGGGTGACAGATAACCAAAGGTTCACTGAATGAGAGCTTGACATTCCCCTCGATGATTTGGTGACAGATGGTGCAAACAGCTTTTCCATTGCTTAAATAGAGTAAAAATATTATTTAAGATGAATATCTCAACTTAACTATATAATGTGCACACTATAGTAACTGACAATTCAGAGCTCAGAAAAAAGTCAACAGTAAAGAAAGAGATGTATTTTACTGTACAAATGTAGATATGTGAAAGACAAGTGTGAGATCATTGCCTCATCTACTTACATTTGACGTGGAACCTTTATGGTTATTTTCACCGGATGATCAGCTGCATTCTCAGGTGTTGGTTCAACATGCAAGTTAGAGACTGGTTTTTCAGATTGTTGCAGAATAACTTCTTCTCCTGATGTATTAGTTAAACCAGCTTCAGTGGCTTTCGCAGCAGAATGTTGCAGAGGATCATTCTCACAACTTCCTTCTACACGAACATCAGCAGGTGGTTGATTGAATGATTCAGATACAGATTTGGAAAATGAATGAAGCACTGGTTCCGCACTATGTTGGCTTCCAGCCTCTTGTACAGCTGTATCAGGTACAGACGTGGTCTCAGGCATTGCTTCCTCATTCAGACCAGCCGCAGCTTCATCAGTTCCCACAGCCCGTTCTAGAGGATCGTTCACACAACTCTGAACAGTACCACTTTCAGCAAGTGGTTGACTGAGTGATTCAGATGAAGATTTTGCAATTGAATCAACAACCGGTTCCACACTGTGTTGGAGATCAGCCTCTTGTCCAGCCACATCAGGCGCATCTAGACTCTTGGCTATTGGTTCCTTATTCAGACCAGCCGCAGCTTCATCAGTTCCCACAGCCTGTTGTAGAGGATCATTCACACAACTCTGAACAGTATCACTTTCAGCAGGTTGCTGATTGAGTGATTCAGATGAGGATTTTAGAATTGAATCAACAACTGGTTTCACACTATGTTGGAGATCAGCCTCTTGTCCAGCCCTTTCAGGCACATCTTGAGTCGTGGGTGACGGTTCCACATTCAGACCAGTTACAGCTTCATCTGTTCCTACAGCCTGTTGTAGAGGATCGTTCACACAACTCTGAACAGTACCACTTTCAGCAAGTGGTTGACTGAGTGATTCAGATGCCGATTTTGCAATTGAATCAACAACCGGTTCCACACTATGTTGAAGATCAGCCTCTTGTCCAGCTGTATCCGGTACATCTAGATTCTTGGCTATTGCTTCCTCATTCATACCGGCCACAGCATCATCAGTTCCCACAGCCTGTTCTAGCGGATCGTTCACACAACTCTGAACAGTACCACTTTCAGCAAGTGGTTGACTGAGTGATTCAGATGCAGATTTTGCAATTGAATCAACAACTGGTTCCACACTGTGTTGGAGATCAGCCTCTTGTCCAGCTTCATCAGGCACATCTAGATTCTTGGCTATTGGTTCCTCATTCAGACTAGCCGCAGCTTCATCAGTTACCACAGCCTGTTGTAGAGGATCGTTCGCACAGCTCTGAACGGTACCACTTTCAGCAAGTGGTTGACTGAGTGATTCAGATGCAGATTTTGCAATTGAATCAACAACCGGTTCCACACTGTTTTGGAAATTAGCTTCTTGTCCAGCCACATCAGGTATATCTAGATTCTTGGCTATTGGTTCTTCATTCAGACCAGCCGCAGCTTCATCAGTTCCCACAGCCCGTTCTAGAGAATCATTCACACCGCTCTGCTGAGTACCACTTTCAGCAGGTTGCTGATTGAATGATTCAGATGAAGATTTTAGAATTGAATCAACAACTGGTTTCACACTATGTTGGAGATCAGCCTCTTGTCCAGCCCTTTCAGGCACATCTTGAGTCATGGGTGACGGTTCCACATTCAGACCAGTTACAGCTTCATCTGTTCCTACAGCCTGTTCTAGAGGACTGTTCCCACAATTCTGTTTTGTGCCTGTTTCACCAAAAGGTTGATTGAGTGATTCAGCTGCACTTTTTTCCAACACATTAGAGACTTGTTCCACACTGTCTTGGACAGTAACCTCTACTTCTGGTGTTGCAGTACTTCCATTCATCACATCAGGCAATTTCTCCACCAAACCATCAGCTGCAGTTTCAACAACTTCTTCTGCAGTCTGTTCTGGAGCTTTCTCAACCTCTGCTGGTTGTACCATTGATTCTACGCCTGTATCCTCCAAACTGACAGCAGGTTGACCAGTTTTTTCCACAGGAAACACTGCCGTTCCATTTGGGCTAAGTGTTTGTAAAGCACCATCTGCAGAAATCTCCGGAGCCTCTTTAATGAAATTTACATTTGACTGGTGAACAGTTGTGTCACATTGAATAGTATTGTCTCCTGTAGTCATGTCAGAAACATAGTTTTGTGGTTGTGCTTCAGCGTTTTGGATGACTTTGTCTGTGGCTGGTTGGGATCTATAACAGAAAAAAATTATTTATTGCCAAACTATACCAATTTCATGTACACTGACATCCCACAGAGGGGCATTCTAATGTACTAGCCTTGTGTCTTATGTGTTGTTCACCATCAACCCTTCAGACTGAGCAAGAACAACTTTAGGATTTGGTCCATTAGCAGGATTTAGAGAAGATCAACAAATATTCAATCATAGTTTGCAGTTCTTTTAATTAAAATTCATCTCCTACATACCCTTAATGTGGAATGAACTGCATACTTTAGAGAGGAGAGCTCAGTTTAGAATCTAATGATGTACAGCAGCAGTCCTTTTTGCACCATGGACCGGTTTAATCAAGGACAATATTTTCATGGACAGGCCTTCATTTGCTCAATAATCGTTAATGACGCCAGGATAGCTGTAGTCTAATAATAAATCATCCGCAGTGGTTTTATGTAAAATGCAGACATCAAAAGACAATAAACAACTTTTTTTTCATAAGTTGATAATCAACATCTCTGTAAACGAAATTATTGTACGAAGTAAGTATATTAAAAACTCGATTCAAGTGACTGCACAGATGAGGATTATTTTGAAATATGGCGACTTACAATCAGTGCATTCAGCGTCAGAGAAATACTGATCATTTCCAATAAAAGAGTGAACAAGTCAATCAAATAATAATAATACCTGTAATTACAATAATGAGAATTTGTGGATGGGGACTGCTGATCTAGGGTTAACGAAGGACAATGACACCTGAAGTGTGTTCCAGACATCCAGTCTACTCCGCAGTTGGTTTTCTTTACAGTCACTGCAGAAAATCCTGCTTCACAAAGACAGGAGATTGGAAATGAAGGCATGGTTTTTGATACTTTTTAGGCGATCTCATGATAATTTGCCTTGACTCTAATCCAGAACACTGGTGCGGTTGTGGGCACTTAATTGTGTGGGCTGTTAACCTGTCACGTGACCGAGACCTGTCAAGTGGGACAGGCACATGCATTCGTCTGTGTATCATTCCGCACAGACGTCACTTTTCAAAATAAAATATCTTTCAGACTCCGAAATTAATAAAACGGAAGTATCAATCAATCAATCAGGTTTTATTTATATAGTGCTTAATCATAATAACAGACATTTCAAAGCGCTTTAACAGACAGAGAAACCCAACTGAACCCTCCAGAGCAAGCATAAGCGGCAGTGGCGGGGAAAAACTTCCTCGATGAGGAAGAAACTCCAGGCAGGACCCAGACTCTTTTGGGCGGCCATTAGCCTTGACCGTTTGGGTGGAAAAGAAATAAAAAGGAAGATAAGAACAGGGTAAGAGAAAGAGAGACAGAGAGAGAGTGGCAGATAAGCCAGATAGAGTCAGTGTCGTTATGGTTAAAGATGATTGGGGTTGTTGTCTTTAATACATGTTTCCCATTGGTAAATTCAAGGCACAATTACAGGTGCTTGGATGACTGTATGGCGGCACGGAGGAAGAAAGGAAGGAGGACCCCAGCCAATGGATAGATGAGGGGTGATACTGGTGGGCTTGGAGGTGCAGGTTCACAGAGGATGGTCCTCAGCGGATGGGCGGATGAGGGGTGGAACAGTATGGTGACACGGAGGAAGAGAGGCAGCAGGACCCCAGCCGATGGTTAGGTGAAGGGTGATACTGGTGGGCTTGGAGGTAAGTAATGTAAATTATTTTTTCTTTCTGTGCAGCCCGTTACCAAATGACCCACGGACCTGTACCGGTCTGCGGCTAAGGGGTTGGGGACCACTGATGTACAGACTGAGAATAAGAAACACCTTAAAACAGTAGTTCCCAAACTAAAGCCTGCGGGCTGGATGTGGCCCGCCTCCACATTTTGCACGGCCCCTCCAACAATACCAGAAAATTGCCTCCTGACAAAACGGTTCCAGAGCTGATTGATCCAGAATGGAAATGGCACCTTGCAATTTTAATAGACATGACAGAAATGCTGGACAACCTTAATTTGCTGCTACAAAGCCAAGGGAAACTCATTTGTGATATGTATTCACACATAAAATCATTTGGGATGAAACTAGCACTGGTTTTGGAACAAGAGAAAAAGCACAACTTCATCCATCCCCCTGCTACCCAAAACCTTTCTGCAGAGACCCCAGCAGCCCCATTCCAGCTGAAAGGTGTGTGGAATCACTGGAAATACTTAAAGCCGAGTTCCGTGTGCGATTCGGTCACCTCCATGTAAATGCAAAAAAAAGTGACTTTTCCAGAACCCCTTTGTTGCTGACATCGATGAAGCCCAGCCTTCTTAGCAGTTGGTCGAGTTACAGAACTGCGATGTTTTGAAGGACGCATCAAAGCACGACAGTCTCATTGACTTCTATGCCGCTCTCCCAAATGACATAATAACCAGAAAGGGTTATTATATTTGGTATTATAAAGGGTTAATATTTGGTTCTGGAAGACAATAAACATTTGCATTTAGGCCCACCTGCGGTCGTCACAATTTTTCTTTCACAGACGGACCGCGGACCCCCATCGGAGAAAGAAAAAGTTATGTGGCCCTTACAGGAAAAAGTTTGGAGATCCCTGCCTTAAAAGATCTTTGATATTTGCAACCATAGAGAAGACTATAAAGCAGTAGAAAATTATCTCTTGTTAATAATTCTTAACCAGTGAAGTACTTCATCAGCTTCATAATATCCATCCATCTTCGAGTCATGTCTTGGAGGCAACAACCTTGGCAAGGATGCCCATACTTCCCTCTCCCCAGACACCTCAACCACCTTTTCTGAGGGGATCCTGAGGCATTCCCAAGCCAGCTGAGAGACATTGTCTCTCCAGCATAGCTTCAGTCTTCCCCGAGGCCTCCTCTGCCAAGGAAATTCATTTCAACCACTGGTATCCGGTATCTTGTCCTTTTGGTCATGACCCAAACCTCATGACCACAGTTGAGAGCAGGAGAGAAGATTGACCGGTAAATTGAGAGCTTCGTCTTTTGACTCTGCTCTTTCTTCACCACAACAGACCGACACAATGACTGTATGGCTTCAGCCGCTGCACCCATCTGTCTGTCAATCTCATGTTCCATCCTTCTGTCACTCCTGAACAAGACAGATACTTCAGGTGCTCCACTGGGGGTAAATTCTCCCCCCCCGAACTAGGGAGGGCAGATCACCTTTTTTCGGTCGAGAACCATGGCCTCACATTTGGAGGTGCCAATCTTCCTCCCACTCAAATCACACTCAGCTGCAAACCTCCCAGTGCAGAATAAAAGTTCAGGTTAGATGAGGCCAACACCACAACATCATCCAAAAAGGGAAAGATAAAATCCTTTGGTCCCCAAACCTGACCCCCTTCCGGTCCCTGGCTGCGCATTGACATTCTGTCCATAAAAATAATGAACAGAACCGGTGATAAATGGCAACCCTGCCGAAGTTCATCATGCAACGGGAAAAGGTCTGACTTACTGCCAGCAATGGAACCAAGGTCCAGCTTCAATCATACAGGGATTGGAGAGCCCTTAGCAAAGGGCCTTGACCCGCATATTCCCAGAGCACAATATAGCATGAGGGATGTTGTCAAAAGGCTTTTCCTGATCCACAAAGCACATGTAGACTGATTGGGCAAACTCTCATGCACCCTTGAGCACTCAATGGGGAGTGTAGAGCTGGTCCAATGTTCCTCCTGTCCAGTGTTCCTCCCTGTTCCGTGTGATACACTTTCCCCGGGAGGCTGAGGAGTGTGATCCCCTGTAGTTGGAGCACAACCTCTGGTCCCCCTATAGAAGTTTGACCACCACCCCGGTCTTCCAATCCAGATGTACTGTCCCCGACTGCCATGCAATGTTACAGAGACGTGTCAACCAAGCCAATCCCTGCACATCTAGAGACTTGAGGTACTCAGGGCAAATGTCATCCACCCCCGGTGCCCAACACCTGAAGAGCTTGGCAACCACCTTGGTGACATCAGCCTGGGTGATGAAAGAGTCCTCCTCTGAGACCTCAGCCTCTGCTTCCTGCATGGAAGACATGGTAGTGGGATTGTGGAGATCCTCAAAGTATTTCTTCAAAGTCCTGATGATGTTCTCAGTCGAGGTCAGTAGTTCCCCGCCTCTCCAGTTGGAACACTATTCAGTACAGCTTCCCAGGACTCCAAGAAGGCGGAGTATTCTCACTGCATTTTGGCCCGTAGGCTGAAATATCAGTTAACCCATGTCCCCAACCCGAAGGCACAAGAATGCGACCCTCTCGTTCACTGGGGTAGACACCAATATATTGCAACTGAGCTGTGTGCCTATTAGCAAGCCCATACCAGCCTCACTCTGGACAACACTAGAAAAGTGAAGAGTCCAGACCCCCTCAAGGGATTGGGTTCCATAGCCCAAGCTGTGGATGGAAGTGATCTAGTCTGTACCTCTCAACCTCCCTCATAAGGTCAAGCTCCTTTCCCTTAGCTAGGGAACATTCCAGGTCCAGTGATTTGGTCGTCGAGCCCCACACACTCGACTGCCACCCAATTCACATTGAATCCATCCCCTACAGTTCCCTCAGAAAGTGGTGAGTCCACTGGAGATTGGGTACTCATCGTCCTTTTGGGCTGAACCCAGCCAGACCTCGTAGGCAGAGGCCCCAGCCCTGGGCCTTGGTTCATTGGAGTGGCCCCAATTGCATCATACTGGACAATGTCACAGTCCTTGATTTATTTCTCTTTATATGAGTGTTTCAACTCTCCCCCCTGAACTGCCACCTTATCGAGGTGAGGGGAGTTTGAGTGCCTAAATAATTATTGAAGATATGTTGTCAAGGGCTTACTGCTCCTAGTAGGGTCTCTCATGGCAAACAGGTCTAGGTGACGGGACAGACTAAGAGCATTTCAAACACCTCTATAAAAAGCTTTATACTATTGTGGCTCAAAATGATTTGCCTATCAAATTCTCCATATTAGTGTTACAATAGTCATGTTTTAATTTTTTAATTTTTAAAAAAAAATTTTATATACTGGTTTGATCCCCGAAGGGAAATTAAGAACTCACACTCTAGCTACTGATTACAAACGCATGCATACATATATATTTGTGAGTACAGGCCCCTGTATCACACACACACACACAAAGGGGCCTGTAGGCATGCAGGGGAGGTAGAGTGGCAGGCAGCTCCTTCTTGGTGCGCCTCAAATGAGCAATTTGTAAAGGGGACGGCGCCTTGCTCAGGGGTGCCTCGGCAGTGCTCCGGAGATGAGCTGACACCTCCCACTGTCAGCTCACCTCCGGGTATTTTTGGGGGGGCGGGAGCGGGAATCGAACCGCCGATCTTAAATCATAGGACGACCAGCTCTACCGCCCGCTTTACCACTGAGCCACTGCCGCCCCCAAATGTTTTGCTACAGATGATGTAAGTCCTTCCTGACAGGGAGACCACAGGCAGTTCGAGTCGTTAGCAATACCTCCAGCACTAATCACACTGAACACGGGAACCCCCAAAGGATGTGTACTGAGCCCCACCTCGTCACTCTTGTAATGGGAATTTCACCTGTGTAGATTTGAAGAGAATAGAGAGGCCTGTTCTCAGGCAACCCTGCTCAGTTAAGTTGTTTTGGTCCATTCCAGTGTGCAAGGTGGCCTGATAAAGATGTGTTTCTCGGGGTATGTGAATGCCTCCTACACTGCCTTCCCAGGTGTAGCGAGTGCTTCCCCACACTGCCTGAGAAACCCCGTCTTTCTCAGACAGTGTGGTGCGTTGTTTATTCAGACATATAAAAGTAGAGGGTTTCCGGCGCCATGTTGGAGTCAGCTGCGGGTTGCGTACGAACGCCCAGCACGGTTGATGCTACTCTACCTGGATCGTTGGGCTCCCCGATTCATGTGTCAAGGTAAGAGACTGAGCACATGTGGAATGCTTTAGCTCAACCAAAGAATTTGTGGGTACTGTCCTATGCTCTGTGGAGGGAATGAACGACACATTTGTTCTAGAATCATAGGGGGTCCTGGGACTCAAAGTACATTACTATGCTCTGTGGGGAATTAAACTACGAGCTTACTCCAGCGGTTCTTTGTGGAGGATGTAGATACCAGTTTATTCTAGCATCATAGATGTATATTATCTACTGTTTGCTGCTCATTATTTGTTGTTTGTTTGCTCTATGCTCTGCGGGAAATAAACCATTAATTTATTATAGCATCATAGCAGTTTTCTGTCTGATTTATTGCTTGGTTTTTCTGTGTACCTACCTCCGGCGGACCTGCAAACATTTTCACAAAACAACTCTGCTGACCCACGACTGCACACCAACTTCCAGCTCCAACCTTTTCATAAAGTTTGCAGACGACACGACTGTGGTGGGTCTCGTCAACAACAACGATGAGACAGCCTACAGAAATGAAGTGAGCCGCCTGACTATGTGGTGCAAGGACAACAATCTCCACGTGAATGTGGAGAAGACGAAGCAGGTTGTTGGAGAGCATGCGCCCAGCATGCTCCACTACCCATCGACGGTGCTGCAGTGGAAGGGGTCAGCAGCACCAAGTTCCTGTGTGTGCACATCTCCGTAGACCTGTCCTGGGGCCGCAACACTGCATCACTGGCCAAAAAAGTCCAACAGCGACTCTACTTCCTCCACAAACTAAGGAGAGCAAGAGCTCCACCCCACATCATGCTCACCTTCTACAGAGGCACCATCGAGAGCATCCTGACCAGCTGCATCACTGTGTGGTACGGCACCTGCAGTGTTTCCTGCCGCAAGACCCTGCAGCGCATCGTGAGAGCAGCTGAAAAGATCACTGGTGTCTCTCTCCCTTCCCTCAAAGACATTTATAACACCCACCTAACCCGCAAAGCGATCAGCATTGCAGGTGATCCCACCCACCCCTCTCACAGCCTTTTCAGCCTGCTGCCATCAGGTAGGAGACTGCAGTCTGCAGGCCAAAACCAGCAGGCACAAGGACAGTTCCTTTCATTAGGCAGTCAGGAGGCTCAACTCCCTCCCTGCTCTGCCCACTGCCACAACCTTGAACTCTACCCTCACCCTGCCCTGCCCTCCCCCAAACACCTGACTACCTCCCCCTTCTATCTCCCCCATCAACTCAGGGACTGTGCACACGTCACTTCCCCTACGGTATTAGAGTGTATAGAGATGTTTACCATCCCTTTGTGTTTCGTCTCATACTTTGTGCTGTATTGTCTGTTATACTGCCTGTTGTACTGCCTGTGTTGTCCTGCCTGTGTTGTACTACCTGTTGTTCTGCCTGTGTTGTACTACCTGTTGTTCTGCCTGTGTTGTACGCCTGTTGTACTGCTTGTTTACCGTGAATCAGAGTAGACTGCAATTTCATCTGTGCCGTACTGTATGTCGTGCATATATGGTACATTTGACAATGAAGCTGACTTTGACTTAACTTTGACTTTGAAGTCACATAGGTCAAAGTCAAGACCCGCGGGCGAGATCTGGCCTGCAGCAAATTATTTATGGCCCAACGGATGATTTTTAATTACTATTAGAACCGGCCCGCAGGCCATATCAGCCCGCTTGCCCGTTTGCACGCACCAAAACTACATTTCCTACAATGCAACAGTAGTGGAAGTCACTACAGCGCAGCAAGCGTGCTTTGGGTTTCAGTGTGTAATAGTAGGGCGGCACGGTGGCGCAGTGGGTATTGCTGTCGCTGCACAGCAAGGCGGTTCCGGATTCGTGTTCCCCTCTGTGCGGAGTTTGCATGTTCTCCCCGTGTCTGCATGGGTTCTCTCAAGGTTCTCCGGCTACCTCCCAAAAACATGCGCTTCAGATTGTAGGAATGAGTGTGTGCGTTGTTGTCTGTGTCTCTGTCTGTGTCTCTGCGGTGCACTGACCTGGGATGCACTAAGCCAGCTGAGATAGGCTCTGGCTCTAGCTTCCCGTGACCCACAACAGCGGACGAAGCGGTCATGACAATGGATGGATGGATGTTGAAGGAATATTAGTTTCATTGTTCAGGTCTCTACATGGGAATAGCATTTAAACCCTTTGATCTGTGTCTCTTCTTAGGTTTGTTCTCCGGGGTTGTTTTTCTGGTCTATTGCTCAGGTTAATTACACATGAAAATACTGAAAACATTATCAAGATCTTCTAACCTTTAGGGTTAGAAGAACATTTGGTGAACCCCTTCCACAGGATTTACCCCCCCACACACACACTTTGTCTTTTTGTTCAATTGTAAATGAGGTCCTCTCACAGGATACAATCAACACTTGCTGAATAACCTCAGTTTCCTAGCCTTTAAAGATGTAGTTTATGGACCTTGAGGTTATTATGCATCCACCATTTGTTTCTTACACTGTCCCTTTGCACTTACTAGTAAATGTATCCCTGTAAAAGAGTTACGTGACATCATGCCTGTCTTGAACAGTATATATACCACTGTCTTGAGAACTTGTCCTTCTCATACCACATGCACCAATGTTTGGTTGTATTGGAGAATGAGCCAGAGCTCTGTAAGTAAAGTACCATGGACTTCAACCATCGTCTCAAGAGTCATCTGTTTGCCCTGATCATCAAACGAACGTGCTGCAGAACTAGTAGGTTGGAATCCGCTTCAATGTTTATCAGCAGTCATAGTGGAGATTGAATTTAGGTACTCCCCTTCTCAAAACTGGCTAAAAGGAAGGTGGACGCTGAAAGCAGTGAGTTCCTATCCAGGTGGGAGTCAGTATATGTTCAAAGAGGTAAAAGGTAAAACTGAGTGTCTTCTGCTGAGTTTGCATGTTTCATCTCTGACACACTGTGCATCCAAGCTGCTCGGACGCTCTATGTTTCGTAGCACAGACCTCTGAGAACAATTGTTCTCTCTGATAAAGATAAGCAAAACATCACACAGGAGCCGTCTGACTGATGAACACCCTCACTCAAGCCTGAGGATTTCCTCAGCTCAAAGCCTGACCCTGAACATTCATGAACTTGTACGAAAGATGAGATACCATCAAATGTCAGGGTCAGCCTCAGACAAGTGGGCATCACACAGCAGTAATAAATTTTCAGTTTTAAATTCAGTTAAATTTTTACATTTGTTTCTACAACACATGATGTGTTTGAGAAAAGTACTGTACTGTTTTTTCTGTGTGCCATAGATTTTTGTATTTTATTTTATTTATCCATATTTATTTCAGTTGAATGGACTCAGGGAAAATTGCAGATAAGAGCCATGAGAAAGGATACAACTGATTTGATATTTTTTATTTTACTATTTGAAAGCAGTGATTGATAGGATTGTAGAACAGCACAATATTTTATTTAATTTTATTTTTTGCACAATAATGCATTATTATTGTGTATGCACAATAATGTATATTGTTTATAATGCATGCAATTTCATTCATGCATTTATCTTGATATTAAGGAACATACTTTGTTTTTTAAAGACATTTACTTTTTTACTGTTTGCCTGCTGTTTTCCCCACAACAAAATATTGCTTTATTAATTTAATCATTAAATAATATACACTGTGTTAGCTCTTGGTTCAATAGGCTATGGTTATTTCAATATGTTTTAATAAATGTTGAACCAGTCTGGCCCTTGGCTTGTAACAATTTTTGTTTTTTTGGCCCTCTGTGTATTTGACTTAGTCACCCCTGATGTAAGTGTTCAATATTTTAAGAAGCAACTCACAAGCATTCTTTCTTACAGAATGTAGTATGAAAAATAAAAGTTGAAATCAAGGAATAATAAACATAATGGTGATAAAATGTAAAGTATCATGTGAGTGAGAGATTCATCAAAAAATGTACATATACAAATGTATATATATTTGCATTGATAGCATATGAGCTGACTAGAAAAGCATGAGACCAGCTACACTGATTGATGAAGCACAGCTGACAAACAGAGCTTTAAATGTCAACACATTGTTTATTAACTATGTAAATATCACCAAACACAGCTGCAATGATGTGAGGGAGTGGATCAGTTTTTCTGAACAATAAATGTGAACCATTTACATGCATGAGTCGTCTTAGTCCCTTCAGTGCCTCTCATTCATTACATTACTACAATAGATGAAAGGCACTCAGAAGTTAGAATGGAGTTAATTAGCCCGTAAAAGTAAAATATCTTGAAAATGATGTAGGGCCTGATAAATTATAAACTGATGGTTCACCTTTACACCAAAAGAATGTGCACGTTTTCACTGGAACTCATGACTCAAAAGAATGACTGCAGTTTATACTGCTGTACTAAGAATTTCTTGTTACATAAGACAACTAATATCACCTAAATTGTTTTAATCAATACACAAATGCTTTTGCATAAAATATCACACATATAATTTAGATGCTGCTGTGTAACCTTTAGCAAAACATATAAAAGGGGGGTTGTTTTATACCTGTAGTTTCATGTAATTTGAGCATCTCGATCCAATTTTATTACAATACTATACACTCCTTTTTGCTTTAGAGATTTATTGTTGAAACGGAAGTTTATAGTTTTATTTTGAAGGGGCCCTGATCTATTTTCCGGATTTTAGCTTCTGGCTTGTGATGTAGCCGTCTCTTGCTAGCCAGGTGAATGTATAGTTTTTGAGGGATGTATCTACGTAATTAAAATGTCTGTAACCAACAAAAATCTAGCAGTGACTGGAGGATAAACATTTGTACTTTGTTTATGTTTACGGGTTAATTTGTCCCAAAATCGCAAAGCATAGTAACTGTAACCGCAGTTTTAGTCAGTGTTTAACGTTGCCGTCGGCGGCGTGTTAATGACCAACACTGGACGAGTTGTATCCTGGCCCCTCCAAACACTACGACGACTCTCCAGAGGAAGTTGGTTTTGTAGAGAGGAAAGGTTCATCACGTAAGGGCTACAATCCCTGCCGATCCTTTGTTGTTACGCCACTTACAACTCGACGGGAAAAAAACACGCACCCGGAGTAGATTAAAAGGAAATTAAATGGACCATTAAAAAGCTGCTACGGTGCCTGACAGAAAAAGCTCGACTTTTCTAGTTGACTGATATAACTCTACCAGGTATGAAGCTGTTATTTTACTTTATCATTAACTAATATTATTAAAAGCACGTTTTAATAATGTCAACACACTGTGTTTAAAAGCACGTTTTAATAATCACAAATGCAGATATTTTACATTTATTGCCTCAAGTGCTGCAAATGTTTGATGTCAAAGCTGATGGGAACTACTTTTCTACGTGTTTTGATGCAAAGCTGATTTGCACAAAATGGATATCCTGTGTTGTAAGATGACTGAGGGCTCATCAGAAAGAGGCAGCAACAGTCTTTGGACTCTGTGTGTTTGAAATGTAAATGGTGAATCAAATTAGGAATATTAGGTTTTATTCAAACCATCATGAGTCCATCTATGAAGTCAGCCATCCTTTAAGCTACCAGTAAGGTTGGCACAGAGAAAGTAAATGATGTAATGTCTCTTAGAAGTCAGGAAAAAGGCCAGGGAGACCTGAGTACAGTGTATTCATAGCTGACAAAGTTTAAGTATGGACAAAAGAGGATGAAATTTAGTCGTCCTCCATGATCATGTTCATCCACTTATCATAACTGCAATTCCTGTGATATTCTAGGTAAAATGCCATCAAGAAATCATCTTGACAAAATTGGGAGGAAGAAGAAGAAGAAATGGACAGACGAGGCCATGGAGCGAGCACTGATTGAAGTGAAGTCTGGAAGGTGTACAGTGAGACAGGCTGCCAAGGAGTTTGGAGTCCCTAAATCTTCATTGTGGGACAGAGTCAGTGGTCGTGTGGCACCAGGGAGTCGCAGTGGGCCAGCTCAGCTTATAACATCTGCCGATGAAGAGCTATTGGTGGAGTTCTCCTTATACATGTCCAAGCATGGATTTCCTATGACCAAGCAACAGTTTGTGTCTTTTGCCTCTTCCATTTACAAAAGGCACCATCGAAGGGTGGCATTTTCTAAACTGGGCCAGACCTGGTGGTTAAATTTTAGAAAACGACAAGAGAAGAACATCACCGTTCAACCAGCTGATGGTGCTGTCCGTGGGCGGGCAGTATGTGTGAAGAAGGAAGCAGTTGATCAATTTTTTCAATTACTAAGCACTGTCTTGGATGCTCATGGACTCAGAGACAAGCCTCGCCAAATTTTGAACTGTAATGAGACAGGCTTTCATTTAGGCAAGAAGAGGGTGATTCTCCCAAAATCTGCCAGTCTGGGCTCCAAGCCAGGGCCAGGCTCAAGGGACCGCATTTCCCTCCTGGCTTGCTTTAGTGCAGCTGGAGAGGATATTCCCCCATTTATTATCTACTCAAAGGCCTACCCAGGAGGAGTATGTTATAAGACACAAGGGCCTCCAAATGCCCTCTATGCATGGTCAGACTCAGGGTGTGTCACTTCTGATCTTTTCAAGAAATGGTTCCTCAAGCATTTTCTCCTGCGTGCACCAAAGGAGCGTCCACTGCTGCTGATTTTTGATGGCCACAAGTCTCCAGTGAGTCTTGAGGTGGTGGAATCTGCTCGTAAGGAGAATATCATCCTGTTGTGCTTTCCGCCTCATTGCTCTCACATCTTGCAGCCGCTTGAAGCGGGGCTCTTTCTCCTTCTGAAACAGCGTTTTGCAGCACTCATCGGAAACAGTTGTACCACAGATACTCACTTTGCAATCAGCAAAAAGCAGTTCTCAGGTAATTTTGCAGGTGCATATCAGGTCGTGAAGAACGAAGAAGGTGTCAGGATTGTGAAGGAAGGTTTTCGGAAATGCGGCATTTATCCAATGAATTGCTTTGCCGTTGACGAGGGTCTTTTAATGGCGTCACACGCCTCAGTCCTAGCAGTTGGACCATCTTCTTCTCCTTTGCCACAAGTGGTACACAGTGTAGGAAATCCCTCAGCTGCTGGGCCCTCCTAACTTGGCATGAACACTTCACGAAAGGTTGTTTGTCAATATGATGAGCACCCTTTCTTGAACATTACATCCCACCTCCCTCAGCCTTGCTGCAGGTTGCTGCTTTTGTCAGTTTTGCCAGAAGAAGGCCGGCGCGTCAGCATTAATTACTTTTCATCATAGTGTTAAAGTGTAGTTGTTGGGTGAAAGGATGCTGAACAATGACTCTAATCTGGGGGATCAAAAGGAGTAAAAAAAAATGTCTGTCTTTGTTTCCATATTCCTCAAAATAGGCTTTTTGCTTCTATGTCTTGTATAGCTCCCAAGGCCTCTAAAAATCATACATGATTCAAGCTAAGAAAAACTACTTTGTTCATGAACCATTCACCTGTTCCCATTTATGCTATAATATGGGAGCTAAGGTTTGTGAATGAAAGAAACGATATGTATTCATGCAGCTCATGTGAAGCGATACACCTCAGTCTTTCAACATGGTTACAAGGACAGAATGTTGTTTTGATTTTTTTCTGTAATGATTTTTACATGTATTTAGATACTGAGATTAGGCAAGCACTACTATCACAACTACTGTGTTCCACTTTTCTTGCAAAAGAGATTTCAGAAAGGATCTCTGGAATGTTGTCACTGTCATTTCTACTTAATGTTCAATTGTGAAATGCTGGAAAGGAGGCGTAAACAAAGTTTTCATATTAACAGGAGAGGATGTTAACTTCAGTTGTGCATCTCAATCCTTTTGACTCCTTAACTCAAACACAATTATTTGAAAGAATGAACAGCTGCAGATAGTGACGTCTTTAAATATTAGAGATGTTGATTCAAAAACAAGTACATGGTGTGACAGGTAAAGACGGCAGCACAACTGTGTGCACCTGTTCATTTACTGAGGGAATATACTGTATTTGCGTGTTTTCAAATCGGGTGATGTAATATCAATGCAACGGGCACAGCTACCAACAAAACAATGTCAATATGAACAGTCAATATATAATAAATGTTTATTTTATTTACCTATTTAAACACAATAGAGAGGTAGGTCTTTACAATTACTGAGTACCATTTTAAAAAGCAACAAAACTCCTCAAGACAGTGACATTACTTAGTGAATACATCCAATCACTGAATATTGATGTATGTAACAAAATTGTACAGTTGGAGTATTCACATTTTCTAACACTGCAAACTGATGTGATTCCTGCTTTTGAAAGGTAAATAAATGTGCAGACTTTTAGAAAGCTGTACCTTTAAGGGAAATACAACAGTAAGACCTGTTGTGTGAGAAATGCAACCAGCAAAAGCACGTGTTAGCCTGCAGTGGACTCTGGGTCTTAATGAATGCAGCACCGCTGCCCAGGGCTAATTCCAAATTAATGTATGTTAATTTCACAGATGGGAATTAGTGCTTGAAGCTGTTTTGTCTTTGTTTTGTTTTTTTACAAACCTCAAAATACAACATGTTTGACTCGCATAGCCATGACCACATTGTTCCATCTAATATAATGTGACCCAGAAGCACATTTTCAATAACATTGGCAATGTTGAATAAAGGTGTCTGATCATTTTATATCACATTGTTATAATAGTTCTTTCTATAATAAAGTTTTCACCACTCAAATCAATAGATTGTAAATTAAATGTAAGAAAACATCCATTAAGTACCTTATTATAATACTACTTTTCACATGTGCAAGATTGAGAAGTATAAAGTTACTACACATCTTCACCCATTACTATGAGAGAAATGTTCTGGTTCCAAAGTCCCTAATGTTAAAAATTAGTGACACCTGGTGACCAATGTTGGGTCTGCATTTTTGTGACCAATTCGTTCAAAGTCTTGCCTTATTGTCTGTGCTGTGATTTTCTTCTTCAAACTTGATTTATAGAAACACATTAAAAGAAACAAAACAAGTTCTGTTTTTAAATGCCGTTTTAGAACCTTTTAATACTTCTGCTGTTATAATGCAACACTTACTCAAATTTCTTGACAGTGGACATGACGTACGAACTGTGTGTGCTGGGTCTGTACTCCACTGGCTGCTCTTCCCTGCAACAGAAATCAATGTGACTAGAGCAGCTTGTTTGTGCAATGCTCTTACAGTGTCAGGGCTTATGAAAATGTAGTAACGAGTCCTTGTTCCAGCACAGCACATGAATAAAAAAACAAAACAAAAAAAACCCTTCCCCACTCCGAAAGAAAAACACCTTTTTAATTGAGTAAATTTTGTGCATTGTTTACTGAAAATACCTTGTCTCATCTTGTGATGTACGAATCCAGCTGGCGTCATTCTTTCGTGACGCCCTAACCTGGAGTCTTAGCAGAATTTTCTCCACTCCTACAACACACACACAAATGCAGACTGTTAGCAGACAACCAAAAACACTATTTTTGTGGTTAATGTGATGAAATATTGGAATTTTCTATGATTTACCCTCTGACATGATGAAAATTTCTCAGATGTTCAACCTGATGGAATTATTTGACAATGATAATGTTAAAATTTATTACAGATTTTTAATTTAATTCATACAAATTAGTCTGAACTACAATACACTGTGTGCCCTCAGTGCTATCTTTTTCTTTTATTACCAGTGACTTCACACTTATTTAATGATCTGTTCTACATGCGGAGCCTGTAATACTACATTCTGAGGGGAAGCATCTCACTCAGATGAAGGTGTGAAAGTGTTCGTCATCCGTCAAATCTTTTAGCCATTGCAACTCATTTTGTAAAATATGTTCAGTTGTCAGAACTCTGAACAACTTTTAAAAGGTAAATGTGCAGGCATTTAGAAAGCTGTACCTTGAAGGGAAATGCGACAGTAAGAACTGTCATGTTGCAACTTTTCATGTTAAAATAAAGCTTGTCTGACACATATTGTGATATAATTCTATAAAAATGTACAACATAGTCTTCACAGTTGCTATCAACTCATTGACTCAGATTTGCAGTGTCCTGTTCTATTTGAGCTCCTGTTACCATTCTGCACTAATATAATGTTAATATAATGTTCTAATATCAGTGAGTTCCACTCTGCAATCACCAATTAACAAGACAAAATTCAATATACATAGAAACTGTGAGCAGGTCTTATTTTGAATTGAAGAGCTATTTCTCTCACCTGGTGTTGTGAGATGTATTGCCGCTGTTGATGCAGGGTAGTGTCCAACCTTGTCTCCTTCACCCGACCAGGCTTTTAGTGGTATTTCAACCTCCACCCCGTCGTTCTAGATTCCACCCCCTTGTTGTCCAAAGTGAGTCCTCTAGCTTCCATTTTCATCATGTGGAAGGATCACAAGCTTGTCATAACAGTCATGAAGCGTCACACATGTCTGACATTCTTAAGTAGCAGTTATCTATATGAACATTTGCTTTCGAGCCAATCACCTATAGTTCAAATGTCATTCGTTCATGTGTGGTTGCTCATGTGTCACTGCAGCCATTTAAACAGATCCTTTCAGACAGTTTGGTTTTTGTATTATTTTCACCTTTGTGCGCTATATTCTTTTTTTATCCTTGACTCACTGTTTTTTCACAATAGTACTTTCTTGAGGGGCAAAGGAAACTTAAGATTCATAACTTCTGATTTAAAACAATCCTGCAGTTTACTATTGATGGTGTTTTTCCCACTTCTACAACACATTAACACTACAAAAGAATTGATAACATCCCTCAGTTGGGAAGACAAACCTGATTTTATTTAAATTACTGCTTTATCAGAGCATTTCGCGAACCCTTCAGTGAAACCGATAATGGACACCAACAAGTTTAACTTCAACATTTCACACAACATTATTTTTGACATTTTACATTTGAATAAACAGAAATGTTTGGCCTTGTGGATGATTCACAAGAATGGTGAAATATTCTGTGTGATTTTTAACCAACATTTTGTTATTGAAAGGAACAGAAAGTTCTGCTATTCATGATGATGTTGGTACAGTTTTTGAAATGGATATCTTAAAGCACAAATCAATAGCAACCAAAAACTGGTTGCATGACAAGTTATAGCCTTTTTGAAAAGGCAATATCTCTTGCTTACAAAAAGACACACATAAATCCACAAAAATAGGTCACAGTATGTCTGTAAAGAAATCCTGATGACACTCAACAACTTTTTCTCAGTAATGGCTGTTTACTTGTAAAAGCATGTAGTATTTGAAAACTGTTTGGAATCCAGCAGAACATCTTTGGTTTTTTAGTGTCATTGAACTCATGCCAAAATCTGCAGCACAAACTGTACAGATTCCTACTTAATACCATATAAAATACAGAGGTCGTTAAAGTGATAAATCATACAGAACTGGTATGGTGGAATGGTGAGTTGCTCAATTAGACCTCTTAACAAGAAACACATATGAGAACTCCAAATTAAATGTCAGAAATATTAAAAGTCCAGTGAACTTTATCTTGAAAGTTACTGATAGCATCGCAAGTGTTGTCTTTACAGAGACTTTTCAATTTGGTTATGAGTTCTTGTCTGTACTGCATCTGTATTGAATTACAAACGTGTAACAAACCTGTACACATCACAATGATTACAGATTTTCATTCATTACGATTAATAAGTATTAATTATTAGGATTAACAAATGTATTAGGATTAACAAATGTAGTCAAATGTGTGTTCAACTAAACTAACAATGGTAAGTCTGTATAGGTTCTCAGTCATCCAGGTCAAGGTAAAAGAAGAACAGCACAAAAAGAATCAACTTCACTTGCTTAAGGTAAGTTGAAGATGTTTCATCTCTCGTCCAAGAGGCTTCTTCATTTCTAACTAACTGGTGGAGAGTCCAGATACAAATACTGCTGTTGAAAACAACAAATGACCCAAGCCACCAAGACAATAAGGCATTAGGAGTCATTACCATTCATAAGAGTTAGTTGTTCCTCCCACCCTCATGTGAGCTGTAATGGGGAGCTGGACTCAGGTATGAATGGTTGTGGTTTTTAGGGGTGGAGGGCATGCTGCGTTACAGGTGGCTGATAGTTTCTTTAACTCCTGTCTCAAACCATCTGTCTTCCCTGGCTAGAACCTGGACATGACTGTCCTCAAAGCAGTGGCCTGTGTCTTCCAGGAGCAGATGGACTGTTGGGTCTAGTCCTAAGGGACTAGCTCTCCTGAATTGAGCCATATGCTTGTGGAGCGGCTGCTGTCTCCCCAATGAACAGGTCCCTGCATTCTTCACTGCCCTGGACAGCAAACACATTGTTCTGTTGTGTTATTGTGTTTTGCACAAACACAGAGCACTGTAGTTCATTGGGGAGACATTTAAGTCGTGACATTATCTCCTTGAAGTCAGAGGAAGGGACATGGTACATATTATCGAAGACAAACAGAGTCAGGTGCATGAAAACTAAATCCCCTGTACCTTCCTCACCACAGGTCTGCACATTCACAAGAAAGCTTTTCCCCTCTGGACCGTTTCCGGATTGTACCAATTCCGAGGGTGTTTGAATCCGGCGTTCCAACAGCAGGAAGTGACGTCAGGCCTCGCTTCTGGGTTTCCTTTGTCGCGTGAAAGGCCTATCGTAAGTCTTATTACTTTAAAAAAAATATGTAGAATGCCAAATATTTACAGTTAAGGTAATTTTATAATAGTGGCTTTCTTAAATGACACGTATTTGAATGTACTCATATGGCTCTGAAAGCTGAATAACCTTGTCTTTCTTCCATTGTAGCGTTGTTAGCCAGATTAGCCTGCTAGCTGCTTATTAGCAGTACTGTAATGTTAAATGCTAGCTCTGTTTGAGTTTGTACTGTCCCAACAAAACATCGTATTTTCCTGTTAAGTTATCAAGATGACATGGAATAAGTTACTTGGTTATGACATTTTTCGGCTTCCTGAGCCAACCCGCTAAAGAGTCAGTTTGTTGTTTGGTGCATGTAGTTTGTTACTCAGTTTTCCATCGTTTCGTTTCCAGTATTGTCATTAAAAAAATCAACAAATGAAGATGGTGCTACAGTATTACATAACTACTATACGAGTGTAATATTGAAGGAAACGTATCCATCTCCTAGACACATTTTAAACAATTTTTATTGTTTAATAATGTATTTTTGCATCAAGTGTGAATACTGTATCAACAATTGTCACAAGGCTTAAGAAGGGGCAGTGATGCTTCATTAGTATTAATAGGTCGGCTTGATGTTTATGTTGGGAGCTTCCTCTTCTCAGAATTTCCCAGTCTTATTGTTTACTTGTTTCTCAGTTTATGATTGTTTTCCTCACACAGTATAGCCATCAAAGATGACTACTGCGGCTAGGCCAACATTTGAGCCGGCAAGAGGAGGGAGAGGTAAAGGAGAAGGTGATTTGAGTGCTCTGTCCAAGCAGTATTCCAGTCGAGATCTTCCGAGTCATACAAAGATCAAATACAGGTCAGTAGGTCACATTTGAATGGAGTAGAGTATTTAGCTGTAAGTAATGTGTCACTCGCAAACTGGACATATGCCGGAAATTAATTTTTACATATATTTATCTTCAGGCAGCCTACCCAGGATGCCCCTGAGGAGGTGCGTGCACGTGACTTCCGCAGGGAGCTTGAGGAGAGGGAGCGTGTAGCTGCACGTGAAAAGACCAGAGAAAGAGGGCCAAGAGGTTGATATCTGTCAATATTACACTTCACACAAAAAAATCTGAATGTCAGTGTTATCCTCAACCTGAATTATACCCATGTACAACTTTCTACTTGAATACACTAAACCTAATTTTACAGAGCATACCACATCATCTTCGTCATCATCATCATCCTCAAAGAGGCCAAGACTAGATCAAATCCCAGCAGCCAACTTGGATGCTGATGACCCTCTTACTGATGTAAGTTGTTGTACTGCATGATTTGGTGAACACCTAGCAGTGATGTGATTAGCATTCATCAAAACTCCTCCAATGATCCTTGGCTGTATTTAGGATGATGAGGATGATGACTCTGAGGAGGACAGTGATGATGATGACACTGAAGCACTTCTGGCAGAACTAGAGAAAATCAAGAAGGAGCGGGCTGAAGAGCAAGAACGCAAAGTAAAGAATAATTTCAAAATAACATGGTTGTGCTGCTGTTTAAGCAGAAATGGCCACAAATTAGTAAATGAATGTTTGGGTACATTTTAGCAGAGTTAAATGTAATCTTTTGAATTTAAAGTTAATTCCTTTTTTCTCCATCTTAGGAGCGAGAGCAAAAGGCAGAAGAGGAGAGGATTCGCATGGAGAATATTTTAAGTGGAAATCCATTGATTAACTTGGCAGGACAACAGCAACAACAACAACAACAACAGATGACCCAGAATCAGAATACATTCAGAGTCAAACGAAGGTATCTCATAAATTTTCATATCGTGTTGAACTTTTTGGAGAAAATTGTTCTCTGCGTTTTCCAGAAACTATTAAAACTGTGATGCTAAATATATCTCCAGGTGGGATGATGATGTCGTGTTCAAGAATTGTGCCAAAGGAGTGGATGAAGCACGGAAGGAAAAACGCTTTGTCAATGACACTCTGCGCTCTGAGTTTCACAAGAAATTTATGGAGAAATATGTGAAGTAAAGGACTTGGCATGTGTTCATTTTATTTCTTATTTTTAATCATTCTCATTTGAATAATTTCTCTGGTCTTATGGCATAAAAATTCGTTCTATATTCAGATATCCTAGTGTTTGTACAGTCATCAAGTAGAAAATTGTACATAAATGAATCGTTGTTACTTCTGAATCTTTCTCCAGTTTTTTTGTTTTTTTTCAATAAACAAAAGGTTGTGTTCAAGATGACTTGCAAGAATTTCAAACAAGAAAAAACTGTTGTGCGGAGTGACTTTTTCACATTCAAAATGTGGATGTGGACCCCAAACACCCAAGACCCTAGAATAATTGAGAGTGCATTAGTTGTTTATGTTGGTTTCATGAATATTCCACCTGACATTACAAACATTAAAAAGTGTGGGCTGATTAGTGTCAGTGGGTTCAATGTCATGTGGTAGCATGGTTGGGCCTCAATTGATCAGTGGTCACTGGTGTATTTAAATTTTTGAAAACTTACTTGAGGTAGACTTACATCATGATACTGGAAATATTATGTCTTGCACTTTATGGTAAAGGTTATTCCTGGAATAAAAGCCCATTTTGCATTTGTTGTGATATGTAGAATGTATAGAATTAAGTTTAAGACCCTGCTATTCTTAGTCTGCTAATACAAATAATCCTTGTGTATGATATGCACTGAGGTTATTTAATCACCAGAATATGATAGCATTAAATGGTATGGTAAAAGTGTTTATTCCAACATGAATATGGATTATAACAATTCACATTAGTTTTGACCATTAAGATAGTTGTGCATCGTTTCAGGTCAAAAGTCCACATTAGCACTGTCTCAGTTTAAATGAATAACAACATAAATGCTTCATTCTAACGTTTTAATGCACAAAGCAACTTTTCTTTGAAGTAAAACATGAGTTGATAGTTCAAAGTTTTAACTCATAGCTTATCACTTCAAACCTTCCAGTGATATCATTCTTTTTTTTTCTAGCAAGAGCAGTTTGAAATTGTCAAATGGAGACAGACTTTATGTTTATCCAAAAATAACTTCCATCCACATTTCAAGTCCTAGCGCATGACTGGAATAGCTATTTAAAATATTTCAATAAAGAATCAGAATCCTTCGTTAATCTTTAGGGGAAATTTCTCTTTGTAACAGTTGCTCCATTTCAGAACAGAAGTAAGAACCATTATGGTTAATTAAAGTCAAGAAAAAAACATCAAAAGGAGATTAGAGATAAATAAGAGAATAGGGTTCATTAATTCGCATTCTTCAAATAAAATAATATTTTATGTACAAGAGTAAGCGTAGAATAAAGCACTACAAAAAAAAAATTCTAATGTTGATTTTTTTTTTTACTCCAGCGGTGTGTCTTGACTTTGACTTAAGGCGCCTGCAGGTGCTCCAGCATGGTGGCTATGCCTCACCAAGTCCGACTTCATCTCTCTGTCTTTGGCAACTTTTCTGGCTTGGTGTAGGGGCATCTTGATAGACTTTAGGTCCTGTGTGACTGACTGCAGCCGAGCTGTGACAGCAGCATGTGACGTCTGGAACAGCCGACAGGGGGCGCCGCCGACAGGGGGCGCCGTCTCTGACAATCCCTCCCTTGTTTGTAGCGATTGGGAGGCTGTCGGGAAAATATGGCAGCTTCCTCTTGAGTGTGTGGATTTACAGTATTGCAAGGGGACATATAAAATAATTCCGCAGATACACGAGTCTCCATCGAGGACTGCAGAGTTACTCTTCACGCTTGAAGCAGGAGAACATGGAGAAGAGCGGGAGCATCGACAGTTTGGGATCGAAACGCTCCTCTTCCCGACAGCCAAGTGTTGATTCATTGTCCAGGTAGCTAAACTGACCGCAACAAACATAGCTAGCAAAAAGTTTTCAGACTAGCATAAAGCTGTTTCTGTTTAATGATTTGAAATTAGATTTCTATTCTACATACGGTTTTTGTATCCATCGTGCCGGAACTGTTCAACCACAAATAATCTGATGAACACAGTGCCTTTGATGTTGACAGTAACGTTAAATTAGAGTAAAAGGCGTTTAAATCAATCCATTGGGCTCGTAGCAAGTTCATTGAAGACGTTTCACATCTCATGCAAAAAGCTTCTTTGGTTCTGGTGGTGGTGGTTGGTGTTATCTTAGCTATACCTATCCCAGCCAGCATTACCACGACCCGCCTGCCTGCACCAAGGATGGGCGTCATTCTTCTTCTTTTCGGCGTTTCCCTTTAGGAGTCGCCACATCGAATCAGTTGCTTTCATCTAATCTCTGCTACCTCCAGCTCTGTCTCCTGTCTTTTCCTCAGTGACACTGTCTCTCTGTCTCTAGACCAAACAGCATCGCTGGTCTCACCACAGTTTAGTACCATTCCTTTCATTTTAGCTGAAACTCTTCTATCACACATCACACCTGACACTTTTCTCCATCTTCCATCCTGTCTGTACACGCTTCTTCACCTCTTTTCCACACTCTCCATTGTTCTGGACTGTTGACCCTAAGTACTTAATCCTCTTGATCTCTTCTCCCTGTAACCTCACTCTTCCACTTGGGTCCCTCTCATTCACACACATGTACTCTGTCTTACTGCGGCTAACCTTCATTCCTCTCCTTTCCAGGACAAACCTCCACCTCTCTAGCTTCCCCTCCACCTGTTCCCTGCTCTCATTGCAGATCAAAATGTCATCTGCAAACATCATAGTCCATGGAGATTCCTGTCTGACCTCATCTGTCAGCCTGTCCATCACCATAGTGAACAAGAAGGGGCTCAGAGCTGAACTCCTCCACCTTGAACTCCTCTGCCACACCTACAGCACACCTCCATTGTCTTACAGACCTCATACATGTCCTGCACCGCTCTAACATACTTGTCTGCCACTACAGACAACCTCTCTGGACACCCTGTCATAAGCTTTCTCCAGATTTACAAAAACACAATGCAGCTCCCTCTGGTCTTCTCTGTACTTCTCTATCAACATCCTCAAAGCATATACTGCATCTGTAGAACTCTTTTTTTTGGCAAGAAACCATACTACTTCTCACAAATGCTCACTTCTGTCCTTGGTCTAGCTTCAACTACACTTTCCCATAACTTCATTGTATGGCTGATCAGCTTTATTCCTCTGTAGTTGCCACAACTCTGCACATCTCCCTTGTTCTTAAAAATGGGCACCAGCACTCTTCTCTTCCATTCCTCAGCCATCTTCTCACTATCTAAGATCCTGTTGAACAACCCAGTCAGAAGCTCTACTGTCACCTCTCTGGGCTTCCGCTAGGAGGTAGTATGACTAAGCCACTGTGGCTAAGTGTAAAAGAATTGAGTAAGCCACGAAAAGCCACATTCTGTGTCCAAGACAGCGGCACTGATGAGCGTTGGAAAGAGCGAGAGAAAAAAGAGCGAGAGAAAAAGCTTGTTTTCTTATGTTATCACGCAGGGATTTTTGCGAGTCCAAAAAAGTTGTAAGTTTTAACCTTTTTTTCCTAAAAAAAAAAAAGAACGCCACTGTGGCTACACAGGTTAAAAACCTTGTAGCCTCTCTGGAATTGAAAAGTCTAGCCTCTCCTAGACACTTCCTTACCTTCACAGATATAACATCAGGACCGACTGCCTTTCCACTCTTCATCCTCTTCAATGCCCTCCTCACTTCATCCTGACTGATCTTCGCTACTTCCTCGTCCACAACAGTCACCTCTTCTAGTCTTTGTTCTCTCTATTTCCTCATTTATCAACTCTTCAAAGTAGTCTGTCCGTCTTCCCATCACACTACTGACACCTGTCAATAGACTTCCGTCCCTATCCTTAATCACCCTAACCTGCTGCACGTCCTTCCCATCTTTATCTCTCTGTCTTGCCAACCTGTATAGATCAGTCTCTCCCTCCTTACTGTCCAACCTAGCATACAAGTCATCATAAGCCCCTTGTTTGGCCTTTGTTACCTCTACCTTCACCTTACGCTGCATCTCCCTGTACTCCTGTCGACTCTCCTCAGTCCTCTCAGTGTCCCACTTCTTCTTAGCTAACTTCTTTCTCTGTATACACTCCTGTACCTCCTCATTCCACCACCAAGTCTCCTTATCTACTTTCCTTCCAGATGACACACCAAGTACTCTCCTACCTGTCTCCCTGATCATATTAGCTGTAGTTGTCCAGTCATCTGGAAGCACCTCCTGACCACCCAGAGCCTGTCTTAACTCCTTCCTAAAAGTCATGCAACACTCTTCCTTTTTCAGCTTCCACCATTTTGTCTTCTGCTCTGCCTTTGCCCTCTTCATCTTCCTCACCACCAGAGTCATCCTACACACCATCCTATGCTGTTTGACTACACTCTCGCCTACCAATACTTTACAGTCAAGAGTCCTTGTATCCTAATGGGTGTCATTAGCATGAGCCACTTCACAACAGTCAGTCTGCTGAGTAGTTCTTTTGGGCAATTCTGAAAGGATCTAATTGTAAATAGGTGATAGATGGTGTACTTTGTTTTAGTTACACTATGAGATAAGATCGATGGAGGCAAAGTACATGAGAAGCTATGGAAGTCCAGAGTAATATTACTTATGTTTCGCTTGAGCATCAACAAAAAACTCTCAAAAACGTTGCCAAGTTAGAAAGCAGTTCAGAACCTCAGTGTCACATACCTGTATTTGACAAAGAGCTAAATGCGGACTTTTTTTAAACTGACTGCATTAATTGATAATCATAAATGTTGATTTTTAACCTTGAGATAACTAGTAGATAATTGATTAAGTGTATAATAAATCTACAAATGAAAAGTGGCTCCAGTTAAACCCTGTTCAAGCACAGTATTTCCTCTCATCGTCTGTCCTTTTACCTTCCAGCAGTGCTTCCACTTCACGCTCTGACCGGTCTGCCCAGGCCAAACCACCCTCAGCCATGTCCTCTGACTCTGTGTCCACGTCCACAGAACTCTCCCCAGAGCTCAGGGTTAGTAATGTGCAAGAAGTTTATTGAGATCCTGCTGCTTCACTTACTGTATTTGTAATAATAGCAATGACCAAATCACAACTCTTCCATTTTCTATACCCTTCAGGTTAAGCCTAAAACTCTTTCCAAGGTATGCTGCCATATGAAGAAATTATTATGTATTTTGTGTCTTGAATAATTTTTCATTTACTTTAGCTTTTTTTTTTTAAATTTTAACCTTATGAGGTTTTATTCATTTAAGTTTAGAGACATCTTGTTCTAATTTGTGATATTTCCAGAAGGTACCAAGAGATGTAGACAAAGAGGAGCTGCAGCTACTTCCAAATGAAAAGGTGCATGACATGGGTAGGTTCTCTGTTCGTGCAGTTGCAGCTCTAATCAAAACATCTTGCATTAGTAGAAAGGAGACCAGTTGTCTTCCATTTCAATTCACTATTATTTGGCAAACTATGTTTCTTGTTAATTTACAGCCCAAGACGTTACCTACTTCTGTCCATTTATTGGAGCCCTGAGAGGAACAGTGATGGTTACTAACTACAGGCTTTTCTTCAAATGCATGGACAGGGTAAGCTAGAAGAAGAATTCTTTTGATATCCATCCAATGGGTGTTTCCCTTTGTCTCTCTACCAGTCCTATTCTTGTGGTTTGATATCTCAGGAATGCTGAGAGGGAATTTGATTTCATCTGACACAATATTCCATTCAGGCTCGAGCATGAACAGAATATATTTTACAATTTTGGCATCACACAAAACTAATTTTCTGCCCAAACTTCAAGACTCTAAAGGCCAATTTTTACAAAATTTCACATACACTTCTGATTTGATTATGCTATTTTATACCCAAAAGGTTTAAGTCGTATCAAGTTGTTTTTAAAAAAAAAACTATTTTCTGACCATATCACAACTCAGGAGCAGATTTCACCTTTGTTAAGTTAGTGAGTTGATTAAGTTATACATTACCTGTGCTGCCAGATTGAAGATGTCTGTGAGGGATCCACATTTTGAAATTAGTTACTAGTATTAGTCAACAAAATGTTTTATGGTCTATAGGAGCCAGCATTTGTCCTGGACCTACCCCTTGGAGTGGTGAGTCGCGTGGAAAAGATTGGAGGTGCATCAAGCCGTGGTGATGTGTCGTATGGGTTGGTCTGCAAGGTGAGTCGTATCTGGAAATGGTCTGGAATGATGACACTTGTTTTTAAAGCAGATCTTGTTTTTATAGTTGCAAAATGCAACGGGCAGCAGTGGCTCAGTGGTAAAGCGGGCGGTAAAGCGGGCGGTAGAGCGGGTCATCCCATGAAAAAAAAAAATACCCGGAGGTGAGCTAACAGTGGGAGGTGTCAGCTCACCTCCGGAGCACTGCCGAGGCACCCTTGAGCAAGGTGCCGCCCCCTTTACAAATTGCTCATTTGAGGCGCACCAAGAAGGAGCTGCCTGCCACTCTACCTCCCTTGCATGCCTACCGGTCCCCCTGTGTGTGGTGTGTGTATTACAGGGGCCTGTACACACTAATATGCATGCATGTGATTTGATTTGATTGACTAACAAAAAAACTAGAGTGTGCGTTCTTAATTTCCCTTCGGGGATTATAACAGTGTATTAAATTTAAATTAAATTAAATTAAATTAAAGAAGCTACAGCACAGTAGATAGATGACTGAATAAACACGTTGCCTTATCCCTGCTGTGTAAACAATACTGTTGGAAATCAATACATTTGAGAGAGTGCGCCTATTAACACAGTCCATCTCCACAATAGTTTACTATTTCCTTTACATTTTTAATTTGCATTCTGTTGACCCCTGAGGTTGAGCATGACTTTGTGTTTCGGCTCTATGCAGGATATGCGCAATCTAAGATTTGCACACAAGCAAATGGAAGACACACTCAGGAAGTCCATTTTCGAGGTGCTGATAAAGTTTGCGTTTCCTGTTTCCAATGGGCTGGTGAGTGATTCTCAATCATGCTGACTAAAACAGTGTGCCTCAACACTGTCAACCAAATGATCAGTGTCTGCTTCATTCTCTGTAGCAAATCTTTGCCTTTGAATATGGGCAAGTCTTTCCCGTAAATGGATGGAAAGTGTACGATGCAGTCTCCGAATACAAAAGACAGGTATTTGAAAAGGATAAGTATGACTGCCTTTTTTCAACACTGAAGAAAACTTGTTATATCTTTTACTTCTGTATTTTTAAAGGGTATTCCCAATGAAAGCTGGAGGATAACAAAAGTTAATGATCACTACGAGGTTTGTGACACTTATCCATCAACTTTGGCGGTGCCGGTCAACATACCTGACGAAGAACTGAAGAGAGTAGCTGCCTTTCGGGCAAAAGGAAGGATACCAGTGAGTCAAACATAAAATCAACAATCATCTCTTGTGTAGATGTTTGTTGGACTGTTTGTGATACTATTCTGTGTGTAGGTGTTGTCATGGATCCATCCAGAGAGCCAGGCGACTGTGGCACGCTGCAGTCAGCCCATGGTTGGAGTGAATGGGAAGCGCAGCAAAGAGGATGAGAAGTACCTCCAGGCTATCATGGATGCTAATGCTCAGTCCCATAAACTTTTCATTTTTGATGCCAGACCCAGTGTTAACGCCGCTGCCAACAAGGTTTTAAAATTCTTTGAAGCAATATTTTACAAGTAAATTTATCTGGATCTAATATTTAAGGAAATAATCTCAACGGTTAGTTGTATCGCAGCACCTTCAGTTTATGAACAACTTTATTAACCACTTTGTCCCCACTTGTTGTTTCTCATTCAGATGAAGGGGGGTGGTTATGAAAGTGAGGATGCGTATCAAAATGCCGAACTGGTATTTTTAGATATTCACAACATACATGTGATGAGGGAGTCGCTTCGCAAGCTGAAGGATGTTGTGTACCCCAACATCGAGGACTCTCATTGGCTGTCCAATCTGGAGTCCACTCACTGGCTTGAGCACATCAAGGTGAGCGTAACACATCCCTTAGAAAGACTTCTGAAATCCAGGAGAGCTGTTTTAATACCTTAAAATGTCTTAAATGTGATTTTGGTAGGTGAATGTAATATTGCTTTTATCATGTGTTAATGGAACATTTCACATGATTAATGGAACTAACTTTAAATCTATTAGGGTAAATCCAGCTGATATACTGTATATGTATATACTGTATACTGTATGTGTATGTATATACTGTATATATATACTGTGTATATATATACAGTATATATATACAGTATATATATACAGTATATATATACAGTATATATATACAGTATATATATACACAGTATATATATATACAGTGTATATACAGTATATATACTGTGTATATATATACAGAGTATATATAAACACAGTATATATATATACACACTGTATATGTATGTATGTACTGTATATGCATGTATACATATGTATCTATATGTATGTACAGTATATACATACAGTATGTGTATATATGTATATGTATGTATATATACAGTATGTATACAGTATATGAAAACTTCTCCTGAAAGTTGGTAAATTTTTCCATGAAGCCATTTGAGTCAAATTGGAAGTTAAAATAGGTACCAGCAACCTGCCATCACTAAATATTGTTCTGTATGACATTGGTACTAGTCCACCCCCAGTGCATCCATTACCTCCAGAGAACACCATAAGGTGGGTTCGTTCCAGTATGGACTGGAAAAGACTAATAAAATGTCTAAAATGTGTGATGTTGAAACCGTGTCAATGATGCTTTAAATTAATTGCAAAGTGGAAGATAAATTCAGTTTAAAGAAACTGTATTTGTGTGTGTTTTCGCAGCTGATACTAGCAGGTGCATTACGGATCGCAGATAAAGTGGAGTCTGGGAAAACTTCAGTAGTGGTGCACTGTAGCGATGGTTGGGATCGCACCGGCCAGCTCACTTCCCTGTCCATGCTCATGCTGGACGGTTATTACCGTACCATCCATGGCTTCGAGGTGCTGCTTGAGAAGGAGTGGCTGAGCTTTGGTCACCGCTTCCAGCTGGTAAGTCAACTTTCACGCCCTCAGAATGTTTAAAAACAACATATGGTACAGTAGCCCACTGAGTTGCATCAATGACTGTCCCCTCCTACTTATCTCTAAGCGAATTGGTCACGGCGACAAAAACCATACAGATGCCGACCGCTCGCCTGTTTTTATTCAGTTCATTGACTGCGTCTGGCAACTGACTCGGCAGGTAAAAAGAAGTGGTTTTGATCTGTAGATTTCTTCAAGATAACACAATCTTTCAAGGCTACTAATGCAGTTGTTTTTGCTTTAGTTCCCTGCAGCATTTGAGTTTAATGAATACTTCCTGGTAACAATCCTTGATCACCTATACAGCTGTCTATTTGGGACATTCCTTTGCAACAGTGAACAGCAACGGTTGAAGGAAGTAAGTTATGATTTCGGTTCCTGCTGAAAAATCAAGAAATTGATGTGCTTTCAGCATCATAACAACCCCATAATAACCACACACCGTATTTTTCAGGAGATTCCCAAGAGGACGGTGTCATTATGGTCTTACATCAACAGCCAGCTGGAGGAGTTCACCAATCCATTGTACGTGAACTATTCCAACCACGTGTTGTTCCCTGTGGTCAGTTTACGCCACCTGGAGCTTTGGGTTGGCTACTATATCCGCTGGAACCCTCGCATGAGACCTCAGGTGTGTTCAAGAGGCTTTCCCTTGTTTAAGACCTGATCTCAGCATTTTTGTTTGTTCAGTCATAAAACTTGTATTCACACAATCACTTTTTTCCATCTTGAACAGGAACCGGTCCATCAGCGTTACAAGGAGCTGCTGGCTAAGCGCTCAGAGCTGCAGAAGAGAGTGGACGAGCTGCAGCGAGAGGTGACCAATCGCTCAGCCTCATCCTCTTCTGATCAGCCGGGCTCCCCCACACGCTCCATCACTCCAGTGCAAACCTTCGTTTGACATAACTCAACCCTAACGGCTGTGGCAGATGCTGAATATAGGCTGCAAGGTTCATAGCGTAGTAATCAGTTGGTCATAACAGAGGCCACAACGGACCTGTTTTACAGAATGCCTCTTTGGGAGACCCTGTGTTAAAGCACTCTTACATAATGTGTGCAGATCTCTCTAAGTGCATCTGTGCTTGCAACAGAATGACATCTGTCTTAGACAGTCTTGCTACAGCCATGTTGTACTCCAGTACTGAGAGTACTGTTTAGTTTACTGACCCACCTAGTGTTAATAGGTTTGAAGTACTGTACTCTAAAGGATTGCAAGTAAAATATTATGCCTTATACAATTCATAGGAACCTTCTCTCCATTCCTTCACACAGCAGATATTTGTTAGATATTGTTTAGCAAGCAATGTTGCAGGGATAGTTGTGAAGATCTTCACCGCTGCAGAAATTGTATCAAACTCAAACCCACAAGATTGAAACCTATTTAATGGCTTCAGTCATCAAATATTTCAAAATGTAGCTAAAGGGCTTAAATTTTAGCTTCTTCTAAGAGAAAAATAGTCCAAGTGCATTAAATAAAAGTAAGTTTAGGTTGTTGTGACCAAATGTCTCTTTTACAAGCACATTCTGGGTTACGTAGGGCATTCTCCAATTGAGTTTTGTAAGTTTCATTTTTCTAACTACACTAGTTAATGTTATTTATTATTCTTTTATTCCAGACTTCTATTTATGGCACAGAAAACACAATGTTGTTTTGCATGTCCTTGCAATACTAATAAGCCTTTCTGGAATAGTTCAAAAGTTTAATAGTTTCAACTGTTCTTTCGTATAAGCAGCAGAATGTGTAACAAAATAATCTGTGCCTTGCTGTGAATGACTCATTGGGAGTTTAATGAGAGAAAAGTATGTGCAGTGATTCGATACCAAGGTTAAATAGTGAATACTGGGCAAGTTAGGCTTTCCTTCCTTCCAATAAACACAGAACACACCTTGAAGGACTCAGTTTGTCTCATTTTGGAAATTGTCATTATAAACGGTGGCAGAACCTTAATCACACATTAGCAGTGTTTTACATTGAAATCCAATGGAACAAATGTGAAATTTACTGTGACTTAAATTAACCTGCAGTGGTTCATTAGCATCGTGTTCAACTCATGTCAACTAAAGGACCAGTGTTGTATTGTCCATGATACACATTTATCTAGCAACATATATTATTTCCTTTCTTTGATTTTAATTTATGTTTCTGAAAAAACAACTTTTTAGTACCACATGCATTTAATCAGTTGCCCTTTAAGAATGTTTACCCATTAAATAGTCATATTTTTGCCAGGAATTTTAAGCGATGTTCCAATCTATACACAATCAGCTGCTTGTACACTAATTTTTTTAATTGATATGCTGTAGGTGAAAATCGGATTAAATCTCAGAATGGTTAAGTTATAAAAGTCTAATAGTTGAAAAAGGGTTTGAGAACATAAACTTAATTTTCCTTCCGATTAAAAAGCAACTGATTCCAAACCGTCTAAAAGACAAAAGACGCAAAAAAAGGGGGGGAAGTAAAGACTGCAGACATTAGGTTGAAAAATCTAAGCCGATTCAAAGGACAGGAACTGATTTTGGTATGGAAAAACTAAAGCGATAAACTTTTGGGGGATTTTTTGATGAAAGATTTCATGCAACATAAAAAAAAACACTTTTATGTCAGCAGGGACATGACTATTAAAGAAATGCTGTTTGTGTTTTGAAATGGAAATTCTGTATTTTTATCAGTTTATTTTCCATCTGTAAAATGTCTTACCTACTGGATTTCTTGGTAATAAGGTTGGATGAGAAGGATGTGTAAAGAAAATTAGTAGTGTGTTGTATCATATCTTTATGTTCAACTCAAATCCCAATATTAATATTAAAACAATTGTGTATCAATCATTGACAGATTTCCTAAAAATACAAGGACTAATAACCAATTTTTTTACTCCGAGGATTATATGTATCAATAGTGGTCTGAAGACTATTCGTGATCATTGAAGAGAAATAAAACACTTTTAGTCACCCTGTGAATGTGTTTTTAAGTTTAACCTCTTTTGTTTAAATAAGGAGTTATTCTAAATATTGGTATATAATAAATTAACAAATAAATTAATACGGTTAACATTTTATTTTGTATAGAAACAGTCCAGTTTTTTTTTCAACCAGGACAGTCTTAGCCATCAGTATTTTATTTTTTAATACAGTAATCCCTAAATAATGCAATTTCCTCCGGGATTATTAAAGTATCTATCTATCTATCTATCTAATCCACATAATGAAATTAATAATCAATCCTCTGATGATCCTCGTAGTAAAACAGAAAGCTGCAACAGAAAATCACACCTGACTTCAGGCCAACCACAATATCTTCACAATATATTGCGAAAAGCGACAGAATTCTTTCTTTTTTTTTCTTGGCTGCATGTATTCTCATAGTTTAACCCCATAAAAGGGGGTCAACTTTTTTATGAGATTAATGCTTATTTTAGTCTTGCAGCAAAATCTTTTATATATTTTAATCCGTGCATGTGACCATCACCAGTCCTTTGTTCCGGAAGGCTGTTCGAATACCGATTTGTTCAAATTCCAAATACATTTTTCCCATTACAAATAATGTAAATGGTCTTAATCCGTTCCAAGACGCTAGAAAACTACCTTTTTTCAATATAATATCCATCCATTTCCTGCTGCTGTATCCGCATACCATATGTTATTTCATAATGTCATTTATATATCAAATTGTATTGTAAGGAAACATATCAAAGAAATGTAAAAGAAAGAAGCAAACACGAGAAAGAAAGTACGATGTGTGAAGCTCTTATTTTGGGGCTTCCTGTTGTGCCCGGAAATGGTTGCATGTAAATATAATGCTCTTGTTCTGTTGAGTGCAACATGCGAAATGTGCCAGTGTTCAATTTTGTGTTCAGGTGAGCGGCGCGGCGCGGCCTACGGCTTAATAAAGAAGAAAAAAGCTTATTTCGTTCCGCTTATCATTCACCACGCAGATTCCGGTACGAGTTATTGTCGTCTATTGGACAGAAGTTTACGGTACCGTACCTCGTACCATAGGCAATGGAACGCAAATTAAATTCAAAATTATTGAATACGAACATAAGAACAATAAAGATAAGAATTCTTACCTTTGTGGCGGTGAGCAGTTGGCATACGTGAATGTTGGAGAGGAGGAGATGGATGTTACTGCTTTTTTTTTCCACGTTTGACTTCCAAATTTTGTTCGACTTCCAAGACAAAAAAAAAATTCTGAATTTTTTAATCTAATTCCGATTTGTTCGATTTCCAAAGCGTTAGAAAACCAAGGTTTGCTTGTATTATATTGTATTGTATTGTATTATGTATTATTTTGATTTAATTACTATAATTCATTCATTGGTATTGGCAAACCCTTTCATATATATATATATATTTATTTATTTATTTTTTTCCTTCCGCTTTATCCGCTGCAGGGGGTCACACGGGGAGCTGGAGACTACTCCAGCTGGCATAGGGCGAGGCAGGGGGCACTCCTGGCACGGAGCCATACACAAAGACAAACAACCACACACTCACTCCTACAGGCAATTTGGGACCAGCACATTAACCTGAAATTAACCCGTATATTTTTGGAGGTGGGAGGACGCCAGAGAACCCGGAGAGAACCCACGCAGACACGGGGAGAACGTGCAAACTCCGCACAGAGCGGGACTCGAATCCGGACCGGCCGTGATGTGCGGCGACAGCGCTGCAGCCTCAGAGCCACCACTGCGCCACCGTGCCGCCTCTCATATAGTCATTGTCTTATATAGTGTTGGAGAGTTGAAGACAGTGAAAAGTTCATCCAAAATCCTTAGCATTTCCTTAGCATTTTAATTAACATTTTTTTAAAAAGTCCAGATGTGCTGACATACAAACGTAGCTGATAACAACCTAGTGATGGAGCTAACAAAGACAAATCTAGTCAAAATATGAAAAATGAAAAAAAAAAACATTATTAAGTGTATGTAATATTATTTTTAAACTTTATAGTATCACTTAATTTATTAAACACCAGATTGGTTAACATAATAGCAACATAATAATAAATTATACAAAGCCGTGTGAAATAAATCCAAAAATGCGATTGGCTCTGATTTTTTCAAAATGTGTTTCCCGCGGACGAATATCGTGTCGTGATTGGTTTCCTTTCTTCTTCTGGAGCCCAAGCGACTTCCGGTTACATGACGACTACGCTACGGCATCGATACAAAAAGAGAGAAGGAAAACAGGAAAATACCTTTCTTGACGAGAATAGAGGAAACTTAATATTAACAGCCACATATATGTGAAAGGATTGTCCATGTGGTCGCGCTGCGAACGATTGATCTCAAGTCAGTCTGACTGGATAACCTGTGGCCAGTTAAAGACAACAAATAGTTGGATTTTATTGTTCTTCGCCTTCTCCCTCCAGCTAAGCTATTTCTGTTGCCCTACCTAGCCTAGCTTGCGTTAGCTAACGCTGGATGCCAAGGTTCTGTACATGTTCTTGGTCATCAGTTAGCTAAAAAAAAAACACTGGCACAGTTTATCAGTGAAGTTTTTATCCGGACACCACTAGCCTGTTGTAGCTCAGTGATACCAGTTGGACGACAATGGCAACGTCGGCTCTGTACGCCTGTACGAAGTGTAACCAGCGGTATCCCTTTGAGGAGCTATCGCAGGGCCAGCAGCTCTGCAAGGTAAGTGTCAGTGTGAACGAGAATGTCTGTAAACAAGACAAATAATGCCGGACATTTGGAGTGTGGCGGTGTTTGTTGCGAACTGGATGTGATGGTGTTATGAGGGGAAGCAAGTTAATCAGGCTCACGTTACATAACAGCATTGTGTCAAACCTGGAAACGTAAAGATTGTTTGATCCTTCCTCAACGCCATCGTGTTGTTCATTAAAGAGTAATAACATTTAAATTACGTCTTCCTATGCAGACTATTAATCACTGGGGTGTATTATTAATTGCTGATATTGTTCCGATGCAATACCAACTTGTTGCACTTGTGGAGCTTTGCAGAAGTAGTTCACAGTTATCGGGGATACAGCTGAGGCAGTGGGAGGGGTAATGGAGATGGTCCTTTGTTCCAACCCTTTCTTACTTCGTTTGGAACATTTTTTTTGGATGGGATGTTTTGAGCGTTGCAACACATTTACGCTATTGTTGTTTACGTTTCTTTAAATATTCAGAGGAAGTGTGATAAGGATCTGTCAAAAACAGGGTGGACGGATGAAGAGTTCTCTCCCCAATTCTTTTTGAATGTGGAGAATGTCAGGTCTAGTATTAGTTAACCGACTATGGTTGTGGGTATTACTTGGCTTTCCACAATTTACTTCAATAACATGGTGATGTGTTGGTATGACTTTTAGAGACTAAAATACACTGTTTTTTGTACCTTTCTGTACACGCTCAGTCATACATACACCTGACTATGAGTGTATACTTACACGGTCAGATGTATGTATACATGTGAGTGATGCACTCAAGATGTGTTCACAGTAGATACTTTGTGAAGCCATTACTCAGGAAATTTTGTCAGCTTTTGCCAGACACTCCTAAGAACATTGACATTCTTTTGTCACCACAGGAGTGCCGCATCGCACATCCAATTGTGAAGTGCACATACTGTCGATCTGAGTTTCAACAGGAGAGGTGAGAGATGTGTAGAGGAATCTTAGCTTAACTCCGTATTAAATTTTTCCTAAATTTAATAAATCTACCTTTTGGGTTTTGCTTATAAATGCTTGTTTTACTCTTCACAGTAAAACCAACACAATCTGCAAGAAGTGTGCACAGAATGTCAAACAGTTTGGAACAGTGAGTAATAAGTTTTACATGTTTTTAAAAAAAAAAACTTAATACTTTTCATTTGATGGAATGTGTCTTTTGTTTCTTTCTCTACAGCCCAAACCCTGCCAGTACTGTAACATCATTGCCGCTTTTATTGGAACGAAGTGTCAGCGTTGTACCAACTCAGAGAAAAAATACGGACCTCCACAGACTTGTGAGCAGTGTAAACAGCAATGCGCCTTTGACCGCAAAGAGGAGGGTAGGAGAAAGGTAAGGGTCTCACACACACATGGAGGATGCATTGACAGTAAATATGTTACAGATAGCCTTTTACATAACTCTCCTCTGTCCTACAGGTGGATGGGAAACTACTGTGCTGGCTTTGTACCTTGTCTTATCGCCGTGTCCTGCAGAAGACCAAGGAGCAGAGGAAGGGCTTTGGCTCCTCCAACTCTTCATCCCTAAATGAGAAAGACCACCACTCCAGACCTCACCATCATCACCAACACCACCAACACAGACACAGCAGTTCTCATCACAAGTACATAATCTGTTCTCTCACTTCTTCACTAACAGTGCCTGTTCTGCTCAGACTGTAGACTTTTTAACTCGCGATAGTGAATATTTGTGTGTTTTATGTCTCTTCATATTGTAATGAGCTGTTGAATATTGAATCCAGTAAAATCACAGCTACCTTATCATTTGTAGACTGAGTGGGAGCTTGAGTCCTGAGCAGGAGCAAGGACTGTGGAAGCAGAGGTAAATCTTTCCCTCTTAATTCAGTCTAAAATTTTGAAAATAGAATTAGGATTATTTAAGTTGTATGGTCCAAATTGTACATTGCTATCCTGATTTCTGTGGCAGCCATAAATCGTCATCGATCCAGAAAGAAACTCCAAAGAAGAAACCAAAACTGGAGATGAAGCCATCAAACGGGGACAGGTAAGTCAGATCTTCTAATTTTTGAGTGCTTACATTTTCTCCAGCATGTTGACTTACCAACATTATCACTGACCTCATTCTTCTTGCTCAACCATCAGTAGTTCCATCACCCAGTCAATGGATTCTGGAGGAACAGACAATTTTATTCTCATCAGCCAGCTGAAAGAGGAGGTGATGTCGCTGAAGAGACTTCTACAGCAAAGGGATCAAACCATTCTGGAGAAGGACCGAAAGGTAGGACCTCCAGCGATGATGTGTCAGTGTTGCATTCATGTCTGCTCTTGTCTTTGTTTGATGTGTTGATATTAAATTCTCTTCCAGCTCACAGAGCTCAAGGCAGACTTTCAGTATCAGGAGTCCAATATGAGAGTGAAAATGAACCAAATGGAGAAATCACACAAAGATTCAATGGAGCAACAGCAGGTAGAAATCGAGTTTACGACCCCAGACAAAATGAATCAAAATCTCAATTCTATGAACTCAGAAACATGCCATGAATTTCAGTGTAAGGGTATGTACAGTTAGGGTTCATTCTATGCTTTTACTCACACTTAAATGTAATGTCCTACATGAACAGACTCCTAAATCCTTAATTACAATTAGAAACATTCTCAGGCCTCACTTCGGACTGATTGGTAAATCTGCAAGTCTATAAACATAATTTCAGAATGCGGTTCTGATAAGCAGGAAATGTTGGTTGTTGCTTTTCCATAACTGAAACTAAACTACTTTTAATTTTCTAAAGTAAGCTGATGTATTTGCTACCATTAAAATGACTGTATTGACATGTAAATATGCATTGTGATAGTGTGACAATCGTGTGCATGTATTTTTTGACAGTTAATCTTTTGCATCCTTTCCACAGGCCAAGAACAGGGAGCTCATGAAACAGGTGGCTGCCCTTTCTAAAGGCAAAAAGTTTGACCGGACAGGAAGTTCACTGCTGCTGCCCTAACAATAGGCCGACCAGTGGGCAGCAACACAGAACGGCTTCATTGTTTTAACACTGTGAGAGTCTCCCTCCTGTGTTCCCTCATTGCCATTGACACAGATTATAATTTGTAAAGCCAGAGACCATGTTGTACATGGAAATTGTTGTTTGAATCCAAGAAACCTTTGTCTAAATGTCAATATATTTTAGATATTTTATGGCAACTTTTTCACTGGATTCTGGCGTATGACGTTGAATGGAGGACGGAGCCCTCGTCTTGAACACTGCCGGGCTAAGATAAAAGCATGGTGTGCATTTGTGGATAGTATTCTGTTGACTCAGTGTATCCACTTCATTTTTATGGAAACCATGCACTTTATTTATTCAGATGTTTTTCTTAGCTTTTTTATTTCCTCTCAACATATGAAGAGAATATCCCAATTTTTGGGGTTTTCTGAAATAGCAATTAGTTATATTTTTCTAAATTGTGCACGTTCTCCTCAGACACATTCTCCTCAGTGGAGACCCTGCAAAACTTTATAATGTATGCAAATGTGGGAATGCTGACCACTGAGCTGCTGCTCAACAGTAGAGAACTCTCAGTGACAATTCATAGATCAACCAATGAACACTCTGAAAGGCTGTCTGATGTTTGCCGTGTCTCTTTGGTGGAACGATTGTAATAGTGCATGATTTTCCCGCCAGACACCAGTTGGCTTTGTGGTCTGACTTCTCTCCCCTTTCTCTCTTTTAATTAGTTTTTTAAGAATCACATGTAAATGTTTTACTGGGGTTGGCCGGTATATTTAAACAACTGCTTGTATCTGTTTTGGTGAGTACAGTATGTGTATGGTAAGGCCAGTTGAAATTAACATGTCTGTAGAAGATGCTTTTTACAGGAATACACGTATCACATTGCATTCTTGGGCTGGTTTCATACTGTGGTGTCCAGGATCACTTTTGTACTTTTTTCCAAACCAAGTGTTTTAAAACTATTAAAACTGGCTAAAATGGTTATTGTGTTTTGGTTGTTATTGATCAAACTGGTTTATTTTTAAATATGAGGTGTTTGACACTAGTTAGTGCACAAGAGCACACAGTTGCAGAAAGACAAGAAAAACAAGGTGATTCCTTTGAAGACATTTTCACCTTTACAGGCTTTCCACTATCAACTGTATTTGATAGTGTAACATGCATGGAAGATTGTAAAAATGATACCCTGTAAAATCAAATCACATTTTGGCATTCATTCTAAAGCAAGTGGGCAAAAAGTAACATGAGGGTCACACATACTATATATTTTTTGAGTTCTTTTAATTTAAGTATGTTATACACTCTACTATTGTTTGAGATAGTACCAGCAAAATGTCACAATATTCAGTCTGGAGATGCAAAAATTATCACGTTATTTGGAAGCTGTACAGCCTTAACTAGGAGCTTTGAGAATGACAAATTAATTTTCACAAAGCCTGCTGCCTCATTTTTTATGATGGCAATTTGCATGTATTCTACAATGTTATGAAGAGTGATCAGATGAATTGCAATTGATTGCAAAGCCCTTCTTTACCATAAAAATTAGCTTCATCTCCCCAAAATGAATTTCCACTGCATTTCAGTCCTGCCACTAAAGGACCAGCTGACATGTTAGGGATTATCTCATAAACACAGAGTGTTGACGAGGACACGGCTGGAGATCACTGCCATGCTGATCGAGTTTGAATAACAGACTGGAAGCTTTAATAGGAGAGTGGTGTTTGGAATCATTTTTCTCCCTGTGTTAACTCATGCAGTCATCATTGCTTTGTACAAAAGGGCTTTGCAGGAAAGAATATCACTTCTAGTAAGATTGCATGTAAATCAGTCCTGAAGAAGGCTTCAGGATGCCCAAGAAAGTCCAGAAATTGCCGGGACAGTCTCCTAACATTGGTTCAGCTGCAGGATCCATCAGTGCAGAGCTTGCTAACATTTGCCAGCAGGAAAGTGTGAGTGTGTCTGCACGCACAGTGAGGCGAAGACAGGAGGATATCCTGGTGTCATGAAGGGCAGCAAAGAAGCCACTTCTCTCAAGGAAAAACATGAGGGACAGACTGATATTCTGCAGAGGGTACATGGATTGGACTGCTGAGGACTGGGGTTAAGTCATTTTCTCATATGAATCCCCATTCTGATTGTTTGGGGATTCAGGAAATAAGCTTGTTCGGAGAAGAAAAGGTGAGTGTCACCATCAGTCCTGTGTCATACCGACAGTATGGACCCATGGCCAGAAAACTCCCCTGATCTCAGTTGCATTGAGAACTTGTGGTTAACCCTAAAGAGGCAGGTGGACAAACAAGAAGTTAATTGTCAGCATGCCAGGGCAAATTGCAAAGGTCTTGAAGAAGGAGTGTCAGTACTGCAATTATTGACTCTTTGCATTCACTTCATGTAATTGTCAATAAAAGCCTTTATCCCTTATGAAATGCTTGCAATTATACTTCAGTATGTTATAGCAACATCTGACAAATATTAAATACCTTAAAACCCAACACACACACAAAAAATCGTGTTTGAATGGCTGAAGCACAAACAACAATAAACTTCTTAGTTTCTTCCTGCTTAATTTTCTCTGATTGAGGGTAATCTATCTTAACTCAGCAACCTGACGCCTGAGCATCACTGGATAATACAAGTGAGCAAGAGTGATGGTTAAGTTGTACAACGTTACACAAACCGGGCATAAAGTTTTTCATAAAGTTTTCTTGCTATTACATTAAAAACAAAAAAATCCCAAAGGAGTTGGATAAAGAAAGAAACTACTTGTGGAAGACTTAAGTAAATAAAATCACTAGATTAAGATATGCTTGGTTAGGTTTATGCACATTGCTTTTGTAGTGAAAAAGGTAGCAGCCTACTTATTTCATGTGACTAGAGAACACTAACATATTCTATTATGTAATGTCAGACAAAAGAATTATCACAATCTCAAACAAGGTAGTCAGAGACTGCAACATCCCGTGACTTACAAGTAGGTCAGGGTACCCTGAAAGTAGTACCTGACTAGTGCATGGACCAGTGCATATGGAGAAGGCCAGTGTGAGTAAGACCATAGATCAAAGCTAGTGCATAGGTAGATCAATGCACTAGCTTTGATCTATGGTCTTTCTCACACTAGCCTTCTCCCTCGTCTTTCTATCTTATCCGTTCCTGGGTGTACAAAAGTTGAGATTTGACCTTGACATAGTTATTGCAAGGTCACGGTCATCATGTCATTTTCATCCCCTTTGCTGCCCAGGTAATGTGCTTTTAGTTTCATTTTTCTATCTGCAACGGTTGCAAAGATATTTGGTGGTCTAACGGACGAACAAACGGACGGACAGCCGAACACACGAACACTGACAATTACATTACATCACCGCTTTGAAGTGGGATGTCACTATCCACTGGAATTAGTTGTCATTAAAGCTCTTGGTTGCGAGGAGGTCAAACCAAATATTGTATCGACACTGTAAGATTCAAGTGGTGCTTTGAAAAGCATCAACAACATGCAATCAGAAGTAATACAGGATTTTACATGAAAGTAACTCAGTGTCGAACTAACAATGCAGGAGTACCAGCACACTTACGGATATAACTGAACTGTAGGGATGTACGTAAAGACACAACAAATAAAAAAGAGTAAGCGTAAACACAAAGCAGATTCAAATCAGATATGAGAAAGAAATGGCAGAAACAATAAAACGGGGAAAATAAAGGGAGGCCCAGCATGTTATTTACAAGAAAGTAGGTATGATGAGAGGAACTTGCAGACTTAAAAAAGAATGATCTCAAATCTCAAGAATGAGATTTGGACACAGGGAGGCTTGAGTATTGCAACATAGATAAAACTGTAGAACATTCATTCATTCATTCATTCATTCATTCATTCATTCATTCATTCATTCATTCATTTTCTTAAAAGCTCATCCTGTGTAGACCTGCATAGCCTATCCCAACTGTCATTGATTTGAAGGCCATAGATAAGTTGCCAGTTTGTTGCAGTGCCACATGAACAACCTTACAACCAACATCCTTATATTGCCCTAAGGGCAGTTTAGAGTCTTCTTCTTCTCTTTTCGGCTTTCCCCTTCAGGGGTCGCCACAGCGAATCAGTTGCCTCCATGTAACCCTGTCTTCTGCGTCCTCTTCTCTCATACCAACTACCTTCATGTCCTCTTTCATTACATCCATAAACCTCCTCTTTGGTCTTCCTCTAGGCCTCCTGCCTGGCAGCTCAAAACTCAGCATCCTTCTACCAATATATTCACTATCTCTCCTCTGGACATGTCCAAACCATCTCAGTCTGGCCTCTCTGACTTTATCTCCAAAACCTCTAACATGTGCTGTCCCTCTGATGTACTCATTCCTGATCCTATCCATCCTGGTCACTCCCAGAGAGAACCTCAGCATCTTCATCTCTACTACCTCCAGCTCTGTCTCCTGTCTTTTCCTCAGTGACACTGTCTCTAGACCAAACAACATCGCTGGTCTCACCACAGTTTTGTACACCTTTCCTTTCATTTTAGCTGAAACTCTTCTATCATACCTGACCCCCCCCCCCCCCCCCCCGTTCCATCCTGCCTGTCCACGCTTCTTCACCTCTTTTCCACACTCTCCATTGCTCTGGACTGTTGACCATCAGTACTTAAAATCCTTCACCTTCTTGATCTCTTCTCCCTGTAACCTCACTCTGCCACTTGGGTCCCTCTCATTCACACACTGTCTTAATACGACTAACCTTCATTCCTCTCCTTTCCAGGATACACCACCTCTCTTGCTTCTCCTCCACCTGTTCCCTGCTCTCACTGCAGATCACAATGTCATCTGCAAACATCATAGTCCATGGAGATTCCTGTCTAACCTCGTCTGTCAGCCTGTCCATCACCATAGCGAACAAGAAGGGGCTCAGAGCTGATCCCTGATGCAGTCCCACCTCCACCTTGAACTCCTCTGTCACACTTACAGCACACCTCACCACTGTCTTACAGTCCTCATACATGTCCTGCACCGTTCTAACATCTCTCTCACTGCAGACTTCCTCATACAATACCACAGTTCCTCTCTGGGCACCCTGTCATAAGCTTTTTCCAGATCTACAAAAACACAATGCAGCTCACTCTGGCCTTCTCTGAACTTCTCTATCAACATCCATCTTCCTATCGCATGTTTGATTTGGAAAAAGTGTTACGTCGGATGCCCCTCCTGACACAACCCTCTGTATTTATTCGGGTTTGGGACAGGCACCAAAAGACACTGGCTTGTGCCCTCTTGCAGCTACATTAAGGGCAGTTTAGAGAAATATAGGTATATTGTGAGTTTATGGTGGTGGAAGGAAGCTAGAAGTGACAAATATCACACCCAAACACAGAACACGTGAGATACAAGGTTTTATTTTAGTCTTTGTGGATATAAAAAAAATCAATCAATCAATCAATCAATCAATCAATCAATCAATCATCTATCTATCTATCTGACTCGATATACTGTAGACCAGCGGTCCCCAACCTTTTTTGCTCCACGGACCGGTTTCATCTAAGACAATATTTTCACGGACTGGTCTTCATTTGCTCTATAATCGTTAATGACGCCAGGACAGCTGGAGTCTAATAATAAATCATCCGCAGGGGTTTTATGTAAAATGTAGACATCAACAGACAATAAACAAACTTTTTTTCAAAAATTGATAATCAACATCTCTATTTCGTCTCTGTAAACGAAATAACTATAAGAAATAATTACATTAAAAACTCGATTCAAGTGACTGCACTGATGAGGTTTATTTTGAAATTTCGCGACTTACAATCAGTGCAATCAACGCAGGAGAAATATTGATCATTTCCAATAGAAAGGTGAACAAGTCAATCAAGTAATAGTAATTACAATAATGAGAATTAGTGGATGGGGACCGCTGATCTAGGGGTAACGGGAGACAATGACACCTGAAGTGTGTTCCATACGTCCGGTCTACTCCGCAGTTTGGTTGGTTTAGTTTTCGGTCACAGCAGAAAATCGCTTCACAAAGACAGGAGGTTGGAAATGGAAGCAGGGTTTTCGATACTTTTTGGGCAATCTTAGGATAATCTGCCTTGACTTTAATCCAGAACACTGGTGCGTTTATGGGCGCTTCATTGTGTGTGTGTGTGTGTGTTGATAACCTGTCACGTGACCGAGACCCGTCAAGTGGGACAGATGCATGAATTTGTCAGTGCGTCGTTCCACACAGACGTCACTTTTCAAATTTAACGTCTTTCAGACTCCGAAATAAATAAAACGGAAGTAATGTAAATAAGTTCTTTTTTCTGAGCGGCCCGGTACCAAAAGACCCACGGACCGGTACCGGTCCGCGGCCCGTGGGTTGGGGACCATTGCTGTAGACGGATGTATTAGTTGAGAGCCATGTCGATCCACACACACAAGGTGGCGGTAGTGTGCTTCAAAGGCTTGTTGCCAACACCCAAAAATGACACACGAAGAAGAGGAAGAAAGGAAAAAGAACAAGACGAAGAAGAAGCTTACTAGCTTACTAGCTTAGGTGTCAACGCTGCTGAAATAAACAAATACTAGCAGATTTATACATAACATGGGACTGTAAAGAACAATAAATATCTGCTTTTTCATTTGAGACCATTATGCTGAAAAAAGTCAAGGAAGACAAGACGTTAAAATAGATTTACTGTATTTTGATAATTTAAAGAAGTATCGTTAACATTAGCTAACTAATGATTCGCTAGGCTAAGATGCTAATAACTGGATTTAAAGTTATTTTTTGGTGGTCACAATAATTTGTCTGAAACCGGAGTTTACACAGTCTGACACCAAGTCCTGGAAGGTGAGTGAAAATTCATCTTAGGTTTTGCAAATTATTAGGTTTTTGTTTGCCAAAATGAAATAAATTCAAATAAACATCGGATCAGTAGTATCAACTGACAGTGAAGGTTCTCACTTTTTTCACACAAACGATGAGAGAATAAACAAGGAAGTAGGCAGTCACAGACTGCAACATCCCGCGACAGTCCTGAATTCAATATTTTAATAAAAGACCCATGATCCAACTAGTGCATAGACTAGTCCATATGGAGAAGGCCAGTGTGAGTAAGACCACAAATCAAAGCTAGTGCATGGGTAGATCAAAGCACTAGGTTTGATCTATGGTCTTACTTACACTGGCCTTCTCCCCCGTCTTTCTATTCTGTCCGGTTCCTGAGTGTTCAAAAGTTGAAATTTGACCACAACCTACTTTTCTCAAGGTCAAGGTCATCATCTCATGTCCATCCCCTTTGCCGCCCGAGTAATGTGCTTTTTGTTTCATCTGCAACGGTTGAGAAGGTATTTGGTGGACAAACAAAAGACAAAAGGACGAACAAACACACGGACACTGACAATCTCAGTACATCACCGCTTTGAAGCTGGATGTAAAAGTGACCAAAACGTGAGCTGGCTGAAATATGAAATTCGATAGATAGATAGATAAAGTCTGTCTGTATCTATCCATCCACCCACCCACCCATCCATCCATCCATCCATCCATCCATCCATCCATCCATCCATCCACCCACCCATCCAGGGAAAGACAATAATAATAATATTACCAATATTAACAATAATAATAATAACACTATCCAAGCATGGCAGGCGTTTAATAATAAAACTGGCCATACACAGGACCTAATGAAAGCCATATCTAAACATCAGACTGGTGGAACTCTCTGATATTTTAGAGCTGTTGTACAGCACGATGACTTGTGACAGGAATGACTTCCTGTACCTGTCTTTTTGACAGCGTAGCTGTAGCAGCCTATTGGAGAACAAGCTCCGCTGTCTGTCCAGTGTGTGGTGGAGAGGGTGAGCGGGGTTAACCATGATGGATAGCAGTTTGTTTAGACTCCTCCACCACGGCCTCCACAGTGTCCAGACTACAGCCAATCACAGAGCCAGCCTTCTTTGTTGGCTTGTTTAGTCTGTTGGTATCGCTGGCTCTGATGTTGCTCCCCCAGCAGACCACGGCAAAGAAGAGTACGCTGGCCACAACAGGCTGATAGAAAATCTCCAACATCTTACTGCATACACTGAAGGATCTCAGCTTCCTCAGTAAATAGAATCTACTCATCCCCTTCTTGTAGACAGCATCGACGTTGGAATTCCAGTCTAGTCTGCTACTGATTTTCACACCCAGGTATTTGTAGTTCAGTGTAGGTTCATCACACATGTGGGATCATTCAAGAATAACTGATAGTTTGTTGATGGTTGAATAATCAGGATTGAAAGAGGAACCTGTCGACTAAACCGTAACTGTTATCATTTCAGAATGTCAGATTCCGATAGTGATGAGGATCAGGATCGTCCTTTCTCTATAACCGGCTTTCTGTTTGGAAACATCAACGAAGATGGGCAGCTAGAGGATGACAGTGTCCTGGACAATGTGAGTTTTACTTTTATCTAGCTGCATTTAAGAGTCATATTTATGTTGTGTCTCCATGTATAACAATATTAAATAATGGGAGGGTACATGTAATGAAATATTGTGATTTAATCATATTCATATATCTGTATATAGTGACTACATGTTGTTACATTTGTTCATTACTTTTTATTTCACACCAGGAATCTAAAAAACATTTGGCTGGTTTGGGTTCTCTGGGTCTTGGTTCACTCATTACGGAGATCACCTCCAGTGAGAATGATGGTCAAGAGGAAAGCAGAGAGTCTGTTAGCGTTGATGCAGAAGGTTTGTTAATTTAAAAACCAACTTCACATTAATTCAGATGGGATTGAATTTATTGGTATATTCCATCTTTGCTCATCCAGGTTGGGTGAAAAGCACTGAAGATGCGGTTGATTATTCTGACATCAGTGAGGTTGCTGAAGATGAGACCAAGAAGTACCGCCAGGTCATGGGGTGTTTGCAACCCACCAGGAAAACAGGTGACAGGCTTTTATAGCCTTTTGCAGTCATATTTATGTTTATGTGTTTTGAAAGTAAAACTTATTATTTCCTTTTATATATATATTTAAATTTTTTAGATTTACTTTTTAAAAAAAAAAAAAACTTTATATGTATAACGTTTTTTTAAAAATTATGAAATGCTTCTTATAAAATTCTTATAAAATTTACAAATTTTTCTGCAATTTTTATTCATTTCCACCAAGGATTTGAAATTATAACATTGTCTTGTTTAAGTATATTTGTTTTATTATAATTTACTTTTTTCTTTCATCATTTAGATGACGAGGATGACTATGATGCAGACTGTGAGGATATTGATTCTAAGCTTATGCCTCCGCCGCCGCCACCAAGTCTTCCTACATCTGTTAAGAAAGAGGAACCTACCTCTCAAAGCACAAATGGTTTGGATACATTTGGTCATAATAAGTTCCTATTCAGACATTGTGCTTAGCTTGTCATTTTTCACATGTTGTAGCTGTTTACGGAATGGCTGTAAAAATTCAAAAGATGTACACAGTTGGTACAAGTATTTTAGGTTGCAGCTGCTTAAAGACATTATGATTATTTATTTTTGTACTGCGATGTGCTACTTTCTCTGCTTTCAGTTACAGAAGAGGGTGATGGTATTATTCTTCCATCCATCATTGCACCATCATCTACTGGAGATAAGGTTGACTTTAGCAGCTCTTCAGACTCTGAGTCAGAAACTGACCGTCCGTGTCAGGGCCTGGGGCCTGGAGGCCCTCCAGATAGGCTTAACCTCCCTCTTGCTGGCATCATGCAGAAAGATGCTGCCAAATCATTGCCAGGTGTCACAGAGCTCTTCCCAGAGTTTAGGCCTGGAAAGGTGAAGCACCAATTTTTCATTCTACATAAAACAAGTTTGTTTGATCATCATTTTAAAGTAAGGATTGATGAAGAGCCATTGTTTCGGATGTTCTACTAGGTGCTTAGGTTCTTGCGGCTGTTTGGTCCTGGGAAGAACATGCCATCAGTCTGGAGGAGTGCACGCCGGAAGAAGAAAAGGAAGCACCGGGATCCTCATGCTGGGACCCCTCCTCCAGAAGGAGAGACCACAGAACAAGTACAAGAAAAGAAGTCTGGATGGATGTATGAGTATGCATCCGCTCCACCCCCAGAGCAGTGTCTTTCTGATGATGAGGTACATCTTTTTTGTACATAGTAGGATCTCAAAATTCTACCTAGTAATTAATGTCTGGTAGTACGTCACTGTATTTGTGACATGCTTTTTTTGCCATCTAGATAACCATGATGGCTCCGGTAGAATCTAAGTTCTCACAAACTTGTGGCGATGGAGACAAGGAGGCAGAATCTCGACCTAAAATTGCAGAGTGGAGATACGGTCCTGCCCAGCTCTGGTATGATATGCTAGGTGTTTCTGAGGATGGAAGCAGCTTCAATTATGGGTTCAAGCTAAAGGAAGAGCAACCGAATCAACCTGAGACACAGAATGCATCTCAAGAAATAACAGAGACTACGCATGAGGTATGCAGAGATAGGCATCTGTTGAGTTAATTTTAAAATAATGGTTGTGCTAGTGATGATATTTATAATGTCTATGGCTTCAGATGCGAGACAATGATGGAGAAGGTGATGACGGAGATGGAGCCAAGGACCAAAATGCTCTTGAGAATGAGGTCTTTCTGATGGTCACTCAGCTGCAATGGGAAGATGATATTATCTGGAATGGGGAGGATGTAAAACACAAGAGCACCAAGACTCAGCGAGCCAGCCTGGCAGGGTGGCTTCCCTCCAGCATGACTCGAAATGCTAATGCTTATAATGCTCAGCAGGGTAAGACCTCGTGAAAAAAATTCTGAAGTGAAGCTTGTAGCAGATCTTTCTCTGATGCAATCATATTATGCCAAGTCGGTATTTCCAAAATTTACAATACATTGTGGTAACAAAATACAAAGACAACACTGTTGCCAGTGTACAGACGTAATTATGTTGAAAATTTGGAGCAATGTTCTGTTGTATGGGTGTAATGGAACTAAAATAATTTAATATTGTAGGCCTGACAAGAAGTAATTCCCAGTTGGTCCCACCTACACCTCCACCTATGCTCAAAACATCATCAATCTCCATCTCTAAAAGGGAAAAGAACAGCCACGATAATCAAGGTTGGATTTTAAGTCACAGTAACAAAAATTGAATCACTTGACTGATTAACGTTTGGCCTGCTTCTCATATTAATGTTGCCCTCTGACAGCCTCTCAGGAGGAAGATGCTCCCTGGTTCTCCATATTCCCCATTGACAGTGAGGAGTTAGTGTACGGACGCTGGGAAGATAACATTATCTGGGATGACCAGGAAATGGATCACCTTCTCGTACCACCTGTTCTTACACTGGATCCCAATGACGAAAATATCATACTAGGTATTTTCAAAATTTCTGTCCTGTTTAACTCTAAACTTGTCTTTGTTTTGCATATTTTTTGTGGTTGAAAATGAAATGTGATTGCACTGATGTACATGGTGTATACTTGATGTAAATAGCACGTAGGGGTATTATGTAGCTTGTAAATGAAAGTTCAATTTTGTGAAAAGTATCATTTGTCATTGTCGTGAATGTGAAACCTTTTTTGAGTACCAATCTTTTCTGTTATTAGCAAAATTGTTGTCATGTAATTTAGGTCTAAGACTGCTAATTTTCGACAAACGATTGTTCATTGTAGAAATTCCTAATGAGAAGGAGGAGATGATGTCACACTCCCCATCAAAGGAGAATAAGAAGGAAACAGCAATCAAAAAGAGCCGCATCCTACTGGGAAAGACAGGGGTGATAAAAGATGAACCTCAACAGGTACGCTGTTTCGTCAAGTCAGGCAAATTCATTCATTCATCTTCTACCGCTTCATCTGCTGTGGTGGGTCGTGGGGAGCTGGAGCCTATACCAGATGACAGAGGGCGTGAGGCGGGGGAAATTCCGCGCCCAACGCCTGTGCACCGCGGGTCAGGCAAATTCACGTTTAATTATTTTAAATGACAAATAACAAGCTGTATGTCTTCAGTGGAGATCCTGGTCATTTGAAACAAGAATATGGATTGAGAAAGGTTGACAACTGCCAAGTGAAGGAGCAAATTATGATAATGTTGACAAAATATTTGAAACTTTGTCTCTAAACTGTTTGTGTTGTAATAATTCACTTCAAGTGTGAAAAATCTTTGAATGGCTTTACTTTAAGTGGGAAATATCATTACTGTCTACTCAGAACATGTCGCAGCCTGAAGTGAAGGATCCTTGGAACCTCTCGAACGATGAGTTCTACTATCCAAAGCAGCAAGGCCTCAGGGGAACCTTTGGTGGTAACATCATTCAGGTAAGAATCATCTTCTTCTCCTTTCAGTTTTTCCCTTCAGGGGTCGCCACAGCGTATCAATTGCCTCCATCTAACCCTGTCTTCTGCATCCTCTTCTCTCACACCAACTACCTTCATGTCCTCTTTCACTACATCCATAAACGTCCTCTTTGGTCTTCCTCTAGGCCTCCTGCCTGGAAGTTATGAAATATATGACCAAGAAAAGAGATAGGTCCACCTGAAGATCAGAATTTATACTTTAGATATCATTGCAGACTTCTATCTGATCATATGGAGCAGCTGTAAAACCATATCCTGTGACATATAAGCACTTTAAGTATTTGATTACGCTGATTATACTTTTTTTTTTTTTTTACAGCACTCAATCTCTGCACTGGAGCTGAGGCAGCCCTTCTTCCCCACCCATATGGGACCCATGAAGTTGCGCCTGTTTCATCGACCAGCTCTGAAGAAGTACTCGTTTGGCTCTTTGGCTCAGCCAGGTCCTCATCCTGTCCAGCCACTCCTCAAGCACATAAAGAAGAAGGCCAAGGTTGAGACCTGTTAAAAACGAACGCTCTTAGTCCAGTAGACTTCAGATAAACTTGTAGTGTTTTGGCACATTAATGGTGTACTGAGTGTATTGAATGTGTGCTTGTGTGTAGATGCGAGAGCAGGAGCGACAGGCTTCAGGAGGGGGTGACATGTTTTTCATGCGAACGCCACAAGATTTGACAGGCAAAGATGGAGATCTGATCCTGGCAGAGTACAGTGAAGAATACGCCCCTCTCATCATGCAAGTCGGCATGGCCACAAAAATCAAGAATTACTACAAAAGGGTGAGTTTTCATCTTGGTTTAACACTCTCCACCCATGTTATTTAGTCTGCAGGGTCGAGTTTCATGTAGACGTTCTGATGGTCATTGTTGCTGTGTTCTTCAGAAACCTGGAAAGGATCCTGGAGCACCTGACTGCAAGTATGGAGAGACAGTGTACTGCCACACATCCCCTTTCCTTGGTTCTCTGCATCCAGGACAGCTGCTCCAGGTCATCACTGTCTGAGATTCGATGCGTAAATTAATGAGGACTGTATACCTGGCAACCCACATGATGGCATGTCTTTTTACCTTCAGGCTTTTGAAAACAACCTTTTCCGGGCTCCAATCTACCTGCACAAGATGCCAGAGACGGACTTCTTGGTGCTGCGAACACGACATGGCTATTACATCAGAGAGATTGTGGACATTATTGTAGTTGGTCAGGAGTGCCCCTTGTTTGAGGTTCCAGGCCCCAACTCTAAACGAGCCAACACTCATATCAGAGACTTCTTACAAGTATGTTGATTTGCAAAACCTCTCTGAGAAAGCTGAACCATTATTGCTGTAAGTGTTCATCACGTCTATGCTCCCTAGGTTTTCATTTACCGCTTGTTCTGGAAGAGCAAGGATCGACCCCGGCGAATCCGCATGGAGGATATAAAGAAAGCCTTTCCTTCTCACTCTGAGAGCAGCATTAGGAAGCGACTTAAGCTCTGTGCTGACTTCAAACGTACAGGTAGATGTAACTTAGTCATTGTCCTTGCATTGTGTACATGCACCATGCATTAATATTTAGAATTTGTAGAACTATCTGTATTCCAGTTAAGTTGTATCAGGGCAATTTTGAGTGCTAATCAAAGCTACATGAGCTCAGCTGTGTGTGTCTTGAACTGACAGCAATCTGTGCAAGGAAAGCTCTTTTTACACCTAAAGTCGATTGTACAGTACAGGTAAGATGAGGACAGCATAAGGACAGAGTATAAATATCAGTAATTACATCAGCAGGTTATATTAATATGCATTTAGTCCAACATGAAACTTTAGACAGAATGTCTCAACGGTGTCCTCATACCAGGGATGGACTCGAACTGGTGGGTGCTGAAGCCTGACTTCAGATTGCCTACAGAGGAGGAGATCCGGGCCATGGTGTCTCCAGAGCAGTGCTGTGCCTACTACAGCATGCAGGTGGCAGAGCAGAGGCTCAAGGTAATCATGCTTTTCTCTAAATCTTGTCATACAAGATTATATGAACAGAAGTGGGTGTTGTAGCACAGCGTCACTCCAAATTATTCTATCACCCAAGGATGCTGGATATGGCGAGAAATCCTTCTTTGCACCTGAGGAGGAGAATGAGGAGGACTTCCAAATGAAGATCGATGATGAGGTATCAATCCAAAGGGTTTCTCATGATGAATCAAAGTGTTCCAATTTTTAAGTAATTGTAATAACACAACTCTGATTTTGTATCACATCTCAGGTGCGGACAGCTCCTTGGAACACAACAAGAGCCTTCATTTCTGCCATGAAGGGGAAATGTCTGCTGGAGGTCACAGGTGTGGCTGACCCTACAGGCTGTGGAGAAGGTTTCTCCTACGTCAAAGTGCCAAACAAGCCCACCCAACAGAAGGTTCGACCATCTAAAGCAAACATGTGCCACTCTTTGTTTTGCTTCATATACAGTATAAAAGATGATAGATTTGATTCTGCATTTTTTTCAGGATGACAAAGAGCCACAACCTGCTAAGAAGACTGTAACAGGAACGGATGCTGACCTGAGGAGACTCTCACTGAAGAATGCCAAGCAACTCCTGCGCAAGTTTGGCGTTCCAGAAGATGAGGTAAGATCACTGCCATATGCAGATGCATGAAGGTGGTGGAAATGTCCCTTATTCACTGTGACTTGCAGGTCAAGATTGCTTCAAGGCTTTTTAAATGATTGTTTGTCTGTGTATCAGATCAAAAAACTGTCACGCTGGGAAGTGATTGACGTGGTGAGAACCATGTCCACAGAGCAGGCTCGTTCAGGCGAGGGACCCATGAGCAAGTTTGCTAGAGGCTCTCGTTTCTCGGTTGCGGAACACCAAGAGCGTTACAAGGAAGAATGTCAGAGAATCTTTGACCTGCAGAACAAGTCAGTCTCTATTTTTGGTTTATTTGTTCTTAAGGTTTCTCTCTAAGCACACCTTGAATTCGCCCTCAATGTCCTACCCCCACCACAGAGTGTTGGAGTCGACAGAGGTGCTCTCCACTGACACAGACAGCAGCTCAGCAGAGGACAGTGACTTTGAGGAGATGGGGAAGAACATTGAGAACATGTTGCAGAACAAGAAGACTAGCTCCCAGCTTTCTCGTGAAAGGGAGGAACAGGAGAGGAAGGAGCTGCAGAGGATGCTGATGGGTGAGGAGAGCGATCGGGACAACAAAGGACGCAAGGACCGGCGAAAAGGATTGTGTGAGTCTGCTTTTCTTGCAGTGAAAGTGGAGTGAAGAGTGGGTTTTAAGATGTTTGTGTCTGTTAACTGTGAGCTTTACCGCCTTTTGCTCTGTAGCCAGCTCCTTATCTATCAGTTCCCACAAGGATGATGACACCTCATCTGTCACCAGCCTGAACTCTTCGGCCACAGGGCGGCGACTTAAGATATATCGAACTTTCAGGGATGAGGATGGCAAAGAATATGTCCGCTGTGAGACAGTACGCAAGGCTTCAGTCATCGATGCCTACACCAGGATAAGAACTACCAAGGACGATGAATTTATGTGAGTGTCACAAAGCTTTGAGGATGTCTGGAAAGATTCCTAGGAATGTCCTTTCAAGCAAAAGATTTCTTTTAATATGTCCATACCTAGTTAGCCAACCAGTTTTGATGCAGATGCCCACAAAATTCTTTCTTCTTTTCTTTTTTTGTCTCAGTTCATGTCATCACCACTGTACCAATGAGTGTTGAATAACCATTCCTCTGTGTCTTTTTGGCTGCAGACGAAAGTTTGCCCTCTTTGATGAGCAACACAGAGAAGAGATGAGGAAGGAGCGTCGGCGGATTCAGGAGCAGCTGAGGAGGCTGAAGAGAAACCAAGAGAAGGACAAAATCAAAGGACCCCCGGAGAAGAAGGCCAAGAAGGTCAAAGAGAGACCAGACCTCAAGGTAAAAGTAAGCTTGCTGATTCAGTACTATACTATTCTCCTTTACCTCTTCCTTGTTGTCTTTTTCATACCCAGCTAAATACAAGCCTGTAGCCATTTTAACTAGAATCAGTATTATTATAGCAAAGGCTGATGATTTGTCGTGTTCCTTAATTTTTGCCTTGTTTTCGCTAGCTGAAGTGCGGAGCATGTGGAGCCATCGGCCACATGAGGACCAACAAGTTCTGCCCGCTCTACTATCAGACCAACGCTCCACCATCTAATCCAGTTGCCATGACAGAGGAGCAGGAGGAAGAGCTTGAAAAGACAGTCATACACAATGACAATGAGGAGCTGATTAAGGTGGAAGGCACTAAAATTGTGCTAGGCAAACAGCTCATTGAAAGGTTAGTGGAATGCCTTTGTTTCTACTTCCCTCGCTTTCAAAATAATTGAACCATAGATGTGGTGTGATCCGTCTATCTGCAGTTCCTAACAGTTTTATTTCCTCTACAGTGCTGATGAGGTGCGCAGAAAATCTTTAGTGCTCAAGTTCCCCAAGCAGCAGCTCCCGCCAAAGAAGAAGAGACGCGTAGGCAGTGCTGTGCACTGTGACTACCTCAATGTAAGCAGAGAGTTACAGCTTGTTACAGATTTCGAAATGAGAGTTTCTTTTACTGACCTTTTTGTACATAAATTTCTTTTAATACTCTCAGAAACCACACAAAGCCATCCATCGCCGGCGCACTGACCCCATGGTGACCCTGTCTTCTGTGTTAGAGAACATCATTAATGATATGCGGGATCACCCAAACGTAAGATCTGTCAGGCACACCTAATTCAACATACCGATGTTTCATTTTCTCTCATTTACTTTTATCTCATTTTTACTCCCCCTGCCTCTTCCATGCAGACGTATCCCTTCCACACACCTGTCAATGCCAAGGTTGTGAAGGACTACTATAAGATCATCACACGGCCCATGGACCTGCAGACACTAAGGGAGAACGTACGTAAGCGAATGTACCCGTCGAGAGAGGAGTTCCGTGAAGCAGTGGAAGTTATTGTCAAAAACAGCGCAACGTACAACGGTGAGATTATAAGAACCTCATCATCTATCCGAAACAGCTTTAGATCTTTTTCCAATTTTAGTTAGACTTTTAGTTTGAATCCATTGCAAAGGTAACTCTTAACACTTTGTTTCATCAGGTGCAAAACATCCAATAACACAGGTCGCACAATCTATGCTGGACTTGTGCGATAACAAACTTAAAGAGGTAAATGCTAGTGTGTATCATTTCATATCTTACAACTCTTTTGTTCCACAATAACCCACTTTATGTTTTTGTTTGTGTAGAAGGAGGATAGGCTGGTGAGACTTGAGAAAGCCATCAACCCCCTGCTAGATGATGATGATCAGGTGGCTTTCTCCTTCATCTTGGACAACATTGTTACTCAGAAGATGATGGCAGTTCCTGAAGTAAGGCAACCCTTCAAGTTAGAGAGATCTTCATGATTTATGATATGTTTGTCGTTTCATAACTTCTCCCTTCCTTACAGTCATGGCCATTTCACCATCCTGTCAACAAAAAGTTTGTTCCTGATTATTATAAAGTGATCATAAACCCCATGGATCTGGAGAGCATTCGCAAGGTGAATGTCAGAAAAATGCCAACCTCAAAATGAAGATCCTAATTGAATATTTCCACATTGTCTGGGTAATGAAATTATCAGAAACTATAGTATATTTATATTTTATGATCCAACAGAATATCTCCAAACACAAGTATCAAAACCGAGAAGCATTCCTGTCAGATGTCAGTCTCGTCCACACCAACAGTATCAAATACAATGGTAAATATGTTACTGTGTCTCTTCTCATACTTCTGAAGGGCTTTGCTAAAGCAAAGATGCTGTTTAAGGCTGTGTTAAGTGTTTCTTGCATGTCTTTCGCAGGCCCAGACAGTCTCTACACCAAGACAGCGCTGGATATTGTGAATGTATGCAAACAGACCTTAGCAGAGGTAGGTTGATTCTTTTTCCCATCAATGTCAGGGAGTAACAAGAGTTACAAGGTTACTATATTGTCCGAAGAGTTACAAAATAATGCTGCGTATCGAGAGAACTTCACGCACCCTATTGTCAAAATGAAATAAAATATTAAAATATAATTTCAGGTGTTTATTTGTTTGAAGTCAAATTCAGAAAATTATTACAGTGAGAGTTTTTAAAATTAACTCCACCCGAACCCACAAATATTATTTAACACTGAAACTTTCGACAGATTCTCTAGAGCACATGTGTCAAACTCAAGGCCCTGGGGCCAACTGTGGCCCACCACATCATTCTATGTCGCCCCTGAGAGCATAGAATGACCAAAAATGACATTTCCCACAATGCAGTAATTACACCCATTTTAACTTTGACGAAAACATTTTGAACAAAGTAAATGTACCAACTTGTATTTGATTTCATAACCTCATAAATTCAAGGGATTAATGTTACAACAGAACAACAAGCAAACATATTTTTTTTCTCTGCAACTGTGATGTTTGTAACTTACATTACATTTAGTTACATTTGTAAGTTACATCTGGCATTTTGAGGACAGCTGTTATGCTGATGTGGGTGGATCACTTTCTCCCCTTTCTTTAACATGACTACAACCTCGTGGACAGCCATTCGACTCAGAATGTTATTGAGATATTTGCATTAGGTTTTTATCATAGGTAAACAAGGATGGGAACAGTTTATCAAATTTTGGGAAGGATCTTCCAAGGGGAACTGGACGTTCTACAGCACAACTGCTGGAGAGATCCTGGTTCTAGAACACTTGCACTGTGAAAGAATCTAAATATAGGTTTTACTTAAATACATAGGAATAAAGAATTAATTGTTTACTTGGAACACTCAACCCTATCAGTTTGGCATTAGCTGGATGATATTTATTATTATGTATGAGCAGGAAAAATACATCGATCAATATTGTAATAATCACCTTTGTGCCACCAGTATGATGAGCACTTGACCCAGTTGGAGAAGGACATCTCTACTGCTAAAGAAGCAGCTCTGGACGCAGCAGACTTGGAGTGTCTGGACCCAATGACTCCTGGACCATACACACCACAGGTAGGAAAGCAGACATGGCCCCAGTTTTATTTCGAAGTTTTGCAAATGGTGGTTTCCTGGGTATCTGTATCCGGCTACATTGACTGGCTACCAGCTGAGTATAACTTGCCATGTCAAGATGCCAACACTTTTCTACTTGCAGTAGCCTCCCTGGCACACCTTGCTCTGCTCCGAGCCCTTTTCTGAACTAACTCTCCTTTTCCAGACATTCATGTTTCACCTCTTCGGTCTAGTGTCCTCACTATAGTGTCTCCTTTCTCCCAACCTGTTTTTCTCCTTTGCTCCTGCCTTTTTGTCTTGTCTCGTCTCCTTATTTGTGTGCGTACTCTTCTGCGTGGTGTTGGCCAGCCTGCTGATCTGTTTGACAGCGGGGCCTCAGGGAGTGTGCCCAGAGAGACCGGCAGCCTTTTCTCTGAGGGACCTCTAGTGGTTGCTCCAGAGAAGAGAGGGGGGCAGGTATGGAGAGAGACAGAAATAAGGCTCGTCACAACATGCCACCTCTCCTCAAACTATCCTCAGAGCATGCAGCTTCATCACAGGCTCATGTTAAAAAAAAAATTCTCACACTAGAGCATTGTAGGTAACATTTCAGTGAAACAGTGTAGTAGTTACGTTGCTTCTTGACGTTGTGTAGAATGCCTTCTCAGATTTATATCATTTTACCCTTCAGGGTCGCCACCTCAGACGACCTGGAGAGGAAGAATCCGATGTGGACATTGAAGGCTTTGAGGAGGAAGATGATGGCAAACCTAAGACACCAGCTCCAGTACGAAAGAGAGATTAATTAAAATTTCTTGTAGTTGAGGTCATCAGTGATGAATATAGAACACACTACAAATACATTTAGTTATTTTGCAAGTACACGATTTTTTTATATTGGCCTAAAATTCCAATTTGACGTGATTCTAGTTGTGTGGCCTGATTTCTTTTTTTTTTCTGTGTTTTTAAATGAAGTGATTAAAATAATTTTCTATTCAGCTCTTAGGCATTTATCCATTTCCTTATTTGTCTGTCTTTGTAGGCAGAAGATGCAGATGGAGATCTAGAGGACGAAGACGATGAGGACGAAATGTTGCTTCCCCTTCGCAGACGACTACATGAGCAGGATGAAGATGAGGAGGAGGAAGACGACGATTTAAGGCCTAACCGCACTGCCCAATCCAGCGTCCTGTACCAGGATCTGCTCATGTCTGACGGGGAGGATGATGCCAGTGAAGAGGAAGGCGACAACCCTTTTTCCTGTAGGTCCAACTGAGCACTGAAAATACTTCATATTTTTCAGAAAGAAAAAAATATTAGTGTAATAATGAATGCTGTCATTATGTGTCCTCCAGCCATACACCTGTCAGAGAGTGGGAGTGACTCAGACAGAGAGGTGGATGTGCGTCCTGCACCTCCACGCCGAGCTCAAGACACGGCTCGCATGGGCATGGATCAGGAGGAGAGCATGATGTCATATGAAGGAGACGGACCTGATGAGCCTCACATGGAAGACAGTAATGTCAGGTACAGTCAACCCAGAAGTGAATGATACGGCTCTGTTCACATTATAAGGCACAGTTTTGGTATTTTTCCTTAATGTGATCCAAATCAGATTTGTTTTTGTTGGGACTGTACAAATTCAAGAACCTGATCTTTTCAAAACAGAGTTTTATATGTGGTCGTGAATCATGGCAACATGATCACAAACGTTAGAAATTTCTGTGGCTTTTTACAAACACAAATACTGAGTGCTGTTGCCCCCCCACCCTTTTCATTTTGTCTCCTTTTTTCATCATTCCACAGACATTTTTATTGTGATGAGAATTGAGCTTTCAGCTGCAAAACTTTAGAACCCCTGTCATAAAAACTTTAAAACCCCTGTTCTCTGTCAAAAAGTCACCAGGGTGTTTTTCACACATCTCTGTCATAATTTATTGTTCATATTGTATCTTCAAAACTCCTAATTCTAAATTCAACTTCTATACATATTTTAACCATTAACCATGTTTAGTAGTTTTCCCTATTCATAACATGAAGTTTGAAGTTATATTTATGTTGTTTCCATCAAAGCATAATTTTCAAAACATAATTTTCTGATGGTTGGTAATTTTCTATAGCACATATCCAAAACTAATTACATTCACTAAGAGAGCAGCGCTGGGGCATTTCTTGTACAGTTATGTGTTTTCCTGTCTTCTGGTACAGTTATGGCAGTTATGAGGAGACGGAGATCTTGAGTCAGATGCCACCCTTTAGCATGAGAAACAGAGAATACTACGGCATTAGTGAGGAAGAGGAAGAAGAAGATGAAGCTCAAAGGAGAGGGCCAGCTGTGCTCTCCCAGGTTCAACTCAGTGAAGACGAGGACAGCGAAGAGTTCAGATCTATAGGAGGAGACAGCGACGTGGACTCCGACATTTGATTTTATTCATCATAATGTTTAGAACCAGGAACTCACCTGGTTCTTCAGGACGTTGTTTGGTACACTGTTGTGTCAATTGTGATTGTTAATAGCATCATTGTGTGTTTTGCGCTACAAAACAGCGCATTGTAAAATTTGTTTCAGCTTTTATATTTTGAGAACATTTCTTGACATGCACATACCTTCATGAGAAAGTGGCTGTTCAGCTGTTTCATGATGCTGTGATCATTTTTTTACCCAACTGAAATAATGTAAATAAATGAACTGAAGATCCTGCCAGATAGCCCAGAGAAAGTTTTAAATCAATTAAAAACACTTTGGTGGAATGTGAATTTTATTTACAGATTTTTTTAATCAATACTTTTTGACTTGGAGCTGAACTGTGAGGCTCGCATGGCGCATACAATTCATGAGGTCCAACAACGCTGGTCGGGTTGATTTAATTGTGGTTTAGTGGTTACTGAATCATTGGGCCCTTTTTTGCATATCATAAAGATTGGGTCTCATTTAGGTGAGCCTGTTGTAGAATCCTGGTGTTATGCACATTGGCTCTGTCTTGTCTCAATTAGGAATTTGTTCATGCTGTCAGTGCTTTCTCAATTTTAACACCAGAATATCCAAAATATAGATATATAATACCCTGGAGTGCTACGGTTTGTGGAGAATATGAAAAACTTTGATCATACAAACAATAAAATATCCATTCAAAAGGTTTTGTGCACTGATCACATAGCGCACATGTACTGGAAATAATGACAGACTAATCCATGATACATATTTGCACGATGACTTTTAATAATTTGCTGTGAGTAGAGAGGATACAAGAAGTGAATGAAATCAAAAAGTTCTGAACATGACAAATTTACAAAACATCAAAGGATGTTTGAAATGTAATTAAGAGCTGTCAAATATCAGGTGACATGATGGAACGCAAAAAGAGAAATATGACAGTTGAGTGATGGATGATCAGCTTGAGCGCTGCACACAGTGTTGTCAGCCCACATCAAAGGAGTCAATGTCAAGTATGTCCAAAACCGCACTTGCATTTCTTTGCAGCATTCTTCCTGTTATGCACCTGCACTGCTTTGTGCAACAGCTCTACAGAAAACCAATTATGCAACCAGCAGCATTCAATAGACTGCAAAAGTCAAATCAGCATCAAAATTCACACGATAAACATCAGATTCCTGCAAACCTTTTAAAAGTAAGTATTTTCTCTTTAGTATTAGCTAAGTTCACAAGCAATGCAGTATGTTTTCAAAGTCACCGTCATTTCAACACATCTGATTGCTGCTGCATAGTGCATCGTCTTTCACTTGACACCTTCTGTCATGATCTGTTATCTTATAAATGAAGATGATTCAGGAACATGACATGTCAACATCACACACTTCGTACATTTCATTCACAATTTAATGCTGCTTTCAAGAATAATTTGGCTACATGTAAATCAGTCAAATAAGATATGGCATAAATCTTTGTTTTTCAAATTTACCTAATCGTCAGATTACTCCCATGGATTCACTGAAGACATCTTTCACCTTCGGGTTGGTGGTGCATTTCTGACCCAAGCAACAGCAGTCGACCTCTCAGGTGATGCAAAAACACGTCCAGGTGCAGGCAGGCAGCCTTTAGCAGTGTGCTGAATCCTGCAAGGACTCACAGACTGAGACCTCTGCAGTCTTTTTACAGCTGTTGTCCTGTCCATAGACCCTCTCCCTGACTTCATAAAGTCACTGGAGCGAACAGATGTGACATGTGATGGAGACCAGATGTTGGACCCCTTTCTGACAGGTGATGCACCTGATGAAATAAAAATATAACTTTTTTACATTTGCCATAATAATGTGCAATATTTTTGCAAAACTCTTGTATGACTTAGAAATGAGAGATGTATGGGTGCTAATATCTTATTTTTTTTCTGTGAGGAAACTGATACAAACTTGATTGAGGGGGAGTGATTTGTGATTCGGTAGGCTGATAGTTGTCGATGTCTAAACTTCGGCTATTCCTGACTGCTTGGAGGGAGCGCAGGCTGGTTCTCAGTGGTGACTTTGTCCTGCTGGGTGGTGCTCCTGCAAAAAACATTATTAAAGGTATCATCTAAGTGAAAAGCAAAATTTACACCACGAAAATCTAAGGTTCTCAAACATATCTGAACATGTTATGAATATTGGCTATTCCTATTAGCAAACTGTACCTATTGTTAGTTTAACTGACATATTGATTCAGTTTCTTTTCCATTTACTTCTGATAACACAATAGGGTGTTTTTCTGTTATTATTTGACCATAAATCCAGATAAGGTACGAAGCAGTGTGCTCGCTGCACCTTGAATCTGAGTGAGTTTAAGCAGCTTAAACTGGGTGACTTGTTGGTGAAGTCTGGACAGTCTTGGACTCTGGCAGCCTTGTTTAGACACAGATGGCGATGACGAAGAGCCTGGTGATGACAGACAAGGCTGCAGACAAGAGGAAAATGGAGCATCGGTTTCTCCTTTTGTGTCAAAGTTGTAAATATTTTCAACATGGGTGTTGAAATGATATGGAAACATCATTGCTGGCTCCGGGTCTCTCCATGGTGATACAGCAGCAGGTGTGAAAACACAGTCCCGACGTAAGCCTGGAAAACATGGACAATATTTTCAATCCATCCTCCAGTGAATATGCAGTTCGTATTACATCAAGACACTTTTTTATACTCACTGGCTTCCTGCATGTGAGCCATAATTTGAACATCTGTGATGTCCTGCAGTCTGGGGTTTGTGCTTGTTTTATGCAGGATGTTCCACTTATTGCTATCTGTGCAGATAATAAAAGAAAAATGCTGATGAACCATAATAAAGACTGTTTTACAAATCATAGTAAAGATTTTTAATGTAAAAATACTACTACCACACAGGGATGCATGTTTTTTTTAATAAATAAAAAAGGCTTGATTAATGTAAGCTATACTACCTGTTCTCTCAGAGGTCTTCCGTGTTGTGGCAAACGTTTCGTCAATTGATGAGTGCACAGAGACGTCAGCACCATGGTGGTTTGCAGAATGTCTGTAGTAGCAACTGTTTAATCCTGAAGACAATGAGTTGGTATGAAAACAAAACCCTCAAACTGATCACTCTGAGAGGAATCAAAAATATTTGCAAGCATTCTGTTGCTTACTTTGATCCAGTTTGTTTATCAGTGACCGACATGCCGCCTCCATGTCTGGACTAGGGTTATCCAGGATGTGTCGACACCATCCAAGAGCAGATTCATTTCTCTCTCCAAATGTAGGTTTCTTTGGAGATTCATATAACCTGTTTGCATTATTTAATTCATTAAGAGCATATCCCTCTCCTGCTGGTTTTTATAACATTAATCTGTCACATGTTCTGATGGCACCTACCAGTTTTCCTCATCCTGGACATCAACCTCTACATCCAGGAGCTCCACCATGTCCAAAGCAGACTCTTCTTCATCAGACTCTTCACTGTCCCAAAGTTCTTTATGGTCATACAACATTCCATTCATGCCACAGCAAGGCAAGTTTGAACTACACCCTGACTTCAGATTATCTAGTCGTATTCTTGCATCCCTGGCAAATGAATGATTGCTGTAATTCTTAACTTCTGCTTGAATATCATCTCTCCAGTGAGCTTCAGAGCTGCAGCCCAGTTTCACAGAGCTGGTTTTCAACCTGCTGCAAAAATTAGGACAGTTTGAACTTGGGTCAAAATCCAGCAGTGGATGACTGTATAGATATTGGCTCCGATCGCTCTTCAGTTGGTCCTGGAGCTCCATTATCGCTGTGAACTTCTCAAACCACACTTCTTCAAGATCTTGTCCAGTTATTTTATTCTATGTCAGAAGGATGCTGGGCTAAATCATATAAAAATGCACACAATACCAATATGGTACTTTTTTTCTGCGAGAACAGCAACTGTCGGAGGGCTGTGTGCTGTCTGTGACCCAGATTTGTTGAGTAGGGGTGTTAAGTATAGACACTCAACAGATTGGGTGGATTTAGAAAAGCATCCTGAGATTATGTGGCTTAAGGCCTATATGGGTTGCAACAATGGAAGAAAATGGAACAACATACAAGGAAAACTGATATATAATTTCATTTAGCCATGTTGGGAGGCATTGTGTCCTGTGCAGCCATTTGGTTTTGATATCTGAATACTGAATGTGTGTGGTTGATTGTTTGAGGAGGGCCCACTGTGATCTGTGGTCAGGTCCAGTTTCACTTTCGCTCTGCTCCACAGATACAGGTGGATAATGTGAAGTCGGTGCCAAAATTGAAATGGTACAAAATTGTAAGAACTTGCTTTATGTTTTACCAAACCGCTAACTCTAGGGGTCCAACAGTGGTCATTAATCGTTTGACAAAATAGTTTAGACATAAAAGAACATGTTACGATATCCGACTTGCGCATATTTAAACTATGTGGTGAATAATAAGCGGAAGGGAGTACATTTCTCCTCTTTTATTAAACATGTGCATGCTACACTCAAATGCACTCCGCATCACATTCACATGGAACTACTTCCTTCTATACAACAGGAAAAGGAAACAGATACGTCAAAATAAGAGCGTTACAGAATAATGTTGAACAGAACATGTTTCCTGTTCTATTGTTTCACAGTATAATTTTAATCTCAGGATGTGTACTAAGAGTTTTAACTCTAAAAATCTCAGTATGTGCGACCAACGCATCAGTTTGCAGTATTGATTATATAAACATTAACAACGTGGATTTGGACGTCAAGTTCCCGTAGTGTAGTGGTTATCACGTTCGCCTAACACGCGAAAGGTCCTCGGTTCGAAACCGGGCGGGAACACATTTTCTTTTTCTTTTTTTCTTTTCATGATTCCAGTATTACATCGTAGCTTTATATAATTCATTCAGGCTTTTGGGATAGTTAGAAAATATTAATTTGAGATCACAGACACAAAAAACTAACAATTCTACCACATTACAAAAGTTTAAAAAAAAAAAAAATACAGAGCAAAGAAACAACATAGAGTTTGTTGTTATTTGAGATGCACAATGAGAAAGGCTACAAAGAAAAGAGGTCAGGATTAAGTGAACTTTAATACCCACTTCCCTTCTAAAATCCGAAACATTTCAAGTAATCTTTAAACCTTGGATGTCAACACGTAAATTAAGTTTTGAGGCTCTACGGGTACCGAGGGGTCTCCTTAGGCCCCGCCCAGCCCCCCTCCCCCAGGAACAGGTGAAGAGGCGGTGTCGTCGCCCTTCTCTCCTACGTGCCTCCACTGCACTTGCGCCCTGCCTCCCTGCCCTTCACCTCACAAACAACGGACCTGTTTCCTCCGCGTCATCGTTGATGTCTCCTGTGTTGTCACAACGGGTTAAGGCCAGCCGAGCAGACTTCTCCCACTGCTCCTGAAGCCTTCACCATCAGGATATACCCACGAGAGGAACTTTCCTGCGTGAAATGTGGAATAACGAGCGACGAAGGAAACAGTGAGGCGACACCTGTGCCGCGCGGAAATGCAGGACGAAAGCGGCAAAGCGGCACCCCGGAATCCCACTGCAGACGCCGCCGCTAACGCCGCGCAGGTAGGCTCATTTCTTGGACTCTTCACCGCTGTCTCCACGTCGAACACGGCGCTCCGTGGAAATGAGAGACTCCCGGTAGCGATGTGGGTCCCCTGTGTTAGCGGGTCACCTCCCGGGCCTTCCTGAGGTGGAGGTGGAAGCAGGAAAAATAAAGTTTCTTTAGATGAGGCCAGCGGTCCAACCTGTCCGGCAGCATTACTCTCATCTGTTCTAATACGAAATGACTGTTGACAGTAGAGATATCACCAGGTCCCCAGTGTACTTTGTCAACACATGTGTTTGAATAACTTTTCTCAAGTCTTTACATAACACTGTCAACACACAAGATTATCCACTCTGCTGGTCTCGTTATTATTATACAGCACATTCAGTTCTTCAGTGTCCAGATAGGACTGTGTTAAAAGTATTATTTATTAGTAGAGTTGGTGCTTTGGCAATTTAATTTCACTGTGTAATGAAGGCGTCATATCAGACTTGGTCTTTTTCTGGAATGCTCATATTTCACAAATTAATGATTTATTTATTTATTTATTGTAATCTCCTAAAAGTCCTCTCGATTTATTGTAGGTACTATAATTTATTGACCATATCCACTTTTTTTTGTTAATACAACGTTGTCTGTTCCTCAACTTCTTTCATCCTGCTGTAATGTTTATATATTATTTTATATCCTCTTTGTGCGTCTAAAACACACATTATTCATTTTATGCCTTAGGGTTTATTACAGTTACTGCACTGACTGAATTAGTCACCTTTAAACACAACAATGATGGTGGTATCAGCAGGTAAAGGAGAAGCTCTGTTATTTTAATCTTACTTCCCCCAGCTTACCTTGAATGAGGAAACAAACTGATGTTTACAGATGGAGTCTTGCAGATTGTAAATGTAAAATCCACTTGATGGTTTTAAAACCTGAGATGGGGTAAGACTTACACAAAACTCTTTTGCTTTCTCACAATATGATTCCCTTTTTGTCCAGAATTCGGTACATTTAAATGGGCACACTGTTACTCAAAATGGCCACAGCTCGTCTGTTAGCCACACACCAGACCCACCGACTGAATCCCGGTCCTCAACTCCTGTGCCTGCTCCAACACCGACCATCCTGAGAGAGCAGTGGGGAGGGAAGTACGAGTTCCTGCTGTCCTGTATTGGGTACTGCGTTGGACTGGGGAACGTGTGGCGGTTCCCATACCTATGTTATCGTAATGGAGGAGGTGAGAATTGCACAAGCATCTGATATGTTTTAACAGTTACTTGACGCTTTCCTTGTGATCATGTTGGATTATTTTACCCCCCACAGCAGCATTTGGTCCTGAAAGCCACAAACTGTTTGCTAATTCCCAGACTGTTGACAGTCTTCCTCTATTAAACACCAGACATAACATCTGCTGTTTGAACCCAGCCTCACGTGTTGCACTGGAAGCAAACATGTTGAAGCGTGACTAACTGTAAAGTAAAATCTACCTGGGGTGGTACTGTATACAGAGGCTGTATAGATGGACCTGCATCTACTTGTGTGAAGTCATCTCACTGAATGTGTACCCTACCGTCCTTCAGTCCTGGCTTATTCCTGATCTTTACAGGTGTGTTTCTCATCCCATATTTCATCATGCTGTTTTTCACGGGTGTTCCACTCTTCCTCATGGAGCTGAGTTTAGGACAATATGGAGCAGCAGGCCCCATCACGGTGTGGAAATGTTGCCCTCTGCTCAAAGGTAATGGTCTCCTATACAGGCAGTCCTCAATTTAAGAACATTCGACTTACGAAGATTTGGAGATGCAAACAAATGCACGCCGCCATATCCAACTATTGTCCTGCAGTCCCCCTTCCACAACCCCTGCCTAGCAGTGCTGCTAGGTGAGGGTCTCCAACACTCGTCTCCCCCTTTTGTTGTTTGTTGTCTCTGTGAGCATCTCAGAGCGTCAGGCTTCGTATCTTGGATACTTAATTGTTTATCATGCACAATAAAGCAAAGGCTAGTGATGATAGTGGTAGAGGTGACGATCTTTTGATGAGAACTTTTCTCTCACCTACAACAACTACCCTCTCCTTCTCTTCCCTTGCTCTAACGTTAAGCTATGTGCTACATGCTACAGTACCGTACAGTGGATCAACAACATCAACAGCTGACTCTGGTTGTTTTCGTTGGATGCTCCTAAAAACTCCTTTAAGTGTTTTCGTCTTCTTCTCCTCAAGAATTAAATTATAAGGAGCAAAAGTTTACCATAAACTAATTTGAATTAAAATAAATCATTTGTGGTGCTCAGTACTAGTTATTGGAACTAAACATACATATTTTAATGTTATTATACGATTTTATTGTTATTTATTGTATAGTAACATGTGCTTTTAAGGGTTTTTTAGTGATCTTAATAACCGCATTACTCGCGGTTAATGCGTTCCAGGAACCACACGAAAATAACGAATTATGGCGACGAACTATTTGTTATTGTTTACGGTAAATTAAACGTTAATGAACCCTCCCCATACTGATATTAAACCACCTTCTATCTGTATGTATCTTTTCCCACACTCTTATCGACTGTTTAAAGCACTTTTCTGTCTCATGGAAGTTCGCTGCCTTCCGAGAGTCACAGACGTAGTGCGCTTCCGGATGCCTTCAGCCAATAGAATGCGTGTACGATATCACGTGACTACTTACTAAAAATCTGATGAAGTCACGCGTGTTGCGAGAATGTGCGTGAGATTACTGCAATCTATCATTTGTGGCGGACAGAAATAAACTCTTGTATGGTGCCATCTCGTCTTCAGCTGTTCCTTCTGCATTGTGGGTAACGTGGATTGCTACAGGCTAATAATGCGATATAAATGCAAGTTAAATGGCGTAAACCTGATTTTATTTTTACATTATTTCTAATGGAAAACCACCGCATATTCAAGAATGACTTAACTCAAAACAACCTGTATTTTATGTTGTTTTGTGTTGTTTTTATGTCCTATAATTGTTTCTCATAGGTCTTAAAGAATAGTACTTCCATATTTAGAGTGGTAATGTTATTTAAATGACCACAAATTGCGATTATAAATTAAAATTTAATAAAAAATGGCTTACAAACAATTCAGCTTGCAAACAACCCCTCTGAACCAATTGTTAGTCTTTTGAGGACTACCTGTATTGTGCTTTTTTACATATATAATTCCTTGGCATAGTCTTTTCAAGATGATATCAGCACAATGACATCATGAAATAATACCAATACTTAACTTTATGGTATTAGATAGCATAAAGAAAGCAGAATATTAACTTTCGATGAATCTTGAGTAAGTGAGACATTAAGCTAAGAATGTTTTTGTGAACTGGCTGACATTATCATATCATCTGTACATCATCTAGAAATGTCAGCACACCAGTGTAAAACCATTGTGAAATCTTTCCATCTCAGTTGCTGAAAATTAATATCTGATAAAGAATCAAGGAACTGTCTAACATCCAGCAATAGAAGCAAAGAGGAAGGCGATAAGTCTCGATAATTCTAAACTAAATTCCAGCGGCAGGTTGGGAGAGTGGATGATGAGAGTTCTGTGCTGGAGGCCATTATAATTTTACAATAGGAAACTAGACAGTATCTGCCAATGCTGTTGTCTCTACGTCATGAATATGAGCAAAACGTTTTCTCACGTTAGAGCCCTTTGGCAAATTCCATCAACATGCAGTTCTCTGAAAGAAGAAATGGGTGTGCTCAAGGATTGACACAATACATGCATTCCATTTTTATCACAATGAGGAGCTCGTGAACTGTTGCATCAGTGTCTGGGTGTAACTCATGCTTTGGTGTTGTCGGTATAGGTGAGTGTGCTTCCACTATGAAATGCCACCTCTTTCCTTGACCCTGGAGTTTACTCTTGTCTGTTATATTAGCTTTCAGAGCCCAGATCTAGACTCTTATCCAGATCTAGACCCAGTTAATGGAACATTATGAGTTGTCCATGCTTGGGTGTTTTATTTTAACTGATTCATTAGAGGAATAATAATATTGATAATATTAATGGAGTATTATCTCATTTTCTTCTCAAAAACTGTTAAAGATAGACAAATTAAATTTTGTGGAGAGTACTAAATAATTAACTGTAGGTTGATTTTAAAAATTACTGCTGAAAGCTATTTTTTCTGGTGTTACTAGCCATTTTTTTATTATTTGCATGGCCTACATATTCTTCAAACAAGCTGAACATGTTTTCTTAAAACTACTGTAGATAAAACTGTGTGCAACGGAAGCATTATTTTAGCTGTTATGGCCCTTTCTTTGGATTTTGTTGATACTGTAGCTACTCGGCATTTAGTGAAGCTTTATCGTGAGTGGCTTCAAAAGTAAAAATCCTCCTTGACATAATATCTTGACCTACAAAAAAATGCATCAAAATCTGACGACTTTTTTAGAACAAACAAATGTAGTCTGAAGGTGAGTTAATGAACCATGTCTGCTTATCAAGCACATTAACCATCTGGCTAATAAACCGCATAATCCTGATTTAAGAGCAGAGACTCTGACATTCATTTAATGATCCAACTGTTGTCTTGCGCAGCATTATTACACATAAGTAAATATTCTGTTTATTTTGACAGTTTTTTAATCTTGCAGGCATTGGTATTGGGATGCTGTGTGTGTCCACGCTGGTATGTCTCTACTATAACGTCATCATTGCGTGGACATTTTACTATCTGGGCAGCTCGTTCCAAAGCCCTCTGCCCTGGTCCTGTGAGGCTGCAGCCAATTTAGGTCTCTGTCGTAACAGCACGACTGGAAATGGCTCCACTGATAAAGTTCTTAGCCCCACGGAAATCTTCTGGAAGTAAGTCTTTTGCTCAGTCTTCCTTTGCTTTGTGAAACACATTGTAGCCTGCTTTCTCATTTACATAGTATATTTTGAGATGAATGAACACTTATTCATTGTTTCTTTTTACCCCGTGTATATAAATTGTAATATGCATGAGGGCATTACAGAATTACATCATCTGGAAGCCGCTGGATATTCAGAGAACTGTTTCTAAGCCTGTATAATCATCAAACAAAATTCATGAATCCGTTGAAGTATTTAGTTTAGACATGTGTCTTGCAGTGAGCGTGTTCTGGGTGTGGTACACAGCGAGGGCCTCCATGACCCCGGCCCTGTCAGGTGGCCCTTGGCCCTGTGCCTCCTGGCTGCATGGATCGTCATCTTCCTCTGTATGCTCAAGGGCATCCGCAGCTCTGGCAAGGTGAAGCATCACAACATCCTCGCTGTCGTCTTCTTATGCAAAAGACCCTCTGTCCTGGTGGCCCTGACATGCGTCTGTCCCATCGGTGTTTTCAGGTGGTTTATGTAACGGCTACCTTCCCCTACTTCGTGCTCATTGTGTTGGTCATCAGGGGCGCTACGCTGGAAGGCTCTCTGCAGGGCGTTGCTTTCTACCTCACACCAGACTGGGACAGATTAGCCAATGCACAGGTACCTCTGATGATGATCTGATGAGGAGTGTGTGAGCACAATGTATTTTTTATGTGTTATATGTAGGAGTCATGATATATTTTTATTGCTTAAAGCATTTTTCTGTCTTACACATTGCAGGTGTGGAACGACGCAGCCTCACAAATCTTCTACTCCTTAGGTATTGGAGTTGGTGGGCTGCTTTCTATGGCCTCTTACAATAAGTTTGACAATAACGTCATCAGGTAAACTTCTGCCTCTGCAGTGTTGTTTGCTCTGTTTTTACAGCCTCTGTGGGTTCTGTTTTTTAATCACTGGTCTTTTGATTTCAGGGACACTTTGATTATCACCATAGGAAACTGCAGCACCAGTTTTTTTGCAGGATTTGCTATCTTCTCAATCCTGGGTCACATGGCGTGGAAGAAGGGAGTACCTGTGGGAGAGGTGGCAGACACAGGTAGATACTGTACCTGTGCTGTTCTATAATCGAACTATTAGAAGAGATCTTGTAGATAGTATGTTGTGAATCAGTGACAGCTTCGTTGCAAAAACTACCAGAACTGTATATTCCATCTGATCTAAATGCATAGATTGTTTTCTGGAACTTTGTGCTTGTTTTTCTTTTTCAGGTCCTGGTTTGGCCTTTGTTGCTTACCCAGATGCCCTTGCTCTTCTGCCAGGTTCAGTGTTCTGGTCCATCATGTTCTTCCTCATGCTCTTTATGCTGGGGATTGATACGCTGGTAAGGTTGAAAAAAATCACCCAGAGATATGATCAGGGACCAAGAGGCACAAGTCCAGCTCTGTATGTTTAAAGCCTTCTGTTGTCTCTGCTTCAGTTTGGCAACATGGAGGGCATCACTACTGCTGTGCTGGATGAGTTTCCGCATCTCAGAATGAACACTCTGCACAAGTCCTTGTTTTTGGGTGCTCTGTGTTTCAGCTTCTACTTGATGGGTCTCCTGTTGGTGACTGATGTGAGTGTGTCTGTAGGACCGCTGCACCAGAATAATGTGTCTGTTTTTCTGTGATCACATTACTTATATTTCCCACAATGCCTGTGTCTTAGGGTGGGATTTACTGGTTTACTCTCATTGACTCGTTCAGCACTAGCTTCGGCCTCATCATCATCACCCTCTTCATGTGCATTGGCATCTCCTTCTTTTATGGTAGTGCATCCACCACCCCTAACATTCACATGAAATCCATCTAACTCGATTTCTTCAGTCATCCAGGGGAACAGATTTTTAGCCAACTGACTAAGACTGAGTCTGCATCAAATCCGGCTTCTGCACACTAATATCATATTGTCTTGTGATATCTTGCTTTTTCTTAATGCTCACCTTATAATGAACTTCTCTGTTAGGAGTCAACCAGTTTTGTCAGGATATTATTGATATGATCTGCCCATGCCCTCCCTGGTGTCGCAAACTGCTGCTTTACTTCAAAGCCTGCTGGATTTTCTGCACTCCGTTTCTTCTGCTGGTGAGTTAGCCGTTGAGGTCGATCCTGTATGAAGTCAGCATTGATTATCTAAAGTTGATAAAAGTTTTTGAGGTTGATGGGAATTGTGTAATTTTCAACTTAACGGCTGCTTGATAAACCCAGAGTCAGGTCGTTATGCCTCACTGTCTGGATATCATGACAGCATAAGAGATTTATTGACTGTTTATTTTGTAATGATTTAACTGTATAGGTCAGATGCTTTGGTGACACAAATAAATTTAGGGACCATTATTTAATGGTTTGTTTCTTTTTCATGCAGTAAGAGTTAGTTTTTGCCTTTTTTTTACATTTCAAACCTGCTTCAGTCCACTGGTTTTGCTGTTGAATTAAAATCAGTGCAGATGATACATCATCATGTTTGTAATGTTTGTATGGAAAAAAAACACTAATAGAAACAAAATAATTAGAAATATTATTATAATTACCCTGCCATTTATATCTCTAATGTTATTGCTGCCAAACATCACTGTTGCTATGTTTCAATTGCACCACCCATATCACGCCCTCTATGTCTGCTAATTTGTCAAGTGAAGCAGAACTAACATTTACCCGAAGACTGCTTTCACCTGTCTGATTCCACTTGTTTATTATGATGTGTTATTACACTTATGGTCAAAAGTTCATTTAGAAGGCAATATCCCCCTGTCCCTACTGCATTAAATACATTGCATTAAATGACAGATCTCACAAACAGAAAGAGAACAAATGTGATAATTCAATTACCAGCTAATTCTCAACTTCCCTGAAGGAATTTGAATATCACAGCTATCACAAGTAACCAGTTGTACAACATTCGATCTGAGTTCCCCTTCCTCATCCGTCCTGACTTTATCTGTCATTTCTTTTCATTCTGCCATTGTTGCTTTTTGTGAGTACGCTCACTGAGATTCTTCCCTGTTGCTGTAGTTCATCCTGACCTATATCTTCATTGAGATGTACAACACGTCCCTCCAGTACGGGGACTATACGTATCCACGGTGGGGCAAAGCCCTCGGTGTGTGCATCGGAGCTATCTGCTGTCTACAGATCATCATCTGGGCTGTCGTAGCCATCAGCAAGGAAACAGGAAGTTTAAAGGATGTCAGTATCGCCTTTATATAATGCTTATTCCTCTGCCTTTATGTACAACTTGAATAGATCGGCACTGCTTCAACTGTTTAAAACATGGCATTGACAGATGAAATGAGTCTTGGAAGACACACATGACTGTCTTTTGTTTCTTTGGCAGCGTTTTCGAAAAACAATCCAACCTTTGAATTCCTGGAGGGTGAACAACTTGAACAACACTGGGAGAGTGCAAGAGCTACCGGACCCAGAGAGGGTGGAGGCCCCATTCACTGTCACTCTCACAGACATGGACTTCACTGCAATGACATGGGAGGAGGGAAGCGTGGCCTGACAAACGCACAACAACCAGCAAACTACGTTTTCCAGAAACAGAGGAATTTGTTTTTACATTGTTCACATCAGCTAGGCTCCGGTGGCCAGACTGTGTCCTGCAGGGTAATGCAGATCATTATATTTATTTTATTTTTTCAATATTTAGTATTTAGATGGAATAGTAGGATTCACCAGGATGATTGATGTTGCTCTCGAAATTTTTCTAATGATCATCAATGAATGACTTTTAGCTGAAAGCATCCAATAGTAACTGAAGAACCAAATTTTATTAAATACGCACAGTGGACAAAGAAGTGCAGTCACGGCTACCTTCAAAAACCACAGCTGGACCTCAAGAGGTGACCTAAAGCCTTCCAACCCACAGGGTACTGAGCACTCAGCCACACCAAGGAACACTTTTGATCCATTTTCCTTTATTTAAATTGAAGGACTGCTAAAGATTTTGCTGAAATATAGTAAATTCATTTGTCGACATGCCGTATGAACGATTGAGTACTGTACATGTGTCTTATGACAGTAGACAGATGTCTTGTCTGACCATCTGCATTTCAAATTCACTCCGAGTGAAAAAGCTTTTGCACAGAATACATGGATATTGACACTTTTAGAACTACAGTCTCTATTAGGATTGTAGGCAACCTCTCAAATGGGACTTTTCATGCCTGTAACTTCCTTTGCCTTTGTAAATAAATTAGTTGTATTAGATAGCTGATATATACATGAATAAGTTTTTAGTCTTTGTTAAACAGAACTTGGCTTTCACAGCCTTTTGCTGTTGATTTCTTCTCTGCTGCCTAGTAGCAGACACATAAGGTTAAAGTAATATTTGTTTTTATTATAAGATAAATTGTCCTTTACTGGCAAATTTGTTAATGGTATGTAAAAAGATTGGGCCTAAAGTAATCAATAAAACAAGAGTTTCCTTGGACAGTCAAATCGATGTGCTCTTTGCAGTATCTCTTGGAGTGGCTGACTGAAATAGAATAAAATGTTAATCGTATTGGTTTCACTTTTGCACAAACCCACAGCCATCTTGGTTCTTGACTCCAAAACTTTGCAAAGGCACGTATATTTGTACTCTGATCAGATGCTGACAAATAAAAGGAACTTTTGCAAGGTCTATGTTTCTAAACCCTTATAGTACACAAACCTTTTCATTTGTATGTTTTTACAAGTAACTGCTTTCTCTTTGAAAGTATTTGTCAGGCAGAAACTAATTTAAAATCCTACTATTTTATTCTCCTTTGTTTTTCATTTACATCATAAAAACTATTGCTTTTACCTTTGTACACATTGGTACCCTTCTCTTATACACAGATGAATAAAATATTTAAAATATTTGTGTGCCACTTGGTTTATCTTGAAACAACCCTTCGCTCCGATCATTCTGACATATTTGAGTGTTATGAGTGTCTCGGGTTTGTTTGTTTTTTACTTCACTGAGATTTGCCACAAGAGGGCAACAGTTTCACAAAGATGATGGCACAAGAGAGGCATGTGAACCCAGTGGTGATTTATTGAAACTTAAAATTTGCTGTCCAAAGTGTAATTAAAATCTGTATGGTCATTAAAATAACTGTACTTACTATACCCACAATGTATTCATTCTACATTTTAAAGTTGTGATATCCATAACCCATGCAGTGTTTATACTCTTTTCTGTTTCTGTACTTCTGGATAGGCACCAAACTAATTTTTCATTACCTCAGTACCCATAGGGTGGCAAATCTAATTTAATCTAAATAAAATTAAACAACTGCAGTGATCTTTATATGGTCATCCATCAAAGAAGAAAAAATATACATCAGTGGCTACTAACATACTATTTTGGGTAGAAAAAGTGGATCTGTGACAAATATTCACTAATGACTTCAATGTAACATCAACATTAGCAGAAAAGATGTTAACATGAGATGGTAGACCAGGGTTTCAATTAAGTTTAGTTTCCTGAGAAAGTGTGGTGACAGATTCTCAGTGACAAGACAGTTTTTATATTCTTCTGAAAAGATTGGAAATATTTGTCAATATGCCCCCCCAGTAAAAATATTTCTTTCAAGGCCAGGCATGTATTCTGTGATTTGTGTTGTAGGTGTTTTGACACCAAGCATCTAGCAGAGAAACGTTTCCTCTCTGCTTTATAAATCTGATGTTCTCCATATATGTGCATAATATCAGATGACATTATGTAGAGGGGGCTGTGAACAGTATCACTGAGCTGTGACTGCACACTCTGCACTAATAATCTGCTTTTCTTTAAGGTACTGAGGATGAAAATCGATTTTTCATATTTAATGTCTTTATCCACCTAGCGTTTCATCACCCTCTCTCTCCTTAACTATCTCACAACCCATAAAGGGCTTTTTAAGGTTTTCCTAAACCCCACTGTGTGTTTTGAAAACCTGGATGTATGTTACCGTGCTGCTCATTTATTTTCTGCATCTTTACCATGCAAGTTTGCTAAAACATGTACGATATTTGTATTTACCTTCAGATGGCATTTCATAGATTTTATTTTAACAACCGCCCTACTTGTAAATTTAGCACATTGGTCTCATTTACATGATGAATTAATGTGAATCTTCTGTCCAGTGTTCTCAGAAAAATCTGTTTATTCTGCCATTCATATTTTTATGTATACTTGGGCGGCAGTGGCTCAATGGAAGAGTGGATGGTAGAGCTGGTGGTTCACTGTTCCAAGATCGGGGGTTTGATTCCCGCTCCCGCCCCAAAACACCTGGAGTGTGATTTTATATATATATATATATATATATATATATATATATATATATATATATATATATATATATATATATATATATATATATATATATATATATATATATATATATATATATATATATATATTCTGTGTATATATACATATACATTCTGTGTATATATACATATACATATACTGTGTATATATACATATACATATACTGTGTGTATACACACACACACACACACACACACACACATATATATATACACTGTATATATATATATATATATATATATATATATATATATATATATATATATATATATATATATATATATATATTTGCATCTGTTATGAGTGTTATAGTCTCTGTGCCTGTTTGCTGAATGTAGCGCAGCTCTAACTCCTTTAAAGACAACAGACTAGCATGTGTCGTGTTACAAATGCATGAGGTTCGGATAAAAACCTCTTGCGATCTGGATTTGAGTCGGGAATTGCCGGCTGCTGAAGCTGATGGAACAAACTCCTCTACATGGCGCGATAAATGCTAATGAACGGATGTTGCGTATATATTTTCCCGCGTTTTCGTTGTGTGCGCTTGGGTTACATGTTTGTGCGGCCTCACGTGATGTCCCTGAACTCGAACGGAACTCCTTTTATTTCTACAAAGGGTTTACAGTGAATACAAACACCTAAACTGGTAAGCTCATATTAGCAACGTATATTACTGTCACAAAACTCAATGGAACTGTCGGTTTAAACGGGGATGAAGACACTGTCAGCTCAGGACGCTTAAAGGCTGCTGCACCGGCTTCACTTGGGCTCCGCCGGATACTCTGGTACTACAAAACGAACGCACACTTTCCCATGATTTCAGGAAGTCGTTATTGAGGATGCGGAACTGTTACAGTGGGCTTTAAACTTAGAAAACGGAGTTTATACCCGCAAAAGCAATTTGTAATTTTTTACTGACATATTTTCCCGTTAGGTAAGTAAACCTAATACCGAGATGCGACCCAAAAAGCGTAACTCTGGGACGACACAAAGCAAGGAGCTGAAGCCCAGTCCTGGGGGTGCCTCTCCGGACAAGAAAGAGAGCCAAGAGTTATCTGTCAAAAAGTAAGATGATTAAAGTTCCCTTATTCACGACTTAGCATTATAATAGTTGCTTGGTAAGTAGTTGTCTAATCTGCAAGAATGTTTACAGCGTGGCTTGGTTGTGCAGGTCTTTTGCTCTTGCTATCGAAGCTGACTTGCTAATCGGTGCAAACGACTTTAGGCCTATATGTAGAGCTAATGTTCTATTTTAAATGTTTCAACCCTTCGCACGTAGCCGAGTGTACCGAGCAGAGTGACGTTTACACAGTAAAGCGACCTTTGTACTTCAGCAAGGGAAGCGCAGCACTTGGAGTCTGTCATGTGTTCCACTTGTTTTGATGCACTAGACTAGAACATTTGGTTCTCCGTTGTGTTGACTCACGGTCTCCATCATCTAGACACAGAGACAAGGATGCTGAGTTTGTGACACTGTGCAAAAGCCTTCATGTGACTGACCTGGTGTGTGACCATGCCTGGAAGTTGTGGAAATCTGTTCAAGACTCAATGGAGGAGGTCCTTGTATGTATTGTATTGTTGTTGTTTTTTTCCCAAATCTGCTAAAGACTACAGTGCAGATTATTATTTTGAACATTTATGGCTAAACTGTTGTCAATCAACTGTGTCAATCAACACATTAGATAACATTTCAGCATTTTCTCATTTCACAATCCAATATTTAGATTTCAGAAAAGAAAAATATTGCAAAATCAGTTTTTCCAATACGTAGCTCTCATGAGTGTGTCATAGCGTAGATTATTAGCCGTGTTATTATAATGTATTTAGTAGTTTTGATTGTTTTTTTTAATTTCGTCTCAGGACAATCAGAAAAGGTTGTGGGGGGCTTGTCTGTTTGTATCAGCGACAGACATGGATGTTGCTTGTTTCACTTTGACTGAGGTTCTGAAAGCAGTTTCTCTGAAGTAAGTATGTGTCAATTATGAAGGATTCTCAGTGCTTTTAAAATGAATTCATGTTTTAGCAGTCATTGAAGAAGTCCAAATGCATATCATTATGCTAACGATAGATTGTATGTTTTGATGGTCCCATAAAAAAATTGATTATTTAATTTTATAAAATGTGTTTTCTACCTTTTTCTTTTTTAAAGTGTGAAGCAGTTTTTAGCTCTTGTGAGGAAGCTGGATGTGAATTTGGACACTATAAGCACCAAAGTGAATTCAGCTCTGACACAGCTGGAGAAGAAGTATGACGTGACTCTGGCTCTTTACCAGAGGTTTGAGAAGTGAGTTAACACACTGATAAAGACGCTTAATTAATGTGGAACTGTTTACTGCAAAATTAGAACTGATAGTAATGTTTGTTTTGTTTCAGAACATGCAAGAAGATCTTTGCTTTGGTTTCTGATACTGAGTAAGTTTTTAAAAAATGTACCAGATAATAGTAGAATAGATGAATAGTTGTCCTTGTGTTGCACTTTTATAGTCTTTTGTGATTCTTTTATTTTGATAAAACATGTGATGATTGTTTATTAATGCTTTTTTTCAAGGGAAAGGAAGACCATTCAAAGCTGCTGGACAATGTTTCTTTTAGCCAGGGGTAGGTTAAGCCTTTAAACAAAGCAGCAACAACAACAACAAAAGTAGGTCAAGCTGTCACACATGATGGGCTGTCTTCTTTCCATCCTTCCTTCTGCCTTCGCGAAGGCAGAAGGAAGGATGGAAAGAGTTTACGTGGATTGGAAAGTGTTTGTTCCTATGTTTCTGTTGTTTCACATTCACAGCAGTTGAATAATAATGATTCATCTCTGCCATCTGCAGGAAGGGCCTTGCAGATGGAGGATGACCTGGTCATATCGTTCCAGTTACTTCTCTGTACACTGGAATTCTGCATCAAGCGATGTCCTCCAGACCTCTTGCAACCTCTTTACAGTAAGTTTCAGTGCCAGACTATCCACCTCTGTCTTTAGTTAATACTCTTTTCAAACTTTTCATTGTTCAAAGAATTAATTTTTTAAAAGTGAAGTTCTTGTGAATTTGGATTTTATCTATGAACACTATGAATAAGGTATTGTGTAATATCTGTTCAATATATATTCCTGCCATGAAAAAAATGTATATTAGGTGAGGCATTCAGTGTCATTAAATGATTTCATGTTTGTGGCGATTCATAACATACAAGTTAACCTCTTCAGTGTGATTTCTCTCAGAATCAGCTATCAGCAAAGTTCAGAGCCCCCCAACAAGAACATCTCGTCGTAACCAAAGTAAAGCCAAATCGCGACCTCCAGAGCCAGAAGTGGACTTACAACTTCTTAAAACCTTGTGCCAAGAGAATGAATGCAATGCAGAAGAGGTATGAACCTTTGTCTTTGTATATGTACACTTCCTGTCACACGCAGTAAGATTTAATTGGACCACCTTTGGCTTTGATATCAGCACATAAATATGTTACAAAAAAACTATTGATAGAATACTAATGTGGTTAGCTCACCTCATTTTTGAACACATAACGTTGATGAAGTTTGACCTGAACAACCAAAGCTAACATGCAGCAGGTAGCTCTGTTACTTCACAGCAAGAATGTCCTGATTTTAATTCCACCTGGAGTTTTTCTTTAAAGACTTTGAACGTTCTCCCTTGAAAGGTCCTCTCTGGGTTTTCCAGCTTCCTTCCACCACCAATTTAGACAAATTATGTGTAGTTGTGAGTGTGAATGGTTGTTTGTATTTTGTGAGCTGTGGCCCTACGATGAACTGGCATCTCATCCAGGATGTAGCCCATCTCTCATTCAGGTGGGATAGGCTCCAGCAGACCCGTGACCTGTAACTTTGGATTTATGATTAGACAATGACTTTCGTTCAAAAGATGAACGAATGAATGTATGAATGAATGTACGAATGAATGAACTGAAGCTAACCCAGATCATAGCACTGCCCCCTCAAGCTGGTACAGTCGGCATGAGGTATGATGGATGCATCACTTTATGGGCCTCGTTGATCCTGATGCACCCCTCAGGAAGGACAGAGTAAATCTGGGCACCTCGTGACCATTTACATTCATTTTGATAATTTTTTGTATTTGTTTTTTTCCTGGCACTGAATTACCCTCAGCTAACAAATGAATTTAATCCCTCCTCCCTCCGAGCAGTTTGCTCTGTTCTCCCGCTCATTTGTCCACTAATTGTGTTTTCAGGTGAAGAACGTATACCAGACTAGTTTCTCAGCGTTCATGGAATCCCTGGATCTTTCAAAATCGCCAGATTTTCCTCCGGTACGAGTCCCACATCTGTTGTTCTGTTTGTCTTCCAATATGTTGTGGTCATTGTTCTAACATGTTAGCGTTGAAAGTCTGTGGCTTTGCTTGCAATTCATGCATGTTTGTGTTCACACATATGGTCTCAGGAAAATGTGTGGAAAGGATCTTTTTTATTGTATCAGGGTGATACGGCACAGAGACAGGATGCTACTGTTTGCTGAAGGACACTGAACATATTTGTTTTATTGTTGCATTATCCCAGCAACAGACAGGTAGAGTGCAGCATTGGCTGAAAATAATATGTGTTTCACCCTATTAATTGGTCCTATTAATCATTTTTGTTATTTGCCTAACTTACAGTACAGCTCAAATGTCTGTGATGCTAGCTGTTGTCCTAATCTGATCGGAAACAAACTGAGTTTTAAGTAGTTTTTAAAAACATTTTTTTTACTTTGTATCGAAATATTTATGTTTGATGCTCACACTGATTAGAAGCATTTAAGAACAGACTAAAATTGGTAAGTGCTGCTCTAGCAATTAGGATCTTGCATCAAAACATACAGTTGAATTTATATTGGTTGAACTCGGACAGTCAGCAGTTTAAGGGGGCTTCATGGCTCACATCTAGTTTTATTTTTTTCAAATTTAGTTCTGGTAATGTAATTAGTAATTAGTTATGGTTATGGTTAGTAATTAGTTTTGGTAATGTAAATGTTTCTTGTACAATGCACCAATAATGTTCATTCAAAATAAGCATGAGAGGCTTTTGATTTAGTTATTTATCACTTTTGAAATACGTTAAATAACAGGTTAATTAGAGTACTCTTCAATCGCCTGATTTTTTTAATTCTTGTTATTAATTTGGGCTACTTAACTATTCGTAACTTCACACTTTGATTTTCACCACAGGGGAAGGACCTCAACCAACAGTACGAAGAGCATTACCTCAAGAGCAGAGACTTAGATGGACGGCTGTTTTTCGAAGAAGATGCGACTGTTCTCCTGCCAAAAATTGAGATGTAATTTCTTTTTTGCTTACTTGATGTAGAATTTAAATGAATGGATCATGACGTTACTGATGCATTGAATCATTTTCTTCATTTAGATCACAGGTGGAGAGAACGCCAAAGAAGAACCAAGCAGATGAAGATGCTGTGCTCATCCCTCCCCAGACTCCAATCAGGTTAGCGTTAGCTGTCTCAAATCTACCTGTGTTTACCCAAAGGGAGGAGGACTAAGTTCTCATGTTGGCTTCCAACAGAACCTTTTTTACTTTTGTGCAGTTTCAAAGTCATTCTAGTATTTTGGCTCTTTTAGCAGTCACATGGTGCATTACGGATCTACAGCAAGGTAATGAAAAATAAAGAAATACGTACGTACAGTGTTACAATTGACAGTCAGATGCAAAAGTACCAAAAACCTTTAAATTGCTAACTTTAACATGGTAAATTTTTAACTTTTACTTTTTTTCATATGTGCAAATTATGTTCAGACATGTACATGCTTAATTGTTCTTTTGTCACAATTAAGCACGTAAAAAACTCAAGTTATGACATAATAACTGTACTATATGTGTCTTTGGATTTGTTCCTCAACACTTTTTGATTTGTGTTTGTTCTTTGTCCCATCAGAGCCGCCATGAACTCCATTCAGCAGCTGAGAGGTGATCTCACTTCCAGTGGTGACCAACCGTCTACTAACCTGGCCACATATTTTAAAGTATGTCTCTGATATGGCCACTAATGATGGAACTATTAATGGAACAGACTCTTATTACCGTAAATCAATGTATTTTTTATTTGCTCTGCCTTGAAATCAGAATTGCACAGTGGACCCGACACAGGACATGCTGAAGCGTCTGGAGACACTTGGACAGGCGTTCAGCCAGAGGTTCGGTCAGGCAGTGGGACCTCGCTGTGTCATTCTGGGCAGGCAGGTATGAAGCAGTACCCGAGGGCGACGAGCAAGAACGGCAATCTCTCATGAAATACTTGAACTGACACGTATATTTCTCTCATCTCCCAGCGATTTACTCTTGGTGTCAAGTTATATTACAAAGTCATGGAGGCAATGTTGAAATCGGTGAGTTGTTTGAATTAACTTTTTATTTTTATTAGCTGTAGATTGCACACCATATCTGAAGAGATATGTTGATGTTGAATTTCTTTCTCATTCATTTGTATTTCATTTTGTAGGAGGAGAAGCGACTGTCTGTGCAAAATTTCAGGTGTGTTTTTTAAAACTTTAATTACATCTTTGGGGAGTTATGAAGCTACTAAGTTGTCTGGTTTGTATTTGTTTGTAAATGTTTGCTTTTTTAGTTTGAATCTTAATCGAAGTGTCACATGACTTGAACAGTGATTTCATTCCCTTGACAGTAAACTCCTCAATGATTCTACTTTCCACACGTCACTTCTGGCCTGTGCCTTGGAGGTGGTCATGGCGACATATGGAGGTTTGTTTATTCAATAACACATGCATGTCCCTGCTAAATCTTAAATAGCTCTATATCTATAAATGTTGCCTCCATTTGGAGATGTGTAGTAAGTTGTGATAATGTTTGTTCTTCATGATTAGAGAGCAGTTTTAAAACTGGCGGATACAACCATGGTGGGTGTGGCACCTCTGAAAAGAATGTGTGTTTTCCCTGGATACTGGATGTGGTCAACCTGGCTGCGTTTGACTTCTACAAAGTCATCGAGAGCTTCATCAAGGCCGACCCCACTTTAAATAAAGATATCGTCAAACACTTGGAGGCCTGCGAGAACCTCATCATGGAGAGGATTGCATGGAGGACGGTCAGTTTTATCTCCCTTTACTATAATAATATGTTGCTGAATTTCAGTTAGGATTCATGCTTTCCAAAAAGGCACAAGACGCTGTAAATTTATCCATTTATTGGTTGAAGACAAGTATTTGTTTATATATATATTATAATCTCAACATTCACTGCATGAAAACAATGTCACAAGGATGGTCCAGATGTGCTGCTCTCGTCTGGGCCTTAAACAAAGCACACAAAACCTGTTGTGTGATATTCGGCTTAATCTCCAAGCACATTAGAGTCCAGGTAAATAGAATGGAGCCATCCGGTCCACGTTGAAGCAACATGATCCTACAACTTTAGAAGGAGCTTCAACTTTTTTGATGGGACACAGTCTTTTAAAATGAAAGGTGCTTCTGTGAGTCTCAAACCCTAAAAGTCTCTTCTGAATTGACTTCGGCTAAACCATACAGGAACCTTGGACCACTGGAGTATTGGTTCTTTACCTTTGACTCTGGTTGATTTGACTCCCAGAGCAACGTGTCCTTTTCACACCTACCACCCATATAGGCCTTGGTGAGGCTACAATATTTCGGCAGTCCCACATGTGTCAGGGTGTGTCCCAGTGGATTTAAGTGGTATGACTCATCCACAGCAGTGGGCATTGTGTGCCACACTAGGAGCCCAACTGGAAGTGTCACTGGTCTTGGAGGATATGCCTTTCACGCTCTGGTGCTTGTGACAGATTTTCAGGTGTAGAGATTGCAAACACGAGTCAGCAGCTGACAGGCTGACATTGTAAATGGTTGCATTGTTAGTGGTGCAGGCTGATAAATACAGCCTGAGCTGGTTCAGCCAATCCAGCAGGAGGATGATGTGTACGCTGCTTCTGTTGAAGTAGTACAACCTGTGCCAAATAGAACTCAATTAAGTCTAAATTTCTGTTTTATGGAATGTAAATTTGTAAATGCACTGTGAACGCTAACGTAGCAGAATATTGGAAAAGCAAGGAGACGGATGAATACTGTCACCAGAGTTTGACTGCAGCTTCCTGCTCTCGTAAAACTCACAAACATTTGGATTCATTACCTGTAGAGAGGGGAAGAAGTGACAGCAATGAATGCATGTTTACACAGTGAAGCTGATAGAGCTGTTCTTTCATTCAGACAGTCCCAACGTGTTAATCTGTGTTTAAGCTGTATCTTAAACAGTCCCCTGATAATGTTTTTTAAATTATCAGTAACACTATTTGATTAGACATTCATAATTTTTTCTTCAGCTGTTTTCCTATTTCCTAACATTATATTTGAGCTGCTCCTGTTTGGTTATCTGATAACACCTTATGTGTAATTTGTAGTTTTCTCCAGTTACAGTATCACCCCTCTCTGTCTAAGGAGTGTGTTAATGCTGGACATTGTCAGTTGCAAACCATGTCAAAACTTTGGGACTTGTGAACCCAGCGTATTACAGTCATAATCTTTCTTTTATTTGGTTTATCTGTAAAAGTTTATGGCTGCTGGTAAAAATAACCGACATGAGTTTTGGAGTTAATCATTGCCTCAGGAATCAGAAGAACGGCTGTTCACATAAAACAACGCTTCTTAGTATCGGCACTCTGAGAGGATAGCAAGTCAGTGGAGATTTTTGTTCATGGGTAGAAGAGCAGTTTTTGACTAATCTGAACCAAAAGGGTAATTTAACACAGTTTAATCTTGAGCTTGAATTTAAATAGCAAATAAAGGACACAACCAGTCTTCATCACATAATTGTTAAAATGTATTTCCCTGTGAACAGAAAAACATAAACCTTACCTTCAATTTACAGATGGAAAGACAATCACCCACAAAGAATCACCCACTTCATCTCACACTAAATGATAGGAACAGTATGATCTGTTTAGCATATTAGCTTTGAGTCAAAAAGACTTTGATCTGGCTTGCAAAACCACAGCTGCATCCTGAATGTTTTCCGTCGTACATCTCCGTGTACAGAATCAGACCATGTAAAATAAGACTTTAGAAGCTAGTTGCATATGTCTTATTATTTATAACACAAGGTTCTACTCTTGTCATCTGCCTGACCCATCCCAAGATTACTGCAACCACCATTGTGCTCTTGGCATGTTGTCGCTCGTCTGCTTACGTTTCACAATCTTTCCCATCAGTGATAATTCTCCTCTTGTCAGTGCAGACCCTGAAGCGAAGCCTCTCAGCAACAGGAATGCAGAATGCAGCTCCAGCTTGTAGCACACCGTTTGTTTTCAGGATGAGACAAATATTTCAGCTGCACCGTATTCCATTTACACTCTGCCTTTTATTACACAGATAGTAGTTAACGTGGCTTACACTTCCTGTCCGATTCCCACCAGATTTCAGGAACTTCTAATATTCAGTGTAAATAGAGTTTTGGATTTATCCTTGTGTAATCCAGTATCATTTGGAGGTTTTACACAATCCGTACTGCAGTTGTGTTTAAACACACAATAAAGAGAGTGGCACATGAACAGTTCACACCTCACCAAGGCCTCTTTGTATCAGTGAGTAATTTCAAACTTGAAAACCTTGTTAAGTCAATATTGCTTTTATTCACTGTCAATAAATGGAGTAAAAGCTGTAATATCTCATGCTTGCTATAAAGTGCTTTAAAGCCTTGGTGAGGCTACAACTAAAAAACTGCCAGCGCGACATTTAAAAGAGTTGTAATACTGGTTGAGCATTTCCAAAGCACACAGACTGCCCTGAGGCACACGGCTACAATTACCCATGAACAAAAAAAGCTAATAATGTGACTTACATATCTGTCATTTCCTCCGATGAGTGTTACAAACTAATTCAACATTCTCAACATATGTGTTGTAAATTGTCACCCTGATAAAGAAGGCAACATGTTCCAAACATTTCCTTTGACTCGTTGCTGCTATTGACTGAAGAGCGATCCGTTCAAGAGTCTTTGAAGCAGATGATCCAATATCTCCTTAGTAACTTTTGGGTATTATAGTCTTTACAGCCACTCTGCTTCCACCCTACATTCTTTTAGTTCAAGTCCAAGTTTTCAAGAATACTCACTCAACTCTTTATTGTGTCATATACATAAGTTCACATTAGATTGTTGACTCGTGAAATGTTTTGGATCTTGATGTTCTTTGAGTCTGAAGTTTGGGTGTTGAATGTGGAGTGCTTTGCGTGCTGTCCATCTGCATCCTGTCGGACACCTTGGAACCGTTGTACCATACTGTGGACTTGCGTTTGATGGAGCTCTGAATGGTTTCAGAGGTGAAGTAGTAAATGACCGGGTCAAAACAGCAGTTGGTCACTGCTATACATAGAGCAATGGGGTAGATGGTTCTGACCACATGTTCAGCATCGCATCCCTGTAGGATATTGGAGCGAACCAGGGCATAAAACATGAGGTTGACATTGTATGGAATGAAACAGAAGCAGAAAATAATCAGATGCACGATGATCATCCTTAAGATCTTTGTCTTGTTGAGGTTCCCTCCTCGATTGAGAGTTTGAGGATTCCTCAGTGTCCGTAACACCATCATGGAGCAGAAGACATTGAGCATCAATGGGATGATGAAGCCCACCGTCTCAATGAATACCACCACCTTGGAGAGCTCAGCCTTCCACTGTTTTTTGGAATAGTTTTCAAAGCAGAAATTTGCAGAGGAGTTGGCATTTTTGGGTGAAGTGGTATCCAATAAGAACCCAGTGGGTATACTTCCTGAAAGAACCATCACCCAAACCATGCAGCAGGCAAGTTTGGCATTCCTCTTTGTCCGAATAGCTTGGGAACGGAAAGGGTGGACAATGGCTAGGAAACGATCAACACTGATGCACGTGAGGAAGAGGATGCTTCCATACATGTTGGTGTAGAACAAAGCCACAGAGATCTTGCAGAGCACACTTCCAAATAGCCATTCCTGTTTAATGAAGTAAACAATCCGAAAAGGCAGGCTGAGAACGAAGAGAGAGTCTGAAACCACCAGGTTTATCATGTAGGTCGTGGTTTCGTTTCGCAGCTTCAGCCTGCAGGCAAAAATGTAAACCGCCATCATGTTGAAGACAAGTCCGATTACAAACACCAGGCTGAAGACCGAGCTGTACAAAGGGTACTTGAATTCATCGCTCTTGTTGCAGTTAATGTGATATTGAGTGGAGGCTAGTGTGCTGCTGTTATCTATTTCTGTTGAGTTATTATTCATTTTTATGATAACTCACAAGACTGTGATATTTTCTAGAGTGAAAAACAAGACTTTCATTAAAAATTTTATCTTCTTAAACCAATCAATTACAATTGACAGGTAACATTTTAAATTAGTTTCTGTGGGGGGGCGTGAAGCATCCTTGAATACTAGATCTCAGTTTCCATGGTTTTTTGTAATGAAATGATAACATGGAACATAACAGCAACTTTACAAAATACCTGTATTAGTAGTATTCAGTGGAATTTACATCAATATTCTGATGGTGGCTGTCCTATTCTTCCGATAATCCTCATTAAAGGGAAATCTTTCCCGGTGTATCCCGCTGAAATGCCTTTTAATGGTCTTGGTCCTCAGCTCTGTGGACCGAGTGTTTTTTTCTTTCTGTTGTCGTCGTGCCTGCTCCTGAAGCCTCCCTCAGGGGACATGGTGATCGTTACTGTCATGCTCCACAAGTTTTCCTCTCCTTCTGGCTTTACATCAGAAAGCACATCACAGAACAAATGTCAGACACTCCAGCACAAAGAACCCGTGAGAGTACAAAGGGAGGAGCCTCCTTTGGGGCCAGAGTCCTCCCATTGCTCATTTGTTTTTTTTCCCCTTATCAGAAATTTGAATGAGTCTCTATCAACAATGGGTGTGGCCCATAGTACTTTTGTTTTAAACTACAAACCAACCAGAGGGTTTCTCTCATCTGGATTGCTGTCGGTTTTGTCCCCCAAAAAGAGAACAGTGTCTTGGATGTCTGTGTTGAATCAAGTCAACTGCACTTGTAGAGAAACCTAGAAGACATTATTAACCTATCATCTAAGAGGTTTCTTCAGTTCATGGTACATGAACATTGAACATTTTCTTTAATATCCATCCATCCACTATTCCTTTCCATCCATCCTATTTTATTTTTTTTATGAGAGGGGATACCTTTGGGAATGTAAATGTGAATTTAAGAATTACAAGTGAACAAAAGTTCTCCATGTAGTGACTTTACCACACCTAATAAAGCACTGTGCCCATAATATTATTAGAACAATCAAATACCGGGGACACTTTTCAGATATGTCCGTTGCAACAGTCAGGCAATAACGTATGACGCAAAGAATGTGTGAATAGCAAGTCAGTGCCTGCTGTCACGGTGCAAAGTGCTAAGTAAGAAACCACACCCACTTGTGTGTGTGTGTGTGTGTGTGTGTGTGTGTGTGTGTGTGTGTGTGTGTGTGTGTGTGTGTGTGAGAGAGAGAGGTATAACTCCATAGTTTGTAAAATACAGTTTGTATTAAACTGTATTTTTTAGTTCATGTTATTATTTTTGAGTTCACTTTATTATGTTGTCCAATAACTTGGTGATTTTAGTCCTTTATATGACTTTTATTTTCTCTGTCAGGAACAAAGTACACTATAGACCAAACCCATAAATGCAGTTATTTCCCTTACTGTTTCTGCTTTCTGTGGTTTCTTCACATCAGCACAGCATATCCGTTACTCAGATCAGATGAAATGTTGTTCAGCGCAGCAAGACCCGCAGTGGCAGGATTAGAGTTTTAGCATTTGATTTTACTAAGACTCAGACACTGATTGGCTGTAAATATATATTTAACACCAATCTTATAAGCTTGGTTTTTCTTTTTTTCCCAAAATCGCATTAATTTGAACTCAAGTCAATTGAATGGATTCTCAAAATAATTTAAATGTACTGTAAGGATAAATGTGTGTGTCTGTGTCCCTGCAGGGTTCTCCCCTCTTTGAACTGCTGAAACAGGAACGTGAGAGTGGAGCTGCAGAGCAGGTGGAGACTCCGGCCAGTTTCAGTCAACCATTACAACACAACCACACCGCAGCCGACCTGTGAGTTCTCCCATTGTCACACCTTTGTCTTTGGGTTGCATTCATATAACGGCTAAGAGACCTGCTTACATTCCTGAAAAACTTTAATTATGTTATTGCTGAACCAACTGAAAGTTGGTAATTTTCTTTTCTTGTACCTTCTTTTTTGTACATTTGTCTTCTTTGACATTTTCTTTACTTTCTGATTTAGTCGGTTTCTTTTTTCTAATTCTGTTTCTCCATTGCTGTTGCAGATATCTGTCTCCCATGCGTCCGGGTGTTCGTACCTTGCCTCCAGACTCCCCGGCCACGCCAAGCTCCCAAGCATCTGTCCAGCCTCCGGCCCAAACAGCCAATCAGAGCCCTCGGTTCCCGAAGTCCAACTCTCTCAGCCTCTTCTATAAGAAATGTAAAACATAGCTCAGACCTCACACAGAGTGTGCTTTCAATCTGTGTAGATTGCGTTTTGGTTTTGTGACAATCAAATAAAATCCTGTCTTTCCAGTGTATCGCCTGGCCTACACAAGGCTGAAGATACTTTGCTCCTATCTGCTGTCCGCCCACCCTGAACTTGAGCCCATCATATGGACTTTGTTCCAGCATACTCTGCAGCATGAGCACGAGCTGATGAGGGACCGTCACCTCGATCAGGTAGTCCTTCTTTCATTTGCCCGTCCTCCTGCTGTTTTTTACTCACACAGAACCATTTGCTCTCTTGTTTTTTTTGACATTTTTTTCCTTGTATTTACTAGTTTCTTCTAGTAATGCTTTATGTTGCTCTTGTAGTTGATGATGTCAGCCATGTATGCCATATGTAAGGTGAAGAGTGTTGATCTGCGCTTCAAGATCATCGTCTCAGCGTACAAGAACATGCCCAATACCAACCAGGAGGTGATGTCTTTTAAAATTTAATTGCTGTTGTAATTACACATAGTGTAACAGTATACCATAAACTTATTTCAATATTTGTCTTTCTCTTCCATGCAGACCTTTAAGCATGTGTTGATCACTGAGGGCCACTATGACTCCATCATTGTCTTCTATAATCAAGTTTTTATGCAGAAGCTGAAAACAAACATCCTGCAGTATGCATCTACCAGGGTAAGAAACCTCCCCAGGAAAGATCTACAGTTTCAATTTAACAGGACACACAATCAGATAAGTTTTCTTGCATATGATGTCCACTAGTAGTCACTGTTGTGTCTTTACAGCCACCTCAGCTTTCTCCGATACCACAAATACCACGCAGCCCCTATAAGTTCCCCAATTCACCTCTGCGTGTGCCTGGGAGCAACAACGTCTACATCTCCCCGATGAAAAGTCCACGCATGTCCCCGGGTATCATGACTCCTCGCTCAAGGTCAGTTCAAGGCACAGTGTTGTTCTCCTTGGAGAGCTTGTTGATTAAAAAAGTGCAGAGATACAATGTTTATGACTAACAAACTTTTGTGTGTCTCTTTTTTTTTTTTTAAGAATGCTGGTATCAATCGGTGAATCCTTTGGGGTACGAGACTTTTCTAATAAGGCTAACCTTTGTTTAACAAGTGTAAGGCAACAATCCTTTGTTTTTCCCAGAGTCACTCATTGTTTGCTGCTTTGTTTTATTTGCAGCTGTCTAATCGCTTCCAGAAGATCAACCAGATGGTCAACAGCAGTGAACGCTCCTTCAAGAGGACTCTGGATATGGGCTCCCCTCCAAAACCTCTGAAGAGGTTGCGCTTCGATGTGGACGGGCAAGACGAAGCTGATGGCAGGTCGGTCACAAATTATTATAAATCTGGAGTCTAAAATCTGAAGTCATGGGGCGGCAGTGTGGCGGTAGAGCGGGTCGTCCAATGTTCCAAGATCGGCAGTTCGATTCCCGCTCCTGCCCAAAAACACCTGGAGTGTTAGCTGACAGTGGGAGGTGTCAGTTTACCTCCGGAGCACTGCCGAGGTGTCCTTGAGCAACGCACTGTCCTCTTTACAAGTTGCTCATTTGGGCGCGCCAAGAAGAAGTTGCCCGCCACTCTACCTCCCCCTGAATGCGTACAGACCCCCTGTGTGTATTTGTGTGTTCAGGGCCTGTACACACATATACTGTATATGTATGTTTCAACCAACTAGAGTGTGCCACTAATTTCCCATCGGGGATTAAATCAGTATATATAAAAAAAAACCCCAAAAAACAAGTTCACTCAAACTTGTATTGTCGTGTCAAGACCTATGTGATGCCTTAACCAGTCAACTTCATAACTGGAATTTTGGACTTCAAAAAAATTGTTCAGTTCCACTTTAACTATAATCAAATACCTTTTATTTTTACACATTTGTTCAAGAGTTATCGAGTTTCTTATGAAGTTGAAGATGGCTCGCTTCACAGGTTGCAGTATTTTCTTCAGGGTTGAAGGGGTTTGTCAGGCAAATAGCTTTCATTATAGATGGATTTTGAAAAAATACTGTTTGTTCACCTATAATATAAACATATCCAGCTGTTTTTTTGTATTTCAATTAAATCACTTTAAATATTTGAATTTACAGCAAATCAAACGGAGATTCCACTCTAATACAGAGGCTTACAGAGATGAGTAAGTAACTTTTTTTTTTATTCAGTTCCATTAATGCCTTCGGAGAGTCTCAGTTCTTCTCCATGTGTTTTTAATCTCATGTGTCTGTAAATGTTACCTGAAACATTTATGATTTTTATTCCTGATGCAGGCTCCACTCGGAGTCGTATGCAGGAGCAGAAGATGAAGGAGGATGTAGAATCAAGGAAAGAGTGACTCTGGCCTACTGAACTGACCTGCACTGTTTATCAGAATGTGGACATTACTTTTTGTTCACACACATTACGAAACATTACGTTTTTTTGTGTGTTTAGTCTTGAATTTTAGTTTGTATTTAACTTTGAGTGAGGAGTAGTCTCTGAATATAGGGAATCTTCTCCTATTTTGTTGTTGGCCTGTGTTTTCACTGAATGATGATTCACGTTATTTCATTTCATTTCAGTTTTGACTGGTTGGACACTAGGTTTGCTTTTTTTAACTGATAATTTGACTGATACTTTGTGTTGGCATATAAGGAATCATTTTCATTCATGAAAGTTTTCAATTAAGAGTACTGTTGTGATTTGTTGCTGGATGTCTTGATAATAATTGTCTTACTACCATCGAGACCCTTTATGTCTTTATTTTTTGAAAGCTCGTTTTAAATTTTTATTTCTTTTATTTCAATTATGATTATGAACATTTTAAGGTCTTTTGTCATGGTTGCTGTTCTCATAAGGGTCAAGTATCAGTCTCAGAAGGAAATTAGTAGTCCTTCCCAGGTAGTTGCTTTACTTTATGACTTTCCCAAGACTTTATGATGTCTTGGGAAAGTTCAGTTTGTGGTATAAGAACTGCAAAAATTAAGAACAAATACACTTTGAAGGAAAATTCTACATGATTTGCACCAAAGCAAATTTTGTGTACTCTCAAAGTATTTAGTTACAGGTAATGCTTCTCTTTGTAATGTATATATAGTTTTATAGTAACTTGTGTTTTACTTTTCGGCCATTAAGAAAAAACATCTACTTTGTACGTTAAATACAAAAATACAAACTTAATTTTTTGACTAAAGGAAATTTTCCATTACAATGAAAGATTTAGTGACACATTTTTTGTGGTAACAGGAGAACAAATTGTAGGGACAAATAAAGACTACATAGAACGTAACGTATGAATATGTGAGCTTCACTTCAGAAAATGATACACAAAATATAGTATAGCTAAAAATATGTCAAGAGTTTATATCAAAATGTGTTTATATTGTACTTTGCTTGAATAGTTGAAAGAAAAGTCTCCATAGTAAATATTACTTTTGAAAATTTTAGTTTGATTTTGTAATTCTTTGCATAGATGTCAGATGACTTTCTCAGACAAAGCTGGAATACAGGATAAACTTCCTGATGGCTTCTTGCTTTCAAGTACTTGTTAATACAGAATGTACTGTTTCAGTTTCATGCACCATTTGATCTTAGGTTTGCTTTTTGGTCTGCAGAGAATATTTGAGATTGTTATGTTAACATGCTTTTGAGAAAAAATACAATTTGAATAGATTTTTGGTTTGTTTTCTTCCCCTATCCAAAATGAGTCTCCAATCCATCTGTGGCATATTTTAAATTAACTCTGGAGTTCATTGCTGCCATCCATCAAGATTTTCTTTTTGCAATGCAGAAATTACAGGCCTTTAAATCAACACCTCGTGTGTAATCCAAAAATAAAATAGCAAAGCAGTGATTATGACATGCGGTACTGTGGTGCAGTGGTTAGCGTTGCCACCTCACAACACGGCGGACCCGGGTTCGAGTCCTGCTCTGTGCGGAGTTCGCATGCTCTCCCCGTGTGTGCGTGGGTTCTCTCCGGGTTCTCCGGCTTCCTCCCACCTCCAAAAGCATGCGCTTCAGGTTGATTGGTCGTTCCAAATTGCCCGTAGGAATGAATGAGTGTGTGTGTGTGTGGTTGTATGTCTGTGTGTGGCTCCACATTGCACTGGCGTCATGCCCAGAGTGTCCCCTGCCTCATGCCCTATACCGTCGAGATAGGCTCCAGCTCCCCGTGACCCGCTGCGACGGATATAGCGGTGGTTATCTGAAGATGACTGACTGACTGATTATGACATTCACAGATGATAGATGTAAATTACTGTGAATCATCTGACCCATGTCTCTCTAGTTGGTGGTCAGTCATGCGTCACTTCTACTCCAGATTACCGATGAGTAAAATAAATGTCACTCTACTTATAACTATATAAAATTTTGAATGACATGATCATCTACAAACGTATCTGAGTAAACTCACGTTGCATCATGTTTTGACTCTGATATTGCAGTGATGTGTTTGAAATGACCAAACGATCTGAAATTTCTCCGTAGTCTCCATGGTGACATAGCTTGTCTGGTATGCATAGAGCTTTCACCCAAACTCAGAAATGCATACATCTTTACCTTAAGCAATGATGGTAATACCACAAAAACAATTCAAGTATGACAATTTAATTAGAAATGAATATTGCAGTAAAAGGACTTAAAATGTGGCCTGTGACTGTTAAACTGCTCAATATATTATTACAATATTTTTCTCATGGTTTAGGTGGAGCTGACTAATGGTTATCTCCACAAGCTGGTTATTTTCTCCATTATTCAATTGGTTGATATCTAAAAAATTTTTTAAAAAAGAAGGAATTTTCCACCATGAATATTCAGAGCCCAAAGCAATGTCTCATTACATGGAGGGAGTAGTATTATTTCTGCTTAGTAGTGGAGCAGAAGCCTGTACGGGCATGAAAAGAAAATACTTCCAGTAAGTACCTTACATTTTTAAGAGCAGTACTTTAGTAGTCATGCAATTAATGACTTATTATGCTTTGGTGCCACACAACCACATCAAAATACAAAACTGAACCTCAGAAGTCTGAAGAAGTCTGGTTTTAGTAACTGGACTTTCTTTAATGGATATTCATGAAAAGATTTTTTACAAACCCAGAATACCTTTTATGCAATCTCCTTGTTTTTCTGATCAATGCGACTTCCTTCCGGCTCCTCTGGGAGAGATGATGACAGCTGCTGCCACCTCAGTAAAAGCTACCTAATTGTGCCATGGTGCTGTTTCCAGCAGGGAGAGGGCAGCTAATTTGTATTTGAACATGGATACAGTTTAGTTTGGGCCCAGCCAAGCATGAAACACTTTGAAATGGATACATTTTAATTGGCCTTGGCCCATGGGGGATTGAAGTGTGTTATTGAGTATGTTGATACTGGAACCGTACAGTCAGCAGGCAAACGATGATCGCAGGACACAGGAGTGCACAGTTCTTTTCCTAGAATTGCTTGTTGAATCTGTTGATATCTGAAAATAGCTGGAAACCACCCGTTTTTATGTCTACAGAAGCTTGATTGTGTTTTCACTTCAGGATTTCTGCTGGAAGTTGTACTTCTTTTCCATCAAAAATGGAAAACCTTACGGTAAGCAGGCGTTTTTATTCATTTATTGTTTGTAAAATTTGTCCTTCATGACAATTGAAAAATATACAGTATATGTTTACTGTCCTTAGCAAGAACAATGGCGTGAGATTATGAACAAGAAGTTGCAGTTCCCTCCAGAACTCATCACTGCCATTCAGGAAGGGAAAATAGAACTGGTGTGTGCACTCCTGAAGACTGGTGATGGAATCGTCCGGCAACTTGATGACTCTGAAGACCGGCAGTGGAGGGAGGCCCTTAATCTGTCCATCCGTCTGGGCAGCGAGAACTCTATGGATGCCCTCCTGCATGGGGTCAAGTTTGACTTTCGGCAGATTCATGAAGCTCTCCTAGTGGCTGTGGATACCAACCAGCCCAGAGTGGTAAAGCGTCTGCTGGATCGCCTGGACCAGGAGAAAGGCAACAAGATGGATGTACGTTCTTTCTCTCAAGCTATCTTTGACCACTCCATTGACAACTCCCAGTTTGCTCCTGGTGTGACTCCTCTGACCTTGGCTTGCCAGAAAGACCTGTATGATATAGTCACCCTGCTCACGCAAAAAGGTCACGGTATCCCATGGCCGCATAAGATATCTTGTGCCTGCTTGGAGTGTCGCAATGGCCGGCAGTATGACCTGCTGAAGTTCTCTTTGTCTCGAATCAACACGTACCGTGGAATTGCCAGTCGTGCCTACTTGTCCGTAACCTCAGATGATGCCATGCTCCAAGCTTTTGGTCTGAGCAGAGAACTTCGCAAGCTTTCACGGAAAGAGCCAGAGTTCAAGGTCTGATGATATTCCTACTGTACGCGCGCGCACACACACACACACACACATACACACACACACACACAGTGTGTGTGTGTGTGTCAATGTTATTTCTTGAAACTGCTGTGGTGCGCCTCTCTCCTGTAGCCTCAGTACCTGAGCCTAGAGCAGCTTTGCCAGGATTTTGCTGTTGAGTTGTTGGGTATGTGTCGTAACCAGAGTGAGGTAACAACCATCCTAAACAGCTGCGGGGATGAGAGACAAGATGTCATGGAGGAGCAGGCTTTTGAAGAGGGAATACCTAACCTGTCACGTCTGCGGCTTGCCGTCAACTACAACCAAAAGCAGGTAGAAAGCTGTCAAACCTAGTGAGAGCTGATCGGAATCATTAATCATCTATAATTGTCTCTGACCTTCTTTGGGTTTACTTTTTGTCCAGTTTGTGGCCCATCCGATCTGCCAGCAGGTGCTGTCATCTATCTGGTGTGGGAACCTGGCTGGGTGGAGAGGCAGCCGTACAGCCTGGAAGCTGTTTGTCTCTGTGGGGATCTTCGTCACCATGCCGCTCCTCTGCCTCGTCTACTGGATTGCACCAAAGTCAAAGGTACAGGTCACCAAATGAAGAAGAGGTGTTTCTAATTCTGGATGGACTGTCATCAGAGACAGTCAGATAAGGAAATAGATGTGTTTTGATCCTGACAATTCAGAGATTGTCTTTTGTGTTTTCACCAGGTGGGAAAGTTGCTTAAGGTTCCTGTGATCAAATTTCTACTCCACTCTGCTTCCTACCTTTGGTTTCTCATTACACTACTTGGAGAATCAATAACAATGGAGATATATCGGGAAAAATTTGCTTCTCGGCAGCAGAACATCTTACATAGCTCCTTCCACATGGTGTGGGTGGTTGGTGGGTTTGTTCTCATGCCTTTCTATAATAACTCAATACCACTGTGGAAAAATTAAAGTCAGATCTAAATGTTTACATCCTATCTTCTCCTTCAGGATTTTTCTGGTATGAGTGTAAGGAAGTATGGATTGAGGGGCTGCGGAGTTATTTCCTAGACTGGTGGAACTGCTTGGACATGATGGTGCTCAGTATGTACCTGGCGTCCTTTGTGTTACGTGTGCTCATTGTGCTAAAAGGCTACTTTCTCTGCCAAGACCAAAATACACCGAACGAGTGTGTCTACTTCACTGAGACAGGTGAGAACAGGCCATTTATCCAGAAGGATTGATCATGTCTTCATGCTGAAGTTTTCACTTTGGTTATTTGAAACTGTCTTGTAGTGCGTAAGGACTGGTATCAGGAGGATCCCCAGCTGATTGCAGAGGTGCTCTTTGCCGTGACCAGCATGTTGAGTTTCACACGACTGGCGTACATCCTACCAGCCCACGAGTCTCTGGGGACTCTGCAGATCTCCATCGGAAGGATGATCGATGACATGATGAGGTAAGGGTGTCCTTCATGGTATCCCCTGCTCACTTTGTTACCAAGCCACTAAGAATGTTTTTTTTCTTCCTATTTTAGATTCATGTTTATATTGATGATCATTGGAACAGCATTTCTCTGCGGCATCAACAATGTATATGTTCCTTATGTCATTTCTCCACACCTGGGCAGGTAAGAATATGTCATCTTCACCTTCCTGGTTACTGATGCTTCAACTTAGGGATTCTAATACAAGCATTCAAGCTTATCCAATATATGCATCATTGAAAAGAACTCTAAAAAAAAAGTGTGGATTCAGTAGGTTTATAAATGGAACATTTGGATAGTAGAAAAATACATGCATTAAGGATAGTTTGTCATTTTGGGCAAATAAACATACAGTGCGCCCTCATTACTTGCAGTTAATGCATTCCAGGAACCACACGCGAATAACAAATTCCGTGATATAGCGACTAACTATTTATCTTATTATTTCCGGTAATGTAAACGTTTTATGAACCCTCCCCATACTGATATTAAACCACCTTCTATCTGTTACCGTTTCCTACACTCTTATCGACTGTTTAAAGCACTTTTGTGTCTCACAGAAGAGCTCTGCGTTCCGAGACTCATGGAATGCAGCTGAAACCATCTTTTGGATGGTCAGAGTGTCTTAATAGAGTATCACTTTGACGCTGCATGGTTCATCATTCTGGTTGGGATATAACAATTTTTCAACTACTGTGCCTTAAGCCCCTTCCACATTAAAACAAATATAAATCATTGACTCCAATTGTTAAAAATATACAAACTATATAATGGACCACCATGAAACTGGATGGACGAGGCCAAGTGTTCTGGATATTTTTGGAACGTACATTAGGTTGATTTAATTAAAAGAGATTACTGTGTACTGGCAGAGGAATATGAGAACAGTAAGTAACGAGAAATATGAAGAAATTTCTCAGATAAATATTAGATGGTTGGCACAGTTCTCCAATTACATAGTGTGAAAAGCAAAGAGAACTGACAAATGTATTTGTCAAGAAGAAAATGTCCCAGATAATATGCACAGGAGATTAACTTTTTAAAAAAAGGTTACGATATCTTATTCCAAACAAATTACTGTACATTTTTTCTTTATCTGAGAGAACGAAACTAAAATAAGTATGTAGTCTGTACGTCACAAATGCTTGTTAAATTATGAACACTCATCACGATAAGTCTCCACTGCCTGACTAGTGCTCCACTTGCAGGTTTAATGAGACGTTTCACTTCCTATTCTGGACCATGTTTGGCGTGGCCAACCAGGACTACGTGGATATGCCTCAGTATGTCTTGGCAGAATTTGTAGGACGGATTCTGTACGGAATCTTCACGCTCGTGATCGTCATCGTCCTGCTCAACATGCTTATTGCTATGATCACCAACTCCTTCCAGAAAATTGAGGTAATTAAATATTTTTGCAGTACACCGGTAATGAAAGCAGAAAGCAAAGACGAGCACTTGCATCACAATTATTTTTAATTTTCAGGATGATGCAGATGTTGAGTGGAAATTTGCCAGGTCAAAGTTGTACCTCAGTTACTTCAGAGAGGGCCTCACCATGCCTGTGCCCTTCAACATCATCCCCTCACCCAAAGCTGTCTTTTACATCATAAGGTGTGCAGTCGACCTTTAAAACTAGATTGTTTCTCTTTATATTTTTTTCTCAATAGATTTTATATTCTGTTCCAGGGCTATCTTCAGAAAAATCTGCTGTTGCTGCAATTGTAATTCTGAACATAAATATCCCCCTTTACCTTCTATAGTAAGTGGGTGTTTTATATTCTTAAAAGCTTTGGAAAAGCAAGTTATTTGCTAATCATATCAAATATGTGTTTCAAGAACAACAGTGAGGGCCCTGGAAAAAACCAGCTGCCTTACCGACAGCAAGTGATCAGAGCTTTGGTGCAGCGCTACATCGAGTCGGCCCGCAGGGAGTTCGAAGAGACCAAGAGAAAAGGTAACTATGACTCTGTTGTAGTAGAACAGCTTGATAGTAATGCATGAATATAATGATATTGTGAGAGATATAAATATGGTGTTCTTAAGAGTTTATGAGTTCTATTTTAGGAATGTGATATACAGTAGTTACTAAGAATTATGGAACCTCACAAAATAAAATCATCCTATGAAATAAATAAATTAGTATATTGCGTAAAAAATGCAACAATGATTTGACAGTAATTTAACTCATGATAGATTTTATTATAGCCTTTTTGATTTCAAAATGCTTATTTTCCTTTTTGGCATTTTTCTCAATTACTTACGTAAAATAATCTATGATATCATTTATTAGAATAAAAATAAATGCCAACTTTATTTATGCGGCACTGAAATAAATTCATTCCTTCTGTCTTCCCTCAGTAAAATGTACCTGTTTTTGGTAGTGGAATGTTATGTTTGTTTATTTTTAAAATCTTTCAAGCTGTGTTGTAATAGGAGAATTCTCTTCTATCAGATATTGGCAATCGGATCACTGAGCTCAGCAAGGCCATCGTCAGAATGCACAGCGATATGAAAGTGATCCATCAGCTTCTGATAGATGATGTACATAATGCAAACGATGCATTGAACAAGGATGGGTCCTGTTCCCTGGGGAGGTATATCATTGGTGCTAAGAACAATTTCAGAGGTTTTATGACCAGGCAAGAAGCCAAAGATACATGTCTTACAGTGACAGTACATCATGAAGAGGAGCATAAAGGTGGGTATAGCCCTGATGCAACACAAGAGTCAGGATTCAAACAGAATCAGGTGGATGAAGGTGAAACAGATAGTCCGAATGAGGTCATAGAACATGATGTGGTGAATATGGAGGAAGCCAGGGTTAAAAAAGAGCCCAGCGTTCACAATGAAACTGAGCAGAAAAGACAAGTGGAAGCAGATCAAAATGGCAATGAAGTGACTGCAGAGGTGGTGGCAAGAGCGCGTCTGAATGATACAGAAAAGGTTAAAGTGGAGGCTGAACAGGCTGACGAAGAAAACAGAAAGAAAAACGAGAAACTCAAACTGAAACATGTTTGGGAAAAATCCACAAAGATGACCCTCGAACGAGCTGAAAGCATCAGCGAAAATAAAAATTTGAAGGGTTCAGTAAACAAGTTCAAAGATAAAGAGCTACAAGACAAAAAATGGGAAAAGTCTGAGAATAATGAAAAACCTGTAGCCAAGAAAAATGTTCCCTCACCCACTGGCAGCAGTAGTTCCCACGACACAGGCTTTGGTTCCCAAGAAGGGGAGGGATTGATTGATGGGATACTAGTTACACCATAACCACAGTCAGGTTTCTTTTAATTGGTACCTCTTCCAGTATCTGATTGGAAGGCTTGTGTTGGCGATGAACAATTCTTATCTCAATATATTTTTTGAATACGGTTTGCATTTTTCAAAACCGGCTACATCATGATTTTGGTTCTGTTAGATGAGGGGCTTGAAGATAGTGATGACTCAGAAGTTTGCAGGTCAAAAAGGTACATCTAAAAATTCATTATTTAATAATTCCATTCTCACGATTTTAGTTAAGAATCACACTTTTAGGCTTTATTATATATTGTGACATCTCGTTGCTGCTCACAGGTTCTAATATTTTTTAAAAGGTTTTAAAGAGTAAATTCCATATTTTAAGAATTTAACTTTGAAGTACAGCCACTGTGAAACAGTAAACTATCATTTTCATTCTTTTTGCTTTGCTGTCAATTATACAGACAAGATTCAGCATATTATGGACCTGTGGAGGAGCTAGATAAGTTTTCCCACTTGTGCTATACCCAGTTAAGCTAAGAACCTGCTAACCATAGCTCCATCAGTGCTGAGCAGAAGTGAGAGCGCAATCTAACTTTTAACTGCTTATTCTGGGAAAACGCATGCTTATAAAAACTAAGTTCCTGGAAACCACTTCCTTCTTTCACTGCAGTCTCCTCACAGCCACTTTCTAAAATTCAATGTTAAGTGGTAAATGTCACAATGAATTAACATTGACTTTAATGAAACAAATATTTTTTTTGAAAATGCAGTTGTTTCCTGTTGTAAATATTTTAATCACTGCTTAATAAATTATCAAGCTTAATGTGTTTTGAGACAATAATTGGGTCTAAGGTAGGATAGGATTACAGCATCTTTTTGGATTGTCCCTAATGACAGATTTGAGGAAATGGAGAATCTTCTTAATCATACTGGTTGTTTTCTACAGCTACGAAAATACAACAGACCCCATGATTCACAGCAACTCTGACAAATATGTCCATGTATCTGAGGGTTTAACTTCAGTAGAAGACTAAATAACAATGGTAGGGTTTTTAATGTCTGGCTAGAATAAAGAGGGTTCTTCGTCATTCTGCCTTTGCTTCATGACTGCAGCCAAGAACTGTTTTAGTGTGGCTTTGGTGTTTCCTATTAGCAGGTGGCAGACATAGCACCTCGCTGAGGTGCAGGTCTCAGCTTGCTTCAGCTGTTCCCTTCCCTTGAGGTTTATGAAGTCATTAAGTCATCACCTGCAGCATCATCAGTCCCAGGACAATACACCATGACATTAAGGCCTTTGTGGAGAAGTGATGCCATGTTCATTTCCACCTTTACTGTTGTAAACAGTCATCTGATACAAAAGCCTTTTAATTTTCAGACAACTTGTGAAATTAAACTTTTCTGTTACAATATTCGTGAAATACAGTATGTACACTGATTACACACCCATTCCTCATGTTCCAGTTTCCTCCATAGATGTAGAAGATATATTACCTTAGTGCTCTTAATATGTATATAGGAACAAAGCATTGTTGATTCAAATATATGTTCAGGGTTTAAAATATTCTTGACAGTTGTGTAGTTAATAATACCTCACTTAAAACTGATGTAGAAAATGTTTAATTTTTTCCTTATCGACAATAAAAACATGAAGTTCATTCATGTGACCAATACACCATATAGACTGATAGAATACATAAAAAGAGAAAATATTACACCTTACAACTAAAGCATTCCATACAAGCATGCATACAACTCACATCATGATATAAATGTCAAAAATATTAAATAAAAACTGCAAAATTTTGTGGCTTGATGACCATAACTTACGTCAAAGCATTTTAACAACATACTTGATTGGAGTGAGTGAGGTTCTTCCAAAAAGTATAATTTAAATGGAGATGAACCTCACTTCACTCAGGAACCACACATCAGACAATCATCTTTGTTCGCTAAGGAACAGACCATAGCGGCAGTGTTGCGCTCTTTAGTCTCGTCCTCACGTTTGGCTGGCTGGGCCTCCTTTAATTTCTCCTTGTTCAGAGTGAACTGAATGGGATTAGCGGCAGGCTTCGTACGCAGGTAATACATGCCAGTTTTCAGCCCCTGCAGAGGAAAGATTTTCACACATTAAAAATGTTTCTTTACATTTTGGTGCACCAAGCATTACCTCAGGCCTGGCTTACCATCTTCCAACCGTAGAAGTGCATGCTAGTCAATTTGCCATAGTTTGGCTCAGCTATATGGATATTCAGGGACTGGCTTTGGTCAATGTAAGCGCCGCGATCTGCTGCCATTTTAAGGATAGTCTTCTGGGAGATTTCCCACACAGTTTTATACAGTTGCTTTAGATCATCAGGGATCTCCTTAATACCCTGTGGAGAAGTGAATAAATGTGTGCATTAATGTTTCAGCACTAAAAAAAATATTGAAATGACAGTTTTAGTTGTCCTACCTGGATGGACCCATTCTGAGCAATCAGCTGGTTTTTCATTTCGTCACTCCAGAGTCCTCTTTCTGTGAGGTCCTTCAACAAGTGAGGATTCACAATCTGTTGGAGGTAGAAAACACACTCAACAACTTTTTCTTAAGACATGTGATGAGGGGGGTCCCAGTGAGGACGCCAAGGCTGACCTGAAACTCTCCTGATAACACTCTGCGAGTGTAGATATTGCTGGTGTAAGCTTCAATGGATTCATTGTTGCCCAAGATTTGAGCAGTGGAAGCTGTGGGCATTGGGGCCAAGAGTAGACTGTTCCTCACACCGTGTCTGAGGACACACAGGGCAAGACTGGAGCTTAATCGTGGACAAGCTACAATTGTCAGATACCTTATGTAACATCAGAAGTATTAATAACATTCAGGGAGACCTACTTGGCAATTTTTTCCTTTAGTGCTTCCCAGTCCCATAAATCTGTTGGGGTTTTATCCCACATGTCATACTGGAGGATCTGGAAAACACAAACAGTAAAGCTCACAAACTGATACTACAACCTAAGACAGATATGAGACAATGTGAAAACAACTCACCCCCTTGCTGACAGGAGAGCCAGCATAGGTTTCATAAGGGCCAAACTCAGCAGCAAGCTCACAACTGGCCTCCAGGGCAGCATGGTAGATGGTCTCGAAGATTTGAATGTTGAGCAACTGTGCCTCTTTGCTTTCAAATGGATAACGCATGAGGATGAAGGCATCAGCCAGACCCTGCACTCCGATTCCAATGGGCCTGTGGTGCATGTTCGACCTTTTGGCCTGTAAAGCGGGAGGAGAACCCATTTGTTAACACAGTGCACATAAGATCTGGCAAAAAAAGCAACGAAAGCAATCAAAGCAAACCTCAGGCACGGGATAGTAGTTGATGTCAATAATCTTGTTCAGATTCTTGACGATAACTTTGGTGACGGATGCAAGTTTTTTGAAGTCAAACGTCCTTTCTGGGGTGACATACATGTTGAGAGCGATGGATGCCAGGTTGCACACTGCAACCTGAGTAGAACGACAAAAAACCCAACCCCAAACCAAATTGAAAATAAGAATTTTTAAAAAATGGTATAAAGGTCAAGCTACTATTACAGAAAAATATGTACACCACATCTACAGAATGACAATATCTCACCTCATCTTTGCTTGTGTACTCTATGATCTCTGTGCACAGATTGCTGCATTTGATAGTGCCCAAATTCCGCTGGTTGCTCTTCCGGTTGCATGAATCTTTGTACAGCATGTAAGGAGTACCGGTTTCTGTTTGAGACTCAATGATGGCATACCACAGCTGCTGAGCCTTCACCACACGCTTGGCTCTGCCCTCCTTCTCGTATCTGAGTACAAACAGGAGACATGGGACGATTTAGCAATGAGAAATGAGTATTTTATTAACAGTAAAGTTTGTAAGCCGTCTTACTGAGTGTAGAGCTCCTCAAACTCCTCTCCCCAGCACTCATCCAACCCTGGGCATTCATTGGGACACATTAGAGACCAGTCCTACAAGAGCATGGGAGAAACATTAAGAATTTTCCACAAATTGTAATGTTCAGGATTTAGCAGGATCCTCAAAATGTCAAATGCATCAGAGTGGCGATTTTAGAATAGGTAGATCAGTTTAAACTGTAACCTATGTGAGATCTGCGATTCCCTCAAGTCTTCACCTGATTGCTCTCCACTCGTTTCATAAAGAGGTCTGGGATCCACAAGGCGAAGAACAGGTCTCTGGCCCTCTGCTCCTCTTTACCCGTGTTCTTTTTCAACTCCAAGAAATCAAACACGTCAAAGTGCCACGGCTCCAGGTACACGGCGAAGGCTCCGGGTCTCTGAATGAGAGAAGACGGACAGTAAAACAATGAAACGTGGTATCACATGTGTCTCTAAAGCTTAATTACAGTGAGTCTATCGTTAAATCTTAAGTCCTCACCTTGTTACCACCCTGATCAACATAGCGCGCTGTGTTGTTGTAAACTCGCAGCATCGGAACCAGCCCGTTGGATACTCCATTGGTCTGAAACAAGACTCACAGTAAGCGATACAAAAAAATGTGGGTATCATAGCTCTTCCATAACTTATTGACTTTAGTCCGTGTGGCATATGATTTACTCACCCCCGCAATATAGCTGCCTGTTGCTCTGATACAGCTGACAGCCAGTCCAATACCTCCTGCTGATTTGGAGATGAGGGCACACTGCTTCAGTGTTTCGTAAATACCTTCTATGCTGTCATCCTTCATGGATAGCAAGAAGCAGCTGCAAAATTCCCCAAAGAATTTGAATTAAGAGAGAAAAAAAAATATAACAATAAAGCATCAGAGACTGAGGTGAGTCGAGTCCTTACCTGGACAACTGAGGTCGGTTGGTCCCTGCATTAAACAGAGTAGGAGAGGCGTGCGTGAACCACTTCTCTGATAGCAAGTTGTACGTTTCAATGGCTGCATCGATGTCTCTTTTATGAATCCCAACTGCTACTCGCATTAGCATGTGCTGTGGCCTCTCAGCAACTACAGAAAAAAAAAATTAGCCATTACAAACATCACAGCTATTAATAACTTGAAAGTGACTGACATTGTAGAAAAATCAGCTCTAACCTTTGCCATTGATCCTCAACAAATATGACCTTTCAAGAGTCTGTAAGAAGAACAAACAATTTAAATGTATAAGTCAAATATAATCTTAGTGAAATGTCAAAGATAAATTGATATGACAGGTTACCTTGAAGCCAAAAAAGTTGTAAGAGAAGTCTCTGTCGTAAATGATGGCAGAGTTGAGGCGCTGCAAAGAATAGACAATGTTATGTAAAAAAATAAAATAAAATTGTGACATATTAGGATCACAAAAAAACTATTGTAATCAAATATGACTCACAGCTTTGTTTTCAATGACGATGTCCAGCATATCCTTGGAGATCATGGGAGAGTGTTGTCTATTTAGTGGGTTGATGTAGTTGTACACATCCTCCATTACATCTATAGGAGAAAAAAAAAAAAGCAAGGAATGTCAATACCCTTATCGGAAGGTTCTGTGATTCACAGTCTGTCAAAGCACTTTGAGTAAGATAAGGAATACTAACTAATAGTGCTTTAAGGGAGCTGCCTACTGCTCCTCTGGAATATAGGTCAAACATAGATATTTCCCTCAGGGGAGACAATAAAGGAATATAATTTAACCCTTTTAATCATACATAATGATTCATGATAGGTTTTCTGAAAAGATTCCCTGCCTGAAATTTTAATCAAATTTACAACAACACGGGGGAAAAGAACAAAAGCACTATTAACCATGAAAAGGTAAATATCTATACCAGGGGTTCTTAACCTGGGTGAGTCGGTCTCAGGGGTTCGGCGGAGACGGAGGTCAAGACAAAACACCCGACACGATGTGTCAGGTGTTTTTTGCCGAACATACACGAATCACTGTGTATGATTGACACATCTTGTTAATTCTTGATGACACGCCCCCCTTAGTCATCAATGGCTGCAGGTGATCACGCTACATCAATTAGCCTACCTGTGCTACAGGGGATTTTGCACACTCAGTAGTCGATTTATGCCTGTCGTGACGGTACGTCATCTGACTACTTTCTTAATATTTTAATTAATAGTAACTATGTTGAGCAAAAATAGAAAGTGGTCGGACGAATATGTGCAACGTGAATTTACATGTACTGTAAAACGGAACGTGATGGGAGTCAGCGTTCTGCATGATTTGCAATGTCAAGTTGAGCAACTCTAGTCTCGCACTGGCAAAAATAAAGGAACTCTTCCTCAAGCTGCATGGAAAACAAAATAAACAGACTTTGCTGTGAAAAAGACATAAGAGTAGCACTTGCCAAGGTGAAACCACGTATATCTGAACTGGTCACTCAATAACAACAGCAGAAGTCACACTGATTTGCAGGTAGGTCATTTCATGCGAGTTCATGCACTGTCTTGGTTTTGTTCTTTGAAAAAGGTGACATTAATGCACAATTCAATAAATACACCAGTAAAACATATACTTATGTCTTAAATTTGAAAAAATAAATAATTTTTTAACTAAGGAAGGGTTCGGTGAGTGAGCATATGAAAACGGCATGGTGTGGTACCTCCAACAAGGTTAAGAACCACTGATCTATACTGTATGCATGCTATTAAAATGCAGTCATATTAGTTATAAATATATTTATTGTCTGTGCCAAAAATCACACAATTTACAAAGCAGCAGTAGATTTTTGCAGTAACTACAATATAGACTCACCACTGAATACTTTCTTGGTCTCTTTGTGCAGATTAGAAACAGCAATTCGTGCAGCAAGAAGTGCGTAGTCTGGATGTTGGGTGGTGAGGGTGGCAGCAGTCTCTGCTGCAAGAGTGTCCAGCTCCACGGTGGTGACTCCACTGTAAAGACCCTGGATCACTTTCATTGTGATCTGAGCCTGAAGCGTAAAACATAGTGTTAAATGAATGCTAGAACATTTCTGCCAACAGTAACACACCTTTATGTCATACTACTTTTTATCATTAGTGGGTAGATATACTGTGGGTTTGAACTTACAGGGTCCACAAAATCACAATTTAGCCCATAGCAAAGTTTTTGGATGCGTGATGTGATTTTATCAAAAGTAACTCCCTCCTGGCGTCCATCTGAAATTCAGAAAAATTATTAGCCCCGAAACACACTTGTAATGCAAACCCAAGTGAACTCCATTCTATAGGTTTCAGGATTCCCTCTGTGTATCAGATGAATCCCACACAGAACACCTGTCAAACCAGTTATGATGACAACAAAAGAACGCCTTATTACTTCGCGCCACAATCACAGATACTAATCGTAGACTAAGAACCCTTCCCTTACATATTCTGTAAATTGAGAGCACTATCATTATTTTTAAAAAAAGCCCTGGAAAAAAATGCGTAAAGATTAACAGATAGTGACAACAAAGGCTGCTAATTAAACCTCAGTCATGTTGTTAACTATTTAAATTAATGGTCATCGTCTAGCGGCATTTAACTTCAACACAAATCGGTACTCAAACGAGTGAGTGGTGAACACAGGCAGCTTTGGTCTCAAGTCTTTGTTCAGTAACTCGAGGGAAACAAATCACACACAAAGTTGAAACGTTTAAAAACGACTAGCTGTAGAATAAATTGACATATTGCAAAACCATACATAATATTTAACAGCTTTCATAGCTTAGCCGTATTTTAAAAGTTTTCAGCGACTCTCACAAACCTCAGCGTCCTGACATTATCAGATAATATTGACAGATGCTGTTACCTACCTCTTTTAATTACGTGCATGTCGGCAGCAGAGCAGCTGGTTTTCTGTTTGAAGTTCGATGGTTTCCTCTCAGCTGTTCACCTGAAACGAAAATGACTGCAACAAAACAGCTCCGTCTTATTACTGTCAGTGAAATCGTTTGACAAAGTTGAATCTCAAACTGAGGGCGCCAACAAACCCCTTCGTATTTTCCCTTGAGCGTGTCAGAGGCTCGACCAATCAGAAAAGAGCTGGAAACCAATCATATCCCACCATAGTCCATGACAACTTCCGGTCTTTGTTTCCGGGTGAATCTGGCGGGATATGTTTTCTGTACCAGAGCAGGTTCATTTAATCAGGACAGGCTGTTGTTTGTCGCTTTATTTTTTGTTGTGTTGAAATTAAATCAGCTTCTCCCACGGATGTCACTGTAAACATCATTTTATCTCGTAGTGTCATCAGAATGCAACCTAAATGGAAATACTTTTAACTGAGTTGCATAGTCATTTGAGGATACAGTATATAAGTATTTTATTGTTTTCTAGCACAATAAACATTTAATATCCATCAAGGTACAGAAGCATGCCGTTTCCTGTAGAAATTTGGAGACCTTCCTGATTCAGAGCAAGACATCAAAACTTGCAAATCTGCACAGGCATAACTACATAACTAGACTCAGATGTCTAACAATTTTCATCCTCATGGCGTTAACATTGTACTGACCATATTTGAAATTGGTTTACAAAACACAGTATCCATAAAAATCACAATGGCTGACATCTTGTTTATCATTGCTTTGAAGGTCTAGGTCAGTTACACATCACAAACAATAAGGAAAAAGTGTTTATTACTATTATTTGAATTCAAACTACTATTGCTACCATACCACTGTGTATGTGTAAAGAGCTGTCTAAACGTCAGAAGGTCATAAAACTATTACAAGTTACAGGTAGTAACTAATAGCCAGGGAAATTTTTACTTTATTTTGAGAGATCTAAATTTAACCTTAGAAATATAAGTTTATTCTCAGAATTTTGACTTAATTATTCAAAAAAATATTATTCGCGATGCCCTAATCAGTCCGTAAATTTAAACAGTGAGACTGGAAAAACTTGTGTACAAAACATGACGATACGTATTTGACCTATATTATTTCCGATTTTATTTTGAAAGGAGAAGAAAGCAAGACCGACCGGAAGTGACCGTGTCAGGTTCGTCGCTAATGCTAATGGACCTGGAACTGTAAAGCAGCACTCTGAAGATGGCCGGGGTGTTTGAGGTGGAGGTTGATGGTGTAGACCACGACCATGGACTGGAGCACCATGATGAACCGAGCCAGGTGACAGTAATAGACCAGAACGACATATCAGGACGGATGAGGGCGAATTTACTCTGTGGTACCAGCTGCCAACTCTCATTTTGCCACTAAGTTACACACGGATTTAGCATACCATAAGCTGTTAGCCACATTTTAGCCGTCCGGTACTGCTAAGTTTACATGTAGGATTTAGGGTATTTGCTTTGCTCAGCGAAACAACACTAGAAACACTCTGACAATTGAGATACCTAGCTAGTACCACCCAGTAAATGTTTAAGTTTAGCAATGCTTGTTCCTGTCATTTAGTTAAAGTAGCTAGCACACATCGAGTGCCAAAATTCAGCAAGCATATAGTCATCCAAACGTTTAGAATAACGGTGGCGTCACTTTTTGCTTCGACAATGTTACCTAAATTGATAAATTAGCAATACCAGTACCGCTGATGTGGCTGGTCGGGTCAAAGGTCACGTGTAGCAGCATTCAGCGGATGCAGGGAAGCTAGCAAACCACTTCTTTTAGCGTTTCAATCTTCAATCGTCAATATCATTGTGACTGACAAGCTCGCAGTGTACAAGACACACAACATGGGCTGAGACCCCACGTTGACGTGTCCTGTGAGGTGTAATGACTAGATTAGTGTCAGACAGAATGGCCGCACAGCAGACAGCATGTACATACTGTATATGTATTGGAACCTTGTGTTTGGATCTCAGTTGATTTGAAATGTATGGGAGTAGTGCCAGTGCATGACTTAATGTGTCCGGCATAGCTTTTTTCCTGTCTTGTCTGAATTGACAGAATGTTGTTCATGAACTGATTGAAGTTGATCAATTTTAATCAAGCATGATTTTTCCCAGCCAGAAATAGGCATGAATAGTATAAAGTTACAATACTTTAGTAATTGTGAAATATGTGAAAAGGGAACTGAATAAACTGAAACAAAAAATGTGGTGTATTTAGCATGTATTTTGCCTCAAGCTAAACTTGATATGAACTGGTAATAGGACAAGTAGTTTAGCGTGTGTTTATTCGTGGTGTGGAAAATAGGGTATTTTAATTAAAAGAAAACATTGACTTAACTCTTCCTACCTCCATGTAGCTAAACAAGCTAAACAACTTTGAGAGTACAGTACTGAATATTTTCAGCTTTGACATGCATGAATTTGTTCTTGCTGATCTACAAAAGTTAAGTTCAAAAGTTTGAATTCATTAAGTTCTGTAGAAATGTATGTTATTTGCCATGTAAGAGCCAAAGCCAAAGGAGTGAGAGATTATGAGACAATAGGAAATAAACGACACAATTTTAATTAGACATACACCTCACAATACTGTAAAAACAAATACTGCACTGAATGAGCCAATATGTGATGTACTTTTAGTCAGTATGTCACTTTGCATCTTGGTGAATGGGGTTTATATTTTTTGTGATGTTTCAGTTCACTAGCAGATGGTAAGCTACAGCAAAGTCCACCATTTACAACTTATTAACATCTTCTACTAGTCTTTTCTGGATAGCTGTTTCCGTGTGGGCTGTATCTTGATTAAATGCCACTTGAGGACTTTAAATCATAGAATGTGCCAGTTATTATGATGACAAGAATGTTGAAAAAATTTGTATAGAAGGCTTGTACATTAATGGTTAGATATTTGTCTGATATAGATTAAGTGTTGTTTCTACTTTATACACATTTGATTTGGTGTTACAGCCTGCACTAAACCTCCATTTGTATTTTATTGTTCCAGTTTATCAAATCCCTGTAAATTTCCTCAGAAAGTTTCCACCATGAATATTCAGAAAGCATTGCAGGCCTCATTGTGACTTTCCGTTTCTGTTTTCTGATGTGTTTACTTTGTGTTTAGAATTCCACTTGTGCCATACCTTAAAGTTTCACAGACCTGGGCTGAAACAAAAAATGATAGTATTGTTTCTTTGTTAGGAAGAGGCCTGCAGGGTTAGCTTTGCTATGCAATTTGGGAATAATAACTGTACATTGATATGTAAACATGTCAGGAGTTCAATAATAAACGTAAAACCATACTATTTTTGGCCAAATCTGCCATTGTGCAAAATCTGTCAGCAACAGCTAACACAACAAACACAGATGCTAAAACAGTTTTACATGTGGCCCTTACCTAACCCCAAAACACATTGAAAATGTCCTGTATTCATGCAGCAGGTGCTTTGATGAATGTCATAAGTGTAAATGTCCTCCAAATACTCAAGCTGTGATTTTTATTGTCTGTCCTGCATGCTTCTTATAATGTCAAATGAAATGGTTATTTTATCTCTTTCTTTAGTTCGATGTGTCAAAGCTTTCACCAGAAGAAAAGTGGAGGTTTGTACACTTTTAATGGATCATGTATTGTGTTTGTATCTTAAAGTATATGAGGATGATTAATTTTTCTCTGAAAAGCTTTCTTACAGAAAACCCAGTAACTTATGTAACAAAATAACACTTTTTCCACGTGAACCTACTTCGGCATTTACTATTTGACTCCCTTGTCTTTTATATATTGGCAAAACATATTTGCCAGTAGTACACCTTATTGTAGTGTTAAGAACATGCTTGTCTTGTTTGACAATATGAAATCATAATTAGTGTGTCTCTTAGATGCGTGACAGGAGCTGAGCGTGCTGTCCTTTTTCTGCAGGGTGGAGCACGCAAGAATGCACGCCAAACACAAAGGCCATGAGGCCATGCACGCAGAGATGGTGCTCATCCTAATAGTCACCCTTGTTGTTGCCCAGCTAGTCCTTGTCCAGTGGAAGCAGAGACATCCAAAGTCATACAATGTAAGACAAAGAAGGAAAATGTTTGAAGGATTGTAAGGAAACATGAGAAATTAAAATAAATAAAAAAATAAAAAATTAAATACCATCTAGTGAAGGCACGATTGAAAGACTTTTTGCTGAATACAGATACTGGTCACCAGAGAGCGAGGTCTATGTTTTATTTATGTGATGGGTAGAAACATCTTGTACCACATCCATTTCTTTTAAATGTATCACCATTTATTCCCTCTAATTTTAATAATAATATAATAATAAACTGCTCTTTTCCTCCTTATCCCAACACTGTGCAAACAATCATTGTCATTCATGTCTCCGTTGTGGTGGTGACTTCATGCTGCTGCACAGCTTCTAACATCTACGCTGTGCTGTCTCGTAGCTCGTGACTCTATTCCAGATGTGGGTAGTTCCTCTCTACTTTACAACCAAACTCCACTGGTGGAGGTTCCTGACCACTTGGTTCATCTTCTCTGTCATCACAGCTTACGTCTCATACCGTGCCACTCGCAAGCCGCTGGCTTGCACCACGCCAAGGTTTGACCATTTGTTTCACTTAATCCTTTAAACGGTTAGATTAGCATTTCTATTAATAACATGTCACGACATTCTCTGAAATATTCCTTCTGTTTGGCCTCTGTAGGTTGGTGTATAAGTGGTTCCTCCTACTTTACAAGATCAGCTATGCCACAGGAATAGTTGGCTACAGTGTTGTTATGTTTACACTTTTTGGCATAAATCTAATATTCAGGTATGTATATTATTTCAGTGACACTGAATGAAATTAAAGCAGTAGCGTTTAGTTGCCACTAGGTGGTGGTGTTTGTAGTTTTTAATTACAACACCACCGTTCAGTGTTTGTGTGTTCTTCTATTCGTCCACCAAATATCTTCACAACCGTTGCAGATAGAAAGATGAAACAAAAAGCACATTACTGGGGTGGCAAAGGGGATGAAAATGAGATGATGAACTTGACCTTGAGGAAAACAAGGTCAAGGTCAAATATCAACATTTATAAAAAATTTGTACATATCTCAGGAACCGGATAAGATAGACAGACGAAACAAAAGGCTTTATATTCAGGGAGGCAAGGGAATGAAAATATTATCACAACATTGACCTAGAAAAATAAGATCAAGGTTAAATTTTCACTTTTATACTCTGAAACCTGATGATGAGTTATATACACAAAACAAAAAGCAGCATGTTCAGGAGGCTAGAGGCACAAAAATGTAATGATGACCTTCACCTTTGGAAAAATAGGTCAATGTCAAATTACGACTTTTGTATCTTTTAGGGTGCAAAAAGGGTAAAATTTTGAATTCAGAGGTGTTGCGGGATGTTGCAGTCTCACTGCCTTGTTTTGCTGATGACTCCACCGACAATGTTCAATATTCTCCTGAATACTTAGTTGACAACAAGCTTTCTTTACTTTTAAAAACTTTGTTTTTCATTTGTGGATATGTCTGAAACATAACATAATCCAAATGCTATCAGGATTATAGACTTTCTTATCAAAAATGCAGCTGTTTTTTCATTACCCACCTTATGATGTGGACTTATTTCATTACAGAACTCATATATATAATTTAAGGTAAACCATTTGACAATAATTAATTTGTGATATGTGTAAAAACATGGTCCATCAGTTCTTTCTTATTGTCTTGCTCTTCTCTTGGCCAGGTCATGTTTGCTAAAGGAAGTACCAGTAGAAAGCAAATATTTGTCATAGTTTTTAAATTATTTTTGTCATTTTATTTAGTCTTTTTCAAACCGTTACTAGATTAAAATTTGAAATAAAGCCACTGACAAACACCTTTGGATGAACAGTGCTATTTGTTTCTTGATTGGTTGGTTATTAAGCCTGTCTACTCAGCTGAAGGAAACAATAGATTAAAGTTCATAAAGCTCCCTGTTTGTCATGTTATGTGACGTGATTCCATTGTGTAATCAGTTTTTGCTTCATGATATGTCACACCATGTATTTCTGAAAATATCTAGATGTTTCCTGATTGGAATATAAAATGACGCTAAATTCCATGTGGGTCGTGATTCCGATGCAGTTCCTTTTATGTGCAGGATAAAACCGGAGGATGCAATGGACTTTGGTGTTTCACTTTTATTCTACGGCTTGTACTACGGCGTCCTAGGAAGAGACTTTGCTGAGATGTGTGCAGACTTCATGGCTTCAACTGTCGGGGTAAGTTGCCAAATTTCAGACATTGTGTGTGTTTCTGTGCCCTGCTGGTTGTCATTTATTTTTGTCTGTGTTCTATGTTGTTTTTTTAGTACTACAGTGCATCTGGCATGCCAACCAAACACCTATCTGATAACATTTGTGCCGTGTGTGGTCAGCCCATCCTCGTAGATGTCAGTGAAGAGGGGATTATTGAGAACACATACAGATTATCCTGCAATCATGTGTATCCTTCCCTGTGACGTAATGACACATTTTCATTCCATTGAAGAGAAGTTCAACCTGCTCAGGGGTTTCACTTCCATAAAATATAATCAGAGCTTTGTTCTGGAACAGTATTGTGTACTCTGTGAGCAGCTCAAAAGGAAATTATTTTATTATTTTACATGTCAGTTTGAACTTTTATTACTTCCTGTATTGTAATTTCTGGCAATGACACACGACCTTGGAGACATAGTGTTAACAAAAAAAAGATATTTATTAACATCATTAAGCTAAGTACACTCAACAAAAATATAAATGCAACACTTTAGTTTTTGCTCCCATTTTCCATGAGATGGACTTAAAGATCTATAATTCATTCCAGATACACAATATTAGCATTTCTCTCAAACATTGTTCACAAATCTGTCTAAATGTGTGATAGTGAGCACTTCTGCTTTGCTGAGATAATCCATCCCACCTCACAGGTTTGCCACATCAAGATGCTGATCTGACATCATGATTAGTGCACAGGTGTACCTTATACTGCCCACAGATACCACAAGCATTGAGGGAGCGTGCATTTGGCATGCTGACAGCAGGAATGTCAACCAGATCTGTTGCTTGTGCTTTGAATGTTCATTTCTCCACCATAAGCCATCTCCAAAGGCGTTTCAGAGAATATGGCAGTACATCCAACCAGCCTCACAACCGCAGACCACGTGTAACCACACCAGCCCAGGACCTCCACATCCATCAGGTTCACCTCCAAGATCGACACCAGCCACTCAGACAGCTGCAGAAACAATTGGTTTGCATAACCAAACAATTTCTGCACAAACTGTCAGAAACCGTCTCAGGGAAGCTCAACTGTATGCTCGCCGTCCTCATGGGGGTCTTAACCTGACTCCAGATCGTCGCCGTAACTGACTTGAGTTGGCAAATGCTCACATTGGATGGCGTCTGGCACGTTGGAGAGGTGTTTTCTTCACGGATGAATCTCAGTTTACATTGTTCAGGGCAGATGGCAGACAGCGTGTGTGGCGTCGTGTGGGTGAGCGCTTTGCTGATGTCAATGTTTTGGATCGAGTGGCCCATGGTCGTGGTGGGGTTATGATATGGGCAGACATCTGTTATGGACGAAGAACACAGGTGCATTTTATTGATGGCATTTTGAATGCATAGAGATACCGTGATGAGATCCTGAGGCCCATTGTTGTTCCGTACATCCATGAACATCACCTCATGTTTCAGCAAGATAATGCACGGCCCCATGTTGAAAGGATCTGTACACAATTCTTGGAAGCTGAAAATGTCCCAGTTCTTGCATGGCCAGCATACTCACCGGACATGTCACCCATTGAGCATGTTTGGGATGCGCTTGACCGGTGTATACGACAGCGTGTACCAGTTCCTACTAATATCCAGCAACTTCGCACAGCCATTGAAGAGGAGTGGACCAACATTCCACAGGCCACAATTGACAATCTGATAAACTCTATGCGATGAAGATGTGTTGCACTGCATGAGGCAAATGGTGGTCACACCAGATACTGACTGGTTCTGAGTCCCCAGATCCCGAGTAAAGCAAAAAAAAAAACCCTGCACATTTCAGGGTGGGCTTTTATTGTGGGCAGTATAAGGTACACCTGTGCACTAATCATGTCAGATCAGCATCTTGATGTGGCACAACTGTGAGGTGGGATGGATTATCTCAGCAAAGCAGAAGTGCCTCACTATCACACATTTAGATTTGTGAACAATGTTTGAGAGAAATGCTTGTGTATCTGGAATGAATTATAGATCTTTAAGTCCATCTCATGAAAAATGGGAGCAAAAACAAGTGTTCCGTTTATATTTTTGTTGAGTGTATGTAGAGAATTGGTTGTTATAACTGATAATTACTGAGCCAAAATCACATCACCGGCCGATGATAATCTATAACAACGGTGTAAAGATTTTATTTGACAGATATTACACACTCTTTAACTTTTATTTTTTGGGAATGTTCAATAAAGGGTTGCAGCACCGTAAGTTAAAAATAGTGATTTTCTTTTATTTCTAAAGTTCCCCCAAATTAGTCATCAATGTACTGGTTTTATAAATGCTGATCTCAGCGTTGATGCCCGGTGATTACAAAAATACATTTTCATTCTTATATTTTCTATGATCCATTGAAAAATTTCCATTTCTGGAGTAATTACAATGCATTTTGAGATGTCAAATACTGCACTACCAAACCTTGACTTCAAACCCAGGTTCCATGAGTTCTGCATAAGAGGATGGTGCATCGTTGGGAAGAAGCAGATGTGTCCATACTGCAAAGAGAAGGTGGATCTGAAGCGGATGTTCAGTAACCCGTATCCTTTTTATTCTGTATTTCTTACATCTGTACCTGTTGCTTCTGTCTACGCTGCTTAATTTAACCACTACCTGCTCGCCAGACTCATTTCTGGAGGAATTCTCTTTCTACTTCCTGTCCTGTTATTATGTGAACACAGCACAGAAAGACTTTCTCTGAGATTGCTGGTGAATTGTTGGCAATCATACATAACATCTGAGCACACAAAAATGTAGGTGTGACATTTTCCTTGATGACACAAGAAATATTCCAGAAACCCATCACGTTAAGTCACTGGAGAAAGAACAGAAACAGAAAGGAATATTTTGTTCAGTTGAGGTAAATTATTCTGGTGGCACATTGCGGGGTATTTCAAATAAGTTATGGAAGAGTTACTGGTTATATAAATCTAGGTTTCTTTTTATGGTCTAGAAATTACATTTCAGGAAACGACATCACAATTAACTAAGGAAGCAGAAGCGGGCTACCCATTCTCAGCCACGCTGAAATAGTTTCGCTCATGACTCCAACTTGATGTTGGCTTCAGTTTTTGACTCATTTTTGGCCTAAGATGTATAAAGTGACAATGTGAACAAACAGCCACAAATTCAATTGTTATGGTTAGCAAGCTATAGTATATCTGAGTCATTGGCACTGATGAGAGCTGATGTCTTGTCAAAATGAAAATCTGTTCAAAAAGAGAAAAAATGCTGTTGAAGCTTTTTTTGTGTATCCTTAATCGATATATCAGCTGGGAGAGACCGCATGTCATGTATGGACAACTTTTAGACTGGCTTCGGTACTTGGTGGCCTGGCAGCCTGTTATCATTGGATTTGTGCAAGGCATCAACTATGTCCTGGGTCTGGAGTGACCTGTGAGTGAAATGGACAAGCACGCCACGTGGAGAAGACATGCACTGGCTCAAAAGACTGAGGGCCTGATGTCGAACTGAAGCACCAATAAAGAAAAGTGTCTATACTTTTGTACATATTTGTAGGCACACAGTATCTGTATTTTACTGGTGATCTCAAATTTGGATGTCCGTGTCAATTTCCCAGGATTTGCTTCACACATCTTAATAAGAATAATTGGTTTGTTGCTTTTATGACCTAGTAAAATTGTTAAACATACAAGAGGTGCTTTGTACTAATTTTTTTGTGTCAAGTGTTTGTTACCTAACTTGGAACTTTTCATTCTCATGTCTGATAGCTATCACTCATGAGTAATAAATATTCACTTGAAATCATTACAATAATTACTCCCTGTGTAAAAATACATGTATCCAATGACTTCCTCTGGGGTTATTTCTGTCTGAGTCATCTGCCTCAGACTGACCCCATCCATTGACTTTAAGTGACACATGAGTTTCCAACACGCTGACAGTGATGCATCATTAAGAGGAAAAGCATGCTAATCGTTAAAATTTGGGAATCTTCAACAGCGCTTGCTAAGATGGAATCATGAATATTAGAGGAAGTTAAAAAGCCCTTGTTTTCACAGATTCTCATCTTTATCAACTGACAAGAGGTCATTTCTGTTCACACTCCAAAATAAGAACTGTCACAAAGTTTGTGCAATTTCAAGTGATGGAATATCACTGAGAATGTTCTAGAATCAGCTCACCTAAACTACAGAAACAGCTGCATGTAGTAATGAAGATGGTTTCCTTTGGTTTTTAAATGTTTTAATACACCGACACATTCTGAAGTGGCCTACTCCTTAATGCTGATCAAGACTACTAATATTTACAGTATCTTCCATTGGATGAAATGATAAATGACAATGACTAGGAGACTGTCATCCCATAATCAAGAGTAATGAAAGCTTTAATGTGATCAGATGTGATGATGTAGGTACTGGTCTTCATAATTACACCTGTCTGAAACCCCTCCGTTAACACAGACCAGATAAAAAAAAAGTTTCACTTTATGTCTTTGTAAGTTGAAGAGCTCATTTTATATTGGACGTGGACGTTTTATCCGTGTGAGCTGGAGGGTTTTGTTCACTGGATGACACATGTGGGATCACACTTCAGTGAACACGCTTGTTAGACGTCACAGTGTGTCAGCAGAGCGCATGAGAACACGAACGGAAATGTTTTTGAGGAAATCACCACGGAGTGGAACCCCTTGGTTTGTGAGGTATGTGGGCGAAAGGGAAGTTACTTTTATGTGTGTGTATAAAACCCAATCCCCGGTCAGCAGTGCTCTCAGACAAACTAAAATGAAGTCGTTTGTCATCGCAGGTACTTCCACACTGACACCAACACATATTCACTGTGTTATTGTTGATCATGACAGTATGTCTCTGCAACAGCTTTGGTATGTGCGTGTCTCTTCCTTCTACTTGCAGCTGGATATCCAGGTACATTATGTTTTGTAGGTGACAATTTATGTCTAAAATTAGAATTTTTGAGCCAACTTTTATTTATTCTTCAGTCTCTGATGGCGGCTCTCCCAGGATCGTCGGGCAACATCACGTCTACCTAAGGGCTCATGCAGGTAAAGCTTTTACTCAGACATATTTCCACGTGTCATTGCGTGATAGCTCCTTATTTTTGAAGATGGTTTAAGGTGTCCTGCGAATATGTCGAAGCTGTGCACTCATAGTACTGTGGTTTACAGGGGAGAAGTTGTTTCTGCGCTGTGACGCCTTCGCAAACGACGACATGACTCTCATCTATTGGCTGATCAACGGATCCTTCCCCGAAGACGCCCCGAGCAGCGACAGGATAGTGGAATCAGAAGAGTGAGTATTAAGCCTCATAACTTTGACATTTGTTCGTCATGAAAACATAATCACCTGAGCTGATGTTTGTTCCAGAACCACTTCGGAGGAGGGCGCAATCCTCCACAGGAGCTTGATGTTGAAGAGCATCAGAGCAGACGACTTCAACTCCACCTTCACCTGTGTTGTTCAAAACTCTGCTGGGATGGATCAAAAGCACCTGACCTTAATATAGACAAGTAGTGATCGGAATGTGGGAAATGAAAGAAAACTGAATTGCACTGATGTGAAAAGTGGAATAATCTGAGCTATTTTACATCTGCAAACTATTTCCTGCTAGAAAGGACACATCATATTCTGACTTTGTTGTTTATTATAATTCTGACTGGTAAGAATATATTTAATGCAAGTTGAAGAAAAACTTCTGCATCATTTTTAAATGGCTCTACTTCACAAAGGTCTACTATCTACACAAACAACGTAACTGCTTTCTACTGCTATGTGTACTGTTGAAATGCATTAAAATAAAATCCTGAATGAAAAAAGTCAGATAAAAAAAGTTACTCTAAAAATGTGTGGGGCACCGACAGCATCAACAGCATTACTGACAGGACTACAATGGTCTGAGTCCAGATTTGTTAAGGAAGCTGTGGCAGAAATCTTCATTTTTTGCCTTCTCCCTTCAGGGGTCGCCACAGCGAATCAGTTGTCTCCATCTAACCCTATCTTAGCATCCTCTTCTCTCAGACCAACTACCTTCATGTCCTCTTTCACTACATCCATAAACCTCATCTGTCATCTCCCTCTAGGCCTCCTGCCTGGCAGTTCAAAACTCATCCTGCTACCAAAATATTCTATAACTATACAGCTCCTTAATAAATTGGTAATGATGCTTAACACTATATTGTGATATAGTATAAAGTATATTTGACACTACATCATGATAGTGTCATTAGAGCCCACAAAATTATTTGAAGAAGTTTTTAGTGGCCACAAAAGCAATAATACATTTCAAAGATTTAGTGTGTCAACCACAAAATATATCACACAACACCCTTATAAACTACGTTCCCCCACACTTGTTTGGTACACCAGGAATAACTGAATTTACTTTTGTCTTTGAATTTAAACATTCTACGAGTCTTCATCCTACTGAAATTAAGAGCCTCTCTCTGACACACATGTGAAAGCTAGGAAAGATAACTGCAAAAAAAAAAAAAAAAGATGAACTCAAATTGTTGTTGTGGCTGTCAGATCTCCAGAACCAAAAGGACTTTTGGAACTGGTCACTTCATAAGAGTCAGATCCGTGGATGCCACCTCTGAGGCTCAGACACCCATCTCTTCCAGACAGTGATACAAATTGCGAGTCCTGTTTGGATATCGATTTTCTCTGATCCTCTTCCTGATAAATTTATTAGCATCTTCGATGAATGTTGGCCACTTTCCAGAAGAGGTGCAGAATGGTGTGAGGAGTTCTAGGTTAGAGTCAACAGCCATCCCAAACAGAAAACGCAGCAAAATGTCTAGTTTGCCATTGTCACACAGAAGGCTTCTGTCAACAGCACTCATGTAAAGGCCTATAGCCTTGTAACCCATCAACTTGTGGGTTATTTTCTTGTCAAAGACATTCTTCCCAAGGTTTCTGAAAGAGAGAAATGCATAAAGGGCAGCTAGGTACTCCTGCATAGTGGGGTGAATAAAGCTGAGAACTTTCTCTTGATACAAGACAAATGTCTTTGTGAGGTATTGTGTGCAGAGGCCACTGTTACTGACTGCCTCCACATCGCAGATTCCAGCCTGGTTCCAGTCCTCCTTTGTGATCTTAAACCGGTTTTGTTCCAGCATTTCGAAGGCCAATTTTCCAAGTTTCATTAGAAAGTCTCTTTCATTATATGGGCTGTGATCTGGAGCTCTAAATCTGCGAAGCTCCCGTGTGAGTGCAAGTAACAACTTTGTGTACATGTAGGTGATGCCTCGAGGCAGCTCTGCCCATAACCCCTGTTCCCTAAATAAACACTGATATTCCTTGGCAACCAACGAGCAAAACAATGGCAGGTGGCACATGATGCGGAGGGTTTTGGAAGAATTGACAAACGCAATAGCTCGGGCTGCTTGATCTTGGTCCTGAAATCTCTTCTTAAAGTATTCATCTTTTTCAGGATCACAGAAACCACAGATATCCACCATATTGTAATGAACATCCCAAGGAATGCAGTGTTTTACCTGTGGCCGAGAAAAGACCACAAACAGACTGTGGTAGAGCAACTTCCCTCTCAGGAGGTTGACCATGATAGCATCCAGATTAGAGGGTTTGGTGTAATCACTGAGAAAATCAGTTTCTTGAAAGTCAAGCTCCCCGTTGTACTCATCAAGACCGTCAAAGACAAACATTAACTTGCAGTCTTCACTTCTGTAATCCTCATCCCTGAGTTTTTTTGTTACTGGGTAGAGAGTGTGTATTATTTCCAATAAGGATATCTCAGAACTCTCAAACTGTCTGAGTTCTCTGAACGGCATTGGGAACAAGAAAGACACGTGTTGATGGGACCGTTCCTCAGTCCAATCGAGGACCAACTTTCTGAATGCCATAGACTTTCCTGTCCCTGCGATTCCAGTAATCAATAGAAAATTCAGGTTTGATTGCTTCAGCATTTCAGCGCTGAGAATATCCCTAGTAGAAAGCAGCTTGCTTGCTATCTGATTGCTGTCCAGTTTTCCTATTGTCATGACCTCATGGTCAATATTTGGGCCGTTGTCACATGTTGAAGTTATACAGGGATTAATGAAGACATCATGAAGGGGCCTCTTCTCTCCCTGCATGGCAGAATCCTCACATACGTCACTGTATGTCTTCTTCAGAGTTTCTCTTAAATCATGAAGAACTTCATCTGTAAAATATGTGCATAAAAAGAAGTGTAAGATTTCTCATTGTCATTATACTGGCCATTCCTTTTATTGAGACTGAATTAACAGTGATGAGACAATAATGTATATAATGAGCCATCTTACTTCTGACGCACAAAGTCTGAAGATAATTGAACAATCTCTTTTGACCAATTTCTTCAAGAAGGGTTTTGGTGATTTGCAAAGATTCCCCCAAGCTGTAACTCTCAAGGAGCTGATCCACAATGTCCACCACATCCATGCTTTGGGGAAGAATGTTGAATGACTGCTGGTGATGGTGCAATAGCATCATTTTGAATGTCTTCATGTCATCCTCAGGCAGCTTATCAAGGGTTTTACAAATAGCCTGAATCCAAAGGGTGATAAAATACAGCTTTTTCAACTTGGCAGCATTTTAATTACTTTTTTCAATATGGACCCAAAATGAATACAAACTGACCTTAAAAGTGAATGCCACTGTCAGAGAAGGATGACTGATCTCACTTTGGTCTGGTGTGTCAGAAAACTTGGAGACATTACTATCTTTGATTTTTACCCTGGAAAGGCAACGGTCACAAGTCAATATATGCACTGTCTATGCAATCACACACCCTAAAATGTATAAGTGCCTTGTCATGGAGTATTTCTTACTTTGAGGTTTGGTTTTCAGAGTCATCACTGTTGAAAGAGTAGCTACTAGAGAATGAATCTTCTCTTTCCAACTGGACCCTAAAACCAGAATGACAAACGCTTGGATTGTTATGCTTCAAGATGTCGTCACAATTTCCTTGGATGCAACAAAAGGAACAAAATAAATATTACAGGTGCTGATGACTGGTTTGTACCTTGTGGGGGATCTGTCTTCTTCATCCATGCTGTTTGAATTCTCCTCACTTGTCATTGACCAATAGCTTAGAGCTGGAGACGAGGCTTTTTCCATAAAATACCTGAAGGAATGGCAGAAAAACAGCTAGTCAATTGCCTGTTGGCCACATCACAGCTGTCAATACCACATGATAGATATGTTATTTGTGTAATTTTTGTCATGTAAGCACTTCCTAATGGTGAATCTTGGCCTGTGTGAGCTGGTGAGGTTACTGTTACACACTGCAAAAGAAATACACACTGATAGCACCTCCACCCTGCTGTATAGACCATCATCCAAAGATGCCCACATATTTGGATAAACCTGTTTGATTTTTGCTAATATTTCACAACTTTTCTTAAAGCCAAAGATAAAATAAATACATTTTAGATAGAGAAATTCATCATATTGAATAAGATTCACATGTAATTCATTTCACTTCGTAATGTACCATCTGGAGAAAGGAAGTGGCAAGATAGGATGTGTGTTTTTTGTTACTATCCTAGAAGGAAAAAGAAGATGCTGAGGGCTAACTGAGAAATTATCAGTACCACTGGCTGGTGTCCATTTGACCCAAGTCCAACGAGGGCCTTCTTTCAGGGATGTAGTACAGGCTGTCGTCATCATCGGGCAAACGCTGTCCTCTTTCTAACGCTTCAGCCCCAATGGAAGAGCTGCTTAGCAATGTGACACTCGCCTCCATTTCAGTGTCATCCATCATCTCGCGGGGGGGGGGGTTATCAGTTGGTGAAGTAATGGCAAACACATAAGTAATCTGTAATCTGCATCCCAAAATTGTTTCTGTACCGAAGAAGCACAAACATAAAATACAGCATTCAAGATTCTGCATCAGGTTATCTAACAAACTTTGCCAACAAACCTGGTTGCTTGTTTTGGATGCTTGCTCAGTTACTCACAGACTTAAGATATAGAAGAGAAAAATTAAGTAATGCAAAAAGCACAAATATAATCATTGAGCTAAATATACAGTACAGTAATATGAGCTCCGGCTCTAAGACAACTGTTTTCTTCTTCAACAATTTTGCTTTGTTAATTTTTTGTGATTGGTAGGAGGCCAGTCCACTAGGACTTAGCCTTGGGAGGGTGGCTGGTCCAAGCCCAAAATTCTTGAATGTGAACTGGTGGCAGGAGAGGCTGAGTGTGTGTGTGTGTGTGTGTGTGTGTGTGTGTGTGTGTGTGTGTGTGTGTGTGTGTGTGTGTGTGTGTGTGTGTGTGTGTGTGTGTGTGTGTGTGTGTGTGTGTGTGTGTGAGAGATTTAGACATCACATTTACTGTATTCATAAAAGTCAAATTACAAAATAATAACATTGACACAAAATCCAAAAGATTCACATAAAGAGGATTTTCAGTAGTATGGTGCTTTTTTTAATACACTGTTTTCTGAACAAAGAAACATCTAACTTTCTAACATTTGACAAACTAGAAAAAAATAAAGAGAGAGTCAGACAAACAGAGAGAGTGACCGTGTGTGTGTGTGTGTGTTTATTCTGGCCTGCATGTGTGTGTGTGTGTGTGTAATTCAAAAAGTATTAAATTAATTTCCACCATTAGGGTTTGAGAACAATTTTAACTTAAAATTTGTAGCTTTGTTTTGTGCACAGGAACCAAACGTCTCAATAAAACAAGCAAGTATTTAGAAAGCAAAAATATAGTTTGGTAAAAGAGTGAATGTGTTTTTTCCTTGTATCTAATCGTTTTGTAATCCCTTACATTTATGTCCTTTAATTCAGTTTTGCTGCGGTACCCTCAAATGATGTCATCTGCTGGAGATGATATGGACCTACACTCTTGTTAGGCTACAATCCTTTACACAGATACCACATTTATACTGGTTGTCATCTTTATAACAGGTGCTTTGTTCCATAAGATCCTACATATTACGGCCAAACACTGGAGTTAACTGATGACCCGCGATCCGATTAATAACAATTAGCTTCTGGGTCTGATCAATAATCTTTGTTTATTGATACGCTGCACAGGAATCGACACTTATAGTCATTTTGAAGGCCCATAAAACATAGACAAAAAATATCCCAAGCGGTCAACAGAAAGTTTCACCCTCACGTCATAACCAACAAGCAACCGGTGAAAAGAGGTGAGGGACATTTGTTGTTAACTACTGAGGGCACCCCCCGGTGCCACTCCTCTCACCACAATCCAGTACCCTCACATGCACCATCAGGCATACACATCAGTCCAACCCTCATGGATGGCTCCTACACTACAACAGTTTTAAATTCAGGATGGGCATCAATTCAGCATTTTCCCCTAATATCTGATTTTAGACATTAAATACTCCCAAACTTCATGGAGGTTTCCTGAAAAACAGGCTGAAATTACAAGGCATGACTGGATCCAGTTTTGCCAACAGAGAAAACTGGTTGGGCGAACAGAGGCAGTCACTGTACTGTACTTTCTATTTTAAAAATACATCAGAATGGTAACCTGGAAAGGCTATAACCCACAACTAAAGTAATAAAACTTTATGAATAAAGCAGAACATTACTTTTGTTATGTCAAAACATGTAATTTAAACACTTTACCGACAACATTAATGCTTTATATCTAACACACAGTCAGTGTACCTGATTCTGGGGTCAGTTCAGGAAGTCGAAGTTTCTTCTTCTGCTGTTAAATCGCACGTTACAAAAACACGACAGAGCAGCTGCTGCCATCTGCTGGCCAGATGGGTAAAACACACGGCACCTCGGCGAAAGAGGATCACAGAGGCTGTATGAACGGCTTCTAGTGTGTTCCTTACTAACTTTATCGGGTTATCTTCATTTAATCACTATTAAAAGAAAAAATGAATTAACAAAAACATGAGCAGAAATTTCAAGTCTTTCATCTGGTTTAAGTGAGGGCTCATTGCTTGATGGTCGAAACATTATTCCTTTTTATAAATTTGGCACACACGCAAGCCACACAGACGGGATAGTAATATTATTTTTCACCCAATATTCACACTTTTTTGTACAGGTGGGTTATATTTATAAGGGAGTGGTCAAGAGGTCAAGGCGGATGACCGCCCTCCAGAGCCGAGGTCCTGCCTGGAGTTTCTTCCTCGATGAGGGAGTTTTACCCCGCCAACGTCGCTTGTGCTTGCTCTGGAGGGCATTGTTGGCTTTCTATCTGTACAGCGCTTTGAAATATCTTCAGATGTGATTAAGCGCCATATAAATAAAAGTTGACTGATTGATTGATTGATTGATTATTGTTATTGAAGAATTATCAGATAAAATCTGACTATCAAAAATCTCTTGCATTACAGTGTTAGTCATTATTTCTGTGATGTTATGTTTATTAAAAAAAATCTTCAACGGCCACTCTCTGATTCCTCCCTGGAAAATTTACTGACTTGTGAGAAAATTCTATACACCTTTAATTTGAACACGTTGCTGCAAAAAATTGGACCAATACAGGCACACAACTCAAGGCCGGCGTCTAAATTATATCCATCTGCTATGTTGGCGCGTTTTATTATCTGATGTTTCACAAGTATGCTCGTTGGTAAACCCTGTTTATTGCTTTACATGAATTTTTTTCTGGCTGTATTTTCAACATACTACATACTTTATAAAGGTAATGACGGGATAAAACTTGATATCCTCGTTGAGCTTATTTGATTATTTATGAACATCGATGTACGTTGGATTGCTGGTCATTGTAGAAAATCAACTGTTCGAAAAACGTCATTTGATGATTAATATTTGGTTACGGAGAGTTTTACGATTTCTACCATCCTTGAGACATTGATTTCATTATTGATTGAGCGTCAATTGCGTGAATTTGCTCCTTTGCCGGACGTCCAATTGATGTACATTTCTAATTTATCATTAGACATTATTAAGTTGTTTAATGAATGAGAGATTCGTTAGACCTCATTAGAAAGAACTTTAGGAATGAAGAACAAAAACATGGCAGGTAAAGTCTTATAGAAACTTAGTGTACAGTATGCTGGTTATCAGTGTCTGTATCTTCTGTTGTATGGTGTAATAATCACTTTCTATGTATCGCAGTATTGTATTCATGCATTAAATGTAGGTTTGCACCCCGAGGTGTTTACCAATACAGAACGTGGAAATAGCGGGACGCGTGTCAGCATCCTTGTCTTATTAGTGATCGCTCCGCTGCGCTTTGTGTGATGGAGGCGTGAGCAGCGACAAAGACGGCAGAAGGAAACCGTGGTGTGTATGAGGGGCGAGCAGTGCCCCAAGGTTCAGCGTGGTGAAGGAATCCGTTTCTCTTGACTGGATTAGTGGCGTACGACGTGCTCACAATGCTTCTGCATGCTTCTGGAGAATTAATGGATCTTTTTTTTTTGCCCCATGCAGATCAGCTTTATTCATTGTTTAGCTTGCTTGCAGAAATAATGATGCAATTTGTTCAATTGTTTGTGTTCTAATATAAAAACAATGACTAAATAATAAATTTGTTCATTCATTCGTTTTCTGTATACTGTATGTATGTATGTATGTATGTATGTATGTATGTATGTATGTATGTATGTATGTATGTATGTATGTATGTATATATATATATATATATATATATATATATATATATATATATATATATATATATATATATATATATATATATATATATATATATATATATATATATATATATATATAAATAAAATGGATGCCGACTGTGTCTCATTCCAAGGATGCAATATGAGTAGTTTCACAGTGTCCATGTGTGGGACGCTAGTCAGGCATCATTCAATTTTTGCAGAATTAGAGTCCCACTGATTACATGAGCACAGTTGTATAACAGTGCACTATAAAACTGTCACCAATCTCCTATTTTCAGTGATTTAAAGTTAATGGTTGGTTTTATTCTATAACTAAGAAAGTTTGCAGCATCAAATCATTACCTTTGAGTTTAGGCTGTAGAGCTGTCATCAAAATTTTAAACTAGACTAATGAATGGTAATGATTTTCTATGGGTGAGTGGATTGAAGGTGTGAACAGCTGTATCAGCAGCATAGCTGAGTGCTCTAAATAGTTTATCCCACATACTGTACCTGCTGTACCCACACACAGATTAAAGACAGAACAGCACATGAGAGCTGAGAACATGAGTCCTGCATAATTCAGAGTAATGAATGCACAAAAATTTAAAGTGGTTCAGAACAACATGGAACACCGCAACAGCACCTTCAGTAATAAATAATTATATGACTATGATTTGTTGTCCTTGTTTTCATACATGAACCCAGTGATTTGAAATTGCACAAATGAAGCTTGGAGGAAAAAGTAAAATAAAATTAATACAAAACTCCTCCTATATTTGTGTGTATTGTGATCACCTGTGCTAATGTTACTGACGCTGTTGTTGTTTTGTTGTTGCCCTGAGTTCTGTCTACGCGTGTGTTGAGCTGTGCGTCAGTTCACAAAACTTGGAGGGGTGTGTGAAAGTGTGTAAATGAGCGGTGAGCGGGAGTTTGCTGAAGAGTCCTGGTGTGAGGATTGTTGAGGCTGGAGGCCGAATAAAGGCCGCTAAAGAGAGTGTCGTGAGTGTCATCCTTGTCGGTCATTAGACAACACAAGGGGTGTTACAGTATTTTTTTCCATTGTCTGAATAAGTGAGACATGTTCTCTCTTAGTGTTCGAATTTCTTCTCCAAAATGGTTATGTTGTTATATTCAGAGACTCTATTTTAAACCATTTTGGTTTAATTCCACAGCCATAACTGACAAAGAGATATGGGCAGATATTCACAAATAGGAACTTCCTTGTTCAATAACTTGTTCATGAAATACTGTATTGCCAAAACACATACCATGCCTCCTTAGTACTGGAGTAAGGTACACAATTTCCTGTCTGTCCGTCCGTCCGTCTGTCCCTCCCTCCATCCATCTATCCATCTATCTATAATAGTGTCGTTCTTATAATAGAGCCTATCTATAGATAGATAGGCTCTATCTATAATAGAGCCTTTCTTTCAGCTGGACAAACAAAACTGGTCATAATGTAGCTGACAATATGCAAGGACTGTCTACGAAGTGCAAAACCAAATAAATAAATAATATTTTTACAAGTAAGTAAATAATAAGTAAGTAGTTAAGTAAGTGAGTAAATATATATATATATATTTATACACACAGTATAAATATATATACACACACACACACACACACACACACACACACACACACACACACACACACACACACACACACACACACACACACACACACACACACACATATATATATATACACACACACATAGATAATTAACTATCTATCCGAATAAATGAAGTATCCCCACCTATATATTTGAATAACTTCACTTGAAATTCTCACACTGTCACCAACTCCACCCATTACCTGTCAATCAAGCATCCAGCCAATCACGGCGCATACACCACAAGGAATCATGTGAACAATATGGCGTAAGACATCTACTACGTTAGCAGAAGAAATAACTATACATGGACTTCCCAGTTAACAGAATTTTAGAGTGTCATAACTGTTCCCACAATTTTTATGTTTTTGAGCAGAGAGTCCAAACAGCAGGAACGACACAGAAAACGGCAACGAATTCTGAGTGAAACTATCTGGCTAGCACGAACAGTCTGTGCAGCTCTGGTTTCCGTTTGAAATGGGAAAATTGATGTAGTATCCAAAATGCCCCTCGGGCATCTGACAAAGATGGCCGGTCTTTAAGTAACCTGGAAGATGAGAGGCGACACAGCTTCAGGTTTTCCAATGAGTCCAGTTGATCTCCCATGGCCTGCATGAGCAAGAATCTCCACAGACATCACATGCTAACATATGCCAGCAAACAAATCATACGCTGAATCACACAAGATATTGTGACATGGTGAAAAGGGGCATGTGAGTCAAAATTGTAATGACTCATGAGTTTGGTCATGACATTCTACTTCTTCATTTTGTTTTCTGAAATTTTAATTTATACTATAATCACATTAAAAAAAAAATTTTTTTTTTGCATTTTTGCCTGTTTCAGCAATAACTGGGAAATATTGGTATTTTAAAATAATTTCAATTAGTTATAAAGTGTATTTTACATTTAATACATTATACACTCATAAAAGTTTATGTGTACTAATTTCTGCTCTTTTCTTGCCTGAACTGTTGGTACTACAGTTCGGCTCTTATTCTAATCCAAGTCCCGTGTGGGCGTCATTAATTCGCATGAAGACTCATCCCCACTAAGGCTCCTGCTTCCTCCGTGTGGCACTAATCGCCCCTCATAGCCTCACTTCTCACGGTGAGGGCTGTGACTCCATGTCTGTTCATGAGGGAGGATGCTCAGAGCCGACCCAGCCTTCCCAGACGCAAGTATTGAGTGACAGTCTTTGCGTTGTTCTCCTCTGTTCTGAATGGTACTGGGATGTGTTTTAGAAGGAGGGGAGGGCAGGGGGGGGGGAGATTGGGCAGCAGCGACCCACCAACCTCACCGCCACTGAGCCTGACATGAATGGCAAGTAAAAAGAGCTCTTTCAAGCGAGCAAATAGCACAGGAATGTGCGTAAGTCTGCTGGGCTGCGCTCCGGCTTCTGGAAGGGACATTTTGGATCCGCCTCGTTTTGTTTGTAAACACCTAGCAGGGAAGAATTTAGATATAAATTCATTTTTATTTTTTATTTTAAATTATCCTTCGTCATTATTTTAATTTCAATCCCAGGGGGGAGGGACTGTTTTTGTGAGGAGCGTTTTTTTTCCCCCCCCCTCTTGACACCCGTGAACAAGACAAACTTCTTCCATGGCACTGGTTATGGAGCCTGTCAGCAAGTGGAGCTCCAGTCAGGTGGTTGACTGGATGAAAGGTAAGCTTCATGCGCGATGAGAGACACACAGAACCCGGTGGTTCCTTCCTTTGGCCATATTGCAGTGAATATAGTGTTGCGCTTCGAGCCCAAATGCCAGAGCAGAACAAAAACACCTGCTGAGTCTCGGGTGGAATCGACTTGCAGCTTCCTAAACCATTTAATAACATCGTTTAATCGATTTTGTGGCGTAGTTTCAACGTCAAGGCGACTTCAGCCCATTTCCAAACAAATTCAAAACGTTGGAACCCTCTATTGTGTCCTGCGGAGGTTGTTGGTGACGCGCAGGATGCTGGAGATCACAGCAGTAACCCTGCGCATTGGACCTGTGTTCACATCAGGGATTTTTAAATGAATGACCAAGGTTTATGTGTGCAGTGTCGGTAAACAGTTGATTTTCAGTCGTGAGTATTCACAGCTGACTTACAAACCTTCATGACTGTCTTAACTAGTTTTATAGCAGAGAACCTCACACTGAAACCAGATGTGAGGTTCATCCATTAAGACACAAACAAGCTCTGACTTCATGCTTCCAGGCATCACAGCGATTTAATGTCACAGCAGCTACAGTCATGTATTAGGTTTAAATTGAATTAGTTTCAAAGGCAAACAGATAAGCTCCAGCTTGTTGATGAAGCACCAGAAACAAAGCATCCAAGTTAAGCCTTAGAAAACAGAATAAATTAAACACTAACATCATTTGGTTTGGATAAGGAAGACTGTCTGGTTGAGACGGGAGATAAAGGACTCAAAACAAACCCACAACTCATTAGACGTGCAGTGGTCTGTTTGCACAACAAACTAATCAATGCAATTACTATCCTGTATGTGCAAAACGTGAAGAGAGATGCTGAACTCAGTTGAGATCATCCAGAGTGTTTATTTGTTTGTTTGTTTGTTTGTTACAGTCATTATTTCTGCATTGTTTTGCAGAGCTATGTGCTCACGTGTCAGGCACAGCCCCTCAGAGACGTTATGGATGAAACCTACACATCCATCTTTACAGCCCTAATACCCCCCCACACACACATATACACACACACACCATCACCACACACACATACATAGATGCAGTGCCTTAGTCATAATTCTTAGCCTGAAGGCCTTTTTCTGCTGGCTCAGACGTATTATGATTGCAGAGATCAGACCTCTTTGAGTCTGAGCTGTGTGTCACAAATTTCACCTGAATCTAACGCTTCGTATCAAATCGGATGCTTTTGGGCCCGGTAATCTGTGACCTCATGGAGGATTTTTTACAGACAAGTGAGACACGAGGTGTGGGAAGGAAAGACAGAATCACCACAATAGTTCACATGAGCTCTGAGATGATTGGCAAGGAAGTTGGATTCACAAGTGAGAAATGTGGGCAGCGAGATGCAGAGATTGGCTGTGAGAGATGACTCTTCTGTGTCCCACATCTGACAAGTGGAGCAGAGACAATTCTGTGCCCGGAGCCCACTAATGGTAATTTAAAGTGAGGGAAGGAGTGGGACTGAGGGAAAGGAAGCGGGGTGAGAAGGGTGGTGGGGTGGGTGGGTTGGGGGGGATTCATTCTGGTCACACAGCCATTCTTAGCTCTGCAACGTTTTGTCATTAGCATTCACGGTTCCTTTATTAGTATAGTGCCTTGTGATGTCACCAGGGGCCAAGTAGGGGTAGCCTGTGACCTCACAACCCCTCTCTCTACCCCCTGTTAATGTTTTGTGTGGGCAATACGTTCTATTCCCAGTTGCAACAAAGACTCCATCACAAAGAGAAAAGAATTCCAGCATTGACTGAAATTTTCGTCTTGACATGCTGATGGTAGCTGTGGAAACACATATCATAGGTGTTTTTTTTCTTTTTGGAAAGTGTTGTTTTTATGAATCTGCAGCTGTTTGCGGCATAAAACTAATGTAGGATTAATGTAATCTCCAGCGTGAATTAATGTAATTCATGTTATGGGAAGTACAACATATATCTTTGAGTTTTGTCTGCGTTGGACTCATGTCCTCATCTGATGGACACCATGACAGTAATTGTTGACAAGTCAGATTAGCATAAATCTACAATAACAATGTTAACAGCCTTAAATATCTGTTTTACCTCACATCAGCAGTGGATTATCCACAGCAGAGTGGAGATCAGAATGTAGTGGTGCTTTGCTTTTAATTTCTCTTCAGTGATAATCTGACCCGTGCATAAAGGCACAGGGAAACTGATACAGTTGAGATTACTTAGTGCATTGAGAGAAGTATCCTTCATCCAGAGGGGCTTTCTGTCATGTGACCCGACAGACATCGAAGGAAATAAGTGGCATTTCAGCTGCAGTGGTAAAAAACGCTGATGCTTAGCGTTCCAGAACAGATTGTGAGGATTTATTTTTTGTGTTTTTAATACAAGTCACTATCAAACAGTGATGCCACGCTTTATACATTTTGTTAAGTTTTTAATTATTGCAAATGAAATCAGCAGAAAGCTATACAAGACCACCGCTACCATATAGTTACTTTATAGAAGCCTTTATGTTCTCTCTTCACTTTTTCAAAATTAATTTGCTTCGATGCTGAGAGAATCCCTGCCAAAAATCCAGAGTCATGGTTACTATAGCAACGCAGGGAATACTTCAAGGAATGCATTGACATAATGAGTCTCAATTAATGTGGTAAAGAAGCTGATTAGTTGAGCCTTTAAGTTTTTTCGCCAGCCATGAAAACTCTGTTTCCTTATCCAGTGTTTAGCTGCCAGCTAGATGCGGTTTGAATGCTTGATAAGGTTTAAGCAAAGCACTGAGTTAAATGTACATAATTATTCCTTAGTAATGAAAAGAGAAGATGAGCAAAGAGCTGTCTGTCTGTTTTCCTCCTCACTCACAGAGTGTTTAGAAAAAACCGTACAAAGGCTACTCTCTCTGTTTCAGTTGGTAAAAGGATAACCAGTTAGCATGCAGAGCACTGTCTAGTGTTATTCACCAATCTTATATACGTACTAATGTACATTTGGATCAGACACTTATCAAGTAGTCTGTCAACAGATCTTTTTTTTGTTGTCATTTTTACATTTAGATTTTAGAGAAAAAATAAGAATATTCACCTTTACATCAGCTATTCTTGACTTGTGGTTACCACTGACAGTTTGTCCTTCAGCATTGTGGATCTGATTTTTTGCAACCCTCTCTGTTTACTGAAGCTGGGAAGAGCAAAAAAGGGTTCAGTAGGTTAATCGAGAATATTTTTTTATCAAACTACGGATCTTCCTTTGAGTAGACAATCTCTCTTACCACTGGAGCTGCAGTTTATATTTATTATTATTATTATTTTGTGAATCTCTGCGGTGCACTGGTGTTGTGCCCGGAGTGTCCCCCGCCTCACGCCCTGTGCCAGCTGGGAAAGGCTCCAGCTCCCCATGACCTGCTATGGAAGATACAGCGGCGGAAAATGGATGGATGGATTTTGTGAATAAATAATTTGTTTTATTGATGTTAAAATGATCAAATTAAAGTATTATTAATTGCTTTTCTTTTTGATATTATTTTTTCCTATTCCAGTTGGTGATAATTAATAATATAACGAACCCTAACCCTGTCATTATCACCATCATTTAGTGTTTCAGAAAGTTTTGCTGACATTGAGTCATGGAAGTCTTCATTTAAGTCAAGGGTAATTCTTGGATTTTGTTTCTGATGCTGTTGTATTGGTGATAACTTTATTTTTGTTTTTGATGTATAGACATCAAATGGAGATTCAGAATGCCTTTGTTTTTTTCTTTTTTACCTACACTACAGACGTGTCCCTTAGAATGTATACTACACATGCATTAATATTACATCTGTAACAATATAAAGTGTTTTGATATTGGTATACCGTATATGAAATGAAACACAATCCTTGGTTACTTGCTGTCTTTTTATAGAGTCAGATTGGGTACCATTGACTTACAAGGTACACAGAATGGAAAGATTACACAGACACACACATCATAAAGCTTGCAATTTTTAGCAGGTAAGGCCATTTTGTGTTCCTAGAGCACAATACAACCTTGGCTTGTAGTTTTAGTGCGCTACACTTCATTAACTGCTTTGCTAAGTGACTCAACACCTGCTACAAGAGTGAAAGATGTTAAACAAGCTGAGCAGAGACAGCCCCTTTTTTTAATTTGCAGCCTTTTCAAAGCTGAAAATACACCTCAGGACTGTCAGATTTCTTTTCTGACAGGGGCTGTTTTCACACTTAACATAACAGAATTGCATCCTACTCTCACACTTTAGAGATTTACAGCATATTCCCTGGCAAGGAAAGGGATGTCAGACCCGTCTTGAATACATGCGAAAGATAGTTTCTCAAGAATCAGGAAATCTGGCCAATTAAATTTTCACCTTGTCTTGCTGTTCTGAAAGTTGTCCTGTCCTTCTGTGTACTTTTCTCAGGCCTGGATGATTGCCTGCAACAGTACACAAAGACCTTTGAGAGGGAGAACGTAGGGGGGGACCAGCTGCTGCGAATCACCCACCAGGAGCTGGAGGATTTGGGAGTGTCCAGAATCGGACATCAGGAGCTTATATTGGAGGCTGTTGACTTACTCTGTGCTCTGGTGAGACCAAGTTCCCACTGCGTCTTCCCACGACTCCGTGCTGTCACTCTAAAGCATGCCACACCACTGCTGTTAAGTTTCTGTGACACATTTGGTACCTCCTTCTCCTCCTCCTCCCCCTCCTCCTCCTCTTCCTCCTCCTCCTCCTGCTCCCCATCCACTTCCTCCTCCTCCTCCTCCTCCTCATCACCATCATAGTCATAAATGTTCCTAATTCTCTACAAACCCAGAAGTATGATGTCGTCAACCTTTGAAATGAGGAGGTAAAATGGTCCTGGAAAATGCACGTTTTGGTTATGCAAGATTTCAGCAGTTAATTTTGATGGTGTCATCCATCAAGTCCTTGAAACAGCAAGCTGCAATTTAAAAAAAAAAAATCTCAGTTTAAATGAAACTGAAATAATTACAATAGAACTAAAAAAAAACGAATTTGCCGTTTCGAACATCAAGGCAAATCTACTTGATAATCTCAAAATATACTCTGCAGGCAAATCTCAGAACATGGATTAGAGCTTCTTCAGGAGATTTCTGCTCCGACTCTCAGAAACACAAGTTTTGTGAGTGTCAGCACGATAGACTACTGCTCTACCGCAGAAGCTAATGTGCTGCTGAAACAGTCATGTCCAATATTTATATACCTTGTTACACTTCACTTGTCACTGCAGCGACCTCAGCCCTGTATTGCATTATGATTTAGTTCAGCAAGATCACAGCAATGTAAGAAAAGACAGTAACAATGTGGCTTTGAGTCCAGGAGAAGCTCTCCAGTAATAATGCAAAACACAAATTTCTGTCAAAGACACATCATTGAGTCTATTACTGTAGTGTATGTTTTTATCCATTTATTTATGTACTCTGTTATCTGTACAAAAACTATGCTTGCAACTAACAGTTGTCTTAATTGTTGACCAGTCTTCAGAATATTATGTTAGCTGAGCTCATGCTGACAAAAGGAATCAGATAATATGAGGAACACACAGATACAACAGATGGTTTTCCAAAATACAACTTCATAAAGGACAGAGTTTGTCTGTGTATTTATTCTCTCTGTTGAAATAGAAATAATGCCAGGCTGGAACCCCAATCAGTCTTCACATCACGTCTGGTAGCGGATAAAAGACTGACGTGAGTCTTGTAGGATCCATTCTAAAAGCAGATGGTCTTATCACACTTTGACATTAAATCCACTCAGAATTTACTTATACTGTACATTAATGCAAAATATCTCGTGTGATGTTGTAGTTCATTAATTTTTTTCTTCATAGCAACAAGGAATTTGTCAACCTCTTTTTAATACATGCAAAATATTTTTGGGGGGAATTTGTCGTGGGTATGTTCTCCATCTGTGGTACCCTGCTGAATCCAACACCTAGAATGCATGCATTGGTTATATTTATCCATTATTTCTGCCTATATAAAAATGTACATGTATGCTGTTGATAAATATGAATGTAATAGAATGAAATACTTGATCATATGGTAAAGTAAGAGGTGAAGAGGTTGGAGTAGAGATGAAGATGTTAGGTTGAGAGATACACATAGATAAAGGTTTAGTGAACTGAGGTCACAGATGCAATCTGAATCTAAAGTCCTTGCATCGCTGCACAGGGGGGCCTTGCCTCAGCCCCAAAGCTCTTTACGTAACTGGGATTTAGTTTAAGTCTCTCAGGCACTGCTGTATTAAATATGATTAGTGCCCCTCCTGCTGTACTCTCCCCTCCCAAGAAATTCTGATGTGACAGACACCCGCAGGCCAACACTTGACGTTCGCCGGTCAGGGTGATGAGTGTTCTGCTATCCAGAGACATGCGAAGTGACAGTTGGAGGGAATCGGGGTTGGGTGGACGGGTCACTGGGCTTCATTCCTCACATGTTTAAGCAGCATCTACTGTATTGCAACAAAGTGGGATCCTCTGCCAGTTTTTTTTATTTTTTTATTTTTAATACACAGAGAAATGCTGGTTTCAGTTTCACACTGGCAGAAACTCTTGTAATGCATCAGAAATTCAAACAAACACAGACAAACTGTTCAAACAAGGGGATTTACTTTCTCTCCTGCAGAACTATGGACTAGAGACTGAGAACCTGAAGACTCTTTCTCATAAGCTTAATGCATCTGCCAAGAACCTGCAGAACTTCATCACAGGCAGGCGCCGCAGCGGGCATTATGATGGTCGAGCCACTCGCAAGCTGCCCAACGACTTTCTTACCTCTGTGGTGGATCTGATTGCTGCAGCCAAGAGTCTTCTGGCATGGCTCGACAGGTGAGATTTGCAACAAAGTACACCTGGAGTATATTGAAAGATAGTAAATGGCATGTTTGAACTCTGTGGACTGGTACATGCTGTATACTGATGCAACGCAGCACTGGTTTTACATGACATAGGCTAAAATTTTGCTTGGATCCACATTTATGATGATGAATTCATTTTCAACTCTGGATTAGACATGTATATGTCATGTATATGGTTTCAATATGATGGAATTCTTGAATTCTGCATTTTCTGTACATTTGACTATATTTGGAAATAATACATTTCAACATTTATAAAATATCTTCAGAAAGAAATGAGACAACCTTGTGGTGCATTTTGTGTTTTCAACATGTTTTTATTAATTTTGTTTTACACATTAATAACATGACCGATTGCCTTTCAGAAAAGAATGAGTAAAGTCTTTATATATGTTGATTTTTACTGCGTCCAGAGAAACACAGAACAGGCTTATTTATACATTGTTCTATTGCTTCTTTCTCTGTGGGATTGTGCCAATGTTTTTGTTTCTGCTTGAATATGTATGTGTGTGTGTGTGTGTGTGTGTGTGTGTGTGTGTGTGTGTGTGTGTGTGTGTGTGTGTGTGTGTGTGTTTGATATCTCGAAGTTCAAAGCAAACAACATTCAACAAAAATAGACTGAAGTTTCTTTTCCAATAAACTCATCATGCGCATAATCTGCACACAATCTGCAAGCATGAAATCGCTTTGATATCTGGAGTTTCCTCTTAGTCTCTGAATGCATCGTTGTTGACAGAATGGTTCTTCACAGTGTATATTTCTCATGAGTCATATTGTCTGCATTAAAAACAACAAATGGGGAATCGAAATAAAGCAGTGCTTTCTTTAGGCTTGTGTATTATATTTATAACAAATGAAATGAACATGGTTGGTTTTGTAAACTGATGCCCATCATTATGTGTTTGGACCTGTTGCCACAGATTTACCAATGATTTAATCTCAAAGGATGGATGATCTAATGGTTCATTCCAGGTGCTCCTTCTTTTTCAGGTCTCCATTCGCAGCGGTGGCAGACTACTCCGTGACCAGAAACAGCGTGATCCAGCTGTGTCTTGAGCTCACTACAATTGTACAACAGGTAATTGTGTAATACCGATATTCCATTCCCCTTTAAGAATTACCTTTAAGGTGAATTGTTGCTCATTTTATAGTATGTGATGTGGAGCATCAGATGAAATACATGAAAAGAAGGAAAATGAAGACGCTGCTGATCAGATCGAATGTAAGGAGTTTATGTCAGATTAGATTTGAATGTGAGTGTGTTTGTTAATGTTGTCAGTCAGCTCCACTTGACCATGAACGATCAGCAAATAATGAGGGGAAAATGCACTTGATAGGTTTATATGGAGTTAAAAGAAAGATTTAAGTCGGAAAATAAAATGAAGAGCAGGAGAGGGAGAGACATGCCTCCGCATTGGTGATTCATTTGTTTTGTGTTCGTGCATTGCTGTGTGGGAGTGTTGGGGGTTATAGGTGCCAAGCTGCTCGGTTTTTGCTTATATCCACCTCCAGCAAAAATGCCAATAATAGCTCCATTTTGACACATTCTCTTGAGGTAACAGTGCTCTTTGAATGTTCCCCAGGACTGCTCTGTGTATGAAACCGAAAACAAAATCCTGCATGTGGTGAGTTGCTGACTTCTTTACACTCAATTTAATGTCAAAGCAGATATAACGTGTATGTATTCATCTGTTCATGTGTGCTCTATCCAGTGTAAAACACTGTCTGAAGTTTGCGACCACATTATTTCTCTGTCATCGGATCCCATGGTGTCCCAGGCAGCACATCTGGAGGTTGTGCAGCTCGCTAATATAAAAACTACCGAAGGATTGGTAAGACTCAGTCAAACGGTGTGAAATGTCTTTTTTATTGGTCATCCTTCTATAGTTTTTTGGATTGTGTCATTAGAGGATAATTAATCACATTGTAATTATGATTAATAATGAAATAACTAATACTGCTGAATGATGGAAAAATCTACTCAGATTTAGTACTCAGAGAAGTCTCTGTGTTTTTATAACTTATGTTTCATTCAAATATTGTCCGTGCAATTAATTTTTCAGGCCATATCTGAGTGCAGAGAAACAGCTGATTTATTTGCTCAGTAAATAAAACTAACTTCAACCCATTCATATCTGTCAGTTTTTCTCCTGATCCAAATTCCACATACTGGCGTAGGTGTTTTGGTACCAAGTACCAAAGCTATTTACTTAAAGGGTTGGTTGACCCAAATTTCCCAAAACCCCATTTCCTCATTCACCTCTAGGGACATTGAACCACATAAATATGTTTTTAGTTTTGTTGTCCCGGTTCTGAGATATTCTCATATTTAAGACTTAAACCTTAACCAGTACAATGTAGCTAGATAGCAGGGGCTGTCCTAAGCCTAGACCTTTGCAGACAGTATTTTAGGTGTTGCTAAGACCGTGTGAATTAACCTAAAAACACTCATGTCATAGAATTGCACCGGCAACATAAACATTACTCATTTACCTGTTTCAACAATCTCTCGTCTCGGTTAAGCAGTGATATTTAAACAGAGGAGGCAAACACCACAAACCCATGGGTTTGTATAGCAAGGTTTGAATTAGACACAGACAAAACAATCTGACATAAATGTAGACACAACATTACACAACACTTCTAGTGACTCTGTGTTTGGCTCACTCCTATTTAGTGCTTGTATATTTCAAATCTATGTGCTCTTGCACGATTCTCTGTTTCATATTTTACTTCTCTAATTTTAATTGACAAATGTTCTCAGTTTTTTTTCTATTAGTTGTATTTAAGTTTATTCTTAACACTCTCTTTTAGTTTGTACAACTCATATTCATCAGAGATACCATGGTAATAGAATATTAGTTTTACTAAATGTGCATACTTAGACTGGTATATAATCATCAATTGAGGGTAATTCTTGATCAATATGTAAAAATATATAATTACAATAAAAGCAATCAGTCCTTTTTAGTCCTACTGAGTTCCAAGTGCTGGTATCTTGTACAGTATAAAATTGTACTAAGTGCCTTCTTCCCATTCTCAATATCAGCATTAACAGATTTGTCCTGTCTGAGATTTTTACCAAACGTTTTTCAAATAAAACAGAAAGCATCATTAATTTTGGATGAATACTTGAGTTCTCAAAAATCTGGAATAATTTTGGTTGGAAGATTTTTTTGTCTGAACCAAACCGATATGTTATAATACTGGCAGCTTCAGCTCCCCTCAGAGAGGGTCAAAAACTGCCTTGAAAATAGCATTGAAAATTCAGAACATTGCTTTCCAGAGACAGTTCTGCTGTTATTGAGGTTAATGCAAAGACCTTGGTGTTAAAGGTTAAAGGTTCATGCAGCACTTAATGGAGCTCACTTTTTTTTTCTGTCTCAAAACTGGGTTTTGCTGAGCTTGTGGGCATATGAGTCATGTGATGCAAAGCAACACAAAAAGAACATGTTGCCCATTTTGAAAGAGACAAAATATAAAATAGTTTTTATTGAGGAAAGCAGTGCAACAAAATTGTTTTTTTCTATAAAAACTGGGCATTGTAGGATGAAGAAGCAGCGAGGAAATTTTTACCAGTGCTGTTAAACCATCAGCACTTTGCTGAACTCCATCTCTACACTGACCTACACTCAGGCTCGAGTGGCCACAACAAAAACCCCACCCCCACACAAATGCTAGCAGGGGGCATGGAAGTTCTCTCATCCGTTCAGTGAAACTTGAACACAGCAATGCACCAAGTTGCCTAAAAATAAACCTCTTACAGTTATCCTGAAGACTGGCATGTTACATCTGTGCATGTGTGTGTGTTTGTGTGTCTGTCTGTCCGTGTGCATCCATGTGTGCGTGTGTATGTGTGTGTGTGTGTGTGTGTGTGTGTGTGTGTGTGATGTACTTCAGACCCCTTATCGATGAGAATTTTGAGTTTTAATGAGTTTTAAATTCTCTTCAACAGCAAATATTAGCCTCAATCATTCCTCATGTTTGAGTCAGTTGTTAGAATGAGATTCGCTGCTTGATGTTAATTCAGATTAGGCAGTTAATAACAAAAACCTTGTGACATTAAAACATGTTGTTCTAACATTCATTTGGTCTGGCAAATTCAAATATCAATACGTTTACATCCTTCATCTCTGCTTAAACCAATTGAAATAAAGCTTCCACTATTTGTGATGTAAGATTAGATAATTACACAACACTTCATAAATCTAGTGACCCTGTGTTTGGCTCACTCCTATTTAGTGTTATTTATATTTCAAATCTATTCTTTCATGATTCTCTGTTTTATATTTTCAGACAACTGGTCGTACAAATGACAAGGATGTGTTGTGTTACATCAGGGACATGGTAGCTATGAAATGCAATAAAATGGATTTTTCTGCTCTCTTCCCACAGGGCATGTATATCAAATCGACATATGATGGTTTGCATGTAATTACCGGGACAACAGAAGGAGTAAGTGAGAGACTCTTGGTGTTTACCTACAGTACGTGGTTGTTTGTCTCACTGTTCATTCATCTGTGTGTTGAGTGGAGTGGTTGTGTCATGCTGGGCTGTATCGGGATGGTGAAATGGAGCAGCAGTTAATGACTGCCTCTCTGTCTATCTCTATCTCTATGACTGTCTCTCTGTCACCAGTCCCTGGCTGACCGTTGTAAGAAAATCCATGCCGGAGATGAAGTCATTCAGGTTAATCATCAGACGGTGGTAAGACTTGATGTTTTCACATTGTTGCATGAATTTGCATCTTTTTCCCAAACATTTTTCTTTTGAATTTGCAGAGTGTTTCCTCAAAATTAATTCACACAATCTTACTCTTCGCACAAACAAGTATTTTCCAGCTCAGATTGTGTGTAAATGTTAGTTCATGAGGTTCCTTCATCCACAACTGGGTTGCAGTATATCCACAAAGGGTCACTGCAGCACTGCTGGATCTGATGTTGTAAAGGTGGCTGATAAAGCTGTTGTTGTTATTCTTGTCGTTGTTGTAGTTGTTGTTATTGGGAGTTTTTTTAGGATGTGGCTATGTTGATCTGTTCGGATGAATATTTGACTCGTCACAGTCAGCTGACATCATTTAATTCTTCTCACCAATGCAGCTCAGATGATTTGGAGGTACATGCTACTGCTCTTTAATAAATGTAAATAAAACTTTAAATTTAATCTTGATTTCTGCTAAATTCTTAGACACCAATGATGTACATAAGGGTTTTACTTGTTAAACAGAGCTGTCCTTATGCCACATGTCTGATTGACATGTTTTTCATGTTCAAATTTGGTTAAGCTTTACAACCTTCCTGTCGGAACTGAACAACTGAAAGTGTCCAATTTTCACATTATAGAGTTCATATTCTAGTGCATGGTATTATTAGAACAAATCAGTGAAAGGATTACAGAAAAGGAAAGATGGTCTCAGAATTAGGATGTTGCCATTCTTGGTGGGTGTTTTAATTCATCGCAGTAGGAACCAGAGCTCCCAAAGTTTTTCCTGCTTTGAGTTTGACCTTTTATCCCAAGCTGTGCCCAACTTCAAAATGTCTTCTCAGTAGAGCACAAGTCAGACAAAATAATTGGCCTTTTACTATTTTCTTTGCCAAGAGACAAAACTGGACAAACCTCCTGTTGCTTAAGTCTACACAGCATTGTATAAATTCAGTGTAAATGAAAGCAAAAAATTCCACTGGTATACAATTTAAATATAGCACCCTTTGTCTGAAATAATTGCTGCCTGTGTGTGCAACAGCACGACATCTGATAATTACACAGCTCACGTCAGGTTCATTTCAGTCAGTCAGTCAACTCACCCACTGAATGCAGCCATTTCTGTTAAGACTGTGTGCAAATACAGAGTTGATTTTAGTGTCAAGACTCTTTCAGCTCACTGTGAAGCATCATTTAAGAGCTGCCAAAAGTGAGAGCAGGGAGGTGTCAGTGCATTCTCCTGCAAGAAATAGACTGTATCCTGATAGACCGGAATAGGGTAGATGTTCCAATCTGTCATTGTGATAAAGACCCAGCATAATGATTTATATTATTTAATACATCTATGCATGTCTCGCATTCTTTTATAGTTTGATTATGAACACATTTACAGAGTTGAATCTTCATTGCCATCTTTTTGCACATCCTGCATGAGCTGATATTGGTACTGGACATGATGTGCATTCATTTTTTTAAATTCTAACCGAAGAAACAGTTCATTTACTCCATTTTGTCAGTATGTGGTTTGCTTAGCGGTGGCAAATCAAAAGGCGTCCTGCTGTGCGTGTCATGCTGCAGAAATGAGCAGGAGCTGAGTGAGTTTGACAGCTTAAGTGGCTGATGGCAATATGTAAACTTAGTTCACTCAGATGTTAGCTAATCCAAAAGTGCAATGTCACTCACGGAAACTGCCACAACTGTCTTAGATCCTCATAATACATCGAATTAGTGCAGCCTATAGGACAGATTCATAACAGCTAAATGTTTATGAACATCCTTTTAGTGGAGCTTTAGTGAAGAGGAATCCTTTTCAAAAGCTACATCTGATGGTTGAGCAATGAAAGAACGTTCAGGCCTGGTAGACAGAAGGAAAAAAAACATTACTGTTAGGAAAACAAATGAACAAAAGAATAAAAAGATGGGGTCAAGAGTTCAAATACAATCTGGGACCTTTGTGGATTGAATATACAGTAAATGTTCTCTGTGTGTCTGGCTGCGCTCTGTCTGGGTTCTCTGTGGGTTCTCCAACGCCTTCCCACCACCAAAAACATGTATTGCTACATTGTGACTTTAAACTGACCATGGGCACATATTTGATTGGTTGCTTGTTTGCCTGTCTGGCCCTGTGATGAACCAGTGACTTATCCTCATACTTTTACACAAGATAAGGTTTTATAGAAAATAAATAAATGAATAGATAGTTGATCAATAAGACACACTAGTATTGAAGAATGAGTTGCCTGATGCATTTGAGGCAAACAGTTTCTAATTATGGCAGAATTTCATCGCAAAGATGGAGATCAAAGTTCCCTGGATTTGTGGATTTTCATAAGAAGCAGATGTAAGAACGGCTTCCGAGACAAAGGAAATGAAAGAAGAAAAACTCTCCATATGCAAGAGCTGCCATGTTATTATGTCTGAAAATAATTAAACAAACACAGAATATGATTTTAAAATAGGCAAAATAGTTAGTTCTACTGAGCACAGACATAAAAGACTACAAATATAAAGACAGCATGTCAGAAATAAGCAGCTCAATACAGCAGTGATGGGACGTGTGTTTCAGGAGTGGTCAATAAAAATGTAAGGCACACACACGCACACACACACACACACACACACACACACACACACACACACACACACACACACACACACACACACACACACACACACACACACACACACACATTAATTATATATATATATTCATTATATATATATTCATTATATTATATATATATATATATATATATATATATATATATATAAAATTAAAATTATTAAAAAAAAAAAAATATATATATATATATATATTTTTTTTTTTCTGGCCACATGCAACAAAAGCAACAACGCTTTGGATGACAAGTGTCTTTTGCAGCCTGTTTGTCTCTTTAATGCCCTTTTGGTATTAATCATTTCTATGTAGTTTCTGTCAAGATGAAAAATGACTTGGAAAGCACCAAAGTGATGGCTAATCAGCACCTGAAAAATGCTCGATTTTCCTGGCTATTTGAAATACACAGGATGTTCTGAAATTGACTCCGGGCAGCCAAGCAAGAGAGTATATCTTCTCCTCAGAATCAACCTGGCATATTTAGTCCAGCGGCAGACAATGTTTCTCTGGTTTTGTTTTTTGTGCCAAATGTCATCAAAACTGGGTTACTGATTCGTTACCATGCATGGCGTTGTTCACGACAGCAAGGGAGCTTACCTCATCATGACAGCAACTACAGCATGATAATCACTTGAGGCATACAAGATGCCCTCTAGCATCCAAGTTTGCAGCCGCAATCTTCATCAGTATGAATCATTGAGGCTGCAGGCTTATGCAGTATCTATCATCAGGATCCCTGTTTAATCAAAATAATGACCACAGCAGCAGCTTCAATGAAATGTCTACTTAGAAAACTTGAAGTGTAGAATATGAAAAAATAAGTATATGAATAAATATTGGGACATCAACTCATTGTTTGTGGAGTCTGTGTCTGTATTTGATGCCTGTGTGTCGAGGAAACCCTTATGAAACCGGCGGCGTGATGCTTTCTGCCTAGGTGGGCTGGCAGCTGAAGAACCTGGTGAACTTGTTGCGTGGGGACCCTGCCGGTGTCACCCTGACGCTGAAAAAACGCCCACAAAGCACGCTCACCTCAACTCCTGCTCTGCTCAAGAACATGAGATGGAAACCATTAGCTCTGCAAGTATGATGATGGCTTTCCTCCACAGACATGTTTGTGCATGGGTGTTTGTGTGCCGATTCATTTGTGTGTTTATATCTCCGTGCTTCTGTCCTTGCTCATGCTAAAAATAGAACTGCGCAGACTGTTGACACAAGGCACCAAAAACCCCAGATGAGCCCTCAGATAGACAAGATATAAGACAAACAGAACAGGGTGTGAAGTGAAAATTCAAGTCCTTTAAAAAGATGCCGTTTAACACAGGAGTTGTGAAAAAACACAAGCTTTGCTCTTTATATCCAGTTTTTGCATCCGCCTGCTGTCCTCTAATTGATTTAAGGTTCAAGCAGCCTCCATTCACAAATTGACATTTAAGTCCTACCTGGCATCTGTTGGCCTACTTTGGCCAAACCAGTTATATTATTAGAAAAGTGTGCCTGAGCCAGACTGGATGGAAAAGAGAGGGACGAGTATTATTGTAACACAGCCTTTCTTTGAGTTCCAGGCCAGAGAAAATGTTTCTCCCGCCCCGAGGCTCCGTATCCTCCTCAGCCCCCACCCCACCTTCACGTGACATCATCATTCTTGTCCTCCACCTGAAACAAATTATCTACCCTACTGGCATTTTTAAGGACAGAATATAAATAAGAAAGGACAGGGGAGCTGCAGTATTTGTCCAAGATGTGATTACAGTTTTTTTCAGTCGCTAACAAGCGTTTGTCCAAACAGCAGTCACATTTTCTATACTCTTAACACAGACTCACACCTAGAAAGCACAATTGACCAAATGGTTAATTTTCTTCTCAAAACACATTTTGTTAAATTAACACTAACTCTTCATTTCAAAATAGAATACATCTTTGTACACACACTTTACCAAAAACACTGGATATTCAACTCAAAATGAAATCACTGTGTCAAACAGTAATGCTTGTTTTCACTTCATAAATTACATGCAGTCAATCAAAGTACACCAGGTTTCAAAATACTGGGTATCGTTGATATTTGAAAAATTACATAGACTTTTAGGCTTCAGTTTTAATGGTATTTGCCTGCAAAATGTACACAAAATGTCTTGGTTGGGAACTTTATGTCCACATGCAATTTTCACATTCAAAAGCATTCCAGTAAAGAGCAAATCAGGTTTTTTCCTTTACAGTTTATTACAGGAGGTACAGTAAAAATACCGTTTACAATATGATAGAAAAGAAAAAGCTTAGTGAACAAAATAGCCACACACACAAGCATTCTGAACAAAAAAACAACAACAGCAAAAAGCCCAGAAAAAAGTGTATGGGGGGGGGCTTACGTAAAAAAACACAAAATTACCGTCTCTAATCTGTACAATCTCTGATATCATCCAAGGCGATGCACCTGGGATGGAACTGCTGGGTATGGCGGATCCACCCTTGGCAATGATCAGCTGTGTGTCAATGGGGGGGCAGTGACTCAGTGGTAGAGCGGGTCATCCAATGTTCCAAGATTGGCGGTTCGATTCCCCCTCCCACCCAAAATACCCAGAGTATGAGCTGACAGTGGGAGGTGTCAGCTCACCTCCGGAGCACTGCCGACGCGCCCTTGAGCAAGGCGCCGTCACCCTTACAAGTTGCTCATTTGGGTGCACCATAAAGGAGCTGCCTGCCACTCCACCCCCCCCCCCCGTACAGGACCCCTGTGTGTGTGAGTGTGTGTTCAGTGGTGTGTGTGAGTGTGTGTTCAGGGTCTGTTCACACTAATATATGCACTTATGAATTACTTACACTAGAGTGTGCCACTAATTTCTCTTTCAGAATTAATTGAGTATATTTAATTTAAAAAAAAAATTTTAATTAAAAAAAAAATCCAATTGTTTATCAGCTGCGATATATTGTTTTTGAACTGATATCATTGCAGAAACAAGGTTTTTATACTGTATCTAAGGTTTGGAATATTATTGTTGCTATTGTGGGATGTTGTGTGTTGACATTTGTAAATAATAAAAAAAACAATCCATAATTTTGTTGGGAGGTATAGCTTGTCTGTTAAGAAAATGAAAGCATTGTGGAAATATGTTCACTGACTGCATTTTGAGTGAAAACAACATGAAATGTGTGAATGGTATGGCCACAAAAGATGTATGATGTGCTAATTGTGTTTAGAGTTTTGAAAATGTGACTGTTGTTTGGACAAACGCTTGTTAGCGACTGGAAAAAACTGTAAAAGTAATGACGTCCAGGTTGACTGTTGATGAAAAGATCATCACTCTGTTAAAGCCCTGCAGCAGCTCTGACATTTGAAAGGGTTTAATGATGGAGGACTTCTCCTTATAAAATAACACTGGTATTAGTTAGCTGCGAGTTGTGCCACATATCAGCGTAGTTTTAGCAGTGATTAATTTGTATTAAATTGCCCGAAGAATTTCAGTACTTACTCATGTAGAGGCTCACAAGTGTTTTGGGAAGTTCATGATTTATCGCTGTAAAATAGCCATCTTGTCAGTGATCACTTATCTCTGAATATTCAACAGGCCTTGGTGACTTCACCGCCACATTTTTCTTTTTCATAAATGAAAAGATAAAAAATGTTGTATACATCGTTTTGGATAAAGGTATTTTGGTGCAATAAATTTGCTGGGACAGGAAGCATTGTAGGCAGTGACCACATTTTCTATGATCTGAAAGAACAGAGGGACTAAACTTTACTCAGACACGTCTTACTGTGTGCAGCAGACAGAGCTGGCGCATCAGACACATACAGAATACTCCTCATTTCACGGTTGAGATGCGCAGCACAACGGTCTGAACCGAACAAATAATGTCTGACTGACAAAGTGACTGAATTGCTGTAAACTCCATATTTCCATTGTGTCAATCGCTGTAACTGTCCCCCTTCTCTCTTTCTGTCTGCTTGTCTCTCTCCCTCTCAAATGCTCACACATCTACACACACATCTTCACACACAGCCCATCTTTCCACAGAGCCCCAGCAGCAGCGTTGCCACACCCACCAGCACTTTAAGTACTCCATCCCGGAGGAGCAGCTGCGCCCTGCAGGACCTCTACATCCCCCCTCCTCCAGCTGAACCATACACCCCCAGGTGAACACACTTACAATTAAAACACATTGAAGTTCACGCATCACATAGACTCCCATTAATTGTTGTATATGCATGGTCTCCAGAGGATGGATCAGAGGGTCTTTGACGAAATACTGTGTTTTGTGTTCAAATGGACGAAAACAGAACAGCATGCCAGGATCTTTTTTAAGATGGCCACATCTAAGTCAAACTTATCGGCTTTTGAAGTTCTGGATTGCAAAGTCTTGAAATTCAACTCGTTTACAGGAAATTCTGTTAAAGAGAGTTAAAGAGACTTACTCGAGACAGCTCGTCTATTGAATACAATGATTGTTCAATAATTATACTTTATTTTTGTGCAGTTTTTAAGGTTTCATTACAATTTCTCTGCATGTGTTATTTTTTTCTAATAGAATTTGAACACAGGTAACCCTTTTCAAAGCGGGAAATGCACGCTAGAAAGGTAAAAATGCTACATGCATAGCATCAGTATTTTACCACTATCGCTATTGGCATGTCGCCAAGCTGTGCACTGCTGTGCTTGGGCTGCTGGCGTGGATGTAGACTCTCCATATTGTAATATAGCTCTACTACTGATAAGAAAGGATTAAAGCTAAAACGTCTACATCATGTAATTTTTAAATGTCAACCAATGAAACAAAAACCACTGAACAAATAATAAATACTTAATTTTAATCTGAGGTAGCCAGAGCCTGGTTTTTTTTAGAAGGTTCTATTGTTACTGTGCGCATATACAGTATATACGATAAATGAGTGTTTCATCATTATATTGTTGATATATTGTTAATATTAATATTAATCACCAGATCAAAACCGTGTACTCCTTTCCAGCTTATGTTTCAGGGAGACTTCATCTTTTGGTTTTTAAGTTTGAAAATATAAACTCAAATTTAGACGTTAGCAAAGGGTGTTGTGTCCATACGTTGAAGTTCACCATTTTGTGAACAATATGATGTCTTCCTTAGCTTTCTTGGAAGATGAAAAAACTCGAAGGCTGAAATTGAGTTTATTATAAATACATTTTCAGGATTTGTCTTTGCTGTTTGTGTTGTTCAAAGTTACTATCCAGCCCAATTAGGGAGACAGACAGAAGCAGAGTGCAGCAGTGATTATACAAGCTATGGCGGTGAAAGAGTAAAACATTTAATTTGGATCATGGTAACATCATGACATGGATGGGAGTGAAGTTTATTTTTTGTAACATCTTTTTCAGAAATATTCATTAAAAAACAATCATCTATGCTTTAATTTGTGATATTTTTATATTATCTTCTCTATTTTTTTATAAATGTAGATTGCTGAACAAATGACACTGTGGCTGTGACATCTGAGGATTTAAAGTTTTCTCTCCACAGTTTGAGAATTCATGATATCAAAATTACTGTTTGTTTTTTCACAGGGACGACAAAGGAAACCTGGCAGGTGCCGATCCTCAATTGGATGTCCACGTTGTCGATGGATCAAAGTCACCAAATTCCTACCTTGACCATGAGTGTCGGGGGCAATTTCCTCTGGTGGAGGATGATACTATCCTTTACTGTTACGAGTACGACCAGAACCAAGAGGCGTCATCAGTCCGCAGGGGAAGCACTCCCACCTATGGTAAGCCTCGTCTGACCCGCCGCTGTAACGGTTAGAGCTTAAACCTTGTGTATGTCACATCTGTATTGTCTCTGGATGTGTTTTTAGACATCTGTGACTGTTTGATGTGTGTGTGTGTGTGTGTGTGTGTGTGTGTGTGTGTAGGTGTGTGTGTGTGTGTGTGTGTGTTTGTGTGCATGTGTGGGGGGGCAACAGTGTAATATTGATGTTCTATGCGCATCCTCGCTTCAGGCAGGCTCAGGCCCATCTCAATGCCGTTGGAATACAACTGGGTGGGAGACAACGAAGACCTGGCTAAGATGAAAAGGGAGAGCAGGAGAGGTGAGTGGGAGGCGATGGGAGAGAGAAAAAAAAGGGAGGCAGAGCAGGAAGGGAGGAAGAGAGTGACAGAGGGAGCTGAGGTGAGTGGGTGGCTATCCCATAATATCCTCACCCTCTCAGATCTTCAAGCCAAAAAATAGAAGGATGAGCTGGCCTGTCTCCTCCATATGTTCACAATCTATCAGAGCTCCTTCCTTTCCATCGTTTTCTTCCTGCTTCTCTCTTTCTCGCTCTCTCAGCTATGCAGTCTCTCTCTTTTGGATACAAAAAGAGTGCTGTTGCTTTGACAACAAGAGAGATATATCCAGAGATTTTCACATTTTGTACCTGACTGCTAACCAAAGTGGTAAATCTAATTGGTGCAGACGGATTGCATGACTTCAGCCTCAAACGATGGCTTGAGTGATGTGTTTGTTTTTGCTGGTGATAGTGGTGATATCTTGCCCCTTTGTGTTTTTCAGAAAAAGCGACGGAGCTATATTTATCCTCAGAACAAAGTATTTGGAAGTTTTGAGGGCTTTTGACTTGACGACAGCCTTTCTCTGTAGATTCTAGGGCCTTTCAAATAGTCTTTGTTCCTGTCAGCTTTCACTAATCACATAGAGAGATGTGATTAAATCGCATGCAACGGACTGTGTTGTTACAGTATAGACAGAGGTCAGGCTTTTGTAGACAATAATATGTGTTTATGGTCTAAATCAGTGGTCCCCAACCCCCGGGCCGTGGACCGGTACCGGTCCGTGGGTCATTTGGTACTGGGCCACACAGAAAGAAAAAAGAATTAACATTATTACCGTTTCATTATTTTTGGAGTCTGAAAGACGTTTTATTTTGAAAAATTACCCGATTCTCTGTTACATCCGTCTACGTCAGTGGTCCCCTGGTTGCGGGACATTAGGTACTGGGCGGCACTGATTGGTTTTTTTTAATTGATTACCAGTCTGAAGATTTTTATTTTGAAAAGTGATGTCTTTGAATGACACACAGATGAATGCGTGAGTCTGTCCCGCTTGACAGGTCTCGGTCATGTGACAGGTTACCAACCATTACCCCTAAATTAAGCGCCCACAACTGCGCCAGTGTTCTGGATTAAAGTCAAGGCTGATTATCCTGAGATCGCCCAAAAAGTATCAAAAACCCTGCTTCCATTTGTAACCTCCTGCCTTCATGAAGCGGGATTTTCTCCAGTGACCATAAAGAAAACCAAACTGCTGAGTAGACAGGACGTCCGGAACATTGTCATTGTCTCCTGTTACCCCTAGATCATCGCTCCCCAACCACTAATTCTTATTATAGTAATTATTGTTATTTGATTGACTTGTTCACCCTTTTATTGGAAATGATCAGTATTTCTTCTACGTTGAATGCACTTATTGTAAGTCGCTGTATTTCAAAATAAACCTCATCAGTGCAGTCACTCTAATCGAGTTTTTAATATAATTATTCCTTACAATCATTTTGTTTACAGAGATGTTGATTATCAATTTGTAAAAAAAAAGTTTGTTTATTATCTGTTGATGCCTGCATTTTACATAAAACCCCTGCGGATGATTTATTATTAGACTACAGCTGTCCTGGCGTCATTAACGATTATAGAGCAAATGAAGGCCGTCCGTGAAAATATTGTCTTAGATGAAACCGGTCCGTGGCGCAAAAAAGGTTGGGGACCGCTGGTCTGAATGGAACATTGAACAAGAAAAAGCGCAATGAAAAACATTTTGAGACAATGTTCTGCAGCTTTTAAAGGAGAGGAATTGTGTGGGACTGTTTGGAGCATTTAGCACAAAAGCTATGCATATGTTATATCTGACTACAAAGTGACATGGGTGACAAGTGCTGTGATGATTGCCTTCAGCAAAATGCTATGAAAACTCAAAACACATCTGAAATGGAAAGGAGCTGCCGTACGACTGACTGTATGAATACATTATGAGTTACAGACTATAAGTGGATGAGTTTTTCCTCAGGAGGAACATCTGTTCACACATTTTTCCAGTTGAAAGTGAAAGTCAAGTGCTGATTTTTCCTCTGTTCTGTCCTTGCAGAGAATTCCCTTCTTCGTTTTGCAAGTGAAGATAAATCCTCAGGGGAGGACTTTCTGCTGGGACGCAGCCTGAGTCAAAACAGGAGGAAGACTGAGCGAGGAAGCAGCCCCACCCATTACACGCTTGTCCCTGCCCTCCAGATGGAAGTCTCCCTGTCCACATCCAGCTCTGACTCTGCCTCCCTTTACCATGTCAGTCCCTTGTGCCTACAATTATTAGATATCTTTACTTATAAACTAGTGCAGGAGTTTATAAACTGGGTTGCTGTACATGTTGTCATTTTTAAATTTTATTTTACATTGCAGGTTTTTGAACGATCGTCATTGCTGTCGAGGTCAAATAAGAAGAAGAGTAAAGGTAAATGCACCTCCTTAAGGAGGATTTCTTGCTTTTGTCAGGACTGCTGTCTGATTCACTTGTCTCTCCTGGTGCTTGTAGCCGGAAGCCCCATGTCTTCAATCAGCAAAAGGCGGATTTCCTGCAGGGACTTGGGTCAGGGGGACTGTGAGGGATGGCTGTGGAAGAAGAAAGATGCTAAAACCTATTTTTCACAAAAGTGGAAAAAGTACTGGTTCATCCTGAAAGACACGTGCTTGTATTGGTACATGAATGAGGAGGTGAATGTGTTGGTATTTTCTTTAAAATAAGCAGTTTGCAGCACAAGCTTTTACCCTTTGTGTGGCACTTTGATTTAACGCTGCCCTTGCTTGCCACAGGATGAGAAAGCAGAGGGCTTTGTCAGCCTCCCAGAATTCAAGATTGATCGTGCCACAGAATGCAGGAGAAAGTAGTGAGTACTCTTTTCATCTGAATACCAAGGATAAAATATCTTACTTTGACATTGAGTTTCCATTTGGACTTGACAAAATTAGAGATGTCTTCAGTACAATTTGAGTGCAATGCATTTCATTCAGAAGAAACAAGTGAATGAAGTAAAGATTAATGTGACTGATGACGTGTGACAGAGGAGAGTTGCCCAGAAGCAGCAGCGAGATAAACTTGTATCCAGGCAAAACCAAAAATAACCGTATCCAGTTCTGTGCTGTACTTTATTTATGAATGTGTCTAATTTATTACATTTTATTTTTTAATAAAGTACAGAAAAAAAACAGTAAAGTCGTGTAAACCTAATATTTACTTTTCAGTGTATTCTTAATGAAAACAGACATATAATCGCGAACAATGTAACTCGAAACAACATAAGCCGAGGTATACCTGTATTTAAAAACTCCTTTTGTATTTACTAAAGAGATGTCAAAAATCAGTGAATAACCACCTCATCTTAAAGGTATCCTGAGTGGATTCAGTATCTCCAAACAATTCATTTGGTTCTGATCAATATGCATTTTATTTCAGATCAAAGTTCTATAAAATCCCACTCACTGCATTACTGCTTAATTTATATCTTTGCTTCTATATGCTGTTAACACATGTGTTGAGTATGTTGTTAAAAGCAAAAAAATTCACAAGATGTGAATATTATTATTCGGTGTTGTCAAAATACATACAGTCTATCTACTTTGATTATGTCAGTCAGCTTAAGGTTGGAGCGCTGTGTTTATAAGCCTTTTCAATGACATACATATAGCTCCTAGTAACACTTCAAGGAGTCCATTTTATGATGCAAATTCTTGCTGGATTTGTGTCAGTCTGAATTAATGTATGTGTGACCTGTGCCTGTTCATCTCCTCAGTATTTTGTATTCATATGTTAATCAGAGCTATACATCCTCGTTCTTGTGCTAACATGTGATTAAAAATACCCTCCGCTCCCTTTCAGCGCTTTCAAGGCATGCCATCCGAAGATAAAAACGTTCTACTTTGCTGCGGAAAATGTAGATGACATGTCCCGGTGAGTTAATGAGGCTTTGATAGGCATATTGTCAACTCCCCTGATCCCACATCTGAGGCCACATTTGAACTCCTGCTGAGTGGAAACTGTATCTCCCAACCGGCCGTCCACTCTTTTTAAAATAGAGCAGTTTTGTCAGGTGGTTGGTCAAACAGGGATACACACAACAAACAAGCAAGCAGCGTTTTGGCTGTCGAGCTGCTGTGCGTCATGACTGATATTCTCCCCCACAGGTGGCTGAGTCGTCTCAGTATGGCAGTGGCAGGCTATTCTGAGCAGGAGAAAATTCGTCTGGACCAAGGTGAGATTCGTCACAGACTCTAAGTACTTCAAAAAAAAACCCAGTCCTTGTCTGCTGTAGGTCAATAGTTACATGAAAGTATAGACGTTAAGGTGGTTTCACGCTGTTAAGAAAATAATGATGAGTCTGTGCCTAATCATGTTGACTAGTCTTGACTAGCCAGGTTTAAATTTGCTATCGCACTTCACAGCTGTGATTTTCCATCACAGTTTATCTGCTCCATCTCTAACAAACTGTTAACAAGCAGATGACAGGTGCCATGAGATGAACACAAAAATAAATATAATCATTAGCTTATTTATTTTCCACTCAAAAGATCTCAGTTGCTATGTGTTTGCTGTGTCTTTACTGTCACACGATTGCTTTGAAGTGAAGACCATTCGACTCTAATGGACTAGCTTTTCATTAGACTGGAATATCTTTTTCCCGTCATTGGTAGGTGGTTGTCAAAGTAACAGAGGCTATATGGAAATACATACAAAACAGAAATGAATAAACCATTTGTTATTTTGACTTTATTCTTTTACAACCTTTTCACCTTGCGGAATGTCAGTCAATTACTTGGAAAAGCATTTCCTGATTTAGATAATTTAATTAATAGATTTATTTTCTAGTTCAGCACCAGGGGTTTTTGACACTTCTCCTTACTTCGCTTATGCTTCACACCTGATTTCAGCATCCTCTCTTTATACATTGGTACATATTTTAGTCACTGCTTATTCATTTTATATCCTTGTCCTTTGACGTCCAACAAGAAGACAAAAAATAATGTAGCAAACCTTCTCTGCTATTTGAAGGAGCTTACGAAGAAATCTTGCAATGGTGGGAGAGTGAGATTAGGTCTGTCATTGGTTGTACGGAGAGTGGGCTTCATCCTTCACATGCATGTTGCTAAATCGGACCCTTAACACCTCCGGAAGTTTCTCACATCTTAGATTCCTCCTTCCTCAACCTCTTCTTCAAGGGTAGACAGTCCTGTACTTATTTCACACCTACACTACTCTGACATCACAGGCAGACGTTTCAGAACACTCACCGATGTGCAGCCTGAGGCAGCAGTCTATCAGAAACTGTACATGTGTATGTTTTCTCCTTGCTTTAAACTAAAGTCTCCCTAACCAAGGTGGAGCTAGATTTGTCAATTCTTTGCAGGGGATTATGTTGCTGTTGTGAGGCTATGTGCTTGATTTAAATTGAAGGTTACAAGAGCAACAGAAATTTTGAAAAATGACAGTCTATTTGTTTATGACAGATTACTGGAGTGAAAGTGATCATGAGGAAGTAGAGATGCCCTCAATGCCCAAACAAGACAGTCCACCGCCCCCGTATGACACTTATCCCAGAGCAGCCTCAGTGAGTCTACCTGATGTTTTGGCTATAGATATCATGCTAGTAGTATTATATTCATTAACTGTACATTTGTGTTCAGGTGAGTCCTTACCTAGAACCAAAACGTGGCCATCTCACCTCCTCCGATACATTCCAGTCTCGCTCCTCTCATGAGGAGTTCCACTCCGAGCCTCCAGATGGCAGCAGCAGCAACCATAGTGTCTCTCCTGTGCAAAAGCCATCCAGCCACCGAAACTCATGGCAGGAACAGATGGAGGGCAATGCAAGGATGCACTACCTCCAGACGTTTCCTGTGGAGGAAACTCTGCTGTCTGAAGACAGAGACCAAATGGCGATGGAGTATCGAAGGCAGTCCACCCTACCTGCCCAGCGTAGCTTACTACAAGAACAATACAGGGCCCTGCCTCTGCCCCTTAGGGCCAGCATTGATTCAGATGCAGGTGGGAAACCCCGCAGCTTCACGCTCCCCAGAGACAGTGGGCTACACGCTATCCTAGCTGCCACCACCGCTGCATCCAGTCAGAGAGAGCCCCATCACTACCACCTGGACCAGGGCAGAGATGCAGGTCAGAACATCTTTTCACATGCACCACACACACAGTTATGTAAATAGTACAGTGTACCGAAGGCAGTCCACATATTAAAACTACAACAATAATTTTCATCAAAAAAAGGAAAATGTGATTGACATTTTTTAGAATGTCCTAACTAAAACAGCCGAGAGAAAAAGACCAGACTTGACTGTGGTGGCAGAGACCCTACCATACATATACTAAATCACTTTTTAAGAGTAATATACTCGTGCTTAAACCGATTTACCGGTGGGATGCTGCTGCAGTTGCCAGGGGATGATTGAAAAAATGTGAAATAGCTCAGGGTAATTGAAAAATTTGAAAGTACAATTTGGTTTTAAAATCTATCCAAACACACCAGTGGGATCAGATGTTCTGTAAACCAGCCACACACAACACGAGTCACTTTGACAGTGTGAAAATGTGTCTGTCGTTTAAAATGAGAGAATAAATCAAAATAGATTAGCAGACATAATGAATAAAGTGTTGAATGTCCAACTTTCCACAATCAGAGTGGTGCCAGTACAATTGAAAAAAGACAAGTCTAAACATAGGTAATTCCAGGATATTTTAAGTGTCATGATATTCACTTTTACATAATTAACATTGTTGAGAAACACCCCGTTTAAAAATAAATTTAATCAACACATTTGGAAAATGATGTGCAGTGTTGATGAAGGAGTATGTAAGAAAAAAGAAAGGAGCCTTTGATATATTACATGCAGATCTGTGTCTTCATGCTCGTGGTGTTGAATAATGAAATTCACTTGTCGTTGGGTTTTTGGTCAAAGCTGCTAAGAGACAGTCAGAGGCAGCAAATGTCAGAGGTTGAATACTCGCTATTACTGCTTATTGGATTGGGTTTGACGCCAGTCATTCAAAGACCTCCAGGGGTGTCGTCTAAGTGGGATGAAATTTACTGGCTTATTTGATTGTGATTTATCTCGGCAATCCTCTCTCTCTCTCTCTCTCTCTGGCTCTCTCTCTCTCTCTCTCTCTCTGGCTCTCTTTCTCTCTCTAGTCCAATCGAGATGTCATTGTGCCTCTTGGCAGTGTTTGAATGGTAAATGAAGGAAGAATCCTTTCAGCCCATGTTAGCATTGAATTCTGAACAGGATAAAGAAACATGCCTAAGGGTCCTTTCTTCCCCCTGTCCTCATTTATCCATTGGTCTAACATTCGCTCTCTCTGTCACCGACTGTAAAGAGGGGAAAAGAACACAAAACAGGCTGAAAATAAAGCATGATGGATGTCAAAGCATGGCCCCAGAGCTACAGAACATACCACTCTTCCTCCAAAACACAGGATAGAGCCATGTCCAACAATTGGAGCTCTATTGTAGTGTGACAATCTCACCAACAGAGGGCAGTGTAGGTAAACAGGAAGCAGGGAGGGACGTGGTCGCTGATGAGAATAATTAATGAGCTCTAATGAAGTGACATATCACGTGGTTCAGATAATCAAACGTCTAAAACACAAAGAATTATGTAAATTTTGCTGAAATCTTTAACATGATGTTTTTTGCTTCTAAGTTAAAATTTGTTATTTTCCATTACAATTTAATTTGTTAATTTGTGGTAGGAATTTTGAACAACTTAAACCTGAGGTCATTTACTTGCCCTTGAAGTAAATTAAAGGGTCACCTAGATTAAAAATGCCATACCTTCTGTCTAGTGCATCACAAGTAAAACTACATGTTTAATTTTTACATCCCTCTTCAAAGCAGTGACTGACTGCGATTTTCGGTGTTCGTGTGTTTGTCCATTCGTTTGTTCATTCATTCATTCGTTTATTTGTCCACCGAATGTCTTCACAATCGTTGCAGATAAAAAAATGAAACAAAAAGCACATTGCTCCCACTTTCGTCCCCTTTGATGATGACCTTGACCTTGAAAAAAGTAGGTCACGGTCAAATTTCAACTTTTGTACACTCAGGAACCGGATAAGATAGAAAGACGAGGGAGAAGGCCAGTGTGGGTGAGACCGTAGATCAAACCTAGTGCTTTGATCTACGGTCTTACTCACACTGGCCTTCTCCAAATGCACTAGTATGCACTAGTTGCATCATGGGTCTTTTATTAAATGACCTTGACCTATGAAAGTAGGTCAGGGGTGTCGCGGGATGTTGCAGTCTGTGACTGTCTATTTCCATGTTAACTTTGTCACTAAAACAAACAGTGCTGTGTGTCACAAGTGATGGAATATAATAATTGTATTTCATAGCAGTACAGTATATACAATACTGGTAATAAACTTTAGAATTTTCACCTGGTAAAAACAACATCACTGCATTTGTTTGGTAGCTGGTTTCTAGTTAGTCCACTATGAAAGATGCAAAGCATTTGAAGTATTTGTCAAATATTAACATTATAACATTATATTAAGACATTAAAACGATCTACAAAGAAGCATAAAAAATAGCTGAGTTGTAGATTTAAAAAACAATTGCATTTTCATTTTTCTATCTTGTCTATCCTGGGCTTTCTTTAAATTACAGTAATATGGAATGCTTTTGAAGTTTCACCAGTGTTAAGATAGCATCAGTGGATCTTGGTTACTCTGATGTACATTTCTACCCATTTCTGTAAGTCTGCTAATGAAGCTAAAACAGAAATAGTTGCTGTAAATTATATAACAAACAGGAAGACAGCATCAAGTCATTGTTTACACCAAGATTAAAATCTGCTTGCACATTAATATATAAGTAATAGCTGCAGTATATACAGTACTTACTTTAGTAACACGTCAGAGAAATGTTCTTTTATCAGGAAACAGGATATTCACATGAAAACTCAACAGATTTTTTATTTTACAAAAAATAGTCTGGTTATTTTCAACCTTTGCTGTCAACTTGATATGTTTTTGAGTATCTTTTCCTTCCATTTGCTTGTTTCAGCAGCACTTCAGCATATAATCGTGGGCAGGTAGCATGCAGTAGGTTTGTATGAATGTGTGGGCTGAGAGAGGTTGCCTGCAGTTTCATTGGCTGGAGACATGAGAGATTCCCTGCAGAGATTAAACAGCTGAATACCTTCAGAGGAATGCTGGGTGTTTGTTTTTCACTTGTATTTACTGTAAAAATAAAATTAAAGAAATACCATCTTGGAGTGGAGTTTAATGAAAAACAATTGTTTCCCTTTCTTGTCAGGTCACGGACGGGACTTTAGGATGCAGGCAGACTCTCTGGGAGATTTGTACCGGGCTCTGGAGCAGACGAGTCTGTCCACCTCAGCTGACCACAGATCAGCCAGCCGCTTGGAGTACAAGCGTTCGTTTGTTCGCCGAAGCAACGACCCCCTGCTCAACGACAAGCTTCACCGCCTCCGGATTCTTCATAGCTCACTTAAGGTACCTCAGCATGCTTTAAGCATTAATGCCTCTCTGTAAGCTTGGTGTCTTTCTTACTTACTATCGGATGTCTTCTCTTTACAGAAAGTCCCTCTACAGGACACAAACCGATCGTTGGGCTTTTTAGGGTGAGGATCAGCATGTCGATTAAATCTCAGATGTATTTACCTGTGCCTCACATGGTTTGCAAATTTCTACTGGAGATAAACAGCTTCAAAAATCTTTTACTGGCTTGGCTCTCCGTCCCCTTTTTTCTTGTACTTCTAGTTCAAACTGAAAATATATGTCTGATTTGAAACAATTCATAGACTCACAGGAATAATGACAGGGTTTGAGCACTTTTTGACTATATCCAAGACTTTTCAGAGGGCTTTATGATTCATGCATGGTCACCCCCCTCCCTTCTGTTGAACATTATGCTGGAGTTGCGTATGGCCACTCGGTAAAGTGCACTGGAGGAATTAAAGCTATTTTGGATGTACACAATGTTTTGTTCTGCATGTGTGTATGATTAAAGGGTTTATTTGTTATATGAGTGTACAGGTGTTAAGCACACACATATATACAGTATATATATTTAATATTGCATTGCTACCACATTCGTGACTACACAATATTTTGGGGTACTTATACAAACTGTAAATCAAGTGCTGTGCCTCAGTGATTGTGAATGTAAATTGTACTTTTCCAAGAGAGATGACAGAAGATACTAGAAGTGAGCTATTCCTCAAGACAGGGTGCAAACATGTAACGCTTGGCAATAATGAACTAGTACTGTAAATTACAAAGGAATGATCAAAATATTTTTGTATGCATGCTGTCGATGTTAATGTTTGTAAAACAGTTTTGTATTTCTAAGTACATGTGATCTGGAGAATACCGCTGTCCTTCCCTCTACCCAACCACCACATTGTGTTTTTAAGTCTTATTTTACAAGTTTCCCTGAGAAATTAAAGAAAGTGGTTTTTTTAAGTGTTCTACACATAAAGAGGAAAAAAAAATCTGTATTTATTAAGTGTTTAATGTAAAAGCATGCTTTGTATAACTAAAACTCAAAATGACTGACATTGAGCAAGAGTGCCACATTGTAGCTACGTTACTTTTTTATTGAATAAAGTATGAATGGTAAAGGCACGCACAGAGACTCTCTTTCATGTTTTTTTTCTAGAAAAAGTTTTGGAGGTGTATTTCCGACAAAACAAAGAAGATGTTATAATAATTTTTTAGATTTAATTCACATGCACTCCATGTGTGTACACCTAATGCATTCTTGATTAGAATATGGTAAATAGGATTAAAATAGAATAAGATGAGAAAGCTAGCACCATTTCTGTTATGTAATTATGTATACAGTATATTTGACCAAAAGTTTATATTATATATTTAACCAACTACATTAAAAAAATAATCTTACGATGACTCTTAGTTTAAGAAGACTCCTGCACTCTTGTAAGATTCACTACGGACATAAATATGATGCCAGTGAAAGCTGCAGGAACACATTTTTTTTTTACAAATGTTTGAAGAAAAGATTCCTGCTGTTAATCCAGTCAAAACTCCAGATGTATCCTTCTGTCCTGTTTAAAGAAGCTTTGAAAAGACTTGGCTTCAGAAACAATTTTGATCATTTTTGTATAAACTTCCTGACAGATTTTGTTGAAACTGTATGAAAGGGGGGAACACCAGCAACCGTGAAAACAGATTTTATTCTGCATTTGTATGTTTTTTGGCTGAAATATCAGTAACATACCACAGTCAGGCAGTAAAAAGACAGCAGTCAGTCAGAGAGACAGTCATGCAGTCAGAAAGACAGCCAGGCAGTCAGGCAATCACTTATCATATGAGCAGCTTTATTAAGTTTGGTAAAATTGTCTCCTCAACCCACATCAACGTGAACGGCATTCTTTTGGAAGAATAAAAAACACAAGGATGGACAAAAATATGATATGGTCCAGAGTGACATTATCTTAGATGCATTTAATATTCTTAAGTTTCAGTGTTTCACACAGACTGAACACTCAAAGCAACACTTACGGATATTCTGCAATAGCAGACTTCATTTTAGATCAGTATTGAATTTACATCTTAATGAGTGGTCTTTTCTGACAACAACTAAATTAAAATTTTTAACTTATAGTATAGTCTAATCACATTGATGTATTATTTGAATTTCTGGTCCGCAGCACAATTTCATTTCCTTCTAGTTTCCTGCAGTTACACATCCCATCCCTTGTACTAGCGTACTTGAAGTAAAAAGGAATCCTAATTGATCACAATGACTGGAATTTTTTTAACATATCCATTTCAGTCAATTTGAACTTGTGTTGACACAGCCATACCGAGATAATGTTGTCTCTGGATATTCTTTACAGGTCAGGGATCGTCTCACTTTAATTATTTAGCATTTCCTAAATGCCTTCAAATACAGAAACCACTAAGGATGTTTATTCATGTGCTGTTTCGAGGTTTGCCCCTCTGTTTCGCAAATCAATAGCCTGATCATGATATTAAAGAATAATCAACAAGTTTCCAATAATTCTTTCACTTAAACTGAACACACCTCAATAGACTTATTGTGGCAGCGTGTGCAACAGCAAACTATTTTGCAGTATCTTGGGAAATAATATTCTTTAAATCTATACCTCTGCACCTCTGCTGCTACATAACTTATCAAAATATCAGTAAACAAAGCTGTTATGGAAGCAGTAAGTTGGCATTCTTTTCATCTTAAATAATGCATTAATGGTTCTTATTGCTTGATTTGGCTTGGCTGTAACCAAAGAAATCAAATAATCAAATTCAATAGTCATGCATTATAGTAACAGGATTAAAAACATTTATTTCGCATTTCAGTTTTTTAATCAACCACTTTTAATCACACACTATAGTGTAGTTAAAGTATGTTAATTATTCACACACAGGAACCCTGAAAATCTTCCAAGAGTATCCACTTCAGTTAGGATGTCAATACAAAAAGCTCTTATTCTCTCTTCTGTAGTTTAATGTACATACTATCATAGACTGAAAGAGTTTTTGCCATTAGCAGATTGTTAGAAATCCAATCAGTTCCTATAAGGGTCACTGCAATGTAAAGATATCCTGTATTTAAACAGTAACTCTTTCCTTTCCACACTTTACTGGTGGGATCTTTTTCTAATGGACATTTTCAGTATAAGAAGTCTTATCCTTTGAGTACCAAGCCCATACAGCAATGGGTTGACAATTGGTATAATGATGATAAAGTATAAGGACAGAAACATACGTGCTTCAGCAGCCACATGACTTATGTTCAATCTAGTTTGCGCAATTTCAAACAAGGAACCAATAGTGTAGTTCAGTAAAGATAATAAATGTGGTATACAAGTTTTTAGACCATTGATCCTTAATTTCAAACACACTCTTAAAATTTTGACATAAGAGAAAACAATCATCAGTAGTTGTGGCACAATCAAAAGCAAGATAAAAATTAACCCCACGGTGCTTATGTGTGATACACTTGAACATGAATTTTTGACCAGTTCCATATTAACACAGTATAGTTTTGGAATAAATTTGCCACAGAAACTAAGCTGCAAGGTTAGGGAGTATAAGCATCCAAACATGATGTATGGCCACAGAACAGTCAATGCAATAAGCTTGTTAACTTTTGATGCTGACATGATATTGTGGTAATGCAGCGGATTACAGATGGCAACATACCTGTCATACCCCATAACAGCCAAAACACTAAACTCACCACTTGCATATGTGTGCAACAAATACACTTGAGCCTGACACCACATCACAGGGATTTCATGTGTCTCAGACATGAGCAAAGACATGATTGCAGGCAACAATGCAGTACTGCCATACATTTCATTGATGGATAACATACATGTGAACACATGCATTGGCATATGCAACTCTTTGTTTTGTTTTACGACAATAATGAACAGCAAATTCAAAATGATCGTGACAACATACAGCAAGAGGAATATGGTGAACAGCTCATTCTTGTAGTTTTCTAAGACATCATATGCGGTCATTGTGAATGTTAGTGTAGTCGTGTTATCCATGTTTCAAGCTGATCCTGAAAAGAACATAGACATAACACAGTTTTTAGGATATATCTGTCAAATGGCATACACTTATAAATATGGTCTGGAAAAAACAAAAATTTAGTAGAAGTCAAAAAACGTAAAGTTGGACCACAAAAATACATCTAAGCTTTGTACCACAATAACGTATCTTATGAGAAGCAGGCAAATATTCCATTGATATAAGTTTAAAAAAATGACTCGTGTATCTATCAGATTTAGTTCAGAGCACAGATGCACACAGACTCAACTACCTGAGCAGTCCGCTTCATGCTGTGGAGCGCATCAGGCTTGTGGCTTTTTAATTCTACTCAAAAGGACTGGGGGGGATTGGTGTTGTTCCCAAGGTTACATGGTATGAGGTCTGCGGGGCTCTTCAAAACAATATGATATGATATAATATAATATAATGTGATGTAATGTAATACAATATAATAACTTATTATATATCTGGGTAATTGAAACCATGAATCTTGCCATTACTTGCCGTTACTTGCCATTATGTGCTGAATTAAAAGAGACTGCAATCTATATTACATCATATCGCAGTAAATAAATTCTATCAAGTCAGCACTCTGATCTGGGTAAAAGTTAAAGTAAGTTTCCACTTTTGGAAATATAGACTAAGAAACATAAGACCATTTATATATAAAAATAAGCGATGAAAAGCCGATTGATAACCATATTCAAGTCAATTTGATTATTGGTTAGGCAGAACGAATATGAAAGGGCACAACAGTCAAGTTTTGATTGTACTGCATTGGATTTTAAGAAGATACATTTGTAGATTTTAAAAAAATGGAGGCACTACCATTCTCTGTTATTTGACAAAGGTATGGATCACTCTCAAACCGAAGCCTGTAAGCAGTTTTTTTCTAAACAATTTGCCTTTATAATTGTCTTTAAGTAGACTTGATCAAATCATGCCTGGAATGCATTTGTACTTGGTACTTCTGCATTTCTTGCCAAATAGGGGTGGCAGTAGCTCAATCCCACACACGCGGGGCCGTTACAGCTTCGTTGGAAGCAGCAGTTTGTTGTCTTGTGACAGCGAAGAAAAAAAAGAAAACGAACAAAGTCTGATATTAATGTTTTATCGCGGAATTTCCACAGGTTCCTGCTAGTGTGTGTATTTGTGTATGCGTGCGCACTCGTGTGTGTGTATATTTAATATATATATATATATATATATATATATATATACTGTATATGTATATGAAACTAATAACCAAAATGTTATATTCTATACAGTACTATTGTAAAGTACTGTAATATTCTGTTTACAAAATGAGAAGGAAACAGTAGGATGATATATTAACTCGGATAAGAATCCTTCCTCTTGCAGTCAGTCCACAGAAGACAAGGACACAAAAATTACACTATCATCAGAATTTCTCGGGACATGATTTGCATTTAGTTAAATGTTGACATAGCTATATGCCACAAATTTATCAGTATAGAAAAACCTGAATTTGTCCATCTATTGTATTTATTGTAGCACCTGCTCCAAAACTGGTATTTTTGCACATTGTTTTATTTTATTGAGAGAAGACCTTACTGTATTTAAAGTAGAGGACCTTCAAAAACATTGGTGATGTTGAACTTTTGCATCATCACAGCAGCTGTTTTCAGCTGTGATGATGCAAGTTATAAATGGATTTGAAACATATTCATTAGAGGTTTATTAGTTCATCCCTCTAGAAAGCAATTAGACACCGCTGTTTTGCTACAGTTAAGAACTCTTGAGACCACACCTTGTAAATAGAAGCAATAAAGGAAAAACAGTAATGATGTCCCTTTGGAAACCTCTGATGCAACTTTGATGAAACATTCTCTGATGAGTGGAGACTTTTGACATTAAAAAAATCTGAACTTACCTTTGACACGTGTTTTCTGTGACCATCAGAACACGGTCAACTTCATTCTAACAGCATGCATGTGTATAAAAAACACAGAATATAAGCAAACAAGTTGGATGGAGCTGCTAGTCTCTATGAATCTGATGTGAGAAAAAAGTAAATCCCTCATAAGGAGTGCTAAGGGCTGATAATGTGGAGGACACAGGTAAGAAAACTTAGTGTGGGTGACCTTGGTAAGGCAACATCCAACCTGGAAAAATTCATTGCAAAAAAATCTTAATTGTAAGATTATTTTTTTAATATATGATAAATGTGATGACCTCATATAGAAACAATGGTAATGGAAGCAGAATTTTGTGTGGTGCTGAGCTTAATTTACAGAGAGAGAATCTGTCCCCTTGAACTGTCTTCCTCAATAACATTACCTGTACTCTCTCCAGCTGCAAGGCTCAAATACAAACTCTGAGACACAAACAAAATCTTTTTCATGAGGGCAAACATTCACCCTTCTACAGTCTCAACTAAAACAATCTTCTGTTCACATCAGTGGATGTTTTTCTCCTCTTCCTTTTTGTGTGACAGTGTCACTTTAGATTAGAGACACTCCATGTAGACATTCAGGAAATACAAAATTGGAGAACCATGAGACAGTCACGCCGGGCCAGTTAAACATGTTAATAATTCAAAGCATTTGTTTTTAAAACATTTTGATTTATTGCTTCTTGAAAACTCTACCTTACTGAACATAGGAAATTGATTTGTAATTTTGCTTACAAAATACTTCCTGACAAAGGTGCTCCCCGCTACAGAAAAGTTGCATTTGTAACAGTTTGAGAAAATACTTTCTCTAAATGCATCGCATAGACAAAGCCTGCCCTGTGCTGCCCTGAATTTAAGACAGCAATGATAATTAAGTTTGAGCATGTGTTTTGAATCAGCATGTTTAGGAATGCTTCACTCTTGTCTCATGACAGCACTTGAGTTGAGCACAGTGATCCAGACTTTATAAATGAGATTTAGAGAAGCATGTTCCCTTATGGATGTTTCTAATTCCATAAAATAATCTAGTGACCAGTAAACAGCTTCGTATTAAGGTCTATCTTCACTCCTCCCCTCTGACTAATATACAAAGAGACCTGAGCTAAATCCATTGTCAGACGCAAGAATGGCTTCTTATCGGGTTGTTTTGGTGCTCTTGGTTGTCCTTCTGCTGAATGGTAAGTCTCACTATGGTATTTCTGTACATTTTTTGTAGCTTAAATCTGTACATTTTTCGCTTTTAGAAAATACAGATGATATACACACACACAAACAGTCTTTTATTCATTTGACTTTAAACTGAGCTAAAATATTTGCCACGATTACAGTTGTGGAGAACGAGGCTGCATCTTTTCCTTTCACATGCTCCATTATGAGGGGAATGTGCAGAAAAGTTTGCCTCCCAACAGAAATGTTCTTTGGACCACTGGGATGTGGAAAGGGATTCTTGTAAGTTTTAATGTGCAGAAAATACATTAATACATTAACTTCTAGTGTGGCCTCCATTTATTTGCTGATTAATTGTATCACATGGTATCTGGTTTATTCTCAGGTGCTGTGTGTCTCATTTTCTTTGAGAGCTACATGTCATGAATCAGGAATCCACGTCTTCTCCGAACACACTTGGGGACATGAAGATGTTGAAGATCATGTTGGTTTTTTACACTGATGTAGCCTCTTGGACTTTTGCGTGTAAAATTAACCACTTGTTTTCTTCAATGATTTAATGCAACAGAAGTGGTTAAAGTATGCTTAAAAGAATACTAATTTTCCTTGCTTTCTATCAAATTATTTGGGATTTTTGTATCTAAATTTGTGGATCTTCATCTTGGCAAACAGCCAAGGTAGCTCAATTGTTGCTTGAACATACTAACCACCTTATTGGGTATTAACACTTGAACATATGGAAAACATGATATACTAAGTTGATGTAATTTCATTGTTACTCGAACTGCATGATTTTAATGGGCAGCAAATGCTTGGACCCATGATGTAGAATATGCTCCCAACTGTGCAAAAAACCCAACAATGTTGGGAATTGTGATTCACCATAACCTCAGAATTTTACATTCTTACTTGCTTTAAATTGATCCCATTTCTGTTAAATTCACCTTGAAATTCACATATTTTCCATTGCACACAACGGATTTCGTTGTTACTTATTGCAATGTAATACAATTTGTATTTATTTGTATTATAAAAATAAATTGTCAGTTGAGTTTCAAACAGGCTTATTGTGTTGTGTATATAATTTCAGACTCAAATTAAAGAGAACAATTGCAATAATCATCTAATTCATGAGGATACATGTATATTCAGTTCTGTATATTTAGGCCCTCTTTGAGTCATTTGACAAGGTTCACCATGTCTTCTTCACACCAAGTAATAAGCGAGTAAACATCCATCATGAATAAACAGGCATAATAATAATTCAATACATTTGCTTCCGGGTCAGCATAAACAGCAGCAACAAGCTCATTAAAATATGGTCAGCTTCTTCACATTACAATCCAGACATCATTTGTCATTAATTTAATTTAATACACTGTTATAATCCCTGAAGGGAAATTAAGAATGGGGTATTTTTTTTGGGCAGGAGCTGGAATCGAACCACCGATCTTGAATCATGGGACGACCTGCTCTACCGCCCGCTTTACCACTGAACCAGTGGCTCAGTGACAGATTTTGACAGATTTTGAACATCAGATATTACTAATGTAAACACAGTCCATCTCCTCTTGTCCTCCCAGAGTCATGTGTTCTGTCAGTGCATCTGTGTGGACTAACAGCCAAAAACATGACTCATACTTGTAGTCTGACTTTTACATTAAGTAATTATAATTCTCACAGATTACCACACTTCTTCGCTCTTAACTGTACTTCACACTGATCTGGATTAAGGACACAATCAAAATGATGGAAGCATTTGGTGAATATTATCATGCATAGGTTGAAATCCAGTCTTTTGATAAACACTCATTGAAAAGCAAACTGTATGGCTACTCAAGTTTGATGAATGAAGAGTTCATGATCAATTTATTTTCTGGGTATGAGCCTGTTATTGGAGGCAAAGAACCGGAGAGGTTTTCAAGGCCTGACATCATCAGCCTATTATGGGAGTGGAGATGGTATATTTAATTCATGTCATGAAAACATCCCATGCCTTAAAGTTCTTAAAACCTTATATGTGACTTTTTATTGTTGTGGCAGTTCCTTCAGCACATTTGAATGAGATGCAATGGCCTTTTCCAGCTCCAAGGACTCCTTGTCATAAAACATGCCATCTCATTTCAACAAGATACTGCGCATATTAACAAGCCTCATCCCCTCCAGTAAACACTTGGTTGCTGAATCCCCTCTGTAAAACTTCATCTTTACATCAAAATTCCAATATTGCTTACAAATGGCAATTGAAAAAAATTTTTTTTTGTTTGAGCAGACACAGCTGTCAGGTTTTCCATGACTCAGGTTGCTTGTTGGTTTTTCCTCTTGCATTTCAAAATCAATTAGCTTCAAGTTTTTGTATTTCATTATAGAAATGAAAACTGTGGCTGATACAATATTAATAAAGTAGCATTTCAAATACAGATACTGTATATTGAATAGAAAAATGTTACATTTTGTGCCCATGCTTAACATAAAATAACAATTGTGACTGACTCGTGTCAAAGTTAAGAATGGTCATGGCCAATGGTCAGCTGAATTTCAAAACGTCAAGCTAAAGTAGAGGTTCAGTGTAGTCCAACACAGTCTTTATTCTCACCCACACTACTGACACATTATACATTTACACACTACTATGCATCACAGGAGGCAAGTGTTGATAAGACACAGAACATGCTGGAAACTGTCTGCCATTGCTTGTCCCCTGAGCATCTACCGCAGTCCGGGGAGCCAAATAATACCAAAGAAATTCATCACACAGTACAACCGAACATCATGCAAAGTTTAAGAACTATACAGTGGTACTGTCTGATACTTTAAAAAAAGCAGTAGAGTGGACTGCTACTCCTAATTCACCACTCATAATCCCACAGAACTTTTAAATTGATAGGCAAAGAGATATGGACTCTTTTACACTGAACACCCTGGGGAAGAAACAAAGAAAATTAAACATGTACGCTGCACACTCATTAAATATTTCAAGGGTTTAAACCATTATGGCAGATTGTGTTGATGTTACTGCAGCAGGGACACCAAGCGTGATGTCCCCCACCGGTGGAGCCATCTATTTCAGTCAGCTCCCGCTGAAGTGCATGAACCACGATCATCATGTCATACATACTTTGCCATAAAATGTTTAAAATTTCTTACATATGGAATTTCATTAAGAGCATTTTGTGTCAATTATTCACAAGCTATGGCCAACAAATAGTAATAATGACCTTCACTATATTCAGAATATATTTTCTTCATTTTTGCACTAAAAGATTTGATTATATTGTTTAGAGGATGGAGATAAAGCAGTTCTCACAGCAAGAGATTCAGTGGGAAACAACACAGTTGAAACACCACAAACACGGTATATAGATAATTGTGACTAAACACTCCATAGGGTTACTTGTACACAAGGGACGTCCACATGCATAACCAGTGAGGAAAATATAATCAAGTATATTCTCAGGTTTTGCATTTACTTTGTATTTTATTTAGTAATGATATAACTTTTGAATTTAGAAAATATATTGTGTAATGGGCGTCCACCGTTTAGCGGTGTATGCCGGCTGTGTAATTTGTTTGGCTCTCTGTTGTAGGTGGAGACTGAGACTGGAGACAGACTGGAGAACCGTGTAAGGGAGAACCAACCAATCAGAGAACACCACGATGTATATGAGCTAATGTATAGTGTCCCATCCTTAAGGTGGAGCCTAGTGACGTGCATAATATCTGAGATTCTCTGAACGTGTTGTTCCTGCCCCCTGTCACTGTTCATACATTCATTCATTTTGTGTTAGGGACAGAGAACCCAGATCTGTTTAAAAATATCAGGGCAAATACATTTGAACAACAAAACTGTTTGTTTGTTTCTCCTTCCGTTTTTGAACACGCACAACTTCTCTGGGTGGACTTTGGGATAAAAGTCTGTTTACCTAACACCAGTTCAAAGAGCAGTATGAATATAATAAATTGTTTAAAATGAGAAAATTCAGAAAAACATGTACTGTAAATAGGATACTTGCTAATAGTTCAGCTTGTAAAAATGCAGCCACAGTAGAGATGTTTTGTATTGAGTAGGATTTGATGAAACGATCACAGGATTAAATGCTGCCAGCATCCTCAACTTAATTTGTTTTCTGTGCATTTGATAGCATACTGAATTTTTATGTCAAAGCATATTTACAACACAATTATAAATTGTCCTCATCCATCCGCAGGTTAACTTAGTGTCTGTATGTATATGTTAGGTGAGCTGAAAAATGGTTTAATAATCCATTAAATAGTATGATACTAAAACTGATAGCTCAAGTCTAAACTGAACTCTGGCAGCTCACAGCTCAATTTTTTAAAAGGTCATTTAGTAACACTGTAGTTATCTTGCAATGAATTCACTCATAATGTTATGGCATACAATAACACTGCTATGGCGCCATGATCCCACCACTGTACTGTAGCGTTGAAGGAACTCTGGCCTAGCAACAGAAGGCCTGAGAGTTCTTTTCAGACACCATGTTACTCTCTGATGGATGACAAGTTGATCCAACCCATCGATGCTGTTTTGCAGACTGACTGGGTTCTGTTACGGTCTTATTATTCTTATTGCCTAATTAATTGTGTGTTGTCAGTACACGGTTCCGTTATGCTGCTGAAACATGGGGAATTCTTTTTTTGTGTGAGGAATAAATTAGTATTCTATCTGTTCTTTATAATTGTAGGGAACCAAGCTATCTGTCTTCTGGTAGCCATGAACCGAATCGCAGCAAGGGGAATTCTGTTGATTCACAAGTCCTGGGATCACTCAAACATTACACAAACACAAAAACAGATTCATTTTTTTTTTATTTCCTGATCCTTCAGTGGAAACCACAAGGACTTAGCTTTGAAGCCAGAGGGTGGCCAGTTAAAGACCAAGTATGGACCAATGGTGTGTAAACTGGTGGCTAGAGAGGTGCAAGTTAACGTCCTGAGCGCTGTCAAGGTGCCTCTTCGTAGATTTGCAGGCCCTTTGTGTGTGTGCTCTGGCCTGCATATAGTGGGGGAAATAAGTATTTTATCCCCTGCTGATTTTGGCAGTTGTCATACTAAGAAAAGTAAATTAACAGTCTGATTTTATTGGCAGCTTTATTTTTACAGTTATGAAAAGATTATATTATATTAATTGTCACCTGCCCACATGTAACCCTCTTATTGAGTAGGCTGGACAAATACCTAAATATCTCTATCTACTGGGCTCTAAATATCTGTATATATCTACCCAATATGTAGGTTCTACTAAGTTCAAGGAGACTGGCGGTGGTGAATGGAAATTTGATACCTCCACTCTAATAACACACGGACAAAATTTAAGTAAATATTTAAATGTATTTAGCAAGCAAATATGAACATTTAAAATTTTTCACACACATGAACAAATAACAAAATATATTTTTCCACACCATTGTAACTGTCCTTTTCAGTTGTGGTTTCAATGTTCATCCAATGTCTATAGTTCAAAGTTATTCAATTTAATGTCAGATCTGACTTAGGAAAAGTAACAACAAAAACAAAAAAGGAAAAAAGAAAAATTCTTGAGATCTCAGTTAATAAAAAAATCTTAAAGGACTTGTAATCCTTCTGGGGCGGCAGTGGCTCAGCGGTAGAGCAGACGTCTTGTAGACAGATCGCCCCAACCATCGGTGGATCGAATCCCGCTCCCGCCAGGATGCCACCAGGAGTGTGAGCCGACGGTGGGAGGCGTCAGCTCACCCCCCAGCCACCGCCGAGATGCCCCTGAGCAAGGCACCGTCCCCCCCACAAGCTGCTCAATTGGGGCGCGTTCCAGAAGCCGCTGCCCGTCACTCTGCCTCCCTGGCGTGTGTTGCTTGATGTGTACTAACTGCATGCTTGCAGGCCCCTTTGTGTGCCGTGTTCAGGGGGCCGGTGTATACATTGATTGTTAAAAAGAACTAACACAACAGCATGTATTGAGTGACTGCGTAATTTCCCTGTGGGGATAAATAAAGTATACTACTTCTTCTTCTTCTTCTTCTTCTACCACCCTCCTGGGAACCAGGTGGAGCATTCAGGAGTATCTGTATCCACTGTATCCGCTGTACACCTTCCACGGGGCATGTGGTCCGCACATGTCAAGGCATCAAGTCTTGGTGCAGATTTCACCCATAAATAAACCCCAGCCTGTACAGAATTGTACAGAGCAGTTACTTTTAGTGATCAATTAACAACAAGAAAAACACATTTCCATCACATTTTGAAAAGAAAATCACATCCCGACTGGTTTTATAATTAATTTGCATTTTCTGGTTTATGTTACTCACCAGGATTATCTTCAACAAAAAGAAAAAACATCCACTCTCCGTGGCTCAACACCAAACTTTTTCCAGCGTGTCGCTCAGTAGCAAACTTTCACAGCGTCATGCTCAACACCAAACTTCTCTAGCCTGTCGCCCAACTTCCACAGCTTCCCTCTCCATGCAGAGGGCTGCGGCTCATAAAAGCTAATGAGCTCTGAGCAGGTGTGAGTGTGATTGGCACAGAGGTGCGTTCAGGGCACATAGGAAACCCCGTATTCAACCAAAAAACCTGTTCGAACAGAAATAATAAACTAACAGTAAAAGTAATACTGGGTTACACACAGACTCAGTAATAGACAGACTCGGACTTTTTATACAGGTTATGCAGGTCATTACTTCAGTGGGATTAGGAGTATGTCAATGGTCTGTAGGTGCCAACATTGGTCAAGGTTGGTCAGGGATCAAATACTTATTTCCCTCAATGACATACAAATTAATTTTTATTTTTTATTTCATGTAATTTTCTCAATTTTCTTAATATTCTTTTTATAACTGTTAAAATAAAGCTTCCATAAAAATCTGAGACTGTTAATTTATTTCTTAGTATGACAACTGCCAAAATCAGCGGGGGATCAAATACTTATTTCTTCCACTGTATGTGAGAAATACAGTAAATGTAGAGTGAGGAAAATAATTTCCCCAGGTGGACTAATAACGTAACTTTGTTCTTCTTCTCATTTAAACTGAACTGAGAACTGAGGAAGCTTCGGCTCCGAAAAGCAGCAGGACCAGATGGAGTGAGCCCCCATCTACTCAAGGCCTGCGCCGCTGAATTCGCTACAACGGGTCTCCAACCTGAGCCTGTGTCTCAGGAAGGTGCCTACCCACAGGAAGACGTCGTGCATCGTTCCAGTTCCCTAAAAGAACTGGCCCAGCAAGCTGAACGACTTCCGACCAGTGGCGCTCACATCACATCTGATGAAGACTCTGGAGCGGCTCTTCCTCATTCTCCTCAGGCTTCAGGTGCAACATGCCGAGGACTCTTTACAGTTTGCCTACCGGGAAAAGGTCGTCGTGGAAGACGCCATCCTCCACGTGCTACACTGAGCCCACTCGCATCTGGACAAGGAAAGCAGCACTGTGAAGATCCTTTTTCTGGATTTTTCAAGTGCCTTCAACACCATCCAGCCCTGTATCCTACAGGACAAACTACTACAAATGCGAGTGGACCCCGGCCTGGTTGCTTGGATCCAAGACTACCTCACCGACAGACCACAGTTCATCAGGCTAAAGGACATCACGTCTGACACAGTGGTCAGCTGCATTGGTGCTCCACAGGGGGCTGTCTTGTCCCCAATCCTCTTCTCCCTGTACACGGCGGACTTCTGGGGACTTTGTTGACTGGTGTCACAGCAACAGCCTGAAGCTCAACACCTTGAAAACTAAAGAGCTGGTCATTGACTTCAGGAGGGACAGACCCCAACCTAGACCAGTTCTGATAGGAACGGAAGAGAAGGAGATTGTGCAGACCTATACATATCTTGGGCTGTGGCTAGACAACAAGCTGGACTGGACCAGCAACACGAGGCAGCTGTACAAGAAAGCACAGAGCAGGATGTACTTTCTGAGGAGGCTGAGGGCAAATCAACATCTGCAGGAAGCTCCTGTGGATGTTCTGTTCAGTCTGTGGTCGCCAGCATCCTGTCGTTCGCTGTGGTGTGTTGGGGAGGGAAGGCGGATCTCTCCAGGCTGGAGAAGCTGATCAGGCGGGCCAGCTTGGGGGTCGGGATGAAGCTGGACCCTCTGGCTATGGTGGCAGAGAAGAGAACCTTGGACAAACTGCTGGGCATCATGGACAATGTCAGCCACCCTCTACACATCGTTGTCAACAACCAGAGAAGCCTGAGAAGCCTGACCTGCCAGAGGCTGTGCCTCCCAACATGCAGGACCAACAGACTTAAGAACTCATTCAACCCCCGAGCCATTAAACTGCTCAACTCCTCCATGGGGGAAATGAAGAACAAAGCACACGAGAGCTGAGGATTGACACAAACAATACAGCAAAAACAATGCAAACACTATATACATTTCACTATACCCATACTTAACTAGGCCTGTTTATTTTTTTTATTTCTATGCCTATTTATGATTTTCTATATGTATATTCTTGATGGGTTATTTATTAATCTTTCTATTTGGTGTACAGTACTACTTACTATGTGCTGGTGATTTCTGTGTGCTTTTTCTGTGTGCTTTTTCTGTGTTTTGTGTACTCACTGTGCTGTGTGCGACGGAGAAATTAATTTCCCTGAAGGAACCTCGTTAAGGGATAAATAAAGTTATACTCTAGTCTAGTCTACTCTACTCTTAAACCACAAGAGGCCATTGTCGTCAATGAGCAGTGGACCAAGGCGTTATTTGGCCTTCTGGCCACTGGCGGCGCTGTGGATCTCAACCTTGTCAGTCAATGAAGAAGAAATGGGAAGTGAGAAGCAATAACAAGCTCACAGCTGCAAGCTAGCGCAACTTTGGGAAATCGAACATACAAGCAAAGTTGTGTGTTTTATTGCGGACCAAACAATATTGATTTATAGACGTGTTATTTTGTGTGATACAATGTACACGGAGTACAAAGAAGGCATATGATCTGTCACGGAGATCTCGTAACGCTATTGGTATGTAATGTTAACATTTGCTATAAGTGGCCAAACGTTAATCCTTCCTGTGTTTATTTTTTTGGGGGGAGGGGGGGGGGGAAATTAATCGATCGTTAAATAAGGTACGAGGTATTGTTTTTAAATTATAAGTGTTGTACATGAAACTTATGACAAGTGACAATTAGTATGGATTTAAAGCGTCACAATGTGGATATTAACGAGATAACGCCAAGGTATGCTGCTACCGTCAACCCACACAAAATAAATCGACGACTTTTTTATTTTATACATGGTTTGTGTAGTGAATATAAAAAATAACTCTGATTTACTTAACCTAGTCATCGGTACTTCAACCAACTTATATCTTGTTAAGAATAGGAGTGATGCAAGCAAACCCTTATTTTCCAGGAAGTGGGGAGCGACATTTAACAGGTTTAGCAGCGTTCTGTCTGAGCTATCTATAACTTTCGATTTTAACATGATGGTCAGTTTGCAGTGGTACCGACAAGACTCAGATCAACTTTATTACGGATTCAAGGTCCAGAGAATAAAAGAAAAATAAAAACCAAGACATTACTGTACATAAAACACTAAAAGAAATTCATGATTAAAATTCACAATAAATGAAAATAAGAACCACTATTCTGATACATATATACATATGCTCACAATGTCCTGTCATTTTTAATGTCACAGGCGGAAGCTCATCCAGGTAGTGAGAAACCAGTCTGGGAATGTTTCCCCACATTCATTTATGACTCTGAGACAACGCTTTATGTCGCTGGCGTCTTTTTTGTGGCCCTTTATGGGAGACGTACCAACAAAACTTCCTTTGACGACTCGATCCACTTGGTGCCATAATTGTTAAACAACAATCTCATCTTGACTTATTGTGCTAATTTTAACAGCAAGGAAGTTTTACAACTCGTCCTCCACTCTACTTTTACCATCAGTAGTCCTATAAATCTCTGGTTTCATTTGGCACTTTGTCATTTTTATATCAAAGTTCTCACAAGTGCTTCCAACAGAGCGTAACGCATCTAGAAAAGTCCATGGACTAATCACTTAGAAACCATAGAAAACTTAAAAGCTTAACAACATAAAAGCCATAAAACGAGCAGAAAACGACCTTTTCATCCACACATGTGGACCATGTCCAAAGCTGCAAGTATATTTAATATTGTTATGTTCTTTACCTTTTGTATCTGTTTGCTTTCTGCCCCAAACACTGAGCATAGCACATATTTTGAGTTGTGCTAATACAGTGGAGTTTTTAAACCAGGTTATCATTACAAAAATAACAAGGCAGTCAGAGACTGCAACATCCCGCGAAACCCCATGAATTCAACATTTTCTCCTGACCTACACATTTTTGTGCCTCTGGCTTCCTGAAAATGTTGCTTTTTGTGTTGTGATTATATATCATCAGTTTTCAGCGATGTGTAAAAATGTATACAGTGCGCCATCGTTCCTCGTGGTTAATGTGATCCATGGAACCACATCCGATTAACGAATACTGCAATAGAGCGACAAACTATTTATCTTGTTATTTTTGGTAATTTAAACATTTAAGACCACCTCCATACTGATATTAAACAACCTTGTATCTGTATTACCCTTTCCCACACTCTTATCGACTGTTTAAAGCACTTTTGTGTCTCAAGGAAGTCAGAGACTCACAAAATGTAGCGCACTTCCGGATGCCGTCAGCCAATAGAATACATGTACGGTATCACGTGACTGCCCTCCAAAAATCCGTGATGAGTACAAAAGTTGAAATTTGACCTTGACCTAGTTTTCTCAAGGTCATCATCTAATTTTCATCCCCTTTGCCGCCCGACTAATGTTCTTTTTCTTTTATCTTTCTATCTGCAACAGTTTGGTGGACTGATTAACGGACAAACACACAAACACTGAAGATTACCAATATTTCTGTACTCAACTTAGTAAATACCGTATAATTATCTGTGTAGGTTGTCATATATCCAGGTCATTGTAATCAATCCAAAGTTGTTTAAATCAATCTGCTGGACTTTATTTTCTTGTAATTTTCTTTAAATGTTTTACCTCTCATCTAAGTGGCCTCTTTAGTTCTGTTGGTGGTTGGTCATTGGCGGTCACGTTTATGTCCACCATTAGCATACGAAGGCTGGGGGAAACTTGCATTTCGATTGAAATGCCAATGCTGTGCTGTAATGAAAGTGCAAAATCATCTTCAACCTGACTCAGGAAGCTGTGACTACTATAAGTGTATTGTGACATGTCATATGGTCTTTTAACAGTTTAGTCCAACTGTCAGCAACCAAGGATGAATCACTTTGGTGTGTGGTGCTTCACGGTGTTGTTTTGGAGCACAACCATTCCTTCATCTACACATGCCTATATCTATGCTGTAAGTTATCTTGGATCCTTAGCTGAGGAAATTCAATGTTAAGATTCATTAAAATGTTCTGTGGTGGTATTTATTTGTATTTTTTTGGGCAGTATTACAGCAATACAACTTCCTTATTGTTCGAGGATCTGCCTGCCTTGTTTGGTGCCTCACTTCCAAAGGATGGGCTAATGGTGAGCAATGGAGAGTGGAATGCAAAGTGAAAAGCATTAATGATGGTCCATGAAAATGACAGCTTTCTTTTTATGTGAAAGGGTCATTTGGTGGACTCCCACCCGTTAAATGGCTGCACACCAATAAACCCTCCTCCATCATCAAGTGACCCAAACTCCACCAATTTCATTGTTCTCATCAGACGCAATGATTGTAATTTTGATTTAAAGGTCAGTAAAACTTAAATTCATTGTAGTATTCATTAGTTGTATTCAAATGGAATGTGTTCTATGTTGTACAGGGTTAGATATATGATACCATCTTCATCATCTTCCGAACCGCTTTTCCACCATAGTGGGTCATGGGGAGCTGGAGCCTATACCGGTGCAACATAAATATCTGTCAAATCCCATTGTGTTAGATGAAAATGCTTGCAGGCAGTAGCAGTCATTTGTCTCATAAATGTGTTACCACTTTCATACTCAGGATTCTGTTCAGTCAATCAATCAATCTATACTTGCTCCCCACCTGTCAAGGACAAGCAAGTAGACTAAGGCAGTATCTTGCAGGTACTTGAAGGTTCAATAGTGTAGGAATAAGACAAAGAAAGAAGGAGAAATAACAGAAGCTCCAGAAGCCATTGCTGTAACTCCCTGTAATGGGAGAGAGAAAAATACCTTCAGCAGTCTAGGCTTATAGCAGCTTATCAGAAGGAATATATGTTGATCCTAATTATAAGCTATGTCAAAGAGGAAGGATTTAAGTGTACTCTTAAATAAGCTAAGGGTGTTTGCCCCCCCTGACAGAGGCCAGTAGTTTGTTCCAGAGGGTCATTTGTAATTCTTAGCAGTGCAGTCTCCGTACTGTAATTTGTTTTAAAATCTGATTGAAAGTCCTGTAATTTAATAACGGGAATACCTCTTTTAGAAGTGTAGTTGTAATTTTGTCGAGCTGGCTGGTAGTTGGTTTAGCAGAGGAGATTTGGGAATTTGATGAGTCTCATTCCTTATTATTGTTGTTTTATTCTGAAAGAATTTAAGAAAGTCTTCACTGTACATGATTTAAATGAATGATGGGCTCAACTGAACTGGACAACTGATTTTCAGGTCTTGAATGCACAACAAGCTGGGTACAAAGCAGCAATCGTTCACAATGTGTACTCTGACACTCTGCTGAATATGAACTTCAGCAATGGTAATTTATTCTCCTCTATAAAATGTACACAATATCAAAATGAACACATTTATACAATTTCACTTTAAAAAAATTTGAGTTTAATTGTTTTTTGTTTGTTGGTCTTTCCTCTCTAGCATCTATTGCAGAGCAGATTTTCATCCCCTCTGTATTCACCAGTGAATACGCCTCCAAAGTTCTCAAGCAACTAATAATTCCAGGACACGGGTAAGTGATACATCTCAACATATTAATTTTCCGTCTTAACAAGAAATCAGACTGTCAACTTGTGATTTGCACAGACAGTGATTATAGTAATTTAATAGCATTTTTCTTCTTGGCCTGCAGGACCTATGTGATACTTAAGCCAGAGTTTCCTTTTCCACTTTCGTACTACCTAATACCTTTTACTGGAGTAGTTGGCTTGATCTTCATTGTGATGTTTGTTATCTTGGTAAGTTTGCATACGATACCCCCTTTATTCAGTGGGAAACACATGTTTAAATAGAGAGGATCGTCCTGTCAGAATCAAAGGAAGAATTAGTCCGTGATTTTCAAACAGTGCATTTGCACTTAAATCCAAGTTTAAATAATAAAAGTTATTTTTTAAAAACTTGAAACTATGTTATCTTCAGTTAAAATAGCATGTTATCAAGCTTATGCCTTGGAAACTTGTTATCCACATTACCTTCTCACCAACTTACCTGTCTTACCTGTATTCTGCATTTTTCAGATTGTAAGATGTGTACAGTACAGAAAGAGACTGAAGAAAAATCGTTTGTCCAAGGAACAGCTGAAGCGAATTCCAACCCACAAGTTCCATAAAGGTAAAAATATTTTTGACGGTTACTGTACTACCTTGCTTTTGTGAATCACTTGTAAGAATCAGATATTCTTTGCATGTGAATTTGAATAATCTGTAAAGCTTTTAAATAATAGAAAAAGTTTATAAGATAAGTTGTAGCCTATTTATACTACAGGAAAATTTTCAAGAATTGGATTATACAATATTCTGAGTGTTAACTGTTCAACATTTATATCATCTTTGTTTCAGGGGATGACTATGATGTGTGTGCAATCTGTCTGGATGACTATGAAGAAGGGGACAAACTGCGAGTTTTACCTTGCTCACATGGTAAATGTTTTATTCCCAAGTAATTATCATGGATATACGTATTATGAACCACACCAACCCATTTCCAAAGAATATTGGGAAATTGTTTAAAATTATTAAAGCGGATATTAATGATTAATTTAATACACTGTTATAATCCCCGAAGGGAAATTAAGAATGCACACTCTAGTTTTTGTTAGTCAATCAAATCACACGCATGCATATTAGTGTAATACACACAACCACACACAAGGGGGCCTGTAGGCATGCAAGGGAGGTAGAGTGGCAGGCAGCTCCTTCTTGGTGCGCCTCCAATGAGCAATTTGTAAAGGGGACGGCACCTTGCTCAAGGGTGCCTCGGCAGTGCTCCGGGTATTTTTTTGGGGCGGGAACGGGAATCAAACCGCCGATGTTGAATCATAGGACGACCCGCTCTACCGCCCACTCTACCACTGAGCCACTGCTGGCCCTCAACAAATCCAGTTTGACTTTGAGAAGGCACAATATTGAATTTTTAATGAAATAATCATTAGTGTTCTTTGTAAATAAATATTGATTCAGAATATGAACCATTAACAGCTTTCAAACTAACAACTGGGAATGTTTTGGAATTTGTAAATAGGAGTATGGGTATGTTTGGAAAAATCTGTACATAAATGATTTGATATATCATTTAAAACTGGTGAGGAGAAAAAACTGAAAAAAGATTAATAAGATCTGAGTACCTGAGTAAATAATATTTAAATCACCAAAAATGTTGACATACCATGGCACACGCACTAGTGGTAGGTGAGAGTGTAGCCAAACAGCATAGGGTGGTGGTGTGTAGGATGACTCTGGTGGTGAGGAAGATGAAGAGGGCAAAGACAGAGCAGAGGACAACATGGTGGAAGAGTGTTTCATGACTTTTAGGAAGGAGTTTAGACAGGCTCTGGGTGGTCAGCTAAAATGAAAGGAAAGGTGTACAAAACTGTGGTGAGACCAGCGATGTTGTTTTGTCTAGAGACAGTGTCACTGAGGAAAATACAGAAGACAGAGCTAGAGGTAGCAGAGATGAAGATGATGAGGTTCTCTTTGGGAGTGACCAGGAACGATAGGATCAGGAATGAGTACATCAGAGGGACGGCACATAGGTTTTGGGTTTTAGCTTTTAGGTTACAGGTTTTGGAGATAAAGTCAGAGAGGCCAGACTGAGATGGTTTGGACATGTCCAGAGGAGAGATAGTGAATATATTGGTAGAAGGATGCTGAGTTTTGAACTGCCAGGCAGGAGGCCTAGAGGAAGACCAAAGAGGAGGTTTATGGATGTAGTGAAAGAGGACATGAAGGTAGTTGGTGTGAGAGAAGAGGATGCAGAAAACAGGGTTATATGGAGGCAACTCATTCGCTGTGGTGACCCCTGAAGCAAAAAGCCGAAAGGAGAGGAAGACTCAGAAATCTCGACTGGAGATAAGACGTTGTGTCATGATTGGTCATGAAAGATGTACAGTATCTTTGAAGGATCAGGCATTCACAAACAAGGAGCAGCTTCCTCATGAAGCAAATATGAAGGGGTGTGACATCTAGAAAATATAGTGATTATGGAAGTATAATTCTGTGAATCCTTCTGTCCTGCAGCTTACCACTGCAAATGTGTGGACCCGTGGCTGACAAAGACAAAGAAGACGTGTCCTGTATGCAAACAACGTGTCACTCGGAACAACCCAGAGCACTCCGAATCCGATTCCGAAGATGATTCTCAAGGACGTAGAGAGGGAGAAGGAGCCCCGAGTGAAGTGGACTCAGAGCGAACTCCCCTGCTCAGGTCCTCCATCCAATGGCCACCACCAGAGAGCCCATGGTCCTATACAGGCACCACCACTACTGCCCAGTGCCTGGCCTCACCTGCACGTTGCGACTCACCCATTCTGAGCTATGATGACTCCCTTCCAGAAGACACTGACTCAGAAAGGGATGAGGCAGAAGAGTGTGACACCTCTCAGCTCATTAGTAGGGATAGGGTAGATGTCTGATGACAGGAGTGTAGCTGAAAGGAAATTTAGTTAACCTAAGAAGGGTTTACTTTTCATCAGGCGTACTGTTATCACAGCAAACTTTAAAAGAGGTTCAGGGTGGAAGTTAGGCTGACATTTATTGTTACAGAAGAATCGTGCCCAGTTACAAGAGGTCTATTTGTGTCAAAACGCATGCAGCACTGGTAGCGATTCATTAGACCAAAGTCCATAAAGCATTAACCCCGTGTTAACACATCCATCCCGGTTATCCATGTTTGTCCAAAGACAACCTTCATAAACACTTATACGAATCATATCACACGATGTAGCTGCCAGTGCTGCACTGAAAGAACAGGCCCAGTGTGACTCCAGTCAGTGTAGACTCAAGCTTGTGTTGCGAAATGGAATCAGTTCTGTCATTAATGTGGGGGGGGGGGGGTCTTTGGCTTTAGTGCTTCTCTGTATTATAATTGGTTTATATCTGACCGTCCTTTTTCTGTGCTTTGAGTCATTTCCTGTAAGTGGAAGGGAAAGGTTTGTCTTGATTTTATATTTTACACACCCATAGCTCTCTTTTCACATTTCTAAATCTGCATTTAAGGTCTTTGAAATGTCAGATTGCAAGTATGTTGCCTGCAATTTCAAGGATGCGATGTGGTCAGTGTAAAGAAGCAATGTTTTAGGTTTATCCAGTTTGTTAAATTCAACAAACGCAGGGTTCTTGAAAAAAAAATGAAGGTCAGTTGGTATTGTAAATTGATAACATAATGATTTCAAAATTATTTTAGTCATTTTATTTCTCAGCATTTTATCAATGTTTTCGATTAAATTTTTAATGAGCAACAGAGTTATTAAAAGTTAAGTCATAAACCCTGGAGGTATTTGTAGAAAAAAAGCAATTCGTAGTGTTGGCCATCATGAACATGTATCAAGTAGCTAGCCAGCTGACATTTGCTAAATTTGCACCTTTTCCTCTGCAGTTGTGAAGTGAGATAATGGGCTGTGTGTTGGTGTCACGACATGACCCTGAATGGACTTCACGCTGTTGATTTTATATAAAGAATACTACACATAAATAAATGCACACTGTTTACTGTGACCTAATAATCACAACTGGACTTGTTTTAATGAATACATGTGCAGTACACACACACACACACATACACACACACACACACACACACACACACACACACACACACACACATAAAAAACATCTTTAGATTTGAATTAAGATGGATAAAAACTCACTAATATTTTGGGCTTATTGACAACATGGGAGAACAGTTTGTTTCCTATCAAATAAACTTTGTACTGTACATTTTTTCTCTTGTCTCCATGTTGGATACTGTACTGAAAATAATGCAAAAAAAGTGTGATCTCCAAATTAATCCTTTTTTTAAAAGTTGTTTAGAATATATATCACATTATTAAATGTTGAATCAAAGTTTTTTTGCAGCAGGTTTGAAAATTTGTTGTATGTCTAGAAATGGAAAGCTGCTTTTACTGTGATTTGTGGAAGATTAAATAATAAAATTGGAGTGAGGTGCAATATGTTGTGTCTAAATACAATAAGACAAAATGGTCTACAGCTGATGTAAAGCTGATAGATGAGCCAATACAAAGAATCAAACAATTCATTATGCTACTAGCACTTTTGTCATTATTTAACACTGAGAAATAAATTATAAAGACTAAACACAAATGCCATTGTGTAATTTTGTATTTTTTCATTGGGTAGTGTCTCAGTGGAAATAAACTATTTCCTGTTGGTTTTATTACAAAATCAAGAAGTGAACTCGAGCATGTGACGAGTGAAACTTGTGAACATGCAGCACAGCTGAGGTCAATGACTCGTGACATGATGTGTAATTTGATATCTTCATAGAGGTGAATGAAGACTTATCCAGTTTTCATAGTTCACTCTTATTTCATTCTTAACCATCTGCCCCTCATTATTCTGAACTATGACATGTTAGTGATTTCATTCATGATATAGATAGATAATTAATCCCGGAGAAAAATACATATACTGCTCACATACTGTATATACACACACAATCCTGGAAGGCGCATAGTCCACAGACAGCACAGCAGACATAAATGCACATAAATAGATAAACACACAAAGAGAAAAACATCAATGTGAAAAAACAACAAAAAGAAAAACATTGACAACACAGAACATATACTACACAACTGGGCAGTCCAAACAAAAAGATGAACGAGTAAAATGTGCAAAGGGTAGAAAAAGTACAGAAAGCAAAGTATAATCAAAATACAGTAATGTTGTGCAACAAAATATTGTTAAAACTCATAACACAAAATGAGCTGAAACTTCGGATTGCGAAAATATCTAATAATGGCAGTGTGGCACTGGCACAAACGGGCAGTGAGGCACAGAAAGATTAAATTGTGAGGACTGCGTGGTATCCTTGGGTGGCAGTAGTTCGCCCAGGGGTTCAGGTAGTACTCTATACTGGACTGTATATTTCCAACAAACACTCTCTTGTCACCTGGTGAAAGTGTGTGTGCGTGTGTGCGTGTGTGCGTGTGTGTGTGTGTGTGTGTGTGTGTGTGTGTGTGTGTGTGTGTGTGTGTGTGTGTGTGTGTGTGTGTGTGTGTGTGTGTGTTATGTGTGTACTTGCGCTTGTGTCGGAAATCTGCCCTGTGTGATACAGAGGAAAATTACAAACACACAGCCATGTAAAGATGGAACGATACTCCAATGTGTAAGTAAGATAAATAACAAAAGGACAAGGTGTAGAGTTGTTCTAGTTGTATCCTTATATGTCTTCTGTAATCTGGTGAATGTATAGGAAATAAAATTAAACAAAACTAACTTTATATTCAAGGTGGACAGGGTGCTGTTGGGTATAATGGTTGGGGAAATGCTGCAGTAATGTGGAATACTGTGTAGCAATCCTGAGTTTCAGATGATTGTACTCAAATGGAAACAGGATTATTATTGTAATATTCCATTTTACCCTTACAACTCCTTCTTTTAAACTCTTGTGTTTTTTGATATGCAAACATTCGATTTTAAAATGGTTTCTTTATGATAGTACCAACAAGACTCAGAACACTGGTCAAAATTCTTGTATAAGATAGACAGATAGATGAACTTTATTATGGACTCAAGGTTCAGAGAAAAAAATAAAGATAAAAATCATATTTTATTGAAAGCACTGAAAGAAATTCATGATCAAAATTCACAAAAAGTGAAAACAAATATATCATAAGTCAAAAGATCAAAGCTAGTCCTCTGCCCTACTTTCGTAGATCAAAGCTTTGACCGTAGATCAAAGCAGTAGTTTGATCTGCGGTCAAAGCTTTGATCTAGGGTCTTACACTGGCCCTTTCCCTCGTCTTTCTATCTTATCCCGTTGCTGAGTGTAAAAAAATTTAATTTTGACCTTGACGTAGTTTCATCTTTCTATCTGCAATGGTTGCGAAGGTATTTGGTGGACAAACGGATGGACGAACGGACGAACGGACTAACTGATGAACACACAAACGCTGGTAATTACAATACATCACCGCTTTGAAGCGGGATGTAATAAGAACCATTATTCAGATACATACAGAGTATACATATGTACATCATCATTTCCAAGCACATATACATACATACATCTACACATATACGTATACCCATTAGGACCTTACATATAAAACACTATACCAGGGGTCTCAAAACCTTTTCTTGTAAGGGCCACATAACTCTTCCCTTCTCTGATGGGGGGCCGGGTTCAGTTTGTAATCGAAAAACTGTTGCGATCACAAGGGTGCCTAAATGTAAACATTTATTGTCTTCCAGAACCAAATATTAACAACCTTTCCGGTTATTATGTCGTTTGGGAGGGCGACATAGAAGTCATTGAGACTGTCCGGCTTGAATGCATCTTTCAGAACATGACAGTTTTTGAATTCTGCCAACTGATAAGAAGGCTGGGCTTTCATCCATTGGGTTCTTCAACAAAGGGATTACGGAAAAAAAATTGATTTCTTTTGCATCAGCATGTAGTTTACAGAATCGCACACAGAACTTGGACTTCAGCATTTCCAGTTCTTACACACACCTTTCAGCTGGAAATGGGACCACTGGATTCTCTGCAGCTAAGTTTTGGGTAGCAGGGAGATGGATGAAGCTGTGCTTTTTCACTTGTTCCAAAACCAGTGTTATTGTCACTTCAAATGCTTTCTTAAGAGAATATATGTCGCAAATGAGATACCCCTGGCCTTGAAGCTGCGAGTTAAGGCTGTTCAGCATTTCTGTCACTCTGTCACATCTGCCATTTCCATTCTGGATCGATCAGCCCTGGGACCTTTTTGTCGGGGGGGCATTTTCTGGTACTGTTCGGGGGGGCATGCCAAATGTGGAGGCTGGCCACATCCAGGTGGCAGGTTAGTTTGGGGACACTTTCTCAATAAATGGGTGCCGAGTAATGAAACAGTTTTCATTCAATTTCAATCATTCAATTTGTTACTTCACAAATTGAACAAATCCGAACATATTTGCTCTGAATTTTTCATTTTTTAATCTATCTATTGATGCAGGACGTTTTTATTTCCCAGATTCTAGGATTCAGTCGAGTTCGGGAAGACCTGAAATTAATTTTTTTCATAAATCCAGTCACAATTAATCAATCTAGGACATATTCTACATTCAACATGAGCTGAAATATCATATCTGAGAACAATCAACCATACAAATGAATAAATTGTCAATAATAAAATACATTCACAGACTTTCTGCAAAATGTGACACACTTCAAACTCGCGACAACTGACATTTTTGCATCCAGTGGATGATCAACTAGAGCAAATGAAGCCTCAAGAAGCTTTGCACTGGAGTGAACCAATAGGATAAAAGGCTTCAGTGCTTGAATGGACTTCTTATTCACATCAACAGCTTAATTATGTGGGGAACCTTGATGGGAATGTGGGTACCATCCATGAAGCATTGGGAATACATTGGGAAATCCTAAATGACATCAAAGTTACTCATCCAACTGGAACAGTCAGAGACTGCAATATCCCGCGACACCCCTGAATTCAAAATTTTACCCTGATCTACTTTCAGGGTAGGTCAGGGTATATTGCAGTCTCTGAATACATTTTACCCTGACCTACTTTCATAGGTCAGGGTAAATCTAGGCATAGGTATCGAAGCACTAGCTTTGATCTATGGTCTTACTCACACTGGCCGTCTCCCTCGTCTTTCAATCTTATCCGGTTACTGAATGTACAAAAGTCGAAATTTGACCTTGACCTAATGTTCTCAAGGTCAAGGTTATCATCTCATTTTCATCCCCTTTGCCGCCCGAGTAATGTACTTTTTATTTCATCTTTCTATCTGCAATGGTTGCAAAGATATTTGGGGGACTAACGAACGGACGAACACATGAACACTGACAATTACAATACATCACTGCTTTGAAGCGCGATGTAAAAATTAACGCAGCGCTACACACAAAGCTTGCTGAGATGTAAGAGCATGACTGATTTGTGATGCTGCAGATGTGAGGATGAATTAGGTAATGGAGAGTCAGAGATGTGAAGGACGTGCAGCAGGTTAGGGTGATTGAGGATAGGGATGGAAATGTATTGACAGGCGCCAGTAGTATGATGGGAAGATGGAAAGAGTACTTTGAAGAACTGATGAACAAGGAAAATGAGAGACAACAAAAGACTAACAGAGGTGACTGTTTTGGACCAGGAAGTAGCAAAGATTAGCCAGGATGGAGTGAGGAGGGCATTGAAGAGGATGAAGAGTGGAAAGGCACTCGGTCCTGATGATATATCTGTGGAGGTACAGGAGTGTCTAGGAGATGTGGCAGTAGAGTTTCTGACTGGGTTGTTCAACAGGATCTTAGATAGAGAAAAGATGCCTGAGGAATGGAGAAGTGTGCTGATGCCCATTTTTAAGATCAAGGGAGATGTACAGGAGAATAAAGCTGACGAACCATACAATGAAGTTATGTGAAAGAGTAGTTGAAGCTAGACTAAGAGCAGAAATGAGCATTTGTGAGCAGCAGTATGGTTTCATGCCAAAAAAACAGAACTACAGATGCAGTATTTGCTTTGAGGATGTTGAGAAGTACAGAGAAGGCCAGAGTGAGCTGCATTGTGTTTTTGTAGATCTGGAGAAAGCTTATGACAGGGTGCCCAGAGAGGAACTGTGGTATTGTATGAGGAAGTCTGGAGTGGCAGAGAAGTATGTGAGAGCAGTGCAGGACATGTATGAGGACTGTAAGACAGTGGTGAGGTGTGCTGTAGGTGTGACAGAGGAGTTCAAGGTGGAGGTGGGACCTCATCAGGGATCAGCTCTGAACCCCTTCTTGTTTGCTATGGTGATGGACAGGCTGACAGACGAGGTTAGACAGGAATGTTAATCTGTAGTGAGAGCAGGGAATAGGTGGAGGAGAAGCTAGAGAGGTGGAGGTTTGTCCTGGAAAGGAGAGGAATGAAGGTTAACCGAAATAAGACAGACTACATGTGTGTGAATGAGAGGGACCCAAGTGGAAGAGTGAGGTTACAGGTTGAAGAGATCAAGAAAGTGGAGAGTGGAAGAGTGAGGTTACAGGTTGAAGAGATCAAGAAAGTGGAGGAATTTAACTACTCCAGAGCAATAGAGAACGTGGAAAAGAGATGAAGAAGCATGCACAGGCAGGATGGAACAGCTTTAGAAAAATATCAGGTGTTATGTATGATAGAAGAGTTTCAGCTAAAATGAAAGGAAAGGTATACAAAACTGTGGTGAGACCAGCGATGTTGTTTGGTCTAGAGACAGTGTCACTGAGGAAAAGACAGGAGACAGAGCTGGAGGTAGTAGAGATGAAGATGCTGAGGTTCTCTTTGGGAGTGACAAGGATGGATAGAATCAGGAATGAGTACATCAGAGGGACAGCACATGTTAGAGGTTTTGGAGATAGAGTCAGAGAGGCCAGACTGAGATGGTTTGGACATGTCCAGAGGATGGATGAATGGATGGATGGATGGATGGATGGATGGATGGATGGATGGATGGATGGATGGATGGATGGATGGATGGATGGATGGATGGATGGATAGATAGATAGATAGATAGATAGATAGATAGATAGATAGATAGATAGATAGATAGATAGATAGATAGATAGATAGATAGATAGATAGATAGATAGATAGATAGATAGATAGATAGATAGATAGATAGATAGATAGATAGATAGATAGATAGATAGATAGATAGATAGATAGATAGATAGATAGATAGATAGATAGATAGATAGATAGATAGATAGATAGATAGATAGATACTTTATTAATCCCGGAGGAAATTGCATATATCCACTGCTCAGGCATTACATAACAAATAATACTGGATAAACACCAGGAGAAAAGGAAACATTGACATCACAGGACATACCACAGGACATACATTACACTAACAGACAGACACATGCAGCACTAACAGGACTTATATACTAAACTATAACTAAAATATAAACAGTATAAAATTTAAAAATATTACAGTATTAAAATATAAACAGTATAAAATAAAATCTAAACAGTATAAAATTGAATTAAAATATAAAACAGTATAAAAAATAAATAAATTATATATATATATATATATATATATATATATATATATATATATATATATATATATATATATATATATATATATATATATATATATATATACAACAGTATAAAATTAAATTTAAATTAAATTAAATTAAATCCATTTTCAACCCCGTGCTGACCTCGCCACCTCCCCCCCGCTCCTCCTGAGAGAGTCATTGTACCCCCTCATGGCACGGGGCACGAAGGAGGACCTCAGCCTCTCTGTGGAGGCGCTGTGTGACAGCAGTCTGCTGCTGAAGGTGCTTCTCTGCTGGGAGAAGATAGTGAATATCTTGGTAGAAGGATGCTGAGTTTTGAGCTGCCAGGCAGGAGGCCTAGAGGAAGACCAAAGAGGAGGTTTATGGACGTAGTGAAAGAGGCTAAAACAATGATCTTGACTCAATCTGTTAATTTTAATATCAAGGAAGTTTAGCAACTCATCCTCCACATTCACTTTATCATCAGTAGTCCTATAAATCTATGGTTTTTACAGACCTTGTCAATTTTATATCCATGTTCTTGCACGTGTGTCTAACAGAGGGTAACGCATCTAGAAAAATCCATGGACAAACTACTTAAAAAACATTAAAAAACCCCCATAAAAACTAAAAAGCTTACAAACATGAAAGCCATAAAACTATAAAAGCCATAAGACAACAAGCATAAAACAAATTAATTGTGATATGTCACATGGTCTTTTCACAGTTTGGTGCAACTGTCAGCAACCAAGGATGAATCACTTTGGTGTGTGGTGCTTCACGGTGTTGTTCTGGAGCATAACCATTCCTTCATCTACACATGCCCTTATCTATGTTGTAAGGCTGTATCTTGGACCTTTAGCTCATCAAATTCAAATATGATTCACCAAATTTTCCTGTTGTGATATTTGTTTGTATTTTTTTTTAGTATTCTTACAAGTATGAACCTTTCTGGTTGTTTGATGATTTGCCTGCCTCATTTGGTGCCTCAGTTCCAAAGGATGGACTAGTAGTGAGTAATTGAGAGTGGAATGCAAAGTGAAAAGAATTCATTATGGTCCATGAAAATGACAGCTTTCTTTTTGTGTGAAAGGGAACTTTGGTTCTCTCCCACCCGTTAAATGGCTGCACAACGATGAAACCTCCTCCTTCATCAACTCGGCTAAACCCCAAAAACTTCATTGTTCTCATCAGACGCAATGATTGTAATTTTGATTTAAAGGTGAGCAAAACTTAAATCCATTGTAGTATTCATTAGTTGTATTCAAATGGAATGTGTTCTATACTGTGTACAGGGTTAGATACATATGTGATACCACTGCAACATAAATATCTTGTATAATATCTATCTATCTATCTATCTATCTATCTATCTATCTATCTATCTATCTATCTATCTATCTATCTATCTATCTATCTATCTATCTATCTATCTATCTATCTATCTATCTATCTATCTATCTATCTAACTATCTATCTATCTATCTATCTATCTATCTATCTATCTATCTATCTATCTATCTATCTATCTATCTATCTATCTATCTATCTATCTATCTATCTATCATCCATCCATCCATCCATCCATCCATCCATCCATCCATCCATCCATCCATCCATCCAATCCATCCAATCCATCCAATCCATCCACCCATCTCTATCTGTCCGTCCGCCTGTCCGCCTGTCCGCCCGCCTGCCCGCCTGTCCGCCTGTCCGCCCGCCTGCCCGCCTGTCCGCCTGTCTGTCGGTCCGTCTGTCTGTCCGTCTGTCCGTCTGTCCGTCTGTCTGTCTATGTATCTAAGATTGGCAGATGGTTAAGAATGAAATAAGAGTGAACTATGAAAACTGGATAGACCTCATTCCCCTCTATGAAGATATCAAATTACTCATCATGTCACCCGCCATTGACCTCAGCAGTGCTGCATGTACACGAGTTTCACTAGTCACAGGCTGGAGTTCACTTCTTGATTTTGTAATAAAATCAAAGAGGAAATAGTTTATCTATATTTCTCCCCACCTGTCAAGGAGCAGCAGGTACACTGAGGCAGTATCTTGCAGGTATTTGAAGGTTCAATGGTGTAGGAATAAGACTAAGAAAGAAAGAGAAATAACAGAAGCTCCAGAAGCCATTGCTGTTACTCCCTGTATGTAATGAGAGAGAGAAAAATACCTTCAGCAGTCTAGCCCTATAGCAGCTTATCAGAAGGAATATATTTTGATCCTAATTATAGGCTATGTCAAAGAGAAGGGTTTTAAGTCTACTCTTAAGTAAGCTCAGGGTGTTTGACCCCCTGACTGAGGCCAGTAGTTTGTCCAGAGGGTCATTTTAAACTCTTAGCAGTGCAGTCTTTGTACTGTAATTTGTTTTAAAACCTGGCTGATAGTCCTTAACAAATAATTCTCTAATAAATGATCATTAAGCTGTCTGGCCATTATGTTTTCTAAATTTTTTTATCGAAATGGAGGTTTGAGATTGGCCTGAAATTTGTGAGGAGGCTTACATTACAAGTTTGGCTTCTTAAGGAGGGGCTTGATCCCAACCACTTTAAAATATTGTCGTACAGTATATAGCTTGTTACTAAGGACTGGTATTTCGACTATGGGTTTATTTAATAACGAGAATACCTCTTTTAGAAGTGCAGTTGAAATTTTGTCCAGCAGGCTAGTAGCTGGTTTAGCAGAGAAGATTAGATAATTTGATGAGTCTCATCCCTAAGTATTGTTGTTTTATTCTGAAAGAATTTAAGAAAGTCTTCGCTGTACAAGATTGAAACGAATGGTGGGCTCATTACAATTACATTTCTTGGTTAGCCTGGCCACAGTGCTGAAATGGAACCGAGGGTTGTTGTGATAGTTCTCTATTAACGAAGCACAGTATGTGTTTCTACTTCTAGAAAGAACCTTTTTGTATGTTTTAAAGCATGGTATATAAGTTTTGTCTGTTTTTGTTGAGTGCCGAATTCTCTTTAAATCTACGGGAGCGTTGTGTGAGCTCGCGGGCTAACAAGTTGAACAAATCGTCTGACCTTTCTTGATTTTTAATTTATATTTTAACGGAGCTATGCCATCTTCGAGTTGTTAGCCTGTCGCTCACACTATTTATCAGATATTCAATATCTAAGGGTTACGGGAATATTACTGATTCTATGGCTGATGAAAAATCTTTCCTTAAATTTATGTATTACACTATCAAAGATTGATCCAGTCGGCATGGCTTTATCCAGTGGTTTTAAGCTGGGTAACACAAGGTCAAAGGTAACTAAGAAGTGATCTGATAGGAAATCATTGTGAGGGAAACTTGTTAGGTGCTCTATACAGTATTTATACCATAAGTAACAATCAGGTCTAGGGTGTGGTGGTACTAATGGGTAGGGCCATTCACTACCTGAGAGAATCCTTAAGAGTCTAGTATAGACTTAAAACTAAACCAGGAACACTTCATTCACAACCTCAACTGTTCTTTCTTTTGTGGAAATGTTTTGGCTGTTTCACCAACACTTCAGAAACATAGTTGATTTTGAAACAATCCATGTCTGCGAAATGTGCTGTACTGATGTGACTGAACTGATTTTCAGGTCTTGAATGCACAACAAGCTGGGTACAAAGCAGCAATCGTTCACAATGTGTACTCTGACACACTGCTCAAAATGAACATCAGCAACGGTAATTTATTCTCTACAAAATGTACACAATATCAGAATGACCATATTTATACAATTTCCCTTTACATAGTTTTGAGTTTAATTGTTTTTTGTTTGTTTGATGTTCTTTCCTCTCTAGCATCCGTTGCAAACCAGATTTTGATCCCCTCTGTATTCACCAGTGAATACGCGTCCACAGTTATCAAGCAATCACTGAATCCAGAATCCGAGTAAGTGATACATCTCAACATATTAATTTTCAGACTTAACAAGAAATCAAACTTTTGATTTGAACAAAAGTGGGTAGAGTAATTTCATAGCATTTATCTTCTAGGATCAGCAGGACCTATGTGATTCTTGAACCAGATTATCCTCCACGTCCGTACAAAGTTGATTACTTAGTTCTAGTGATGTCCTTGATGTTCAGTGTGGCATTTATTATCTGGGTAAGTTTGCATACGTCACCCCCTTGTGTTTATTCAATGGGAAACATGCTTTAATAGACAGAATATTCCTGTTGGAATTACAGGTGGAATTATTCTGTCATTTCCAAACATCGAATTTGCACTTAAATCCATGTTTAGACAAGAACAATGCAGTCAGAGACTGCAACATCCCACGACACCCCTGAATTCAAAATTTTATCTTGACCTTCTTGCATAGGTCAAAATACCCTGATCTACTTGCACAGGTTAAAATACCCTGATCTACTTGCACAGGTTAAAATACCCTGATCTACTTGCATAGATCAAAGCTGTAGCTTTGATCTACGTCTTACTCACTGACCTCACCCGTCTTTCCATCTTATCAAGTTCCTGAGTGTACAAATGTTAAAATTTGACCTTGACCTAGTATTCTCAAGGTCAAGGCCATCATCTCATTTCATAGTCATCGTCAACTTTATTGTCAAATGGACCATATATGCACGACATGAAATTACAGTCTTCTCAGACCCATAGACAGTAAAAAAACACGAAAGAACGCTCGAGCGAGAGAGAGAGGAGCCGCTGGACGTACACGCGCCGCCACCTTATCCTATCCCAATAATTTCATCCCCTTTGCTGCCTGAGTAATGTGCTTATTGTTTCATCTTTCTACCTACAATAGTTGCAAAGATATTTGGTGGACTAACGAATGGACGGGCAGACGGCCAAATGGACTAATGGATGAACACACTTACTGACAATTACATCAATGCTTTGAAGCGGAATGTAATAATAAAAGCTAATTTAACAAAGCTAGAAGCTACATTATCTTCAATTAAAACTGCATTTTATCAAGCTTATGCCTTGAAAACCTGTTATTCACATTACCTTCTCCCTTAACTATCTGCCTGTAATGTTTTGCATATTTCAGATTGTTATATGTGTACAGCACATAGTGAAACTGAAGAAAAATCGTTTGTCCAAGAAACAGCTGAAGTGGATTCCAACCCACAAGTTCCATAAAGGTACAAATATTTTTACTGTCACTGTACTACTTGCTTTTGTGAACCACTTGCATGTGAATTTGAATAATTTATAAATCTTTTTAATAACTGAAAGGTTCTCACGATGAGAACTTATTTATACAACAGGAAATATTTCAAGAACTGGATTACAGTACAGTATACAATGTTCTGAGTGTTTTCTGGCCAACATTTATATCATCTTTGTTTCAGGGGATGACTATGATGAGTGTGCAATATGTCTGGATGATTATGAAGAAAACGACAGACTGCGAGTTTTACCTTGCTCACATGGTAAATGTTTTATTCCCAAGTAATTATCATGGATATACATATTATGAACCACACCAACACATTTCCAAAAAGTGTTTGGAAATTGTTTATTTATAAATTTGGAAAAATTTATAAATAAATATGTTTTGATTGATCATGAAAAGCTGGTGAGGAGAAAAGAAACAAAAAAATGTTTAATAAAGAGCTGCATAACATTTCAATACTGTATATTGTATAATATAATTAGGTCATATCTGGACCATAGTGCTTGTGGTTGAACGTCAATACACAAGGTCAAAATATCTAAAGGCAACAAAAGTGTCTCAGTCACAAAAGCAAATGAGTATTAATTTATTGATGAACCCTCAGTTATAATGCCAATAAATAACATTGAAATCACCAAATAAATTGATACACCATGGCACACACACTTAGAAATCTGGTAAACATCTGAACTGCAGATAAGCCATTGCGTCATGATTGATCATGAAAAATGCATCCTTGAAGGCTTAGGCATTCACAAGCAAGGAGCAGTTTCCTCATGAAGCAAATGTTTTGGCGAGTGGCATCTAGAAAATATAGTGATTATAGTGGCTCAGCAGTATGGTCCTGTACATTACAGAGAACAATCCTTTGAATCCCTCTGTCCTGCAGCTTACCACTGCAAATGTGTGGACCAGTGGCTCACAAAGACAAAGAAGACTTGTCCCTTATGTAAACAAGGTGTCACTCGGAACAACCCAGAGCACTCCGAATCCAATTCTAAAGATGATTCTCAAGAACCTAGAGAGGAACAAGAAGTCCCGAGTGAAGTGGACGCTTAGATCAAACTCTGCTGCTCAGGTCATCCACCCAATGGCCACCACCAGTGAGCCCATGGACTATACAGGCACCATCACTACTTCCCAGTGCCTGGCCTCACCTGCACGCTGCGACTCACCCATTCTGAGCTATGATGACTCCGGTTTCTTCGATTTCATAAATTCAAACAAACTCAGATTTCTAGCAAAAAATCTAAGGTCAGTTGGTATTGTAAATTAGTAACATAATGACATCAAAATTATTTTAGTTATATTATTTGACTGAAAATGGATAAAAACTCTTCACTAATAACTTTGATTTTGGGCTTCTTGACAAAACTGAAGAACAGTTTGTTTCCTACCTTTCAAATAAACTTTGTACCATAGTTGTTTTTTTTCTCACTCCATTTTGGATACTGTACTGAAAACAATGTGAAAAATGTAATTTCCAAATTAAATGTTTTTTTTAAACTTGTTTAGAATATGTAGTTCATCTTATTTAATTATTAAATGTTGAATCAAATTTTCTTTGCAGCAGGTTTGAAAACTTGTATGTCTTGAAACGGAAAGCTGCTTTTTCTGTGATTTGTGGAAGATTAAATAATAATAAAATTGGAGTAAGGTGCCATAAAAGGTCCATCAATTCAGTATGCTACCAACACATTTGTCATTATTTAACACTTTCAAATAAATTATAAAGACTAAATCAATACAAATACCATTGCATAATTTTTTTAAAGAAATGTAGCTATATTTTACACCACCAAAAATGAATTTTTCATAAATTTGGAAACAATTCATAATTTTTTATTTTGGGTAGTGTCTCAGTGTAAATAAACTATTTCCTGTTGATTTTATTACAAAATCAAGAAGTGAACTCCAGCATGTGTGGAATTAAAAAGAGTGTAAGATAGAGTGATGAGTCTGAAGCCAGAAATAGAAGGCGTGATGTTCAATGTTGTTAGTGGGTATGCTCCACAGGTAAGATGTGAGCTGGAGGAGAAGGAGAAATTCTGGTTGGACTTTGATGAAGTGATGTAGGGCATACCTAGAAGTGAGAGAGAGATCATTGGTGAAGACTTCAATGGACATGTTGGTGCAGGAAACAGAGGTGATGAGGAGGTGATGGGCAGGTTTGGTATCCAGGAGAGGAACGCAGAAAGACAGATGGTAGTTGACTGTAAAAAGGATGGAAATGGCTATAGTATACTTTCTTCCAGAAGAGGCAGGAACAAAGGGTGAACTATAAGAGGGGAGGTAGGAGCACACAGGTAGACTACATCTTTTGTAGACGATGTAATCTGAAGATCAGTGACTGCAAAGTAGTGATAGGCGAGAGTGTAGCCAAACAGCGTAGGATGGTGGTGTGTAGGATGACTCTGGTGGTGAGGAAGATGAAGAGGGCAAAGGCAGAGCAGAGGACAAAATGGCGGGAGCTGAAAAAGGAAGAGTGTTGCATGACTTTTAGGAAGGAGTTAAGACAGGCCCTTGGTGGTCAGCAGGTGCTTCCAGATGACTGGACAACTACAGCTAATGTGATCAGGGAGACAGGTAGGAGAGTACTTGGTGTGTCATCTGGAAGGAAAGTAGATAAGGAGACTTGGTGGTGGAATGAGGAGGTACAGGAGTGTATACAGAGGAAGAGGTTAGCTAAGAGGAAGTGGGACACTGAGAGGAGTGAGGAGAGTAGACAGGAGTACAGGGAGATGCAGAATAAGGTGAAAGTAGAGGTAGCAAAGGCCAAACAAGGGGCTTATGATGACTTGTATGCTAGGTTGGACAGTAAGGAGGGAGAGACTGATCTATACAGGTTGGCAAAACAGGGAGAGAGAGATTGGAAGGATGTGCAGCAGGTTAGGGTGATTAAGGATAGGGATGGAGAGTGGAAAGGCACTCCGTCCTGATATACCTGTAGAGCAGGGATTCCCAAAGTGTGGTGCGCGCACCCCCTGTGGTGCGCGAGCTGCCGCTAGGGGTTGCGCGAGTGTAATGGCAGCTGAGCACCTTGAAATACATAAATAATTAATAGTTAATGGAGGATTAACAGAAATTCATTCACGGAAATCATTTGTAATTTTCAATTAAAAAATGTTTTGGGAACATTTTAAATAAAAAAAATTACCCAAAATGCACTTGGCTTTCTCCTAGCTACATGCTAGCTTGTTGTGACAGCAACAACAGTAATATGCCAAAATGCATAACTGGTTAAAAACGGGCAGTCTGTCCGGTTTTAAATCTGGGAGAAATGAAAGCGGACAGGATACATTGGCCACAACTGAGAGCTGTGCAGTCTACCAGGCTGAAGAAATCCAGCAGGAAAAAGAGAGTGATGATGACGAGACAGGGGAAACTGAAAATGAGGAGCACAGAACACAGAAAACTCACCCGGACACTTCATCGGGAGAAGAGGGTAAAGAACACAATGAGACTCGTACTCGAAAGAGAAAACATGATGTTGAACTCGGGCCTATGTTATTTTGATTCTTTGTGGCGGAGTAGCATATTTGTTACCATTTAATAACTTAGTTTGTTAAATAGGCCTATTTGTTACATAGTAATAACTGTTGTTCATCACTCATCTGTAGTCGGCTCGCTCGGCGACCATTTTGACTTAAAATATTATTATTGTCATTTTTGTATTGTTACTATTATTCTCTCCTCAGTTTTTAAAGTGAGAGATCATTAGGCCCATTATTGCACAATCTATTCTGTGTTAACAGGAGCCTATATTATTAAACTTGATACCTATATGGCTATAAAGACTACGCCTTTTCTTTCTTTTTTTTCATTTTCGGGCATTTGGGGTGCGTCAGCTAAGTCGGGAGGTAGAAATGGGTGCACGGCCTGAAAAGTTTAGGAACCGCTGCTGTAGAGGTTTGGAAGTGCCTCAGAGAGGTGGCAATAGAGTATCTGACTGGGTTGTTCAACAGGATCTTAGATAGTGAGAAGATGCCTGAGGAATGGAGGAGAAGTGTGCTGCTACCCATTTTTAAGAACAAGGGAGACGTGCAGAGTTGTGGCAACTACAGAGGAATAAAGCCATACAAGGAAGTTATGGGAAAGAGTAGTTGAAGGTAGACTAAGGCAGAAATGAGCATTTGTGAGCAGCAGTATGGTTTCATGCCAAAAAAGAGTATTACAGATGCAGTATTTGCTTTAATGATGTTGATAGAGAAGTACAGAGAAGGCCAGAGTGAGCTGCATTGTGTTTTTGTAGATCTGGAGAAAGCTTATGACAGGGTGCCCAGAGAGGAACTGTGGTATTGTATGAGGAAGTCTGGAGTAGCAGAGAAGTATGTGAGAGCGGTGCAGGACATGTATGAGGACTGTAAGACAGTGGTGAGGTGTGCTGTAGGTGTGACAGAGGAGTTCAAGGTGGAGGTGGGACTGCATCAGGGATCAGCACTGAGCCCCTTCTTGTTCGCTATGGTGATGGACAGGCTGACAGACGAGGTTAGACAGGAATCTCCATGGACTATGATGTTTGCAGATGACATTGTGATCTGCAGTGAGAGCAGGGAAGAGGTGGAGGAGAAGCTAGAGAGGTGGAGGTTTGTCATGGAAAGGAGAGGAATGAAGGTTAGCCGCAGTAAGACAGAGTACATGTGTGTGAATGAGAGGGACCCAAGTGGAAGAGTGAGGTTACAGGGAGAAGAGATCAAGAAGTTGGAGGATTTGAAATACTTAGGGTCAACAGTCCAGAGCAATGGAGAGTGTGGAAAAGAGGTGAAGAAACATGTACAGGCAGGAAGAGTTTCAGCTAAAATGAAAGGAAAGGTGTACAAAACTGTGGTGAGACCAGCGATGTTGTTTGGTCTAGAGCAGTGGTTCTTAACCTGGGTTTGATCAAACCCTAGGGGTTCGATGAGTCAGTCTCAGGGGTTTGGCGGAGATGGAGTTCGGCTGTTTTTGCTGAACATACACGAAACACTGCGTACGTTTGACACATTGCGTCAATTCGTGATGACACGCCCCCCTTAGCCATCACTGGCTACAGGTGATCATGCTACATCGATTAGCCTACCTGTGCTACATGGGATTTTGCGCACTCGGTAGTCGATTTAGTCCTGTCATGATGGCACGTCATCTATGTTGAGCAAAAAAAGATCGGACGAATATGTGCATCGTGAATTTATATGTACTGTATAACAGAATGTGATGGGAGTCAGCGTTCTGCATGATTTTCAATATCAAGTTAAGCAACTCTGGTCTCGCACTGGCAAAAATAAAGGAACACTTCCTTAAGCTGCATGTAAAACAAAAGAAACAGACTTTGCTGTGAAAATGACACAAGAATAGCACTTGCCAATGTGAAGCCACACATATCCGAACTGGTCTCTCAACAGCAACAACAGCAGAAGTCACACTAATTTGAGGGTAGGTAATTTCTTGTGAGTTCATGCACTGTCTAAGTTTTGTTCCTTGAAAAAGGTGACATTAATGCACAATTCATTAAATACACCAGTAAAACATATACTTATATCTTAAATTTGAGGGGAAAAAAGTTTTGCTTTTTTTTTTACTAAAGAAGGGTTCGGTGAGTGAGCATTTGAAACCGACAGGGTTCGGTACTCCCAACAAAGTTAAGAACCACTGGTCTAGAGACAGTGTCACTGAGGAAAAGACAGGAGACAGAGCTGGAGGTAGCAGAGATGAAGATGATGAGGTTCTCTTTGGGAGTGACCAGGAAGGATAGGATCAGGAATGAGTACATCAGAGGGACAGCACATGTTAGAGGTTTTGGATGGATTGGATGGATGGATGATGGATGGATGGATGGATGGATGGATGATAGATAGATAGATAGATAGATAGATAGATAGATAGATAGATAGATAGATAGATAGATAGATAGATAGATAGATAGATAGATAGATAGATAGATAGATAGATAGATAGATAGATAGATTGTCAAAAGTCACAAAACAGGAACACAAAAGGAGCTGAAACATCGTGTTCAGAAAATATTTAATCATGGACCGTGTGGCACAAACGACCATGGACGGCATCACAGATTAAATTGTGAGGGCCGCTTTGTACCATTAGGTGGCAGTAGTTCCCTCTGTGTCGTTAGCTGCCTCCGCTAAAAACAATAGAAGAAGACGGAGAATTAGGAAGCAGGCTGGCCACACGACACAAAGCTTATCCACGCACAGAAATTCTGATAGTCAGAACAAGTTATCAGAGGTGGGTAAGATAGTGATAATTTCTTAATATAAATAATGAATGCTTTATCGTGTAGCAGAACACACGTTAGCCCGCAATTCTTGCTAACGATGTTAACATTTAGCATCCTAGCTAGTTCTAAGCCATACCTGAACAAAATCAGAAGTTAATCAATTTATTTCAACTTGAAAATGTCGTGATTTTACTTTCAGTTTTGGCATTTTTATCTGACGTTATTTTATTATTTGGATACAGGATTCATATGTTGAATAAGTGAACATGAGCTAGCTGTGATCCTGGTGTCATATTACGTTTCGTAGCTACGCTTTCGCTACGTAACTACCACTAGGGGATCGTTTAGGTGATACCGGGCAAGGTACCGGTGAATAACTATTCAACTATTTACTGAAAGTAAGATTTGAATTGACATAATTCTATAAATCTTGTCTAATGACAAGTCAATCTTGTCAATTTAAATACAGATTGAACTCTTTTGTGTGAGCAATACAACGCGTACAAATGTGCTTTTTCCTCTGCATAGATGGGTGACAGTGATGATGAATACGATCGCAGGAGGAGAGACAAATTCAGGAGAGAGCGAAGTGATTATGACCGGTCAAGAGAGAGAGATGACAGGCGCAGAGACGACTGGAACGACAGGTAAAAAGAGTTCAGAGGGTTATTACTTTTGAAAGAGATTTAAAAGAAACCTCAAATCCAAAACTGTTTGCGAACTACACATACATAAAATGTATGATATTGTTTTCTGAATACCAATTTCCCAGGGAGTGGGACCGTGGCAGGGAACGGCGTAGCCGTGGCGAGTACAGGGATTACGACAGAGGTCGTAGAGAGAGATTCACCCCGCCAAGACATGACATAAGTCCACAGCAGAAACGGATGAGACGAGACTGGTGAGTTCAGCAGCAATTATAATTCACAGTCTTGACTGCTGGAATCTGCTGTTCTTAAGGCTTTCTCTAATCTGTCCTTGACAGGGATGACCATGGTGGTGACCCTTACCGTGGAGGATACGACTTGGGTTACGGTGGTGGAGGGGGGCCCAGCTATGGTCCTCCACAACATTGGGGTCATCCTGATTTGCATCTCATGCAACCTCATCATGGGATCCCCATTCAGGCAAGGTGAGTGATGGAATCAGGGTTGAATGGACTTCGGTTTTAAAGTGTCCCTTTGTTTTAAGGATTCCATGTTAACTTGTCAATAACCACAACAATTGTCTATTTTGATGACCTATTAAAATGTCATCCAACTTGTTTCTCTTCTGTCAGGCTTGGCAACATTCATGACATGGATTTGGGTCCGCCCCCTCCCATCATGAAGAGCTTTAAGGAGTTCCTTTTGTCCCTGGAGGATTCTGTGGATGAGACAGAGGCAGTCAAACGTTACAATGAGTACAAGCTTGACTTCCGCCGACAGCAGATGCAAGACTTCTTTTTGGCTCATAAGGATGAAGAGTGGTAAGATCTCCTTTGCCTTTGCTTTTGAAGCCCTTCTAAGTATTATTAGCTTTTAGTGTGGTTTTTCTTTGCATATTACTATTTTAATTGTGTAATCTGTGGTTGTCATCTCCAAATTTTTGCTTTTATTTTATTATCATTATTATTTTAGATACAGTGGCTTTTTCAGTAACAGTCTATCAGGTTGGGCCTGATCCTATGATGGGGGGAATGATGGGGTGGTAAAATAGTCATATTCACAATACAGGATTTTTTCAGGTGGTATATATTTCCAATGCACACTATGTTACCAGGTGAAAGTGTGTGTTTGTGCGCTTGGGTTGGAACTCTGCCGTGTGTGATACAGAGGAAAAATACAAACACACAGCCATGTAAAGATGTAAACAACACGCCGTTGTGTAAATAAGATAAATAACATATGGCTGTTTAGTTTGTTCAGTAAAAGGACAAGTTATAGAGTTGTTCTAGGGGACAGGTATCCTTAAATGTCTTCTGTAATCTGGTGAATGTATAGGAAATAAAATTAAACAAAACTAACCTGACATTCAAGGTGGGGCAGGGTGCTGTTGGGTATAATGGTAGGGGAAAAGCTGCAGTAATGTGGAATACTGCATAGAATTTCCATTTCAAGATACCACATGTTTGGTTTAGTGTCATCTAGTGGCAACTGAACACCTTCTGCTCACTCACTCACTCTACGGTGAGGCCCTCTCTCGATCCACGTTATAGCTCGTCTGCTCTGGTCTTCAGTCCAATGTGTTGCACGGTGGTGCAACATATTGGACTGCTGGTCTATGCTGTTCTGTCAACAACACAACAATCCTGAGTTTCAGGTGATAGTACTCTAGTGGAAGCAGGAAATGTTCCATTTTAACATGTCTGAGGCTCTTGCTTCAAATCCGTAAGTGGATCCACCCATGTAGTAGGACCAGGCCCACTATCAGTGTTTATTGACAATGGCTTTTGTTTCTGTGCTTGTCATTTATTAGTGAGCAAAATCAACCCAAATTCAACTTTGGTGCACATATTACTGTTTGATTTTAAATCTGGAGGAGTTCAGACCGAGGGTCCCAAAGATGTTAATAAGCTTATATGTGTCTGAGCAAGTAAAGCAAAACATGTCTTAATCAGCATAACAATTCTGTTTTGTGTCTTCAACTGTTAGGCAAGACAATAACAATACTTGTCTCTAAATTCCATCCCAAAATCACAAATCTGAAAGATTAGCTTGTTTTAGAATTAATGTATTCTGGTTTTTACCAAAAGGGCAATCTATTTGTTTGGGTTGATTTTCTTTTCTCTCTCTTTGTCAGCATTTTAAACTTGTCACGATTCACAGTTGTGCAATGCCTGTTAACCCTTGTTACACTTATTTCACAGGTGTCATGCACAATTGATCTGTTTTGACATAACCATTTCCCCCCCTTCATTCCTACTACTCCGTTGGCAACATATTTTTTTGAAGATGAGAGAAAGTGGAACTCATCAGCAGGATTCAGTCTTAGACAGCAAGGGCATGCGCTGCGCACAATGCAGTTGCTTTTAGACAAACAGTACCAGGGATCTTAGATAGACAGTGAACAGTGTTCCTCGCGTGGAGATTTTTTTTTCTTTTATGTTTGGATCAAATCCAATGCCAAAACCGAATTTGTGTGCATACAGACACATCATTGTGGTGAAGTGGAGCGCATTTCCACAGAAGAGACCCCTCTCTGTATTTATTTGTTAATAAGCAAGCAATAAACAACTGAAAGGTAACTGTAGTCCACTCAATAATCAATATTTTTATTGTGAAATTCTGATTGTTATTGCTAGACTTTTATAGAATCTGCTGTGTTTTTTTTCTCTGAAATAATTCACTACAATAGTCACAAGGTCAAAGCATGTTTACACTGAAACTCCTGACACAAAGAGTAGGTTATACACAACACACAAATGGCAATTTCTCTTGTGATAGTTGACCATCTGGATTAAAAAGATATCTTATGTCTACTTTGTCCTTTAATTACTTAACATATTTTTTGAGTAATGTGTTAAATATAAGCATATAAATAATATTTCTGAGTGCCATTATATGACACTACTGTTGTAATCGGGATATGTAATATGCATTTTTTTTAACTCTTACATTCTGCTCATCCCAACCTCCATCATTCCCTCCCCACTATTTTTGTGAACCCCAACTCTGGACACAGGTTCAGATCCAAGTATCATCCAGATGAGGCCAACCGACTCAAGGCAGAGGCCCAGAGCGCCTTGCATAACCGTCTGAATGTCTTCATGTTCCTGATGGACAATGGCTGGTTTGATAATGTTTCCCTGGATATTGAACAGACCCCAGCCATCATCAAGGTTCTTGATGCAGGTGAGACCACTGATGATATAGTAATAAAAAAAACAATAGCAATGTATAACGACTGGTGGATCTCACTCAAGACACTTTGGCCATATGCAAATTCCTTTTTTTAAAAACTGTACCACTTGCTTTCCAGTGCCCCTCACTCTTTGACTTGCCTCTCAAAACAGAGTTATGTTGTATTGGTTAAAATTGTTCAACTGGGAATGCCACTTGTCACATAATCAGAACATAAGTTACGTTATGGTGAACTATCTTACCGTAGACATTTATACATTTGCAAATGAATCTACAAACATGCAATCCTGTTGCTGCTACCAATAGAAACTAGTGGCAAATGTGACCTGATTAACAGGATAGAGCAAAAAAATTGGTGGAAAAAAAAAAAAAAAGCACAAGCAGAACATTTGTGTTTATTGTCCAAACCTCGAGAAGAGGAAGTAAAAACACGTAACACAAATGAACTTTACAACAGTCCAGTTACAAACTCATGTATATGTACATTAAACATGTACATGAACATTTAAAAGCACTTCATCTGTAAGGCCATGTAAAGGACAAGTAGCCCTCCATCCCCTGAAGAAACAGGACACACTACCCTACGCATGAATGCACACAATGGAGGGGTGGGGGAAAATGCTATGCCTAAAAGAGAAGAACTGAAATTGGACCTCCATCTACACTAAACTTCTCACCCTTCTGACTTCAGCTGTGATAAAGATGGAGGGAGGGACAGATCACGATCTTCGCATTTTGGACCTGCCGTCCGAGCAGGAGGAAGAAAGGGAGAAGTCGGCATCGGTTTCAGGCATTGAACCTCCTAAAAGAGAGCACAGCAAAATTCTGGATGGCGATCGCAAGGCCTCGGTAGAGAAAGACAAAAATGTGAAGGTAGGCAGAGATTACTTTGTTCAAAAGAGATTTTACAGTCCTGTGTTGTTGAGCTAAACTGTTTCACAGGAGGACAGCAACAGTACCGAAACACCTGGTGCGACCGAAGGGGTGGATGTTAAAGAGAAGGCAGAGAATGAAGCCACAAAAGAAGAAATGCCTGAACCCAAGAAAGTAGGGGTTGTATTACTTACCTGAATTGCTTTCAGGCAGTGGATAGAATCAACCCATAAAGTTCTCATTGCTTTATTTGTTGTTGTTTATCAGCCAAGGAGAAAGAGAAAGCACAGCGGTGACAGTGATGATGAGGGCAGTGGCTCAGAGAGCGAATCAGACTCCGACACTGACTCAAATTCCAACTGCTCTGATAAACCTGTAACCAAGGAAGAGGAGGACAAGGAGGAGGAGGAAGATGAGGTTGATGGTGCGGAATCAAGATTCGACATAGGGCCTGTTTTTTATTTTCAGAAAGACACTGTTTCTGGTTTGAATATTTGTGCCTTATAAAGATGCTCCTTTGCTTTGTCGCTCGTCCAAATGAAGAAGAGGAGAAACCAAAGGAGAACGCTAAGGAGGAGAAGAAAGAGGAGAAGAAGTCCAAAGATGACACCCCCAGACCACGGCCCCTCCACAGGACCTGTTCTCTCTTCATGAGGAGCATTGCTCCTTCTATTTCCAAGGCTGAGATTATTTCTGTGAGTTGAACGCGTGGTTCCCTGAACAATCCAGTGATGTTTAACCCGTGTTTTGATTTTAAAACAAGCATCCTCGTTTATTTTCCTCTCAGCTTTGCCGGCGATACCCTGGGTTTTTACGCGTTTGCTTGTCTGACCCCCATCCTGAGCGGAGGTTGGTTAAATGTAACAACTTGATTTACATTTATTACATTTATTTATACGATTACATTTATTTACAAAAGACTACACAATGTCTTCATGATCCCGGTGCTGCTGCAGGTTTTTCAGACGTTGCTGGGTAACATTTGACCGCAGTATCAACATTAAAGAAGTTTGCTGGAATCTTCAAAATATTCGTGTAAGTGTTTTTTTATATTGCAATATAGAATGTGAACCAGAACAGTTTGGACAATATCTTAATTCACTTGCTCTAGATTTTTGTTTGGTTAAGGTCAGTGTTGTCTGATCCACTGCACCCATCTTAAATAGTAATTCACATTTTACCCCTTACAGCTCAGAGACTGTGAATTGGCTCCGGGGGTGAATCGAGACTTGGCCCGGAGGGTGCGTAACGTTAACGGCATCACTCAGCACAAGCATGTGCTCCGCAACGACATCAAGCTGGCTGCAAAGCTCATCCACACGCTGGACGACAAAGGAGACCTTTGGACCAACAAGTTCCAGGATGACGGACAGAGCGCAGAGGTGCGTCCCGATCCGACAAGTTCAGCTGCTCGAATAAATTAGCTCTTACTAAAAAAATCATTCTCTGTGCAATGTCGGATTTCAAAAGTTGACAGCTCAGAACCCCATCATGAAGAATATCACAGATTATCTGATTGAGGAGGTGAGCGCTGAGGAGGAGGAACTCCTGGGTTCAGGGATGGATACTGAGGAAAGTACCAAGGAGGGGAACCCTGCAGAGATGACCGTGGAGAGGGATGACAAGCTAGCCAAGGTTTGATGTAGACCAAAAGCAGCACAATTACCGAGTCAAATGTTTACAATTCAGTTCTCTGCTGTTTTTTGAAAGCATGTGTGACTCCATTTATCCTTTATATCACATGTGCCAAACTCAAGGCCCGGGTGCCAAATGTGGCCCGCCACATTTTATGTGGCCCGCCAGAGCATAAAAGGTCTGAGTGTCTAAAAATAAATAGGTCAGAAGTGTGCTTTGACCAAAAACTACATTACCCACAATGCAGTAATTAAGCCCATTTTAACATCGACGAAATTGTTTTGAACCAAGTTAATGTTCTAACTTGTATTTGATGTTATTTTTCTTTATTCATTGATCGTTGACTGATGGACTTATGTGGGTTTCATAACCCGACAAAAGAATTTATTTTAAAACAGCAACAAGCAAACATTTTTTCTGTGTAACTGTAATGTTTGTAACTTGAGTAAGTAATAAATTTAGAGCTATTCAACATTAAGGAGTAGTTACATTTGTATTTTCAATTGCATTGACTTACATTTGTTACAATTATTAGTTACTTCTGGCCCTTTTAGGACAGCTATTATGCTGATGTGGCCCTCGGTAAAAATGAGTTTGACACCCCTGCTTTATATACGGAGTCGTTGACACATTTTACCAATTAGCATAGAAATTGTTTAAATTCTTCCTGAAGTGTTAACGTACTCCCCGTTGGTCCAGGTTTTAGATCGTTTGATCGTGTATCTGCGCATTGTGCATTCGATCGATTACTACAACACATGTGAATACCCCAGCGAGGATGAAATGCCCAACCGCTGTGGGATGATCCATGTGCGTGGGCCCATTCCACCCAACCGCATCACACAAGGCGAAGGTCAGTCTTTGTCCCTGGTGTGTTAGATAACATGGAAGAACAAGAATGTAAATATATTGATTATGTGATAGAAGCGTTCATGCAAGAAGTCTGTGTTCCTGTGAAGCTTTGTGCTGCAAAGCATTTTTCATTTCTTTTATTTCTTGATTTCTCTAAAATATTTTAACCTTAATTTTCCATGTAACTCATTCAAATCATATTTTACATATTGTAGATGCTGGTTTGTACTCTAATGCATGTACAGTATAATTTTAATGTTGATTGGGAACATATTGTGTTATTTAATTACTATTTATGTTGAAATTGTGGACTGAACTACACAGTATGTGGAAAAATGCATTAACAGAATTTGGATTGATTCCTAAGGATCACATTGAATGTGTTTCAACAGTGCAACAATGGCAGAAAATGATGGAGGAAAAACTGAGTCCTTTATTTAGTGTTAAAGAAACTTTATCTGAGGAAGAGGCAACAAAAATGGGCCGCAAGGATCCTGGGGAGGAGGTTGAGAAGTTTGTGTCTGCCAACACTCAAGAGTTGGGAAAGGACAAATGGCTCTGTCCTCTAAGTGGCAAGAAATTTAAGGTGAGCTTTAAATTTAGTATACAGGACTTTGTGACACATGGAAATGGAATGTCATGCACATTTCCAGTATTCCTGTAGCATGACTTTTTGCTTGGTTACTTCATTTGCAATTGAAGACCAAGATCAGCTTCATTTCAAATTAATTTCCAGGGACCAGAGTTTGTACGGAAGCACATCCTTAACAAACACGGAGACAAAATTGAAGAAGTGAAAAAAGAAGTGGCGTTCTTTAACAATTTCCTGATGGATGCTAAGAGACCGTCACTGCCTGAGATTAAACTGCCTCCCCTCCCAAGCCAGGGAGGTCAAGGTCAGCACAGGGTTTCTCGAGACTCAGAAAAAAGTTCAAGTACTTTGAAAAATGTTCTGATTTAATATATTTTGCTGACAACCATATACCCCTTGGTTTTCACTTTAGGTCTGCTTTCTCCCAGCATGCCGTTTCCTCCTCAAGGTCCTCAGGGTCCAATGGGCTTCGCTCAGCCTCGTCCACCGCTGATGGGCTATGGTGATACATTCTCACCCTGGTCTTGTGTTCTTACTGATAGTGAAAATGCCTTTTGCTACCTTTTGGTTTGATATGGGCTGTTTCAACAGGTGGACCCCCTTACCCCCCAAATCAATACGGAGGAGGCAGAGGCAACTATGACAACTTCCGTGGACAAGGTGGCTATCCAGGGAAGCCACGGAACATCCGGTGAGAGCGCTGTGTGCTTGATTTTTGTTGTACAATGAGAGGTCTATTTTCTGCTGTTATCCTTCAACGATTATTTATGTTCTTGGGTTATTGTTTGTCTCCTTACATCCTTAAACATCTCAGAATGTCACGAGGTGACCCACGTAACATCATTGAGTATCGTGACCTGGATGCACCAGATGACATCGACTTCTTTTAAGGAGCTCTCCTGGTCCTTGGAGTATTTACTCTTTGTAAATGTTCTTTCTTGCTAACAGGAATTGATTAGATTATTTGTTTTCCGAAATATTTTATTTACTAATGTGCAAGTAGAATAGGCTTATGCTGTCAACTGTTATTCAATAAAGTTGTGCTTTGACTTATTTGCTTGTTTTTTTTGTGTTTTTGTGTGAAGGATTTTCTTTGTCCTGCTTCAAAGAAACTGTTTAACCAGAGGGGAAGGAAGGTCGCCCCCTACTGGATAAACCTTTGAATTTAATGGATGTCAGCTGGTAATTTAATTTGATGCTCCTACTAAACAGAAATCCACAGACACCTCAGTGGTGCAAGAAATGTCTATTGTAAGTGTTTAGCAGTAAAAAAAAAATAAACATGGACAAATTGTCGATATCAAATAAAATATGAATGTTGTCATGTTAAAGTGTGCCCAGCAGATATACAGTATAAGAACCACAGGTCAAATGTACAGCACACTATCATGAGAAAGCAAGTATGCAGACACATTTCTCCATTTATTTTTCTTGTGCTCCGTGTCCATTGCACCTCTATTTACTTACATTAGAAATGCTCATTCTGAATTGGTATGAGAAATACAGTTTACCAAGGCCTTTATATTTTCACTGCTTTGTGAACAAATATAGCTTAAATTTTTAAGACACACATTTTAAATAATTTCAAATACAGTCACAACTTACAGTATAAAGGAAAAAAATCCAGAGAGTTGAAACCCCTTTAACAGCAAAGAAACGGGTTCATATAGCGAGGAGACGACTAAATGATCTGAAGCTTATGATCTGCAGAAAGACCACAGCTGACTTTGTGCTCGTGGAATAACTTTGTCAGTTCATCCATGTAGAGCCTGTGATAGTGATCGATTTCATCCTCAGTCGGCGTGATGCTCTTTGACACTGAGATTGGACTTCCCACTGGAAGAAGCAGTGTTGGATCAAATATGGCACTTAGCAGAATGCCAAGCTTCATGGAGATGGATAAAATACTCACCAACGATTGTGATGGGAGTTCTGTAAGGTATAAATGCCAGGCGCTCGCCAACAAATAAGCATGGAGCAAAACCCACAATCTTTTTGAACAGGTCCTGTAATTTTCGACCAAGACTGCCATCCGAGAAAATCACCTGCTTGAAGAGCTCATTCTCTCCAAAGGAGTAAACAGGCACGAGATCAGCCCTGAAGAGGATCATCAGAGGGCATATCAGTCTGTCACACAGTTGATTGATCGTTATTACAATACAGTGATGCCAACTGATACCCAATGCTGGGGGCGGTGAGTTATACGTGAGGACTTTAAATGTGTTTCACAGTATCTTGCTTTCAAGTAAATTCATATTTGCATCATGGTTGAAAAAGGATTTTCCACCCTTTTGTGCAGTTCAAAACTGGAACTTCATACAAACATTGGATCGTGTAATAAAAATGATCTTACTTTTGCTTTTACAGACTCATTGAACTCACTTTGACCAAGGCAAACTTTGTGTCTTTTTCCACATACTTTCTCTTGTCAGCTTTTGTCATCCAAGCACTATTTCTCTTTAGGTCAGCTTAGCTGTACCATATTTCATTGGTTTTCTTACCCAAACTCAAGAGCCATCCTGACAAATCCCTTCCTCTGCTTTACAACCACTGTGTTGACTCCAGGAAAGGAGGCCAGAGATTCAGCAGCACCGCCAATCACAATCACGATTGCATTACCCTTACCAGTTTGAGAAAGGAGATGGGTAATGCTTGGTTTGCTGACTGGACAAAGACCTTTGCAAAAAAAGTAAAACAGCAGTTTAGCTCAGCTGTTGGACACTGACGTGTCATTTAAATGTAATATTTGATCATTAATAATTCAGTCTCATACATACCTCCACTCATTATATACTCCCTAAAGATTGGCAGCCTGAAAAGTCCAGCCAGTATCACCAGGGTGGATTTCAGCCCAGGAAACATCTCAGCAAAGCCACAGCTTTCAGTGCTGAAGCAGGTAAAGGCCCCAGCACTCATGATGCCATGTGGATGACAACCCAGGATGTAGTTCTTGTTGGGATTCAACTCGGCCGTTTTCACCAACTGAGCAAGGAAATGTCATCTTAGTTAATTCTAGTTTCCTGTATCAGAGGAGTGCAACCGCGGTCACAAAGCCTTCAGGACACTGTGCAAAATGTAAACACAACAGCATCTGACAACTCAGAATCAGGTCAGAATTTGTATACATATTATTTATTCTTATTTATTCTCAAAAAAAATTTTTTAACAGCTTAAAAAAAGATATTCTCATGGGCAGCCACATTAACGCCCCGCCACACTGATTTGTCAATTTTTATTCAAGTTCATTCAAATCAGATCACCCTGTTAAAAGAAACAACCTGCAACTTACTTTGACTGGAAAAAAGTCTCTGAGGTGCCTCCACACCTTCCAGTTCCTCGTAAATGTGCTTCTCCTGCCACCTGATTGAGACATTAGACGTCACACTGAGTGACCACTAATTTCCACCTCCAAATTTCCACGTACAAACAGCATCTTTTGTATACTGATTGTTGTAGTTTAGGGTTTTTTGTAGTTACCATACCAAAATGAATATGAACACTGCATAGAGAATTAACCTAACATACTTGCTACGATGGATACTTGAATGTTATCGTTTCCTTTACCTCTTTCAGGGGTTTCCCAGTCAATCACCAGCCATATGAAGTACAGGACAGAAAGTGGCCAGAGCGAAGTAAACATTAGATAAACCATCAGGATTGCACAGCCCAGTCCTGAAGGTGGACGATCACATAGACGCGTTGCATTCATACAACAGGTGGGAAAAAGAGATACAGTAGAGTTAATTTAGACAGCTTAGCTTTATAATATCTTTGCAAACTAATGTATATAAAGTTATAAACATGAATTAATTATAGCTTGTGGTTGTATCTTACCTAGGAAGAGGAAACTCAGCACCCATTGTAGAACACTCACTACCTCTAACAGCTCCTTCCCCTGAGTTTTTCCTTTAGTCATTCCTGCGACATGTATTCAACTTAAGTCAAGCAGTAATATTTTAAACTGTAATTCAGTTCAATAAAGGCTGTGATTACAGAACTTATGCAAATAACGGTTAAAAAATAAACACATGTCCATATCTCATGGAAATAAAATTCCATCCACAATCAGTACAGTACTTTAGTTTGTGATCATAATCCTCCTCATGGGAAATCTTCAACTTGCACAAACAAGGTATCTACATGCTGAATAAAGTTGACAGCAAACCAAGACGGGAGGATGTTTAATTAGATAGCATAAAACTTGGGTGATCAGTGTTTGAATGAATTTGACAATAAAACACAATAAAACACAATTTATGGTTATAATGCAAAAATATAAAACGTAATGTTCTACCTTATTAGAGGTTATTCCAAATTTATTTTTGAATGGATGTAGAATCACCAGCTCAGCAAGTGCATGAAGAGTAGCATGCACTTTGACCAGATCATGTTAACTACTGATAACAAATCCACTCCCCCAATACTTGCAAGCAATGTCCAAGATAAACGGAACTGTTTTACAGTGAATTCTTTAGTGCATTGGATCTGTGCAGCATCTTCTTCAGTTACATCATTATTGGATGACATGTGATACTTTCTCATTTGAATACTTTGGTGGCTGTACTTTAGGACAAAAACACTGCACTCATGTTTTCCCCAGATGATAAATACAAAATTTGGTATTACTGTATCTTAATCTGTCAAAAATCTCTGGGTTTTTGGAAAAATTGTTTTAATTGTTCAGATATAATACACATCGCAGTTTCCTCAGGTGCAATAAATACATCTTCTCTGTAGTTCCAAAAACTATCAGCAGATGTTTCACACATAAAAGTTTTTATGGTAGTGAAAGGAATCTGTGTATTAAACCAACACAGCACTTTCAAAGTAAAACACTGAGCTGCGGCAGCACTTTCAGACGTACAAACATAAACAACTTCAATGTATAAACCTTTCTTTAACATTGCTATGTACACCTATGTGGTGATGAGTCACTGTCAGCTCTGAAGAGGGACTATTTCAGTGCACAAGCTGCACACCTGCCAAGCTGATTGCTGGGTAATTACCTCAGGTTTGATTGGAGGGGATGCTGTGTGGGCTTTGCAATGACAGTCCCATGTCTCACAAGCCAATAAGAATGGTAAAAGTGCAACTTGTCCCGCCCCTAGCAGGTGCAACAGACCAGACAGGTGACTGAAAGAGATGTCAATCAGGTGCATTTGTACACGCCCACACAGTTCTAAGAGCACTTCTAATCAGGAGAACACCAGAGGGTTTGGACGGTCTAGTGTCTTCCACATCAGACATCTCCTGTTATCACTTGTTAGAAGATGTAAAATTAATCTTTATTAGCTGGAACTAGTGAGTGATTTATTTTTAATTTTAAGTTAGGATCCAGTTTAAAAGTGTCTACATAACATCCCAGTTTTTGTTTTAGAAACTGTGCTGATGGTGAGACAACTGTTGGGTGGGAGTATTCACTCTATTGCTGCAGTGATCCTAATGAAACATGTCATGTATGAATCCAGTTATTTGTTCTAAATTGTGTTTAAAATCTTTTTAAAAAAGTACAACTTTATTTTCTGATTTCTTTGAGGTCAATGAAAAGAACCCATATTTTGTTCCTTGGCATCTTTTAATTATTACCTTATTCAGAAGCAAATTTCCAGGGTTACAGCAGGAACCCTACTCTTCACGGACTAGCACAACCTCCAGGTGACGTCATCCTGCCATCCTTTCATTGCCCTGGTGAACTCAGCCAAACCAATCCATCTCCAACATTTTCCCAGCCATGACGTTCTAACATGAGGTCTTCTCCAGTCTCCATGCCTTTTTATAGAGATGTGTTAGTTTTATATGGGAGAATTAGCTGGATGACAACATCCTAGAACATCTCTAAAACGTATGTTGTCTTTGTGAAGATGTACAGTGTGTTGAAAATTATCACAAAACCAACATGTGTCCTCAAACTGGGCAAAAAAACCCAAACAAACAAGAAATCCCCGGAGTCTAATTTGACCTATTGCTGAAGAAAGTTGAATCAATCACTGCAGTGGGTAGATGTGAACTTCAGCTGACATACTTTGACCTCTGCACGCTGTTTGTGTAGCAATGGCTGGTCCAAAGACTTCTCTGATAATAAAATATCATGAACCAGGAACACTCCTTTCCTACTGCCTCTCGGCTGTCCTGCCTATACGGTACTTAAGGGGCGTACCAGGTTCACACAGCATGTGTAGGACAGGTGGTCATGTCACCAACTATCGCTTAAAACACCTCATTTTAATATTCAAATACAGATTTAAGTTTTCAATACCGATAAAACATCATATAAGCAGGCGTTGTCCTTCATATAGGCTCTGTAGTGGCTCCTCATGGTCTGATCCCATTTTATTTCTTCCAACTGTGATATAAATAACTGGTTATCCAGCTAAAAGATAGATAGATAGATAGATAGATAGATAGATAGATAGATAGATAGATAGATAGATAGATAGATAGATAGATAGATAGATAGATAGATAGATAGATAGATAGATAGATAGATAGATAGATAGATAGATACTTTATTAATCCCGGGTAAAAACAAAATGTTATGCCAATATTTCTATTACGGCTTAGCCTACTTAAAGTCTGTGGTTCCCGTGGGTTTATTTTAGAACGAATTTTACACTTAATAGCGTTTTATCCCCTATTACGCCACCAGGACTGTCTATTCCATAATAGACAGTTTTGTTTTGTGTAGAGTTCATCCTCATATATATATATATATATATATATATATATATATATATATATATATATATATATATATATATATATATATATATATATATATATATATATATATATATATATAAATTTTATTTATTTATTTATTTTTATTTCTAAATTTTTTTCTGAACCAAAACGAACCCATGACCACCGCTCTGTTCTCGGGATGTGCTGTATGAATATTAATAGGGATGCAAACACCGTGAGGTTGCCCAGTGAGTGAACCAACACAGCTGCTATCTGCGCATTTGTCGTGTTTTCTGTCCATTCCTGCTTGGAAGAGCGTGTTTTCCTTTGACCGATGTCGTGTAGGAGGCTTTTTTTTTTTTAGTTTTTCTTTTCTTTTAACAAAAACACGAGGATGGTGGGTGTTTTCAGAGGAACATTTGGTAACGTCATATTGAAACGCATCAAGGTTTTCAATCGGATCTCACACCGGCCAGGCTGCACCGATCCTCGGTAGTACAGTCCGCTGTTTATCATAAAAATGGAAGACCTTTCACGTCAAGAAAAGGCGTCATCCCGGTGATATGCGTCTGAATAGCTGATTTTTCATATCCACGTCAATTGACACATCTGGGAAAGGATTTTTCTCCTTCCCCTCCGTCTACCAAGACAGCTGTGTCATCAACAACCGGCGTGGTGTTGTTGTTGTCTGATTTTTACGAGCCTGGGCAACTGGATATCGGCGTAGTCTGCCTCTGCGCCAGCCTGGCTGCTTGGCTTCTAAGGTAGGTTACACACCTTCATGAATGTTTGTTCTGCTTCACTCAGTGATTCACCGCATCAGTTGCGTCCATCACCTGCTCTCAATGGCCAGCTGTCATCGGAGAGACGCACAGTCCGCTTGATTAACAGCAGGGAATGAGATGCTGTAATGCGGAGGAGACGATGGCGTTTTACGCGTAAAGGAGACAAACACAAGGTTGACAGCAAGCCGATGTGTTTTCATATGCCGAATTATTCAACCTTGAAGCCTCACGGCTCATGACGGTGAATATAAGGCCTGCGTTTGAGCCCCAACCGCAAAAAAAAAAAAAAAAAAAGAAAAGAAAAAGAAAAAGATGTAAAGATAGGACAGGACCGCCGCGCAATGTAACCCACAGCCCGCCTTTAAGTTCAGTCGTGACGAGGCTTTATGAATATTTCACCAAAAAAACAAGTCTTCATCTGCTGACCGGTGATGCTGGAGCGTGTATGGTGAGATTAAATACCCACTCCACAGCAGCGTCAAGTGCTGGGAGCCCAGTTCTGCAAGGCCCTTATTGAGAACATCTGCGTGTTTATGGATGGTGTGGGCAGGTCGGGATTATTTTCTATCGTGAGCGCATGTGAACCATGGTATTTACTCTGTATTGTGTGTGTGTGTGTGTGTGTGTGTGTGTGTGTGTGTGTGTGTGTGTGTGTGTGTGTGTGTGTGTGTGTGTGTGTGTGTGTGTGTGTGTGTGCGCGCAGAGCCAGGTGAGGAGGTGCTTGCGCGTCACTGAGGTGCGGGAGAGGCAGGCGTCTGGATGGGGGAAGTCAGTTCGTGTGTGTGTGTGTGTGTGTGTGTGTGTGTGTGTGTTGTGTGTGTGTTTGAGGAAAACACATCAGTTAGATACCCAATAAACTGCCGCAGTATCCCACCTTAGATCCGTTGTGACGATCCAAAAGGTTCACTGGGTTGTGAAATTCAGTCAAATTAAGGATAATCAACAATATTTTTGTCCCCTTTTCCGGCCCAACCGATCAGAACAGCATCACACCTATTTCTTCTTCCCCTCTCCACCACGTCCTCATATCTATTTAAATTAAGTGTATATATTAGTCTGCTAAAAAGAAACCTTGATCATTGTTGTTTGTCAACCAGGATGCCGTAATATCTCATCCAGTATTACTTGGAGGATTAAGGGAAGGCTGCTTGACTTGGCAGGAAATGTTCCATCAGTACTGAGTGGACATTTTATTTTCCCAGAAGCAGGCCTATTAATTTGTTGTGGTACAACAAGAGCATAAAAAGAATTGGGTGCAAATAAAACAAATTATACTAAGTATGATAATATTCCCATTTGACTATAAAGGTTAATGCTGATTTGTCTTTAGGGATGATGATTCTTTGCTTTCCGCTTGAAAGAAAGTGAAATAAAATCAAACTCATCACCGGCCAGTCTTGCTTGACCTTGGAACTAAATACGACAAAAGTCTTTCAATTCCTGGCTTTGAGTCTGGCTCACGGATACAGGTAAATAGAACATCACATGTGACAGTGTCTCCTGCAATGTTTGGTTTATGTGGGAGCAGACAGAGGAGAGAAGGGATGGGCAAGACCAGCTGTGATTTAGGGGTCATTGAGTGCGGGCTGGGAGCCACATATACTGTGCCGCGTGTCTCGAATGCAGACAAAAACCAGGGCTGCACACAAGCTGTCGCTAACTGCCGACACTCACCTGGAGATTCAAAATTCGATTCAGAAATATGATTATATCTGAACACTGCAGCTCGATGTGGCAGCTCTGCGAGTCTATGCCAGGCAATGTGGAAAAAATGGAATATATTTTATTGGAATTTTTGTCCTTGGGGATTTTCCCTGCTAATTCAGGATGTAGAGCTTTAAAATACACTTTAAAACAACCTCAGACTTTTGGATGAGTTGGTGTGAGCTTGTGGTTGTGATATATCAATGGAAAAACTTGACTATGCTTTTCACCAAAGGATAAAGAAGTCTGACCATATTTCAGTTTATCCAGGAAGTGGATGATTCAGTTCAGTTTAAGTCCAAGAATAATGAGAATCCCAGGTTGGAAGATTGAATTCACAAATATACTGAAGGGGTGAGGGAAGGCCTACGTGGGGCGGGAGAGGGACTGATGGATGTGCAACAGACGTGGCAGAGGCTGACATTTAAAGCCCATTTCTCTAGTCAAGTGGATACCCCTGTCTGGATGAGAGGTAATGGATTTTTTTTGTTATGGATTTCCTGATGCATCCAAACAGGTTGTTTCCTTAGAGTTTGAGCAGCAGCAGGTCAATAGGTTGGTAAAAGTAATATAAATTGCTACCACTGCCCAGACCAGCACATATGTCTAAATCAATACTGCTACGCACATGTGTGCATTGCTGTTATTTACAAGGAATACAAACAATTCTTCAGTCTGTTGTTTCACCATTTTGATTCTCTCAGTTCCGACAGATAGCGATGGAATCAGAAATGATGGAGGGACATTGTTTCTGTGGCTGAATGTGAGCAAAGCCATGCCTCTGGTTTTTTCACCGCTCACTTCACATCCAGACGATGATCATCTCACTGAAGACATTCAGTTTATTTGGTCATTCCAGGTTATTTGGTCACAAAAGTAATTTGCTTTGTTTATTAGAAGGTACCTCAGAGTCAGTTAGAGGTCTGACCTTGTGGTTCGGATTAAATTTTGCCACAATTTTCTCTTCCATCCCTCTGTGTCCTTCACCCTGTACTCTTATATTGCATGCTAGTAAAAGTGGTTGAACAGTTATCTCGAGCTGAAAGGATTAGTTGATTACTCAATATGTTGACTGACAGAATAAGTCATTCTTATAATCAATGTTACTTGCAATACATGTTCCAGCTACTCAAAAGGGAGTTTTGTTGTTTATCTTAACTGGTTTATGTTTTGGTTTTGGATATCTATTCAGGCAAAACACGATATTTGAAGACATCATTTTGGCCCCTGGTTAAGTTGTGATTGGTGTATTCATAGAGGTACTGTGCTTCCAGTCTGTCGCTGGAACGTCTTGAGGAGTTTTCTTCAGATTTGGTACAAAAGTCTCAAAATGGTGACACTGATGACCTTGAGACAGCAGTCATCATGTGGGTATTTTGAGCTGGGCATGAAGATGGATGGATGGATGGATGGATGGATGGATGGATGGATGGATGGATGGATAGATAGATAGTAGCATCCATTTCTTTCTTTCTTTTTTTTTTACCATCCTTGAGTACTTGAATGCAGAAGGGGAGTTCACCAATAATTGCTTGACTCGATGTCTGAGTCTGGACAGACATGAATTTTTACTGTTAGTAGTTAACTAGTTTTCAAAAAAACAACAACAACACACACACACACACACACACACACACACACACACACACACACACACACACACACACACACACACACACACACACACACACACACACACACACACACACACACACACACACACACAAATGCTTCTAGTTGATCTGCTATTGATTTATTGTCAATGTATCCCTTTATAAAAACTGACTTTTGGTTTGAGTTTTGAATATTGTGTTCACTTGAATCAGTGTCATCCTGACCTTACTCATAATAGCATTTGTGTTTTATCTGTGTGGTACTACTTTTCCTCTTTCTGTGTGAAGAAATTTGCTTGTATTTGATTTTGTGTGTTTTAGGAAGACATTGTTTGAGTGTTTGAGAAGACTTTTACAGATGGTACTTTGTGTATTTCTTCTGGAAATTGACTTGTCTTGCTGACAACTCATACAAACCTTTTTCAACAAAGGAAGCTAGAAAATACAATTTATGGGTTTTTATAAATGGAGATGAACACTTGGCTCAGCGAGTGTGAATATTTCCAGTTTAAGAGGAAAACTATTGTTCTTTCCAGTACTGTATAATATTTAAACATGGTCTAAAGACCACAAAACACAATTAAGTGTCTGTCTGTTGTACATCCGTCCGTCCGCCCGCCCATCCATTAAATTAATGATGTGTTGTGAAAAGATGTGCACAATTTAAAAAATGTTCAATCTCAAATCAGTCTCACATCTACTTCAGAATTGTGTATTTTATTGATCAAATCAACTTCTCAGTCACTGTGTTGAGTTAAAAATAGGCCTGAAGGTGTAAAGGTTTCCTCTGATGGCTCCTTGATTAAAGGTCATGCCATTCATCAGCAATGTCCTGGATGCAAATCCTGCCTTTGACATTGTTGGATGTTTTCCCTCGTCTTTTCTGGCTGGCTTTTTTAAGAGTAGAAGGAAAAAAACCCCAGAATTGAATCCCATTAGACATTTTCAGCTGAGTCTCCAGTTCTAAATTCCCTCTCTCTAAAAAATATAATAAAGGCTTACTGTTTGCCCGCAGTCCATTTTTTTGTCTCATATCTTTGTTTTTTTCTTTTTTAATGCAATGCGGTGGTGAATAAAGGGACTGAAGAAAACAAAGTCATAGCGGCGTCTAAATGGACAGACATCCTCTACACTCACAGAGGGAAAAGGGGAGATTCTTTGGTGCCACAGATGACCACTGACTTCTTGATGCTCTTTCTGTTCGCTGAGTGCTTTATATCTAAAAATGTTTTCCATGCCTGTCTCCCTCCCACCTCCAAAAGCAGACAATTTAGATGAACTGATCACTTCAAATTGTCTGTAGGCATGCATGTGTGCGTGAACAGTTAATTGTCTTTCATGTGGCCTTGCGATGCATTGGTGACATATCCGGGGTATACCCTGCCTCTCACCAGTAATCAGCTGGGATAGGCTCCAGCCTAACCTGTGACCCATAAGCAGCTGTGGACGAGATGTTTACCATCATCTCATCCACAAGAAAATGGATGGATGGATGGATGGATGGGTGGAGAAGCACATTGGAATCATATATGTTAAGACATGCGTAAATAGTAAAAGGTTGTCCAAAATATCAATGTGATAAAGACTTTGAAAAGGCCTTGAATAAGACTCAATACATCCTAAGAAGGCGAGACATGTTACTTTTCCTATTAGCTGTGTGTGAAAAGTAAAATGTTTGCTCCCAGCCTTGTTGCTGTAACATGCCACCTGCTTGCATTGGTTTTACACTGATGTGGAGCCTAATGGCTGTACAGTAGGAGTATCCCACAGAGGTGATTAATTGTGACATTCCTAAAGGTCACAGCAAACCAGCAAAAACCTCAGCTTCAGCGGCATTGTGGGATAAGATAAGTTCACAGATAAGTTCACACTGTGACTTGAGAAATGCATGTCTGGAAGCAGGGGGACTTAAGTATGTGTTGTAAATGCCAAAGCAATCTTCATTTGTACAGATGAGAACTCCAGCTGCCTTCCCTGATGGTAGAAGGAGGAGAACGGGGTACTGACTTGATATTAAAACATGTCGGCGGCTTCAAGAGCTCCAAGGTTTGATTTAGTTGGATTTTGAGGACTGAACCTACAATAATAAGGCCTGCGTGGTCTTATGTATTTCAAACCATCTATTTAACTTTTCTTGACCAATTGTTTTAGTTTATTTTATTCTTAGCCTTATAATAAGTTTCAACATTGACCAAATTAAATAGAAAATAATTGTTGTAAGCAAATTAACAAAAGGAGCAACTTGTAGCGTAGGATACATAGATTTGCAGGGACTCAGACAGTTGCAGTTCACATCACAGACATTAGAACGTACAAGTGTTACTCTGGATGCTTGCTTGTTTGTAGTCTCCACACAAGCCAACTCGTCTAGTTGTCATCAACCACGCTTGTATTGTGTCCTGTCTACTACAGAAGACCAAACTGAATCAGACATCTTGCAGTGTTTTATCTGCCATCACCCACCATTAATCCAAGTTATTGCCTTTTCATTTCCTAAGTGCCGGGGAACAGCGGGAATGACAGAAATAGCAGCTCCTCAACTCAAACCCTGAGTGGAATACATGCCAATCACACCTTTAAGACCACCAAAGCTGCACATTTGTTCACTTTCTGCTTCGGCTTGCAGCACAGATCTTTAAAATGTTATTAGATGCATCTGACTTCCTGCTTTTAATTTCTTCTCGTTAGTGTCTATTATAAAAATGAGCTGGCAGTGTGTATGGTTTCATTCTCATTGTCATGCAAAGTCTTTATTTTCCCAAATTAGTTCATTGTTTAAACCATCAAAATCCCTTCTCCGTACTTTCTGTTGTGCCACAGAACACAGTGGGAACCAAAGAGCCGGGCTACAAGAGATAATATTTGTATGAAATGAGACAAACGAGTGGGTGAGCTGTGTGTGGGCATGTGTGTGTGCTTATAAGCATCCTACGCCGTGAACAATAGGAGTGGGATGGTTCATGTTGTGGAAAACCACTTGTGGCCTGTACCTGTTTTTGCTAATCGCACCTACGCTGCTGCTCAACCAGAAGACGGGCGGCTCAGCGAGTGTGAAAGCGTCTTACATTCTAAGCTTCTTAGATTTTTATTTCCGTTATTTGTTAATTGACTTTTAATAGAGTCAAAAGGACTCTTCCATTTTTATTAAAAAAAAGCTATGCACTAGCTTTGATCTATGGTCAAAGCTAGTGCATAGGTAGATCAAAGCACTAGTTTTGATCTATGGTCTTACTCTATGGTTTTGCCTAATTGTGGCCTTCTCCCTCGTCTTTCTATCTTATCCGGTTACTGAGTGTACAAAAGTTAAAATTTAACCTTGACCCAGCTTTCTCAAGGTCAAGATCTTCATCTCGTCCCCTTTGCCGCTTGAGTAGTGTGCTTTTTGTTTCATCTTTCTACGTATCTGCAACGGTTGCGAAGATATTTGGTGGACATACGAACGAACGAACGGTTAACGGATGAACCAACGGACGAACACACGAACACTGACAATTACAATACATCAAGTGGGATGCAATTAACGAAAGAACTCCAGAAAGATTGGAGTGTTGGCCCCTACAAGCTGCTTTGAGGCAAATCAGATGTCTAGTTCAGAGTGAAGTTCAGCTTATCTGTGTTTTGCTTTGGGCTAGTGGGTTTTCCTTAATTGTGGCTGAATAGTTGATTAGGTTTGTAGTGCTGGAGCAGGTGCAGCTTACAGCGCCGCCGGCTATTTCATATTTAGTTTTTCTGTAGTTCATCAAATAAATCAAAAATGTAGATTCAGCATTGGCTGAGTCTGTTCGGGTTCATTAAATAGGTCCAGGCTTAGTTCAGCCGGGGTTGTTGTCCATAGACTGTGAAGTGTTGTCAAAGCAGATAAGACATTTCTCACATCACTGAGGTAAGAACTCCATGTGCTATGTAAAGATTTACTTTAAAACATACAGTCCCACTTACCAGTGAATCACACCATCACCACTATCTGACACAGTCTAGACTTTATATGATCCTATTTTTATCCTTTAAATTTTTCTAAGTGAACAAACAAACACAGAAGCGTCCAATATTCCTGGGTAATCCACATCTAAACGAAGTCAGATCTGGGTTGGAGAGTGATGCAGGCTCAGTGAAGCGTGTGCAGCTGCAGAATCAAACTCATGCACGTGCACCAACACAGAGGTTTTTCCCCCAATTCTCACTCCTCTCCCTGCAGCGCTCTACGTCACAGTCTGGGATTCAGCATCCAAACACAAAGAGAAACCAAAAAATAGACTCATGCATAGGATGGAATCTTGTTTTTATGTAATGTGATGGACAGGAGCGTTAGCTTATGTACAGTGCTGAATATGTTATGACATTCTGTAATATTTTAAGACCTATATGTGTAACAGAGAAATTAAACAATGAATGTTGATTTAAAGTGTGTCTGGTGTTGTATCAGGGCTTGTGGATCTGTAAGCCTAGTAATTTTTCAAGTAAGTGCAGTGGGTCACCTTGGTTACTGCAGATTTCAGCAGAAGATGAAGGCAAGGGAAAGCTAAGTGGGAAACAGGGACTGGGAGGTCAATCTGTGGCTGACTGTGTTTTAGACCAATAAGCTAAGGACAAGTGTTGCATTGTTTGATAAATTACATCTCATCATGAACCACTTGGGAGGATACTTGAACACGTTCCTTACTTCCTTCACATTTTATTTGCAGTGCATAACTTAGTAGCAGTTTATTTTCTCATGGAACTTTCCACGCATAACAACCAAGCATTGAGGTGGTGCTATTTGCGTTTCAAGGACTTTTGTCATTTTTAGTATTTGGCTGTTTTCATTTCCAAGAAACAAAAATTGATTATCCTCACAAGTTTATGGCAGCTAAAGGCTGTGGCCTGGTGTTTGGGGAAACAGGAAAAGCTTTTTGGTGGGCTATTTTTGGTCATGGACCATAAAAGATTTAGCGGTCACTTAGTAGTACAACTGTAAGGAGAAGAATCCAAAGACTGCAAACTATCTTGTGAGTGTAGTTTGGTTTCTGGACACTAATTAGATACAGTATGTCGTTGGATATTGTGTTGAAAAGATTGCTTCAGCTTCCTGTTCAGTTTTTTTGTATTCCATGTTTACTTTCATACTAATGATTTTTTTTTTGTTTTTCACCAAAAAACTTAAAAGAGAGTCCAAGAAAAAAAATCTCTTTATTAAATTCACACAATGCCTTTGAGCAACTACAACACATGATAAAATATTTCCCCAGAATTTAGGGATGCAAGCCATATTGAAGAAAGTAAGACACAAGAGGGAAACTCTAAAAACATGTCACATCAGACTTTCAAGAGCAGTTTTGATCTCAAGCTAATGTTTCATTGAGGGGGAGGCTTATATTTATATTGTTTGTTTCATTTTAACTAGTGTGTAATTGTCCACCAGGCAGGAACTGGTGCATGAAAGGGTCTCTGGTATGCAGGTAAGCTGGGCAGAATTGAATCTTCTCAAGGATTCTGGTTTGAAAGCAGATATATCTCTGAATCTGAGAGAGCAGAAGTCAGAAGGCTGCATCTGAGAGCACACGATAATCTGTTTCCCCTTCCTTTGGTGATGAGGATTTATTTTAAGTTGCAGTCAATGATCATTTTTCTCATTGTCCATTTTTTTTCTATAGATATGCAGGCGTGTCATTTCACCCCAATCCATAAACATGTTAGATAACAATTAAGCAGCTGTTTTGAAAAGTTTTAATGCATCACTGTTCTCTAGGTCAGAATTTTTAAAATATTTTGCAATTAAAGAATTTCTGGAGAAAATATGAATGGCCGATTGTGCGATTCAGATTGAACAGTCTGACTGACTGAATGCTTTGCATAGAATCACTCATTGCAGGATGAAATTCTTTTAACTGAAATTGTGAGACATACAATAATCAAACCCTTTGAAGTATATATTTAATGTGTCAGCACAGCCTTCAAAATTTAAAAATAAAGCAATCTTGTCAGTGTTCACCAGTCACTCTGTTCATCTTGATTGATTGAAGTATTTTACTTTATGAAATGTTGAATATTTAACTTGATGTGTAGTTACCGTGAAAAGAGACTGCCAGGTGCAGTTACACAAACAAGATGTTGTCTAGTAATTACTGAGTTTTACTGGTGCTGGTTGGTGAAATTTACTTTCTAGCAAGTCAGTATAGAAATTAAATGAGTCCTCTGTCTGTCACAAAAGCCCCTGCTTACGAAGTATGTCACCGCCTGGGGAAGACAGCTGGCACAGGTTGGCCTGAAAAACCCAACGGGCCGTATATTGTGAGGTTTTTTGTTTGTTTGTTTTTGGTGTCGTTGTTTTTGTTTTGGTTTTTTTTGGAACATCTGGCGCATGAGTTTGGTGTTTGACCAAAAACATGTGATCTGATATTGAACAGTAATTACAATTGGTTTTCTGAGAGGAAGCAGGTGTAATTTCTCCTCTTCATATCAGCAGCTGCTTCAGATACTCACAGCTCTCAGTGATAGTTTACTTCAGTGCCTTCTTTTTAACCGTAACAAATAATATACCATTACTGCAAACAAATTTCCTTCTACCTGGAAAGCATTCATTAAAATCTTTTGCTAACATTCCTATGGTATGCATCTCTCTAAGAGACTGCTGATGGTACTGTGGCAGACTGTATAACATCCTAAATGTGCAGCATGTAGCTCACTGTGCTAAGAATGTTAGCAAACACACACTACATCCATTTACAATGCAAGAGATATTGTGGATCAAGTTTATGTATGATGAGGTTGACGTCCTGCTTTGTGCATATTCAGTAGCTAAGGAAGAGATGCATGGCTGACAGTGTTGCTAGGAGACCACACACAGCGACTACTGTGAGAGGCTTGATTTCATTTCCATCCCCCATTCTTGTAGACTGGCTGCCTTTCACTTTCCCTTCCATTTCTTCTTGCACACGCTTCCATTTGCTTGTTCTCGCCATTCCCATATTCCTTTCCATAAGATCTTTCTTTTTGCCTTATCATATTTGTCTTCAGCTCAGTTGATCCTTCCGTGACTCCCCATTTATTGGCTTCCCCAATTTTTCACCGTGCCCCCTCCTGTCTGTTTCCTGCTCCCTCGATCTCTCCTCCTCTCTTGCCGTGTGTGCGTCTTAAGCTGCTCATTCTTCACTTTGCTCTGTCCTTTCGTGCTGCCTCCTCTCTCATCCTCGCTCTGCTTGTTTCTCAGGCTGAAATGCATCGCTGCATCTGGCTGGAGTGCAGAGACTTTGCTGAACCATGTGGCTGCAGGGTCAAGTTATGATGCTGTACAGCAGCAGGCAGAAATAGGTTGTGGTATCAGAGAGAAGGTTCATAAACCTGAGCACATGTGCAGTATCTTGTGTAAAAAATCAGATCCTACATCATTCATGAAGTGGACATCCGTAGATAAAAACTACTTCTGATTTTCTCACAAATTAATCTACATAAAGTGTTCTTGTTTGTTACTTAATTCAGCGTTGAAAGGTTGCAAAAGATTGTAAATATGACCATTTTTTACTTGGGAGCTTATTAGATGGTGAACTGTCTTTTTAGATGAGAAGCAAGAAAGTGATATGTATTATGAACGAGGTGTTTGATCCCCCTCAATGTAATTCTATCTTTTCTATTTCAGCAGATTTGCAAAATCAAAAAAACATCTGTTTTTTTTTAGCAGAAATAAAGAAGATTGCATGTATGGAAGAATACCTCCTGTCAAACCATGTTTGCAAACACAAAGGGATAATGTATTCAAATCAATAATTTAACAGTATTGTGAAATATACTGTATGTCATAGAAGAGTTGGCTCAATGCCAGGTCACGCTGGTGCTGATATGTCCCTTCTTTGTGTAGCATTACTGTATCGCTCACAGCAATGTGCACCAACACCACAGGATCATTTGCTGAACATGCATCAGGCTGCTGCATAAAGCCATCAAAGTATGTGGACTAAGTGCTAGTGAAAGACCATTTTAATCATCTGAGACAATTATCTCACTCCATAGTATAATATCTTGATATTTTGCATCACAATATTTCTCTACTCTGATCTGAATTCCCTCAGTTGTTAACACATGAATCAGATGCTGAGAATTTTTAATTATAGCTTCAGATTCTGTGTGCATGTTTTTCATGTATGGTTGATTTGAATATGCGTGTGATCTGATTGCTTATGTACATGAGAGAGTAGTCTGCAGTGTTGCATGCAGATCCAGCTTCATGACATGTTGCACCATCTACCTCTTGGTTCTAATGAGAAACATTCAAAAACTCCTGACCCTAAAGGAGAAACAACTTGTTAAATGTTATGCATTTAGCAAGCAATTTCTCCCTCGGGAAATACAGGATACTGATTTATTTTGGATTTAAAGTGACTGATCAATGACAGAAAACCAAGATAAGTGTCTGGTGCACTTTGCGTTAGCTTGTAGTAATGATTGTAACCCTGGATGACCACATAGACCTACCTGTATTTTTAAGACTAAGGTCTCCTCATTCTTTTGCTCAGTTAATCACACACCAGCTCACATCATGTAATGCAGAAGCAGCAGAACTGCCAGATCCTGGAAAAACCCAAATCAAAGCTTCAGTGATGAAAAAGCCCAGCCCACTGTTGCAGCTACGTAACCTAATTAACATCGAGTCAGCAAGCATGGCAGCAGCAGTGGTCGAGGTTATAGTTTAGGGCTGCAACACTCGAGAATAACAGCATCCATGCTGACACACTGGATGACACACTGGGCATAACAAAAGAATCACACACAGCTAACCTGCTCAGCAGAGTTCAGGTGACAACACCTGATGCTCCCATTGTGGCTTTTGTCTTTGTAGTTAAAAATAGTGGAGATATTGTTTTAATAGTAAGGTTGCAGAGCATTCGGTGGAAAATGGGATTGACTTCGGCGAGCTCTTACACTGCTGGAATGCATACATGTCATGTATTTTTAAAGGGTGTTTTATTCTACTTCCTTCCTCAGTCAAAGATTTTAAAAGCATTATTCAGAACTCATTAAACTGGATTTACATACAGATACATTGCTACATGCAGTGATATTAGAAACGGTTAAGTAGAGAACATAATTAGTTCTGCATAATTTTTAAGATTCCTTTACTGTTTTCTGCTCCGTAGGGCACAAGATCATGCATTGCAGGAAGTGAAAAGTACCAACCATGTTTCAAAACTGTGATTGGATATACGTTTTTAGTATTTTTTCAAGTGCTGTGCAAAAATATTTTCATATTTTCTCCGCATGCCACTTTCTTTACCTCCACTGTATTGGCTTTGTGTATTTTTTACTACAAGTAATATAACTTATATAACTTACTATAGCTATAACTTATACTTATAAAAACATTAATCTCCCCACCTATATATTTGAATAAGCTCATTTGAAAACCTCATGCTGTCACACTTTTTAACTCCACCCACTGCCTGTTAAGCACCCAACAAATCACGGCGCATCTATGAGAAGGAATCATGTGAATAATATGGCGTAAGACACCGGGCAGCGAGGCTTTTTGTTGCAGTTCATAGTCATAAAGGTTATATATTTGTGACAAGGTTATGTATGGCCAGCCAGACAGCACCAAGACACACTCACAGTCTAGACCGCTCCTCAAGTGTGGGTTCTATTTCCTGACTGTACTCCCCCCCAACTCAGGTAGAGGACAGCATTAAATTTGGTTGAACTGGCAGTTTATGTATAACATAAACAACTAAATTCCCATTTACCTCCTTCAAATGATTTGGAGGATAATAAAGGAAAAATAAAAGATAACAAATAAAAACTTCTTTATTGAAACTAAAAATAAACCTTGACAAGACTACACAAAACAAGACAAGACAACAGTAGTGGCAATTTCTATCAAATCAAATACAGGCTACTGGGCATCATTCTGAAAATACATGTGCAATAAAACATAATACATTACAGAAAGATTGTGGATATACAGTGTATTAAACATACACACCTTAATATCCTAAACGGGGTCGCCCTCTAGAAATTCTGCATGAACAGAATAAGTCAGCAACATCCCCAAAACAAGTCCTTCACATAATTCCAAACCTGATAAACAACCATAAGATCACTTACACCAGTAAGTAATCCTACCCTCAACAACATGGTCAATTCAGTGTTTGTCCTCAAACCCGGCGATAACCACCTGTCTTCGCTCCGCATCTCATTCATCCACAAAGTGAGTGTGCAACTGTAGTGCGCCACCAACATCCCACGTGACCAGACGTCAGCCCAGGTAAACATCCCGTGGAAGTAACCAAAATTGCGACTCCCACTGGACAACCAACAGCGCATCACCAGGCAGTATGAGAAATCTGCAACCGCTATATTACAAAAGCATTTCCTATTTGACCTGGCTACATTCTCCCCTGCCTGAAGTCAACGTCCCGGTGACTTCCTACACATCATCTCCTATATTAACTTTTGAAGTGTAAAGCACCAAACCTTCTAGCACTCGAGACAGTGCATCTGGCTTGAAAGACAGTGTTACCCGCTGACGTTGGCAAGTTGAAAGGATTATGATTTTTACCCGCGGTTGTTGTAAGACTTCTACGCGGGGCAGCTGTAGGTGGGGTTCCACCGGTTGGCTCCACCCTCTGTCGCGGCGTAGGAACTGGTCTCTTTGATAGCTCTCTAAACAAAACTGGGCTTTCCACCACCAGCTCCAGGTGAGGGGAATAGTCTTCATCTGGACTGTTGCTCGTGTCTGCAAAGTCTAACAGTCGCTCACTTCCAGTTTCACTTATGATCTCGTCTTCTAGGTGACTTCCTAGATTATCCAAGACTTGATCACCAGGATTATCAACTTGCTCAACCAATAGGAATTCAGGGTCTGAATCTGTGGATTCGGGGCCTGAGTCTGACTCATCTTCATGCTGGTGAGGAGAAAGACTCGTTTGGTGGTCCTGCCTTGGAGATGGAATAGGCTCAACGCAAAGTCAGAGGTTAGACCTATGAATTCTTTTTAAGGGACCTCGATTCACAGGGACTACTGGGAATGTTGTTCCCTGTACCTCAATAACTTCATATACTTTTGAGGACCATGCATCTTGAATCTTATTTCTGCCTTCCAATGCTATGGCATTGGGTCATAACACCCAATCTGACTTTCGGTGAGAGCCAAACATCAACTGTTGACACGTTAACTACTTGTACTGGGAAAATGTGGCTGTCGGCAGACACAACAGTGGGTACTACGATATCTCCACCAGGCAGGGGGGTATTGCTTGACTCAAATATCAAAGTAGACATGTCACCAAAGTCTCTTTTAGGGCTTCTCACATTCACCGTGGCTGCTGATAGCGCAGGCGACACTTGTCCTTTTGTGCTATACGAGCCATGACTGTCTTTCCACCTACATCCGCCTCCTGCACACGTTGAAAGACCCCTCGCCAGTCTGAGTCTAGTTCACCTCCAAGCGCTGCATCAAACTCAGTAAGTATCAACTGCTTGCACCTTTTAGCTATGTTCCTTCCAATTATTCCTGGCAGGCAAGAGTCAAGATCCTTTGTGTCAGTGGTATTATTATCTCTGATTATCAAAAACCCACGTTCAGGAATAGAAATTCACATGACTTATACTGTATATCCAGCTCAACATAGCCAAGATGGGTATGGGTAGTTTATTAGCTGCAGTGATTTTTAGCCATTTTGATGTATAATGCATGTTTTTATCATCTCCACGTAGGTGGTTTCTGAAAAAACTCTGTCAAAGTACTTACATTACTTCCTGTGTCCAGGAGACACTTCAGGGGGATGCCGCCTATCTGAATGTCTACAACCGGACATTTTCCTACTGCATTCTGCAAAAACCTTTCTTTAGTCTGCGGTGAGCTTTCTGATCTGCCTCGCATTGCAGGGCTCATTTCAACCGAGGACCCTCGTTTCCCTGCAGAATAGGCATTGGACTAGTTTGGGCTCTGCATGTAGTACACTGCCTGGCCATATGGCCAACTTCTTCACACCTTAGGCATATAGGCTGGTCATCTTCTGTATAGCTGGGAGTTGCCTTCGGCTTATTAGGTAAGCTTGTCGCACTAGGCCTGGTTTTCTGAGTGGTGAGCTCACGTACAGCATTGGTCAGCTCTCCAATCGCCTTGCCTTGTTCAGCCATCATTTTAACAACTTCCTGGAGAGTTAAGGTTAAATCACTTCCAGAGTCATGGGCGGACACACTGATCACTGGATGTCCATCAAGTTTATCTCCTACCATGTTTCTACTCATCGCCACGCTGCTACCTCTGGGTTGATCCTCCATGGTCCACATACTAGCCTCTTCTCTAAACTTTACCAGGCTGGATTGTGGTTTTTCTCTGGTGAGCCTCCTGAGCTCATGATGGAGGGTGGAGTCACGCAAACCTTCAATGAATTGGTCACGTACCACAAGCTGTGGGTCACAAACAACGTCAGGAGAGGTGAGTAACGCAGCGTTGAATAACTGAGAGAGGGCGTGCAAATAGTCCCTTTGGTCTTCTCCCTCTAATGCATGTAACAACTATGGTGTGGTGCTTTCTCCCTAAACGCTTCACGTAGGTATGAAAAGAGCTCACTGGGTTTCTTATCCTGTCTATATGTGTGTAACTTAATTTCATCTAATGCAGATCCTCTTAAATGCGACAGAATAAAGTCTACTTGGTCAGCTTCCCTTAGACCCCTCAGACTTATTGCCCTTTCTATCTCTTCAATAAACTCATCAACAGACTGAGCATCTTTCCCTGAGTCACCATTAAAAGGTACAATCTGCCTTTCTCTTGGTACATATACAATGGACCTTGGTTGTGTATCACCCAAAGAGGCAATACTGGACATCACAGTATCATGTTTTCTACTCAGCTCAGTTAGTTGTGCCTGTAGACTTGACAGGTGATCTCCACTTGCTGCAGATGATGCAGCCGACTCTCCTCTGACTTGGACAAGCATGGACACCCCTGGGGTTTTTTCCCCCTCCGACATCGTGTAATGTCTATTTTTGAACCTCACAGTCTCTGAGAATTCTTGCTTCTCTGATCCCCTAGCACCATGCCGCTGACGTCTCGTCCTCATGTACCATCAGTACTCTCACCGGGCTGGGCAGAACTCCTCTTCACCACTACTGTTGTCTTGTTACTAGGCACTAGCACTACCAAAATCTTATCAAACCACAGAAGATAATCTAGAGGCAAAATCAACCTGGAAATCCCACACAACACCGAGACACACACACAGTCTAGACCAGCGGTTCCCAAACTTTTCAGTCCGCGCACCCACTTCTATCTCCCGACTTAGCTGACGCACCCCAATGCCCAAAACATGAAAAAAGAAAAGAAAGAAAAGGCGTAGTCTTTATAGCCATATAGATATCAAGTTTAATAATATAGGCTCCTGTTAACACAGAATAGATTGTGCAATAATGGGCCTAATGATCTCTCACATTAGGCCCAGAAACGGTAAGGAGAATAATAGTAACAATATAAAAATGACAATAATAATATTTTAAGTCAAAATGGTCGCCGAGCGAACCGACTACAGATGAGTGATGAACAGCAGTTATTACTATGCAGGGCTCGAAATTAACTTTTTTTCTTGGTAGCACTGGTGCTCCCAAATTTAGAAGTTAGTAGCACCAGCAAAGACTTCAGGAGCACCTACCCAAAAGCAAGGCAGTGACGGAGCGATAGAGACGCTCCGTCCATTTCCGTTCCTCCTCTCTCCCCCAGGAGAGCAGCCGCAGCTGCGCTCTCATTGGTTCCTGGCAGGACCGCAGGAGCGCGGTCTCACAAAAAAAGGCGCACCAGATTTTTTTCCCTAGTCGCACCGGTGCTCCCAAATATATTTAATAGTCGCACTGATAAAAATTTGGGCGCATATGCAACCAAAATGGGCGCAATTTCAAGCCCTGCTATGTAACAAATAGGCCTATTTAACAAACTGTAACAGTTATTAGATGGTAACAAATATGCTACTCCGCCACAAATAATCAAAATAACATAGGCCCGAGTTCAACATCATGTTTTCTCTTTTGAGTACGAGTCTCATTGTGTTCTTTACCCTCTTCTCCCGATGAAGTGTCCGGGTGAGTTTTCTGTGTTCTGTGCTCCTCATTTTAAGTTTTCCCTGTCTCGTCATCATCACTCTCTTTTTCCTGCTGGATTTCACAGCTCTCAGTTGTGGCCAATGTATCCTGTCCTCTTTCATTTCTCCCAGATTTAATACCAGATAGACTGCCCGTTTTTAACCAGTTATGCATTTCGGCATATTATTGTTGTTGCTATCACAACAAGCTAGCACGTAGCTAGGAGAAAGCCAAGTGCATTTTGGGTATTTTTTTTTTATTTAAAATTTTCCCAAAACGTTTTTTAATTGAAAATTACAAATGATTTCCGTGAATTAATTTAAATATTTAAACTGTTAATCCTCCATTAAAAAGTGTTTAAATTATTTATTTAATTATTTATGTATTTCAAGGTGCTCAGCTGCCATTACACTCGCGCACCCCCTAGCGGCAGCTCGCGCACCACACTTTGGGAATCCCTGGTCTAGACGGTTCCCCAAATGTGGGTTCTATTTCCCGATTGTACTCCCCCCCAACTCAGGTAGGGGACAGCATTAAATTTGTATGTATAACATAAACAACTAAATTCCCATTTACCTTCTTCAAACGATTTGGAGGATAATAAAAGAAAAATAAAAGATAACAAATAAAAACTTCTTTATTAAAACTAAAAATAAACCCTGACAAGACTACATAAAACAAGACACAACAAGACAACAGTAGTGGCAATTTCTATAAAATAAAATACACACTACTGAGCATCAATAAAAAAATACATGTGCAATGAAACATAATACATCACAGAAACATTTCGGATATACAGTGTAGTTATTACACATACAAACCTTAATATCCTAACCAGGGTCTCACTCTAGAAATGGCGGCGAACACCCGAAAAGTGAAACAAAAAACGGTGTGCTCTCCCCTCTCTGCATGATCAGAACCACAGTCAGCAACATCCCCAAAACAGTTGACAGTTTTATTCAGAGGCTTTCTGCAAAATGCCACACACTTCAAACTCATGCCTAACTGATATTTTAGCATCCAGTAGGTGTCGTACTAGAGCAAATGAAGCTTCGAACTGCAATGAACCGATTGGGATGAAAAGCTTCAATGCTTCATGGGGCTTCATCTGCCAATCACTAACTATACATTGACTTCCCAGTTAACATAATTTTAGAGTGAAATAACTGTTCCAGCAATTTTCATGCTTTTGAGCAAAAAGTCCAAACAGCAGGAACGACACAGAAACTGGCAACGATTTTTGAGTGAAACTAGCGGGCTAGCACGAACAGTCTGTCCAGCTATGGTTTCCTTTTGGAATGGGACAATTGATGTAGTATCCAAAATGCTCCTAGGGCAACTATATACAGTTCTGTTCACGTAGTCAGCTTACAGAACTATCACTTCTCTAAAATTTCTTTTCCACTTGCTCTTTTGACAGGTGCCTTTTCCTTTAACGTTAGCTCCTTTCCCAATCTCACGATTAGTTAGCTTTCTTTCTCCAGTTAGCCTGCTGACATTCATCTACAACTTCACTATGCTGTAGATGAATATCACAAAACATGTACACCCACCAATTAGTCAATTATTATAGATTCTTATCAGTACATTAACCCATTATGAAAATTACTTGTAGTCCTATTCAAAATTATTCAAACTTAGCTTACACTTTTAAAAAAACCCTACAGCAACAAAAGTCTTAATATTCAGTAAATGCATTTGTAGTAATAATCTAATGACATAACAGCGGCATGGACATTTTCCTGTTTAAACTTTGACCATTGTAGTATCATGTCTCTCGAGTAAAGTATTGTATATGACGCTCTTATTAATGCACCAATAATGTAATTCAACTCAAAATAAACTGATGTCAAAAACAGCAGCGATCAAGTTTGAGCTTCCACAAAGTAAAAAACTTCAATTTTTGCTTCTGTTTATGATGAAAAAACACAGGAAACATGCATCAGCTGACAACAGCACTTTTCTGAGCCAATTAAATTCCACATACTCTCCAGTGTAGTAACGCTATTGGGCCCTTAGATATCTGCCTCACAACAAGCGTGACTTCTTATGGGGTGAGCCCGAGTAGGAAGCTGTGCATGCGCTACATATGACAAACCATATTACTGTCTGGCTTGCAGACAGGCTTAGCTAGGCCATCCTAGGGCCTGCAGCCAGAGAGGCTCTGCAGCTGACTTACCATGCTTACTCAAATATTCATAAGTGGATAATGAAAATATAAATAGTTTTCTTGTGATACGCTGGAGGTTTGGTTAAACAAAGTGCATCCTCCATCATCGTGCTTCACTGCCTCCCTGCTGTGAAGGGTGCCAGTTGGAGTAATGGGCAGGGTTGTTTGCTTGGACACTGTGAGCATGATAAGCAAGAACCCTCCCAAACTTCTGCCAGTTATTTGGATTTATTTATTTGCATTTCAATGTACTTCTCCACATCCCTAAGTAATCCTTGTCAGTCCTTTCCAGTGTAAGTGTGCTGGGAATCTGTTAAATATGTCTTATTTAATGATTAATGAGATCAAACATTGCCCCTGTTTCCTCTTGTGTAGGTGAGCTGGAGGAGGCTGCCTGTGACACACGTCCCCCTCTCCCGAGTCTTCTTCTATACCATGAGCTCTGGCTCTACCCAGGATGTGGCAGTCGAGCAATTCCTGCGTGACATAGAGAGGCGAAGCAAGCGGCTACACTCTGCTGTGATAGGCTGCGAGGAGGAAAGACCACGCAGCGACATGAACCTGCTGTATCGCAAAAGTCGTTTGGATTGGAGGCAGAGGGACCAAGAGGGAAGCAAAAAGAGGTGAGAAGATCAGCTGGAGGGATCTCTGCATATATATGTATATATATGATTACATCAGGGTTTCGTTCAGCAAAGATATAAATCTCTTAGGTGGCGTGAATGAGTTTAATTTCAAAATCCTAATTTCATGCAGATGAAGTCAGAAGAGTCTGGTTGAAAATCTTCAGCACATTTGCATAACAGAGTATCATAAGTCTGTCAATTTGATCTGTGGATGAGATACAGTACGTTAGCCGACTGTAAAGCCAACAAAACTTTCAGAGGGCAAGAAGGAAGCCACCATTGAAAAAGAAAATGAAACACAATTGACTGATAATTTATCTTCATATCCATATGCGATTATCTAGTCTTTATGTTGCATACTTTCATCAAAGCCTCTTTTTATCTTTTCATGTAGTTGGGTGAATTGCTTTAATTCACAGCAATTTCTCATCTGAAAAGGTGATAACATTTGGAGGTGAAACCCGCTAATGTAGAAAGACTGTTGATTGTTTAGTTTCATCCAGATGTCGTCAGCGTAAAACAGCCTGGGAATGAGAGAAATCTTTGCGACTGTAAGACAAGCCGCAATCAGTACACACCAACCCCTATGTTTTGTGACTCTTTGTCTTCTGATTTCATATCCTATTTCCTGCCCATGATCACCATCATTTGTTGGTCTAAATCTATATTTTTTATGAGCTAAATAGTCAAGTAATTGTGTTCAAATGTACTTATTTTTAGTTTCTACTTCTGATAACTGAATCCGGTGTTCGGGACTCTGAATCTTGAGTCAAAGGGTTCTATGAGCTGAGCAGACCAGAAATATCTGCTGTTGTCAAGTTCTGTCGAAGGTTCTTCCTACTTAGCGGAGTAGTGAACAGCATTTCCATTGAACAGGCCTCATGGGACAGATTGTTCCAGGTATTAGTCAAACCCGGAGGAGCATGGAAACAGAATCATTGCTTGTTAAAATCTTAAAGTGCTTTATTTGCAGAACACCTGCGCTAAAAGTCAAAGAAAAAATACTGTTTGTTTGCATTTACATCTTTAAGTTCTTTTATGTGGAATTTTGAATATAGGTATTAGTTTTTTGCAAGAATTCACAATGCTTCTTCAAACACACCTTGTCTGCACGGCTTCAACAGAAATCATGAGTCGTTGTTCAACAGGGTTTGTGTTCAAGGCTCTAACTCCTCCGCCATTACAACACATTTAGCTTAAGTATCAGGATAAGCTTCTGTCTTTGGACATCTTCCAGGAGGAGGGTAAACATAACACATTAAAACAGTCTCCTGCTAAGTCCCGTTGAATAATAATGATAGGAATAATGATTTTGAGAGTAATTAAATATTAATTTAAAGTGCGTTTTACGCAGACCTGCTAAAATAAACTCAAGCATTAAATCCAATTTAATTACACAAGAATTAAATCAAGCACTCCATTAAACTGGCCTGAAATCATCCCAATTTGATGACATGATTATCTTAAAAAGTGTATGCATGCTTCATTGCTTTTATCTGTCTTGGGTTGTTGGGCACAGAGATGTACTGTTTGGTATGAGTCACCCTTAATTTACCAAATTCCACACTGTGTGCACTATTTGTGCTGCAGAGGAAAGAAGAACATCAAAACAACAATTCAGTTTGTTCATAAGTGCCATCCAATGCTCTTTGACTGGTGGCAGTAATTGGAGGAACGCTTGTTGGCAAGAGACAATCATCATGGCAAAATTGAGCCAGTAAGAGGCGTAGGGCAACGAGTGGGACAGCAGGACATGATGAGCTATGAAAGAGTCAAAGCAGCAGAGGTGAGAAGCAGGACATGACCAGTGATGATTGCAAACAGGACAGGGTCAGGGATGAAGCCATACAGGGATGAAGGCATGGAAACCAAATAGACTCGATCCAATGAAGACTGCAGAGCTGAGTGAGCTTTTCGAGAGAAAAAAGAAGTGGTATGAGGTGGACAACACTTTTGAGATCTAATAACCACCAGGAGAGGGATCCCATTCATAAAACTGAGATGACTGGGGAAATACAGAATTTTAAATGGCCTGGGTGAGTGTCTGTGTGTGTGTGTTTTTTTTTAAATTTAAGAGACTGTTTCTCATGGTGATTGTATAGGCATACTATTTTACAGTAATGATGATATTGTAGATGAAGAAAATTCAACAACTAAGGTTTTATTAATGTCTACACATAAAAAGACTAGTATGAGTCTGAGTGTTGTCTGTCTCCTTTAGTATACGGTATATGAAGACATGTGGAGGATTAAAATAGCCCTGCATCTCCCTTTTAATTCAGTCATTTATATTCAATCACCTTGACTAAATAGAAGATATAAAAAAAAATAACAGAACACATATTATAATTTTTTGACTTTATCGCAAAACAAAAATATAGACATAGACAACATCTCTATGCTCAATCGGATTTAGATCTGGACCACAATTCATATAAAGGATATTGAAATATTAACTCAGATGGGTTGATGTTGATGGATTAATGCGTCATGGAAGATGAAATAGCTTAACAAAAAGAAAACCAGTATTCAAAATCTTTGATGGTCATATTTTGTTAAAAACTCATTAACTATTAGTGATAAACACCTGATTCCAAATACTAGCAGTGGTCTCCCAGAGTCATTAAATTAGATAGCGTGAGTAAAATTGGAATGAGGCAAATCCAAAAAAAGGAAAGGTATCAGTGTTAAAGTTTACATATGTGGAAAATATTTAAATTTTCTGGCTTCTCAATGTTTTTTTTCTGTGTAAATGCATGAAAATGTTTTTTTATGTAAATTAGAATATTTTCATGTGTAAGTCAGTTTAACCGCATGTCGTTTGAGTTTGTTAATCGTTTATAAATCATATCTTACAAACAGTTACTGCAACGTTTCGTTTTGATGAATCAATCAAACTATTCTGTGATTGTTCAGGTTTTAGTCACGCTGACAATGCCAGAGGTACTGACTGTCAAATTCACTATGTTTATGAATAGACTTGAAACTTGAAACTTGAATAGATAAAAACAGTCTTTGTCACACAAATGAAAATTTTTAAGGTCAGTACTGAAAATGACTGTTGCCTTTCAGACAGATAAAGACATGTATTGTTTGGTTGTGGAAGCTTTAAGAAGTTATTTGTGTTGTTTGTAGTCACAAGCGGAAATCTTATTTTGGCCGCTGGTCACTTCAGAGACACACACAACTGGATGTCACATGCTGGTAAGCAATACTACAATAATACTGTTAGAAGAATCAATAAAGTCTATGATTTATTGCTGTGAACCACTCCCACAGGAAGTTAGACTTTTATGGAATTTTCTTTTTTATTCAAGATCAGTTTAAAGCAAAACAAGAGACAACCCATAACTTTTTGCGATGAATTACAGTGTCGTGTCTTGTGTCGGTAAGTTCCAACCCAATGACACTCAGTGTCAGCTACTCAAGCTCAACCCATTTAAAAATTTAACTTGAGGTGACCCCTCTGCTCTTATTTGCCCTCAAACCAGAATGGAAGTTCTCAAAAAAAAATTTTCAGATTGTCTCATTCAGCTGTTTAAACTTAACCTAATCTTAAAGTTTGTCCCAAGTCAGTATACTAGAAATAGGACGGTAGTTGCTAGGGGCAGAATGATTTAAACTGTATTTCTTTAGTAAAAGCTTTATCACTACAGTGTTAAAAGCTGTTGGTAATATCCCGCACTCTGAGGAAGAGGTTGTATTCCGCGAGGGCAAAGGTTGTACATGACCAGTTTATGGTTTGATCAAGGATGTACAATTCTCTAGCTTCTTTGTAGTGTGCATGCAAGTCAATACATAACCTTCATTTTCAGCCAGATAACAAAGACAGAAAGTTTTACAGATCTGGTGCTGTAAACATTCCACAGGTACAGACCAAGGTACAGGTCACACGTACAGGTTTTAATGTATTAAAAGCAACAATCCGAAAAGAGAAAGAGAAATGTGCATACACGTTTACAGTTGAATAAGTCTGATGCTATGTGGATGGAAAGAGAATGTCAATTTGAAATAGTAACAGCGACAGGAATGGTTGCAGCAGTTTTTAAAAAATTGTTAGAGTAATTTCTAACAATTCTTCACCTCAAATTCGTTGTTTGCTTTTTTTGTGGACTGTGAACTTTGACTTTGGTGTCTTTGGTTAAATTCAGACAGAACTGGGCTGAAAGTTTTCACTTAGTTCCGGTCTTTATCTGAGGCCCTGTCCACACGATGACGGATTTTTTTGAAAACGCAACTTTTAAAAAACGCATCGAAAATGATTTGCGTCCACATAACAGTGTTTTCAAAAAAATCTCCATCCACACGTAAACGCAGCAGTGCTTTTTTAAAGATGGCTATAAGCATGCCAAACCATGTGGTGGCAGTATTGAGTCAAATTTTATCCAATAGGAATCCAGAAATTACCAGCGTTTTTTAAAAAATCTACATAGGCCAGCGTTTTTAAAAAGTTGCGTTTTCGTTCCGGATATCTGCGTTATCGTGTGGACGGAAGGCGTAAACCCAACAAAAACGTTGCGTTTTCAAAAAGTTCTGGCATCGTGTGGAGGGGGCTTGAGACAAAGCTCATTAGCTGTTGGCGCTAGAATGGGAGTTGTATCAATCATCTGACAGTAAAACACTCTATTTCCCAAAATCTCAATCTTCTGCTTTAAGAGTTGAAGCAGAGCTAGTAAGCCTTGCTTACTTGCTTACTTTGGCAGCGATAAACCCAAGTTTAGCAATGCCAAGCCCACCTAACTTTGCCTCTGATCCTCTGATTGGCTTAGTTTGATGACGATACTGCTCACGCTATCAAAGTTCCATTCTAAGACTGTATCACCTGTTCCCCTTCTGGGCCCATTTACAAACAAATGTGAAGAAAATCCATGTTAAACTTTGATGTGTCTCTTTCTGTGTTTACTGTTTGGAGCTGAACAAAGACAATCTCATATAAAAATCTATTTTTTGGAATGAAAGACTCTCTTCCTGTTATCAGATAGTGGTGTTGCCACATATTGACATGTGGATATCTTCAAGCAATGTGCCAGCATGTGAAGTCTGGACCAAGAACAGTGGAGTTATAACAACGTTCTCTTTCATGTTGAAATCTTAGATTTGCCCTCACTTTCCTGTCCTTAGGGCCCATCATGCCACATAATTTCACTGAAATGCCTTCAAGCCATTTGTAGTTATCCTTATTGCCAGATTGGTGTCCTGATAGGTTTGGAGAAAAATAACAAACAGACCAATTGAAACTATCAGATTGAGCTTTTGAGCCTCTGTTTTGGGCTAAATATGGTCTGTAGTCACTATGCCGATTGAGAAAAGTCACAAGTGCATCACCAGAGGCATTCAAGAGCACAAATAAAAACTCAATAACACAAGCACTTTCTGACATAATGATTTGTCAGGGGGAAAATAGGAGCCACTGTATTCTCTACCAAGAGCAGTTTCAGTTCTGCAACTTGCAAAGTTGACTGCAAATTGCAAGCAGAGAGTTACTCCCTCTTTGCTTCACTGCATCAAACGGATGAACTGATCTAAAAGAGATAGGTATGTGACCCATAGTCACCATTATGTGTTATGATGAATCTCTGACACATCAAATGATTGTGCACTCAAGCTATTTAATATCCCACTCGGTATTTCAGTTTCCTGCAACCACAAATATGAGTGCACAGATGTGGATGCCCAGATGAGCTCCCTGTGACTTAATAGCTACCAAACAGTCTACGCAAATGCAGAATGAGAATAATCCTGATAAAGCTGTGGTTTCTGTCTGCCTTGCTGCAGTAAATTATAATATCATTTTACTGCTTTTGATTTTATTTCCACTACAGACATTTTTTCACTTTTTCCCCCTGACATTTTGCACTAGTACAGTAACTTCACAGCAGCCTTCTTAATGAAAAGTCTATTGTATTGGGAAAGTCAGTCAGTCTTGTTCGATTGAAGTTAGTGTTAAGGCCAGGGGCTTATCTTCTGTTGCTGTGGTTTAGCATAGCACTCCTGGGGAGGATACCCCAGCACTGTAGCACATATATTCAAAGCTGAAAAACAAGTAGAAGGTTATCAGAGGCCACTTTGTCAGCCCTTTGGTGACCTCTGCAGATTATCAAAAATAAAAAAAACAGTTCAACAGTTACAAATTAAACCACTGATATTGTTGCTCGAGATTTACTTGACTAGTTCTGCTTTATGTATTTAATAAGCTTCTGCACCCATTACTGTTGGCGGAATTAGAGTTATATAATATATTCACAACCCCAGTAAGTGCATTACAGTATTAAGAACTCAAGAACAAGGAATGCCATTCCAACTATTGCTCCGTTTGGTAAAGCAGTGCAATGTTTAGCCAGATTTGTCTTTTTTTCAGTTTTATTTATTGTTGCAGAGCTCAATCATTGATGATTTCAAAGACAAACTATCAAATATGTGAAAATCACAACAGTTCCCATGGTAACAGATTATAGGCTTCTGGTGTTCTTGAGAGCAGTCTACTAATGTGGGTGGAGGAATAAAGATATAAAGAGTAAGGGAATTCCAACAGCACAGTGTACAAGAATAGTGTTGTTGACAGGGGAATTGATTTTTTTTTTAATTGAACATGTTTGTGGTGGAAGCAGATGTACAGGAATTCAGATTTAAAGATATGTGTACATGAATGATAGAGGAGCCTCCAGGGCTTTCTCTGATTCTCTTTCGAGAAAGCCCTCCAGGTATTTCTTTATGGGAATGTTTGGAGACCAAAGGAAGCGTGTGGAAAGAGTGAGGTCAACGTAAAGTACATGAAGGTTTTGCACTTAACTACGATTTCTTCATGCTTCAACATTTTTCTTCCATACGCACCTTCCCAATCTCATTCCTAAACTGCAGCTCCACCCAAAACGACCCTTCAGCTACTGTTGGCAAAGTCAGAGACTTGGCATCTTTCCGCCGGCACTTCCGGATGGGTTTCATGACCATGCCAGCATCCCAGGACCTTTCCCCTCACTCTTGTGCCTCCGCCATGGCGCCGCGCTCCCAGTCCTGCCATGCTGTCGGTGCTGGAGATACGAGTCTGGAGAACGGAGATTACTCAGACACCCAGTCCCAACATGGCGGCCGTTGTCCCCCAGCAAAACCCAAACGTCATCCCAGCACTCGCCTCAGCTCCTCGTCTGCCGACAGCAGAGGACTTTCTGAGACACAGCCTCCATTTTCTCAGTCAAAACACTCGGAGAAGAAGAATGGTAAGAAAATGGATTTCAGGTAAAACGCTGTAGATAATAATGATTTGTTTTTCTTGAACTGCATTTTTTTTCTCTCCAACAGCCATGAAAAAGTCTGACTCTGGAGATATTGGATCGAAAAAGGTGCCTCCTTTAAAACCCAAAAGAAGTCCCAGTACCCAACTTACCTTTGACCCCCTGCCTCCACGTGTGCCTCTGTCTGCCACATCTATGCCTTTTCAGGCAGCAGACTCTCAGATTCATAAAGGAGATGGGGACGATGAACCAGTCTATATAGAGATGGTGGGCCAAGTGTTCACCAGAGACAGTCAGACAGCCACCCCCCACCCTGTCACCCCTGTGGCTACCACCCCTGACTCAGACTCAGACCAGAATGAGGCCATCTATGAGGAGATGAAGTACCCATTGCAAGAAGACAGGGAGTCCCATAGACACCTCCCACTAAAACATGAAAAAATGAGAAACTCTAAACACTTTCATGTCACTCCTTCCTCATCCAGCTGCTCCTCGTCTCTGCCACGCCCCTCCTCTTCCTCTCCTTCCTACTCAAAACCCAAAGCTACCGTGTCGATCTCCCATTCATCTCCGCTGCCTTCCTCTGTGTCCTCCACCCCTGTACCGCAGGTATTATCCGCAAGTCCACATACCCCACGGGCTCCTACACCCTACTTGCTGCAAGGGAGTAAATCCGAGCCCGAGTCCAACACAAAGATCCCAGCCCCTTTCCCAAATCTTCTGCAGCACCGTCCCCCCTTGCTTGCCTTCCCCCAGCCAGCAGCAGCTTCCAGTGGGGTTGGGGTGCAAAACAAAACATCTGCATCTTCTAAAATTGGAACTCAAACATCCAGCATAACAGGTCAAGCCAGCATTTCCTCTTCAACTTCTTCTAATGTCCCTGTATCACTCTCAAACTCCAAGGAATCATCGGGAGGAAGTGTAACCCAACAGGACAAACACAGCAGAGATACCCAGTTATGTCCAGCTCCTGGACTGAGAGCCAGAAGCCACTCCACACCTCTGCCTCCCTCTTCCAAATCCACCTCCCCTTTCTCCCATCACCACCATCATCCTCATCATCGACCCTCACATTACCATCACTATCGTAAGCCAGAAAGAGGAGATTCTCCTGTTCCAAATAAGAGCAGTTCTCAGACTTCCACAGTCCAAACCCAAACATCGAGTACAGGCCGGGAAGCCAAATCTGTTAGCTTTCTCTTGAAGTCTGACAAGACAGATAGGGAGAAGGATAGAGACAAGGATAGGGACAGGGACCGAGATAGAGAGAGGGATAGGGATAGGGATAGGGATAGGGATAGGGATAGAGATAGAGATAGAGATAGAGATAGAGATAGAGATAGAGATAGAGATAGGGATAGGGGTAGAGAGAGGGACAGAGACAAAGAGAAAGATAAGGATAGAGACAGGGACAGTGACAGACACAGGGATAAAGACAGGGACAGAGACAGAGATCGAGATAGGGATAGGGATGGAGGCCCACACTCCTTACAGATGGATCTGGGTCACTCCACTAGCAGTCAAACATCGCAAAGCAACACCAGCTCAACCCCTACACCATTATCCTCATCCCAGCGTCCTCATTCTCGCCCGCACCTTCGCTCTCATACTCCTCATGGCCTGCCAGCATACAAGCCTCCATCCTCAGACAGTCCCTTGCTGTGGACCTACCCCTCAGGTGGGTTCCGAAGACCCCCGGCTTATGAGAGCCTGAGAGGAAGCTCACAGACACCATCTCTGCAGCAACCCTCTAGTCTCACTGGTGTAGGTGAGGGGGGATCCAAGAGTAATGGAGGGTCTGCATCCCTCCAATCCAAAGTTGGCTTCATGCCCTGGGACAGTAGTGCCAGCTTAGCTGCAGATGAGGGAAGTTACTGGCCTATGCAGAGGAAATTGTCCTTCAGCCATGGGAGCAGAGAAACAGAGAGTAAGTCAGAGCTCCTTTCAGTACAGAGTGCAATGCTGTATTGGAAAAAAAAAAAAAAGACTTTTGGCTATATATTGAGTAAAATATTGTTTAAAATATGTATTCTATTCCATCTCCTCTCTCAGAAGATGAAGGGCGTGCATGGAATGGAAGTGCTGATGCCTTGTTAAGGATGGATAAAGAGGACTTAGGCACGGCGTTGCGAGGAGGCCACTCAGGCATACCGCTCCACTACAGTGGTGCTACCAGTCGGACTCAGAGTGAATCGTTGGCCGGCGTGGATAGCAGCCCAGGCTTTAGGGCCCTGCCCAGAGTTGGACTGCCTCTCCCCTGCCAGACTTTCCCTGCCTGTCGCAATGGCGGTAGGTAAAAACAAACTAGCAGGGCTAACCTCCTCTTCCCCAGTCAGTATCTTTACATTTTACCTTTCCTTAAGACAGAGATATAACTTACTTTGAAAGTGTGCAACATTTTCCTTGAAGCAAAGTCAGTAAGAGAGTTCACCCAGTTCTGCGCATTTATCAGCTCTAGTCCCATTTCAAAGTGGTTAAAATGCTCACTGTCACAAACTGGCTTGTTGAATGTAAAATAAATGTACATTGAGAGAGGATAAAACTTATATGAGTAATTAAATCATACTAATGAAAAGTAAACACTGTACTGTACAGCTTGTGAGTGTGGACCCCCAAGTATTGAATGGTTAGATTTTGCTTTCTCTCAGTTTCCATCACATTTGTTACTGCTGATTTTAACCTACTTTAATGGCTATATTAAAGACTAGGATTGTTGCAGTTAACTTAGCTGTTCTTTTTCAATACATTTTATGACAATGTGTTAGACAATATGACATACCCAGTTTCCAGACTGATGGAGGCCAAATGAAAATGTGATACAGAACAAATATCTGTGTAAATTTGTATTTAAGAGTGTTAATAAGAGTGGTGTTTGTGTTGATACATAGAAGGTTATTTTATTGTCATCTCACAGCTTAGAACATAATGAGCACAGGATGTACAAGATCTTTGTGTCAATTCACATGAGTATGGATAGACATTCACATCTGTGTGTGATAAAATGAAAAGTTATATTCTGGCGTTCTCATTAGCAGGCACAGAGTGTAATGTTTGTTTCCTTGCAGAACTGGGGCGGCTGGGCCGCTCCTCCTCTGCTGCTGGAGTGAGACAGGTGGGTGGAGGAGATATACAGAGACAGAGCAGTCTACCAGCACGAGAAGCCCTGAATCAGGTGAATATCTTATAACACCTAGTCTTATGACTATAGACTCCATTGACTTCATTAATGGTGGATTTTGCAGTGAACATTAATGTTGTTCTCATTATCACTTCCCCTTCTGCTGGAGACAGTGCTCCAGCATATCTATTTATAGCTGCTAGATATGTCCACAGAGCAAATTAAGATTATGGCCAGCCTCAGCAGAATAAGAGCCACAAACGTATGGCATTGGCTAATACGTAATCCAGAATTGAGAGAAATTGGTGGATGACAGAGCATGCTGCAAGTATGTTTTGGAGAGATGAGCTGCAGTCTTCTAGCAGCACATTTCGCTCTGATTCTGGCTGCATAGCAAGTGCTGACGCAGTTTGACTGTGCTGCAGAGACAGTGTTCATGTGGCTGTTTGACCCTCCCTCAGTTGGTCATAGATGAAACAGTGCTGCATCCTGGTGGAAGTTGAGAGAAACCGCACATTTATTTAGCATTCATGAATTGGCTGTCCCTAGTGACATCTTTGCAATTGACACACAGGATGCTACTGAATTGAAGAAATATCGGAAAACATTACATAAATTCACTAATTTGACTTTTTTGAAATGTCTCCAGCTTCATGGTCTGTCCCAATCTCAAGCACCTTGCAGTCCCAGCAGTCCCAATGTGTCCCGGCAGCAGCAGCAGCTTCAGCTCCACCAGCAGCAGCTGCAGTTAAAGCAGCAGCTCCAGCAGCTTCAGCATCAGCACCACCTGCAGTTGCAGTTCCAGCAGCTTGCTCAGCTGGCACAGGGACAGCCTTCTGTAGGTGGGGGCAGCAACCCGTCTGCAACGCAGAACCAGAGAGATGGCAAGCTGCTGGAAGTCATTGAGCGTAAACGCTGCCTGTGCAAAGAGATTAAGGCCCATAGGCGCCCTGACAAAAGTCTGTGCAAGCAGGACAGCATGCCCATCCTCCCAAGTTGGAGACGGACACCTGAACCTCGAAAGACTGGTACACCACCCTGCCAGAGGCCACAGGCCGTCGTGTGGGACACAGCGATCTGAGGTGGAGAGACAGGACAGCAAGTACCGCACTGATGATTACAGTCAAAGAGCCGAAGGAGGTGGTTGGACTTGTAATAATATAAAGGAGTAAATATGGGTTTAGTAGAGAGAAATTTGTTTTTCTTTTCTGAAACTTATCTGAGACCAATAAAGTACATAATTGGAAACTGAACATGTTTTTGGGGGGGGGACAAAAAAAGGGTTGATAAAAGAAGACGGAAAAATAAATGTTACAATCAGATTAAATTCATATCTTAACATGGTGATTTGTACTTGCTCTCTACTATGTCCTTTTTAATGTGTTCTAATTGCCAATGAGTTTTTAAACTTAAAATGCCAGATTTATTGCTCCAAGTGAAGACATTATTTCAACAGTGAAAGAGTGGTACGTTTTCTGATCAGTGTTCAGTGTTGCCAAATTTCCTCCTGACTACTTGAGATGCAAAGTAAACCTGTAACTGTTCCAACACATGGTTGTTGAACATGCATAAAGATAATTCTGTGGATGAGAGACAGCAAAACCCATTGACAAGTTATTGAAATGTTTCTTGAAATCATGAATGCATATGAGATGTCTTGGTTTCAATAGATTGTCATTGTGGATGCAAATAATCATCGAGGAGGAGTAAAAGCTACCTACTGTATCTGTTTTGTAATGTAAATTTATTTACTTTCTGAACATTTCTGCAATTTTATAGCAATATGCTCCCACTTCTGGAGCAACATAATTAAAACTTGTCAACTAGCCTAACATACATATCTAAGACTTGAAGAAGTCATATTTACTGTGTCATTCTCTGCATGTCACAATAGACATACAGTATTGTAAAAGAATATGTGTAGAGATGATTATGTCTGATGACTTTTACGTTCAGCAGGTCTTCACTATAATAACATGTGGTTGTATAAAAAGATTAATATTCTCATTAGAAAAGGTGTTGTGACCGATGGCACATACCCTGCAGTCCAGCCAAATGCAAATCCAGATCAGTGTTTCATCATCATCACTCATGCTTATCCACAGTTGCACATTAGAGTGTTACGCCACACAGAATGAACAAGCACTGACCCCCATCAACACAGACTGTACAATACGATGCAACTGATGAGACTGTGAGTATTGATCACCTCAAACAGAATGCTGGAACAATCTGCACAAAACATGGTATATGCTTAGGAGAAATAATCCCTAATGTACTGTAAATAGAGATGTACAACTGTATTGAAAATGTAGCAATTATTTCCATTTTCATACTTGTAATCGATACATATTATGTAGCATAAACTGTATAAACATTGTTCACTTATGTTTTTCTAAAAGAATTAAGTACTTTATCTGCTGCAGCCAGTCCATGCATTACTTGTAGTTTGACTAACAAACAGTAATCCCTTGGCACAGTCTAACCATTGTCTTTCTTTTTAAATTTATGCAAGACTCCCTTTAAGCTGTGTTAGTATTATTTTATTTACGCCTTTTTTGTACATTAGTTTTTATTTGTGTACAGATATCAGCAGCTCATCGTCTTGACATTTTGAATACTTTGCTGCTATCCTGGACTACCGGTATTGTTCATTCAACTACATGGTGTCACCATGAGAAATTATTATTATAGTGGTTATTGTTACAAACTTTTATTTCCGAAAGACACATGAAATGAAGTTTGTACCTTGAAGAGTGAGCCCTTCTGTAAAAGTATTAAGGCACTTGAATGTTTCTTGGTTGTTGTTGTTTCATGATAGTTAGCACCAAGCTGTACAGTACAGTACACCCCGTGAAAAGAAGACCTATCTAAATGTTTGAGATTCACTGCTTTGGCCTTTTGTTTTAGTTCCACCTGTTCGTGTTTGATGGTCGAGGTTTTTTCAAGCTTACTGAGTCCATTTTCAAACAAACACAGATCAGGGTGAAGGAAATGGGCAAGTGCAATGCATGTAGAGATTCCTTACGCTGAAAATGTTTTAATACTATTGTGCCCAGTTTAATTTCAGATACAGTACTAAGTAATCAGCTTAAAATAATTCCTTTTCTTGGACTGATGTGGAACTCTAGGTACCATTTCCAAAATAGTTTACAGAAGATGTTGGTTTTGTGTGTCTTCTAAAACAGTGGCCATTATATGAGTGCCATACTATATTGATATGGTAAGATACGGTGTACCTTGGAAATCACTGTAGTGCTATATTTGCATTGATATTGTCATTAAAATAAATTTTATATAATGAACTTTACACAACAAAAAGAATTGTTCCATGTTTTTATGCCTCATGTTGTTTTATACTGGAAATGGTTCGAATGTGGACATAATGTTCCCTGTGTACTTTCTGCAGCGTGTTGCAGTACCTTCAGTGTTCGTGTGAGGGCGCTGCACTTACTCTACTCTGTCGCTACTGCTGCTGTGGATTTATGCAAAAATTTCAAAATCACTGCTTCATCTTTGCATACAGATCCTGCATCAGAATAATGTTTCATAGATAGATAGATAGATACTTTATTAATCCCGGAGGAAATTGTATATATCCATTGCTCAGGCATTACATAACAAACTCGCTCTGAGCAAAGGAAACTGCAGCCTGCTCGCACGACTATCAACTTTTACTTTAAAAAAAATTACAAGTCCTCCCAAAATAGTGATTTATAATTTGAATCCTAATAGCAGGTACCCTTGACCAATTTAGCTTTCAAATTGAGTGGATTAATAAATCCAAAATATTCACCAAGCCTCAATACTTACCCTCAATATAACCTAAAGAATCTATGTCTTATTTATTCATTAAACAAAGATAGGATTATTTTGCCATATGGTCAATGGAAAACTGCATAGCAACATGAATAATAGGACACCTGTGCGCTCATCATGTCACTGAGGTTATTTAAAGATATGTAAGAAAACGGTGGGGGCGGACATTCATCACTGACGAACACGCTGGACTCCTTCTGGAATATCAGCGGTTGATTTTTCTTTGAAGACGTGACGACACAGAGGGAATAAAGCGATATGTAGAGCCAGCGCGTGATTTGTTTTAACGATTGTCTGTCACGCAGCCGGTCCGTGACGCGCGGGATGCGGCGCTAGTGATTGGTTAAGTGGGGAAATTAGGGCGGGGCAAGCGTGTTAGGCGATGGAGGATAAGGCGGCTGAACGCGGGGGGGCGGGTAGTACATGTAGAGGGAGGCGGAGGGACTGCTGTACCGCAGTATCACTAAGATTTCTGCATCACTCATCAAAACTCTGCGGCATGCAGAAGAGAGCTGGGGGGGAGGGTGAATATTAGGTCCGTTCCGTGGGTAGGAGCTGATTCCTAGCGCTATCATTTATTTTTAAAGAGTTTAAGATAGGGTTTTAACTTTTTATTCACTCGTGTTTATTTCCATCCTCTCTCTCTCTCTCTCTCTCTCTCTCTCTCTCTCTCTCACTCTCTCCCTCCCTCCCTCTCTTTCTCTCCCTCTCTCTCTTTCTCTCTGTCGGACTATTCATTCCAGTCCTGTTGCATTAGCGGTTTTCATTTTAGGGTCGGGGTCCGAACTTGTATGAAAAAATGGCAAAGGATGGAGAGAAGGGGGGATGGAAGGACTTTATATGGAATCCGAGGACGAGGGAGTTTTTGGGCAGGACGGCGAGCAGCTGGGGTAAGTCCAGTCCAACCACAGCAATGCAGCAAAAACGGTCCCCCCGGTTCTGTAACAGGTCTCTGTCATCAGTGTCTCATTGAGGGGCGACGTGGCGCTTCAAGGCGGGAAACGATGATATCAATTCATTCTTTAAGTTTATTCATGTCCCCTCATGTTCAGGTGAGGTAATGCTGACCACCAGGTGCTGTTGGAACATTAATGCGGCACCGCTCCTGTGGGAGCCGGCTTGGCGGGGTGGGGGTGGGGGGGATAACATCAGCTTGTTATTTTATATATTTATTAATGTATGCTTCTCCTGTCTGTGCGCAATGCGCTCCGAATCAGGGTGGAGGTATGTGCTTTTACTTGACATCTGAACGATCCAGATTGCTGCAGCACCGGTTCCACTGGGTTGCAAAGTGCATCAGCTCCTCATCTGTGGAGGCAGAAGAGTGTCACTACATGGATTTGGCTTCAGATAAGACTTCTTTTTCATCGTGAAGTCGACAATTTTTTGGGGGGGTAGTTTGTGTGTCTGCAGCTTTATGTCTAGTTCTAATGAGCCTTCATAATGATGTCATTCATCTCATTTCCACAGAGATACAATCCCAGCCTCTTTAACGCAGAGGTGTTGCCCTACACCTTGCGCCTTTTTCAAACATTCATGAATTGATAGTGCGCATATGGCGCTGTTCTAATGACATTGGAGCGCTTTAATCTGGGTAAAGCCGAGGGCCAAATGCTATTTGTATCACCTCCAGCCCGGCCCCTCCCAGCAAGTGTTACTCAGTGAGGGGTTTAATCCTAATCTAATGACTTCATTGGCTGGAAAGGTATCGTTTCAGGATGTGGAGTCTGGAAAAGGCAAATGACTTTCAGGAATTAAAATCTAATTTCCATCTTTTGATTTTCATGGCGACACCTTTTATGGTTCTGAAAGATATTTACTTGCAGAGTATTCTGGTTATTAGGTTTCATGAATGGACACAGTGTTAGAGCAGAGTTGGGAATCATTGATTGCAGTTTTCTTTGCTGGAGTCCTCACGCAGTGCACAATTTAATCCAGCTCAGTGTGTCCCAGGTGCTTTAGGGTCTGGTGGCCTTTTTAAGCTGCGCTCTCTAAGGCTTGTAATTAGGCTATTTCTGTAGATCATCACTACATGCAGGTCTGCTAAACTTAACATTTCACCTCAGCACTTCCATTCTAGTTCTAGTTACTCATGTGGCCAATGCACTGTACCTCCTCCTCCACTTGACAACATCCAGTATCCATTTATTTACTATATTATCTGAAAATGTGCTGAGAAAACACAACTAATCAGGTTTCCGGTCCCTTTAGAAAGCAGATGTGCCTGTTCAGATGCAGAACTGTGCATTGCAGCATCAGATCAAAGTGCGCTTTGAGGATGAAACGCAGTGCACGTCCTTATGTGTTTGTGTAAAGATAATGTGATCAGGTAGAAGACAAGTCCAGCTTTGATTATAGTCCGTCATCACAAGACAATAAGCAAGCATGTTCAAACGGCTACCTCTATTTAAAGTACGTGTCGGGCTCTTCTTCTAAAAAACCCCAAAACAACAGACTAAAACACTAGACAGTCAAAATGGGAAACCAAACCTTAGTTCTCTTAGCGTGATAATACAGACCATACATAGGATAATGAATGTCTTTTTAAACAAGATACAACTGAAAGCTATTGATTATCACTCCAAGGCATTTCATTTTAATGTTAGAGATCTGCTTGATCACATATTTACAAAGCAAGAGTACTCCTAATTAATCCTGATAGAAAAGAGACACTACATGTCATCTTTACTGACGGATGCTGGATTGTCCTGCCCCGGCCTTTTGTTCCTTCCTTTCAACTGCTGTCTGCAAATGAAACCGGGTTGAAAGAGAGATGCTTCACGATCCATCATTGTTGTGAAATGAGAAGGCAGACTGTAAACCTAACACTGACTTTACCAGGGAGGGGGGAATCCATCCTGCCTGCAAACTTGACTTCAGATGCACATATGCACATAATAGTCTCCCCTGGGTGGTGTCATATTTGTGGTTAGCACCACAGTCCCTCTGGACCACAGAGAAAAACACTTAGACACTTTATTGTCACAGCTTGTCTCTATCTCTGATGCCTCTTTTGCTGTAGTGCCTCTGGCTTGGTCTGCAGCCTGAGAGCTGACTCTGTGTATATTTAATGACTCAGCTTGGGTCTTTTCCATGCAACAGACTGTATGCTGCATGTTATTTTACTTAGCCATTCATTTATTTCACCTCAGATTCCAATACTTCTAGGAACTATTGGATGAACACGCACACAATCACAAAAGCTCCAAGTCATCAGGGTACACTTCTGTAAATGCCCCCTGGGGATCAGCTTCCCTTGACATTTTGTGATGGATTTCTGTAAGCCTGACTGACAGAGAGAAAGAGCTCTTCGCTGGAGGCCTGACAGCAAAGGCACAGGGTCAGGAAATGCAGTTGTTACCCAATGCGAGCCTCAGGTGTTGCTGCCTAAATTAAGGGATGTGTCATAAAAAATGCTATTTATGCTTTTACCACTTTCTATGTGGGCTGGAGTGCCTGTGATGTGACAGAACAGCTGCTTCAGTATTTTGAGAAATCCAAGTAGGGAACAAAAGGCATTAATGTGTTATCATGTTGACTAAGATAACTTGCAGAGATGGATCATCGAACATTTGTGATTGATTACGATGTGACAGAGCTGTTCATTAGATCATTTCTATTTTGAAGACTCTAACTTCTCAAATTTAGTTCAGTTAAGTTTAGTTTTATTTGTATGGTGCCAGATCACAACAAAATGTTATCTCAAGGCACTTTCCAGCCACACAGGTTTCCTGCTTTTGTTATTGATATTATGTAAATTCAATATCTTTTTATTTTCAGCTCTTGAATAGATATAAAATTCTGATATGTCAACATTATTAACTGGTAATTATTAGTACTGCAGCAAAAATGTATTAATTTCAATCTAATGTAATTTCATCACTGTGGTTTCCTTGCCAAGACCCCCATTCTGTATCCATCTCAGTTACCCCACCACCACCACCACCATTACTTGTATGGTAATATATTTGTAAGTCTATTGTAGTTTTAGAATGATATTATTTGCAAAGTAACATTTAAAAAAATCAAATATTCAGCTAAAGAACTGAGGAAACCTGAACAAATGGACTTGAAATGATGACTCTTAGGGGACACTGGTTAATCTAGCTGTCAGCTAAGTAGGTATCAGCTAGCTCCTCGATAGATAAGAATTATATAACACAGGATTCTTTTAAAATTTGTTTTCAACATGTTTTCCAGTAGAGTGTTTAATAATTGATATGTTACATTTGCATTATTAAGTAAGCTCTGTTGTAAACTATGGCCTGTTTATTTCATCTGGGACAAGAAAAAAGTGTAAAATACAAAACGTGCAGTAAGAAAATAAAAATAAAAAGTTTTAAAGCAAACAGTTGATCCTCTCTTTTCTCTTTGTCTGCAGGTCTTATTTTTCTCTTCTACGTAGTTTTCTACATCTTCTTGGCCGGCCTGTTTGCGCTCACCATGTATGTCATGCTTCAGACCTTGGATGACCATAATCCGACCTGGCAGGACAGGCTCGCAACTCCAGGTGCAGTAACTGATGAGACAAACACAGATCACAGTTGTGTCTCCATGTCTTGAACTCCCCATTGTCTCTCTGTCATTCACAGGCATGGTGATTAGACCCAAAGCAGATGAGACCTTTGAGATTGTCTATGACATAGAGAAAACTGAGAGCTGGGACTCGTATGCTCAGGCCCTGGACAGGTTCTTGGAACGTAAGTTTGACTCTCTGACAATGACTTAAAACATCCTCTGCTGTGGATGATCTGAAAATCATGTTGTAAGATATAAGATATTAACTTCACAGCGAGCAAGATTGCATGTTTTATTTCTCCAGACAAAGTTAAACCCATCCCAACCTTCTCTCTTCCAGCGTATAACAACACTGTACAGGCCCAGAAAAACGACGTGTGCACCCCAGATAAATACTTCTTGCAGGAGGACAGCGGCGACGTGAAGAACAACCCCAAACGTTCCTGTCAGTTCAACCGCACCTTTCTGGACAAGTGCTCTGGCGTCCATGACCGTTACTATGGATACCAGGAGGGCAAGCCATGCATCATCATCAAGCTGAATCGGGTATGAAACAGAAAGAGGGATGGGAATCCACGGTGTTGCTAGGAGACATGGAATGGCTGAGAAATAGTAAAAAGGAGGAGACTCAGTGTCAAGAGGATCTGATTTATTGTTGATTTGTGTCATAGTTTACTGCCATTTTGAAAATTATGTAACACTGCCCTCTGTTTGAGTCTACCTAAAATGAAAGGAGTCTCTGATGTTTGATTTTCTTGACAACCTCTCATCCATTGTTAGTCAGATTTGGCAGATAAAGTGCTCATGACAAGAGAAAGTGCAGTGTGAGTATGAGCTGTAGAAATCAGCAGTATATATTCATCTGCTTTCCCATTGATATGCCATGTGAAAAGAGAAGAAGTAAGCTGCGTGGTCAAGTCTTCCATAAATAAACAAGAACCAATGCAGTCAGAGACTGCAACATCCAACGACATCCATGAATTCAAAATGTCACCCAGCCCTACTTGCAGATCAAAGCAGTTAGTGCTCAGACCTACTTTCATAGATCAAAGCAGTAACTTTGATCAACGGTCTTTACTCACACTGGCCTTCTCCCTCGTCTTTCTATCTTATCCAGTTGCTGAGTGTACAAAAGTTATAATTTGACCATGACGTAGTTTTCTCAAGGTCAGTGTCATCATCTCATTTTCATCCCTTTTGCCGCCCGAGTAATCTGCTTTTTTTCTCATCTTGCTATCTGCAAGGGTTGCGAAGATATTTGGTGGACTAACATAGGGACTAATGGACGAACACACGAACACTGACAATACATCACCACTTTGAAGCGGGATGTAATTAGATACCTCTTCCTTAAAGGGACAGTAAAGTTAATTTTAAGTGACACATACTTTATGTTATTCATCACTATGAAAAATAGAAGAATATATAAATTTTATGTGTGTAACATCATCCGTTTGATCACAAAAGCTTGAAATCTTCGCCGCAGCAGCTTCCGCGTTCGGTGGTCACGTGGGCGTCATACGTCACTTGCGCCCAACATAGCTTGACAGCCATAAGAAACAATGCAGCTCTAAACGCGATTTACACCAAAAGTATCATGGTTACCTGCGCGGTGAGCGGTTGTGTCAACAGAACAGCAAAAAGACGCGAAGACGAGGACCTGTCGTTCTTTAGAATACCTTCTGGGAAGGTATCGCGCTAAAAATGCTAACGCGCTAGCCCGTCAATGGGACTGTCCATATTATGTTAGCATTGAGCTAACCGCATCTAACTGTAGTTGTAGCGCCCACGTGACCACTGAATGCGGAAGCTGCTGCGGCGCAGATCTTAAGATTTTTTGACCAAACGGATGATGCTACACACATAAAATTTATATTTTCTTCTATTTTTCATAATGATGAATAACATATATGTCACTTAAAATTAACTTTACTGTCCCTTTAACACTTTACGTTGACTTTTATGCAAAATGAGGTGAAGGAAGGAAGTGAAGAGGGACTCTTAAACAATTGTATCAGCAGTGAGCATTCTTTCCTAACAGGCAGGTTTTCTAAACCTGCAATAGTGAAATTTGAACAGTCCTGTTGATGTGTTGTCTTTCTTTCTTAAAGGTGATTGGGATGCTGCCAGGAAACAATGGACAGGCCCCCTATGTCACCTGTGGCGCAAAGGTAAGCCATTTGTGTCTCATAATAATATGGAGTTCAGCCCATTTACAGTTAATGATCCTCACCCGCAACATCCCTGAATTCAAAATGCGGCACCTGTGTGCTCCATATCGATCATCTACGTTTCCTTTTAAAGTCTGCGTAATGTTGTTTGTAATTTTGGTTGATAACTATATCAAATGCCGCTTCTTTACCGGCAATATTTCCACTATGATGCTTTGATTTTCCCACTCTCAGCGATACAAAGTTGGCAAAAATGAATGGGTAAGAACAGATAGTGGTTTTCGATGTTTTAGATTATTTTCAAACTTGGATAGAATTATTGTAGATTGTGATTGTGTTTGTCTTTACCACGGTGGGGTCTGGCCCAGAGTAGTAGATTAATGTGACTTTTCTTCTGCAGTGTATGAAATCTTTTAGGCTGAACTGATGGCGTTCTTTAACTTCCTCAGAGAGAAGACACGGACAAAATCGGAGATTTGCAGTACTTTCCTGCAAATGGCACTTTCAATTTGATGTACTACCCTTACTATGGCAAGAAAGCTCAGGTAAGTTTATAGAATATGCACCTGAGAGAATGCTTTGGTTCTAGTACATCCCTGGGTCTATCTTTTTTTTTTTTTTGCAGGTGAACTACTCTCAGCCTTTGGTTGCCGTTAAATTCCTTAACATTACTGCCAATGAAGACATCAACATCGAGTGCAAGATCAACGCCAACAACATTCCCCTCGGAAGTGAGAGAGACAAGTTTGCTGGAAGAGTGTCTTTCAAGCTGAGGATCAACACTAACAACTAGGTTCACTTCATCCTCTCTTAAAAACTACCGTCGTCATCTTCTGCAACACTGCACATACACAGAAACAAATCTCAGTATTCACACCCTTTGTAAAAAATGTTTGGGAAGGTGAGGTGATGTGATGAGATTAGTCAAGAATAAAAGGGTGGTAATCCAGTCATTGTTTCTGTCTGTGAGCTTTGGGACAAATTCTTTTTGTAAATTACTTTGAGGTGATGTCTATTTATACTGCATGACCAACTAGAGGATGTAAAGGACGTGAACACATGTTTTCAAAGTTTGCAAGGATCAGCAACCTTATCGCATTATTGCTGCTCCCATCCTGCTGCCTCCTTATAGAGTATCCCTCTCTATATATATATGAATATACACAAGTTACAATACAAAAGTGTATATCTACGGTATTTATATATCATAATCTTATATCAGTACATCAATTTTGTTGCACTTAAAAAATATAATCCAACTGACTGGCATATATCTTGATGGATGGATGCAAAGATGAAGCCATTTTGCATGTGTGTATTGTCTTTAGTGTGCTATGAGGGCAGGAGGATCCCAAGTCTGAACATTTCTGCTGAGTGTGAAATAAGGTTTTACTAAACCTCTGACCACCAGGAGGGACCCCGCCGTAAACTATCAAACCTCATTCACACCAAGATTTTGTTTCACACAAAACATACAATGAGATCGGCATCTCCAACAGGAGAGGCTAAAACCTTTAAGAGTGGTTGTTTGCTTGTATGTGTGTGTGTGTGTGTGTGTGTGTGTGTGTTTCATTCACAGGTCTCATTTCATACTGTAGGTCGGGAAGTTGCATACAATGTGCAATATTCATTAAGAGGCATACATTATGAATGTTTGAGTCCATTCTTCTCACAGGACAGCTTTCATTAAATGATAATTATACGAGTCATTTGATATTCACGCCGGATGTTTGACCTGGAAACAGATGAGATTCGTATTATGGTTGTCAACTTGAGTTTGTTAGGAGTTGGTCCATCGGTTATGTTTGAGACGTCACTTCAGGGTGAAAAAACATGATTTTATCAGTCAGTCATTTTCATATAACCACCGCTACATCCGCCGCAGTGGCATAGGGCGTGAGGTGGGGGACACTCCGGGCACGACGCCAGTGCACCGTGGAGCCACACACAAAGACATACAACCACTCACGCACACACTCACTCACACGGGCAATTTGGGACCGGCCAATCAACCTGAAGTGCATGCTTTTGGAGGTGGGAGGAAGCCGGAGAACCCGGAGAGAACCCACGCAGACACCGGGAGAGCATGCGAACTCCGCACAGAGCGGGACTCGAACCCGGGTCCGCCGTGTTGTGAGGCGCTAACCACTGCGCCACCGTGCCGCCCACATGATTTTATTTCCATCCGAAATCACAGTCAGGCTGTGACTTGACAGAGTTTACAGGCTTCCAACAAACATCTGAATATCAAATGAAAACAGCTAAAATTATCCTGCTGTGCAGTGACATTAAACGCTCCCTGTGCGAGTGTGTAATGTTATTCCTAAATCTAACCCAACAGCTATTTTCTTGGTTCTCAATTTGTAAGTAAATCAGAAATGAAGATTTACAGGTTTTGTTTTTTGTGCATGTATTGCATCTATTTTATCAATCACAAATAGATGCCATTGTCATATTTTGTATTGATCTGCACTTGGAAGTGTGTTTTTGTGATGAGTTGAATTAATTTATGTGCATTTGTGGGGGAAAAATAATGTAGAAAATTTGTGTTTGTGTCACTCATACCCATGGCCATCTTTTACAATATTCATCCAGGATATCAAAGTATCTTACATTTTCTTTTAAAAGTAACTAGACTTGAATATGTGACTTGTTAGTGCAACAGCATTTTTTTTTTTTTTTAGGCCTATAAGGAAATAAACCAAACTGGATATTTGCTTCTTCAACCACATGGAACTTTTCAATTTTTAATTTAAATAGCCCTGTCTGAATACTCTCCGCTGGACCTGGAGTCAAGGTCATTGCAATAACTAGACAGATTAGACCTGGATTTGGTGCTGGAGCTTTGTTGGGTAATTGTTAGAAACATCTTCAGATTATTGGCCGGAGGCACCGTGGAGTCACGCTTTTAATCTCACACACATTTTGTGGTGTGGCCACAAAATTGTACCGTTGCGACTGTGATCCTTCATGTCACTGCAGCAAATGTGGAATATAAGCATCTGTTCATTTACTTAAGTGTCTGGCTCAACTCCACCACTTAATTTCTACCAGAGCAGCAATTATTTTTGAAAAAAGTCTCACACTGATCCAGATTTTACTAAAAAAGATATCCAATTAGATTTAATGATGTAGCATATCAGAGGGGTTGTTCATTGAGAAGGATGCACTGCATAGCCTCTTTCTTTTCTGTTTCTTCATTCACTAATTCACATGCATTCTGCTCTGGTATTCTGCAACAGTCACTTCATTTTACTGTAATCTCTTAATCTGGGGCTAATCCAGACCTGGCATGCTGAACTTCTTTACCTTACTTTGTTGCTCCTCCTACTCGTGTCAAATGGCCAATTCTCTTTCTAAGTGTTCATGAAGCAAGGTTAATTTATTTCAAATACTTACACTTCCCTCCAGCCATTATTAGATCAAATGCTTTTTTAACACAGCATGGAAAAAATAAAATGTGTTGCTTCATCTCTTACTTGGACAATCATGTTTTACTGATGAGCTTGGGAAAATTACTTTATTGACCAAAGACTGAATTTAATTTATTAGTGCTGCATTGACATCCTCAGCAGCAAATCCATGTAAAACTAAACATCCTGTGATATTTAAAGGCCTACTCTTATGTAACGATAATACGCACAAAGGAACACGTTTCACTACAACTCAACAGTGCCTCCTGGTGGACAGACAGTGTTGCTTCCCCCAGTGTTTTTTCCTTTCATTTCTATTTATGCGTTTTGAACCACTGATAATTTTGGAGATGTCCTCAAAAAGCAATATATTTAATTATCTGTCTGTATGATGTATTTATTGGAAAGTCATGAATAAAAGCAGTGCAACATGTATCACCAAGAGCAAGAAAGAAGAATAAGGACGTACAGATATTGCTTTCAGGCAATTATGTCAGTGTGCATTGTCATAATGAAAGAGCATAAAAACTAGTGTTTTGTTTATAAAAGAGTATTTTTATTGCTATTTTGCTGTAAAGAATGTATGAGCTTGGTTTTCCTCTTTAATTCAACAAATGGCGAGATTGGTTGGAGATGTTTTTGTTTTGATGTGGAAACATTTTTTTGTTATTTAAGTCCTTTCTACACACCTTAATAGAGTTTATTGCGCTTGCAGTGTAAGATCTCTGAACACTGGGATTGTTTGGATTAATATGAAGCCATTGAACATTTGTAAGTACAGTGAACACATCAGAATGTGCATTCAGAGAACGTCCACGTACAAAAACCTTCAGAAACCTTTCAGAACTAAACCAGAAAGAAGATCAATGTTAGAGAGAGTCCACTCTTTATTTTTCCAATAAGAAATAACTTCAGAAAACATCATTGCTCTCACCCAAGCCCTCATATGAAATCACACTATTGCCTAAAACATTGGTTAAGGAACAGTTCAAGGAAGAAATTCATGAAATTTGTTGCAATACTCTCTGAAAAGGACAATAATTCAATTCTGGATCTTAATTTTATGCTCTGACTGTATCTATATTTTTGCTCATGTTTATCGCAAACCAAGATAGAAAAATAAATAATAAATGTAACATAAAGAAACACAGACTGACATCATTTTTTACTTTACCTTTCAGTCATTTTTTCTAGGATTATAAACAGTATGTTTTATTCATTGCCATAACGCCAGTTTAGATTCTATATTTGTGACATACTATGAATAAAGTGGAATGTACTACTGTCTCTGTAGAGGACATAAAGAATTTGGCCACGGTCAAAAGTAGCATGAGATAGATATAATTTGATGTAATCTCTTTCTCAGTAATCTACACTACCGGCACCAGTGGACGCACGTGTGAGCCTGTGCACAGATATTTCTGAAGAGTAAAAAGGAAAACAAAAGTGAAGGTCCATTTTTTACATTTGATACGCTGACATTAAGTAAACTCCTGATGATGTTTGTATTTAGTTTCCACTGGATTTTGAAGCAGCAGTAAATACATGGTGGAAAACCCACCAGTAACATGTCAGCCTCCTCAACACATCACAGGTTAAAGGTCAAAGATCAAGGTTCAGGATGTGTTCTACAACAATCAGTACTTGTACATAGTTTTTAAAAAAAATCAAGCAAATCACAGAAATGCACGGGTGCTCTTTGTCATTGGACTTAGTGAATTGCTTCAACTCAGCCTGCTGGCTACCGCTTGGTGGGGTTATAGTTTGCTTCACCTTACTGACCTTAAACCTCTCCTGTTCATTTATTGACTTCTTCCTCTTCTTCAGTCTTAATGTCACAAAGAGAATGCAGCAGGGAAAGAGATAGCCAGGATTATGTAGCATTAGAGATATTTGCTGGTTTAGCATAGTCTGCTAAAGAGCAATTCAGGCATCTTGTAATACCACTAAATTTTTTTTACATATATATGGAAGAATTTTCATTAATTACCTGCTATCTGATTTCTAATAATTATGATCAAATATCTAATATTTTCTTATGAACAAACTAATATCAGGAGGACAAAAGCATTTGTATATGGGTTCAGAAATGTCAGTGTTATTATGATACCACCATGATGTTTGGAGAAGAGGCGCTCCTCCACAGGAACCTCTGCTGGATGGTGGGTAACGTTACATAAAGTCAAAAGACAAGGTTGTCACGTTCCTAAGTCGGACAACATTAGGAAATATTCAACTAGATTCTCTTTTCTTTTTTTTGTTTTAACAGATACTTGATCATTCAAACCTACAGTTTGAAACTTTTTTTTTGTGTGTGAAGCGCCTCTTTATCCTGAATAGATCATGCCCACATTTCAGTACTGTAAAACTTTTAAAACCTCGACAGTTTTGAGGTAGTCTACTAGATTTTCTATAAAATTTGGAATGTGGAAAAGCATCACTTATGATTCGGTGGGGTTTGGCACAAAAGCATGAACTGTGCAATCATTATAAGCTTCACTATTTACTGTGGATGTGGTGTGTTTACGTGACAGTGTCCAACTGTAACAGTGTCTAGTGGGCATAAATATATCAGATGCCTTATAAATTCATCTAACGGATAGGATCTGTGAAATGTTGATTAGCTATATCTACAAACTGAAAGCAACTTTTTTTTTAAAGTTCAAGCTGATTTTTGGCATGGCACTTTGGTCAGGAGGAAAAATAAGCCACTGTTGGTTGAAACGTCTTTTGTTAGAACTCCTTTTTGAGTGACAACAAGGATCTCATTTGGACAAGGCAAAGTCTGTTAAAACAGTAGAGCCTGAATATTTTTCAAGGCAAGTCCAACATGCCGTGTTCCTCCAGGGCTTTCTGCGTCCTGTTGTAAACCTCTCCTGTTGCTTGAACTACTTTGTTGAGCACTCGACTCAGATCCTCCTGGTTCTGCACACACACCAACCTGAAGAAGAAAGTCCGGTCAGGCAAGGCAATGAAGGCAATCTCAGCGGCCCTGCGGACAAACCAGGTGTGGTGCTTTGCCAGGGTGCTCTTATAGGCCTCGCGGCACAACTCTGAGGGATTCTTCAGCCGGCCGTTCGCCGGCATTTCTGCCAGCTTCCCCAGAAATAGTTTCAGCCAAAGCAGAGCCCGATGCAGACGCAGAAGGGTCCGGCACCCAGAGTCCGTCTGGTGGTTAAAGTCTACAAGTCCTTGGTCCAGCTCCATCCTGATCATGGAGCGAACAGAGTGATAACCACCAGTGTGTGGTGATGACTCTGGATTATTCTCCTTCTCATTCTGACCCAGCTCTGCTTCAGGGCTCTTTTGTGCCAACAGGGCCAATTCACGGATTATAGAGGTCTTGGTTTGTATCTCCTGAGATATCAGCCCCACCATCGGACCAAGAGCTTCCATAAACCTGGAGGAGCACCACAGATCTGAGTGACTCATCTTACGAGTCCACATGATAAACAATGAATGATTTCATTCTTTTCATTGGCCATAAATGAATCCATCTTGCTCTAATCCTGTTTATCTAACGACCTTACTTCACAAGCTCATCCCAGCTTGACAGGTAGGGCTGCAGCAGGACGTCGGAGGTGTACGCTGGTGCACTTAGCAGGTGGTGGGTCAGCAGCGACACCTGGAAGGTCTGACCGGGGCACGTCTCCAACACCTGCAGGATCCCAGACCCTTCGTCCACCACACTGCTGTTGTTCAGCTGGTGAGGCTGACAGTGGGGGGATGGGGGGATGGGAGGATAGTGGACAAAGAAAGAGAGAATGGGGAAGTGATTCAACTCATTCAAATTAGCCATCTGCTTGAGGAAATCACCACATGGAGGAAATGAAGAGAGTGAACTCCTTTGTAATTTGCTGGTGCTCTTACGTTGTTCTCCTGATGGTAAGCTTTTAGACAAGATTCCCAGTGGTAATCCAAACCTCCCTCTGCAGCAAGACATCGGAAAGAGAAACAACAGAACAATTGGTTTCTGTTTGGAGAGCTATTCCCTCAGAAACAGACTGTTTTTTTCCCTAATAGTGCAGCAACTTAACTACAGGTCGTGAAATCACAAACACATTCTCGTTAAATTCAAATTTTCATACAATATCCAGAGGTTTATATCTCCACATCAGCTTGAAACATTGAAAACGACCATTCTTTACATCTATAATAACTTTTTCTCACATCAGACAGTTTCATAGCAATATGAGCATTTGTATGGAGGTTTTTAGTCTCCTCCTGAGGGAAATATGTGATGATTTAGCAACAGATCTGTCCGCTAGTTTCACCATCCAGCAGCTGTTTCTGTTGCGTTGATAAGGTGGAGCATAATTTAGAGACTGATTTAAACAATTGTCACAAGTAACTAACACAAGTAACAAGATTATATGAAGAAAGCTAAACAATGAACCGAAAATTATTATAAAGTGTCACGTAGTAAAGGAATTCTAGGTCTAGGTCATGTGAAAGATCTGTTACCCTGTTAAAATGAGAAACCAATTCTAAAAAGACTGAACCCTTTTGCTTTACATTCTTGATTCATTCCATGTTGATCTCAGTAAGATTTTAGATAATTTCGTACAGTTTAAAGCACAAAGACAAATATTATCATAGGTGTAGTTTGAAGTATTTAGCACATCTGAAAACGCAAAAGAAGGAGCCAATATTTAGTTTGTTCGTTCTGGTTGCACAATTGTTGAAAGGGATAAAACTAAATATAATCATGAATATTCAAATCCTGTTCATCAGGAAATGCTGCATGTTTTACCCTTGTGTGAATTAATTCCAGACAGCGATATCGTAAATCCTGTGATTAATCTCCTCAGCACACATCATGCACACACAAGGTGTTCAGATAAATCTTGTGTCCAACTGATTTCTCCACTGTGTTGTGTGTCTGAGTGAAGCCAGCTTGCTAATGTCAAACCTCCTCCTTGCATTACCTCGGAGGCCCCTGATGGTCCTGGACCACACATTTGACACCATCTTACATTCAAATACTGCAAATGTGGTATGTGGCAGAATAATCCAGTCACAAAGTCACTTAACTTTCTGTTAAGGAGTCATCAAATTCACTGAGTTCAGATGAAACATGAAGCCTGTGTAACAGCGGTGATATGTGTTTCCCGACTAGTCACAAAAAAAGACGAGCTTAAGTTTTCTGATGGTGTGGAGATCGAGACAGAGTTGGTTGTTGTCACCGCCTAAAAACTTTTAAGTTCCGTTTGTGATGCTGACCCACTTCTCTCAAATCTTAGAATTTAATCTGAGCTCAAGAGAAAGATCACATGATCACGGCTGAACTTTATCACAATGTGAACCAGTTACAATGGAATCTCTTTTTGACTTTTGAAAGAAAAGAATGCTTGAACACATTTCATAGAGGAGGACAAAGGATCTCTTTCTTTTTTCTTTTTTTCCACATGTAATAATTCTTTACTCTGTGGGCAATTACTTCATCTGATCTGACTGCAAATAGCTCAGATGTCTTCTCATATCCCGAGAGCAGGTCAAATCGCACTCTGAAGTACTTCTGTCATGTTTTGAGGGTCTTTTTGTGATGCGACGATCATGCTTAATTCTGTGACCACTTACTCTTGTGACACATTCCTTATCTGGAATGTATGCATTTCAAACAAGGAGGGGATTGTTAGTATTAACAGTAGGAACATACAGACAGCACATGCACACACACACACACACACACACACACACACACACACACACACACACACACACACACACACACACACACACACACACACACACACACACACACACACACACACACACACACATACTCACGGAGCCACAGGGAACCCAGAAACAGCAGTAGGACTAGGATAGCCACAGCAGCCTTGCTCTTTACTCCCATTCTGAAGTCCAGTTTTGGCTCTGACTTTCCCTCAGTGTTTCTGTCCCTATATTTTAATGCCCCTCTCTCTCACGAGTCTTTATCCCCTTGCACTGGCTGACACCACGAATACTTCTTTCCTGACCCCTGCCTCTAATGACCCTCAAACCTCTCATGCTCTTTCTCAGAACCCCAAATGTAAGCTCTCTAATACATTCCACCTCAGACAACGTGTAGCTCAACCGCTCTTCTCCCCCTGAGCACACTGCTACAACCACATGTGTGTTGTGGCTCCTTCTTCTCCCTGTCTTTCTTTTACATTCCTTGATTGATGTCTTCTCTCTGACTACCCATTGTCCGGTCTCGTTGTTTTGCTCAGTCTGAGGGTCCAGAGATCAGCCAAGTGAAGCCACTGGCTGATAAAGCAGAGGTAGCACGGCTTGTTCGCTGGTAAACCCCTTCTCCACGATTCATCTTCTAGGTATGTGCTATATTCCTGGTTAGTTTGCATAAACACTTGCTCCCTCTCCTCGCCTCTCCTCCCACCTCTCACTCTCTCACTCTCTCTCTCTCTCTCTCTCTCTCTCTCTCTCTCTCTCTCTCTCTCTCTCTCTCTCTCTCTCTCTCTCTCTCTCTCTCTCTCTCTCTCTCTCTCTCTCTCTCTCTCTCTCTCTCTCTCTCTCTCTCTCTCTCTCTCTCTCTCTCATTCAAACATACCATTATGAGCACATCCACTTGATGTAACAGCGCTGGGACACATGTCTGAGATCATGACGTGAAACAAATGACCCTACCCACCCCTTTCTATTTTATCCATCGTAGTTACTTTATTCAAGTCATGACAACATGACAGCTGTAATAATCCAAGACAATCTGTATCTGGTGACTGAACGGAGATACCACATACATATCTGTCAATGAATAACATAGTCTGACCAAGCCTATCCCTGCTTAGAGTGCAAACGGAAGTCGGGAAGATACATGTTTGTGCTGATCTAATTACAGGCATAAGAAAGAAACCCCTAGCTCCAGAACAAGAAGAATTTAAAATTATACTTTTCTCTTTGTTGTCTGCGTACTTTTGATACAAGCTCATTTATTCTCTAACTGGTATCACAGTCTTAGTGCTGATTATTTTGTGACTCCCTCTAAATATTAAGGTCTAAAGTCTGAAATTAAATGCAGCGTAAGGGTGTTCTTGTGATAATCACTATCAGTGAGAACCCGGTGATTTGTCCACTGCTGCAGTTGCTGCTTTAGGGGGGAGGTGAACAGACATTGAACTACATGCAGAAGCCAAGCTACATGTGTGCTTGTGCTTGTGAAGACAACAATGGTATTTTGTAGTGAAGGAGCGGGAAAAAGTGAAAGCAGGGGTATTAATGATTTGGCTGGGAGGAGCTGGTCATGGGGCTTTACTTTGGCCAACCAATGGATGGTCCCATTTAAAAAAGGCAGCAACTGACAAGAGGAGACTGAATCCCCCTGAAAACATGTGAGCCTTTCAGAAGGCTTGAATTGATTGACTCAACACAGATGGTCCTCCCTAAATGGTCTGATGAAATAACATATGTTTCAAATTAGATGTCATTCTTGGAAAGGTATGCTATTTGGATTCTTGTTGCATAAGTGCACAGTAAGGGTAGACAAAAGCACGTGGTATAAATTCACACTCTGGGCGTGTTTGTCTAGTTCAGTAAAGCGGAAAAGAGGTATTTTCTTTCTGTCAAACATCCCCACAATGGATTTTCCACCCAGAGTCTGAACATTCAACCGTAGGATCAATCCTGACGCGTTTGGCTAGAAATTGTCCTTTTGATTTAAAATACAGTAATAAAATAATATATGATTTATTTTTCAGGAAAAATAGTGAACACAAAAAAATGTAACAATATTTTTTTTATCTCAACGAAATACAGTATATCTGTTACAAAAACTACAGTTTAACAAAAATATTTCCTACAGAAATATCAAATGGTGAATTTTAAGAAATCTGGAAAAAAGAAAGTCCTTTGTCCGCCCTCTAGATTTACACCAGAAATGTAATAAGTCCTGTCCTTCTTCAAGTAAGTACGTGTGAATCACATGCTGGTCCCATATCAACATGATTGTTGATGAGGGTTGTGTTTTCTGTATACATAGAAAATACCATATTTGCTGCATCTAATTATAACAATCTAAATAACTGTTACATCACGGTCATAAAGAAAACTGGAAAAAATTAACTTTTGTAAATTTTAAGATATTATGATTTGTATGACTGCTATGTTATCCAGTTTGAAGATCAATAAGACTTTATGAAAAATTAAATGGGAAATGAATAAAATGTACTGCTCTATGGTTTGAACCCCTGCCTACCTGAATGTGACTATATTTATAACAGTTATTCAAGCTCGACTGACATTTTCACCAACAGACCTCCATGCCATTGATATAAGGGGTTACCAATTTAAATTGAACAGAGTGAGGAAATTTTTGGTTATCACCTTTAATAGAAAGTGCCAGAAAGACAAATGATGGACTTCTTGTTGTGAGGAAACCCTAATTTAAAAGAATATATTGCCATATGAACTTAAAACATCCAAAAACACTTTTATCATTCTGATGTTCTCGTTTTCCCACATTTGTCTACATCAAAAATGAGATTAATGTTGCTCCAGCCGTAAAGTGCAGCTCTCCTTGTCTATGAGGCAGGACAGATCCAGTCACTCTCCTGCCCATGTTCTAACCGAGTGTGAGACACACAATCTGCCTTCTCGAGGCTCGAGTTACCTTAAAGAAGCTCATCTCTGTTTCCCTAAATGTATATTTAGAAAATCGCATACTGTGCAACTCACATACCGCATTCCAAAAATCAGTCAGTCGTCCTTGCCACCTTATGGTGATACTACTTTTGTTACTCCCAGCACTAGTAATATAGTTAATAGCAACAGTAGTAGAAAGTAGTAATAGTTAACTTTGGCTGGTGATTATTTTCCAGAGTTGCCTTTGCAGAGTTTGTGTTTGTTACCTGTACTGGAGCAGTTGAATTATCTGAATCCAAGGAACACATTCAGCACTGTAATCTTAAAACATTGTGGACCACAGATATCCCCCCACCTCTAGGGTCCTGCTCTCATAAACTCCAGCATATGCATGACCTCTCTGGAGACATAGCAGGGAAAAATAAGCCATCAATCCTGGATTCACTCTTGCCTCTTTTTCTCTGTTTGACAGAGGAGCAAAGAGCCACACATTCTGCTAAGACACAAATACAGGAAGAATATCCATAGCAATATCTCAAAATTAGCTTTGATCGTGTATCACTAGTGCTTTTCCCATCAAAAGACAAAATCCTAGTCCTGCAATAAATTTTTGATACCATATAATACATAGAAGAAATACCTTCATATATACAGTTTGTATCACCACAGATATTTGTCATCTAACGATCATGATGATGGTTATTGTGTGTGACCCAAGTGTGAGTTGAAGTCCTGGCTTAGTTCTTCCCAGCTGCTGTGTAATCTGAGCTGTGGATAGGAACAGCCGGGCTGGGTGACAGTCGGGGTGTTTGGTGGGAGGATTTGGGGCTCTTCCTGTCTGACTTTACTCTCACTCTCCCTCTTCATCTCTGTCAAACTTCAGATCTCTATGTATTGGAACACAGTGCAGTGAAGAGGTCTCGGAAAATGATGACAGCAAACAAATTTGGGATATTTTTCATAGTTGCAACTCTCGGGACTTTATTGGTTCAGGGTAAGTGTCGCAGTGAAACAGGAAAACAGGATAGATCTCCTTTGTTGTCAGCCTTCTTATAATTTGAAATTCGTGCATGAGGCCAGTGAGGCAAAACCCCCTATTGCTTCTTAGATTAGCATGATGGATAAATATCTAGATTTTAACCAAGATCAGAGGGAGAGATAGTAAAAAAATTTCTGTTGACCTAGTTATTGTATGATTTGGCTTTTTATGTGCACATCTGTGCATTAGCCTATCGTCTTGCAACCTGTTTTGATTTGGCATACAACAGTATGTATAACACAAACAACTCTGAGACCAAGTGTGCTTGTAGACTGAGGTCGACAAGGCTAATCTGTTCCATGACTTGTTCCATGTCTTAGTATTTCTTTGGCTACACATTTGTGGCATTTGTCTAAAGAAAATCAGTATAAAATAAGACTTGAGGTTATCCTTGTTTCATCATGAGAGCAACAGCACCAGCGTGTGAAGTTCCGGATGGCACAGGTGGCGTTCTGCAACTGGAGGGTTACAGCAGGCCATGAAGCCTACAGCAGCAGTAGAAGCAGAAGTGAATGCCAATGAAATGAACTTTTAAAAATACATTTTGAGGGTGCTTATTTTATTCTGTAAATGTATAACATGTCAATTCGCTTTTCTCTGGGATAAAGTCCCAACATTGATAAGATCGACTCTGAAATATTGGTTGTTGATATTATCAGGCTAGCAAGATTACCATGTTACTTGAATATCATGGGGGCGGCACGGTGGCGCAGTGGTTAGCGCTGCCGCCTCACAACACAGCGGACTCCGGTTTGAGTCCCGCTCTGTGCAGAGTTCGCATGCTCTCCCCGTGTCTGCGTGGGTTCTCTCCGGGTCCTCCCACCTCCAAAAGCATGCGCTTCAGGTTGATTGGCCATTCCAAATTGCCCGTAGGTATGAGTGTGTGCGTGCATGGTTGTATGTCTTTGTGCGGTGCAGTGGCGCCGTGCTCGGAGTGTCCCCCGCCTCACGCCCTATGCCGAGATAGGCTCCGGCTCCCCGGTGGTAATCTGAAGTTGACTTGACTTGACTTGAATATCACGTGGAGCCTGGGAATGGTGTTGTTGGATCCCTCGCTTTAGTATACTGCAAATAAGACTTCTGCACATCTATATACAGTATAAGCACGGAGTCATAGGATTTATCAAAATGGTATCATCATTGTCAGATGACAAACAAACTTTAGATGAACTTGAAGTTGTTGTCAGTCTAGTGGTTTTCAAGCCTAGATCAACAGCTGTGTTTGTAAGGTTGACATCGATGACGGGCCTGTTGAGGGGAATGATGTTGACTGGAAGACAGCCATTGTTCTTTCTCTCGCATGCTCAAAATAAAATTATTGTACATCTCATGTTCAAAACAGTCACATGAACAATCAACACTGATTAATGGAGCGTGGTCAGATAGGGTAAGCTTGGCTTCCACCACTCAAACAGCAATGTAATGTTTACCTGTGCAGTCATGTTGGTCTGACCTGTTGTGCTGTTTGTCTTCTACTCACCTTCAAAGACAGTTCAGTTAAATGATTTCCTCATTTATGACTAATGCTATCTAATCATCTAAATCTACAAAACCTTCAGACATCCATCCCACATCCCTTCAGAGGTCACCTGTAGATTCTGCCTCTAGTTTCCCATCATCTCTCGCCTGTCTCTCTGAACAGGCTCAAGTGTCATTAACAGTACTTTGTATACACATGATAGTACAACTGATCCATGTGAGCTGGCTGGCTAAACTGAATAACATAGCGTAACTCAAATGTCACAGTTTAAAGTCTTCTCCTCCCTAACCCTCAACAGGGACACTACTTATGATATAATTGGGGTGTGTAAAAATGCATATCGGCATTTCTTGCTACCATCAATCATATTAAACTTTTAAATATGAAAATCAGTGAGTTCTGTCATATTTAATATAAATATTGCAGTAATACCAAAGAAGAAAAGCAGAATATCAAAATATCAGCACTAACTTTGAAGTGATGTGTATCACTGGAAATTAGAACACTGCAGTATTTTTTCATGATATATCATCATCAGGCATGCTGTCATCTTCCTGGCTCCCTTTTAAAAAGACTTTATAAAGTCAGTTTGTACTAGCAATTCCTATAATTAGTTTTCATTCTCCTCCAGTGAAATTAGAGGAAGTACAAGGGATCTGTTTATGAAGTCTAATGCATCAGATGAGAATAACACTTCCCACAGCTGCTTCTTAGTCCATTCTATCCAGTTCGATAATAAAGAATGCTTCAGAATAGAACCCTCGGGAGGTTTGGCATGTTATCATACTGTCATTAAAATAAACTGCACGGATGTATGATTACAGCTTTAAACTGGGTGACATATCTGTGATTAGACCAGACAGAACCATGTATCACATTGGCCGTGCTTGATGACACATTTAAGACTTTATTACTTTATTACTTAATTACTGTTCTTTGTTGAAATGTGATACTGACGATTATTGTAGATAACCCGAATGTCACATAGTTCCATTTTAGAGATTCCCAGCAGTGGTGTAATCTGAGCTGTAGATATGACAGCTGGCAGGGAAAAGGCAACATTGCAGGAGTCACTACTGTCTGCCTTTCTCTCCGACTTTCTTCAAGTTCATATAGAAAGAAAGCTTAAAAATACATCTTTATTTAGAATGTCAGTGCAGTTCTAGGCATGGCTACCACTGACAAATTGACATACAATGGCCTTAAAACACAATTCTTCATATTTATTATTAAGGATTCAGAAATGTAGAGTTGGAAAATAGTTTAAAAAATGTAGTTGTACATTGTAAACAATTTTTAAAGACAGAAAATGAAATACCTGTTAATAGAAGTTCAACAGATGTAAAAATAGCTCAGAAGTATTGCTTTTGAATGATATACATGTACTTATGGGTTAAGTAAACCATGCTGTCAGAAAAAATATGTAAGTTGAAGTAAAGGTTGATAACTTTACTCATGACTGGAGGATAATTAGAATATTGTATTTCTGAAAGCACTGTATTAATAATTGTTAATAGGCCTCCCAATGTGTACATACAGTATATGCATTCACTGACCCAAATGTAGTATCACTGTCTCCCTTCTTTCTTAGGTCAGAGTAGCAAACAGACAAGTCATGAGGTCAGCAAACTGGTTGAATATTGTTAGCAACTGTCACAAAGGTAAGGGTATGGACCCAAATGCAGAACACCGAACACAACACTTTTGTCCATAGCTTTAACTTTAACTACACCGGCAAGATGCAAACAAGACTCAGGCAGAACAAGGTAGAACAAGGCAGAACAACAGAACAGACTTACAGGAATCTTCAGAAACGAACCAGCACCTAGCTCTCATCCCATCTGACTTAAAAAACCTCATCCTGATTACACCAATTGAGGTGTGACAGCTAGTAACTGGTGTATGGATCAGTCTCAGGTGTGGAGCCGTGGCTCCACCAACAAGCTTGGCCTCTCCCTGCCACACACCAACACTGCCACGATGAACCGTGACAGCAACACAGTAATATCCACCTAAAATGTGCAAACATTAGCCAAACAAGTGACTGTTTATAAAAAAAGGGCTGCAACAGCAAAATATCTGTGATAAAAAGCAATGTAAGGATGCATTTTATTAACTACAAGACAGGATGTGAACTCTAAAAAAGTGAAGTCGTGAAACAAGAATCATAACATCAGAAATCTGCCTGAATAATGTTAGCGACAGCAAGTCTTTAGGGGATATTTCCTGGACATTGTCCCAAACATTTGCTTACCAAGTTCTGTAAGTAATCAAAAAACTGAAATGAAGTAGATCATGCTGGACTGATGCAGTCGTCCCATTCTTTATGTAGAGTAGTTTTTGTCCTTGGAAACTTTTTTGCCTACTCACAACATATTTTGCTGCTTCCCCTGAGCATGATGTTTTTTGCTGTTGTTTTATTTGTGAGTGGAAATGCTGTTTTTCTCTTATTGTTTATATTTTTAATGTTAAATCAGTTTTCTTGCAATTATAAAATAAATAAGGCTATTTGGATTGCTTGTAAATTACTCATACACTATTTGACAGAATACCATACTTTTAATGTAACTATTGCTTTTAGGTACAAAAATATAACAGGGAAATTGAGCTCCCTTGGCAGAGGTTTGTACATTCTGATGCTTCTATCTACTATTATCATGATGGATCACTAACAAATGAAGGTGCACAATGATTTTCAAACTGCACACATTTGCTGGATGAAGAACTACAAAGTCAAAGGTTTGCATTATGTCCAGGCAATGAAAGCATTATCTAAGCCTTGTGTCACATAGGCAGAAATGCCCTGTATTGTCATGCAGTGACAATAACAACAACAACTACAGAACATTCTACCTGACATATTCCATATATGAGCATAATCTCATTCCGGTCTCCCTTCATTTTTTCACACAGTGCAATGTAATGAAGAAAAACATCTGATTAGTGACTTGTTCAGAAACTACAACAAGAATATCCGTCCGGTGGCTCGCCCTGAAGACAAGGTGGACGTGCAGATCACGCTGACCCTCACTAACCTTATCTCTTTGGTAAGATCTAGTTCTCCCAATTTTTTCCAATAAAATCAGGATGCAACAGCTACAGCAAATAAATTAATACAATATGAACACAGAACCTAGACCACAAGTTCACAATTATGGCAACAGGAGGACGTCAAGTTTTGGATAGGAGCAGTTGTGGCTCTTAGGTTGTTGAAGTAGTAACATAGTTGTGCATAATTCACAACCAGCAGCTCAAATTTTCATACAACTCCTTCATTTTTACCACAGAATGAAAAGGAGGAGACTCTTACAACCAATGTGTGGACTGAGCTTGTGAGTTGTCCCTCTACTTAAACTTCTTTTCTTTTGTGTCCCAAGAAGGCTTTTTTTTTTTTAAATTAAGGTTAATTTTCCTTCTTAGTTTTTTTTTTTTCATCACTCCGTTGTGTTTAGTTTTTAATATCACAGGTGACCTTTCTCTCAAATGTCATCTGCAGGCATGGGTTGATTATCGTCTGTCTTGGAACTCATCCAATTATTACGGCATTACTATAATTCGTGTCCCATGCAAGAATATTTGGCTTCCTGACATTGTTCTGGAGAACAAGTAAGCCAATGATAAATAAAAAAAAATTGTGAAGTTGCTGTCTCAAATATCATCATACTTTATACTGTTGTTGTCTTTCGAAGTTTGGCAAACTGATTTTGTCCTTTATTCACAATGTCTGCAGCATTGATGGCAAGTTTGATGTTGCTTACTACGCTAATGCATTGATCAGAAGCAGTGGTACCGTTACCTGGCAGCCTCCTGCTATCTACCGCAGCACTTGTGCCATCGAGGTCACCTACTTTCCATTTGATTATCAAAACTGCACACTAGCATTCAGGTGTGGTACAATTTTATCATTTAAAAAAAATATACTGTATGTATAACTGCTTATTTATTAGTGTGTTCTATTTCATACATGGTTTGCACTTTAACGAATGATTGATCCCATCCAAACTCCACCTTAACTTAGCACTGACATGGTGAGCAGGTGGGGCCAGAAAAGGTTAAAGCCATCTTGAAACATGCATATGCTGAAAAGAAACAGCCATATAGCTTCTAATTTCCATTATAACCCTTAGGTCCCAGACGTACAGTGCTAATGAGGTCAACCTTGTATTGCCCTCTGACGAAGGGCTGGTTTGGGAGTGGGTGGACATCGACCCTGAGGCATTCACAGGTACAACACATCTCAACCCAATTTACAAAGTTCTCAACTCAACTCCAGCTTGTTATTTTCTTAACACTCAGAAAATGGTGAGTGGGCCATCATTCACCGTCCTGCCAGGAAGGTGTTTAACACGCAGTATTCCCCAGATGACGTAGAGTATCAAGAGATCTTGTACAATCTGATCATCAAACGGAAGCCCCTCTTCTACATCATCAACATCATCCTTCCCTGCTCACTCATCTCCTCACTGGTAGTACTGGCCTACTTCCTACCTGCACAAGGTCTGTATAGCTAATGGATATTAGTGTACATACTATTACTCTTTAAGATGGAGCATTATTACAGGTCTCATTTTGAAACACACACACACACACACGCATACACACACACAGACACACACACACACACACAGACACACACACACACACACACACACACACACACACACACACACACACACACACACACACACACACACACACACACACACAGTCATTCATATTCATGTTAGCTATTACACTTACAACAATTTTAAAAAGGCCATAATCCATAAGTGTAACATAATCAATCTTAACAACCTTGGTTCCAAGACCTAATCCAGAGGTTCTGTATGTAATTTATCAATTTTGTGGGAAATAGGGACGGAAGTAGGAAAAAAAAGAATATATTTTTCACAATTTTCAGATGTTTTACTGACATCTACTAGGTTTAAGTTCATGATTATCTTTTATGTCTACAGTGGGAGAAACTATTTCACACTCAGCCATATTACACTTCCATGCTCCTATAGATTTGACAAACCAAACAGAAATATGAAAAGATCTAGAAAACAATGTTGTGTTCTGATTAACTACACAGAAGAGGGTGAGATAAAGGGTGTTGGGTAGTGTGCTTCTTCCTAAATCTCAGTTGTCTCCATCACAGCTGGTGGACAAAAGTTGACCGTGTCCATCTCTGTCTTGCTGGCTCAGACTGTCTTCATCTTTCTGATTGCTCAGAAGATCCCTGAGACATCTCTGTCAGTCCCTCTCATTGGCAAGTGAGTCTGTATGTGAACTGTAGTGCTGTCTTTAACATGTGCAGCTTGAATTTGCTCTTCAACATAGATGTTCTATAATGTCTTCCCCAGGTACCTGATCTTTGTTATGTGTGTCACTACTCTCATTGCAACTAATCAAATTGTGGTGCTGAACTTGTCCCTGCGGAGCCCAAGCACTCACACCATGTCCCATACCCTAAAACATGTAGGTACATCCTGCACTGTTGAGTCAAATATATTCAGACCTTGCAAACCCAATTCCAAAAAAAGTTGGGACATTTTGTAAAATGCCAATAAAAACAGAATTCCATGATCTCCAAATTCCTTTTCAACTCGATTTTAAATCAGTGTAAAGAAAAAATATTTTGTAGTCAAACTTTGGTTTTAAAAAACCCCCAAACAAACAGTATATGCTCATTCTGAATTTCATGCTGCATTTTTCAAAGCACTTTATAGGGTCATGTTTACCACTGTGTTATCACCTTTTCTTTTATCAATTCTCAGGAAGTGTTTGGGAAGGGATGGCATTAATTGTTGAAGTTGATTTCTGACCCATTCTTTTTTAAAAGACATCAATCAAAAGTCTCAAGTTTGCTTTGCCGTTCTTGAGACTTCATAATGTACAAAAGGTTTTCAACAGGTGACAAAAATGGATGGCACACAAGCCAGTTTACTACCTGGATTCTCTTAATCTGAAGCCACACTTTTGTAAGGAATACGATGTGACTTCATTTTTCAAGTGCATTCCTGATCAAGTCTTTGTGTGGATGGGAGCATATGTTGAGCCTTTTTCAGCGCAACTTTCACAGCCGTGCAGTTTACTTATGGGAACTAACACATCCACATTTCATCATAGATGCTGTTTTTGAATCTTGAGGTAGTAACAACTTGAGTCAACCAAAATCAAACTTTAGCATTGTTTGCAATAACACTGGCATAACGCTGTAAAGAAAACTTGTCTCAGCAAATGAAAGAAAAGAATTTAATAAAACAGCATTTCATACATCGGCCAAATTTTTCATGAGGAAATGTGTTGTGCTTTAAGTCCCTGAAACACCCAGTAGCATTGAGTCATGTTAAAATCATGTGAACAAAGTTGATGAGCTGTATTTGTAAATATGACCTATAAACAGGTGGCTTTGAGCATCCTAAAACTTATTGAGATAAATTGCCAGCATTAAACTCAGAGCAAGCATATATTTACTAAAATTGATAAAATTGATGGGTGTAGCTTTAAACGTAGGAAGCATCAGGAAATGATCATATTCTGTTTTATAATGTTATACAGAGTGCCCAAACTTCTGGTGAATTGGGGTATATGTTACTGTATATGAAATTATTAATGTCTAAATAGCCCTGTACACCCCCTCCCCCATGCCCCTTCACCATCACCCTGGTGAAGCTGTTCCTGGAAATGGTGCCTCGCTTTCTAGGCATGTCTCCACTGGTGGATGAGAGTGACGTGACAACAGAAGTAAACGGAGTGAGAGAGCGGCGACGGAGCTCCTTTGGCCTCATGCAGAGGGCAGAGGAATATGTGCTGAAACAACCCCGCAGTGAAATGATGTTTGACAAACAGAGAGAGAGGCATGGCATCACGCGATCCATTGGTGAGATGACGTCTTTAAAAATTAGCAAGTAGTATTTACTAGCCCCCATTCATCTATGTTATAAATGTAATAATTTAAATATTTTACACCTTTTGTGATGCCTGTATCTGTTTATGTGGTGGGATACTGTTTTATAACTCTCAGTTTCTCCCTTACACTAGTGGATAATATAGACATCAGCAGCACAGCCAACCTGTATAAGAGTTTAGCCCAAGCTGCACCTGAAATCAAGCAATGTGTAGATGCCTGCAACTTCATTGCTGAGAGTACAAGACAACAAAATAACATTGGATCTGTGAGTTACTTTAGATTTCATCTACGTAATGCAGTTTGTAGGCTTGCTGTTTCAGTGCTTCAGTTTTGTGTTTATTTGCCACCATCTCACTTTACTCTACAACTCTTAGGACTTTAATGTTAACTCATTTTTATCCTATATCAGGAAATTGAAAGCTGGGTCCTGATTGGAAAGATGATTGACAGAGTGTGCTTCTGGGCCGCCATCCTCCTCTTTATCCTCGGCACATTGGGGATCTTCTTAACAGGATTCCTCAACAAGGCACCCGAATTTCCATTTCCTGGAGAAAATAAAAAATATGCCCCGAGTTAAAAAAGATTTTTTTATTTTTGTATTTTGCTCTGATGAAACCTTAACATGGGTGACTGATCTGTGCTGTCCATGCAGCTGAGTTGTTCATTGAGTCCCTGTCTCAAATTAAGGGTTGGGTTAGACGGGATTTGTTAAGCGACATTTAACTACAAATCTAAATGCGTTCACGCAACTCAAACCTTTTTTGTAGACATCTGTCAGACAATGAATGGTTTTCATTCAAGCTCTGCATCGTAATGGATGTGTTTTGGATGTATACACTGAAAGAGTGGATCCTGTCTAGTAAAATCACTTTCCTAAAATCATCACTTTACTATTCCTTCTTATTAATCACAATCACCCCCTAAAACAATTTAAACTAATATTAGAACAGATCTAATTATTATTTGTATATGAATGGTTGTGAAACGTATCTGTCAACTAAAAAAGGAGAAAAATTCCTCCTGCTGAAGCAAAAATAAAGACTTAAAACACTGAGGTTTGATTTTGTAATTTTATTCAAAACTTTGGACTGAGTTCTCTCAAGCAGCAGGCTGGTCGTGGAGAGAACTAGAGGACAATTTGTGTATCTGTTAAAGGAGTGTGGCTTGGTGACCTCTGATACCAGTCCAAAATTTATGAGTGTAATAGTAAAATGTCTGGTAGATTACAGATAATATCATAGTAACTCAATAGTGACAAGTATATGAGGATGTCTAACTTAAGTGAAAGTAAAGAATTTAGAGTGCATCATAAACTGTCTCAACCAGCAATGAGGATTAACACAGGGTAACGCAGTGATTAATATATTATACAAGCAACAACACAGTTTCACCAAGAATATTATTTTGCCTGCATTTACTGTGGAAGTCCAAGTATTGTATTTTTAAGCAAGTTCTGATGACATGTCAAGGCAAGTCACCAACATGATTAAAAGTGTATTTCTGTTACACTGGAGAGGTCCTCAAAGCAAAAATACCCTGGCATCAGAAGGTACGATGTGGGGTCCTAAGGATTGTGCAGAACTGTATTCAGGAATTCATTCAAGAAAGTTTAAAAGGAATAAACTGACTTTTTAAGCATGTGGTATACTTAAATTGCACAACATTCATGGGCCCAGGATAATCGTCCTGCTATTGCACAGATGACATATCTATAATAATCTGAATATGCACACCTGCATGTCCCACATCCCATGTGAAGACCTTATGTATGTAACTTGAGCCCACCTGAATTCACCTCATTGCCCTCACTATTATTTATTTAGCGCTCTTGTTAGAGGTTGCTGACTCAGAGGGATATTGTCTTGATTCACTGTGCCATGTTTTTAAATAAATATTTAATCTTGTGCACCATGACATGTTGCGTCAATATGTTTAAAAGTGTGACTATTGTGACCCACATATTCAAACACATGAAATGTCATGTCAGAGTAGTTATACTGAATACAGACATTCAAAGTCTCATGAAATGTATCTGAGAAATGTTACACAGCAGAGAAAATTATCAGATAACTATAATAACCAGTCACAGCAGTATTATTGTTAAATCAGGGTTAGTGAAAAGAAAATCTTGACATCTAAGTACAGAAGTGTAGAAATTATATAAACTCCTACAAATATATCAAAAAAGGAAGTTTATAAAAACTGGCAAAACAAATATTAGGTCATAGTAAGATATATATGTTTTATCCAATGTATATTATATAAGTGCAGTAATAAATTAGTAGTATATAATAACATTTGTTGTATAGTTCATGCTTGTTCTCTTTAAGACCTAATTGTGCTGCATCCGGGCATTGTTCTGTAGGCAATGTGCAAATGAGATAGTATGGCTTTTTATTGATATTTTTCATTATGCGTGTATTAAGTGTATTTACAACAAATGTATTTAATCTTCAGTAAAATTAAAACAAGGTTAATACATTAAGTTACTTTAAATACTGATTTCTTTCACAAATCTCAGTCTCAGGGACAAACTGTTAAAAAGGATTTCAAATGCAGTCATAAATTATGTGGAGACGATTTCGACGGATGGATGGATGGATGGATGGATGGATGGATGGATGGATGGCTGGATGGACGGATGGACGGATGGACCTTTGTTGGGAACGTTGTGGTGGTTGAACACCTCCATGTGGTGTGAACATGTACTACACTGAAGTAGTGAAGTGATCTGTAATTCCCATTAAGTAAAATAATCATCTTAATTGTATATTTGTATACAGTAATACAACACGCAGTACTGTAGATCTCGTTACGTTCACATGGATGGACACTCATTTATGATAAAGAGGAAAAGCAAAAACAGATCTGAGGTATTAAGACACATTTTCAAGGCATGTTTTCTTTCTAGTAAAAAATTCTGCTACAATGCAGCATGAAACCTGTTTGTCAAGCTTAAAAAGGTTGAGATTCAAATTTCAACTCTCTTCCATGTGCTACGTTGCCATTTGATCAGGGTGTGGTTGGAACTACTTTGCGTTGACAGCAATAACATGTAAATACTTCCTTAGATGGAGATCAGTTTGTCATCACAGCCTTGCCTTATTCTAAGATTACACCAAAGTAGTACAAAAGTTAACAAACATGATGTGTAATCTATGATTATTAAAATCAAATTTTCATAGTCCATGAATATTGTATCAGTTTCCTGAGGTTATACATACAAGGATTCTTTGGTGATTTTTATTAAAAATAGTGTGTTTGCATCTAGTGCAGGAATCCGATTTGAGTTCAGGGCTGAGGAAGAAATCTTGAAACCTCTGCCAGAGTTTTAAGAGCAATATTTTGATTCAGTTTTAATTTAATTTATTTCTGTTTTTCCTAAACGTTAGAATTTCTCTGGAAAAAAAAAAGATTAGAACTAGTTATATGTATGAAGCAACTCATTGACTTTTGCAAAAGAAATCCTGAATTTTAATTAATGTCCTCTGTACTAACATCCTCGTTAGTATAGTGAACAGCGATGAACGAAATGAGTGCAATGGATGTGTGGAAAAATCTGAGAATGAAGTGGAACATGAGTGAATGTTAACATTTTGACTTTATGTTGAGACACAACAGAATCTTCAATAACCTGGTCATCAGCAAATTTGACGCAAGTGCAAGAAAGGAGTGTGATGTGTGTGAAATAGAAGTAGAGACATGTATGCATGAGTTGTATGAATGCAGAGAACTACAGCAATATTTCACTAAAATAAAAGCATTAATCAATTGATGTTGGGAAGGGAAAATAGCAGACAAGAAAGAATGGAAACTGTTGTGGCTGTTTGGAATGAATGAAAGAATGAAAGGAGTGAATGTGAACCTACTCAATTATGTCCTTAGCCGCACCAGGTTCGCTGTCAGAGTCAGGAGGAACCTGACCAACTATGAAAAGAGAAAGGAAGAGGTCTGGCAGATTTTTCATACTCTGACTAATTGAGGCATCCACTTGGTGAAAGTACACTTAAATAAAGATGAATTTGGGGTTAATTTTGTTGAGGGGAACACATTTGTTAAATATGAAAATGAAAATAAGACATTTCTTTTTGATTAATTTATGTTAATTACGGAAAACTCGTTCGTTTTGTATTAAGATTAGAAAAATTTGAAAATTTTGAGTTATATTTTGAATCCTATTGTGAAAAATGAATGTTATTGAAAGAAAAAGATGTATATAAAATGTTTAAGATGTATGTCTTATGTTTTAAATCTCAAATGTAAATAATGTGCACTATTAAAATCAATTTTTTGATAATAAACAAAAAACAAAAACAGTATCTCCGCCTTTCAAGCCAAAGATTGACATTTGATTCATTGGAAAGGAGAACATTTGGCAAATTTCCCTACTGTGTGACAAATAAAGGTTATCTTATTATTTTGTGTTATGGTGGAATTTTATTTCTGGGTTGTTTTTTTTAAAATGTAATAATTTCTCTGAAAAACAAAAACAACAAAAATTCATTCATTTAAAAATGGTAGTAATTCTGTTAAGAGTCAACTTCTGACAATAAAGCAATTACAGTACTGTAAGTTAAATATACGGAAATCTCGCGATATATCCCGTGATTCCCGTCGAACAGTCCGAGTATCGCACACCACGCCCCTCTCCTCCAGATCTTTCTGCATTCCTGTCAGAGCTCAGTTGGGACTTGTCCTCCAACAGTATGGTGGCGAACACTTCCATACATGAATGGTCTTTGTGTGTTTCCATCTGTTCTCAACACAGTTGCACAAACGTGGAAAATCGTTGCACTCTCTCTATTTCAGCTACATTTAGTTACAATTATGAATAAAAATACGAAAAATACATGCTAAAGCAGGACCTGCCCTTTTTCAAGAGTTTTTTTTTTCTCCTTTTTTTTTTTTTTTTTGTTGTTGTCCCGCTGGACAAGTGGGAGGGGCTTAGAGTGTCCATCACCTCCCGGGAACACCGGTGAACACCAGTGTGAGACAGTGGTGCTGGAAATGCGATAAAACACTTCCGTTAGCTTGAATTAATTGTCTTCGTGTCTCATGTGGAATAGCTGTATGTGTTGAACCGAGGTGGTGTCCGAGCTGAGGGTAAGTTGTATGCTTTAATGTCCTCTATGGTCCGATTATTACTGTCACCTTCCCCTGGCGACACGACTGACGTAGTTTGGTGAATTATTGTAATTGAAGAATCAGTGTAGGCGGAAAAACAAATCACACCTTTCAGGATATACAACCTCCACAACCAGAGTAAATTGATATGTGGACTTCTAACAACAAGACCTACTTACAATGGAGTGCCTTAAACTGTGTCGTCGAGTCAGCGACGTTGTTGTAGTCGAGCAGGAATTTAAGACGCATTTAAATTATGGCTGCTTGTCAGATGTTTCATTCTGGTGCCAAATGCCTGTCTGAGTCTTTAGAGACTCCCAGTACATTTTTTAAAATAAAAGAATAACTTTCACGTAGTCATTATAACACAGCTTGTTAAGTAATTAGTTATTAATTATCAATGAACAGGTTAGGTCAGATTCAGATAGATCTAAAGTAAGTGTTGCCATGGTACTCTAAATCGGATTTGTGATTGTTAGACATATGGAAATAACCTTTCACGCAACAAGAAAAGCACACCATTTAGTACACAACTCTAAATTCCTCCTGGTAGTTTTTTTTTTTTCCCTCTTCCCATGGGCTCACCACCTGTGGGAGGGGCCATAGGGGTCGGGTGCATTGTGAGCTGGGCGGTGGCCGAAGGCAGGGACCTTGGCGATCCGATCCCCGGCTACAGAAGCTGGCTCTTGGGACGTGGAATGTCACCTCTCTGGCAGGGAAGGAGCCTGAGCTGGTGTGTGAGGTTGAGAAGTTCCGACTAGATATAGTCGGGCTCACCTCCACACACAGTTTGGGCTCTGGTACCAGTCCTCTCCAGAGGGGTTGGACTCTCTTCCACTCTGGAGTTGCCCATGGTGAGAGACGCCGAGCAGGTGTGGGTATACTTGTAGCCCCCCGGCTTGGTGCCTATACATTGGGGTTCACCCCGGTGGACGAGAGGGTAGCCTCCCTCCGCCTTCGGGTGGGGGGCCGGGTCCTGACTGTTGTTTGTGCGTATGCACCAAACAGCAGTTCAGAGTATCCACCCTTTTTGGAGTCCTTGGAGGGGGTGCTGGAGAGCGCTCCCACTGGGGACTCCATCGTTCTGCTGGGGGACTTCAATGCTCACGTGGGCAATGACAGTGAGACCTGGAAGGGTGTGATTGGGAGGAACGGCCCCCCCGATCAGAACCCGAGCGGTGTTCAGTTGTTGGACTTCTGTGCTTGTCACGGACTGTCCATAACGAACACCATGTTCAGACATAAGGGTGTCCATATGTGCACTTGGCACCAGGACACCCTAGGCCGCAGTTCGATGATCGACTTTGTGGTCGTGTCATCGGACTTGCGGCCGCATGTCTTGGACACTCGGGTGAAGAGAGGGGCGGAGCTGTCAACCGATCACCACCTGGTGGTGTGTTGGCTCCGATGGTGGGGGAAGATGCCGGTCCGACCTGGCAGACCCAAACGTATTGTGAGGGTCTGCTGGGAACGCCTGGCGGAATCCCCTGTCAGAAGGAGTTTCAACTCCCACCTCCGGCAGAACTTCACTCACGTTCCGGGGGAGGCGGGGGACATTGAGTCTGAGTGGACCATGTTCCGCGCCTCCATTGTCGAGGCGGCCGACCGCAGCTGCGGCCGTAAGGTGGTCGGTGCCTGTCGTGGCGGCAACCCCAGAACCCGTTGGTGGACATCAGCGGTAAGGGATGCCGTCAAGCTGAAGAAGGAGTCCTATCGGGCCTTTTTGGCCTGTGGGACTCCTGAAGCAGCTGATAGGTACCGGCAGGCCAAGCGGAATGCGGCTTTGGTGGTTGCTGAGGCAAAAACCCGGGCGTGGGAGGAGTTCGGTGAGGCCTTGGAGGACGACTTCAAGACGGCTTCGAAGAGATTCTGGTCCACCATCAGGCGTCTCGGGAGGGGGAAGCAGTGCAGCATCCACACTGTATATAGTGGGGATGGGGAGCTGCTGACCTCAACTCGGGACGTTGTGACTCGGTGGGGAGAATACTTCGAAGACCTCCTCAATCCCGCAGACACGCCTTCCCATGAGGAAGCAGAGTCTGGGTTCTCTGAGGCGGGCTCTCCTATCTCTGGGGTTGAGGTCACCGAGGTAGTTAAAAAGCTCCTCGGCGGCAGGGCCCCGGGGGTGGATGAGATCCGCCCGGAGTTCCTAAAGGCTCTGGATGTTGTGGGGCTGTCCTGGTTGACACGCCTCTGCAACATCGCGTGGACTTCGGGGACAGTGCCTCTGGATTGGCAGACTGGGGTGGTGGTCCCCCTTTTTAAGAAGGGGGACAGGAGGGTGTGCTCCAACTACAGGGGCATCACACTCCTCAGCCTCCCTGGTAAGGTCTATTCAGGGGTTCTGGAGAGGAGGGTCCGTCGGGAAGTCGAATCTCGGATTCAGGAGGAGCAGTGTGGTTTTCGTCCTGGCCGTGGAACAGTGGACCAGCTCTACACCCTCCGCAGGGTCCTTGAGGGGGCATGGGAGTTCGCCCAACCAGTCTATATGTGTTTTGTGGACTTGGAGAAGGCGTTCGACCGTGTTCCTCGGGGGGTTCTGTGGGGGGTGCTTCGGGAGTATGGGGTACCGGACCCCTTGATAAGGGCTGTTCGGTCCCTGTACGACCAATGTCAGAGTTTGGTCCGCGTTGCCGGCAATAAGTCGGATTCGTTTCCAGTGAGGGTTGGACTCCGCCAAGGCTGCCCTTTGTCACCGATTCTGTTCATAACTTTTATGGACAGAATTTCTAGGCGCAGCCAAGGCGTTGAGGGTGTCCGGTTTGGTGGCCTCAGTATTCCGTCTCTGCTTTTTGCAGACGACGTGGTGCTGTTGGCTTCATCAAGCCGTGATCTCCAACTCTCACTGGAACGGTTCGCAGCCGAGTGTGAAGCGGTTGGGATGAGAATCAGCACCTCCAAATCTGAGACCATGGTCCTCAGTCGGAAAAGGGTGGAGTGCCCTCTCCAGGTTGGGGATGAGATCCTGCCCCAAGTGGAGGAGTTCAAGTATCTTGGGGTCTCGTTCACGAGTGAGGGTACAATGGAACGGGAGATCGACAGGCGGATCGGTGCAGCGTCTGCAGTGATGCGGACTCTGTATCGGTCTGTCGTGGTGAAGAAGGAGCTGAGCCGAAAGGCAAAGCTCTCGATTTACCGGTCGATCTACGTTCCTACCCTCACCTATGGTCACGAGCTATGGGTCGTGACCGAAAGAACGAGATCCCGGATACAAGCGGCCGAAATGAGTTTCCTCCGTAGGGTGTCCGGACTCTCCCTTAGAGATAGGGTGAGGAGTTCGGCCATCCGGGAGGGACTCAGAGTCGAGCCGCTGCTCCTCCGCATCGAGAGGAGCCAGATGAGGTGGCTCGGGCATCTGGTTAGGATGCCTCCTGGACGCCTCCCTGGTGAGGTGTTCCGGGCACGTCCTACCGGGAGGAGGCCCCGGGGACGACCCAGGACACGCTGGAGAGACTATGTCTCCCGGCTGGCCTGGGAACGCCTTGGGATTCTCCCGGAGGAGCTGGATGAAGTGGCTAGGGAGAGGGAAGTCTGGGCTTCCCTGCTTAAGCTGCTGCCCCCGCGACCCGACCCCGGATAAGCGGAAGAGAATGGATGGATGGATGGATAGTTTTTTTGTGTAATTCTGCTAACAGCCAGACTGACACCATTGAAAACACAAACTCCTGGTCAGAGGTCACCAAAGTTTTCTTAAAAGAGGAACTGGACCACGCTGGAGTAACTTCTATTCACTGGGGGTCTCTTGTGAAAGTTTGGCGTCTGTGTGATGAGGAATTCAGGGATAGCTGTAGAGTAAAGTTCATTTTTAACCTCGGTGTCGTGTGTTTTCATTGGATTACTCCATAGGAGTTTCAATCATCCAGCACCACCAACAGCCACAATACTAATTAGTTTATTTAGTTGAATATTGTTTTGACACTATACTCCTAAAAAAAAAAAAAAGTGGAAGAGAACTTTAATTGTGTGCTTTAGTTTACGACATTATGTGTCTGCGGTCTACTCACTTGTTCCACTGGTGTTTCCTCAATGAAGTATTTTCAGAAGCAACTCATCAGAAGCTTTTGTGTCACTTGGGGCTGATCTTAGTGTCCAGAAGTGACTCAAAATTCAGGTCTCCTAACAGCTTAATATTGATGATTTTTAAATGCAACCTACATGTATGTTAACTTACAGCAACAAGCTTGGCAAAAATGTTGGAATAGAGTGATAAACCAATATCAAAACTTATATACTCCGTTTACATCAAGTGTAATGATCCCACCTTGGGAGACAGTAGCCTTTAGCTTGTACAGAACAGGCGAGGTCGTTTGCAGGTCGTAAAGAAATTTTATTTAATTACATCCCGCGAAGCAGTGATGTATTGTAATTGTCAGTGTTTGTTTGTCCGTCCGTCGGTCCGCTAACATCGCACAACCGTTGAAGATTGAAAAATGAAAGAAAAATCACATTACTTGGGCGGCAAAGGGGATGAAAATGAGATGATGACCATGACCTTGGGAAAAGTAGGTTAAGGTCAAATGTCAACTTTTGTACATTTTTTCGCACATATCTCAGGACTCAGATAAAATACAAAGAAGAAACAAAAGGCTTTATTTTCAGGGAGGCAAGGGGATGGAAATTAGATCCCAACCTTGATCTTGAAAAACTAGGTCAAGGTAAAATTTTCACTTTTATACCTTTTGGGGTACACATCTCTGAAACCTGATGAGATATACTCACAAAACAAAAACCAACATTTTCAGGAACAGGTAAATGTTCAGCATCAATGTACATCTTCTTATTTAGTAAAATTTATGTGCAGTTCATTCCTTGTTTGCTGTTTTGGGAAAAGGGAAAAAACCAATTTTGTACATTTCTACAAATTTTGCATTGATCAAGCACATTGTAGACTTTCAAGGTTTTTTTTCAAATAATGAAGTTTAAACATCTCTCTGAAGGTTTTTAGTAAAAACTATTTTAGGAGTTAAATTTCACTGTTGTTTGATTTGAGTGTGGTTTCATGGAGCTCTTCTGTTATCATACTAACATAATTTGTATGACCTAACTCGAACCAAGATATAATTGCCCATAAATCCATTGTTATCATAACATGTCCTTATAGTTATTATCAATCAATCAATCAACTTTTATATATAGTGCTTAATCACATCTGAAGACATTTCAAAGCGCTTTACAGATAGAAAGCCAACAATGCCCTCCAGAGCATTATCTACAAGGCATGTCTAGAAGTAGCCAATCTAAATTTTACTGTGACTGCAATAAAGATATTTAAACAGTAGCCTACCAGGTTGTCATGTCCTACAGACACAGAAGGGCTTCATCCCAATTATTTAACTTCATGAGAGTTTGCAGGTAAAACATGAAGAAATGTCACAAAAAGTGTGTGTTTAGCTAAAACCTTGTCAGTTGACAAAAAAGTTATCACAACAATTAGTAAAACATTTTAAAGAAGAAACACGATGCCGACTGTCAGTCTTAAACTCACAAGACTCTGTGCCCGTCCTCCTCCTCTCATCCTCTTGCTTTACCAAAGCATTTTCCAGCCCAACCGGCTGGATTGTTCCACCTGTTTCTGTTATCTGTCACCAGCCGCAACAAATTCATGTGCATAACTATAGACAAGATAACTGAGCTTCCCACAATTCACAAACCTAAACAAAAAAGTTGTAATGCACATTCCAACATCGATGGTTCAGGATGTCTCACACCCACTCATCCAGCACCTCCCTCTTGTGCCTCGGGGCTCTGGCACAGGGCTATGAAGTGAAGCTTTGGAAAAGCCTGATTCCTGTGGCTATAGCCACCTGAAACAGCAGGCCCTGACACCAGACCTGAGTGTGCTCTGCTCTCTGTCATGATGCTTTGTTTGTCACCATCATGTATTTACTAGTGTGTCCCGGCTCTCACTAACCAAGAGGATTTGGGCCACATGAAGATTGTTTTTTAGAAATTTATAGCCAGAAGCCTAAATAATTGTGTTTCTGAAGCACGTTAACATGGAATAGAAATGGAAAATGGAAAATACCCTGCAGATACAGTCTCAGTCCATGTTCATGTCACATTAAATCAGTGCTTCTCAATTACAGTATTTTTTGTTGCAACCCCTAGCAGGATGAAAACAATTTGCGGCCCCCTACTCTCCGCCACAACTATCAATAATATCAATTGTCTTTAAAGCTGTTAAGTATATCGCTGCATAACCTTGTATTCTTATTAACATTAGAGAAAACAAAAAAATAATATAGTTCAATTTAAAAAACAAAGAACAATTTTATTAACGTTATTTTTTAGTATGTGACAGGACATCAATTTGCCTGATATAAATAAAACCTTGCTGTGAACATTTTTGACCAACTTATTGCACAATTTGATACTGAAAAATAAAATCAATAAATAATAAATAATTCCAATTCAGTTCAGCAACATTAACTGAGGAGCACAATATATAAAACACCTTAACTTACAAACAAAAAACGAATAAAACAAGTTGTGGTGATTTTTTTTTTTTAAATCAAATTGAGGAAGTCAGCAGTAATGAGTTCGTTTAGGCAGTGCACAGCTTTTCAATGCGAGGTTTGAACTCTCAGCTCCTGCTCAATGTTTCAGCTCTCCTGCTATTGTGTGGGTTTATTTTCACTGAGCAGTTTGGTACGCCACTTTATATGATGCTAACAGAGCTCGCTGGTTTACTGAAGTAGCATTCACAAAGCAGGATGATTGCTGGCAATATTCAGCATATTTTTAAAAAAACTCCAGTGGCTTGTCAGCGTGATTGGGGTGTAATGTCTTTAAGTGGCATCTTAACTTATTTGGCTTCATGCTGTCCGCTGCCAGCATTTTTAGACACAGTAAACACACCGGTCTCTCCTCATCTCCCATTGTAGTCACAGTGAAGCCCAGCGCCACAGACACTTCTTCGTAGTTCCTTGAGCCGATACTCCCTGCGCACACCTGACAATGAGAGCGCCACTACTAACTACTGTAGTGGATGTGCAATTACACTTAATTCTTGTACAAAAAAAAAAGCATGCTCCCCAGGGTCACACGCGCCGCCCTGGCATCACACTGCACCCCCTAGGGGGGCGTGCCCCACTATTTGAGAAGAGCAGCATTAGATGATCATTTCTTCAACTCTGTTGTATTCATGTTAGAATGACCATATCTCACTTACTAAAAATGATTATCATTGACATCCAAGTTGCTTCGGAAGTCATGAACATTAGAATCCCTCCTATTGCAAGCTTACTGACCCCGTGAATTAAATGCTATAGGTCCAAGATGGGTTTGAGGCTCCACCAACGAAAAAAGTGATGCCCTCTGCCCCAGCCCTGGATCTGCTCATGATGCCACTGCAGTAAACATTGCATTTGTGGTGTAGTGCGCAAATCTTAATATTAAACATGAGTGGCATCTGTATTTATTTCTTGTTTGTTTGCTCTATGGAAGCTGACACTTGCAGTAACAGCTATGGCCAGTTCAGAGGATGTGATCGAGCCGGAGGCTCAACGCTCATTTGCCCAAAACCTGGACCAAAGACGTTTTTTGCATGACCTCCACAATCTGAGTCCAGATGAGATAGATGGCCTCATGTCCAGCAGCGGTAAGATAAAGTCCCTGTTATAAAAGCATTGATCTTCATGTATGACCTGTCTACTGAAGCTCTGATGGCTATATATAAAATCATGCTTATCATCTTGAAATATTCTTATCATCCAAATCACAGAGGGTCGTCCTTTCCTTGTGGTACACCATCTTCCTGAACTGAAGGAGAAGGGAGTACCTTACTTGATGCCTGGTACCCCTATTACATGCAGGGTGGACAACACAGAGAAATACACTACTCGCTCCAAGGTTCGTGTTTTTCTTTTAATATATAAGACAGCTTTGAAAATGTATTTTTGGAAGGTATTAAAACGATTCATATATTCATAGACAGATTCAAATGGCAATTTTAGTTCAAAATTATTCAAAATGCAGTTATTTCTACAATTTGGACAACACATCATGATTTTTAATATCTGATTTCAAATTAATTTTCAAGCCTCGCTAAAACACCAATGTTGACGAGTCTGTAATGATTTTATATGAATTCCTTTAATAACAAGATCGCTGAGAGAAAAATTAAGTTAACAATAAATTTAAAAATCATCACATGTAAATAAGCTTACATGTTCATTATTTCCATGTTGCCCCTCAAGGTCCGTGTGGGTACACTGTACACAGTGCAACTAACACATGGCCACTTCCACTGGACGGTAAAGAGGAAGTACAAGCACTTCCAGGAGCTGCATCGAGACCTCTACAAACACAGGATGATGCGTCACTTGCTGCCTCTGGGAAGGTTGGTGTACCAGTAATTGAGAAAGTAAAGCCTAACAAGACAAACCTAAATTCTTTGGTCAAAATTAAAAGTTCAAGGTCACTACTACCTAAAAAATGTATTTAGGAATAAATCTCTTTTTAATCTTTTAAATGTTTTCAGTCCACTTAGAGGTCACTTGTGCCGATACTGTACTTTAGGTATTTGCCAGTGCACCATATGATGAAATTATTTATTAGCTACAACATACTATGAGTCTCGACAGACTTGGATGCATTCTGCAAATTGACTGGTGCAGTGAGGGGAACAACCACAAGTCAATAATTGTACAGTAGATGCCAGTATTTTCAATTTTTTTATTTAAATTAAAGGTTTGCAAAAGACAGACAGCAGCTGAGAGCCATGTCAGAGGAAATGCCCAGCCTACATGGGACCGAGCGAACCAGAAGGACCTCCAGCAAAATGGTATGAAAAATAATACAGTATATTCTGTACATAGATAATAATGAATCCAGTGTATGCTTTGATGCCTGAGTCCTTAATCAGGTTGACCAATACATTAGTTATACATACTCAGATTTCAGTAATATTCCAAGTAAATGTTGTAAATACTGACATTTTAATGTATTTTGTGTTTGATATTTAAACACTTTGTTTGCAGAAATACCTTGAGGAATACATGAATGGTCTGCTGGAAAACGTGTTCTGCAAAAATGATCACAGCATGGTAATAGCTTTAAAACACAGACACATAAATGTGGGTGACGGGTAATGTGATGACATTTTCTCATTTACTTTTCTTTCAGCTGGAGTTCCTGTCTGTTGGTGCTCTCTCTTTTGTCACTGATCTTGGACCCAAAGGCCTGTAAGCAGTCTCTTTGAGTGTGTGAGATACAGGGGAAAGAAGTGTTAATGACAAAGTGCACAATGGAGATTTATTGTGGGACATGTGTCATTTTTTCTCAGGGAGGGACCCATCTTCAAGAGGTCAGGAGGTCATCGTATCCAAGGGCTAAACTGCTTTGGTCATCATCAGTTTTGTTTCCGCTGGTCACGGCGTTGGCTGGTGGTGAAAGACTCCTTCCTGATGTATATGAACCGAGACAATGGAAGAATCAACTTTGTGCTGCTGTTTGACCCAGAGTTCAAAGTGAAAGTGGGCCGTGCTTACACTGACACGAGATACGGTGTTTGCTTTGAGAACTTCACTCGGTATGTTCCATGGTCTAAGTACACATTTATACTTTGGGGTTATGTTCTGGTGAGGCATGTGTGGCCTGTTTGTCTTTGTTCAGGAGTCTGGTCATCAAATGCAGCAGCTACAGACAGGCTCATTGGTGGAGCCATGAAATCAACCGGCTGGCAGACACCTGTGATTTTCTCAAAGTGCAACGCTTCCAGGGATTCGCGCCGCCACGAGAGAACACACTCACCAAATGGTCAGACATGCAGTCTGTCTAAGGTTGACAACATTCTGTCTCCAGATTTCATTTCCAGTTGCTAAACTGGAATACTTCACGTTTTTTTTTAAGGTATGTGAACGGAAGTGGCTACTTTGCAGACCTTGCTGACGCTCTTGAACAAGCCCAAGAAGAAATCTTCATCACAGACTGGTGGTATGTTTGATTTGTTGATGAGACTTTTGGTCTGACGCATAAAGTGTCACTGCATTGATATATTTTAGCTATATATAAGCTGGTTTTATTGTGAGCAATATAAAAATTAATGTTCCTGTCTCCCAGGCTCAGCCCTGAAGTGTTCCTAAAGAGACCAGCAACTGATAACTACTGGCGCCTGGATGAAATACTCAAACGCAAAGCTGTAACCACTCTCTCTAGCTCATTCTTATGTTTCATACAATTTAAATAAATTAAAAACAAAAAAATTTCTACGCTACTCAGTTCTTCAACAGCTATCACCTTCCTTTGAACCTCCCCCTGCAGGAACAAGGAGTCAAAGTGTGCATTCTGCTGTACAAGGAAGTGGAGCTCGCACTCGGCATTAATAGCGAGCACAGCAAGAAGACTCTTATGAATATGCATCCAAACATAAAGGTCGGTCACAATTCCATATGTTTTTAAAGTTTGGCCACAGCTCCACAACTGACAGAATTATTTTCTCGTTTCTTTAGGTCATGCGACATCCTGACCACGTGTCATCGGTGGTGTTCCTGTGGGCTCACCATGAAAAGATGGTGGCCATCGATCAAACAGTAGCCTTTGTGGGGGGGATTGACCTGGCGTTTGGGAGGTGGGATACTAGCCAGTACCGACTCACTGACCTGGGTTTGACAGGGATGACCAATGGGCCAAAAGAAGATGATGTGAGAATACATTGAATCCTCTATCTATTTGGCTATCTATCTGTCTGTCTCTATGTCTGTCTGTCTGTATGCTTTTTAAACGTATGAATTAAGAATATGTCTACACTCCATTGTTTGTGTCAGCTAACAGATATTTCTCTGTCTTAACCAGAATGATGGTGCGGCCGATGGCCCAAAGCAAACTGAAAAGGTTAAGCAAGCAGAGCTTGATCTGACTGGCAACACTAAACTGTGGATTGGAAAAGATTACAGCAACTTTATCAGGAAGGACTGGGTCGAATTGGACAAACCATTTGACGGTATGATATTTAAATCTCTCCCAGTCATATACAAACATGCACCCAAAGTTTCTTGCTGAGGTACACCTCCTTCCAGTTCACTGACTTTAGAGGTCCAGATTAATAATATAAAATATGAATGTTTTAAGGCTAAGCTATCCAACAGTAAGGTAATCAAAATGAGCCCCATTGACGAATACACAAATCTATCAATAACTAACATTTTTGAGTTATTATTACCTTTCTGTAACCGGAAAAGCATCCAGAGCATTCTCTGCCTTTCGCCTATAGTCAGCAGGGATAGGCTCCAGCGTAACCCGTGACCCGTAAAGTTGAAGAAGTGGCTGTGGACGAGACAATTATGGTCATCTTGTCTCTAAGAAAATGGTACCTTTCTTAAGCAAAGGGTTGCTTTATTTTTTTCAGATAACATTGACCGCCATCAAGTTCCTCGCATGCCATGGCGTGATCTGTCTGCAGCTGTTCATGGCAGTGCTGCTAGGGATGTTGCCCGCCACTTCATCCAACGCTGGAACTTCACTAAGGTCACAATCAAGTCATATGTTCTGTTTTTTTAAAGCTACCTGGATTTGCTTTTCCACAATTTGGTCTGATTGTCATAGTGTTGTAAACATCATTTTACAAGCAGGTACATAAGTGCTCAGCTTTACAAGGACATCTGTTGGACACTTCACAAAGATAGGTTAAAATTTTGTCTTTCATTTGTTTTATCTTTTCTAGATTTTCAAAATCAAGTACAAAGACGAGTTCTACCCTTACCTTCTCCCCAAGTCTCACTGTACTGCAGACCCGCCCTTTTTCACTGTAATGGGGTCCAGGAAGGCCAAAGTGCAGGTACTAAAACACACGCCTTCAGCAACGACCAAGCTGTTTTCTATGCACCTTTATAAAATATTTGGTTGAAGATAAAACAGAAAAAAAAATGAAGAAAATCAACTCACAGTTAGCTACTAATGGAAAAACATGTAGAAATATTTGCTGCATGAAACAAATGAGAACAATATAAAAAAATGTCCATGAAAAGCTATGAAGGACTTGAAACCCTTGCAAAATGTATTTATTTTCAATAATATCTATGAGAGTTCTGCATGATTGGAGAGGTTTTTGTGTCAGACATAGTTCAGAGGTTATGTTGTCATGTTACTGTTTTAAGTTTCACTGTCTGTCTTGTGATAACAAAGTGATTGCTTTTCACCTTGTATTTTCACCTGTACACAGATACAACATTTCCTTATACTCATGCTGTTCCTGTGCGTGCATGAAGTGAAATTTTCTTTCTGTTCCCCGTGGGTGACAGCTGTGCTGGAGAACAGTGACTAGTTTTGAAAACACGCTCACCAAACATTGAAGAGAATGCCAGGCTTTGCACTAGAACAGGCCAGAAACCTGTTCTGCATAGAAAATCAACCCTTTACCTAAATGATTACAATGAGGAACACAACATTTTTAGATTTGTAAATTTTCAACTGAAATCATGCTGCTACTCTTAACTATAATAATTTAGATGAATAAATGAAGTTAAATTACCTTAAAGTAAGAAGATTGAAGGCTTCGTTGTTTGACTCCAAATCAGATCAGCAGGAAATTAGTTTTGGGTTGTTTTGCTACACAGAGACGCTGCTCTGGCTTTGTGAAGTTTGTATGTTGAAGTTTGAAATTAAGTACTTTAAGACATTTTATCACAATGACAGATGGTGAAACCAGACAAATGTCTGAAAAGAAATCACTTCCAAAATGTTTATCCTGTTTAACAAAGCAAAAGAAAAAAATCCACTGCCCAAAATAGGAAGGTGGAACAATTATTTGTAAGACTCTTCATGCGAAATATGAACCATTCTTTTTCAACAATAAATACTGTAGCTTGTTAATGTTCAAACAGGGAGTGTTGAATAACAAAAGGTTATGCGTGGCTGTATTTGTGGATGATGGGTGGTGGCCAGTAACCTTAGCCCATGGTCCCTGTAGAGTAGCAGCTTTCCATGCAAGGTATTGTGAATCCCTTATTTAGGTTTCAGGGCGCGAAGTCTTCTCAAGTCAAGCTGTGTGTTTTTTTTTTCAGTGTCCCTGAAAGAAATGTAGAAGCTAACTTAGGTTACAAAAAATAAAAACAACAGTCTCAAGTTTCTTTTTTTATGCGCATACACCAACACTGTCACCATGTCAATTTGACTATTGCTCGTATAAATGTTTGGTATTATTAGCAATAAATTGCAACAAACGCTTGTAATAAATTTTTGTCATTAAAATAAAATCCTGTTATTTCAGGTGCTTCGCTCTGCTGATCGTTGGTCTACTGGAACCTGTGAGAGCTCGATTCATAATGCCTACGTCCATGTCATCAAGAACAGTGAACACTTCATCTACATAGAGGTAATTCATAAAAGCCTGACTGGTTATTACCCAGTATGCACTTCACATACAGGCAAAATTATAGCTGTCTAATTTCTGATTTCGAAATCATTTTGGATTGTTCAAGTCCTAATGTGTTGCTCATGATAACGTGGCAAAGTTAAAAGGTATAAACTTTCATGATGACCTTGAATATTTTTAATCAACACCTGAGCCTGAACCCAAAAACAGCTCATCTGCTCTTTGCCAGCTTCCTACCAATCTGTCTCAGCCCCTCACATGCAGCGCCACCATCTGTCTTCTCTCTGCCCTCAGAACCAGTTCTTCATCAGCTGTGCAGATGGGAAGAATGTCCATAATGGGATTGGCGATGCAATTGTGGAGCGAATATTACGTGCACACAAGTCTGTTTTGATTTCACTAGCTGGATTTCAATTAATAATTGTTTGTTTGTTTTTTACAGAACTGCTTAAAAAGCCTTTCAGGAAATCTTGATTTGCCTTAATGTTATTTGGTCTTTTTTTTTTCTTTTCAGAGTAACCGTAAATTAGAGATAAGAATTATAGGGAATGTTTCAAATCATATGTTGCCGCCCCGTTGCAGAGAGCAGAAGAAGTACAGAGTGTTTGTGGTGATTCCTCTACTGCCAGGATTCGAGGGAGACATCACTGCTGGAGGCGGAAACGCCATCCAGGCTATTCTCCACTTCACATACAGGTAATAACCTCATTAACATTATGCACTCAGCCCAAAGCAGTACTTCAGACAACCACAGGAAAACACAATTAAATGAAAACACAATTTCAATGAATGAAATGAAGTGATGAAGTTCAGACATACTGTGTCTTATAATTAGGGTTTGTACTCTGCTTCATATTTTATTGTTATACCACTGTTTCATACATTTAATGGATTTTAATGTCCCAGGACTTTGTGCAGAGGAGAGCACTCCATCCTGCACAGACTCAAAGACAGTGAGTTCTCAGCATCTGGTTTCATTTAAATAAAAAATACCACCTGACATCACAAAATATCTCCTGTTTCTTTTCTAACATTTGTCTTTGTTTCTCCTTGTCTTGCACCTTTAATCTGAAGCCACTTGTTTTAGGTATCCAGCCTTTACTTTCATCCTTTACTTCATCTTCATTTTACATTCATTTTCAAAAGTTAGAGAGTCTCTGTGAGTCTCTACATAAATCTTTCAATATTTTTGTGTTGTGTCTTGTGAATATGGTGATATCGGTTTGTTCTCGCAGTTGAAGATCGATGGAATGACTACATCACATTCTGTGGCCTGAGAACACATTCCCAGCTCTCCCAGTCACACGTCACCGAGCTCATCTATGTTCACAGCAAGGCCCTCATTGCTGATGACCGCTGCTATCTCATTGGTGAGACACCTGCAGCTTTAAAATGACTGATTTCATCAGCTAAGCTCAGTCATTGCTGTCTGCTCTCCTGATGAAATGCTTCACAGGAGTATTGACTTCTGCTGCAATATTTAAAGTGCATCCAGGTCAAATTAATATCAATGTGAAATTGAACAAAATGAATCTTCGAGAGGATGGCATTTAAGTGTAAGCTCTTCAAATTAAGGGGAAGGAAGATGAAAAGGTAAAGCACAGAATACAATAGGACTATTTAAAAGCTGCAAACAGTAGTTTTGTACTTTGAGTATTACCTCAAAGTCCTAATCCTTAAGATTTTTGTGGAAAAGTACAAGTTATTTACAGTAAATGATCCCTACATGTTTTATCATTTACTTTGAGGTATTCATAGTAAACACAATATGTTTTTGACCAAATTAGCTAAGACAGCAATTGTTTATCAATGATGCAATCAGGACTGAACCCCAAAAAATAAATGTCAAATCCTGAGTTCTACTTTAGTACTAAACCTACTGAGTTGGATAGAGCCTGGTAGACATCATTAATTGTGAAAAATAATTTGCTTGTTCATTTAATTTTGAAGGTTGGTACATGTGCTGAATGCTGATTTGACATGGGTGATGCTTCTGAAATAAAACATTTCGAATGGCTCTACTTTCCTAAAATGTGTTCTAGGATCAGCCAATATCAATGACCGCAGCATGCTGGGCAGTAGAGACAGTGAGATGGCAGTGTTTGTGGAGGATGAAGAACGGGTGCTGTCAGTCATGGGAGGAGAGGACTACCAGGCAGGACCCCTCACGCTAGCTTTGCGCAAAGAGTGTTTCAGGTTAGAACGAACGAGGCAATCCTGAAATGACATTCTGTTCATGTGAGACCATGAAGGCTATAACTACGTTTTGATATGATACAAATTTTATTTAGTGTTGGCTAATAAACACAAAGAAGAACAAAATGAGACTTTACCATATATTTCATGCTTTACCAGAAAATCACCTAAGATACACATGTAAATATTTAATATGCATTTAAAAAAATTAATAGTCCTCTGCATTAATATAACTTAATATTGTCTGAAAGCCCTCTGCTCCGAACGTTTGATCACTACAAACTTTTGCTTCCAGTGTTCTTGTCGGAGCTTCTTCAAACCCCAGTATCAATGTTGATGATCCAATCAGCACTGAGTTCTTTGAGGCCTGGAATGCAACTGCTAGGCAGAATGCCATCATTTATGACAAGGTATAATTTTTATCATCTTCCTTCTCCTTTTTCTTCTTTTGTCAATTTGTCTTTGTCTTGTTATTATTAGTATTATTATTTCTTGCTGTCATTGTGCAGGTTTTCAAATGTCTGCCCCACAACTCTGTTCGCAACAAGATAGACCTGAAGGATTACTCTGGCCAGGAGCGCCTCTGCAATACAGATCCTGAGCAGGCCCAAGAGGAGCTGAAGGCTGTCCAAGGGCTCGTGGTCCACTTCCCCCTCAAGTTCCTACGCAATGAGAACCTGCTGCCTCCACTGGCCACTAAGGAAGGGATGGCTCCTGTAGGACTGTGGACATAACCACAGCTCAGCCTAAATTATACCACAACATAACAACAAAAGGCCTGATGCGACAAATATGCCTCGCTGTAGTTTCACTTCAATTCAGCAAACTCCATTCAAGTAGTGTAAACACTGTTTGGTCAGCTGTGAGGAATCAACATCACTTTATCTTCTTTTTAAAAAAAAAAGATTTATATATCGTCTTCTTGACTGACCAATGGTTGGTCTAAATGATACCACTGAAATGTAAATTTGATCTTTTAGAAGAATAGATGAATTTAAGCAGGACAGTTTATTCACATAGGCAGCATCTGCCAAACAAACTGATTGTATGAATGCATAAGAATTGCAGGGTTACATGAGAAAACTGTCATCACATGATGCGGGAACATAGTGTACAGTTACTGGTGCAGCGTTGTTAGGTGGGTGGGTGTCTCGCTCTCTTTCTGTCCCTCTCTATGTCTGCCTCTCATTCTCACTCTTCTTCTCTTCCTCAGAGGCTTCACCTCTCTCTCTGCAGTGCCAGCAAATCTGTCAGAACATTTGTGGTTGTTATGGTGACGGATATAAAGAGATGACTGGATCGTAGCTGAAATAAAGAATGGACGTAGCAGAAAAGGGAGAGAATTGATGAGAAGGCTCACTCACCAAATCAGGTTGCCATGATGGAAAATAGAAGGTACCATGTTGAAAGAGGACTGAAAATATATGCAGAAGCCATTTTAGTTCTATTTGATAAATGATCTGCTGTGAAAACTGAAGGAGTGAAAAGAAAGAAAATAATCAGTGTCAATGTGAATTACTTTAAATTGTTCCTTTTACAAGTGAATTCCCACTTTTGCCACGTTGACGGTGGTAAAAAACAGCATTTACACACTATCTGATGTTTGATTTAAAGGATTTTAGTTTATAGTTTTGGTCTTAAAACAGAGAGAATTTTAGTTCCATAGTGTAAATTCAAATATATTATTATCCTGAAGCCAGTTAATTCCTTTCACCTATCGGTGCAGAACTGATTTACCACTACTGAGCACATCTTAGATCGGACAGTCATGGAGCATTGGTGTTAACTATAGACAGACAACACTGACAGTATCATGCTGTAACTCAACCAATATAATAGTTGGTACTGCATCCTTCAGAAAAACCAAAGTACCCAAGACATAGATGACAGAAAACTGGTGAGAGGAAGTAAGGACACTATGCAACCTGAGAAGTCATTCAAATATTGTATTTGAATGTCTGCAGATTTCTCACAAGGCACAATTGCACCATTTCTCTGCACATTTGTAATGGACCTTTAATATCCCCTTGCTTTAAGAAAGCAAAGTATGAAATAATTAAAGCTTGTGAAGGATACTTAAACTTTCATATTCTCCACTTTTATGTGGTGTTTGAATTTGTTTTAGTAAAAACAGAAATACCTGTACTCCCAATATATTTTAAGACATGCATGATTGATGTAATTGGTTTTACCTGTAGTCAGTTCATGCTACAGAAAAACCACTGTATACTTGATCACCCTATGAGAACGCCAGTTAAGCTGTTCAGACCTCAGTGAGCTTTTTCAAACATTGCCCACAAGCGACACTGCTGAGGTAATATCAGTGCAAGCTGTTAATGTAACAGACAGGTCCCACAAGAACAATGACTACATGTCCACAGAACACTATGGACATGTTTAAAATGGTGCATCAATGGCTTCAGGACAAAAGTCTGATCCCTTGCACACTGAAAGCCTTGGATCGTGTCATTGTTTCATTGTTTTAGATAAGTGTTTGTTTTGTTATAAGAAGTGACCTAAAACTGTTTATCTGGAGTTTTACTTTTGTTAGACTAACCAGCATTACCACTACTACTACTAAACTACTACTGTTGTGTATATTGTACAAATATAAAATGATCTCTAACAGTCTTTTATCAAAATATATTAATACATATCTGTAGATCCTAAACTTTGATTTTTGATGTAAAAGTTACTGACACTCGGGGTTGAGAGATAAATACTCCTATTCCCCTTTTAACAGTTATGAATAACTATAGTTTAGGGTTTATTAGTTGTTTCTTCAATAACTTTGTTTTTTTTATTTGAAAATTTACTTTTATATTCATTAATACTGTTGTTGTATACAAGAATACAGTATATTTTTACTTTTGATAACCAGATAAGTATAAAACGATTAGAAAATTGGAATGTATTTTATAAATCGTCAATATTTTCATAGTTTTATTCATAAAATAGACAATAGTCTGTGTTTTAATCAAAAATATTTCTTCCACACACTGCAAGAGAAAAGCACTGTACTCGATGATGAGGTTAATATCCTGAGTAGATCATGTCTATATTTCAGCGATGTCCACGGTGGAAACAGAGTGGGCATGAAAAGACAATTCAGAGGAAATTGTATTGTTTCTGAAATGTGAAATAAAAATAAACGAATGAATTTCCCCTGCTATTGCCATGTAATTGTGTCAGGTTTCTGTTTGCATACAACAATGTTCTCTTGAGCTCGGACAACAACTTTAGGAATATATCAACATAATGATGACAACTGCTGTGATTTATTCGAGATTGTTTGGGCCCAATAGGAAAAAAACCAACTAAATCCTTAAGAGCTGAAAACCTTACAGACGCTTCACAGCAAAACCATGAGAAGGACAAACAGGTATGACTGATGGCATTTGAAGAATGTTAACACTGCACTGCAGGATAGGTATGTCCGCAGATGACCTCACCTGCTCATCTAAGAGGAGCAGGTGCGTAGACTGCAGTGAGCTGCAATTCCTCATGAAGTTTGTCCCTGGCGGAGTGCCGTAGCCATCCAAGAGGCGAAAACACTTGAGGAGTGTTCTGTTCGAGCGGACGTCAGCGCAGCCCCCCAAGACTACAACACGGCTGGGAGGGGGAGGGAGGACTCGGCAAGCAAAACATGGCGAAATAACAAGTTTGGCTGTTAGCCGCAGTTTGAAATAGCACCTTATCTGTGTCTCTTAACGACGGTTTGGAGTTCAAAGCTTTTGGACGCTGGAGAGTGAAAGCGGAGCTAAAGTTGAGATAGTCGAGGGCCCCGGTTTACAAGTATTACGGTGCCTGGAGAGAGCGCTGTGCCCGTCTGTCTGCCTGCGTTTCCCCCGGAAGGTTGGCAGTGCTAGGCGCGACTGTCAACACAGAAAATGGATGAAGACCGAAAGTTTATTTTGCAAAAAAAAAAGACAATTTAGTCTGCTAGCTTAACTGCGTATCCAGCCACTGAGCGCAGACTGATTACGCGCACCTGACTTCGCGTTCGGATTTATCGTGCGCTCTGATTAAAAGCTGAGGATTATCGAAGTCGTACTAACAAGTTTTGGCAACGGCAGTCGCAAATAATCGCATTTCGAGGAAAGTCTAGGAGTATTTTGTCGTTTTATGCCCATTTGCTACAACAGTATTCTGCGGAGGCATGTTTTTGTGGCAAATAATGACAGCCTGACAGTCGGTTCTGGTGCGGTACGGACGGACCCGGACGCCATCACATCAGACGTTGCGTTCTCCTTAAAGACAACCATTGCGTTGTTGAACGATATATTAATTTTTAATTTATACTTTATCGACGTATCAAGGACGGATTCAGTGATTATTATTATTTTTTTAATTATCGACGACATAATGTCATTTTAACAACATCAGCTGGGATGTACACCAGCGAAGACGCTGATCAAAATGAACGCAGCAAGGTGTTCAACAACACTGGAGGTGCAACGCATTGAAAACCTGCCAATTGTCAGAAGGCTACCGATGACTGGCTAACGGCGACATTTTAGTTAGTTGAAATCCATTATTACAAGTTTAATTCGTTTTAGTGTGACATTTTCATCGTTATTTTTGTAAAACAACTGCGGATAACAGTTCTTGGCTCGAGTTGACGTGAGTTAGCCAGCTGGGTGCGTCTCTATCTGCGATGTGTTTGCTAATCTAAGGGCTCTTGTGTTTGTTCCACAGTTTCTGCATAGTTGACAGCCCATTTGCCATATTTTCTATTTTAGACGAGGCCTTTCACGTTCGTTGTAGCAGACAATTTCCCAGTACTTCTCATTAAATAACTTGTTAGCGAGCGTTTCAAGTTTTTCCAGCAATGTCTGATAACGCCCCCACACGAAGCCTGGATGACATAGACCTCGCAGCTCTGAGGGTGAGTATTGTTATTCCGAAATAAGAGCGCTGCACTTTATTCCTGTTATAAATTGTCAGACACACTCATTCCATGTTATGTCATATAATCTGAGGTGCCACTTTACCTTTGACACAAACACGACCATTTATACCCACACAACAAAGTCGAGGGTGGGTTAAGTATCCATTGATTTTTTTTTTTTTAAGGGAGTAACTTTCGTTATTACTGTGTAGCAACAACAAAAACACGGAAATCTGGAGCTGAAAAAGTCTCCGGGGATAACAGCAGGTGACCATCACATAGTTATATTCCATTGCATGTGGAAACTGGATTGGCAGTCCCTTTGAAAACTGGTGGGTTCAAATTTCAAATGACTCCACATCACGTTGCACACATTTATAGATAAAACACCCTAATTAGGCCAATTTTTTTTTACACCAATCCAAGCATTATTACTTCTGCCAAGGAGCTTACACTTGCATCCATGTTAGTTGGTTTGTTGTTGACCTCATTAAACTTCGGTGTGGATTTGGATCATGTGTTGGTTCTAGAATGAGTGTGTGTGTGTGCGCTCGCCGCATTTATTTGGTTCAATTCTGGTCTAATACCTATAAAAGAAAACATACATAGTGTCCTTGGTGGAGGTAAGCATGATTGACACTGTCGGACACCTACTTTGTTTTTTCTATTTTAATTTGAAATACTAAATTCCAAGGTTGTGTGTGTCAGACGCCATCTCCTTGGTTTAACTTGCTGTTATTTTGGAGGTGTGCACGGATAATCAGTGACCAACCCTGGCTTAATTCCCTGGTGTTTTTAGTGGCCCACCTTGAAGGCGTCACCCTTGACCTCCCTGTACCAATTTTCTAGACAGAGAAAAATAAAACATGGTAATTATGTTGGAGAAGAATCATTTCTAAATTTCTATTATATATAGGTAAGATGGCCATTTCGTTACTGAGAATGTGTTCTGTTACCATAAATTCATGCTAGATCTAAGAACATGTAGTCCTCACCACCTTCCTGTTTGTGGTTAACATGAAATCACCCAAATTATCATTGTGTAAGAAATCAAAATAAATGTGTTAAAATTAAAAACATGACAACATCTTAAAAATGTAGTTTAAAAAAACAACTATTGATTAGATAATCAGTATATAATGCAGCTAGTATCTGTACATATTCCTTATACCGCTAAAGAAATAAAGGGTCAAGCCAGGGATGGATTACATCTCAAAACACATGATGTTGATGGTTTTCTTGTATTAATCTATTTTGACTTTTATCACAATACATAGTATACCACTAGTATGAATAGTATTCTACAAAAGCAATAATGGCTGATGAAACCAGAGGGATAATTATTTGAATTTTAGAATGCAATTCAACACAAAAGGAGACTGACATAATTGATTTATTTAGAAAAGTCATAGTGAAGTAAAGACTATCAACGATCCAGGTTAAATCTAAAAATTTCTCCATGCTCGCAGGTTTTATCTGGTCAACAAAAGAATGAATGTTAGCTTGCCTTGTAACATTATGGTTTGGTTTTGTTGGAAAAGATTTGTTGTATTTCCAGTCACACCTGGCTCTATCTGAGGATAATGTTTGCAGGTCGTCTAATGTCCAAACCATTTGATGGAATGTTACTTTTTTCCAGTTTCTTCAGCAGTGGAGAATTCAGATTAATTTCAGCACATTATTTTAGAGAATGGCTGAGTAAAACAAACCAGATGTGGATTAAGGGTAGGTTTCTGTCCCATTTTGTGTGCTAATATTCACTTCTGACATTGAGTGGACTTCAGTACGTGCTGCTCTGAGACGACACTGATGTGTGCTGGCTGTTATGTTTATTTCTGCTTGTTGACAGACTACTGAACATATCCATATTAATTTCAAGAATGTCCCAAGCTTGTCATTGTTATAAATGCGAATTCTTAAAGGGAGGTCCTTCATCTCCTCCAGATACCTGTCAGAGGAACTTCAGCTTCCCTTTTCCATTCCACCAATCACAATTGATATGTGGGAGAGAAGTATGTTAGAGATCTTTTCCTTGTTGTTACGCCAGCAACTTCTGGTCAGGCTCCCTCCACAAATCAGTTAGTTGTTGTTGGGATGTCTTTACTGTTGAGTTGATGAAAGTTTCATGAAATATATGTCACCTCAGCAAACTTCTTAGGTGGTAGATTCATGATTATCTATATCAGCAAGTGTGAAACTCTGTCAGGGCATGTTTCCAGTCTTGCTCCTGGTTTGCTGATAAGGCCCATAATGAATGTTTGGTGTTGCAGCTAACAAGACTAATCTGAAAAACAGGCAGTCCTCTGGTATTGATCACACATGGAGTAATACTATTAACTATTCCATATATTATCCTTTGCTGTCTGAGAGTATATGCAGTAATGCAGTTATTGAGTTTAAATGTTTACATAGGCTGTGTCACATTTAAGAGTTGTATAATATGCAGTTGTCACAATTGAAAGGAGTCAATTGTGTGCATTTTTCATTGAAATTTATATATATTTGCTATTATATTAATTAGGTGACATGTGGTCAGTTTATTTAGTGTGAAAGAAGAATCACGTGATGTACCAAAGGCCTCTTTTTGTGAGAACACATCCGAAGCCTGAAGCTGAAAGCCTGAGTTAACAAAGATGGTTGATAAATATCATTGTCTTTCTCATTATTCCTGATGGGTGTTTGCAGTGATGAAGGAGGCCCCATGGAGGTTGTCAGGACTCCCAAACAATTGATAGTACATTCATACATGTGCATGAAATTAAAAAAAATAAAAGTAGAAAAAACGAAAAGTAACCAAAATAGACCACCTAAAAGTGATTCATAGCTTCACTGGACAACAAAGCCTGTTTTTAAAGCTAATTTTCAAATTTCCTATAGTGTCCAGGAGGATAAGTGGCCTTTACATAAGCCATAACAAACATAGTGGAACTAGAAAGTATTCTTACAGCTTCACTTTGTCAACATTTGTTACATTACTGCCTCATTCGAAAATGGAATAAATTCATTTTCCCCTCAAAATTCTACACTTAACACCCCATAATGACTATGTGGAAATTTTTTTAGCATATTTTGAAAAATTATCAATGAAATCATCATATGTATCCACAGCTTTTGCTCAATACTTGGTTGATGCATCGTTGGCAGCAATTACAGCTTTAATCGCTGCCAACGATTCTTTTTGAATATGATGCCACAGCTTAGCACACCTATTTTTGGACAGTTTTGCCCATTCTTTATTGCAGCACCTCTCAAGCTCCATCGGGTTGGATGGGGAGCACTGTCATTTCCGATCATTTTCCGATGTTTGATAGCATTCGAACCTGGACTAGTTGAGCCGCTCAGGAACATTCACAGAGTTGTCCTGAAGCCACTCTTGATATTCTGGCTTTGTGCTCAGACTTGATTTCCTGCTGAAAGATGAACCTTCTTCCCAGTCTGAGGTCAAAAGCGCTCTGGAGCAGGTTTTCATCCAGGATGCATTCATCTTTCCCTCAATCCTGACTAGTCTTTCTGTTCCTGCCACTGAAAACCACCCCTCAGTATGATGCTGCCACCACTGTAGGGATGGTGTTGGTCAGGTGATGAGTGGTGCCTGGTTTCCCCCTAAAAGGCCACCTGGTATTCACTCCAAAGAGTTCAATCCTTGTGTCATCAGTCCAGAAAAAAATATTTCTCATGGTGTCAGAGTCCCTCAGGTGCCTTTTGGCAAACTCCAGGCAGGCTGCCAAGTGCCTTTTTACTAAGGAGTGGCTTCCATCAGGCCACTCTACCGTACAGGCCTTATTGATGAAGAACTGCATGGATGGTCGTCCTTCTGGCTAGTTCTACTCTCTTCATTGTGGATTGCTGGAGCTCTGACGGAGTGAGCATCGGGTTCTTGGTCACCTCCTTGACTCAGTCCCCTCTCCTCTGATTGTCCAGTTTAGCTGGGCGGCCAGCTCTAGGAAGAGTCCTGGTGGTTCTGAACATCTTCCACTTTTGGATGATGGAGGCTAATCTTGAGACCTTCAAAGCGGAAGAAATATTTCCATACCCTTCCTCAGATTTGTGCCTTGAGATAATCTTGTTTGGGTGGTCTGCAGACAATTCCTTTGACTTTGTGCTTGGTTTGTGGTTTGACATGCATGTCACCGATGGGACCTTATGTAGACAGGTGTGTGTCTTACATATCATGTCTAATCAACTGAATTTACCTCAGGTGGAATCCAATGAAGCTGTAAGAACATCTGAAGAAAGATCAGTGGCAACAGAATGTACCTGAGCTCTAATCTAAGCTTCATGGCAAAGGCCGTAAATTGCTATGTACATTTCGTAAATTTGTTTGTTCTATTTTGTCAATGTGGGGTGTTTTCTGTGGAATTTTTGAGGGGGGAAAATGAATTTATCCCGTTCCAAAATAACCAAATATGGTAAAAGTGAAGTGGCATGCTTTAAAACGAAATAAAAACATCAAATCATTTATAAATGAACTGTGTTCAGCAACAACACATTCAGGAATCGTTCCAGAGCCTGTACTCACGTTCTTGATTACACATAACATGACATGCCTTATGTCTTTCACAATGTAGTGAACCTTGCCCCGTCTTTACCCAAGAAGGACTTAACCTTCTGAGGATGCCCCTTTTATGCTCAATCATGTAGCCATTATCTGATGGTAGTGAACCTGCTCGCCTGTGAAATGTTCCAAACAGGTGCTTTTGTAGTGTTGCACAACTTTACAGTCTTCGTGTTCATGTCTCAACATGTTTGGATGGGGTGCTACCATCAGAATAAGCATATACAGTATTTACGAAAATCAATGAGCTAAAGTGTCAAAAAATATATGATAGTATATATGATAGTATATTTTAGATGTTTACAAAATGTTAAGATGGATTATCAAGTTATCATTCTTTTACACAGCTTCATAATGTCTTTTAGAATTGGGTTGCCAGACATCAAATACTGAACAGGTCACAATGTTTCCCGGTATTGTTCCTAATTGACCGGGAACATCAGCCCACTGGCAATGAAATTACTGAGAACTTTAGTCTTGTGATACTGTTGCAGGGAAACGATAGCTCTGATTATGATTGGTTTAAACTGCATAAAGCTTTTTTTTTTTTTTTTTTTAATCGACAAAGCGTTTTTGTCTTTGGAAAGCTAGGGTGTTTTTTTTTTTTTTTTTTTGCATCTTCACATCATGCATATTAATTTTAAACTATCCAATGAGAAAGCAACTTTAACAATCTACTTGTTTGTAACTAATGTCTACAATTTTACGCTTCAGTTTTGCATTGATTCGGTGTCACATGATTGAAAACGTTTGTTGCCAACAGGCACTTTAATGTTAGCATAATCGAGAAATTAGGTCTTTTTGATTTAAAAAAAACAACACTGTTTCTTTGTGGCTGAGACTGCAAATCATGTAATGTTGCTGACAAAATATGCTATTTGTAGAATGTGAAGAAGACTTTCCCTTAAGAATGTGGTTAAATTTTCAATCAGGGAGGCATTTCAAAACACTCCAGGTCAACTAGAAAGTTGTTCTGTGATAGTGTTTGGGGACTACGAAGCGTTTGCGTTGTAATTTTGACAATGCTGTGGCTGTGAAACCAGGTAATTTGCAGGCTATTTTAAAAAGACTTCCTCTGCTAACAGAGTTGTCAATCAAGAAACGTGTGGTCGACTTCCCTGTGAACCATTTCCAGTGTCTTTTAGAGTTCATTTCCCATTGAGTTAACAGGCTGGAAGCTACTTAACATTTGGGAAGAATTCACTGAGTAGTTCCCCGAGGTTCTCTAAAATACTACACTTATGGACGGCAGCATGATATCAACATGGAGTATCACACCTGCCACTTTTATGATGTAAAGAGGCTGCCTGTAGATTTTTCATCCTCTTATGGTGTAATTTTTTTTACTGCTTCCTTGCTTTTTTTCCCAGCCATTTGTTTGACTGTGTGCTGACACTACTCCTCGAACATAACTGTACTCTTCCCCTCTCTCACTTCAGTCCTCTCATCCCACTCTCTGCACTGGACGTGGGTGAAGCTACCGCCTCTGTCTTGCCACCCACTCAATCATTACATTTTTCCTCTTTATTCTCTTGCCTCCAACCTGACGTCACAGTCCCCCCTTCATTGGTGTTCTTGTGCATAACATGCTTCGAAATGTGTTATGTGTATATGATCTCATGTGCGTTTGCATTAAATAAGTGGAATCTGTGGTTATTTTTCTTATTTTACTAGAAAATCTTTCCTGCTTTCTCGCCTGTACACATTCTTTTTCTCACCAGAGATTTTCCCCACCATACAGGCATCTTTGGAAACTGCTGGTAACAGCATAAGTCATGCTCCACACTGTAAACCCAAAGCTGTAGTATAGCCACCCACACATCCTCTTAAAGCCATATTGAAATTCCCTTAAAGTAGAGCTGTCATCATTTTGCTTTGTCTCTTGGGGGTCTACAGTCTACTCGTTATTAGTAAAATATGTGTTAAGTGCTTTGAGACTTAAAATGAGACAGTTTAAAAAAAGACCTTATTTCTTATATGTCCTTAATTCCACAAATTGACATACCATTCATCAGCATACCATCGATATGTGGTGTATTTGCTTGTCATTTTTCTTCATGTTAAGTCTGGTGGGTGGATAGTGAGTGGGTGGCTTGGATAATTGAGCTCAGGTGATTTATATGGAAATATGGAATTGAAGCATTGTATTTTAATTTGCCTGAGTGTAGAAACCGGCGGGGTTGCTTTTACATGTTCTTATGTATAATTCTGGTTGAACCTCATTTGCTTTTCTGTGTGTGTTTTTAACATTGTTGTGGACGGCCTGTAAACCTGCATCTGTCTATGTCCAGTTGTGTGCAACAGGTGCGACTTAAATATGACTGATTGCCGTGTTACGCTGTCTATCAAAGATTTAGTGTCTGTCAGGAAGTGAAACTAACTGAAAAATGAATTTTCGTTTTAATTGTTTGACTGTGTTCTCAACAGGACTTTGTGCTCAGAGTTAATTCAGCCTTTGTGCCAATGGTAATGAATCCAGATTGCAGGAGACGCTGGAGAACAGTTGCAGTTTAGCAGGACTTTTGTAGTCAGGGGTAACTCTTAACTTACAGTAGGGTCGGTACTGAAGGGTAAATGTGTAGGGTTCAGAAAAACAACAAAACACCTACTATAACAAAAAATAATATAACCTGTGCAGCTGTGTCATTAAAAAAAAAGTTTTCCAAATCTGCAAAAAATACCAAAATGAAATGCAGTTTTCTTGAAATGCTGCGATAGAAACCATGGATGCCCATGGACGCTACCCGTATGTTGTTGGATTAATCCATTGGCTGTTTGTCTCCTGCAGGATCCAGCTGGAATCTTTGAGCTGGTTGAGGTTGTCGGAAATGGGACATATGGGCAGGTGTATAAGGTGAGAAAAAATCTGAATAATGAAGTGGGAGTTTCACTGATATTTGAAGCATGTTTTTTTGTGCAGTGAGTTGCTGTAAACTTGGATGGAGTGCGACAGCAAAGACCCTTATAAGTCTGCATTTAGTGAAATGTTCTATTACCGGTAATTAAATTCTCAGAGTATAGCAGATTTATTTCATCGCTATGTCAGCAAATTTTTCAGCTGTCAGTATAACAAGTTTGAAGTAGCAGTGAGAGAAAGATAAGCGGCTACAGTGCAAGGAAAATTTTACCAGAAATGATGAAATTAGGTGATGAACTGATTGGCTACACTTAATGGGTGATATTCAAAGAGTTTCAGAGACATGGAGTCCCAGTTCTTTTTAAACTTTGCTCGCAACTGATCCAAATTGTTTTTTTTCAGGGCCGTCACGTGAAGACAGGCCAGCTGGCTGCCATTAAGGTCATGGATGTTACAGAGGAGGAAGAAGAGGAGATCAAAGCAGAAATTAACATGCTGAAAAAATACAGCCACCATCGCAACATCGCCACGTACTATGGTGCCTTTGTCAAGAAGAGTCCGCCAGGACACGATGACCAACTTTGGGTCTGTCTACCCTCTGTCTACCCTTTTACCTCCTCAGATGTTGTCACACCATATGTGTCATTAATGTGTTGACTCAGTTTTTGTTTGTCTGTGTGTAGCTGGTGATGGAGTTTTGCGGGGCAGGATCGGTGACTGACCTGGTGAAAAACACCAAGGGCAGCTCTCTGAAAGAGGACTGGATTGCTTACATCTGTCGAGAGATTCTAAGGGTAAGAAGTTACAGCCATGCTGGTCAAAATAAATTTGCAGTAAAAGTCAGTCTTTTTTTGACCATTCTTGGGTTTTTTCTGTGTCCAGGGCCTCTCTCATCTCCATGCTCATAAAGTTATCCACAGAGACATCAAGGGCCAGAACGTGCTGCTAACAGAGAATGCAGAGGTCAAACTTGGTATGAACTGAAAGATTTTGCTTGTTGAACTGACAATGAAGGCATAAAGGGGCGGCAGTGGCTCAGCGGTAGAGCAGATGTCTTGCAGACAGATCGCCCCAGTCATCGGTGGATCGCCAGGACATCACCGGAGTGTGAGCTGACGGTGGGAGGCGTCAGCTCACCTCCCCCTCCCTCCCAGCCACTGCCGAGGCGCCCTTGAGCAAGGCGCCGTCCCCCCTACAAGCAGTTCAATTGGGGCGCGTTTCAGAAGCCGCTGCCCGTCACTCTGCCTCCCGATGTGTGTAGTTTGAAGTGTGTACTAACTGCATGCTTATAGGCCCCCTTGTGTGCTGTGTTTCATACACTGACTGTTAACTAACACAAAATATGTATACACCTGAGTGACAATGTGGGGATTAATAAAGTATACTACTACTTCTTCTAAAATCACCAATCATTTCCTTTTTTTTGTCTGATTACATGCAGTCGATTTTGGTGTGAGCGCTCAGTTGGACAGGACCGTCGGGCGCAGGAACACCTTCATCGGCACACCTTACTGGATGGCACCTGAGGTCATCGCCTGTGATGAGAACCCTGACTCCACTTACGATTACAGGGTAACAACAGAATTATGCTTTCTGTGAGCAATGCACTGTGGGAGCATATGAAAGACGACTGACACACTCTCCTTTATGTGTTTCAGAGCGATATCTGGTCCCTGGGAATCACAGCCATAGAGATGGCAGAGGGAGCTCCTCGTAAGTCCAGTGTTTTCATCCTGCATTTCTTTTTACTGAACAACAAGTCATATGTTTTGGTCTCAAAATCCACACTTGAAGACATCATGAATGATTTGTTGTTTTGCATATTCAGCCTTGTAGTCTGTGCTTTCAGATGGACTGCTGACTCACTATAATTAAGCTAGTATAGTCATGAACCTGCAGTTGGTGTGTGGAGGCTGGTAGCAGAGAACTCTGCTCTGCTTCTGCGGTCAGTTCAGTGGGAAGCTCTGTCTGCTTTGAGATTTGGTGTCAGATCTGACTAAGAAGCAACAAAACCCTCAGTTCAGAGTAGCAGCCAAAATGTTTACAAAATAAATTACCTCATCGGATCGGTTGGTGGTTGTTAAAATGCAAGCCTGGAGCAAGATTGGACTTACTCATTGGTCGGCTTGCTTTATTGAAATGGACATTGAGTAGATTTATAAAACACTTGTGGCACAGTTTGTTTTTGTTTTTGTTTTTTTACAAAAGACATCACATTTTCTACAGCTCTGTGTGGCTAATCACAGAGCTGGGGTAAGTGATTTTTAAAATAGAAAATTAAAGGGAGAGTCTTCCTCCTAAAATGTCTGAGCTTTGGCTTTTTGTTGCTTTGCTTTGCAGAGTTTGAGACTAGATATTGATTTTGGGATCGTTGTCTTTAATGAGGAAAGGTTTTTAGTGCTCACCTTTAAACTTACTTTTAGGGTAAGGCCAAGCAATAAATCCAGATGTCTTCAAAATTACAAAATGGCTAAGTGTGATATCTAAATCACAGAAGATCAATCATTTTTGATAAAGATAAAATCTGGTACTACTTCTTCTTTTCCTTTCGGCTTTTCCCTTCAGGGGTCGCCACAGCGAATCAATTGCCTCCATCTCACCCTGTCTTGTGAATCCTCTTCTCTCACACCAACTACCTTCATGTCCTCTTTCACTACATAAATCACCTCTTTGGTCTTCCTCTATTCCTCCTGCCTAGCAGTTCAAAACTCATTCTTCTACCAATATATTCACCATCTCTCCTCTGGACATGTCCAAACCATCTCAGTCTGGACTCTCTGACTTCATCTCCAAAACCTCAAACATGTGCTGTCCCTCTGATGTACTCATTCCTGATCCTATCCTGGTCACTCCCAGAGAGAACCTCAGCATCTTCATATCTGCTACCTCCAGCAATGCCTCCTGTCTTTTCCTCAGTGACACTGTCTGTAGACCAAACAACATCGCTGGTCTCACCACAGTTTTGTACACCTTTCCTTTCATTTTAGCTGAAATTCTTCTATCACACATCACACCTGACACTTTTTCCACCCGTTCCATCCTGCCTGTACACGCTTCTTCACCTCTTTTCCACACTGTCCATTGCTCTGGACTGTTGTACTTAAAATCCTCCACCTTCTTGATCTCTTCTCCCTGTAACCTCACTCTTCCACTTGGGTCCCTCTCATTCACACACATGTACTCTGTCTTACTGCAACTAACCTTCATTCCTCTCCTTTCCAGGACAAACCTCCACCTCTGTAGCTTCTCCTCCACCTGTTCCCTGCTCTCACTGCAGATCACATGTCATCTACAAACATCATAGTCCATGGGGATTCCTGTCTAACCTCGTCTGTCAGCCTGTCCATCACCATAGCGGACAAGAAGGGGCTCAGAGCTGATCCCTGATGCAGTCCCACTTCCACCTTGAACTCCTCTGTCATACCTACAGCACACCTCACCACTGCCTTACAGTCCTCATACATGTCCTGCAGCGTTCTAACATACTTCTCTGCCACTCCAGACTTCCTCATACAATACCACAGTTCCTCTCTGGGCACTCTGTCATAAGCTTTCTCCAGATCTACAAAAACACAATGCAGCTCCGTTTGGCCTTCTCTGTACTTCTCTGTCAACATTCTCAAAGCAAATACTGCATCTGTAGTATTGTATTGTATGGCTCATCAGTTTTATTCCTCTGTAGTTGCCACAACTCTGCACATCTCCCTTGTTCTTAAAAATAGGCACCAGCACACTTCTCCATTCCTCAGGCATCTTCTCACTATCTAAGATCTTGTTGAATAACCCAGTCAGAAACTTGACTGCCACCTCTCCTAGACACTTCCAAACCTCTACAGGTATATCATCAGGACCGACTGCCTTTCCACTCTTCATCCTCTTCAATGCCCTCCTCACTTCATCCTGACTAATCTTTGCTACATCCTGGTCCACAGCAGTCACCTCTTCTAGTCTTTGTTCTCTCTCATTTTCCACGTTCATCAACTCTTCAAAGTACTCTTTCCGTCTTCCCGTCACACTACTGGCACCTGTCAATAGACTTCCATCCCTATCCTTAATCACCCTAACCTGCTGCACGTCCTTCCGATCTCTGTCTCTCTGTCTTGCCAACCGGTATAGATCAGTCTCTCCCTCCTTACTGTCCAACCTAACATACAAGTCATCATAAGCCCCTTGTTTGGCCTTTGCTCCCTGTAGTTTCACCTTACGCTGCATCTCCCTGTACTCCTGTCTCCTCTCCTCAGTCCTCTGTGTCCCACTTCTTCTTAGCTAACTTCTTTCTCTGTATACACTCCTGTACCTCCTCAATCCACCACCAAGTCTCCTTATCTACTTTCTTTCCAGATGACACACCAAGTACTCTCCTACCTGTCTCCCTGATCACATTAGCTGTAGTTGTCCAGTCATCTGGAAGCACCTCCTGACCACCCAGAGCCTGTCTTAACTCCGTCCTAAACGTCATGCAACACTCTTCCTTTTTCAGCTTCCACCATTTCATCTTCTGCTCTGCCTTTGTCTTCTTCATCTCCCTCACCACCAGAGTCATCCTACACACCATCCTATGCTGTTTGACTACACTCTCGCCTACCACTACTTTGCAGTCACTGATCTCCTTCAGATTACACTGTCTACACAAGATGTAGTCTACCTGTGTGCTCCTACCACCACTCTTATAGTTCACCCTATGTTCCTGCCTCTTCTGGAAGAAAGTATTCACTACAGCCATTTCCATCCTTTTTGCAAAGTCAACCACCATCTGTCCTTCTGCGTTCCTCTCCTGGATACCAAACCTGCCCATCACCTCCTCATCACCTCTGTTTCCTGCACCAACATGTCCATTGAAGTCTGCACCAATGACAACTCTCTCACTTGTATGCTCTGCATCACTTCATCAAAGTCCAACCAGAATTTCTCCTTCTCCTCCAGCTCACATCCTACCTGTGGAGCATACCCACTAGCAACATTGAAAATCACAGCTTCGATTTCTAGCTTCAGACTCATTACTCTATCCGGCACTCTTTTTACCTCCAGGACATTCCTAACAAACTCCTCCTTCAAGATAACTCCTACTCCATTTCTCTTCCTATCTACACCATGATAGAACAACTTGAACCCTGCTCCTAAACTTCTAGCCTTGCTACCTTTCCACCTGGTCTCCTGGACACACAGTATGTGTACCTTCCTTCTGGACTTGGGACCGGCACAATAAGACACTGCCTTGTGTCCTGTTGTGGCACAAGAGGATACAAGCCAGATAAAATCTGTTATAATCTATTATAAACAAAGCATTGTGGTTTTATAGAGATTCCTTGGCTTCCAAATAATTTTTCATGGAGGAAAAAGTGGAAAAGAGTTTTTTCAAATGTTCTGACATCCTTTCTTCATGTGACTGAAGCAGTCACTCAAACTGTATAGATTCTATAATGTAGATGACGTTGTGAATGTCATAAGGCACGCAGGCCAACTTTGATGCTGGTTTTGCTGTGCCATTATTATGGCACAGCAAAACCAGCAGCATATCTCACTCTTTCAGTCTCATTAATGAAGTATGTTTTTGACTATGGCTATCAAGGTATCCGATACGTGCTGCACAATTATCCAAGCCAGAAGTATTCACAGTAAATATTTTATTGTTGTATTTGAAAACAAGATGAGAGTAAAAGCCATCATTTCCAGCCATTTCACCAACTGCCATCAAGCCATCATTGCTTCAGATTTATTGTGTTTCTAACTTCATTTACTTATTTTTTTAGGGGAAGCAGAGAACATGGCTCTCATTATTTAAACCTACTAAGATTTATCAGTTTTCCATAAATCCTTGTGGGAGGATCGCATTTGTGTGTCTAGAGGTGTGGGGCAGGGGCACAGCAAGCTAAGCAGATGGGTGTTGACATTTTGGTGGAGGTTTGCCAGCTGATGTTAGCCATTCTGCCAACCGCATCTATTGTTTATTAACAGTTCATGTTAAATGAAGATCACATTATCAGTACTGTAAATCTAGGATTCCTCTGCTTGAATGTGGCTCTTTAAATGCTGAGATAAAATGTCCTCCTTGCCTTTGGCTACCTCAGTTGCGTTGTGTATGACCAAAAGACTGTTATAAAAGCTTTTTTACTGCCTGAGTGTAAAGCTTACCAGTCAGGTTTAGCTACCTACCTACACTGGGAACACAATGACTCAGAGTCCTTGTTCTTATATTCAGTGTAACAATAAGCCTGAGGCACCTGGAAATATTGGATAAGAGTAGCTACAACCATGTTTGAGCACAGAAAGAGTGTATGCAGTGATTGATAGTAGGTGTATGAATTATGATGACCTGTCGAATTTACATCTCCCCATGTCCTTAATTTGTGTAGCCTTGTGTGACATGCACCCAATGAGGGCCCTCTTCCTGATTCCCAGGAATCCGCCTCCGAAACTGAAGTCCAAAAAATGGTGAGTTATCAACCGTGCTGCTGTTTCCTTGAGTTCCACTCATATGATATTAAGTATGCAAAAAAGTGTCTAAGCATAAACAGAATTTCAGAGAAGTTTGAAGAGAAAGTTGTAATCTCAATGGAAATTCAATAAAAAATTCATTTTTTGCTTTGGTGCAACATGTCTGCAGTCTGCTGCAGCATTTCAGAAAATAGGATGAAATTTAAATTTATAATCTGTTTGATTTATGGTGGTACTTCATAGTTGCACATCAGTTTAAAGGAAATACTTTTTTTTATCCATTTAGCTGGAGGAAGAAACTGTTTCAAATCAAGCATCACATAAAGAAGTTGTAGTATATTCTTATGGACACAGGAACTTTACAATAACAATGACACACTACCTGTGGCATGTAGCTAGAGCACACGTTTGTTCACAATGTCACTTTCAAATGGTGCAACATGAAAATCTGGCAGACACACCCTTCCAGCCAGTTGTGACAGGATAGAGTACGGCACTTTTTATTTCACCCAAAAAATTTCAGCAAAAACAAAGCTTATTTGAATTGTTTAGTGCTATGTAGTGCATAAATATAAATTCTGTCACAATGTTTAATAGCTTTCATATTATTTGCAAACATGTACGTGTTATAACTTGAATGTAATCTTTTGATAATGAAATAATTAGTGTTTTTTAATAATCAATGGTTAAATTCTTTAAAAGGGACATATAGCAGCAAAGCAGGAAAAATCAGGTTGTGGCATGAGAGCACATTTACATTCACTGCTTTAACATATTTGTTTACTTCATCTTTGAATAAACAGGCTACTGCAGCATGTTTGAAGATAAGCTGAATCCATTTAAAATAACCCCAACTTTTTTTTTTTTGCTTCCATTCCTTTTCCTGCTACTCATTAGTAAACCCACTTAGTATCCATGATGGTCTAACTGCATTCAGAATGCAATGAGTCTTTCCTCAATGTTTTGTGATTCTAATCATTAACAAGGCAGTCAGAGACTGCATCATCCCGCAATTTATCCTGACCTACTTTCAAGGTAGGTCAGGGTACCATGAAAGTAGTATCTGACTAGTGCATAGACTAATGCATATGGAGAAGGCCAGTGTGAGTAAGACATTTGATCAAAGCTAGTGCATAGGTAGATCAAAGCGTTAGTTTTGATCTGTGGTCTTACACTGGCCTTCTCCCTCGTCTTTCTCTTATCTGTTTCCTGAGTGTACAAAAGTTGAAATTTGACCTTGACCTAGTTTTCTCAAGGTCAAGGTCATCTTAATTTTTATCCCCTTTGCCGCCAGAGTAATGTGCTTTTTGTTTCATCTTTCTATCTGCAACGTTTGCGAAAATATTTGGTGGACAAACGAACACACGAACACTGACAATACATCACCGCTTTGATGCGGGATGTAATTAAGAAGCCTTCAGTCAATATTGTGTGGCTCATACAAATACAAATGAAAATGCAAAAACAAAGGACGGGATGGATGCAGGAAGACAACTGTTCTGTTGCCCTGTTTTGCTAACCTACAGGTAGCATGAACTACGTGATTAAATGAACTGAATTGTAAAATTAGTAAAATTCATGAAAAAATTTTTTTTCGTTTGACTGAGTGTGAAGAAAAACGCTTTAGTTGACACTTAACATCAAAAGTTATGCATCCATTTCCTTCCTAGGACATTCTAGAGAGGCGTTAAAAGACAAACCTTGTCCAACTTGAAACTCTCATTGTTGTTGGATCAGGATTCTGGTCAGCAACTCTCCTTCCAATCATTCATGCCTCACCACCCTCCCACTCTTCCTTGCTAGTTCATCATCCTCTAACCTCCCCGTTCCTCACAGGTCCAAGAAATTCATTGACTTTATCGAGGCCTGTCTCGTTAAGACGTATCCCAGCCGACCGTCCACAGAGCAGCTGCTCAAGCACTCGTTCATCCGCGACCAGCCCACCGAGCGTCAGGTCCGAATCCAACTCAAAGACCATATTGACCGCACACGCAAGAAAAGAGGCGAGAAAGGTAAGCGGTGTGATCCAGCCGACCTTATCTCTACATGGACAATAATCTATTAAAGCGACTTTGGACTAGTTTAATATTTGGGTTAGGATGTATGACTTCTCTTACTGTATTTGTTTTTTCCAGAGGAGACAGAGTATGAGTACAGTGGTAGTGATGAAGAGGATGAAAACCGAGGAGATGACAGAGAGTCAAGGTAAAGGCAGATTATCATCTCTGTCCAAGTAGTATGAATCCTGAACTTGTCTTCTCAGTGCGTATGGTTACTCCCGATACCTCTCTTCCTCACTTCTTCAATTTGGTCATCAGTTCCATCCTCAATGTTCCCGGTGAGTCCACCCTGAGGCGGGACTTCCAGCGTCTGCAGCAGGAAAACAAAGAGCGCTCAGAAGCACACAAGAGGCAGCAAGCCCAACTGGCTGCTCAGCGCAGAGACCCTGAGGAACACAAGAGGCAACTGTTGCATGATCGACAGAAACGCATCGAAGAACAGAAGGAACAGCGTCGACGACTTGAAGAGGTATTATCAACGTGCAAATTTCCGAAATTTTAAGGATTTAGACATGAAGGCTGGAAGCAATAGGAAATAGTTATTCTTGACCTTTCAAAACTTCCTGAAACTTCTCTGGTTGAGCTGCTTCTTGACAACCACTATATCCTGATAGAAATAGTAAAAGCCCCCAAAACTCTACCTATAAGTACAGTAAACAATTTCTTTTCTGTTTCTGTATATCATATCAGAAGAGCTAATGCTAGGTTCATGTTTTGATAATGAGGATAATCAAGCTCATCGTCCCCCATTGTTTTCTGTTTGAAGCTACTCCTTTCAGGCTCTTGTATAATATTTCGCACAAAGACATGAGACTTAAATTCATGTTTCTACCCAACAGTTGGTCAAGAAACCAAATAAATGTATTTTTCAATATATCCAACTTCCTTTAAGTAAATCAAAGATATTCATTTAGCATTCTTCAGAACTTTTCTTATAAAGCTTCTTACAGACACGTACAGTAAAGATTACATGGACCACTGAAATGGTATTAGTTTATTTTTTCAATTATCTTCATGTACAACCATTCTTCCCAAACAATGCACTCTATCTAAAATCTTCATGGAGCTTTGTTCATTGTGTATATTCTGCGCCAAACCGTAATTGCAAATCATTTTTATGGAATGGAATGGATTGTCGACGGTGAGATTCCTGAATGTGTATCATGTCACCATCGTGACAAAAGCAACAGGGCTTGTTTTGACATTTTGTTTGTGCATTTTTTGTAAACTCTATATCAATGATAAATAGTCATAAAAAAAAGACCTCGTTGTAATCCCTGCAGTGATTGGTTGATAGTCATTAATTATGTAACCACATAGATTAAACACACGTTACAATTTACATAGGGTTTTGGTTAACCTTAAAATTCTAACATTATTGTGCGTTATTAATAAGGATTATAATTCTGTAAAATTTAACTCTTCCATTTTCGGCATTCATCCTCATCTCCACCTCTATCTTCTGTGGCTCGTCTGTTCAACTGTACAGTGCCAACTGTAATCGAGTAAGAGCTCTGAGGGTTTTGTGACACTAACAGACCAAACTGTTTATTTCAACGTCTTCCAAAGGAATAGTGAACAGTTTTGGTCAGTGTGAGTTTGAATCAAAACTGTTTGAAAATTTATTTGGATTCAGTATCTACGTATGTACAGTATGTTTGTGAATGACTCACAGCTTGTGTTTTATTTCCTCCTCCCTCTCCCTTATATGTGAGGGAAAGGCTTCACGTATAAGTTGGCTTTCCTTCTTAAATGCTCCTGTACAAACATAGCCTCTGAGCTCATTGCTGTTTTTCCTGTCACCCTTCCCTCCCAGCAACAGAGAAAGGAGCGAGAGATGGTGAGGCAGCAGGAAAAAGGTCCCCATCGGAGACTCGACGATATGAGGAGGGAGGAAGACCGAAGGTTGGCTGAGAGGGAGCAGGTAACCAACCACAAGAGACTAGGGGCTGCCATCAACCAATCAGAGTCGAGTGGGGGTGTGCCCACTGGCAACACTGTGCAAGTTGCTCCAGTGGTGAAATTCCATGAGTAGGTTGCCATAGCAGCAAGAGTCTAAATTAGTGTATTTATTCACAGATGAGTTTTCTGTGGGTGAGCTCTTTGCGTCTCTTGTGCCGTTTCCAGTTTACCCTCAGTTACAAAACACTCCAGCATCACAGCACCTGTAATGACGAATGCTGATTTTAAGTCAGTATGGTAATTTATGATCTCAATGTCCTCCTGAAATTTTTGATTATTCTCAGGTCAGAGAAATTTCTCAGTCTGTGAGTGATTTTACACAGTGATGTCATGTTTTACCTTCTAAGGAGGGAAGGTTCATGTTTAGTCTGGAAAATTTTGTCTTAGAGCCACATTTATTTATTTTTGTCAGGACTAGACAGTTTCTGTTGTTTACCGGAATGACATTCCGTGAATGCTGTCTGCCAACCCTCCCCTTGCACTTTACTTCCTTTACCCTCCACCGTAATGCAAAACATTTCTGCCTCTTACCTTTCCACAGGAGTTCATCAGACATAAGTTAGAAGAAGAGCAGCGACAGTTAGAAATCCTTCAGCAGCAGCTGCTTCAGGAGCAGGCACTGCTTATGGTAAATAATCCTCACTGCTCCATCATTTCTTGTTTGGGGTTGTTCTTTTAATTTGAATAAAAGTCTACCATGATGAATACTTTCACAGATTCAGCTCTGCTGAATTAAAAATAAAAGCGGATTTGGATCTTTGATTGAGCGTTTGTTTTATTTGGATCAAGATATACTGTTTCTCCCAGTTTTACAGCGAGCTTATTCTCACTACTGTATGGAGGAGGCGGCCATAACACTGTCTATCCCTCCTGAGAAACATGCACGTAATCCCTGTAGTTTCATAACGACCCATGCTTAGTCACAGGGCACCGTCCTGGAATAGTTCTGGGTTTCAATTCTGTGATTAATGATTAACAGCGGTAGTATTTGCAGCAGACATACAAGGCGAGTGCTGTGAAGCACTTTTTTTTAAGATCCTTTGAAATGTATATTAAAGAAACCACAGTTGATACAAAAAATGACAGTTACATATATATTTTGTGACTGCTGCAGATTTGTAAAAATTATGTTCTATATTCCAAATTGTAATAAACTCTCCCCAGCTAATGGCTAGCCGGGGGAGCTGTGTATTCAAGCTTAACTCTCTACGAACAGAAATAGTTTGAAATTTTTATTGACATTTTCTCTGGCCTTATTTTTCATTTGTGAAATATTGCATTTTAATGAGGTCACTCATTTAAGATCAGCAATTTATATCAGCAATGATATTGTTTTGTTCTTTTACATCAATAATATCCTTCATTATAGATATTGATATTCCATAATCTCTCATAAAAATGCAGTAGTTAATTGCTGAATGGTAGAAAATGTGGAAACAAATGTGTCTTGTGATGTATTCTCAAGTTGTTTTATTTCTTAAAGTTGGATACAGTAATTCCTTGTTACTTGGAGTTAATGCGTTCCAGCTCCACCTGAGAAAAACAAAATTCCACAATATTGCAAAAAAATATTTTATTATTTACGGTAATGTAAACGTTTGTGAACTCTCAAGAAGGTGGAGGATTTTAAGTACTTAGGGTCAACAGTCCAGAACATTGGAGAGTGAAGAAGTGTTTACAGGCAGGATGGTACAGGTGGAGAAAAGTGTCAGGTATGATGTGTGATAGAGTTTCAGCTAAAATGAAAGGAAAGGTGTACAAGACTGGTGAGACCAGTGATGTAATTTGGTCTTTTCCTCAGTGTCACTGAGGAAAAGACAGGAGACAGAGCTGGAGGTAGCAGAGATGAAGATACTGAGTTTCTCTTTGGGAGTGACCAGGATGGATAGAATCAGGAATGAGTACATCAGAGGGACAGCACATGTTAGAGGTTTTGGAGATAAAGTCAGAGAGGCCAGACTGAGATGGTTTGGACATGTCCAGAGGAGAGATAGTGAATATATTGGTAGAAGGATGCTGAGATATGAACTGCCAGGCAGGAGGCCTAGAGGAAGACCAAAGAGGAGGTTTATGGATGTAGTGAAAGAGGGCATGAAGATAGTTGGTGTGAGAGAAGAGGATGCAGAAGACAGGGTTAGATGGAGGCAACTGATTCGCTGTGGCGACCCCTGAAGGGAAAAGCCAAAAGGAGAAGTTGATGAACCTTCCCAATACTGATATTTAACCACCTTTAATCTGTATTACCTTTTCCCACACTCTTGTCTGTTTCAAGCACTTTGGTGGTTCACGGAAGTGCGCTGCCTTCCGTGAGTCTCCTTAGCGCAGCGCACTTCCGGATGCTGTTAGCCAATAGCATGCAAGTACATTATCGCGTACTAAAAATCTGCGATGTTGTGAAGCCGTGCATCATGAAGTGCGAACAAGCAAGGGATTACTGTATATCTTTTATGTACTGGAGCTGTATGTCTTTCTCAAACTCACAAAAAATCTTACAATGAAGATCAGTGAAGGTTCCTCTGAAAGACTGATTGTTCAAATGAATGAATGAATGCTTTTTATTTCGAACATGTGCGCAGAATAACAATAATCAAGACAACAATAATACTAATAACATACAAAACATGCCCGAAAAGGAGTAGGATGAAGCATATGCTTAGTTAATCCTACCCCTTCTTCACTTCTCCATTGACATGAATGCCCTACTTATAATAATAGAGTGCATAGTACAAAAAAATAAAGTACTAAACATATATACGAGAAAAGAGAATAAACAGAAAAGTTACAAATAGAATTAATAAAAAACACCTGATTGTTAGACCCCTTCCCTCTCCCTGTACCCAGTGAAAACCATGTGCTTGTAGCGCTTTTTATACTGGATCATGCTTGGACATTGCTTGAGCTCCACACCCAACCTGTTCCACACCTTCACTCCACAAACAGAAACACAAAAACTTTTCAATGTTGTAAGTGCCCTCTGATGTTTTAAGTTGTGCTCCCCTTAGATGATAATTCCTTTCTCTATTGAAAAACATTTTTTGAATATTACCAGGAAGTGTATTATGTATTTTTGTACATCAGTTGTGCTGTTTGAAAATGAATAATGTCAGTGAGTTTTAATATTTTGGATTTTAAGAATAGTGGGTTTGTGTGATCTCTATAACCGGCATTATTAATTATTCTTATGGCTCTTTTCTGTAATTTGGATAATGAATTTATTGTACTATTATAAGTGTTGCCCCAGACCTCTGCACAGTAATGTAAATATGGTAAAATGAGAGAATGTGGAGTGACCTGTGGTCCAGAATGTGTTTGGCTTTGCTCAGAACTGAAATGATTCTTGATGATTTGCTTTTTATGTGTTTTATATGAGCTTTCCAGTTAATCCTCTCATCTATTATCACCCCTAGAAACTTATTTTCATATACCCTTACAATATCCACCCCATCTATCTGTACATGTGCGTGAATGTTCTTATTGCAGTTGCTGAATATCTTGAATTTGGTCTTACTTAGATTTAATGATAATTTGTTCCCGTCAAACCACATTTTTAATTTGCGTATTTCATCAGTGACCCTCCCCATTAGTTTGTATAATTCCCCCCAGTACAAAAAATGCTGCAAATAATACTAGTTTTAATACCTTTGAACTTTGCATATATCATTTATATAAAGAATAAACAGTTTAGGACCCAACACTGACCCCTGGGGAACGCCACAAGCAATGTCCAAGCATGACGATGAACATTCACCCACCTTCACAAATTGTTTCCTGTTGCTCGGATAGCTTTTCACCCAGTGCAGTGCTAACCCCCTGATCCCATACCTCTCAAGTTTATTGATTAAAATGTCATGATTGATTGTGTCAAATGCTTTTTTGAGATCTATGAATATTCCAACAGAGTGCAGTTTATGATCAATGGCATTGGTGATCTCCTCAATTCTATTAATGCTGGTGATGTTGAACTGTTTGCTCTAAACCCATACTTACTATGAGAGAGTAATTTATGTTTATTTATGAATTTATCTAGTCTGTTATTGAACAATTTTTGGAGAATTGTGGAAGCAAGGTAACAGGCCTGTAATTTGTGAAGTGGTGTCTATCCCCAGTTTTATACAGCGGTACAACTTTAGCTATTTTCATGCTGTTAGGAAATTTACCAGTCTGGAATGATAAGTTGCAGATATATGTTAGTTGTTCCGAAATCCCCTTAATGAAGTTTTTTACAACTTTCATATCAATTTCATTTAAATCCGTGGATGTTTTACTTTTACATTTATTTACAATATCTATTATTTCATTTCCTTCCACTGCTGTGAGGAACATTGAACTGGGATTCCTTTCTATAAGGTTGTCACTCCGCTTCTCATCTAAACATGGATCTGGGATTTCATCTGCCATTTTTGGTCCAACGTTTACAAAAAAACTGTTAAAACTGTTGACAACATCATCCATATTATCCATCTTCGTGTTATTTTCAACAAAATATAGAGGGTAGCTCTGATGTTTAGTACCATTTTTAATAATACTGTTTAATATGTCCCACATTCCTTTAATGTTGTCTTTGTAATTACATAATATTTTGCTGTAATATTCCTTTCTACATACCCTTATAATATTAACTTTCTTTTTGTTTTTTGTATTTATTTTCTGCCTCTTTTGTTTTTTAATGAACTCTCTATATACTGTAGTGTGTTTTTCTTTTTGCAGGCATTTTGTGATCCCTTTGTGAACCATGGTCGATCTTTGTACTTTTGATTTCTGACACATTGCTTTATTTGACTATTTTTATTATATAATGATGTGAATATTTTTTATAAAAGTTTCCTATGCACTATCAATGTCTTTTTCATTATATAAATTCTCCCAATTTTGTGCCCATAAGTCATTCTTTAATGTATTCATAGTTTCCTCTGTCCTCACTCGCCTGTATTTTAGTCTCTCCTCTGGGTGATTTCTCTGCTGGTTGTTATTATAAATTGTAAAAACTGGTAGGTGGTCACTGATATCATTGATTAATAGTCCGTTTACTGTATTATTTTCAATATTATTAGTGAATATGTTGTCAATTAGAGTAGTAATTAAAACATGTATTTGCTTTTGAATGTCTGATCTCCAGTGAATGAGAATGTTTTTTCTCTGGGATGTCTCGTTCCTTTTGGAACACTGTGGCCTTCACATGGCTGGGAGACATTCCTACAACTCACAATGAAAACACAAGTCATCCAACTTCACTGTCAGTGTCCATCAAGAATGCAGCAACACAAAGTTTTAGCTACAGACATTTTGGTGTGGGTTGGTGATTGACTGCTGCACTAAAAATAAAAACACACAGGAGATGATGAAATCCACTAAGAACATTTCCTATTTTAATGAATGAAATCGACACTGGTCAGCTATATATGTCAAAACCTCTATCTGTGTTGTCTGTGCAGCTCAACTGTGTTTTTCAGATGCATTTTGACTCGTCTGACATGCATATTGTCTAGTATGAGGAAGCAACTGTTTAACTCTGATTTGTTTTTTAGGAATATAAGCGCAAGCAGTTGGAGGAGCAGCGTCAGTCTGAGCGGCTGCAGAGGCAGCTGCAGCAGGAGCATGCATACCTGGTGTCTTTACAGAAACAGCAGCAAGATAAGAAGCCTCAGCTTTACCACTATAACAAAAATCTGGAGCCAAACAACAAACCAACCTGGGCCCGTGAGGTAGTCGTGTAACCTACATCTGAACTGTAACACATCACAAATGGCTTTACACTGGCCTCATCTGACATCCTTATTTGTTATAGGTGGAGGAGCGAAGTAAGCTCAATAGGCAGGGTTCCCCCAAGATCTGCACCACTGTCTCGGACACTGCCATTCAGTCGCGCTCTGACTCAATCAGCCAATCAGGAGCTGCCCAGTCTGCTCAAACCCCGCCAATGCAAAGGCCTGTTGAACCCCAAGGTGGACAGGGAAAGGTGGGTGGTGCAAGTTCAGTGGAGGAAAACCTTCTGTAACAACAACATAGGATACGTCTGCTTCTGCTTTTCTGCCCCTGATTCTTCAGCTGCTTTACCTTTACTTGTGTCTGCTCTTATTTTTGCCTCTTCTTTTCCCTCCCTCCCCTCCTTAATTGTCTGTGATCACTTAAAAACACTTGCAAAATCACCTCGGATCATCAACATGACCTTGCACTATTCTCCACCTGCTTCTCCAACCGCCTTGGCTTCCTCCTTCTACTCGGCTGCTCCCCCTCTGCCTGTAGTTCCAGATGGCTCACTTGGTTCCACTGAAGCCTTATGCTGCTCCGGTTCCTCGCTCCCAGTCTCTCTGTGACCAGCCCACTAAGACTATGTCCGCCTTCCCCACCCAGGATCCTTCTCTTGCCCCCACACCCCGTCCAATCCACTCTAGAGAGCTGGTTCGTCAAAACTCAGACCCCACTTCTGAAACCCCAGCGCCACAGGTGCACCAAATGAGAGAAGATCGCGGACCTTGGATCCGACTGCCGGATGTGGAACTCCCACCTAAGGTGGAACCTTCTGACTCTGCACTGTGTGAACAAACACAAAACAGACCTCAGTTTGCACTTACACAAAAAAACTAAGTTTGCAAACCTCTGACGAATGACTGACTTGTCGTCATCAGATTCCCCAGAGGACAGCATCCATTGCCACTGCTCTCAACACCAACCTGGCCTCTGGCATAAGGCACCCAGTAAGAGCCAGGTACTGAAAAGAGCCAAACGATTTGTTTGATCAGCACCTTTTAAACGAGGTAGGTTTTAGTGACTCCTGGAGATAACTTATTTGTGTCCTGATGGCAGCAATCCAGATCTCAGCCGCAATGATCGCTGGGAAAGGGGAGACAGCATGAGCATCATATCCAGTCTGCCCCAGACTGGTTCCCTAGAGAGGCATCGCATCCTCAGTGAGTCCCTGGCTCCCTATGCTCTTCTCTGTAGGAAATGTTTGCAGTTGGTCTGGTTTAGAATTATAACTGCACACTACTTTTCTATTTGCAGGTTCCTCCAAAATGGAGTCTCCCATTCTCTCCCATGACAGTCGTCACAAGCCAGGGGAGTCTCGCACGTCCTCCCGCCCTGGGCGCCCTGCTGTAAGTGGTTCTTTCCAAAACAAAATATATGTGGTGTGTTCCCCTTTTCCTTAACTTAAGTTACTAGTTGTGACATTGCAGGATTACTACATGCAGCACATATATTTGTCACGTATAGGAAGCAGTAAAGAAAAGTACTAACTTGGATTTATTGATTTAATAGAAAGTTACCTGCTCAGTACATTCACTAAAAGGAGATTAATTCAATGTATGCCAGTCACCTGGCTGCTCCTTTGCACTTCTATTATTTCACACTGTTGCTATTACCCTTCGTGATTCTCCTCTCAAAGCCCTGTTTGTTTATTTTACCTTAAAATGCAGAGTTACAAGAGAGCTATAGGGGAGGTTAGTACTTTTGTGTATTTTGTAATGCTTAGTGTTCATGCATGACTTCATGATGTATCTGCATTCAGTGTGTAGAACATGTTGCATGCAGCATTTGTGTTGTTTTGTTGAGTAAATCATATTTTGTATTTGAATGACATATTCAGGCATATTTTAACATGTTTTCATTCTTCCGTTGTCATGTGAACCCGAATAGTAACGCAAAACAAGCCGTGACAGAAACTCGTTAATCAGGCTCTGAATGCTGACAGTGTTGTTTTTAAGACCCCATCCATCTGATGCTCTCCTTAGTCTCAGAAGTGTTTACATTGTCTTAAATATTCAGTTGTTTGTTGTTGTTTCTTTGAGCACTTCTCAAAAGATACATTTTTGAAAGTGTTCTTGAAGTAATCTGGTGTATTTTTGCATAGGATCATGGACTTTTTGCCAAGGAGCGTGCTGAGGAGCAGCCAAGGCCCCCAGTCAAGGCCAATGATTACTCCTCCTCTTCAGAGAGTAGTGAGAGCAGCGAGGAGAGCGAGAGTGGTGAGGGAGCAGAGGAGGAAGAAAGCCCCACAGATCGGTAATCTAATACTAATAGCTTACAGAGCATATAGCTTAAAACTTTGACTTAATTTTAAAATTAATTACTATATAAAATTGTAAAGTTTAACTTCAATCCCTCATCAATGTTCTGCTTATTTTGGTGTACGTCATCCGTGACGTCATGTCCTCTGTGATCTCAGCCACAGGGATGCAGACACGGACTCAGTCAACACCATGGTGGTTCATGAAGATGAAGGCGAGGGGGGAGAAGGAGAGGAGGCGGGAGGCTATGGGGATCAGACCATGCTGGTGCAGAGGGTGAGTCGTCTGTGTTTGTAATGATGTTTACAATGGATTGTGACTCAATAGAGATATCGATGCCAGGGAGGTTTACAAAGCAGCACAACAGGAACATCTCCCCCATTTTGATTTATTTTCACACCTGACTGACCGAGTGATGAGAACATGAATTTTCCTTGGGCTAAGTTCCACGGCACCTTTTAATGCAGAAAAGTTGAATGTAAAGTACCGATGAAGACTTGAGGTTCCACTTTTTTCAATCAAAAGAACACAAACACTGGGGAGGAAGCAGAAAAATCAGTGCAAAGTCCTCCATAGACAAAATATAATGACAAATGGTCGTGGCTTCTTTATTCATTTACCCTTCAGAAATTACATGAAGGGATTTTACAAGCAGCAGCTGTATAAACTGTGTACTGATGGCATTTATCCTGAAGATTGGGGGGGCCTTCTCCACCTTTTTTCTCTTTATCCACCACTTTGAAAGGATTTAACGTGATGCCAAAACCCCTTACCCTGGTTCTTCATATTTTTGGAAAGGCAGTGATAGAATTCAGTAGCAGACGTCATACATCTTGCAGGTGACTCACAATCACTTGAAAGTGACAAATATCACCACCGCTATGTGTGGCAGTCTATGTTTTGAAAATGGGTGTGGAATCTTTGTGCCGTACAACATTACTGCATATCAAGGAAAGAGTTATGAATTACTGTAGCATTAGTGGCATTACTAATATATTTTATATAAGTACACATTATACAGTAAATACAAAAAACATGGTTGTTTCACATTATAAAGATGCTGTCTTCCAACCTGTATCCCCGATGCGCAGAAATTCAGGTGCATCACATTAAAACAGTGACTGTCCTACATTTACGTTACAAACCCGAGTCTACAATTAAATGTTATCACGAGCACATGCTTTGCAAATGAGACACTTCTCATTTAATACTGAGGGTGCTCAAGAGATGGATCTTTTCTTGTTGTGCAAATTTACTGAATTCATTTATTCATTCAGTCTATCATAGAGATCATGCTTTAAAAGCATGAGTTGCGTGTATGATATAAATTTAGAGAAATGTTGCAGGTAGATTTTTTTTCTGTTTGCACCATTCATTCATTGTCTACCGCTTCATCCACTGTTGCGGGGAGTTGGAGCCTATCCCAGCTGACTGAGGGCGTGAGGCAGGGGGAAACTCCGAACACAACACCAGTGCACCGCAGAGCCACACAGAGACACAGACAAGCATGCACACACCCACTCCTACGGGAAATGTAAAATTTAGCCTTACAGGTTTTAGTAGGTATCCACTCCCCTGAAATAGTTTCATCTTTAATGACAGTGGTGAAAGAGAGCAGGACATAAATCTGCTGTTTGAACATCAACAGAGGAATGTCAGTGATGTAAAAGACACAACTACGTTCCAGTCCAGATTGGTCTGTGGTGTTTTAGCCACAGAAATCATGTCCTGCTAATGGGTTCAGTAGATCAGCCTCAATCAAGACTGTGTCTGATGTATGTAATACATGGACGATTGTGTTTATATTTCTCTTCATCTCAAAGACACCAGAGAAGAGAAGCCATAATGGGTACACTAACTTGCCAGATGTGGTCCAGCCCTCCCACTCCCCCACCGATTCAGCCACTCACTCCTCCCCGGGGAAGGACTCTGTTTATGATGTGAGTTTTACTGATGCCAAGTATAACAGTCCTAAATTCCTGGTTTATATTTAGGTGTTCCTGTGTGCCATCATTCCAGTCAAAGAGTCCCTGTACAGTTTTGTGTCAGTCATTTCAGCCTTTAGTGGGTCATCATCAAAAATATAGACATGAGAATCACTATTTTTATGCCACATAGACAGAAAATGTTGGGGTTTTTTTTGTTTTGTGTTTTTCAAAAAATTTCTACACCATTGAAATGTATATAAAGAACAATAAACCACCTGTACCCTTTCTTCTTTCCACCAGTATCAGTCCAGAGGTTTGGTTAAAGCATCTGGCAAGTCTTCCTTTACCACTTTTGTGGATCTGGGCATGTACCAGACGCCAGGAGGCACAGAGGACAACATGTCTGTCACTGGTGAGGACTTTCACACATGCAGGAACATCTGAACATCAAACAAGGGGAACGCAGATAATTGCTAAAACATTCGCAATCTTTTAAATCAAACTCAAGGTTGTTTGGGAGTTTTCTTTCTATTTCTAAACCTTGCACAGTTTTGTGTTTTTACTTTCCTCGTCATTGAAGTCTTTCTTTGCTGCCTTCATATCTAGGCTCTAGGTTTGAACAGCTGAAAATGGAGGTGAGGAAAGGATCCATGGTGAATGTCAACCCCACTAACACACGTCCACCAAACGACACGCCTGAGATCCGCAAGTACAAGAAGAGGTTCAACTCTGAGATCCTTTGTGCAGCCCTCTGGGGTGAGACCAGATACAATTCTCAAGCGTAAATGTAAAAGATATTTAGGACCAAAATGAGATGCTTAAATTTTTTTAAATTATAGTTTCGTTATTATTATTAGTAGTAATTATTATTAATTTCATCTAATTTAATTAATAATAATTACTTTTTAAGTTACCAGGTACTGCTAAAGGTGTGGAGAGAAACTTGCTTGTCCCAAGCATCATCTTGTCATAAAAGTAATGTTTGCTTCGTCAGTATTGGAAAATATGACTAAAACCTGTGACTTGGAAATTTGATTTAGGGTCACTGGTGTGGCTTGAATTAGGCACAGTGTGACATTCATAACTCTTTCTGGGAGAACACAGTGTCTCTGCTTTCATCATTGATGCTATTTTTAGCTTCCAGCCTCCTCTCACAAGCTGTTTTTGCCTTGATGATGGATTGTAGGGAAATCCAAAAGATGTGTTGTTGTTTTTTTTAACTTGAGCTTGTGGAAGTGTATGTGTGATGATGAATACAGATAAATTACTTATTAATTAAAGCTACCTTTGGATTTGTCCTTCATAATAAAATACATATACTGTATATCAAGTGTTAGATATCTGCTGGTTGTGATGTGGAAAAAAGACTGGAAAAGATGTGAAGTAACAGTTCGTAATTCTGAGAAAATATTTTTGAAAATAATATTTTTGACTGGGGTTGGAGCAACAGGGAAAATAAAAACTGTTTTTGCTCCTGTTTCTCCAGGTGTGAACCTGTTGGTGGGCACGGAGAATGGTCTGAAGCTACTGGACCGCAGTGGTCAGGGCAAGGTTTACCCCCTCATCAACTCTCGCAGGTTCCAACAGATGGATGTCCTAGAGGGCCTCAACCTGCTCATCACCATATCAGGTCATTACTGCAGCTCATCACCAGGCTGCTCCCATTAAAGCTCCCTGTGCTTAAAGCAAGAGGATGCTACCTTTAATGGGACACCAAATTACACCCAGTTCTTCAGTACTGTTGTTTTGAATTGCTTTTTGACTTTAGACATCAGTATCCCCTTTTAATAAAAATGTCAAGCTTATTTTAAATCCTGAAAAAGATGAAATATCAACATTACAATGTGCTGTATTAATACAGATAATGCGTTTATCAGATATTACATTGAAAATATCCACTCAGCTGCAGAGATGTGTGATGCATTTCCAAAAAGTATGATGTGTTCATCTTTCATTTGATGTGTCAGCATCGTCTCTCATCACATGACCATCTAGAATAGTGTGGCATTAGAGATCCTGCATCTTCAGGCCTTTTCTCCTTGTTGACATAAATATTTGACTCCTAATTCTGTAATTTTTCAGAGAGGGAATTTGTGACTCCCCTGACAACAGAGCCCAGAGATTTGAGACTATAGATTACAGAGACTGAGCTACGTCACTGTCTCCTTTACTCTGTCACATGGATGAATAAGGAACTAAAGAGATTTGTGTGTTTGACCCTCAATGATCCTGCAACCTTTCCTCCAAGGTTGTGTGGGGAGGATTAGGAGGTTTTATATTCAGAACAGCTGAGAAACTAAATATTTTTCCTTGCTCACCTTGAGCTGGGAGGAAGGACCAACTTGCAATTCAATCCTATGCAATGAAAGTGCAAAATAATTTGTGTGTCTGCCCTCTGATTCAGGTGCACTGCAGAAGTTTTTCTTGACCCACATTATAGCCACTAGTTTTTTAGTAATCCTGTCAACAATGCAAGAAAAAGTCAAATGTCCTGAACCAAAAACATTGTGGAGGAAGTAACAAACAGTAGAAATGAAGGAAATATATTTATTGAAAGAGTGTAAGAACTGAAATTAAATTGTAATTTCTATAAAGAATTGAACACTCCGTTTCTACCACAGGTAAAAAAAATAAGGTGCGTGTCTACTACCTGGCCTGGCTGAGAAACAAGATTCTCCACAATGACCCTGAGGTGGAAAAGAAGCAAGGTTGGACCACGGTGGGAGAGATGGAGGGCTGTGTGCACTACAAAGTTGGTGAGCGGTCAATAACAGCTGGTTACCGCTGCTGTCTCTTCCACTCTGGATGAGTTGTTTGAATGCATATGCAGCAGTGAATTATTGATGACAAATATCTGGTGTCTCATTGCCTTGTGGTTCTTCCATCTAGTGAAATATGAGAGGATAAAGTTCCTTGTGATTGCTTTGAAGAATGCGGTTGAAGTGTATGCTTGGGCTCCTAAACCTTATCACAAATTCATGGCCTTCAAGGTAAGCTTCTGGATTAATAATGTGAGAGCAGACGACCAGACCAGACCAGGCATTCGACGTGATGATCTGCTCTTTGTCCACTCCTTTGTGACTAGTCTTTTGCAGACCTGCCTCACAGGCCTGTCCTGGTTGACCTGACAGTGGAGGAGGGTCAGAGGTTGAAGGTCATATATGGTTCTTGTGCTGGTTTTCACGCCATCGACGTGGACTCTGGAAACAACTACGACATTTACATCCCTGTTCATGTAGGTTGGGCCTCTGTCAGACAGAAGTGTGTCGTGGGATTTGATCGTGTGGCTCATTCCTTCCGTTTTAACATCAACCAGATCCAGAGTCACGTGACGCCACACGCCATCGTGTTCCTGCCCAGCTCAGACGGCATGGAGATGTTGCTGTGCTACGAGGACGAAGGCGTCTACGTTAACACCTACGGACGCATCATTAAGGACGTCGTCCTGCAGTGGGGCGAGATGCCTACGTCTGTCGGTGCGGCTCAATCCCAAATAATCACAAAAACTAAAAATGCACGACGTACAGTATAATCAGATAAGTGCTCATGTTACATTTTGCCTTGCAGCTCATATCTGCTCAAATCAGATTATGGGATGGGGAGAAAAAGCCATTGAGATTCGTTCTGTGGAGACGGGCCACCTGGATGGTGTTTTCATGCACAAACGAGCTCAAAGGCTGAAATTTCTTTGTGAGAGAAACGACAAGGTAAGAGAAACGTGGGACGCTTGGCTCAGTCGTAGCCGCTGCTGACACGTGGGCCATTTTGTTTGTTGCCATCCTCAGGTGTTCTTCGCATCAGTGCGGTCTGGAGGCAGCAGCCAAGTGTACTTCATGACATTGAACAGAAACTGCATCATGAACTGGTGAAGGAACAGCGGCTCCCATCTCTGTGGGAACCAGCAGGGTTTGGAGACGGAAGTGCATTGAAAATTCTCACAAAATGCATGCACACAAATGTGAACAGCTCTGTGTTTATCTCTAGCTATCTCTCACCCATGCGCACACACACACACACACACACACACACACACACACGGAATCTCTAAATCCATTCCAGCCTATACAATTTCTACCGAGGCCCCGTTGATAACATCCTTCCTAGAATCACCATTATAAATCATGATCTAGCTTCAGATGCTAATCTCATCTGTTGATCCCATCTATTGTTTTGTACTGTATATATTCTTGTTTGGATTTAATTTACTTGGTGACCTGTGTTCATTTGTGACTATTCAGTTTTAAGTTGTGATATATGTTAAAAACATTCCTCGATGGTTCTACCGTAGGTTTTGAAGAAGGCATTATTTACTTATACTGTATGTCAAAATGAAGCTGTAAATAGGTAGCACCTTAGATCTGAATCATCTGCAGGCCTCAAACAAACACATGGACGTCAAATAAGTACTGGAGCGTCCATCTACAGTGGTTTGGGAACCCCCCCCCCCATTGTTCTGGGGTTCCCACAGTTTCGGAGAGGCTTAAAGGAAGGAAAATAGTACAAACATTTTACACAGAATTCAGGGCAAAGTAGCTTGTTGAATTATTTTTAGTTACCTATAGTAGACTGTAACTTGAAGTCTCTGCCTCCATTACCCTTTTTCTGGCCTAACTGGCTGATGATGTTACAAATCTTAATCCTGGAAATTAAGCCTTAAGCGCTTTAAATGTAAAGAAAAGAGAAAAAACATCAAATAAAAAAACAAGGGGAGGAGGAGTCAATCATTTAGGTGCAGTACACACAATCAGTGCTGGGAAATCTTTGTTTAATGGTTTTCCTGAAACCATCAGGCTTGTATCGAAACTTTCTGTTTTCATAGATTTACAAAGTTTATTATTTATCTGTTGTGGTTCTGTATTGCTATTAGCCTACTGGTATCCTTAATTTTACTGTAATTATATTGCTATTATATTGCAATATATACTGTTCTTGTGGAGTCTTTGTTTGAAGAGAGAGTTCTTGTATTTGGCTGATGATGGTGATGGTAACGTTAGAAAACGGGAGAGGGACGGCGTCTCTGAGATGACGGTTAGTGGCGGAGGACCTTTCACCCTCCGACCGCGGTGATCTACTCTACTGCATTATACATCACTTTTTCAACTATTTCACTGGTGAGGCTCAGTCTGTGGGAAGTGTTTGTTGAGGAGATTACAGCGGAAAGTCCTAGTGTGGTACAGTTTATGTTTACCATAGACCAGTGGACAGATTTAGCGGAGGGTGATTCTGCAATACCACAGAGGGCTCCGTCTCATTGGGCGCGTTTAACACCGCTAGAGGATGACACTGAATATATTTTATACCTAGACATCTGCCAAAGTTCACTGTTTATTCGTCAGTGGGGGTATTAGTCAAGGCCAAAGGGGGTTGGAGTAGAAACGGTTCCTACAGATCGCAAAGCAATGTTCCTTTCAGTTGGCCTACCTGAAAGATCAGCTGACTTCTCGTTAATATTATGGTATGTGTTTTTTTATTTACTTGGGTTACTTCCTGTCCTGTGCAGGAGTTTGCAGCCTGGTTTTGTTGAGGAAGCTGCAAAAACAAGGTGTGTGCTCTCATGCATCAGGCAATACAGCAGCAGAAAGTGGTTTGGTGGTTTATCGGTCAGCATTGTTTAGGTACATGCATGATTCACTCACATCTTGTGACCACAGACCTGTGCTCTTAACAGGTAGATGTTTTAACGGCTTATTTTATGAAAGGAATTTTGGCTTTTGATCAGTAGGAAAGCTTGCTTAAAGTCGCTTTTGACGCTGAGAGATTTTGACTCTACAATTGTAAAAGCTACTAGAGAGCAGCGGGCGGTCGTGACAGTTTATTTGAAGATTATATGAAAAGGTTAATGAGGAGATTGGAAAACAAACTGTAAATTGGCATGGATAGCACTTTCACTTCAGTCAGCATACATTTGTAGAAATATCTCGAGCAGATACTTTGTGTGCATGTAAGCAATTGAGTATAAAGTACTGTATCAAAGTTATTTCCCCTTATTGCGAATGTGTTTTTATTCTTGAATATCTGTTATGTGCCATTACCTACATTTCGAATGTCACAATCCACCAGGCTCTCTGGCACCTTTTTTATGGTCAGATCATATTTTTTTTTAAATCAATCTGTCATGTTTACAGTTTAAGCAGTGCCTTGGATTTGGGAAGGCGATAGATTTATGGAAGCGTTTTGAGCCCCACCTCCACTTGTCTCTTACTTGAAATTTCATGAAGAGGCACAACTATATTTGCTCCCTATATGTGCCATTTAAGTGCACTTATATCAAATCCAGATCATCCTGTAGATGGACTTGAAAAGATTTTTTTGGTAAACGTATAACCTAAAAGGACCCACAGAGGATGATCCATCGAGAAAGATGCAATAACCAATCAAATCATAACAATTAACCCAGAGTAAAGGATCAACTGAGAGTTGGAGCCAGCTCAGAGAAAAGCCATACGTGTGAAATGTGTTTGCAGCGAAAACAGTACAGATCAAATTGAACTCTAAAATGTCTGCTCAGAAAATATCGGTTCTTGCAGCACATAAGACGTGCGCCCTTATTCTGTAATGATGTTGATTGTGTGATCTTGTAGTGTGGAAGTCAGCTTGGTGTATTCTGAAAAAATCTATTTTATAAAATATGTAGTCTATATTGAGAAATAAAAGTGAATGTACAACTAAGACAGATTTGTATTTATATAAAAATGTGTGCTGTTCTATTAATCAAAGCACAATGTATTGTAGGGCATTCACTCACCGGTGGTTGGTGATAGTAAATATAGAGTCTGGTCAGACGGCTGTTTTCATGCAGATGGTGTTGGATCAAGTCCTAGTTACATCAGAAAAATATGTTTGTCCTCTTGTTACTGGAGGAGTCGACTGTTGCAGTGATTCAAAACACGGATGACTCATGCAGGCTGGTGTTTGATCCGACCTCCAGTTTTAAGGGCCCTCAGGGGCCTGACAGAGTTCTCATGCTCAGGAGGCAACAGGGATCATCACACCAGTGGTGCAGTGGCCCTTTGTCAGGTTTTACTTCTTGGATTTGTGTTATGGAGTCCAAAATACCAAAAAGAATTCAAGTACCAAAAGTAAGAAGTTAACCAATTGATTAGTCAGAATTGCGTGACGCAGGCGTGGATAATTTAGTTCATCATAATTTCCTGATCATTTGAAGTAACATGCGCTGTTTGACCAGGTGTGAAAGGATGTGGAGGTGAGCTCTACTGTACTTCTGATGATACTCAGAATCAAGACGTGTGGTAAAATCACACATCTACATTACCTATACTGCACTCAGCTGCTAAGGGTTTTGGCTTTTCACCTGCAGCCCACGAGGCAAACCTTCCAGCAGCTCCATCTGGATCCACAAAAAAATTCAAGCTGCATTTTTCCCACACGTGGTCACACGCCCAAAGACCTGCAGTCAGAGGTCTTGTGTGTAAAATCAGTGGAGCTCCCCTTTAACAGACATGCTTACGTTATACTTACGTTGTACAATATCATATTCACTTAGAATGCTTATTTGTATTTCTACCTCGGCAGCAGTGCTCAAGCTAATGTGGCACATCAAACTACTTCATCTGCAGTTAAAAAGACAAAACTTATAAAAGGCATCAGGAGATGACTGCTCATTAAATCGTAAAGGAAAAAGACCTGTAGCTTCATATTTATTCAGTCATTTTTATTGTTTAACTTGTCTGGTTGTAAATTATTCTACCGGAAAACCAAATGTATTCATAACAGAAAAAAACCTTAATTTGCTAACGTAGTAAACTTTAACTTGACCCTTGTGATAAACATTTTAGAGGAGGAAACAGCGTGTCATCAAATGGACTGAGCAGTCACTTCCAAATATTAGGCTGGTTGTAAAAAGTTACCCATCGTCAGTCGTAATGGGTTGAAGAAGAGTTTTGCTTCTCGTTTCCCCTAAAAGCACTTTAAGGTGTGACAGTGCAGTTTCATTTTGTGTCGGGAGCCGTTAAACACTAGGCGAGAGGTGGTGGAAAACCGAGGGCGCTGAAACGATAAGGATCTTTAAACAGAATTACAATATCTTTTATTCTTTTTTCACTTTCTTTTCAAGACGGTCAAACATCTTTGCAATGTTTTAGTGTGTGTGCGCGCGTCTGTGTTACTTGTGGGAGGTTAACTCCGGATTGTATTTCATAGACTGATAAACTTTAAACTTTCAAAGATTGTGTTGAATGAATTCATGTCTTAATACAGAATTGTTTGAAGAATAAAATACCTTGATCTCATTTTACTCTGTATTATTTCTTTGTGTCTGACAAACAATTGTTTTAAATTTCCATCCAACTTCTATTATTAAGGCCTGTGTGGGAAGGACAGTTAACAGCACCTGAGTGGGTGTAAAATAATTCATTCCTTCTTGATATAATCGCTATAATCTGCTTTGAACTGTTGTCTCCATTACTGGATTTATGTTATATAAACTACTTCAGAGATTGTAAGAGATCCAGTTATTACCTCGCATAACAAATTTCATACTCATGCCATTAAGTTGTTTAACATATTTTGCATGACCCTTCATTGGTCAAGATTCTGACTCGACTGCACCCTCTGGCGGCCGAAAACTAAAACAAAATCAAACACGCCAGTTCCTGTCAGCAGAGATGAAATAGTGATTACTACACACACACACACACATCTTCCCACCTATATATTTGAATAAACTCGCTTGAAAAAGTCTCACGCTGTTACCAACTCCACCCCCTACCTGTCACTGAAGTGCCCAACCAATCACGGCGTGTCTGCCAGAAGGAATCACGTGAACAATATGGCGTAAGGCATCTGCTGTTAGAAGAAATAAAATTACATGGACTTCCCCGTTAAAATCATTTGAGTGTCATAACTGTTCCAACGATTTTCATGTTTTTGAGCAGAGTCCAAACAGCAGGAACGACACAAAATGGCGACAAATTCTGAGGGAAACTCTTTTGCGTCACAAAAAGAGAAGTACAGTATTTTCCGCGCTATAAGGCGCACCTATAAGCCTTAAATTGTCTCAATTTCCTTATGAACCAATGTGCCTTATGGGTTTTTCGTGGAATTTCCACAGGTTCCCGCTAATGTGTGTGTGTATATTATACAGTATACGTATATACACACATAGAGAAACAATGTTCCTGTGAGCCCTATAAAAAGACAGTCACTGGCAGGAGAGGCTATTGTTTATTAATATGTACAATTATACCATCATAATGTCCAGCTAATACATCGACAAAGTCAAAGTATGAATACTGGCCCCTGCTTTTTTCAGATGTGTCTTCTGTTTTCCACCTACCTGATTCTCAGATCTTTTATTCTTCTATTAATTTAACTTTATCATCATTATCTATTAATAATCTTTGAAGTGGATCTGAGGCACACAGGGAGAACATCAGTACAATAAGTGGAAAAAATTCTGAAAAAAAAAGTCAAACTTATGAGTGGATTTACAGTGTGTGTGTGTGTGTGTGTGTGTGTGTGTGTGTCTGTATGGGGGGTACTTAGCTATAAAAACAGACAACATATTTTGAGTCAGATGAAAATTAGTGTTTGTTTTCCTTGGACTAAGACGATCATTGGTCCAACCCATCAAACATTGGTTGTTGTCTTCTATTTCTTTAGCATTAATGGACTCAGAAAATTCACCTCCACAACCATCTCTCCTTCACATGAGCGCCGTGTGGAATCGAGACAAAAACAGTACAGAAAAAATTCTTTGAAGTGCATTTTTGACTTCATTGTAAACAAAGACAGAATTGTCCATTAATGTCTTTTCCCGTTTGACTCGAGGAGCAGTGCCTCTCAGGAAAATGTGTGTGTGAATGATTGTGTTAGATGTGTTCAAAGGCTTCAGGTAAAAGTGGCATTTGTGTTTTTATTCAAGCAGCTGAACATCCAACTGTATTTGGTCACATCTTTACATTTGACTGATGGTATCTGTGTCCTACTATAGTCTTGCTGCTGTGCACTTTAATTAGCTCTTGGTGGAGTGGGTGTGTGTTCGGGTGTTTTCTTGTCCCGCGGACAGTGTGTGTGATTGTGTAAACTCATACCTAAGACATATATATTATGTACAGTACATGTTGCAGGTTGTCTGTTGAGTCTTACATACAGTGAATACAGGGGTTCAAACTGTGGCCCAGGATGGGAGCGGTATCTGCTGGAAGTGTTTGCGTGTGTGTGTGTGTGTGTGTGTGTGTGTGTGTGTGTGTGTGTGTGTGTGTGTGTGTGTGTGTGTGTGTATGCACATGACTCAGTTCCAGATCTTAAGGAAGCTATCCCAGGAGCCGGTGGACACCGCCATGCCATCATCCGTCACACCCAGACAGCTCACACGATTGTCGTGACCGGCCAAGACTCCTGCAGGATGGAGGAAGGGGGTGGGGGGGTGTCAAAAGAAGACCTGTTACAGAATTTAATACAAAAACCCTTTTCTTGGCCGACCAACCACAATATAAGGGACAAACAGTTCTGTGTCTTTTTCAAGGATGCTTTGACATGCAAACTGCAGAGGTGGGAAATCGACCTCCCAATAAATGATCTGCTTCCTGAGCTGCAAGCCATCGTCATTATTAGCAAAAATAGAGTGAAAAAACCTTGAGTCTAGGGCAGGGGTGTCAAACTCATTTTTATCGAGGGCCACATCAGCATCATGGCTGTCCTCAAAGGGGCAGATGTAACTTAGAAATGTAACTCAGTATAACTCAGTTTAATGTAACATAAATGTAACTACTCCTTAATGTTAAATAGCTCTGAATTTATTATTCAAGTTACAAGCATAAGTTTTAATTTGTTAGGTTATTAAACCCACAGAGCTCCATCAATAAAGTATCAAATTATCCAACTGAATAAAGAAAAATAACATCAAACACAAGTTAGAACATTAATTTTGTTCAAAACGTTTTTATCAGAGTTAAAATAGGCTTAATTACTGCATTGTGGGAAATGTAGTTTGGCTCAAAGCACCCTCTTGACCTATTTTTTTTAGACACTGACTTTTTATGCTCTCGCGGGTCACATTTCTCCAAGGCCCGGGCCTTGAGTTCGACACGTGTTCAAGGGTTTATTACTGCTTTAACCTTCATCATAGAGAGGCTATTTGAACCAAGATTGAATGTACTGGTTTAGCTCTGCAAATCTTCTCTTCCTTTCGACTTTTCCCTTCAGGGGTCTCCATCTAACTCTGTTTTCTGCATCCTCTTGTCTACCTTCATGTCCTCTGTCACTACATCCATAAACCTCCTCTTTGGTCTTCCTCTAGGCCTCCTGCCTGGCAGTTCAAAACTCAGCATCCTTCTACCAATATATTCACTGGTTTAGCTCTGCGAATATCAGTCATTATTTACAGTGGTTGTCGTCTCCCTCTTGTAAGATTGCTTCTCTGCAACTATAACCATGAGCATTACATAGCAAATTAAATCTGTCATTGAAGGCTTTATGTTTGTTGCTCTTCCATTCCAAGCTCTATACTTTACTGGAGCATTTTACTCTTCGACTATTTCCACCCACCTGCTCTGTCACCCTTCATGGCATCCCAGATGTTGCAGTTGAAGTCGTCATAACCAGCCAGCAGCAAACGGCCAGAGCGTGAGAAAGCCACGGAGGTGATGCCGCAGATGATGTTGTCATGGCAGTACAGGCTGAGCTCCTGGTCTGCACGTAGGTCGAACAGCCTGCAGGTGGCGTCGTCCGAGCCTGTGGCAAAGGCGCTGCCATTGGGAAAGAACTGAGGAGGAGCAAAGAAAGGTGGATGAGAAGCAGGAAGTGTGGATGACTGAACAATGCAGATTTACGAGACGCTAACAAGTGGGATCAAAGCCGTCTCCTCGGGGGGGGGGGGGGGGGGGGGCTGACGGCTCTACTCGGAGCTGCGCACCAAAGGTTAAACACTGAACCTGTTGCATCGGTCTGTGTGTGGAGCATTAGTCCAGACTCCAACTGGACTCTGAGTCTGGACTCGTGCAGGATGATCACATGTGGTGTTAATTAATAATCTGCTTAATCCTCTTCTGTCTTCCTTAATCCCTCCCAAAGCTGGAGACAAGACAGTGTGTGATGTGACAAAAAAAACAAAAAAAAACTCCCAGTGCTGCTCTGTTAATAGCATATTAGACAGTACACAGAGGGACAGGCTGGCACCTGAGATCACTTTCTAATAGATGTGTCTGCACATTATTATCAGCACCGGTTCTCTGTCCCTCTGGGTTCAACTTTACAGTCAGGTTTTCTATTTGTTTCACTTTTTTATGTATGATTTAGTATCAACTTGGTGTGAAAAGTGAAGATTTATTAACTGGTGGCAACTTCAAGGATCATTGACAAAGCATTTAACCACAGTAGTGTACTATTTTTTTACACCAATAAAACCTTTGATTCAATCTCTGGGTTTAGTGTATCTATAGCACCCTTACTGCACACATATAACACTCAGTAAAATTCAAGGAGTTGTGGCAAACACATAATTATCACAATCCATGTTATTTTTAGTCACTGGTGCTGTTTCCATATTCTACATTAAATGCATCTAAAAAACAACGTTTGAAATATTAACCAGAGATATCCTGATGACCAGTTACGTTCTAAGACTTCTGGTAGGCTGAGTTGTGCCTCCTAGGATGAAAGTAAAACTTCTTTTCCCTCCCCTTTGCACGATGAGCAACCCTAGGTAATAAAACTGTGAATCAATTCTGGACGATGTGCCCATCGCCATGTGCGTACTCACACAGATGGCGTTGATGTCCGACTCATGACCCGTGAAGGTCTGCCTGCACATGCTGTCCCTGATGTCCCACAGTTTGACCGAGGCGTCACAGGCTCCTGACACGAAGGTGCGGAGGTCAGGCGACAAGGACAGGCTCATAACGTCGCCGCTGTGGCCCGAGAAGACCGTGGTCTGCTGACTCGTCTCGATATCCCACAGTGCACTGGGGCAGAGGAGGAGGCAGATTTAAGAGGCATCAGGGCTGGAACACATACAGTATTTGCAGTTCTGAGTGTATAGCTCACCATGTAGTGTCTCCTGAACTTGTGATGATTTGATTGTCGTCGATAAATCGGCAACATGACAGGTAACCTGGGAGAAAGGAAAACAGGTGGAGGGAGGAAGGAAGGAGAGGCATCAGTGTTTCCAGACAGATCGTCCTAACAGAAAAAAGGCAAAGTCAATGTGAATAAAGTTTCCTGTAGTCACACATATCTTTCTCCAACTTGTAAAACATTGAACAATTTTTTGTAATAAAGTTGAATTTGACAACTTATAATGCAAAATTTAATTTGAAAAGTTACTGTAGTGACTCTAAATACCAATACTTATTATGTACTGATTCTCTTGAAAAACCAGTGATCATATGTGACTGTATATTTACATTTTTCCTTCAGAGAGGAAACAGAAACTTTGAATCAAAGATATAAACACATTATACGTTAAAGACCTTTTTATTAATGGACAACTCCATTCACCAAAGAGTTCAGGCAGGCTGTATATCACCTTTGAGGTAAATTTGAGGGTTAAAAAAAGAGCGTAGATCAAATTGAGCCTTTTTGCGGTACTGGATGTGTCCTCTCCTAGTGGAGATAACCCTCTTGTATTCATCTTTTAAAACCTATATTTTTTTAATCAACATCTTTATTATTGCTAGTAGACACCAAATGTCATGCATTTGTGTCATGCAGATGTGAGGAAATCCACATTCATTCATTTCCCAAACGGCTTTTCAGCTTTCGTGCATCCACGTTGTCTCCGAAAATAGAAATGTGTTTGATCTAAATCCAGCCGTCAGACAGACGTTCTCTCACCTGTATGGCCGGGTAGTTCCCTGCTGACCCTCACGTTGCCTTCACGAGTCTTCAAGCAGTAGATGGAGCAGATGTTGTCAAGGCCACCGCAGGCCACGTAGTTCCCAGAGGGGGCGTACGCACATGTCATCACCCAGGAAGACCGCAAGGGGATGGCGTGTATCTAGGAAGGGAAGTGGATTTGAAGGTCACAAGTCAGAAAGACAGAAAATGTGGTGCTAAAGTTACAATACGTTACAAAAATAGCTGTTGAACTGAGGAGAACGCTTTGGCTAGCTTTACCTTGTTTGTGGTGTAGCTGTCCCAGATGATCAGTTTTCCATCTTGAGAGGCACTAACCAGAAGCCTACAGAGACAAACACCCTGCCGTGTCACACCTGATCTATCAATGGATGTTCATCTACAATCTGTTCTCTGATTGCTTTCGGACTCTCGTTTGAATTTCATCCTTGAGTTTTTAACATACAGTAAATTCTTACGGACGATAGCCCTGAGAATTTATGTTAGTCCTGACGTGAGATAGATGCTAACATGCTCACGACGGTGAAGTCAGTGCGCTGCGTGGTTTGCAGGAATAATGTCAACATGTTCACCAACTTACTTTAGCATTCTAACATGTGCTACCGATTAGCTTCAAACATACAACTGAGGTTGATTAGCCTTGTGGGTATCTGACCTGGAACAGAAACTCTTGGTAGATGTTTGACGTGACAGTTCAAGGTGAAAAGTCAGGGCGCCACCAAAGTGGTCTGGATTTGTCCAGGAGGGGGTGTGTGAATGTCTGAGACTCATTTCAGAGCTACCCCCCAACCACAGCTGTTCAGACACCTCGACTCACCTGGAGTCTGAACCCCAGTGCATGGCGTAGATCTTAGCGAGGTGGCCCCGGAGGGTGCGTCTTGTCCTCATCTGGATCCGCCCCACGGGATCCAGACCAGCAGTTATCTTTGGGATCAATCAAAGATCAATAAGTTTGCTGAAACTGGCAAAGTTAACAAATTGTAAGTTAAAGGAAAAAAGTTGTTAAATTTGCTGAATGTAGATGTTCAGGATATAACCATGGGGGGCATTGACCGTACTTATTAAAGACAGGGGCAGCGCCGCTCATTTTGGTGTAAATGGGGTAGAAAATGCCAAAAATTCAGAATCTATTTTCCAAAATTTGTATTGCAAAGGAAGATTTGATGTATATATTTAAAAAAATTCTCAGCATTTCTCTCTGTCAGGGTAATTTAAACCCAATTTTTAAAAAAAAAATCGTTCATTTGATTGGAATTACTACACCAGCAGTAACCACTGGATTGATGCCTTTAATACCACAGGATTAGGAGAGTAGCCGTGGTTTTTACCACCCAGCATCTTTTCCATCGTAGTTACCTGTGTCAGGGTTGAGTCTCCACATGCTTTCCTTGCATCCTAGTGGGCAAAAAAACAAACAAACAGGAATTACACAACAGATAAATATAAAAGTTTTATAATGCTTAACACAATATGAAAAGTATAAAAATATTCAACTCACTCTTATCTGGTTCCTAAGCTGCTCTGCCTCCTGGCGAAGCTGCTCCAGCTCACTCATTTTGGATTCGTCCGAGCACTCACCTGTTCAGATATCAGAGTCTGCTTTACATAAAGCATGCCTGCCAGTAAATATTACTGAAGCCCACTGGGATTAGCACAGTTTCATACTTGCTGTAATCCTGTAATCCAGGAATCTACTTTCATCAAAAAGACTAAATTAAGGAAAATAATTTGCTTAAAACACTGTTAGTCCTGCATTTGGGAATGAAACAATAAAACAACAACCACATATTTTAATCTTTAAGGTTTACCAACTGCACACAGTGAGGAAAGAACTTCCAATCTGGTAATGTCTGTGCAGCCATGCCTAGTTCAACAGAGGAGATTTTTCTGTAAAATGGAGTTGCACATACTTGTGTGAACACTGAAAACCTCATCCTATAGACTGGCAGGAGATGCACCCATTCACTGGCGGCTAACTGGGGTCACAGCTTTACCATCACAGCATGTTTTCAACAGGAAGAAACTTAGTTTGACTTGTTTTCCGCAATAAAGCTGCACAGCAAACATCCGTACAGTACATGTTACAGAGGATCAACTACAGCTGATCACCCTGGAGGAACCTGGACCACAACATCACTAATGGGGGCATCATGAATCTGTTCCCTTTCACCATTATGGAAAAATGACTGGGGGTTAATGCATCAGAGATCAGTCTAGGACGGGTCCAGAATGCATGTTCTTTTTGACTGTGAGCACCGACTGGACGTGAATGGTGGTGGGGGTGGGTGGGGGGGCAATCACGCAAGACTCCCATCTGCGCTGATGTGGAGAAGACGCGGCCTCCTTCATGCTGATGAGGCAGGTTCATAAGACGTGTCAGAGGGAGTGCAGCCTTTGAAAGCACAAATCTGATCATGATGTCAAATGTGACGGACCCCACCCCTCTGGATGTACATCTGATGTGCAGCTACCCCCCAACGCGGCATGGCTCCGTCTGCAGCAGCAGCAGGAGGAGGAGGAGGAGGAGGAGGAGGAGGAGGAGGGCGCGGAGCCCGCACAGCCACCGCATTTCACAATAATGTAGGAAAAATTGTGACCCCCCCCCTCATCCCATCCTATACCACCCCAACCCCAGCTAACACATACAACATGAGAAAACTACAAGCCACATCTAGAACATCTCGGACATGTATTTGGCTGAAAAGCGTTCTATCTGTCTGCTTGTGGTGTTTGTGGTCGGCAGACAGGCCCGGCCAATGGAGGCTACATCACATATTGATTAACACCCACAAGCTGCCGAAGGCCTTGATCACACTTTCAGGTGCCGAGCTCCCATAATGCGGATGTAGCTGTATTAATTTAGTCGAAACGATGCCACAATTACGCGCCTCATTCCCCAGCCATTTTACGCTCCATGCGCCGGCCTACAGCGAACTGGCACCGCGGTTGATAATGGGCGGCTACCTGTTAATTCTCCCGGTAATATGTCGTTTTTTCCCTTGTTAAAAATGAAAACAATCTTTCCCCCCCCAAAAATTAAAAAAATTAAATAAATATATATTTTTAAAAGAATACCAGCAGAGGCTCGCACTCCGCGTCTTTTTCCACGCCGAGGAGATCAAACTTAAAAGCTCCGTGCGTCACGATCGGGCTGTTTCCAGATCCTTCAGCAAACAGGCAAACGGTGGAGGGCTGCACACGTTTCCATTTCTCTCTGCTTTAGTGGAGCTCCAGAAAGGATGAAATCTGCTTCCACTGTGGGTCCCTCTCCAAAAAAAAAAATTAAAAAAAAAAAAAAAAAAGAGAAAGAATGTCTCCTTTTCACGCCCGACAAGTCAACAACAACAACAACAACAACAACAACATATTTATCCGGTAAAAAAACGCAACTCGCTGCAGCATCAAGGACGGCTCATTAACTAGTATTCAGTCCGTTTTCACTCCAATTCTCTTCTCGTGACGTTTACTCGTTTCCTTCCTCTCTGGTTTCCTCCTCCCTCTGCCGACACTTCATCGGGACGACCGCCTCAAGAACCGAAACAGCCAACGAGGAAAATCTGCCTCGCTGCCTGTCGGAAATAATCCGATTTTTTTTTTTCTAATTAACTCAGAAAGCAGATGTTTTCTTCCACGGATCGCCCCCCCCCCCCCCGTTCTGTCATCCATCCACGCGGCTCCTCTTCTGAACCCGGCGGCCGGGTCACGCGGTGCGCGCTCGGGGGGAGATCTTCAAAATGTGAGCATGAAGCACGTTTCTACCACACCCATACCACACCAGGTCCCATGACAACCTCCCCCCCCCAAACCAACCACTGCAGGTTGGAGATGTTTTCTTGTTATCGTTTTTATTTTTAGAAAGGGAGGAGACCATCCCGCAGATCCCCCCCCCCCCCCCCCCCTTCAGGCAGGGACTTACTACAAGAAAGTCCCTGCTATTTGGGAGAAAATGATGCTTTGCAGGATGCAACGCGGACGGGGAAGTGTGTGAAGTCATGGCAAACAAGGAAAAATCGATATCCCCCGGCATGGATTCCTATCTGGTGTATCTTCTGGTGCAAAAGACGCTCATGTTTGAAATACAACGATAAAATGAAATTAATAATAGATACCTACAATTGTTTGGATGGTTTCTAAACCTTTAGTAATAGTACTACATCATTACTACTGCAGTACTATGGAGATGGGAAGGATAGATATTCTATCCTCAGTTTTTAAAGACATAAAGAAGTGTGAACAACAGGTGGCGCTTCAGGAGGGGAAATCAGAAAAACTCCTCTAAAAATGAAGTTCCAATGTGAATATTCTAATCAAATTAGTGAAACCTTCCAAAAATGTCATTGTCACATTTGCTTTATGAGAAATCTTCGGTTTGAAACGTGACTGAAGCTCAAACGCGACACACACATTTGTCCACTGCGTGGCGCTAGAGGACTCTTTTTAGAAGCACGACCTACTGACGTGAGGGGCAGCGACGGAAACTGCAACGCAGTTACGCATCTCCCCACCTATATATACACAGTGGTACCTCTACTTACAAAATTAATTGGTTCTGGAAGAAATTTCTTAAGTAGAAAATTTTGTAAGTCTAGGACTTTGCGTTTTCCATGCAAATGCCCTAATAAAATCCATCTAAACATGTAACAAATACATGTTACAATTAGATTATTACACAATAAACGAAAGTTGTGCATAATGTAAAAAACAAAGAATAGAGCAAAGAATAAATATGATGGTCCTTTACCTTTTAACTGCTGTCCTCATTGGTTTTTTGCCCTCTTTGGTTCATACGCTACTTGCCTCCCCATGTCGAACAACAGAGTGAATTCCAGTCCTCCCTTTGAACTTCTCGAACCACCGACGCCATGCCTAAAACTCCTGGTGTTTTATGGCTTCCTTTTGTTTTAATAACGTGGCGATTGTAGATACATTACGGCCATATTCTTTGGCGAGATCAACCAAATGCATCCCCTTTTTATGCTTTTCTATTATCACTTGCTTTGTTTGTATGGACAAAAAAACTCTTTTCTCCTTTTCTTTTCTTTTCCCCATCACTTTCTTGTGGACTATAGTGAATTAAAGTTAGTATATTTACGTAAAATTATCAGAACACCTCATGGGTCGAGGACCGAATGATGAGGACGCTGCATAGATACCTATCAAGCTAAACATTGAGGTCCCTCTTAGCCAATGGGATGCCAGGAAGATGCTAGGTAATAACCAATGGCAGAGTAGCTGTAAGAATTTTGCGTTCAGGGTACTTTGGGAGCTGCGAGAAGCAGTCCATAATGAAATTTTACCTTTCGTATCCTGAAATTTCTTTTGTAACAAGAGGCAATATTTTCCTGCTGAGGCGTTTCGTAACTTGAAAATTTCGTATGAAGAGACGTTCGTAAGTAGAGGTACCACTGTATTTGAATAAGCTCACTTGAAAGGTGTCACATTTTAACTCCACCCACTACAGCTCAACCAATCACGGCGCATCTGCCAGAAGGAATCACGTGAACAATATGATGTAAGGTATCGGCCGGCGAGACTTTTTGTTGTGGTTACACCTTATTTCCACACAACAACAAATATATCTGGGACAAAAACGCTGGCCAAAGTGAAGTTTTTTGAAAACACTGGGTCTGCGTTGTTGTGTGGACGCTGTAAACAAAACTTTTTCTATCCAGGGACGTTTCCCTGTGACGAAAACCGCTGTGGCATTAGTGTGTGTGACCCGTGTCTACATGTACACACAGAATGGATGGAGTTAAAACCGTCTATTTTCTGACGTATAACAGCTCAAAGTCGAAGATGCATTGATAAACAAGCTTGACAGTTGGATATTTGTTCGTCTGTTTCTTTCTTTATGAGTCATAAAGTTTATTTATTTATTTATTTATTCATTCACTCATTCACGTTCCTCGCCAAAGATGCCCACGCCAGTTCTGGTTCAGACCGGGATGCGCTGTCTGCTGGTGGGAGAACTCTGTGATCGGTGCGCTTGGTTTGTAATACCAATACATTTATTTTCATATGTTTGGTATGAAGTTGGATAATATTGTTTAATCGTAGAATTTCCATGGGTTCCTGCAAGTGGAGTAGAATTGTTTCTTTTCCTTATTCGTCCTTCTGCTTCTTGTTAAATCACGCAATGTTACGACATTTGATTGAGTTATTCCAATAGTTTGCCGGATAGCCAACTCCAACATTTGTATTAAAAATTTCTATTTCAATTTGTCTGTGCATTCCTACATCCAAATTTCAGATATTTAGCACTTGTGGCATCACAACTAATAACCAATCACATTCCATTACACAATTCAGACCAATGTAACAACAAAATGTGCAGTATTAAAGATTGAAATAAAAGATATAACCCTAAAATAAAAATCTTCTTCTTCTCCTTTCGGCTTTTCCCTTCAGGGGTCGCCACAGCGAATCAATTGCCTCCATCTAACCCTGTCTTTTGCATCCTCTTCTCTCACACCAACTACCTTCATGTCCTCTTTCACTACATCAATAAACTTCCTCTTTGGTCTTCCTCTAGGCCTCCTGCCTGGCAGTTGAAAACTCAGCATCCTTCTACCAATATATTCACTATCTCTCCTCTGGACATGTCCAAACCATCTCAGTCTGACCTCTATGACTTGTCGTTGAGGAATGGGCAAGGGCCTGAGTACTCCGGAAGGCTTCTGGTGAGAAACCTTCTTACTGGCACAAACAGGGCAAGTGTTGACATAGTCAATAACATCTTTTGTCATCTTGGGCCACCAGAAACATTGTTGAGCAACAAGCAAAGTCTTATTGATACCAGGGTGACAGACAGTCTTATTGGTGTGGGCCCAATGAATCACCTCCCCCGAGAGCCTGAACCACAAAGAGCTTTCCATCAGGACACTCCGGGGGAACGGTGACCCCATCGGCTGCCGACTTAACCTTGCCTTCTAAATCCCAAGAAAGTGTAGCCACAAAGCATGTCCTTCCCTCCGGTAAAATAGTCATGGGTTCATAGTCAATATGATCATGAGCAAACATACGAGAAAGGGAATCAGGCTTTACGTTCTTAGAACCAGGTCGGTAGGAGAGTGTGAAATTAAACCGACTAAAAAAGATAGCCACCCCTGTGGACCCACCACCCGCAGGGCAGACCGATGGGGTCGGGTGCGCTGCCATATGGGTGGCAGTGACGACAGGGGGTCCCGACGGACCAGACCCGGGCGGCAGAAGTTGGCTTTGGGGACGTGGAATGTCACCTCACTGGCGGGGAAGGAGCCGGAACTTGTGTTGGAGGTGGAGCGTTACCAGTTAGATCTGGTGGGGCTTACCTCCACGCATAGCCTCGGTTCTTGATCCAAACTCCTGGATAGGGGTTGGACCTTGTTTTACTCCGGAGTTGCGTCAGGCGTGAGGCGCAGGGCGGGTGTGGGGATACTCACAAGCCCCCGGCTGAGCGCCGCTGTGTTGGAGTTTACCCCGGTGGATGAGAGGGTCGCTTCCCTACGCCTTAAGGCTGTGGGGGGGGGAAACTCTGACTGTTGTTTGTGCATATGCACCAAATATCAATTCAGAGTATTTGGCCTTCTTGGGGTCCCTAAATGGGGTCCTTGAAGGGATCCCTGCAGGGGACTCCATTGTTCTCCTGGGGGACTTCAACGCACACGTCGGCAATGATGGAGACACTTGGAGGGGCGTGATTGGGAGGAATGGCCTCCCTGATCTGAACCCGAGCGGTGTTATGTTGTTGGACATCTGTGCTAGTCACAGATTGTTCATAACTAACACCATGTTCGAACACAAGGATGCTCATAAGTGTACCTGGTACCAGATAGAGGCAAAACAGAGGGTGTGGGAGGAGTTTGGAGAGGCCATGGAGAAGGACTATCGGACGGCACCAAAGTTGTTCTGGAGGACTGTCCGACACCTCAGGAGGGGGAAACGGGGAACCATCCAAGCTGTATACAGCAAAGATGGGACACTGTTGACCTCGACTGAGGAGGTTGTCGGTCGGTGGAAGGAACACTTTGAGGAACTCCTGAATCCAACTACCCCAACTGACCCGTCCTCTGTTGCAGAGGCAGAGCTGGAGGATGATGGGGGATCAGAGTCAATCTCTCGGGGTGAAGTCACCGAGGTAGTTAAACAACTGCACGGTGGCAAAGCCCCGGGTGTTGATGAGATTCGCCCGGAAATGCTGAAGGCTCTGGGTGTTGAGGGGCTGTCGTGGATGACACACCTCTTTAACATTGCGTGGAAGTACCGAAAGTGTGGCAGACTGTGGTGGTGGTTCCTCTTTTTAAAAAGGGGGACCAGAGGGTGTGTGCCAATTACAGGGGCATCACACTCCTCAGCCTCCCTGGGAAAGTTTACTCCAAGGTGCTGGAAAGGAGGGTCCGGCCGATTGTCGAGCCTCAGATTGAGGAGGAACAATGTGGGTTCCGTCCTGGTCGTGGAACAACGGACCAGCTTTTTACTCTCACAGGGATCCTAGAGGGGGTTTGGGAGTATGCCCATCCAGTCTACATGTGTTTTGTAGACTTGGAGAAGGCATATGATCGTGTCCCCAGGGATAAACTGTGGGAAGTACTGCGGGAGTATGGGGTGAGGGGGCCTCTCCTCAGGGACATCCAATCCCTGTACGCCCAAAGTGAGAGCTGCGTTCGGGTTCTCTGCAGTAAGTCAAACTTGTTCCGAGTAGCTGTTGGCCTTCGCCAGGGCTACGCTTTATCACCAAATGTGTTTGTGATTTTCATGGACAGGATATCGAGGCGTAGTCGTGGTGAGGAGGCTTTACAGTTCGGTGGCCTGAGGATTGCATCACTGCTTTTTGTAGATGATGTGGTCCTGTTTGCGTCATCAGCCTGTGACCTGCAGCGCTCACTGGTCCGGTTTGCAGCCGAGTGTGAAGCGGCGGGGATGAGGATTAGCACCTCCAAATCTGAGGCCATGGTCCTCAGCAGGAAACCGGTGGAATGCCTTCTCCAAGTGGGGAATGAGGTCCTTCCACAAGTGAAGGAGTTTAAGTATCTTGGGGTCCTATTCACGAGTGAGGGAACAATGGAGCGTGAGATTGGGCGGAGAATTGGGGCAGCAGGAGCAGTATTGCAGTCGCTCTACCGCACTGTTGTCACAAAGAGGGAGCTAAGCCGAGAGGCAAAGCTCTCCATCTACCATTCAATCCTCGTTCCTACCCTCACCTATGGTCATGAGCGATGGGTCATGACCGAAAGAACGAGATCGCGGATACAAGCGGCTGAAATGGGCTTTCTCAGGCGGATAGCTGGTGTCTCCCTTAGAGATAAGGTGAGAAACACTGCTGTTCGCGAGGGGCTCAGAGTAGAGCCGCTGCTCCTTCGCGTGGAAAGGAGTCAGTTGAGGTGGTTTGGGCATCTGGTGCGGATGCCTCCAGGACGCCTCCCTAGGGAGGTGTTTCTGGCACGTCCAGCTGGGAGGAGACCTCGGGGCAGATCCAGGACCAGGTGGAGGGATTATATCTCAACACTGGCCTGGGAACGCCTTGGGATCCCCCAGTCAGAGCTGGTGGATGTGGCTGGGGAAAGGGAAGTTTGGGCCTCCCTGTTGAAGCTGCTGCCTCCGCGACCCAATTCCGGATAAGCGGTGGAAGATGGATGGATGGAAAAAAGATAGCCCACCTAGCCTTGTCTAGCATTCAGTCTTTAAATATTCAAGATTCTTATGATCAGTCCATACCTGAAAAGGCTGAGAAGCTCCCTCCAGCCAGTGTCTCCACTCCTCCAGGGCCACCTTGACAGCCAGCAGTTCGCGGTCACCAATGTCATAATTACGGTCAGCTGAAGAGAGTTTCCTTGACACTCGTCCCCTTCCCTGATCCTCACCAAATGGTAAGCATTGCAGAGGTCGAGTTTAGAGAAAATCTTGGCCCCCTCCAACAACTCGAAGGCTGCGGAGATGAGGGGAAGAGGGTGCCTGTTCTTAATGGTAATGTCATTAATACAACGATAGTCTATGCAGGGTCGGAGGGTCTTGTCCTTCTTTGCCACGAAGAAAAATCTGGTTCCGGCAGGGATGAGGAAGAGCGGATGATCCCAATGGCAAGAGAATCCCTCAAATAGTCCTCCATTGCTCTGCGTTCTGGAGCAGAGAGAGAATACAACGTACCCCTGGGTGGGGTCCTACCGGGCAACAAATCAAAAGCACAATCATAAGGACGGCGCGGTGGCAGGGACGTGGCCTTAGCCTTAGTAAACCTCAGCAAAGTCATGGTAACATGGCGGGGAATGTTAACTAAGTCAGGATTCGATGGATCTGTGACTATGGCAGAACAGGAAGACTTGTAATCCTCCTATTATCCCAGTCAAAATTTGGATTGTGCATCTTCAGCCATGGGTGTCCTAAAATTATCTGATGTGCCATAGAGTCAAAAATGTGGAAACTTAATGTCTCTGTGTGAGAGTCTGTCACGGGTTCGTGAATGTAGTGGGGAAAAAATTGATGGCGCAGCCACAAAAGATCAGTTTTTGGTGGGGTTTTTATTTTTCACCAACAAGCAGTGAAAAAAATATTTACAGTGCAGATCAGAATTCCCAAAACCAAAAACCTAGTGCAAGAACAAAAAGGAAGTATATACAGAGAAAACTGACACTACCAGTGGCAATCATGCATAACATTCAAAAACGCTTGACTCCAACTTCCAACTTCCAACTTCCAACTCCCAGCTCCAACTCTCAACTCTCCCCCCATAAAGCAGAAATGTTTTCCTTAAATACCCCATGCCCCTCCCCTGGCAAACCAACAATAATTAAATGGGGTTGATTTTACACTATAAGACATAATACACCCGAAACGGAAAAACCTGCTTTACAAAATAAACCAGAACAGAATAAAACATAAATGCCCATCATATGGCTGTTTAAACATTTATCACAACCCTGCAAAATACAAAACAATCCAGTAATCCAAAAATGGTTTAGTCCAGGTACCGGCTGGCCTGACCGCGCCCCACTTTACGCAATTTAAGCCACACCCCAGGTAGTGGCTCCGTTTGGCCCCTGAACTGGATACGGACTAATGCAGCATCCTCAGGTGAGTGTCTCATCACATTCTGTGTGGGTGTGGGGAGAACGCGTAGGCGCCGAGTGTGCACCCTCGAACGCACTACCGCGACAGTTTGTTTGACCCGAGAATGTAAGTACAACAGTCTGAGCAATACCGCGCTCCTGCGGTCCTGTCAGGAAACAATGAGCGCTGCTGCGGTTGCTCTCCTGGGTGAGGGAGAGAGGCGCGCGGAACGGAGATGGACGGAGCGGTCTCTACCGCTCCGTCACAGAGTCCGGGAAAATAAGTTTAACCGACTGAGTACGATGCGTTATTCTGCTAAGAGGGGTGCCATCTACAGCCTTAACCTCAAAGGGGCGTTGTAGAGGGACAGGCATTCACGAGGTGTCCCAGCTGACCGCAGTAATAGCACCTGCCGCTCATCAACGGGCAGTCGAGTCCGACCCAGCTGCATGGGTTCCTCCGTGGGTTAGTTGATGCGAACCAATCTGGTTGCCAGTGGATGAATGTGACTCGGCCGATCCTGGGAGTCCCTTCTCCATCTGCGGTGTGGCGATGAGCGAGTCCGAAGTCGTTCCCACTCCTGGTTCCGTTCGGTGAGTCTCTTATCGATCTTGATGGCCAAAGCTATGAGAGAATCCAAATTCTCAGGCAGATCGACAGAAATAAGCTGGTCCTTTATTGCTCCAGAGAGTCCTTGAAAGAATGAGTCCACTTCCACCATTTCCTCCTCTGCTCTGCATTTTCCCTCTACATCTTCCTCACCACCAGAGTCATCTTACACACCACCATCCTATGCTGTTTGGCTACACTCTTGCCTACCACTACTTTGCAGTCACTGCTCTCCTTCAGATTACACCGTCTACATAAGATGTAGTCTACCTGTGTGCTCCTACCGCCACTCTTATAGGTCACCGTATGTTCCTGCCTCTTCTGGAAGAAAGTATTCACTATAGCTATTTCCCTCCTTTTTGCAAAGTCAACCACCATCTGTCCTTCTGCATTCCTCTCCTGGATAACAAACCTCCCATCACCTCCTCATCACCTGTTTCCTGCACCAACATGTCCTTTGAAGTCTGCACCAATGACAGCTCTCTCATTTGTAGGTACTGTATGTTCTGCATCACTTTTTCAAAGTCCAACTAGAATTTCTCCTTCTCCAGCTCACATCCTACCTGTGGAGCATACCTATTAACAACATTGAATATCACACCTTCAATTTCTAGCTTCAGACTCAGTGGCTCAGCGGTAGAGCAGATGTCTTGAAGACAGATTGCCTAGCCATTGGTGGATCGATTCCTGCTTCCGCCATGACATCCCTGGGAGTCTGAGCTGACAGTGGGAGGTGTCAGCTCACCTCCCAGCCACTGCCGAGGCACCCTTGAGCAAAGCGCCGTCCCCACTACAAGCTGCTCATTTGGGGTGCGACCTCCGTGCGCGACCCGTCTTCTGCCTCTCCCTACTGTTTCTTGTATGATGTGTTACTAATTGCATGCCTACAGGCCCCTTGTGTGTTGTGTCCTGGGGCCTGTATTCAAAAAACTATGCATGTATGACTAACCAAAACATGTAACCACATACAAAGAAAGTGTGAAGAGTGTAAAGACTATTTCCCCACGTGTGGACAATAAAGTGGATTTAATCTTTAACTAATCCTCCATCTGACACTCTTTTTACCTCCACAACATTTCTAACTAACTCCTCCTTCAGGATAACTCCTACTCCATTTCTCTTCCTATCTACACCATGATGGAACAACTTGAACTCTGTTCCTAAACTTCTAACCTTGCTACCTTTCCACCTGGTCTCCTGGACAGTATGAAGATTCTGTATGTCAGTATGTATACCTTCCTCCCCTGCATCATGTCAACCAACTCTGTACCTTTTACTGTTATAGTCCCAACATTTCACGTCTCTACTCTCAGTCCTATACTCTTGGCGTTCCTCTTCTCTCTCTTCCTACAAACACACTTTCCTCCTCTCTTTCTTCGACCAATAGTAGTCTCATTTGGAAAATAAATTTTAGAGAAGCAATGGCTCTGTTAGCTGACTACATGAACAGAATTCTGTGTAGTTACTTAAAGACCGTTTTTGTCAGATGCCCGAGGAGCATTTTGGATACTACATTGATTGTCCCATTTTAAACGGAAACCAGAGCTGGACAGCTGTCAGCAAAATAAGGAAGAATGCAAAACATGATTATTTTAGTGTTGGCTGTACACTGTGTGTGTGTGTGTGTTTGTGTGTGAGTGTGTGTGTGTGTGTGCGTGCGTGCGTACGTGTGTGTGTGTGCGTGTGTGTGCGTGTGTGTGCACGTGTGTGCGTGTGTGTGTGGGTATGTGTGTGTATTTAAAAAATCAAAAATCAAATAAATAACTCTATTAATAATTCCCGTAGGGAAATTACTTTTTTTTTAAACTTCAACTGCTTGCACACATATACAGTTTACCACACACACATACAGTATACTGGCAGTATGAAAAATTATCATTTGGACATGACGAAAATGAAAATAAAGTAAACATGTGCAATAAGGGGAGAATGGTTTGGGTTGGAGTATGGACAATGATTGTGCTTTTGGAACGTTGAGGTATAGCCAGGGATTATGCTTGGGTCATATCATTGGTTTTATTTAAAAACAACATTTTTGTCCACTATGGCAGGTCCTAGGTGATTTCTTTTTTTTTTGGACAATATTTCCCCTGCTTTAGAAAACACCCACCTAATGTTGCTGTCAAAACTCACGGCACAAACAGGCCCATTACCTGAATCAGACCATGTCCACATGTAACCACATAAATGCATTGATCAACACATTTATAAGTATAACAACTCCGAGAACAGGACTGGGATGTGTGGAAATCACACCATTCTTCCTGGAGGACAACCTCCATCACAGAGCTCTAACACCAGCAGGCAGCGCATCCCAGTCAAACCCAGAACTGGCGTCAACGAAGAACGTTAATGAATGAATGATGAATGAATGTATAAATAAATATAAATAAATAAACTTTATGACTCATAAAGAAAGAAACAGATGAACAAATATCCAACTGACAACCATGTTTATCAAAGAGTCCTCGATGTGTTGCTTTTATACATCAGAAAATAGCCGGTTTTAACTCCGTCCATTCTGTGTGTACATGTAGAGACGGGTCACACACACTTAACGTCACAGCGGTTTTTGTCGCAGGGAGATGCCCCCCGGATAGAAAACGTTTCGGATACAGCGTCCACACGACAAAGCATACCCGGCGTTTTCAAAAAACTTCACTTTGGCCAGCGTTCCCTCCCGGTTATCTGCGTTGTTGTGTGGACGAAAGGTGTAACCGCAACATAACGTCTCGCCGATACCTTACATCAGCGGTTCCCAAACTTTTCAGCCTGCGCACCCACTTCTACCTCCTGACTTAGCTGACGCACCCCCAATGCCCAAAACATGAAAAAAAAAAAAAGGCGTAGTCTTTATAGCCATATAGGTATCAAGTTTAATAATATAGGCTCCTGTTAACACAGAATAGATTGTGCAATAATGGGCCTAATGATCTCTCACTTTAGAAATGGTGGGGAGAATAATAGTAACAATATAAAAATCCCAATAATATTTTAAGTCCAAATGGTCGCCGAGCGAGTCGACTACAGATGAGTGATGAACAGCAGTTATTACTATGCAGGGCTCGAAATTAACTTTTTTTCTTGGTATCACTGGTGCTCCCAAATTTAGAAGTTAGTGGCACCAGCAAAGACTTCAGGACCACCTACCCAAAAGCAAAGCAGTGACGGAGCGATAGAGACGCTCCGTCCATCTCCGTTCCGCCTCTCTCGCCCAGGAGAGCAGCCGCAGCTGCGCTCTCACTGTTTCCTGGAAGGACCACAGGAGCGCGGTCTCACAAAAAAATGCGCACCAGATTTTTTCCCCTTGTCGCACCGGTGCTCCCAAATATATTTAATAGTCGCACTGATAAAAATTTGGGCGCATATGCGACCAAAATGGGCGCAATTTTGAGCCCTGCTATGTAACAAATAGGCCTATTTAACAAACTAAGTTATTAAATGGTAACAAATATGCTATTCCGCCACAAAGAATCAAAATAACGTAGGCCCGAGTTCAACATCATGTTTTCTCTTTCGAGTACGAGTCTCATTGTGTTCTTTACCCCCTTCTCCCGATGAAGTGTCCGGGTGAGTTTTCTGTGTTCTGTGCTCCTCATTTTCAGTTTCCCCTGTCTCGTCATCATCACTCTCTTTTTCCTGCTGGATTTCTTCAGCCTGGTTGACTGCACAGCTCTCAGTTGTGGTCAATGTATCCTGTCCTCTTTCATTACTCCCAGATTTAATACCGGACAGACTGCCCGTTTTTAACCAGTTATGCATTTCGGCATATTATTGTTGTTGCTATCACAACAAGCTAGCACGTAGCTAGGAGAAAGCCAAGTACATTTTGGGTATTTTTATTTATTTAAATTTTTCCCAAAACGTTTTTTAATTGAAAATTACAAATTATTTCCGTGAATAAATTTAAATATTTAAAATGTTAATCCTCCATTAAAAAGTGTTTAAATTATCTATTTAATCATTTATGTATTTTAAGGTGCTCAGCTGCCATTCTCCTCGCGCACCCCCTAGCGGCAGCTCGCGCACCACAGGGGGTGCGCGCACCACACTTTGGGAATCCCTGCCTTACATCATATTGTTCACGTGACTCCTTCTGACAGATGCACCGTGATTGGTTAGGCACCGTGATTGGTTGGGCCCTTGATTCATAGGTAGTGGGTGGAGTTAAAAAGCTTGACAGTGAGGTTTTTAAGTGAGTTTATTCAAATATATAGGTGGAGAGATTTCTTAAAATTCGTAGGCAAAAGTTGGGGGGAGGGGATGTAATTCTCCACGTCCAACACCGATTGATAGTTAAGTTCACTTCGTCCATCTTCATGCAATCCTTATCACTCCTGGTTAATTAAAGAAAAATTATCAATAACATTTATGTTTAATTGATCAAAGAAATGATCCCACTAGTACAGGACGTGACAGAAATTCACGAGTCTGTGTCTTTAACCATATCCACACAGATGTCATGGGTTCAACTTCACTACACGATGTTGTGTTGAGTTAAATCAAAAGCAGCGAGGTAGTATTTGCACAATCCTTGAAGTACAGAAACCCTCGGTAGACACCTCCGATCATCTCCTGAACATAAACTGTCTTTGTGTTTTAGCCTTTAAGAAACAGTGACACCTAAAGGGATGAACTGTAACTACAGTACGTCCACTTAAACGACTTCATGTCAGATGATCGTTTTTTTCACAAAACACTAATTCCCTTAGTTATCATCTATAACATCGGTCCCCAACCCTTTTTGCGCCACGGACCTGTTTCAGTCAGTCATCTTCCAACCCGCTTCATCCACTAACGCAGGTCGCGGGGGAGCCGGTGCCTATCCCGGCAGTCTCAGGGCGTGAGGCGGGGGACACTCCGGGCAGTGTACCGCGGAGCTACATAGAAACAAAAAATCATTCACACGCACACACTCACTCCTACGGTCAATTTGGGACCGGCCAATCAACCTGAAGCGCATGCTTTTGGAGGTGGGAGGAAGCCGGAGAACCCGGAGAGAACCCACGCAGACACGGGGAGAGCATGCGAACTCCGCACAGAGCGGGACTCGAACCCGGGTCCGCCGGGTCCACTGCGCCACTGTGCCACCACAGATCGGTTTCATCTAAGATAATATTTTCACGGACCGGCCTTCATTTGCTCAATCATCTTCAATGATGCCAGGACAGCTGTAGTCTAATAATAAATCATCCACAGCGGTTTTATGTAAAATGCAGAAATCAACAAACAAAGCACTTTTTTTTCATAAATTGATAATCAACATCCCTGTAAACAAAATAATTGTAAGAAATAATCATATTAAAACAACAACACCAGCCACCCCCTACACACCACCTTCTCCCAGCAGAGAAGCACCTTCAGCGACAGACTGCTGTCACACAGCGCCTCCACAGAGAGGCTGAGGTCCTCCTTCGTGCCCCGTGCCATCAGGGGGTACAATGACTCTCTCAGGAGGAGCGGGGGGGAGGTGGCGAGGTCAGCACGGGGTTGAATGGATTTAATTTAATTTTAATTTAATTTTATACTGTTTATATTTTAATACTGTAATATTTTTTTAAAATTTTATACTGTTTATATTTTAATTTCATACTGTTTATATTTTAGTTATAGTTTAGTATATAAGTCCTGTTAGTGCTGCATGTGTCTGTCTGTTAGTGTAGTGTATGTCTTGTGGTATGTCCTGTGATGTCACTGTTTCTTTTTCTCCTGGTGTTTATCCAGTATTATTTGTTATGTAATGCCTGAGCAGTGGATATATACAATTTCCTCCGGGATTAATAAAGTATCTATCTATCTATCTATCTATCTATCTATCTATCTATCTATCTATCTATCTATCTATCTATCTATCTATCTATCTATCTATCTATCTATCTATCTATCTATCTATCTATCTATCTATCTATCTATCTATCTATCTATCTATCTATCTATCTATCTATCTATCTATCTATCTATCTATCTAAAAATTCGATTGAAGTGACTGCACTGATGAGGTTTATTTTGAAATATAGCAACGTAAGAGAAATACTGATCACTTCCAATAAAAGAGTGAACAAGTCAATCAAATAATAATAATTACAATGTTGGGAATTAGTGGTTGGGGACTGCTGATCTAGGGGTAACGGGAGACAATGACACCTGAAGTGTGTTCTGGACGTCTGGTCTCCTCCACAATTTGGTTTTCTTTACGGTCACTGCAGAAAATCCCGCTTCACAAAGACAGGAGGTTGGAAATGTTTCAGAATCCAAAACACATAAAACGGAAGTAATGTAAATAATTTTTTGTTTCTGGTCGGCTCGGTACCAAATGACCCACGGACCGGTCCCGGGGTTGAGGACCACTGATCTATAATACACTTTCAATGTCTGTGACGTGAAGAAGTCGTTTAGGTAAACAGCTGGGAAAAACTTTTTCTCCCTCAGGCAGTTAACTGGGGCGCGGTTATTTTTGATATCTACTAATTACTTACTCCACTTCCGCCTCCTTCTTTCAACGGTCACGTGGGCAGGTTGGGTTTTTTAAATTTTTTTTTATGACACACTCCACCTGTCTAAGCAGCTCACTCCTCTTCACTCGATCACCGGCTGGCTTCTACACCTGAGCTGTCGCACCAGAAACATCCACACGGAAAGACGCTCCAGAACACAAAGGAGGTGTGTGTGAAACTGTCCCGGCCGGTTCACAGGGGTGAGTCTGAACATCTACGCTCCGAACATCCTTGTGTTTACAATTCTTAGTAGTTAAACACATAATCTATTTAAACTAAAAACCAGACAGTTGCAAGTCATTGAACTGAGTGAGAAAATTTAATTATGATCTTTGTGACTTGACTGATTTAGGTGCATGTTACTAAAATGGGTTTTGATAAGTTTATCCCATAGGAATTATAAAAATGATCATTCTGTATTAACTCCATCGGATTATAGAGGTATTGCACAGTCTGGGTCTTATTCTTGCAGCTACCACCCCACTGATGCCAAAGGAATTTGGGAATAAATGAAAAACAATCGTAATTCTGGATGGTACTGGCATGTCTTGGGGATAAAACAGGAGGGAGTATTGACATATTATTTTGTAGTGTCACGAAGAAAAAGAGCAACACTGAAAAGCCAGTTAGACATAATGAGTATCATATGACAAGAGATTACGTTAAAATATCCTTGCTTCGGGGCATATGAATGATCTCATGAAAATGTCTGTTGTTTCATGACTCTTCATCCACAGGATTTGACATCAGTCAAGAGGAACAGGTTATTGTAATTAAATGACAAGGAGCACGCACAAATATTTCAACGAAAACAACACAGTTGTCAACAGATAAGACAACGGAGAAATGTTGACAGTTAAAAAGTGATATCTACACACTTATATGTGTATATCTGTATGTATATGTGTGTACACACACACACACACACACACACACACACACACACACACACACACACACACACACACACACACACACACACACACATACATATACTGTATATTGTCATGCCTTGGCCTAGGGGAAACCTTGGCTCAACATGTAAATGTACTTCTTCTGTCTGTCTTCCCACCTAAGGAAAGGCCTGCAGCAACCAATAAAATTTCAAATGGAGCATGTTTTATTTTGCCTTTAAGGGGAAATAAACCATGCAACACAACAAACAAACTGTTAAATGAACGCCATCTTCCCAAAAAAAAAAAAAAAAGAGGTAAATATGTGACCACCATCTTGAAAAGGATAAGGTGGAAAAGTTGGAAGAGAGGAAGAGCACAAAGTTCAAATAGCAGAAAATTTTAAGGGTAGTTCATTTAATTTAATGAAATTCATTTGGATTTAATGAAATATTAGAAAAGAACACTGATCAAAATTAGAGAACACCTTCAGATACTTTCCAGTTAGCTTTAATCTGACACTAGGTGCTAATTTCCTTGAGTATCAGTCATTCCCTATTCAACTGGCAGTCTAACATCCACTTTCACTGACTCAGCAAGATGGTGAGCCATCCTAACGTGACTGAAATCCTCTGGCAGCAGGTTGTTAAGATGAAGGACAAAGGGATGACCCCATGACCCACAGCAAGACAAGTTCGTAATTCCAAATCTGTGATTTACAACGTCACACACTCATTCAAGTCTCCCAGGCTGGTCGTCCACAAAAGGCAAAGGACAGGATAATGTTGGCTAGTAGCCATAATGTCTGTGGGTGTGAGTGTGAGCACGCGTGTTTGTATGTCTTCATGTGGCCTTCTGATGAGTTGGCATCCTATGCAGGGTGTACCCTGTCTTTCGCCCGTAGCTGCCTGAGATAGGCACCAACTGAACCATAAAGCAGATATACAGCTGAAGATGAGACAATCACACTTGTGACATAATCAGAAATTTTCTGCCAGCATGCCTCAGTTGGCATATTTACCTGTAGTGACAGTTTATTTTTGTCGTAATGTAATGTAATGTAACGTAACTTAATGTAATACATCTTTCTGTTATTCATCAACCTAACTTATAAAAACCTGCTCCTCTTGACTGACGTTGACAGAAAGCCAGATGTACATTTCATGAGGAAGAAAAGTCATTTGACTAATGTATTAATGAGGACATGCAAATAGCTTGAAGCAAGAAAGTTAAAATAGTAATTATCTGTCTGTGGTGTCATATTTTATCGAGACAGGTCAAGTGAAGTAAATTACTGTGTTAAATTTGTTTTGCATGATACCCCAGATACAAGAAAATACCACACTGAGTTGTTATTACTGAGTAAAGGTTAAAAACAATGACATAAGTGATCACCTCCCAATATTTACCAACTATGACTGGAAACCAACTGTGTGTCAGGAACAGGTCCAAACATTCTACAGGAGAGTCAAGACTGGAGACAGAATAAATGCATTTAGAAATTACCTATTAACTCAAAACTGGTCTGATGTTTACACTGCTGAGGATTATGACTATTTTATGACTATTTTATTGATAGAGTAGAAAAACTACACAATATGCACTGCCCAGTGAAGAAAATCCACATAAAAAGAGGGGTGAAGAAACCGTGGATGACTATGTCACTGATAAATGCCTGTCGAAAAAAGAATATGTTAAATAAAAAGGCAAAGAACAGAAAAAGCAGAAGCTAGATATAAGAAACATAGATATAAATTAAATGCTATAATAAGAACTTGTAAGAAAAAATACTATAGTAATCTCCCAGCAGAAAATAAGAATTACTGTACACCAAAAAGCTATGGGACATAGTGAACAATCTCATAAAACAAAACAAGGCCAAACCATCCTATCCACAATACTTTAGTATTAAAAAATACGAAATGTAAGTACATGGTGGAGGTTGCTGATAAATTAAATGAATTTTTGTGTGTGGGGGGCCTGAGCTGGCAGAAAACATTTCTGTCTCACACTTGCACTGGGATCATTTTGATTACGATGGAGGAAGAAACCCTAACGCAATGTTTCTGGCGCCAGTGAAAGACAGAGATAAGACACCTAGTCAAACAATGCGCAGCAAGAGCCTCTACTGATGTGAATGGATTTGATATAAACTACTGTAATCAAGGACATACTGGAAGGAATACTAGCACCATTGATGCACATATGTATTCTGTCATTTCAAACTGGGGTGTTTCCAAACAGAATGAAAATTGCCAAAGTTGTACCTATATTTAAGAATGGCAATAAAATTATTTTTTTAGAATTATAGACATGTTTCAATAGAACCAGTTATCAAAAATTCTAGAGAAGCCATTTAATAACATGCTGGATTTATTCATAATAAAGCATAATCTTCTTAGTAGCAGTCAGTATGGCTGCAGGAAGAATGCCTTGTCCCATTATGGGTTGCCACAGCATCTCATCCTTTTTTTCAGTTAAGATGAATGCTCATATTTGTTTGTCAAAGTTTTTTTACACCAGATGCCCTTCCTATCTTAACCTTCTTCAGTTATCCTGGCTTGGGTCCAGCCTACGGTTGACACTGGCTTGTGCCCCCACAGGGCTGCAGATGCAGGTGATTGAACCGGGGCCAGCATGCATGTGAATCAACAGTTCCAAAGTCACAACTGTTAGCTGATTTCAATGGATAAAGCCTGAGGACATCATTCTTCTAGAATAAATCAGACAAAACAGACAAGTGGTGCTTTTTTCATGGTTCTAAGTTGAAATTTGATTCATTCTGAGGTGGGATTTTTCTTAGATAAAAAAATGTGTCACAAGTACAAAAATTTAGATTTTTTCATTTTATAGTCTATTTAACTTTGAAATTAATTTCTCTCCCAGATAGAGGAAGAAGACAGAATATTTGCAGTTAATAAGCACAACTGTAATACTTTCTTTCTTAGCATTTCATGCTATATTGCTTCACTAGTAACCACAGTGACAGAAGAGTTGGATCTGTAATTCAAAGTGTAACTATCTGCAACAATGTTGGATGTCTGTTTCCATAGGCCAACCAGTAAGGCTCTTCTCTCCAAAAATGTCAAAAGACCAATCCCTTGGGGTCACATCAGAGGCATACAGTATGACTACGACCACATCAGCATGCGGGTCAAAGTCAAATGATGCCCCTGATTCCAACCATAGCACTCCAGCTAAGGCGGCTCGAAAACTGAACACATTCTTTGGAGTCATGGTTCCGACTGTTCTCTCCATATTCAGCATTGTGCTGTTGCTGAGAACAGGTGAGAACAGAGATAAAACTTAACTTAATTTTGGGATGTAAGCAGTGATTGTTTGTTTAACTCTCTTATACAATGAGTAATTGCGTTGTGCACTTTGACTAACAGTAATGTGATCTCTCTTGCAGGGTTTGTAGTTGGTCAAGCAGGATTGTTGGAAGGTCTTTCAATTCTGGTTGTAGCTTACATTATCATATCGCTGACAATACTGTCCATCTCTGCCATTTCCACTAATGGCGCTATACAAGCAGGTGGAGCTTATTGTATCCTTGGTGACTGAAATGTCTTTCTTTAGTGTTATGCTTTCATTCCTCAGTTAAAACATCAATCTTAACAAAGTGCGACCAGACATGATCAGTCGGTCCCTCGGCCCAGAGTTTGGTGGAAGTATTGGTTTGATGTTCTTCTTGGCCAAAGTGTGTGCATGTGGAGAATATGTTCTTGGTCTTGTGGAGGCGATACTTGATGCGATTGGTGTGGACCCTGGTAAGATTTTGGTTATCTAATATTTCTCTTATATTCGCAGTCATTCTTCAGATTCTCAGTTTTCTAACTGTTTTCCTCTTTTATAGATTCATCAGGGGGATTGCAGGTGCTCCCCCATGGTTACTGGTACAACCTGCTGTACTCCACAGTAGTCCTTCTACTTTGCCTGGTTGTGTGTCTGGTTGGAGCTCACATCTACTCTCGCACGGTCTTTGTCATCCTGGTGTTGATCACCATATCCTTGCTGTCCATTTTCATCAGTTCAATCATAGTCAAACCTCGTGAGTTTTTCATCACCCACCATGGATCTGGAAACCAGACTGCTCACTTCAATGCCAGCTACACAGGCTTCAATGCCAGCACCCTGAGGAACAACCTGGGCCGTGAGTGTTGGGGCATAAGGCTGATACAGAGGATGTTAATGCAGATCATGATTAAAATTACAAGATGTTGAATCTTTTAATGTTTTTTAATGTTCTGTTGTCTATCCTTGCAGCTGTTTACAGTTTGGATTACAGCACTAACACTGTCATGTCATATGCCAGCGTATTTGCTGTTTTATTTACCAGCTGCACGGGAATCATGGCTGGAGCCAACATGTCAGGTTAGTGCTTTTTGTTTTACATTATCCCACTGAAGACAATCATCGAAAGAGTGCACCGTTGATATAATGTATGTTGCAGTCAAATCAAGTAATTTAATTTGTATAGCACATTTAAATGCACAACAGTTGACCAAAAGTGCTTTACATGTATAGCGGGGAAGACCAAAACAGTATACATGCCTTGAAAATACAAAATCAAGTATACAGGACTATAAATATAGTTAATAAATACAATAAAACAGTGGCTAAAAGAGGGCATAAAAAAGGTGTGTAAAGCAAGAGTGTAAAAGTTTGTCTTCAGGTTGGACGTAAAACTGACAATAGTGTTAAATGAACAGATATGGGGTGGGGAGGAGTACCAAAGCTTTGGGGCTACTACAGAAAAGGCTCGGCCCACAATGGTTTTTAAGTATGTTGGTGGGTCAGCAGAGAGGTTTTCTTGTGGACCTAAGTGACCTTGAAGCAGAGTAGGTGGATAAAAGATTGGAGATGGGGGCTTGATCATGGAATGATTTAAAAACAAAAAGTAAAACTTTAAAATCAATCCTAGATTTCACTGGCTACCAGTGACGCCTGGCTAAAACTGGAGTTATGTGCTCATAAGCTTTGTTGCCAGTGTCAGTCTTGCAGCAGCATTCTATACTAACTGGAGCCTAAATTGTACTGGATAAGCTTGTGCAAAGTGAGTTGCAGTAATCTAAATGTGATTCAAAGCATGTTTGACTGTTTCAAAGTCTCTTTTAGATAAAAATTACTTCATCTTAGTTATTGTTCTAAGCTGATAAAAAAAAAACCCTTCCTTCAACAACGAAGCTGATTTGTTTATCAAAATTTAGAAACCTGTCAAAAGGGCACCTAAATTTCTGACCCCATTCTGCAGATTTGATGACCACTTACCAAGGATTTTGCTGAAGTTGTTTGTAGAGGTGGGTGATCCAAATAAAGCAATCTTATTTTACTTGGAATTCAATGCACAATTCAACAGTTCGTAAGATGTCGTTTTAGCAAGGTAGATTACATACTGTGGAGGGTTCTGAAGCCAGTTTGGAATTGATCCAATATATTAAAACTATTCAAAACAGAATACAGGGCCCCCTCGTTCTTTCCGGTTAATGCGTTCCAGGAACTACACCTGAATGAGGAATCCGCGATTGAGACCGCGATCCACTTATTATTTACGGTAATTTAACGTTTATGAACCCTCCCCATACTGATATTAAACCACCTTCTACCTGTATTACTTTTTCCCACACTCTGATCGACTGTTTAAAGCACTTTTGTGTCTCACTAAAGTCCGAGACTGACGGAACAGAGTGCACTTCCGGATGCCGTCAGACAATAGAACGCTCGTATGGTATCACATGACTGCCTACCAGATGGAGTCACAAACGTTGATGCGCGAATGTGGGAGGGCTTACTGTACATGCTTGAAAGCAGAGGGTACATCAGTGTGCAAGGGGCAGTTCGCTTTCACGAAAACAATTGGACAAGGATGTCAAATACCCCTTTAAAGAGTCAAGAGGGGCTAACATCAGAGAGGCAACACGAAGGCTTTAGGTGAGAAACGATGTACCTCAGGCAGTTCAGAGGAAGACACAGGAGTGAAATGCTGGAGGATACCGGTAGGACTGTGGGTTTTAAGAGAAGTGCAGTCCTGTGATGTGATATGGCCTGATATGAACAATTTTACTGATAAAATAATCAGAAAATTCCTCACAAGTTAAGTACGTGTCAACTGAAATGGTTGGATTCGAAAATGAATCAATTTGAGAGTTAGTGGAAACAGTTGAAATTCAAAACAAGAGTAGGTATTCGCAGGAAGGATTTAGCAATTAAATGCATTCTTGAACCTGAGATCTTGCTACCTGAGATCCTCTGGGAATTTAGTGAACCCCACTGGGGAGGACATAAATCACCAATACCAAGTAAAGGTTCATCCACAAAGAGAAAGCCCAACTCAAGAGATGTAATGATGTAATTTAGGATAAATGTCTTCTTTGCAACAGAGGTTTGCATTTATGAGGCCAAATTTAAGGGGAAATCCACTCCACCATGGGGCAGAACTTTCTCTGCAGAGATGGAATTAGGAGCCTGGTGAACAGGAATCTGGAACTGGGAATTTAGGCGCCAGCAGTGAGAGCAGGAAAAGTTTTTGATAGTCAACTCATCAGTGCAGCAATCAGATGATGAGCCAGCAGGTAATGTAGATGTGGGAATGCTGCCAGCGGATTTCCCGGGAAGTGCAAGGAAATTGCGATGCTTCCTTGATGCACGTAACAAGGTTGTGGTTGTGAGATGCGAAGGGTGGTATACAACTTGTTGCCATCTCTTTGTCTGCCTGCGAAAGTGCACATCAAATTGAAAAGTTATTTGGCAGTGGACGATAGGGTCATACTTCTGTGCAATGGCATTAAAAAAGTGACTGCAAGGAGTGAAAAAATCCAATGTATCCATAAAATGGGGTTGGAAAAAAGGATGCATTTTATTTCTCCATGGATCTCATCCCAAAACTCACAGCCAGATTAAAACCTGCCCAAAAAGATAAACTCTGCGTATATCAGTAAGGTAGACTTGCATACAAAAGGGCTTGAGTGAGGCTGGAAGACATGGTGCACCCAAAATTAGCCAAACTTGTAGGTGAGTCAGAAAATTCTCTTCCGATAGCTAATCTGGAACAATGTTCGTGCATGTTACACCCCAATAGGATTTGCAATGAAAAGTATACACAAAAATCCACAAACAGCGTTATACTGTATTTGCATGTCTTCCACATGTTTTGAAGGGGATCTGAAGAATCCAAGCATTGCAATCCCAAAAGGCACCATCACAGCTGTCATCTACGCTTTCATAATCTATGTCCTCTTATTCATCTTGGTCGGCGCCACTTGTGACAGGTGTGAAATATTTCTTTAATGTTTGATCTAAATTCTCAAAGAGAAATAGATATTGGGATGAATTCATGACATAAACTACTTTCCATTCTTTATTGTCTTCAGGTCTCTGTTGATAAATGATTATGGCTTTCTCCACAAAATAAACATTTGGCCTCCATTTGTCACTGTTGGTGTTTGCTGCACTGCCCTGTCAGCTGCTATGTGTTCTATGATTGGAGCGTCTCGTATCCTCCATGCTCTTGCTCTGGATGACCTGTTTGGTGAGGACTGAATGTTTTACTCATATTAGTGGCTTTTACTCATATTAGAATTATTTTCTAATATGCAGTGTTTTCCCCTTCAAGGTTTACCTTTAGCCCCAGCCACCATCACATCAAAATCTGGGAATCCATGGGTGGCAGTGCTGTACACCTGGGGTCTGGTACAGGTGAGGGGAGTTTCTGATCAATCCTGTGTTTTCAGTATTACAAGGTAATGAACTGTGGTTTGTGTTCTGTTTTTATTTCAGTGTGTAGTGTTTGCAGGCCAGCTCAATGCAATAGCAAGTTTGGTGACTGTTTTTTACCTGCTTACCTACGCTGCAGTTGATCTCGCTTGCCTGGCTCTTGAGTTGGCATCAGCTCCAAATTTCAGGTAATGAAACATCAATCCTTAGAAAAATGAGAATGTAGTCATCTCTACTGAGCTATGCCAACAAGATCTGGCATTAGATTAAAATTGATCAATTTTCTGGAATAAGTTTGTAAAAAAATTGTTTTAAAATCTATATGAGAGAATTTGTCAGTGACACTATTGATGCTTTAATATTAGAATGGTTGAAATTTATTCTTTTAATGATTAGAAGATAAAAAATTGAGAATGGGAAGCCCATTTCGTTCCATATATTTTAAATATGTCTCTGTTTAACAGGCCGACCTTCCAGCTCTTTTCCTGGCACACCTGCCTGCTGGGGGTTGTGAGCTGTGTAGTTATGATGTTCGTCATCAACCCTGTGTACTCCTCAGGCAGCATTGTAATCCTGTTAGTGCTCCTGCTTTTCCTCCACTACAGATCGCCCACCAGCAGCTGGGGCTATATCAGCCAGGCTCTCATTTTCCATCAGGTATCTAGAATCTTGCAGAGATGGATACAAAATCAAACATGCAGTTTACCCAACAGATCTGCCTTCTTTTTGGTTAAGGTACGTAAATATTTATTGATGCTGGATGTGAGGAAAGACCACGTGAAGTTCTGGAGGCCACAAGTGTTGCTCATGGTGGCCAACCCTCGCTCCTCCTGTCAGCTCATCCAGTTTGTCAACCAGTTGAAGAAGGGAGGGCTGTTTGTGTTGGGCCACGTGCAGCTGGGAGATCTGGGTAATTGCCTGTGGATGTCCCGTGACGGCCATCTGCAGTTAATAGTATTAAATTATTCTTGTCTTTGAATAATTTTCCTCTGTGGTTTCTCTTCCCCACACTGAAGCTAAAGTTACCTTGAGTCCTTAGACTGTCATGTAAGGCTCAATGTTGGGCTTTCACTTTCCGTCTGCTGCTTCTCTTGTATTATTAGTCATTAAATATCACATCACTGTGTCAGGAGTTTCTGAGTTTAAACTTTGTCAATCCTTTCCCAACATGTGCAACGCTATCACTCAGTAGCAATGATGTTCTTTGTGGTTTCAATTTTTACCCAGTTTTATCATATATACTTCTAAGAACCTTAGTATAACATCTGCCACAGCTTAGCTACTAAGATGATCAATGAATAAAATGAAGACCTGTATTGCATGACTGTGGACTGTGTTTGTTTCCAGCCTTGTCAATGGTGGTCTACTTCTTCTTTTCCTTTCGGCTTTTCCCTTCAGGGGTCGCCACAGCGAATTAGTTGCCTCCATCTGCATCCTCTTCTCTCACACCAACTACCTTCATGTCCTCTTTCACTACATCCATAAACCTCCTCTTTGGTATTCCTCTAGGCCTCCTGCCTTGCAGTTCAAAACTCAGCATCCTTCTACCAATATATTCAGAATCTCAGTGGTGACAATCATCTTTTAACAGTGCTGTCTGGCAGAGCTGGTGGCTGAGGCTTTCTGCAGCCACTTTTAAAATGTTATGATGCCACCACTGATGTTAGCCTTCGGCAAGTGCTCCAGAGAAGAAGACACAGAATTGTGTTTCATACTTAATCTACTTGTGGAAGTACATGGTTTGTTAAGTCATTGTGTACAGCCTGGATGACAAAGTTTGGTTACAGGACCTCAATGTTGGCTTTAATCACTTGTGAGCCTGTTCAGTCTCTATAGGAATGTCTCTCTTGTCCACATCACTAGAAACCTTTGTCAGCTCCAGGCGTAGTTGTTGCTCCTCCAATCCTATGGCTCTGCCTTTGAGAGAGTGTTGCTCTCTGTTGATATACCAGAACAGGTAGGCTGTTTAAGGGGACATGATTGTAACCCTAACGCCTGTTCGTGGTAGGCTTGCCCGTCTTTGTAAATGGGTCTGTGATGAAGTTTTGATGATAACAGAGTGTTCAAAGTTGGCATTAAAGATCATCTCCAGCAGTTTAGTGTTTGATGGAAAAGAAAGATACCACTAGATGGTGCAAAGTTATGCAGAGCCATAACATACCAATCTGTGATGCTTCCAGTCAGGATGCTTTCTTTCGCTCCTCTTCCACCACTGTCTGCTTGCTCACGTGATGCAGCTGTGAAATAATGTATTGCATTACTGTTGGTTTGTTGTTAAAATCCATACAGTGAATTTAATTCTGCCTTTCCCCCTTCTTTTAGACATCCTCCCATCAGACCCGGTGCAGCAGCAGTACAACTTCTGGTTGAGGCTGGTTGATAAACTCGGGGTGAAGGCCTTTGTAGACCTGACGTTGTCTCCTTCTGTCAGACAGGGAACACAGCATCTGCTGCGGATCACAGGCTTAGGTATGCTGTGATTTCTTACACACTTGCATCCAGGACATGTTTTTATGCTGCTTTATCTACAATGTATGACCCGCACATCTCTGCATTTCTGCTTCTCTCTACAAGGTGGCATGAAGCCCAACACACTGATCTTGGGTTTTTATGACAGCTGCACTCCTGAGGACTTCTTCCTTCAAGATTCTGCATTCTGTGACTCTTCAATGAGGCGAGCAACTGAGGACGAATTAAATTTTGGTGTTGACCTACCTTCACTGCAGGCTCATTTCCCTCCAGTTCGGCACATTGAGAGCCCACGATGGCTATCACCAGAGGAGTATGTGGGGATCCTGTCTGATGCCATTAAAATGAGCAAGAATGTGTGCCTTGCTCGCTACTTTTTCCAACTAGAGGGAGAGGGTAAAGACAGCAAGGTTGATGGGTCAGAGCGCACTATAGATGTGTGGCCTCTCAACCTGCTCCAACCTTGCAGTCGTGAGTATCAGGATGTGTGCAGCCTCTTCCTGCTGCAGATGGCCTGTGTGCTTAACATGTCCAATAAATGGCGCCGTGCACAAATGAGAATTTTCCTGAATGTGGAGACAGAGTCTAATGACCAGGGCTGGGTGGTAAATGAAGAGACTTTTCGAGAGTTACTGAGGAAGCTGAGGATTCGTGCATCAATAAAGATTGTGCCGTGGGACTCTGTGTTGAAACACCACGTTCATCTGAATGAGGAGCCACCACAAGCCCTGTCCGAGGACTTCCTGTGTGCAGTGAACAGAATGCTGACAGACCACAGCTCCCAAGCTGCTGTTCGCTTCCTGTATTTGCCTCGACCTCCTGCTCATCACAGCCAGTCACAACAGTACTTGTCTCATGTGGAAGCAGTGACCAATAGTTTAGGACCAACACTCCTGATTCATGGTGTCATGCCAGTCACATACACTGAGCTGTGAGCATATTTTATTCTTTATTGTTCATGCTTAGGTGTAAGTATGGAATTTTGTTTCAAATACTGTAACTTGAGAAATAATGTAATGAAACGTGGGCAGCATGGTAGCGCAGTAGGTTGCACTGTTGCATTACAGTGAGAAGGTCCTGGGATCAATCTCTTTCGGTGCAGTTTATTTGTTTTCTCCGTGTCTGCGTGGGTTCTGTCCAGGTTCTCCAGCTTCCTCTCACCTCCAAAAACATGCAGTTCAAGTCAGTTGGTCACACCAAATTGTCAATAGGTGTGAGTGTGTTTGTCTTTCATATGGCCCCACATTGAGGTGTCATCTTATCCAGGGTGAACCCCATCTTTTGCCCGTAGCTGGTTTGGACAGGCTCCAGCAACCCTGTGGTCCAAAACACAGATATGTGGCTGTAGATGAAACAATTGTGGTTGTGGATGAAAAGATATAGTATGTAGCACCATGTTTTGGGGTTTATTAATTTGCCACCTGTTGCTTTTGCAGTCAAGTAGGATATTCTCCTGTTTCGATATGCTTGATCTGGCTTGAGACAACACATGAAATACATAGAAACTAGAGGTTATTTATAGTCATACAAGAGTTCATATTTGCATTAATGAAAGACTGACAAAAGCTTTTATCCATGGCCAAGTGCAGCACAAAAGAACTCAATGAAGCTTCAACCTTTTAGGCGGGGCACCTGCAAACTTAATACAGACTCAGTTGGGACCAGTCATGGATGATTTAGTTAAGACTGAAAACAGAGCTAGTTGTCACATTTTTGCAACAACATATTTGCCATGGGCAGAACAGTGGCGCAGTGGGTGGCAGCGTCACCTCACAGCAAGAAGGTTCCAGGTTCACTTCCTCTCTGTGCAGTTTGCTTGTTCTCGCTGTGTCGGCGGGTTCTCTCCAAGCTTCCTCCTACCTCCAAAAATATGCAACATCATTAATTGGACATGCCAAATTGTCCGTAGATGTGAATGTGAGGGTGAGTGGTTAGGATAAGGGGTTGTGGTTGTTTTCTACATGGGGCTCTGTGAGGAACTGGTGACTCGTCCAGCCTCTAGCCAATAGTCAACCGGGATAACTCTAGCATAACCCACGACCCATATTTTGGGTAAGCTGCTGAAGAGGAGATAATTACAATCATCTTGTCTTCAAGAAGACAATTTAGGGAATGAATTTACCACTGTTTACAATACAGGTAGTCGCCGACTTACGACCGCGATTGGGACCGACAGATCGGTCGTAACTCGACTTGGTCGTAAATCGACTCTTACGTAAAAATTAAATCCAGCAGCGCTGGTTTTTGGCTGGGGGTCGTCCGGATCGTCAGCTGGGGCAGCGTGTGGGTTGGTGGGAGCGGGAGACGATCTTTTCATAATCATTGTGAGCTTTGTCTGAATTGTTCGTTTCTTTTTCTCCTCATAAATTTCACGATATGGACGGAAAGCGTCGTTTGCCATCCGTTCAATCCTTGCAAATGTTTCTATGTTCTATGAGCATTTCTTCAAAGTGTGCACGGAGTTTATTTAACAGGGAAAAGCCTTCTGACAAGCCTTTGGTGGTGAACATTGTTTCTGTTTCCTCCTCTTCTTTCTCTGCTTCTCTTCTCTCTTCTTCCACTCTTTCTTCTTCCAGCGCGATCAGTTCTTCATACAGTGCGATCATTCGTGAGTTCTCCAAGGAGAGGTTTTTTGCCAGTTTCACTATTTTCTCCCGAATCTGATCAAGTTCTTCGTCACTTTCAAATCCAGCAGAAGAGTTCACGTAACGCTTGACAGTTTTTCCATACGCCATTCATACATTTCTCCGTCACAGTCTCCCAAGCAGCCCAGCCCATCAGTAGTGGGCTGGGCTATTGATCTCACAGTGTGACTGAACAGCGTGTGTGCGCCGTGGGGACTGAAGAGAGCGCGGGAGTCTCAGAGCGTGAGTACTGTGGCTGGAGGGAATGCCCCGCCCTACCCGGACATTGTGGTCGTAAAGTCGATCGGTCGTAAGTTGCACAGGTCGTAAGTCGGCGACTACCTGTACAGACATTTTTTTACAGCAGTCCAGTGACATTTAATTTACCAGTGTTACTCAAATGACCACAGAAGACGATACATTTTGTTTTGACACCAACAGCATTTAACCTGTGTATAAGAATGGAATGATCAGCAGTGCCAAAGTACCAACAAAAATTTTCTCCATTCTCAGCCTGCAGAATGATGTAATTTGGCCTTTTAACAGGGCTATTTCTGAGCTGAGAAATTGTGGCCCTCACAATTTGAATGAGGTGCTTGGTTATAAATTTTTCTGGCACTTAGGAGATTAATGCAGTAGTTTAGAGAGTGGGCTAGGCATTGGTCATAACAGATTTACTGGGGTCAGGTTTTTCAGGGCACAAGCAGTTCTGATATTGGTAATGGAAACAGCTGGATGTAAGTGAACATATGAACATATGTTCATTATATTTCATAATGGAAGGCCAGTAGAAGATAGGAGTGTAAGTGACTGGATAGAATATCTAAGGCTACAGGAGGACATGCACAATTGGGAAATTCTCAGAGAGGTATCTCAATCTGACGGGAACAAATTGAATAAAATTCGAACAGTAATTGAAGGATCAGAGGTGGTGACTGGTGCCATGATGTTGGATTTGATAATGTGGACTTTGTTAACAAAGAGGATAACTGCTCACAATTTGTAAAGTTGGGACAGTAATTGAAGTATAAAATAGGGTGACTGTACCATGATGTTGGACTTGATAATGCTGACTTTATTAACAAAGAGGATAATGGCTTCTCACAGTCTTCAGTAGAGCTGACATGCATAATCATAGGTGTTGATTTTACAAGCTGTTAATTGTGATTAACGGACCTCTAGGGTTCTGCACAATAAGTTATTGATGCAACTTTGATTTTCTGATTCAACAGTTGTAAAAATTATTCCATGAATTAAGTGCATATATATTACACCTTAAATGTATGATTTTCAATGAATGCTCGTCCCTTCTAAATCATGAGTTCATGGCAAACCTTTGGTGGTCACTACTGACCTGGTTATAATGGGTCACATCTATTTTAACGGCCATGTGTTCATGATGAGTAGTCAGCCTTTGAATAGCTTGAATTTTTAACCATTTAATTTTTTTCCCATGAAAACACAAATTTTTTTTTTAGATAGAACGCTGGTGATGTTGTCTGGAGTATATCAAACTACACATTAAAATGTCATCAAAAGCCATATAAAACGTAACCATTTTTAACACATGTGCCTTTTAAGATTGTTTCTCACTTTTTTTTTTTTTTTTTTACTTTTCGGTTAAAGCATGAGTTTGGGGCAGCAGTAGTTCAATCCACTAGGTCTTGGGCTGTGGACCAGAGGTTCAAGACCCATGTGGACCAAAAAGTGCTATGTTAACTGTCAGTGGGAGGTGCCAGTTCCCTTCCTGAACACTGCCAAGGTACCATTGAGCAGGGCACCATCCGCCTTACAAGCTGCTCATTGGGGGCACACCATGAAGGAGCTGCCCACCTCTCATCTCATCTGCATGCTAACAGGCCCCTTATGTGTGTGTGTGTGTGTGTGTGTGTGTGTGTGTGTGTGTGTGTGTGTCATGATCCTGCAACCATGAATTGTATCTGGAGAAATTTACTGCCATGTCTCTCTGGGCAGTGTGTCTGTGTAGGCTCTCAGTTATCCAGGTCATGGTTATCCAAAGCTGTTTCAATCAATCCACTGGACTTTAAGAAAGTTTCTTGAAAACGTTTCGCCTGTCATCCAAAAGACTTATGTCAGTCCTTAAGGTGGCTGGTCTTGTCCCAGCTTATTAACCCTGTGGGGTGTGTTCAATGCTATTCACATTTCAACAACCTTAGTTGAAACCCATCTCTTTGGAGATAAAGTCAGAGAGGCCAGACTGAGATGGCTGGACATGTCCAGAGGAGATATTCCAACGACCGTAGTTGAAGCTACTTTGACATGGTGGAAAAGCCATCTCTGAACGGGGGGGTGGTCTATGACATTCCCTTTTGCCCATTTACAATCAGGTCCTTTCAAAACCCCCCCAAAAAAGCTGGTGCTTTGATCTATGGTCTTACTCACACTGGCTGTCTGCATATGCACTAGTCCATACACTTGTCAGGTACTACTTTCAGGGTACCATGACCAGTGACGTGCGGTGAGGATCATGGCAGGTGAGGCACCAACGTCATCATGATCACGTGATCAGATTTACAAAAATATGAACCTAGAGTGTAGCTTATTCACCATTTAATTAGCAACAGTGAGTGGGTTATGTTAAAGTCTCATTGCATAATTATTTACACCTACAAACTGTAACACACAAATAAGCATATTTGATTAAAAAAGCATAATGTTGTTACCTACTTATTAATATGTCAAGTTTACTTGTAAATGAAGTCCATGCGCCGCTCCCTCTGAACAAACACGTCAATAACTTATTTGTAGAAATTATTGTCTGTATCTTCATTTAATTTATTTATTTGATTTTCCTTTTTTTTTTTTTTTTTTCTGACCGCACGTCACTGACCATGACCTACCCTGAAAGTAGGTCAGGGTAAGTGGTGGGATGTTGCGGTCTCTGACTGCCTTGTTTTGTTTTTGTTTGTAGCCTGACTGTTCACAGTTTCATATGTGATCTAACATCTCAGGTTAGTGATCCACTGGATCATGATCCCCGTACATAGTACAGTATATGTGTGTCATCTTTGCAGCAACAGTGAACTCTAGTGGGGACAACTGTCAGCGACCTGTACAGTACAACTTTGCATCAGACGCACACATAAGAGCAGTAATGTGATTTACATTCAGTCAAGTGCTACCGTTCTATTAACAAACAGCTGTGTGTGTCCATATTTGGACTTCAGGGTTATTAGATTTTCTGCTTATGGGGTCTAATAATTTACAACAGACAGCTTTGAAAATATGAACTCGTTTAGCCCACCCCTTTCAGCAGTCACATGATTGGATTCTGTTCCCGTGACAGTTTTGAACAAATACCAGGGTAACAAGGCGTTCCACGGCTGCCCTGCCTCATTGTACGTAAGCAGCACATCTCTGACAGCATCCAGTTGTTGGTTAAACTTAATCTCCCACTTGGAATCTGAACTGGGACGTATCGAACCGGAAGCATCCCCCCTGAGAGGTTCGCTAGACCACACGTTCTGGACCACTGAAGCAGGAAGTGGCGAAAGTGTCCGCCGGGTAAGTTTGATTCTCCTCCTCCTACGCGGCGTTCCTGAGTGATACCACAGGGGAAATGGGATAAATATCCCGGATGTTGCCATTTGGACGGCATCAGGCAACTACGTAACACCGCGTGAGGTGTTCAGTGACAGCCGGGCGGACCACTTCCTGAGTGACGCTGAGGAGGTAAAACAAACGTCCACCAAAAGGTTCAACAGAAAAGAGGCGGATTTTTAATGGATTTCCGTCCGTTTGGGCACACATTTTTAACAGACACTGTGATATATTGTAGAAAATTTATTGTCTCTCAAGTCGGTTACTCGAACTCACATGACGGCGTTTTTTATTAGTAATGTGACGTCAGAGAATGTCAAAAACCGTGCACCCTAAAATGCATCCTCCAGAACATGACTGGCAAAATGACGAATTCATTTTCAAATATTTACACATATGTATCACTGAATGTAGTTTGTTTTTATTGAGAGGTCAAACCTCTCTGTCTCAGCCACTGAAAAACCCCCTCATCATGAAGTCTTTGAGGGTTCTAACAATTAAAAAAAAAAGACTTTAAAAGAGTTGTGGACAGCCAGTGAAATTGTTAAGTATCACATTGGAAACATGCATATCACTGTCAGATAAGGTTCAAATAATAATTCAATTTTCAATCGATTAACCATGTAAAACATTCACAGTAAATTTCCAGACTCTGCCTTGTGTGACAGTCTAAATTCCAGTCGTGCTTGGTTAAATGTGACGTAAAGCAAATAAAAACAACACATTCACAAATCTGACCACCGGAAAAGTTTGAGCAATGATCGGATCATATCCAGATTTTATCATCAGTTAATTCTTAGTTCATCGTTTTGTTCCGTCAAAGCATTGTGAAATTCATTACAAACAAAAGAGGTTAATGAGCTGATGAGAGTTGAATTCCTTTCATGCTTTGTTGTCACTCATGTTCTTCTGTTGAAGATTTAATTAAAGTAGGATTGTCAAGGCAACTCTGGCTTTCGCGTCACAGATGAAAACTGCCTCAGGGAGAAATAACAAAAGTGAATTTCAGGGGTAGAAAACAACCAAGGCTACCTGTGCACAGGATAATGCCCAGGTTGATATGTCTGTTTGCTCTTTGGTGGGAGCTGCTTGCAAAAACAGACAAGTTGCTGTGAATCGACTGACTGAAAATACCAACCTGAGGTGTGAGCTACAGTTTTCATTAACAAGAATGAGTCACAACTTCACTCTGCGCTCCTGGCTGGACATGTTTCAGTAAATTTTCTGTATTGAGTAGAAGAAATAAGAAAACATTTTTACTGATCATGACCAACTGTAGACAAGAAATGCCCGACAGTACAGAGGAATATGTGATGGGTGCATCTGCACATGCTGTGCAAGTCTAGAATGAGGAGAAACATCACTGTGTTTACTTGTTTGTGAAAGATCGCCCTGTGATTGTTACTTGTTTTTAGAAATGTGAAAAAAGCAATGCTTCAAGTGAATTAAAGCTGTAGACATTAAACACAACTCATGTCATAGTCTTATGATTTATATGTGTTCTCACTTTAAAAAGAGAAGACACAACACAAACAAAGGAGAACTTTGTTCTGTTTAAAAAAGAAAACTGCATGGGAAAGTGTTATTGCTGTTTTTCTTACAAATCTATTGTCCCTAATTTGTTTTTCACAGATCAAGCACACCGAGACACCTCTGACCAACTATGTCAAGTGAACGCACCCCCCTGATCACGTCAGGGGTATGCGGTCTGACTGTAACATGTGGCGCAGAGTCGGATGCCACCCCTGAATCCGGCACTCCAAGTAAAGAGCCTAAAAAGCTGAACACGTTCTTTGGGGTCATGGTGCCAACCATCCTGTCCATGTTCAGCATTGTGCTGTTCCTGAGAACAGGTGAGGAGAGCGATTATAAACCTGAGAGCAATTGGCTGTAAGCAGTAGGAGTTTAACTTTCCTACATTTTGAGTAATTGCATTGTGCACTTTGACTAACAGTAATGTGATCTCTCTTGCAGGGTTTGTAGTTGGTCATGCAGGATTGTTGGAGGGTCTTTTAATGCTGACTGTAGCTTACATCATCATATCGCTGACAATACTGTCCATCTCTGCCATTTCCACTAATGGCGCTATACAAGGGGGTGGAGCTTATTGTATCCTTGGTGACTGAAACGTCTTTCTTTAGTCTTATGCTTTCATTCCTCAGTTAAAACATCAATCTTAACAAAGTGCGACCAGACATGATCAGTCGGTCCCTCGGCCCAGAGTTTGGTGGAAGTATTGGTTTGATGTTCTTCTTGGCCAAAGTGTGTGCATGTGGAGAATATGTTCTTGGTCTTGTAGAGGCAATACTTGATGTATTTGGTGCAGACCCCGGTAAGATTTTGGTTATCTAATGTTTCTCTTATACTGTATTCTCAGTCATTCTTCAGATTCTCGGTTTTCTAACTGTTTTCCTCTTTTATAGATTCATCAGGGGGATTGCAGGTGCTCCCCCAGGGTTACTGGTACAACCTTCTGTACTCCACAGTAGTCCTTCTACTTTGCCTGGTTGTGTGTCTGGTTGGAGCTCACATCTACTCTCGCACAGCCTTTTTCATCCTGGTGTTGATCACCATATCCTTGCTGTCCATTTTCATCAGTTCAGTCATAGTCAAACCTCGTGAGTTTTTCATCACCCACCATGGATCTGGAAACCAGACTGCCCACTTCAATGCCAGCTACACAGGCTTCAATGCCAGCACCCTTAGGAACAACCTGGGCCGTGAGTGTTGGGGGCATGAGGCTGATATAAAGAATGTTAATGCAGATCATGATTAAAATAGCAAGATTTAGAATCTTTTAATGAAGACAAGCAAAAAATAAAGAATCAACTGGACTTGTTTAAGGTTGGTTGAAGACATTTCACATCTCATCCAAGAGGTGAAATGACCTGGATGATTAAGAGCCTACACAGACTTCTTTTAATAGTTTTACTGTTCCTGTTTTCTATTCTTGCAGCTGGATACACTTTGGATTACAGCACCAACACTGTCATGTCTTTTGCCAGTGTATTTGCTGTTTTATTCACAAGCTGCACAGGAATCATGGCTGGAGCCAACATGTCAGGTTAGAGCGTGTTGTCTTACATATATAATCACTTAACAGTGAAGGTCATCTTTACCTATATATGATTAATGAATAATGTACTTGTATGATTTGGAATTATTTTTTACTTACTGGTGTCATTTTTCTGAACAATAATAATTTTTAATGTGTGAAGTATATTTTGCAAATTTTGTAGATAGAATTTCTGCAAGGTCCATGTATTGGACATTTGGAGGATTAGAGATGCCGAGCTGTCAACTGATCACCTTATTTGGCAAGCTGGATCTGATGGTGGGGGTATACCAGATAAACATGATGTTTCCAAGTAAACAATGTAGATGTGCGTGGAGAATCTGGCAAAGCCTCCTGTCCAGGAGGTCTTCAGCTCTCAATTCTGGCAAAATTTCGACTGCATTCCGAAGGAATCTGGGGACATGGGTGTGGAGGAGTTCAGAACAAGGACCGGAAAATGTGTTGTAACTTTCTGATCACCCTACTCAATGATCTATTCCCTGGGAAAGTACAGTATATGACAAAGTTCCAGAGAGGGGAGACCAACTGTTAGTTGAATCTTGGATTCAAGAGGAACAATGTTGTTTTTGTCCTGGTCCTAGAGTGCTGGATCACTTCGTCACTCTCGGCGCAGTGCTAGAGGGTGTAGGGCATTTCGCAGTTGCAGCTAATGGAGAGAGATGGGAGAGGGAAGGGCAGTTATGTCATAGCGCCCTAGGAGCTGGACTTGAACTGGCGACCCTCTTGTCTCAAGACTCCCCATCGGGGAATCTAAACCCAGTCTTCCACGCGAGAGGTGGAGATATCGTTCATTATACCAACGAGGAGGTCTGGGTGGACTGTTCTGTCCAAGTTAGGGATGCCCCAAGTAGGGTAGTTCAAATATCACAGGGTTGTGTTAGGAAAGAATGGAGTGAGAGGTTGATACATGGACCGGGGCAGCATTTGACCTAATGCAGATGCTGTAGAGTCATCTGACGTGATTCTGGCGTTTAGTTAGGATGCCACACTGATGCCTCCCAGGGGAGGTACATTCTGGACATGTTTCACTGGGTGGAGACCCTGGGTAGACCTGAGATGCACTGGAGAGATGATGTGTCTGCTAGCTTTTAAAGGCCTTGGTGTTTCCCTAAAAAAGCTGGATGGGATAGCTGCAAAGAGGGAAGTTTGTGACCTGAATATTGGAAGAAAATGAATATATGAATTACTTACTGACTTCTACAAGTGAAAAAGTATTTGCTATCTTATTTTTGACTGTTATAAAAAAATCAAAAAAAAAATCATTGTTTTATACACATATTCAGGCAAATCATCGCACACACAAACAAAAATTAATCACATGGTGATATTTATTCTCGCTCCACCCGTCCCTGAATCGCTATTCAGACAGTGACACTCTTCTTATGACAGACCACAATCTTCTATTCCTCTGTTCTCATGAACAATTTGATTTGACTTCATTGTGTCATTGCACCAACTTCTTTTTTGCATTATGTTTATACACATATTCTGTGGACCTTGGTGCATTCTCATGCTTATTGTACTTCCTACACATGTCCCTGAAGGGGATCTGAAGACTCCGAGTGTTTCAATCCCAAAAGGCACCATCACAGCTGTCCTCTACACTTTCATAATCTATGTCCTCTTATTCATCTTAGTCAGCGCCACCTGTGACAGGTATGAAATGTTTCTTTAACGTTTGATATTCAAAGAGAAATACATATTTGCAGAAATTACTTTCTATTCTTTTTTGTCTTCAGGACTCTGTTGATTGAGGATTATGGGTTTCTCCAGAAAATAAACATCTGGTCCCCATTTGTGACCATTGGGATATACTGCTCCGCTCTGTCAGCTGCAATGTGTGCTATGATTGGAGCATCCCGTATCCTTCACGCTCTTGCTCTGGATGACCTGTTTGGTGAGGACTGAAGTTTTTACACATATCAGTGTTTCAGAATTATTTTCTAAGATGCAGTTTTTTTCCCTTCAAGGTTTACCTTTAGCCCCAGCCACCATCACATCAAAATCTGGGAATCCATGGGTGGCAGTGCTGTACACCTGGGGTCTGGCACAGGTGAGGGGAGTTTCTGATGAATCTTGTATTTTCAGTATTAAATGGTCCTGAACTTGTGTTCTGTTTATATTTCAGTGTGTAGTGTTTGCAGGTCAGCTCAATTCAATAGCAAGTTTGGTGACTGTTTTCTACCTGCTTGCATACGCTGCAGTTGACCTCGCTTGTCTGGCTCTTGAATGGGCGTCAGCTCCAAATTTCAGGTAATTAATAAGTTTCTATTAAACTAGAGGGAACACATGGAAATTCAATGATAAAAAAATAATATCAGACTTCACACCAAACATATGAAAACAAATGTATTGGTATTGTAAACCAATGTAGTCCAAAATCAATGTGGTGACTTTGTGTTGGCAAATCATGGATTGCGCTGGGCGGGCATTGCGAAGAAGTAGATGAATGTTAGCAGGCTAACTGGAAAAAGAAAGCTAACTAATCATGAGATTGGGACAGGAGCTAACGTTAAAGGAAAAGGCAACGGTCAAAAGAGCAAGTGGAAAACAAATTTTAGAGAGGTGATAGTTCTATGAGCTGACTACATGAACAGAACTGTATGTAGTTACTTAAAGACTGTTTTTGTCAGATGCCCGAGGATCATTTTGGATACTACATCGATTGTCTCGTTCCAAAAGGAAACCATAGCTGGACAGACTGTTCGTGCTAGTCAGATAGTTTCACCAGAAATCGTTGCCATTTTCTGTGTCTTTCCTTCTGTTTGGACTCTTTGCTCAAAAACATGACAATTGTTGGTACAGTTATGACACTAAAATTATGTTAACTGGGAAGGCCATGTATAGTTAGTGATGTGCAGATGAAGCTCCCTGAAGCATTGAAGCTTTTCATCCCAATCGGTTCATTGCAGTTCAAAGCTTCATGAGGCTTCATTTGCTCTAGTACGACATTTACTGGAGGATAAAAATATCAGTTGGCATGAGTTTGAAGTGTGTGGCATTTTGAAGAAAGCCTGTGAATAAAACTGTCAGCAAAATAAGGAAATGTGCAAAACATGTATATTTTAGTGATGGCAGTACACTGTGTGTGTGTGTGTGTGTGTGTGTGTGTGTGTGTGTGTGTGTGTGTGTGTGTGTGTGTGTGTGTGTGTGTGTGTGTGTGTGTGTGTGTGTGTGTGTGTGTGTGTGTGTGTGTGTGTGTGTGTGTGTGTGTGTGTGTAAAAATAATTCCCGTAGGGAAATTACTTTCGTTTAACTCCAAATGCTTGCACACGTATACAGTATACACACACACACACACCAGCAGTATGGAAAATGATCATTTGGACATGACGAAAATGAAAGTACAGTAAACATGTACAGTTAGGGGTTGGGGTATGGACAATGATTGTGTTTTTGTAACGTTGAGGTACAGCCAGTGATTATTCTTGGGTCATATCAGAACCACTACCTGAATCAGGCCGTGTCCACACATAGCTGCATACGTGCGTTGATCAACACGTTTATAAGTATAACAACTCCGAGAACGGGACTGGGATGTGTGGAAATTCACGCAGTTCTTCCTGGAGGACGACCTCCATCAGAGTTCTCCCACCAGCAGGCAGCGCATCCCAGTCTGACCCAGAACTGGCGTCGGCGAAGATCGTGAATGAAAGAATGATGAATGAATAAATGAATGAAAAAATAAATATACATAAACCTTATGACTCATAAAGAAAGAAACACATGAACAAATGTCCAACTGTCAGGCATGTTTATCAATGCGTCTTGGACGTGGAGCTGTTACATGTGAGAAAATAGCCGGTTTTAACCCCGTCCATTCTGTGTGTACATGTAGAGACGGGTCACACATACTAATGTCAGGGAGACACCCCCCGCATAAAAAAAAGTTTCGATTACAGCGTCCACATGACAACACAGACCCGGTGTTTTCAAAAAACTTCACTTTGCTCGGTATTTTCGTCCCGGATATCTGTGTTGTCATGTGGACAAAAAATGTGACCGTAACAAAAAGCCTCGCTGCCCAATGCCTTACGCCATATTGTTCACGGTATTCCTTCTGGCAGATACGCCGTGATTGGTTGGGCACCGTGATTGGTTGGGCGCTTGCTTGACAGGTAGTGGGTGGAGTTAAAAAGCGTGACAGCGTGAGGGTTTTCAAGTGAGCTTATTCAAATATATTGATGGGGAGATAATAAAATTCTATTCAAAAAATGAGAATATAATACTCTCCACTGACTTCTGCCAACAACATATTTGCATTACACATCAGCCTCACTTAGTAGAATTGCTGTCGGATTTTCATCTTGGTCAGTATAAGTGCTATTAATAGCATTTCCATCCATATACCGTATATTAAATACAGTATGTCTCTTTTTTTAACAGGCCGACCTTCCAGCTCTTCTCCTGGCACACTTGCCTTCTGGGTATTGTGAGCTGTTTAGTGATGATGTTCGTCATCAACCCTGTGTACTCCTCAGGCAGCGTTGTAATCCTGTTAGTGCTCCTGCTTTTCCTCCACTACAGATCGCCCACCAGCAGCTGGGGCTATATCAGCCAGGCTCTCATTTTCCATCAGGTATCTAGACTCTTGCAGAGATGGATACAAAATCAAACATGCAGTTTACCCAACAGATCTGCCTTCTTTTTGGTTAAGGTACGGAAATATCTATTGATGCTGGATGTGAGGAAAGACCACGTGAAGTTCTGGAGGCCACAAGTGTTGCTCATGGTGGCCAACCCTCGCTCCTCCTGTCAGCTCATCCAGTTTGTCAACCAGTTGAAGAAAGGAGGGCTGTTTGTGTTGGGCCACGTGCAGCTGGGGGATCTGGGTAATTTTGCATGTCCTGTGATGGCCATCTGCAGCTAATAGCATTAATTTGTTCTTATCTTTGAATCATCTTCCTCTGTGGTTTCGCTCCCCCACACTGAAGCTCAAGTTACATTGCGACCTTAGACTGTCAAGTAAGGCTCAATGTTGGGCTTTCACTTTCCATCTGCTGCTTCTCTTGTATTATTAATGGGTGAATGCATTTTCTTTTTACCATTTTAGAGTCACCCACAGTTTAAGCCTAGTTTATCATGTCCTTAATGCAAGCAAAAATATCGCATGACTCACCTCATGGAATACAGAACACTACTTTCATTCTTTCAGTCAGCAGCTGAGTTTGTTGCTTCTTGGTGCCCTTAAGGATGCAAAATGGATGTCCACAGTAAAAATTGATCATTTCCTTGCATTGTTGTGAAGTAATGTATATTTTTTTAAGCTTTGCAAAGTTTATATTGTTGTAGTTAGAGAGTAGAGAGAGTAGGACTTTATTCATCCCTTCAAGAGGTTCAAATGCTGCTGTGTGTAATGTCTCCGTCACATTACACACAGCACAGTACGTACACAGAAAGAAAAGACACACAAAGTAATGCCAACGCCAAATAGAAGGGAGTAATAAATAATAACCCACCAGACAGAGAGAATAATAAATAATAAATAACCCACTAAATAAAGGAATATACAAATACAAAGACCTAAATGGGCTTAGGAATAAAGGGCATGAATAAATAAACCTTAATAGGCATGGACTGAATATTATATTAGTGTGTATATTGTTTATAGTGTTTGGTGCATTGTTTCCGTCATCCCTCCGTTCTCGTGTGAACTCCCTTTTTCTTCATCTCCCCCAGAGAGGAGTTGAGCAGTTTAATGGCTCGGGGGATGAAGGACTTCTTTAGTCTGTTTGTCCTGCATGTTGGGAGGCGCAGCCTCTGGCAGGTCAGGCTTCTAAGGCTCCTCTGGTTGTTGATAACAGTGTTTCGAGATAGTAAAAAAAGTACTTAGAAAGTACTTTTAGAAAGTACTTAATACAAGTCTGTAGTTGAGAAATGCAACAGTTTATAAAGAAAAAACAAACTTAAAGAAATACAGTAATCCCTCATGTATTTGCGCTTTAAGATACACGGCTTCATTTCATTGCAGATTTTTAGTAGGTAGTCATTTGATACCATACGCGCATGCTATTGGCTGACAGCATCCGTGTGTGCGCTGCGTCCCAAGACTCGCAGAACGCAGCGCACTTCCGTGTAGTAAAGAAACATTTTTCTTTAGTACAAAAGTGCTTAAACTGTCTATAAGAGTTTGGGGAAAGGTAATACAGATATAAGATGGTTTAATATCAGTACGGGGAGGGTCATAAACGTTTCAATTACCATAAATAATAATATAAATAATTTGTCGCTATATCGCGGAATTTCATTTTGCATGGGTGGTCCTGGAACCTATTAACTGTGAGTAATGAGGGATTGCTGTATTTTTCTAACAAGGAGGCTTATATACTAAATTTATTTAATGTTTAATTAACAACTGACACTCAAGAATTTCTTTTTTCTTTTTTTACCCCATGAATCAACAGATTTGTGTTGTGACCTTCTAAGGTAGCTATTTCTTTTGTTTGAACCACTTGTGGTATCGGAAACTGTTTAATATCCTTCTGGATCGGTACTCTTCACATCCAGCCGAAGGTCAGCCAGGGAACTCAGCCCGGTATAATCAGACCCTGGCATTGATTCCCAGTAACGGTTGACCACAGGACCACCTGTTGTTGTTTTTTCTGCTCATCAGGGGTTAACTTGACAAACTTTCTCTTAGACAAATCCACTAGTCTTGATTACCAAGTGACCACTCTAGAAAGCCCAAAATCTCCCCTCTGTCATTATGCAGGAGTTGTTCGATCAGCTCCAACTCTTCACCACCTATCTCCAGAGATCATCTTGTTGCTGTCAGTCAGCAGCTGTGCTGAGAATTCCTGTCCCGGATATGACTGTGGACTGTGTTTGTCTCCAGCCCTGTCAATGGTGACCTTCTTTTCCTTTCGGCTTAACCTTCAGGGGTCGCCACAGTGAATCAGTTACCTCCATCTAACCCTGTCTTCTGCATCCTCTTCTCTCACACCAACTACCTTCGTGTCCTCTTTCACTACATCCATAAACCTCCTCTTTGGTCTTTCTCTTGGCCTCCTGCCTGGCAGTTCAAAACTGCTGGGAGAGGTGGTGGCTGAGGCTTTCTATAGCCACTTTTAAAATGTTAATATGCCACCACTGATGTTAGCCTTCGGCAAGTGCTCCGGGTCAACTGCCCGTGATGCCCGTGAGACACAGAATTGTGTTTCATACTTAATCTACATGTGGAAGTACATGGTTTGCTAAGTCATTGTGTACAGCCTGGATGACAAAGTTTGGTTACAGGACCTCAATGTTGGCTTTAATCACTTGTGAGCCTGTTCAGTCTCTATAGGAATGTCTCTCTTGTCCACATCACTAGAAACCTTTGTCAGCTCCAAGCGTAGTTGTTGCTCCTCCAATCCTATGGCTCTGCCTTTGAGAGAGTGTTGCTCTCTGTTGATATACCAGAATAGGTAGGCTGTGTAAGGGGACATGATGGTAACCCTAACGCCTGACTGTTCCTGGTAGGCTTGCCCGTCTTTGTAAATGGGTCTGTGATGAAGTTTTGATGATAACAGAGTGTTCAAAGTTGGCATTAAAGATCATCTCCAGCAGTTTGGTGTTTGATGGAAAAGAAAGATACCACTAGGTGGTGCAAAGTTATGCAGAGCCATAACATACCAATCTGTGATGCTTCCAGTCAGGATGCTTTCTTTCGCTCCTCTTCCACCACTGTCTGCTTGCTCACGTGATGCAGCTGTGAAATAATGTATTGCATTACTGTTGGTTTGTTGTTAAAATCCATGCAGTGAATTTAATTCTGCCTTTCCTCCTTCTTTTAGACATCCTCCCATCAGACCCGGTGCAGCAGCAGTACAACTTCTGGTTGAGGCTGGTTGATAAACTCGGGGTGAAGGCCTTTGTAGACCTGACGTTGTCTCCTTCTGTCAGACAGGGAACACAGCATCTGCTGCGGATTACAGGTTTAGGTATGCTGTGATTTCTTACACACTTGCATCCAGGACATGTTTTTATGCAGCTTTATCTACAATGTATGACCCGCACATCTCTGCATTTCTGCTTCTCTCTACAAGGTGGCATGAAGCCCAACACACTGGTCTTGGGTTTTTATGACAGCTGCACTCCTGAGGACTTCTTCCTTCAAGATTCTGCATTCTGTGACTCTTCAATGAGGCGAGCAACTGAGGACGAATTTACTTTTGGTGTTGACTTACCTTCACTGCAGGCTCATTTCCCTCCAGTTCGGCACATTGAGAGCCCACGATGGCTATCACCAGAGGAGTATGTGGGGATCCTGTCTGATGCCATTAAAATGAGCAAGAATGTGTGCCTTGCTCGCTACTTCTTCCAACTAGAGGGAGAGGGTAAAGACAGCAAGGTTGATGGGTCAGAGCGCACTATAGATGTGTGGCCTCTCAACCTGCTCCAACCTTGCAGTCGTGAGTATCAGGATGTGTGCAGCCTCTTCCTGCTGCAGATGGCCTGTGTGCTTAACATGTCCAATAAATGGCGCCGTGCACAAATGAGAATTTTCCTGAATGTGGAGACTGAGTCCAATGACCAGGGCTGGGTGGTAAATGAAGAGACTTTTCGAGAGTTGCTGAGGAAGCTGAGGATTCGTGCATCAATAAAGATTGTGCCGTGGGACTCTGTGTTGAAACACCACGTTCATCTGAATGAGGAGCCACCACAAGCCCTGTCCGAGGACTTCCTGTGTGCAGTGAACAGTATGCTGACAGAGCACAGCTCCCAAGCTGCTGTTCGCTTCCTGTATTTGCCTCGACCCCCTGCTCATCACAGCCAGTCACAACAGTACTTGTCTCATGTGGAAGCAGTGACCAATAGTTTAGGACCAACACTCCTGATTCATGGTGTCACGCCAGTCACATACACTGAGCTGTGAGCGTCTGAAGTCAACAGTTTTATTCACATTCACACTTACATAATATTGTCTGTGCTTCAGCGCAGTTGTACATGCTGGTTGAAAATTAAACTATCATATAATTTCATGAAATCTGGATGCCAAGGAAAAGTATGTCACCACTTAGACTAAGTCAGCTTTGTTTTTTGTCCTTTTACCAAAGCTTATCTATATTAGTATACCATTGAGGTTTTTGAATTCAAGTTAGAGAATTTATTGTTTTCATTTACTTGATATGATTCAAGACCAAACACTGACAGATGTGTCATTTACATTCCTACGAGCGCTACATTATTCTGTGTTTGTTTGTTTGTTTGTTTGTTTTTCAACATTAGACAGAAATAGGAAACGTGTCAAAGTCTCTTCTGAACAAAAAACTATTTTGTTTTTTTTAACAATACGGGTTGTGTAGTGCATTGGATATAAAATGTCTACATATACATATAGTTAGAATTTCAGGGATGAAATTGTAGTGTTTGCTGAGGACTGCTGACTGCAAGGAGGACTTCACTTTATTTATGGTATATTTTTTACCTCTTACTTTAAGTACAGTTCCATTTCCCTTTTTGTCAAGTCTGCTGGTTGCTGGACCAAGTGACCCAAAGATTTTGTTTCTGATTTGAATTCGGGTCAGATGACTGTTGTCCATTACGAACCGTTTTATTTTACTGCTGCTCTGTTGTGCTCTGAATGTGCTCACTTGAAAAGTGTACTGAGTTTTTGTCCTTTGTGTTACAGTTTGTAAAGATGCAACCAAAAGTTTTACACGTGTTACTCTAGATTTCATCTTCATCCAGACTCGGTCGGGAACAGTCAGGTGATTCAGTCAAGACTGAAACCATTGACTTGGCTTTACAACTTTGTCATTTAACATTTACTCTTAAGCTGCTTTGTGTGGATTCACACCGGTATACTAAGGATCTGCAGATGTAAATATTAAACTGCTGTTACTCTTGGATTAAGCATATTCTAAATGTGCTCTGTATTATCTTTGTAAATGTAACATTGCAAAAAAACATGAAATATGTATTTAACGGAACGGGTTGTGTTTCTGTCAAGTGTAATAATGTAAATGTTAATAGAATCCTTTTCTGATATGATCCTTTTTAAATCGGTCACTGTACATGAATATCATGAATAAAGCTGTTGAATATATTAGCTCCATACATAAATTCATATTTAGTGATATAAATGTTTAGTATAGGGATAAATAAATGGTATAAAATCATTTTAATTCACAGAAAAAAAAAATCACATTTTCATCAGTTTCCTGTATATCCTTCTCTGTCCACATCCAGGCGCCTGACTATTACTCCTTTTTCATTGTCTTCTCATTTTCCTGCTTCATTCTTCCTTCATATTTACTGACTTTTGAGAGGTTTCCTAGTTTTCTGACAATAGGGGATGACATTCGAAGCCACTCTGGGAGGAATATTGTGAAAGCCAAGTTCTGTAGGATTTGAGGGGAAAAGGGTAAGACATTGATTTTCTGCAATAACCGAACAATTTGTCAGTGATCATTGAGAAGTGTTTCATATCAGTGACCTGGAGGGCATGAGACAGGCAACCGCTTGTTTGACTGGAGTGGCCAACAGTGTTCAAGGCATCTCGAACGAATCCTGAAGCGCTCTTCACACAGCAGTTGACTCTTATGTTGTTTGTCATGTTGGTGGACACGAGGAAAGGGACAACACACTGAGGGAAAATGGGGTAAGACAGGTTTAGATGCCCTCACATCATTATAGAAATGATATACAGTTTTAACAAAAGCATCAGTAAGAAAAGTACTTTTGTCCAGTAGAGGAGTATCCTAAGCCAGCTTCATTTTCAATAATAAAAAAATGAATATAAGCATGAGTGAGTGCAGCATTCTGTATATTGCATTTACTGTATGTTCCCTAGAGAGCAATACTACCTTTGCTTTTCAATTACAAAACAGTATAATAATGTGTGATTTAACTTGAAAATTTGAAACACTGATACTGGCATCATCCTCAAAAATGTTGTGTTGTCCTGTAAATCTTACTGTGGTTGAAATCAGGCCCATGAACTAAGCTTTTCTAAAATGTAAAAGATTTTACATCACTTTACAAAAAACAAACTTCATGTTGTTAAACTTGTGAAAATGATCCTTATGTTTACGGATCTGTCAAAACGAGTGAACGCTCTGTAATATGTGTGTAAGGCCAGCAGCTTATTTAGATCGACAGAATAAAACCACACTAGTCTGCTTGTGCTGCCTTCACTGCGCTTTGAGCAACCAGTTTAAAAGGTGTCATGGCAAATATGTTCTTGAAAAATGTTATCTCAACAGATATCAGTCGAGTTGTTACTCAGAGTAAGAAGGGTAAGAATGAACTACAACCTAATCCAGTGGATTAGGTTGTAGTTCCTTTTAACTAAGTTTATGCAATGAAAATGAATGTTGAGTTAAATGTTAAAAATGAATGAAGGCTATATATTTTAGTCAATCTTAATTCAAAGATGTTTTATTTTCATAGTTTTATGATTGCATTTTTAGAAAATTATTCTATTTTCCTGTTCTTTAGCCCTGGCTATCGAGGCAGCTTCTGACTGGATTACACTTGCAGGCTACTATTGCATGTCTTTAAGCTCTGGCTTCCTTTAGTGTCAGTTGTCCACCTATTATTATACCAGCCCACTCTAATAAATCCGACTAAAAACCAGACCTGCTGCATTGTTCTTTTTGTATACATGATACTGGTGTTTATTCACAGTACACAGGAATTTAAGGTTTTAATTCTGCTTGTTTTTTCAAACTACACCTCATTCTAGGAAAACATGACTTTTTAGGGATAAATATAAGAAGCGTTCAATTTTATTTGATGACGTTTGAATTGTTTGAAACTTCTTACAGTTTGATCACATGTGAATGAGCTTAGGGATTGCTGGAATTTTTAGGTAAGTATCAAATACTTTACCTGAACAAAAATTCCCTTTGACTTGTACTCAGCATGCAGACACCTAGAGAAATAAGTAACAAAAATCTGAAATAAAGAACAAAGTCAAAGTCACAATACAGACAGACGAGTTACTGAGAGTTGATTTAAAGATTGCGCAGTAATCAATGGATGTGAGATCAGATCTGGTCAGTGTGTCTTGAATGAATGTGAGCATTTAAATGTAAAGAGTAACTGCATGAGAAAATACCTTTGTGGCAGAATAAAGGGTCAGCAAAGGCTGTGGGTGGATTCCCAGCTCAGAGGATACATTGATAATTAGTCCTCTCCCTCTACAAGCAAATAGAGGACAAACAGAGAAGGAAATGTTTTTATCCATTCTCTAAATTCTTTGCTTTCTATCCATCTTTAACTTCTAGATATTTCAGGCGGTACCTTTCAACCATGTCTGGAAGAACCAGTCTGGTCATCTGAATGAAGAAGATATCTATCATAATCTTGTGTTATGCAGCCAGTAGCCAAAACACTGTCCAGACACAGTGGAAATGTGATTGTCGAGGAAACATTTAAAGTAATAGTTATGCTATTTCTTACCTGTGGGACAGACAACATGTTACAGTTGACAATCTGAGTAATTTTCTGGGCAGAAAAACAAAACACGAATTCAGTTTCAAAACTAAAACCTCTTGGAGTGTCATTCAGAATTTGAAGTTTTAAAAACTTACTATTTCAGCATCTGGTGTTTCCAAGAAGTAGGCAAAATTATCGGAATAGGCCATGCCTACATTGTTAACTGTGTGGGTTACAAAGACACAAACAAACATTCCATTAGTAAGCCTGTATATGTAAACTTTTCACTGACAATTGCTAGTGGGTTTCCCATTATATATATTATGATCAAGGATTAAGCAAGGAGGAATCTGTATTCAATAACAATCAGCAGTTGAATCTGCCAAACAAACATGTTTTATACTTAAACTCTTGGTAATATTTTGCAGAAATATATGTTGTTATTAGACTTGAGTTTGATGAGAGCACTGATACATATGACGTTTGTAAGGCAAGTTTGAAGCTGCAGTCATGTTAGTCTTTACTAAGTTCCCAGCTCCTGCTTGGGGTGTAAACAGATAGAAGGATTATTGTGATTTCAAACATAAGTGGGGAACAAAAGCTCCTTGAAGGAGCTACAAAGAGTGAAAACACAAATTATATCTAATCCATAGATGGGTTGGATTTTTTTGCTCGGAACATTGAAAATGCAGCACAGATTTACCTGACTTCACATCATAATCATGGCATCCTGCATTGTATGGGTAATAAATTGTTTTTTACAACTCATTACTTTTTCAAGTGATATATTTGCATTCTTAATATATTAATGACTATTCTGCTTGCTTGCTTTCATATGCTGTTATAACATCCCAATTATCTTATCGTACTCATTCCCTATAGCAACATGACATTTTTGCCTTTTCTTTAAGTTAACATTCCTTGCACAAATGTAGGCAAACTGATTGCTGGCTGCAGCTTCACATTGAAATAGGAGAGTGGCATCATTCATCAACTATGCTTGTTTCTCAGTGAGTGTTGATCTGTTTCTCCAAGCAGAGATCCAAGACCCACATTTTTGTGAAAATTAAGAGCTGCTGATTGTTTGAACCACTTCCAGCAATTCCAGAGACAAGCTGCTGACTTTCGTTTTCACAGTCTATCTACTTTGGAACTTTTAGTTGTTTACAACATTGAAGCTTCTAACTGGTTTCCTTCCAGATTTATATACTTATAAAGCATCTGAATAACTACATGGTGTTTACACATTCTCTGTTCTGTAACAGCTATGCCATTACCCAGAATTCCAATCTCCAGTCCCCGTATTTCTTCAGCTATGATTGGATAAATGCCGTGGCCTTCCGTGAAGTCTACTTGAATGGTGCGAGTTTTTCTTCCATACTGATCCTCTGGAAGAGACCCAGGATATTGTGAAATATACCTCCCCAAGCGTCGCACATAGATAAATTGTTTAAAGTAACAAGGGAACAGCAGTTCCCAAACAAAAGACTACATTCATTTCACTCACCAATCTCTCTGGCAACCAGTTGAAGCTTATCATCATATCTGCTCACCAAAACAACATCCAGGCCTCTTCGTGCCAACTGGAAAAAGACAAGTAAGCAGACAGACAAGTTTGGTAGCTTTTTAAACCCACAAAAAGACACTGAACTGATATTGAAAACACATCAATTGTTGAGGAGGAATTACTTCAGAAAGTTAGACTCTCACCTCTGTGGCGTAAGCTTTACCAATGCCAGATGTAGCACCAGTGACAACTGCACAACAACAAAGAAATAAAAAATAGCATTTCTATTCACTGGACAGTTATGAAAAGCTAGAGTGTTTAGCACTACATGTGTTATAGTAGCACCAAAAGAAGACATGACAATGTGTTCCACTGCACAACCTGATTCCAAAGCTTCTGTGATCTTATCTTAAAATGAGTTTTGAAATATTACACCTTTAACTTTTGTTAGCAGCTTTCAGTGTGATGCAATAAGTACAAATTGTTTTCTTTGATGTTCAAACAATGGCACAAGAACATGTTGCCCAGTGACCACAAGTTGACACTAGTTTACAAAAGTCTTTAATCAGTTTTGAAGATTCATTAACTGTTGTTCTAAAATGCCAATTTTGAAAAACCTTGCATCTGAAAACCCTGCATTGCATCGAAAAGTTAGAGTTTGAAGTATGAGTAATCTCTTAGCTTGGTCAGTGGAAAAAAGAATCGCCTGTAATTATCCAGAATATCCTAAGTGTTTGGACTTCATTTAAGGTGTTTCATCAGAGAGAGTCTTATATAAGTGGAAAAACCTTGATTTTAAATTAAAACTTAAATTACTCTGTGTCTGCAGGGTACTGAAATGTTCACAGGCATTAAGACGGAAATGTTCCATCAAGTTGGAATGTAAAACAGCTTATTCGAGCCCTTTATCAAACTGCCCTCACCGACTGGAATTCTGGTATGTGCCACCGATGGAAGTAGAGGTATGAAAATCTAAATGTTTCTGAACTCCAGCTCTCTGCTCTCCACTCTCATCAAACGTTTCAGAACTACACGTCCTCATTGCCATCTGGTTTTAATTCTGACTGCTAATGTTTCATTATGAGTTATGAAAGTAACATGTAAAGAGAATGTTAAGTACACTGTCTTTTGTATTACCTGCCCATTTTCCATATGTTCTTAAATCCACCTGCCAAATCTCTGACAAAATGTACTCCTTAAATCCACACCAACATCTCCAGGCAAGTTTCAGCATGTGAAAAACAACAGTAAATCCCCCGATGAATACGAGCACATCAGTGAGCATTTTGCTGCAGAACTAAAGAGTGAACATGTAGTACGGTGGACAAAGGTTTCAAATGTGCTCACTACTAATTTTAAACTTTTTATATACAGTGCTCCTCCCACACTGCTCCACCCCTTACTGTGTACTGTTGTCTTGAGGGTGAGCTTGAGCAACACCTCCGGAGCCATACAATGCATCTGAGCCTTACAAGCTCTCTGTAGACGAAACCGTGGGACCTGTTAATCACGATTTAGCGACATATCATTTTCTATCCAAAATGACTGCTCCTTGTGTTGTTTGCTTTGGATGTAGGATCAAGATGGTTATCAGGGTCATCTGACAACTTTGTTTATTCACTTTTCATTACTTAAGGTCGCTTAAGGTCAATGAACTCTCTTCACACTGAATGCTTCACTACTTCTAAACTGTTTGTTTTTACTGTAAAGCGTTTTTGGTGGCAGGCCTCATGATAATAAGAATACGATGGTGCTTCACAGCACGAAGATCCTGTATTCAAATCTTCTGAGACTTTTTTTTTCTACTTTGCTTGGTCTCCTGTGTGTTTTCCTCAGGTTCTTGGACGTCCTCCTCCCACAAAAAATATGCAAAATTTCTCAGACATTAATGTGAGTGTGACTATGTGGCCCTGCCATAAACTGGTCTCCCATTGTCTCACCTGATGCCAGCTGGGATAGGATACACACACACACACACACACACACACACACACACACACACACACACACACACACACACACACACACACACACACACACACACACACACACACACACACACACACACACACACACACACACACACACACCCTGAGACCCTGGACAGGTTAAATGATAAAGAAAATGAATGAATGAATGAATGAATGAATGAATGAATGAATGAATGAATGAATGAATGAATGAACTGTTGATGGCTTTCTGTAATCATAAACTAAGTTATGGTGAAGTTTGAGAATATTTTCAGGTGATGTTTCTATTTTTCTGGTTTAGTTCAGTCGTGCCTCGTGACTTCAGTCTGTAACAGTCTTTCTATTATGAATGTTAACTCTTAATACCAAACTGATACAAACCTCATGACATTTTTATACCATCACAAGGGCTATTTTCTCAGGCTATCGCTCTTGCCTTGAGTGGCATATGGGGTCACAGTAACACATCTAGTCAAATAATTCCAACATCTAATCACCAAAAACCCAGAACAGAACTATGACTTCAGCAGCCACATAGGAGATAAAGTAATGACACAGTTAAGAATGTGACACAGTTCTTCCATCGTCTGATAAGTTGCTGCTGCAGACAATGAAGAATTAGAAACAGTACTACCCGTTCATGTAAAATCAGTGTCTGTTCGTTGGCAAACTGTAAATGCTCTTGATTAAACAACTGAGTGATTATATTTTTGAGCACACACACCAGACACAAGGCTGACAGACTTTCCACAGGCAAAAGAACCACATAAAACACTGTTAGACATTATGTACGTTATAAATTATTGAAGTTTTCATTGATTGGCAAATTGTTTGCTATATTTGTTTCACTTAATCAATAATTGAAATACTTATATGAATTTACAGCTATATGAAAGTATCATCATAATTTTGACGATCAACTTTAATCAGATATTCATTATAGAAATCATAACTGTTTTGACTACATCTTAAACCACACGTTAGTGAATTGTTTTAACCATTACTGAAGTACTGAGCTAAATGTTTCTGCCTGCAAATAAATGCTAAAATAAAGCAAATGAAATGAAGCTAAAGAGATGTTGTGGACTTTAGAATCAGTGTAATGACAAAAAGAAACTCTCTACTACTTACATAACATTGCAGCAGGTTCTTTGTGGTATATTTAGGTCATTTTCAAACCAATGAACGTATGTTTGGGACTCACTGTAAGGGCCTTTCATCTCAACATCTAGCATATTTATCAAATGCAATACCAACAACAAACATTCAAATTATATTTTGAATGTTTGTTGTTAATAATAATATTATTAAGAATAATAATAATGTTAATGCATATCCTACAATAAGAGAAAAATATTTAACTGTGTTGTTTTCTCATCAACTAGTTTGATTCATAAAATATTTAAATTTGAAGGTCTCTGGGGCCTTTATACTATCAAAATGTTGAACACAAAACAAAGAGAATAAAATAAGACATTTGTGCAGCCTGTATTTTGTGTCACACAAATAAATAAGAGGTACATTTTGTAACTTTACTTTATTTGTCCCTTGCAGACACACATGATCTGAGCAAAAGTGCATTCGCAACGTAGTTGGATTAGTGTTATGGGCCATGTCAAGCTAGGGTGGGAAGTGATAAATTGACCCCGGTCCCAGTTTAGAAACACATAGAAATTACAAAATATGATACTGTATTAGATTAGACTTGTACTATATGTACTATAACTTGGAAGAGATCAGCAGTTGGGGAATATTCAGAGTTTGCCGTATATTTGAGACGCAATCCAGTTTCATGGCTGCTATTATTTTTGTGCAAATTTTAGTTTGTGCCATTTGCAGACATTTGCAACTATAAATCTCAAGCAAGTGGGCAAGTAAACTAGAAAGACAGAAGAAACAGCGTCTTCCTGTCTGAGATGGGGAAACAGCAGTAATTTAGCTTTAAACCACCAGATGGTGGTGTAAATGCAGTGCGCCTCTCTGCTCTACCTGGAGAGAGGCAGAGGAAGACCTGCTCACTTTAAACTTGATAATTGAGCAAATGAAATTCTGAATCAGCATTTTTGAAATTGTATTTAATTTTTTTTTTTTCTACATTCAATCCATTTTTAAATATCAAGACAAAAGATTAGGAGCTGAGATATCAGTCACATTCAATGTCACTTGCAAAAGGATATGCCAGAGGCCATAGTTGAATGAGTTTGATAAGGAATAGTGATGGGGATCTTTTTGTTTTTCATTGTAATACAAAAAAGAAATTTTTAAAAAACTCTAAAAAAATCTAGTATCCTAGTATCCACTGCAAAATATGAAGTAGTATTTTCTAGTAGTTTTGGGGATTCAGGGTTAGGGTTAGGGTTAGGGTTATTTGTTTTGCAAAGCAATATATAAAATTGTTTGTTTGTTTGTTTTTTGGATTTTTATTAAAATCTGCTTTACTTTACATAGAACATTTAAGAGGAAAATGTCCCCAGTGACTAAAATAGCATCTGAAGATTCCCTGTTACACAACACACACTTTAAATTACACTCAAAATACTGTTCAGGGAAAATACCTTGCTTTCACAAGGCTGTGACCCTGTGATCCGAGGAACAGTAGTGATGTCAGCTGTGGTAGGTGGCCTAAATAATTCACCTAACTACGGGGTCAAGTTGAAGGCAAGTGTCTAAGCTTCTCCATCCAGGGTTTTTATCTGCATTTAATTAATTAACCCTCATGTCTCTGCTTTCACTAAGAACATCAATTCTGAGAGAGATGTACTTATAAATCATTAAATCACATGGCAGTCTTTGCTGTCATGGAGTCAATCACACGCTAGTATGAAGCTGGTAGACAGATTTCGTATGTAGTATTGCGATTCTAAATCAAGTTCATTTAGGGTTGAATACTCCATACACAACCAAATCTATATGTGTCCATTGAAAGCCGTCATTTTCCACATATTTTTTGCAAAACAAGTCAATTCTTGTATAGCAACACTGAAATACTATTAGATTATTTGCCTGCAAGACTGTGTTTAGATGTTTGGAATGCAGATTAATGACATTTAGAGCTAACAACAAATTCGAAACGTCAGCACCTTGCAGTGTGCTGACCCTGCAGCTAGTGGGTTCTTTGCTCTTGTGACCTTGCTGTGAAGTGATCTCTACCAGTGTTGTTGGCCATACCACTAAGAGGCTTGCAGGCAGCAGATCAGTTAAGCACAGACTCACCTGTCTAATCTGATAACTTCAACAAGGGCGTTATCAATGTGGCGAACAGGGCAAACAGGAACATACATATAGTTTTAGTCTCATTCTTTCATGTGCAAAAGACCATCTTCACATTTATAAAATGCACTGCAGATTAAAATAAATGTTTTTGCTGTATTGTTTTAGGGGACCTTGTACTTAGACATTTTTGCAAAGGACCTTCCCTTTCCTCCCTAAGCTTAAATTCCAGCTGTAGCGCTGCATTGATAATGCTGCCAGGTCAACAGAGCAGCAGCAGATTTTCAGTGGCTTACTACAAGATATTTTTGTCCCTCCAGCTCCCGGTCACATAGTTCTTATGCTTTTATTAGCATTTCTTTCTGTCTGTCTGTTGATGCTCATGTTCACACTTTCTCTGTGACCTTTTTTTCAAAGAATTTATTTTGTGGAAGGATGGAGGCTGCAAGCTGTCAGGAGCTGCATGAAGCACAGATAATCTGAATAAAATTGGACTTACTTATTTATCTGTTATTTAACATTATCATTTTCTGCACATTTATCAGGAGTGAGACTGAGGATATTTAAGATTGATACTTTATTAATCCCGGAGGAAATTGTACGTATCCACTGCTCAGGCATTACATAACGAATAATACTGGATAAACACCAGGAGAAAAAGAAACACTGACATCACAGGACATACCACAAGACATACACTACACTAACAGACACATGCAGCACTAACAGGACTTATATACTAAACTATAACTAAAATATAAAAAGTATAAAATTAAAAATATAAACAGTATAAAATTCAAAATATAACAGTATAAAATTAAAATATAAACAGTATAAAATTAAATTAAATCCATTCAACTGCGTGCTGACCTCGCCACCTCTCCCCCGCTCCTCCTGAGAGAGTCATTGTACCCCCTGATGGCACGGGGCACGAAGGAGGACCTCAGCCTCTCTGTGGAGGCGCTGTGTGACAGCAGTCTGCCGCTTTAATTTATTTAATTTTATTTATTTAAGAAATAGTTACATACATATCCGACCTGAAATATGCTACAATTTTTTGTAAAAGTAAATTTTTTGGCATCTTTAGTTTCATCAACAGAGAATGAAAAAGAGCAGAGAAGCAGGTCTCTAAAGGATTTGAGCTGGTACCAGGGTTATATGAGGCTACAGATGCAGGTGCCTTAATCACTGCACTACCATCAAGCCTTGGGTTAATGCATGCAGTTCTGTCATTTAAGGTAGCCTCAGTGATTGCTTGCCCTGCAAAATGTTTCCTTGCTTTTGTTAAGGGGAGCATTATAAATTATTTTCCTGCTCTGGCCAAAGACTATTAATAGCTTACAGAAGTAAATTGTAGAACTTATCACTGCTAAAATACACAATTGGCAATGATGGAAAAAATAAAATCCATCTTTTATTCAAAGTCAAAGTTCATGGACTCTGAGTGTTGCTATTCAATTAAAATAAATACATCCTGACTCCTTTAAGTAATGACCAGAGTTCCTCCTATGACATCTTTTTTGTGGCTACAGCAGGACATTTTGCTGACAGTAAATCAGCCCAAGCTTAATGTTAGCTGCCTTTTTTATCGCAGTTCTCCCTACTGCATTATAAAAATAATTGTGAGCTTGTTACATTTTGTAGGCTCCTCTAAACAAGCATCTTAGCTTACAGCGTCCAGAATTAACATCTCTGTGTTCTCACCTTCTTCTTACACCTTCTTTTCTTCCCCTCAGGCCCTCCCCCTCCACGGACTCTACCCACACTAGCATGGATTAAAAGCTAAAGAGTACTGAGAAGTCAAAGCTTTCCAGTCCTTCCCTCCCTTTTCTTTCCTTTACCTCTGCCTATATCTCTCTGTTAAAATGGTTTAGTGCACCCCTTCTCACACATCATCCTTTGCTCTGTGTGGTTTGGGGTGAGTCCCAGTCCAAAACAGGGACAGCAAGAACCGAAACAAGACTAAACCACTGGAAGTTAGGAGATTTTTCGATCTATTTGTTCACTATGGTCTTTCAGAACTTGGATGTAAGAGGAGATCATTTGATTTTGATTTATATGATATATTTTCTATTTTTCATGCCATTTGGATTACCCTTGATATTTTCCTCAACAACAGCGCAAAAATAACTTTTTTCTGCTGTATACATCTGTATGTTTTGCGTACCTATAGTATGGATGGCGCTATTCGACGTAAGACTCCAACAATGACATGCTTCCTATTTAGAAAACCTGCTCCAGGTCAGAATTTTCCCTTCTTAAACATTTTAATTGTTATTTCTTTTCCATTACTCTGGCAAATACATGTTTAATTTTGTTTATGTGAACATCCATCACACAGTGTCAAGGAAGCCTTCAAATCTCTTTGCAGTAGTTACTCCAATGAGTGTTCCAACAGCAACAATCGTCTCAAAAATGAAAGATTAATTGGATTTAAAAGGATTTAATTGACCTGTTTTTATTATTTTAAGCTGCTAGAATAGACAGAACAAAGCTAGAATATCAGTCAGTGCTCCACTTATCAGCTGCCGATAAGCTAATGTCAGTCTTAGTTTCTGTGAAAGGCTTGTAGGTCATTGCTGACTTGCAACATTTTAGTTGTTAGACAGTTAAAGAAATCAGGCTAACTGGTGATCTGTGTTGTTAACTCAGATTTTTTGAACCAATCAAATTGGTTTATTGTGATAAGATTGAGAGCTCATGTCAAGATATTAAAATAGTAATGTGCCAGAGTATCAATGTTACTATTGCCTGGTTTAGTTTTCAGATATTCCATTTAATAAATGTCGCATTAATATGCGTGTGATTTTAATGATAACGTTAACAATTCATTATAGTCAGATTTGTGCCGACCGTTTATATAAAGATCACAGGTAAGACTTTTAAAACATCTTCATAAATCAATAGACATTGGTGGGACAATTTTATTTCTTCCAGTTTGGAATTCCCTGAACTCAAGAAGGGTTATCTGTTATTAAAACTACTCTCTCCACTGCCACATCGCTCAGGCCTTTTGCTCAGCACTCCATGTCAGCCATTTTAAAAAGTAGACCTCAGCAGACAGACTCAGGCCAGCTGTGCTGGTTTGTTTATCAGGGTTTAAACTAAAATTTTAACAATAAGAGATAGAGGACATTTTTTGCATACTCCAGTATTTAGAAGTTAGGAAATGTTCCATCTTAATTCTTATCAAGCTGTAAGGTTTGTAAATTCAGTGAATGTTAATGGGATCCATTGGTCTTTCTTTTGTAATTCAACCTACAAATCCACTGACATAAAGAGACAAAGACCAAATTGATTGATTATACCTAGATTTAGTCCAAAGTTAACTGGCGCTTGATTTTTTTTCTAAAACTCCATGACCTCTCAGAACAAATCAGCTTGCCAATCTCATGCCATTAATTCTATAAGCAAGCGCACTGGCACTTAGGGCACCATGTCCTCAAAGGGACAGATGGATACTGATGAGATTCCACTTAGAATGCAAGATGAACCAGTCAGGTCAGGGATCATGTCTGTACCTTGGAGACTGTTTCAGCCTTGAGGTGTCTTTGCTTGTGTCACAAGTCTTTGGAAACTCACACTGAATCCTATTGCTACCAAAGTTCTAATTCTTTCTGCTTTTTTTTCTTTTGTGGAGGCAGCGATGGCTTTTGGTCATCTCATCACCAATCCAGCTTTCATCTAGAGGTCTCCTTAGTGCTAAGGGAGTCAGCCCTGCCCTCAAAGACACCCTCGCACCAACAACCATTAACCGTGCCCCTCCTCTGTCTCTAAAGCATCTGAATAGCTTTGTGAGGAAATGGCAAGTCACAGAGATCCTCGTTTTCTGCACAACCTGTCCTACCACCCACGATGGCAGCACAACTCAAAGAAAGTGAAGAGGAAAAGACGTATGCAAACAGGAGCTACAAGTAGTTATGATCAATATAATCTGTTTGATCCATTAGTAGCTTCATCGTCATTGTCAACAGGATCCTCATCATTCAAACCACAGCTGCCATCATCCTTTATTCAATGCTCTGGGAGAAGGTGGGGGAACTGGTTCCTTCTGCCCTTACTCATGGTCTCATTTCTGCCATGTCAAGCCTGGGCAACCACTTTTAAGGTGGCCCTGGTTGGACCCTGGACATGTGATCTCTTGTACTCGAAAGCCCTCCCAGACTTGGCGGCCGGTTTAGCTACCACCCGCATAAATAGGGACCCCCATCTTAACAAAGGCTATTGGTATGACTACACGCTGATCAACGAGGACTGCAAGTCCTCCCGAGCTCTTGCTCGCTTTGCCGAGCTGGACGGTTACGGTGCTGCTTTCATCGGCCCTGCAAACCCAGGGTTTTGCACCTCAGCTGCTCTGTACGCAGAAGAGTGGGATGTTGGGATTCTTTCCTGGGGCTGTCTTAAACCAAACATGAATAAAGAGGAGATGTATCCCACCTACTTGCAGCCATTGCCACTGTCCTCTCGTGTACTCTTTTCTGTGTTACGGTACTTTCGCTGGGCTCATGTGGCCATTATCTCAGAGGACACGGACGTGTGGAAGGCCACAGGACAAGAGCTGGCCTCTTCTCTGAGGGCTCTTGGCTTACCTGTCAACCCTGTAGTCACTATGGAAAACAACAAGGATGGGCCTCGCCAAGCCCTGACAAAAGTGCGGGAAGCAGACAGAGTCAGAGGTGAGGTGTAAATGCACAGATGATCAAAAACAATCAAATGTTGTGAGCATTTAAACATCCTCTGCTCTGCTTTCTCTCTCTCTCTCTCTCTCTCTCTCTCTCTCTCTCTCTCTCTCTCTCTCTCTCTCTCTCTCTCTCTCTCTCTCTCTCTCTCTCTCTCTCTCTCTCTCTCTCCACAGTAATCATTATGTGCATGCCTTCTGTCCTGATTGGTGGTCAGTCTCAGCACCAACTTTTGACAACAGCCTTGGATATGCGTCTGATTGACCGTGGCTATGTGTTCATCCCCTATGACACCCTGCTGTACCCACTACCCTACAAGGATGCACACCATTACTCACTAGGCAATGACACCAAGCTGCGGAAAGCCTATGATGGCGTTCTCACCATTACCATGGACTCTGGAGAACGCAATTTCTACGAGGCCTTCAGAGATGCTCAGGACAGCTATGAAGTTCATGGCAGCATCCAACCAGAGCAGGTGAGACTATAATAATTAAGTGATACATAAACAAGACGACACTTCTGATGAGGAAAGACGGGAACTCATCACCTCACCTTCATTTTGCCAGGTTTCTCCATTCTTTGCCACCATCTACAACATGATTTACTTCACAGCAATGGCTGTTGAGCAGGCACGTGCCAGGGGAGGTCGTTGGGTCAGCGGTCGGATTCTGGGTGACAGCAGGGGGGGCTTTGAATTTGAAGGCTTCAATCAGCCCTTAAGGGCCGGTTGGAATGGCGAAGGCATGCAGGCGCGATATGTGGTGCTGGACTACAGTGGCATGGGCTCCTCTCTCTACTCTACTCATGTTCTGGAGGCTCCTCATACAGATGGCCTTACTGGAGGTTTGAAATACCTCGGTCGCTCCATCCATTTTGCTGGCAGCACTCCCTACTCAGACTCCGGCTGCTGGTTTAGCCCATACTTTGCCTGCAGTGGAGGTGAGGACAATGAAGGTGTAGTCACAGGAAATAAATGCAAGTTAATATTTGTGTGTTACCAGATAAATTACAGTACCATGAAATCTCAGACTTTTGCATTTTGTCTTCTTCTTCTTCGTTGTCTTCTTCCTCTTCTTTGTCATCATCGTCGTCGTCGTCTTCTTCTTCTTCCTCTTCTTTGATTACCTTGTAATTTGGCTTTTATGAATAACGTACTTTTTAAAAATCAAAATCTTCTTCTTTTTCCCAAAGGTATGAGTACACCCACTTTCCTCTTCCTGTGCTTGCTGTTCATTGTGTTGTTTGGTCTAGGACTCATGTTCTTTACTGGTTTCAAGTACGTAAAGATGATCATATCAAATAATGATATATGTTCTGCGTAAATTTCAAAAAAATGCTTATAGTATTATGTTTCGTCTGTTTGTCAGAAGAGGCAGGATTAGGTTAAATTTTGGAGGCAGCAACAGTGGAGCAGCAAAAGTAGTGCTGACTCTGGATGACCTGATCTTCATCAACACACAAATCAGCAAACGGGTTAGTTCATGGCTATTTACATGTCAAATATTATTATCATTATTGCAATATGATGAGTATTTGACATTATTTGCTCCAATCTGCTTAGCGAATATCTGATACACATAAATTCTTTACCTGTAAAGATGTTGAACTCTGAATTCTATGTGTGAGCAGAAGCTTAATGATGAGAGCATCTTGAGGAGCCAGCTGGATATGAAGACACCTCATCACTCGGTGTCGGGTCGCAGCTACCTGGCTTCAACACCTGACAGTTCAAACGTTGCTGTGTTTGAGGTAAGATGCGTTCACTGAGCTCCAGTTGTCACTTTTCTGGATGTCTTTGGTTTGATGATAACCGTGGGGCTTTGTTTAAATCCCAGGGTGACTGGGTTTGGTTGAAGAAATGTCCTGGTAGAGTCGTGTCATGTGTGAACAGCAGTACCGAGTATGTCTTTATCAAGGTAAACAAATGTCTCAGGAAGTTGATAACACTCAGTTCTTGATCTGTGATTACACAATTGTTTGAATGTAAAATTTTCATCAAGATGAGTGATATTCCCCTCCCAATGTGTAGATATCAGTGACACACACCTGATTGTACAGCCTTAATGTGTCCATTGTCCTCCTATCAGCTGAGAGACATGAGGCATGAGAACATCAATCTGTTCCTGGGACTGTTCTGTGACTTTGGAATCTTTGGTATCGTGACCGAACACTGCAGCAGGGGAAGCCTGGAGGATCTGCTCAATAACGAAGAAGTGCGTCTCGACTGGATGTTTAAGTCTTCCCTGTTAATGGATCTGATTCGAGTAAGAGACAGAAAGAGAGAGAGAACAACCACTTTGACTTTTATTTCACACCCGGCTGTGTTTTACCATTGCTCACACATTTTTAACCAACTGCTTTCAGGGAATGAAGTACCTGCACAACCGTGACATCATCCATGGGCGTCTCAAATCCCGCAATTGTGTGGTAGATGGCCGCTTTGTGTTGAAGGTGACAGATTATGGCTTCAGTCAAATTTTGATTTCCCAAAGCATCGAAATTGATGAGGAAAAACCAGAGAGTGAGTTCCTTAAATAAAATGATTCAGAGATTTCCCTCCTACTTTAACTGGTTCTGTCATTATTTATTGCTGTGTTTCATTTTTTTCAATAAAGATCTACTTTGGACGGCACCTGAGCTGCTGCGAAATCACAGCCTAAGGAAGAGAGGCACTTTCTCAGGAGACGTCTACGGCTTTTCCATCATCGCTCAGGAGGTCATCTGTCGCTCTGCACCTTTTTGCATGCTGGACATGCCTCCCAAGGGTGAGTAAAATGTCCCCAAACATCACCAAAATGAAACTAAGCAATAAAGAAATCAAGAAATTCCAAATGTTTACTTCAGTTGTCACTGCAACATATTTGGTCCGACTTTAGCATTCCTGTTTGTGCTTCACTTTTGTGTGTTTTTCTCCAACTGTGTGCACTGTTGGCAGAAATCATCAGCAAGATTAAAGAGCCTCCTCCCTTGTGCAGACCTGTTGTGTCAATAGACGAGGCACCGCTGGATGTCATCCAGGTTATAAAACAATCTTGGAGCGAGGAGCCAGACAGGAGGCCGACCTTTGAGGAGATCTTCAAACAGGTGAACGCTTGGAAAACATTCTTTGTTTCAGCTCCGTTTTCACCTGCACGCTAAAGCATCAAGATGGAAATGAGTTTGCTTTTCCCTTCTTGGTATTCAACAGTTCAAGAGCATCACTAAGGGAAAGAAGACCAACATCATTGATTCTATGCTGCGCATGTTGGAGCAGTACTCATCCAACTTGGAGGATCTGATTAGAGAGAGAACAGAGGAGCTGGAAGTGGAGAGACAGAAAACTGACAAACTGGTGGCTGCAATGTTGCCCAAGTGAGTGTCCAACAACTGATAGGAATGTGGAGTTGAGGAAGTTTGTCTATTGAGGTTTGGTGGTAACATCTGTCTTCGGAATTCTGCAGAGGTCAATTACCTCATGCTTCTATAAGGAGGTCGTCATCTCTGAAACTGGTGGATTCAGCGGTGGGGTTTCTCCCTGACATAATAGAGGGTTCTTCTACTAGTATTTAACTATTTATTTCAGTTCAAAACGTACATTTGGTATATTCTGCCAGAATATACCAAATATGTTGTTCAGTTGGATTCAGGGACTTGGGGAATGTGATATTTATTTCAATCTAGCTTGTTAATATCAATTATTTTATTTTTTTTAAAAAGCAAAATATATTGTAAGCAATGTTTATTGTCAAATGCAATTCACAACAAAACTGTAGGCTGACAATAATCAATAATGTACTACTTTTAGACATCATTCTGAGATGTGGAACTGTTTGTGTTCAAAGTTTAACTTTTATAAGCTAAGTAAACCCACCTGTGAAATTATTAAAAATCTTTAATGCTGCATGATGATCATAATGATAATCTAATGTGTTCTTTAATAAAGCTGCATCATTTAATCAGAATTTCTTAAACCCTCCTAAGCCTCCAATGAACTCTGGAGCCTTCATCACTGCTGTCATTCAGACACTTAGCTAAGACAGTGTCTTCGCTGTGTTATTGAGTTTAATAGAACTTGTCATCTTTAGAATAATACCAAATCAAACAACCAGTTCAGGTCAGACAAATTCGGTGTTCATTTCAATTTGCCATTAAAAAAAGTTTCAGATCTTACATTTAAAACAGAATAAATAACAGAAGAACACTCAACCACAAAAGCCTTAACATCCATGCTTCATCTTTGGAACTGATGTTCTGTCAGTATGTATAATGATGTGTCAGTCTTGTATAAACACCTTCAAGTCTCAACGAGATGTCAACAAGGACACTTTAGGACACACAACTGTCTTCTTTGTGCCCTTCATGATTTTTTGTTGTTTTATTTTAATGAAAACAAATATAAATGGAAAAAATAATACTCCAATCAAAGCATAAAAACCCCACATCCATTTTCCAAAGGAAATGAACTTCCTTCTGTTAAGCTTCTTATTGAGAGGAGAGTCTTGCCACGCCGTCACTACGTTGTAATGATGTCAGAGATGGCATTTTGACATAGGACAGAGCTGATGAATGTTGTTTAAAGGTCTGACGCTCATCATCTTCCTTCTGTAGGTCTGTAGCACAGGCGCTGAAGACAGGCAAACCCGTCACACCTGAGCATTTCCAAGAGGTCACGCTGTACTTCAGTGACATCGTGGGCTTCACCACCATCTCAGCTCTGAGCGATCCCATCGAGGTGGTCGACCTTCTCAATGACCTCTACACACTCTTTGATGCCATCATAGGACTGCATGATGTTTACAAGGTCAGCAATATGTTGTGCTGTGTTGGGCCCAGATTAAATCCCAGTATTTTAAAAGCATCTTTTGTTCACTACGTATATCATCATCGGTAGAAAGGATGAATTCGATAGTTATTTATTTCTTAAATTTGGTAATTTGGGATGTGAATAAGGTCTTGTTTCATTTTTAAACAAAATTCTTATTTATTTATTTCTATTTTTTGTGTTTCCTTTTGAAATCAAGATAATTCCTTTTTTGGTGGTGACCAGTACTGTTAACCAATCACATAAAACTCCCACGTTGAATCAAACAATCAATCAACCTTTATTTGTATAGCGATTAATCACATCAGCAGAGATTTCAAAGCCCTTGAACAGGCAGAGAAACCCAACAAGACCCTCTAGAGTAAGCATAAGCGATAGCAGCGGAGAAGAACTTCCTCATTGAGGAAGAAACTCCGGAATGGAATTTGCAGTCTATATAAAGTTGACCTCCAGCCCCTGAAATGGGGGCTGGATTTTCAGACCAGTATGAAATATGATTGCTTTTAGTGTGCTGAGCATCTTTTAACTCTTCTATTTTCCTTAGGTGGAAACTATTGGAGATGCTTATATGGTAGCTTCGGGCGTCCCCACCAGGAATGGCAACCGTCATGCAGCTGAGATGGCCAACATGTCTCTGGACATCCTCCATTGCATTGGGACCTTCAAGATGAGACACATGCCTGAAGTCAAAGTCAGGATCCGCATTGGCTTACACTCTGGTGAGAAATGTATTCAACTTTTGTAACCATAATAAACAATACTGTGGACATGATGGAAAGCAATGATGCTCCATTTCTGAACCTGTCTGCTTGACATGTGACATGACATAAAAGAAATCCTAAAGTGAATAAAACTTATTGCAGAGGAAAAAGAATACGGCGACACAAGCTGCTAAGACAAGGAGGTATTTTTACCTCCTTTATCCTCGTCTGCATTTATTCCTGGACCAGTGAAACACTATCCACTTAGAGCGCTTTCATCCTCTTAACACACTGCATACTTTGGATTTCCAATTCTTTTCTATGAATTTCATCACACAAACACTACTGGTATCGAAAGAAGAATTGTGTACTTTTATTTGAAGTGCCAAATGATGAGGAGAAAGAGCTGTAACCAAATATTTTTCAAATATTTCATTTTAGAATTATAAAAAGAAATAGTATAACTTTGATGCAGAAAAGGATATATGAAGTAATATCTTGCTTGTTAAAGAAAGACACCCCATTTGAAGTCCATCCCATCTGTGTGTGTGTGTTTTCTGCAGGGCCAGTGGTAGCCGGAGTGGTGGGCCTCACGATGCCCCGGTACTGTCTGTTTGGAGACACCGTAAACACAGCATCTCGAATGGAGAGCACTGGCTTGTGTGAGTGTCTCGCATCGCTTTACAGACCCGACGATCTCATCTCTTTTCCTAAAACTTTTTTTGACATGGTCCTTGTGAGAACAGGTGTGGCTTGTATGCATGTTCCCTGAGGCTAAACGGGCTTTGAGTGTGCAGTCCTCACTAATCCTTTAAGACTATCAGCTAAATTAGAGGTCAATTTGAAGTTTCAGTGGAAATGTCGTCATTCACCAACTTTGCCTCAGATGCCTTCCGTAAGTTGTGTAAAGGAAATATTTACCTAATTATTAAATACCCAGCAACACTTGTGTTTAAAAATAAACCTCACATTTGATGCATTCTGCTGTTCGACAGTAGAATTTCCTGTCCCGAAGCTTGAATTGCGCCACGTCAAAGGGTCAACTACTACTATATTTTTGGATAGTCTTTCAAGTTTTATACGTGTGTGTGTGTGTGTGTGTGTGTGTGTGTGTGTGTGTGTGTGTGTGTGTGTGTGTGTGTGTGTGTGTGTGTGTGTGTGTGTGTGTGTGTGTGTGTGTGTGTGTGTGTGTGTGTGTGTGTGTGTGTGTGTGTGTGTGTATGAAGTGTGTGTGTGTGTATGAAGTTTGAAAAAAAATTAATGTTACAATGGCTCAACCAGATACACATACCTCTGAGCATCAGTAAAAAATAAAACAAATTATTGGATTACAAAAAACAGAAATGTTAACCTCAAAATCAGGCCCACATCGGGATCTTATATTCAAAATGATATTGGTCACGAGTTGGATTTAACAGATGTGTTTCTGCAAAGCTACTCCAGCTGTCTCATCACAGAGCTTTTCTTTTTTTTGGTTTGGGTGTACATTGAGGCCGAGTAGTGTGCTGCCATCTAGTGGCACAAAATAAAAACGACAAGTTGATCTGTTACATTTCTTAGATACAGCTTTTATATAATTTAGAAGTACAGTAACAGACTTTTAGTGTGTATGTGTTGATATTGATAATGATTTTTTTTTTTTCATTTTTAACAGCTTACAGAATCCATGTCAGCCAAAACACAGTTGATGTTTTGAACAGCTTGAAGCTGGGATACAAGATTCAACTCAGAGGCCTGACAGAGTTAAAGGTGAAAAGGAAATGAGTCATAATATAGAATGAATACCTACTATACTGTGTGGTATCAGCTTATGAATGCTAAGGATTATTTGTTCCTAGGGTAAAGGGATTGAAAACACATATTGGTTGGTAGGGAAGGAAGATTTCCACAAGCCACTGCCTATCCCTCCAGACACTCAAGGGTAACAACTTACTCCATATATGCATAAAAGTTTAACTAGTTTAATAGCAGAACAGCTTTTAAGATATATATGTGATTAAAACTTACAGTAAATTGTAAAATATTGTGTTTTTTCAGGGGAAGCAACCACGGCATCTCTTTGGAGGAGATACCGGTTGACAGAAGACAAAAGTTCCTAGATAGACAGAAGAGGATGGGATAGCTTACTGCTGTTGTATTCATTTATTTTTTTACTGAATGAAAATATACACATAAAAATCAATGATAATCTGAATATTGCTAAATCCAAACCCAATTTACTATAGTGTGTGCTGTGTTCAGAATGAAAGAGAAAGCTCTTTTTTCTTCATTTGTATGAGTAGCCCATCAGTGTCATGATAAACGCTGGCTCCGAGATGCATACATACATACATACATACATACATGTGTTGGTTTTAGAAGAGTACAATCACCAAGCAGGAATGGAATATCTACAAAAACACTAAAGTATTATTTGCTAATTGGGTTTACTGAATGTACTGTATGTATTTTTACTGATCTTTGTCCTATCTAGAAATACTGGAGATAAAATGAGCAGGTGCCTACACTGCTCAACTCTTCATCTCAGGGATGAGAGTCTGTGCTGCACTCATAAAGGGAACATTATCCTTTTCACAATGAAACATGAATACATTTCAACATTTACATTTTAGCTGAGGAGCAATGTTTGGGTTCACACACTTGATGAATTAAGTGATGTAACTGAAATTGGTCAGTATGTAAAAATATCTGACTTATTTCTTTAAGATATTTAATTATTATGGGTTTTAAATAACATGCAATATTGCTTAGCATTTCATCCCAATGCTGTGATTGGATGAGTCATTGCGGTGGATCACTTTGAATACAGAGATCCAAAGAAAATTATGTGCCCTAAGATTTAGCTTGGATGGAAATTAAAATGGAAATTCTATACAAATACAGACTGACAATAGAATTAATATTTAATGACAATAAAAAAAATGCCACGGGGTCTGTATGATATTGTTCTGTCCTCGACTTCTTTAATGTTGCATGGCTTGCTTTCATCAACCTTCACATGTTTTATACTAAAATATAAGATACACATGCTAACAAGACCTGAACTGTAGCTCATGCTGAATGCATGGCTGAGTGGACTTTACAGCATGTTGTGATTTTAATGGCATTAAGAGGATGGCATCAGGATTTCTGTGATGTAAATGATCTGCGTACTAGTCTCTTGAAATCTTTTTGCATTTTCATCTAATTGACAAAAACTTCTGGCTTTGCTCCATTCTTTCTTCATGGACTCTGCAAGAGACCAAACAGTGGCTCTATCTGAATGCCCCAGAGGGTTCAGTATTAATTTTCTGCAATATATATAAGCAGCGTGAACAGGAATGTCGGGGTCATGTCTTTCTGACTGGAGAATGTGTATATAATACAAATTGTACATGCTACAGTGAGTTTGTCTCGTGTCCTATGCAGGAGTCGGGGACTTTTTAGTGCAGTTTTTTTATGTTTTTAAGTCTTTCAAATGGAAAGATATCAATGAAGCACAAGGGTTTAATGCACTGTGCATTCAAAAACCACTGCACTGCTCTCTGGGTGTCTTCGGATTTACTGTAATTGTGTGTCTCAGCTCTGTTATTGAAGCAGCAATAGGCAGGCAATGTCAGGATTTGAATTTTCTCTGACAGCTGTGGACATTTCTTCATTTGGAGCTCACTGCTGACCACTTCACACATCGACTTGTCACAGTTGTTCATCTTATAGACACATAACTAGGACATGTGATGACTTGATTATCAGGTTGCTTGTGTTAAAGTTGTTCACGCCATTAGGTTTTTAGTTCCAGCACCGACTCATCAAGCATGACTGAACCCCCAAGGAGGAGGAAACACAGGAGTCAAAATGAGGAACATGGGAGTAAATGTGTGGATATTCCTTTGAGTATCTAAAGAACAAAATGAGTTGTGCTACCGAGTAGGCAGGAGATTTCTCTTTCTAAATTTCAAATCAATTTGCCAAATAGATCTAATCAAAATTGAATGGAGTGTATTTCTCGTTTTGAAAACTGAATTCAATATGATTCTGTAAATAAATTATGATTTTAGTGAAGAATGTGTTTTCAAGCATTTAGCCTTGAATGTATGTTGATCTCTTCCCCCCTCATAGTACACAAAATGATAACTCAAAGCAGAATAATAACAAGTTCAGTTGTTAAAATTAGATCAGTTCCTGCTGTTATGTACAGAAACAAGAGGTGAATATCTAAAGTATCAGCGCCATGAAAACTCCCTCAGTCATGAAGACTCAGTAACTCACAGGAAATCTTGGCTCCACATTTTTCCATACATCACAAACACTTTACAGTGATTCTAATATGCTTTGGGCTGTTTTCACTCACCTCTGACTGTTATATTCTGCAGTGGAACAATCCAAAGAAAATTTAAGGCTGGCTTTGGGTTATGCCGCGTCTGCATAACAGGCTGCACATAGTAAACAAACCCTCTATGGGGGTTTTGTCACAATTTCATTCTGAACATTGCAAATGGTGAAAAATTTGATTCATGATGTTTACTCAATGGCTTTCCAGCTTAAGCAGAACCTCTGTGGAGCTGAAGTTGCTCTGTGTACAGTAACACCAGCAAATGTTTGCATAGGTATCGGCTCAATGTGACTGTATTTCACTAAACATCTTTTAAAAAAACTGATGTAAATACAATTTCTGTAAAAGTAACAAAATATATTTGTTGCTTTGGGCAATGGGATTTCATAAAAGAATATTAGAATTCTTTCATGGATCTGCAATGTATGTCGTGTGTAGCTACAACTTAAAATGTATGAATTTATTAAAATGTTATTACCCAAAAACACAATAAGAGATTGTGTCTCTGCTCCCATCAGGAACAGGCGATATCCACAGCCTGGGGACAATGTCAGTTCAACAGCACAACCTATTTCTGCCATTAACAGGGGTTGCTGGGAGGACAATTTGATCAGTTTGACACGTTTCCGTGCCAAGTACTTTTGGCACTTTGATGGTGTGATTGCACCCCTTGGATTTAACCACAAACTGAATGTCCAAAGACTGTCCTGTTTAAAATGTCTTTGTCAGTAACATATTAATGCTATGTGGTAATCATTTTTCTGTATTTATGGCTCACTAATAAAAATGCCTCACTCATTCTCTATAAACCTACATAATACGATAAAACTGATGCCATACTATGTGCTATTATGCACATGCTGGTGTTGTTTTGATGCTTTTGGCGTCTGGCGCTCCAAACCATTGCAGCCCCATAAACGACAACAGAGAAACTGATTAAATGTGTGTATGGTATTCTTCAGGAAAGAAGAAGATGGTATGTTCTTTGTTTGCATTCAAAGAAATGTGATGGGATGAAAACATGAATTTTTTTCTGCAGGTTGGTTTTAAATGGCTGCATTATTACACCACATACATACTACCACTCAGACGCTCTGATCACTGCAACAGCATGTGCCACTGCTGTTTTCAGCTTGTCCTCATGAAAACGCATAACAAACAACGTAAACCCTGATCGTCCACATGATCGTACACGAAGCCTCCCTCGGCAGCATGTCCGCGCTCCTTGTCAGTCCTGGAGCCCCGTGGTATCCGACTGGCACCGGCTTGGAGCTGTCTAGTAGGCTGGCAGGAGGCGCGTCAAGCCCGCTTGACAGAACCGGAGGAGACCGGAGACTGAGCGGGGTGGATTTCACAATTAAAGCACGACTGGGTCCCATTACAGAACAAATGACATTTCCTAAGTAATCAGAATAAAGCAGTTAATTAAACTACCTCTTTTTTTTACATATCTCAATATTGCAAGATTGGCTTCATTTCAGCGTTTTGCCAAGAATGTACAAATCACCTGAAAGAATAGCATGAAAGAGTATTGAATAAGTCATGGAAGGAGCAATTGAATTTTAGAGATTTAATTTCCTTTAACACTGCGAGGATACTGAGGTCAGGAATTCTGAGGGATCACATGTGTCCTGTTGGAATTTGGATTTAATTAGCTGGGCCTTGGTGGAGGAATGCACTCTAATGAATGCCCTCTGATCTGAACAGGGTTCAGTCTGACTGATCAGATGCCTGTCCTCCCAAGGAATCTGACAAATAGATATGTTAGTAAATATGATGGTCAACATTATCAAATAAATGCTATGTTAATATATGTGATGTGATACAATAACTGTGTGATTTTGACATCCAACACAGTTGTGTTTAGCATCTACAGTATAGTGGTATTTTATACTGTGTTGAATGCCAGTTTGTAAGCAATCAGTTCATCTTTGTTTCCTGTTACAAGGTGGTTGATCTGTTTGGAGACCAAGTTTGCCCTGAACCTCATGCTCTCGCTGCAATCGGAATACAGCGCATTTTTGATTGATTTTCTTCTCCTTTGTGCTAGCTTTGCTTTAATAACGTCACATCCCTGCCTTATATTATAGCCTTACTGATTTGTTGGGAATGCCAAGACCCAATAATGGTCCAACATTCTGAACAACCCGCGTAAAAGGCACTGACAAGACGTGAAGGTGAGCACATGTACTTCAGACCTTGTGTACTTCCGGGAGATGTTTTATTTTGAAAATCTCTGAAGGAAGTTTGGATTAATTCCTCTGGCTGGACAGCAGCGGATAGAGCCTGACTGAGGGTAACCTCAGACAGGTGGAGGAGACATCCTCAGCAGCTTCACTGCACCGTGGCTGGACTCGATCTGTCGGGGCTGGGCCGGGTGGACGCCGTCCACGCCCGGTGCGTGGATCCTCCTGCAGCTGCTGGATTCACAGCATGGATCCTAGTTCCACAACACGGTTTGGCTGATTCTGCCACCCTGAACCGTCGCTCACACATGCTGGACACTTAAACGTGGACATGGGGAGGACGAGGGATGTAGTTGCGATGGATTAATGAGGAGCAGACATGGACTTCGATATTTTTCCTGAGAATATTGTCTTGTAATATTTATCCCCCTGCTTTGGCGATGGAGAACCAAGCAGCCGAGACGCAGAATTATGAAGATGTACAGAAGAGCGGGTATCTCCGCAAGCACAAATCGATGCACCGGCGTTTCTTCGTGTTGCGGGCGGCCTCGGAACACGGTCCTGCTCGACTGGAGTACTACGAGAACGAGAAGAAATTTCGCAGTAAATCACCTGTGCCCAAAAAAGTCCTGAACCTGGAGACTTGCTTCAACATCAACAAGCGGGCGGATTCCAAGAACAAGCACATGATCGTCCTTTATACCCGCAGCGAGAGCTTTGCCATCGCTGCGGACAGCGAGGAGATCCAAAATGAATGGTACCAAGCGATGCAGGACCTCCAGTGCAACTGTAAGATGTGGGAAAGTGTGGCATGATTTCTGCTGTCTGTCTCTGCATGAGGCCCATCGAGCCGATATTTGTTCAATATTTGTCTCGGCTTGTTTGTTTGTTTGGTTGTGAGTGTGTGTGTGTGTGTGTGTGTGTGTGTGTGTGTGTGTGTGTGTGTGTGGTGGTGGGGGTTTTGCACATCACATGTTTAATTCGTGTTATTTATTTTTTTTCCCCTCCATTCAGCTGCAGATCGTTTATTGAATTTAAACCGATTAAATCATCCCGAGTGATCAATTTTGACAGCGTGTGTGTGTGTGTGTGTGTTGTTTTTTTTTAACCAAGACAGGTGGATCCGACCAACAACACGGAATGGGCGGCATGTGGTGTGTTTGTGCTGCATAATACGGTCATAACCTGAAGATACATTATTATCCTGTCACAAACACACACATGCATAAAAAAAAATAAAGAAAACCCCCACACCAATTGATGCATTAAATTGCATTTGTGTGCAATCATATGTACACGACCCCCCCCCCCACCCACCCACCCACCCCTCCTCGTCGACTGAAAATCCATGAAAGCCCGTTTTCGCAGGACGGTGCATTTCGCGTGGCGCAGTGGGCATATAGCAACCATCCACAGGACGCATCATGTAGTAGTAGCCTATCGGGGTGCGCTCCGCTGGAGCCGTGTTTCTGTTTATCCGCACAGCTCCCACTGCCGCTCGCCTACTCCACATTTACGTTCCTGGTAGGAAGGAGATGGCCTCGTCGATGCGCTCTCGCTGTCAGGAAAAAAAAATTTAAAAAAAGAAAAAAAAAGAAAAGAAAGAAAGCGTGTTTCTGTTGGTTCTCCTCGTGTTTACGTTGTTATCCTTATGTTGGAGCCCGACACCACCCTCCCTCCTCTCCCTCCCTCGTTTCATTGGCGTTACTAGAGACGGATGGGCTTTGCCCAGCTTTGATGCTGGCAGCTTTCAGAACCATCGACGAGACGAGGCGTTTGAAATGACGATTAAACATAATGGTTAATTTAATTTTATTCTAATCGTATGCGTGATTATATGAGATTTTGGTTGAGATAGAAAGTCATTAATATAAGAGCACGGTATGGTGATTTTCCGGAGCCATCGGCAGGAATAAATTATATTTCTTTGAGAATGGAAGCTGATTGAGTGAAGATAGACGTGACTGTAGGAACAAGAAACGATTATTGGCCTGTCATTGGTCACATGGTTGGCAGTGAACTGTTACTACACTCACACTATGGGGTTGTAAGTGACAACATTTAGATTAATCTCAAGCCTGATCTTTTTCACGACCCCCATCTGCATCAGTGTGAACAGATCTGTGCCATGACCTCACATTTACATGAACAACAGCAGATATAATTGGTTTGCTATCCTCCTTATTTGTGTTTTGGCCAGCATTGCTGATAAACATGGATGTGGGTGTTCACACCGCTAACACACCAACAGCATCAGAAAAGTATCCGACTGAGAATCACTTATCAGAATCATGGGTCCCTTTTTCTTGCAGTGTGAACACAGTCTGGGATGCATTAGTTCACATGTGAGCATGTTGCTTCTCTGTATTTCCAGCTTAAAAGTGATGGTGATAGATTCACTGCAGGGAATACATTAGCCATCATCATGTCTCACATTTCAGTAATGAAAAAAGAGTGACATATGATTTATTCATGTCACCTACACATATAGATCAGTGTGGCTTTGATTCGTGCTTGAACAGCTTTTGTTTTAGTTAAATCTTGCTTTTCTAGTACATTTTTATATGTGTATGATGCATTTTGTCATTTAATGTCTGTATATTAGCATATGTTCCTTCTTTGTTTGTTTTCTTAGGTAAAACTCCTGAAGACTATGGCAGTAGTGGAGAGTGTAGTTCTCCGTCTCCTGTTCCAACCTTCAAGGAAGTGTGGCAGGTCAAGGTTTGGCCCAAAGGTCTTGGACATGCCAGGAACTTGGTTGGCATCTACCGGCTGTGCCTGACTGAAAAGACCGTCAACTTTGTCAAACTCAACTCTGATGTGGCAGCAGTGGTGTTGCAGTTGATGAACGTCCGCAGGTGTGGCCATTCAGAGAATTTCTTCTTCATCGAGGTGGGTCGTTCAGCGATTACTGGCCCTGGAGAGTTCTGGATGCAGGTGGACGACTCAGTGGTGGCTCAGAACATGCACGAGACCCTTTTGGAGGCAATGAAAGCCCTCAGTGAGGAGTTTCGTCAGCGCAGTAAGTCTCAGTCCGTGGGAACGTCATGTGGAGGCGGTACCGCTTCGAACCCCATCAGCGTCCCGAGCCGCCGTCATCATCCAAATCTGCCACCAAGCCAGGTGGGCTTCTCCCGACGAGCTCGCACGGAGACGCCTGGAACCGGAGGCAGCAGCACAAGCACTTCACCGACATCACGCCATGGATTCCCCAGAGCACGAACCGCCAGCATTGGGGCAAGATCGGAGGAGGGTGGAGGAAGCGTCAAAGGGACGTGGGCCAGCTCCAGCCCAAGTCTGAATGGTTCCTGCTCAACTACGCCAACACTGAGGCCTAAGCCTACCAGGGCTCCCACTCCTGCTAAGATTACCCTTAGCCTTGCACGCTACACGCCTAATCCTGCTCCCTCTCCTGCTCCAAGTCTGTCGTCCAGTTCAGGTCATGGATCAGAGTGTGGTCTGGTGGGGGCGGCGGTGGGAGGCATGACAATCTGTTCATACCCTCGTGTTTCTCAGAGAGTGTCGGTTTCAGGTTCCCCAAGCGACTATGGTTCTTCAGATGAATACGGCTCCAGTCCTGGAGAACACTCTCTACTTGTACCTAGTCTGTCAGGACATCATGTACACGGAGAAGGCTCCTCCAGCTACATAGTGATGGGACAGCGAGAGGGTCTCCTGGGTTCCCATCATCGCTCGAAAGGCCGTCGGATACTGCGCCGCGCATCAAGTAGAGAAACTGAGGCAGAGCGTAGATTACTAAGTAAGAGGGCCTCCCTGCCTTTGGCAGCCCACGAGCGACTGACCCCACATACAAAAGATGAAGATGATGAAGATGATGAAGAATATGCCATCATGTCGCAGACAGGTAGCAGAGAGAGGGCAGATGTGCATCGTGGCTCAAGAGCTCTGGCAGTCGGGGGGGTGCAGCTTGAGGACGGCAGGAAGAGGGGAGACAAAAGCAGGGGGGAGATGGACACAGGAGCTGCTGTGGACAGTGGGTACATGGCCATGTTGCCCGGAGTCACGTCTCCTGTTCCACTCTCTCTATCAATAGGTATGCCTGACACTGGAACCAAACCCGGAACTGATGATGAGTATATGGCCATGACTCCCAACAACAGTGTGTCCCCCCCTCAGCACATCCACCAGCCCAGCACAGAGGGCTACATGGTCATGTCTCCCAATAGCACCAGCTCCACGGAACTGCACAGACTGGGCATGTGGGATAGCAGAACCAGCATGGAGAGCCGGACGGCGAGCGACTACATGAATATCTCACCTGTCTGCAGCCGCTCCGCCTGCAGCACACCGCCCTCCCACCCCGAACAGCACCAACTGCAACCAAAAATGTTCAATTCCTACTTCTCCTTGCCACGAGCTTACCAACACACTCTCTACAATCGCTTTGAGGATGACTTAAACAAAAAAGAAGGAAAAAAAGACAGCAGTAGGCAGGATAGCGCTGGAAGGGGAGGGGGAGTGGGATACAGCAAGAGAAACAAAATTACCGTGGGCTCTGTGGGAGGCTGTCAACTTTCCATGTCTTCCTCTTCTTTCTCTTCCAGCTCAGCCAGCAGCGAAAGCCTGGAAGACAAGTCCATATCAGCAGGGAAAGGGTTAAGTTTATTAAGGACTGGAACAGAGTACAAGAGTGCAGGAACATGCACAAAAGAAGGGCATCACCATCCAAAACACGGATCGAGTGGCAAGAGCCCAAAACAGCAGAGGAGAGGTCGCCCTCTCAGTGTGATTGCAGATATTACTAAAGCCAACACCTTGCCTAGGGTGAAGGAGAGTCTGCTACCGTCAGTGTCTCAAAATGTTGGTGAGTACGTTAGTATTGTTTTCAAGGAGGACAGTAAGTATGATGGAGGACAATGTGTGGGGACCAAACACGCCATGATCCACGGAACCCTCCGGCCCATTAATCAACCGCTTTTCTGCCACAATAATCCCAAAAACCTTCCCCGCAGTTTCTCCGCTCCGTTGTCCACCTCAGCTGAATATGTTAGTATGGATCTAGGGAAGACCTCCACGGCCCTGACTGCTGTTGGATCCACGTTCAACAGCCCACGGAGCCCACCAGCTGTTGCTCTCAAATCCCGCCATGAGCGTAGCACATCTTCTCTGGCAGCAGAGGGCAATGCCGGATACAGGACAAAAGGCAAGGTGGCAGCCATGCCAACAACTGCCCCTGCTCCGTTTACGGATAATAAAGGTTCCGATTCCAGCATTTCAGGAATGCCTGTCATCCACTCTGTTCAGCCTGTTTCTATGGAGCAGGAGTCGGCGTCTGGCTTCTCCCCGGCCAAGTCATTTCACTCACCAGAAAGGGGCAGCAGATCAGTCCGGGGTGACTCGCAGGGGCGACAGAGCCACCGTACAGAGGCGTTCAACTCACCTCCCTCCCTACCACACCACCCACCCGCCTCTACATCCATCTTCCAAGAGGGAAGCCAGGCAGCGAGTCATCGGCATGGTTTGGATTGCTCATTATGGGAGAACAGGCAGACGTCTAGTTTGTCTGCAACAACCACACCACAAGCCTCCGCCGAACAAGGCCTTAACTATATTGACCTTGACTTGGCCGTTAAGGAGAGCCCTCAAGCTGGAGCGGAGCACACCCCCACCACCTACAACATCACAGGAAATGCATTGGGTAGCAGCGCCAGCTCCACCCTCAATACTTACGCCAGTATTGATTTCTATAAGTCAGAAGAACTACGAGCACACCAGAGCAGTAGAAAGGATGGTCAAGGTAAGTGGACCAATCCAAAAATATTCATCAAAAGAATATATGAAATCTATCAGGCACATTTCCAGCATTCTTAGATATCATCTTTCAGGGTTTGCACATGGTGGCGGCGTCTATAGCGGTGAGTCCATTTACTCGTCTTCCACCAGACCATCTTTATGGTGTCATTTATGGCCTCGTGACAAAATGACTGCAAATGACAAAGCACTAGCGGGATACAATGCAAATGTGCTGACGACAAATAATACAGTAATTACATCGTATCGAAAATATTATTTATTATGAAAAAAATTTTCCACTTGATTTATCAAATTTAAAGGTTATCTGCTCAGCAAACAGCTGCTTGTTAAGACCCAAGACCTTGAAATAGTCTTGTAATAATTTGACAATGTGCATGAAATTAATCCATATTATCCATTTTAGAATTTCAGTCATTTAAAAAAAATGACCAAGCTTCTTGAATTTGTTTTCTGTCATACATGAGAGTGAGACAAGGTTTTAGACACATGTTTGTATTTAGTAATAATCATTTATGGCATTTAATATATCAACAGTTGGTCGATTAACCAAAAAATAATCATCAGAATAAAAATACAGTAGATGTATGAATAGCTTGATGGCGGCCCGATGCATGTCAATAAAAAGTCACCTCCATTGATTGCTCTACTATGGTGGTGGGATGCGCTCTATGTACTGACATTGTAATTATTGATTTAGATTAATTCGCCTATCAAGTGATCTGCAACCATGTTGATATTTTTAAAAAAAAAAATCAAAATCACCAATAATTTACTTACTTGAAATTTAGGCAGAGATTTTTTTCTTGTGTCCCGACAGTGAATCCAATGTTTTTAAGCTGTAGATGGCTGATCTGAAAAATGAAGCTTGACTAATATTTTATAATCCGCCTTTTGTGTGATAAAACCCAAACCTGGATCGTAGTCATGCCTTTTCATTCTTTTCATCCTTCACCTCTGTGCACCTTCACTTCAAGTTGGAGGGCGGCGCCATGCGTCCAGGCTGTGGATTGTCTCTAGAGTCTCTTATTATCACAAGTGGGTGCTCAGAGAGCAAAGCCAATTGATATGTCTGCTGGTAATTAGCCATTTCACATAAATGGATGGAGAGAGGACAAAAATACAGACCAGGTAGTTTTGTTCATGTGTGGGTGTGCAGTATCGACCGCTGGATTTCATGTGGCAGGTCTGACAGTTCCCTCAAACTGCACAGATGAATTATTTAAGAGTTAATGTTGGTGATGGAAGTCTGTTTTTTTATGGATTTACATTGAAATACACAGGAGATCAATTCCTTTGGCATGTAGATGATAAATATAATCTGCAGGAGGTAGTATGTTAGAATCTAAATACATATGTAAATATACATATTTATGAGAGAACTGAACGAGCCAATTGCACACCTTACATACTAGGTGCTGCTGCTACATATGTATGATTGATTCATCTGATGCTGCGCACTTTCTCCATATATATATATGTATATAATCATAATAATTGCGTATTTATTTCAATTGCTGACGGTTCATTTCTGCATTTAACATTCATAGAGATGAAAAAATGTCCTATTAAATGTTATAATTTGCAATCAAAAGTGCATCTCCTCCTATAAGCTGGAAGAGTGTTTACCCCACTTTCATTAACTGCAGCCATGTTGTATGAATGGAAGTAAATACTGTATATGAAGCATGGGGATGGATGGTCGCTACAGTGCAGATAATAAAGCCTCCAAGACACAGGGATGGTTCACAAACATTCAATCAGCACTTAAATTATTTTTGCTATCATCACATTACCCCATCCGCATGTTTTCATTACATTTCAATTAGGCACTGAAATTAAATCCTTAAATTAAAGTTCCAGATTGAATTGAGAATATATATACAGTACATTCCCCATGTTTCATTTGCGCTGTTTCTATACTGTGTGTTCATGTGCATTTTTCATATGTACTGATGCTGAAAATTCTGATTCAATGATGGAACTTGAACACTCCACTCTGTCTGATTATAGATTCTCTTTATCCATGCATCGGTAGACTTCACATAGATAAACTATGCAAAGTCTACCGATGCATGGATCACCTACAGTGGTCATTTTTAAATTTCCATTCTGTAAAGCAGTATAAATTTGTAATAAGGGACCAAGTAACTCTGAATACAGGTCTGCTCATTGTTATTAAATGGTTGTGTTAACGCTGCATCAGTCGGTGCTGAATGTACATCAGACTGACTCAGTCCCACTCAAACTATGGGTTGATTTATCTTTCCAGTCGTCTGAGTGTCCCTTACTGTGGTTACCCTCTATCAAAGTAATTTTATAAGGCTCTCCATTGCAGACGTACCCTAATCTTCCATATTAACAGTGTTTATAGGTGCTCCTGTTTTTAAATATGTCTCATCAAAGAGAAAACTTCTTGGAACTGATATGCGTCACGCAGAGACAAAACACATAATATTGACATCTGCAACAATGTGTACGTGACTCAAACTCGGTAAATCATTTTAGAAAGACGTTGTGCGTCATATAATCTTTACCTAAGTAGCCAGCGGGAGCTCGAGATTCTGCAACAGCAGTGCGTTCTGGAAAATAACCTGCTGTACCGTCTGTCGCATTTTGTGATTGGAGACTTAGAATGGATTTACTGTCAGTCAGTAAATTGTAATAATGAGCACAAACGTTAAAACTTGTAGAAACATGAATTAAAGTGAAAGCTGTTGTGTAAAAATGGTGTAATGTAAACTTACGGCTACTTTGGACTCTTTTCCAGATTGCTGATCTTGGGCGGTGGTTTAAGCGTGACGCCGGTGCCACAGCTCTACGCTGAGTCAGCAAGGGGACACTCAGCTGTGTGACCTGAACACCGAGTCCACGCACTGAAGAACCCCGGACAACTCATCCCCATCCTGCTTGCTGTTCTCTGTCAACCAAATGTGTGCCAAACACACACACGCACACACACACACACACACACACACACACACACACACACACACACACACACACACACACACACACACACACACACACACACACACAGAGACAGGGTAAGAAAAATGTTTAATTTAGCCTTTATTTCAAATAAAAGTGGCATTTGATCATCATTTTACTTAATATAAAAGGGGAAGCGTGGTTGTGTGTGGGCGATCATGTGGGCATTAACAAGGCCTTCAGGGAATTACACAAATGGCAGAAAAAGTCCATCTGTGTAGTTTCATTTAAAACACACTTGTTTGTTATTGGAGCAATCGATTTAACTCTTGTATATCCAGGCTCGACGTGGCAGCTCACTTAAACTACATTTCTAGGGTTTTATTTGAAGTGAAACCCTCAAAGTTTGTGTTTTTATATATCGTCACATCCTCCTTTGTCCATATTGGATAAGTGAAATGATCTTCAAGTGTCATTTTGACTCAAAATAAGATGGGAAGACAGAAGTTTCATACAGTACATTCATATACGCTGTCACTGTTATCTCTTTATTATATGCAGTTGCCAAAAAAAGTCTTTACAATTCTGGACCACAAACTACTGAGGGTTTTTAAAATGAGCTTATCATACAAGCAGAAAATGAAATGAATAAATAATTCATATTTAATTTACATATATATTTTATGTTGCTGTCAGTTTTTTTTACACAGAAATAACATGTTTCTGTGAAAACCTCACACGTTTTACATAATAAATGTGAAGAGTGCAAACGGTATTAAATAAAGTATTACATATTATAGTTATGTTTTCATTTTCACATTCAGAGTCAGCATTCGGAGCATGTTGAGGGAGAAGAACGACGCCTCTATGCATTCAAAACCATCCTGCTATAATTCTGCGTTTTGTGTGTCTTTTCCACACAGTTAATTTGATCCCTGATGTGAACTCTCACAGGCCACTTGTTTATTCAGCTCCAGCTCTCACAGTTCATGGGCTAAACATGTTGTGTCCTGCAGCTGGTTTTCAAATCTTGCCCGTATGCAAATGTTGAAGCCACATTAATATATATACGTACTTGCCCAGCTCCTTCTTCCATAGTAGGAGCTGTTGGCCCGTTATGTGACCACACATTGGCTATCATGTCCTGTATTTCTCCGCTATGCATTAGAAAATTAAAACTGAATTACATGGAGTTATTGAAATTCATATCTAAATTTATTCCTTCAGTAACCCTGTCATTTCATTGGACTATCATAAGAGATGATGATGAGACAATATGTGCGTAAGAGGCACAGCTTTAATGCAACATGATAGCATTCAGTAAAACAACTAATGTTATATAGGTCTTGCAGCAGGCACATACATGCTCGACTATGCACTTATGTAATTATCATGGTGTGAGACAATGCTTGGAAATAAAATGAACATGCCATTCTTCTGTTATGGATGTCAACTTAATCAAATTTGTCTCAAACATGCATTAAGGACAATAATTGGATTTTATGTATGTAACATGATGCATTGCCGAAGGAACCTGATAGTAGGGTTGTTAGCCAGAGGGGATTGATGCTGCCATTAGGGACTGTACAAAAATGATCGGGGAGTCGAGATTTATTTTTACGAAAACAAATTAACGAGATTACACTCCGCATATATATAAAATGCACAACTACTAAGGACAAACACTAATGAAGAAATTGAAAAATATTCACAACCTGCATCCATACTGGGATCCACTTAGAAATATAATCAACCCTTTGTTGGTCTTAAGATCTGCTACAATATTGAAGTTCATCAAAATCCACAAACAACTTTTATATATTTAATGGACAATCAAACAGTAACACATCCGATCATGTGACTGGCAAATACAGTAATGGAATCCATACGGAATCCATGTATTATTTAAAAACACACAAAACACAAGAGATTAAATTAGTTTGAGAGCTATTGAAAGACCCTCCCTTTCACTCCTAAAAGATCTTCTTTAACTACCTTCTCCTACCAGTAATTTTCATACAGTCCCTAACTACAGCCCATGTACGAAACAAATTCACTAGTAAGTTGACAGAATTCATATTAGACCTTATAATAAACATGTCCTTTGCTATTTAAATGTTAAAACCTCACATAAATGTTTGTCCTTTCCTTTCAGTATAAAATGAATGCAACGCCTTTGAAAGAATGTGTTGCACAAAGTCTTTGAAAGCGTAAACACTTTTTTGGCAACTGAGCTTTTCTATTATATCTTTGTATTATACTATAGTATATACTACAGTACACTTGTAGAAGGACAGAAACTATAGTGCAAACTGCAGTTTGTCATCAGTTAACACTATTCCAATGTAAAGTGACACATTACAATGATATATAGAATATACAATATACATACAGTTTAATGATTAATACTATATAGCCTAGATATCTCTATAATCTTTTATAAAGTGCCTCATTTTTGATTGTAGCTGTTTTTACACAGGTAATCTTAAAATGGGTTGTGAAAATTGAAAAAAAAAAAAAAAGTAGTTCCTCTCCTGAGTCTAAATTTTGAACATCTTTACAGACAGGCTGGAAGTGTTATTATTATCAGTCAGCCATATTCAAATTGCCTTACTGTGTTGATTAGAAACATTAAAACGAACCTCATTTTTAATTTTTTTGCAGTGCCTAACTTCAGCCACAATGTAAGTGCTTCCCTTTTTTTTTTTTTTTTAAATTTGGCTGTGTCAAGCTGAGATTTGGCCAAAAACACAGAAAGGAAAAAAAGAAGAAGAAAAGAATGCATCTCTGTCTTTGTCTTTCGGTCATTACACACAAGATGTGTTCAATTCAGGCCCGACTGTAGCTGCCTGTTAAGTTTGAAAGCTGATGACCTGTTGAAAGAACATAAAGTACATTTGTTTTCCAGGTGAAGCTGGTTACTAATGGTCACTAGAAGCTTGCAGAGAGAAACTACTCAGCACTTAGAAAAGATTAACCTCCATCAATGTAGTAGAATCTCCCCAATATATTGTTGAACAAAATTTCTTTTCTAAGATCATGTTCTTTGGGATGTAGCTCAGTCACTAACTAAATGAACATCCAATTGAATCACCAGATCATCAGATGCAATTTGATGCTACTTCAAGTCTACAAAATTATTATTTATTATCTCACAGTTGTGAATTTTGCATGAGCCTTATAATTTTAAGCATTCTGGATCACAAAATTTTGTAAGCTTTGGTACTTCTGGACTCATCTGAACAACTGGGACTGTTCAACTAACGACATACACTGCCATAAATGCTGCGCCGCAGTTACAGGCCCCATCTCTGCAGATTTTGAAGGAAGCAAAATAGAGAACCAGAATCCACAACCGTAAAGACATCTGCCTCAAAAGCTCTTCGACGTCCATTCATAGCGTTTTAAACTGAGTAGAATATAGTTCTTGTTGAACAGGATATGTTCAGACAGGATGTTGAGTATTCACCTTATTACTTGCAGGATATTTAGAACCCGAAGACAAGCAGGCCAGGAGGTGATTTTAACCTCTTGGGGCCACAACAGTAGAAACACACTTCTCGTGATATTGTGTGGATTGTCTGGATGTGGATTCAGCATAAACAGTGCTACTTCTCATACTTGCTTTTTTTCTTTCTACACTCAAGACTTTGTCTAGATCCATATACTGTAACTGTTGGCTCTTTCTGCTCACACTCGTCACTTCCTCTTTTATTCCAGTGGTAAAATTCTGCTGCTGTCAAATTGCCAAAAATTTGAAGATTGTTTTCAAAGCATAAACACATAAAGCCAGGCATAGATACACCTGATGAAAATCACTTTTTAGCTTGACAGCCACTGGGCCGGAAAGTAAGTTGTTTAAATTTTAATGGAGTATATTATTTTTTCTTAGGGGAGTAATTTTGATTTTGGAGAGTTTGGCCATTGCTAATCTAAGAAAATTGTCTACTAGGCATAATGTTGCATTGACAGACATTTCAATGATTGCATTGATCAAATCCTTCCAGTCGAGGGCTCTGGCTGTGTGTAAACAGGGTACAAATGAAGAAGGCTTTCTTGATGTATTTTTAACACTGGTAGCTTTTCCCACAATTAGATTTTTAAAAAAAAATCTTTCTTTCTGTGCTGTGGTTTTAGTAACCAAGTAATTCTGAGGCTGTTGCAGCTATTAAATGCTTTGCTGCACTTGCACACTATAACAATCAAGCAAATTAGATAATTTTAGGTTCCTCACAAACCGACCGATCCTCTCACATCCATAAGGACACTGAACACCTGGGCCACTCCTCCTTTGTAAAGGAATTGTGTGTGGTGTTTCACCAAGATGGGTTGAGGAGCGCTGACAACCAAACTGAAAAAGAAATTTTAAAAATCTGTTTTTTGTAATGAAAATTTAAGAGGCACTTTTTAAAAATTCTATTAGGTAAAAAAACAAAACAAAACAAAAAAAACAATGTGAATTGATTAAGCACGGCGCTCTACTTCCAGCAGCCCATGCTCAATGTTGAAAACTTTATTGCCAAACTCTTCTGTAACAAAACAACACAAACATATGGAAGATTTCCACTTTTCTAATTTATCTTGCTCTTTTGTTTAAGTGATCTTTTATAATCTCTCTGTTATTCCTTCTCTTATAATTGAGGATTACCAAGGTTCTCTGACTGTGCCTCATAATCTGGACTTCAAGCAGACGTAACAGTTGGTAGCAAAGCTACTCGGAGCGTCTGAGAAGGGTTCAGGGCGTTACTGACTTCAGAAAGGAGGAAAACATACAGAAAATCTGTAGAGAAAAGTAAATGCAGTTTGTTATATTGCATATTTGAAACTACTTTAACGGTGAGGCTCTTTGCAGTGTTTCCATTCTCATGTGCACGGCAGATGTAAGAAAAAGCTTCTCATCAACAAATCATCAGAAATATTTTGGTTTTATGGAATAAAGAGGCTGGTTTTGTCTCTTGAGAATATTTTATAATGAAAATGAGGCACAGAAAATGCTGATCAGTCTTTAACTGTGGGAAATGATACTTTATGTACAATCAGAACAGCAATTATAATTAGAATGGAAAGATTGTTGTATGTATTTTAAAGCTGATGATGATACTTTGATAATGATGTAAAATGCAAACAGACTGAACAGGAACTATATGTATGTAAAGTATACTGTGTATAGAGGAGTTTGCTCTGGGGAGGGGGGATGGGCATGGGGTTCATTCTGTTCATTGCAAAATTGTTCAAAACAGAATATTGATGATTCTTGTCTGTGATGTAGACAGCGTCAATGTTTCTTTTGATAAAAGTCAAAGTGGTATGGAAAGAAATGTAAAATACTGTTTGGGTTTGTTTGTTTGGTTTTTTTAATAAATGCAAAACACACAGTGGAGTTCACCCAGACTGATGTAAAGCATCACTGTCACACGTTTTTAGGGATAAGCCTGTAGACAGAGGGCACAAGTGTTTAATCCCAGGTTACTGTCTTGAAACAGATGGTATTTTGGTAACATATCAGTTCATAGATAATTAAAAGCTTGGACATTTTTAGGATATTCTGTCGTTTGAAGAGCAAATATTTGGAAGCAAAACTTCAAACCACATTGTTTTTTGTTTACAGGCAATTTTTATTTTTTATTTCATCACAAATTTAAAAAAAGGATTTAATTATTATTTTTTAATCAGCATCAAACAAAATAACACCATGTATCACTGACATCTCTTTAACTGTGACTTGAATACAGTATGAATGGATGAATGAAACATTTCAGATGTTACTTGTACGTTGTAGTGCAGTATTAGTACTTTAACTATATAAGTAGAATGAATCATCCTCTCCTAGTAGCTACTCCCCATTAAAGCAATTAATTCTTTCAAGATACTTGATCAAAATACATATAATTAAAGTAAAAGGAAACTTTTGTAAAACTAAACAAAAAAAAAATCTTATTATTTTTTTCAATATTTAATGCAGAAAAATTACAGAGGCAAGTACAATTAGGCGCCCTTGAGCAAGGCGCCGTCCCCCCTACAAGATGCTCATTGGGGCGCGATTTCTTCACGCGACCCGTCACTCTGCCTCCCCTGTACCTCTATATGTGTCTGAAACCAATGTGTACCACATGTATGTACTTCAGTGAAGTGTAAAGAGAATTTCCCCAAGAGCGATCAATAAAGTGTGGATTATTATTATTATTATTATTATTATTATTAATAATAATAATTAAAGGTCCCATATTATGCATTTTTAACTTAATGTCATTCAGCTGCCAGATGTCCAACTAGACTGTATTCCAAATATTTTGACCTAAAGTGATCTGTGGTCCGAAATATCAGCTTTTCAAAATCGCTCATCTGAGCTACTCACATAGCACCCGACGCCGGGGCGGATGCGCCCTTAACACGCGCAGTTCCGCCTCGGCAGATTGCTCGCTTCGGCGAACCGCACAGGAAACGGCCCGGTTGCGGGCAGCGCACCGTCATACAGCGGACTCGGTGCGGATGCCAGGCGGATCCGCAGAGCGGATGCCACTACCAATAAAACACCTGATACCGATGATGATGAGCTGATCGATGATGAGCTCATTCAAACGATCAGGTGTGTTGGTGCAGGGAGACGTCAATCCGGGGGGCGTGCCCCTGTGACGAAAACCGGCTATTTTATGACGTACAATGGCTCCACGTCGAAGAGGCGTTTATGCTTGACAGTTATAAAGTTTATAAATTCTTTATTCATTCATTCACGTTCCTCGCCCAAGACGCCGACGCCAGTTCTGTGTCGGACCGGGACATGCAGGGGTTCCGTGATTGGTCAATACATTACAAGCCTGCATGACCGCATTACGTACTCACCTTTCTACGCCCCCAGAAGCCGGATGAGGACGATGCTGAACAAGGTAAATTCTGTAAGTAGACGACACTCAAATATAACTAATACAGTCAACCCTCGGTTTTCGAACATAATCCGTTCCAGAATGCTGTTCGAAAAACGAGTTGTTCGAAATCCGAAAATATTTTTCCCATTATAATTAAAATGTAAATAATTTTAATCCGTTCCAAGTCTAAAAGTTGGGTTTTTTTCACTATTTTACACCATGAACTGTACTGTATACTGTTAACCATACATAAAAAGGGGTAGAAATAGACACTGTGTTTTATTTTAATAAAAGATATCCTATCGAACTTTGAACACGAATGCGCTATGGAGGAAGCATCCTGGGCAGTTTGCTCGGCTCCCAAGTGAGTGGCGTTCAAGTACTCTCGGCTTCTTTCGGTTTACACCATAAACTGCAATGTATACTGTTTACCATAAATAAAAAAGGGTACAAATAGACACTGTTTTATTTCAATAAAAGATATTTTGAACACGAATGTGCTACGGAGGAAGCATCCTGGGCATTCAAGTTCGCTCAGCTCTCGAGTGAGTCGCGTTCAGGTATGCTCGGCTTCTTTCGGTTTGGTCGAGAGCCGAATTTTGGTCGAGTTCAGAGACGTAAAATTCTCGGATTTTCTGGTCGAAAACCAATTTGGCCGAGAACAGAAGTGTTCGAAAACCGAGGTTTGACTGTATGTACTTTCGTCTTACTGGCAAAATTATATTCATCATAGATGTTAATCATAAGTGTGTGACGCTCTTATTTTGGTTCTTCCTGTCCTGAGCGGTTCCTCCGAGAGCTGCCATCTTATCGTGGTGGGGGAGATTCAGTACCTGAATGATTCCAGGAGCTATGTTGCCAAGGGCTTTACGCTCCGCTAGGGTCTCCCATGGCAAACAGGTCCTGGGTAACGGGCCAGACGTAGAGCAGCACAAAAACCCCTATGATGAGTATAAAATCAAGGACCGTGACGTCGCCCGGTATGGCGCAACCGGGCCCCACCCTGAAGCCAGGCCTGGGTTGGGGCTCGTATGTGAGGGCCTGGTGGCCGTGTCTCTGCCCACAGGGCCCGGCCTGTGGGCCCTGTGGACAGAAGTGGTGGGCCCAACCTCCGTTGGATTCACCACCTGCCGAGGAAACCATAAGGGACGGGTGCAGTGTGGATTGGGTAGCAGTCGTCAGCATGGGGCTCGATGACCCAATCCCCAGACAAAGAGTCTAGCTCTAGGGATGTCACCTCGCTGGGGGGAAAGGAGCCAGAGCTTGTGAGGGAGGTTGAGTGGTACCGACTAGATATAGTCGGGCTCACCTCCAACCACAGCTTGGGCTCTGGAACCCAAACCCTTGAGAGAGGCTGGACTCTCCACTTTTCTGGTGTTTTCCAAGGTGAGAGGCAGCGGGCTGGTGTGGGCTTGCTTGTAGCCCCACAGCTAAGCCATCGTATGTTGGAGTTCACCCCGTTGAACGAGAGGGTCGCGTCCCTGCGCCTTCGGGTTGGGGACAGGTGTCTCACTGTCATTTCGGCCTACGGGCCAAATGGCAGTGCGGAATACCTGGCCTTCTTGGTGTCCCTGGGAGGAGTACTGAATAGTGCAACACTCACGTGGGCAATGACGGTGAGACCTGGAAAGGGATGATTGGGATGAACGGCCTCCCCGATCTGAACATGAGTGGTGTTCTGTTATTGGACTTCTATGCTAGTCACAGTTTGTCCATAAGCCACAGGGATGTCCATAAGTGCACGTGGCACCAGGACACTCTAGGCCGGAGGTCGATGATTGACTTAGTTGTTGTATCATCAGACCTCCGACCGCGTGTGTTCGACACTCGGGTGAAGAGAGGGGCAGTGCTGTCATCCACCTGGTGGTGAGTTGGATCCGCTGGCCGAGCAGAAGGCAGAAGTCTGCTGGGAACATCTGGCATAGCCCTCTGTCTGGCAAACTCTGGCAAACCATTCGGCGCCTCAGGAGGGGAAAGTGGTGCACAGTCAACATTGTTTACAGTAGAGGTGCAGAGCTGCTGACTAAGGATATTGTCGGCCGGTGGAAAAAGTACTTCGAGGATCTCCTCAATCCTGCTGCCATGTCTTACACAGAGGAAGCAGAGGCTGAGGTCTCAGAGGTGGACTCGTCCATCACCCAAGCTGAAGTCACAGAGGTGGTTGTAAAACTCCTTGGTGGCAAAGCACCGGGGGTGGATGAGATTCGCCCTGAGTACCTCAAGTCTCTGGATGTGCAGGGACTATCATGTTTGACACGTCTCTGTGACATCGCATGGCAGTACCTCTGGATTGTCAGACCGGGGCGGTGGTCCCTCTTTTCAAAAAGGGTGACCGGAGGGTGTGTTCCAACTATAGGGGGATCACACTCCTCAGCCTCCTGGGGAAAGTCTGTTCCAGGATACTGGAGAAGAGGATTGGACCAATAGTCGAACTGCGGATTCAGGAGGAACAATGTGGTTTTCGTCCCAGTCGTGGAACACTGGACCAGCTCTACACTCTCAATTGAGTGCTCGAGGGTTCATGGGAGTTTGCCCAACCAGTCCACATGTGTTTTGTGGACCTGGAGAAGGCATTTGATCGTGTCCCTCGTGGTATCTTGTGGTGGAGTGCTTCGGCAGTATGGGGTCCGGGGCCCTTTGCTGAGGGCTGTCTGGTCCCTATATGACCAAAGCCAGAGCTTGGTTCACATTGCCGGCAGTAAGTCAGACCTGTTCCAGGTGCATGTTGGACTCCAGCAGGGCTGTCCTCCATCACCAGTTCTGTTCATAACCTTTATGGACAGAATTTCTAGGCACAGCCAGGGTCCGGAGGGAGTCCGGTTTGGGGACCACAGGATTTCATCTCTGCTTTTTGAAGACGATGTTGTCCTGTTAGCCTCATTAAACCTGGACCTTCAGCGTGCCCTGGAACGGTTTGCAGCCGAGTGTGACGCAAGTGGGATGAGGATCAGCACCTCTAAATCCGAGGCCATGGTTCTCGACCGGAAAAGGGTGGTGTGCCCTCTTTAGGCTGGTGGAGGGTCCTTGCCCCAAGTGGAGGAGTTTAAGTATCTTGGGGTCTTGTTCATGAGTGAGGGAAGGATGGAACGTGAGATTGGCAGACGGATCGGTGCAGCTTCTGCAGTGATGCAGTCACTGTATATGTCCGTTGTGGTGAAGAAGGAGCTGAGTCGTAAGACGAAGCTCTCGATTTACTGGTCAGTCTACATTCCTACTCTCACTTATGGTCATGAGCTTTGGTTCATGACCAAAAGGACAAGATCCCGGACACAAGCGGCTGAAATGAGTTTCCTCCATAGAGTGGCTGGGCGTACCCTTAAAGATAGGGTGAGGAGCTCAGTCACCAGAGAGGAGCTCGGAGTAGACCCGTTGCTCCTCCGCCTCGAGTGGAGCCAGCTGAGGTGGCTCGGGCATCTGTTCCGGATGCCTCCTGGACGCCTCCCTGGGGAGGTGTTCCGGGCATGTCCGAGGAGACCTCGAGGAAGACCTAGGATACGCTGGAGGGACTATGTCACTTGGCTGGCCTTGGAACGCCTCGGGCTCCCCCTGGAGGAGCTGGAGGGGGTGTCTGGGGAGAGGAAAGTATGGGCATCTCTGCTGAGACTGTTGCCCCCGCGACCCGGCCCCGGATAAGCGGTTGATGATGGATGGATGGATGGATGTTGTGAGCGGAAGTAGTTCTGTTGTATGTGTATGTAAATGTGATGGGCTTGACAGGTCTAGTGTGGCATGATTACTGTGCGAATGTTCAGGTGACGTCGCAGGCGCATGTCCAATAAAGAAAACAGATATATACTCCACTTATTATTCCTTTTGCGCAAGTCGGATATCGTAACGATAGATAAAGGCCACTTGTTTTGTTGTTTCTGAAATGTTCAATTATGGTAAGTTAGGCTTGCAAACGGTACAGAACTAGCATCAACGTTAGCTTAAGAGATTCTCAAACTTAAGGTAACTAGCTAAAGTTAACTTTAAAATTTTGGACAATGTTTTTATGTCTGGGAGGTGGAGAGAACTGAACATTAGCTACATGCCTTGCTCAGTGACTTTAATTCAGTCCTGAAGGACCACATGAGAATAAATTCAGTTGGGTGTGTCTTCAGAAATTAATAATTAATGCCACCCACCTGAAAATTAAAACAACATGTTTTCAGCATTTACACTGAGTTAAACCAACAAGTATCTGGCTATAGATTTAAATTCACTCTTCAAACATGAGATTTGCTGAGTTTTGTCAACAATGCAAATGGGGGCTAATGTCAGGCAGCAATTACCAACAGAATTTCAAAACATGTTTGTTTGAAATATTAAAATATTGCAACACTAAGGCCCCGTCCACACGATGCCGGAATTTTTTGAAAACGGAACTTTTTGAAAACGCATCGAAAATGATTCGCTTCCACATGACAGCATTTTCAAAAAAATCTCCGTCCACACGTAAATGCATCAGTGCGTTTATCAACGCGTGTATAAGCAGAACAACTCTTAGAACGACAGGAGAGAGGACCGGGACGTGTGGAAATTCACCTTGTTCCTCCCGGAGGATCACCTCCATCACAGAGTTCTCCCACCAGCAGGCAATATATCCTGGTCTGACCTAGAGCTGGCGTCGGCGTCTTTGGCGAGGAATGTGAATGAATGAATAAATAATTAGATAAACTTTATGACACATAAATAAAGAAACAGATGAACAAATATTAAAGTGCAAAGCATGTTTATCAACGCATCTTCGACGTGGAGCTGTTATACATCAGAAAATAGCCGGTTTTAGCTCCATTTGTACATGTAGATTCGGGTCACATGCATGACGTCACAACGGTTTTGCTCCCAGGGACACGCCCTCCGGATACAAAAAGTTGCAGATACACCGTCCACACGACAATGCAGACCCAGCGTTTTCAAAAAAATCCACCTTGGCCAGCGTTTTCGAAAAGTTGCGTTTTCGTTCAAACGCGAAACAAAGGAGACATCTCTACATAGCCTAGCATGACATGACTCCATTCATGCTAACAGACAACATGAAAAAAGATAAAATGTGAGCCCAACTTATGTGCATTGTAGCCAGATACTGTAGGTCCAGCACACACACGTGTTGGAGCGAAACAAAGCAGTACTACCTAATTAGCCAAATAGCACTTGATCACTCCTGCTAACGGACAACTGCAAAAAAGATAAATGTGGTGAGACTTACCTTAACCGGGGTGCAGTTCCTTGGTCCGGTATGGTTAGGAGTGATCCTCGAATGAGGATCAGTCTCAGGCAAAGCCCCGTCTGTACTGACCATCATTGCTAAAACAGGCTGGAGTGAAGTGGTTCCACACACAAACAAACGTGCAGGTGATGTAGCTGCACATTGCCATTAAAAATTAAATGCAACCACGGTCTATTCTGTTCTTCTGTGGATGAGATGAAAAATATGCACTGGTGTTAATTTGTACAATCAACAACTGAGCAACTTTCATGTCTCCCTCTCATGGATGCCATTTCACGTCCGATGCAAAGAACTCAGTCTTGGGGATGGCCACGCCCTTGGGCATGTCAACCAATCCATATCATCCAATATTATGTCCAATAGCACAGAGTGTCTAGTCTGACGTCAAGAATGGCTATTCTAGCGCAATATGATCGATTTGAGTCGTTCAGAGCCATGACTTTCTAAAACTCCAAATATCTATTGATGCTGAAGAATTTTTTACCAGATTCCAGGAGTTGGTCGGGTTAGGGAGGATAACTATCTATATGTAGAGACCTGAAAAAGTGATTTTCATATTAGGGGCCCCTTTAAATAATATGTATATTTTTAGGATAGATCAAACATGAAGTGTGAAAAGCTGAGAAGGATAAAACAAATTTGTTTTTTGAAGCAAGCTTTTTGTAATCCAAATTTCTGCGAAATCATATGCTGTATACTCTAGAAGACAAACACGGATGGGTTTCTGTCGATACTGTGGTCTTTAGACTATCGACATTAAGCAGCCACAACAGAGGTGGTGGTGAATCAGGGAAGCGACTTTCATTGATTAGCCATCCTGACCTTTATCTACCACATTATTAACATTATTGTTGTTTATGGAAACCTCTACTGGCCTCCTTGAAGTTTACAGGATTACCACACTGATGACATGTTTAAATATGGAGCAATTAAAATGACATTTTTAATTTTTGCTGATCCACATTTTTTCATGAAACACGTCTGTCTAACAGAAATGTTTGCTGTCTCCAATCATCCGGGGTGGTTGCTCCTTCATCAGGCCTTTTTCACAGAAGAGTATTGTCACATTGGGAAAAGCTTGTGTTGTAATATTACTAATAAGGAATTAATTGAACGTGTCATATGACATTTTTCAATCTCCTGCAGGCTCTAAAAACATGATGCCTGGTTTGAGTTGACAAAAAAAAGTAACAATGAAAACAAAAAATACTATTACCTACATTGATTATTATTATTATTATTAGCCATTATTTTCTGAATGTATTTCCAAGTATGTACGCTACATTACATCTTATGCATTCTATAAATAAGTTTAAGAGCAGCTATATATTAAAAGAGAAAGACAAAATCAGAAAAACTGCAATGACTGCAATGAACTTTCAATCAATTAATCATTCATTCATTCATTGTCATGTATCGCCGCTGTATCCGCCATAGCGGGTCACGGGAGCTGGAGCCTATCCCCGCTGGCATAGGGTGTGAGGGGGGGGACACTCCGGGCACGACGCCAGTGTGCCGCGGAGCCACACACAAAGACAGACAACCACGCACACACGCACTCACTCCTACGGGCAATTTGGGACCGGCCAATCAACTTGAAGTGCATGTTTTTGGAGGTGGGAAGAGGCCGGAGAACCCGGAGAGACACGAAGACACGGGGAGAACATGCAAACTCCGCACAGAGCGGGACTCGAACCCGGACCCGCTGTGTTGTGCGGCGACAGCGCTACCCACTGTGCCACCGTGCCGCAAGTTTTATTTATATAGCACTTAATTGAACTTTAAGCAGAAAACTAATAAATCAGGTCTGTCACTTAGAAAATTTCAGTAACTATACTCCATTATGGGTCATCTTTAACATTTAGATGGCCATCCATTAATACAGTTCCTGGCAACCTGTGTCAAGCTGCATTAGACTTGCTTAATCCCAATCCAAGAAGGTCCTATATTGTTACTGTGATTTCATACAGTCCTGATAATGCAGAGAACTGCGACTGATTCAGCACATGCTGGCACATGAAAGGACTATGTTGTTCTGCAGGAGGGAGTGATATACAAATGTGTGAGAGCACAGAACTCCCAGGGTGATTCTGATTGAGAACAGCACATTCTAAGAAGTTCTATTTATACTAAGTCAATGTTTGGATCCGGCTTGGTGTAGCTGTTGACAAAATATTTCACAAGCGTTTCTGTTTGGTTTTTGAAAGTGTTGAACAAGTATGGTGTGAACTTTCAGCTTCATTGTATAGGAGCAACTGACTTTTTAGTCACAGGTTATGATCTATATCCAAGAAAAAGCTAAGAAAATATTAACAGTGTTCAAAAATAATAATATAAAATATATTAAAATATAAAAAATTTTCAGCATTTTGAACCTACATTTATACTTAATGATAGCTGCTTGTAGGGTCAGCCAAATAATTTGTACCGTATATGGGTCATTCTATAGAATTCGTGCAAACTGCTGTTCCACAATAAATAAAAAAAACCTTAACAAAACAATTGAGTATTCAGACTTTCAATACTTACGGAAAAAAAAATTGTAATCTAGTTAAACACAATACTGTAACTAGATAGTAATTAAACTACTGTAAATATATACAAAATCATCATTTGTGCTACATTCCCAGGTACTTTCTATTGGGAAGTAGAAAGTACCTAGAAAGTACCTAGGAAGTACCAATCTCCAACTACTAAACTTCAATCCCTGAAAATAATACTTAAAAGTTTTTTTCATTTTCATTTTTTCCAATGGTATATTTTAAAATATATAATGTAGCTGCAAGAGCACTGTACTACAGATGCAGTATTTGCTTTGAGGATGTTGATAGAGAAGTACAGAGAAGGCCAGAGGGAGCTGCATTGTGTTTATGTAGATCTGGAGAAAGCTTATGACAGGGTGCCCAGAGAGGAACTGTGGTATTGTATGAGGAAGTCTGGAGTGGCAGAGAAGTATGTTAGAGCGGTGCAGGACATGTATGAGGACTGTCAGACAGTGGTGAGGTGTGCTGTAGGTGTGACAGAGGAGTTCAAGGTGGAGGTGGGACTGCATCAGGGATCAGCTCTGAGCCCCTTCTTGTTCACTATGGTGATGGACAGGCTGACAGACGAGGTTAGACAGGAATCTCCATGGACTATGATGTTTGCAGATGACATTATGATCTGCAGTGAGAGCAGGGAACAGGTGGAGGAGAAGCTAGAGAGGTGGAGGTTTGTTCTGGAAAGGAGAGGAATGAAGGTTAGCCGCAGTAAGACAGACTACATGTGTGTGAATGAGAGGGACCCAAGTGGAAGAGTGAGGTTACAGGGAGAAGAGATCAAGAATTTCACACAGTCCAATAGTAACGAATGGCGCATAGCTTAATGCTAACATAATATGGAAAATCCCATTGACGGGCTAGCGTGTTAGTATCGGTAGCACAATTAACTTTTCACACAGTAAACCAAAACGGGACTTTATACAGTAACTAGTTGGATATCGCTGTCAGAATCTGATTCAGATGAAGCCACCTGAGATGAGTCACTAGATGTCCAAACTCTCATCCTCCGCATACATCGGGTGATAATTATACGGGATAATTACACCCCCAGGTGGGTTCACAGGGAACTCATCCTCAGTATCTGATGATGATGATGAAACGATTTTAGGCGATATCCTGATAAATAATAGTGAAAATGTCGGCTTGTTACCTTGTCGCTCGCTTTATCGGCATTGATATGGTTTCATCCCGATGTCTACCATTGCGTCACTTCTGCTGTCATGGAACGCCCCATAACTTACGATAAATTTTGTTGTTCTAGGTCCCCATTGCTCATAAAAAAATTAAAATGCCACCAAGTGTTTTTTTTTAACTTGTGTACTTCAAATACAGACCTGATTCATTTTGACTTTACTGTCCCTTTAGTATACAATAGTTTTTATTGCAGTGTGTTGCTGTGTTACGGTAGAGGGCTCCAGTGTAACTTGAGACCTGGATTCGCATAAATGGCTGCAAACAAGTGGATGAATCCATGAAAATTCTGTTGAAACAGACATTTCCGAGGTGAAACTGTAAAGTTGAAGTTATTGTACCTGTAAATTCGACCAGCAGGAGGTGCTGTACAATTCCGATTTGTATGGTTAAATAAGAACTGGACCGTCAACCGGAAGTGTTTTAATTGTGTCCTCAGAGATCTTAAATCACAAGATGATACTGCGGCTCCTGCCTAAACGATCTTTTAGTTATGTAACAGTCATCGTAATGTGAGCTTTTACAGGTTGAGTAAAGCAAAGATATTACACGTCATTCAGAACTCTTTCTTTTTTATTAAAAGTTTGGTTGTGCAAAAGTAACTTTTTTTTTGTCTGACATTTTTAGCATATTACTAATTTGGTGACATTCACGACATAGCTGCATAAATATGGTTTTATGGACAAGACGATTGGAAAAGTTTAAACCCATTACAGTAAATTCAGCCCAGCAGTTTTACCCCTGGTTTTTGACTAAAGTGGTGCTCTTAGTTTTTTTTTTACAGCTTTGTGATCATGACTCCACCACCGGTTGGTGGTCCAGTCTTTCCTCAGCTTCATGTCCCTGCTGTAGAGGAGTCATTATGATAACCTCTGGGTGGTGAGGCATGCGGCCACGCGTGGACATCAGCTTCGGTCACCGGTTCAAACCATCATCGGCGTTGATCGATGAGCTGAGCTCTCCCCTCCTCAAGGTGAGTGTTTCATTTCTACGCGTTTATTCCTTTAGCTTTTATTCACATATAGTTGATGTAAAATATCGAAAATTGTAACCTTTGCATAATATGCCGCTCACACTAAATTTGCACAGGGCAACGGATGTTGCTGCCACACGTTTGCCATCAACTTGTTAAAGTCGTTTCTTTGCAAAGGATGGCGAAAGTTCACGCGTTGTTTTCCGATCCGGATTACAATAGAACACAATGGAGTGATGGGCGGGCGGCGCCCCCTAGTGGTAAAGACCTGTTACTGGCGCGTGGAAGGGTTTACTGTACCTCACAGGGTCAAGATTATTTCATGCTGTTTGTTTTTAGTTTTAGTGCGTTGTGTTGTAATATAAAGCCGTATAAAGCACTCTGTCTGACTGAATATGGTTGACAGGAAAGTAACACAACATCCCAGCAGACAGTACATTTGCTGTAAGCTGTTTAATCACTTTAATTGTTTTTTTAAATTGCATTCAAAGAAATCGGAATTTACAAGACATTAATCAACTGAAAACTTTGCATGAACATTCATTCTGTTATAATTACACGGAGACCAATGAACATAAGAAAATTACGTGAAATAAATAGCTTTGGGGAACCTATAAAGAATAACTGGTGGTTTAGAAGAAAAGGGGTGGATACCTGACTGGACCTTTGTGAAAGCTCACACAGGATCCAGAAAGGACGGATCCAGAACAACCCAGTGAGGACGGAAGAGAAGGAGAGCAAGCGTAATGGTATAGTGATCCCGTATGTGTTTGGAGTGTCTGAAAAGCTGAGGAGGATCCTCAACATGCACAAGGTTCCTGTGTATTTTAAGCCGGGCAACACCCTCCGACAAAGACTGGTCCACCCAAAAGACCCCACACCACACAGTCAGAAGAGCAATCTGGTGTATGCAGTTAAATGCAGGGAGGAATGCTCACAGGCACATGGCTCGACACAGAAGAGCCAACACATCAGGACAGGACTCAGCAGTCTTCCTTCACCTCAAGGAAGAGGGACACTCATTTCAGGATATCGATGTTCAGATCTTGGACAGGGAAGACAGATGGTTTGAGAGAGGAGTGAAGGAATTCATCCACGTCAAAGTGGAGAAGCCATCTCGGAACAGGGGGGGGTGGTCTGCGACATCACCTTTCGCACATTTACAATCATGTCCTTTCGAAACTCCCAAAACGATTGTCTCAGCAGATTAACCCAGGTGATGTGTCTCAGGCTAATAACCCTCATTAGCATACAAAGGTGTAACTCGCATTTCAACGACCCCCCTTTTGACACGCCCATCAACAATTGTTGGGGAGTCAGACGGGTTTCGACGACGGTCGTTGGAATGTGAATAGCACTGAACACAACCCTCACGGTTAATAACCTGGGACCAGACCAGCCGCCTTCAGAGCTGAAGAAGTCTCTTGGATGAGAGACAAAACGGCTTCAACAACTTTCTTAAAATCCAGTAGATTGACTTAAACAGCTGGATGCAGTATAGGTTTGTTACTTTTTTTTTTATACTTTGATATTTGAGTTGCAGATTTTCTAATTTTTACTTTGAAATTTATTGTTTTGCATAAAACATAAAAACATAAAATAAAATTGTCACTGAGTTACTTCATCTTGTAAACTAGCCACTACGTAATTTCTCCTAACTATAAATAACTACTGTTGCCTGAAATGAGGGCGGATTTATTTCGGTGAACTTTGTAACTCAGTTGCTGTTTGCTGTGTAGAAACCCTCATCTAGTCACTGTCAGAGGAGGATCTAAGGGAACAGATGTCTTATTATCCTGTGAATTCATAGTAATTTAAGTGCTCTAATAACACGTAACAGTGCACAGAAGAGGTAATGTGTCATTGCTTTGTTTTTCTTTTCATTTGTAGCTGTGAGAAAGAGAACCCTCTTCCGACTACCCGTACACGTCATGGCTCCACACCCAGTGGTCCAGGCCATCATTGACCTCTCTGCAGGAGCCGTAGGTAATGACAGTTTTCCTGCTGTCGGTGGGTTGTTTTTTTTTGGCTGATCTGGGCTTTTGAGAGCTTTTTAATTCTATCTCTGCTAGGGGGAGCAGCGTGTGTCTTCAGCGGACAACCTTTGGACACCGCAAAGGTCAAGATGCAGACCTTTCCAACAATGTACCGGAGTTTTGTTCACTGTCTGGCGTCCACCTACAAGCAGGTGGGCCTGCGTGGCCTCTACCAGGGCACCACGCCGGCGCTGGTGGCCAACATCGCTGAGAACTCCGTGCTCTTCATGAGTTACGGCTTCTGCCAGCAGGTCATTCGGTTTGTGGTCGGGCTGCACGGTGAAGCTGTGCTGAGGTACGGGGTGTTTCAACCACGTCATTTTTGTTAATACACAACCAGCCTTCCTCTGATAGTGCATGTCCAAATGTCTTCTGTTTTAGTGACGTTCAGAAAGCCTGTGCCGGCTCAGTGGCATCAATCTTCTCCTCGTTGGTTCTCTGCCCGACCGAACTCGTCAAGTGTCGTCTGCAGGCCATGTATGAGATGGAGGCCTCAGGGAGGATAGCTCAGAGCCAGAAGTTAGTGAGTTTTGATTAAACCCATGTTTTAACATAATGTCATGAGAGACTTTTACTCAGATTTTAAGATTATTAACTCTGATATCCAGGAGAATAGGCCATGTTGAGAAATTACTCCAATTCTAAACAAAATAACTCATTTTAAGTATTTAAAAGGTAATGTTTCAGCTGCTGATATCACTAAATTACCACCATGTAACTTGAACATTTTAGATATGATACATACTGTACAGTGTTTAATGCCATGAAATAACTTAAATTTATGAAATAATATTAAAATTCCCCACTGTGGGGCTGAGCCACACATGTTTCTGCTCTGTCTAAAGCACGGTGTGGTCAGTGATGAAGTCCATCCTAAGGAATGAGGGACCACAGGGCTTCTTCCAGGGCCTGACCACCACCATAGCCAGAGAGGTGCCCGGGTATTTCTGCTTCTTTGGTGCCTATGAACTCTGCCGCACCGGGTTTGCAGACTACATGAAGTGTGAAAAAGACGACATAGGTACCCCAGAAATTTATTAGTCTTCTGAATGTTTCAGACCAAACAGGTACCCAATGGGTAAACAGGTCACTGGTCATCTCCATTGTGTCTGAATGTGATGTTACTGTTTATGCTGCAGGTGTGGGTCCAGTTTTGTTCAGCGGGGGTTTTGGAGGTGCGTGCCTTTGGCTGGTGGTTTATCCTATGGACTGCGTCAAGTCTCGAATTCAGGTCATGTCTATGACGGCCAAACAGGCAGGATTCTTCAAAACCTTCATGACCATCACCCGTACCGAAGGTTACTATAATTCATTCCATCCCGCTTCAAAGCGCTGATGTATTGTAGTTGTCAGTGTGTGTTCGTCCGTCCATCCGTTAGTCCACGAAATATCTTCTCAACAGTTGCAGGTAGAAAGATGAAAAAAAAAGGACATTACTCGGGCGGAAAAGGGGATGAAGATGAGATGATGACCTTGAGAAAACTAGGTCAAGGTCAAATTTCAACTTTTGTACGCTCAGGAAACCAGATAGAAAGACAAGGGAGAAGGCCAGTGTGAGTGAGACCATAGATCAAAGCTAGTGTTTTGATCTACCTATTCACTAGCTTTGTTCTGTGGTCAAAGATAGTGCATCGCTTTGACCCACCCTGAAAGGTCAAAGCCGTGCACTTGTCACGTACTGTTAGGGTACCCTGACCTACCCTTTGCGATATGTTGCAGTCTCTGACTGCCTTGTTTGTATTATAATCTTTGGGAATGTTTTCAGCTCAGATTTGCTGATGCAGGTTTTTCTTTATTGAATTTTTTAGCTGACATAATCTTTGCTGGTTTGTGTTTAGGTGTGAGGGCGCTCTACTCTGGTCTCACCCCCACCATGGTTCGCACCTTCCCCGCCAATGGAGCTCTCTTTCTGGGTTATGAGGCCAGTCGGAAGCTCATGATGAAGCAGTTTGACTGACTCTGTATGCAGAAAACATGAAGGATAGCGATCTACAACTGAAGCACAGATCCATAAATATTTGGACATTAGCACAATTCTCATTTTTTTGGGTCTTTATGTCGTTTCATTTAAAATGAAATGAACCAGATGTGGTGATGCATAGAGCCAGAACAGTGTGAATTGTGTTGATTTCCCAATATTTATGGACCTGGCTGTAAGCCTTACAATCTTATCCAAACGAAAGTTGAATCTTTGGACTTGGTTTTGGGTTCTGGGTTTTGCCAAATGCAAGCACTCATTAAACTTTACTGAAAACTAACACGCCCTGGGTCTCGTACATCTGACATGATATTTAGGGCGAAAACCTTTTGTTTTACTTTTTAAGATTCAAATATTGTGTTTTTAGTGCTCCGAAAATGCCACTGCCAACAGTGCCGTATGTAGCACAGTAGTAAGCAACAATGAAAAGCCAGTTCAGTTCAGTATTTTATATCTACCTCAGAGTCACATCCTCACAGTACTGTACTAATATTACTTTATTGACTGTGTGAAGCTAGATGAAGATGAAAGGCTACAGTATGCTGTCAAGTTTCTATCCCAACACTTATTTAAATCCTTATTTAAATTACTGCAAAAAGATTTCCACTAAACATCTCAATTGGCTAAAGAATTTAACTTAACAGACAGACTTTTAGCAGGTTAGTTTTTAACATTCTCAGAAGTACATGACTCATTTTTTATCACACCTTTGCTATTTAAGAAGCAAAGCTACAGGAAATGAGCATATATTGAAAGTTTTCAGTGTTACTGTATTTGGTTTTAAACTTCACTAGGTTCAATTCTACCGATTTTCAATGATGTCTAAAGAAACCTTAAAGTGCAACCACCTAGTGTTTTACATTTCTGTCTGATTTTAATGTTTTGGTATCCTGTCAAGGTTACGTTTTGAATTTGTCACCCCTTTTTTCTTATTCTGTTTGTTGTTGTGTAACCTCCACAGAAATTTGAGGAGATGTCACCTGCTTCCTGGAATGCATTTGTCACGTGCATTATTCCAGGTCCAGCAATTTTCTTCTTGTGCTCAAAAGCTGGAATTCTCAATAATATTACCCTGATGTCCTGGGGAGGTGTGGATGTTTTTGAGTGCTGACAGTCTATGATGATGCAGACTTGCTTGTATCAGTACAAGTTTGTGACTATAAAAGGCACCTACAGCCTACAGAAAAGGTTGAAGAATACCTGTCGAGTAGTTTTTCCTCTAATTTGTTGTCAATACAGAAAATCAAAATGTTGATATTTAAAAGTGATTTATTTGAAATCAGCTACATATCTGTTGTGATTTATTTCTCTTATAGTACTGTTTAATAAAAAAAAAACCTTAACACCAACATTTCTGTGTTTTCTTATAATGTATTTTTGAGCGTCATGAAGCACAAAAACTATGACAGGGAGATGAACTTTGACAGTAAGTGCTTCTAGGAATACTTCTCCCAGTCATACAGCAGGGGGCGCCAGTCAACTTAGCTCACAGTGGCTGTGAAACAAAAAACGAAACTCCGATCAGGGAAGTTAAAACTTTCTTCTTTTTTTTATCACAATCTGGATCAAGATATCTTAAAAACACAGAAAGCTGTTTGTTTTTTCCATTTAGTAAAAGACTCAGCTCCGTCTTACCCCTTTGTTCTTGCAGGTTCCACACAGACAACCAAAGAGCCCGTTGATCATCTGAATGGCACAGAGAATCACCTGCAGACTGCTGGTGGCCAGCAGCGTGGCAAACAACCCAATGTTGAACTGCACTATGTTTTTGGGCTCTGTGCAGGTTCCCCACCATGTGTCATCAGTCAGGTATTTGTGGTCACTGTGCACAAACGAAGCTCAATCGATCATCAGGATCTTTGAGATTTGGAAAAATCATTGTAATGTTACTCACTTGTTTTTAAAAGGCGTTGTCCAAACCAGGATGACTTTACAGAGAGGCCCATTCTGCAAACCCAACACTGCCACAATAAAACTGTACAAGGCTCCGGCTACACCCACTGCAGCGAATGCAATTGATAAGAACATCTGCAGGAGTTACATAATAAGACAAGGTCAGAGAGGCCTGTCGCCACAGAGCACATTCTTTATTTGTACTGTTTTCTCTCCCACGCCTCCCTTCCTCCTCTACACGTTTTTTGGTGTCATTGATGAACAGTTGTTGATGGAACACGCTCTAAGTTGTCCACTGATACTAGTTTCTGCAGGCACGTTCCTCACACTATTGAGCTTCGTTTTTTCCCAGCAGCAAAAAGACGAGCAGAAAGTATTGCTCCACGTGCTCAAACTCGTCATCCAAAGCTGGCTCGCTTTGTGTTTACTTTACTGCCATTGTCACACTGTACACACTTGTCTGAGTCAGACCTAGGAGACAATATAGAGGGTTCATAGAGGGCTGTGCTCCCACATGACATTAAAACCCCCTAACAGCATGCAGACAACATGCTTCTTGTCTTGGTTTTCTTAAGTCACGTGATCACGTGGGTAAATTGAACAGGTACTTTAAAACACATTTCAACAACCTATTTGAACATGTCTTTAACTATCCAATTCTCCTCTTGCAACCAGAAGAATAAATGTTTGTTTTTTTAGGATTTCAGGCTGTGAAAATTGTGCACTCACCATACAACTGAATTTACTGAAAATTAACTTTTCAGAAAAAAAGTTGAAGGATACCACTAACAGCAAAGATGGAGATCTATATGGAACATTTAAAAAAGTACTGATATATGGTCAATTCAGCCTTTTATATCATGTGTTTTATATCCTCTTTTATGAGTGAATGGATAAAAAGATCGTTTAATGAATCATAATAAAGAAAACCAAATGCACTGGTAAAAGACGCACAAGTCTTAAGATGTGTGTTTAATTATTTTCACATTATAAAAACTATTATTAACCTGAAATGGATATTTAATTAGGACCTTTCTATTTTAAAATTTTAATAATACCTTTATAATTTTTTATGACATTTCCATTTAACAAAATGGGACAAGTGAACATTTATACCACCTGAAATATCTCATTAGTATTTACGACGTAATACAAGTGTATTTACTCACCCCACAGCGATTCCCACAGCAAGTCTCTTTTCCAGTCAAGTGGATGTAAAGTGCAGGGAGCAACACCTACAGCAGGACAGATGAATGAGATTAATATTCAGTTTAAAACGATCAATTCAGCATTTTCACTTTATCTTGTCAAACTAAAGCTTTTAGAATCTAGTTAAACATGTCAGCAAATACAGAAAAAAATATTTTTCTCACGACTCCTCATCAAACTGCATTAAATGAATGAGAAGTCTAAAACATAAGATAACAACATGACCACTGCACACATTTCATAAAAGAATCTGCAGCAGCCCAGAGTCCAGAACCACACCTTTTGGTAGAAAGAGAAAGACACAACTTACCATCAAACCCCCTCCAATGAGTCCCCCCATGTATTTCACCTCCTCAGTAATGTGTCCATCTTTGGCGTACTTGACATCTCCATCAGGAAAGAACAGCACAATGTTACAAATAATGGATATAAGTGCTAATGGGTACAAAGCAACGGCAATGCAACGGGAACACTTTCCAGTACACATGTTGTCAAAATGAAAGTGAACAAACTGCTGCTGAACTGCTTGTTCTACCGCTGGTATGAGCTCAAATCCTTCCTGTTTTCTGAGAGAGGCTCAACATGAAACTAACCTAATGACATATGTATTTGCACAGAAACTAGATACGGTGAGTGATTTCAGGGTGTGGGAGGTGTATAAGAAGTCAATGGCGTAGACAAACAGAACCTGGGATAGGCTGCACATAGACACTGTCTGACTCAGTTTAGGTTTTTACAGAATCAGTTATTTGATAATGCAGAGGCCTATATTTTTTGGTAACTATGCAGATGCACCTGGATTATGTGGGCTGGGCTTGATGTGGGTGGTTGAATAACTATGACACACCCGATTAGTAATGAAGCCTGTAAAATGTTTTGGGGTTTTTTTGCAATTAAATCTGCATTTTTTTGTTCACATTAGCTCCTCTGTTTTTACTGTCTATTATATACTGCATATTTGTGCGGTGACTTTAGGATCACAGCATGGTTGGACTTTAGACTTGTAGCAGCACGCTTGTAAGAGTGTAAACAATGTGTCATTGACATCGACTGCAAAACCTTGATAAATGATCTCTTTTTAGGTGGCTCAATGCCAGCCTAGCACACTACATGCCTTATTTTTTCTAATGATTTAATGATTGTTAATTTCCTCACCTTATTATTAGATAAAGAAAGAGGCTGGACAGCGTTAGTGTTCCTGCTAAGTGATAAAGGTTGTAAATAGTTTCCTTCAGTTTCCTGCCTCTCATACAGACAAGCACAGACCTGTTATTTGAGGCAATACATCACTTACAGTAGAAAACATGATAAGGCAAATGCATATTCGGATATTTGTTGGATTATTAAATGACACATAGAGACAATTGTGAAGTATGACATGGAATGCATTATGAAAAAGGCTCTATCCTATGACTGTTTACTTTACTTTATCTCTTTCTCTTGTTACCTTATTTGAACTTGAAACAACATGGAGTTTTTATTTGGCTCAGAATTGCATAAAGACAAATTATTTGATTATGAAAGAAATATATACAAAATGTACAAAAATATAAAAGCATTTTTGTCATGATGTTTTCCTGCAGAAACTTGCAGTGAATGTTGTTCTGTCTCTTAACATATGACCTCACTGCTTTATGTGTCATGTTTGCATACTAACTGACCCACAGTTACTCAACAGAAGTGTAAAAATGAAATAATCATGTAGTATTTACTTCATTAAGGCTGGAACAATACTGAGTGACACAGTTATTTAAACAGCATTATGGGGTCAGTGAAGAGGGAGGTTGCCAGATATGACTTTTATTATTGTGTAAGATTGGAAATAAGCCAAAAGGTTAATAATTTATGTGAGATGTTGCAATGACATAGAGTACAGTACCCTGTTTGTTTGATATTTAAATGAATGACAACAGTAGATAACAATCAAAAAGGTTGCAGAAGTCATCACAAGTTCTGTTTGCCATCTCTTTTTAGAAGGTACTGTCCAACAGCCAACAACAGTTGACAGGGTTAATAAATAATCTCTCTACAGCATAGTGTTCATTCAAATTTTATTACCCAAGATTAAAGTGAAGCTGAAGCATGGAACCAACATTACATCACCTGCTTGTCACACACTAACCCATACACATATTACACCTACCTCTGGGTTTATTACTTTTATTCTTCTTCTTCTTCTTCTTCTTCTTCTTCTTCTTCTTCTTCTTCTTCTTCTTCTTATTATTATTATTATTATTATTATTATTATTATTATTATTATTATTACATCCCGTTTCAAAGCGGCGATGTACTCTATTGTAATTGTCAGTGTTCATCCATTCCTTTGTCGGTCTGTTAGTATGTCCACTAAATATCTTTGCAAATACATAGATGAAACAAAAACAAATTACTCAGGCGGCAAAGGGGATGAAAATGAGATGATGACCTTGAGAAAAGTAGATCAAGGTCAAATTTCAACTTTTGTACCCTCAAGACCGGGTAACATAGAAAAACCAGGCAGAAGGCCAGTGTGAGTGAGACCATAGATCAAAGTTGATGCTCTGATCAATGACGTTAGCTCAGATAACTAGCTTTGATCTGTGAATTCAGGGGTGTCGCAGGATGTTGCAGTTTGTGACTGCCTTATTATTATTATTATTATTATTATTATTGTATTTGCTAGCGTTTGTGTGTAATGTTATTTAGGCTCCATTAGAGGTAACATGGTTGTCAGCACTGCAATGCTAACATCTGATCACGTTTAACCTAAAAAGGAGCAAACATCAGCAAATGGTGGTTAAAAGATAAATTAAGATTAACATGAATGAACCAGCGGTAGATGTGATCACTGCTGCATTGATGTTGGATAATGTTTGGCACAGAGGGCCAGCATTTGCCTATGTAAGCTGTGTTTAAATACCGTCATGATCAGCCTTGAACAGAGCAAACTGTGTGTGTGTGTGTGTGTGCGTGTGTGTGTGTGTGTGTGTGTGTGTGTGTGTGTGTGTGTGTGTCTCAGAAAAATAAATAGGTGTTTTCCTGTCAATATTGACCTTCTGAATCTGGCTAAAACTCAAATGTGACATTTTGTTCTATGCTCTACGCTCTATGCTCTGCTGATTATTTATTGTACAGCATTCAAAGTTCAAAATAACAGGAATTTTCCCAACAAAAATAAAAAGAAAACGAGTCTTTATGTTTGACTTCTCTTGGCAACTGGTTCTGTGATCACGTGACACCAGCGTGACGTCACGCGTGACCATCGAGGGAACTCCCTGGAACCTCTGAACGATCCGAACCCCCGAGGACAACCCCAGACTGCAGCTGATCAAGATGGCCACGAATCCCGTCAGAGACTTCCTGGTTTCCTATTTAATGCCTACAAAATGTTACGATGAGATCATTGTCAACTTTCACATGCACGGTGAGGCTCGCTGTTTTGTATTTGATTGTTCTGTTAATTCACTGGGATGTAACTTTAGTGCACTGAGGCGCCAAGTCTCCCCAGATGTGTGGAAGTTTGTTTTTTGGGTGGCTTGTTCTGACACCCAACCTGATGTGAAGTGTTACATGTGTGCTTTTCCTTCTTTATTGGTTAACAATAAATCACTTTTTTGGCTGCAAAGAGGCTCCTCACCTCTGATTTAAGCTCTGCTGAAGATGTGCTGGGTTTGAATGTTGTTCAGTGATTTTCATTCATGTCCCCAGTTCCCTGTTTGAAGTTCATACTGAACAAAGCCTGCGGATTCTGGATCCTACTGGACACCTTACTGGGTAAGAATCCACCAGAACATCCCATGATTCAGTGGCAACAGCAGCATCACTGCAAACACAGCAATCAAACAGAATACTTTCAGCGAAGAGGAAGAAGAACACAAACACACAACTAGAAAGTTGAAAACTAGCAAGTAAAAAAATAAATAAAAGGGAATAGTGATAAACAGGAGACAGAATCCCTCACTGATTGGTAAAATCCATTCAGGACCAGTAGCAATGATGGCAACAACAGTAATAATGATAACAGTAATAACAAGCCTCCCCATAAAAAAAAAAAAACATTTATGATCGGCTCGTTGTGATAAAACTGATACAGATATTTATAACAGGGCCAGGAGGCACTGTGATGGATGAGATTCCAGAGTACATCGGAAGCTTGATTTTTATTAAATGACTTTGTCTCAGTGTTGATTATAAGAAACATCTCAAACCCAACCACTAAAGAAGAACTGATGTAAATGCTGGTACTTTTAATACATTTCAGAACCAGCACTTATTCAGTTTTTTCAGTAAAAAAGTCATATATTTCCTTGAGTCATTAATTTGTTTTTGTTTTTCTCCACTTCTGCACACCAGAAAACTATAATACCAAAGCACAATAAAATAAGAACCCCCCCCCCCCCAAATCTGCAATGTCTTCCTCACTATTCGCTGCATAAATTTTGTACTGCTACATGCTGGATGTGGTTAGAGCACCTCCTCTTCACCTCCCTCTGTGCGGTCTCCCTGCAGCTCCATTTCCTCAGCTTGTGAAGATCCTGTGGCGAGGAAGCGCAGCCGGTCTGAGCCTCACCTCCAACCTGCTGCAGCTTTACGCCTTCTCAGGTCCTATTGTCTACGCCATAGCCAGCAATTTCCCGCTCTTGTACGTATTTAACTGCAGTAAATAAACAACATCTATCCCCATAATTGTTAACATGAGAGTAGAAAATAAAGACACAGATATTTGGAGTAAACAAACTGGGATTTTTTATCTTACATGTTGTTTTTACTTGAAGTGACATCAATGAAACACTTGGGCTTAGTGTAAAGCTTGTGTTTTCTCAGATCTCTCATGCTGTCTGAATGTGTATTTTTTCATGCCAAATAGATGAGTCTAGAATCAGGAGTGTGTGGAGTGGATGAGTGTGAAATGTGCTGCAGAGAGCTCACTAAGCACACATGTGGTCTGTGTCTCTGAATACGCTGCTGATTGGTCCATATCAGTGTGATAAGAGCAAAAGGGCTGTGACAATGTCTCACAGATGAATCCTAACCTCACTTAATCAGAGGAGGATCAATAAAAGCATTGTGTTGTTTTACAGCGTATGTCTAGAGTGTAATTATTGCCCTGTGCTTAACGTGTGCTTCATTTAATCTGCTCCACAGTGCCTGGGGTGAGAGACTCTTCACATTGGTCCAATCAGCAGCAATTGTCTTCCTTATCCTGTGTTATCGTGGCGATACTCTCAAAGGTACTACCTGTTTACTTTCACATTCTACATACAAGACAGACTTGCAGGATGAGTCTGGCATATCCTATAATATTCAGCATCAACAAAAAATCCCATTAAAAGACAAGAACCCATTAGCTTCTACTGAGGAGAGAAAAATACTTGATTAAAACAGCTGGGAAGTGTGTGTTACCAGAATACAGTATACATCTTTTTTAATGGGTGATTAAAATGCATTTAGTACTTGAGGGAATATTTCCAGCAGCATGTGATTGATGTGTGATCAATTCAGTTTGTTTACTTATTTTGATTTATTTGTTCGAGTGGAACCAGTTCCTCTCTCTGCAAATCAACCAGTCTAACACTTGTATTCAAATACTGCATTGTAAATCAAAAGAAAACTAAGATTCACGTGGTGTTCACGTGCCCATTGTGGATTCAGATAATTACTACTTGGAAACACCTAAAGGTGAAAACCAGCCATGTTGGCCGTGCTGTCAACAAACCGCTTGTCTTCACAAATGTTGCCTCAAACTAATGAAATACAGGAGGTGTTAAGTATTTTAGAAGCAATTATGTTGATCTATGCCTAGACAATTGTTTCCTGCAAAGTAAGGCAGAAAAATATAAAATAAAAATCAATTTGTTGCACAGAGGTGGACATTTGTGATACAATTTATGAACAAATTAATAGGATAAAATATTATAGAAGATTTCAACTTTTTGTTTTCTAATTCAGTGGTTCAATTATTTTGTGTAGAAGCCAAACTTGGTCAAAAACATCCTGTATGGACCATGTCTGATTAAATGGGAACTTGCTTATCAGGCAACCACCAAGTGTCAGGTGACTCCCAGTTCTGGTTCATCGATAATCTGTGCATTCTTGGAGCGCCCCCTTGTGGTGTAATAGCTTAACTAAGCACTGGAAACATTTTTTTTGCTGGATTACAGTTTGAAATGATTGTTGTTAGCTTTGCATGAAAGGACTGATTTGATATGAAAATGTTAGTAACAAACATTTGAGTGTTTCTATCGTCGTCCACTCTTGTTTTGTGTTTCTGTGGTAGGACTGCTGTTCCTCTTGGCCTACATTGCTGTTATGTTCCTGCTGGGCTCCTGTGCATCTGCTGCAATCGCCTCCATGATGCAGGCTTCCAGTTTGCCTGCTTTAACTGCAAGCAAGGTATTCATTCAACGGCTTATCTTACCTTTATTAACATTCACAGCTCTGTTTAAGTCTGTTCCTTAACTTCTGTTTTTTAGGCTGGTGAAATATGAACAGATAAAAAATGAGAATTAATTTCCGTTTTGTTTGTTTCCAGGTTATCCAGGCTGGGACTAACTACTTCAATGGCCACACGGGACAACTGTCCTCTATGTCTGTGTTGCTATCGTGGGCAGGATCTCTGGCTGTTGTCTTTGCGTCTCTACAGGTGTTACACACAACCGTAACAGCAGCTATGCTCTTATTTTACACCACACCAGTGTGTCACTGTAGTCTTTACTGACTTTGCTCCATGCTTTGTTTTGCAGGACACAGAAAGCTTATTTTCTACTGTGCTACACCTACTCTCGGCCTGTTTCAGTTGTGTCCTCCTGGTCCAGCTCATGTGCTACAGGAGTAGCACCAGTAAAAAGAAGACTGAGTAGCGTGTGGGCATCTGCAAGTGACTGTCAAAATAAAAAGAAAAAGAAAACATCTTGGTGTCTTTAAAGTTTCTTTTGGGACAGATTGTCAAGCTGTTTCAAATTTCTGAAGAATTTCAGACATGAAACACTTCATTCTAAATTCAACCTTGGTGGCCATGCTATGTGCAGAAATAGACTTCAAACATTTTGTCAAGAATTTACTTGTGAAAACTCTAATTTAGGAAAATTGTATTCCAGCAGTTGCAGAGCAAACATGAGCAAACACACAAACCAGCTGGCTCAGTTCCAGCAGTTATCTGCTTTGACTAGACATAGATTAAACTCATTGTCAACCGCTTGGTAGCCCTCTAAAGCAGCTGAGGTATGATTTCTTGCACGCTTGAGGGCTTTGACAGATGATCTCGAAGTTCTCTGCTCAGTTTGTTCCTACTTGTCTGAAGGATTGAACGCATTTTCTACTTTTACAAGTCAAAACACGTACAAGCAGTTCATAAAGGAAAAGCTTATAGAAAGTGTGAGTAAAAGCAGAACATGCTCATCCTTAAAGATTTCTTCTAAAGTACCAATTCTGGGTATAAGAACCCTTTCATAAGGGCCTTTGGACTATTTGCTAAGCGTAGGTAATTCCAGCTATCCATGAACAAAATATCTAGTGTTGCTCAGTAACACTAGACGTGCAGGACCTCTGGCATCACATGTTCCCCAATGACCCACTCACCTTGTTTATTCCATTTGAATGAACAATCATTCTAGAGATTCAAGCATGAGGTTTAATACTTTGTGTGTGTGTGTGTGTGTGTGTGTGTAAGGAGTATGGATTTTCTTATGTTTAAGTGTAACTTATTTTATATAATGCTTTGAATTGCTGTTCTCTATCAGTAATAAAAATGTTGCCTAAGTGTAAGTGAAATCAGTCATTATCAGAGTTGTCACCTTCAGTCACCTTTATGTCAGGACCGTAGTGGCACAGTCCAGTTATCTGTGTACAAAAACCAATCTAAATTCCCCTCCTGGAGTCACATTACAACTCAGGTGGTCGTTTTATTTTTGAATTTGGATGTGGCTGACTTTGTGAGTGACCATGAGTCAAACATTGTGAAGCACACATGCCTGTGGCCATGTTCTGGTGGCCCATTTAACACACGGCTAATGTACCCAAAGAACATCCTTGAGGCAATTCTGACTCAATTCTGTGAAGTCAGAAGTGATGACATTTGCTTTTTTGTCATTAAAATAACCTGTATTTTGATTATAAATTAATTTGTTGTATTAATTTCAATCGGTAATAAAAAAAACCCCTGATAGAATAACACTAAAAACATCAGCAGCATGTATTTTTCAGATGACAACTGGGTTATGCAACATTTCACACGCTTCCTCCTGCACAAATATGCAGTAACCTCTAGATGTCCTGTAACATGGTGGCCCATGCTCCAGGGTTTGAGGACGATGTTGATCCTGTCACTTCTTCATATGGGTAGGTTAGCTTTGCAAGAAACTCGTGGTGAAGTGTCTTCAGTTTTTGCCAATGTCAACGTCAGCTTAATCACTGTAAAATATGATTTAATTAGCTCATTAGAAAAGGACACAAGCACAAGGTCAGTCATTTAAGAGCGAGTTTTTATTTGCCTTTCAGTTCATTTCACAGAAATCAATTCTGCACTTAACAGGCAACACATCAGACATTAGTAACATTAAAACAACTAGTATGAGTTTTAATGACATGCAACAACATCAGACCTTTTCCAAATGCTCAATATAGATGTTTTGATGAGTTTTTCATTAATTTTAACAATCAGCAATGTTTATTAATGCACACAAGTTAAGAGGACTCCAATCTGGTAGATGAGATGACAGCATTTAATGCTAGTTATGACGTGTATTTTTAAACCATCACTAAGATCCTTTTCTGGTTTGAGAGTCTGGCTTCTAATCTGATTGCAGTTTAACAGACTCAATACACAGTTTGGCAAATTGTCTACTTATCTTTATGTAAACATCAGAGACCACAGTTTGTTTGGCAAGGGTCATGCTTGTCCAAGTGTGTCCGAGTTAATACATTAAAGACTTCATTGATTTATAATTCACTCTAATACTGCAGAGCAAGGGGAGAGACAAATAAAAGGTTAAAAATACAACAGAATGGTATCAAGATAAATAAAATGAAATTAAAATTAGTGTGCTCTAGGGAAGTTGATTACATTTGTTCTGTAAACATTGAGTGTACCTTATTATTCATACTGCTGTCTAGTCTACTTAGACACCTGAATAAGTTTAATAAAAGAAAAAACATTGTAATTTAAATGATTAAAAAATACTTACTCTATATAGCATAACGTTTACAGTATAGTTAAGTAACTATGCATTTAATTGAAAACTTCATAAAATTTCTGTCTGCTGTGAGCTGGTAGAGAAGATATGTTAAAGCTGAATATGAACAATGACAAACACATTGTTCCTGTTAAGTCACTTTTAAAATCCCTTATAATCAATAATGTATATTAAACTCTTGACATAGGCACCAAATGGGACTCACACCTTAAAGGAGTGTCACCTGATTTTACATTTCTTTTTATCAGGAGCATCCATTTCATGGAAATGTGATTATTAATTCCACTGGATGACAGATTAATAGTTTCCAGCTGTCTGTATCCAAGGACAGTTGCCTGAGACTGAACCTTCCATGTGAGCCATAACCTAGATGACTGGCTTGGTACAGGAAGAATCCTTAAGTATTAAAGAAAAAAATTAAAATAAAAAAAATCCCATAATCAAATGAAATATTTTTAAAACTAAATGTGAACAAGATTGTTCTGAAATGTGTTCACATTACTTCACTGTTTGAAAGCAAATATTGGTGACTGTTGGCAGAGTTAAAATGAGAACAGCTGTAATAATTCAAATGCAAGCGTTAATTTAATTATTCACATCATTTGGATAAAGCAACACAAACAAACAAACAATTTATTTCTAAAATGTGCTTAAAAACAAACCAATCAAAATGGAAAACAGATTATCAGCCTGGCTAATTCTAGGGTTTGATATTTAACATCTTTTAATATACTGTACTCTAGATCTTTTATAATTTTATAGTTTGGGGTTGTTTTATTTGGCTGATTACAGACAAAATAGTTACATTTAATCACAGTTTATTTTAAATTCTTATATTGGTGCAGCCCTGAAAAAGCGTTTGGATTGTTTCCTCATTAAATACACTCATTTTGTAACTCACATATCAATGTTACTGCAGCAGCACACTGTCTTCCACGTGACTGATATGGATCTTGAAAAACAAACATTTTATACACTGTTCCTCTTGATTCACTCCAATGTATTTGGATATTTTTGAGATCTCTATGAAATCTTTAAAAAAGGCTACGTATTTGGATGTGAGTGAAGTTTGGCTACACAACCACCATCAGTGAGTGTGACTCAACATTTCCAGCAAATCTTACTTCTTACTTCTTACAATATTTTGTGTCACATTCTGTTTACACACGTCTACTTCCAGTTAACGCAATGACTGGAACATTTCCATTCATGTCCATACTCATAATGACGAGAGATTCACAAACTATAATTATCATACAATAAGGTTCCCTTCGAATACAATGGTTTAGACCATTACCAGTGTCTACTTCATATCAACAGTCAGTACAACTTACAATGACACTTTCATTCAGTTAATGTCACTATAACAATGCTTCAAAACTGAAGCTCTCCTAGAGCTACAGAATAATGTCAATTCTGTTTCTTCTCATTTTATTAAATGCCACAAGTAAACCTACAGTTGGAGGCATCATTTTACACTCCCATTGTATATTAATTTTAGTAAAATAATTATTTATCAGCTATTTATAATAACCAAATCACACAAAAGCAGTTGGAAAGACAACACCTTCCACCAGGGCTCGATCCCAGTATACGTCCTGGAACATCTATTGAGGTGTTGAAATATTTGGGCACAATATCTGGCACAATCTACAGTACTTGTAGTATTTGACCTTTTTAAGGAATTCCTCTTAATTTTCACTCTTGTAAGTTGTTTTCCTATTGGAGTGTAAGATCTTACCTTCCCTCTGCCTCTGTCCCATGAAAAAATTAGAGCATCTCCAGCTTTTTTTTTTTTTAAATACAGTACTCATTAAAGGAGGATTCATTTCACCTATGCTCTCTGAGCTAATGGGGAGCCTATTTTTCACTTTCCTTGTCCCCGGTGTTATCTGTACTGCTGGTACAATCTGCGCAGTTCATCCCAGAAAAACAGAGACAGGATGGTGTGTGGACCAAGACGGAAATAGGAGGCTCCCAAACCTTTGTAGAGTCCCATCAAACCCTCTTTCCTCAGTGTCTTAGAAAAGCAGTCAGCGAATCCTCTATACATCAGCCCCTGGAAGAGGAGAAGATCACATAAGCTTGAATCTGATTGGGTAATGGTTCTTTTATTGATCAGTCTCTAAACTGCATGTATTACAAGAACCCAAGTCCAGCCTCCAAGATGTTTCTGCCAACTTCACAAGTCCATGACAAGCACCCCACAAATCTGTACCATTTGGCCAACAGTTGCCTAAAACCTCTTTTTAGAATACGTTGGCTGAATAGTTAAGGAACTCACATAAATACATTTTTAAAATGAGGATCAACACTGGCGCAGTGGAACAAGACAGCATTTTGTAATTTAATTGTGTTGTTTATTCTAATGTGGTCAATTGCCTCATGCAAAGAGGCTACAGAAACCTCACTAACTTTTTCCTATTGCTCAGACCTATTCGAAGCTGAGTCATGACATTCATTCAGGGTATTTATCCTCACCTTGCCCAAAGGATCCACAGGTTGATTGTAGAGCCGAGTGCTCACCACATCAAACGGTGTCATGGCCAGCACCACCACCACGCTGCTGATCATGCCGGCGGTGAGGGCAACCAACCAGCTGTCCTTTGGGAACACCTGAGGGTGGACAAACAAGCTCATATTAAGGTAATGAGAGCTCCTCACCAGCATGTGTGAAACTCGGGCTGAATTAGGCGCAAGCGAGGAATAACAAGATGATGGTCTTGGCACCAGTACAGTGGCTAAATTAGAAATGCATCATCCTCAAGGGGGAGTGATCTCATTTCAGCTGGCTGTGATCTCACAAAATAAATTAAATAAGAATGTGTATTAATTACATCAGTAGAAACCACACCTGATCTCTCATGCTGGCTATAGTTTTGTACCCAAAACAAAGATAAACATGACTTTGTGAACATGAATGCCGCTTTAGGCTGTCATTTACAGAACACATGGTTCTGTAAATATTGATAGAACGCATAGTTCTGTAAATATTTACAGAACTACGTGTTCTGTATATGTTTACAGTATTTTCGGTACCATAAGGCGCACTGGACTATATGGTGCCCTCAATAAATGACCTATTTTAAACCTTTTTCATATATAAGGCGCACTGGTGTATAAGCTGCATCTGATTATGAGGTGCATTTTCAATGAATGGCCTATTTCAAAACTTTTTCACAAATAAGACCCACTGGATTATAAGGCGCACTGTCAGTTTTTGAGAAAATTAAAAGCTTTTAGGTGCGACTTATAGTGCGGAAAATACTGTAGTGTAATAATGATGTCCTGAGCAGTGAATGATGTCACAAGGTGTACTGTAATAGAAACTTCTATCCAAGAGATTGAGCAATACATCAATCCAAGTATGGACATCCAGGTGAAATTCATTGAAGAATTTGCAGAACCAAATTGTTCAAATAATCTCAGTTACTTTAAATTTTTGCCAACTATATATCTGAGAAAAAACATTTTCTAACTCAAAAAGACAAACAAAATGCTAGAAAATCCCAAAATTTCAAAAAGGCAACTATATAGTAGGTTGATGATGTGTGTATAATAATTTCTGGACAAACATTAGAGTTAAGAAGAGAGTTACAGCCTGGAAACCCTCATCTGAGAGTCCCAGTTACACCTAAATTCAGGTTGTGACCACAGAAATGGAAAAGATGTTTCTGACTACCAAAATCCACCACTTCATTGGTTTGAGCAAAGAACTTTTTTTGACTTGCAACAAGAAACCCTCTTTGCTCAAAGGCCATGTGACCACTAAAAACATCAGAAAGGAAAACTTTACAATAAGACCTGCAATAAAAGCCCATTGGACATTCTTTCAAACTAGTTGTTGAAAAGCAAAGTCTGTCCAATGTGTGTTATTAGTTCTGGCATTTAGCATGAACCTTATTCACTGGTTTATGTAAGCTCCACATTTTCAGCTGGGGGGTGGGGGCTGTGAGGTGTTGAATTTCTCTACCAGAATGCAATGTTTGATGTTATGTAAGCACCGCATGACGTCTTTTGTCCTCTGTAAGGAGCTCCTGACAATAAATGAATTATTTTAAAGCAATTCTCTGTGAGTGTACGGCTGCAACTAATGGTGACATCTTTTTTTTTAAGAAAACATATTTATTGTTTTTTGGGCATGTTATACACAACAGACTTTACAATTTTGTCACATTTGCAACACAACAACATCCGGGGAAAAAAGGGCTGAGGGGTAGAAGCCATTTGGCTTAAGAAATTCTACTTAACTTCCTTGCCCAAATTGTTCCACAGTTTGACACCAGTAAAAGAAAAAAGTTTTTAATGTAGTTCTTGCTTTCTTCTGTAAAAATTCTGTTTCCTCTCAATTTCTAATAGAGTCATTATTACATCCCACTTCAAAGCGGTGATGTATTGTAATTGTCAGTGTTCGTGTGTTCGCCTGTCCGTTTGTTTGTTAATTTGTCCACCAGAAATCTTTGCAACCGTTACAGATAGAAAGATGGAACAAAAAGCACACTACTCGGGTGGGAAAGGGGATGAAAATGAGATGATGACCTTGGCAAAACTAGGTCAAGGTTAAATTTCAACTTTTGTACACTCAGAAGCTGGATAAGATCGAAAGAGGGAGGAGGCCAGTGTAAGGATGACCATAGACCATTCTAAATTTCCCAGTTTGGGATAAATAAAGTATATCTATCTATCTACCATAGATCAAAGTGCTTTGATCCATCTATGCACTAGCCTTGGTCTACCCTGAAAGTTCAAAGCTATGCACTAGTCAGGTACTTCTTTCAGTGTATCCTGACCTACATTGAAAGTACGTCAGGGTAGGTCGCAGGATGTTACAGTCTGTGACTACCTTGGTTCTAGTTCTGTAGTTATGCTTGTGTATTTTTTCTTTCAAAGAAACTATTTTTTCTTTAAAGATCAAAGATTAAAGTCCACTATATTACATGGATATATATACACATGTGTTAATCATGCGTACAATATTGTGTACAGGCCCCTGAAACGAACACACGACACACTAGGGGCCTGTAAGCATGCGATTAGTATAGGGGGAGGCAGAGTCACGGGCAACAACTTCACGGTGAGCAGATTTAATGTCTCAACTAAAAACAACTCTCGCAAAACTTTTTTTTTTTTTAATCACAGGAGCCCATTTCACAACAACGGAGTCTGGAGTTAAAAAAAGTTAATTCTAAAGCTGTTTGGCAAGACGTGTAAAAAGGAGGAGACCAACAGAAGAAGAAAAAACAACCTCTTGGAGATATCGGTGAGATGTTTTTGCTACATGATTCATTTCACACTTCATTCACACTTTCTTCTTCATTATTGTCAGGTTTCGACGTCAAACACTAACCTTTAAATCGGCCACAAACTCCTTGGATGAGGAGAATGTGGGCAGTTGAGCTGCTGACCCCACGCTGACCCTGGGGACTGCAGCACTGGCGCCCCTCCACAATCCCATAATGCCATGCTCTGTGTAAATGGCTACCAAAGCTTGAGTCATCCCCTGAACAGGAAGAGGAAATAAGAGAAAAACTGCTGATGTTTGTCATTTCACCTTCACATCCACGTGTTTGGGTTCTACCGTCACCTGGTGTTTGTACTGGTGGCCCACTGCTATAGAGGAGGTAGACTGGGACTGCAGGTGGGTTTTCACCTGGAATGGGAGACAACTGCTTTAGCTCACATTGAAAAGTCGCACCTTAAATAAGCAATGCAAAAAAAAAAGAAAAAAAAAGTGAATGCATGTGAAGAGACTGACCAGATAAATTGGACTGCCCATCACGGCCCCCGCCACCCCGGCCGCTGCCCCTGCCACCGTGGATTTCACGGCGCTGACCCTTCCATGATGGTTCCGGGTGTATCCGGACGACTCAATGACAGCATAGGAGCCCAGCCGCACTCCATTCATACAAAACTGGTAGAACAACGCAGGCACCAGGGCTTTCTGTAGACCAGCCAGTCCATCCACTTTACCGATGGTGTAAAACGCGTGGAACACGTTGCGATAGTAAACCTTGTAGCTTCCACGCTTCTGGAGCTCTCCCTGCAGTTGCATTCGAGTTTTGACCACCTCCAGCGGGTTGGTGAACAGACACGCTCCGCAAGCCGCCACGCCGCTCAGCATGAAATCCATCTTGACCCAAGATAACCGAGACGTTCAGAACAACAAACCTATTGGACCTGTCAGGAAAGATTGGCCACGTGCATTTCGATATTCGCTCTTTAAAGATTTGATCTGTCTTTCATCTAGCTTCCCTAGCCCACACAAAGACATAGCATCAGGGCGCAGACATGAGGAGTTCAGGTGCCACTCCCAAGCTCGTAATTTTAATGTTTTGCCAGGGGCGTCACAATAATCTAGTCACAATAGTGTGACAAAAGCTCGCTTTACTTTTTATTTGCTTTACATAAATAATACGTATTTGTTAAATGTGTATAGATGCGTAGCAGACTGTTCCATCTGGTTACAGACCGAATACAAATAATCTTCGTGTAAAATGTGGTAGGTATAATATGTGTATCAGAATCGATACGTAGTCATCAGAGTTAATATACTAGCATTTTTTTTGTTTATAATAACCTACTCTTAAAAATGTTATATAGAAAATATATATGTTGAATAGTAAAAACACAATAGTAAAAACACCAACGGAACGCCGTGTTTTAAATGTACGTTGTCGTTCTTAAATGTCTCACGTCAACTCATGTGCCACAACGTAAGGATCCTGTTTACTCAGCCAATGACACGACCCAGAAGCACCCCTGCAACCTCCGTCCTTAAAGTGTGAGAGACTCACAAATTGTACAGTGTAGATGTAACTATATTAAAGCATGATGTTTTTACTCATTCTTTATTTTTTAAAAATAAATAAAGGGTTAGTTATCCGTGTTTCCTTTCATAATTATAATGTTCATAAATAATGACAATTAATTTGGAATGGGGTGTCTGGATTTAGAGGAGTGAGACTCATTAGGGTTAACAACAACTCTTAGCAAGGCGAAAGGGGAGAGCAGATTTACAGGAACAGTTGTGCTTTTAATTGGATACTCCTGGGTTAGGATAAGAATATCATGGTAAACCAATCAGGGATAAATTAGGACAAATGAATCCCTTGGCATCCAATGTAGCCGCAAGAGGACACAAGCGTCTTATTGTGCCGGTCCCAAGCCTGGATAAATACAGAGGGTTGGGATGGCATCCAGCGTAAAACTTTTGACAAATCAAACATGCGAATCAAACCTATGACTTCCATACCTGATCAGTCGAGGCCCAGGTTAACAACGACTGCCATCAGCGCTGTTGACCTACAGGGCGCCGGTGGAAATTGGACTACTGTAGGTCAAAGAAGGAGAGGACGAAAGTGTTGGAAAAGGTAGAGTTTGTTGACATGCAGAGGAGGAAGGTAGACATACTGTGTGTCCAGGACACCAGGTGGAAAGATAGCAAGGCTAAAAGTTTAGGAGCAGGGTTCAAGTTGTTCTATCATGTAGATAGGAAGAGAAATGGAGGAGTTATCTTGAAGGAGGAGTTTTTTAGGAATGTCCTAGAGATAAAAAGAATATCAGAGTGATGACCCTGATGCTAGAAATCGAAGGTGTGATGTTCAATGCTGTTAGTGGGTATGCTCCGCAGGTAGGATGTGAGCTGGAGGAGAAGGAGAAATTCTGGGTGGACTTTGATGAAGTGATGTAGGGCATACCTAGAAGTGAGAGAGTTGTCATTGGTGCAGACTTCAATGGACATGTTGGTGCAGGTAACAGAGGTGATGAGGAGGTGATGGGCAGGTTTGGTATCCAGGAGAGTAACGCAGAAGGACAGATGGTGGTTGACTTTGCAAAAAGGATGGAAATGGCTATAGTGAATACTTTCTTTTAGAAGATGCAGGAACATAGGGTGACCTATAAGAGTGGTGGTAAGAGCACACATGTAGACTACATCTTATGTAGACGGTGTAATCTGAAGGAGATCAGTGACTGTAAAGTAGTGGTAGGGGAGAGTGTAGCCAAACAGCATAGGCTGGTGGTGTGTAGGATGACTCTGGTGGTGAGGAAGATGAAGAGGACAAAGACAGAGCGGAGGACAAAATGGTGGAAGCTGAAAAGGGAAGAGTGTTGCATGACTTTTAGGAAGGAGTTAAGACAGGCTCTGGGTGGTCAGGAGGTGCTGCCAAATGACTGGACAACTACAGCTAATGTGATCAGGGAGACAGGTAGGAGAGTACTTGGTGTGTCATCTGGAAAGAAAGTAGATAAGGAGACTTGGTGGTGGAATGAGGAGGTACGAAGTGTATACAGAGAAAGAGGTTAGCTAAAAAGAAGTGGTACACTGAGGACTGAGGAGAGTAGACAGGGGTACAGGGAGATGCAGCATAAGGTGAAGGCAGAGGTAGCAAAGGCCAAACAAGGGGCTTATGATGACTTGTATGCTAGGTTGGAGAAAAAGGAGGGGGAGTCTGATCTATACAGGCTGGAAAGACAGAAAGACAGATGGGAAGGACATGCAGCAGGTTAGGGTGATTAAGGATAGAGATGGAAGTCTATTGACAGGTGCCAGTAGTGTGATGGGAAGATGGAAAGAGTACTTTGAAGAGTTGATGAACGTGGAAAATGAGAGAGAACAAAGACTAGAAGAGGTGGCTGTTGTGGACCAGGAAGTAGCAAAGATCAGTCAGGATGAAGTGAGGAAGGCATTGAAGAGGATGAAGAGTGGAAAGGCAGTCGGTCCTGATGATATACCTGTAGAGGTTTGGAAGTGCATAGGAGAGGTGGCAGTAGAGTGTCTGACTGGGTTTTTTTCAACAGGATCTTAGATAGTGAGAAGATGCCTGAGGAATGGAGAAGTGTGCTGGTGCCTGTTTTTAAGAACAAGGGAGATGTGCAGAGTTTTGGCAAGCTAGACTAAGGGCAGAAGTGAGCATTTGTGAGCAGCAGTATGGTTTCATGCCAAAAAAGAGTACTACAGATGCAGTATTTGCTTTGACGATGTTGATAGAAAAGTACAGAGAAGGCCAGAGGGAGCTGCATTGTGTTTTTGTAGATCTGGAGAAAGCTTATGACAGGGTGCCCAGAGAGGAACTGTGGTATTGTATGAGAAAGTCTGGAGTGGCAGAGAAGTATGTTAGAGTGGTACAGGACATGTATGAGGACTGTAAGGCAGTGGTGAGGTGTGCTGTAGGTGTGACAGAGGAGTTCAAGGTGGAGGTGGGACTACATCAGGGGTCAGCTCTGAGCCCCTTCTTGTTCGCTATGGTGATGGACAGGCTGACAGACGAGGTTAGACAGGAATCTCCATGGACTATGATGTTTGCAGATGACATTGTGATCTGCAGTGAGAGCAGGGAACAGGTGGAGGAGAAGCTAGAGAGGTGGAGGTTTGTCCTGGAAAGGAGAGGAATGAAGGTTAGCCGCAGTAAGACAATACATGTGTGTGAATGAGAGTGACCCAAGTAGAAGAGTGAGGTTACAGGGAGAAGAGATCAAGAAGGTGGAGGATTTTAAGTACTTAGGGTCAACAGTCCAGAGCAATGGAGAGTGTGGAAAAGAGGTGAAGAAGCGTGTACAGGCAGGATGGAACGGGTGGAGAAAAGTGTCAGGTGTCATGTGTGATAGAAGAGTTTCAGCTAAAATGAAAGGAAAGGTGTACAAAACTTGTGAGACCAGCGATGTTGTTTGGTCTAGAGAGGGTGTCACTGAGGAAAAGACAGGAGACAGAGCTGGAGGTAGCAGAGATGAAGATGCTGAGGTTCTCTCTGGGAGTGACCAGGATGGATAGGATCAGGAATGAGTACATCAGAGGGACAGCACATGTTAGAGGTTTTGGATATAAAGTCAGAAAGCCCAGACTGAGATGGTTTGGACATGTCCAGAGGAGAGATAGTGGATATATTGGTAGAAGGATGCTGAGTTTTGAACTGCCAGGCAGGAGGCCTAGAGCCACTGGGGCGGCAGTGGCTCAGCGGTAGAGCAGATGTCCTGTGGACAGATCACCCCAACCATCGGCGGATGGAATCCCGCTCCCGCCAGGACATCTTCGGAGGGAGTGTGAGCTGATGGTGGGAATTGTCAGCTCACCTCCCAGCCACTGCCAAGGCAGTGGGGGTGCGTTCCTGAAGCCGCTGCCCGTCACTCTACCTCCCTATGTGTGTACTAACTGCTAACTGCATGCTTACAGGCCCCCCTGTGTGCTGTGTGTCACAGGGCCTGTGTATACACTGATTGTCATAAACTAACACAAAGAACATGTAAAAATATACCTGAGTGACTATGTAATTTCCCTGCGGGGATTAATAAAGTGTACTTCTTCTTCTCTTCTTCTAGAGGAAGACCAAAGAGGAGGTTTAAGGATGTAATGAAAGAGGACATGAAGGTAGTTGGTGTGAGAGAAGAGGATGCAGAAGACAGGCTAGATGGAGGCAACTGATTCGCGGTGGCGACCCCTGAAGGGGAAAGCTCCATCCATGGAGAAAATATCCCACCTGATGATGCAGCAGATAATTGGTGGAGAAGGCTGCACCTTTATGAACCGAAAAAAATCATGTTCTCATTGAGGACACACCTGTAGTTTATTCTTTCTTCTCCTGCAATAAAGATTAAACATGCCATATAGCTATGGCTATATAACTTTGAAAAACAAAACAAAACAAAAACATGTGATTCAGCGTCCATCCATATTATTACCCTCACGCTAAAGCAAGAGAGATAATATGTGTAAAAACAAAATCAAACAATCATACATATCTCAATCTGGGTTGTATCTGGTGCTGGCATGTCCGAGAACCCACCTCTTTGGAATTTAAATCGCCAGTCAAAATGAAGAGGTGTGGCTGATTAACTGTCTATCACTCTCGTGGACACGCCCTCGTCCATGAAGTGGAGCACCCTCCTCTGAACATGAGCAGTTCATGGGCGTCCTTCTGCTTTTGCATGCCAGTGGGTATTTGAAGCACTAGATGCCGCTACAGGAGTATTTTCCCCACATACTGGGTTGAGGGGTGTGGAGCAAGAAGTATTTAAGTCAAGGGCAATTTTGATTTGATGAAACTCTGGATGTATTGGATGTATTGTAATGTAAGGCACATTAAATCAATATAAACCTTTTCGGTACTTACTAGAAAAAGGTAACTTGCAGCTATTTGATTTAAAAAATTTTCAAAAGTTTTTTATGATAGATGTTTTATAAATATGCACAGGTTTGCAGTGAAATTTAATTATTGTGTATTGCTGGCGAACTCTTCCTGGACCCCAAGGGCTTCCAAAACCCAACCTTGAAAACAATTGGATTAAAACATTTTTTTTACACAAATATCTCTCAGTATTGTAGTTTTTTTGTAGAAGGATGCTGAGTTTTGAACTGCAAGGCAGGAGGCCTTGAGGAAGACCAAAGAGGATGTTTATGGATGTAATGAAAGAGAACATGAAGGCAGTTGGTGTGAGAAAAGAGGATGCAGAAGATGGAGATGGAGGTAATTGATTAACTGTGGCGACCCCTGAAGGGAAAAGCCGAAAGGAAAAGAAGAAGACTGTAGTTTTTCCCCTCAAGTATTATGTAGGCTGGGAAAAAAAAAACCCAGCTCTCCATAGAGCAAAACAAAAAAATCAACCCAACCCTGAAGTCAAAGAGCAAAATGTTCTTACTTTCATACTCCCGCTCCAAGATTGTTTTCTGAGGCAGAGCAGGCTACCAGTGCTGGTTTTAAGCACACCTCTCTTTAATCATCCCGGGAGCACTTACATCTCAGCTGCTTGGGGATCACTGATGTCCTGACAACTATGTGCAAATGTAATTGGATTTTTACTCTGTAATGAATAAAGTGAACAGGGAAAAACTCCCAGTAAAACAGCATCATCATATTATCTAATGAAATGTAAATTATAGCATCATAACACTTGGGAGGTGCAATGAAGGAAGAATGAGTGCAATCCCAGATAATGTTTGATGTTGTTGTGCTAATGGTAAGTGACACCATTTCTGAGCTACAGACTGAACTCCTTGTCTGAGTCTTTTAGTTTGCACTCTGTCACTTAGCTGGATTAGACGTGAATGTAAAATCTGTTTCACCTCTATACCCTTTTAATTGGATTTGGGTCTTTTGAACTTAATCAGTTCTAAATACGACTTTATTTATGTTTTTGTTTGTTTCCTTCGTTGGGGTACTATTAATTTTATTTTTTATCTATTGACGTTAAAATCATTTTATATTATCTTAAATCTGTGAAACATTTTTCCTTTCCAAAAAAGGTCAACTTTAATTTAAAGGAATGTCAAAAAATAATAGTACACTATCCTATCCTATCCTATCCTATCCTATCCTATCCTATCCTATCCTATACTATACTATACTGTACTGTACTGTACTGTACTATACTATAATATAATATAATATACTGTACTATACTATACTATACTATACTATACTATACTATACTATACTATACTATACTATACTATACTATACTATACTATACTATACTATACTATACTATACTATACTATACTATACTATACTATACTATAATATAGTATGGGTCATACTATTAGCTGGCCCAAATACATAGCTTTTCGTTTCATTCACGACAAACCCTACCACTGAGCCTAATTCTAACCCAAACAATTAGTTCACTGAAACTCAGCCACAGTTTGCATATATGGGTGACATCATGAACTGTAGTACTTCTTAGCAGCTCCTAGTAACAGATGTAGAATACTTGCAGTATTATCATGGTAGAACCTGAATAACTTATAATGTTCAATTGTTTGAGCTGAGTCTGATGTTGAGAGAAAATATTTCAGGAAGGTATGAATTTACATTGATTTATGTTTCCGTGTTAACATAAATACTACAGATCTTGGTTTTTCTTTATCCACAAATACCTATTATTATCTTAAACTTACTAAAACCAGCATTGATTGAAGCTTGATTGAAGTTTTGTGTTTGTGATTATTAAGAACCCATCTTTTCTGCTTGATTTTCAGACAGATTTCCTGGTGTTTGATAAAATTCTGCTCTCTTAACTACATGATCTAAATTCCTCTTGCCCATTTCCATACTAAGTTGCTAAGTCAGTTTATCTTAATTGGACCCATTAAAATATTATTCCTGTTCTTATGCATGCATTATATGGATAAACCTGCAGCATCTATGATCAATTTAAACAATACTATGCCTTACAGTTAGGGTCATGCAACCATGATGAGAGCTTCGGATTTCACTTTGCTGTATGAGTTCGGCTTCATATATTTATCAGTGTGATTTTTCTGGGACTGAAAAGTCCCAGAAAAGGAAGATAGCACAGTTACAATCAAAAACTGTTGAAACAAAGTGAATTTCTTGTTAATTCCTATTGAGTTTGTGCATGATTTATCATCAGTAATCACTCCTGCTGCTGTAACACTAATAGCTCCTGCAAGTTGCTCTCTCCAATAACGTTAGGGTGTAATCCTCACCTACTAATGAACAGCCAAGTAGGATTTCAAGTGCAGGGTAAACCTCGACCTGATGCCCCAACCTTTTCATCACAGAACGCTGTAAGAACGAGGGGAAGGAAGTGAAAGGTCGACAACTTCAAAGACAGAAAGCATGTTTGAGACCCTGGCAGACCAGATATGATATCTGTTGTTGCTGGTTGATGGAAAATCAAGGAACACAGAATACAGCAAATTATAAGCCTCCTTGTTTAATTTACTGCCTTCAACTTCTGCTTTTACTCCCTTCGAGAGCAAGGAAAAACTGGTGAGTGCAACTACACCAAAATCATCTGTGTGTCAGCCTTTATGCAAATGATGTTTTTCTTTGTCAAAATTCCGTTTTATTGACATGGATATTTAATAAATAAAATGTTACGTGTTAAATATTCCCTTGCTAAAGTTATACAGTTATTCAGATTCTTTTCCTAAAATGTGAAATAATTGTTCAAAATTACAAAACTAAACCTGCACAAAGATTTGATTTGACTAGAAGTTGCTAATTTTTTATATTTTTAATTAGATAAATTTCCTGAGTAAAATCTCTGCAGAACAACTGAATCAACACTATTTGTCTTTAAACACAATGAGGTCAATCATCTTTTAGCCTCCAGTATCAAGAGTCAGTGTTAATAGGATTACTTCAAAGTCAGGAAAGCACCTGCACAGCCAGCAGTCTCACTTTCAGCACCGCATGTACCAGGTCAAGAAAAAGCAGCTTATATACATGAAATATAAACCCTAAGGAGTTAAGTGAGAAATCCAGTGATCCACTTGATATTTCCTGTCCTATTTTCTTCAGGGAGGTATAGGAGCCTTGTAACTTTATGCATTATAATGCATACATTTGGATTGGTTCTTCAATCACTTTTTAGTGATTTGAAAAAGTGGATAGAACCTCCTAGAAGAGAGAATAGCTGAAACTGTGGGATGTAAAAAATAAAAATCCATATAACCCAAGAGGAAAAATACAAACATAAAATATATTTAAACTGCACTTTGAAACTGAGAGGATTGACAAGTGAACCTGGCTGAGGAAGTGAAAAAGACTTTGGATGCCCATTGCGAGTTGATAGTCTCCTTCCTGGTATTGCATGTCCCCAAATCCCTCACCCGGTGTCAGTGTGTGCACATACATGTGCAAACAAGGTTAGTAGTGACTTTTGACTTTTGAGCAGCAGGGTGCAGCAAATCCCAATATTTTGCTTTTACTGAAGTCTGTATTTTATTATAAGGACAAAGTTTCTGCCATTGATTATTCTCTGTATGTAGCAACTGAACTGAGTTAGCCTCTGTAGAGAAGGAAGACCGAATTTCAAGGATTTACAGTAACTGAAAATACAAAATTACCAGAGATACACACACTATTGAAATGTTACTTTTAACTATCACCAAAAAAATCATTCTTATTATATGTAATGCTGGAAGTAATGCTAACTAGATAGAGAGTGTAAAATGCTACCATGGTTGCTCAGTCTTGATATGGATCGCCATCAAAATCATACCTTAATCTCCAGAATTCATAATAATTTGTTGAAACCAAGTTTTGTAATCCTGCAAACAGACAAACAATTGATGTTTGCAGTCATGTGACTTCCTTTGCAAAGATGAATATAAAAAATAAAAGCAAAGTTAAAAAGATGTTAAACCTTATAGGATGGATAAAGAAACTCAACATTAGGAACAGCAAACAAATCATGTAAATACAATTTTAAAAATACAACTTTCTCTGCTAAAGATCCGAGAAGTTAGGACGATTGAAGAACTTCTTTGATGGAGTGTTAGGTTTAGAAGGGCTTGAAACCGACAAGTGATTCTCAACAAGGAGATAGAGAAACTGTAAGTGTAAAATCAAATGTCAACTACAACACTGACAGCTTTCAACACTCACTGACTTCCTTACTGCTTTCGTATTTTCCAGATAAGGGTGCAATCATGGACATCGGTGGTTTGGAGACAGTGGTGGCAAACTCTGCCTATGTTTCAGCCCGTGGCAGTGTGGATGGAGCTGCTGCAGCTACTATGCGAGACAAGAAGATGCGAGCCAGGCTGAATCTCCCACACATCAGAGATTGTGAACAGATGAAAGCAACTGTAGACAAAACGTTTGACAGCATGTGTGTCAAACAGCCCATCGGCAAGCGCTTGTTTCAACAATTTCTAGACAGTGATACAACCCATAAAAACGCTGGGGAGCTGTGGAAAGACATCGAAGACTACACCATATGCCAAGAGAAGGACAGAGTTCAGAAGGCCCAAAAAATGGTCAATAAATACTATGAGTCATCTTCAAAGAGTTTTTGCAGCTTCCTGGAGGAAAAGGCCGTCGCTCGCGTTAAGGAAGACTTTAAGAATGTCCGTGGGGATCTTTTCAAGGAGAGTGAGAAGCAACTGCTCAAACACTTGGAGAAGAAGGCCGTAGATGGCTTCAAGAATAGCATGTACTTCCTTCGTTTTGTTCAGTTCAAATGGCTGGAGAGCCGGCCTGTTGATGAGGAGTGGTTCATGGACTTCAGGGTCCTGGGTAAGGGTGGATTCGGGGAAGTGTTTGCTTGTCAGGCTAAGGCAACTGGAAAAATGTATGCCAACAAAAAGCTGGAGAAAAAGAGGCTGAAGAAACGCAAAGGCTATGAGGTAAAGTGACAGAAACCGTAGCAGCGGTCTCATTTGATGTAAAGAGTAGAGGTTGTGACAGTTGCCCAGTGTTTGCGGTGGCTAGTTTTTAAGCACAACAGCTCAATGCAAAGAAGCTTGTGAGTCAAGAACGCACAAAGCAGCTCAGAGCTAAACAGAGATGGTTTACCACTGCCTCTAAAAGCATCAGTGGATAAATATCTTTAATTTTGCTGTGTGCCTGCCATTAGTGAAAGGCAACTCAAAGCTGGTCATCTGCAAGCTTGTTTTGGTCTACTAGTAGAAAAATGTTACTTAAAGTCATAAGATCTCTAAATATTAATCATGTTTTTTGTAATCTGGCCAGTAATTGTATGAATTGAGGGATTTTTGGGAGATTGTAGTACCACTTTTTGCATCTTCACAATACCATGTAATAGAATTATACTGTAGAATAATCACTTGTTTTTAGCCTGTATCTCACTCTAAAACTTTTTCCAGCCAAAAGACCACCACTGAAATTGAGTCGCTTTTATTGTTGAGATATGACAGATTGATAATTCCACAGGAGGAATTGTAAACTAAAAAGTTAGTCCTCAACATTAAACATGCTACAATATGCTAATCTCTTCGTTATGCATCAGAGATCCTCTCATGATGTACCTGTAAAATGGGCTCCCCATTTTAGTGATAGCATTCAAATACCAACGTGGACACTAGAATTTTATTGGTTTTATTGCTCTTCATACTCTGAAATATTAAAAAATGGGAAGTTCTCAGTAGAAATCGTATCTGCTTACATGTCTTGCCTTTGTTAACCGTAACCATCATGTTCTGATGTTTCATTCACGTTTAGGGAGCAATTGTGGAGAAACGTATCCTTGCAAAAGTTCACAGTCGCTTCATTGTGACATTGGCTTACGCCTTCCAGACCAAGACCGACCTCTGTCTAGTTATGACCATCATGAATGGTGGAGATCTCAGGTGCTCAATATTAACATTATGCAAATTACACTTGTACAAACTGAAGTGTGTAGACTGAGCTAAACACTGCCATTTAAAAACACTGCAACGCACTAGCGCCTGTACTTAACAAAGAAACCTGTGCTCTCTAATCCCTGCTAATCAGTCTAAGGTAGATAAACCTCAGCTAATAAACATACTGGGATCTCAGCTACATTGTGCTACATGCTTAAGAATAACACAGCACTTCTTGATGACACAAATGCTTGTGACAATACAATAACATCTAGCCCTGTTGTTCACAGGTTTCATATGTATAACGTGGATGAAAAGAATCCCGGTTTCGATCAGAAGAGAGCGTGTTTCTATACTGCTCAGATCATCTGTGGTTTGGAGCACCTTCACCAACACAGGATCATCTACAGAGACCTGAAACCAGAGAATGTACTGCTGGATGATGCAGGTGAGAAGTTTTCTCTGCAGCTTCTCATGCATCTGCATGAACACACTGATGGTGAAGCCTCAAAGTTCCTGCTCTAAACCAAGGACCTTTTGTCTAGTTCTAGTATCGCAAAGCCAGCTTTGCAGGCTAATGAACTAAATGGATTTACACATGATGCTGGTTCACTTTCAACTGAACTAAATCACCATGTAGTGTATTTGCAGCTCAAAATTGTAATTAGGTATTCAATTAAAACTCATATTAACTTGTGTTCAACTAGTGGTATCCCTAGTTAAATGAAATCATCATCATCACTCTATTGAATCCAGTAACCACTAAATACAATTATTAAAAATCTTATTTACATCAAAGCCAGTGAATAACAGCTGAATATTTTAAGATTTAATTTTTCAGTACAGTTTTACGTCATAAGAAAATCAGAAAAATAATATTCAGATGTAAATAATGTATTCATAAAGAATATTTAATGACGTGAACTCAGTAAGACAGACATGTAATTAATCTCATATTTGATTAATGTTTGTTTGGGGTGGATACTTTTCACAGGTAATAGTTGTAAATTCATTAGCCATATGCTACACTGTAAAACACAGTAGCATTGTTCAATAATTAACTGGCAGGAGATTCAATTATAAAGTAGTGTGTGGCAGATTCTAAGAGTAAATATTAAATTACTTCATATTTCTTTAAATGAATTCACAGTTCATCACTGATTTTTAAATTTACACCAATTTCTAATGGCAGTATTTTAATAGATGACAATGTGTTAACATTATTACATCCAACTTCAAAGTGTTAATGTATTGCGATTGTCAGTGTTCGTGTGTTCGTCCATCCGTTTGTTTGTTTGTTTGTTTGTTTGTTTGTTTGTCCACCAAATATCTTCACAACCGTTGCAGATAGAAAAATGAAACAAAAAGCACAATACTCAGGTGGCAATGTGGATGAAAGTCAGACGATGACCTTGACTGAGAAAAGAAGGTCATGGTCTAATTTCAACTTTTGTACACTCAGGAACTGGATAGGACAGAAAGACGAGGGAGAAGGCCAGTGTAAGACCCTAGATCAAAGCTAGTTCACAGCTTTACAGTGATCAAAGGCCCTGTCCACATGATGCCGGAACTTTTTGAAAACGCAACTTTTTTGTTGCGTATACGCTTTCTGTCCACACGACAACGCAGATATCCGGAATGAAAACGCAACTTTTTGAAAACGCTGGCCTAGGTGGATTTTTTTTAAAAGCTGGGTCTGCGTTGTCATGTGGACGGTGTATCTGTAACTTTTTAAAAACTCTGACATCTTGCCTGCAGTGAAAACCGCTGTGACATCATACTTATGGGCCCGTGTGTACAAACATGATGGATGTATGAACCTTGTTGATGGCAGCATTCTTGCAGGCGTTTTGTGACAACAAAACACGGAGGATTCCTATTGGATAAAATTTGACTCAATGCTGCCACCACATGGTTTGGCATGCTTATAGCTGTCTTCGAAAACACATTTACGTGTGGACGGAGATTTTTTTGAAAACGCTGTCGTGTGGACGCGAATCGTTTTCGACGTGTTTTCAAAAAGTTGCGTTTTCAAAACAATCCATCGTTGTGTGGACGGGGCCAAAGTGTTTCACAACTCAAGCCAGGATGTGCCCATTTACACACAGAAGCTATTACACAAGATTCAAAATAGAACAAATATACTGTACTTCATGAGTCTGTCATCAAACCCGTTTGACTAAGTGTCGAGAACCTCCTTCTCTGTTACTTTCCTTATTAAATTAAAAAAATTCTACTATAATTATACTAATGATAATAAAAAAGAATACATACTGTCAAATTAGAAAAAATATATACTTACGTTCGTTGATAAGGATAATGGTACACCATTAACTAACACGTTGAGGGAGAGCTACCGAGTTTGTGTGAGGACCCAGATACCCCTACCACTAGAAAAACCCATTGAAAGTCTTGACTATGCCTCAAACACAGTAAAATATTAACACAATTACATGGCAGTCATCATAGAATAAACGTGTCTATCACAATTGTGACATGCACACATTCAGGAAAAAGAATGTTTGAAGTTTCTTTGAATTCTGTTAAACATTTTCTAAGAATGCATGGATAGATCAATTTCCTTACCAAATCTTATATGGTAGCCTGAGTCACCGATTAGAGCAAGGTCATGATAAAAATAGCAAGTTATGCTAATCAGTGGAAGTTTCCTTACATTGTAGCAGAGATTGCAGCAAGTTTGTTTCATTTAACTCCCACAGTTGTCTTCATCTTCCTACAACTTACTGTTCTTACAGTCATGATGTAATAAATTACAATTTGTCCCCAATTGTATTGCGGTTTGCACCAGTGACCTCACCAATGTGGTGAGGTTCATGGCTGGTGAGGCACTGATTTCATCATAAGTAGATTTACAAAAATATTAACCTACAGTTTAGCTTATTCACCATTTAACTAGCAACAGTGAGTGGGTTATGTTTAAGTTTAATAGCAGAATTACTTACACACACAAAATGTAACACACAAGTTAGCACATTTGATTAAAAAAAGTTAGGTTGTTACCTATACGTTTTTATATGTTACATGTACTTATAAATGAAGTACATGCGCTGATCCTTCTAAAAAAATAAATAAATTTGAGTTGAGATATGTAATCCTCCATTTTTATAGTAAGGCAAGGTGAGCGGGAAAAACAGATGAATGACTGCACTTGATGGTAGATCGCAGTTTACTGTCACTTCTTGTACGGCCGAGGAAGAGGAATCCTCGGTCGAATTTTCCCAGCCGTTTCAGGACTGCTCAACTCAAGAAAGACGTTACACACATGCAGTTGTTGACAAAAAACACTGCACATTAGCTAAATTATGGGAATTTAGTTCATAGAGCAAACGTGTTTGAACATTTTAATAGCAACATATATTAGTATTATGATAGATAGTATTACGGTCTCACTGTATAACTACCAGCACAGCTAGTCGAGTAATTGTGCAATCCATGGTGAGGCTCTGCTGGCTGGTGCCTCACCACAGGTTTCTGCTCCATATTTCAGTGGTAAATGTGAAAATTTTGCGATTTTGAGTAAAAATGACCTAAAATTGGTGACATTAAACAGAAAATAACTTTATACTACACATCACTGGATAAATATAACCATTTCATAAATTTATTCAGTTTTTTTTTTTTCTTTCGTGACAGCAGGTGAGGCACGGCCTCACCTGGTTTTCACCATTATTACTGTAAGACAGTAGAATATTTTGAAAATTTAACTGTAAATTCAGGATTACATTTTACAGTGTACTGTTGTAATCAATGCCTTTCCACTCAGGACACGTCCGCCTGTCAGATTTGGGTCTGGCAGTTGAACTGCCACCAGGAAAAAACACAACAAATGGATATGCAGGAACTCCAGGTATGTGAAATAATCCAAAATTATAAGTGAAAGATTTTTTTTAAATGGCCCTTTGGAGAGGAAGCTCTTCAAGGTTAACTGTGATCAACACCATTTGAGTTTTTCTACTGTGTGTTGAATTCTGTTTTCTTTGAATATAGGCTTCATGGCTCCTGAGCTGCTGCTGAAGAAGGACTATGACTACACAGTGGACTATTTCACTCTTGGAGTCACCCTGTATGAGATGATTGAAGCCAAAGGGCCATTTAGAGTACGAGGAGAGAAGGTACTAAACATACAGTATGTTCCATAGATGCAGATCAGGAAACTTTGTAGTGCAAAAATATCAAATCTCCTCTTCGCAGTTGGTCTGGGGTTCATTCTTGTCAAACCAAACATACAGAATGTTTTTCTTTTTTAGGTTGAGAACACTGAGGTAGCTCGCAGAATCACAAAAGATCCAGCTGTGTATTCACCAAAGTTTAGCAAAGAGAGCAAGGACATTTGTGAAGGCCTGTTGGACAAAGACCCAGCAAAACGCCTCGGTTTTAAAAATAATTGCTGTGAGGAGCTCAAGAATCAGCCCTTCTTCAAAGAGATTAACTGGGGTCGCCTGGAAGCAGGTGGGCAATGAGAATCCTCTACATACAAGTGAAACATGCTCATTCTATCAATGACCTTACTCACTTAATCACATTGGAGAGAGGCTACATGTGGAAAGAGTTTATGGATAATCCAAATGAAATTAGAAAAATGCTTGTTATTTGCGACTTGCACTTCATGTCAGTTGTGTTCCTCTACAGGTATGCTACCACCACCATTTGTCCCTGATCCAAGGATGGTCTATGCCAAAGACATTGATGATGTGGGCGCCTTCAGCACAATCAAAGGAGTCGTCCTGGATAACAAGGACACAGAGTTCTACAATGACTTTGCTTCTGGCAATGTCCCAATCCCCTGGCAAGAGGAGATGGTTGAGACGGGAGTGTTTGGAGAGCTGAATGTTTGGGGAGAGAATGGCAAGCTGCCCAGCAACCTTGATCCAAACTACGTGGAAGCTAAAGGTGGAGGATGTGTGATTCTTTGAGTAGCAAAAGACTGCAACAAAGCAAAGGAAATAGGATCTATAAAACCAAACCTGTTTAGATTAGTTCTGTGCTCCAATGGTGCCACTAACTCCTAACTCCTAACTTGTGTAATCTGTAATTTGTACATTAATCTGTTATTTCTTAAATTAATTCATGTTAAATCTATGTTACATATTGTTAGGTAAACGGACTTTTATCCCGAAGCCCACCCAGAGCAGTTGTGCGTGTTCAAAACTGCAAGGAAGAACAAGAAACAAACCGTCTCGTTCATCAAATATGTATTTTTATCCTAATACAATATTTCTAAGCAGATCTGGGTTCTCTGTCCCTAACACAAAATCTGGTGTTGTCTGAACCGTGACAAAGGGCAGGAACAACACATTCCAGAGAACCTCAGATATTTATTATGCCCGTCTCCAGGCTCCACCTTAAGGATGAGCCGCTATACATTAACATATGCATCGTGTCTTTCTCTGGCTGGTTGTTTGTCCTTATTTGGTTCTCCAGTGTCAGTCACCAGTACCAGTCTCACATACCAGTCTCCCGTACCAGTCTCCAGTGTCTCCACCTACAACAAAGAGCCAGACAAATTACACAGCCGGCGTCCGCCGCTAAACAGTGGACGCCCATTACACAATGTATTTAGCTATATCATTATTAGATGAAATACAAAGTAAATACAAACCTGAGAATATATTTGATTATATTTTCCTTCAATATTAAGGTTATTATTTACTTTTATTACATCTATAGTGTTGTTGTACATGCGGTTAAAAGATACGATATTATATAAACAATATTGATATATTGTAGTTGCAAAAATGGCTGTATCATTGCTACATATGTAAATATTGCGTTTAGTAGTTATAGATAAATTAATTATGTACATAGAAACCGCATTTGGTGTTAAAAAATTCACTGTCTTTACAATATTACTGTAATGCAGTAATTCTTATTCTTGTGTAATTCATAGTCTTGATGTATTGTGGAAATAGTCTTGAATTAGACAGAAGAGGTAAAACTACTTAATAAAATCCAGCAAAGCATAAATATATTGTATGATTTGAATCTCTTTTTGTTTTTTTAAAACTTTTTCAACGAATGAAGAAAGAATGAAGAAAGGACAGAGAAAAGAATGTTTCAATGATGAATTTCTTTCTTTCCGCAAATTTCTACCTGCTTGTTTTTAAATCAGAAGTACAAGAAGCTTCAGTCAGAATAATGTAGATGAAAATGCAGATAGATACAGTCCTAGCTTTAAAGTATGTCATTTGAAAACCCACAATTGCCATCAGTGACAATCTGCAAACCTTATCAATCGCCTTGAATTAGACAGACGGCCATACGCACATATTGAGTCTTGCTCGTCCCATTTTATGTAGTTCTTTTATTGTTTCTAAATCTTTTTATTGTTATATGATGTTTGAGGTGCTCTCAAATTCATTTTATTTTAAAATGCTTTCATAAAATGGGACTCCCAAATGGAGATATAGATACAAAGACAAGTATTCAGTTGATATTAAGTGAAATTAAATCATAATTACATCAAAACTTACAACTAATTGAGTATTTTCTGTCATTTTTTAAATATCACTGTACAGTTATATAAAAAAGGACACGGAACCACCCTTATGTCTATGTTAGTGTGAGTTAGTATGAACCCTTATGCCATTTTCATTTGTTACTTTTGACAGTAATCAGTATATCAGTATGTAATCGGTATAGACAGTCTGTGCATCAAACCAAACTTTAACGGTGATGATTTTCTGCATGATGCTATAATTTAGGTAACAATATGTCTAATTTTTATTGAGATTAAACATTAACTCAAATCACCACCATACCTTTTTATTGAGATTGGCTTAGTATTTTAGGCAACAGTTAAGGTGAAATATTAAACCACACACATCAAAATTTTATAGTTAATCTTAAATTAACAGTGAGCAATTCGGCAATAAAAGCTAATGTGAGATTGCATTTAATCATGCGTGTCTGTAATGCCGTTTCTCCAATTGGCAAAGAAAGATGTGAATTTGAGCAAAAGCTGCTTCTGCTTCAGTTTTTTTCAATGATCGACAGCAGATCCTGTCTGTCCAACCTTGTTAATTAGATTATAGTAATGGCCTTATTACAAGAGCCCAGAAACACTCAAGTGTCCGCCATGCAAACCAAGCCTCTCTGCATGTGTGTGTGTGTGTGTGTGTGTGTGTGTGTGTGTGTGTGTGTGTGTGTGTGTGTATTCATGAAACAGAGAACAGAGACACGTTGCGCTGTAGTGTATCAGTCACAATGATGGATATGATGATGTTGAAGCAATGACTTCACCGAAACTCTGTTACATAGAGTACACAAATCCTGACTGTGCAAATTAATACAAATGTTACATTATTTAAACATCTTTAGCTAAGAACACATTAATCTGCTCAGAAATGAATCATAACCTAAATTTAGTTCAGTGCAGAACTGCACAAAGGTTTTTTTTTTCAGTTATGTCACATTTTAAATGATGGGAGTTTATGGACAATTAAAGATATTGCTTCACTCCCCGATCAATATAATTTTGTACCTGACAGCATTTATTATTGCTGATGTTGCGCAGGTCACATCAGTACAGTGCTGGCCTCCACCCTCCTTACATACAACATTTAATTCAGACAGATTGAAGTGCTTTAAATGTGCAGTTTGTAGGACTTAAAAGGATCTACTGGGAGAAATTATATATTCCTAATTATACTTTCATTTATTTAAGATCACATAAAAGTAAGATTTTTCAGTATTTATAAAAATCCTTAAATATCGTATGAGAGAGCAGGTCCAGGTCTCCCATGCTCTACTGATGTTTCTACAGAGGGCCACAAGGGACAAACACGAATTTTAGCTTTAGATGGTGCCTCTCTGAACATTATTTCAGGTCATCCATTAACATAATAATAAACTTTAGAGCAGTTTATAATCTGAAGAAATAGATTGAAATCTTTGTTTGCAATGGGCACTCATACATTAATGATTAAAATAAAATAACTATAATGAAAACTTGTATTTTTATTTAAAGATAACTTATATGACAGAATAAAACTATAGCATGTTAAAGTTTTTTATCATATTTTTTGCAGCTTGCCAGTTAGAATATTTTCTTATTATTTATTGGATTATTATGAATGCAGTAAGAAGGGGTTTGTATTTGTTGTTGCAAATTAGGTGTGAAAATTTGTAATTTGCTTGTGTTCTCCATACCAGGATCACCATCAAGCTTTTTAATCCAGTATGTCATTAACATTCTTTAAAACCACATCAGCATTTTAAATGTTATGTTTATTTGAGGGTATAGCATTGCATTGGTGTTGATTTTCAATATGTTAAAAATTTTGGCACTAATCATAGGCATTACCAACATTTACACATGTTTTACATGAAATCTGTCCTGAATTATTGTGATGGCCAACTGATACATGCCAGCAGCAAAGCTTTTAAAATGTGTGTATATACTGGGGAAAAAGAAAAAAAAAAGATATTCATCATTTGCATTTCGTGCACACAAGAAAAGTCTTCTGACTGGCAGAAGTGTTAATTTCAGGCATATTCCTGTGTTTTATTTCAATCATTTCTCATTTATGTGCCAATATACTGTATATGCCTTCATTTTAAATAACAGACCTTCATGTCAGTGCTGACTTCAGGGCACCATGTCAGTGTCTGGAAACCCTAAGGCCATATATGATTAATTTTATCCGAACTTTCCCTTTAAGCATAGGGGTCAGTGCGGACACGACTGAATAAATACTTCAGCTGACTGAAGGGCAAGCGAATGAAATATTAACAGACAAAAGATTATGAGTTGAAGCTTGAATGTCTTTTCAATACTGTATATGACAGTACTTTGAACTGTGCTTGTGATTACTCGTTGGCAAAAGAGAATTCACATTTGATAAGATACAGACAGTAAATGTTGAGTTTAAAGTTTCTCATAAAGAATGACATGACTGAAATGAAGAGTGACCATGTGTCTTAAAACTCACCTGTGCTGCAACTATTGGAGGGGTCTGTATACAGTAAATACTAATTTGTGCTGCAGTACTTCTAAAAATTACGTTTTGGCATGTTTCCACATGTCAGTTAATGTATAGAGGCAATAATTTCATCGTAAGGGTGCATTAGAGCAGCCAGAACTTTAGCTAACTTATTTTAAGTGACAGCACTGCACTATTTAAACATGGCATTTCCAAAGAGCAGCCCTCACTGTTGAATCTATATGCTTCAGATTAAAAAAAAATGAAGCTACAAAGAGCAAGACTTTCAAGACATCTTTTGTCCTGGCACAGACTCGTTAATGCTTAACCGTTGCTAAAATAGAAACTTTCTGCATTCAATACATCACCCACCATCAGTGTTTGCTTTGCCATCAATTAAGGATTACTACATTTGCACAGGGAACTTAAATGACCTCACTAAAATCACAAGCTACCAATTCCTCAAAAGGGGATACAGGCAGCAGAACAAGATGATGTGAGGAGCCAAATAAAAGACAAATGATGCCCGGAGTGAACTTGAAGGAGAATAAGGGCATCATAAGGAATGATTTGCTTCATCATGAAATATTTCCCTCATGGACTCATTCTTGCATCTTCCAATTCATTTGAATGAGAAACTGTCTCCAATTGTTTTATAGTTATTGCGCTTATAAAATATTTTGCAATTACGACTGTAGACAAGCCTCTTAAAACATACCTGCTGAATAAAACAATGCACTGTTATATCAGCTGTCACCGAAAGAAGCTTCAAAGAAATCAGTGTGAAATGATTGCAGCCTTTTAAATTTCTTGGCACGAGGATTTAAAGGTGTGATAACTGAGATTATCTCTGCCTCCAGTGCCAATCAGAAGAGGAAAAAAGTTCATTGTATGCTTACATTTCTATGGTAACATGCCAGGCCCGAGAAATGTCATCAATTTTGGGCGGGAATAGCAGACTTATAATGTCGCTACAGCCTACAAATCAATGCTCAAATTAGACCAGGTTTGAGTGCATGAGACAAAAATCCTGAGTCAGTTCTCACACTCTCAAAATGTATGTCAGATACAGAAGCTGTGAATAGAGCTCCTCTCAGAGCAGTATCTTTAGTTTTGCTAATTATTAATAGAAAATTATTTTCAAGATGAAAGACTTCATTGAGATTATAGCACTTTTCCTGGGTTTTGTAAGCTGGATATTGGTTTTTGTATCACTAGAAGATCAATATTGGAAGGAATCCACCACAGATGGCAGTGTAATTACAACTTCCACACTCTACGAGAACCTCTGGATGTCATGTGCGAGTGATTCCACAGGGATTTATGACTGTCGCGAATTTCCATCTCTTTTTGCTCTCCCAGGTAAGTCAAATCAGAAAAAAAAAAAATTCTTATGGTAATTTTATAACTATGAATATAACAATTGTAAAATTGTAGAAATGTTTAGAAATTCCTAAATTTCTAAAAATTCTAATTTTTTTGAAACTTTTTACAATATGAAAAAGTTACAAAAGAAAAAAAATGCTACCTTTACTAGTTTTTAATAACAACTAACTTTTGCTTATTTTAATACTTTTCACATTATTATTCAGGCTCTATTTTCACAGATGATTTAGCTTTCTGCAAAAGCTGAGTGTGCATTTTTTTAAATCTGAGTGTCACATTGACAGAAATACAGCTGTGTATTTTTTGAAAGATTAGGGCAATGACTTTGCTTTTCTAGCAGAAAATTAATATGAACTATACAGAATCAGACTGATCAAAAAAACAAAAAAAAAACCATACATTTGTTATTCAGTGCTTTAATCTACAGTTCTTTGACAGAGTTACAACTGTAGTCACTGTCATAGTTTGAAAAAGTGGTTCTAGATTACATTTGCTGAAGTTTATAAGAGGACTTCACACCAAATGTTAGACAAATATTAGATATAGATTATTTTATGCATTTCATTTTAGATGCAAATAGGCTCAATCAAAGGCATGAGTTTCATACGTCTTGCAACCATTATTACATGGTTTTAAATTTTTAATGCTATTGGAATTATAACTGAAATTCATTTCAAAAAAATAGTTTCATGCAATGCATGTCGGACATCTGCACTGGTCATATTTAATAATAGTTGAGTGAAGCTTACTTTGTGTGAAATTGTGCGGAATTCTTGCTGAGACTAAAATCTTGTAGAAGAAAAGAGATTGCCAGAAATCCATCAATTCAAATAATTCTTAGGTCTTATGTTAACTTCAATCTATTTGGAATAGAGTAAGTGAATGTTGAATGTGGGCTGAAATCCAGCTGTGGCACTTCATCACCATGGCAATAAAGACCTGATGGCCAGCCGCATTTGTTAAACTAATGATGACAACTCTCTTGGGTTCAGTTGTCAGACAAGCAAATAGGTTTATCTGAGGGGCAGGAACCCTGGTCAGTTGTGGGCTGGTATGTGGTGATCTTCCTTCACCCCTCATCCTCCCCCATCAATGCCAGGACCTTTCCCATCATCCCTTGGACACGGGATGAAGTGAGGAGGCAAAGTCTCAGTTGTTTCTCACAAATAATTGTCTGATATCATTGACAGAGTCTTCAAAGCAGATGCCAAAGCGTGACAAATGGCTTGAAGTCAATAGACGTTGGTTTGCAGGTTAGGGTTGGGCTCACCCTTCAATTGTCACTTCAGTTTAGTAAACATTTGATGTCTTTGAAAAGGTTCAAAGAGATTAGGCCATAGGGTGAATCATAACTTGGCTATTTAGAATTAATAATTAATTTTTTTGTTTTCTGGAACATCTTAGAACAGACGTTAGTTGTGATTGGTGTGGCACACCGAAACGTTGGGGCCACCAAATCCACACATTTCTTTCTCTGGATAACAACGCGGGTCGGACAGAAGATACAAGGAGATAATATGAACGCGATAGTGGAAGCTTTTGCCTTCTTCCTGGGATTTCTGGCCTGGCTGATGGTTGGGGTTGCCCTTCCAAATAGAAACTGGAAAGTTTCTACGGTGGACGGTAACGTGATCACCACATCAACAATCTATGAAAATCTGTGGATGTCATGTGCAACCGACTCTACGGGAATTCATAACTGCCGGGATTTTCCATCTTTGCTAGCATTGAGTGGTATGTGACAAAAAGACAGACACTGTTTTTGTGCTATTGATGACTGTCAGCCTAGAATACTAATGCAATCACTGACTAACACAGTTTTACCTGTCTTAAACTTAAAAGTGAGAAAAGAAATCAGTGTCCTTGTTTGCCAGTTTCCTTTATCTGGAAGTTGATTAGAGGTGTTCTACAGTGATGACTACAATATGTGGTAAGAGGGGTAATATTAAATATGATGAAAGAGGACAAGCAAGGTCAGCCAGAGTGAACCCAGACAACATAAGATTTTTTTGTTGAGTACCAGTTCAGGTAGCCATAAATAGATAAATGTAATCTTTAAAGACCAGTACGATAGGCTACGGCTGAAACACATGGAAGTGGATAACCAGCACAGATCAGCCCTGAGATCGGGGCTTCATCTCATCACAGGCAGAAACATAGTTGAAGTTAACACGTTGAGGGCAAGTTTGTGCTTTGTTAAAGGGTTTGGAATCGGGAATCAAGCCCGTTTGGTCCTATTTGACTGTACGGAAATTCTCATACTGATTTTGGAATGTAACATACAACTATGGCTATGTCATATCTGTTGAAGAGGCAGGCACTTTGAGTAAGGCAAGGCAAGGCAAGGCAAGTTTATTTGTGTAGCACAATTCATACACAGGCAATTCAAAGTGCTTTACAAAGGCAACGAAATACAAGAACATTTTAAAGTCAAAAGGGGATTGAAACAAGACAATAAAATATCAATAGTAGAACAATTAAAAGGAAAAAGTCAATCGAAGATACCTGGTATGTTTTTTCTAAAAGCTTTATCCTCTGACCATGCTAGCAAAAGGCCTGCTAGAGGGTTCCGTCTGCTCTTATAAAATCAATGTTACTGTGATGTGATGTGTTATCACAAATAAATGTATTTTTTGATGTTTACACACAGGGTACATTCAGGCGTCCCGGGCACTCATGATCGCCTCCATTGTTTTTGGGACCTTTGGGCTCGTGGCCACTCTCTCAGGAATGCAGTGCTCAAAAATAGGAGGAGAAAACTACATCCTCAAGGGGAGGATTGCTGCAGTCGGAGGAGTGTTCTTTTTACTGCAAGGTAAAGACAGAATTGAAAGTGGATGAGGTGGATGTGTCCAAAAAAAGGGGGGAAATATTTGTTCACAGCAAACGTTTTATTAATAAGAAAAAAAGCAGATCCCTGACAATAATTGTCCCCTGAACAATCTAAAAATGATTTCCAGTTTATGTTAAAAAGAAATAATTTACTTTTACCAATGCAGTGTGCAAGAAAAAACATTTATTAACATGATAAATCTTTACATACATCCAGAAGAGCTGAAGAGCACACAGAATATGTTCATTCCCTTTTGGCTCACCAGGAGGAAATCGTCCACTGTATCACTGCACCCAGGGCATACTGCACACTATGGTGATGTTAGCATGAACACTTTGCTTTAATTAGATTCAGCTCATGCCAAATGAAGTAATACCTTACGTCTTGACCCTGGAATCCCACTTTAACATTTCGAATCGTATTTTATCATATGTGGATTATGAGTCATCAACTGGATTAATAATTTCCATAATGGCAAATCTAGATCTAATTGTCAGCCAGACTCAGCTTCTTATCTTTCATAGACACACTTAATCCATTTGAAAGACTCTGAATCTACATTATCTCATCTACATGGCAGATGCAGTGAAAGGTGTCTACCACTATGCTGTGACCCCATACTTATTACCCCTTCTAAATATACACTTTTTATCTCTGTTGTGGATTGAATTTGTCCAAAGTGATGGAAGATTTTTTCCAGTCTTCATTCTAGCACTTAATTACAGAAAAGCTATACTGTATCCCACAATGTTGAGGAGGATGAGTTCAGTACCTGCATCCTGTTCCAAAGATTTAAACAACTCTTCCTCAGCCCAAGATCTACTCTACACAAAATAAAATAGAAGATTCTTTGACATGAGGGAAGACATAATCTCCTTAAACTGTCAACACACAGACGAGTCCTGTTGAATTGACTTCACCCACAAAATACCCAAGACGGTCAATCCCATCAGGCACTCAAATCTATGTATGCGGAAGATAAGCTATCAGAAGTCAGATGGCCAGTTCGAAAGGTCAACCCATCCTCTAACAAACCTGAGGATACACAAAAGGCTTCACACAAAGCAGGTGGAATTGAGAGAATAGGCTCCAGAATGTACAATTAAAGTGACAAAGAGGAGAAAAGTTACATTTGCAGTTCATTTAACTTTGAAAGACTGCATATATTCTTTACAAAACACATGAATATACAGTGCGGATTCGCACATCAACGCTTGCAACTTGACCGCAAATATTTGGTAGGCAGTCACGGGATACAGTACGTGCATTCTATTGGCTGACGGCATCTGGAAGTGCACTCCGTTCTGTGAGTCTCGGAGAGACACAAAAGTGCTTTGAACAGTCAGTAAGAGTGTGGGAAAAGGTAATACAGATAAAAGGTAGTTTAACATCAGTATGGGGAGGGTGCATAAACATTTCAATTACCATAAATAATAACATAAATAGTTTGTCGCTCTATTGTGGAATTCATTAATTGCCTGTGGTTCCCGGAACACATTAACCGAGGGAACGAGGCACCACTGTATAACTATACGGTCTGTAACAACCCAGCTCCTTTATAGTCATAGTCATAGTCAACTTGTCAAATGTACCATACATGCATGGAGAATTGTAACATTAAAAACAGATGTTAAGGGTTGAAATACATTGAAATACAATTATTTAATGAACCAAGGATGGTTTGAAAGCCCTACGCAGAGGGAAGTTCAATAAAAAATAACACAAGAGCCAACAGATACTGCACAAATAAAAGAAATATAAAAATCTGCTTTAGGAAGCTGCACAGAGCCTTTCTGCAGGTCAGGATGGGACATTCGACTATAAAAGCAACTTCGGCCTCCACAGGGGACACCTGACCCTGACCCACTTGTCTCCCCAAATAAGTGATAGGGTTAGCGTCGCTTCACTGGGTTTACTCTATAGGAATGCTCTTTAATTAGCTTAGCATCTTTTACATCAATATCCCGCTAAGGACTATGGTCCCAGTCAGAATATCATTAAAAAGTCATTGAAAACAATCCACTAGCCCAAACATATCATCAGGTTGCCTGATAGACGACCTAAATGCGGCAGTGATCACAAACAGGTAGTTTTCCATTACTTCACCGATTAGTGAAGCGTCAGGCGACTCTTCACAAACCTCCAATGTGGATGTTACTTAGAACTGTTCAAACTCAAATCAAATCCAGAAATATCAGGCAGGTTCATGTCTGATATTTCTAAAGTAAACATTGTTTTGTAGGGATTTGCACCTTAATTGCTATATCCTGGTACGCCGCCAACATCACGCAGCAGTTCTTTGACCAGTTTTATCCAGGGACAAAGTGAGTATACCACCAGCATCAGTACTACAGAGGGTATAATATCTGAATGACCCAATGTGAGAAGGTTGGTTGCAGTGGATTCAATAATAACCCATGAATGTTGCTGTGCCACAGATATGAGATCGGAGAGGGCTTGTACATTGGCTGGGCCTCATCTGTACTTGCAATCTGTGGAGGTTCATGCCTGATATTTAGTTGTAAAGTGAAGAGCCCCAATGAAAAAATGTGAGTAGGTGTTCCCAAAACACACTTTTGCCTGGGTCTAACGGAATAAAATGAAGCTCCTCAATGACATGTATCTCTTGCATTTCAGACCATACATATACCACCCATCCTCCAGAGGACATGCGATATCAACGGTGGCAACATCACAGACCAGTAACTATGGAAGAAATGCATATGTCTGAGAGGATACAAAGGATTCACGAAGGAATGCCAGTTAGATCAGTCTGCTTACTCAATTACTTTAAGAGGAAATTAACTACATTTATTATTCTGAAGGAGCACATGAGAAGTCAACATTTGCAATACAACACTCATGATCAGTGTCTAGAAGTATGAGAATCTTTTTAAAAATAACTAGTTTATATTTAAATCTTTTGTCTCTTTCCAAATGTGCTGATAACATAATGTGCTAATTGTGAACAGAGCAAAGAGAATATATCTACTATTTAACTTCAGGTACACAGGCTCACTGCTCATTGTATCATGAAAGAGAAACTCTCAGGAGTTAGGATGGGTGAAGTTCACTGTGTTGTGGAAAACATTCTGTACAGGATATTACTCCACAGTCTTGGAGTGCTAATGGAAAGTTGTTGTAAATACATTTCATCTGGATTTTAATATTCACTTCAATATTACACTTTAACAGCTCAAACTATCAGAGTTGCATATGAAATGGTAAACTATAATAATAACCACAAGGAGGATGAATAACACAAGGAGTAAAAGACTACCCTGCAAATGGGAAGTTTTGCTCACTGCTACAAATGTAGAAGAGTCCCCAAGACTCAATAGACATTTTTCAGTCGCAGGTATCCTTTTTGCCATTTTAACTGATCAGACATGAAATTTAACAAGGCCAATCAGGTTCATTGAATTGTAAAAACATTTTAACCTGCTCAATATTTCCGCTCAGGTCTGGGAAGTAAATCTGATTCTTACTTATGAAGTAAATGTATAGAACTGCATTTTATCGCAATGTCTTTCTGTTTGATGTTATTTCAACTGTCTCCTCTGAACTGGATTACTTAAGCGATGGTCTAACAAGTATAAACATTTCATATTGGTTTTGTGAATTTTTGGGGGTCATTTTTTATATATTTTCACAGCCATGCAGTTTTCCTGTGTTTGTGTTATGGATTTTATTATGTCTTATTTTCCATATATCATTTTCAGAGACTGATTTGACCAAAACAGAATTTTGTAATGTGATTCAACATTGAGTCGCAACTACAGCTGCACAATGTGCCTCAACCTTACCAATCAAAGAGAACACCATTTAAATTGTACAAATAAAGGAGTGTTTAGTTACAGAACTTGTTTTGATGGCATCATTATTTCCTTTTAACCTTTTGTGATGAAATTAGTGCCTTATAATGTGTCTGTTTGCCCATGTTTGAGTAAAGGACATTTAAAAACCAAGACATAATAGAGGTAGTGGTGAACCAGGTAGAGTCAGGAGTATTCTAACATTTTTACATGAAACAGTTGATTGATTATGGCAATAAAAAAAGCAGCTGCATCTTGACAAAGATAACTGTTTAGCAAATGTTTAATCTTCAGGGGCTTCATTTGCTAAATTATCCAGGCTTTGTCCATGGAAACGTAAGGCATGCCAGCCTTCACTCTCAGTGAGGTCCACAGCTCCTTTAGCAGCATAGAAGTCGCGAGAGGGTTTATTCCAGTCTAAAACATTCAACTCCAGCCGCTGACACTGCTTCTTCTTCCCCACCTCAGAAAATAAAAAAAAGTTTTTTGTTTAATCACACAGAACCGCTGATCTCACACAAAGAGGCTTTGAAATAAAACCTTACCTCAGCCACTTTGCTCAGTAAAGCCTTGCCAATACCATTTCCTGAAAAGGAAATCAGTACGAAAGTACAAGAATGAAATGATTTTCACTCGAAGACCGAATTCTTTCAGAAAAACTTGTTATAAAAGTAAACTCAATTTTATTTAACAGTTTCTTTTGAGGCTTCTAGGAAGACAACTTGATTGTAACTTTACCTCTGAATTCTTGCATCACATACAAGTCTTCAATATGTATTACACACCCCTTCCAGGTACTATACTTGTAGAAGTATAGGGAGTATCCAACAACTGTATGTCCTAAAGACAAACGTGAAAGAACGAATGACAAGAAAGAACAGCAGAAAAACTTAAAGTGACATTTGAATGTCTACGTGTTCTTGTGTCTTGCATTCAAATTAAAGAATATATTTATTTTAAAGTGTTTGGGAAATCTGTGTAGATTTCCACATAACCATCAATAAACTATAACTGAAATATTGTGCACATGTCCATGCATAAAATGATGGACTGGAATTTGAATCTACCGGCATTATTCTTTGAACCGTAGCAGCAACTTTAGTCAAAAAAAATAAATGAAAAGCATGATTTAATGGCTACAACAGCAGAATCTGGATGAAGAAGTCAGCAGCAGAATCCCTCTTTGTACGAGTGTGTGAGATCCTACAGGTTCAAACCTGTCTGGCCAGGAACCCCCCAAAGGAAAGGTCTCCATTATCACTTTACCTGCTTTATATTTATGCTCCTCTGGTACTTCTGCCACAAGGCATTCAAAGTAGGAATTCTGGCCAAATCCATCACGCTCCAGTTCTAAGAAATGAAAGATTTCATCATCCCACAAACACATTTCATGATAGCAGGTCCATTCTTGTGGATGCAGGTATATAAGAAATCATGGACATGAAATGTGTTCAAGATGTTTTATCATACTATTATCATTACAGCCTGTCCATATGATCAAATTCTTCTACTGTACAAACAACTTAGTCTAAATGAAGTATTTTATCCTTTCTACCTCCCAAAACATGTCCAGCAAAGTCATTTCTGAGCAAAAAACCCGTGGTGTGACGTGTTTAGACTTGCCTGGATGTTACTCATCCTTCAAAGTGACACCTGCGCACATGAACATGTCCCTGCTGAATTTATTTACAGTGGCTTGCAAAAGTATTCAGCCCCCTTGAACTTTTCCACATTTTGTCACGTTACGACCACAAACAGAAATATATTTTATTGGAATTTTATGTGAAAGAACAACACAAAGTGGGACACGATTGTGAAGTAGAAAGAAAATGGTACATGATTTTAAAAAAAAAATTACAAATAAAAACTGAAAAGTACAGTTTGCAAAAGCATTCAGCCCCCCCGAGTCAATACTTTGTGGAACCGCCTTTTGCTGCAATTACAGCTGCAAGTCTTTTGGGGTATGTCTCTACCAGCTTTGCACATCGAGAGACTGAAATCTTTGCCCATTCTTCCTTGCAAAACAGCTCAAGCTCAGTTAGATTAGATGGAGAGTGTTTGTGAACGACAGTTTTCAGATCTTGCCACAGAATCTCGATTGGATTTAGGTCAGGATTTTGACTGGGCCATTCTAACACATGAATAGTTTTGTTTGAAACCATTCCATTGTACCCCTGGCTTTATGTTAAGGGTCGTTGTCCTGCTGGAATGTGAACCTCCGCCCCAGCCTCAAGACTTTTGCAGACTCCAACAGGTTTTCTTCCAAGATTGCCCTGTATTTGGCTCCATCCATCTTCCAATCAACTCTGACCATCTTCCCTGTCCCTGCTGAAGAGAAGCACACACAGAGCATGACGATGCCACCTTAGATAATGGCCAGATTTGTGCAGCGCACCACTAATAGTTGTCCTGTGGACAGATTATCCCACCTGAGCTGTGGATCTCTGCAGTTCGTTGAGTCACCATGGGCCTCTTGGCTGCATCTCTGTTCAGTGCTCTCCTTGTTCAGCCTATAAGTTTTGGAGGGTGGTCGTGCCTTGGTAGGTTTGCAATTGTGCCATACAATTTCCATTTCCGGATGATGGATTGAACAGTGCTCCGTGAGATGTTCAAAGCTTGGGAAATCTTTTTATAGCCTAACCCTGCTTTAAACTTCTCCACAACTTCATCCCTGACCTGTCTGGTGTGTTCCTTGGACATCATGATGCTGTTTGCTCCTCAATATTCTCTTAACAAACCTCTGAGGCCGTCACAGAACAGCTATATTTGTACTCAGATTAGGTTACACACAGGTGGACTCGAGTTTGTTATTAGGTCAACATTTGGTCATTCAGCAATCATCAGGCAACTTCTGAAGGCAATCGGTTACACTCAGAGAAAAGGGAGCTGGGTACTTTTGCACACTGTATTTTTCGGGTTTTTATTTGTTGTTGTTTTTTTTAATCATATACAATTTTCTTTCTACTTCACAATTGTGTGCCACTTCGTGTTGGTCTTTCACATAAGAGATATATTTAGATTTGTGGTCGTAACGTGACAAAATGTGGAAAAGTTCAAGGGGGTTGAATACTTTTGCAAGCCACTGTATGGTGCAGCGACAATGGAGACTGATTTAATTCGGTGTTGATAGTATTCCAGCAGGAATTTCTCACTGTCATATATTTACCAATGTTCACCAGGGGTTCTGGTGTTTAACTAATGACTCAACACTACTAAACCCACCTCTGCTCCCGTTTAGAAAACACAAACTGTTAATATTTACACTGGTCACTATATACAATTCTAGTATAAAGTATTTTATTACTTTCTCTATTAAGCAGCATTAGAAAAACAACAACAACACAGTTCTAGCCAAATAAAATTCATCAGTCATGTTACTAAAGTTATTTTCACCAGGGGTTACTTTAGGATTTATCTGTCAGATAAACAGATTAGAAGTCAAAGCTATTTTAATATTACTCCTTTTTTTTAATGTTATATTCACTTTCATCTGTTATGGTTCAACAGTGAAATGTAGAAGTATGCAGGTTGTGCAAACTTTCAAATATTGCATTTTTTAAATTATTATTATTATTTTTTATTACAACATGTGCACTTACCTTCATGAGAGATTTTCACTTGTTCGGGCATTTTCTCATAAATTGCCAATTCCTGAGATTTAAAAAGTCATAAGTGAATGTGTGTTAACAGTCATTCAACAAATAAAGTAGACTTGTTATAATCAATCACTACAATCGGTTAAAGTCAGGTCCATAATCATGATTTTATTTAAGGCTCCAACACAGATTACACTCACCATGATCATTCTCTGTATTTCTTTACAGTCCTCTTTTATAGCAGCTCGTATTTTGAAATCCATGTTTGCAGAAGCGACGAATTATCTTCTCCTGTCGCCTTTTTTCTTCTTCTTTGGGGTTTGTCCGTTTGGGTTTTGTTGGCTTTACCGCCACCTAGTGGATGGAGGAACATTAGGAAAATAAATCATCAATCAATCGTTCCGTTTGTGCTGCTGTGGTGTTGCTATGGTGATGTTATAATGGCCTCTAGCATGCTTACAGTGTAAACTAATCCCGCAAGAAGACGCTTCACAGACGTTTGATGTTAAATGTGTTGCTCTTTCTAGTTTGTGAACCAATGACCAGTTTGATGTTTCCTTTTGGTTCCGTCATGATACCTGCAATTTTTTGTCATCTTTGATTCAACTGCCAATACGACTGATTTTTAATCATTACAGATGAACATTTTGTGGTACAAGATCTGTATTTGAGTTTGACACACCTGAATCAGCACATTCCTTTTTCTTTAATTTATACATTCTCACTTTTCACATGACAGAAAAAAATATTTATCAGGCTTACAGGAGTGGAGACAGACAGGCAGGTGTGTGTTCAGTGTGTGTTCAGTGTGTGTTCAGTGTGTTCACTTTGGAACAAGAGAAATATCCTTTTTTAGGTCCCAAGCAGCGGTCCATATCTGTATGACTGCACACCTGACCAAAAACTTAAAGGCCACACTTGCTCAACTTTTGATGTTGCAGTTTTGTTGATAAAGTGGCCCGGGTTTTAACACACACACACACACACACACACACACACGCACATGTACACACACACACACACACACACACGGAAGAAAGGAAGGGCAACCGTGTAGCAGCTTGTGGGGTTTGGCTCTTCGCTTAAAGGCACCTGTTTGTTGGAAGACACGGTGGTGTGTGTGTGTGTGTGTGTGTGTGTGTGCGTACGTTCCAGACTGTACATGTGTGAAAATGTATCAAGTAAAAAAAAAGAATTTCCCCACTGAGGGACAAATAAAGGGACTTTATTCTTCTTCAAACATTGATTTAAAATCGTGATGAATTTCAAAGCATAATTTACAATAATATATAATATTGTTAATAAGTCCAAAATATTCTTTCATATTTTCACTGAGTAACTGCATCAAAATTTAGTTTCAAAATGACGAGCTCCATCCATTTAAACCTTGTACATCTCTTGTCCAATGATAGATTACAACAAAATCAGTGGGAATAACTGTCAAAGTTAAATTTCCTTATTCTAAAAGTTTTACAGTTTTAATCTCATACTCATATATAAACAGTCAAAGTTGTAATTGTTGCAACAGATGCTTAACTCTCTGTTGAAATAAAGAATTTTAAAAACTGGAGAACTAGAAGTAGGGGTGAACCAGGTCATGAAGATTCAAAGTGAAGATTGAATGTTAATGTCAGAAAACACTGTAGCTATATTTCGACAAAGCAAACCATCATTTCTTGTACATCTTTAATCTCTTGGTGCTTCACTTGCTAGATTATCCACACTTTGTCTATAAAAACTTAAAAAGTGTCTGCCTTCACTCTCAGTGAGGTCCACAGCTCCTTTAGCAGCATAGAAGTCACGAGAAGGTTTATTCCAATCTAAAACAGTCAACTGCAGCCTCTGACACCGCTTCTTCTTTCCCATCTGAGAAAGTAAAAGTAATCTTTTATTAGTCACACAGAGCCGCTGATCTCACAGATTTAAAACAAAACCTTCTTACCTCAGCCACTTTGCTCAATAAAGCCTTGCCAATACCAATTCCTGAAAAGGAAATCCACACAAACACAGAAAGACATTATGATTCACTTAGATAGCACTGTCAACTTGATTTGTGGTTGTTGTTGGTTTTTTTAAGCATATTTGAAGACAGCTTGACATTCATTTAACCTCTGAATTCTTGCATCACATACAGGTCTTCCAAATGTATTGCACGCCCTTTCCATGAACTGTACGCGCCTAAGTAAAGGGTATATCCCACAAGTCTGTGCCCTAAAAACAAAAATAAAACACACAACAAGACAAGCAGCAAGAACAGCAGAAAATAAAAAGAAATCAGCAGCAGGATCATTCTTTGCATGTGTGTAAGATCCTGACAAGTTTGAATCTCTCTGGACAGGAACCCCACAAAGGAAAAGATTATCGCTTTACCTTCTTTAGATTTATGTTCCTCCGGTACTTCTGCCACAAGGCATTCAAAGCAGGGATTCTGGCCAAATCCATCACACTCCAGATCTGAGGAATGAAAGAGGACAGAAAACCGGTCTTCCAACAAACATCTCGTCATTCAATAAACACTGTCATGGTAGCGGGTGTTTTTATTATGCATATACAGTAGATACATGAGAAATCATATGCAGGAGACCATTCTGACAGCAGACAGAGACCAGGAAGCAGTAGAAAAAACACTCGTGCAATTTTTCACGTTAATAATGGAGATCTAATTTATCTAAGACCATTTCTGTCCAAAATTAACCCGTCAGTGACATTAGAACCGTCATTTTCACCTGGGTCACACCTGTATAAGCGCATCTGTCGGGCAAACGCATTAGTCATGAAAGATATTTTAGGCATTTAATGTAATAACAGCTATTTAAGATATTTACACTAATAAAAGATATTTTATGTATAATTACTGTCACAAAACTGTATTTTCTAGCGGAGAGAGATTGTAATGTGCGCACTTACCGTCGACAGAGATCGTCACTTGCTCGAGCATGTTTTCATAAATCGCCAAATCCTGATATTTAGAAAGTCAATGTGGAGACGGTCGTTTGAGGAAATACAATACATGATTATGCATTAATAAATAACGGTATGCTATGTTAAATTTAGGAATGTCATTTACTTTATGTGGCAAAAGAAATAAATGACACTTATCTATTCAACACAACATACCGTTAAATTCAGGTCAATGATTATTATTAGGATTTCTCTTGGTTCCAACACACACAACACTCACCATTATCATTCTGTGTATGTCTTTGCAGTCCTCTTTAGTAGCAGTCCGTATTTTGAAGTTCATGTTTGCAGGAGCAACAAATTCTAATTTTCTTGTTCTGCTTTTGGGTTTTTCTTTTTGGGGAGCTGCTATTACGTGTCAATGCTTTTATTAGCACTTCCGCCACCTACTGGATGGTAGCGGTAATGGAAAAGTTTTTATTCATCATTTTTAATATTTGTTTGTTTTTTTTTTGTTTTTTTGTATTTTGCATTGTCCTGACATTTTCAGGAACCTCAAAGACATGTTTTCCCTCCAATTAATTGATTTTTTTTAGATACAAACAATATTTTAGAGAAATATCAATCTGGTTTTAGAAGGAACCACAGTACCGAGACAGGCCTTTTAAAGATTTTAAACGACTTCAGGTGTAACGCAGACTCACAAAAACTCACAGTCTTGGTACTACTGGATTTAAGTGCTGCCTTTGATACAGTAGATCACTATATTTTATTGAATAGATTGAGAAACCTGGTGGGCCTCTCTGGTACTGTTTATAACTGGTTTCATTCTTACCTCACAGATCGATGTTTCTTTGTAAGTATGGATACATGTTCCTCCAGAACACATGAAATTAGGTGTGGGGTGCCTCAAGGGTCAATTTTAGGTCTAGTTCTTTTTAATCTTTACATGCTTCCCTTGGGGGATGTCATCAGGAGACATGGCATCAGCTTCCATAGCTATGCCGATGATACACAGCTGTACATCGCCGTGTCTCCAATGACTCAGGGCCAATTGATGCCCTTTTTAACTGTATTTTAGATATCAAGTCATGGATGGCAGAGAACTTCCTACAGCTCAACCAGGACAAAACAGAGGTTTTAGTTATAGGTCCTGAAGGCCAGAGAGAGAAACTTTTACCAAAACTACAAGATTTTAAACCCGCGCAATATGCAAAGAACCTGGGCGTTATTTTTGACTCTGAGCTGACTTTTATTCCACACAAAAAAAATATTACAAAGATAGGTCTTTACCATCTTAAGAATATAGCCAGAGTCCGCCCGTTTCTCTCTCAGGCCAGAACGGAGGTGCTGATGCATGCTTTTATCTCCTGTAGCTTATATTATTGTAATGCCCTGCTCTCTGGTCTTCTCAAAAAGAGTATTAATGATCTACAATTTTTACAAAACTCAGCCGCATGCGTGCTGATGAGGACCAGAGGGCGGGAGCACATTACACCAGTTTAAAAATCTCTATATTGGCTCCCCGTCCGTTTCAGGATCGATTTTAAGGTTCTCTTATTAATTTTTAAATGTCTTAACGATCTTTGACCGTCTTATCTATCTGACCTGCTCTTATCATATCAACCCCCGCGTACCCTGACGTCCTCTGGCACCGGCCTTTTAACCATACCACAAGTTATAACAAAAACCCACGGTGAGGCTGCATTCAGCCACTATGGCCCTTATCTGTGGAACAGCCTCCCAGAGAACCTCAGGGCCTCAGAGACTGTTCATATTTTCAAATGGCAGCTCAAAACTCACCTTTTTAATTGTTAATTTAACTGATTTCTTTTACTCTCTAATTTCCCGTACTTCTTTTATCCCTTTAATCATTTTCATTTCATTTATTTCTATTTTTATTTATTTTATTTTAAGCCTTGTGCATTTTATTACTTTAAAATTTTCTAAACCCCAAAATTTTTATACATTTCATCATTATTGTCTGTTTTTATTCCACTGTCTTAATTTTTTAGTTTTTAGCTCCACTGTTTCCTCTTGGGGGCCCTCCACACCGGGAGTTGTGTCTGGTCTGCCCACGGGGGCGTCACCCTGGGGATCCCTCGGGCCTGGGGGACTAGGGCGGCTCTGCACTTCGTGTGGTGTCTGCCCTGGTCTGTCGGGGTTGAGGGGGGGTCTCTGTGGCGGTGCTTCCTGTGGCTGCGGACTGTGGTGCCTCTCGGTGTGGATGGCCCCCATGGGTGGCTTCTCCTCACCTGGATCCTCAGTGCCAAGCCATGTTAACAGTCTGCTTACTGTATGTGTGACTGTGGGCATGTGTGCGGATGTTTGTGTGTGGGTGTGTGTGTGTGTGTGTTTGTGGGTGTGTGTGTGTGTGCACACAAGTAACATATTAAATACTAAAAATGACACGTATGCACAAACAGAAAAAGTAAACAAAGTAATTTGCCTGGAGTGTGTCAGCCTGTGAAAGGTGCCTGAGATAGATGGAAGTAGTAAAAGAAAAAGTATGTGAAGGTTTACTTGCATGTGGATTATTAAAGTGGAAGCAGTTGTGGTAAAGTTTTTTTTGCCATTGGTTGAAATGAGTTCCAAAAGTGGTACTTGTGATACCGGTGGGTCTGTTGGAAAAGGAGCTTCACTTTCTAGCTAGAGAGTAATGGAAAGGATGGTCAGGATTACTTGTGATGGACAGATGTTTGTCTTCAATCCTCCTCTCAACCACCTTAATAAAGGTTTACATTTTGCCACCTATAATAGAGACAAGCCTTTATATCCTTGTCATCATATCGTCTTGCTCTCATATTTCCCATATGTTGTTGTTTCCTAGGAGATCTAATCATTCCTATTTCACTTGAACTTGGTAAATAATTACATCCCACTTCAAAGTGGTGATGTTTTGTAATTGTCAGTGTTCGTGTGTTTGTCCGTTCGTTCGTCCGTTCGTTTGTCTACCAAATATCTTTGCAACCGTTGCAGATAGAAAGATAAAACAAAAAGCACATTACTCAGGTGGCAAAGGGGATAAAAGTCAGATGATGACCTTGACCTTGAAAAAAGTAGGTCATGGTCAAATTTCAACTTTTGTACAGTCAAGAACCAGATAGGATAGAAGGCCAGAGGGAGAAGGCCAGTGTGAGTAAGACCATAGATCAAAGCTAGTGCTTTGATCTATCCATGCACTAGCTTTGATCTATGGTCTTACTCATACTGGCCTTCTCCATATGCACTAGTTTATACACTAGTCAGGTACTACTTTCAGAGTACCCTGACCCACCCTGAAAGTAGGTCAGGGTAAGTCACGGGGTTTTGCAGTCTCTGACCGCCTTGGTTGTAGTTAATCATGCAACAAATAAGTATGGATCTATAAAGCCCAAGGAGGACCAAAGTGCGATCCGATAATCCAACCTCTGTGAATTTCAGTTACTTTCTGCAACTTGTTGAGGTGTTCTTTTTCTGTGTCATTGGTGATGAACACATCATCTTTAAAGGTTCACGACTGCTGACAGAAACACGTTCTGGCTGTTTTTAAATGCTTGCGGCAACCATATGATTTACCATTGTTTTTGCAATGGTTAGCCAGACCAAAATCCTTTTCTTCTACAGCCACTGGATTTAGTGGATATTATCTCACCAGTGGATGTACTCCATATGTATGTATTTTTTTCATATGCCAGATGTACAGGAATTACATCTGTTCTAGACCTGATAGTTGACACTACAAGTGTGCTAAACACAGCAGAACATGTAGAAATTGTCTGGTATAGGGGCAACTTTATCAATAACACATCAGATCTTGGTGCTACTTAGTCATACCTGTTTCATTTACCATACCAATGATATAAAATCATTATAGATGAGGATATGATCTCTGCTAGAACAGTAACCATGAATTTAAATAACTGGCTTCATCAATCAGATCCTTCATGCAATAATCTGCTAATCTTTTGTGACAACATATACTGTATTCACTGTATTTCTGTAAACAGGTTCACTGGTGAGGGTCATGGGTGCGAGAGGTATTGGCAGACATCTGCAAACACAAAAACATGCTGAAGCCAAACTTTAATTTAATTTAATTTTAATGTATTTAATTTAATATACTTTAGTAATCCCTGAAGGGAAATTGAGAGCAAACTCTAGTTAGTCCAATCAAATCACATGCATATGTTAGTGTGTACAGGCCCTGAACAAACAAACACACACATGGGGCCTGTACGCATGCAGAGGAGGTAGAGTGGCAGCAGCTCCTTTGTGGTGCGCCCCAAATGAGCAACTTGTAAGGGAGATGGCGCCTTGCTCAAGGTTGCCTCGGCAGTGTTCCGGAGGTGAGCTGACGCCTCCGGGTGTTTTTTGGGCGGGAGCGGGAATCGAACCGCCGATCTCTGAACACTGGACGACCCGCTCCACCGCGCACTCCACCACTGAGCCACCGCCGCCCCAATAAGTAAGATTATTTTGACATTTGCATTGAAAGAATGAATTTTAATGATAATTCCTTTATCCATTTTCAATCTTTTGGTGCTTCATTTGCTAAATTATCAAGGTTTTGTCCATGAAAACTTAAAAAATGCAATCCTTCACTCTCAGTGAGGTCCACAGCTCCTTTAGCGGCATAGAATTCACGAGCAGGAGTATTAAACTTGAAAACAGTCGTCTTCAGCATCATACACTGCTTTTTTTTCCCCACCTGTCGAACCAAGACAATTTTTTTGTTTAATCGTACAAAGCTGCTTTACTTCACAACCTGTGCTTGAAACAAAACCTTCTTACCTCAGCCACTTTGCTCAGTAAAGCCTTGCCAATGCCACTTCCTGAAAGGGGAATCAATACAAAAACACAAGACTGAAAATATTTTCAATTGGGGACCAAATGTTTTTAGAAAGAAAGTATGATTTACTGATGGCAAAAAATTGGAAGAACATTTCATTTCAGATAATAGTTTCTCTCAAGAATTTTAAACACAGCTCAACATTTACTTTACCTCTGAATTCTTGCATCACATACAGGTCAATCATTTGCAATGTGTGCCTCTTCATTGTACTATAAGAGTAAAAGTAAAGGGCGTATCCGACAACTGTATGTCCTAAAAACAGAAGTAAAGCAGGAGGCAGGACAAGCGAGAAGAACAACAGAAACAATTGTTGTATTTGAATGGATAAGTCTTCTTGTGTCTTACATTTAAAACAAATAATTTATTTTGTGATCTGTATGGACCTCTACCTAGCCAACAATAAACTGCAACCAACAAAGAAATCAGCGAGCTTTATTTGATTGTGTGGCTTCATGTTAGAGCAGAAAAATCAGTATTTGCCTTCTGAAGACTTGTGTTCCTCAGGTACTTCCGCAACCAGGCTTTCAAAGAAAGGATTCTGTCCGAATCCATCACGCTCCAGATCTAATAAATGAAACAGGACAGATAACAGGTGTATCTACAAACATCGTATCATTCCAATAGAAGTAATATTAGCATTTATTACCGCCTTTCTGGCGAGGCATGTCAACGATGCCAAAACTTCAGAATTGAACTTCAAGAATATTGAGAACTTTAAAAAATGTGGGTTTTCATGATAACAGGTGGAATAGACGTGCTGCGTACTTTACTTGTGAAATTTTTTGGGATGATGATTTTATATATACGAAGCCTTAAGTTGCACCACCAAGTGTTCCAAGGCAAATAGCTCTAAACAAAAATACACAATCTGTATTTTATATTGCTGCTTTTTCATTATTGACATTAAAGTGATGCAGTTGTAAGGGAAATTATTTATTGTACTGTATGTTAACTTCAGCCAACAGAAAGTACCCATGACTATATATTTAAAAATATTTGAAATGGGTTACACATAAAATCAAGGTGTGTACATATTGAACCCCTCTCTGATAGTTATTACCATGTTAAAATTTAAACAAATTATGGTATGACGTATTTAATTATTTAACAACCAAAACAACACTGCTCAGTGTACGTAGTACTTTTGCGAGCCTTAGCATGAATGTGCTACAGTCCTCAAATAAACTAGCTGATTCTATTGAATTTGTAATTGTATATCGTCCTCCTGGACCATATTTGTCTTTTTTGATAGAATTTTCTTAATTTCTATCTAATTTGGCTGCTACCAAAGATAAGGTTGTAGTAATAGGAGATTTAAATGTTCATTTTGACAGTGTGAATGATAGTTTCTGCGCTGGGTTCAAGTCTATGCTAGATTCTATAGGCTTCTCACAGTTGGTGGATGGTCCTACCCATAAACACCATCACACCCTCTATCTTATTCTTACCCACGGTGTAGATATAGGGCACTTGAATATTTTACCACAAAATGGCTTCTTGTCAGATCACTCCCTAGTTACTTTCGACTTTGCCCTAATTAACAATAACCCACAGAATAAAACCACCTTGACTAGATCGATCACTGATTCAGTAATAACTAAATTTAAAGAAAGAATCCCCTCAGCCTTAGAGTCAGTTTGCTCCCCTGACCCCTATTCCAGTACTATCCAGAATATCGAATTTCTCACAGACAGTGTGGCTAACATCCTAAAAACAACTCTAGATGACATAGCCCCATTAAAAAGAAAAATGAGAAAACAGGAAAGGTCAGCCCCGTAGTTTAATTCGTCAGTCCGCGTTCTTAAACAGAGCTCCCGCAGACTCAAGAGAATCTGGCGATCGATAAAAACTGACTTAGCTTATTCAACCTGGAAAGACAGCTTTATGTCATATAAGAAGGCTCTCGGTAGAAGTAGAAATACTTACTACTCTACTTTAATAGAGGAAAATAAAAACAACCCTCTTTTCAGCACGGCAGCCAGGCTGACTAAGAAACACAACAGTATCGTGCCTACCATTCCTTTAAATCTGGAATGTGATGACTTTCATAGGTTTTTCCAAAACAAAATTACAAATCTTAGAAATGAGATCCATTATGTACTGCAAAACACAAGTAAGTTAGCAGAGGAATCGACTACTTCTGGCAATTCCCTGGAGTGTTTTCAGCAAATGGAACTCTCTGATTTAAATTCCTTAATTTCCTCTACTAGACAAAATTCCAAGTACGCTCCTCAAAGAGGTTTTACCATTAATAAATAAACCTGTACTATCCATAATTAATCAATCCTTAAAAATTGGTTATGTACCGAAATCTTTCAAAGTAGCTATGATCAAGCCCCTCCTTAAGAAACCAAACCTAGATGCTGGCATCCTCTCAAATTACAGGCCAATCTCTAACTTGCCATTCCTATCTAAATATCCTAGAGAACGTAGTGGCCAAACAGCTAAATGACTACTTGTTAGAAAACAATCTGTTAGAGGATTTTCAGTCAGGTTTTAGAACAAACTACAGTACGGAGACTGCACTGCTAAAAGTCACAAATGACCTGTTAACAGCGTCAGATAAAGGTCTTCTGTCTGTTCTAGTCTTGTTAGACCTGAGTGCAGCACTCAATACTGTTGACCATAATATTCTTTTAAGAAGATTGGAAGAGGAAATTGGGATTAAAAACTCAGCACTAGATTGGTTTAGGTCAAATCTATCAGACCGATTTCAGTTTGTCTATGTAAATAAGAAATCTTCAGATTAAGGGACTGTCACCTGTGGAGTACCTCAAGGATCTGTTCTGGGGCCAATTCTGTTTAATCTCTATATGTTACCATTGGGAAATATTATAAGGAAACATATTAATTTTCATTGTTATGCTGATTGTTATCTATCAATAAAAACAAATGAATTTGATCAGCTAATTAAATTGGAAACCTGCCTCAGGGATATTAAATCCTGGATGATTCACAATTTCTTACTGTTGAACAGTAACAAAACTGAAGTCATTATTATTAGGCCGAAGCATCTTAGAGATGATCTCTCTAACATTGCAATTCACTTAGATGGCATTGCTCTATCCTCCACCAACGAAGTCAGGAACGTGGGAGTGATTTTTGATCAAGATCTGTCCTTTGATTCTCATATGACAGCCTTCTTTCACTTGCGAAATATTGCGAAAGTCAGAAATTTCTTATCCTTTAAAGACGCAGAAAAAATCCTTCATGCCTTTGTTACTTCTAGATTGGATTACTGCAATTCCTTATTATCGGGCTGTTCTAGCTCCTCTACAGTTAGTTGAGAATACAGCTGCCCGCTTACTGACTGGGAGGAGAGAGCAGATCTCTCCTATCCTAGCATCACTTCATTGGCTCCAGATTAATTATAGAATACAATTCAAAGTCCTCATGATCACATATAAAGCTCTCCACTGTAAGAATCTGTCTTACATTGAAGATCTTATTGAAGTGTATCACCCCCCCAGGGCCCTTCGATCCAAGGATGCTGGATTTCTGATGACCTGTCGGGTTTTTAAGAGTAGAACAGGAGGCAGAAGCTTCAGCTATCTGGCCCCTCTACTCTGGAACGATCCCCCAGCTTCGGTCCGGGGGGCAGACTCCCTTAGCTTATTTAAGAGTAGACTAAAAACCATCCTCTTTGACAGAGCCTTCAATTAGAAATAACACACACCCCACTAGATATGCTGCTATAGGCCTATGCTGCTGAGGGTATTTTTCTCCGTCTCTCCCGTTAAAGGGAGATACTCTGGAGCTTCTGTCACTTCTTTCTTTATCTTTCTATGCTCCTAGAATTTATTATTATTGTCAAATTACACTCTTTGTCCGCACAATACTGCCGCTGTCTTTGTACCTCTGTTCCTCAGGTGGAGAACGCGGATGGAAGACAGGATATCGAAAGGCCTGGAAAACCCGCCCCCAATTCAGCGACAGTGCACTATGGACATTAAACTCAAACTGGCCTATCTGCCACTCTCTCACTCTCTCTCCCTCTGTCTTTTTTACTTCACCTATCTCTTTCCCCAATGTATTTCTCTTTCCCAACCAACAGGTCAAGGCGGACGACTGCCCTCCACAGCCTGGGTCCTGCCCGGAGTTTCTTCCTAAATGAGGGAGTTTTTCCCCGTCACTGTCGCTTATGTTGGCTCTGGAGGGCATTGTTGGCTTTCTATCTGTAAAGCGCTTTGAAATGTCTTCAGATGTGATTAAGCACTATATAAATAAAAGTTGACTGATTGATTGATTGACTTCAGAAAAAAAAGATTCAAATCCAGATCGTTCAAATTTATATAGAGCATTTTGACAGCAGAGAGAGATCATATTAGCATTAATATCAGTGGTGATCCCATTTGTTAAGACAGTTTCAGTCCATATAAAATGTGTTAGTGGGATTGGCTGTGACGACTATTAAAGAAAGTATTCCTGATTGTAAAATTTATTTTAGCTTTCTGTCCAATCCAAATGTAGAGACATTGACTTGAAATACATTCATGTTACATTCATTCTTAGTTGTTAGATCAATAAAAACAGATTACCTTCATGAGTAATCTTCACTTCCTCAGCCACATTTTCATAAAGGGCCAATTCCTGAGATTTAGAAAGTCAGTGAAACTTTGTAGACAGTCATTTGACTGAACAGTAACATTAGTTCATCACAACGTTCTGTTAAAGTCAGGTCCTTCATATGAAGCATAGCAAGATGACACAGAACACAGATAACACTCACCATTATCATTCTGTGTATTTCTTTACAGTCCTCTTTACTCGCAGTCCTTATTTTATAATTCATGTTCGAAGAACAAACGTAACGTTTGAATCCGTCACAGTGAAGCTAAAGACAGGCCGAGGTGTTTTAAGGAGAGAGAAACGACTGAGGCTGTTGTGCCCCTGATTGCTTTGTAGAAAGATAACATTTATGGCCCAGTAACATTCTCAGAGTGTAAAGTTACCATTAAACATTTTTTATTGTAATACTACTGCTGCACTACTATTACTACCAGTAGTAGTACTGTACTATTAATGCCCCTGCTGTAATACTACTACTAACTAACTAACTAACTAACTAACTAACTAACTAACTAACTAACTTACTTACTTACTTACTTACTTACTTACTAAATAACTAACTTTTTTTCTATGTATGCTTAAACAATTTAAAATTGACCACAATATTTGTTTCCAAATGTATTTTCAGAAATGTCCCACTCATTGGGAGACATTGTGAGCTCGGCCCTGCTCCCATACACATTAGCAAGACTTTAGCAAGTCTGAAGTTGTTGTCAATCAGTGTATTGCAGTTATTGAACCTTATGTAAAATCTCTAGTTTTTCCATTAATAAAGTATGAAAACAAACAAGCAGGTTCATAACCAGAGTGTTATCTTCTTTTCCTTTCGGCTTTTCACTTCAGAGGTCACCACAGCGAATCAATTGCCTCCATCTAACCCTGTCTTTTGCATCCTCTTCTCTCACACTAACTACCATCATGTCCTCTTTCACTACATCTATCCTCTTTGGTCTTCTTCTAGGCCTCCTGCCTGGCAGTTCAAAACTCAGCATCCTTCTACCAATATATTCACTATCTCTCCTCTGGACATGTCCAAACCATCTCAGTCTGGCCTCTCTGACTTTATCTCAGAGAGGCTGTCCCTCTGTTTTACTCATTCCTGATCCTATCCATCCTTGTCACTCCCAAAGAAAATCTAAGCATCTTCATCTCTGCTACCTCCAGCTCTGTCTCCTGTCTTTTCCTCAGTGACACTGTCTCTAGACCAAACATCATCGCTGGTCTCACCACAGTTTAGTACCTTTTCATTCATTTTAGCTGAAACTCTTCTATCACACATCACACCTGACACTTCTCCACCCGTTCCATCTTGCCTGTACACACTTCTTCACCTCTTTTCCACACTCTCCATTGGTCTGGACTGTTGACCCTAAGTACTTAAAATCCTCCACCTTCTTGATCTCTTTTCCTTGTAACCTCACTCTTCCACTTGGGTCCCTCTCATTCACACACATGTACTCTGTCTTACTGCGGCTAACCTTCATTCCTCTCCTTTCCAGGACAAACCTCCACCTCTCTAGCTTCTCCTCCACCTGTTCCCTGCTCTCACTACAGATCAAAATGTCATCTGCAAACATCATAGTCCATGGAGATTCCTGTCTAACCTCATCTGTCAGCCTGTCCATCACCATAGCGAACAAGAAGGGGCTCAGAGCTGATCCCTGATGCAGTCCCACCTCCACCTTGAACTCATCTGTCATACTTACTGTACAGCACATCTCACCACTGTCTTACAGTCCTCATACATGTCCTGCACCGCTCTAACATACTTCTCTGCCACTCTAGACTTCCTCATACAATACCATAGTTTCTCTCTGGGCACCCTGTCATAAGCTTTCTCCAGATCTACAAAAACACAATGCAGCTCCCTCTAGCCTTTTCTGCAATTCCCTATCAACATCCTCAAAGCAAATACTGCATCTGTACTACTCTTTTTTGGCATGAAACCACACTGCTGCTCACAAATGCTCACTTCTGCCCTTAGTCTAGCTACAACTACACTTTCCCATAACTTCATTGTATGGCTCATCAGCTTTATTCCTCTGTAGTTGCCACAACTCTGCACATCTCTCTTGTTCTTAAAAATGGGCACCAGCACACTTCTCCTCCATTCCTCAGGCATCTTCTCACTATCTAAGAACCTGTTGAACAACCCAGTCAGAAACTCTACTGCCACCTCTCCTAGATACTTCCATACCTCAACAGGTATATCATCAGGACCGAGTGCCTTTCCACTCTTCATCCTCTTCAATGCACTCCTCACTTCATCCTGACTAATCTTTGCTATTTCCTGGTCCACAACAGCCACCTCTTCTAGTCTTTGTTCTCTCTCATTTTCCACGTTCATGAAGTCTTCAAAGTACTCTTTCCATCTTCCCATCACACTACTGGCACCTGTCAATAGACCTCCATCCCTATCCTTAATCACCCTAACCTGCTGCACGTCCTTCCCATCTCTGTCTCTCTGTCTTGCCGACCTGTATAGATCAGTCTCTGCCTCCTTACTGTTTAACCTACCATACAAGTCATCATAAGCCCCTTGTTTGGCCTATTCTACCTCTACTTTCACCTTATGCTGCATCTCCCTGTATTCCTGTCTACTCTCCTCAGTCCTCTCAGTGTCCCACTTCTTCTTAGCTAACCTCTTTCTCTGTATACACTCCTGTACCTCCTCATTCCACCACCAGGTGCCCTTATCCACTTTAATTCCAGATGACACACCAAGTACTTTCCTACCTGTCTCCCTGATCACATTAGCTGTAGTTGTCAAGTCATCTGGAAGCACCTCCTGACCACCCAGAACCTGTCTTAACTCCTTCCTAAAAATCATCAACACTCTTCCTTTTTCAGCTTCCACCATTTTGTCCTTCCACCATTTTCCTTTGCCCTCTTCATCTTCTTCACAACCAGAGTCATCCTGCACACCACCATCCTATGCTGTTTGGATACACTCTTGCCTATCACTACTTTGCAGTCACTGATCTCCTTCAGATTATACCATCTACACAAGATGTAGTCTACCTGTGTGCTCCTACCTCCACTCTTATAGGTCACCCTATGTTCCTGCCTCTTCTAAAAGAAAGTACAGGTAGTCGTCGACTTACGACCTATGCAACTTACGACCGACCGACTTTACGACCACAATGTCCGGGTAATGCGGGCATTCCCTCCAGCCACAGTACTCCCGCTCTGAGGCTCCCGCGCTCTCTTCAGTCACCACGGCGCACACACGTTGTTCAGTCACACCGTGAGATCAATAGCCCAGCCCACTACTGATGGGCTGGGCTGCTTAGGAGGCTGTGACGGAGAAATGTATGAATGGCGTATGGAAAAACTATCAAGCGTTACGTGAACTCTTTGAAGAAATGGACATAGAACATAGAAACATTTGCAAGGATTGAACGGATGGCAAACAACGCTTTCCGTCCATATCGTGAAATTTATGAGGAGAAAAAGAAACGAACAATTCAGACAAAGCTCACGATTATGAAAAGATCGTCCCCCGCTCCCACCAACCCACATGCTGCCCCAGCTGGTGATCCGGACGACCCCCAGCCAAGAACCAGCGCTGCTGGATTTAATTTTTACTTAAGAGTCGATTTACGACCAAGTCGAATTACGACCGATCTGTCGGGCCCAATCGCGGTCGTAAGTCGACGACTACCTGTATTCACTATAGCCATTTCCATCCTTTTTGCAAAGTCAACTACCATCTGTCCTCCGCACTCTGCTGGATACCAAACCTGCCCATCACCTCCTAATCACCTCTGTTTCCTTCACCAACATGTCCATTGAAGTCTGCACCAATGACAACTCTCTCACTTCTAGGTATGCTCTGCATCACTTCATCAAAGTCCAACCAGAATTTCTCCTTCTCCTCCAGCTCACATCCTACCTGTGGAGCATATCCACTAACAACACTGAAAATCAACTAACAACATTGAACATCATCATGGCCATAGTATTATAATTAGGTATTTTTGTTTTGATCTTGACACTCTAGGTGAACACATTTTATTTGGATTCTATATTGATGCTGCTTTGGATCAATATATTTGCTTTCATGAGTGAACGCTTGTTGCTAAACTCTTGTGAGCTAGACGTTGGTGTGTAGCACAACCTACTGGAGATACATGGGCCTTGGTACGACTAGTTTTTCATTTTCCAAACTGTGAGAATGTATGAATGAATGAATAAAGGATGAAATCATAAGGGAAATTTGGGTAGAGGTGAACCAGGTGCAGTAAGTATATTTTGGCAGTTACTTTTGTAAGGATGGACGCTTATTACAGATAAACACAACGAAGCAGCCACATTTAATGAGGCAAAATAATTCCATGTCAAAAATGTAATCTTATGGTGCCTCGTTTGCAAAATCACCCAGTTTTCTCCCTGAAAACCTTAGCAGCATGGATTGGAGCATAGATTACAGAAGGCAGCTGATCACAATGATATTGGGGCTTTTTGGAAGAAAGCTCCACATATATACCTTTACCAGTGAATTTTTGCATCACGTACAGATCCTGTAAATGCAGTACACACCCTTTATTGTGTATTGTAAGTGTGACAGTACGCTGCTTCAGGCTCTCTGCTGCTTTTTAAACTGACAGTACAAACTCAGCTTGAATGACTAATAAATTATGTTTTATGTTTTCAACACGAAGTTCTGTCAAAAAAGCATTGACATACAGGCTTTCACAAGCAAATTTAGCTTCATTTCACCAAATGAATAATTTTGGAACTTTTCTGTAGCAGTTTTGACAAATTAGATGCAGCTCACCGTAGTTCAATCATGTCTGAAAAATACTAATAAAAATTTGTCGCACCAAAAATAAATACATTTAGCAGTGAACCAGCACTTACTTTTACTGCTAGATCACAACTTAAGTCAAATTTCAATGCGTACTCTGTAGAAAAGTAATTTGACCTAAATTCCTCCAGCAGTGTGGCTATTCCACATGCACACATTACAGTATTGATGTTAAACATTTGTGGTAATTAGGCTTGGACGGGACAGCAGTAAGGGTGACAATACCTATTGATTAGTGGACGGTGGCCCATCAGGACCGTAACAGTTGCCATTAATCCTGTCTTCGACATTCCCGACGTTATCCTCCAGATGAAACTCATTTTTTTAATCTATCAGTTGTTGTTGAGCTGACTGTACTAAAGACTGTCAGAAGATGGGGGGAAAAATCCACTCCTACACGACAACAAAAAACTAAATGATTTGTCTGCAAAGAGTAGGGAAGCAGGAGATTTAATTAGATGAATGTTGGAGACAAACTTTACTCAAAATGTTGCCGCAAGATGTTTGATGAAATGTTCACAACTAAAATGATCAATTTTCACATTTTAATGGTACTGTAACAAATCCACCAAGATTTTATACAAAATTTGATTTATTTTAGAGTAAAAAAACAGGATATTAATTATAATATATGAGGAAATATTACAGATCTCGCTGATGAACCTCAGAATTTATTGGGCATTAACATATTTACAATCCCATGTTTGTTCTTCAAGCATTCAGACATTTCCTTTCATACGACTCCAGAGTTGATGTCATTTTCTGTGTTCAGCTACACCAGCATGGTTAAAGAAAAACTGTACTACATACAAAAGTCTCAGTGCGGGGACTGTGTGCTCGCTCCAGGAGACTCAGATCTTTCTAGCTTCATTCCTGCATCCAGTGAGGTTGAGGATATTGAGGCTGGTAGCACAGAGCTCTTCGTCTCCAAAGAGGAAGAGGCAGATGAGGGTAGAGACACCACAATGTACTTCTGCAGAGGTCGTGAACTTGTCAGTCCAGGGCCACCACTTGGCTCCAGTTTGACCAGAGGCTGCAGAGTTGAACTGACACTGGGAACAGTGCTGGTGACTGGTGAGGGTGACTGTGAAGAGCTGATGGTGATCACCTGGAGGGTGAGTAAAAGATCAAGTACACTCAGATGCCGAATTGAGGGAGTAAATTACACTTCAGCGCAGTGGCATTTCAAAACAAAAACAATACACAAATAACACACAAAAAAATCATATTTCATGCAAGTCTTTTGAGCTTTGCACAAGAGATACGTTATTATAAAAAACAACCACTTATTATACATTGCTGTTATATCTGATTTATTAAGATCACAAAAAGTAGTACTAACCTACATTACAGTCAAAGTCAACTTTATCATCTATCCACATGTACACGTATGTAAAAAACCTTTTTAATCTTTTGGATGTTTACTGAATGCAGGCATGTTAAGGTCAAAATACCTGCTGAGTCGATGCAGCCCCGGCACTGGTTGCCATGACAATGTATTTTGTTGCCGGGGGCGATGGCTGTGATGGGGTCCCCGGTCGAGGGGACATGAGGGTGAGGGAGCTTGGAACCTTAATGATGCTGGGAGTGCGAGGCCCTGCCGACCCACTTAACCCACCTTGTGAGACTGTGAGGGTGGGACGGGGCTTTCAGAGAGACATCAGTCGTTAGTCATTAACTGGGTGATGGCGTAGACCTAACTATGCTTACCATAAATTCTGGACTATTGAGTGCACCTGAATATAAGCCGCACTAATTAAATAAAAAAAACAACAACAACTTTGTACATGTAGCCAGCACCCATCTATAAGTGGGAGGTGTTGTAACAAGAAATAAGACATATTTAGAAAGACAGATTTTAAAAATTCGAATTATTTCTTCTTTTTCGCTACCCAGTGCCTGTAACATTTCAGTAAAACAGCACCACAATCTCCAACATATCGACATCAATTCATTGATGCTAAGCTTACATGCAGCAGCTCTTTTTCCTACTTCACAGGCTGCGTCATGGCTTTCATCACACAAAATGTGCAAAATGTCTGCGCATAATACAATCACACTACAGTAGTTTCTTCCTCAGTGCATCATCTCCTCCAACTGTCTGTCTCGCTCTTATAGTTCCTGCTACAGCTCTCCCTGGAGGCCATTAGCCTGCAAAAATCTACAAATTAGCCGCATTGTTGTTAATGTCCCGGAGTTCAAAGCGTGTAAAAAAAGTAAGCAGGAATTTACGGCAATGTTTAACTGACAAAGCATAGAGAAATGTTTTCATGATAGCTTCATAAACTCAAATTTCTTCTCATCATGTACTAAATGTACCTGGGTGATGGTTAATGTAGTTCTGTTGACCTGCTGAGCTTGCAGGGCTGCTTGGGTCCTGGCCTTCATTACATGGGAGCAAAGCATGGGTCCAAGGTAACCATAGTCTATCCGATACTGCTCCACATTGTCAGGCTGGGGTCGGATCTTGGCAATAACACTTGCACAATGTTTCTGTGAAACACAATCACATTTTGTACACATGTAACATTAAGCATTTGTGAGTAAATATACAATACAAACGTATGAATCTGTGGTAAGCTGACTTCTTAAACATGTAATGATAGAAATTGATTACCAGTAACAGACTTTGAACATGGTCAGCCCCTATCTTATCAATATTGGAGACCACTGGTCCTTCCATCACCGCTTTGATGCGAGCACCCTCTACAGAAAGCCGAGGAAGGATCAAAGTCTTAATCACCTGCAAAAGAACAAAATGAGATTGGGTTTCATGAAAACTGTGAAAATGATAAAGACCAAGTCAAACAAATCTAACTCACGTCAGCTCCTAATTCAGCAAGTCCAGCGATGCAGCCATAACGTGTTGTCCACTGAGTTTTGTCATCCAACCAACTCTGAGGAAACACAGCAGTCTGACTTAGTTTGGGAGGGTTTTGAATAGTGGTGTCAATGGAAAGCCAAACATGCTACATCTGAAGTCAGAAGGATGCAGTTGTATAAAAGTCTTTGGTGCCTTTTGTGGACCAGGGATCACTCACCTTTGTAAAAGTCTTGGTTATACGGGACTGGATGTTGTTGGTCGTGGTACTGAAAGTTTTACAACTCTGGGCCATGAGGCGAGCAGCAAAGTCTCGTAAAGCCCAGTGGTTGTCAACATCTGGTCGTAAACAAAGCTGTTTACTCACAATGCACGTCACCACAGCTGGGATGAGTTCGTGCAACTGCCATGACGGAAGGAAAAAATATTACATTAGAATAAAGGCATGTGTTGAAACTACAACTTTAAAATATTTCCCCCCTTTTTTTCTTCTTCACTCACATATTTCTCCAAATACAGAGTGGGGTTGTCCATTAGAGCTTTGACCATCCGCATCAGGTAGATCAGAAGAGCCAAGTTGTTTTGCACCACATTCACACGAACCTTTGAGAGGAGAGTTAGGTCATTAAAGTAAGCAGAGACATTACACATTTTATATGTGGTGACAAATAATTCAGAGCAGTAGATGAAGGTAGAAAAAATGCTCACTCCTTCAGAAATAAATGTGCTGAATCTTGGAAGCATCTGATACAGTCCAGGATCTGTAGCAATGCTCTGTAAAGCTTCCTGGATATGGCATGAGGAAATGTTTGTCATAAATTAGCAGGGTAAACATGAAACAACTGTTTGATGATGGTGGAACACGTACACTTGGCGACATGTACTCGAACATTCTGGAGTCTGTTCATAAATGTAACTTTTTTTGTAAAAACAAATATTTTGAATAAAATGTGTTTTGGGCAAAAATGAATGAGATTGATTTTGTCGGCTCATTTTGAAATCGACAGCATGTCAGTCTCACTACTTAGCAATGGAGAATTAATACAGACAGAAAGGTAGGACTTACAGCTCTCTTAGCTTCACAGGAGCCAACACAAGCTTCTGTAATTTCCTTGTAATAGAGTTGCTGTTCTACAGACAGCTCGTGAGTGCTGCGTGGCTTCAATCTTATCAGACCCTTATCCTTTCCTAGAAGAAACAGGTAAAAACATAGGATGAAGGAAGCAAGCATGGAGCAAAGATATAATCAAATTTGAGAGACAGGGAAGAGATCAAAGATTAACTTAATAAGATACTGACCTTTGCCATCGGCATTCGTTGCTCCCTGACCTTTGCCTTGAATTGTACCTTCTTCATCCTGGCCAGGTTTGACAACTTTGAGGGGCTCTGTAGATTCAATTTTTTGTTGCTCCTTAGGTGCTAAAAGGCCGTAAATAAGGTCAATTTAGATTTGTTTTATACAGACATTTTATGTGTCTAAGAAAAGAACACGGCAACAGCACTCACCTGGTGGCGGGTTTTCTGGAATAGCAGGCTGGACTCCTTCAATACTTAGCCAGTGAGCTATGGATTGACAAACAAGCGTTTTTAAAAAATAAAAATCATATAATCAGAACAAACAGCAGTAAGTAGTAATAGTTATGTGAGTACCTTTGAGTGACACATCTAATGGTACCCTGGGAAGTGGTGTGTTTATGATATCACTTAGATCAACTTCCTTTTCCTCATAGAAATGGAGCTCTCTTCCACCTCCACTTGCAAAGCGAAAAGGGATAAACTCTTGTGACTGGAACCCATACAGTGGCTAGGAAGAGGGATTAACAGAATACGGATTTTAGAATGAGACAAAATTAACAAGATCATCATTTCCTTCAAATACCATATATCTAAGTTCTTCCTTACTTCCACATTTTTCAGTTTGAGAGCATTATCTATGTCACTGGTGGTTAATTTGCGTCTCTTCCCATGATGCATGAATTTAAGAGCATCCTACATAAAAGTGAGAAAGAAACAAATCAAAATTAACTTATATTTAATACACAGTAATGTAAATAACACATTCAAGATTGCAGGATCAGAGCATATATTGCTACAAAGAACTATACAGAATTATAAACAAAATGCTAATCAATAATGATTTACCTGTGCAATTTCTTTTATTCTGTAGCTGACTTCTTCACTTAGGGTCACGCAGCTTTCCTCCTGTAACTGCGCCACTCCCACAGACTCTGCCATGGCTTTCATTGACTCTGTGGGCAGGATGACTGAACACTGCTTTTGTCTGCGTTCTTCAGCCATAGCTAAGAATAGACACAGGTTGATGAATAGATGTTCCATTCAAATGGCCCACAACTAAAGCATACTGCATATTTGCTATAAATATACTGTATCTGTTCTTGGTAAGGTTCGGGTTTCAATGGCACATTTCACTGCAGCCCACAGTCACAGTAGAAATAGTCTCTCACGTATTGGCTTGGGTGTACAGGTGAAACCTACATACATAATTAATGTGACAGATCTATGTGCTAATGAAATAAAAATACACTCTTTGGCCTTTGGCACAAGTTTCATGTTTGACATAAACTAATACAACACAATATGTTACAGGAAAACAAATATTACAAGCATAGAGCAAACAAATATAACTTATCTGTCCATCTTAGACAAACAATGTACAAACCAGAGCTAAATATTAATGCTTTTCACAACACTGTTGTATTTGTAATAGACTTTGACAAATGAAGTTCACTGTCCTCGTGCACTTTGAAAAGAGATTTAACAATCAAATGGCTAGGAGCATACAGCTTGCAAAGTTGATTCTACCCTATTCACATGAAATACAGATTTAAGTTTCATTTAGAGGGAAATATTTTGTCTAATATATACACTTATAAATACATCAGTCCAGAACAATCACTACCAACAAGCCCTTTGACTGAATTCTATCACAAATAAAACTCAGTCCCATAAACAATATGTGAGATGACTGGACTTACAGCAACCATGTAAAAGTAGTGTACCAGGATTTTTCTTTGGATGCACACCAAAGTGGGAATCGATACGAACCCTTTTGTTTATGTTTTTGTTTGGTTGTTTGTGTACCAAGACTCAAGTGATTATTGAGGAACAAATTCAGGAGTATATTAAAACAGCCCTTTCAGATAATGCTAAAGGAAGAAAAACATTCTTAGATCGATACCCAAATCTAATGAGCGTATTCTCTCTGAAAATCCATCTCACCAAGCACCAAAGAAATTCGTAAAAACTTCTGTTGAATAATGCTGACAAACCACCGTCCGACAGAAACACGCAACTGAAAACGATACATTGTAAAAAGTACTACCTGAGATCAGTGCCAGGGAGCGTATCGATTAATTTTGATTAATTTAGCAAAGTATTATATTAAGACAAGGAAGACTTCTGAAACGTCATGCGTGTAAACAAACACATTCCGCTCGACAGAAAGCGGGTTAACCACTGACGGAAAAATGTCCGACGTCTACAATACCATGTAAAACACACAAGTCACATGAACGACTTATTAATTAAAATAAAACTTAAGTAAAATTAAGGAACTGTTTATTTTCAAAAAATTCTGTGAAAGCATATTTCTCCAATACTAGATTGAGTTAAATTTCTCGTATGTTAGCTTGGATGCTAATAACTTAGCAACCGTTGACGTTGTTACCTGAGTGAAGTTTCCCTCTCCCGTTTTGTATTTAACCGGGGACTTGTAAAAAATAAAGAATACTCAATGTTGACATGTGCAATAATACGTCTTCTGCAAGGCTAACAGCTTTCTACGAATATCCATGTCGTTATAATTTTGCAAACCAACTGACGGACTGAAAACCCATTCGTGAATTAGCGCTCATCTTCCGTCGCCATTTTGAGTCACGTTCTGGTTGTGATATCGCGAGACTCTCAGTTGGGGCCTTCCACAGCGACTGTTACCCGGAAAATAGAGTACGTAAATGAAAGTCAACCAAGGATATGTGCTTCAAATTACAAGTACCCACTTAAAATATATATATACATATACATCACAACAACTGATTCTCACTCGGTACTGTCTGTATAAGTCATTTTTATACAAAGATACCACATTTATCGGTGCCGGAACCTTTTTCATCCTCGAGTTTGTAGGGGGTAAGTTTTAGATGTAACAACGACAAATACCAAGAACGTGTTCCAGTGAAAGGACGTTGTAAGAGGACATCATGCATAGATATTTGTGTCGAACTGTGTACGCTACAAGAAATTCACCTGTCAGTATCCTTGAGTCTTGTTTGTCACTAGCTAAATGTGGCAAGGCCGAGACTCTAGCATACAGGTGAGTTTGAAAGTGGATGAAGTTATACGCTGAATTACAGAGTGCTGTTGATTACGGTAGCCACTTGCTAAATGTGATTATCTAACAATACTGTACAGGGTACTAGTTATGCTGCCGACAAGTTTTTGCGTTGACTGCAATGTAAATCTAAAAAAGCTTCTGAATATGAAAGCCATTTACTGGAGAATCAATAATTAGTTCACTAAACCTGTACTGATCAGGGCAGGACATTTTGAATGACATTCGTGGGACCGGTCAGCTGCATTGTCGGCATGTCCATGGTAACGTGTTTACATTCTTCGATATGTGGTAGGAGGTATGAAGAGCATCCAGTGTTTTATTACATCATGAACACTTTATTGCAAGGAGTTTTATCCATGTCACGTTACCTTTTCAATAGTATTGTCTCTCTCCTACAATAATGGTCTTATTTTCATGTTTAATATTCGAAAAACGTTAAATGCTTGATTAATTTTTTTTTCTTTTTTTTGCTTTGTTTTAGCTTTGAGACTGAAGGAGTCAGAACCCTCAGCACAAGTTCAGTCAAAAGCTGCGAAAACAAAAATGATGTTTCCTCTTCTAATAGAGATGACAAACCAGCAGCCAACAGAGATGTTGACGCTACAGAAACACCAACTTTGACTGTACAGGCAACTGAAAATGACAACAACATTGTCAACATCGTCGTGCAAAGTGAGGAGCCAGCAGTATTAAAGACCAATGATGGAAATGCCACGCAGCAACATATAGATGTTAAAATCAAACCAGCCACAGCAACAGAGGAAATCAAAACTACTGTAAATAAAGGTGGCAAAGAGAATCTCCATGATCTTCTTAGATCCTTAAAGGTGGACATTACGACCAAAGCGACAGACAGACTTTTAAAAAGAAATGAAAGTTTAAAGTCTACCTTCGGTCTGAAGCCAGAAGCTGTGGAGAGCAGCACCAGTATGTCTCAGCAGTCTACAAAGGGACCATCAACAGAGAGGTGAGACTGGTTCAATAGAAAACTGTTATTAATCAAATTTTGTTGTGATTTCAATGTGTACGCCTTGCAGTTTTTCTCTTTCAACAATATTATCACTGAAGTACTTACTTTTTTCCGTATATGAGAGATGCATACCTGTAATCTTGTTACTCACTCTACCCTAATGTTGGGACACACTCTTCATCTACTGATTCCAGCCTGTCTACGGTTTTTCTTAGTGAGGGTCTTAATCCTGAACTGCTTGCAGCTGCATCTGCTGCTGCCGCCACTCTGCCTAACCAATCCCAGGTTGAGATTGACCTGATCAAGCAGTTGAGGCAGCAGGAGACTCAGAAGAAGGGCGACATAGATGTCAGGTATCCAACCTAAATTTGTTTCTAGCATATAAATGTCAAATTAATATTTAAGTTAAACTTAAAGTTGTATCTATTTTGAATAATGGAAATTTTCAGATCGATTATTTCTGGCATGAAAGTAAGACAGAATTCAAAGCAAACAAGGCCTCACGATGACGATAGTACACGAGGAAGCACATCCATGCGAGGAAGTTTTGCTGCTAGTCTGGAAGGTACTTGGAAAAGGTAAAAACGTGATTCAAATTATAATTCAGCCAATTTTCAGAGGAACTTTATTTAAAGTTTGTTTTACTTAATAGGAGGACTATGTTGTCAAACAAAAGACTGCAAATCTTCTCTCCCCGTTCTGAAGAAGGCATTGTGTCAACAGTTGGTAATGAAAAATTTGATTTTTCGCTTTTAAGTCTAGAATTATTGTGGATGTTTTTTTGTTTAGATGTACTCCTTCGATAATTTCTGAGGTATTTATGGTGGCACAGTAGTGTAGTAGTTAGCACTGTTTCCTCACAGAAAGGCCCTGGGGCTTTTCTGTGTGCAGCTTACATGCTCTCCCTGTGTCGGCATGGTTACTGTACTGTCCGGGCACAATGGTTTTGTCAGGCCATAAAAAAGAATTTCAGTAGTCCCTCTAAAAGAATATGAATGGTTGTTTGTCTTTCGATGACTATGTGCACTGTGATGAAATTATGTGCCCCGCCTGGCATCCAATGTCAACTTCATTAGGCTCCAGCCCCCCTTGAGACAATAGACCTTCATTAATGCTTATTGTCATGGGACATGATCACCCAATCAGTTTCTCTTGCTCCTAAACAAATTAATCACCACATTTCTTCAGCTTTTGGTTTTCACCTCATCTATACATCTGACCATAATGCTGCTGTTATATTTTCAGCACGACCAACTCTATGGGATTTGGAATTTGCTGAAGAATTGTCTCTGTCAGTCAATCACATGCCCTCCAACAAGCTTGAGGAAATGATTCAGTGGACCAAAGAAGGGAAATTATGGGAGTACCCAATCAACAATGAAGCTGGTAAGTGCTGTGATGATTCCATTCTAGTTGTATACAGAATGAACAAAATTAACTTTGGCCAAGTTGCCACACTGACAGTGCTCCTTCTGTTGTGTGTTAGGACTTGATGAGGAAGCCAGTGTCTCATTCAATGAGCATGTTTTCTTAGAAAAACATTTGGAGGAAGGTTTCCCCCTTCAGGGACCAGTGCGGCACTTCATGGAACTTGTGGTTGCTGGTCTGTCCAAAAACCCATATCTGACAGTCCAAAATAAGAAGGAACACATTTCATGGTACAGAGACTACTTCCAGCAGAAAAAGGAAACTCTGGAAGAGTGAAATATTTATGACAACTAGATTAAGATAAGTAAGTTTTGTGAGGCAAGTCCCTCTTACTCAACACAGCTTTGCAGGTCTAAACATCTGCACTTGTACTCTGAACAGCTTCCAGTACAAACCCAACATTTTTCCCCCTCATTTTGGAGTCCTGGTAGGATCAACTGGTGTCATTTTTGCATCTATTTGTCAGCTAATGAACATTTACTGCTTCTCAAATATTTGTATAGAATGATGGGTAAATCATTTAATTTTGGCTTGTTACACTATGAAGTAAAAATGTGAAGAGTAAGTGAAATACTGTTATACAAATGCTTGTACAGCTAATAAAGTTGCAGGATTTACAGTCATGGCTTCTGTTTCTTTCATTTTCTGCCAATACATTTTCTGAAATCCTATCCTTGAGAGAAGCTAATTGAGGATAGAGCTAACAAAGGAGGAAGTCTGCAGTCACCCTCTGCCTATTGCTTCTTGTACATGTTGTATATGTGGAAGAGATAGAGGGAAGTTCACAGCCTGTGCAAGGAGATGTGCTGACTACTACATTGCTCCCCTCCACCAGGACCCTGCCTCATGCCGAATCATCTCCATCCATAAACCTACCAAATACTACCAATTCATCCACACAATCTGCACGGAATACTCTGAATGGGAAAACGTGCTGGCACACAGTATGCAGAGCACAGTTGAGAGAATATGATTCTGAGGGGACCCCGTGTTTAGGCTTCCTGTCTGACAGGAAATCTAAAATTCAGCTACATAGAAAATGCAATACCTGAGATTTGTCTTGAAGTTTAAGTGACATGGACTTATGTGCTGTGCTATAAAGTGAACAAAACCCTTGCTAGGTAGTGAGTCCCAATTAAAGGAATACAGTAATTATTCTTTTTACACCTAATTAAAGTAGTAGTATAAAGTTAAGTTATATAAAAATAACAATGAAGTTGGATTAATTGTTACAGCCTCACATTCAAAAACAGCATGTTGATGAAAATATTTTTGTTATGTTTGTCGCTAAAGGATCATGCAAACAAGCGTGATCATGAATCACAGTGTTTATTTAGGCAGGTCATGAAAAAGTATTAACTGCATCCAGTATCTAGGACTTCAGATCAGGTTTACATAATAAGATCTTGAACCGTGTGCCCTTTGCAAGGGAAGTTATTGTACAGATAAAAACATGTTAACAATGTACCACACGGATTCCTCCTGGTATAAAAACACTCTGGCAATCTATTGTCCGGGAAAGTGTGGAAAATGAGAGCTCGACATTTTAAAGTGGCTCATTTCCACATTTTGTTCACCTTTCCTTAAACAGAGTCTAGATTGGCTCGATAAGATCTTGGCAATCAAACCTGGACTTGTATGTGTACGGACTGTTTAAAGTGCAATAAGTTTGTTTGTGTGGAAAGACACTTGGCTTTGTTCTGTATTTTCTTGTATGCAAAGACGCCACGAGATGGCACCAGGATTAGCTGTGGCTCAACCTAAAGTTAGGAATTACTGATATGTATATAAAGATATCATATAAAAAAAAAATTAAGGCTCCATCTGCTAGCTAATATTAATTAAAGGGTAAAATATGTCTGGAAATTATTGGATAGTCTTTAAATAATGTCTAATTTGGGGACATAATGGCAATTTTTGCATAATAAAAATGACGGCCGGACTGTTCAGATCATCTGTCTTGTTATCTAAAAACACTGAGGGTTGAGGTGACAGATGGGACACACGGTAATCGGGAATGGTCAGTCTTTATACAATGTTATACTGTATGTGAATCAAACTTAATTTTCCTCTGGATGGAAGATCAGTTAAGTGATGCTAAAGTTATGCTGTGTCTAATGCACTTGGAAGCAACAAATTTCATTCTTCATTGCTTATGTTATTGGTAAAATATACTTTACCCGTACCCATAAATTATACAATAAAACAGGTATTTCAAGTGTTTTTGTCCTAAATACAAAACAAAATGTTTTTATATTGACGACTGCAGTTTCAAAATGGTTCACCCGGTCATGGCAAATTTCTCTTGGACCTTTCAGAGGACTCTTTTGTAGCTTTATCTCTTTATGAGATACATCATACCAGCCTCTTCCTGAGGAATGGGCTAAGATTCACACATCTATCATGAACATGCTTCCTTACAGATGGGGAATTGTGTTATTTTAGTACGTAATTAACTATTTAAAGAGTTTGATTTGTTTAATGTCAACAGCTAACAAATATTATATTTTGCATGTAAAAATTAAAAAAAAATTTTTTTAAATTAAAATTAAACCTACCCTACAATTATGTATTAGGTTAGGATATATTTTGTGTACAATATGTCATATATAAAGCATTCGTGTTCATGTCAAACTAACGTGTGTTCTTGTTAGGAATTAGTTTAAAAATTACTAAACTTGGAATGCAAATTTTACATAAACAAATCGCACATGTGTTGCAAACTCAACTTCCACCAGAGAAAATCTAGACTTTTTCCCCAAATGCAGTGCACATGAACGCACCGTCAGTTGTAGTGTATATGTCAAAAGACGGAGCCGGTAGAGGGTCCCTGAAGGCAACATCAGACTCTGTACAAGTACTGACAGCGCGACAGACCTGAGAGTGTGACCTAGTCGGTGCAGGATGGTGTGAACTTCACAGGAGACCTTGAATGAAACAGTTCTCTAACTTTTAAATTACGAACTTCTCTCACTTTCCTCTGGAGTCTTGTGATCGCAACACGTTACTTATTTTCGACCTGTGGATTTTTTTTTTCTCAAAGTAATATTCGTTTTGCATGTGAGCCTCAAAGCCAGTCTGACCTTGATATGGCTGAGGTACCGCCACCGCAGGTCGAAATAGACCCGGAATTTGAGCCACTTTCCCGCCCACGGTCGTGCACCTGGCCTCTGCCCAGGCCGGAGCTCACCGACCCGCCCAACTCCAACACATCCTCCCCGGCCCCGTCGGTGCAGCAAGAGCCGGGAGGAAACGAATTCATCCGTAACCTCTGCTTGCTGGAGGAAAAATATGAAGAATATACAGAGCAGAAGCCGCCTATGCCCTGCAATGATTTCCAGTGTCGAGATGGAAACTGTTTGCACCGTCACCAGCACCACCATCGCCTCCAGCAGCAACAGCAGCTCCCCGGTCCGCAGCTGCCGCCGCAGCAACAGGTGAATCCTCTGGGCGCCGCTCCCTTGGCCAACTCCGGCCAGAGGAAGAGCTGCTCGTCCCGGCGAAACGCCTGGGGCAACATGTCGTACGCGGACCTGATCACCAAAGCGATCGATAGTTCACCTGAGAAGAGGCTGACGCTGTCACAGATTTACGACTGGATGGTCAAGAGCGTGCCTTACTTCAAGGATAAGGGAGACAGTAACAGCTCCGCGGGCTGGAAGGTGAGTGACTGCATGAGGGTGAAAGTCCACGTGTACGCCTCATCCAGCTGTGTGCGAAGTAGCCTGTGAGTCTTTAAACACTTACAAAATTAAAACATACTCTCATTAAAAGGTAGCACAGGGACACTTAGGAGTTTTCAAATACAGAAGAAAGACGAATGATGGCCGGATGCATTTTATCTTATAGTAAAAGATGTGATTTCATTGTGTGACTCACTGGGATGTAGTCTGTCAGTTTGGGAAGGTGGTGATGCAGAAAGGAGTTCAGCATTTACGTTCACATCGACTGGCACGGATGAGCTGTTGTTTCCACCCTCAAGACTTAATGAAATACTCAAAAAACAAAAATCCAAAATAGCCTCCTTCACCACAAGAGATCTGTGAACACTGCATGAAAATACTAGAATCAGAATGGTTTTTCTTTTCATTATACTCGGGAACAATGACATTTCACTTGGCCTCTCCATTGTAATAAAAAAATTAGCAAAAAAGTAATGTCTTTTAAAAAAAAAAGAAAAAAAAGAGAGACATTTGTGTACAGTTTTAGAAAAAAAAATCATGATTAAGGGAGTGTGAATGGATGTGTGTCTTTCTGTGTGTCAGCTCTTACTTGACCACAGTGTTCTCCACTTTTACTTGTCAGCTGAGGAAACAAGCAGCTTTAAAGATGCAGACTATCAGCAAGCAGGTCTGACATTAAATACGCTAGAGATTTCATAATGGACAATAATCATGTAGAGCACACATTGGATGCACGTTTTGGAGATCATTGGGGGGTGGTTAGAGCAGTGTACTTTGTACACCCATCAATTAGATGACAAGAGACCGTTATGGCGTATGAGATGTCATCATTGAGCAAATATTAAGGGATGGAATTTAACACAGAATGCGCTGTAGAACCATGTTTTCACTTTGAAGCTGTTCCATCTGACTTAAAGATTTACAGGAAATATAAGGTAAAAGCAGTCTGGGCTCTGGTAATCCAGGTGTTATTATTGTCTTCCCGGATGAGGAAGTTACTCAACTATGATAGACAGAAATAATCTGAGGATGAAAACAAAGTTAAAGACGTTTTTGAACGTACTGATTAAAATTTTCCAGAAAAATAAAAAATCAGAGTCTAATTTGTATTTCTTCTTTGCTGGCCTTCCTGTAATTTCATTGTAATGCCAGGAAATGCCTTTATGAACTTCAATCAAATATATTTTTCATTGTTCAACACCTTGTGAAAAGCTTGATCACAGCTTGTGTTATTACTCAGTTAAACCTCCCCTTCCTCCTTTTCTGAGTCTTTCTGCAGCTCTTAAACTTCACTTTATTACTTATATGGGAGTGCTCGTCTGCTGGGATTGCATGCATGGTTTTGCCATGCAAAGGGTGAGGAGTAACTTGTGTGGAGCTCCTGTGACAATAACAGGAGGTGACACAAACAGCTCAATCAGTGCTGGGGAGTTTGTGGAGGGGAAGGGGCTGGGAGAAGGGAATGCTGGGAACAACGTCAAACATCCTCCATTCCAGAGCTGTGCACTCATATCTGTGTGTCCCTATCTTCTAGAGTTTCCTCAGCGGATGCTGCAGTTTGGAGAAAGGGTTTGCTGCTCTTTATCCTGTCACCTCCCTCGCTGCCCTCTCTCGGCTTTTATGCTGGAGGTGTCCATGAATCTCTTCTAGTGGAGAATTAACAGGATTTGTCCTTGTAAATTGGACTAAGTCTTTGCCAACCTCTTTAGGGGCAGCTATTGTTGTTTCTGAGTGGATTGGTTATTTCTCTCTCTGTTGTCACAACCGAGCAACCCCAGAGATGCTGGTGGTTCCTCAAAGGACACTGATTGGTCAGAACTAAGGTGGTTCTTTCCACATTACAAATCCTGACAGCATTGATTTTCATGTAAATCTTACAAATTCTGAAAGGCTTCAAATGCAATATTTGTTTAAACAACTTAACTTTTCAACTTTTTAAAAATTATTTAGAATATTCGTTTCACTCTTATAGCCAATTATCGACCTGTACATATTGACAAATACCCCACATTTTTCAAGTTAAACTTTGATGAAGATGTTAAACTTGCTGATTTACTGCCAATCGTGAAAAAACATCTGAACACCGACACATAGTCTTCATTTGTTTTATGCCTTTAGGATCAGCTGCAGATCAGCCTCCATTATATTGAAGGCCATTGGAGCAGGGCAGATAGCTTCCATTACACCAGCACCCTCTACTTCCCCCATTGCCCCTACAAGACATTTATTTTTAAATATCTGAAAGAAAGATAAAGATAAATTGAAAGATGTTTGATTACCTTGGTACTAGTATGGTTTTAGAGCGACAAGTTCCGCTACAGTAAAACCACTATTTTTCTGCCATTCAATGAAGCAGCAAAGGTTTTATGGAATTTCATCAAAACAAAAGCTCCAACTTGTTTATCTTTGACATTAAATCAACCCATCTGTACCTCAACCTCTGCATTCCTAAATGTTGGCACACTCGCCAGGCCTTGGAACTACCGGCTGATAGTTATTTTTATATTTTCCTGTTAAAAAAAAACACAACAGTCCACCCACAATGAACTATGATGCACTTCCTGCAGAGCGGGTGGAAAACAGTGCCATGTGTTAACATAGCCGATGTGCAAAATACGAGGGTCACGGCTGGAAAAAGAGGAGGAACCAATGGGAGAGGCTGTGTGTGGACCATATTTACGCAGATAATTCAATGAAAAATTGTTTGATTCTGTTTCCAAAATAAATGATAAGTGTAATCATTTTGTCGTGCACCATATCTATGTATTGATTTCAGAAGAGACATACATGAGCATCTTTGATTGTAATGCCAGGTAGAGATTAGCCAAGGGTAAGTCTCATTGTGGGTGGAGGGTAGTGAGCGAGAACCTCACAGCTACCCTTGGCAACCTGAAGAGCAGAGGGCAAGAAGAGAGCTGTATCATTACTGCTTCATGCCTCCCTTGTGTCATTGTGTTTGCTGCTTGTGATCTTGGTGCTTTTTGCCACAAGAGAGGTCCACGGTTGACTGGGAGCACTGGTTCCCCCTGGGATACTGATTGAGCAGTATGCAAGGTGTATCATCATCTTACTGGCATAGGGTCTGTTTTTCTCAATGAAGTGTGACCTCGGCTGCATGAAACAGGAAGTAGCACACCAAAGTCAAACCGACACAGACGGTCCATCTTTATTTCAAAGCATATAAATTACCAGAAGATAGTTCAACACAGTTATAAATAATAGATAAATATTTAAAAAAATTATCTCACCTTTTCATCCAACTCTAGTGTCATACCACTATCCCATAGTACTGTGGAATCTATTGTTGGGTATTGCAGTGAATATTCATATTGTGGTATAAGTACTGGTTTGTCATGAAAATTGGGGCACACAATTGTGTCCCCCTCTGTACCAATTGTCTAAACTTCTACCAGAGCAACTTAATATCACTCAGTTTATGAACAAACAACATAACCCCTTAGCTTCTGGTGTATTTTGTTTTTGGTGCCAATTGCCATTAGCGTTGTCATTGTGAGCTTATACCATGTTGGATTTTATTTCAATGCATGGCTGTGTGTAAGTTTAACCTCACACAGCAGCTACTGTGACTGCAGATTATGTTAAATCATCTCCAGAATCGACAGAGTTTTAGTCTTTGGGTTTTAAAGAAAATTTGGGAACACAAGAAAAGAAAGGAGATAACAGCTGCTGAAAGAGGAGAGGGAAGAAAAGCGAATAACTGCCAGCCATTTGTCTTGGGATCACAAGGTTAAGAAGGGAGGCCTACCCTGGACTTGAGAGGCCCACTGAAAGCTTCAAGTAACCCCATGAAGAAAGGGAGGCTAGGGGAAGGGGCTTTCAAAGAAGAGCGACCGTAGCTTGAGGGGGAGCAGTCAGCTGACTGTTGAGCTGCGGCCTGCAGCTTGTGTACAGTCTGCTAACTACACGTGTGAATCTGTGGAATCCATGGCATGTAGGTTTGGCATTGTCCTCCAGCCTATGCAGGACAATAATCCCTCTCATAATATGTGCACAAAAAGAGTCTGGCCTCAAGTCCATTATGCACAATATAAAAGACATGAGTACCGAAAGAGGCAAAGAAATATGGAGCGAAGAAAGAGAAACAGGGTCAGGGCTAATGGAGATTAGTGTCCAATCCTCCAAACAAGTTGGTGTTTTTACCCTGTGAAGGTTGGAACAATGTCACTCTCAGTGTGAGGGTGAGACTGATTGGAGATCAGATTTAATTACCTTGAATATATAATGTGATTTGAGTATGGTTGAAGTAAAATAGTGTCTTTTTTTAACCAGTTGGTCATCATGTGAGAATACCCAATTACCCGTCGGTCTCATTTGATCCCTTCTTCACCTATACCTATACACTGAACACAAAGCTCCATATTCATTTCCATGGTGTCTCTTTGGAGCTATGACAGAAGTAGGTCACTCATACTCAGTTTTAATGATGGAGTTTGCATTGTGTCCAGAGTCACGAAGAAGAGACATGGTCTTCACTCTGCGCTGGAGGGCTCTTCATCATCTGTAACCCTGCTCACCTTTTTACTGCCCTGCAGCAGTAAACCCAGTAAACCCTGCACTTAAATTCATCTCTGCTTGCACTTCCTGGGTCAGAGGAGAAAGGGGGGAGGGGAGCACAGGAAGACACTGCCAGGAAGTGGCTTGTCCTTCTACACTTTTACTGTAATCTCTGCATGTGCTGCATTCTCTTATTTGCACCAGATATTTGACTGTTCTGTATGACAACAGTAGTGATTGTCAGCCATCTACAAAACCAGCAAAATCTTTCAGCCCAAAATGAAAAAAGCAGTGTGATGACAAAACACATAATACATCAGGCAATGGACAATGTTATGCAGTAGGATTTTTTTAAATTATTATTTTTGATTTGATTAATTAGATTCTTTTTCTATGTAGATAGCTGTGACAAAGGAGCTCGCATCATGTGACCACTTATGTTTCTACTATGGGCCTCTCGCATGATAAATTGTCGGGAATAATGGTGTTAATATGATTTGGTATACAGTAGTCTTGTAAATTTACTGACATAGACTGTTTTACACACACACACACACACACACACACACACACACACACACACACACACACACACACACACACACACACACACACAAGGGGCCTGTAAGCATGCAAATAATAGGAGGTAGTGCGATGGGCAGCTGTTTTATGATGCACTCAATGAGCAATTTGAATGGAATGGTGCCTTGTTCAAGGACACCTTGGCAGGAGGTCAACTGACACCTCCCTATGGCCAGTTCACACTTCAAATGGTTTTGGTCCATATGGGTCTTGAACTGGTCACTGTCCAGTCCTCAGCCCAAGACCTAGTAGACTGAGTTACTGCCGCCCCATTAATAGTTAGAGCGCCATTTTCTAAATAACACATGTTTCACTTCACTTTTTCATTTCATGAATGAACAGTTTCTTGCCTGAGCAGTAGTCGCTCCCGTGGGAGATCCGCTGTCCTGTCTGTGGTCGTGTGTGTAAAAAGTTCGGACCAGTTGCAAGTTGTAGCTGCACCTGTTCCTGCAACCAAGCCCTGTTTGTTTACTTTCCTTGCAACCGTTACTGCTAGTTTCATACTTCACTACACAAGAAACAGCAGCTGTGTCAGTTTGATTGTTCTGAAGTCCATTAGGATGAGTCAGTTCTTGCTGCAACAAGATTGTTTTGATGGTATTGATCACAGAACATTCAATGTTCAACAGTGACATTTTAGGTTTTGTTAGATGGTGGACAACTCTCCACAACTTGGTTCCCTTAGGTAATAACTTCAGCTGAGCTCAGTTGTAAAGGGTGAATGCACAGCAACTCTGGCTGAAGAGAAGCAACTGGTTTCTGCTGCACTGCATTCACAGGGAACTTTCCAATGTGTGACATTTTGGAGGGCAAACTGAAAATAAAATTGGTCAGAAACAAAAAGGCCTTTCCAATGTCTGTCATCCTCATACTGACTGTCGTAGAGTAATGTGACTTGACAATTCACACATTCCTCAGCATACTTACAAAAATCTTAAAAGATCTTTGGTTGCTGCAAAGCGAAGAATAATGCTGAATCAATTCTTACACAAGATGCAAGATATATTGTCTCCAAGTCAAGATAGGGAAATGCAAAGCAGAATTACATTACAATAGTTTACTGAACAAATACTCAATAGAGCTTCTGTCCGATGTTACTTGCAGCCCTCCATAATCTGTGTCTGGGAACTTCCCTAGATGCCGAGAAAGGTCAATTATGCTTTGATGCCTCATATTCAGACGCCTCATATTCAGATGAGAAGAGCACCACAGGTGCATGTATTTTACTACTTTTAAATCAGCCCCATAGAAAAGCATTTTATATGGATGTTTGCAACAAAGATGCATTTAGGCCACCTTGGGTCAGACATATAGAGAAATGTGCGATGGGGCACCCCATCTCTTTTGTTCTCATGGGGATGAGGTGAGGTCTGTCTGAGACGAGGATTATCCCAAGCCATGCAAAGAATAGGCCTTCCCGCGACCCAGTCATGCAGTCGGTGATCTATTGTGAGATCTAATCAGCGGTTGTAGACATTTGCATATCACTTCTCAGCGATAATCTCAGATGCGTGTGAGCAGGACAGATTATTTGGATTCTGAAATCAAATTTGTTTTACAGGTTTACAGGTTTACATCACGCTGCTCAGATCTCAGGTCCTCTGCTAATGACTCATTTCTTGTCTTTGGTTGCAGATTGAGATCATATTAAAATTGGGGGGAAGATCATAGATCAATGGAAAAGAAGACTGATTGAGCACTGCAGTGTGTGTACATGCAGTGAGTGTTAACCCCAGCTCAGGTCTAACTAGTATGCATGTGCAGGATGTCCTCTGACACAGGAAGACTTATTTAAAAGTCTGGAATAAAAGGGAGGAGTCCAGCTCACAGGAGAGGGGATGGGGTTGGGGGTGGGGGGTTCCTAGTCAGAAAGCCACATCTGATGCTTCTCCTTCTACTCTTTGTGTTTCTGCTCCATCCAACCTGTTTGCATGCCTCTGTCAGCGCCGCATGAGGAGCTCGTGTTCAACAAGCAGTGAACTCATTGACCCTCTATCTGCCGGCAAAAACAGCTCACTTTGTCATCCTCCCAAGCCTCACTTCGAACTCCATAACCTCCTCTCGGTTTTTTTTTTTCAGTGAGACATATCTCATTCATGCAAAGCACGCTGTCTCCATTCCTGATGGACGGTGATTGATGTATAGTTTGAGATTAGACTTGCTGTGGTTCAGTGCATTTGTTTGGGGATGTCTCCCAAAACGATTCCCACAGTATTGTCAAGTTTGCCGTGTTTCGACAATAATTTGAAGAAATCACTCTTGTTATGTATCTGCACTTCAATATTTGAATATGGATTTATATTATCACTTTATAAAATATGAAATTATCCTTTAACTATGTTTTTCTCTGTGGAAAAACATTAATATTCTTTAATTAAATAATTGAGTTATAAATCAAATGTAGAAAATTCCTTTGTAGCATTATGATCTATATATAAAAGTGAGTCATATTCAGATGATTAATGTGTATTGAACACATTTGCCCAAAGGCTATAACCCAGCCTCAGACATCAGAAAAGCCATCAGACAAAACATCTATTGTTGTAGATTTGTCTTTATCTGCATGCTTTGGACATTTTGTGGTTGATGACATCTGGCTTCAGTGACTTTATGTAGCTCAGTACTTTTTTAGTTTAGTTTAGTTTTTATTTTTATCAGACATGTTATTATAGCAGACTTCACACCTTCATCACATTTACAACATCAACAACAACATCCAAAAAAAAGGGTTGACGGGTAGAAGCCAATAGGCTTGTGAGATTTTTGCATTCATACGTGTATTCAGAGATTTCCTGCTTGAACTTTTTGTGCTGCACTTTGGGTTTTTTTCTTGTTTATACTAGCACAGCATTGAGTTCCACCTTAGCTAGATTTTGTCCAGCGAGATCAGGTTGTGCAGTATATCTGAAGCCCTGTGTGAGGGTGAATCTGCTCCCTGTTTTCCTTCCTGACACAGGAATACCACAGAAAATACCTCTGTGCCCTTTTTTATGTTTCATAACATAGAATTAGAGAAAATGGAGTGTTTGTAGTACAAGGTGTATTTATGTGACCACAACAAAAATAGACTTAATCTTCATTTACGATGATACGAAATAAATAGCGTCTTCTGAAGTTACTCTCTGTTCTTGTTTGGTTGTTTTTAGGCTTGGTGGGGCAGAGCCACTACTAGTGGAAGGATGGGATACAACCACACTGATAAAACTATGATTATGAATTACAGTGAGGGGAGGGGGGGGGACTTTCCAAACATATCCCAATACAGGATTTTTCAAACAAATAATTTTCAAAGTAATTTGAAAATCATCAGTAGAATTTATGTAGCCTAGATATACAGTATGATGCAATTTCTTTATTGCCCAAGGCTGCCATTCCTTTTTAGTGATGTCATCTTGAAGAGTTTTGAAATTTAGTTAAGTACCTGTAACAGTCAAAATTAACTTTAAATTAATTTTCTTAAGTGGTTTATATTTTGTGATAAGGCAGCTTTAATTGTAGATTCTTTTGTTTTGGAACTAGTATCTTCACTCATGCTGTCGTGTATTTATCCAATCAGAAGCCATTTTTTATTTTGTTGGTCATCATATTCAGGTAATATATGCTGAAAGTACTTTGGCACCACATTTTTCATTCGTCCCTCGTTCCCCCATTCCAAAGTAACCAGACTCTTTTGCTTGAAGGGAAACACTATATAGTCATAATGTTAACAGAGGATATGGACACTTCCTGGTGATTCCTTGCTCCCTCATATCACACTCAACTCCCAGTTTCTCCTTCATCCTCTATGGAACATGACAAACATGTTCCCATCTGCAGTACACTTGTTTACTTAATTTACACAGAAAGTTTACCTCACAGTGACTTTTTTTTTTTTACCAATGAATAAGCTTGTCTTGGACAATATGACTTTTATGCCTTTAGATACACTTTATAGACACACTAATCCTAGGTCATGTTTGCTTATTGCTGCATAATAAAAAATACTCATTGGAAATAAACCCTTTTGTACAGTGGATATATTATAGCCCACACATACCTGGGATATTGTCGGATCTCTTTGAAATGTTTTACTTTTTTCCAATCTAGAACTCTATCAGACACAATCTGTCCCTGCACAGCCGCTTTGTGCGCATACAGAATGAAGGAACAGGAAAAAGTTCCTGGTGGATGCTGAACCCAGAGGGGGGAAAGAACGGAAAGTCACCTCGACGCAGAGCTGCCTCCATGGACAACAACAGTAAGCTCGCCAAAAGCAGAGGAAGGGCCACAAAGAAAAAGGTACAGCTCCTGTTTCTTAGCATTATAGTTTGTCATTTTGATAAATCATATCATATGTCAACTAGTGCTATCAGGCGATTAAGAAAATTAATCTAATTAATTACAGGATTTGTAATTAATTAATCTAATTAATCACATTTTAATCTCATACCTGCTAAAGGCCCCCAAATAAAGAATTTAAATTCTAGGACATTACAAAATTGTAGTGCATGACTATCAATAGCATGCACCAAGAAGACAAGATTTGAAATCCACATTTTTATTGGTTAAGTGTGTTTTATAAATGAAACTCAAAAGAAAAAAGGTCAAGCACATCAGCAAACCAATTAGGCCAGGTGTATTTCTCAAAAAGGCAATACGAATACAGTTAAATAAAATAAATAAAATTCAGAAATAAAATAAGGCTGAGTCTCAAATAGGCACATAAGCAGACTCTCAATCAAAATGAATACTAAAACTGACTCAATTCAGCAATTCAAAATGAATAGTATAACATGCCTCTAAATAAGGTAACTAAATAGCAAGATGCCAACAGGCATTTCCTTTAAAAGGGTAAGCTAACGTTACAGGACCTGACAACAGACAACTCTGTGTCCTTGACATGTTTTGCATTTAAATGATACGTTAGGCTGGAGCTGCGTCGGTGATATGAAAATTCTCTTTTACAAAAGGTACAAATCACTGTGTTTTTGTTAATAGTCCCATCTTTGTTCTTTTTATAAATAAACTTCCCGCCCAAAGGTCCACTCAATGGGCCAAATTTAAAATGCTTGCACATTGACTCGCCACTCACGATTAATTGCGTTAATTTTTATAGCGCGTTACTTTGCAGCGTAATTAATTAATCTAATGACCCGCTACGGCAGATGAAGTGGCAGAAAAAAATGAATAATTAACGTGTTAAACTGACAGCCCCGATGTCAACATATTCCAATAGTTTTTAGATTACTAGTATATAGGCAATATTATAGCTTCTATAAGCTATTATTTTTTCTTTTTGTAGATGACTCTACAGGAAGGGTTTGAGGCAGGAACAGGCAGCCCTTGTTCCCAGTACTCTAACTGGTTGGGAAGCCCAAACCCTCACAGCAGTGATGATTTTGAAGCCTGGAGTTCCTTCAGGACACGTGCCAGCTCTGACGCCAGCACTCTGAGCGGTCGCCATTCGCCTTTCCCATCTGAGAAGGATGATCTTGGGGAATCTGATGGCCATATTATGTATACTGGGGCAACAGGCACAAAGATAACCTCCACCCTGCCCAGCCTGTCCGAGGTGGCCGGATCCATGGGCCAACATGTCTCAGAGCATGTCATGGAGAATCTGTTGGATAACTTGAACTTGCTGTCGCCTAAACCTCCACAGCTGGGCTCTGAATCCTCGCATACCCCAAATGCTGCTCTGCTCCAGAATAGCACCTACAGCTCCACTGGCTTGATGCAGCATCAGCAACATGACTACCAAAAATGCATGTATGGCCAGGTGAGGATGAGCTCCCTGTCTCCTCCCATGCAGACATTAGCAGAGACCAAGCCAGGGATTGGGGTTTATGAAAACCAGTTTGTCTGCCCTGCTGGCCTCCTCAAAGAGCTACTGACTTCAGATGCAGATGTCAGTAGGGATATGAGGCCCTCTGTGGATACGCAGGCATCTCTTGTCGGGAGGGGAGGTTGCCTATTGCCCTCTTACAGCAGCCAGAGCCATGTGGGGGGTCATAATGGAGTAAAAATGATGAATCCTTCTCTGAGTCACCTGGTTCCTCATGTAAATCCACAAGGTATACATAGCCATGGTCCTTCAACATCACGAGACTTAAATAGCTGTAACATGATTCCCCTGACTAGTCTTTCAGGGGCCCCTTCTCGAATGACCAACCTGAGGATGTGCATGCAACTGCCCCAGGGAAACCAAGCACGTACTAATGATGTTTTGACAAACTACGGCAGCAATGGTTACAGGGAACGTCATCCACACAGTCATCATCAGGAACGACTGCCCAGTGACCTGGACAGTGTGTCTATTGAAAGATTTGAATGTGACATGGAGACTGTCCTTCATGACACCCTCTTGGATGGCGGGGCACTGGACTTTAACTTTGACCCGGCAGCTCCACCTCATGGATTTTCCCAGAGAGTGAAGACTACTTCACACAGCTGGGTGTCAGGATAGGATGTTGGTGGACCAGAACCAGGTGAGACAAGAAATGAGTCGGTAAGTACCTGTACTAAATTTACAACAAACCACATTTTCTCACATTTCATTCCTGAATATCTTCTGTTCTCATTCACAGGTTTAAATTCTTGTCACCTTTACAGACTGGAAATCCAAAGAAGCCAAAGCCATCACAGAGCCTTGAGTTGCTGCATATTATGATGTTAAATTGGATAACTAGAAGGTTAACATTAGAATAGAGTTGAACATGGCAAAAATATTTTAGATACATTTAGTTCTGCAGAGAGAAAATGAACGAGAGGCAAATATTAGCTAAACTTGTTTACAATTGCCTGTTAAAAATTGAATATATAATCTATATATATATATATTTGCTTATTTTGATGATTTGAATATTTTAATGTACAGTACAGTATATTACTCAAGAGAGACCACAGTAAGAAAGTGGCTGACAATAAATTGAGACCATGAATACTCTGGTGTAAAATAGGGTTCACATAGTAAAGGCAGAAAAGATATCAATTTCTTGTTTGGTTATTTGGTATTAGGTGCAGTGCATAATATGTCTAGTGTAGTTCAAAAATATTTAAAAGACTTGTTGTTAGTGTCTAGTGGACCCAAAAGTTGATGAACTGTCATTGTATAACCTATAAAAATGCTAATCTAGTGGGAACATTAGACTACAAGAGGTATATGCATCACTATGCAGATGATGCACTGGTTTATCAAACTGGTGGATTATCTTATTCATTCTAAAAATTATCAGTCAAATTCTGCTCTGGATTTCTGAAATTGACCATGTCTATTTGCCATTAGATGTCATTGGAGAAGTGCTACATTTCTCCAAATTATAATAATAATTCATATAGTATATCAAGTATAGTATATATTTTTTTGTTTCCATTTAAAAAGTAGCTGTCGGTCTCTGGTTATGTATGCTTCTACAAATATTTGCTACGCTGTGTACAAAGAATATACTATATTTGGCTCAAATATTGTTTTAATGTTTTTCCATTAATCGAACTAATATTTGATAATTATTAGATCCACTAGATATGTTTCTTTTTTTAAAAAAAAAGAATACATTTATTTTTTCATTCATTCTGCCATATTCTGAAGATAACACAATCGTTATTGTCATGTCATCAGCCGCTTAACCATTTTATGGGTCGCAAATGTTGCTGGAGCCTATTCCAGCTAACTATGGGTGAGAGGGGGATTACACCCAGTATGCCAAGTCACCTATTTAAGTGAAAAACAAATTCAAAACCTTGCTGGATAAACTGAAGAATGCATGCCCAAACTGTTATCAGAGATACACTATATGTATGAGGGACAACGTTATTTACATCAAAACACTGTTTACTCTTCCAAAGACATTTCACAGTTTTCCAATTCACAGTGCCTACATGATTTCACAGATATAAAATGTTACACATACTATTTTCATTATTTGTACAATTTTGTATATGAATGGTTTACATGAGTAGTATTAGACTGTATTTTAATGTGGAGGTAAGACTTTTCAGTAAGATACTCAGAAATGTGAGTTATTCATATGATTCATTATCAGGTCATTCCTGGTAATGAACAACCTCACTTATTCTGTAGTATTGGCACATTTTTTATGTTCCATTGTAAAGTGTTACTTGATTGTGTTATAAACTCTACATCCAGGTAAACCCCGGCTTTGTGAGTTTGGGATTCCCCACACGACAATGTGAGGTCTGTCACAATCAAAGAATATAAACCGCTATGTGTGACGAAGCCAAATGTATGTGTTTTTTGTGTGTGTATGTGTGTGTGTGTGTGTATATATATACTATATACTGTATATACTATATATATACGTGTACACACACACATACATATACATATACATATATATGTACATGTATGTATGTATGTATGTATATAGTGTGTGTGTGTGAAAACTTATACCTCAACATACTTTACCTCTTAAGTATTGAAGGGATTTGCTTCAGTGAATAATGACTGAATTAGTCTCGTTCTTGACACACAGTTCTGTACATATTTTGGGTTTTATTGTGTTTTAATAATGTCAGATCTTTTTCTTGTATATGAGGATTATAGCCATTCATTTTTAGAAATAGTATTGTGGCAGCACAGTGGCTAATTTTTAAATTAAACAAGAATTTGTTTGAAATTACATATTTTAAAAGATTTTTTTTACAACTGTTCAGTTAAAACTTCAGAAAAATAATTCAGAATTTTTAAAAAATCCTGTGAAGCTAAAATACTCTTTCTGTAAATAAAAAGAATAAAAAAATATTGTGTGAAGGCATGCTAATTTTTGGTCAAATAGCTGACTGAGAAAGAAGAGATGAAGAACAGTATTAGTCATATCAGTGTATAACAGTACACTGTATTGATCCCCTTAGGGAAATTATTGTGTGTGTGTGTGTGTGTGTGTGTGTGTGTGTGTGTGTGTGTGTGTGTGTGTGTGTGTGTGTGTGTGTGTGTGTGTGTGTGTGTGTGTGTGTTATTTTGTACAGGCCCCTGAAACAACCAATCACACACAAGGGGCTTGTAGGCCATGGAGCCTCTTGCAGAACACGGCCTGTGCAGAAAAAGGCTTGTGCACAATGAAAACTCATTGTTAAGCACAAATATAGCTCATATTTTCACATCCCCAGCGCCAAATGTCAGGTCATAAAAGTCGGAAGGAGACATGTGTTTCAGGGTTAAATGATTAAATGTGTTTAACCATCAAAATATTAATCTATGAATGTATAAAGCTATCATGTCTTTAATGTACAGTAAAGGGATTTAACCAACCACTCCAAAATTCTATTCTTCAATTGAAAATTGTGTTTTTGTTCACTCTTGACTGATTTCTGTCTGAGAATTTTTTTTAGAAAAATAGTCACAATACGTAACTTAAGTAAGCTAACCTACAATGTCTCATGTGTGATTCAAAAAGAAGCTCATTAAATCTTGTAGTATGAGCAAAGTTTACTTCATAAACTTCATCTTTACATTCCTGTTTTCATAAACGTGTCAATTTGCAAATCTTACCATAGGAAAAACAAAACCATGGGTTAACAGCTGTTTTTATATTGATGGGAAGTGAATGTGTTTTTGTTGATTCACATTGTATCATCAAACAAAAACAGTCCACTGTTAACGCACTTCCTACAAATAGTTTCCATGTTATTTAAATAAAGAGTCATGACACAGGACACAATTTTCACCTTTTTTTCTGGTGTGACTCATTCTGTTCTAACAACCTCATGACAAAATGGCCTTATTAGAAAGTGTGTGACATGAGAGAAGAAAACGTTTCATCGCTAACATGAATGGAAACTTTGAGTTAAAACAGCCAGCTGAAGTCCTTAGTATACTTCGAACAAACACAGTCCTACAACAGCTTGAAGTCAAAGTTTCCCAACTCTACAAGATCTAAAGCAGCTACAAAGAAGAAGAAGAATCCATCCATCCATCTGTCCATCCAACTGGGAAACTAGCACATTAGGGTGCAAGCCATCACTTTTAATGTTCCAGCAGATGATGCAAAACATAATTTGTCATTGGTCCAAAATTAATGATTTTTTTAGAACCATTAAAGAACATCTCCAGAACTTCACCACTAGTTTAAGTTGAGCATTCAAAAATGAACACGTAACATTACACTACTGTAGAATTAGTGCCATGAGACTGAAAAGGTTTTCATACTTGCAAATGAGGACAAGTTGTTAATTAATCACCTCACATGTGGTTTTCTTCTCATTGCCAACAGAAGTGTTTACTCTTCATGAAGCGTCAAACCCATTTAGTGAGCTTTCTGAGGGTAGGAGATATTTAAGCACACTGATAAAAATGCCAAAAAAGCACAGAAAATAATTCTTGTCTAAACCTATATTGACACATTTCTGTTAAATGTGGTTAACCTGACATGACAGCTTCATTTCCTGTTTGAAGTAAGGCTACATAACAGCGACAGCTTGTGTGTTTGTCCTTGCAGGGATAATATTTGCTGTGTAAGAATCACTTATACATTTATATTACATAATGATATCAATTCTCAGTTGAATTATTCAACAATTTTTATGATTTCAGTCCATTGGAGTTCTTCAGTATGTGATCAGATCAGATTATCTAATTAGATCCATGTGCAGAATCAGTTTCAGTACTCAAAGGAACTTGTCTGAAAGACAAGGAAGTCTGTATATGTCATTATTGGTAAGTTGCAGTTTTATTTTGATTCATCTCTCTTACTCCAACATATTCTCTTAATAGCTATTTTTAACAGCCTTCGTCATAAACAAATAACCAGACAATGAGAAGCATTCAGCATCAGGAGAGCAGCTCAGAAAGACAGGTTGGTTCATGCCTAGGGCTTTATGAATCTGCTACATAAACAGAGACAAAAAAAGGAGGGAGACCGGAGGGGCTGTACCATAGAAGACTAATTTCTGTTTACTGAGATCAGTCCAGAAACCCTTCCACATACACACAGCTGGTGCATCCCTTTTTAGCTAAATTACAGCTAATTACAGTTCAGTTGATATATTGGCTGTATGAGGCGGTCCCAGCAGTCAATTGTGCACACATGTCATGAGGCAAACTTCTGTATTGCCATCTGAAACATTTTCTGATGAAAGTAATTCAAAATTTTCTCATACCTGTTAAATATAAAATTGGAGCCAGGCGACAATTATCATAGCATAAAGGAAGATAGAAAAGGAAATGGCGACATTTGGCTGGTTATGTTCTACTTGCTTTAGAAGAAGAAGAAGAAGATGAACTTAACGGTAAAATTACTATTTTCACTCTTTTATATGATTTTTGTGTTACATGCAGGATATACAGTATTTGTGCAGGCCCCTGAAACACACAACGGGCCTGTGAGCATGCAGTTAGTAATCACAGCACAACAGTACATGGGGGGAAGAGTGGAGGGCAGCCACTTCAGCTAGTGCCCCAACAAAGCAACTTGTAAGGGGAAGGCGCCTTGCTCAAGGGCGCCTCGGCAGTGGCCGGTAGGTAAGCTGACACCTCCCATAGTCAGCTCACACTCCGATGTCGGATGTCTGGCGGGAGCTGGAATTGAACCGCTGAAGTCTGGACGATGTCTGGTTGGAAGACGTCCGCTCTACCACTGAGCCAATTATCACTGTTAGAAAAGTGAATTCTGGTGATATGGTGGTCAAACATGTTTCCCAAGCGGATCCTTGGTATTTGTAGGAAGCTTTGGACTGAGCCTTTCCTCAGTGCTGTGATTCATTCAGTTTTCAATTACAACTTTTAAAAGCTGCAGTCGCTGAATTGAGACACAGCCTCCATCCAGAGATTTAGAGATAAACTACTGGCTCATTTGAAACTACAAATTATCCTTTCATTTTTACTTTTCTGTTCATTCATGGAACGGAAAAGACTTTAATAAGCTTTAGGGGTGCTGGTGGATTTTGAATAAAACCCAATGAGCATTTTCCCTTCTGATTTTTCATGCTAGCATAGTGGTATCTATTTTAGAAAGAAAAGTCTTTTTTCCAAATTTATTTTAGCTGATTTATTCATTCATTGATTTATTTATGATCAAGGTTCCCAATTAGTATTCATCAATGAGGTTCACTTAATTATAACTTGGATACAACTTAATTCATTTAACACTATGAAAGATTTGCAGCCTGTTACAATTAGAAATTATTAGATCATGGCGCAGATGTGGTACAAAGGCATCCATCTCAGCTGCCACTTCTAGTTGATGCTTCTAATGGATGCATAGAAAAAGTAACAAAACTTCAACTAATATTGGCACAGAGTGGATTATGAATGCTTGCTGGTTGATATCATTCCTGCCATGCTTGTGCGTTTTGGGAAATTTTGGTGATTATTTCTCCCTCAGGGGAGTGATGGCCTGGAGGGGCTGCTCAGCGAACAGGGACATTGGCTAATTTATCTGTGTGCTCCAGGCACAAAACTAGGAAATTAGGTGATTTGGGCCACATGAGCTGTGATAATATAATGGACGACATGCACACCCAGCAGCAGACCTGTGATCCATTTCCATGACTCTCAGAGGGAGAACTGCAAGATTGACCAGGGATAATTCATGATGAGGTTAGTATGAGAGCAGCTGATCAGACACATGACATGAGTTTTGAAGTGGAATCAGGAAATCATATTCATCATAGCATCAATGGAATAATGCAATTTAAATAGTCAGATTTTACTTGAAAACTTGTTCCTCTGGGTTCTTTTCTCAGAGTTCATAACGTTCCCTTTTAGAAGCTGTAGAAAATTCTCAACAATTATCGTGGAATACCACATTGAGAAGGATGACAGGGAACAGTTACAAGAAGAAGTAGAATTGAGCTTATTGATCACTGTAGGGCAAATTAGTTTTCCACTCTAGTTGTTATACACGTGTATACAGTATGTGTGTGTACAGCCTGTAATACACACACACAAGTGGCCTGAAAGTATGCAAACTATAGGAGATAGAGCAGCGGGCAGCTCCTTCGTGGTGTGCCCACTGAGCAACTTGTGGGAGGATGGTGCCTTGCTCCATTGCCAGTTCACATTTCAAATGGTTTTGGTCCACATGGGTTTTGAACCGGCAATTGTCCGGTCCCCAGCCCAAGACTTAGTGGACTGAGATACTGCCGCCCCATTAACAGTTAGCGTGTCATTATCTGAACAACACATGCCTTCACGAGAAATCAAATGATTGCTTCCTCTTACTTTTTAGATAAAAATAGGAGAGTCATGCAAGGATTCATTGATGGTGTTATAGCAAATGATTTAAGATGCTAGATCAACAATTGATCTTCACTAACGACTTCATCTCACTATTCTTAAAGGGTCATTTATCAGTTCTTCCTCAGGATGACACTGATCATCGTCGCTAACGTCAGGTGTGATTAAATCATTCTCATGTTTTTCATTGTTGACACATTTTTGTTTGTTTTTCTTCTTCTTTCCAGACAACACATGATGAAGAATTTCCTCTTTATCCTGACAAAACCTTTTAGAGAATAATCTGATTCATGATCTGAAGGCCAGTACATTACAAATAATTAAACTAACATCTTCACGCCAAGCCCCCCTATTGTTTTCTGGTCCATAATGTTTGCTAATGTTCATTCAACAACTATTATCATAGAAGGACCATTCTGATGTCCATTTTAAAAGTCAGTCAGTCATCTTCAGATTACCACTGCTATATCCGCCGCAGCGGGTCACGGGAAGCCGGAGCCTATCTCGGCGGCATAGGGCGTGAGGCGGGGGTTACTCCGGGCATGACGCCAGTGCACCGCGGAGCCCATTTTAAAAATCCCATTCATATTTGAATTAATAAGAATTAATACATAGGTGGCAGTAGGTTTGTACTGTGCAACTGATTGCTATGGCTACTAAAGCATAGAGAGATCAACTTCATTCCCAAAACTACTCTGCTATACACTGTGGTTTGAATGTGCTGTCAAATGGAGAAGTTTAATAAGAGCTCCCTCTGTAGGACAAAAGTAGGAAGCACCAGCACAACTGAAGATTTGATGACACTGGACATAAACGTTGAGAATTTTACCTCTATCGGCCTCAAAATAGCTTGTTATATATTTACTTATATATGATTTTAAAGCGACGGCACGGTGGCGCAGTGGTTAGCGCTGCCGCCTCATAACACGGCAGACCCATGTTCAAGTCCCGCTCTGTGCGGAGTTGGCATGTTCTCCCCCTGTCTGCGTTGGTTCTCTCTGGGTTCTCCGGCTTCCTCCCACCTCCAAAAGCATGCACTTCAGGTTGATTGGCCAACCCAAATTGCCCGTAGGAATGTGTGTGTGCATGGTTGTACAGTATGTCTTTGTGTGGCTCTGCGGTGCACTGGTATCATGCCCGGAGTGTCCCCAGCCTCACATCCTATGCCGCCGAGATAGGCTCTGGCTCCCCGTGACCCGCTGCGGCGGATATAGCGGTGGTAATCTGAAGATGACTGACTGATTTATTTGAAAGCAGCAGAAAATCTCAAGAGAGACTTTGTTCATCACCATTTATTAGTATCAGTGTTTGTAGTTTGCTATAGCTGTCAGTACACCTTTAGAGCTAGGTTAAGAAAAAAAGGGGGAAACAAGCCAATTTCAGGTTTTTAAAAATATTTATTTTTTTAATTACAAGTATGACTTTGCAAATACATACTGAGGCGTGAATTGATGGCAGATAACCACAATGCATAGTGGACACTATATTGAAATATGACACTGAAGTAAAAATAGCATTTCATGTAATTAAGTAAACAGCATTGCATTAAGTAAGCAACACAGGATACAAAGGCTTTAATGTGTTGTTAAACATGTCCACTGAAATCATACGTCATAAAATGGAGTAAACATCAGATACATGTTTTTATGTGCATACATGCTGCTCACAATATATGTGTATACATTAAGATAAGTGTTGTTACACAATAGAGCAGCAATGGTTAATTGAAATGCACCAGAACTACTACACTGAATATTTATAGTGTGATTCCATTCTGCTTCCACCATCTCAGCTGTCCATCACTTGAGCTGCAGAACAAACAGTTACTCATGCAGCCACATTGTCGCCCTGACAACGAGTGTCCAGAGCTGAACCCTCTGACTCGACCATATCATTAATCAGATTTTATTTGATTCTGTTCTATTTAGGAATAATGAAGGTATCAGAGATTAACATCAGCAAGCATTGTTATTCAGTATTAATTCTTAATATCCCCATCACCAACCTGAATACCCAGTTAGTCATCATAGAATGTATGTAGTTTAGCGAATGAGATGTAATGCAGTGTAACCCAAATTAAAAATAGAAAAAAAAAGGGTTGAAGGAATCCTCATGTTCCATTTTTAATTTATATATTGCTTATTAGAGGTAAAGGGTCTCTATGTTTAACTGATATCGGAACCATGAACTATGTCCCATTATGTCCGGAACAGCAATAAAGTGCATTATAAATAAGCATCTGTTCTTAAAAAACAAACAATGACATGAAAGTCTTATTGGTAGTTAAAAAAAAAGGTTATTTAGCTTGTAGTTGATCTTTTTTATCAGGGAGACCTGATCAATATAACCCATTATGTTCTATACATACTGCACATGTTTGTAATCTGCTCTTTATATTACTGTTGAAAATAGAAAATAAATTTTGTTTTATTTGTTTGCAATATTTTGCATTTGAGATCATTATGGTTATGTTCTCCTTTTAATGGGCTTGTGAAACAAGGGTCTTGAAGATGTAGGAGAGAAAGTTCTTTGGAATGAAACCTTTAACACTTCAAAGGTACATTTTCAAAGAGAAATCGGGCAATACATTTTGAAAGGTTTTCACTGTGCCACTATAAAAAGGGAAATAAATGAATATAAAATCATCTGAGTCAACCATCTACCATCAGTCCAGAATGAGTCACATGTCACATAAGAAAGGGCCACAGTGTAATTACCATGTGAATATGAGAGTTCACGGACTCAGAAGACCCACAGCAACAGGAAGTGACATCATCAGTGACAATAGCCATGGGGTTGATTTGAACATTACACTGATTGCGGAGCAGATTGGAAGAAGCCCTGAAAATAAAAATCAACCAAATAAAAATCTGATATTAAATGAGATATTATTTCAGTTAATGTCCAGAGGTGAGCTCTACTCACGGTAGTGGACAGCCATGCTGTTCTCCTTCCAGCTGGGACCCTGATAAACCCTGCAGGTACAAGTGAAAGGCTTCTCATCAGCTAGCGGGGCCCAGGTGAGGCGGCATAGAGTGGGAGTGACCAAGCTGACATTGCTCCTCCTGCGGTCGTCCATGGATACCCAGGTGACTCTGTTGGGGACGGTGCTGCCCACCATTCGGCTGTCCTGCCAATACTCACAGTAGCGGCTGGAGACATCGTCTGTGACTGGAAACTCACAGTCCACCCTGACGTTTCGCTCCAGGTAAGTTAAACACGGAAACATTTGAGGTCCACGTGGGGTGAATAGAAACATAGACAGGGAGCTCACTGAAAAACAGATTTGTTTTAATTAATCATGTGGAATTCTTGTGAAAAAAACTGCAACAAACACTGTTACTAGAACTGATCTGATGTGAATAAGTTATTCTTATCACCTCAGAGAAGCATAATGTCTTAAAAAATGAGATCCACAGCTGGAAGTATGTGAATGAAAATATAAAGTTTACCACTCTTGATTTACTACAAGTTAAATTAGTAACAATCAAATTAAGATTGCTTTCCCAGATTCCAAATTCTGCCTGAAGCTGTGCTTGATCAGCTGAACCATCATACACATGAAAAACAGTATCCATATCTTGTGTGCATGAGTCTAAAATTGGCATATTTTTAATATTAATATAAAAAAACAGAATAAATTTAGTTTTCAGCATGTCCTTTGTAAGTATAGGGTTGCAATGAAAGTGAAGTTTATTAGGCCTAATTTAGATCCAAGTCCAGTCCATTAAAAGAAATTAACCTGGTACAAATTGATCTAGCGTGTCAGGCCAATCAGGCTGTGTTGCATCTTCCTTTTAGCTCCATCAAAAATAGTGAAAAGGTCACTTTGAAGGCCAGCTTTCGCTTTGTCTGTAGGAACATTCTGGCTCCACATTAGTTTTGTGTCTTAATTATAGCATTTCATATTTCATTTACATCTTTATATATGTTTATGTTGTTTATGTAAGTTTCCTTATTAAATGTTTTCTTTCTGATCATTGACAAAAATGTTGTGGTTAAAGCAAATATAATTCATTTCGTAGAATTTCTTCATTCCACCTCATTTTCCAGTGCTGAGAAAAAGTGTGACCCTAACTGTGTCATTACAACTTTGCTGCACCATTACTGGATTTTTTTCTTCCCTTTTTTTATGGACTGTGATTGATTCGAAATCTTAAAAACAAGTCAGATTTATTGACCTACTCAAACTTTGAGTAGGGTATGCAGCACAAAAAAGTATGTTTGCAACAACCTCAAATCACGGTCAAATTATTTTGCAGTCCGTCCAACAGATATATACCAATTTGAGGATTGATAAAAAGAGAACATAAGAGAACATACTATGAATTTCATGCGTTGTCATAATCCTGCCAAAGAGAAGACACGTGAATAGGTGCAGCTCCATGGCGATTACTGTGGTATCTGTCCCGCAAGGTAGGTAACCTTCACAGCACGACCTGAGTTAACATGGGACATGAGAGAGTTGGAGACATCTCCAAGATGGCATCAGTGATTAAAGCAGAAAGCAGAGATCCTCATCGTGTATATAGAGAACATGACACGATTAAATGCACCGTTTACTATGAATTAATTTGTCCAGGTATTCAGGGCTACGGCGCAGTGCCCGTAGCCCTAAATACAATTTCTCCCGCAAGCCAACTGCAGACAAGACTACGCCCATGCAGTTTTAGCACTGCAGTTTTACAGAGATGCCCGCGTCTAGAGGCGAGTGCGTGCATTTGGCCTAGCTGTGGTAACATGCAGACATGCAGAAAAATTATAGATTTACCGAAATTACCTGAGAAAGATTTTAAAAAAATTTTTTTGTAGGTGAGATAGCCGTTTCTGCTTAATATTTGGTCCCAGTCACGTTGGTTGAGCTGCGCTTGTGACAATCCGATGGCTGGCTCTGCAGAGCTGGACCAGCCGCGCTGACTTTGGACTGAGGATGTGCGAACACGTGTGTGCGAGTCACACCGGCTGTAATCACGACAGTAAATATATATCATCATGGCGCTTTCCCCAAAGCTGATGCTGCATCTTTTTTTTAAAAGAAAATTAATTTTTATTCCATTCTATTAACTAGAAAATATATTTAGACGTTTAGGTGTGATCAGGGTTGGGCGAATGGCTCTATATTAGATGTATGATTTATGTGGGCTAAATTAAAAGATTTGGGATTGGAAATTAACCATTTAATTGTTTTTTTCTTATTCCTGCCATTACCCATACTTGTTTTGGGGAGCTGTCATATATGTATTAGCGCTGAAGGAGAGTTCCCTCTGCAGGACGAAATCTGGAAACGTTTCCACAAATACAGCAGCAGTGGTTATGGTGACATCTAGTGTACTAAAGAAACATATTTATGGGAATGTTTTATACAGTACAGTATTGCAGTTTTGCAGTGCAAAAAAACAAAAACCAACGATGACATTTTCACAACCCAAATGCATTCATGTGTTATTTTTATGAACAAGTGTATGTATTCTTAACAGCATTCCAAATAGTAAACAGAAAGCAAATTCTCTAAACAGTAGCAAGTTTCAGCTACGACAAAACACATTTTCTTTTACAGTAGGAAATTAAAAACAAAGTTAAAATAGCATAAAAGTGATTCAATTAATTATAGTGCTAATATGTTTCATGGTGTAGTTTGTCGTTTAGGATTGTCACATATGCAGTGAGTTAAAAGCAACATTTAGGAAACATAGTTGGTATCGAAATACCTGCTTTGTCTGTTTTTGATATAGTCAGGAGAGAGGAGGAAACAGTGTATTAAATTAATTACAACAGAACATCAGATGTTTGGACTGTCGTCTGTGGTCTGCACTTTTTGTAAAGCTCTGCAAAAATCCTGCCCATGTTTGAAGAGACTGATTCAGTATGGCAGCTGTTCAGCACCTGCCTTAGAAGGACCTTGATAAAATTGATGAGCAGGATGAAGATGATACAGACGATACAGTGAGGGAATGCAGTGAAAGGATACTGAGGACAAAGTAGTGGATACAGATGGAACAGTAAGAAGAAACAGCCAGAGGATAGAATGAGAGAACACATGAGATGGCAGAGAGGATAAAGAAAAAAAAGTGAGATGATAGAAAGGATATGATGAGAAGATGCAAAGAGATGATTTATGAATGTGAAGCTATGAAAAGATTGAGAGGATATAGTGAGAAAATTTAATAAGAAGACAGAAAGAATACAGATAGAGGGTGCAGTGAAAGGATGGATTGGATACAGTGAGAGGATACAATGAAAGGATTGAGAGGATATAGTAAGAGAATGAAATGCGACAGCAGACTGGATACAGTTAGACTATACAATAAGAAGGGAAAGTGAATACAGTGAGAGAAAGCAGTGAGACGATGAATATGATAAGTTTGATAGAATGCAGTGACAAGAAGTAGTGAGGAGATGCAGTGAAGCAGTGATCTATTTTTAGGTGACATAAACCAATGTTACATCATTTTACAAGGCTACCATTTTTATTTGATTTGTTATTGTGTGTTTCCAATGGTCTAGGAATTTTGATAATAATCTCTGCTGTCTCTTATAGCACTTTGCTGGGTTTTTATTTGTGATAACTGTTCATTGTTCCATGGTTTGTTATTCATGACAGAAAACAGATGAGGAATGAAATATTATAGCATTGACAAGGATTACCTCCACATAAAGTCACTAATATTTTGATATGCTAAGAAATGTTTTGGCTTGAATACCGTTCTTCTCACATTTTTGTTTATGATTTGTTCACAAATGCACTATAGCTGTCAGTAAATTAGTTGGATTATCTGCATTTTATATTAACATCTTAATTTATGTTGGTAAAAGTTGAAGAGAAACTGCTGACACATATTTGCACATGGAATGAGGACATGTTGTACAACTTCTGTCCATCAAACCCTTGTGAAATAATTTCCATTTCTTGTCTTGTTGTGCTGCCTGAATTCAATTTTTCAATGTGTGGCCAGAGGTTTGCTTATTGACATGTGCTTCTCTGGTAAAACAGAGACAAAAATCAATAAAAATCCGTATAATACTGTGAAATGTCCCCAAAGCCCAATGGAGCAGCATTTTCTCCGTATTTCTCTCTCCCACTTCCCTCGCACTGTGTCTCCCTCCCTCCCTCTCTCCTCTGTTTTTTCTATAAGCCGACCTCTACTGTATCTACCCCTGGCATCACACTGCAGAGCACTGAGGTATGCTCAAACTGCATCAGACAAGGTGAGAACGATTCATATACTGTGCTTTGTTGGATCTGAGCTATGCTAAAATATTGTATTGTGTTATATGAAATACTTGTCTTTTAGTCTGCATAAAGTATTTGGCTGAACCAAGTCAGTAGTAAACCATAAACTTGAAGGTGAGAATAAATTTGCATCAGCTCAGCTTAGCTGCTTCATATGTTTTCTTACACAATGAATCTGAATAGTCAAATAATCATATTGTCTGGAAATGAATTAATGTGAAGTTTGCCACTCATGTTTTTGCAATGTAAAAAGTGAAGCTGTCCTGTATGCAGATGTTACGGTATTATGGCACAGTGGCTTTTCTACAGTAACATCTGCAGGTTCAAGTTGTGCAAGTATGGTATTAATATCGCAGCAATCACACCCTGCTCTTCACATCTCTGTTAACTTTATTTGATTTGTATCTCAAGACATACAACTAAAACAAAGTTGCTATTTCGTATTGCTAATCAGTAGAAGCAGTAATAATTGACTCTTTCTAATTCTTTTTTTTTTTCCAGGAAATTTATGACAATGTTCATCCCTGTCACAATTTTATTGTTTGGTAAGATATTCATGCAGAAAATATTTTATATTTTGCATGTTTTTCCTGTCTTTACAAATGTGTTTTTTAATCTGTCATAACTTAAAATAGTAAATACCTCATGTTTTCTTTTACACCCAACACAGGCTTTGCGTCAGCCCAGAAGTTGATTCAGTTGAACTACTGCTCAATAGATGAGCACCACCTTAGGATGGATTGCAAGTATGCGGTCCCCCCTGAGTCACCAGAACCATTTTGCAAGTATACAAATGGTGAAAGACTGTTTGACACAACTGACCCCGACGAGGAGCAGCATGCCCCATACAGGAAACGCGCCAAAGTCCGCATTTTCCCCGGCAACGTCTGTCGTCTGCTGTTCAAAAACCTGCCTAATGGAAAGTCCAACTTTACCTGCAACATCAAATTTGCCAATTCAGTCATAGCATCCAAAACCTCTGTGGTTGAGAAAAGTAAGTTACTTATGCTCATTACCAGTGCTATGCCGTTCCTCTTATATCACAGAAACAGACTGCCAAACCAAATGCTCCTTCTTCTGAACCTGCATTATTTTCTTATTGCAGAACTCCTCCTCCCCTGCTCCACTTGGAGTGTCCTGTTACAAAGCTGCAGTGGCCTACTGCTGACCTTGATGACACTTCCCATGCTGCTGGAAATTCACTGGCTGTGAACAAGGTGCCAAAGTGCTGCATAAATTAACACTGCACCCATAATCATCTCTTGGACACTCCTGAAGTTGTGTGTATGCACAAAGTGCGATGAGTTGAACTGAATGTCCGTACAGTATATACAGTATCTGGTATGTCACAACCTTTGTTTACTCATTGTGCACCGAATACTAAGCAAATACAGTACTAGTACATATACTTTATACTATGCAACAGAATGTATTGTATTACTTAGACTTCTCACAGGCTTGCCTGTCAGAGCATTGAGTATAATGCATGAATGTGTCTTAATCCTTCAAACTTAAAGTCTACACTCTGCAATAATACGTTCTATAAATTTAGCAGTTTTAATCAATATAGTCAAATCTGATAAGCTTTAAGCCTCAAGTTTGAATAACAAGTTGGGAAGGGTTGAGGGGAGTTTGTAAGGAGGAATGGAAGCTGCTTTTTCTAAATCATTTCCTGATTGAAATTTTGTGCTGCATTCCAGCGCAACATTATTCTGTATTTTACTCTGCAGAAAGTGTTATGCCCAAATGTAATTGTTCCTCATGTTTTCTCTTGGCTGTCAAAGGATGAAGGCAGAGAGAGTAAACCTTGTGTCACACAGAGTCACCAGAGGACAATTTTGTTGTGTCTCTCAATGCTAGGGCAACAAAGATAGCTTTGGAAGGATTTAATCTAATGATAAGCAGAAAAAAAATATCTCTGAATCTGTTTTTGACAGCACACTAATCAGTGCATGAGCAATAAATTCTATTCTATTCTATTCTATTCTATTCTATTCTATTCTATTCTATTCTATTCTATTCTATTCTATTCTATTCTATTCTATTCTATTCTATTCTGAGGAAATTATGCATAAAGTCCCATGACCAGTGTGACGAGGCATACCAAAAGCCTTCAAAAGTGTATTTGAAATGCACAGCAGGTCAGCAGGTTTATGCTACAAGTTATGACAGATCTACATTTACAAATTTTATCTTCTAATTTTACACTTATTATGCTTTACATAGGGGCAACATGGTGGCACAGTGAGTAGTGCTGTTGCCTCACAGCAAGAATGTGAAAATGTCCCAGAGAATTTGCATGTTTTTCTCGTGTCTGCATGGGTTCTCTTTGGTTCTCCAACCTCAAAAACATACAACTTATGTGAACTGACCACTCTAAGCTGACCGTAAGTATGAATGTACGCATGAATGGATGTTTGTCTATGTGTGGCCCTGTGATGAACTGGCGAGGTGTACCTTGCTTCTCACCCAATGTCAGCTGGGATAGGCTCCAGTAAAACTCACGAACAATGATTTGGATAAGTGGTTGAAGATGATAGAATTACAGGTTGTCTGTTCTTCTGGAAGATAAATGAACTGAATGAATGCTTTACATGATTAAATGTTTTCTCTGACTATGTAACAAATATTTACTTGTGCATATAGTTGAGTCGGCAGTGTCACAAGCACAACCATTGCATTACACCGAAAGCCACTGCTGTATGAACAATAGTAAGATGGCATTCTATAAAGACTATCAATGACCATTGAATGAATTAATCACATTTTAGATGTAAATTTAATGATGAACTCTTGCAAGATTTACAAATACAGTAAATTATGAGTGACTTGTGCTGTAGGTGATGTTGATGCCCTCTAGTGGGACCTTAAACAGATGTGTAAAAAGAAGATGGCATTTGTTGCAGGTATTACATTAATGATGAAAAGTCAAAATTTAAAAATGTTCAAAGCAATATATCTTGTTTGAGGCAGTGTAAAGATTAGCAGCATGCATTTCACAAGATGTTTAACTGCGATTTATTTTTGTGTAAATATAATGTGCTTCTGTATAGCTCAGTAATAATATTCTTAAACAAGATTACCAAGACTATCCTTGAACAAATGTACATAGTAATTTTTTGATTTATTGGTGCAAACCAATGTTTGTCTACGGATATCTGATACGATGTTATTCATCAAGAACTGATTGAGTCTTTTATCTCCGTGCATTTGGTCAAAGATTTTTCATGCAGTTATTATTATATATGTGTTCATAAATGTTTAACAGACACCTTGGCAAGCATGGACAACTGAATAAAGTAGATGGATGCCTGAACTTTTCAAGCATTTGGAATGGTCTGACATTATGATGATGTACATTAATATGCTGCTACAACAGTATGCAAATTTCTAGGAGGGTTTTCACTACATTTATAAACCTCCCTCTCAAACATAAGACAACTACTAAGCTTGGAAATTGATGTTTGGTCACAATATATTTATAAGTTGTCAAAGGTTCTGTCAAGATTCTCACCAAACTGGACAAACTATTTTTGTGGAGCAAAGGAAAGATCATGAAATAGTCCTGGATCAAAAGAAGTCATTGATAAGGTTGTCTAGATAGATAGATATATACTTTATTAATCCCGGAGGAAATTGCACATATCCACTGCTCAGGCATTACATAATGAATAAATACTGGATAAACACCAGGAGAAAAAGAAACACTGATACCACAGGACATACCACAAGACATACACCACACTAACAGACACATGCAGCATTAACAGGACATATACTAAGCTATAACTAAAACATAAACAGTATAAAATAAAATAAAATAACACAAACTAATTAAAAATAAAAAGTGCAAGTGAAAATTAGCAGGAGGTCCACATTGTGGGTAAGGTACACCCTTCTTAAAATGTAAGGTGTCACTAGCTAATATCACACCATCTACTTTCTAATATCTAATATCACAATGGTCAAATATATAAGGCGTCACTATCTAATATTACAACATCACAACACCTTAGCCTCACTACACTGCAGCACAGGCTGACTTCCCATCTCCTCCCCTCCATTCAACCACGTGCTGACCTCGCCACTTCCCCCCCGCTCCTTCTGAGAGAGTCATTGTACCCCCTGATGGCAAGGGGCACAAAGGAGGACCTCAGCCTCTCTGTGGAGGCGCTGTGTGACAGCAGTCTGCCGCTGAAGGTGCTTCTCTGCTGGGAGAAGGTGGTGTGCAGGGGGTGGCTGGTGTTGTTCATGATAGCCTTAACTTTAGACATGGTCCTGCTCTTCAGAAGTGTCTCCACAGAGTCCAGCCTCAGCCCGACCACTGAGCCCGCTCTGCGGGTGAGTCTGTTAAGACGGTCCATATCTCTTTACCTGGCCCCACCACCCCAACACACAATGGCGTATGACAGCACACTGAAGACTACTGACTGATAGAACATGAGAATCTATCTTGGCAATCTATCTGTCTTGGCCACATGGCATTATCTTATGTCTAGTGACAAATTTATAACAATGAGTAAGTGGAACAACTGTAAATATACATAACAGAAAACAGTTGTACCTTCATAAAGCTGTGCAAATGCTTGTAGATGTGAGCCACTGTGGTTTCTCTTCATGCCAATCCATTCTGCACTTAGGGGCATTTGAAATGAATAATAAATGTTGAGACATTTACCTGTATGTTACTGTTCTATGTTTTCAAGATGACAGAATATACTTGATTCTTCCTGAAGCTTCACAGCCGGTCAGGTAGTTTTCATTAATGTGCTATTATTTGAATTGAATAAATGGTTTTATCATAAATATAAAGTAATAGTCAAAACTGATGTAAATACTATAGGCTACACCTGTTACGTGTGGACTTGGTGAAAAATGCACCTATCACGACCTTTGGGACAAAACTACAATTTTTCCAGAGACACTTGTCACTATCGAAGGCCTGCACCACGTATTTGCAGCTCTGAGAGTCGTCATGGTTACATCTGTTTGGTGTACAAATGAAGGAGCGTGCAGTGCAGCGGGCATAGCACCCCTCAGTGGTAAATTCAATGACCACTTCAGGGATTTTTGCCGTTGTTGAACCTTTACAGACAAAGACTGTCCAATTTCCACATTAGGAGAAAATAAATCACTGCAGTGTAGTTCTCCTGTGGAGCCACCTCACATCATTGTGATATATTATCTCCATATTCAGCCTGTATTTGAGTTCCTTCAATTTTTCCACGTGATATGAATTACCATGTTCAAGTATTACCTTTATTAGTACTGCATTAACAAGGAAACAACCTCATGGCAAATCAGGCAGACATTTCAGCGTAAAAACGTCGTAATCTCCACTTTTCCTGGATGCTGCAGCTTCATTGTCAAATATCCAGTTGAAGGGGCTACCAACACCTGCAGAGTTCTCTATTCTGGAGGGAAGCAAAGAACCCTCAAAGAAGAACACGGCACCTCAGCGTGGGCCGTGACTGGTTGACAGGCATGTTGCACAACGCTGCCCCCATGAGTTGAGTAAACGAACTGCACGCTCAAGTCGTTTTCTGTCTGGCAAATTCTGTACTGCACAACACATTTTTTTAGACATAAGGCGTAAAAAACCCGCCCGCGGACCGTGATTGGATATTCCTGTCGTAAATGAACGTAAAATTCCACTAATAAATGACCTCGTTTGTGCTCGTCCACTCTCCACATGTAATGTGATTTGTAATAGTTCCAGTGGCGTTGAACCTGTTTTTCCACTATGACGTCACCGTGCACCTGAACGTATCCTATTACCGGAAGTGACCGTGCCTGTCACCTGGGCGGATTCATTTTCAGGTGAGAGAGGCCGGCTGTTCCCACAAGAAACATTGATACGGTTGATTCAAGAGTGGGAAACAAACGCATACGATTTATTTTGGTTTTTCGACGACCGGAGAACGGTTGTGTGTTTTATTTTGAGTGTTTTTCATCAGGGAGGACCTTGAGGTAACACAGATCTGAACGGTCGACATGTTTGTCCGCGGCGGGCTGGTTTCGGTGGTTGTGTTCCTCCTGGCAACAACAGGTGAGGGGATTTGGAAATCCGTGTTCTTGTGTTTTAGAACGTTTAAAAATCTTTCTTTTTGTACAAGGTTGAACACTGAGTTTATGTTTAGCCATTGAACGTCAAATGAAGCGTCGTTACTCATTAAATGAACCGAGTTAACCTCGGGCCTGGTCCTGGACAAAGAACCTGTGGCCTGTGATTCAACAGGCTGACTGCTCTAAAGATGTTGCAGCAGGTTCTACGAGTTCTGGATTAGATTAGAAAATGTACCCCCAATAAATAATGGATTAATTTAATGTGTAAATTCCTCTTCAAAGTACTGTACAGTATTCAATTTCTTTTCATGGTACTGCTCTGCTAATACAACGCATGTTAATACTGAGAATTAGGAGGGTCCACAGCATTGATTTTATTAAATGCATCCCTTTAGGAAATATAAATTTAAGGATTTCTAAAAATGTATGTCTCAATTGGAATTACTGTATATTCTGTCAAGATTGGGACTTGCATTCACTCATTAAGTGAGTAAAGTATTGGAATTTGAGGGAGGATTGAAGATAATTTCTGAGTAACAAAGTATATCCTAAATATTGACAAGTGTATTTTAAATTGACTTTTCAATGACACTGCTCACAAAATAATTTTAATTTTACTTCAGTAATTAGTTACAATTAAAATGTTTCTTATTGCACATAAAGAGGAATTTATTGCTTTTAAACACACATTTTTGTAGTTCTTTATTGTCTGTCTGCATTACCCTGAAACCTGTAAAGTGTGCAAACAAAGACGCAGTCATGCTGTATACTCTGGTTTCATTTTACTCTTGATACTTATCTACCTACCAAACCAAAACTGGTGCCTTATCACAGCTCTCATGTGAGATAAGGCAGCATGTTTGTTAAGTGTTAAATTCTTCATTTTGTTTAGGAATCTATGAAAAAAATGATGTTTGAGTTTAACTGCATGCATATACTGTATTTGTAGCAATGATTTAAAGTCTCCTGTATATTTCAACCAGTCACTGGGTTGTTTTTTGGATTTACACTCATCACACAACCAGCTGGTGTTGTCTTTGTGTTAGCACTTCACTTCATGTGCCTAGAAAAGAGTTTCAGTTCATTTATCTCCAGTTTCACCAGAAGTTTCCCACATCAGCAGTCTGAAATGAAGAGTTTTATGTCCACACCCTCAAGGCTTTTAGCATGCACAGAGTGTTTAACAAGGGGTGTGCTATGCAACTCCACGTGCTTCTCTGCTTATTTTGTGACCTATATGATGTATGCCACTGATCCTACTATATTTATTTGGTGGTGCAAATCCATAATATCTAGTAATACTCAGTTCAGGTATCTAAAGGAGAGTACAGCTGTATTTTTAGATGTTACTTTAAGGGTGCCGGAAACTTTTTAAAAATTTATATTTTGGCTAATTAACTTCACAAAATAAGAAATTGCTTTATCAATTTCTTGCTGGAGAAATTTACCTACTTTGTTGACTTTGTTCAATCAGCAGTCCAAAACTAAAATAGTTTTATTTTTTCAGAGATTTTGTTCTACCATTATAAAACACAAATCAGTTAATTGATAACATTTTAGGAGCTGCAAATAGTATTTCTTTTTGGCATTTTTTGCTTAAAAATCATTTTAAATGACTCATCATTAAAGCAGTTGCTTTCTTTTTACTCAGAAAATGTATTCATCAATCACTTCAGCCACGCTGGTCTGTTGGACAATGTTCTGATGATAACCATGAATGGAACTGTAGTTTTTTGCTATTAACACTGCTCATGTCCTCAACAGGTTTTTATTATAGAAATGATGCTTTCAACAATTCCTAAACCCCATTTCTGCATGGACCCTAGTTTGTCTTTAATTGGAGTACAATAGACTCATAAATCACAAATCATGTAGTCCATTTTTAACATAGATGATTTTACAAAATTAGTGAGTCACTACACAACTATAACCAAAATGTGTTCACTAATGAAAAGTACAGGAATTTATTATTTCATGCAACTTCGAATTATGTTTTATTCTGATCTCCAGGTGTGATTGGCTTCTCTGTCACAACTAGCAAACCAGAAGTTCGAGTGAGAGAGAATGAAGGTATGTCCTGAAAATGTCAGATACAGCTCTGATTTTAAAATTAATTTCTGAACAAATTTTACTGTGGACAGGTGGTCAAAGTGTTCCCTAGCCCATGTAATATATACTTTATTCTAGAACCTCTCCCCATTCATTCTTGTGAACAAGTTAGCTTTTGAAGATGCCCTACAGGCCCAATAGTCATCTTAACATCTAGTAACATGAAAGCCTGAACTACAATATTAATCTAGAACAGTGATTCTAAAAGTATTGGTCGGTATTATATTTCAGCAATTTGTTCTGTAATTATGTATACCCAATGTCTGTTGTTATCTTTTGACACTCTGTGTTCAAAAGAGAAGTTTATCTTTGCCCTGTAGCTCAATGGGAGACCAAACAGTAGTTTTCCTATTTACATTCCATCCATCTGTCCATTTTCTTGTAGACAAGACGATCGCAATCGTCTCGTCTACAGCTGCTAATCTGCCTTATGGGTTACGAGTCTGCTGGAGCCTATTTTAGCTGTCTATGGGCGAGAGGTGGGGTACACCTCGGATGAGAGACCAATTCATTAAATAAAGAAGTGAATAAATGTTAATATCTTCAAAATAATCATGCAACAATGGAAAAAATCAGTTGGAATATCAGATTAATTTATTTGCATATCAACATGTAAATGAATTGCTGTAATGAACACTTTAGAAATTCCTATCTGCAGTTTTTGATATTGGATGGACAAATTCTTTACATGCAGTTACTTTTGATTTGGTGTCATTTTTGTTTTCTTGTTAATCAGGTCAAATTTGACACTAGTTCTTAATGGTAGCAGAGACCCACTTCTATAGAACTTTAATATCATACTTTAATGTTTTCAAGGGATGCCTGAGCAAAGGTGTATAATCTGATGTCCAGCAGAAAAGAAATCTGTTGCTAAGCTGCTGTGGGACCTGGCTGTTTTATTCATTTACCAATTTATAAAACTTTTTAATAATTGTCTTAGTCACATTGTAAGTTAGGGTGGCACGGTGGCGCAGTGGTTAGCGCTGCCGCCTCACAACATGGCGGACACAGGTTTGAGTCCCGCTCTGTGTGGAGTTTGCAAGCTCTCCCCGTGTCTGCGTGGGTTCTCTCCAGGTTCTCCGGCTTCCTCCCACCTCCAAAAGCATGCGCTTCAGGTTGATTGGCCGGTCCAAATTGCCCTTAGGAATGAGTGTGTGTGTGCATGGTTGTCTGTCTTTGTGTGTGGCTCCGCGGTGCACTGGCATCGTGCCCGAAGTGTCCCCCTCATGCCCTATGCTGCTGAGATAGGCTGCTGAGATAGGCTCCGGCTCCCCGTGACCTGCTGCGGCGGATGTAGCGGTGGTAATCTGAAGATGACTGACTGACATTGTAAGTAATTTACCAATGACGTCACAAGTCAAGTTGAGGGACAGGTCAACAAGCAAGGGTCCCTTGAAAACAAGGGTAAGGGGTAAGAAGAGGAATTGGGATTGGATGATTCTCTCTGTAATGGAGTGATGATCTCAGTTATCATTTAGACATTGTTCTGCTGATTGTGCATTCCTAAAATGGTTTGGCTTTGGGAGGGAGGTTGGCAATGTGCAACAAATGGGCCACTTCTCCTTCTCATTCTCATTTCATATACCTACTTTGTGAATTCATAGATTGTGATCTGCTTGAGGCGTCTGCCTGTTAAAAGGCAGAAAAATTATATGATGATGAAGAAATGCACTTTAATGATCCCCTTGAGGAAATTGTTATTTTTCACTCATGGTTTTTTAGTATATTGTGAAATATGCATATGACCAGCTGAAAAATTGTAAGAATTCACCTTTTGCACTGTTGAACCCTAACAAGGTTCTAAGTAGTGCTTCAAAATGCAAGAAGAAGAAATGGGAGTGAGACAAAAAAAATTATCAATTTATTGCAGACGGCCATTAAACTGAAATAGGCTGTTCATGCCTTGCTCAAGGACACCTCCCACTGCAAGCTCACACTCCAAATGTTTTGGCCCAGTCCAAGAACTGAGCTACTGCCGCCCCTGGACTAGACCTCCTCTGAGATCTGCTACTTCTTAGAAAGCACCTTGACAGGAACTTAATTGTGATATGAGGCTATGTGATACTATCTTTTTTTAATTTGTGGTGAATTGTGTTATTTCAGGGACTGACCTTACCTGCTCATATTCAGCTGACTTTGGTGCCAATGCCAGAGTTGAATGGAAATTTCAGGATCTAAAAGGCTCCATGACTTACGTGATTTTTAATGGAAAAACAACATGTAAGTAGCTTCACCATGTTGCTATTATCCCAGTTTGGAGAATCAGACATAATTATCACTCTTAGGGGCTGAACAATGTACTATGGTCAACCGAAATGTCAGAAAACAACAAATCTTTTATTTTTGGTATAAGCCATATTGATATTTTAAGCATCTTAATCTTGTCAACAAACGACCCTTTTTGTTAGACCTGCAGCTGTTTCAATGCCTTCTAAGGCCCTAACTTGTAGAACATAATTGGTTTTTAATCAAGATCTACTGGTTTTTGTTTTGCATTTAAATGACAAGTCATATTGCCAACTGAAGTGCTGATACATACATCATTTATTGTACAGTTGTAACTGCCATTTGTTGCATGTTTTGAGATGTTGATTGAAAGGTTCCAGGCATATTTTTGTGACATGAAGAGATATATTGTATAACTCTATCATTCAATGCTACAATTCATCTACAGCTTCATACGCTGACCGAGTTCAAACATACGGAAATAATCTGAGATTCTCCACGGTGACTCGTAAGGATAATGGAGCATATGACTGTGAGGTATCAGGCAACGGCAAGTTTGGGGAAGCCAGAGTGAACTTGGTTGTTCTAGGTGAGAATCCTCTGATCTCTTTCTGCAAACATCCCTTTCTAATCCCATCACTACGGTAATCCCTTGCTTATTTCTGCTTCAAGATGCGCGTCTTCACTACATTGTAGATTTTCAGTAGGTAGTCAAGTGATACAGTACGCGCATTCTGTTGGCTGACAGCATTCGGAAGTGCAGTGCGTTCCGAGAGTCACAGAACACAGTGCACTTCCTTGTATTAAAGAAACAATTTCCTTTGATATAAAAGTGCTTTAAAGGGACAGTAAAGTTAATTTTAAGTGACATGTGGGCGTCATACGTCACTGGGGCTAAACATAGTTTAGCAGCCATAACAAACAATGCAATTCTAGACGCGATTAACACCAAAAATATCCTGGTTACCTGCGCGCTGAACGGTTGTGTCAAGAGAACAGCAAAAAAAGGTGAAGACAAGGACTTGCCATTCTTTAGAATACCTTCTGGGAAGGTGTCGCGCTAAAAATGCTAACGCGCTAGCCCGTCAATGGGATTGTCCATATTATGTTAGAATTGAGCTAACCATCATTTATTACTATTGGACTGTGTGGAATTAATAAGAACTCCAGTTGTTATTAATTTCACAGTGAATTTATTTGAAAATCACGTCTTTTTGCTGTTCTTTTAACACAACCGTTCACCGCGCAGGTAACCATGATACTTTTGGTGTTAATCGCGTCTAGAATTGCATTGTTTCTTATGGCTGCTAAGCTATGTTTGGCCCCAGTGACGTTGACGCCCACGTGACCACTGAATGGGGAAGCTACTGCTGTGCAGATTTTAAGTTTTTTTGACCAAACGGATGATGCTACACATATAAAATGTATTTTTTCTTCTATTTTTCATAATGATGAGTAACATATGTCACTTAAAATTAACTTTACTGTCCCTTTAAACGGTCTATAAGAATGTGGAAAAAGGTAATACAGATATGAGATGATTTAATATCAGTATGGGCAGGGTTCATAATTGTTTAAATTACCGTAAATAATAAAATAGTGTGTCGCTATATAGTGGAATTTCTTTTTTTGCGAGTGGTCCTGGAACGCATTGATCGTGAGTAACAAGAGATTACTGTACCATAAAATCCTTAATGTTCTAATGTAAATGAGAAGACCTAATGAGAACTATGTATTATACCCTGCAGTGCCTCCAGCTGCCCCGTTGTGCAGGATCCCCTCCTCGGTAACGACAGGAAAAACCGCCTTCCTGTCCTGCTATGATGAAGTTGGCTCACCTGCACCCACATACAGGTGGTACAAAAATGGTGTTCTTCTACCCCCTGACCCTTCAAAGATTGCTGGCTTCCAGAATGCTACCTACATTCTAAATCCACAGAAAGGCAACCTGGTTAGCTACAAGATTTTATACTTTGCACAATGTTTGGCAATAACCTCCATGGCATTAAAGATGAACACTCATGTTTCTGCAGGAATTTCCTAAAGTAAGCAAGATGGACTCAGGTCAATATTATTGCGAGGCTGTCAATGATGCAGGTCCTCCCCAGAGCTGTAAAGCCATGACAATGGAAGTTCGTAAGTGCTCTTACCTGTTGTTTCAACATCATGACTGAGCTTTGCAACAGATGAAACTCTTTGAACCGGTTTCAATCACTGGATTATGCATTATGCAACCACTTAAAAAATGCTAAACTGGTTTGGCTGCATTGAGGGCATAGACTAAATGCAAACTTTAAGAGTCATCGTTATGATACAACCGTCATTGTCATTTAATCTTTTTAGTAAGTTGTTTTTAGTTTTTGATTCAAGTGAAAATGTATTCCTGTAGCACACCATAAACTTCTAATTCAGTTCAGCTAATGGATCTAACAATGGCCTATTTTTTTTGAAGGTGACCCAAATACTGGAGGAATTGTTGCTGCTGTGATCATCGTTCTTCTGCTTCTGGCCTTATTGGCATTTGGCATTTGGTATGCTTACAAGAAAGGATATCTTCCAAGTGAGTTTTCTCATCAACTTCAAAACTGTCAACTTGTCCAAACTCAGAAATGTTAGTTTGGGGGATGAATACTAGTTGAATGCGCATAAATTGTACCAGTCAAGTTAAATTTCTGATGTTCTTTTCTTTCTTCATTTCACAGGGAAAAGTGAAAGGTAAAAAGATTTTTCTTTTCACTAGTGTTGCATGGTGTACTGGATATCCAAATAGATTGTACCATCATTTATTCTCATTTATTTGTGAAATACAGGTGTCCTTTACATTACATATGTTGATTAAGATAATGTTTTCTTTGTCTTGGCAGCAAATCAAAGCCCAATGTGGTCTACCAGCCTCCATCATTGTATGGCGGTGAAGATGAAGACGTAAGTTTGTGCTTATTTTCAGTTTTAAGCGTTTTTGACATCGTAAGAGATTGTCAGGTATTTTTGCTTGTGTAAGGACGATATTTTCTGTGTGTGACAGACTGAGAACTGTTGGAAAAATGTTTGATTTGATGTGTGGTGTGCTTTCAGGGGGATTTCAAACAGAAGTCATCATTTGTGGTATAGTCTACATTACATGGGTCACAACAGGACGGCACCTTGAAGTTAGGATAATCCTGATGTTTTTATTCATCCCTTTCTATGGGCTCCAAAGTCAATGGTTTTAGACCAGTGTGATTGTTTAAGTCAACCTGAACTCCCTAGTATCTCAGATGTTGATGGGTTTAAGTGTCCAAGGCTAAATGAACTGTTTTACTCCAGACCAGCCGTACATTGCTTATTTTTCTTGTTTTTTTTTCTTTCAACTAAATGTTTGGCTAGTACTGATCTTTTTATAGCCTCAGTGATTTTCTATCCATGGTTAGTTTATTTCTGCATTTCTATGAATTTTGTTGCTCCTAATAGTCATTTTTTTATTGTTCAAATAATGTATGTTTGTAAATGTGTGAACTCCAATTTATTAAAGATATTCATACTATTCACAATAGGAACAGATGACTATTTACACATGTTATCAGAACCAAAATAGATTTGAATTATGATGCCCACAAGCTCAATATCCTGGTAAAACCTTAACAATCACATTTTTATACAATTACTATCATAACTTATTCCATAACAACTATTTGCAAGTCTGTGCTTCCAGAAATGTTATATAGAACTAGAATATCATGTGTGACTTAAAGGTATTGTATCTTTTTTCTTTTCACAAAACTGTTGTACAATTTTTTAAAATATAATAATTTTTCTATGTAAATATCACATCTGTTTTTACTGTATGTTTGAAATTTAGAACAATTTCAAAAACAGGTAAAATTTGATCTTCCTGACATTACTGAGAATCTCTTCAATTACTGTTTTCGTGACATTCACATTTTTGATGCACATTTGCATATTTTGTAGTTGAGGTAGTCTATTTCTTGGTAGTGATGTGTGAGACGTAGGTGTTCCCTTGAACCATGTTAGCTAACCGAGTTGAGTATGTTGTTTAAACTAGACTAACAGTTTAGGAAACTGTTGAAGTGAACAGAAACCTGCACTCCCAGCTTTGATTACCAACATGTTTGGAAGGCATCAAGTGAAGCTTTCTCATGTACGTTCTGATGCGGTTGTCCTCTTATGTCCGATGTCAGCCTCCTGACATTGAAGTGACATCCAGAAAATCTCAGGTTATACGTTGAAGTGGTTTGAAGTCAGACAGCATGAGTGTATTTCAACAATCAGGTATAATATTTAATTTGGGAAAATGCCCATATTCTCTAACCTTTTATTTTGTAGGAAGTTTTGAAGCTGTTAAAGAAGTACATGCTATAACTTTGCTTTATGTATTTGTTAATAAAATGTTAAAGTAAGTCTGCTCTCATGTTTCAATATAATAATAGTTACGTTTGTGCAAACAATTATACTAGCGGGAACCCGTAGAAATTCCACGATAAAACAATATCAGACTTCATATCAAACATAGGAAAACAAATGTATTGGTATTATAAACCCAGCACACCCAACGTAGTCAAAAATCCACATGACTACATAACGACTTTGTGTTGGCAAATCATGGATTGCACTGGGCGGACATTGCAAAGCTGTAGATGAATGTTAGCAGGCTAACTGGAGAAAGAAAGCGAACTAATCGTGAGATTGGGAAAGGAGCTAACGTTAAAGGAAAAGGCACCTGTCATAAGAGCAAGTGGAAAAGAAATTTTAGAGAAGTGATAGTTCTGTTAGCTGACTACATGAACAGAACTGTATGTAGTTACTTAAAGACCGTTTTTGTCAGATGCCCTAGGATCATTTTGGATACTACATCGATTGTCCCATTCCAAAAGGAAACCATAGCAGGACAGAGTGTTCGTGCTAGCCCGCTAGTTTCACTCAGAAATCTTCGCCGTTTTCTGTGTCGTTCCTGCTGTTTGGACTTTCTACTCAAAAACATGACAATTGTTGGAAATATTTACGACACTAACATTCTGTTAACTGGGAAGTCCATATATAGTTATTTCTTCTAACATAGCAGATACCTTACGCCATATTGTTCAAGTGATTCCTTCTGGTAGATGCGCCATGATTGGGCGCCGTGATTGGTTGGGAGCTTGATTGACAGGTAGTGGGTGGAGTTGGTGACCACATGAGACTTTCAATTGAGATTATTCAAATATATATATAATATATATACTGTCCTTTTTCTTAGAGGATGTGTGAAGAAATGTAACAAGTCGATTTTGCTGAGCTCATTTATGACTGCAAATCACAGGTTTATAGAAAAAGACGAATGTCAGCAGGATTTTTAAAAAAAATCAATTTCTAACAATTTCAAAATACATACCCTACTTTTCCCAGTCTTTGACTACACAAGTCCTGAATGTGAGCAGAACTATTGGTAAAACTTTCTAAAAATAGTTAGTAGGGTTTTTTTCCCCCCCGGGATGTACCTGCCTCTCATCCAGAGTCAACTGGGATAGACTCCAGCCCCTCAGCATCAACTGTGTAACAGTCACAAGTTTCCTTATATGATGCATAATAACACCAAAGAGAAATATGACTCAGATTTTTGCTACTAGAAGTCCCTGATGTTAACATAGTTAAACTTTATAATTAACAAACGTAGAACTAATTAATCAGATGTACACACTTTTTCTTTGATGAAGATTTACAATTTTTTTTTTTTTTTAGAAAAACTTATTTATAGTAGAGGTTTTTTTTTCTTTATTTTGAAGGTTGCCCAAAATCAGACGTAGTAAAAGTATTAGCTCTAGCAAAATAATGCCACATAATATTTATACAAAAAAATCAAACAAACACGTATGTGTGTAAAAAAAAAAAGAATACGCTTGAAAAATTAATTGCTGCCCTGAAGTTACTATGGCAACAAATGATGGCGTGGTTCTTCTTAGTTGCGTAGTGCGCATGCGCTGAGTGTCGACACCCACTTTCGGAGACAGGAAGTGTGACCAACTTTTTCCACAATCATGCTCCACCTCGACACTTCCTATCGCATTGTCCTCTGCTGAGAGGCTTAATTTTAGTCCATAAGCGCAACCGCAGCACTTGTGAACGACAGCAGTGTGTGTTTGTGAAGAGATATTCTGTAACAGATTACCCGTCTGCTTATAAAACGGTGTACTGTCCCTTTAATTTTCTCCACTGGACCCTTCCGCTAAAGCTTAGCTCACTCCGGGCCCATTCATAAATAAAACATCGTGCGCAGAGGAAGCTCGTACAATCTCATCTGAATTTTGAGCCATCGGACCGGATGTGAGGTGCTGATCGGGGGGACCAGACATGTTCACCTCGCTCGGAGCCTGTGAGCTGGGACGCGGTTCAGATCGCAGTAATGACTTCCCATGGCTGACCCCCCTGCTGTTGGTTTTGACTTCATGTGCGAGCCGTCAGGAGGCAGCTTGATCCAGCTCGGCGCAGAAAAATGCTCGACTCCTCTGAGGATTTGGAGTTCTCTACGTGCTTCCGCTTCACGCTGTTAGCTCTGGTCTGACTGCTCTACCGTTACCATCCTCCTTGTGTTATTGATAAATGAAAACGCAGCAGAGGAGCCCGGAAGCTGGCGTACTGATGGAGCAGTGAGTTATGGCAGCTAAAGAGGACCTGTATGCCAAAGTGACCCCGCGGAGGCAGCGCCAGACGCGGCCGAGCACCATCAAACATGGGTCCACTCTGGACGTGCTGCTGTCCATGGGCTTCCCCAAGACCAGGGCGTGAGTACTGACACACACACACACACACACACACACACACACACACACACACACACACACATACACACACACACACACACACACACACACACACACACACACACACACACACACACACACACACACACACACACACACACACACACCATTATTACAAGTATCGCCCAGCAGCACCATCCTTCATATTGTCTCTAGTCAAAGTTCCACGGCTCTTTATCCGTGACTTTGCGTGAACTGAACATCGCTGTTTGTTAACACGTCATATGGTTGGTAGTGAACTCAACCCCCCCCCAGCCCACCCCCTCAATTCTATAACAGCTTTTTTTTGCTAAAATAATACACTGTTTATTACATGTTTGGCACAACAGAGACATGAACTCTGTTGAGTGGAACAGATTTCATTTGCTGCTTTTGAAGTTTCACAATGGTTCAACCTGAAAAGCAAACCACATGAGAGGTGGCCTTTTCCAATCAGGCGTTAAAGTTCTGTATCCACCTTCATACTTTGTCTTGGGATGGTTCCAAAGTTCATTCTGTTAATGCCTAAATTCACATTAAAAATCCATGTTTGGACTTCAATGCTCAACCGAAAGCACACGATAATTAACTTCAGTATACTCCAAAGCATCCAGACTACCCACAGTAATTCTGAAATACTTATTTTTTGGAGTGAAAGTAGAACATGTTTGGCCTTTAAATGGACGCTGAAAAGAACATTCTAACTACGGTTAAGAAGTCTGGTGGTGGCTCGAAGAAAATGTGTCACCATCTGTGAGGAAGCTGAGGCTTGAATTTGGAAACACTGGACAATGACTGATCCGACACATACGTCAGAATTCAGCAGGGCTTGGTGCCTGGATCATTCTAGAAAAGCTGCAATAGATGTCTGACTTGAATGTCATAGAAAATCCATACTGGGATTCGATCTATTCATGCATCAACCCAACTTCTACATACCACCGTATTTTAATATGACCTGATTATATTTTTCTCACAGATGCATTGTCTTTTTAAGCTCCGTCTATCAGATATCATTTATTACTTTCGGAAATGATCATTTCATTTGTTTGTCTTCTAGCAGGATTGCTAAATGATGTTTCATAAACTGTATTTGGAGAGCTGGCCATGTGGTAAGCAACAGCTGGATCAATTCTGGAGTTGATCCAGATAAAGAGAATGATCCAGGAACTCTTAAATATTTTATTGATAATATATGTATATAAATGTTGCACTACAAAATAAAATATAATAGATAATAGAAAAGAGATGCATACTTAATCGGTCGTGCATTTAAATTGCCAGCTCTCATCCAAACTGATCCTGTTGGCATTTCTGCCTGCTTCTCAATTCTACTCTTTCATTCTTGAGTGAAGGAAGTTGCCAGGAAACAAGCAGTGTTGGCTGTGAATGCCATTTTTACATTATGTAATTACTTTAAAATGACAATGTGCAGTTTAATAAATATGTCATTCACCGATTACCAGCATTTGATTACTCCAACATAACATCACAGTTAAACAGTCCACAATTATTAAACAGATGTCTCAGTGTTTAGTTTACACAGGTCTAAAACCTTTCACATTTTTGTTGTTTTTTATTCTTTGTGTGATGTATTTTATTTTATGAATGGGACTGACGTCCTGGATGTGTATCTATAATATAAAAGAACCTCTTTTAAAAACTCAAATTTTCACTTCTTACACCTTTTTTTTTTCAAGATAATGAAGCTGCTTGTCATAACAGTTTTAGACTCCAACCACCAGAATATTTAACTGTCTTTTAAATTCATCCTCAATCAAGGACAAGATATCAGATATTTATTTAAATCTGCTTGGATTAGGTTTTGCTCAGCCAGTTGTCAGTGTATGAACTCGTTATATCTAATCTCATAATCATTAAATCACGTCCCATTGTTCCTCTTACCAGTGACTCCTACATTATACATTTATTGTAATTTAAGCAGCCATCCTCAGATCTTTTCTGTATGTGCAGCATGCCTGATAATTGCTTCTCAGGTAGCAAAAGAAATCTGAAATAGTTCACTTTGCTTCTTGTCAGCAGAAAAAAACCATTTCCTTCTTGAGCTAATAATTGATTCTAGGTCTCATTTTCAGGATATAAAATTGTCTCAGCAAGCAAAACAAGAGACAAGCACTCATGAATAACATTTGACAGTTATCCGTTTTGCTTTCTGGGTCAAAAGTGTGAGCAATCATTCCTTTTTTTAACTAGACAGATACAGTTCCTCCAAAATAGAGTCTTTCTATCCTCTTCAAAGCAGGATAAGGTCATCAAGACTTTAATCGTTCCAGGCTGCAGGTCTCACTTCATCCTGCCTGATGAACCACTGCAGACAAAATGAGTGACTAGGTTTGGTTATATTTGCAGACTCACATCTATTATTGATGACACTCCAATATACTTTGATTTGAGTATATAAATTTGTAATGAAGTGGACTAATTTAGAATCCTTACCTTTCAGTGTGTTTGCTCAGATGTCAGTCGAGAGACAACAGTAAAAGTGGAAATGATTATGTATTAAAAAAAACAGTGTATATGAATGGCTTGTTGTCATTATTTGTGAGGCTGAATCATGATCGTTTCGGATGCGAATGGTGTGTTGGCATGACGTGAATTTAGGTGCACTTGAACAATACTGAAATCTTAAATACATACTGTAATTACATAATAATTACACAATTAATGTCATGGCATTACATCCACAGCTCTGATTTTTTAATACTTTTATTTATGTGAGAATATTTTATTTAACTTAAGCTGCAATGATTAGTTTTCAAATTTAACAGTGGAAAACATGTATGGTGTTTAAGTGGTTGCTCATAAGACAAACCTGCAGAGAATTTTCTGGTGTTTTAAGTCCTTCTGAATTTCTAGTTTCACCTTCTTCTTTTTAACTATTTTTTGACTGTTTTTAACTTTCTCACAGAGCCAGCTTTCAGCTTTCTTGATATATTATTGTTGGTACCTAAGAAATAACAAACCCTGCAAACTTGACTGTACTGGACACTCTTGCCTCATTCAATTTGTGAAACATCGCCACCATGCAGATTGTCTTGTTGTACTACTGATACTTGAGCTCAGCATTATTACTAGAAATATTACTGGAACGGTGTTTGAAACAAACATGTCAATTGATCTGATATTCTTCTTTCCTTTTGGTGAGGGGAGAAATAATTGCATGCATAACTCTGACATCAAAGTCTTAACAGCCCTGTGAAGTTGTGAGGACTGGTCACATTGTCCCCATTTTCCAATAATGGCTTTACATTTGTGGTTTGAGAACTTGTTTCAATCTTTAATTTGTTTCAAATACAATAACTCATGTATAGAAAAGGCCCTTCTGGGTAGATTTCGTGTTCGTCATTCAGTTGTCATTCAGGAATTGACTGGAATAATGAAACAGGAGTGTGTCTCATGATTGGAAGCCAGTTTGTAACTGATCAGGCTGTGAGTGGGAGAGACACAGTTTCCTTGTTTTATAGCTTAAGTTTGCCCCTCCTCCTTCGGTTTTGGTGGCGCTAGTGTAGAAATGGCATATAGAATACACAAGTTCTTCTTTTTTTCTGTGTTGAGATACTTTCTCTTTTGTTTATTGTATTGGCCTCAGTATATTCCGTCACAAATACAATTGATCGTATATACAAAAATACACACAGTATCGTTATTAATTTGATAGCTATTCAAGAAAAATAATATTGATATTTGGTTTGGTAGGATTTAGATGAAAAATGTGTAAATTGTTTTAACAAGTATATTTAAAATCAGTTTTGCACCTTATCTTTAATAAATGCTAATAAAAAATGTAAACAAAATAAAAAATTGCATCATAAATGTAACTGATTATTTTCTTTTATAACCCAACCCTCTCCCAAAGTTTAGTAAAAATCAGTTCAGTGATTTTCCGAAGTCTGGCAAACAAAGCAACACCAGTTCACAACAAAAAATTACTTTCTTGTCGGTGATCATAATCTTAGAGGAAATCATAACAGAAAGAAAATGCAGGCACATGCAGGGACTCTGCAGATGCCAACAAACATTTAGTAGGTCATAAATAATGGTTGAGATAATGCAGACCTTTTCGCTCCTATGTTGCTATAATTTTGATACCTATTGAAATATACCCAGACATGTAATGGTAGCACCTACAGATTTGACAGTTTTATTTTTTTATTTATTCAGTTTATTTCTTCTTTCCAGACATGTTATTACAACAGATTTCACTTTCATCAGTGTTGGAACATCAGCAACAACATCCGAAAAGAAAAAAAGGGTTGACGGGTAGAAGCCATTGGCTTGTAAGGTTTCCGTCCCTTACAAGCATCACTTACAATGATAGGTAAGTGATGCATTAGCTCTGGTGGAGATGTGCACAAACTTAGTTAAATATTAATTAACTTTCCTTAACATTTGTTAGGCCCTTTAAGACCTTGGGCAGTCACTGCAGTGGGCTTGCTTTTCCGTTTCTTGTTTATCTTGATTATCGAAAGGTCCTCCCAGAGCTGTAGAGCCAACTTGTCTTTTAAGCCATACTTTTTATGATTAGTTTGTGCTTCATACAGAAACACATCACCGTTTTGTTTGACATTTTAAATGTTGTGCTTGTGGCCAAACTAGCAGTCTGTAATAGTTGTACACTTGAAAGCTGGATTCAATATGTGCTGGTTGTCTGAATAGGGCAACTTCAGCTTACTTGCATAATATTGATTTAAAAAATACATGACTTGCTTGTTTTGTGTTCATGAATGGTGAAAGATTATGAAATATGTAACACCAGAGTAAATAGACAACATGCCCTTGGGTCAGCGATTCATGACACATGACACTGGCTTTAAGCAGCTATGTAGAAAAATTTGACTAAAATAGATATGAATTTGACTATGACAGGTTAAAGACCTTGGTTACTTCACTCACTGCAGCATGCTATGCTCAGTTATACTGAGTAATAATGTGGCAAATGTTTTTACAAGGAAACAGGAAGTGGGTGACCATAAAGCAAAAGAACAGAAGTAGTAGTGATTGTGACAGGGGATGGAAATTAAATATTTGACTCATTTCTATTGTTTTCTGATGTTAATAAGATGTAGATGACAGTGAACCAGAAAGGAAGCTCTCTGTAAAGCAAAATGAGCATGTCATGTGGTATTTTATTTATTTATTTTTCAGACATGTTAATATAACAGAATTCACACCTTCACCACATTTACAACATCAACCTTGTCCAAAAAATAAAGGGTTGACCGGTGGAAGCCAATAGACTTGTGAAATTCCCGTCCCCCAGAATAAACAAACATCTCTCTCATTACAATATGTTCTCAGCCAATTCAGACATTAATTGTTTTCAACCATTTCATACATTGAATTTTGACTGACATTCATACCCTGATCCACTTCCAGATATTAGCCTTTGTCCCAGATATAACCTAGAGCATAACCATGTTTATATTCATCCTAGGAACAACAAGGTTTGTTAACATCATGGAGAGTCAAAACAAGAGGTTGACCGTGCCAGTGTTCTCCAAAAGAATATAATGATCATATTAACCTCCTTCAGCAGACAGACAATGTTTATCCAAGAATTAACCAGTTTGTCACAGACACTTTAACAGTTTCATATTCCATTATATTGTCCACAGATATCAACATGATCTTTAAAGTCTCAAACTTAATCTCAACCCTCCAAGTAGAAATTCATATTTCTTTGTTCAATAATCCATGTGTCTGACGTTGATGATGTTGAATGGTTTTTCAGCTGTTCTATGGAATCCTTGATGTGTCCCAAAATTGGTGTCATGAGTGTTCATACCGTGATACTGGTGTGTTGAATGTTCAGCGGAAAGACTTTGGTCAGAAAATTTGTATTGATTTGGAGCATAATAGATGGATGGATGAATGGATGGATTAGTACAATTGAAACAACTATTTCTTCAGTAATGATAGGATTAAAGCATGTTTGACTGATAAGAGCAGGATAAGAATCCAGATGTTTGTAACAGTTACATTAATGACATCCATCACAGTAATTGCCACAGTTGATTATTTTGACTGTAGAAACCAGGGGCTTTTATTCATTTATTTATATGTCACAATTTCCATGAGCCTGAATCGACACCTTAAAGCTGCTCAAAACATTTAATTTGTAATGGCCTAAAACAGCAAAGCCGCAAGGCATCAAATTTAAGAAGCCGGAGAAAACAAATATCACATTGAAATCTTGTTGATCAGGTATTTAAGTAAACGCATAAATTATTTCAGACTGATCCCATACATAGGGCCTGTGAAACAGAAGCAGTATGTTATGAATGTAATTACAATGTCATGTCATGATATCTAATAAATTCAGGGAAATTATGTTTATTGCTAGAAAATCTATGACTATAATTAACAATCAAGGTGCATTTCCATTTAAGATCATCATTCCTTATCTCAGTTGATATTGAGTTCCAATCTATAAAATAAAGTCAAAATAGGAAGGTCATCTGTTTTTGGATTCATCTGATGTAATTTTACTCATGAGGGAGCTTTTATGCAAAACTTACTCCACATAGGTAGGTTTATCTGCTATTTATCATGTTTATCTTTTGTTTCTTTGTGCTTCTCAAATAAAGACTTATAGGCCACTGTGGTTACTAAGCGGTCACACATGTAGCTGAGATGAGATATTGTACGGTAAATTCATATTTCTTTTGACTAACTATGCCTTTTGTGGGGAAGCCTTTTGTGTTTTATAGGAAGTTGACATGAGCCTGTCCCCACCTTCATCAGCGCTCCTTTCCTACTTTACTCCTTTACTATAACAGACAACAAGCTAATCAAGAAGCTGTTTAACTGGACTAAATATTATAATTATAACATAGGTCTTATACATACATGTCATGCTTTTAAGTGCTGTAAGTGCAACTTACAAGAACAAACTCTGTGCTTGTATACAAAACAGCCAAGAGGAAGTCACCCATTTCCGGAAGTGGCTTGTGACCTTTAGAAAGTGTTCAGTCTGCTGAGACGGTGGTTTGATCGTGGCTGAAAGAGGGGATTCACATGTCGCTTGCAGATGCAAGTATGTGAATATGTGAGTATGTGAATATGTGAAACGCAAACATGCTCATTGAGCTCAATTTTTTTTTCACATCATCATTTTATCTTAAAAAGACCACCTGAAGGTTTTAAACTTTAGTCACAGTAGCTGGAAAAGCTTAGAAATCCTCTGCCTAGGTTTTATAATCCTTTAAGTTTTTGACAAATTTCTATGAGTATGACTACAATCAGCAAAACTTACAATCTTGATGGACATAACATTTTGGTGAAGAATATTACCAACCATATAAGGCATACAAAAACCCAATCACAGTTCATGTAATGGTGCCATGCTCGATCTTTTTATGGCTGCCCATGTCTGTCTCCCCCAGAAATAATGAAGTGAAAAGGGGAAAAAACACTGGCAGTACACATCCAGCTCCGTTAGAAAATTTTGAAACTGAAATGTTTCCTTGTCAGCTTGAAACAAGGGCTTTATAAGATACAAACTGATGTTGTTGGTATCTTTGCTGACTCTTAACAAAATGTTTTGGCACCAAAACACTCAATTTGTATCAGTTCCTGCAGCATTAATAGATTGTGACATTTTGTTATCAGTTTCTAGCTGGATGTAAAAAAAACAAGTATGTTAGTAGTATTACTATGTTAGATTAGTGTTGAACTAACATGGGGAATGTTGCCTGTCTCTGGCCAACGAGAACAATATGCTTACTGCTATTGCTAAAGGCAGCTAATAATTAAGGGCTGCGTTTGCTGCCTGTTTATTTTAACTGACCTCAAACAGCTAATTTAACGTTCTTAGTAGGGTAGACTAGCCCAAAAATGGTAGCATTGTTGGTGGTTGTCATTGAGAATTTCTTGCATGGCGAAGATTATGTCTATTACAGAAGAGTTCAGTGATTTTTAGCTTGTAGAGCCTCTCCACGAGAGGAGACCGAAATGGATGTCATGTTACTTGGTGATCACAGAATCAATAAATAAACTAGAACCAAGGCAGTCACATACTGCAACATCCCGCGAAACCCCTAAATTCAAAATTTTACTCTGACCTACTTTCATAGATCAAAGCAGTAGCTTTCATCTACGGTCTTACTCATACTGGCCTTCTCCCTCATCTTTCTATACGGTTCCTTAGAGTACAAAAGCTGAAATTTTACCTTGACCTAGCTTTCTCAAGGCCAAGGTCATCCTCTTATTGTCATCCCCTTTGCCGCCCGAGTAATGTGCTTTTGGTTTCATCTTTATATCTGCAATGGTTGCGAAGATATTTCGTGGACTAACAAACAGACGGACGGACGAATGGATGGACGGACGGACACACAAACTCTGACAATTATAATACATCACCGCTTCGAAGCAGGATGTAATAACGTTCCAATGTTTTGAGCAAGGGTGCATCCATGTGGGTTTATGGATGTTGAGCAGCTAATATTATAGTATTGGGGATGTTCAAGTTTTCAAGCATTGACATGTTAATCAGTTAGTGCTAAAACTTGTCACTGACAATGTAGCTGATTCACAAAATGCTTTCTCAGAGGTTGTAATCTCTTGTTTGTGTCTGCATGTAGTCTCAAGGCCAGAACAGTGTTGACTGGTCTGGATATAGGGAGGCACTTTTTATCCACTCACAGGACTCTCCTTTGGTTGCATTCAGCTGTTGAACAGCAGCAGTACTTTCGGCATTGCTGGAGTGATAAGTGGGTAGTGTTGGATATCGACTTGTAAACAGGAAATGTTGTTTCGCCCATAGAGCCGACTCAGGGAGGGGCCCTCGGGACAACGTAACTGCAAGTGTAACAGTCGTGTTGAAACACTGTGACATTGTTTTGTTTACCTTAGGTCAGGATGCTTTCGACATTAACTGAAGTTTATGATTCCTTTTGTATGAAATGCAGTCATTTAAGGCACAATATTTATGCTATGGAGGTTGGTCACAACATTTCAAACATAATTTCCGCAGGAAGTGTTCAAACTCATAAGGTACTTTTGTGTGAACAGATCTCTAGACATAAACTGATATTTCTCCCCTACTCTTGCAGCCTGGAAGATGTCCAGTTATAGTAAAAAGGTCAGCTCCAATAAACGGTGCCAAAAATATGTGCGTAATGAAAAACCATAAATAGTTCCGCTTTTAACATGCAACGGGCTGCCAGAACATTTAAACTGCAGGGTTAAATGTGGAGACAGGAACTGAAAACGTATTCCATATGTTGGTGTAATAATTTGAAGGCTGTTTCCAGTATCTGCTGCAGTGCTGTCACATGTCCAAATAAAGCAGAAGCCCTAATCTGATAAAGGTGACTGTCATTCTAGCACTACCTCCAGTAGTTCCTGACTTTTTGAAGGCTTCCTTTTTTGATCATCAAAATCATCTTAGTCTTCAGTACCTTGGATGACATCAACTAGTTAATTGAAACAAACCAACAACTGGCAGAATTTTTGCAATAGTCCAGTCTGTGCAGTTTGTCGAATGGTTATAAAGATTATTGTTATGACCTCTGTGGATTAATTAAAAAACTAGGCAATCAGTGTTAGCAGTGCAAGTAAAACAGAATACTGACTGTACTGGAATAAGCTTCACTGTGCCGTATGATATAGAGTGCAGTGAGTCCCGACGGCGGATGACTTGTAGGAAGTCAAAGAAAAGAGCATTTGATTTTACAATCCACCACATCTGTGTGTTTTTTTGGCATGGCATGAGGTAGCAAATAATCCACCAACTCACGGATGGCGTCTGAACCAATGCATTCTGAGCATATGTTCCACCAACAGGTCTCCTACAGCAGCGGTCCCCAACCTTTTTTGCGCCAAGGACCGGTTTCATCTAAGGCAATATTTTCACACACTGGCCTTCATTAGCTCAATCATGGTTAATGATGCCAGGACATCTGTAGCCTAATAATAAATCATCCGTAGTGGTTTTTGGTAAAATGCAGACATCAACAGACAGTAAAAAATCTGTGTGTCATTCCGCACAGACGGCATTTTTCAAAATAAAACATCTTTAGTCTGGTAATCAATAAAAAAATTTGAAAATCACAGTTCTCTTTTAAAAAAATTCAAATGGTTTTATTATCATGTCATGAAATTTAAAATTCCAGTAATATTGGCAGCCTAAAAATGGCAGATTAAGTTAAATCTTATATCCTCTCAATGAGTCCAAGACTTTACCTACTATTTCATGTCCCAAGAGTTCATTATTATTAAATATGAAGAAAAGTCACATCTATCTGTAATCGCGTCTTACCTTCTGAGAGAAAGTCTCTTTTGTTTTCCCCTTGGTCCTGCAACAGGACATCTGTAACCTTCTTCTATATGCACTATTGTTTTATACAGTCTGAATATAAATTGGGTCAATTAAACCCATAAATCTGTAATCCAGGTTTTGATTGTGTCTCTCTGGCTTTGCAGCTTATACTTAATTAAGATTCACACTGCTTGTATTTGTGCACATTTATTTCTGTGCATGCGTGTGTGTGTGTGTGTGTGAGAGCCATCTGCTACAATACTTTATCGTCAGTATTCCCACTGTGCTAGCTGTGTTCTATCAGCCCTGGGGGTTGAGGGCTCTGCTGTAACTGGGACCCTCTCCGTGGGGCCAATTTAAAAATAGCTCATTGACTTTGAATGATGGCATAGCACAATGAACGCTGTTGATGTCGTCACACATGGCGACATGACAACATGTCTTTATATTTTCCAAACAGTGGGTCTGGCAGTGGTGCAGAAAACAACACTTCCTGCTTTAATACCAGTCATTCTTTGTTATTGTGTTCTCATTTAGAACAGCCAGTCACAGAGCAGTGACAAGTAGTGCTGCCTGTAGAGATGTGCAATCATTATGGAGGTTTTGTTTGACGTTATCTAATGGAATGAGGGGATGATTAATTCTCATTGGGTTTGGGCTACTTTTTATTTTCACACAATTAACAAAGATCTGCTGAACTAAGACGCCACTGGTCTCGCTGTGGTTGAGTCTTAAAGGTTAAGAGCTGTTTTGACAGGGCTCAAAATACATTCCCTGTTGCTTAATAGTGAAATTAGTCATGCTTTCATACATCATGACTTCTTTTTTTCATTTTAGATATACATTCATTTTTTTATAACACATAACCACATAAAGAAAAAAGGAAGATAAAAACTGTGAAACACAGAGGTTTTTGTCCGATTGCAGCTACTTTTACACAGGAAGACACCTCAGTTTTTGATAAACATGGACTTTCACTTACCAATTGAAATCATAACTACAACCAAGGCATTCACAGACTGCAACATCCTGCAACACCCCTGAATCCAAAATTTTACCCTGAGGTATTTGCATAGGTCAAAGTTCAAATCTAGCGCTCTGACTTACTTTCATAGATCAAAGCACTAGCTTTGACCTATGAAAGTAGGTCAGAGCGCTAGCTTAGATCTATTGTCTTATTCACACTGGCCTTCTCCCTCGTCCTTCTATCTTATTCGGTTCCTTAGTGTACAAAAGTTGAAATTTGACGTTCCCAAGTTTTCTCAAGGTCAAGGTCATTATCTCATTTTCATCCCCATCGCTGCCCGAGTAACTCTGTAGATGAGGCTCCCACAGACCAGTGTGTTACATAAAGTAAGTCACTGCTGTGATAGATTGGTTGACTGAGCAGCCGCTAGCTTTCAGAATTGCCTTCACACCAAAGTCCTGTCAAAATATTAGATCAGCTGGGATCAGTGAATCTGTTCAGAGGTGGGCTTCAGTGCCAGACAGTCCATAAAACCTTCCAACAAACTTGTGTTTCAGGAAAGAAATTCTGAATAACAAAAACGTCATGTTGGGGAACACAGACTGCTTTTCCTTTTAATGTCCATTCACAGCATAATCAGAATATCATTCCTGCTTTATAACCACAAGAGGGCTTAGTATAAAATTTAGCTGCGGCAGAAATTAATTATCAACTAAGGTTGAATTGTCAGAAACCTCCTCTTTGTCCATACGGGGGTTATTTTTAATCATTGACTTTATCATTCACAACAGAATTTATTCAGTTTCAGAGAGCCCTGAATGAAGAGATCGGTATTCATCATGTGTGCTGAACATGTAATGTTACTAATAGAACCGCATTTATCTATTTTTTTTCACAGCAGAGAATAGAGCTTTTTTGAATTCAGTATTAATTAATTTATGATCTCCTAACGTGAGTAATGAACTCCATTTATGAATATCCTTGTGCTTGTTATTATTATGAGTACTCTGGGGTTGTTTTTCCTTTGTTCTTTGTCATATGGAACGCACTGCAGTCTCTTCCTAATAAACATGGCTCAGAGAGAAACTATTGATTTGTGACTGTGCTTTGATCTCCTGTTCTCTTTCCCTCTGCAGTCTGAAAGCTCTGGTTTCGACAGGAGGGAAGAACGTCCAGGCAGCTTGTGACTGGTGAGAGCAACACGTAATTTGACTCTCTTGCTCCCTCACAAGTTATTAATGCATAAGTGGAATGCTTCTTGTAATGATGAAAGTAACATTTACTGATACAGGCCCTCAACGGTATTGACGTGTCACTGCAGTATTACAATAGTGCTGCCCCCTGCTGGACACTCTCTCTCTCTCTTTCTCTCTCTGTCTCGGATAATTTTTTTTTTTCTTAACTTAACTGTTTTTTTAGTTTGATAAATGTTAAAAGGTTAGCTGTTTTTTTGTTCAAAAAACGCACAGTACTATTGAAAATCCTCTTTACGTGAATATCTAGGTTTTTGTGTCAACGTGATTATTTTATAATTTGACTTTTATGAATAAACGTGATGTTAAAAATCAAATCAAAATCTTTCTCTCTCTCTCTCTCTCTGTCCCTCCCTCTCTCACTCGTTTCTTTGCATGTCTGTTGTTTCAGGCTCTTCTCCCACGTGGATGACCCATTCCTGGATGACCCTCTGCCCAGAGAATATGTGTTATATTTACGACCCAGTGGTCCGCTGCTCCAGCAGCTGTCGCACTTCTGGCAGCAATCCCGCATCTCCTGTGGCAAGAATAAAGCACACAACATCTTCCCCCACATCACTCTCTGCCAGTTCTTTATGGTAAGAGTAAATGTCCACATAGAAGAAGAGAGATGCTGTTCCTTTACTCTTGAATTATATTTCAGTTTGTTGAGGTAATAACTTTGTTGTCCCAATGCTCAGTGTGCTGACGGGAAGGTGGACGCTATGTCGGATGCTCTCCAGGCCACCGTGGCCAAATGGAAGGCTCGCATACCCATGCCCCTCCCACTGGAGCTCTACACATCTTCGACCTTCATTGGACTATTCGTGGAGGAGCAGGTAGCAGAGGTGTTGAAGGGCTTTGCTGCCGACTTTGCCACTGAAGCAGCTGCTAAAGCAGGTTTGAGTCTCTGTATGTTTCATGGAAATTGTAGGATACATGAACAATGTCTTGTAATTTTGGTCACTATTTGTTCTTCCTGGCCAAATCTGAGAAATATATAGTTCAAGAAGTTTCATTTGCGTTTTTGATTTGGAATTTATAGGTTATCTTTATTTACTGTCTTTATATTGCACATGAGCTGAACGGTAAATTGTAATTTATAATCATTCTGTCAGTAGAAAGGGGCTAAACACTATACCATAACATTTTATATGGTGTACACACGTCTTTTTTTTTTTATCCAGATGTTCATGTGGAACCCCATAAAAAACAACTTCATGTGACTTTGGCATACCACTTCCAAGCCAGCCACCTTCCAATTTTGGAAAAGTTAGCCAAAAGTGTGGACGTAGCTTCTGGCTGTGACTGGCTGGCTGTGCTCTTTTCTAGGGACATTCGGTTTGCCAATCACGAGGTAAATTTTCTGTGGAAATTACTTCTCCCTTCCAACTCATTTTATAATCTTCTGCTCAGTTAAATGTCTTGGACTTTAAACAACATTAAGATAATGAACAGATGCAAAATCTGAGTGTTAATTGTACAGCACCTGTGTCTAATATCTGCTATATCCCCTCTGCAGACACTGCAAGTCATGTACCCGTATGTGCCTCAGAACGATGACGAGCTTGAGCTTCTGCCAGGAGACTTTATCTTCATGTCTTCGGTGGAACAAAGCAGTGCGAGTGAGGGGTGGGTGTATGGCACCTCCCTGGGCACAGGGCTGTCAGGCATGCTGCCTGAGAACTACGTCAACCGTGCTGATGAGTCCGACACCTGGGTTGTCCACGGGTAAGGATGGAGCATAAGATACCATTTTCATTTGGTTCATAATAGCGGGAGGCCCTGGGATCAGATTAGACACACACAGTACAGTAAAAGCTCTGACAGATGTAGCAGATTATCACCGATTGCCCCTCAAAGTCTTTTTTTCAATGACGTTACTTTCATTGTTCATTGTTTTAATGTTTTAAGCACATGCAAATAAACCACAAACCACCACAAACCTCTCTTTCAGAGAGTGCAGATCTCAGCCAACATCATTGTCACCAAAACCTGAAAAATCGTTTCAATGCCATATAAAAACATTTTCAATGAAATAAACCCTGATTTCCTTGAACCATAAGCATCTGGATTCATGTTTATCAGCATTTGTTTTGGTTACTTTTCACAGATGCATGAATTCTGTTTAAATGAGTCTGAAGCTGAATTGTCTCAGTTACATGTTGGTGGCCTATCTCGTTGCATCATAAGCTGCCGCAACTTCTCTGTTTTCCTCTTATTCTCCATCCTCTATTCTCTAACTGGATCTCTAACTGGTGCAGTTGTCCTGTTTACAGTTTACATATCTATGGTATGTAAACTAATTACCCTAATTGCCAATTTAAAATCCTAAAGCTACCTACCTATTTATATTTATAAGGAACCTTATTAACTGGTTCGGGAACTATATTTTTTTGTTCTAACCGGTTCAGGTATGTCAATTTTTGGGTGGAACATAAAACTGAAAATGTTACAATACTTTATCTGTTTGGAAGTCTGGTTAAAAGCCCTTTTTTAATCACCCAGATCTTGATTATGGTGCAGATCTAAGTTTGATTACAAGTAGCGGTGGAACATCATGAATTGTTGCCACTTCTTCTTCTTTTCCTTTCAGCTTTTCCCCTCAGGGGTCGCCACAGCGAATCAATTGCCTCCATCTAACCCTGTCCTTTGCATCCTCTTCTCTCACACCAACTACCTTCATGTCCTCTTTCATTACATCCATAAACCTCCTCTTTGGTCTTCCTCTAGGCCTCCTGCCTGGCAGTTCAAAACTCAGCATCCTTCTACCAATATATTCACTATCTCTCCTCTGGACATGTTCACACCATCTTAGTCTGGCCTCTCTGACTTTATCTCCAAAACCTCTAACATGTGCTGTCCCTCTGATGTACTCATTCCTGATCCTATCCTTCCTGGTCACTCCCAGAGAGAACCTCAGCATCTTCATCTCTGCTACCTCCAGCTCTGTCTCCTGTCTTTTCTTCAGTGACACTGTCTCTAGACCGAACAACATCGCTGGTCTCACCACAGTTTTCTACACCTTTCATTTCATTTTAGCTGAAACTCTTCTATCACACATCACACCTGACACTTTTCTCCACCCGTTCCATCCTGCCTGTACACGCTTCTTCACCTCTTTTCCACACTCTCCATTGCTCTGGACTGTTGACCCTAAGTACTTAAAATCCTCCACCTTCTTGATCTCTTCTCCCTGTAACCTCACTCTTCGACTTGGGTCCCTCTCATTCACACACATGTACTCTGTCTTACTGCGGCTAACCTTCATTCCTCTCCTTTCTAGGACAAACCTCCACCTCTCTAGCTTCTCCTCCACCCATTCCCTGCTCTCACTGCAGATCACAATGTCATCTATAAACATCATAGTCCATGGAGATTCCTGTCTAACCTCGTCTGTCAGCCTGTCCATCACCATAGCGAACAAGAAGGGGCTCAGAGCTGATCCCTGATGCAGTCACACCTCCACCTTGAACTCCTCTGTCACACCTACAGCACACCTCACCATTGTGTTACAGTCCTCATACATGTCCTGCACTGCTCTAACATCTCTGCCACTCTAGACTTCCTCATACAATACCACAGTTCCTCTCTGGAACTGTGGTTCCAAACTCCCTGTCATAAACTTTCTCCAGATCTACAAAAACACAATGCAGCTCCCTCTGGCCTTCTCTGTACTTCTCTATCAACATCCTCAAACCAAATACTGCATCTGTAGAACTCTTTTTGGGCATGAAACCATACTGCTGCTCACAAATGCTCACTTCTGCCCTTAGTCTAGCTTCCACTACTCTTTCCCATAACTTCATTGTATGGCTCATCAGCTTTATTCCTCTGTAGTTGCCACAACTCTGCACATCTCCCTTGTTCTTAAAAATGGGCATCAGCACACTTGTCCTCCGTTCTTCAGGCATCTTCTCACTATCTAAGATCCTGTTGAACAACCCAGTCAGAAACTCTACTGCCACCCCTCCTAGGCACTTCCAAACCTCTACAGGTATATCATCAGGACCGAGTGCTTTTCCAGTCTTCATCCTCTTCAATGCCCTCCTCACTTCATCCTGACTAATCTTTGCTACTTCCTGGTCCACAACAGTCACCTATTCTAGTCTTTGTTCTCTCTCATTTTCCACGTTCATCAACTCTTCAAAGTACTCTTTCCATCTTCCCATCACACTACTGACACCTGTCAATAGACTTCCATCCCTATCCTTAATCACCCTAACCTGCTGCATGTCCTTCCCATCTCTATCTCTCTGTCTTGCCAACCGGTATAGATCAGTGTCTCCCTCCTTACTGTCCAACCTAGCATGCAAGTCATCCACCCATGGCTCTTTTATTTTGGTTGATCAATTGTTGGCAAAATGTAAGAAAGTTGAAAAAAATTATCCAGAATTTATATCTGCTATTTGCTACCCAGATCTGACTCTAGGTAGCAAGTAGCTACCCAGAGTCAGATCTGAGTAGCTATGGGTTTAGCTGTCCCCAAACCTACGCCTCCAAGAAGTGTCATCAGACCCTCATCATGTGTAAAATCAAATAAACAAAGTTTGATTGCATAACCGTTTCCAACTTGTGGGCAGAGGTAATGTGTTGTTTCTCGTATGACTGGAAAGATTCAGGATAAAGGAAGGAAAATGAATCACGTTTGTTTGCTTCTTGATTAGCTCAGTCTGGATTGTTTGTCCCACATCTCTGCCCTCCTTTATCAGGTTTTACCAGCTTTTAACTTTATCTCTAGCTTCTAATGGTCTCTAAAGTTCATATATTTTATACTGTTTTATATTGTTCATGTGTTCAAGTTTTGTTTCTTTATCGGCACAACTGTGTTATATTTAAGTTACTATGTGATGATGTTTGTGTCTGTAATCCTCAGGTCTCACTCCATTCTCAACTGTGCCTCTCCATCAAACTCCGGCAGCACTGTGGGCGGGGTGTTGTTTGATGGAAAGCTGAACGACAGTCTACTTGACAGTTTTGTGGATCCTCCCGGCCTTACTGGTCTCTGTCCTCCTATGCAGGTACAGCAGTCTGTCATACACTCCAGTAGCATCCTAGGCTTTTGGCAAGTGTTCAGGAATGAAGTTGTACTGAACACTTTAAAATCATCTTTGCCTCAGGTGTCAAGGCCAACTAGTCAGTCGTCCCTGTCCAAGATGAGGCTGTTTGTTTGTCGCCATGGTGAGAGGATGGATGTGGTATTTGGAAAACACTGGGTCACTCAGTGCTTCGATTCCAAAGGTTAGCATGCTAGCAAAGATTGCCACATTTTAATCCTCATATATTATACATGAGAGGCTTTGGACTGCAAGTGTTTCCTCTTCCATTAAATTCTGATTTGTTTTTCTTAGGTCGATACGTTCGCTCTAATCTCAACATGCCGTCTAGTCTGCCACCCAGAAGCGGAGGTCACCGGGACTTTGATAAAGATTGTCCCGTTACTGTGTTTGGCTCCACCCAGGCCCGTCTCGTAGGTCAGTTTCTACAGTTTATTGCGGTGGTCCAGGTGATTAGCGTGTAAGAAATCTTAGTTTTTAAATACGATTGAGATTGACTTGTACTTTTTTATAACACTTAAATATTCTGTGTTTTGATGCATCTTAGGTGAAGCTCTTCTGGAAAGCCACGAGTCCATAGACTTTGTTTACTGCTCTCCTTCTCTTCGCTGTGTCCAGACTGCTCAGTATATTTTGCAGGGTAGGAGCTCGTCTTCATTACTCGATAGATGCTCTGACAAAAGCCACTGACAGGCATCATAGTATTCAGTATTTCCTCCCATATTAGTTTCGCCAAAACTTTAAAGGTAAATTAAACATAGTGAATATTTTTGAGGTTTCCTACTATTTATCCATACAATTTATATTACACAAAACTATAAAAAAAGGAACATGTCATATACCGGTGATTCTTCTTCAGTTACTGCATGATATTAGATTTTTACATCCCGCTTCAAAGCAGTGATGTATTGTGTCAGTGTTCATGCGTTTGTTCGTCCGTCCGTTCCTCCGTTGTATGTCCACCAAATATCTTTGCAACCGTTGAAGATAGAAAGATGAAACAAAAAGCAGATTACTCGAGCGGCAAAGGGGATGATCAAATGATGATGACCTTGACCTTGAGAAAACTAGGTCAAGGTCAAATTTCACCTTTTGTACAAAGAAAGACAAGGGAGAAGGCCGGTGTGAGTAAGACCATAGATCAAAGCCAGGGCTTTGACCATAGATCAAAGCTAATGCACAGCTTTGACCTATCCTGACAGGTCAAAGCCATGCACTTGTGAGGTACTACTTTAAGGGTACCTGATTTACCCTGGAAGTAGGTCAGAGTAAGTCGCGGGATTTTGTGCTCTCTGACTGCCTTGTCTTTATTAGTTTTGGTTATGAAACTTGTAATTTGGCTCACATCTGAAAGGATTCGTGTAATTATGTAAAGCTTAAACGAACAACAACCGAACCTCTGAGTTTCCATAGCATGTCAAGGAGACAAATTGATAGAAGTAGAAAGAGAAGTTCCTATTTTTCTCCAGCTTTTCTCTTTTTTATAAACATTTTCTTTGTTAAAATTTGTCAAATTATTAGTCCCATTATTGAGTTGGGTCACATAAGACTAGCACCAAGCACCAAGTCTTACATTTCATAGCAAGATGTATAATGTGGCCGAAGTACTACTCTCTGATGTTTTCTCTTCCTTTATTCTGGCTCAGGTCTCCAACAAGATGGAAAAACAAAAATCCGTGTGGAACCTGGGTTGTTTGAATGGACCAAATGGGTTTCAGGCACATGTTTACCCACCTGGATCCCTCCATCTGAGCTGGCTGCTGCTAAACTCAGTGTGGACACAACATACAGGTGCACAGCTATACCAGTAAGTTGATGTCGACATTGCTGCAGAGGACTACAACAACATTCTCTGTCGTTTTTTCCCTAGACCTCATATTCCCGTCAGTAAGTTGGTGGTGTCAGAGTCTTATGACACCTACATTAGCAGGAGCTTCCAAGTAACCCGTGAGATCCTGGCAGAGTGCAACAAGCTGGGTAATGCTTTCCTTCTGCTCGTTACAGAATCTAAGGCACCTACATATATATATATATATATATATATATATATATATATATATATATATATATATATATATATATATATATATATATATATATATATACAGTCAATGGCAGAATAAGCTGTTTGACTGGGCAGAGAAGATTTGTCACATTTTTCATGGGTCCAGATACAGTGTGCCCTCATGCGATCGCGTATAAACGATTGCGATATTTGGTCAGCAGTTACGTGATACCATAGGCACATTCTATTGGCTGACGGCATCCGGAAGTGCGCTCGTTCCGTCAGTCTTGGACTTTCGTGAGACACAAAAGTGCTTTAAACAGTCAATAAGAGTGTGGGAAAAGGTAATACAGATAGACAGTGGTTTAATATCAGTACGGGGAGGGTTCATTAACGTTTAAATTACCGTAAATAATAAGATAAATAGATTGCGATCTCGATCGCGGATTCCTCAATCGCGTGTGGTTCCTGGAACGCATCAACCGCAAAGATCGAGGGCGCACTGTACTTAGCTCTGCTGTTGACCCCACAAATGCATGTTCCTTAAAAATGTGGCACGATTTAAAAGAGGAATAAACAGGCTTTCCAACAATTTATTATTAAAGCATTGTTAAAACAAAGAAATAATTTACCAAGCACAAATCCACTTACTTTTTGTTATGTTTAATAAGCCATGTCTGTAAACATTAAATAAAGTTAACGGTGTCTGTGGAATGTGGATCTCTGTTCTCATCCTCTTACACACAGGAAACACGGTCCTTATTGTGGCCCATGCTTCCTCCCTGGAGGCTTGCACTCGCCAGATACAAGGCCTCACCCCCCAAAACTCAAAGGACTTTGTCCAAGTTGTCCGAAAGGTCAGTTTGCTTCTTCAGCTGCAAATTCCTTTTATTTCCATCCTGTCTTCATATCTGTTTCTTACATAACATGAAACATCTGTGTCTTCTTTGTGCAGATTCCTTACTTGGGTTTTTGTGCATGTGAAGAAATGGGAGACACTGGGGTGTGGCAACTGGTGGACCCACCCATCTTGCCTCTGACACATGGACCCAATCACAGTTTCAGCTGGAGGGAAATGCTAATGCAAGACTGAAGGACATGCTTTTGGCTCTCTATCTTTTAGCAGTCGAGAACAAAAAATATTTATTTTTAACCCACACTGCTATAAATTATCAAAAAAAATAAATAAAAGAAAATAAACTCACTTCTAACTTCCATTAAGAGCAACATGCTAAATACCTATCAAGACACACTGCTCAGGAATGAGAAAACATATTTTGTGTGAAAAAAAATAAACAAGCTTCAGATTGGGTGGCACTTTGTTTGCTTTCCCTCAGTGTTCCTCTTCTTAGCCCAATATGTGGAGGTACTACAAGAAATCTGGAAAACTGTCCTGATGGTTTCTTATAACTCAGTTCTTCTTTTGGACATGATAAGGTGTCATTAAATCCCATCTATGGTTTCCTCTCAAGAGGGTCATTGAAGACTATTTATTCAGCTTATGTCTATGACCCTCCTGTGAAAAAAGCATAAGGGAGATGTTGGCACTCAGACAGGACATAACTGATCCCCAGTTTTTTTCTATAACCCAGTTTTGATAACCACCACAGGAGCAAACAAGCCAACATCACTAGAGAGAATTAATATAATGAAACACAGACTGCCGATATTTCTGTCCAGGCACACCAACTTAGTTATGCCTGACATTGTCTGCAAGCCTGGTAATACATCTTATCAAAGTGGTTTTTTGTTATGTAAGATGATTTAATTGCCTCCTGTCTATCCTAGTTATTTGTTTGTGTAACTTAGAAAATCTATTCATATTCTCATAAGCAATTAAAAAGAAGTTGTGGCATTCATAAGGCCCACAGACATGAGCCTGTGTCTCCTGTAACTTATAGTACTCTCTCCTCAAGTGACAGAGACATACAAATAAGTAGCAGTTTACTGAAATCGGTGTCAGGTATGGCACAGTGGAAGATTTTGACAGGCATCCTTAAAAGAATTGCTATTGTTTATCAAGGCGTAGCAACCTGTCCTGGTCCACCCCACCTTTCTCTGAAGCAATTAAGAAATCATTGTTAGTACTTTTTCACAATGAGAAAAAATTAAAATCTCACAATGTGAAGCAACGTTACAAAGAAAAAAAAATCTAATGAGATATTTCTTGACTTTTTCCCATCCTTTCTCTAAATTTCATAAAAATACTTGAATTAGATTGTTTTCTAGCCAGCTGACAAAAAACAAGCAACTCAGCTAACCAAGGGCCATGGGTGAAAATGTCTTTACCAGAGGTTATAACGCAATAACCACTTTAATCAAGACTTATCTAAAATAAAACATGCAGTCCTACTGAAAAACTCTACATGACCCAATCTTATATGAACGGAAAAAACCCCCCCTCTGCATTGACCTCTTTGTTTGACTACTCACCCAAATTTAATTGGGACTGTTTAGCTGCAAGACCCAAATTTCTGCCAAGTTTATGAAAATCTGTTAAATTGTTGTGCTTATGATCCAGCAAACATACACAGGTGAAAATTTACTAACCAATAACCGGTAAAACACTCAGCATACGATAAGATAAGATAAGATAAGATAAGATATACTTTATTTATGCCAAAGTGGGAAATTTAAAACTGGGAAATGTAGAAATCCATTAGAAGTTGGCAATAAATGGGACAAGAGTGGTTAGTTTGTGGGGGTGCTATTAATTTAACAGCTGAAAAACAAGAAATATAATAATCTAAATACTCAATAACAGCAAATTAAAAAAGGTTCTTATACCCATTCTCACATATACAACTAAACTGTAAGTGGTTAAGGACATTGGAACCTAGAATACAGAACAAAGAGCACACCTGGGGGAACAGCACAAAGGGAGGGATATCACTTTTTAAAGATTTGACTGATCTGGAGAGGCATCTGTTGATAAGGGACAAAGCTGAAAACCTATATTGGATGGATCTTTGACCCTTCAGACATCACTACATTAAAAACAGACAGGAGTGGGCCTCACTGCATGTGCTCAGGAACTACTTCAAAAAGCCACTGTATATCAAGACAGTTCTTTGTTACATCACAAATGACAGTTTAAGCTCTGCAAACGTATAAAAACCAGATTGACGGATGTCTCTGTGTGGAGTTTGCATATTCTCCCTGTGTTTGCGTGGGTTCCCTCTGGGCTCTCCCTCCCACCAACAAAAACATGCAATAAAGGTTATGAATGGATGTCTATGTCTATGTGTGGCCCTGTGATAAACTGGTAATTTGTCCAAGGTGTACTCTGCTTTCACAGCATTCCCCAGCCAATCCCTTGGACAGTGATGTGGGGTCAGGGCACGGCCTCACTTGCCATCATAAAAGATAAAAATGGAAAGTGGAAGAATTAAATTAAATGGTTTGAATTATACAGTTATTTTCCATTTAACGTCACCAATTTTAAGTTATTTTTACCCCAAATCGCTGAATTTTCACATTTACCGCTGAAATACTGACAAGAGACCTGCGGTGAGGCACCGGCCAGCCGAGCCTTACCATGGATTGCGCAATGGCTCGACTAGCTGTGCCGGCATGCTATAGTTAGACCGTAAAGCTATCTCTATATATGTTGCTATTAAAATGGTCAAACACATTTCCTCTGTGAAATAAATTTCCATAATTTAGCTAATGTATGTAATGTAGTGTTTTTTTCTCAACAACTGTATGTGTGTAATGTCTTTCTTGAGTTGAGTGGTCGTGAAACCGCTGGGAGAAGGCAGGAAGTGAGGAACGCAGTTCTCTTGCCTCATGGTAGGGAGCGCTGGTGATCCCAGTAGAAGAAGTGACAACCATAATCTATAGACAGCGCATCAAGTACAGCCATTCATTTATTTACCGTTCACCATGCCTAAATATAAAAATGGGGGATTACATATCTCAACTCAAAATTTTTTCGATGCTTTTGTTCAGAAGGAGCTACGCATGGACTTCATTTAGAAATAAAATAACATAGAAAAACATGTAAGTAACAACATAAGAAGTATTTTAATCAAATGTGCTTCTTTGTGTGTTACAGTTTGTGTGTGTAAATAATTCTGTGAGACTAAAAATGACACACTCGCTGTTGCTTATTAAATGGTGAATAAGCTACACTGTAGGTTCATATGTTCGTAAACATCTTCATCTGATTATGATGAGGTCAGTGCCTCATCAGCCACTGCACTTCACTGCCCTTAGATATGCTCCAGCCACTTTACACAGGATGAGCAGTTACAGAAAGTAAACTAGAACCAAGGCAGTCACAGACTGGAACATCCCGCGACACCCCTGAGTTCAGCATTTTACCCTGACCTACTTGCATATGTCAAAGATCAAAGCTAGTGCTCTGACTTAATTTCATAGACCAAAGGACTAGCTCTGATCTATGGTCTTACTCACACTGGCTTTCTCCTTCGTCTTTCTACCTGCTCTGGTTCCTGAGTGTACAAAAGTTTAGTTTTGACCTTGACCTAGTTTTGTCAAGGTCATCATCTCATTTTCATCCCCTTTGCCGCCCGAGCAATGTGCCTTTTCTTTCATCTTTCTGTCTGCAACAGTTGCGAAGATATTTGGTCAACAAATGGACGAATGGACGGACAAACACATGAACACTTTGAAGCGGGATGGAATGAATGAGGCACCTGCCTCACGGCTGTCATTTTGAAATTGGGCTATAAAGGAGACAGATTGCACAGCTTGGAATCAGTGCACAGTTGAAACGTCAGTATGAGTAGTATGGGGAAGAATTCAGGGGCATGTCATTGGTATCATGCGTGGCTATCAACACATCATTAATGCTGAATGATATACTGTATACAGGTTTTGGAGCAACTTAATGTCATCAGGAATGACCTTGTTTATTTCAGCAAAGTAATGCCAAAGCACAGTCTGTATGTAGTACAATCAGATGTCTCAAGCATCTCAGTTCAATGTAAAGAACCAAGAGATCTTCTCCCATCTCCCTTTGGATGTCGTAGCTCCTTATTCTGTTTCCGAAGTTGAACCCCACCACCCTACAAAGGAAACTCATTTTTGCCACTTGGGATTCTTGATCCCATCCCGTCAGTCACTACCCGGAACTGCATTGGTGAGGTTTGGAACATAAATAACTGGTAAATTGAGATCTTTCCTTTCAGGCCCAACTCTCTGTGGTGAACTCTCCACCAGAAAGCACAACACTGCTGTCCCAGTACCAAACTGCTGCAGAAATTTTGCATCTCAGTTGTAAGTAATATCACTGGATCCTTCCGATGCAACAGGAAAGTATGCCGAAAAAGTATACTGCTTTGTGAAATACACATATACATTTAAATCTATATGAAGGGTCTGCAGCCTGCCTAAAGTAGATTATTCCTGATTATCTCACACATAATTTGATGCAAAATCAGGTATCCCTCAAACTTCAATTAAATTAATTAATTTTGTTCTTATAGCTGTATTGGTCCTGGATAATAATTGTTGCATGTGGTCAAGTGATGATTCATTTATTTATTTTTTAAAATTCTTTTAACATTTCATTGAAACTTTCCTGCATTTGTTATATTTTATTATGGATTTTGGAAATATTTTGAATACGAGTTTTACAGATGATCATCCAATGAAGTTGACTTGTGACAGATCTAAACTATGATGTATTAATAGCTTATGATACCCATTTTGTGGAATAAAGCCAGATGAGAATGCCAATTCAAGTCTTTTGAGGTGTGAAGGATAATTTCGACATTCATAATAATAAGAGATTTAGTTCCACATGAAAACCTTTCTTTAGAATTCTAACTTTAAAGATTCTAAAAATTCAAGTTCTGAATTTTGAGATTTAAACTTGAAGTGCAGGCAAAGCTTAGAAAAAAATCTGGCATAGAGTAGAACCGAAGGAGAAGCCGGCTTCAAGAAGCCTCAGGCTAATCAGCCTGCTGAGGCACAGGTGAGGAGTTGAAGCACAGGTGTGGAAACAAGGCTCAGTTCACAAGTTTGGCCCCGCCCCCTGCCACACTCCACAGGGGGCGGGGCACAGCAGAGCAACATGAGACAAATATCGAACCAAAACATGGATGCTTGGCAACCATCAAGTTACTGAGTTTTATTTAACAACTGTGGAAAGTGTCTTACAGTGTGACTGAGTGTGAGTCCTGTTCATGCTCAATGCTCACAGTAAGTACAATATACTCAACAACACTGTCAAACACCATTGAACTAAAACACACAACTCACTTAAACATTTAAATAGAACAAATATAAAATTTAAATCAATTCATATGAGAACAGCACATACCACTTTCTTTGCTTATACTTTAATAGTAGAAATCTTGATGTCTGATGTTTTTGTCAGTGTCACACTGGAAATATTTGATCCTTGATTGCAGATGTCCCAAATGTTTGTAAGTCACATGATTGCACTTTAAGTCACATGTTCAGCAAACAGGCAGTGAAATGCTTCTAAACAGTAACCACATGATCCTGATTAAATCTAATGAAATATAGTCGAAAATTACGAATGCATTTTGAAAAAGCAAACAAACAACAAAATCATTTTAATTATAAATTTAATCCTTTCTCTATAGTCAGCAATGTAGCTCTAATGTAAAGGTGAGATAAAATGGATATTGTGAAACAGCCATCCCAAAGTCTTCAACAGCTGCTCATCTTTTTTCTTTCTCCGCAAGTTGTGTTACTTAATGTTTGTTTTTTCAAATGGTTTATCTGGTAAACTCAGGAACTACGCGTCATTGTTCTTGACACTTTGTCAACCACTGTTCAGTCAGAAATCCCTCTGATCAAATCCACTGAGGACCCTGGGCTTTATCTTCTGAGATCTTGTTCCATTTGTGGGTTTTTGCTGGCTTATTCAATATTTCTGTAGTACTTCCTTGATCATAGGGTTGGTTGATCTCAAGTAATTATAAATATAAATTGGACTATCTATATATAACTTTACAGTGATAAACAACAGGCTTGTACACACTGTATTGCCACAAAGTGCAACATTACTTGGTAAAATATACTCAACCCCACCACAGGGAAAGCAAAATTTGTATGTATTTTTTTAACGAATTATAATTTTAATGAAAGCGTTATTGATACACTAGATGTTGTTGTATGCGGCTGGGTGGGGATTGTTAGAAGTGGTCCAGCGGATGTGGCTCAGTCAGCTGTGGTTTCATGCTGTTGGTAATGATCCAGAGATAGTGCTTTGGGACAAGGATAGACACAAATAGCGCTTTGGATACAGCTGACTGTGATTTCCCTGCCTCAAGTCTTCTAATATTGTTTGCATGACTTGTGTTTTGAATGGCTGCAATCAGATAATGTTCAGTCAAACAAGGACTCTGCACTTCACCCATTTCCGCCGTATTCCATGTGCATATCGCTCACATGCACAGATGATCCATTTGTGATTCGGTACCACTTTTTACTTTGAATACAGGTGACCGAAAATTTTCTGAAGTCCTGTGATTATTTCAAATTAAGAAATGCTTTTAGGCATCAGAAATTACATAAATTACGGATCACATATGTTGACATTTTGTGCTTTGTTATATTTACAAAAAATATATTTTGCATTTTTAAAAATTGGTTTAGTGTGTACCTGCGCTAGATCTTTATTTTAAAGAAGGAAGATTTGGACTAAAAGCAGTTTTGAACCATAAGTAGACAAAAGTATAAATAACCATACCAATGACAAATAATTGTTCTGTCTTTATTAGAACTTTTAAATAGAGCTAATTATTTTTCAACTTTTCTGCAGTTTTATTTCTGTTACTATAAGCAGGCACACGGTCTTGCTTGGTATAGCTTGTGCTTGCTATGTTGACTCAAAATGAAAATGTGGCGGGGAAAAAACTTTATATATGTTACATTTTTAACTTTTTTTCTTGTTCTGCTTAACTTATTTATCTTATTTATCGACCAGGCTTACTGCGACCTTCAGAGAGGTATTTCGTACTGTCCCATGTGAAAACGTGTGTCAGCATGACAAAGATTCTGATTCTGATGCCATAGCATTGGAAGTGAACCCTGTGTTTCAGCGCATATCGGCTACTCATGAAGAAGTAACTGTCAGTCAGATAGATGTTGAAAAATCAGACAAAAGTACAGATACTTTTTTATCGGCTACACATAGGTGGTACACCAGAACAACAAGGAAAGTTAAAAGCCTTGTTGCTGAAATATGCAGATGTTTTTGCAGCACACTGACAACTTAGGCTATACAGATCGAGTCACGCATGCAATCCCTGTACTGGATGAAACACCAATTTCCCAGCCTTACAGATGTATCCCAAACCAGTGTCAGGAGGTGAGGGATCACATCTCAGAACGTAAGGGAGTTATTCAACAGAGTTCCAGTTCGTGTGCATCTCCAATAGTCTTGGTCAGGAGGCCTGATAGTAGTTAAGGCTGTGTTTAGTGACGCATTTCCACTGACCCGTATTGATGAAAGTTTGGATGCCCTGAAGAGTGCAGTTTTTCTCAAGCATTGACTTTGCAAGCGGTTACCACTGAGTTGCTGTCCATGAAAGAGATAGGAACAAAACAGCGTTCACAACTCCGTATGGCCTTTATGAATATTTGCGAATGTCGTTTGGGTTATGCAACGCGCTCGCAACCTCTCAACGATTAATCCAATAATGATCTTGTTGCTTGATCTTGTTTTCCAAATGGTCCTGGTTTATTTGGATGACCTGCTAGTAATTTCAAACACTTTTGAAGAACACCTGGTGAGACTGGAAATGATCCTAAAGAGGCTAAAGGAGATGGGTTTAAAAGTGAAAGTGGGAAAATGTCACTATCTTCAGTCTGAAGTCAAGTTTTTGGGTCATCAGGTTTCAGCTCGGGTGTGTAGGTACTAACCCAGATAAAATCAGTGCAGTGAAGGCATGACTCCCTCTGAATAATGAAAAAGAGCTCAGATCCTTTTTGGGTTCTGTAGTTATTACAGGAGGTTCATTAAAGGGTTTTCACAGGTGGCAGGACCTCTCCATGAGGTTGTAAATGCATGTGGTAAAGAAAGGTGCCCAGCTATGGTCAGCAAATTGTTTGAGGCAGTGTGGACACCTAACTGTGCAGATGCTCTTGAACTGCTCAAGTAAAAATTAACCAATGCTCCTATGCTTGGTTATGCAGACTTTATTTATTTAGTTAATTTTTTTCAGACATGTTAATATAACAGACTTCGAACCTTCATCACATTTACAACATCAACAACAACATCCGAAAACGGAGAGAAACCAATAGGCTTGTGAAATTCCCGTCCCCGAGAATCAACAAATATCTCTCTCATTAAAATATGTTGTCAACAAACTCAGACATTAAAAGTTTTCAACCAGTTCATACATTGAATTTTGACAGATGTTCATACTCTTATCCACTTCCAGTTATTAGCCTTTTACCCTAGAGCATAACCATGTTTACATTCCTCCTAGGAACACCTTTGTTAACATCATAGATAGTCAAAATAAGAAGTTGACCTTGCCAGTGTTCTCCACAAGAATATAATGATCATTTTCACCTCTTTCAGCAGAAAGTGTTTATACAAGAATTAACCCGTTGGTTGCAGACAAAAATATCAACATTCTCTTTAAAGTCTCAAATTCAATATTATGTTATTAGAAATCCCTTTTTTTTGTCATCTGACATTGATGATGTTGTTTTTTCACGTGTCCAAAATTGTTGTAGAGCTCCCACTATTGAAATGATCTGTTATACAGATCTTTGGTGTAGTAACAATTCTTGTCCACTTTTATTGCTCGTATTTTGCCAACCCATCTGCACTCCTGATCACCATTGTTTTCATCTGGTCCGGAGAAAACCCCTTTGTTTTGATGAAGATCCTGCGGTTATTGGTCCAGGCGTTGTTAATCAACCCGTTCTTCTTTAGTTGTGGAGTTTTTTTTAGCGATATCAGGATTCTTTTTAGTGAGATTTTCATTAATGTAGACATTTTTTCCTTTCAGTTTGAAGCCTTGTTTCAGAAGAGCAATCTTGTGTTTACGATTGTTGAATTTTATCAGCACTGCAGGTGGTCTTCTACCTCCAGATGGTAATGGGTAACATGTCTCAATCTGGTCCATACCTATAGTTATTTCCAGATCCCTCAGTTGAGAACTCACTTGTTGCTCCAGAGATTCGATGTCAGCGCTGTGCTGAGTCTTTTCTCCACTGGACACAGCATTTGTATTGTTCCTCGGCTTGGTTTTGATGCCAGTGATGATCATTTATACGAATGCTTTGTTCCAAATCATCCATTATTTGTTGTCCCTGTTTAAAGACAACAATTCTTTGGTCTTTTTCATCCATGTCTTTCTGCATTTTCTTCATTTCGTCCTTCATTTCTCCCATGGCGTCTAGCACCGGTTTAAGCTTTTCTTCCAAGTTTTTATCAAAGTCACTCCTTAATTTATCAAAGTCGCTCTTTAACACGCTCTGTAACTCTTTCATAGAAGATACCATCTGGTCTTGAATATCTTCTGATTTTCCTCTTCCTTTCGTCGTTTTGCAGAGAATCAGAGTCAGTCTGGGTATGAGTTAGAGAGATAGCGACAACAGGAGACAAAAGAAAGACGTCTGCTCCCGTTGAGAGCCAGAAGTGAAACTTACCATTTATCCTAGAGACAGAAGCTACTGACCTTGGTTTAGGTGCAGATCAGGTTCAGAGCGGGAAGCAAAAGGTCATAGCTTATGTGAATTGCAGAATTATAGGAGCAGAAAAGAATGACAGAAACTACAGCAGTATGAAATTGGAACTTCTTGCCTTAAAATGGGCTGTAACTGAGAAGTTCAGGAGTTATCTCCTTGGATCCTCCTTGGAAGTTCACAGTCCACCTTTCTACTGCTAAGTTAGGTGCTATTCAACAGCGCTGGGTTGCGCAGTTGGCCGTGTTCAATTTTGATGTCAAGTACCGGCCCAGTCGTTGTAATTCGGCAGCCGATGCTCTTTCCAGACAGCCAGCGTTAAATGAGTCTGATCCTGAGTCGGAGAATGCAAAGTTTGATGGTTGTGTTGCTATATGTGACAGTCTTACAGGATGCACATGGGAGAGCCATGCAGTAGCTGGAAAAAAAGCTGCAGAAAGAATGATCCACCAGAATACAAAAGTCAACTGTCCACCTGTTGAGATAGGACAGTATGTGTACCTTCACCATTGTCCTCTAGGCAGAAATAAGATTCAAGATGTATGGTCCTCATGAAGTTATTCAGGTACAGAGAACCACATATACAGTAGTCTCTGTGAATGGAAGTCCCCTAAAGAGTTAATAGGTCTAACCTCCAACTTTGCAGCATGAAGATGAGTCAGACGAAGGCCCAGAATCCACAGATTCAGATCAGGAATTCCTATTAGTGGAACAAGTTGATAACCCTGTTGATCAAGGGTTGGATAATCTAGGAAGTCACCTAGAAAATGAGTTCATAAGTCAAACTGGAAGTGAGTGTTTAGGAAGCCAACGGGACGTCGAAAATGAGATGCGGAGCAAAAACTGATGTTTATTGACAGTTTTGAGGATACACACTGAATTTACCATGATGTAGAGTTTAGAACTACGTGTTGCCGTTAAGTTATTTTATGTTTTTTTTACCGGTTTGGGGTTATGTTAAGGACTTGTTTTGGGGTTGTGCTGACTATGTGGGCCCGTTTCACAAAGCCGGTTTAGTGGAAAACATGGGTAAGTTAACCCTGATATCAGGGAAAATCAGGGTTTTCCGGTTTCACAAAGGGAGGTAACTTAAGCCAGAATCAGAGGAGTAAACCTAGCCTGTGTCACGAGGCGAGGTAAACTGAACCTCTTGGTTTGTTACCACAGTAACAGACCCTGAAGCAAGCCTGGTCGGGAGGATGGGCCATGTCACAAAGTAGGTTCAGTGGAAACCCAGAGTAAGTTAACCATGAAATCAGGGACAACCTAGGTTTTCAGTTTCACAAAGTGGGGTAACTTAACCCGGAGTTAGAGCTGTAACCCTGGCCTGTTTCACGTAGCGAGGTAAACTGAACCTCTGGGTTTGTTACCGCAGTAACAGACTCTCTGAACATAACCTGGTCGGTAGCAGGTTTTATTCCACAAACCCAGGGTTTCTTCTGACTCTGCCACCTTTCCCCGGCGCTCACGTGACTTCATTTCCTGGTTCTGTCGGACGGACAGTTTGACAGATGTAAGGTTTTATAAATAACTCCGTATTTTAGAAGTATTTTAGAGGCGAACACGGCATGTCCGTTTGACGTGGAGACCCTTGATGGAGTTTCCGCATTCATTCACAGAGAATTCAATATTTTTGTATCGTGTTCAGATGTCCAGTAAAATCCAGACAGTTCTCTTTATGATTTACCGGCTCACGTCCCGATTGAACACACACACACACACACACACACACACACACACACACACACACACACACACACACACACACACACACACACACACACACACACACACACACACACACACACACACACACACACACACACACACAATCTGATCCATCCTCAGATCTGCAGCAGTGCTGTGTGTAGGTAGTGGTCCGGTCAGCTTTTTATTTTTTATTGCAAACGGTAGTTTTTCTATACAATGTGAGAGATGCTCAGTGCGGCTTGCTTTGTACTTCCCTGGAGATAAACCCGTCAGAATCATCAAGGAGGAGTTTTCCACAGGATTGCAAGTGAATGATGCAGAAATCTGATAAATGAATTTCAAATGATATTCTCTTAATGACATTGTGCTACAACCTCAGAATTAATTATTAACTTTAATTTCTTTCAGGATTTCCCAATGTAATTGGCTGCACAGATGGTACCCACATTCCAATCAAGGTATATGTAGACTGGACACTGTTTCAACATGTGAAAGACTGCATCATAGGAAAAACAACCATCTGTCCGGATCATGTGATGCTGCAGACTACATTTCTGATGTGGAGGTCTGGGTCTGTTCCTGACTCTTGGATATATGGTCTTACCTGAGCAGCAGACTGCAATGTGATCAGTAACCTAAAGATTTGCACAATAATTCAATTGTCTTCATTGTGTAATCCAGTCTAATGAATCCACTATACATTACAGGAGAGAGCCTAAGACACTTCAGGATGATTCCTGCTATCCAGGACGGCAGAGCAGTGACAGACACCATCTGCCAGAATCATTTCAGAGTCACCATCACCACCATCACAGCAGGCAATAAAACCATACAATACACATTTCCTGTGGTCATCTTTATTTCTGACAAATACAAAGTTATTTTTTGTATCGTTACAATACTTTACATTCTATTAGTTAACATGATTCACCTATGACCATTACCTTCCTCTAACTTGTGCTCCAGCATTTCTATGTCCAGATCTGCCCCCCTAATCTGGAGGTCCCAGTAAACCATTTCTATTTTCTGTATTTTTTTAGAAAGTAAATTCTATAAACTTCTTCAGCAGGTCGATGGGAATACATGAGGAGGACATTAAAACATGGTTGCATGTGAATTCCACAGAATGAACCGCTGGTGGTCACTGAGTGTCTATTTCACTGTGATAGTCTGTGCAGTTGGGACCCTTCTGCTACTGTCCATCCATGCTCTGTTAAAAAAAGGATGAGAATTTGTTAATACTTCAGTAGAGGATAATTGTCACACTCTGTATTCCACCAGAATGTGAAGCAATGGGAAGAGAACAATCAGTAACATAAAATATTAGACCACCTTTGTTTTCTTTGATTTCTTGTTAATTTCTTTTTCTTTTTATTAATTAATAACTCCTGTGTGTATCATGTGATTAAAACAGACAGAAAATAAAACTTAGAATACCTTAAAGCGGTTATAAGCTGTACAATGCCACAGCCACTGATGTAGGAACTAAAGTAGTTTTGGCTATTACTGTATCACGGAAACCCTGCAAACAAGCTAGATGTCAGCTCTTGATTTCAGTTCTTAGATAATATAGGTATACGCAATGGTATGAATATCTTTCTCAACTGTTTTTGTAACGTGCATATGCTGATTTGCTGTTTTATTTACTCAACAATAAAACGTTTAAATATATTTCCTTATTGAACAGAACTTGATAAAGATGACTTCGCATTTACTCTATGTGCGTGACAAGAACGTTATGTTGGGGATAAAACAATTGAATAGTCAAATGTCCACTTAATATTTACTGTACAATATCAAACATAATGAGGATGAGGAGGATCCCTAACGAGATGATGAAGTCTGACCTGTGTGAACGGTGTTTTTATACTTCATTCTCAGCTACTAACGTAAGCTTCTCCCCCCACTGGATCGCACCTAAATAAAATACATTAATAAACTATTATTGAAGCCGTTTACCTACGAATTTTTACCATGAGTGCAACTTACGGTACAAACTTACGCATCGACTTGAGCAGCAATTCACTCCCATGACATCTCGCTCTTCTTTGCAGCTGCAACGCTGTTCTCTTTCTTCTGAAAATGTCCTCAAAGTCTTCATATTCATAAATTAAAATCTGTACTCCGACTGCTGTAAAGAGTTGCGGTGCGAGTCTCATCCGTTGTCATGGTGAATCGTCAAATCGGGGCTCCATTGATGATTGCTTTTTTTCGAGTTGTCGAGCCTGTTAAACTGCATGTCAATTTACTCTGGGTTAGAAAAACTTTGTGAAACCGAAATCCCTGGTTTTTCCAAGTTCAGGGTAAAGCAACCCAGAACCACAGGTTTACCTCAGGGTATGCCTTCGGGCCCTGTGTGTTTGGTTATACAGAGGGGAGAGCCGGCAGACAGACGAGCTTTCGGATGTCTGTCGCCATTTCTGAAGTGAGTCCTAGGTTAGGATATTTACCGTATTGGCCCGAATATAAGACAGTGTTTTTTGCATTGAAGTAAGACTGAAAAAATGGGGGTCGTCTTACATTTGGGGTCTAGATGTTATACCCATTCACAACGCTAGATGGCGCCAGATATCTTTAAAGCAAATGCTGAACTAACTCCCCAGGCAAGCCTGGGGAGTCACAAAGACAAATAAAAATAGCGGTAGCACAAAGAAGAAAAAAAAAAATAGTGGTAGCACGAAGAAGAAAAATAAAAATAGTGGTAGCACGAAGAAGAAAAATAAAAAATACCGGTAAGAAAGAAAAGAGAAGAAAATAAGAGAAGAGATAACAGAAAATGGAGAAACGTAGCGACAATCTGGAGAAAAGTGGGTCGAAGATCGGCCAGGTTAACCGGCAGCTGAGGAGAAGTTATGATGCAAACTTCAAGATGATGGTGATAAATAAGGTAGTCTTCAAACAATTGCAAAGCGGCTATGAAATATGGTGTCACAGAGATGTACGGAGATGGAGAGCTCGAAAAGGTTGCCTAAAACATGCTCACAGTCAGAGAAAAGCTTTCCGTGGTCCTCAGAGCAACTGCTTCCAAGAGCTCGAGATGTGATAGACAGCTTTTTTATGATTTGAATGAGGCAAAATAACATGCTTTTTCTCTCAAATATATTGTTATAATCATTTGTTTCAGATGTACTGTAATTATTTTCTGTATAAAAATTAAATTTTGTGTTCAAAAAGTCTTTTTTCAAACTTGAGTCTTGAATAAGAAGGGGTCGTCTTATAATCAGGGCCGTCTTATATGCGGGCCAATACGGTAGTTATGTGTGATGACAATACATTGTATATCTGAAATTATGCTGTATAATGTATAATGTTGTATTGCTGAAATAATGCTCAGTAGTATGTATTTTATTTTATAAAAATAGCTACTATTGTTGTCTTGTCAGGGTTTATGTTTTAGTTTTAACCAAGAAGGTTTTCATTTGTTATCTTTAATTTTTTTCCCCCTATCCTCCAACTGGTTTGTTAGTGATATTTGAAATAAATAACACAATAAGTTTTGAACAAACTCTGTTCTAAACTAACTAGGTTTTAAACTAACTCGCTAGGTTTTGAACTAACTCGTTTTTGAACTAACTAGGTTTTAAAATAACTAACTAGCTACCTAGGTTTTCAACTAGGTTTTGAGTTATTATTTAACATTAACTGTATATTTATATTATTATTTATGTTTAGTGTTTATGTTTACACTATGTTTGCACATTTACACCCTTCATACTAACACACATAATGCTGCCATATCTGTTTATTGTAGTTTGTTTGTTTTTTTGCACTCTTCTTTTGTGCGCCAATTCTGCTTTATGTTCCCCCAATTGCCCCTTTGGAAGTTTTTTTATTTTAATGAATCTGAATCATCATTATTATTAATAATAATAATTAATAATAATATTGATCTGTAAATCACATTTCATTCTTAGTGTATGATATAATAAATCATTAATATAATGCTTATTGGGGGTGGCAGTAGCTCGATCCACTAAGTCTTGGACTGGGGACCGGAGGGTTGGTGGTTCAAGACCCAGGAGTGTGAACTGACAGTGGTGTTAGTTCACCTCCCGAACACTGTCAAAGCACCTTTGAGCAAGGTGCCGTCCCCTTTATAAGTTGCTCATTGGAGGTGCACCATGAAGGAGCTGTTATAGATTATCATTCCAGTATGACTAACTTTATTATTAATTTTTTATATTTTTGTTCTTTCATGCACTTTCAAGTACAAAACACATTAGATGTTCAAGTGTCATGTTACAGTAGATGTGCTGCTATGGTGAAGTAATGTAAAATAGTAAATGACTTCATTTTGTTGATTATTGACATTTGTGTTTGTAAAATTCAAATTGTAAAGCAGGTTATAAGTTAATGTTAAACAATTAACTATCAGTTAAATGTACATTCAATGTATAACTAATGAAATCTGAGATCCTTAAGATCACTAAATCATTTTACAAAAAAAGATTGCATTTAAATTTGGATGAATCTTGGAAAATAAACTTTGAAATTTGTTCAAAAAATTATTTCACATGATTCAATTGTAAATGAAATTTGCCTGCGCCTTTCCTAGATTTGTACCGTAGAAACATGGCACAATTTACGTATGGACAAGGTTTTTGGAGACAAAACAACTTTTAAAAATGTGTCTCCAACTCTGAACTTTGCACAAATTCTGTAGAATGGCCAATATATGTAGTGGCTTCATCTGAATCAGATTCTGACAGACATCAAACTAGTTATAGTATCCCGTTTTGGTTTGCTGTGTGTATGCAAAAGTTAATTGCGCTACTGATGCTAATGTACTAGCCCATCAAAGGGATTTTCCATATTATGTTAGCTTCATGAGTTCGGTCCTGGTGAATAAAGCATCGGGGTTCCCGCTATGTTTGATAAAGCCAAAACGGCTCCTTAACCCATTTTAGCCCAAGTTAACAATTTTTAGATTTTTGTGATGATTTTCAGAACATTTGCATAAAATGGGAATACAAACATGTTGGAACTTCCAAAACTCCTTTATATCAAGTAAGAAAAGAAATACAGGCTGTCGTCAAATGAGGACACTGGGTTGATATGTATACATTCTGGCCAAATAAAAGAATATTTCCATCTTCAGAAAACAATAAATATAAACAGTTTCTACTTAATAGAAAATGACAAATGAACAAAAAACACTTTATTTAACATGTTCAGAAGCAGCTCATTCCTTAGAATGATGTGGAACAAACATTCAACACCTAAGGTTACAGTACAATTTTTACAATATGTTCTTTGGTTGAGGACATTTCCTATTGACTTAGATTCTGGCCGCCAAAGCTGTATATTCTTTATTGGTTGTACTGTGTCATGATTTGTACCAATTGTAACACATTTGCTGTCCACCCATTTCACAATGGGAATTTCTTCATTGTGATCAAACCTGTAATCATATGTTCCTCTAGGTTCTTTTTTCAGTGCATTTAATTCCTTCAATGGGCACTTGCTGATCCTGTTTTCCCTCATTGTTCCCGTGGCATTGAATCCCAAATTCCTCAAAAGAACTATTTTCAAAGTATACATTATAAGAGAATGGGTTATCTACAACTGAGAGCATATTCAGCACCACCTTAGAACCGAGCAACAAATCGCTGTTTTCTGCATTAGCATACCGTTTGCCAATAAAAATCTAAATTGTAGCAGTATCCTGACACCACACACAATACCCAGAATTTATACTGAAATCGAATTGGTTTGCCCTGCATGAATTGCTTGACAGTTTTATGTCCATAATTGCACACAATCATTTCGTCAACTGACAAATTCTAACACTACAAATTTTTGGAAGGATTCTTGAAGCATAGTTATCAGTGGCCATCATTTTATTATAATATTATTTATTATAATATTTATAACTTAAAATATATTTCTATCGGAGTATACTAAATGACAAAAAAATGGATATACCAGCTATGGTAATAAAACATGTAAACACATATCTTCACAAATTCATGGAGTGACTTAGATATTCATACAGTAATTCCTAATTGTGGAACACTTGGATCTTACCTTGCAATCTCTTCTGTACATTAAAAAAAACCTCTGCCCACCAGAAGCTCCAGTCAATGAATGCTATACAGTACAGTACAGCACGTACAGTACAGCTCTCATGTATGTTAGTCACTTTACAAGTTTCAAACGTGTTACGTTCAAGCTTTTTCCCGCCTTGCAGTTCAAAACTTGTTTAGAACAATATATGAACATTGTTTCATATTAGAAGTATGAAACTTATTGTGGATTGAGCTTGTTTCTTCCAAATGAGGCAGCGCTTCTTCCGATGCATATCGCTTATGTAATGCCCAGTGTCCTCATTTGAGGACAGCACATTTTACGCCGTTCTGTAGCCTACAATTGCAAGCCTATTTAATACGAAATAATAATAAAATAAAATAAAATAAAAAATGAAGCATATAAATAAACCCTTCTGGACACTAGTCACTGAATACCAGCATACGCAGATCAAAATTAAAGAAAATATTGGTAATAATTTTCATCGATCTCCAGAAGGGGATTTTTGTAAAATTTCCATGGAGTCTTTCTTGTGCTTTATATTATATAAATGAGAATTTTGCATCATATATTGATGAATCAATATTTTGAAATTACCCTCACTTCATAATGTTGTTCTATAACAACATTATTGTTATTATTTTCATAGTTTTTTATGCTGTCCTCAAATGAGGACGGTGGGTTAACACGGTTAAGTGAGACACATGGACAAATGTGAAGACTGAAGCTAACTCAGCCAGTGTCCCGAACTTCCGGGTAGATGCCGGAAGTGTGATAGCATGAGGTTTTCAACTGAGCTTATTCAAATATATAGAAGCGGAGATATATATATGTGTGTGTGTATGTGTGTGTGTGTGTGTGTGTGTGTGTGTGTGTGTGTATGTGTGTTCCAACATCCGTGACCGAAAACTGCTATCACAACTGGACATTGATGAAATACTAAAGCAATGCTATGGCAAGGGACAGCCAGGACGTTAGGTCAGCGGGGGTTTTTCACCATCTCCCCCACAATCTGAGATTGGGTACCAAGCCCCAAGAGACATAGACAGCCACAATCCAAGAGGTGCTGACTTGAGAAGGAAGATCGTGACCCAACTGGAAACCTGGAGCTTCCAACAAATACCGAAGCTGAGTGGTCAAGTACCTTCAGAAGATCTGCTAGAAGATGTGAATGCTGCAATAAGAACCATCCCATAGGGAACATAACTGAGACCAACAAGCTGATTCACATAACAGCAACAGTAATCCTCGATATACTGGGATATAAGATCAATACAAGGCATAACAAGCAATATCCTCCATGGAAGAGACGGTTAGAGGCCAAGATAAAGGCAAAATGGAGAGAGGTAAGCCAGCTAGCTGAGCTGAAGAAAGGGAACATGGTGACTAAAGGCGTACCCAGGAAATACAACAAGCTCTCCATACCTGAAGCACTCAAAACTGCTAAACAGAGACTAACAGCTCTGGCTACCCGACCGAAGAGATACACCAATTAGATACAGGCCAGGAGAATAAACAAAACCTTCTCCACTCAACCAGCAAAGGTGTACTCTCAGTGGCAGGGAAATAACAGCAGCTGGTCAGACCCACCAAGAGCTGAGGTGGAGAAATACCAGAAGGGCATATGGGAACACTGATAGCTAGTGGACCTGAGAACTGACCACAGCAGCCTCCCAGAACGAGAACCAGTAACCATCGCAATTGTAGACATCTGAGAAAGAGTGTCAAAGATGAAGAGTTGGTCAGCACCGGGCCCCGATATGATCCATACATACTGGCTGAAGAAGCTGACAGCACTCCATGAGCACCTAGCAACACAGATGAACCAGCTGCTAAGGGTTGGGACGCACCCAGAATGGTTGACTGAAGGCAGGACAGTTCTGATCATGAAAGACCCACAGAAGGGATCTACCCCATCCAACTACCGGCCAATAACCTGTCTCTGTACAACATGGAAGCTCCTGTCAGGCATCATGGCGGCTAAGATGAGTAGGCACATGGATCAATACATGAGTGGGACACAGAAAGGAGTTGGTAGTAACACCAGGGGAGCCAAGCACCAGCTACTGGTGGACAGAGCAGTACACAGAGACTGTAAGAACAGGCAGACCAACCTGTGCACTGCCTGGATTGACTACCAGAAAGCCTACGATTCAATGTCACACACGTGGATACCAGAATGTCTGGAACTGTATAAGATCAATAGGACACTAAGTGCCTTCATCAAGCACTCCATGGGAATGTGGAAGACGACCCTAGGGACTAACTCCAAGCCACTTGCCCAAGTTAACATCAAGTGCGGCATATACCAGGGGGATGCACAGTCACATCATATGCAGTGTGTGTGTGTGTGTGTGTGTGTGTGTGTGTGTGTATATATATATATATATATATATATATATATATATATATATATATATATATATATATATATGGATTAGATTTATACAGTCATACCTCTACTTATGAATGTCTTTATTTACGAAATTTTCTACTTACGAAATTTCTCAGCAAGAAAATATTACCTCTACTTACGAAAGAAATTTCGACTTACGTAATGTAAAACCACAAAATCGGCAGTATCGACTGATACTTGAATCTCCCACAGTTTCCTGAACGTAACATGTTCATAGCTGCTCTGCCATTGGCGATCACCTATTACGTATCTTCCTGGCATCCCATTGGCTAAGAGGGATGCCACTCCACCCCTGTGTGGAGCTAGAACAGTGCTTATGGAGAGTCTCGACATTCGGCACTCGACCCGTTAGGTGTTCTGATAGTTTTGCGCAAATATAATAAATTTTTCAGTACGTATTTACTATGGACCCCAAGAAAATGACGGAGAAAAGAGGAAAAGAATAGACGAAGAAAAGAGTTTTTTCGTCCATGCAAACAAAGCAAGAGATAATAGAAGAGCATGGGAAAGGGATGTGTTTGGTTGATCTCGCCAAAGAATATGGCCAAAAATCTACAATCAACACATTATTAAAACAAAAGGAAGTTTAAGGAGTTTAAGGCATCACGTGGGTGGTTGGAGAAGTTCAAAAGGAGAACTGGAATTCACTCTGTTCGGCATCTTGAGATAGGAGCTTATGAACCAAAGAGGGCAAAAAACAATGGGGACAACAGTTAAAAGGTAAAAGACCATTATTTTTATTCTTTAATCTATTCTTCGCTTTTTACGTTATGCACAACTCTCATTTATTGTGTAATAATCTAATCATAACATGTATTTATTATGTTTTGATACATTTTTCTGCTTTATAAAACATTTATGTCTGAATTTTTGTGGGCTTGGAACAGAGTAGGGCATTTCCATGGAAAACGCATCTGTACTTAGGTAATTTTCTACCGGAACCAATTAAATTCATAAGTAGAGGTACCACTGTATATATATATATATATGTGTGTGTGTGTATAATACATATACAGTATGTCAGTCAGTCATCTTCAGATTACCACCGCTACATCCGCCGCAGCGGGTCACGGGGAGCCGGAGCCTATATCGGCAGCATAGGGCGTGAGGCGGTGGAAACTCCGGGCATGACGCCAGTGCACCGCGGAGCCACACACAAAGACATACACACACACACACACTCAGTCCTACGGGCAATTTGGAATGGCCAATCAACCTGAAGCGCATGCTTTTGGAGGTGGGAGGAAACCGGAGAAGCCGGAGAATTTCCAAATATTTTGTTGTAACTTTATTGATAATACAATCAGTAGATAAAGTCAGTGTGACAGGATAAACAGTTAAAGTTATGTTCATCTTAATTTTTCATTTAATCTTATACAAATTTCTCAGTTAAACATTTGTGATTAGATGGGTAAATGCAGTGCATTTACCTTTCAGATTGGGTCACTCTCAAGACTTCTCATGAAAGAGCTTCACCAATGTGAATTGTATAAGAAACAAGAAAAAAATTGCTATAAATTTGCTTGTTATTAACAAGATTTTCCCCACCCCCACAAAATACAATATAGATTGTCACCGTATGAGGACAGGTGATGGCTCGCTTCTCCATGGCGGTACAAGGGCCAGGATCTGGGGGTACAAGGGCCAGGATCTGGGGGAACATCGTTACAAGCATGAACTAACTAATTAGCTAGCCATCATATTCACCTGAATTATCTTTTGTGGTTTGAAAAGTTTTTTTCTAAATAATTTTTGAGTAAGTGAATATATGCTTGTCAATCCATGGCAAATGGTATAACAATTTTTATTTTAACAGGTTTATTTTAATATAGAATAATAGTGTGTGCTTATTTTTAGCACTATATGAAAATTAATCATGTGTGTCACCACTCAAGGACTCAGGTAAATATTAATGCATTATTTAATTAATAAGAAAAAAATATCTGTACAGGTTTAAAACATGCCATAATCATGAAACCCTTGTAATTATGCTGGTTAGTGAGGCTTCACAACTGTTTTCTCAAAAACATGTATTATTTAAGAATTAGTTGCACAACAAACTACTGATCATAACAGCTGAGCAGGACTTTGTGCACTCGGCAAGCTGCACTGCTGCACCACTAAGGAGTCTGTCCGAAGGGCTCGTCAGCCTTGTCAGTCATCCCATTGCAGTCCATCGCCGAACATGGCTTGTGGTTTAACAGAGCTTTATCACCATGTATAAATATTTTACATTTCCTTATGTACAAACCAAGACCCAAATGTGAAGATATTGGAGTGATTAAAAATACTGTATATATTTGTTTTACTTTAAATGCTAGGACATAACTGAAATGTAATACAACCAAAATGGCTGTAATGTATTATTCTTGTTATTTTAATTATTGTTGTTTAAAAATGTGTCATATCTCTAAATAAGAGCAAAACATTTCCTGGATACGTGCGGTGCACCAGATGTGAACCACAGCTCAATATGTTCTTCCTCGGCTCATCTTCCCACCAAATGTTCCTGAAATCTGTCGAGCAGTTTTCCTGCAATCCTGCTCACAATCAAACAAACACAATAGTGACAACAAAAATATGACTTCTTCCTCACTGCTGAAAAAACTCAATTTGCTCAGAGGTGAATTGACCGGTACCCCTGTCTTCCGTGAATGTGAGCAAACTGATATGCCCACAAACAGCATGAAACATAAAGACTTGTTTCAATCACACTGGCAAAGTGGAAGTTATTAAAATAATCCCAAAAAGGCTGCCAAACCTTGTGGTATTTTTTTTAGTAAAGGCTTGATTGGGTTATCTCAGCTCCAATAGTTTTAATTGTGCCATTAAAATCGTGACGCTCCAAACCTCTGAAAAAAAACTGAACCATGGAAAAACAATTCGAAGATAATGTGACTGAAAAATGCAACTAGGCAGTTACAATTATCCCATTTAAATGAATTCAACTGAGAAAGGTCAATAAAGGATGGGCAGAAATTATTCTCTGGAGATTCTAGTCTTCATTGTTGTGAGTGTAACGGAACCACAGCACATCAAGTAATCAGCTATCTGAGTAAGTTTCAAAAACAACACTCTCAAGGCCATTTCAGTAACAATTACATCCCGTGAAGTGGTCATGTATTGTAATTGTCAGTGTTTGTGTGTTCGTCCGTCCACCAAATATCTTCACAACTGTTGCAGATAGAAAGATAAAAGAAAAAGCCCATTACTTGGGTGGCAAAGGGAATGAAAATGAGATGACCTTAAGAAAACTAGGTCAAGGTCATTTCAACTTTTGTACATTTTTTTTGCACATATCTCAGGAACCAGATAGAAAGACGAAACAACGGCATTTTATTGAGGGAAGCAAGGGGATAAAAATTAAATCACAACCACGACACTGAAAAACTCGGACAAGGTCAAATTTTAACTTTTATACCTTTTTAGGTATAACATCTCGGAACATGATGAATTATGATCACAAAACAAAAAGCAACATTTTCAGGAAGCCAGAGGCACAAAAATGTGATGATGTCACGGGATCTTGCAGTCTCTGACTGCCTTGTTTTATTTGAAAAGATCGATGATGATTGATCATTTCTGTCTGCACCAAAACATTAAAAAAAAATCAATACTCAAGCCTACATATTTGAGCATATTTGTGTTCATTATTACAGAAACTTTGTAATTATGTTTTTCAAGCTTTGTGAAAAAAAAAAGGATTAAACTCCACCTAGATGAGTGATGAGTGAATCAGGATTATGTTAGTGTAACTAATAATGAAAATATATCTCTATATCAATCAAATAATTAAACAGAAGTATTTAATATGTGCATTGAATGTAAATATACATCTATCAGTATATTAGGCCTAGTAGCGACCCAGGGTTGGGCTTTATGAGATAAAGCAAGCAGTGGACAAATTTTACTTTCAACTAAACATGCAGAGCATTATCTCTTTAAGAAGCCAGAAATTTTAGAAGCCTCAGTGATGCAGAGATGTCAGCGGCATAGATTCTGAACAGTTCTAGCTAATATCTAACTGTACACACACACAGGGACAAAGAAGCCGAGCAAGTCATATCAACATCTGTTAGAGCTGATGTCATTGCTCATGGTTACAAATCCTCTGCAGTAATTATGATGTAAGTATGATGATGCTATGAAAATATTTTTTGAAGTATTTCAACATTTCCCATGAATATGAAATTCTTGAACTCACACATTATACAGATAGGATACATCTAGTGTGACAAACACTAGATGGAGCTATTTGATGACCACATCTGTGTTACTCTTCTCTGTTGCACTAACAGAAGTTTTAATATATGAATAAAATGAACAACAGCCTGATAAGAAATTATGTTTGACGTTACTCTGAGGAAATGTCAAAGGATGTTTGGTTTACAAAAGACTACATAATTGGTACAGGGTGTATATTATAAGACATCATTAAATAATAATTGTTATTGAACTAATAATAAATTCCAAGATAGTATGAATAATTCTTTTGAGACCAGTCCATCAAAAACCTGATCCCTGAATCAAAAGATTTTTACTTATTTATTTATATTTTCTATCAATCCTAATTACAAAAATTATACGATTTCCTTTTTAAAATAACAAAACTGTCCAGCTTCGTGCTTACTATGTTGGTTTCTACTCATTACATATGTCTGTGTAGGTTCTCAGTGATCCACGTCAGGGTTATTTACAGCTGTTTAAATCAATCCCCTGGACTTTAAGAAAGTTTCTTGAAAACGTTTCCCCTCTCATCCAAGAGACTTCATGGATGAGAAGTCTTGGATGAGAGGGGAAACATTTTCAAGAAACTCCAGAAAGTCCAGGGGATTGATTTAAACAGTTATGAATACACTGACTACAGTACATAAATTTCCCTTCAGGGGTCAGTGGTAGTGAAGACCAACATTCTCAGTAGGATTTCAGATATGCACTTTTTTTTTTACAGCAGTTTTCCAAGAACCATGGAAGTTAGAAAAACATATCTCTAAAACAATGAAACAGACGGTCTGGTAATTTGCATATCTGTTCATTTTACTTTTCATTAGGTGCTTCATATTAATAAACAAATGTTATTTGTTGCCATTTGTCCATAGTGTGATCAAATTAGCCTATAAGTTATCAATTACCTCAAGAAACTCAAATTTTACTGTATTAAACCATTGATCAAATTTTTGTTGAGTAATTGTTTCAAACATTCCTGATATTTACCAATGTATTTTTCAAATACTTCATCAGTTAAAGATACTTAGTTTCATGGAGAAACTGGTTTGGGAACATGGCCTTCAAGTCATCTGACAGTGTCTGTCAAAGCTATTCTGTCATAGGACGAATGGCATTTTTAACATTGTTGTCAAATGTTAGCCTTGTGAACAAGTCCTTAACTTTAGTCCATGAAATGGAACAAAACCTGGTCCAAATGCTAAGGAAGAAAGAAACCCTTCAGTCAAGCTTCATGGTGGGCAGTTCCTTTCAGAGGTTGGTCTGAACGTTTTCTGACATGCTATAACTAAAGAATAAACTTCAACCATTTGCTTATTTAAACACCAGCTGACACCAAAAATTAGCATGAATCTAAAGGTTTTACAAAAAACATAATAAATTACATTCAGATATTCAACATCCATTTTGCCAAGTCTTGGACTCCACCATATTTTTATATTATGAATATGTGTTCTAGCTCTCTGATAATGCCGTTATCCAGTTAACAATCCTAAGGGTTAAAAAAAATCAGTTGGAGTATCAGCTATTTGGCGTCAGCCGGTACTTGCTGCTGCTAAGTCTGCTGCTGGAACCTTAATATTTATTTCCTCATGTATGGGTGTAGACAATTTTTTAAATCACTTTCTCATAATCATTTAAAAATGTCCTTCTAAATGTGCCCACTTTTTGAGCGTAGCTACAGCGATTGTTAGACTCTGAGTGCTGTTTTATCGTTGGTGATCTACACTCACTGCTGTGTCTGGGTCGGCACGGACGAAGCGCTGAAGCTGCAGACGACCGCTGCTGCTACATCTCCCATGCAACAGTCCAACCGTGACAACAAAGGGCCCTTTAACTTGGGCCTTAAGTGACAGTTTCACAACACATGTAGGATTAGGCTATACTGGGGGAAAGTTGCAGATGTCATTAGTTAGAAGTTTCATTAAAAAATAACTGTCCTTAACAAAAAAAAATGTGAGCGAGTCATCCTGGCCTTTATGTTCTCTGGAAATTGGATTCAGAGTAAATGGATAATTTCAATATACGTCAGTGTGGGTGTTACCTAATCCGGTACGAAATAACTTCCAACTAATAAAAGTGGTCAGATTCATTTAACAGCATTCAAAGATATATTAAAAGGTAAATGACTGACTTCTTTAAATCTTAAGGTTCTCGTTTATCCTCACAAACTTGTGCATGTAAAAAGTGAGAGCTCTCTTTGCACACTCTTAGTAGGAACAAATACCGGTAAGCAAGTTTCTCTCTCTCTCTCTCTGTGTGTCTCTCTCTGTGTCTGTTTGTGTGTGTGTGTGTGTGTGTGTGTGTGTGTGTGTGTGTGTGTGTGTGTGTGTGTGTGTGTGTGTGTGTGTGTAAAGAAATATCTTATTGGTTCTACTGCATTGTATTAATTAAAAACAAACATGACAATCATCAGATTTCCTGTTCCCCCTGGTTTTGGTTCACAGGTCTCTGAACAAATATTACTAGTTAACATGTTATTTAGCTGATATATGAAGGTATGAGTCAGAGTTTGTAGTTTGTACCGATGCTTATGGTCACTGCAGGTAATTTTTGTTGATACAAATAATGAAAACATTTCCCTGCACACATTTTTCATTTAATTGTGCAAACAAAAAGTGTTCTGTATCATACCTACAGCTGTTCACAGGAGAAAGCTGAAGCTGCAGCAACTTCTGAGGTCTTGCTTGTTCATTCTTGGAGCTGTTTGAGAGCAAGGGAGGGGAGGTGCAGGGAAGGAGGAGGAGGGAGGGGAGGTGGAGTAAGGTTGGACTCCCACATAAGGGGAACCACCGGCAAAAGAGCTGTTTCATGCTGTGTTTCTCAGAGCTGTCTGTGCTGGGAGTCAGCATGCACCTGTGTATTTCAACACTCACTGGTCTCTCTCAATCTTACTGGTTGTTTGACTCAGCTGCCATGTTAGTAGCTCATGCAGAAAGCAGTAGGAGAGAAGCAGAACTGGAACTGGCAGACTCAACATAACAAACTCAGAGCAAAGGAATTGTGTTTGGAGAGCTTCTGCCTCCATCTTGAAACGAAAGAAATCTGAGGCACAAACTTTACTGGAATGAACGACTGACAGCAAGCAGACTTGTGTGGAAATGGTAAGTTACTCTGTTGCTGCTTTTGGCTCAATATGAAAGTTTTAACCACTGAACAACTGCTTGGAAACCCTTCTGTTAACTGTCCAGTCTTCTTCACTTGTGCATTCAATTACTCACGTGAGCTGTTGTTTATCCTTTTGTGTATGTATTTGTGTGCACACACACGTGTGTGGGGGGCATGGGTCTGTAGATTTTAATGATGTGTTGAGTCTCTGAGGTTCATCTGCACTTTAGACGTTGCTGCTCTGCTTGTCTCGCTCTATGTCTTGTTTTCCCCATGCTCATTTGTTCAGGCATCTCACATGTCCAGAAATAAACACTCGCACACAGGAAGCAACAGGACAGTGTGATGTTCTCACTACAGAGCAGACAGGATTTACTCCTGCTGGTTCAAATGACAACAGTTACCTCCATACCCATATTCTAATTATAACATTATAAACAACTCTTTAAGCATGGAGTGTAGGTGGAAGATTGTCTCTGACTGTAGGCAGGTTAATGTTGCGGAGGAGCTGGGTTTGTTGATGTGATTATTTTTTTCTCATTGCTTGTGATAGGCACTGCTATTTTTTGTTCATGTAATTGTGGACTGGAGCGATGAATGCTTGTAAGCACTTTCTTTTCTTGTACACAAAAGAATCAATTTCCATATCATCTATTATATTACCACAAACTAGTTTAGCAAGAAGAGGCTAAGAAGAAAATGTGACTTGTATCAAACACATTTGTAGAAAAGGGATGATGGCAATAAGAGAACAACAATGAGGACTAAAGATTAATTAGCCTGAGTGGAAGGATTTCCAACCACGGCTGGTAGCATCATCAATATTAGAAAATTCTTTAACATCCATGCAGTATTGAAAATAATATTGTAGGAATCGTTTACCTTGTTTACTTCTGTGGGAAACCTCCCTGTTGTCAACCAGGGTGAAAGAAATGACCCTGAGGGCTTCAACAGAGACCCCAACGACTCATGTCATTCAGTTCTGAAGTATAACTGTTAGATGTCATTGCTTCTGTAGTAAATTTGATTTGTGTACAGGAAATGTGCTGGGTGTTTCTTAACTTTCCTGGCATGTTCAGTCAAACTCTACCACTTTTACATCTGACACATTTATCAAAGTAACAAAAAAAAATTTACTTTTCAAATTTTAAGAAGATAATAGATTGTATTTCATCTGCTTTTCTAACTTTTCATCTTCACCACGTTCCACCCTGTTGGACTGAAGGGTTGTGCTTCAGCAGGAGAGTGAGAGGAGTGCATACCTGTAGTGAAATGTGATGGTGATTGCATCCAAGTTTACACCGGTCACAACCTTTGTCACCTACACCATTTCATATCTAGCAGCAGCAATCATGTGTAACAGAACTCAGGTAGAGGCACACCCACCCAAAATGATTCAGATTTTTCTCAGAAATGGCCCATTCCAGTGAAAAAAATTGCACGAAGCCAAAAATTCATGGGAAATAGAATTTTATTTTATTACTATAGCAGCGTAAATATAGGGTGAAAGATGATGTCAGTATTTCTGAGATGAATGAGACATGTTCTCTTTAATGTATTGATATAGAGCTGCAGAAAACTGTATCTCAGGAATGCAGACAAAAATGTAAATACATAAATATATAGATAAAAATAAATAAATAAATAAATAAACTTAGTCCATAACATGCAAAATAAGCCAATCTAAAGAAAAGTCAGAGTAAAATTAATGTTAATTTCAATTAACATTTATTTCAGCAGATATTAAATGTTGCTGAGATTTAGTATCTGACAGGCAGTAGCTTAAATAAAGAGATTTGCAAAAATCAGTTGTCAACACTCAGGATTAGATCAGTGTCTTTTATAGCCAGGTGTGCCCACATCCTTTTCACAGACCAGTTGTCTGAGATTAAAGTAACTCCAACTGCTTCCAAGCCCAATAAGTAGCACACCTAATGCATTTTTTTATGGATCAAGAATGGAGAATCGGAAAGGGCAGTTGGGACAAGACAAAAACATCCCATGTTTTTTGAAGGATGTAAAACAGGAAATATGCTGGAAACAGACCCAGAATAGCTTTGTAAATAAGAGTATTCCAGTGGTTTAAATTGTGGGTGTATAAGACTGATCACCCAACCCTATAATCATTTAATAATAATTTAATAGTTTCAAGGCATAAATAGGTCTTTCATTCATCTAAGTAAGACTCAAGATCAAATATAGCTGTGTTTTTTTTTGTTTTACATCTAACAAATATATCTTTACCTCAAAATAAGTAATCTCCAGCCCTCCATTAGTTATTAGATAAATACCTCAGTCAGGATTCAAAGAGTGTGAAAAACAAAACATTTCAAAATCTATAAATCACTTTCAGATATCAGTGGGCTTCAAAATCCATAATAATGTGTTATTAATGGTTTGTACAGTATCTTCATTTTATTTACTTTACCCTTGACCCTCCACCCCACCGTATCTGAAGCTGTGGTGGGTATATAGCATATCTATGTAATGTATCTAAGTGGGTGCTTATAGCAGATTATCTTTTTCAGAAACATTCAGCCATAAGGAAGATAAATTGATGACTAATGAATTGGGCATTATCTTGTCTGATTGCATCCTTTGTTTACTATTAAAATGATTGACTTCAGGTTAGCCACTGTGGTTGAGCTGAGCATCAAATCTGGTTAATATTATGAATATTATGAGGGTTGTTTTTTTTTTAAAGCTAAAGTATCCAATGATATCCTGAAGGCAACAGATTTTTCTTTTTTTGTCTCTCCTTTTTTACTCATTTATTTCTCCTCCAAGAAAACTCTGACCAGTGCCAGGCTTGATGCTGTTCACGGTGCTAAATGCTATGACCTCATGAATGTTATACAGTAACAATGGGCAAGGATAACAAAAGCTATAAGCAGGAACACACTGGTTTGCACATTTGATGTAGAATACGCCATATATAGACATTTTAAACAGATTTGCTTTATATGAGTAACAACAAAAACATTTTCTTTTAAAAGATGGGGGTTGCTATGAAGAGAAAGGCATGTTTGAGGCTCTGCATGCCTCACATTCTTTGCTGCTGACCTCTATGGAAAATAACAACAGCCGGGCTTGAAGGTCACGCTATGGTAGCTTGCGGCTGAGATTGGATCATTATCGGTACCAAACTTAAGGTTTTGAAACCTCGTATTGATCTGGTCTGTAAATATACTGTCCGTGAGGGGGGATGCCAACGTTGCCCATTGATGACAATGACATAAAAAGCATACGCTAGATAAATAATGTGAACATTTATCATGATTATAAGTGTCCATTTTATGCATGCTAATGGTTTGGACTATCATATTTATTTAGTTTTTGCCTTTGGTTGCAACAGCATTACAAAGGAGCCTATACTTTAGATGTTTATCAATCTGTGGTCTAAATGGGATGATAAGAATATTTTTTAAAAATGAAAAAGATGAATGATGGACTGGCAACTTATCCAGGGTGTACCCCACTTCCTGCCTGATGTCAGCTGGGGTAGCCTCCGGGGTAAACCTGTGACCCTGATTTGGATAAGCGGCCGATCGATGATTACTGATCGTCTCCTCTTTAAGATAATGAATGGATGACTGAAAAAGAAAGTCAGTACAGAAACAGTTCTACTTTTTGATAGTGATGTATCAACAGTATAGTATAGTGACAGCATAATCATAGCAGAAGTACCAAGGTCACTTTTAAAAGAATAAAACTAATTTGACACAGGTTAAATGGCTTTTAAATAAATGTCCCATGAATAGGTTAGCTGCATCATTTTATGAAGGAGCATGCTTTGTGTGTATTCATTTAAATGTTTCCATTAATTATTCATCTATAAGTCAAATACCTGGAGCATCATAAAAAACAAACAACAAAAAAATTGCAATTACTTTATAGTAATTGCAGAGAAGTGGAGACAGATGCTCTAAAGATAATGCTTTTAAAGCTGCAGCTTACCTCCATATTTGTGATGGTTGTTATGTGAAGATATTGTGGACATATTTAAGAGATACTGTCAAAATCATGACTTATTGTGTGATATAATAAGAATGTAAAGTGCACTTTTCCAAAGAAAATCGCAGTGACGTTGCATCTGACATTTGTCAGGTAGTTACAGCTCTGCTTCAAAATATTTATAGTGATTTTCTATGAATATCTAAGGAATGTTGGAGGGAAAAAATGTCACAAGCATAATGTCAAATGTTTTCTCATCTGAATCATATTCTCAAGCCTGAGGAGAGGAATCTGAATAATTTTATCTCAACGGTGCACAGATATACTTTGAAACTTAACTAAATTTTACATTTATTATGAGCACAAAATCTATCATATGCATTATTATTTTTTAAAGCTTTTGTTGTAAAATGCTTGAATGATGAGGTAAAAAAATAAGCATCACATTGAAAATACGAGGCCAAAATGTTTTCTGAATTTAATCATTTGATTTTTACGTAATCTGAGGAGAAATTTCAAAATTAACACACCAACACACGTGTTAATTTGTTCAGGTCATTAAAACGTGTAAATAAAACCAGATACTTGCACAACTTTCATGTTATACATTATACCGTGTATTAGGATTAATGAGATGAATGAAATGACAATCAGTAAAATATAAATGGGGTCATATAGCTGAATAAAGACAACTTGTGAAGAAGACTGGTCTGAACCTGCTCAGTTTTTGTCTTTGGGTCAGACAGTTCCTTGTAAAAGAAATGGTTCTGATAAAGTAACCCATGGTGTGCCTGCCAGACCACACGTTTACTGTCACCTGTAAAATATAGCCACGCTTTTTGCCCATTTGTCTCCTGACTCAGTACCCTTTTGACCCGTCCTCATTTCTTGTTTTCCTCTCAGTTTAACCCCTTATCTTCTGTTTCACTTCCTTTTGTCTGTTCCTTTAGGCCTGCCTTAGCCAACAAGTGGTCTCCTTTCACTGCGGGCTGTTTCACCTTCTTCCCCTTTTTTGTTTCAAGCTTGTGGCTGTTAGTCTTAGGTGTCATTAGGTGAATACTCGAAGTTTGATAAGAACCATACTTTATAGTACATGAAGTAAAATTTGAACCTACCTGCTTAAATAGCTAAAGTTACCAATTCTGTACTTTGATGTTGTAGAAGGGCTGAGGAAATGCATTTAACCATTGAGTTGTGATCCGGAACTGATGTTCAGAATTCATTCCTCAATTTCCATCTTTTTTCTGGGCAGGAGGATCATTATCGCAACATTATACTGTATAGCTAAAAAGATCTCATTTGAAATGATTAATTAAATGTAGCCATCTATATTGAGTATTAGTAATTTCCATCTGCTTTGTTTTTGTTGTCAGTGTGGTTTCTATTCTTGTAAAGCCTGTAAAATAAAAGGGTTATATATAACTCTGAGACAGTAATCTTCAATAACGTCCTTAGTGACGTTCACATTTCACAACGGATAGATTGCCCAAGAGCTTTTCGTAGAATTCGAACAGCCTTGTAGGAAAAAAAAGAGTGCCCAGAATGTTGCTTGAAGCAGACATAAACTGCCTTGACAAATATGGCCAATGAGTGGTTGTTATCTCTTTATGGGAAAGATAGCAGTGCTCACTGTGCTTGATAAGTGGTTCCATGTCATCTGCTTCTCACTGTGTCAGTCCCTGTAACTCAGTGGTCGCTTCTAAGAAACCTGACTATTGACCAGAGAATAGGACCAAAACTAACAACATGCCGTGAAGGGATTAAGAGAGCGTCTAGAATTACAGCTCTCAGAACACATCCAGATGTTGCTTTCCTGATCCTCCTCAGGTAACACATGTGACAGAACTATAGTGTGCAGAGGGGCATAACGTGGCTCATGTAGAGCCCCCCCCCCCATCTCAGATGAATACTCTTTTCTTTTCTCAACTGGTGTGATAAAGCCATTAGCTGCACAGAGCACAGAGGGTGTCACAGTATGAGTAAGAGGTGCTGTAAGGATCATTTCAAGCATTTTCAAGCATTATTTAATCTTTGATGTCATTTTCTTCTTTCAACTGGAGGAAAACCACTGAAAACACAAGGAGAGAGCTGTGATTGCTTGATTTGTGGTGCTTTTTAAACCTATTTCTGCTCCTACTCTCTATCTGCTTAATGTAGTTCTCTCTTTGAAGTCACCTTAAAACAAACTTTTGGACTTTACTTTGTACCAGGTCTCCAACTTTTTTTGCTCCACGGACTGGTTTCATCTAAGACAATATTTTCACGGACTGGTCTTCATTTGCTCGATAATCATTAATGACGCCAGGACAGCTGTAGTCTAATAATAAATCATCTGCAGTGGTTTTATGTAAAATGTAGACATCAACAGACAATAAACAAACTTTTGTTCATAAATTGATAATAAACATCTCTATTTCGTCTCTGTAAATGAAATAATTATAAGAAATAATTACGTTAAAAACTCGATTCAAGTGACTGCACTGATGAGGTTTATTTTGAAATTTCGCGACTTACAATCAGTGCATTCAACGCAGGAGAAATATTGATCATTTCCAATAGAAAGGTGAACAAGTCAATCAAGTAATAGTAATTACAATAATGAGAATGAGTGGATGGGGACCGCTGATCTAGGGGTAACAGGAGACAATGACACCTGAAGTGTGTTCCATACCATGCGGTCTACTCCGCAGTTTGGTTTGGTTTAGTTTTCGGTCACAGCAGAAAATCGCTTCACAAAGACAGGAGGTTGGAAATGGAAGCAGGGTTTTCGATACTTTTTGGGCGATCTCAGGATAATCTGCCTTGACTTTAATCTAGAACACTGGTGCGTTTATGGGTGCTTCATTGTGTGTGTGTGTTGATAACCTGTCACGTGACCGAGACCCGTCAAGCGGGACAGATGCATGAATTTGTCGGTGCGTCGTTCCACACAGACGTCACTTTTCAAATTTAACGTCTTTCAGACTCCGAAATAAATAAAACAGAAGTAATGTAAATAAGTTCTTCTTTCTGAGCGGCCCGGTACCAAATGACCCACGGACTGGTACCGGTCCGCGGCCCGGGGGTTGGGGACCATTGATATAAAGCATATGAATAGAATTTCCATATTTTTTCCATAAATTCTTGATGCCAGCATTTGCTTTTTCTTGCTATCACCTACTTGTTTCTTGTCGTAAAGCACATCTTTGCAGAATGATTCAAAGTTCTTCAGAGTTATTTGTGGTGGTACTTTGTCTAGTTTAAGCCTGTTGAGAACCGATGACTACAAAAGCATTCTGACTGCTAGTTAAAATGAACTGAAGAGCAAACTCCACTTTTTCATCATCATACGAGCAAAGATGATTTAACTAAAACCAACAATGTGGATAACGACACTGGTAACACGTAGCTTCCATTTCCTGATGCTATTTGTTCTTACTTTGGAGTCAAGCTTACTTTATGGTACAGTGACCATTATCAGGGCGGCAGTGGCTCAGCGGTAGAGGGGGGGTAGAGCGGGTCATTCAATGTTCCATGATCGGCGGTTCGATTCCCGTTCCCGCCCAAAAACAAGCAAAAAAAACACCCGGAGTATGAGCTGATAGTGGGAGGTGTCAACTCACCTCTGGAGCACTGCCAAGGCACCCTTGAGCAAGGCGCCATCCTCTTTACAAGTCGCTCATTTGGGCGCAGCACAAAGGAGCTGCCCGCCACTCTACCTCCCCCTGCATACGTACAGGCACCATGTGTGTGTTTTTGTGTTCAGGGCCTGTACACACACACACACACACACACACACACACACACACACACACACACACACACACACACACACACACACACACACACACACACACACACACACACATATATATGTATATACTATATGCATGATTCATTCAATTCAACTAACTAGTGTGTGCCACTAATGTCTCTTCGGGGATTAAAATCAGCAAATCAGCAAAATAAAAGAAAAAAGGTTGGCATCAAGCAGTTGGGATAGGCTCCAGCTCCCTGTGACCCGTTGCAGCAGCAGATAATGCAGCAGAAAATGGATGTTGGTTGAGTGCAGGGAGGTGCGCAGTGGATTGCACCGTTGCCTCAAAGCAAGAAGGTTGTGGGTTTGATTCCTGTCTCTGTAGAGTGTGTATGTTCTCCCATATCTGCGTGGGGTTTTCTCCGAGTTCCTCCTACCTCCAAAATATGTAGCTTGGGTGAATTTGTCACATCAAATTGACCGTAGGTGTGAGGACGTGTGATTGTCTGTCTTGTAGCCCCAAGATGAGCTGGCATCTGATCTGGGATGTACCCCACCTTTGCCCATAGCTGGCTGGAATAGGCTCCATGTATTGTAGACCCATGCTCTGCAGGCGCGTCTGCTTGCTGAGGAGAGATAATTACAGTCATCTCCTCTTCAAGAAGATGGATGGAGGTGCACAGGCAGTTATTTTCGATGATGCTGCCATGCAAAGGCCCCAATTGTGACCTCAAATCACTAAATTGAAGTTGCTCACTTCTTGTTTCAGCAGATTACCAAATATTGTTTAGTGGTATGTTATGCAGCACACACTGAAATTTGTAAAAGAAGGGCCTGTAAACTTGTCTTCTTTCTGCCTCATGCATTGAAACTGGCTACAACACAGTTAGTTGACTCTGAAGTCTGGTGGAAATCAAGGTAAAAGGTTTTGACGCAGTTTCTTGAGTTCAGATATGAACTTTAATGTTATTCATTGACCAACCTTTTCATTAGTTTTACAAGTAGCATGACTGAATGCCTCACAAGGTCAGCCAGGTTTTTACCCACCTGAATGAATGGAATCTCAGACTTTAGGCTCTCTGAGTGGCAATATTCAATGTGTAGGACCAGGGTTAAAAAACTCTAGTCTGACATTATCAACAAACTTGACACATGTAGTTATTCCACCATTGCTCAAAAAAAGACCTGATGACAGTGTCAAATGTGATACAGAGCAAACAACCCTTGAAGTAGCTACACAATTAAACAGGTGCTACCCTGATAAAGATGGTAGAGGTAACTATATTCTTAATCTTTTTTCCTGCCTTCTTTTCTCACACCTCACTGGGATCCACAAGTGGTAAAGGGAGAATTTAGTTGAGTTAGAAAGTGCTGCCAAATTTCTGAGTTGTCATTATGTTGATTTTTGAATATGAAACCTGGTTATGAGCTCAGAAAATTATCCAAGACTAAAACTGTGTCCACTACAAACCCCACAATTCAGGATTATGTGAGGTCATTCAATCACAAAGCGCATTAATCTGTGATGAGATTTAATTTGCCCAGTTTACACATTGCTCTGTTGCCAACTTTTCTAACTGCAGTATGTGTGTATACATTGAAGTCATTGGAGGTAAAAAGAAGTTAGAAGCTCTCTTGTATTTATATAAATGTGTGAACATTTAACAACATTTATGACTTGAGGGACCATACCTATCAAAAACAAAGAAACAGTTATTTTCTAATGCTAATTTACAGTCATTGAAGTAAAGAAACGCATGTTGGTCTCTGCATGGACCCATTCTCCCTATCAGAATCATTTGAGAACAAGACATCTGTTAATTCCTTGGGGTCAAGCCAGCTTTGCAAAGCCACCCCCTAATCCAGATCAACCAAATGTCACTAGATCATTTGCAAATGGAATAATTCAACCCTACATCCAAACAAGTCAAAGAAGGAATGCTGTGGTGTATTTTATAAGTGGTGTATGACTTGGGAAAACAGGAGATGTGCGGCTTTTTTACTGATTTCATTTATTTTAAATTTTTTACTCAGACATCAACTTGAAGAAATATTGAGACATCCGCTCAGCCCCAAATCATCCCTGTCTCCATTATTTTATGGGCTCCTTTAAATAACAACAATTACAAAAATAATAATTAACAAAACGAAACAACAAACACTATAATAAGATGTTTTTATGCAGTGTTTTTTGAGGGGGGGGGTAACATCACTGCAAATGTCTGTGGAAGTACTACTCTGCATCACATGGGCAGTAGTCATTGAACAGGACATAAGGGGAAGGGTGGAACTGTCCAAGTTAATATGTGATGGATGGCACCTATCACAAATGGATAATAAAATTATAACTGCCACAATATGGTGGCCAAATGCACTATTTTTTCCCTTATGATCAGATACAATTTAAAACTAGTTTGCAATAAGGTTGTTCTTTACAGAGTTAAGTGGTTTGATCGTGAATAGGGTGCTCAGATTTGTATGATTTAAATATGATCACTCAACAGTCTCTCTGACAACAAAAAATTGCATTGATTTCTGTGTGTTCAAAAAGCAGACTTCTCAGTCAGTTTAGAGACTCAGGAGGGTGTGCAGGATTCTGAAGAAGTAACTGGACTGTAGAAAGTGATGAATTTAGTGAGAGTTTTACAGAACATAATCACAGAAACACAGATCCTTGGTTCCACGCAATAGCTAACAGTTACATTTAATGCAATTCTGCACATCAGGAGCAAATAAACACAATGAACACAATATTAGTAAATTTAATGACACAATTACATTATAATTCCAAATTAAGTTCAGGGGCACAACAGCTGCTTGTAATAAATGTACATGAACACAAAAATATTTGCAATAACTTGGAGCCCATTGCTCATGAGGAAGAGGATAAGAATGGTGACAGTAGTTGATGTTTGGATGTTAATGTTTGCAGGAGTTCATAGCAGCTAAAGGGTCTCTTGATAAAGGTTAGATGTGCTTGTCAATCAGGGTTACATCGTATAGAAAATGGAGTTGTCAGTTAATAGAGGCACATCTTGTCATTATTTAGGAGGGACTTGTACAAAGCCCTGAACTGTTTGATTTTTATATTGCAAATGGCCAGTCCCAAATTGCCCGTAGGAATGAGTGTGGTCATTTTAGAGAACACTCATGGACATTTCCACGTTTACTTTCTGTTTAGTCACATGTTTATATTGTAGTTTATCTTATCTACTGATGATGTATGCGCCGTAATGGTTATACTGTAGGTCATGATATCAGAATATCACGCCTCCACAAGTTGTATTCTGGATCCTTAATGCATCATACAGTAGATAAACTGCATGATGCAGGTTTGCTCAGTCACACTTAACCTGCAGGGGGCAAATGAGACTTTGGTCATCTTGATGTCCGGTTACCTTTGCTAGCAGAAAGTCTAATCTAGTCCAAAGTAATGACCCTCTGCCAACGGCATTCAGAGCAGGATATGTGATCACCAATGTGTTTTTATTTGTTAGTCTGTTCATAAAACATCTTTAAAGTTGATGGATCTTGGACCAAGGAAGAGTTGGTAATATTCTGAGGCTGATCCAGGTATGGAGGAGAATTTCAATTCTCTTTTTCACTTTTTACAACAGGGGTTGGCAACCTGTGGCTCTTGAGCAGCATGTGGCTCTTTAGCGCCTCCCTTGGGGCTCCCTGGTGATTAATCACAAAATAAAAAAATAATATTTAAAAGTAAAAAATAGATATTCTTCTCATAGCTAAAAATCTTTACAAGCAAAACTTCCATCCATCCCCCATCCACTTCCTTCCGCTTTATCCGACGCAGCGGGTCACAGGGAGCTGGAGCCTATCCCAGCTGGTGTAGGGCGTGAGGTGGGGGGACACTCCGGGCACGACGCCAGTGCGCCGCAGAGCCAGACACAAAGACAGACAACCACACACACACACTCACTCCTACAGGCAATTTGGGACCGGCCAATTGACCTGAAGCGCATGCTTTTGGAGGCGGGAGGAAGCCGGAATACCCACGCAGACATGGGGTGAACATGCAGACTCCTCACAGAGCGGGACTCGAACCCGGACCCCCCGTGTTGTGCGGCGCCACCACTACCCACTGCGCCACTGTGCCGCCCACAAACAAAACTTATTGTTGTAAATTTCCTACCTTTTGTTACGTTATCAACGTTATTGTAAAAATTTAGTCAGGCACCTTTTAGGACAACTCAGATGCGCTTTGGGGTCCTAGGCGATTGTAGCCATGGCTTTAGAAAGCAGCAGTATTTGATTGGCAGGTGATTAGGGCTGTGACATGAGTCCTGACCAATCGGGTGAGACTGCCGGCATCCCTGGCCAGGTCTACTCCTTGCCATCAGCCGCGGCACTACCATTTTGTCCTGGAGAACTTGACACTGCCGGCCCGTGTCAAGTTGTGAGAGAGAGAGCCACGAGGATTCCTCATTCTATTTCATAAAGTACAGCAGCATTGCGGCCTTTCAGTAGTTAGTGGAGAAGGTCCGCTGTTTGTTGGTACACCTATATGTGGTTTGAGTTCATACAGATTAGACTTGAAAGTCGCACTAGCCGCGCAAAGCGTGCTAGCTGCGCTAGAAAGGTTGGTTATGTTAGCCGTGCTAGGTGTGCTGGTCACGTGAATCGCTCTAGCCATGCCAGCTGCTAATTGCACTGTGAATACTGTAGTTATTATCATTAATCCAAACAAGTGTGTTCCTGATTAAGTTTCTTCAACCTTATTATGTGTAATATGTATGTATGGCCTGTCTGCAGGGCAGGTTGTTCTGGTAGAGGGTGAAATTGGGACCGGGTTCAGGACCGGAGAAGCGCCTATTGCTCTGTTGAAGGAGGAAGCATCCATTGGATAGAGGCCATTCTGGAGAGCGCGGTGAACTACAAAACCGAGTTGTTCACAAAATTATGTTCTGTAATACTGCAAGTTACTGATTAAATGCCAGAAATCAACTGTTCCCTTTGTGGTGCCTGCTCTCTGACCGGAGTTATGCCGTGGATAAGGTGGTTCCAACATACAAACACAGTCCCCCCGATTACATCTCCAGTAGATGGTGATTACACGAAGGACTCATTCATTAAAATGAAAACAAACAGAGATAATACAGAAAGTTAGACATGGTTCTCTCTGCAAAGACAGTGAAGGAGGTGACACCCAACATCACCAATCAGCAAATCAAGGACATTTAAATCAACTCCAGTATAATCAATTAAACATGATGAGTCCTTTGATGTGATCGATATTAGACAGAAAGCGCTGTTGTGCAGGTATGTAAACTCCGATGAGCCCCAACAAGAAACGATGGAATTAATAGCACTGCTTGTTGAGAACACATCACCTAAACATGCTCGATAAAAGTCAACAGGAGCGGAAACACTGTTTGTCATTGGAGCTCAATCTGACTGTAATCACCAGAGATGAACAGCAACGTTCTCTCACTACCCTCCATGAAAGAGTCCAGAGATGCCGTCATCATCACACACTGAACAGAGATTACTTAGGAGCGATTGTTGATATGTGAACTGCATTTGGGAGCATATTTAATGAGTTCATCAATGCAAAAAAAAATATGATAGAGTAATACAGTATAGTAATGGAAGTTAAACTAAAAGTACCAAATTTGGTACAACAGAATAGTCACATGGTGCATCATTCTCTATAGGATGCGCTGCATGGAAAATAAATAATCATGAATCTCATTATGCATTTGTAGCCCAGTTAGTCAATTTGATAGTAGGCTAATATAGACACTTAGAGCTTGTGTTGCGTTCATATAAGGCTTATAATTTTTTTGTGGCTCCAGACAAGTTTGCTTTTAGTTTTTTTGGTCCAATTTGGCTCTTTGAATGTTCAAGGTTGCCGACCCCTGTTGTAGAACCTTGGATCCTTTGCAACATTTTAACAAAGTAACAAAAAATGGACCAATAATAATACAAAGGCATGGATTGAAATAAAAAAATGAGGAAAAAGTTGTTCTATACTAAAACCTGCCCTGCACATGAGACTCTTCTCTTCTCCTCTTCTCGGCTTTTCCCTTCAGGGGTCGCCACAGTTTGTCAATTGCGTCCATCTAACCCTGTCTTCTGCATCCTCTTCTCTCACACCAACTACCTTCATGTCCTCTTTCACTACATCAATAAACCTCCTCTTTGGTCTTCCTCTAGGTCTCCTGCCTGGCAGTTCAAAACTCAGCATCCTTCTGCCAATATATTCACTATCTCTCCTCTGGACATGTCCAAACCATCTCAGTCTGGCCTCTCTGACTTTATCTCCAAAACCCTCTGATGTTCTCATTCCTGATCCTATCCTTCCTGGTCACTCCCAAATAGAACCTCAGCATCTTCATCTCTACTACCTCCAGCTCTGTCTCCTGTCTTTTCTTCAGTGACACTCTCTCTAGACCAAACAACATCGCTGGTCTCGCCACAGTTTTGTACACCTTTCCTTTCATTCTAGCTGAAACTCTTCTGTCACACATCACACCTGACACTTTTCTCCACCTGTACCATCCTGCCTGTACACACTTCTTCACCTCTTTTCCACACTCTCCATTGCTCTGGACTGTTGACCCTAAGTAGTTAAAATCCTCCACCTTCTTGATCTCTTCTCCCTGTAACCTCACTCTTCCACTTGGGTCCCTCTCATTCACACACATGTATTGTCTTACTGCGGCTAACCTTCATTCCTCTTCTTTCCAGGACAAACCTCCACCTCTCTAGTTTCTCCTCCACCTGTTCCCTGCTCTCACTGCAGATCATCTGCAAACATCATAGTCCATGGAGATTCCTGTCTAACCTCGTCTGTCAGCCTGTCCATCACCATAGCAAACAAGACGGGGCTCAGAGCTGATCCCTGATGCAGTCCCACCTTCACCTTGAACTCCTCTGTCACACCTACAGCACACCTCACCACTGTCTTATAGTCCTCATACATGTCTTGCACTGCTCTAACATACTTCTCTGCCACTCCAAACTTCCTCAAACAATACCACAATTCCTCTCAGGGCACCCTGTCATAAGCTTTCTCCAGATCTACTAAAACACAATGCAGATCCCTCTGGCCTTCTCTGTAATTCCCTATCAGCATCAGCAAAGCAAATACTGCATCTGTAGTACCGTACTTTCTGGACTATAAGCTGCTACTTTTTCTTAGGTTTTGAACTATGCGGCTCATACAAAGGTGCGGCTATTCTGTAGTTTTTTTCTTCCACCAATAGGGTTTCTCTAACCGGAATAAGAATTAAAATAGATGAAAGGTTAATGCAAAGAAGAATAGCCTACGCTACTTTTTCTTTAACAGATAGAACACGCACAACCTTTTCTTTAGCAGATAGAACACGCAAAAAAAATTACTAACTGGTAATTAATTTCAAATCCTCGCCCCTTCAACATGGAAACTACACGAAGAGGTTCGTATGATGCAAGTTTTAAGTTGAAGGCCATTGAGCTTGCTATACAGGAAGGAAACCGCGCTGCTGCACGCAAACTTAGCATCAATGAATGTATGGTGAGACGTTGGAGGCTGCAGTGGGAAGAGCTCAAGCAATGCCAAAAATCGCAAAAAGCTTTCAGAGGCCATAAAAGCAGGTGGCCTGAACTTGAAAATGTCCTGGAGGACTGGGTGAACACACAGAGAGCAGGTGGCCGAGGTGTATCCACTGTACAGATCAGACTGAAAGCGAACACAAATGAAATGAATATTGAAGATTTCAAAACTGGCCGGTATGAGACGTAAAAACCTGTCCATCAGGGCATGGACCACTCTCTGTCAGCAACTCCCCCCTGACCATCAGGAAAAAATTGAAAACTTCCACAAATTAGTTGAAACAAAGATGGAAGAAAACTCCATCGGCCCAGAGGACATCATAAATATGGATGAATTCCCTTTGACTTTTGATCTGCCTCTTACCAGGACTGTTAACAAGACCGGTGCATCATCCGTGTTGTTGAAAACAATGGGCCACGAAAGGACGCATTTCACCTGCGTTTAAGGGCTCAGTGGTAAAGCAGGCGGTAGAGCGGGTCGTCCTATGATTTAAGATCGGCGGTTCGATTCCCGCTCCCGCCCCCCCAAAAATACCCGGAGGTGAGCTAACAGTGGGAGGTGTCAGCTCATCTCCGGAGCACTGCCGAGGCACCCTTGAGCAAGGTGCCGTCCCCTTTACAAATTGCTCATTTGAGGCGCACCAAGATGGAGCTGCCTGCCACTCTACCTCCCCTGCATGCCTACAGGCCCCTTTGTGTGTGTGTGTGATACAGGGGCCTGTACTCACAAATATGTATGCATGCGTTTGTAATCAGTAGCTAGAGTGTGCTTTCTTAATTTCCCTTCGGGGATCAAACCAGTATATAAAATTAAAAATTAAATTAAAAATTAAAATTCTGGCATTCACGGCATCCGGACAAAAACTTCCACCAATGATCATTTTTATGTCGAAAGAACAACTCCCGAAAGGTATAGGGGTCAAAGTTAACACTAAAGGGTGGATGATGGAAGGCCTAGTGAAGGAATGGTTAACGGAATGCTACAGCAAGCGCCCGGGAAGATTTTTTCACCGGAAAAAAACGCTGCCTGTTTTGGGTAGCATGAGGGCCCACATCAGAGATTCTGTCAAAGCAGCGATTTAGAAAACAAAAGTCCATTCCAGCTGTGATTCCCTGAGGTACAACAAAGTATTTGCAGCCACTTGACATCAGTGTCAATCGGGCATTTAAACCTGCACTCCAGGTTGAGTGGGAGACTTGGATGACAAGTGGTGAGAAGTCTATCACAAAAACTGGCCGCATGCGAAAAGCATGCTTTTCTGATGTCTGTCAGTGGATCCTAACAGCGTGGAGTGCTGTGAAAGAATCCACCATCACTAACGGGTTCCGAAAGGCTGGACTGCTACGCGAAGAGAGCGGCACATCTTCAGAGCCAACTTCACCGGAGGACAACAGTGACACGGAGAGCAAGACTGATGGAGACAGATGTGACGAAGCGCTCTTGAGGCTGTTCAACTCCGACACTGAAGACGAGGACTTCATGGGTTTCAGCGAAGATAATTAAAGTCACTTGTGATTTCAAACACAGGAGAAATTAAGGTAAATAAATGCCGGTTATTTTCTTTTGGTTCTGTTCCGTTTTAGTCAACAAAGTTGCTGTATGTTAAAAGGCACTGTTCGGAAAGGATCTGTTCAGGAAGGTGTTCATTTACAGTACAAAATCGTTCTGCACATTCAGTAAATATCTAATTTTTCTACATAGATATATGTGGCTTATAGCCCAGTGCGGCTTGTATATCTTAAAAAATTTTTTTTTTTTTAAAATAGAGCAGGTGCGGCTTATATACAGGTGCGGCTTATTGTCCAGAAGATACGGTACTTTTTTTTTTGGCAAGAAACCATACTGCTGCTCACAAATGCTCACTTCTGCCCTTAGTCTAACTTCAACTACTCTTTCCCATAACTTCATTTTATGGCTCATCAGCGTTATTCCTTTTGTAGTTGCCACAACTCTGCACATCTCCCTTGTTCTTAAAAATGGGCACCAGAACACTTCTCCTCCATTCCTCAGGCATCTTCTCACTATCTAAGATCCTGTTGAAACTCCAATGCCACCTCTCCTAGACACTTCCATACCTCCACAGGTATATCATCAGGAGCGAGTGCCTTTCCCCTCTTCATCCTCTTCAATGCCCTCCTCACTTCATCCTGACTAATCGTTATTACTTCCTGGTCCACAACAGCCACATCTTCTACTCTTTGTTCTCTCATTTTTCTCGTTCATCAACTCTTCAAAGTACTCTTTCCATCTTCCCATCACACTACTAGTACCTGTCAATAGACTTCCATCCCTATCCTTAATCACCCTAATCTGCTGCACATCCTTCCCATCTCTGTTTCTCTGTCTTGCCAACCTGTATATGTGATGTAGCGGTAGAGACCGCGCCGTCCATCACCGTTCATCTTCGCTCTGCGCGCCTCTCTCTCGCGCAGGAGAGCGGCTGCAGTGGAGCTGTCATTTTTTTCTGGCAGGACCGCAGGAGCGCGGTCCCACTCAGACTGTTTTACCTATGGTACATTCGCGGGTGAGTTATCCACCAAACTGTCGCGGTGGTGCGTCGGGGGTGCACACCCGGCGCCCATGCGTGCTTCCTAAATACAAATGCTCACCTGTGGACTGTAGGACTGTACCATTTGGTACGTTGTGGAACTGATTTGTATTTTGTCGACCTTTTGCTTTATGTAAACAGCCATATGAGGGGAATTTATGTTTTATTCTGTTCTGGTTTTATTTTGTAAGAGGTTTTTCTGTTTCTAGGTTATTATTTTAGCTATTGTAAGAACAACCCCATTCAATTAATGTTGGTACGCCAGGGGAGGGGCATGGGGTTATTTAAGGGCTGCATTTTTGTTTCATAGGGGTGGTAGTTGGAGTTGGAATTGGTAAGAGTCGGAGAGTTGCAAGGAGCGATAGTAGAGCGATTGGTAAATGGTTATTGTTGTGGATTTCCTCTGTAGATACTTCTTTTTGTTGCACTGGGTTTTTGGTTTGGGACATTTTATTTGCACTGTAAATATTTTTTCACGAGTTATTGTGGTGTGAATAAAAACCCCACCAAAAATTGAACTTTTGCGGCTGCGCCATCAAGTTATTTCTTACGGCATACACGAACCCGTCACAGTATAGATCAGTCTCTCCCTCTTTACTGTCCAACCTAGCATACAAGTCATCATAATCCCCTTGTTTGGCCTTTGCTACCTCTGCCTTCACCTTACGCTGCATCTCCCTGTATTCCTGTCTACTCTCCTCAGTCCTCTCAGTGTCCCACTTCCTCTTAGCTAACCTCTTTCTCTGTATACACTCCTGTACCTCCTCATTCCACCACCAAGTCTCCTCATCTACTTTCCTTCTAGATGACACACCAAGTACTCTCCTACCTGTCTCCCTGATTACATTAGCTGTAGTTGTCCAGTCATCTGGAAGCACCTCCTTACCACCCAGAGCCTGTCTTAACCCCTTCCTAAAAGTCGTGCAACACTCTTCCTTTTTCAGCTTCCACCATTTCATCCTCTGCTCTGCCTTTTCCCTCATCTTCCTCACCATCAGAGTCATCCCACACACCACCATCCTATGCTGTTTGGCTAAACTCTCGCCTACCACTATTTTGCAGTCACCGATCCCCTTCAGATTACACACAAGATGTAGTCTACCTGTGTGCTCCTGTCTCCACTTTTATAGGTCACTCTATGTTCCTGCCTCTTCTGGAAGAAAGTATTCACTATAGCCATTTCCATCCTTTTTGTAAAGTCAATCACCGTCTGTCCTTTTGCATTCCTCTCATGGATACCAAACCTGCCCAGCAACTCCTCATCACCTGTTTCCTGCACCAACATGTCCATTGAAGTTTTCACCAATGACAACTCTCTCACTTCTAGGTATGCCCTGCATCACTTCATCAAAGTCTGACAAGAATTTCTCCCTCTCCTCCAGCTCACATCCTACCTGTGGAGCATACCCACTAACAATACTGAACATATCACACCTTCGATTTTTAGCTTCAGACACTCTCTTTACCTCCAGAATAATTTTTGACATTTTTTGAAATTTTCTGACAGATGGTATAAATGATATATTATTCTTAGTTGCGCTATATTTGTACAGTGAATATATCTGAAATAATTCAATTCAAAATTGAATTTGAATCTAGGTTATTTTTCAAATTAGTCGTTAATATGTTTCACACGTTTTCGTGTCATCTCATCTCTTTAAGCTATTCACTTGTTTTTTTCCTTTGGTTGTCATTTCCCCAACATACACCTCTGGTCTCTACACACAGAAACTCACCCGGTGTCTTTCTGTCACTGTCATTTGTTCTAATGTTGAGGATGATTTGTTTTGTTTTTTTAATTTAATTTAATTAATTAATTTATTTACAATTGACCAAAGAATTAGTAGGCGGCACGGTGGCGCAGTGGTTAGCGCTGCCGCCTCACAATACCGCGGACCCGGGTTCGAGTCCCGCTCTGTGTGGAGTTCGCATGCTCTCCCCGTGTCTGCGTGGGTTCTCTCCGGGTTCTCCGGCTTCCTCCCACCTCCAAAAGCATGCGGTTCAGGTTGATTGGCCGTTCCAAATTGCCCGTAGGAATGAGTGTGTGTGTGCATGGTTGTATGTCTTTGTGTGTGGCTCTGCGGTGTGCTGGTGTCGTGCCCGGAGTGTCCCCTGCCTCGTGCCCTATGCCACCGAGATAGGCTCCGGCTCCCCGTTGTTAGTGACATACAAATGAAACCGACAAATTGCTAACAAAGACTGGCATCTACCAAGTACACTTACAAATTTAAAGCACAAGGGCTAACGTTAAACATATTGGGTCACATCACAGGCCACACAAATAATCTGACATCACAGAATGTCCAATTATCTGTATTTTTCTGTTTTGGAGATAGATGGGATAGCGAGGGGAAAGTGTCCACAAATTAATCCGTCATGGATTAACTCTGGTGGATTAATATAAATGAATAGAAGAGCCACCAAAAATGTGTTACCATATACTGTATACTTTGGCCGGTGTAAAAATATATGGGTGGACTTCTATAGCAAAGTCTTTGTATGGAAAACACAAAATGTGTTTGTAAAGGAAAGAGCGAGGTGTTCCAAAAATGAGCCATTAATAAGCAATGGTTATATTGTGGTGTGCTGCCACAAAAAAATTGAAGTGTGTGTGTGTGTGTGTGTGTGTGTGTGTGTGTGTGTGTGTGTGTGTGTGTGTGTGTGTGTGTATGAATGAAAAATGAAATGGTTTTTGAAAGTAAATGTTCTACATAGTAAATTATAATACAGCAATTTACATTACTGAAGACATCAAGCTATGACGGAACACATGAAAGTATGTAGTAAACAAAAAGTGTTTACTACAAACAACCAGAATATACTGTACATCGTATTTTAGATTCTTCAAAGTAGCCTCCTTTTTCTTTGAAGATACGTCAGCATTCACCCAGCCAGCTTCATGAGGTAATCACTAGAAACGGTTTTCAATTAACAGGTGTGACTTGTGAAGAGTTAACATTTGGAATTCCTTCTAAATGTGTTTGTGGCCAGATTTGTTGTACAGACGTGGGGTTGGTGCAAAGATCCCTACAATGAAGAGCTCTATTTTTGAATTCACATTATGGCAAAAAACTCTATCAAAAGACAAATGACAATCCATAATGAATTTCCAAAGATCTCAAAAATGAGCAAAGATGATCATTAAATTGCCACAAAGAAACCACTTCTGAGGAAGAACAACAATAAGATGAGAAGTTCTTGGACCAAGAAAGACAAGGAATCATTAGACCTGTGGAAATCTGTCCTTTGGTCTGTTGTATTAAAATTTGTGACATGCCATCCTACTTAGTTTGTGCTTAGTAGGGTTCTCGTTTGTTTTTCAACAGGACAATGACCCCAAACATACCTCCAAAATAACCTAACCTAAACCCAATCAAGGTGGGTTTAGATAAGTTGGACCGAGCGTGAAGGCAAAGCAGCCAGCAGATGCTCAGTGCCTCTAGGAACTTCTTCCAGACTGTTGGAAAACCATTCCAGGTGACTACCTCATGAGGTTGATTGAGAGAAGAGAGTAATATGCAACGTAGTAATGAAAATAAAAGGCTTTGTGACTACTTTGAGAATAATAATATAAAACATATTCTGTTTTAACATATTTTTTGGCATTATTCCTCAATTTAGAAAAAAAAAAGGAAAAACCATTTAATGAGAAGGTGTATCCAAACCTTTAACTGATGCTCATAAAAGCCTACCAAATGAAAAAATAGATGTATTTGCAATACAGATAGTCCCCAACATACAATCATTTGGAGATACGAACAACCACATACCACCATATCTGACTATTGTCCTGCAGTTCCCCTTTCTGCCACAACCCCCGCAGGCGCAGCACTGCTGCATACAAGCAGTTCCAATACTCATCTCCCCCTCTTTTTACATCCCGCTTCAAAGCTGTAATGTATTGTAATTGTCAGCGTTGTGTGTTTGTCCGTTTATCCGTTAGTCCACCAAATATCTTTGCAACCGTTGCAGATAGAAAGATGAAACAAAAAGTACATTACTCAGGCGAGAAAGGGAATGAAAATGAGATGATGACCTTGACCTTGAGAATACTAGGTCAAGGTCAAAGTTTAACTTTTGTACACTCAGGAACTGGATATGATAGACGAGGGAGAAGGTCAGTGTAAGTAAGACCGTAGAGCAAAGCTACTGCTTTAATCTATGAAAGTAAGTCAGAGCACTAGCTTTGATCTTTGACCTATGTTAGTAGGTCAGGGTAAAATTTTGAAATCAGGGGTGTCGCAGGATGTTGCAGTCTCTGACTGCATTGGTTCTTGTTTGTCGTTGTCTCTGTTAGCATTTCAGCGCTCCGGGCGAAGTACCTTTGTATACTTTACTGTTTATTATGGATGATAAAGCAAAGGCTAGTGATGATAGTGGTAGTGGTGACAATCTTTTTAATCAGAACTTTCTCTCCTTGACAATAACTGCCCCCTCCTTCTTCACTTCCTTTGGTCTAACGTTAAGCTACGTGCTACTGCAGCATGTAGCATGCTGTAGCATCAACAGCTGACTCTGGCTGTTGTTGTTGGATGCGCTTAAACTGGATGAGAGTTCCTTGAACTATTTTTTTCTCCTCAAGGATTAAAGGATAAGGAGCAAAAGTTTACCATGAACTAAACTGAATTTAAAAAAATCAAGTGATGCCATTTCATGGCTCAGATATTTGTCGAGTACTGACATAAATTTATAATTATATGTATTTTTTTGAAAACCAAAGTATAATCAAGAGAGACTTAACTTGAAATGACATGTGACATTGACATTGTATTTTACTACTTCATGCAATTTTTATCATTCAAAGCTGTGAAACGGGACTTTCAGATGCTAATACATGCATTACGGTAATGACTGAGTGCCGTGTTGGGAGGGTGAGGAAATGAACAGCAGCTGCAGGTGGCGTTTGTGATGACAAGCAAGTGGAGTAAGCCACGTCTCCTTCTGAACCACAGTAAGTTAAACTTTTTGTTTATATAAAATATTTTTTTCCAACGTTATAACACTGTTTATTGTCATATATTTTTTATTATTGGATTTATCTCAAATGGACCTTTATTACTTTTGATCTTTTATTACTTTTCCTATGCAAGATTTACAAGTTACACTGATTACTTGCTCCTGTTTGTACAAATCTGGAACATTTTTTCTTGGAATAGAAAGTGTTTATATATAAAAGACTGCATGTATTATAACTTTCTTATTTTTTCTTAGAAATACTCCTGAGGAATAGCCAGTCAACAGTTGAAGGAATCACATCCGGGGCCAACGCTGTGCAGCTGAGTCCAAACCTACTTGTCGTGCCACTGACCAATCCACCTCATCCTTTCACTCAAGGCCACTTCCCTATCCCCACCAACAAAAATGAGACAAAAGACAGACAAAAGTGCACTCCGTGCACAAAAGTACACCTTGGATGTGTGATGTACAACAGGTGGACAGGAACTGTTTCAGAATCTACGAGTGCTAAAATAAAGAACGCCCGGCTATTGACAAATGTAACAGGTTTGATTCTATTTGATTCTATTTTTGTCCTTTTCTTTTTACAGTTTTAGGTACAGTATTTAATTACATAAAAATGGTACTTGACAGATTTTGAATGTTCTACTCCTGGAAAATGGGTGTAAATTATTTACACATAGGGCATTTTTTGACACAACTGACAAAAATAGACATGAAAGACCAGGCATTTTAATAAATGCATCTATTATTATGGTAGTAAATTAATAACTTGCATCTCTACAATCCAGTAGACTGACCTATAATAACAGTGGGTGCTGTTATGCAGGTTAAGGAATAGCAGATCTCACATTCCACAGGGCCACATTGTGCCCGATAATTTGCATCTAAGTGGCTACAGCTGCTTCTCTATTCACAGAAGGAAGGTGTCTCTTGTCTTCTGAATATGTGTTCACCTTCATTTGTTGCATGTTTTTATTGTGCTGGAGGAGAAGAACGCCTATGTTTTCACAAACCAACAACAGACATACAATTCTGTGTATCGGCATTCTGCTTTTTCCCACGCATGTTCACAAACACTGGAGGACACACATGTTCATGCAAACTGTACCTAGCTGGTAGTAAATGGAATAGAGAGGGGCCACCTGGTTCCTGTGTGTTTCAAAGAGCTTTACTTTGAGGGCGAGCCTTGCTACTTAGTTAAACAAAGGGCCTCCGTGTTGGTCCTCTAGATAAACACACTTTCCTGAGAAAACACGGACACAGTTACACTTTAACCTGCAGAGGGAGGCCGCAACGACATCCTCCTGGACAGTTTAGGTCAGACTGGGCTATAGTTCAGACCTGTGGTGAGAATCATGCGCTGCACGTGAAACCATGCTGGCCTGTCAGACAATGGAGCCTTTGACAGGCGTACACCCCTCCCTAGTCCTTGTTACAGTCAGACCACTGTCTCTCTAGGGCTTGGGTGTCACTCCCCATCTCTGTTGTGCTCCCCCAGAGCTAGCCAGCTGGCTTCTCTGCTCTGGGATGTGAGAACAGCGACACAGAGGAGCTACAGTCAAAGTTCGCTCGGATTAGCCCTGCAGAAAGGGGAGCAACTCATCCCGGTCAAGTTCAAGCTATTCTTCACAAATACCCTGATTATCTCGTCACCCGAGAAGAGGTTGAACTGGTCCTAGTCTGACACACCCCAGATATTTTCAGTTCTGATCTATTCCCCTGATTTTGCTCATGGATATTTCTAACTTTGACAATCTGTTGTTAGGAAAGTTATAGTAGTGTACGTGAAAAACTGTTACCAGTATTTGAGTGTCTATTGTGGAATAACTAGATAATTAGGTAGGTTTATTTTCCGTACTATGCAAAAATAAATATGACGCCTTGAAAAAGGAGATATAGACAAAACACTGTCTACATTATAGGTGCCATCTACTATATTAGGTTTAACTGAGTTCATACAGTCACATGTGTTTCCTCAGTATCTCTGTACATGCAAAACACAAAGGTGAAAGGAGGAAGCAAGCAGTTTATCACCCTGACTGCATTTCTTGAACAAACAAAGGGTCGACTGGATACACACAGGCAGAAATCGTTTTTGTTTGGTTAAGTCTACTATTTTTTACAGTGTGGCCACAACTGCATTAGGGCTACTTTTGGATCTCCATAAAGTGTCAACCAAATGTGGTTATTTTTGTATAATCATGTTGGAATATAATTATGTGGTTTTGCTTGCAGTCAATCACTGTAAACATTCTTCAGTTTAGTGCAACATATGATTGACTTACTGCCCGCCAGCTGAAACCCTTGCAGTTTATGTAGTAAATTGGTCATTGTTGAATCAATGGGGCTAGACCATTAGCATCTGGAGATACCGTCAAAACTTCAATAGGGTTACAGCACATGTTTGCATCTGATGAAAAGAAGTTTGTGAACTGCAGAGAGATTATTTGATGAAAAACTCATCAAGAGTAAGTTGACAGGTCAACCGTGGAGGTCAAAGGGTGCACTTCAACTGTTTAATTGCTTCAGGTGAGAGGTGGTTGGAAGGAAAATTTACTGGGGCTGAGTTTGGATGTCGCTAAAACTCTGGGTGGGGTCACATAGGCTAGTTTGTGTGCTAGCTTTCACAATCCTGTCCATGTTCGCCTTTTTTTTTTTTAGTAACTCTGGTCTTCTTGCTCAAGTTATACAGCTGACAATGCAGAGTTGATGAGTACCGAATAATTTTTTTAAAAACATTGAATGAAGTTCTCTGTTGGTATGGTATTTTGGTCTTGCCTTCAGGAAGCCAGTCTCAGTACTGAGATTTTTAAGCGATACCTGGTCCTGCATGGGTTAAATAAAGTAAAACGCCTGAGCAGTTTTCAACATTTGAAACAACAATAAAGGATTCTTGTCTCCCTGGTTGATAATGAACATAAATACAAGCAATGAGTGTTATCTGATGGTATAGTTCTGCAGAGCTGCCACCTCCCCCCAACACGGCAGTCATGTAAACAGACAGCACTCGTGAGGAATGCTGGACTCAGTGACCTCCCGCCCCAGTGCACTGAGTTCATCTGAAACAGCCCATGCTGCGCCTCCCCAAAGCTCCGCCTCACCCTACCCCAGCCTGAGGCCCCACAGGGTGGAAAAAAAACACACCTCGATCAACCAGCGCTAGAGCCTCCCCACACAGTCAAACATACATACACAAACAGAAAGACGGGGCTGACAGCTCTGCTTCTCCAACGCCCCAGCTGTCAGAGCAGCCACTTCTTGTGGTATCAACGCTTTACCGTCGCCTTTCCTCATTCAGCTAACCTGAACTCTTCAGAGTAGAGAACTGTTCAAACTATCTGTATTCCCATCCATAACTCTGTGTGTGTGTTAAAAAACAACAACAATGGCTTTTCTATTTCATTCTTTTCCTGGCTGGTCACTATGTCGCATTTGATGTTCTGATTTACTTTCCCTGATTTTGAGTGGAGAGGAAAATAAAGCATGGGGTCTTAATTTCTTTTTTAAAAAATGATATAAAGAGCAAGGTCAGGACCAGTTTTAGTAGACAAAAATAAACCTCCAGTGAAGTTTGAGAGAAGCACACCAGAGGGTCGAGCTGACACTGCCCTCTGCTGGAGTGCAACATTTGGTCTGGGAGCAGATCCCTCCACAAGTGAGTTTGTAGAGGCACAAGCATATGATAATATACTGAGACACTTACACACACTGAAATCTTTGAACTTTTCAAATAGCTGTTGCCAGATGTGTTACACATCATGAATAAGTCATAAGGTGCAAGATTTAAAACCCTGACTGATTGCACTGAAAGCACAGTAAACCAGACACTACTGATTATCACTTCGCTGCACATCATTACACGAAACACATGGGGCCTTGCTCTCGTGTGCATCACCCATGTGGATACACACACACACACACACACACACACACACACACACACACACACACACACACACACACACACACACACACACACACACACACACACACACACAAACACACACAGCTGTAGACAAACATGCACACTCAGACACACTATCACAGTTAGTTGTTGTCTGAGGAAACAAGGAGCTGTCTGGTGCCATAGCAACCAATGCGGATATCCCACCCTTCTTCAGCAAGACAAAAAAAAAAAACCCCCCAAAAAAACCAGAAGTGGCAGACAGACAGACTGACAAGACCCTAGAGGTGATGGATACAGACACTTATCCGTCTATATCTCTATTTATCTTCCATCTATCCATCTGGAAGAAAAAAAGGAAATATAACTACCAGAATAACAGAGCGTGGGTGAGGAAAGGGGACAACACAAACTGATGAGGAGGGAGAAATTAAATGAGAGAAGAAAAGACTGGTCTCTGGGGCATGTCTCTCTGTTCTGAGCACCGAACCACAGCCTGAAAACACAAAAACTGCCGCAGTCAGTATGAGCCTTTCCCTGCCTTGACTCCAGTTTGAACTGCATTCTGTTGTAATATTATGATTCTGGCCCATATACTAGGTTACATAACACTCCAAGCTAAATCCTGACCTCAATCTGCCTAACAGCCACTCTTGCGCAGATAAAATTTTTTAAAAATGGGACTATTGTTGTGAGACGATGTTTGATGATCCAGACGGCCACTGGCGGCCCTTCTGATTTATTCAGCATTATTTTCCTCTTCCTTAGGTGGCTGAATGAACCTCTGCAGAGGATGCACAGGATTTCGAAAAGGTAAGCTGATTCCTGACTGAATCTCACTTCCTGGGCTGGCCTGCAGGTGGAAGTCACACCCACTGATATGTGTTTTACACGCCATTTACTACGATCACCTTCACTGCTGGAAAAATCACCACTCTAGTTTTACCAGTCTTGTCTGCCAAGTTTGGTGTGATGTGACAAAGCGACAGTTTGTTGGTTGCCACCTCATCTCAGTGACACGATGTGTGAGTGACAATCTGTGTGTCAATCTACGTTTTTGTTTCGTCTGTGAGGTGTTGGTGCACAGTGGAGGACAATATGATCTGACATACAACATTAGCATGACCTAATTTTATTTTAGCCAGTGTCAGTGAGAGGTATATGTGCAAAGCCTTTGAGATTGAGGAAGTCTTGACGTCGGCTTGGAGCTTGGAGGCCTGAAGGAGGCTTGAGAGGATGTGACTTTGACTTTTCTGAAAAATATGAATTCTCAATTGAAATTAGGCCTCTTGATTTCTTATGGAATGGCCTGGTCCCTTGTTTGTGATAATACAAAATAAGAATAAGCATAGAACACTCAGCCACAGGTGCATTTCTTTGGTAAAGTGGCAGATCTTTGAGTTAATCACAATTCTGGGGCAGCAGTGGCTCAGTCGTAGAGCGGACGTTTTACAACCAAACATCACCCAAGACATCTGCGGTTCAATTCCCACTCCTGGCGGTTTGATTCCCACTCCTGCCAAAACATCCTCAGAGTGTGAGCTGACTGTGGAAGGTGTCAGCTCATCTCCCAGTCACTGCTGAGGCGCCCTTGAGCAAGGCGATGCCCCCCCCCCCCACAAGCTGCTTACTGGGGTGCACCCTGGAGTCGCAACCTGTCACTCTGCCTCCCCTGTACTGTTTGGACTAATTGCATGCCTACAGGCCCCTAGTGTGTTGTGTTTCAGGGGCCTGCATACAACATTGTGTGTGCATTGACACATGAACAAGCATGTATTGGACTGAAAAGTGTAAGGAGAATTTCCCCTCTGGAGATTTGTAGTGTATTTTTATCTATCTTAATCGGAATTCTGTGAATGCCCATTAGAGGAAAATGTTAATATTATTTGTTAATAATAAAACAACTGCTTGAAATATTTTCAAATAAAATATCCAAAGCAACCTAGACAGCACATGAGAGATTTGTGTCAAGGCTAATAAGAAATACTGAACAGTTTCCTCACAGGAAAATATATGAATGATGAATGTTTCTAAACAGCAAAAATCACCTTCAGTACTTTTTTTTTGGGAGTAGTAAGTTTCATTGCGATTATTGTATATGTTTTGATTTCTGCTCTGAAAATGAAAGAAGGACTCCCATTCCTTGCTTTGTTTGTTTCCAGGGATTATAATTCAACAGAATTTCACTGTAAACCAAAACTGAAGACTTTATTTCCTTAAAATTTTTTACTCTCATATGACAATTTTTTATCTTTATTATATCGCTTGTTGGGAGGATTTATATTTAAACATTCAGTGTATATACATTGGGAACAACCTCAGTCCAGGTACATGCTGCATTTTAACACTCGCCGCGCTATCAATGAAACAACTCGAAGAAGAGAAGCATCCTGCGTCTCCATTCTAGTGCTCTGTTACCTGGTTTGGCCGCACATCCCTCCTCCTCCGTCTCCTCTGTCTCCTCCTTCTCCTCATCAGGAGTGCACCCCCACCTGATGCACATCTGCTGGATCTACGCCACAGCTTTGGAAAGTGTGTGGTTGGCGGAGATGGAGAGGAGATGGTGCACCAGCCAATGGCGCTCCTTAATCTGACAGCATTGAAGTGATTTGACAAATGTTTTAAACCAATCACAGAGCACTGCAGCAAAGAAGGCAATGGTCGTAAATGTGGTGAGAATTTATTCAAAGCGTCCTTACCGTTCGGTACCATGCACATTTTGCAAGTCACAGCTTCTGTATATAAGAAATGACAGAATTACAATGTCGTAAAGTGAAAACATTTTCCAATATTGGTTGAATAAAACTGATGAATGATAAGTGTAAATGTTGTGCCTGTAGATATTAACTGCTTGTATATTGATTTATAAGGTAGATCTCTCAAAATTACACATGATGATCTTATGCAGAATCATATGATTGTGTGACATAATAAATACAGATGGCAGCCACGTGTTCATACAAGGTCAACGGAACAGCAATCAGCACCTTTTTTGGAGGAGAAGAACAGAAATATGTCGGGATACTGTGAAAGCGAGTAGATCTATTAACCTCTATAGTTCCTATTAGGGACATGCGCCTGCTACCTCAGTAGTCTTATTATTATTGTTCTGCCCTCCAAACGGAAGCTCCATGAATCCTTAAATCAACTCAGGATGTGCTCCTCAGCTTCGGTGTCTGTCAGTCAGTCCCGTCAGAGTAAAACACAGTGTAACACAGTGTGGCTTGACTGTCTTAAGGGCTGCAGACACATGTCAGAGCGGTAGTCATATACTGTAGAGGAGGACTTCTTGTCTTTCTCCCTGTGAGCTCAGGGGTAAGTGGTGCTTCTTAAAGGTTTTACCTTGCGCTGCCTGGTAATGGTTGTGTTTCAGTAGGGATACACACAGTTGCAGGTTTGTGTTTGGACAGAAGTGCACATGTCAGGCACTGTTGGATAACTTGTTGTAATTCTTGCTGACTATCTCTGTTGGAAGAAGTCATTAACAGAGCTGCATATTTAAATTACTGTTTTGATTTGAACAACTTGGAGCTACGAAATAAACCTGAGGGTGCAAGAGTGTGACTGAGGTAAAATGATTTTGCAAGAATGAAAACAAAATAATGAATATTCTTCTCTTTAAAGGTCTAATGTGTGTCTAAAATCACATTAGAGCTTTAAGGAGAAACTGTTCAAGTGCTTGCTTTGTCTGTATTCGTATCTACATAGTTACAGGTGATAAGTGTGGTGATGTGTTCATTTGCAGAGTATGTGGAAGGAAATAAAGAACAACACATGTGCAACCTGGCAAGCCAAAAGAAAAAGAATAACCCATATTAGTTACAAGTAAAATTTATAATCCCTGTATACACATCTTTAATGTATCATCAAAGTTCCTTTAAAAATGTCCTTGATGTTCTTAAACAACAAATGAAGGATTTAAATGAATCAACAGGAAGACAGAATGAATGATTGTAATGTAAAGATCATTAAAACCTCAGGAAAACATGCACTTAACTGCCTGTCAAAGCTGTTTTGTAATCAAAGAATAATGTAAACACAATAAATATAGGAAAATAATTGACAAAAGCTGAACATTAACCAGATATTAAGTGAAAGTAAACCAGTAAATAGTATAGGATTTTGAATGTTGACAGTTAAGGAAAATGTCAGAAAACAATGCAGCTCATGTCTGTTGGTGTGGATGTACTAACTGAACTGAAAAGAACATGGACATGGTATCAATTCAACACAAGGTATGCTCGATAATAGTGCTGGGAAACCAGAAACTCGTTGGCGCTATGATATCAAGTAAAAGATCTTATCGCAAAAAAAACCCCCAAAGAATGTAAAAGAGTTTTTGAGAGACTTAAACCTTTGAACTGATCATCCAAATATTTTGGGATAACACTGTGCAATTTGTAATATAAGCTGCTCCATTTTATGCTGAGGAAGATTCTTTAAATTTAAATTTAAATTTCAGTATCTTGCTGTGTACCATGGCAATGTTTCCTTTCAACACATATATATGTAAATATTTTACATATTTAGATTGGGATATACATATTTACAAAGTGGTCCCTGTGTTAAAGTGTGAATTTTTTTTGCAGCTGACAAGAAATAAAACATAATTCTACGATTTTTACAAAGCAGAAATGGAATGTTGCTTTTTCTCTGCATTCTGTGGATGAGTCTAAATAGCTTTCAGCTGCTGGCAGGGGGCCACATCATTGACATCCTTTCCTTTCTTACCTTTACCTAGGCATGACAGGTATGTCTGAATTCTCACCACCTCAACTCAAGTGGACAAAGAGACTGAAAGCCATATGGCATTTCTTCTCACCATAGTCAAGCTGAAATATTTCTTGATAATCAGACTGAACGAACGACAAATGAATGTCACCATTTGAATCCCTAAATGACTGAAGCTGCAGGGAGAAATTTCGTGGTGGAGTCTGACAAGTGAGAGATCATGTAAACCGATAACAGCATGTACTGTATATAAATTATGACTGACATTCATTTTCCTTAGTTGAAGTGAATGAGCTATGAGGTGGATTAGACAACATCTTTTCCCAAAAGAATATCAATATTGAGCAACGTCAGAATTCTTTTGTTTTTAAAAACTGTTGCTGATTGGCTGAATCTGACTGCTGACTGCATTATTATGCAGGTTGGTGTCTAATTCTTGGAAATACGTTCACACAGTATCATTCTGATGGAAATATAGAGTGAAATCTGAACAGTATTAAGATTCATTAATGTCACAGGGTGACGTGATGTATACTGCAATGCAGGGAGGAATAATAAGAGATTACTGCACTTATTACAGAGAGAAAGGATTATTCACAGGAATTTATGGAAACCTGACAGATGTCCGGAGTTGCACTGATGAAAGAACCTCCACTGAGTAATACAAGAAACTATTTTATTTCTCTTGAAATAAAACGATATGGAATTATGAAGAATTATCTTTTAGAATTATATTCGTATTTTACAATAAGAATATTTGTTCCAAATAGTCATTAATAATGTTCATAGTAGTTTAGTCTTTTTGTAGGTATGGTGCAGCTCAGGAGGTAAAGTGGTCTCCCACTGATTGGTCCCCCAACCTAGAAGTCTGTAAGTGCTATCAGTGCAGTGATCCAGTAACTGGGTGAGTGGGTATTGCTCCTGATGAACAGTTGGTGCCTTTATTTGAGTGATAGATTCTGTGTATGACTGGGTGAAAGCTTTGAGGGACTGGTCAGACTATGAAAGCTCTACATAAGTACAGTCTATTTAGTTTTTTATTTTATAGAAAGAAGTTAAAAAAAAAAAGCACTTTACAGTCAAAGCTCCTGCCTCATAATTATGGTGAGTGAAACAGTGTTAACTTCGCATATTCAATGAAGTGTGTGTGTTGTCAAGAATATGATTCAGACTGGGATTTGTTGGTGGAAATGTGGTTAAGTGACCAGTTTGTTCATGTGCTCACCACAAGAGAAAGTTCAAATGAGTCATCAGGCAGATGTACAATAGCACAGGAAACCACAGTGGTGTCTGTATACCCTGGTACAGTTAAATGCTCACACACACCAGTACAACACACACGCTGAAAATACTTGAATGCTGAAATTTAGGCATGTTTCATAATGACGTCATGGATGTGAATCATGTTTGGAGAGACACACCCAACAAAGATTCCTAACTCATTGTGTGTGTAGACAAAAGTGCATTCTGTAAAAGAACACAGCAGTAATGAGTCAGTAATAAACTACTTAGGTGGGAGTACAGAGACACTAAACATTCATCTTTACTGGTACAGACTTGAATTAATCAGTAACTGTATGTTACATACAGAGGAAAGTGCAAGTAAAAGTACAAATAAATTTAATTTGTTTTTTGCTCAGGTTATATGCAACACTCCTGAATTGTAACAGCATTCAAATACTATCATAGAACAGTTTCTCTTAGTTTCTCTGTTTAAAACTCACTGAAAATAATTTTTTTTACAGATGTCTTTCATTTTGCAGACAACAATCAGACATTTAGTTTTCTATTTTTTTTTAAAAATGATGACAGTTTAATATTGAATATGTTTGGGGAAAGCTCTTACAGGACCACATTCTGAACATTTGTGGACTGAAAAGCAAAATAATTTTGGTTTCTCAATGCCACTTTATTATCCACTAGCACTAACAAGATGACGGGAGCATTCGGGAAACGTGTCCATCTATTAGTCACAATTTGTTTGTACACAAAAGTACTGAAGTGGTACTTTTGCTGTTCAGTAACTTCAATAGATATTTTTTTATAATTTGAAGATTTTATTTTTGAAAATGTACCCTTTTCACAGATATACTGTACATCTAAGAGGAACTGCGGTTAACAATGCTCAATAACTTCTTTCATTCTTCATTCAAGTGCAACTGTTGTGATTATTATTTCATGTTAGTTTCTACACATCTTGTAATTAGGAGTAGGTTTTTTGCAGTCACATTCCTACAGACATAACCTGTAGATTCATCATCTTTAAATAGGTCTGGTGTATCTTGGAGGATACTTTGAGCCAAAACGGCAAATCCCTTTTCTGCAGCTTTGTTAAATCAATTACAAATCAAATGGGTTTATCCAGTGTTTGTCAACATTGCAGAAGCAAATGAAACAGAGTATTGGAACTGATGTAAAACTCAGAGGTCACTCACTCACTGCATACCTCAGCCAAGGCAATGATCTACTTGTTTATGATGATTAAGTCAAATATGTTTGTGTGTAGCTCAATCGTCAGCATTGCCTCTCAAGCATCAATTTAGCTGACTAGTAATGTGTGACAGTATCTACAGAGTTCCCTGTATTTTCTCCTTGTTATTCTGAATATTTTTCTATCTTGAGGATGTTTCCATTCATCAGCCGTTAACGATGCACAGGGTGTCAGGTGAAGACTGCAGGTCGATAATCTTGTTACTGGGTTTCCTTGCCTTCTCTTCCTCTCTCACTTGCTCTGTATATGTCATACATGTAAGCTGAGGATGTATGTTTGGCATATGATTGTGAATTCTTACATTCAAACCATAAGGCACCTTCCGACAGGTGTATGTGAAGGTGTGGCCGTGTTCTGGCTTAGAATGTGATCAGAAAACAGTTCTTTTTCTTTTGTTGATTATTTTTTTTTAGTACCAAGTATTACTTCCTCCCTGTCTTCACTCCCTGCCTTGCACTCAAATCTTCACCCTCTGCAGTCAGGAACAATAATTTTAAAAAAAAACTATAAAGAAGATTTACTCTTTGCCAAAGTGAAACAATTTGAAAATCCAAAATCCCAAAATTCAGATAGGGTTAAAAAATGAATGGTTTCCTCTTTTCACCTAGTTCTCACTTCCTTGACAGAGGTATCAAAACTTGCAGCAAGCCCATACAAACTCATGAAAGAAAAGCCCACAGCAGGGAGGAAACACAAATAGATATGGCTGAATGGAAAAAGGAGGAGGGTGGTTTTGTTGCAGACATCGTCCTGGCTCATTTTGTAATCATGATGGAGCAAAAGTAACCTGCAGAAAAAGTTGATGATTAACAAAACCTGCCACCATCTCTTTCAGATGCCATTGGAAACTATTAACTAAAGAGTTTGATTAAGGCCTTTAAATCAATAAAAATCTGAGGCACAGATTCATTCATATAATTACATGACTGACAGAAGATGATTTGGTACCTTGTAATATTGGCAGAAGACGCTCAAATCACAACCTTGCTTGAGTTTAACTTAGTTATTGACTGAAAAGATATGTACCTCCAAATGTTACTTCCAATCTGTTTGTTTTTCATCACTCATTCTGTGTAATTATTGCCATCCCATAGGTTCAGTTCATTGGTTGTTCCTTCTTCCTCTGCAGCAGACATGTGTAACAGTCTGGCGATGTCTCTGTAATGTTCGACATTTTCCAAACCAAAGTGGTTTTCTCGTTGTTTATTAAAATGAGTCAGTAATGCGACTTCCAGAGAGTGATGTCCAAAATGGAAAAGAGTAATTTGTCAGAGGTGGAAGGTGTGACCACAGCCTGTAGAAGTTACAAGGATGCACTGTGTGTGACATCACCCACAGGTCTCTGAAGGGAGGGTTTTCACTGAAGCAAAGGGGAGGCAGCCCGTTGGAAGAGACTGAGGGGCTAAGATGTCTGTCAGTCAGTTCACTGTAAAACTTGAAGTAGCTTCCTCAATAGTTGTGAGCTGGTTGAGGATATTCAGCGTTTACTTTCACAAATGGGTAAAATCCATTTGAACAACTGTAAATCTGCATTATCTACCCTCTGTCTCACATAATATACTGTGACCCAATTCCAATTTGTAATCCAATTACTTGTTGCGATGGGACGTCATGTATTTCCCATGTTTTATTCTATTTGGCTTTTATTAATTTTCCTATTTTCCCTTTTCTAAGAAAGAAAAACTTGCCCTGACCCTGTGGGTGTACCCCGCCTCTCACCCATAGCCAGCCCAGATACGCTTCAGCTGACCTGTGATCCGCAATGCGGATAAGTAGCTGAAGACTAGATGGCTGCGGTCGCCTTGCCTTTAATAAAATGAATGGATGAAAAATTTTCAATCTCCATTCATATTTGCTTCAAACTGTCAGATTTTGAGAGATTTTATGGATAAAATCAACCGACAGACCAACCAATGCAGAAATGCTGAATTTTTAGATGGTTTCTGGTTTAAAATTTAATGATTCTATGCAGCAGTATTGGTGATGACAAAAACAATCATAAGACACCTTTGCAGGCCTTTTGTTCTTCCATCAATCATCACTAACCTGAATAGTGACAGACTTGAGCTAACTCGGTAACATTTTGAAAAAAATATCTGACAAAACAAACTAAGACAGACATTTCTTAAGTCCAGCCCATGGGCCAATCAGAGTCCGTGGTTGGGTTTTATATGGCATGCTTGTTTTGTCTAAAATCACGTTATATTTGTCCAGCCATATGGTGAACAAATTGAGCATACAGTTCTCAGCTCATGGAGGTAACGTCTAGGTCTTGTAGCAGATGTTTATCAACTGCCATAAACACTCAAAGAGGAAGAAGACTGAATGATGGACCAATCACAGCCCAAGCTGTGTGACGCTGGTATCCTTGCGTGGGAAGGGTTATCACTCGAGAGAGCTCTGCGGGAGTTCGCAGCTGAAACGTAGCTGTTCAAATGAAATTTGCTCGAAAATGGAAATTTGACAATCAAGGCTGCTGCTTGCAAAAAAGGTGGAAATAATACTAACTTTTCAATGAAAGCTGCAAGTAACTGTCTGACTGATTCGCCATGACCATTCATGACTAGTACCATTAATACACACTAATACGTATGACAAGCTAGCCAAGAGCAACCATGCTGAAAAATTAAAGCGACTCAAATACAGGCTGAATATGGAGATGTGATGTATCACACATTGTGAGGTGGCTCCACAGGAGAACCACAGTGCAGGGATTTTTTCTCAAAGGGAAAATTAGACAGTTTTTAGCTGGAAAAAGGACAACTGATGCAGAAGCTGTCAAACACTGAATGGATGGCAGACGTGGGTTTCTTTTGTTGACATAACAAAGCATCTAAATGCCCTAAATGTCAACCTTCAAGCAAAAAATACAGTAATGAGCCAAGTATTTGCACACATCATTGTCTTTGGGGTGAAGCTGCAAATTTTCCAGAGACACTCGTCACTAACGGAGTCCTGCACCTTGCATTTCCCGGCTCTGTGGAATGTCATGGTTGGCGGTGTAGGTGCACAAACCAGGCAGTTTACATCCATCAACATGTCCCTCACTGGTGAGTTCAGCGGCTGCTTTTAGGATTCTACTGCTATCGAAAAGGACATTTTGTTATTCTCCCCTCTCTTCATCGTAGATCCTGATGAGACTCCACCTCACCTGCAGCTGGAGCTGATGGAGCTTCAGTCTGACAGCTAATGATGCAGTTCTCTCTCGTGTCTTTTTACCAGCATCTGGATAAGGGCAAGCTTCCAAAAATGTGCACATTTGTGAAGAAAATGTTAAGCTTGTTTTGCTACACATATTTCTGTGAGTAGACTTACCCTGTTATGAACTTGAGCAGGAACCATTTAAGATCTAGACTGACTGACGCCCACCTATGTGACATTTTATGCATGTCTGCCAGCACTGTCCAACCAGACCTGTCATACATACTGCAAACCAGAGCACATCTTTACTCTTCACATGAGTGTCGGTGGTTTACATGCTGTTTTGTCATCAGAGAATAATGTCTGTTATCACACAGTTGTATTTTACAGACTTTCTTTCTTGTTAAAATTTCAGGTAACTTGTGTGTCCTGACATGTTCATTTACAAACTTCATTGTTTGTGTCATATTATTGAAATTTTTAAATAATTGAATAATTATGGGCAACTTTGATTGCTTTAAATAAGGTTGTCAGGGACTGTTGGCTCTCAGCCACATTCACATGATCAGATTTGGCTCTCCTTACTAAAGGGGTGGACACCCCTGCACTAAAGGAAGCATAATGAATCATAAACATGTGGCTCAAATGTTCACGGAAGAGATGAAATAAAGCAGCAGACTAAAACAGTGCTTTTCACAGTGTGAGGTTTGACTGGCGTTCATTCAATTGTGTCACGCAGTTACGTCCTCCTTTGCTGGTCAAGCATAATGGGATAATCACGCTCAACGGGAGAATTGGCACCGACGCAGTGAAATAACTATAAACTGCATGGCAGCCGTGCATTGACACAAACACTCCATGTATTTCCTTTGTTGATTTTCTTGAACAATGGTTAAGATTTATAGTTTGAGTATCTTGTCAGCTGACATCTATATGTTATTGCAGTGTCTCTATAAAGAGGGCATGAGTCTTATAGCCAAGCATACCATTAACTGGGGAATTAGAAACCCCGAGAAGCTGTTAATCACCACAGTCATTCACATTCCACATAGACTCTACTCTGCTCAGGACCTCTATGAGCTGGTGATGGGGCATGGTTGGGGTGGAGCGGGGGGGGGGGGGGCTGGGCCAATGCTATTGGACCCAATAGTCTTTAATTAGAGGGAGAGCTTGGCAGGGACTGATGAAGGAGAAAAGCTCTCAGGATGTGAGTCCAGGATGAGAGAGTTCACACACAAAACACTGGCTTTTCATCACTGCATGAGTCACTCAGTTTGTGTGTAAAGTGTGGTGTATGTGTGCATGTGTGTCAGGCAGAGAAAGTGAGAAAATGTGTGTGTGTGTGTGTGTGTGTGTGTGTGTGTGTGTGTGTGTGTGTGTGTGTGTGTGTGTGTGTGTGTGTGTGTGTGTGTGTGTGTGTGTGTGTGTGTGTGTGTGTGTGTGTGTGTGTGTGTGCCTGCCTGTATTTCTTACCTCACTGCTCAGGCATTCCAGTAGAAAAAGCAGTGAAAAGAGAAAGAGCGGCTCTCACAGTGTGGGTATTCATGGATCTGGCCCCCGTGGGTCGGTCCAGGCTCCACTGTTCACAGACAAAGACTCTCCAGCAGGACCTAGACACACTCACACAGAAAGGGGAACAGTAGAAGGAGAGGAAAATGGGAGTGGGAGAGACAAGGTAACAAGGGAAGAGAAAATAGAGAAGAGGTGGCAGGGGGGTAATGGGAGAGGTTCTATGTGAATGCAGAATCCAGGTGTGATGAGTAGCCATCAGAAGCTGAACCAATGCAGGTTCTGCTCTGCTTTGAGTCAGATTCTACATCCCTACATTAATTGTAAAGTAATGTGTCCACAATTTTAATACCCGTGTCTTCAAACAGAGATGCATGCAAGCCTGTCACCCATACTGTTATTTCACTTTAAAAGATCGGAAGACAAAGCGTAAAGGCCCTACTCGTGACCACCCTTATTCTTTTTTTCTCCTCTCTGCCGACATTGTCCATAAATCTATCTGACTCCTGGAGAAAGGCTCCTCCCTCTCATTTTTCATCAGCCAATCGCATCTCTCTCTTCCAGCACTCTCTCCCTCTTTCGCACTGAGCCAACAGCTTGAGCTCCAAGGATTCCATCAGAGTTTCTTTCTCTTGGCCGCCCTGTCACTGTTCCCCTTGCCTGGCCCCTTCCCTAGATCGGGTATCCTGGTTCACTGTGTCCTCAAACAACCCGTGTGCATGTGCAGGAAAGGGGCCCCAAAGTGGGGAGGCCCATCTCTAACCCTTAGCTTTTGGAGACACAGATTTGCACAGGAAAATTTTGACAGTGACTCTCCTATATTAGTCCAAGGTTTGATTAAGACTGCTGCTATCAGCATTAACGATATGTATGAAAAGACACAGACATACGAGGTGGTCTTGAAAAAAATATTTTTAATTGCAATGAAGACTTGGTTAAATAAATAAATAAATAAATACACACACACACACACACACACACACACACACACACACACACACAGACACACACACATATATATATATATATATATATATATACACACACACATACATACAGTATGTTTATGTATATATATATATATATATATATATATATATATATATATATATATATATATATATATATTAAACAAAATATGTAAAGAACATAAAAATCTTTGAAATAAAATTAATCGAAAGTCTTTTAAATATTGATTAAATATATTAAATTTATACACCCTATCCTAAAGCTGAGCACATCGTCTTTCTTTGACATGTGAAATACTGACAACTTTTGATGATTTTGGCAATATTGGAGCTAAAGTCTGATGATTAACACTGGACTTTGAGATGACATGTTCCACAAGTGATGAAGGTTATCTTATTCTTTGGTGTTTGAAAAACAGTCCCATCTCAACAAAATCGAACAAGCTCCTGTCAGTTTGATGCTTTGTATTTGCTGCTGGTACAGATTTTTTGGAACTGGAGGATTTGGATGAATGCGGTGTGTCAGAATATTTTCTATTTAGCGCTGCTTGAATGTGGTGGAGGAGAACAGAGTTCTCAAATCTTTCTCAAAATAGAAAGTATTTTATAACACTGCAAAACTCTCCTCACTTGTAATTGCCACTTAGGAAGTATTATTATAAGGGTTCGTGGACTCAAACTTTGCACACAAAGTGACAATTATGAGAGAAATGAAGGATTGCTTAATTTTGTACAAATAACTGATTAGTCTTGCTGTTAATATAGATGTACTTCTGTGGATGGATATTAAAGTTTACTGGACTGACAATGAATGAATGGAATTCTTTCATTCCAGTAAACCAGCTGGCTTCATGACGAATACCCACGAACAGGAGCTACATGTCAGATGGTGTCGGGTGAAGAGTACCATTAATGTACTGGCAGTCTACTGGTAAATTTCTGTAGTTACCTGTTTTCCATGTCTGTGGATTCAGCTGCCTGTTTGGTCTGTTGGCACAAAAAACCAGTGTTTAGACTTGCATTGAGGACAAGATCACTCACTCCTCCTATCTGACCAGAGGAGACAGTCTAGAAAGCTCTACACAAACAAATACCAAGGGAGCAAATCATCTGGAATAATCAGTTGTGTCTCACTGATCACCTTTAATCTAATACTAATTTACAGCTATGGTCAAAACAACATGTCTTAATTGAAGTGATAAGGTTGGTCAGTTACCTCTGCTGTGAACACAGTGTTTGCCTCCCATGGAAAATGATAGGCCCCTCCAGACATTCACAAATCAGCAGTCAGAACAGTCTGTGGAAGGACTTCTGTTATTTGTCTCATGATCATCCTGTTACCTACACACGCAGAGGTCAAAACACACACACACACACACACACACACACACGCACGCACGCACGCACGCACGCACACACACACACACACACACACACACACACACACACACACATCTCATCTCCATTTATCTGCACACCACCCAAGTCTAGTGACTACAGTCACTCTCCATTGTTTTTGCTAAATAAACTGTGTGTTCTGTCAGAGATGAACCATTGATAAAATTCGTGGCTATGTATTAAAAACTGTCTGACTTGAATGGTGACTGAATCACAAATCGTCCGTGTGTCGTTGCTGGACAGCTACGAGTGAATCTTTTGACTGTTGTAAAACGACCACGACCCACCTTACACTCTCAATGGGAACAGCAATGAACGACTGTCGAAAATCGAAGGCACAGTGGACACACTGTCATTTGGCTTTATGGTTCATGACTCTCGATCCTCTCAAAGCTCTGGTGACCCACAGGCCATGACCACAGCATCTATCAGCAGAAGGAGGAATACTTTACAAGTGTTTGAGAGGTGATATTAGTCACCAGACATTGATCCTGAGTTGTTTGGCTGCCGCCTACACAAAATCATCCAAACCACCTACTCTAGATGGTTAAGATTTAGCAACACCTTAAACAGATTTTATTTTAAACTATAACTGTGACAAAAAAGTTACAGCGAAACCTGATATATGTGTCCACCCAAAATCGCATAATGAGGGATGCCATTTGAAAGTGCTACTCGTAATTGTATGAGGAATGGGCTCTAAGAGTACTTAACAGTAAATACAGTAGATATTTCTACACTTCACCAAAATAATATATAATAAGAGTGGGTATTTCTGCTCTTAATCTGTGCAGCAGTTTACGGATTCAAGTGGAGTTTGATCCCGGGAACGTGAAGCTGCTTGCCTCTTTCCTTCCTGTGTGTTCTGAAATCTCATTTGCTGCAGACAGTCTGGGGTGCAGGGTTGGATGGTGTGGGGTGTGGGGGAGGTAAGCAGCGGACATGGCGACAGGCCAGAATCAATTGGCAGTGTAATGAGATGGCACGGTGCCAGGTAACCATGGAGCTACCCTCCTTGCCTGTCTGCTAGTACAGAGTTCAAAATTAAACTGAATGAATGAGAGAAAGAGCAGCGAGGGGAGACAAGGCAGGAAAATAAGGGTCTAAAATGGCTGGAGCAGAGGGTGACTGATGACGGACAGTGATATCGTTCTAAATTGGAAAATTGACTTTGTGTCACACAACAAAGTTAAACGGGATAAACTTAAACTCCGCCCAGGATTTTCACTACCATGCTCGGCATTTTCAGCATGTTGCTTCTATGCATTGTTACCCTTAAAGTAATAAAAAAGTCTTCACTAAGAAAGAAGCACATGTGATCTACAGTTTGGCTTTTTTTTCCATAATATTCATGCTGCTTTTGCAAATCTAATGGTATTATTTCACTTTAATTTGCCTTTAAAAATGCCAGATCTTCATGTCCACTGTCTTTCTCCTCTATCTCCACGGTCTTCCTCCTCTATTGGATGATATGATAATAATGAGTGTTTGGCTGCACTCAAATTGATTAGTTCAAGCCAGTGGATTCTGCAGATGAATAGAAATTAAGTAACTGATAGACTTATTAGATCTTTCCTCCCTCCTCCTGCCTTACCCCTGGTATTTTATTATGCTCACTCATTTTTCAACTACTCCTGCAAATGCATCTTCAGAACCAAAGCGCCTCCCATTAAGTTTTTTTTTAAAACTTTGTATGTTGAATGCAATGATGATATGCTTTTTACCTATTAATTTTTCTTGTAAATATTTAATTTAGATTTGAAATATTAAGTTACTAGTTTAGTACATTATATCATTGGTTTTCAAGAATTTAAATTTTTCAAGAGGAAAGAAATTTTTTATTTAGATGGCCTTTGTGAGAAGACGCTTGTACGATTTGTTTTTCTTTTACAAAGGATTATCTTGGCGAGAACTTGTTAAATGTTAATGCATGAATGCTCAGAATAAAGCTCAGTCTACAACTACAAGGTGCTCACTGGGCACAAGCATCTTCCAAAGCAGCCCAGTTACCCCATCAAGTCTCTGCATCAAAAAGCAAGAGTCCCATTATGCACCGACCTTCATAATGACCTTGAAAACCTACCTCTATAATTTAGAACCGCTATTATCTTTTTAAGCTTGTCAGTTGTCAAAAAAAAGAAACATTTTAGAACAGTGCTGCAAAATTTGGTTTAAGGCTCATCTTTTCACCCAATTCCATGGTAATCTGTGGAGTATTTTTTGTGTCATTATGAAAAAAAAAAGTCCACAAAGCCTCATATTGCAATTCCAAAGAATGGGAAACAACAATTCTGGATCCACCCCTTTGGCCATATCCAAGTGTTAGTGTCTTCTTCCCTGTCCTGTGCCCAACCTTCCCCCTGAGTGTCAAGAATTTTTGTGTATTGGAGCGCTGCTTATCCTGATATACCTTTGCTTTGACAAGCATTGTACCATACGTTTTCAATGTAGTGATAGTTGGTGGAAGAAGGTTGAATATAACCAAATATATTTCAGTAAAGTACAAATTTGTACTATAAATTTGTACATATTTTTGTTTATCTTGACATGATTATTTAAGTCAATAATGTAGATTAATTTGACTTCAGCAGTTGAAAAGAAGATACACATAGGTGCAGCTGTAATATTACTACAAAAATATAAGATGACAAAACTATTCTATTTTATCTTATTTACATATGGCTTAGTTAAATAATATCTGCAATGCAGGACTAAGGATTGTTAACACAGCATAGTATTCCTACTTTTACGTATATAAAGAATCTAAAAACTCCTTCTAGAATGTCTGTGCAGTACAAAAAAAACTTAAAATGCATCTTCATCGCCAAGGCTCATGGCCTTTGAAAAATGTTCAAGCACTTGCTGTTGAAATGACCCAGACTTTGAGAGTTTTGAGTGCAGAGAGAGAGAGAGAGAGAGAGAGAGAGAGAGAGAGAGAGAGAGAGAGAGAGAGAGAGAGAGAGAGAGAGAGAGAGAGAGAGAGAGAGAGAGAGAGAGAGAGAGAGAGAGAGAGAGAGAGAGAGAGAGTGTGTGTGTGTGTGTGTGTGTGTGTGTGTGTGTGTGTGTGTGTGTGTGTGTGTGTGTGTGTGTGTGTGTGTGTGTGTGTGTGTGTGTGTGAGAGAGAGAGAGACGGTGGGCCAAGATGTCTGAGGAGTGGATTAATGGGGAGAACTGGAGAGAAGGTGCCGCAGTTGTGCGTGAGCAGAATATTTGATAGGGGAGTGAGAGGAGGGAACAGTGCGGGACAAGCAACTGCAAGTGATGGGTGAGATGTGTGTGGGGGGGCATGAAATGTACTGAAACATCAAGAAGAAAAGATGTATGAGTGTGAATGAAAATGTGCAGTAATATACTACCGCTGTCTTTATTCTCCCACTGGTGCTTTTCCCTGCCCTCCTTCCTGATAACACTCAACTGTGCTGACTTTGTGCAGTTATTCTGATGCACCGGACTGAATGAGACTGTCATAGACAGTGTGAATACATGCCTCAAAAAGTTTGATGTGAATAACTACACACACAGGTAGGAAACAAAATGAGAGAGGTTAACCGAAGTTAATCATGTGTGCTATGCCTAATCTGTAAGGGTTTTTGGTTACACACACAAAATATTTTGTCACTTTCATGATTTCTTTAGTTCCCTGTGTGACAAACAATGAGTACAATTCTAACTATTGTGAATTTACTTTATCATCCAAATGCTTCCTTTGTTCCTCTAAAAAAGTATCTGCAAGACAGATGGCTACATCTAACGTCCTTGTATCTCTATTTGATTGCAGCGAGCAGTGACGTTTTGCTAGACAAAAAGCTGCAAAGTAATACATCAATTATCATGAACAGGTAATTTGGAGTCGTTGTAATTGTAGTTTATCAGCTTATTATTAAGGAGATATTTGAATAAGAGAAAAATTCACAGTGAGTCTGTCCTTCAACGTCCTCAATTTCAAAGTAAAGTACTGTATGTGAAGTGCAGGTATGAGTTGCCCACCTGTGGAACATTATAGGCAACAATTGCCCAGAAGCCTCATTACCACTGACCAGCCAGAATGCTGGTATGCATATAGATTAACTCAAAGAAGCATAGACACAGTTCTGACTCAGCTGACAACAGTCCAATCAGCAAATGCACAATTTCCCAAGAATTCATTGAGGTTACTTATGGAGAACATAAATTATTGATGCTTGTTTGAGTCTTTCTGGCAGAGTTTAAATACATTATGTCAATATAAGACAAATGTACACTACATTAATTCATGGAAAACTGTTATCATTCATGATAGTACTCCATGAATTAATGTATACATGCAAATAATGATGTCCACGAGAATAATATGATGATTTCAGACATAGTAGTATATCTCAAGTTCAAGTATGCAATTAAATCTAAAAATACACATGTAGAGTGTCTGGTAGCATATGATCCTGACTGCTGGATAATAAATAAATCATGTTTAAATTATATCCTATGTTGAAAATTTTGTATTGTGTCACTTTAGGTTATTAAATTTGATTTGCACTTAAAATGCTGTAGGATGATGTTAGTGAACAGCTGGAATCTGTTATGCATCTGTCTAACAGACCCGATAGACTGTTGTTAGGACTGGTGTGACACCATGACTGCCCCTCGTACAGCATCATGATATAAAATCACAAATCAAGAACTAAAATAATATTGATCAGTATTACTTACACTTGAGGTAATTTGGCCTCAAGTGGTATTATGTCTGGTATTTTGTCATTGAAAAAATATGTGATTGTTTTCCACTGTTGGCCCACTTGCTCTTCCCTACTTTCCCAGGCTCTGAGAGTGACTTTAAGCGGTTACCTTATTAGAGGTTTGGGGTTATGCCCATGTCACTCACTCTTTTCTTCAGCCTTCTTTTTTAGGGCCAACCCTGTGACAGAGTTCTTGGCAATATCCTGAAAGTCAAATCTGTTTATTTAAATTCAAGTGGTGACCATGGAGCAGACAGAAGCCCATTGGCATGCTGTAGTAAAACTAGTATTCAGGACACTTAAAATGGTTAAGTCTACATTCATTTGTTTTCCATGTTTTATCATTGTGCTTGCATTTAGATAAAATATGTGGTTTTGACAAAATGTAGCTCGTACTTTGACTTCTAATGCAAGACAGAAAATGTATTGGTTGTATTGAAAAATGACCTGATGGCCTCCTTTAGTGTCCATGAAAACTGATTTCTGCCTTAATGCCACTCTAGTAGTGTACCTACATTTTGGTATGATCTTTAGTGTAGAACATCTACAATTGGAATAGTCCCAAAGATGGTGAAGGTGATTTCACAAGTGGACTCATTAAGGAGAATAGAGGTTTTGTTTTTTGTTTTTTTTAAATCAAATTTCTGTTATGAAAAGAGTGGACACCCAAATATTGTAGTTTGAAATTTTATAGTACGAATAAAAGAGAAACCCAGTGGATGTAAAAGAAGAGACCTTTGGCTTTTTTTATCATGGAAAAACCTGGGATCCACAAAAAAAATTAAAACGCTTTTCGTGATTTTTGTGTTTAGAAAAACAAATCGTTGCCCATTTGACAGTTCCACAGTATCTTGAGGTTTTTTTGGTTGTTGTTGAAATGATCAGTTTTCACTTGAGGGCTTCATGGTCCATGAAATCTATCTAGCAATGGCACATATTATGAGGTCTGCTTTGAGTCCATCTCAGTTCAACCTCTGAATTCCAAAAACTCTGAATTTTCATTTACATTCAGTCTCTTGCATTATTGCAACTGCACAGCTTTTCACAGACAGGAACACATTGAACTAAGATGACCAGTGGATAGAGCTCTGAGGTACTCCACTACACCGATGAGGAAGTAGCTCATGTTTATTAATGTATAATGTTCTAGTAATTGCCTGTACAATTGTAAGGTGTTGAAACATGTCCGCTGTTGGAATAAAGTAGGTGATAATTATTTTATATGGATCAGTGTTTGTATTCAATAACATCTTAGCTCAAATCTCTGTTTTGAATAAATTCAACTGCACATGCAGGAAAAGCTTGAACATGTTTCAACTCTTATTCAAATGGATTCTTTAGTTCTGACAACTAAATTCCCCAGAACTAAAGCCTCTTGGATAAGAAACAAAACATCTTCAATCTTTTCCTACAAGTCCAGTTGAATTTACTCAACACAGAAATCTGCAATGATCTGGACGACTGGGAAATTCCACAGACTTATCTGCCTAGTTTTGATGGGGTCTTAATGGCATATAGGAATTGGCTCGGCATATTTGTGATTATTACTATATTAATTGTGAGGACAGGGTTCTTACCATACATGTTCTTACCATAAAAGTAGTCTTTATAACATTGGATCATTTTGGGCTATAGTTGACAAGGTTAAATCGTGCTTCTGCTGTGTCACCTTTACTGTTTTTGTTTTTGTTTTTTATTTTGTTTGTATTTTTGCTTTTTTGTTTTGCCTTATTATTTTGAGAGCTGATTCCTTCTGTGGACTGTGAGAGGCTTCCAGAACTCTCAACTCTTGTGTTTGCAGGACCATGTGTTTAAATGTCTGTTTTACTGTGCTACGCTAAACCACCAACACAGTCGATGTCAGAAGAGTCACTATAATTAGTCTTCATGATGCGTGCTACATTTTTTTTTCTCTGCGAATGTGCGAGCAGGCTGCAGTTTCCTCTGCTCAGAGCGAGTTTGTTATGCTTAATTTTGCGTTTTTTTTCTATGTTTCTGTGTATATTATTCTAAAATAAATTTAGATAATGTATAGTAATATACTAGTGTACTCCAGGGAGGAGTTGATGTCCATGAGGGTCAAAGGAGACCCAGCAACACGCGATACAATGACTCTCTCAGGAGGAGCGGGGGGGAGGTGGCGAGGTCAGCACGCGGTTAAATGGATTTAATTTAATTTAATTTTATACTGTTTATATTTTAATTTTATTTTATACTGTTTATATTTTTATTGTAATTTTTTTAGTATATGTACTGTTAATGCTAGTGTAGTGTATGTCTTGTGGTATGTTCTGTTTTGTTTTTGTTTTTTCCTGGTGTTTGGCTGAGCAGTGGATATTTGCAATTTCCTCCAGGATATATATATATGTCTGTCTATCTATCTATCTATCTATCTATCTATCTATCTATCTATCTATCTATCTATCTATCTATCTATCTATCTATCTATCTATCTATCTATCTATCTATCTATCTATCTATCTATCTATCTATCTATCTATCTATCTATCTATCTATCTATCTATCTATCTATCTATCTCATCCCCGCCGACCTCTGACGGATATATCGCGAATGCCGAGCGGCTCGCGTTGAAAGGACTACACTAACGGCTACAGCCGCTAACCGGAGGCCAGTCAAGCCCTCCGTCCATCATGGGGAACGTGAACTATCTACCGAACAAGTTGGACAAACTGACGGCGCTGTGCAGGACTGAAAAGCGCTACCGGGAGACCAGCTTGTTTGTGTTCTCAGAGACGTGGCTAACTGGTGACGTGCCAGACGCTGACGTCGGACTTATCGGCTTCTCCTCCGTACAAGCGGACCGGGACACTGACACCGCCGGTAAGAAGAAAGGTGGATTAGTCATCTATGCCAATGATAGGTGGTGCCATCTGGGACATGTGACGGTAAAATCAACACTTTGTAACCGCGATCTGGAGCTAACAGCTGTTAGCATCAGACCCTACTACCTGGCGCGTGAATTTTCACACGTCATTGTCCTTGCCGTCTACATCCCTCCACGTGCAGACCCTGACACTGCACGAGAGACCATCTGTGGGACCACCTCTGCTCTACGGACCTGGCACCCGGACGCGCTCGTCATTATCACCGGTGACTTTAACCACGTCACTTTGGACTCATCTCTCCCCACAATGGTCCAGTGTGTAGACTGCCCCACACAGAAGAACAGAACCATCGATCTGTTCTACGCTAATGCTAAGGAGGCATACACCGCCACCCCCCTCCCTCCACTAGGTCAATCAGACCATAACCAAGTGTACCTACAGCCCACCTACATCCCGCTGGTGAAATGGCTGCCAGCAACAACACGGCAGGTCAGGAGGTGGTCCCCGGAAGCAGAGGCGATACTGAGGGACTGCTTCCAGACCACCAACTGGGATGTTATTGTGGGCTCACATGGGGAGGACATTGAGGGGGCAGCTCAGTGTTTTACAGATTACATGAAATTCTGTGGACACCGTGGCCCCTGTCAGGACAGTCAGGTGTTACCCCAACAACAAACCCTGGGTAACAAAAGGAAGTCAAGGCTGTCCTGAACAGGAAGAAAAGGGTGTTCAGGAGCAAGAACGAGGAGGAGATGAGGAAGGCCCAGCAGGAAGTGAGACCAAGGAGGTGTACAGGAGAAAGCTGGAGAAGCAGCTGGGGTTCAACCAGGTGCGGGATGTCTGGAATGGGATGAGAACCATCACTGGACACGGGAAAGGGCACAGCACTGTGGAGGGGAATAGAGAATGAGCGAATGAACTAAAGAGCTTTTTCAATCAGTTCAGCTCCCCCACCACTCCCGGCTCCTCGTCCCAGGCCTCTCTCGGCCCTGCAGACCACTCCACTGATGCTCCCTCCTTCTGTGCTTCCTCTCCTTCCACCCCTGCCACTTCTACCGAGCCCACTCCAAGAACTGCAAAGCTCAACGGCCCCACCTCAACCACTGGACTTCCAACCTCGCCACTTCCTCCTTCTCCCACCACGACCGAGACCATCATCACTGCAGACCTGGTGACGACAACGCTGAGGAGGCTCCGTCCCTATAAGGCGGCTGGACCGGATAAGGTCTCCCCAAGACTCCTCCGAGCCTGTGCTTCAGAACTGGGGGACCCCCTGAAGCGATTATTTAACCTCAGTCTGAGGCTGGGGAGGGTCCCGTCACTGTGGAAGACCTCCTGCATCGTCCCTGTACCCAAGAAAGGACGCCCTACTGAGCTCGACGACCACCAACCGGTCGCTTACCTCCCACGTAATGAAGACCCTAGAGCGACTGGTCCTGGAGCTCATGCGTCCACAGGTGCAGGGTGCTATGGACCCTCTCCAGTTCGCCTATCACGCCAAGGTTGGGGTTGACGACGCTGTCTTGTACCTCCTCCACCGTGTGCTCTCCTACCTGGATGCCGGGGGCTGTGTCGTCAGGGTGCTCTTCTTTGACTTTTCAAGCGTCTTCAACACCATCCAGCCCCGGCTCCTGCAGGACAAACTGACCTCCATGGCTGTGGACCCCTACCTTGTGAGCTGGATTACGGACTACCTAACGGACAGACCCCAGTATGTCCATATGGGGGACTGTTTGTATTCTATGTTGACCAGCAGGGGACCGTTCTCTCCCCCATTCTCTTCACCCTCTACAATTCAAGCACAACTCTGATACCTGCCACATACAGAAGTACTCCGATGACACTGTGATTGTGGCATGTATCCGGGAGGGTGATGAGGGGGCACACAGGGCATTGGTGGCTGACTTTGTGGAGTGGTGCCAACAGAACCAGCTCCAGCTCAACGTCTCCAAGACCAAGGAGATGGTGCTGGATTTCCGGCGGGCACCTCCCTCTCCACAGCCAGTGATCATCGAGGGCAGTGTGGTGGAGGTGGTAGAAAACTATAAGTACCTGGGACTGCAGCTAGACAGTAGACTGGACTGGTCACTCAACTCGGACTGTGTGTACAAGAAGGGGCAGAGCAGGATGTACTTCCTGAGAAGGCTGGCCTCCTTCAACATCTGTCCTAAGCTCCTTCTCATGTTCTATCAGTCCGTAGTCTCCCCTGTGCTGTCATATACCATTGTGTTTTGGGGTGGGGGGACCAGGAAAAGAGATATGGACCGTCTGACCAGACTCATTCGCAGAGCGGGCTCAGTGGTCGGGCTGAGCTTGGACTCTGTGGATACGCTTCTGGAGAGCAGGACCATGTCTAAAGTTAAGGCTATCATGAACAACACCAGCCACCCCCTGCACACCACCTTCTCCCAGCAGAGGAGCACCTTCAGCGGCAGACTGCTGTCACACAGCGCCTCCACAGAGAGGCTGAGGTCCTCCTTCGTGCCCCGTGCCATCAGGGGGTACAATGACTCTCTCAGGAGGAGCAGGGGGGAGGTGGCGAGGTCAGCACGCGGTTGAATGGATTTAATTTAATTTTATACTGTTTATATTTTAATTTTATACTGTTTATATTTTAATTTTATACTGTTTATATTTTAATTTAATTTTATACTGTTTACATTTTAATTTTGTACTGTATATATTTTAATTTTATACTGTTATATTTTTAATTTTATACTGTTTATATTTTTAATTTTATACTGTTTATATTTTTAATTTTATACTGTTTATATTTTAGTTATAGTTTAGTATATAAGTCATGTTAGTGCTGCATGTGTCTGTTAGTGTAGTGTATGTCTTGTGGTATGTCCTGTGATGTCATTGTTTCTTTTTCTCCTGGTGTTTATCCAGTATTTATTCGTTATGTAATGCCTGAGCAGTGGATATGTACAATTTCCTCCAGGATTAATAAAGTATCTATCTATCTATCTACATGGTGCATCAGCTTTGATGGTAGACTCCTTCTCAATGCACCATACTGTGTCCGCAATTGCTGACGATACTCAAACTTGGTGTGCTTTGGGAGAAAGACTTTTCACCGCAATAAACTAAAATTTCTTCTCGAAGCTTATTAAAAGAGAATGTACTGTTCAACATAATGAAAACACACACACACACACACACACACACACACACACACACACACACACACACACACACACACACACACACACACACACACACACACACACACTCTTATGACTGTACTTACATTGAAAAAAAAAACATGCCAACATGACACCAACTTAAAGAAATCTCATTGGGCTGTTTGTAATTCTCATTAAAACCATGTAATATTAGAATAAAAACTGTAGCTGGTTAATGATGAGATAACATTTGTTTGGCTTTATAGACTTTTCTCTTTGTACATACAAAAATACGTACTGATTAAGACTCATTAGTAAAGCACACAGAGCTAACAGCCTTAGTAACATGGACCATGCTGGAAAGCATCAGCATGTGGGCAACACACAATAAGTCAGACCAGCCTTACGTGTTTACAGTCGAAGCCTTCTCGTGCATGCTAGCTAAAGTGCAGTTGCTCCTGGACTGACATCACAACTGTACACCATTTGTCCGTTCTGAGAGACGGCTAATGGGACAAAGGACATGACTGAAGAGAGGGGAACGAGGGGAGAGATGCTCGCTGAATTGCCCAGCCCTCCCCTGAGCAAGACGGGGAGCACTACTCTTCCTCTCTGCTCATAGCTTCTTTTCCCCGGCCCTCAGCCATTTTGGAGAGAGGAAAAAGTGGCCGCTTTCACTCTTCCTCTCTCACTACGTGGCATAGCTTTGGAAAGGCTTCGGCTGCTGTGCTGTAGCAGCAGAGAAGAATTATTTTGCAGCTCGCACAGGGAGATAATGTTTGCAGAGAAAAAATTCTGATGCGAAACAGCCTTCTTCCATCTTGACGTTTTTTTTGGTGAATTTTTGTGTCCCCTGCATTCTGCTGTTAAGCCTCTCTCCTCTGCTGTGTATTTTCACTCATGCTGTATCCTTTGCTTTAACAACTTGCACTCCGGTTTTGTAGGCTAGTCCTTTCCCCTTTAAGTTATACCTTCTCTCATCTCTCAATTTGATTAATGGAACAGAATTTAAGACAAAGGGATAGGTCGAAATTTTGGCAGCTCAAGAAGAGACAGCGCTGCAGCCAAGGATCCTGCTGGGATCCAAAAAAGCCAAGCAGAATGAAGCACCAAAAAAATAAAAAAAGAAAACACCACCCTTTCCTTTGCTTGGTCACAAATTCCACTTTTTGTGAAGCCAGCCCTGTGCTTCGACTTCTCCTCATCTACCGCATTCAACCTTTTGCCATTTCTCTCTTGCCGTACCTTTTTTTTCAAGCCAATTTGAGGTTTTTGTACCCTGGAAAATGGGCACTGGACAACGGGTTAGGAGGGCGTAACAAGGAAACTACAAGGGGATGTCATCTTTTTATTCTTACTTTGCTTGATATTTCGCTTTGTGGTTATTCCTGTTTCGTAGATGCAGTTTTTGCAGTTTTCAGTGTAATAGTTGTGTTTTATTGGTGTACTTGGATTACCACATTTTAGAAATATGTGGGATTTTAGTAATTTGTCCACTTTTTTTTGTACTGTATCTTAGACTCTGTTCAAGTTGAGTTTTTGATGATTTCTATATCAATATATTTCTATATACTTTTTCAGGTTTCTTGCTTTATGTTGAAGCAGTGGCCTACACTCCCCTTGAAGCCTGACTACATCTGATCCCCAAGGATGTCTGACCATCACTGCCAGCGTGTCTCTCTTGGTATGTTGGCGATTTATAGTACTTTAAGTTTTTTCTGTTACGTTTCTTAACTGAAGTTTGTAATCCACATGAAATATTGTGCAGTAGATAATTTGTTCACAATGCATATTTTCTGATGGTATTCAAAACAAGTAGTAAGTGCTACTACTTACAAGTAGTAGGGTCAGCATTACAGATATTCAAAATTGATCAGATAATTTTATCTACCAGATTAGTTTTTAAATGAAAATGAGCATGTTATTATACTTTCTACAGAGATGTGATTTATCCCGATCTTGCAATATCACTTTTTAGTTTTAATAATCCGAGCGATATTGGTTTTATTATCTGTTGTGAGTGCAGTTGTTCCATTTGCGAATGCTAACAGTGTAGGTCTAATTTTGTCCACATATTAAACAACATACACTGCATTATCCTGTGTAATATTTCACAATTAAATGTTGACCTTGGGAGGATATGAGCTGTAGGTCACACAAACGTTACTCTCATCTCTCAGCCATGTGCTCTGGTGTTTTCACTGCACCATGACTTCAAGTCGCTCTTCTACAAGATACAAACTACAAACATGTTTTACAGCCATACAGAAAAGTTTGAATTAAAGATAAAATGCAAAAAAAAAAAAAAAAAAAGATTTGTTTTGGTATAGAATTTAAGATAAAGGGATAGTTCAGATTTTGATTAATGAAATTTAATATAGACATAATTTATATACTTACAGAGTCAGCATTTGAAAAATGCTTCTTATTGACTATTTTTGGTTTTCGTTGTGATACATTTTCTTGATTGCTTTTGGATTCTGATGTGCTGAATGTGTGAAATTAAGGTTCAGATAGTAGACTGACTTGCCATGTTCATGTTAATGTTTTCTGGCTTCCATCCTCTTTACTTGCTCCTAAGGGGTTAATGCCAGCTGCCACAAACCCGTAGATCCGAACTTGTGGTGACTGCCTGCACAAGCTCGTATCTATAGGTATGTGTCTTTCTGGCAAAAACAGCACCTGACATTTGCCCATGATAGCCGATAGCTGCATGTAATTATTCTTCATACCATCATACGTTATCACAAGTCTTTTTGATATATAAAATCACTTACAGCATCAAGATCTCCTTACCTGTGTCCTAAAGCCTGAGCAACACCAATCACACAGGTTACAATCAAACATACCCCACAAGTTCAATCTTTACTCAGTGACTCCACCCACGGAAGGAGTGTTGGACTAAATAGCATCACTAAATAGTGATTACTAAAATCACAAAATTTGTGTGTAATTTGATTACATTAGATTACTTTATTGTCTTTAAAAATTCCACATATTGTAGTAGGTATATCAGCAAATTTTCGCTGTCACGATGTGTCTTAAAATTCACTTGCTAAATTTTGTCGATCGCGTCCACCCCTGCAAAGCAGCTGTCCTGCAGTTTCCTCCAGTGTCCCGCAGGTTGAGGTAGTAGGTTGTATAGTTCAGAGTGACACCATAGGAGATAACTGTACAGCCTCCTAGCTTTCCCTGAGGAAACACCACTCACTTTGGAAATGAAGGATTATTTTGTCAGACACCATCTTTTGAGCAATATTCAACTGTACTCTAGATGTTTTAATGTATTATTATTATTATTATTATTATTATTATTATTATTATTATTATTATTGATGGTTGTGTAAAGACATTTTGTTCATGTAAGAGCACAGCATATATCAGCTGAAAATACCAATTTAGAATATTCCTTCAATTTTTTTTAATGTTTCACTTTTTTTTCAGGGTTTAGAAAGATATAAACGTACATGTTGAACAGACTCACATTAACAATAAATTTAAAAAAATCCCAAATAATGTCTTCCTGCCATTCTTGTGCAGACAATTTTTTGTTTAAATTACAGAGCAGAAGACAAGGGGAGAAAATATTCAAGAGTTGGACAAAATGCACCAACATGCTGCTGCTGCGAGATCTGCCAGCTGCTCTAATGAAAGAAATTCCTCTGAAGGGAAACCCCATACTGCCACAAGGGGAAAAACACGGTCTTTGGCGGCTATTTATGTATGAAGTTCAGGTTCACTTAACCCAAATGATATATTTTCTCTGTGTAGCAATGTGGTAAAAACAATGCTGTGACCAAAACCCAGCAACTTTCATTACTTCAAACCAAGATAACCACAGACCCCTGAAATCATCAAAGTCCCTGACAGCAGTATAAAAGTCACTAATTTATTGTTTTATTTGAAGTACAATTGTATTAATATATTGTGCTTCAGAACAAGCAAGACAAAAAGCTGCCCTTAGTCAACACAATTAAGTTGATTGAAACTATTTGTTGCGATATTGTCTCCTATCTGAGGAATGTGACACACAAAATAAAAGCACTTTCAAGGAATTGCTGCTTTGAAAAATCTTGAAAATAATTTTGATAAATTCGCATAAAAATATGTCAAAGCTTAATTATTCTGCTTCAATTTTATTTGCACATTGTCATAAAAATGCTTCTAGTCTTGATCCAGTTATTGATTTGAATAAGCAGAGACGTTATCTTTATAGTGCAGTTTACTGCTGCTATGTGCAGATGTGCGGAGCATGGAGTGGTCTTGATGATGAAAGAATGTTTCCACTTAAACTCTTCGCTCTCTGTCCCAAGGCCACTGGGTTCGATGGAGGTGGAGTAAGGAGCTCTGTGGGCCAGAATGAAATGGGGGCCCTTGGTACGGGGCAGCTTTTTTAGTTCGAGAAAGAATCAGTTACAGTAGTTGCAAGATGACACTACAATGCTTTTTTTTCTCATTGCATAATTACCCTGCTTAGTTATACTTTCCTGATTTTCATTTGTTTCTCCAACTTTGTGAGATATGTTGTTCTGGCAGTGCATAATGTGTTAAAGTATTAGCAGAGGATACGTAGAAGCTGAGCTCCCAGCACTCACACTCTTTCTCCCTTATGGATTACAAGTGTAGGTTTTGTTATTATTGAAATTTCCTTTAGCTGTTCTAATGTTAGTTCTATGTGTGTACAGCTGTGCTATCAGTGTTGCTGGAGAAGTGGAAATAAAGAAACGGACTTTGCAAAACTGAGATGAAATAGTATGTGCGGTCCCTTCAAATGCGCTGAGGGGCATGTGACGTGTTGAGACACCACAACATGTGATGTCTATGATTCAGACACATACATTCGCTTTACGACAGTGCTAGAATAGCACCAAAAAGCTTTTATTCTTAAATTAATTTATTTATAAATCAGGCTTGAAAAACAGAAAACACACTGTTAATGAAATCCATTAGCCCAGTAAAAGGAAAGAAGGTGATATTGTGGGAACCCGCAGGTCATTTTTTTGATGTCATTGATCTGTGCCTAGTGTGTGTTGTCCGTCAGAGAAACCCTGTTCGACTAATTCACCTATTCCTCCCTGTGTGTCCTGCTTTCTATTTTGTCTCCCGTTCGCTTTTCACAAGCCTGTCCTGCTGCTTTACAGCAGCTAAAGCTTAAAATAAATTAAACGACCACCCCAACAGTTACTTTTCTTTCACCGCTCCTTAAAAACTTTGTTTAATGTAATTTACTGTCATTTTCAGTAACATCAGCGCGAAGACAAACAAAATATAATAAAACATAATTAAACCACAGACCCCAACATATACAAAATAACAATAAATCTTAAAAAAAGTAACATTAAGAAGACATTCTTCATTCTGTCTTCTCTGAGATATAGCACATACTTGGATATTCTTTTGAATATAGTTAAAAAGGGGTTCCACAAAACGTCTCAATGGAGCTTCAGTACATTTTGCTCTCTAACTTGTTTGCAGTGCATCTTTGATCCATGAGTAAGACAGGTGAGTGGGACGCTTTTCACAAAATTAACTGTCTGGCACATCAAGAAGAAAAAGTGAGACAATCAGAGTCAGTCTTGCACTACGTGGGAATCTGGAGGGAGGGTTAACAAAGATGGCTCTGAGTGGGCTTGGGTCAACAGGGGGGTTGAAGATGAGAGAAAATTTGAAATTCCCAAGACTTCGCTGAGGGGAATGTGAGATGAGTTGCAGCAATTATATACGACTAATGCTTTGGAAGTGTGTAGACAGTTTGTCAAGTGGGTGGGATGCATGTATGTTTCTGCACAGATCATGAAGGTATGACCACACAGCCTACCATAATTTTTCTTCACAAAAATAAATTTTCAAAGCAGCCATAATATGAGGGAGTGACACCCTTGATTTTTGATTTTGCTTTTGAATGATAGAGACACTTATCCAGATGTTGTGAGAGAAAAAAACATCCATGTCTATGGAAACAAGCCAACGGAATCGTGAACGAAATCCTGTGTGAGAGAGACCACACACTAAATTGCAATTTATGTTTTATATCATTCTAGATCCTTTTCTGTGTTGCTGCAAATACATGTTTGGCACCTGATTTTTTGAAGATTTTTTTTTTTACAAGCACACATGTGTGTTATGATATATAATGTTGGAATTTTCATATCAAGTATGACATTAGGGAAAGGGAGGGAGGGAGAGAGAGAGAGAGAGAGAGAGAGCGAGAGAGAGAGAGAGAGAGAGAGAGAGAGAGAGAGAGAGAGAGAGAGAGAGAGAAAGAGAGAGAGAGAGAGAGAGATAGACTGACTGCTGGGAGAGGACAGTGCACTGCACTGTCAATTCATCACTTTGTCTCATCAGGAGTGGGCTGTTTCAGGGCGATGTGAAGGACTGAAGCAGAGGTTTATAGATCTACCTTCTGTCTGGCTTACATCGCTTTCTGGGTTTTTTAGTCTACAGACAATGAAAATTATCAGTCGTGAAAGAAATATAATCTACATAGCTGGAAATAGATAAAATTCGGGAAGCCCTGTTTGTTGTTAATTTATCAATGCACATATAAATTAGATGAAGTAATAGTTTAAATATTGGAAAGAATTGTCAGATTTACTGACAACCACTATCAATATTTTTTTCACCCATTTTAAATTTTAAATTAAGCCAAAAATAAATATACAGTATGTTGGCAACACTGATAAACTGCTCTCTTCCTCCTGATATATTGTAAATATTTGGTTCTTGTGATTTATACTGCCGTAAATGTGTCGTTGGTCAGTTATGAGTAACCACAACAATTTTCCAGGAATTTAATCATTTTCTGTTAGAAAAATAGATTTTTGTGATTTTTAAATTGTGATATTTGGTCAGCCTCTTTAAGTAGTCTCTTTTTGTCAATATTGATTGCTCACTCAGAAGCAGAAACCCCACGGAAGTCGGCAACAATTTTCAAATAGCATGCAGTTTAAGAGTGCGTCACATGAATTGCATACAGGTAAAGGGGTAATGTTGTGCAAAGCTTCAGATACAAAGTCATTTGCTTCAGGTCATTGAAAGATTTAATACCTGTTACTAAGAAAGGTTTGACAGTGTAGCACAAGTGAAAATTGGGGTTCAAGAGAAGACTAAACACCCAGTGTCCAGATCTTAATGGTTAACATGGTACAAACTATACTGAATATACACAATATACACTACACAATGAGTGCATGTGTTAACCTGCACTGCATGGAAGAGGAGGGACTGAACAGTCAATAGGAAATGACTCTTCATGTATCCTGAAATGTCATGAAGTTGGTTAATGACATAAAGAATGCATGATGAAGGCTCTCCAGGGTCAGAGATACAGTATATGCCCATTTATTATTCTCCAATGACAAATGTGTTAAGTTAGAATTTAAAGGTCAAAGGTTCAGCTGGCCCTTTAATGCGCTGATGTCTTATCTGGGGTGTACCCCACCTCTTGCCCGTAGCCAGTTTGGTTAGGTTCTAGCAGACCCATAACTTGTAAGGTAGATGAACAGTGAATCAGTCTTCTACAAGTCAATGGATGAATGGATGGTTCAACAGCTGTGGCAATGGGAATGAAAATATGTTGGGTGATGACTATTTCAGGAACATGAAAGCAGATTGGCCATTGTCTATGATTTGCCTTGACAGCCTTTTTAAAAACTCCATCGGGTAGAGATTGTAGGGAGGAATAATGAGTGACATGGAGACTTTGATAGCATTGTTTACTCCTTCAGAGATCATGAGTAAGAATGCTGCTTCTATTAATTTAGAAAGACAAAGCGTGTCTGAGTTCTGAATTGGCCAAAAGTTTGCTTAGGCCATCAGCATATTCATAGTCAACATGTCTGGATTTGACAAGCATTCCTTATGTGCTAGTGGTATGAAGGTTCTCAAATTCTTAAAAAGGTTCAGTTTTTAGTCACCCTTATTCTATAGGTTTATTGGTAAATATTCTATTTATCCCATTTGACATATGTGGTCGGATTTGAAAAGGAAGTTCAGTGTTTAGTCACCTTTGTTCATTAGGTTTATTGGTAAATATTCTATTTATCCCATTTGACATATCTGGTCGGATTTGAAAAGGAATTTGTAGCATATAAATCAATGAACATGACAGAATTTCAGACCTGTGTCCATGAGGAATGGGCTAAGAAGACTTAAATAATTTTTCTTCCCAATACATGTGATCAGTAAAGGAAGTAATTATATTGATTCTCTAATTGCAGAAAGCATGTGATTTGATGCAAATTTGTCCATTAGTTTGGCATATTTCTTCCAACAGGCAGTCGAAACCGTAGTAATGACATTACCTCCTTAGAGAAAGATATGATATCTGTTTGACAAACCTTCGATAAGTAGACTAAAATTCACTACATAAAATGTCAGTGGGGTGTGAGAGTGTCTAATGAGCCTCTTCCTCATTGGATGTTAGCCTCTATAAACATATGTGAATGGCTAAATACTTTCAGCGCAACCCGATCCAACCTGGTTCAACCCAGAATTGCCGTTGGTGTTTTTGATGAGGAACGTGAATGAATGAATCAATAAATATATAAACTTTATGAATCATAAACAAAGAAACAGACAAACAAATATTCACCTGTCAAACATGTTTATCAACGCGTCTTCAACGTGGAGCTGCTATACGTCAGAGTAGCCGGTTTTAACTCCGTCTATTTTGTGTGGACATGTAGACACGGGTCACACACACTCACGTCACAGCGGTTTTCGTCGCTGGGAGACACCCCTTGGATAGAAAAAGTTGCAAATACAGTGTCCACACGACAAAGCAGACCCAGCATTTTCAAATTCTTCACTTTGGCTAGCATTTTCAAAAAGTTGCGTATTCGTACTGGATATCTGCATTGTCGTGTGGACCGAAGGCATAAACGTAAAAAAAAGATCCAGTGGACGGTGGAAGTCTTGGACTGGGGACCGGAAGTCGCTGGTCCGAGACATGCGTGGGCTGAATCACTTGAAATGTGAGTGGGAAGTGCCAGGTCACCTCCCGAGGTTCCCTTGAGCAAGGCTCTGCCCCCGCTATAAGTTGCTCATTTTGGGCAGCACCTGGTCGGAGCTGCCCGCTACTCTACCTCCATCTGTATACAGTACACTGCATGCTTGCAGCCCTCTTTGTGTGAATTTGTGTCTGTTTCACGGGCTTGCACACACACATAAATGCAGTCTGGTGGTCATATCATCCAGCATCACAGAATGTGAGACCTGATTCCCACAAGCAATTAATAAATTTCATGGATTACAAAAGCAAAAACTGGCAGCTCAGGTGTCCAAGAGCCTCTCTTGACACTGGTAGCAACTTGGCAGACGGTACTCTATATTATTATCTGTAGGATCTCTTTGCTGACATGGAAATAGTGAAACCGGATGTTTGGGCTTTTCCTCCACCTTTTGTGCAAACTCAGTGTCTGGCAGATTGGTCTCTGACCTCAGATTGGAGTTTAGACTCACGAGTTTCTGTTGATATTTCTCCCTCTCTTCATGCCTTGCTTATCCATTGATGGTGGTTGTCAGCAGCAGTCTGTCTGTATGGTACTGGCTTCTATGTTTTTGTTCAAATGTGACTTTTTAGGAGCCATAAAGCCTTTCTGTTGCCAGTCTGTCACAGTGGCTAGAACGGTGTAGATCTGTCTTCATCAGTGGCATACGCCCAAAATGTGGTCTTAAATAATGGTTTTCCAGGCCACACTTGCTTAATTTAGTGGGTGGTATTTTAAGGTGAGGACTGCAGGGCGAAATTACCTGTATCAACATTAGGAAGTCAACTCATGTAGCTTGTGTAAAAATTCACCTTCATCTGTTTGGCCCAACAGCGCCCCCTCCACCCCTTTCTTTCTCTTTCCGTCTTGTTACGTCCCACCCTCCTTTTTCTCCATGAAACGTATGCTGTAATACCCAGTCACTCTCACAGACACAGAGGGGGAGAGACAGGGACAGAACACCGGACTTGCTGACTGGAGGAGGATTTTTCTTATTATGAAAAGGAGCTTTAAAAGAGACATTGTAAGATAAAAATGTGATTGCCTTACTTTGTCTTCTCTCTTACTCTCTTCTAATACTGTATGCGCTTGTCCTCTACCACTTTCCCCCCTTCCCTCTCTACCTTTATCTCACCTTCTCTGCATATAGCAGGCCTTTAGAGCCTGTGATTTCAGCTGCGAGAGGAAATGAATGGACAATATTTATCTCTCTTTACCCACACTGCTGCTGCTCTTTCAGTGCTATGTGTAACAAGCAGAGTGGCGAGCACAGGCTCTACAGTTTCGCTGCCCTGGGGACTTGAAGCATGCAAGGCAGAAGAGGGAGAAAGAAAATACAGAAGCATAGACAGAGGTGTGATACGGCGAGACTAAAGCGCAGAGCAGGAGCAGAAAGAAAACGTGACACAGATGGGGCCAGGAGGCAGGCAGACAGGCAAAGAATGAGATAGGTAGTAGTGTCACATGGAGAAGAGGGGTGAGTATCAGTAGAGGCACCACAGCAACAGGCGTTACACATTTTTCCCATTATTCATTTTTGTGGCTGGTGTAGCACTCTGTGTCTGAGGCCATTTTCACAATTTTTAACCCTATCCATGAAATTGCGATGATAACGACAACCTCTGTTTGTTCTTGTTTCCAAGTTCTGCTATGAAGCTTTGATTTGAATGTAACAGAAAACGTAAGCTTGCGGCAGATGTCCACATTTATTGGAATTTGTGTGGCATTCATGCATGTCTTTCATTGGTTTTCTTTTTGACCGATTATCCAGAGTCTTAAATCAACTTACCTTGTTTTAATACTGCTTCCCTCATTCTCTTTCCCTCCTGTCTTTTCTTTGTCATCCTGTTTATTTGCTCTGCTATACTGGTGAGCAGGGATGTAGCGACACCGACCCATTGATCTCATTTTTTCCTCTTGAATGCCATTTCTCATTTCTCAACTGGTGCCTGATACAGCGCATGTTCTTGCATCCTCATTTTGGAAAGACATTTAAAGAATAGATTTTGTTTTTATTCTGTTTTCTCCGGGTACGATATGTCTTTACAAAGAGTCGTAATTCCTCCTTAGTCTCTACATTACCTGCAGTGTCATTACCCCCCCCCCCCCTTCTATATTTCTTGTTCACCTACTCCAACCCTTTAACCTCACACCTACCCTCCCTTTCATCTCTCTCTCTCTCTATATATCGCTCTCTCTGGCTGTACTTGGTATAGTCTTGCATGTCTGAGCAGCAGACGGCTAGACAGCAATCTGCTACAGCAGCCTCATGTGCTAGTGCGAATAATCCATTCAACAAAGCCTAAGCTAGCAGCACTAAAATCTCTTCCTCCACTTCTCTCTTTCTCTTTTGCTCTCTCTGTTTTCCTCCAGCTTTCTTTTTTTTCTTTCACAGATCTCTCCTTTTTCATTTTGTCTGTCCACATCCTCCCCTCCTCTGTTCCTCTGCTAGGCTGACCAGAGCAGACACACAGGGAGGACTGCGGCAGCCTCCGCCACCAGTCAGCACGGTGAGTTTTCGCTCTTGTTTCTTCTTCCTGGGATCGCATCTTATACCCCCCTCCCCCACCCCCTCGACTTCCCCATTCCTGCTCATCTTTCATGGGTTGCCAGGTCTCATTCTGTCTACCTGACGAATGAGTTTTCCCTCCATAAACTCAGAGCTGCATGATTGACAGGTGCAGTCTCGAAGCCTGATGTGTCTGGAGATGGGATATCTCACAGTGAAAATGAGAGGGGTAAGGAGCTTTGGCTTTTTCAGCTATTGGGATAAGGATTTTTGTTTGACTGAGACCCTAACATTAATTTTTTTTGTCTCTGCTGATACAGCTGTGCATGTGAATGGTACACTGTTTATGTATTTGTAGCCAAAAATCAAAGATTATCTTAACATGGTTCAGCAAAACGAGAGTGGTAGCAAGATTATCCAAAATCTTTATGATCATCACTGATAATAAAGTGCGGACTGCTTGGGTGTGTTTGGCCTCAGTGCTGGCTACAAAATAAGCACATCTAGTATGTGTGTTCAATATAATTCAATCAATGGTCATCTTCATAGTAGCCTCTGTATATGTGAGCTGTTTGTAGTTTAAGACATGGATTGGTATTTGAATAACATGAACAATAACCCGTTGAGCTTTATGATACTAACTGAAATGTGTGTTGAACGGATGACTGAACGCATGTGCAGCGTGTCGTACAGACCATGACTTGCTAAAACCACACTGAACTTAGTGGCTAAACTGTAAGCACAAAGCCAGGGAGGGAGGGAGCTGCCATTGTCTGCTCCAGTCTCAGCCATAGCACTCGTGCAGCAGATGATTGTCCGCATGTCGCATAGGCCAGCCAAAACACGATCTGTACCTCTCTCATTCCCTGAGACCCTAACTTGTGACGTTTTGCTGTGATGTGCACGGGTTGGGTTCTTGGGAGCTGCGAGGGGCGCTCACACATCCCTGTAACCTAAATAAAAAGAGAAAAAAGACAGAACACAGAAAGCGCAAGGCAAAAGGGACGGCTTCTTGTTTTTTGGCTACGTATGACGATGGAGAATGTTCATTTAATCCTCCCACTCAATGAAAATCAAGATAGCAGGAACATTGGGGCATTTTTCTGAATACGAGGATGTTTAGATCCAATGGCAGGCACTGCCCTTGGAGTGATGGGTCAGGCAGAAGGGTAATTAGATAGATGAATGTGGGATTTTTTAATTCATTTCATTTACTCATCTACCCCTTGAGATGAAATCTTAGAGAGAGACCTAAAACTATGAAGACATTACTGGAATGTGTCCAGACAAAGAGGGTTGACATGATGAAATGCTGTCCCATGTCTGTGAAGATTCTCAGTAACACAGGTCGAGGAAAAACAAGAAGAGCAAAAATAATCAACTGGACTTGCTTAAAGTTGGTTGAAGACGTTTCACCTCTCATCCAAGATGATTCTTCAGAAATGACGAGCCCTCATGGATGAGAGGTGAAATGTCTTCAACCAACCTTAAGCTGCCATGAGATTCAGTGTTGTGCGATATGTAATATGATACGAAGATTCAAACATTTACAGTGTCCTTATTTTCTGGGGCATCTGTGATGAATGAAAGAGGAATCTGTGACTAAGGTTACAATCACAGTGACTAATGTTACACATATTCATAGACCAACAACTGGAGGACCTGACGACAAACAGTAGTTGCACCATATGGACAATTTTATTTTTACTAATGATAGTCAGTAAACGTTTATTTCTATACAGCAAAACGTCTTGCAGCAAACATAATATCACTTTGGCTGCAAAAGGCTCATCACATTTGAATACAGCGGAATGGCTCTCAGTGCTTCAGTGTACTATATATTATATAACATTCAACAGTCACAAATTCATGATGATTCCTGTTTCTACTGTCGCCAGCTGTCTGTGCTCCAGACTCTTCCTGCCTAATCTTGAGAGCAGCACAAAGTACTGTTTAGAGCGTGTCACAGAAAGCTCAGTACACTTGTGTTTGACCTCATGAAAATGATCCTCATTTTTTTCATACCTCATGTACTTTGTTATGAAAACCTCAATGCATAGTCAATTGACAGTTGACATTTGGGTTTGTGTGCAACAGGGTACCCCCGAACCTCACTCCCACCCCCGCCCCCTCAATTGGTGCTGAATCATTAAAGAAAGAAAGTCCACTTTATTAATACCCTACGGGGAAATTGTCTTTTCACTTCACACTTTATACAGTTACATGGATATACAGTTTGTGTTGAACCATGGCCCCTGAAACACAACACGGGCCTGTAGGCATGCAATTAGTAAATATCAACAGTACAGTATATACAGTGCCTTGCGAAATTATTGGCCCCCCCAAAAACTTTTTGACATTTTGCCACATTTCAGGCTTCAAACTTAAAGATAACAAACTGAAAATATTTCTCAAGAATCAACAACATGTGAGACACAATCGTGAAGTGGAAAGAAATTTATTCAACATTTTATATTGTGTTTACAAATAAAAAACTGAAAAGTAGGATGTGCAAATGTGAGACCAAATGGCACACAGATCACCCTGTTTGTCATTGTTGTTATTTAGGTCAACATTAGATCATTCAGAAGTCGTCAGGGAACTTCTGGAGTCGGTTAGCTGAGCGGAGAGAACAGGGGGCCAATACTTCTGTACATCCAACTTTTCAGTTTTTTATTTGTAAACACAATATAAAACGTTGAATATATTTGGTCCCACTTCACGATTGAGTCTCACATGTTGTTGATTCATGAAAAGTATTTTCAGTTTGTTATCTTTCAGTTTGAAGCCTGAAATGTGGCAAAATGTCAAGAGGTTCTTGTGGGGGGCCAATACTTTTGCAAGGCACTGTAGGGGGAGGCAGAGTGAAGGGTCGCATGACGGATCACGCCTCAAACGAGCAGCTTGTAGGGGGGAAGGCGCCTTGCTCAAGGGCGTCTCAGCAGTGGCTGGGAGGTGAGCTGACACCTCCCACCATCAGCTCACACTCCGGAAAATGTCTCGGTGTGAGCGGGAATTGAACCACTGATGGCGGGGTGATGTCTGGTCTTCAAGACGTCTGCTCTACCGCTGAGCCACTGCCGTCCCAAAGAATAGATTTTGTTTTTATTCAATTTTCTCCAGGTAGGATATGTGTTCACATACAGTAGAGTCGTAATTCCTCCATAGTCTCCACATTAAACATAAACAACATATGAATGCAAGATTGTAGTGAGAGATAATGTGCACTTTGTTTGAATTGATCTTATTGGAGACACAAATAAGTTAAACTATTATTTTTGATGTTGTGCTGTAGGTGGACCCCACAGCTCTAAGGCCCCATCCAGATGATGCCGGAACTTTTTGAAAACGCAACTATTTTGTTGCGTTTACACCTTCCATGCACACGACAACGCAGATATCCAGGACGAAAACGCAACTTGTTGAAAATGCTGGCCAAGGTGAAATTTTAAAAAAACGCTATCTCTGCGTTGTCATGTGGACGGTGTATCCTCAACTTTTTCTCTCCGGGGGGCGTGCCCCTGCATGTTGATCAAAGCAGTGATGCGGATACTTGTGGACGGAGATCTTTTTGAAAATGCTGTCGTGTGGACGCAAATCTTTTTCTATGCGGGGTGAAAAAAGTTGCATTTTCAAAAAGTTCCGGCACCGTGTGGACGGGGCCTCAAACTACTGCTCAGTGTGTCGAAATGTGTCTGGAGGCAGAAGTCTGTTTCTATAATTGGTCGGTGATCTACAGTATGATCACAGTTACAAGCTTCATTTTTGAGCTCTGTCTTCTCTTTATCTAGGCCTACGGTTTATGTATCGCTTCGCATCCTCTTCTGCTTCTCTTCTTTGGTCTGAAATCACTCTGCGTTTCATGGTGCATCAGCAACATTTCCACAGCGACACTCTTTCATGTTTTGTCCTCATTCTTTCATTAGTTTGGATGAGATGTGATGCACTGATTATGTGGTTGAAGGACGTCTAGCTTTGAGGTGTGATTCTATTTTCAGCTGTGATTCCGAGGCATATTTAGCAATGTCAGATGAAACATTTGAAAAAACAGCTGCCATTTTTGGTATAATCTCACCATGCTTAGGAAACTAAGGAATTCAACAAATAAGCTTTTTTTTTGACAATGAGTTGAAGGGCTTCTAACAACTTTTGTAAGCTTGCAACTGATTGGCATTGTCACGGATTTCATATCTTCCTGTGATTTCTGCTTTCCAAGCTGGCCTTAGTTTAATGCACGGATGCAGATACATGACATTACTCCAACAGCATGCCATCTGGATTACCTACATTTCTTTTAACCTAAAGATTATGTTGTAATTTAAATTAGATTGAGACAGATTTGAACAATAAACCAGTTCTCTTTTCATGAAACATTGCCAGGGAATTCGGAGAATGTCTGTCTTTCATTATTATAGTGAACAATATTCAAGGGCTCCAAGTCCATGGCTCCATAGACATATCGAGATGTTTTAGCTGTAGGGGTTTAATGCTCATGTTATTGTGATGTCATATTTATCTTTGATTTACTTCATAGAATAAAATGTTTTTGAATCACACAATGATCTAATTCATTTCTACATATGAGCTGTTTTTAGAGTGCAGGCATTTGGTGTTTAAAACTGGAACTGTCTATTTTGTGCCGTCTGAGTTCTGCGGGGTTTCCCACTCGCAGCAGCAGATCTGCAGCAGCAGTCATGGTGTCAGCGTTTGCCTTGGTCAGCAAAATCATCCACAGAAAGACAGACAGAGAAGAAATACAGTGAGGTCACAGATAAGTTTTTGGTACTGAAATGTCTTCCTGATCCAAAAATGTTAATGATGGTGAGAGAAACGAAAGGAGCTAACTTCAACGTGCGTTCAAACTGTACTGTGTGTATGTGTGTGTGCGCGTGTGTGTGTGTGTGTGTGCATGTGTGCGTGTGTGCGTGCGTGCGTGCATGCCACATTGTCACATTGACAAGACCTCCTACCACAGCTTTGCCCCCCCGTCGCTGCTCAATTTTTTTTTTCGAAACTGTAAAATGGCCGACTATTGAGAGGAGAACAGACATTTCAGCCTTGAGAAAAGGAAAGAAATAACATATCAAAATTCAAAGCTAAATGAAGAAGTTTGTGAGTAATAAAATGGAAAATGGACTTGACCGAATTCTATTATTGTTACTTACATGTAATTTAGAGACATTCAGCTCCTAGCTGTGCCATTTACGTAGAGTTGTTAATTGCTGTCTGACATTTGAGGACTGTCAAGAGGAAATGTGGAGATTGATTAGCTGCATCATGAGTTAGCCAGGCCTGTTTCAGTGTTTATGATTTAACTAAAAACTGGTTTAGTAAGGTTTTATGCTGAGAAGGGGCAGCAGCTCACCACTGATTTTCTACTGCATGCATCGGAAGCAAACCTCAACATGAAAGATGCAGCTTCTATTTCCTCTGGTTTATATGTAAAAGCTTGAGTAAACATGTGAACGTGCAGCGGACGAGTCGGTAAGTGACTGTCAGCCTTTTGACTTCTTTCATCTGTAATTTCCAGTTCTTCCCAGAAGCTGTTATCCTGCTCATGTGCTCAGAGTCCTGGGATGCCCTCTGAACGCTGGATCACAGACCGGACTCTTTGGATTTTTTCTGTTTGTTGCTTGTCACAATTACTGCTGTTGCTCCAGCGGCAGGAGCAGGTGTGTCAACCTCCTGCACCGCCCTCCCTTCCTGTTCCCTTATCACTGCAGTATGGCGGCTCTGTCTGGGAGACAGCCAGTCCATTGTTCTCATGCGCCCTACACCTATCAGTGCACCGCTCTGCCCACCCCACCCTGCGGACAGGACCAGCTCCAAATCTCTGTGATACTTGGCACCTACATGCCCTGAGCAGGTTACGCTTATGGCTTTTTGTCTCTTTTTTCCCTGGACAAAGCTTACTTACAGTGTCTGCCGCAGACCGCCGCCATCTTATTACTGCTTGTACTTGTTTGCTTGCCTCTGCTGCACTCAGACCAAATTCTCAAACCCAGCCTCAAGTGTTTGCCAGCATTTCTCTCTACAGTCAGAGGTGGTTTGGTTCATGCAAATCCCAACTCTGCTTCATTGTAAGAATTCCCTATTCCTGGCTCATGGATGCATTTTGTCGTTGCACCTGGAACTTTTTGGTGCGCATTATGCTATCAGGATTTGCAGAAGAGGATGCAGTCACTGGCATTTCTCCCTCAAGACAAATTAATCTCATTAGATCAAAAAATAAGTTACTTCATGATAATGTATGGTACAATACATTTTATTTAAATCCTGGTTTGTATAAGTACACTTTTATTTGTAACTATCAAAACTTAACCTAATCTCAAATTGAATTCAAAGTTAGCTATATATACAGTATACTGTTAAATATTACAGTAGAGTGTGTGTGTGCGTGTGTGTGCGTGTGTGTGTGTGTGTGTGTGTGTGTGAGTGCGTGCGTGTGTGTGTGTGTGTGTTTGTGTGTGTTCACGTTTACTAGTAAATGACTGAACAGTAGTGAGGAAGTCCTTGCTCTAGTTCTTTTGGGATGGATCTGTGCCGTTTAACCATACTGTATGTGCACATTACATCATAAACTTCACTCTCATTTGCTCCAAACATGCAACTCTCACAGAGGAAGCTTGAGCATAATTAGATTGTGTAGATAAACTTTCATATATTATTCATAAATCTCTGCAGTCTTGCTGTGCTTAAAGGCTCTACAACCTTTCCCCAGTAGAAGCAGATACAGGTGAAATACACACATTTACTCAAGCAAAGTGTATAAATTTGGAAAGTGTATTTCAGGTTAGTAAATTGTGCTTTGGAAAAAATTAGATGAGTGTAGGTGGAGGTTGGAGAGATACTTTTGAGTTCAGGAGTTCTTAGATGAGGCAGAATGTACAAAGTATCTTCATGCAGCCACAGTGGGGAAAAAACTACTCCTCACAATAACATCCATACTTCTGAGGTTATAGAGCCAGTGATACCTCTCTCGTCCTCTCTCTCTCTTCCTCTCACTCTCCTGCTCTTTCTCTCTCTCTCTCTCTCTTTCTCTCTCTCTCTCTTTCTCTCTCTCATATGTACTGTATATACACACACACACACACACACACACACACACACACACACACACACACACACACACACACACACATATATATATTTATGTATATATGTATATGTATATATGTATGTATATATACAGTGTGTATATATACACAGTATAAATGTATATATAGTACAGTATGCATGTACAATACATGTTCATATATAGACAGTATTTGTTATGTATATACTGTATATGTATGTGTGTACAGTATATATACTGTATAATATCAAAATCATAATGTATCCAAAAATGATGGAAGTTGAGATTCATTCTAAAACTGAGGTAATTCCTGACATCGGTTTTAACGACATGTCCCAATTTAGCTTATTTCAGGATGAAAGAAAAATGAATCATGATGGACAATTTATTAATCAAAAGAGATTCTTTTACATCAGATCCTTTTTTAATTGCCACAGATCTACACACACACACACACACACACACACACACACACACACACACACACACACACACACACACACACATACAGACACACACATACAGACACACACACACACACACACACACACACACACACACACACACACACACACACACACACACACACACACACACACACACACACATTTCAATTACTCATTACACCATTAACTCACCTGAAGTCAAGTGTTTGCAATACACAAATCACCTAATCCCACATTTTCATCCTTATCAGCTTGATGTCAACAAATCTCATTGTTTTTCTGTCCTTTGCTTTTTTGTGAAGTGAAATAATCATAAACAGTTTTATTTGATTATTGGATAAAACAAAGAGCACGTCCGATGTTTACGGTAGGAGGTAGGTATGTATAAATGTGATGCTGTCACTTTAATACTTTTTTTTAAAAATTGTGAAATACAGTATTTCTACTCAACCAGAGAATAGGACAGGAATTATTCAGTTTATTTTTTCTTTCCAGACATTATTACAGCAGACTTTACTTTCATCAGTTTTGGAACATCAACAACAACATATGAAAAGATTGGGGTTTTTTTTAAAAAAGGGTTGACAAGTAGGAGCCATTGGCTTGTAAAATTTGCAGAATTTTCATAACATTTCGTACGGCATGAATAAAAAAAATTAAAAATCCTGCTGATAATAGCGAACATATATCATCTTTTCAAAATATTCAATAAATACTAAGTTTGACATATTATCCTCCTTATTAGTAACTAATATTTGATAGTCACTAATAACGTAAACATCCGTAAGTTTAACATTAGCTCTCAGTGTAGCAACTGACTTAACTATGTGGTGTGTTTGATGTGGTCAGGTGCTGCAGCTTGGAGTGATCCCTGGCTGCACAATTAAGAAAGGATTACAGAGCTCCTGCTAATAAAACATCTTAATGTCAATGCATCAAAAATAGATGAGAAGTTTTTAGTTGATTCTCAAACTCAACTAAAGCCTTGGCTAATTTTACTCATCAGGTCATATTATTCCAAGTACTTGTTTTAAGACCTTTAATACCTGCAACACTCATGACTTTCCATCAGCTTCTACTGTATTTTTTTATTGATTGCCATTCTAGAAATGTTAGAAATGCTAGAAAAAGATTGTAAATAGGATAAATATACTGAGCATGACCATCAACACGATGTTGAGATTTTGACTCATTTCTGCAGTGTTTGAAAGTGAGCTGTTGCACTAAAGACTGCTGCACAGCACTGTTTGATTTCATATTGAACTGGCTACACATTCATGATGGTAATTTCTCTATTATTCTGAATGGATATTATTAAGTTAATGTCATTAGTGCAGTGTTTTTACTGCTATTATCCAAGTGACAGAATCTCCAATATATCTGGTGCTCATGCAATTATTTATGTTAATTTTATTTTTTCTTCTGTCCACATTGTGTAGCCCAGTAATCAACCATTCAACTAATCATCTACAATCATACACTGAACGGGTATCACTGATTTGTTCCAGCAGTGTGAGTAAATCAAGCTATTAATTATTGAATCAATTAGCATCTGTTCTTATTTTTTCTATAATCGTTGAAGAGCTGCTGTTGTTTTAATGAGTGGAGTACGTTCACATGCAGAGGGGACACAGATTGCATGACATGATCCAGTTTGCGCATGGAATGTAGAAAGATTTCAGGCAGCCGGTAATGAAGGCCAGATGTTACACGTACATATAGGAAGTTGGTTGTCTCCAATATGATATGACGGTGATGCTGCCAGGCACCAGAATTAATTTGTGGACTATAATAAAATTTAAAGAAGGCCATCTCACGTCTGATTTCATATGGGCTCTATTTGATAAAAGAGTAGAGAAGTCTTTAAAGACACTAAAAATAGAAAAGCAATATTTGCATAAGAGAAGTTTTTTCCTGTATTCTCTGTAGTTTGCCAGTAACTGTTGTTTCTCTCAAAATGTTGCTTGTTATCTCATCATAAAGTGAGAGGAGGGACATAGGATATATGATATAGGATGTAAGAAATAAGAATGGGTTCCTTCCTTCCATCACATTTAATTTCCAGGGCAATTCTCAGAACACGTTTAATACATTTTCATGAACCATTATACATGCAAAAAATAAGCTATGAAGTTGTGCCGTTGCTATTTAGGGACTTTTGTCATTTCTGTTTTCTGTTTCCATGGTTACAAGCTGATTTTAGGATTTTTCTCTACAGCAGAGCTCAATACTATTCAGTATTTTTCCAAATAAATTTCAACATACAACAACCAAACACTGCTCTTGGATATTACAGAGCTTCCATGTTTTGTATGTATCTTTGTTTGTTTTTAAAATTATCTCAGTGGCTACAAATTGAACTTAACCTCATTTTGATGACTGGTTTCTTTTCAGGCAAATGCTCAAGTGCTATTTTGTGTTTTTCAGATATCTTCTAAACAAAACAGGATTATACATATTGTAATTTAGGAATTTTCTTTTATTTATATTTTTTCATTTCCAAGTTGAACTTGCAGAAGGTCCTTGTCAGTAGGATTTATCTTCCTACACAGTTTCAGTACTCTTAAGTTGGTATTTTTCTTTACTAAACTTTATTTAAACATCTCCCATGTATTGCAGAGATGTCTTTTGATACCTTAGAGATTTCAGTCATTTATTTATTGTTTTTGAAAACAAAACTGTTTCTCACATGTACAAGTGACAAGAATTTCATTTTAAAACATGAATAACTTTTTTGTCTTTGATAAAATACACACTTGGCAAGGATCCTGAGTGTTTTACAATTTTTGAAAATTAACCTACAAGTGAGAGCAGTTTACAAATAAATCTAAAGGGTCAGTGACAAACTGAATTTAAAAAAAATTACTGTAGTTTTCATGAATGCTCATGCTCATGAATTAAATGCTTGATATGTTACAAAAGAGCAAAGTCAGAATGAGGCAAATATTCCTGGAAACATTTTGATCCATCAAGGTTTAACGTAAAAGCAACCGAAGGAAAATCAATCATTTGGTGAATTCTGTTAAATTGATATCCTCCTACTGTAAACCCTTTTTCATTCCTTCTCCCTCCCTTTTCTCCTCTTACAGCCCCCCCCCACACACACACTCACACATACATACACACACACACACACACACACATACACATACACACACGCACGCACGCACGCACGCACGCACGCACACACACACACACACACACACACACAACGTCTTTTGTTTGGATTCAGATGGCATTGAAGGCAGATCCTGTGGTCCTACTGAGGAGAATGTTAATACCCCTGCTCTGGTGTCTCTGGGGATGCAAAGAATGGACTAATGCACTGTCACACTAACCGCTCACTCTCCAAGTAAGGAACAGGAGCAACACTGCAGGCCCTAGAAGCTACTGAATGGCGCTCACAACTTATTACGAGTTGCTCCTAATCCCATCTTTAAACAGCGTGCTAACTTTCCTGCATGCATCTGTCTGGTGCTTTTTGTTATATATATATATATATATATATATATATATATATATATATATATATATATATATATATATATATATATATATATATATATATATATATATATCAGTTCTATGGAGTATTGAATGTAATTTTACAATGTTTCCTTTTGATTATTTTAGTTTTTTTAAATGTATTTACATTTTTTGTGTATCTTCAAATTTTACTCTGCCTAATCATAAAACCATATAGATATGTGATGTTGTAGACCCATTGCAGACTATGTGCCAAACAATATCATTGAAAACATTAAACATAAATGAAAATAAATATTTGGTTGCCATTTGGTGAAACTATTTCTCTACCGTGCACACCTTTTGTGTTTGCAAAGTTTTGATCTCAAACAGTGATGCCGTGCTGTAATTCAACAGCAGACTCACTAAAAACTAAAACTCATCAGAAAGACAACGGCCATTCAACTCTTGTGCAATAAAAACACAGAAAATGGATGTCATGGTAGGCTCACACTACAGGAGTTTTATAACCCAACTGATATTGAAATTGGGTTGCATAACCCTAAGAAAAAGAGGTTTTAGTGTGCCTAACATTCACACACCATAGGGAGCCCGGTCGGTGGAGGGTACATCCCACACACCAAGGCTACGGTCCTCTAGCAGCTGGAGAAGGACTGATATTCCTGTTTAACTGTATTTCCTGTCTTACCTTGGGCTGCCTATGTCACACAGTAAAGAAAAAAATCCATTATTGAGATATTTTTGATGATTTCTAAAAATCTATTATTATTGATCATATACAGTGGTACCCCTATTTACGAAATTAATTGGTTCTGGAAGAAATTTCGTAAGTACAAAATTTTGTAAGTAGAGACGCATTTTCCATGCAAATGCCCTAATCCGTTCCAAGCCCCTCAAAATTCATACACAAATGTTTTATAAAGCATAAAAATGTATCAAAACTTGTAACAAATACATGTTACGATTAGATTATTACACAATAAATGAGGGTTGTGCATAACTAAAAAAACAAAGAATAAAGAATAAAAATGATGGTCATTTACTTTTTAACTGCTGTCCTCATTGTTTTTTGCCCTATTTGGTTCATGCGCTCTTGCCTCACCATGCCGAATGACAAAGTGAATTCCGGTCCTCCTTTTGAACTTCCTCAACCACCCACATGATGCCTTAAACTTAAACTTAAACTTAAATAACGTGGTGATTGTAGATGCATTACGGCCATATTCTTTAGCTAGACCAACCAAACACATCCCTTTTTGATGCTTTTCTATTATATCTTGCTTTGTTTGTATGGACAACAAACTCTTTTCTTTGTCTTTTCTTTACCTCTTTTGTCCATAACTTTCTTAGGCTCCATAGCGAATACTCAAAAAGTTAATATATTTACATAAAACTATCAGAACACGTCATGGATCAAGGGCCGAATGACGAGGATGCTGCATAGACACCTATGCAGCGTACTTAGCCAATGAGGAACCGCCTCATTGGCTAAGATGAGGTCCCTCTTAGCCAATGGGATGCCAGGATGCTAGGTAATAGCCAATGGCAGAGCATTTATAAGAATGTTGCGTTCAGGGACCTTTGTGAGCTGCGAGTAGCAGCCCATACTGTATTTTTACCTTTCGTAACTCGAAAGTTCTTTCGTAACTAGAGGCAATATTTTCCTGTTGAGGCGTTTCGTAAGTAGAAAATTTTGTAAGTAGAAACATTCGTAAGTAGAGGTACCACTGTATGTGCATATACCTACAGCTCACAGCAGTGGGTAGCACTGTTGTCTCGCAGCAAATTCTAGGTCGAGTCCTTTCTGTGCAGTTCGTGTGTTCTTCCTGTGTCTGCATAGGTTTTCTTCAGGTTCTCCAGTTTCTTCCCACCTCCAAAGACATGTGCTTCAGGTGGATTGGTCAATTCCATATTATCCATAGGTGTGGGTGTGAGCCGGCAACATGCCTCATGCCCGGAACTCTGCTGGGATGGTGACCCATGAAAGTCTAATAAGCGGTTTGGAAAACGAATAAATGAATGAATCTGTCTATCTGTCTGTCTGTCTGTCTGTCCGTTTGTCTACATTCATGATGATGTTGGACACAGCTGAGCTCAGCAGCTGAGGAGATCGGCAAAGTGGTTCTTTGTCACCTCTACACCACATTTGTCAGGATTGAGGTGGTTTTTATCAAAATATTGAGAAAGCTCTCAACTGGCTACCTAGATCCACTGACAGCTGCCAGTCCTATGCAGAGTTGAGAACCTTTGGTGTTGCTCTTGATGTTGTTTCTGGCTTTGATGAAATTATTCTTCATGGGTCTTGACTTCTGATAGCTGGTGATGGCAGTGCTGGAGTGTGCCTTTTCAATGACTGCTCTCACCTTGTTTTGAATTAGATGCCTCTGCTACTTTCACCAAGCCTTGTCATTGTCATGCCTCTGCCTGCTCCAGTGCAGCCTCTGCTCTCCACACTCCTGCTTTGGTCAATTTGGTTCTGTTGATTCATGGAGTTGCAGCATCTCCTCCTCAATGGATTTCAATGGAAGTGTCAGTTTCAGGTGTTTCCATATAGGGCAATATTTCTCCAGTTCTTCAGGGGTTCTAACCATGTCATCAGGTAGTGGCTGATTCTTGTCTTCAAATCTGGGATTGTGGTAATCGGAAACTCAGAAAAGAGCAGTGGCCAAAGTATCCACGGCAGTTTCCTGTATTTGTACACTCATGCTTTGAATTTTCCTGGAAGGCCAGACTTATCAACATCCTTTAGCCAACCCTCAACTTATTACAGGTGTTCTTCATGGAGGCTGTGCCCCTGAGGCCACTGTCAAAGCATTTCCCCAAGCTCTTTATCAGCTTTCTATAAATACAGGGATTGATGTTCCTGTGATGGAAAAAGCAGAACATGACTGTCACTCTTTCCTTCTTCAAGACTAAGGGTCTTAATTTTGTTAGCTTAAATGACATCCTGTCCCATCCCATTAGCCTCTCTGACTCCTTCAAGACCCATCTGCCTTCAGGCACTAGTGCTTCAAGGACCAGCTTGGGGCATTGAGTTGTAGGCATTGGCCAGGTTTCCCCCACAACATCACCAGATAACCCTTTCTTTCTTGCTTCTCCAAGGAGCTGAGTGACCATACCCATGTGCTCTGAACAGCCTGGTACCCCAGGGACACTGTCTTTTTGCACGGAACCTTGAATGTGTCCAGCTTCGGTGCACCCCCACCCCCACCACCACCATTGGGCTCTCCTGGGGACATACTTCCTTTATTTGTTCCGTAGGTTGCTTTGGTATGTCCTTCACAGGAGGTCAGGTTTGATAACCTATGTTGCTGTCTTCCCTGGCTGTCATCTGTCTCTCCAACTGTCACCAAACTCTTCTTGCTTGTCAACCAGACTTTTCCTGGTAGTCATTGATTTTTCCAGTGGGAACATTGTAGTGGCTAAGGCTAAGGCACATCATCAGAGATTATGTAAATTGTATTATTATTATATGTCTAAAGGGGCTGGAAATAAACTCGTTGAATCTAACTGGAAACATGTGGTCAATCCAACAATAATGCAAATAATCTATGTGTCTATGTAATTGGTCAATCTCAAGATCTGCTCATTTTATCACCTTCGAACTTGACAGGTGTGGTGCTCTGGACCCAGCAAGTGTGGCAGTGCAATTTGGATACAGGACTCATTCAGTATTATTAAATTTTAGAATAAAAAGCTGAATAGTGCTTTGTAGAATTATTGATGTAAGTTCCATTATCCAATACAATATTGGTGCTCAAGACAGAACATCCCTGAGATGAAGCAGGACTCCTCCAGAGAAGAAGCTGCAGTATCACGCAGCCCTATAGCTCATATTCCTTTATAAGACATTAAACATGTTTCTGATTGCTGTAGTTATCAATTGAGACAACAAAATCTCCTGTCAGCCCTTGCATCAACATTGCATGTAGACTCTTGCATTGTCAATTGCTAGGTATGCAACTATATCTTGACAGGTGTCTTGCTATGCCCCCAGGGAAGGTTGATTTTGATATCTTTCTACAGAAATTTGACTTAACACAAACCTAAAGGGGCAGAGCATTTCATTTACGACAAGGCTCTTCTGTCAGCTGCTTTGTGATGTCTCTCATATGAAATTCAGCTCAAGATGTACAGATATAATCATCCGGACTTCAAATGCAAAAAACAATAACTGATATTAATCAGTCCGCCCCATTGATTTGGCAGTTTGGGTATAGTTCAGATTGGATCTGTAAATATCAAATAATGCGTACATTTCCTGTATTTTGGATCTGGAAGGATTAAAGATGCAATATACATGTGTGTGAATGAGAGGGACCCAAGTGGAAGAGTGAGGTTACAGGGAGAAGAGATCAAGAAGGTGGAGGATTTTAAGTACTTAGGGTCAACAGTCCAGAGCAATGGAGAGTGTGGAAAGGAGGTGAAGAAGTGTGTACAGGCAGGATGGAACGGGTGGAGAAAAGTGTCAGGTGTGATGTGTGATAGAAGAGTTTCAGCTAAAATGAAAGGAAAGGTGTACAAAACTGTGATGAGACCAGCGACGTTGTTTGGTCTAGAGACAGTGTCACTAAGGAAAAGACAGGAGACAGAGCTGGAGGTAGCAGAGATGAAGATGCTGAGGTTCTCTTTGGGAGTGACCAGGATGGATAGGATCAGGAATGAGTACATCAGAGGGACAGCACATGTTAGAGGTTTTGGAGATAAAGTCAGAGAGGCCAGACGAAGATGGTTTGCACTTGTCCAGAGGAGAGATAGTGAATGGTAGAAGGATGCTGAGTTTGGAACTACCAGGCAGGAGGCCTAGAGGAAGACCAAAGAGGAGGTTCATGGATGTAGTGAAAGAGGACATGAATGTAGTTGGTGTGAGAGAAGAGGATGCAGAAGACAGGGTTAGATGGAGGCAACTGATTTGCTGTGGTGACCCCTGAAGGGAAAAGCCGAAAGGTAAAGAAGAAGAAGACTTTGAAAAACAATCTCCGCGTACTACGCAATGGCTTGTTGGAGAAACATTTTAGCCGAGATGTGGTGTTTATGGCTCAATAGATCACTCTCAGTTATGGCAAGAATTTTTGTTTAAAAATGATAGGAAAAGCTGTATCAGGTATAGCACCACAATAAAATGCCAAAAATAACCGCAAAAGAGCATGAATATAGAATATGCATTATACATAGCACAGTCATTATCTATATCTATATATTTATATTTGTATCTATATAAGTGACATGTAGTTTGTGCTCACTGTTTTGATACTTTTTTTTTTTTTTGCGAACTAGCTTTGAGTTCTGAATGTCTTTGTTAACTTCACTTTCTTGGCAATTACATTGATGATTTTGCACTGAATTCTTTCATTAAAATTTGAGTGCTTATATTATTTTAATGATGTGTCAAAACAGGAAAACAAATTTAATGCAATGTGCCTTTGTAACTGTGGGCCAATCAGGATTTGATTAAGCCATCCCAAATAAGGGCCAGACTTAGATAAAGGCCAACTAAACCTGATTTTATCATAGTCACAATGAGTCAGGATAAACTGTCAGCTTTTTTCCCCAGTAGCACTTAAAGCACTACTGAAGATTTAACATGCAATCCTTTCTTGTCATAACAGAAAATTACTCACATTAATAAAGTGTCGTTTGCAAGTATCAATAAACTTTTGGACTACGCTGTATAGCTAGGTTTTTCTTTCACTAATTAATTCCTTTTCCTTCTGTTTTCCCAGCTGTGAGTTTGTAAAATGCACCACACTGTCCTTCCCTCTCCCACTCTGTATTGCTCCCTGTCAACTCCAGTCCTTTCATAATGAATGGCAAGGTACAATAATAGCTTTCAGGTTGCCATAGAAATGAGACAGGGGCCCTGTATGTGTATGAGGGTTTCGAGGCAAACTCTGTTCCCCCAACCTCATGTGAGCACCACACATCACGTCCATCTTTTCCTTCCTCTCACATCTTTTTTAAATCAGCGTTTCTTCTCTCTTTCAGGCGTCTTTCCACCGCATCGGATTTGATATATTAACATGAGAAAAATGCAAACTGAAAGTGATTAAAGAGCGATAAAATAAAGTAGGGAATATTTGAGTTCTCCATATGTGACTGTGTATTACATTCATATATCACTGACAGTCTAGACAGCTTTTGTACCCAGAGCTGTGAGAGGATCCTTATTCCACTACAAGCACAAACATCCAGGTGACTTTTTTGAGCGGTCTCCGGGGCCAAATTGAGTTTTTTTCGATGATGCGATGTCAGTCATCGTATAACTCAGGTCTCCTCCCTACAGTAAGCATCTGCAGCTGCTCTCATATATGATAAAGGTGTTTTCAAGTCCAATTATCAATCCGGTTGGTCGTTTTGGAAAATGATTAATGGCAATGGCGTGATGATGAAATGTCACTGATTGGCTTGGTTATAAAAAAGTATTAATTATACCTACAAGTAGATGTGCACATATGTCTTTTACATTGTGTTCATGTGTGCACCTTATATGCATTAATTTAGTTTGACCTGGAAGAAAAGACAAGGTGTTAAAAACAAATCAAAATTCATACCATTAGTTGAGTTCAGTTCCATTAATTAAGTTACACTATAATCCAAATAGTTAAATGCAAATAATAAATGAATGTCTTTATGGCAGCCACAGTGTACTAGCAACTGAAATATCACCCAGGCAACTTAATGAACAAATGCAGAGGAAAAAAAAAAAAAAAATCAAACGTAAGAAAAATAAAAATAAAGGATATGAAAATGACATCTATTTTTAAAAAATTCTAGAATGTTGGTACTCTTACAAAACTGTATCATGTTATTAATAAATATGACTGAAGAAACATTATAAAATGCTTGAATTGAAAAAAAGTCTTGGATCAGCCCCTCTCCACTTCTAAAGTTAATGATTTCTGTTGGGCTATCTTACTACTGCTATTACTACTGTTACTACTATTACTATTAAGACTATTAATACTACTACTAATACCAGTCATTATTATTATTATCATTAATATTAGTATGTGTAATAAATTGTGCTTTCTCTGTATTCTTCATGGGATAAATCTACAAGTGGTTCTTGAGGTTAGTGTTTAAATATTTTGTATAAGCTTTTTAATTGCTCCAAAATGCTCCGTTGTAGACAAACATGGGAGACATTTGTCTTACAGTACTTATAAATGTAGAATCAATTTTTTTAAAATTATGAATTAATTATGAATTCGGTACCAGTCTTCCTGTGTTGCACTATTTATAGTACTTTCCTTTTTTACATATTAGCCTTTTAATCGTTATTTATAGACATCATTATTTTTCTTCTTTTTTAGTAATAATTATATCCCCCTGTTTACTGAGTAAAAAAAATCTTTTGAACGTGCAATATCTAAAGACAAACTGCAGCATCCTCATTTGCGTGTGTCCTTGTGTCTTTGACGCACATTTTTTGATTTTTTGACAGGGACGCACGATTGTCCAACAGTGTGCGTCCCCGGGACACAAACTTTAAATGTGCTTCCATTAAACAAAAATATTCACATTTTTTCACTTCCTCACTTAATTTCGAACCTGGAAATCACCATTATGTTTTGAATCTGTGTGATTCTGCCTTATTAAAATCGACCCTCCAGAACAAACATAAGCGTCCTGTTGGGTTTGTCTGTCCGTTAAGGCATTTTGAAATGTCTGTTGATGTGATTAAGTGCTATACAAATAAAATTTGATTGATTTATTGATTGATTGATTGATTATCACCATGCCTCCGAAAAAGATGCAAAAGTTGGAGAAAAAGCAATTGACAATGAGTGCTTTGTTGCATAAAAAACAATCAATAGTTAATGTAGAAAAAGAGATAGATATTACTGACATATTACTGAAATTTGTGTGGAGCAGGTTCTGGCAGCTTGGTGCTGGTTCCATGGGAGAATACAGTATATGAATTGAAGGCAAAGAAAACTATTGAGTGAAAAGTAAAACGTTTTGTTTTTTTAAAAACTGTATTACATCTTTCTTTATTTCTAAAACATTTTTTTTAAATGACTACCAGGCTTTAACATTTTCATAAAACTAATTTCTTACTTTTACTCTATTTTCTTTTTACTTAAACAGTTCTGAGGTTATTAATACAAACATTAATATTAACAGTTTGTTTAGTTTTCATATTGTACCACTGACAAAACCCCATCCTTGCATATGCTTCTACCGTATAGTCTGTTGTTACTTTTGGGATACATAAACGTCATGATGGGATGCACAATTTTTTCTTGAAGCACATTCCAGGGATGCACTACTTTCTTGGGGTAAAATGAACTCTGAAACTCCTATGTTTATTATGCTGTCTTAGCATTAATTTTCACTGTATCTGAAATATTTCTATTTTAGAGGTACATAATGAAGTGATGAGGCTTCTGCAAGGCACAAACATTCTGACATGATTCTTATAGTTGGAAATATATCCAGAAATTTACCATATAATGGTTGCATTTGCAGGTTTATATATGATGGAGCGCTGACAAGAGTTCCCTTTGACAAGCTTTTATTTACATGGCATTTGCTTTTGTCATTAATAAAGAGCAAATGCACATTTTGACCGTGTATTTTTCCAGAATAAGTGTCCTCTCACACCACAGCCGTTGCACAAACCTGTCATTCAGGTGATCCTCCTGTCACATTTGTGAGAAAGAAATGTTGCTTTCTATCATCAGTGAATCTTTTCTAGAGATCTGTACTGCAGTATTTGCTTTTTTTCTGTCATCAACCTCTCAGCTTGTTTGCTTTCCAAATAACTGTGTCAGCTTCCTTTCCTTCTGCTATGTAATGTTAGCTTCTAAACATTTTTGAAGTAGTACAGTATTTTCCGTACTATAAGGCGCACCCTCAATAATTTGTTTGTGATATAATTTATTTCATATATAAGGCGCACTGGATTATAAGGCGCACACAATAAAAAATAAATAATATTTATTTGATAAACTGCAGCGGCTGTAGTTGCGCAATCCGTCCACTAGATAGAGCCACCCTGCTCAGGCAGTCATGATTGCATTCATGACTTCCTGACTACCTTTGAATGGCCCCTATTTTTATGTCAATAAGCCATTCTGAGCCTCATCAAGAAAACCTGATTACTTGATCACTTTGCCATCTTAGAAAGAAGTCAACACACATATTAAAAAACCTGACATTAAAAAGTGGTTAAATTCATTACGAGTGCAGTCAGTGCGAAATATAGCGGATTTCTCCTGATCTGAAGTTCGAAGCAGATATTTAAGCTCCGAAGTTCGCCTTTGTTTATTAATTAAATATTGTTTCGATTGATCGGTAGTCCAGTCGGAGGTGAGGTGCAACTATTTGCTGCTGTGTGTCCTAAACAATTTTTTAACTAGTTTTTAATGTCAGGCTGCTAATTTACTGGCAAATATGACGCTGTTTTACTCCTAGAACTGACTTAATGTCGGTGTCTCACCGCCATGAATCTCACCGCACGTCCTGCAGACAGAATACACAAGCCTGAATGCGCCCCTCCGCCGCCCGCCCAGAGCTATCAACTACATTTGTAAATCAATTGCAGCACACCCGTTGGCACCTTTGTCTAGCAGTGACTCTGCTCTTGAAATTTCAGAAAAGGCTGGAAGTTCATCTTTGAGGGTCTTTCATTCACCTTTATGCCAGTTTCTCCGTGTGTTTCCACAGACTAATAGAATGGACCGTCACTAGATTCCAGATGACAGCACAATGGCATTTTTTAGACTAATTAAATTTAAAGTGGGTTATTTCCTACGCCAAATAGTTAGGAAATACTGAGATCAGTCAGTCAGTCAAACTTTATTAAGAGAATTGTTGAAAGTTCCTTATGTTTTGCTACGTAATCACCGGTGCTCCAACAGTCTGCTATACCGTCTGAGAGCAGCTCAGTCAGAGCCGGGACTTCGGTGACGCCCCTTGACTACCGTTGTTAGGGGGCGTGGGCCCGAGTGCCTTGTGAGGGGGTTCCTCTGGTGGCGGAGTGCGGCATGACTGGCGGCCAGACTGCCGGCTTTTTTTCAGCGATCATGTTTTTAAGCAATATTAATATGAGTATTAATCCATATAAATAAGACGCACCGGATTATAAGGCGCACCACGGGTTTATGAGAAAATTTTAGGCTTTTAGGTGTGCCGTATAGTGCGAAAAATACTGTAAGCCTGTCCTTCACTTATTTCGTATTTTAATTTAACATATGGTTGTTCTCTTTTCTTTTTATCCAGTAGTACGAAATATGTTTTAGTCACCAAAATAAAATAGAATGAGCCAGCTAATTAATTCATTGACTGCAGCATGGTGCTTTAGAGTGTCCTTCAGTGTTTTCCCACTCAGATGTTTAATGGAATATTCATTTATGTGCCCACAAATGTATTTTTCTAATCAATACAATATCGACGGGTTCATTATAAATGGTTCTATTGAGTAAGAAGAAATTATTTCTGATTTTGCAAGGACTATGTCAAGCAATTCAGTTTCTCATTATACCAACACTTTGCTCAGCATTTCCGACATGGTGCATCACTACCTCTATGTGGCACCTTCAGCTACTTCTAATGTACAACTAAAAATATTAGACCTTAAAAGAAATAGAAATACGTGAAGAGTGACAAGTCCTGTATGGAAAAGGTGAGGGTGTACGGATGAGTAAAACATTGGAACTTCACATAGTTTAAAATGTGATGCATCCAAATATTTCCAAGAATAACTGCCTAGCTCTCTCCTTCTGTTTCTGTCTCTGTTGTAAGGGACAAAACATTTAATCAATAAGTATAAATTAATTTTTTCACAAATCATTTTAAAAATTAGTGTGGTTTATAATTAATTAATTTTAGCTAATTTATACTCTTAACCCATTAGTTTGGTAGTTGAAATGGTGTAGCATTACAAAGGGTCTGAATTTGAGAGGAATAGATTATTTTGAAGTGGCATAAATCCACTTCTTGAAAAGAAAAAATAGGAGAAAGTGTCAAACTACAGAAATTCCTGAATACAGAGCATTTCAGATGACATGATTGTTATTAGGCCAGTGAAAATCGTGCTTAACAATAATCTGCTCCGGAGTGGGCTATGATCAAAATAAGAGAATCAAACCTTAAAAGCAGTATTTCCATGTCTGCATGTATATAGTTTACAGGGTATGTTCTGTTATACTCTGAAATGAACCTCTCCTTTTTTGATCAAATCCAAAAGACGCCCAAGATTTAAGCTGATCTGCCAGAGAAGAATGAGCCTCACTCTTTTGTGAAGAACAGGTTTAAGTTGTTGCCATGGAAATGTAAAAATGCAAAAAATGTAAGACGTCTAAAAGGCAAAAAGCATCCCAAACGGCATATGTTGGTGTATTGAGTTTATCATTTGCGTCTAGTGTTGAATGTCGTTCTTCTTAAAATACGTCATTGTGCTGTACATTTTTGTCCATGGTTGTAATTTGTCGTCTACCTCTTGAAATGCCCTTGTGGCTTAGCATATATCAGGAAAACGAAACGGGAATTAAAAACGAGGATTTCTGAACATAAAAGCAGCATAAGGAATAAAGATGAAAGATCCCCAGTGGTCAGGCACTTTAATTCTTCTGGCCATGATGTCTGTCCCCTTAAATTTCAGGGCATAGAAATGATACAGCCCTTTAAAAGGGGCAGTGATAGAGACAGATTTCTGTTACAGAGGGAAGCCTATTGGATTCATACATTACAAACAGAAAATCCAAAGGAGTTGAACGAAGAACTGCTGTTGGGTTGTTTTTTATAATCCTTTGAGAACCCCACTACAGCAGTGATTCTCATTCTAACTGTGCGGTTATTTACCCTGTTCGTCTATTCTGTGTAGTGTGTATATAAGTCTCTATTGTTCCCTAATGCACAACTAATAGTTAGGCCATGCTGCTTTACATGTAGTTCCGTCTACATTTAGTCATTCTTATTCATTTGAGAGGAGTTTTTGTGTATATTATGTATTTTTTGTATATTATTGTATGTATTATTCAAAGTGACATCAGGGTGGCTCCGACTTGTATTTATTTTTATATGCCATTTGCCCTGGACACATTTAGAGTCGGTATTTGTATCTGGTGATCATATTTATTCTGCCAATTTTCTATTGCTATTTATAATTATCTTTTGTAAACAAAGATGTAGGTCACTTTCTACTAGTAGGGTCTTATAGCTCTTAACCCATTCTTCTTGCATTACCTTTACATGCTATGTCCCTCAATAGAATTTGGTGCTATGAATTTTTTGCTGTTATTTTTGATGGTCCAATCTGCACAGAACATGAATGGATAGTAGTTTTTATAGTGCTTTGAAATTGATTCAAAAATGTATTAATTTTCTCTTGTACATATCTAGCCTTATAAGATTTGTTTGTTTGTTCTGACGTACCTCCTCATTTGAACAGGCTGTGTCAGGGTGGTTTTTCCACAGATGAATTCTGTTAGTTAATCATGTGTTCTCTGTGCTGATTGTTACTTGATTCTGACCTCACCTGTTTATGATGGATGTCAGTTCTATTGTTCTTGTTCACGCTGATGAAGGCTGTTTGCTGAAATTCGTCCGTGATTTGCCCATAATAAATTATTTAAGTGTTTATCTGTGAGTGCCGGTTAACTGATTTTTTTAATCTTTGCCACTACCATGCACCTATTACACTATACAAGTTTTGGAGCTGTGCGCGCCGTCTCCTTCACCATGCTTGTAATTTGATCAAATGCTGCAAAACGGTGCTGGTCACAGGTGTTCATTTCTCCTTTCTGTTGTAGGTAAATTATGACATAAAGTCATGTGTCCACATGCTTGATCCATATAGATCATGTACAGAGATCTGCATGCAGGTTGCAGCAGCACACTTAGGCTGGGTAGCTAAGACAGCCATGATAAGGAGAGTGTGTCTTTCTGTCATGGATGAGTTTTTCGCAGGCCAACTAAAGGCTCTCTTGGCCAATGTCCACGTGGCACAAAAAGGCACCAGCATTCCTGATGTCTGTGGCTAATCTGTGGTGTCAGCTTGTGTTAACGCCGCACCGCCAAATTTGAGGGCACACAGGGCCGGGGTATATTAAAAACTTCCATCAGCAGCATTCCTCCAGAGGAGGGCGGGTCTGATGAGAGCAAGGGTCACCTGAGGTTGAATGTTGGTTGTGTGCTAGAACCGCTTGTACTGTAATGGTCTGATCCACTGGACAGGAGGTGGGGCTGGAACTGGATGGAGGGGAACACACTTCAAAGAGAAAGCGCTTTTTTCTTGTCTATCCTCATTGAAACCGGGCTAAATGAGCTTTGTGGAGCTTTTGTTCCTGCTGTTAGACAACTCAGTGACTCGTCGGAAGATGCCGAAAAGGACAGGAGGTCATATGGGTAGTTAATTATCTGCTTCTCAACCTGACAGATGCTTTCTGCATGTAGCCCTGATCAACCTGTAATGAGCATGAGATATTGTTCTGCCAAATTCGAGAAGTCTAGCAACTATATTGTCAATTCTGAAAGTTGCAAGAAGTCCACACAGGGATGAGATAGAGCCTTTGTACTTGAGTACAGAATCAGCCCTGCAGCTTCCTGCTGTTATTTGAATACACAAACATTCAAAGAGTGCCACAGTTTACTTGTCCAAGAGATTAACAACAGCATAAAACATTACGGATAAAATTAGCAGGTGCATATATTGATGTTGCAAAGCATATTTCTGATGGTCTTAGACTTCTGTGCATGTGTGTGTAACATGTGCCTGCCATCCCTGACTCCCAGAGGGGCAAAAACAGGAATGCACTCAGGGTAAGGGGTCAGAGAGCTTTCTACACGTAGCACTGGCAACAGGTGCTGTACAAAAGGCACAGCCAAATCTTTTAAAAATACATTTAACCTTCAATCATGTTAAATATTTCATCCATCCAGCCATTTTCTATGCCTCCGGGTCAAGGGGTGCTGGAGCCTATCCCAGCTGACTGGGGGCGTGAGGGTACTCTCAGGGTGCGACAAGGTTAAATATTCTTAATTATGTAATTTCCATGTTATCTGATGTTTTGATAACTGTTTCTTTTACAACACTGTAATTAAATAATGCATTATTTTAAACGGTGCAATCTGCGACTGAAACATCTGTACAGACCTCTCACTGCTGAGAGGTTGGTACTGTCTCAGGGAAATGATAGCTCTGTGCCAAGGTATTTCTTCTCCCTCCTGAGAGAGGCCCCACCATTCAGCACTGTGAGGTCAACAAGTACAGACCATTACCCACAATGCCCCTGAGCAGGAAAAAAAAACTTAAATGTGCAGGGCTGTTCCTTTAAGATGGTAAGACAGGAGCTGCCTGAATGTACTCGGAGACAAAGCTGCAGCCAAGATGGAGAGAAGGAGGCAGAGGCAGAAAATGGGAAACGGAGATCTTCCAGTGACATGGAAAAAGGACAAACTTGTGTTCCCTGTTTCTGCTGCACAACTCTTAAGTTGCACTTCTCTGTATTGTAAAATTATGGGTGTTGGTTCACGCATTGTGCTGCTCGGATAGAAGGAGTCTTGTTGCTAGGAGAAGAGAGATTCAGCTTTCTCTTATTGGCCACTGGTATGCGTAAGATGGCCCAATGAGAGTCCTCCCCCTAACAGCGGTGCAATAGAGGAGTTACCCCACATGTTTGATTAATATGTCAGACATGTTTTATGGGTTAACGTGAATCTGGCGGGTAGTATTGAAGAGACCACAGCTGGGATTTTGTGTGTCTGCACAGTGTGCCAGGGGAACATGCCTCACTGACACATCACAGACAGAGCTCCGAGGTCAAGCAATGCTCCCGATTCTGAAAAATATTCACACACACACATGCACACACACACACACACGCACGCACGCACGCACGCACGCACGCACGCACGCACGCACGCACGCACACACACACACACACACACACACACACACACACACACAGCATGTTCACTGTACTAATGAAATAACTTGAAACAGCCTGGAGTAGAGTGGGAAAAGGAAATAGGATTCCTCATGTGTGCATGATTATTGGGAGAATGCAGGGAAAAAAGGAGAAGCAGAAGTGAAGAACTGAGGGTGCGGATTTGTAACAGAGAGATGTAATATTTAAAACACGATGCAGCTGTTAACACTCTTTAAATCTCAACACAAATCATGGGAAGGAAACCTGTAGGAGTTGTTTTTTTTTAGTTTTTTTTTAGCTTTTTAGTCAGATGTGTCTGCTGCTGTTCAAAATATTACCATGCTATTTTTATCAAACGTTTCAGGAAATACGTTTATTTATTTATTTATTTTAAATTAAATTAGAAAATTCTCTGTCCTTTAAATCTCAAGTTTCAGTTGTGAGTTGATTAGCTTAGCATAAAGACTGACGGGCAAAAAAGCTTGCTAAGTTCTCCTTAAAGGTTAAAGCATGTCTACCAGAACCACAAAAACTCACCTATGAACATTTGTTAATTTCAATTACAAACAAAAAACATTTGCTGTTAACTGTCTTTGGTAATGATTTATGTTTTAATTTGTTTATTTTCTAATTTTTGTTGTAGCTGCCAATGTCATACCTGGAGCTAAAGAAATAGACTCTTTTCCATGTCACACATTTTGAATTGTCACGGTTAGAAAGGCACGAGTGTTACAAATAACAATACTTAAAGCTCATTTCTATTCAAACATCATTATCAGTCTGGATAGTGTACCAGTCAGGAATCATGTCCCTGAAATAGATGCAGCTAAATGAAATGCAGCTATCATTATCTTACTAACACCCTAAATCCGCTGTCCAACTAAAAGAGGCTACAGTATCTCTTCACGATGCAAATCATGTCTGAAGAAATAAATAAGAAACAAAAAACAATAATGATGACTATTTTTTTTCTAAACTTATTCTTACGTCTATTTATGAGGTTAGCATTGCGGATTTTATCTCTGGTTTAAATAGCCTGAAAAAGGAGTGAAATATTTCTCCATGTTATAAATGAAAATGATTTTCTTCCATTTAATTGTCTTTTATATTTGGATTATTGTACACTTAGTTTTCCAACACACTTTATGTAAGCTACACAGATTATCTCACTTTATAACAACATTTCCAGATGCGTCTTGCAACTTGTCAGTCAGATCTGTGTGTGTGTGTGTGTGTGTGTGTGTGTGTGTGTGTGTGTGTGTGTGTGTGTGTGTGTGTGTGTGTGTGTGTGTGTGTGTGTGTGTGTTTGTGTGTGCGTTTTAATATTTAATAACTCCTTGCAGTTTAAACTCAGCTTTAATTTGCGTGTGAGTAGCAGCGACAGTGATAGTATGTTAGTGTAATCACAGATACATCTGTGAGTTTTCTTGTTGGAACATGTCAACATGTCAGCTGTTCATTGACTGTGGAAAATTCACATAATTTTCATTGTAGCTCGCCATTACTGACAAACTGAACACAGGTCTAATGAGATACATGAAAATGTCTGGGTTTGTAGTATCAAGCAACAGCTTCATAAAATACCAAATTACTTTTGGACAGTAAATGATTTTGGTGGAGTACAAACATTGGTAATTTATGTTATGTTTTTCCTCATGTCAGCAATACTGTGTGGTCACCACCAATATTTAACATGAGTCTAACAGTTTAACCCGTCTATCCCATTTTTATTTATTACTAGGTTGAAAGCATGTCTGCATTTAAGAAGCATCAGCTACTCTGTTCTCCTCCACCGTCCATATTTGCATTTAGTGTTTTGTTGTTTTTCAGTTTTGATTTAGTCTCACAGCTTCCATCCCTCTTGTCAGATTCTGCAGCAGAAGCAGAACAGAACAATTTCACTGTGACCGTATGTCTCCAAAGGATCCTGGTGACTGTGACTATACAGATGTTCACAGACGTGCCTGACTTCAAATATTTCTTGATCTCTGGGAGGCAGAAACTTTCAGAGATATTCATGTCACAAATGAGGAACAAGCCTGACACTCTTGTACCAGATGCTTGGTGTGATCTTGATATTAATATTGCCAGTCAGGAAGTATTAATAGCAATATGACTGGTGTGTTAGTCAAATAAGTAATCAGTAGTTGTAAAATATTTTTATAGTAACATATCTAGTAATATAACTACTAGATATTGATTAGTACAACAAGCTACCTCATCATTTTATGTTTTGATTTCCCAATTTAAAAACAATTATTTTGAAAACACTGTAATTTATAATCTTGCATTTTATGTCATAACCTTGAAGGCAACAAGCAAGTTCATTATATTTCTAAATTTGATTCTAAAGTCTGTTAACAGTAACATTTTTAATTCTTATCTAATTTACCCATGACAGTATTTACTTATTTCTTACAAGAGGCAGATGGACTTTGCTAAAACACCAAAGTACATATCTGGAAACTGACCGGATTCATGAGAGTTTTAACTTGGTTATCATCTCCATTAGACAAACTGGTGATGTACCAGTACATCCAGAGGTCAAACAACTATATGTATGTTACACAAGATCTCTGATAGAGAGTTGTGCAGTACTCACAAAACTGAAGCTGCAGCCCCATCTCTGTTGATGCACAACAACATCTGCATGGTGACAGCATTGCAAAAGAGTTGTTGTAGGTGAAGTGAGACAGGAGATGGGTAGCAAGACCAAAACAAATACAGTAATCAAGTTCCACCCCCCACCGCACACCCCCAAACTAATATTTGCAAAGAAGCCAAAAGTCGCTTTTTGTTGGCAGTACTGATGTCGTGGAGTTATACAGCTCTCAACAGCCAAAAGTAGCTGAACATCAATGGACCAATCCCATTTGAGGAGTAAGCCTGAAGGTTTAATCGGCCATCGGCATCAGCTGTGTTGCTATATTTGGGCCCAGAAAATGCTGACTCACTGTGTTAAAAGACACAAGAAAATAAGCACACAGCCAGCATCCTAAGAAGTTACAGAATGTTTATTTGTATAATTACAGTGCTAAAGGTCAAGTTTGGGGACTAAATATACTGGTATGATCTGCTTTCATCCACTATTATCAGGGAAACGTGGGTATATTATTTTAATCATGTGTTTGTTTGTTTTTAATATTTACAAGACAAGAACGGAGTATACATTGAGGAAGTGGGTACAATTGTAAGACTTTTAGAAAGCTTTACTGTGCCCCTCCACTCTTACTTTAATCCACTCAATCACTCTACACTCAGGGCAACACACACCCATCATAAAACAGACCTAAAATTAACAGAAACGGAAACTGGGATCTCATGAAAACTATTCTGAATATCAAAATCCCCATTTAACCCAGTGATATCCTCAAAATTTCACTTTTCTGGGCCTTCGCTGATTGAACTTTTGCACTTTTGTGAGTTTTTGCGTCAGTTTTGTAACTCGCTGCCCTAAAATGTTGCACAGGCCTTTGTCTTCTTTTGCATGTGTTGGCTTTGCTCATCAGGTCCACAGAATAAACAGCTGACGTTAAAACCCTGCAAAGAAAATACAAGTCCCGACCTGCTAACTGCTTCATTAGATACTGCAAATCTTCAGCGGAGCCCACTCCCTGCAGCAGTCTTTGTCTAATCATGCTAAATAAGAAAATGAAACCAATGTTGCGTGGATATAAAAATGATTCACAATTACAGATATCTTTGTTGAAAAGCAAATAGACATTATGACATAGTGACATAAAAAACAATCTACTTTAAGTTGATAATTAAAGGGAATTGTTTGCGTCAGAATTGGCTACAGGGAACAAATCTGTCAGCACTTTATTGCAGAATAAATCAAAAGAAACATCTGCTGGATTCTTATTTTATGAGATGTTCTGACTGCAGTGGATCAAGAGAAAAATCTCTGATTTTCCTTTGCAATTATTTTTAATTTGTTGATCATAAACTATTTAAGTATGTAAGAGTATCAGTGAAGTATTCATTTGTGTAGAGACGAACAGAGAAGAAAGTGATGAGAAACTGTTGAACTCAGTCAAACCATTCATACTCATACTTTGATGACATCCACCTTGATTTTTATGAATCATTGTGAGGCTCTTTCTGTGCTACTTGTTGCCCTCAATAATAAATTGGTTGGAAAAACTGCAGAAAAGCTGTTCAAAGGGTTCTTAAAGATTTGGCTGTTGCTCGTGTTGTTTCTTTCCACATTGTTCACTCACCTTTGGAAATATGCATTTATTTGCTGTGACAATATACGCAGCCCAAAAAGTAAATCAACAAACTCCTTTTCAATTATCTTCAATTTAAATGCATCATTATCATCTGAGATTTTTTGTGTGTATTTTGGTCATTTTTGAACAAAGGTGAGTTCTTACTTCTGTCCACTTCAGTCTTGAATGTCACTTTAAATGTACTTTTTCTTGCATCTCATTTTTGTTGATGCTCTCTGCCTCAAGTGTTAAATAAATTAAGACATAAAAGTCACAGACCACAATCCTTTTGAAGTTGCGGAGTGGGCTGGAAGTTCCAGACTGTTACAGACTTGAATCCTCTTAGTCGTTGTTGAGCCTGGCTCTGAGCCAGAAAGTGAATCCGTTAAGATTCAGTTGAAAGAAGACATTTGTTCAATAAGTCAACTACAGTGTACAGGGAAACACAACATTGACGTTAGTGGATACAAGTTTGAATATTGTCCTATTTTTCAAACACAAATAACTCAAAACCCCATTGGTGTGCTATTTTTTTCCTATCTTACCATTTTTATTAATAAATCTCGGTCAGGCAGTGAAATCAAACCCTTTGCAGACTAAGAGGAAGGCTGTTAGTGCATAAAATAGAGTCATGTGCTTCCCTCTAGTGGAAGATGTGTCAAGCTTCCCTTACAGCAAGTTTTAGTTTCACTGTGCATAATGTTTTCATCTTCATCATCTTTCAACCCGCTGAGTCCGCTAACGCGGGTCGCGGGGTAGCCAGTGCCTATCCTGGCAGTCTCAGGGCGTGAGGCGGGGGACACTCCGGGCACGACGCCAGTGTACCGCGGAGCCACATAGAAACAAACAAGCATTCACACACACACTCACTCCTATGGTCAATTTGGGACCGGCCAATCAACCTGAAGCGCATGCTTTTGGAGGTGGGAGGAAGCCGGAGAACCCGGAGAGAACCCACGCAGACACGGGGAGAGCATGTGAACTCCGCACAGAGCGGGACTCGAACCCGGGTCCGCCGTGTTGTGAGGCAGCAGCGCTAACCACTGCGCCACCGTGCCGCCCATAATGTTTTCAAATTTATTAATTAAAATTTAAATGAATAAAAGTCTAATCATATCCAACCATTAGTTTATTTTATGTGTATTTAAATCCTGAAAACATTGAAATAATATACTTCTCTAATTCCAAGTTAAAACATTCTATATATTAAACTGTAAAACATATTAATTCAACATGCTGCAGAACAGTGCGGCTGCAATACTAAGTCATGATTTAACAATTAGCCTGTAAAAATATTATTATATCATTATCTATTATATTATTAATGTACACTTGTAGTATTTTTTTTACTTCTTCTTTTCCTTTGGGCTTTTCCCTTCAGGGGTTGTCACAGCGAGTCAGTTGCCTCCATCTAACCCTGTCCTTTGCATCCTCTTCTCTCACACCAACTACCTTCATGTCCTCTTTCACTACATCCATAAACCTCTTCTTTGGTCTTCTTCTAGGCCTCCTGCCGGGCAGTTCAAAACTCAGCATCCTTCTACCAATATATTCACTAACTCTCCTCTGGACATGTCCACACCATCTTAGTCTGGCCTCTCTGACTTTATCTCCAAAACCTCTAACATGTGCTGTCCCTCTGATGTACTCATTCCTGATCCTATCCTTCCTGGTCACTCCCAGAGAGAACCTCAGCATCTTCATCTCTGCTACCTCCAGCTCTGTCTCCTGTCTTTTCGTTAGTGACACTGTCTCTAGACCAAACAACATCGCTGGTCTCACCACAGTTCTGTACACCTTTCCATTCATTTAAGCTGAAACTCTTCTATCACACATCCCACCTGACACTTTTCACCTGTTTTCCACACTCGCCATTGCTCTGGACTGTTGACCCTAAGTGCTTAAAATCCTCCACCTTCTTGATCTCTTCTTCCTGTAACCTCACTCTTCCACTTGGGTCCCTCTCATTCACACACATGTACTCTGTCTTACTGCAACTAACCTTCATTCCTCTCCTTTCCAGGACAAACCTCCACCTCTCTAGCTTCTCCTCCACCTGCTCCCTGTTCTCACTGCAGATCACAATGTCAGTGAGAACTGACATCATACAAACATCATAGTCCATCATAGTCCATGGAGATTCCTGTCTAACCTCGTCTGTCAGCCTGTCCATCACCATAGCGAACAAGAAGGGGCTCAGAGCTGATCCCTGATGCAGTCCCACCTCCACCTTGAACTCCTCTGTCACACATACAGCACACCTCACCATTGTCTTACAGTCCTCATACATGTCCTGAACCGCTCTAACATACTTCTCTGCCACTCCAGACTTCCTCATACAATACCACAGTTCCTCTCTGGGCATCCCGTCATAAGCTTTCTCCAGATCTACAAAGACACAATGCAGCTCCCTCTGGCCTTCTCTGTACTTCTTTATCAACATCCTCAAAGCAAATACTGCATCTGTAATACTATTTTTTGGCATGAAACCATACTGCTGCTCACAAATGCTCACTTCTGCCCGTAGTCTAACTTCAACTACTCTTTCCCTTAACTTCATTGTATGGCTCATCAGCTTTATTCCTCTGTAGTTGCCACAACTCTGCACATCTCCCTTGTTCTTAAAAATGGTCATCATCACAGGCATCTTCTCACTATCAAAGATCCTGTTGAACAACCTAGTCAGAAACTCTACTGTCACCTCTCCTAGACATTTCCATACCTCAAGGTACAGTCATCAGGACCAAGTACCTTTCCACTCTTCATCCTCTTCAATGCCCTCCTCACTTCATCCCGACTAATCTGTGCTACTTCCTGGTCCACAACAGCCTCCTCTTCTAGTCTTTGTTCTCTCTCATTTTCCTCGTTAATCAACTTTTCAAAGTACTCTTTCCATCTTCCCATCACACTTCTGGCACCTGTCAATAGACTTCCATCCCTATCCTTAATCACCCTAACCTACTGCACGTACTTTCCATTGCTATCTCTTTGTCTTGCCAACCTGTATAGATCAGTCTCTCCCTCCTTACAGTCCAACCGAGCATACAAGTCATCATTAGCCCCTTGTTTGGCCTTTGCTACCTCTACCTTCACTTTACGCTGCATCTCCTTGTACTCCTGTCTACTCTCCTCAGTCCTTTCAGTGTCCCACTTCTTCTTAGCTAACCTCTTTCTCTGTATACACTCCTGTAACTCCTCATTCCACCACCAAGTCTCCTTATCTACTTTCCTTCCAAGTAACACACCAAGTACTCTCCTACCTGTCTCCCTGATCACATTAGCTGTAGTTGTCCAGTCATCTGGAAGCACCTCCTTACCACCCAGAGCCTGTCTTAACTCCTTCCTAAAAGTCATGCAACACTCTTCCCTTTTCAGCTTCCACCATTTCGTCCTCTGCTCTACCTTTACCCTCGTCATATTTCTCACCATCAGAGTCATCCTACACACCACCATCCTATGCTGTTTGGCTACACTCTTGCCTACCACTACTTTGGAGTAACTGCTCTCCTTCAGATTAGACCGTCTACACAAGATGTAGTCTACTTGTGTGATCCTACCTACACTCTTATAGGTCACCCTATGTTCTTGCCTCTTCTGGAGGAAAGTATTCACTATAGCCATCTCCATCCTTTTTGCAAAGTCAACCACCATCTGTCCTTCTGCATTCCTCTCCTGGATACCAAACCTGCCCATCACCTCCTCATCACCTCTGTTTCCTGCACCAACATGTCCATTGAAGTCTGCACCAATAACAACTCTCTCACTTCTAGGTATGCCCTGCATCGACGCTGTGCAACCACGATCTGGAGCTAACAGCTGTTAGCATCAGACCCTACTACCTGGCGCGTGAATTCTCACACGTTATTGTCCTCGCCGTCTACATCCCTCCACGGGCGGACCCAGAGACTGCACGAGAGACCATCTGTGGGACCACCTCTGCTCTTCGGACCCGGCACCCGGGGGCGCTTGTCATTATCACCGATGACTTTAACCACGTCACCCTGGACTCATCTCCCCCCACAATGGTCTAGTGTGTAGACTGTCCCACACGGAAGAACAGAACCATTGATCTGTTCTACACTAATGCTAAGGAGGCATACACCGCCACCCCCCCCTCCCTCCACTAAGTATATCAGACCACAACCTAGTGTACCTACAGCCCACCTACATCCTGCTGGTGAAACGACTGCCAGCAACAACACGGCAGGTCAGGAGGTGGTCCCCGGAAGCGGAGGAGATGCTGAGGGACTGCTTCCAGACCACCGACTGGGATCTCATCGTGGGCTCACACGGGGAGGACATTGAGGGGGCAGCTCAGTGTTTTACAGATTACATGAACTTCTGTGTGGCCCCTGTCAGGACAATCATGTTACCCCAACAACAAACCATGGGTAACCAAGGAAGTCAAGGCTGTCCTGAATAAGAAGAAAAGGGCGTTCAGGAGCAAGAACGAGGAGGAGATGAGGAAGGCCCAGCAGGAAGTGAGACTCTGCCTGAGGGAAGCCAAGGAGGCGTATAGGAGGAAGCTGGAGAAGCAGCTAGGATGCAACCAGCTGCAGGAGGTCTGGAATGGGATGAGAACCATCACCGGACACGGGAAATGGCACAGCACTGTGGAGGGGAATAGTGGACGAGCGAATGAACTAAACAGCTTTTTCAATTGGTTCAGCTCCCCCACCACTCCCGGCTCCTCGTCCCAGGCCTCTCCTGGTCCTGCAAACCACTCCACTGATGCTCCCTCCTCCTGTGCTTCCTCTCCTTCCACCCCTGTCACTTCTCCCGAGCCCACTCCAAGAACTGCGAAGCTCAACGGCCCCACCTCAACCACTGTACTTCCAACTTCGCTACGACCTCCTGCTCCCACCATGACTGAGACCGTTATCACTGCAGAGCTAGTGATGACAACGCTGAGGAGGCTCCGTGACTGGTCACTCAACTCGGACTGCGTGTACAAGAAGGGGCAGAGCAAGATGTACTTCCTGAGGAGGCTGGCCTCCTTCAACATCTGTCCTAAGCTCCTTCCCATGTTCGATCAGTCCATAGTCTCCAGTGTGCTGTCATACGCCATTGTGTGTTGGGGTGGCGGGGCCAGGAAAAGAGATATGGATTGTCTGAACAGACTCATCTGCAGAGCGGGCTCAGTGGTCGGGCTGAGTCTGGACTCTGTGGATACGCTTCTGGAGAGCAGGACCATATCTAATGTTAAGGCTATCATGAACAATACCAGCCACCCCCTGCACCACCTTCTCCCAGCAGAGAAGCACTTTCAACGGCAGACTGCTGTCACACAGCGCCTCCACAGAGAGGCTGAGGTCCTCCTTCGTGCCCCGTGCCATCGGTACAATGACTCTCTCAGGAGGAGCGGGGGGGAGGGGGCTAGGTCAGCACGTGGTTGAACAGATTTAATTTTATACTGTTTATATTTTAATTTAATTTTTTACTGTTTACATTTTAATTTAATTTTATACTGTTTATTTTTTAGTTATAGTTTAGTATATACTGTAAGTCCTGTTAATGTTGCATGTGTCTGTTAGTGTAGTGTATGCCTTGTGGTATGTCCTGTGATGTCAGTGTTTCTTTTTCTCCTGGTGTTTATCCAGTATTTATTCGTTATGTAATGCCTGAGCAGTGGATATGTACAATTTCCTCCGGGATTATTAAAGTATCTATTCATTCATTCATTTTCATAATACCACCGCTACATCTGCCGCAGCGGGCCACGGGGAGCTGGAGCCTATCCCAGTTGCATAGGGCGTGAGGTGGGGACACTCCGGTGCACCGCGGAGCCACACACAAAGACATACAACCACTCACACACACACTCACTCCTACGGGCAATTTGGGACTGGCCAGTCAACCTGAAGTGCATGCTTTTGGAGGTGGGAGGAAGTGTGGGTTCTCTTCGGAAGCCGAAGAGAACCCACACAGACACGGGGAAAGCATGCGAACTCCGCACAGAGCGGGACTCAACCCTGGTCCGCCGTGTTGTGAGGCGACAGCGCCACCCACTGCGCCACCGTGACGCCTAAAGTATCTATCACTTCGTCAAAGTCCAACCAGAATTCCCCTTCTCCTCCAGCTCACATCCTACCTGTTGAGTATACCCACTAACAACAATCGACATCACTCCTTTGATTTCTAGCTTCAGACTCATCACTGTGACACTTTTTTACACCTAACAAACTCCTCTTTCAAGATAACTCCTACTCCATTCCGCTTCCTTTTGTTTGGCAAAAGTTTTACGGCGGATGCCCTTCCTGACACAACCCTCTGTATTTATCCAGGCTTGGGACCGGCACGACAAGACACTGGGTTGTGCCCTCTTGTCGCTACGTTATAAATAGGACCAATACAATAAATAGTCCAACACGGGTATGTGAAACATCCCAATATCATGATGTTTTCATCATCATAATTCCCCGGCTTCACTTTATACTGTGGCTTCCTTTCAGTGTTTGGGGTTTGTCTGAGAAACTGTCTGTGGCCCCTAGACCCAAAAAGAACAGTCCCACTTTCATCAGTCTACAAAGTTTTACACCATTTTTTCTTGGGCCAGTGGATGTGTTCTTCAGCAGATTCCTGTCTTTTAACAATGGGACTTTGCAGGGGCTTCTTGCTCGTACCTTGGCTTAACATAGAGGTCATGTGATTGTTACAGTACTCGGAGACCACCTCAAATCTTCTCTGATCCTCCTGGAGATGAACGTTGGCTGAACCTTTGCCATTTTGGTTATTCTCAAATCCATGTGAGTAGGTTTTCTTTTTCTTCCTCAACTTTCTGGATTTGGCCTCCATTTTAAAGCGTTTAACATCTTTTTTTGCACTACTTTATAGGTTTTCCCCTGTTTTGCTAACTCCTCAATTACGCTCTTCTTCTCTTCTCTTCTCTTCTCTTCTTCTGAACAGTGCCTTGAATGACCCATTTTTCTTTGTTTTTCAAGGACAAATGCAGTCAGCATCCACAGCACCAGTTGTCTTGATCCTTAACTGAGGGCAACCTGTATATCACCTTTTTTTCACATAATCAATGATTGAACTCAGCACTGCTATTTTTTTTAACATTGACTCTGTATTATCATATGCAATGACTTTTACCACTTTTCTTGCTTTGAAAATAGAATGCAAGGGTAGGCATTCAAATGAAAAATTATTTAAAGAATTTTAAGGTTTCGTCACATTTTAGACACCCTGCTTTTATTATGAACATTACTGTAAGTCTTACGAGATGAACCAAAGATTTCAGGTTTTGATTCATCAGTCCAGAGTACCTTCTTCCAGTCTTCAGTACCCCACTGCCAGTGCTTTACGGCACAGGTGAGCCTCTTTTTCTTATTCTGAAGTCTCAGCAGTGGCTTTCTTGCTGCGACTTGACCCATCAAACCTGCAACTCGCAGTTTTCTCTTCACAGTTGAAGAGAAAAGTCATAGGGACTTTCTCCCTACGACTGCTGTTGAGCTGTGCTTGAAGTTGTTGTCCTGTGAGTTGCCTATCACCCAAGCTGTTGACTCTCAGAAACACAACTCCTGGCTGTTGTGGCTTTGGTTCTACCAGACCCCTTCCTGCCAGCATTTACACCAGCGTTTGCTTTTTGATGGTGAAGGACACAGTATTTACTGACACCTTGACTTTTTTGGCAATTTCTTTATTTTTAAGGGTTATGATGGTCTGCCTCTCTTCTATGTGTTAATTGCCTTTTCCTTGACATTTCTATAGTAACACTACTTTCTGCAGTGGAATACTGTCAAAATAATGCTCATAATGGTATAATACCAAAGTGTGTTCCAACATTTACTTTTATGCAGATTGAGGGGCTTATAAGTAATTAAGACAAGTAGGGACCTATTGGAATTGTCAGCACCACCCTCTAAGCTTGATCAACCTCCCTTACTACAGGACTGTTTTAAGTTAACCTATTTCTTGTTCACCTTTTTGTACGTACATAATTTCAGTTTGTTTTTTTTATGTCTGACAGTTCACCAGGTTCCTTTGTACCATTTCAAGCTGTTCAATAAACTTAAAAATTCTATACAACTGGAAAAATTGGGGTGTTCTAAAACTTTTAAGCAATAGAGAGAGAGAGTGTCCATAAAACACTGGTGTTTTTCTGCTTTGACATACACATTCTACAGCAAAACTGATAGACACACACTAACAAATTTATACTGAAAAGGCATAGGGTTGGCAAAGGCATAAAGGCATCAAGCATCTTGCAAACTGGAAAGAATAGTTTGAGATGTCCACACTAACGCAATAACTACTTTTCTTCATATAACAGTTTAGATAGTTTCATGTTGATACAAAACATGCAGTATAACTAGAGAATTAAGAGTATGTTTCATTTTACTAAGTGTTTAATGTTCAATAAAATGTTACTGTCACACTGAAACCTCATCAGCTATAAGTCAGCATTTATACTCCAGCAGCATCTTAATGTCATAAGATTATATTGGCTTTAGTGATTAATTCATTTCATATTTGCTGACATTTTAGAAGCATGCTTATGAAGACGCGTTGAAAGCACCGTGGAAGCCATAGGCCATGTTAACAGACACATAGGCTCTTCCCAACTCTTCAAATGTCTTGGCATCCAAAGCCAGGAGAAACGTTCCTTTATCCTGGAGAGAAAAGTCAACCACATAGAGTTTTATCAGACTGATGGCAGTAATAGCTAATGACAAAAAAGTAGGGCTTCCTTTGTGCTCATCAACATAAATTCCCATCAATTGACAAAGTGGTTTATCCACTACACCCTGAAAAGACACAAACATATTTGGAAAAGCACAAATGAAGGCCACAGCCAAATATAAGCAAGGATAAATAAATTTCAAAAAGTCAAATTAAGACTTGTTAATTATTTTGGAATTACCTTTTAATGAAATGGCACACACTCAGTCTGCACTGATGTAGTCCTTACTGACTCCATCAAACCATCAAGATAGTGTTTGATTTTAACTGGGTGGTTTGTGCTCTTCTGCACGTCTCATCAATATCATGTTTTCGATAGCCTGCAAACAGTCCTTATCTTTGGGACTGTATTGCATTTCTCACAAATATTTGTAAACATTAGGTAATCATATGTAATAATTGTCTTCAGGCAGACTTCATGTGACTTACTGTTCAGATTAATGCACCACTAACACTAATATTGTTCTGATATTTTACTTGTCCTTGAAAGATTTTTTTCTATTTCATTAAAATACCTCTCAATTATTAAGCGAGGAAATTCCACCCTGAATAATTTAAGAATGTGCTCCTCTTCCTCATTGAATTCATAATGGATTAAGTGTCTGGTGGATGCAGACTCATGCTCAGCGACGTTACTACAAAACCTTGAGAATCATCCCACATCATGTGTCTCCTCGATGCTTCTTGTAAAGAGAAACATCTCACCTGGGAGGGAGTGAGAACCACAGAGAGGACAACACCATCGTCTTCCTCTGTGGCATCAGGTGATGGCACAAAGGCGGGTTCTGATGGATAGAAACCACTCTGGTACCAGACCTGGGAAAGAACATATCAATAATGTAGTCGGAAGTAAATTTCACTTTCATACAAGGAAAAAAAAAATCCTTTTTTAAATTTTGTTTGATATTTGGGAAAATAAGCTTACTTTCTCTTCATCAAGCAGATAAGAAGATAGCAATTACTGCAAAGGTAAATGTCAAGCTACTACTAGCAGCTTATTAGCTTAGCAAAAAAATGCAAAAGTGGAGGGGATTGTGAACGTGACTGCAACCCTGCAAAGCAATAATAACCGCCATCTGTCTGACATGTGTTTCATTCTACTGAAAGAAGAAATTAAACTTCCATCCATGTATCCATCCATCTTCATCTGCTCATCTGTAGCTCTGACTAGGGGATCCCAAGGTGTTGTCAAGCCAGTGTTGAGATGTTATCCTCCACCTGGTCCTGGTTCTGCCCCGAGGTCTCCTCTCAGCTGGACATCCCAGGAACACCTCCCTCCCAGGAACCCTGGAGGTATCCCTACCAGATGACCAAACCCCCTCAACTGACTCTTTTCCATGCAAAGGAGCTGCGGCTCTACTCTAAGCCCCTCACAAATAGCACTGTTTCTCAACCTATCTGTGACACACCCGCCTGAGAAAACCCATTTTGGTCGCTTGTATATACAATCTCGTTCTTTCGGTCATTACCCATCGCTCATGACCATAGGTGAGGGTAGGTACAAAGACTGAACGGGAGATTGAAAGCTTTGCCTCTTGGCTGAGCTCCCTCTTTGTTTCAACAATCTGGTAAAGCGACTGAAATGCTCCTCCTACTGCCCCATTCTCCGTCCAATCTCACATTCCACTTTTCGCTCACTCGTGAACAAGATTCTGTGATACTTGAACACCTTTATGGACCATGGCCTCATATTTGGATTTGCTATCCTCATTCCAATTGTTTCACAGTCGAATATAAACCGGACCAGTGAGTGTTGCAGGTCACAGGCTGATGATGCAAACAGGACCACATCATCTGCAAAAAGCAGTGATGTGATCCTCAGTCCACCAAACTAAACACTCCTCAATAAGAGTACGCCTCGATATCCTGTCCTATGATTTTCATGGACAGGATTGGTGACAAAGCTCAGCCCATGCAAAGGCCAACTGTCACTTGGAACAAGACTGCTTACTGCCAAGAACAAAAACACAAGTCTCACCTTGGGCATACAGGGATTGTATGGCCCTGAGGAAAGGCCCCTTCATCCCATGCGCCACAATAACTCCCACAGTGTGCCCCTGGGGACCCGATCGTATGCCTTCTCCAAGTCCACAAAACAGACTGGTTGAAATGTCACCTCACTGTAGGGGAAGGAATCATAGCTTGTGTTCGAGGTGGAGAGTTACCAGTTGGAACTGGTGGGGGAGCAGTGGCTCAGAGGTAGAGTAGACGTCTTGAAGACAGATCACCCAGCCATTGGTGATTCGAGTCCCGCTCCCACCAGGACATCCACCGGAGTGTGAGCTGACAGTGGGTGGTGTCAACTCACCTCCCAGCTACTGCTTAGGCGCCCTTGACCAAGGCGCTGTCCCCCCTACAAGCTGCTCGTTTTGGGCACGATCCCCCATGCGCGATCCGTCACTCTGCCTTCCCCTACTGTTTGATGTTACTAATTGCATGCCTACAGGCCCCTAGTGTGTTGTATTCAGTGGCCTGTAAACTATGTATGTATGTGTAACCCTGTCAGTATAAAGGGTTACTGTACTAAGCGGTAATCTATTACTAAAAGTAGTACTTCAATTTAGACATGCATTAGAATTGCGTTTAGCAATATTATTGTGAAAAGGGAAGTCAATGACTTTTATTTTGAAAAAAGGCCCGCGAAAGCGGCGCAGGTGACTTCCGCCGGGTGAGCGCGTGAAGGAAGAAGGGAGACAGCGCGAGAGAGTGAGGAGAGAGACGGCGGAGAGAAGGATAAGAAAGAAGGAAAATAGAGAATAAAGATGTTCCCGTGCACCACGCCGGAACATTAGAGGGAGAGAGAAAGTTTTGACAAGTTTTGTGGGCTTATCAAGACTTGGCATTTTCTGAACTGTTTTCCATCACGGGAATCTACGGAGACCGCTGATTGATGCTGGCGCCACACCGTCGCCTTTTCGGATTCCAGATTCAACGTAGTGTCCAATCCAAAGACGGCGAGCCACTGTACCAGGATCTGATTCGGAACTGATTGATTTAGGATTTATCAATTTTCTTTGGATGGACAAAGACTTTGGAGTTCAATTCCTGAAAGAAAGATACAGAACCCCGGGGTATGTGTATGTGTGTTTTGTTTATTATTTTATTGATTTTCGGGCCCATTTTCTTTAATTATGAAATGTGATTTTGTATGTTGTTCTGATTTATTGGCATAGATGACCGATTAAGTTTATAAAATTTTAATACATGTCATCTACCCACACTGACTGAGTTGTCTCATTTATTACACCTCCTGCTCCAGTAGTCGAACCTCCGCATTGGCCCAACATCCAGTAAGTTCTCATATTTTAATGCACTAAATTCTGAACGGGTGTTACATATGCATGACCTAACCCATATGTAACTGCATGCAACTGTAGTGTAGAGTGAGACAGACAATTTCCCCATTGAGGGATAATATAGTGGACTTTCTTCTTTCTACCTCCATGCTTAATCTCGGTTCTGGATCCAAACTCCTGGACAGGGGTTGGACCTTGTTCTCCAGAGTTCTGTCAAGCTTATGGCACAAGGCGGGTGTGGGGATACTCACAAGCCCCTGGCTGAGCACTGCTGTTTTGGAGTTTTAACCCTAAACCTCTAAACATAAGCAGCATTATATTGTGCACTTCTGCGCTAGTCATGGATTGTCCGTAATTATCTCCATTTTCGGACATAAGGATGTTCATAAGTACATGGTACCAGAACACTCTAGGTTAGTGGTCAGTGATCAATCTTGTGATCGTATCATCTGACGTTATACCATGCGTTTTGGACAATTGGGTGAAGACAGCGGCAGAGCTGTCGACTGATCACCACCTAGTGGTGTGCTGGGTCCGTTGTCTGGGGAAACCTCTGGATAGAGGTTCTGGTAAGCCCAAACAAGTAGTGCAGGTAAACGGGGAACATCTGGAGGAGGACTGTCCGTGACGCCTTCAACTCCCACCTCTGAAGGAGCTTCTCTTGTATCCTTGTGGAGGCTGGGGACATCGAACCTGACTGGTCGATTTTCAAAGCTTCCATTGCTGAAGCTGCAGCTGAGAGCTGTGGTCTCAAGGTCTTGGGTGCCTGCCTCAAGGGGCAGTAACCATCGAACACCGTGGTGGACTATAGTGGTCAGGGAAGCCGTCCGACTGAAGGAGGAGGTCCTAAAGGGCATATTGTCCATGGGGACTCCTGAGGCAGTTTCAGGGTACTGACGGGCCAGAAGGTCTGCACATTCGGCTGTGATGCAGGCAAAACAAAGGGGGTGGGAGAGGATTGGAGAGACCATGGAGAAGGACTTTTGGACAGTACCAAAAGTTTTTCTGGAAACCTGTCCGACATCTCAGAAGGGGGAAACGGGGGAACATCCAAGCTGTATACAGCAAGGATGGAACGCTGTTGACCTCACCTGAGGAGGTTGCCAGTCTGTGGAAGGAACACTATGATGGACTCCTAAACAGAATTCCTTTAATGTCATCATGCACAAGTGGACAACAAAATTTTTAAATCCAACTATCCCAACTGATCCGCTCTCCGTTTTTCTTTTTTTTTCTGCTTACAGCAATTTTTTAAAATATGTATTTTATTGTGTGCATGTGACCATTACCAAACCTCTCTGGGAACTAAGTTGTCAATCTTTATTAGAATTTTCTATTACGAGCCAAAGAGGGAAGTGTTGCACCTCTGAGTTAAGGGGTAAAGGAGGACACAGGGAGAGATGACAACAACAGGGGAGAGGACAGACAGGCAGTGCCATTAGAATGAAAGAAAACAGAGTTATCTCTCTGAACCGACACTGTAATACCCAATGGTATAAAACACCAGACTAGTGGAGGTCCTGATATTATAGAATAGGCCACCAGAGGACGGAAGATAGAGGGCATTAGATTAGTGTGACATCCAAATCGAGACTCATCACGTTCTGATGGGACCCAACAGCTCTCAACAACGGGACTCAGCAGGAGCTGGTAAGCCCTGAACAAACATGCATGTGTGATGGAAACCAATGCCCAGAGTGGCTACCAGGACCCAGCAGGGCCAGGCCAGCGGAGAACCCCCAACCCTGGGCAGCCAGGGCCATCCAGAAGGTATCACCTGAAGAACCACCGGCGGCACGAAGATCATGCAGACCCAGAGATCAAGAGGGGCCAGCAACCGTCACCACCACGGTGCCCAGGATAAGCCCAGGGGACACCAGGGAAAGAGGTAAAGCTGGGGGATGATGGGGCAACAAAATCAATCTCTCTGGGTGAAGTCAGCTTTGTCACCATGAAGCAACTTCACATTGACAAAGCCCCAGGTCTTGATACGATTCACCCTGAAATGCTGAAGGCCATGGATGTTGAGGGGCTGTCATGGATAACCACCTTTAATATTGCGTGGAAGTCTGTGACAGTACTGAAAGAGTGGTGGTGGTGGTTCCTCTTTTTAAAAGGGGGACCAGAGTGTGTGTGCCAACTACAGGGGCATTACACTCACAAGTCTTGCTGGGAAAATTTTGTTCAAGGTGCTGGAAAGGAAGGTTCGGCCGATTGTTGAACCTCAGGTTAAGGAGGAACAATGTGGATTACATCCTGGTCTCAGAACAACAGACCAACTCTTTACTTTTGTAGGGATCCTGGAGGGGGCTTGGAGAAATTAAACTTGACATGATTTTTTGTAAGCATTTGAAATGTGGGGGAAGGATGGATAAATTTCCTTCCAGGAGTGCTGTTTCTCAATCTTTAGCAAATGTGGCTGAAATTAAAGTTTTTGCTTGGACCTTTAAAGCTGTCAAAAGTACAATTCTAGAGAAATCAAAATATTGTAGAGGGTTATTTAATTATAAATAACTTCTGGGAACAGATGTCTTGAATCCTACCTCTGTTCCTCTGTCAAACGAGTATCAATGTATACTTGATCTCAGTTGTAGTCAAGAAGTTGCAGAATTGTAGCTTTATTTTTTGCCATTTTATTAAGTAGGTGACAACTTTGTATGCAAGTTGATGCAGCAGTGGCTCAGTGGTAGAGCGTGCAGTAGAGCGGGTCATCAAATGATTCAAGATCAGTGGTTTGATTCCCGCTCCCGACCAAAACAACACCTGGAGGTGAGCTGACATTGGGAGGTGTCAGCTCACCTCTGGAGCACTGCCAAAGCACCCTTGAGCAAGGCGCCGTCCCCCTTACAAGTTGCTCACTTGGGCCCACTACAAAGGAGCTGCCTGCCACTCTACCTCCTTTGCATGCGTTCAGGCCCCCTGTGTGTGTTTGTTTGTTCAGGGCCTGTACACACACACACACACACACACACACACACACATATATATATATATATATATATATATATATATATATATATATATATATATATATATATATGAATGATGAAAAACATCAAAATTAACTAGAATGTGCCGCTAATTTCCCTGCAGGGATCATAATCAGTACATAAAATTTAAAAAAAAAACAATACAGACACCCACCTTAAGGGTCTTATCCATCAGGTCCATCTTTAGCAGAGAGTCTCCCAACAGATGTCTAAAGCCACAGCCATAGAAATAACGGTATGGTCGTGTGTTGAATCTCTCATAGTTGATCTGGGGGAATTCTAGGCCACCATGCTTGTAAAGGTCATCTCCATGGAGATCCTCATGTTGACAGAACACCTGTTGACAAAGAGGGGATTTTCCATCGTCCTTAATGATGTGATAGCCATGAGTTTACTGGGCACCGGCTTCAGATTATAATGTGAAGTGGAGGAAATTTGCTCTATTCATAGATTTTTATTGGCAATATCACGTTAGCCATTTCTGTGCTGAACTACCGGTTTCATCAGCTGAATACTTACAATTCTGATCTGCTGAATTGTTCATAGAATGACAGACAAGATATGAACTTAATGCTGGTTAGAAATATCAGGAGTATATGGGAATGCATGCTGCAACTGCTGCAACCTGATGATAATGATATTCTCAGTGACTGACAAATTATGATAACTTCTATTATTTAACAATGCAACTATTGTTATATCCCACGAAGTGGTGATGTATAGTAATTGTCAGTATTTGTGTTTTCGTCCATCTGTCCGTCCGTCCATCCACCAAATATCTTCACAACTGTTGCGGATAGAAAGAAGAAATAAAAAGTGCATTACTGAAAATGAGGATGAAAATGAGATGATGACCTTGATAAAAGTAAGTTAAGGTCACATTTCAACTTTTGTACATTTTTTTGCACACATCTCAGGAACCGGATGAGATAGATGAAACAAAAGGCATTCTAATCCGGGAGGCAAGGGTATGAAAATTAGATCACAACCTTAACCTTGAATAACTAGGTCAAGGTCAAATTTTCACTTTTATAACTTTTTAGGTACACATCTCTGAAACCTGATGAGTTATAATCACAAAACAAAAAGCAACATTTTTAGGAAGCCAGAGGAACAAAAATGTGTAGTTCACGGTAAAATTTTGAATTCAGGGATGTCGCGGGGGATGGCACGGTGGCGCAGTGGGTAGCGCTGTCGCCGCACAACACGGGGGGTCCGAGTTTGAGCCCTGCTCTGTGCGGAGTTTGCATGTTCTCCCCGTGTCTGCGTGGGTTCTCTCCAGGATCTCCGTTTTCCCCCCACCTCCAAAAACATGGGCTTCAAGTTAATTGGCCGGTCCCAAATTGCCCGTAGGAGTGAGTGAATGTGTGTGTGTCCTTCCGTCTTTGTGTGTGGCTCCGCGGCACACTGGCGTCGTGCCCGGAGTGTCCCCCGCCTCACGCCCTATGCCAGCTAGGATAGCTCCCCGTGACCCGCTGCGGCAGATAGAGCAGCAGAAAATGGATGAATGGATGGATGTTGCAGATTCTGACTGCCTTGTTACATTGAGTAGTTAATTTTGTGGAATATTAGCATGTCCATTTTCCAATTTGGGAATACATGTAGTCCTCAACCTACAAACACAAGTGGTTCCAAGAGGTTGATCAAAAAATAAAATACATGTACACCTCGGCATACCTTATTTTGAGGGAAGTCATTCTTGATTATGTTGGTTTTTAAAATTCAAATTTACATCGTTTCACTCGACTTTTTGTCTGTCCACCACTAATATTAGACCCGTAAAATCACTAGAAAACCATTAAAACCAAATAATGTCATGTCACTGTATAATAAATAACAGGAGGGAGAGAGGAGAGGTAGAGTAGCCATCGGAGAGATTGCTGCATTTCTTACCACTACCACAGACATGCCTTATGCTTTTTGCCTAGCACTAGCACAAACTTTTGCTCCATCAGCCATGATAAATGGTAAAGTATCCAAGGGGGTACAAATCCTGACTGAGATACCCACAGCAACCTATACAAGAATGAAATGGAAGAGATAAGTGTTGGAAACGCAAGGCTGCAACGGTGCTGCTCGGTGGGGGTTGCGGCAGAAAGGGGAACTGCAGTAGTCAGATATTTCAGCACACGGGTGTTTGTATCTACGAATGTTCGTAAGTTGGATGTTTGTAACTTGAAGACTACCTACCGTATATACAAGAATAAAATCAGACATTAAAGAGGTTATATGCAGCCCGGTTTCCAACTCACCTTATCTTTGCTGATTTGGACACATGTTGCCTTACTGGAGGGCCGAGTGTTCAGGTTTTGGCTGACTGGGGTGTCACTGGTTACATGAAGGGGCAGAACAAAGCGTCGAGGGAAAGCCCTGCTCAGGTCGTTGTAAACCTGGGAGGTGCACAAAAAAAACTAATGAATATTTTTGGAGTTCCTCTTAACTTTTGGTATCATGAGACAAAAAATAATTTTGGAAAATTTTAAAAATGATTGTGGACGAATAATGGGACATAGTTTCTATGGTGGCTCTTTCATACAAATACATGTACAGAAATAATTCTTTGCTGACCTCATCCAGTGCTTCCCCTGACTTGCGTAAGTTCTGGATGAGGTAGTTATTGATGGTTTGCCCATCATCAGAGCAACACATGTCCAGCATCAAAAATCCATCCTCCTCGAAGGCATTGATCTGATGGAAAACTGAGATGGCTTTGGTGTGGTATTTCACAGGACTGACCTGCAGCACAGAAAAGCATTTAGACTCCTGCTTTCTACTAATAGATAAATCCTTGCCCCTAACCATCAGAGGCCACATCTCACCGTGCCAGTATGCTTGTCTATGATGTGGAAGACTGTTTCCTGCTTTGGATCCCAGTAAATGCCCTCGCTTAGAGCCTTCCCCCTCAGCTTGCATGTGACTATCTTCAGCAGATCCATCTTAATTGGCTGCTCAATGAACACCACATAGTTCTCTGTCATGGCTGAAAGCAGGAGGGGTGTGTTAATGGGCTTCGTCACTAAGAGCGACAAAGCCAATCACTGGATCCCGTGATATAGGGTCCAGACATCACTGATGAACAGCGGCTTACCGAAGCTGTGGTAATAGGAGGGGTGAGACTTGTCTTTGGGTAGAATAGAACAGAGTATTTTGGCTCCTTGCAGGGTGTCGGGGGCATTTGTCTTCTCAGGAGGTACTCTGATGATGTTGTACATGGCTCCTGAAACATTTATGCACCTGGGTTTATCTTTAACACACATTGGCACCTCCATGGGAAAAGTTGACATGCTTTTGAGCGATGGTATTCAGTGATTCGTTTTTATTATGAAGGAAACATAATTCAGATGTTGGTTTATGTAGCTGTGGGTCTCATGACACTAACCTTTGGCCCCATAGGAATTGCCTATATTGTAGGCAGTACCATCAGGGTCATAGTGTGGATGGGCAGTGGCTCCATTAACAGCAATGAACTTAGTCCAGTCCACCTTGAACACATAATAGAAAATTTAAATTGTGCTGACACTTCTGATATAACTGCACCAGACAGAAGAAAGAAAACCCCTACATGTTACTGTATATAATGCATGAAACTGCATTAATTTAGGCTCTTCATGAAGAGTAGGACATTACCTTTTCCAATGTTTCAAGGTTCTCTGGGTTCACCTTGTGCATGAAATTTGTCTCCGTGCTGACATAGTAGTCACCTTTGTATTTCACAAAGCTCACAAGTGCATTGTCAGTCGGCTCTGCAACAAAGAAAAACAAGGGATTACTCAGGCTTTGTGAAATGAATGTGTTCCCCATTACACAGGCAGGTTGGTAAACAATTCTATGAAATGTGGATTGTAGTTAGTCTCAAAAGTCCAGTTGGAATGCAAAACATTCTGGACATGTCTGCTCGTAACACATGTGTGCATTCCTGCTCTGAAGGTAAACAGTCCAACACACATCTGACTAGCTCCTGGGTATTCAGCTTAAAAAAAAACACATTTAAATATACATACGTATATGTACATGTATACACGCACATAATCTAACATCTATATATTACTGCAGTATAGTATAGTTGTATATATTCCTTCCTTTAAAATACAATATTTCCTCACGCTGTAGTGACAAAAGTTAATAAAAGATGAGAGTATTCCTATTATGTCAAATGGCTTTGTAGGGTGGATAGAAGAGTCTCACGGTCTCCTTTAGCCTTCAGGCCACCAGATGGTGAGCCACAGTCCAGTTCTTAGAATAAAGTAGGACAATGACAGAAAACCCAAAGTATTCTACCATATTATATTACATATGTAGTAAACTCTCATAAAAAAAAGCTCACAGAACAATGCTGCAACCTGAACTACAGTTAGACTGAAGTGAAAAGTTGGAAAGCAAAACATTCAGGACACATCTGATCCCCTGGCAATAACTCATGTGTGCATATAGTCCTACACATGTCTGATTACATAAAAGGTATTCACCTAACAAATTTTAAAATTGCCAGTCAGTAGTGATTTTATATTTATTTATAACACACACACATACACACATACACATTGCTGTAACAGTCTCATTCCAAAATTATTTTTTTCCCCCTAAACTTTACACACAATACCCAACAACGACAAGTGAGAAAAAAAGTTTATATAGAGTAATCTCTTGTGTATTTGCACTTAAAGATGCACAGCTTCATTACATCGTGGATTTTTAATAGGTAGTCAAGTGACACCTTACGTGCATGCTATTGGCTGATAGCATCCGTGTGTGCACTGCATTCCGACTCACGGTTCCTCCTACAACTTTTCTTTGATACAAAAGTGCTTTAAACAGTCTTTAAGAGTGTGGGAAAATGTCATAATGATATAAGCAGTGTTCCCTCGCACAGTCTCGGCGCACAAGAAAATCTAAGCAGTGCATAAAATAAAATTCGATACTTATTAAATAATATGAAATATTAGACTTAATCTAATTACACCAATAATATTGTTTTCTGTACCATTGTGCATTGGAACTCAGTGAGTGACAGGTGTCCAGCCAATGATACGATAAGGTACACACGATATGCTACGCAGTCAATTGACAGTCCTGCTTGTGCACTGTGCTATACACGCCATACAGGTAAGCCCGTTGACGACTGGAAATGAACGGACAGTGACACATCCACTCACGAAGCCAAAGTAAAAGAGAAATGCGGTTCTTTTAAGGTGGAATGGCTGTCTGAGTATATTCAAACAGAAAACAGGCGGTGAGACTGGGATTTTTTTCTTTGAAAAAGTTCAATGCAAGCAGCAGACGAAGCCATTAACTTGGACAAAGTGTGAAACCACGTGGAAAATAAGTTAAAATTTAAGCCAGATTTGTGCAAATTCTAATAACGTTTAATAAGATTTTTTATTTATTGATATTAATCATTAAATGCTGTTACTACTAGATAATTTATGGGTAGAGGAAATGCTAATAAAAAAGATTAGATATTTTACAGACCAAGAGATACAGGAATGTATTCTGCATCATAAGCAACCGTACACATCATTGCGCAAAATGTGAATGTTTTAATGTTAACTAAATGTTATGTGTGAAAGATGAATTTGTACCACTTCTTCTAGAACAGGACCCTAAGCCAGGCCACAACTGGACTTCACCTAGGCCAAAGCAGCACACTTCCCATGGCTAAAGCAGGACCCTCACATATAACAAACTACATCTCATAAACAAGATCTTTGTCTTTGATTTCAAGTGGGCCAAATCACTCATTAAAAGTAAACTGATGGAAATTGCTGCTGTAATTTCATTCTTTTAATAAGCCACGTGCAGTGGTATGAAAAAGTTTGGGCACCCCTGATCATGTAGGATTTCATCCATCCATCTTCAACTGCTTATATCTGGGGCCAGGTTGCGGAGGCAACAGTCTTAGCAGGGATGCCCATACTTCCCTCTTCCCAGACACTTCGTCCAGCTTCTCCGTGGGGAGCCTGAGGCGTTCCCAGGCCAGGTGAGAGACACACTCCCTCCTGCGTGTCCTAGATCTTCCTCGAGGTCTCCCGGTACGACATTCCCGGAACACCTCCCCAGGGAGGCGTCCAGGAGGTATCCAGAACAGATGCCTGGGCCACCTCAGCTGGCTCCGCTCGAGGCGAAGGAGCAGCGGCTCTACTCCGAGCTCCTCCCTGGTGACTGAGCTCCTCACCTTATCTCCAAGGCTGCGCCCAGCCACTCTACGGAGGAAACTCATTTCAGTCGCTTGTGTCCGGGATCTTCTCCTTTCGGTCATGGCCCAAAGCTCATGACCATAGGTGAGAGTAGGAACGTAGATTTACAGGTAAATCGAGAGCTTCATCTTGCGACTCAGCTCCTTCACCACGACAGACCTATACAGCGATGCTATCACTGCAGAAGCTGCACCAATCTGTCTGTCAATCTCACGTTCCATCCTTCCCCCACTCGTGCCCAAGACCCCAAGATACTTAAACTCCACCACTTGGAGCAAAGACTCTCCACTGACCCAAAGAGGGCTCACCGCCCTTTTCCGGTCGATAACCATGGCCAGTCGATAACCGTGACGGTTTGCAACTGACTGTGACGCGAGTGGGATGAGGGATACCGTCAAGCTGAAGAAGTTCTAAACCTGGATCTTCAGCATGCACTGGGACGGTTTGCAGCTGACTGTGACGCGAGTGGGATGAGGTATACCGTCAAGCTGAAGAGGTTCTATCAAATCTTGTTGAGTTGTAAGACTCCGGAGGAAACAACAGGTACAGGCAGGCCAGGTGTATTGCAGGACGTTGTTGTCCTGTTGGCCTCATTAAACCTGGATCTTCAGCATGCACTGGGATGGTTTGCAACTGACTGTGACGCGAGTGGGATGAGGGATACCGTCAAGCTGAAGAAGTTCTATCAAATCTTGTTGAGTTGTAAGTTGTAAGAGGAAACAACAGGTACAGGCAGGCCAGGCGTATTGCAGCTCGAATAGTCGCGGAGGCAAAAACTCGGGTCTGGGAGGAGTTCGGGGAGGCCATGGAGGAAGACTATTGGTCAGCCTCAAAGAAATTCTGGCAAACCATTCGACACCTCAGGAGGGAAAAGCGGTGCACAGCCAACACTGTTTACAGTAGAGACAGAGCTACTGACCACGACTGAGGATATTGTCGGGCGGTGGAAAGAAGACTTCAAGGATCTCCTCAGTCCCACTGCCATGTCTTACACAGAGGAAGCATAGGCTGAGGTCTCAGAGGTGGACTCATCCATCACCCAAGCTGAAGTCACAGAGGTGATTGCCAAACTCCTCGGTGGAAAAGCACCGGGGGTGGATGAGATTCGCCCTGAGTACCTCAAGTCTCTGGATGTGCAGGGACTGTCATGGTTGACTGTAACATCGCATGGCAGTCGGGGACAGTATCTCTGGATTGGCAGACCGGGGCGGTGGTCCTTTTCAAAAAGGGGGACCTGAGGCTGTGTTCCACCTATTGGGTGATCACACTCCTTAGCCTCCCAGGGAAAGTCAACCCCAGGGTACTGGAGAGGAGGATTAGACCTATAGTCGAACCACTGATTCAGGAGGAACAATGCGCTTTTCGTCCCGGTCTCGGTACACTGGCTCTACACTCTCCATCGAGTGCTCAAGGGTTCATGGGAGTTTGCCCAACCAGTCCAAATGTGTTTTGTGGATCTGGAGAAGGCATTCCATCGTGTCCCTCATGGTATCTTGTGGGGAGTGCTTCAGGAGTATGGGGCTTGCGGCCCTTTGTTGAGGGGTGTCAGTCCCTGTATGACTGAAGCCAGAGCTTTGTTCGCATTGCCGGCAGTAAGTCAGACCTGTTCCAGGTGCACTTTACTGCGGCAGGGCTGCCCTCTATGACCGGTTCTGTTTATAATTTTTATGGACAGAATTCCTAGGCCGGAGGGAGTCCGGTTTGGGGACCAAAGGATTTCATTTCTGCTTTTTGTGGACGCTGTTGTCCTGTTGGCCTCATTAAACCTGGATCTTCAGCATGCACTGGGACGGTTTGCAGCTGACTGTGACGCGAGTGGTATGAGGTATACCGTCAAGCTGAAGAAGTTCTATCAAATCTTGTTGAGTTGTAAGACTCCGGACGAAACAACAGGTACAGGCAGGCCAGGCGTATTGCAGGACGTTGTTGTACTGTTGGCCTCATTAAACCTGGATCTTCAGCATGCACTTGGACGGTTTGCAGCTGACTGTGACGCGAGTGGGATGAGGGATACCGTCAAGCTGAAGAAGTTCATGCTGAAGATCCAGGTTAAGATCCGCGACTATTCGAGCTGCAATACGCCTGGCCTGCCTGTACCTATTGCTTCCTCCGGAGTCTTACAACTCAACAAGATTTGATAGAACTTCTTCAGCTTGACGGTATCCCTTACTTCTGCTGTGCACCACCAGGTTCAGGGGTTACCGCTGCGACAGGCACCAGAGACCTTGTGACCACAGCTACGATGAGCCGCTTCAACAATGGAGGTGGAGAACATGGTCCACTCTGACTCAATGTCCCCAGCCTCCTGCGGGATCTGAGAGAAGCGCTCCCAGAGGTGGGAGTAGAAGACCTCACTGACAGAGGGTTCTGCCAGACGTTCCCAACAGACTCTCAAAACATGTTTGGGCCCGCCGAGTCTGTCCAGCCCCCTGCTCTGCCAGCAGATCCTGCTCACCACCAGGGGGTGATCGGTTGACAGCTCTGCCCCTCTCTTCACCTGAGTGTCCAACAGACGGAATCGGATACGACAATGATGATACGACAACAAAGTCGATCATCAACCTCCAGCCTAGGGTGTCCTAATGATAAATGCACTTACAGACATCCCTGTGGTTGAACTAGGTGTTTGTCATGGCCAAACTGTGACTAGCACAGAAGTCCAATAACAGAACACCACTCTATGACAGAACACCATTGTATGAGGAAGTCTGGATCGTATCAGGAAGTCTGGAGTGGAAGAGAAGTATGTTAGAGTGGTGCAGGACATGTATGAGGACTGTAAGGCAGAGGTGAGGTGTGCTGTAGGTGTGACAGAGGAGTTCAAGGTGGACGTGGGACTGCATCAGGGATCAGCTCTGAGCCCCTTCCTGTTTGCTATGGTGATGGACAGGCTGACAGACGAGGTTAGACAGGAATCTCCATGGACTATGATGTTTGCAGTTGACATTGTGATCTGTAGTGAGAAGAAGGAACAGGTGGAAGAGAAGCTAGAGGTGGAGGTTTGTCCTGGAAAGGAATGAAGGTTAGTCGCAGTAAGACTAAGTACATGTGTGTGAATGAGAGGGACCCAAGTAGAAGAGTGAGGTTACAGGGAGAAGAGATGAAGAAGGTGGAGGATTTTAAGCACTGAGGGTCAACAGTCCAGAGCAATGGCAAGTGTGGAAAACAGGTGAAGAAGCATGTACAGGCAGGATGGTACGGGTGAAGAAAAGTGTCAGGTGGGATGTGTGATAGAAGAGTTTCAGCTGAAATGAATGGAAAGGTGTACAGAACTGTGGTGAGACCAGCGATGTTGTTTGGTCTAGAGACAGTGTCACTGAGGAAAAGACAGGAGACAGAGCTGGAGGTAGCAGAGATGAAGATGCTGAGGTTCTCTTTGGGAGTGACCAGGAAGGATAGGATCAGGAATGAGTACATCAGAGGGACAGCATATGTTAGAGGTTTTGGAGATAACGTCAGAGAGGCCAGACTGAGATGGTTTAGACATGTCCAGAGGATAGTGAATAGGGTGCCGAGTTTTGAACTGCCAGGCAGGAGGCCTAGAGGAAGACCAAAGAGGAGGTTTATGGACGTAGTGAGAGAGGACATGAATGTAGTTGGTGTGAGAGAAGAGGATGCAGAAGACAGGGTTAGATAGAGGCAATTGATTTTCTGTGGCGACTCCTGAAGGGACAAGCTGAAAGGAAAAGAAGAAGAAGCCTCGTGTTCAGATCAGGGAGGCCGTTCATCTGAATCGCCCTTTTCTAGGCCTCACTGTCATTGCCCACGTGGGCGTTGAAGTCCCCAAGGAGAACAATGGAGTCCCCAGAGCACTATTCAGAATCCCTCCCAGGGACTCCAAGAAGGCCTTGTATTCCGCACTGCCATCTGGCCTGTGGGCTGAAACGACAGTGAGACAGCTGTCTCCAACCCGAAGGCTCAGGCACGCGACCCTCTCGTTCACCAGGGTGAACTCCAACATATGACGGCTGAGCTGTGGGGCTATAAGCAAGCCCACACCAGCCCGCCTCTCACCTTGGGCAACACCAGAAGAGTGGAGAGTCCAGCCCCTCTCAAGTGTTTGGGTTCCTGAGCCCAAGCTGTGGGTGGAGGTGAGCCCGACTATATCTAGTCAGTACCTTTCAACCTCCCTCACAAGCTCTGGCTCCTTTCCCCCAGCAAGTTGACATTCCATGTCCCTAGAGCTAGACTCTTTGTCTGGGGATTGGGTCGTTGAGCCCCATGCTGACGACTGCCACCCAATTCATACTGCACCCTTCCACTACGGTTTCCTCAGCGGGTGGTGAGTCCACTGGAGGTTGGGCCCACGTCGTCCTTTCAGGCTGAGCCCGGCCAGGCCCCGTGGGCAGAGGCCCGGTCACCAGGCGCTCGCATATGAGCACCAACCCTGGACCCTGCTCCAGGGTGGGGCCCCGGTTACGCCATGCTGGGCAACATCACGGTCCCTGATGTTTTCTTGCCATAGGGGTTTTTCTACTACTGTTTGCTTGGCCCGTCACCCAGGACCTGTTTGCCAAGGGAAACCCTAGCAGGATAAAGCATAAAGCCCCTGACAAAATAGCTCCTAGGATCATTCGGGCACTCAAACTCCCCCACCATGATAAGGAGGCAGCTCTCGGAGGAGTTATTTAAGATTTTCCTTTATAAATGTTCAGATCAGCAACTTCAGTTAAATACATTATATAGCAGACAAACACAGCGATGTTTGAGAAGTGAAATGAAGTCCGATTAACACTATAAAAAGAAAATCTTTAAAATGATCAGGGGTGCCCAGACTTTTTCATTCCACTAGAACCTGATATAATCAAAGGTTTTGAACAAGTGTGATACTGGTGTGTGTCCACAGCGTGCACACCTGATGGTCCTCAGTGTGCTCAGAAAGCTTGTGTGTATTCCCAGACACATGAAAAATTAGATATAAATTGGATACAAGGGGGTTTAATAATATCAGAGATGAAGATGTTGAGGTTCTCTTTTTGTGAGTGACCAGGATGGATAGGATCAGGCATGAGTACATCAGAGGGACAGCACATGTTAGAGGTTTTGGAGATAGTCAGAGGCCAGACTGAGATGATTTGGCCATGTTCAGAGGAGAGATAGCATCCTTCTACCAATATATTCACTGAGTTTTGAACTGCCAGGCAGGGGGCCTAGAGGAAGACCAAAGAGGAGGTTTATGGATATACTGAAAGAGGACATGAAGGTAGTTGTGTGAGAGAAAAGGATGCAGAGGACAGGGTTAGTTTGTTGTTATACCACGGAATTTCATTTTTCACGTTGGACCTGGAATGCATTAACCACGAGTAACGAGGAATTACTGTATTTGCAAAATTTATTTAAAACAAAAGACATAACTATGTACTGCTGTACCACAAATAAACCTGCAAAAATTTCAAAAAAGGTTTTTTACATTGTCTTTGTTGGGAGTTGTTGTACAACTGAGGAAAAATAGCAATACACTTCATTTTGGAATGATGCGATAACAAATTGTGCAAAAAGTGAAACTCTGAATACTTTCCAGATACACTGAATAAATACATATTATATACAGTACATATTGTACATACATGTACAGTCTATTTGTATTGTATATAGTAGTATATTTTCCTTCTTTGTAGACTACGAGCTTGTAGAACTACAATCATGCCTCACTGTTGTGACAAAAGTTAATCGAGGATGAGATTTTGCAGGGTGTGTCTCACGATCCCCTTTGGCCTTCAGGTCACCCAATGATGAGCCACAGTCCAGCGCTCAGAATAATAAGTAGAACAATGAAAGACAACGCAAAGTGTTCTGACATAATCAGCAGCAAGTGATTGTATAAATGGGTCTTAGCACCAGAGTTTGATTCTAAATTCTGTCATTTCTTATTCAGTCTCAACTTTCTCAGTCACATGACCATCTGATTTTGTCAGGGGTGCCGCAGTTCACCCACCATCCAAGTATGTCATTCAAAAGATGACACACTCGCAGTTTACTGTCAGTATTGCATTTTGACAATTAGTAGTGTGAATGCACATAAACTAGCCAGACAAAGAGGGTGAAGTTGGGGATTAATTAAATGGACTTGAAAGCTATGAATTATAGGTGGACAAAATCAATTCACAAAGATTTGTTTGAATCAGAACAATACAAAAATTCCTATCAAACTAATGCATCACAGAAACTTTTTACTGAATTCTGTGTTCTGGAGAGTTTTACATGCATCTGGCTTACAGCTGGAACATATCAACGTTTGACCCCCAACATACTTGAGGAGTAACAGGATCCTGCCAGACAGACATACACATCAATGTGGTGTGCACATGTGTTCATGACACAAAGGAATGTGTGTGTTGAAACAAGTATATGTTTTGTGTTAATCTATATATATTATATACATCAGCAGAGATAGGAGGTTGATATATGTATGTGTGCTGTAAGTCTAACATTTCTAAAAAAGGAGAGAAAGTACCAAGCGCAATAGATTTACATTCTTCATCAATAAGCACGGATCAAGGAAGATGGCAAAATAAACAACATCATGGTTTTGGACAAAAACCAGATATCACTGGGGGAAAAAGTTTGGAGGGTCGACATACGCTTGGAGGGTATGTCGTTGCAGGATGTAAATTTTTAAATATACACTGGTTGATACATTGTTGATTTTGTATGTTTGAGCTGTGACTCAATAAAAAATAGATGTACTCACGAAGCATCTCAAAGCGAGACAAGAAGCGTTGGAAAACGTTTTTGCAGGGGTCTGGCATGGCGAGGGTACCAAACTCTGACATCACAATACGATTGTGCTCACGATTGTTCTTGTAGGCGTCACTGTGCAGAAACCGACTCATGTACGTCACCTGACCTTTATTGATTTTGAACTGGTGCAACATGGCCATCCCATCAAACCAATGGTTGTACCTGTGTTGAAACAGATGTAAAACTTATTCAGACACTTATTTGTTTCTCATGCAATGGTGAGTTCCCAACTCACTGTGTGCTTCCAAACTCAAACTTCCCGGGGCCGTTTCGTAGAAGGTTCCCTTTGATCCAGGAGGGAATATTGCCTTGTATTTCAGTGGAGATTGGCTCAGGAGTCTCTTCTACAGAGCGGACCAGAGGCGCAATCGTCTCCAATCCTATGACTTTTGACATCATGCATTCTTTTGTCTTAACATTGTCAACAAACTTGACGTCATCTGAAGGGAACACATATGAAGACATATTGATCTTTATCTGTCAGTCACACATCACGCACCCACAGTCAGTGGGTGACATCTATTGACATCAATGCAGTCAGTGATAACCAAAGATTTTTTTAAGAGGTCACAACAACACTTTGGTTACAAATGGACAACCATGTCCAGTCTTAAAAAGACTTCCTGAAGTATTGCATTCATGGGGATGAGAAGGACTGACAAATGAAAAACATTACCCCCCCCCACACACACACACACACACCGGTTACTGATGTTGAAGTTATTTCAAGCATGTTCAGTTCGTCTGACACCTTGCTATTATAGCTGTATGACATTCATGACAGATTAATAGTTCTAATAGGATAGTAACTTCAATTAGTAAAGAGCCAGTTACAAAAACTTTAACAACACTTGACAAAACTGTCAAGTGCGAGAATAAAACTTGACACAGGGGTGTTTGAGATGTGAACAGTGCCCCGTCAGTCCGGATCAGCAAGTCTTTTCACATTGTATATGGAACAGTCTTTAAAAAAATCTTTGTAAAATATCTCAACATATGAAATGCGCATCGTAACAGCCTAATGTGAAATTTTCGGTCATCCTGCAATAAATGTGCTGTAGGCGAATTCTTTCTTATTAAACATGCGAGTGGCTCTGCTGTCTCTGTATAGTTCCACATTCATTAAAAAAAAGACGCGGCTCACCTGAATTCTGGGGGATTACAGATGACATGATGCTGGACTGCGTTTATGATGCGACCGCGGCTGTCCGACTCCTTGTGGCCCTTATGCTGGCCACTGGCGAGCAACCAATCCCAAGCAGAGTCCTGTTGCATAAGCTGATTACGTAACGCAGCGACAACACCACCAGCCTGGAACGTATAGAAAAGAGGGCAGGTTGTTCATTTAATTTTTGACGCAAGACGTATCTCAATCACATTCGCAACAAACAATTCATTCTCCTAACTGTGACGGAAGATATATCCAAATCTTTTAATTAATCCCGGTGAAGAATCTACAGTATATCACACCCCTTACTGTCACCGCCCCCCCCCCCCCTTCACTCCCCCCTCGGGTGTAACAGAGGCTTCTTTCTTTCAGATGTGCAGGAATTAGTTAATAAGCGGCAGTGCATCGCTCATCAGGTCTGTGTCATAAATTGCCGCGAAACGCCTTCTGGTCAGTCAGTTTGGTTCCAAGTGTAGCGCCTCTCTATCATGTTGTGGCTATTACTGAGAGGAGCCTTACCTGTGTTCTTTAACACGTAGTACGGGTTTTAATGGTGAATTTATCAGTGATGGGCAGATATATATGAATGAATGAATGCTTTTATTTCGAACATGTGCGCAGAATGACAACAACAGTAATATTAATGATACAAAACATGGGCGGCACGGTGGCGCAGTGGTTAGCGCTGCTGCCTCACAACACGGAGGACCCGGGTTCGAGTCCCGCTCTGTGCGGAGTTCGTATGCTCTCCCCGTGTCTGCGTGGGTTCTCTCCGGCTTCTTCCGCCTCCAAAAGCATGCGCTTCAGGTTGATTGGCCGGTCCCAAATTGACCATAGGAGTGAGTGTGTGTGTGAATTATTGTTTGTTTCTATGTGGCTGTGGTACACTATGTGGTACACTGGCGTCGTGCCTGGAGTGTCCCCCGCCTCACGCCCTGAGACTGCCAGGATAGGCACTGGCTACCCCGCGACCTCGTTATCAGATTAAGCAGGTTGGAAGATGAATGAATGAACACAAAACATGCTCGAAAAGTAGTAGGAGGAAGCATAAGCTTATTGAATCCCCCGTCTTCACTTCTCCATTGACATTAATTCCCCAAGTACAAAAAATAAATAAACAAATGAAGTACTAAGCATATATACATGGAAAGACAATAAACAGAATAATAAGTTACAAATAGAATTGATAGAAAACACCCGATTGTTAGACCCCTTCCCTCTCCCTGTACCCAGTGAAAACCACTTGCTTGTAGCAATATTGAAAGTTCTTATTGCAGTTGCTGAATATATTTTGGTCTTACTTAGATTTAATGATAATTTGTTCCTGTCAAACCACATTTTTAATTTGCGTATTTCATCAGTGACCCTCACCATTAGTTTGTGCAATCCCCCCCCCAGAACAAAAAATGCTAGCATCATCTGCAAATAATACTAATTTTAATACCTTTGAAACTTTGCATATATCATTTATATAAAGAATAAACAGTTTAAAGCTTTTTTGAGATCTATGAATATTCCAATAGAGTGCCGTTTATGATCTATGGCATTGATGTTGAACTGTTTGCTCTAAATCCATATTGACTGTCAGAGAGTAATTTATATTTATTGATGAATTTATCTAGTCTATTGTTGAACAGTTTTTGTAGGATTTTGTAGAATTGTGGAAGCAAGGAAACAGGCCTGTAATTTGTGAAGTGGTGTCTATCCCCAGTTTTATACAGCGGTACAACTTTAGCTATTTTCATTGTTAGGAAATTTACCAGTCTGGAATGATAAGTTGCAGATGTATGTTAGTGGTTCTGAAATCCCCTCAATGACCTTTTTTACAACTTTCTTATCAATTTAATTTAAATCCGTAGATGTTTTACTTTTACATTTATTTACAATATCTATTATTTCATTTCCTTCCACTGCTGTGAGGAACATTGAACTGGGATTCCTTTCTATAAGGTTGTCACTCCGCTTCTCATCTAAACATGGATCTCGGATTTCATCTGCCATTTTTGGTCCAACATTTACAAAAAAACTGTTAAAACTGTTGACAACATCATCCATATTATCCATCTTCGTGTTATTTTCAACAAAATATTGAGGGTAGCTCTGTTGTTTAGTACCATTTTTAATAATACTGTTTAATATGTCCCACATTCCTTTAATGTTGTTTTTGTTATTACATAATATTGTGCTGTAATATTCCTTTCTACACACCCTTATAATATTAGTTAACTTTTTATATTTTTTGTATTTATTTTCTGCCTCTTTCGTTCATCTTTTAATGAACCCTCTATATAGTGTTGTTGTTTTTTTGCAGGCGTTTTGTAATCCCTTTGTGAACCATGGTTGATCTTTGTACTTTTGATATCTGTCACTTTGTTTTATTGGACAATTTTTACTATATAATGATGTGAATATTTTTATAAAAGTTTCATATGCACTATCAATGTCTTTTTCATTATATACATTCTCCCAATTTTGTGCCAATAAGTCATTCTTAAATGTATTCATGGTTTCCTCTGTCCTCATTCGCCTGTATTTTAGTCTCTCCTCTGGGTGATTTCTCTGCTGGCTATTATTATAAATTGTAAAAATTGGTAGGTGGTCACTGATATCATTTATTAATAGTCCGCTTACTGTATTATTTTCTATATCATTGGTGAATATGTTGTCAATTAGAGTAGGACAGTGGGTGGTGATTCTACTAGGTCTGGTGATTGTTGGATATAAACTCATGCTGTACATTGTATTGATGAAGTCATCAATTATTTGGTTCTGATTTGGATATAACAAGTCAATGTTACAGTCACGACAGATGAAAACGTTTTGGTTAGCTTTTAGAAAAAAAATCTTCTATCCATTCCTTGAATGCTTCAACACTAGAGCCTGGTGCTCTGTATATGCAACTGTATATGTATATATATCAGATGTGGAAGGTCAAGGTTAATGTGGTCTCCGTGGTAGTAGGAGCACTTGGGGCAGTGACAGTGACCCAATATATATATATATATATATATATATATATATATATATATATATATATATATATTACAGTCTGCTGGCAGGTCCAGCAGACTCTTAAGAGCTACCCCACTGGTCGTAAGGGCCATGTGTGTCCATCTTGACTCGGCGACTGATCCAGATAATCTTGATTAAGGGATTAAAGCGGAGGAGGACTCCTTATGCAGCCTGTATTCGGAGTGTGAAGAGCCTCACAGGTAATATCAGTTTCACTGTCTCTTAATTTGTTAAAACTCGGAGGAATATATGTATTTATAAGATTGTTGCATTTTAATTACTTTGCAATTGCTATCATTTTATTAACACTGATGGTACCGGAGTATACAGAATGTAGCCGCAAGAGGACACAAGCCAGTGTCTTATGGTGCCGGTCCAAAGCCCGGATAAATACAGAGGGTTGCATCAAGAATGGCATCCAGCGTAAAACTTTTGCCAAATCAAACATGCGAATCAGACCTATGACTTCCATACTGGATCGGTGGAGGCCTGTGTTAACAACAACCGCCATCGGCGCTGTTTACCTAAAGGGCGCCGGTGTGCCCGTAAGAAAAGAGAGAAGAGTATAGGACTGAGAGTAGGGACATTGAATGTTGGAACTATGACAGGAAAAGTTGGTTGACATGATGCAGAGGAGAAAGGTAGACATACTGTGTGTCCAGGAGACCAAGGCTAGAAGTTTAGGAGCAGGGTTCAAGTTGTTCTATCATGGTGTAGACAAGAAGAGAAATGGAGTAGGAGTTATCTTGAAGGGGGACTTTGTTAGGAATGTCCTGGAGGTAAAAAGAGTAGGTGTGATGTTCAGTGTTGTTAGTGGGTATGCTCCACAGGTAGAATGTGAGCTAGTGGAGAAGGAAATTCTGGTTGGACTTTGATGAAGTGATGTAGGGCATACCTAGAAGTGAGAGAGTTGTTATTGGTGCAGACTTCAAAGGACATGTTGGTGCAGGTAACAGAGGTGATGAGGAGGTGATGGGCAGGTTTGGTATCCAGGGGAGGAACGCAGAAGGACAGATGGTAGTTGACTTTGCAAAAAGAACGGAAATGGCTATAGTGAATACTTTCTTCCAGAAGAGGCAGGAACATAGGGTGACCTATAAGAGTGTAGGTAGGATCACACAGGTAGACTACATCTTATGTAGACCGTGTAATCTGAAGGAGATCAGTGACTGTAAAGTAGTGGTAGGTGAGAGTGTGGCCAAACAGCATAGGATGGTGGTGTGTAGGGTGACTGGTGGTGAGGAAGATGAAGAGGACAAAGACAGAGCGGAGGACAAAATGGTGGAAGCTGAAAAGGGAAGAGTGTTGCATGACTTTTAGGATGGAGTTAAGACAGTCTCTGGGTGGTCTGGGGGTGCTTCCAGATGACTGGACAACTACAGCTAATGTGATCAGGGAGACAGGTAGGAGAGTACTTGGTGTGTCATCTGGGAAAAAAGTAGATAAGGAGACTTGGTGGTGGGTTGAGGAGGTACAGGAGTGTATACAGAGAAAGAGGTTAGCTAAGAGGAAGTGGGACACTGAGAGGACTGAGGGGAGTAGACAGGAGTACAGGGAGATGCAGCGTAATGTGAAGGTAGAGGTAGCAAAGGCCAAACAAAGGGCTTATGATGACTTGTATGCTAGGTTGGACAGTAAGGAGGGAGAGACTGATCTATACAGGCTGGCAAAACAGAGAGACAGAGATGGGAAGGACGTGCAGCAGGTTAGGGTGATTAAGGATAGGGATGAAATTCTATTGACAGGAGCCAGTAGTGTGATGGGAAGATGGAAAGAGTACTTTGAAGAGTTGATGAACGTGGAAAATTAGAGAGAACAAAGACTAGAAGAGGTGACTGTTGTAGACCAGGAAGTAGCAAAGATCAGTCAGGATGAAGTGAGGAGGGCATTGAAGAGGATGAAGAGTGGAAAGGCAGTTGGCCCTGATGATATACCTGCAGAGGCTTGGAAGTGTCTAGGAGAGGTGGCAGTAGAGTTTCTGACTGGGTTGTATTTCAACAGGATCTTAGATAGTGACAAGATGCCAGAGGAATGGATGAGAATTGTGCTGGTGCCCATTTTTAAGAACAAAGGAGATGTGCAGAGTTGTGTCAACTACAGAGGAATAAAGCTGATGAGCCATACAATGAACAAATGGAGTAATGGAAGCTAGACTAAGGGCAGAAGTCAGCATTTGTGAGCAGCAGTATGGTTTCATGCCAAAAAAGAGTACTACAGATGCAGTATTTGCTTTGAGGATGTTGATAGAGAAGTACAGATAAAGCCAGGCGGAGCTGCAGTGTTTTTGTAGATCTGGAGAAAGCTTATGACAGGGTGCCCAGAGAGGAACTGTGGTATTGTATGAGGACGTCTGGAGTGGCAGAGAAGTATGTTAGAGCGAAGCAGCTCTGAGCCCCTTCTTGTTTGCTATGGTGATGAACAGGCTGACAGACGAGGTTAGACAGGAATCTCCATGGACTATGACGTTTGCAGATGACATTGTTATCTGCAGTGAGAGCAGGGAACAGGTGGAGGAGAAGCGAGAGGTGGAGGTTTGTCCTGGAAAGGAGAGGAATGAAGGTTAGCCGCAGTAAGACAGAGTACATGTGTGTGAATGAGAGGGACCCAAGTGGAAGAGTGAGGTTACAGGGAGAAGATATCAAGAAGGTGGAGGATTTTAAGTACTTAAGGTGAACAGTCCAGAGCAATGGAGAGTGTGGAAAACAGGTGAAGAAGCATGTACAGGCAGGATGGTACGGGTGGAGGAAAGTGGGGTGGGATGTGTGATAGAAGAGTTTCAGCTAAAATGAAAGGTAAGGTGTACAAAACTGTGGTGAGACCAGCGTGTTGTTTGGTCTAGAGACAGTGTCACTGAGGAAAAGACAGGAGACAGAGCTGGAGACAGCAGAGATGAAGATGCTTAGGTTCTCTTTGGGAGTGACCAGGAAGGATAGGATCAGGAATGAGTACATCAGAGGGACAGCACATGTTAGAGTTTTTGGAGATAAAGTCAGAGAGGCCAGACTGAGATGGTTTGGACATGTCCAGAGGAGAGATAGTGAATATATTGGTAGAAGGATGCTGAGTTTTGAACTGCCAGGCAGGAGGCCTAGAGGAAGACCGAAGTGGAGGTTTATGGATGTAGTGAAAGAGGACATGAATGTAGTTGGTGCGAGAGAAGAGGATGCAGAAGACAGGGTTAGATGGAGGCAACTGATTCGCTGTTGCAACCCCTGAAGGGAAAAGCCGAAAGGAAAAGAAGAAAAAGAAGTACTGGAGTATACAGTACATGTACTGTAGTCCATTAATAATGTTTAATGTGATTATTATTACATTTCACAGAAGATAAGATTTGAATTTTGGGTGATTTTCTCCCCCAGTTAATTCAGGCTAAAATTACTGCTCATTTAAATAAATTGCTTTTGTTTTTTGAATTGTATTTTTTAAACTAGAATAAGTAGGATAGTATCCATGCTGGGTAGACTGGTTATTTAGACAGCGAGCAATCTATAAACCTTATTTTTCGTTCTATTTTTTCAACAGGATATATTTGATCTCCTGGCTTTAATGCCTTCCATAAAGATCTCCAATCAATGGACTTTATCAGAGTTACTTGGGCAGCCGAGGATGTTAGGACTCGGAGCTCTTCTGGCATGGCTTCTCCTCTTCCATCTCCTTGTGAATGTTTGGCTCCTATGCATCTTCACCAGTCTCTTGGTGGTTCTTGGGGGTTGGCTTGGGTCCCGGGCTTTACTGGATGCAAACAGCCTTCTTCACTTGGAACATTTTTTGCCTCTTGGTAAAGTTAGCCCATCTCTGTATTCCCCTGAACATGAGCGGAGATTGAACCATGAGATTCACAGTGCTGTCCACAAGGCAATGCGTGATTTTGTGTCCTCATGGTATCGTAGTCTTCTACCAGAGGTGGAGGGGGAGTTTGAACAAGCAGTGTGCAGTTCAATGTTGGATTCAGTGATGGAGCTTAAAGAACGTGCACGGCTTGTGGACCGAAAAGCATTGGTTCAACGGCTGCTCGAGATGTATGGCTGTCATCTACAGAGCTATATGATGGCAAGAGAAATTCAGTCAAGGCAACAGGGGAGCGTTAGCCTCTGGCAGCTCTACAGTGAAGTAGACGACCCCCACCCTGCTGTGAGCAACACATCTGCTGAGCTCAGCTACTCAAGAGCTCTAGTTAACCTTGTCTTGCGTTTGCTTGTTCCGTACCCTCAAATGGAAACCAGGACTGGCGGTTACATGGTTTCAGAGCTCATCACGTCCAATGTGCTTTTGCCACTCATAAGCAGAGTATCTGATCCTGACTGGCTCAACCAGACCATTGTAGATATAATCAATAGGTCCCGAGAACCACAGGAAACAGACGTGGATCAGCTTCCTGTAGAGACGCTATACAAATGGCAGATTGAGAAAGAGTCGTGGACTACATGCAAGTCATTGTCTTCTGACCAAGTTGCCCTCACCAGCAGAAGCACCTCTGACCTTGACGACCTACAGAGCCAGAGTATTCTGTGTGAGAGGGATTCTTCACAAATCAGTATGGTTAGCCTGACATCTGCTGGGAAAGTAGAAGGCTGTCATGATGGTTTGCTGACACCATGCAAAATAAATTGCTGTTTACTCACATCAGACCAATACTCCCACCCATTAAAGCCCAAAATGATTTCAATGGATTCTCTAATTCAATCAGACTCAGAAGATGACCTGACCTGGGGTTTTTGTGATTGTGGTCCTTCAACAAACTTTTGTAACATGGCCAATATAAAGAATGACCAAACCTTTGGTTGCTTTGGTCATTTGAAACATCTCGGGCCAAAGTTGGTGATGCCGGAGGACTGCCAGTGGCCAGCCGGCATAGCCCAAGAAACATTGCCTAATAGTCCTCCAGGAAGACTTTGTCTGAGCCCCTCCAACTTCGATACCCCCAACAGCCAGACTGCATCTGTGAACATCAAGAATGTGCAAATTTCTGGTACTGTCACTGCAATGGAGCAGCGTGGCACAGGTGCACATCCCTATACTCTCTACACTGTAAAGGTCATACCACTTCCTATATTATTTTATGTTTAAATGTTACTTGAATACATACGTATAGTGTGCAAAATGCATATTGAACATGTCGCCAGTCTTCTTAGCAAATATATTTCTAAAGGTGCTACAGACATAAAATTTTCTCCAGATGTTGGTAACAGCACATGCAATCCACACATGGAAATAACTCCAACCTTACATGTGCATAAATTAAATTACGTAAATTTATTTAGGACTTTGTACAAAAGCATTAGTTGGTAATAACACCTTCAAGACACCTCATGCATGGAGAAAAACTTGCCTGCATTACTCAGTTATCAGATTGGATCTTTCTTTCACATGACGAATCTTCAAATCTGGAGGGTTGTGTGGGCCTGTTCTTTGAACATGATATATACAGTAGTTCTTCCTATAGATTTTCTTAAGGATTTTAAGTCAGGTTTATTTTCATCAGAAACAAGCGAGAGTTGCCTTGTCCATGTGTTTGGGGTAATTGCCTTGCTAAAATGTCATCTTTGTCATCCTAGAAGTTGGCAGCCAATTTTTATCAAGAATGTGTCTATACTTTTTTTTATTCATCCTTCCTTAGTTATATGAAGTTTTCCAGTGCCGTATGCTGAAGAACACTCACTCACCATGATGTTCCCACCTCCAAACTTCACTGTTGGGGTGATATGCAGTGCCATTTGACCACCAAACATGGTGTGCATTATTATGGCATCCAAAAAATTAAAAATTTTGATCATCTGACAAGAATAAATTCTCCCAGTATTTCACAGGCTTATCTAGATGTTGGCAACAAACTTTAAACAAGATTCACCACAGGGTTTTTTTTTGTAGTGGAGTCTTGCATGGTGAGTGTGAAACTCAACATTCAGTTGAGGAGTTTCTTGTTTTCTTTGAAACAATTGTACCCTCTAATTCCTGGCCTTTTTTAAGGTCTCCAGAAGTGATCTAGGGCTCTTGGACAACTCTTGGGATAATTCCTTTAACTCCCCAGTCAGAAATCTTGTGATGAGCACAAGCATGGCCAGTTTATGGCAACCTGTGTTGTTTTTATGTTTAGATTATGCCCTCAACAGTGCACACTGGAACTATCAAAAGTTTAGAAATCCTTCTGTAACCATTGCTATCAACATGTTTGAACAATAAGGTTGTGAAGGTCTTTAGAGAGCTCTTTGCTTGAGATTTTACTTGTGTGACATCTTGGCAATGAGACAACTTTTCATAGACCAGGTGGAAATGAACAATTGGATATTAATTTGCACATACAAAGGGCAGGGTTGCTTTTCTTTCAGCTTGAGTCTTGGCATGCCTTGACTTTCTGCACTTTCATTTCTTCAATACATTTTACCCAGGTCGTTCCCTTTTACTACACATTACTTCATTTTAGGATATCTGAGGTTTGATTTCTGTGCATGTGTGAGTTGCAACCCACATCTATTGAAATGTTCATGTCAGTAGCACCTTTAGGAATATATTTACTGAGAAGAATGAGGACATATGCGATACTTTTTTCAATTTCACCTGCTGTATTATTGGTAATCAAACACCGCCCTCCATGCTTTGTTTACAGTTTGAGACAGTGGCTGACACAGAAATCGGAGGTGGTCTGCAACTTACATCCTGTCATAGTGTCAACCGGAGATATAGCGAGTTCCTGAACTTGCAAACACGTTTAGAGGAGAAGCCTGAAGTCAAGAAAGTAATAAAGAGTAAGACATTACCCTGTTCTGCAAGACAATTAACTTTAGTTTTCCATTGTGTGTCATTGCATGTAAATATTGTGGATTTCAGATGTCAAAGGCCCAAAGAAAATGTTCCTTGACCTGCCTTTTGGCAATACAGACAGTGACAAAGTTGAAGCTCGTAAAAACCAACTGGATTTATACCTAAAAGTAGGTAAAGTACGTTTCAAAACTTCACTGGGAAAATTATTTTTCCATTTCATAATTAGTTTTTTTTTATAGCAACTCAGCAACATACCAGAGACATCCAACAGTGAGGACATGCAGGAATTCCTGGCTCTCAACGCGACTTTGACATATTTTGGAAGAAAGCCTTTTGTAAAGTCAAGGATTGATAAGGTGAGAAAGAATTAACAACCTACAGATGTTGAGAAGTTAGAGTGATTGCTAGAAGTATTATATATTTAAATTGAATTTTTGTAGTGTAACAGCTCAAAGATGAACAATTTAGTTTACGTTTTCGCAAACACCAGAGTGGATATGGGTTTGGCTACTTGGTTAACGTCATTTCATAGAGCAGGGGATGCTCGGTGATGTATTCAGGCAGACTGAATGTAGAGCAGACTGATGGATGGATTGGATGGATAGTCAGATGTTCTTAGAGGCCTGACTCGAAGGATCTGGGACACAAACAAGAAAAAAGCGTAGTGAGTACAAAAGTGTTTCCAAACTATTTGATCACAAAACCTGGCTGAGGCATTTTCAGGGTCTATTGGAGGAAAATGGCTATTAACATATGATTCAATTCAACTACCAAATCTACCCTGAAGTTGGGTAGATTTAGTTGCTATTGAATGAATTCTTAGTAGCTATGAAGTCAATTAAACATCGTTAATTAAGAAATTTACAACATAATGATTAACAATAAATACAGGGCACCCTGCAAAAAAGGCATAACTAATCAGTCCAACATTACATCACTGATCTACTCTGCCAAGACATAAAGCGTCTTTCGTGTTGGAAGTAGCTGGTGAAAAGATTTTTTCGTCCTTTTTCTGACTCGATCTTCCGAGTTGTGGGTCTTGACCTGAGTTGTGGGTCTTTTCCTGTGTCTGTTGGTGTGGGAATCAGATGGCAGCTGGCCCATTGCATGCGTTGAGAATAGTGTCATTAGCTGACTCTGGCAATGCAGCGCAGGTGGCTGGTGTGGCTAAACTGAAGTGAAGACTACATCTTAGCTAAGGTGGGAGAATCAGCTGATTCTCTGCATGCATTATGAGCACAGACATGTACTTAGAGGAGCAAGGAAGGAAAAAAGAGGGTGTCCTGCATCCTGCCCTAAAGTCTTTGCTGGTGCTACTAACTTCTAAATTTGGGAGCACCAGTGCTACCAAGAAAAAAAGTTCATTTCGAGCCCTGCTATGGACCATGCAGGACAACACTTTTGTATGACATGAGTGACTGAATGACTCGGTACTGAATGGAGGATGAGATGAGAGTTAAGTACAACTTCTTTCGACTGAAGAGTGACTGCAAGTGTGCAGGATAAACAGCTGCAGGTGATCTTTTTGAAAGTACACAGCAAACAGGCATCAGACACAAACACCAGGAGGAGAAATGCCATTATTCCCCTCCTGAGTTAGATAGGAAGAGTGACATCAGACTGATGCTAATTATAAAGAGGAAGACAGCAGCAACCAAATAGCTTAGCATAAAAAAATCAAGTGGAACCGGCTCACTTAGCTCTGTGGAAAAGGGAACAAAATCAACACTTCTTCTTTGCAGATGATGGAGAATGCCCTAGACACCTTGAAGACAGCATTCCCGCTTCCTGAGCCTCTCAGTCCGATAGATGACCTGGAGGCTGATGGAAGAGCTATTGACAACAGAAAGTACAGGTAAGAGCTCTGGATCAGCCCCATACAGTTGTGTCCTGGATTTCTTTCTAGATGAAATCCACCATCAGTGTGTTTAATGACCCAGATCACATTCTGCCTGGGAGTGGCTCGGAGCCAGTTGAAGGGGTAATTTCTTCATTAGACACAACTGAATAAACAAGGGAAAAGAAAAATGTGTTGTTTGTTTCTTGCCTCAATTTATTTTCTTTGATCCCTTTCTAATGCGCAACAACTCATTGAATCTTATACTGCAGGATTGTAAAACATTACTGCAGACAAACCCCAAGGATACAATATAAGAGTTTCCTTCTCACATATTTGTCTGGAAATTGGAAAGGTCTTGAGTAAACTGGGGTATGTCTGTTTTTGTGTCTCATTCATCAGGAGGCTTATGTTTCCAAGCAAAATTTCCCCATCACTCAATATACCTGAACTACATCCCAAGGTGATGTACTGCTTCAGCGAAGGCAGTTCTGTAAGTCTTTGGTCATATTTACCGTTCCTGAAATATATTACTTAGCAAACACATATTGGGAACCAATTGCTTGCTATATTTGGTCATTTTAATTTTTTAGGTCTTGAATGGAATGTCACTGTCTGGCCTTGAGAGCTTTGTCATGGAGCAGGAAAGACTTTTATGTGGGCAAAATGGGAAAGATTCAGCTAAGCAGAACTTTAACCAGTCAAGCAAAGACAAGAAGGCATCATTGAAGACTCATGGGACAGGTTCATTTTTGTAATTTGATAATTAATATTTAACAGTCTTCTCTTATTTGCAATCTAAAAGTCTTAGGATCACTTGTTGCTCAGCATGCAGTAACAAAGTATCACCACCTGGTGGCAGCAAAACTGTTCTGTTATTTTGGACATTTGGTTAGTAAGATTCCTGCATTGATGTGCTGTGTGCAGAAAAGTGTGTCTTAATGTGTTTTAATGTGCATGTGTACTGCAGACACAGCCGTAGCAGATGTTGCTTTGAACATTTTGTGCCTGGTGATGAAAGACCAGTGGAGTTGGCTTTGCACTGAGAACATCCAGAAGACCATCAGACTGCTCTTTGGCACCTTCATCGAGAGGTTAGAATTTCTTTTTTTGCTTCTGAGCTAAGTTTGTGTTTGCAATAATCAATTCAACTCATATCTTTGGGGTTTTATTCATAATTGTACCTCATGGAATTTATTTTTCATCCAATATGAGGTTCCTATTGTCAATTCTGTTTTCATGTAAAAATGGACCAGAACTATTTCACAACAGTAGAAACTGTGGCACTCAACTGTGTATTCAGGTGAATGCCCAGACCTGGGTCCTTCTATAGTATAACTCTAACACTATTAACATTTCATTCTTTTTATGGCACAAGTTGATTTGTAGTAGATAATCTTCAGGAGATTATCACTGATTGTTCTTACCTTTAGAAAAGTTTTTCTCTAAATGTTTTATAACTCTAACTGATGTCTTTTATTATTTTTTTATTTTGGAACTCTGCTTGACAAGTCTCTAGTGTTTTGCTGTCATGAATCCGTCAGCTAGTCATCATATGTTGACTTGACATGTGCCTCTGGGAGTTTTATGGTTCACCAAGCATGCCAGCAAACAATGTTTCTGCTGCTGCCATGCTGTAAAGAATTTTTAGGATGTCTTTTTTCTTTCATCCCCACTGTATGTATGACTTTCATTATCTACAAATCACGCGGAGCATATCTGCATGAATATGCACTGTTTTTAAAGAATTGGCTGATAACTAATAAAAAGATAGTTATTCACAGAAGTCGTTAACACTTAACTAATTTCCATCTAGGTGGTTGGATGTTGGAGTTGCCCACCTTACCAGTGCACCTTGCTGGGTGATTTATCTACAAGTGCTGCAGGAGGCAGTCTGGCCAGGCGGCACGCTGCCTGCCCAACCACAACCAGAGCGTAGCGGCGCAGAGAGGGAGGAAACCAAAAAGCAATGTCTGGACTGTTTGATGCAACTGCTTCCAGGTACATAGCAGCAGTTAGATTCTGGTTGCAGTTGTGTTTTAAAGCTTGTTAAATGCTGTTTTAATTTAAAAGGCTTCTGAAGCTATGATGGCCTAATTGACTTTTTTCACTATTGGTGTTGGAGCAGAGCTCATCACTGACATGCTAGGAAGTGACAAGTACAGACTGAGCTTGGAGACTATGCTGGCATCTCTGCAGGATCATCACATAAACAAGTGAGTCTAAAACCTGTTGAGTCAACGCACATCTGAGTTTATGACACCAAGAGTCAGTCAAGATGAATGTTGTGTACAGGATTTATGTGGTCATATCTATAAACTAAAGTAATAACACAAATTGTTTACCACATCTCAGACTAAACAGTTGATCAACCTAGCAAACCTGCTATTAATTTTTTTTTAATGTCAACAAACTCCCAATTTGGAACTGGACATATTTTTGTCCATTTCATTTTCTGCATTGAACTGATTTACTGCAAACACAAATATATTCAGCTGCCAACAAACTAGCACATTATTTTAATCATGTACCTCAATCAATTCCTAATTACTTGAGGACCGTTTTCAATAAAATGAAAAGAAAACAGTAAACTTAACACATAAAGCTCTGATGCTGGGCCAAATGACATTTACTTGAAGTCGTTCTGATGATTCCTGCTAGTACAGGTCAGCTGACAACAATCTGGACAATCACTAGTGTGATGGATCCCTCTACTGTATTTTCCCATTTTATTATTTAATATAATCCTATAATAATATAATATATAATCCTAATAATTTCCTAATCCTATAATCCTCTATGTTAAGAGTCTCATTTGTTTGGCCATGTGCAGGCATCTTATCTACTGCATTTGTGACCTGTTGCTGGAGTTCCTGATCCCTGAGTCATGTGACGAGGCCTTCCAGAGCTCCCTGCTGCAAAGTCTGACCAGAGAAGCTCAGAGGGACAACCCTCACATATGACCACACAATCAGGAATAACATGCCTCATAGTTGTAAGCAGCTGGTGGATTATATGCAGAATGTGGGTGAGAGCACAGAATAGTGATGGTCATTATCTGACTGGTTGGTCATAAAAGCGAACTCATCGATAATGAGCGACCAGGCCAGAGATTATGTTCATATATTACCGAAACATTCTACAAAACCTGATGAATTCATACCAGTGAACATTTCCATGTGGAAAAAATACTTATATCATTCACTGATGTGTTTAGCTTGTTTGATGGAAGTTCTTTAATTATTCTCAGAGATCTGTAGTAACATTTTAGGGGGCTATTCATTTTTTTAACTGTTAGTGTGCCTTCAGGGGGGCTGTCAGTGATGAAACTTGTTTACTGTATGTATTTAGTTACTATCAGTTAAAGAACTTTTTGTCTATCGTACATATGAGGCTTCAAGTTGATCGGATTCTAAGACTTACATCAATAATCAATAAATGTCTTAAATGTATAATGGTGTGTGATTTTTCTGTGTGCAGAGCCCCTGACTGACAACTGAGGTTGATACAGTATATTAGCTACAGCTTCTGTAGGTTACTCAATCATCATTCCATTATTTTAAACCTGCTCCAGCTCCAGATACACAAATCTAGACCAAGAACTGCTGATCACTGGTGAGAAGGAGCCATTCAACATGTTTCACAAATCCTGATATCATCGAAGGTTCTCATCATTAGATTAAAGTACAATCTGCTTCAGTTTGTGGTTGCTGTGAAACCAGGCCTCTGACTGGTTGGTTGTTATTCAGCTTTGGTTCAAACTTGGTTTGAAGGAAAGTATAACTGCATGATACAAACAGTGGTTAGCTTGAATCTATAGTCACAAGTTGATTGCACTCAAAGCTTGCTCGACCATGAGGATTGTGTTTACACAGTGCTTGGGTGATATTTTATTGAGATTCTTTCTATTTCTGTGCTGAGATGACGTATATATAGATCATATTTCATCTGAACATGAGTTTTTCTATCATAATAGCTTCAAAGTAAAACTTGATTATCTTAATAGGAGTTTGTATTGACGATTGTGGTATTGAAGACTGTTTTACCAACGGTGGAACAGTCTTTGGGTTAAATGATCTTAATGCACTTTGTGTGGTTGGGATATTCACATAAAATCCCATACTTAGATGTCAGTACAGGTTTTTTATTTTTCCTGTGGTCTTTTGATGCTCACCACCTTCTGAAAAATATATTTTCTTGGATGAATCTGTAATAATTTGATAGGCTAACTTATGAATGTAGAAAGATGTATGATGTATTAACACATGGTAACAAAATGTAGTTTAATATAAAATCCCTCGTCATCACAAATTACCAGCCAATTTTTCCTGTTCCAAACCACGTGGACATCAGATGATATGAGATATCATTTTTACATGTTAATGTTCTTGTTGCTACACATGACATCAGAGCGAGTTTGCTGAACTTAAGTGAACAAATGGGAAGGCTTAGCTTCATAAACTCTGTTTTGCATCTGTCCTAATAGCATTAAACGCTGAGCTCTCTTGGTGTGTGTCCTGTGTAGCGAGCTGATGTTCCAGCAGAGAGCAAATACTTATCTTTGAACTGTCTGTCTTGCACTTAAACAAAACAACATTTGGTCATGAGACCAGCAAACAGACAAAAACTAGGATGTAACATTTAATCAGACTGAAATGTTTGAATATTGTCCGTCTGCTGTGACTTCTGCTAATTCAATACATGTTTAGCACTCAATGACCAAATCAATTTGTCTTTGTGGGAACAGGATTGGGGTGATTTCAAGTTCCTACAGGTAATATTTTGGATTTAAAGGAGCAATCCATCAACATGTTGGACACTTCGAGGAAATATGAGGTATCTCCCTATGGATGCGCATGGACAATATTAAAATCATTGGGTCACATAATTTTATTAACTCAAATAGATGATGCAGCTAGAATTACTGCACGCCCAGATGCTTTTGGTCAGTAGAGAGATTTTAAAGCCAAATAATAAAATTGTAAAATGATAAACAGGCCTTAAACAAATAATGACAAATTGTGAGACTTGAAGAGGAAACAGTTTCTTAAGGACAATATTGACTCAATATCAGGAATACTGAATATTGAGTCCAAACTTTAAATTGTGTTAGGTTGTATGCTATGTTATGATTTGCTCGTTTTGTCTTGGTGTGCAGCTCAGCAGGACTTCATAAACATGAGCTGAGGAACATTTAGGCCAACTCACTTCCTTTCTCATGATATCATGGTACTGGCGGGTTCCCACCTCCTGTCTCTGCTGTATGACTCCCCCTGGCAACCAGAGGAGACACAACACTCATCGCATTGATGGTTGTTACCTCTTTTAAAGTCAAAGCAGCTGCACTTTCATCACAAGTTTCGCAACTAATCTCTGACTTACATTAAAATTGCAGCAAAAACACCTAAAAAAAAAAATAAAGGACTGTGTGACTGAGATGGTAATGATTTCAACAGTTTAAGTCTGGATTTAAATTATGTAAGACATGATTTGATTTTTAAGTAACTTCTTTTTTTTTACACTCCTTTTAAACTTCCTTTCCTACATGTTATACAGCACTTCCAAATATATGTATTATTATTACGATAAATACCAATACATTCTTCATATCTTCAGCTTCATTCTTCATAAGTGCCACACTTTTCTCAACAATTTTTAAATGTTTTACTTACTCATGCTAACTTAAACTCTTCATCTTGACACAAAGATCGGTACTGTCAACTGTTTTAAAAAAGACTCATTACTTCAGGTCATGTTTTTTATGTGTGTCGTCAAATACTTTCCTGACATCAAGACGGATTTCAGGCTAAATGGGCAATAAGACACTGAAAAGACAATTTTTCAGTGTGTCCATCAATGCATATGCTGAATACATTCTTTGCCTGTGGATGGCAGTAATAGTGAATACACTTCCTTTACCTTTAAAATAATATATCAGTATGACACGAGGTTCAGTCAGGCTTGCATAGATCAGCTGTATAATTATAAAAATGCCTGTCAACTTCAAATTTACTTTAATACTAGCAAGTACATTTCCACTTTGATGTGTGTGTAGCTGTTGAGTCTGTCAGCATCTCTTCTAACTATAATTCTACCTGGGTAAAAAAAATGTGTATTTCTGGCACCTCTGTTTAAAGGTGAATCTGGATTGGTTCATGGTGTTGATTTATGAAGTAAATGTCAAAGCTTTTCAATTAACTTATGTGGGAAGGGTCCATATACAAATGAGTATTTGAAGTCATCATGTTCCATTTGCTTCCTGGCCATAAGGAAAGTTGTCTTAGGCAGCGTTTTAGTGTCATATTTGCTTGAAGCTCATCAAGACAAGTATCATTATCATCACATATGGCTGATGATGTATGGGAATCCTGACATGTTACCAAAAAAAAAATCCCCAACCTGATGTCCTGTAAATGAAAATTTGGGACACCAGCCATGTATGACACTTCACTCATTTACCACAGTGAATCCCAGCAATCTTATAAAAGTCGACCACCAGTTGCAGTGATTATCATTAGGTGAGTAGGTTTCAAGGGGGAATTCCATCTTGTAAAAATGAATGGACATACTCGTGTGCATTTGTGCACACATTCCCAGATGCAGTGCTTTCTCATAGCAGAGGAGGATCACCAGCCAACATTGTGTGTATGTGTTACATCTGTATTCCAAGAGAAGCCTTTATTTTTTTTCCATCTTGCAGCTATTATCCCAGACTGTAAATAAAAACAGGATTATAGTTGAGTCGTTGCAGATGTGATATCTGACAAAAAAGTTGAAATATGACAGAAACGCAGCAACATCTCTTGCTTTAAGCATGCCCAGCTGGTCAAGCATCTGACTCTATTAAAGTGAAAAGTGAATCTGGATCACGTTAGTCTTGTGTCCTCTGTGGCACAGTGCAGATGTGCAGTGAGACACACCGCCCCAGTGCCTTTTTTATATCTACATAGACTGCAAAAACTCAGCTGATCATATTTTGTGGAAACCAGCAGTAAAATGATCCAGTTGCAATCCTCTATCCTATACTCTGCCCCTGTCCAGCTCTATTTGCCTGTGTGGTCAGCAGTTTAGGTCAGAGAGATGGAGTGATGTGAAGGAAAAAAACAGAAATGAAACTGCTAAGTGGATAAATGTTCTCAGGTTTTATGAGATTTAAAAAGTCATTTGTGATAAGGCGGAAATGTGACATATTGTAAATGTCAGTGTTCATGTGTTCGTCCGTTTGTCTGTCCGTCCATTAGTTATTCCGTTATCTTTGCAACAGTTGCAGACAGTAAGATGAAACAAAACGCACATTGCTCGGGCGGCAAAAGGGATGAAAATGAGATGACAACCTTTACCTTGAGAAAAGAAGGTCAATGTCAAATTTAAATTTTCATACACTCAGGAACCAAATAAGATAGAAAGACAAGAGAGACGGCCAGTGTCAGTAAGACCATAGAGCAAAGCTAGTGCTTTGATCTATGAAAGTACGTCGGAGTGACATTTTAATTCAGAGGTGTTGTGGGATGTTGCATCTCTGACTGCCTAGGTTGTAGTTTGACACTACAACTCCTGATTATTGCATTGACATTCAAAAATGAGCATAAACCAATTATGTAAACACCCCCTGGTTAATGGACTATGATTCTAAAGAAAAAATTAATATTACAGACATTCGCATCTTTATTTGAGACCATATTTGGGAGAGGCAAAGCTTAGGAGCGATATCCCGATAGGATATGAGCAAAGAACTGATCACGTTGTAATTTAAGGTGGACACACTAAAACATTCACTTCACAAAGCCTGCCTACCTACGTCCCTCCCTCCCTGATGAAGTCAGAAGAACCACATCAACAGCAAACAGCAGAGACATAATTCAGAGACGTTCTCCTATCAACAGTTCACTCTGATATCCGCCAGGGACTGATCTCTGGTATCTGAAGGGAAACTACAAACTATGCTGCTGGTTTCCAGTATGTTTAGCTTTTGATATTCTATAGACAAGCAAAGCTCAGCCCTAACCTCTCATTGCAGGTCAATGAGGGGAGTTATTGTTTTGCTCTTGTATCATTAAGTCCATATGATGTATGGCTCTCAGTATTTCACAATAAAAGAGCACAGTTAAAGAAAAGTCAAAAAGAATTATCATAATTTTTTTGTAGATGGTCCTGTCTGTCCTACTTTGAAGGATTCTAATCAATCTCAAAACCATTATATGTCCATCTCAACGATTTCTTCTTAAACATCTTTTCTGAAACAGAAATGTTGATTGTTTTTAAAATGTTTTACAGCTAACAAGGGCTGTTTTTAAAGGAGAAGCCAAAACACTGTCAAATGTGAGTGTGCTGTAGAGGATATTACATTCCTTCTGTTTCTGTTTAGCCAGAGTTTTATAGGTTGTCCTGAGAACTTTTGGCATTTGTAAAGGAATGGATTAATTTTTTTTATTAATCTGACATAATCTAAACCTATAATCATAACTCTGACTCAAAATATCTGAATGCAAGAGGGAAAATGTGCTGTTTGTTATCTCAATAATTCACGGCAGAGCTTCAACGAACCATGTAAGGTAAAATATGTTCTTTTTCTGGACCAAAACATCTCTGGAGTGCGTTTACACTCATCTCATCTGCCAACATGCATTATGTGTACTTTTAAGGTGCTGACAATGCTATGTTGGTATTGCTATGTTGGTATGCTTTTTCAGAGAAGTATCTTGCATGCAGAGATTGCCTTGCATTTTCTTGACACCAGCTGCCTCAGGATAATGAAACGAATCACGTCTGTGAAATTCTCTTTTTTCCCTGTGAACTGACGATCGGGAGAATGGTACCCTGCAAAATATAACATTATAAACATGCTTGTAAAGTTTTTTTTCACTCCCCTCAGTACACTTTCTTAAACATGGTTGTAGTTACCGGGTCTACCTCAAAGGAAGTGTAAAAAGTGACACCACCTGTCACTTTAATAACTAGGCTATGTAAGCCCTGGGCAAAGGCTGGGTTTATGCTCAGTCTTCTCTGTTTAAACAGGTACACCATGGTAATAAGGCTTCCAAAGGACTCCTGGTTTGGCTCCTAATGGGAGGATGTGTTGAATACACTATATAATCTACAATACTGACTCTCAGTAGCCACTGCAGCACATGCACCACACTTTTTACACTTAAAAGCAGGTATTGTGGAGTGGAGCTGCTGTAATTTCTCTTGCAATGTGTGAGGTCATGTTTATCAGCCCTGGTGAAGGCAGTCATATTTGACTTGAATTCAGGAATCCTGTCCTCTACAGATGCAGAGAGCAAATGGAGGTTATGTAAACGGTCTTACACAGTGTGTGTGTGTGTGTGTGTGTGTGTGTGTGTGTGTGTGTGTGTGTGTGTGTGTGTGTGTGTTTAATTCAACCCAGAGGAGTTCATGGTGGCAGTAAGAGGAGTTTAGTTATGCATTGTGCCAGTTTAGAATAACTGTTGCGTGATAAGTGTCAGACAATGCTTTTAGTTTGAATAAGTATAGTTGGACCTGATGATGAAATCGTGCTATTATTCACAAAGTTATATTGAATGCAGACCCGAGTTAATATTCTTGCTTCAATCCTGAGAATCCACACATGCCATGCTGTCATACCAGCAATTAACATAATACAATGTGCAGTTTAGGATCTGATATGTGGTCCTGGCATAGAAGCAGGCATAACTGTACAAAGATGTATATTTTGCACATTGCAGGTTTTATACTGAATAAGGAAACAATGAAATGTACTTTGGTGAGCCAAGAGATGACATAGCACAGAACCTCCCTTTGTTTTTTGTCAAATCCTGAATATGAATCGTTTCTGACTGTGGTTCTGTCCAAGTACATTCTCAAGACTCATTGCTGCGTGGAGTTGTTAGGTTGGCATTCCCTGGACTGGAACACATTCGAGCAATCGACAAAGCAAAAATGATATAATAAATGAAAAAGCTAACAAAAATCAAACAACTACTGGTAATTAGAAATACACACACATCTAATAAACCCAAGGTGGTGGCCTGGAGTTTAACTGATGGTTTTATAGCATAATTTGCATTTTGAAAGTAATTTTCATGATCATTTTAAGGTTATTTTGACTGTCTTTTTTATAATCCAAAATGTGTTGTGCTGATTTTGTTTATTTCAGACTAGCTTGATGAAACATCTATGATGGAGACATAAACTTGACCATCTGATCTGGTCGGAGGAAGAACACAGGCTCTGTCATACGCTGGATGATTGAGACTAGAACTCTTCATCCTCTTTCCGAACTGCAATATTTATGAAATGAGCATCTGTATACAGAGACTGAGGGAAAAAAAGACCCATAAACGTCCATTTGGCAACTGACCTGCATAAAATGAGGTCTGATGACTTTATGGGGCCTTTGGGAGTTCTAGGAAACCATTGTAATCGGATTTAGACTGTGACCACTCTCCAGTGAGATGAAAGCCATGTCATACCAGCAGTAGGTCTTAGAAGAGGCACCGCTGCTTAACAGTATGTTTTGTTGATACATGTGATCTCATTCACTAGAAGAAAGCATCTCATTCAACCTGAATTTCATCACATAAATATAAAGATTTGTTTTAGATATGAAGTGTCTATATGTGAACTGTGTTCTATAATATTGCAGTAATCTTCCAAGACAAGGCTAATTTTAATTTTCACTTTGATACAGTTATTATTTGATTTTGGTTTATGCACATACATCTATTAGGGAAGCGTGCAATCTTGTTCAAGGGAACAATTTCATTAATTCAAAACAGAAGAGAAACACTTGTTACGTCTCTAGGGCTCTGTCTGCTTTCAGAGGCCACAAGAAAGCACAGCTCTGGATTACATGAGTCTCTGCGGTGATGACGTGAGTGCATCACTGCTGCACAGACAAAACCATCGTACTAACATTAGCACATTGCAGACGGTCACAAATAAGGCTTGACTTCAAAAGATGCATTTTGCCTTTCTAATTTCAAACGTCAGAGTGGAGTGTGAAGGGACAAAAGGGGGAGGAAACCCTGCTGATACATGCAACACATGAAAAGAAGGCAGCTGATATAAAACAGAAAAAAACACAACAAAGCCAAGATTCATGTAGGACTGTCTCCTCATCGTCTGTCACAGTAACATTCTACTGACATTATGTTATTGATACTGTAACATGAAATAAAAGAACTCTTTGTCAACTGCATGCCAGTATTTGGAAAATTTGGCTGAAAAGCTCTGGGTGGAGAGGGAACAGTGATGTCAGGACAGAACAGTCAGCTCTGCCAAACTGAATTTCTTGCGTAATATGTATAAAGAAAATAGTTTTGTAGATCTTCTATTGTAACAGAAATCTAAACTTTCAAGTTGAAGTTCAATTAAATTGTTTGATTTCCACAATGGAAAAGAGTTGATGAGATTAAAAATTTGGATATGTGTGCATGAATGTTCACCATTTTGCAGGATTTGAGCAAGACTGAGGACCACGTTTCTGTGGGTGTCTGACATAATTTTTGAATATGTTTTTTTGTCACCTGTGCCATTTTTTCTCAGGCAACTGAAATGGAATACTCAATCTAACTGAGATAGTCAGAGGCAGTGTTGTGAGTTTTCAATGTACAGTCTTTCATATTAATCTTAAAAGAGGTTTTTAGATTTTGAGGCGTATCCAGAAGAAAATCAGATGTGGTACAAGGTCAATACAATATCAACAAATCTATCCATCCATCCATCCATCCATTTTCTGCTGCTGTATCCACCGTAGCGGGTCACGGGGAGCCGGACCCTATCCCAGCTGGCATAGGGCGTGAGGTGAGGGACACTCCGGGCATAATACCAGTGCACCGCAGGATATCAACAAATACTTACAGGTAATTAAATCTAATGATGATTATAATTGTGAACGCAACTTGTTTGCTTATTGATTTAATAAAACATGTGTGCAGTGGTTCCAAAGCCTGTTCTTGTGTCTGTCAAAGCTAAATACAGAGAAATGAAACATGACCTCAGCTGGACCTCCAGGCAGAAGATGATTCAGATGTATTTTTGCCATTCATTGTGATCACGTACATCTACGTACACAGAACTGGTGAATAACAGCAGTGCTGCTCTTGAGCCAGAGTTTGTTTCATTCCTCCCTCCCGGGGAGTCAAAGAGTTTGCATTAATACTTGGCTCTACGAAAGAGGACTTTCTGAAACTTGGGCTGCCCTCAGTAAATGTCTCTCTGTCACAGTGTGATCTGAACAAACAAGGCAGAAACACTTAGGACCAAACATGCAGTACGGAGCAGTGATTCCTCTCATGTTATTGCACAGATGTCAGCTTCCCTTCAGTTTGTAAGTGTCTCTGACACTTTGACATCTCCCTCTGATTGGACTGTGATTGCTGTGAATGGAGCTCATGAGCTCATACTAACACTGAACACTTTCAAATTTTGACTACCTTATTTAAATTTGCATTCGCAGAACTTTTTCCTCTCTGTGTATCTCATGTTTTGTTCTTATGGATACCGCAGCTGGTTTACATCCAAGCTGTTGAATCATAAAATTTCCATATCAGTTCATGAAGGTCCAACATATGCATTCAGTAAAGTGATTCATGTCTCGGAACAGTTTGTACAAATGATTCTTTTGGTAAAGAAAAGTGTGCAGTAACACACATTTCTTTACCAATTTGAACTCCTTAACTGTTTAATTATTAGTAGCATTAGCATTATTATTCATTTTAGAGCCATGTTTTTGGAAAAGTGAAATCTAACTCGAGATAAACTCCAGTAATGCAGTTAGATTTCTGAAGGTAGTTGTCCTTTGTGAAAGAATGACTCATGTGAGAATTGTTCAGTGATGGATGGATAGATAGACAGACAGACGAACAGACTGATGGACAGGCGGGCCGACGGACGGACAGACAGACAGACAGACAGACAGACAGACAGATAGATTGTCAAGCAGATTAGTGAAGCGCTGTCCTACCAGAAGAGGGAACTAAACTACTATGAAGATGAACTCCATTACGGCTTTGTTTAGAAAAAATGGACCACAATTGCAAACAACTTCACATGGGGAACTTTAGTGCTGTGTTGTGTAATTATTTTTGTGCTACATGTTCACCAGCTAGATGTTCACTTTGCGTGACGGCAGATTTTTAGGAGCTTTATCATTGAAAACTGTTGTAAACTACAGTTTACAGAAAATTTTAATTTGTGACTGTTTTTATATCAAGATATTCTTTAAACTGTTTTCAGGCACAGTTAATTCACAGACAGGCGAGAAGTAAGCTAAACACTGCATAAGAATATGTTCCTCTTGCGGCTTGAAATAACCCATTTTACCAGTTTTTTCCAGTGTGACACAGACGTACGACAATGTCACCTACCAATGCAGAAGATGTGTCGACCCCTGCCGGCTTCATGTCGGCCTTCCACCACAGGCAGTTCTGTAGTTGGTGTCAGTGAACCTCTGTGGAGTTATGTAACACCAACAGGAGTATAGGCTGGTGATTTATTGTACAGGTGTTGGGAGACTCAGAAATGGTAGCGCTCCTGTCATAAAACAATACTAGTCGTATGTTCACTGGTGCACAGGGTCAAGAGGCACATGTGGGCAGATGGAAAGACATGTTAGCCTTCGTTCTTATGAAGATGGAAGATTTCACACCCAGGACTTTACAGTGCCCACACTTATTTAAAAGTGGCATCATAGACATGAGCTTATGTTGGTTTCCCCTTCTATGTTCCAGATCCAGATGTTCTGTTGCAATGGAGATTGGTGTGTGAGTGCATTGAATGAAAGACAAGGAAGACCTGTGCAGAAATCATGGAGGTAAATATTCATGTTCCATATTTTTCTTTTTCTTCCTGCTAAGTCTGTAAAAGACTTAGCAGGACGGGAGGAAAGATGTCTGTTAATGTTTAGCTTGGAGAACAGCTTCCATATGAATTTTTACACAACATAAGAAAATTGTTCTTTAAGATTTCTCCATATGTTGTACTATAATGTTCATGCTATGAAAGAACAAAAAGTTGTTTAAAGTCAAAGATGGTACGGTGGTGTTCTGATTAGAACAGTCACAGCACGGGTCTTTGAATTCAGCCTTTCCTTGTGGAGTTTCCATGTTCCCTGTCTGCCTGGGATCCCTCTGTGTGCTTCAGCGTCCTCACAGACTACAAAAGCATTCAAAATTGGGGATTCTAAATTAGCATGAGTCATTGGGACTGGTCCTAGACTTGTTCTGGGTGTATAAATATCGTCCATTGCCAGCCGGGATTAGCTCCAGCCCCCACACAACCCTAAAGAGGATACACGGTTGTGAAAGATGAATGGATGTTTAATTTCCTGGTTGATTTAGCGACACCTGTGACATTTATTGTTCACTGCATTCTTTACAAAGCCCTGTACAATAGCTCTACCTCTATGGCCACAAATTAGATTTTTCATGTATGCAATGTGCACATATGGCTCCTGTTCCAGATTTAGTCCAGTGAATTAATGCATTGCCTCCGTTGAATTTCTTCTGCATGTGGATGCCATTTGAATCCAGTGCAGGAAAAACACTCCCAACTGAAAAAGAGTAGCGGTAAATAACAGGTGTAAAGTGGTTGTTCTACCAGTGGCAGTCATAATTTCAACCTCTTCAATAACAAAATGTCAGCTGGACAGTATTTATATGACTCAAGCGATCGCAAAGACTCCATCTTCTCAGTTTTTTTCTAAAGCTTTGTAAAACAGTCTGTATGTAAATCTGTATAGGTTGTATCTGCATGTGTTAACATCTTAAAATGAGGTCACATTCAACTGAAGCTCACTATAAATGAAGCCATATGAACTCTTTTTGATCAGTCACAACGAGACAAAAGCCTACAGGCATTAAAAGTTCAAACAGTGGGAACTGAATTTGGTGCAGGATGGATCCCTCGTGTCTCTGAAAAGATTCAAGCGCTTCAAGGTTTTTATTACGGGTGACAAAGAGCCCTGATCTCTTGTGAGGGGTGCAAAGGCCTTTGATCAATATGGAAGATGTCTGTAGTGCAGACATGCCAACTCATGGAGGATCAGGAACAGATGGGTCATGGTGATATTCCTAACCTTTAACTATTAAAAGTATATTCTATACAGTTCTTCTTTGAAGTTCCGAGGTTTTAAGAGCGTTTAGAATGTATTTTATTCAGATGAAGATTATCCATCTTTAGAATTACGAGTCTTCTGCAGAGCCGTGCACATGACAGGGGTAACTGGAAATATTTTGTGTTACCCAATATGTCATACTTCCAGTAATATGGAAAACACTAAAAGTCACCATTAACTAATATTTATTATGAACTGAATCATGTTTTTCTAATTTGCAAAATAGCAAAGAAAATAAACATGCATAGAATAAGAATAGAAATAAATCAGTCTAACTTAAACAGATCCTCCAAGTCAGCCCCTTAGGTTTTCTGTGATGCTACTGAACAAAGTGGGATAAGGACTTGAGGCTCTTGGTTTTGTCTTTATTTAACAAAGGGCCTCAGGGAAGGTACCTGTTCTTTTTTTTGAGAGTAAACAGTGTGCTACATATATGCACATGGCCTCACATTTCAAACTCTTTGTGAAGGCTGTTTAATATCTGGATGTCAAAGTAAACCAGAAGAAAACTCCTGCTTCATTTTCTATTCCTTTGAAGATGTCTGGATTTAGAGTTAAGTGAGACATCCATTCTCACCCCTGGTGTTCAGTATCTCTGCTCCCAAACAGGAAGCAGCAATTTGGTTTTGCTGTCATGAATGTCACCTCAACACCTTCACACTGTTTTAATCTTTCTGTCATCTCTTCCTGATATAAGAATCTTCAGCTCTCTAAGATTCAGTCCACTAACTGTTCCAACAGATACCAACAGTTTTGATCCTGTTATTGTTGCAAACTTGATCAAAATTCTCAATTGTGATGTCACTATTAAATATCTAGACTGTAGTATTTACATTGTTCTTATAGTAAACATGAGTACATTGCAAAATGCTGTTATTAATGCTTCAATATTGTCAACAGTGTGAACTTTTAAACACCAATGTAAATAATTAAGGAGATGTAAATAAGCTTTTAGCAACTTTTATAACTTTCTAAATTATACAAGTATTTAGTTCATCATTCATCCTATAATTTTTTCCAGTAGAGACGGAATAGCCCAATCATTCCTACTCCTCTCCTCTCCTCTCCTCTCCTCTCCTCTCCTCTCTTTCCGGTTTCCGGTGAGCGTGTGTGTGAGTGGTGGATCGAGTGGCGGATTGAGTGGCGCGAGTGTTTTGAATGGTTTTCTGTCCTTGTGGTTGGACTAATTGAACCTCTTTCTTTTTCTTCTGTACTATGTACATGGTCAGGTAAGTGCTTTATTGTTATTTTTTTTGGTGTGGGAATCGTTAATGTGTATTTGCTGGTGTTGTGAGGACTCTCAGGGCGCAATGGCGCCCGCCGAGCCGCCACCTCCGTCACTCCAGTAGGGAGTACGGATCGTCCCTCCGGATAACACCGTGTCGGTGGAAGATGTTCTGCTGGCGGTAGGAGACCAGGTGGGTCATGAGAATGTTTTGTATGCTTCAAGGATGAACAAAGGCGTCGGTGTCTTCCTAAAGGAAGACCAGAACGTCTATCAGCTGATTGAGTGTGGTGTGATCATCAATCAGCTGTTTGTTCAGGTGTCCCCACTGTCTGCACCATCCACGCGGATCACCATGTCAGGTGTCCCGCCGTTTATTCCAAATGAGTTGTTGGAAAATGGGCTCCGTCGGTTCGGTAAGTTTGCCAGTGGGTTTACTGAAATTAAATTCGGTTGCAAGAGCCCTAAACTGAAGAACGTTAAGTCCCTGCGCAGGCAGGTGTTCATGTTTCTGGACACACCCGATCAGTCTCTGGAGGTGTCCTTCACAGTGAAACACGCTCACATGTCCTTCATGGTGTACGCTAATTCGGGGCAGATGAAATGTTTTGAATGTGGTGATGTTGGACATAAACGTGCATTGTGTCCGCGCAGGCGGCGGGCGTCCGCTTCCGCGTTACCCGCGGAGGGCGGCGCCGCCTCTGCTGCGGTGGTGGCTGATGATGCAGTAGGGGCGGAGGGGAACACGTCCGCGTCCGCGGTCGCAGACTTTTAAACTTAAGACGATTTTAGAAGAGCTTGAAGCGGACATTAATTTCTTAGAGAAGGGATTACTTCAGGACTCAAGACCACTCACAGGTCGTCTGCTGCAGGAAAAGAGGCAGGAGCTCAGCTCTTTCCTCCAAGAAAGAGTGAAGGGGGCACTGGTCCGGTCCTGTTTCCTTCAACTGAAGGATATGGATGCTCCCAGCTCTTTCTTCTTCAACCTGGAGAGATCAGTAGCGCAGGAGAAGAGAATGACCTGCCTGCAGCTTCCAGGAGGTGTCCTGTCTACTGATCCAGCAGAGATGAGGCAGCATGCAATGGACTTTTATGCGGACCTCTTCGGGGCAGAAGATTGCAGCATTGAGAGTCGTGAGGAGCTCTTGGATGGTCTTCCTCAACTTCGTCAGGATGAGAAAGCTGTTCTGGATCTAGAGTTGTCTCTGGAGGAGCTGACTACAGCAGTTAATCAAATGGCGCAAGGAAAGGTGCCAGGAATTGATGGCCTCTCATCTGAATTCTATAAACATTTTTGGAATATCCTTGGGCAGGATCTGCACGGGGTCATCCTTGACAGTTTTAGAACTGGGTCTCTTCCTGTGTCCTGCCAGAGAGCAGTGCTCTCTCTGCTGCCGAAGAAGGGGGACCTGACTTTAATTAAGAACTGGAGACCGGTTGCTCTGTTGTGTACGGATTACAAGGTGCTCTCCAGAGCGCTGTCCAATCGGTTAAAATTTGTTTTAGCTTTAATAGTGGACCATGACCAGACTTACTGTGTCCCTGATAGGAGCATCATGGACAATATTTTCCTCGTGAGAGACATTTTTGATTTGTGTCGGGATTATGGTGTTAATGTTGGTATTGTGTCACTAGACCAAGAAAAAGCTTTTGATAGGGTAGGTCATTCATATTTATTTGCTGCACTTAAAGCTTTTGGTTTTGGTGGTGGGTTTATGTCTTGGGTGAGTTTATTGTATAATGGTGCACAGTGTATGTTGAAGATGGGGGCAGGGCTGAGTCGGCCGATTCCTGTGCAGCGAGGGATCAGGCAGGGCTGTCCTATTTCGGGACAACTCTACGGCCTTGCCATAGAGCCCTTGCTGTGCAGATTGCGAGGGCGGCTCGGTGGTTTTTCGATACCTGGATCCCTCGATTTTGAGCGTCCTCCTGTTTTATATGCTTATGCAGATGAGGTTTGTGTTTTTGTGTCAACACAGGGGGATGTTCAGAATTTGAGGGATACTCTGTCCTTATATGAAAGGGCCTCATCTGCACGGGTGAATTGGGGAAAGAGTGAGGCATTGTTGATAGGACAGTGGGGGGATCAACTGGTACCTACATTGCCTGGGGGGCTTAAGTGGGGGAATGAGGGGCTGAAAGTTTTGGGTGTTTTTTTGGGCACTGAGGGCTTCCAGAGGAGGAACTGGGAGGGAGTGAAGGAGAAAGCGTGCGCCAAGTTGTCTAGATGGAAATGGTTGCTACCCCAGCTGTCATATAGGGGAAGAGTTCTGGTTGCTAATAACTTGGTTGCCTCGACTCTGCGGCACAAGCTGGTTCCTTTGACTCCACCGTCTGGTCTGTTGGAGGAGTTAGACCTTTCTTGGCTGTCTTCCTTTTATGCAACTTTTATTCAAGCCTGGAGGATGTTTAACATAGCCCGCATTAAGCCTGAAACACCAGGACTGTGGCTATTTGACGAACCTCTATTTTTTAATGATTTTTTGAAAACTGACATTTTGCAGTCAGTTAGCTTGACGGTTAAGCTGAGAGGAGCTGGCTGCACTAAACTGGGGCATCTGATGGGGTCGACAGTCGATGTCCTAAGGGAGAAGTGTGGCATCAACTCCATCAGACTGGTTAAGAGAGTGGTGGATGAAGTCTGTGCCGCCCTACCCCCTTCATTAAGAAGATCTGCAAGGGACCGGGACCTCTGTAATCAGTGGAGTGAGGAAGGCATTTACGTTTTTCCTTTGGTGACCATAACCCCAGCCGTTGGGGAGTGGAGGGAAGGAGGATGCCAACTCCTGACCATGACGACACCCATAATTGACAGTTTTAAAGAGGCAAAGAAGAAGGACCTCTATGTGATGTGTGTAAAGATCACGCACATTAGGACATTGGGAGGTGTTGGGGAGTCGAGGTGGGCCCGTTTTTTTGGCCCAGATTCTTCCCCGAAGGGCAGTTGGCGGAGCCTGTACAAGCTGCCTGTTGAGAAACGGGCAGCATACCTCCAGTGGAGGGTTGTACACGGGGCTATAGCCATGAACAGATACAGGGCGCACCTTGATCCTGAGCTGGGGGAGGGGTGTATATTTTGTGGAAACTGCGAAACCTTGGAACATTTGTTTGTTCAGTGTGCCCGGTTGTTGGCACTGTTTGATTTACTAAAAAGGTGGTTTCGGGGTTTTGGAAATGATTTTACTTTTGATCTGTTTATCTTTGGACCTAAATACTCAACGGTAAGTAAGCCTGTTATTGTGTTGCTCAATTTTTTGTCTGCAACTGCCAAACTTGCGATTTGGATTACACGCAGGAACCGGACTCGGGGAGCTGGTAGCACAGAAGTTGTGCCTGTGATGGAGGGACTGTTAAAAACCAGACTAAGGGTTGAACACTCCTGCTACAAAATGACGGACAACTTGATGGTTTTTAACCAAATATAGGGTGTTGGGGAGGTTTTATGTTCTGTAGATGAAGAAAACTCTTTGGTTATTAATTTTTGATCAATCTCTTTACTTTTATTGTTTTCTGGTCGTTTTGGTTTTTTTTGATGTGGTGACTTATGATGTTTAGTTAAATGTAAATAAATGTTTCTTTGAAACCGAAACCCCTCCTGTCCTCTCCTCTCCTCTCCTCTCCTCTCCTCTCCTCTCCTCTCCTCTCCTCTCCTCTCCTCTCCTCTCCTCTCCTCTCCCCTTAAAATCAGTTCTTTAAACAACAACGGAGGGAGGGATAAGCAGAAGAGAGCTTTGGTGTCTGAAGTTTTATCTCAGAAGGGAGTGGACGTGATGTTTCTCCAGGAGACTCATACCACTCCTGCTGACGAAACAGATTGGACTTTATGGTGGGAGGGGTCCCTTGTCCTCAGCCACGGTAGTAATTTTAGTGCAGGTGTGAGTGTTCTTTTTAGACCAAAGGACAACATAAAGGTTTTATCCTCTTCTGAGGTGGTGAAGGGTCGGCTCCTCATGGTTAGAGCAGAAATTAATAATTGTGTGTTTTGCTTTCTGAACATTTACGCTCCAAACCAGGGAACCGATAGGATAGCCTTTTTTAACATTCTGGAAGAGGAACTGAGAAAGCTCCATCAAGAACAGATAATTTTAGGGGGGGATTTTAACTGTACTTTGGATTTTACGCTGGATAGAACTGGCGAAGAGCCTCATCCGCTATCCCCGAAGAACCTGAATGGCATCATCAGCCAGGCAGATCTAGTGGATATGTGGAGGGTTAAGCATCCGAAATCCAAAGAGTATACGTGGTTAAAAGTCACAAAATAACAGGGTATGAGCAGCTAGACTACATCGGTTGTACATTTCACAGTTTGTCACCTCCTCACTAGTTGACAGCAAAGTAACCCCTGTTGGCTTCACGGACCATCATTTTGTTTGTACAGATTTGATCCTTGCACCAGGTGGGAGGGTTAATTCCTACTGGTATTTTAACAACAAACTCCTGCAAGATAGGAGTTTCTGTAGGAGTTTTCGGGTTTTCTGGCAGAGATGGAGGGAGAGAAAGGTCGATTTCAATTCGATAAAGTTGTGGTGGGAGGTTGGAAAGACACAGATCCGGTGTTCTGCCAACAGTACACAGCTTTATCGACTTTTAAACGTAAGACAATTGTAAAAGAGCTTAAAGCGGACATTAAATTCTTAGAGAAGAGATTACTTCAGGACTCAAGACCAAACACAGGTCGCCTGCTGCAGGAAAAGAGGCAAGAGCTCAGCTCTTTCCTCTTTCCTCTGGTCCTGTTTCCTTCAACTGAAGGAAATGGATGCTTCCAGCTCTTTCTTCTTCAACCTGGAGAGATCAGTAGTGCAGAGGAAGAGAATGACCTGCCTGCAGCTTTCAGGAGGTGTTCTATCTACTGATCCAGCAGAGATGAGGCGGCACGCAATGGACTTTTATGCGGACTTCTTTGGCGCAGAAGATTGCAGCATCGAGAGTCGTGAGGAGCTCTTGGATGGTCTTCCTCAACTTAATCCGGAAGAGAAAGCTGTTCTGGATCTAGAGTTGTCTCTGGAGGAGCTGACTACAGCAGTTAATCAAATGGCGCAAGGAAGGGTACCAGGAATTGATGGCCTCTCATCTGACTTCTATGAACATTTTTGGAATATCCTTGGGCAGGATCTGCACCGGGTCATCCTTGAATGTTTTAGAACTGGGTCTCTTCCTGTGTCCTGCCAGAGAACAGTGCTCTCTCTGCTGCCGAAGAAAGGAGACCTGACTTTAATTAAGAACTGGAGACCGGTTGCTCTGTTGTGTACGGATTACAAGGTGCTCTCCAGAGCGCTGTCCAATCTGCTAAAAGATGTTTTAGCTTTAATAGTGGACCGTGACCAGACTTACTGTGTCCCTGACAGAAGCATCATGGACAATATTTTCCTCGTGGCAGATATTTTTGATTTGTGTCGGGAATATGGTGTTAATGTTGGTATTGGTTGGTGTTGGTGTCACTGGATCAAGACAAAAGCTTTCGACAGGGTAGATCATTCATATTTGTTTGCTGCACTTAAACCTCTTGGTTTTGGTGATGGGTTTATGTCTTGGGTGAGTTTATTGTATAATGGTGCACAGTGTATGTTGAAGACGGGGGAAGGGCTGAGTCGGCCGATTCTTGTGCAGCAAGGGATCAGACAGAGCTGTCCTATTTCAGGACGACTCTACAGCCTTGCCAGAGAGCCCTTGCTGTGCAGATTGCGAGGGCGGCTCAGTGGTTTTACCTGGATCACTTGGTTTTGAGCGTCCTCCTGTTTTATCCGCTTATGCAGATGATATTTGTGTTTTTGTGTCATGTTACGCCCTCCTTTGATGGTCAGGCCGCCACCGTAACATAAGACAGCGCGGGTGCGAATGAGGGAGGAAGGACAATGAATGTTACAAATAACAATGATTTATTTATGAAAAAAAAAAACTTCTCCACGGGAGACAGAGCACGGACACACATAAACCCCAACCCCCTAAGCTATGCACTGGTCACTAAATAAGAGTCTCAAAAGAAACTAAACACTTCTTCCAAAAATAACCCCCAAACTATCCCTAACAAAACAGGCACCATAGTGCCCCAAAAAAAATACAAAGGTTAGTGCCAGCACTCTAGCTAGTGTGTATAATAAAGGATTGGCTACGTGAGGTGGGAAACATGATGTAGACCTGCAGGTGTCTAGCTAAGTCCCCTACCTCTTGGCTCTGGCCCCATCTAAGGAGAGAAGAAAAGACAGAATTAGATCAACATCAAAAAAGGCAAACACATGGTCATAAGCAAAACCAAAACAAAACTGTAACAAGGCTGGGAAAACAAGATAACAACACAAACAACACAAGCCAAAAATGAGAGCCGCCACCTCCCTCCACAAAGCAAACAACTGAACTGATATAGAAACCAGGGGAGAGATGATTGGTGAGTTCTTGATTGGAGAGCAACTGGTTTCAGCTGTGCAGGCCTTAGAATGATCACACAGGTGAAACCTATTGAGAAGGGATGGATCTGGTGAACACAAACACAAACCAAGGGGAAACAACATAAACATAACATATCATACCTCCACTCGTAACAGTCAACACAGGGCGATCTTCGGAATTTGAGGGATACTCTGTCCTTATATGAAAGGGCCTCATCTGCACGGGTGAATTGGGGAAAGAGTGAGGCATTGTTGATAGGGCAGTGGAGGGATCAAGTGTTACCTACATTGCCTGAAGGGCTTAAGTGGGGGAATCGGGGGCTGAAAGTTTTGGGTGTTTTTTTGGGCACTGAGGGCTTCCAGAGGAGGAACTGGGAGGGAGTGAAGGAGAAAGCGTGCGCCAAGTTGTCTAGATGGAAATGGTTGCTACCCCAGCTGTCATATAGGGGAAGAGTTCTGGTTGCTAATAACTTGGTTGCCTCGACTCTGCGGCACAAGCTGGTTCCTTTGACTCCACCGTCTGGTCTATTGGAGGAGTTAGACCTTTCTTGGCTGTCTTCCTTTTATGCAACTTTTATTCAAGCCGGGAGGATGTTTAACATAGCCCACACTGAGCCTGAAACACCGGGACTGTGGCTGTGGCTATTTGACGAACCTCTACTTTTTTAATGATTTTTTAAAAACTGACACTGCAATCGGTTAGCTTGAGGGTTTAACTGAGGGGAGCTGGCTGCACTAAACTGGGGCATCTGATGGGGACGACAGTCGATGCCCTAAGGGAGAAGTGTGGCATCGACTCCATCAGACTGGTTGAGAGAGTGGTGGATGAAATCTGTGCCATCCTACCCCCTTCGTTAAGATTTGCGAGGGACCGGGAACTCTGTAATCAGTGGAGCGAGGAAGGCATTTACGTTTTCCCTTCAGTGATGATAACCCCAGCCGTTGGGTAGTGGAGGGAAGGATGAGACCAACTCCTGACCATCACGACACCCATAATTGGCAGTTTTCAAGAAGCAAAAAACCTCTATGAGATTTGTGTAAAGATTTCACACATTAGGACATTGGGAGGTGTTGGGGAGTCGAGGTGGGCCCGGTTTTATGGCCCATATTCTTCCCCGAAGGGCAGTTTAGTCAAGCCGGGAGGATGTTTAACATAGCCCACATTGCCTGTACAAGCTGTACAAGCTGCCTGTTGAGAAACGGGCAGCCAACCTCCAGTGGAGGGTTGTACACGGGGCTATAGCCATGAACAGATACAGGGTGCACCTTGATCCTGAGCTGGGCGAGGGGTGTATATTTTTTGGAAGCTGCGAAACCTGGAACATTTGTTTGTTCAGTGTGCCCGGCTAGTGTGCCTGGTCTAGTGACCGTTTAGACAGCCTAAAAGACCAATCAGTGCTGAGTTGTCAACGTGGGGTACTCAAGGAAGTGTGGCGAATGGCAGAATAGCAGTTTGGTCTATTTTTGATGGGGACAAAGTGTAATCATCAGACAGATCCTGGTGGACTGTTCTGGACTACAGAGATATGAAAAGGGGGCTACAAAGGTTTGAGTGGAGCTTCAAATGATTCTCCTCCCTCCTGTGGTCTGTTCAAACCACAGAAGACAATAAGGGGCTTTGAAGTCATCCCAATAATTGGGCTTCTCATCAAGAAAGGACAATCCTGATTGGAAAACGGCGCTTGTGTGTCTGTGTGTGTGTGTGTACATTTCACGGCATTACTGTTGCTGTGGCATTGAGAGGTGACCAGGTATCTCATCAGAAGGAGTGAACGATCGGTGCCATGCACTACAGCTCCTAAGGTGTGTCTCGGCATTAGTAAGGAGACTGAGCAAAATTCTACCATTCCACCTCTCCTCTCCTCTCCTCTTTCTTTAATCTGGCTGACTTTCTTCCTCCTCATCTTCCCCCACGTCCTCATCCTTTGCTGTACTTGCTGCATCCCTGGAGGCCACTAGGACAGGTGGGGTAGTAATTCATTTTTCATTAAAACAATTTTAATTATAAATTTTTCTAGGCGGTCCTTTTTTATTATTTGCTTGTAGGGGAGTTATCATTCCTATCAGGCCCATATTCAGTCAGTTATATTTTCACACAAGGTCTTTTCAAGGCTAATCTTCCATCAGTTTTATAGATGACCATTCTACATAACTTGGAGTATTTCCATTTGAAAGTGTATTCCTCTTCTGTCTCAGTTGCTAAATCCATTTAATTCATTTTTACTTTTAGGGGGAAAACTAAACATCACCGGTAGCCAATGAATCTTGAGATAGGGCAGACCCCTGTCACAAATGCAGCCTTCCGAGGATGCGGCCCCTGAATCGGAACACTCCCAGTGAGTCCATCGGGGCTGGAATCAGTCTGTCATAATTATGTCAGAGTAAATCATTGAATTTCACTGTACATATTTTCAGTGTGTAATAAAATGTAAGCGTATTTAACAACATTTTCTTTGCTGCTACAGTGGAATTTAGGGTTCCCCTACCTGTCAGATCCCACCTGTTGGTGTAAATCTTGTCATCTACATCCCAGTTGGAATTCCAGTCAGCACATATCCCGGGAACAGTATAGAAATGAGTGAGTATATGGTAATACCCCTTTGAGATTAAACAGTATGAATGTGTGTGTGTGTGTGTGTGTGTGTGTGTGTGTGTGTGTGTGTGTGTGTGTGTGTGTGTGTGTGTGTGTGTGTGTGTGTGTGTGTGTGTGTGTAGGTGTGTGTATAGGTGTGTGTGTGTAGGTGTGTGTATAGGTGTGTGTGTGTAGGTGTGTGTGTGTGTGTGTGTCCGTGTGTGTGTCCATCAGATAGTCTTTATGTTTCCCCGTCTGTGTTTGACGTGAAATCGTGGTAACATTACTATTTGCTGAAGAAATACTTCGTAGTCCCTTTACTCAGTAAAGCTCTTACAAAACTGTCTTGTAGCAACTTGTGTCCTCGATGTCTAAATGTTACCTCTTTTGTGTTTAACATGTAGTTCTAGTACCCCTAAACAAAAAGGATTCTACTATATGAGTTCATGAATGATTGTTAACTAAGAGAACACAGCCTGTTAAAATGTCCACTTTGGAGTTGTTACAGGCTAATTCCACAAATCCAGCCTCATTTCACAATGTGCCACTTTGTATTAGACCCTTTAAACCATGGGAAGCAAAACAAGTAGCACATTACATTATTTGTCACTAAAAAAATAGATTTCAGTCATTTGTTCATTCGTCTTCTGAAATGTTGCTGCCGATGTGACGGATCACGGGGGTTGTTTGAGCTTATCCCAACGGACAAACGGATGAGAGGTGGGGTACACTCCTGGTGCGATGCCATCACACCTCCGAGCCACACGGAAAAAATAAATTAGATTTCATTGCTATAAAATAAAAGGCAGTAAAACAACTTGGTGATTTCTGAGAGGTGACTTTATTCATATTGTATGATAACTGGTCCTGAAACGATGTGTCACAGAATCTCAACGTGGTCTAGATATCCTGAAGTCTGCAGACAGCAGTTTTCTTGCTTCAATGGCTGTTTGTCTGCCAAGCTATGGAAAAATGTATCGATGTTGCTGTGACGTGACAATGACTCCATGTCAGCGTGGCTGTGAGTCAGCTTGCAGGAACCCCGGGGGTTAAAATGCTGGGCCCTGTTGAACTGTAGCAACAACACATGATTCAAGAGTTGAGCTCGTCTTTGCTGCCACCCTCGCATTTAGATAGCAGTGGAAATTTTGAGAAAGTTGATTTTATGGATACTGGAATTATTAAAAAGCAGTGAATATAGATGTGCTCATTGGTTTTCTTTGACTAAACATCAATCTTCCTTTGTACATTGTGGTCTTTAATCACCAGATGATGGCTTCACTTATAATGCAATAAGTAAAATGTTCCGCATTAAAATGTATTTACTGCTGCAGTTGATTATACCACAACATGGGGATTAGTATCTATGCATATCTTATAAGTAGTATTTCAGGTACTTCATATTACAACAGCAGGGCGTGCAGAAAAAAAGGAAACCACAATCAACAGTCTAAACAGCATGAACTAGCAGGATGAATTTTATGTGGTCTAATGAGCAGCTGTCCCCTTTAAAGAAGTTTACATAATATAGTGCTTTTTGTTTAATTGTGAGTCATACATACATTATGTGAGCGTTTGATGTGATAGATTGAAGTATTACTGTATGGCACATATCCCCTGCTGCATGCCATAAAAGTCTCTTTGATTTGACCTGTGAGTTTTTATGTCCTGCTGAGTGCAAACGCAGACATCTGAGATCACTTTAATGACCAACCACAAGCAATCTTTACTTACCTGGCAGGTAATATAAAATGCTAGCATGACGAATTACACTTCAGGGTTGTAAATAAAATATTTAAAATATGGCTTGCCTTTTGGCATGCTAGCAGGGTTGTTGTGGTGCATTAATAAGTACATACATCCAGACGGCGCTGCTTTATGAAGAAAACCAGCAGAGTGGGTTGAGTAACACACTGCAGGGTGCTGAGGTTTTATGAGTTCCTCCAACATTCAGAAACTAAACACTGAATCCTGAGACACCCACTGCTTTGAACTGCAGGCGCAAAGTGTGGTCATCCTGCCTGTGCTGTCTTTCAGGACAGACACACACACAAATACATAAGCACCAGCACATACTTTTCCCTTCAAGAATGACAAAAATGGACATTTTAGAGCTACAGCTGCATTTTTACAACATGGAAGAACAACACGTGATTCAATAGCTCTCGTTTAAAGTGCCATTAGCAGCATGGCTCTAGGAATGTCAATGTTTGCTTGTGGTTGGTCCATCACTGTGGTCCAGACTATTGCTTCTCAACAACTCTTGGATTGATGTTTATTTGTGCTTTTTATGAATCAGACTGACTTTCATCCACTGAGAGTCAAATACATCACATGTCCTGTGAAGCAAATCTACAACATTTATATAATTTGATGGATTTAAATAATCCTGCTCCCCTGCCGACACCAAATCTGATCAGTATTCTGTATTTATACCAGAAATACCAGGAGAAACTAATCCATGATGCTTACTAAAATCTATATCTATGAAAGAGTGTGTACATGGGTAATTATTGCTAATATTGTAATATTATGGAGTATTATGTAAGATATAGACTGTAGATTCAAACAGTTTACATACTGCAATAAATTAAATTCACAAGAAGATACCTCTTGCTTGAATTATTTATTTTTAGTAATATACTGTAATTGTACAATACAGTAAGAACCTTAAAATAGTCTAATTTGTTGTTGCCAGTCAATTACTGTGAATGTGGTATTTGATGGTATTTGGTATGGTTAAGTGCCAAAAAAAAAGTTATGGCCCTTTGTCTTAGTGTGTGTGTGTGTGTGTGTGTGTGTGTGTGTGTGTGTGTGTGTGTGTGTGTGTGTGTGTGTGTGTGTGTGTGTGTGTGTGTGTGTGTGTGTGTGTGTGTGTGTGTGTGTGTGTGTGTGTGTGTGTGTGTGCGCGCGTGCATGTGTGTGAGACAGACAGAGAGAGAGAGAGAGAGAGAGAGAGAGAGAGAGAGAGAGAGAGAGAGAGAGAGAGAGAGAGAGAAACAGTGGTTCTAGATTGTTTAAAGAAAACAGGTTTTCAATACATCTTAATTATTCTCACAATGGTCCAGTGTGTGATGTGTGTGTGTCTTGTCGTGCATACTGTTCAAGTCTCAGCAAGCTGATGTTCAGCCAGGGCTTTCAACTAATACAGCAGACTACACAAACAAAACAGGAACATCAGGAACAAGTTTAACAAATGGCATTATTGGTGGGAGCACAAAAGCATGACTTAACAAGCCTGTGAACTTGTAGATATCATTTTGCTGCCTTTCAGTGTGCCAATATTTAAAATATTGTTGGCATAAAAGTTAAGAAATTTTACTTCGTTATACCTTTCCTGTCTTCAAAATAATGAATTGTGTTACTGGGTTTCCCCTGCTGGGATAACACATCAGCCAACATATCAGATAAAAGCAGTAAATGCACATTTCTTTTCTAAACAAGTTCCTGTTTATAACATTGTACCCATCAATGGCAACTGTACTTACTTAATGCTGTGTTTGTCAGAAAACATATGAGACTGATTAACACAAATTGAAGTATTTCTGTTCAACTCCATTTCTGCCAATTTTAATTTAATTTAATTTAATTAATTTAATAGATAGATAGATACTTTATTAATCCCAGAGAAAATTGGATATATCCACTGCTCAGGCATTACATAACGAATAATACTGGATAAACACCAGGAGAAAAAGAAACACTGACATCACAGGACATACCACAAGACATACACTACACTAACAGACAGACACATGCAGCACTAACAGGACTTATATACTAAACTATAACTAAAATATAAACAGCATAAAATTAAAATATAAATAGTATAAAATTAAAATATAAACAGTATAAAATTAAATTAAAATATAAAACAGTATACACTGTTATAATCCCCGAAGGGAAATTAAGAACGCACACTCTAGTTTTTTTGTTAGTCAATCAAATCACACGCATGCTTATTAGTCTGTACAGGCCCCTGTAATACACACAACCACACACAAGGGGGCCTGTAGGCATGCAAGGGAGGTAGAGTGGCAGGCAGCTCCTTCTTGGTGCGCCTCAAATGAGCAATTTGTAAAGGGGACGGCACCTTGCTCAAGGGTTCCTCGGCAGTGCTCCGGAGGTGAGCTGACAACTCCAATTCTCAGCTCACCTCCGGGTATTTTTTTGGGCGGGAGCGGGAATGGAACCGCCGATCTTGAATCATAGGACGACCCGCACTACCGCCCGCTCTACCACTGAGCCACTGCCACCCCTAAATTTGGCATTTTTTGCAGACTAAAATATGTATCTTGTCTGCATTTAGACAGGCCTCAGCTGCACCTTGTGAGATTACTGGATGGCTTTCTGGACCACAACAGCATGACAACCTGTCTCTTTGTTGCACTTAACCACCAGGTGCTTTCAATCAGTTTCCCTCAGACTGTTATGTCCTTACATGGTTCTCTGCTGAGTCCAAGGATTACTATTGTACTGTTTCTTGTCTGGCAAAATAAATAAATCTTTGCCACTCTTCTGAAACTATTAGGTTTACCAGAAAGTTTAATGGATAGATCGTACCATAACATATTAAACTGCAAACTGAGAACTGTGTGCCTGTTACTTTGGACTGAAAGGGGAATAATATAAGAAACTCTACCCAATTGGTGACTTTATAGGACTGGCATCAGTATGTGTGGGTTAGTTTTACAGTAAAAAGATTAAAGCAAATCTCTTGTGAGTCAAAACACACACTTAGGATGATGAAATGTATAAGTTCAAGCTGCTTAAGACCTCATTGGTCAGATTTCTGAATCACAGAGGGAACCATTTAAACGTTCTGATCACAATGGTCAGTTGATGACTAATGGCAATAATTTGATGCAAACATTTCTTATATAGATGTGTTTGAAATAAGTTTAAAAAGGTTAAATAATAGCTATGACTTCACACCTTCAAAATGTGTATAGCACTATCTCAATTAGATTAAACAAATGAACTGATAAAGGTTTTTTGTCAGTGAGGTGTGATAATTAAAGCTGTCAAAGTCAAAGGCACTTCTACTCTTCAGGGATATTTTGTGACCAAAGGGCCTCTGCTCAAAACAGCAGGGAGATAAATTCCCCCATGTCGTCCAGACACTGGCCTTAGTGGTGACAGCTGATCACTCTTGGGTTCAATGATAATTTGTTGTGAAGATGGGTGGTGCAGGGAGGATGGAGGGAGCACATAATAATAGCTTGAAAGAACTGAGAATGGAGAGAAAATTACATTAAAAAAGTTTTAAAGGGTGTGTCATGAACATAACACAGGAAGGCAGGACTCAAGTGCACGACAAGGACCAGTAATCAGTTTATTCAAAGCGAGGATGTGTACACAGCAAAGGCAGTCAAACCAGGCAGAGGTATCCAAGGCCGGAGGCAAAAAGGCAAGGTCAACAAATGAGCAAGGTTCAAACACGATAAACTATGACAAGGGCTGTGAAAAAAGGCTGGGATGTGAGCAAAGAACATCAACGAACTGGTGACAAGACAAGACACAAATGGTAAATATATGCAGGGCTGATGGGGAGTGATTAGATGCAGGAGTGCAGGAGACACAATCAGGGATCAGGTGCACATAGACGGGGAGGTGGCAGGGCAGACAGGAACCTGGAACAGGGACAGGGGTGAGTGATCACAAAATAAAACAGGAAGACAAGACAAGAAAAATGGGGAAGCAAATAAAATACTTGACAGACGAGGTTCATGACAGAGTGAGAAGCACGGTCTGCTGACCTGAAGTCAGGCATGGTTCAAAAGAATTATGAAAATCAGGACATGTTCCACTTCTGCATGTTACTTAAATTGAATTCCACACACCAGACTCCAAGGCTGCTTTCTTAATCATCCAATCTGTTTTTCATTAGATAGCAATGAGATATTTTGTGTGAAACAAGTGAACTAAGAGTAAAAATGACTAAAATATTGATTTTGGCTTTTCTGGACTGAAATTGTCATAATATCCCAGTGTCTCTGAAAGGACTAAAGTGTAAACACTTTCACTGACTACAACTGGATTAAAGACACTTTCCTAACTTAAGTTACAAACAAAGGCTTAGGTTTCACATTGCACTGCAGCAAGTTTGCACTCTAATCTAAACACTCACATCATCATAGGCTACGCAAAGATTTGGTGCCCCCCTTGAAGTGACAAACTATCAACAAGAATTTTTTAAACTAAAATTTTTCTTTCTTACGGGATGCTTAAGTGAAAAGATGCTGGCCCAGAGTGTTTTTCAGAAGTAGCTAAATTGTGGCATGAATTGCTTTTTTTGTGCTGCGTAATAATTTATATAAGAATGTGAAATTGTGTTATGAACTGAGCTAAATGTTCTTGTGTTGTCAGAGGAGGTTCCTAAGTGTGTGTGGCCTCACGGTCAACACTGACTTTTTAGTCTATGTTTGGCTGTAAATAAATACGGTAAGTGTCGATCTGGAAAAAAAATCATATGAACATTAGTCCCTCAAGTAGATCAGGAAATGAGAGGGAGTTCAGGATAAAAGCTGGTAACCAAGCTGGAGTGCTGGTTTGGGCTTCTTGCTGCTGCAGTGTTTGTTGGATGCTATTACTGTTCTATGTTTATTTGAGGTAATGGAGTGTGCTGGGAATTCGAGATTCACCCATAACATACTGTATATCTTTTTATATATTGTCTTTAGATATTGTTTGGTCTAGAGCAGTGGTTCTTAACCTGGGTTTGATCGAACCCTATGGGTTCTGTGAGTCGGTCTCAGGGGTTCGGCAGAGATGGAGGTCAAGACAAAACACCTGACACAATGTGTTGGGGGTTTTTGCCGAACATACACGAATCACTGTGTATGTTTGACACATCGTGTCAATTCATGATGACACACTCCCCTTAGCCATCACTGGCTGCAGGTGATCACGCTACATCGATTAGCCTACCTGTGCTACATGGGATTTGGTGCACACAGTAGTCAATTTATGCCTGTCACGATGGTACATCATCTGATTGCTTTCTTAATACTGTATTTTAATTCATACTAACTATGTTGAGCAAAAAAAGAAAGTGGTCGGACAAATATGTACAACGTGAATTTACATGTACTGTATAACGGAACGTGATGGGAGACACCGTTCTGCATAATTTGCAATGTCAAGTTGAGCAAATCTAGTCTCGCACTAGCAAAAATAAAGGAACACTTCCTTTGGCTGCATGGAAAACAAAAGAAACAGACTTTGCTGTGAAACTGACATAAGAGTAGCCCTTGCCAAGGTGAAGTCACGCATATCTAAACTGGTCACTCAATAACAACAGCAGAAGTTACACTGATTTGCAGGTAGGTCATTTCATGTGAGTTCATGCACTGTCTTGGTTATGTTCTTTGAAAAAGGTGACATTAATGAACAATTCATTAAATACACCAGTAAAACATATAATATATATATATATATATATATATATATATATATATATATATATATATATATATATATATATATATATATATATATATATATATATATATATATATATATATATATAACAAGGTTAAGAACCACTGGTCTAGAGACAGTGTCACTGAGGAAAAGACAGGAGACAGAGCTGGAGGTAACAGAGTTGAAGATGCTGAGGTTCTCTCTGGGAGTGACCAGGATGGATAGGATCAGGAATGAGTACATCAGAGGGACAGCACATGTTAGAGGTTTTGGAGATAAAGTCAGAGAGGCCAGACTGAGATGGTTTGGACATGTCCAGAGGAGAGATAGTGAATATATTGGTAGAAGGATGCTGAGTTTTGAACCGCCAGGCATGAGGCCTAGAGGAAGACCAAAGAGGAGGTTCATGTAGAAGAGGATGCAGAAGACAGGGTTAGATGGAAGCAACTGATTCGCTATGGCGACCCATGACGGGAAAAGCCGAGAGGAGAAGAGTAGATACAATACTACCATGCTCATTACTCAATAACAGCATAGAAAAAAAACAATTTAACATAAACTATCATTGCTATTCAATGCTAGCACAAATGAATTATTCTCATGTCGATCATAATATTAAAAGGAGTGATTCACTGTATTCATTTACTTTAATAGAAATTTTATGTCGTTGACCAATATTTTTAAAATGCCTGTAGTTTCTGCTTTTTAAAACTTTCCAGTAATCAAAATTTAAATATGTCTCTAAAAAAGTTTGTTTGCAATTTTATAAACAGATAATATGTGTACGTTTTATTCATTAAAGGACATACTTGTATGAAATGGTTTCACTTAATTGTTTTTTGGCAATGGTCACTACAAAATTACATTAATAAATCATCCAACCTCTTCTTGCTAAACTTTAAAGCTCCCCACTGATTTCTAACATGCACTCATCAGGAGTCAAACTCCACTAAGATGTTGCAATGTTTTTTCTGGAGAAGCTATTTGATGAAATTTAATACCACGATGGACAGACTTCATAGGCTTTATTGCCAGATCTAAAAAAACACAAAGTCTGTACTAAATACAATATATTTTGAACTTGTAAATGACTGCCACCAAAAAACAAAAATGAAATGCTACTCTAAAAAAATTTTCTCCAATAATTCTTTCCAATAATCATTGGAATTCACTCCACCGGCTTGCATTTTCACATACGTGTCATTGTTAGGACCCAAATGCGCAGACGTGAGGTCAGTGAAAAAAGAAATTTATTCAACAAATGTGGAGAGATGGTGGACCAGATGACCACGCAGAGCAGGTGAGTTGGCAGGAGGTAGGTAGTTGAAGCAGGTAGGTAGGCTGGAAAAATGACCAGGTAACAGGCAGCAGACCGGAACTAGGAACATGGAGAGAACAAAGTTATCACAAGTCAAGGTTTGAGTCACGAGAGCCACGGTGATGATACTGACTAGCAGTACAAACGAACTGGCGATGATTGGTGGGAAGCTGGTCCTCATGAAGGTCTGGAAACTGGAAAATGGAAGACAGGTGTGCTGCTCTACTGCTAGGAGTGGCCACGCCCAGGTAGGTGGGACCCAGGTGGGACACCGGAGAGGAGAGAGAGAGAGAAGGAGCAACTGCCAATCCTGACAATACGTTTCTCAGTGATTGATATTCAAACAGTTTTCACACAGTATGCCCCTGGAAAGACTGGAAAAGGAATGACATGAATTTTTCATTAGCTGAACAGCATTAAGTAACAGTCAGGTATGACTCAGCTGAGCAACATGTTGTTGTACCATCACAGTGAAATTCCACAGGTCACTTGGAGAGCATCACCTGAGGCGTTTCCTGTAGTAAAACTAACTTGGACATGTGCAGGTTTGCCTTTTACAGAACAGAGAGGGTGTAAACAGGCCAAAGGGTCCATCCTTCTAGAACGTATTTCAACTAAAGTCACAATGACAAAGTGACTATTCTCTAATGCAAGATATTAAAACATCTGTCGCCTTTTGCATGGGCAACAGGAGTGTAAGTTCAAAGCAACCTCAGATACCAACTTTTGTTGGGTACAAAGTCCTCAAGTGCCCTGCTTCACAACACATCAAATAAAAAAGTCTCTAAAAATACCCGTGTGTCAGCAGGGACACAACACTCACGTTCTCCCCGAATCCAGATCTAATTTACTATGCGCTGTAAACAACCGCATTTTGGCATGCGGTCTTGGCAAATACCTCATACAATATAAATGGATTTGACCTTCCTTGATTTACACGCGTTTCTATCCCAACTCCTGTTGTGTAACTATTATCACATGCTTCCTAATGGTTGGGAATACAAATGCATCCCTTTGAGTTCAAATAACTCGCACTGAAGCTGAATATGTAGGTCACATCTTCATAATGCATAGAGGATTGATATTATTATTGTGTGTTGCTTAAACAGAGTGAAACACCATTTGGTGATTTTCTGGATGCCTGCTGTTTTATTTTGTTCATGTATGGACTGATGTTTCTCCAATGGTGCAGAAGACACACAAACTGCAGCTTGTGCTGACCTCACAGATGCCAAGGACTGGCGAGGTAGAGCTTTAAAACACTTGAGTCTTTAGAGCCTTTTGGTTCTAATTAAGGCCACTCTCCGCTCAATAACATTGATTTTTGTCAGAGCCTCAGTCTTAAACGTGGAGGCTTTTAGGTCCATGTGTAAAAGTAAGCAAACATAGCATGAAGTATAGATATTCCAAATAATAATAAATGAAATACTGACATTATACTTACAGTATTTATTGTCACAGAAAATAAGTATTGCCATATTCAAATGTTTGGTCTTACTACACAAATATGCTATGATCACTTAATCATTGAGTCATGCTAGCTTGTTTACAGCTCATCTCTCCAACCACAGCACAACTGGAGCCTATAAAGTTTTAATGCACATTGTTTTTATCTGAGTAAAGGACATCAGGTGTTTCTTCTTAAGGCGTCACATGCAGTCCATGTCCATGGTCTCCGGTCTTGAGTCATTCAGTCAGCTACAAGTGAAATTCCTTTCTCTTGTGTTTTTCTCTCTTGGTCTTCCAAAGTTTTTTATCATGTGATCTATTAATGGTAATGATAAAATTTGTTACTGTTAAGAATTAGAATTTTTGTGTTGCTGTCAATCAAGGCTATGGTTGTTGTAGTTCTCTGGGACACACTACCTCATCGCTTTCTCAGCAGTATTGGACGTACAGTAATCGTAATTTTTCTTCCTCTAATAATAACAAATCACACATCTGGGTCATCATGCCTCAGGCTGTCCCAGATTTCCATTGTTTTCAATTTGCTTCTAGATAACAGATGATATTTCTAAGAACTGGAAAACAACCCGTTAGGCAATCTTTCAAAGAAAAGATTCATGTGTTTTTTTATACACATTTACATTCCTTCACATCACAATGAGATGTTTGATATAGCAAAATATTAAACATACATTGAGCTCTTCCCAAAAAATAATGTCTACTTGGTATTGATCTGTTTAGGCTTTGGTGAAGTTGAGAGCACAAGTGCAGACACGAGGTGGAGACAAAAATACATATCAGCAATTTGGTAGAGGAAGAACCACACACATCCAACAAGTAACACATATTGAAACAGAACAACATAGTAAGAGAAAACAGGCAAACGGTTCAAAACCCAGATGGTGAAGGATGCCCCAAATATGTCGGAGCAAAATTAGGGGGGGGGGGACTTGCAAGGTAAACTAAAACTATACTGAAAGATGAAACAAAAAAGAACATGTGAGGAATGATCTGGCAATGGGCAGAAAGCACTGTTCACATCCCTGAAGGGGTAATGAGGGGAGATGGGGAAAAGGAAAAAAATCATCACAGGTGAGGAAAAATCAATGATTAATGAAGGTCAAAACAAAGATAACAAGTTTAAAGTACAATAAAACAGGAAACTGAAAACTGTATTATATATGAATATAAGACGGGGTTTTTTGCATTGAACTAAGACTGAAAAAGTGGGGGTCGTCTTACATTCAGGGTCTAGACATGATACCCATTCACAACGCTAGATGGCGACAGATATCTTCAGCGAATGCTGAACTTAATTCCCCAGGCCCGAGCGAATCCCTGTGAAGAAGAAAAATAAAAATAGTTTAGGTAAGAAAGAAAAGAGAAGACAACAAGAGAAGAGATAACAGAGAATGGAGAAACGTAGCGACAATCTGGAGAAAAGTATATCGGTTCTCGGTAAAAGGTTGGTGCCACTCACCATTCATTTACAAATGTGATTGCACTTTAGTTTACATATTTAAATGTTCAGATATTAAGATGTGATAGACAGTTTTTGCATGATTTGAATGAGGCAAAACAATATGCTTTTTCTCTCGAATATATTGTTATAATCATGCGTTTCAGATATACTTCAGATGGTCAGGTTTACAACTTAACCAGTATCTCCCCACCTATATATTTGTATAAGCTCACTTCTCACACTGTCACCAAATCCACCCACTACCTGTCAATCAAGTGCCCAACCAATCACGGCGCCCAGACATTCACGGGGCATCTGACAGAAGGACTCACGTGAACAATAAGGCGTAAGGGATCTGCTGTTAGGAGAAGAAATAAATATACATGGACTTCCCAGTTAATATAATTTTACAGTGTCATAACTGTGCCAACAATTTTCATGTTTTTGAGCAGCAGGAACAAGACAGAAAAACGGCAACGAATTATGAGTGGAACCCCGACTGAAAGACAGGAAAGCATTGCATCACAAAAAGAGAAGTACTACTTAGCCAGAGCCAATGAATGTGGGGTATACAAAAAGTATGTTCGTTTACATAATGACTACTTTGGCCGAAAAGGAAACTCTAATATTTGCAACGTCCGTTTGTTTGCGAACAGCAGGGGTGAAAACTTTTCTAAATGTTGTCATGCCATCATCAAAAAATGGGCAAAACTCAATTGAAAAGGATGAAATCAAAGCTTTGCTTTGCATGTTTATTAAGTTTCCTTCCAGTCTTGCTCATGTACGCAATCAACAACCAACCTATAGCCAGAACAACAAGGAAACATCATCAGACCAGACTGTCAAGTTTATTAATGCTCCTCCGATGAAGACAAGCTGAATCTGCACTTTGATCTCATTCTGTAAGGATGATTTTGAAAAGTGTCTCCACCAGATTACACACTCAACGCAGGTCTGCATGGCGTCGGCACCGTAATGGACGTCCTGCTGGTTTTGGTTCCTCGTGTCAAACGCTAGCAACAGGATGTTTCCAACTAGTTACATCATCAAAAACTTCAACTTTTATTGTTCTAATAAAATGTAAAAATCACTGTTAAGGTAGTAAAGTAATCTAGAAGGAATATGCACTAGCATACATGACATCGCACTGTCTCACGTTGTGTTGCAGCAAAAGCTCGGCTAGCATCAGTTGGCTATTGTTTAGCTGGAGCCCCTCACATTAGCAGTGTAGCTTTACCTTCATAGAACGAGGAAGCTATTTATTCTTTTCATATGTTTGGTATGAAGTCTGATATTATTGTTTTATGGAATGTCCACGGGTTCCCTCTGGTTAAATTTATATTTTAAATAATCAGTCAGTCAGTCAGTGCCTTATATGCCAACTGTCATGCAGGGAAGCAACAAAGGATCTCCATTGCTGTCTGTTCTGGGCCACAGTTGTTATGGAACCTCATAACAACTCTGGCCCAGCTCTCCCTCAACTGTCCTCCGCCAGGTGTCCATGTGTCGGCTTCTTTTGCACCTGCTTTCTGGTGTCCAGTAAAGAGCAGTTTGGGTGATGTTGTCCGGCTCTCTACGGATTACATGTCCAATCCACTTCCACCACCTTCTCATAAGGATGTCCACAATGTTGTCTTGTTTGCACATACTAAGAAGCTGTTGATTAGAGATGATATTGGGCCAGAATCTTCTTCTTTTTTTTCGGCTTTTCCCTTCACGGGTCATCTCAGCAAATCAGTTGCCTTCATCTAAACCTGTCTTCTGCATCCTCTTCTCTCGCTACAACTACCTTCATGTCCTCTTTCACTTCATCCATAAACCTCCTCTTTGGTCTTCCTCTAGGCCTCCTGCCTGGCAGTTCAAAACTCAGCATCCTTCTACCAATATGTTCACTATCTCTCCTCTGGAGATGTCCAAACCATCTCAGTCTGGCCTCTCTGACTTTATCTCCAAACAAGAAGGAGCTCAGAGCTGATCCCTGATACAGTCCCACCTCCACTTTGAACTCCTCTGTCACACCTACAGCACACCTCACCACTGTCTTACAGTCCTTATAAATGTCCTGCACCACTCTGACATACTTCTCTGCCACTCCAGATTTCCTCATACAATACCACAGTTCCTCTCTCGGCACCCTGTCATAAGCGTTCTCCAGATCTACAAAAACACAATGCAGCTCCCTCTGGCCTTCTCTGTACTTTTCTATCAACATCCTCAAAGCAAATACTTCATCTGTAGTACTGTTTTTTGGCATGAAACCACGCTGCTGCTCATAAATGTTCACTTCTGTCCGTTACACTAGCTTCAACTAATCTTTCTCATAACTTCATTGTATTGCTCATCAGCTTTATTCCTCTGTAGTTGCCACAACTCTGCACATCTCCCTTATTCTTAAAAATGGGCACCAGCACACTTCTCGTCCATTCCTCAGGCATCTTCTCACTATCAAAGATCCTGTTGAACAACCCAGTCAAAAACTCTACTGCCACATCTCCTAGACACTTCCAAATCTCTACAGGTATATCATCAGGACCGACTGCCTTTACACTCTTCATCCTCTTCAATGGCCTCCTCACTTCATCCTGACTAATCTTTGCTATTTCCTGGTCCACAACAGCCACCTCTTCTATACTTTGTTCTCTCTCACGTTCATCAACTCTTCAAAGTACTCTTTCCATCTTCCCATCACAATACTGGCATCTGTCAATAGACTTCCATCCCTATCCTTAATCACCCTAACCTGCTGCACGTCCTTCCCATCTCTGTATCTCTGTCTTGCCAAACTGTATAGATCAGACTCTCCCTCCTTACTGTCTAACCTAGCATACAAGTCATCATAAGCCCCTTGTTTGGCCTGAGCAACCTCTACCTTCACCTTACGCTGCATCTCCCTGTACTCCTGTCTACTCCCCTCAGTCCTCTCAGTGTCTCCCTTCTTCTTAGCTATCCCCTTTCTCTGTTTAGACTCCTGTACCTCCTCATTCCACCACCAAGTCTCCTTATCTACTTTCCTTCCAGATAACACACCAAGTACTCTCCTACCTGTCTCCATGATCACATTAGCTGTAGTTGTCCAGTCATCTGGAAGCACCTCCTGACCACCCAGAGCCTGTCTTAACACCTTCCTAAAAGTCATACAACACTCTTCCTTTTTTAGCTTCCACCATTTCTTCAAACAACAGTAGTCCAATTTCCACCGGCACCCTGTAGGTGAATGGTTGTGATGGCGGTCGTTGTTAATCCGGGCCTCTACCCATCCTGTAAGGAAGTCATAGATTTGATTCGCATGTTTGGTTTGGCAAAAGTTTTACGTCGGATTCCCTTCCTGACACAACCCTCTTTATTTATCCAGGCTTGGGACCGGCACAATAAGACACTGGCTTGTGCCCTCTTGCGGCTACAGGATAATAGACAGGGTATCAGAAGGGATAACAGACAGGGGTAACAGACAGGGGTAAAAGACAGGGAAACAGACATGGGTCAACTTCTAACCCCTTCTAACCCTAACCCCTTTTAACCCCAACCCCTTCTAACCCCTTCTAACCCTAACCCATTCTAACCCCTTCTAACCCTAACCCCTTCTAACTCTTTCTAACCCTAAACCCTTCTAAGGTATTGGGCCAGAATATCCGCTGTATTCTCTGTATTCTTTTGGTGTGAAAGGTTAACAGTCTCTGGAGATCAGATTCCGTCTTCTTCCGTCGTCTGTTATTGACTTCCTTTTCCTCTGGTTGGGTGTGGACATCTTCAGTGCTTGTCAGTATTTGGAACCTGTTCTTCAACTTTAGGACAAGGGCATTCTTGACTTTAGGGGTATTCAGTCTCCCTACATCAAAAAGCTGACGTCCTACTTCTCTTCGTCCCTTTCTCCTGAGCTTGAGTTTTAGAACTGCTGTCACCAGATGGTGGTTTCTGTTAACATCAGCTGCGCTCCTTACTCAGACATCTAGGAGTGAGCATCTCCAGATACCATTTACCATTAAGTGGTCAATCTGATTTTTGTCTCTTCTATTGGGGGTCATTGAGGCACACAAGCACTTCTACCACTGCAAGGGGACAGTCCTCAGATTTTTATTTTTTTTTAAATAGTAATAATAATCGCCACTAGTAATATGATCATTGGTTTTCGACTGAGATTTACATCATGTTTCACATTTTTTAAATGCTGTAGTTCCGAGCTTCTTCATCTGTACAGTAGCTTGTCTCTGTCTGTTTGTCTACATTTAAATGCTGACCCTGATTTCACTGTTCTCTAGAAACAAGACTTCCAACAACACAAAGATTTTGGGATCAAAAATCATATAAGAGTTTGGATTCTCTTCATTGCTTCACCCTTACAAATTGATGTGGGCGTGGAAGTGGATATGACATGCTGCTTTGGAAAAGTATTTTTTGTATTTCTTTTGTTTTTACAGGGGTGGACATAACTATGGTTTCCACGGAATCATTTAAATTTGCAGAAATCTGAAATGTTCATTACACTGTTAAAGGAGACAAAACAATTGCATTCATAATGCATTTGTTTTTATAAACCAACAAACAAATGTTTTCTTAAAAATAACCTTTGTATGTGGTTATTATAGTGGATAATCCGTTAACTGCACAAAGCATTATCTTGCAGGCAAGAATGCTCATATTACCCTGTAAAACTACGCATGATCAGATTTACATTTTGGTGCTGTATTTATTGAATGACTAGCATGTTAGTCAGCTGTACATCAGCTGGTAAGTGAATTATGTCACCTACGGGCAATCCGTCTTTGAAGACGGTCGCCCAGCCATCGGTGGTTCGAATCCTGCTCCCGCCAGGACATCCCTTGGTGTGTGAGCTGATGGCGGGAGGCATCAGCTCACCTCCCAGCCACTGCCGAGGCGCCCTTGAGCAAGGCACCGCCCCCCCTACAAGCTGCTCGTTTGGGGCACGACCCCTGTGCGTGACCCATCACTCTGCCTCTCCCTACTGTTTCTTGTGTGATGTGTTGTTACTAATTGCATGCCTACAGGCCCCTAGTGTGTTGTGTTCAGGGGCCTGTATTCAACTATGTGTGTATGCATGACTAACCACATGCAAAAGAGTGTAGTATAGAGAGTAAAGGTAATTTCCCCACGTGGGAGAATAAAGTGGACTTTCTTCTTCTTTTGCGTATTCTTCTTCTTCTTCGTCATTGAAAAAATAGAAGGGAAACTTAAAAAATGGAAATGGTTGCTCCCCAGAATGTGGTACAGAGGTCGAGTCTTAGTAATAAACAACCTGGTAGCCTCGCAGCTGTGGCACCGCTTGGCCTGTATGGATCCTCCATCAGGGTTTCTAGCCCAAATCCAGACCAAACTTGTTATCTTCTTCTGGGAAGGTGGTGTTTTTAAGTCATGGGCCTTATTTAAAAGCACCCCAGGAAAAAGCTGTGACTCTCTGTTCTGGCTACTGAAGGAACCACTAATACATGGAGCCAGGCTGGATGTCTGCAGTGGAGCCACATCTGGGCTATCTGCAGCGCTTTGCAGAACCAGGACCATGACCCTCCAGCAGCTGGTGGACAATGCCGGGCCTGCGTTGGCGGATGCCCAGGCTGTGAGCTCCCTGCTGAACATCCAGTCCACCAGGGTGGCTCAGAGGGTGCTACAACTGTGGAGGCAAAGACTCTCTGGGAAGGAGAGAAGCCTCCTCCTAGACTATAGTACAGGGACTGTGCCGGACAGCAAAGATCCTTTCCCTGAGGTCCACATCAGTCCCCTGTTTGGAGAACTGAAGGGTCCTCTCCTCGGAGATGAACGACAGATCAGCCTGCACACGGCCAACAAAAAAATACTGTACAAACAATGTGTAAAAGTAATCAACAAGAAAAACCTGTGTGACAGAGCGCCCACTACCTGGGCCAACAGGATGACGGGAAATGGACCTGACCCACAGTGGAGACTCAAGAAAAAAACAGCCAACCTCCAGTGAAGACTTTTACATGGTGCCATCGGTTCCAATGCTTTTATCTCTGTTTTTAACCTTGCTGTGTCCAGCCAGTGTCCCTTCTGTCCCCTTCGTGAAACAGTCTTTCATGCTTTCAGTGAGTGTGGGAGACTTGCAGTGCTCTTCACTCTTCTGACGAATGTGTTTTATCTGTTCAGTGAAAATTTTAGTATCAGGAAATTCATCTACGGTGCTGGGTACAATAAATCGAATCAAAGAAAGTGGCAGCTTTTAAATTTTATCTCTGGAGAGGCAAAACTCGCAATTTACGTGACCAGGAAGAGGAGAATTGAAAACAATACTGTTCAAGAAGCAGCTACTGTTTTTTTGCTGTAACATCAGATGTCGCTTAAAACTAGAAATTGTTTTTTATAAAATGACAAAAGACCTGAATAACTTTAGGAACATCTGGTGTCACAAAAATGTCCTATGCACTTTAGCTGACGATCAACTCACTATTGCAAACTTCCTGATATAATGCACTAATTTTTAAATTGTATTTTCCTATTATTTATAGGTATTTAGTGTTTTTGAAACACTTTAGTATTTTCATCTAATGAAAAATTGTAAAATGTTTGAACGTGATTGAATTGTTTTTGCAAAAAAATCTTCTTCTACATTTATCTCTGTTACTCCTCCTCTTCTCCGATCTCACTCTCCAAGTCTCCAATCACACCCTACTAACTAAACTTCTTCCCTTGAGTCTCTGTGCTCTATGTCCTCCCAGGTTTTTCTCAGGTTCACCCCTCATCTACCCATCTGCTATGGACCTGGTCTTCCCATCCCACCAGTACAACCCCTAACCTAATTATCGGCTGGGGTCCGGCTTCCTTTTTCCTCCGCGCCACCATACTGTTCCACCCCTCATCCACCCATCCACTGTGGACCATCTGCTGTGGACCTACACCTCCCAAACAACAGTATCACCACTCACCTAACCATCGACTGGGGTCCTGCTGCCTCTCTTCCTTGGTGTCATCTTACCGTTCCACCCCTCATCCGCCCAGCCGCCGTGGACCTTCCTCTGTGGACCTGCACCTCCGAGCCCACCAGTATCACCCCCATCTCTCCATGTGCTGTGGACCTTCTCCTCCAAGCCCGCCAGTACCACCCCTCAACTATCCATCGGCTGGGGTCCTGCTTCCTTTCTTCCATGCAGCTGTAATTGTGCGTTGACTTTAGCAACCTTAACCATATTGATACTGCCTCTATCTGGCCTATCTGTCACTCTCTCTCTGTCTCTCTCTCTCTGATGCTGTTCTTATCTCCCTTTGATTTCTTTTCCACCCAACCGGTCGAGGCAGATGGCCGCCCAAAAGAGTCTGGGTCCTGCCCAGAGTTTCTTCCTCATCGAGGGAGTTTTTCCCCGCAACTGTCGCTTATGCTTGCTCTGGAGGGTTCAGTTGGGTTTCTCTGTCTGTTAAAGCGCTTTGAAATGTCTGCTGCCATGATTAAGCGCTATATAAATAAAACTTGATTGATTGATTGATTCTGACGCACTTTAGTGCTTTCATCTCATGTAAAATTGCAAAATGTTTGAATGTGATGAAAGTGTTTTTGCAAAAATAAATATGTCGCTTAGAAGTAGAATTTGGTTTCTATAAAATGGCAAAAGACCTAAATAACTTGAGGAACGTCTGGTGTCACAAAAATGTCCTATGCACTTTAGTTGATGATCAACTCACTTTTACAAACTTCCTGATATAATGCACTAATTTTTAAATTGTATTTCCTTTCATTTATTGGTTTTTATAGTGTTTTTGAAGCACTTTAGTTCTTTCATTTAATGTAAAATTGTAAAATGTTTGAATGTGATTAAAGTGTTTTTGCAAAAATAAAAAAAATCTTCTTAGAGGAACTCCACACTGCCCTGCAGAACATGACGGTCGAATTTTATAAAGCCTTCTGGGACATTCTAGCACGTGATATGCTAGAAGTGTTTAACGATAGTCTGGCCTCAGGCTCTTTGCCACTGTCCTGCCGGAGGGCGGTCATTGCCCTCCTGCCTAAAAAGGCAATCTGCAGGACATCAAGAACTGGCGCCCTGTGTCACTGCTCTGCTGAGGGAAGCTATGGAGCAGGTCATCCATCGGGATCAAACCTACTGTGTGCCCGGCAGGTCCATGGTAGACAATGTCTACCTAATTCGAGATGTTTTGGAGGTTTCCAGATCATTGGGTATAAATGCTGGTCTTGTTTCATTAGATCGAGAAAAGGCATTTGACCGTGTTGAGCACAGCTTCCTCTGGACAACTATGGAGAAGTTTGGGTTCAGCACCGAGTTTATTGCCAAGATCCTTGGTGTTGTACAGTGACATTGAGAGTTTACTGAAGTTTAACGGCAGTTTGTGTGCCCCCTCCAGGGTGCATCGGGTCATCCGGCAGGGCTGTGCCCTGTCTGGGATGCTCTATGCACTCTCTCTGGAACCCCTCCTCTGTAAAATCCGCAAAAGCATCGATGGTTTGATTTTAACTGGTGTTAGAGAGAACATTCTTTTATCTGCCTATGCTGATGATGTTGTTGTTTTTATCAAAAACCAAAGGGATGTTGATGTTTTGGTGGGTTTGAAATACTCATTCAATGTTTTAACTGCTGCAAAAGTAAACTGGAACAAAAGTGAAACCCTTGCTGTTGGCGAGTGGCATGGCAACCTCCCGGTTCTTCCTCAAAACTTGTATTGGAAGACTGATGGTCACAAATATCTCGGTTTGTACCTGGGAAATGAGACAACAACCAGGAAGAACTGGGAGGGCGTCATTGAAAAAATAGAAGGGAAACTTAAAAAATGGAGATGGTTGCTCCCCAGAATGAGGTACAGAGGTCGAGTCTTAGTGATCAACAACCTGGTAGCCTCACAGCTGTGGCACCGCTTGGCCTGTATGGACCCCGCATCAGGGCTTCTAGCCCAAATCCAGACCAAACTTGTTAACTTTTTTTGGGATGGGCTGCATTGGGTGCCTCAAGGAGTGTGGTTTTTATCAAGAGAGGAGAGGGGACAGGGCCTTATCCACCTGGCTAGTAGAACAGCCACGTTCAGATTACAGTTCATCCAGCGGTTTCTGACCAGACCAGCAGTTCTGACGTGGAGAGAGGTGGCCTGCTGCATGTTCAAACGTGTGAGTAACTTGGACCTGGATGCTGCACTGTTTTTAATGGATTCTAAGTTTCTAAAGTTAATGTCGCTTAAAACTAGAATTTGGTTTCTATAAAATGACAAAAGACCTAAATAACTTTAGTAACATCTGGTGTTACAAAAACGTCCTATGCACTTTAGTTGATGATCACCTCACTTTTGCAAACTTCCTGATATAATGCACTAATTTTTAAATTGTATTTCCTTTTGTTTATTGGTGTTTAGTGTTTTTGAAGTTTCATCTAATGAAAATTTGTTAAATGTTCTGAATGTGATTGAAATTTTTTTGCACAAAATCTTCTTCTGAAGCACTTTAGTGCTTTCATCTAATGTAAAATTGTAGAATGTTTGAATGTGATTAAAGTGTTTTTGCAAAGAAAAATCTTCTTCTTCTTCTAAAGGCAGAGACACTTTGTACAAAGAGACACTTTGTACAAATTTCCAATAGAGCTATTCTCAAAACGTCCTTTGGAGAAGATCAATGTAAGCAACATGTGCAGCGAGCACAACACCAAACAGATTTTCCTGTTTATCCAAAGCTGATCCCACGGATACACAAAAACATTTCCAGCATTACTGCCCATTTCATGGCCTTGAAGCGTACATATATGGTATTCTGACTATTCTCCCCTTTTTTCATCATGCCTGGCAGAGATCCCTTATATTGTAAAACACGCTTGCTGCTTTTACCATTACCCTGGGATAAATCAAAACTGAGATTCTTGGAGGAGTTTCACGTGCATTGTTTTGTGCTTGCTCAAATGATCGTATTGTTTGCATGAGTGCAGCTCTATTATGTACTTTTTTTTATCATGGAGTAACCATAACTGCTTCACACAAAATTTTGAGCTGCTTTCAGTCAAAAAACCACTGATAAAGAATCCCTGAACCCTTTCCACATACATATTGTGTCAAGACTTAAAATCATTCATTACTTGTACTTTCAAAAGTACTTTCTGTGTGTTGGCGTTCTATGTGAAGACCAAACTAACAGAATATATTATAAAACTACTGAAGTGACTGAGCAAGATCAGAACATTCTCCTTGTGACTACAGGTAAAGAATTATAGGTTCACAAGCCTCAGAATCCCCTGAGGTTCTCAGGAAACAATCATATTCTAACAATCTAGACTCTGATTTCAGGTCTTCGTATCTGACATCACCATGTCTCTTGGATCCAGATTATCTGAATTTACAGTCTCACATCAGTGGGAGGATTTTTTTTTTCTGAGAAAGAGGCCTGTTTGCATTTCATTTGTGGTCAGTGTCCCCACCATTCTGAGACATACACACATGTGGAAGTGGAGATTATAGGAAAAAGTTAGTTCATTTACCATCTAAGATCTGCTCACTATGTGAAAACAGAGCATGTGTGCACTTGGAAGGCCCTCAGAGGGATGCTGTCTTCTTGAAGGGATGAAGCATATAATTTGTTATCTTACTGTCAACTGTTTCTTCTTTATGCACTTTTACTGATTATTGGAAATATGATTGAATTTTTGTGCAGTTGCTACATCTTGTGTGCTTTTACTAATGCCTTTGGCCTGGCCTCCATACAGATTGATGGAATTAATTTGGGTGTTTTTTACACTTCTTTATGAATTATTTGGAGGCAGGAGCCTGGCCATGATTAAGTAGGCTTAAAGAAAAACCTGTAATATTTATAGATTCTCAGGTGAAGAAAATTACTCTTAAAAACTGCTTACTGACTTACTTAACAGGCATTTCCATAGAGTTTGAAGTTCCACACATTTAAGGCTCAGCGATATTGCCTCACTCAAAAATTGCTTTCTTTTTTGTTCTACTCTAATTTGACATTAGATCTACATTTTGCAGTCAATTACCAGGTTTCATGTTTAAATGTTTTGTAAGCCACTAGGATAGCGCATACATATTCAAATAGCAAAGATGATTACAGAGTTAAGTGATACCAAGATGTCACTTTCCAGAATGCCTACTTTTCTATTTATCATTTTTCTGAAAATGATTAAGAACTCCTGCAGTTTAACTGTTAAAATATGTGTTTGTGTGCAAGAAAGAAAAGGTTGCAACTGTAATGCAATTTCATTTCTTACAACAACTTAATTATTTATCTGAATTGTCACATCCTGACAAGGAACAGTTAATGTAACGTCATTGGTAGAGATAGTTGTCTGCCAAATGGTAATGTGTCTGAGAACATGATTTGTTGTGTTTTAACAGTTTCTCTTTGCTGTATTGTTGATAGGGTGGGGGAGGGACACATTACAGCAGAACAAAGATCTGTAGGAGGGAAATCATTAGCTTTGTTAATTAAAAGGGGAACTCTACCTATTTTACATATCAGAGTATGTTGACAGGTCTATTGGAGAAGTTCTACTGAATATGTGGAAAGATTAGTTTTGTGAGCTGTGTTTCTCACTGTGTATTTACTTTTCACTCAATCCTAAAAGAAGCTTGAATATATAATAATTCAAGCATTTTTCTGCACATAGTTTCTATAGTGAGCTTTAACTATCACAGTACAGGAAAGGGTTGTTTGTTCTCATATACTATAATTTGAGCCCTTCCTATAAAAAAAATTCACATAGTCATTTATCTTACAAATTTGTTGATACAGGAAGGTGTCAATAGCAGATAAGACCGTAGTGTGCCAGTCGATTTTCAAATTGGCCAAGCTGGAAGAAATGCACCTTAATTCAATATTAAAAGAGTATTTAGGAACACTAGGTCCTGAAAGTGACTTCACCACACTCATTTGTGCCTCTAATACACCGGCAAAATGAACAGAATTTGATGACCTGAAAATTTTATTGAGTTTGTCCTTGAAGTCAAGCTCCAATCCCTGAAATGTGTCCTGAGATTCTGTGTTGGCTCCACGGATGTTCAATTGTCTGCCTGCCAAAGGGCTGTGTTGGCTTGCCCTGGCAGGTTATAAATCTCCAAAGAGCAAGCAGAACGGTATCCAGGTCTGTGTAATTTAGAAGTTCTAGGTGAACTTCTTGAGCTGCCAAGCATTAAAACATAACACTTCATTGTTTCTCACTATGCTTTCCAACTTCAACTATAATGGGGCCTAGGCATTCAGCCCTGTTGAGTAGAATGGAGAAATCCAGAGTACAAGTGGACATCCTGCCCCTCCTGAAGGGTTGGGGGGACAGAAAAAAGATTGATGGTGGTTGCTATGATGTTAAGAATGTGTAACACTCGTCTCGAGCTGTTTCTGCTGGGAGGTATACTATGCTGGGTCAGGTAGCGTGCTTGACAGGAATAGAAAGAACACCTCTTGCAGTAGTTCAGAAAGGTCTTGCTGGACTGAGACCTTAGGCCAGACCAAATGTGAGGGGATTGCCCGAGGAAGAACAAACCATTTCTCCACCAGATGTTCAGCAGAGATTTTACCTCTTGTGATAGGTTTGGCTAGTTCTTGAATTACTAAAACAATCCTAAAGGGCAAATTGAACCTTGACTGTGGCTATGCAGGAACTCTATCAGAAGAAGATATCTAACCTAATCTATCTCATTGCATTATTGCACTACTACATTTATTGTTTACTGTTGGTTTCTTTTATGAGTTTTATCTTTATTTTTAACTTAGAATTCCTAACATGTCATACACTGTGATAAGAGTTGTGTCAAATCCCTTGTTTATGTGCACAAACTTGGTCATCAAAGCTGATTCTGCTCCTTTAGTCGTGTAATGAATGTATGCTAAATAATTAAATGTATTGTTCCAAACTGCGGTGCTACTGTAATTATACAATAATGGTAGAGCAAGACTCATTCCTCATCATACTCAGTGTCAGAGAGTAAACAAGAAAAAGATTTCTGTAAGTTTTTGTAAGTTGTTATTTACCTTCTTGGAAACTTGTTGTGTCACTAACGGACCTGCTTTACTTCATTCAATCCAAACGTTCACTTGATCCACGAACTTCTGACCATGTTTAGTCTAGTCAGCTGGTTGTGCCAAAATTTGTCAAGATGCTGACAGTATGTTTTAACTAAGCTCGACATCACGAATCAAATTTCCGGTGACACTGATACACCAAGCAACACCAAGCTATTTTAACACAGTGCTGTTTTCATCGTGAATTCCCACTCACACAGACTTAAAGGACCTCATGGCAAATTTACACTTTTATCTCAATAGATGGTGGAGAGTGAAACTTCACTCAGACACTAAACACCAGATGTCTGTGACTGAAGCCATCCTTTTGAATAAAGGATTAGAAAAGAAAAGATGAAATGTTAATGAAAGGTCTATATAATATCTACCATGAGGTAATTGCAAGTTTCTATAAGGAAAATTACAGGACAGCAGGTGTGGTGCATATACTTGCTGTAGGTACTGCACTTTTCCTGGATGTACAGATGAATAAAGACCTTAAACTTTAAAAAGAAAGGAAGTGTTGATGGACTGATCATTTGAATTATTTTGTGCTCATGGTAGGTCATATTTTACCCTGTTTTCTGCTCCTCTTTCTGGAGATCTTTGCGGAGCCAACTGCTCCTCTCAGTGATTTGTTATCTGACATGTTTCTTGCACAGTTTTACCTTTTTTTTTTTTAACACAACACAATTTCATCCCAAGGTTTCCAGTTAATGTGACACACCATTTGTGGGAGTGAATCTCCACACACGGAATCAATTTGCTGTGGGCTAATGAGTTTCACAGGTGCTTGGATTGGTTGCATGCGACACTGTAGTTGAGAACAGAGTGAAGATACTTGCTTGTGATGTTACAGGTTTTTAACTTCTCTCAAAAGTATCTGATTAAAAGAGCAATATAAAGTAGCCTAATGTGCACATCTGAAAAGGTGTCTGCTGTTACACTGCAGCTTGAAGGCTAACATAAAATAAAATAGTTAGTTTTAGCCATGGAGAGAAAAAAGAAATGAGAGGGGGAAAATAGAATATTCTGTGAATGAGTCACTGGATGAAGCATGGAGTGATGTCAGTTCAATGTTCACAGATGAGTGTGTGTGTGTGTGTGTGTGTGTGTGTGTGTGTGTGTGTGTGTGTGTGTGTGTGTGTGTGTGTGTGTGTGTGTGTGTGTGTGTGTGTGTGTGTGTGTGTGTGTGTGTGTGTGTGTGTGTGCATTGGGTGGGGGGGCACCATGAGGATCACTGGGGCCTTTTGGACCAAGCCTGTTGTTCTGAGCACAGACTAACACACATACAACTATGCACACAATCATTCATGCATTCACACAAACAATAAACAATCTGCTCACAATTCAGTTGTCCTACAACTGACAAATAACATCAAGCTCAAAGTGAAGCATGTTTGATTTTAACTTTTGCTAAAATGAGGCCCCTCTGCTTAAGAATAAGCTATCACAGTAAATTTATGAAGATTGTGAATTAAGAATGTTCTTCCTCATATCTGTTTTAATGAAATTTTAATGTTATTTAAGTAGATCAACTTGACTGTGATTTATCAGAATAGGTCAGACACAGCTCCCCAGTACCCGACTAAACTACTGTATGTGCTGGCAACTGGCAGCAATGCCAAAAGCTTCTGTTGTACATGTTTATCTATATGTTACAAGTAATTTCATTTGAATGTGCTTCATCTCATCTGAGTTAGCTAGAGATATCAGACAAAAAAAAAAGTGGGAAGACAAGGCAAAGGTCCAGGGAAAAATACAGTCAGAAAATTTTTTCCCAAGGCTGGAAAAGAAACACAATGAACCAATGACCGAGCACCAGTGGGTAGGAACACAGACTAAATACTCTGGGAAGAAGGAAAATGAGAGGCAAGCAACACCAATCAGGGCAGGGCACGCAATCAGAATGGTATTAACACACACTGGAAGCATGCCATACCAGAGGCTTAAAATTATTGCATAGTGAAATTGTCAACAGCAGCGACTTTGCCTCTTGATTCCTTCCCGTTCCCATCAATTTCTGTAGGCTTGGTGACAGCGCAGCTTATGTTTGGACTCAGAGACCCTCATCTGCTTTTTCACCCCTCCACACAAAACCTCCTCTCCTGCCTTTATTGTTAAATGATGTCATTTTGTCACCATGGTAAGCTCGATTGGCTGGAAAATGTCATATGAAAATGCATGTAAGCACAGACGCTGATACAACCTATTGATATTATTGACCAGTAAAATATACAATGCATTACAAATAAAATAAAAAATAAAAAATAAAAGGATCAAATAATATTACAGTTAAGTATTTTTGGCACAATTGATTGTACATCTGGCAAACTGATGGTGAGTGAAACAGAAAACATGAATCATAGAATAACCAGAAACATGGCCTATAATTTCTGACGTCATTGTCAGACATGGACAATACAGTAAAATGGAATAAATGAAAAAAATATAATACATGACATATGTTTTTATTAATTCTTGAAAGTCATCAGAAAAAACAGCTGCATCAAATTCAAAATTGTCTGTTCTTGTGACTTGAATATAGAAACTGATCCGTCTGGGCTGGGTGAGTATTTTTGGTTTCTTGATTTCTGCATGACACAGAAAAATTTTGAAACATGTTAGAACAGATGTACTATAGTTTTGTTATGTCCCCTAATAATACTCAGTGGTCAAATTTGTGAATTTCAAAGTACAGTAATCGCCCGCGCAATATGTGCATCAACAAGCGTGACTTCACTTCATCGCAGATTTTTGGTAAGTAGTCACATGATATCGTACACGCATTCTATTGGCTGACAGCATTAGGAAGTTCACTACATTCCGTGAGTCTCAAGATGCAGCGCACTTCCGTGGGACTCAGACTTACATGAGACACAAAAGTGCTTCAAACAGTCGATAAGAGTGTGCGAAAAGGTAATACAGATAGTTTGTCGCCAAATCACGGAATTTGTTATACATGTGTGGTTCTTGAAACACATTAACCACGAGGAACGAGGGCACACTGTACTTCCAAGTGCTTCGATGAGTGTCCTATAGGGTTCCGTCAATCCATTTTCTTGTAGATGTGACAACCTTAACCGTCTCATCTAAAGCTACTTCTTCCATTTTGCAGGTCACAGGGTTTGGCATGCTCCAGGCGTGCCGTCAGTCTATCACATGAAAGACAAACAACCGCTCATGCTCAGACTCACACCTATGTGATTTGACCATAAAGGCCTGATTCACATTGTCACATCTGAACAGATGATGTAGGTATGCAGAGAGAGAGAGAGAGAGAGAGAGAGAGAGAGAGAGAGAGAGAGAGAAGGGGGAGAGAGATTTTCCCATATGTATGCCCTGATAACTGAATATGAGAAAATCTGTGAAATCTGTCATCTGTTGTAACATTTCATGAACATACGACACTGAAACTTCAGCTACACCAGTTGTCAGTTTCAGCCTTTAGAAACCCATTCTGTAGAAACAGGATGCAGCTGTCTTTGATAAATGTATTGGATGGTGAGTTGGCTGTAATTTTTATTGAGAATATTGTTGATCTCTGTTTTGTTCTGTTCTGTTTTTCTGAAGTCATTTGGTACAAAAATTACTGCGGTCAAACAGAAAACCACTGAACAAAAGCCTCCCAACTTACATGGCAGGATGGGATTTGTACATTTATGTGTGCCACTTTTCAAGCTATCAACAGCTCACATGAAGATGATAAAAGGATATCCTTCGGGAGGGTAATTACGAGCTGTTGGCATAGAGACAGCTGCCAAAACAAAATAGTTTTAACAATATCCAGTGTTGGTGGGTTTGAAAGGATAATTCATTTTGAGATCCCACTGCAAATGCAACAAATGAGTCACTTCTCAAGTGACCCACTTCTAGCGTGTGGTAAGAGACTTTACCGAATCCCAAACTCAAAAATAACCAGGACCAGTTTGTATTTAACCACAAGAACTTGTTTTCAACCTCCCTAGCCCATTTAGACACTTTACTCTGCTCTCTTTTTGCATAAAACCTCATGTTATATTTGACAGGAAGCATGGTGGCATCTTAATCTTTGTCCCGCCACTGCGCTACTGTCATAATAACTTGTGTAACTGGGTCTTCGTTTCATAACTGGTTGACATAAAGTATACCTGATGATGTCTGCTCATTGAGAAATGTGTCCTCGGCTACCAACTCTTCATAAGCAGTATTAGAAACTGGTATCTTACACGAGTAAAGCTCTCGAGGACCATCACGGAACAGTGCTTACGTTTGTAAAACTAAGGCATCTACATCTGTACTCCTTAGATAACACTATTTAAGATAAACTGAACTAAGGAACAAACTAAACAAAACCAACATGTATAACTTATGAGCCATCTGTTATTGGTTTGACAAAAGTTAAAAACCAAGTCCAGCTATACACAGATGTATAATTCTCTATGCTTACTACCTCCACTGATGCACAGACCCACATCACACCTTTATTGCATTTCTGCAGCATTTGGATTGAATGAATGTCCTGCCTAAAAATTGGCAGTATAATATCTGTCACTGACCTTGCAGATTTGTTTTGTGGACTCACAAAGCAATTTTAGTTTCTTGTGTCTTATTGCATCCCCTAGTGGTCTTTTATTCAATTATGAAAACTTTAACTGCATGTTTGTGTTGATTAATAACCACATTCAACATGGATAATCCTTTGTGCAAACCTGTTGTTTCCAAAGCTAAGTGAAGCCTAACCTTTGCTAACACTTTTAGTCCTTCTCTTGACATTATGCCTAAACATTTAACTAAACCCCAAAGAAATCCTTCTGCTTCAACCCCCAAAATCTTCCATTTTTGGTAAGTTGTTCATTTGTAGTTACTTGGTTCATGTAATCTAATTGCATTTTGTTTTGTAATGAGAAGTTGTCAAATAAAAAAAGAGTAATGAAAAACAGTAATGTGGAAAGGTATATCAAGTGAAGACATGCTACATTAGTAGCTGAGTATCCAGTTGGGAGTGAGAGAAAAACAAGAGCACAAAGATAGATTTAAGAAGCAGATTGCATTTCCAAACTCTACTGCTGTTGCTAGTTTTGTTGCAACCCAGAAGTTGATAAACCGTGGAAAACCCTTCACAAATGGTGACTAGATGAAGGATTCATCAATTTAAAATATCAGAGCATCTATTTTCAGACTTCGACAACAAAACCGAGATAACACAGAAAATGAAATAAAGGACTCTCTCTGCAAAGACAGTGAAGGAAAGGCCTTTAAAATGGCAGACAACATCACCAACCAGGAAATCAAAGACATTAATTCAGCTTCAGTATACTCAATTGCCTGTGCTGAGTCATGTGATGTGATGGATATGTGTTATGTGTTATAAGGTATACGAACTCTGAAGTACAATAAGAAGAAATTATCATGTTAATACCATTAACAGGAAAAACATGGGGTGAGGACATATATGGGTGGTGTATTGTATTGAGGATTGAAGAGGACAGCATTTTATTTCCATGGGGAGGTGTGCAATTACAGGAGCCCTAGTATGCACATTCCAATTTGTTGTTCTTTTTTCAAATTCTCAAAAATAAAAATGACATCAAAAATTGGATTTCTTTGTTGTATATAATTTCATCAATACATCTAAACTTAATGCATTTATATTTTAATTGAAGTTAAACTTAAAGCACCAAAATATCGTACAACAGAGTAGTCATGCGGTGTCACTTTCTCCAGGATGCGCTGCAGGGACAATAAACAGTTAATCAAGGATGCCCATTATGTATTTGTACCCTACTTGGTAATTATATTATTATTATTATTATTATTATTATTATTATTATTATTATTATTATTATTATTATTATTATTATCCTTTCGGCTTTTCCCTTCAGGGGTCGCCACAGCGAATCAATTGCCTCCATCTAACCCTGTCTTCTGCATCCTCTTCTCTCACACCAACTACCTTCATGTCCTCTTTCACTACATCCATAAACCTCCTCTTTGGTCTTCCCCTTGGCCTCCTGCCTGGCAGCTCAAAACTCAGCATCCTTCTACCAATATATTCACTATCTCTCCTCTGGACATGTCCAAACTCTCTTAGTCTGGCCTCTCTGACTTTATCTCCAAAACCTCTAACATGTGCAGTCCCTCTGATGTACTCATTCCTGATCCTATCCTTCCTGGTCACTCCCAGAGAGAACCTCAGCATCTTCATCTCTGCTACCTCCAGCACTGTCTCCTGTCTTTTCCTCAGTGACACTGTCTCTAGACCAAACAACATCGCTGGTCTCACCACAGTTTTGTACACCTTTCCTTTCATTTTAGCTGAAACTCTTCTATCACACATCACACCTGACACTTTCCTCCACCCGTTCCATCCTGCCTGTACACATTTCTTCTCCTCTTTTCCACATTCTCCATTGCTCTGGACTGTTGACCTTAAGTACTTAAAATCCTCCACCTTCTTGATCTCTTCTCCCTGTAACCTCACTCTTCCACTTGGGTCCCTCTCATTCACACACATGTACTCTGTCTTACTGCGGCTAACCTTCATTCCTCTCCTTTCCAGGACAAAATTCCACCTCTCTTGCTTCTCCTCCACCTGTTCCCTGCTCTCACTGCAGATCACAATGTCATCTATAAACATGTAGTCCATGGAGATTCCTCTCTAACCTTGTCTGTCAGCCTGTCCATCACCATAGCGAACAAGAAGGGGCTCAGAGCTGATCCCTGATGCAGTCCAACCTCCACCTTGAACCACCTTGAACCTCCACCTGTCACACCTACAGCACCTCACCACTGTTTTACAGTCCTCATACAGTATATGCCCTGCACCACTCTAACATACTTCTCTGCCACTCCAGACTTCCTCATACAATATCACAGTTAATCTCTCGGCACCCTGTCATAAGCTTTCTCCAGATCTACAAAAACACAATGCAGCTCCCTCTGGCCTTCTCTGTACTTTTCTATCAACATCCTCAAAGCAAATACTTCTTCTATAGTACTCTTTTTTGGCATGAAACCATACTGCTTCTCACAAATGCTCACTTCTGCCCGTTAGTCTAGCTTCCACTACTCTCTCCCATAACTTCATTGTATGGCTCATCAGCTTTATTCCTCTGTAGTTGCCACAACTCTGTACATCTCCCTTATTCTTAAAAATGGGCACCAGCACACTTCTCCATTCCTCAGGCATCTTCTGAGTATCTAAGATCCTGATGAACAACCCAGTCAGAAACTCTACTACCACCTCTCCTAGACACTTCCAAACCTCTACAGGAATGACTGCTTTTCCACTCTTCATCCTCTTCAATGCCCTCCTCACTTCATCCTGACTAATCTTTGCTATTTCCTGGTCCAAAACAATCACCTCTTCTAGTCTTCGTTCTCTCTCATTTTCCTCTTTCATCAACTCTTCAAAGTACTCTTTCCACCTTCCCATCACAATACTGGCACTTGTCAATAGACTTCCATCCCTATCCTTAATCACCCTAACCTGCTGCACGTCCTTCCCATCTCTGTCTCTCTGTCTTGCCAACCTTTATAAGTCAGTCTCTCCCTCCTTACTGTCTAACCTAGCATACAAGTCATCATAAGTCCCTTGTTTGGCATTTTCTACCTCTACTTTCACCTTACACTGCATCTCCCTGTACTCCTGTCTACTTTCCTCGGTCCTCTCAGTGTCCCACATCTTTTTAGCTAACCTCTTTCTCTGTATACACTCCTGTACCTCCACATTCCACCACCAAGTCTCCTTATCTACTTTCCTTCCAGATGACACACCAAGTACTCTCCCACCTGTCTCCCTTATCACATTAGCTGTAGTTGTCCAGTTATTTGGAAGCACCTCCTGACCACCCAGAGCCTTTCTTAACTCCTTCCGAAAAGTAATGCAACACTCTTCCTTTTTCAGTTTCCACCATTTCATCCTCTGCTCTGTCTTTGCCCTCCTCATCTTCCTCACCACCAGAGTCATACTACACACCATCCTATGCTGTTTGGCTACACTGTCGCCTGCACACAGGTAGACTAGGTAGGTAGACTACACGAGATGTAGTCTACCTGTGTGCTCCTACCTCCACTCTTATAGGTCACCCTACTGTATGTTAATAATAATAATAATAATAATTCAGACTTTATTGATCCCCAGAGGGGAAATTCTCTTTACACTCTTTTAGTACATGCATTTCTGTTAGTTTACAGCACATCACACACAGTGTTGTGAACAAGGCCCCTGAAACACACAGCACACTAGGGGCCTGTAATCATGCAGTTAGTCCAGGGAGGAAGAGTGACGGGTCGCGCTCGGAGGTCGCGCCCCAATAAGCAGCTTGTGGTGGGGACGGCGCCTTGCTCAAGGGCGCCTCGGCAGTGGCTGGGAGGTGAGCTGACACCTCCCACTGTCAGCTCACACTCCAAGAGATGTCATGGCGGGAGCGGGAATCGATCCACCGATGGCCGGGCGATCCGTCTTCAAGACATCTGCTCTACCGCTGAGCCACTGCCGCCATGTCGCCATGTTCCTGCCTCTTCTGGAAGAAAGTATTCACTATAGCAATTTCCATCCTTTGTGCAAAGTCAACCGCCATCTGTTCTTCTGCATTCCTCTCCTGGATACCAAACCTGTCCATCACCTCCTCATCACCTATGTTTTCTGCATCAACATGCCCATTGAAGTCTGCCCCAATGACAACTCTCTCACTTTTAGGTATGCTCTTTATCACTTCATCAAAGTCCAACCAGAATTTCTGCTTCTCCTCCAGCTCACATCTTACCTGTGGAGCATACCCACTAACAACATTGAACATAACACCTTCGATTTCTAGCTTCAAACTCATCACTCTGTCACTCTTTTTACCTCCAGGACATTCCTAACAAACTCCCCCTTCAAGATAACTACTACTCCATGTCAAGTTGTTCTATCATGGTGTAGATAGGAAGAGAAATGGAGTAGGAGTAGAGTAGAGTAGAGTATAACTTTATTAATCCCTTAAGGAGGTTACATCAGGGAAATTAATTTCTCCGTCGCACACAGCACAGTAAGTACACAAAACACAGAAAAAGCAGACAGAAAGCACCAACACATAGAAAGTAGTACAATACCAAATAGAAAGATTAATAAATAACCCATTAAGAATATACAAATAGAAAATCATAAATATCCATCCATCCATCCATTATCTTCCGCTTATCCGGGGTCGGGTCGCGGGGGCAGCAGCTTAAGCAGGGAAGCCCAGACTTCCCTCTCCCTAACCACTTCATCCAGCTCCTCCGGGAGAATCCCAAGGCGTTCCCAGGCCAGCCTGGAGACATAGTCTCTCCAGCGTGTCCTGGGTCGTCGGTAGGACGTGCCCGGAACACTTCACCAGGGAGGCGTCCAGAAGGCATCCTGAACAGATGCCCCAGCCACCTCATCTGGCTCCTCTCGATGCGGTGGAGCAGCGGCTCGACTCTGAGTTCCTCCTGGATGACCGAACTTCTTACCCTATCTCTAAGGGAGAGCCCGGACACCCTGCGGAGGAAACTCATTTCGGCCGCTGGTATCCGAGATCTCGTTCTTTCGGTCACGACCCACAGCTCATGACCATAGGTGAGGGCAGGAACGTAGATCGACCGATAAATCGAGAGCGTTGCCTTTCGGCTCAGCTCCTTCTTCACCACGACGGACAGATACAGAGTCCGCATCACTGCAGACGCTGCACCGATCCGCCTGTCGATCTCCCGTTCCATTGTACCCTCACTCGTGAATGAGACCCCGAGATACTTGAACTCCTCCACTTGGGGCAGGATCTCATCCCCAACCTGGAGAGGGCACTCCACCCTTTTCCGACTGAGGACCATGGTCTCAGATTTGGAGGTGCTGATTCTCATCCCAACCGCTTCACACTCAGCTGTGAACCGCTCCAGTGAGAGTTGGAGATCACGGCTTGATGAAGCCAACAGCACCACGTCATCTGCAAAAAGCAGAGACGCAATACTGAGGCCACCAAACCGGACACCCTCAACGCCTTGGCTGCGCCTAGAAATTCTGTCCATAAAAGTTATGAACAGAATCGGTGACAAAGGGCAGCCTTGGCGGAGTCCAACCCTCACTGGAAACGAATCCGACTTACTGCCGGCAATGCGGACCAAACTCTGACATTGGTCGTACAGGGACCGAACAGCCCTTATCAAGGGGTTCGGTACCCCATACTCCCGAAGCACCCCCCACAGAACCCCCCGAGCAACACGGTCAAATGCCTTCTCCAAGTCCACAAAACACATGTAGACTGGTTGGGCGAACTCCCATGCCCCCTCAAGGACCCTGCGGACGGTGTAGAGCTGTTCCACTGTTCCACAGCCAGGACGAAAACCACACTGCTCCTCCTGAATCCAAGATTCGACTTCCCGATGGACCCTCCTCTCCAGAACCCCTGAATAGACCTTGCCAGGGAGGCTGAGGAGTGTGATCCCCCTGTAGTTGGAGCACACCCTCCTGTCCCCCTTCTTAAAAAGGGGGACCACCACCCCAGTCTGCCAATCCAGAGGTACTGTCCCCGATGTCCACGCGATGTTGCAGAGGCGTGTCAACCAGGACAGCCCCACAACATCCAGAGCCTTTAGGATCTCCGGGCGGATCTCATCCACCCCCGGGGCCCTGCCACCGAGGAGCTTTTTTCTACCTCGGTGACCTCAACCCCAGAGATAGGAGAGCCCGCCTCAGAGAACCCAGGCTCTGCTTCCTCATGGGAAGGCATGTCTGCGGGATTGAGGAGGTCTTCGAGGTATTCTCCCCACCGAGTCACAACGTCCCGAGTTGAGGTCAGCAGTGCCCCATCCCCACTATATACAGTGTGGATGCTGCACTGCTTCCCCCCCTGAGACGCCTGATGGTGGACCAGAATTTCTTCGAAGCCGTCTGGAAGTCATCCTCCAAGGCCTCACCGAACTCCTCCCACGCCCGAGTTTTTGCCTCAGCAACCACCAAAGCTGCATTCCGCTTGGCCAGCCGGTACCTATCAGCTGCTTCAGGAGTCCCGCAGGCCAAAAAGGCCTGATAGGACTCCTTCTTCAGCTTGACGGCATCCCTTACCACTGATGTCCACCAACGGGTTCTGGGGTTGCCGCCATGACAGGCACCGACCACCTTACGGCCGCAGCTGCGGTCGGCCGCCTCGACAATGGAGGCGCTGAACATGGTCCACTCAGACTCAATGTCCCCCGCCTCCCCCGGAACGTGAGTGAAGTTCTGCCGGAGGTGGGAGTTGAAACTCCTTCTGACAGGGGATTCCGCCAGGCGTTCCCAGCAGACCCTCACAATACGTTTGGGTCTGCCAGGTCGGACCGGCATCTTCCCCCACCATCGGAGCCAACACACCACCAGGTGGTGATCAGTTGACAGCTCCGCCCGTCTCTTCACCCGAGTGTCCAAGACATGCGGCCGCAAGTCCGATGACACGACCACAAAGTCGATCATCGAACTGTGGCCTAGGGTGTCCTGGTGCCAAGTGCACATATGGACACCCTTATGTCTGAACATGGTGTTCGTTATGGACAGTCCGTGACAAGCACAGAAGTCCAATTACTGAACACCACTCGGGTTCTGATCGGGGGGGGCGTTCCTCCCAATCACACCCTTCCAGGTCTCACTGTCATTGCCCATGTGAGCATTGAAGTCCCCCAGCAGAACGATGGAGTCCCCAGTGGGAGCGCTCTCCAGCACCCCCTCCAAGGACTCCAAAAAGGGTGGGTACTCTGAACTGCTGTTTGGTGCATACGCACAAACAACAGTCAGGACCCGTCCCCCCACCCGAAGGCGGAGGGGGGCTACCCTCTCGTCCACCGGGGTGAACCCCAATGTACAGGCGCCAACCCGGGGGGCTATGAGTATACCCACACCTGCTCGGCGTCTCTCACCATGGGCAATTCCAGAGTGGAAGAGAGTCCAACCCCTCTCGAGAAAGCCCCAGACAACTTAGCTCCTAGGATCATTGGGACACACAAACCCCTCCATAAGGTGACCACTCAAGGAAGGGAAAAAAATCATAAATAGGTATAGAAATAAAATAAATAAATAAACAGGCCTAATTAAGTATGGGTATAGTGAAATGTCTATAGTGTTTGTTTTGTTTTTGCTTCATCATCTCCGCAAGAGGACACAAGCCAGTGTCTTATTGTGCCGGTCCCAAGCCCGGATAAATACAGAGGGTTGCGTCAGGAAGGGCATCCGGCGTAAAACTTTTGCCAAATCAAAGATGTGAATCAAACCTATGACTTCTATACAGGATCGGTCGAGGCCCGGGTTAACAACGACCGCCATCGGTGCTGTTGACCTACAGGGCGCCGGTGGAAATTGGATTACTGTTGGTCGAAGAAGGAGAGGAGGAAAGTGCGTTCGCTCGAAGAAAGAGAAGAGGAACACCAAGAGTATAGGCCTGAGAGTAGGGACGTTGAATGTTGGAACTATGACAGGAAAAGGTAGAGAGTTGGTTGACATGATGCAGAGGAGGAAGGTAGACATACTGTGTGTACAGGAGACCAGGTGGAAAGGTAGCAAGGCTAGAAGTTTAGGAGCAGGGTTCAAGTTGTTCTATCATGGTATAGATGGGAAGAGAAATGGAGTAGGAGTTATCTTGAAGGAGGAGTTTGTTAGGAATGTCCTGGAGGTAAAAAGAGTGTCGGATAGAGTGATGAGTCTGAAGCTAGAAATAGAAGGTGTGATGTTCAATGTTGTTAGTGGGTATGCTCCACAGGTAGGATGTGAGCTGGAGGAGAAGGAGAAATTCTGGTCGGACTTTGATGAAGTGATGCAGAGCTTGCCTAGAAGTGAGAGAGTTGTCATTGGAGCAGACTTCAATGGACATGTTGGTGCAGGAAACAGAGGGGATGAGGATGTGATGGGCAGGTTTGGTATCCAGGAGAGGAACGCAGAAGGACAGATGGTAGTTGACTTTGCAAAAAGGATGGAAATGGCTGTAGTGAATACTTTCTTCCAGAAGAGGCAGGAACATAGAGTGACCTATAAGAGTGGCGGTAGGAGCACACAGGTAGACTACATCTTGTGAGTGTAACCTGAAGGAGATCAGTGACTGTAAAGTAGTGGTAGGTGAGAGTGTAGCCAAACAGCATAGGATGGTGGTGTGTAGGATGACTCTGGTGGTGAGGAAGATCAAGAGGGCAAAGGCAGAGCAGAAGACGAAATGGTGGAAGCTGAAAAAGGAAGAGTGTTGCATGACTTTTAGGAGGGAGTTAAGACAGGCTCTGGGTGGTCAGGAGGTGCTTCCAGATGACTGGACAACTACAGCTAATGTGATCAGGGAGACAGGTAGGAGAGTACTTGGTGTGTCATCTGGAAGGAAAGTAGATAAGGAGACTTGGTGGTGGAATGAGGAGGTACAGGAGTGCATACAGAGAAAGAGGTTAGCTAAGAAGAAGTGGGACACTGAGAGGACCGAGGAGAGTAGACAGGAGTACAGGGAGATGCAGCATAAGGTGAAGGTAGAGGTAGCAAAGGCCAAACAAGAAGCTTATGATGACTTGTATGCTAGGTTGGAAAGTAAGGAGGGAGAGACTGATCTATACCGGTTGGCAAGACAGAGAGACAGAGATGGGAAGGACGTGCAGCAGGTTAGGGTGATTAAGGATAGGGATGGAAGTCTATTGACAGGTGCCAGTAGTGTGATGGGAAGATGGAAAGAGTACTTTGAAGAGTTGATGAACGTGGAAAATGAGAGAGAACAAAGACTAGAAGAGGTGACTGTTGTGGACCAGGATGTAGCAAAGATTAGTCAGGATGAAGTGAGGAGGGCATTGAAGAGGATGAAGAGTGGAAAGGCCGTTGGTCCTGATGATATACCTGTAGAGGTATGGAAGTGTCTAGGAGAGGTGGCAGTAGAGTTTCTGACTGGGTTGTTCAACAGGATCTTAGATAGTGAGAAGATGCCTGAGGAATGGAGGAGTAGTGTGCTGGTGCCCATTTTTAAGAACAAGGGAGATGTGCAGAGTTGTGGCAACTACAGAGGAATAAAGCTGATGAGCCATACAATGAAGTTATGGGAGAGAGTAGTGGAAGCTAGACTAACGGGCAGAAGTGAGCATTTGTGAGCAGCAGTATGGTTTCATGCCAAAAAAGAGTACCACAGATGCAGTATTTGCTCTGAGGATGTTGATAGAGAAGTACAGAGAAGGCCAGAGGGAGCTGCATTGTGTTTTTGTAGATCTAGAGAAAGCTTATGACAGGGTGCCCAGAGAGGAACTGTGGTATTGTATGAGGAAGTCTGGAGTGGCAGAGAAGTATGTTAGAGCAGTGCAGGACATGTATGAGGACTGTAAGACAGTGGTGAGGTGTGCTGTAGGTGTGACAGAGGAGTTCAAGGTGGAGGTGGGACTACATCAGGGATCAGCTCTGAGCCCTTTCTTGTTCGCTATGGTGATGGACAGGCTGACAGACGAGGTTAGACAGGAATCACCATGAACTATGATGTTTGCAGATGACATTGTGATCTGCGGTGAGAGCAGGGAACAGGTGGAGGAGAAGCTAGAGAGGTGGAGGTTTGTCCTGGAAGGGAGAGGAATGAAGGTTAGCCGCAGTAAGACAGAGTACATGTGTGTGAATGAGAGGGACCCAAGTGGAAGAGTGAGGCTACAGGGAGAAGAGATCAAGAAGGTGGAGGATTTTAAGTACTTAGGGTCAACAGTCCAGAGCAATGGAGAGTGTGGAAAAGAGGTGAAGAAGCGTGTACAGGCAGGATGGTACGGGTGAAGGAAAGTGTCAGGTGTGATGTGTGATAGAAGAGTTTCAGCTAAAATGAAAGGAAAGGTGTACAAAACTGTGGTGAGACCAGCGATGTTGTTTGGTCTAGAGACAGTGTCACTGAAGAAAAGACAGGAGAAAGAGCTGGAGGTAGCAGAGATGAAGATGCTGAGGTTCTCTCTGGGAGTGACCAGGAAGGATAGGATCAGGAATGAGTACATCAGAAGGACAGCACATGTTAGAGGTTTTGGAGATAAAGTCAGAGAGGCCAGACTGAGATGGTTTGGACATGCCCAGAGGAGAGTTAGTGAATATATTGGTAGAAGGATGCTGAGTTTTGAACCGCCAGACAGGAGACCTAGAGGAAGACCAAAGAGGAGGTTTATGGATGTAATGAGGGAAGACATGAAGATAGTTGGTGTGAGTGAAGAGGATTCAAAGGACAGGGCTAGATGGAGGAAATTGATTCGCTGTGGCGACCCCTGAAGGGAAAAGCCGAAAGGAAAAGAAGAAGAAGAAGATCTCCCCCAGAGAGGATTTGAGCAGTTTAATGGCTCGGGGGATGAACGTGTTCTTAAGTTTGTTTGTCCTGCATGTTGGGAGACACAGCCTCTGGCTGGTCAGGCTTCTCAGGCTTTTCTGGTTGTCGGTAACGGTGTGTAGAGGGTGGCTGACATTGTCCATGATGTCCAGCAGTTTGTCCAAGGTTCTCTTCTCTGCCACCATTGCCAGAGGGTCCAGCTTCATCCCGACCACCGAACTGGCCCGCCTGATCATCTTCTCCAGCCTTGAGAGATCCGCCTTAGTCACCCTCCTTCCCCAACACACCACAGCGAATGACAGGTTGCTGGCGACCACAGACTGATAGAACATCCAAAGGAGCTTCCTGCAGATGTTGAATGCCCTCAGCCTCCTCAGAAAGTACATCCTGCTCTGTGCTTTCTTGTACAGCTGCCTCATGTTAATGGTCCAGTCCAGCTTGTTGTCCAGCCACAGCCACAGATATTTATAGGTCTGCACAATCTCCACCTCCTCCGTTCCTATCAGAACTGGTCTAGAACTGAAGTCAATGACCAGCTCTTTAGTTTTGGAGGTATTGAGCTGTAGTCACTACTTTTCTACTTGGTCTCCTGGACTCACAGTATGTCTACCTTCCTTCTCTGCATCATGTCAACCAACTCTCTACCTTTTCCTGTCATATTTCCAACATTCAACGTTCCTACTCTCAGTCCTATACTCTTGGCGTTCCTCTTCTCTCTCTTCCTACGGACACACTTTCCTCATCTCCTTCTTCAACCAACAGTAGTCCAATTTCCACCGGCATCCTGTAGGTCAACAGCACCGATGGCAGTTGTTGCTCCGGGCCTCGGCCGATCCGGTATGGAAGTCATAGATTTGATTTGCATGTTTGATTTGGCAGAAGTTTACGTCGGATGCCCTTCCTGACACAACCCTCTGTATTTATCCTCTCTTGGGACCGGCACAATAAGACATTGGCTTGTGTCCTCTTGCAGCTACATTCGTCCTCTTGCGGCTACGATTTTTTTATTATTATTATTATTATTATTATTGTTATTGTTATTGTTATTGTTATTGTTATTATATTTTAATATGGCTGATATACCCTCACAACATGTGTGGCCTTCATTGTAAGGCTTACATAAGGCTATTAATTTTTTTCTTCTCTGGAGAGATTTATTTGTTTTGTTTTTGGTCCAATGTGGACTCTTTCAATATTTTGGTTTTCTGACCCCTGCCCTAACTCCTGACCATAACACGAATCCTAACTTAAACAGAATCTCAACTTTGATGGCATCCTACTAATATCTTTTGTCCAAGACCCAGAATGCACATCTGCGTTAAGTAAAGGCAAAGACGTCTGTGTTGAAAGAGCTCTGAGCGGCTGTGACAGCTACACTGAAGACGTCTACATCCGTTTAGGATAAACTCAAGTTTGGCTGACCACGCCTTCGGCGACCAGCCAGCCAAGGACTATGGGTTAAGATATTTTAAGGTGATGAGTGAGGGACAAAACTTATCCTACCAGACATGTATACTTGATAACCTGGTTGAACGGGGCACTTTCAAAATACACACATCCCTAAGTAATACTGCAATCCACATCTAGTGTAGGTAGAAAGTAACTGATGATATGATTACTTAAATACATTCCACTTTTTGTGCTATTACTTGGGTGATAGTAGAGAGGTGAAAATATGTGTTTTGTAATTGGAAACTGAAGTTATTTGCAAGAAAGGACTCAGCATCTCTGCTTTTAATATTTTTTGTTGAACTTTCTCTTCTAATCATGTTAAAAACAGAAAATCTAGGCAGAAGATCTACTACACTGTTTGCAGCCGACAAGGAACTTCATAATCAGGTCCTGTTGGGTGTCACTTTTCTTGGTACCATCATCTGTGGGTTGTCCTCAGTGTTCACTGCAATGATAGCATTCAGAGTTACGAGTACACAAGTTTTTCATTTCATTTGCAAAGATGCAACTTTCACGTCTCGAATGGGCAGGACTTCAGGTTAAACATACTGCAAAATGAAGGAGAGAGCAGCCAGTTCAACGTAAAACATTAGAGACAATTTCTCTCTCCCTGAAACCATTCCCTGACCCCCCCCCCCTCATTCTGTCACTGATTTCTAACTGAACTAAAACTGATGTTCACTTCTGCTTCTGTTTAGCTAAGACTTGGATCATAATTTCCATTAATGAATGATCCATCCACTGATGGATCCATTTTGACTGATGCAAAGAAAATGCACTATTCCATGTGGTAAAGATGCAGCTTTATGGCAGGCCTGTGTCCCATAACATTCAACAGTGCCAACACTAACGGTAAGATATTTACTCACGACTTGGGATCAATCAAAAATGCCAAGCATGTTAGTTTGCCAATCTGTTATCTAGAGCTAAGGAAATATTAGCTGCTAGAATTATGCAACTATGCAACTTTGCAAGCAGTCTAAAGTTCATGCCAAATCAACAAATTTATTGTTTTCCAAAGCTATTATCTAGCTGTTACACTGACATCTACCACATTATGTTACATAATTAATACATAATATATACATATACTTGAACTAAAACAATGAAATGTGCTGAAAACGAAAGACCGAATCCAAACAGAGCTGTATGATTTGTATTATTTGTATTTGTTGCTTACAGAGCTAACCAGTAAACATATGATGGTAGCTACATCTGCAGTTCTGCAACAACAGGTCCCCAACATCTCTGTTATTATCAATGCAATAGATCTAAACTTAGAGGCATCATATTACTGCCAGCAACTTTCATTGCTCTCAGCAGTCTGTGGAAATGCATTCTATATCTGCTGTGCTGGTGCCAAACACAGGATGCAGACGTATGATACTGGGATATGCTCACCACAGGAGAAATAGCAACAGTTATTACAGTGGGTGAAGGTCCTTTTGCATCTACTCAAACATGAATTTGAATTGAGTAAAATAGATTTGAACATTGCTTCATTAGGAGGAAGAGGTGGAGACCATTATTATCAATCACAATGAATCGATGAGCCACATTTAAACCTTCATTTTGAGTAGTGAGGAAAGCATAATTTATCATAACGTAAGCGTGTTACGGCCAGAATAGTTTTAGATCAACAAAACTTTTACAAGCGTAGTTGCTTCTATCTCATGCAAAGAAAACTAGAGGAAATAAGATGGTATTTTTACATTTGTTAGACCACATGTGCTTTAGAAAACACCCATTAGTCTGCATGAAACAATTAAATGGAAGGCATTCAACATAACAAAATAGTTAAAAAATAATATTTACACTGTGAAATGATACTTAAAAGTTTCTGACTTGTTGATAGTATCAGCAGGAATGTGAATTATTTCCCCTGCCATCATGCATTTTAAGCACCTTTCAAAACAGATATATCAACACCCTGAGTGAGTTGACTTGTTTTGAGAGGAAACAAAACATGTTGGAAACGACTCACGTCTGTGATGAATAAATTGAAAACAGAAATCCTGCAGGCACTGGATGATATCTTTGGACAGGCAGCCTTGTAATAAAATCCATGAGCCATAAAAAATATTAGAATAAATAAGTGAATTAAACCTTTATTCAGTGCCAGAACCCTGATCAAATCTTGGATATCTAGAAAAAACTTGTTACAGACACAATTTATGATGAACTCTACACACGAATCCAGGCTTCTATATACTAAAAGCCTGGATTCTCCCTATATATTCTATAGGGATTATACACACACAGACACAAACACACACACACACACACACACACACACACACACACACACACACACACATACATACACACACATATACTGTATACAGTATATACTGTATATGTATGTTTGTGTGTGTGTTTGTGTGTGTGTGTGTGTGTGTGTGTGTGTGTGTGTGTGTGTGTGTGTGTGTGTAATCACTATAGAATATATAAGGAGAATCCAGGCTTTTACTATATAGAAGCCTGGATTCGTGTGTAGAGTTCATCATAAATTGTATCTGTAACAAGTTTTTTCTAGACATCCAAGATCTCTGCTTCAATTCTACTAGTGTACAGGGGCTTAGTGTGGGTCTCCAACTATAACAATAATGCTGGTGACTTCTGAGACTTTCGGGGGTGTGAATTATTCATTCATTCATTCATTTTCATGTACCGCCGCTGTATCCGCTGTAGCGGGTCACAGGGAGCTGGAGCCTATCCCAGCTGGCATAGGGCGTGAGGCGGGGAGCCACATACAAAGACATACAAACACGAACACGAAGGTAGAAGGATGCTGATTTTTGAACTGCCAGGCAGGAGGCCTAGAGGAAGACCAAAGAGGAGGTTTATGGATGTAGTGAAAGAGGACATGAAGGTAGTTGGTGTGAGAGAAGAGGATGCAGAAGACAGGGTCAGATGGAGGCAACTGATTCACTGTGGCGACCCCTGAAGGGAAAAGCCTAAAGGAAAAGAAGATTTCCAAATAACTTTCATGACTAGTTAGATCCAACTGCTATATTTGTGTATGAAGAGTGGATTTAAAAAATATCCCCATCATAAATATCAAACTGTGGGTATACTCTATTTCTTTTTTTTTTTGTACAAGCGACCTCTTCACTATACAGCATGTCAGACAACAGGTGTTGCCAAGTTTCCATATAGAGACATGTATTTTGATACAGTCCCTAAAATTTTAACCTATAGAAGAACACACTGATGTTTGTGGCAAGCCAGACCATGTAGCTGGAATGTTGTTTATTGGAATTCAACGACTTCAAGCAAATTCATTCCCCAAACTCTTTCCCAGCCCACTATGTCAAGACCTTGACCCCAGGGATCATTCCCACATTTTCAGTTAAAATGGGAACATCAATCATAGTTCATTCTTTGAAAGAAAGAAACATGGATTGAAAGATCTCTGGCTGTAGTTGTGGGGGTTTCCTGACCATCAGCTGCTTCTCCTGGGACATTTATCAACCACAAATGCACACAGAGATACATGCCAGTGAAGGCAATGCTCCAAACCATAATGTGGCCAAAAGAATTTTTAAATGTTCATGGGAAGCTCCCACCAACACTCACACACAGGATTACATTTATAACAAATATCACTTCTGAAGTCGTGTTTTATATTTGCAATTCACCTTTGGGTTTGGCTTGATTTCCCTGTGGGTAATGTATTTCATACGACTGACAATTCAGATAGTGCTATAAAAGTGAGATAAGTTTATATCTGTAATCTTCATTATTTTCTACCATGAAATGATGAACAGAAATCCTCTCCTGTGAAGCTGAGTCAGCCAATTTTGAGGCATGCTTTTACTCCTTGCTTTAGAGACAGACAAGCATTGGAAGATTCACAGGTCAGGAGAGGTAAGACAGAACATATGTCTCATATCTCTGTCCAATAGCACCCTATCGCTTTGGAGCTGGTTTTGTGATGAAGGGATAAACATCTTTCAATACATTTTTTTGTTGTTTCTCATAAAAACTTATCTTCATTTTATTCACCCACAACTGATAGTCAGGCAACAGCTGAGCTCTGTTCTCTGTGAAGGTCGTGCTGTGAAAGATATGAAATTTATATACTGTATATATAAGTTATATGTATTTTTAAGTTCTTTTTCTTGTCAAGTTTTCTTTGTGGGATTGCAGCTTTTGCGAAGTGAAGGTTTTTTGTAGACATTGACCTACAAGTTCACAAAAAAGGATTGGAAAACATGGCAAGGACATGTAGTACAGGTACTAAACATGTGCTTGAGGAAAACACAAAACTTCCAACAAACATTAACTTAAAGTTTGATGTGAGAATTTTAGAAAAAGTTTTATAGCTTCACAGTTGCTCTCAATCAGATCTAAAGGTTTTTGTGTCAAAGGCAAGTTATTATAACAGGATTCAATTGATGAGGCTGTTATTGACACATATCATCCATTGATCATTATTGTCACATGAGCAGGATGTGAGTCACACTGGGGCTATCAAGCTGTGTGGGTTTGCTTCCACTATGGTTCAGTAAGCAACAAACACATGGAAAGCTAAACAAGTAGCAGGAAAAAAAAAATGTGATGGCTGTCAGCTATTTTATTTGTCATATGTTGTTATTTTACATTTCCTTTTTTACGCATGTGGTTTTCACCAATAGAAATTTCAGGAGTATGTCAAGAGTGATATGATAGGAGTAAGACAACAACAATTGTGATCACTTTTAGATACCAACACAAGTAAGGGCTCAGAATCCATTAGTGCATGTCATGGATGGCTGTTCAGCAAAGCCAGACAATCATAAGAGTGAGCTTACAAAACAAAAAAACAGCTTTTACCTTTGATAATTAACATACAGTGTCATATCTACAGCTTTGGTTTGCGAAAATGACTGCAGTGATGATTGAGTAAAAGGTTTATTCCAGCTTTGCAGAGGTGGTGCAGCTGATGAGGGCAGTGCAGACAGGCGGTGAAGTGTGGTGAGTGGAGACGAGAGGCAGTTGGCAGCAACGACACTGGGCTGGCAAACTGGCACTGTCTAAAGAGCCACAGGAAATAGGCGTTAGAAGAAGCAAGGGAAATCTCCCCATCTATATATTTGAATAAGCTCACTTGAAAGTCTCACACTGTCACCAACTCTCACCCACTACCTGTCAATCAAGCGCCCAACCAATCACGGTGCATCTGACAGAAGGAATCACGTGAACAAAATGACTTCCCAGTTAACATAATTTTGAAGTGTCATAACTGTTCCAACAATTTTCATGTTTTTGAGCAGAGAGTCCAAACAGCAGGAACGACACAGAAAACGGCAACGATTTCTAGTGAAACTAGCTGACTATCACGAACAGTCTGTCCAGCTATGGTTTCCTTTTGGAATGGGAAAATTGATGTAGTATCCAAAATGATCCTCGGGCATCTGACAGACGGTCTTTAAGTAACTACATACAGTTCTGTTCGTGTAGTCAGCTAACAGAACTATCACTTCTCTAAAATTTATTTTCCACTTGCTCTTTTGAAAGGTGCCTTTTCCTTTAACGTTAGCTCCTTTCCCAATCTCACGATTAGTTAGCTTTCTTTCTCCACTTAGCCTGCTGACATTCATCTGCGGCTCCGCAATGACCGCCCAATGCAATCCATGATTTGCCAAAACAAAATCGTTACGTCACCTCGTCGATTTTTGACTACTTTGGGTGCGCTTGGTTCATAATACCAATACATTTGTTTTCATACTTTTGGTATAAAGTCTGATATTACTGTTTTATCATGGAATTTCCACGGGTTCCCGCTAGTAATAATATTCAGTATTAAAATTCTTGGTGGCTTAGAAAACCAACACCATAATAATACAATAATGTAATTATCTGGTGATGAGAGTCAGTTGCTTACTGGAACTGATGAGCTGCTGGAAGAGACGTTTGCAGATCAGAGGGGAGACAAACACTAACTTTAGATCTCCTTCACCATAAACTTTAATATTCACTAAGTGAAAAATAAACCCAGTAGGAAATAATTTAATACGATGACACATGGAAGATGTTTAATAAATTTTGTTTTGCTTGCATAACTCCAGAGGTTTTTTGGGTATGTGTGTATTCGTGGAGACTGTGACATGACGCATTCTTCCTGCCACATTCATCTGACTCAGGAACGTGTCTCTAACTGCAGTTAAAGCTGTCATGCCGACAGCATATTCATTCAGTCCAAGAGAGTGAGAAGAAAGCAAACTCTACCCATCGAACACACGAGTTACTGCAGAAAACTGTAGATCGTATCATTGGAATGACCTCCCAAACGACAGATCAAAAGATTGCTTCACAAATCCATGTATAATTTGTCTGGATTACAATAATCTCACGTTATTTTCTCAATCTCACTTTATAATATATGGGGGAGTGTTTTTTCCCTGAAATTACTGGAGGACCAGTACTCCTGGTGCTCCAAGTCTTCTTTTACTGAAACTATAATTTGTTTGCTTCCACCGTGGCACAAATAGAGCAAGCACAAACTTTTCTTACTTTTCCTATTATGTAAGAACTGGATATTAAAAGGAAATTTGTAGGATCCTCTCCACTCTATCGATGAAGTCACCCTCTACAACACTGAGAAGTTCTGGACATTCTGTGTTTAACCTCCAACTAATTAAAATCTTTGAATAACATGGAAACTGCTTCATCACTGTGCAAAGCTCAATATTCTGTGAATGTTCAAAAGTATGAAATTAGTTTGTATTTGAAATTATGAGCATTCAATAAACTACTGAAAAATGTTGAAATGTGGGTGTCGATGTTTTATTGGTAAATTTTCAATGAAAATGTAGAATAGCAAAAAGCACAAATACAGCTTACATTCAAGCAAAGTTGGATACTAAAATACTAAATAATGTTTTCAAAGGTTTGTCCCTGACAAAAATTGATAATTGATGGACAGCCATTGCCACAACCAGAAAAAAAAAATTTGTATGGTAACTTCAGCAAAAGTGCACCTTCTTTATTGTTTGTGAATCAGAGTGAGCTACGTCAGTAATCTTCTCATTAAGAGGAGAAACACAAAAACAATCCAGTCCTAACTTTTATTTGCACCAGTTGTAAAACATGAAGGGAACACTTGTTGTGCAGTCCTGCTGATTGTGCTCTTTGGTAGTCTTACCTTCGTTCATAACAGCTTTGTGAGTAACATTCTGCTCGCGTATGATGATTGAGTCCATGTTCACTTACCGTTTTTCATCTGGACCTTCTTAATGACTCCATCGCAGTGCGTCATCAGCACGTGGGAGTGAGTGACAAATGAACATGGCTCTGTGCTGTTTTGGCAATAAATTTAACTAATGGGAAATTGTCGTCCTGCAATCGTCTTAAGAAAATGTTGTGCTGTAATTGATTTTCCTCATCTGTCCACCTACAGTCCCTCTGAGGTTATGATTCAGCTGAAGATATTTTATGGTAGGGTTTGTTCTAGCAATGAGATCTGACCCAATCTGAATTTCCATAAATGTCCCAGCTGAATGACATCCCAGTCAACCTACCAATATTTGCAACTCACCTGAAAATAGTTCCAGAACATTATGACAGTGTCCTAGACTTTCTTTGTTGCTGACCTCATTTGCAATAAATAACTCTTCATTATGCTGTGCAAACAACCAAAGATCAATGCTCAGAATTCAATAATACATGACATTTTGACTCATTACAGGGAATATTAAAATTACTATAAATCGCGAGCAACAACAAATACTTTGGTAATGAATCTCTCTGATTTTGAGACGCTTAAAATTTCACTAGGTCTGAAGTTTTTAAAGCTATTTGAGTCTTGAAATGAAACACTGACAAACTGTCATCCTGTTTTAAATCAGCTGACTGTGACAGTGATGATGCAATTAATAAGTGCTCTATTATAAATTAATTAAATGATTAAAAATATTTGCATGTTTGTTATTTGGTTTGTTTATTAGGTTGTGGGTAAGGTAACAGACTAGTTTAGGATTACATGACATTGGCCAAACAATGCGCTCTACTGAGGGCCATTCCAGCACTAATTTAATTATCCTCAACACAATTGCAAAAACAGCACTGGAGTGAAGTAAAGGGAAGTGAAGCAATCCGTTGTCTCCATAAAATTGTTACACATTACTGTACTTAGAGTCATTTTTAGTTTCAAAACTACAAACTGTCATTGAAGTTGTCATAAATGTTTGGCTTTTAAATTAGTTTTAGCAAGGAAAATATAAATTGTGTTTAATAGTTTGTTTTGTTCTATAACACTAATTAACTTAATTACAGCTTGATTTCATTACTAATTCGGAGGACCAAACCAATGTTTTTGAATTTTTAGCTCAGAAATTCGATAATTACAATAGAAACATTTGCCTAAAAATGCAAACTCTAAAGCTGTGACCTGTGAGAAATTTTGACTTCATGATTACTGAGTTTCAGTAGTCATGAAGTATTAAAAAAATGTGTGTGTGTGTGTGTGTGTGTGTGTGTGTGTGTGTGTGTGTGTGTGTGTGTGTGTGTGTGTGTGTGTGTGTGTGTGTGTGTGTGTGTGTGTGTGTGTGTGTGTGTGTGTGCGTGTGCGTGTGTGCGTGTGTGTGTGCGTGTGCGTGTTATCAGTTCAGTCCTTTGTTTTCAGGTTAAGCCAAAATGCTTCACCTCATTTTATCCCGTGTCTACAGGCTCTCAAGGTCTTCCAGGATTTATAGTGGTATCAGCACCATGCTGTGTTTATAGAGAATGTAACATCATGTGTCACACAGGCATTCAATGCATGAAATACTATCTTGTAAAAGTTGTATACACCTTCCTCTCTGTCCCCCTGGAAATAAGCATTTTCAAGTTGTTTAAAATCTGGCCTTGAGCCTTCTGGAGTTCAGGAATAATACAGTTGTTGGTCAGTTAGATAGCATAATGGAAAGCAGACATTATTAATCAACTTATAGTCAATCATTACCTGCATCGGTTTCTGAATAACACAGCTGGAGAATGACAATCTGAGGCTGGTGCAATACATCAGACTTGAAAAATCCTAACCTAAAAACAGAAGCACATATGAAAATAATCAAGACTGGTGTCTGATCTGTAGTCTTCTAGAAGTCATGGTGCCTTTGCAGTAGAAGAATTACTCTTTTTACAAGCATATTTTATATCTTTATGGTTCCGGCACCCACTCGTGTGGTGGACTGAATTAAGAGAGCATCAGAGTTTTAGTTTATATGCAAATAAATTTTTATTGTCACTGAAGTTTGATTAAAAAAAATCTTGGTGGTATGAGCTGCTCACTTTGGCAGGACATGAGAGATCTGCAAGGACATTTGTTTCTTATTCCCTGCCGTGACTAATGACTTCATTTGCGTTGCCTTTTTGACATAAATTCCAGTTCTCCCCATGCTGACATGGAGAAGCAAACAAGGACAAGCACTGCTGGTTTTTCACATTGTGTTGCTGGAAATACTTGGTTTTTGTTTTGTTTTTTTCTTTGTTGGGTTCTGGGAAGATTTCACAACATGACCTACATCTAACTTCTAACCATGTGAACCTTAAGTTCTGGATGGTTACTTGATTTGCTCTAATAAAAAAAGAGTTGTTGTACATGAAACATTTTAATGCAGAAATCCTTTGTTTCTCTGAACGTTTTTAATGCATAGTGTCTCCTCTGCACCCTTACATCAGTTTATTACACACTCTAGAGCACACAACGGTGTGTCTAACCATCTGATGTATTTTCCAGGCATGTTTTAGGGTGTTTTCCCACAGCAGGTTTAGATTAGTGGGATCACAGCAGCTCTTCTTCTAAAATCATGATTTATGATTAGAGCTTTCAACTGCTCATTTAGGAATTAGATTCTTAAAGCCGAGTAATACCAGGCCGTCTCTTGCACTCTGTCCTTAGTGTTATAATTCAGACAGAGATAAAGAAGAATAAAGTAGCTAAATCCTGCTAAACATTCATTCATTCATTCATTCATTCATTCATCTTCTTATCCGTTTCTTCTGCTTTTGTGGGTCGCAGGGGTAGCTAAAGCCTATCCCAGCAAACTTATGGGCACAACACCGGTGCACTGCGGAGCCACATGAAAGACAAACAACTACTCACTCATACAAACACACACACACACACACACGCACGCACGCACGCACGCGCACGCACGCACGCACGCACACACACACACACACACACACACACACCTACAGACAATTTGGAACTAACCAATTTACCTGAGGTAAATTTTTTTGAAGGTAAGAGGAAGCCAGTGAACACGAAGAGAACCCACGCAGACATGAGAAGAACATGCAAATTCCACACAGAACAGGACTCGAACCCGGAACCGTCTTGCTGTGAGGTGACAGCGCTACCCACTGCGTCACCGTGCCGACCCTGCTTCAAATTACTGAAGGTTTTTCCCCTGAAGGTGCTTCACCACTGAGAAATGAACTCTTTTTGGGTTTGGGAGGGTCAGACTGATGTGGCTGAAGTCCAAACACAGCCTTCCCACAGGAAACAGGATTTCTCTTTTGGTCCAGTGTTCAAGACAAAATTTCATGGATTGAAAAGAATCTGCTCATATGCTTACTGTATTTGCCAGATTTGTTTGTTGTCTGCTAGCATCAGTAGCATTCCTTGTTGAAACCTGGGAAAACTGCTGTTCATTACTAATTATTCCTTACATGTCCAGTCCATTTTTTTTCTGCTGATGAATTCAATACATCAGTAACACGTGGACTCTAATTTTTTTTGCCGGCCAGCCACCATTGGACTATTAAACAGAACACCAAACGTGGGCCTGACCACCCAAAACATTACCAAATAAGACTGTGAGAGGTCGAAATAACCAGCTCGTGTCCTCCTCCACCCGTGTTCTGTATACACTCTCAACTTTGATCATAGCTCTGTAATTGCTGCCATATTTTTCCTTCACAAGGGTTTGACTTTTCAGTCCAAATTATAGTGTGAAGAATAAATGTCAGAACTCTAAAACAACCAACACCCCCAAGCCCCACTCCCACTCTGGAGTATGTACCATATCCTCTCTCATAAATACACACATGGTTCTACTTAATCTCGCTCCTCATTCTGGGACCTTGATTGGAGTAAATTGAATATGAAACCCCAGATTTAGGTCTGATAGGGAGCGTTTAGATGAACAGCTCAAATGAAACATTAAATGATTTCTTACACAGCTGCACTGAAGTGAAGTCCAACTGGCTGTATCGCACAACCTTAGAGCTGTTCTTGAACAAATGCTCAGATGCACTCTGACCACTCTCACTCTAAGTTTCTGCTCATCTTAATATTAAAAGCTTCATCCTTATTTCATCCTTTCACAAGCTTCAAAAGTAGCACAAATACATAGAGTACACTGATGCACATGAAAAAAGGAAATGGCGGTTTCCCTGTTCATTATGTATGTATTTCGTTTTGAAGGCAATAAAATAAGGTTTTTTTCATACAAATAAAGATCATTCCCATAGATATCTGTGTCTCTAGGAAAAACTGCACTGGACAAGTTTCTACAACATTTATAGTGTAATTTGCAAGTCATCACAATCTGCTTTGATTTTATTTTCAACAGATATATTCCTCTCGCTGATTCACTCTCATTCCTTCCACATTTTTGTTCAGCTGCAGCTGTTGAAAGTCAATCATTTCTAGAAGATATTTCACAATAAGTATTTTGTAAAAAGTTTGAGAATTACTGCATTTCACACAGTATACACACACACACACACACACACACACACACACACACACACACACACACACACACACACACACACACACACACATATATATATATATATATATACACACACTGTATATACTATATACACTCTTTTTATTGGGACAAAGAAGAGGAGAAAAACTTATATCAACAGAAAACATCAGTAAAATTAATGAGCCACATGAGAGAAGATCCACAAATGGAGGGGTTTTCCTTCCAACATGAGGTTGCAGGCCCTGAAATAAATAACGAGACAGGAAACACAAATAGCATAAATTACAATATTTTTTTCAAAGTTTCCAATCATGTTTGCACCTTCTCTGGGGACTAAATAGATTTTTTTAACCTCTTCCAGCCCCTAAAAATAAACATGTTTGACATGTGAAACCACTGACAAGGGACAAGAAATCACTGCCTTAAGGGTCAAAATAAAAAAATAAAAATAAAAAAAGAGGTGGAAAACAGTGTTGTGAAACTTGATAAAATATCTTTGCACTCAAACGAGAAAAATGAAATGTCCTACTTACATCAAGAGAGGAGTTCTAGTTTCCCCAAAGGTAAATAAAGGAATTTTTGGCTACATGTCTACATGTTCTCTCCACCCTGACAGTCTGGACAAGTCCTCCAACTGAAGAGTTGCTGTGAGTATAATACAAATGCTTGCTGCTTGCTGTCTCTCAACACACTCAAATAAGCACACACCTTAAGTCCACATGTCTCAGCTGAAACTAAACCTTGGCATCATTTTTGGCTTGATATTGATACTATTGTGGATTTTATAAAACACCAGTCAGCAACTCATTCTTTATGATGGCAGATTTAGAGGCACAGACTCACTGCAATTAATTCTCACTGCAACCAAGTAACATGTTTTCTGTGTGTCTGGTGTCTGTACTGGTCTAATCTCAAGAAGATGATGACTAAACTCTAGGCTCTACATTGCGTAACCTGTTATCAGAGCCATTCAGGGAACTGACACTAAACGCTGGAGCTCACAAAATGGTCATTACTCGTCTTAAATGTGCTGAGATTTAGTAAACATTAAGCTCTGGCTAAAGTTGTGTCCTCAGTGACCCTCAGTTGCATGTCTCCTTGTAGAGACATGCAACACAAACGAGCTCACACAAAAAACAGGTTTATCACCAGAATACTCCCTCCAGCTGACTGTCTTCACTGCTTATAAATTTTTGTTACGATCTTTTATTTTAATTAACTAGTAAAAGCCAAACAATCAGATTTTGTAGAAAAATGTTCATCTTTGAGGATTGAGTTGTTCTTGGAGACAACAGCAAAAATTTGGATACTGGTTGATGTGGAGTCTGTGTGGTTTCTCACCGGAAAGTCTGACACAAGGTCAGAACCATTGCTTTGGGTTTCTGTTGCACTGTTGATGTACGGCAGCCATTCTCTCCTCACAGAAAGAAACTTCAATGTTTCAGTGTTTGTAGACCATATCACTACACTTCTTTTCTCCTCCACATCTGCTAACGTGGCTCATTTTTTACTTATTCATTCTTCCATTTTTCTTCTTCTTTTGTTTATTGGCGACTCCAGCCTGTGGTAACTTCCTGCAATTGGTCCACGAGTCTGAACCATCCAAAAAAGTGCGTCCACACAGTAAACAAACCAAACCCAAGGCTCAGTTTAATCCAGGCTTTGACCCGGGGGAGGTTTCGCAACTAACATTTCAGTCTGTATCAAAGTCATGAGTCCGAAAGGCCGTGCAAAACAAGATTGGAAAGAAAGCGCAATTACTGGACTAGCTAAATGGACATTTTTGTACTGCTATTAGGATAAATTAATAATCTATCTGTGCATCTTCAATCAGAGACATAAGATGTTGGCATTCCCCTGTTTTTTTGTTGTTTTTTTGCTAGACACAGTTCGACAAGGCATCTGAGAAGTTAAAAATGATTTCAGTGACTTTGGCCCGTTGATCACATTTGGTGGCTATTAAAGCCACAACCACATAGCAAACCAGAATGTTTCAAACAGTATCACACAGCTAAACTCAGCCACACAAAGCTGAATCATTGGAATAGTTTTCCATGAGCACAGATCAGCTGTGGATCTGTCATCACTATTGTTTGCAGAGATCTTTTTCCTGCTGCAGTCAGCAGACCTCCTCAGAGATGCATTTTAATGAGGTTGCTTAATGGCTCTTGACATGTACCCATTCAGAATCACATGAACTGTGTACAAAGCACATCTTTGAGAGTTTATATCGGTAAAATGGCTTGTTGTGTGCAGTCCATCTGACTCAGCAGTGGCTGTGAAAGCAAAAAATTGTGCTGATGACTGGACTGAAGACACTAGATAGAGCATTTGTCACTGGGCTCTCCACTCCACTGATTACTTCAAGAGGCATTACAGGTTTCGAATGAATAGACTAATTACAGGTAACATTTGGCATGGGAGCAATAAAAATAGAGCAAAAATGTGTATAGTTATGGCTTTTTTTTATTAAAAGAGGAAATGCTGTGATGTGAGAGGAGTAACTTCCCGGGCATGCCAGTTCTTGCAGTAATGTTGACAACCTTAAGTAGGCTTTAATTATTAATAGTACATGCAGAATTGGTACTAGTGATGACTAAAGCTCACTAAGATCCAATTTGTAAAAATTCTGTGTGTACGTGTGTTTGTGCGTGTGTGTGTGTGTGTGTGTGTGTGTGTATATATATACACATATATATATATATATATATATATATATATATATATATATATATATATATATATATATATATATATATATATATATATATATATATACACACACACACACACACACATATATACATATATATATATACAGTATTTTACCTGAGTTGACATTCAGTGACAGGCGGCAGCGGTCCACCCTGGAGAGGTTGCCAAATCATCAGTGGGTGAACCTTATGAGACAAACAAGTCAAGCTCTCAATCCCACCTGTGGTCTATTCATTTGTGGCTGTGGGAGGAAGCCAAAGGGAACCCACACAGATATTGAGAGATGGCAGCACTAACCACTGTCCACTCTGGCAGCCAGCTTAGAATCCAGCTCGTAAATTTCAGCCAGGTGGCAATCAGTCATTCGTTATCCCTCCCTTCTCTTTCTGCACTGAAAAAGTAGTGTCACAAATTTTTATGTTCTTCCCTATAAGCTGGGATCACTATAATAGATGTGTGTGTAATACTGTAATATGTACACATTTTTTCAGTCTGAGATAACTCCTGTGTTCAGTGCATGGGCCTCTCAAAGCATTTAGGGATGTATTGTAAATCAAAAAAAAAAAGAAAGAAAAGAAAATACTTGCAAGGAGTTGCTGAAGCCAAACATTCTTCTTGATAAGGGCTATGACTCAGTTAAAGCCTTCAAACCTGCAACAAGATATAACTGCACACCCTGGCAAGAGGTAACTAGGGGAGCAAATAAATATTTCCACTGGCTCTTCTCCAGGTTCTCCTCTATCTGCTCTTGTAGGTCAGACAATTCAGCTTTTTTAGACACACTACTTTCTTTCCAAAATGTAAAAGAAAAAGAAGTCTGACACAGGACCTCCCATGTGAGATTCTGACCTTTTTTCTCAGAGTTCTCAGACATGCATAAGTCATCACATTCAAAATTTCACAATTCAAAATTTCCACCTTCTCACATGCAGCTGCATTCTTGGCCTGGTAACACACACAGACAGGCAGAATGAGTCCACATCAACCAGTGGAAAAAAGTTATCGTTGCATGTCTGAATGTTGACCATGAAATGAAGCAGAGTTTATGGGTTACGGTGGATCGCTACAAGGCATGAAGGCCACCCATCTCACGTAGTCACTGTCTGCAGCTGCAGACGTGACCATCGGTGTTTCATTAGGTTACTTTACTTACTGGAAGTAGAACATTTGGATATATAGCACAGGATTTTAAGGTCTTGTTTGACGCATATCTTCAGTTCAATTTAATGCTAAGCCATGCAATACATATATGTTTACTCATTGGGTGTTTTGTAATTTTTCTCCCTTCAGTGGTTTCACGTGTTTAGGAGTGAATCTATGCATTATATTTTGAAAGTTGTTAAACTTACACTTGTAAGTCTGCCTGATTGTCTCCTTGGAGCATTCAGTTGGTCATCTGTGGTCGGAGAATGTTTTCTTCTTTTTGTCTTCACAGACGAATGAATACATTTTTAGATAAATGTCATAGCATCATATCTTTTTGGAGTAGAAGTGATGCCTCTACTTTAGCTTCATACTATTGATGGAGCTTCAGATTTTCATAAAAAATTTTATTATCCAAGGGAAGAGACAATCACACTCTTTATTTTCCAAACCAAGGAAATTGCGGTCTTTGTTAGGGTTAAATCTAGGACCCATTTTTACTCCAACTATGTACATCAATGACCTCGGGGAACATAAGCTGAAACTACTATTTACTTTTCCAGTGTCCTACTGGAATAAAGTGTAATTGTAAATCCACTACAGTAGGTGGCCATGGCACTTTCACATCTATATGTAGTGTGAGATTAATTCAAATTATTGAAGCGTGCACGGGCGTATTAACTCCTCTGCTATGGTGTAGGGTTTTTTTGCACTGAGCACGAGCGTGCGTGCACACACTCACACACACACACACACACACACACACACACACACACACACACACACACACACACGGGTAACTAGCAATTAAAAAAGCAATGAAAGTGAAGGTAACAATGTATTCCCTGGAAGTCTGTGAGGCCATTAGATTAAAAATTCAGGCTAATGTAAAGCAGGTGTTTTCACATTAAAAGACAGACAAAGAGAACTATAGCACATCAATCAAATTAATCCAGTTCACACTGCCACCAATTACATGCTTCTGTAAGCATGTGAAATGAATCAGCGATTAAGATTGTCAAAGTTGACTCTCATCGGTAATAATGCTACATCTCTGATACCCGTCACCCTCATGGGCCCCCGAGCCTTTCAACCATCACAGGCAGCAAAGCCCCAAAGCAGCAGCAGGTGTTTATTATTCAGCTCCTGCCCAATTACACCAATTACATTAATTTGTTCCAAAAGTTGTATATTTATTTTCAATTGTCCTAAACATAATGACACACAGGGCATGATATTTGTAGCTACAGTCCAACGCCTACACTTCTGGAATTAATCCAACGCTCATAGTTTGAGCCACATTTCTACATCCTTACCTCATAAAGGTTTTAATAGAAGTAGAAATGTCCACAGTGCTTCGAGGGTTTGACCTGGACTCCAGCCACACGTCGTTGCTGCTGATGAGGTGTTTCCACTTAGTAAAAACCTCATGAGGACATCGGGTGCAACTTGCCAAGAGAGCATCGGGTATTTAATTACCATCTGTCCTGAGCTTGGCTGCTCGTAGAGAGTGCTTTTGGCAACCAAACATGGTTGTACAGTTTAAGGATCTGCAGACAGCTGCAATATCCTTGCCCTCCATATCTGCATCAACATCTTACTGACGTTCATATGTTCAACATCTGGAGAATCTAAACACTGTGACACTTTTGCAACACAGCAACACCAATTGCAAACTTACATCTACTCACAGCTTTCCATATGCTGTCGAGACATGCGAAAACCTTGTATCATGTTATTGTTGACATGCTAGTGTACACATCATGTCAAAGTGGCAAGCTTAATCCACTTTGAGCTTCTCTGTTTACTTGTATTATCTTGTTAACTCCATCTGGTATTGTTTCCGTTTAAATAAAAAATGATTCAGGACAAAAAAAATCTCTCTGAGTTAATGAGCTTGCCAGTAGTTGGTTAGCAAGTGTATTAGCTTAACTTGCACCTCATCAGTTTCCACTCCAAAGGTGGAGGTTAAAATCACTCAGGTTCTCTCCTCAGAGATCAGTACGTTCATGTCAGGGTCAGAAGTGAAAATGTGTAAATCCCACTTAGACCATTTGTATGGATTCACCTTTAACCCATGGGTGCATCAAATCACTACACAAATATTTGATTGCCCTGACGTCACAACTGTGGATGTTTTGATGACATTAAGTCACAGGAAAACAAAAAAGGAATATTAGTCATAACTTTCTAAATGGCTTTATTTTTGGAATAAATATATTTTATTCAAAGACAATTACAAATGCCTGCATAAAAAAGACTTAAAAAGTATTTACATTGTTTTCCACACAGGGCTGAATAAATGTATACATAGTATACAACACAGCCCATGTAGGTCATATTTCTTTTGCTGTACAAAGTGCAAAAGCTGATTAAAAAAAAAAACATAATTATTATCTAACTCTAACTTTAGCTGGTTGTTGGATTGGATGATGTCACCATTTGATAAAACATAACAAGAATATAAAGAATTACAGGGTTTCGTCGAAGGTGTAGAAAGAACAGCTTGGCTCAGGCTGTGGTGCCATGAACAAGGAGATCCAGGAAAACAATCTGTACAGCACTACAAAAAGCATGCCAGGATTTTTTTCCCTCTCTGCTTTGTTGTTTCACTGATAATAAATTATCTGTGGTAAATACAACATGACTTAACATGGCTGAATGAGAAGATAGCTTTTGTGATGAAATGAAAACGGAAATAAAGGAAGCAATTAAACATGTAGCACCCAGTATGCTCGTGTTAATGTGAGCAAGCAAGTGTGGGTAGGTGATATCAGGCTAAGCCAAAAGCTCACATGAGCTTTGCCATTTTGGGTGAAACCTGATGTTGTCAGCAACAGCAGCTGACATGAAACAAACTGCTGACCACTAATTTTCTAGTATAAACTCTCCTGTGTGCGAAAAAAAAAGTTTCGTGTTTAGTGCAGGTTTGTTTTCTTAGTTTTAAGATAACAAGACTAATTGTAAAACCATTTTCTTTTCTTTTTTTTTGGTGTGAAACATGGTAAACAATAAGGCAGTGGTTGTTGTAGAACCCCATCAACATTAATTTGCCATAGCTGTTAACCAACAGGTTTTTAAAATGGCTTCAATTTAAAAACAAAACAAATAAAAAAGGCAGCAGAAAGTATAAAACATGGCTGCATCTGTACAGCTTAATCAATGTATGTTATCAATTTTACCAATTCCAGTACAAAAATATTTCCTGAAAAAAAATCATGAAAGTTGCCATGTGAAGATTGCTCATAACATTACTCACTGAATGTTTTGTGCTCTGTCTGAAGCTTTACACAGACATTACATTTTACTTATCCATGGAGTGTTAGTAGGGAGTACGGTGGCTCAGTGAGGACCGCTGTTGCCTCACAGCAAGAAGGTCCTTAGTTTGATTCCACCTGGGGCTTTCTGTGCAGATTTAGCATGTTCTCCCTCCGTCAAAAACATGCTACTTAGGTGAACTGGTCATTCTAAATTGTCAGAAGGTATGACTGTGAGCGTGAGTGGGTGCTTGTCTTCCTATGTGGCCCTGCAATAAACTCCCGACTTAGTCAGGATGTACCCAGCCTCTGCCTGAAGTCAGCTGGGAAAGGCTTCAAAAAAACCTGTGACCAGGATTTAGATAAAGATGAGATCAAAATGAGATTATTACTGATTGTCTCATCTCATCTTCAAGAAAAGTATTGCTGTGTAAGTTTTTTTGAAAAATAAATAATCAGATTTTGGAAAACTAGAAGGTGTCACAGATCTATCTGTAAGACTAAACTCAAATTTTGAACCAGCAGAGTTACAATGTTATGACAATAAAATGGGTTCCAGGCTCATAATGTAAACTACATTGATTCCTTACAAATGAGCATTCTGTTTTTGCTGAGAGTGAAATAAATTCAACAAAATTTTATATAACCTTCTTATGCCATTTGCCATCAGCGTTGGACCTGGATAACCTCTTTGGAAGTCAGAGTGATGACAATAAAAAATGTCTTCCAGCATTTATCCTGCAAGTTTCACTCTAATTCCAATAAGTTTGTTGTTCTTCTCAAGCAAGTGTCAAATGATACAGATGGAAAAATCTGCACCTGTCACAAACTATGTGTGAGATAATTTGATTCAATTCAGTCCATTCGAAACTTAACAAATGTGTACTTTACAGGTTTTTGACACTAACAAGATTTTAGTTTACAGAAGTCCAGCTCCTGTGGTTTCCGCAAGCCAGTGCAGTGGTCTCGTGGGAGCAAGTGCCCATTTTGGGTTTTGCATTGCAATGGTCGTCTCTTGAAGCCCTTCCCACAGGTTCTGGAACAAGTTGACCATTGTCCAATATGCCACTCAGGACATGGGTCTCCACAAACTCTGGTGGCTGAAGGTCTTTGTGAAGGATCACAGTCCAACCCTGGCTTACTGTTCAGCCTCAGACATTGAACCATCCTTCTTTGGATGCCATTGCCACAAGTCACTGAACACTTGTCCCAGCTTGCAGATATCCATTTCCCAGGATCCTCCTTGATATAAGACTTTGTCATGGTGCCTCTTCCCTTCTCATTGACACTATTCTCAGCCAGGACACTATTATGAGAGTTTGTACGCCCCTCCTTCTTGTTAACCTTGTCCTCCTTGGTCTGCCGGGCAAGGTAGAAGGAGTAGCGAATACGAGGAGGCGTCATCTTTCCTGCACACAACACCTCCACGGTCAGAGATTCTCCTAATGGCTTAACAGCTTGCAGGGTCTCTGAGAGGCCAGATGTACCGCTGTAGCGCAACAGGCTGTTTTTCACCAGGATGTCCCTCTCCCCAGCTGATACTATGTAGTTTCCATTGAGCAGGTAGTGGCCCATGCTGTTCTTCACAGCCAGATAATTGTCATCACTTATCATTCCCTGGTAGCCTCGCTGACGGATATCTATGTTGGCTGCACCCACTGGTAACATGACCACAAAGTTGTAGCCATGCCTGTGAGTCAAAACATATGACAGTAAATGAGCGCTTATAATGAAACCACAAATTCAATAGCTTTTCGAGTTGAGAGGTGAAAAATAATGACATTAACAATGCTCTCCAAAAGCTCTGTCATGGCACTGGATATTGTACTCACGCGGGCTTTGTGAAGAGTCCTGACACCTTCTTGCAGCCTTTGTTATCGCCTCCACAGATTCCACACTTATCAAACTTCTTGTTTGAACCAATCTTTCCATCACAGCCAGCCTTGATACATTTCCCTTGGATACAAACTCCTGTGGTGTCTGGGGAGCATGGAGTTCCATCCACAACCTAAGATTAGATTAGGTTTAGGGTTAGCATTTCATATATAGTATAATATAAACTGTTAACATTTGGAATCAAGCTTCAGAGGGCAATATTTTAAAAATGCCATCAAAGAATTTTTTGTTTGAATTTAGTCGCCTGTTTTTGATCGTAGCAGCTGAAGAAGCGTCAGAAAAGGCAGGACAGAGAGCAAAGGGAAAATTTGGCACATGGCTATGGGCTGAATCAAACTCATGCCAACCAACAGAGTAACGTACCCATGCAGAAAGAAAAACATCTGCCTTTTCAAAGAAAACACAAGCTGATCAGACATACTGCTAATTTGTCTGAAAATATGGAACTGATCGTCCACATTGTGTGGTTGTGAGCACCCAGACGAACATATTGCTATTAAAGCTGACACATAGAATGCATCAAACTCTAGCTAAGGTGTAAAAGTCATAAATAAAATGACTCTAAACTCTTGAAGTTTCAGGTCCATGTTGAGGCTAAAACACTCAGCTGCTCTGTGACTCTTCCTCTGAGAGCTCTGATGTACTCCCATTATGTGGAGTAAAGTCTGAACTCTGTGTCCCTGCTGCTAAAGCTCACTCCACACCCTGCTATCTGAAGAAGTTAAACTGCACTCCTCCTCCTTCATTCTTTCCTTCATGCTTCGCACTTAAACCAGAGGCAGCTGGATGACACATATTCAGATCCACTTGCATGGACTCACTGCATTTCTAACCTCAATATCAAAATCAAACTTACATTTATTCCTGCTGACCAATCCCATAAATTTTACACTTGTCCAGCACTTGAGGTATGGCTGTTTACCTTGGGTGCCAGGACGTAGAAGTAGCCTGTGCCATTGGCCCTGCAGATGAGTTTACATCTGTCATCGGTAGACACTCCAGAGTACTTTGGGACCCACACAACAGAGGGGGCGATTCGGTTACTGTTGAAATTGTGGCCACTGACCTCGCACTGCTCTTCACGAAAGGTTTTACCTACATGACAGGAGGGAGGGATGGAAAAGGCGAGAGGTGGGAAGGTTTTAGGGGTAAAAATGTCAGTGGACATAGTTGACAATTTTAAATGACCCGTACCTGTGTTCAAGCAATGGTTCAGGTTGCAGGAGCGGTATTTGACCCGAACCCCTTGACAGTATTTTCCCCCATTTGAAGGAACTGGGTTATTACATTCTCTTTTAGACAGCTGGACACCACCTCCACATGTGCGTGAGCAGGAACCGAACTGGCCCCACTTTCCCCAGCGGCCATCCAGCTGGAAATACAAAAATCAGTTTTCCATATTGTGGACGGTAAAATAACCAAGACCATCATTTATGACACCCCAGGTAGCCATTGGCATCAAGAAAAAGTGAGAGCCTTACCTTCATATTTTGGACTCGTTTGCCAGAACAAATTCCTTGGTCGCAGACCTGTTCATCTCCACAGTGGGTACCATCAGCCCAGGGGAAGTGCCGAGTCATGCACACTAAATGACCGTTGGATTTCCCTGTGCACCACAGACGGCCGCATGGTGGTTGCATAAATGGACAAGGTTTGGAGCCTTCACCGAATGCAAGTTCACACTGACGGTCGAGGTTGTACGATGTCCCTGGCATCATGTCAGGCAGGACCAGAGGCTTCTGAGGTTGGTCGAGCAAACATTCCCCTAGAAGAAGAGGATTCAGTCAGCAGCACACTAAAATTGTCATCTCAGGATTTAAAGCTTTTTTTTGCATGTGACACAAGACACGCAATTCTAACACGGTTGTAAAAGAATACTCAATTCTATTGACATTTTCAATATGTTTTCCATTATTCAGGGTGTTGTGGGTAGGTGGGTTTGTGGGTTGGAGGAAGTAAAGAGCCACTGGTTTTGTGATTTAGGCTCTTTGAAGTGGAAGCACAGTTTGATACAGTCCAATACAAAGTATGCCACATGCCACACACAGACACAACACGCATACGTGTCCAGCACAAAGCAAACCCCACCTCCTCCCATCTCATCCTCTACCTCCCTGTAAAAGCCTGGATGGCTCATCCTCCATCTGAATAGTTTGTAGGAGTAAAGTTATACAGAAATAATCCTATACTTTTACGCTTCAGTCTAAGACCTTCAAACTAAGCCTCATACACTTTGCCAAAGGGACCTGCTGATAGGAAGCAGTGCAAAGGTCAAAGGCACAGCTTCCATTTACAATAAATGGTACACAGGATCCTTTCCAGGAACAAGTGTAAGGGTTTGACAACCAGATGCGTGGAAACATGAAAGATCAGTGACACTGGTTGAAATGGTTTCCAGGAGGAGGTTCTTTTATCACTGAAAAACACAAAGAGTTTCTTACCCTCATGGGGAATTTACACATCAAAACCAGGACTTTTGCACTGTGGGATATCTGTTTGATTACTTTGAACTATTTATTATGTCATTGGTGTTGTGATGAATTCAAAACACATAAAAATTAAAGACGGATAAGATAACTGGTAGGAAATTATTTAATCCCTTTTCACTACATATTTGGTAATAGAATACTGATAATATCGTACAATAGAAGCAAGTTAGTCAACAATGAAAAAGCTGAAGCTCAACTTTTTCTAATTATGTTCTCTTCACAGATGAATCACAAAATTAATGATCGCAAATGTGTTAGGAAAAATCTACAGGTTACAAAATGATCTGCAGCTCAGAGCTGCACAAATACTACCTCAAACATGTGGCAACATGTTGTTTTCCCTCGCTGGTTTTTGAAGCTTGGATTTACAACAGAGAGCCAGAAGAAGTGAAATTTTAACATTTTAAGATAGAAATCACTCACTGTTGAGTCAAAAAAGTTCATCTGTATTTGGTTCAGGACCAGTTTGAGTTATTTTTCTCTCAGACCATCTCTCAGATGATCACTGAAAAGGCAGCAAAAAAAAAAAAAGTTTTGTCTATTTGGGGTAATCCTGCATGGGAAACGCTGGACAGATACACGTCACTACCCAAACCACCATGGTGACTCTTCCTTCAACAAGCCCTCTAATTTGGGACAGATGTGGGGGAGGCTTTAAAACAAACGTTTAGCATTGCTGCAAGGCCAAGTTCTGTGGTCTGGCCTGCTTGGCAGACAATCAACATCTAACCAAATACTTTTCCTTTGGGTTTTTGATCGCCTTTTCTATGAGCATGGTACAATATTGACAAAGGTTCTGCAGATGTCATATCTGAAGAATAAATGATCACTGAAATGCAATCATACACTATTCTTCTTCTGCTTTCGGCTTTTCCCTTCAGGGGTCGTCACAGCGAATCAGTTGACTCAATCTAACCCTGTCTTCTGCATCCTCTTCTCTCACACCAACTACCTTCATGTCCTCTTTCATTACATCCATAAACCTCCTCTTTGGTCTTCCCCTAGGCCCCCTGCCTGGCAGTTCAAAAATCAGCATCCTTCTACCAATACATTCACTATTTCTCCTCTGGACATGTCCAAACCATCTCAGTCTGGCCTCTCTGACTTTATCTCCAAAACCTCTGATATGTGCTGTCCCTCTGATGTACTCATTCTTGATTCTATCCATCCTGGACACTCCCAGAGAGAACCTCAGCATCTTCATCTCTGCTACCTCCAGCTCTCCTGTCTTTTCCTCAGTGACACTGTCTCTAGACCAAACAACATTGCTGGTCTTACCACAGTTTTGTACACTGATCATGCAACACTCATTTGCATTTACCTCAAACTATTTTAGTCATGCAACACATCAAGAGGCTGTTTACCTCAAAAAGTTAAGTACAAACAAGAAAATATCATAAGTACAATAACTGCTTGGAAGTTCTATTTTGAGCCACTGACTTGCATAGCACCCGCACTGCTCAAAATGTGATGACAGACAGTTGGGTCTATAATCCATCTGAATTATGCCAGTAGCAGTTTCTTTAATCTGAGATGAAGGGTATATGGATAAATGGAAAAGCCACTTCTTTTAAATGAGATACTTGTCTTGAGTGATATGAAGCTAGGAAACCGGAATCACTTGAACCCTGTCTGACGCCACAAAAGGCTTTGTGGAATTTCAAACATATACAGTAGAACTCCTAGAAATCTGTATTATTTAAATTTGTGGAGTTTCCCTGTAATTGCAATTTGTATTTGTCCTTACCTTGGCTTCACTCTTTTTCATTCACATGACAAGTCTCACTCAAAGACAGGGATCATGGGTCATGGAAACTCACCGTGACCACTGTCCAGGAATTCAGTGATGATAGCTGAGCTGCAGGGAGACCATGGGCTGGTACGGTTAATCTGAATGAGGGTGGGAGACATCATGTGGTTGTCCTGCAGTTTCCCAAACACATCCTCACAGGCCTTCACGTTGTCATGTGGCATGTTGAACACATGTCCTGTTGAAAGGGAGGACGATTTCAGATTACTTTTGACAATGCACAAAAGCTTTTACTTACAATTGAATTCCTGAATTTCCCTTGGGATTATAAAAAGTATATATCTATCTATCTATCTAATTTTACATTTGTACTCTCACTGTGAGAAACACAACGCTACCACTAAAGTGTGTTAAATTATTGATGGTGTTGGCATGGCTCACCAAGCTCATGAGCTGTGGTGAAGGCTGAGGGTAGACCATCGTCTTCAATCACAGAACAGCTTCTCTTGGGGTCACACATGGTACCAACATCTGCCATGCCAAGAGTGTCACATGTTGAAGCTCCACATAGATCCTAGACACATGACAGCATTTTGCATTTGTCATCTGAGATGTCCAGGATTAACAGAAAAGCCAACAGAGCATGGCATTTAAGAAACTCCAATACACTTTATAGGCTTTTTTTTACCTGACTGGGACATCACATTTCCATAAGTTTGACAGAGCAAGAAGAATCTTGATCTTTTAATGATTTCACAAACATTCACTTGGATTATTTGAGCCAGTGCTTTTGTCATAATATGCCTTCACAGATCATAAAAACTCAATCTCTATACACAGTGACAGTACAAGAAACAGGATGGAAAACAATTGTGCACCAAGCAGGTTTTCTCTCCACTAAAAGCATTTGTCGAGAATTTTAAAAAAATCTTTCCTAATAGTATGTTTTTGACACATCAAGCAACGCTTTCCAACACCCACTTCTTGAATAGCTTGAGTTTAGTTTTTTCTGGGCCACAGTGTTTAGAGCACACCTTCTTCTGTGACGTAATGTAACTGTCCCCAATCACAACCTTTCCATGCCAGAGCAGAGTTTCCAGATGACCTATTTCTCCATCACTAGGCTTTAGACTCCAAAAGTAGAGAGCATACATTTGGTGCTAAACATCTTAATAACAGGACTTTGACAGTAACTCTCATAGCAAGAGAGAACCAGCGCTGTCAGCTATTACAGATAAACAGCATTACTGGTTAAATTTCACACCACCCCTACAGTCTTGTGCTTTAGTGAATGCACACATAAAAAAACAGTGCCAGGGAAGACCTCGAGTGCTATGACAAATCATTCCTAGCATAAACCACAAAACCACAATTGTTGGCCTGTGCAAATCTAGTCCAGATGTGCTCATGTGCAGATGACATCTGAGCATTTGGGCAAAAAGCTGAAAACTGCAAGACAAGCAGGGGGAGAAGAAACAGCGGCGTCAATGAGTTTGTTTGTTGCTATGACCTACTTCCGACATCTGCCATCTATCTTTGCATTTTTTGTGTTTATGTAGTTAAAAAAATAAAGAGCTAAGTAAAGAAATGTTTCCAATTTTTTTGTGTACACATTTAATTCAGACCATCTGGACCTTTGTAGTTTGTGTTTTGGGTGCAATAGAAACATTTGGAGACTGGCTTCATGCCTATAATGAACTCTCTGTGTAAATTAATGAATTGCGTAAACTTTCTGTTTGTATCCATCATTCTGGTAGTAGATTAGAGACAGTTGCCTTTGTACAAATTCAAGTTGGTCCTCATAAAAAGTACAACTTATATTATGGGTGGTAAACATCCATCAATGGAGTATGTCTTAAATTCCATTTGAAAGCCATGGTAAACCACAATAGTTTTATTTTTCATTTATCTAATTAATATTGACGCATGACGTAAAAAATTAACTGAAGATAAATTGTTTTTTTCTGATTCTTTACTAAGCAGAAAGTTCCATAATCAGTGCCCAGGCAGCTTGTTTGATATCTGTAAAACTTCATTTTATTCCTTGAGTCTAAGAGGGTGAAATATATGTGTGTGTGTGTGTGTGTGTGTGTGTGTGTGTGTGTGTGTGTGTGTGTGTGTGTGTGTGTGTGTGTGTGTGTGTGTGTGTGTGTGTGTGTGTGTGTGTGTGTGTGTGTATGTGTGTGTGTGTGTGTGTGTGTGTATATATGTATATATATATATTTATATATATATGTAAATGTGCAACACACAAACATACATTTAAATATATATATGTGTGTGTATGTATATATGTGTGTGTATATATATATATATATATATATATATATATATATATATATATATATATATATATACACATGCATACATACATACATCCAATATGATGTTAAATACTGCTGAATACTTTGACGACCATCTTTAAGATTTTATGGCATACTACAAGTACATGACTCAGTGTCTGTAGGCATGTCCAGTAAGGTTAACCGGCTACAGACTTTCGAACATTAATGCAACAAGACGATCTTATGACTTAAAAACCTGAAAACACCTTGAATTCTATGTCTGGAATACTTTAATGGAAAATACAGACCAACTGTTATGACCTAATCTGGAACAGCAGAGACAGCAAGGGAGAGAGGAGGTACGTGACAGAGGAGAGAATATGCTGTTCAGTGTGGGCTAAGTGCTGCCGGAGCAGGTGACATGTAGATAGGACGCCCCCACTCCCAACCCCTTCGACATTCCTCTGTCCTTCCTCTGCTTAGGGGCAAGTTTAATGGAGGAGCAGGAAATATGTTGTGTGTGTGTGTGTGTGTGTGTGTGTGTGTGTGTGTGTGTGTGTGTGTGTGTGTGTGTGTGTGTGTGTGTGTGTGTGTGTGTGTGTGTGTGTGACTGGAGAATCCACTGGTTGAGTAAAAATACTGTAAATTAATGACACTGGTAAAGGTAATGCAGCATCTTTTTGTTTTGCCTTAACTCTTTGGCCATTAACCTCAGACTGAACGACATCCAGACAGAATCAGTCTCAGTTATTATGAAATATGCATCTGCGGGTTTGATTTGTCAAATTCTTTCCAAGTGTTCAGTGTCAAAATGAAACAACCATGGCCGGATTCCACAAGGCAGTGAGTTCATCATAGATCAGTGGGTTATGCATGTGAGCAATGACTTCATTTCTGACACCGTTTCTTTTGCCAAATATTTTGCAGTGCAGAAAACTCAGAGGTGTGTTTCAAGTCCAGAAACTATCCTCTGAGAGCCAATGAAGAGCAATCACGACTCTTGCACCTCTTAGCAAATTTTTTCATCTTCCACACTCTGTCCTGAAGCTCTGATAGTGTTGATTGGACTACATTTTCACTGATCTCTGATCAGACATAGATGCCCATACAACCACGCTTTAGTTTTGTTCTCATCACTACTGTCATTACTTTCATATCACTTTAGCATAAATACATTTGATGTTGACACTTCCAGATTAATCTGCGTCTCACTCAATACCTCAGTCTGTTACCTCATACGAAATAATGTGAACAATAAAATCAAACGTTTTTACCTCTCTAGTGAATAAGATTGCTGTGTCCCAGTAATCTGGATGCTTGTCGTTGTTTTTGTTCATCTTTTTTTGCCAAGTGCAAAAGTTTCGCAGTGTCATTGCTGCGTTTCCTGACACTTTGGGTCCTTTGTCTTCCTCTGATATAATCACGATTTTCACAACTACGATGTTGATAAAGTTAAGAATACTTGGGTGCTTGTAGAGCCTCGCTGCCACTGACATCAGGGTCAGCAGGTAGTGTTTAAGATCCTCTCCATGGAACTGCACCATGGACTCGTCTGCAACCACCAGCGTCTCGACGTACCTGGGGATTGACGCGAACCTTTTTGCTCTCCCCATCCTCTTCAGCATCGTTTCGGTCAAATTACTGTAATTTTTCAGTTGCTTGTATTTCTCCAGCGATTGCGCAACCTGGAGACTGATGTCGCTCCCCACTGCGCACCTAGAGGTTGAATTGAATGCCAGGTTGTTGATGGTCCTGCGCCGGATGATGTGCTCTCTTTCTGCGCCTCCAGTATCATTTTGCACGGGGCTAATAAAATATTCCCAGCCCTGGAAAGCGAACGCACCTTGCAAACCTTTACAGAGGCTCAAGGCAGCATAAGAATAGCTGTCAGAATTCACAAATCCGGAATAAAAACACCGGCTTAAATCAGAGGTGGTGTCGATGCCGGAGAGCCAGGGTGCGTCTTGGTCAGAAATAGAAGGGGCAATGAAATTGGAGTCCTGATGTAAATCGATCACTAGTTCCTGCTGGAAAGCTCGAATTTTTATGACACTTTGGTTAACCGTGTCTTTGTCAAAATCCTTGCTGTCATGGTTGCGGTTATCCAATCTAATCGGGAAGCAGCGTTCACTTTCCATGCATCGGACAAGTTTTGAGAGTGAGATCACAAAGGAAAGGAGAAAGGTTATTCTGATAAACATGACGATGTTTGCACTCAGTTTAGAATGCAACAACCAATAGAGGAAACGAAGCGATATTGTATCTGCAAGCTCAGTGAAAGCGGTGAGATCCACAGTTGAGGATGACGATCATAATGCAATGCGCAGGATTCTAAAACAATGCAGATCGTACAAGTCCACTCAGCGCAAACTCCTCCTGGTCATGACCCATTCCCGTACTCCACCTGTGTGTGCTGACTTAACTGCCGCATTCTGTGGACTTTATGCATTTTCGTCATGCGTAAAAATTGGAAACCCAATCTCTCTCCTTGGAGGGGGAGTCTTTTGCGGCTTTATTTTTTTTTTTTTCTCTGCGGGCTAAACAAATTAAGTGAAAAGATATTTTATCACCATAATCCAAAATAAAATTATTTACTAAAACTCCCACGAGCAGGATTGAGTTCAGTGAGACTGCCGGAAAGTCATGTCAACATTGATATCTTTGACGATGATATCTTTAAAACTCTATTTTAAAAACTGTTTTTCAAATATTGATCAGCATGCTGGATCTACAGCGAGATCCCCATTCTTATTTGTAAATACTGAGGAAGACGCCCTAATATTATACATTTAATGTAAGATCGATGCTCATCGATATTCCATCGATATTAAGGACATAAGGAGAATAAGAAAGACTAAACATGATACAAATTATTCTAATGCAGTTCAGCGGCACACAAAGCCGCTGATGTCACGACGCATGTCTCAACGCATAAATAACGAACGACACCCAGTGGATAAAAGAAGAACTGCAGCCAGTACTATTACTACTGGTACTACAAGTACTATTACTATTAATATTATTGTTACTACTGGTACTACAACTACTAGTAGTAGTACTAGTAGTAGTTGTGGGTGGCAGTGGCTCAGTGATAGAGCAGACACCTTATGACCAGACATCGGCAGTTCGATTCCCGCTCGAGCCGGCAAACCTCAGAGGAGTGTGAGCTGACAGTAGGAGGTGTCAGCTCACCTCCTGGTCACTGCCGAGGCACCCCTGAGCAAGGAGCCGTTCCCCCCTACAGGCTGCTCATTTGGGGCACACCCCGAAGTTGCAACCCATCACTCTCCCTCCCCTGTACTGATTGTTGTTATTGATTGCATGCCTACAGGCCCCTAGTGTGCTGTGTTTGTTTCAGGGGCCTGTACACAGCGTTTGTGTGCAGGCCCCTAATATTTACACACATATGTGTGTATATATATATATATATATATATATATATATATATATATATATATATATATATATATATATACAGAGAGAGAGAGAGAGAGAGAGAGAGAGAGAGAGGCATATATATATATATATATACAGTATATAGGCATATATATGTACGGTATATATGCATGTACAAAGTGGAATGTAAAGATAATTTCCCCACTGAGGGATTAATAAAGTGGATTTAATCTTGACTATTACTGGTACTACTACTACTACTTCTGCTACTACTACTACTGGTACTACTACTACTACTACCACTACTACTACTAATAATAATAATAATAACAATAATAATAATACCCAGTTGTGTAGATGTAATTTACCTTGTTTTTTATACGTTAGGGTTAGAGTTTAGATTAGGGTTAGGGTTAAATTTAGGGTTAGGGTTAGAACTTGGATTAGGGTTAGGGTCAGATTTTGGGTAAGGGTTTAACCCAAAACTGGTAAAATATATATGGGTCTACTTCGGCAACATGAATGCAGCTCCATGTCTAACACTTGTTTTCAGACTTAAGCCTAATAGAAACATCTGTCCAGTGTGACTGTGTGTTGAGAGTCCTCACAGTTCTGGCCTCTATACAGTACAGTTGTACAAACAATTTTTAAATAGACAAGCGCGCCCAACCAACCACACAAACGGCCAGAATGAGACGGCAGACGGTGGTGGACGAAGAGGGAGGCAGAGGCAGACTAAATCATTAACTTAGGGACGTGTGTAGGAGGTTGGCCTACCAACATATAAAACTACTCAGACTGGCGTGGGGGAGTGGATCCTGTTGTGGTCACTGGTGGAACATCCAGGGTGTGGCGCCCTCCACTCCTCCGATGAGGTCAATCACTCTCCTCCAGGCAGCCCCAGCTTTGTTTTCTCCACCCGTTGCCATGGACGCAGCGCTGGTTGCTAGGCTTAGGACCCACACCTTTGTGCTGTCTGCAGAAAAGCCAGCATTTACTCTTGTCATACATGTATGGATAAATATGTAGATATTCTATTGACTGTTGTTGTCCTGTTGTTGAACATGCTATTAAAATAAAACACTCACGAATATTGGGTACATATTTATAGGTTATCAAAGTTGATGTAGATAAGTTTGTGTTGTGAAACGGCACTCGGACTTGTTCTCTAGGTTGTGAAATGTAAAGTAGTGTCACACCGCAGGAACTGTCTGAACTAGAATTAGATAATAGCTGTTCGATCGGACTCATGGATTCCTATCATGTCGTGCGGCAGGTGGGGGAAGGTTATTACGGTCGGGTTTACATGGGCAGGAGGAAATGTACCGGCCAGGTGAGCAGTCTGTGTTAGATCGATGGCTTTTATAGAGCTTTATGTGACTAAGTGTCCCCGTCTGTTCATTTGTGTGCGTTAGGATGTGGCTCTGAAGTTCATTCCAAAGGAAGGCCTTTCACAAAATGAGCTGCGAAACCTCAAGAAGGAGATCGAGATCCTTAGAGGTCTCCAGCATCCAAATATCGTCAAGCTCTACGACAGTTTTGAAACTGAAAAGGAGGTAACTTGTAATTTTTTTCCACATATCTCAGGAACCGGATAAGATAGAAAGAGAAAACAAAAAGTGTTATATTCAGGGAGGCAAGGGGTGAACATTTAATCACTAACTTGGCCTTGAAAAACGAGGGCAACGTCAAATTTTCACTTTTATACCTTTTTAGGTACACATCTTGGAAACCTGATGAGCTATAATCACAAAACAAAAAGCAAGATTTTCAGGAAGCCAGAGGCTCAAAATGACAGGGTAAAATTTTGAATTCAGGGGCGTCACGGGATGTGTGACTACCTTGTTGAGTAACATTTATTTCAACCTGTCTTCTTCTTCTCCTTTTGGATTTTTCCCTTCAGAGGTCGCCACAGCGAATCAGGTGCCTCCATCTCACCCTGTCTTCTGCATCCTCTTCTCTCACACCAACTACCTTCATGTCCTCTTTCACTACATCCATAAACCTCCTCTTTGGTCTTCCTCTAGGCCTCCTGCCTGGCAGTTCAAAACTCAGCATCCTTCTACCAATATATTCACTATCTCTCCTCTGGACATGTCCAAACCATCTCAGTCTGGCCTCTCTGACTTTATCTCCAAAACCTCTAACGTGTGCTGTCCCTCTGATGTACTCATTCCTGATCCTATCCTTCCTGGTCACTCCCAGAGAGAACTTCATCATCTTCATCTCTGCTACCTCCAGCTCTGTCTCCTGTCTTTTCCTCAGTGACACTGTCTCTAGACCAAACAACATCGCTGGTGTCACCACGGTTTTGTACACCTTTCCTTTCATTTTAGCTGAAACTCTTTTATCACACATCACACCTGACACTTTCCTCCACCCGTTCCATCCTGCCTGTACACACTTCTTCACCTCTTTTCCACACTCTCCATAGCTCTGGACTGTTAACTCTAAGTACTTAAAATCCTCCACCTTCTTGATCTCTTCTCCCTGTAACCTCACTCTTCCACTTGGGTCCCTCTCATTCACACACACGTACTCAGTCTTACTGCGGCTAACCTTCATTCCTCTCCTTTCCAGGACAAACCTCCACCTCTCTAGCTTCTCCTCCACCTGTTCCCTGCTCTCACTACAGATCACAATGTCATCTGCAAATATCATAGTCCATGGACAGTCTAACCTCGTCTGTCAGCCTGTCCATCACCATAGCGAACAAGAAGGGGCTCAGAGCTGATCCCTGATGCAGTCACACCTCCACCTTGAACTCCTCTGTCACACCTACAGCACACCTCACCACTGTCGCTCTAGCATACTTATCTGATTTTAACTTGTAATAGTAACAATAATAATAAACATATCCAGAAAAAACACAAATCCAAAATCATAAACAGAATGAAACCCTCTGGAGACACAAGGAGGTCATCCAACATTTCAAACAATAAATATTCTCAATATCTTCCAGTCAGTGTTGATCAGCACCATGAATAACCTTCTCATGGACTTTAATAACCTCTAGATGTCATCCAGAGGGATGGCAGCCCAATCTTTTTAAGAGCTGCTTCTGTGTCTGTAGAGGCTGTTATTTCTGTCGGACCCACTCCCACAACCTCACTGGCTTCGAATAAGATTGATGTCACTCAGTACAGAACTCCAGAACCATGTCTGGTGGGCCGAGGACAGAATTGCAGTCATACTGTATTTCCACATTTTCTTCCAAATCTGTTGGCGTCATAAAACAGTTGTCTATTTTGAATTTAGTAGAATAAATACACTCAAGCTATTAAAACACAAAGACACTGGCTAACATCAGTCCATCTTGACCATATGTTAACAATAATGACCAAACAAACCCTCCAGATACACGTACAACCAATTTTTAATTTTAAGAGAAGAACAATTGGCTATATCTTTTTAAATCCATTTATTCTATTTATTTATATTGCACCAAATATTACAGTACAAGAACAATCCCGCATGAGCAAACACTGTCAAGGAAAAGCTACCTGGAAAACACAGACTGGATATTAACCAATTTGCAAAAGATTTTCCTTGAGATTTTGTCCCTTACCAATAATTTCTAAATTTTTACAATTCCATTACTGTACTTTTTTGTTTGTAACAGGTTGTGATTGTAACTGAGTATGCTGAGGGTCAGTTGTTCCAGATTCTCCAGGAAGCTGGACACCTACCAGAGAGCAGGGTATGTTATTTTTGCAGTGCATTGTTAATTTTCATAGATTTAAAAGATTTAATAGATGCATTACATTTATCATGCTTCCAAATGAACAACATTTGTTCTCTTTTCCCTTCCTCCAAGGTCAGAGAGATTGCATGCCAACTGGTCTCAGCTCTGCACTATTTGCACTCCCATCGAATTCTTCATCGTGACATGAAGCCACAAAATATACTGTTAGGAAAAAATGGGATGGTGAAACTATGTGACTTTGGGTAGGTAGATGCAGTTCATTATTCACAAAAAGTTGTCTTGTTGTATCAGTACAACAAAGATCCACTATGTGTGATGCAATCGGGTTGTAGGTTTGCAAGGGCCATGAGCGTCTCCACGCTGGTAGTGACATCTATCAAGGGAACTCCTCTGTACATGTCCCCTGAGCTGGTGGAGGAGAAGCCTTATGACCATACTGCTGATCTGTGGTCTCTGGGCTGTATTCTCTATGAGCTCCACCAGGGGGAGCCACCGTTCTACACTAACTCCATCATCCAGTTGGTGAAGATGATTGTGCGAGATGCAGTCCGGTGGCCAGACACTATGAGCGACACCTTTAAGGTACATCAGGGCTACAGTCTAGTCGTGTTGTATCATTGTGTGTTGCTTTAATAATGGTGCTTATCTGGTGCTTCCCTCACAGAGTTTCCTGAAGGGTTTGCTGACTAAAGACCCTCAGAAGCGTTTGTCATGGCCAGACCTCTTGCACCATCCCTTTGTTGCTGATGGTGTTCTAGGTGATGACAAACTATCCCAATTTCATTTGAAATTTTCAAAATATGAATGACGTTGTTCAGTCGTCTGCGTGGTTTCTATGTGTTGTGTGTCTGTGTGTCGAAAGTGTTTATCATATTTTGTTTGGCCTGTTTTCTTCCCATTTTGATTTGCTGACACAGTCATGTCAGACGAAAGTGTTCTCAGCCCTCTGGTAGTCGTCCCCAGTCCTGACACGCTGGCCCTGAAACGTCTCCAAGTGTTAGAGAAGACAGCAGCAACGTCTGGACAGAGCAAATTTTTGCGAAAGGTCAGGGAACAGAGGGACAACTGCAAAGGAGAGAAACCACTAGGAACTGACAGCATGAAGGTGAGACAAACAAAAATAGATTTCATTGTTATAGATTTGACAAAGGAGTTTTAAATTATACTCAAGCAGATAAAGAAGGATGACATGGGAAAAGAAAGGGTCAAATCTGCAACGGCAGCAGCTACCCCGAGAGCCAAGCCCCCCTCCAGTGATGTCATTGTTACCTCTGAAGCCACGGGCTTGACAACTAGCAATGAAGGCCTTAACCCAAAGAATCCATCCCACTTGAAATCGAAATACAGGTATTTACAGGTTTAGAGGGAACATGCTATGTGTGTTCTGGTGTTTGTTCTTTGTGTCTTGAACGTCCTCTGCAGGTGTCAGCTCAGCAAAGACTATGTACAAGAATTCCTTCTTCACAGACAAGCTGGAGCACAAATATTCCTGGAATACAGTCAGGACAGTCTTATGAGTCCAGGAGAGGTCAGTGCTAACTGATTTTCCTACTGACATCATCCTTTTTGAAAATGCGACTAGTTCCATAATAGATACATAGAAAGAGAGAAAGAGACAAAGAAGGATACTTTATTTATCCCGAAGGAAATGTCTGTAATGTAATGTAGAGCATGTTCTCTTATCAATTTAAATCTGATCTCATGATTATGTCACAACTGTTTTGTGATATATCAGGATGTTGACAGCGAAGATGATTGTGAGGAATTCTCCCCAGAATCAAGCACTGAGCAGGACAAACAGTTAAACTACACTGCAATCATACCAGAACTTAAATCACATATCCTGGCATTTGGATCTCAGGTAACCAGTTAGCAGTTAGCACTGAGCGAAAGTTGATTCTACACTTAACCAGTTTTTACTGTCACCTCTCTGTTTGGCCAGCTAACAGACGGTGACAGCAGAGATCCTCAGTGGATTCACAAACCACTGAAGGTCTTGCTTGACCTGATTCAGACCGCTGACTTTGAGAAGTCCCTCTGCATCGGCCAGGAACTTGGACTACCCTGTGTCCTCTTTGACCTAATCTCTGTTGCAGTCAAAAACTCACATTTCATGAAGGTTATTTTGTCAAAATGCAACCCGTAGTTAAATACAATTTTCCTTCAGTGACTTTTAGTTACCTATCTTTTACGCCCTTCCCAGCAACCATGGAGTGTTTCTGCCATGCGAGAAATGATTGCTGTGCTTGGCTTCTACTCAGTGAAGCACTCTAACTGGGCGATAGAAGGGCAAAGGTGTGATCATTCTTCAGCTCTACTTTAGTTGTTTTGTTGGTTGCAAGTGAGCAATCGTACGCTGTCGTCATTCAACTGGTGCAGCTCATGACCTGTTCTCTTTATCCAGACTGGAGGAATTCACTCTGCCGTTTATCACAATCCTCAACAAGCCACGTCTCATGTGTTTGGCAGTAAGTGTTCAATGAACTGTAAGTGTGTAAGACTTAAACTGTCGGTTGTGTCATATTTTTTATCTCTTTTTTTTAGCCTCTGGCTGCATCTGTTTTGTCTCTAATGATACAACATAATGTTGATGTTGACATTGATATGGACCTTATAACAGCCGTGCTGAAGGGCCTGCTATTGGACTCATATGAGGTACTGATTCTTTGAGGTGTCATTTATATATGTGACCCAAAAAAAAGGTTTTGGTGTAAGTCAAAGTGATCCATCTTCTCCTCTTCCTTGTCAGCTCCAGCAGTCCCTTATCCCCGGCTGGGGACTCTTTGATGGCCTCCTGTCTTTACTCCTGCACAGTCTCCATGAGGTCAGACGTCACAGTGTGACAAAACTTTAGACAGGATGTATGCCAGTTGTACGTTTGAAACTTATGTTGCTTTTTCTTTTAACAGCATGAAAACAGCCGTGGAGCTTCAGGTTTTGATCGAGTAATGTTGGATATTTGGAAAAAAATTGGTGTTTCATTGGCAAAGACAAATCCAGACACAAACTTTTGCTCAGTAAATGGTAAATATGCATTTGAAACCCACCAAAAAAGAAGCATTTCCTCTTAGAGTTTACCAATTGTTCTGTTCTCCTTCTATAACAGGGCTATATTCCTTTCTGTGCGCGGTGCAGTTCATCTTCACCTACGATCCATACTCATGTGTTCCTCTGTTTTCTGAGCCCACATCAAGATGTGTGGAGACTCTTTGCCGGTTACTGGACACGGATTGGTTGGTGTTCATCTTCCCAAATACATTTACTGATACATTTGTGCTTCCAGTACAAAAGCAGCGCAGCCACTACACCCAGAGCTAACGAAAGCCTCTCTTACACCCCACAGTCTTCGCTTGTTTGCTGCAGGGGGTCTCGAGAGATCTGAGGAGGACGTGAGTCACAACACTGTCAGCCTGCTGAGCTGCCAACTGTTGTGCTTTCCCTTTGTTCTGGACCTACCTTCAGACGCCATGTCCACAGTTTCACATTTGTATGACAGTTGTGGTGTGGTTGCAAGCCTGCTGCAGGTTAGAGTCCTCCCGTACTCCAATAACGACCTCGGCAGACAAACATTCTCTGATGCAACACGGCATAATTCTTGCAATAGTGTCCCATCAGACACACGTAGCTGTACATGTTAAAGTCTCTTGTGATATTGTGTTGTTGTCAGTTGTTTGATCTGTGACAAGTTGTCATGATGATTTTGTTTTATCATGCTTTGGCAGGTAATTCAATCTCTTCCGATCCCATTACTGGAGGTGCCTCTCTCCCTGCTGAGCTATTTACTCCTATGCGATCCCAGTCGTTCTTTTTCCCACCTAAGAGAAGATTCTCCATTTTTTTTCACACCTCCAAAGAAGAGCCACCAGATTCTGCAAACCAGAACTGCCAGCTCTTTACTTTTTGAGTTGTTGCAGCAGCAGCATGTGTTTTGGGATTCTGCTGAGAAGTTCTTAATCGTGTTGTCCCAAGTAGCCGAGTGTTATTCCCAGCATTCTCACCGTGAGCTTCACATTGAAGGCTCAGTGCTGCAGCAGGCGCTGTCTCACCCTCATAACCAGATCAAGGCTGCCACATGTAGACTTATGGGAAATTTAAATCCATTCAGGTCTCCTATGCAGCAAACCCTACAACCTGATAGTTTCCAAAAGCTGATAGACTGTCTTCATGACTCCAGCCTGCCTGTGCGACAGATGGCTATCAGAGCAGTCGGTAACTGGCTGGGGCATCTTGCAGCATTTACAATGAGAAAGTCCAATGGAAAGAGCCATGACACTACATTGCAGCGGCGCAAGAAAGAACCAAATAAACAAAGTGGAACTTTGGCCACTTTAGTAGAGCGGAGATTGAACAATGAGGAGGGCTGCAGGTGGTTGGAGAAAGCGAGGAGGACGGTACCCAAGCTGGTGTCTCTGATCGCTGATCCTGACGCCCTGACACGCCGTCACTGTTGTGCAGCTCTGGGAAATCTTGTAAATTTTGAAGGCGTGGTGTCCTTCTTGTTGGAGGAAGGTGCATTCGGCTTACTGCTGAGAGCTGCATGCACAGATTTCCATTATACAGTGAGACAAGCTGCCATAGAAACTCTATTCTTGTACAGCAGAGAGGACTCAGTAAAACAGGTAACAAAAACACTTAACAGAAAGGTACATGATAGCTTTTCAGTTAGTCTGTTTCTGTTGTCAGTGTTAAGCTGAAGTAAATATTCGCAATAAAGCACGGTGTCAACAAGAATGTGTTAACACTAGAACAGGTTTCACAATTTTGACTTTTAATTTCTACAATGCACCTCTAATTTTTAGCGTTACAATTTTCAATCCCTTATGAACATTAATTGCATATTCAACAGGCAAACGTTTCTAAAACTATGTGTTATAATCCTTTAATTTTTGTCATTTTCTTTTTGCATTTATTGAAAGGTCCTGATGTCCCTGGATGCCATCAAGAGACTTCTTAAGGCTTCACAGTATGGGCCCCCCCAGTGTGACTACCATCGGCTCATGGCACTGCTGTAAATTCAGTTCAGGAGGGAGAGCAGCAGATTTAAATGGAATCAGTGAATAATTCTTGTGTGTAGTGCTACTCCCTCTTGTGTTCAGACGCATGGTAGAGGACCAAACAGTGATCATATCTTCCATTAGTTTTTCTCAAGTTTGTCTGAATTGAATTTTTATTCACAGAAAGAAAATCTTAGTCCAGTAATTGTTTTTGACTTCACTTTTCATTTTGTCGTTATTGTGTGATTGCGTGATAGTCTTTAAAAGAATAAATTCAACAGTTTAATTGCTCAGACAAAAAAAACACACACAAAAAAAAAACCAAGTGAGGCAAAAATTAAAAAAATATAGGAGGTAGCCGAACAGAATTAATGATCCACAAACGAGGACGAAGATCAGGGAGCAGAGATACGACCGGAAAAACACGAAGTGGACATTAGAGAACGCAACAAAGGTGAGCGTCAGCTTCCATCCCGGGAAGCGCCGCGTCTCCTGGTGCCGTGAACGCATCACACCTGTAGGATAGAACCGCAAAAGTGAGGGAAGTACAGAAAACAAGCGCAAAAAAAAATGCTTATTTTCATCAGCAGTTGTTTAAATTTCAGCAGAAAATGAGGCGAGGTTTGTTTCTAGAAGTGACAATTATCCTAGATGTTTTTCGTATAATCATGAATGTTCGTTCTGAGATCGGTTTGTAATTAACTTGTTCGGCTGCGTTCGGCAGTAGATGTCATGGATTATGAGGTTAAGTTACACGGAGATTAAAACCTTTTGAGGAAAACCCGAGTAACATTAATTTAATGTAAAATCTTTGGAAACATGGGCCTAAATAAAATGGACTATTCAGGCAAACGGGTTGTCGGAACGTGCCGTTTATTATTGCTCGTTTTCAATGAATTGACAATTAAGCATGATGGTGATTGTTAATATAAATAAAATAATATGAGTTATCATTTGTCCCGAGTTTCCGGGCTGCGTTGTCAGGTCAGAAGCGCAAATCAGCGTCCAACTACTCGAGGTTTGGACTTTATTTCGCTGAAAGACAGATTTACTTGCCTAAATTTAAATATATATATATATATATATATATATATATATATATATATATATATATATATATATATATATATATATATAAACTTATTTAAATGTAGATGACAGATTATTGATTTAGTTTAGTAACTAAATTTATTTCCGGTCAGTTCCAAAATCAAAGAGAAAATCTCCGGAGAAATTAAACACTCAACGGACAGAACTGTTGACACATTTTATTTTTTTAAGTAAAGAAAGTTGACTTCACACAAAGGAAACATCCATGATTTTAAAATCAACATGAAATCACAAAGCGTTAGAATGTCATTTAACATTTTTGGTTTACCAATCGGAGCTGAAATACGCAAAGGCTCAAACATGACAGGAATTTCTCTCCAAAATCAGGACAAACAGAAAACAAACAATACGTTTATATTAAGGTTATCTTTTAAAAAAAAAAAATGCGTAAAAAATCTACCCTCGGTTGAGGAATGTTTCACAGTCGCAGTGGTTATTTCTTTAGCAACAAATGGATTGGAAAATAATTTAGAGTATATACTCACAGCAAGGCCAACACCGCAAAAAAGCTTCAGAGAATCACCTAATGCGATTTTGCATTTAATTTTCTACAAAGGAAGGACGAACACTCCACTCCCACACATACATAAGTTAGTGCAGATCAGAGGCCTACAAATCTTATTGCCTTAACAGTCAGGAGTGAGAATCTCCAAATCGTTTCTGTAATCCTACATTTCCTATTTCAAGAGAGATGGCATACGGGAAATGTGCAGAGGCTGATAAAACTCCACTAGTTATAATATTTATACAGTAGGAAAACTTTTTCACCAGCAAAATTGGGAAATCAATAGTAGTGAAGTTTACCACCATCTGTAGGCTCCTGACATTGATCGTCTGCTGATATTTGTAGGACTGGAGGACAAACTGCATATCCTGAGCTGCAAAATAGATTGTACGATTTGCAATATGCAAACAAGGTATTTTTTTTTCAATTTGCAACAAATACAGTAAAATCTCATAACAGTGCAAAGTAAGTACAGTAGTTTTCATTTGGTTACAGAATGTATAATTTAGACATAATTTGCTATTACTGCTAAAAATTAATATACATTAAAAGTAATGCAAATATTTGGAACTTAAAAAAAAAAGAAAATACAGGAGACAAAGTTTTTTTTGTCAAAGCAGGGCGAACAGTAGATGTTTGACCTTAAGCAAGAGGGTAAATGGGAAAAGAGGAAGCACGTGCTTAAAACATACAAATTCTATTTACTATTATAACCATGTTAAATGTTATGTTAATAGACAGTTTGTCAAAAGTAAAATTTAACAATACTAAAAGGATTTTACATTTTTTTACATTTTTACTAAAGTTGATGGCAATGATTTTTGGCGCTTGTTCTTTCCACTCAAAGCCCCATTTCTTTTCATTTTTTTAAAAACATGAATAGCATTTAAAACCTCCTTCATTGATTAGACACTACAAAACATTCTAGAAATTTTCTTAAACTAAAGATGTGTTTAGAATTGAAATATTACTTCCATCCATCCAATTCCTGTAACTGCTTGTCCTGCACAGGGGGTTGGAGTCTATCCCATCATGGGGCGGGAGGCGGGGTGCACCATGAACAAGTTGTCAGTATATGACATGGTCAACACAAGAGCAGACAGACAAGCATTCATTCACATTCACACCTACCCACAATTTGAGCTATTGATTCACCTATATTGTTTTTTTTATTTTGTTTTTTGTTGGAAAGTAGGGTGATGCCAGTGAACCCAGACAGAACCCATGCAGATGGGGGGAAAACACAACTTCACACAGAAAAGTCACCAGTCCTCAGGTGGATAAGAACCCAGGACCTGTGAGGCAACAGTGTTACCCCCACACCACCCCACATGTTTACAAAGATATTTGACTATTTGAACAACCTAAAAAGAAAGGTGACAGTAAAAATTCTATTGCTGACATCAATTCCACTGTAAGGCGATTAAAATATTAGACCTGCATAACAAATAATTGAATAGTAGATTCACACACAATGAGAGCTATTAAAATGATTGTCATTTAAAGTATTGCAATGCCACAGTGCAGGTTCAAGTGAACAGAGTGAAAGCAATGGAGGCATTAGATAGAGGGCTGCATTGAAAAAGTAAAAAACAATTCACAACAGCAAAGCATGCATTGCCATGCCATGAAAAAAAAATGAACTATCAAACATTTTCCCTGTGACTCCCTCGTTTAATGTGCAGGATGTTGGTCTTACGCTGTTGTGTCCTGTTTGTGCCTTTGGCTACGAGCCTTGTAAACTTCAATCAGCAGATCTTTGACATACTGGATCTCTCGTTCCACTGACTCTGCCTTGTCCCGGAGCTCCCGGTTCCTCCCTTCAAGACAATGCAGCTGTTCCTCCAAAGAATCTAACTCCGCCCTTTTTCGCTGGCGATACCTGCATTTAACAAAAAATAAATACATACCATCTTTAATTATCAAATCACATTAAAACATCGTCAGGGACAAATTGATAATTACCTGTGAGCGGCCGTTTTGTTCTGATCTCTCTTCTTCTGTTTACGCTCGCCACCTTCAGCTGGAATAATGTCCACTTCGTATTTTAAAGCACAGTGGTCTTCCTTCAGCCCGCATGCTTGCCTATGCCCTGAAGACTCCAGGTTCAGACTTTCCCTGGCCATTAGAAGACACTCTGGGCTCTGATCCTCCAGAAAATTACAGTGTAAATCATGTTGCCCTATCTGCAGACTCTCTGATTTGACCTGTTCCTCAATGTTGCCAAAGAAGCTATGATAGGCCTCTGACTGTGGTGTTGCTGGAGGATAACAACCTTCGCTGCTGTCTGATTTCCAAGAAACGCTGGCTTTTGTCACCTCCATAGTTGTTTTGATACTATTCAACACCTCGCTGTTACCGGTGCCTCCACTGACCTCCCTCATGCTATACATCAGTAGATCCTCTTTCTTATGTGGAATATCAAATGATCCACCAAAGCCAAATCCACCACCGACAACCTTCCCACCACCTATTACATCCTGACTGAAACAGCAATTTTTCTCTTCTTTTGGTAGAACGCTGCATCGTCTGACCTCAACCGCACTACCCAAACAGTAGCTTTTCCCAACCACCTGCTGGTCCTCTATACAGCCGTAGGTACTTGTAAGCGTCACTGCTGCATTACCTGAGTTACTGCCTTTGGAACCCAACAAACTGTTGTCATAGCCTTCACTGACCCGCAAACCATCAGAAACTCTTTTTCTACCACACCCACTGGGGCGACTGCAGCTGTATGGGGCGTGTCTAGAACTTTTGGATCGCCCAATGGGCCCACCACAAATACTCAGCAGGTCCAGTTCTCCCGTTGCCAGGGTAACAAGAAGTGGATTGGACTCCGATTGGCTGGATGTGGAGTATGACGAGTATGGCATCTGACTGAATGGCTGAGGAGCTACTGGTAGTGGACCCCTGTCGCATTTCCCCACCCGCTGCCCTTTCTCCGGCAGCGGTTCGGACAGGAAGTAGTCCTCCAGTTGGGCAAGTTCCTCTTGCAGCAAAGAGGTCATGACCTCCAAGTCAGAGGGCACCTGGATGTCATTCTGAAGAGGCGAAGGTGGAAGGGAGGCATTGGTGGAAGAGGGAGAGGAAGGAGGGTTTGGGAGGTACGACGAGAAATCCACTTCTTCCGTCATCCAGTCAGTGAGACCATTACCTATTGAGAAAAGACATATAAGCACAGTCGTTACATGCTGTTGGGTGTAAGGGAATAATACAGCTAAAAATTTAAGTTAATCCAAACATATCTGTTATTCGGTTTCAACGTAGCAGTATTTTAGAGTTGTAACCTAATAAACGTTCGCAAATCCAAAGCAAATTTTTTTGTATATAGGCGTAGCTAGTTTATTACTTACTGTTCAAGAAGGACGAATGTGCTGCAGTGCTGAGCCCACCTGAAATGGGGAAAAATATAAAAAAACGTACTTGCTGCAACTCACCAATTAAGTGCTGACTCTCCTCTGACACCTCCCCCCTGCACCCCTGTGATTGGCTGTGGTTAGCCTGTGGGTGAGAGAGAGTGAGGGGGTCTGCCGGGCAGACACGAAGAGTCTTCCAAACAGGAGCTGATGTTGCCATCATTTTGTCTGCTGGTACGTAGATTTAGTCCAAGTCCAAACATATGCTGAGAATACGCAGGGTTTGACAGATGAGCCACAGAGAGCAGGGCTGGGTGAGCATAATGACACCTAGAGGGTAAACACAAATAGAGATCAGAAAACGTATCCAGTCCACTGAACACTGAAGGGATTGCTTCTGCTTCCCTTCGAAAGTTTCCGAATGCGACACAATCTGTTAACGATAAAGAGATCATTGAGTTTTGAGCAGTGCATCTCTGGACTAGAGATGTCAGTAGCATATACAATGAAATATAAATTATTTTAAAAAGAATTTAAAATGAGCAACCCTAAAAAAAAACAACCCTTAGTAATGGCTGATATAGTGCAGAAGTAAGAGCTGTGTACTTTGGCTTTGTCTCTAAGTCAAAATGTACATAACATCTTCAAAACACATGGGACCAGGATTCTTCCACCAGCTCCACTGTTGTCAAGAAACAGACCTACTCTCCAGACACCTTGATCATTAAATCACATTATAGCAGGTCATCTGCTACTTACTGTAGCAGATGACCTGCTACTTACTTTTTAATGTGATTACCTCTGTTTCATGACTTAAGCAATTTAGATGACAGTAAGGTGGCATGTAAATAAAATCCTGGCAAATAATGGCTAACATCTTAAAGTGACAGGAACGTGATGTTTTTTAATCTTAAAACACATCACGTTCCTGTCACTTTAAAATATCGGGCCATCAAAAAATAGCTAGGAATACCTAATATTTACATGCATTAATAACATAACAAACAAAAATCAAACCATAAAGTGAATGTAATTTTAAAAAACAAACAATGTACAGTATAGGAATATAGCATGAAAATATTTTAAAAAGAATAAAATATTTAAAGCAGAGAACCCAAAGATTCGTACAAAACAGACATAACAAATAAATAACAGTGACACAACACATTAGTTGTATGGATAACTAGTAGAAACTTTGACTTACTCCATCATTGCAGAGAAATGTAGAGCACTTGGGGGTGCGTTGCTAAAGCAAAGCACGAGTTCTTATCGGGTCCAACAACTACACGAATTCAAAGAGCCATATTTGAGCTCGGAAAAGCCGGGAGGGCGTAAGGAGGACGAGTTGTTGCTTTGTTGTGGTCGACCTGTAAACTGAGGAGCTGCCTCGCTGCGAGGACGCGTCAGTTCATTCACACCTAGCAACCAACTGCGTCACCAGGAAAAACCGCGGCGCCGCTCGTGGATCCCTCCGCCCCCCTCCACCGCGTCTCGCGGAGATCCCACAAACTCTCCGCCGCACTCCGTTCAGAAGTTGCGTTACTTCTGTCAGTAGTACTACCACCTAATGCAGTGCATCAGGTCATGTCTCACACTGAAAGGGAATTATGGAAAGATATTTAAAACAAATGTAACACTAATTTTAAACGACAAAACCGAAATATATAAAAATCACTTCGTAGCTGATTTATAATTTAACCTTATTGTTGACGAATACTAACTGAGGTCACAAACAAGTGGCTCCGATTTTACCTGTCGTTTAAAAGCACAATTTTTAAAGTAATAATGTTATGTCCCGTGGATAGTTCTTCATCCACATGAGGCCGTTCAAACACTTTTATATTGATTGCTCTACAAATGAATTGAAATTTATATTTTTGTGTGAACGCTGTACTTGAGTAAACAGCTGTAGTCCTGCAGTTCAGAGACGGAACCTTACTATGTGGTATTGTATTGAGTTGGTGGGGGACTATTTGATTAACGACGCACTTTGTTGTTCAGTAGTGGTCTGTTGCATCTCCGTTGCATCAGTGGTCCACGCTCATTGTCATTGGCTGTGCGTGCTCAGCCTGCCGCTCCCTCATTGGTCCGAATTGACTACATGTGAAATTTGATTGGTCTACTGTAGGTAAGGCAACATATCACTGTATTGTTACCGTTTTTTTTCCTGCTGTACTGACTGTGCACATGTTTCAGGTAAACAAACCGGGAATCACAGCTGTGAAAAGCTTAGAGTTTTACCAAGCTTATCCATGTACTTTCAAAACAGTTTAACCCATCTTCATCAAATCATTTGAGAAAAAGTCTATTTTAGGAAATTTAAAAAAGAAATGACAGTGCATGTTCTTTTATTTATTTATTTATTTATTTATTTATTTATTTGCTTATTTGCTTATTTGCTTATTTATTTATTTATTTATTTTACAAAACTTTAGAGATTAAGCTACTATCGTTTACTCCAAAAATGTTTCAATTTATGTTTTGGCTTAGATTTTCTTCCATGAAGTGTATCAAACTTAAAGAGATGAAATGTCACAAAGTCAGTGAATAATGGGAATAGATTATTCACCCTTTGTTGTTGACTTTTATCCTAACACAATTTGAAAATCCTTGTTTTTGTGGCTAATTTAGAAAGACACAGCTGTCAGAGCTAAATTAATTTACTTGAAAAGACTGTCAATAACAATTATTTGTGGAATAAATCTTTGTTTTCCTCCTTTCAGCAAATCCCTAAGCTGTGTGAATGTGCTGTTCTCCTGTTGCTATAGTAATAGCGGACACTGCCCCCTATTTTAGACCTGTTTTGTGGTTGCTGTTGCCATGGGATTTGCATGTCTCTTTCTCTCTCTCTCCCTCTCTCTGTGTCTCTCTCTGTTTCTCTCTCTGTGCCTCTCTCTCTCTCTCTCTCTCTCTCTCTCTCTCTCTCTCTCTCTCTCTCTCTCTCTCTCTCTGTCTCTCTCTCTCTCTCTCTCTCTCTCTGCCCCCCCCTTCTCTCTCTTTCTCCTCCTGTCTCTTTACCTGCTGTTTTCCTTCCACCCCGTCTCTATTTTTGCACCCATCCTTGAGGAACCATTCCTCCATCTGATTTGCTGAGTTGCATCTCTGTGACATTATCGTTTTGTCAAAAAACCAATGGGCTTATTTCCAGTATTGCTGAATTTGCATACTGAGTGGACACACAGCATTTCTCCTCTAGGGCTGAGCAGCATGTCTGCATATTGATTAAAAGTCTGGAGCCAGACAACTTAATTGATGGCATGCATTCACAGTAACCAGAATGAAAGAGGATGATTTGTTTCTTTGAATAAGGTTTATCTACAGAAACTAAAGTAGTAGGATGATTGTTTTAGGGCACAGAGTTGACAAAAGATTATTTGTGTGAGTCATTGAAAGGGACAGCCCTGATACAGAGGAGCAATTCAGCAAAATGTCCATGGAGTGGTAGCTAACATATGAGTGAAGCATTGAGAGATTAGCAGAAAGGCAACCTGATGCAATCCGGATAAATGTGGTTGTAATGGAGACCAGATTGAGACAGTAACTGGCAAAGTTGGAAGGTCTCCCAGGAAATCGCTGACTGCTCTCGCTGTCTCTATTAATTGGTCTACTGAGAGCTTCCTGTTTGCGCATCATAAGAGAATCCAAGGTATTCATGACAACAGTGCTGCTTTGCCCCAGTGTCTCACAGGGTGCAGTTTCCTTTTGTCATTTAGGAGAGGATATAAAATGAGTAATTTACACCCTAAAAAACCTTTAATACCCCCTCTCACTTTAGGTAATCCAATGGGCTCAAAGACTCAGTGCCAAATCTGGCTAATCCAGATTTTCCTGGTTATAACAATGCAAGGGAAAGTTTTTAAACTTTGGCTCAAGTTGAACTTCAGATACATTTGAGATATTTAACATCATAGTCCATAACAAGCTGTCCACCCGTTGATACCCGATTCTATTGTCTGAATATTGTCTTTTAACCCAGAAGTCAGAGAAGTGGATGCTGCATGCCAAGTGCACATGTGGCACGTTAGTAGGGATTACACCATCATTTCATCATCATCTCTCTCAGAATTTATTGTCCTCAACTTTTGCCCTTCTTTGAACATGCGATGAAAACATGGGATTCAGTTAAAACTTGTGAATGGATGCTGCTCAGGGGGGATTTGTCCATGTTTTTGAGTGTGCTCAGTCTTCAGATCACCCCCATTTATTTGTACATTTGGTGTGAAATCACTTCATCAAGTTTAAAATAGTGACAAGCATAATAAAACTTTAATTTATGCATGTTGTCGGGCTTCTTTAATTTGCATCCAACCATGACAGATCTGAGTCAGTCACAGGTTTGTGTTTATTTTCTATTCCTCAAGGACTTCTTGATAAGTGGAACGTGTTTGATGCAAAGGACTACAGTGACTGTTTCACCCTTTGTCCTAATTTTTGGGAGATCAGAAAACTGGAACAATGGTGAAGCTCATCTCGCACTGACCTGGCACCAGAAGACTGAACTCTATATTGTAAATGTTAACTTTGGTGTGCACAGGTAAGGGAATTGTTCCACATTGAGGATGAAATTTCTAAGACTTGGAGGAAAGAAGAAAGAAACCACAACAACAACAGATAAACCAAGACTGTAAATGTAGTGTAGCTGTTCTGGGTACTCCAGCTTGCTGTTCGTGCATCACTTCTGTCCTTCAAACTTTTAGCTCTTGTGGTCTCGAGCGGTTCGTCGGTGTCATTCACAGCTCAGGCTGTCGAGCCATTTAAAACTCCAGAGGCTCAGCGTCTATCACCTTTGAGTTTTACTCAGCCAATATTCATCCGGACCACGTGTTTTATATTCAAACTGTTTTCATCACAGTGTCTGTTCATACTGAAAACACACTGTTCATATTGTTAAGAAATCTGAATAAATGTGTGAAGTCACCTCAAACTGGTACGTTTTGATTTCAGCAATCTGCATTTGGTTGTTTTGTCAGTAAGAACACACACATACACATACACCTATATACACACAAATACATAAAAGCAGATTTTCATGAAACTCTGAAGAAGGTTGAGTCTCAGGCCAGAAATTCATCCATTCAACTTTGGCATTTTTATACTTTCATAGGCATAGACTGTTTTTAGGCTAAGTAGACAAATGCACTAATGGTATTTTATTTATTGGTGGGATGCTACTAAAAAGCTTCACTTCCCCTCTATGGCTGGTGAAGAAAGAGGAACATTCTTCACTGGGGTGATTTTGTGGTATTCTCAAACCTTTATTATTATTGTTCATCTCATTAGGTCAGTGCTGGTGCTTTTCTTTATTTCCCCTCAGGATGTTTTTCACATGCCATCGTTGTGCTTGCCATGAAATCCAAAAACATGTGTCTTGTATTGTACTTTAATGACTTGTATACATCGTGTACCATATTTTGAATTAACCGCTGTCATCTTAAATTGCCTTCAAAGGGGGAAGATGATTTGTTCAAAGCAGTAAACATGAAGAGTCGCTGGTGTATCTGATGCATTCAGTGAAAGCTTCTCTTTTCAGCTGTGTGTTTGAGCGTGTGAGCGTGTGTGTGTGGGGGGGGGCATGTTTGGGGCTGGGCAGGATATTTTTCTCTTTAATCTTCTAAATTACTCTGAACTGAAATGTGGAAATGCAGACTACTAAATGTCTGAAATATCATGCAGGATGTGAGCAGACACCTTTGACGTGGTACTATAAGTTCACCCTCTCAGCTGAGCGATATCTCTATTTCATCAGATTTTCTTCAGGTTGTTTCCAGATGAGGTTAATATTTCCCTTTAATGTTGACAAAATACATATGAAAGCTGCATTAATTTACCCACCATCTGCCTTACTTGTGGTTGAAGGGCTTGAGGGAAAGGCCAGTCTGAGGGCGTGAAAGTAGGTGTTGATTCATTAATATTTCACCAACAATAAGAGTGTGTCACTCAAAATCAATCACTGTGGTAATGAGCTCCTGCTTGCCCTCTTAAAGATGTGTTTATTATTCAGCGGGTGAACCGGAGACTCAAAAGCCCTTTTCACACAGCCGTTTAAAGGCGGTAGTGTTGCATCTTCATTGCACCTCACTGTTCTGTAGAAACCTTACAAAGGCAAAAAGTGGGGTCATTGTTGTTCTGTCTCTGTGCCGGTAGTACAAGCCGTAATTCCATGTAATCAGTGTCTGTATGAACAAAACAAACCGATGAAGCTGAAAGGTGTTGTACTTTGACGATGTGTTATGCGTGTGGCCTTCTACCAGGAGATTTAAAAGCAGGAAGTAGCCGTTAGCAGCTAACTCAAAGAAGAAAACGTCTATTAGAAACAAGAAAGCTGAGAGCAACGAGGGATTTCCAAGAACTCCTTACTATCAGACATGGGGATGAAATCAGCCACCATCTATCCAGGAAGGTAAATGATTATTAGTATTATTTACTAATCACTGCTCAACACATACAAAGCATCAAACGAGATAGCAACGTTTTATATTTCCATCCGCAGCATGAAGTCACAGACTCATGTTGTTTCAGTTTTGGTTGATTGAATTAAATTATCGTTGCAATAAACATTACTAAAATCAACACTCTTCAAACCAGAATATGAAATTAAAATTTGTCCTTCCACATGCTGAATCTAACGTGAAACTGTCAGTGTACAGCTGTAATTACCTTATTAACTGTATGGAACATAATAAACCCAGTTGTACATCATTACCTACCTGCATGTCACAGATCTGAACTGGGACGCATTGAAAAAAAATGTGTGAAGATAACTTTGTGGAGAAATTCATACAAAAACATGTTTTTGAGAAGCGTTTTGTTTTTTTTTATACAAATTAAAATTTCTTGATGTTGAATCATGCATGTTAAGTTGTGTGTAATTTCACGTCATGTGTTTTATCTTCTTTTAGCACACCTCTTGCAGGGCTACATGACATAATTAAAGGCAGTGTGCCAGATACATGTGTATGTGGGTTATGATTTTACCTATGCAGAATCTTATGTAGATAATGAGCCAATAAACTACTGACACCATCTGATTCTCCTCTAAATAAAGAAATCTTCACTGAAATGGAAATACAGCAGCTCATTAGGACAGAGAGTATTTACAGAAATGTAGTAATTAACAACTTGTTTGCCAGGGACACTAATTAAGGAAGCAAAAACTGAATTGTCCTCAGTTTAAACAATTTGTCCGTAACTAGTGTGTTACACAAACAAACCAAGATGCATCATATACATTTATTTATTTATTAGATAAATGATATTTATGCAATATCACAGGGCTGTAATTTATGAATTTGTTAAAACATGATGTAATTTCTTCAACATTGATGTAAATACAAATACATTAATACTGTATTATTATTCTGAATGAAAGCCCTTGGATCAGTATATAGGTCAATATCAACATTTTCTAAAAAATCCGACAAAAGATAACAAAAATTTGGCACCAAATAATGCATTATGAATAGCTAACATCTTTTAAAATATTTTATGCTCAATTTTATGTATTAATAGTGTTGTTAAAGTATTGAGAGATTAGTTTGTCATCTGAGAAAAACTTAAAAAGCTCAAGACGAAGTATAAGCGTATCAAAAGGGGGAAGAGGCATTGGTTAGAGTGATAACACTGCATGCATGGATCAGCTTCACAGGAGGGAACTGATCAAGCAAATCTCATTACACTGTGTTTCAAGAGAGACTGAGATCGAACTGACTGGGGGCTCCCTGCAAAGAGCCACTGGTACATTGCTCAAACTCCTTTCCTTCTCACAGTGGCTGGAACATAATTACGTCTCTTAAATTCTTTCATATTCACCCCTGTTGTCACAAAGCCCTCATTTGCTTGAAAATATCAGGCTTTTCACAAGAGCCCCAGATTTTTCATCTTTTCAAATGTCCCTCAGTCACACACAATATCGGGTCGTGTGCCGTTAGTTTCAGTTCCAGCTTTACGGGCCCTACGGATCTGTCACACAGTGGTCCCTCAAGTCATGAACTGTGTGTAGCCCTCGGCGCCCGTTACTATGACATCCATCCAGATCCTCATGGCCTCCGGGGATGGGGCGACCATGTAGTAGAGTCTGTCGTGAGTTTTGACACAGAAGGTCAAAGATGGATTGGGGCTCTAGGGATCATAGCAAAAGAAAGGGACATTTTAAAGCACGCTACACCTGTCCCTTTTCCTTTGAGATGGTTGTCAAACATCAGAAAAAATTTAATTGTTATCAGAATGAATCCATTCTAATCAGGATCTTCCTGGTCCTTTGAAAATCTCTCCCAACTGAAAATATCTTACTTTTTAATTTGACAGGATAATTGAAATTTATTTGATTTTTTAGTCGTTTATATCTACCATTTGACTAAAAAACAATTAAACATACAACAGAATATTATAATACAATATTAATATTACTAAGTTAAGTTTGTTATGAGGAATTGTATGTGTAGGAGCAAGTTCAAGATATGATAATACTAATATTTTTAGAATTGAATTGTTATTTTGAAATGTGATTATGCAGTTTTTTTTATTCAAAAATATAAATTTAGAAAAGATATTACACAGCCATTCATATGCGTTAAAACCAAACATAAGTAAGTAAAGAAGAAAGAGCATTGGTTACCTTGGTGGCACTACGTAGGTGATCGTAATAAACCTCTTCAATTGCCTGGAAGTAAATGAGCCCTTTCAGCTTGTTCTCATGCTTGTCTGGAAGGAGAAAAATAAAAACATTTTAAGTAACATTACCTTGTGTGTGTACCTGATGCAAGACCTCTGTCAGCCCAGGCGATAGACAGCACCGCCAGCCAGCAATGACAGGAAACATGTTTGTTTTTGGACAAATAATCTTAGACAGACTTTTTTGGAAAAAATATTTCATGTTATTCTTAGACCTGGGTCACACCTGTAGAGACGCACAGTAGGTATATGACCATACAATATTCTGTCTCATATTTCCAATAACATTTGGGTTATATTGAACTGACAGAGTACAGTAAGTACACTGCTCATATATCATGTGTACTCCTAAAATATCTGATTACAAATAACGTTTTTCATTAATAGTGTTTCTAATAATATTAAAATGTTTAATATTTCTAAAAATATTCTAACATTATTAAAATATTTTACAATATCTTTTTAATGATATGAACAATCTTAATTCATATCAATATTTTGTAGTTTTGTGAAACAGTGTATGGGGAAATGTGTCTGATAAAAAAAGTATAATGTGAATCCTACAGCATACTGGCAGTTATCCAGGTACATTAAGAGTCAAGAGAAGTAAAATTCATAGAAAAGAGACCTACAAATAGACCTTTGAACAAAATAGCCTGAAAAAAAAGAACATTTTCTAAGACGTAGTCTGAAATGGTACATTGTAAATGACATTTTCACTTCTCACAAAAACATGTGAGTCAACTTGAGCAAAGAGTTTGGAGACAACTCATCTTCCGTCTTTGCCGAAAACCCTCATTAATCTGGGATCTGAGCAATTCAACAGTGAATAGTGATGTTAGATTGAGGAGTATTGATTTTTGCGTTCATATATTGTTATTATCTAATCTTGATTAGATTACTTTAAATAGGAACATTAAATAGTTTCATAACTGTTATTTTATACACACACAAAAAACCACAAAACCTGCCATAATAGCAGTTTGCAGACAGAGAAACAAAAACTTAAATCTCAATAAAGAATTCGACACAGAACCAGCAGGAAGGTGTTAACTCTTTTTTCCCGGCGACACATAACCCATAGGTATGAGCAGCGCTGTGTCAGAGTAAAAGTTAATTAAAAGTGCAAGTCTATTTCAAGCTATGCCTGAAGTCTTTACCATCCCATTAATTTGACTTGTTTTCCTCAGTCGTACTTTGTCTGTGGTTTTTTTAGCCTTTTGCCTGCGAGTGGGAGTCACATTTCCAGATCTTTTTGTAAATCCCTTGCCTTTCTTTTCACCACTGGATTTGATCTTTCAGTTCAGCATTTCCCTTCAGGCTGGTCGGACCCTGTTGCCCGTGTTATGGACTCCTCTATTCATTCACTAAACATCTTTATGAATTTTGAAGTCACTCCATACTGAGGCAATTAGTAGTTGTAGATGAATCATGTAGAGAAAGCTAACTGGACATGCTGTAGTCACTGGACTGTTCAGGGCTTTTAACTGCAGGTATTTGAATTTGAGGGAGAGTCATATCATGTCTAAGATGAGTTGGCTTCATATAAAATCATTCTAAAGCATTTCTGGATTCCACTCCTGTTCAAACACACAGTGCTCTTCCATGCAGCTAAGAAACAAACATTAAGCAACAATTAATGGCAATCTTTTGAAATACATGTGACACTTTCTTCTACTTTTCCTTTTCCACAAGTCAAATCTGCTTAGTAATGAGATAAATGTTTTTGAAATGTGAGATTCGTTTTATTAGTCACGAACAAGCCAGGAGCTAGCCCCCACCCGGAGAAAAACACATCTAAAGAAAACATTGCATCTTATTTCATCACCATCATCACCATCATCTTCGTCAGGAGTAAGGGGGTGAAAAGGCTAGGCAAGTGAGGGGGGGGGGCAAAGAGAACAGGGGCGACAGCAATGAAAATATCCTTGGAATGTAATTTGAACTGGATTGTAAAATAATGTCTGAAAAGTGTGCTTGTGAATTATATAGAAAACCAAAAGCTCCTATTTCAAATTCAGGGGACAGGCTAATAGACGTAAAAAGTACAAACTGACTTTGGCTTTAGCACACAAGAACGCGGCAGAAAATTAACTGAATGCAGCTTTAATGAGTGTCTAGTTCCTGACAGTTGGACACAAGTCCAGAAACAACATTCTTAAGTAGAGCATCAGTCATGTGTTGGGACAGCAGAATTACTGAAGTCCAACGTTTGCTGGTGAATACAATAAAACAGAGAATTCTACTGCAAAATGGTTCGAGTCCTTAAATCTGACAGCAGTGAAGCACCAGACTTCATTTGGATAAGTCAGAAAGAAAATATGACTCTTAATAGAGAATCCAAAACATATAATAGGCTCCTATCAAGCCAGCATTCCATGATTTAACAGAACTTTAACAGAGGCACAAACTTTGAGGGATGTTTTTCCATAAAGTCATCTCTTTATAGAATTTGCGAAGCACTTTGAAGAACAATCTAATGTAGCCAGTAGAGGACACAAGCCAATGTCTTAATGTGCCGGTCCCAAGCCCAGATAAATACAAAGGGTTGCGTCAGGAATGGCATCCGACGTAAAACTTTTGCCGAATCAAATCAATGACTTCCATACCGGATCGGTCGAGGCCCGGGTTAACAACGATCGCCATCAGCGCTGTTGACCTACAGGGTGCCGGTGGAAATTGGACTACTGTTGGTCGAAGAACGAGAGGAGGAAAGCGTGCCCATAAGAAGAGAGAGAAGAGGAACGCCAAGAGTATAGGACTGAGAGTAGGGACGTTGAATGTTGGAACTATGACAGGAAAAGGTAGAGAGTTGGTTGATTCAGAGGAGGAAGGTAGACATACTGTGTGTCCAGGAGACCAGGTGGAAAGGTAGCAAGGTTAGAAGTTTAGGAGCAGGGTTCAAGTTGTTCTATCATGGTGTAGATAAGAAGAGAAATGGAGTAGGAGTTATCTTGAAGGAGGAGTTTGTTAGGGATGTCCTGGAGGTAAAAAGAGTGTCAGATAGAGTGATGAGTCTGAAGCTACAAATCAAAGCTGTGATGTTCAATGTTGCTAGTGGGTATGCTCCACAGGTAGGATGTGAGCTGGAGGAGAACGAGAAATTCTGGCTGGACTTTGATGAAGTGATGCAGTGCATACTTAGAAGTGAGAGCGTTATCATTGGTGCAGACTTCAATGGACATGTTGGTGCAGGTAACAGAGGTGATGAGGAGGTGTTGGGCAGGTGTGGTATCCAGGAGAGGAACGCAGAAGGACAGATGGTACTTGGCTTTGCAAAAAGGATGGAAATGGCTATAGTGAATACTTTCTTCCAGCAGATGCAGGAACATAGGGTGACCTATAAGCGTGGTGGTAGGAGCACACAGGTAGACTACATCTTATTTAGACAGTGTAATCTGAAGGAGATCAGTGACTATAAAGTAGTGGTAGATGATAGTGTAGCCAAACGGCATAGGATGGTTGGTGGTGTGTAGGATGACTCTGGTGGTGAGGAAGATGAAGAGGACAAAGGCAGAGCGGAGGACAAAATGGTGGAAGCTGAAAAGGGAAGAGTGTTGCAGGACTTTAAGAAGGAGTTAAGACAGGCTCTGGGTGGTCAGGAGGTGCTGCCAGATGACTGGACAACTACAGCTAATGTGATTAGAGAGAAAGGTAGGAGAGTACTTGGTGTGTCATCTGGAAGGAAAGTAGATGAGACTTGGTGGTGGAATGAGGAGGTACAGGAGTGTATACAGAGAAAGAGGTTAGCTAAAAAGAAGTGGTACACTGAGAGGACTGAGGAGAGTAGACAGGAGTACAGGGAGATGCAGCGTAATGTGAAGGTAGAGGTAGCAAAGGCCAAAAAAGGGGCTTATGATGACTTGTATGCTAGGTTGGACAGTAAGGAAGGAGAAACTGATCTATACAGGCTGGCAAAACAGAGAGACAGAGATGGGAAGGACGTGCAGCAGGTTAGGGCGATTAAGGATAGGGATGTAACTGTATTGACAGGTGCCAGTAGTGTGATAGGAAGATGGAAAGTGTACTTTGAAGAGTTGATGAACGTGGAAAATGAGAGAGAACAACGACTAGAAGAGGTGACTGTTGTGGACCAGGAAGGAACACAGATCACTCAGGATGAAGTGAGGAGGGCATTGAAGAGGTTGAAGAGTGGAAAGGCAGTTGGTCCTGATGATATACCTGTAGAGGTTTGGAAGTGCCTAGGAGGGGTGGCAGTAGAGTTTCTGACTGGGTTGTTCAACAGGATCTTAGATAGTGAGAAGATGCCTGAGGAATGGAGAAGTGTGCTGGTGCCCATTTTTAAGAAAAAGGGAGATGTGCAGAGTTGAGGCAACTACAGAGGAATAAAGCTGATGAGCCATACAATGAAGTTATGGGAAAGAGTAGTGGAAGCTAGACTAAGGGCAGAAGTGAGCATTTGTGAGCAGCAGTATGGTTTCATGCCAAAAAAGAGTACTACAGATGCAGTATTTGCTTTGAGAATGTTGATAGAGAAGTACAGAGAAGGCCAGATGGAGCTGCATTGTGTCTTTGTAGATCTGGAGAAAGCTTATGACAGGGTGCCCAGAGAGGAACTGTGGAATTGTATGAGAAAATGTGGAGTGGCAGAGAAGTATGTTAGAGCGGTGCAGGACATGTATGAGGACTGTAAGACAATGGTGAGGTGTGCTGTAGGTGTGACAGAGGAGTTCAAGGTGGAGATGGGACTGCATCAGGGATCAGCTCTGAGCCCCTTCTTGTTCGCTATGGTGATGGACAGGCTGACAGACGAGGTTAGACAGGAATCTCCATGGACTATGATGTTTGCAGATGATCTGCAGTGAGAGCAGGGAACAGGCGGAGGAGAAGCTAGAGAGGTGGAGGTTTGTCCTGGAAAGGAGAGGAATGAAGGTTAGCCGCAGTCAGACAGAGTACATGTGTGTGAATGAGAGGGACCCAAGTGGAAGAGTGAAGTTACAGGGAGAAGAGATCATGAAGGTGGAGGATTTTAAGTACTTAGAGTCAATAGTCCAGAGCAATGGAGAGTGTGGAAAAGAGGTAAAGAAGCGTGTACATGCAGGATCGTAAGGGTGGAGAAAAGTGTCAGGTGTGATGTGTGATAGAAGAGTTTCAGCTAAAATGAAAGGAAAGGTGTACTAAACTGTGGTGAGACCAGCGATGTTGTTTGGTCTAGAGAGAGTGTCACTGACCAAAAGACAGGAGGCAGAGCTGGAGGTAGCAGAGATGAAGATGCTGAGGTTCTCTTTGGGATCAGGAATGAGTACATCAGAGGGACAGCACATGTTAGAGGTTTTGGAGATAAAGTCAGAGAGACCAGCCTGAGATGTTTTGGACATGTCCAGAGGAGAGATAGTGAATATATTGGTAGAAGGATTCTGAGTTTTGAACTGCCAGGCAGGAGGCCTAGAGGAAGACCAAAGAGAAGGTTTATGGATGTAATGAGGGAGGACATGAAGGTAGCCGGTGTGAGAGAAGAGGATGCAAAGGACAGGGTTAGATGGAGGCAATTGATTCCCTGTGGTGACCCCTGAAGGGAAAAGAAGGAAAAGAAGAAGAAGACTTTGAAGAACAATCTCCTCATACAACGCAATGGCTTGTTGGAAAGACATTTTAGCTGAAATGTGGTGTTTATGGCTCAATAGATCACTTTCAGTTACTCCAAATGCACAGAAAATGTGTTTATCATTATCTATAGTTCAATGCAGTATTCATGTTTGCTGGATTTTTTCCTACTTTATAATATAGTGTTGGGTTTTTCAGTTTTTGTGTAGCCAGGTGAACTTTACTCATCCTGTGATGTTAAAACCTCTCAGCATTTCAACCAACAGAGATCAAATATTAACTCCTCCTTTCTGTAAGAAATGTTTTTATTAATATGGGTTTTTTTAAATTACAATCACTCCAATATTCCCTGGACTAACTGCATCTGAAACTAAATTAATTTACAGCATTTTTATTCCTCAACAGACACGTATTACTATAGCAACCCATCAGTTAAAATCATCACTTAGCAAATACATTTGTCAGTTCTCCATACTAACCAGAAACGTTTCCTTACTTGCATCCATGTAATTTCCATGACATGTACAGTAATTATTCTGATGATGATTCTACACGTGTGAGTAGATATAGCTATCTCTTACATAACAGACACTGACCACGTTGTGACTACCTGATATATCAGTGAATCCTCACCCACATAATAGGAGAAGTTCCTCTTCATCCGGTCAAAAACAAACCAGCGTTTCTTCCACGACTTGATTTTGCCACCCATCTTCACCAGGTGGCCCTTGCACATCTTTTCTGTGAGGATGATGAAGGGGCAGGTGTCTATGCTGTGTCCGGATGACTCCACGTGGGCACGCAGGTCAAACTCTTCCTTAAGGTTTGGCAGATATCTCGTCATTGGTCGGGCCTAAGAGGAAAGGAGATGTAGACAGGAGTAAGTGGCAGAGCCTGAGGAGAGTTCTGAGACTTCATTGGCATATTAAATGATTCTATTCCTTTATGTTATGCTTTCAATACAGACTCCTTTTTATAAATAAATATAGGAGGCTGTACAACACCTGCCTGGCTTTTTTTTTTAATTCTCAAAAATGGAGACAGCTTTCAAGTCTCAAATCAAGTCTGCAGGGATACAAACTTCCAGCAAGTCAAGTCACAAGTGACGTAAACCTGCTGTAATATTTGATTTTCTGGCCATTGAAGAAAAACAGAAACAAGTTATGAACACAACATCATACTGTATATCTAGCTGTTGAGCATTTCTGCTTTTTTTAAAATCATGACACAACGAAGCATTAGCTCTCATGTGGAGTTGTACATCTGCCCACCTGAGAAATGTGAGCCAAGTATTCACTGGAATTTAGTTATCTTCTGATATCCACCCACTCCTAAATACACCATATCAGTTAATTAGTTAAGAACTAATTAATCCTTGTCTTGTTAGATTCAGATCTTTTTTAAATCAGGAAACATTTCAGATTACGAGAGGGACTTTCATTAAAATACTGAGTGAAGAAAACAGTAAATTTGCATCCATATAATAAAAACATTGAGCAAAAAGATGCTAAATGTTGTTGTCAGATGCGACTACACATTGGAAACATCGATTGTAGCAGCTTCAGGTTCCAGAGAGAAGGCGTTCTGACAATAAGTCAAACAATACGCATTAGATCGTTAGAATGTATTTGTTTACTTGCCATGTTCATAAGACACAAATGGTGATTAAATACTACGCAAAGATCACAGATTTAATTATGTGTATATTATATGCTTTTGCTCCCCCATCCATTTTCTCCCTGTTCTTCCTTTCACTCCCCACTCCTTTCCCTCCCCTCTCTGACAATCTTTGATCTTCCCGTAAACCCATCCTCTCTTTAGTGTCTCCCCTCTTATCCTCTCTCCTAAGCACCCCCACCCTCGCCCCCCTATCCATCTTCCCGCCGCCTGTCTCCTCCCGCTGTTCTACTGACCTGGGAGAAGTGTTTCTCTCTCATCTTCACCTCCTCCTCCACCAGCCTCTGCCTATGGGCCGTCTCATCCCGAAGCCTCTTCTCGGCCTCCTCTCGCCTCCTCCGCTCCTCCTCCAACATCTGCCGCCGAGCCTGCACCTCCCTCTCCTGGGAGCATCAGGAGAGGAGACAGAGGAACAACAGATGGAGGAAAAAAGAAGGAAAAATAACAGGGGGGAAAGGGAGATGGGGACAATATGTAAATTTTAGGCAAATATTGCAATACAAAGTGAACGAGTGTCAGAAGAGACACATGAGAATAAAGTCCCCATGCAGGGTTTTGTAAAATATATCCCTCAAGTCTGTATGGAGAAGTTAGCTTTGCTGATGTAAAATGATCCCTTGCAGCTTTCAGATACTTACATGCAGGCCTGCTTTGTTTCAGCATGTAGAAATAATACAAAGGTAAACAAACCACGCCCTGAACTGAGCAATCACTCAGAGGAAAATGTGTGCATGTTTTAAACAGAAGCAGCACCAGACTTTGATTTAAGTTAGTGTTCGTCAACTTTCAGGGGATGTTGTGTGTTTGTTGATACAATCTTATGTTCCTATTGTACGAGGCTAAAAAATTATAATGGTGTTGAAAATTTGGGTTATTGTTTTATCTCATGTGTAAATATTTCTTCTAGATAAAAAAAAGATGATTATCATCCATATGTCCCAAGTCCAACTATAACAATCGCACTGATAAATTCAAGTTCCTGAATACAGGCATAACATTTATTTCTTCCTACTAGTTAAACATTTGCTTCAATAAACAAATTTTGTGTTGATATTTGACATTTGTTTTAGATATTCAGTTTTTAGCTTTTTACGCTCTTCAGATTCCTTGTTTATTACAGAAGCTATCTTATCTTATCTTATCTTATCTTATCTTATCTTATCTTATCTTATCTTATCTTATCTTATCTTATCTTATCTTATCTGCTTCGTTGAGCAACAGTTTAAAAACCAAAGACAGGTTAATTTTGATGAAGGAATGCAACACATTTAAAAAGATTAATTTCAAATGTTTGCTTGAAAACTAAGTAAAACAATTATTTGATTAACAAAAGAGCTGCTAAGTAGGTTTCAGTTGACAGATGTTGATTTATTGTCACCGTCTGATGAATGAATGGGATGACTGGTGATGACTGATTTCCAGTATCCATATAAACTGGGACACTCACTCTGTTCTCAATCAGCCTGGCTTTCTCCTGCTGCGCCTCCTTCAGCATCTTCTCCATCTCCTCTATCCTCTGGGCCTCCAACCCACTGGCACTATAACACACAGAGGAAACAAAGGAGTGTGTGATGCCATGGCTGAACACGGAGTAAAAAAGAAAAAAAAAGTAAAAACCGACATGACTGGAAACCAAACAGTAAAAACATGTGGATAAAAAGACAAGGGTTTCTTCACGAGTCTATTGACCCTTCTCAGGGGAGACAGGGCAGATTTGAGTGTTCCCATGGAAACAGAGCCAGTCTCTCACCTTTCTGGGGTACAGGCAGAGTTGCCAGTTGAGACGCTGGTCTCTATGCTGTCTGAACTCTCCAGGCTCAGGGTGTCGTACGCTTGGTGCCCACTTGGTGGCGACTGATGATGGAGGATGGAGTGATGGACTGTGGGAGAATGATCTGTAGAGGAAGACGCAGCTGAGGCAGCGGTCATAGACTTATAGTGCCCTCTATTGATGATGTCAGGTCATTGGTGGCAGTTGAAGCAAATTATGAGTAGAGCACCTTTGTTCTGAGCCAGTTGACTCCTGGGGTCCATGTCTAACGGGTTTGACATCTCTCTCAGCAGTAACTGTAACCCCTGAAAAATACAAAGAGTATCGCATACTATCCATCCAGAAGATGTTTCATTTCAACCTGACTATAAACTGATGCACTCACCTTAGTGGTTGTATTTTTGTCATGAGTAACACTGCAAGAGTCTGGAAAGGCTGCAGCGCAGCACGATGATGCCTGTCCGACCTCACCATCTGATTTGGACTTCAATAGCTGAGAGAGGAAGGAGAGGCCGGCTCATTATTTAAACACACTGGGAATAAAGTGGATTGATTTCATGGAATATGTTATTAATCTGATTTTTCTGTGATTTTGAATTGTGCATACTCTAAAGAGTATTTTTTTATTTGTATTAGCACACAAAATTTGTTGTGTTAGCACAAAATAAAGAATGATATGACTTTATTTGTACCCAGGGAAAAATAAAATAATGGCTACTTAAGCTTTGGTACAGATGTGAGTATTTTTTTAACCTCTCAGCTCTCAGGCGTGAGTGTAAATCCTTAAAGTTAACTGGATTATGATGTGTATCTTTTATGTTAGTTGATGACTTTTAGCATTCTTCCTCTCGGGCCTTCTAGATGTGAAAGGGAATCGATTAGTCTTCTTCATAATCCGCAAATCTCAGTACTGCCACTACAACCGGTCTCATTACGAAACCTGTGAAGCAACAAAGATTCACAGATTTTGTGGTTGTTTTTACCCATTAGAGTCCGTCTTGGTTCAAAGTTCCAAGTACGCTCCTCAAAGAGGTTCTACCATTAATAAATATATCTATACTATCCATAATTAATCAATCCTTAAAAATAGGTTATGGACCGAAATCTTTCAAAGGGGCTATGATCAAGCCCCTCCTTAAGAAACCAAACCTAGATGCTGGCATCCTCTCAAATTACAGGCCAATCTCTAACCTGCCATACTTATCTAAGATTCTAGAGAACGTAGTGGCCAAACAGCTAAATGACTACCTGTTAGAGAACAATCTGTTGGAGGATTTCAGTCAGGTTTTAGAACAAACTACAGTACGGAGATTGCACTGCTAAAAGTCACAAATGACTTTTCAACAGCGTCAGATAAAGGTCTTCTGAAAGTACTACTCTTATTAGACCTGAGTGCAGCATTCGATACTGTTGACCATAATTCTTTTAAGGAGATTGGAAGAGGAAGTTTGCATTAAAAACTCAGCACTAGATTGGTTTAGGTCATATCTATCCGACCGATTTCAGTCTGTCTATGTCAATAATAAATCCTCAGATCGAGGGACTCTACCCGGTGGAGTACCCCAAAGATCCGTTCTGGAACCAATTCTGTTTAATCTCTATATGTTATCATTGGGAAATATTATAAGTAAATATAACATTAATTTTCTTTGTTATGCTGATGATACTCAATTATATTTATCAATTAAAACAAATGAATCTGATCAGCTAATTAAATTGGAATCCTGCCTCAGGGATATTAAATCCTGGATGCTTCACAACTTCTTACTGTTGAACAGTAACAAAACTGAAGTCATTATTATTGGGCCGAAGCATCTTAGAGATGATCTCTCTAACATGGCAATTCACTTAGATAGGATTGCTCTATCCTCCACCAATGAAGTCAGGAACCTGGGAGTGATTTTTGATCAAGATCTGTCCTTTGATTCTCATATGAAGTCTGTATCCCGGACAGCCTTCTTTCACTTGAGAAATATTACTAAAGCTAGAATTTTCTTATCCTTTAAGGACGCAGAAAAAATCATTCATGCCATTGTTGCTTCTAGATTGGATTACTGCAATTTCTTATTATCGGGCTGTTCTAGCTCCTTTATTAGGACTCTACAGTTAGTTCAGAATGCAACTGCCTGCTTACTGACTCGAACTGGGAGGAGAGAACACATCTCTCCTGTCCTAGCGTCACTTCATTGGCTCCAGATTAATTATAGAATACCATTCAAACTCCTTATGATTACATATAAAGCTTTCCACTGTAAGGCTCCATCTTACATTGAAGATCTTATTGAAGTGAATCACCCCCCCAGGGCCCTTCGATCAGAGGCTGCAGGATTTATGGTGACCCGTCAGGTTTTTAAGAGTAGAACAGGAGGCAGAAGCTTTAGCTATCTGGCCCCTTAACTCTGGAACGATCTCCCAACCTCGGTCCTAGGGGCAGACACTCTCAGCTTATTTAGGAGTAGAATAAAAACCCTCCTTTTTGATAGAGCCTACAATTAGAAATAACACTCACCCCACTAGATATGCTGCTATAGGCTTAGACTGCTGAGGGTATTTTTCTGCGTCTCTCCCGTTAAAGGGAGATACTCTGAAGCTTCTGTCACTTCTCCTTCACTTTCTTTATCTTTCTATGCTCTTAGAATTTATTACTACTCTTGGAATTTATTACTACTACTGTCAAATCACACTCTCTGTCTGCACGATACTTCCACTGTCTTTGTGCCTCTGTTTCACAGGTGGAGAACGCAGATGGAAGACAGGATACCCAAAGGCCTGGAAATCCAGCCCCAATTCAGCAACAGCGCACTATGGGCTTGAAAGTCAAACTGGCTTTTCTGCCACTCTCTCACTCTCTCTCCGTCTCATTTACTTGACCTATCTCTTTCCCTAATGCATTTCTATTTTCCAACCAACAGGTCAAGGTGGATGACCACCCTCCAGAGCCTGGGTCCTGCCCGGAGTTTCTTCCTCAATGAGGGAGTTTTTCCCCGCCACCGTTGCTTATGCTTGCTCTGGAGGGCATTGTTGGCTTTCTATCTGTAGAGCACTTTGAAATGTCTTCAGATATGATTCAGCGCTATATAAATAAAAGTTGATTGATTGATTGATTGATTGGTCAAAAGAATATGACTTGCTAAATTCAGGAATTGAGATGATGTGTCATGAACACATCTGGACCGCACTGAAAACTATCACAGAGTAAACAGCAGTGAAGCAGAATGGGATTTACCTTTCCCTGACGGCGAGTGGAAAAAGACTTTGCAGGCAGTGGTGGAGGACATGGCTGAGGTTCTCCAGCAGCCATGATGTCCTGGTACCAGCGCTCAAGGTTAATAGGAGGCATTGCATTCCTGTGCAGGTCAGGCTGGCTCTGAGGCGATGAGCAGCATCCAGCCAAAGAATAGGAGACCAGTGCAGCACCAGCATCAGTGACAGAAGCATCAAGCAAATATGAGAAAGATGAACATCCCTATGGCGACATCAAGCTGAGAGAGCTGCGTTTGAAATTGCAAATGTTCAGTGAAATTTTGCTGTTTGTTAGTCACATGGGACCTCGCCACCACTTAGGGAGCATCAACAAACCTGTGCAGAGAAAAAGGAGGACGGACCACAAGCAGTGGAGTGGGATGAAAAGGTGGATTCAGAGGAAGCGAGTTGGAATGATGGAACAGAGGAGGAAGAGGAAGAATCGAGTCTCTGTATCCCAAAGATCTGGCTTAACTGACTGACCGTAATGTACTCCTTCCCTCAGACAAACAGACATAAAACACACAGTCACAGGAGAGGAAGAGAGAAGATATTGATCAATAATACTGAAGCTATCAGAGAAAAATGAACAGGAAGTGTGGCAGAGAGCCAGCAGGGTGTCTACCTCACACGGAGCTACAGCAAGGGAGAGGCAGTGGAGGGCAGCAGGGGAAGAAACATGAGGTTGCATTGAAGCATTTCCATACATCTTATAGACATCAGAGAGCCTGAGGTACTCCTGCAGCCAAAACAAGTGTAGAAGCATAAAGGTTGAAGACAGAAATCATAATGTAAGGATGCAGAAAGCAAACAGAACTCACTGGGTCTCTAACTTTAACTTGAATCAAGATGGCCTTTATTTAAAGTTTATAATCTTATGTAGATTTAACTCCACCAACCAACACACACGGCAAGCTCAGTGTTTGTCAGTAAAATACTTGGTAACCCATCATCATGCCTGTTTTTTATTGTACACTCATTAGCAAAAAAATGAGGTGACTTTTTATGTATAGGCACTTGTTTTGTGCAGTTAGGTTTTCTTTTTACTTCACAGAAAATAAATGACAAACATACACATAAATGTGTAGGCGTGATTGAATTTTTAATTTGATCTTTTTTCAAGGAAATCCAAAGGGGCAAAAAAGTATGATTCCCAGTCTGAGAAGGTTTAATGATGGAAGTAAAAGACATTTCATTTTTCAACAAAATCACGTTGCATACATGTCAGACACATGAGTCCTCAGTCTGTGATGTTTTGGTCTGTCATCAGGTTTGAACCCCAAAGAGATTATATGGATGTATATCAAGGACAATCTACTGTGTACTGCTTTGTGTGAAGCTGTCACAGATGTGGTTTCAGGATGGGAAATAGAATAAATGCAGCAAGTTTCAAATGTTTTTATGTTTTTTGAAGAAAAAAATGGGAAAATCTATCCAGTAATAAAATGCACACTCTGCACACAGACAATGTGACAATATTGTGTTACATTCTTGTTTAATTCACTTGTACATATTAAAAGAGTGATTATAAATGTAAGACAAAATCATATTTGCCTCATTTTTTTCCATATGAGTGTAGAAACAGCCATGCGAGCATTCAGCATTGCTTAGATGTATTACAAGAAGGATTTACCTCTTGTAGCCTAACAGGATAGAGTTCAGGGGAGGGCATGTGAGAGGAGGAGGAGAAGGAGGCAGAGGAGGGACAGAGGCTATGAGGAGAACTGTCCACGTTAAGAAGATCGGGTTCGCTGATATGGAGAAATTCCTGTTTAAAAAGTTCATCTAAGTTAATTAATCAATTGGAAGGAAGTTTTTTGTTGAGTGCTTCTCCTGGGGTTGTGACATTACAGGACTCTGCTCACCTCTTTGGTGACGCTGTTGGGCTTTGGGAAGTTCCTTCCGCCGATCAAAGCATGGTACCTCTTTTCCAGTGAGCACAACCTCTCCTGCTCCTGAAGACAGGACCAGTATGAACACATTTGCTGTTTGCTATGTTTTACTGTCATGAAGTAAAAACATATCTCCTATATATTAACAATGACATGCTAACTTTGTGTAACAGCTGCAGAGTCATTGTCCTGTCTTTAGCCATCTTCTCACAGTCTTGAGCTGCCTGTAGACCCAACTGCTTCACCTGAGCTTCCAGAGCTCCCATCTTCTCCTGCAAAAATATCCGAATCTTGATGTCATTATTATAATGTATTTTATCATGTTATTAATCATATTTTACACAAATTTACCCCCACCTTCCTCTGGGTCACACTGCAGTGATATTCAGCACGCTCCTGAAGGATCTGCGAGCTCTGAGTCTCCTTCTTCTCCTCCAAACTGCTCTCCTCCTCCAGCTGGCAGAACTCCAGTTCCTCAAACTGCTTGGTCCCAACTTCCAGAGCCTCTGTCTTCTATCCAGCACAGATATGCATGTAGTCATTTGCACCATTTGAGATTATTCAAGCAAATCAGGCTGGCGGTGTTCTCTAGCTTTTTATTCACAAGGTTCCAATAGAAAGACACAACTCTGATTTCTCTGAGTGACAAGTGCCATGCATGTGATGAACACGTAGCATTTATTGATTTGGGGTTGAAAAGAAATCCCTAACAAATGCACTTTTTGTTCAGCATTTGTTAAAAACTCTTTAAAAAATAAGATGCAAATCATAAAATTTTGAAGATTCATACCTTCAGTAGTAACTGCTGGTTCCACTAACAACACCAGAACATGACTACAGATGGACTAATGCATTTTTAGTTTCAGTATTTTCATTGGATTTGTTCATATTATACAATCAAATTCTACAGTGCTCTGCTCATTAATATAAAGTGTGGGGATGTGAATGGGGACAATTGTGGTAATAAGCATGCAAACTTTTAGTGCAAAGCTGTTAATGAAGTTATGAATCATTACTAATTGCTTTAAAAACTCCAAGCACCTAGAATGGGGGACCAGAAGAGATTAAGCTGGAGCTGCAGAAGCGTTGCTGACCATTAAGTCATATTCACAAAAGAAGCTGACAGTAAACCTTAAATGTTTAAATCATGAAGGTGAAACAGCGGGAAACACACAGTCTGCATATCTGTGAGTAGCTCTGAGTGCTTCCAATCGGAGTCAGTAACTGGGGCTGTTTCTTTGCGGACCATACAGTACTGTGGTATTTGGTATGTTATAACTCACTGTTGCCAGCCAGTGGGCTGCGTGAGAACACTGACCCTGCTGAGCTGCTCCTGTAACTGTTCCCTTAGAGACAAGGGGCACTTATCAAACTGCCTCTTCAGCTCATTGCATTCATTCCTCTGCTTTTCCAGGGCCTTCCGCTCAGCCGACACATTAGCCCTCCCCTAAAAACATAGAAACACATACACACATATGCACCATTGGGTTCACCCACACACACACAGATACACAGAAAAAAAAAATCACAAACAACTCAGGTCCATGCAGGCGAGGTTCAAAGCAGGCAGCAGCAGTTAAAGTATTAGAGGACTGAAGCAGAAATTAGACAGGTAGTGGGTTTAGGGGTTGGTTTCACACAGGTTGGAGACATATGTTTTGTGTTGTGTGTTGGTCAAATCCAGCTGAATAGGTTTTTATCTTTTGAAGCAGAAAAACCAACAGACATATTACAGAGATAAGAAAGTCCTAACAAAGCAATCCACAAGTGCTGTATATCTACATGTTTGTGTGCATTCAGTAAGGAGTGAGATCTTATGTATTGAAACAGAGGAACATGTCCGTCGTTCACGTGCAAAAGCACTTCACATTGTTTCCTCCCACCTTCTCCTTCTCTCTCTGGGTGGCTTTGTCCAGCTGGCTGAGTTTGAGCTGTAGCTGAGACATGATCTCCTTCTCAGCCTCCACCTGTTCCTGCTCAGCCTGCCTCTCGGCCTGAAGCAGGGCCTGCTCCATTTCCACCTTTATACAGATTTGGAGTTAAACAGTGAAGACAACACTAAAGAGGGATAAGTCCTCAATTATGTCTGTGTGTGATGACCTCCTGTTTGGTCTCTTGTAGCTGCTGCTCCAGCTCACTGACTCTGTGTTTCAGGTCATCAACCCTGGCCAGGACCCTGTTCCTCTCCTCTTCCAGGTAGGCCTGTTCCTGGCTAGCTAACAGCTCTTCACACTGAGGGAAGATTTATATAGAAACCGTCTGATTCATACTGTAAGGTCAAAACAAATATCATGACACACCTCTTCTTTTCACTGTTGATATATGAATGAACTACCTCTTGATGTGTGCTCTCGGTACTGCTGGACTCCTCCCTCTGGGCCTCCGCATCTTTTTCTCTTGCCCTCTGGAGTCTATCCATTCCCTGAATTGACATCCCAGCACTTGCATCTAAATGGTTTCTCATGGTGGTCCCCAGCAGTCTGCTCCTCACCTTCTCATCCAGCCCTTCAGGGCCATCCTCCTGATTATACTCCGCACACATATTGAGGATGGTCTCCAGCCGGTGCCGCTCCTGCAGAAGAGATGTGAGACACAAACATGCCTTCCTAGGTTACAGATCAGATTACAGATCAGCTTCCAGTGTCCTTGTGTGACATTGTCCCATTTAGACAGCTGCCCATTTCGTCCATGCGCTGGCACAGGACAACTGCAAGCTGATAGCAGGTGGGCTGGAGCTGATGTAGTTTGTTTTGTTAGAAGGGGAGTTCATAGTAAAACCTGTCAGAGGTGGAATTGTGAATGAAAACACAAACTGACTCTGAGACTGTTAGAAGTAACTGTGACGGGACTGAATGTTTGCTGTGCCAACTATGCCAAGAACCAGTATACCAAATGTTGGCCCTTCATTTCATTGACAGTAAAACCTTTTTGTCTCTCTCTTCTCATTTGCATGTCTATGATTTATTCCTGTTGTCTCTTTCTTTCTTTGTGATAAACCAGGAAAGTCATTGTAGATCGCATTGTGGATGTGAACAGTTGATATGATAGACCATTAAGACTAAACCTCTAACACCAATGCCCTGGTTAAAAGGTGCAAGAGCACCTGTATTGTCTATGGTCCCTGAGAAGAGTAACCCTGGCTGCTGTCCTTCTACATGTGTTCTGAGGGGAGCAACCTTACCAACAATATGCTGGTGTTGTTTAAGAGCTGTTCTCAGGCTGACAGGAAGACTCTGGAAAGAGTCAGGAAGTCAGCACAGAAGATTGTAGGTGTACTGTTATCCTCTCTGACATCTACAACACCAGATGTCTGCGTAGGGCCACAAGCATCACCAGTGACCGTTTACACCCCGCCCCACAGCCCGTTCTCACTGCTGCCCTCTGGGAAGAGGTACAGGTCCATTGAGGCCCAGACCTCCAGACTGACAAACACGTTTTATTCAAGCATGATCAGAGTACTGAACACAGTAGTCCGAAAGTAAAGGTTTATATGTTGGAAGTCCGCCCCAGTTAGGAACCCAGTGCAATGTCCTTTTCCCAATAGCTGCTACTGAGCCCTCTGCCACACAGTACACCGTACAATCTTGAGGGCTCATTGTAAATATATTCTCATAATTGCTTGTTTTTTGTACCTGTGTCTTGCTTTTGTTGTTTTTTGTTTTGTTTTTCTTGTTTGTAATTGGAATTACTTTATACTTAAACCTTTTGCACAGAGAGTTGTCAAAGAATTTTTTGTACACTTGTGTATAATGACATTTAAGGCATTCTATTCTATTCTATTCTATTCTATTCTATTCTATTCTATTCTATTCTATTCTATTCTATTCTATAAAGGAGGCGTAGTTCTCAATATAAAAGGATGTACACGCTGGTTTGTAAGAAAATGTATTCACATGAGCAAGCAGATTTTCAATTAAGGACCATAACTCAAGCAATGGCAGTAATTTTCAAATTCAATCTGCCACGGAACTTATTAAAGCTCTCTCAAAAATTCCATTTGCATATGTTTAAGCTTTTAATGGATTTATTCCTTTGTGATTCACCTTATTAGTATTGATCTACTTACCCAAAACAACATGCAGTTTAAGATATTGTTGTAAGTGAGGAAATTCCAAACACTGATCACAAGCAAAAACGCAAATCCCGACATCCTTCTCTTGTGACATATCTGTTCGTTATCTGTTCAGTGTTTACCTTATTTAAGGACAGGCTATTGGTTCACTCAACACAAAAGTAGAGGAACTTAAACACAAACATGCTCCATAAAGTGTCTAAAAAGCAGTCAGCCCCTGCAGACTTACTCAGACACACACTGTTGGTCACTCTTATTTTGTTACCAGAAACCATTTGGTTCCTTAAATAGTATGTGAGCATGGAAGTCCAGGAATTACACCACCACTCCTCCCCCCCAACATCCTTTCAGCTGTCAGACGTAAACTATGGTGGGGGCTAAAGAATGGTAGAGGTGGATGTGGACTAAAGATGAATAACAAGTATGCAGTCTATGGTTTATGATCTAGTGTGGTACGAGTAAGACAGAGCCTTCAGGCAAGGAGCGACAACAGCAAAACTAAAAACCCCTGTGTTTTTGATAAAAATAGTGACTCGTCCTTCAGTCTGCACCTAAAGACTTGTGAAGGAATGCTTCTGGAGTCACGTGGGCAGATGGTTCCAGTAATGCTCAGGAGAGATGAGCTAATGGCCGCATGCCAGGAGATTTAGACGAGATATCTGAACACACATGGCGTCCGCCAGGCCAACAGTCGCAGCACCTTCTCAAGTTAATGCTCTTCACAGTTAGGGTGTTGGTGGACCTTAAAGCGACTTGTCTCATCATCTGTGTTGTGTGGTTTTACCGCTAAAAAGTGCTGTAAGTCTGTTTGAACCAGTAGCAGCGGACATACCAGTACCGTTTGTAACAGATGACTGATGTCAGCCTGCATTCATCTTTCAGAGACCCTGCTGCTGAGTGGAGGGAAACAACACTGACAACATTTAGACTTTAATAGGAAACTAAATTAAATATAATTAAGCATAGCTATTTAAAAAAATCCAGGAAACAATGTAAAAACTCATTTTGTACAGGTCGAAAAACAAATTTGTCAAACATTTTAATCAGTCATATTTAAAGGTGATATTTTTATTCGGATTTCACTGCTTACCCTGTGTTTTGGGACATCTAATCAGAAGGGGTATTTTTTTAGAGATACAGTACATGTGTACATCAAAACACAAATAAGTTGTCGGGCCACCAGAACCAGAATTCCACTGATGATTCTGTGAGTATGGGCTGTTTATAAAATGTTTCACGGACAGTTTTTTGCTAATGAACGTGTGCTTGAATCCAGCTCTTGCTCTGCACCTGTCAGGATGTTTTAATGTTGCTCCTTTTAACTCTGCAAAAATTGATTTACAGCATATACAAATTCCACTGGTGCACTGGATAAAAGCTAAACCAACAGATGTAGAAAACAAACTGCAACAGCAATTTTTTATTTATGACTTCCTGCACAAAGTTCTCATCAGAACCCTGATTTGTACTGAACCTATCATTCTGAAAATCTTTCCTACTCCCATATCTACCATGTAGTGATTTATTAAGAATGATTACTTACCAGTTTCTCCATTTCCTGTTCTCGCAGTCTCTCCTCTCTCTGCCAGCGGTGGTACTCCAGCAGCTCGTCCTCATTGTCGCTGATCTCAGTGATGCTGTTTTTGCGTTCCCGGGTATATGGTTTCAGAGAAGTCTGTTCCTTGCAGGAGGGTCCCGTCACAGTCATGCCGGAAGTCTTTCTTTGGCTCTGGGGGCTAGCAAGGGGAGACGGACCTGACAGAGTACACAGGCTTGTCATGATGGCACAAGGCTTTAACTGCCTGCTTCCGTGCTCCTTCTCCACAAAGAGAGGTGATTGGCTCTGGGTGTACAACGCCTTCACTGCTTCTGACTTTGCAGGAGCCATGAGCACAGGGAAGGCTTGATGACTGGCCATGAAGCCATGTGAGGTGAGGGAGGAGGCCGAACCCTGCTGTCCTAGAGTTCCTCTATTGGACATGTGAGGGCTGGTGGACCCAGTCAGCTCAGTAGTCCTGAGCCTTTGGGGGGCATCTGCATGAAGCAGCTGCTGGTCTCTCATTGGGCTGGGGGACCTCTTCTGTAAGGAAGAACCATTTACTCGAGGAATCAATGGAACTGCTGGGGAAAATTTGATGGGGGATGCTCTGAAGCTAGAGTCTGGGCAAGGTCCTGAGCCTCTGTTATCTGGTGAGATGATTGATGCAGCATCTGCTCTTAGGTTTCTTGAAAGCTTTGGGCTCTCCTGAGCCCTTTGAACACCACTCGTACCCCCGGAAGCCACTTTGAGCGAGGTCCGTGGATGAGGGACAGGACTGTTGGTGGCACGAACTGACCTGGCAGGTACTGGAGGAGTTTTGTCGCCAAGGCTCTGGGCCAGAAAGCTGCTGCTATTTTCATAAATTGAGTCCTCCTTCATGGAGCCGTTTCTCTCATTGAACATGTTTGTTGGAGAAGGTTGATGAACAGACAGCAAACTAGATCCTGATCCCGATGCCGATGAAACCTTCAGCACCAGGGACTCCTGCAGGTTCTTTGCAGTGCTGTTAGTTTTGAGGGTGCCGTTGGTTGTAAAGGACTGATTGTTTCCGTTCTGGACTCTGTGGGAGTCTGCAAGGAGAGACAGAAACACTTGTGTGTGGGCATTCCAGCTGAATAAAGGAAGCAAACACTTGAAAAGACAGTTGTAACAACACACAAAAATAAACACAGTGGGAGGGCAGCACTGTGACATATTTGTCCTGGCTTCCACCTGACTCCAGGTCAGTATCATAGGACTGAGGGGGTTACTCATAGAAACAACAACATACATTCCTACTTAGTGTCTCTGTGGCTTCTTTTAATTAGCGATAAATGTCTTTGGGCCCATGTTCTTCTGCGTGAGGGATGTTTTGCTCCTCGGTTGTGTCGTAATCCTACAGGGATCTGGAGCTGCTAAATATAAAAGCTTCAGCTATGTACCTCATTCAGAGCTGATGAAATCAGGGCCTGGTCTGGAAAGAGTGGGTCAGGCATGCTGGGAAGGGTGTGGTGGCTCTTACTGTACAGCCCAACCAATAAGGTCAGAGGAGAATGGATTCAAAATATAATTGATAGCAGAAGGCAACAATTACAGTATGCCATGGGTTACAATAATGAAGCATTGTCTGAGTGTACCTGTAAAAAGACAGATTACAACAATCCTGTGTTACAATGGGGTCGTACTTTGAGCTAAAACCACACTTTTTACTGAACTAGATCAAAATGTAGGCCACAGATAATTGGTCTCAAACAAGCTATTTCTGCTTTCAGTCGAGAAGAATGTCCAGTAGTTTGTCTATGGTTTAGTCAAATGTCAATTCTTCTGGAAATCTGAAAATTAAGAGCTGCTGATCTCCCTAACTGTGGAGAGAACAAAAAAATTATTTGTAGTTATCTTTTCCGAAATTCCTGGATGTCTTCTCAGTAACTGTTCGCTACGATGACAACTTAGACATGGGCAGTCAGACCTTTACCCAGACTTATCATATTGTACGTCTCTCTGACAGATGTTTACTCCCTGTTCAAAACTGATAGAAATTTCCATAATGTCTTGACATTTACACTGAGGTGAGAGGAATCCGTCTATGAATAAACATCTATCTGACCAAAGCATTTGTTCTACCCAGAACAGAAACAAAGGAAACTGTAACACCCTAATACACATAGTTGTCACTTGCCAACTTATTTGTAAAATGTGTAATTACTAACATCAAGCTGTGAGTGGAAACTCAAACTGTCTCTCCAAACAGCAGTATCGGAGAGCTTGTTAGAAATTAAACGTCAAACCTGTACCAGTAGGGTGAGTCCTTGTGGTGCTCAGTCCTCCGGGCAGCATGCTCTTCATCCGCAGGGCTTCCTCTGGATGGTTAAAGCGGAAAAATGCAGACTGGCCAAAGCACAGCATGCACCCTGCCAGGAAAAGTTATCGCTAATTTATTCTTGCTTTTAAATTTTGAGGCATTACTAACTCTCAGAAATTTCCTCCAGTCAACTGATAATAGTTATTGTGTGACACGAAAACATCCTGTAAGTCTAATCCAATAAGTCTAGTGGCTGCAGTCACGCTGTAGCTCTTAAAGGCCAATGTAGATGATCTGTGTTTTGATGAACAATTTGCAAATGTTTGGTGCTTGATAGTATTGCATTATCAATACAAAAAGAGGTGTGAGCATCTAGACTGCCTTTTATTCTTAAATGCCTTAAATGTCAATGACATTCTAGTCAGATTTGCGTTAAAAATCAAACAGTGAAAACAAGTAGCAGTCAAGAATGGGAGTTAGTATTGATACTTTAACATAAATACATGCACTAACTAGTTTAAGTCAGAAAATGAAATCATCTCCTTGTTTTCCCTGCATTTCAAGTAGATTTCCAAATTCATGCTGCTGCCTCTGAGAGACATACGATTGAGTTGGGTTTCCAGTTCTGGGTATTCCACAGGGAGTTAAATACTATTGATTCTTTGAGGTCAAAGGTCCTTGTGGCTGCAGCATTTTTCTTAGGATTTAAAAGAGAAAGTTTGCTCCGTTAGTTTTTCCACTCAGGATTTCTTGATGTGCCCTTTGAATGGAGCAGACTCTGAAGTATTCTTGTTAAGCAGCTACTGCCTCCACACACACTGGCTGATCACCCAGCTTCAAATGACATTCTGGTGTAGCTGCTGGACCGGATCCCACGAAGAGGGAACTGAGGGGGGCGGGACTGTTGTGTCTTTTTTTGTGGCGGGTATGCATGTGACTGGAAGAACATGGGGCTGCTGTTATTTCTTAATATAACTAGAAGTGTTATTGTCTTGTTTGCCTCCGTACGTTCAGTACATGTACGTGTTTGTAATACTACAGCGTATTTAGCATATCATGAATTCAGCTGCCTGTACCTCAGTGTAATTTCACAGAAAAGGTGAGTTTAACAAAATAGTCTTAGCTTATAGCCATGGTAGCACCTCATCACATCAATAGTTCCAACTAAATGGCAACATCAGCATTATGGAAATACATTCACAAACATATAAGCAATTTAGATTCACCAATTTGCCTTTTGTACATGTTTTTGGACATATGGGGGAGCCCCTGTAGACAACAGGATAAAGGAAAGTCCCAAGTCATAGGGTGGATTTGGACCCAAAGCCTTCATCCTACGAACAGCAGTCCTTCCTACTACACTAAAACTCTGACCAGCTGGTGCTGTTAGCTGAAAGGCTTATTAAAATACATAAGACGCAAGAAAAAAAAATCATATAGCAATTTAGTCTCTGACCACTACCTTGGCTGAGGCGATATGGTTTTGTAAAAACAAGACCATCAACAGAGCACAGGTGTCCACATGGGTACAATGTGATGGTGCCTTCATTGTTTTCAATGTAGCAGTGCTGAGCTGCGATATCAGGCCCCTGAAGAAGGATATCTGTCCCCTCACTGCCCAGCGTGGTTCTCCCTGCAACAAGAAGAACATTTTTTCTCTGTATCAGTAACATAGGATTCATGTAGCTCTATGAATAATGGTGTGAAAGCTAGAGGTGGCGCGTGTCATGTAAGCAGTCAAGGCCAGGTGGGTGGAGCCACAAATGTAATGTTCACAAACAGGTGTCAGTCTGCAGAGATTTGCTTCGTCTGGAAAATGAAAGACCTCTCATCAGAGGTCATTCTGTTACCATCTGCTAAGTAATATGTTGTAGTTTGATTATTGGTCACACTTGTATTACTGTTTGAGTGTGAGAGATTTTACCCAACACACATGAAGTACTCCCACCTATGTTAATACACAGACAACATGGAGCACAGAGGAAATCTCAGGAGGCTTTTCTCTGGATGCTACTTTTGCAGTCTTTCTTGATGCCTGGGCTTGTTGAAAGACAAATAATGCAATCATGCATGAGGGTGTAATTGCATCTTTGGAACAGCAACAACAACATAGTTAGAATATAAAGTGTCAGCAGCTTTTATTAATTAGTGATTTGTGACAAGTTGTACTCATTCAAGAAAAGAATTGACCTTTCTTGCTATAACACATTTTGCACTTAATAGAGATTTAACAGCTTATTAATACTATTTTATTTTTATGTTTGTTTCCTACTATTATTATCTTCCCCTTAAAAGAATAGAGCAATATGATAATACAGTTCAATACATTTAAGCAGTTGCTAATGAGGTAAAGACTGATTCAACAATTAGATTAAATATCTATAAAGTAAGCAGTGCAGAATTTTATTGAGTATTAACATCATTTGCCCTGATGTTCCTAAATTCAGCAGGACAGGATTTTCCATAAATGTAGTTTATAGAAATAAAGAAACACAAAGTGTGCAAACTTGTGTTTAGCAAATCGAACACTGTTCAAACAAAGACACTCAAAGGTTTCTACCGTCAAGAAGTGGCAGCAAGGTGATGGCTGTGCTCAAACGTCCACTTCCCAAACTAACCAGGTGAGGGCGCTCTGCCTGGACTTTCAAGGACTTGCCGGTCTCTATAAGGTCTAGAGGAGTACTCTGTCAAATCAACACACATATGAAAATATCATCATAATCCCATCACTTGCTAAATTACCAAAACCATGAAGTAACATAAGGTCAAGGTTCAAAGTAATCCTGAATTTTCCTTTTTCTAACAAACAACAAATATTGAAAGATACACTATATGAATCCATATATACTGTATTTCAAAACCAGATGTGCTTGTTAAAATCAAAGCAGTCCTATGGAAGTTCATAACAGTAATAAAGTCATATGGTTATGACAGTTATTTGGGTTGGAGGTAAGAACTGACTCACCTGTAAGACCTGATGCATCTGACGTCCATGTTCCACTTTATTCCTGCTCATGTGCTCCATGTTGGCTGGACCATCAGTTTTATCTGACACATGAAGATCCTGAAACAAGCACGAGAGAGAGAGAGAGAGAGAGAGAGAGAGAGAGAGAGAGAGAGAGAGAGAGAGAGAGATGAGAGAGAGAGAGGAGAGAGAGAAGATGACAGAGAGAGAGAGAGAGAGAGAGAGAGAGAGAGAGAGAGAGAGAGAGAGAGAGAGAGGAGAGAAGAGAGAAGAGAGAGAGAGAGAGAAAGAGAGAGAGAGAGAGGAAGAGAGCATGGGCATGAATGGTAGCCCTGGGAATACTGTTACTACAAGTTGTACTACAATGGGAACAGTGCCTTCCTTGAAAACCTTCTGCCCCACTTATGAGCCCATGTGACCAATCCATTATACTTGGTAAATGTCTGCCCAGAACAAATAAGGGAAAAGCAATCCCTAAAGAAAATTGGCACTGATTTATGTACCAATCTGATAGATTTGATTATACACACTTGGCAACAAGCAGTCTTTATGACAGACGTTCTTTTGAGTTGCAACAGACGGAGGTGACAGGCTCTGCAGGTGGAGTTCCCATTATGGGTCAGACCCCTACTTCAACAGCCCACAGTGAGTCACCTTGACTCATTCAGCCTACAGATCTTGCACACAGAAACACAGACATCCTCAGACAGATGCTGGAGATGAGATCCAGCTGTATGATCATTAGACATCTCACATCAGAGGAGTGGAAGACAACGAGCCTTTGAACCAGATGGACCCAAACAGATAGAAAAGTGGTGTAGATGACTCATTGTTATTTTCTGCAAAAGCTGATATCCGCATCTTTCACTATCACCTTCAGCTCAGCCTTCCAAGCAAACTGAAATAGACACGACTACCTATTATCTACCATCTGTTTTGTCTGCCATGAACCAAATGTAAGCATACATCGTGTCATGTCTGACAGAAGCTCTGAAGCGCTTTCTGAAATCATCGATATTGAACACTGAAGCGCAATGGTTTTCAAATGGTTTAAGATGCTTGTAGTTTCTTCTGGAGGGATTTACACCAAATTCACAAAAGATTTGCACTCACTTACGGTTTTTATGGGGTTGGACAGAGCTGTCTGCCAATAATAAATTTCTCATGGCTGCTAAAGTTTGAGATGTAACTTTGAAGGAAATGCACTTGACAGCTTTCATTCTCATCAGACCATAGAATAACACTTCTTTACTTGTGTTTCTCATTTACCAGTTTTTTCCTTTTCATTTCCAATCAGGCCATACTACAGAAATTGAACACATCATTCTACTGACGCATTAACATGAACTCTTTTTCATGCCACACTGACATCAGCAATCATGTTTAATTCTTTCAAAAATAGTCAAAAAGTATTTGCAGCATCTTTTGTTCCCTATTTAGGCCTGGCAGAGACAACATGGTGTTCTATCTGCATCTGATGTCACCACGAACGGAACCACCGGGTGAAACCATACACATTTGACAATCACATCTAGTGTGTGATTCTCAGAGGACCCAGTGACACAGAGAACAGACCCTCTCCTCTGTCTCTGTTAGCAATGACACTGGGCTCCTAATGTCTCCACTCTCGGCCCAATGGCTGTCAACACTAGCCCTCTTTGAGCCACGTACCCAGACACGGGGCAGGAGAGTGGGCAGGATAATGTGTCTCTGATGTCTGACTCACACACACACACACACACACACATGTTCCTGCTCCCACAAGTCCCAGTGATTTAGCGTACACACCCAGTCCGAAGAATCATTTAAAGCTCACAAATGCAGGCCCGAGCGCTGTAACCTGTCATTATGGGGGCAGTTGTGCCCTTCGGAGTTGTCAGGAGCCTCTGAAAATAGACACCAGTAGCCACAGTCATCTTAAAGAGACATGATTTCTGCTGAGAAGGAACACTGACAAAACCCATAACTGCTACTGTGTATGTACATTCAAAATACAGAATAAAATAAAAGGCACAAGAAAAAAATGAAACTTTAAAGGATGGTATGAATCTAAGCAGGTAACTTGTCACAAACACGTTGCCAAACATAGTCAGCATTCTCCAAGCGTCTCCCGCACATGTAACCCTTACCATGTTTCCACTCTTAACGGGTCCAGACAGCTACATCCATGAGTTTGTCTGAGGTTTATTAATCCACAGAGCAGTGCCCACATTGTTGTTTATGTCTTGCTCCTAGCTTTTTTCATTCACTTGCTGGGCTACTCTGCTATTTCCCTCCTCCTCCCAGCCACTTCTCCTCCCTGTCCCGGTGCAAAGTTACATCCCCTACTTGCAGCAGAGGGGGAACCTGCTTCAGCACTGCCTTCCAAAATGTCTTCCTACCTCCAACATTACTTTCTTTACTTGCTTATTTTCTCTGTTTGGCACATAAACCATAAAAAATGTTGGGTTCGAGTTCAGTTCCTCCTTGAAGAGTGCTTGATGCATTTCCTCCAACTTTCCACTGAATGAAAGATCAGATGGACCACACCAGATGATCACAGGAGGCTACAAACTAAACCCTACAGCGCTGTGAAAATCTGTTGTCTTGGTTAGGCAGGTGTTAACAGTCTGAGGATATTAAAAGTAGTGCAGGAGTAGGATGTGGTACTTCCTGTCCTGAGCTCTGTGCCACTGATGTAACAAACTGCAGAATGAGGTGTGGATATTTCCATTCTGGAAAACTGTTCAGTAAAGTTTTATGGTAAAATTACTAATTTATCCACTGTGCTCAATAAATCAGTGATAGTGGAAAGGGGAATATAATGCCTTGTACGAAGGGAACACGTGAGAGCCATCTTTTCAGACGTCCCACAGGATCTTCATGACTCAGAGTCAGAGATGGAGGGAGTGGAAGAGAGTGGGAAAAAGTTTCCTCTATTGATCTCTCAAGGCTTTTCCCATGGATAGGGAGCCAGTGAGGACATGGAGGAAATGAAACAGATGATAGGTCACTAAGGAAAAACAACACAAACAAACAGAGGCCGCGGAACCAAGTAGAGAATTCAGACCCAGAGAAACATCTGCAGAGATCTGATGCTCTCAGTCCGTTGCCCTCATGAGGACTTTAAGAGCAGAGGGGATGAAGAGTTGCCTTGTGTCTTTTTAATCGTGATTTTGAAAGTAGCTATAGATTTACAGATTATCACCATGTACTGTATAATGACAATTCAGGCGGTCGCACAATCCTGTTGTGTAAAAGTGTCTTATTAATTGATTCACAAACATTATCTTTTGTCTATGGTCCATATGAATCCAGGTGACTCTGATCTGATTAAAATAGCAGCCACATTCTCATGCATTGCCACAATCATGGTACAGCACTGAAAGCACCAGCTAACATCATATGACTGTGCAAATACAAGTCAGATAAAGCAAAATTCAAGCTAAAGCCGAACAGTTTAAATAGAATTACATCAAAAGGCTGCTGATATTTGCAGCAACATTCTTTTTTTATCATATGAAAAGCAGATGTGTAGCTTCCCGAATCCAATCGTAATTTATCCACATGTTCGCAATAAGACACATAAGAAGAGTGAATCCATATCCGCATGCAATTTTGTTGTAATATGAGGCATACTTTAGGAATTTCAAGTTAAAAATATACTCACTCAGACACATGTGCCCCTCGCGCTCCGGCCAGAAAAATGCTTAATCTGCCTGTAATTCCACCAAAGTACATTACTAGTAGAATGAGCCCCAAAGGCAGCATGATCCCACACACAAATAATAGCCTCCATTCACAGAGACTGTCAGGTTTTGGTCCACATAAGAGACCAGATGACTTCAGATCTGGTTTCTCTTTATTATTTATGATTAAATGGGAACAAAGACAGTATCAAACAATCACAAACGACCATGAAAGGATGAAAACTCTCACACAATGAAGAAGTGAGAAATAACTGGGCCATGCAATCACAATGCCTCCTTTATCTCTCTCCCTCCCACACAAAAACACATACACACGCACGCACACACACACACACACTGCCAAGATAATATTTTTGTTTCTCACTGCTGGCTTGGATGCAAATCTTGTCTGTGAAATAATTCAGTTCAAAGACAAAAACCTTCTTCCCAACTCTTCATGAAAGAAATCCTCCAGCTTCCTCTCCATTTTGGAAAAATACAATCTGTCTTTAACTGCCTTTTGGAAACTGAAACCTTCAGTGTTTTTATTTTTCTACCACATCAACCCCATTATTTCTATATCAAAACATTGATCTGCAAACACCAGAAAGTGGTTTGATTCTCAAGAATTTACAAATATAGACAACCTTCAGCGCTTAATGGAGTATATACTGCCTGTAAAGTTGTTTCCTTCCACGAAGTTGATTTCTTTTTCTGTAACATTCAGTATTTCCCTGAGATAAAACTAATAAAAATGGAAAACGTATCACAAAGAAGAAATCTTTTCAAACTACTGAGGGATTAGAATTTTGGTTGCATTTTACAAGTGAAAGTTTACAGGAATACTTTCCCACAAGGTACTTATTTCTGTGACTTCACAGCTGTGCTTCGTGCATAACACAAACTACCCACTGCACACAGAAAAAGCAGAATCAAGCCGATAAAATCTGAGTATCAGTGTTTACTTTCACACAAACATATAAATTTTAGACCCTTTGATAGTGTGCCAGTAAGGAAATTATAGTTATCACAGCCAGTGGATACTTTTTTCCCTCTTCAGGCTGTAATTTGTAGCATGGTGTTGGTGTTGGACACGTTGTCAAGGCTCAAGTAATTGGTTCACCCTGTCCCCAGCTTGGTTCAGATTCAGTGCGTCATATTGCTTTTGTTACTAATAAAACAAGCCAAGCTGACAGAAATATCTGCATACCCTCTCTTTGTAATGAAAATAATAATAATAATTTAAATGCAATAAGAAAATAAATGACAACTGGAGCAAAATTTTTGAAAATCTGCATCCTTTAGATCCAAAATGTAGAATTATAAATTTGTATTATGAAGTATTCGACTGCTTAAATACTGAGTGGGCTATTTAGTTTCCAGCAGGAAAATTGCTGTCAGGGTGTGTGAGTTGTGCCTCTTTCAGAACAGTATGTGCAGGAAGCTGCCCTTAGTTTTTAAATGGAAACACAACATCCACCATCAACGTGTCAGATACTCGTTTAAAGTATGAAGCAGTTGACCCCTGGTGGCAGATTTCATGAAGCACACTTCCATGATGACAATACGTATCATAATACGAATGTAAAAAAGGCAGTCAGAGACTGCAACATCCCGCGACTTACCCTGACCTACTTTCAGGGTAAATAAGGGTCAAAGCTTCAGGGTAGGTCAAAGCTACGCATTAGCTTTGACCATGGATCAAAGCACAAACTTTGATCTACTGTATAATCTTACTGACTCTGGCCTTCTCCCTTGTCTTTCTATCTTATCCGGCCTGAGTGTTGAAAAGTTGAAATTTGACCTTGACTTGTTTTTCTCATGGTCAAGGTCATCATCTCATTTTCATCCTCTTTGCCGCCCGAGTAACGTGCTTTTTGTTTCATCTGTCTGTCTGCAATGGTTGCGAAGATATTTGGTGGACGAACGGACGGACGGACAAAGAACACACCAACCCTGTCAATTACAATACATCACCGCTTTGAAGCGGGATGTAATTAAGTTCATTTGCTTTCTTAAGCAGGCCTTTGAAACCGTATTGAGCAGATATTCTGCAGAAATACTGGATTTTGTCATGAGTTCTAGATATGTATATCCCGCACCATTTGTTAGTAGTTTGATACATGAACTGAAGTCATTACTGTGAGCTTTTTTTTGCCTGTATCATGGACAGTTTTGTTGTTGGTTTTATATGACCAGTAAAAGTTGTGAGGTTTTCTCTGATGAGTGTATAGATAAATCTCCGATTGAGTTAACTGCATTTAAAAAAAAGTCTGCATAATGGGAATCAACTGACTTCTTTTTTCAAATATTCCTAATATTGTATCTGGGACTTTTATCTAAGCTGATTTGTTATATGTCAAATGTCTGTCCTGACTCATAACAGACTCATCCGCAGAGCGGGCTCAGTGGTCGGGCTGAGCCTGGACTCTGTGGAGACAGTTCCGGAGAGCAGGACCATGTCTAAAATTAAGGCTATCATGAACAACACCAGGCACCCCCTACACACCACCTTCTCCCAGCAGAGGAGCACCTTCAGCAGCAGACTGCTGTCACACAGCGCCTCCACAGAGAGGCTGAGGGCCTCCTTCGTGCCCCGTGCCATCAGGGGGTACAATGACTCTCTCAGGAGGAGCGGGGGGGAGGTGGCGAGGTCAGCACGCGGTTGAATGCATTTCATTTTATACTGTTTACAATTTAATTTTATACTGTTTATATTTTATAGTTCAGTAAGTCCTGTTCATGCTGCATGTGGTTTAGTGTAATGTATGTCTTGTATGTCCTGTGATGTGTTTTTCTCCTGGTGTTTATCCAGTATTTATTCGTTATGTAATGCCTGAGCAGTGGATATGTACAATTTCCTCCGGGGGTTAATCAAGTATGTTTGAATCGGTTTTTAAAAGATGATTTAATCAGACGTGCTACTGGGGAATGCATTATTTCACAAACGTTCTGAACTGAAGCACATCAGGATAGCACAGTGCAGTTTTTTCTTCAAATGGAAACACCTGGAGCTGTAAAGCATGTCATGCTGGGGGGCACCTCCAGCTGCAGGGGGTGTTTACGGAACACTTAAAACGGTCGTAACGAGTGAATTTCCAGCTTCAGTGCTCAAAATGTTTAGTGGCTACAGCTCATTGAAGCGGAATATTAAATAACAAACCACTGGAGAATCCGCTGGAAGCCATTTGAAAACGTATTACTGGAGATGTTATGGACTGTTGATTCATTCACAGCCAACCCGGCTTTTAGTAAATTCCATGAACGTTCTTGATTTACCGCCGCTTCACACAAAGCGTCTGCAGAGAAGCTGATCATCTACACACCGGTAACATCCATTAACCCTAGCACGGCCCGCTGAATACAGCCACTACAACGACACCGGGTGGAGCTAAATCCGAGCTCCTGGTCTCGACCTGTGCTAACGGCTAGCAGCGTTGATACAACACGCAGCTCCGGTCAGCCGAGCAGCACCAGGGTACAGAGAGCAGCCACTGCGTTTACTAAACAACGGTTTATTAAATGAATGCAAAACTTGAGACAATACAGTGATGGTCCAGGACAGTTTGCTCTCCTGCGGGAGATGGGTGGCCCTTACAAGGGCCGTTTATGGGCGAGTTGTCGGCAGCCATGCTAATACTCCTGAGACTGAGACGAGGCCTTCTTTCCCGCCTTGCCGGAGCTCGGTGCGGACTGGCCGGTCTTCTTCGGCAGTAGAACCGCCTGGATGTTGGGCAGGACGCCCCCCTGGGCGATGGTGACGCCGCCGAGTAGTTTGTTCAGCTCCTCGTCGTTCCGCACCGCCAGCTGGAGGTGACGGGGAATGATGCGGGTCTTCTTGTTGTCCCTGGCAGCGTTTCCAGCCAACTCCAGGATCTCAGCAGTGAGGTATTCCAGCACAGCAGCCAGGTACACGGGCGCTCCGGCGCCCACCCTCTCGGCGTAGTTCCCCTTGCGGAGTAGACGGTGGACACGGCCGACCGGGAACTGAAGGCCCGCACGGGAGCTGCGGGTTTTAGCCTTGGCGCGGACCTTTCCTGACTTTCCTCTTCCAGACATCTTGGGTTCGTTGACTTCAGCAACTGTTACACACAACAGTGGATTCGTTAAGCTTTGAGGAACAAGAAGGGCTTCACGACCTGGATATAAACCCCGTGTGTTATCCCGCCCTATGATGCGATTGGCTGTGCTTCGCTTTGAGAAGCCGACCGGATAGAACATCGATCGTTATTGGTCTAATGGTTTAGGCAACAAGCCAATTATGTTGGGTTTTACTGATGAGCCTCAGACAACTGGTGACGTTCTTGCTGAGTAGGAAATAAAGGAGGAGACATCGCTGACCAATCCACTATTTTCCCTCCAGTTTCAGGGGGTTTTTTTTTTGCACCTTTGTGAAGTGAAGACAAACTATTGTCAAGTTTCTACATTTTGGTGTAGAACCTTGGGTTCGTTTAGACACAAGGCGTTATTTAGATCAGCGGTGCCTAACCACGAGGTCACGACCCTGTACCGGGTCGTGGGAAATTAGGACGCACAGAACGTTTAATTTTTTTAAAATTAATTATCAGTCTAAAGGTGTTTTATTTTGAAAAGTGACTTCTGTGCGGAATGACGTACAGACGAATGCATGAGTCTGTGCATTAGCCGTTATCCCCAAAATTAAGTCCACAAGCAAAAATGAGTTAAACTAAAACATCTTTGGAAAATTCTTTGGAAAGGGGAAAAGGCCCAATGACCACTTCCAAGAACACAAACTGTGCATTTAAAAGACAACATGAGTCCTACTTACAATACGGGTTTATCCTTCGAATCTCCTGCGCTGAGCCCGCACTGTATAAAATGTGGCGACAAGCCAGCAAGTGAGTCAATAAAACCTTCAAACTGCCTGGAGACAAAAGCCTTAAAAGACAAAACTGAAGTTTTTGAAAGAAAAAACATGAACACGAAGTGTAGAAGCGATCACTGCTGGACACCACAGCAACAAATGTGAGCGCCCTGAGAGCGTCATACTTAACGACTAATTGTATCGCTAAGGAGAAGAAACCTTTAACTTTTGGTGAAGAATTGATGCTGCCCTAAGGACATTTGCTGTGAACTTCTAATTGAACACTAATTTTCATTGTTATTATTGATTGTTCACCCTTTTATAAAGGAATAATCAATATTTCTCCTATGTTGGATGCGCTGTTTGTAAGTTGCTGTATTTCAAAATAAACCTCATCAGCGCAGTCACTTAAATCGTTTTTTATCAGATTTATTAGAAAGGATTTTCGTTCTAAAATAAATGTAGATGTCAGCATTTGACATAAGACCACTGCGGATGATTTGTTATTAGACTACAGCTGTCCTGGCATCATTAACGATTATCGAGCAAATAAAGGCCGGTCGGGTCATGAAGGGCATCCGACGTAAAACTTTTGCCAAATCAAACATGCAAATAAAACCTTTGACTTCCATACCGGATCGGTCGAGGCCCGGGTTAACAACGGCTGCCATCGGTGCTGTTGACCAGGGTGCCGGTGGAACTTGGACTACTGTTGGTCGGAGAAGGAGAGGAAAGTGTGTTTGTAGGAAGAGAGAGAAGAGGAATGCCAAGAGGCAGGATGGAACGGATCGAGCAAAGTGTCAGGTGTGATGTGTGATAGAAGAGTTTCAGCTAAAATGAAAGGTGTACGAAACTGTGGTGAGACCAGCGATGTTGTTTGGTCTAGAGACAGTGTCACTGAGGAAAAGACAGGAGACAGAGCTGGAGGTAGCAGAGATGAAGATGCTGAGGTTCTCTCTGGGAGTGACCAGGATGGATAGGATCAGGAATGAGTACATCAGAGGGACAGCACATGTTAGAGGTTTTGGAAATCAAGTCAGAGAGGCCAGACTGAGATGGTTTGGACATGTCCAGAGGAGACAGAGTGAATATATTGGTAGAAGGATGCTGAGTTTTGAGCTGCCAGGCAGGAGGCCTAGAGGAAGACCAAAGAGGAGGTTTATGGATGTAGTGAAAGAGGACATGAAGGTAGTTGGTGTGAGAGAAGAGGAAGAGGACGCAGAAGACAGGGTTAGATGGAGGCAATTTCTTTGCTGTGGTGACCATTGAAGGAAAAGCCGAAAGGAAAAGAAGAGTAAATGCAGGCCGGTCCGTGAAAATACTGTGTGACAGTGCTGACTCATTTTAACCTGAGTTGTTTTGTATTATAAATCTGTAAAACTACTCCAAAGACGGGAACGGGTTCAATGCTTCAAAAATAATTTATTTGCAATAAATTAAACACTTTAAATACAACAGTAATCATACACATCTTAAATATTGCAGCTGCTGAGCCGTTTCTAAATCCAGCTGTATACACTGTGCCTTTAGACAAGGAAGTTGCTCTTTATAACATCTTTAGTATTTTTGACTTGATTTTTAATATGTAAAGAAATAAGTAGTCCTGATAGTTTTTGCTTCATCTATGTGGCATCCTTTAGTCGTCATATTTTTATTGATGCCAATAAACCTATAAATTTAATCAATTTAAATTAAAAATAAGTCAAGTTATAAAATTTTCTCAGAAATAATGTTCAAAAGCATATAAATCTTGTTGCTAGGAGTAATTTAACTTAATATGTGCACTTCTACATGATACTGTCACCTATTGCTTGCAATGTCAGAGAGGATCACACTGCACACTGCAAATTTGAATTGTTTTTGAAAATCAAAACTGCAAATGTAAATGCAATGCAAATCATATGGGGCAATTCTGAAATACAGTAAAATTTTTATGCTATAAATACACAGCACAGACTGTAATTTTTTCTCCGATTATAAGTTAACAAATATTAGTAGTTCCAGCAAATGTTTTTACTGGCAACCAATGTGAAATATGTGATGTATGCACGGTAATAATAGTTATTGCAATAATAATCAGAAAAGTCCATATGAGCACAAACTGGACTTATAATGACTCAAACAGAAGTATGTTATAACTTACAATTGACGTTCTTGAAGAGTCTATTAGAGAGCTGGATGAATGAATGTAGTTCACAAATCAATGCAATGCATTATGATAACCCACAGAAAGTACCTTGATAAAAAAAAAGTACAATAAATATATTATCATATTTAGGTTATAATATTGAACAACATTAGGTTAAGACTGCTTCCTGTTAACTTCAACTACCTGTTTAAAATTACATCTTCATGGGGGAACACAGCAATGTCTATTTTACAGTGTAAAATAGCACTTTTTTCATGAGAACCACATGATAATTTACATATACACATCCAGGGACAAAAAAGAAAATTGAAAGTGCAACCAATAGCATCATACTGGCATTTTCGATCATTATAAAAATCCTGTAATATAAAACAGGACAAGAGACATTTTATAATACATTTCACCTACTCCTCACCAAGCAGCAGATTACTCTCTGACAGAATTTTATTTTAGAATAATATGTTCAGTGATGTGATCTACATAAATTATTTTTTGAAGTTTTAATAATTTCTCTCAAGAGGAAAACGCCCTCCCAGAGGTATCCTCCTTTCATGATGCACAGGTGACAACCCACCAGGGGCTGCTCTGTCAAAGACTGGTGTCCTCAAGGTTTAATTGTTCATCTGGGACTAACAGAGACCATAAAATAATCCCACTGATTTCAGAGGGACCTGTGTCCTTCCCTCACAGTAATAATCAGTTACCCAGTGAGCTTGCTCCTCCATTGGTAGCAGTGATTTTGCCTTTTGATTTGCCTGAAGAGCGGAAAGAGAATCGCTTTATGAGACGTCGGGAAAAGCTGCCAGACTTTTTGCGGCTGCTGGATGCAGCAGCAGCAGAGTTATTGCCCATGTTGGAGATGTCCTCATGAGACTGACTAAGGCAGGACTCCTTCTCTCGATGCCTTCTGCGGAACAGCTTTGAGCCACTTTGTAGGAAGCCCACTGTTGGAGGAAGGCAGAACACATAAAGGTATTTAACTGGGAAGTCAAAATTACAATATTTTGACTATGCTGTTAAAAACCTAAAAGACAAATTTTATGAGCCGACTTAAACATTTCATGAGACACTTCTTATATTTTTGAAAAACGAATTATACTTGGTGGAAATTAACTTCCAGTTTAATGGGTATGTGCCTCAAAGGGGCCTCTAGATGGCAGTAGCGTGCTTTAGAGTCAGTCCACACCAGATGTTCTTTATTAGGTTAGGGGATTTTTTTACAGAAATAAAATTAAAAAGAAAAAATGATTTTATATTTTTAGTCTATTTCAGCCATACTTATTCAAAAGATAAGTATCAGTTCATTATTATAGTCATGCAAATTAAATTGTGTTGTGTTTGGATGCGCTATTAGTTCATGTGTCCCTCACATTACAACTAATTTGGAGGCTGGTGGGGTCACATGTCTCTGGTAATGTTACTTTGGAGGTTTGGGGGTGAAACTTTGGGAATTTAGTATTTGCTACAACGATACTAGAAATGGCTTCAAGTAATCAGAGACTTGTTTACGTCTAGAATGAAGCAGGGGACTCTGACCACGGAGTCACCTTTATGATCCTTGAGGCTGCGGGTTTCCAAGGCACCAGTGGAACCAGTATCTGATTCTACATCATCCACAGATGGACGCTCCGACATGTCAGAGGGAGTGGTTTCTTCAGGGTCCTGGCGATGCCCCATGCCGTAACTGTTGCCATGCATGGCAGCGTCCATAGCTGCAGCATAGCCACTCGATAACGCACAGTCATCTTCTGAGAGCTTAGTCTGATGAGTGCAAGATACTGAATAATTTTTTTTTTCAAGAAATGTTACCACAATTTATGAAGAGGAAACATTAGACACAGAAGAATAAAAAAAAAAACCCAGTAACATAATTAAAATAGGCACTTTATGATCGATCATTCTTGATTCCCGTACATCTGAAAGATTTCCATGTCAGATTTCAAGTACTGGATAAATTTATAAAGACCTTCAGGCAAAAATTAGGCCAGACAACTCTCAGTCTGACATAATGTCCATCGGGGGATTGAGGACTAAATATAGGTCAGTCATTTCACATGGATCCATGTCACTGTACAGCCGAGTCCCTAAAAGCAGGGGTTTTTGGTACAGAAAGCTGACATGTTCTTGTACAAATACTGGAAACACATCTAAATAAAAATACTGGCGTTGGAAGGTGACTCTGCACTTCCAATTTATTTTCCCCATCAAACACATAAATTCAACATGCCAATAAATTTGGCATTGTTTATGTTCTCTGACCTTTGACACACCCGAGATGATCAGTGTGCTCCTTTTGGTCGGTGTCTTCCGAGCTGCCTTGGAGGCGGACTGTGTCAGCTGGCGAATGGCCGTCTCTGCAACAGGATCCAGGCCATTAGAGAGGCGGCTACTCTCTGAATGACAAAAGCACAAATAACTAGCTCAGCATGACACTCTATAGACATCTAAACAATAAAAAAACATTAGTTTAACGTCTTACTAAGTTTTTACTGGAATCAAGTTTAACACACTCCTGACAAAGCTGAAGGGTTGTGAACAGGTATACCTGCAGAGGGCTCATGATGCATACTAAAAAGTGCATTCCTATCATCTCATGTTACCCAGCAGCTAGCTGCTTTCCTTACTTTGCATTTGTTATGTAAAATAAGTAAGTCGGTCCTGGCAGACTTGGACTCACTGTTGGATTTAGGGCTGCCACTGCCGTTGGACAGGATGGTTGGTTTGTTCTCAGTCACTTCCACTTTGGAAGGCGAACGCAAAGGGGATTCACCTGAAGGTGGATTTACGTCACTGTTAATGTCACGTCAACACTCTTGTTTCAGGCCTGATCAGAAACATGATGATGCATGACTGAATTTACCTTGACTGCGATCCACTTTGAGTCGAGACTGGATGGTGGTGACAGTGGTGACGATGGTTCCATCAGGCATGATGGTTCTGTCCACGTCGACTTTCTTGGTGGGGGTGAGTGAGGAACGAAGTGGAAAAGCATTGTGGGTAATGAGAGACTCCTCTGTTTGTACAATCAACACCTGGAGGAGTTTAAATATAAAGATAGATAAAATTTTTGATTCCCATACGTGTAGCAGGGATAGAGATTTTGTTAACAAAGTTGACGCTATGCTTGTACTGAATGTTTAAGTCCAGCTTGCTTGATGTTAGATAATAAACTAATATAATGTAACTACACACTTCATAGCATCCATCCCACCTCTGCTGTGACTGTAGCGTTTGGTGCCAAGCCATGGCCAGGGCTTATTGACAGGATATGTTGTCCTGAGGCAGCTTTGCACTGGGGGTCCAAGGCGATGAAAGCATGACCAGGAAGGAATTCTATCCAGATTTAAGATAAAAGTCTTCACATGCTTGCACTACTGGCATAACAACTGTTCTATAAATGTAGTTCTGAAGCCACAATGGGAGAAACTTCTGACAGGTTATACATTTCAAAAACGCCTGCAAGGGCCATTCAAGTCAGATGGCCAACAATGCATTAAAAGGATTGATGATTTCGCTAAAGCCATCAAAATATTCCTGCTGATCAGGTTCGTGAACAGCAGCCAGGAGAAACTACTCACCTTCCCTTTTGCCGTTCCGTTCCAGAAGTCTAATTCTCAGCTCTTGGGTTTCTGGGCCAAGCTCCCTTTGACACAGACAACAAGTATGATATACTGTAAGTGGGTATGCTTCAGCATGACTGTGTGGGTTTGGATTGATCAGACTCTTAAACGATGTCGACATGACATGACAGTGATGCAGTAACTGCAGTTCTGATAATGCAGATGTCCTCTTACAAAGAAATGTCTTCACTCCATTCCATTGGGGTGTTGGCGTTACTCGGCTTTGACAGGAAGCAGGTCATCCTCTCTGTGGAGGGCTGATCCAGGCTCAGGACACAACACAGCTCCCCTGACCGAGACCACTGACCTACAAACCAACAGCAATGCTGTGAGATGACAGCAGGAGGTTGCACAGAAAGGATGTGACGCTGATGGACAATATCTGACCTCTACTTAAGGTCACCCTGAGCTGCCGCAACAGTAGTCGTCTCACCAAGACACTCTGGGTTACAGAGTTTAATCTCAGCAATGAATGGTCCCTAGAGGCCTGGTAGCATGCAAAAAAAGAGGATTCCATCAATTTAATGCAGGATTTATGACATAGCATATAAGTCATAGTCATTTGTTTTTTTCAGAAAACACTTCCTTTCGGTGAGGATAATTGATACGAAGCTAGTAACTGATTTCTCACTGTAAAACTGGACACACAAGCCTTGAGGTTGACGACCATGGCTGGCTGAGTGTTGAACAGAGTATCCTCTAGGAGTCCTTTAATCATGTCCAGGTCTTCCTCACCCTCAAAGCCCTCAGAGGAGAACAAGCCAACAGTCAAGCTCTGATAGTAAACCAGCATGTTGTGGCTGGGCAGGTAAACTTCCTTTAGACACAGAGTGGGGCTTTCAGTTGGGACACAGGGTGTCCCTGTTTTACCTCTACCCATACAGGAATGGGCTTCAAACACAGGTTATTTCATTTTTGGACAGGAATTGATACAAAATAATATTTTTGATCATGAGAGAAGAAATATACTTATTTTACGTTTGTAAAGTGAATACATAAAAATAAATAAATATTAAAATAATGAATAAATAATTAACACGAATAGTGCAGTTTTATTTTCTTTTGCAATTACTGTATATGACATGCAGATGCATACAATTGTGTTGTGTTAGTGAACTAACATGGAAATTCTATTCCTATCTTTTCCCGTCAAAAGGGCAGAAAAATATTTTGCTGATCGACTGAGGGAAAAAAAATCCAAGTGGTAGGAGCAGCAAAGGAGAGTCACACTCTGTCTGAGGAGGCTGGGACGTGGTTTATGAAGTCAGTCAGTATTTGAACACATGCAAACTTTCAAACCAAACAGTCTCAGAGTGGAGAGTTATGCGAGACAGACACACATACGAGAGGGATCAACATCAGACGTCCTCACCTGTCTGTGCATCTTGCACGGAGACACGATCAGATTAAATGATGGTTGCCTGGAAAGAATCCAAGAAATGAGCAGACCCTCATCCTCCACCTCCTCCAGACACACAACCACCTGGAGGAGGAGGAGAAGGGCGCAATGGTTGGTAAATAACAGCAGGAAGAAGTCTGGCAGACATGTCTTTACACAGGATCAGAACAGTTGAATATTAATTCTATTTACTCCCTTTTTATTTCTTGCATCTTAAATTACAGAACACCATTAACTATTCTGAAGGAAACTGTTTTTAATGACGTGAGGAGGGAGGAGTGAAAAGCAGATGGGAAATCACCTCCAACATGATTATTCTTTTTACAAAAAGGAGAGAAAATGTATATAAATAAATAAACATCACTGAGGCGGTAAGCACCAGGGATGTTAGGAAATAGCTTCATTTTGATATACTTGCATTAGTGAAATTTTTGTGGCAATAATAGTGAATACAAGACGTGTTATTCTTGGTGCAAATTCATGCATTTGAATAAACAATACAAACAATGCTCGGACATTCTTATTTGTTTAAGTGGCCTGCTCTGAAATGTTCTCCTCTGTACCTTTGTCACCATCTGTGCTATAGTGATCTGATAGGTGTCCATGGAGACGGCAGCGTGTGACTGCTGTGTGACCGTCACAGGAAATGTCACCTTGTCCACCCAACATTTACAGTGTAGAACCTGTAACATAAAACAATGCTGACAAAAGGTAGGACTGAATTGTGGGGAACAAGTGATTGATGATAGGCGCCTGCTGTTAAAGTTAATCCTTGCATGTAACGCAGTTGCATTGAACACGGACAACAAAGATTACCCACCATTCGGTGTGCCAATTCATCAGTACAGGTCACGCTATCTAATGTAGAGGCTGCAGATATCTGGAGACCGCTCTCAAACGTGATCTGGATGGAGCTCTTGAAGAAACAGTGGGACAAAACAAACGTATACCAAACATTACACAAGAGAAAGAATCATTATTTAGAGTTTCATGAATTTCAAGCATGTTTAGTCAAACCACATTAAAACAACAAAACTAAAAACAACATTACCTTGTACTGAAAACTTTGCAGAATCAGACATGTACCCCAATATTTGCTCATGTAAAAGGTTAATCATTACACGGTGATGCCCTTCAGACTTATGCAGGAAAGGCTGTTAATATGCTACTGAGGATGCATCCAGGCAGCTCAGTGCATTCGTGTGGCACCTGAAGATACTGGCAACAAAGTGATAACATATGTCTGACCAGAGGATAGAAAGGAGTATGGTCAACTTAACATGAGCTTCTCTACTAATGCAAAAGTGGTGCATCGCCATACCTCAACCTCCATTAGCTTCCGCTAATGCTTAGTCATGACTGCGCCATGATTTACTGTTTGAGTGTTAGACATGCAGGATGCCCTTAACAGTAGAATTTATCTCAGTTGTAAGATAAGAGACTCCAGAATTGTTGCAACACCAGCGGCCTGCTATCGTAGCATGAGCGTACCAGAGGATGTGTTTCAGTAGACGGAATTAATTGACTCGGAAGATGCCAAGAGAAAAAAAATCCCCTAGTGTCAGGGTATACTGTATGTTCCTTCGGGTCCAAATCCAATCTCTATCCATTGCTACAGTGGAGGCTGGGCAGAGGTGGAAGGATGATGTAAGAAACTTTGCAGTGTGTGTGTGTGTGTGTGTGTGTGTGTGTGTGTGTGTGTGTGTGTGTGTGTGTGTGTGTGTGTGTGTGTGTGTGTGTGTGTGTGTGTGTGTCTGTGTGTCTGTGTGTCTGTGTGTCTGTGTGTCTGTGTGTGTCAGTGTTTCTGCCAGGAGGGCTGGAAGCCAAGTGTAATGCTGCGAGCTTTCGTAGGCTGCCTGTACCAACACCACCATCACGTGACTGTAGAGTACAACCGGCTGTGTTTACTGGAGCTTCTGGAACTGTGATCGCCCGACTATTCATTATGGCTACAAACATGAGGCAGTGCATTTCAGATGTGAGGGCGTCAGGTGAACCCATTCATTACACACTGCAGACTGTGTTGTTTAAGGGTTGTGTCGCTGTAGTCAGACATCAATGACGTCTCTGAAATCAATTTAACATACAAATAGTTCTATATGCTCCCTAAATATCCAGTCTGTGAACTAGGATTGTAACTGGATTGTACCTGCCTGGAGATTTGGCCTAAATGGTTTAACCATCACCCAGTTTTTTTGACAAATGAAATAGGAAATAGTGGCATCTGCCTGCTTATACATTCATGGTGTCTATTCCTTCAGAGTTTAATAGATATTTCTCAGCTGCTGGCCTCTTAGAGTCCCAGTCCAGTGCTCAGTAGTGCTGCTTATCCTCCTGGCAGGAGCTACAGAGTTCATTTTGTCATGGAGAGGGCAAAGCTCTGAGCTTAACCACGCATTTGTCCTTGTGAATCACCGCTGTGCGTGTGTGTGTGTGTGTGTGTGTGTGTGTTTGGTTATGTCTGGAGAGAGACAGATCCTGCGGACATGCATGATGTCACTTTAGGTTTGTCAGCATCGCCCCCTTTGGGTCTGGCTGGCTGGATGCCTCTAAAAGCATGTGGGCCAACCAGAAATACTCAATCCTCTTTATGCCTTTTCCTTCAGTTGCGTGTGTCTGAGGTTTGGCCTACAAAAACAGTTCTGCAGATTTAAAAATACTTAAAATCTCATTGGGTGCTGCCTCATAGATAAATCCCAGCCAGAGAGAGAGAATGTGAAATCAATTTACATTTTTCAGCTGTTTAAGTGACTGAAATGGACCGGAGAATTTGAATTTCATCAACTTCTGTGATTGAGCTTAATTTCTTGCACAATTACAGCAAATGAGCACTGAGTGCTTAACATCCCCTGTTGTTAAGTGGAAATCTATTTGAGCATAATCACATAGCATTAATCATCTACCAGCAACTCACAGTCAGAGAGAGAAGCAAACTGTTGCCTCCAGATAATCACTAGCGTCTTAAAATTACACATCTTGAATGGACAGGGAGCTTCCTTCCCTGCAGATGCACACTTGTGCACTCTTTTCTTCCTCCTATTCCGCCCAGTGAAAGTGGTGATGATAACTTGGCATCGTGTGTCAGCTGCAGATGCATATTCTCTGGATGCTACTATGATCTGCAGTTTAGTCCCGCTCTCCACAGTCTGATCCAGCCAGAGACGTCTGAATGGCCCCATTACAGGTCCGCCTGCCAATGGCAGCTTTTATCCAGAGGCCTCTGCAATAATATTTCAGCAGACAGATATTTTCGCAGTCTTTAAAAAAGCTGCACCAAGGGATTACTGCCCCAAAGAAGATGCTGGTTAACAGTTTCATGTCTATAACAATGTCTGCTTGAACCTTTTGACGTATATGGCTGAATTATTAATTGTGAGGTGTTCATGTAAATCTAGTCAAATGGTTACTTGGAAGAAACTAACATCAATCAGTATTTATATAGCTAAACATTGCTTCAAAGACTGTTGTGAAGACTCAGGCCAAATCCCTGGATTACACACAACGGAAGGCAGGGAGTCGAGGGTTTCTTTACAACGTCATAAGCCACCGTCACCAGACGAGAGGAGGATTCCACATCCAGTATCTGAAGAACCAACAAGAATCCAGCTGCAACACATGTCCAATTCTCAAGCACTCTATTCACCCTGGGGTGGCAATTGTCCCTCCTAATTTATCATCTTTTGACACCTCCTCACACACACACATATACAAACACACACACACTCACGCGTACACACTCAAAAAGCTTGTGTTATTTGATGTCGTCCACTGTTATCCCCATCCACCTAGGAATCAGCCTCCTGGAGGAATTTTTCAGTGTTCTTCTTTTGGATGTTGAACTTCTGGGTTTAGAACCCAGTCTCTCCCCTCAGGGTCTCCCCTTGTTACAAGGGCATCGCATTCTGACAAGACCCAAATATAGTGAGTCGGCATCATTTGTAAGCCAGTGTTGTTTGCAGTGTTCTGCATCAGTATTTGAAAGCTGCTGCCATACATCACTGATACAGATTTCTACAATGAATGTTATTCAAAAAAGACTTTAAACATGTGAACAGCTAACTTCAAAATGAAAACCTCATGACTTTGTCAGTGAATGAACATCAGACAATGGCGAGAAAATAAAATTCCTCTTTGAGACAGATTTCTGACATGAACATAGTTTCAGCTGTTGGCCAAAATAAGTGAAATTGAAATGCTGTCATATTGTCTTATATACTATCAATATTCTGTATCACCGCATATACATTTATTTATATAATATATTATTATATTTCTTTGTATTGCAATGCTGTAATATATCAAAAAAACATTATCTGAAAGATCAAATAGAAAAGTTTTTAAAAAATCCACAATTATGAAACTGTCCTTAGGTGGTCTAATATTTAAATATGTAGAAGGAAATAGTTACTTATGATGGTGTATGGTGATAATGATTTCTTTAGAATAATAATTAATCTCTCTATTTAGCTGCTGAACTGGAAGGTCTTATAAATTCAAGTCTTTGTCCAGGGCCAGTTTTTGCAGAGGGGTTTTATTCAACATGACAATAATAGAGCAACTAAAGTTTCTGTGATAAAAAGAAACAAATATTCATGGATGGTCTCTGATCTGACCAACAGCTCAAAATCGAAGGAGATAAATGCTTAATGCCACAAAGGGCAAAGGAGAGCAGAACATGCTGATATTTTAGTCTACAGTGAGGGAAGGCTTCTCATTTTTTATTTAGAAAGTTACTGCAAGTTTATTATGCAGTTGCTAATTAGTGTCCCGTCAATCTAATAATTCCCACTGCATTTACACTGATTTCACGATGTATATGTTTACAGACTTCTTTCAGCATTAATCTTAAATGCCACAGAAGTACTCAGGCTAATGCTATCAAGCATTAGCTCTAATCCCCACATGATGACACTGGAGCCGTATCTTTATCACACCGTGTTCCTCCAGGGAACTCGTGTTTTGTCTGATGTTGAAACATAATTAATGACATGCAAGTTGAAAGAGAACGTGAGTCTTGGTGACCATAGTGTGGACGGTTGCTGGAGTGTCTGTTTACGAAGTGGCCACAGCAACATGCCTGGCAGGTGGCAGGAGCTTTGCTGTATGTGAGAGGCAAAGAATGAGATGTGAGTTGTTTGTAGCCACTTAATACTTTCTTCAAGGCCCCACAGCAGGTTTTCCAGCCTGGGGCTTAAGGAAATGAAATGCTGAGTCACAACAATAAGCCTAAACACTGCAATCATTAAGATTACACAGCTGTTATTACAATAATAACAATATAATTATTATTATTTATTATTATTATTATAGAGTTCTAAGTACTCCATTTTAAATTTGAGAAAATAGGACTACATGGTGACCAGGTTAAATGACATGTGAACAGTGTCTTCAATCACTCCTAGATGATGATGTAATTTGCCAACCACATTATTCTTATAGATAGATAGATAGATAGATAGATAGATAGATAGATAGATAGATAGATAGATAGATAGATAGATAGATAGATAGATAGATAGATAGATAGATAGATAGATAGATAGATAGATAGATAGATAGATAGATAGATAGTTTAATAATCTCAGAGGAAATTGCACATATCCACTGCTCAGCCAAACACCAGGAAAAAACACAAACAAAACAGGACATACCACAAGACATACACTACACTAACAGACACATGTAGCATTAACAGTACATATACTGAAAAAGTTAAAATATAAACAGTATAAAATTAAATTAAACTAAATCCATTTAACCGCGTGCTGACCTCGCCACCTCCCCCCACTCCTCCTGAGAGAGTCATTGTACCCCCTGATGGCACGGGGCACGAAGGAGGCCCTCAGCCTCTCTGTGGAGGCGCTGTGTGACAGCAGTGTGTGGCTGAAGGTGCTCCTCTGCTGGGAGAAGGTGGTGTGCAGGGGGTGGCTGGTGTTGTTCATGATAGCCTTAACTTTAGACATGGTCCTGCTCTCCAGAAGCGTCTCCACAGAGTCCAGGCTCAGCCTGACCACTGAGCCCGCTCTGCGGATGAGTCTGTTCAGACGGTCCATATGTCTTTTCCTGGCCCCCCCACCCCAACACACAATGGCGTATGACAGCACACTGGAGACTACGGACTGATAGAACATGAGAAGGAGCTTAGGACAGATGTTGAAGGAGGCCCCTTTTAATCAAAATAAAATAACTAACAGCAATAACAACAGTAATCAGGCATTCTAGATGACATCATTGGCCAATCTTAGCCAACAACAATAACAATCATATTTATTATTACTATTGCTATTACAATTATTGTTGCTACGGCTTTTGTTATTATTTTATTGTTATTCAGTCACTTATGGCTAAGACTGACAGGCAGGGCTGGCAAATTAACTTTTTTTTTTTTTGCCATGTAATCTCTCTTTATTTTTTTCTTATAGGGGCGGCAGTGGCTCATAAATTGAGCAGATGTCCTGTAGACAGATCGCCCCAACCATCGGCGGATCGAATCCCGCTCCCGCCACGACATCCTTGGAGGGAGTGTGAGCTGACGGTGGGAGGTGTCGGCTCACCTCCCAGCCACTGCCGAGTCACCCTTGAGCGAGGCGCCCTTGAGCAAGGCGCCGTCCCCCCTACAAGCTGCTTAATTGGGGCGCGTTCCTGAAGCCGCTTGTAACCCAGGTGAAGAAACACTTCATTTGGCGTTTCTAGTCGTCTCCTAGCAACCGTCGGGGCGTCACATGACCCCACGCAGCCTATCGGTGCCTATAAAACGGCGTCCCAGGATTTCACTGACAACACTTGAAACGTTATTGATTTATGTCCACTTGTGAGAGCCAACTACAGCGCGATTACGTTCGTGAAACGGCGGAACCGGCCAGGTTTGGATGGCGAGCTAAGGAACGAAAAGAACTTGGAAAAAAAATCCTTGTGAACTGAATTTTGCGTTCTGTCCCACACACTCACATTCACACATTCCCTTCCCGCACTTTGCACATTATCCCTCCGGAAATTCTGCTCAAGTCAACGCTGGTACAACCCCGTGTTGTGGACAACCCGAACTTTTGTCGTGCGCAATGCGCACATGGACTGAAACCAAATTAAGTGGGCTCATTGGACTTTAAAATTGAATGTATTTATTGAATGTCTGCATTTGACGGCATTGATTTTTTTGTTTTCCTTGAAGCTAATTTAAGTTAGATATGTCATTTGTTTTTTCCTTTGTGAGAATAGCCATTCTTTGTGTTGTATAATGTTTTTAAATGTCTGGTACCAAATTCAAACCTCAGTCTCTCCCCTCCTAGAGCCGAACCACATCTTCTGAGAAAGCCCAATTTGATATTGTTAATTTGTTAATATACACATATGTATGTGTATGTGTACTTAATGTACACATACACATACATACACATATACATATGTATGTACACACATACACATATGTATGTGTACTTAAATGCTACACGCTGCCCATCACTCTGCCTCCCGATGTGTTGTTTGATGTGTGTACCAACTGCTAACTGCATGCTTACAGGCCCCCCTGTGTGCTGTGTTTCACGGGGCCTGTGTATACACTGATTGTCATAAACTAACACAAAGAACATGTAAAAATACCTGAGTGACTATGTAATTTCCCTGCGGGGATTAATAAAGTGTACTTCTTCTTCTTGTTATTATTATTATTATTATTATTATTTAGTCACTCTTAGAATAAGGCAATGAGTTGGGCTAAACAAGGAATATTTTTTAACTACATTATTGATGTTATTCTTCAAACACTGACGTTAAGTTGACTGAGGTGGTCACTTCAGTAGAAAGGTGTCGCACTCGTCAGCGGTTTTCAAGGCCCTCAGACGCATCAGAATGACAGATTGCTCTGCACGTAGACATCATGATGAGCGGGTGGTTGGTTGTGAAGCACGAGCTCAGGAAGCTTTGGCTCACACTCTCACTTCACAAACCAAACACCACACGGGCACAGAGACATGGACAGCTGGTCTCTGTGTCCTCATGCATTTACCCCATCTGGATAATCATCTCACAATAAACATCATATGAACTGTTAATTTACTGGGTCTTGGAAAGCATTTCAGAAACCTAAAAGTAATGCAGTCGCTATAGATCAGAGCTAAAGGGAACCATCAAAGTACGAGACTCCTACTGCGCACGCAAAACAACCAACTGAAAGAGCCTATTTATACCAATTATAAAAAAAGCACTGTACTTAAATGAAGTAACTCCAAACAAAGTTCCCCTCAGGCTCATTTCAACCTTCTGGGGCTTTTTGGTAACAGAGCAGCAAAGGTCACAATGGATTATCTAATCAGGCCGCTGTACATATCAAAACTGGCAAAGACAAATCTATTACTGCACATGAAGGAGACACGGAATCATTCCGCTCTGACCTCTCAGGCTAAACCATAAACACTTTGCTGGAGAGAGATAAGCTGAGCAGGCAGCATAAGAAGAGAGAAAACAAACAGAACCCTAGACTAGCAAAGATTCACACGAAGCAACATGAACACAAAGCCTTCAGAGCTCAAGTCTGCACTTATGAAGCCTTGAAGGCTTCAAATGCACATATTAGATTAATATTATATTAATTAATATTATATTAATAAATATCCCCACCTTCACATTTGAATAAGCTCACTTGAAAGTCTCAGGCTGTCACGCTGTCACCAACTCCACCCACTACCTGTCAATCAAGCGCCCAACCAATCACGGCGCATCTGTCAGAAGGAATCACGTGAACAATATGGCGTAAGGCATCTGCTATGTTATGAGAAGAAATAACTATACATGGACTTCCCAGTTAACATAATTTTAGAGTGTCATAACTGTTCCCACAATTTTCATGTTTTTGAGAAGAAAGTCCAAACAGCAAGAACGACACAGAAAACGACAACAAATTCTGAGTGAAACTAGCGGGCTAGCACGAACAGTCTGTCCAGCTATGGTTTCCTTTTGGAATGGGGCAATCGATGTAGTATCCAAAATGATCCTCGGGCATCTAAAAAAAACGGTCTTAAAGTAACTACATACAGTTCTTCTCATGTAGTCAACTAACAGAACTATCACTTCTCTAAAATTTATTTTCCACTTGCTCTTTTGACAGGTGCCTTTTCCTTTAACATTAGCTCCTTTCCCAATCTCACGATAAATTAGCTTTCTATCTCCAGTTAGCCTGCTAACATTCATCTACGGCTTGCAATGGCCGCCCAGCGCAATCCATGATTTGCCAACACAAACTCGTTACATCACCACATTGATTATTGACTATGTTGGGTGCCCTTGGTTTATAATATCAATACATTAGTTTTCATATGTTTGTTATGAAGTCTGATATTATTATTTTATCGTGGAATTTCCGCGGGTTCCCGCTAGTTACTTATATATTACTATATCATATATCGCAGACATACCTTATAAAGTCATGTATCCGTACAAATCATTGATCTGCTGACAGTTTAGAAACATGTTAAAAACTATCTATTCATTGCAGAGGCTCAGAAGGGACCATTCAGAAAAGGACGTCTTGTTTACACCAATGTCTGTTTGTTGTTTTGTCAGCGGGATTATGCAAAAATTAACATTTTTAAATAGATTTCCATGACTCTCAGAGGGACGCTAGGCCAGAAAAGACAACATTCAATCCTGGCGGGGATCTTGGATTTCTTTTCCCCCACTTTCTTTAACATTGTGAGATTTTGCGACAGATTCCTTGATGTCTAATGGAATGACGTGTGGATCTTGATGGAAACAATCAGGAATATTTAAGACGCAGTTATCTTTATATGTTTGCAATTTGGTATGAATCCACCAGTTTCTAATACTGGAAGCCTATAGAGACAGTAAGTCAGTCTCTGTCCAAAGGTCATGCAAATATTATCAGCAACCTCCCAAAAGCCAATGCTTCCCACTGATACAGTATGTTTGACATTATGAAGAACTCAAACATACTTTACGATTCTCTATGAATCATTCATTTGGAAAGTAAAGTTGTTTAAATATTAAAGCACAATGACATGAATATCTTTGCCCTCACAACCGTCCTCCTGATGAGAATCACATTTTAGCTTCACTCCAGCCTGCTGTCAGTAGATGTTGCCTTCACAGCCTCTGAACTTGTAGTGCTATTTGCCTCCTAACTGTTAACTTGACCATTTCATAGAAAGTTTTTCAGCGAGCCGTGGCGTGGTGACTCTTTGTGAATCATAATCTAGTGTTGTTAATTCTACACGTTCGCTCCATGGATTGATCTGACCCTTTTAAACTCTCCGCCAACTCATCTCTCATTCACACACAGCTTCTAAGTGGGGGGTAGAGGATTCATCTTCTCCTCCCGTCCTCACATGAAACATCTGACTATGACACACTTTGATTCACACAGATCAAACAAATGGTTTAAAAAAGGAAGCAGACCTTTAGAAACTTTTGACAACCCTTTAACAGGTGCCAACAGAATCCAATGTAAATATTTCTGTACAATCAAATCAAATCTGCTTCAGGTTTTGAGCTGCAAACCGCAACCATTCCTCTCTGTCCTCCTCCCACTGTGATTGACACATCCATTCCCCCCCACAGGCAGGGGTATCAGACTATTTTTATGAGGTGTGGGTGTTCATACTGTAGCTAAGCAGACTGGTTTTGCCTGTGAGCTCTTCTGCACATTGATTGAGAGCAGTTATGCAATTCTTTGTGCCCCATCTTTTTAGGATTAGACACTCCAACTCCCACACCTCCACCTCTCTGCCTACACACTCACTGCCAGTGCACACAGGCACACAAATGACATCAGCCCCTGCTTATTTCTATGCTCAGTGGAATCACCTTACACATACTCCTCCACACTCTGTTACCATGTGTACTCGGGTTCTCCTATATTCAATGTTATGTTTAAGTTTAAGAAACACCTTCTCTTACCCCATGTTTGCAGGCTTGCTCATTCAGAGCTTTGACCCAGGTTCTCTGCCAGTGGTCTCTGATGGACTTGAAGGAGAACAGGGAGGCCAACAAGCCTTTTACTCCTGACTCAGATGCAGGTCCTTCATCCCAGCTAGAACGGAGTTTCATCAGGTATCCCCACACCCCCTGGGGTAGACTGTGGTGGGGCTGTGTGAGGGAGGGGTGCAGACAGGCTGGGTGTCCGTCCTGCTTGGTTATCCTCCTGGCTCTCCACATTCTTAGCAGGTTCAGAAAGTATTGGAACAGCCATCCTAGTACGATGAGCAGAGAGGCCATGAAGAGACCCAACAGACAGAGCCAGCTCAACTCCGGGAGCTCCATCACCATCTCCTGGAGACTCTCATACCACCAGGTGGGAATCTTAGGACTGACAGTCGGGGTAGATGAGCGCCTTCCAGCCTGTGAGTGACAGCAGACGGCATCAGTCGTGATTCAACGCGTGCTGAAAAGTTGCGGTGGCTATGATTCCAACGCATTAGCATTAATAGTTTTAAATGATATCACGTGCGTGAAGCTAATTCAATGAAACTGCGTTAATATTGCGTATATATCTGATGATGGATAACGGGAATATTTTCAAGAGGATCTTGCAACGCGGTTTTTCCAGATCAAACTCAACGTTCCTAACCCACCGTTCAATCTAAGCGGTCCGGGCTGCAGGCTTCAGGTAATCCAAGGCAACGCATCGGTTACGTGAACCTGGTTCCGTGGCGATGTGCAGCGCTGCTAAACACAAGTGCGCTGGTTCCATCTCCGTCTGGACCGGTGTGGCTCTGATGTCACGGGAGGAAATAGAGGCAACGTTCCGCTGTCTTTCAGTGCGTTCGCTGGTGGAGGCTCGCCTCCTCTGTTACCTCTCTGCGCAGCTGTTTTGACAGGCAGCAGCTGTGGCCTACAGAGAGCACTGAAGAGGAGGGCCGCAAAGGCGACCGGAAGTCAACTGAAGGCCTTCAAAATAAAATCTGAACTAGCAGTCCGAATTTTTCCTCAGAATAATAATGATAATATACTAATTAAATACTGTACATCTCATTAATAATACAATAAAAGTTATTAGTGCATACACTGATGAATAGACCGATGAAATTTTTCGCACAGCAGCAGTGAATAAGTGAGTCTTTAGCTTTGCCTTAAATACATTTATCGAACATTTCTGCAAATATCAATATGTAACTTGTTCCACAGGGTTGGCACACGAAATGAAACGGAACGCTCATCAGACGGTGTGTCTGAGAAAGTCTGATTTGTTTCTTGAAGTCAAGAAAAATAAATTAGTTCTGATGTTAATTCAAAATTGTGAATTTATTCCCAGAATTTTGAGTTCGATCTTCGATTTGAGGTAATGGTTTGTTTGTTTTTCTATTACATTATACAGTACATTGTTGCTCACTAAAACACTGAATCACTTGCTTGTGTTTGGTAATGGACTCTGATTTTGATTTAATGACTGTTTGCTACTCAGTTACAAAAACACCTGCATTATTACATAAAATGAGCACAACATTTTGGCCAGAAATGAAAGTTACATTTTAAATAAATCCTGCATACAAGAAAACAGTTTTTAACAGCAGGTGACAGAATCTCATTGTACTACTCAACATAAACCATAGAAGAAGATGTCACTTCCGTGTCATCTGAGTGGCAATAAACTGCCAGTGACTTTTATGTCCAAAGAAATGTAAATATGTTCCGAAAGAAAAGAAAAAATATATTGACATTTTATATTGGCCTTCTTATAAAGATAGCGGATTATTTTTGATAAATATGATGCTTATATTACAGCTAGAATTGTAATTTCAACTATTAATTACAGTACCATTTTATTTTGTATTTTATTTTGAAGAGTCCAACCGGAGGTGCGATCCCCTTAGCAGTGGGATCTTTGTGGACAAACTAATGCCGGACGTGTTAAAAGAAGAAGGCAGGGAACGAGATAGTGCTTATAACCCGGAATGAGCGATGTTATGGAATATAGTTCAGTGACTAGTGACTATTCCTTTTTAATACTGGATTTACGGTGATGTATTTTGTTCTGAAATTACGATATGACATGTGTTAACCGCAGTGAAGATAGTCATAGCTCGAACATCGATCGCCTGGAGGGGTAACGTCAGCTTAGCTAGAAACCTGATTTCCCCCCTCAGACCCACCGAAAGACTGGAAACATGCCGACAGCCCCGATTCTACCGTTGATCATCAACTTTTTCATGTCGGCACTTGGCTGCTTGGCCACGTTAAAACTCATTCCGGCTTTTAAAGACCATTTCATCACAGCCAGACTGTATGGAATGGATCTAAACAAAACAACCAAAAAGGAAGTGTACGTGATCTTCCTGCATATCCATTTATTGCATCTTTCCGATGTTGTTTGCTGTTGTGACAAATGTTGCTCTTTTCATTTCCTGATTCTTGCACCCTTTCTTTTCGTGGTCACCTCTCTCTGCAGCCCAGAGTCCCAAGGAGTCATCAGTGGGACTGTCTTCCTCATCATCCTCTTCTGTTTCATCCCAGTGCCTTTCCTTAGCTGCTTTGTAGGGGACCAGTGCGTGGGCTTTCCTCATGATGAGGTGAGTTGGTTGATGTCTATCAATAATCCTCGAATCTGAAGACTAACTCTGTTTTTGCTGTTCTTGGTCAGTTTGTACAGCTGATTGGAGCACTTCTGGCCATCTGTTGCATGATCTTCTTGGGCTTTGCCGATGATGTGCTGAACCTCCGATGGAGACACAAGCTCCTTCTTCCCACGATGGCTTCCCTGCCACTGCTCATGGTCTATTTTACCAACTTTGGCAACACAGTCATCGTGGTGCCCAAACCCTTCCGTGCCCTGCTTGGGCAGCACTTGGATCTGGGTATGTTGACCAGTTCTTGGTAACAGCAGATATAGCTTCCTTCAGCTCTTACTATAGTATCCAGTTGGAGGACAAGATTATTCCCAGTCTAGATGTGACATACTGTGTAATCCTCCCTCTATGATATTTATTTGACGTGTCTTCCATGGAAACAAGAATATCAGTGCAATGAAATATCTTTGTTAATATGCTGATGAACATGCAGGAGCATTTTGTAAAAAATACATTAAATCGTGCAGGATATTACATCACAATTACATCCATCCTCAGTCACATCATATGTGATTTACTTTCTGATGTCCTGCAGGTGTTCTCTACTATGTCTACATGGGAATGCTTGCAGTCTTCTGCACAAATGCCATCAACATACTTGCAGGCATCAACGGCTTGGAGTCGGGTCAAGCACTGTTCATCTCTGGCTCCATCATCATCTTCAACTTGTTGGAGCTCAGTGGTACTCGGTTCATTGATCTTCTCACCTTCAAACCTCATACAATGGATTGTGTTGGATATAGATTTAAGTGCAGAATTCTGACAGAGTTGAATCTGTTTCAACTAGTATTTGGTTTGTTGTGATTTATTTCAGGAGAATACCATGATGACCATGTTTTCTCACTCTACTTTATGATACCATTCTTCTTCACCACTTTAGCACTTTTATACCACAACTGGTAAGTTAATAACCTGAGGCACTTTTAGCACAAATATAGAGGGTTATTTAATACGTCCTGCCCCTGTATTCTCTAAACATGCCACTTAATTTGTTGCAGGTATCCCTCGTCTGTGTTTGTGGGAGACACTTTCTGCTACTTTGCTGGGATGACGTTTGCTGTGGTTGGAATCCTGGGACATTTCAGCAAAACAATGTTGCTGTTCTTCCTTCCTCAAGTGGTGAACTTCCTATACTCTTTGCCTCAGCTTTTTCATATCATCCCCTGTCCCAGACACCGGCTCCCCAGGTAACTTCCAGCTCATTGGCCTTTGTCTGGAATATATTTCATTCGTCATGCATACTGCTTTATCTACAACAACTTGCTTCTTTTTTTCTCACAATGTCTCATAAAAGGTTGAATCCAGACACAGGCAAACTGGGGATGAGCTTCTCTAAATTCAAAAGGAAGGACCTCTCAAAATTAGGGCATCTCATTCTGACGGTAATACTCTGGTTCTTGTGCATTCTGTGCTCACTGATCACTGAACCAGCTTTTGAAAGGAAGCATGATAAATATTCCTTTTTTTAAATTATAAATTATCATTATCCTTCTGTAGGTACAAGCTGTATGAGTCCTTAGCATATACAAAAAGGTGATTAATTAAATAGCTGTTGTACATCCTCCATGAACTTGGTTTTAAGTGTTTATGTCCAAAAGATGCTGGCAGACTTGCTACAATCACAGAAGGATTGCTCATGAGATAAAACTTAAATCCCTTTATTAATTATCCAGATTGTCTGACAGAATAGCTCTTTGTCTCTCGTCACAGCAGTTCCCCAAGATCAAACATCCAACTTACAAACAGTCAGATCTTCGTATCTCAGGGAACGGCTGTAGTTCCTGTCTGTTGCAACCCCTGCTGAGCAGCACCACTCCATATGCGCATCTCCAACACTCGTCTTCCTCATCTAACCCAGTTGAAATTTAATATACAGACTGTGCCAAACTTACTGACAGATTAGAGTTTGAGAGGCTGTTCATAAACGGAATTGTTTGTGTTGTTAAATGTTAAATTTCATTCTATAATTGCAAGAAATAACTTTGTGAGATTAGTGTTTGAGATGTGTGGATGTAGCGGGTGCTGCTCAGCGTGGGTTACAGCAGAAAAGGGGACTACATATATAACAACTTGTGAACAATTCAGTTTAGGAACAGCCTCTTGGAATCTATTGTGTGTGTAAGTCAGGCACTGTCTGTATTACTGTTTGAGTCATGACAATATTTGAGCTTTGGGAAGTGATACCAAACAATTCATGCAAGGTTTCCAATGAAAAGAGTTCACTGTCGTGAGGATTTTTCTATGTGGGTAAGCATGCTTGAAGCTGAGCACCAGCCGTCCTCCAGCTGTTTATTGCTGTATAAGAAAAAATTATTTTTCCCTCAACAGGTGGCGGAATTATTGAAGCTGCTAGAGGTACGAAGAGGCCAGGAGGGAGATGATGAATTTATTGAGTGCAACAATATGACCTTAATAAATCTGGCACTGAAAATACTTGGCCCTGTCCATGAGAGAAACCTCACAGTCGTCATGCTCATCATGCAGGTATGAATAAACATCTGTTCACAAACACTGTATGAAGGTGTGTTTCTCTGATCCCTTATTTCTGTGCCTCTCCTAGGTGATCGGAAGCACTTTGGCTTTTGGGATTCGCTACCATTTGGTGCGGCTCTTCTATGATGTTTAAACATCTGTGCACTGACTGGGTGCAGGACATGACTGAGAATGCGTGATATTTTATGGAACTATGCTACAGGGTCATGATTTATAAGCCATTTTATGGAGTCCATTACATCACTGATACTTTTCTGCCTCAAAGTTTACATGCAGTAAAGAGTCAGTGCAAGGTTTAAAGCTATATGCCACTTTTGAGAACAGTTTCATATATCAACAGTTTAAATCATGGTTATTAATGAGAAGTTTCGATATTTACATGAAGGAAAATGTGACTTCATTGAAAGTTTATTTTTTTACTTGCTTTTATATAGGAAAACAGGGGTGAATTGTCCTCGGAGCAGTCAGTGTCAATGGCTGACTGTTCCCAATTTGTTGATTTGATAACAGCTTTGTGCGTACGTAAGTGCTAAAAATAAATATTAAAATAATATTTAGAAACAGGTTGAAACTACTGTAAAAAGCAAACAGTAGTAGTCTCTAACACTTCATCTACACCCATACATTTATGTCTTTCTGGCATGGGTGGGAAAGCTGGTGTCTTTTGGTGTTTTTCTGTTTTCTGTGTTTTGCTTTCACCTCAGATCATTTCTGCGGACTACTGGGGAATTAGGTGGTGAGAAGTTAACAGAGGGGCTGAAGTCATATTCTATTGTCTGAATCACTGCAAAACTGAGTTAAAGTATAAATAGATGATATGAATGAATGATAATTCATTGACTTTGAGATTGCTATGGGAATTCAGCTATTTTTTGTTTAAAAGATTGTTATAATTACTGACTCAATGCCCTCAAAGTTTCAGCGTACTAACTGTGAACTGAACTGGCACTGGACTATTGTGTTTAGGAATGTAACTGCAGGTAAGAAACTGTTCACTCATGAGATGGTAAGCGCTAAGGGAGAAATAAAATCCAATCAAATTGAGATATTGTGTCATTATTGTGAAAATAGATGACAGATAAAGAGATAGAATCAGTGAATATGTCAGCCAAACAAACCCAACAAGGGTTGTATGTAATTATGCCAATTACATCCCGCGAAGTGGCGATGTAACTGTCAGTATTTGTGTGTTCGTCTGTCCGTCCACCAAATATTTTCACAACCATTACAGATGAAAGAAAAAGCACATTACTTGGGTGGCAAAGGGGATGAAAATGAGATTATGACCTTGACCTTGAAAAACTAGGTCAAGGTCAAATTTTCACTTTTATACCTTTTTAGGTACATATCACTGAAACCTGATGAGATATAATCACAAAACAAAAAACAACATTTTCAGGAAGCCAGAGGCACAAAAATGTGTAGGTCAGGGTAAAAGTTGAATTCAGCAGTGTCGTGGGATATTGCTGTCTCTGACTGCCTTGTTAGTTATTTGTAATCTAAAACGCATGAAATTTTGAGCATTATCCTTTTTTTTAAATATTTGAATATGTCAGGCCTGAAAATCCAACATAAATTAGGTTTCACAGTAGACCATACAGAGTTTGGTGTAGTTACTGTGTAAATACAATCTCAATCCATAAATGAACTCCCTAATAAAAAGGAAACATTAAATTCCATTAATGTTAAATGATCTTTATGTAGAAGGCCTTAAATCATGGTGTGGTGTTTGCACTGTTGCTTCACAGCACCTCAGAGTGTTTCAGTAATCGTTGGAATGCTTGTTCAGGAAAAAGCTTTGAACCACTGACTGAGATTCAGTGCGGGTGCAACCAAATTCATTGTATTAATCATAAATTTGCTATGCTTGTGTTATATTCTCAAAGGCTAGTTGTACATTTTTTAAATTTACATTTTAGGATTTTTGTCATAATTTTTTTTTTTTTTTTTCATTTGGAGCTATGGCGCCTCCCTTATGCACTGCTGTTTCCAGATCAGTGGTTCTTAACCTTGTTGGAGGGACCGAAACCCTGCCGGTTTCATATACATTCACCGAACCCTTTAGTCAAAAAAAATTTCAAATTCAAGACAGAAGTATATGTTTTACTGGTGTACTTAATGAATTGTGCATTAATGTCACCTTTTTCAAAGAACAAAACCAAGACAGTGCATGAACTCACATGAAATGACCTACCTGCAAATCAGTGTGTCTTCTGCTGTTGTTAATGAGAGACCAGTTCAGATATACGTGGTTTCACCTTGGCAAGTGCTACTCTGATGTCATTTTCACAGCAAAGTCTGTTTCTTTTGTTTTCCATGCAGCTTATGGAAGTGTTCCTTTATTTTTGCCACAGTTGCTCAACTTGACATTGCAGATCATGCAGAACGCTGACTCCCATCACGTTCCGTTATACAGTACGTGTAAATTCACGTTGCACATATTCGTCCGACCACTTTCTATTTTTGCTCAATAGTTACTATGAATTAAAATATTAAGAAAGCAATCAGATGACGTACCATCATGACAGGCATAAATCGACTACTGAGTGCGCAAAATCCCATGTAGAACAGGTAGGCTAATCGATGCAGCGTGATCACCTGTAGCCAGTGATGGCTAAGGGGGGCGTGTCATCACGAATTGACACGACGTGTCAAACGTACACAGTCTCCACCGAACCCCTAGGACCGACTCACCGAACCCCTAGGGATCGATCGAACCCAGGTTAAGAAAGAGTGTTATAGATGGTCGTTGCTCGGGGAATCAAATAAATGTTAACATGAAGGACGGACACAGACGAGAACTTGAAGCGGAACGGACAAAAGTAGGAACTATTGAAACGTGCGTTTTGTCAGAGGGGATATCAGTGCTACACACTACTCGTTTTTTTCCTGACTGAACCAAACAAATACCTCGTCGATGCGTTCGAACAACAACATACTGAGTCTACGTTACTTTTAAGATTAGAATCTTGACCCAGTTGATGTTTTGTCTAAGTGGGTCAGCGTGACGTGTGAGCTAAAGCTCCTCTAGAGCAGTTAATGATGCCTGATCATCAACAAGCCCCTAGTTAGCACCGTATACCTGCCAGGTCATGATTACGCCTGGCTGATGCTTGTGGTTTTAATCTGTTTAGAAAACACATTTGTCCCTCTTCTGATTCAGAGCCATGCCGCTTAACAGACGAGTACGTAAGAAAACGCTTAAGCTAGACTGCGAATGGAGTTCGTGTCAGGAGACGTTCTGTCGAATGGAGAACTTCTGCAAACATGTGGAGGATCACCTGAACGCGGTACAGGAAGACGAAGACAAACCAGAAGGTGAGGAGCTGTTTGTGTCCCAGATGTGTATGTAACCCGCGATTGTTGTAGTTTGTTTCTACAGCAGCTGCTGTTTCTGACAAATTAGAAAGCACAACGTTTTCAGGGAGTTGTGGGACTTTTTTCAAAGATTTGCGTGTATGAAAATCTGTCCTGGAAATTATCTGTACTGTAAAAGTTTTCTTATTGATTAGTTATTTAGGATTTAGCCACTCATTACTACATATTCTATCGGATTTAATTAAAGTTTATTTGATAACTATCACATTATTAACTATTCTCTTTTCTTATATATCTCTTTTCTTTATTAGCCATGTTTTTCAGTTTCTGAATGCTTTCCATTAGCCTCTACATCAATGTTAATTATTTTGCTTTGAGAATCAGTTTTGTGGCACTTTAATAGCCATGGGCCAAGGATTTGCATCCACTTAAATTCTGCAACATTTGTTCAACAGTTCTTCCACTAAACATATAATCGTCAACCAAATAACAGCTGCTTCATTTGGTTTCTAATGTGCTGCGGTGAAATTCTACAAGTATAAGCTGGATGTTGCATAGACGGGATTCTACTAATGCAAACTTTCAATTTTTGTGCCAAGGAGAGAGGAACTGTCTTTGGAGAGACTGTGGTTTCTGTTCTGTGGAAGGCCTCTCCGAGTTACGAAGGCATCTCTTCTTTCACTGTTATCATACGAAGCTGAAGCGGTTGGGTCAGCAGGTGCTTAATGCCCATTCAGAAATTGGTACTTGTTCCATTGGCTACCACAACAGCATCCCTGAAATCCCAGACAATTTCTTTTGTCTTTGGAATGACTGCGAGGTAAGATTGGCACATTCCACTTCTTCCAAAAAGGAGATATCAGTTTGGGTATACAGTGTTTACGGAAATCAAACACACTCATTTACATGCGTTTAACATGACACACCACAAATGGCAACATATTGTAGTAATGTGGTTTCTCTTGCTGTTAGTTGTGCAGACATTGATGTGATCTCGATCCAAATGTAATTTCTTCCCTTTTTAAATGTTGAGTTGTGGATTTCTTAAAATTATGCTTTTAAAATCAAAATATTTTTACTTTATAATTTTTGTTTTTATGCCTCTTTCTTCCCTTGTTAAAGCAACCACCATTTGACAACCCAGAGTGGTTCTATCGCCATGTGGAGATGCATAGTCTGCTAGTAGATATACCAGCAGGAGACTGTGAATTCCCAGTGCGCTGTGGGTGGAAAGGTGCGTCATTTAACTGAACTAAACAATGTGGTTATATTTCAGAAATATCAACTGAGGATTGAAAAACTGTCACATAAACTTTCTATTCAATGACATGGTATTCCAAATTTGTTTAAATCAATCCACTGCCTTTTAACAAAGTTTTTTGAAGACCTTTCACCTCTCATCCAAGCGGCTTCTTCAGTTCTTGTTGAACTGACTGCATTTATGGATTCATTTGATGTCAAGTAAAATATTGACAGCAAGAAGTTTAACTTGCCAGACAGTTCTTGACAATGGTCATTGGAACATTAATGCCACTGAGCATTCCCCTTAAGAATCTGAGAAAAGACCAGTCACCACTAGAACCGAAAAAACCTTTTGGATAAGAGTTGAAACGGCAAAAAGGAACTTCATTAAACTCCAATGGATTGATTTAAACAACTTTGGATTTCTGTGGCCTGGATAAACGAGAACCTACGCAGACACACTGAGACAGTAGGCTTCTATCACCCTATAGATTGTGAAGCCACTGCTAAAGGACGTCCTAAACTGCGGGAGCACCTGCGCAGCCATACTCAGGAGAAGGTGGTGGCGTGTCCAGGCTGTGGAGGGATGTACGCCAACAACACCAAGCTGTTCGATCACATCATACGACAAAATGACATGGAAGGTCAGAACCTGTCAGAATGATAGAAGTGTAAATAATAGTGATAATTTTTTAGTGCATATTTATGTGACCTGTTTTTTTACTGTGTTGATGTGTTTTTCGCTGCAGGTCAGAGGTTCCAATGTTCGCATTGTTCGAAACGTTTTGCAACAGAACGATTACTGCGAGACCACATGAGAACCCACGGTCAGAGACTCACACACAAATACACAGTGCTTAGATGTATGTGTTATCCAAAAGCTGTTTAAGTCAATTCACTGGTCATTAAGAAAGTTCTTGAAGACATTTCGTCTCTCATCCAAGAGACTTCTTCAGCTCTGAAGGCGTCTGGTCTTGTCCCAGTTTATAAACCCTGTGGGGTGTGGTCAGTGCTATTCACATTCCAACAACCGTCGTTGAAACCCGTCTGGCTCCTCAACGATTGTTGGTGGGGGTGTCAAAGGGCGTCGCTAAGATGTGAGTTTCACCTTTGTATGCTAATGAGGGTCTTTAGCATGAGACAGATCACCTGAGTTAATCTGCTGAGACAATCTTTTTGGGAGTTTTGAAAGGACATGATTGAAAATTAGGGAAAGGTAATGTCGCAGACCACTCCCCCTGTTCAGAGATGGCTTCTCCGCTTTGACATGGATGACCTTCCGTCCTCACTGGGTTGTTCTCCTTTGAAAGGAGAAATGAATCCAGAAAGTTTCTGGATCTTGTGTGAGCTTTCACAAAGGTCCAGTCAGGATATCCACACGTTTTCAGTGCCCCTTTCAGGTGTTGGTGCTCTTTCACCTGGTCTTGGGCACTGGCTGGTAGCTTATCAATCCTGTCTTGCAGGGTCCCTATGACACCCAGCTTGTGCTCCAGTGGGTGGTGAGAGTCAAAAAGCAGGTATTGGTCCGTGTGTGTTGGTTTCCTATATACCCCAACGTACAGACTTCTGTCATCTTTTATGCCGACCTCGCTATCCAAAAAGGGGAAACTGTTATCCTTTACATACTCTCTGGTGAGCTTGATGTTACTGTTCACCGAGTTGATGTATTCGGTGAAAGGTTGCACCTAGTGGATTTTCATCTTCACCCATATGTCGTCCACATCCTGGAACCAGTGGCTTGGTGTTGTTCCGTTGAACGAGGTAAGGGCCTTGTGTTCCACCTCTTCCATGTACAAATTGGCCACGATAGGAGATACCGGCGAGCCCATGGCACATCCGTGTTTCTGCCTAAAGAAGTTCCCTCTGTACTGGAAATAGGTGGTGTTGTCCTTTCAAAACTCCCAAAAAGGTTGTCTCAGCAGATTGACCCAGGTGATGTGTCTCATGCTAATGACCCTCATAGCATACAGGTACAAAGGTGAAACTCACATCTCAGCGACCCCCTTTAACACCCCCACCAACAATTGTTAAGGGGCCAGACAGGTTTCAATGACGGTCGTTGGAATGTGAATAGCAATGACCACACCCCATAGGGTTTATAATCTGGGACAAGACCAGCCACCCGCTGAACTGAAGAAGTCTCTTGGATGAGAGACGAAACGTCTTCAAGAACTTTGTAAACGTCCAGTGGATTGACTTAAACAGCTTTTGGATAACCATGACCTGGATGACTGAGAACCTACACAGAGAAGTATTTGTTGCTTTAGAAAGCCTGACATTTTTAACACCTTCATAAAGAAAATACTGCTCTGATTTGTTCTAAGTGATTTTATTCTTTCAAAGGGGAAAACTCTTTTGTCTTCCAGCAGTTCTGATTTATTATCAGAGGATTTGTCACTGTAACCTGTTTGTCTTTGTATTTATCATACAGTGAGCCACTACAAATGCCCTCTGTGTGACATGACCTGTCCATCGCCATCTTCACTGCGAAATCATATCAAATTTCGCCACAGTAACGAGAAGCCATACAGCTGTGAATACTGCGAATATAGGTGTTAAATATATCTAACATCCTGAAAAGCAAAAAACAAACAAACAAAAGAAACCCATCAAGCTATGTTACAGACATCTATTGCAAGATAGGTTTTTAATACTGACACACTCCATGTTGTTGTCGCAGATGTAAGAACATGATCGATTTACGCAAACACCTGGACACCCACAGTAGCGATCCAGCATTCCACTGTGACGTTCCTGGCTGCAGCTTCACCTCTCGTGCCCTCGGCACTATGAAGTTACACCAGAAGAGAGAGCATGAGGTGAAAAAGGGGAATTGTTTAGTTTAATGTACAAATATATGATGGTTTGTTTTTATTAATTTCTACTTTCCATATTCAGGGGAATTTTGTAGCTCGCTACAAGTGCCATGTGTGCGATAAGTGCTTCACCAGGGGCAACAGTCTAACTGTTCATCTGCACAAAAAGCACCAATTTAAATGGCCTTCTGGACATCCCAGATTCAGGTTAATTCTTACGTCGACAAATCAATATGTGTAATAATCCTGAATTTGAAATACGCTTCTCGTCACAACACTGATGGCTCCTTCTTTACTCTCAGATACAAGGAGCACGAGGATGGCTTCTTGCGATTGCAGCTGATTCGCTACGAGAGCGTGGAATTGACAGAGCAGCTAATGAGGGAAAGGCAAAACAGGCAAGTGGAAGAAGATGAGGACCAGGCCGAGGGCCAGGAACTTGAGGAAGAATCCCAGGGAGCAGAATTGAGAGGAGTTTTGCTTGAGGAGCACAGTGCTGAGGAGAGCAACCAGGAAGATGGCATGATCTACGTTCTGACTGGAGGTTTGTTACAAGCTGGGGATGATTCTGCGATGCAGCAGCTCCAGGATACGACCAAGCAGCAAGAAATGCAAGTGGTTTGATGAGCTCAACTAACACTGAGTCAGCTTATACTGTACATCAGTGCAGGTTATGTAATCAGCTGTGCTCTTCCACAGACACGTGGAGTTGAAGGTGTGAAAAATCTTTAAAAACAGTTTTATCACATAAATTAAGTGCGTGTGCGAGTACGCGCGCACGCTTCGGAGTGATCCTTATTGAAACTATGTTAGCTAATAAACATGTTTTCATGTACTTTGTTTAATCTTGTGACTATGTTACCAGTATTTTGATATTATTTTAATCCATTTCATACTGAAACATCCTTAGACAGTGTGATTGACATTAATGCTGCTCAGCCGGGAAACTCAAAAATAATTTCTTTAAAATGATCTGTATAATCTTAGCACTCCAGAAACCTCATTTGTTCAGTGTCTTTTTTTGATGCTTGAATAAAATATTTACATCTTGCTTCAAAGCGGTGATGCATTGTAATTGTCAGCGTTCGTTCGTTCGTATGTCCACCAAATATTTTCGCAACCATTGCAGATAGAAAGACGAAACACAAAGCTCATTGACTTTGAGAAAACTAGGTCAAGGTCAAATTTTCATCTTTTGTAGACTCAGGAACCAGATAAGATAGAAAGAGGAGGGAGAAGGCCAGTGTGAGTAAGTCCATAGATCAAAGCTAGTGCTTTGATCTACCTATTCACTAGCTTTGATCTATGGTCAAAGAGTGCATAGCTTTGACCTACTCTGAAAGTAGGTCAGGGTAAGTCGCAGGATGTTGCAGTCTGTGACTGCCTTGGTTCTAGATTAATTTTGTATTTGTCTCTTATTGTTGCTCAAGAAATTTAAGGAAGTCCTTTTAGATGAAAACTAGCTCAAGGTTACATGACATATTTTAGTTTGAATTAATTGTTGATTTCCAGGGAAGCACAGTGTTGAAGTGAGTTGATAAAAGGTTCTGGGTTTGATTCATTTCTGTGTGGAGTTTTTCTATGTGTTCCCTGTGTCTGCATGGGTTCTCTCCAGTTTCCTCCCACCTCCAAAAACATGAAGCTCAGAATTGGTCTACACTAAATTCTCGTTAGATGTGAGCATGAGTGGTGGTTTGTCTTTCATGTGGCCATGTAATGAGCTAGCTTCTCGCCCTGGTGTGCCACACCTCTCGACCATTGCCAACTGGAAGGCGAATAAGAAGCTGTCTCATCTATAAGAAAATGGATGGATGTTCATTTCAACATCTACATTGATGGACACTATCTGTAATTTCATTCTGGTGCCCCTTACTGAAAAGAAATATGTAACTACAGGCTTTGCTTCGAAAAATATTTTTTAAAGATTAAAACAAAAACCTACTATTATCAGTCCTTTGATGGCAAATATTAACAAAACATTCCTTTTATTACCTCTGATTCTCAGTTGATCTTTTGTAATCAGGTGTCTTTAAGTTGTGTGAAACCTTTACTAAAGCAGAGCATTAGCTGTGACTACAAGATTAGGGGGCGCACAGAGCTTAGCAGCAGGGTTATTTAACACTCTCACCTCACACTACATTCACTGAACTGTGCTGGGACAGCAGCGACTGCCTTATGTTGACTGCTAAAATCAGGATGTTTACTGGACATTAGCATGACTTAAATCACAGACATCAGGTGCATCAGAAAATGGGCCTTGCAAGGTTATGTCCACTGCTTCTGCTGCTATATGGATCCCTCCAAAGAGTTGTTTGTCAGGTTCCTGGATGGATTGGACAGGTGGAAGGTAGTGGTAAGACCTTTAATGCCACTGAAATTTTTCATCTAAGCAGCAAGACAGGACATTGATTGGTTCAGGTGTGTGACAAAGCCAAAACATTATTTGCTGTAGGTGAGAGAGAATGGATCCCTGAACCAGATCTCATAGATGACATATACTGGTCCGGGTCGGCACCACTCTGTTATGGAGGCTGCAAAGCACGGCATGAGGAGCTGAGGAGAGATACGTGTGGAGATTCAAGCTGCTGCTGGCTTGGCTACAAGTCCCTTTGCAGAGGTAGGACAAACACTATATTGATGTTAGACAGCACCCTTACGACACAGAAATCCCCTTGTCCGATCAGCTTGATGAGCATCATGTATGTCTTGCTTTGCCTTTCATTTTCTGTGTATGACAGTGAACTGTGGAAGGCCAGACGTGGACTATAATGGAGTGACGTATGGTGACGACTGGTGGGTGGGCTCCGTGGTGAGGTACACATGCCATCCAGGCTTCATGTTAGTGGGAAACCAGACCCGGACTTGCCAACCAAATGGCCTCTGGACCCCAAAACCCATCTGTCTCAGTGAGCAAACCCACTGACACAAGGTTTATGATTCCATCTTAACCTTTCAACTCATCCTGTTATGTCTTTTAGGAATGTGTAAACGAGGACACATTGAAATCAGTGAGAGGGAGCTCAGTGGGACTTGCAACTCCACCTGCACATATAAGAGCTACTTTGGCCCACAGAAACAAGGCTGCACCCGGATAGATAACTGCAAGAAGAAGGAGACTGGCTGGAAGCGCTTCTTTGCGCAGTGTGTCCCTTGCATTTGTGATTGCGCTATATCCTGTCGAGAGTCGCGTCATCATAGAGTTTCCAGGTATAATTGAAAGAATTTCATGTAACCTGAAGATGTAGTGCTATATTATCCCAGTGCAAATGGAGATGAAGGGGTTGTTTTAAATGGTAAATGATGTATTCAATGTAAAAAAAACATTTAATTTTTTATTTTTCATACTGACTTTAATCCTTGCAGGGAAGTTAGTGACACACTCTAGTTAGTTATTTTTGAATCATGCGTATATGTGTGTACAGGCCCTGAACACACAAACACAGGAGGTAGAGTGGTGGGCAGGTCCTTTGTGATGTGCCCAAATGAGCAACTTGTAAGAGGGACAGCGCCTTGCTCAAGGGTGCCTCGGTAGTGCTCCAGAGGTGAAGTGACACCTCCCACTGTCAGCTCACCTCTGGGTGTTGTTTTTGGGTCTGAGCAGGAATCAAACCGCCGTTTTACCGCCCGCTCTACCACTGAGCCACTGCCGCCCCAATGTGATCTACATTAGATGTCAGCACCTCAGAGTCAGAGATAAGTTATAAGTAAAACAGAACTCAGCCAGGTAAATACAACGTCAGCCTAAACAGAGGCTGTACATGTAGTACACCTGTATGACTTTACTGCTGTGTGACTAATTGTTGACAGGTTAGTATTTGGTATCTCAGACAACATTTTCAAGTTAGTTGAATTCACGTGGTGCAGAAATACCAGAAATATCTTCTTCATGTGTCTGTTTGTGTGATCAAAATAGAGGAAGAAATGAGAAGAGAGAGAAAAGTGAGACCACAGAGATTAACATCTCACTCTTTATCTGATGAACTCTTAATCTTATTACAAAGGTCACAGAACCTATACACAATTATTTCAAATATGTGGCAGACAGTGCATGCAACATTTAAATAATTAATTGTGGAAAATTTCCATAAAATATATCTTTTCCTTGTAAATATCTACTTAGATTGAGTGTATAAGTAAAAATGATGTTTGCAGCATTTTGAAAGGGTGATGATTCTGCTCATTCTAACGTTAAACATCCACATTATAATCTCTGTCACAAACACACAGTTCATCTTTTATGCTTTATTAACATAAGACACTATTAATTGTGAATTTACAGCCTTTACCTTCAATAGACTTTAATGTTTTAGAGCTGAAAAATTATGTCACTCATAACTGCTTTACTCTCCTAGTTTTATTAAACTTTTATGCAGGTTATAATTATTTTTAGTATTCATTCATATGTTGTTTTATATTTTACATTTTCTTGTATGATCCTCCTTATGAATTGTTTTATTTGCTTCCACCAGATAAATATTTGAAATCAAAACAATAAACACACCACATTAAACTGACACAATATACAGTACATGCAGTCTGGTATATTGTACATAGTATTGGTAATCTGAGTGATATATAGTGATCCAACCGTCACACACACAATTATTTTGGTTTGATCGGTGACGTTTCACCTCAAAGTCGCTAGATGGCGCTGTTTTGTGTATTATCTCCCCACTTCTTCCACCTCTTTGACCTACATGGTAAGTTAAACAGCTCAAAAATTAACAATCAGTATAAGTCATTTCTTGTCACGTCTCTCATTTACTGCTTCATCTTCCTCATCACTGCGGAGACCAGCTGCTGAATCTGAGGATGATATGTTCACTTGCTTTAGGTTTGAAGCAGCCAATTCCTGTGAAAATGAATGATTTATATCAGAAACTCTGAAATGTTAATTCTAACAGACTTTAGGAGAGCTCAGTTGTGATTTTAAGTCACCAATTAAGGGACATTATCTCAACAATAGGGTTTCAGGATAACGTCCTTTACGACAACCAGAAGCAGTAATTGAAACCACACCCAATCCTCCTGCTTCCTCTCAGCACATTAACTTTTCCTCAGATGCTGTATTGAAACTCCAGAGAGACCACTCACCCACATCCACCCTGCTGTACTCCCCTGAGCGTTCTGACAGGATCTCCCAGTATGTGTGCTGGAGATCATTTCCAGCTACTCCATTCACACTCTCCAGCAACAAGCCGAAATCCAGGTCCTCCTTCACTGTGAACCTGGCAACACATTCAAAGTCAGGACCCCTGTCACCTTAAGCACACAGCACACACAAAGGAGTCACGTGTCAAAAATAAAAGGTGCCATGGGGAGATGTTCAAGGAGACTTTACAGGTGATCTCACTTGAAGTCATGCTGTGTTTCCTGCAGTCTCCTCAGAGCTCCCAGCAGCACACCTCCCTCCACCACAGAGCTGGAGTAGGACTCAAATGTCACATTTGACAGATCATTCTCAACCGAAACTCTGACAGGAAGGGTCGCTGGACCTAAACACAACGTAATATTCAGTTAGAACGATGCTCTTCTTGATAAATTTCCTGACATATGTTTGTATTTTATTGAATCCACACCTGTGTTTGTAAGTTCTCCTCCTGTCAGCAGCAGCAGAAAGCCCACAGAAAAGAAGGCAGCTGTTTGTGGAGCCATCCTGAATAATCTCTTCCCCTCAAATGACGAGTAACGACTCAGTTCAGTACTTATAGTGTGCCTAACCCCTATTTGTAAGTGACATCCGTTCCTAAAACATTCTCAATCCTACATTCATCAATGTTGAATCTATATATTTACAATGACAGATGGAAACATGAGTGTTTGCTCTCACACACAAGTCACACACAAGTCACTGTGTAGTTTATGAATAGAAAGACACCATTATACCTGATGAAACCTAGTAATCATTTAGTTGATTAATCATCCGCCCTCTCCAAGGTACAAAGGGAAATGGTTGGTTATTTTTAGATCATTCGTATTTGCAAACTTACATCTATTCTATAGACAGAATGTAGAAAAAGTCATTTTTCTAGCTTGGAGGTACATATTATGTTACTGGTGTTTGAAGTAGATTCATACATAGAAGTTGCACTTTATAGCTTTTTCAGTCAAGCTTTAAAATGGCTAAAGAATGATCTTGCCTTGGATTCTGACCTATTTCATTCACATTGATGAGTTATAGCAGGGGTCAAAAGAATATATGAAAGAAATCTGTGATGATTCACAAACCCAATCATACAAAAAGCTTTACAATCAGGTTGATGGCGTCAGGTTTACATGTTTTGGTGTCCATCTTAACGTGTATGGTCCTGGTCGTTAATGATTCCAAATACATGGAGCCAAATCACACAGAGATGCGTGTCTGTGCAGACACTTCACTCGTTTTAAGCTGCTCTGATTAAAAGGCAGGTGCGATTGCCTAAAAATGGGTTTGATTTCCTCTCAGGGGTGATGTAAGAGATGTAGGACTCGTTTGAACGAGAGTAACCCCGGCTGTTTTACCGAAAATAACCCGGGCACTGCAGCATCAGCACCAGGCAGCTGCGCAGGTGCGGATTTTAAAGAGACAGAGAGGATCGAAAGTCACCCAAACCTTGTTTACACTCCACAGTTCAATGACAGCCACGGAGCCCAGGTTGATCACCAGTATACAAAATGAGGAATGCCAATAATCTCATTCACAACGAAGATTTATGCCAGTTTAATTGAGTTATTCGCATCTATTATCAAAAAAATAATTCAAAGTAGACCCAGAATCGACGAGAAGCAGCTGATAAAATCTTCAAATTCTCATCTGAACAAATTTGAAATGCTGTGAAGTCATTCCAGTTTGTTGATTAGCACCACGACTCTGACACAGTCACTAAAACGTCTTCACGTGGACGTTAAATACATCCATTATCGATTATCGGCATCTTTGAAATAGTTTATTCTTACGCTTTTGTTTTTGATTTTGTTTTGTTTTTTATTCATTCTAAAACATGAAGTCAAGAGCTAGATTAGACGAAGATAGGGGGGGGAAATCCAGTATATTTTTTTTCTCCCCTTCCTCTCCAGTAGCATCCTGCCTGCAACGCCCTGTATCCCAGACCGGCGTGCGTACACAGACGTACTAACCGGTGAGAGGACGGCTGCCGTATCGGCTGCTGATGCTGAAGCATCTGCAGCATCATTTTGCTCATTCCAGTTGCCACAGACTTTACCGCCGTTGCTGAGGATGTGTGCGTCGGGACGGATGGATTTCCTCTAGCCTAGCAGACGGAGTTGTGTTACCGAGGGGAGACGAACATGACAGGCATCCTGTTCCCTTGACGATTCGCAGGGATGCAGACAAGACTAAGGCCGGACATGATTTTAATCTCTGGAGTTGCCATGCTGGATGCGGGACGATGTGCGCCGCACCCCGAGAGATGTTGATGAGGGAAACACAGCTTGGTCATCTCATCATCTCTTAGCCGATCCGGATTTTTCCAGAGCTGTGGTGGACAGTGAACCCCTCGGTCTGCTATACAACTGACCCGGACAGTTTGGGGGATCTTCTCATGTGTAGGGATCCTGCTCTTTTGTCTGAAGGCATCAACTGAGCACTGTTGCTCTCACCCACAGAGGAGGAGAACCAGGGCTGAGCTGCTCACCTGGTCATTCCTGCACCCACTAATAAGTATGTGTAATGCAACAGCCTCAAGCTGGTCAAGACACTCGTTATTTATGTCTCCTAATTTGTGACACATCAACCTTTCAAATTTCCCCACTGCTCTGTACTTGCATGAATGCTGTCTCGTGGTTTCAGTTTATTGTAAACAGGTGTTTTTATTTTGCTTTTTCAAAGAATTATCCCTCACTTCTTGTATAGCTCACCACAAAGAACATTAACACGTCTGACAACCATATTTCATCTCTTCAGGAGACTTTTACTATTGCTGGCTCACGTGTTGTGGCTGTGGCGCGGCACATGACAGATCATGGAGGCCTTCATCCAACTAAGAGGCCATTAAAGCCTGTCAGTGTTTTACAGCACTTGTGTGCAGGCTGGTAATGGAAATCAGGGTGTTCAATAGAAGTCATGGTCAGTGTTTCATATGAGGATGTTTTACTATAGATGCAGAAAACCAGCTGCAGAGCAGGTCACATGAGACTTCATGGCCTCAGTGGAATTTCTGTGGTGGTTATGAGTTTTGATTAATAGAGCTGGACCCAAACACACAATTTACACACATATCCATGTGTGAACATGTCCTTTTTACTCATTTTTTTTAGTTTTGCTTCCAAATGTGTCATTGTGCTTTTTAATGACAATTTCCATACATTAAAGTTACCGTTTTCAACCATTTCAACAGGATAATATAGTTTGGTAATTAGTTGCACTCTTTTATTATTTATTTGACATGTGTTCACAATTAATTTACACCACAGCACTTATCCAATTAGTTTTGGACAACACTAGAATGTATCTACCCACCAATTCGATATCTGAACGTACAGCAAGATGACAAATTTGAAGTAGACTCCTTTAAGATTAAAATTTTCATTAAAGTTTTAGTACAGAACGAAAATTTTACAAAGTGTCAGGGAAAAGATCTACTTTTCTTCATGTCATACTCTTTCTACAGAGACGTTTCAATCCTGTATTGTGTTGTTATTCATATGATGGGCTTCATTCTGAGGCGTGTGATGACCCCAACTCTGTAGTGACTCATACTTCATTGTCAGACAGTGACTTTGAAATGACCTGATTAACTTTTGAAAATGGATTTCATCTTTGCTCATAATCCACTTGATTTATTTCAATTATTACCAAGCTACATATTTGTTCGACAGCAGTTGACTTTCACTTCAATAATGAAACGGCAACACGATTGTGAAGATGTGACATCGTCCCGACATGCCGTCAGCAGGGAGATAATGTGTTGTTTCAGCCTCAGATTATTGGAAGGCTAATGGATCGGCAGCCACTGTATTGTTTAACAGACACTGAGTCTAGGAGGTAATTCATGTGAATCAGCAGTATAAGCGTGCTGCAGGACTGAAACTAGATCCTGGACCCTCACACTCTAAATCTCATTTTACTCAACCATCCATTCCATTAAATAAACTGGAGGAGATCATGTGATCATGTGCAGCACCTTGATATAAGGAGACGTCATTCTAAAATAATTCCTGCAGTTTCAGATCTCTTTTCAGAGGTGAAACATAATAATCATCTGTGTCACAGGTTTTCCATACATGGAGATGTATGTGTGAGGCTGCATCTTGTTACAGCAGCGACAGGAGAATGGAATTATTGCTGAAAGACTAACATTTCTGTTCTTTTTTGCAGTCTTTCAGCATGGCTGAGAGGACACTGGAACAGGGCTCAGTCAGCATCCCCATGGAGGAGACCAAACTCCCTGGTGGTGGGCCTCCGGAGGCGCCGCTGCTCACCCACTTGAAGAAAGTGGAGAATCACATCACTGAGGCTCAGCGTTTCTCCCACCTCCCACGCCGCTCTGCTGTCGACCTAGAGTTCAATGAGCTCTCCCATACCATCCGGGAAGGTCCCTGGTGGAGGAGGAGAGGTACTGCATGCTCAGTTCACATAGCAACCATGATGGATGAGCAACACAGCGGCGACCACGGCGATCAATATCTAGAGTACAGAAATTCCAAGGGAGGCATTTTAAAGCCTTTGTGGACATTTAAAGACTTTTTTTTTTTTTTGCACCATGTTAGCCTGTCTCTCTTGGCCTGCTGCTGTGTTACGACACATAGCCCAGTCCGATCATCACTCACACACACATAACCACACACACACACACACACACACACACACACACACACACACACACGCACACACACATGCACACACACACACACACACACTTGCAGACTTCCACCATGCTGAAGCTGTCAGCGTGCCTGCAAGCTCTGCTGTGCTCAGCAGACTTTAGACATAGTAAATAATTCACTCTGGTAGGTTGGCACAACGCTTACCTCTCTTCTCCCTGTGTTCTATAAACGATAGGCGGTGGCAGTGAGTCAGGCCCATGATTGATCTTCTCATGAAATATGTACACCAGATAAACTCACCACCCTTATTAATGATGCCTCTCCAAACCTTTGGTCATCTCAACGGCACCACCCTCTGTAAACTGTTGCGTCCGTTATGTTCTGTGTAATCAGCAGGGTGGGGTTTCAGAGGGGGGCAAGGTGGAATCTTTCATTTCCATCTTGACTTGTTGCATTGCAGGTCGTGTTGCGTAATGTTGATTTGAATTATGGATGGCTGGCGGAAGAGTGTTTGCTGTTCCATTGGAAACCTGAATGTATGGAGAGCATTGATGAGGATCGTGGAGAAAATGAGAACCAGGGGATCAGAAACCAGCTTTAGATGGGATGATATTTTTCCTTAAGAAGCCTCATCCAAACATTTTTTCTGTTTTTGTGTCAGCTCTTCAGGTCAGGAGGCTCCTGTGTGAACAGGAAGTGTCTCTGTTTTACTAATTAATCCTTACATTTCTGTCATCAAATCCTTGTACAAAAATACCCTGCTTTTTTAACCCTTCTCTTTTCCTCTGCAACACATATGAAAGTAGAAAGCCCTCAGGTAGCTCATAACTCTAACAAAGCATTCTCACTAACACATGAACAATATATTGTACTGTATATCTCCCCACCTATATTTTAGAATAAGCTCACTTGAAAATATTCTTGAAAATGTTCGGGCCGCTAGCCGAGTTGGGTTCGGTCTTCACATTTGTCCATGTCTCTCACTTACAGAGTCGCTTTGGCTTCGTGAAACATTAGATTAGATTAGATTCAACTTTATTGTCATTACACATGTATAAGTACAATGTAACAAAATGCAGTTTGGCATATAACCAGAAGTGCAATTAGTTTACAGTACAATTACAAGATATACAGATTGTCGCATGTGATATACAGTATATATATACATGTGTGGTGCTATGAACAAACTATACAAGAATATACATAATACGCTATAAAGGTTATTGGAATATACAGACCAAAATGCAGTGGTTATCAAGTGCGGAAAAATATCAATATACAGGCTAAAGTGCAATGAGTATAAGTGGACATAATATATGGATAAAATGAGTGATATGAACATGCTATACAGAAGTACTATGGACATATTTTACAGATATTATACAGATGGTTAAGAGCTTGTTGTGGTGTGAACATACTATACAGGTTTAAGTAATGTGGATATATTTTACAGATGGGAGAGAGACGTGTGTAGATGTGTGGAGGGGTCAGCGGGGGGCAGAGTTCAGTAGGGAAACAGCTCTGGGGACAAAGCTGTTCCTCAGCCTGCTGGTTCTGGTCCGGAGGTTCCTGAAGCGCCTGCCGGAGGGCAGAAGGACAAACAGTCTCTGGGCAGGGTGGGAGGAGTCTTTGAGGATGCTGCGAGCTTGATGTAAACAGCGTTTCCTCTGGACGTCCTCAATGGCTGGTAGTGGAGTCCCTATGATGCGTTGGCCGGTTTTCACCACCCGCTGAAGCATCTTGCAGTCTGCAACAGAGCAATTCCCATAACAGATAGTAACACAGCTGGTCAGGATGCTCTCAATCGCACAGCGGTAGAAGTTCACCAGAATGGCTGGAGACAGGTGGTGTCTCTTCAATGTCCTCAGGAAGAAGAGGCGCTGGTGAGCCTTTTTGACCAGGCTAGAGGTGTTAGTGGACCAGGAGAGGTCCTCAGAGATGTGGGTCCCCAGGAATTTGAAGCTGGTGACACCTTCCACAGCCAACCCATTGATATGAATGGGGTTGTGCATGCTTCCTCTCACCCTCCTGTAGTCAATGATCAGCTTCTTCGTCTTGCTGGTGTTAAGGAGCAGATTATTGCCAGCACACCAGGCGGCCAGGTGTTGTACCTCCTCCCTGTAGGCTGTCTCATCGTTGTTACAGATGAGGCCAATCGCCGTTGTATCGTCCGCAAATTTGATGATGGAGTTGAATCCATGTACAGGTCTGCAGTCATGGTTGAAGAGGGAGTAGAGGAATAGGCTCAGCACACAGCCCTGTGGCACCCCTGTGTTGAGTGTGATGGTGGTTGAGCGGTTGTGACCTGACCTAAAATGTTGGGGTCTGTTAGTCAGAAATTCCATTATCCAGTAACAGAGGGGAGTGTTGATGCCCAGATCACCAAGTTTAATGATTAACTTGGAGAGGATGACAGTGTTAAATGTGGTACTAAAGTCAATAAACAGCATCCGTGCGTATATGTTGTTACTGTCCAGATGTGTGAGCACAGAGTGCAGCACAGTGGAGACTGCATCCTCTGTACACCTATTGCTGTGGTAGGCAAACTGATACGGGTCCAATGTGGTTGGGAGGCAGCTCTTCAGATGTGCCAGGACCAGTCGCTCAAAACACTTCATGATGATGGGTGTGAGTGCCACAGGGTGGTAGTCATTCAGGCACGCCGGGCTGGAGTGTTTCAGCACTGGGACAATGGAGGTGGATTTGAAGCATGCTGGTACAGCTGCTTGGGCAAGGGACAGGTTGATATATTCGTAAAAACCCCTGTGAGCTCCTCCGCACATGCTCTGAGCACACGCCCTGGTATGCCATCTGGGCCAGCAGCCTTCCATGTGTTGATACAGCTCAGTGCAGCATGTACGTCTGTGGAGGTGAGAGACAAAGGCTGGTTGTCTGCAGGGGATGTAGTCGTGGTCAGGGTCTCCCTGTTGTCTCTGTCAAAACGAGCATAAAAGCGATCCAGCTTATTTAGGAAGGACACGTCTGTGGTTGCTGGGGTGGAGTTGCTGGGTTTGTAGTCAGTTATGGCCTGGATGCCTTGCCACATGCGTCTGGGGTCTGAGTTGGAGAAGTGTTCCTCCACCTTCAGCTTGTGGCAGTGCTTGGCCTTGATGATGCCCCTCCTCAGGTTTGCCCTGGATGTGCTGTAGGCTTCAAATCCTGATTTGAAGGAGGCATTGCGAGCTTTCAGCAGGATCCGCACCTCCTTGTTCATCCATGGCTTCTGATTAGGGTACGTGGTGATCTGTTTCCATGTTGTCACACTGTCAATGGTAGTGTTTATATAGTCAACAGAGTCAGCACAGCGGTTTACAACATAGCGTTTTACATTCTTTGATTGTGACGGACCTCATGTTGTCGTGTGGGGAACTTCGATGCTTTATTCACCAGGACCGAACTCACGAAGCCGGCGTCTACCCGGATGGCCAGATGGTAACACCGAAGCGGTCTTCGTCTTCGCGTTCGTCCGTCCCACACACAAGGAGCCATTACTGCTTCGTCGGATGCACTGGTTTGTTTTCTTATGACAGCAGGAAAAAAAAGAGTAAAACAAACAAAGTCTGATATTATTGTTTTATCGTGGAATTTCCACGGGTTCCCGCTAGTATATACATATACTGTATCTTCTTCTTTTCCTTTCGGCTTTTCCCTTCAGGGGTCGCCACAGCGAATCAATTTCCTCCATCTAGCCCTGTCCTTTGAATCCTCTTCACTCACACCAACTATCTTCATGTCTTCCCTCATTACATCCATAAACCTCCTCTTTGGTCTTCCTCTAGGTCTCCTGCCTGGCGGTTCAAAACTCAGCATCCTTCTACCAATATATTCACTATCTCTCCTCTGGACATGCCCAAACCATCTCAGTCTGGCCTCTCTGACTTTATCTCCAAAACCTCTAACATGTGCTGTCCCTCTGATGTACTCATTCCTGATCCTATCCTTCCTGGTCACTCCCAGAGAGAACCTTAGCATCTTCATCTCTGCTACCTCTAGCTCTGTCTCCTGTCTTTTCTTCAGTCACACTGTCTCTAGACCAAACAACATCGCTGGTCTCACCACAGTTTTGTACACCTTTCCTTTCATTTTAGCTGATACTCTTCTATCACACATCACACCTGACACTTTCCTCCACCCGTACCATCCTGCCTGTACACGCTTCTTCACCTCTTTTCCACACTCTCCATTGGTCTGGACTGTTGACCCTAAGTACTTAAAATCCTCCACCTTCTTGATCTCTTCTCCCTGTAGCCTCACTCTTCCACTTGGGTCCCTCTCATTCACACACATGTACTCTGTCTTACTGCGGCTAACCTTCATTCCTCTCCTTTCCAGGACAAACCTCCACCTCTCTAGCTTCTCCTCCACCTGTTCCCTGCTCTCACTGCAGATCACAATGTCATCTGCAAACATCATAGTCCATGGTGATTCCTGTCTAACCTCGTCTGTCAGCCTGTCCATCACCATAGCGAACAAGAAGGGGCTCAGAGCTGATCCCTGATGCAGTCCCACCTCCACCTTGAACTCCTCTGTCACACCTACAGCACACCTCACCACTGTCTTACAGTCCTCATACATGTCCTGCACTGCTCTAACATACTTCTCTGCCACTCCAGACTTCCTCATACAATACCACAGTTCCTCTCTGGGCACCCTGTCATAAGCTTTCTCTAGATCTACAAAAACACAATGCAGCTCCCTCTGGCCTTCTCTGTACTTCTCTATCAACATCCTCAGAGCAAATACTGCATCTGTGGTACTCTTTTTTGGCATGAAACCATACTGCTGCTCACAAATGCTCACATCTGCCCTTAGTCTAGCTTCCACTACTCTCTCCCATAACTTCATTGTATGGCTCATCAACTTTATTCCTCTGTAGTTGCCACAACTCTGCACATCTCCCTTGTTCTTAAAAATGGGCACCAGCACACTACTCCTCCATTCCTCAGGCATCTTCTCACTATCTAAGATCCTGTTGAACAACCCAGTCAGAAACTCTACTGCCACCTCTCCTAGACACTTCCATACCTCTACAGGTATATCATCAGGACCAACTGCCTTTCCACTCTTCATCCTCTTCAATGCCCTCCTCACTTCATCCTGACTAATCTTTGCTACATCCTGGTCCACAACAGTCACCTCTTCTAGTCTTTGTTCTCTCTCATTTTCCACGTTCATCAACTCTTCAAAGTACTCTTTCCATCTTCCCATCACACTACTGGCACCTGTCAATAGACTTCCATCCCTATCTTTAATCACCCTAACCTGCTGCACGTCCTTCCCATCTCTGTCTCTCTGTCTTGCCAACCGGTATAGATCAGTCTCTCCCTCCTTACTGTCCAACCTAGCATACAAGTCATCATAAGCTTCTTGTTTGGCCTTTGCTACCTCTACTTTCACCTTAGCTGCATCTCCCTGTACTCCTGTCTACTGTCCTCGGTCTTCTCAGTGTCCCACTTCTTCTTAGCTAACCTCTTTCTCTGTATGCACTCCTGTACCTCCTCATTCCACCACCAAGTCTCCTTATCTACTTTCCTTCCAGATGACACACCAAGTACTCTCCTACCTGTCTCCCTGATCACATTAGCTGTAGTTGTCCAGTCATCTGGAAGCACCTCCTGGCCACCCAGAGCCTGTCTTAACTCCCTCCTAAAAGTCATGCAACACTCTTCCTTTTTCAGCTTCCACCATTTCGTCTTCTGCTCTGCCTTTGCCCTCTTGATCTTCCTCACCACCAGAGTCATCCTACACACCACCATCCTATGCTGTTTGGCTACACTCTCACCTACCACTACTTTACAGTCACTGATCTCCTTCAGGTTACACCGTCTACACAAGATGTAGTCTACCTGTGTGCTCCTACCGCCACTCTTATAGGTCACTCTATGTTCCTGCCTCTTCTGGAAGAAAGTATTCACTACAGCCATTTCCATCCTTTTTGCAAAGTCAACTACCATCTGTCCTTCTGCGTTCCTCTCCTGGATACCAAACCTGCCCATCACATCCTCATCCCCTCTGTTTCCTGCACCAACATGTCCATTGAAGTCTGCTCCAATGACAACTCTCTCACTTCTAGGCAAGCTCTGCATCACTTCATCAAAGTCCGACCAGAATTTCTCCTTCTCCTCCAGCTCACATCCTACCTGTGGAGCATACCCACTAACAACATTGAACATCACACCTTCTATTTCTAGCTTCAGACTCATCACTCTATCCGACACTCTTTTTACCTCCAGGACATTCCTAACAAACTCCTCCTTCAAGATAACTCCTACTCCATTTCTCTTCCCATCTACACCATGATAGAACAACTTGAACCCTTCTCCTAAACTTCTAGCCTTGCTACCTTTCCACCTGGTGTCCTGTACACACAGTATGTCTACCTTCCTCCTCTGCATCATGTCAACCAACTCTCTACCTTTTCCTGTCATAGTTCCAACATTCAACGTCCCTACTCTTAGTCCTATACTCTTGGTGTTCCTCTTCTCTTTCTTTGAGCGAACGCACTTTCCTCCTCTCCTTCTTCGACCAACAGTAATCCAATTTCCACCGGCGCCCTGGAGGTCAACAGCGCCGATGGCGGTCGTCGTTAACCCGGGCCTCGACCGATCCGGTATGGAAGTCATAGGTTTGATTCGCATCTTTGATTTGGCAAAAGTTTTATGCCGGATGCCCTTCCTGACGCAACCCTCTGTATTTATCCGGGCTTGGGACCGGCACAATAAGACACTGGCTTGTGTCCTCTTGCGGCTACATTTAGTATATACATATACTGTATACGGCGGCACGGTGGCGCAGTGGTTAGCGCTGCTGCCTCACAACACGGCGGACCCGGGTTCGAGTCCTGCTCTGTGCGGAGTTCGCATGCTCTCCCCGTGTCTGCGTGGGTTCTCTCCGGGTTCTCCGGCTTCCTCCCACCTCCAAAAGCATGCCCTTCAGGTTGATTGGCCGGTCCCAAATTGACCATAGGAGTGAGTGAGTGTGTGTGTGAATGCTTGTTTGTTTCTATGTGGCTCCGCGGTACACTGGCGTCGTGCCCGGAGTGTCCCCCGCCTCACGCCCTGAGACTGCCAGGATAGGCACTGGCCACCCCGCGACCTGCGTTAGCGGATTAAGCGGGCTGGAAGATGATGATGATGATGATGATGATATACTGTATATCCCCACCTATATATTTGAATAAGCTCACATGAAAATATTCTCATCAGAATATAGTTTCAAGGATCCTAAGTACTTAAGGTCAACAATCCAGAACAATGGAGAGTGTGGAAAAGAGGTGAAGAAACGTGTACAGGCAGGATGGAACGGATGGAGAAAAGTGTCAGGTGTGATTTGTGATAGAAGAGTTTCAGCTAAAATGAAAGGAAAGGTGTACAAACCTGTGCTGAGACCAGCGATGTTGTTTGGTCTAGAGACAGTGTCACTGAGGAGAAGACAGGAGACAGAGCTGGAGGTAGCAGAGATGAAGATGCTGAGGTTCTCTTTGGGAGTGACCAGGAAGGATAGGATCAGGAATGAGTACATCAGAGGGACAGCCCATATTACAGGTTTTGGAGACAAATTCAGAGAGGCCAGATTGAGATGGTTTGGACATGTTCAGAGGAGAGATAGTGGATATATTGGTAGAAGGATGCTGAGTTTTGAGCTGTCGGGCAGGAGGCCTAGGGGAAGACCAAAGAGGAGGTTTATGGATGTAGTGAAAGAGGACATGAAGGTAGTTGGTGTGAGAGAAGAGGATGCAGAAGACATGGTAGATGGAGGCAACTGATACACTGTGGTGACCCCTGAGGAGAAAAGCCGAAAAGAGAAGAAGAAGTCAAAACAAAGTTCTGCAACAGCTCATCATTTGTTGTATTATTGCATGCATATCACTTGTTTTTGCCTCATGCCACATTAAGTAACAGCTCATATACCAAAACATGTCTTTCCATAGTACCGTATTTTCCGTATATAAGGCGCACCTGTAAGCCTAAAATTTTCTCATAAACCCGTGGTGCGCCTTATAATCCGGTGCACCTTATATATGCATTAATATTCATATTAATATCGGTTAAAAATATGATCGCTGAAAAAAGCCGGCAGCCTGGCCGCCAGTCATGCCGCACTCCGCCACCAGAGGAGCTCCCTCACAAGGCACTCGAGCCTACGCCCCCTAACAACGGTAGTCAAGGGGCGTCACTGAAGTCCCGGCTCTGACTGAGCTTCTCTTAGACCAGGGGTCTGCAACCTGCGGCTCCGGAGCCGCATGCGGCTCTTTAGTGCCTCCCTTGCAGCTCCCTGGACATTAATCACAAAATAAAAAAATAATACTTAACAGAAAAAATAGATATTCTACTTATAGCTAAAAATCTTTAAAAAACAAACAAACTTATTGTTGTAAATTTCTTACGCTTTATTACATTATCATAGTTATCGTGTTGTTTAAAATTTTTGTCAGCCTCCTTTTAGTACAGCTCAGATACACTGTGTGGTCCTAGAGCAGTTGTTGCCCTGGCTTTAGAAAGCAGTGGTGATTGGTTGGCAGCACAGTGGGCGGGTGGTGAGTGATGTGACATGAATCCTGACCAATCGGGTGAGACTCCCGGTATCTCTGGCCACCTGAGATACAGGTCTACCCGGGTCTACTCCCTGCCTTCAGCCGTGGCTCTACCACTCTGTCCTGGAGGGCTGCCAGACCGCGTCAGGTTGAGAGAGAGTTACGAGGATTCCACATTCTATTTAATAAAGGAAGCAGCGCTGCGGCCATTCAGCATATAGATGAGTTCATACAGATTAGACGGGAATTGAAAGTCGCGTTAATCGTGTTAGCCGTGCTAATTGCGCTAGCCACGCTAATCGTGCTAGCTGTGCTGGTGAGGCTGCTCGTGTTAGCCTCCCTAATCGTGCTAGCTGTGCTAGTGAGGCTGGTCGTGTTAGCCACGCTAATCGTGCTGGCTGTGCTAGTGAGGCTGGTCGTGTTAGCCACGCTAATCGTACTAGCTGCGCTAGTGAGGCTGATCTGGTCTGGTCACGTGAATCACTCCAGCCATGCCGGCTGCTAATTGACTGTTAATAATAGAGATGTGAATACTGTAGTTTTTATCATTAATCCAGAAAAGTGTGTTCCTGTTTGGGTTTATTCAGCCTTATTGTGTGTAATATTATGTATGTATGGCCTATCTGCGGGGCAGGTTTTTCTGGTAGGGGGTGAAATCGGGACCAGAGAAGCGCCGGTGAACTACAAAACAGAGTTGTTCATGAAATTATGGTCTATCATGCTGCAAGTTACTGATTCAATGCCAGAAATCAGCTGTTCCCTGTGTGGTGCCTGCTCTCTGACCGGAGTTACCGCTGTGGATAAGGGGGTTCCAACACACACAGTTCCCCCGATTATATCTCCAATAGGAGGTGATTACACGGGGGACTCATTAAAATAATGAAAACAAAACAATACAGAAAGTTAGACCTGCTTCTCTCTGCAAAGACAGTGAAGGAAAGAAGATGCAACATCACCAATCAGCAAATCTAGGACATTAATTCAACTCCTGCATTATCAATTAAACGTGAGGAGTCATGTGATGTGATCGCTAGTGAACAGACAGGCTGTTGTGCAGGTATGTAAACATGGAAAATAATGCATGCATGGAAAATAATGAATCTCATTATGCATTAACTATGACTAGTTAATCAATTTGATAGTAGGCTAATGTAGCTAATATAGACACTTAGAGCTTGTGTTGCCTTCATATAAAGCGTATAATTTTTTGCAGCTCCCGACAGGTTTGATTTGAGTTTTTTTGGTTCAATTTGGCTCTTTGAACCTTTAAGGTTGCTGACCCCTGTCTTAGACGGTAGAGCAGACTGTAGTAGCACCGGTGATTACGTAGCAAAACACAAGGAACTTTTAGCAATTCTATTAATAAAGTTTGACTGACTGACTGATCTAGGTATTTCCCTACTATTTGGCGTTGGAAATAACCCACTTTAAATTTAATTGGTCTAAAAAATGCCATTGTGCTGTCATCTGGAATCTAGTGACGGTCCATTATATTAGTCTGTGGAAATGTAACCCAGGGGTTATTTGGCCAGCCTGTTGTGCAGCGTTGACAGGTACACTGTCTCTTTAAGAATCACGACAGTAACGCTCTGCTTTACAGCTGTGGAACAGGTGATCATAAAGCGGGAGAAAATAACGGGTTCTCAATTGATTAACAGAGAGAGACAAAAAAACACTCAGCGTCTTCCGTGTAGCGACTCCATCTCTATTCGGACGTAAACCTACAAACTTATGTTGGTTCAAAGTTTGATTCCTTGTTTTCTTTGTTGCTGCTTTTGCTGCTGCTGGAGGACGTTCTTCAGCCTAGAAGTTGAGGAAACCAGCGTGAGTGGACCGGAGCTGGCTAGATCAGGCATTCCCAAAGTGTGGTGCACCACCCCCTGTGGTGCGCGAGCTGCCACTAGGGGGTGCGCGAGTGTAATGGCAGCTGAACACCTTGAAATACATACATCCACTTTTTAATGGAGGGTTAACAGTTTAAATAGTTACATTCATTCACGTAAATCATTTGTAATTTTCAATTAAAAAAGTTTTGGGAATATTTTAAATAAAAAAAACAAAAACAAAATGCACTTGGCTTTCTCCTAGCTACGTGCTAGCTTGTTGTGATAGCAACAACAATAATATGCTGAAATGCATAACTGGTTAAAAACGGGCAGTCTGTCCGGTACTAAATCTGGGAGAAATGAAAGAGGACAGGATACATTGGCCACAACTGAGAGCTGTGCAGTCAACCAGGCTGAAGGAATCCAGCAGGAAAAAGAGAGTGATGATGACGAGACAGGGGAAACTGAAAATGAGGAGCACAGAACACAGAAAACTCACCCGGACACTTCATCGGGAGAAGGGGGTAAAGAACACAATGAGACTCGTACTCGAAAGAGAAAACATGATGTTGAACTCGGGCCTACGTTATTTTGATTCTTTGTGGCGGAGTAGAATATTTGTTACCATTTAATAACTGTTACAGTTTGTTAAATAGACCTATTTGTTACATAGCTGGGCTCGAAATATGCGCCCAAATTTTTATCAGTGCGACTAATAAATATATTTGGGAGCACCGGTGCGACTAGGGAAAAAAATCTGGTGTGCCTTTTTTTGTGAGACCGCGCTCCTGCGGTCCTGCCAGGAAACAATGAGAGCGTAGCTGCGGCTGCTCTCCTGGGGGAGAGAGAGAGGAGGAACGGAGATGGACGGAGCGTCTCTATCGCTCCGTCACTGCCTTGCTTTTGGGTAGGTGGTCCTGAAATCTTTGCTGGTGCTACTAACTTCTAAATTTGGGAGCACCAGTGATACCAAGAAAAAAAGTTAATTTCGAGCCCTGCATAGTAATAACTGCTGTTCATCACTCATCTGTGGTCGGTTCGCTCGGCGACCATTTTGACTTAAAATATTTTTATTGTCATTTTTATATTGTTACTATTATTCTCCCCACCGTTTCTAAAGTGAGAGTTCATTAGGCCCGTTATTGCACAATCTATTCTGTGTTAACAGGAGCCTATATTATTAAACTTGATACCTATATGGCTATAAAGACTACGCCTGTTCTTTCTTTTTTTTTCGTGTTTTGGGCATTGGGGGTGCGTCAGCTAAGTCAGGAGGTAGAAGTGGGTGCGCGGGCTGAAAAGTTTGGGAACCGCTGGGCTAGAGGCTTGCTGTGTGTCGGGACCTGCTGCGAGCGATCACCCAGCTCTGCTAGGAGACACATTGAGTACTAGAAAATTAATTTTTTTCTTCTCTATAGAGCTCTATAGTAATTTTTTTGTTGGGTACCCAAAATTTTTTTGTTTTCCTTTCCTGCATAAAGAGTGGATCGTCGCGATTTGTGGAAAGGAAGAACCGTTCTTTATCAGAATAAGAGGGACTGATTCGTTTTGATAAATCCTAGGGGGAAAAAGACTGGTTAAAGAGAATTTATTTTATTTATTTTAATACATTTTGTTCTAAGTTATTCAAAGTTTATTTTCATATGGTATATTTTGATTTAAAGGGGAGTTACGCTCCAGTCCATAAAAGTTTTAATTTTTTTTTTGGACTTTAGGCAGCATACTACTGCCAGACCCTAAATATATTCCTGTACAGTAACCTTTGAATCTGATCTCCTCATTTGTCTATCATTAAAGGAAGGGCAAATTGATATTTGGTTACATAAAGGAAAAATTGGCGCCCAAACAGGGACTGGAGCGTGTCTAATCTTTCATTATATTTTAAAAAAATATTTATTGCTTAGATACGCAAAGAATAGCACTGTGTGAAATATATGGGTTTGATCCAGATTGCTCAGTTGTAATCAAGGGAGTCAGGGCAGATGTTAACATAAATGCTGTGAAGAAAGCATTTGCTTTCTTGGATGATGTAGTAAAGATTCAGCACCTCGATGGCCCGTCTGATACCATTTTGTGTCAGTTTACTGAGACGGTAACTCCACTGCTTGTGGAAGGGGGGCAGTCAAACGATGATGGTTCTGAATGGGAGATTGTTTTGGTTGAGGATTATTGCTCAGGAAGTGTAGATGAGTCAGCACCTACCAAGGCACTAGTTCCCCTTGCTCATATAATTGATGACTTGACAGTCATGTTTCAAGAGCAGATAAGTGAGTTAGCAGTCACCTATAATGTCAACCCCACTACTCTGAGCCAGAGTGCAGCAAGTTACATATGTGGAAAGATGGACAGAAACAAGAGCCAGGTGACATCCATCCCTGCTCCTCGCCCCAAACCACAGCTTTCCTCTGACCCTATACCTGAGGCGACTAATGCCACCGCCCACGCCTCAGGTCATGCACAGCCCCCAAAAGGTGACCCCTCCCTCACTATTCCTGTACCTGCAGATGTTCAACGTGTTGTGGTTGAACACATTGTAAAACACGACGCACACCTATATGCTCCCACTCTCAAAGAGCCACGCCCCTTTTCAGGCAACTTCCCAAAACCACCCTCTGAAGTCGACTACAATGTATGGAGGCTTCGTGCAAAACAAGTGCTGAGTGATAGTACTCTCTCTGAAGGGCAGCAGCGCCGTGCACTACTTGATAGTCTACACACACCTGCTTTGAATGTGGCCCTTAGCATTGGCCCTCAAGCGCCCCCACATGCCTACCTACAGGAATTGGACAATGCTTATGGCGATGTCACAGGAGGGGAGGAGCTATACATCCAGTTTTTGGAAACACACCAGAACAATGGCGAGAAAGCTTCTGATTATCTGCGTCGTCTTCAGTCATTATTACAGGAGATCATAGAGAGAGACGGTGTGGTGCTCAGTCTCAGCTACTTAAGCAGTTTCTTAGTGGCTGCTGGGATGATGGTTTGATAACCGCATTGTACCTTAAAGTACCTTAAAGAAATGCTCAGTAACCCTTTCAGGTCAGCACCTACCTTCTCTGAGTTGCTCCTCAAAATCCGAACTCATGAGAAAGAGAGTCAGTTAAAGGATATACGGAGGAAGCGGCACATGGGTGTTACCCCGACAAAAGTTCATACCAAGACTCTGGTAACTATGGGTGAGTCTGATGTCGCCAGCAGTAATGTTTCACAGATCCCAGATGCTACCATAAGAGAACAACTAGAAGAAAGAGTCAGACAGTTAGAAGCTGAGCTCAAGAAAAATTTGTCCTCTCCAAGTACGAAGCAACCCAGATATGTGAAAGATGGGCAGAAGCCCTAGATTAAACCCAAGAACAGTAATACTACCCAGTTACTGCCTACAGAACAACGCCCAAAAATCGGAAATTTCTGTTACAATTGTGGAGAGGACTCTCATATGCTGCCACACTAATCCACCTAATGCGGTTTTGGTGCAAAGGAAATTGTGCGAGAGACATAACAGCAGACGCGGCCAGCAACCAATTGCCCCTCAGTCTAAGTTACATTTAAACAAGTAGGAGCTCCTGTTAAGGAACGAGCAGGAGCTCACAGCCCAACTATTTCCACCTGGTCTAAACACATTAGGTCCAAGCACCCACAAGCACAGGCAGACATTACTCAAATCCCTGCTGGCCTGGTTGGAGAACCCTGTGAGAGTGAAGGTTGGATAGATGGAGTCCATTGTCTCTGTTTGCTAGATTCTGGAGCACAGGTCACTATTATATCTCAATCTTTCTACTCTAAACATTTATCCCATAGACCGCTATGCACCATAGGGAAAGTACTCGACATTGAGGGAGCAGCAGCACAACAGGTCCCCTATTTAGGGTACATTGAAGTGGAACTTCAGTTTCCCAAACGTGCCTGTGGTACTGACAAATGTGTTTCGGCCACACCAATCCAGACTGGCTGGGCTGTAGCATACTTACAATATTGCGAAACCATCAAACCCCAGACAGAAAATGCTCGTGTTCTTCGTGTGACACTCAGCAGCAAAACACCCGTGCGGTTAAAACAGGGTGAGACCGGGGTATTAAAGGGCATATGTCACACTCAACCTAGAGGCGATCAGTTTCACGCTCTTGTCAGTGGCTCAAAAGAGTTCTTCATTCCTGGAGGTTTGATAATCTATGATCAGATAGTGGATGTGAAACCTGAGTCTCATAACAAGTTTAAGATAGCTGTTAAAAACCTATCAGAGCATGACATCCTTTTGCACCCAAAAACTGTCATTGCAGAATGTTCTCCCATTGACTGGGCCATACCAGTGGTGCACTCCATGCCTAAGACCTCACCAGTTGTTGAAACCCTACAGGCACACACTCTCTTGGTCTCTCCCACCAAAGAGGTCTCACAGACTGTTGAGACCCTGGAGCTTGACTTTGGTGATAGTCCCATATCAACCCAGTTTAAAGAACACATACAGATGAGAGTGGATAATGAAGTGCCACATGCATTTTCTCGACATGAACTGGATGTTGGCGGCATATCTGGAGTCGCTCATCGTATTGAATTAGAGCCCCATGTCCCATTCAAAGAAAGAACACGACGTGTATCACTAGCAGATTTCAATGATCTAAAAAGGCATTTGCAGGATCTTTTGTCAGCAGGCATTACTGAAGAATCTACCAGTCCTTATGCCTCTCCAATAGTGCTCGTTCGAAAGAAAAATGGGGACCTGAGAATGGTTGTTGACTATCGAAGACTGAACAACCTCACTAAAAAGGATGCATATCCTTTACCTCGTATTGAGGAGACATTCACATTGCTGTCAGGTTTAACCAGTTTTTAATGTCAGGTTTTTCAATATGCGTGTTGACTTCTTTCTAAGATGGCAAAGTGATCAAGTGATCAGGTTTCCTTGATGAGGCTCAGAATGGCTTATTTACATAACAATAGGAGCCATTCAAAGGTAGTCAGGAAGTCATGAATGCAATCATGACTGCCTGAGCAGCACGGCTCTATCTAGTGGACGGATTGCGCCACTACAGCCGCTGCAGTTTATCAAATAAATTTTATTTATTTTATTGTGTGCACCTTATAATTCTGTGCGCCTTATGTATGAAATAGATTATAAAACAAATTATTGATGGTGCGCCTTATAGTCCAGTGTGCCTTATAGTGCGGAAAATACTGTACTTCTAGCTACTTACCGGTATCACTATGTGCATGCATGTCTCTGTACCTCTCTGTTACTGTATGTGGTGCCCCCTCCTCTATTTAAATGTTTTAATCTCATTACAACACACTTTTGTTTCCATTTGTACAAAATGGATTTTTTGGCTTTATATTTCATATTTCATGATATTTATTAAATGTTTTGATGTTGCCCAATGTTGATGGAAACCACATAGTTTTCAAGAACCCAAATCAGTACATCCATCAAATCACGTACGTCCAAAATTTTATCAAATTTTATCAAAGATTTAGGTCTGCACAAAATTAGATCAAAGTCTGAGGACCAACTCTTCAAATCCCCTGAACACAGACAGACAAGCAGCGGTAACAAGAACTCATGCCTAACATATAATCAGCTCTTATATCAGACCTGCAGTGTGGTTCATTCTCTTGTGTTTGTTTCTTATTTAAGAAAGTTTAGCTCAGAGCTTAGCTTGTTTGTAGCTGACAGCTGGTGGATAGCTGATTGAGAAACTAAGAGGTGGCATGAACTATGAACCTTGAGTGTATGTCATTTAAAATGTAACATGGTTTTTAGTCTTTGAGTAACTAACACACAGCTCATGAGTCATTCCGTAAGATGTCTATGATGAACTGGAAGACCTCCACAAGAGGAAGATGTTGTAAATGCAATAAATGTAGAGTTCCTTCTTTCAAGAAGGTTTTTATGCTATATGAGCTGCACTCTGTCTGCCTTTGTTATTGCAGCTCCTTTGGGCGAGGGCAGCCATTTATTCCCGTTATAATGCTGCTGCCATGACCTGCTGTCATGTTGGGGGTATATTCTTCCTGTTGAGGTATTCTCCTGATGAAACAGTAGCCCTGCTGTGAGAAAGAGGGAGATAGAGCAGGAGAGTCCTTATACGCCTCTAGACGATTTAGTTTGTTGCAATTTACTGCATTTGCATCACTGCCCCTGTCTTGATGATGCAAGAGTTTTGAATAAGAAGAACAATGTGTCATCTTGCAGATGAAAGTACATCTGTCTTATAACAAGCAAGAATATTTTCAGAAATAGAATTAGAATTACAGTATTAGATTTTGAAAGTTTTTGTTGTCATTATACAACATACTGTACATCACAACATGACATAAAGTACATTACATGCAGTATGTTATGTTTGAAGGTTTTTTGCTGCTGGAAAAATCTGATTGATTGCTTTGGTTCTGTTAATCCTTGTATTTTAAGTGTCGAGAATAAATAAATAAATAAATACATAAACAAACAAACAAACAAACAAACAAAATAATAATACTACTACTGTGAAACAGTTGCATTAAGCTGTATATTGTATAAGAGAAAACACAAGAACATAACTACTTTTATGCAGATCACACATGCATCACAACTTAATTGTCCTGCTGCAACAGTTTTAGCCCGACTTTGCAGTATACAGCTGCAGTTTGGGCTAACAGTTGCTTTGAAATTGCCTGGAATCTTTAGGCAAAGTTGTCTTTGTGATGCAGTGAATGGACAGTGAAGTAAGCTACGCCCTATGTGCTCATAATGAGAATGTGATCATGACACAGCCTGGCACAGATAATAACATTTTTTGCTCAGCCTACGGCAGCGGGTGTGATCATCAGTATTCACCACATGCCAGAGCAGGGCTTCTTTACTGGTAGCAGGCTGCTGCTCTATCTGAGTGGAGATTGTCTAATATAATATCACCGTGGGAGAGGAAGGGCACTGCCATTAGGCTACTTCACTCAAAGAACAGGGTTTAAGGGGGGGTCTGCTCTACCCTGCTTTGGTGAGTCACCAATTACCCATCTCAAGATGGGAAGCAGCGTCCCCGCAGGCAGTGGAGTTGTGGGTGAGGCAAGGATGACAAGGGTGACAACAAGGCGGGACACACAGAAGCCTTTCAATTTTCTATAACAGAAAGCTTGTGTCAGTTCTAAAAAGGTCCGTCTTCTGTTTCAGGGCCACAAATGTCAGGAAGTGCATCATGAAACAATCTGAACCATTTTAATATGCAGATGGCACCACTGCAACATTTTTTAAAAATGCTAAAAGAAAGGAAATTAATGCCTTTGCGTTCTTGTCGGCACGACAGAGGATCTCATGATCTTACATTTTGTCTTTTTGTTGTTTTTCTTCACAATACTGTTTTAATGCCCACCTGACACCCAGACTTACGTCACACTTTTATTCACAGCCTGCTATTTTTTCTTTTTCTCAGACACTGATGACGCTCTGCACATATTGCTCCATCTCATATCGCATTTACACTGTTACTAACATTCCTTTTTTTGGCCATTGTAACCACTGCGGACCAAAGTGATTATAAATTTTATGATGACAGTTTTGCTCAACTACTTAGAATCAAGGGCTCCTGGTTTGCAGGGTTTTAGCCTATGATTTACCCCGATGGAGGTAAATCATACCTCTCCCTTCATAAAGAGCCATAGAACTACAGTAATCACCTATTACCTGATTTGGCATTATGACAGGTGGGCTGACTTAGCTAATTGATCAAGGAGATGCCACTATGTATTTTATAAAATAAGCATCACTAAAGGATTCTGAAATTAATATTAACTTTGAAAATAAGCTTTTATATTTTTCAATCTTTGCTCAAGTTTTTAAAATTCATTTATTTTCTCTCTTTGTCTGCTTGATATAAATTTGTGATGTGGTATTAAAGACTGTTGTTCCTAAATGTTACTACTCATGGAATTTAAAAAGCCAGTTAAAAATTGCTTTTCAGATTTTGTGGCCTGGTTGTTACTCTGGTTAATATCTCACTGGAATAAAACCGATATGTTCTTCCAATCAACAGAAAAAGCATTTGTAAACTTTGCAGTGCAATGTTTTAGATCAGTCACACTCAAACTCATGATAACATGCCCTGAAACAACAAGTGAGCAAATCACGACATGAAGTTACAAAAATGCAAGATTCTACTTGTGTTCCTTAAACTCATTTTGTAGCAAACGTCTTAAAATGATAAAGACTGTTTCCACCCAGTTATGTAACTAATAGCTGTCTCTTTTGTTAGGTTACAAAGCCCTGCTCAAATGTCTGTCTGGAAGATTCAACAGCAGAGAGCTGATTGGCATCATGGGTCCATCAGGAGCTGGAAAATCAACCTTGATGAATATTCTAGCAGGCTACAGGTGAGATGTTTTATGAGATGTTTTTTTTACTGTGGTTATATTCACTTGCATGCTCTTTTTGATCATTTTAGAGTTTAGGAAATGGTTGCAGTATAATTTGGTTCTCTGTTTGGAAACAGAGAGACGGGCATGAAGGGCCAGATCATGGTGAACGGACGACCGAGGGACCTGAGGACCTTCAGGAAGATGTCCTGCTACATTATGCAGGATGACATGCTGCTGCCACACCTCACTGCGAGGGAGGCTATGATGGTGAGGATAAAAACAAATCTATACTGTCCCAAAACTTCAGTTATTATATCCACACAATTCTAACGACTAGTTATAATGTGCTGTCTTTCAGGTTTCTGCCAATCTAAAATTGAATGAGAGCATGCAGGTCAAAAAAGAACTAGTAAGTCTGGATACATTTATTCCAGTATATTTTTATTTTCATTAAAGCCACTGAATTTTATTCAAATAAAACTAGAGCTGTCTTGTGTCAGATATTCCCATGCTATTTGTACCACAGTTGCAGACCTTCCAATATCTTTGATTGCGTTGGGCTACAGTAACAAATACTTCCCATCAATAACAGGGCTTTTCATGGTGAAACTGGATTTATGATACATGCATGAATGTAATGACAGATGCTGTGTTTTCATGTCTTTTATTAAAAATGGGCAGTCATTAGAGAACAATGCAATGTAGTGGACGTCAACTACGTTTCAACTACAGAAGAAAGTTTAATTATTTGATTCACAGAAGTCTACAAACAATAAATTGCTGGTATTGGAGGTGTTTTAAACCCTGGTTGCAATTAATGAAACTGTCATCACTGCACTTTAAGCCATACAGGAAGCAAACTGCAGAAAAGAAAAATTTATAGTCACCAAATCATGTGATCATTCTGACATCCAACAGCTTGTCTATCTTTCTTGGACTCCCACAAAGTGTTCTGCATCATAACATGTCAACATTTTGTCCACACATACGTCCACTCTGGTCGCTGTTTGTGTTTCAGGTAGATGAGATCCTGACTGCTCTGGGTCTCCTGGAATGTGCTCTGACTCGCACCAGCTGTCTATCTGGGGGTCAGTGTAAAAGGTTGGCCATCGCCCTGGAGCTGGTTAACAATCCTCCGGTCATGTTCTTCGATGAGCCCACCAGGTATAGGATATTACTTACTAGTGTGCGTCTGTCTAATCGCAACAGAAATCTGGATCAAACAGCTCTCTCACAGATTTTCTGTCTCACTTTCTGTCCCCTCCCAGTGGTTTGGACAGTGCCTCCTGCTTCCAGGTCGTTTCCCTTATGAAGTCGCTGGCTCAAGGAGGAAGGACAATCATTTGCACCATTCATCAGCCCAGCGCCAAGCTCTTTGAGATGTTTGACAAGGTAACTTTAGCCGCCTCCAGGCCAGGTTACCTCAGGTTAGCATGATTAATTTCTTTCAGCTGACTAGCAACACGGCAATCAACATCCAGTCCTGTTATCATTTACACACTTTTCAGAGTCAGCTTGTTGAAAATTATGTTGATTGCTCTGCACATGTGTTCCTCCACCAGCTGTATATCCTCAGTCAGGGTCAGTGTATATACAAGGGCACGGTCCCTTACCTCATCCCTTATCTGAAGAACCTGGGCCTCCATTGCCCAACATATCACAATCCTGCTGATTTCAGTAAGTCGAGCAACACCTTTCCTACAAATAAATCTACATCAGTCTGGGGTTTTACAATCTTGTCTTTATCTTTGGCAGTCATTGAGGTGGCATCAGGGGAGTACGGCGATCTGAATCCGGTGCTTTTTGAGGCTGTCCAGGGCGGCATGTGTTCAGAGGAGAGCAAGAAGAACTCCAGAGACAAAAATGATTCTTCCTGTCCTTCTCAATGTCACAGTGTGAGTTGTAGTAGGCCTCTTATATGTCATAACCTTGCATTATATAATAATATAAACAAGATAGAAATATAATACGAGTGTGTCACAAATGATAAATATTTTCCCCATTAAAAATAATAAGCCCAACATCTACAACCCACTGAATTTTGTTCTTTCTTGACTACATTCTTACTTATTTTCCCCCAAACTGAGCCTCTTCTTCCCTCTATCGATCAGTCTGTCTCTTCTCCTTCCACTCATTCTCATTTATCAGCCTCATTATATGTTTTTGATAAGAGCATCGGCCAAATGCGCAAGCTGCCAAAGTAAAGCAGTCGAAGTTGTCTCTATTATTAGTCCTACATGGTGCAGTTTTTCCCTTCTACACTTTAAACATTTTATCAGTATATTGATTTTCTCTGTTGCCCTTTCTATCTGCTAGTTCTCTTTGTAAGCATCAGTCGGTAACCTTTAGCTCAGACAAGATGATTATCATGTTTTCTCTCTTAACCTATGAGTCCACGTTTTCATTTTCTTTCTGTTATTTTCAGTCTTATTTGTGTATATGGCTTTATTTACTATCGTAACATATGTGCCTGGCACAAAAAATTCCATCACCCATCACCTAGTGCCTTCCGTATTTGATGAATTCCATCAATTTAAGGCCATAATGGGCACGGATACTGACATAACAATATTTTTTGAATTGAACTGTCTTTGTTTTCATTATTAGATTGGAATAACATAACTGAGAACTTTTCATGACTGACTTTATCCACAGGACACAGGAACCCTTGAGAAACACAGTTTCGCCACCAGTACTTTCACACAGTTCTGCATCCTCTTCAAAAGGACTTTTGTTACGATATGCAGGGATATGGTAAGATCTATAAAAAAAACTCTTCACACTGTGACAAGCAAAACTGAATATAAAAGATGGATGTAGCTTGGTTTTTACTTTACATCCAGACTTTACATCTGTTTTGATGATTATGTTGTGTCTTTTTAAGGTCCTGACCCACCTAAGGGTGATGTCCCATCTCTCTATTGGAGTTCTGATTGGTCTGCTCTATCTCAACATTGGAAATGATGCCAGCAAGGTCTTCAACAATACTGGCTTCCTCTTTTTCTCCATGTTGTTCCTCATGTTTGCTGCCCTGATGCCCACTATCCTAACATGTAAGATGTCCCATCTAGAGGTTGGAAAAATTGGTTTGCTGTACTGTATTTCGACTGATTTTGTTCTCCTCTATTTAATGTTGGTTTGTTTTTTTTTATTAATGCTGCTGTTGTTTCTCAGTTCCCCTGGAGATGTCAGTATTTATAAGGGAACATCTGAATTATTGGTACAGTTTGAAGGCCTACTACTTGGCCAAAACAGTAGCGGATATACCATTCCAGGTAATGTTTGGAAAAATGAGCACATAGTGTTTTGGGCAAGAATACATTGTATGCAATTAAAATTAGTAAAATCATGAAATATCTTTTACAGGTGATTTGTCCAATCATTTATTGTAGTATAGTATACTGGATGACTGAACAGCCTCCTGAAGCAGGTCGCTACCTGCTCTTTATGGCCTTGTCCACATCCACAGCACTTGTAGCCCAGTCCCTGGGGCTTCTAATAGGGGCTGCTTCCACATCGCTGCAGGTAAACAAGCCTGCATGCCTTTAAATCCCCCTCTTCAACAATTGGTTTCTCTCTTTGTTAAGAATATTGTCTCCAGAACTGAAAATTTAAGAATGAAAACATTTAGTGGTTTTGAGAATTGTGCAAAAAATATTTTAACAATGACAATTTCAAATTTATTAAGTTCATTATTGTTACTATTCTGAGTAATGCTCCATTACTTTAATGCAACTCAACATCACCACTAGAGGTTTAGTGGCTGGAGGCTGTGATAGTAGCATAACATGTCCCAATGCTGCTGAACCTTCAGAGTTTGAGTTGCATTTTGGGTAATACAACAACAAAAGAAAAAACATTGGCACATTAAATATAACTAGCGGGAACCCTGGGAATTTCTATGATAAAACAATAATATCAGACTTCATACCAAACATATGAAAACAAATGTATTGGTATTATAAACCAAGTTCACCCAAGGTAGTCAAAAATCAATGTGGTGACGTAACAACTTTGTGTTGGCAAATCATGGATTGTGCTGGGCGGACATTGCGAAGCTGTAGATGAATATCAGCAGGCTAACTGGAGATAGAACGCTAACTAATTGTGAGATTTGGAAAGGAGCTAACGTTGAAGGAAAAGGCACCTGTCAAAAGAGCAAGTGTAACTGAAATTTTAGAGAAGCAATAGTTTTGTTAGTTGACTACATGAACAGAACTGTATGTAGTTACTTAAAGACCAATTTGTCAGATGCCCGAGTATCATTTTTGATACTACATCGATTGTCCCGTTCCAAAAGGAAACCATAGCTGGACAGACTGTTTGTGATAGCCAGATAGTTTCACTCAGAAATCGTTGCCGTTTTCTGTGTCGTACCTGCTGTTTGGACTCTGCTCAAAACATGAAAAATTGTTGGAAAATTATTGACACTCTAAAATTATATTAACTGGGAAGTCCATGTATAGTTAGTGATGGGCAGATGAAGCTCCCTGAAGCATTAAAGCTTTTCATCCCAATCGGTTCATTGCAGTTAGAAGCTTCATGACACTTCATTTGCTCTAGTACGACATTTACTGGATGTGTGTGTGTGTGTGTGTGTGTGTGTGTGTGTGTGTGTGTGTGTGTGTGTGTGTGTGTGTGTGTGTGTGTGTGTGTGTGTGTGTGTGTGTGCGCGCGCGCGTGTGTCTGAGTGTGTGTCTGCACAAACTTATCAATAATTCCTGTAGGGAAATTACTTTTGTTTAACTCAAACGTTTACAGTACACAGACACACAGACACAGACACAGACACACACACACACACACACACACACACACACACACACACACACACACACACACACACACACACACACACACACACACACACACACACACACACACACACTGGCAGTATGGAAAATGATCATTTGGACATGACGAAAATTAAAAAAACAGTAAACATGTACAGTGAGGGGTTGGGGCATGGACAATGACCGTGTTTTTGTAATGTTGAGGTATAGCCAGGGGTTATGCTAGGGTCATATCATCGGTTTTTATTTAAAAACAACATTTTTGTTCACTGTGGCAAGTCTTGGGTGAGTTTTTTTTGTTTGTTTTTTACAATAGTTCCCTGCTTTAGAAAACACCCGCCTTATATCGCTGTCAAACTCGCGGCACAAACCGACCCACTACCTGAATCAGTCCATGTCCATCCACATGTAGCCGCATAAGTGCATAGATCAACACGTTTACAAGTACGTATAACAACTCCAAGAACGGGACCGCGACGTGTGGAAATTCACGCCGTTCTGTTGGAAGACGACCTCCATCACAGAGTTCTCCCACCAGCAGGCAGTGTAGCCCGTTCTGACCCAGAATTAGTGTCGGTGAGGAACGTGTATGACTGAATGAATAAATAAATATTGGGGCTGTCACTTTAACGCGTTAATTAGATTGATTAATTAATTACACTGCAAATTAACGCGTTATAAAAATGAACGCAGTTAATCGCGAGTGGCATATTTTGGCCCATTGAGGGACCCATAGGCTGCAATGTTACGTCACTTCGTACCTGCGCCACTAGCAGGGTGACAGACAACAGAGATGGACGCGACACAGGAGAGTGAGGCAAGCCCACTCAGACCTTTGGGCGGAAAGTTTATTTATAAAAAGAACAAAGACGGGACTATCAACAAAAACGCAGTGATTCTGCACTGTAGACGCCTCCGTCAGATTGCTACGTGTGTAGCTGAGGCTACACACGTAGCTTACCATCACCAAGCGTCTTTGAGTGTCCAGAAAACGCTATATAAATCTAATCCATTATTATTATTATTATTATTTGTACCTTTTGTAAAAGAGAATTTTCATATCCCCGAAGCAGCTCCAGCCTAACGTATCATTTAAATGCAAAACATGTCAAGGACACAGAGTTATCTGTCGTCAGTTCCTGTAAATTTAGCTCAGTAAAAGCCTGTTGACATTTTGCTATTTTTGTTGCCTTGTTTAGAGGCATGTTATACTATTCATTTTGAATTGCTGTATTGAGTCAGCTTTAGTATTCATTTTGATTGAGTCTGCTTATGTGCCTATTTGTGCCACTTTTAATAATATCTTTAAACTGTCCATTGAGTTTGAGATTGAGACATTTTTTAATAGAGGTCTTCTTCCACAGGTGGCCACATTTGTGGGTCCAGTCACAGCCATACCCGTGCTCCTCTTCTCTGGTTTCTTTGTCAATTTTGACACCATTCCTAAATACTTACAGTGGAGCTCTTATGTTTCCTATGTCAGGTACTGTCAGTGACTTTTTCCGTTACAAAAATTATAAAAGTTTAATTACTATATGTAGTCTTTTGCTAAATTTATTTTGGTCACTGTCTTCTCTCTGATCTGAAAGAACCTAGATTCATGAGGTGTTCTGTTTCAGGTACGGCTTTGAGGGAGTAATACTCTCCATCTATGGGATGAATCGATCAGAGCTGGAATGTCCACAGCAGGTGTGTAAGTTCCAAAAGCCAGAGGAGGTCCTGCAGTTGCTAGATGTGGAGGATGCAAAGCTCTATGTGGACTTCATGGTGTTGGGGGTTTTCTTCTTGATCCTCAGACTGGCTACTTACCTAGTCCTCCGATACAAAGTGAAATCAGAGCGTTAAGATATCCAGAGACAACCAGTGATGAATTCAGGTGTTTGCACATATACCTGCAGAGTGAGAGAAGGAGCAAAACTTAAGTCTCTCTTTCTCTACATCCATGTACAAATGCATAAATCTGGTTCATAAACCAATCACAAAGTTGTGCTACGACATTCCCCAACCTTCTTCTCCTTTCGGCTGTTCCCTTTAGGGGTCGCCACGGCGAAACACTTGCTTCCTTCTAACCCTGTCTTCTGCATCCTCTTCTCTCACACCAACTACCTTCATGTCCTTTTTCACTACATCCATAAACCTCCTCTTTGATCTTCCTCTAGGCCTCCTGCCTGGCAGTTCAAAACTCAGCATCCTTCTACCAATATATTCACTATCTCTCCTCTGGACATGTCCAAACCATGTCAGTCTGGCCTCTCCGACTTTATCTCCAAAACCTCTAATATGTGATGTCCCTCTGATGTACTGATTCCTGATCCTATCCATCCTGGTCACTCCCAAAGAGAACCTCAGCGTCTTCATCAGTTCTGTCTCCTGGCTTTTCCTCAGTGAAACTGTCTCTAGACCAAACAACATCGCTGGTCTCAGCACAGTTTTGTACACCTTTCCTTTAATTTTAGCTGAAACTCTTCCATCACACATCACACCTGACACTTTTCTCCACCTGTTCAATCCTGCCTGTACACACTTCTTCTCCTCTTTTCCACACTCTCCATTGCTCTGGACTGTTTATCCTAAGTACTTAAAATCCTCCACATTCTTGATCTCTTCTCCCTGTAACCTCACTCTTCCACTTGGGTACCTCTCATTCACACACATGTACTCTGTCGTACTGAGGCTAACCTTCATTCCTCTCCTTTCCAGGACAAATGTCCACCTCTCTAGCTTCTCCTCCACCCATTGTTCCCTGCTCTCACTACAGATCACAATTTCAACTGTAAACATCATAGTCCATGGAGATTCCTGTATAACCTTGTCTGTCAGCCTGTCCATCACCATAGCGAACAAGAAGGGGCTCAGAGCTGATCCCTGATGCAGTCCCACCTCCACCTTGAACTCCTCTGTCACACCTACAGCACACCTCACCATTGTCTTACAGTCCTCATACATGTCCTTTACTACTATAACATACTTTTTTTTTTCAATTTTAAATTTTTAAAAAAAATTAAAAATACTCTAACATACTTCTCTGCCAGTCCAGACTTCCTCATACAATACCACAGTTCCTCTCTGGGCACCCTGTCATAAGCATTCTCCAGATCAACAAAAACATAATGCAGCTCCATCTGGCCTTCTTTGTACTTCTCTATCAACATCCTCAAAGCAAATACTGCATCTGTAGTACTCTTTTTTGGCATGAAACCATATTGCTGCTGACAAATGCTCACTTCTGCCCTTAGTCAACTACTCTTTCCCATAACTTCATTGTATGGCTCATCAGCTTTATTCCTCTGTAGTTGCCACAACTCAGCTCATCTCCCATGTTCTTAAAAATGGGCACCAGCACACTTCTCCTCCATTCCTCAGACATCTTCTCACTATCTAAGATCCTGTTGAACAACCCAGTCAGAAACTCTACTGCCACCTCTCCTAGACACTTCCATACCTCCATAGGTATATCATCAGGACTGAGTGCCTTTACACTCTTCCTCCTCTTCAATGTCCTCCTTATTTCATCCAGACTAATCTTTGCTACATCCTGGTCCACAACAGCCACCTCTTGTAGTCTTTGTTCTCCCTCATTTTCCTCATTCATTAACGCTTCAAAGTACTCTTTTCATCTTCCCATCACTTTACTGGCACCTGTCAATACAGTTCCATCCCTATCCTTAATCACCCTAACCTGCTGCACGTCCTTCTTATCTCTGTCTCTGCCTTGCCAACCTGTATAGATCAGACATCATTACCCAACCTGTACAGTACATATCTATAAAATGGTTTATTAATCAAAACAAAAAACAAAAAAACCCCTAAAGTTTTGTCTTTGGAGTGTTATACCCCCTTCTCATTACTGTATTAGTTTTCCTCAGTATTAATAGCATTTTCAGGTTACGGTTACCTTCTGGAACTATTGTAAAGACACTTTATGCACAGGAACAGAATGACCAACAAATTACAAGAAAGCATGTTTCCATGACATTGGGATTGATCCTGATTTTAAAGAACACTGGCTTTATGTGGAATCATAGTAAATCCAGTGCCTGAAGAGCTACAAGATTACAAGATTCAGATCATTGTCCTGAACGCCTCGCCTAATTACCCTCTTATTACCATGAGGAAAAGTGAACAAACATGCCACTTCTGTTCTTACCTAGGATTTCACTGGGTATCCTTTTCAAGATTCTAAACAGGCATCCTTCCACAACACAAGCATAACAAACTGTCTATCAGAGTTTCCTTCTCCAGAGTGGATCACTTTCACAGGCCTTCTGCCCTACCACTAACGGTGGGAGGAAAATTTACACAGGGGTGAAATGCTTGAGAAATTGTGGAGAGAAGTATCAAACAGTGGCATGGACAAACCTGGGACAATGTATATTATTCCCTTCTCTGTCTGTGTTATATGCATTTGTTTCTGCCATAACTGAAGAGGTGATCAGCGAAGTCAGAGCACAATGTGAAAGTAACTTCTGTTACTAGCCTGATGCAGAAGGCTGTCTCAAACCACACCGGTCGCAATAGGAGTATTTTCGGTAAAGTGCAATATCCTGCTCTATGGTTAAAAAAGCAATGTTTGTCCAATGAGTGTCTCTCCTTTGACACTTCATGCTGCTTGATTCCACTCGTTGCGCATCTCTTTAGCTGCCTCTTTCTCGAATTATGACAGGAAGTAACTTTTTAGTTCTTTCTCTCCTTCTCTTTCTCTCTGCTTTGCTGATGTCGGACTGATGTGTGTTGTCTAAAACAATGCTAGATACTTGAAATGCAGGCTGGGCAGTTTTTGTGCCTCTGAAGTAATGATTTCAGTTTTTTCTGCTTAGGCCTATTTGTTTACACAAATTATTACACATATACACGTATCACTACAAACACACACACACACACACACACACACACACACACACACACACACACACACACACACACACACACACACACACACACACACACACACACATACAGTATATATATATATTCATGTTTAGAAAATCCTCTCCTCATCACAAGGCAATGCAAATATTTTCCAATAGACTTGCTATGAAATATTTCTACTCAGACTATGCTACTTAGTAATACTTATTATAATGCATAAATTAATGTGAGTATATAATCAATGATTGTACAGTGAATGTCATGCTGTAAACAAATGTAAATTTGCACTTTTCAGTGTATGATCTCTTTTAACTAATTTGCATTCTTTATTTTTATTTTATTTATTTTGAACTATATGATGAGCAATGCTTGACATTATAATGGGAAAAAGAGCAACCGATTTTTGCATGATCACTTTAGGAATGAAATATATGAAATATTGAATTTCAGAGAAAAGCATAACGATTGTATGTATATCTGCCATTTTTGAGGTGATGCAAATCATCTCTTTTCTGCTGAACAACTTTCGAGCGCATCAGTGGCGTAGACTTAAATATGGTAAAAATAAGGAGTGAGAAGGTTAAAAGTAATGGATGGAAGGCAGCGAAGAGAAACAACCAAATGTATCGTTATTTACCTGAAGAGATTGGCAGTCTCCTTTCAAACAAAGGGGATCAGAAACTTGACCAGTAATCTCTGACGAGGTTCTGGGTTCTAACATTTATAGCAATAGTTAACATTGTGATGTTTAATAGTTATACCTCTCTAGGCTGCGATATCAGTCAGTTCATATGTTTTGTAATAAAACTTATTTTTATTCTGATCATTTTTATGTGCAATAACCAACCAATAGTGTGAAGGGAAAATATAATGCTGCACTGATTATATTCATACTTTCATTTTTGTTCTGTTGATGTTGCTTTAGTTCTTTAGCCTTATTTGGTGGACATGTTCACCAGATGACCATCTTAAGAATTTAATTAAAGGTACAGATGTAGATGGATTCTGGATAAGATAAAAAGACAGTTGTGTAGCATGGTCTAAACCTTTGCAATTTTAACACCAACACATCAGCTATTTGTCTTAATCGTCCCCAAGTTATATCAAAAGCCAGTTGTTCTTTGCAGGTGTGACAGTATGACTAATTACTGATGATGGGTGAAACAAAACAACCTACGCAAAGAAATGAAACAACTCCAAACAGCACAGATAATTAGTAGCGCTGAAGTCATTCAGCACAGATAATTAGTAGCGCTGAAGTCATTAGCATGTCTGGAAAGCTCTAAGGCCCTGCGGTACCAAAGAAGAAAACAAATAGTCTTTTCTACAAAATCTTAAATATCATTTCAGCCAGATTATGTTGTAAGATGTCAAAGACCTAACCTAAAAAAAAATCACATGAAATGGCACTCATGGTTCTTTCCTACTGGAAAATCATGTTTCCTAGACTTTCAATCACATTTCTTCAATGATTTTCCAGTGGCTTTTCTCAGGTCAGGAAAGTGATCATTACTAACAGATATGATTTACGGCCAGTGGATGTGCTAAATAACGTATTTATCAAATGCAATTATGTGTGAGCACTCTTCTGGAAGTGATGCAGCTGATGAATACATGTTATAATCAATGTCTTTTTCACTGTCTTCGCAGCTTTTATTTTATCATGTCTCTCATGCTTGACATAATGAGTCACCTGACTGTAATGCACTCTATCACGCATGGTAAATAATGATCAGTCTATCACTACAGAATGCTGCGATTGTCTGAATTAATATTAGCAACCAAAATGTTTGTTTTTTTTCCTTTTTTTATTTTTGGTCTGATATAATTTATTATTTACATTCAGTTAATGGTTCCTCAACTCAAAAAATGCAAGGCCTGTGTATACTGAACGCTGTTCCCAAGGATCCTAATAAAGACAATTTACAATTTTCACCTGCTCAGTGACATTATTTATCAGCCATTACATGAAGACAACTGTACAGGACCACAGAAGGGCATTAACCCAGGAATAGGACTGGTGTCTGCTCCTTTGCCCTCCAACAGGATACTGGTGAGCACCAAACTGTCAGAAATACACTCCATGAGGGTGACATGAGGCCCCAGTGTCTTCTTGTGGGGCCTGTGCTCATAGCCAGCACCATGCAGTTTGACTGGCATTTTGTGAAAGAACACCAGAATCGGCAGGTCCACCATTGGTGCCCTATTGTCTTCAGATTAGAGCATGTTCATGCTGAGTAATGTAACAGACCTGAGAGAGTCTGGAGATGCCATGGTGAAAGTAATGCTGGCTGTAGCATCATCCATGGTGACCAGTTTGGTGACGCATCAGTGATGGTCTGCAGAGTCTGGAGAGGTACCCTGACAGCTGTTAGGTACCAGGATGGAATCCTCAGAGTCATTATTAGATGTTTGTGAAGTGGGACTCGGGTTCGTCCTGGTGCAGGATCAAAACCGGCCTCATGTGGCCGTCATGTGTGTAGGCAGTTGCTGAATAGCAAAGACATTGGTGGCACTCAATGGTTCTCATGGTCTCCTGATCTGAATCCAACTGAGCCTGTGTGATGTAATGTGATGTAACAAAGCACTGCCATGAACTGTCCATGAGCAAGCTGATGTGGTGGTGAGGTGTGCTGTAGGTGTGACAGAGGAGTTTAAGGTGGAGGTGGGACTGCATCAGGGATCAGCTCTGAGCCCCTTCTTGTTTTCTATGGTGATGGACAGGCTGACAGACGAGGTTAGACAGGAATCTCCATGGACTATGATGTTTACAGTTGAAATTGTGATCTGTAGTGAGAGCAGGGAACAACGGGTGGAGGAGAAGCTAGAGAGGTGGACATTTGTCCTGGAAAGGAGAGGAATGAAGGTTAGCCTCAGTACGACAGAGTACATGTGTGTGAATGAGAGGGACCCAAGTGGAAGAGTGAGGTTACAGGGAGAAGATATCAAGAATGTGGAGGATTTTAAGTACTTAGGATCAACAGTCCAGAGCAATGGAGAGTGTGGAAAAGAGGTGAAGAAGTGTGTACAGGCAGGATGGAATGGGTGGAGGAAAGTGTCAGGTGTGATGTGTGATAGAAGAGTTTCAGCTAAAATGAAAGGAAAGGTGAACAAAACTGTGGTGAGACCAGCGATGTAGTTTGGTCTAGAGAGAGTGTCACTGACGAAAAGGCAGGAGGCAGAGCTGGAGATAGCAGAGATGAAGATGCTGAAGTTCTCTTTGGAAGTGACCAGGAAGGATAGGATCAGGGTTGAGTACATCAGAGGGACAGCACATGTTAGAAGTTTTGGAGATAAAGTCAGAGAGGCCAGACTGAGATGGTTTGGACATGTCCACAGGAGAGATAGTGGATATATTGGTAGAAGGATTCTCTGTTTTGAACTGCCAGGCAGGAGGCCTAGAGGAAGACCAAAGAGGAGATTTATGGATGTAATGAGGGAGGATGAAGGTAGTTGGTTATGAGAGAAGAGGATGCAGAGGACAGGGTTAAATGGAGGCAATTGATTCGCTGTGGCGACCCCTGAAGGGAACAGCCGAAAGGAAAAGAAGAAGAAGGTTTTCAGGGTTTTTATGTAACACTGATTCAACATATTGTTTATTTTTAGTTAGCTGTACATACATTTCATGTCTTGAAGGAATGTACATTTTGTCTCAAAGAAACACTGGTTTCTACTAGTTTGCAAATAAAGACCTCTGCTGACAAGAAAACTGTACAATCAGTCCTTTAAAATATCTGTATTGCCTTAATAAGTATAAATAGAGTGAATTTGAAGCTCTGTCCCTAAAAATGTCAATGAAGAAACCCCAAAGAAAAGTGGTTAGCCCGAGTTGGTCTTTCTTAAATGACAACAAAGACAACAAGCACAACACCCATAACAGAGGAAAGGTAGGACAAAAACACTTTCATCCAATGTCCAACTGGAGAAATTTGGAGAAAGTTTCTCTAAGAACAATATCCTGGTGCGTGGGAGAGCCAGCTCATCAGGCCGGGAGTCACACTTCATCTACAAGCCAAAGTTTGTAGGTGAAGCATTAAAACCTTTAAGCCCGGACCTTGAAATAGTTTCAGAAAAATATTTTTTCTCAAGGCTTAATGGAACCTCCTGACAAATTTGTTAAAAAACAACAAAAATATAAATTTGTATATGAGCTTTAATTGTATAATGTTGTTCAAAAAATCTGGAAATTTTGCACATGCAAAATTCAGACGTATGTGTCTGATTGTATATACCAGGGTTTCAGGGAAAAAAAGTCAAACTTATGTTGTAAAAGTCTCGAAATCTTGAAAGACCAGGTGTGTTGTATAAAATATTTATTATATATTACATATAATAAACTTCTCTTAAAATGGTCAGTAACACTAGCTTTACTGACTAGAGCCAAGTACCTGTATTCTAACTTACGTCATCACAATTGAAAATATTTATTTGTAAAGTAACATCATTAAAATAATATCAATACTGCAATCAATCCTTCAATGATCCCTGTAGGGATATTCCTTTTTTTTTTCGCTTATCAATAAAGTTGATCAGTGCTGATCAATCAAGTACGAATTTAGAACACAGGTTTTTAGGTTTCGGCCTCATTAACTCATGCTGAACTAAACTTGCTCACAATACAAAAATACACGGTAGACCTTCCTCAAATATCAAGGTATCTGTGGTCTTCCTATATTAGGCTTATTTGTTTTCCGTGTCAGTCTTTCGACTTCCGCTCCCTTTGTGTGCGCTCAGAGATCCATCTTGTTGTTTATTTCATCTTTGACGTAGACCGGCATTTTCCCACAACACCCTGCTCCTGCTCTCATAGATGACGAAAATGGCGGATAACTCGTCTTCGGTAGGTTTTCGGGAAATATAATTTGAATTTATTGACTTTGACCAGTGTCCTCATGCTCAATTACGTATTATTTTCCACAGGTGGAGATCGTTGAGGGCTGTCGCCTCCCCGTTCTTCGCAAAAACCAAGAACACGAGGACGAATGGCGTAAATATTTTCCAGTGCTAAGCTAGATAATGCTAACTAGCTAACCTCAGCTGTTGTTATCAAACGGCACGGAGTCTGGTTGAAGCGCTGTAAACACCACACTGACATAACGCTGTGCACCATGGAGGGTGGCAATAAATGCTAGCTGTTACTGGTGTTTCGTCAGCATGAATTTAACTAGCCTCTTTTGAGGGACGCTTTTAATAGAACAATATTTCTTTTGAAAGACGAAGCGAAATCCTGACGTTAGGATTTAAAAAAAAATGTTCATAACTAGTCTTCCATATCGTTTTAGAAATGTTGAGATTATATATGGCTTCTCTGATCCTGCTTTCAATTAGTTTGTGATCTTGTTCTCAAACCTTGTCTTTGATTAATTAAGCTGTTAATTGATAAAATATCTGTTGACAGCTGGTTGATAGTGAGAATAATCTGTGCTACATGCAATTTCCTCCGGGATTAATAAAGTATCTATCTATCTATCTATCTATCTATCTATCTATTACGTACATCTCAACTGTTAATATTTTAGTGCATGATTAATTTGCCTTGTTTTCTTATAGCTTTGGCGGAAATTCTCAGTGTGAAAGAAGTCTCTTCAAGAAAGCTTTACTATGTTCACTATATTGACTGTGAGTATTAGTACTTTTCTTTGACAATTTATTAGTTCTACACATTCTGCTGGTCAAATCATATAATACAGTATATAATAAGATCCATATACTGCATTATATGATTATATTATTATTTATTATGTGTGTTCATGTTAGTAACAAATTTCTTTGTGTTGACAAGTCAACAAGCGCCTGGATGAGTGGGTCACAGGGGACCGGCTGGACATGAAAAAGCTTCAGTTTCCTAAGAAAGAGGCTAAAACGCCAACTAAGAATGGCCTTCCAGGCTCCCGTCCCAGTTCTCCAGAGAGAGAGGTGGTGAGTAGATGTGACTCCATCAGATGTTAACTCTATATCCTATATATCCTTTTAATGTTATAAGTACAGTAGTGTACACTTTTATGTTATTATTATCAACACATCTTTTTTTGATAAAGGTAAAATGTGTGACAGCGTACACACATTTTACTTTTACAAATAATTAACACAAATAACCCAGCCTACAAAGATATTCTCCAGGCTCTGTTGTTGTTTTTGTTTTTACCATCTCCAGCCAGTCACTTCATCTCTGAAGGGAAAATGAAATGCAAAAATGTCTGTTCACTTTTTAGTGCATCCCATTTAGATATTTACAGCTGGCTGATTAGTTATAAATTATTTTTTTCGAAGGAAGAGTAATGGATGCTATTTCTGTTCGATGGGAGATGTAAGACAGCCTTTTGCATTGCTTTCAGGGATTTTAAAAAGGAAGTTAATTACTCGGTTGTAGATATTGTCAAGAGGATAATATATGGTGGAGAAATTACACTCTGAGTCACATAATGTAGTTGTTTGTCAGCCACTTTCAGCAGTGATTAATCATTTTCAGTGATCGTTACTTTTTCAGGAGGATGTTAAATGGTCATACTAATAATAAAAGTTTAATACTTTTTGAAAAATGCTTATGTTTACATTTTACATATAATTTATCTACTTTATCTACCCTTGAAATCCTAGTAATTGAAATAATCCATTTTCAGTCTAATGTTTTTTTAATTTATTCAAACTTCTAAGCAGACACAGAAAGTCTTCATTTTTAACACTGTGTTGTTTATTACAGAAGACACAGTGAAAATCTGAGAGTTATCCTGAGGGTTAACGTGAATGTCAGTTAACCCCCTTCCTTCTCTTCCTTTCAAGTCAATTCAGAGGAAGAGTCTAGATCTCAACCTACAACCTGCCACAGCTCCTTCCAGAGGCAAAACCCTCCCCACGCCGGTACAACTCAAATTTACCCATTTTAAAATGACTGAAATATGTTCCAACCTGGTGTTAGCTTGTATGTGGATCATACAACTATCAATGGTGCTGAACTGCATGCCAGTTCATATAGAAACCTGTGGGGATTCTCCGTCTGTTAAAGCGCTTTGAGATGTCTGCTGATGTAATTAGGCACTATTCAAATAAAGGTTGATTGATTGATTTACAGAAGCAACTTTAGACTCAAGATGTGTTTGACAGGTACATACAACAATTGACTTGTCAAGCTATGCTTCTTTTTCAAACTTTTAAAGCTAGATATATTGATGTGATCCGTTGTATGGATCTGTAAATTTAAGACCTATGTGTAGACTATATCAAATGTTAAATATCAGATAACAGAGAAAGACGTTCTGCATGTCTGTTGGCACGTGAGGTGTGATGCATTTTTAGCTTGTAAGTATTCAACTAGTGTGGATTCAGTTGGTTTGTGTCTCTCACATCTCAATGCCAGGATTAAATGGCGAGCTTTAATCTGGAGATAAGCAGAACGTATTGCGCCCTACTTAAATCAATATACTAGAGCAGAAAGTTTTACCTCAGATCAGTGAACAAACCAAAGTTAATGTTGAGATGGACTCCTTCACAAAAGGAAACTGGATTTCTTGTACTTGAATCATTAAATTGGTATGTTTTTGAAACTTGAATACAGTCATCTGCTGTGCCTGGAATGACAGAATCTTTTTCGGAAACAAATATTCTGATTGAGTTTTTTGGGCTGTGTGTACTTTTTTAAGCAAAATGTCTGACACTGTTTGTTTGCTGCAGAAGAGGAAGGTAGAGACGGTCCCCATGGCAACTCAGGTATCCCCGGCCACCCCTGTGCCCTCCCTGCCAAGTTCAGCTGAAGCCTCTCAGGCGTCTGTTTTTCCTGCTGTGAGGGAGACCAACACCTTCAAGTCCCGCGAGGACCATGACCAGCTGTCCTCACTCACAACGGTAGAGAAGATCGTCTCGTAATCATCAGAGTTGATGTCCTTCATTGTTGGCTCACGATTCTTTTTTGGTAACTACAGAACGGCACCGCCCGACGACTTGTCCCCTCACAGCCACAGCCTGGAAGGAAGAGGAAAGCTAACTGTGGGCCAGCTGATGAGGTACATAACATCACTAGACTTCATTTCATATGTAGACCTCAATTCAGAGTCTGCATTATCCTATTTTATTTTGAGCTCCACACATTGAAATAAATGTGTGCAGCATTCTCCAATTCAACTGTGATTGTAGGTAAAGTTATTTGAATTGGTGTGCAGCAGCAGTACTGATGCATCTTTTTTCAAGAATGTAATTTTTTTTTTCTCTTCTGGATTTATTAGCCAAAAATAACCACAGATCTGGCCTGAAGGAGCCATTCTTGTTGTTTGAATGTTTTTACAGATGACCTGCTCAAAGTTAACAACAGTTTCAATGAAAAAAATGTTTCTTTTTAAAAAAAAAAAAAAAAGACTGCCATTCTTTACTATTTTTCTTGTTTTATTCTAATTCTCTGCAGACTTTATGTTTTTTATTTCTGAATTCTTCAATTCTTCAAAGCAAATGAAGAATATGAATTTGCTGCTCAAAAATATTAAACAGTTTGTATTAAATGTTTTAATGTAATGAACCAAAACGTTGTATGTTTTCATGTTTTTATCTTGAAATCTGATTTCATCAAGGTCTTGCTGTCATTTGAGTTTGATTGATGCTCATGCATCAAATCATACATTTTATAAATTTAAAGCTAACATAAATAATGTAAATCATTCGTAATTTTGGTCTGTTTTTAAATCGGTGATTTCTGCATACTTTTCCATCTGATGTGACTCATTTTGAGGAAGAGTTGATTTGATGTCATGCGTTTTTCCATTCATTGCTGTGACTGATGTTATTATTGTAACTGTATGCTTAGAAGCCGAGCCTTTACTAATTTTAATTTTTTTTTAAATTTAATTTAATATACTGTTCTGATCCCCGAAGGGAAATTAAGAATGCACACTCTAGCTAATGATTCAAACACATGCATATAGTATATGTTAGTGTGTACAGGCCCCTGTAGCACACACACACATACACAAGGGGGCCTGTAGGCATTCAAGGGAGGTAGAGTGGCAGGCAGCTCCATCTTGGTGCACCTTAAATGAGCAATTTGTAAAGGAGACGGCACCTTGCTCAAGGGCGCCTCAACAGTGCTCCAGAGGTGAGCTGACACCTCCCACTGTCAGCTCACCTCCGGGTATTTTTTTTTGGGTGGGAGCGGGAATCGAACCGCCGATCTCAAAATCATAGGATGACCCACTCTACCGCCCGCTTTACCACTGAGCCACTGCCGCCCCTATCTTGGATGTCTATCTTGGATTGTTTGTAAGACAAAAAAAAAGATCAATTCATTTTATTAATTGAAAAACCTACATGTGAATTTTGTGCACCTGTGTATTTAGTCCAAATTGATTACGCATTTTTACACACAGAAGTGTTTTGATGGCACTAAATGAGGCAAAAAAGTCACCAAACCACAGTTGATGCCCCCTCCCACCAAAGGGGGCATGTGGCGTTCGTCTGTCCGTATATCCATTCTTAATGGGATGTGGGTCTGGCTGTTCTTAAACATCTCAAGGGTATTTCACACATCATTTCTAGGTGCAGCAAAGTTGTCCACCACATGACTGCCTTCTTTGACTTCTTAACTGTCACAGCCGTCTTTTTATTTATTTGGCATTTCAGTTTTCTTACATTCATGGGGTGTGTTCTATCTTAACCAGGACATGCACCGGGGGTATCTGTGTCCTTGGACACAAACTTTAAGTTAAGAGTTTCTGTTTATTCTGTCAAGCTCCAGCAGCATAGGTGTGCTGATTTTATAGAACTGCTGATCCCCTCATCTTAAATCATGTCAGTGGAGTCTTTTCATTATATAAATTTATAGAACTATCTGTCACACCTACACGAGGCTAATGGTGTGACGGTTGTGCTGTTACTTTTCATTCATTGTCTGACATCTCTATCAATCCCTCCGATTCTCTTGGCTCCTGATGAGTCTCGCCTGGAATGTACTACTAATTCGAAAGTTACACTGACATTCATTACTGCTTTCTTTCTGCCCCTTGACCAAAGTGTTCAGTGTAAAAAAAAATAATTCATTCCCCTCTTTAGTTTCCAAAAGCCTGTACTTTTGTGTCTTTTTCTGCTAGATGATAAAGGTTTTGCAGTATAACAACCCTCAAAGTGCCAGTGTCTTTCTACCACCACCAGAGGTCTGTTTTATTTCCTGTTATTGCCCATTGATTGTGTGTTGCTGTCCAAATTCAGCCGTGCCATAGTGGGTCCAATAAAATAGAGGTGCTGCTTACCTCAGACTCAAGTTTAGCCCTTTTGGTAACATGTACAACTGCTTTGATTATACATGTTACTTATTTATAGAAATCTAAATGAGTAAAAGTGCAACTCCACCAGGAGTGTCTCATGTCGACATTGTTTACCACTAGGACTCCCAGGACAGTTCCGATGGCATCCCGACTGCACCCCGCATGACTGGGAGTCTAGTGTCCGACCGCAGTCATGATGACATCGTCACCCGAATGAAGAACATAGAGTGTATCGAGCTGGGGCGTCACAGACTCAAGCCCTGGTACTTCTCACCGTACCCACAGGAACTCACCACACTGCCCATCCTCTACCTCTGTGAATTCTGTCTCAAGTACCTCAAAAGCCTGAAATGTCTGCAGAGGCATTTGGTGAGGTTCAGTTTACCAGTTTCTCTCAATCTCCTGCTGCTTAGATCATGTGTGTGTGCTGTCATTCTAATGTGTCTTATGTTTTACAGACAAAATGTAATCTAAGGCATCCTCCAGGTAACGAGATCTACCGGAAAGGCACCATATCATTTTTTGAGATTGACGGCAGGAAAAACAAAGTATGTTTATCTCTCGTCTCAATATTTACATCTTTTTTTTACTGTTTCTGATTGATTTATGCCCCTTCATCTTTTTCCAGATGTATTCCCAGAACCTGTGTTTACTTGCAAAGTGTTTCCTGGACCACAAAACATTGTATTACGACACAGACCCTTTCCTCTTCTATGTGATGACAGAGTATGATTCTAAAGGCTTCCACATAGTGGGATACTTCTCCAAGGTTCGCAAACGAACCAAATAACAGTCCCTCATGTAAGCAGGGTTACAATGAAGCTAAATTTATCTTCTTTTTTTTTATGCACAGGAAAAAGAGTCGACTGAAGATTATAACGTTGCCTGCATCCTGACCCTGCCCCCCTATCAGAGGAGGGGCTATGGCAAACTACTCATTGAGTTCAGTAAGTGTAGACCCCAGACAATGGACAGCAATCAGAAGATGCTCATCCAGTCACATTCTTTTTGCGTTCGCTCTATTCAGTCCTTGACTGCTAATCGTCTCTTCACTACATTTGTCAGGTTATGAGCTGTCCAAAGTAGAGGGGAAGACGGGGACCCCAGAGAAACCACTTTCTGACCTTGGCCTTCTGTCTTATCGCTCCTACTGGTCCCAAACCATCCTGGAGATTCTCATGGACCTTAAACCTGACAATGGAGAGAGGCCACAGATCACCATCAAGTATGTGACCGTTTACATTTGAAGTCAGCACAGAATAATCGTCATCGGTTTAGTGTTGAGTTTCCTGATTTCCTTTTAACCTCCAGTGAGATCAGCGAGATCACAAGTGTGAAAAAGGAAGATGTCATTTCAACGCTCCAGTACCTCAACCTCATCAACTATTACAAGGTGAACCTACTTAAATATTTTAGTTGTTGGTTATGTAGAGATTTTATTTCCAGACTTCAGATGAGCTGATCAGAGAAGCTACCTCCATTCAAATCAATATGCATCTTCCAAAAGTACATGGAGTACATCTTCAAAGTTTTAAATTCCACCCTCTAAAATGTCTTTGCGACCTCTTGCAGGGTCAGTACATCCTCACTCTTTCAGAAGACATTGTGGACGGACATGAAAGAGCGATGCAGAAGAGACACTTGCGTATAGATCCAAAATGCCTTCACTTCACACCCAAGGACTGGAGCAAGCGGGGCAAGTGGTAAAACCCTGGACTGGTTCTGACACCCTGACGGCCAGATTGCAGACTGGAAACACAGCGACTCAGTTTTCCCTCCAAGCTGCTTGACTGAGAAAAGAGGACCTCAAATAAAAAGCAAGACACACAGATGGTCATTTGAGATGCATACATATTGTGAATATTCATTAAATATTGTGAATTTTAAAGGCTCTCAAATGAGACTGGTTGTCAGTGACACCAAAAAAAAAAAAAATCTACCTTCTGTGTTAAAGATGTTTCTACCAGACGATGTGTTGGAAGTGACACATGGTCTCTGTGTAACCTGTAAGTAAAGTGGAAACACAGACAACCTAAAGATGACAAGATAGTTTATAGATTATTTATGTTTTATGTTGAATTTCCTCATCAGTAAATTTAAAAACTACGAAGGATGGAAATGGAAGTGTTTTTTTGTCTGCATTCTTTTGAGTTGACAGTTTAAATTTCAGAATTTATCAACATTTTTAGACATTGTTGTTCTCCTTGCATTCCACCGTTTGACAAGACTCCTTTTTATTTTTCATACTTGAGAAATGATTGAATTTGTACCGCTCATTAATCAACATGAAGACTACTGTCTGAACCCAAACATCTGGTTGCTTTTAAACAGTCATGGATGATGTGTGGAGGCTTCAAAACATCTCTGGAATCATCCTGATTCTATTATTTTAAAATACTTTCTACTGATAACTCAGTGACATCAGGTGTGGAAATATGGAAAAAAATACAGAATTATTTTTATTCACAATTTTTTTTCATTCATTCACGCTCCCATCCGCTTCTTCCACTTTTGCGGGTCACGAGGGTTGCTGGTTCCTATCCGAGCGAACTTGCGGGTGAGAGCAGGGGGTGGGGGGGCACTCTGGGTGCGACGCCGGTGCACCACTACAGAATAGAAATTCTCGAAACAATTTTTATTGTGATTCCATACGAGTGACCTGCTTGTAGTTCCTGCTATTTTTAATCACAGTTGGGATGCAGACAAAAAATACATAAATTTCAAGTGAAACAAGAAGAGAAATGTGTTTCTTGACAACCATCAGTCAGTTCCACCTCTGCTTGTTTTTTAGCATTTATTCTTTGTTGTCATTCAGGTGAATATTTTTTCCTTTGCTCAGAAAATGATCATTTGTGCAGTGAGACAAATCAGTTCCCTCAGTTTAACACTTTCCATCTAACTGTAAATTTTAACTTGACTGTAAAAAAACAACTTAGATTACAGAAGCCATGTTGAACTGTTAAATGAATGTAAAATTTGTGTACAGTTGTCTTTTTTTTTACTTGATGTGAAGTGGCTGCACAATATCAGCAGGAAAAGAGTGAACCTGACCTTAAGTGATATCTTGAGTTCATTTTGTGTTTTATGTTTACATGTCACAAATGATGACGGATGGTAGAGTTACGCTGTTGAAATGATGTAGTGTATCATCAAGTGAGTATGATTTGAATGTTTGATATGACACAGTATTTGAATTGATAAAAAAAAACCCCAACAACTTAAAAACCTGAAGATGTCCTCAAACGCAAGTCTTTCTGAAGGGAATTTTGTTTCTGGCAGAGACGCTTGAGAAAAAAGGTTAAACCAGTATGGAAATAGTTTGGTGTAGAGGTCGGTGAAGTCATTGTATCAGTTCTGTAAAATAAATACCCCGGCAGAGGAGTAACATGTAACAGGTTGTACCAAATGGAATATAAAAAATGACGTCAATGCCATATAATTTGCTATTTACTACAGTACACTATTTCACAGCAAGTTCGTGTAACTGCCACGAGGGGGCGCTGCTGCGAACTTCCCTGCCCCAGTGTGTTGCTGTGTCTGCGCAGAATCGTATTACCAAAGTTGGAGCCACAGGCTAAAATTAGTCATGAGGGATGCTTGTAGGAGGAGAAATGTGAATCAACCTGCAAGCTGATCATTGTATTTGCGTTCAATAGAGCTGGCAGTGGACCGGGGCCACACAACTGCACTGGATCAAATTTGGTCATCCATGCATAACAGCTGGAATATGATCCCAAACTGACTGAGTAGCATGAAGTCCCCGTTCCATTGAGTCAATTGATCCCCACCCAGGTCCTTATCGGCTGCTGCTGAGTCACACCTTCATGGCTGAGCAGAACGAGGTAGGCAACCAGCTGGAATAGAGGACAGCACATAAATCAGGTGTTGTGGATAACAGACAACATTTAACTGCATGGATCACTCTTTAACCTCTGCAGATCAGGTCTTATTGATCATCCTTTAACGTGATTGGAACTGAAGAACAGGTTGATTCCTGTCATCACCTGCAGAGATGCATCAGTCCTCAGGAGGACAGAGGACTCTCACGCTGATCTAACCTCTCACATTGCTCAGTTGGGACGTCTTCTTCACATTTAGTGCATCTCCTCAACTTAATTCCTCTCTGATGGTATGTTCCATGTTTTTGGCATCTGAGATCTAAGGTTGTTGGGTTGTTGTTTTTTTAATTACTCTCAGTTGCACAGTTCTAAAAAATAATGTAATAGAAATGAGTTTTTCTTCTGAGCTGCAGTCTTTCTTAACTGGATCAGTTCCACATGGCGTCACTGTATAGCGCTGATGGTTGAGGCACATCTGGGTTTACAGACTGACCTCTGGCATGGAGGTTCTAATGTTCAGACCATGACAGCTCCTCTCATACAGTAAATAAAGGGCATTAATGAAATCAGAATAGTGTAATCTGAGACTTTGTACCAGCCTCAGATTAATCAGCATATATTTACTTCATGTGTGTGAGATAACAATGAATATCATTATGTTGCATGAAAATATCAGGTGGAAATTCACTTTTTTAATTTTTATTGTATAATTTTGCAGTGAGAAACAAGACAACACCATGGAGAAGCATAGGAAATGACTTTTGCTCAGTTTAAAGAAACTTGTTAAACTCCCAACTGGTGTCTCTTTTTTTATTTTCCTTATCTACCCAACACACACCACCAGCAAGCTGCCTGTCCTCCTCCCCCCCTCCCCCAGACCAGAGCCACTGACCTGGTAACATACTCAGCCATATGGCTCGGCTGGGACGAGGCCTCATACAGTAATTAGGGGGATGGTGCCGGACACTCGGCTCCTCTGCAGCGTTGGTGGGGCAGAATGGTTCCTCTCCCCTCAGGAGCATCATTAAATGGTGCGTCCTCACCCACAGGTACGTTTTATTTCTAAAGGGGGGGGTTGACCAAGGGGAAACACCAGCCGTGTTGTTACACTCCTGTGCTCTCATTGTTCTAAAGCTGGTTGGTTGTTTGTTATGGTCTCAATCCTCCACTCACTATGTTTGGGGAGTACACAGAGGTCTTTACAAAGAAACACACACACACACACACACACACACACACACACACACACACACACACACACACACACACACACACACACGTTGCTGTTTTCACCTTTGCCCTTGAGTCAGCATCAGCGTCATTATCTCTCCTGTGCAGAAATGTCTGTTTTGATGCAGAAGTCAGAGACGTTAAAGGAAAGTTTTTTCATCATTAAATTAGCGGAGTGAAGATTATGTGAGGTGATTATCTTGATAATTCCTCGGCATGTGTTCTGTCACATTTCTGACTGATTCATGAAATAATTTTGAATTCTTGACTCAGCACATTTGTAAGTTCAAAGTCTCTCAGCCAAAGCATTTTCAGTGTCGTTTTAAGAGTCTGAGAGCTCGCCTCCTGGGCCGCTGCTGTCAGTCTGTGCCTCAACCTCTCTCTGACAGGGAGATGAGGAGCTGGGCGGGGGGGGGGGGGGGGGTAAAGCCGTGTGTGTGTGTGTGTGTGTGTGTGTGTGTGTGTGTGTGTGTGTGTGTGTGTGTGAGAGAGAGAGAGAGAGAGAGACAGAGAGAAGAGGGGGAGGAGGAGGAGAAAGAGGGGGTTGGCTTTACTGTGATGTGAATGGAATAGAATCAGCGCGAGAGGGAGAAAGAGGGAGGGAGGACAGCACAAATCAACCTGCCTCTTGACTTGAACAAGAGAATAGACATTGCGATCGGGAAGTGCGAGTGTGTGCATTCTGCTGCTTTTATTTTATTTTTGGAGAGAGGAAGAGCACAGCACACAGGAGGAACTGAAGGAGGAGGAAGAGCCTCACCGTGGAGATAGATAACAGAAAAATGCTGTCATGGGGAGAGAAGGGGAGGGAATCAGCAGAGAGGAACAAGATGAAACAAGGCAGGGTCGAGCAGAGCTGAAATGTGGAGGTAAGCCTTTTCCTTCTCTGTTCAGATTGTGGAGAAGTCACATTTCAGCCTCCCTGGTGTCCTCTTCCTGATGGTAACGACTTCAGATGGATGGATCTGCACACCGTGTGTGCCCCATACTTTACATACTGTGTAGGCATGCTGTTATCCAACCAGAGACCAAGTGTGAGAGCAGCTGAGGATGTGAAATAATGGCTTGGCATTATCTTGTCATGCTCCTGTTCAGCCTCCCTCTGCCTCTCCACCAAATGTGTTGTTGTCATCTCTTTAAAAATGTATTTTCCTCCGTGGGCTTGGGCCCCTCGTACATGACATTCACACGCAACACTGTCGAGTCCAACCTTTGTCGCATTTCAATCCTGGCTCCTCTTCCCCTCCTCCTCATCCGTCACTAACCCCCCATCATCTTTCCTTCTCTCTCTCTCCATTGTGCACCCTCTGACGATGAGTTAACATGGTTTTGGAAACGGTGTCATTGCATTCTGAGGAAGCTGCTGCATGCGAAACCTGACTGAGGAGCGCCTGTGGCCGCAGGATTCATAGATGAGAGCAAAGTGGAGGGAGGGGAGGGAAGGAGAGGATGGAGGGACACTGAGAGAATGAAAGACAGAGAGGAAGGAGGTGCAGGAACAAAAATAGGAGCAGGATTTTTCCCTAGATGCAGAACATCAGTCTGCAGTGTGCGGGGAGAATGAGGAGCACTGTAGCCCCGCTGCATGTGATGTGCACAAACAATGATGGAATGGAGAGCCACAACGGGAATTGGGCTGTATGCAGGAGTCGGACCACCTCCCTCTTCACCTTCCTCACCCTCCCCACCTCCCCTCTGCGCTCTCTAATTCAGGATGGGGTGGCGTGTTTATGAGGGATTCCGGTTTCAGGGGATGGATAAGTCTGGTGAAGGTAAAGAAAGGCAGGGATGAGAGCTCGTTGGTGGGGTGGGTGTAATGATGGGGGGAGCACACAAGCAGCAGCAGCTTACATAAGCCAGTGCACTCAAAGGACGGGCCATTTAATTTATACTGAGCCGCATGTCTCTTCATCCTCATGCGGTGTGATATTCACTGTGGTCCAAGAGCGTTTTGAACAATAAAATGCACTTTGAGCTGATGTGATGGATGGAGGGATGGATGGATGGATGCATAGATAGAGGGATGGATGAATGGATGGATAGATAGAGGGATGGATGGATAGATGGATGGAGGGATGGACGTGTGGTGGCTGAGTTTGACCCAATGTCTCTGATGATGTGTCATCAGGTTCAACTTAGAATGCAGGATTGTTGTGTGTGTGTGTGTGTGTGTGTGTGTGTGTGTGTGTGTGTGTTTCTATGGGTAGTGATGGATGTGTCTGCATGAAGCGCTGCAGCCAATTCACCCAACTTAGCCGCTGTCGACTTTTGTTCTGCTGTCGTCTCCCACACTGGTTTTACACCGAGCATCAAAATAGCAAGAGAAACAACCAAGTCATTTTAAAAGGCTCTCTTTGCCAGGATCACTTTAACCTTAATGCTCATATTAGCGAAAAGATAATAGATTCTTCTAAGTCATCCTAATGGAAAATCACTCGGTTGTTGAAGTAGCTCTGCAAATAATTCCAGTTTTCATTATTTCCCACAATGAAATCACTTCAATCAATAACATGTATGACAGACATACGTCTCCCCAGAGTCGTGCGTGTGTGTGTGTGTGTGTGTGTGTGTGTGTGTGTGTGTGTGTGTGTGTGTGTGTGTGTGTGTGTGTGTGTGTGTGTGCCTGGTGTTGAGAGACAAGATCAATTCCTAATTTTCTTCCTTCAAAAATTTCGTCCTTCATTTTGTCAAATTTTTGAAGCTAAGATGTTCATCCTGATATTACAGAAAGCTATAACAATTAGCAAATTGTCCTATTTGATGATCTGGATTTAGCGTGCTGAGAAAGTATTTAACCAGTCAGTGATCGGTGCTGCTACAGTGTATCAACTGAGTGTTTGTTTCAGCTCCAGTTTGAATGCTGTGGAATCTAGGATGTGAACACGTTCTGTCTTTAGCATTTAATGCATCAGAACTTCATGTTCTTCATTCTGGCAGCGGTCAAACCGGAGCTGACAAATCCAAATAGACTCTTTCAGATAGGCTTTTTCAGCCCGGCTCACAGACAGCATACGTGTTTGGGCTTCCAAATCTTTTTCAGCGCTGTCATGTTCAACTAAGGCGTGTCTTCTCCTATGAGGCGTCTTCTGCGGGACTCTTCCAAGTTGTGTAGGAGGGGATTTGATACTTTTACTTCCTGTAGCAGGCAAAGGAAAAGAGAGAATGATTGGACACGTGATAGGTTGGGCATTGAGATTAGCAGAATCTAGTACAAGCAGAGAGCTAATGTCATTGAAGATCCCCAAATGTGTCCCACGTCCTTTACACCAACATTAACCTCTGACATCAGACGCCATCATCATCAAAAGTAATAGAATGGCTCCATGTTGTCATTGCTGGCCCATAGAGAAGTGAGTAACCGCTGTATGCCTTACACTGAATAGTGATGATGACTTTCACCTTCATCACACAGCTGTGCGGTGAGACTGAGATCCTGTTAAATCTGTCAGATCCAGCCCGATGTCTTCTGGTGCTGTTTGTGTTCAGCTCCCACTGTTTCTGATTTCTGTGTGGACTGATGTCACCGGGTCTCAGTTGACAAATAGCAGCCAGTCAGTCAGACAGCCTTCACCTAAGGAAACCGAAGCCTGCCTCCAGTTTGTTCATGTGTGTGCATGTACGTGTGCGCGCGCGCGCGTGTGTGTGTGTGTGTGTGTGTGTGTGTGTGTGTGTGTGTGCATGTTTGAACAGAAAGTTGTCTGACAATCCAGCACAGATTTGAGCGCAAAGTGACTTTTAGTCCATTAGATAAACAAGTTTCAAGGTTAGCAGACAGATTTTGTTCCTGTCTGAGTCAGCATCGTATCATTTCTTTCATTTGGAGACATTTTAATGGCTGCAGCCTGGCAGCCTCCCTGTGGGGGCATTTGGGCAGGCGGAGCCTTGCCTTCTCTTCGTCGGCTGGCAGGATGCTGGTGGTGAGTCGATCCTCTTAGCTCGCCTTCTCTGTTGTCACCTGTCCCTGATTGGCTGCTGCTCCTAATGGAGGATCAGGCCTCACTGGTTGTTGTCATCTTTAGTCATCCAGCGGCAGGATTAAGAAGACAGCACGTTTGACAGAAAAATACCAGACAGTGACTCATTTACAAAATAGATACGTACTTTAATTATAGATGTAATTCTGTCCCTCCATTCTCTGAGTGAGGCTTTAGACCTATTTAAATAAATTATGTTGTAGTATTTTGAATAATAATTTACTGCAGAGAGAGAGAATTAATATTACGCTAACAGCAAAACCCTGATGAAGGAGCCCCACATATGTAGAAGCTGCTGCCTCCATGTTCATGCAAACACTGAACACTCACTGTTACAACAAGGCAGTCAGAGACAGCAACATCCTGCGTCACCCCTGAATTAAAAATGTTACCGTGACCTACTTGCATAGGTCAAAGATCAAAGCTGGTGGTCTGACCTACTTTCATAGATCAAAGCACAAGCTTTGATCTATGGCCTTACACTGGCCCTTTTCCCTCGTCTTTCTGTCTTATCCGATTCCTGAGTCTACAAAAAATGAAATTTGACCTTGACCTAGTTTTTTTAAGGTCAAGGTCATCATCTCATTTTCATCCCTTTTGCCGCCCGAGTAATTTGCTTTTTGTTTCATCTTTCTATCTGCAACGGTTATGAAGGTATTTGACGGACTAACAGACAGACGCACGAACGGATGGACGTACGAACACACAAACACTTACAATTACAATACATCCCCGCTTTGAAGCGGGATGTAATTAGACAACACACACATGCACAAATGCGTCAGTATGCATTTACGTGTTGTGAAATTACAAAATCTCATCACACAAATCACAGTGACCCCCTTGATTGTAGTTGAAATCCATTGAGCCGTGCTGGAGCTGACTGTTGTTCATGTCATTATTACAAGACAAGGAGACTCGGAGGTATTCAAAGCCACTGGAGGCAGACCAGTACCGACCCTTGTCCTCATTACCGCAATATTTCATCCACACACTTGGCAGATGGTATTCAAAAGGCAGAAAACATCGCAGACAGAAGTAAGTGTAAAAATATCTCCAAAGAGAAACGTTTGGTTGTCTAATGCAAAAAATATTTGAGGTTATCAACAATTAAATTTGCCACAACTTTGAGGAGGAAGTTGCAAACGGCTTCTTTTGCCTGCTAAAGTCGGTGCTAATGAAGAAGTGAGAGGAGGGAACAGTTTGAGACGTTGCGTTTCGGTTCTGCGCTGTCAGTATGTTCTTACCGGGCAAAACGGCTGCAGCACTACAGAAACTGACTCAAAGATGTGACCGTAGAGGAAAGGAAACACAAAGGGTGAGGAGAGGGCATCTGACATCAGGCTCTGCCAAGTCTTTCTTATTGTGGTTCATTTAAATACATGTTAGACAAATATTTGCAGGATTTGTGTGTCAGTTTTATACCCGAATGATAAAAAAACAGCACCAGAAATAACTGTTAAACTTAACAACTTAGCAGGGTCTGTCTGCAGTGGCTCTGTGAATCATTTTGTGCAGGCGTTAGTGTAAACTAATATCCCACATGATGCATAGCAGCTTCCTGGCTACACATGTGAAGTGTTTTCATTCACACATACAAGGACTCGGAGGTGGAAAACCTATTTCTTCTTGCAACCATATCCTACATCAGACGCTATCCTCATCACCGTAGTTAACATGTTGCACAAACTGCTCATTTTTATGTGTAACAAGGTGCAGAGCTGCTGGTGTAAGCGGCTCCAAGACAACTCAGATAAGGCTTGTCTGCAATGTGCAGATGAAGCAAAGTCCTGTAAATAATGCAGTTATTCAAATGCTAATGTTTTAAAGTTACAAAAACCAGATACAGTAGTGAAAGTCATTCTCTTTCTTAATTCCTTTTTGTCTATGTGATGATATTTTCGGAAACTTTTAAATATTTTAAATATGTAGGAAAATATATTAAAAATTTACATAAATGTGGAAAATATAGCAGAAACAATGGTGACCTCATTCAGAGTTAGTGATGCGAGACGTTACAGCTGTTTAAAACAATAGACGTTCCTCTATAGCAGAATAATGATACAGACATGTGCCCTTTAAGAACATAATGGACATTAGCTGAACTAATGTAGCTTATAAGTTTGATGGCCACCATTTGTAAGTGGCCTTTCCTCACTGCTGCTCCCTCCAGTCATGAATAACTGTTATTCAGAGATACTGCATACTGCATTTAGGAATTATTTACTCCCATAAACAAATATTTTCACTTCAGAAATGATGAGCGTGGCTATTGTTGGTGCTGCAGTTATTTCTTGTGGACTCTGTTATGTTTTAGCAGACAATGGGGATAGCGAGGAAACAGAGGAGGTCAGCATCTCTTCCTCTGCAAAGTAGATGAGATAGGGTCACAATTCAGAGCACTGCAAACGCAATATTGAACCATCTCTTATCCGTCGCCTTGCAGATGTTAACGCGTTTGACAGAGGAGTAACAGTGAACCCCATCGCAACATAATAGACACAGTCATGAAGCTGAGGATCAGTTCCTGTCCCCCCCCCCCCACACACACACACGCACACACACACAGATGCCGGTCACAGGTCCTCTTCCTGTCACTGTGTGCCACATGTATTAGGCTTTTATACTGTCAGCACAGACAGACACACACTCAAGTCTTCAGTCTCTCTCTGTCGTCACACACATGGCCTGCCACAAGGTGTATTTTCAGACACACAGGAAGTTGCAGTGTTCTGGCGGCATACAGCTCCGATGTCATGGCAAATAACATGTCAAACACTAGCGTGAGTTAGGCACTACTTTCTCTTTCTGTGGCAGAACAGCACACAGGTTGCGTTGAAAACAATAGCACTTAAATTTGTATTAGGCTCAGCTTTGAGTTGTGATATTTCTTACAAGAGGAAGTTATGGTCATGCTATGACAATGCTAAAGAAGGAGCTTTTCTGAGCGCATTTCCTCTTTTCAGTTACTGAAGGAAGAAGTTCACTGATTATACGTTCACTATGAGTAAAAAATAAAACAAATTCGATGTGCATTGTTTCACATTTGCTGCTCCGACTCCCAGTGTCAGTCCTTCCTTATATCAGCTTGTTTCTTCCAAAAAGCCTTGAATCTTTGTAAAAAACCTCCATAATAGAACTGAACCCGGTCCAGACCCCTTTGAGGTCATATGTTCACCGTGACCTCAATCGAATTGGTGCACAAACAGACGCAGACTTAAACATAAATAATAACAAATCAGTTCTGGTTTGTGTGTGTCTGCGTGCATCCCTCACGATCTGAGAGTGGGCCAGGGAGCAACCAACCAATAAATTATTAACATCTCGGTAACCCTCGCCCCCTTTTGCCGAGCCTCATCCATAATTTACAGGACAGAAGACTTATTTTCATTTTTTTGAAGGACATGTTTAAAAGAGGATGGCTCTCCTTGAAACTGAAGCAATTCGATCATGTGGAGATGACGATTTGTCCCAATGTACAGCCTGGAGGGAGTCTTGACCTCAACCTACATCCATAACAATGATGCCATACATCAGAACTGAGCGAGACAAAGATGGCCTTTTAGTCTGATCAGTGATTGGTGTGAGGACTTTGGCTTGAGTAGAAATTTTTTCCCCTTAGAGATATTTCAAATTTTTTGTTGAATAGGAAAGGTAAATTCCAGCAGCATCTATATGCTGTAACATAACAGAAAATATGAGCAGACAAGATGGCAAAGGAAATATCTGTCCGTTAGCATCACCTCTAAGTGATGAGAAAAAATGTAAGAGCAATAATTTAAAAAAACAACAACAACAAGCCACACTCAATCTTTGAGGATGCATGTTGACTTTGTGAGGATTTGCTTGTGCAGCAGAGAAATGATTGTGACAACAGGATCAAATTGTGGCATATAGTCATATCACAGAAAAGAATGCTGATCGATATTAAATGTTACTCTTTAAGAATGGCTGACATTTGCAGAGATTCTTCAAAAGCGTCCCACTTTTCTTCCTGCTACCTTGACTGTTATCCTCTTTTTGAAAGAGGCCTGTTCACTGCCAGGTGTTGCGGATGCACGCTTATGTGTCTTTGGGGACCAATATCTCGGACTGACATTCACAAACAGTTTGGAAGATGGTGATAGCAAGGAATGGGTATTATGGTGAAATCATTCTGCCAGTCACATCCAGCCGCATACACCTTTTTTCAAACAAAAACAAAAAAAATCAGTGTCCTAAGTACACCGTATGCTGCACAAATAAAGGACGCAACCTGATCCCAGAAGTAACAGGGTTGTATGGGATCAATAATGACAGTGAGTCTCTGCCAGGCTTTAAATTTCCCAAAATCAATTACTGTTAGGAGTTGATTGAGACCTTGTGGTGGAGGCAGCATTTAACTATGAGGATAGGCAGCGACACTGCAGTAGCTGACTTGCAGTCTGTGGAGCTGGCTTCTTACTTGCTTGGTTAAATGTACATTGAAATGCAGTGACATACATATTTGTATGTTGTTTCTCCATCATTGTGTATCATTGGTTTGTCGAATGTCAAAACAGTCTGCTTGCTTAATTCGTGAGGCAACAAGGTGTATTTCCCAACTTTTCAATGTCGTCAGACTGCAAAGTGATAGCGTTTATGGGGTCGCAAGAAGAAACTTTTGTCACTGATTGCATCTAATCACTAAGCTCTTCAGCTGATTTATAGAGCTTCACCTGAGGAGAGGACAGATCAAATCTTGACTGTACTGTTTTTTTAAGTGCTATAAGCGTAAGCAACATGGGCCTCATTTACAATGAAAGCGATTGAGTTTGAGGTGAACTCAGTTCATGCTAGAGATGGCCCATTTACAGTGAGGCCGTAGGTGTGGAAGCATTGAGAAGCGACGATGACGACACTCATCCTCTCAGGGGGTCAAAAGTCAGATGTCTCTTCCTGTTTCACAGGACACAGATTCGCTAGAGTGGGTGCAAAATAAGAAAAGTGTGCACAACTTCCTTTAGCTGGTGCATGCATGATAGTGCTTTCCTCTGACACCAGAGGCCTGTTAACCTTGTCCTAGGCCTTGTCCATGAACATTACTGCTACCTTTTAAACCAAGCATCTACCCTTAGTAATAATGGCACTATAAAGATAAACTGGTACATGAAAACACTGGTTGCGATCCTTAAAATAGATTAAACGGTGCTGATCCACCATGTGGTCACATTTCACTTTCTGCTCTGACCTGTCTCTGTCTTCTCTGAGCTTTGACACCAAAGTTCAGTACATGAATAAACTCATTATTCAGCACCAGGACACAGCCTAGTTTATCTGTTTATCTGCATTTATCTGAGGATGATGCAGAGATAATTACTGCTTATGGAGTTTTGAGCTCTAAGATGCAAGATTAAACATTGGTGTCTGCACGCATTATAAATTTCCTGAGGAGAGAGGATGGTTCTGGTACCCAGAGGAGGAGTGTCTTCTTAAAATCTTGGAAAATAAACGGTCATGTTTGGGTCGTCTCTTTTTCATTGATCTGTGGCCAGAGAAAGAAGACACCATCTGTTTATTACTCAAATAATGTGATGCTTGAGTGTTTAATAACCATATGAAAACTTTTATCAATGTGATGAATGCAGTTCTGTCAGGATGAGGGAAAGTAAAATTGAATCGTTCTACAAATGGTTGTTTGTTTTCAGTCGTATTTAGTAAACAGCTAGTTTGGAAACGGCGTATTGAAAGCTTGAAAAGTGAAAGAGCTTTCCGTCGCTGTTTATTGTCTCAGGCCTTCATAATATTCTTAAGCTCTTTTTTATAGCCAGTCAGTCGGTACTGCTACCACAAAATGATCCGTTTATGATTATATTAGGGTTTGGTTTAAGCAAGTCAGCTGCAGCTCATGAGATTGTTCAGCAAGAATTATCCTGGGAAAAGATTCGGCTTATTAATCATTTAAGTGTTTTTGTCATATTTTTGGATAAAGAGGTAGTTGTTTAAAATCCAAAGCTTCGCTGCTTCTTTGTAAGGTTCTTCAGTAAGATTCAACTGATGTCCACACCTGAAAAGTCAATGGGTCCCAGAATATATTGAGTGAAACTCGAGAAGTTTAGAGGTAGCATTCTTCAGTTCCTCTTCTCTAAAGTATAACACACACTTCTCTAGTGCAGTAAGCCAGATAGAGGTCCAAATTAGCTGCTAATGGGGTGGTAACAAATTTTATTTATTTAACACATCACCAATGATAATAATAAAACGGTATTTGCTTTTAACATATTTGAGCCCTTTCTACCAAGTGCATTTCTTGTTCCTGTAAATGATTCTAATTCATAGGAAATGTGTTGTGGGAAACAGAGTGTACAGTTTACTGTATACAGATGTGAAAGATGTTAGGCTACCTTGATGATCCATAGTTGTTGTTAGTTTCTAATAAGAAGTACACCAATGTCAGTTTAGGCCTGAATTTTCTTCACCATTAGTTAAATCTACAAGAAGGGGCAACTTATCAGTCTGATGCCAATAAGCTGCCCCTTTTTGATCATGTGAAGGTACTAAGTAGCACCAGGAACTAAAACGGAATGACTGATTTATGTTTGCAAATAATAAATACCTTAAATATGCTGGGGGGGGGGGGTTGACAGTCACAGAGCATTCAAAAATATGGGAAGATGGTTCATGAAATTGATCTGTGCATTCTCATCATCTTGTGTGTTCATCTTGTGTCATGTTGTGGATAATTTTTATTATTTGAAGTTGCAGTTTATGGGGGAACATGAGCAAAGTCACGGACACAAAGACCAAAAGTTGTAGCCTCGTTTGGCAAAAGCGGAGTCATTTAATTTCTACTTAAAGAAGAAGACGCCTAAACAAGGTCAGTCTGAAGTAAAGATGGATTGGATGCCTCATAAAAAGAGGCTAGTACCTGACTTGTTGCTACGGAAACAAGTACTAATTGAAGGGTTGGGGGATCTGAAAACTAGAAGTAGGATGTTTGCACAAAGCTGGTGAGTGATGAGTGTCCAAGTTGAGTCTTTGGTGGAACCTCTTTTCTGGCTGATCCTGGAAGTTCATTCTGTCGTTGGAACAACTTGATGCCAATTTGTGATTTTAGAAAAAGTCTGATGCTGATAAGCTGCACTCTAAGGCTATGAAGAAAATGGATTGCTCACACTCTTTCAACACATTGTGAAACATGCATGTGATCCATGCACTGATTGATTGCATAGAGAAACATCATTTGTGCCCTCACGGGTAATGATGTTGAACATTTGAAGGTTTCCAGACAGGAACGTGAGTGGAGTTTTAATGTCGGCAGCCCTGGCAGGATTCAGGCACTGCACAGGAGAAGCTCTTATGGGAACCAGTTCAGGGTGGTTGAGGGTCCTGGAACATTCAGATGTGTTGAAAAGATGCTTTTGCATTTAATTAATCAATTTACTTTTTGCAGTATCAGGTGTAGCTCTTGAGTTGAGTCATACAACGCATAAATGTAGTTTTATAAATGTGTTGTTCACCTAGTTACAATATTATGACCACAGCCCGTTGGTTGCACTCAAACATCATTCCCACATTTTCAAAATGAAATGACCTGATAATGAATGAATGAATGCACCTTCCCCACTAATTACACACAAATTATCCATACTGATTTTTTAAGGCTGATTTTGAGTTGCTCAGACGTTCCCTAAATGAGTTAAATTTCTGAGAATAAATTACAGAAAATATCATTTAATGGTTACAATATAAGAAAGGATTAATATCAAGGTGTGGTTGTAATGTGGGAATTTGAGCTCACAGCTTCAGAATTCCTAAAACACACACATAAAGATGCATTCTGCCTGTTTTCAGTAATTTAATCTGATCTTTTCATCTCCTTCTTGTAGTAGCATTAGATTTATGTGGATTTTGAATGCTTCTTTCAATATGAGCTCATTTGCATCAAATGCCGAGTGCCTCAAGCTCTGCTGGGGGGGAGTGAATGAGCTCAGGGACCATCTGCATCATCTTGTTTCCGATCACAGCATGAGACAATCGCCAAACATAAAATATTACAATTGCTTTTGCCTGTGTTTCCGTGTCTTTTAGCAGAATCACTCAAAAGGTTTTGAATGTACTTTGATTATATTTTTGGGGTAAAATGAACAAACATTAGCTTTTAGTGGGAACCGAAGGATAATTTGGAGTCAAATTTTTATATGATCCTTTACTAAATTTTTGCTTCTTACTCTATGGATATTGGACACAGTGATATCTGTGTCATCAGATATGGAAACTTCTAGATCTAAAATACTGCAGACTTACTTCTAAGATTAGGTTTTAGCTTAAATGCATTAAGTTCGGAGTAATATTTGATGTATACCGTTATCTTCACATTACTGAGACAAAGCCTGAAAAAAATACTATCAGAAAAATATTGTTTTAGCTCAGTAACCATGATACGTCTACTAAAACTGATGTCTTTCTAAATTCTAGGGCATTATGTTCGAGGCAGGGAGTCATAATGGGGTCAAACTGGCAGTGACTTATTCATGAAATCGATACGTTTTTTTGGGAGTTGTGTTCTGAGTGGTGCCTAACTGATGATGTGAATGGTTAAATTATTATTATCGAAAGGTACCATTAGTTTGTTGTTCCCCTTCAAAGTTTTTGGAGACCTAAATAAATATTAAGGGCTGTTGCATTAAATAAAAGAGGAATGTAATTCTGTCGTAGTAGCTATGTCAAATGTCACCATGTTGGACTATGAAGCAGACACAGAAGATATTGTTGCTTCAAGAATTCTAATATTACCCTGATTTCCTCAGAAGTGTGTGTGTGTGTGTGTGTGTGTGTGTGTGTGTGTGTGTGTGTGTGTGTGTGTGTGTGTGTGTGTGTGTGTGTGTGTGTGTGTGTGTGTGTGTGTGTGTGTGTGTGTGGATAGGAGCTGATCCTCAGCTTCATGACTGCAACGATTATGTCGAGATGCAGGAAGCAGCTTTGCATCACTGCACCTGTTCTGTTGGCTGTGAGCAAAAAAACCAGACAGGAAAAGGCCTCATGCGTTTCTGCAGCCGACAAAAGTTTGTCTTGAGCTGATTGACGTCAGTGTGGTTAAAGTCTAACCACCAAAATGATGACAGAAAAGGATCTGAACTTGAAACAAAATCTTCAGTCAGTGAGTTGAGGTTAAAACTTAAAAGGATTAATTTTATTAGGACATTAAGAGAATACAGTTTGAAACTGAAACTGAACAACCCCTATAGCCTTAAGCTAACTCAACTTTGTGAAAACAATGTATATGTGACGATTCTAAAAGCTTCTGTGAGTAATTTTCAACAGTTGTCCTGTTCTTTTTGTTGTTGTAGTTGGTAATAACACATTCTTCTAGGCGTAAACTAGCAATATCTGTGTGTGACTGAATGCAATGGTGAGAATAAACTTCTATCTCATGTACAGTATCTTGGCAAACCGTCAATAAGCCAGGAAAGGCCCCTCCCCTTTGTTAATACTGTCTATTGTGAGTACAGCATGCATGTGGTGAGCATTTAGTTTGGAACTATTTCGGGAAACTTTGGAACGGAAAGTGAGTAAAGGAAAGAATAATAATGAAATAACAGAGGTACAAAGCATTACCCAACAATAAAACACAAGTCAGAGCTGCTTGTTACTTTATAACTGGAATTCAGTAGCTGTTTATCAAAGCTTTTGTTCTCCATAAAATGTTTCTCTGTTGTTTTTCTATGTAGATATAAAACTGTCAATCAGGATCCGAACAGAATGGACACAATTATGGTAAGGATTCAATTGAAAAGGACATTCTTCTCTTTCCTACAGGTGGCCAGTTGACCACACTGAAAGGGACCCAGCCGGCACTGAGGAGTGCAGACGAATGGATGCCATGGTAGAGAGGCTGACGGAGGCAGAGACGCTCTTAAGCAGAGGTCAGAAAGTCAAGCTCCAGTGATGATCTTCTCATCGTTAAATCACTGGAAGGAGCACCCCACAACTGGAGCACCACCAACAAGTCCATCTGCTCTCCAGGACGGACCCCTGTGCAAGACACAACCAAACACTCCCCTCGATCCCCTTCATGAGTACTTAAAGACTTGACTTCTAAGGACAAATTGTGGCACCTTACGTTTCTATGTGAGACCAATGGTTGAGAAAGGCTGGTCGTTACAAGCATTGTGAATGACGACTATTTTTGCTGCTGTTGCTCAGAGTTACTTGTGACCTTCAGGTTGGCACCACAGAGAACAAGACAGAGATTTAACTAAGAGTGGAACGCTCTGGAGTGGAAAAGACACAGTTGGGCAGAGGTCAGTTTCTCGGGCACAATGCAGTCAGATGATCTCTTCATTCGCAAGTTTCGGCGTCAGAACATGAGACCACCCATTGCCACGGTCAACTTTGACCCCAAAAGGGAAGCAGGTGTGGTGGAGTGGCCGCCAAGGAGGGAGGGTGATGGAGGTGAGGGTGACAGCCTGACTCCGAGCCGCGTGGGGCTGACCCTGAGGTCGGTGGGCAGGGGCCACATCATGCAGAGGAGTAACAGTGACGTGACCTTAGGAGACTTAGATTCCTCTGGGAAGGCAGGGGGCAAAGCAGCTCGGGCAGTTGGCGAAAAGGTGGGTGGAGGCTCTCAGGGGGACTCTGGTGTGCTGCTCCATAGGGAGTACGGCAGCCTGTCCTCTCTGGAGAGACAGACTCAACCCCAGGGTCCAAGCACAGAAGACCAAGGACCCCTGAGTCCAAACGCCCTCCGCTTCAAAGACCCATTCTTGCTTTTAGGACTGCAGGGCAACCCTCCAGAGCCTGACGGATTCTTTCGTGGACTGTCTCTTTCCACAGGGGACTCCCCCAAACCTGCCAAGCCGCCAAAGCCTGAAGGTCTAATCAAGAAAACCAAACCTGTTCCTATTCAGATCCCTCAACCAGGTCCGTATGACAACATCGGAGGTGGAGCCTGGGTCAGAAACTTTGCCCACTATGATGTTCAGAGCATCCTATTTGACCTCACAGAGGCAGCCACAAACAGAGACAGCATTGGCCGGAAAAAGAACATCACCTCAGGGGCTTCAGCCGCCTCCCAGCTGCGCCCGCTCTCCCAAGCCACCCCATCCTCACCTGCTCAGGGAGGTGGAGGCAACAGCGGAAACGCAGATGACTCTGAACAGTCAATGCTGCTGGATGAAGGTGACGGCAACGATAATGAACTCTTGCTCAGCTGCCCCCATTTTCGCAATGAGACGGGGGGAGAACAGCAGGTGGGTCTGGGTCAATCTCAGGGGAGGCGGGGGCTCTGGTCGAGTCTGCGGACACCCAATGATGCAGCGTCAGTCCTGGAGGAGCCCAGAGAGAGTAACGTCCAGCAGCAGGGCAAGAGCAACTACTTTATAGAGTATGCAGATTTGGGAGCCCATTATTATCGCAAATATTTCTACATGAAAGGTACGTGGAGCTTATATTGAAATTTATATTGTTTATGTAAGTTACAGGAGGTGTCTGTGTAGGTTCTCAGTCATCCAGGTCATGGTTATCCAAAAGCTGTTGAGTCAATCCACTGGACGTTAAGAAAGTTCTTGAAGACGTTTCGTCTCTTATCCAAGAGACTTCTTCGGTTCTTCTTCAGAAGTCTCTTGGATGAGAGATGAAACGTCTTTAAGAACTTTCTTAATGTCCAGTGGATCGACTCAACAGCTTTTGGATAAGTTATAGGAGGTGTTAGCAGTCAGTTACTGGGCACCCTTTATGCTGCAGAGATTTAACATGATGAGGCTGAGGTCTGAAAATGGAGAAGGTTAAGTCCTTTCTCTTGTTCTGACCTCTCTGGGATGTGAAGGGCAACACATTGTCAGACTGGATTTTAACCTTGTGAAAGTTTATTGTGTAAGGACACATCACTAAATCAGCTTTTATGAGTGTTGAATAATAAAGGGGTTCTTTTTTCCACCTGAAGAGGCCGACAGTTTATTCTGCAAACAAAGCCTGAATTCCAACAGGTTGTTACTGGGTCACTGATTTGCTTACTGTCATACTGTAAGTGTTTGTCTACCAGCTTTTAATTTGGAATTACATTTTGGGGGTTTTTGCCATTGTTTTGTGTTGCTATAAAAATAATTTTCAGACAGTCCCTTAAGTTTACGCACCTCATGACTGTCACCGTTTTATTCATTCAGTCATTTCCTGTCATCACAGAACACCAGAATTTCTTTGGCATGGATGACCGACTCGGACCAGTGGCAATCAGCTTCCGTCGGGAGGAGAAAGAAGGGTCAAGCGGAGCGCAGTATAACTGCAGAATCATCTTTCGCACCACAGAAGTAAACATACATTAATATTGAAATTGAAATTGTGTAACACTGATTTGAGTGGTTCTGATGAACGTGAGTCTTCTCCTCAGATGAAGACACTGCGAGGCTCCATCTTGGAGGAGACGGTACCTTCTGCTGCTCGGCACACGACCCCCAGAGGCTTGTCTCCCAAGAGACTCCTGGAGTTCATCATGCCTGAGTTGAATTTGCACTGCCTTCGCTTGGCCTCAAACTCACCCAAAGTCCGGGACACCCTGCTGAAGCTGGATGAACAGGGGGTGAGTTAGGCTGCTGCATGTGTTAGAGAAAGTGCTTTAAGACAAGGAACCACATTTTATTGGAACCAAAATTGTATTGTCATTAATTATTCATCTGTCCATCACCTTTTCAATCAATAATTCAAAATGTCCAATGTATTTGGAGGTTTTTTCCCTTTCTCACAGCCTCAACTTTAATTTAGATGATTGTATCATCATTTTCTAATTAGCTATTACATGAATAGAAATCTTTCATGACCCTTTTGCAGAAATTGCAGGTAGTATCTACTTCTGAAGATAACTCGATCAAAGACGGACTGAAAAATTTCAATTTACTTCATTTTATTTATGTTGCACCGAACACCAGCAAACGTATCTCCAATAGAGCAGGTCCAGACTGTCTTTATTTTACTGAAACCCAACAAATCTCATTACGGGTGTTCATTTGGCAAAAGTGGTGAAAAAAAACTGCCTTTAAATGGGCAGCCATCTGCCTCAACCTGTTGGGGTTGAGAGATAGAAGAGCAAGTGAGAGAGAGACAGAGAGAAAGGAAATAGACAATGAAAATAGAAAAGGGAATTAAGGAGAGAGGAACAGATACAGCAATAATAGCAGCTATAATAACAGAAATTGTGCATATAGAGCAGAGGCAGCTATGATGATTACAGCAATAACCACATAATATTAATAATAGGAATATTTTGATATGCTGTGTTTAACATTTCGACTGAAACATTTCAAATAACCAATTTATCAGGAATTCTCAGTAGATTAACATCCTTGGCTGAAAAGATATATAAATATGCATCAAAAAGCACAACAAAGATGAGATTAGAACCTTGGCTTCTCTGTCTCCTTATGTAGCTGAATTTCCAACGAAAGGTTGGGGTGATGTATTGCCGGGCTGGGCAGAGCTCAGAGGAAGACATGTACAACAATGAGAGTTCGGGGCCGGCGTTCGAGGAGTTCCTGGATCTGCTCGGGGAGCGGGTGCGCCTGAAAGGCTGGGAGAAATACCGAGCTCAGCTGGACAACAAGAGTGAGCTGAAAACACATGCCACACCCCAATCCATCGGCTGGGTCTCACCTTGTTGCAGGATCATTATCAGAGGAGCATCAGCTCACCACTAAGGCCCTAGATAGCTGCTATCTAGCCACATGTAATCTGAGTAATGCCTGCAAAATAGCAGAGTCACAGCTGATTATCTGTTTTCCTTTTGACAAGCAGCCCAGTTTCACCCTGACTCTGACAGTTTACTCTTTCATTCATAGACGTTAAATGACTTTGCTAAATCTGTGTTTGTTGCATGTGTGTGTGTGTGTCTGTATCTGTCTCCTATACTTGTATAGCGGACTCAACAGGGACGCACTCCCTCTACACACGCTACCAGGACTATGAGATTATGTTTCATGTTTCCACTATGCTGCCCTACACAGCCAACAACACACAACAGGTAAAACAAACCTATGTATAATTTAATCGCTCCTATTTTTGCAAAAGCATTTTGCAATACCAGTTTACACAGACAGATTTAAACTGCAACATTTTCAATACAACCTTCAGCACACATGTGTGTTCTGACTGCAATTGGTTTTGAAAACCCTTTGCAACAAGCATGACATCAGTATCCTGCCCGTGAGCGCTCGCTCCCGTTGTGGAGGTATCCTCTGCTGTCTCTCAGCGGCCGCCCTGATCAGATGGTTGTCAGCTTTTTATGAGCACTCTGTGGATTAAGCCTGTTTGCTGTCACTTACAAAGAAAGGGGACATGACATACTCCTATAGATTAAAGGCTTAAGTAAAACAAAACATGTTAGTGAGAAAACTTCAGATAATCTGCCGGCAAGTACCATAATTTGGTAGTTTTATTCATCTTCTTCACGTCTTTCCTAAATCTGTTTTATTTTTTTAATTGAAGCCATAAAAGCCTTCCTTAATATTGAATCAGTAGCTTCCCATATGCAACTTTTCAAACTGCTGAGTTGTGTTAACCAAGGGGGTAGGAATGTGGTCACGCCATGCAAGTTATGTTTAAAACATTCTAATTTTACTCAACTAGTTACATGACTGCTCCTCTTTTTTCTAAATTAGCCTTTATTCCAGTGATCGGCTTGGACTTTAACTAATTCTAATTGTGTGTGTGGGGGGGGGGTTCTACATTTTCAGCAGGATTGGCAACTTCTTCCCTATGTTTTCAAAGAAAATATTGAAGTTAAACGTTTTCATTTTGCATCCAGTAAATACATGCAGCCAGGCCTGCCAACTTGTTTGCGCAGACGTCTCAAGGTGGTTTCCCATCTGTGAGCTGTGATGGGGTCTGTGCCCAAAAGCCAAACTGCAATTATGTTCTGTTTCCACAGTAAATTGTTCAGATTATGACTATAAGACACCAATGCATCCAACAAAAAATAATATTAAACATAACACATTGAAAACATTAAATTCAATAAAAAATATTCAAACTATTCAAATCAGAATATAATAATAATAATAATAATAATAATAATAATAATAATCCTTATTATTTTGTTCAATTAAGAATGAAGGAACTTCTATTTACAACACTTTAGCTGTTTTTCTATCTACATTTCATGCAGGTATTAGGGACAACAAACTAGTGTTTCCATCAACACTTCTGATCTGCTTGTTTAACTGATTTCTTTGCTGTGTTTTGCTCCTTCAGCTGCTGAGGAAGCGACACATTGGTAACGACATCGTGACAATCGTGTTCCAAGAACCGGGCGCCCTGCCCTTCACTCCAAAGTCCATCCGCTCCCATTTCCAGCATGTTTTCATCATCGTTCAGGTTCACGAACCCTGCACTGACAAAAGCTATTACAGGTCGGACTTCTCGTTATACTTTGTTGTACTTTCAAAATGAATGCATCCTTTTACCACACAAAGTACCATAAACTGCTTTTACAGACTTAAATCCCTCGATAAAATGAATACCAGTGGGTCTTGTGTGTATTTAGAAGTGTAATCATAAAGTAAATCTGGGGGCTACTTGGTGCAGTCTTTGTTGAGCATCTGGAGATATAAATATAAATCTGAGTTCCACTAGAATCTGTGTAGAAGTTTGGAAATCAACACCACACTGGAAACAAGACACATGTAGAGTGCCTCTGTGGTCAATTTTTTCTTACGCTCTCCTTTCTACGTTTCAGGGTGGCTGTGACACGGTCTAAAGACATCCCATTATTTGGCCCACTGTTCCCCAAGGGCGCCCGCTTCCCCCGCTCACCTGCTTTCAGGGACTTCCTCCTAGCAAAGGCAGTGAATGCAGAAAATGCTGCCGAGAAGTCGGAAAAGTTCCGTTCCATGGCAACTCGCACCCGGCAGGAATATCTGAAGGATCTGGCTGAGAACTACGTCACCACCACACCCATCGACTCCTCCACCAAGTTCCCCTTGCTTTCTCTGGGAGGCAAGCGTAAAGACAAGCTGAAGGGCGCTAAAGGGGCTGAGCTGCACAGTGCTGGGGCGCTGGTGTGGGCTGTGATGGTCAGCAGGGGTAATGAAGGAGAGTCCTGGGAGCTCAGGCTTCCATGTCTGCTCGGGGTTTCAGCCGAGTCAGTGGTGCTCATTGAGAGGTGTAGCCGCAGGGTGGTGTTCAACTGCTCCTGCAGGGACGTCATCGGCTGGAAGGCGGTGACAGAGACTAAAGAGGGCACACCCAGCTTGGATATCTTCTATGAACGTGGAGACTCGGTGTCCATCAGTGTGACGGAGAACCAGGTGGAGGATATCAGAGAAGTGGTGCAGAGGCTAGAGGTGGGCAATCCTGTCCAGGTGTGGATTATTTCATCCATTACCCTCTCATTCATTCACCTTCTTCTTCAGTTGGTTACCCGAGGCTGTGAGGCGTTTGAGGTCACCCCCCTGCGAGACGGAGTTGGCCAGCCTGGCTTCCTGATGAACGAGGAGGGCTTTGTGACTGAGCTGCAGCGTTTCTGCTATGCAGAGAGCGGAGGCTTGCAGCTCTGGGCTCGTGTGGTGCGTCTCTGCGGACACTCGCTGGTTCACCTGAGCACCGAGGAGAGGGCCAAGCTGCTTCGCACCGCGCACAAGATCCACATCACTGTCATCCCACCGGATGAGAACGGCAAGCCTCGCAGGTAAGTGGAGGAGTGGAGAAATAGATCCAAATATGAGGACATGTTTGGATCCACAAGGGGTCATGGGTTGAGGTGTGCTCCAGGAAATGAAGTATAATCCCAAAGAAGTAGAGAGGTGGAAGGGTCACAGCTCACTCTGGTGTTGATGACAACCTTCAGTCATTGTCACGCCAGCTGGCAAACATCCAATCAGTCTAGCTAATGATCTCGAATTGGCGTGGCACAGGCGTTTACTAGCACCGCTCCGTTCAGAAATAAATGAGTGAAAACCAGACTTAAACTGGATGTTCCAAAGCTGGCCTTCCTCCCGTCGCTCCATTTGTTTATTTATATTTCATTTTCTGACATGTTTGTTCAAGGCACCAATTGTGACAAAGATGTCATAATGTTTCAAAGGAACTGGAGGATTTTAGATTTCAAAGGAATAGAATAGAGGCTAATATAAATATAGCTGTTTTTCCCCATCTCATCTTTTCCTCTACCTTTCAGATTAATTTAAGACTCAATGGTTCTTGAAGAGGATGGCTGGCAAAAAAAAGGCCTGATGGAGTTTGTGTTGTGTCGTATTCTGCAGAAGTTTCTCTGAGCTTTACCAGAAAGCCATAAAGGATGCAGAGTGCAAGCCTGGCGAGGATCAGTCCGGAGAGGCCTGGGTGCTGGACGAAAGGGAAGAAGAGGAAGAGGAGGACACACTAAGGGTGGATGGAGTCAACGAAGCAGATATAATGGAGGTGCAGGCGGAGGCCGAAGAAAGCAAAGGGCAGTCGTGTGATAAAGAGGAAAGGGAGAGAAGTCACGGTTCGCTCCTGCCTCCCAGTCTACCTTTGTTACGGGCCACTTCTCTACAGGACCAACCGGCCAATCAGAGCCAGGAGGGCAGCGCCCCACAGCTCACACGCAGCTGCTCTCTGGAGAGACGGCCATCTTTTGGGGATACATGCGATGGGTGAGTGCTCACGCATCACGGAGACATTATAAATAAATAGAGAAGATGTGACTAAGAAAGTAAGTTACAAGCTAATGACAACAGCAGAGTGTTTGTTTCTCTCATTATAATTTTATTATAATAGTTTCTCATCCTCCTGAGCTCCTCGTCTGACAGTCACAGAGTGTTACTGTTCAAAGAAAGACAGTGGAACATGTTGGGACATTTTTTGTGTCTGACTGATGAAGGATTTGAAACCATACTGCTTTATTTTCCACTGACAACTCAGAAAAGCAGCTTGGAGATGAAATATTCATGAGGATGATATTAAACTCTGCTGCTCACCAACAATGAATATGACTGCTTTTTAATGTTGGGCAAAGCAGAACAGAATGAAAAGGACCAACAACACATCAGATATGATATTTTTGATAGATGGTTTTGTGAGTGAAGGACAGCAAACATCAATCAGGCTGAAATCTAAGCCATCCCAGAGATTACTTCTCTAAGTGCTTGCGTTTCTGCTTTGACCTTTACATTGGATTAAAAAAAAATGTCGCAAAGCATCAACAGTCATGTCCCTCTCTCCCTCCCTGTCCCTCTCTTGGCAAACAGGCAGTTGTATGAGAACTTGAGACCAAAAGACCACCACATCTATGAGAACGTGGGTGAGCTGAGAGACGCCACGCCCGATCTGATCCTGGCCGTCAAACCCAAGGTTCCCCTGGAGGACGAACAGGTGACAGACTGAGACAGTGTCAGCGGTGTCGCCATAGCTACCCATCCACTCTCTTACCGTCTGTCTTTATCCTTGTGTCTTCAGTTCATGGGGGCTGATTTTGGTGACGACAAAGCTTCAGCAAGTAACTCTTCTTCTCAACTGTCATGTGTGGACCGAGCTGAAAGAAATTCAAGAGCCTTAAGTCTTCATAACTCCATCACTAAGAGTAAGGGCTCTCATGAACCGGCATATTAAAAATATCTTAAAAGGAATTGAGTTAAACATTAACGTGTGACAACGAATAAGGAGACTGATGTCCTGATTCTGATTGTAGACTCAAGACATGACCATCTGACATGACTCCTCAAATGATGCCAAAATGGAACAATTACCCATGTTTGAAAATCATTTCTGCCTGTTTTCTTTCTGCCTTGTCTTCCTTTTCCTCCCTATGCTCCCCACCACAACTCCTTTGTCCCTCCTCTTTCATCCACTCTGCCCCCTGTTCTGCTTATCTAATATCACCCCTGCTCTGCTGCCACCCCCTGCCAGGCCTGGGATAAAAGAGGGACAGATGGGTAGTGGGAGGGTTGGAGTTTTAGGCAGCCCCAAATCAAGGATCCCCTCTTACACCATCTGCTCTTCCTCCACTGAGACTATGCGACTCATCATTTAACTTCTGTAAGAGCAACCTTGCTCATCCTCTCATTAAATTCTTCTGATTTTTGTCAAGGGGCTTCTGAGGCCTCTGATTGCTTAAAATGATGTTCTTTCACAGGAAGGCAGGGAATTTTCAGCCTTTTTGTGATTAAAGTGATTAAATCTAAAGTCTTAATATACTTTTTAATGTATGGTAGCATCTTTCATCCCATTTTATAAATATATATACATTAAATTCGCCTGTGATCTTTTGCCAGAACTTTAAATGGAAATTAGTTGATTCTCTAGCATTAATAGTTTCATATTAGCTAGTTGCAAAAATGACCTTAAACATCAATCAATGAAATCAGCAGACATGCATCAATGCCTCCTTGTTCCTCTGAAGTTGGGCTCTGAATCCGTGCTCATTAACATCGCACCGCCCTCTAGTGGTGACTTGTTGTTACTGAGGAATGGCTGTCCCAAGTGTGAATTATGTGTTCTCTGTGACGTCCCTCATGTCCTTGGCCGGTTTGTTGTGTTGACTTATCTTTTGATTTATTCTTTATGCAGCTGTTTTTGCATGTTTTGTTGTCATTTGTTGTCATCAGGGAGTCGTTGCATACGGGAAATTTCTACTATTGATTACCACTGCTTCAAATAAGACTAAATAATAAAAACAGTCTTCACTTCTTTCTCCTTAGTTCTCTCAGAGACGACAGATTCCACTGAGGAGGAATGGCAGTCTATTGCTGACTTGGCCACAGCCTGCCGCAGCATCCTGGAGGCTTTGTCACGAGAGGGTGAGGAAGCATTAATATATGCATGTGTTTGTGTGTTTGTCTTAATGTGTAAATATACAGTAATAAACAAGCTGTCTAAGCATTTAGCATAATCACACATTCCATGAGAGACCCTGGAGTCGATTAACATCTGCACAAGATTGTGCTTTTAACTTTGTGACCGCTGGTTTTTAACCACGTCTAAGTCTTTCTGGTGGAACTGGAAAATTAATGCAAGCCTGACCTCATCTATCCACCACTGTCTGAATTCATTGACGTGCTTGAGACTAGATGAAGGAAAGTACTTCCTGGTACCAAGATCATGTGGAAAGAAGCATTTTTGACATCCTCAGTCGTAAACAAAGGAGTATTTTGATGTCCACAATATTTGCCATAACCTTTCTGTATGAGTGTAATATATCTGTCCTTCAAACACAGGGACTTCTCCTATCTTCTGTACTTCTATTTTTGTATTATCAGTGTTTTTAATGGTAATAATGCAGATGATATTTTTCCAAGCAGACCGTAAAGCTGGGGACCCCTCCCAAGCTGGAGACCAGACAGACGGCAAGCTGAAAGACTCAAAGGAGAGGTGGGTTGCTTCATGGTGCATACAGGACAAATCAGACAGTTCAATATCTCTGCAGTTTGTCGTCTTTGTTTTCTTTTTTGTCTGCATGATCGCACACATCCACTCACTCTCCAGCCACCCGCCATTCTCCCTCCATTGCTTAGGCTTTATCCGCTACATCTAACTGTTTGAGTCAATGCGATGGCTTTTCTCCTCTGACTCAGCAATGCAGCAGTTGATGTGCACACAGACACACTACTGTATGTCTGGCTCACTGTCATTGTCATCTTCAAATACAACTCTCCATCCATTCCATTATATTTCACATTTATGCTGGTTCCAGAGTTCACAGTTAGAAAACAATGTTTGTGAAACTCAATTTAACTAAAATAGTTATCAGCAGAGGTTGGAGGGTAGGGAGAGATATCAAAATTTAATTTTGAAATTCAGACAAAGTTGTTTTTTTGGTGACTCATATAGAGAGTTATCTCTGCCCTGAGACGTCCTCATATTACTACATTATTAATTAATTTCACAAATAAGCTTTAAACATAAAAATAGAAAATATATGACCATTCCTATAATCATACAAGATAAAAATACTTTGCATCAGCACTTTCTTTCCTTAAAAGCATTATCAGCCTCTCACATCTCCAGGATGGAGTCATCATGTTTGACTGCCATCAGGTGAAATGCCTCATGCTGCACTGGCTCAGGTCTGGTCTGCTGGTCAGCCATAGTAATCCACTGTGTGAAGACATCCAAACCAAGCCAATACTTTGGTCTCTATTTATACATTTTATTTTTTTTAAACTACAGTAGAAAGTTGTGTATTTGTTCTTGTCTGGGTGTCATTGTGTGTCCTTGTTGCAGTGACTCTCCAGGCCATCTAGAGGAGAAGGTGTCGCAGCTGGAAGCCATGCTGAGGAAGCTGCAGGATGACCTGCAAAAGGTGCCTTGACTTTCATGAATGTGTTTGTCTGTAATCATATATCACTGAGCTCCACTGGAGTGCCATCAGGGAGGAGAAACTATTAACTCTGTATCTGCAGCGAGATGATTTTTTATTTTTGATGCCATTTTTTGTTTGCTGTTACAAAACTTTTTTCCATTCAGTTTTCTGAAGTACAGCTGACTCACTGTAGATGCATTTAACACTAAAAACAGTTATTAAATTCATAAATTTGTTGTGAATGTGTACAGTTATATCTTCAGATTATTTGAATATTTCAATATCCCTGTTTAAGATGTATTTATGATGACAGCTCCAATGATTTGTCAGTATTTTCTCGTTGTGTGTTGTGTTTATTTCCATGTGGCTGTCTACTGTATGTGTTAAATAATTATATCAGACCCAGAAGCCTCTCCGTACAAGTGCCTCTTGTGTTTCTGGAGCTTTCAACTCTCTTTCATGGCCTTCCTTAGCCCATATAGCCAGTCAGCATCACAGAGGTGTTTGTCGTATTGAGGATTTTCAGTCAGTTGTTTCTGTGTATGTAAAATACTGTGTAACTGTATTATTTCCTCCTGATTACATGGAACATTTTATATTCATTTTGAAGTCATTGATCAAGATAAAGACTATATTTTTATTTATACTTTTAATTCATCAGCATTAAATATGAATCTTTATGGTTCCAGCTTTTAAAATGTCCTTTTAAATTGTCTGTTTTATATATGTTTTATAAATACATAAAACAGACAATTTGTGCTTTTGTCTGTTTTATATATTTACAAGTGAGGATCCTTCAGGTTTAGGTTGTTGGGTGGACTTAACAAGATGTTTAAGCATTTGTGATGGGACTTTTCTTGAACTTTTTTTCCTTGTATCATACTGTTAAATAATCAATAATTTCTGCTGAAGGTGATTAATTCCTTTTTCAATCCAACCAGTAGCCAAAACCCCAAAGAACCAACACCATTTAGACTCTGAACTACTCTCATTTGTCAAAAGTTCAGTAAATAATTGCCTTCCTGCGCTGCAGTGAGCTGTTCTTTTATTTCAAGCGGCGTTTACGTGCTCCACACCATTTTCCCTAAAGCCACCACACTGAAACTGTCGCTCCCCTCCCAATCCTGCCACAGCGATCTGAGCGATGGCTTTAGTTTTGTTGTGTACTGATGTCTTTCAGGAGAAAGAGGACAAGGCGGTGCTGCAGGCTGAGGTGCAGAGCCTCAGGCAGAATAACCAGCGGCTGCAGGAGGAGTCGCAGAGCACGGTGGCTCGCCTCATCAAAGTCACAGAGCTGCTGTGCAACGTTAACAAGCCCTGTTAGCCTCGTACACGCACAAACACACAAATCAAAGAGAAAGAGACCCAGCGTACTTGTACGCTCGCTATTTGATCATGAATATTTGCAAAATCAGACACACACACATATCCTTTAAAGTCTGTGTATCATCACAGTGTCAATCCTGAACCTGACCCTGGGACCTGCTGGATGGTGAAGGAGAATGCAAATCAACTCAAGACAGTTCAACATCTCTTTCAACATCTCCAACAACAGGCAGCTCTCAAGCTGCTGCATTGACGTGCTCGGCCAGTGTGCTTATCTTTTGGTGTGTGTGGTGCTGTGTGTGTGTGTATGGGTGGATATAGATCTGTTTCTGCGTGTGTGTGCTTATGCGTGTGTGTGTGTGTGTGTGTGTGTGTGTGTGTGTGTGTGTGTGTGTGTTTGCATCTCTTACTGTACGTTGCTTCAAAAACTTAACAAGCTGGGCTGAATAGCAGTTGCATAAAAGTGACAATTTAAGACTGAGAGACACTGTATAGCATGCTTGATGGTGTCTAACCTGATATAACCAAGTGTGTGTAATTTGTGTGTGAATGTATTATATACACATACAAATTATATATATATATATATATATATATATATATATATATATATATATATATATATATATAATATGTATGTATATTACACACACAAACACATACAGTGCCTTGCGAAAGTAGTGGCCCTCCCTAGAACTTTTTGACATTTTCTACATTTCAGGCTTCAAACTTAAAGATAACAAACTGAAAATATTTTTCAAGAATCAACAACATGTGAGACACAGTTGTGAAGTGGAACCAAATTTATTCAACATTTTATATTGTGTTTACGAATAAAAAACGGTAAGAGTAGGATGTGCAAAAGTATTGGCCCACTGTTCTCTCCGCTCAGCTAACCGACTCCAGAAGTTCTCTGATGACTTCTGAATGATCTAATGTTGACCTAAATGACAACAATGACAAACAGGGTGATCTGTGTGTCATTTGGTCTCACATTTGCACATCCCACTTTTCAGTTTTTTTATTTGTAAACACAATATAAAATGTTGAATGGATTTGGTTCCACTTCACGATTGTGTCTCACATGTTGTTGATTCTTGAAAAATATTTTCAGTTTGTTATCTTTAAGTTTGAAGCCTGAAATGTGGCAAAATCTCAAAAAGGCTTGGTGCGGCCAATACTTTTGCAAGGCACAATATATATATCAGTAGTAGTACTGCTATCCTCTCTCTACCAGATGTGTGCATGAGTGCAGCTCTGCCTGCCGCTGAAAGTGTGGAAGGCCTTGTGACAAAGCAGAGCAGGAATAAAAAAAAAAGGGAAGACGACAATGAAAGCCTACAGAATGACTTCTATTTCAAAACACGTAATGATGCGAAGTGACTCGCCTGAGCGCAAGGTCTGTTACATAAGGAACATCACTCTCTACTCGCCTCACTTCTCTGTATGGTAGTAGCGTATTTAAGAGAGAGTGTTGAAGAGATGAGACAAATTTAAAAGAAAAAAAAAACAAATATAAAAAGGAACTGGAAGCATAAAAATATGGAACTGAGCATGTTTGTTCCTCCTTGAAGTATGAATATTTTAGTGATGCAGAAAAGGTCCATACCTCTAATGAAGATGCAAACAATGGCAGGAAAGAAATACTTCAGCTTCCTTCCATGATAGCCTGTAGCTGTTTTCTTCTAACCTCACTATTGTAGCAGCCATACTGTAGAAGATCTCCTGCTGGCCTGAACCACAAAATGCCAAAAGGCAGCTTTTCCTTCAGCTCAGATAGCTTTAGGTGTCTGAATAAAACACCTTGAACTAATAGCGAATATTGTATTTAAATATGTTTTGTGTTAGGCTGATGTCAACTGTGACTATTTTGGGTAAATGTATGACTGGTAGCGGTAAGGACAGTAGGTGAAATCTTATCATTCCACCCTGGCGTGTGTTTGTGTGTGTTTTGTGTCGTTCTTGCACTTTTATTTTGTAAAATCAGCACTGGACGGGTCACTTGTACTTTATTTAACCTGCCCACATTGTGTCTCGCTCAAAATAAAGAAGGTGGACAGGATCTCATCCCCCTGATGCAGCCTTACCTTACCTCTTTGTGTCCTGCTGCTGATGGCGCCAATAAACAAATGTTTCCAGAGGAGCTGGACGACTTCTCCTCAGTGCCAACGAAAAAGCCCAGGCAGCTCTCCCCAATCCCACCGACATCAAAACGACAAGCGACAAGAAGGGATGCCAAATGTTCACCAGTCACTCAGACTCTGTTGTTTATTGTACAAACTTCCTCTTGTAATTTAATTATAGAGTCACTGTGAATACCTGGTACCAGCATATTAAGACACAGTATATACAGATTACATTGAGTCTAAACTTTATCAGTATGTGAAGACACTGTATGTACAGCTGAACTGTTCTATGTTATTTAGTGCATTGGGTTATGTTTGCCCTCCTTTTACAGGATGGCTATGCAGACAGCGTAAACCATGCAGGCTGCTGCTTTGTCTCCAAGGTGAAGCCTCATGACTGAACAGGGAGCCGTAGGTGTAAGAAGACCTGTTTTACTGTGTCTCGTATAGTTATTTAGATTGTAGGAGGTTGGTCAAGCATGAGAATGTGCCAAGCGACTTCCAAGCTCCCCTCTGTATGTGTGTATGTATAAAAATGTAACTTATTAATCATGCAAATGTGGATTTTCTTGTAGCTGTTTAAACTGGAGGGAAGTGTTTGGGGAAAAAAATGTGAAACAGGTCAGAAAGTAAAGGCCGGCTCGGTTATGGATTTAGTTTTGACACGACATGACGAAAGACTGTCTGCAAATCTTAATGTGATTATTCTATCATTCTAGTGCTGAAGCTACTTCAGCTGCAGCTCCTGCACATTTAATAAGGTCTCGACACACCATTAGGTACGCCTTAATGAGTGAAGCGTTTCTTTCAGGATGGATAGTCAGACTGGTCATACTGGTGTTATGTGAAGGCTTATTTCTCTGACTTTGTGCCTACCTGAAAATGTAATGTATGTCAATCCAGCATAGTGACCTCATTTCTTTGTCTTTGGTTGCACTTACCGAGGTATTTATTGGCAGATGAAGGATTTTCTAAGAGACCGTCACAACATCTGGTCTTTCATCCGTCATGCAGGGAAAAGTCATAGGGCAACGTGTGATCTGGGATCTGAAATAAGAGTAATAATAGATGTGTGATGTTGATCTGAAGCTCAGTGGGCACCACTGATGTCTGAATACAAAAACCTACAAATATATGATTTTTAAAAGCAAATTAAAAAGACAAAGGTGCTTCAAATGAGTGATGATGCATTGAAATATTACATTTAAGTTGAAATGAATGTGTTGAATGGCATATGCTTTCTCTAAGGGATGGTTATTTTGGTATTTTACATATTTAGAAAACATGTTATTGAATAAAATGACCTGAAACAGACATAAAATATTTTATGTTTTGCATTTTGTTTATCTGGGAAAGCTAAAAAATTAACCAGGTCACAGTCATGGTTGATAAATTCATTTTTTAATTTTTGTAAAAATGTGAAAACCCCAAAATCAATCATGGGAATATCCCAGCGTCTAAAGATGAGCTGGAAGAGCTACATCAGGAATGCAGCCAAAGGAGGAAACAGCTTCAAGAACTCGGTTGATTTGTCTCAGATGCAGGCCATAACCAAATCACATTAGTTGATACATTTAGAAAGTAAAAGTTGACAAGGTAGAATGAGAGCAGCACAAGATATATGATCTGTATACCTGACAGACTCTCAGTGTCAGGAAGCAGAAGTCCTGAAGTCTGAAAACATAAGCTTCCGCTGTAACTCAACAGGAAAAAGAAATTATTGCTTCAAAAAGAATGTGGAAACAATGTTTTTTGACATGAGAAGAAAAGATTATGGTCGAGGTACTTCGATAGCTTATTATATTTTTATTGTAGTTCTGTATTTATGCAAATACAGAACTACATTTATCCAAATACTCAAATACAACAGACAGCTAATAAAAACTCATGGTAAATCACTCGACTGCATGCATTTATATCAGTGGTTATTTGCTCCCAGAACGCTGCCGGCTTTCTGTTTTATCTGTTGGGTATTTGCAGTTGTTCCAGGTGAAAATCAATCCCCCAGCCCAACTGAAACCCTCGGTAGATCTGACAGAACGGATTACAAAAAACTCATCTCTTCACAATCAAGCTGCTTAATGTTCTAAATCTTATTTTTGTTATCACGGAACGACATGGGGAAAAGCCTTCGGATTTGTTTTTAACTTAAAATTGCATCAGCAGAAGCTCAACTCTGTTCATAAGTCGTTCAAACGTGCCTGACTGGTCTTTGCTTCTGACGGAATTTGACTTGAATTTAAAGAGAGGGTATCTCTTATTTGACTAAGAGATCGCTTTGGCTATTGAGGATCAACTTTTCTTCAAACCCAGTGTTCTGGTTTTCAAATAAATATAGTCACACAAAAAGGAAACATGCAACCATCCTTCTGGCTACCAGAAACAGGACAGTTTTAACTTCCTGTTTGTAACTTGGATCAGCTGAGCAAGCATGGTGTAGTAATTAGTCCGTCCCTGACACTTCAGCTCCAGACTGATGTCAGCTGCATGACCACAGGGAATTTAAAAATGCTGACAGAGCGAGCTAAACAAACAAATTATTAGACTACAATCCCAACAGGTTTGATGGTTAGTGGTTATCAGAACATGTGACCAGAAAAATGTATTTCCAAATGATCAAATCTGCAAAGCTACGTGCAGGAAGCATCTTTATCACATTCACCATCTGGTTTTAGTGTTATTGTGCTAACATTTGCTAATCAGGGAGTGGAACCCTGTGACAAAGCAGGTTATTTTCCGTCCCATGATAGTTTGACACTGATAAAACGACTGCTTGACCCTGAACACCAATATCTTGACTTTGAAGGCATGTCATTATTGATATCAGTGTGAAAAACAACATTTCACTACTGGTGGTTTTCTGCAGCCCAGTAACTTGAAGACTCATCAAATTTGATGTCGAACAGAATCAGTACTTTTTCAGATACAAGTTCATCTCAGTTACAAACATCCCACAGGTGGGGGACACCCTGCACAGGTCATCACGTTTCTCTGACCTTTACACAATAAAATACTGCATTTCTATAATCCACGATTAATATTCTGAATTGAAGTGAATATATGACATTCAGTAATAAAAAACACTGACAGGAGCCATTCTGCTTCCTGTTGACCACTATCACATTTTTGATACCTCATTTAAAACCTTTTTGATTATTTACGTTGATTATTCTTGCTTTTACTTAAGTAACAGATCAGAAAACTTCTGTCAATCCATTGAGTGGTGTTTGTGTCATGCAGTAAGACAAATACACCTTCCAAAGCTTGTTCCATGATCATAATACACCACGACAACATCATACAAATATTTCCAGGGAGTCTGTGCTCTGGAAGGCTTTCCTAAACACCAGCCGCAGAAAAACGCTTCATCTCCTCAGGCCTGACAGAGTGAGCAGGACTGATGACAACAATACACTGGCCTATGTCTTTATTTGGGGTTGGAGCGCAGACCACAGTCTTCACTAGGGGCCATGTGTCACACACAGCTCAAGGGCTTAACGCCAGTTTGACTCATCCGTGTTCTGTAAATACAAAGGCCATGCGCTGGTGTGTACAGTGTGTGTGTGTGTGTGTGTGTGTGTGTGTGTGTGTGTGTGTGTGTGTGTGTGTGTGTGTGTGTGTGTGTGTGTGTGTGTGTGTGTGTGTGTGTGTGTGTGTGTGTGTGTGTGTGTGTGTGTGTGTGTGTGTGTGTGTGTGTGTGTGTGTGTGTGTGTTTGTGTGTGTGTTTAGACTCCTGCTTCAAGGGGTTGGACGTATTTGAAATGGTCACTGTTTCCCCACAAAACAGGCGGACATGATCTCACACAAGTTCGTCTGGAACACTGCTACTCTGTTCCTGCCATAAATTAGACATATCATATCATATCATATCATATCATATCATATCATATCATATTGTATCATATTGTTTTGGTCAAGAATGCAGATCTGTAGATGCAAACAGACACAATGGTCAGACATACATCCAGTAGTATATTTATGGAGCTTGATTTAAATTTCCGAGTTGCGAAAAGTTCAGATTCAAATCATTTTAACAAAATCATTACAGATAAATCAAAAGCAAATGAACAAAGTTGTTGAATTATTCAATCCAAACGGAAAACCTTCCAGATCTGTGTGACTTTTTTAAAAACACACATGTTTAACATGTTTCTCTGCAATAAAACACAACAGTTTTATTTGAAAAGCATGCACTCTGTTAATAAGTGATGCACCTCATATGACAAGTCATGCAAGCATCAATGATAAACTAATCAGAGCCATAAACTCTGCTGTTAAACATTAAAGAATGAAAAATGCCAGAGTACTACTTGTTGATTCTACTATTTTTTAATTTCACTTTACTGACATTAACATCTTATTTAAAGTCTTCCTTTTTAATAGGTGACAGTAACCAGACTCTTTCTACTCTGTATTACGTTCAGTTTTACCCAAAAGGGGTTGTGTACTCTCTCCTACTTTCTGGGAAACCGGCAAGGTGGATTATTAGCAGACAGCACTGCAGCAGTCTTTCCTAATCTTCACCCTGTTTCTGGAAGGTCTCCATGTGACAAGCAGCCTTTGTTTCCCAAATCTAAAGGCAAGGCAGCCCCCTCACATTCAACATTTTTATGTTGTAATAATTTAAGAGCCAGGGACAGAAAAAGAAGACAAACAAGTGAAAGCCGCAGAAAGAAATCACCTGTTCAGTATAATATATCACTTTTAACTTGTTCTACTTTTCCTTTGAGGCTTCACATCTATTTATTTTCTCAGTTCAAGCCCAAAGCTGAATGTTTTGAAATAGATGATATCCCTGGAAGCCGATGGATTCAAGCTATTTTCAGTTGAAAACAATCCGCCTCAACATGCAGGACGGCAGTCCGCTTGTTTGTAATAATAATAATATCACTATATTTAGTAAATTGCAATTGAGGGTATTTTCTGTCTGCTCACAGGAGTGGGGGAGATTCAGAATGTCTCTTGTTTGCACGTTTATTTTTATCTGTCTCACTGATGAAGACCTTAGTATGAATTAGTTATTGTTGTTGTTTTTTAAAGCTGCATATTAAAACCTGTGAAGGGTTTGACCACTAGTACTGCCATGGAAGTTTTTTTTTATTTTTTACTTTTTAATCTGTTTTATGTATACAGATGTCAATGCATAACAATACAAGTGAGCACCTCAGGCAATGTGATTTTGCAAATCGGCATTTGATGGTAATGAAGAAATAGGATATTTCTTAATGCAGACACAAAAGTGACAAAGAGCAAAAGTGTTCCAGCTACAAATTAACCTTAGGTACAAGTCTGTGATCTTTATTATCTGCTATCTCACACTCGTGAATTTTCCATGAGTCCCAGTGGCTCTGCAGTAGAGCGCAGTGGGTCAGCGGTAAAGCAATCGTCTTGAAGACAGGATCGCCCAGCCATCGGGGGTTCGAGTCCCGCTCCCGCCAGGACACCCATTGGAGTGTGAGCTGACGGTGGGAGGTGTCGGCTCAGCTCCCAGCCACTGCCTTGAGCAAGGTGCCGTCCCCCTACAAGATGCTTTCTTCACGCGACCCGTCACTCCACCTCCCCTGTACCGCTATATGTACCTCTCTGTATTTACTAATTGCATGCCTACAGGCCCCTAGTGTGCTGTGTCTATTTCAGGGGCCTGTAACCTGTAACCAAGTGCTGTAATTAACACATACAGTATATTTACTTGAGTGAGTGTGAAGTGTAAAGAGAATTTCCCCAAGAGGGATCAATAAAGTACGGATTATTATTAAATTCTGTCTGCCCCTAACCTTTCAGGAATCCTGCTAAACGACAAACACTGGTTGTGGAGGTGATCAGCAAAGATCAATGACAGTATCTGGGGCGGCAGTGGCTCAGTGGTAGAGCGCGCGGTAGAGCAGGTTGTCCAATGTTTCAAAGATCGGCGGTTTGATTCCCACTCCCACCCAAAAGAATACCCGGAGGTGAGCTAACAGTGGGAGGTGTGCGCTCCCCCCCAGAGCACTGCCGAGGTGCCTTTGAGCAAGGCGCTGTCCCCCTTACAAGTTGCTCATTTGGGGCGCACCACAAAGGAGCTATCCGCCACTCTGCCTCCTCTGCATGCGTACAGGCCCCGTGTGTGTGTTTGTGTGTTCAGGGCCTGTACACACAGTATGTAAAATAAAATTAAAAATTAAAAAAAATCTTCAGTTTCAAAGTTCTTTGATAATGAAACATAGTATTGACAAACTTCAGTTTTTACCTGATCAAGGCCAACAGCAGATAATTATTAAGTACATTCATTAACAATGTGCTCAAGTGCAATTTGGACATATTTCCACTTCAAAGGAAAAGTTGATCTAAGTAAGATCTTGACGTCCCTCAAGCATTTGGAAGTTTGAGTCTGTCACCAGTTAATGTAGCCGGCAAGAGGGCACAAGCCAGTGTCTTATTGTCCCAAGCCTGGATAAATACAGAGGGTTGTGTCAGGAAGGGCATCTGACATAAAACTTTTGCCCAATCAAACATGCAAATCAAATCTTAAGGTTTAAGGTAAACTTACCTTAAGGTAAACTTAAGGTTTACAAAACTGTGGTGAGACTAGTGATGTTGTTTGGTCTAGAGACAGTGTCACTGAGGAAAAGACAGGAGACAGAGCTGGAGGTAGCAGAGATGAAGATGCTAAGGTTCTCTTTGGAAGTGACCAGGATGGATAGGATCAGGAATGAGTGCCTTAGAGGAACAGCACATTAGAGGTTTTGGAGATAAAGACAGAGAGGCCAGACTGAGATGGTTTGGACATGTCCAGAGGAGAGATAGTGAATATATTGGTAGAAGGATGCTGAGTTTTGAATGGCCAAGCAGGAGGCCTAGAGGAAGAATAAAGAGGAGGTTTATAGATGTAGTGAAGAGGACATGAAGGTAGTTGGGGTGAGAGAAGATGATGCAGAAGACATGATTAGATGGAGGCAACTGATTGGCTGTGGCGACCCCTGAAGGGAAAAGCCAAAAGGAGAATAAGAAGAGTCTGTCACCAGTTGTTTGTGAGCTAATAAGTCATTTAATATTTTCAATGCTGGCAGATCAGAATTCTTTTCTCATTTCAGCTACAGAAAATGAAAACACTGTTGTGAAGAGCAGGCTTGGAGGAGGAGCTGATGGGTGGATTGGGAAGTGGGAGGAGCTTGAGGCTGGATCATTTATAAATTGGATAGAGACCAGGTGCATGTGCTTGAGAGGGTGCGTCTTGGTCATGGTGAGGACCCCGCTGCTGTACACACCCGCCTGGGCTGGGCTCTTCAGGGTCCAACATTGCTTCCCCTGACTCCTGAAGACTCTACTGCTGCTGAAACAGAATCTGTAAATGAATCTGCCATCTCCAATAAACCTAAAGATCTGGGGTCTGGAGGAAGACCCTTCGTGCAAGCAGTGTGGTGCACCAGTATGCACACTGAACCACATCATGACTGGCTGTCCAAAGGCTTTGGTGGAGAGCCGATATAGATGGAGGCACGATAAGGTCCTGACCGAGAATGCAAAATAGGTGGAACAACAGCGAATCGAGGCCAACAACACTCAAGCCCAACCGCTGAAAGGCGGAGCCTTCATCAGGGAAGGATTCAGGGCTCACGGAAAGACCGGAATAGTAACCAAGACCCGACCCAGTACCTTGCAAGGCGCTTCAGATTGGGAGTTGAACGTGGACCTGAAGAGGAAACTTGTTTTCCCACAAGATGTGGCAGTGACTTCCCTCCGACCAGACTTGGTATTGATATCGAGGAGCACAAAAAACCATTATTGTTGCTGAACTCACGGTACTCTGGGAGGTGAGGCTGGCTGTATCCCACCAACTGAAAAGAGACAAATACCAGGACTTGATTGATGAAGCTGTGTTAAAGGGGTGGCATGCAACCTGCTACCCCATTGAAGTCAGCTGCCGCAGGTTCCCAGCAAAATCGGTGAACTGCTTCCTGCGGAAGGTTGGGCTGGAACCGATCCAGCTGAAGAGAGCCATCTGGGACATTATTGCAGCCGCTGAGTCCAGCTCAAGATGGCTGTGGATGGAAAGAGCCCACAGGTGGAACCCTTCTGCTGGTGAAGGCTGGTCAGTCTTTGCTGCCCCACTCAGGAGAGGTGTTAAGGTTAAGGGGCAAAACACCTGCGACCCTGGACACCTGCTGACGATGCGGAGGGGTTCCAACTGTGGGAGTCGTGTCTCAGGAGATCTGCATCAGTTAGCGTAGGTCTTCGTTGCAGCTTGTAGCAAGCATCTCTGATGTTTACTTCACCAGTCCAAACCCTGTTTCTTGAGAGCCACTCAGTCTAGTCCGAGCTCCACCACAATGTGGAGAAGCTGTGGCAAGCTGATGTCCTTCCCTTTCAGAGCAGCAAACCTGCTACTGGATCCAAGCAGGACCGTGAAGCTCTGGATCAGCGTACCTCTAAGACAACACGTGTCACAGGAGATGGTATCAACCAATACGCAACCCCCCTACCTCGGATTAAAACTGACCAAGTCCGGGCGTACTCTGCGCCTGCTCCACACCCGGGCCTGGTCCCTGTCTCCTTAACCGGTCCTTCGAGTTGGATCCGACAAATGCCATGTATGAAGCACCAAGAAAATCAAGGAGACAACCTCCACCCCCCTCCCATTTAGCTGACTATAGCACACAGTAACCAACTAACAACCAGTCACCCCCCTGAGCTTACAGCCTCAATACAAGTTTTAACTAACCTGCAGAATGCCATAGACTCTCCCTTAAATTCTACTACCTCAACTGAGGTCCTTACAGATGCTTCTCCAGCCCCCAACAACCATCCTACACATGAGCATGATCGCTCTTATCAAGTTGGTCAGTCTTTAGTGGGGGAACTTTGCCACTGTTTGGAGCAGCATGAGTTGCAAGCCACACATCCTCACCATAGGTTCCAGTCTCCTCCTGCCAAGCCACTCATTTCTCCCTCCATCAACTAAATCCTTGATGCCTACACCAGAGCCTCCACCACGACCATCCAGGTCCCACTCTCTCATCCAGTCTTCTGAACCTCTGACTTGAACTCACACCTGGGGCCCTTTACATATTCAGGGTTTAAAACAGTCTGCCCCCCACCCAGAATATCTTGGAGCCTCAAAGGTAGCACCTTCACTTAACCTGATGCATCCTGCGGTACCAAGCACCTCCATTCCTGAATCCCAAGCTAGTATACCATTGGGATTAGTTGAGGCTGCGCCTCCTATTTCCTCTTTGGGTAATGCATTTCTGCATGTGCCTCCCACCCGTTGTGAGGTACCACAGCTACAAGAGCTCTCCGTCCCTGCTCCTACGTCATATGCAGTTTCAGCATCAATCCTTCCCCCACATGCTGACTCCTTAGCCTCCTGTGTAGCACCCCCTGGTTCGACACAACCTGCAGCACAGCCGACCGTGGTGATGGAGCCCTCCAACCGGCAGCTTCCTTACCCGAGAGCCCCATATCCTCCAGTTCGAATTACATCAGCTACTGTTGATGTTCCTTCTTTCCCTCAGTCTACTGTGGCTGCTCTGCAACAGACTCAACCTGCCACTGGGGCTCTCTCTCCTCAACCATTACAAGCTGTCACTGGTGTCCGTCCTTTTCCTCCACTATAAACTTATAGTGCTGTTCCTTTGAGTCACCACATACCAGCTGCAATTGGTGCCCTCCTGCAGCCTCCACACCCATAGGCAGCTGCTCCCCTCCATCCTGATGTGCTACAGCAACCTGCAGGGTAAGTGGTCACGTGGCCAGCTTACCAGACTACTACTTACCGATCCCGCCATGAAGGCCCTTCATTCCCTTATTTTGTTCATGATGACCCACAGGAATTCTCTATGCTCAAGATGGCCCTCCATAACCTTCTATCCCCAGAGGAACCTGAACAGTTTAAATATCATATACTGCTTGACTATCTAAAGCTGGATTCTGCTCGCCACCTTGCACTCTCCTATGTCAACAGCCCATATCCTTACACTCTTGCACTAGCTGCCCTGCAACAACGTTATGGCCGGCCCCATCAGCTGGTACTTAGTGAAATAAGTGCAATTCAAGCTCTCCCGTCCCTTCAAACTGGTGACCCAAAAGGCTTCAGTGATTTTGCCAGCGGAGTTAGAGCACTTTTTGATATGCTACAGTCTCTAGGTAGTGTTAAAGAACAAGCAGAGTTAGCTTGTGCTTCCGATGTGCAGAACCTTCTGGCTAAGTTGCCTCCAACGTTAGTTACCAACTATGTCCGTACCACCCATCCAGGAACCTCATACAACCTTGTCGACTTTTCTACCTGGCTGAAACTGAGGCAGAGTGCCAGATGTTAACATTACAAGTCGGTTCCAACCATCGGATGCAAACTAATCAGTTTGGGAAGGAGAGGAAACCACCAATCAAAGCCACAATACTACATGGCACAAGCAGTGCACGGCCACCTCCGGCTCCACAGACCTTGAGACCTACCAGTCAACAGGCATCAAACCAAAACCCACATGTTCATATTTTGGCACCAAAGGCCATCACCTAAGTGTATGCCCTGAATTCCGCCATCTGAACCCTGACGATATCAGGAATTGGATTCGTACCAATAACCGCTGCTGGCGATGTGCACGTGAGCATAGAGCACTGGACTGTGATCTCAAGAAGCCATGCTCAAAATGTAACGGAAAGCACCTTGGCATCCTGCATGAAGCTAATAGGAGAAAGGCCCCCACTCCTGAGGGTTGTGAAAGTGCTCTTAAGTTACAGAGGAAAAGAGCTTGAAGCCTACGCCATCCTTGATGATGGTTCCCAAAGGACGATGCTATTGCCTACTGCTGCTTATTACCTTGAGCGAGATGGGGCGGCAGAGTCCCTTGCTCTAAGAACTGTTCGTCAAGGCACTGAAGTGCTTGAGGGAAAAAAAGTGACATTCAACATCTCCTCTGCTACCAACCCCCTTAAGAAATTTGTAATCAAGGAAGCCTTTACATCTGTTGATCTTGGCTTAGCTGAGCAGACTTGCCCTGCTCAGATCTTCCGCCGCTTCAGACACCTGCAAGGCCTACCCATTCAGCCATTCAACCGGGTTCAGCCTGTCCTGCTTATTGGGTCGGATCATCCCCATCTTCTCTGCCCCATTGAGAGGGTGCTTCTTGGTCATGGTGAGGACCCCGCTGCTGTACACACCCACCTGGGCTGGGTTCGTCAGGGACCAACATTGGTTCCCCTGACTCCTGAAGACTCTACTGCTGCTGAGACAGAATCTGTAAATGTAGTCCAAACCCTGTGTCTTGAGAGCCACTCAGTCCAGTCCAAGCTCTGCCACAATGTGCAGAAGCTGTGGCAAGTTGACATCTTTCCCTTTAAGAGCGGCAAACCCGCTACTGGATCCAAGCAGGACCTTGAAGCTCTGGATCAGCGTACCTCTAAGACAACAAGTGTCACAGGAGATGGTATCAACCAATACGCAACCCCCCTACTTCGGATTAAAACTGACCAAGTCCGGGCGTACCCTGCGCCTGCTACACACCCGAGCCTGGTCCCTGTCTCCGCAACCGGATCCCAGCCTGGTCCCCGTCTCCGCAACCGGACCCCAGCCTGATCCCCGTCTCCGAAATCGGACCACAGCCTGGTCCCCGTCTCCGCAACCGGACCACAGCCTGGTCCCCATCTCCGCAACTGGACCAAAGCCTGGTCCCCATCTCCACAACTGGACCCAAGCCTGCCCCTCATCTCCGCAAGCGGACCCCAGCCTGCCCCTGTCTCCATGCCCTAGCCGGTCTCTGATCGGCTGGGTAGATGCATTACTTCCACGAGTCATATTCCAGTAGAACTCTTAACCAACCATAGATGGCGCCGTGGTCAAGTTCCAGTGGAAAACCCATTGACCCATTGGATGGGTCCAACGTCTCCTACCAAGTCCTGATGGAAAGACACTGACCCTATAACCACTCCCTGATGCTCCTCACAGGAGTCAAATATGAGATTCATATTTGAGAGGTGACTGTTGTGAAGAGCAGGCTTGGAGGAGGAGCTGATGGGAGGATCGGGAAGTGGGAGGAGCTTGAGGCTGGACAATTTATAAATTGGATAGAGACCAGGTGCGTGTGCCTTTCCATTTACCATACAGCAGATCCCTACCACACCTGACAGCAAATGTTCGTCTGCGTTACCATAGAAAACCAGCCTTCACTGCTGTCAGCCTCATCCATTGATTCATCTGCTGCCCTCAAAGAAATAATAAATTACAACAAAGGGATTCTTGAGTGTTCCCTGTGCCTTGACCGCACGGTCATAGTGTTTGTACTAGTCCCTGTAATCAGCCCACCTGCAACATCTCCGTACAGCACAAGTATTTTATACGCTCCAAAGAGACGCGCCACAAACGCTTGTCGGTGCCTTTCTGACCCAAGACCTGAGTCTGTCGCCCCTTGGTGGTCATGCGCAGTGCGCGCAGGGAGCGATAGAGAGAGCGAAGGCAGACGGAGCTTAAACCATGTCGGCTCCTGTTGCTGCACCTCACTGTGGGATCTGCTGTCGACCTTTCAGCCCGCGCACATTTCACACGATGCGTTTTCCCCAGTCCACTCGGTATGTGCGACCCGGAGGGTTGACGGAGTGAAGCAGCGCGGCGTCAGCGCTGAGACGAGAGCGGAAGATCGAGCTCGTCTGCGGGGATTTTTTTTTTTTTTTTTTTGGACACAACTTGGCAGAGAAGTCGCCATCTGCTGCTCCTGCTGTTGGAGGAGGTTGGCGGTTTGTTCTGAGCGGAGCAAGTGTGAAACAAGTGTCAAGAAGAGAGCAACAGATGTTTTTTGCTGGATATGCGGCCGGCTGAGGAATGAGACCAGCAGCGAGGCACCGGCGGCCTTTCCAGCGGTTCTGCTGCTGTGCAGTTGGGCTGGTTGCTGTCATTTGGTTCACCCAGGGCATTCAGGCACCAGGTGAGACCTTAATATAGACCGAGAGGCTGCGCGCGTCTGCGTGTGCGAACAATTCATAGATTATTCGCTCTATAAATTCACATTTCATTTATGTGGAAAAACTGATGAGCGCACGAAGTATCCAAATATTAATCACAGTTTAATTGTCTTATTTAAACATAGTGTAAAGTGCTTTACGTAATGCTTTCTTATCATTTAGGACAAAGAGCAAACATACCTCGTATCTTAATCTCTGACTTTTTATGGATAAATATGGCTATATGCTGCAGTGTCTGATCCAGACGGACGCAGGTGGTTCTCAATGAAAATGCATTTTAGATTAGTTAAAGTAGAGCAGATTGAAAGTACAGTCGGGATGACGTCCATTGTTTCAGGTATAAAACGGTTCTCTGTGTCTGGACACTGGAGCACTGTTATTACATGTTAAATATTTGTCTTCCTTCAGTATTTTCTGCTCTCCATCTCCCAGCTTCTGTCCCCCTGTTCTCACTGCAGGAAGGTGACAGTTTGTCCACTGCATGAAGCAGAGACACAGATTATGAATCCAATCACTGGGGATACGTTTAGTTAGGAGTTACTGCAGATTCATTAGACATTCTTTGGATATTTTATCTTTCTCTCATAACCAATGCTGTTTATGACTGCAGATGTTAATGAGTCATTCCTCTGGGTCTGTTTGGCTGATCTCGAAATAGACTGTCTTCACTTTTAATTTATGCCTTTTCCCAGGCTGTCACTGTAATGAATTGTTGGAAAATAGAAGCAGATAATAAAATCCTTGTGGGTTGAATTCAGCAGTCATTCAGTTCCATTCATAAATTAATCCCAGAATCTGCAACGCATCTAATTAATGCAGATTATTTTTCCATGAGCTCATTATATAGTGGTACTGATGAGATAAGATAAGATAAGACAAGATAAGACATTTACTTTACTCATCCTGAACTGGGAAATTAGAACAGTAAATAGTATTTTAATTGGAAAAATTTATAGAACAGTAAACTGAAAACACATTTTAGTGATGCACGAAATATAATGTAAATTTTACAAAAATTGTAGCAAATGTCACATTAATTTGGAATAAATTTAGGTTTGGCCTCTGCCTCCTTGGAACACTGCTTCAGTACTTTAATGCACCAGTTGTAATGGTCGTGTGTGTCAACATCCATACTGAAGCTCTTCTGTAGCTGGTAATGAGTCTGAGGTAGGTGTTGTAACGTCTCATCAAGCAGAATCTGACACACACCCCCATCCCTCCAGCTCATTATCTTCTCATCACCTTCACTCATTCGGCCACAGTCTATCACACCCACTCATCAGCTGCTTCAGCACCACAAATGTTTTTTTTCCCCTGTAATCCCACTTGGATTATAATGATACGAATGAACGAACTTTGCTTTTGTTCTATCTGGAGCATTTGATTTACAGGTGGCATTTCATGGTGTTCTTCTTGGCAAAGCATCCCAGTGAATGAGCCATGTCATTAATATTTATACTTCACCTTTAAACTGATAGGGTGCCATCATCCAGAAGAGGTTTGATGGAACCAAGACCGAGGTCACTTGACTTGAGCCGTATGACGGCACCAGTAAAGCATGTGATCTGCTGTCTGTAATGGCGACAGGCAGGTTACACTTACAATACATCACAATGGGTTTTACAACCATTTATGGATTGTAAAGACAGTGCATAACCCAACACCATCATCCTGGTATGCGTCTGGCAAAAAAAAAAGCACACTGTTGCTTTAAAATCTGTTAAAATGAATGAAACCGCCGTCATTAACAACAACTGTGTTTGCTGGAGATGAAAAAAAATCTCCAGCAAAATCCATGATTTGAAGCAGTGGTTCCAACAAATTCACCTACAGTGCCTTACGAAATTATCCACCCCCCCCAGAACTTTTTTGACAGTTTGCTACATTTCAGGCTTCCAACTTAAAGGTAAAAAACTAAAAATATTTTTCAAGAATCAACAACATATGAGACTCAATTGTGAAGTGGAACCAAATTTATTCAACATTTATTGTGTTACAAATAATAAGTTTGAAGCCTGAAATGTGTCAAAATGTCAACAAGGTTTTGGGGGGCCAATACTTTTGCAAGGCACTGTATTTTCTTCGTTTAATACAAATCATTGTCATGAGGTTTTTATGCTTGAGTTCAAAATGTGTGTATGTAACAGCAGACACATCAATCCTGTATGTCTCTCATAATGTGACAGCATCTGACAGAACAATGGGTGAACTGAGTTATTGCACTGAGTAAAGGTTAAACAGTTTGATGGCACACAAGAGTCTAATAATGCAAATACGACGGGCTATTTCGCTCCTGATATAAAGAGACATTTTGGGCCTCGTGGAAGCAGAGGAACCTGGCTCATGTCTTTTCACTCTTTGAAAGTGATATTATAAAAAATAACGTAAAACAAACAACATAATAATGATGTGGAGTCCTGCTTGTCTTCTCTCTTTGGCTTTAATTGCTTGACCTTTCACCCCTTAGATGCTGAAATGTTTGGAATTTGAGAAGTTGGATGATAAGGCTGTGCATGTTTTATCACTTAAACAAGAAGTCATGATGATTGTTTGGACAGAATATTTATTATAGATGCTCCAAATCAATTTGTAGAATTCAGACAATCCTGACGGCCTACACTGGGATCAACCTGTGAGATCAGTTAGATAGATAGATAGATAGATAGATAGATAGATAGATAGATAGATAGATAGATAGATAGATAGATAGATAGATAGATAGATAGATAGATAGATAGATAGATAGATAGATAGATAGATAGATAGATAGATAGATAGATAGATAGATAGATAGATAGATAGATACTTTAATGATCCCAAGGGAAATTCAGGAACTTCAGGAAAGTCAGTAAATCCAAGTTTATCGTACTCTTCAGATTTCCAGGCTGAACAGTAAAGTGGTTTTATTTATATAATTTGTTTTGCTTGGATATGACACAAATTAAAATTTTGAAGGCTATGTGAACATAAAAATCCAATATATTCACAATGTTTTGGAGAAGGGATACATTCACATCAGAGGAAAATACTGAGGGGGATTCTTGAGATTTAAAAGAATCTGAATAAAATAATGACGCCTGTAAGGTCAATACCCTCATGAATATATCAATGGATGTCAAATCAAAATCACATCCTGTACATGAGAGAAGTTTAAGTGGTGTCTGATCTTTGTTGACGCTCTGTGCAGAGTTTGCATGCTCTCCCCGTGTCTGCGTGGGTTCCCTCCAGGTTCTCCGGCTTCCTCCCACCTCCAAAAAGCATGCGCTTCAGGTTCATTGGCCGGTCCCAAATTGCCCGTAGGACTGAGTGTGTGTGTGTGCATGGTTGTCTGTCATTGTATGAGGCTCAGTGATGCACTGGCGTCGTGCCCGCAGTGTCCCCTGCCTCATGCCCTATGCCAGCTGAGATAGGCTCCAGCTCCCTGTGACCCGCTACGGCGGAAAAGCAGCAGAAAATGAATGAATGATCTCTGTTGACATGTAGATATAGCATCAGTAGCAAAGCTGTATCAGCTATCGTTTAATCATTTTAACTGAAATGATCAATTTGATAGCAGTTTTTATCACTTAGGGTTTGATCTAACTCTATGCTGGAGTCTCAAAACAGATCATTAGGCAGATGACCAATCAGATGTCTACTGTATGTACATGTGCTGATGTCAATTTTCAAACAGTTGTGTAGTTTAGTTGCTGTGCTCAACCTCCTGTGCAGAACCTCTGCCAAGGACATTCTGTTTGTTTGTTCGTGTGTCTGTTAACAGGATTACTTCATAGGTAATCCTTATAATGTTTGGATAAAAATGTCCAGGAGTTTCATCTGAATCACAATCATTTTCCAGATCTAGTGATCCATTATATTTAAAGCATAGGGCTGATGGAATAAATGATAGTAAACAGGCTTGGAACTCAGATCAAATTGTTGTAAATGAACCGGTTTTGATTGAATTAAATGGCAAATTTACTTTTATCGGTTAAGCTAACAGTGATTAAAAATGATATTCTACCACTTTGGGTCTGTTTTCATTGTTAAGGAGTCATGTTGGGTCAAATGAGCCCTGACTAGTTTTTGTACAGTGCTATTAAAACACTCAGACTTACCTGCATTGCCACCATTGAGGACGTGAAAGCCAGACAGATTTACTACCACTGCCTGCAGCTTTGCCCTGTGGAGGCAGTTACCTGTTTGGGGTGAGACCCGAGGAAGCTGGTCTATCCAGTCAAAGTGTGATTGACAGAATCAAATGTCTTGTTTTGGCTTGTTTTTGGAATCAACAGCGCTTTGTCTTTGCTGAAGGCAACATGACTTGACTTTAAGAGCATTCTTCATTCTTCGGTTACTAACAGAAATTGGAAAGCTGATCGTGCATCCTTTGTTGTTGCAACAAGATAAATTTTAATCTCTTTACTGCCTTAAACAATCAGGAATGGTTGTAACCTCATTAAACATTTCTTATGTAGAGCATGGAGGTTCCTTGCAATATAATATTGTGGTGATGTATTGGGGCATGAATTATCAGTACTGTATTGACTTATAACTCTGCACTCAACCAGCATGTTTGTTGAGGAATGTGAAAACAGCATAAAGATATCCATACAAACAACACGTCACATTAGTTTTTCAGGTTTTATGCCTTTGACAGGCTTACCTTGATGAAATCACTTTAAATATTAAACTTAATATCCATATTTAAATACAATCTTTTTAAAAAAAAACTTATATATTTTAAATTCTCAGCTGCTTCTCGGTGAAAGGTCAAGGTCAGAGTCCATTTCAAACCCATTTTTAGCACCTTCATTATTGTGGAAATAGACATAATTTTATCACAAGATGCCTTTAGGAAAAGATCTTTTTGATGCAAAATGTGCAAAATATTATGTGTATTTCTAAATAAACTGAGAAGCGTCAAGATCTGGGAGGTTTTCCAGCTCTGCTAAATGGTTTCCTGGGAGAGATGCTGTTTAGATGTAGCAACAACAGACGCTTCAAACTTACTGGAAGGTATAAATTCCTGGAAAGGAATCAAAGAGCTTCTTTTGTGTAATCACGAGCATCCGGGAGATGAGCAACAAGCATCTCCTGAATTAATGAGTGTTCGCACTGGGAATAATGACTTGCCATACTGTATGCAGTACATTTGGAATTAAATTATTGCTGTCAGATCTGCCCAAGGTTACATGGAAATTAGGAGTCTTCTACCTTTCTGCGAGTAATTTATGTGGCATGTTATTTCTTTGTTATTTTTTTGCTGCTGTTTGTTCATTGTGTGGGCTGCAACTGTCTATTATCTAATGATTAAAATTAATTTATTAGGATAGAATAGAAAGCCTTTATTGTCACTATATATGGTATCATGAGATTTGGGATAACTTGCCCATATATTGCCAGCAAATAATAAAGGTGCCTGTGTCAGGGTTCTGACTCCAAAGTGATGTCTTCAGTTTGTCACATTTTCCTACATATCTCACCTGATTAATTGATTGGTGCTTCATCTTCAGGTGACTGAGGGATTAATTTCTTGTGCAGGATTCATTGGGTTACACATTTTCTCTGTCCTTGACTTGAGTAATCTGAAGACGTCTGTAAGAGACATAAATGTCATATTTTATCTCCCCCTTTTGCCTCAAATGAGATGAGATGTCACCTTTTCCCGGCTGTAAGTGTGAATATGGTGAAGATCCATCTTTGACAGGAACCCATCTGAATATCATACTATTTACCTCCTCTTGATGCCTTGACGTAAAAGCCTCTGTGTCTCCCCTCAGCTACGACCACTGCTTTATACGATGAGCTCATTGAGCTTTAATGTACAAAGCAGCACTACAGCGCCCAGAAATCACAAAGTGCATTACATTCACACACCAAGCTGCCTCACTGACAGAAGGACAGGGTGCAGTAGAGATAGTAATAACAGCTTCATGTCCTCTCTGGGTGGTGGAGAGGATATCTTTGTTTTATCTACTGTTCATAGATAAACCAATCTGTGGCCAGTTCCTCAGCCGCTGCTGTAGTGAAGCCTTAGGAGCTGAGACTCACACAGAGATATCAAGGAATGAAATGCACACTATAAAGATTTCAGCGCTGATGGCTCAGGACAGCTGACGGCAGCGTGGCCTGCATTACTGAACATGCTGTTATTTCCATGAGCCAGAAATATGAAACTACAGTCTGCTGGGCCTGGGCCGAAGTCAAAAATAACTGGAGACAATCACTACAGAGAAATGAGTGTTGCGGGGAAAACAATGCTTAGTTGATTTTCTGAGGATTTTTTTTTTTTAAATCCAAAATTCAAATGATTAAATAAGAATCCTTGTTCATGGCTGGAGGAAGGGCTGGAGTGATCAGTTGAATGACCGACCATTAGAAAATTAATAGTTTTAATTAATTGATTTAAGGGACGTCCCTATTGTTTGAATATTTATGTGGTTTGTTGGACAACAAAGAACTCGGTTTGTCATATTTTTCATATTTTACCTTCAACTCATTGTCTAAATCGAGTGATGAAGTTTTTTATTAATAAAATGTCACTGAAAAGTATAAAATCCTCAAAACTGAGAACCTGAAATGTTTTTTACCTGAGTGATGACTGACGGGATTAAGGCCCACACAACTACTGAGAATTACTTGTTTTTCATCCCTACATTTTATCCAAATCACTTCATATAACAGATTACCGTTAACCAGTAACAGAAACCATTTAGCCTGTTCCTGAATGAAACTGCTGTTGATGGAGTGTGGGAATTCTTATGAATTTCTTGTGTTGCCCCAAAGATGCCTGTTGTGTATTTTTCTCAACAGAGACAGAGACGTCTGGACTTTGGTCCGGTGTAAACGATGGAATGCAGCGATGGACTCGTAGGCTGATGCAGGAGAAGTCAGACAACCAGACCCTGGATCAGCCCCGTGCAGGTAAACCTCTGTTCCTGTATAAGATGCCTGAATGCCAAATGCCCCCAGACAACTTCTTTATCCTTCAGTGTAAGGCTTTCTAAAATGTATAGCGTGTTCTATCACACTGTATTATTATATAACAACATCCATCTGCATCAACACAAAAGAAATAAAAATAAACAGACAAAGCTGATAAAGACAATCCAATGAATTAATTCATGCTGTTAATGAGATACTACATCAGCCCTGCAATAAATGTTATCTTCAAGGCAATAATGTTGTATTTATTTTTGTTTATCCTAGCAGGGCCCAAGATCATACCAACACCTGTCAGTGTATAATTGTATCATATTTGTCTTGCTTAATATAGAGTCTATTTTATCTGGAAGTAAATACATCCAACAAAAACCCAAAAGCTGAATGGTTGTCATGGTATTGGTGAAGGAGTTCATTTTGACTCAGAAGTCGCTGGGAATTAGATTTGGTTCAGATGCTTGTAGTTACATCCAAGTCAGAAAAAAAGCCAGTGAATACGGGAGATTTCTGCTTGTCCCCTGCAGGTGTTCTGAAAGGTCAGGCTCACAAATCGTTGTTTGTCAAGAGCATTGTAGTCAGTGTCAGGTTTGTGTAGTGGAGGCCGAAAGAGACAGAAGGGAGAGGCTGCCGCAGTGACATTCTGTCAGGTTAGATTTTCAAAGGCAGGCAAAGACTCTTTCCTTCGTTTCTCAGCCTCTTAACAATTCAGACAAATTCAAAATTCTCTACATGAAATTGTTACCGAGGCGGTCGATCGACAGGGATAATCGTAACCTTGTTTTCCCTCTTCACAGGCTGATTAACTGGCTCCCTGACACGGACCAAATTCATCACAGCTGACAGTTTTATTATTAAAAATTTTGATTGGAGACGAGCTCTCTTTATTGTTGTGAAGGGAAAATAGCAGGGTGGATTAAATAACGGGGCTGTACCGCAAGAAATCTTCTCCCTTAATGACAAAATATGATTCTGTATCTTTGGATCATTTTCCCAACTCTCGGCTGTCAGTCACAGTGCTGTATTGTATGTGAGGCACACATTATTGTTAGAACCCTGAGTGCTAAATTTCAGCTTCATTGTCACATGAATGTATAAAAATTACACTCTGCTTAGAATATATAATGCAAACAGCTCGTTCCCGTCACACTCCATCATTTCTGCCGATTGTCGGTGTGAAATCTAAATTTTGGGGACACATAATGAATCTTTCTGTAAATGTTTAAAAATAGATCTGAGTGAAATACACTTTCTTGACAAATTGAGTATGTCTGCATGTCGCCAAAACCTGAGCAGCAAAGCAGCGAGACTTCCAGGCACTTTTTAAATATATTCTATCTGAGCAGTCAGGATAGATCGGCATGTCAGGGAATGCTAATGTTCTGGTAGGATGCTTCCTTAAAGCGACTACTTCTGTTTGTGAACATTTCTTTATTCCACTTGTAGCTTTGGCTTCCTTTATCTGCTGTATGATCATTAATAACATCTTTTATTTCAATATTTTATCTCAGATCCTCAAAGCTATTTCCAGCACTTGAAAAAATGCGTAATAAAAAGATGTAGCTGCTCATAATATCTTCTTGGAGTGTCATCAGCTCTATGACATTAGCACAGCTGACACCTCCCTTTCTGCCATTCTTCCTGTCAGCGATATTACAAGTCTTGTTTTTTTTTCCACTCTGCATCTCTACGAGTGCTCCATTTGCTCCCAATTTGTGTTTTGCCACCTGATAACACACACAACCTTTATTGAGTTCCTGCTTTGCAGACAGATCTTTCTCATTATCTCCTGCAAATACACAAGCATACTGCTGGGTGGATACTTGTCATTGTAATACACTGGAGAGGTGCAGGCGAACAAAAGATTGGACAAGTAGTATCAGACGCAGCAGCGAGGCGGCACGCAGGCTCAGGTTGCTGCCCTGTTCCTCAGCAGGCCGCCTGACAGTGATTACATAATCTGTGGAGTGATTAAAAAGCTGCCCTGGACCTCAAGGGATATTACCTCAAGAGTTACACAACTGTGTCCAGCAGCACACTTTCCTTCGTCTCCTTTCATCCCTCTTCTCTTGTTCAACAAGATGAAGATGCTGCTGCCTGCTTCCATCGCGGCTGTCGCTAGGCAACTGTATGCTAAATTTCGAAACCTTGACAATCCCGTCTTTCAAATATTAAAAGTGCAAAGCAAAGACCTAAAAATAGCCCAACCAAGAGGGTGGTGGGCGTAAGCGAATCCAAATGATGTAAATGAAGCTAGCGACTCAGAACTTGTGTGTTGTCCAGGATTGTCACGGTGTTTATTTTGGCAAACGACAAACAGCTGAGAATAGGTTTTTTTTTCCACAGCCATATTTTCAGGGGTTTTTATTGGAAAATTGCTGAGAAATGGAGGCTTGAAGATAATCTGACAGAAGCTGTCTTCCAATCCTCTTTGATCAGCCACGTTGTGATGCTGCACAAAGCAAACAGCACCTAATGAGACCATTATTCGAATCCTTCACTGTCTGCTCACAAAAAATGAGTTTCAGGGAATAAAATCAGATGTAAAGGTTGTGAGTCTTAAATCCATCTGTCTTGAAAAAGAAGACATTTTCCCTTGACTCTGCCCCTTATTTCCTCACCCGTCCATCTGACATAGATGATCAAGTCGCAAGATCAAGCGAAGCCCCAACTGTTTTTTTTTTCCTTGATTCTCCTCTGCCGCCATTATGTTCGATGTTTTTAGTAGGCAAGGCGGCGTGAAGCCTCGTCGTCGTTTCATCAGTGCTGCATTGAAACCACCTCAAAGGGAAGCAAATCAAAGAACAAATGCATAATTGAATTTACATAACACACCTGGATGAAATATTTATTTTTTGATTCCTCATGAAAAATGCAGGCTTGTTGCAGAGATGTTTGTGTGTCAGTCGATACTGTAGCTTCACTCCAGGACACCCTGCAGACTCTCAGGTCAATAACATTACTCTGTACCGCTCCCTTTATTCAGCTGCACTGAAGCCCCCCACCCCCCAGCAGCAGGTTGACTCACACCAGCGTTTGAGATTTCACTTAAAATGTCTTGCAGACATTCAGTGTGTTCAAGCTAAAAGCTGATGTATGAGGGTACATTTATGATCTGCTTCTTGAAAAAAAGGCGTTTCATTTTGACTTTGAGATCCTAAATTCCACCAGGCTGCAGAATTTAAACTAATTGTTTTACGTTCTTCTACTGGCACCATTTTTTTCTGTTAGTTTGTTGGTTTGTTTGTTGTTACCTGTCTCTTGCTGACATAATTCACCAACGCAAATAACTGAAATAACTTCCAGGCATAGCGTTGTAGATCTAAATAATCCAGCCAACAAATAATAATACTTTACCCAGACTGTTTTTTATTCAATATTTTTTATGGGTAAATAATAAAAAAGACATTGTTATTTTTACCAGAGTTGATGTGCACAAAAACAATGTGATTCCCTCTTTTATGAGGCCAGCGTGTTCTGCTACCTCTTGATGATATTTATAGACTCAAACTGTCTCCATCCTTCGTTCCGTCTGCCTCCTGCTGCTCACTGATTTACTGCAGTAGTTGATGTGAGAATATTGTGGAATAAATACTCTTCTGTCTTTTTCAGAGTTGAGATGTTCAGCTTGTTTAGGAATGAAAGGAGGATGTGAGTTGGAAGAGAGGTGAAAGTTGTAGAAGCATTTTGTAGTTCTGGAATCAAAATGGCACTGAATGATGTAACAACACATCAGTGCAGGAGCCTGAATTGGTCCTTCAGTCAGCGGGTGCACTGGTTGACCTCTGATTGAATGTCAGGCTGATGGCACATCTGGCTTGAATCTCTGATTGGGGGGAGTTGCAGATGTGTGGTCATCATCAGCCCGCCATACAAGTCGAGCACATTCCTGCTCAGCAGCCCACGGCAAACCAGTACAGTTGATCTCCCACCCTCCCTCACTTTGTCAGAGCTCTCCTGAGAGTTTGTAAGGAAAAATAAATATTTTTAGACATTGCTGTCCAGAGCTGCTGTCGCTTCTCTTTTTTTTTCATTCTGCCTAACCATGGGAAACATATATTTGCCTCCCCCTTTCTCACTGCTTGGGCTTTGGCTTCCTACTGCCACCCATGGAAAAAAAGCAACCCCCAGGGAGAGGGTCGCCATAGCAACTGCCTTCACTAGAGTGACTCCTCAAAGCATCCATCAGGGCTACATGCTGCAGCCTGGCGTTTCCAGCAATAACCTGGGAGTCCATGCTTCGCAGTTGAGGAGAGACACGGCGGCTCTTGGGTCTGTCGGTCGGGATGCATCGAGGAGAGAATTAGAGGATGAAGGAAATAAAGCCGCAGATGCCTAACAGCTGACCGGCCTGACAAGCTGCTTGATAAGACGTACTGAGTGCAGCTGCACATTCAGGCTCCCTCCATCGGGTTATGAGACAACAGAAACTTCACATGCTAAGCCTCGATGATTTAGAGGAGGAACCCTGACATGCAGTGACAGCTGGCATGCAGAAAATAGGCTTTTCTTCCTCCCTAACATAGACACACTCTGCTCTGCCAGCATTTAGAAACTCACTTCGACTTGGAAGTGATGCACAAGAAACCCGCTCATGGCACAGTGAGCGTCCAGGCAGACGGCGCTGTGCTCTGACGTGAGCGTGTAAACAACGCTGCACATTTACATTTTCTAACTGAACACAGCCAAATCGCTGTCCCCTTCTCCAGACCATATGGCATCCTCCCTCCCTCTCTCTTTCTCTCTCTATCTCTCCTCGATGTCAAAGATCACATCTCATATCTCTCATCTCAAGCAACCCTCTCGTAATCCTTGCAGCCTGTTGTTCAGTTTCCATGCGGCTACGGTGCAGCCTTCATTGTGATGGTCTCACTGGGCTTATTGTGTGCCTGTCGACCCACAGTTGTCTCACACAGCAGAAGAGCTATTAATAGCTCCACGCTCCCCTAGTAGTTTAAATTCATCCAGCTCACTTTACAGTTGTAAATTGGAGCTGCACCACAATCTCAAGGCTCTCTTTCGTAACATCAGGGGAGACGAAGGAAGCTAAGCTGTCATTAACAGATTCTTTTTTTTTTTTTTTTTGCCGATTACACTTGAGGAAGGACAGGAAGCAGCTGGCACTTTCACTTCCTGTCTCACTCTCTTGTGCAAGACAAACACTGTGTCTGCACTGCTGTTATTGTGAGATGTCTGGAAATATGACATCTGAGACAAAGACTCCGGACGACAATACAAAATTCTATCCCAAACTTCTATTCTTTATGCCTGTGATTTCGATTTGACTTGATACTGTGATTAAAAATGATGAGATGCTAAGAAAATATATCATCAAAAATTACATATGACCTAATCAAGATGGCAGTGAGTAAATCTGTTCCCTAAATGAATGAAAACATTTGTAATCCCTCATGTCAGACATGATCAGATTGTTATGTAGTTACATCATCGTCCTACAGACTATTTTTAGCCACGCTGTCAGTTTGATTTTTTTTTTGAAAGAGCCTATTTCACATCGTGTCTGTCATCACAGCCATCCATGAGTTTCCTGAGGACATCTTTACCAAGGAGCAAAGGAGAAAGGGGGCTGTGTTTCTGCATGCTCTCTGTGTGAGTAGTTCACACAACATCACCTAATGTCTCATCATGTTCTTTGCATCGTTATTAACAACATGCATTGCAATGAATAAGTTATTGTGTCCATCCTCTCCCTCTGCAGGCTATCTACATGTTCTATGCTCTGGCCATCGTCTGTGATGACTACTTTGTCCCTTCCCTTGAGAAAATATCCACGGTGAGGAAACAGCTTTTAGCCCTCTGATATGTTTTAAACAGATTATTTCCATTAATAGTGTTTTATTCTGGTCTGTTGTTGCAGAACCTGCAGCTCAGTGAAGATGTGGCCGGAGCGACATTTATGGCTGCAGGAAGCTCTGCTCCAGAGCTTTTCACCTCTCTCATTGGTTGGTAGCTCATCCAATCAAAATCAAGTAATAGCTTAGGATAAGACATGACAAATTTAGGCTTCACTTATCTCCAGTTTATCAAAGAAATGATGGCATTTAAAATAATCCTCCCAGTTTCTGCAGCGACAAAGTCGTCAAAGAGATGTCAGCAAATTTTAAAATACAAACACAAAATGGATTTTCTTATCATTATTCCGTTAAGGTATTTTTTCTAAGGTCTGTGACTAACAGCAGGTAGAGATCAATAGGAGCAGACAGGCAGCAGGGATTTTAGACAGATTCGAAATAAATTCCTTCCTCCTCTCATAAATCCTCAGGTGTCTTCATCACCAAAGGAGACGTCGGCGTCGGCACGATCGTCGGCTCAGCCGTCTTCAACATCCTCGTCATCATCGGGCTGAGTGGGATATTTGCAGGCCAGGTAGATAAAAAACTGTCATTGGCATCTTAAATAAAGTTATTCCTGGGAAACGGAACACTAAGATAAATGTCTCCACAGACCATTGTTCTGACGTGGTGGTCGCTTTTCAGAGACTCTTCCTATTACATCCTGGCTGTTCTGACTCTAATCATGGTGAGATATGAGAATAGTAAAGAATGACTGATATTTTAAGCATTTAAAATAAACAGTATTCTGAAGAGTCTTTTGGTTCTTCTCTTTAGGTAATCTACGATGCCAGAGTTGACTGGTGAGTGAATCCTGAAATTAGACACCTTACACGAGACACTACATGTATTTGTAAATACTTTTGTAACGAAGTAGAAGTTCTTCTTCCATTACTGCAGTACTCACAGACCAAGCAGTTCTTTTCATACCATCACATTTCCATACCAACGCATCTAGAGTAGACGACTGTTTTCCAGGACGCTGTCACCTGATTGGCGTCATCAGCTCCTCCTCAAGCGACAGTTATTACAATCAGGAAGATCAAATTGTCAAAGACGTCATCAATGATCCGTGATTGTGGAACAAAATGATATTGACTTGGGTTCCTGATGGGTGCTCAACAAATCAACATTACTTGTATGTTGCGGTCAGCTGTGACTCATTCCTCAACAGAAGTGAAGAGGGAGAAGTTTGGTATGAAAATTGTTGAAAAATTAGATTTATTTTGCATAGCTTACATTTATTTTTACTTCTCCTGGTGTCTTCTGAAAATCTTTGTTGTCCATCATTTTCTTTCTGGCTTCATGTGCAACAATGGTTTTAGATCTTTGCGTGTCAGAGGCTTTAATGGAAGAATGGATTCATTCATTGCCTTAATGTGGACAGCAGCAGTTGACTCAGCTGTGATATATGGCAGACTGTTTATTGAATCGCAGTGTGCCAAGTCCAGGCTGTTCTGCTGGGTTTCCACTGCTCATGCATACCGATTTGGGCTTGACCTGACTTCATCCAGTCAAAAGATCAAACGTAGGAGTCTGAACATGTGCAGCAATGGTCATCTCGTATCGATCCATTGTCGTTTTGTGTTGTTTGTGTGCTTAATGAAGCTATTCTTGAGGACGTTGATAAGCAGTTGCTAAATCATTAAGTCTGGAAATTTGGCTTCAAATCATAATTATTTCTTCAGGGTTAAAAACTGCTTAGAAATCTGTCACTGTTTGTATTTGAAACCAAATTAGGTTCACTTTTAACTATGCAGAGATAAAAATACAAATATAGATGTGAACATTTTATAAAATTTACAGCTGCACTTATCATGGGCTGATACATTTCAAAAGTTTCTTTTGCTGCATTAAATAATGAAAAATACAAAAAGTAAATTGATATGAGGAGATTTATTTGACAAAATGAATTCAAAATGAAGAACTTCTAACAATACACACATATTAATAAGATATATTAGCAGAATAAAAATACATTTTCTCGTCAGATTATTTTTATAATTTTTTGCTTTAAAAACTCCCTGCTGTACAAAGCCAGTGGATATAGCTACTGTATTGTCCTCTCTGTATGTAAATTTTTTACCTCATTATTCAACACAAAAATCTTTCATTTTAAAAAAACAATTTAAATCATATGTGTTACCTTTAGCTAGGTTTTTTCATGGCAACAACTCCAACCCTCTCTGCATATGTTCACTGTTGGCCCCAGTAAGGTCAAGTGAGATCAAAAATGTAAATTTTACACAAATAGAATAAACTTCCCATCATTATCCATTAAAGCAAGACAAAATGATAACGTATATGATTTCATAACGTTTTTTTTGTATGTTGTGCCTAAGCTATTGTTCTCATGCAGGTGGGAATCTCTGCTCCTCATGACCATGTATGGCATCTACATTATAATCATGAAGTAAGTTTTAGAAAATAAGAAGCACCTCCACACATGTCTACCTTGTTGTGCTTAGTCAGTATCTGTCTGGTTTGGTTGCAGGTTTAACTCCCAGATTCTGGCGTTTGTGATGCATCAGTTAGCGAGCTTCAAGCCCTGCTGTTCCGGATCAGAGGATCACAGAGACGACAAGGCGGGAGAGGATGCCTCTGCATGCAACACGTCCATGGTGCTTCTCAACAAAGGTCAAAGGCCTCAGAATATCTAGTCTCTTAAAGACCTCACTGCTCTCAGGAAACTAAATCCCACCTGACATCCTTTTCCCAGGCCAGGCCAACGGCCAGGAGCCTCCTCCTGTCATCATGGTGGATGAGCTTCTCACCCTCAACCCCCACAAACTGTCCTTCTCCGAGGCCGGCCTGCGAATCATGATCACACCCCACTTCTCCCCTCGTACCAGACTCTCCATGGCTGGGCGCATGCTTATCAGCGAGGTATCTGAGGCACACATCAGGCTTTATTCATTTACTCAGATCTTTGCAACAAAACATTCCCTCTCTTGCAGAGGCAGAGGCTGATACAGAGCTCCAAGGGCCAGCGGGACAGCGAGGCCGGCCCCGGGTCACGAGGGGCATCGACCAGCAACAGTCTGAAGAGGACGGGCTCCTGCAGTCTGGAGAACGGAGGGAAGGCACCCGGTACAGGAGCCACAGAGTTGGGTGACAAGCCGGGAAACCCAGCATGTCAGCCAGAGGAAGAGGATGACGATGAAGATGGGATTTTCAGTCCCTTGCGCATACCAGGTGAGAAGCAAATGTTCCTCAGTCCAATATATGTTTGATAAAATAGTTTTAAAAATGGCCTCCTAACAATGTCGCTGCTCCTCACAGATGGTGTATGTGCACGGGTCAAGTGGGTGATCACATGGCCTCTGGGCCTCTTGCTCTATTGCACTGTTCCGAATTGCATTCAACCACGCTGGCACCGCTGGTTCATGGTCACCTTCGTGGCCTCCACCCTGTGGATTGCAGTCTTCTCTTACCTCATGGTGTGGATGGTAAGGAGGCTTACAGATGTGTCTGACAGCTGTCGCTCTGCTATGCCTGCTTAACAAATATCAATTATCCATCTGATCTGATTGTCTAATCATCCTTATTAATCACAAAACAGAAGCTATTTGAAATGATGTAGTGACAGCATTCATCAGCCATGTTCTCTCATGTTTCAGGTCACCATCATCAGCTACACTCTAGACATCCCAGACTACATCATGGGCATAACGTTCCTGGCAGCGGGAACGAGTGTTCCAGACTGCATGGCAAGTCTGATCGTAGCTCGACAAGGTAAAAAAAAAGAAGAAGCTTTTTTGCATCTTCTCTTTCTGTGGAGCATTAAATTGAGAATATCTGTCACTGTCCTCGTCTTTTTTCAGGAATGGGAGACATGGCCGTGTCTAACTCCATAGGCAGCAATATATTTGACATCTTGTTAGGGTTAGGTTTCCCCTGGGCTTTGCGCACTCTGGTGGTGGACCACGGATCAACAGTATGTATCTGCTGTTTTGCTTTCTCATCCCAATGTGACGGTTATGACATTGTGACTCCTGATTCTTTCTTCCCTCAAAGGTCTCCATTAATAATAAAGGGCTGGTGTATTCTGTCATCCTGCTCCTGGCATCTGTGTTTTTGACGGTGAGAAATGTGACTTCCCTAATTTTGCAGAGCTCTTTTCATGACAGATGATATAAAACAGATCCATGTGGGTTGATTTTAATTCAGTCTGAGGCATCATGGACTGTTAGTCAGAAGAGTGGGTTTGAAATGACTGAATACTGATAAATGTAACACATCTCCCACAATGCAGCTCAGTTTCCACATGATGTCATTGGATATAAAAACTAAAGCCCAATAGATTGTCAATATATGACTCATCAATCATGAACACCAGCCTATAAATTTGCAGTGATAGCGTTATTAGTTTGGTAGTTATAGTAGCAGTAATGTATTATAATGAATGAATGAATGAATGAATATGTTTTCTTGTATTGAAAATGAAGGTAAGCTTTTTATTTAACCCGGAAATATTTATATGCGTCTTAAAATACACCGGTTATCAGTGGCACTGATCCAATCCTGACCTCATGGCTCCACAAACATTTTTCCATTTCCTCTTCTCTGTCTCCGGCCTCAGGTGATGAGCGTTCATCTGAACCGCTGGAGGCTGGATCGCCGGCTGGGTCTGGGTCTGATGTTTCTCTACGCCATTTTCCTGCTCTGTTCCATCCTCTTTGGGCAGATGTGAGCGGCCATGATTTCAAAGATCCATCCTGTTGGACAGCAAACCCAGAACCTGCCATTCTGGGCTTCCCTGAAGCCAAAAAGTGATGTTTCTGTGTTCCTTGAGAGACTTTCTGTGCACCTCCGTAGGGGTAATACTGTAAACCTACAACTACACAACTACACACTTATGTCTTCTATAAATAGCCCAACTTTCTCCTTTTTGTTCCATACTTTAAATATCGAATTGGGTGACTTTTAAAAGTCTGATTTCATGGCAAATGGTAGCGCTTAGCGACAAGATTAAATAGGAAGGGATGTCAACAAAATGATAGGTGATATAAGTAAATGAATCGTTTTGGTCCTCATTAGATGATGTAGACATATTGTTGTTTTGTGTAAAAAATCATCCTCACATTTACTTTAGTTGAGCTAAAATGTCGCCTCATGCTTAAATCTTATCTGCCTCTTCTGTATAACTATACTATGAATACATGACGTATGAATCAAAGCAATAAATCCTTAGACGTTAGTTTTGCAGCTGTTTTGCAGACTCAGTTTCAGCATGTACAGTTTTGATCTTCTGAAAGCACATAAATACCCTTTCACTTGCTCACAACATGGATTATGCACATCAACAACTGATGGGACTCATCCTTCTGGACTGTAGCTTCCACTGTTGCTAGAAAGAGGTTGGTTTTGTCACTTCATTGTGAAATTATTTTGCATACCATAAGCAACCATTATTTTTTTTAAAAAGCTGCAATTTGACATTTTGACTTTGAAAAAGAGCGAGACACACCATCGTTTGTCTCAACAGAAGCAGAAATCAGAAACACACCACATTTTTGAGAGAATTTATAAAAAAAAATTGTTTCTATATAATACAACATTGTAAAGATTTCATTTGAATTCTTTGGCCACTATTTCCAGTAGATCTGTCTACAGAATGATGGTATCTATGAGAAACACTAATCACATGACCCTCCCTGGAACTGGTTAAGGTGCCATCACTACTAGTTCATGGTTAGCATGGATGTCGGGCTGTGCAGTACTCTTGAAACCTTTCTCCACGTCTCATGCTGCTGAATAACTTCCATTTGGTGATGCACCTGGGCTGATGTGGAGAGAGGGAAACAAGCCCAAAACTAGCAGCCACACCTCAGCCTGCAACCCCTGAGACTTTTTAAGAAAAGAAGCCCAAAATAAGGAGACTTGACAACAACGTAGCTCTTTTCATCTGAGTCTACTGTTTATTTATTTATTTATTTATGTTTTTAATGTTCAATACCTGCTGCAGCTCAGCAAAGTGATTTTATCACTAACAAAAAAAAAACAAACAGTGAATTTTAACAGGGTTTATTGCCTGCATTTCCTCAACTGCGTGGCTGCACCTGTCAGTCCCTGTTGGTAGGGCTGTGTGTTTGTACAGGGTATGCACAGGTAGCTGGTAGCTGACAGCATTCGTGATTCACAGTGGGGTGAGATAAACTTCAATTTAGATTTTAAAAATTGTTCTTAATTTGTCATGTTTTAGAATTCTTGTTAGCTGCTCTAAAAAAAACCTCAGAGAATCAGATTAATATCGTCTGTCGGCCTTAGGTTGAATATTCTCGTATGTTTTGAATGTATAGCCTCGTTGACTTTTCCATACATGTGGAAATACTTACATGCATTCAAATGTAGCAGCCGGCACTGACCCTGTGAGGTACTTTAGTCCTACAGCTAATAAACAACACAACGCATGTGTCAGAAGACGTGTTAGATTAGATATAATATTATTGTGATCATATTTTGAAGACTCTGCCTCTCTTGCTTGCTGTGAGCAAGTATTAATGTACATGAAGAGATTAACATAGTGTTACAGTATTTTGGGAGGTCTTATGACTGAAATATAATATATAATATATGCTTCTATGAGTGTCCCAAAGTTCGATGACTGAGTACAGGTTAGTTGTAATACTTCACGTCTAGGTACGACAATCGATGTTCGTATTGTTTCTAGCACTTTTTATGAGATTATGTCCCTTTGGTGTAACGTTTTGTCTGATGAGGATGAAACAGCTCATTATATACTCACACCTACAAACACTTTGTGAGGTATGACAAATATTGCTGCATATTACACATTTACAACAGCCTCATGAAAATATGGAATTTAGGCATATTCTTACAATAAACTGAAGATAAAAAGTTCCACCAAAGGGATCCAGGAAATCTTGTCTATTTTGTTAATGGCTGTATAATTATTATTGTTGTCTACATCACAATACTTTTTACTGTTTGTAAATGTTAAATTTACCTACAATAATGAATGTCGAACAGAGGCTAGTTTTGTGGTGTTTTTGATATTTTTGAAAATATAAATTGTCAGCCTACTTGTTTAATAATGAAACAGAATGAATGCCTATTTTGTTCATTTGCTAAGGAGTACGAAGGCTGTGCTGAGACTCAGACTCTGTCATTAATAATACAATTGCTGTTGTGTCTTAAAGTTCTCTCCGTACTATGAATTTGTCTTTTCAGTATTACTCACTGACAAACTTATTTTGCAGAAGGAAACATAGAAAATTAAACTCCAGTTTACAAGTTTTAATTAAAATAAAAAACCTGCCAAAAAAAAGCACAAAGAGGTGATTTTAAAAATGTTTTTTAACAAGTTGATTAATTATTTAACCTTGTGAATGTACAAGCAGTTAATCTGTATTTTTCCTGTTGCAATAGTTGATATCAGACATATTTTATAGAAATAAATCACCACCTTGAACATGAGCAATATTCTTTTTCTAAGTTTCTTTGGGAGCATTGGTGTACAAATATACATCTAAGCCTCTTCCTTAAAAAGACAAGACATACAACTTTATTTAAATTACCAGAAGTATGCCTTTGTCCAAATAAAGTATTTTACTTTTCTGTTTTGGCTACAGTTTAAGTGTCAAACAAATATCAAACATACACTATCAGCGCAGCTCAGATATGGAACCAGGAGGTGACCAGGTGTCATTAAAGCATGTTAAAAGTGATATATTTACTGCTTTAACACCTAACAAAAAAAAAGATGGATATCATGCTGCTACACACGCTCCAAGGTAAAGGTAGAGAAGATGCACTTTTACACACGGTGGGAGCTTGTTTGAAATGCTGAAATTAATGTTGCAATTAGTATGAGTAATGTAATTAATCATAAATTTACTGAACAATGACCAGTTGGATAAAATGGAAAGCAGTCACTTTTTTCTGGGTTCTTAAATGAGATGACTTGCCACCTTTTTCTTAAAGCCCTATTTATTTGTGTGCCATTTGACTGACTAATCAAGAGGTGAATCATTCATTCTCTGCTCTTAATTGCATTTTTTTAAAGGTTTGGTCTTTTGGGTTTGTTTTGTTGTTTTTTTGTTTTCTTTTTTAGTTTATCCAAGGTACAAAATGTCTGGTAAACTTGACATGCCCTATCACTTAGCTCCCAAGAGTTTTTGTCATAAAATCTTGTATTCAGATCCAATAATAAAGTCGTGAGCGACAGCCACGGTGAGACACAACAGCACCAAACCAAACAGCTGAACTTGTTGGGGTTTCAAAGCATTTCAAGAATGTTTTGTAAAATCTGCTGTGATGTAAGAGACAATTTTCAGATCTATTGTTTAGAGGTTGTATGGGATCATAGAAGACTGTTGTATCTTGAGTTCAATAAAAAGAAAATCAATTGAAATTATTTTCTTACACTTCCTGTTTTTCTCTACATAGTAGCCACTCATTACTGCCGAACGCTAAAGCAGACACAGATTAGTGGATGAACGCCATCTAATGGAGCAAACCAGAAAAATAAAACAGGCAGATTATTATTTTTTAGCTTTTCCAACCAATGTACATAATACAACACAGTACTTAAAATATACTGTAATAAGATCAATTTTGAAGACCTGAAGATACCAAAAGAGTGGTATGCAGGAAAATTTGATTAGAAGAGCATTTTTTAGTTTGGTCTAGTATTGAATCTGGGGACAGAAGCAGGACTCATCCCTGATTGATAAAAGTGTGATAAAAGTATGACAGTAAATGAACTACGATGACTGTGGTCCCAGTTTCTATCGAGACTACAGTCACTCAGTGGTTAAGTTCTATGAATTGGTGAATGTTCTGAATAGTAAACTCTATTTCCTAATTTGAAGCAGTGGGAGGAGCTGGTTGTTGAAGAGGCTCCAGAATGGAGTCTTAGCGTGCTTTTAAGATTAGCAGATATAATCCCAATTCATCATTATTTTATCATACACTTTGTCTCAGTGAGGAAGACAAAAAACAATCAGAAGATTATAGTGCCTAGTATTTTATTTTCCTCCAGACAATTTTCATACAATAAAATATTCCATCACAATCCAAATGAAAGTCCACCGAAAGAGCATTTAGCTCCCCATGATATCAGTTTGAACATCCACCTTCTCTTCCTCAGCCAGACCGAAGTTTGCTATTAAAATCTGATTAGAAACGTTTACGTTTAGCTACTTTAATGCTAAACTTAACCGTTTAGCATTAAAGTTGCGTTTCCAGAATTTGCCTCTTAATCACATTATGTGCTTTGCCTCAAGCTTTGGAAGAGAGTGGCTCAGTTGAGAACTGGATCACAGGATTAACTAGAAAGCGACCTCAATGTCCGACCTAAACTGTCCCCACATCAGGTACACAAACATCCAGGAAAACAAAGATTTAAAATATTGTAGTAGCCACCATCTCTAAATAACTAAGTTTAAATGTGATGAGAAACCAAGTTATACTGTGTAATGCTTCAGTTATTGTTAGTTGGCTGTTGTAAGAACATGAAAGCATGGTTAAATTTTATTACACCACTTTCCACCTTTCCCAAGCTAAACGCTGAGACGACTATGTAGCATAAGAGAGTGCAAACAGTTACTGAGCATGCACTGGTTTACCAGTAGAGTATGAAGCAGACACTGCAGCCGTCGTTTCCATCCATCACATCTACCAACAGCATGTTTTCACCCTTTAAATACTGTTTCCATTTGAGGTAAAGTAATTGCTTTAGCAGCTCAGACTTTCTTTCAGCCTTGTCACAGAAGGAAACTGTTGCTTATTTAAACTATGTGAGCAGTAACAAAATGAGCTCTTTCTCCATTTGACTCAATATATCACTCTTTTAACAATGCAGACCCCTTCATATTTTCTGCCAGTCCCTATCTGTAAGAACAACTTGCAATAACAAAAATTAATAGTATTAGTTATTTCCTGACTGAACATAAAACAACTCAGTCCCTGTTATTCCAGAGTCCTACCGGAGCTCTTATATTGCTTTATCATCATCAGCAAGTGGCCAGCTGCAAGATCGCATGACCTCCAATTACTTCAAAATCATACAGTGGTGTCAGGATGTCAACAGACACTGGATACGGTGCCCAATCAGCAAACTGCTAGAACACAGCAATCAAGCGTTTTCATCCTTTAACCTGTCTGACGACACGAGCGAAATTTGTTTTTCATCTGTTTGCATGGATCAATATCGTGTTATAATCAACATCACGTCTGAATTGAGTTGTCAAAACAACAAATGCCTTAAAAAAGGGGAGCTGAACCCTGAATGGAAAATGGACCTAGCGCATCTCCTTGAATCTAGTGCAGCTCGATCGGACACTTTCAACAACTAAAGCAACGTCTAATCTGTCATTCCTGAACTCCTTCATCCATTCAAGCTGGTTCGACAAACATGTCAGGGTTTTTATTCATAGGCAGCAGTGGCAGCAGATGAGATGGGAGTTAATTTAGCCTGAACAGATCCCTCTCAGTCTCAATGAACACCAGCAGTGCCTTTAATGAACATAAGATTATGGAATCATCCATAATGATGAAATGAGAGAAAATGACATGACCAGCCTTCTCTCCAATTTGTCGATACTTAACCCTATTATATACCATAGAAATATATAAATATTACAAAATGATGAGTAAGTCTACTTGATTCCCAGATCTATTCCTGCTCTGGTTACAAAGTCAGTTGCAGGATGGAGAAGGTTTTAGCAACTTTGTGAAGGTGGATGGGTAAGAAAAACCTGAACAGGAAGTCACTTTTTTTTAACGTATGCTGAGGACCTGGTTGGGTTTCAGTACTGCTCTAAATGCCTATTTGGCAAACAGGAGAAAATAAAGATTGGGGTTTGAATTAAAGTTTGGAGATATGCAGCAGTCAGACCTGTTGGAAGGGATTATTCCCTTTTCAAAACGTATTCTCTGCTCTGAACATGCTCCCTCCTTGGTCAGCTGAGATAAATCTTCTTTCCGGAAGGGTGAACCATCTTGCTGTGTGACAGCTGAGTGAGAGTGTTTGTGCAGGGGTGGGGGGCAGCCATCACGATGGAGGAGCATTCTGGTATATGGATGCTTTTTCTTTCAAGAGGACCAGGCATAGATGACAACTCCAGCTCCCTGTGGGCCAAAATAACACAGATGCTCCTGTCAGAAAGGTTCAATTCAGCTGTCTGATCAGGTTCTTCATCTCTACTTTAATCAAATACAACCATGTACAAAAACAACTATTTACATATTCCGTAAATAAATTAAAAATTTACATTTTTTAATTACTAATTGTAATTACTCAGCTCTTACACATTTACTGTGCCATCACCTCATGGTGATTATTTCAGCGACATAAGGGATAAAGTCTCTTCTGTTCATTTCTATAGAAGCATGTGGATTTAACAGAAGCATCACTTTTCCATCACTATTTTCTACATTGTTTTCTACATTTCATGACCCTATAATGACAATCTTTGGTCTCTGCTATGAGTAGACATTTACATTACTCTTGACACCACTAATTGCCTTTTTTATCAGTAGACAAAAGTCATCATCACAAACTTAAGAAGCTACAGATCCAATGCGCCCAATCCAGTACCAATCTGACTACACAGATGAAGCAGACTGTGACAGCTTCATCTATGTAGTCAGAGCTCTACATCCTTCTCATCAAGCTCTTATTCCAGTACTTTATCCTGGACTCTGGTTAGAGATCATGTGGAGAACTTACCCTCTGGCGGTTCAGACATGGGTGGATTGAGACAGTACATGTGGTAGCCTCTATCACAGTCGTCACAGAACAGGAGCTGATCCTACAGAGATGACAAAAAGCACCCAACGATCAGACCCAACAACTCTGAGCAAACTACAGAAACATGCGATATCTGACTGCAGGTAAACTCACATCATTCTCTGAGGTACCACATATGTTGCAACACTTGCACTCTATGCACTGCCAGCGGTACGTCTTCACGGCAGCCATCATTACAGGAGTGAACTGCAGGCAGGAGGGATGGCCTGTGTGTGTGCGGTACAACATCCACCCGATGAGACTCTTAGACGCATAAATGAACAGTTTTCTCTCAGTCAGCATGAATGTTTCCAACTCACCTGAGCGTCCACAGTCAGAGCAGGAAACCAGCTCTTCTGATTGGCCGGTCTTGTGGTTGGTTTTGGAGTCTCCCAAGCAGAAGTCACAGTAATTATTCGGTAAGGCAAGACCATCTGGGCCTCTCTTTGGAGCTGAAAGACGGGACGGTGAAAACGAAGACAGGCATAGTATTGAGCTTCACATCAAACTCACCAGATGGTGAAAACTCTGAACGCCTCTTACTTTTGGGTTCATCGGGCAGCACCACGGCAGGCTCGTTGATCTCCATTTCTTCCTTCTCCTCACCTTCCTCCTCGGCCAGGTGGGAGTGTGCGTAGTGGTAGCTCAAGCCTGGACGGTTCTTGTAACGCTTCCCACAGACTGCCACCAAAACCACAAAACACAGCATGTTTGAAAATAAAGAATACATCTGTCGAGTCCAGAGAGGAGGGGGCTCATGCAAATGTTCACTACTGCTAGTTTTGGTGTCATCATGCATTAAAACTTCAGAAGAAAATATCCTGAAAGTCCGACATAAAGAAACAAACATTATGTTCTGTTTTGTTCTGTTTCAGAATGACAGGAGTTTAGGAGGAGTTGTCTAAACCAAAGCTCCATGGCTATTGGCTGAAGGGTACATTAGCTGCTACTCCCATAACAACCTAAGGAGTAATGTTTAATCATGGGTAATGTAGATGAAGAGGAAGAAGAATGCACGGAATGAAAAAGACAATCTCTGCTTCTGCTTACATTTTATACTCTTTTATAAACTGTCTATTGTGAATAAAATTCAGACAGGAGGTGGAATATAACCAAATATAAATAAATAGTACCATCAATAACAATTAGTATGTCTGATTTCATGATCCATTATTCTGAGGGTTAAGAGGAGTCAGTGGGATTGTGTCAGGAGGATTAACTGGCTTTAGGGAGAACAAAGAGGCCACTGTGTGTGTGTCACAGGGAGTGTGTGTGGGTTGTCACAAGATAAAACCCAGAGACAATTTACTTCTTCTTTCATTTTCTCTCATTTCCTCAGTGCTCAGCATCCATCTTTAAATCACTCAAATTGACTGAATACTCTTTGGGGCTACTTTATAGCATCTTAGGAACATTGCTGCGGACAGGGATTTGAAGATAGCCACATATCAAGTGATCCGGATTTTAAGCAGCCTTCAGATTTGCTCAGAACTAAAGCATCCGTTCATCTTAAACAATGGGAAATGAACTGAGGTGTAAAATGTAGTGGTGTTGGAAAGGAATGCTGGAAAAGAAAATATTGGAAAAGCCAATAATCGTACAGTTATTAAACAACGGACACAGCAGAGCAGAGATTACACAGTCTGGACCCAGCATGTATCTGTAGTTAGTTCAGGGCCAGACTGAATCGAAGTATCTAATCATTTTCATGCATCTTTTGTTGGCTGAGACAAAATACTTTGACCCAGTTATACTTAATTTGGGTTATAATATATGTATTTTTTAAATCCAGTCATTACCTTAAGTTTACTGTATCAAACAAAACAATACCCAACAAACCGAAAAACACAGAGTAAATCTACTACAATAAAACAGATAGTGCAGAGCAAGGGCAAAGCGAAGTAGACTAAAAAAGAGTGAGAGAAATATACCTCTTTCAGAAGGTTTTGAAATATGCTTTTGTTTGATAGTGTCTGAAAGAGAGAAGAGAAGAAGAAAAGAAAGCAGGCAGAGATTCGAAAGAACAGGTTCATAGACTAACAGAGGAACAGTCAGCGTCTTCCTGCTGTGAGCCGCAGCTTCGTGTGGAAATGCTTAAAAGAGGAGACAGATCAGCCAGAGCAGATACAGTCTGACAACACCAGAAGTACAGTTTCAGAAATATGTGATGCCAAAATGACTAACACATACACACAACTGCTAACTTTAAAAGTATCAGCATTAGGACGTCTAAGAAAGAGCAGAAAAAAGATGCTTGAAAAAGGGATGAATAAGGAGACAGAGAATGAAGATTTTGATGAACTCTTTCTTCAACAGTGTAGAAACATTACAGCTATTAATGTTAGCATGACGCTCGACTCCTCGCCATCAGGACTCACTGTCGCAGGCGTACGGCTTGTCTCTGTCCTCCAGCGCCGCCAGGTCCAGCTTCTTCCGGCTACCGCTGACCCCTCGACCCTGAGCACAGACACACAACTTTTGAGTGTACCTATGTACACACGCCCCTATCACTGTGTTTTGTAAATGGGTTTTAGGGATGAATGGGAAGATAAGGGACTGTGTGGAAAGTTGAAGAGACAGGATTTAAAAACCTTTAAAAACAGGTCAGACTATTTTTTTTCTAAAGTGTTTTTTTTTTTGTCCATTAAATGCAACGATTTTCACATTAACCTAACAAACTGGAGGACTTTGTCTTCCTTTGTGATTGAATTTATTTGGCATTGGAAATTATTTCTAGACATCTCAAAAATCTTTTTAAGGGAAGGTTGTCTAGTTCCTACCGGTGTCAAACAGGTCTCAAACACTCATCCCTAGTATTGGAAAAACACTCATGAAGCATCAGGCAAGCAGAAAATTCTCAAGAAACTTCTAACTTTACCTTCCCTTTCCCTTTGCCTCGCCGTTTCGGCGTGTCTTCTTCGTAGTCTTCATCATCCAGATCATCTAGGAAGTCATCTGGATCAATTATTCTCTGTGTCAAGACAATGATGCAATCAGAAAAAGAGGCAAACAAACACAAAGGCCAAACATGCTCTCGAGTCATTGTTCTGACGGTCAGAACCTTTCTGATCCGAGAGGCGGGGTTGAGGCCTCCAGTATAATCGCTCTGATTCGAATCCTCCTCGGACCCTCGGAGATCTGCAGCTGGCCGTCGTTCCAGAGATTCCCCCTTCAGCAGGGCCTCCAAGCTGCTGCCATCCCCTGACAACAGAGCATCCTTCTTCAGTGCTAGATCTGCCTCTATGAATAAAACACATGAGTTAAGACACTGGCACAGAAGAACACTGAAGTATTTATTAGAAGACAAATAGATATCATCAAGCTTTCATGGAAGGAGTTATACTTCAATGTTTTTTTAAAAATACTTTCACGGGTTGACATGCCAAATTGGAGGATGTTGGTACCTGACTTGACAGGAGGGAAGACAAGCCGGGGGTCCTCTGGAGGATGGGCTCGCCGTCTCTTCCTCCATCTCCTGGAAGGGTATGTGTAGAGCTGACCTGGAGCCAGGCCTAAAGGAAATCAGAACAGTCTCATTTTAAAGGTGCTGTATAAATAAAGTTATTATTATTATTATAATTATTATCTCAGTCCACTTAACTGAGCATTTCTGATAGCTGCAAATGAATAAATAAAAATTTTTGAAAGAAGCCTTGCAAGCGTGATATGTGACACACTATGTATTCGTGCCTCACCCGGTCCCCTGTGTCTCTTTTCCATCCAAATATAGCAATTACTCTGAGCCACACCGGTCTGAGAGTCAAGGAACGGCATTCGGACGCTCCTCTCAGCACAGAGCCTGGCATTGTAGTTATGACACTGCTCCATGGCGTCTCTGTAGTACTGCTCTCCCAGCCTGTCAGGAAACCAGAGCCACATGTGATTGACTGGTGTATTAAAAGATTAAAATCAACGTGTGCTGCCATTTCAAAGTGAAGTCTCACTTCAAACTTTCAAAAAAAAGACAAATCACTAATAAGACATTATCTTTTCCTGAAATCTAATCCAGAACAGACAGACAGACCTGTCTATATGTACCAGATATAGAAAGTACAACAAAAAAGAGTCAATTCAGAAGAAACGTGCATGTGGAACAGGGTTTCAGGTGAGTTTTTAAGTTTCAGAAGTTACCGTGGTAACTTAGTTCTTGTAGTTACGTAAAACGTCTGATATACAGCAGTTTCAGACACACGGCTGGAGAAGGAGCAGGTTTCAGTTCATAGGGGAAAGGTGCGCTGACAACTGGTACTATTACAGACTCTACGAGTGTTCTAACAGCTCGGATGGTCACAGCTCTGGGGTTCCAACCCGACAGGAGTGACTTCAAGTCCAGCCTTTCATTCATTGTCAGTGATCTCCAGCTGGCTCCAGCAGACGAGCCTGTTCCCTTTAGCCTGTTAGCGTCAGAGCCGCTTAGCTGATGGACTTAACTGACGGTAGCACCACGGAAGCTGCTCGGTTTTAAAGATACACAAACTAACGCGAGCAAAAGTGTCTCTATAAACACTCTTATGATCAAAGTGACGCATGTTACTATTATTACTCAGGCTCATGATTCATGTTTCAGAAACGTCCTCTGCGTGTCTGCTATCGTTCACTTCCATTCCAGGATGTGAACACACACGACGGTCCGATAACGCTGGCTAACAATACTAATTCACTAGAAATGTCGTTAAACTAACGACAGACATGGCCGGTGACTGTTTAATCATGACCTGCCTGCCGTGTTGTGGTAACTAACCAGGAGAAAGGTTTGTCGAAAAGTGTAACACTTACAGTTTGACAACATTCTCAACAACAGCTGCCATCTTGCTTTATTGCATGGGGGAAATGGGTGTGGGTTGTCAATGCCCTCCGAAAGGACTTGAAGGCAAAAATGTGGAACTTAGCGTCCCCTTCTGGTGGTAATGTGAAATTGCCAGTCTTTTAAAAAATCTCAAAACCACATGCTCCACAGAAAAGGTGATTACGTTGTTTGTACCTCTCAGGGAAGACCTCCTTCTGGACCATGGGAATGTTAAGAATGCACTCAACTAATTCTTCAACCTTCATTTGGTGTTGATTTTCCAGTCATGGCAAACTGAATCAATTTTATTTGTAGCATTTCTGTCAGGGCCCTTGTGTTGTGCAGGAAGGCTCTCTGTCACCATTATGAAGACTCACAAGGACACCCAAAAATGTGTCAGTATCTGAACTGTGATTTTTTTTTTTACATTTACAACCAAATTGCTTTATATAGGGTTGAATTAAATATTTCCCTGTGAATTTAACATCTTGAGTTATGGAGTTAGTTTCAAAGATTTGTCTCACACATAAATAACCTATGGACTTCACATCCCACATACAGCCCTTTCTTGAAGAGACAGTAAAGTTAATTTTAAGTGACATATATGTTATTCATCATTATGAAAAATAGAAGAAAAAATAAATTTGATGTGTGTAGCATCATCCGTTTGGTCAAAAAAGCTTAAAATCTGCGTTTCAGCGGCTTCCCCATTCAGTGGTCACGTGGGCGTCTACGTCACAGGGGCCAAATATTAGTTTAGCAGCCTTAAGAAACAATGCAATTCTAAACGCGATTAACACCAAAAGTATCATGGTTACCTGCGCGATGAACGGTTGTGTTCATCGCGACAGAACAGCAAAAAGACGTGACTTTCAAATAAATAACAACTACAGTTGTTATTAATTCCACAGTCCAATAGTAATAAATGACGGTTAGCTCAATGCTATCATATAATAGATAATCCCGTTGACGGGCTAGCGCGTTAGCATTTATAGCGCGATACCTTCACAGAAGGTATTCTAAAGAACGTCAGGTCCTTGTCTTCGCGTCTTTTTGCTGTTCTGTTGACACAACCGTTCACCGCGCAGGTAACCATGATACTTTTGGTGTTAATCGCGTCTAGAATTGCATTGTTTCTTATAGCGCCTAAACTATGTTTGGCCCCAGTGACGTAGACGCCCACGTGACCACTGAATGCAGAAGCTGCTGCGGCGCAGATTATAAACTTTTTCTGACCAAACGGATGATGTTACACACATAATTTATTTTTTCTTCTATTTTTCTTAATGATGAATAACAATGTGTCACTTAAAATTAACTTTACTGTCACTTTAATATAGACTACATGATGTGACCGGCTCATTTTCTTGTGTTTGTTTTCCATCCTCAGCCTCTTGTTTTTCAATGGAATTTATTGTCACCGTGATGAACATAAGGCTCAGGTTCCATTTAGGAAGTCTCATTAGCGGTTTCCTCAGCCCTTTAATTATACAATTTCTTCCGGGATTAATAAAGTATCTATCTATCTATCTATCTATCTATCTATCATTCTCAGAATCCACTGATTCATCATATTACGTACTTGATAGATGTTTGTTTATTGAAGATTTAAAGCCTTCATGTAAGTTTTTCCTCTAGCCATATTTTTGCAGTTTGGACTGGAAGTCTGTTGTGCTAATAAGTAATGTTATAAAAGCAAAATTAATCGTAATGCAAAAATTAGGACACCACCATTTAAGCTATGTAATGTGATACTAATATACGTCAAAGTTTATACTTTAACTCAAATTTAAAATCAAACCAAACCTTCCAATGACTTGGTGTTGACATTTCTAAAGTGGAACAAAAACCAATAGTCAGAGACGACAACATCCTGCAACAACCATGACTTCAAAATCAAAAGATCAGTTAGTGCTCTTACCTACTTTCATAGATCAAAGCACTAGCTTTGATCTAATGTCTTACTCACTCTGGCCTTCTCCCAATCATTCCATTTTATCTGGTTCCTGAGTGTACAAGTTAAAATTTGACCTTGACCTAGTTTTCTCAAGTTCAACGTGATCATCTCATTTTCATCCCCTTTGCTGCACGAGTAATGTGCTTTTTGTTTAATCTTTCTATCTGCAATGGTTGCAAAGATATTTGCAAGCAATGGACGAACGAATGGACTAACAGACGAACACACAAACACTGACAATTACAATATGTCACTGATTTGAAGCGGGATTTAATGATTCTTTTGTCTTTCGTAGTTGTTTCAATATGACATTTATGATCAAGAATAGTATTTGAACAGCATCTCTCACTGTCAGTTCACAATCCAGATGAAATGAATGAAAATGTTATAGTTAAAATATAAAACTTAATGTCTTTTGTGCACCAATCAGAATATAGCTGATAAGCATGGCCAGTCTTTTTCAATCATAAACTCTTCACACCACTGTTTTCTGATTAAACCATGTTTTATTATTCCTAATATTAGATGTAGATACACAAGTCAACAAACATTTTTTCAATTCGTAATGAAAATGCTCCACATCACACCGACATCGTGTAGAAGGGTCTGGTATTACAGACACGTACCTGAAAATGGACAGCAGTTGTAATTTTTGCAATAAGTTGCATTAGTAACAGCAGTAGTAACAGTAACAACAGTAGCAATCATGTAATAGCAATTAATAAGAGTAGTGGTATCAACAACTCTGGATTGCAGAGGAAAGAACATTTGTCAAAAGTAATGAGAAATGAAGGTGGACAGGCTTATCAAATGCTGCAGGACAGACCACTTGATGACAAAATACAAGCTCCCACTGAACAGCAAGTATTCTGTCTTCTTTAAAAAAGGAAGCTCAAATTGTCACCGGTCCACTTTCCCTGGTATATAATACATTACATGTAAAAGTTGTTTTTCCCCTCTTCATTAAGTACTTCATTATTTGTACTCACAAAATCAAAAACCCATTTCTTTAACACCAATAATTCACACTTTCCATGCTCTGGTCTCAGCTCACCACCAGCACTGAGTCATTTCTAAAAGAATGTCATATGCAACGCTGGATCGTACGAGAGTACTCCTGCACCATACGTCAAGTATGTGAGACATTTTTGCTGTATGTGACCAATTTGGCCAAACTAATTAGAATCATTCACATTCAAATGAGTGGATAAGAAAATGCACTGAATGACATTAAAAAAGGAACTCCCCAACATCGACTGGATGCCGTGTGTTGATGTGCTGAGCAGAAAAAAGGTAGTAATTATCACTAAAACCAGCCACTGGGGAGTGGCAGACTCCTCCACTCTTTCATGAAATGACCTTATCTGTGCTCCTAGGTTGGATCTTTGTTAGCAGTAATTTCTCCTAAGAGTTCTCTTACATGCACAAGATACGTAGTCCCACTGTCAAAGACAAGGCAGCATGATCAAATTTGCACCAGGTGCTGTTACGGGCAGACCACTGACTCCATTCATGTGGGACTGGAAAATAAGGCCAACCTGTTAAGTTTACAAGTTTATGACCAGATGTTGTCAGAGCATTTTGGTGCCCTATTACTCTGGACTTATCAGTCCTCTCAGGCACAACACAGACATCCAGCTCATTACTTTCAATATGTCTTCAAATTAAAATTGTTATCCAGTAAATTCCTGTTTTATTTTGGCAGACAGTAAAGGCAAACTTGTACGTGACTGAAGAGACTGTCCATCATAGCATTTCACAACCAATACAACGGTCTCTGCACTACTGCACAATGCTGCAAATGCCCTTACAATTTCAAGCACAAAGAATTCCCCCTAATAAACACTATCAATGCTGGATTGCCATTTAGTTTTACATTGTTGTTCATGTCATTTACATGTATTTCAGTGCTATTAAACCTAAATGTTAAGTGTTTTTGTGACGCTAATAGTGTGCAAAGCTTTCCAATATTTTAAAGAATTTTTCTTTACCTGTTTATATAATCCAGACATACATCAGATTGTTTTAAAACATTGTATGCTAAATATTGACCTGTAAAAAGGTCAATAAACCCACTGTGTGTCCATAATGGGTTTAAGTTTTCAGTACACCTTTGTTGATTCGCACATAGAGCTCATTCTTCACCATCTATCCAATTCACTTCCACACTCCTCACTTCTTCTATAATGAGACCTGCCTGTTGTCCATCTGCGCTGCTCCCATCCCTGTGGTCTGCCACGGAAAATGTGCTTCAGACTTTTATCTACAAACCTTCACACCAGTTTATACGGAAGATAAAACAGAATGAATAAACCTATAGAAACTTCATTGTTAATGCCAAGTTTTTACACATAATAAAACAAAAAAGCAAAGAAAAAGCCTACTGTATGAAATTATTCCATTATTTTATGTTGCTTGTGTCTGATTTTTGTCTACATTTGTGAATTTAAAAGCAGCATTCATCTGGCCACGTTTGATGACGAAGAACATAAACGTGCAAAATTCACAGCACCACAACTCACTCTCGCTCTCTCTCTCTCTCTCTCTCTCTCTCTCACACACACACACACACACACACACACACACACATACACACGCATGCACACTAGAAAACTATTCTTCTCTGCTTTGTACAGAAAAATGAAAGTTGAAAATCAAGCAGAAAAGATCACTCGAAAGACATAATCAAATACAGGCAAAATTAGGGATGAAATAAAAATAAAACCACTTATTAAATATATATAATTTTCCCAATGAAACTTGTGATCACTTACTGCACACACCTAAAATTTAATGAACTTTATTTCTTCCAAAAACACCTCATAAACTGTCATTCCTAAAAATAATTAAAAAATACAGACAAGAGAAAGCCCCACTATTTTAACCAAATGTCTTTCTCTCCACAACATGAACCAAGATTTTCTACCGTAACATTATTTTTGTTTGTTTTCTCAAACCATCAAAAGCAAAAGATAAATAATAACGATATCTGTCAAGTTAATAACATTTATACCAATAACAGAAACAGAGAATGATGAGATCCTTCCTAAAGAGGGAAAATGAAGATGCACCACAGTAGAAAATCACCTCCATCATTTCATTATTGAAGCTTGGTAACGGAATCAACTGGTCAAGACTCAGATTAGAGGAAACATTGGTGCTGAACGAGAACTGTTTTGGTGGACTGGAACTGAACCTGAATCCCTGCTATCGTCAACCACATCTGATACTCACTCAGAATACGCGTTGCTGATTGGTTGACATTACCTGAAGTTGGGTGAAAGCTTTCATTAGATTGGTTGAACTAAAAGTGACAGAACTGGTGAGGGAGAAACAAAAAAGGAACAGTTCTCTGTAAGCCACAAACTGAAATATTCCTTGTGGTCTGAAAGAAAAATGTGTTTGTGGGACCAGTTTCCTTGCTGCCTCCTTCAGTGTTTTGAAATTTTGACAAATATAGCTTCCAGTGTTTTTAGAAAAGTTCTATTTTTTCTTTCCAAAGAAACTGAACCTCTTCTCACGATCCTTCTCTTTCCCATCTTTGTTGCGCATGGTCACGCTGCCAGCATCGCCTGAGCTGGGGGAGATGGGAGGCATTGTCATGGCACGGCTCAGCGCCTTTGGACCTCCAGGGGAGTCTCCGGCTCCTGCTGGAATGGAACTGAGAATGGAACGGATCCAGGAGCTCATTTCCGCCTAAGAGAAACACAAACCTTTATTGTATTTCACCATACAGGCAGAATGGTGAAATACATCAGTCACTGTTTTACATCTCACCTCATCCTTTGCTTGGAACAGGTACTCCTTTCCATCGCCTAGCCTGCAGACAATGATGGAAAGGAAAAGCATTAGTCGGAACAACATCTACAGAGTATTCTTGGTATTTTATCTTATTTCATTTTTAAAATGTCTGAGGTTTTTGTATTTTTTTCACCTGAGCTTGAACACATATTTCCTCTTCTTATAGTCGTGGGCTACCTCACATACAGCCTCTCCCAGGCTGATGGGTACCTCTCCATGGTATGGAATGCCGTTGCTGGCGCTCTTCCCATCCTTATAAAAACCTAGACTCCCTTTTCTTAAGACACAGTATACATTCTGCCAGGACCTGTGGCAGCAAAGATTTGATTAGATGCACTTAATAAGAAAAGAAAAAACCCCAAAACAAAGTAAGGCAGAGACACAAGATTGTAGTGGTCGAGCATTATTATTTTTTCATTCTGAAACAGACCACCTAAACTCTACCCGTGCTCAAGTCTTCGTTGTCTGACATCTTGACAGTGCTTACCTGGTAGCTGCCTTTTTGCTGTGGGACTCCATCTCTTGTTTTCGATAGAGCATGCCCTCCATGGTCTCTGGCTCGGACTCTGCTGCCCCCCTGCCTGGTAAAGTGGCAGATGGCTCGAGGCGAGAGGATGCCAGCCCACTGTCCCGACCTGGTCCATTCACAGACTCGGACTCAGAGCCCTATGGTTCAAACCAGCACATGAATGAAGGTAAGGAGCTAGAAAAACATGGTCGGATGGAGACGGTGAGCAGCAAAGAAGCCATTCACAGCCAAACACCAAAAGCCATGATGACGCTTGCTTTGATGGCACCGTATGATTACTGGAGATTAGAGCATAGAATGGGCTCAGAATGTCCAAATAATCACAGTACACTGATATTAAACACAAGACGTTACAGTTAAAAGTCACACTACAGCGGACTTGGTGAAAAAAATTTACATTTTCAAAAATAAGAGCCTGATCAAATCAGATTGGAACATAAGAGGATATAGCTTCCAATATAACTGTAATTATTATTATTATTATATTTTACTAGATGATCTGTGCTTCTACAGTCAAAGCTTTGTTATTCATTGAGTCATCATAAATGAGTCAATGATAATCAATGTTTTACCAAAGAGAAAAAAAAACAAATAAACAAACTTAGCTTTCCACATTAAACCATTAACACCTTTACTTCTCAATCCACAGACAACATAATGTGTTTTTATGCACAGTACTTGAATGCAAAGTAATAGAAACATTCTCAGCAAAAGTGATATTTGTATTTTTTTCTTTTCATAAATAAAACTGAGTTTTCTACAAGTAGCTGTTAATGATTTCATTAAATTACTTTCAGATTCATTACACAACATGTACACGTGAGATAAGACTAAAACAAACTACACATAAAAAGGCTTTGAACAGCTACAGCTATCACCACACTTACTACTACGCTGGACTTCACGTACAGTCACTCTCACCCTGGTCAAAGTGGGAACATTTACGACAGCAGACCGATCCATGAAAACAACCAGTTCATGAATCTCAATCATGCCTTTAAACAGCAATGGGACTAATAAATAAAAAGCCACGTAGCGCATGAATAAATAAAGCGATGGTTGGCATCTGATGTAGAGAGCAATGGCTTTTCAAATAAAAACAGTCACAGCAGTTGACCAGGAGTGGCGCCCGAGGCTGTGATGGGGACGAGGGGAGTCTACAAAGTGGGCCATGGTTTGGTACTCACACGCTCCGGGTGCTTTGGTTTACAGACACGTTTAGGCTCTGATTTCTTTCCCACTGACAACGATACTGACATTGACCGCTGGTAAAAATGCAATAAGAAATTGTTAAGAGGTGTTTGCCTGTGGCAGCAAATGCAAAATTAGTGAAGGGTTTGAAATCACAATTTCTCCATCGTCTCCTTTGACACACATAAAGACAACAAATAAACCTTTCACTAGGAGTCTTTGCACAGCAATCAAGTTTACTGTTCAGATCATCCACCACCGCCACTACCCAGAGAACAGGAAGTGAGTTTAGTATCAGCAGAACTTCAGCGGTTCACCCACAATTCAAAATTTTACTAACATATATTATAAATTGTATTTTGCTTGAATTTCATATACAAAAACATTCCCAAAAGACTTTTACTTAATAGTTGACATTACAATTGAGACCCCACCTCATCGCTGATTTTTAGTAGGCAGTCATGTGATACCGTAAGCGCATTCTATTGGCTGACGGCATCCGGAAGTGCGCTCTGTTCTGTCAGTCTCGGACTTTCGCGAGACACAAAAGTGCTTTAAACAGTCAGTAAGAGTGTGGGAAAAGATAACACAGATAGAAGGTGGTTTAATATCAGTATTGGAAGGGTTCATAAATGTTTAAATTACCATAAACAATTACATAACTAGATCTCAGTCTTGATCACGGATTCCTCAATTGCGTGTGGTTGCTGGAACGGATTAATGGCAAAGAACGAGGGGACACTGTTTAATATCATGAAACAACATTTTGTTGATTGAGCAGACAGAGCTCACATTCAGTTACCTATATATCATATTTCAGACTCAGATTCAGATTCTTGGTCAGTAATATATAGTTAGCAAATCTTTGTATGGAAGAAGCTAATTACCAGTGGTTTTTGACTTTTCGATGAGACCTTTAAATGCATTTTAAGGTTAAGATGAGAACGTAGTCGTCAATGGCTCATGCAAGAGCCATAACATAATACAATGACATAGCAAGCACGATACAAATGTCTCACCTGTGAGGTGTCATTGTCGCTGTGGACGCCATTCACCGACACTGATTGGTTAAGTGTGGTCTGGTCTAGACTGGTTCTGAGATTCAGGGTGATGGGAAATGCACAAATGTAAACCAACAAAATAACATCCATTGATACAGTACAGCAAAAAATTTTGGCTCTACCAGCTACATTTTGCTTTTACCTGGCTGCAGAATCATGTGCTTGACTTTCTGCCTCAGATTGGACAACTTCTACTGGGGGTGGTGTAGGGGGCTGCCGTGCTCTCTCCTCCTCCTCTCGTCTTCTCTGGATCTCCTGCTCCTCAAGCTGAAAAATGGGAACTCAGTATTGTCATCTAAACTTACCACATCATCAGTCAGGGAAAATCAGTGTCTATCTTCATAACTGTGCAATCATTCTTTTCCAGCCTTTATAGTTGATTTAAATCAACTCTCTACTTACTGTTGTGAGTTTCTCCAGCATCACAAAGCGTTCATCCCAGGATGCAGCAAGTTTCTCAAAGGCCTCATGGCGCTTAATTAGGCTCTCTACTTCATCCACATTCGACCCCAGCTCTGCTGCTCTTACCAGAGGTTCTTGCCCTGCCAACCAAGACTCTGCAATGTAGGCATCACGTCCAAACTGCAAGACCTCAAGGACTGAAGTGCAGAGAAAACAAAAGACAGACAAACGCATGAGGATATAAATCAAAAGAAATTAGTACCGAGTCAGGCGTGCAAGTGTCAGATTGGTTGTCCTGGCAAAGAGGGAAACATGTTACGGCCAAACAAGAAGTACTTTTGCTTGAGTCATTGCAAAATAAACACTAAGTACAGTAAATGTAAGCATCATGTAGATGAAACTGTAGTTGTATACAAATTTACAGTACAGAGTTTGACTACTATCTCATCAGTCCTGATGGTAGAAAACATTTAAATTTCAAAAGCCCTAGGAGTGGGTTTATATTTCAGTTTTTAACTGCAATCTTCAGGTTATAGCTAAAAGTCTGCAACTCCCGTACTTCTAAATATTACACTGAATATGCCAACACATACCAATTTGTAAATGGTCCATCTTGTCTTGCCACTTTTTGTTGATCCTTTCCCTCTTTTCCTGGAGTTGAGCCAGTTTCTCTCTGATCTGTGAATCAACAAGTAGTAACCCACACAAAGCTTTAGAGCATGTCCCTTTATATTGTCTCTTGTAAATACATGCATCTGACCTATTACACAGTACCTCATCAGATGCATAGTGATTATTGTTAATGAGAGTATTTCCCATGTCAAAGCAGGAAGTGAAGCTGTCTGCCCTTGTCTCAATCTCTGACTTGATGTCCTGGTGATTGGCAATGACTAACCCTGCAGAAGATACATCCCTGAGAAAACAGAGAAGAGAGAGGATATTTACATTTTATTTGATATGCAATTATGATTTTTACAGTAAGTGAAAGACTTAAAATAAAATGAGATTCACCTGGGGCTGTCATGTGCATCGATCTGCAGGTTGACACCATCCATCCAGAGCATGAGGTCTCGGACCATGTTGAAAAAACGGAACTTCTCCACGGTGTCCAGTAGGAGGACCCTGCGAGCCTGACCAGCCTCGAGAAGACCCTCCCAGGCTGAAGTCACGGCATGTTCACTTCTTTGAATGTCATCAGCTTTCTCCCCAGCATAGGCCTTCTGTAGCCTAGCTGCATCATCTTGCACCTGGTTCACCTAAGAGAACAATTTTTTTTAAAAAGGAGCCAGGGCATTCAGTTTACACGTGGCCACGGTGAAATTTAATTTAATTTCATCAGGTAACTAGTGTCTGACCTGTCCACTGAGTGCCTGGATGTCATTTTCAAAAGTGTTGTGCTGTCTGTGTAGATGCTGAACAGTGTTCAGGTCACGGCCAAGGTCAGAAGGCAAACCTTCCCTCTTCTCCTTAACACGTCCAAGAACCTCCATGGCATCCTGATGGAAGCGGTGTAACTCATACGAGGCTGCCAACATTTGTGTGCGCGTGTCGATCAGTTCTAGCAGATCAGCCCAAGCCTCATTTAACCCGTCCTTCCACTCAGCTACACTGGCGTTCTCTGGGTGACCCGACTCAATCAGGTCATCTGCCAGCACATTTACACCATCCACACGCTCTTGGCCGATGGTGCTGGTGTCACGAGCAAACTCCCTGAACTTGTCCCTCAACATCTGTGCAAAGTAGAGAGATAAGGGAGATAGTAAGAAATTATTCAGTTAGATGTACCTGAGACTGTGTGTCTAATGCATACGACTGACAAAATGAACTCACTGTAACGTGTTCGTAGTCCTGTCCTAGTTCATGGGAGCCAGCAACAACCTCCCTCTCCGCAATCCACTGTTCCAGGTCATCCACCTCCCGCTTCAGCTGGGTCAGTCGTAGCCTCTCCTGAAGTCTCCCACGGCGCTCCTCAGCCAGGTCTTTCAGCCCTGCGTACAGCTTGTCGACTTGAGCTTGCCGTAAAGTGATTCTCTCACTGTTTAAACAAAAATGAATGAAACACAGAAAAAATGTTTAAGCTGTCCAACTTTGCTTATAAAATGCATCTAAAGGAAAAATGGAAAGATTCGGGTCATTATGTGTGCTCTGACCTCTCCGGATGTTCACTGGTGACCATAAGGCGGCTACTGTTGGCAAGCTGGTGAATAGTCTGGGCATAGTCTTCAAGTGCCTGTTCCAGTGTCTGGTGCTTCTTGACCATTACAAGGGCACTTTGTTCATCCTGAGAGACAAAAAGGAAATTGCCAGGTTCTTTCAAGACAGACAATCATGAACGAGTAACACTAAGATCATATTTTATAATTGCCAAATTTTACCTTGGCTTTTTCCTCTGACATCATGTGCAGCTCTTGCTCTCCCATCCAGGCTTCTGCTTCCGCGGCATCAGCATAAAATTGCTGGGCACGATTCGCCTCTATTAGACGGGTATGACGCTTGTCTGTTTCTGTGATAAGTTGGTCCCACAGGCCCTGCAGCTCTACAAGGCGCTCTTCTCGGTGAGACTGTCTATCACCATCTACCTGGCTCTGGGACTTGCCTCGTCTATGAATGTCATCAATGCGAGGCTGGTGACCGTGGATCTCCTTCTGCAGGGTCTAATTCAGAGACATTGAAGGGGTTTCATAATTTAGATTTCACATTGTATCACTTTCTTTTAACTGTCCTGCATTACAAAATTTTTGAACAAAATTATAGCACCTGGTTCTTTTTGATAAGCAACTGTACAGTGGGTAGATCTTTCCCATGGTCTGTGGAAGTCGCCAGGGGCATCCTCTCTTTAACCCATAGCTAAGAGGACAAAAAAGAATTCAATGTCAGTATCAGGCAAAACACGACAAAATGAAAGAGTTATTAATGCCATACATAAAAGTTTAAGCGCCTATCTGATGCAGTCAGACAAGCCCTTCAACTCACAATTTCATCCTCCAGATCTCTGTTGAACTGATGCGCTTCTTTGGAGGCAAGCAGCTGCTGTCTCCTCAGTTTGAGAGGCTCCTGAAGACTTGAGAAGGTGTCAGTGACACGCCTTCTCTGGCCATCGATCTCAGTGAGTCCAGCATCCTCCTGGGACAGGGCCAGAGCTTGAGACTGGAGGGACTGCACCTCCTTCTCCCTGACCTCCATCTGATTTTCCACCATCTACACAGGGGTAGTGCAAGTGTGTGAAACACATTGATACAGCCTTTACTAATGTCAACTCAACAGCTTTGACAAGTTCCCCCACACACCCAGTTTAGCAAACTCATGTGTTTTATTAGTTTTATTAGAATTAAATGAATTACAGCATGACTTAATTACAGCATTAAAGTAATTTTTCAAACAAAATGCTTATTTTCTTTTATACATTTTGATAGCAAAGTTTGGGCTTTGTTTGTACATGGTGGTTTACCTGGTGTTTCTTGAGCAAGATGTTGACACTGGTTAAATCTTTGCCATAGTCGTCACTTAGCAGCTGACTCTCAAGGTTTTTCAGCCACACATCCAGAGAAGAGCAGCTCTGCGTGAAGAGCTCTGCCCGATTGGCATCAAACAAACACTGGGCCTTGGTTTGGGTGGTTCCCTCCAGCTCCTCCCACTGACGCTGCAGGTCCTCCAAAGTCTGCTGAACAACAGGTTTCAGCTCAGGCTTCTCTGCCACCAGAGCCTGGCCTTCCTGTTGAGGACACCAAAACAGAACAAATTTGGTTAATGTTAATGCAGTATTGTGTGACAAGGACAGCCTTATTGGTCTGCTTGCCCATTAGCAAGCCCATCATCAGACTGATGAGTGGATGTAACCATATCACCAAAGATCAACATGAAAATGGTCACACCTTATCAATTTTGTCCAGCCAGTCTTTGTTGGAGGCCAGCTCTGCCATGAAGGCTTGATGTTTCTGCCACTTGCTGTGAAGATTTCTAGCCTCATCGTAAGACATGTCCTGCGCCGTCAACATCTTCTCATTGATCCACAATGTGAGCTAACAACAGAAGAATCATAAAATAACGCATATTATTTCTGATTATTTCTGCGAGAAAGAACAAATGCCTGTCACATTCATTTGGCTGAGTCTTAAAGAAACAATCCAATGAAAACGTAATGTAAAAATACATCTCTATGGTTAAATATGTAGTTAAAGACATTTCTACTAACAACTGTTATTAACTTTCACATTTTTTATTTCTTGATTATGCTTTTATTTCTTTCAAAACCATGTTACCTCTTGTCCATCTTGGAGGAAATGTTGAAGTTCACGGTTATCCTTAAGCTTAGCCAGCAATTCATTTGCAGCTTTCTTATTCTTAAAATGCCTGGAGAAAATTAAACAGAAAGATGAATGAGCTATTTCTGAAATATCCAAACAATGAAAAGCTTAGTTAATTTAAACTTGTTCCCAGCTGTGGTCTAACCTTTCCTGGATGGAATCAACTTTTTCTTGGATCTTATCAGAGTTTGCATTACAGTCATTAATGAGGCGCCGTCCAGCCTCCACTACCCCAGTTATCTTCTCCTCACTGGCCTCTGTGGTTGTGAGGAAATCCTCGTGCTTCTTAATGGCCTCCTCTGCTCCTTGAAGACTTGTAGGCATCTCAGTGTGGGAAAGCACATACTCCTACACAGAGCAAAGGAATTTTAGATTTCTTTTACATTTCTGATAAGCAATTATCTAATTCCAATCATTTTTTAAAATTCAACAATTAATAAAAGTTATTGTAATATTCAACATTACAAAAATTATCACTTTTCTACACGAGTCTATGAATACTTACTCATGGAGTTTTAATCCTTAAATGTCAGTTAATTTTTCTTTTAATTTACTTTCAGCAATTGAGAACTGTAATTACTATGTTTTATAACATGACATTTATGACATAATTGACTTATCAGACTTTATGTGCACTGTAAAGATAGAAATCTGTGGTCCACTTTCCTCACACCTTATTTTTACCTGATATGAAAGCTAGGTATGAGAAAATCCTCTGGATTATTACAGACTGATTAGTTTTCAACACATTTATAGTGCTTGCATATTGCTCTTTACAACTGTAACCTTGTACATTTCCCCGCTGTGGGACAAATAAAGATGACTTCATCTTTAATTTTCTGTTAACCAACCATAAACATGGCCAACGTGACCATCATAAAAAAATATTTATGATGACAGAAAGAAGACCTTTTTGCACATAAGCCATTGTGGGAGCAGAGCAAGCTGAAGTTGCGTATGTTTATTTTAAAAGAACTATATCATAATGGCTATTATTTTTACTATTACTATTAATGGTTTTAATACACAATCTAATTGTTATCATAACTACATAATGTCACTATGTAAGTTACCATAATGTGAGAAAAACAAAGGGAGGAGCAAAAGGGAAATATATCTAGTAAGAAATTTGATTAGATTTAGTTTTCTATCAGTACATATACGTATACTGTCCAGTAAAATTAAACTGAATTCTACAGTATTTAGGGTCTACAGTTGTCTGACTTGAATTTGACAGTAAAATGCTGGACAGTAGACTGCATTTTAAAGACAATATTATAATACTTGTTTTAAAGATGCTATAATTTTGGAGTGGGCTGTAATTCCATGATTCCTAACCTGACTGTTGAGGAAAGCCTCTGCCTGGTTTGCATCTCTCAAAAATGTCTGGAAGTCAAAGGCTTGGGCCAAAAGACTGTGGCGGTTCTCCCACATGCGACGCAACTCATGCCAGCCAGTGTCCAGCGCCTGGAGCCTCTGGCCCAAGAACATGTGCTGGGCGTCTGTCTGCCCTTGGGTCACCTCCTCACCAACTGCACGCATCTTTTCATAGTCCTCCTTATAGTTGTCCACCTCATTCTTAATACTTTCGTGCTGAGCTAGCAAATTCTCTGCCTCAGTCAAAGAGGTGGGACTGTCCTCTGAGGCCACAGCTGTCTGAGTGCGGGACAGCCAGGACTGGAAGTCATCCAGATCACGAAGGAAGCCCTGCAGCTTGCTAGCTTCACCCAATGACTCCTCACGCCGCTTCATGGTGTCATTCAACTCCTCCCACACTTCCTGTATCTCTGATAAGCCCCCTTGGATCTCTCCCGCCTGATCTGGGTGCTCTTCTGCCAATTTTTCTGCCTCATTCCTCAAGTCATCCAATTTGCCCTGAAAGTACAAGAACATTTATGATGAAAGGCTAAGTCCAAAACAAATCTAAGGTAAACTTACTAACCATTTTATACACATTTATACCACGGTCTGTTGTGTATCACTGCATGTCTGTTCCTTTTACCTGAATGGCCTCCAAGTCTCTCTCCATGCCAGTAAGTTTACGTTGCAGCGCCATGACCCCAGCTAGGTCATTGCCCAGGCTCTGGGTGGATTCGATCACTTTGGTCTTTTCCTTCATCCAAGTCTGGATCTCATTACACTCCAAGTGGTAGTTCTGGATATTTAGGGCTGACTCAAGATCTTGTTTCTTTTGACCAGCCAGTTGGTCAAACTCCTTCCATCTAAGGACCAAACCAAATAGCTCTCCAGTGAGTTGTAATGCATTTCTGGAGGAAGCTCTTTGTTTTAAAAGAAAAGTTTTACCTGTTGTTCAGCTGATCTCTTGTCTGGTTGATTTGGTCTTTGTTGCAGTTGTCAGAGCTGAGCAGCTGATCAGCCACCTGGTTGACATCAGCAACACGGGCACCTACATTGTTCATCTCAGGTTCGAGTGTCTCAAATCTGCAGCCACAAATAATACACAAATATCTATTCACTCATTCTGAAATGTTTCATCAAACCTATTCTAGATATTTACACAAACAATTAAAGTCAATGTGAAATAACGTTGTGAAATTTAACGACCCTTCTGTGGAATTTAACAGTTTTTAACTTCAGATGTGAAAGAAAAAACTTTTTTTTGAGGGAAACAAATGAGCTTTCAAGCAGTTTTTGAGGGACAAGAATTTAGCTTTCATCAGGTTCATTCCTTGTTAAAGTTTTTGTACAAACAGTGTCCGACTTGCAAAGATAATAGGTCCCAAGAGTCTGTCAGCTGAATTGTTCATAAGTCGTTATATATGTAGTTTCCCTTTCTGCCACAACCCTTATGCGCATCTCCAACAGTTATCTCCCTTGTCTCGCCCAGGTAGTTCTTTAAGTTATAGATTGCAAATTAATATCGGAGTGTTGGAGATACGTCTACAGAGCAGTGCTGCCTAGCGGGGGTTGCAGCATAAAGGGGAACTACACCCGGCAGTTCCCCGTTCCCAGAGATACAAACATCCAAACATTCATAAGTTGGATGTTTGTTTCTCAGGGAACTGCTGTGTTGCCTATCAATGTTCCCTTCCTTCACAACACACTAACCTCTGCTGCACGACCTCCAAGTCCTCCAGTTTGGTAGGGATCTCCATGCCATGTAACCATTGCTCCTTTTCCTCCACCCAGAGCAGGCAGGCACCAGCTTCACTAAACATACGGTAAAGAGCCAGGGCCCCTTCCAGAGCCTGGCGTCGTGCTGCTGAAAGAGACTCCAATTCTTCATAGCGCTGTTCAATTGCAGGTACTCGGCCATCTACCTGCAGTCAATGAAAACCAACAATATAGCATAGCAGAAAGCATCTCATCACTGATGAAGTATGGGGGGGGGTTACAAACATACCTCAGGGTACTGCAAATAAGCTTGTGGCAGCGCCTGCACCTGCTCATGCAGGGAGTCGATGAGGGGATGGTGACTCTGTATCTCCTCCTCTACCTCCCTCTGTTTGCGAGCTAAAGTCTGGGTGGAGAACTCATCATGTCCAACCTCCTGACTGGACACCTGTCTAAGCGTCTCTATTATCCATGCCTCCATGTCATTGGCATCTGTTTGAAACTGGTGAAGGGCCACTGCTTCTTTGAGACTCTGCTCTCTGAGCTTGGTGGTCTAGGGAGAAAAACAATATTTGAGAAAATAGGTTTATGCTATTCATTTACAATGTGCCCTCGCGCATTCGCACATGAACACTCGCGACTTCACCTCAACGCGGATTTTTGGTAGGCAGTCACGTGATACCGCACGCGCATTCTATTGCCTGACAGCATCCAGAAGTGCACAACGTTCTGTGAGTCTCGGAATTCCGTGAGACACAAAAGTGCTTTAAACAGTCAATAAGCGTTTGGGAAAAGGTAATACAGATGGAAGGTAGTTTACTATCAGTATGGGGATGGTTCACAAACATTTAAAATACAGTAAATAATAAGATAGTTTGTCGCTACATCATGGAATTCATTATTCGCGTGTGATTCCTGGAACACATTAACCGCAAGCAATGAGGGCACACTGTATTCATGTTGTACACAGGTACAGAGATTCATGATCACCTCCTCCAGATGTGCCCACTGGGCGCGGATGTCTTCGATCCTCTCTGTGACTTGTGGGGCTCCAAAGTGTCCCTCCTTAATCAAAGTCTCACCAGCAGCAATGCTATTACTTAGGGGGCCATAACGGGCTGCCATTTCATCCCTGAATGCCTCATGTTTACTTAGCAGATGAAGGGCAGAGGTGAGGTCGCGGCCACAGTCTCCACTAGCCAGGATCTGCTCCTGCTCTCTTATCCAGGCTGCCTCTTCTCCAAGATCCCAGAGGAACTGCCACAGGCGCCGTGAATCTTCCAGGCGTTCCCTGCGTTCCCCAGCAAGTTGCCCAAGTTCCTCATAGGCTTGTCCCAGTAGTTCAACCTTGTCATTAACCAGCCCCGGTTCACACGGTTTATAGGCTAGTATTTAAAAGAGATATAAGGCAATTAGATTTAGCAAAACATTGTAAAATGTTGAAAAGCATTTTTGAAGACTAACTCTGTTCATAGAAAGTGAAACGCTGTGCAGCATCCTGCTCTGCCTTGATCCTCTCTGCCTGAGCTGAAATGTCAGCCTCAACCAAAGTGTGTTTCTGCAGCAGGTCTAACACATCATGCAAATGTTTGCCACAGTCCTGAGATTGGAGACGACCCTAAAACAGACAAGAATAATACTTGTTTCATTAAAAAATTCAAAACAATTAAATGATTGTTACGATTTGTCACATTTCAAACAACCAAATATAATATACACAAACAGCAGAATTTCAACAAGCTATAGCTTCATATCATTAACTCAAACACTCTAGTAGCCAAAACCTTATTAAAATTCAAGCAGAGATAATACACTGCCCGGCCATAAAAAAAGTCACACACTCTAACATTTCGTGGGACTGCCTATAGCTTTGATTGCAGTGCGCATTTGCCGCGGCATTGTTTCGACAACTTCGTACAACGTCACAGCATTTATTTCTGTCCAGAATTGCATTAATTTTTGGCCAAGTTCTTGTATTGACCATAGGAGTCATACCACTCTGCAAGGTCTTCTCCAGCACATCCCATAGATTCAAGTTACCAGTCAATATAACAGAATTAATGTCTTAATTGACTCTCCAACCATGCTATCCTCCATTACATTTACCTGTATAATAATTTACAACAATAATATGTTTTGAATTACAAATGAGTATCACCCAGAATTTAGGCAGAACATATTTAATAAAGCTTCAGTTCTGAGCAAGTTATGTTTTCATCATCTCAACTACAACTTCCTTTGAAGACTTCACACACGCACGCACGCACACACGCACGCTCGCAGAGCTCTTTTATGTAGTATGTTTCTTTTGATAGATAGATAGATGTGTTTGAATTTGAACTTTTATATTATTTGTATTTATATTTGATAAAATGTTTTCTTAAAAACCAAATGTGATGTCACACTAAAATGCACTGAGTTTTCTTTATACATGTGATAATGTTCAAGGATTTCTTTAACATGCAGTTAAAAAAGGAAAACAATTAGTTTTTCATCTTAGGCCTAACTTACTTGTTATTTTTTATACAGTATTGGTCTTGCAGAGCATGCAATATTCCTTATGCAGTACTGTACTTATTCTAAAAATAACCAACAGATTAATAGATGAAAGAAATTATTTATTACTGCAGCCCTACAGCAGGTTCTCTATTTAACCATTTAACCCTTTAATGTGGTTAAGAAGATATACTACTATAATGTGTGTCTGTGCTAAGACATTATGACATTAGTGCCATTTAAATTTTATAAAATTATATAGTTTTATAGCAGCACATGGAGACAGAGTCACTTAACACAAGCTGAAAGAATTACATCTGAATGAATTGTTTCACCAAAATTATGCCATGACAGAAACCACTGACCAGATAAAACATAGACTTTAAAACTGCTGCTGTCATATCCGAATAAATATGAATTTGAGAGGAAATTCCTTTTTTGATTGCACACAAGGCCAATCAATTTCAAGTTAGTTAAAATAACAGATGTATGCATTTTGTGGATCAGTACCTTCATTTCTGCCATCCAATCCATGATGTAACGCATCTCCTGAAACAGCCTCTGTAGGTCCCGATGGGCATTCAGACGTTCTCTGCGTGCAGCCAGAAGCTCTTTTAGGTATTCCCAGAGTCGAAGCACATTATCCCTTCTCGCAACAATACGCCGCACATCATGGTATCGCTCAACTTCTAGCTCCTTGGCAACAGCCTCCACAGCAGCCACACGTTCCCAATATGCTCCGATGTCAGTCTCAATGGCCTCATGTTTCCGGGTGGCAGCTTCCACAGCTCCCAAGTCAGTTCCAAAGTTGTCCTAATAACACATATATATATTGGTTATGACCATAAATCTATGTATTCAAGTCAGGAACAAGAATATATCGATGAGCAACACATTGATAAATTAATTGTTTTTATCTACCTGAGACACAAGCCTCTGGTTCTCACTAAGCCACGTCTCTCTCATCGCTGCTTTACGGTCAAAACGAGCAGCAAGCATCTCCAGTTTCTCTTGGCGAATCAACTCATTCCTCAGTGCCAGCTCACGTTCATGCTCTGCCTTTTCCAGTCGCTCCCAGGCCTGACACACAAATATATAAAGACGAGGTTGGTAATATCCTTAATACTAGATAGACAATGGGACAAATTCTTTATGTAAAGTTGGTGATAATCCTTTCAGGCTTTCATTAGGAAAACCATTTCTATCCTGGTCCAGAGAGGCCCATACCTTGTTGATGTCAGAGATGAGTTTACCCTCTCTTGGCATGTAGACTTTCTGATTGTTTGCTCTCATCTTGCTTTGGATAGTAAAGAGAAGAACCTCTAGGTTCCCTTTTTCTGTAAATCTGTGGAGACAGTCGGCTCCATTCAGCATACTATACACTGTTTTACCATGGATATCGTGTAACAGGCTTTGGCTCATTCACTGGGTAAAATGAAGCCGGTTTGTTACTCACTTAGGGGGTTTTTCCACAGTTCTGTAAGAGTTGAAAGCCTGAAGCTGGTTCTGTACACCACTCAGTGAATTAGCTAGCTGCCGATCATTGAGTGTCACTATGGTCTGCTCAATCCACTGAAGAAGCTCTGAGGCCAGGGTTTCATACTTCTCTATTAACTGGTCAGCCTCAATAGCATAGTCCAACACCTGTATCCAAAACAGATAAGCAAAGTAATTGATGGGCAAACATTTGCGCTAGTGCTTCCTGTTTAACTTGAATGGACACCATCAACAACCACAGAGCTCACTTACTTTGCCAATTCGTTTGCCCTCTACTGCCAGAGCTTTCATCTTGGAGAAGTAATGGTAGTAGGTTGCCACATACGTAATGATAGATTTTTCATCAGGCTGGTCAACATTAACATCTGGGTAGGAGGGGTATCATTACAATCTGTACATGGACTCATCTGCCTTTTATTTAATTTAATTAGAATTAGAATTTAATTGGTGCCAAAATGTTTGACTTTGTCCACTAACCTTCTGGGTCAAGCAACTTGGTGAGGCCCATTTCCTTCTCAGCAACATTGAAAGCATTCTGGAGATTGTAGTGAGCATTGGATCTCTTCAGGCTGTCAAACTCAATTAGGTCAGGTCTGAAAAAGACAAAGAAACAATTTTGCTTTAGAATTTTTCTAAAAGATTACAGGGGAGTGTTGACAGTGATGACAGTATGCATGCTGACATACAGTATCACCTCCTTGTAAAGAAACAAAAAACAACCCTCTCAGATAAACCGGTGTTTTATGACCAACACGCATTACATAATCCACTGAATGCAAGTACTGTTATCTTCATGCTTTTAATCTGTTGTTGTGCTGCCAATAACTGCTTTTTTATGCCTGAAATATGTTTTACATTGTGAGCTCTTTTGGGCATTGGTTTAAAGGGCCTGTACAATAAAAAATTAATAAATAACATATGTGAATGTAGGAAAAATAATTTTGAATCAAATTTGTTGCACCCACCTTTAGGGAGAAAAACAAAACTATCTGCCATCGAGAATTTTCTTTATCACAAATGGGACCTAATCATGTACACAACAGTGTATGTTTTCACAAAATATCCTACAATTCAGTAAATCACAATTTGTTTTCTTCATGACCAATACACTGTGTTTCATTTGACTTGGGAGTTAAGGATATGGCTTTGGTACTGTAACCAACAGGGTGTGCGAGTGAGTTCTTTAGTATGGCCCTTCATTGGAAAAAAATGTAATTATTTCTGTGATCTAGGTCGTTTTATTCCTTTTTGTTATTTTAATCCTTTCAACCATACAGAAGACTGTCAGATGGGAGTAACAAGACACATTAACAAAAAAAGGGAATTAATTAAAATAAAACCCAGAGAAATTTTGATGGGTACTGCAACAGACAAAAAATTACAGTGTAAAAATATGTAATATTTTAATCGGCAGGAAATGAAATCCTCACAAGACAGAAACCCCTCAAACTAAGTATCTGCCGGTCCAGTGCCGTAGGTATCATCAAGTACAGGAAGAAGTCAATGACCTGTGTTTGTGCACAATGGCATTGAACGCTAGACCGTCTCTCCAGCTGGTTGTGAAGTTGTGGATATTGACATTGGGGTATCTGTAAAGGCCAGATGACAAGACATTAATCATTAACTTAAACCACCAACATCCATCAGTAGCTGCCTCTGTAAAACCATGAGAAGCACAAATGATCAAATATCTTTTTGTTTGTCCAGTATGATTAAATTGTCTCTCATTTCCTTCTGTTTCCTTACCCAGCAGTTTTCATTTGGCACCAAAGCAGGAGGGCATCTTTTGCAGATTTTTTCTCCTTGTTGTCCTCCGTCTCCACACTGATGTCCTGGATCTATGTTTTGTTCAGATATGATAAAATTATATAATTTTAAATAAGCTCTAGTTAAAAGTGGCAATGTTACTGCTGTAGTTAAGTATTTGTTACCTGGAAGCGAAGGATGATGGTCCAGATGAGACCCAGGGTGAGACGATGATTCCCATCTACAATGTCATGTGACCCCATGTTTTCTAGATGGACTTTTTGCTCCTTGAGAAACTGCAGGGCTTTGTCAACATTTTCCAGGCAGTGAATACGCATGCGTCCTTTGGTGGGCCTTGGCTGCAGGAGCAGAGCAAGAGCACCAGATCAAACAAAAAAATGAATAAAGTGATTACAACACATGAAGAATTTTAGGATATGAAAAACAAGAAGTTGCACAAACGGAAGCAAACCACACATAAAGGGCAAAGAGAAGACATGCATTACTTTGTCTTCTACACAGATTTGTAGAGGGTCAGAGCCAGAGTTAGGACAGAGAAGGAGGGTGGAAAATACTGACCAGTTGTTCTCCTGAGAGTACTTCCAATAGGCGGATCAGCATATGGCCATCCCGTAGATCGGTGTACAAGTCACCAATGCGACAGGTCACTCGGCCTAAGTGAGAGTTTACCCATTTGGTGAAGGTCTTCTTTTGTACTGCTTCACGTTCATCTGCAAAATACACAACAAAAGGAGAGCTGTGTTATATCTATCTGCTCAGTTTTCACAGATCAACTAATTTCATCACTTTACCAGGCTCAGAAAAGTCATCAGCGGCCGCCACCACCAGTGTCTCAACTCCATGGGAAAGTTCTCTAACTAATGCTCAGGTCAAAATCTCCTCAATCACAAAATCTCCTAATATTTTCGAAGCCCCAAAGAACGTCTGATATGACTTAATTATCATATACAGTGGGCCTTCGTTCTTTGCGGTATTCCAGGAACCACACGCGATTAATGAATTCCGCGATAGAGCGACAAACTATTTATCTTATTATGTACGGTAATTTAAATGTTTATGACCCTCCCCATACTGATATTAAACCACGTTCTATCTGTATTACCTTTTCCCACAATCTTATCGACTGTTTAAAGCACTTTTGTGTCTCAGGTAAGTCAGACTCATGGAACCGAGCGCACTTCCGGATGCTGTCTGCCAATAGAATGCGTGTACGGAATCACGTGACTGCCTACCAAAAATCCGCGATGAGGTGAAGTCACATGCTTTGATGCGCAAATGCTTGATGCGCAAATGCGTGAGGGCGCACTGTACTGTATTACCTACTGCAGTAAACAACTATCTCTCATCTGATTAAAACCAAAATGTCAATGGCATGTTCATTAATGCCAGGGAAATCTCCTGTTAGCTAGCTGCATTGACCCTGCCCTTGATAAAAACACACTGGACCAACACCAGCAGCTGACATGGCACCCCAGACCATCACTGACTGTGGGCACTGGGTACTTGACACTGGACTTCAGGCATTTTGGCATTTCCTTCTCCCCAGTCTTCCTCCAGACTCTGGCACCGTGATTTCCGAATGACATGCAAAATTTGCTTTCATCCGAAAAAGTACTGTGGACCACTGAGCAACAGTCCAGTGCTGCTTCTCTGTAGCCCAGGTCAGGTGCTTCTGTCGCTGTTTCTGGTTCAAAAGTGGCTTGACCTGGGGAATGCGGCACCTGTAGCCCATTTCTTGCACACACCTGTGCACAGTGGCTGTGGATGTTTCTACTCCAGACTCAGTCCACTGATTCCACAGGTCCCCCAGGGTCTGAAATCGGCCCTCCTCCACAATCTTTCTCAGGGTCCGGTCACCTCTTCTGGTTGTGCAGCATTTTCTGCCACATTTTTCCTCTCACAGACTTCCCACTGAGGTGCCTTGATACAGCACTCTGGGAACAGCCTATTCGCTCAGAAATTTATTTCTGTGTCTTACCCTCTTGCTTGAGGGTGTCAATGATGGCCTTCTGGACAGCAGTCAGGTCGGCAGTCTTACCCATGATTGTGGTTTTGAGTAATGAACCAGGCTGGGAGTTTTTTAAAGCCTCACGAATCTTTTGCAGGTGTTTAGAGTTATTTTTTTGATTCAGATTATAAGGTTAATAGCTCGTGTAAGGCACCTTTTTATGATATGCTAATTTTTTGAGATAGGAATTTTGGGTTGTCGTGAGCTGTATGCCAAAATCATCAGTATTAAAACAATAAAGACATGAAATATTTCAGTTAGTGTGCAATGAATCGAAAATATATGAACATTTAATTTCTATCATTACATTATGGAAAATAATGAACTTTATCATAATATGCTAATTTTTTGAGAAGGACCTGTATATAGTTTCATAAGCTAACTTGAAAACCTCACGCTGTCACGCTTTTTAACTCCACCCACTACCTGTCAATCAAGTGCCAAACCAATTACAGCGCCCAACCAATCAAGCATCTGCCAGAAGGAATCACGTGAACAATATGGTGCAACGCATCGGAGAGCAAGGATTTTTGTTGCGGTAACTCCTTTTGTCTAACGACAATGCAGATAACTGGGATAAAAACGCTGGCCAAAGTGAAGTTTTTTGAAAACGCCGGGTATGCGTTGTCGTGTGGACGTTGTAACCGAAACGTTTTCTATCCGGGGGGTGTCTCTCTGCGACAAAAAGCTGTGACGTTAGTGTGTGCGACTCGTGTCTACATGTACACACAGAATAGACAGAGTTAAAACTGGCTATTTTCTGACATACAGTATAACAGCACCACTTTGAAGACTTTCCCAACAGGAATTATTCGTTGAGTTATTTGATTTATTTTAATGCACATACACACATACTCACACACACACACACACACACACACACACACACACACAGTGACCTGCCATTACTAAATTACTAAATTACTAATTACTTATTTTAACATCCTCTAGATACTAGAGCACATCTCCAAAGAACCATCACCTTATCGTGGTGGAGAGGTTTGTGTGCCCTAAGGATCCTGGGTGCTATGTTGTCGGGAGTCTTGTACTCCTGGTAGGGTCACCCAAGGCAAACAGGTCTCAGGTGAAGGGCCAGACAAAGAATGGTTCCAGAAGATCCCATGAAAAACGGATAATGTGACCCTGCCCACGTCTGGAGCCAGGCCTGGATGGAGGGCCCGTCAGCGAGCGTCTGGTGGCAAGGTTCTGCCACGGGGCCCGGCCAGGCTCAGCCAGAAAAGCCAACGTGGACTCTTCCCACCCCTGTGGACCCACCACCCGCTGGGCAGACCAATGGGATCGGGTGCGCTGCCATATGGGTGGCAGTGACGAAAGGGGGTCACGACGGACCAGACCCGGGCGGCAAAAGCTGGCTTTGGGGATGTGGAATGTCACCTCACTGGCGGGGAAGGAGCCGGAGCTTGTGTTGGAAGCGGAGTGTTACCAGTTGGATCTGGTGGGGCTTACCTCCACGCATAGCCTCGGTTCTGGATCCAAACTCCTGGATAGGGGTTGGACCTTGTTTTACTCCGGAATTGCGTCAGGCGTGAGGCACAGGGCGGGTGTGGGGATACTCACAAGCCCTCGGCTGAGCGCCGCTGTGCTGGAGTTTACCCCGGTGGATGAGAGGGTAGCTTCCCTACGCTTTAAGACTGTGGGAGGGAAAACTGTTATTTATGCATACGCACCAAATATCAGTTCAGAGTATTCGGCCTTTTTGGGGTCCCTAAATGGGGTCCTTGATGGGATCCCTGCACGGGACTCCATTTTTCTTCTGGGGGACTTCAATGCACACGTCAGCAATGATGGAGACACTTGGAGGGGCGTGATTGGGAGGAATGGCCTCCCTGATCTGAACCCGAGCGGTGTTATGTTGTTGGACATCTGTGCTAGTCACAGATTGTTCATAACTAACACCATGTTCGAACACAAAGATGCTCATAAGTGTACCTAGTACCAGAGCACCCTGGGTCGGAAGTCAATGATTGATCTTGTGATCGAATCAGCTGACCTTCGACCATGTGTTTTGGACACTCGGGTGAGGGGCAGAGCTGTCAACTGATCACCACCTGGTGGTGAGTTGGGTCCGTAGGCGGAGGAAACTTTTGGATAGCCCTGGTAAGCCCAAACGAGTAGTGCGGGTGAACTGGGAACGTCTGGAGGAGGACTCGGTCCGCGAGGCCTTCAACTCCCACCTCCGAAGGAGCTTCTGGTGCATCCCTGTGGAGGATGGGAGCATCGTCCCTGAATGGTCGGTGTTCAAAGCTTCCATTGCTGAAGCTACAGCTGAGAGCTGTGGTCTCAAGGTCCTTGGTGCCTCAAGGGGCGGTAACCCTCGAACACATGGTGGTCAGGGAAGCCATCCGACTGAAGAAGGAGGCCTTCAGGGGCATGTTGTCCCTGGGGACTCCTGGGGGCTTCCCTTCCTTGAGTGGTCACCTTATCGTGGTGGAGGGGTTTGTGTGTCCAAATGATCCTAGGAGCCAAGTTGTCTGGGGCTTTCTGCCCTTGGTAGGGTCACCCATGGAAAACAGGTCCTAGGTGAGGGACCAGACAAAGGACTGCTCGAAGACCCTAAATGATGATTAAAAACATTGGAACACGTTTTCCCTTGCCCGGATGCGGGTCACCGGGGCCCCACTCTGGAACCAGGCCTGGAGGTGGGGCTCGAAGGCGAGCGCCTGGTGGCCGGGCCTGCACCCATGGGGCCCGGTCGGGCGCAGCCCGAAAGGACAACGTGGGTCCATCTTCCCATGGGCTCACCACCTGTGGGAGGGGCCATAGGGGTCGGGTGCATTGTGAGCTCGGCGGTGGCTGAAGGCAGGCACCTTGGCGATCCAATCCCCGGCTACAGAAGCTGGCTCTTGGGACATGGAATGTCACCTCTCTGGCAGGGAAGGAGCCTGAGCTGGTGTGTGAGGTCGAGAAGTTCCGACTAGATATAGTCGGGCTCACCTCCACACTCAGCTTGGGCTCTGGTACCAGTCCTCTCGAGAGGGGTTGGACTCTCTTCCACTCTGGAGTTGCCCATGGTGAGAGACGCCGAGCAGGTGTGGGTATACTTATAGCCCCCCGGCTTGGCGCCTGTACATTGGGGTTCACCCCGGTGGACGAGAGGGTAGCCTCCCTCCGCCTTCGGGTGGGGGGACGGGTCCTGACTGTTGTTTGTGCTTATGCACCAATCAGCAGTTCAGAGTACCCACCCTTTTTGGAGTCCTTGGAGGGGGTGCTGGAGAGCGCTCCCACTGGGTACTCCATCGTTCTGTTTGGGGACTTCAATGCTCACGTGGGCAATGACAGTGAGACCTGGAAGGGTGTGATTGGGAGGAACGCCCCCCCCCGATCAGAACCCGAGTGGTATTCAGTTATTGGACTTCTGTACTTGTCACAGACTGTCCATAACAAACACCATGTTCAGACATAAGGGTGTCCATATGTGCACTTGGCACCAGGACACCCTAGGCCGCAGTTCGATGATCGACTTTGTGGTCGTGTCATCGGACTTGCGGCCGCATGTCTTGGACACTTGGGTGAAGAGAGGGGCGGAGCTGTCAACCGATCACCACCTGGTGGTGTGTTGGCTCCGATGGTGTGGGAAGATGCCGGTCTGACCTGGCAGACTGTAATGGAAATTTGTATTGTGTGTGTCCTGATTTGACTCTTATCATGTCATTACTGAGAACTTGCTTCAAAACCTCTCCATGCAACTGCTGGGCTAAGTCACATCTTAGTTTGTTTGGACAAAGAGGTCACAGCAGGTCACAGCCCATCCAACCAGATGGAGAACCAAAGGAGAACCGATGGAGAGGAGATGGAGACCTGTTTTCAGTCAAGGTGTAAGATGTTTTATGGGTGCATGAAAGCCTTTAAATTACATTCCAATGTGTAATAAAGATCTCTTAGTTTTCTTAGTTTTGGTGTGATAAGTTTGGTGCATTCCAAAGGTGTAAGGTCTCCTGATACAGATGGTTTACGAGTGCGTGAAAGCTTCCTACACTGCATTTTCGAGGATGGTGATGTTTATTCCTCAGCGGGGGGTACCACCAAAAGGAGGGCTGCCTGAGAGCTGGAACTGGCCATTCCTGCTCGCATGCAGGCCTTTCTTCTTAAAAGGTATAAAAGGTGAGGAGTTTCAGTCTCAAGGAAGTGAGAAAGAAGGTAAGAGAGAGAAAGATAGGAAGATAGAGAGAGTCAGCTGCGGGTTACATACGGACGCCCAGCCTGGTTGAAGCTACTCTGCCTGGGTTGTAGGATCTCCTTCCCTGTATCAAGGTAAGAGGCCAAGCATATTTGGAATGCCACCATATATTGCCTTAGCTCAACCAACTATTTGTTTGTTTCTGTGCTCTGTGGGGAATTAAACTACAAGTTTATTCGAGTATCATAGAATTGTTTCTGTGCTCTGTGGGGAATTAAACTACAAGTTTATTCTAGCACCATAGAATTGTTTCTGTGCTCTGTGGGGAATTAAACTACAAGTTTATTCGAGTATCATAGAATTGTTTCTGTGCTCTGTGGGGAATTAAACTACAAGTTTATTCGAGCATCATAGAATTTGTTTGTTTGCATTGCTATGCGCTGCGGGGACTAAACGACACATTTGGTCTAGCATCATAGAGGTCTTTTGACTTATTGTTTGTTTGTTGTTTGTACGTATTGTTTCTTAATATCTCTATTCTCTGCGTGTAATAAATCACACATTTATTATAGCCCTAGAGGAGTGGCTTGATTCATTGTGTGAGTGAGTTTTCTGTGTACCCACCTCCTACGAACCTATTTATTCAAGTTTTTCACAAAACACAGACCCAAACGTATTATGAGGGTCTGCTGGGAACCCCTGGCGTAATCCCCTGTCAGAAGGATTTTCAACTCCCACCTCCGGCAGAACTTCACTCACGTTCCGGGGGAGGCGGGGGACATTGAGTCTGAGTGGACCATGTTCCGCGCCTCCATTGTCGAGGCGGCCGACCGCAGCTGCGGCCGTAAGGTGGTCGGTGCCTGTCGTGGCGGCAACCCCAGAACCCGTTGGTGGACATCAGCGGTAAGGGATGCCATCAAGCTGAAGAAGGAGTCCTATCAGGCCTTTTTGGCCTGTGGGACTCCTGAAGCAGCTGATAGGTACCGGCTGTCCAAGCGGAATGCAGCTTTGGTGGTTGCTGAGGCAAAAACTTGGGCGTGGGAGGAGTTCGGTGAGGCCTTGGAGGACGACTTCCAGACGGGTTCGAAGAAATTCTGGTCCACCATCACGCGTCTCAGGAGGGGGAAGCAGTGCAGTATCCACACTGTATATAGTGGGGATGGGGCACTGCTGACCTCAACTCGGGACGTTGTGACTCGGTGGGGAGAATACTTCGAAGACCTCCTCAATCCCGCAGACACGCCTTCCCATGAGGAAGCAGAGTTCTCTTCTCTCTGGGGTTGAGGTCACCGAGGTAGTTAAAAAGCTCCTCGGTGGCAGGGCCCCGGGGGTGGATGAGATCCGCCCGGACTTCCTAAAGGCTCTGGATGTTGTGGGGCTGTCCTGGTTGACACGCCTCTGCAACATCGCGTGGACATCGGGGACAGTGCCTCTGGATTGGCAGACTGGGGTGGTGGTCCCCCTTTTTAAGAAGGGGGACAGGAGGGTGTGCTCCAACTACAAGGGGATCACACTCCTCAGCCTCCCTGGCAAGGTCTATTCAGGGGTTCTGGAGAGGACGGTCTGTCGGGAAGTCGAATCTCGGATTCAGGAGGAGCAGTGTGGTTTTCGTCCTGGCCGTGGAACAGTGGACCAGCTCTACACCCTCCGCAGCCCCAAGTAGAGGAGTTCAAGTATCTTGGGGTCTCGTTCACGAGTGAGGGTACAATGGAGATCGACAGGCGGATCAGTGCAGCGTCTGCAGTGATGCGGACTCTGTATCAGTCCGTCGTGGTGAAGAAGGAGCTGAGCCGAAAGGCAAAGCTCTCGATTAACCGGTCGATCTAAGTTCCTGCTCTCACCTATGGTCACAAGCTGTGGGTCGTGACCGAAAGAACGAGATCCCGGATACAAGCGGCCAAAATGAGTTTCCTTCGCAGGGTGTCCGGGCTCTCCCTTAGAGATAGGGTGAGAAGTTCGGTCATCCGGGAGGGCCTCAGAGTAGAGCTGCTGCTCCTCCGCATCGAGAGGAGCCAGATGAGGTGGCTCGGGTATCTGGTCAGGATGCCTCCTGGACGCCTCCCTGGTGAGGTGTTCCGGGCATGTCCTACCAGGAGGAGGCCCCGGGGACGACCCAGGACACGCTGGAGAGACTATGTCTCCCGGCTGGCCTGGGAACGCCTTGGGATTCCCCCGGAGGAGCTGGACGAAGTGGCTAGGGAGAGGGAAATCTGGGCTTCCCTGCTGAAGCTGCTGCCCCCGCGACCCGACCCCGGATAAGCGGAAGAGAATGGATGGATGGATGGATAACTGGGGTTGCGCTAGCTATTCGCCACTTCACCATAATCGGAGTAAATTCCAGATTGGCTACAAGGTTTTTAGACTGTGTAGCCATGGTGGCGTTCTTATTTTTATGGAAAAAAGGCTAAAACTTACAACTTTTTCGCTCGCTAGCGGCGCTCACTATTTCCGCAAGCAAGTGGCGCTAGTGCCGGTACTTCCGATGGCGAGCGGCGCTAGCGAAAATAGCGCCGCTAATTCCGCATGCTGATGGAATTTAGCTGAAGTGACCCGAACGTTCCCTATCATTAAATAGACAATCGGGTCATGACCTCCTTTCATTCAATGAAAAACAAAAAAATTGTTTTTTTACAAGCTGAACCCACGAATTGGTGTAAGACAAGGCGAAGACGATCGATCAAAAGAATCCAGTGTTTTATAGTAGAGTTTGTGTTAAAGTCCTCATTAATAAACAAATGGTGAATGCTGGGAGGGGGGAGGAGTGGTGACAGACCGATCAGAAGGTAAATGAAAGATATTATCAATACTTGTTTGTAGTCTTAGACTTTTGTTCCCTATGATCGCCAGGAATAACCAGCGATGCATATAAATGTGTATTCACCTCGCTTGATATTTTTCACGCCTTTTTCAATTGAAATGAAAAATCATGTTATTGAATAAAAAAATAAAATAAAACAAACTATGGCATACCAATGGTGTTGGTGGTGGTCAAAGTTAAAATATCTTCTTGTCTAAGTAAAACTTACAAGTAAACATTGAGTAATATTTTGTATGAATGTATCTTCACATAGTGAATGGAAGTTTTCAATTGTTGAATCTCACATTCATACCTGCATAAAGTAGGACAGAAATAAAGATAGTTCAGCTTGAACTGTTGACTTTAGTGTAATTTTGTAGGTAAACTGAACAGAAGATTCTGCCCTCAGTATGCAGGAAAACAACCCCATTTCTAAAAAATTTCCTGGGGAGGGCCCCCGGACACCCGGACACCCCCACACCCCCGTGACGAGTGTGGTTCGTCCGCCCGTGCGCCACTGTCTTGGACACCGAGTGTGGCTTTTTGTGGCTTGCTCAATTCTTTTACACTGAGCCACAGTAGCTTAGTCATACTAGCTCCTAGTGCAAGCCCATATACTGTATATATACATATACATATACATATATATACATATATAAAATGTGTATGTGTGTGTGTGTGTGTACAGGCCCTAAACACAAACACACACATGTGGCCTGTATACATGCAGTGGAGGTAGAGTGGCGGGCAGCTCCTTTATTGGTGCAGCCCAAATGAGCAACTTGTAAGGGGGACGGCGCCTTGCTAAGGGGCGCCTCGGCAGTGCTCCAGAGATGAGCTGACACCTCCCAATGTCAGCTCACCTCCGGGTGTTCTCTTTTGGGCGGGAGCGGGAATCGAACCGCCGATCTTTGAAGCATTGGACGACCCGCTCTACCGCGTGCTCTACCACTGAGCCACTGCCGCCCCATCTCTTGACCTATCTCTTTCCCCAATGTATTTCACTTTCCCAACCAACAGGTCAAGGCGGATAACTGCCCTCCAGAGCCTGGGTCCTGCCCGGAGTTTCTTCCTCAATGAGGGAATTTTTCCCAGCCACCATCGCTTATGCTTGCTCTGGAGAGCATTTTTGGCTTTCTATCTGTAAAGCACTTTGAAATGTCTTCAGATGTGATTAAGCGCTATATAAATAAAAGTTGATTGATTAATCTACGGCTTTGCAATGCCCACCCAGCGCAATCCATGATTTGCCAACACAAAGTCGTTCCGTCACAACGTTGATTTAGGACTACGTTTGGTGCGCTTATAATAACAATACATTTGTTTTCATATGTTTGATATGAAGTCTGATATTGTTTTATCGTGGAATTTCCACGGCTTCCTGCTAGTAAACATTTAAATTACAGTAATTGACTTTCTCCCAATAACCGATTTTCTCCCAATAAACCAATGTGAACAACAACTTGTGAAGGCAAACGGTTAACCATAAATAACAAACTGTCTTAAGCACCTGTCCTGAGCAGTTCATTTTATAGATAAGCTCTACCATTAAGTGTCTACGATCACTGTACTGACAGCTTAGTGACGTTTTCACTATTCAGACCAAACATAAAGTTTGAAATTGGATATGTTTGTGTTCATGTTCAAAAGAGCTAAACCCAACACAAAATTGCATATGACAGCAATGACAATTGTTGAGCATAAGTGTCATATCCATGTTGAAGCAGCACTAAATAAAGAATCACAATAAATTAAGCTGTAACAGCAGCTCAGACATATGGACCAAGGGAATAAGAAGCTAATCCTGCTCTGTCACCTAACAAGGTGACCTCATTTCTTGGGGACAAGTTCTTCCTTGAAAACACAATGTTGTACTTAATGCAAAGCTTTGAACACAAGCCACTATAGAACAACACTGAAGCAAACACAAAACAGCTCAGACAAAAAGCTCTGCAATAATTAAGTAAAGAAATTATATATATTAGTTGCAAAACAAAAATAGTTTTCAGTTTTTTCATTTCAAAAGATTTGTCATAAATTAAATATACAACGTCCAAATTGCTGTATATCTAATGTGCTATGGATGCTGGATGAAGAAAAAAATATTTATATAGTATATATTAAAAAAATGCAAAACCAAAATATGGAGGGGGAAGAGAATTTGTGTGGGTCAAGATCTAGTATGAGATTCACAGGTATACGTAAATGAAAGTTCTCATCATTAGGCCCCATCATTATATAACTTTGTAGGAAGTACTAACATTGGCTTACCAACAAACAAGCACTTAAATGTTGCCAAATGTTTTGAGGTATTTTAGTGGGTTTGGCTTTGGTGAGTATTCAACTGCACCATCAGTTTAAAAAAAAAAACAGATTTTGAAATTTTACACAAATCCTACAATGGAGTAATACACCACAGAACATAACTCTTGACCTGCTACAAGCTGAGGGTGCTTCCTGTTTCTAAACTGTACCACAGGGGACCTCTTTTGAAATAAACAATGCAAATAATGCAATGTGCTATTACAACATCTACTGAAAGCCATCCAGTGTCAACTTTGCCCTATAGCTGCGACAGCTGCATTTTATCTTGTGCAGTTTCTGAACTTTGGTGACCTTGCACAGTGAGGTTTTAAAAAGCAGGCTTCTGTATTCTGTCATATCAGTAATATTGCTACAAGAAATACGCATGTGCATTTGAGTGGTGGAATACAACTTTCTGCTGAATGCTGAAAGTCTCACCAGTGAAGGCATAAGATTTTCCCCACAGGTCACATATGTTCAATATGGTTTGTGGTTAACAAAGTTTTCTCACAAAAGACAGCATAACCAAGAAAAGCATGTTCACCAGGTGCAATGATAAAGTTCCTGTTTGAATTCTTGGGTAACTTTTTGGGAGCATATGCATCACAAACAAAGCACTGAACATGAGATAACACTGTACGTCTATCAAACAGCACAATGAAATAGGGAGATGGCATCAGGTTATCTATGCAGTCAAATTCAAAAAGATTACAATAAATAGATAAAATGTATACAAAAGTATACAGTTTTACAAAGAAGGTTCCAAAAATGTGTTTTGAATCACCAGATTCAGTTAAAACAAACAAAAGTATAATAATAAAAAGCTGGCAACAGACACTGAAATAGACACAACCCACCAGCCAGGGCTGGAGGCAGACAGGCATTTCTCTGTTATCTCAGCAGTACTGTTGTTTCCTAGATATGTGTGCTTTTCCCCTGGTCTACCTAAACTCAAGGACATTCCAAAAAAGTGTCATAGCATCATGCACAGATTGAGACTAGCAGTCAAACAACCCTGCTTTTCTTTATCTGTGTTTTTCCTCCAATTGTTGCAACTGGGCATGCCGGTTGTTAAGGAGCTTCTGTGTCAAACCATTTTATCCCATCTTAAACTTTCAAGAAATGACTCTAAACGCATCTCTTGCACCCACCAGGTCTGGCTCCACTGCACCATTCTACATTCCTTCTCACATTCGGTCATGTTGTGACAGCACCCAGCTCTGAGGGGGGAGGCAGGGGGCAGTTGTCCTCAAGAACAAACGTTGCTACAATGCTGGTGCTAATAACAGGGCTACTGTACAAAAAAATAACATACAGACACCAGTCTGACGTGTGGGGTAATTATGGTAAGCATACACAAACCTGTTATTAGTTTTGGCTGTCGCAGATAAGGACAAAACCAGTCTAGTCATTTTTTCTAATAATGTGACATTTGTGACAGTACTGGCATGAAGTGTCAACTCAAATATTTGAGAACCCATTAACCATTGAAATGGTTTTAAACGTCTTTTTAACTATTTGTTTAGTATATGTTTCTCTTATTGCACAGAAAGTTTCAAGTGTTGAGTCAGACAATGAAGGTAAAAAAATGTATGAGGGAACAAGACCTCTTCTATGGTGGCAAATGTTTTAAGTCTCACGTCATGCAAAATACCTGCAGAACTTGTCAGCATTGCTACACAGTCAGAGACAAGATAATAGAGTGGGAAAATGCACACTTCAGAATACTAGCCTGACAATCAGTTGTCTTCCAAAGTTAGGGGTTGCAAGATTTGATGAAACTGTCTTACAGTATATTGACAAACCTACAACTCAACAGAGATTATGGTTGGACAGAGTATCATGTGTAGAATACAGTATGTCTAAGGTGGATTCAATCTCTGTCCTTGTTATGGGAGATTCTTTCAAACTCTAAACATTTTTAAAACATGCCAATATTTTGTGAAAAATATTTAAATGTCTTCATAGAAATGAGATTCAAAGCTGCTTAAAATCTCCCCCACTGTTTTTTTTTAGTGCTAACTGTTCATCTAGGATCTGTTTGTGTACAAACTACCAAAATAAGTGATTTCAATCCTTTACGTTGCTTTTTTTTCTTTCGACATTGTTTACTAATGGTAGATTAGAACTAGTGGTTACGGGCTTTATCAGATGTTTAAAACGCATGCTTGGATATGACCAGTCACATTGGAAATGTCTGCAAGTTTTAAGTATAAATCTGGGTCAGGGAACAGAATATCTCTGCCACTACTGATACTTTACTAATGTTGAAGGTATAGGAATTTAGCTTGCTGCCATTTTTATATAACCCCAAATACAAAATTGTTCACTGTTGATAGCAACGATTATCTACAGGTAATCTGAGCAAATATGCCGCCAGACTTAATCCTGTATGTGTGGCTCATAGTGGCTCGGATTGTGTTTGATGATAAAACAGAGAGAAATGCAGAACACAACAATAATAAATGTGCCAAGGATGACGCACATCTATGAAGGAACCTTGCATCTATGCAGTCAACATATTTGAAGTGTTTACTGATTTTAAAAAAAATCATATAATTACATCAAGTTTCATGTACATTCAGGGGTTGATGAGGTGAATCATGCAACGAATTATCAAGTAATAAACCCACTATCAGTAGTGATGGATATCTGTTGCTATATTGTGTAGTTGTAAAGTTGGTTGCCATTTTAGTGAGGTAATTTTCTTATTATCTACTGATTAACTGTGGCAGTTCTACAATCTGAAATGCATTTGTCAAGTTTTGTTATTGTTGCTCACAATATGCAAAGCATGCATTGCCTTCAATACAAATGATATAGAGAGACTACATTCTCAAACGCCTTGCCCTTGTCAAGACACTGCAATGTTTTGTAATTATTTCTTTGCCCCTATAAATAAAGTAGTTCTCAGAGGACATAAAAAAGCAACCATTCTTGACCTAATGTTCCTGGTAAACATTAAATACTCCCGACAATTTAATCCCTTTCATTTCCTGCCCAGGCTATGCCTTTTCACTAGCTGGCTCCCTCTCAGGGTGGGTTAAAATATTCTTGACTCCAACTTTTTACACCATGCCCCTCACCCAGTTTGAGCTTGCACAAGGAGTGTCTGTGGTCACTCTGTCCTCAGAAAGAATGAGTAAACTACTTCCATCAATCTGTCTGCTTTAATCTGCTTTAATGACCTTCTCTTAGACATTCCTACACAGACAAGATTATGGTTTTGTGCCAAAGGGTAAAGAGAAAGCTCATCAGTGGGAGTCTGCTCTGCCCTTGTTTGGTCTCTTTATCACTTAACATTTGCCATGTTTGACATACATTTTGATAAATTTGCATGAAGGCAAAGTAGCACCTCATATCATTCTATTTGACCAATCCAATATACTACATGCAATTAGTTCACATTCTTTGCTGGGTTAATATAAAAAGCATTTAAAAATAATTAGAGCAAGACTTGAAATTACATTTGCATCGATTCAGTGTACAAAAAAATACACAAGGTTAAAAAAAAGCTGGTATTATCTCCCACAACTACAAATCAAAAATATATTTAAACTTAAGAAAGTGCCTGTAAAATGCATACATGTGATGTGAATAAAGTGAATTCTTCCAAGACAGTAACAACTGCTCTAGGAATAATGTCTCAACCATCAAAGTTTGGATATGTTCTGTGATTAAAGAGTACACCAAAGATACTCAATAAAGTAACCTTAAAGTGCAGATAACATGTCTTCCCAACTAGCAGTGAGAATAAATTAAACCAACACAGTGAGCATGTGTTTGGCAAGGTAGGTGTCACCATACTGCTGTTTGCTTTAGAAGAACCAGTCACTCCACACTCAACTTAGGTAAATGGGTCTTGTTGGTTGATCACACCATTACTAGTACTGTATACCAGTCATGGGAAGGCGCCACAGAATACTGGTTTGTATGCTATGGAAGGCTGGGAAATAAAGAGATTTATCTCGAGGTGATATGGGTAATCAGCATCTGTTCAATAACAAGAACTGCTTTTAGAAGGGAGTCAACTAACACTGCCGTGCGTGACACTTTTTCGATCATGTAACCAATGCAAACAATGAGAATAAAATGGCCAAAAGATAAAATTTATTTTGATGAGTTTTCTATTGTATTGCTAAAGCCCAAATTGCCAAATGTTTTTCTCCAACTATATTGTCTGCACAAATCACAAAAATTACTCTAATATGAAGTAACATGAGTGCAAAACTGAAAAAATCTGTAAAAAACATTTGTCCTCCTGAAAAAGGAGAACTGCCCCTGCTTTACTTATGACTTTGAAAGTAAGGCTGTGGTATAACCACTGCCTTGCCACATGTGGCAGTTATTTTTACACATATAAGTTTGACGTCACAAATAAAGAAAGGAAAAGTGTTTTTCCCCCAACTGTACCAAGTTTGTTCATACATTGAATGAACCAACAGAGTAAATAGTTTGAGAAGCCCTTATGAACAATGTCCTCATTGCCTCTCTAAAAGTAGTGAAAGCATTTTGCAAGCCCCTCAGGTCATGTACCTTTGTTGCATTTGCACCTGTTACAAATAAAGGGAAAGATAGGGAAGTGGGAATTGGCCAAGGTTAGTCTCATGGGAAATAAGATGAAGACAGGAGCCTTTTAGACACAACATCTTATACAAATGGGTGTGAAATGTTGACAAGGCAAAAACTGTCCTCAGGCTCCAACCACACCAGATTTATCTATTGAGGAGCAGCTACCAAAAACATTCTCTGGAAAAGCAGGATTGCAGCCAAACTAAGTCGTGCGCTTGTAGAACAGGTCTGCATTCATATCCAGACTATCAAATGGAGGAACACACTTTTGAACATTGTACTGAAATTGTGTCTATTTCTTCTCCAAAAATTGCCAGACAAATGTAAGAAAACTTATAAGAAATGAGCACAGATAAGGGCTGAAATACCATAGAGAAATAATTGTTTTATTGGACCCAGGTGTCATGTCAAATGTTTCACCCAAAAATGAAAACCTATGTTGCCTTTGAGCCTTTTGCTTATATGAGAATGTGACTTTCTGCTCTGAAACCACTGAATTTTGAAAACAGGCTCAATAGTGGAGACTTTTCAAAACACAACAATGACTGAACACAAAAGGTGAAACAGCTGTGCTTCAGGAATAACTGTGGTAGTCTTTTTCATGTGCAGAGACAATAGCAGCAACACAGTGATCTTATTCTCACCTGAGCATGCATTCATTTATTTTCTATAAATACTTGTCCTGTGTATGGGGTGTAGCTGACCATCCTTGGCATACACATTAGAGAATATAAATCATGTTTGTGGATTCATGTGAACGAGTATAGCTTTGGAAATGATGCCTCATGAATGCGTAAGTTTTGAAAAATATCAAGGGTTTTCTTTTCCCCTTGAAAACAGGGTTGTGCAAACGTGTCTTAAAAGCCCCCAATACTGCACTTTGTTGTTACTCTTTCATGCAGCAGAGGGTCAATATTAGTAGAACTGTACAAACAAAGAGGCATTTTGCGAGTGTGTTTCTACATACGGTGAACCCTCACTAAGGTAATGTGATGCCCAGTCACAGCTGGAAGCCACTCGAGACAGAGCTTTAACTCAGAGTATTATAAATATTAAGTTACAATGTTCAATTCATTGTGTCAGTTGACTTGAAACTTGAACAGACATTGCTCTCTCAATATTATTTCAAATGCTTCAATAAAGTATAACAAAAATGCTTCCAACAGAGACATCTGTAGTATTAATTAACTGAGATACATGTTTGGCGAACTCATTCATGTCTGAACTGATTTAAAAAGACCAAAATGTTAAAACTAAATTGAGTGAGGAAAAAAGATAGATGGTAGATATCAATAAGCAAATACCTAATAGTGCAGTGTGAAATTAGTCAATTTATTACAAACATATCTAAGCGGAATACTTCCTTTCAACATCTTTTCAATTCTTATGTTCGCATTCAATCTTCAATTAACAGCTTTTGCTAATACTACCTGTTGTGCCATTATGTAAATTCAAGTCCACAGAAGTTGACTGTGTGGTGAGCCAAGAAAGCCACACTTTGGACTATGACCGTGATTATCTATGTACCGGAATATCAAACCAAACTGACGTTGTTTTTATCAAGATCAGTAACTGGACATATAATGCAACTTGAACTTTCACACCGTATCTCGGGCACTTAACACAGAAATGGCAAAATGAGACTGCATAATTTAAGCTACTGTGATTTGGATTACTAAAAAGACTTTTTTAAAAAGAAACTAGCCGTGTACATCTTGAATCAAAGTCAAAAATTACCAAAGCACAGTGTCTTACATATAGACCTTGTAAAAATGGGTTTAGCAGCTATGTGTTTTAGTCTTCATCATGTAAGAAATGCCATAGTTTGAAGTAAGGCCTATTTTCTCCTAAGAGGTCATGTAAAAGGATATTGCACAGATGGGCAAAAAGAGAAATACACATTTTTCTTTAAAAATACAGTGGCACAAAAATGGAGGCTTTGGCCTGGCTTTTGCGTGCTGCTAAATCCACGTGGCCCAGTGTTTCATTAAACCTGTCTTCCTTGGGTGCAGTTATAGTTACTCAGTTTATCCTTTACAAGTTGGACATCATTTACCACTGAGTCAAATATTATGCCTTCTTATCTTTTGTAAGCGTTCAGTGTTTTCACAAGTATATGAGATCTGAAAAAGTGTCACAAGTATTTCTCCAGGAGTATTTATGTTGATGTTGAATATTCAAATTAGAAGCATGGTTAAAGTCAAGTTTAAGGTTTTGGTTTATCTTTAGAAGAAATTTGGTAACCATGTAATATCAGCACACAAGAAGCTGAAAATGTCAAACTGATGTCAACATATGTACATATACATACAGTATCTGTTTTGTGTACATGCACAAAAAACAATTATATGAATGCTTGCATATCTTCTACTTCATCATTCCACCAGATATCATGGTCCAAAACAAGGAAGGACGAAGCAAAGGAGGGAGGGAGTGACTCCAGGAATGAGCCTCAAGGGCAGTCAAACTGGAAATACAAGTGGGTGTTGCCAAGCTGCGTTTCTTTGACTGAGCATATGCACATGTATATTTACAGAAAATGTTTTTATTAAGAAATCATTCATGCATAGAGATGAGCAACAAAGAACAAAGGAGGAACTGGAATGACACGTCTTTTTTTGTCATCTTATTTCACTCATCAATACGCATTGAGAAACAGTTTCATTTGAATTCATATTGCAATATTCTTGTTGTTGTGAAGTGGTGAAAAAAAACTGACTGCAAAATTTTCTGGACTGAACTCTGACCCCTGAAATGGTTCATCCAGTTAAAGGTTTTCTTGTCAGACAAGCTGAAGAAGAAGTATAGCCAAGTATCCTCAGGCTCTTTGTGTGAGGTTACAGGGCTGAATCTGATAACAAAATACATTTTGTACATTCTTTTCACTACAAGATAGATAAGAATCACAAAAGAGAGACTATGTCAAGAGTGTTGGAGCTGTCAATGTGAAGGCATAGACATTGTTTCATTCAGGCATCACACAGATGTATGTTTTTTTTTTATAAAGACAACTTCTTCAACATCAATAAGAATATTGCTTATATAGGAAGTAAAAAATTGCTGGACCACTTTAGGAATGTCAAACATGTACAGTAAGTAGACAGTCCCTCAAGTAAAGGTTAAGACAGCTCTTCCTACCAGACAGCAACCAGGGTGGGACCGGAAGCTAGCAAAACTATGATCTTCATACACACACACCCCCGAGGGATGTGTCAGTTTCATACACCATATAAGAAGTCAAATAGGTAACAAAGTTTAAAAAAAGGATTCTGCGTCACAGTTTAACTGTTTTACAGCAATTCATCACAAATGTACTGATGCTTGGTAGGTTTGTATACAATTTATAAATGGTAGTTAAGAAAGACTGCTCTGAGAGTTAAAGGATTACTTTCGAACACATCACTTTTCCTTATTAAAAAACCCTTGGCCTTTGTGATCTGTTTTTCGAGACCTTGCAGATCTCACAGGCCATAGCCCGAGACAGAGTCATGCATTGTAATGAGATAAGAACGGACAGGTGGCCCAGTTATCAGGTGCCAGACTGCCTGCCTGGTTTTGAGCTAGGCAAAAGCCTACAATGTATCTACTATTGCTACTTTCAATTCCCTCCTCCTGAAGCTCAGAACAGGTGAAGTATGGAAGGGGCCTCTACTTACACCAAAAAATGCTGAGCTTTTTGGGGAATCTTTAATAACTGTAGGTACCTGCTACAGACCTACCACTAGAATGACAGCTAAATAGATGAATTCCACTTATCACTTCCTGTTTCAATAAACTCTTGTACAGTCTAATCAATGGTTTAACAGTAACGACTACCTCCATGAGTAATACATCAAACAACTTGACACTCCTGCCTGTAACAGCAAGACAAACTGAAATAAAATGGTAACATATGACAATTTATGCTTGATCTAAATCCTTTGGAAAAATGTGTTCAGAAAACTGAATGGAAATAAACTTTCCATCGAATCAGTGTGTCATGATGACTCTTACCTTGCAGTTGTTTAAACCGTCCTTCCAGGATGTTGGAGTATTGTACTTGATTAACAAACGCTGCTGGGGATAAGCAAGGCTGTCTGTCCCTGTGGTCCCACTCCATAGCTATTTTCTGAATCGTACTTGTAAATATTCCTCAGATTGCGAATGAATGGGAGTTTTCGTACATAGCACAGTGGGAGACAAGCTTTCCCACAAAAAATTTATGAAATCCTTTTAGAGGGTTTCTACAAGATAAAAGTTTCAGCTCTCCACAATGTCTTGGTTTATCCTTCTCTTCTTGATTCCTGCAATGCTGTGCTCAGTAATGTAAAACACAAGCTTGAAAATGTGACAGTGTTCATTTCTTCATCTACAATTTGTCCACCTTACCCAATGAAAACACAGTAGTGAGTGCATGAGTGGAGGATTTTTTTCAAGGAATCATTTCAAACTGAGGAACAAAACGTTCTCTTGTTTTACCTCCTCTTGTGCAGAATTTCACCACACATGTGGCCTCTAAGCAAAATTAAAACTTTTGGTTGCACTCCCTTGTTGGTCCAGCAAAAAACAAACAAAAAAGCGCTTGTGATTCCTTTCCTCCAACCTCTAGAAAGGCATTTGCTGAACGGAGTAGAACAGAGCAGGGTGACTGGCTGCAGTCAGAAAGCTGTGTAAACAAAGCCTGCTGCGCCGTCTGAAAATTGTACATTTGCATAAGGTGTGTTTGAGGGAGGAGCACAAAGCGAGAATATGGTGGAGAGATGAACGGATGTAGGAGGTGTCAAAGTGGACTAAACCATTAGAGTGCCCCACACAGTGTAGCTTCAGGGGGATTATTCAACTCCACTTTAATTCCATGGAGCACGGAGGCGTGGCCAGCCATAAAGGTATACCACAAAAGTCTTCTTATCCCACTGGCAGGCTGTGTGGTTCTCTCTACCTCTTTCAAATTCTAAGGCATCATTTAATGCCGTTTACAGGTTTTGCCGTACGATAAGACCTTAAGACAGGAAGGAAGTTACTGTGTCAGTCTTAGCAACAAAAAAAATCTCTTTCCGGCCTGAATAACAGTTTAAATTGCAAAAGTGTGCATCTGTTTTTCAGAAAGATGTCTAGGTGGTGCTGTGGGTGTCGTACAACCTGTCCTAAACATTTATAAAGCTAAATAAACCACATTTCAATCACATTAAGTAAAAATATAGATGCTTTGCACACATTGTTAAGGAATAAAATATGGCTTTTTAAATGTTTAATTGGTTAATTTTGTTTAAATGTCAAATGAAGTGATTGAACACAGTTGAAGAAAATGGAGCTGCTGGCTGATTAAAGTTGCAAGCCAAAAATTTTTTATCATTACTGAATAAGGGACCATAATGTCACAGAAATGGTAAATAAAGCCTTCAAACATATTATTGAGTCTCCAAGGGTACCATTTTGGTGTGCAAGGGGGCTGTGGTTTAAATTAATAGTTAAGGTTTTGTTTTGTTTTTATCTATGCGTCATGATGAGTAGGGAGCATCTGGACAAGTATCATTAGAGGAGCAAATGCCTCGGGCCTTCTACGACTGGGAATTTATGAAGGGGGGCTCAACAAATGAGATCCAATCGGAAACACGCTTACGTCTGTGGAACAGACACAAGGTGATGGACACATGCAGAGAGAAATGAAGAAAGGGTCATTTTTTTATTATCACAGGCACAATTAAACTGATGCAAATGTAATGGCAGCTTTACATGAAGTCATATATATATAAACTGGGCTTGCGCTAGCCGATCGCCACTACACCATAGGCGAAGTAAATTCCAGAGTGGCTACAAGGTTTTTAGTCTGTGAAGCCACAATGGCGTTCTTATTTTCAGGAAAAATCCCTGAGTGATAACATAACAAACTTTTTCTCTCGCTCTCATTCTTATTTCTCTTACTCTTTCAAACACTCGTCGGAGGGGCGCGCTGCGCCGTTGTCTTGTTCACCGAATGTGGCTTTTTGTAGCTTACTCAATTCTTTTGCACTGAGCCACAGTGGCTTAGTCATACTACCTCCTAGTGCAAGCCCAGTATATAATTTAACAGTATCATGTTAACATAGTTTCTTCCATTGACAGCCAATACAATGTTTGGAAATGCTAATAAACACATTTCTATATTCTATAAATGCCAATGAGAGAGAAGCAGAGCTGTGTTGAAAAACCTGCAATGAGCAACGAGAAAGTAATGATAATTAATGGTGGTCTGGTGGGATGAATGAACTCAGAAAAGGAGGAAATGATAGCACATTCTAGGGGAGTGCAAACTGCCAGAGGGAGAAAGGAATGGTATATTGCTTCACATGTATATTTTAACAATCCTAAAGCACAACCCCTGCTAAGGACAGCAGTGCAGAAGAATACACCACACTCCAAAAGTTGCCTGTAAACATATGATTTGAAGGAAATTTCTTAGAGTATGTGCAGTTCATTTCATACAAGTCTTTTGCACCCAGAAGTCCAAACCAGTTTTGTTTTTTTTCAAAATACAATGAACTTTTCCTGACATACCATGATCCTGTTTTGTATCATCTATACAAACAGCCCCTCCCTACACTTGATGACTAATTTCCCAGAATGTTGTCCAGGGCCTCATTAAAAGGAAAACTGTCTTTCTCATATGTAAACGTACCAGTTTTTCTGCTGACAAAGGAGCACCTTTAAATACTGCTGCCAGTTTATTTGCATTCAGGAGGTACTGCTCTCCCAACTTCCTTTCTCCTCTCTGATCTGCATTTACATCCTTGTGAATGTAAAATAAAAGCATTGCCAATTGTATGCTTTCTTCCCTGTTGGCATTAATTTATTCATTGGGTATTATCAATATTGAAAACTTAGCTCCTTTTTTTCAGCATGTGTTACAGTGGGTTTTTTTCTTGGTAATATTAACGCATTAAAAATACAGGCATAACCTGAATATAACATCAGTGCCTTCCAGTTTCAATTCATATCTTTTACAATGACATGGATATGTTGTAATGGATAACATAATGTTAATTAAAGGTATTTTTGTCGCAGTTTCCACAAATACAGTACACGTAACTGTCTGGCCAAGAAGCAGGGCACTAATTTGCACAGTTTGCCTCTCTAGACAAGAGTATATGAGAGTGGTTATTTATGCAAATTACAGTGATCTTAACATGGTAAATAGAAATGTGTGTCTCTGCTGCCTCACACCTGGAGTGAGACAATTCCAACAGACCAGAGGAGTGTACCCAGTCTAAACCAGGAAATGAAGCGATCATATTACAGGAAAAGACAAAGAAAGATTCAATGAAAAACACTATTTTAGAGAGCAGCATGAGCAAGCAGCAGTGTAATGAAGGTCTGACATTTGGAGGTAAAAAGTCAAATGTAGGTGTCCATGAGCTATCCTGGGGGGGATATAGGTGCTGCAACATGTCAAGGAATGTGCACGTCAAGCCATGACTTGTCAAATAATGATGGCATTACAGGAATTCAAATGGCAGAACATCCGCACACATCACCATAATTACATGACAGAACAATATCTTTAAATGCATTACAAACCATCATAGAGAAAACACTTGAAATGTGCTCCACTAGGTCGGAAGACTTAAATTGGCATGTATTTGTAAGTCATTTATCTATCAGACATGTTGACTACTGCAATACTCAAAGCTAATGTGGTGTGTGTGTGTGTGTGTGTGTGTGTGTGTGTGTGTGTGTGTGTGTGTGTGTGTGTGTGTGTGTGTGTGTGTGTGTGTGTGTGTGTGTGTCTTAGTGCCCATCTGTCTGTTGCTCCCCTCTGCTGGGATTTTGAAGACACTGCAACCTGGGTAATGATAGTTTTGATCTTTAGAATATGACAGCAGGAAGGTCAAGTATAGTTGACATCCACACACATCATGTGACATAATCTTCAAGATGACATCACATGTCACCATTCCTGAGGTCAACAGCGTTCCGTCAGCGGTAAGAACAGTAAGACCAAAAGCCTGCCTTAGAAAAAATTGGAATGCTCTGTGGTTACTCTGCGGACAAATGTCAACTTCAGATATCAGGACAAGGTAAAGTAGTGAGACACGTTTGTAACGGCAAGTAGGCTGTAGTGTAATCTAATGTTTCCCCAGAAGTTTCAACTGCATTTGTTTTTCAAACAATTGACAAACGTCCACTTGACACCTACACAGTCATAAGTAGGTGTGATGAAATGCTGTAGAGCAGGAATGTCAAAGTCAAATACCCAGAGGGACAAAAAAACAAATTTGCTTCTAGCCGAGGGCCGTACTGGTTCAATGGTTATTAAAACAATTTGAAATGATTGCACATAGCCTATTAAACCAGCAGTGTATACAGTGCGCACTCGCGGATCAGCGCTCACGACTTAACCTCATTTTTGGTAGGCAGTCACATGACACCGTATACACATTCTATTGGCTCATGGCATTCGGTGCACTCTGTTCTGTGAGTCTCGGACTTACTTGAGACACAAAAGTGCTTTAAACAGTTGATAAGAGTGTGGGGAAAGGTAATACAGACAAAAGGTGGTTTATCAGTATGGGGAGGGTTCATAAACGTTTAAATTACCGTGAATAATAAGATAAATAGTTTGTCGCTCTATCGCAGAATTCACTAATCGCGTGTGGCTCCTGGAATGCATTAACCGTGAGGAACGAGGGCACATTATTAAATGCTTAAATGAATAAAGCAATACATTCTTATGGCTCTGTCAGTAATTTCGAGTGAAAAACATTTTCAACAGGTACACAGACAAAAATGAACTTCTTTCAAAAGAAAAATCACGTCTTTGTGTTTGAGATGTTTGATGGTGCCTTCTTAGATTATATTCTTTCATTACAGCCAAACTTTCTCCACACAGAAGGCGCACAGGTTTGCTTTTTACCTCTGTGAACATGTCTTATGACTCCCACCTTGCTTGAAAACCCCCTGTTCTCAGCGTCCACCTTCCATTTACACATTTGGAGGAGCTGAAAGTTAACTTCCGCTCTGATGGCTGGTGAATAATGAAGCTGAGGCCAGTTTGTTGCAGTGACTCTGTGGGCTATCGTTGCAGTGTTGGTGCGTACAAAAGACCAGCAGGTGGCTGTGGCCTGTGGTCAGGTTCTAATAGTAATTAAATAACATCCAGGGGGCCATAGATAATTCAGTCGCGGGCCGGATCTGGCCCCCGGGCTATGATTTTGACATATGTGCTATAGAGAGAATGCTGACTGAAGATGATCCTGTAAAATTCCCAACTCTGTGCAAAGTGTTCAATAGAGGAACTGTGTAAATATTGACTGAATTTTTTAATCATTCTTACCTCACGGCTTTCTTGACACTTGTCTGAAACTTTTGCAGAATAGTGTTTATTAAATTTTTTATCACACATGTAATATCATCTTTGTAAGCTTATTGTGTTTATATTGCATGCTGCCTAACTAAACTGTGTCCAATTTTCTACTTCTTATATGAACTAAATACCTCTTATCAAGTTATCTATACAAAGTGATTGTTTGGACAGAATTACAAACTTCCACCAAAGATTAGCAATCTTATGACAAAGATTTGAGAACAGCTATCAGTCATCACCACAGAATCATCATCTACGGTCTTCTTCTTTTCCTTTCGGCTTTTCCCTTCAGGGGTCGCCACAGCGAATCAATTTCCTCCATCTAGCCCTGTCCTTTGAATCCTCTTCTCTCACACCAGCTACCTTCATGTCTTCCCTCATTACATCCATAAACCTCCTCTTTGGTCTTCCTCTAGGCCTCCTGCCTGGCAGTTCAAAACTCAACATCCGTCTACCAATATGTTCGCTATCTCTCCTCTGGACATGTCCAAACCATCTCAGTCTGGCCTCTCTCACTTTATCTCCAAAACGTCTAACATGTGCTGTCCCTCTGATGTACTCATTCCTGATCCTATCCTTCCTGGTCACTCCCAGAGAGAACCTCAGCATCTTCATCTCTGCTACCTCCAGCTCTGTCTCCTGTCTTTTCTTCAGTGACACTGTCTCTACAACATCTAAACATCTAAACAACATCACTGGTGCCCCTTTGTAATTACTGCATTTGAAATTGGACGGTATAAAGCCATAATCAAATTGATATTGGCATTTAATACTCAAGTATTAAAGATCAAATACAACACACAACACAATTTCCAATGTAAAGGGTTCCAAGAATTGTCAACTTAAAACAACTTCAAGCCAGACAAACTGAATAGTCATGTAGTGTCTACATTGGAAACCAATTATAATTTAAATTTTGGATGGCTGAATTGTAATGATATTGAAGATTTTCACTTTTTCTCGGCCTAAAGTCTATCCTCAATACCTTGTTCTATCACTGCTCATTGCTCTTCTGTGAATTGCACAAGTTGCCACCTGACTTTGTCCTCCTTTTGGAAGTATTTCTGTCTTGCCCTACAAAATGAGAATTGTGCCTTTTGGGATAGAGGAGAATAAAGTATGTTCCCAAGTCTCCAGCAATAGCTTTGTTCAATATACTGTCAATTTGACACCAGTTGGTTGAATTAAAAAAATAAATTATACGACTCAACAATGAAACAAAACTACAGCTTGGAAGGTTAATCCTAAAAAACATTGCCCATGATCAGTAATGACATAAGTCACAGCTTCTAACTGTCTGACTAACCTTAATCTAACATGGGATTAAATGTAGCTAAAAGTCCTGCTGACCACAGCAGCAGTTTTCAGCAAGGGACATGGACTAATATTTACAAACTCAGAAGCTAATGATAGAAAGTCAAGGCTTGAAAGTGTCTGAAAGTGATATTAGAAGCATTGTCAACCTTTCTCTGTGTCCCAAAATTACTTTAAGTTAAGCTGGGGAACACCAGATAAACTTTTTTGTTGTTCAGAAGCTGCAACATTTGTTGATTGACATATTGCACCCTAACGGGGGGAGAAAAGTGCCGGGTTTGATGTGTGATAGAAGAGTTTCAGCTAAAATGAAAGGAAAGGTGTACAAAACTGTGGTGAGACCAGCGATGTTGTTTGGTCTAGAGACAGTGTCACTGAGGAAAAGACAGGAGACAGAGCTGGAGGTAGCAGAGATGAAGATGCTGAGTTTCTCTCTGGGAGTGACCAGGAAGGATACGATCAGGAATGAGTACATCAGAGGGACAGCACATGTTAGAGGTTTTGGAGATAAAGTCAGAGTGGCCAGACTGAGATGGTTTGGACATGTCCAGAGGAGAGATAGTGAATATATTGGTAGAAGGATGCTGAATTTTGAACTGCCAGGCAGGAGGCCTAGAGGAAGACCAAAGAGGAGGTTTATGGATGTAATGAGGGAGGACATGAAGGTAGTTGGTGTGAGAGAAGAGGATGCAAAGGACTAGGGTTAGATGGAGGCAATTGATTCGCTGTGGCGACCCCTGAGGGGAAAAGCCAAAAGGAAAAGAAGAAGATACTGTACATGTTTCTTTTCCTCTGTAAAATTTGCTTTTGGGAAGTTTAGCTATTCATTGACTCACCCACTTCCTTACATACTTATCTGTAAAGAAGCCACACTATTTTTATGGTTTTCTGCTAATGGTACAGCACAGTCAATCCGGGAGGATAAATTAAATTGTTTGGTTTTTGTGTTTGTGGGGGGGGGGGGTGCTACAGGAAGAAAAAGTCTTCTTTGTCACACAATGAGAAATGTGTTTCAATTGATGACAAAAGAAAATTTTTTGCACACACGACTAATTATTTGTCAACCGTCATAACAGACATACACTGCATGTAGATACATGGTGACACCCTGCATCTTCATATATTTATGGAACTTGAATTATAGTTTACCTGCAAGAGCCTTGATACGTGACCGCTCGAAAAGGCGTGCAGAGCTGTTCTCATTGTCCCAGTCTGTCTCTGCTGCTAGGTCCCAGCGGTTGTTGATGTCATTATACTGCTGCTGGATCTCTAAGCTGTCGAAGTCCGTTGGTGAGATGGTGCTCATGGTGTCTGGCCTGGAGGAAAACACATTAAACCTACAGTTCAGACACAGAGACACATGGCCCTTGAAATGTTTGTAAGCAAAATTTGTTAAACTGTGTGATGGTGTCATCAGCACCTTCTTCTATGCTTCACAGATGATGCACTCAAGTTTTATGTGCCAGAATATCACATGCAAGTAGTAGCTTGGACATTACAACTGCCCAGTGTGTGATGACATAAATACTTCAGATAAGTAAAACATTCATCATTAAGTAGTTAGGTTTGTAACGTTCAGCTGAGCATAACTACTCCTGTGAAACATGGAAACTCCAATAATCTAATTTTTGCCTGTGTGTTGATAGCAGCAACTGCTGTCTGGAGTAATAATAGATTTACATGTCTATGTAAAAAATCTATAAATATAACCCTCCACACAAAAACACACACACACACACACACACACACTAAACCTCAACTTTAGCTATTTGAAAATTTGCTTTTTTTACTTTGTTCAAATCATATTATGTCTATTTTATGTCTGCTGTGCTTGACAACCATTCCACACTAGAAATTAAATTCACAACTTGTCAGATAATTGTTACTATCGCTTATGAGGTGCTTGTAGCATGCACATTTTCATCCTGTTTGCTAATTCCAACTATACCTGTATTAGAACAGCAAAATTCTTGAACAGCAATAATCAATATTTAATTAACATGGAGGTTTAACTCATAGTTCAGCTTTCCACAGGCAGACAGAGAATTTGCTTACACCCATTCAGACACACACATCACGTCCTTAGTATCAGGCACTGATGTCTAAAGGGGGATGTACATGTAGATTAAACCCCCAACTGAGAGGCACATTAAGCGACATGAGCCATTTGTTTAAGACCATTGAACAGATTAATAGACAATGTTGAGCAGTTTGCTAATGTATATATTCTATCTTCATGTCTGGTAGCTTTGTCTGTGGATGTGATGCATGACAGAGGGAGAATGGTGACAAATAAATGCTAGGATGCTGCAGAACATGTTTATGGTTCTGTAATTTGGCGTATTTCATTTCAGTTTTCATTTTGGATATCATACAAGCAAGACACAAAGAGAAAATTGATGCAGTAAAGGTCAAAAAGCCAAACCAGAAAAACTGCAAGTATGTGGAATACTGTATGGTTTTAATTTTTTAAACTACAAAGACGCATTCAACTTTGTTTTAAAACAAGGTTCGTCAATTTGCACACCCTGGCCCAAATTCAGGCCATGAAGATTTTAATACAGCAGGAAAAATAGTTCTGCTGCAGGCTTTGATGAGAATACAACGGAATTCAGGGAAACGTAAACCGTTCAGTCTGTCCATTGGAATTTGGATCTTTTTTCATAGTGGATATCCAAGAGGCCTGTAAACGTGTTCTAGCAACCAAACAAATTAAGGGTGAGATGTTTAAGGGTTTAACATTCTCTGAAATTAACTAAACAGTCAACAATGTTCACGTTTCAATAAACCCCTAAATATCATCAAGTCATTGTTGTGCGAGTAGTGATGTTACGGACAAAGAGCTACAGGGTGAGATTTATTCTCAGCTTAAATAATCAAAATGTCACAGCATCTAGGAAAGAGCCATACATTATCCAGGCTGGGTGGCAATGGAGTCAATCTGTCTGTGGGAGTGGACCAGGGTGGGGTTGGAGAGGGGTGGGGCCAGTGAGGTCTGGCTGTGGCAAATGGAGGGCAATCCTTGTGTTGTTGTGGTTAAAGAGAGGCTCAATGTCTGAGCTAATCGCTCCTCAATGGATCAGACAAACAATCCCCTGACCCACTATGATTCAACACACTGTACTCATTCTTCACACACACAAGTGTAGCACAAACCCACACAGGCAGATCAAGTTTTTACACCCCCATCAACACCAAACCGCTGAAATTCTAAACAGAACACAGTCAATCCACCTACTACCCACATGTAACCATAAAGTGTATCAGCAGTCTACACAAAAAATGGGTCAGCTCAACACCCACCATCATGTTAGACAGATGTGTAGTTGACTCGTTCAAGTCCCGAGAGAAACTAAACAGAACCTGTAAACTGTAACTTCATTCCTCAAAGCTAAAAGGCATGATGGAGCCTTATGAGCACAACTTGTTTTATAAGAAACTTCTGGAAAGATCAAATATCTGTGATGCACCTTTCAACAACACTGCTCATCTCAAAAGAAGACAGGATTTAGGCAGTCAGACAGATGTACCACACAACAGGGGCATAAAAGAGATTCTGTGAAAGGAAATCTCCACAAGGCCTAATCCTCAAACACACAAAAGACACACATTAATGTACTGAACGATTTAGAGTCTGTCACGTATTACTCATCCTTTGAAAAACAACACTTGAGTGTGCTATCAAGACAAACAAAAAACAGCAACCGTAACGTAATGCTTTAATGGAATTAGATTCATAGATAGTGTGTAATCAGTGCTGTTGTGAAACACTATAAAGCTAACAAGCCATGGCCTATGTGGAAGCTAATCTTTCCATACATGACACCACCATTGCTTCTCTAAATTCAAGATAGCAAAGCAGAATATTTACTGAAGTATTTCTGAATAAGAACAGTCCTTCTTTAAAAAAAGAATGAAAGTGGGGCACAGACGAAGCCTCAGGCCAAAGCCCCAGTTTCTGACCAGGCAGACTCACAGCAGACTGTCACTCTGATGAGACCCACGATGAAAGCCGGGCGGAGCCAGCCATGTGACAGACACCACCACCTCTTTCTGTCTCCCTCGCAATCTTTCCATTCATCTTCCCTTCCAGAGATGCTTCCCAGCTGGTTTTGTTCTCAGTGAACCCATTAATTGGAGAAATAGTGCCACAAACAGTCACATGTGGGGAAATAGGCCAGTGAACATTAGCCATCCACGCTACGACTCAGACACAAACGCTTCATATAACACAAAACAAAGAAGGTATCTGGGTTACCATAAAACCCTTACCAAAAGTCAATAGCATACAATATAAATTAAGTTTTAAATTTTTTACAAAAATGTATATATAATGTACTAAAGGAGCTGCCAGCTAAGTGAATGAGACCAAAATCAGATCCGCGATACCTGAAAGTGCCTGCATGGTGGAGAGGCAGAGCCCAGAATGCAATGTACAAAGCGTGGCTCAACTAACTGGCCCCATACAATGCAAGGAGTCAGCAGAGAGTTGAGGATAGCCGTTCAATCCCTTCCTGTTTGTAGAGATGAGGCAGCCAGAGGCCCATCCACTGGCTGCTGATCCCAGCCTGAAAGCCCTGCTGAATAGGACACCAATGGTCCTTTGTTGACCTGTAGCATCACATTCATCAAACACTAAATCAGTCAGCATACTCTCCACACACGGATCGACAATTTACTTTGGGCTTCAGTTCTATATACAACACAATGGCATTTAATTTAATAAATGTTTCATTTAAAAAGGGACAACTTTTGGGACACTATTTTTGACTGCAGGTACCATATAAAAAATTTTAAGTTGAAATAACTGCCCAAGTCATTACAAAATATTACCTCTTTGACAAATTCTGCCACTTATTTTTTAGAATTCAAAGGTAACCTCAAAATTCTGGACATTTACAAATCGTTCTTATGAATCAGGAAATGACAATCTATTGACAATAACTAAGCATTTTCTTTTTATGTCTCAAATACAAACATCCACTGCATTATATTTTAAAATTTTAATGGACAGAGGCTTAAATTGTGTTCCCGTCATGCTTTCCATGGTTTTAATAAGTCCACTGTGAGACAGTGGAGCCCTGACACATCACAGGTCATTATTTTAGCCAAGCTGATTTTTCTTATCTGACAGGTAACAGTCTGGCCTTTCCGAAAGCACAGCTCTGCTCTTTACTCAATTTTTTTTTGTTTCATAACAGCCAGACTGTGAAAAAAGCCAAGCAAAAGTCATGGTGGTTCCAGCTCTGTTTTGTGTAGTAGCGGCCACCTCGACAACAACAAAGTCATGTTCAACACATCAGTGAATGAATTCTTCATGCAGATCAGGCTGATCGATTGTGGGCGAGGAATGATGCCGAGGCATGCTTGATGATTTGACAATTCAAGAAGCTAACCGTACCTCGCGCCAACAAGACAATATCACCATAGACAGAAATATGGACCCAAATCAAGTATGTGACCACATTTTATGGGTGTCAATGTCTTTTGACCTTGAAAGAGTGCTAGAGATCATTAAATGACATTAAGATATTGACCACAAGTTGATGAAATATTTTTTGATTGCAGTTAACAATAGAATTTAATTAGAAATAATGGAATTTACTGATGTGATAGTGTACCACAAATTATGTCAGCATTTTATATGTAGTAAGAGCCACTGAATGAGGTCATGATGACTTATGAGCACCCTTTGATAAAACAAAAAGAGCACTTAGAAGCTGTACATTCTTATCACAGTTTCAGAGCAGTCTCTCCCACAATGATTAGACTGAAATGAGCACAAACAATGAAAAATATAATTCTGATTACAGATATTAACAAACAGTTCTTTGTTTATCAGTACCCATTGCAAATAATCCACAGGCCAAAATCCGAGATGTTAGAACTCTAACTGTAAATGTTAGAGCCTAAAATGAGCAAGCAATAGGATATTTCGAGTTTGATAAAATGACACACAAATTCAACAACTGCTCTAAATTTCTGCATCTGCATGAAAAGTCTGCACCCAAAAAATGCACAGAGCATAAACAATTACCTAATCATTAGCTGTACATGATTATTATTGCTCCTTTTACACTTCATGTGTGTTGCACTGACCTCTATCTAAACCTCTGTCATGTAGATATGTGGAATTTCAACTTTTACTGCTATGCTATAAAGTTATGATATTGTAACTAGTGCTTACAATACTAAAAACTGTAATGCAGTAATGGGTAATGACACTTTCCAGATATGTCTGGTATTTTCAATATTTCTGAATAAATATTAGCAAAATTATTTCATGTTACATAATATTAGGGAGTAAACCAATAAGAATACGAGTATACGCCGCTGTCAGTGAGAATATTGCATTCATTGCATGTTTAAAGAGCATTTTTTATTTGACTTGGGACTACATAAATAAATAAATAAATAAAAGCCATAAAACTGCTATCTATTGAACGCAACAGCCAATTAAGCATCAAAATTTTGTAACAGTTTTAACTCATTTACAGGTGAATTACAGGGACAAAAAACATTATTTTAATTTAAAAAATTAATTGATGGAAATAAAAGTATTTCATGTCCCTAAAAAAAAAAAAAAATTTTTAAATTTAAAAAATATTTTCTGGTCTCCTTGAATGACATACACACACAGAAAACAAAACTTTGGAACATAACACCATACAATTAATAAATGACTCTGCTGACTGCTAGTCTTGAAGGGAAATGATGGCCATCACTGCTCTCTCTGTGTGCAATGTCACTTTCTGGCCTCAGAACAAAGGCCACACGTGCCAAAAGGGCTTTCAGATGGTTTGAATCTGACATTACTGCAAGTGAGAGGCCAAATAAATATGGAAGAAAGCACTTTAACTCAAGATACTTTCCATTGTAATGTAATGTTGAAGTATACAGAGATTGAAATGCTATATGAAAACAGTACATCTGTGAGCACTCCTTGATACATGAGGTGTGTGCAGGGGTACTAATATGGTTCACTGCAGCACAATGACAGCATGAATGGCAGGAACTAAAAAAGAAGGCGTGTTCCAGAGGGATTTTAAGCATCAGCACTATGGGGGGCCCACATTCACAGACCAATTCCATTGTTGAACTCTGTTCATCTGGCCAGCCATCCAGCAGACCAGTTAACAGCCGTATCTCATTCGTCTATCATCACAACCAGGCTGTGTCTCATCAAAAGGGTTGTACAGTCTGTCTGACCACCAATACTTCAACGAGGTACACACAAGGGCTTCTAAGAACAACCACAATAAGTCTACACAGATACAACAATGCAAACATATTTTAGCCAGTGTGAGCACATTTTACCCAGTTAGCTTGGAAAATGGAAATGTTCTTCCAGGACACACTACAAACTTAAATGGATTACAAACCATTTTCTAAAAACAGACAACAAAAAAGGGACATAATATATATGTATATATTCTTCACGTTTATGGAATAATTGTATCTGTGTCACTAGTCCTAAGCAGATCTCAGACGTGCTTGTGTGTGCGAGATGGTGTTGAGCGATATCGTAGCACGCTTCTGCGGTTATATTTCAGCCTGGGCTCCAGAGAGATATTGTTAATTATTAAGTACTGTTTGTAGCCTGAGTCAACCTCACACATAATGCTGCCTGGAGACAAAGGTCCATGAACACCATTTCTACAGAAATGGAAACCCATCCTGTCGCCCTCTGGTGGTGGAAGTCTAAAATCAAACAAACAAAGCCTGGGTACTTACTGTAAACGGGTTAAATATTTAAATGAACGAATCTTCATTACTTTGCATTCTTAAATTACTGAAAATTAAAGCTGACATAGTCACACCACCATACTTAAAGGATAAAATAACAGCTAAAATCCCAGACAATATGAAACTTCATATTAGTGTAAGTTCAGTATACTTCTGTTAAATAACAATGTAAATGAAAAGGATGCACTCAGAATCTGAAGACACAAAGGAAAAGCTAAAACATGCATAGCACTAATTGGTAAAAGTAGTCAATTATACCTAAGATCTACATTGTCATTTCCTTAAGTTAGAAGTGTTCTCATCTCATTATGTCACTTTATTAAATCTATTCTATACATTCATTTTCTGAAGTTGTTCATCTGTGGTGGAATTGTGAGGTGCTGGGTCCAACTCCAAAACACACATGGTCAAAAGGCAGGGTACACCCTGGACATGTTGCAGGTTCATCACAGGGCCAAACAACTCGAACAACAATTTAAACTCACATTCACACTTATGAGCCAATTACAGTCACAGATTCTCCTATATTGCATGGTTTGTGTCTGTGGGACGAATAAAAATGAGCAAAGATGCAGACACAGAAAGAACATGCTAACTTTACACAAAAAAGTCCTATGTCAATAAATGACCATCCTGTAAATGAGAAGCTGTGCATTCACCAAATAGTCCTTTAAAAACACCTAGCCATATATATTTTGGTAGTCTGTTGCTATAGCTAGCAATAATTCTTACTTACAATGTGCATTTGAAAGAATTTGCTGATTCAATACATATCAGATGAAGAGGCTAGAATTTCTAATATTTTGCATCTGAAAATGGAGGGTTTTAGTGTTGCATAGGTACATTTTGTCTTAAATGTACTACCTTTTTCTGTCTCCTGCAATGATGTTGTGTTGACTAACATGGTAGAAGGCAGTTTATACAAAATAAATAGTTGCCATGAATGTTTGAATACAAACTATGAAAAAGGCAGCCACAGACTGCAACATCCCGCGACACACCTGAATTCAAAATTTTACCCTGACCTATTAGCATAGGTCAAAGATCAAAGCTAGTACTCTGACCTACTTTCATAGATCAATACACTAGCTTTGATCAAAGGTCTTACTTACACTGGCCTTCTGCCTCGTCTTTCTATCTTATCCAGTTCCTGAGTGTACAAAAGTTGAAATTTGACCTTGACCTAGTTTTCTCAAGGTCATCATCTCATTTTCATCCCCTTTGCTGCCCGAGTAATGTGTTTTGTTTTTTGAGCTATGCAAGTAGGTCAGGGTAAATCTTTGAATTCCAGGGTGTCACGGGATGTTGCAGTCAGTGACTGCATTGATTCTAGTTCTATCTGCAACTGTTGCGAAGATGGACTAACAAACGGACAGACGAATGGACGAATACATAAACGCTGACAACTACAATACATCACCGCTTTGAAGCGGGATGTAGTTAGATAGAAATTGATAAAGTAATAATTCTCAAAGTCACTGTAACACTTGAATGTATTAATGCTTTCTCAAATCGTTATCAATGTAGATATCTTTAATTATATGAATCGGTCAGACTGTAAGACGGGCTTCTCTTTTCAGCTCTCTTACAGTAATTAAAGCCTGCCTTCCTGATATAGAACTTTAACTATCCTCAATGAAGTGCACAAATGCCTGAAACATAGAACAGCTCATCAGAAGAATTCTCCTTCATTATCGGACAAAACGAGGTGTTGCGTATTTTTTGGTCATATTTTTCAGAGGGCAGATGAAACACGGTTACACGTGGTGGCCAGCTATCGTCAGCTCTTAATATCAACAAAAATGAAAAGGTATTGGCCTTGAACGTGTAAAATGTTTGAAGCAAGCTCAGAATTTATACAACCACTAGTTTTGTCACTGGCCTTTTTATTCATTGATATTTTGCTTGTTACATTTCACACTTTGACCAGATGCACCCCGCTATGATTCACAATCCAGGCCAGGAGCGCAGTATAAATCTCAGTTCCATCATAACACAGACGGCATTGTCCAAAGCCAAAAACTGCAGATTTACAAAATGCCAGCCAGCATCGCACCAAATCTTTTTTTGAAACACTAATAATACCAAAGCTTGCAGCCACACAGCTAAGGTCGGTCGGTAGGTTGAACAGTAGATGTAGAATCAAAAGATCCACAGGCTGCTTGTGTGGACCACGCAGATAAAATGTGGCTGCGTTTGACATCGATTCCAACAAAAGGCAAGAAGGAAGACACACAGATACTTCTCAATAAGAGGTTGCAGTTAAACACACGTTTCAAGCAGGCAAATAACACACCAGAATTTACGCTAACTGTGGGTTAATGTAAACCAACGTATACTTCCTCAAACGGTATTAGCTACGATATATTGACATTATCTGTGTGGGCAGCTAATAGCTGAGGGAAGCTAGCAGCGTTCACCTGGATAGCAGACTCTTTCATTAGCTTTGTTATTAATGGTTAGCCTGCTGCTAGGGGAGGATAAAAATAATAATAAAAAAAAAAGAAAACATCACGCTTACCCTTTGTTTTTGTCTTCAGCTACAGTGGCTGTCGATATTCTTCTCACCGCGTCTCTACGTGGGATATTTCACCAGACATGAACGATGTCTGACCTGACTAGCGACGCGCGCGCGACTGGAGCTAATCCGACCCGTAACGCTCACAGACCTCCAGGTGACACGGATAACGTCTTTCCGTTACATCCGTCGCATCCCCCAAGAGACACAATTCTGCCTCCGCGCTGTAACGGTAGCAGCGCCACACGAAATAAATTAAGCTTTTTATATAGGTTTCTGGGTTTCACCCCAGAATAATCAACAGGGAGGGAATAGAAAGCGATGAGAAGAACCGTTCGGAGGCAGGTATGAGTCGGATATCCGCAGCGGCTGCTTCCCCCCCCCCACGACCGGGCATCCAAGAGACCGTTCGAGTCTCTCTCTCACTCCCGCTGCCCGTATTCCCGTTCAACAGGGGAAAGAATGAAAAAGTCGATGTGTGCGTGGAGCGTGTGGGTAGGAGGTGGTGGAGGTGGTGGAGGTGGTGGTGGTGTGTGGGTGTGTGGGTGTGTGGGTGGGTTCTGCTGACCCACAGTCACACGTGAAACAGTATTCACAACAATAACTCCCCAACACTGAAAGACGAACAGACAATCTGGTGCTGTCCCTGGTGCTAGCACTGAAATCCATCACATTCACGGCAAACGGAATAATATATAGTATATAATTTAATATTAATTTTATATTATATTTAATATAATTTTATATTAAACTAGCGAGAACCCTTGGAAATTCCACGATAAAACAAAACTATCAGACTTCATACCAAACATATGAAAACAAATGTATTGGTATTACAACCCAGTGTAGTCCAAAATCAACGTAGTGACGTAACGACTTTGTATTGGCAAATTCATGGATTGCGCTGGGCGTTGGAATCGTTTTGTGAATGACATTGATTGGAACAAGGTTTGGATGATTCCACATAAATATCTCATCTCCAATAAGGTGAAGGAAGTTTCCTTCAGAATTATTCATAAATACTATCCTGCAAATCACTACATGGTTTAATTCAAAAGGAACATAAATACAGACTGATCTTTCTGTGAGGACTACCCAGAGACTGTTACATCTATTTTGGCATTACCCTTATACAAAAAAAACTTTGGAAGGATTTCAGCGGATTCATTATAGATTATGTTTCCAAAGACGTCACTCTATCTTGGGAAAATGTTGTTTTCTGTTTTTACAAGTGCTCTAAGAAAGAGGAAAAAGCTTTTTTTTCTTATAAATCTGTTAATAATTTTGGCTAAATTCTTTACTCATAAAGGTAAATTCAGCAACAAAAAACCTAGTTTTATTCATTTTCTCAAAGATGTTGAACAATATACTGTATACAGCTTATTGATAGCTCTGACAACAAATAAGCTGTAAAGACCTTAAACATATGTTCTGCTTTAGATGTTTTTGTGTAATGTAAGGACATGTGGTCATGCCCCCTGTCAACTCTCTTATATGTTCTCTGTTTGTATTGTGTACTGTTTTTGTATACTGTCCTGAATTTTCTGTACTAAATTTTATTTTAAAAAGAGAAAAAAAAAGAAAAAAGGATTGCACTGGGCGGGCATTGCGAAGCCGTAGATGAATGTTAGCAATCATCTGGAGAAAGAAAGCTAACAAATCGTGAGATTGGGAAAGGAGCTAACGTTAAAGGAAAAGGCCCCTGTCATAAGAGCAAGTGGAAAAGAAATTTTAGAGAAGTGATAGTTCTGTTAGCTGACTACATGAACAGAACCGGATGTAGTTACTTAAAGACCGTTTTTGTCAGATGCCCGAGGAGCATTTTGGATACTACATCGATGCCCTGGACAGACTGTTCGTGCTAGTCAGCTAGTTTCACTCAGAATTCGTTGCCGTTTTCTGTGTCGTTCCTGCTGTTTGGACTTTCTGCTCAAAAACAAGAAAATTGTTGGAACAGTTATGACAATCTAAAATTATGTTAACTGGGAAGTCTATGTATAGTTATTTCTTCTTCTAACATAAGCAGATGCCTTACGCCATATTATTCACGTGATTCCTTCTGGCAGATGAGCCGTAATTGGTTGGGCACTTGATTGACAGGTAGTGGATGGAGTTGGTGACACGGTGACAGCGTGAGACTTTTGAAGTGAGCTTATTCAAATATATAGGTGGGGATAGTTTATTGCAACAGATATTCATCATGAACAACACCAGCCAACCCCTGCACACCACCTTCTCCCAGCAGAGGAGCACCTTCAGTGGCAGACTGCTGTCACACAGCACCTCCACAGAGAGGCTGAGGTCCTCCTTCGTGCCCCGTGCCATCAGGGGGTACAATGACTCTCTCAGGAGGAGCGGGGGGAGGTGGCGAGGTCAGCACACGGTTTAATGGATTTAATTTAATTTAATTTTATACTGTTTATATTTTAATTTTAAACTGTTTATATTTTTATTTTTATTTTTTAGTATATGTACTGTTAATGCTACATGTGTCTGTTAGTGTAGTGTGTAGTGTATGTCTTGTGATATATTCTGTTTTGTTTTTGTTTTTGTTTTTTCCTGGTGTTTGGCTGAGCAGTGGATATGTGCAATTTAGTCCGGGATTATCAAAGTATCTATCTAGCTATCTAGCTATTACAAGTGATTTCATCAAATATAACAAAAATAAATTAAATAACAGACCTAGCCCACTCCTTACAGGCAAATGCTTCCAGTTCTGTAATAATCATGAGTTTGAATCCTGCAACCACTTTCAACCCCCCCATCCCTGAGATATGTTATAGGATACAAAATCAGGCAACTGATGGCCACTCTAGAGTGATACAGGACCTCTCCTGAAAGCAAGCCTCGGTGGTCTTTGGGGTTTGCTTGGGATCACTGTCCTTTTGGAATGTTTATGGATGAATAAACTTCAGCTACTGCACAGATGGTGAGACATTTTCTTCTTAGATTGCACAATGCTTGATGAAATCCATATTAAACTCCACATGCTGCATATTTCCAGTGCCAAAGTAAGCAACGCAGCCACAGAGCATCACTGAGTCACCGCCATGTTACACTGTAGGTGTTATTTTCAGCAATGCTTCATTTGCCCTCCTCCAGACATACTGCTGATGCACAGGCCTGTGAAGTCACAGTTTTGTTTCATCATTCCACAGTAATATCCTTTGGCTTATCTGGTTAAGAGTGAACTGGACCTGACTTTTCTTGTGCTTTTGGGTCAGCAGGGAGAAATATTGTTGCTTAGGCAGCAAGCAGGGATCTTTCATATAAATTTAAGCCTTAACAGTAAATGTCTTTGGTAAATAGTAATAATAATAATAATAATAATAATAATAATAATAATAATAAGAAGAAGAAGAAGAAGAAGAAGAAGAAGAAGAAGAAGAAGAAGAAGATTTTTTTTTATTTTTGCAAAAACACTTTAATTACATTCAAACATTTTACAATTTTACATTAGATGAAAGCACTAAAGTGCTTCAGAAGAAGAAGATTTTTTGCAAAAAAACTTCAATCACATTCAGAACATTTAGAACATTTTACAATTTTTCATTAGATGAAACTTCAAAAACACTAACACTCAAAAACACTAAACACCAATAAACAAAAGGAAATACAATATAAAACTTAGTGCATTATAATAGGAAGTTTGCAAAAGTGAGGTGGTCATCAACTGAAGTGCATAGGATATTTTTGTAACACTAGATGTTCCTAAAGTTATTCAGGTCTTTTGTCATTTTATAGAAACCAAATTCTAGTTTTAAGCGACATCTGATGTTACAGCAAAAAACAGTAGCTGCTACTTGAACAGTATTGTTTTCAATTCTCCTGGTGATAACAACATTTATACATTAGCTCCAGCCATAAATTCATTATCCACTAAACCTTGTGAATTCAGAATAAATACTATGGGTTGTCTGAAAATGATCTTACCTTCAAATCTCTCTGAAACCCTCCGAGGTAAAGTGTTCATGGAGATCCTTGGATCCTGGGTCATTTTGATCCGGTTTATGCCTGCTCTCCTTCTCCTTCCTAGCTTCTCAGAAGTTATTCTGAAGAACGACAGGTCCTTGTCTTTGTGTCTTCTTGCTGATCTGTTGACACAACCGCAGATAACCATGATAGTTTTGGAGTTAATCGCGTCTAGAGTTGCATTGTTTCTTATGGCTGCTAAGCTAGTTTGGGCGCCAGTGACGTATGACGCCCACGTGACCACTGAACGCGGAAGCTGCTGCGGCGCAGATTTTAAGCTTTTTTGACCAAACGGATGATGCTACACATATAAAAATTATTTTTTCTTCTATTTTTCATAATAATGACTAACATATATGTTACTTAAAATTAACTTTACTGTCCCTTTAAGCGACATCTGATGTTACAGCAAAAAACAGTAGCTGCGTCTTGAACCGTATTGTTTTCAATTCTCCTCGTCCTAGTCACATAAATTGCGAGCTTTGCCTCTCCAGAGATAAAATTTAAAAGCTGCCACTTTCTCTGATTCGATTTATTGTACCCAGCACCGTAGATGAATTTCCTGATACTAAAAGTTTCACTGAACAAATTAAAAACATTTGTTAGAAGAGTGAAGAGCACTGCAAGTCTTCCACACTCACTGAAAGCTTGAAAGACCGCTTCACGAAGGGGACAGAAGGGACACTGGCTGGACACCGCAGGGTTGAAAACAGAGATAAAAGCATTGGAACCGATGGCACCACGTAAAATCCTCCGCTGGAGGTCCTCTGTCTTTTATTGAGGGGAGGTTTGTATAAAAGTCTCCACTGTGGGTCAGGTCCGTTTCCTGTCATCCTGTTGGACCAGGTAGAGGGTGCTCTGTCACACAGGCTTCTCTTGTTGATTACTTTTACACATTGTTTGTACAGTATTTTTTGTTGGCCTTGTGCAGGCTGATTTGTCGTTCATCTCCGAGGAGAGGACCCTCCAGTTCTCCAAACAGGGGACTGATGTGGACCTCAGGGAAAGGATCTTTGCTGTCCAGCACAGTCCGTGTACTATAGCCTAGGAGGAGGCTTCTCTCCTTCCCAGAGAGTCTTTGCCTCCACAGTTGTAGCACCCTCTGAGCCACCCTGGTGGACTGGATGTTCAGCAGGGAGCTCACAGCCTGGGCATCCGCCAGCGCTGGCCCGGCGTTGTCCACCAGCTGCTGGAGGGTCATGGTCCTGGTTCTGCAAAGCACTGCAGACAGCCCAGGTGTGGCTCCACTGCAGACATCCAGCCTGGCTCCATGCACTAGTGGTTCCTTCAGTAACCAGAACAGAGAGTCAGAGCTTTTTCCTGGGCTGCTTTTAAATAGGGCCCATGACTTAAAAACGCCATGATAAAACTGAGGCAAACCATTTAACTTTAGAAACTTAGAGTCCATTAAAACAGTGCAGCATCCAGGTCCAAGTTACTCACTCGTCTGAATATGCAGCAGGCCACCTCTCTCCACGTCAGATCCGCTGGTCCGGTCAGAAATCGCTGGATGAACTGTAATCTGAACCTGGCTGTTGTACTAGCCAGGTGGATGAGGCCTTGTCCCCCCTCCTCTCTTGATAAAAACAACACTCCTTGAGGCACCCACTGCAGCCCATCCCAGAAAAAGTTAACAAGTTTGGTCTGGATCTGGACTAGAAACCCTGATGGGGGGTCCATACAGGCCAAGCGGTGCCACAGCTGTGAGGCCACCAGGTTGTTTGTCACTAAAACTCCACCTCTGTACGACATTCTGGGGAGCAACCATTTCCATTTTTTAAGTTTCCCTTCTATTTTTTCAATGACCCTCTCCCAGTTCTTCCTGGTTGTTGTCTCATTTCCCAGGTACACACCGAGATATTTGAGACCATCACACTTGCAACACAAGTTTTGAGGAAGAACCGGGAGGTTGCCATGCCACTCATCAACAGCAAGGGCTTCACTTTTGTTCCAGTTTACTTTTGCAGCAGTTAAAACATTGAATGAGTTTGTCAAACCCACCAAAACATCAACATCCCTTTGGTTTTTGATAAGAACAACAACATCATCAGCATAGGCAGATAAAAGAATGCTCTCTCTAACACTAGGTAAAATCAAACCATCGATGCTTTTGCATAATACTGAATATAAAGTTAATATCGTAATACCTTTCTTTAAGTTTTCCCTCACTTATTTTGATTTTTTCCTTCTGGTAAATTATTCCTGAGATAATATAAAGCACTTCGTTGTTGTGTACCATCAGGATTTAGATTTATCACAAAGTCCTTGAAATATCCATATTTGAGACAGGCTGAAAACCATGATGGGTTTTTATTCCTCTGTTTTCCTCTTTCAGGGTGGCGCAGGGGGTAGCGCTGTCACCTCACAACACGGCGGTTCTGGGTTTGAGTCCCGCTCTGTGCGGAGTTTGCATGCTCTCCCCGTGTCTGCATGGGTTCTCTCCAGGTTCTCTGGCTTCCTCCCACCTCCAAAAGCATGCAGTTGATTGGCCAGTCCCAAATTGCACGTAGGAGTGAGTGTGTGTATGCATGGTTGTCTGTCTTTGTATGTGGCTCTGCGGTGCATTGGCATCGTGCCCAGAGTGTCCCCTGCCTCACGCTCTATGCCAGCTGGGATAGGCTCCAGCTCCCCGTGACCCGCTGCGGACGATAAAGCGGCAGAAAATGGATGGATAGATGGATGGATGTTTTCCTCTTCCATGCCATAATATGAGCAGTGATCTGATACTGAGAGGCTTTTTGGACCAGAGCTCTAATATTTGAAATATGTTTGAGTCTTAGTGTTTTTTATGTGCACAGTACCTCTATAGGATGAATACGAGTATGGGTGTAGCTGAACCAACAAAATGGTGGTGGTGAAGTTTAGAATAGCATGCTGCTCATTATAAGCAGTTAGTGATAATGGAAATCTCTGTTGTGTTGCTGCCGTGGCTTGTCTCTAGTATTTTTTACTGTCAATGTGTTAGTGTGGTTCAAGCTTTGTCAGTGGGAGGGATATTTTAAACTACAGCTTTGCATCGGAGGTCACTATTGATATGTACCCACATGTTTTAGGAAATATGTCCCTGCTCACAATGTTTTGTGCACTAAAACCAATCATATATTTAATCTTAAACATATTTCAGGCCTCTAGTATTATTATATATTATCTCACAATAGTGAATTTTCCATGAGCACCAGAAGTTTACACACCAGATATAAAACATTTATTCTATCACATTGTTGGTGTGTTAAGTATCTTAATGACATTTATTAAGTCCTATTGTAAAAACTTTTTCAATATAACATAAAATCACATAAAATCACATAAGACAGCTAAAGACCATTTTAAACACATTGGATCATCACAAACCCACAATATTCATTTGTGTGCCACCCTACAGTGGAGAAAATGCCTGTAAGCTGCAGTAAGTATTTGAAAAAAATGGCATCCATGTTGTTGTGGTCAAATGTTTATTTAGATCCCTGTGTTTTTATGACACTGTGCAGTTGTTATAACATCTTGAAGTTTTTGTAAACTCAACCAGACAACATTCAGGAGGCACAGACACCAATTCTGCTTGTTATTCAAGAAAAACCAATTTTCACTTATAGGGTTGTTTTTTCCAGATTAATTTCCTCACAGCAGCCCCACCCAGTTTCATGTTGATCCCTGTGGTTTTTATGTTTGACAAAAAACAAGTATAAAATTCCAAATGGAGAAACCTGACCCAAAACACAGTATTCTTGGCAGAGATATTGGTTTCACCATAAATTCAGTACATCATATATTCTGTACACCAGTGTCTTACCACTTAAAGTTGGTGCCTGAATTCTTCCAGCCCTGCTTAGTTTCACAATTTCTGGGGCAGCAGTGGCTCAGCGGTAGAGCAGATGTCTATTAGACAGATAGCCCCAGCCATCGGTAGATCGAATCCCGCTCCCACCATGATGTCACCAGGAGTGTGAGCTGACGGTGGGAGGTGTCAGCTCACCTCCCAGCCACTGCTGAGGCGCCCTTGAGCAAGGCGCCATCCCCCCTACAAGCTGCTCAATTTGGGGCGCGGTCCGAAGCCGCTGCCCGTCACTCTGCCTCCCAGTGTGTGTGTAGTTTGATGTGAATATATTAACTGCATGCTTACAGGCCCCCTTGTGTGCTGTGTTCAGGGGCCCTGTATACTGTCAACTAACCTGAGTGGCCATGTAATTTCCCCTTGCGGGGATCAATAAAGTATACTTCTTCTTCGTCTTCTTCAATTGTGGTTCATTCATAACACAGTAGTTCCATTATCATCATGACTATGAGGTATGTTAGCATTATTGCGCTGACTGACACTTTAAAATTGTAGTAATCACCCACGAGGTTATCCATGGTTTGGCTCTGGATTACTTTAAAAACACTTTTAACTGCTTATACCCTTAGATCAGCTGATGGAGACCTTTTATCTGTTCCACCAGCCAGAGTTACTGGGATATTTCAAGTTACTGCCCCTCAGCTTTGGAACACCCTCAGTGCGAGACAGGCAGATTCCACAGCAGCTTTAAGGGCCTCTTTAACTGTTTTACAAGGCAACCCATGCCTTTGTTGTTGTTCTTACCACAGTCCTTCATATTTCCTCTTATGTTACTAATTATTGTGTTTTATTTGTTGTCATGACATATTTAATTACATCTTATAATTATATATATTTATATATAATTACATATATTTGATTACATCTTGCTTCAAAGTGGTGATGTATTGTTATTGTCAGTGTTCATGTGTTCGTTCATCCGTCCGTTAGTATGTCCACCAAATAACTTCGCAACCATTGCAGATAGAAATTTGAAACAAAAAGCACATTACTCCGGCAGCAAAGGGGATGAAAATGAGATGATGACCTTGACCTTGAGAAAACTAGGTCAAAGTCAAATTTCAACTTTTGTACTTTCAGGAACTGGACAAGATAGAAAAACGAGGGAGAAGACCAGTGTGAGTAGGACCATAGATCAAAGCTAGTGCTTTGATCAAAGCTAGTGCTTTGATAAAAGCTAGTGATTTGATCAATGACAGTAGGTCAGAGCACTAGCTTTGATCTTTGACGTATGCTACTAAGTCAGGGTAAAATTTTTAATTCAGGTCTGTGACTGCATTGGTTCTAGTTTTTTTTTACTACTATATATAAAATAATACACTTTCATTTATTTGAAATGTAAAACGTCCTTCTTTTATTGAAAATCTATCTGCCAGATGGTTATTACCTGTTTATCAGACCTCCTGGGTATGAGTGCTTTTTTTATCTACCTAATCATCCCCTCTTTAAGAGTTAATTATGTGTTGTGTTTTTGTCATTTTATACTATTGCAGTGTGATCAGTATGTGTTCAATATTGGTATCAGGGCTGCATGATACATGTTCTGTCATGTTCATAATAGGTGTTGATATGGTTTCGCTTTGGATTTTTATTTTGTATATCTATTAATCTGGAAAGCACTTTGAAATGGAAAACTGTTGATATTTTACTCCTCCAGTTAATACTATTGACTTTTCAGTCGGATTGCTTTTAATTAATTTTATTGATTCATTCATTCATTCAGGGAGGCACATTGGCGCAGTGGGTAGCGCTGTCGCCTCACAACACGGCGGACCTGGGTTCGAGTCCCGCTCTGTGCGGAGTTTGCATGCTCTCCCCGTGTCTGCGTGGGTTCTCTCCGGGTTCTCCGGCTTCCTCCCACCTCCAAAAGCATGCGCTTCAGGTTTATTGACCGGTCCCAAATTGCCCGTAGGAGTGAGTGTGTGTGTGGGTGGTTGTTTGTCTTTGTGTGTGGCTCCGCGGTGCACTGGCGTCGTGCCCGGAGTGTCCCCCGCCTCACGCCCTATGCCACTGGGATAGGTTCCAGCTCCCCGTGACCCGCTGTGGCGGATACAGCGGTGGTAATATGAAAATGACTGACTGACTGATTCATTCATTCATTTGTTTCTATATTATTTTGTTTTTTCACATTGAGCTTTATACGCTAGACTAGACAATAACTACAAAAGAGGCCCCAGGACTGTCATCATCACTGAGGAATTCAAAGAACAGATCAACATGGCTGCTAATATAAGGACACATTTTAAGTCAAGTGCATGTAGTCACTGAAGAGTTCTATGCATCAGTCAGTCAGTTAGTCAGTTAGTTAGTCAATCAGTCAGTCAGCTTGACTGTCTGTCTGTCTGTCTGTCTGTTCGTCCAGATGCTGTACAATAATATTTATAGCTAAGGGGCTTCACAACTCTGGTCTGTTTCTATATTGATAGCAAACACACACACACACACACACACACACACACACACACACACACACACACACACACACACACACACACACACACACACACACACACACACACACACACACACACACACACACACATTCAACCTGTTTACGGCCACAGCCCCTGTCCCCACCTCTACCCTAACACCCCAGCATAGAGCTCATCCACAATCCACTGTGATAAAAGGAAAGAGCTGAGCGTAGGATATAAGGCTGTCTCCGCCTGCCACAGTGTGTCTAACACAGTACTTTCTGCAGATTACAGCAGTTTGAGCTAAACCCCCCCTCTGTCTGCTCACTATAGATGGGACCTGGGTGAGTGGGGTCAACGTCAGTGCATACAGTAACCAGGGTAGAATTGGGGGTCTTGTGTTTTGGGAAAGTTAGTGTGACTGTGAGGCATCCCAGCTGGGTAGACACGATCATCAGTCTTTTCTTTGGAGCACAATGTGCGACTGATATTTGACCTTGAAGTTGGGTCACGTGACTCAAATTCTTGGCAGGATTTCTCTAAGCAATCCTTGACAAAATCATCTGATCTACTCCAGATAGATCCAACAGGTCTCTGTGACCTGGAGCTGCGTATTAAACACACAGGATAACCTGAAGCTAATACTTGTAATATAATGTCAGTTGTCCAATTAAAACAAATCCCATAGTGAAATCTGAACTAAAAAAATCATTGTACTGCAAAGATATCTTATTGCCACTGGATTAAACGTTTAGATCTATCAGTTTAAGTTATCTTTAGCTGCTACAGTACGTTATTTTGTGAGATGTGCTTCCTCTATATAAAGCTGCAGTACTGGTTTGCATCCTTAGTATCCCCTCTGATGCTCTGATGGCAATTCTGCTTCCATTTGGCTGGGCATGGAAAAGGTTCCTTGCTAAGGCATACTGGCAAGGCAACTTATCTCATTTATTAAGTTATTTCAGGGATGGGTTCCTACACTGTATGTTATCAATTCAGTTGCCCTTTTCATCTTTTATTTCCACAGACAATCTATGGTTAAATGCATTTCATAAATCTACCATTGCTCACTGGGGAATCCACAGAGGAGACTAGTACCAAAAACACACAAAGCTGTTTGATGGAGAAAAATAAACAAGACATTCTAATAGAATGTCTTGTTTATTTTTATTTATTTTCCCATTGATTCTTTTCACTGTTTAATTTAAATCAATTATTCCAATTACAGAGACACTGATGACTAAAGACTAACCTGAAGTGACAGGCTTGTTGACCTGAAGGACACAATCATCTGCCTCCTTAATTAATTCACCCACTCCCTGACTGAGAGATTCGAGTTCCTTGACCTCTCCAGTAATTTTGACACAGACGATGTGGCTCCAGTGTGTGAGACGCTTACAGTGATGCATGTTGATGTCCTCCTTACGTCGTAGGTTATCAGCTACCTGACTGTAAGTCTTCAAGGTGTGTGTCTGTTTCACTGTGTCGTTTGCCACATCGTTGTGAAGAGTCCGTTCCTCTTCACCATGAAATCCACAGACTTCAACTACCAGAGAGAGTTCTGCAAACTTCGAACATCCTTAAAAAACACCGTAGTGTAGTGGGAAATGTTTTAATGTACTTTTTTATTCTACTTATTTCCACGAGAGTGAAAACACTCCTCTTCTTCCTCCAGAAGTAGTGACTGGTGGAGTTGGTTTATCAGGGTAATTCAACTCATCCGATCTACATAAACTAGTGGCAGTCAGATGGTTTCTTTTTCCTTTTTCCGCTTCCTTGCTGTTTGAATTGGGTATTTTGTGTCTGATTTTCTCAGTTGCTGTTATTTATGAACAATAAAGTTTATAGCCCTTCCTTTATAGCCCTTCCTTGAGTGGTCACCTTATCGTGGTGGAGGGGTTTGTGTGTCCCAATGATCCCAGGAGCTAAGTTGTCTGGGGCTTTCTGCCCCTGGTAGAGTCACCCATGGCAAACAGGTCCTAGGTGAGGGGCCAGACAAAGTACTGCTCAAAGACCCCACATGATGATGAAAAACATTGGAACACGTTTTCCCTTGCCCAGATGCGGGTCCCGGGGCCCCCCTCTGGAGCCAGGCCTGGAGGTGGGGCTCGAAGGCGAGCGCCTGGTGGCCTGGCCTGCACCCATGGGGCCCGGTCGGGCGCAGCCCGAAAGGACAACGTGGGTCCCTCTTCCCATGGGCTCACCACCTGTGGGAGGGGCCATAGGGGTCGGGTGCATTGTGAGCTGGGCGGTGGCCGAAGGCAGGGACCTTGGCGATTCGATCCCCGGCTACAGAAGCTGGCTCCTTGGGACGTGGAATGTCACCTCTCTGGCATGGAAGGAGCCTGAGCTGGTGTGTGAGGTCGAGAAGTTATGACTAGACATAGTCGGGCTCACCTCCCCACACAGCTTGGGCTCCGGTACCAGTCCTCTCTAGAGGGGTTGGACTCTCTTCCACTCTGGAGTTGCCCATGGTGACAGATGCCAAGCAGGTGTGGGTATACTTATAGCCCCCCGGCTTGGCGCCTGTACATTGGGGTTCACCCCGGTGGACGAGAGGGTAGCCTCCCTTCGCCTTCGGGTGGGGGGCCGGGTCCTGACTGTTGTTTGTGCGTATGCACCAAACAGCAGTTCAGAGTACCCACCCTTTTTGGAGTCCTTGGAGGGGGTGCTGGAGAGCGCTCCCACTGGGGACTCCATCGTTCTGCTGGGGGACTTCAATGCTCACATGGGCAATGACAGTGAGACCTGGAAGGGTGTGATTGGGAGGAACGGCCCCCCCGATCAGAACCCAAGTGGTGTTCAGTTATTGGACTTCTGTGCTCGTCACGGACTGTCCATAACAAACACCGTGTTCAGACATAAGGGTGTCCATATGTGCACTTGGCACCAGGACACCCTAGGCCGCAGTTCGATGATCGACTTTGTGGTCGTGTCATCGGACTTGCGGCCGCATGTCTTGGACACTCGGGTGAAGAGAGGGGCAGAGCTGTCAACCGATCACCACCTGGTGGTGTGTTGGCTCCGATGGTGGGGGAAGATGCCGGTCCGACCTGGCAGACCCAAACGTATTGTGAGGGTCTGCTGGGAACGCCTGGCGGAATCCCCTGTCAGAAGGAGTTTCAACTCCCACCTCCGGCAGAACTTCACTCACGTTCCGGGGGAGGCGGGGGACATTGAGTCTGAGTGGACCATGTTCCGCACTTCCATTGTCGAGGCGGCCGACCGCAGCTGCGGCCGTAAGGTGGTCGGTGCCTGTCGTGGCGGCAACCCCAGAACCCGTTGGTGGACATCAGCGGTAAGGGATGCCGTCAAGCTGAAGAAGGAGTCCTATCAGACCTTTTTAGCCTGTGGGACTCCTGAAGCAGCTGATAGGTACCGGCTGGCCAAGCGGAATGCGGCTTTGGTGGTTGCTGAGGCAAAAACCCGGGCGTGGGAGGAGTTCGGTGAGGCCTTGGAGGACGACTTCAAGATGGCTTCAAAGAAATTCTGGTCCAGGAGGGGGAAGCAGTGCAGCATCCACACTGTATATAGTGGGGATGGGGCACTGCTGACCTCAACTCAGGACGTTGTGAGTCGCTGGGGAGAATACTTCGAAGACCTCCTCAATCCCGCAGACACGCCTTCCCATGAGGAAGCAGATTCTGGGTTCTCTGAGGCTGGCTCTCCTATCTCTGGGGTTGAGGTCACCGAGGTAGTTAAAAAGCTCCTCGGTGGCAGGGCCCCGGGGGTGGATGAGATCCGCCCAGAGTTCCTAAAGGCTCTGGATGTTGTGGGGCTGTCCTGGTTGACACGCCTCTGCAACATCGCGTGGACATCGGGGACAGTACCTCTGGATTGGCAGACTGGGGTGGTGGTCCCCCTTTTTAAGAAGGGGGACAGGAGGTTGTGCTCCAACTACAGGGGCATCACACTCCTCAGCCTCCCTGGCAAGGTCTATTCAGGGGTTCTGGAGAGGAGGGTCCGTCGGGAAGTCGAATCTCGGATTCAGGAGGAGCAGTGTGGTTTTCGTCCTGGCCGTGGAACAGTGGACCAGCTCTACACCCTCCGCAGGGTCCTTGAGGGGGCATGGGAGTTCGCCCAACCAGTCTACATGTGTTTTGTGGACTTGGAGAAGGCGTTTGACCATGTTCCTCGGGGGGTTCTGTGGGGGGTGCTTCAGGAGTATGGGGTACCATACCGGACCCCTTGATAAGGGCTGTTCGGTCCCTGTACGACCAATGTCAGAGTTTGGTCCGCATTGCCGGCAGTAAGTCGGATTCATTTCCAGTGAGGGTTGGACTCCGCCAAGGCTGCCCTTTGTCACCAATTCTGTTCATAACTTTTATGGACAGAATTTCTAGGCGCAGCCAAGGCGTTGAGGGTGTCCTGTTTGGTGGCCTCAGTATTGCGTCTCTGCTTTTTGCAGATGACGTGGTGCTGTTGGCTTCATCAAGCCGTGATCTCCAACTCTCACTGGAGCGGTTCGCAGCCGAGTGTGAAGCAGTTGGGATGAGAATCAGCACCTCCAAATCTGAGACCATGGTCCTCAGTCAGAAAAGGGTGGAGTGCCCTCTCCAGGTTGGGGATGAGATCCTGCCCCAAGTGGAAGAGTTCAAGTATCTTGGGGTCTCGTTCACGAGTGAGGGTACAATGGAACGGGAGATCGACAGGCGGATCGGTGCAGCGTCTGCAGTGATGCGGACTCTGTATCGGTCCGTCGTGGTGAAGAAGGAGCTGAGCCGAAAGGCAAAGCTCTCAATTTACCAGTCAATCTACGTTCCTGCCCTCACCTATGGTCATGAGCTGGGGGTCGTGACCGAAAGAACGAGATCCCGGATACAAGCGGCCAAAATGAGTTTCCTTCGCAGGGTGTCCGGGCTCTCCCTTAGAGATAGGGTGAGAAGTTCGGTCATCCGGGAGGGACTCAGAGTCGAGCCGCTGCTCCTCCGCATCGAGAGGAGCCAGATGAGGTGGCTCGGGCATCTGGTAAGGATGCCTCCTGGACGCCTCCCTGGTGAGGTGTTCCAGGCACGTCCTACCGGGAGGAGGCCCCGGGGACGACCCAGGACACGCTGGAGAGACTATGCCTCCCGGCCGGCCTGGGAACGCCTTGGGATTCTCCTGGAGGAGCTGGACCAAGTGGCTAGGGAGAGGGAAGTTTGGGCTTCCCTGCTTAAGCTGCTGCCCCAGCGACCCGACCCCGGATAAGCGGAAGAGAATGGATGGATGGAAAGTTTATTTTAGTTACAGCCTGTTTGTTCTCCCCTTTTTTGTCCAACTTTCAGCTGGGTATGTGACAGCCAGGGTGGAGTTGTCCTCTCTGACAGCAGCATCAGAGAAGAGGTTGTGTGAAGTGTGTCCCGTCCTGCAGAACTCCAGTTCTCCTCATGTGATGATGTTCAGCCCATAAGCCCTGTCAGTGAATGACTGATTCCCTTAGAGATATGCCTCAGAGTTCATTCATTTATGCAGCCATTAAATGTTACAAGTCATGGCTTTTACTAACACACACTGTGAGGCAGGAGGTAGACTCATTTTCGTCACACTGCAGTACAGTATGTGCAATAATGTGCCCATTGCTGTAACATTTGAGGATAAATGTGCAAGAATGGATTATGCTGCTTTTATTATAGTGCAATCATAGCGTTTCTGGCACTATGAATACTGTAGCATGATTTGTATTTTATTGCAGTTTCTTTTTTTGGCTCATATTTTTTGTCTCCTGTTGAAATTTTATATTTTTATCTTGCTGTCTGCCTCTTGCACATAATGTGGATGACTGCAATTCTACAATTTCCCTGCAGGGATCAATAAAATATTCCTCATTCCATGTCGTAAAACAGTGAATTGGAAGAAGAAAGCTGTTTCTAAGTGACAGATTTGAAATATTCAAGTCATTGCAGCATCATTATGTTGCTGCATAATGGCTTCCAAATTTAACTGAAACTGTATTTATCCAGCAGCAATAAATGTTTGATGTCTTCAGTAGCCACAGGTAGCACTGGGTTAGAGTCTGGCCAATGTGACCCACTAAAAGATATTTTTATCCCCAACACTTTTTGAGTCATCTCCCAGGGGCAGGTATGCTATTTCTGTGGTGGTTGGGCTCATATTCTATCTCTCCCATCCCTTTTCTTACCCATCTTTCTCCCCAAACTATTTACTGGAGGTCACCCTGCTGCTCTACTTCAAAATTATATAATAATTTGACAGAATGAAACCAGGACAGTGAGGAGCTGTGGTGCAACTATGGCGCACTGGGACACACTGAGCTCTCTGAATGAGGTACATCTGTACAGGGATGCAGGAGGAGGCCTGTGAGTTATTGCACTCATATCTTGGCATGGAGCTCAGCAGACAAGCTGTTTCACATCAGTTCTGGATCACATTATAACTGCCAAGGTCTCATTCGGATGTTGCTTGAGAACATTTCCAGGTGGAAAATAATGAGAAAGACACACAACAGGTGTGAGAACCAGAGTGAGAAACATTGTTGTTGAAGCTATCAGATGTTTTTAAAGCCTTTCAATAACATTGAAGCTCATAAACCTTGGCTTTTTGTGTTTTTCTTCCCTTTCAGTGAGGTAACCCAAGCATTAATTAAACAGGACAGAACAGGAAAACTCATGAGACTTCTGGGAAGATTCTCATTCAGGATATAATAGATCTCTGGGTTGACTAAAGCTAGCTCAACTGGCGAAGCCCCTTGGATGAAAGGTAAAATGTTTTCAAGATTTTCCTACGTCCATTTGACTAGTTTCAATGAAGACATCATAAGACTGTGCATATTATATCATGCTGTACTATGATTACATATATCGTGGAAATGATCCATAAAAACAACTTAAACCTAACTTACACTTTGTATTTTAAGACAATGATGCACATTAAGACTATATAAGTGGATAGATCCCAAAGGCCGTTGTTTGTCTGTGATGGATAAAAATCTATGAAACCTGCACAACATCAGGGTGAAGAAAAATAATTCTTATATCAAAATCATGCATTTGCTGAATTCCATGTGTAAAGAAATCCAACCCACCACCACCACCACGCCTATATTTATCTTGCTCCCAAATGTCATTAGTAAAACTTCTATTTTTCCACTAAAGCTTGTATCACAGTATAGATTGATAGAGAAGACCCACATAGATTGGTGAAAAATACAGACATGATCAAAATTTTAAGACCAGTTGAAAAAATGGAAGAATTTCCATTTTGTATTGTTCGATCTTAACAAGAATCTAAGTACTAATTCAAAATTCAAAAAGAAGAAATGGGAGTGAGACAAAAAAATTCGAGTAAGGAATTTATTGCAAACAACCATTAAACTGAAATAGGTTCTTCATAAGCTGATCAACAGTTTAAGACCACATCTCAAAAAAACCCAAAACACCACCGTAAAATAGAAATAGAATTTCCAAAAATGCACTCAGTGATGCGCATTCTTGTTGAAATGTTAAAAAATGTGTTTAGTCATGCTTGATGCTGGTGTTTCCAGGAGGCTGGTTGAAATGTTGCTCCAAGTGGTGAAGATGGCTTCATGGAGGGCATCAACGGTCCGGAACTGGTGTCCATTTTTGTAAATTTTCCTTGCCATTCAACTCCAAATGTTCTCAGTTAGATTTAGATCAGGGGAACACACAGGATGATTGAAAGAGTGATGTTATTTCTCAGGAGGAGGTCTCTTGTCAGGTGGACATTGTGAACTGCAGCATTGTCCTGTTGAAGAACCCAGTCATTACCACACAGACGATGCCTTCAGTCATGAGGGATTCCCCCTGCAACTTCTCCACATAGCCAACTGCCGTTTTGATGCCTCTGCACCACCTGAAGCTTCATTGTTCCATTGAAGGAAAAAGCCCACCAGATCATGATAGTGCCCCCTCCACTGTGCCATGTAGGAAACATCTCAGGTGGATCTCCTAGTCATGTCAGTAAAGTTGGAAGCCACCAGAATGGTCCTGGTTGAATTCTTTCTCATCAGAGAATAAAACTTTCTTCCACCTTTCAATGTCCCATATTTGCTGCTGTCATGCAAACTCCTAACAGGTAATTTTGTGCCGTTGAAGGAGACAAGGTCTTTAAAGACGTTTTTTGTTCTTATACCGTTCTCTGGCAGATGTCGTCTAATGGTTATGGGACTGCAGTTGGCACCAGTGATCAGCTTAATTTGGGTCAAGGTTCATCCCGTCTCAACCCACAGCCAATTGGATCCCCCAGACTGGGGCTGATGAAATTTTTTTGGGTCTACCAATTGATTTTTTTTTCTTACAACCCTCAGTATCTTTTAAGAATTTAAAAATGATTGTCTTACTTCATCCAACTTCAGCAGCAACAGCACGCTGGAAGATGCCTTGCTGATGCGACTAGACAGTCCAAACACGTTCTAAAGTTTTTTTGCATTTGCCATCAGGAGGTCATAAGGGTGTGATTGCCTGACAGAAAATTGGGCTTTTAAAGGTCGTGGTCTTCAAACTTTTGATCAGCTGATGAACAGCCTATTTCAGTTTAATGGTTGTTTGCAATAAATTACTTATTCAATTTTTTTTTGTCTCACTCCCATTTCTTCTTTTTGCATTTTGAAGAACTACCTAGAACCTCCTTAAGATCCTACATCGTAAAATGTGAATTCTTGCAATTTTTCAGCTGGTCTTAAAATTTTGATCAGGTCTGTAAAAGAACACAACCCATTGTGGTTCAGTGTCTAAATATCAAATTGAGATGGACAGCTATGTTCATTGATGATGGTTTTTTTCTCAGTATGATTTATTTGTTCAAGTTTTTCTGTGTGGCAGCTCACAGTTCACACCTATAGTCTAGACAGCAATATAACAGACTGCAATAGCTTCACCGTGACAAACCTATTTTGGATAGGATAGGATGGCGGTGCATGCACACGCAGTGGCTCCTCTCCCGCTAGAGTGGTTCTTTTGTGTGTTTTTAATGCTTGTGGGTCTGAGAGGACTGTAATTTCATCTGAGCTGTATGCCGTGCATATATATGGTACATATCACAATAAAGCTGACTATGACTATGAATAGGTTTATAAATGGTCTGTTGTCACATCTTTATTGATTCCACAGGGACAGATGATTGATAAATGTTTGTTCAGGTTAATTGGCTGTTCCAAAATTTTGTTTTGCCCGTATTTGTTCTTTAAAAGCAACTAATTAATAAACAATTAATTATTAATAATTAATAATTAATAATTATTAATACTTAACTAATAATCAATAATTAAATATGATTAATTATTAATTAATTAATAATTTCCCTGATGGAACCTCCTGAAGGGATGAATAAAGTCCTACTCTACTCTACTCTAATTGTGACATCAGCCATCTTTTACGCTTAATTTCATCCTTTTAATCTTAATCAATAACTTTCATCCATTTTTTTGTAGACAAGTTGATTGCAATTGTCTATATCTGTTTATCCGTCTTGTGGGTCACGGGCCTGCTGGAGCATGTTCCAGGTTGCTATTGGTGAAAGGCAGGTTATCTTGACCCAAAGAGATGCCAGGTTATCTTGGGGTCACATAAAAGACAAACAACCATGCACACTCACAGTACCAACCACAGACAATTTGATGTGACCAACTCACACCCTGAACCTTCTCGCGGTAAGGCAGCACAGTGGGGAGCTGTGCTGCCTTACCGCCCCAATGAAGAACTGTTATGTTTTATTACTGTTTGCTGTGAAAAAACAAAGTGGTGTGCAGACATGAAAATAAAAAAGGTACTTCTACATCACATACTCGACAAGTTTACATATCTTAAACAAAAATATATACATTTGAAATACAGTCCTTTTTCAAAGTTGTATTTTACTCTTGTCTTATACCAAAGACAATATTTATTCATTTAATTCCTGTCTGATTTGCAGTTCTGTTTTTTCCCCTTGGGGATCAATAATGTACTATCTCTCATCTTATTTCATCTCATCTCCTGACAAAAACCCCCAAATTCATACCAAACCAAGAAATGACTAGGAAACACAGTAGTCTGGACCACATAATATGATCTATGTCCACATTGTGCGGAGACACATCTTTTTTGTTAGTGTTCAGTGGATTCTCTGGTGGGTTTTACAGCAACACCAATAAGCCACAGGGGGGCGCTGTTCTTTAGTTAGCTTACGTCTGGGCTTTGTACACAAACTACCAAATTAACCAATTCATACCATTCATACTTATGACATATTCATCTTGTTTCTAAAGACATGCCTAAGGGTCAGACTATAATTGAGACATGTAAATCATTCCACTCTGACAAATGTCAATGTTTTAATCAGGATGTCTGAGTGACCTAAGAGAGAAGATATATGAATAAGAAAAAGTGACTGCATTACAGAAAGGATAGGTCATACTATCATTTATCACACTTATTGAAAATAAATTTGATAAACAATTGAGTCATCTGTTTATGGTGGTAATATAAAAAAATCTTTCTTATTATCCCACAAAATATTTGATTTATACCAATATTCCTACACTGTAGGACATATACAAATTAGTTAAAAAAAAACAAAAAAAACAAAAAAAACACTCACTATAGCTGTAAACATGTTAGAGTACAAAAAAAATGCCAAAAACGTTTATCTATAAGCAACAATTACAACAGTGCAGGTAAACCTAAATGCTTTTAAAGTCCTGTCCTAATGGCAGGCCTGACTCATCCACAGCTCATCCTTCTTCTGACTGACTGCATGTAAACTCTGTGGCCATTTGATCTTTTTCTGTTTACATTAGATGTGTCAGTATGCGAAAAACAACAACAATAAAAACAATCACATATACAAGAAAAAACACATTTATTACTGGTTGATTTTTTCTGATGTAAATCTTAATTCCACCGCATCTTTGGTATTCTAAATGCTTACAAAAGACTTGATAATAGAGGTCAAACATTATTGGTTTTCCAAAAAAACAAAATTATTATTATGACTAAATATTACCAACAATTCCACTGGTAAGTGCAAGACCATATTTTTCTAGCTTACAGTTCACTCAGGTGCACATTTTAAATTACAGTATACAAAAACGTAAGGATTCTACATCCATGAGGAAACAGATAGGAAGGGGGCCGTTCTCACAGAAACTGTACAATAACACAAAATCAACAATATATGGATAAAAATATAAAGATCCAAATTTTGTCAATTTAGAAAAAAAACATTAAACAATGTGAACTTGTACAGGAATGTTAAGAGGGATACCAAAATATGTAAAATATTGAATGGGCTACAGTAAATAACAATAAACTTATTTCTTTAATGAAACACATGTTTGCTTGAGAACCAAAGATTCATATTATGAATAAAAGATCAATGCAAAGAAAGATAAAAAAACACACTAAAATGGACAACTTAAACTTAACACGTAAAACATAATTACAAACATTTTAACAAACAAACATACTCCTCGTCTTTGCTGACTATTTCTTCAAAGGTTGCAACTGACAACAATATGTGTTGCACATTTCGTATGAGCCACTGAGCTATGATCTGGCTCCCAATGAGAAGTCATGCATCCCCTCTTTGGGCTGTATATACACATGGTGTATGTCCAGCATGTGTGGGGTATGTGTGTTGCCCAAGAATGGTAATCAGAGGTTATCGGCTTCTGCGTCGGACACATATATTGGGCCTCCGTGTGGCAACAAAACCATGTTTGCAGAAGCACTTATATGAGCCGGCAGTGTTCACGCAGCGAGCATTCTTGCACGGACTGACACGAACTCCTGGGTCTGCACACTCATCAATGTCTGACAAAGACAAACAGAAGCAACTTAACATGTGTGGAAAAGATCTGATGTTCAGTCAGTCAGTCAGTCAGTCAATCAGTCAGTCAGGCAGTCAATCAGTCATTCAAGTTTTATGTTGTGTATTTCTTGTAATATACAGTGTAGATAATTCACATAAACATTCGTGAAGAAGAAGATACCAACCTATACAGCGAGTGTGAGAGTGGTCTGGCCTGAAGCCTGTGTTACATTCACACATGGTGCCCAGGTAGGAGCGGACACAGCGACCATTTGCACAGCTGCATTCATCTGAATCTTCCTCTGAACTGTCACCTTTTACAGAAAAGCAGACCGGGGAAAGGATAATGATGGGGTGGTTCTGGCTGAGGATATGTCTGGTGTATGATTATGCATTGACAATGTGTGTTTTACCTGGGTTGTAGTTGGCAAAAGCTGCAAGGAAGTCCTGCTCTCCATCAGATTCCGTCTCCAGATGCATCTCACAGAGACGGCTGAACATCTCTGAACACAGGAATGAATGTACATTTAGCTCTGAAGAGAAGCTGCTGCACACTAGGTGCCCGTCAGTTCTCATGTTTGCTCACCTGAGTTTCTGGATGGACAGGTGTTACATTCAGGCCCCCAACCACGGCCGTAGTGACAGCAGCACTCCGAGTAGGTTACCACCATCCCGTTTCTGGGCTCGCTGCAAATCAAGCCCTCGTCAACCTGCAGGAAACAGACGTCCTTGTGGGCCGCAGTGCGATCTGGATAAGAGAGTAGGATAACAAACAAGCAAACTCTATGAATTGTGGAACTACCGGAGTTTTAGGGTTCTTCCCATTCTAATCCAAATGTATGAAAGTAAAGCCACATTAAACCAGTCCTATGTCCATGCAAAAATTAAACTATACTATAGAAATTCATACCTATGAGAGATAATGGAATGACATATGAGCACATATGAAATATGTCATGTCAAACTTAAAGACAAAGGTTATAAAAGCCTCTAGCATCTGTTTGAATGGTGTTTATTCTCTATGCTAAACATTGACAGAGGTCGCAGGTCACGTAGTTCAGGAGTAGACACAAGAATGTGCAAATACACTAAACGTTACCTGTGGATATTCTCTCCTTAAGAAATAGCTCAAACAAAAGAAAAAAACCCAGCTAAGTCTGAAACACTGTTTGTGAAGTGTGGAAATCTGTAGAAGATAATGGACTTAAACAGATTAAATAAAAGTACAACTGCATAAGCTACCAAAAATAACTTGTGTCATTATGTTTTCAAATGAAAACCTGTTCATCATTGTCATCGCACTTGAAGCCACAGCCACATCCTTAAGATATAACGGAACACAGAGTACATGAGGAGGGACGGGTGGGTAAAATGAATAGAAAGATGGTGATGAGATGAGACAAATACTTACAGCCAAATACTTAAAAACTCATAAAGTATCTGACAGATTCAACTCCATAGAAAGGTTGTTGTTTTTTCACTTATTTTATCATAAACCCGAGGGAAGCCTTTTGGATGGTGCACATGTTTTGTTAGAATTTGTGGTAGGTTTCAATCTAATTAAGTTGCCAGAGATAATAAGTTGTAGTTTTACCAAATAGCAGTTCTACAACGCATTTACTAGTTAACTATTATAGTTCCGATGTTTATAGAGCAGCACATCCAGGACAAATCTATGTAAAATATTCAGTTGAAGTTTTGTGACATCCCAAAAAAGCAGTGCAGTACAATTAGTTACACTCATAAAACTGTATTAATTACATTAATTTCAAATCCATTGCATCAAAAACATGAGTATACATCTTTTATTTAAAACTAACGAAAAAATTGTATTCAGTTCTATATTCCACTAAATCATAGACTGTATTTTCTCTCCCACAAAACAAAAAATCAACTTTAATAACATTGGGAAAAGAAAAACAAATTGACACGCACGAAAAAACAAAAGTTCTAAAAGGAACTTTTTCTTACACTGAACACAGGCTTTTATGATAGCACTTTGTGTTAATACATGCATTCAATATAACCAGTCAAAAGTTTAGACACAGTTGTGTATGAGAAGGTTTGTCCACACTTGATGGTGTATATATGACGTACCTTACTACAGCTACACTGAGAGCTACTGAATGACAACTGCTTTTTGAAATGTGGGTAAAAGGGAAACTGGTATTACATGAAGCAAGTGCAGGCCAGATGGGACAAATTGGGAGGAATAACAGGGAGATACATGAATGGCAGATGGTGAACGTTAGCCAAAACTCATTTTGATCGTCATGCTCAGGTGGACTGACGCTGAATTTACCCACCGTCATAGACGCACTGTTTCAGCGCTGCACTGAAGGTGAGGGGTGGGTCGCAAAAACAGTGAAAGGAGCCGGGCGTGTTCTCACACCTCCCATTCTTACAGTACGAGGGGTCCTGGCACTCATTCACATCTGCAAAGGGCACCACAGACACTGGTTACAGTCTGAACATCTGCTAGGGGCCAGCTCCTGGTCTGTGGGTGGTGGACACAATAATATACAAACGTGTGCTACATCATGAAATTCAGTACAAATGTAGTGTTCAGATTTTCTTGAAACTGTAGCAAAACTTTTTTTTTCAACCTGCTGATATTGAGGCTTCAGTGTGTGATATTTTGTGTTGTACTGCATTAGTTAGTCAGCCTGTGTCACACACTTTAAGCAATCAGAGGCAGTATTAAATGAGATTTCATAGAGGTTTGGATAACAATGAACAGTGGACACTATTATTATGGTTGCCCCCTGTAGGTCCTCCTTTCTTTCCCTTTATGTTCCTGCCATATGTTTTCCGTGCAAACCTCTGTTAATGTGGTTATAAAGTATTACCTAAAATACTGCTGTCGATCTCTTCTAAGCACACAACCATAACGTAATATCAATTGAAATCCAAGACATAACTGGACACAATTTGAAAGGACTTATTGGTTAGGAAAAAAACTATTTTCAGTTCTTTTCAGCGACAACAAATTTATTTCAACCAGCAAAATTTTGTGTAAAATTGAAAGGAAGAATGAAAACCTTGTCTCAGTTTTAGTAGGTCAGGTCAAATGAGAAGTTATCTGAAGATCTTTTTTGTTAATTTTTCTATCTGAGGCCTCGCAGGTGTTCAGAACAAGTGTGTGTCTCCTTTCCACGTGAAGGACTTTCTGAATTTCAGCCACACTGTAGGGAAATCCTGGTTTGGCAGCTTATGTGATTGATGCATAGAGAGATAAATATGTCATCTATCCTGAAAGACAACAGTAGTTAAGGGGTCCTCTCTTTACAACGGCAATGTCTGCATTGTTACTTAAAATATAGCCACTCCAGATGTTGCAGAGGAGAAAAAAATGAATGAGATCACGAGTCCTCCTAGGACTGTTCCTTCCCTGTGGCCTGGCTTAAGTAATGCTTTATCTCTTCTGATAATTGTCTCTTATAATCAGTAGCGCCACAAAGCATTCATGGCCACATCACAGAAGACGGCGTTCTCAAGGGTAACTTCACTGACTTTGCATCAGACACGTCCAGAAATAAGACACAGAGCTGAAGACCCCACCTACATGTCAACACAGTCGTCTCAAAGTCTTCTTGGTGGTCACTCTTCGATAAAAACTATGGCTGTAGTGGGTCTACAAACTTCAGTTTTTGTGATTGATGCACCAGCTGTTCAGCGTAAATTCACTTGTGTTACATTACGCTAAAGAATTCATGCATTTTGGCACCACAATCTCATTTCAGGATCTCTTAAATGTTTATCTGAGTTGCATAAAAATATGCAATAGTCCTCCATCCGAACTGTTGCACTGCTTTTTTTACATTGTGTGGTTTCTGTAGTTACGCTCATGATGGCTACATGAACTTGTGTCCAAAATTATCATCCTGGCTTAGCCATACGTGAAAGTAAACCCTGTGTACTTTCTAGGTAGATCCTCAACAACGTGCGCTCTTAAAAATGTTGGTTAGTAAACTGAAAGTGGTAAAGTGAGAACACAGAACCCTCTACGGCCATTTAAAGTGTGACAACAATATTTCCTGCACCTTCTTTCTTTGACTTGGCACAGAAATCGGTTTCCCATGTGGCGTGTTCCACAACCCCAGACGGCTAGCACTTCATTTTTGCCCTTAGAATAAACTGGCTTTGGCTAGTGCCGCCTCGCTGGTCCCACTACGCTGCTGCTGCAGAGTGTCGACACTCACCAGCCTGCTCCTCAGGAGTCACACAACTGTTGCGATCGGTGGCCAGGGTCCAGGGCGGCGAGCAGATACAGTAGTAGGATCCTGGTGTGTCCACACAGTGGCCATTCTTACAGTTGGACGGGTCCTCACACTCATTTATATCTGTTAAACAAAGGGGTTAATTCCACCGGTCGTTAGATCCACCAAGTACGACAACAGGAATGCAAGGAGATACTTAACTCACCTGCTACTGTTGCCATCACACACTTCTTCTTGTTGGAGTCTGGAGTCCAGGGCCGGTTACAGTTGCAGTAGAAGGAGCCTTCGGTGTTGATGCACTTACCGTTGGTACATAGAGACTCATCGTGGCATTCATTCACATCTGACAAAAAATAAAACTGCTCAGTCTTCAGTGTCACAGACGCAGCTTTTGCTACTTGACATTTTATGGAGTGTAGGGAAGCACTCACCGATGCACTCCAGGAGGTTGCTGTCATAGTAGAAGCCCTGCTGGCAGTAGCACTCGTAGCCTGGCAGCGTGTTCTCACAGCGGCCCTTCTTGCAAATCTCATCGGCAAAAAGTGAACACTCATCGATGTCTGCAAATGAGGAGGAGGAAACCTCATCTCAAGTAAAGTTACACAAAGCGAATTCTGGGAAGTGTCAAGTGGAGGGGCAGGTAACCAAAATTTATAAATTATGATTATAGAACTTATTTCAAGTATAATTTTAAAATTTCAGAGGCTAATATAATTGTTATTAAATTAAAATAGAGTCCTATGGAAACAGTGCAGCCCTGTGGGATGTGAGTATGGCTGATGTAATATCTACCATGGTAGGCTGGCAGGCTGTACACAAGACCTTCATCATAGTAGAGGCCCTGCCCGTTTGGACACAGGTAGTGGAACTCAGCTGGGTGGGGGAGACCAGATAGGGTTTAATGAAGAGTACACTAGATATACTGCATACTTGATTCGATTAAATATGCATTCCCTTGAACTCTGCTCTGTATCGTACCTGACTGGGAGACAGGACAGGGGTAGATCTCACAGTGATCCCCCCATCCCACCCCGATGGAACAGCAGCACTCCTGCTTGGTGACGTTGGTGGCCAGAACGCTGTCGCAGAACACGGTGTCATCGAGGTTCAGGTAGCACTCCTTCTTCTCATCCACCAGCACTCGGACTGCTGCAGGAGCAAACATGATAATTATAGGAAGAACGGGCTTTCCGTGTGCGATCGTACTGAGTGACTGAGCCTGGCCTGTCTTTAACTTCTAAATCCTAATATTAATATAAATTAATCATGATTATTGCTCGACTCCTCAGTCTGTTTGGAGGTTGGATAGGCAGGGCTCAGATGTTTACGCCTGGCTAAAGCTCTGGGTTAAACGTTGTCCTACAGTGAAAACAGAAGAATTCAGAGCAGACTTACCATCACAGCTGTGTTTGTCCTCCGAAAGGACATAGCCGTGGTTGCAAACACACAGATATGAGCCCGGTCTGTTTTCACAAGAGCCAAAGGGCTGGCAGAGACTTCTGTCTGCAGCGCATTCGTCTATATCTGGAAGGGAGATCGCACATGATGCTCCAAGTATTTGTTTGAATCCAAACAAATTTTTTAAGAAGCTTCAATTATTAGATCGTTAACAGTTTAGACATTGATGTGTCTCTTCCTTTTAAATATCAGAAACTGTTCATTGACGATAATAATAATGATTGGTATGGGTACCAATTCCAGATTAGCTGTTAATAGATTACTGTAAATTCAATATGGATGATGTTTAACAAAACTGTAAATAATACAAAATATTAGCTTCACAGACCAATTCGGCCTCACAAATCCCAAGCACGAAGAAGTTACCAGAAACACGTCAGAAAAACTAACCTTGGCATCTCCTGCCTCCGACCAGCATGTAGCCCTTCTGGCACTCGCACTGATACGAGCCCATACTGTTGATGCAGCGGCCCCTCTGACAGTTTGATGGCCTCTCACACTCGTTGATATCTGAGGAGAAGGAAAATACATGTAGAAAGAAAGTAAAAATGTTTTGATGAACTGGACCCAGTCAAGCAATAATAATTGCTGCTCTACGTCAGTGCTGTTAAATGCATGCTTTGCAGAATATGTCATGCCTTCACAGTGGCTGCCTTCCCGGGTTCGCTGGTATCCTGGGTAACACTGGCACTGGAAGGAACCTTCAGTGTTGATGCAATGGCCATAAGCACACAGCCTGACATCCTCACACTCATCGATGTCTGTTCGAGGAACACAAAAGAATTCAGTTCATGAAAACATCAAAGATTTTTGAGTTTCTTACTGCATCTTTAGCAGCAAGTCTCCGTTCAGTTATTAACCACTTCAGGAGAATCTTTCAAGCGTTACGGTAAGATTAATTCAATTAGGTAATAATTAATTTCTCACCACTGCAGCTTTTGCTGTCTGATGATGGGAGGAAGCCTTCATTACACAAGCAGCGGTATGTGCCGGGAAGGTTCTCGCAGCGCCCGTTAGGACAGATGCCAGGCTTCTGACACTCATTAATGTCTAATGAATAGCGAAACAGATAGAAGGTGAAAAACCAAATGATGCAATCACAGGTTTGACAGGTCAGTGCTCATTTGGAATGTAACATCTAGTTTTGATGGTTTGAAACAATGCCTGATGACATTTACTATCATCGCAATAAGGGTTTAAAATATTGAAATTATTCCATAGCTTCCATTTCACTTTCTAGGTGTTGGCTGAAACTGATGCAGATATATTCTATACGATAAGACCACCACATTATATGGCACTGCTGAATAACTGGTTGCATAAAAACTGTTTTAATAACTGATTTATGGTTCAAAATATAGGTTTTTATTCCGATAATCAAACGTGTGGAAACATATATGAGTAATATTTATCATGATTATCATTCTTCTGAGGGAAACAATTTTCGATATGACGATGCTTCAAACACAACTGGAGCAAAAAGCTCTTGTTCATGCTGCTGAGCGAATGTTGCTGCTCATAGCAATTTCTACAAAGAGTCATTAAAAAAAAGATGGACAACCCGGTTATTAGCACAACAATAATACTTTCCATTTGGAAAAGTGACAGACAGGGAGAAATACATTGATGAGGGACTAATTTTGTAGCACTCACCATAGCAGGTGCCTGCCCGGGCCTCGTGGCCAGGCAAACAAGGAACGCACTCATAGGATCCGGGCGTGTTCTCACACTGCTCACTTGGACAAGTGTCAGGGTTCCAACACTCATTTATGTCTGCAAACAGTTTCACAAACCAATTATTACACTCACACAGCGCATAAACAGGGGTGACGCATACATAATACCTGTTTTGTCATTTGAAAGCTTGTCTACAAGCGTCCTGATTGCCGTAACACTCAGTGATGCTGTACCTTCACAGGCCAGATGACGGTGGGACTTGCTCCTGAAGCCGCTGTGACAATCACACTTATAAGAGCCAGGCAAGTTCACACACAGACCTCCAACGCCACAGATGTCCTGCTTGGAACACTCGTTGACATCTGCAATGCAGAGATGACGGTGTCAATGCGGGACCTGATGATTTATAGTAAACCCATTTTAGCATAGTATTCCGTTAAAATTAATGACCTATGCACTTGAGTCTCCCATGTTGCACCATGTGTTTATAACCATGATGACAGCGGCATTTGTAGCCTCCTTCTATATTGATGCAGTGTCCTCTACCATGGCCACATGGTTCTGACTCACACTCGTTATTATCTGGACAGCAGGAGGACAGAGTGAAGAAAGACCACACATGTTGAAAACAGTGGTTAATATTACAGACATAAAAACAGAAAGTCATAATGGTCAGATGACGTAATCAGATTTTTCATTGTGGGGTAATGCATGTGATATTTACTATACCAGCTACCTCTTATGTCTACAGACTGTAGTCGGGCTTACAAATCCAGAAATAGATTAAAACACAAGTATGAGCCAAAAAACACTCAATTCTATGTTTTCAATATGAAGTTTTCATTTTGCTTAGCCACGTAAATTAAGCTGGCAGAGGAACCTCACTGAGGTTTGAGCGTTTTACAGATGATGGGTAAACTAACCTCCATGAGTAAAATTATTAGCCTGCCCCTTTTCCAAAGCTAAGCATTAATACAAGTGAATGAGAAATGTTTGATTTGGCCTCATTGACTCTGTCTCTTACCTTCACAGATGTTCTTCTGAGGGTTGAGGTGGTAGCCAGGATGACAGTGGCAAATGTGACCGTTCAGGTTGTTCTGACACTCTCCATGACCACAAATGTTTCTGCTTAACTTGCATGCATCTGTCTCTGCTTCAAGGAGGAACCACAGACAGAACAACCACCTTATGTACATATGTAAACATTTGTGATACTCTATTCTTTAAAAAAAAAATCTGCACTTGTTTTTTATAGTTGCTGTTTTCCAAGATGCAGTGTGATTCTTTTGATTGATAGCTTTGTCTTTTCTTTTTATGGAAACTGTTTTGGAAGTGTCTTTCACATAACATGTTTATTAAAATGTAGCACAACTTGTTTATTATTATAGCAACACCTCCATCCATAAAACACAGAGAGGCTGGTTCATGCTTCATGTTTGGAAGCAACCAGCATGCAAGTCATGGAAGCCGTTGCTTAATCTCCAATTGGAGGCATGCATCTGACTCCACTTTGGACTCAAAGCAGCAGGCAGTGCAGTTGTCTTTGCTGTTGAATGATGCATTTGTCTTTTTCTTGTAGCTATAATTTACAAACAGCATATGTGCTTGAATATGTGGAGTAAATGGTTTAAACAAGTGTTGAAGTGAACTGTGTTTAATAAAGGCTTATTCTGTTGAGAAAGTCGACATGTCATTTTGATGGATGGACCCAAAGCTCACCACAGAATCTACAGACGGGTATTCCAGTTATGACGTTCATGAAGCATCAGTCAGCGTTTGCAGAGTTAAGTGAATGCAGAATAGAAAAGTAAGCTTGAGGTTTGAGGGACACTCACGAGAGACTACTGTCTGTGTTTCGAGGGGGTCATTGCCTGGGGTCAATCTGATGATTGTTGGAGGGGTGGGTTTAACAACTGTGGATCCAACAGAAGAGAGACTTTAAGAGGAAATATGACATGTTGAACTTAAGCCCTGACATTTTTGTCTTTGCTACAGATGAGTGACACAATTAGTTGACCAATTGTCAAGACGATGAGGTTAGACAGGAGTTTACCTGGCACACGAGGACTGCCTGTGGTGGTGGTGGTGGAAGGATGCTGGGTAGCCGTTGGCTCTGGAGGCTTCTCCTAATGGATGAAATCAAATGATCAATATTCACATCAGAAATTACCAGTTATCATTCTTCTTCTTTTCCTTTCGGTTTTCCCTTCAGTGGTCGCCACAGCGAATCAATTGCCTCCATCTAACACTGTCTTCTGCATCCTCTTCCACCAGTTATTATCATTACTGCATGAAAAACAGATGAAATGTCTTACCGGTCGCTTTGGTTCTAACAGGAAGAGATGAAAAAAAAAATCAGAATTCACATGATGAAATATGACACACAGAAATGTTTGATGAATGTCAGATGGTAGCCGGTGACTCACCCTCCTTTTCAGGCTTGCGGGGGAATATGATGGGGGGGAAGGCCACAGTCACGGTCTCCCTTCTTTTTTGGACATAGTAGCCTTTCCCAGCAGGGCAGATCTTACTGAAGGCCACTGATCCACATATGAAGAGGAGATAATAATCATACTACTTTATTCCACTTTGTTAAAATGCTAAATACATGCAGTCAGTTCAAATCACACAATTCTAGTAATAGTTTTGATATTTGGAAGTGACACACAAGACCTGCAGCAATCTCAAGCTGCTTTTTAGGATATTTTAAACATTGTTTAAAATATCCTAAAAACGTTAATTATAGTGGAATCAAACCATTTTCATCAAGCTTTTAAACATCTGATAGTCGACAGAATATACAAAAACCTATAATAAGTGTAATAGTAACTGGAACCTGATTGATTAGTTTCCAGTGCAAATTTACTACTATCCAATACAGGATGTAGGAACCTCAAACTTCATGAGCAACAGATCATTCTGTCAAATTATGTATGGCTGCATTATTCATTATTTAAGAGCGAGAAACATAACATGTGTCAACATAACAACAGTCCCAATGGATCTTTGAAAATTCATGAAATTTAATGGGAAATTTAGTCAAACTTTTTATTATGATTTATAAAATTAATATGGGAACATAATTTAGCGTATCATCCACTGAAATAAATATAAGTAGGGAAAAGTGTAAGTAAAACTATGCCAACACGCAGACAGACGTTAGTATCACAACATTGTCTCCATTTCCTCTGCATAGAAATAATTTTGCACTCCTCTCACCGGTGCCCATCTGAGGACATCTTTCACAGTTGGGTCCCCAAGCTTTGCCCACAGAGCAGCAGCACATCTCTTGGGTGAGGTGGGTGGGCAGCGCATGCTCGCAGCCCCTGGACTCAGAGGCAATCCGGAAGCACTGAGCCTGCTCAGCTGGAGACTGTGACTCTGACAGAAAAAAGAACAAGTTAGAGAATCCCATTTTAGGATGACATTTCAATTCATTCAATGGAGAAGCGAAGGGAGAACAGTTACTCACCAACACATCGATTTCTGTCCAACACCAAACCAGGCTTGCAGGAGCATTTGAAGCTGCCCAGTGTGTTCAGGCAGTCCCCATTCTGACACACACCCTGCATGGAGCACTCGTTGATATCTGAAAAGTTGAGGAGTGTGGTGTAAAAAGCTTATTTGATATAGTAAACACGGCATCCATTTAGAAAACAATATGAGTGAGTGAATAAAAATCACGTTTTCAGATCTGATGTATCCTCATTAGAAAACTCATCCTATTGATGAACCCTGACGTACCTTGACAGTGTGTGCTGTTAAATCGTTTATAGCCTTGTGGACAGGTAGAGCCGTAGTCTTCCACAATGGTTTGCTTGACTGATGCATCTGAGGGAAGACACATGTTGAAAGAATGTACTTGAGAGGAGAGGTAGGCTGATGGTCCAGAGAAAAACAACTGTAAAAGCACTGTAAGAGGGTGTTTTGTGGTGAAGTCTGAGGTCCCGAATGATTAGCCCTACCAAAACAATTCATGAATAAATAAATAAAAACAGTATTAATAATCACACTTCTTTAATAACTGAAAATGTTCAGAATTTAAGCAGTCATCACTCAGGTCTGCAAGAAGGTAAAAGTAAGCTTGACTTTGAATGTGTAAGATGTTACAGCATGAGTCTGAGGAAAATTTAGAAGGACCTTTAGGCATGGTTTCATTGGATCGGTTATTACTGTCTAACTGTGGCAATGAAATAAGGGATAAAGATAAACATGCAGAGAATTGAGTATAATTTTATTGATCTGAGGGATAGATGATAATGGAAATGCAAAAGTTTGACCTTAGCTGAAAGTGAACAGAGAGTTGGATCTCCGCCAGACACCAATTAGCTTAACTTAGCATTAAGTTTAGAAACAGGAGAGCTTATCTGGCTCTGTCACTTTAACAAAACCCACCCATCAGCAGCTCTAAATATCACTGATTAATACATCCTGTCTTGTTTGTTTAAGATGTAAAAATATCTTGTTTCCTTTTTTCAGGGATGAAGTAAAAGAATGCCAGTTTTAATTAATTTTGCCTGAACATGACAAACTATTTCCTTGTTTCCAGACTCTGTTCAAAGCTGATATTATAATGTTCTTCTTCAGGCTTTACTTTCTGCCATAAATTGAAATACAAAAAAAAAACCTTCCAAAATATTAAACTTTTAACATTTTAACTTGATTATCCTGATTTTCCTTTTTTGTCCGCTGCCTTTCTTTTTTTTTCTTTACTGATGACAGGGGCATTTAATGGAGCACAGCCACTAAACTGAAAACCTTTGTTTCCATGACAGAGTACAAACATGTAGGGTAGTTTTATGAGGGAGCTGTGGGAAGATGGCGCTAACCATTTCTAATTAAAAAAGGGGAATTTATAAACTGCCATGAACGCAACAACAACAGACAGAACCCTGGGCAGGAATCCAGGAATCTAAAGAATAACCAGACGTCCTCCAGAATCGGGTTTTGTCAAAAGCTGCATTGTCTGACTCACAACTTTGAGACGGAATAATAGCAGAGTGGAAAAATATGAGTAGCCAAGATTTTCATGAAACTCAATCTTCAGCTATGTGATGATAGCCCTGGACTGGGCAGGCCCATAGGAACATGCTGCAGTAAAGGCTTAATTTACACATCCTCTTTCTCTGTATCACTGTAATTCCCATCATTTCTTTGCATTTTTTAACTTTCCATTCCCTCTGCCTCACCACCAACCTACATTTGCACAGTTTGTGGAGTTGCACAGCAATTGTTTTCAATCAGGGTGTACGTTTCTGGATAGGATATTTTTTACTCAGAAAGAATTTATTTATTCTCAAGAGCACACAAGAGGTATGCAGATGGATTAAAATTTCATCTAGTAGTACATCAATAAAGCAAATTTATATACAGTACTTCTACAACTTAATTACTAGATAACAGTAAAGAAACGGTGGAGAGTATCTGCAAAATTGAACAAGGCAGTCAGAGACTGCAACATCCCGTGAATGGTAGGTCAGGGTACCCTGAAAGTAGTGCCGGGCATTTGCATAGCTTGGACCTTTCAGGGTAGGTCCAAGCTATGCACTAGCTTTTACCACAGATCAAAGCTAGTGCAAAGGTAGATCAAAGCACTAGCTTTGATCTATGGTCTTACTCACACTGGCCTTCTCCCTCATCTTTCTATCTTATTCCTGAGTGTACAAAAGTTGAAATTTGACCTTCACCTAGTTTCCTCAAGGTCAAAGTCATCATCTCATTTTCATCCCCTTTGCTGCCCCAGTAATGTGCTTTTTGTTTCATCTTTCTATCTGCAACGGTTGCGAAGATATTTGGCAGACTAACGAACAAACGAATGGACGAACGAACGGACAAACACAAGACCACTGACAATTGCGGTACATCACCGCTTTGAAGCAGGATGTAATAAGGGAATTAGCGTTACGATGAAACTTTAAAACAGAAGCGTCCTTGACGTATATGTGACTCACTTGGTAATTTGGGGCACTGATAACACTTGTTTTGTCCCCATGAATTGCCCACACTGCCACAGCAATCTTCCTGATTGGTCAGAACAGGCAGCGGGGTGCTGTTGCACTGAAGGCACAAAAAAAACATAAGTCATCAGTGGAAAATAAAACATTTTTTAGCTTTGTTTTTAGCTGAACTCACTGCTTGTTTTGGCGTGGTCTCCTGAAAGCAGCGACCCTTTGGCTTGTATCTCGAGGGGATCGGGCGTGGTCCTGCCTTGTGAGGAGGTTTTACATCTGATTGGTCGAGTGGTTGAATGACTACAGAGGTGTCTGGCGTGTGGTGAACACGTAAATTTATCTGCACTGAAAAGAGACCAAAGAACAAATGTAAAAACATAATACATACATTTTACCTTTAATTCATAACTAAATGAGAGACGGATGGAGTATTAAGCAATTTCCCCTTGGGAATCAAATAAGGATTCTGAGTGAATCAGAGATACCTTCAGATGAGTGATGCCCTACTTGTGTTAAGGGCAATGTGAAAACTGAGTGTGTTTGTGTCATCTGGGTTCGCCCTATGCCTGCTTGCTCCCCCAGCTTCAGACCATCAGGCTTCAGAGGTATGGGGTAGATGGGCTGCTTGTTGCCCCGCGCTGCTTGAGCTTGCTGCATCTGCTGAAGTGGAAACTGGCAGAGCCTCCCGGTGAATCCAGGTGGGCACAGGCAGTGCTTCCTCGAGCTGCAGACTCCTCCATTCATACACGTCAGCGGACACACAACTGCAGTGAGATGGGGGAGAGACGTCACACTGAGGGGTGGAGACAGCCGACCGGAAATGCTTAGACATGAGACGAAAAAGTTAGTAATACGTTGAACCCTAAAAGAAAAGAGCTGCTCGGGAAAATACTGAATGCTGAATCCACTAAAATAGTTATTCACTAGTCTGGCATTGTTCCTTTTCCATCCAATGACCTCAGAGACAGACTGAGGTTTAATATAATTATGCGAACCACATGATGATGAAGTGTTATATCACATAAATATGACAGACTGACAAGTAAACTATCTGCTTTGAAATGCACCACTGTAAAAAATCACATCAGCCTGACGGACCAGGACCCTCCAGCCTACCGGCAACCGTGTGTGAGCAGGTAGAATCATGGATCTGTTCAACAGCCTTTCTCTGGCATATGGGTTATATTTCCTGATCCATGGGAAAGCTGCTGGCTGGAGAAGTATTCACAGCAGCTTTACTGGGTTTCCCATTATGTTTATTTTAAGCAGAGTGGCTTCAGAAATTCCTAAAATAGAACAATCAAAGGAAAGAAAAAGTGAGATAGCAGGGCTGAGAGGAAAGAAAGTTTAAAAAAAAAAAAAAGTACTGTATATGGAAACCAGACAAGACTAGCGCACAGTTACACTACTAGTAGCGCTACTATAAGATAATAAAGTAACTAGTGGGAACCTGTGGAAATTCCACGATAAAACGATAATATCAGACTTCATACTAAACATATGAAAACAAATGTATTGGTATTATAAACAAAGCGCACCTAACGTAGTAAAAAATCAACGTGGTGACGTAACAACTTTACGTTGAAAAATGATGGATTGCACTGGGCGGCCATTGCGAAGCTGTAGATGAATGTTAGCAGGCTAACTGGAGAAAGAAAGCTAACTAATGGTGAGGTTGGGAAAGGAGCTAACGTTAAAGGAAAAGGCACCTGTCAAAAGAGCAAGTGGAAAAGAAATTTTAGAGAAGTGATAGTGCTGTTACCTGACTACACGAACAGAACTGTATGTAGTTACTTAAAGACCGTTTTTGTCAGATGCCCGAGCATCATTTTGGATACTACATCGATTGTCCCGTTCCAAAAGGAAACCATAGCTGGACAGGCTGTTCCTGCTAGCCCGCTAGTTTTTGTTGTCATTTTCTGTGTCGTTCCTGCTGTTTGGACTTTCTGCTCAAAAACATGAAAATTGTTGGAACAGTTATGACACTCTAAAATTATGCTAACTGGGAAGTCAATATATAGCTATTTGTTCTCCTAACATAGCAGATGCCTTAAGACTTATTGTTCACATGACTCCTTCTGGCAGATGCGCCATGATTGGTTGGGCGCCGTGATTGACAGGTGGTGGGTGGACTTGGTGACTGTGTGACAGACTGAGACTTTTCAAGTGAGCTTACTCAAATATATAGGTGGGGAGATAGTGAGAGTTTCATTTTCACTACAAACATATTTTGGTTAGGAATAGATAAATGAACATTAAAGGAGGCTAAAGCATATTTTACTATATCCAAACTCCATAATTACTGCAATCCACCTTAAACCAAGAGCTATACGAGTCCTTCTGAACAAACTATAGAATATATGAATATATGAATACATTTTTCTTCGATAACAAAAATCAGATTGAAGCTGAGATGCCAGGCCTCTTTCTGTTGCCGAGCCAAGTGCGCACACATGGAAGTAATCTTGGGTGGATTTCCAGGGAGTCTGGCCTGCAGCGTAATTAGGGGACTAGATCACTTTAAACACAGCAGGGACATCCTCACCCAGCGAGTGAGGGAGAATACGTTAACACAAAGCATGAGATACTTAAAAAGCAGCTTCTGCTACATAACACAATATGACAGTGGTGTTAAGCTGCTAGGGCTAGGAATAAGTTTTTTTAAAAAGCAGCTCAGACTGTAGAAGAGAGAATATTTTTTACTGGGCAAAGTCTGACCTAAGAGATCTAGTTTCCATGGTGAAGGTTTCATCCCAGAACTGGATTTAGAATGACAGGAAACTGGAAAAAGATACGGGTCTTGAAAATTAGAACTGCAGACACAGAAAGTCAGGAAAAGAGTTTCTTTCCAAATGTGATTACACAATCTAAACCCACAGAGAGAACGTACTGGAGGAAAAGTCTGGGCTGAGGCAGCGTCTGGCTGGGAAGGTGTCTGAATGAGACAGACAGTGTCAGGGTAACCGCCACGATAACGAACACCAACGACAGGGGAGGAATCAGGATTCAATTGACGAAGCTGGGGACGTTTGAATGAATCAGTAGTGAAATTAACCCAGTCTGATGCCATAGGTTTCATGTGTATCCCCACTGCTCAAACAACATGGGCTGGATTTCTCACAAAAGGCCTGTTTCTTTCATAGAGACCAAACAAAAATTTGCGTCGCAGCAGCATCCTGCTGCACTGGAACAAGACAATGTAATACAAACTTCTGCCGGGCTTCCAGACTGCAAAACAATGACACCAGTGGCCTCTAATGGCTGGTGATGAACGCCTGCAGTCAGTCAGTCTGGACACGAACACAGCCCAAGATACCATAAAACACAGCAGCCTGGTGTGCAGGCTGAAAGTACTGGTGGGGGCTTCTGGCACAGAATCTAATAATATGCTTAGAGTTGTGCTTGTTAAATTATAATTAGTTGAGAATCATTTTTAACAGCACAGTCCATTTGCACTTTTAATATAGCCGCAAAAGGGCACAAGCCAGTGTTTTATCGTGCCGGTCCCAAGCCCAAAAATTACATAAGATTGTGTCAGCATAAAACTTTTGCCAAATCAAACATGTGAATCAAATCTATGACTTTTATACCGAATGAGCGGTGCATCATGGATTACCCCGCTCACCCTCTCCACCACACACTGGACAGAGAGCGGAGCTCGTTCTCCAAGAGACTACTACAGCTCCACTGTCGAACAGAGAGGTACAAGAAGTCATTCCTGCCACAAGCCATCGCGCTGTACAACAGCTCTGAAATACCAGACAGAGTCCCACCACCAGTCTGATGTTTTGGTATGGCTTCACTAGGTCCTGTGTATGACCACTGAGTGCCACACTTATTTATCTATGACTAAAGGCCTACCATGCTTGTGTACTGTTGTTAGTATTGTTATTATTATTACTATTATTACTTTTATTAGTGTTAATATATTTTTTTCTGTTATATTATTATTATTATTATTATCTTTAACTGTCTTATTTTTCCTCAATGCACATTTTCTGTATATTTTCTGTAATATCTATCTATCTATCTATCTATCTATCAATCAGACCGTTTGTTTACCCTTATCTGTCAGCGCACCTGGAAGTAAGACAGGTCGCTGCCGCTACAGCTGTGAGTTTACCACTATATGAGCACAGAGGAAGGGAGACAGAGAAGACAGCATAGCTCCAAATGAAGGGAGGTTAATGAGGAAAATCGCTGGTTAACAATGAGTGGACAGAGAAATATATGTTTATTCCTCCGTCAGGCAGTTCAAAACCATTTGACCCCGTACCTCATAGTCTGAACACGTAGCATTAGTAACTAAAGCGCCACTACGAAACAAAGTGCAGAGCTTTTGCGCAGAATTATCTCCTGAAGTCCGAGCTGAGGGCAAAATGACAAGAGAAAAATGCAAAAGAATGTTCACTAAAGGCAGGGTGGATTTTTGGGTACAATAAAACATCTTTTAGTGATGGGACAGTTGTGAATAAGTGTTTAAAAGCTACTGTTGAGACACTGTTTGAGGGAAAACAGAAAGTTGAGATGTGTGGAAAAACTCCCAATGTCAGCTTCAACAGCAACCAGAAAATCAGCAATATTAACAGCTTAATGCAGCTATTCAGAGAGCACCATGCATATCTGTGGCCGTTGATGAGTTGTAGCTTGTGTGTCAGGTTACTTCACAAAGATCAGGAGCTCTTTGCTGAGTGTAACACCACTATGAAACACACACTGTTTGCATTTTTCCCATTAAAGAGCCAGTTTTTATTTATGCTTTCTGAAGATGTTAATGTTTTTTTACTTGAAGTGTATGCCTTCAGTTCTTTAGGCAGGGATGTCTTTAATTTACGAGAAAAAGATTATTCAGCTCTATTTGCACTTTATTTTTGATTCTGAGGTTTGTGTGTTCTTCAATCTTACATAAAGGCTTTAAATTTATTTCCCTGGGTCTACTTTTAGTCAAGGTAAGGTAAAAGTGCTAGGTGTGCACTCACTTAAACACACCCTGTATTGAAAATTGGTAATAAATGATATTGTGAAAATAGGGACCGGCTTTAAGACACAAACTGGACTTGGGTTTGGACCTTGTACTAAGAGGAAATTTTTATAACTAGACCTCCATGACTTTTAATTGAATACCCCTGCTGTAGAGGTTTGGAGGTGCCTAGGAGAGGTGGAGTTTCTGACTGGGTTGTTCAACAGGATCTTAGATAGTGAAAAGATGCAATGAAGTTATGGGAAAGAGTAGCTGAACTAGACTAAGGGCAGAAGTGAGCATTTGTGAGCAGCAGTATGGTTTCATGCCAAAAAAGAGTACTACAGATGCACTATTTGCTTTGAGGACGTTGATAGAGAAGTACAGAGAAGGCCAGAGGGAGCTGCATTGTGTTTTTGTAGATCTGGAGAAAGCTTATGACAGGGTGCCCAGAGAGGAACTGTGGTATTGTATGAGGAAGTCTGGAGTGGCAGGAAAGTATGTTAGAGCGGTGCAGCACATGTATGAGGACTATCAGACAGGTGAGGTGTGCTGTAGGTGTCACAGAGGAGTTCAAGGTGGAGGTGGGACTGTATCAGGGATCAGCTCTGAGAACCTTCTTGTTCCCTGTGGAGGATAGGCTGACAGACGAGGTTAGACAGGAATCTCCATGGACTATGATGTTTGCAGATGACATTGTGATCTGTAGTGAGAGCAGGGAACAGGTGGAGGAGAAGCTAGAGACTCACCGTACCCTAGGGGTGCGGTGAGTCGGTCTCAGGGGTTCAGCGGAGATGGAGGTCAAGACAAAACACCCGACACATCGTGTCGGGTGTTTTTGCTGAACATACATGAATTACTGTGTACGTTTGACACATCGTGTCAATTCGTGATGACACGCCCCCCTTAGCCATCTCTCAGCTGTATTTCCACCATGTTGGTACCATACACATAGGGCTGTTATGTTATGATGTCTGTTATCTGTTCTCTTTACTCTTCAGCTGGGACCAGGACAGACTGTTTGCAGTTGGAGCCTCGAGGCTCTGGAACAGAAATCAGCTTGGCTGAATCTGTGATTTCTTTTAAATCCCTTTTTAAAACACGTTTATCGGAGGGCTTTTCCAGACTTTACTCAAGATCTTTCATTTCCTTTCACTGTTTGTGAAAAAAAAAGTATTGTTTTCACTTCTTCTAATAGTTTTTTTAGCTGACCTTCTGAAGCACTTTGTATCAAGTTTCTGTCAATAAAGTTTATATAATTTTTACTATTGTTATTATTATTATTATTATTATTATACATATTGTTATGTATATAATTTATTTAATGTATAAACTATCTAATTTTTACATTCTCTAGGTGTACAGCTCACAGTTACAAGCAGTCCTTGTGACATATTATTTTTATGAGTGGTTTTACCGTGCCTCTTTAAACGTACTGCTCTATGTCTAGACTAAAAACAGGAAATACCAAAAAAAAAAAAGTTTGCACTGCATACATAAATTGTAATTTTATGTACGCTTCTTTGGTTGCCCTGTTGTTTCACTTATGGGTTCAGGTCCCCTAGATACATGATGTGAAAACAATTAATCTGAGTTTGGAAATCATTGTGTTTTGGCTTAAAATACAGTATGTCATAAACATGTTTGAAAAATCTCCATAAGTAGATTTGAATTATGAGGTAAGGTCTGACAGCTGTCAGTGTCCCATCAGTGTTAACTGTACTTGATAGGATGTCACTAACTTGACTCATGTTCATCATGTATTCAATAGAAGAAAATATAATACAGTGCTTTACATAATACAGTACCAAAGATAGCACATAAACTCTTTAAACGTTTGTAACAGTTTTATCTGGTCCTCCTTCAGATCCCCAGGAGGTATAAATCATTTGTAGGTTATAAAACATACATAAAGTAACTTGTGTCTTTCACATCTGCCTCGCTCATTTAAGCTGGAGGCACCCTGGCAATGCATAATGTTTTCTGCAGATCTTATATGTGAATGGGTGTGTTCATCTGTGTGTGTGAGAGTTAATAAATGGAGGGTGTACCATCTCCTGGAGAGCCCGTGTGGTTCGGTGACTCCACCACATTGCATAGCAAGGAAAAGAACCCAAAGCTTTAAAGTTGAGATCATAACAAGTATTTTACTTTCCAGTGGACTCTCCTTTTAAAGCATTGCCTTAGAGTTCATTAGTTAAACTTCTGATCCAAACTTGTTTGTTGACTCTCTTCCTCACCTAGCTTCCCAACTTAGAGGCAGCAGCCAGCCTCTGTTTTGTACCACACTTTGGCCTTTATAGATCTAACACATTCCTGAGACAAGAGGTAGTATGTCATTTAAATTCAAATGTACACAAAAGTTGTTTGGTGGTATCAATGAAGGTGAGGCGTGAGCAGTGGGAGGGACATGCGGGGAAGAAGCAGATATCTTATCATGAACATTATTTTCCACATGCAAAGACAGTGGAAAAAAAATCACAACAATCCTGGATCCTATTAAAATCTGTACTGTAATTAAATATGAAAGACTTTTAAGACAGTGTTAAAATGTCACCGTATCCTCCACTGTATTGGCTTTAAAACATGATTTAAAGCTGCAAATAATATTAAAAGCTGTATTTCAAGACAGCAAGTATAATTTTCCCATTCAGCATTACTCCAACTATAAGAGCTAAAACAACAGAATAATGAGACGAGACGACAAGAGAAAGGTGTTTGTCTTCAGGCTATTCTCATTGCAGTGTTTCATATGACATAAGAGTGAGACCTCTTTCGTCATTGTGTCATGACTGACTCCCAGGATGTGTCTTTATTACGCATACCGTAGATATCATGTAAATAGAAATCCAAAAAGGGGAAAATAAAATTTACAGAAAAAAATGTCACATTTCATGACACTTATTGTGATTCCCACAAACTTTTTTTCCTTTAAGGAAAAACATACTGTACATTCCTTAACTGCTGGGTAAGTAAGTCTCGTGTAACTGACAGGGCACACTTAAAAAAGAAACAATTCTTGCCCACAAAAACACATAAAGACAGACTCAGACGCACATTTTCATATTTTTAGCAAATTACAGGTAATAGCTAGAATTGGGAAAATTACACTTGTCTGTCTTTTTTGACAAGCTGATAGAAACATGTCTTTGTACAGACATGTAAATGTGTAGAAAGAAATAAAAAAGGATGTGATTTCTAAAAGCACATTTATTCACAGAAGAAAATTACAAATAACACACACTCACACAAATCCAAAAGAGATTCACGCAAAAAGGAATTCACATCCAAAAACAAATAGTAGTAGAATAATACACAAACTAAACAAAATATGCATAAATCAAACCAACCAATGACTGAACACAAGCTTCTCACTCAATACAGAACATAAGATATTCTTGAGACACCACAAGTTCGTAAAAGTATCTAAATCATTCATAGCTCTGCAATAAAAAAAGACAGACAGAAAGACAGAAAGACAGAAAGAAAGAAAGAAATATTGCCCTCCAAGTGCCCTGTGACCACCCACCCACTCACTCCTGTCTGTCTGTCTGGATCTGACGCATCATCAGCCCCCTCCTCCCTCTACAGCGTCCCTTCGGCTGCAGCCGCGCCCTCCCAGCACAAAAACAACAAATTACAGCCTTACAAACCACAGTTGAAAAGCTCGCCACCACACCAAGCTGAAATCTGTCCCTTTCTTTGAAAACTCATATTCTAGTGGAATCACAAGTAGAAATATACCCAATCTGTAAAAATCAGACACCAAAACGTGATGATGTGCAGTGAATCACTTCCACTCTGATTCAGTACCAGTCCAAATACTGTGAATCACGTTTCCACTGGTGAAGTTCAGTCATTTTACAATCAAAATATTCATACACTAGATTTTTACTAAACACACACTATGATTTACAGTGCAACAAATTTATGGCAGTGGGGGACTGGTTAGCCAAGAACCAAGCGACAGGGGGTAGGAATGATTTGGGAATGTGGTCAGGGACAAAGAGATAATTATTCCAGGTGTTTTGTGTCCAACTGAGTGCTCCCTCCTTGCACCAGGATGAATGTCTGGAAAGACAGTCTGAGTGAGAATGGGAAGAATGTTTGAACTGAGGAAACCGAAAAACTTTGAGAGTGTTTGTTTTATTACATTAATGTATGATGAAAATAGACTTTTATTGGTGCCATCACCAGGAGAAAGAAACCGAATGGCTAGTAGAGTATGTCACGACTTTTTACTGGTCTGTCAGCAGATCACGTGTTATGTCTCCTGGATGCTGGTGATCCCTGTTGCTCTTTATTGATCTCAGGCAAAACGAGACAAACCAGCTGCTTTCCTTTCTTTCGATTCTTTTGCTATGCTGAGCTAATCATCTCCATATAGGCCGGTGGTAAACATATTTTCATCAAGCTTTCAGCAGGAATGTCTAACTAGTGTGAGAACAATTAGGAACAAGTTGGGCGTCTGGTTGTAGAATTGTTTTTGGTCCTAATGAATGAGAAGACATCATTCATTCAACTTTTAGGTTTTAACTAATTCCAGAAAGGAATATCTGCATCTGTTGTTGGCTGCTAATTTGACAGTCTTAGCTGTGGATCTTTTGTTCAACGTTTTTGAGCTGTGATTGGAGGCTTATGGTGAGATATTACAACAGGCTATGGGATCAGGGAGACTAAACCATATTGGATATGTCCAGCCTTGGAAACAGAAATAATAAGCTACAAGCCTCGTAGAAGCCTTTGGGTGGTCTTCTCATTGGGCTCAGCTGTATTACTGACCTTCATATTATCGTCAATAGTCATTTGATTAAATGATTTTCTGAAAAGTCTGATTCAATCTATGCTCAAAAAACTGTTTCCATGAATTTTCCTCCAACAGAATCTTTATGACCAGAGGGAACCGTGACTAAACAACACTGGGCCTCATCAACAGTAAACACAGTTGCCACTTTAGCCACCGTTTAAAAACAGAATAGAAGAACGGCTATCATCATATGACGTGAGTCCCTTTACCATCAGCTCCAAAGCAGGAAACCACATGCCCAAATACGCCTACCATCAGCTGGTACAGAGAGACCGCATACCGCACGGAGTGAGAAAAGACGTATGAAGTGGGTCAGACTCCTGCAGTTGAGCCAGATGTAGGGAGTAAATGACATAATCACTGCCTGTTGAAAACAAAACCTGTATATGTATCCCTCCTCCCTCCCCTGGCTAATCTATGAGCCTCCTCTGCTTCAGTTATCCAAACAATAGTGTTGCCCTTTGCCAGAGCTGACCGCTGTCACCCAAGACGTTCATTACCATTCACAGTCTGCCGAAAAACAACAGCTTATTGACTTTACAGAAACTGTAAAGGCGGCAGTGAGCCGACACCTCCTGAGAAAGCTGGAGTAGCCATCGTGAGTGAGTTCTGAGTTGATCTGAATAAGAACACATCCAAATCTATAACTACATAAAATACATATGTGATGGTTTCTCGGGTGGGCTTGAGTCCAGGGTTACCCTGTCACTCCCCTTTGGCAGAGTTGTTTGTGGAAAGACAGCCAGAGTCAGACAAAACCCTGGCGCAGATACATATGATGTCATGTAATGACTGCCTAAGGCCTTGGCTATAAGGACTGGAGGGAAGGCAGGCAGAGTGCTGACAGCGCTGTACTGAGATTATGTCATTATGTCCCCTGTCCTGTGGGATTCTCAACATTCAGCACTGGAGCACCTGACAGGTAAAGTCTGTGCTGCACAGTGGCAGGCCTTCGCAGCAGCAGGCCATGCTGTTCTGTTTACCCTGACTAATCGCTGCAGGTACAGGGTCCTCCAGCCGTGTGGATGGAGTCCATAGCAATCGCATTCCATTGAGTAGCTTTAAATAACTGCACCGTTTCACCCCCTCCCTAAGCAAATGGAAGGAGAGTGTTAAGGATGGCAAAGAAGGCTGTTTGTTCGAGCTGCTCAAGCAAAACACACTCTCACACACACACACACACACACACACACACACACACACACACACACACACACACACACACACACAGATGCTCACACTGTTTGCTTGTGAGGTTTCAAAAAACACCTAATTAAAGCTTTGTTTGTCAAACTGACTTTACTGTGATGTTTTTTTTTAAAATCTGCCCTGCAGAAGTGGCTTTTTTCAGACTGTGATGACATGTGGGAGTCTGATTCATACTAGACTGCTTAGATCATACGATTTTTCTCTCTGAACAACTGCTGATAAAAAAAAATAGAAAGAATGAAATGACTGAGTTGCCCAATAAAACCTGATTCAAATGCTGATTCATAAGCTTTATCATATCTGAAGGTGGAGATGCACCACATTCTTAAGGTTCGCTTGTCTGTGGTGAAAACAACTTGGATTGGTTTCAGAACTTCTTTGAGTTCAAGCATTTGTTCCAAAATATTATGAATTGAATCAAGACAGAAAAATACATTCCCCTTGTTTATTTGCTTCATATACTGTATATGCAAGCCAACACAAATGTGAGCCAAATAAACAAGTCAAATGTGAATATGCTCTCCGTCTTCCCTTGGAAATGTGAAATATGATATCTGGGGGGTTTTTTTAGGATTTGGACCAAAATTTAGATTTAGCACTCAAGTGACAGTCCGATTATGCAACATCCGTTTTGAGCTTCACGTTTGTTGAAAGTCTAAGATACAGTATAGAGCTGCATGTGAAATGATGGTTAAAGGTTAATGAGAACAGCAGACTGCAAACAACCCCATGTTTTATTTTATCAAAATGCATAAATAGATGAGGTGACAGAATGTAGATCAATGAATACAAAACACACAGTCTTGACAGAAGGTCAGCTTGCAAAAACATTGGACAAATGCAGATTTCACCAAATGTAAGAAGCTTTCATGATTAATAAGCTGCAAATGAATGTGTGTGAAGCTTCCAAGTGCATTTACTGAGCACAGCTTGGCCTCAGTAAATGCAATTCAGTCCAACCTGTGGCAAAAGGCCGGAGTGTTGCAGGTTTTTGGTCATCCGTGTTAGACCACCTTCACCAAAGCTTGGCATGGCATAAAGAGGAGTGTGTGAGGAGAAGCAGAGGACTTTGAAAGTTAAAATAAACTCACAGAACCAGCTCCATCTAAAGAATTTTCAGGCTCTCATGGACCTATGACCCATGTTAAAGGAAAACCCAAACAAACCACAGGGATACTACTTTCGCTTTACTCTAAATACAAACCCACATGGGAAAACCTAAAATAGCCATATCCACTTAATGATGGCCATTTTAGGGGAGGCAAGTCTCAACTTGGATATGATAAGACTGCTTCCTGTGCAATATGAAGCCTGGGGCTTATGGATATTCCAGAATTAGATGGGAATCTAGAGCAGCCTGAATGTCTGGAGCCTCGATGATGACGAGATGCTTCTGAGATGCAGGAGGGACCATCTGGGAGTCGAGCAGTTGCCGTTGCAGTTGCAGTTGCAGTTGTGCCAGCCACGGCAAGAAAAACAGGCTCGAACTGACTCTTGACGGAAATATCATCCTTGAACCAGGACCATCGAGGTGATCCTTACAAAGCAGAGTGATATCTGTGATGATTGCCAAAAAATATTTCTATGTGAAAATGTGTCACCGTTGCACACCCAAAAAAAACACTGATCAAAGCATTGACCAGTTCCCGCCATGTAGTCCTGGGTTGATTACTTACTGTTCTTCGAATCATTCGAACCCCATGAGGTGAGATCTTGCGTGGAGCTCCACTCCTAGGGAGGTTGTCAGTGATGTTATACTTATTCCACTTTCTAATAATGTTTCCAACTGTTGATATTTTCTCACAAAGTTGTTTACCAATTGCAGTTTGACTCATCCAGCTTTGTTAAGTTGCACAATTTTATCACTGGTGTCTATAGGAAGCTCTCTGGTCTTGGTCATGGTGAAGACAGGAGTCTGACAGTTTGAAGGTGTATGCAGGTGTCTCTTATGCCTCTAATCAGTTCAAACAGGTGCCATTCATGAGTGGGGCCCGGAATAACTTCTTAAAGAGCAAATGACTGGTCTGTAAGGGGAAAAAAGAGTTTTTGTTTTCTAGCTGCCGAATACTTATTGCCCATCCATTTTCACAAATAAATTGTTTAAAAATCATACAATGAGATTTCCTGGATTTTTTTTTTTTTACATTCTGTCTCTCACGCTTGATTTGTACCTATGATGAAAATTACAAACTCTTATCTTTTTAAACGGGTGAACTTGCAAATTTTTTAAGTTGCCAAGTACCTATTAACCCCACTGTACATCACTACAACTTTAAATTTGTTGTAAACAAATAACCTCCTAAACTATGTGGGTAACTGACAGAACTCAGTAGTTACTTACAGCTTATCTCATCAATTCATTTGTATTAACAAGTGCATCAAATAATCACCTGACTCTGCAGCTCCCCCCAGCTCTATGGGTCATTTTAATGTTTCTCAGTTCATTGATTTGCCCCAAAATACTTGATTTTCGGAATCAAGGGAACTATATTCAGTGAAACAGTTCATGCTGAGATGAAATGATGTCTGTATCAGGACCATCCATCCAATAGATGCAGATATATCTTATTGAAAACCATCAAGTGGAACCCCTACCTCATTAAAAGGCTTGCTCCGGGTACGATAAATGTCTGCAAAAATAAAAACAGTTGCTGAAACAGACTAGACCAGGGATGTCAAAGTCAAATACAAAAAGGGCCAAAAAAACAAATTTGCTACAAGCCAGGGCGGGACTGCTTCAATGTTTATTCAAACATATTGAAATGAACATAGCCTACTGAACCAAGAGCTAATACAGTGTACATTGTTTAATGATGAAATAAATAAAGCAATATTTTCTTATGGCTCTATCGGTAACTTCAAGGGGAAACCTTTTCAACAGGCAAAGAGCAAAAAAGTAAATGTCCTTCGAACAAAAAAAAGTCATATAATATCAAGATGAATGCATAAATGACATTGCATGCATTATAAACTTAAAATGCATTATTGTGCATGCATTATTGCACGCACAATAATAATGTTGTGCATGCAAAATAACAATGCATTGTTCTCCAAAAAACGTTAATTTTTTTAAAGATTATTGTGCTGTTCTATGATCCTACCAATCACTGCTTTCTTTTTCTTTTGGCTTTTCCCATCAGGGGCCGCGACAGCGAATCAGTTGCCTCCATCTAACCCTGTCTTCTGCATCGTCTTCTTTCACACCAACTACCTTCATGTCCTCTTTCACTGCATCCATAAACCTCCTCTTTGGTCTTCCTCTAGGCCTCCTGCCTGGCAGTTCGAAACTCAGCATCCTTCTACCAATATATTCTCTATCTCTCCTCCAGACATGTCCAAACCATCTCAGTCTGGCCTCTCTGACTTTATCTCCAAAACCTCTAACATGTGCTGTCCCTCTGATGTACTCGTTCCTGATCCTATCCATCCTGGTCAATCCCAAAGAGAACCTCAGCATTTTCATCTCTGCTACCTCCAGCTCTGTCTCCTGTCTTTTCCTTAGTGATACTGTCTCTAGACCAAACAACATCGCTGGTCTCACCACAGTTTTGTACACCTTTCCTTTCATTTTAGCTGAAACTCTGGACTGTTGACCCTAAGTACTTAAAATCCTCCACCTTCTTGATTTCTTCTCCCTGTAACCTCACTCTTTCACTTGGGTTCTTCCTATTCACACAAATGTACTCTGTCTTACTGCGGCTAACCTTCATTCCTCTCCTTTTCAGGACAAACCTCCACCTCTCTAGCTTCCTTTCCACCTGTTCCATGCTCTCACTACAAATCACAATGTCATCTGCAAACATCATAGTCCATGGAGATTCCTGTCTAACCTCATCTGTCAGCCTGTCCATCACCATAGCGAACAAGAAGGGGCTCAGAGCTGATCCTTGATGCAGTCCCACCTCCACCTTGAACTCCTCTGTCACACCTACAGCAAAGCTCACTACTGTCTTACCACTACTTTGCAGTCACTGATCTCCTTCAGATTACATCGTCTACACAAGATGTAGTCTACCTGTGTGCTACTACCACCACTCTTATAGGTCACCCTATGTTCCTGCCTCTTCTGAAAGAAAGTGTTCACTATAGCCATTTCCGTCCTTTTTGCAAAGTCAACTACCATCTGTCCTTCTGCATTCCTCTCCTGGATACCAAACCTGCTCATCACCTCCTCATCACCTGTTACCTGCACCAACATGTCCATTGAAATCTGCACCAATGACAACTCTCTCACTTCTAGGTATACTCTGCATCACTTCATCAAAGTCCAACCAGAATTTCTCCTTCTCCTCCAGCTCACATCCTACATGTGGAGCATACCCACTAACAACACTGAACATCACACCTTCGATTTCTAGCTTCAGACTCATTATTCTATCTGACACTCTTTTTACCTCCAGGACATTCCTAAAAAACTCCTCCTTCAAGATAATTCCTAATCCATTTCTCTTCCTATCTACACCATGATAGAACAGCTTGAACCCTGCTCCTAAACTTCTAGCCTTGCTACCTTTCCACCTGGTCTCCTGGACACACAGTATGTCTACCTTCCTCCTCTGAATCATGTCAACCAACTCTCTGCCTTTTCCTGTCATAGTTCCAACATTCAACTTCCCTACTCTCAGTCATATACTCTTGGCATTCCTCTTTTCTCTCTTCCTACAAACATACTTTCTTCCTCTCTTTCTGCGACCAACAATAGTCCAATTTCCACCAGCACCATGTAGGTCAACAGCACCGAGTGCGGTCCAGCCTCAACCGATCTGGTATGGAAGTCATAGATTTGATTTGCATGTTTGATTTGACAAAAGTTTTACGTCGGATGCCCTTCCTCACACAACTCTCTGTATTTATCCGGGCTTGGGACCAGCACAATAAGACACTGGCTTGTGTCCTCTTGCGGTTACACTGCTTTCAAATAGTTTTTTTTTAAAAATCAAATCAGTTGTATACCTTCATGGCTCTTACATGCAATTTTCCCTGAGTCCATTCAACTGAAATAAATAGAAATAAATAAAGTAAAATACAGAAATCTACGGCACACAGACAAAACCATACTTCCTTCAAGAAGACATCATGCCTTGTAGAAACAAATGTAAAAATTTAATTCAATTTAAAACTGAAAACACGTTGCTGCTCTGTGATGCTCACTTGTCTGAGGCTGAGCCTCACACGTATGTGAAGCTAAAGATACAGAGCGTCCGAGCTGGATGCGCAGCTGGGGCACTGTGTCGGGGATGAAACGTGCAAACTTAGAAGAATACACGCAGATTTACCTTTTACCTCTTTGAACTTACACTCTGACTCCCACCTGACTTGAAACCCCCTGCTCTCAGCCTCCACCGCTTCTTGCGTTGCACGACTTCCGCTGCCATTGCATTGTGAAGAATGTAGTTTTGGTGCATGCACAATACCAGCGGGTCGATGTGGCCTCGTGCTGGTTGTAATAGTAATTAAGAATCATCCCGCGGGCCACAAACAATTCGTCACGGGCCAGATCTCACCCGTGGGCCTTGACTTTGACAATGTGGTCTAGACATTTGCTCCAAAGCCACAGTGCTATCATGGCTAAACAGAAAATGGAACATGGGTTCTGCTCGCTCCACTGTTTCCTATCAAGGTAAATGGATCACTTTGGGTTTGTGAACAGCTGCTCACAAGTAAACTATGTCAAAACAATTCCTTTGCCAATGCTGATGTATTCTTCAGCTTGCTCAGCCCTTTAACCCAAGGATGCCAACTTCAAGTTAAGATTATATAAGCATTTCTGATCCTGTAAACATTGCAGTCAGATTTAAAGCACAACAAAGACCGCAGTTTAAGTTTCTTATCCATGGTAATTTTATCTGGTAAATTGGTAGAATAACGGTTTTAAAAAAATGTCTCTCTTTGTTTAAACATTATGGCGATGAGAATGACATCCATCTGTTGGCAGAAATCCCATATCCAGATCACCATTAAAACCGTAATGTTTCTCAGCCGACAGTCTGTCTGTCCACCTAATTCTGTCCAATTTCTTGGGAGTAACATTTCTTCTGAGGAAAAGTTTGCTCAGTTCAGGCCTCAGCCTTGCTCTGCTGACGTCACAACAGCTCAAATATGGAAAAGTCTTCATATTGTTGCCTCTATTGCCATGGCCATTTTAACACAGGAGGGAGAAATTTCCACTTGTCCACAACACATTCCAACCCTCACAGGGAACAACACACATCTCCTCTCTGTGCTGAGGTTAGTCCCTCTCTACCTCACTCAGCGAGGATCCATTCAAATTCAGGACATGAAATCCAGGTGATAGGTGATCGCGGGACAGCCTTTCTGCCCAGACCACATGTGAAGCAGCCTGAGGTATTCCAGAAATTCCAAAAGTGTCTCTGAAATTAGTTGACACAGAAGTTCCAAAAAGTGACGCACCACAATGAAAATAGGCGAGGAAGGGGGGGGGGGGGGCTGGTGGACAAGTCGACTCTCAATCTACAACACCGGACAGAGTGGGGGAGGAACAAAACTGTCACAACACTGCATGTAAGATAGTGTTGACCTTGATTGAATGCAGCCTGAAACAGATGGAAACACACGGAGAGGCTACATCTGATCTGGAAGAATCATTGCAGCCCTACATCTTAACCTGATCAGGATTTATTCAGGCTTTTCATGTCTGTCCTGCAGTCACAGACAAATATAAGATTGATTTAGAGACATGTTTGGTTCAGCAGCACTGTGCCTGAAACTCTCCATTAAAATCAGACTGTGTGTGTGTGTGTGTGTGTGTGTGTGTGTGTGTGTGTGTGTGTGTGTGTGTGTGTGTGTGTGTGTGTGTGTGTGTGTGTGTGTGTGTGTGTGTGTGTGTGTGTGTGTGTGTGTGTGTGTGTGTGTGTGAGCATCCAGAGCAGCTGGCTCAACAGGAAGCTGTTGCACTACATTATGGTTTTAATTTATTATGTTAGACCTGTTCTGCAAAGAAATATGGGCTTAATATGAATCTGTGCAACTTAAAATTGCTTAAAAGATCATTTGAGTTTCTGATAAAAGAAATTACTCTGCTTATGATTTACAGCAACTTTTTATCATAATAAAACTCTTCCTCCCAGCTGGATATTTCACATCTCTCTTTTTTAGCATCAATGAATCAAGGGTTGGTGAAATCCAGTTCTAGACCAGAGGCTGATGCAGACTTCAAGGCTCCATGTCTCACCAGTACTGATCAGATACAGTCCAGAAAGCCTCCACTCATACCTGACACTGGACTTGGGGGAGGGAGTATATGTATCTTAAATGTACATTCACAGGCTGTTTAATGAGCCATGTCTCTACAATTAAATGTAGCATGGGAACATTTTCCAGTCATGCAATGGAGAGAAACTCAACTGTTTACCGGGTTTATATCTGACTGACAGAAATCTGAAAAACAGGAGTTGATGGTAGATGTGAGCATCTTGAAAGAAGAATAAAATTCTTATTAAAATAGGGGGTTTTTTGTGCAGATTTTAGGGTTAATAATAACCAGGCACAGGTCATATTCATATTTCTACCTATTTTACAAAAGATACAAAAGAAACAAAACATATTTAGTAGTGCACTATTCTAATTTTAAAAAGTTCAACTTTTCTTTATCTGTCAGCTTTGTAATTGCAAGGAAAGGCACTATGTTGTTCGTTTATGGATTTATGTTAAGGTCTGAGACCCAGTGTAAAATGTCGGCCCTCTATATTTGAGACATTTTTCCATTAATACTGCAATATTTTTACTGGAGTAACAATTCGAATAGGACTTTTCTTGGAAATGGAGAAGAAGGTTCCACTTTGTCAATGGGCCTTAATACATTTTCCACCACTGCTTTGTATTCATACTACAAGCAGAGTTTGGTCACCCATAACTCACTGCAAGCATTTGATGAATTTTCATAGCGGTTATTCATAATGTATTGTCCTACTTAATTCTCTGTGGGTATTATCCCAGAATAATGTCTGCAATACTGGTGAAAGTATATTATCGTGAAGTGTAGCGTAATTAAACAGCTAAGAAGTGATTCATGCGGATGGAGTCTCAACCAAGGCCAAGAAAAAAAGCACATTAGAGGACATCAGAAACGGATATTAAACATGTCCTGACTAATCAAAAGCAAAAGCTCAAACCTTTAAATACTTTAAAGTGCACTTCTAGAATATCTTTGTTGTACTGTAGTTTATTATCACTTTCACCAGACTGGATTCCCTTGTTGTCACTTTTTCCATAGTCCGCTCTCTGATAATGACCTCTGGGAGGTCTGCATCACCTCAATGGGGCTGGAGATCCAAACCAGAGGTCGAACTAGAACCATTATTCCATGGCAGAGGCCTGATAATAAACAGCATTGTTTCACTCACCGACCCTGAAGCCCTGTCCGATCAGCGTGTCGGCCGCCTGTCCGTTCTCCGCGATCAGCGTGGTGTTGTTGCCCTGCTCGCAGGTATCCTGACACTGTCCCTTCAGGCAGATCCGCTTGCAGATGAGCGGCGCGATGACCACCTTGAAGCGCTCCCGCGTGGAGGAGCGCTCCGCGCACCACACCAGTCTGTGCACGCTCAGCCAGATGACGAGCAGACGGGAGATCAAAGACGGCATCCTGGCATCCTTCGCTGCCCTCCGCGGAGACAAGGGCTCATCAAATCACAAGTCCTCAAGCTCCAGTTTAAAAAAGCTTCTGCTTTGTTTCACCGAGGCTGATCCGTCTCCGTTCTGACGGTGGAAAAAAGCGCGTCCTCCTGCTTTCTCCTTAAGAGAAAAAAATCTCCCCCCGTGTACCCACCAGATCGGATAAAACCCAGGCTTCACACATCTTACAAAGTTCTTTGATGCCCTCGTTGATTCTTAAAAAAAAGTTGCCCACGACTTACTCTTCTTCCTTCTTTTCGCCTGTTGCTTTGGAGAGCTGGAGAGAGAGTGCGTATGTGGGATTTAGAGAGAAAGGAGGGAGGGAGGGAGAAGGGGTGAGCCAACCCTCTCCCTGAAGAAACCTGGCTGCAGGCCAGCCAGGCGGTGCAGGAGTAAAGCTGAAAGTGGTTTCCTTGTTGGTTATTTCTCCACGCACACCCCCTCATCTCCTCTCCTGCCCCCATACAGAGTCCACTCTTCAAATCAGAGCTGCACAGCTGTTTGTGTCACTCTGGAAATATAAAGCACAGACATATCAGGCTGATTTATTTCTCTCTTTCCTGAGGATTCCTGGTGTAAAAAAGTATTACTGTGAGAATAGGACCCTGATAAATTATTACACATTACAATCAGATAACTGGAAAACATAATTCTGCTTGTTGGTTTATCTCTGCTGAGGAATCACTGGCTATCATCTTCTTCTTTTTTTTAAATTTTATGTACTGTTATAATCCCCAAAGGGAAATTAAGAATGCACACTCCAGTATGTTAGTCAATGTAGCTGTTAGATTAATGTACATAAGTTATCCCATATTTACTTGTTTTCATTCTTTGATATCATGAACATATAAATGTGTGTGTGAGTTTTTTGCTATGCACTGAGTTGTGTTTAGCAGGGGTCGAAAGGTCACTGCTGAGCGGCTAATGACTAGTTTAGGATGTAAACCCTGATTTGCTGAAACAGGATATATACCAAACAGGGCATTACACCATAAAGAAAGATCGTTTTCTCTTGCGACACTATACCATATATGGTGCATTGCTGATATTCTCATCCGCCATCCCTTAGGACACATTGTAAACAGGGACTGCCCAAATGAAATAAAAAAAGAGGTTTTTGGCGGGTATGCTCAGAGAGGAGTGGAGATTTGTATCTGAGCATATCTCTGTCCGTTCTCCTCACGAATAAAAAATATAACTGTTGTCTTCTCCTTTTTGTGAGTGTGTTTTAAATGTTGTAGATTGTTTGAACCTGACATTAATTTGGTCTTTCAAGTCGGATTCCAATATACCAAAGGATTCCAGTGGGTGATGAGGACACCGGAAAGACCGTGGCCACGGCAGGCTAGCCTAGGAGCTGCCTATCAGATCCTTTCCAGGACCGGCCTCCAAATCACCAGCTGGGATCCACGGGTTGACGGTATTTCGAGAGAGGGAAGACAGCAGTGGTGAGTTGAAGTTTGTTTAAAGAATAAGTGAATGACTGAGGGTCATTGCGCAAAGTGAAAATACTAGTCACTAGCAGGTAACGAGGGACAGCGGAGGCCGACAAATTCCGTGTAAAATAGAGGACAGCGGAGTCCGACAAATTCCGTGGGAAATAGAGGACGGCGGAGTCCGACAAATTCCGTGGGAAATAGAGGACGGCGGAGTCCGACAAATTCCGTGGGAAATAGAGGACGGCGGAGTCCTGCAAAGTAGAAGCTTAAATTCCGTAAAACAAACGTTTGTGAGAGAGTGAGAGTGTGAATGGAAATAAAATACTCCTAGGTATTTTTATTTCATACCAAAGCAGTAGGATCGTAAGCAGCAAACTGGTGTGGATGCAAAGGCAAGAATTCTCCACTCGAAAGAGTTGAAGTGAGAATTACCTCAACAGAAAATTTAAGTTGCTGCCCTACTGATAGAAAACTAGTTTTTAGAACACCCTAGGTGTTGACAGACTGGATTAAATTTCCTAAAAATGGGGAAAGGAATAAAACTACAGTGTAAAGATTGGAAACTTATCGATAAACCGGATCCTAAAAAAAGGTTTAAAATTTAGACAAATGATAATAGATGATCGTATAAATTGGAGGTCAATTGAACACATAAAAATAGCAGCGCTTCATGAAGCAATAATAAAAAAATTTTTTTTTAAAAAAGCGTAGCTACAACATAATGGGGAAAAAATAAAAATAAAAATAGATCAAAGTAAAAGCAAAAGAAAAGTAAAAAGACAAAGTATGAAAAAGAAAGAATTAGCACATGTATCCCATTGAAATAAAATGGGCATATGAATGTATAAATTATATAAGTGGTGAGTCTTTCAGTGTCCAGTATATATTCTCTGTATACTTTAGGGGTCAGCTGCTTGGAACATTAGTGTCAAAAAAGCCACCTGGCTGAAAGAAGGTCGCCCAAAGTTATTATGTGTTTGATAAGATCCAACCATATGTGTATGGGAAGATCAGTGTGAATGTGAATTTGTGTGACTGATAAGCCCATTGAAAGTACAAGGATTCATGTCCCTGATTTCATTCAAATTATAGGGTAAAAACATGATTATAATCCAAGTGTGAAAAAGCACTGTCTGTAGGATGGCGCATGGTTCAAGATTTACACGCCATAAATAAGGCTGTCTTTCAGAGAGTACCATGTGTCCTAGAACCTTACACCTTGCTGAATTCACTCAGACCAGAAGCCAAAGTGTTCACTGTTGTAGACATCAGTTATGCATTTTTCTCTATATCTGTTGATAAAAATAGTCAGTTTTTGTTTGCATTTACCTTTGAGGCTCAGAGATATACTTATACTTGATTGCCCCAAGGATATTGTGAGAGTCTAACCATTTATTCTCAGGCAATGAGTGCCAGCATGGCAAAAATTCAACCTCCAGGAAATAGCCAAATTCTGATTTATGTGGATGATGTTTTGAAAGCATCACCTGACAGAGAAACATGTGAAAGAGACACAGTGGCTTTATTGAAACATTTGGCTGAGGAGGGACATAAAGTGAGTAAAAATAAATTACAGATGTGTAAACAACAGGTGATATACTTGGGACATAATCTGAGTGCAGGAGGAAGAACAATAGTATAAGACAAGAAAACTGCAATTCTTCAATCACCTAAACCACAAACTAAATAACAGATGATGTCATCTTTAAGTCTGACTAATTATGCAGAAATCGGGTGTCAAATTATGCAGACATAACCTCATCTTTGAGTAAAACGATGTAAAATGACCTTAAAATGAAATCACATCTAAAATGGACAGTAGAGGCTGAAGATGCTTTTTGTAAAATAAAGCAAACTCTGGTATCTAGCACTGCATCAGCCTTGCCAAATTACAGCAAACCTTTCATTCAAATGGTAGATGTAAAGTTCATTTTATGACCTCAGTTTTGGTACAACAATGTCGAGACAAAATGAAGCCAATAGCATATTTCTCATCTAAATTGGACAGTGTAGCATATGCATTGCCACACTGTGTTAAAGTAGTAATTGTAGTATCCATGGCTGTGGAAAAAAGTGCTTCGATAGTCTTGTTTCGTCCTTTAAATCTGAGAGTACTACATGCTGTCTCTGCTCTGCTCCTATAGACTAATATGATGTTTTTATCAGCTGCAAGACATCTTTCTTGCATGGCAACATTGTTATCCCAACCTCATTTGACTATAGAGAGGTGCACAACATTAAATCTAGCTACATTGTTACCACTTCCTGAAGATGGCACTAAACATGATTGTAAGGAGGTAGCAGAAAAGACAGCTAAAACCAGAAGTGATTTAAAAGATCAACCACCAAAAAAGGAGAAGTGCTATTTGTAGATGGTTCCTCTAAGAAAAATTAACTAGGAAAAACATACATAGGATGTGCAGTAGTAACACAAAAGAAAACTGTAGTAAAAGCTGAACAAGAAATTTGGAAAAAGAATGGAGCAATTTTGCGAATAGACATCTATGTATGACCCAGCAATAAACCTATCCTACCCAGAAACCTATACAAATGGGCTGCTATTTTGAGCCATGGTGTTGTCTCAACAGGAGGGACGGTAGGACAGATATATCAGTATTATAATGTACTGTATCACTTATTAATTTTATTTGTATTAAAAAAATTTGTAGAGCATGCTTAACATGTGCTAAACACAATCCACAAGGGAATTTGAGACAATATCTATGAAATGGATATTGCCACCTCAATATCCATTTCAAGTCATCCATATGGACTTTATAGAGTTGAATTAAAGTGACAGTACAAAGTATTCCTTGGTCATAATAGATGCCTTTTCAAAATGAATACAATTCTTTCCAACCAAACACCCAGATGCTTTGACGGTGACGATAGCGATTTGTAAAGACATCATTCCCAGATATTACATTCCTGAGAAAATTTATAGTGATAATGGCGCTCACTTTGTCAATCAAGTTGTGAAAAACATTGGGGCAATGTTTTATGTCGATTTAAAAAAATATCGTGCTTACCACTCTCACAGTGCTGGATTAGTTAAAAAAAAAAAAAATATTGGGACAATCAAAAACAGGTTGAAAAAGTGTATTGAAGAAACAGGAAGACCATAGACAAAATGTGTAGATTCGGTAAAACTATATATCAATATTACAAGCACTTCAGGGTTAAAACCCTATGAAATGCTTTTTGGAAGACATTATAGATTACCTCAATTTAAAAATCAATGGGAACCTGATGATGAAGCTAATTTAGGTGATTATATGAGAAATATATTGGAAAAACAAAAAAAAAACTGATGAGAATTCCTTTGTCTTCCAGCAGGAAGCCCAGTTAGTTGAACCAGGAGACTGGGTGTTAATAAGAAGTATAAAGAAGAAGCATTGGTATTCACCAAGGTGGGAAGGACCACATCAGGTATTACTAACGACCCCCACCGCTGTGAAAGTAGCAGAGAGATCAACCTGGCTTCATTTAACACACTGTAAAAAAAGTAATTTCGGCTGAAAGGCCCGATAGGAGAGCTGAGCAAAAGACTGATAATAGAGTGGATCCAGACGTATAGAGACTGGTGAGATACGAAAGTCAGTGAAGATCTTACAAGACACCAATCCTGTTAGAGGGCATCGTATGTCAGCCAAAATGACCCCCAAATGGTTAAAACAGGTTGTAAGATGTTGGGTAATGACTCTTTTTATTATTAACTGTCCTATTTGTGTGGTACTTGTGGGAGGCGCAAAGGCCTCACACAAATCAGCGACAAGATGGTAGCCGTGCAAAAAGAAATGTTGCACTGACAATTTATACTCCATTGATAATATCTTGGGCTTATAACAACTCAATTACTCTCACAGTGCCTCCCAATACTACCACCTCTGTAGATATACCTATAGCGGCGTTGAAAGGATTTCGGAGTAGAAAAGAAACTTTGGGTGAAGATTGGCTATTGGTGGTATTTGACAGGACACGTTTTGCGACTCGATTGGAGTGCTCTTATTACAACCCAGGATGGGCAGTATTGGCCGCCTGGTTATAGTGAAGAGGCTATATTTTTCAAAGATAGAGTAACCCTCAGCCATCCAGGAGAACAACTTAGACTGACAACAACAGAACAACCTAAACTGCATAATTATACACAACAAGCCGGCATAAGAACTGTCAGTGTGTCATTTGATGTTGATGGTTGGTTCCAGGTTACAACCGGTGTCACTGGAATAAATAACAATTGGTTGCTTATGGTAGAACAGGCCGCCAGCGTGACAAGTGGTGATTGTGTTGTATGTATGGGACCTAGACCTATTTTTACAAGTAGTTCCTGCAGTTATTCCGGAACGCTGTGTAGCGGAGGTCATGAATAATACTAATCCTAATACAAATGCAGCGAGTGGGATTATGTTTTCCCGGTCACCACCGGTGATAAGAAAAAAATATTATTCTCGAACAAAGTCGCACCAGGTAATTTCACCTGTATCAATATGACCGGAACTGGACATTAGGAAATCTCTCTCAAATATCATGTGAAAGAATCATTACAATATCCAGAAATTTCAGCCCGATAGCTAGAGCTGATATTTGGTGGTGGTGTGGAGACGACAGACTTTTTGATAGACTGCCACAATATTCTACAGGAGCCTGTGCTTTTGTTACATTAATACTGCCGGTCTCAGTATATCAAACATCTGCTAGTAGTGTTGTTGAGTTAGCTAATACAGCTGACTTCCCAATTATATATAAACAAAAACGTTCACTACATGATGATAATCCCACTTATATTGATGTTAATGGTGTAACGCGTGGGGTTCCTGATGAATACAAAATAGCTGATCAGGTAGCAGGAGGATTTGAGTCCTTATTTTGTTGTTGGTGCATGATTAACAAGAAATTAGACAGGATCAATTACATCCACTATAATGTTCAAAAACTGGGGAACTGGACACAGAGTGGGTTTGAGGCAGTTCATAATCAGCTATCAACGACCTCCCTTATGGCATTCCAGAACAGAAAAGCCGTGGACATGTTGTTGGCGGAGAAGGGAGGGGTTTGCTCTATGTTTGGAGAGAGGTGTTGCATATTTATCCCCAACAATACAGCTGCTGACAGAAGCCTCACCAAAGCTATAGAGGGACTTAGGACTCTCAATGGCAAAATGAAGGAACACTCTGGAGTCGACAAGTCCATGTGGGATTCCTGGATGGATGCTTTTGGCAAGTATAGAGCCTTGGTGACCTCAGTTTTAGTTTCACTTGCAGTTTTTGCTGCAATTCTAACCTTATGTGGATGTTGTTGTATACCTTGTCTGTGTTCTCTCGTTAACCGTTTAATCACCACAGCTATTACACCGATAGAAGAAAGTATGGCTCAAATATATACTTTGCTCGCTGCTGATGGCTACAATGACAGTGACGGTGAAAATGATTAATTAAACATATAACATGGTCTCCGAGTGTAAGTATATTCGTGCTCATAAAAATGATCTGGCATCTGAAAATTGTCATGAAGAAGCTGACACAGGATTTGAGCAAATATGTGATAAATGGGAGGGAAATATTAGATTAATGTACATAAGTTATCCCATATTTACTCGTTTTCATTCTTTGATATCATGAACATACTGTATAAATGTGTGTTTTTTGCTATGCACTGAGTTGTGTTTAGCAGGGGTCGAAAGGTCACTGCTGAGGTAGCGGCTGATGACTAGTTTAGGATATAAACCCTGATCTGCTGAAACAGGATATATACCAAACAGAACATTACACCATAAAGAAAAAATGTGTTCTCTTGTGAGACTATACTATACGTGGTGCATTGCTGATATTCTCATCCCCCATCCCTTAGGACATATTGTAAACAGGGACTGCCCAAATGAAATAGAAAGAGAGGTTTTCGGCGGGTATGGTCAGAGTGGAGTGGACATGTGTAACCGAGCATATCTCTGTCCGTTCTCCTCGCGAGTAAAAAATATAACTGTTGTCTTCTCCTTTTTGTGAGTGTGTTTTAAATGTTGTAGGTTGTTTGAACCTGACAGTAGCCGCAAGAGGACACAAGCCATTGTCTTATTGTGCCAGTCCCAAGCCTGGATAAATACAGAGGGTTGAGTCAGGAAGGGCATCCAGCTTAAAACTTTCGCCAAATCAAACATGCGAATCAAACCTATGACTTCCATACCGGATCGGTTGAGGCCCGGGTTAACAACGACCGCCATCTGTGATGTTGACCTAAAGGGTGCCAGTGGAAATTGGACTACTGTCGGTCGAAGAAGGAGAGGAGGAAATTGTGTTCGTAGGAAGAGACAAAAGTGGAACGCCAAGAGTATAGGACTGAGGGTAGGGACGTTGAATGTTGGAACTATGACAGGAAAAGGTAGAGAGTTGGTTGACACGATGCAGAGGAGGAAGGTAGACATACTGTGTGTCCAGGAGACTAGGTGGAAAAGATAGCAAGGTTTGAAGTTTAGGAGCAGGGTTCAAGTTGTTGATGAAGTGACGCAGAGCATACCTAGAAGTGAGAGAGTTGTCATTGGTGCTGACTTCAATGGACATGTTGGTGAATGAAACAGGTGATGAGGAGGTGATGAGCAGGTTTGGTATCCAGGAGAGGAATGCAGTAGGACAGATGGTGGTTGACTTTGCAAAAAGGACGGAAATGGCTATAGTGAACATTTTGTTTCAGAAGAGGTTGGAACATGGGGTGACCTATAAGAGTGGAGGTAGGAGCACACAGGTAGACCACATCTTGTGTAGATGATGTAATCTGAAGGAGATCAGTGACTGCAAAGTAGTGGTAAGACAGTAGTGAGGTGTGCTGTAGGTGTGACAGAGGAGTTCAAGGTGGAGGTGGGACTGCATCAATCTGAAGGAGATCAGTGACTGCAAAGTAGTGGTAGTGGTAGGTGAGTGTTAGGGTTAGGGTTAGGGTTAGTGTTAGGGTTAGGGTTAGGGTTAGGGTTAAGGCTAACCCTAACCCTAACCCTAACCAAACAGCATAGGATGGTGGTGTGCTTCCAGACGCATGGACAACTACAGTTAATGTGATCAGGGAGACAGGAAGGAGAGTACTTGGTGTGTCATCTGGAAGGAAAGTAGATAAGGAGACTTGGTGGTGGAATGAGGAGGTACAGGAGTGTATACAGAGAAAGAGGTTAGCTAAGAAGAAGTGGGACACTGAGCGGACTGAGGAGATAGACAGGAGTACAGGCAGATTCAGCGTAAGGTGAAGGTAGAGGTAGCAAAGGCCAAACAAGGGGCTTATGATGACTTGTATGCTAGGTTGGACAGTAAGGAAGGAGAGACTGATCTATTCAGGTTGGCAAGACAGAGAGACAGAGATGGGAAGGATGTGTAACAGGTTAGAGTGATTAAGGATAGGGATGGAAGTTTATTGACAGGTGCCAGTAGTGTGATAGGAAGATGGAAAGAGTACTTTGAAGAGTTGATGAACGTGGAAAATGAAAGGGAACAAAGACTAGAAGAGGTGGATGTTGTGGACCAGGAAGTAGCAAAGATCAGTCAGGATGAAGTGAGAAGTGCATTGAAGAAGATAAAGAGTGAAAAGGTACTCTCCAGAGGTTTGGAAGTGCCGAGGAGAGGTGGCAGTAGTTTCTGACTGGGTTATTCAACAGGATCTTAGATAGTGAGAAGATGCCTGAGGAATGGAGGAGAAGTGTGCTGGTGCCCATTTTTAAGAACAAGGGAGATGTGCAAAGTTGTGGCAACTACAGAGGAATAAAGCTGATGAGCCATACAATGAAGTTATGGGAGAGAGTAGTGGAAGCTAGAGGCAAAAGTGAGCATTTGTGAGCAGCATTATGGTTTTATGCCAAAAAAAGAGTACTACAGATGCAGTATTTGCTTTAAGGATGTTGGTGTGGAAGTACAGAAAAGGCCAGAGGGAGCTGCATTGTGTTTTTGTAGACCTGGAGAAAGCTTGAGACAAGGTGCCCAGACAGGAACTGTGGTATTGTATGAGAAACTCTAAAGTGGCAGAGAAGTATGTGAGAGCGGTGTAGGACATGTATGAGGACTGTAAAACAGTGGTGAGGTGTGCTGTATGTGTGACAGAGGAGTTCAAGGGGATGGTGGGACTGCATCTGCGATCAGCTCTGAGCCCCTTCTTGTTTGCTATGGTGATGGACAGGATGACAGACGAGGTTAGACAGGAATCTCCATGGACTATGATGTTTGCAGATGACATTGTGATCTGTAGTCAGAGCAGGGAACAGGTGGAGGAGAAGCTAGAGAGGTGGAGGTTTGTCCTGGAAAGGAATGAAAGTTAGCGCAGTAACTTCAGTTCCTGAAGTTTTCTTCAGGAGCTTCTTCAGTTCCTGAAGTTTTCTTCAGGAACTGAAGAAGTCTCTTGGATGAGAGACAAAATGTCTTTAAGAACTTTCTTAACGTCCAGTGGATTGACTTAAACAGCTTTTGGATAACCATGACTTGGATGACTGAGAACCTACACAGATATCTTTCAGCTAAAATGAAAGGAAAGGTGTACAAAACGGTGGTGAGACCAGCAATGTTGTTTGGTCTAGAGACAGTGTCACTGAGGAAAAGACAGGAGACAGAGCTGGAGGTAGCAGAGATGAAGGTGCTGAGATTCTCTCTGGGAGTGACCAGGAAGGATAGGATCAGGAATGAGTACATCAGAGGGACAGCACATGTTAGATACTTTGGAGATAAAGTCAGAGAGGCCAGACTGAGATGGTTTGGACATGTCCAGAGGAGAGATAGTGATTATATTGGTAATAGGATGCTGAGATTTGAACTACCCGACAGGAGGCCTAGAGGAAGACCAAAGAGGAGGCTTATGGATGTAGTGAAAGAGGACATCAAGGTGTGAGAGAAGAGGATGCAGAAGACAGGGTTAGATGGATGGAACTGATTCACTGTGGCGACCCCTGAAGGGACAAGCCGAAAGGAAAAGAAGAGGAACACACTCCAGTATGTTAGTTAATCACAGTCATGCATGTTAGTGTGCACAGGCCCCTGTAATACACACAACCACACACAGGGGACCTGTAAGCATGCAATGTGAAGCGCCCAAATGAGCAGCTTGTGAGGGTGATGGAGCCTTGCTCAATGGCACCTCGGCAGTGCTCCGGAGGTGAGCTGACACCTCCCCCTGTCAGTTCATACTCTGGATGTTTTGGATGGGAGCGGTAACCGAACCACCGATCTTGGAACACAGGACGACCCGCTCTACCACCCACTGTACTACTGAGCCACTGCCGCCCCATTATGATGGAAGAGTAGATATGTTGTGGGTCATCATGAGTGCCTCTCAGTCAATCTGTGAGGAAGCAGCTGTATGGACATACAGTCAGGTTACAGCTGAATATGGGATGTGACAGCTGAACAATAGCTTTACAGATATGTTATCTGTGACGGTATTATATTATTTTATCATTTCACACAGTTTTTCAACTGTGTGAAAAACTGATACTGCTTTCATTTCAAAGTTACAGACAGACTGTGCAGTAATAAAAATCTAGTTTGCCAGATTTAAATAGTTTGACAGTAATAAAGTGAAATTCTGTTTCCAGGGCTGTGAGTTTGACTTTGTTGAAGGCTTGATTGTATTAACAGGGACTTTAGGCTCCATCACCCCATCTATATATTTGAGTAAGCTCACTTGAAAACCTCAAGCTGTAACGCTTTTTAACTCCACCCACTACATGTCAATCAAGCGCCCAACCAATCACGGCGCATCTGCCAGAAGGAATCATATGAACAATATGGCATAAGGCATTTGGCAGCGAGGCTTTTCGTTGCAGGTTTGCCTATCGTCCACACGACAACGCAGATATCTGGGACAAAAACACTGGCCAAAATTCCAACAATTTTCATGTTTTTGAGCAGATAGTCCAAACAGCAGGAACGACACAGAAAACGACAACGATTTCTGAGTGAAACTAGCTGGCTAGCACCAACAGTCTGTCCAGGTATGGTTCCGTTTGGAATGGGGCATCGATTTAGTGTCCAAATTGCTCCTCGGGCAATTGACAAAAATGGTCTTTAAGTAACTACATACAGTTCTGTTCATGTAGTCAGCTGGCAAACTTTTAATTCTCTAAAATTTCTTTTCCACTTGCTCTCTTGACGAGTGTCTTTTCCTTTAACATTAGCTCCTTTCTAATCTCACGATTAGATAGCTTTCTTTCTTCAGTTAGCCTGTTAACATTCATCTATGGCTTCGCAATGACCGCCCAGTGCAATCCATGATTTGCGAACGCAATGTCGCCAGCCAGTGTTTGGGGTCACGTGGGCAGGGGGTGAACATAGGAAAGAGAAAGAAAGAGAAGGAGGGAGAGTTGAGTCACTTCCTCTCCAGAAAGTGAGTGTTTACCTTCAGTTGCTGAGGAAATGACTGCATGGGCCTGCAGAGAGTTCACAGGCTGTTCTCACATTTCTCTCTGCTACTCCCCATCACTGTATCATCAGCTGCCAGCACGCGCACACACACATACACACACAGACACACACACACATACACACACACACACACACACACATACCCAGAGTGAGAGAGAGAGACAGAGAGAGTGGTTGGGAGAGAGCAGCGTACAAATATATTGTGGGTTACTCAAAAAATATTCCTGAGTATTATTATTAGCACACTCCAGTTATTTTCCTTTTGAAATCTGAAACCTGAGAGTTCATTATAAGAAGCCATTTACTTTTAGTAATACTTAAACTTGGGGTAGCAGTATCACAGCCCACTAAGTCTTGGGCTGGGGACCGGTGGGCTGGCCGGTTCAAAACCCATGCGAACAAAATGTTCAGAGTGTAAACTGGCAGTAGGAGGTGCCAGTTCACCTCCTAAGCACAGCTGAGGTGCTCTTGAGCAAGGCACCATCCCCCAACAAGTTGCACATTTGGTGCGCCCCACATGAGAGCTGTCCACCACTCTACCTACCATCATCTGCCCCTGGATGGCAAGAGGAACAAAGGAGGTCCTGAGTCTTTCAGTGGAGGAGCTTGGTGACAGCAGTCTGCCACAGAAAGAGCTCCTCTGCTGGGCGAAGGTGGTGTGCAGGAGGTGGGTGGTGTTACCCAGGATCGATCTAAAAAGTATAGTGGTGATATTGGTGCATGTGAGAGTATAGTGTTGTTTGTGAAGTATGGTAGTTAATTTAAGAGTCTAGTAGTGTATGTGAATATATTGGTGCATGTACAATAGTGGTGTATGTGAGAGCATAGTGGTGCAGCTGACAGTAGTGTATAAGAGAGTGTAGTGGTGTATGTGGGAGAGTATAGGATAGGAAGTGGTGTATGTTAGGAGCATAATGGTGCATTACAGTACCACACAAGATTAAACATAATAGTCTTATGGACTGAAATTATCCCTGATAGCTCAAATGTCTGCTATTGTTAACTTTTTTTTTAACCTCCATTAAGGAAGTTAGTAAAATGTTTTTGATTTGTCTGTCAGCAGGATCACACAGAAACCACCAAAACATTCAGTGTGAGGGTTGGTCAGTTGGTTCCAATTTTTTGTACAGCATGATAAGGTTTTTTAGATTGTTTTTGTCAGTTACATTTAATGCTGGCCAGATTTCCATGAAACTACACAGAACATTGTTCCCAAAAAGGAACCATTGAATTTTTGAGTAAATCCTGAGAAATAATGGTGGCTAATTTCTTTTAATTTTCTTTAAAATTCCAAGAACCTGTTTAAGTAAATAAAGCTAACACATTGTTCTTTGTGTCTTTCCTTATCTATGGCTGTTTGCATTGCATCATTTAATTATTGTCGAAAATAAAAATATTGAGAATACTTTTAATTCTCAAAGTTTTCTCACCATATTGAGTTCGTTGATTCTCCAAGCAGATGGATGATATTCATATCCAGGGAACCAGTTTATGATGATTCAAATGACACTTCCAGTCAGGTTTCCTCTCCTCTCTCCTGCAGATGTAATTTGAAAAGCTCTTGTTAAAATGCACATCGCTCTCATCAACTGCCAAGATACTGTACTTCACTGTGTCGTTAATCATGATACAAACATTCTGCACAGTCACCTGCTACTGATGCATGCAGGGAAACTGGGCTCTCCACAGAGCTCGCTTCTTCCCATGTCATAACTCCCATTTGTGATTGTTTTTGTTGGAATAAGTTTGTGTTTCTCCCAACGGGATTAGTCAACAGTAAATTAATCATCTTCATCCATTTCTTCATCAGTTTTCAATCTGCCGAAACATTACTATTGTCATTATATTGTGAGAATAATTTGTTTTTTTCCTTTATTCTATTTATGTAACTTCAAACTACTAACAGGCTGACTGTTCACATAAATATTTAAGTAAATATAATAAACCATAAACACTTTTTCCAAAAGATTTTGTAAAATTCTGTTCATTATTTGCTTTTTTGTCCTTGCAAAAATTGATCATTCCAGCTCTTCAGGAGACATTCAGTGACTTGAGTGATTATTTCATCGATAATAAAGTTCGATAAATCCACAAGTGTATCTGTATTTTATCACAGCAGAGTAATATGATGTAATGTCAACATTAAAGCAAGACCATGAAATGGTGCTATGTACTCACGTTTGTCACTTATATCATGTAAAGCTTCTATGATCGCAAAAAAATAAACGGTTTGTGTCGTTAGAACACAGCTGTTATTATCAGGATAGCATGGCGTTATTCAAAGGATGGTTTTGGGTGTGTCCGTGAAGTGGTTTGGTGTGAAAACTTGCCTCCAGGGTTAATGCAGTTTTGTTGCCATGATATAATGAAATGAACTAAGTGAACCTTCAGTAACAAAACAGGCATCACCTAAAATTAGGACATGCTTGTGGCGTTAGCTGCACCACACTGTTGATCTAATTAGAACTTTTAGTGGAGTCACAATTCTAACTGCTGCTCAAACCTTTTTCATTTTGCAGAATTGCGCAGAAGCATTACTTTGTTTTGTACAGCGCTGTATAAATAAGACATCCATTTAATGGACTAACTGCTGGAGCCTCTGCCAGCTGATGTTGTGCAAGAGGCAGCGCTACACCTTCAACAGGTTTCAAATTCCGACACTCCATTCTAACTCACATTTGCTCTTGAGGGCAATTTATTCACAATTCCCTTTTGTTGCATGTTTTTAAACAGTGGGACGAAGCAGGAGAACCCAGAGGGAACCCACACAAACAAAACCCAGAACCTTCTTGCTATGGGGAAACACAGATTACCCAGTATAAAATTTTAATATTATTGTTCTTTAAGAGGTACTCTTTTTAATTTCATATAGAGAAGAAATAGGCACAGAAGGAGAAGTATAAACAAGGCCCTTTAATACAATACCATTTACAGAGATTAATGGGGTAAGCATGAAATAGGGGAATATATTTAAACCACAGAATCATAAAAAGTAATTCAATTCACTTTTAACACTGACTTTGTATGGCTGAACGCTATTTCAGCTAAAACCTACATGCAAAGGCCTCCCTGTATGTAATACAAAACAATAAATATGACTACCTCGGCTGACAATTACCATGTCAAATTGCATTCTGAGTATACAGGAACAGATATTTAAGCATTTGAATGTCTTTTAAAATGCAGATATCATAGATACATAGACATCAATATAGTTGTATACATGGTAAATAACACCAGATTCATACAGTAAGCTTAAATGGCGGAGGCCTTTAATGCTCGTGTCAAATTGGGGCATCAGGAAGAACCGTAAACAGATTGTGTATTTACACTAAATGTTACAATAGTCATATTTCAAAGCACATTATAACCTCTTAAGTCATTGTTGAACATGAACTCTTCCACCAGTGTTAACCCTCTTTAGCCGGATATGATTACAAGAACTACTTTATATTTACAGAAACAGCCAGGTGTCTTTTCCAGTAAAGGAACAGATATGCACAGGCATCAACATCTTTCTGCTAGTAGCTGGCTGCTAACACCAATCCAGGATAGGAGATACTTTCTGGAGTAGTGGTTTGATTAATAAGGAAGAATGGAATGATGTAAGCCGATCTATGATAGAGCAGTGAAGGTTTTTGAGCTCCTGATCTGCAAATATCCTACTGTCACCTTCAATAACGGGAGCCAGTTATTTAGTAAATTTACAGATGTATTCAGGGTGAATCTGTCTCGAGAAAAAAACTTGTGAAACTGAAAACATGACGTTGTGTTCGTAATGAGGGCTCTACAGAGACCAGAGAAGTTAACTGGTTCTTGCTTTGATGTGATCGTGTGCAATCAAGATACCTTAACTTTAGACTGTAAAGCAACCAAATCCTGTTGAAACCAATAAATCACCAGGATTGGCTTTTCAGTAGCACCTCATTGGGTTTTCAGGGTATTTGCTACTGATAATATATGTACAGAGCTTTGGACCATCATAATCAATAGATTTTCAAACGTGATAATATTCACCCGAAGCAGGCACAACTACTGGAAAAAAATGATGACATATTTTTGTCAAATTTACTGATTAGATGAAGAAACCAGATGAATATCTTAGTTGATAACTGGCCTATCATGCACCATCAAAGATGTGAATCATTCTCATGAATAGAAAAAGCTGCAGATCAAGAAGAAATACCGAGCAGAGCTGAAATTTCAGCTGATACTGGCATCAACAATGTTTTATTCCTGCTTTTTAAGGATTTAAATAAAAGCTGTTTAAACAAGAAAATTAGTGTTTATACTGTTGTTAGGCCTGGAATCACATTAAATGCTCTGAGATAAAATTATATCTAGTGTATAAGCACCATCACCCCTACTCAAATATTTTATTAAGGTTTAAATACTGAGCCAAAATTTATTTGATATGTGTTTTACTTAACACCCAAAGGAATAAAGCACATTCTGTAAACTTATTTCCATCGACATAATTTGAGAACCAGCCCAAAGGATCCATTTCTATTTACTTTAGTAGATCAGTATGTTGGTAAAAGCCAAAAATAATAAAATTAGAAATAAATTTATAACTAATATGTGAAACCATCAGAAATTAATGGTGAGAATTAAACTTTTCCAGACATAAGTCTATGTGGGAACCATCTAGAAAAGCAGCAGACTGTGATGATGGTTCAGTGACGTATTTGAGGCACTTCAAATTAAAAGTGGAGAAACAGCGCTTGTCTACGTCTGTCATTGGTTTTGCAAATTAGTGCTGGACAACTGGTAAAGCAGCCAATCCCTGTGCCAAGAACAACCTGCCTATTACTGCAGCTGGTTTAGGAATGTTCAGAAAAAGATATCTACTATTTAAGAATGTGCAGTGGATATTTTGAAAAGCTCTTTTTTCAGTTAGTGTGAAAAATGAAAATGTTAGAAAATTAAAAAGATCCTCTAGGCAGATTCTTTACCAGCATGGAACATGTGACTGTTGTCATTATGTTTACAAACAACACAAAGAACTTCAATCTCTATTTTTCAACCAAGAGTTAATTCTTTAACCATCATCTACACACAGTCCACTACTGAGCTGTCATCCTCCTCTGCCACCCACTCCCCAAACCTCATCTGAGGGGATGGAGCTGCTGGGTGGAGATTATTAATGTCATCTATGGCATCTGGATCTGTGTCGTCGCTGACACCAATCCCCATGTGACCTCCTTCTTCCCGGTGTGTACGGATGTGTTTCCGTAGTGCTGCCGGCTCCTTAAAGCTGCGGTTACAGAGAGGGCAGCAGCATGGTCTCTCTCCAGTGTGGATGAGCTGGTGGTGTTTGAGGTGCTGCAGGCGGCTGAGGCGTTTCCCACAGATGGCGCACACGTACGGTTTTTCTCCGGTGTGTGTGCGTCTATGTTTGCGCAAACCATCCAAGTGACGGAAGCAGTTTCCACACTCAGAGCAAGAGTACGGCTTCTCACCAGTGTGTATTCGCAGGTGGGTTTTAAGTGCGCCTGACTCACGAAAGCGGCGGCCACAAACTCCACACGGGTAGGGCTTCTCTCCGGTGTGGATGCGGATGTGTTTCTTCAGGCTGGAGATCAGACGGAAAGTCTTTCCACACTCCAAGCAGTGGTGAGGACGATCTGCAGAGGGATCCCCTGCTGTGTCAGAAGCAGAAGGTCCTACAGAGACCTCTGCTCTGCCTGGTGAAACGCTGTCTCCTCTCCCAGCCGAAGAAGTCCTTGTCATTGTTTTCTGTCCATCGCCTCCACTCTGCGGCAGGCCACTGCTGCAGTCTCGGACAAGTCTTTGGTGACGCAGAGATTGAGTGAATGAACGATGGGAACCTTCCTCCCCTCCAACTTGAACATAGCCGAGGTCACCAACATTATGGGATGATTGCTCCCCATCCCCAACTCTATTGTCATTACACATCCCAGAATCCTTCCTGTTGGGCTGACCAGAACCCGACACTTGTCCTTGCTCCTCTTTAATCTCAAACCTGGAAGATCCACCTGCTCCCTGAGACTGCCTCTCATCTACAGACAAAGGTACAGACAGAGATTGTTGGTAAAGGACTATCAGTACATTAACAGTAAGTCATGAAGCCATTAGTTCAGCCCTGTATACTGAGTAAAAGAATCAGCCATAATATATGGAATAATAAATGTGTCAAATTTACCTGGTCTGCTGGAGTCTGAGCACATGTGAGGTGGGTTGGATGCAAAGTCCAGAGAATGGCTGGTCACAGAGCCATCTGGCTGGATTGATAGCTGGCACATTTTGTAGTCATCTCTTGGCTCAAACCCATGAATTGAATCATCCACAGAGCCTCCAAGCCCCAAATCAACACCAGCTCCATTAACATTTCGTGAACTCTGGTGGTCCCGGTCCAAACCTGATGTCAATGCAGCCATGGAAGACAAGGATGGGGCAAAAACTGACTGACTAACCGACTGAGATCCCGTGTAAGAGATCTGAAGCTGATCTATGAGCTTCTGGGCACTGCACAGACACTCCTGTAATGTCTTCAACTCCCTCTCAGAAACTTCTAGGCGAACTTTGAGTCTTTCGTTCTCTTGTTCCTTATGCAGCAGCTCTTGTTGAGTCTCGTTGAGCACAAGCACCACTTCTCCGAGGAGAGTGTCCACAGCGGCGGACATGGCAGTTTGAATTGTCGGGGCGAGACGGGATTTAAGCGACGTGACAGTCATGCTGCCCTGCGACCCTCCGTATGCAGCCTTGTCTGCTTTCCGATCATAGCAAGAGTCCACCCCTGTCCTCTCGGGAACGTTGATGATACTTTGTTTGCGATTTCCACTGTGGACCGAGCTGCTACCGCTATTTGATGGCGAAGAGTCCATACCACCAGCATACCCTCCCCTCCTGGAAGTCATTGTTTTAATGTCGTTAGCTAGCTTTAATTCACTTAGCTAACTGCTGCGTGTGCTAAGATGTGCTACAAAAGACGCCACCTAAATTCTTCAAAAAAAATAAAATAATTACAGTTTGGCTGTTGTAATATTTCAGAGGAATGAATGTAGTCTCAGCATTTACATTACCGGGTTCACTAGCGTCGCTGATATAAACAATGTCCTCAACTAGGTGCGACTAGGCCTAGCTCCACTCGTGAACATTAGCATGTTAGCTTTAAAACTAATGGTTTCAATCGATTGCGGACGTAGATACTCTTGTTAACCGTGCAGCTGTAAAATGGGCATGCGGTGATGTTGTTTTAGAACGACATTGAGCTCCGTAAATGGTTGTTCAACGACATGATACCATGGCCTTCAACAGCGACTCACCCATTCCTGCGGAAACGGCACAGGGGCCTGTCGCGCACTAATGACGTCATAACAACTGCGTAGCTTTTTTTTTTTTTTCCTCCGGCTTGAATTTGACAGCAGTTTATAGCTCTGGATAAGAGCAACGTGTCGCTCCCTTTCTGTGATTTATGTGCGGCACAACCAGACGTTTCGTGTCGATAAATATATAACACTTTCATAACATGAAAAAAACTAATGTAGCCGCAAGAGGACACAAGCCAGTGTCTTATTGTGCCGGTCCCAAGCCTGGATAAATACAGAGGGTTGCGTCAGGAAGGGCATCCGGCGTAAAACTTTTGCCAAATCAAAGATGCGAATCAAACCTATGACTTCCATACCGGATCGGTCGAGGCCCGGGTTAACAACGACCGCCATCGGCGCTGTTGACCTATAGGGCGCCGGTGGAAATTGGATTACTGTTGGTCGAAGAAGGAGAGGAGGAAAGTGCGTTCGCTCGAAGAAAGAGAAGAGGAACACCAAGAGTATAAGACTAGGAGTAGGGACGTTGAATGTTGGAACCATGACAGGAAAAGGTAGCGAGTTGGTTGACACGATTCAGAGAAGGAAGGTAGACCTACTATGTGTACAGGAGACCAGGTGGAAAGGTAGCAAGGCTAGAAGTTTAGGAGCAGGGTTCAAGTTGTTCTATCATGGTGTAGATGGGAAGAGAAATGGAGTAGGAGTTATCTTGAAGGAGGAGTTTGTTAGGAATGTCCTGGAGTTAAAAAGAGTGTCGGACAGAGTGATGAGTCTTAAGCTAGAAATAGAAGGTGTGATGTTCAATGTTGTTAGCGGGTATGCTCCACAGGTAGGATGTGAGCTGGAGGAGAAGGAGAAATTCTTGTCGGACTTTGATGAAGTGATGCAGAGCATGCCTAGAAGTGAGAGAGTTGTCATTGGAGCAGACTTCAATGGACATGTTGGTGCAGGAAACAGAGGTGATGAGGATGTGATGGGCAGGTTTGGTATCCAGGAGAGGAACGCAGAAGGACAGATGGTAGTTGACTTTGCAAAAAGGATGGAAATGGCTGTAGTGAATTCTTTCTTCCAGAAGAGGCAGGAACATAGAGTGACCTATAAGAGTGGCGGTAGGAGCACACAGGTAGACAACATCTTGTGTAGACGATGTAATCTGAAGGAGATCAGTGACTGCAAAGTAGTGGTAAGACAGTAGTGAGCTTTGCTGTAGGTGTGACAGAGGAGTTCGAAATGGTGGAAGCTGAAAAAGGAAGAGTGTTGCATGACTTTTAGGAAGGAGTTAAGACAGGCTCTGGGTGGTCAGGAGGTGCTTCCAGATGACTGGACAACTACAGCTAATGTGATCAGGGAGACAGGAAGGAGAGTACTTGGTGTGTCATCTGGAAGGAAAGTAGATAAGGAGACTTGGTGGTGGAATGAGGAGGTACAGGAGTGTATACAGAGAAAGAGGTTAGCCAAGAGGAAGTGGGACACTGAGAGGACTGAGGAGAGTAGACAGGAGTACAGGGAGATGCAGCGTAAGGTGAAGGTAGAGGTAGCAAAGGCCAAACAAGAAGCTTATGATGACTTGTATGCTAGGTTGGACAGTAAGGAGGGAGAGACTGATCTATACCGGTTGGCAAGACAGAGAGATAGAGATGGGAAGGACGTGCAGCAGGTTAGGGTGATTAAGGACAGGGATGGAAGTGTATTGACAGGAGCCAGTAGTGTGATGGGAAGATGGAAAGAGTACTTTGAAGAGTTGATGAACGTGGAAAATGAGAGAGAACAAAGACTAGAAGAGGTGACTGTTGTGGACCAGGATGTAGCAAAGATTAGTCAGGATGAAGTGAGGAGGGCATTGAAGAGGATGAAGAGTGGAAAGGCAGTCGGTCCTGATGATATACCTGTAGAGGTATGGAAGTGTCTAGGAGAGGTGGCGGTAGAGTTTCTGACTGGGTTGTTCAACAGGATCTTAGATAGTGAGAAGATGCCTGAGGAATGGAGGAGAAGTGTGCTGGTGCCCATTTTTAAGAACAAGGGAGATGTGCAGAGTTGTGGCAACTACAGAGGAATAAAGCTGATGAGCCATAAAATGAAGTTATGGGAGAGAGTAGTGGAAGCTAGAGGCAAAAGTGAGCATTTGTGAGCAGCATTATGGTTTTATGCCAAAAAAAGAGTACTACAGATGCATTATTTGCTTTAAGGATGTTGGTGTGGAAGTACAGAAAAGGCCAGAGGGAGCTGCATTGTGTTTTTGTAGACCTGGAGAAAGCTTATGACAGGGTGCCCAGAGAGGAACTGTGGTATTGTATGAGGAAGTCTGGAGTGGCAGAGAAGTATGTTAGAGCAGTGCAGGACATGTATGAAGACTGTAAGACAGTGGTGAGGTGTGCTGTAGGTGTGACAGAAGAGTTCAAGGTGGAGGTGGGACTGCATCAGGGATCAGCTCTGAGCCCCTTCTTGTTCGCTATGGTGATGGACAGGCTGACAGACGAGGTTAGACAGGAATCTCCATGGACTATGATGTTTGCAGATGACATTGTGATCTGTAGTGAGAGCAGGGAACAGGTGGAGGAGAAGCTAGAGAGGTGGAGGTTTGTCCTGGAAAGGAGAGGAATGAAGGTTAGCCGCAGTAAGACAGAGTACATGTGTGTGAATGAGAGGGACCCAAGTGGAATAGTGAGGTTAGAGGGAGAAGAGATCAAGAAGGTGGAGGATTTTAAGTACTTAGGCTCAACAGTCCAGAGCAATGGAGAGTGTGGAAAAGAGGTGAAGAAGCGTGTACAGGCAGGATGGAACGGGTGGAGGAAAGTGTCAGGTTTGATGTGTGATAGAAGAGTTTCAGCTAAAATGAAGGGAAAGGTGTACAAAACTGTGGTGAGACCAGCGATGTTGTTTGGCCTAGAGACAGTGTCACTGAAGAAAAGACAGGAGACAGAGCTAGAGGTAGCAGAGATGAAGATGCTAAGGTTCTCTCTGGGAGTGACCAGGAATCAGGAATGAGTACATCAGATGGACAGCACATGTTAGAGGTTTTGGAGATAAAGTCAGAGAGGCCAGACTGAGATGGTTTGGACATGTCCAGAGGAGAGATAGTAAATATATTGGTAGAAGGATGCTGAGTTTTGAACTGCCAGGCAGGAGGCCTAGAGGAAGACCAAAGAGGAGGTTTATGGATGTAATGAGGGAAGACATGAAGGTAGTTGGTGTGAGAGAAGAGGATTCAAAGGACAGGGCTAGATGGAGGAAATTGATTCGCGATGGCGACCCCAGAATGGAAAAGCCGAAAGGAAAAGAAGAAGAAGAAGATAACATGAAAAAACTACCTATCTACATCATATCACAAAAATAAATTATGTCCGAGTTCTAGCTTGAAACACGTTTTTCATGGTGATTTTGTGGCCACTTGGCACTATAAGGTTGAGTGAACTAAATTGTTTTTGCTGGTATTCTGTTTAAAAAATGCTCCTCACCTAATTAGACTGAGACCCACTCAAACATAGATAAACAAAGCAGATGAGAATGAAAAATTCTATTGACTTGTGTTATTGTTGTTGTCCATTGTACTCTAGAAAAATCTGTGTTGTAAATTCTAAATCATCACAGAAGTCAAAATGCCACAACTCTGCACATCTCCCTTGTTCTTAAAAATGGGCACCAGCACACTTCTCCATTCCTCAGGCATCTTCTCACTATCCAAGATCCTGTTGGAACAACCCAGCCAGAAACTCTATTGCCACCTCTCCTAGACACTTCCATATGCCCACAGGTATATCATCAGGACTGAGTGCCTTCCCACTTTTCATCCTCTTCGTTGCCTTCCTCACTTCATCCTGACTAATCTTTGCTATTGCCTGGTCCACAACAGTCACCTTATAGTTTTTGTTCTCTCTCATTTTCCTTGTTTATCAACTCTTCAAAGTATTCTTTCCATCTTCCCATCACACTACTGGCTCCTGTCAATACACTTCCATCCCTGTCCTTAATCACCCTAACCTGCTGCATGTTCTTCCCATCTCTGTCTCTCTGTATTGCCAACCTGTACAGATCAGTCTCTCCCTCCTTACTGTCCAACCTAGCATACAAGTCATCATAAGCCCCTTGTTTGGCCTTTGCTACCTCTACTTTTACCTCATGCTACAACTCCCTGTACTCCTGTCTACTCTCCTCAGTCCTCTCAGTGTCCCACTTCTTCTTGGCTAACCTCGTTCTTTGTATACACTCCTGTACTTCCTCATTCCACCACCAAGTCTCCATCTGCTTTCCTTTCAGATGACACACCAAGTACTCTCTGCCTGTTACATTAGTTGTCCAGTCATCTGGAAGCGCCTCTTGACCACCCAGAATCTGTCTTAACTCCTTCCTAAAAGTCATGTAGCACTGTTCCTTTTTCAGCTTTCACCATTTTGTCCTCTGCCCTGCCTTTGCCCTCTTCATCTTCCTCATCACCAGAGTCATCCTACACACCACCATCCTATGCTCTTTGGCTACACTCTCTCTTACCACTACTTTGCAGTGACTGGTCACCTTCAGATTAGATAGATAGATAGATAGATACTTTATTAATCCCGGAGGAAATTACACCATCTACACAAGATGTAGCCTACCTGTGTGCTCCTACCTCCACTATCATAGGGAACCCTATGTTCCTGCCTCTTGTGGAAGAAAGTATTCACTATAGCCATTTCCATCCTTTTTGCAAAGTCAGCCACCATCTGTCCTTCTGCATTCCTCTCCTGCATACCAAACCTGCCCATCACCTCCTCATCACCTCTGATAAATAATAAGATAATATTTTTTTTATCGGCCCGCCCCTCCCGGCAGTTGTATTTGTTTCTATTATTCAGGCTCTACATCTAAATAATGTATTATAAAGCAGGTAGCCGAGACGTCATATCACTATATACAGTTTATTTATTAGCCTGTAAGTCAATAATTGGGGCACAGTTACTCCACTTTCAAGGAGCGTAGCAGCCATTTGTGAAGAAAATGGCAACTTTCCTTGTCTAATCTAAAATTAAACTTGTGTCCTGCGTCAAGAGTTCGCAGGTTATTACTTCTCATTGACTTCTATCAACTCCAGCATTGAGGAAAAGATAATAAGTTCTGTCCCATACCATCCGGTGAAGGCTAAAAAGAGACTCTATTGTTTCGAAAAACACACAAATCTTGAGTTTTCTGAAGCAATCCGATCGCTATAAATCCATCATGAAGGTAAATTACTTTCAGACATTCTCCTTGAATAACTGAGGAGATAGACTTAGTCCAACGCTCTCTGCAGTTTAGTTATAGTCACTCTTGGGCTCTAGGGGGCGCTGCAGACCTCTTTATGTCGGAATGACTCAGATCATCGTCATAACTCGTCATAAACATGATACATTAATGATCAGTCACCTTCAACCACGAATGAAAAGACACATTTAATTGAAATTAATTGCTTTCTTTAAAATGGTTTGTTATTAAGAGGAAGAAATTAATTTGTCCACTGAACGTTCCCCAACAGAATTAATTAGTCTTCATCATTATGGAAAATGTGTGATGCAGCCTGTTACCTATTTAACAGTGAATAGGAAACTTTTGTAGTACTGAAGAACCCAAAATCTCCCAATGATTAATTTGACTTATCGTAAAGGGATTGTTGTTTGAAAAATTACTCGTCAGTTTATTTATATAGTGTATTGACACTATGATACAGCTGTGAACAGACAGACAGATGGACAGTAAGACAGACAGACAGATGTATGATGTCATGGATGTGACTTATGGTGCTTGTTATCAAACACACATGCTACTTATTCAGCAGATCTTTCAGGACAGCAGGAACTTAGTATTTATTTGGACTGACTCCATTTCATTTATGAAAACAACTTATTCCTTATGGTCTTGTTCCAGTTTAGGTAAGCAGAGCCATTCCAATCAAACAGCAGCAGTTGTGGGGAAAAAGTGATGTGGCACACCGCAAAGAGGAACAGTAAATATTGGCGTCATGTAATAAACTATCTAACTTTAGCCATCTGTTTGAATCTGTGTCATAGCAGAAATATTTTTTTACTGCAGTTCTATTTCTAACTCGCTCACATTGCTTGTCACACCATTGCTTTGTCTGCTACCTAATTAAAACTTAATTTTAATCTTTCTTTTCACGTCCTTTATCAGATAAACTCACCACAAATAAGCCACAGACTCTATAGAATTGAACAGGTGCTTAAACATGAGTGTGAATAAACCAAAACACATACACACACACACACACGCACACACACGCACGCACGCACGCACACATCACTCATGATATGATACACTCATACAGTAGATGAACACAACCTGTATAAGACAACATACAAGCATACCCACACACAATCCTACATAGAGACAGTGCATACATCTCCTTCACACTTACTCACCCACGTTCCTTCCTTTATGTTCACAAACACAGACAAACAAACCAGACAAAAAGAAACGATGGTTGAGGATCCGTGATGATAAAACAAAAGTAAGAAACAAATCAGTAAACACAGGACAGAAACAACAGCAAATAATATGGCTTATATCATATCTTCCTAAATCAGGACAGCCTGAATTGAGGCGTAATCAGATTTGTGGCGACAGAACAACTCAATCTAGCATTTCAAGGCTGAAATGTGCTGCTGGATGTCAGGCCTCAGCTGAGATATATAAGGTCCCTCCACCAACAAAACATCTTGTCCACCTCTCCTGCCAGTGTGTGCATGTTGACAATTAATTACTCCTTGGTCTTCAAATTCCTCTAACTATTATTGTCAGTAATTTCAAAATAAAATAACCTCTCCATTATATTCCAAATCATTCCCAGAACATGTAAAGTCAGGATCATCTCTGAACATCTTTGTCTCTAAGTCTTGATCATTTTATGTCCTGCTGCAGAAACTGGAGCCATTTTTTTAAACATTTCAAGTTGGAAGGGGAACACTGGATAGACTGTCTGGAGCCATTGGCATATGTCAAAGATGACAAAATCCCAAATAAATCAAAACCATGACAGGGACAATCCTCATTCCGATTCAATTTCCCTCAACCTTAAAAGGAAAACAAGAGCTCATCTACACGCCCGACACGCTGTGAAAGCCCTGCTGTGACAGAATCCAACAAGAATCTATGAGGGTCACTTCAGTAGGAGCTAGGTAATGGTGACGCAATCAACAGACTATAGCGGTAACACCACTAACTGCATGTACCGTTACTCACTCATGCACATTGCTAAACCATTTAGGAAGGAGGTGGAGTTGGTGCAGCACTGACTAGAAGGAGGGAGAATGATAGGGGGGTAGCTGTGGGAGGGCAGAATGAAAGGGATGATTGTTGGGGAGAGGGAAGACATAAATAGAGAGAGTGCAAGAGAGGAAGCAAGTGGAGAGAAGATCAGGAGAAGGGGAGTCACACACCTTGGTAACGGTTTCCAAGTTTAGCAAACAACAGGTAAGTTCATGTTTTTGAGTATTTGATTATTTTACTGTTAACACAAATGGATAGTTTAGTTGTGGAAAAAGTAGAGAGCTGCTTTCATAGCAGTCAAACAGACATATTTGAGATTATTTAAAGGTTGTTGCTGCATGGATGTCCAACACAAACCACACTTCAGGTACGTCCGTGTGGATCCTTCTGGAACTCACGCAGGCAGTTTTGTGGGAACTGGATCCAGCTGACAGTGCTGCAGTTTCTTGGGCGTGTTAACACTTGGACCTGTTGTGCAATACCGTCTGGAATGTTGAATTAGTGTGAAGTAGCACAAAAGCCTAACAGATGAGGATAATTTCCAGCAAGTCTATATACAAGACTATCAATCACTGACAGACCTGCCACAGAATGATGCATTTCACCTAATTAAATTAACCACATTGTTAGCATTTACTCAAGTGCTCTGGTTGTGAGGAAACATTTTATGCTTTACGCTTTATAAACACACACAGATTTATTGTTTTTGGCTGAAACTAGGCCCAAATGTGAGCCCCTGGTTTCATTCGACACAGTCCCACCCTGTGTCCCCATGTTGTCTGTGAAAGGCAAAGCATCAGCGAAGGAAATAACTTTATGTCCTCATTCAGACTCTTTTCAATAAAGATGGTCGTAAACACAACGTGATAATAATTTTCAGTCCTGTGCAAAACAGATTCTCCAGTTCACCGATTCATATTTGTGTGTGAATGTGATCTCCAGACGATGCCTGCCACCCGACATACTTCTTTTCCACTGGCGATCCTGTGCCTGGTTCTCATGAGAGGTTACTCATCTTCGCCGACGGTTTCAGGAGTCCCAGGGACCGTCAGGACTCTGAGGCCTCTGGGGTTTCCCACCAGCAACCCTTTCGTTAGCTCCGAGGATTATTCTCTATATGAAGACACCACTCCTTTCCCCATGACTCTGTCTCCAAATAACTGGACCCTTCAGAGATGTAATTATAATCCCTGCCTTGAGGGTCAGACCCCTTGTGCTGAGCTAGCAGCCTCCACCAATTGCTTATGTCCAGGGTTCACTTTGCATAATGAAGCTCCAGAGGCTCCCAAACTGATATCAGTGTCCTGGAACGGGTCAGAGGTTGTGATTTCATGGTGTGCACCTTATTCTTATGTCACATCGTACATCGCCACGGCGGGAGGGAAAGAAAGGCAAACATTTGGGAGGGCGCAGAGGAGCGGTGGAGTGGGCGACATCGACCACATCTCAGAGGTTTGTGTGGTTGCAGTGAACGACGTTGGAGAGAGTGATGGTTCCTGTATGACGTACCAACCCAGGGACAGCAGCCTGCCTCTGAAAGCAGGACTCATCGGGGGAGCGTTGAGCTTTCTGCTGCTTCTCTTGGTGGTCGTCCTGCTCTGGAGGCACAAGAAACAGAAGAAGCATCAAGAAAGCATCTCTATGCATAACACAGCAGAGACGCTGTGAGCAGGAAACAGGTTGTGGTTGGACATTCTCTGAGATAAGACTGTCCCACGAGAATTTCTAGTTAATTAGCTGGAATATCTGAGAGACCTTCAGGAAATCGAGGAGGAAACAAGGTTCATCACCCCACTGACATGCCTCACTGGTAATGCTCATTGCTTAATTCTTGTTTTATCTTGGAAAAACCATTATGAGCCTGTTTTAAGGAAGTATTGCACACATTTGGATGGCAAACAGTAATCCTGCAAAAAAATCTAGTGGCTTTTTACAGAGTTTATTCAACTAAACAGTCAAAGGTTGATTTAAAATTATCCAATATGGAGATAAAATGATAGGTTACATGATGGAAAAAGAAAAAATCAGATGTAACTGCTGACATGTGAGACTTTCATGTTTTTCAAATCCAATATGTAAAGCGAGGAGACTTGTATGTTTTTAATATGAAACACAATGTAAAGAAACAACAGGTTTCAGTCAGAGCAGCAGATGGTGGTATAAAGGGTCCTCATGATCTGGATTTATTTAAGGGCATGTCAGAACAGTTCAGTCAGGGGGAGGCAGCAGCTGATATGCTGAAGGTTACTGTAACCCTTTTATCAGAATTTGGTATGTTAGTGTTGGAAACTCTGAAAATTCCTTAATTTATGTACAATGATACCTCTACTTACAAATGTCTGTACTTATGAAATTTTCTACTTATGAAATTTCTCAGCAGGAAAATATTGCCTCTACTTACGAAAGAAATTTCGACTTATGTAATGTAAAAACACAGTATCGGCTGATACTTGAATCTCCCATGGGTTCCTGAACGCAACATTGTCATAGCTTCTCTGCCATTGGCTTTTACCTATTACGTGTCTTCCTGGCATCCCATTGGCTAAGAGGGATGCCACTCCACCTGTGTGTGGAGCTAGATTGGTGCTTATGCAGTGTCTTCAGCATTTGGCTCTCGACCCGTTAGGTGTTCTGATAGTTTTGGGAAAATAGAATAACTTTTTTAGTACGTACTTACTATGGACCCCAAGAAAGTGACGGAGAAAAGAGGAAAAGAAAAGACGAAGAAAAGAGTTTTTTCGTCCATGCAAACAAAGCAAGAGATAATAGAAGAGCACGAGAAAGGGATTTGTTTGGTTGATCTCGCCAAAGAATATGGCCAAAAATCTACAATCGACACGTTATTAAAACAAAAGGAAGTTTAAGGAGTTTAAGGCATCACGTGGGTGGTTGGAGAAGTTCAAAAGGAGGACTGGAATTCACTGTGTTGTTCGGCATGGTGAAATAGGAGCGCATGAACCAAAGAGGGCAAAAAACAATGGGGACAGCAGTTAAAAGGTAAATGACCGTCATTATTATTCTTTACTCTATTCTTTTTTTTTTACGCTATGCACAACTCTCATTTATTGTGTAATAATCCAATCGTAACATGTATTTGTTACATGTTTTGATGCATTTTTATGCCTTATAAAACATTTATGTCAGAATTTTTGTGGGCTTGGAAGGGATTAGGGCATTTGCATGGAAAACACGTCTCTACTTATGTAATTTTCTACTTATGTCATTTCTTCCAGAACCAATTAATTTCGTAAGTAGAGGTACCACTGTATTTAATTAAAGTGTGAACTAGTAGGAATAGTGGAAATTCCACAATAAAACATTAATATCAGACTTTTTTTTTTTCTTCAACGTCACAAGAAAATAAACCACTGTATCCGACGAAGCCATAATGGCTCTGTGTGTGTGAGACAGACGAACGCGAAGACGAAGGCCGCCTCGGCATTACAGTCTGGCCATTCGGGTAGACGCCGGCTTCGTGAGTTCGGTCCTTGTGAAAAAAGCATCGGGGCTCCCCACACAACAAAGTGAGGTCCGTCACAATCAAAGAATATAAACCGCTATGTTTGACAAAGGCAAAACTGCTCCGTAAGTGAGAGACATGGACAAATGTGAAGACTGGAGCTAACTTGTCTAGCAGTTGGAACTTCCGGGTAGACACCGGAAGCATGACAATATGAGGTTTTCAAGTGAGCTTATTCAATTATTTAGGTGGGAATGGATTGTTTGATGAAATCTTCTTTTTTTTGTACATGTGCTACTCTGTCTGTCGTCAGAGCCAAGACCAACTGGAGTAAAGTATTTCCCGGTTGTTATTACACCATTGAATCAAACTGTGTACATATTCAAGAGCTGGAATGGGTGTAAGTTTCTAGTCTCATTGTCAGAAGTTCTGTGGATGAACACATGTGTTTCTCCAGCTGTCATACAATGAATATACTTTCCAACGGATATGGATTTAGTGTCATCCCAGCTGAGATTTCCTGTCACGTAACGCCTGTGCTGGCGAGAGGCTTCTTCTTTTTTGTGATGTAAAAGAAAGTTTAATATTTAAATCCTGCCAGCTTATCTCATGTTCAAACCTCCATCTGCATGTCTCGCAGCCATGTTATGATTTACCTTTTGCTGCGGCTGCTGCGGTGGAGTTGTTCCACCACTGCTGGCACCCTCCTCACTCCAACTGCACAGCAACTACTTCCAGCATACAGCACTACATGGCAGTCATCTTTCATTTGCCATTTGGATGCACGACAGATTGTTCATTTGGGTGGCAGAAATTGGCCTGAAGATGTAGTTGATGACACATTAAAAGAGTGTCACTCTCAAACTGGGAGGGAAATCTTGACATGAATGGACCAGTGTGGGGCAGAGTGCAAGAAAATTGGCCATGATATAATGTGCTGAGACACACCATTATATAATGCACTTAAATAGGTTTAAGAAGAGCAGGAGCCAGAGCAGCGGTGTTGCATTGATGGTGCCGGAACACAACTATGTGTACTCAACCATGCACTGTCTATCTAGATCTACATGTGTCTTATTTCAATAAGTGTGATTTGCTTTTTTAAAATAAAGCCTTCATTTTTATTTGGTGTGTTTTTGAATGTTCACAATGAAATAAACATTAAATTTGCTTCCAGTGAGCACGCTGGGATCTAGTCACCAGCCTATAAGGAAAATTAAGGTGCTGGATTTAGTTTACCTCCGCAGCTCCAAGATTTGGATGTTACTGATGTTTGATCATTTGATCTGTTGGATCATACAAATGTAAAAACTAGAAATCTGTAAAAATACAGTATGAGATAACATAAAAGTTAAATTAAAAAAACAAAGAAATTTTAGATGGAAAAGATGGTCACAATAATTTTATTATGTTTTATATCCTTTGAACCCACCGTCGAATTTGTACTAGAAAAAACAGATTTAAATCCACTAAATCTTCAGCACTGAAATGTTTTCATCTCAAAACCTTTAAGCTTTTTTCTACACATGTTAAACTATTTTAGAGTTTATTCATTAGACTAATAAATAATAAACGACTGTGTAGGTTTCAGTCCATCATATGAACTTCCTCTGGGATTACATGACACACTGGTGGGCCGGTTCATTTGCGTCAAGCTTTTCTCTCGAACTTCTTTTATAAAATCTCCTCTTTCAATATTGTCTCTTATTGTTTGCATTATACAAATCAGATATGAACAAACTCATCAACAGTGAAAATTACATTTTGGTATTCAATTGAGTTGATTTGAATTGATTAATAGAGATAATAGACAAATCAGTTCCTGTAGAGCTATATTCACGTAATGGAAAATCATTCCCTATTCCTGATTCTTATCAACATATTTCATTCTTTTCATAAATGACCCTCCTGAGGTTACAATCTGCCTCTGAAAGCAACCGTTGATGTAATAACATCATCTTGAAGAAGCGGAGATGTGAAGTGCAGAATGTGCGTAGGAGAATTTTCTCAGTAATTTCTCTGTGAACTATTCTTTTATTTCAGCATCATCAGCGAAGGACAAAGCAGATGATGGCTCTGATGAGTTTCAGACATGCCCTACTTGGTGGGTGGTTTTTTTGTAACTGTGGGTGAAGTTTGCAGCAAGTTCAGATGGCAGGGTTATGCATTGGACACTTTGCTCTTAGAGCGAGTCATATTGAATCACTGCTCCCGCATTGAGCAAGCAGGTGACTCACTGCTTGTATGATGAAGCAATTACATACAAAAGAGTGAATCGACTGAATTCAGACTCGGGGATAAAGAAATGCTGCCTCAACCTCAACCTGTTGCCTCCATCAGTGTCTGTGATTAACAAGGACTGCGTAGTCTATTCATTGTCTTGAAGACGAGACAATCGTAATGGTTTTTATTTACTAATACATATAAAATTTAACCCTCAGCTGTTATATTATCTAACAACTTATATTTGTTTTGCCCTCAAAATGTCAGTTGAGAAATTGAGGCCCTTAAATAACCCAGGACTTCTATCAGCGTCTTTCAGTATCAAAATCACAAATGAGATTATTTAACAGACCTCCATGTAGCAAGGGCGTAGTGTAAAGTATATGTAGCGTTTATACAGTAAATGTAATACAGTATCATGAATTAAAAAGAAAAAAGTCAGCTTCTCTGGGTCTAATAACCTTCATGGGCTTTGAGCTGAACAGTCACCTGACTGCCCCCTGCTGGTCACATTCACCCCTGAGGGAACAGGCCTGAAAGGCACAAGGACACAAGCAAAGATGATGATACTGACAGAAATAGAGTCTGTATAGCAGGAGTTGGCCCATCCAACATTATTTACTTACCACTGCTCCATTCAATAGTTTTCACATTACCAAAGTGCCAACTATATAATGCAATGATTGATGTTTCCCATACTAATACGCTCCATTTTGATAAAGCGTTTACATTATTTTCTGCACCTCCTTTATGACATCATATCGATTGCTCCATTTCCCGATGAGTACAAGCTCCGCCCACTGGGTGTCTTTTCAGGGCAGCACCTTCTAACTGAGTCTTTAAGAGGCTTTGCTCTAAAGTGATTGTTGGTTGTACTTCTATGTTAATCTCTCTCTTAATGCATTATTCCAGAGTCTGTTCAAATCCATCATTCATTTCATCCAATTAATAATTCACAAAGAATGAACTTACATTGAGTGCTGGGGAACCGCAATATTTTTAAATTATTAGTAATCCCCCAGCAGGAACACAGCGGGGCTGTTAGCCCTGTCTGCTGTTATCAGCTTGCATAAATTGTTCCAAGTGGGTCAGGTATCCATCAGTGCACATTATGGGATGTAGACTGTCCTGAATGTAAGAGTGTTCTAGAAATGCAAAAAGCGTTTCTTCTGCGATGTTAGTTTTTTGTGGACAGTATATTGAATTATAAAAAAGTGTCAACCAGAGGCGTCCTCACTGAAGAAGCTTGGTGTAATTTCACCTTAACATCTTTTCACAAGGGGAATCTGGGTCAAGTTCAGGCCTTCATCAGAGGAAACTCTAAGTGGGTGGTTGTGGAGACTTATCCCCCCCTGCAGGCATCTTGTCCTGTTTACTCCTTGTCTGCCTGTCTTGGCACAAAAACACGAGTCTGGAAATGAAAAGATTAATGCCTGTCTCCAAGTGTAACTCTGGTGTCACAGCAAAGATGATCAGGGCTTATGTAAATGCAACAAGGCACACGTTAGATCACATTTCTTATTTTGGCATCATCGCAGATGAAAAGCATGAGTGTGGTATCCTTCGTACTCCAGATATCTTTCAGAACAGGTTCAATGTGAGTCAGATCCACTTTAATTTGTTTTCAGAGGAGCCACTAGAGGTCATTATTGCAAGGAGCTGTGTAGAACAGAAAGCAACCTCTGGCATGTACTCTGACAATGTTGTGGAAATGGAAATTAGCTGCTCTAATATGGATGAAAATGAGTTTGCAGCGGTAATCTGCTCAGCCACATTCCTACATGGCAGGGCACACTCAGGGTGTCGGCGTTTGAAGCAGCAGCTAAATGTTAGCTTTCCGTCACTGCTTCCTTTTTCATCCCAAATTTTCATTTGCAGCTCAACAGGCAGGCCGGTGCTCTCCTCTCAACTCCCCAGGATAGCTGAATGAGAACATATCATATAGGAGGAGGAAATCTTTACATTTTTTTCTGTTTCCTGGCATGAAGAGCAATGGTAACCATGGCAACCTGGCATTATACAAGACATAGCTGAAGAGGTGGAAACTGAGCTTGGAGAGAGTTATCAATCACAGCATCAGCACCTTCACAAAAACAGACATGTTCTCATGTTCCTTCAGGTTGGAACGTTCATATTAAAAAGGTGAACAAAGTGTTGTGGATAAAAAAAGCTTTTAAACTCACAACTGGTTAATAATTTCTCTTTGTTCAGTCACACTACAGGAGTTAAAAATCTTCAAGTCTGTGAAATTGATTTAACAGTTTCTGCTGTTTTATTATTCTAACTATTAGTGATTTGCAATAAAAAACATGCCTGTATCTCTGGATATGGATCTCTGTGGAGAATTAAGATCTTACAATGAATTATGAAACTAATAAATTGCAACAAACCAATTAGCTAACAAGTAAATGTCAACTTAAGCACAGTTTAATAAGGATGCAAATCAGTTGGACCTAATTTTGAGAAATAGGTACAACTGTTTTATTAATTTATTATTTTTTAATGATGAGCCCAAAACATGTGTATACAGAAAAATATCATCCATCCACCATCTGTAAATGCTTCTTCTTTAGAATTATTATGGTTGTGGGGGATGGAACTAATTCTGGATGACAATGAGCAAGAATCTGGGTCCAACCTGGTAATGCTGTCATTATTTAAAAAACAAAACAAACTGAAGCATTTTTTTCCTTTTGCATTTGTTATAATGCATCTTAATGAAATAACTGCCCACAAATGAATTAACAAATGTTCACACTTTCTTAGGATCAGCATGTTTGCACGTAGTTTGTTTGTATGGGACACCTGATCTGTTTTGGTCATTTGTGCAGGGCTTCACTTCCTGCTCCCACCACCTCAATCTTTCAGAGCGTAGGTAACCTGGAGGGACTTGGAGCCGAGCTGTATTTAAGCCTGTGAGGTTAAGTAGTTCTCTCAGAGCAGCTGCACAGTTCCAGTTCCTCACTCCACCCAGCTGTTATCTACACCCTCTTGTCCATTTATATTCTTTACTTGTTTGTTTTTTTTGTCAAGAGGGAATTGGAGCATTCCCAGCATGCACTGGGTTGAAGGTTTGGAGACAACTTGGACAGGTTGCAAGTCTCCAATTTACTCAGAACTACAAAAGGAATTTAAAAACATGGAAAGTCAAAATACTAAATTAAACTTGAATTAGGAATTATTAAACATAGGATGCAGGGAGGTTTATAGAATTGGTTATGTCCAAATTAATCTAGAGAGCCAGGATCCACAGAAACTGAAATCTAGGACCAATTCATGGCCAGATGTTAAGCAAAAAAAAAAAATTGTGTCAGGAACAAGCACCGTCACAGGAGATGAATCACAGGCGTATTATTCAGGACACCATCATGAGGGATAGAGAGTTCCACAGGAGTGTAATGACTTGACCTTTGCTAAATTTTTATGACAAAACGATGATAGGAGAGTCGACCTTTCCTGAGACCTAAAACATTTGTGGAACCCGACAAGGTAAGGTAGTCTGTGATTTAGTACAAAAATAAATTAATATAGCCGGAGCAAACATCAGGATGTGATGGCTGTTTGCCAGGCAAAGGGATCAATAGCAATTAACACCATCATCCATGCAGTCAGAGGACTGCAGGGATGTGTGTCTCTGCAGAGCATTTCATCTTGATGGGAGGTGGACTCCTCGCATCTGTGACTGACGCTCTCTGACTGACAATGTCATCGGTGTGCTGTGTATGTAAGTACACCCAGCAGCCACAGAATCTGGGTCATATTCTGGCTGGGATGAAGAGGAGGTGTCTGCAGGCACACTGAGGCACAGATGTGTGCTGCATTCATGTTTCAACAGTCTAGCCATAATCCACACACACACCTCTGCTCTGTGATTCAAGGGAAAGTGACCTTAATGGTGATGAATCTTCTGATCACAGCTAGTCAAGCAGAGGGAGGGGGAGAAGAGGAGGACAATGAATGCCTGTGCACAACTTGCTTTTACCGATGGGTTCTCCAGATACAAAGTGTGTCAATGTAATATCGACAATGGCTGGCAGCAACAGAAACCATGCAGCCACGTGACTGGAGTCTTGATCTGGAACATCTTGTACTGTAGAGTTTGGATATGCTGAGGTTGATGATTTTTAATGTTGATGATTTTTTTAAAATGTCCCAAAAGTAAAGTTTTCTGCATAGTAAACAAATTTTTGAAAGAAATTCAGAATGCCAGTGCATCTCATTGAATATCTCCTCTCAAATTTAAAGATCAATGGTTTTAAAATAAGGCTGACCTGCAGGGTGTTAACCCAGTCTGGAACAATAATGCAAAACCATGGATAAAAATCCTCACATACAATTCTATATGGTACAAGAACCCATGGAAATTCCATGGTAAAAAAATAATATCAGACTTCATACCAAACATATGAAAATAAATATGTTGATATTATAAATCAAGCGCACCCAACATAGTCAAAAATCAACGTGGTGACGTAACGACTTTGTGTTGGCAAATCATGGATTGCGCTGGGCGGGCATTGCGAAGCTGTAAATGAATGTTGGCAGGCTAACTGGAAAAAGAAAGCTAACTAATCGTGAGATTAGGAAAGGAGCTAAAGGAAAAGGCACCTGTCAAAAGAGCAAGTGGAAAATAAATTTTAGAGAAGTGATAGTTCTGTTAGTTGACTACATGAACAGAACTGTATGTAGTTACTTAAAGACCGTTTTTGTCAGATGCCCGAGGACCATTTTGGATACTACATCGATGCCCCGTTCCAAAAGGAAACCATAGCTGGACACACTGTTAACTGGGAAGTCCATACAAGTTAGTGATGGACAGATGAAGCCCCATGAAGCATTGAATCTTTTCATCCCAATTGGTTCACTGCGGTTCGAAGCTTCATGACGCTTCATTTGCTCTAGTACGACATTTACTGGATGCTAAAATATCAGTTGGAAGTGAGTTTGAAGTGTGTGGCATTTTGAAGAAAGCCTGTGAATAAAACTGTCAGCAAAATAAGGAAGTAGGTTAATGTAACCAGGATGAATGTTACCACAGTAATATTCGATGGTTATTTTGGTTATTATTAATATTTTTCTTATTATTAATATTTTTATTCTTACCATAGCAAAGGACGTTAGGTTCCACACTAGTGTGAACTTGTCACGTGGTGTATGACATCACGCATTCACCTGTGGGGCTGCGGGTGGCTAATGATGTCACCTGCAATAAAAGCCAGTGAGAAAACGGCGTTGGGGGGGGTGTGTCCGCGAAAGAGAGAGAGATCCGGAAGCGTCGAAAGCAGCCGGCATTGGAGTTCCCTGATCAGCCGCAGGCTACCGGAACAGACCTGTGTGGACGAGTTATACGAACTATATGAACGTTGAACATTTTTTATGGATTTGGTCGGAGTGCCGGTGAGGACTCGACTAAACGATGGCGAGCTAGGACTCTGATTCAGAGCGGGGACAACCGATGCGGAGAACTTCGCCTGGTCTGGTAGGAGGCTCTGGAAGCCGGTCCCCCACGTCACGTCCGGACACACCCACATACACACACGCACACACACGCCATTGCCAACGGACCAATTACGGCTTGGACTTGACCCTGGATTATTTTGGACAATGAGTGTGATGATAAATATTGTGTGTGGGTTTATCTGAAATGTACTTTACTTTAGTTAATTTTATTCCTTCTGCAGAGAGTGAATATTGGGGTTCACTGTATATATATATTTTTTTCTTCACAAATTAATATAATTAATTGCACATAAAGTTCTGTGTTTGTGTGGTTCATTGCACCGCTACCTCCATGAGTCGAATTGGTCTTCTGATTGACTAGTCCGAAAGCTAATATCTTTAATTAATGTAGCCTGGAAACTTGCTACATAATTGGCGAGCCAGCCAGGAGGTAGTGGTACAGTGTTCTTCATATATTTCTCTTTGAAAAACTAAAAAAAAAAAAAAAAAAAAAAATTTATTTCAAAATGGAGGTTTTTGACATGCTTTGTATTAAAATACCAAATGCTGTGGTAATAGATGGGGTTAATAGAGATGATAAAGAGGAAGTGGGGCAGTTTTTAGAGCGGTATGGACCAATCAACAGGGCAGTTTTTGTTGACTCTCCAGAGTCTGAATTCCATGGGGTGTGGGTAGTCGAGTATGTGTCAGGGTCTGCTATGCCTTTATTAGATCCACTGCTACCGTATACTTTTACGATGAGTTCCGGGAACCAGTGTTATATTAAGAATCTATCAAAAGTTTATTCTTCAAAGGTCGGAAGATCAAAGACTAAGACATATTTAGCTGACCTTAAGCAAGTGGCTAAACTTTCTGGTAAGGATTATGCTGAGGTGCTGCAGGAAATGATGGCCCAGATCAGCGACTCCATTGCAGAGTGTTACCCTGTCGATCCTGCTAAAATGGAGGAGACGGCTGAAGAGCAGATAAACCCAGACCCACCTAAAATGGCCGCCACCTCAGTGCCACTAATCCATGCTAAGACCACGCCCACTGTAAGACCAAGGGAGCGCACTTCTTCTATTAACATTGCTGCTACTGATCTAAATCCACCTGAGGTCCAGAGATATGTGGTGGAACACATTGTAAAAAGTGAGGATGTTGTCATGCACACACGTTCATCTCACAGGCTCCGTGTTTTCTCTGGACGAGTGCCACGCCCACAGCATGAGGTCGACTATGACACTTGGCGCTCTGGTGCTGATTTGATTATGAAAGATCCAGCTATCTCTGAAATTCAGCGGACACGTCTCATCCTTGACAGCTTACTACCCCCGGCTGCAGACATTGTGAAACATCTAAGCCCTGATCTACCAGCTGACATCTACCTCGAGCAGCTGGACTCAGCCTACGGTACAGTGCAAGATGGGGAAGAGTTGTACTCTAAATTTATGGACACTCTTCAGGATGCAGGAGAAAAACCATCTACCTATCTGCAGCGGTTACAGGTGGCGTTAAATCTTGCTGTGAGGAGAGGAGGAGTCCCTGAAACTGAAGTGAATAGGCATCTGCTGAATCAATTTTGTAGAGGCTGCTGGGATAATACCCTAATTTCAGAACTTCAGCTCAAACAAAGAAAGTTGAGTCCACCATCATTTGCTGAATTACTGTTGTTACTCAGAACTGAAGAAGACCGAGAAGCTGCGAAGATTCACAGAATGAGACAACACTTAGGAACTGCAAAACAAAAAGTCACTTCCCAGGCTCAGTTCGCGTATGAGGAAGAGGAAAAGGGGATGTGTGCAACATTGACCACACTGACCAAGCAACTTACTAAGCAAATGGCAGCCATTCAACAACAGCTATCTGTCTTGACTGCAATGCAGTCTCAAGTACAACATGGTTCCTGTGCTTCCAGACTCGGTCATGCTACGAAGCCTCATAGTAAATCAAAGACTGCTGATATTGCTGTTGTAAACCCAAAGCCTGGGTTCTGCTTCCGTTGCGGTGAGGATGGCCATATCAAGCCTCAATGCAACAATCCACCTAACTCTGCCCTGGTTAGTGCAAAAAGAAAACAATTCAATGACAAGAAACAAAGACAATCTTCCAGATCTGATCAGTTAAACTAAACTCCGTTCCTGTTGTGGGACAAACAGGAACTGAGCTGGACCCATCCTGTCCCGCCATGTCAAAAATGACTGTTCAGTGTGCAGAGTTGCAGCCTTCTCGACCTAGGGCAACAGCCAAATTGCCCAGAGGCCTAGTGGGTTCTCGCTGTACAGCAGAAGTTAAAATAACAGGTCACAACTGTCGGTGCCTGTTGGATACTGGGTCACAGGTGACTACTGTACCCGCCTCATTTTTCAATCACTATCTTCATGATCACCCAATCCACTCACTGCATGATCTGTTGGAAATCGAGGGAGCGGCAGGCCACTCAATCCCCTATCTTGGTTATATTAATCTGTCAGTGACTTTCCCCAAAACCTTTTTGGGTCGAGACATTGAGATTTTTACACTGGCGCTTGTGGTTCCTGATTTTAGTCCTGGCTCTTCTTCATCTGTGCTTATTGGCATGAATACGCTTGAGCCTTTGTACGAACAATATATGTGTAATAAATCTTCAGCATTTCAGCCAAGTACTCAAGGTTACAGAGCTGTATTAAAGACACTGCAGCTGACGCATCAGCAACATGACACTGGTAATGTTGGAGTGGTTCGACTCTTAAGCAAAGCCCCAGTGCGAGTTCCGGCCGGCCGCACTTTGGTGATCGAGGGCACAGCTAGGACCCCCTCTCCAACAGCCAACCAGTCAGTCTTACTTCACCATCCTGTGTCAGCTCTGCCTGGTGGGTTGTGCGTCAGCAGCTGTTTAATATCATTTCCAGCTCATTTTCCCTATAAAGTTCCAGTGATTGTAACCAACGAGTCAGAGCAAGATGTTTATATTCCATCCTTCAGTGTAATTGCAGAGCTTGAGACCTACCACTGCATCCTGTCTCAGCATCATGTGACTGACCCCCCATCCAGAATCACACAGCAATCTGTCAACTTGAATCTGAATTTTGGCAACTCTCCCATAACATCAGAGTGGAAGGAGCGAGTCACTGAGAAGCTCAACGCAATATCTGAAGTATTCTCCCACCACGATCTTGACTTTGGATGCACCAACCAAGTTAAACACCATATCACTCTTCATGATGAGACCCCGTTCAAGCAACGTGCCCGCCCTATCCATCCAAAAGACATTGAAGCTGTACGCAGACATCTTCGTGAGCTTCTGGATGCTGGTGTGATTAGGGAGTCAACATCTCCTTTTTCATCTCCTATTGTGGTTGTCAAAAAGAAGAATGGTGATGTACGGCTGTGCATTGACTATCGTAAACTCAATCTCCAGACTATAAAAGATGCCTATGCCCTGCCAAACTTGGAAGAGTCTTTTATTGCCCTTACCGGTTCAAGATGGTTTTCAGTACTCGACTTGAAATCAGGATATTATCAGATCGAAATGGAAGAGGCAGACAAACCCAAGACTGCTTTTGTAACTCCGTTAGGTTTCTGGGAATTCAATAGAATGCCTCAAGGAGTCACTAACGCACCAAGCACATTCCAGCGGTTGATGGAGCGATGCATGGGAGACCTTCATCTCAAGGAAGTGCTGGTGTTTCTTGATGATCTAATCATATTCTCAAACACTCTAGAAGAGCATGAGAAAAGACTACTGCGAGTACTGAGCCGGCTGAAGGAGTATGGATTAAAGCTTTCTCCAGAAAAATGTAAATTTTTCCAGACTTCAGTCCGTTACCTGGGGCATATTGTGTCCGAGAGCGGGGTTGAAACAGATCCTGAAAAGATTGCTGCCATCAAGTCCTGGTCCATTCCCACAAACCTAAAGCAGCTGAGATCTTTCCTGGGTTTCGCAGGGTACTACCGCCGCTTTATTAAAGACTATGCTGTCATCGCCAAGCCTCTCAATGATCTAACTCGGGGTTACGCCCCAGTCCGAAAGACCAAACCTCAGACATCCGCCAAGTTGCACTGCAGCTCAAACCAGCCTTTTGGAGAGCGATGGAATCAAGGTTGCCAACAAGCCTTTGAGACCCTCATTGACAAACTTTCATCTGCACCAGTTCTCGGGTTCGCTGACCCAGCTCTTCCTTACATTTTACACACGGATGCAAGCATTACAGGTTTAGGTGCTGCCTTGTATCAAGAACAGGACGGAAAGCTTCGGGCAATAGCTTTTGCCAGCCGTGGTCTTTCTCAGAGTGAGAGTAGATATCCAGCCCACAAACTAGAATTTTTAGCACTTAAATGGAGTGTCACCGAAAAGTTTCAGGACTATCTGTATGGAGCAGAATTCACAGTAGTGACAGACAGCAACCCCCTGACCTATGTTCTGACATCAGCTAAACTGGATGCTACTGGTCATCGTTGGTTGGCTGCTCTTTCCACATTCTCTTTTAAGTTGCTCTATCGAGCTGGAAAGCACAATTATGATGCAGACGCACTCTCCCGGCGACCCAACACAGCCCCTGCCGAAGAGTCACCGAAAGATGTTGAACTTATTCACCAGTTTATATCCCACCATCTTGCAGACACTGATGTCATTTCTCCTGACATTGTCGACGCAATCTGCCAGAGTCAGCTGGTTAAAGCCTCTCAGGCCGTTGATTCTGGTCAGTGTTGCATGACCCTGATCGAGTCGCTTTCACATAGAGCCGATGCTGTACTAGAAAGTTACATCTCTGAAGATCACTTACCTGTTGTTCCAGCGCTGTCTCACTCCAGCTTGAAAGAAAAACAGAGGGCAGACCCAAGCATGAGAGAACTCATTCACCAGATGGAGACAGGAGAGAAGGTCCCACCAACAGCTAGGGTGGAATTGCCCGAACTCCCTCTTTTGTTGCGAGAATGGACAAGGTTAGAACTCATAGATGGTATCTTGTACCGCAAACGTCACAACAATGCAGCTTTGTCATACCAACTTGTTCTCCCTGATGAACTCCGCCCTTTTGTACTGAAGAGCCTTCATGATGATATGGGTCACCTTGGAATCGATCGCACCCTTGATCTTGTTCGTGCACGGTTCTATTGGCCTAAAATGGCTAGGGACGTCGAACAAAAGATTAGGACCTGTGGCCGCTGTGTGCGAAGGAAAACCCTTCCTGAGAAGAGTGCACCACTTGTCAATATAATCACCTCACGTCCCCTCGAGTTACTCTGTATGGATTTCCTGAGCCTCGAGCCTGACTCTAGTAATGCCAAGGACATTCTTGTTTTAACAGATCACTTTACAAAGTTTGCTGTGGCCCTTCCAACACCAAACCAAAAGGCAAAAACTGTGGCAAAATGTTTATGGGACAATTTTATTGTCTATTATGGCATCCCCGAGCGTATCCACACAGATCAAGGAACAGATTTTGAATCAAAATTGATCAAAGAATTGTGTGAAGTTGCAGGAATCCAGAAGAGTCGAACTACACCGTACCATCCCAGAGGCAATCCCGTGGAGAGATTTAATCGGACACTTTTGAGCATGCTTGGAACACTGGAAGAGAAGCAAAAGTCAAAATGGAAGGACTATGTGAAACCATTAGTTCATGCATACAACTGTACTAAGAACGATGTGACCGGTTACACACCTTATGAGTTAATGTTTGGCCGAACACCCCGTCTTCCTGTCGATATGGTTTTTGGACTACCACTGCTAGGGACCAAGTACAAAAGTCATTCACAATATGTTCAAGGACTGAAGTTACGACTGGAAGAGAGTTTCAAAATAGCCTCAGAGAATGCTCATAAATCAGCAGAACGAAACAAAACACGGTTTGATCAGAGAGTCATACCAGCAGCATTGGAAGCAGGTGATAGAGTGCTTGTGAGGAATGTGCGTCTCAGGGGAAAACATAAACTGTCTGACAAGTGGGAAGAAGACGTCTATGTGGTGGTTAGCAGAGCTGGTGATCTCCCAGTCTACAAAGTGAAGCCGGAAATCGGAGATGGACCCATTCGCACTCTCCATAGAGACCTCCTTCTCCCCTGTGGTTTCCTTCCATCTAAGGAAGACCGTAGGGCATCATTTGACACAATTCCTGCTGTAAGACCATGTACTCGTTCTCGTCAAGTTGTTGACCATTGCAGTCAAGATGCTGACGGCTCCATGGAGTACCTTGCTAGTGATGATGATTTTGAGACCGTAGTTTCACTGAATCCAAACTTACCCGCAGTCCAATTCACCATGGACAAAGACATTCCAGCTCCTGTTCCTTCGTCATCGATTGTAGCTGTCCAAAGCAGTCCTCTAACTCCTCCGTCTGTTAGCCCTGTGGTCTCGGAAGTATTTGAAGAGGAATCAAGGGTGGAAGGAAATCTTGTTAATAAGTCACAAATTGAAAACTTACCTGAAGAGTCATTCCAGCTAGTTGCCACTGACGCAGATCCACCAGTTGCCACTAATGCAGAGCCACCAGTTGCCACTGACTCAGAGCCATTAGTTGCCACTGAAGTAGCTGACCATGACCCAACTCTTAGACGTTCAACCCGTCAACGTTTAGCTCCTGATCGACTCCAGTATACAGCTCTTGGTAAACCCTCAGAATCTGTAGTTCAACTGGTAATACGCAGCTTGTCCAACCTCCTAGGTGTTTCACCCCCATCAGATCTGGTTGTGCCGTCTGTTGAAATTGTTTAGTTAGCATGCAACGGGACGAGCATGGTTTAAGGACGGGAGAGTGTAACCAGGATGAATGTTACCACAGTAATATTCGATGGTTATTTTGGTTATTATTAATATTTTTCTTATTATTAATATTTTTATTCTTACCATAGCAAAGGACGTTAGGTTCCACACTAGTGTGAACTTGTCACGTGGTGTATGACATCACGCATTCACCTGTGGGGCTGCGGGTGGCTAATGATGTCACCTGCAATAAAAGCCAGTGAGAAAACGGCGTTGGGGGGGGTGTGTCCGCGAAAGAGAGAGAGATCCGGAAGCGTCGAAAGCAGCCGGCATTGGAGTTCCCTGATCAGCCGCAGGCTACCGGAACAGACCTGTGTGGACGAGTTATACGAACTATATGAACGTTGAACATTTTTTATGGATTTGGTCGGAGTGCCGGTGAGGACTCGACTAAACGATGGCGAGCTAGGACTCTGATTCAGAGCGGGGACAACCGATGCGGAGAACTTCGCCTGGTCTGGTAGGAGGCTCTGGAAGCCGGTCCCCCACGTCACGTCCGGACACACCCACATACACACACGCACACACACGCCATTGCCAACGGACCAATTACGGCTTGGACTTGACCCTGGATTATTTTGGACAATGAGTGTGATGATAAATATTGTGTGTGGGTTTATCTGAAATGTACTTTACTTTAGTTAATTTTATTCCTTCTGCAGAGAGTGAATATTGGGGTTCACTGTATATATATATTTTTTTCTTCACAAATTAATATAATTAATTGCACATAAAGTTCTGTGTTTGTGTGGTTCATTGCACCGCTACCTCCATGAGTCGAATTGGTCTTCTGATTGACTAGTCCGAAAGCTAATATCTTTAATTAATGTAGCCTGGAAACTTGCTACATAATACATGTATATTTTAGTGATGGCAGTTCACTGTGTGTGTGTGTGTGTGTGTGTGTGTGTGTGTGTGTGTGTGTGTGTGTGTGTGTGTGTGTGTGTATGCGTGCACGTGTATTTGTGTGTGTGTGTGTGTGTGTGTGTGTGTGTGTGTATACGTATACAGTACCTTGTTTTTTTATTGATTACCAGTCTAAAGATATTTTATTTTGAAAAGTGGCATCTGTGCGGAATGACGCAGAGAAAAATGCATGCGTCTGTCCCGCTTTACAGGTCTCGGTCACGTGACAGGTTATCAGCCGCTACCCCTAAATTAAGCGCCCACAACTGTGCCAGTGTTCTGGATTAAAGTCAAGGCAGATTATCCTGAGATCGCCCAAAAAGTATCGAAAACCCTGCTTCCATTTCCAACCTCATGTCTTTGTGAAGCGGGATTTTCTGCAGTGACCGTCAAGAAAACCAAACTTTGGAGAAGACCCGACGTCCAGAACACACTTTAGATGTCATTGTCTCCCATTACCCCTAGATCAGCGGTTCCCAACCTCTAATTGTCATTCATTCATTCATTTTCTGTCGCTTAATCTGCCGCAGTGGGTCACGGGGAGCTGGAGCCTATCTTATCTGGCACAGGGTGTGAGGCGGGGGACACTCCAGGCATGACACCAGTGCACCGCGGAGCCTTACACAAAGACAAACAACCATGCATACACACATTCACTCAAATTTTGGGAGCGGCCAATCAACCTGATGCGCATGCTTTTGGAGATGGGAGGAAGTCGGAGAACCTGGAGAGAACCCATGCAGACACGGGGAGAACATGCAAACTCCGCACAGAGCGGGACTCTATTTGATTGATTTGTTCACCCTCCTATTGGAAATGATCAGTATTTCTCCTACGCTGAATGCACTATAAGTGGCCATATTCAAAATAAACCTCATCAGTGCAGTCACTTGATTGACAGGTAGTGGGTAGAGTTAAAGCGTGACAGTGTGAGGTTTTCAAGTCAGCTTATTCAAATATATAGGTGGGGAGATGTGTGCATGTTGTAGAATGATTGATTCCTTTTTGGAAATTAGTAGAGAAACTGCATTAAAACCTTACAAAGCTAATCATGTTGATCAGACAGACAGACAGACACGCACGCACGCACCCACACACACTTTATTAATCCCGGAGGAAATTGCACATATCCACTGCTCAGGCATTACATAATGAATAAATACTGGATAAACACCAGGAGAAAAAGAAACACTGACATCACAGGACATACCACAAGACATACACTACACTAACAGAAACATGCAGCATTAACAGGATTTATACTAAACTATAACTGAAATATAAACAGTATAAAATCAAATAAATCAAATAAATTACAAATAAATAAATAAATAAAAGTAAATAAGTGAAAATTAGCAGGAGGCCCACATAGTGGGTAAGGTACTCCCTTCTTACAATGTAAGGCATGTCACTATCTAATATCATAACATCACAACACCTTGGCCTCACTACACTGCAGCACAGGCTGACATCCCATCTCCTCCCCTCCATTCAACTGCGTGCTGACCTCGCCACCTCCCCCCCGCTCCTCCTGAGAGAATCATTGTACCCCCTCATGGCACAGGGCACGAAGGAGGACCTCAGCCTCTCTGTGGAGGCGCTGTGTGACAGCAGTCTGCCGCTGAAGGTGCTTCTCTGCTAGGAGAAGGTGGTGTGTAGGGGCTGGCTGGTGTTGTTCATGATAGCCTGGATTTTAGACATGGTCCTGCTCTCCAGAAGTGTCTCCACAGAGTCCAGGCTCAGACGAAATTACGTAAGTAGAGAATTACATAAGTAGAGACGCGTTTTCCATGCAAATGACCTAATTCGTTCCAAACCCACAAAAAATCCGACATGTTTTATAAAGCATAAAAATGCATCAAAACATGTAACAAATACATGTTACGAAGATATTATTACACAATAAATGAGAGTTGTGCATAGCGTAAAAAACAAAGAATAGAGTAAAGAATAATAATGACGGTCATTTACCTTTTAACAGCTGTCCTCATTGTTTTTTGCCCTCTTTGGTTCATGCGCTCCTATCTCACCATACCGAACAACACAGTGAATTCCAGTCCTCCTTTTGAACTTCTCCAACCACCCACGTGATGCCCTAAACTCCTTAAACTTCCTTTTGTTTTAATAACGTGTCGGTTGTAGATTTTTGGCCATATTCTTTGGCGAGATCAACCAAACGCATCCCTTTCTCATGGTCTTGTATTATCTCTTGCTTTTTTTGCATGGACAAAAAAACTCTTTTCTTCGTCTTTTCTTTTCCTCTTTTCTCCGTCACTTTCTTGGGGTCCATAGCGAATACTTTAAGCAAAACTATCAGAACACCTCACAGGTCGTGTGCCGAATGTCGAGACGCTCCATAAGCACCGTTCTAGCTCCACACAGAGGTGGAGTGGCATCCCTCTTAGCCAATGGGATGCCAGGAAGACACGTAATAGGTAATAGCCAATGGCAGAGCAGCTATGAGAATGTTGCGTTCAGTGACCTGTGGGAGATTTCAGTATCAACCGATACTGTGTTTTTATTCAAGCATCAGCCATTACTGTGTTTTTACATTACGTAAGTCAAAGTTTCTTTCGTAAGTAGAGGTAATATTTTCCTGCTGAGAAATTTCGTAAGTAGTAAATTTCGTAAGTAGACACATTCTTAAGTAGAGGTTTCACTGTAGTTACCTACCACCTCCACCTCACTGCCATCAATGATCACTGGCTGTGGAGAGGGGCGTGCCCGCCGGAAATCCAGCACCATCTCCTTCACCCTGGAGACGTTGAGCTGAATCTGTTGGTACCACTCCATGAAGTCAGCCACCAATGCCCTGTACTCCCCCTCATCACTTTCCCGGATACATGCCACTTAATTTTTAATGATTAATAATTTTTAGTGATTAATTTTCACTCTACAGCCATGCAAGTAATTTTGCACTAATTCTGAGCTAAATACTAACATTCTGATAATAATGTACCGTTATCTATTAATTGATCAATAAAGGCAAGGTTTACATGTTACCACTAACAGGTATGGCTAATTAGCACTGAAGTACAATACTGAAAAAAGAAACCGATTTAGATGTAGCTGAAGTTTATAGATTCAATAATCAATAGCATCTTAAAAAAACACCCTTGCTTGATTTTTAAATACATGAACACATCTTGGCAAACATGAAAAACACTTGGGTAAAAAATTTGGAACCTTTACTCTAATCAAAAGCGGATCTATGCCTTTGTTGTTCACATCCATGAGATAAAGATTGATAATTAACGTCTGAATTTATTTTGAGTGAATCATCCAGGAAGGGATGACATTAAATACCCCTGCTTTAACCATCTTGTGTCAGGCACACCTCTCTCAGCAGCCAAGTCAGCTATGTTTTTATTTTTCTCTATATTCAGAACCTTTTCATTAGAAGACTACAAATGGTCTATTTTTATATTTCATACAGCCCCTTCAAAAAGATTTCACAACAGGAAGCCGCACCAAATATAGCTTTACAAATGTCAAAAATAGTAACATTAAATTAAAAAAAAAAAAGTTAAATATAGACCAGGAAGAAAGAAAACCGGACAGCAATAGAAAACGCTAAATTTAAATGAACATACCAAAACAGCGTGGCATAAATTCAAACAAGTCATTATGATGACAACCCTACAGCTCTGAGGTACCACTGCAGCATCTCATTAGTAAGATATAATGAGAATATAATGAGGATTTAAAGCTCCAGACCAAACTCACCTAATGGTTCTACAAACCTTTGTTCCAGAATGAAGCACACGTCTCGGACACCATATGCTGCGAATAAAGCTTTAATCATCCAGGTGCAGGCAGGAGATTATGGGAGACATTACCATCTGTCTGGTGCCAGGAGGAGACCAAGCAGCAGTGGAAGTGGCATCCTCCTATTTCAACAGGAGCTCATTGACCAGTGCTCCGACTCCTGAGGAGGCAAATACTTCACCACACAAGGGGAGGCAGTGGCTTGAAGGGGTGGCAGTGGCTCAGTGGTATAGCAGGTTGTCCAATGTTCTTAAGATTGGCGGTTCGATTCCCGCTCCCGCCAAGTATGAGCTGACAGTAGGAGGTGCCAGCTCACCTCCGGAGCACTGCTGAGACGCCCTTGAGCAAGGCGCTGTCCCCCTTTAAAAGTTGCTCATTTGGGTGCTCCACAAAGGGGCAGTCCGCCACTCTACCTCCCCCTGCCTGCCTACAAGGCCCCCTGTGTGTGTGTGTGTGTGTGTGTGTGCTACAGGGCCCTGTACATACATGTATGTATTTTAAGTATTCACTATTTATTTAGTCAGTTTATTTTCCAGTTTATTTTACTAGAGTGTGCTCTTAATTTCCCTTCGGGGATCAAATCAGTACAGTATTTTCTGTACTATAAGGTGCACTGGATTATAAGGCGCACCTTTAATGAATTGTTTATTTTATAATTTGTTCCACATAAAAGGTGCACTGGATTATAAGGTGCATATGATATTTAAAAAAAATAGATTAAAAAAAACTAGTGGCTGTCCACCAGATGAAGCATTCATGGCTGTGAGTACAGTGGTACCTCTACTTACGAATGTCTCCACTTACGGAAATTTCTACGTACGAAACTTCTCAGCAGGAAAATATTACCTCTAGTTACAAAAGAAATTTAAAATGTAAAAATACAGTATGGGCTGATACTCGCAGCTCCCACAGGTTCCTGAACCCACCGTTCTCATAGCTGCTATGCCATTGGCTATTACCTAGTATCTTCCTGGCATCCCATTGGCTAAGAGGGACCTCCGTGTGGAGCTAGATCATGCCAGTCATTCTGCCCTCGACTCGTGAGGTGTTCTGATAGTTTTACGTAAATATATTAACTTTTAGAGTATTTACTATGTACCCCAAGTAAGTGACGGAGAAAAGAGGAAAAAAAAAAGATGAAGAAAATAATTTTTTTTGTCCTTACAAACAAAGCAAGAGATAATAGAAAAGCATGAAAAAGGGATGCGTTTGGTTAAACTCCTTAAACTTACTTTTGTTTTAATAACGTGGAGATTGTACATGCATTAAGGCCATATTCTTTGGCGAGATCAACCAAACACATCCCTTTTTCATGCTTTTCTATTATCTCTTGCTTTGTTTGTACGGACAAAAAAACTCTTTTCTTCGTGTCAGGTTGAACACTTAGTCTTTTCTTTTCCTCTTTTCTCCGTCATTTTCTTGGGGTCCATAGCGAATACTCAAAAAGTTAATACAGTATATTTACGCAAAGCTATCAGAACACCTCACGGGTCGAGAGCCAAATGACGAGGACCCTGCATAAACACCGATCTAGCTCCACACAGAGGTCCCTCTTAGCCAATGGGATGCCAGGAAGATACTAGGCAATAGCCAATGGCAGAGCGTCTATGAAAATGATGCGTTCAGGAACCTGTGGGAGCTGCAAGTATCAGCCGATACTGTATTTTTACTCTTCCTAAGTCTAAATTTTTTTCGTAACTAGAGGCAATATTTTCCTGCTGAGAAATTTCGTAAGTAGAAATTTTCGTAAGTAGAGACATTCGTAAGTAGGGGTACCACTGTAGTACAAAATTATCCAAAAACAGTCAAATTACAAAGTGGCGTATTTGCCACTTTGTCTGGCAAAATACGCCATATTAAAAAACCTAAATTCATTATGAGTGGACCACTCAGTTTGAACAGGGTGGCCATAACTAACCCCAACTTTAACTAATACACACCCCATTAAGACTGTGTCTGTCCCTCGGACCTAGAAGTGTTAGACTGTTAAAATCTAGCAACACTGGTTCAATTAACCATTGTAATTTAATTCACGTTAAATGTGTAAACAGACAAAATTCAGACAGGATAACTAAATGTAGTCTTTTAAATATTAGATCATTATCATCTAAGGCTCTTTTAGTTAATGATCTGATAACTGATCACAGCATTGATATTTTGGGACTAACTGAAACCTGGCTATATAAGGATGAATATGTTAGTCTTAATGAAGCCTCTCCTCCCAGCCACATCAACTGTCATACAGCGCGTGAAAGTGAACCAGGAGGTGGGCGTGGCAGCCATTTACAACTCTAACTTAGCAATTAACCCAAAACTTCAGTCTAGCTACAGTACTTTTGAGAGCCTTAGCATGCATGTACTACAATCCTCAAATAAACTAACTGATTCTATTGAATTCGTAATTGTATATCATCCTCCTGGACCATATTCGTCTTTTCTGATAGAATTTTCTGAATTTCTATCTATATCTATAATTTGGCGGCTAGCAAAGATAAAGTTATAGTAATAGGAGATTTCAATGTTCATTTTGACAGTGTGAATGATAGTTTCTGTGTTGGGTTCAAGTCTATGCTAGATTCCCTAGGCTTCTCACAGTTGGTGGATGGTCCTACCCATAAACACCATCACACCCTTGATCTTATCCTTGACCATGGTGTATAGGGCATTTCACTATTTTCCCACAAAACGACTTCTTGTCAGATCACTCTCTAGTTACTTTTGACTTTTCCCTAATTAACAATAACCCACAGAATAAAACCACCTTGACTAGATCGATCACTGATTCAGTAATAACTAAATTTAAAGAAAGAATCCCCTCAGCCTTAGAGTCAGTATGCTCTCCTGACCCGTATTCCAGTAATAGCCACACTGTGAGAAATTTGATATTTTGGCTAAGATCCTAAAAACAACTTTTGATGGCATAGCCCCGTTAAAAAGAAACATTAAAAAACAGGAAAGGTCAGCCCCGTGGTTTAACTCATAAGTCCGCAACCTTAAACAGCGCTCCTGCAGACTGGAGAGAACCTGGCGATCGACAAAAAATGACCTAGCCTATTTAACCTGGAAAGACAGCTTTACGTCATAGAAGAAGGCTCTCGGTAGAAGTAGAAATACTTACTACTCTACTTTAATAGAGGAAAATAAAAACAACCCTTGGTTTCTTTTCAGCACTTTAGCCTGGCTGACTAAGAAACACAAGAGTATTGAGCCTACCATTCCTTTAAATCTGGAATGTGATGACTTTCTTAGATTTTCCCAAAGCAAAATTACAAATCGTATAGATGAAATCCAACATGTACTGCCTAACACAAATAAGATAGCAGAAGAATCAACTAATTCTAGCAATACCCTGGAGTGTTTTCAGCAAATGGAACTCTCCGATTTAAACTCCCTAATTTCCTCTGCTAAACCCACCACCTGTCTTCTAGACAAAATTCCAAGTACACTCCTCAAAGAGGTTCTACCATTAATAAATATATCTATACTATCCATTACTAATCAATCCTTAAAAATAGGTTATGTACCGCAGTCTTTCAAAGTGGCTATGATCAAGCCCCTCCTTAAGAAACCAAACCTAGATGCTGGCATCCTCTCAAATTACAGGCCGATCTCTAACGTGGCAGTCTTATCTAAGATCCTAGAGAACGTAGTGGCCAAAGAGCTAAATGACTACCTGTTAGAGAACAATCTGTTAGAGGATTTCCAGTCAGGCTTTAGAACAAACTACAGTACGGAGATTGCACTGCTAAAAGTCACAAATGCCCTTTCAACTGCGTCAGATAATCTGTTCTATCTGTTCTAGTCTTATTAGACCTGAGTACAGCATTCAATACTGTTGACCATAATATTCTTTTAAGAAGATTGGAAGAGGAAATTGGGATTACAAAACTCAGCACTAGATTGGTTTAGGTCATATCTATCAGACCGATTTCAGTTTGTCTATGTCAATAATAAATCTTCAGATCGAGAGACTCTCACCTGTGGAGTACCTCAAGGACCCATTCTGGGACCAATTCTGTTTAATCTGTATATTTTACCATTGGGAAATATAATAAGGACACATAACATTAATTTTCATTGTTATGCTGATGATACTCAATTATATTTATCAATTAAAACAAATGAATCTGATTAGCTAATTAAAATGGAATCCTGCTTTAGGGATATTAAATCCTGGATGCTTCATAATTTCTTAATGTTGAACAGTAACAAAACTGAAGTCATTATTGGGCCGAAGCATCTTAGAGATGATCTCTCCAACATGGCAATTCACCTAGATGACATTGCTCTATCCTCCACCAATGAAGTCAGGAACTTGGGAGTGATTTTTGATCAAGATCTGTCCTTTGATTCTCATATGAAGTCTGTATCCCGGACAGCCTTCTTTCACTTGCGAAATATTACTAAAGTTAGAAATTTCTTATCCTTTAAAGACGCAGAAAAAATCATTCATGCCATTGTTACTTCTAGATTGGATTACTGCAATTCCTTATTATCGGGCTGTTCTAGCTCCTCTATTAGGACTCTACAGTTAGTTCAGAATGCAACTGCCTGCTTACTGACTCGAACTGGGAGAACACATCTCTCCTGTCCTAGCATCACTTAATTGGCTCTCAATTAATTAAAAAATACAATTCAAACTCCTTATGATTACATATAAAGCTTTCCACTGTAAGGCTCCATCTTACATTGAAGATCTTATTGAAGTGAATCACCCCCCCAGGGCCCTTCGATCAGAGGCTGCAGGATTTCCGGTGACCCGTCGGGCTTTTAAGAGTAGAACAGGAGGCAGAAGCTTTAGCTATCTGGCCCCTTAACTCTGGAACGATCTCCCAACCTCGGTCCGAGGGGCAGACACTCTCAGCTTATTTAGGAGTAGAATAAAAACCCTCCTTTTTGATAGAGCCTACAATTAGAAATAACACTCACCCCACTATGCTGCTATAGGCTTAGGCTGCTGAGGGTATTTTTTTCTCCATCTCTCCCATTAAAGGGAGATACTCTGAAGCTTCTGTCACTTCTGATTTGCTTTCTTTATCTTTCTATGCTCTTAGAATTTATTAATACTCCTATAATTTATTACTACTACTGTCAAATCACACTCTGCACGATACTTCCACTGTCTTTGTGCCTCTGTTCCACAGGTGGAGAACGCAGATGGAAGACAGGATACCCAAAGGCCTGGAAATCCTGCCCCCAATTCAGCAACAGCGCACTATGGGCTTGAAACTCAAACTGGCCTACCTGTCACTCTCTCTCTCTCTCCGTCTCATTTACTTGACCTATCTCTTTTCCCAATGTATTTCTATTTCCCAACCAACTGGTCAAGGCAGATGACCACCCTCCAGAGCCTGGGTCCTGCCTGGAGTTTCTTCCTCAATGAGGGAGTTTTTCCCCGCCACCGTTGCTTATGCTTGTTCTGGAGGGCATTGTTGGTTTTCTATCTGTAAAGCGCTTTGAAATATCTTCAGATATGATTAAGCGCTATATAAATAAAAGTTGATTATTTCCTGATCTGAAGTTCGAAGCAGATATTTAAGCTTCAACGTTCGTCTTTAATGTCATACCTGCTGAAATCCCCCAAATAAAGAATTTGAATTCTGGGACAATGCAAAATCGTAGTGCATGACTAATCAATAGAATGCACCAAGAAGAGAAGATTTGAAATCCACAGTTTTATTGGTTAAGTGTGCTTTATAAATGAAATTCAAAAGAAAAAAGACCAAGCACATCAGCAAACCAATTAGGTCAGGTGCATTTCTCAAAAATGCAATACAAATACAGTTAAATAAATTTCAGAAAATAAGGCTGAGTCTCAAATAGGCACATAAGCAGACTCAATCAAAATGAATACTATAGAGCTGACTCAATACAGAAATTCAAGATGAATAGTATAACATGCCTCTAAATAAGGCAACATCAATAGCACGATGCCAGCAGGCATTTCCTTTAAAAGGGTAAGCTGTAACGTTTAACTGTGTCCTTGACATGTTTTGCATTTAAATGATGCGTTTGGCTGGAGCTGCGTCGGTGATATGAAAATTCTCTTTTACAAAAGGTAAAAATAATAGTAATAATAATAATGTATTAGATTTATATAGCGCTTTCTCAAATACGCTTTACATCAGATCCATTATTCATTCTCTCCTCATTCACACTTGGTGATGGTAAGCTACGTGTGTAGCCACAGCTGCCCTGAGGCATACTGACGGAGGCGTCTACAGCGCAGAATCACTGCGTTTTTGTTGACAGTCCCGTCTTTGTTCTTTTTATAAATAAACTTTCCGCCCAAAGGTCCGAGTGGGCTTGCCTCGCTCTCCTGTGTCGCGTCCATCTCTGTTGTCAGTCACTCTGCTTTTGACTAGTGGCGCAGGTACGAAATGATGTTCCACTGCAGCCTACGGGTCACTCAATGGGCCAAATTTAAAATGCTTGCGCATTGACTTGCCACTCACAATTAATTGCGTTAATTTTTATAGCGCGTTAATTTGCAGCGTAATTAATAAATCTAATTAACATGTTAAAGTGACAGCCCTTATTAATATTAATATATATATAAGACGCACTATGGGATTATGAGAAAATTATAGGTTTTTAGGTGAGCCTTATAGTGCCGAAAATACTGTATATAAAATTAAAAAAACAATCAGATCTTAACACACTGAATGCTACTGGTGGTGACGGAAGACTCGTGTGGTCACACCAGTTAAAGGCTGAGGCCAGTGATCAATATGTATTCTCTACAGTAGCATTTATCAATCAGTTACCTTGTTATCCATCAAGAAAAATCACCAAATTAAACAACGGTTTTCCTCTCTTCCTCTCAGAGTCGACACATCAAACACATGTTGTTGAGTGTTCAGGATGTTCAGTTCAGATGCTGCATTCAAGCTTCCCCCTTAGAGAGTCTGGAGGATCAAGGAGTAGTAGTCAGTCGTCAGTAACGAGGACAACATTTAAATTTACTCTCAAAATCATGTTTATTAAATTTAGAAAACACCATTTAGTTAACAGTTTCATAGTAATTAGCAGGAAAGAACTGAAACTGAGAGAGACAGACAGGGAGAGAGACAGACAGGGAGAGAGAGAGACAGGGAGAGAGAAAGACAAAGACAGAGAGAAAAAGAGAGACAGAGAGGGATAGAGACAGAAAGAGAGAGGAGATGTAGACGGGGCCTGGGCCAACCCCTGAGTTAAAAAACCAGCTGTGTGTTGGAGCTCATCCATCCCTACCTGTCTGCTCTCAGGGGTCACCTGCACCTAACCTGGCATAGCCTAGAAGAGAGTCAGTGCAGTTTGCCACAATCTCAGGTAGAACGGCGAAAGAAATGAGACGTACGAAAACGTAGACATCAGGTAGAAAAGTTGATTTGAAAACAAACTTTTCAAGTCAAAAGTATTTCCTGCCAAAATATACCGAGTATGCAACATTAACATGTAATTAGGTTGCCAAACCATGTCGGTATAGGTTTTATCACTTAGGGACGGCTTTCTGCACAGCTTTAGGGTAGGCAGACTTGGGTTTTACTTAGAGATGCGGTACAGATGTTGTCCAAAAAGGAAGTGCAAACAATGTCTATAAGGTGTTTTTTCTGAGGGCGATGGGTGGGCGAGGGGTTTACGGGGGTTTGAGCAAAAACGGGGCCCCCCGCCTTTACTCATCAAGGTGCCGAGAGGGGTGACTCTCTGGAGGGCGAGCCCGAGATATCCTCAGGGGGGAAAACTGTGAGTGTGCAGGCTCGGATCCCGCCCAGCGACTCGGGTAAGTCAAACACTTTGTGCCATTCGTCCTTCTCAGGGTCGTATTTCTGTACTATTTCCACCATGCAACGATTGTTCCATGAGTAGCCGCCCACCACGTAGATCTTATTCTCAAACACAGCCACACCCACGTCACTCTGACCTCTCAACATGGGAGCAATAGGTGTCCACAAATCAAGGGCAGGGGAGTAGTATTCGCAGCTCAGCACGTCGTCGTAGTCACTTGTGCCCCGGAAGTGATTGCCCCCGATCACATAGAGACGGTCGCCAACTGTGCACATGCAGTGGAGGCCTCGCACCGTCGTCATGGGTGCTTTTTGAGTCCATTTATCTGCATCTGGGTCAAAGCACATCAGTTCCTTTTGAAAAGTGTCATGAGTGATTCCCCCTGCAGCGAAAAACACACAAGAGCACAAATTTGCACGGTCAATTATCATTTAGCGACGGGTAGCAGCATTGACAGTTCATCAATCAGAACAATTTGTGATTAATTCACCAAACTCCACTCGTGTTTTATTTAGGGCACGACATGTTGCCATGCTGGAAATCTGTAGTGTTAGAATTTCTCGGACCTCCAACTCACGCAGAGCAACACGCAATGTTGCTGATATTTCTCCAGCGTCTTTTCAACGTCATGATAAACAGCTATAACAAAGTGTGACAGAATTTCAAAACATTCATGCACATATGCACAGACAGAGGGCGGGACAAGAAAAAAACTGAGGCAAAATAGGAAGAAAGACAGAAAAAAACAAAAACAGGACATGTCTACAGGGAAGGCTTAAAATAAAGAGGAACACAATCCCAGCATGCATTTGGGTGGAAGCCAGCCCACCCCTCCCCCTAGGCACAGTGACTATGAGCAAATGAATTGAAGATTTGCAGAGCATGCCGAATAAAGGCAGGATCACTCTTTTCCTGCTGCCCAGCGATTGTGCGCTGGGTTTATTGTTGGAACCTAAGCCGTCTATTCAGCTGCTATGACTCAGATCCGTGATGCTGCACCTTCTTTACTGATCACAGACAGAGTCAGTCTGACAATCCATTTTCTATATCCCAGAAGTCCATGGGGCAAAAGATATTGAAATCCTAACAATGAATGAGTAATGGAGTCAATATGGAGGTCCTAACAATTCCCCTCTGCTATTCTGATTCACTTCTGATTCACTTCAACAGCTTTGGCCTTTCACTGGCTGATCAGTAGCCTGCTGTCTTCACCAGTGGGTCACTAAGACATTTACAGACAGACCAGCTGAAATATTTAGTCCTTCCTCCTGAAAGATTTGTTGTTAACCACCTATAGCAGAAAAAAACATTTGCCTGTTCTGCTGTGCGAATAATTGAACCCCCCAGTTAAAACTCGTGACCTGCTCCATTGGTTGGATCAGCGTCACAACAACTGAGATCCAAAGAGAATAATAGCAGACAGAGGTGAATTGGGAAAAGGGGGCTGAGCATGTTCCAAAAATATCCCATAATGCAGGGCTCGAAATTAACTTTTTTTCTTGGTAGCACTGGTGCTCCAAAATTTAGAAGTTAGTAGCACCAGCAAAGACTTTAGGAGCACCTACCCAAAAGCAAGGCAGTGACAGAGCGATAGAGACTGCTCTGTCCATCTCCATTCCGCGCGTCTCTCTCCTTCGCCCAGGAGAGCAGCCGCAGCTGCGCTCTCATTGTTTCCTGGCAGGACCGCAGGACCGCGGTCTCACAAAAAAAGCGCACCAGATTTTTTCCCCTATTCGCACCGGTGCTCCCAAATATATTTAATGGTCGCACTGATAAAAATTTAGGCGCATATGCGACCAAAATGGGTGCAATTTTGAGCCCTGCCATAATGAGAGTGTCCAATCCTGAGCTCCAGTAGAAATATCAACTACAAACAATCAGTGATCCACTAGGTCTTGTGTGTCAAAAAAATACCGGAAAAATATGAGTGGAAAAATCAGTTAAAATACCTGAAGTGATTGAGCTACAATATGAAGTCATCCATCTCACTACAGGATGGAAAAGACGACGGCAAACACACACCAGTGATTCTGAATAGGACAGGGATTTGAGAACCAGTTCCAGTATAGAATAAATCTTATGTGACATAAATGAATTTAGAGCATGTTGATAAACACTGTATTTTGCTCGACAAGACAGACTGAAATGTTAGAACGAACACAACCCTCCAGAAAGGCCATAACAGTTTGGGAGGGCTGGAGGAGTGGGTGTATCCTTGTTTTTAATGCGTGCTTTGAGTCACAATCATGAAAAGTGTCTGTCAATGACATCAATTCCTTCAAAAACAATATAAACAAAAAAAAGAAAAAAAAGATCTTGATTATAGGTACTAACAAAATGTAACCCCAGGGATATGCTGGGGTCCAATTTCTTGCAAATTCATGCATTAGTTTTGTGTAATCCTGGTGACACACAAATCAAATCAGTAATATGACCTCCTTCATGGAGGTAATAATAATCTGACCACTCTGAAAAAAATAAAATGGAAACACGTTATTAACAGAAATCGGTCAAAATACGGTTGTTCTTGCCACACTTTTAGTCGACATCACCTTAAAAATCGTACAACAAAAGCATGTTTAAAACGTGTCGTCTTCATTCAGTGAGCTTCAAGCAGTCACAGCTTTAGATGTGCAATGAAAACACTAAAAGGCACTATTGATCATAGTTAACACACAATAAATCCAACATTCACAGACAAAAATAAAAAGTATAAAACAGGATAGTGTCAACTAAATATGAAAAAACTGAAAACGAGTAAAGACGAACACTTAACTGCATGTTTGCAGGGGTGAATGTTTGCAGACCATATCAACTCCCTCACCTTTTTAGAAACACTTAAAAATTCCCTTTCTCTAAGAAACCTGTGTTCTTTCAAACACGCCTTCATGCCTGATGACTTAAGGTTTATTTATATTAAGTAATATTAACCTGATCATCAACCTCAACATTAAAAACATTCTCTGCAAATCATTTATGACTTTAAAACTCCAGTTATGAAACTCAAACTGTGCATGGCCTGGAGCAACATGCAGGGCAAAAAACCCCCCTTCACTTAAGAACATTGATCTGCTCTTTGAAGAGCAATGTGTAAAAGACTGCTGGAAAGCTCACAGAACTATCACACTTAAGCATTGTACTTGAGTTTTATAAACCAAAGATCCACCCAAACCTCATCAGCCATGTGTGATAATCATAATGACATGTTTTCAATACATGACACCACATCATCTTTCTCAGATGACATGCATTTGTCAAAAATGTCAATGTCAGAGCCAGTGATAAAGCTGTGAAGCCCATATACTACAAATATACATCCGTATCTGTGGATATTTTGGCTGATATATGTATAAAAAAATAGTAAGACTTAGGCAAATTGCAATCAGTGTCACCATTTCATAGTTTGTCCACTAGAGAGCATTGACAGGTTGATGTTTCAACTGGAAAATGCCAGGATAAAAGAAAATCTATTGGATTCTTCAAATATCAATATCAGCATCAGCCTCAACCCCCCCAACATCAATCGTTTTAATGTCTACGAACTACTGCAAAACAGTTTTAAATAATTCCTACAGTTGTAGTTGTAGTCTACTGTCAGGACATCTGAAGCCATAAATTATTAAAAAGGCACAGCGTTCCTGTTATAGATGACCGGGTTCAGAACGACAAACTGTTACACAAACATTATCATCTCAAACCAGAGGCACTGTGGCGATGCACTGGCTCAGCACTCGCGTTCTGAACTCTGCCACGCCACTTGAGCTGTGATGCTCTGCGGACTGAATGCATTTGTCAGATTCATCCAGCTGACAGAATACCTTGGACAGCACAGCAGCACAGCGGCAGTCTGTGACCTGATTGGCTGTGACAGACGAACACAGAACTAGACTTCACCATGGGTCACCTTGCAAAGCGAGTCCGTAACCCTCTGGACTTTGGGCACCACAATGAGGCCTCAGTATAAAATCCCTCTAATGTGTTATGCTTATTTACAGGTACTTCTCGCATATGAAAGTGTTGCAATCTCATTGAGTTTTCTCATGAGCTGTTGTGTCCCATCCAAGAAATTCACAAACTGGCACAACGCATGACGTTGTGTCATTATGTTAATGGAATATAAAACAGCCTACTCTTAAACTCCACTGAAACACGAAACAACACATGGAAGCAACCTAAGAGGAATCTATTATATTATTAACTAGAAAATACAGTCAGAGACTGCAAAATCCCGCGACACCCCTGAATGCAAAATATTCTTATGACCTACTTGCATAGGTCACGGTCATTTAAAAGACCCATGATCCAACAAGTAACTGGATCATGGGTCTAAAAAGGTATAAAAGTGAAAATATGACTTTGACCTAGTTTTTCAAGGTCAAGGTTGTGATGTAATTTTCATCCCCTTGCCTTCCTGAATTTAACACCTTTTGTTTCGTATTTCTATCTAAACCGGTTTCTGAGATATGTGCAAAAATACCTTAGGACAGAAAATATATCAGACCATAGACCAATTTTACGCTGACCTACTTACATAGATCAAAGCTAGTGCTTTGATCTATGGTCTTACTCACACCAGCCTTCTCCTTCGTCTCTGTAATCCGTTTCCTGAGTGTAAAAAAGTTAAAATTTGATCTTGACCTAATTTTCTCAAGGTCAAGGTCATCATCTCATTTTCATCCCCTTTGCCGCCCGAGTAATGTGCTTTTTGTTTCATCTTTCTATCTGCAACGGTTGTGAAGATATTTGGTGGATGAACAGATAGATGAACGGATGGACTGAAGCACACACACACTGACAATTACAATACATCCACTTTGTGGATGTAAAAAAGGTGAGCGATAATTACTATGTATGACACCCTTGTGGCAAAAAGACTCAAATAGCCTACAACTAGCAGATTAGTTCGGTCCCTCACTCTTGTCTTATTTGTCATTTTAGTTCAATTACTTTTATTATTGTTTCGAAAGACTCTTTCCATTCCATTTAAATTAGGCTGGCACACATTGACTGTTTAGTTCCACATGGAGACTGAAACGAAGTCCGACCTACTAGCTCCGTAGCGCGTTCGTTAAGATGATCGGTTCATACAGGTGACTCTTGAGATGATGGTTGGATGTTCATGGTACTTTACTTACAGAGCTCCGGGTCGTTCTCCAATACTACAGAACAATAGTGAATGCAGTACGAGAAAGACAAATTCTTATCTCAAGACAGTGTTATACTGTTGAAGACAGGCATAATGTCACATGACTCTTTTGCAGGAATGCAATTAAATTCAAAGGGATAGTCGTGTGGACGGGGCCTGAGAAACAAATGTTGAAGGGACAGTGAAACAGACAAATGGTGAATGCATGATAACCTCAGGCCCCGTCCACACGATAACGAATTTTTAAAAAAACGGAACTCTTTAAAAACGCATCGAAAACAATTCGCGTCCACACGACAGCGTTTTTTTAAAAAACTACGTCCACACGTAAACGCAGCAGTGCGTTTTCGAAGACGGCTATAAGCATGCCAAACCATGTGGTGGCAGTATTGAGTCAAATTTTATCCAATAGGAATCCTCCGTGTTTTGTTGTCACAAAACAAGGGCCCATAAATATGACGTCACAGCGTTTTTCGTCGCAGGCAAGACGTCAGCGTTTTTAAAAAGTCGCGGATACGCTGTCCACATGACAACGCAGACCCAGCGTTTTTTTAAAAATCCACCTCGGCCAGCGTTTTTAAAAAGTTGCTTTTGCGATATCTGTGTTGTCGTGTGGACGGAAGGCGTAAACGCAACAAAAAAGTTGCGTTTTTAAAATATCCGTTATCGTGTGGACGGGGCCTGAGGGTCCATAAACTACATCTTCAAAGGCTGGGAAACTGAGGTTATTTAGCAAGTGTTGATTGTATCCTGTGAGCAGACCTTTACAGTTAAACAAAAGAACCAAGTGTGTGTGTGGGGGAGTAAATCCTGTGGATAGATTTCACCAAATGTTCTTTTAGCCCTAAAGGTTAGAAGATCTTGGAATGTTATCAGTATTTCATATGCAATAACCCTGAGCAATAAACAAGAACAACAACCCTGAAGAACAAAACTAAGGGTGAGAAGATGACCAAAGGATTTAAATGCTTTTCCCATGTAAAGACCTGAACAATTAAATTAAAATTTCCTTCAAGACCCAGTTAGTTTTCTCTCCATTAGAAACATTAACTAATCAGAGAAGGTTCATGTCTTTTTGGTTATAAAGAATGATAGGAAGTAAGTTGGGCCAAAGTTCATGAATATGAAATCAAATTTCATGTGTATCCCTACCATTACTTTATACACTTTTGCCAGTTCCTGCTACAAATAAAGAACATAGCATAGCATGTTAAGACAAAAAATCAAAAACAAAAAACAAAACATAGTAGTAAAATCTATATTCTTCAATGCACATGTAAATATAGCCACATAACATTGAAACAGATCTCAGAAACAGTGGAATTTGTGGAAAATGAAATCAAATTCAAAGGTTGTGTGCTCAATAATAAAAATGATGGAGTTCATCTTATAAAATAGCAAGCGTGGGATCAACACCAAACATGATAATGTTATTACTAGCAAAGATGTTTTCAATATTTTATAGAGCCAAAACCTCTTTGCTTGCAAGTACAGAATGAGACTAGTACAAATATGTTAATGTTGTTAATGCCACTACATGAATTCCCCAAGGCTGTATAGACAAAGTAATAACATAGCTTAGAATCACTTTGAATAGTTCCTGAGTACAAAGTTGCTGCGTGTCTTTAACTTCAATGACTGCAACAGGAGAACAGGTGCATCATAACAGTCTGGTTTGGTTTGATAATTGTTGACATCTGATTGGGATTTGTGAAAAACGGTCTATCTGGTGTCGTATTGCTTATGTCTTATACACAGTTAAAACATTTCTAGACTCTTTGGACCAGGGTATGGATGATAAACCCCAGAAAAAAAGTTCCTGAACACTGATCATGTGTTGTAGAATGATGACAGCGCCCACGGCCAGGAAGGATTAACGGCGGCTCCTCATCGTTACACCTCCTACACAGGCTTCAGTCCTCTACTTTTGCTCCATCTTTCCCTTCCACCCCTCCCGTCTCTGTCCTTTTGTAGTGCTGTTCTAGATTAGTCACAGTGAGAAACTGGGGCTCATCTCCATAACGCAGGATTTGTTGTCAATCCTCCGAAGTGAATAAGTATTGCAACTACACCTCAAAAGCAAGTAGTAACTGCTCAGAGGTCCAGCAGTAAGACCCGAGACCCAACAGACTTTAACTTCACCTGTGTGCTGAGCATCGATGAATCAAAGCTGTCAGGACTGATTTATAAAGGAAACACTTTTAAATGACGTAACAAATTTTTGAGGTAGAAACATATTTCTTGGTGCATGAAAAAAACCAAACAAGTCTATAATGACTTGTAGGTACAAATAAAGCTGAGCTTGGAGGAAAAATATCAAATGATCTAAACACAGGATAGAGTTTGCGGAGTTGGATGTTAAAAGATGAAATCACCCATTAAAAGCATAGCATATAAAAAATGTAATTAGGAAATGCAGAGCACTGAAATTAATTAAATTATGACGCTGAGACAAACTATTTTAAACTCACTGCATATGCACACAACAATACATGTCCATTATTTGGCCTGATAAAGAAAATAAAACGTACTGGAACTACTTACCTGAAATATACATATATCCACCATACACAGTCCCAGCGTGGCCATAATGTGGCTCATTCATTTTGGCAACATATGTCCATTCATTTGTCCTTGGGTTATAGCACTCCACAGTAGCTTGAAGAAAAAAGCCGAAAGAAGGAGAAAAAAAAGCATGAATTAGTAAAAAAAGTAGGTCAAGACACAACTAAGGAGGACAAACAGCAGCAAATGAGGCCTTGGAGGGTCTCAATGTGGGAGCTGAAACAGATTTAAATACACATCCTCACAGCTTCACCAGCCATAGATGGACTTACTGCACAGAAATTATTAATATTCAAGCTGTAAAACATTTTCAGAAGTCTAAAGTAACTAAAAATAAAGGGGGCAGCATGCCAACAGCATAACCGTCAGGAAATAAGATCCATCACTGGATGGAACCACGTGTAGCAAGCTGAGGACCACTACACCGTCTGCTGCATCTGATCTTTAGCTACAGCTATGATACAGCGGTTATCCTTGACTATAGCAACACAAATGCGGATGGACTGTGACCTGAGATCAGTTAGGTGACACGGGATTCCGAAGGCAGGCGTCTATAGAGACGACAGAGGAAATCTAAAGTCATTATGTGCATAACTGTATTATTATTTAATTGGGTGTTTTTTTTATTTTATATAAGAATACTTAAATACATGATATTTTGTTAGTTTGTTTAGTTATTTGACTGAAACATGTGAAATGTGCTTTTTGTCTACATCTTTCAGGTGAAACTAAGAGGGACTAACTAAACTGGCTCATTCCAAACTCTTGATTTACAAAGTGACAGTTTACTATGCAAATGTATGTCTGAAACACAATACAGAGTCATATTTGACATAATGTTGTTGTTTCTGGTCATTCTGCTGAAGATATCAGCTCATCCTTTGAGTGTACATCATAAGTCATATCATAGAAATGACAAAAAAATGGCACTTAAGGAAAAAATTTAGTGAGAGAAATGTGTTTGTAAGCTGCAATAAGAGTGTGTAATATTCACTTTGTAAGATTTGAAACAAACGCCCTCATCAAACAACAGTGTGTTTCAGCAGAGTATTATGGGGCCTTGATAAGAGATCTTATTGTTTATCTTCCCAGCTGAGAGAAGTCACATCTGCATTTAATAGGATAAAAATGTTCTGCTCTTTCCCTGCCACAAACAGGGGTGGAGATATTTCACAAAATATCTTGTTTTCAGACAGTGAAGAAAATGGAAAGAGAAAATTTGTGTTCAAGGACACAGATGTCCCTGCTGCTGGGAAAAACTAAAAACAAAGAAAGCAAAACTTAATTTGTGTTGATGTGGATAGACCCAAAACCTCTATTATAACACAGCATGTGATAATTGAATAAAGTCCTACTCTACTCTCTGTACTCATGTGATAAAGAGACAGGTTTACGGAGAAAGACCAGAGGTCATTACCGTCAGTAATTTCGTCTACAGGTAGACCAAGTTAAACTGTAACATCAGATCAGATCCTACAACTATGAGCTGGAAATTTTGGAATTCATGTTAAGTTTAAAATTTGTTTTTCTGAGGGCTGTTGGGTTTTGAGTTGTGAACATAACTACTGTGTTTATCATTAACAGCAAATTTTAAGACACTGAATGTCTGCTGTTTGACTGCCACTGTATGATTGAAAAGTAGTTCTGAAACTAACGTTTCCTGAACAACAGATGGACATTGTTCCTGGGCATTCAATACTGTATTTAAGTATGCGTTTGACACAAAAATGGTCCATACAGCTTTACTATTAATATTTTCATACACAACTCAACTCAGCAGTTTTATACATTCCAAAAGCTGGAAAAGGTAGGTATAAACATGATAAATGATTGATGCTTGATTTCACTCCTGACATGATCCTTAATCTCCTGGATTAAAGTCCTGTTCGACCTTCACGTTCATCTCATCCTCGTCCACACGTGGAATGTTTACTGTCATCCGTCTTTAAAAAAATAGGCACAGCTAGTTTTATCACGTGGAGTAGACATCATGGTGAAGTCAGTTGATCACAAACAAACACCGTTTTTTTTTTTAAAGAAACACACACATTTACTTGTATCAAAGCAATAACGCAATTAATATTTAAGTTTGTACAACTGTATATGGAAAAAATGTCAAAATCTGTCCATTTACATTAAACTGATGTTATAGTTTTTAGGTGAATCAATTTAGAAAATTCACAACCACCAACCAAAAGATTTTTGCTGGCCTATATACTTTGCTTCTTCAGCGAGACTGACATGCCTGTATTCAAATAAATATCAGGCACCCCACTACCACCCCACTAAAAACACTTTTCTTCAAAGTACATATTTAAACTGAGTAAGAAAAAAAACATTCTGACAACAACAAAGCAAAGTGCACCATTTCAGACTGACAGCATCTTTGTGATGTTAAGTCTCTCTCAGATTTAACAGTGAAAACCCCATATGCTACCCGGAGTCAACAAACATAATGCAGAGGCTGGGCATATCAAGGGGAAACCACACGAAGTGGAACGTAAAGCAGAACAGGCAGTTCTGTAGGCTGGCGGTGAACTGGGCCGTGTTCTCTGGTCTAATTATAACCTAGAAGAGAAGACAGCTCACACAGTGGCCTCCCTCTGTCTACAGTATTTACAAACCTCATTCTAAGTATTGGGTGGCACCTCTCTGTGGTCCACAGTTAGGGCCGCAGAGATTCCTGATTGGTTATTTACAAAAAAACTGGAATAAAGAGATAAAAAGAATCAGTTCACTAAAGTGTTCTGAGACCAGATGAGAAGAAATAAGTGACTGACAACATGACTACATAGAAACAACAGAATTCACTTACAAAATATGGGCAGTCTTTAACATACAGAAATCCTACTGCAGTACAGTTTGTGCGCTGTCAGTAAATTAACACAGGAAGTGTGTTTAAAAAAAAAAAAGAAAGATAAAACAGAGGCACTACTGGTGTCCCTAAAACCACTGGTGCTCATGGAACCAAATAATGGAAGTCATGACCAAAATTGGGATTAATAGAATGCAGGAAAAAAAATCTAAGTCCAGTCCCTTATGTTGGTACAAATATTTAAAAGGCCTTCATTTGAATGGGCAAGAGTCATTAAAACATTAGTGCATGTCTTCAGGCTGTAGAGACGAAAGAAATACTTCAAGGTGGAGGATGTGATGGACTGTACAACGTCAGAGAAAAAAGGAAAATCAAATTCTGTAAAGAATTTTAATAAAATACTTAACTACATTAAAATGTAAAGAGTTAAAATGTTATTTACATTATACTGTAAAAACACTTCTAAAAAATAAAAAAAAGTGTCATGATAATGAACTTCTAAGTATAAAATCATACATTTATTATACCAGCAACATGATGGAACAGTGAATAGTGAGTTGGCACATTGCTTGATTACCAGTGTCAGTCAGCCTCCATTATATTTAAGTGCAGAAACTCCTACAGCATTAATTAAAAAGTTTTTTTTGTTGCTCTACTAAAGGAAACCATGAAATAAGCTCACCAAGCTCGCCGGCAGCATTCCTTCCTCCAACAGCATAGAGGTGTCCCTTGAGTGCACTGAGGTGGAAGAAGGTACGCTTCTCATTAAGGCATGCCACCTGCATCCACTTGTTGTAACGGGGGTCGTACCGGAACACTGTGTCCACTGCCGTCTTGCCTTTGGTGTCGTAGTTACTTTGGCCACCGACCACATAGAGAAAGTTGCCGATGACTGCAATGCCATGTTGGTAGCGAGGTGCATCCATTGGTGCCAGCGCTTTCCACTCATGAGCCTTCTCATCAAACAGACGTAGCTCCTTGCTAACGACTAGCTGCTGGCGCAGAACACCACCCAGGGTGACAAGGTGGGCACTATCCGAGCGGATGGCTGTCCGTTCTGACTGCATAACTGGCTGCATGTAGGGCATCATTTGGTAGTTGCTAGCCTCTAGGAGAAGGTTGACACAGGTGTTGTCCGTGCGCATAAAATCCACTGTCTGTACATGATTGATGAGCTCCTGTGGGTTCATGAGTGGAAAGCGGATGTTCTTCATGAGCTTTGGGGCATAGTCCATACGACCGTCTTCGTAGCGTAACCAGCGGCATGCAGCCTTGAATAGGTCCAACTCAGTGCAGTGTTTCAAGCTGTTACTGGAAAGTACAAAAGCCAACCGCTCAAAAGGTAGCTTGACAAACTCTCCTGTACCCAGCAGTGAAGGGAAATTCTTCAAAATAAAATTGTTGACATATTTGTCCACCTCTGTGAGGTTGTATGTGTTGGCAATACGCCCCACCTCCACACAATTATCGAGAGAAACCTGCAGAGAAGAGGAAATCAAAATCTTGTAAAGCTGCAAGTAAGATCAACAATGCATCTGAGGATTTAAATGACTTGATCTACCATTGAGGGGAGCAATATGTCAGGTCAGTTAACCTATATGCTACATTTAGCACCCATTTACATATTGTTTCTGTTGAAAAAGGAAAAAGTTTTCCTTTTAAAATTTTACATTGTATTGTTTCTGCAACCATTCCTGCATGCAGCAAACATCACTGAAAACAAGCTGGGCTTGCGCTAGCCATTCACCACTTCGCCATAGGCAAAATAAATTCCAGAGTGGCTACAAGGTTTTTAGCCTGTGGAGCCACAGTGGCGTTCTCATTTTTAGGGAAAAAAAGGCTAAAAGTTACAACTTTTTTGGACTCGCGAAAATCTCCGAGCAATAACATAAGAAAACAAACTTTTTCTCTCACTAGGCGGCGTGGATCTTCTTCATCTTCTTCTTCATCTTCTTTTTCTCCATCATGATGCTGCACTGTTTTTAATGGACTGTAAGTTTCTAAAGTTAAATGGTTTGCCTCCGTTTTATCATGGTGTTTTTAAGTCATGGGCCCTATTTAAAAGCAGCCCAGGAAAAAGCTCTGACTCTAGTTTCTGGTTACTGAAGGAACCACCAGTGCATGGAGCCAGGCTGGATGTCTGCAGTGGAGCCACACCTGGGCTGTCTGCAGCGCTTTGTAGAACCAGGACCATGACCCTCCAGCAGCTGGTGGACAACGCCGGGCCAGCGTTGGCGGATGCCCAGGCTGTGAGCTCCCTGCTGAACATCCAGTTCACCAGGGTGGCTCAGAGGGTGCTACAACTGTGGAGGCAAAGACTCTCTGGGAAGGAGATAAGCCTCCTCCTAGGCTATAGTACAGGGACTGTGCCGGACAGCAAAGATCCTTTCCCTGAGGTCCACATCAGTCCCCTGTTTGGAGAACTGGAGGGTCCTCTCCTCGGAGATGAACGACAGATCAGCCTGCACACGGCCAACAAAAAAATACTGTACAAACAATGTGTAAAAGTAATCAACAAGAAAAGCCTGTGTAACAGAGCACCCACTACCTTGGCCAACAGGATGACGGGAAATGGACCTGACCCACAGTGGAGACTTTTATACAAATCTCCCCCCAAGAAAAAAACATAGACGACCTCCAGTGGAGGATTTTACATGGTGCCATCGGTTCCAATGCTTTTATCTCTGTTTTTAACCCTGCGGTGCCCAACCAATGTCCCTTCTGTCCCCTTCGTGAAGCGGTCTTTCATGCTTTCAGTGAGTGTGGGAGACTTGCAGTGCTCTTCACTCTTCTAACGAATGTTTTTAATTTGTTCAGTGAAAATTTTAGTATCAGGAAATTCATCTACGGTGCTGGGTACAATAGATCGAATCAGAGAAAGTGGCCGATTTTAAATTTTATCTCTGGAGAGGCAAAACTCGCAATTTATGTGACCTGGAAGAGGAGAATTGAAAACAACACTGTTCAAGAAGCAGCAACTGTTTTTTGCTGTAACATCAGATGTTGCTTAAAACTAGAATTTGGTTTCTATAAAATGACAAAAGACCTGAATAACTTTAGGAACATCTGGTGTTACAAAAATGTCCTATGCACTTTAGTTGATGACCACCTCACTTTTGCAAACTCCCTGATATATTGCACTAATTTTTAAATTGTATTTCCTTTTGTTTATTAGTGTTTTTGAAGTTTCATCTAATAGAAAATTGTTAAATGTTCTGAATGTGATTGAAGTTTTTTTGCAAAAAATCTTCTTCTTCTGACGCACTTTAGTGCTTTCATCTAATGTAAAATTGTAGTAATGTTTGAATGTGATTAAAGTGTTTTTGCAAAAATCAAAAAAATCTCCATCATCTTCTTCTCCGTCATCATCTTCTCCGTCATCATCTTCTCCGTCATCATCTTCTCCGTCATCTTCTTCTCCGTCGGCGTGCATGCAGACGGAAATAGCCGAAGTGACCCGAACGCTCTGGATCATTAAATATGCACTCGAGTCATGACCTCCTCTCGTCCAATGAAAAAACAAGGATTCTATTTTACAAGCTAAACCCGTGATTTGGTGTACGACAAGGCGAGGACGATCGATCGAAAGAAAATGAGAATAGAATGTTTTATAGTAGATTTTGAATTAAAACTAATTGAACAACAAATGGTGAATGATGAGAGGGGGTAGGAGTGGTGACAGACCGATCAGAAGGTAAATGAAAGAAATTATCAATACTTTTTTGTAGTCTTAGACTTTTGATCCCTATGACGGGCAGGAATAACCAGCGATTCATGTAAATGTGTACAGTATTCACCTCGCTTGCTATAATGGCAAGTAAAACTTACAAGTAAATATTGAGTCATATTTTGCATGACTGTATCTTCACATAGTGAATGCAAGTTTTCAATTGTTGAATCTCACATTTAGACCTGCATAAAGTGGGATAGAAATAAAGATAGTTAAGCTTGAACTATTGACTTTAGTGTATTTTTGTAGGCAAACTGAACAGAAGATTTTGCCCTCAGAATGCACCAGAACGCAGGAAAACAACCCCCTTTTCTAAAAAATTTTGAGGGGGGAGACGTAGGCAGGAGAAGTCTACTGGACACCACCATCCTCAAACTATTCCGGCCCCCTCCCTCTGTGTCTCAAACAAGTTGCCCCCCTCAGTAGCACACCGACTGAGAAGCACACTCTGGTCATTGGCTCTTCCATAGTGAGACACGTTAATTTCGGACAGCCAGCGGCCACAGTTAGCTGCATCCATGGGGCCAGCAAAGGCGACATCGAAGGAGAGTTAAAGTTAATGAGTAAAACTAAACGGAGGTTTAAACAAATTGCAACCCACTGTGGGGTAATGATGCTCGCCTGAGAAAGTCGGAGGTCCTAAAAGCTAATGTTGAGTCGGTGTGCAGATTTGCAAAGACCCTGGCTGATGAAGTAGTTTTCTCTGGTCCCTCCCAGACCCCCCTGTGGGGGTGTATCTCCCCACACACACCCCACAACAAGTGTGGTTTTACATCCCCCAACAATTGAAAACTTGCATTCACTATGTTAAAATACAGTCATACAAAATATTACTCAATGTTTACTTGTAAGTTTTACTTGCTATTATAGCAAGCCGCTGTCTTAGACACCGAATGTGGCTTTTTGTGGCTTACTCAGTTCGTTCACACTGAGCCACAGTGGCTTAGTCATACTAGCTCCTGCTGCAAGCCCAGACAAGGTAGCATGTTTTTCATGGCAGTAGTTCAAAATACAGAATAAAATCACCATCATGATTCAGCAAATATACATTGGAGGGGTGTAAATAAACTTAAGAGTCTGCAGCAAAAACAAAACCAAACAGTCCAACTTTTGTTTGTCGTTCAGAACACGGTGAACACATGAATAAGGGTGGCAGGAACTATAATAAACATTCCTAAAGTGTAGCTGTGTTGTCATCATTTTAAGGCAGAGTAGCTTTTTTCCTGTTTTTGTGACATCGGTGTAGCAGGGCTTTGAAAACTATCAAACTATCAATTTTGGAGCCCATTTTCAAATGTTGGCTGTTTCAGTGCTTGAAAATTTCCATTCCCATAAAAAGAGACGGCCGAAGAACAGAGGAGTTCCGTACTGGGGTGAGGTACTTTTTGTGTTAATGGCCCCTTATGAGCAGTGTACAAGAGGCTTTTCTCACTTTCTAACACTTTAATTAATACCTCCTTCAATGTGGATATTAACAAGTACTCCAAGGAAAATCATAATGAATGAATAATGAGTGTAACTACGAACTGCAGGCCTAATATGCATCCACACAAATTAATATTGATAAATGTGTTTACACTCAGATTGTTCCTACTTTCTGTTCATGTTACCAGTTTCCAGACTTATGATGTTAAAAAAAATGTAAACAGTAGTTTGTAAAATGTTTGCCAAAAGCAAAAAATAAAATAAAAACAGTTTTCAACTGAAACCATATCTAAAATTATACTGTCCAGTTACATCTGACAATGACATTAAACATGGTCAACAGCAAATCTATAACTGGCGAAGAAAACTATGTCGTGTACGTGAATATGCAGCTCGTATGTTGACTTACCCCAGATATAAGAAAAACCTTGCAGAAGTCGAGCACAGGAAGGATTTGTAAGAAACTGGCTGCTTCCAGAGTATCTTGCAGATTCTCCATGTTGAGAGACAACTTGGCTGTGTAGATAAAGTCTATGATTTTCTTCAGGCCTATTCTGTTGACTCCGTGAAGCTTGATGCACATTAAATCCTGTTCTTTCATTCCTCCTACATCAGGACAGCATTGGGGATAAAGAAAAGGCAGGTACTTAAATGCGTTTCAATTACCTGATACATAATCTGATTTGACTGAGAGGTCCGTGCGCAGCATCTATTTGATTCATCAGTAGAACACAAAGAATAATGTTCACATTAAGGGAACAGATTTCATTAAGCTGAAAGCACGCACAATTTCCTTTAGAAGTAAATGACTTATTTTGTAAAGGTCAGTGAACTGTTTGTGGTTTCAACAGGTTTGTGTTCAGAGAAAGGATTGGAGGTCTTAAGCAGAATCCCATTGCTCAGCACCTACACTTACGCAGATCCCTTACCACTAATGAACCATCCCTCACTCTAGATCCAGTTCTCGTCATACCTGCTTTAACAAGGTCTTCATCTGCTATCATTTCAGATACTTCGTCTTAATATGCTTAAAATGCTTTCATTTAAAGCTCCAGACATTCAAAAATGAATGCCATGCAACCAAGTGTTGTGTTTAATTTTCCTTTCATTGATTACAATATACAATATAATTCAAATAATAAGGTGCAAAAGGAGTCAATGCCTACCTCATTACAGGATCCAAGCAGACCAAAAATATTTGTGCAACCAGTCTTGCTTTGCTTTAATTCTTTATCTGCTTTGTTCTGGTCAGATGAACTAGACTCACCTGTGAACATCGCTTTAAAGTAGTCAGAGGAGGAAGCCATCATGGCACGATGTACAGGGAAAGTTTCATCGCCGTCCCCGGCCACCAGTGTGACATCACATAGTAAACCCTCTATTCTCAGCTGGTCAAATCCCTAACAGAACAAGACAAAAGGTGAGAGAGGCATGGAATGGAGACAAGCTTCAGAAACCTGAACTGAGCTGATGACAATGCAAGCTTAGTTATCATACCACCTTACACATCCTGTTCATGCTGGGTCGATTGGACTTTCATACATCTGGATCATTGCATAAAAAGGTATCCAAAATGTAACTGAGTACAAGTAATAACAGTTCTAAATATACTCTTGCATTAAAGGAGTGTGCAGGATCGCAAGGGAGGGCTGCAACTATGAAGCGTGATCAACAATCAGAGTAAGCAGCCATCAGCAGAAAGCAGCTTACTCCAAGATGACAGTGAAAGGCCCTGGAGCCTCTCATAACCCCCCACGCCCCCAAGCAGAGGAATGGTGACAGTAAATTATTTTTGCTGTCATATTATACGACACTTTAAGATGCATAGTTTCATTAGACTTTAATAAAAAACTAGAAAAATTAAAATTGTGGTGCATTGGAAAAGAAATGTGTTAATACGTTTCCAGCGCCATATCGCTTTGTGATCAGCTGCTTTCAATAAATTTCGACAATGTGGTGTTAAAATACTTATATTATTCAAAGATTTCCATAATATTAGCCTTAAAGTTCCCTTGTTCATAAGACATTGTGTCTGAACCCTCACCTGAAGAACCACTGAGCTGTGAGTGTTGCTTGTGAAAAACCGAGTGTTCCCTGTCTTTGATGCCTGAAGGTGAGCAGAGATGCCCATATCACCATAGCCCAGAGCAACTTTCATGTGAGCGTCGTCGTCCTCCACGAGGGATCTGTGAGAAAATAAGATAGAAAGAAGGTTTCACTTCAAAGGGGAAGCAGAAACACGTGTTTCCCTCTCTTTTTACCCCATGGAAGGTAGAGAGAGGTTGTCAAAGTGACTTGACTGGGATATGCTGGCATCAGTATCTTAATTGTTTGACAATCATCTTAAGTTAAAAGGGAGGAAGTATAGATATCCTCCAACCTTCCCTCTGTGTCTTTTGGCATGAAACTGAACTCTGCTGTTCCATTAAGGTCACTCAGTGGTTCTAAACACAATTAGCTGCATCCAAATTTGATTTTATGCCCACTGTGAAGCGCCATCAAGTCTGGAAAAATAGCTTTAATTTAAAAAACAAACAAAAAAAAAACCATCTAAGCAATGCGTGTACTGAGTAATATCTTGAAATGAGGAAGTCATAATAATTATAAATGCATAAAATTATCCCCGGAAGATTTTTTCTGCATAAAATATGAAATTAATGACTCTTATTGATGATGATTTACGGCAACAACAGTTAAAGCCGTTTCCTCAAATCAAACCAGCAGCACATGTGAGTGAGGACACAATGGACAGTTATATATCATACTAGCGGGAACCTGTGGAAATTCCACGATTAAAGAATATCATCAGACTTCATATCAAACATATGAAAACTAATATATTAGTATTATAAACCACATGCACCCAACGTAATCCAAAATCAATGTGGTGACATAACGACTGTGTTGGTAAATCATGGATTGTACTGGGTGGGCATTGCGAAGCCGTCGATGAATCTTAGCAGGCTAACTGGAGAAAGAAAGCTAACTAATCGTGAGATTGGGGCAGGAGCTAACGTTAAAGGAAAAGGCACCTGTCAAAAGAGCAAGTGGAAAAGAAATATTAGAGAAGTGATAGATCTGTTAGCTGACTACATGAACAGACCTGTATGTAGTTACTTTAAGACAGTTTTTGTCAGATGCCCGAGAAGTATTTTGGATACTACATCGATTGTCCCGTTCCAAATAGAAACCATAGCTTCTACCAACATAGCAGATGCCTTAAGCCATATTGTTCACGTGATTCCTTCTGACAGATGCGCCATGATTGGTTGGGTGCTTGTTGACAGGTAGTGGGTGGAGTTGGTGACAGCGTGAGACTTTTAAGTCTCAAATATATAGGTGGGAATATTAGTTATATAAATTAAATTTCAAGAAAACAATTTATGAGTTTGAAATAAATATATTTTATAATAAATTAAGTGTTGGTCTTTTCTAACCAATTTTTCTTTGTCATGGGTTTCCATCAGCGGGTGTCTAATTTTTCTGTCGGTCTCTGTATTGAATGTTTTGTCAGGGTTATTGTTATGTGAGACGTTTTAATCTGTGCCGTCTCCTCATGGCGCATGGAGTTCTCCACCCCTCTCCAGAAAGCCTCGATGTGAGTCTTTAAAACCACATCCTTCATATATAAAAACTTGAACTTATTTTTTTTTAAAAACAAGCCCAAAGCATGTACCAATCTCAAGTAAAATGCACATGCAATACAGATAATAAAATATGCCCTTTGAGGTACATTTCTACATTTCATTGTCTCTTCTCATCAAGTTCCAGTTTTTCTCGATTGCTTACACACATTTTCTGAAAGCATGCTTCATACTCTCAGAACTCTACACACAAATCCAAAAACACACACAATGGTCAAAACCCTCTCACTTCTCTTGCGAAATGAAGCTTTACTTTCAAAACAACGTTATCTCGTCTCAAAATGGTGTTTTGTTGTCAAATGACAAACACAAACCATCAAATGAGTAGACATTTATAAGAACCATTTGAACACTGATGTGCTCAGTGCAAAACACTGTGATGAATGGAAAACACGTCTTCTCCTTTCATCATAAGGACTTGGGCCTTTTTTGTTCAGTGTTGCACTTACTACAGACAGTCCAGAAAACAGTGTTGTAAAATATTTTAGAATATTTTTTTTATACTCAGAACAAATACACTGTCAGTTAGTCAGTCATCTTCAGATTACCACCGCTGTATCCGCCGCAGCAGGTCACGGGGAGCCAGAGCCTATCTCGGCGGCATAGGGCGTGAGGCGGGGGACACTCCGGGCACGACGCCAGTGCACCGTGGAGCCACACACAAAGACATACAACCATGCACACACGCACTCACTCCTATGGGCAATTTGGAACGGCCAATCAACTGCCTGACGGAGGAATAAACATAAATTTCATCCACTCAATGTTAACCAGCGGTTTTCCTCGTTAACCTCCCTTTGTTTGGAGCTATGCTGTCTCCCTTCTTCTGTGCTCCGCTGTAAACTCACAGTGGTAGTGGCAGCGAGCTGTCTCACTTGCTGGTGCACTGACAGCATAGGGTAGACAGACGAGCTGATTGGCTGAACTGAGTGGCGCTATTACCGTATTAACTGGAGGAGCAGCGCCCGACGTCTGTAGCCGCGAACTGCAAGTAAAAATGCGCCAAGAAAATCTACTCTCTTATCAAGTGGTCACGGGTCCGGACAGAACCATCACGCGGTCCGGAGCCGGACCGCGGTCCGCCATTTGGTGACCTCTGCTCTATGGAGAGAGAGAAAGAGCGAGAGAGAAGAGGAAAAAAAAGGCGCACCAGATTTTTTCCTTAGTCGCACCGGGGCTCCCAAATATATTTAATGTCGCACTGATAAAAATTTGGGCGCATATGCGACCAAAATGGTCACAATTTCGAGCCCTGCAGAAAGAAATTCAAGTAATAACTATCCTGACTTCAGTGAATCATTTCAAAAGGGAAACATGAGTCTCAGTGGATGTTTGTGCCCTAAAGGTATTCTTGAGATATTGTGTTCATAAGAATGGAACATGCATATGGACATCCTGATAATATGATGCCCACTGGCACTGGTCAGCTGTTGCTGACTGCAAATCTGACGGCTCATGTTGCCCACTGATTATGTAATGTAAAACATTTGGTGGCCATTTATTGTGAAAGTCACGCAGCCGACAGGGAATCATCAAAAATCAGACAGCTACACAAACCCAGGAAGTTTTTCAATAAGCGACTCTGCCACTAAGGGAACACCACATCTGTCAAAGCAGTCCAGCCAAACAAGGACAATGTGATGCCACTAGTGATGTTGGTGTGTGTGTGTGTGTGTGTGTGTGTGTGTGTGTGTGTGTGTGTGTGTGTGTGTGTGTGTGTGTGTGTGTGTGTGTGAGTGTGTGTGTGTGTCAGAATGCAAAGAAAGAAATGCAGCTGTTGAAAAAACTTTTACTCCATAAAAAGATAAAATTAAAAAAAAATCAATAAAATAAAATGAACACTTAATCCTTCTCCTTGAACCATGACTTTTATATTGTAAAGAGACAGAAATTATTCTTCAAAGTGGCTTCTCCATCACCACCTCATCCTTCCCTGCTTTGCATGAGTTGGAGGACACACATGTACACCCCACGACTACCATCGAGGTAGCTCCGAGGTGCACTGGCATCGCCTCCGGAGTTTCCCCCGCCTCACGCCATCAGTCAGCTGGGATAGGCTCCAGCTCCCCACGACAGTGGATGAAGCAGTAGACGATGAATGAATGATTCTAATGAAAATTTCAGGTCTCAAGTGTCTTAGGAAACAAAACATTGACCAGTTCATCAACACGTACTTGGATTAATAAGAAGTACATCAGACATTACTCATATGAAGCTTGTTTTCAACATGCAGTTAAGTGTTTTGACTTAAAATGGACTGATGGGTGAGGAATTAAGCTCACAGTGAAATGATGATGCACAAAGCTCTCAACAGAAGGGAAACATAAAGAAAAAAAGATTTTTAAAAAATGCAGCACAGCGTCAGAAGGATCTTTAGTTGTCAGAGAAACTGACAAGCATGCATATCCATTTCTCAGTTTTATAAAATTTGGGAGAAAGAAGTCTAGAGACAATGCGCTTTTGAAATCTGGAGATTCTACACTGTAGTGGGGATCACATTTTACTGGTGTTTCTTACCATTATGTATGAGATCTGTGTTTCTTTTCCAATCATAACGGTATTCCCTGCACGGGGGCTATAACAAAACTATCCCATGGACAATAAACATTAAAACACTACAAGTGTTACGCAGAGCCCTGAGGGAAATATCTTGGACATAGGTACGCTGTGTGCTGAAGAATCTGACATTAGAGATCGTAGCTCATTAGGGTAAAAAAATGACAACAATCAAGAGGCAAATATTTTTCATCCGCCCTGAAATAGCGGAACTGTCTGAAACTTAGAACATGAGAAAACAACGTTGACTGCACTGATTTGACTTTGATGCCAATAAGCATTGCACATTTAAAAGAAAGACAGCCTTGGTATTGAGAGGGTAATGTATTAAATAAAAGATTATAATAATAATAATACTGAAGGAAGTCCCATCATCAGGAAGCTCTCTTGTAACGACTGCCAGTTTTAGGTGGACAACTTCCTCTGAGCAAAAGTGGTTAAACATTTTGTTGATATTTGCAAGTCAGTGTCCACTGTACACTGACGGAAGAACAATTCAAATAAAAATAACTTTTATATAATAGAAATGATCATTTTAGACTAATTAGTGATATGTTTCCGCTTGTTTAATTTTTTAACTCCTAATGGCAGTGTAAATGATCGTGGCTGCAGCCAAACTATTTTCAAATGTGTGCAAAGAGTTGTGGAAGTGCATTTCAATCCATACCTGCACATTCTGATCTGCAAATGTTTTTTATTGAGTTTTTAAAGTTTTAATTTGTCACACCAGTCTTGAACATGCTCCTTTACACATTTGCACATATTAATATGCATCTAAACATTCTTTTACACATTTAGAAATCTGATTCCATACACACAGACTGAAACACATTTACCCAACCCTAAACACACATTTGTACATTTAGCTAAAACAGCCCTCCGACAATGATACTAAAATAAAAACCAAATGTGATGACATTTTATTTTAATTTCAGGTTCATGAGGGACATAAAGGGCAATAAGAAACACAGTTTCTCAATTCACTCTTTCATAAGATTGATTATATTTACATAATGTAAAGTCATTCAAATGAATTTCTCAGTTTTATGAATTCTAACAAGCAGCTAATACGCATCAAAATATACATTAAGCCTTTCAAAGTGGGTGAATGATACGAGCAGAGGTTTAATGCTTTGTTCATCTGTTTTGTCTCAGCATCATTGGATTAATATGGGCAAATGGAGAAAAATAGACACATACAGACAGAAACATCGGAGTGCAGAGTAAGATCACATTACTGGCAGAATTGATACTGTGTGCAAGTTTAACGATTTTAAGAACTTTTTTAAGGTTATATTTACCTGACAGCTGATCTATGTTATATTAGCCATGAGATTGGAAACAACATTTATGAAGAAACACAAATGTGGTACACTCATCCATTGTTTAGAAGAACAATGTGTTATTAATTCGTATTTCAACACAGGGTCTATAGATGCTAGTGTTGCGGTTCAAATCTATAACATAAGGATTGGAAGGTGAAATGTTCATTTTGCCTCTCTTTTTAATGTTCACAAAGAGCTCACTGACCTGAAACTACAGATTTAATTATCTTTAACAGAACTACTACTAAGTTAATTTATAAATTTTAAAGTTCTGACAGATGTTCTCTCTTGTTCATCTTGCAGTATAAAAATTTTTAACAAAAAAGAACATGTCAGAAATGAATAATTATCTCTATGTGTAAAGCTGTGAGTCACAATTGTCTGAGGTCACTGGAGGCAAAAAAACTTTGCAAACTCATACACATGCCAGAACTACTTTGGCTCCATAATCTGGTGAAAAAAGATCACTGAGCTTGAAAAATGGAGAGAAGTACCACATTTCACATGTTTAGTTTGAATGAAAAGGGAAAAACAGTTTCATGGCTATCTAATGAATGTAAGATAAAAACTTCCATTTTCATTTATTCCCAATTACCAACTGGTTGCGATGCTTCAAGATGACCTCAAAAGCAGACCAATTGTCTCACATCTTTGGAAATGATCACATCACAAAGGCTTCAAGGCTTCAGCTGATTAACTCAACTCTTTCATGAATAGGCCACACACATTTGAAGTGTATGATGAACGAAATTATGAGAACGTCGGGGAGAATTTAATAGTCATTCCTTGCACATGCAGTACAAGGAATGAGAAAGCACAAAAACAGAGATTTCCACTACCACAATAGGTAAGGAGAAGTAGGTGGAATGCTATTAAATAGGCTACACACAATAACAGAATCATTTTTTAAAATTACAGTGAGAGGATGGGACTGGAACGAGGAGGTGATTGTGAATCGAGTCAAGTCAAGCAGGAATTTGCAAACACCACCACTAAACACTGAGAAACTGGCAGGGCTTCAACAGTGGACACGATCACACTGATACACAGCACAGGCAATGTACTGGTACATTTACCCCGTCAGGTGGTAAGTTGGACAGGCAGCGAGGAGAGAGTGGGTTGTCTAAACCACAAAGGAGTGTTGGTGGCTGCCGGAATGAAACAAAGAAGACAACAGCTACGGCATCCCACATAAAAGTTCTGCTCTCACCAATGCTGCTGAAAAACAGTTAGAATGAATCTCTGGCTGCAACCATGGAACGTTTGAGGACAGCTATGGGTTTATGTTACTGTAGCTCAGCACTGACCAATGGAAAAATAATTCATTAAACATCAGTATTTATGCCTATTACCAATGCCCCAGCAAATTCATAAATAGCAAATGTTCACCTCCCCCATGATTACTCTTTGCATTATAATATATGAATTAATTTGTCGAAGACGTCTGTGTGGGACACAATATCAGCATCAATGTTTAACTACAACCAAGACAGTCACAGACTGCAACATCCTACGACACCCCTGAATTCAAAATTTTACCCTGACCTACTTGCATAGGTCAAAGATCAAAGCTTGTGCTCTGACCTACTTTCAAAGATCAAAGCACTAGCTTTGATCTATGGTCTTAGTCACACTGGCCTTCTCCCTCGTCTTTCTTATTCGGTTCCTGAGTGTACAAAAGTTGACCTACTGTAGTTTTCTCAAGGTAAAGGTCATAATCTAATTTTCATCCCCTTTGCCGCCCAAGTAATGTGCTTTTTCTTTCATCTTTCTATCTGCAACGATTGCGAGGATATTTGGTGGACTAATGGGCGGACAGATGGACTAACACACAAACACTGACTATTACAATACATTACTGCTTTGAAGCGGGATGTAAAAATAACACAACTCTTGATAGAAAACGATAGAACATTAGTCTTACATCATGAAAAAACTTGTGGTTCCAAATACATGAATCACCATTTTTTTCCCAAATTCAGACTATGTTACAATTATATTCAAAATTTAAACAAAAAAAATGTCCTGAATACAACCAAAATTTGCATACCCCAAAGGGCACCGCCAAAGTGTACAGTTGTTCAAGGAATAGAGCAGATATTGTATACAACGTTGAATGCTTCCCAACATCTGCTTTTAAATCTGAGAATAAATCCAAACAATTTAGATTTTCTTTATGCTAAATATTTTGAAAAGCATATCTTAAGTGTATAGGTATTATACAGTACGTTTACATAAAATCACTGAATAGGTTTTGAGACACTGGAAATTAAACTCATGCCAAAATCGTTTAAGAAAAAAATTATAAAATCCCAAAATATGAACAAGCACCTCTTTAATACAAAAGAAAGGTGTTTTAAAACTTTCATTACATTCATTCATTTTCTGCCGCTTCATGAGCCTATCTCAGCTGGCACAGGGCGTGAGGCAGGGGACACTCCGGGTATGACACCCGTGCACCAGAGAGCCACACAGAAAGATAAACAACCATGCACACACACACACACCAACTCCTACAGGGAATTTGGGACCGGCCAATCAACCTGAAGCGCATGCTTTTCATTACAGTGCATTTTAAATAACTTATAATAATAATTATAATTATAATAATTATAATAATAATAATGCTCCGCGGTACACTGGCGTCGTGCCCGGAGTGTCCCCCGCCTCATGCCCTGAGACTGCCAGGATAGGCACTGGCTACCCCGCGACCTGCGTTAGCGGATTAAGCGGGTTGGAAAATGAATGAATGAATAATAATAATAATAAAATCTCTACTGTCCCGCAGTTGGGAAATTTGTGCGATCGTGGCAGCGGGGGGGGTCAAACATGAATACTTAAATAATATACATACATGTTAACATTTGCAACATATGAAATTTACATATTCACATATTGTAAACATGAGTATGAGTTATGCTCTGACTTATTTGTAACATGTCCACATTGTTTTTAATTAATTTTGAAAAAAAAACAACTTAAGTTTGCTAGATGTCAAAAGGCAAACCTTCTGTGAATCAGCGACATGGTATTGGCAGCAAGGATTTAGGAAAAAAAATATTGAAGGGTTTTTGAGCTACGTTCCGGAAACAAAAATGATTAAGATGGCAGATGGACATGCATCCTGCCTAAGAGAGTTAGGATGAATAAGATGCTAAAAAATTAAGAGAACGCTTCAGTAACATTGACAGACATAAATAATAAATCTTGCTGAGTTCAATGATTCACAAATGCCATGGTTTAATTTGATATGCATGATGCTACACACCAGAGCGCTGGAGATAAATTCTAGGAATACACAAATGAACTGAGTATGAAAGCTGACATAAAATGAAAAATATTGCTCATCTCCTTGAGAGTACTGTCTTGGGTCAGACACTTTAAGTTAGAGAGAATTAAAATGATGAAAAACTGCCCTCGTTTCATCCTTTTTTCATCAAACTGATCAAATGCAAAACGCTAACCAAAGGTTAAGTCTAAACTGATAAAATATAAAAGATGATAAATGTCCTTTTATCCATAGGATTGATAAAAATGACTAATTCTTCAATATCAATGAATATAAGATCTTTAGATTTCTCCGTAGGGTAACTTAAATCTGGCATCACCTCACAACTACTACAAATAGAAAAGCAAGAATTGCAATTAATTCAGACAGCAGCAACTTGTCATCTTTTTTGCTACTGAACACTTTGCGCTCAGAGCCACATCCATTTTATTTCTTTTGTCAAGCTATGAAATAACTCCTGTTTTTGGGTAAGTGGAAGCAAAAGCTACATTTACTTTCATCTTTTTAGGTTTTCAGCAGGGCTAGGAGAAGGAGAGGGTTGGAGGAAACTTTTAGAAACAGAGGAGGAAGACACAAGGAAACAAGGTTGTGAGCCTATGTCATTCCTTTATGTCAGCAGAAAGCTCAAAAACATTCCTCCACCAGTGAAAGGAAGCTAAAGGAAGGAGGCTAGAGTCACCATTTCCCTCAGATGACAGTCAAAAGGTCTACAGGTTTAATGAGTGTCATTCTACTGTCTTGTTGTGCTAAGGCCTATACTGATTGAAAACTATTTCAGGTTCTGGACATATGAAAGAGCATAGTCTTGGTTTCTGGAGCACTTGAGCACAATACCACAAGTCCAAATAAAGTGCTGGGCTTGCACTAGGAGCTAGTATGACTAAGCCACTGTGGCTCAGTGTAAAAGAATTGAGCAAGCCACAAAAAGCCACATTCTGTGTCCAAGACAGTGGCGCACGGGCGGACAACCAATGCTCATCGCGCGCGGGGGGGGGGGGGTCCGGGGGGCCTACCCCAGGAAATTTTTTAGAAAATGGGGTTGTTTTCCTGCATTCTGAGGACAGAATATTCTGTTCAGTTTACCTACAAAAATACAATAAAGTCAACAGTTCAAGCTGAACTATCTTTATTTCTGTCCTACTTTATGCAGGTATGAATGTGAGATTCAACAATTGAAAACTTCCATTCACTATGTGACGATACAGTCATACAAAATATTACTCAATGTTTACTTGTAAGTTTTACTTAGACTAGAAGACATTTCAACTTTGACCACCACCAACACCGTTGGTATGCCATAGTTGGTTTTATTTTACTTTTTTTAATTCAATAATATGATTTTTCATTTCAATTTAAAAAGGCATGAAAAATATCAAGCGAGGTGAATACACATTTACATGCATCGCTGGTTATTCCTGCCGGTCATAGGTATCAAAAGTATAAGACTACGAATAAGTATTTATGGTATCTTTCATTTACCTTTTGATCGGTCTGTCACCACTCCTCCCCTCTCTCAGAATTCACTATAAAACACTGTATTCTTTTGATCGATCGTCCTCGCCTTGTTGTACACCAATTCGCGGGTTCAGCTTGTAAAACAATAATATTTTTGTTTCATTGGATGAGAGGAGGTCATGACCCGAGTGCATTTTTAATGATCGGGAGTGTTCGGGTCACTTCAGCTATTTCCGTTGGCATGCTTCGGCTAAATTCCGTCGGCATGCGGAAATAACGGCGCTATTTTTGCTAGCGGCGCTCGCTAGCGGAAGTAGCGGCGCTAGCTCCGCTCGCTAAAGGAAATAGCGGCACTAGCGCCGTTCGCTAGCGGAAATAGCCTAGCAGCTAGCGGAAATAGTGAGCGCCGCTAGCAAGCGAAAAAGTTGTAAGTTTTAGCCTTTTTTCCGTAAAAATAAGAACGCCACTGTGGCTACACAGTCTAAAAACCTTGTAGCCAATCTGGAATTTACTTCGCCTATGGCGAAGTGGCAAATGGCTAGCGCAAGCCCAGAAGGGTGTGCACTGCTAATGAAAAATTGATTGCAGCCTATTTTTCTTGGACTAATGTTTGCTCAAAATGCATTACACAAGCATTTACGTTTCATTAAATTTTGCTAAATGCTTAGAGCTACTGTGGCCTAATGTGGCATACTGTTTAAGGAATGCAGGAACAGCCTGAGAGCAAAAAAGACGAGGCAGCAAGGGATTTGGCAGAACAGCAGGAAGAGAAAGATACAAAAACTTTGCCCCATTGACAAAAAACAAATAAAATCACAAAACTCCTACAGCCTAGCTTGCTTTCTTACAACATGCACTCCAGCACCTGAATCCAAACCCCTTACTGAAAATAGAAAGGCGGAAGAGTAGGTGATGAGGTACGTGGGAGGAAAATAAGGCCACCTCTCCACAAACCTCTGAAGAGATTGGAGGGGAATCAGGAGGGAAATCCCTACCTGAAGCAGACCAATGACAGACAACTACAATGAAGTCTTCTCAATTACCGAACACGGCAATGCAATAAAGCTACATGAGGCTGAACAGCATCTGTTTCTTGGGAAAAAAAGATTTGTTTGACTTATGAGGCAAGAGAGCTCAAATACGGTTTGTATGAAAGCAGCTGAAAGGAACTCCAGTAAAACATAAGGCAATTCCCACAATACAATAATGTTTTACATTATTTTATCCCACACTTTTATAGCAATAAAAAAACAGGCAGACTTTAGGATTGCCCTTCAATATTATGCAAGTTATAAAAACTTTCCCAGAGCTTCAATCACTGTTTCTGCGACAACACAAAGTTATTAACAATGCAACATTGATGCTCCATTTGTTAATGTACAGTGGTAAACCACTAACAACAAACATATACCGTATATCTGGGCTTGCACTAGGAGCTAGTATGACTAAGCCACTGTGGCTCCGTGTAAAAAAATTGAGCAAGCCAGAAAAAGCCACACTCTGTGTCCAAGTTTATGCAGGTGTGAACCAATTCGCGGGTTCAGTTTGTAAAAACACACTATTTTTGTTTTTCATTGGATGAGTGGAGGTCATGACCTGAGTGCATATTTAATGATCGGGAGCGTTCGGGTCACTTCAGCTATTTCCGTTGGCATGCTTCAGCTAAATTCCGTCAGCATCCAGAAATAGCGGCGCTAATTTAGCTAGTGCCGCTCGCTAGCGGAAGTAGCGGCAATAGCGCTGCTCGCTGGCGGAAGTAGCGGCGCTAGATAGATAGATAGATAGATAGATAGATAGATAGATACTTTATTAATCCCGGAGGAAATTGCATATATCCACTGCTCAGGCATTACTTAACAAATAATACTGGATAAACACCAGGAGAAAAGGAAACACTGACATCACAGGACATACCACAAGACATACATTACACTAACAGACAGGCACATGCAGCACTAACAGGACTTATATACTAAACTATAACTAAAAATATAAACAGTATAAAATTTAAAAATATTACAGTATTAAAATATAAACAGTATAAAATAAAATATAAACAGTATAAAATTGAATTAAAATATAAAAACAGTATAAGAAATAAATAAATAAATTTTATATATATATATATATACAACAGTATAAAATTAAATTTAAATTAAATTAAATCCATTTTCAACCCCGTGCTGACCTCGCCACCTCCCCTCCGCTCCTCCTGAGAGAGTCATTGTACCCCCTGATGGCACGGGGCACGAAGGAGGACCTCAGCCTCTCTGTGGAGGCGCTGTGTGACAGCAGTCTGCCGCTGAAGGTGCTTCTCTGCTGGGAGAAGGTGGTGTGTAGGGGGTGCCTGGTGTTGTTCATGATGGCCTTAATTTTAGACATGGTCCTGCTCTCCAGAAGCATATCCACAGAGTCCAGGCTCAGCCCGACCACTGAGCCCGCTCTGCGGATGAGTCTGTTCAGACGGTCCATATCTCTTTTCCTGGCCCCCCCACCCCAACACACAATGGCGTATGACAGCACACTGGAGACTACGGACTGATAGAACATGAAAAGGAGCTTAGGACAGATGTTGTAGGAGGCCAGCCTCCTTAAGAAGTACATCCTGCTCTGCCCCTTCTTGTACACACAGTTGGAGTTGAGTGACCAGTCCAGTCTGCTGTCTAGCTGCAGTCCCAGGTACTTATAGTTTTCTACCACCTCCACCTCACTGCCATTGATGATCACCGGCTGTGGAGAGGGAGGTGCCCGCTGGAAATCCAGCACCATCTCCTTTGTCTTGGAGACGTTGAGCTGGAGCTGGTTCTGTTGGCACCACTCCACGAAGTCAGCCACCAATGCCCTGTACCCCCCCTCATCACCCTCCCGGATACATGCCACTATCGCGGTGTCATCGGAGTACTTCTGTATGTGGCATGTATCAGAGTTGTGCTTGAAGTCTGATGTGTAGAGGGTGAAGAGAATGGGGGATAGAACGGTCCCCTGTGGCGCCCCCGTGCTGCTGGTCACCATAGAGGACAAACAGTCCCCCATACGGACGTACTGGGGCCTGTCCGTTAGGTAGTCCGTAATCCAGCTCACGAGGTAGGGGTCCACAGCCATGGAGGTCAGTTTATCCTGCAGGAGCTGGGGCTGGATGGTGTTGAAGGCACTCGAAAAGTCGAAGAAGAGCACTCTGACGGCACAGCCCCCGGCGTCCAGGTAGGAGAGTGTGCGGTGGAGGAGGTACATGACAGCATCGTCAACCCCAACCTTGGCCTGATAGGCAAACTGGAGAGGGTCCATAGCACCCTGCACCTGTGGACGCATGAGCTCCAGGACCAGTCGCTCTAGGGTCTTCATTACGTGGGAGGTAAGAGCGACCGGTCGGTGGTCGTTGAGCTCAGTAGGGCGTCCTTTCTTGGGTACAGGGACAATGCAGGAGGTCTTCCACAGTGACGGGACCCTCCCCAGCCGCAGACTGAGGTTGAACAATTGTTGCAGGGGGTCCCCTAGTTCCGAAGCACAGGCTCGGAGGAGTCTTGGGGAGACCTTATCTGGTCCAGCCGCCTTGTAGGGACGGAGCCTCCTCAGCGTTGTCGTCACCAGGTCTGCAGTGATGATGGTCTCGGTCGTGGTGGGAGCAGGAGGTTGTGGCGAGGTTGGAAGTCCAGTGGTTGAGGTGGGGCCGTTGAGCTTCGCAGTTCTTGGAGTGGGCTCGGGAGAAGTGGCAGGGGTGGAAGGAGAGGAAGCACAGGAGGAGGGAGCATCAGTGGAGCGGTCTGTAGGGCCAGGAGAGGCCTGTAGGCCAGGAGAGGCCTGGGACGAGGAGCCGGGAGTGGTGGGGGAGCTGAACCGATTGAAAAAGCTGTTAAGTTCATTCGCTCGTTCAATATTCCCCTCCACAGTGCTGCGCCCTTTCCCGTGTCCGGTGATGGTTCTCATCCCATTCCAGACCTCCCGCACTTGGTTGCGCCCCAGCTGCTTCTCCAGCTTCCTCCTGTACGCCTCCTTGGCCTCCCTCAGGCAGAGTCTCACTTCCTTCTGGGCCTTCCTCATTTCCTCCTCGTTCTTGCTCCTGAACGCCCGCTTCTTCCTGTTCAGGACAGCCTTGACTTCCTTGGTTACCCATGGTTTGTTGTTGGGGTAACACCTGATTGTCCTGACAGGGGCCACGGTGTCCACACAGAAGTTTATGTAGTCTGTAAAACACTGAGCTGCCCCCTCAATGTCTTCCCCATGTGAGCCCACAATAACATCCCAATCGGTGATCTGGAAGCAGTTCCTCAGCATCTCCTCTGTTTCCGGGGACCACCTCCTGACCTGTCGTGTTGTTGCTGGCAGCCGTTTCACCAGTGGGATGTAGGTAGGCTGTAGGTACACTAGGTTGTGGTCTGATTTACCTAGTGGAGGGAGGGGGGTGGCGGTGTATGCCTCCTTAGCATTAGTGTAGAACAGATCGATGGTTCTGTTCTTCCGTGTGGGACAGTCTACACACTGGACCATAGTGGGGAGAGATGAGTCCAGGGTGACGTGGTTAAAGTCACCGGTGATGATGACGAGCGCCTCCGGGTGCCGGGTCCGAAGAGCAGAGGCGGTCCCACAGATGGTCTCTCGTGCCGCCTCAGGGTCCGCACGTGGAGGGATGTAGACGGCGAGGACGATGACGTGTGAGAATTCACGCGCCAGGTAGTAGGGTCTGATGCTAACAGCTGTTAGCTCCAGATCGCGGTCACACAGTGTTGATTTCACCGTCACATGTCCTGGATGGCACCATCTATCGTTGGTGTAGATGATTAATCCACCTCCTTTCTTCTTACCGGCGGTGTTCGTGTCCCGGTCCGCTCGTACGGAGGAGAAGCCGGTTAGTCGGACGTTAGCGTCCGGCACGTCGCCAGTTAGCCACGTCTCTGAGAACACCAACAAGCTGGTCTCCCGGTAGCGATGATCAGTCCTGCACAGCGCCGTCAGTTCGTCCAACTTGTTGGGTAGAGAGTTCACGTTCCCCATGATGACGGAGGGGACGGAGGGCTTGACTCTCCTCCGGTTAGCGGCTCTAGCTGTTAGTCTAGTCCTTTCAACGCGACCCGCTCGGCATCCGCGATACCTCCGTCGGAGCTCAGCGGGGATGAGATCGCGTGTTGCTGGGTCTCCTTTGACCCTCATGGACATCAACTCCTCCCTGGAGTACACTAGCATATTACTATACATTATATAATTTTACGTTAGAAAAATACACGCAGAAACATAGAAAAAAAAAACGCAAAATTATGCAAACAAACTCGCTCTGAGCAGAGGAAACTGCAGCCTGCTCGCGCATGCGCAGAAGAGTATCCGCTATGAGTATTCCGCTAGCGCCACTTGCTAGCGGAAATAGCGGTGCTAGCGCCGCTCGCTAGCGGAAATAGCCTAGCGGAAATAGCGAGCGCCGCTCGCTAGCGAAAATAGCGAGCGAAAAAGTTGTAAGTTTTAGCCTTTTTTTCGTAAAAATAAGAACGCCACTGTGGCTACATAGTCTAAAAACCTTGTAGCCAATCTGGAATTTACCCCGCCTATGGCAAAGTGGCGAATGGCTAGCGCAAGCCCAGCGTATATGTGTGTGTGTCTGTAAGTGTATATGTGTGTGTGTGTCTATCACTTTCAGTAAGCAGAACGGGAAACGATTTAGTCTCAACATCTTCTAAAAGGTATAAAAATGTGACAACAGTCTGACTGACTGATAAATGGAAATGTCAATCTATATTTCCTTGTAATGAACATAGCCTTTTTGAACTCGGCTAAATACAAACACAATCATCTATTCCTTGTTGATTTTCCTTTTCCACCATTCACAAGGTTCCACTAAAAAGGAAGAGATCTTTTAGCAGATTATTTCTAACACCTAGGTCTCAAGTGTCTGATAAAAATCTCTGCACTGCCTATTGTGATGAAAATTGGTGTTTAGCTAACACTCTGGCACAAGCACCTAAGTGGATGCATATGCAAAATTCCCCTACAGATATTCTGTTTGGAAAATGATTTCTGGAACATGGCAAAATTTAGAGACTGTGTCTGCACTTCAGAAAACCTACAATTAAAAAAAATGTATAATTGGAGATGGAATATGGTAGAGCAGCGGTTCCCAAACTTTTCAGCCCGCGCACCCACTTCTACCTCCCGACTTAGCTGACGCACCCAAATGCCCAAAACATGAAAAGAAAGAAAAAGCGTAGTCTTTATGGCCATATACGTAGGTATCAAGTTTAATAATATAGGCTCCTGTTAACACAGAATAGATTGTGCAATAATGGGCCTAATGATCTCTCACTTTAGAAACAGTGGGGAGAATAATAGTAACAATATAAAAATGACAATAATAATATTTTAAGTCAAAATGGTCGCCGAGCGAGCCGACTACAGATGAGTGATGAACAGCAGTTATTACTAGGCAGGGCTCGAAATTAACTTTTTTTCTTGGTAGGACTGGTGCTCCCAAATGTAGAAGTTGGTAGCACCAGCAAAGACTTCAGGACCACCTACCCAAAAGCAAGGCAGTGACGGAGCGATAGAGACGCTCCGTCCATCTCCGTTCCTCCTCTCTCCCCCAGGAGAGCAGCCGCAGCTGCGCTCTCATTGGTTCCTGGCAGGACCGCAGGAGCGCCGTCTCACAAACAAAGGCGCACCAGATTTTTTTCCCTAGTCGCACCGGTGCTCCCAAATATATTTAATAGTCACAATGATAAAAATATGGACGCATATGCGACCAAAATGGGCGCAATTTCGAGCCCTGCTATGTAACAAATCGGCCTATTTAACAAACTGTAACAGTTATTAGATGGAAACAAATATACTATTCCGCCACAAAGAATCAAAATAACAGAGAGGGAGATTTTTTAAAAAACGCTGTCGTGTGGACGCGAATCGTTTTCGATTCGTTTTTAAAAAGTTGCATTTTAAAAAAAATCCGTCATCGTGTGGACGGGGCCTAACTCTAGAATTCCGTTGACAGAAGATTGGGGAAGGACTAGACCTCTCAATAACTGACAGTAACGGTGATTAGAAACTGCCTTTTATGAAAAAAAAAAAAAAACTAACAAGGAAATATTGTCTTGATTTAAAATATTTCATCTTACGTTTCCATTTCAACAGTGGTCTTAAGGAGTTGGAGCTAGAATAGACATATGAGATGTAACTTGCTGTTTAATCATGATCAGTGGAAAGGGGATCAACCTGCAGACAGAAGCTTAATCAGCTCGTTGTTTTACCTGCTGGATAATAGCCAGTTAAATTAGCTAATTTGTTAGTTGTGTTTAGGACTCACCGAAAAGACTGACATCTATGAGGTGAGGCAGGAGGGCTGAAGTGGATCACCAAATGACTCTCAGGTTCAAGATAAACACATTAACCAGCACAGCTATAAAAATCAACACTGAAATCTATTGTATGACAAATAAATCTATTGTGACAAATCCAGAACAGACAAATACAGTATTTTCCGCACTATAAGGCACACTGGACTATAAGGCGCACCCTTAATGATTTGTTTGTTTTATAATTTATTCCATATACAAGGCGCACTGGATTATAAGGCACACACAATAAAAAATAAAATGTATTTGATAAACTGTAGCGACTGTAGTTGCGCAATTCGTCCACTAGATAGAGCCGCACTGCTCAGGCAGTCATGATTGCATTCATGACTTCCTGACTACCTTTGAATGGCCCCCATTATTATGTCAATAAGCCATTCTGAGCCTCATCAAGGAAACCTGATCACTTGATCACTTTGCCGTCTTAGGCCCCGTCCACACGGTAACGGATTTTTTTAAAAAGCAACCTTTTTTGTTGCGCTTACGCCTTCCGTCCACACGACAACGCAGATATCCGGAACAAAAACGCAACTTTCCGAAAACGCTTGCCGACGTGGATTTTTTTAAATATGCTGGGTCTGCGTTGTCGTGTGGACGGCGTATCCCCGGGACTTCTTAAAAACGCTGACATCTTGCCTGTGACAAAAACCGTTGTGACGTCATATTTATGGGCCCATGTGTTGTGATAACAAAACACGGAGGATTCCTATTGGATAAAATTTGACTCAATACTGCCACCACATGGTTGAGCATGCTTATAGCAGTCTTCGAAAACGCACTGGTGCGTTTACATGTGGACGGAGATTTTTTTAAAAACACTGTTGTGTGGACGGGAATCGTTTGATGTGTTTTTCAAAAGTTGCATTTTTAAAAAAAATCCGTCTTCGTGTGGACGGGGCCTTAGAAAGAAGTCAACGCGCATATTAAAAAACCTGACATTAAAAACTGGTTAAATTCATTATGAGTGCAGTCACTGCGAACATAGCGGATTATTTCCTGATCTGAAGTTCGAAGCAGATATTTAAGCTCCGACGTTCGTCTTCGTTTATTAATTAAATATTGTTTCAATCGATCGGTAGTCCAGTCGGAGGTGAGGTGCAGCTCTTTGGTGCTGTGTGTCCTAAACAATTTTTTAAATAGTTTTTAATGACAGGCTGCTAATTTACTGGAAAATGTGACACTGTTTTACTCATAGAACTGACTTTAATGTCGGTATCTCACAGCCGTGAATTTCATAGCACGTCCTGCAGACAGAATACAAAAGCCTGAATGCGCCCCTCCGCCGCCCCCCCAGAGCTATCAACTACATTTGCAAATCTATGCAGCACAACAGAAACGCAGTGACAATGCTCTTGAAATTTCAGAAAGCCTGGAAGTTCAGCTTTGAGGGTCTTTCATTCACGTTTATGCCAGTTTCTCCGTGTGTTTCCGCTAACTAATAGAATGGACCGTCACTAGAATCCAGATTACAGCACAATGGCTTTTTTAAGACAAATTAATTATTAATTATTTCTGGCGCCACAGTAGTTAGGAAATACTGAGATCAGTCAGTCAGTCAAACTTCATTAATAGAGTTGTTAAAAGTTCCTTATGTTTTGCTACGTAATCACTGGTGCTCCCACAGGCTGGTCTGAGGCACACGATGACCGATTTTTTAAAAAACTGAACTTTAAAAACGCATCGAAAACGATTTGCGTCCACACGACAGCGTTTTTAAAACAATCTCCGTCCATGTTTTTGAAGACGGCTATAAGCATGCCAAACCATGTAGTGGCAGTTTTGAGTCAAATTTTATTTATATTTTATATATTTTTATTTTATCCAATAGGAATCCTCCGTGTTTTGTTGTCACAACACGCGGGCCCATAAATATGACGTCACAGCGGTTTTCGTCGCAGGCAAGACGTCAGCATTTTTAAAAGGTCGCAGCAAGGCCGTCCACACGACAACGCAGACCCAGCGTTTTTTTAAAAATCCGCGTCGGCCAGCGTTTTTAAAAAGTTGCGTTTTCGTTTCGGATATCTGAGTTGTGTTTATGCCTTCCGTCCACACGACAACAGAAAAGTTGCGTTTTCAAAAAATCCGTTATTGTGTGGACGGGGCCTGAGAGCAGCTCAGTCAGAGCCGGGACTTCGGTGACGCCCCTTGACTACCGTTGTTAGGGGGCGTGGGCCCGAGAGCCTTGTGAGGGTGCTCCTCTGGTGGCGGAGTGTGGTATGACTGGCGGCCAGACTGCCGCCTTTTTTACAGCGATCATGTTTTTAACCAATATTAATGTGAATATTAATCCATATACAAGGCGCACCGGATTATAAGGCGCACTACGGGTTTATGAAAAAAAAAGTAGGCTTTAAGGTGTGCCTTATAGTCCGGAAAATACTGTAATTCATCTTAGTGATCAGTGAGATCTGTAGTGTGAATAGTAATGAACATAATGAAATAAATGTTTCACAGCTTCTATGACCATTATTTCTGATCAGAGGTTCATAAAGAAATGAAGTTTGAATTAGAGAGTAACAGCATACTCTCACCCTTATACCTACATCCCTTATTAAGCATAAATGGCAACATTGTGTTGTTGAATATAAATGTATCAAAGCAGCTTCAAATTAATCAAACTGATTGATGATTTATCATTTAATTTAATTTTACCTCTCTATTTTTAAATCACATGTATTTCAATTACCTTCATTTTTACCATTCAATGTTTGTTACTTCAGCCCTCAATATTTGTCAATCTGGTTGACTTTGTAATAAAGAACACGATTCAGTACATCATTCTTTATTCTACAAACATGTTGAGTGACACTGAAGATTCTGTTCATGTCTCTGGCCAGGGTGAATCCTTTCATCTCCATGAAACAAGGGAGAACAAACAATGGTGGTGACATTGACCTGACCTACTAACAGGTTCAGGACATGGACTTATCTCGTTGAGTAAGAGCTTTGGGAGTCTCTGCTGTAGATTAGGTGTGATTTGTTTTTCCAATCAAGTCTTAAAAGCATTAGAAACCACTTTTAGCCAAATGGTTTCTAATAGTTTCATATACGTTTTAAAGAAACAAGCAGCACTATTTTTCATTGTATATCAACAGTAAACAGACTGTGCTTATGAGCACCTTTCTAGACTGACTGACCATTCAATGTGATTTACACCATCATCCATAAATTGGTGGCAGAACTTACAAGTCATGAGCCTCCTGCTCATTGGGATAAAAACTATTAATGTAATCTAACATTGGTTTCTATCTGGTTTTATCTCACATGAATCTTTGGGTGCCGTTTGAATAGCTTTTCTTACAATTTCTTAAGACCTCTGATTAATCAATTTTGGGTTTCTCTCAGGTATAATGACAACCACAGAGTCCACAGGTTATAAAGCTAAATAAAATTCACAATCTAGAGCCGTTGTGTTGTATCTGTAAATGTGTAGCTTCAGTTTGGATACTTTAAAGCTGATGTGGCAAGCTCTCTGATTCTCTGCCCTGCATCGAAATGGAGACACGAACACAAAATGAACACGCAAGGAAGAATGAATCAACAGTTTCTGACTGCACCCTCAAAAGACACATATCCTCCATAATCAGACAATGTCTCCTACATCTTTAAAGAATGTGCTGTTATCTATACATTCATGTGCAAATTTGCAATCTGACTTAATACACTTAGAGCCTTTTAGCAAAGAACAGCTTTGCAGTTTTAACATCTCTCCTGGCATATCATCCCCGACTGGGTCCAATTAACACATAAATCACACTGTGATATATCTGGTGTGACCCTCAAGTGTAATTACACTGTTTTATGCATTTTTAAGCATGAATGATGTCTGGATTTTTTGTAGGCAGAAAAAAAAATCTCTTGAGTTTCATGACATCTGTAAATCCAGCCACTTGCTGATTATTTTAAAAGAGAACTGTTTAATTTAATGAACAAATGACTTTGAGTTGGTTTCAAAGAAATGTCTGTAAACCAGTGGGACATTTACCCTGGAGACTGCAGCGATCGTCTCATAGCGGTGGTATGGTGTGATTCATTGGAAGCAGAAGGAACTGACAGTCGCATGAGACATGTGAAGCATTTACGTTCATATGGCTTCATTTCTAATAGGCTGCACAACCTGAATGCAGTATAATCTGGTCACACTTTAACTAGAATGAACACTTGCTATTCTAGACATTTTGAAGCTTTTTTAAGTGACGGTCAAGGGGAGAATTTAGTCAAGTCAAGGAACAGCACATAAATCTATTTTAGATTCTAATGATCAAAAGCAAAATTCTAAGGTCAAAAGGTAGCTTCTTTTTTTAGATTATAGAAGGAAATAGTTTCTTAACAAAACATAAACAGGAAGCATTGTCGGAAATAAAAGAGGTCTGACACCTTTTAAAGGTCTCTGCCTGGAATCCAACAAGCTTTGCCATAGCTGAGGATACTGGCTCACAGGTTATGCAGCAAAGCAGCACACTCACCAACCAGTGTAAAATGAGGAATTGCATTCATTTTAATTGGTTGTTTTTGGTTGTTGAATCAAAAATAAACCCAATGACCAGTGCTCTCTCTAAAGTGCGCACCTGCGCAATAGCACAATGCTCGCACAGTCTAAGCGCACAAGAAATTCTATGCTGCGCATAAAATTTGAAATTAACGTATTGTGATGTCCCGCGTGTTGTTACTGTTGTGTGTTGCTGTCTTGAGTTGTTCTGTGGGTGTGTCAGTTGTGCATGAGTTCACAAGACTTGGAAGGAGGGTGGGGGCATGTGAGTGTAAAAAGTGAGTGCTGAGCGGGAGTTGAGAGTTCTGGATTGTTGCTTGTTAAGGATGAACGCAGAAATTAAGCTCATCAAAAGAAGTTCGTAGTTGTCATCCTTGCCCACATTACACGACACCCGGAGTGTTACCGTGTTTAATACAGTAATATATAATATAATCTAATGTAATCTATCCAGCCAATGTACGATAAGGTTCATTGACACTATGCAGCGAATCAAGGCATTGACGGTACTGCATGTGCGCCCTACTGTCAGCGACTCACCAAGGCAAAGTAAAAAAGAAATGCAGTTATTTTAAGATGGAATGGCTGTGACACAACGTATGTAGATGCAAGTAGAAGAACGAGCTGTGAAACTGGATGAGATTTTTTTCTGTTTGAGAAAGTTCAAAGAAGCAGACAAAGCCATTAACCTGGACAAAGTGTACAAGTTAAAATTTAAGTCAGATTTGTGCATATTCTAGTGACATGTAGACAATTTTTTATTTATGGATATTATTAAATGCTGTTACTGCTAGATAATTTATGGGTAGCAGAAATGCTAATAAAAAAAATGAATGAGATATTTTACAGACAAAGAGTTACAGGCACTTACACTGTATCACAAGCAACAGCACACATCATTGTGAAAAATGTGAATGTTTTAATGCGAACAACATGTTATGCCTGAAAGGTGTTTTTGTGTCATCTCTTCCATAACAGGATCCTAAACCAGGCCACAATTGCACCACACCTTGGCCAAAGCAGGACTCTCACATATAACATACTACCTATTTCATGAAGAACAAGATTTTTGTATTTTTCATTTCAACTGGGCAAATTCACTTATATTAAAAATAAACAAATGAAAATTGCTGCTGTAATTTGATTCTTTTAATAAGCAATGTATCTTGCTATGATCCAAGGTTTTGAACAAGTGTGATACTGGTGTGTGGCCACACTGTGCACATCTGATGTTGCTCACAGTGGTCCCCAGTGCACTCACGAAGCTTGTGTGTTTGCCCAGACACATGAAAAATTAGAGGGAACATTGCCAATGATATTTTACTTTACTTTTTACCTGGGTCATTCTGGCAAAGAACTATTACTTGCTAGCATGAAATCTGCAACACAAGCAGCTCACCAATCTATTTACAGATTAGGGTGGTTTCAAACAAGCAACTACATTTCTCAAGTAAATCTAGATTCTTTATGTTACACATACGTGAGATATTTCAAAAATCCTGTGTTCTCAATCATTCTTCTGTTTCCCATGCATGCAAAAAATTTACAGCTAAACAACAAGTTAAAATGTCTCTCAAGCCAAACTGAGACACTTCTTAAAGGGCCTATGAAGAGTGAATTCTCCCTGACCACAGAGGAACCTATAATTGGGGGCCAATATCTGCCTGTCTAAAAACACAGCTCACAATACACATTTCAAAATAGTATGTGGTCGGGGGTGGGGGGTGGGGGGGTGGGGGGGGCTAGGCCACACTGAGCAGCGTGAGATGAAGCCTTGATGCTTGAAAACACTTTAATCGCCTGGGTGTGCACACAATATCTGATGAAGACACGCAGGCACTGTCCACAGCCACTTAAGTACACTGGATGCTGCTTCGTCATTGTTTCATTTCGAGAGTTGGACCAGCACTCAAAAAGAACATATATAAAAGCTAGTGAAGATCATCTTGTTCCTTTTAGACTTCAAGTTTTCAAAATACATACAGTAAATAATGTCTGTAAATAATATCTGACTGGGTCTTCCGAGATTTAAAAAGGATAATATTTCAAGCATGATCTGACAAAACATACTTGAGTATACCGCACAGAAAAATAAGCCACATGGCTGGTCACTGATGACTTATATCAAAATTGTAAAGTAATTACAAATAAGTAATTTATTTGTAGAAGAGCAAAATAAGGTCAAAAGAAATCAAACGTATTTAACTGAAAATATTAAATTTCTTTCTTCTTGGTGTTATTTGTGCTGCTATTTTTTAAAAGCTTTATTTCATGTCAGTACTCCAAACAAATCCCAAGTAATGAGGCAAGCAGTCGACATACTGTGTCTGCAGACTGGGTTTTCAAAGGTTTGAGGACAGAGATTTACATACAAATGTCTGTCAGGTATTAGCACCTTATTCCTAAGTTGTTTACTGAAACATAAGTCTTACTAATCTCAAACAGATCTCATGTCACAATATAAAGCAATGGAGTTAAACAACTCCACGTTTGCCTCTGTCATCTTGAGACTGGATGTATCCGAGAGGGGAAGTGAAAAGCAGCACTTGTCCCTTAATCCTGACAAAAGCTAAGGTGCCCTTGAGCAAGGCCATTAACCCCTTCCTGCCCCTGAGGATGCCAACAACAGATAAGACGGCTTTCAGGTTTTGAATGTGTGTGCGCGCTTGGTGTGTGTGTGTGTGTGTGTGTGTGTGTGTGTGTGTGTGTGTGTGTGTGTGTGTGTGTGCATGCATTCATAATGTTTACAAAGTGACACCCTTTAGCAAAGACTTCTGTGTGCTCTGCTCAAAAGGTAAAAACTATAATGCCACCTGTATGGACATACCCACCTATATATTTCAAAAAGCTCACTTGAAAAGTCTCACGCTGTCACACTGTCACCAACTCCACTCACTACCTGTCAATCAAGCACCCAACCAATCACAGCACATCTGCCACAAAGAATCAAGTGAACGGTATGGTGTAAGGCATCTGCTATGTTAGGAGAATAACTATATATGGACTTCCAAGTTAACATAATTTTAGTGTCATAACTTTTCCAACAATTTTCATGTTTTTGAGCAGAGATTCCAAACAGCAGGAACGACACAGAAAATGGCAACGATTTCTGAGTGAAACTGGCTGGTTAGCACCAACAGTCTGTCCAGCTATGGTTTCCATTTGGAATGGGACAATGTAGTATCCAAAACGCTCCTAGGGCATCTGACAAAAACGGTCTTTAAGAAACTACACACAGTTCATCTAAGATTCATCTACAGCTTCGCAATGCCCGCCCAGCGCAACCCATGATTTGCCAGCACAAAGTCGTTACGTCACCACGTTGATTTTGGATTACGTTGGGTACGCTTGGTTTATAATACCATGAAGTCTGATAATATTGCTTTATCGAGGAATTTCTGCGGGTTCCAGCTAGTAATTTATAAATGTAGAAATACCCTTTTTGGAAATTCCATGTTTCGATTAGGATGTTCAAATAAAAGTGTGGCTTTTAAACATAGATATCTCCCTCTTGGATGAGGTAGTAAAACTAAGCACTTCAGCTTATGAGCAAAGCTTCCTGATAGCTGAAGACCACATGAATCCTATGAAAAAAACCTCTAAGTGAGTCCAGCTAGCCAATGAAATCACCTTTAGGCAATCAGCTAATCTAGTTTGCCTTGAGGGCTTTAAAAAATTGTATCTCACCTGTTCCAGGTCATAGACACATTACAAAAGTATTATTAGACACTTGTCCATTTGAGCACAGCTTGGGGAAGGGGGTTAAGAGAAAGGATGGTGAGAGGCTGTGAGAAACACTTCCATTCTACCCTCCCCCCCCTCCCTCCTCAACAGCAGCTTCTAAACGAGGGCAAGCCAGACATCCTGACAAAGGCAGGCTCCTCCCAAGCTGCTCAGTCCCCGTTCCCAAATAAACCTAGCCACAGGGAGAAGGTACGAGTTGGGGATGTGAGGCTGGTCATGCCCAGACTAGTGGCAAAATGAGTGCCTCTGTCCGAGAGTTAAGCATTCTGCCAGCGAACCATAAAATCCAAGCTGCACAAGGCAGCTTTCTGAACACGCAAAGCTCAATTGCATTCTGACTAATTAGAGGTTCATAAAAAAATGTGAGATATTTACTAAAAGAATAACTGAGGAGGAAAAGCATCCACCTGCACATACACCAACAAAACAAATTGATGGTAATTCTATTCAGCTCCTTACTCACATGTAGGCAGGCGAAAGGGGTGAGGACCTGGACGTCTTAAGAACTGGCACTGGGAATTTCCAGCTGACGGGAGAACCGCTTTTCCATTTTAACGGCATGTTGTTGTCACCAGAATGGTGCTACAGCAGTACCAACAGCAAAGACCATTTCCATGAGAATGTTTCCAATGCAGTCGTCCATCCCACTCTGCCCACACCATTTAAGGGGGAGGGAGAGCAGTGGCTGGAGCAGCAGTTACAGAAATACACTGCTGAAGGCAGCACAGGCTACACTCAGGGTTGTGACTTTTGCGGCAGCACTTAGAAGCCAATAGCTTGCATCCACCGCGACTGCTTGTCCTGCTGCATTCACGGCTGTCTCTTGGTAGGAGGGGGAGAGAAGCCCTGCCTTCCCATCACCCTTCAAGGGTTTGTGAATAGTCCAGTAGCTAAGCAACAGTGCCACCTTGTTAAAGGAGTCATGATTACAGTTCTGGGTTATGCTATGCAAAGAAAACAAAAAAAGAGTTATTAAATGAATGCAAATACACCACCATGCTCTATGGTATAAATGTGATTTAATAATTGGTAATGCCACAAACTCCATGACAGGACTAATCATTTGTCACTACCTGATACCTTCTTGTTCCTGACGCATTAAAATGAGTTACAAATTAATCATTTATAAATAAATAAGTAATCAAGTAAATAAAATAAATACACACACATATGCATACACTACACACATACTGTACACTGTCTATTGTGGAATAAGGAGAAATAGTACAAATCATTCCACTGTATACATTATCTGTGTGGTATTCCAATTTTTGAAGATTTAAGAAGCATCAATAGTGAATTAATAATAATTAAAAAATAATTGATATACACATAAACATATATAATATTAATTTATTACATAATAAAGAATTATTAATTCTAACTGAACACAGGTTTATTTTTATTTTGTTCTTTCACTGAAGAAAAGTTTTCTGGAATTTTGTAAATGTTTTGATCATCAGGCTTTGCAGTCAAGAATGTAAGGTACTCTCTGCCTGTACTCCTGATGTTTAAGTAGCAATCACATCCACCTTATGGTGGAGCAAAGGGCAGACAGTCTGGGACCTCACATACTTACAAGGATGGTGCTGTCTTTCAGCACCAAGTTTCTGTTGCAGTTTAAAGTGCAAATTTCTTTAATAATGTAAAGGTGAAAACAAAATGAGAGGTAGAGTGTCCCAGGTGGAGACTGCGTGAATACTACAGAAGTCGAACCATGACCTGAGCTCCCTGACCTTACACTGTCTTCCAATATTGCAGATATTTTCTTCCAATGTTGCAGATATTTTCAGATGATTTTTTACTACTTTACTACATTACTACTTTTTTTTTAACTTACAAGTCTTACAAGTTGAGCCCTTTCTACTCAGCAATCCAAAAGTTTCATACAGATAAGCAAGGAAAAACAAAGTAACAATGATACTGTAGGAGCCAAATGATGCTTTGGGTCTCCTGTGGATAATTGGTCACGTGGTTTAAATAGAGGCCAATTGTTGGCCGGGGAGGCCTTTCCACCCCGAAGCATAAATAGTTTTTAGACCGTTAACAGCGAATTGACTGTGACTGTGAAACGTCAAACCTTGAGATGTTTTGTTGTAAACTATAGGACAATTTAAATGGAAATAAAACAGAACATTCATGCAAAAGGTTGGCCTGTCAAATGGTGATTGAGAAAGCATGTCAATGTGTCAACCACTCAAGAGCGGTGGAAACCTCAGTGGCTTCAAGTGTGGCTTAGCCTCTACATTAAAGTAAAAAAACTACCGCTTCAGTTAACTATTGGAAATGACTGAACTTTCTTCACTTTCGTGATTGGGAAAACGAGAAAGAAGGACGCTCGGTGCCATGCGCTTTGAGCGTTTTCACACCTGGATCTTGTACACACACCTGCGCTGTGGACACTGAATTGGGGCTACAGCTGTCGTTGGAAAGCCGGATAGAAACAACGCCTGCTTAGGAGACGCCGGATAGGACAACGCCTGCTCCAAAGAAGCTGCAGAGGATCCACACCTGTCGTTGGAGACGCCGGAGAGGAATGCGCACACCGGGAACTCCGCAACGGGTAAAATGTTGGATGCAAGGTATGAGTAGCGCTACTGACGTTCATATGGCCATTTGTATGTACATTATGGCTTAAGTCAAATGCATTGGCCGCAGAAGAGGATGAACATTTGACTGTGAACTGGTTTGTTGAAAAAAGCTTTTCGTTTTGGATTTAAATATGGAGGAGCGAGTTGCGGACGAGGATGACGAGGACATGGCGTCGGATGCGAGTGCGCATCCCGCTGGCAAATCGGACATTGGGTCCAGCCATAGTGTAACTCTTACTGGTAAAAGAGCGGTCAAACTTTCTGCTAAAGCACTCGCTGACAAATTTAACAGACTGCAAACTGGTAGAAAAGCCAAGCTGAATAAAGCTCGCAATTTAAGACAAATGATACAAGGTAAAATGGTTAAAAAAAATGGTAAAAAATCAAAGGTACAAAATGCACTTGGTGGTTTCATTGAGCTTTGTCATGATTTAAGATGTATGCATGATTCTCTTATGGGGTTATTGCAACTTGATGAAAAAGAGAGGCATTATACATGGTTTAAGGTCAAAATGATGTTTAATTCATCAGGAATGCAAAAGACTGGGTGTTAACCTATGAATACAAAATGTGTATGAATGAAGGTATGGGTGATGATAATATTGTTGACAATATAAACCCTGATGACATTGTTTCCAATGTGGGTGAGCATTCACATCAGAGTTGTATCACTAAAACAACAAGTACCACGTCGTCTGTGCAAAAGGCAGCAGCCGAAAGAGCTGCACTTGTTGCCCACATGGCAGCTTTGAAGGCGCTTCATGCATTAGAGGAACAGGAACAACTGATTAGGAGGAAAAAGGAACAGCTCCAATTGGAAAGCAAATTAGCTGCCTCTAATGCTAAATTGGAGGTTTTGTAAGCTTCAGATGGACAGGGTTTCTCTCAGGTCCATTCAGATGGCATGAACTCATAATTTGAAAGAGCCAAGAGGAAGTTGAACGAAGTTTAACATCTTAATCCCACTGCAAATGAATTTGAGCCCACAGCTTGCAAAACAACTCATCAAGAGAATTGGTCATCGCCACAAAACAACCAACAGGCTGTGGATGTCAAACCAAACCAAACTGAAAGGCACAGATCAACATTATTGAAACCATTTGCTGATCTACATTATCAAGTATTACAACCTGGAACAACAACTGCTTTAGAAAATCAGTGTAATCAGCAATATGTAAATTACCACCAGGACCAAAATCTAACAGGAGATATTGTCAATATCATGCACAAGCAAAATGAAATTACAGCTGCACTTGTTCACCAGCAGCGTCTAATGTCTCTGCCACCACGAGACATTCCCATATTTGATGAAGATCCATTTCAATACAGAGTTTTCATTTAGCATTTGAAAAGGAAAAGGCTAGCAAAGCTGACTGCTTACAATACCTGGAACAATTTACAAGAGGACATCCAAAGGAATTGGTACGCAGTTGCTAGCACATGGCTCCTGAGCGTGGTTACATCGTAGCAAAGGGTCTGCTTCAAGAGCACTTTGGAAAAGAATATAAGATCTCCGCTGCGTATATTGAAAAGGCTTTAGCTTGGCCAAACATAAAATCTGAGGATGTCAAAGCTTTGCAATTGTATGCTTTATTTTTATGTGGATGTTGCAATGTCACTGAAGAGCTTCATTACATGCAGGATCTGGACATGCCAAGCAATGTGAGAATGGTTATTTCAAAGCTGCCTTATAAATTAAGAGAGCAATGGCGAAATAGGGCTCAGGACATTCTAATAACAGGGCTCATTTCAATGATATAGTTGAATATCTGGAGAAGCATGTAAGAGCTCTGTTAGATCCAATCTTTGGAGTCATTCAAGACGTACCACAAAAGACAGCCAGCTCAAATCCCACCAGCAGGTTTCAGCTACAGTCAAAGGACAGAGTACAAGGAAGTAGTTTTGCCACTGCCGTAACACCAATGGATTCCAGTGAGGAGAGATCAAGGGCAAAAAATGAAAAGCAGAAAGGCTTATGTTGTCAGTGCTGTTCACATGCTCATCTATTGAAGACGTGTCATCAATTTAGTAGCAAGAAACACAGAGACAAGATTAAACTTTTAAAAGAAAAAGGGATTTGTTTTGGGTGTTTATGTACTGGACACATAAGCTGGGATTGTAATAAACGTTTGATTGGTGAGATTTGTAACCAACAACATCTCACTGTGCTACACATAAATGTAAAAACAGAGTCACAAAAGGCACCGATCATGGTCGTACAGGGGCCAGAAGTGCTCCCTGCATACTCTCCATTACTCCTGTGCAGGTCAAGTCCACCAAGGGGTAGGAGATTATTCAGACTTTTGCTTTCTTAGATCCTGGTTCCACAGCTACATTCTGTTCTCAGAACCTAATGCAGAGATTAACCATCACAGGAAAAAGAACACATCTTCTGTTGAAAACGATGGGACAAGAAAGGATTGTTTCATCGTATTCCTTATCAGGGATGGAGGTAGCTGGTCTTGAAGCAAATAATTTTCAAGCTTTACCAGAAGTCCTCACACAGAAGCAGATGCCAGTCACTACAGACAATGTTGTTTCTACAGCAGATTTGACAAAGTGGACTTATTTGTCAAAGCTTCAGATCCCCAGCATCAAGGCTAATGTTTATTTGATGATAGGAAGCAACGCTCCCAAGTTATCGTAACCATGGGAAATTATCAACAGCTGTGGTGATGGCCCATACGCTATTAGAACAGTGTTGGGATGGACTGTTAATGGTCCTTTAAATAGAAATGACAGGACGCCTGACGTGGAACATTCTTCTGTTGTAGTGAATAGAATATCTGTGTCCAAATTGGAGCTTATTCTGAATAACCAGTATAAGCATGATTTTAATGAAGTAACATCTGAGAACTAGGAGATGTCAAGAGAAGATATTAGATTCATGGAAATTATGGAATCTTCTGCAAAACTACAGGATAAAAGGCAGTCCTTGAAATTGCCATTAAAGAAACCTGATGTCATTTTACCCAACAACTTTGCAGTGGCCAAGCAAAGGATACTTTGATTGAAAAGGAGGTTTGTTAATAATTCAATCTTTCATCAGGAATACACTAACTACATTAATGAGATCATTCATAAAGGTTATGCAGAGCAGGTATCTGAGGAGCAGTTGCTTTTCAGAAGTGGAAGGGTATGGTACATTCCACACCACAGTGTGTATCATCCCAGAAAAGGCTCTTTATGAGTGGTCTTCAATTGTGGAGCTACGCTAAAAGGAGTGTCACTGAATGGCGAACTACTCCAAGGTCCTAATCTTACCAGCTCTTTGCTTGGAGTTCTCATTCGATTCAGGCAAGAGCCGGTGGCAATCATGGGGGACATGCAGGCTATGTTCCATGAGGTTAAAGTTGCAGAACAGGACAGGGACTTCCTTCACTTTCTTTGGTGGCCAGAAGGCCATTTCAATAGGAAACTCAAAGAATTCCGAATGACTGTACATTTGTTTGGAGCAGTTTAATCACCCAGTTGCGCTAGTTATGCACTGAGGAAAACTGCGGATGACAACAGCATTGACTTGTCTGCTGAAATTGTGCAAGCTGTTAAGCAAAACTGTTACGTGGATGACTGACTGATGAGCTTGGGCTCAGAGATGGAAGCTATACAGATGTTAAGGATTTAACCACTATTTGTGGTTTCATTTTGGAAAAGTGGATTAGCAACAGTCGGGCAGTGTTGCATACACTTGCAGAAGAGCAATGAGCTAAGGATTTACAGGATCTAGACAGAGATGATCTTCCAACAGAGAGAGCTTCAGGTTTGCTTTGGTGCATTGAGTCAGATCATTTCAAGTTAAAGATATGAACTGAAACAGCATACCTCTTACCAGACGAGGTATGCTGTCCACAATCAGCTCCGTACACGATCCTTTGGGCATTCTGGCACCAGTCACTTTGTCTGCCAAGTTACTGCAACAAGAACTTTGCAGGAGACGCTTTGGATGGGATGAGGTTGTGCCAGAAGATATTTCAAACCAGTGGACTAAGTGGTTGTCAGGTTGTCAAAGTGAACAAATGCATGAAACCAAAGGACTTTGGGGAGCCCATACACAGTCAACTACATCATTTTGCTGATGCCAGCAAAGAAGGCTGCGGGACAGTAAGTTACATTAGTTTGATGAATAGTGAAAACATTGTTCACGTTGCTTTCAGGCCAGAGTTAGACCCTTAAAATCTGTAACTGTGCCACGTCTTGAGCTGACTGGCTGTTAGGGTGGATACAATATTGAAAGCAGAACTACAACTTCAACTTGAAGAATCTGTGTTTTGGACTGACAGTACGTCAGTCCTGAAGTACATTAATAACGAAGACAGACACTTTCACACATTTGTTGCCAACAGGATCTCTGCCATTGGAGATGTTTCCAACCCTTCCCAATGGAGGCACATTGGTTCAAAGGACAACCCGACCGATGCTGCATCCAGAGGAATGAAGGTGCCTAACTTTCTTAAGTACACCACTTGGTATGAGGGTCCCAGTTTTCTGTGGAGATTTGAGAAAGAATGGCCAGACAATTACATTGATGTCACAGTAGACTTTGAGGATCCAGAGGTCAGAAAGGTTACATCAGTGAATTCTGTAGCCAACAATCCACTCAGTTTCGCTGACTATCTTATTACTTACTTTTCAGACTGGAAAAGGCTGAAGGTGTCAGTGGCTTGGCTTCTCAGATTTAAGTCCTTCTGGAAGGAACTCAGTGGTCTGAGAAAAGGGTTGAAGGTCTCTGTCAATGCACAAGCTGGTCAAATCAAGAACCTTAAGGCCACAATTACCCAAAGGAATAACATCATGACAGCAAAGGAGGTTTTGGAAGCAAAGCTGGCTGTCATCCACTATTGTCAGCAGTAACGATTTCAGAATGAAATTTCCTCTCTATCTGAGAGAGGAACAGAAAACAAGCAAAGTTCCATTTACAAGCTGGATCCAGTTCTTGAGAATGGACTCCTAAGAGTTGGAGGGAGATTGTGCAAAGGAGCAATGCCTCCAGGGGTCAAGCATCCTCTCATACTGTCCAAGGATCAGCACATTCCTATGCTTCTCCTTAAGTATACACATCAACTACTGGGTCACAGTGGTCGAAGCCATACTCTGTCTGCAATAAGGAGGAAGTACTGGATCACCAATGCAAACTCAGCCGTGAGGAAAATCATATCACAATGCAGTTTTTGCAGACGTTATGATGGATGAGCAGTGGAGCAGAAAATGGCAGATCCTCCGAAGGAGAGAATAATTCCAGATTTACCTCCATTTACCAATGTTGGAGTGGATTTCTTTGGACCTGTGGAACTCAGGAGAGGTCGAACAGTATGCAAACGATATGGAGTTATATTTATCTGCCTGAGGAGTACAGCAGTCCATTTGGAAGTGGCAAGCTCAATGGAGACTCCAGATGGAGATAAAAGAATAAAAGGACAGAAACAAGGTGAAAGGAGAGAAGCTGCAACATATTTGTACTACTGATTGGTGATATATTGCTGTATGAGTGAATGAATTCCAGATTGATGGTCTTGAAAAACAGAAAAACTTTATTAAAGACATAGCTCCTGAACTTCTGACATATGAAAAGTGCGAGAAAGGAAGATGTCTGAAGCAGTTTGCCCTTTGAATTAGCACTTTTGTCGACTGATGCCATTACCTCCAAGGCCACGGCGGCTTCCATCAGCTCTCCAATTAAATCCCCTTTGTTGGAAAACAATAAAAACCTTTATAGTAGATAAAAGGCCACAGTGCTGACTCTCGTGTGGTAACAAGAGGGAAAAATCTAACTGAAAACCGTTGTCATGATATAATCCTACCGAAAAATTTTCAGATATATTTCAATAGTTATTTGGTGAAACTACAACAGAATCTTTTAATGTAATTCATAAATCTTTAAAGCTGAGTGGCACTACAAGTAAAAGCAAAGCTTGACATTACATAAACATATAGTGCACAAAATCCTGTCTGTACAGTGACAGCAGCATTCCATCCATGAGTTTACATGGATGGTCTTTATCCACTGTAAAAAAAAAAAGAAGTAAAATATTCATTGAGATTTTCTGACCTCGTGTCAAATTTCAGAGAACAGTGCTGACTCTGTAGGCTAGAGGGATACTCCTGCATGTGGCTAACATCTGTCCTCTCGCTATACTATGAAGCTTTTGATCACTGAAACATAAACTTTAAGACAGCTTTCAGTCCTCTAGCATTATGACAAACATAAAAGAGCAGCATAAACCAGCTGGGACTGTCATTAGGCTAAATTACTACCTTATGCTTATATACAATCAACTGAGTAAGCTAGATTCCTTACATCTTGGTGATAGGGCTGGGCATTAAAACCTCTTCCCAGACTGCAACAGAACAATGACACAAAGCGCCAACATCGCACTAAAGGCATCTCACAGGTTAATTACATCAGTGTCTGCTTGTGATGAAAAGAGGATCACAAGTCCTTGACAGTCCTTGAAAAGTTTTCTTTCTTGGACTGCTTCAGAGGATAAATCGATTAACTAATGGCAGAGCTTTGTAAAAGTGACTTCTATTTACCTTGCTTTGGCAGGCTAACTGACCAAAACAATAGTGTTCATCTCTGTAAGCTGACCACCTTTACCAATTATAATTACAGTACTAAAAGTACAAATACTCAGCATGATAAATGAATAACTGCTCACCAAATCAATTTTTGGATTATTAACATTGCATCAAACGATTTATCTATGTTCTGAGGTGAATAATATTTTTAAATAATGCACTATTAGAATTATTTTAAAATAATATATTGAACAAAAACAATTATTTACTGTAATTTAATTAATTTTTTAATAGAACATAAGAAAACTGATTGTTTATGTTGGTGAGAAAACAAGACACATAGTTTAACAATAAAATAGTACAATGTTAAAATCAGAATCGTCCAAAACTAAACCAGAATCGTGATCATTAAAATCGATAAGATATCCAATTATTGTGATGATCCTGTTCCATTCATCACCAGCTACTTCATGATAACAACCTTGTCACTACACTTTCAGTTTCAACCATTCTTCCCCGCAACTAATGCTGTAAATGGCACAATGACCTTGCCTTAACTGCAATGGCAGCAGTCAAGCCGTCTCTTCTGTCCGAGCCGAGGAGCTCAGTGCTACACCTGTCACGTTCAGTTTTATTATGACTGTACTCCCAGAAAAAAACACTACCCCGTAGAGACATCTATTTTAAATAAAGTCTGTAGAGGCACACAGAAAATGTACCAACCTTTCATTAATTTATTGAACTCTGCTCCAGTGACCATCTAAAGTTATATATGCATAACATAATTAGATATATTATGTTTCATAGACATTAAAAAAGAAATACACAACATCAATAAAAGAAGCTAGAACTGAAACCACACCACTTTAACATTCCTCTACTCATTTGAAAGAACCAACATATTATTCAAGTATGTATTATTGGTAGATTATGTTGCAGACAATTAAAACTCAGCCTGAGCCTGCGCTCACTACAGAACACACTAAAAACAGAGTTCAATAATTGTGATGATGTCTCATCATCCTTCACACAGTTGCAATTATGTTCAATAGAAAGTTATTTGGCAAAATATTCTCTCTTAATCTTAATCACAATAACGTAAATGTATCTAACCTGTTGGGGCAAAAAAGGAATCTAAATCTTCTGCTTCTCCTTTCTGCTTTTCCTTTCAGGGGTCACCACAGCGAATCACTTGCCTCCATCTAACCCTGTCTTCTGCATCCTCTTCTCTCACACCAACTACCTTCATGTCCTCTTTCACTACATCTATAAACCTCCTCTTTGGTCTTCCTCTAGGCCTCCTGCCTGTCAGTTTAAAACTCAACATCCTACTACCAATATATTCATTATCTCTCCTCTGGACATGTCCAAACCATCTCAGTCTGGCCTCTCTGACATTATCTCCAAAACCTCTAACATGTGCTGTTCCACTGATGTACTCATTCCTGATCCTATCCATCCTGGTCACTCCCAGAGAGAACCTCAGCATCTTCATCTCTGCTACCTCCAGCTTTGTCTCCTGTCTTTTCCTCAGTGACACTGTTTCTAGGCAAAATAACATTGCTGGTTTCAATTTTGTACACCTTTCCTTTCATTTTAGCTGAAACTCTTCTATCACACCTGACACTTTTCTCCACCCGTTCCATCCTACCTGTACATGCTTCTTCACCTCTTTTCCACACTCTCCATTGCTCTGGACTGTTGACCCTAAGTACTTAAAATCCTCCACCTTCTTGATCTCTTCTCCCTGTAACCTCAGTCTTCCACTTCGGTCCCTCTCATTTACACACATGCTCTCTGTCTTCCTGCAGCTAACCTTCCTCCCTCTCCTTTCCACTAAAAACCTCCACCTCTTTAGCTTCTCTTCCACCTGTTCCCTGCTCTCACTACAGATCACAATGTCATCTGCAAACATCATAGTCCATGGAGATTCCTGTCTAACCTCGTCTGTCAGCCTGTCCATCACCATAATGAACAAGAAGGGGCTCAGAGCTGATCCCTGATACAGTCCCACCTCCACCTTGAACTCCTCAGTCACATCTACAGCACACCTCACCACTGTCTTGGTCCTCATACATGTCCGGCACCGCTCTCACATACTTCTCCGCCACTCCAGACTTCCTCATACAATACCACAGTTCCTCTCTCGGCACCCTGTCATAAGCTTTCTCTAGATCTACAAAAACACAATGCATCTCTCTCTGCCCTACTCTGTGCTTCTCTAGCAACATCCTCAAAGCAATTTTTTGGCATGAAGCCATCCTGCTGCTCACAAATGCTCACTTCTGCCCTTAGTCTGGCTTCAACTACTCTTTCCCATAACTTAATTGTATGGCTCATCAGCTTTATTCTTCTGTAGTTGCCACAACTCTGCACATCTCCCTTGTTGTTAAAAATGGACACCAGCATATGTCTCCTCCATTCCTTAGGCATCTTCTCACTATCTAAGATCCTGTTGAACAACCCAGTCAGAAACTCTACTGCCACCTCTCCTAGACACTTCCATACTTCCACAGGTATATCATCATGACTAAGTGCCTTTCCACTCTCAATTCTCTTCAATGCCCTTCATCTTCATCCTGACTAATCTTTGCTACTTCCTGGTCCACAACAACCACCTTTTCTAGTCTTTGTTGTCACTCATTTTCCTCACTCATCAACTCTTCAAAGTACTCTCTCCATCTTCCCATCACACTACTGGCACCTGTTAATAGACTTCCATCCCTATCCTTAATCACCCTAACCTGCTGCACGTCCATCCCATCTCTATCTCTCTGTCTTGCCAACCTGAATAGATCAGTCTCTCCCTCCTTACTTTCCAACCTAGCATAGAAGTCATAAGGCCCTTGTTTGGCGTTTGCTACCTCTGCTTTTACCTTACGCTGCATCTCCCTGTACTCCTGTCTACTCTCCTCAGTCCTCTCAGTGTCCCACTTCCTCTTAGCTAACCTCTTTCTCTGTTTACACTCCTGTACCTCCTAATACCACCACCAAGTCTCCTTATCTATTTTCCTTCCAGATGACACACCAAGTCCTCTCCTAGTACCTGTCTCCCTGATCACATTAGCTGTAGTTGTCTAGTAATCTGGAAGCACCTCCTGACCACCCAGAGCCTGTCTTAACACCTTCCTTAAAGTCATGCAACACTCTTCCTTTTTCAGCTTCCACCATTTCGTCTTCTGCTCTGCCTTTGCCCTAATCTTCCTCACCACCAGAGTCATCCTACACACCACCATCCTATGCTGTTTGGCTACACTTGCGCCTACCATTACTTTGCAGTCACTGATTTCCTTCAGATTGCACCGTCTACACAAGATGTAGTTTACCTGTGTGCTCCTACCTCCACTTAATATGTCACCCTATGTTCCTGCTTTTTCCGAAAGAAAGTATTCACTTTAGCCGTTTCCATCCTTTTCACAAAGTCGATCACCATCTGTCCTTCTGCATTCCTCTCCTGGATACCAAACCTGCCCATCACCTCCTCATCCCCTCTGTTTCCTGCACCAACATGTCCATCTGCACCAATGACAACTCTCTCACTTCTAGGTATGCTCTGCATTACTTCATCAAAGTCCAACCAGAATTTCTCCTTCTCCTCCAGCTCACATCCTACCTGTACCTACCGGCACCCTGTAGGTGAACAGCACCGATGGCAGTTTCTGTATCTTCCTCATTTGTCTTATTCTGTTTTGTCATCAAGGGCAAGCAACTGACAGCAATCTGTACCCAAGTCAATAAAACCTGTAAAACATGCCATCTGCAATTTCCCTTTATGCTGAAGTCATTGATTACTTATTACCTTCAATTTGATTTCATGGCCAATTCAATTGCATAAAATGAAATGGGTCAAAAATAATTCTGAACTTGGCGTGATTCAGTCGAAAGTTGAGAACAAAATGTATGGTCAACCACAAATTTTGACTTGCAAAGCGTTAAAGTGTTGGTGTTACAATCTTACACTTGTGATAGCCACTATCATCACCACTACACCAATATGAAACCCCCATTTTCAGGCTTTGTATTACAAAATGGCAAAAAAAATGCTATAATATGCAGAAACCCTCTAAATATGACAGGCTTCCATGGATTAATGTAGCAAAAATTCTGTAATACCCAAAACTAATCATAGGTTAACAGGGAGCCATTTCCCAGGTACTATTTCCCAGAAAAAACACCTCATTGACTATACATTATACAATTGAAATAATCCAGCTACAATCCTGAGCCAAACATTGAGAAAGTAATAAAAATTTATTTTGCCCCAATGCAATCAATATTCCTGAAAGAACTGTAAAAAACAAAACAAAACATCAAACTTTGAAGTTCCTAAGACCTCTAAGACAGCTCCAGAATTTTTGACAGCCAAAATCTGAATTGCATTCAGCTAAAATGAACCAATACTGAAAGTCTGAGTGGCTGACGCAATACTAGACAATGACATATTGCACATTACCTGTCATGTAGTCCGATGGGCATTGTCTCTCCTCTGTGCATAGGGTGCTCCATACCCTTGCCAAACCACACCTGAAAAATAAATGTAAACTCTCAACATCTGTCCAAATAATTTTTTCTGAGTCTAAACATTTTCTTGAAACCCCAAATACAAGAAAATATTGCTCAGAAAAAACTGGTTTGATTCAGTTATACAAGTGCAGTTTAAAGTTAACTCATACTTTTATGTTGTTATGGTATCAATTCAGTTCTAGTATGCAATTCAATGTTTAATATGGGCAAAATCTCAGTATTACACTTGAGAAACAATTTTCATACAATGAGTAAAAGATACATGAATCTGTTTGGAATTGTTTATATTTATGTTCTCCTCTAGTACACATTATTTTGAATTATATGTGGTTGTATGGATGTAATTGCACATCAGAACGCATATTAATCCACAGCTGCTGTAAATTATAAATATATAACATTAACTTGGAAATAAACTTGTCTCAATACATCTAATGATAGCAGATTTCAAAATATCCAAACACGGGTTTCACATTTATATTGAAAGAAAACATAATGTGTCTGGCAGGTTTCATATCATTTTATAATTGTTATTTACTAGCGAGTGGGGTAATTATCAATCATCATTAAATATATTTGGATTCATGTTTAGTTGCGATGGCACGATGTATGGGCGCTTCAGGGGCCCCATCCCCTTCTGAAATGTGACAGTTGTATTATATTTATAACTTCGTGCTGTCGCACAGAACTAGGCTAATTAAAGCCTTAAATATCTGCCTGGATTTAGTTGACATAACAATATGTTATTTTTAACCATAGCTAACAAACTGAGGGCGTCAATTTGATGACGTTTAAGTGACAGAAAGTGGTGGAGATGACAGTTTGCACCTCATTAGTGCGGTTCGCTGGGCTCTCAGACCAACACCGCGGTCGAGGATAAATCTTATACATACATGTTGGGAGAAACAAGTCCACAGGGAGATAGCTAACCTGCATGCTAGCAATGGTTAATATATCATCACTGAACATGTTACTCCATCCAGACTAAGTTAAACAAAGCTTATCATAAGGGACACTGTCGATATATTTAAATTTTTCCTGGTCATGTTGCCTCAGCACAGTCCTTTTCATCTCCTGTCCGAACAGGCTATGGCTAACTTGACAAGCTAACCCCTTAACGCAGGCTACAGCGAATTAACGCTATATTAGATCAAAAAAATCGACCATATGGCTGTCAAGTTAGTTATTGATATCTGACGTTCGCTAGAGTAGTTATCTGGAGTAAAGGCAGTATAAACGCCCGTGGTCATAACGTAAGTTCTCGTTAGTTGTGTTAGTTATTAGTTAGTGTGGCTGGGTTGGTTTGTTTGCCACCACAAACAAATAATAGTGAATGTCAACCCGGTATTTGTTGAGCTTCACACATTATGTATGATATTATGAGCTCCGTATGAATCTTAAATACAATATGTAAACTTTTAAAAGCAAATTGAATACCTTCAACAACGAGATATCGTTAACTTGCGTCCTTGTTTTCTTTCCAAGCCCTCAAATCCACTTATACCACTGGAGCCTCCTTCCTTATTTTATCCAATCAGATCTATCCTACTAGGCGAACTGTAGTATTATAACTTTCCATTGGTGAAAGAGGACGTCAATCATTCATCATTAGCTTAGACTTCCGTTACTAAATAAAGTGGTTTTTAAAGAGGAGTCGGCTTTCTGTAACGCATTATTGGTCTCGCACAGATGTCTCTTCTGCGTTACTTTGCATTGAAACGATTAATTAATCTAATGTAGTTACTAATAAAATGATAAACCTCCTACTGTTGATGAACTTACAGGCTGTCATTCATTTTAAATTCACTTCACGAGGTTGACGAAACGGTAGACGCATGTGGCAGATAGTCATATGTATTTGTTGTTTGCGCGAAGATTTAATTTTCTCCTACTCTTGCTCTTATCTCAGGTGTAAACAGTTATACCTTTACTTTCTCTCTTACAGTCAAAATCAAATTTGCGTCACAACCAAAATAAAGGACAGTGTTGTTATTATCAAACGACTTTCTGTAATTATTTGGTGAAATCTCTGTCTTACTTGCTCCTGAATTATACTGACTTGTGAATGTCCGTATAATAAATGCTTACACCGCCAATTCATTGTTATTGTTCAGATTTCTACACTCATTATATGGGACATGATCTCAAAATTGACAAAAACATTGTGGTCTAGAGAAGGGGTGTCAAACACATTTTCACCGAGGGCCACATCATCATAATGGTTGTCCTAAAAGGGTCAGATGTAACCTGTAAATGTAACTAGATGTAATTCATTGTAAAGTAAAATAAATGTAACTACTCCTTTATGTTAAATAATTCAATCTATTACACAAGTTACAAACATTACAGTTGCACGGAAAAAATATATTTGTTGCTCTGTTATATATATATAAATCTTTTTAATTTGTCAGGTTCTGAAAAAAAAAATTCCTGTGAATACATCAAACAGTATATTATAAAAATGGATTTACATTTTACATAAGACTAAAGGGGTGCTATTATAAAGAATTTATACCAAACCACACACCAATAACGTTAAATTATCTATAAGTCTGGAGTTTGGTAACATTTTAAGATGTTTAAAGAATTATTTGACATTGACAACTTCAAGGATGACTGACTATTTTGCAGTTAAGAGACAACGCACCATCAGACATCTGAATACAACATAATAAAATCCTTCACTTAAAATGCAGTGGAGCGTATTCAATAATATCACCTCAACCATCCACACCACTTTGTCCTCTAGAGTCATCAGCTGAATGAAAAGAATGATGCAATTAGTTGATGTTTAGCTTGAATAAAATGTGGTTCTGAACAGATCTAATTTAGCGTTGATTAGGCTGAAATATTGGCCTTCACTGTGGCTGAATCAATTGTAATTGCAGCCGCTAATCTCTCTAGGTTTATACAATTTTCATGAATTTCACGACAAAACAGTAGCAGTACACAGGCATTAAAACAGTGAACAGCCATGTTTAATTACGTTTCAGGATTTATTATGTTTTTATCACTTAAAAATATTTTGATGTTTTGATTTTTACTGTGAAATTCAATTGAACTTCCAGGGCAAATGTGTAGTATTAAATAAAATCGATCGGCTACTTAGCTGACATAATTAGTAAAATCAGTTTATTGTTCAACTTGAAATCTTCCTCGACAGCATCCTATATCTTATCAAAACAGCAGTAACCACAATGCATTTTCCATTCACTCTCTGTCAACGGATTCCTCATATTCTCGGGATTAGTTTGGATTACATTAGATTCGGCAATTTTGCCATTGAGCATGTCACAGATACAAAGCAACGAAATACAGTTTGCAGCGAACCAGAATTGTAAAAACATTTCAGTCGGGATCAATAAAGTATAAAGATCATTAAAGATCAATAAAGTATATATCTTGAATTTCCCTTGGGATCATTAAAGTATCTATCTATCTATCTATCTATCTATCTATCTATCTATCTATCTATCTATCTATCTATCTATCTATCTATCTATCTATCTATCTATCTATCTATCTATCTATCCATCTATCCATCCATCCATCCATCCATCCATCCATCCATCCATCTATCTATCTAAAGTATCTATCTGACTGTCTGTCTGTCTGTCTGTCTGTCTGTCTGTCTGTCTGTCTGTCTGTCTGTCTGTCTGTCTGTCTGTCTGTCTGTCTGTCTGTCTGTCCATTAATTACAGACGTAATAATAGATGTTTGCTTTTGTCTTAATAACCATGCCATGAGTCTTCACACTGCTTTGGTATCTGTCATTATTTTCTCTTCTTCAGTTCACGTTACCTCACACACAACAGCCCATCCAATGTGTGCCACCGTCTTTTCAACAGGGGGCAGTAATGTCCTGTCATAGTCCAGAGTTTCATAACACGGAAGCAGAAGAAGAAAGGCTGCGCTCCGCCTTTGACTAACCTAGAAGCGAAGATATATTTCTTGTTGTTTATATCGCAGTTGACTGGTTTCGTCAGCATGACAGTTGACACTTGTTGAAAGGCGCTATTTAATTTCTGGTCCACTGAAAGATAGTATGAACGAGGTAGATTGAAAATAGAGCAGAAAGCTAAATGCCAGTAGGCGTTGGTCAATCTCGGAGCAGGATTGGATTTGTTAGCTTTAGCATTCGGCTAGCGCGTAGTAACGTTATGACGTGACGTCGAACAGGAGTTTGCCGACGGACGGGTCAGATCTTTTAATTATGTGATAAATTTCTAGAAAGCAGTAAATAGATAATCACATGTATGCAACAGTTTCATATTCATTTTAGGCTTTTAGACATCTCCCGTGCGACAAAGTTTGACGAGTTAAGAGAGCTAAATTCATGTTAGCATGGCGTCAGATACAAGTGACACCGACGAATTCTATGATGCTCCAGAGGACGTTAATTTCTCTCCATCACCAAAAGTGTAAGCCAAACCCTTTTGATATTGTTACCCTAAAAAAGAGTGACCAACGGACACAATTTCCTGCTTGCTTTGTCTCATGTGGCATTACTTGTAATTTAAGTATAACGTCGAGAAGGTAGCTAGCGTTAGATTTTTACAAACCACCTCCGTACATTTAAATTTTGTTTCCCAACAAACTTGTATAAACGTGTTGTAATATAACAAAGGAAAAGAAGCTGACCAGTTGTTTGTTGTTTCAGTAGCTGTTGGATTCAGGGAGAGATCAGTTTCAGTAGAGAGACGTCCTCAGAAAAATGTGTTACTCGTCGCTGTGGGAGTTTGAACTTTTATATGTGGGGTCCATGGCTGTAGTTGTGATTAACCACAACTACAGCCATGACACCGCCACATTTCCACAGTCAGGCCCGTATTTAGAGTTCACGGTTTAGAAAGCAGCTGGCTGAATTAAACGATGTGGTTTATTCCCTCCCTTCAGAGCGGTGATGTATTGTAATAGTCCGTGTTGGTGTGCGTCCGTCCGTCCGTTTGACCACCAATTGTCTTCGCAACCGTTGCAGATAGAAAGATGAGACAAAAAGCACATCACAGTACCTGGGCGGCACAGGGGATACAAATGAGATGAAGACCTTGAGAAAACTAGGTGAAGGTCAAATTTCAATTTTTGTACACTCAGGAACCGGATAGGATAGAAAGACGAGGGAGAAGGCCAGTGTGAGTAAGACCATAGATCAAAGCTAGTGCTTTGATCAATGAATGTAGGTCAGAGCACTAGCTATGATCTTTGACCTATGCCAGAAGGTAAGGGTAAAATTTTGAATTCAGGGACGTTGCGGGATGTTGCAGTCTGACTGCCTTGGTTCTAGTTGCATTTGTTTTCATTAATTAGTTTTAAAATCCAGATATTTCGACTGTAACCAGTTGCTTTTTGAGTGCTAAAAATTGTAATACGGTAAACAATAGTCTGCACACTGAATTGCATACCACTATTACCTTGCCTTCAGACTTACGTTTTTTTAATTAATGGCATTATTTAGCTTAGTTATGTAAGAGGTATATACACTACTGTATGATTATGGATTTAAAGACTCAATAATTCAGACTCAATGGACACTTCTGATCAGGGTAGATAAAATAGCACCGCATTTAATTTCAAAATCAATTTGGTTATTATAATCTTTCTTTACATTTTTGAATAATATCCCTTTTTGTGTTTATTTAGGTTGTCTACAAAGTTTGTCATTCCTTCTCCTCAGGTATGTTTGTCTAAACCAAGCCACAGTTGAAACAAGACTATCTGCTGAGTCCATATTGAAATGATGGATTCAATTTGATCAGTAAGGCTTAAAATATACTATATAGGCTAGCTAATATGTGGTGGATTGGCATCCTAAAGTTCTTTGTTGAGCTGATATAATGCACTTAATTGTGACAGTCTGTAAGTGATTGGGGTTTTATTTTGCAAAGTGACTACCTGTTTGTGGAGGACTTTGATCCTTGCAATCTAATGAATTTTGTTTGCTAGACTAAGATGTCGGTAAAGGTACCAGGAACAAAGTCATTTTACTGTTCTAACTAAGGTGTTCATAGTAGTTCCCCTTGAAATTTCACCTTTATTGAGTAAATTCAAACTAAGATTTGACAACACCACATAGACTGTTCACTAATGAGTTATGGCCAGCAAATTTCAACCCTTTTCCATCATGTTGCCATTATATATATATTTTAATGTGATGATTCCTTCCTGACTGTTAAGAGAATGCAAATGATATGAAAATAAATCTTCTGGCCTCATTGCTTTTTTTTGTATTTCCTACGCAGCATGTTTTAGTCTGAAATTTCAACGGGCTTTCTAACAAGAGATTTAAGTTAAACGTCGACAAACACTACTTCTGTAAATTTATTTGCCCAATAATGCTTTTCTTTCGAAAAGAACCAATGTCTCAAAAAGTAGCTTCCTAAAATCTGGATGTACTTGATTAGTCTTGATGTCAATTGAAGTTTGTATGTGACTTGTGTAATACTATGTGTGTCTATTGTAGATATATTTTTTAAAAAGCCTTTCATTGTTTTTTTGCTGACCTTTCACAGAAATCATTAAATGCTGCAACAGAAGCAAGCTGTGAAGCGGCTCCATCTCAACAGGAAGATTCCATAAAGGTATAGTTTTCTGAGTTTCATACATACTGTCAAATACAACATGACTTGGATAGAGTGCACCAAGAAAAGATCTTAGAGAAAATATTGATGCAAGTCATTTTTTTTAGAATTTCATATTGTGTACAAAACGTGTCGGACAGTGTTAATCAGGCAATTCCTTGCTGATCTTTCAGTCTGCGCTTTGCTGTACCTTCTAGGTTTTATGTGGATATCAGTGAGTGTTTAGTGCTTATTGTGGAAAAAAGGAAGAAATACATGCACAGTATTTTGAGGTTGACAGTTTTACACCATAGCTGTCCTATTTTTTAACTGCCTGTTATCTCTTGTCTTATAGATCATTGACAGCATCATTGAAGAGAGTCAAAGGGGAAATGATGGTGATGTAGCACCATTGTTAGGTGAACTTCAGGTTGAACCACAGGAAGCTAATAATGCTCAGGATGTCCCAGTGGTGTTTGAAGCACCACCACTCAAAGCTCAGGTTGCAGAGGGCCAAGAGAATCAACCAGAAAGCGTAGAAACAAACGGAGCAACTTCTGACCCTGCTCCTGAACCCACAGAAGCACCAGGACCATCAGCTGAACCACAAGAGAGCGTTCAGCCCCCGGACATCACAAGCACCATTGGACAGAATCAGCCAAATGGGGCTGTTGTGGTTGGACAACAGGAGCAGGAGCAGAGACCTGCAGATATTTTAGAGCAGGTCACATTAGCAGACAGACAGGCTGAATCCGACTCCTCCGGGCCCATAAAACCTCCACGGCAGTTTGCAGTTGAGCCAGACATTGTAGCTAGCACAAAAAAGGCTCCACCCTCACGCCCACCCCTTCCCAGCGGAGGTCCTCCTCCAAGACCACCTCCACCCTCTTGGCAGACTCTACCGTCCAAGAAGTCTCAAGAGTGTCTGAGCCTGAGTGGTCTGGAAGGTAGAGACAACCAAGCACAGTTAATGGCAATAAAATGTGTTTGTTTTAGAGCGTTAAAGCCAACCTTTATGACATCACTGGAGTGGTTACTGTTTTAAAGTCACAGCACTAGGTTGCATGGCTCTTAATAGACACCTTTTTATGACTGTTCTGACAGTGATCTAAGTAAAGACTGTTGAGTTCAAAGCTATCACAAACAGTTTATAGCATCCCTTCCTCTATATATTAGGTTTTAGCTCTGATGAAATATTTTCCTTGACTATTATTCTTAATGGGCTATAACAGCAAAGCTTTTCCCACACATGGAAACCACAAATTATAGCTATGAATTGAAGAGTTTTTTACATGTAGTTTTCTGTTGTGATTATTTAGTGTCTGCGGTCAGTGCAGTCGGCAGCAATTCTCTGGAGCCTTCTGGCCTGCTGTCCCCAAGCAGCACAGTGAGAAGTCTAACCAAAGAACTGCAGCATTCCCTGGATCTCGCCAGTGCCACCAGTGGAGACAAGGTGGTGACTGCACAGGTCAGTAAGGCTCCAGACGTGACCTCTCCTTTGGTGTTCATCCGGAGTTGCTCCAAAACGAGTCTATACATCACGCAGAAGTTTGCTTATCTACTGCACCATTGCTTGCTGCTTTGTTTTTAGGAAAATGAGGATGAGCAGGCCCAGGCTCAGAGCGGAGCACAAACTCCAGGCCCTCAGCGTCCACGTTCCAACTCTGGGAGAGAACTGACTGATGAAGTAAGACTGTTTTTTTTTAAACTTCATTCATCTTCAAACCCTAACCCTTGAACATTCCTACCATCACAACATTTTTGGACCAAATGTGTTCCTGTGTGTTATCTTAAAACAGGAAATCCTGGCCAGTGTCATGATCAAGAATCTGGACACTGGGGAAGAGATACCTCTAATTCAGGCAGAGGAGAAACTTCCTGCAGGGATAAACCCTCTCACTCTTCACATCATGAGAAGGACCAAGGAGTACATTACGTAAGCAGGACATTTCTTTTTTTGTGGAAGCTGCCATACATAGGGCACAAGGAAAAATACTCTACACAAATGAACAGCTGTGATTCGAAATAATGTGAATTCACTGTTTCCTCACAGTGAGAAGGACCTAGGTTTGAATCTAAGGGTAGAGCATTTGTTTTTCTTAAAGGTCCTCTGTCTTCTGCCCATGACCCAAAAAGTGAAATAGACTCTAAATTGCCTCTAGTTATGAATGTGAGCGAGAATCATGTTTGTTTTCCTATGTTTCCCTCTGAGGAAATTGAAACTTGTACAGGGTGAACCCAGCTCTCAGCCAGTGTCAGCTGGGATAGGCTCCAGCCCCCCTTCACAGGATAGGCGGTTACAGAAAATGTGTGGATGGATAAATATGCTTATATCAGCAACAGGAACATGCCAAACTACTTGTAAAGTATTTCCAAATAATTAAATCCAAGATCTGGAGATCCAAAGTGTTAAAACTTCTGATATTAATGGAAAATTGATTCATTACTGTGATAAAACAAATAATGCTAGTCTTATCGCTAAGCACACGTAGCTGAAACTGGGCTGATTCATTTTGGATCTAGTGTAGGTGAAATACAAATTTTTCTTCAACAAGTGTTAAATTAATAGATGGAGTTATACATTGGTTTCATGGTCAAGGAGTCATATTGGGAGGATCAAACTATTAAAACTATAATAGGATTATGTGATTACATTTATTTGGTATGACATGATGGGGAAACCGAGCTGCCTTGGCGGGAGGTTTAAGACACACAACCCTTAAGTGGTCTCAATTAGACCGTGGGCACAGCAGCCACTGATTTTGTGTTGTTTGTCCAGTCTTTTTCTTGCAATGGGAAAATGATCCATGGACAGCTTCAAACCTTCGCTGGGCTCTGCTCCTGGATCGCTTTCTTCTCAGCCCAGGGAGACCCCTAGTCTTGTTGTGAATGGTTGAAAAGATGCTATCAGTAATGGTTGTCCCCAAACATGTGCTGCGGTCAAACCTTATGACTCGTAAAAAATGTTTCAAGCTGGAGGAGCTAATACATTTGCATGCAACAGGTAAAATGGAGAAAATGGTTCTCTGTCCAGAGTAACCAAGAAAGTCAAACTGCAACATCCCGCGACACCCATGAATTCAAACTTTAACCCTGACCTACTTGCATAGTCAGTGTATTCAAGTAGGTCAAAGATCAAAGCTAGTGCTATGACCTACTTTTATAGATCAAAGCTACTGCTTTGATCTATGGTCTCACTCACACTGGCCTTATCCCTCCTCTTTCCACCTTAGCCGGTTCCTGAGTGTATAAAAGTTGAAATTTGACCTTCACCTAGTTTTCTCAACGTCATCATCTCATTTTCATCCCCTTTGCTGTCCGAGTAATGTGCTTTTTGTTTCATCTTTCTATCTGCAACGGTTGCAGAGATAATTGATGGACATACTAACGGACGAACACACGAACACTCACAATTACAATACATCACCGCTTTGAAGCAGGAAGTAAAAATAAAACAAAGTCAGAGGTAAAAGAACTCCAATGAAACCAGACACTTGATGGTCCAATAATTTTTCCAGGAAGAATCCTTTTTCCTGACAAGCAAATGGATTTGTCGCTGTGGGCAACTGCTGACAGTGTTCCTCCCTTTTGAAAATTTTCTACTTGTATAACATTTTCAGTATGAAAAATGTAGAAGCCTACTATATCAAGCAAAGGTACATTTTATAGAAGTTCATGTTGTTGTTGTTGTTTTTTCTTCAGGAACGATGCAGCGCAGTCTGATGACGATGACAAGTCTCAGGCTCCTCTGGCAGATACAGATGGAGGGAAACTGAAACAGAAAACGTAAAGATTCTTCTTGAAAATGGATTTGATTTTCTTTACATTTTCACCACTTGCTTAAATACTGATAAAATTTATCATTATTTTATTATTTTGTTCTGAACAGAACCCAGTTTAAGAAGTTCCTTGGCAAATCTGTGAAGAAAGCAAAGCATTTCGCTGAGGAGTATGGAGAGAAGGCAGTTAACAAAGTCAAAAGTGTGCGTGATGAAGGTAAATAAATATTTCATACACAATTCAATTTCCAGAAAACGCCAGAAAAACACCTCAAGTGTAGTAGAAAATTAAAAAAAAAAAAAGCTTTAGCTTTAAAAACAGATAATTATTTTCATATATTTGGAGCTGAGGCTGTGACAGGGTAAATACTGTTATAAATCATTTTCATAAATGGCAGCAGTCAATTCATTGCACTAGTGAACAAACAAATCGTTTTGTTACTGCTGCTTCAAATGTTTTGATGGTCTCTGCTCTGTTTGTTCGTTATGCTCAGTGTTCCATACAGATCAGGATGATCCATCATCGAGTGACGATGAGGGCATGCCTTATACCAGACCCGCCAAGTTCAAGGCAGCACACAGCTTCAAGGGTCCCTTTGACTTCGATCAGATTAAAGTTGTGCAGGACCTGAGTGGAGAACACATGGTAGGAGCATTTGAAGTCTGACAGTGTTTAAAGAACATTTGAAAACTTGTATTACAACATCTTTGCCTTTTCTTCAGGGAGCTGTTTGGACAATGAAATTCTCTTACTGTGGGAGGCTGCTAGCAACTGCAGGCCAGGACAACATGGTCCGGATCTGGGTCTTAAAGACTGCATTCGACTACTTCAATAACATGAGAATAAAGTACAACACTGAAGGTAGCGTCTTCAGCTGCACATGTTCTTTACTGGTTGTGATGGAGTAATTTAATTAAACTCGGTGATCTTTTTGTTTTCACTTCTTCAGGTCGGGTTTCACCTTCTCCTTCTCAGGAAAGTTTATGCTCCTCTAAATCTGATGATCCTGGGGTGAGTAATATTAATAACTCCCTCTGAATGTCATGCAGTGCCTCCAAAAATTATTTCAAGTATCCATTTTAGCCAATGTCGTTCCATGCGTTCTTAACAGGTTGTTCTCTCATCCCAGGCAAGTTGTGTTCCAGAGGACCCAGAGACAGAAGACAGGAATGCCCCCTTCCGTCAGGTTCCATTCTGCAAGTATAAAGGTCATACAGCTGACCTTTTAGACCTGTCCTGGTCAAAGGTGATTTCCCTATGTTCATCTGTGTTCTGACATGCATAATATTGTGCATAGATTAGGTACGTTGTTTGCTTGGTTCATCGCTTTTCAATCTTCTTCTAATATTGTGTCAATCCAGAACTTCTTCCTGCTCTCCTCCTCCATGGATAAAACAGTCAGGTTATGGCACATATCCAGGAGGGAATGCCTGTGCTGCTTTCAACACATTGATTTTGTCACAGCCATCGCTTTTCATCCCAGAGTATGTTGAGTCACCTGACCTGCTTGAGTGATCACATTTGTTTTGGCTCGCAGTTTCAGTGGCTTACTTCTCATTTCCCAGGATGACAGGTACTTTTTAAGTGGCTCTCTGGATGGAAAACTGCGGCTCTGGAATATTCCAGACAAGAAGGTAGCCCTGTGGAATGAAGTGGATGGACAAACACGCCTCATCACTGCAGCCAACTTCTGTCAAAATGGGAAATACGCCGTCATCGGCACCTACGATGGCCGCTGCATCTTTTATGATACGGAGGTCCCAAACACCGCATCATTTTTCTGCTAATTTATTGTGAAGGTCCTTTAATCAGTTTTTGTATTGACTCATTTGTTCCAGTAGTAATCGGATGTGTTTCTGTTTACATCCATTAGCGTCTGAAATACCACACTCAAATTCATGTGAGGTCGACCAGAGGCAGGAACAAAGTAGGACGAAAAATTACAGGCATTGAGCCTCTACCTGGGGAGAACAAGGTATCCACTCCATTCTAGTCACATCAACAGAATGTTTGATGTTCTAATCAGTACGCAGTAGTAGTAATTAAAGATACACTCTTTCCTCATTTAAAGATTCTGGTAACTTCAAACGATTCCCGCATTCGTCTTTACGACCTGAGGGACCTGTCCTTGTCCATGAAATACAAAGGCTATGTGAACAGCAGCAGCCAGATCAAGGCCAGCTTCAGGTGACAGGGGTCTTGTACTTCAGCATTTTGAAATAAAATCAGTAACTCACCATAAAGAGTTCATTAAATACTGCCATTACCTGTTTGTTTGTTTTTGTTTTAAGAAATTTTTTTTTCCATTTTTCAGTGTTTAAAAAATTCAGCCAAAAACTCATGATAAAAAAAAATCAGGCTGAAAGTTGGTCTTGTACTACCAAAGTAGAGCATCTTAAATGCAAAACTTGACTTAACTGACAGATTCTCTCTCCCCAGTCATGACTACTCCTTCATAGTTAGTGGCTCAGAAGACAAGTACGTTTATATCTGGAGCACCTATCACGACCTGAGCAAATTCACATCAGTGCGACGGGACCGCAATGACTTCTGGGAAGGGATTAAAGGTGGGTTTTCCATTTGTAGAATGATAAAAGTGAGTTTTAATTACCTGTCAAATTCATTTGCTTCGCCTTGTTGAACCTCAAATAAAGCTTCGCTTTTCGTGCAGCACACAATGCTGTTGTCACCTCAGCCATTTTTGCACCCCAACCTGGCCTTATTGTTCCTCAAGAGACTGGAGCAGAGAAGCTAGCAGAAGAGTGCAAGAGTTTGGATTCAACAGAGTCTGAAACCATACCCTCAGGTATTTACGCTTCAACGCAGTCATGGACAGATTTCATGACATCAAGGCTCATTTCACAGCTAAGTTATTTTTCTCGTAGGAGCCCTGAAGACCGATCATACAGAGGTTCTTCTCTCTGCTGACTTCACTGGAGCCATCAAAGTTTTCATCAATGTCAAAAAGTATTGAACACTTGTGACTGTTCAGGCCTGTTCGTCAGGAGCCATCTACATCTAACACCACCCGACAACTGAAGCCTACGGCTCTGTGACGAAGAGCCATCTGTTGCATTTTGTGGAGTACAGGGACCTTAAAACTGAAGATGAGGGAGTGGGTGGAAGAACTGTGCAAAACAGACAAGGTGTGATTCTGTGTCATGTTTCTATTTTTTATTTTTAATACCAAGCAACTGTGAAGGGTTTGATATTGTGTGTGTGTGTGTGTGTGTGTGTGGCAGAAACTAAATCTGTTCGCATTTGTATGTGTAAATCTACAGCTGTATGATCAATAAATGATCATATCAGGGTTATTTGTAACAGTTTGTGCACCTTACTATTTCCTTCTGCTCCCAAATCTAAGAAAATTTAAGCTAACTCCTAAGAAGTGAGAAACACTGTTGTCATGCCAGTCACAAATTTTAAAGTGTCTAGGGATTTATTTTTCTGGATCAAAGCATGGTTTTTTTTAAATGTCATGTACAAATTACTCGTGCCTACAAAATCATTTTCACAGTCAAATTCATTTCTCACGTCAGCTTTTTAGGCTTAACTATATCAAACATTTCAGAACAGGCCAGAACATTTCATTTAGTTACCAATGATTAGGGCTGGATTATTTAGGTTTTTTTCTGGTTCACTTCTGGTTCTTGCGTCCTTTAAATTTGTTTTGTCCAATTAAAGCACATTTCATTATTGTCCTGCAAATTTAGTGTGTAACATTGCTGACTTACTGCTTTTGTAAATGGAACCAAATGATGCTCTTAATATTCTCAATAAAGTTCCCCACAAAGTTGAGTTCTTGATCCTAACATGTCTCTTTTCCCTGCTTCCATTTATGGGCACTTTCCTGGTGTATGGTGCCAGTTGCAGCATTCCTGAAATGTCTGTCTTCGCACTGATAATAGAACCTAGATGGCATTTCCACATTTTAACTACCAAAAGTAGTTAACAAGACTACTATCCAAGAAGATTTAGTCCATGTGAGCAGTTTTGATTAGAATGCTGTTTTGTTTTTTTATTATAGCATGTGTGCAGTGATGAGACGCTACCTAATGTTAGCACTCAAGCTGTCAAGGACAGTTAATGTTTACATCTCTTCCTATCAAATTCACTTACAGCCTCTTTTGCGGTTTTTGCAAGTTCTCTGCAGCATGTAGGTGAGGAAAAAAAGATACGGAACTCCTTTAAGCAATGTCTGACGATTGAGCAACCAGTTCAAATATATTTAAGATGATGGTAATGAACCCAATGTTTGACAACTGAAACAAATCTAGATTGATAAATTGAACTGTAGATTAAGAGATAAATGACTGGAGAACAACTGGAGAACAGACATATGACACCTGACATGACCAATCAGGCCTTGCACACACATGCATTCATCAATTTATTTTGTGTCAGAACTTTGCAGCAAAACTGATTATTTTAAAAACAAATGTTAAAACAAAATATATAATTACAGTGTTCATACTTCATACAAAAGAGTGCGAGTCTCGTATGGGTAGTTTATGCCGGGACCAAGAGTACTGCATATGTGGGGTGTGTAACCCATGGATACCAGCAGGCTAATGGATGAAGGGGTCCACAGCTGAGTCATTGCTTGCTCTTCTTTTTCTTTTTATGGGAGCGATGTGGCGACCGTGACCTGGATTTGGAACGTTTGGACCCTTTTGGAGACTTTGTTCTGTTGAATGGACAGAATGTACAGTAAGGGATTTACTTCAGAATAAGAACTTCACTGGTAAAAATCAAAAGAAATCATGCGGCACTTGCTTTAAGGGAGAGATGCTCCTTGATTTTCTGGGCTGGTCATCTGGATCTTTACTCCATCGTTGTCTGCTGTCCCTGTCTTCACTTCTTTTGCTCCTTTCTTTGTCCCTTCTGTCATCCTTTGACTTGTCTTGGGACTTTGACGTCGATGTCTCATTCTTGTCTTCATCTTTTTCAAACTCCTGTAAAAGACAATAAAAATCAAATCCCTAATAAATGTGGGGATCACTGTCTACTTATAATTTTACATTGCCTATGTGTCTTTGTGCCTGCCTGGATTCAAATGCCACAGAGGCTCTGGATTTACAACAGTTATCATTCACTATCATTACTGAATTACATTGTTATTTCTCCACCAAGGGGAGCTGTTGATCTCAGTCATATTTTTAGTCCTACAGATGGAAACATCACTGTGTGTGTGTGTGTGTGTGTGTGTGTATTTAAAAATGCTTTATTTGTGTTTGCATACAAAACATAACATTGCGTCATGCTCTACATGTCTGCAATTTCACTCCTGGCTAAAAATTTCAACCTACAGCCTGACCTCAGACACAGTAACATGACAACATAAAGTGCGGCTGAAGAAATTGTGAATATGGAACTCTGGACAGAAACTGCAGATCTGAACCTGCTAACCCTGTGACTGTGGTGGAACATTAGCTGTGTCTACTTGTACATGCTTCAGGAAAATTTTACTGTGCACAAATTGATCAATTTCAGTCTGATTTCACTATATCAATAAGCATCTTTACCAATTTTACACTGTAACATTTGATCAAAATTGTTCCCATTCCCTATCAGTGAAAATTGTACTGCTGCTTTTCAGATCTCCCACTGCGTAATACTAACGCTGATCAACTGCTGCGATAATCAGGACACCCTTTCATTTAATTTAAAAAAAAATAAAAAATTAATGCTGTGTAGTAGCTCACTTTCTGGAGCAGTTTGTTCCTGTATTGCTCCACTTGTTTCTGAATGCTCATCCCAGGCTTCATCGGCCGCTTTCCAGATTCCAACTCATCTTGGATCTTCATAACCTTTACCTGCATCACATCATTCTGATCAGTTTGACATTATTATGAGGCAGAGTTTGACATTTTTAGAAGGTTGTACTGCCATGAGGAGGCATCAATGCTTAGCATTAGAATAGGCTACAACAGCAATGGGTCCACCAAGTTAAATAAACATCACAAAGAAAAAACAACTAAATTAAGTAAAGCTGATTTCTTTAACAAATGTGCCTTTTGAAAGTAAACCCCAGCAAATATCACATAGATTTTTGGAAATCCAACCATTTCATGGACCAATGTGCAGAACTAGGGGGACGTTGGGGGCCAGAACGGAAAACAATATTCAACTACACATTATTGTCTTTCCATTACCTTGCAATGGGTCCTCTGACTTGGATTAGACCACAAATATCTCACATGTTTCTACAGCAGTCCAGCAGAGTCAAACAAACCCTAATTTGTCATTTTTTTCCAGTTGTTTATAATTTGCAATCACACTGGTAGATGCCTCTCCATCCTACAATCCCAGGAACTTTAAAATAAGAAATGCACTTGCCTCTAGCTCTCGCAACCTTTTCCTTTTGCTCTCAGACATTTGGACACCTCTCAGGGAGCTCTGGATGTCTGCGTTGTTATACTTGGGTGAATTGGATGAGTCGTCACTACTGTCGCTGTCTGAGTCCTCCTTTCCTTCTTTTGAGTTCATACTGCCAACAGGAGGGAGGGAGAAACAAGCAACTATTCCTCCATTTGACGGTACATGTATGATGTTCACATGTGGACTGACGCCAACCAGAGGCCTTACCATGCATTCACTTTGTTTTCGCCATCTTGCTCGACCACCATGTCCCACTTTGACTTCATTTTGGCTTGCAGAGAAAGGAGACAGATGAGTACGGTGGCAAAAGGAGAATGGGGATGTTTCAGAGCAAGTCTCCACCTTTCCTTACCTTGAGAAAATTCTCCAATAGCCCCTGTCCTCTCCCATTTAGACAAAGGCACTGCAGAGCGAGAAACATTACTCTGATCCACTAAAGAACAAACAGAAACAGCGGAGTCAGGGGAAAAACATCACAGAGTTAATGTTACACAAGGATTATGGATCACTTTGCTATTTAAAGGTCCAGCATCTGGAATATTTTAGTGGTTGCAGGTTCTCCGTTGAATCCTCTTATAACCCATGTATTGGTTCTTAATTGGTGTGGGTGGTTTTATTAATACCTTCAAGAAAACACTCCGTCCCCATTAATATCACAGTAAACACCTCACTAACAACAACCCGTGTGATGGAGAAGCAGTGTATTGATTGTAGACACTAGAGTTTCCCCAAACAGGAAACTGAGGACTTCTTGATGAATGTTGTGGGTTTAAACTCACAGGGCATCCCATCGATATCGTCTGTGGTGGCTCCCAAGGGAACTCCGTCTATGTCGTCAATAGCAACGGAATCCAGAGGGTCCCAGCCCATTGGGCAGCCGTCGATGTCATCCACATGAACTCTGTCCAAAGGTAACCCATCTAGGGGTGTGCCGTCCATCGGCGCACCATCGACATCAGAGGACAGTCTCTACAAACCCCAATATACGAGTTTACTACTTTCCATACATTGTCCATCAGAAAGTACTGCCGCTAATAATGTCCTTAACAAGCAGGTAAAGCAGGGCTCACCTCTGTTGTGACTGTCTGCTCATCCACCGCTTTAACATAGCCCAGAAAGATATTCTGAAGGTGGATCAGATAAGGCCCTGGGTATATGGCCCAGTCCTCCCAAGCTCTAAAACAACTCATGACCCGTTGCTGTGGAGATGTGAGAGGAAATTTTATTTATTTACCTGTTTTTTTTAAATTCCAATAAATGTGTGCAAGGCAACTGAAAGACTTGATTACCTTAAACTGTTCAGCTTGCAGCCTGGCTTGTATGTTTTTGTGAGCCACGTTAAGATCTCCAAATATCTGCATTAACTTTGACTCAAAACTGAGAAAACACAGAAAAACTGAGATGCAAAGAAATAAAACAGAATAAAAGTGTCAAAAGGTTAAGATTCAGAGACAGCCTCTTACAATTTACGATAATATGATGCTCCGGCTACTTTTGCACAGGAGTTGTGCAAAACATCTGACACGAGGTACAACGTGGCAATCTGTGGGGATGAGAGTGATGACTTTAAATCACATATGATAAGTGAAATCACCTTTACGTTAATAATCCCACTTAAAGTGGAAAAACCTTCTTCTGGAGAGGAGTCTGAAGCGAGGAAAAGCTCTCGGTGATGTGTCCCACCACTTCCTCTGCTGCATCCGCTCGATCCAGACAGTACAGCATGGCATTGGCTATATACTCTCTGCTTGGAGTGAGCTCTCTGAGCAAAGTCTCCAGCCTCTGTCTGTGCCTGAATTGTGTTTACAGGAGAATAAGTGCTTTACACTTAATTCTTCAGATACCGACATATTACACTCTGTCCGCCAGACACACTTACTCAGTTCTGAGCTGCCCTTTCTTAACCTCTTCCTCGGCAGGGGCTTCATCCTCCACCGTGCTATCCTCGACTCTCTGAGAGTAATTGTTTAAGACAGGGGGTCTCCAGATGGAGCCGCCGCGGAACATACGAAAATCTGTGGTTCTCCATTTTTGAGGGGTCTCTCCCTTTGGTAAAGATAAAGCCAGAGATAGAAGGATACGCACAATTTCAGGGAGTAAAAGCATCAGTGGAATCAAAATTACTTTGAATCTATCACCCCTAAAATCAGATGAACAAGTGAATCACAAGAACAGTTTTGAGTTCTTTTAAACACTTGAAGGCTGCTGTTTTTTACAACACGGATATCGATTTTAAAAAAACATACCTGGAGGATGGAGAAGAGTTTCCAGCGATAGTATACATGATCCTGGCTTTTGTTGTCAAAAAGGAACCTGACAGTAAAGAACGAGCAAATTAAACTTGTAAAACACAAGGTCACTTACAAGACCAACACACCACCAAGTAAAGAAATACCCACTTATAATCTGGATTGTTTTTCTCCTTGTTCATTATTATGGCTTCGAACACATGGCCTTCACGCACCACAAACTCTATCATCCTGTGAATGAGGAACAATAGATTCCTGTGGGGGACAAAGAAGCTCATCAGAGCAGAGTTTGTGTCAAACACAACGCACACATCTTTGACAGTAATGTAACCTCTAATACCTCTTCACACTGAACTGCTGGTCCATGCAAACTGCAGTCTGCTGTCATTCCATTCCATAGTATTCACTATTTAATCATATTGATTCATAATAAGTACGTGTGACATTCCATCGTTGCAGAAAATCTACAAAACCCATACACGGTTTGCTTGTGTGGACAGATTAATAAATGTTAAGTCAGCATGCAGCCACGACGTCCTAAAGCAGCACTGCATTAATCTGACATAATAAAACTCTGACTCTAACCATTTGCCTTTCAGCTGTATCAGTCTGCAGTGTCTCAGTCAACCCTAGGGAACCAAAGGGCTACAATATTTACCGCTGTACACTTTTCACAGTGACATAAAATTACATGAAAATTCTGAAGGAACTAAAAGGAGAATTAACAAGCATATCCAAAAAAATCCTAATTATAGTCAATGTACATCAAAAGAAATACAAAATAAATTACATATTGAATAAAAGTCACAAGAGTAGCACTCAGAACTCTAAGGACTGGATCCTCCCGACTAACAAGATCAGTATGGACACAGAACAGTAACACCACAGTTTCTCTCTCATTAAACTTATAACAGCTGTTCAGTCGTAGGAAGAAGAGAGTAAGTACCTTTCGGTTGGGATAACCACTTTGACTACAGCTTCGGACAGAGTCTGTTTGTGAAGTCAAACCAAATAGTGAAAATATTAAAAAGTCAGTACTTGTACAGATGAAACACTGCAGAAAATGTACAGCCTAGAAAAGGACAACAGCATTGATAGTCAGTCTGGGTGTGACACAGCTTTAATACTGCAGCGAAGTATTGTAAAATTATAACTCCTTTAACCTACGAATTTGATGAGCCACAATTTTATTGCATTTAGATGTACATGTAGCCACGAAAGGTGCATTGGCTTCCATTAATACGGCACCACAAAGCCAATGGGATCAGGTCAATGGACAACCAAAAATCTAACTTAAAAGTTAGCTTAAATTCAAATTGCTTACAATAATTAATGGGATATACCAGATTTACATTTCTCTTGAAAAGACGTATATTAAGAAGAGTGCCCCTTTTAAGTTTACTAAAAAGGTTCCGTTTGAATATTAATGTACAGACTGTCATCCCTGTTTTGTTCTGAACCAATCTCAAACACATGACTACATAGGAGAGCCCGTAGCCTTGTGAACCTTCTTTATCATCATGCAGACATCTCTGGGGAGCATTTACCTTGTCCAGATCCTCTTTGGAGTTGCCCAGTGGCTTGGTGAAATCATTACGGAAGCGATCCCTTGGCTGAGCATTGAAAGGCAGCCCGGATGGGGGTGGCGGTGTGGCTCTGATTGCCACTGATGTGTAGAGAGGCTGAGGTGGGATGCGAGCTGGTTTACCCCAACCCAGCTTCATTTCAAAGCCCATGATCACTTTGCCTGCAATTGAGAAAATAGAATCACAGCACCAGTCAATGATGGGTGCCGGTACACAGGAGCAAAGGGGAGAGACAATTAAATGAACCTACAACTAGCCCATCTATCAAACTTGTATTAAAGGGTCATCTCTACCGTCAAGTGCAGCCATGGCTCTCTCTGCATCTTTACGGGTCATGTAAGCCACAAAGGCTCGGTTTGAGGTCCTGCAGCGCTCGTCATCTGTTCGGGGCCACATGATCTTCACACTGGCCAAAGGGCCATACTTAGCAAACTCTTTACAAAGGATCTCCTCGTTCATCTTTTTAAAAAATGACACGGGTGATGAGTGAGTAACAGACATCTGCACTTTGCTAACTCGATTAGTCAGTGGGATCTGTTACCTTCGGGCTGATGGAATTGATGTAGATGTTGGTGGTGGTTGGTACATTTAAGTCATCATATAAGGCTGCAGAGGAAAACAGAAATGGGATTAGCAGAATTTAGAGGTAAACAGCTTACAACGATTAAAAAACTAATTGTGCCTCTTACCTGATCGTCCTAACAACGACAAGTCCAGATCTCCAAACCCTCGCCCTCCTCCTGGTCCTTCTCGTCCTCCTCCGGGATCATTTTTCTTCCTTCGATGTCTTTCCTCACGCTCTTCTTGTATTCTGCACATAAAAATTAGGCTTGCACATGTTACAAAGCCATCAAGAAATTGAAGTACATCAGTCATATTTACATAAAGACTTACATCTTAAGTTCTTCTTTGAAGAGTTCGAGGTTGCTCTTCTTCTTTTCATCTGCTTTCCTTTTAAATGTCTGTTAATCACACAAGCATCCATTTGAGTGTACAGCACCAAAGTCAGAGGTCATCAGCAATTTATTCACAAGTTCATATTTAGTTTTTATGCATTAATCAAAAATAAGAGGACAAACTTACAGTCTTTTTGCTTTCAGATGGTGATACTGGAGAGACTTGTTGGGATGCGGGGACATACTTTGTACTCGGCCGATAGAGTTTGCCTTTCGTGATATCTGCTGCTTCCTCCTCTGCAAACAGACAAACAACTCAAACAATTAATAAAACAGCATTCTCAAACACCGACTAATCAATAATGTACTGGTGGTATATAAAATTTTGCAAATGTGCCCTCTTGGAGGATTAATCTTGCAAAACCAACTGTTGGGTGTCCCAATATTCATAACAGAGAGAATGAGTGCCACCCCCCAGGTGCCCTTCAATGGGTAAAGTGCCATTCAGGGTGCCCTCCAAGTTGAGAGGATATGTTACAGTACTTTCTGGAAAGCCTTTCAAGTGGACAAAAGGTAATAAAATGCCTTTTAGGGAGCACTTTTAGTGAATAAAATATTATGCAATGTACAAAACTGACTGTAAATCATATATAAAATATAAATAATCCGATAATTAAGATCGCATGCTATGGCACTGTTGAGTCCGCCTGACATTTTCCTTCAGGTGATTCAGTTAAAATTTTTTGGATAACTCATGATCCATCCAAACACACTATACAGAAAAAGAAGTACAGAATTGCAGTGAAGCTGCATCCCCGTAAATTGCACCAACAGACTAAAATTAATTTTTACTGACCTTTGGTTGCGTTCGCGATCCCCCCACGAACAAAACTTTTCAGTCTCTTTTTCTCACTGGACTCAAAGGATGCCAAGAACTCTTCAAAGACCTCTGCTGTTTTTTCCTCCTCCTAAAACATCACAGAAAAAATATGTCCAGTATGTGTGTTGTTCCTTACTTTGGGCAACTATTGATCAAGCCTTAGATTTTAAGACTATTGTTTTTTATTTATACATTCTAAATATCTAACTTCTAATGAAAAAACGTATTCATGAAAAAAGCATGATATCGTGATCAATGTCATATCTGCTTACCTTTTTCTTGAGCTCTTTTTGGTCTTTCTTTGTGAGTGTTTTGGCTGGAGTGACAGGATGTCCCTTTCTGTCTGCCATACTCAAACTTCAGTGGCTGAATAAAAAGAGAGGTTAATACTAAAATATTGACTTAACACAATCTACCAATTGTTAAAAACAAAGAATGACAGGGACACAAACTTGTGACTTACTTCACCATTACCTATTTGACATGACAACCTTTATATTTATAGATACAAGTTAGAACATTAACCTTTTAATGTTTCACTTATACTACTCTGGATGAAACTCAATTGTGTATCTCTATGTCTATATTATAATTCTTAACAGGCCAGGTTTGTTCACACATGACTGATTTTTGTAATCAAAAATAGCTAATTTTGTAGAAATAGCCATGGTGCCTTTATGTAGCCGCAAGAGGGCACAAGCCAGTGTCTTATTCTGCCAGTCCCAAGCACAGTTAAATACAGAGAGTTGTGTGAGGAAGGGCATCCAATGTAAAACTTTTGCCAAATCAAACATGCAAATCAAATATATGACTTCCATATGGGATCGGTCGAGGCCTGGGTTAACAACGACCGTCATCGGTGCCATTTACCTACAGGGTGCCAGTGGAAATTGGACTGCTGTTGGTCGAAGAAGGAGAGGAGAAAAGTGTGTTTGTACAAAGAGAGTTGGTTGACATGATGCAGAGGAAGAAGGTAGACATACTGTGTGTCCAGGAGACCAGGTGGAAAGGTAGCAAGGCTAGAAGTTTAGGAGCAGGGTTCAAGTTGTTCTATCATGGTGTAGATGGGAAGAGAATTGGAGTAGGAGTTATCTTGAAGGAGGAGTTTTTAGGAATGTCCTGGAGGTAAAAAGAATGTCAAATAGAGTAATGAGTCTGAAGCTAGAAATCGAAGGTGTGATGTTCAAAGTTGTTAGTGGGAATGCTCCACAGGTAGGACGTGAGGAGGAGGAGAAGGAGAAATTCTGGTTGTACTTTGATGAAGTGATGCACAGCATACCTAGCAGTGAGAGAGTAGACATTGGTGCAGACTTCAATGGACATGTTGGTGCAGAAAACAGAGGTGATGAGGAGAAGAGAAGAATACAGAAAGAGAGATGGTGGTTGACTTTGCAAAAAGGATGGAAATGGATAAAGTGATACTTTCTTCCAGAAGAGGCAGGAACATAGGGTGACCTATAAGAGTGGAGGTAGGAGCACACAGGTAGACTGCATCTTGTGTTGACGGTGTAATCTGAAGGAGATCAGTGACTGCAAAGTAGTTGTAAGCAAAAAGTGGAGCCAAACAGCATAGGATGGTGGTGTGTAGTATGACTCTGGTGGTGAGGAAGATGAAGAGGGCAAAGGCAGAGCAGAGGACGAAATGGTGGAAGCTGAAAAAGGAAGAGTGTTGCAGGACTTTAAGGAAGGTGTTAAGACAGGCTCCAGATGACTGGACAACGACAGCTAATGTGATCAGGGAGACAGGTAGCAGAGTACTTGGTATGTCATCTAGAAAGAAAGTAGATAAGGAGACTTGGTGGTGGAATGAGGAGGTACAGGAGTGTATACAGAGAAAGAAGTTAGCTAAGAAGACATGGGACACTGAGATGACCGAAGAGAGTAGACAGGAGTACAGGGAGATGCAGCGTAAGTTGAAAGAGGTAGCAAAGGCCAAACAAGGGCCTTATGATGGCTTGTATTCTAGGTTGGAAAGTAAGGAGGGAGAGACTGATCTATTCAGGTTGGCAAGACAGACGCAGATGGGAAGGACGTGCAGCAGGTTACCAGTATGGTGATGGGAAGATGGAAAGAGTACTTTCAAGAGTTGATGAACGAGGAAATGAGAGAGAGAACAAAGACTAGAAGAGGAGGCTGTTGTGGACCAGGAAGTAGCAAAGATTAGTCAGGATGAAGTGAGGAGGGCATTGAAGAGGATGAAGAGTGGAAAGGCAGTCGGTCCTGATGATATACCTGTGGAGGTATGGGAGTGTCTAGAAGTGGCAGAAGAGTTTCTGACTGGGTTGTTCAACAGGATCTTAGTGAGAAGATGCCTGAGGAATGGAGAAGTGTGCTGGTGTCCATTTTTAAGAACAAGGGAGATGTGCAAAGTTGTGGCAACTACAGAGGAATAAAACTGATGAGCCATACAATGAAGTTATGTGAAAGAGTAGCTGAAGCTAGACTAAGGGCAGAAGCGAGCATTTGTGAGCAGCAGTATGGTTTCATGCCAAAAAAAGAGTACTACAGATGCAGTATTTGCTTTGAGGATGTTGATATAGAAGTACAGAGAAGGCCAGAGGGAGCTTCATTGTGTTTTTGTAGATCTGGAGAAAGCTTATGACAGGGTGCCCAGAGAGAAACTGTTGTATTGTATGAGGAAGTCTGGACTGGCAGAGAAGTGTGTTAGAGTGGTGCAGGCCATGTATGAAAACTGTAAGACAGTGGTGAGGTGTGCTGTAGGAGTGACAGAGGAGTTCAAGGTCGAGATGGGACTGCATCAGGGATCAACACTGAGTCCCTTCTTGTTCGCTATGGTGATGGACAGGCTGACATAGACCAGGTCAGACAGGAATCTCCATGGACTATTATGTTTGCAGATGACATTGTGATCTGTAGTGAGAACAGGAAGAGGGTGGAAGAGAGTTTGAGAGGTGGAGGTTTGTCCTGGAAAGGAGAGGAATGAAGGTTAGCCGCAGTAAGACAGAGAGCATATGTGTGAATTGAGAGGGACCCAAGTGGAAGAGTCAGGTTGCAGGAGAAGAGATCTAGAAAGTGGAGGATTTTAGGTACTTAGGGTAAACAGTCCCGAGCAAAGGGGAGTGTGGAAAAGAGGTAAAGAAGCGTGTACAGGCAGGATGGAACTGGCGGAGGAAAGTGTAAGGTATGATGTGTGATAGAAGAGTTTCGGCTAAAATGAAAGGAACTGTGGTGAGATATATGATGTTGTTTGGTCTAGAGATGGTGTCACTGAGGAAAAGACAGGAGACAGAGCTGGAGGTAGCAGAGATGAAGATGCTGAGGTTCTCTTTGGGAGTGACCAGGATGGATAAGAAAATGAATGAGTACATCAGAGGAACAGCACATTTAATTTTAATTTAATACACTGTAATAATCCCCGAAGGGAAATTAAGAACTCACACTCTAGTTTTTGTTAGTCAAGCAAATCACACGCATGCATATTAGTGTGTACCGGCCCCTGTAATACACACAACCACACATAGGGGGGCCTGTAGGCATGCAAGGGAGGTAGAGTGGCAGGGAGCCTCTTTGGGAGTGCCTCAAATGAGCAATACTTGAAAGGTTTTGGAGATAGTTAGAGAGGCCAGACTGAGATGGTCTGGACATGTCCAGAGGATAGTGAATACATTGGTAGAAGGATGCTGAGTTTTGAACTGCCAGGCAGGAGGCCTAGAGGAAGACCAAAAAGGAGGTTTATGCATGTAGTGACAGAGGACATGAAGGTAGTTGGTGTGAGAAGAGGATGCAGAAGACATGGTTAGATGGAGGCAACTGATTTGCGGTGGCGACCCCTGAATGGAAAAGCTGAAAGGAGAAGAGCCATGATGCCTTTGTTCTTCTAATGCCAAATGAACATTTCCTTGGTAATAATAACTGATCTCCATAAAAAAGGCAAGAACACCAGACAACATATGACAACTGCAAGAACATCACAGTTTGAATCTTGCTGTCCATGTAAAATGTTGTGTTGTTCACTTTTACACTGAGAACTATATAGTGCTGTTTTGGGGGTTACAGCTGAAGAAAATTTCAATAACATGCATTAAAATTAAGATTTTGTAAAAACATTTTTGTCAGTTGTTACATGTGAACTAAAATATGAAACCTCATTTTTACTTTAGAAATTACAGCTAAGAAAAAAAAACATGAAAAACATTTAACCTAAAATTTGACGTGATTACTATTTATGCCGGATAAATACTGACAGTTGCAGTACATGCAATCACAATCATGGGGGAGATTGCTGATTTAACAGCTGTCCAGAGGAAACTTACTGACTCCCTCCACAATTACGGGAAGCCACAGAAGATCATTTATGTGTCGGCTGTTCATACTGAGCTGTATCAAAGCATGTTAACAGAAAGTTGACAGAAAGGCCAAAGTATGGTAGGAAAAGTGAACCAGCAGCAGGGACAACTGCCGCACTGAGAACATCAAGCAAAGTCAGTTCAAAACCTCGTAGGAGCTTCACAAGGAGTGGACTGAGGTTTGAGTCAAAGCATCAAGAACCAGCACAGATGTGTCCAGGATAGTCTAACAAATGTCACATTCCTCATTTCAAGCCACTCCAGAACCAGACAGCATCAGAAGAGTCTAAATCTGGTCAAAGAATGAACACTGGACTATGATCGGTAGGCCAATGTCCTCTTTTCATATGGAAGGAGATTTTCTAATTCATTTGGAAATCAAGGTTCTGTTGTCTTGAGAAAGACTGGAGACACACAGAATTCAATCTGTTCGAAGTCCAGGGTGAGTCCACAGTCAGGATGATATGAGGCATCCCCTCATCTAACTGATGTTCGTCCACTCTATTTTATCAAATCCAAAGACAACACAGCCATCTAAGGAGATTTTAGGGCTCTTCATGCTTCTGTCTCCTTACAAGCCTTATGGACATGCTGATTTCCTTTTCCATCAGAAATTGGCATCAACCCATACATCTCAATTTAAATGTATTAACTTTAATACATGATATTCAACAAAATTAAGGGAAAGAACACTTGTATTTATTCTCTATCTCTGCTCATAAGGAACAAAAATGCAGGTTGTTATTGTCATCACTCACTCATGCAAAGCAGATAAACAGAGTGCAGTGTCTAACTCCCCAGAGTGCAAGTTGGTCTGGAAAAAAGGTTTCACATCCAATATTCTGTGCACAAACTTTAAATTACTATCAGTCAGAGAATAAAAACAAACTTATGCACCTTCCTGGGCTCTGAGTGCAGAGAAAGGCCTACAGCAGCACAGTGGAAGAACAGCAAGCATTGATTTATGCTTCCTGATGAGCGGTCAGGAAATACGTGTTGGCAAGTAAGAAATGAGCAGAACTGAAACGCACAGAATTTATTTTTTTAATTTAGTAATTCGCACCTCTCCTCCAAAATGCACTTAAGTCAAATGAAGGGGTAAATTTGGGTTGAAGGTCTCTTATTTATCACGTTAACTGAATCCAATCAAATATTGGATCACATATCGGATCTGTCTTATCATAACAATAAATCTCCTGGCTGTAGCTAGCGATCTTGATGTTTGGTGGGTTTGTGACAGAGGATCATTACAGCTGGAATCGGAAGAAGCTATCGCTCCGCTAACGTTAGCAAACACTGTTTATCTAAGCTAGCTTGGGACTAAGTGAAATGGCAAACTAACCCAGTATGAGCTGTACACTCCGAATGCATTTCATATTTATATATCGACAGATATCTCCATAAATACCTTTATAAATGTGAAATATAATTTCTATTCGCGAGCATCTGCTAACTGTACATAAACTAGGGAATGCGGTAACGTTAGCAAGCTAAGCTAACAGTCCGATATTGTCTTCTGCTGCAGCCACTAAACAAAAAATAGACTATTAAACCTAATGCACGCAGCTTGATATTATTCTATGACAGTAACTTACAATGCGTGTCATTCTACTGCTTCACCATTGTTGGATGCGACAATGGCTGCACGCTAAGAGCAGAGATCCGACTGCAGCTGGAGTGAAGACGCTTGGCTGTGTGGGTTCGATCGCTAATGTCAGCGTCCTGCTGCATATTCATGAAGGAGCAATTAATGCCTTAGCAGAAGAAACGGACGTTTACAGGTGAAGACAGATTCTTCATGTGTTCTTACAGGTTATGGAGTGCATCTTCCTTACCTTAATGCGTTTTGTTCACCTTTTTTAGGAGAGCGTTTATGGCTTGTTCTAAAGTTTAAAATGTAAATGTGTTGTTGTGAAAAACCCAACAGGCGTCTGACATCTACACGTTCATTTCAAAGTGATTTTTAAGCAGGCGCTTCACTGGACACACTTCACTGGACCTCAGTGTGATGATGTACGTACATCTAAACCTGTAGAGAGTAGAGTAGAGAGTAGGGTAGAACTTTATTGATCCCTTAAGGAGGTTCCGTCAGGGAAATTAACTTCTCAGTCGCACTACACACAGCCCAATGAGTGCACAAAAACACAGAAAAAGCACATAGAAAGCACCAGCACATAGAAAGTGGTACTAACACCAAATAGAAAGAGTAATAAATAACCCATCAAGATTATACACATAGGCATAAATAGGCATAGGAATAAAAAGGCATAAATAAACAGGCCTAGTTAGGCATGGGTATATTGAAGTGTCTATAGTGTTTGCATTGTTTTTGGTGTATTATGTGTGTCATCCCTCAGCTCTCGAACTCTCTTCATCTTCCCCAGAGAGGAGTTGAGCAGTTTAATGGCTCGGGGGATGAAGGAGTTCTTAAGTCTGTTTGTCCTGCATGTTGGGAGGTGCAGCCTCTGGCTGCTCAGGTGTCTCAGGCTTCTCTGGTTGTTGGTAACGGTGTGAAGAGGGTGGCTGACATTGCCCATGATGTCCAACAGATTGTCCAAGGTTCTCCTCTCTGCCACCTTTGCCAGAGGGTCCAGCTTCATCCCGACCACCGCGCTGGCCCGCCTGATCAGCTTTTCCAGCCTGGAGAGATCCACCTTAGTCACGCTCTCTCCCCAACACACCACAGCGTACGACAGGACGCTGACGACCACAGACTCAAAGAACATCCACAGGAGCCTTCTGCAGATATTGAATGCCCTCAGCCTCCTTAGAAAGTACATCCTATTCTGTGCTTTCTTGTACAGCTGCCTTGTGTTGTTTGTCCAGTCCAGCTTGTTGTCCAGCCACAGCCCAAGATAGTTATAGGTCGGCACAACCTCCACCTCCTCCGTTCCTATCAGAATTGTTCCTGAAGTCAAGAGAAGAAGAAGTACACTTTATTAATCCCCGCAGGGAAATTACACAGTCACTCAGGTATATTTTTACATGTTCTTTGTGTTAGTTTTTAATGGCAATCAGTGTATACACAGGCCCCGTGAAACACAGCACACAGGGGGGCCTGTAAGCATGCAGTTAGCGTTAGTACACACATCAAACATCACACATAGGGAGGCAGAGTGACGGGCAGCGGCTTCAGGAACGCGCCCCAATTGAGCAGCTTGTAGGGGGGACGGTGCCTTGCTCAAGGGCACCTCGGCAGTGGCTGGGAGGTGAGCTGACACCTCCCACCGTCAGCTCACACTCCCTCCGAAGATGTCCTGGCGGGAGTGGGATTCGATCCGCCGATGGTTGGGGCGATCTGTCTACAGGACATCTGCTCTACCGCTGAGCCGCTGCCGCCCCAATGACCTGCTCAATGACCTGCTCTTTAGTTTTTTCGAGATGTTGAGCTGCAGGCTGTGAGATTGACTTAGTTTTTTACATGCAAGAGCCTCCAGGTAAGGGAAAGGAAACAACAATCAAACCACACACACACGCACACATACACACACACACACACACACACACACACACACACACACACACACACACACACACACACACACACGCGCCACTCAGATCTCCTGGGGTTGTTTCTTGTGATCGATGACTGATGATGACTCAAATTTGGGTTTTATCAATCTCCAATGTTTGGCAGTGGATTCATTTAGATAATAAAAATTTCAAAAAATCATCAATATTTTCAATATTTTTTTGTTTCATGCAAATTCTCTGAGGCCGACACGCTAACGCATTCCGTCCAGTGATTTTTGAGATGTGAACAGACTGCACCCCATTATGTCCAGATGTACTGGGGATTAAGGTAATGATTTTTGCCCCAGTGAAACACTATCTGAAATTACTCTCCTCATCAATCGTTTGACAGGTGTCAGAAATAATGTGGTGAATCTTACAACAGTGAATTTTAAAAAATCAGTTGCAATACATCTAAGTTTGTTGTATTCATTTTACATGTCTCATTATAGACAAAAAAATATGGATGGATATTTGTGCCACTCTCTTTGCTGCCATGTGCAGTTACAGTTAGTACAACAAATTGTTTCCATTGTTCATGATGATATAAAAACTGTGATGCATCAAATATCTTTGATTTACTTTCAATTTTACCATCCAGGCTTCAAAAAAAAAAAGGGAGCCTGAAGTCAGGGTATACTGTATTTATTCCATTACATAAGATGGAACATACAGATACTTGGAAAAAAATGGTTATGCAGCATTGGGAGATCAAAATATGAAACCGCATAGATATATAACTGATGACACTAATGTGGTGGAATAAGCAGCAGCAGTGTTCTGTCATAGGGCCAACTAGAGGAGGTGCTCTAATAGGTGTGTTTGGGTCAACTGGAGGACAAACAGCCTGACCTCTGATGATCTGAGTGGTTAAAGACCATGTGGGTGACCGGAGTGGGTTGTGGGCTACATCAATCTCACCAATGTGAAATAGTCTGGCATTAAGGTGAAAATGAAATGGTCCTTTGGGAACCACATAGTATGTCCTTTCAACCATTTGGTGTGAGCCAACCCTCCCCCCCCCCTCCGAATGTAGCCACAAGAGGACACAAGCCAGTGTCTTATTGTGCCAGTCCCAAGCCCGGATAAATACATAGGGTTGCGTCAGGAAGGGCATCAGGCGTAAAACTTTTGCCAAATCAAAGATGCAAATCAAACCTATGACTTCCATACCGGATCGGTCGAGGCCCGGGTTAACAACAACTGCCATCGGCGCTGTTGACCTACAGGGCGCCGGTGGAAATTGGACTACTGTTGGTCGAAGAAGGAGAGGAGGAAAGTGTGCTTGCACGAAGAGAGAGAAGAGGAGCACCAAGAGTATAGGACTAAGAGTAGGGACGTTGAATGTTGGAACTATGACAGGAAAAGGTAGAGAGTTGGTTGACATGATGCAGAGAAGGAAGGTAGACATACAGTGTGTCCAGGAGACCAGGTGGAAAGGTAGCAAGGCTAGAAGTTTAGGAGCAGGGTTCAAGTTGTTCTATCATGGTGTAGATGGGAAGAGTAATGGAGTAGGAGTTATCTTGAAGGAGGACTTTGTTAGGAATGTCCTGGAGGTAAAAAGAGTGTCAGATAGAGTGATGAGTCTAAAGCTAGAAATAGAAGGTGTTATGTTCAATGTTGTTAGTGGGTATGCTCCACAGGTAGGATGTGAGCTGGAGGAGAAGGGGAAATTCTGCCTGGACTTTGATGAAGTGATGCAGAGCATACCTAGAAGTGAGAGAGTTGTCATTGGTGCGGACTTCAATGGACATGTTGGTGCAGGTAACAGAGGTGATGAGGAGGTGATGGGCAGGTTTGGTATCCAGGAGAGGAATGCAGAAGAACAGACGGTAGTTGACTTTGCAAAAAGGATGGAAATGGCTATAGTGAATACTTTCTTCCAGAAGAGGCAGGTACATAGGGTGACCTATAAGAGTGGAGGTAGGAGCACACAGGTAGACTGCATCATGTGTTGACGGTGTAATCTGAAGGAGATCAGTGACTGCAAAGTAGTTGTAAGCAAAAAGTGGAGCCAAAAAGCATAGGATGGTGGTGTGTAGTATGACTCTGGTGGTGAGGAAGATGAAGAGAGCAAAGGCAGAGCAGAGGTCAAAATGGTGGAAGCTGAAAAAGGAAGAGTGTTGCAGGACTTTAAGGAAGGTGTTAAGACAGAATCTGGGTGGTCCGGAGGCGCTTCCAGATGACTGGACAACTACAGCTAGTGTGATCAGGGAGACAGGTAGCAGAGTACTTGGTGTGTCATCTGGAAGGAAAGTAGATAAGGAGACTTGGTGGTGGAATGAGGAGGTACAGGATTGTATACAGAAAAAGAGGTTAAGAAGAAGTGGGACACTGAGAGGACTGAGGAGAATAGACAGGAGTACAGGGAGATGCAGCGTAGGTGAAGGTAGAGGTAGCAAAGGCCAACAAGAAGCTTATGATGACTTGTATGCTAGGTTGGACAGTAAGGAGGGAGAGACTGATCTATACAGGTTGGCAATACAGAGAGACAGAGATGGGAAGGACGTGCAGCAGGTTAGGGTGATTAAGGATAGGGATGGAGTCTATTGACAGGTGCCAGTAGAGTGATGGGAAGATGGAAAGAGTACTTTGAAGAGTTGATGAACGTGGAAAATGAGAGAGAACAAATACTAGAAGAGGTGACTGTTGTCACCTCTTCTAGTATTTGGATGTAGCAAAGACCAGTCAGGACGAAGTGAGGAGGGCACTGAAGAGGATGAAGAGTGGAAAGGCATTCGTTCCTGATGATATACCTGCAGAGGTTTGGAAGTGTCTAGGAGAGGTGGCAGAGAGGTGGCAGTTGGTGGGTGAGGTGGGTTGTTCAACAGGATCTTAGATAGCGAGAAGATGCCTGAGGAATGGAGGAGAAGTGTGTTGGTGCCCATTTTTAAGAACAAGGGAGATGTGCAGAGTTGTGGCAACTACAGAGGAATAAAGCTGATGAGCTATACAATGAAGTTATGGGAAAGAGTAATGGAAGCTAGACTAAGGGCAGAAGTGAGCATTTGTGAGCAGCAGTATGGTTTCATGCCAAAAAAGAGTACTACAGATGCAATATTTGCTTTGAGGATGTTGATAGAGAAGTACAGAGAAGGCCAAATGGAGCTGCATTGTGTTCTTGTAGAACTGGAGAGAGCTTATGACAGGGTGCCCAGAGAGGAACTATGGTATTGTATGATGAAGTCTGGAGTGGCAGAGAAGTATGTTAGAGCGGTATAGGACATGTATGAGGACTGTAAGACATTGGTGAGGTGTGCTGTAGGTGTGACTGAGGAGTTCAAGGTGAAGGTGGGACTGCATCACGGATCAGCTCTGAGCCCCTTCTTGTTCGCTATGGTGATGGACAGGCTGACAGACGAGGTTAGACAGGAATCTCCATGAACTATAATGTTTGCAGATGACATTGTGATCTGCAGTGAGAGCAGGGAACAGGTGGAGAAGAAGCTAGAGAGGTGGAGGTTTGTCCTGGAAAGGAGAGGAATGAAGGTTAGCTGCAGACAGAGTACATTTGTGTGAATGAGAGGGACCCAAGTGGAAGAGTGAGGTTACAGGGAGAAGAGATCAAGAAGGTGGAGGACTTTAAGTACTTAGGGTCAACAGTCCAGAGCAATGGAGAGTGTGGAAAAGAGGTGAAGAAGCGTGTACAGGCAGGATGGAACGGGAGGAGGAAAGTGTCAGGTGTGATGTGTGATAGAAGAGTTTCAGCTAAAATGAAAGGAAAGGTGTACAAAACCGTGGTGAGACAAGCGATGTTGTTTGGTCTAGAGACAGTGTCACTGAAGAAAAGACAGGAGACAGAGCTGGAGGTAGCAGAGATGAAGATGCTGAGGTTCTCTCTGGGAGTGACCAGGAAGGATAGAATCAGGAATGAGTTTTGGAGATAAAGTCAGAGAGGCCAGACTGAGATGGTTTGGACATGTCCAGAGGAGAGATATTGAATATATTGGTAGAAGGATGTTGAGTTTTGAACTGCCAGGCAGGAGGCCTAGAGGAAGACCAAAGAGGAGGTTTATGGATGTAATGAGGGAGGACATGAAAGTTGTTGGTGTGAGAGAAGAGGATGCAAAGGACAGGGATAGATGGAGGCAATTGATTCGCTGTGGCGACCCCTGAAGGGAAAAGCCGAAAGGAAAAGAAGAAGGTGTGAGCCATCCCCTGGTCTACCAATAGCTTAGAAACCAGGACAGGTAACAGTAGAAGATAAAATACTTAGTGAACGGCCATACATGGGTGCCTAATGATATTTTTGGTAGCGTTGATATTCAAAATTATATGACATTACCACCATTGCCAGAAAAACTCTATCTGGTATTGTATTTACCATAACAAATAAGTATCTGTCGATAACATCTCCAGGTGGAAGCCGACTTAAAAGACATTTCTATGGTGTCTGTGTGGGTTCTCAGTTATCCAGGTCACGGTTATCCAAAGATGTTTAAAATCAATCCACTGGACATTAAGAACGTCCAGTGGATTGACTTAAACAGCTTTGGACATTTCTATGGTAGATTTAGTGAGTAAATAACCCAAAAACAGTTAAATGGATAGTGAAGTTTTTTCCCGTACATTCAGTGCACAATGTTCCTTTGAATAACCACTGCAATCTCAAAATAAACAAGAACTAATGCAGTTAGAGACTACAACGTCCCTCGACACCCCTGAATTCAAAATTTTATCCTGACCTACTTGGATAGGTCAAAGATCAAAGCCAGTGCTCTGACCTACTTTCATGGATCAAAGCAGTAACTTTACACTCACTAGCCTTCTCCCTCGTGTTTATATCTTATCCTGTTCCTGAGTATTCAAAAGTTAAAATTTGACCTTGACCTAGTTTTCTCAAGGTCAAGGTCATCATCTCATTTTCATCCCCTTTGCCGCCCGAGTAATGTGCCTTTTGTCTCATCTTTTTATCTGCAACGGTTGCAAAGATATTTGGTGGACCAACCAACAGCCGAACGGACTAACAGACGAATACACAAACGCTGACAATTACAATAACATCACCACTTTGAAGCAGAATGTAATCAATGTTAGAAGTAGAATTCCTCATTAGAGCAACGCTTATAAATGATATGTTTTTAAAACACTGCACCAACTGGTAGAGTCCGAAAGTTTTAAAAAATAGCCAAGACCTATATGACATATCAAGGGAAATGCCACTGATTACCCAAGAGGAGATAAAAACAATTCCAGTTCAGTTCGCTCAAGTAACCCACATTATTTTAGGATGCTGCTCTGTGAAGCTTTGAATCTTAACTGCAACTCTTGGGGCTTGAGCATCAATCTGGAGCAGGAAGAATGAAGCATTGCCTACCAGCAGTGAAGCATTGTGACACTGAGAGGCTTCTTCACTTTGTCGAGCAATGGAAGGAAACCTTCAGCACATAGAGGTTAAAATGAATTCCATCAGGAAATCCTGAAGGAAATGTCTGAGGAAGCTGAGGCTTGGGCGTCAATGAACATTCCATAAAGACAATTCCAAGCATAACTCAAAGTCCAACAAGGCCTGGTTTCACAAGATGTCCTGGAACTTTGTGGGACCTAGAGTGGCTGTCAGTCATATGAATGATATCCAACAGAACATTTCTGCTTGGAATTGGGGAACAAGGTGGTTGTAGATGAAATCCCAAGGAATATTGTAAACCTGGAGGCCTTTGCTTGTGAGAAATGGGCTGAGATTCTCCGGGAACTGGTTTAGCAGCAAGTCATAGGAGCAAAAGGTCTCTACGAAGTATCGGATATGCTTGTTATTAAGGGGTACAACAATTTCCAGACAACAGTAGCGAGAGTGAGAGAGTGGTATTTTTGTTCTTGTTTTGATAGATTAGGGGGAAAATACTGGAAATAACTTCATTATTGAGCTGTCTGATCTGACATTCACTGATTTGCTTCTTGAAAACAGCAAATAAACACTAAATATTGCCAATAAATCCAAATAGAAAACATAGCTGAATAATTTATCTTCCTGTTCTGATCAGCAGCTTTGCTGAGAGTTTGGTATTTGCGGGAGGAGAAAATCTAAAAGCTTAAAATGGCCACCATAACCTGATCACCATCACCGCCAGCAGCAGCCGCGCCTCTGGAGACGCGCCCCTAGCGGCTGTCTCGGGTACTGACACCCAATGCGCATGGGCGGAGAAACTGCCTCTGTACGCTGTTATTATTGTAAGCGTAATAATCTTTTTTACGAAAATGGCGTCTAGTCAGGGAGGTGTGGGAGCCCTCACGGCTCTACAAAGCCATCACTACACTAGCGGACCTCACTGGAGTCCGGGAAATAGCCAGTACCAGCACCAGCAGCAGCACCACACGGCCCGCAGCCTGGACCGGGCTCTGGAAGATGCCGTCTGCTCGGGGATTCTGAACCTCAGCGGTAGGAAGCTGAGGGAGTACCCGGGGATGAGCTATGATCTGACCGACACAACACAAGCAGGTGGGTCACGGTCACGAGTGGGGATGGTCAGTCCCGGTGTGGTTTCATGTCAAAACGGCTTCGCGGATTGATGCGTTCACGGCCGTTTTGTGCGCGAATTTTGCCTGACTTTCCGGATTAACGTGTCAGGGACACAATTTTAAAGGGATATCCCTTCCACTTGGCTGCTCTCTGTAAATCCTCACACCTAGGTGGATTTATTCTCAACGCTGACTCGTGTATGACTCCACTTTACTCCGTAAAGGCGTAAAGGGGCCCTGCTGCTGTGGTTTGGCTGTTTTGGTCGACGCATGCAGCTTCCAGCGGCTCCCTTTGGACACATGAAGGCGCAGACGCACCCTAGTCCGGCGCTGTGCAGCGGTTTGCACATTGAGCCGCAGTTGATTTCGCAGCGGAGCTGCTGGAGCAGAATATGAATGAATGTAGAGACCAGCTGTGGATTCGTGCTCCCTGAATATAATTTTGGTGTAATCCCGTGTTACACGCAAATGTTTCATTTCCATTCAACCAGACAAAAGATGTAGTGTTGTTGGAGCCTCACCCCCTTCCTGCCTTGGTGCATATGACTATATTAGCCCATAATCTGTCAGAAAGGAGGGAGACTGGGGAAGATGATGGCTATTTATCTGTTATGTGTTTTTATTTGGCTTCTTAGAGAGGTTAATGGACAAAATGTGCTCAAAAAGTTTTATTCTTCTTGCAGCTTTAATGGTTTCATGGAAATTAAAGAGGTAATTTCCTGCCCCGAGAAGTCCACATGTCATATGGTGTTACCTTTCTGTGTGCTCAAAAGGAGAAGAAAGAAACCGGGAGATACCTGACATGTCATTTCATACTTTTGGACGTTTTCTTAACTTAAAAATCCCCAACTTTCTGTGAACTTAAATTATGAAGAATCTAAATAACTTTGTACATCCTCACCCTTTCATTAGTCACTAATGAGCTTGGCTCAGGCTCCTGGAGATAGACCACATGTAGGTGATTGGTTTGCTCATAACAAACCACATGTGAACACAGGTTACTGCTCTTTTATGTCAGTAATCCAGTTGTGGAAGGAGATTGATCTCCCGAATATGTGCATGGATCACAGAGCTGCCATGAAGCAGTATTTTAATGAGTCAAATGAATTGAAGACATCCTAAGCTGTTTGTGTCTGAACAATGTGAAAATATTTTGCTGCCTGTCAGGGCAACATAGGAAGGAAGTTAGAGTGCACTATTTATGGACTGCTGGGCCAAATGTGCACACGGGGTGTGGGATAAACTTTAGTAGTGCCAGCTTTTCTCTATCTAAAGCAAAACGTCAAAGTTTATCAAGGCTGCTGCATGAAGGGTTTGAAATAAGTTGTCAGAGATTCTTGTTATATAACGCTGACAATAATCAAAGGAGACATGAGAGTTTTTCCTCTCAAGTCTTTGCTCGCTTTGTCACGAATCCCGTCTCTGTGCATGAAGCCGCTCTTTATCTCAAATATATTTTGTTGTTGTTTTTTCGGTGCCTGCATTTTGATGCTTCCAATGAAAGGTGTGCACATTTGAAAGTCTCACTTTCAATGTGCTCTTTTTCAAATGTGCAAAGAGAGATCAACACCTGGCAGCACCACCCTCAAATACAACGTCAGCCGTGAACAGAAGCAGCTTTTTCAGAGAGATCCGGTAATTAGAACCGGTTCTTTAGTCTCCTTTCAGTTTAATATTTGAACGACTTTAAATAGAAATGAGCAGTCTTTTTACTTAATTTTTAAATATGTCTGCGAATCCCTTTTGGAATCTGTGTAGATTGTGTGTTTTTGTAATGTACATCTGGAGTCTGCATTGAAACTACATGACGCCCGACCAGTAGTTGGGTGTTTCATCCCATTGTTAAAGTTAAATGTTGTGTTTCATCCAGATAGAGGTCTAAATGAGAGTCCTCTATCTAACTAATGGGCGACAGAAGGCTCCAGTGCGTGAAGACAGACTTGAGAAAAGGGCCTGCTGACATGAGGGTGTCTGTTTGTTGTTATGCTACTGGCAGTTTGTCTCCACTCAGCTTGTTTTCTCATGAGAAAGCTCAAGGTCTCTGCGCTGCCCTGACCATTTCAGGAAGGGCTGAGGGTGATTGCATCAACGTTTACAGATTGTCAGATTGGTATAATGGCAGGCCCCTGCCTGCCATTACGCTGCCTGCAAGGGTACAAATACACCGACAGTAGAAAGTGAGCTTCCTCTGCTTCGACATAATGAAGTGTGTTTACCATACAGATGAAGCACACACTGCAGACAGGGTTGTATGCGTGGGAGTTCAAGGGGATACATAATAAACACATGGATTCCTAAACCTAATCACTTCATTAGATTATACTGAGAAAAGTGGGTCATGTGACAGATTGGGATTTTAGTTAATATTCCCATGTTTTAAGAATTAGCGACAAAAAAACCCCATTCTGTTGTAACATTACAGACCAATCACCGTCTTGTACATCACTACAGATTCAGTATCATTCCCCAAAGTCAACAGTGGACCAGCGAGAACCAGTCGCAACATGTGGAGCATTGTACATTCCAGATTTTATTCGATTGTGCATGGTTCCAAGTGAAGTAGAAGCATCAGAAAGATTCCTGCGTTTCCTGCGTTTTATCTTTGTATTCCTGAGGAGTTCACTTTTTCAAGACTTTCTTTGAAGGACAGTCAAAGCAAGGACACGAGTCTCAAACCAGCGTGCTTGGGTTTAATAATCAACTTGTGTAAATACCAAGGAGAAGTGTCTCATGCAATCCAACTGATTCACAAGAAAAGTTTTGCTAATTCATAATATCCATTTCCCCAGAAAACACACAGAGACAGATGTTTACTTGAACACACAGAGTGGAAGGTAGTATACACACAACCTCTCTGGTTTAGTTCTAGTCTCTGAGCGGTCCTATCAACATGAGAGAGTGCCTGGGAGAAAAAAAATTAACATTCCCAATTGTTCCTTCTTCCCTCAGGGCTCCTTCTGAAGGGTTTTGTAGAAAATCTCACACATACCAGCTAGGAACACAATGTCTGATCACTTTAATGAAGCTCATACCACACACTGCGTAAAAAGAAGAATTGCTTTTCAGTTCCGTGTTTTAAACATAGGTGTGTAATGATTTATCATCTGTTAGCAGCAGCTTGAACACTATAGGTGGTTTTTGTCTTCAGTGGCTGCTCCCGCATTTGGAAAGAGGACATATCAGTTGAAGTCTGATTTAATTAAGTTTCATGTAATAACAGTTCAAAGAACTATTAGGTCAGATTATTATTAGAGGTGCCTCATACATGTGATTTTGATGATCAGCAACAAACTATTTCTATTTACAACGCTCTTTCTGGGCCAGTTTTTAATTTCTGTTTTTAATTTCCTTGCACTCAGCTGTTGAAATACTCATGGACTGATGGAAAAATGTTTTTTTGAGCAAAGTAATTGTGTTTTAGCATATTTTTATGGCTGTTTGTGCTTTTCACCAGGGAAAATTTGTGACCAAAAAAAATCTCAGATGATCCATAACCCTGAATATCTACAGTCATGTGATGCATACATTAGTATAATGTGAAATACCTTTAATGTAAATACCTACAACTGTGTTTGTGGGGCCTGGACTGGTGAAGTGTTTCAGTCACACAGTGTACATAGACATCCTGTTAATTTGAAATGTATGGAGTAGATATGTATAAAGCACCCATAATTAACCCATAAAGTAGCTGAACAAACAGCTGATCCACGGACTGATCTAACCTCTAGGGGAATGATTTGCATGACCGAACTGCTCCGTCACCATCCGCCAGTGACATACTATTCCTCATCCATCCTGGGAAACATACTTGGAACGTTAACGCAGAAATGAGTACTACTCAGAAAATTCAATTATTTCATTTGTTTAATCGGGTTTATAGTGACAGATTTTTATATGATTGAAATCCAAGTTATTTTGCAAATGCCTTGAAATTTCCTTGATTTAAACAAACTAATTTCACTTGATAGTAATGTTTATTAGAATTAGAAAAGATTTTGTTTAATTTTGCAAACTGTCCTCTTGGCACATGTTTCTGGACAGGACATGGAGGTTGTTGGGGACGGGGGGGGGGGGTGGTGGTGAGGGGGTTTGGTAGAATTTGGTAGCTTGGTAACCTGGTTAGCATTGTCTCTCTCCTCCTCCACCTCCTCCTCCCACAGCAAGAAGAACCTGAATTAAAGAAAAAAACACCCAACAATGTAGATAAAATTATTTTGTGCAAATATTGCACACGATAAAATTAAATGAATTCAACAAATCATTTTTCTCCCTGTGCTCCCAGCAGTGCTCCGACCACACCCAAAACCTTCACTGTGGTCACATCTGGTCCAAGGAGGAAATAATTAACAGCAGCTAATCATGTTTTTGTCATGTTATTTCCCTTATTATCATTTATTGAACCATGTAGTAAAACTGTTTGATTTCAGGACTGTGGCTGTCCAGATTTCTCAAAAGGATTTTATTTTTGTGTAGATATGTGTTTACTTGCAGTCGTGTAATAGCTGTGTTCCGTCTGGAATCTCTCTGCAGCCTTTCAAGTGTAGAGAGAGTCTGGTGTTTTCGTTGTTCCGGTGTACAGCAGAATGAATTTTATAGGATGGCGTTTGCTGTGTCATGGGAAGAAATATCCAGATGTCACCTTTTCTGCACGGGTGACATAATTTCATAGATTGATGATTCGGTGTGAGGAGCGGAACATCGTGGAGCCCTGGTGGAGGATGGCTCATCTGTGCAGCAGGCCTCTTTCTGGGGGGGCCAGACGGCAGGTGGAAAAAAGAGCCCGCAGTAGGCTACAGATGGTGAATGGTCTTGGATTGAAGGAGGGAGATAGACAGGCTCACAATGGCAGCCTCTGCCTCCCCCCATTTCCCATCGACCCACATGATCAGAAGAATCCCCAGTTCTCTGGAGGGAGGGACAGGGATGCTCAGCTGTGATGCAGCATCAGGGTCGAAACCTCAGGGAGAGATGACGTTCCCCTTAATGGAGCAGGCTTACCCTGTGACCTCAGCTATAGTCTCCCCCCAATGTGGTGATTTCAGTCTCTCCACCCCATCGGTTTCTTTTCCTCTCGTGCTCTGACTGTCTCACGGTCTGCTTCTCACTTCTGCTTATTGACTACTGTCAGCGCCGGCGCGACTTGCCAGTGCTAGTCATGAAAGTGTGCCTGTCAGAAATGAGTCTATTTAAAGGCACTGATGCGCTTGGTATGACACCTCATAACCTCAGGGTGCAGCGATGGTGGTAAGTCAGTGAGCGTTTCACAAGAGCCTGAACGTCTTAGTGGTTTGATAATGGGTGCTAGTGTTTTGTAGTTGCATGCATTAAAGTGAAGGCAGTGCAGCAGGTCTTTTTCAGTGGTGTGGATTTGGAAAGCTTTTTTTATCTGTGACTGTGGAGCCCATTGTGTAGCTCTGTAATCATCACGTCACCCAAGGATATTTCAAACACACACCCACACTGAATCAATATGTCTGAAATGAAAGTCTACACAATGTTAAGTAGTTTGCACACGTTCTTCTCATAAGTTCCCATGTCTCCTCATGTGTCCTGTCCGATTTAATTCTATTTGAGCCGCGTTCTTTCAAACTGAAGATACAAACAGAGACAGAGGAAGATGATGTGCGTTTGTGCACACGCATGAATACATGCATCTAAATATCTTCTGCTGCGTGAGAGAATTATCAGCCTCGATGGGTAAAGTGCCTTAACTGAGGGTTTGCTTGTAAAGGCCTGTGCAAAATGTGCACCTATAGATGTCTGAAAAATTAGCACATGATGCATTCATGTGTATGGGGAGGTGCTGGAAGAGAACAGAGAGAGGCAGGGGTCCAACCTGAGCATCAGTATGTAAATATTTTATTATGAAAGACAGCTGAGAGGCTGTGCTCACACTCAGCGACTCCAGCAGAAATTACATTCACATCCTCGCCACAGCAGAGAGCCACTTGCTCCACACTGATTAATGTACGACAGTGATTTTTGCAGTCGCATGGCGTCAGTAATAAAGGAGAGTCTGTGAGTTACAATCAGCTCCTAATGACGGTATGTATTGTTCCAGTGTCAGCATTTAGCAATTTGAGCCTTGTCATGGAAATAATCTAATATTACAATCTTTGCAATATCAGAATATTTACATAAAAAATATCTGGTGTGGCTTTTAGCCGTGTGATTCTTGGGACGGCGACACCAGTTTGTGATTAGCAGCTCGCCCTCATCGCTCCAGGCTGAAATCAGCAACCACTGCATGGATTTCCATGAAATTTAATCCATGGATAAATAGGATGTATTATTCCTTGGTTGTTCCTTTAGCACCAACATAAGTTTGCTGTTTTTTGGCTCTTGTGTGAAATATTTTCAGCAGGTTGTAATTGTAACTCATAATGGATTTCAATAAATTGATTCATCTGATTAATTTCAAACATGCAACATCAATCACCTTCCATAAGTGAACCAGGGTTTTATTATCACATTGAGTAACTGACAAAATATGATTGATTGCAGTTTTTCATTCAGACTTGTGAAGATTTGTCGACAAGAAAACCGAGTCGGTCGGAGACCTTACGTGTTAAACATTGGCCTGATACTACAGTGATTGTGATAATGTTTATCATTGTCATGGCATACAGCCTCACAGAGCTGTGAGCGAAGCTGTAGAATTGATATGGTTTCGTATGTCACATTACATCATCAAACATTAGTTTTAACTTGATTTTAGTTCCCATACTCGCCATTGCTTCAAATGTGCAACCATTTCTGTGTCCACTCTGGTGAGGTCGATGGCATGATCAGATATTAGACTGCCAATAGCACATAAACCTTTGGGATTAGAGAGGTGTAATCTTAGACCAGCATAGATGATGGAACATGCTGCCCACCACTCCGAGATGTATTGATTAGCCTGTAATGTCTGTGGCCTCGTCCTAAAGCTAACATTTGAACAGTCTCAAGATCTTTAAAGGATAAATGTGTTTATTTTTAAATTTTGCATATTTTATCAGCACCTGTTCTTCTGCCTTACAGATTTGTCTAAGAATCGCTTCACAGAAATCCCTCCAGAGGTGTGTCTGTTTGCCCCCCTGGAGTCACTCAACCTCTACCACAACTGCATAAAGTGTATTCCAGAAGCCATCATCAACCTGCAGATGCTGACTTATCTTGACATCAGGTGAGTGACTATTCATCAAAAGTGAACATTTCTCGCTCAGAAAGCGCATGTTCCTCATTTCAGGGCTAGTTCTTATGTGAAGTAGAGCCATTTCCTCTTTTGTGTAAAACCAGTGACCAGAGACTGTTGCATTTTTTAAATGTAGGTCAACGTTTTATCTTTTTCTACAGTCGAAATCTCTTGTCGGTTCTGCCAAAATACTTGTTCAGCCTACCCCTCAAAGTTCTGCTTGTGAGCAACAACAAGCTTGTAGCCATCCCGGAAGAGATTGGCAAGGCCAAAGAGCTGATGGAGCTGGTGAGCAGTGGGTGTGTGTGTTGGTGTGTACGGACTGTATGAACAGATCCCGCTGCCGGAGTAATCCTGTTTTCAACACTTTGCGTCCCCCTGCAGGATGTGAGCTGTAATGAGATCCAGGTACTCCCAGCTCAGGTGGGGCGACTTCAGGCCTTACGAGAACTCAACATCAGGAAGAATTGTCTTCACATGCTGCCTGAAGGTCAGTCAGTCAAATGTCCCATCAAGCATGAAGTCTGAAATATAATTACTATCATGATGCTGAACCTCTTTGGGATTCTAACACGTGTAGGTCACAAGATACCCGTTCTTATTTTTTGTATGTATCTGAAACAAAAGAAATATTTTTATGGAGAATGTATATTGCATTTCAATTAGAAGATGTGAATGTTTTATCCAGATGGAAGGAGTTTTCCTTAAAGATGACCGGTATTACAGGAATCATTAACTTGACTGAATACTGTAGTACGGACAGAAACCACTGTACCTCATCCTCTTCTGGAACTTATATTAAGCTCCTCAACTTCACCTGCAGATACAAACTCCTAGGGGTCTCTCTTGGATTTAATATACAGTAGCTCAAAACAGAAAGGAGAGTTTGTGTCAGGTTTTCAGGTTACAGCGCACTGATGAGCTCTAACCTAAGCTATCAAAGCCTGTCTTGTGTTGGTTGCCCAGTGGAAGCAGTGTATCCATCATATTCACAAAAGCTGTTGATGAAACTGTTCATGTCTGGGCTTGCAGAGCTGGCGGACCTGCCTCTCATCCGACTTGACTTTTCCTGCAATAAGATCACAGAGATTCCTGCAGCCTACAGGAAACTCAGGCAGCTGCAGCACATCATCCTAGACAACAATCCTATGCAGTCTCCACCCGCCCAGGTTGGCGCTTTCATCTCATCACTGTTTGTGTGTAGAATGCAGGCCTTTAGTACTGAGACCTGCCTGGCATGCATATGGTTGATGTGGCAAGTTGTGGCAACATAAAACTGATGCAGTGTCGCCATCTAGTGGGTGAAACAACACACGACTAGTGGCTACAATAACACTTTCATTTTTCTGTTCTAGATCTGTCTCAAAGGTAAAGTGCACATATTCAAGTACCTGAACATCCAGGCGTGCAGGACGGACAAGAAGCCGGATACCCTGGACCTCCCCTCCCTTGGCAAACGCTGCCTCCCACAGCAACTTACAGATAGGTACCGATCCTCATCTATTTACAGGATGATGTCAGCATTATGTTGTGCACATGTGGTAAACTGTTCCATAGTCAACACCTAATATACAATTTGTTTTGCACATTTCCAGCATGGAGGATTTTTATCCCAGTAAGAACCATGGCCCTGACTCTGGTATTGGTAGTGACAATGGTGACAAGAGGCTGTCGACGACTGAGGTCAGAATCCAGGCATCAAACATAATCTGACTGCCAGTGTATCATGACTATATTATCACGTTGTGCAGCTTACCTGTTGTGGTCAAAGTGATTCTGTTAGCAAGGTAGTAACTCATCATTCATGGAAACAGTTGTGTGTTCAGACAACACAACGCAGTTAACAAAACAAGAGCACATAGATAAAATAAAGGTTAAGTAAGTAGGGTGACTAGAGTGAAGGATATCTGCCAGCAAGTCGGAGCTAACAAGCTAGGTAGGCTGAATGAAAGCAGGTGTGCGGGCAGATGGTGGGTCATGTGTCACTGGCTGTTGGGGGAAGCTCTCTGAGGAAGACAGGGAGACATGAAAGTCACAGTCTAGGATTAAAGCACCTGTGTGGGAGTTCCTTCTGTCCCAGAGGAGCAACAGAATGCTGCGAGATACTCAGTGAAAGATGGAAACAGTCAAAGTCAGAGTGACCTGCAACGAGTCAGAGCCAACATGTATATGACTCTAAATCAGCTCTGATTTCAACTCCTGGGATTCACACCCCGTTTTCTCCTCATTCTGCAGCCGTCAGACGACGACACTGTCAGCCTGCACTCTCAGATTTCAGAGACGGCCCGGGCCGACGCCCTTTCACTCCTCTCCAAAATGGACTCTTGCAAAGGTCACAGAAAATAAGTATCACTTATTCCCATTGAAAGCAATAACGGAGACTCTGGGATTATAGAATGAAGTGCCTAAAATATGACAGTGTGTATGACGATCGCGGATGCTTCCTCCCTCTATCAGATCAGGATGTCTATGACTTTATAGAGCCCAACCCGGACGAGGATCCTGCTCTGTCAGAGTGTGATGGGCAGCAGAGTCATGTGTCTTGTATAAAGGTATGAACTAAACCCTTTTAAGAAAACGGATGGTCGCAGACATGAAAGAACCGTATTGAAAGAAAATCAGGCGGCGGTCCGCAGGAAATCGATTGCTCTAGTCACTGGATCCTTACATGCTGTGTGTGTGTGTGTGTGTGTGTGTGTGCGCGTGTATATGTGTGTGTTCCAGGAACTGGAGAAAGTTCTCAACATGTCTTACCAAAACAAAGAAAAAGATATGAGGCAGGAGGAGTCAGGGTGAGTTTATCAGTCGATACAGCCATCAAACAAATGACTGTTACTCTTCTTCCTCTGATGATGCAGGTTTGTGATCACCCATGATTGATTAACTGATTTCAAAGTATCTCATTACATAGATACTTGTTGTGGAGGCCTGCTTTTTTCTTATTTTTTTTAAAGCCTTAATCATTTAGAGTTGGTGATGAGTGAAAAAGTTGTAAGCATAAGCTTGGATTCTCTGGGTGTCGTGTAGTCTTTTCACATTCTATACTATGTGAAGAAATGTTGAACAGCAATGGTGTTCTTTCTGAACAGTTATTATAAACTTTCGTTGCAGTCTGGAATCTGTTAAGTGCTGGAGGTTAAATGATTTGCGGAGGCATGTGCTCCCATCTGTTTAGTACAGAGGCTGGAACAAAACCGTAGAAGTCAGGAGTTTCCTGATGCCAGATTTCAACTAGTCACCCGGAACAGTAGTGATAGAAAAACACAAAGTTCTTATTATTATTGTTATTGTGCAGCTGGTGCTCTTTGTGAATGATGTCATTCTGTATATTTGTCGGCAGCTATAACGAAAATTGGTGCAGCTTTTACAGTCTCAGCAACAAAATATGGTGGAAAAGATGAGTTTGGATGACATTAAGGTCACACTCTTTCAGAATCTGTTGTGTGGTGATGAGGAGCAGTATTATGTTGCTGGAAAGACAGTAATGCTTAAATATGAGTCAGAATTGTATCTAATTGCAATCAATCTGATCCTGACCCTTTTCCCAGTTCTGATAAGGAACAGCTAGTTGAGGAAGAGGATGATGAGCTTAAAGAAGTGCTGGATCTGAGGAAGATTGCTGTTCAGCTTTTGCAGCAGGAGCAGCAGAATAGGTGTGTGGTCCTCACCCCCCCCCCCAACAGAAAGACATCACCATTCTCACTGAAACCACATTGCACTGGTTCAAAGCTCCATTCTGCTTGAATCCATCCTGGTCTTCTGTTTCTCCATCATCACATGCAGTAAATTGTGTGCTGTGTTCTCATTGGTCGGACAGTCGGCTTAGAGCAGAGATTGCTTCACAGATGCTGGTATTTTAGATTTTGTAGGCCTCAGTGAGTGTTCCTCAGTCAAATATCGCTCCATCATCACCTTTTGACCTCGTTCACCTCTCCCAGTCAGCATCACTTCACTTGCTCTCTTGTTCCCTGCTTCCTCCTCTCTGCTGCTGCACGCTTGACGAATGGCTTCTAGACGACGGTCCTTAATTTGCAGAGCAGAGAGTCTTATTCACCGGCGGAGAGTGACTGGCCGTGCACACAGGTCAATGAACTTTCTTTATCCCCTTGAATTTTGCACGTTTCACCGAGCAGATAACCACTGGTCACGTTGATGCACCGACAGCACGCTCCTCTGGTTTTTAATTTAAGCAATTTTACATTGTGCAGATAAATGACCCCCCCATATATCACGTAACAGGAGTCAACGCAGTCGTGTAGCTCTGTAATGACTCATGCATCTGTTTGCATCGTGCAGGTTCCTGAGTCACTCAGGGAGCTCCAGCAGCAAACCTAGGCCCCCGCCTCAGACGGTCCGCAGGTACGTCCTGTCCAGTCCGGCTGGCCAGAGAGACACAGGGGCACCTGGACAGAGAGGGACAACCAAGGGCAGACACATTAGTCTAGCATACTGTAGTTGGTCATGTGTACAAAAGTAGTAAATTTTAGGTGGATGGTTTTTTATCAGAATGTACTGAAGCCTATTTTCATCTTGTTTTATCAAAAAATTTAAAATTAGGAAATATTTCACTTGCAATATGACGTGACTACATCAGGTGCTAGAAGAACTAGTTAGCAGATGTTTTGGATGGTTTAAAATAACTCTATTCACTGTTTACCTCTTAATCTATTTTTAAATTGAATGCTTTATTCTTTATTTCATTTAGTGTATCAAAAAAAACTGTCAGGAAATAAACTTTAATATTTCTTTATCTGATCAGTTTAGAAGTTCCAAATGTTAAATCTGAAATCTATTGGAAAAAAGAGGTAAATGCAGATTAGAGGTAATGAAGCTGTTTTTGTGTAATGAATGAATTAAAAGTCTTACTTTGTTAAAAAAAAAAAGAGTTGACAGGGCAGTTCTGTGCTACTGTACTCATGATGTTATCTGATGCTTCATCCTAGTGCTTCTCTGGATGAGGGCAGTAGTGGCGCATCAGTGCTAAGCGGACAGGTAGGGACATTTACTTTAAATAATAAAAATAATATTTCATGTTCTCAGGGTGATGCAGAGACATATCTTAATTTTTTTAATACGTGCCTTTGCAGCCCTCCTCTTCATGCTCCTTTGATGGCGGCCTCAAGACGGATCCGATTGATTCAGAGCCAAAATGGCCCGAGGTCCCGCCTGTTCTTAATCAGAATGAAGATCGCAAGAGGAACAAGTACCTGAGAAAGGATTACCTGAAGGTATGAGCCGGCACACGTCTCATATTTGTTTTTCTCCTGAACTTTATGGTACCGTCATTATATAAGGCGACATCTAATGAATGTGTGTCGATCATATTCCGTTTTTCTTGATACTGTATTCCATTTGAGTCGAGAGTATAAAATGAAATACGAGATTTAAAGTGAACTAAACATGTTTTTCTTCTCCTGACAGTACAAATGTCAGAGTGCTCGGAAAAGCTCCAGCGAAAATGATGATTGTGAGGTTAGTCTGGATGAAAGTTGAAATAAATGTATATTTTAGAAGTTGTGCCGTGTCTCATTGTGACTGTGATGAATGTGTCATCTTCAGGATAGGCTGCGATGTGCTGACTTCAGCACCACTCTGACGGTTTTTGGACTAAAGCCCAGATCAGGTATCACTACAGCTTGTTTTATGATGTTATTGTTCTAACTTACATTGTACTGTAATTTTATTTTTTGAATCACGTTTTTCTTCTGGTGTTGGGTGATGTATCATCCGTAACAGCTGCCTAAGGGTTGATGTTATAGTATAAAGAATTGCAGTTGAGTCAACTTGAAAGCTTGTTTGTCCTTCTTTAAGGTGGTTTTTCCTCTGAATGTGGGGTGGGGGGGCGGGGGTTCTGTAGAACTATTAAATGTAACTTAAGTCATTCTTCCATTGATTAGATAGTATCTAAAATGTTGTAATCTTATCAGTTGTTATTCCAACTTTTCTTGAATACCCAGTTGGGTAGTTAATCCTTACATGTATTTTTCAGACCAATAAAGTCATAAAATACTAGTTTATATGATACAGTATAAACTATAATACTAGTTTATATTAGACAGTTGTTATTTTTTGCTACAAGAGAATACAAGATAATGGATGATGTCAGTGAGTTCATCTATTCTGACTGGGGGATCCCAAGGCGTTCCAAAGGCCAGTCTTGAGATATAATCTCTCCACCTGGTCCTGGGTCTGCCCTTAGGCCTCCTCCCAGCTGGACATGCCAGGAACACTTCCCTAGGGAGTTGCCCAGGAGGCCTCTGCACCAGATGCCCATACCACCTCAGCTGACTCCTTTCTAGGAGCAGCGGCTCTACTCTGAGCCCCTCGCAAATAGCAGGTCATTTATTCATGAAGACAAAGATGCAAGGAAGATGAAGATTAGAATATTAGTTTAGAAATTGAGATTTCTTGCCTTGATATCTGGACACAAAGTGCTGTATCTCCAGATATCAAGGGGCTCATCGGGTACATTTCATTTATCTTATCTCCTGGAAGGCCAGTGTTTTATGTGTCTGTCATTACACTGCCCTTTTGATCAGGTGTTGCTATTTCCACTGTCTTATTTCTATCTGACTGCTTCTTTTGTTATTCTAGCCTTCATCAGAGGAAATCGTCAGGAGTACGCTTCCACAGATCCCAGTTTCACCATGAGGAGGAAGATGGAGCACTTGAGGGAGGAATTGGAACAGATAGGACTCTTGCGGCAGGTTAGGAGCCTTTCAACTCGTCTATTTTCCAAGGCTTTAATCCAGTTTCTTGCACCCACAGGCATTTTCTTAGTTGCCATAGAGATAGCTTGTTTGTAAAATCGTGCCCCCTTACTTCAGTTGCTGTGTGTGAGGACAGTGTCATCAGGTTGTTGTTGTTTGCGTGTCTGCAGAACATTGAATCCAGACTGAAGGTGTTGCTCCCAGATGATGTTGGCGCTGCTCTGATGGACGGGGTTGTTCTTTGCCATTTAGCCAATCACATTTGCCCGCGGTCGGTTGCAAGTATCCACGTACCGTCTCCCGCAGTGGTAAGCACAATAAAACTCCAAATACGGTCTTATTGATTATAGGTCACAACAAATTCATCAGAATTGTCTTCAATAACTTTGACGTTCCGGCCTCCAGCCAAAGCTCAGCATGGCTAAATGCCGAAGGAACGTGGAGAACTTCTTGGATGCCTGCAAGAAGATGGGTGTCACGCAGGTAATTTTTGGGCCATCATTCTCATTAAGGGAATTTTTTTGTGTATTTTTCATGTCATCCATGTTTTTATTTCTCATTATATTACATTATATTTCTCATTTATATTTATTTTGCGATCTGATAAGGATATTAACTGGTGTGCTTTGGAACACACAGCAAACTATGGACTAATGTCTGCAAGTTATGGCATGTTTAATCACTGTTCTGGTCTTCACAAACTTTTACTTGATGGAAATGAGATAAATGTTCTAATATTTCATTACATTTCCCAGTAATGTAAACTTCAATCCTTATTGCTTTTTGTTTTCTGATGTAATTTACAAAGGTTATGTTTAAGATGCTGTCACACATTTCCGTCTTCACCAAGCATAAAGGAGGTTATTGGTATTTAATTTATGTTGCTCAAAGCACCAAAATCATCATCTTGAGCCAACAAACCTTTTATGTCTAATTTGCTGATTGTAAACCAAAGACATCTTTCCGCCCCCTCAGGACAAGCTGTGTCTTCCACATCACATCCTAGAGGAGCGTGGTCTGGTGAAGGTGGGGGAGACCGTCCAGGCTCTGCTGGATCTGTCTCCGTTGAAGCCCACGCAGCTGTCGGCTGTTTGACACAAGCTTTAACGTTGTCCGGCTGACTCTTCTCCCCTGTCCAAACTAACCTCCCATTGCCAGGGACCAGAGAGCCCATCTGGGCGAGGACCCGGTGGAGTCTGATTGAAGCAGGAGTCAGGAGGCAGAAATGCTCCTGTCTCCTTATATGATGTCAGCTGCCGCTCACTTCCTGCCCATCGCATTTTCACTTTCATCCTGTTCCTTGTTACCGGGACCATCCTGTGTGAGTGTGGATTAGCAATGTGACTGTGTGTTTCCTGTATCAGCTGCACAGACGAACAAAAGGATGATTTTACAGAAAGACCACTCAACATGGTCAGTTGTTGTCGAGCATGCAGCTCCTGCAGCACTGACAAAATGTTATGCTGGTATTGGAGACAGTAGTTTTGAGAAGATGACAGACATGAAACTCACTGTTTCATTAAACAGACGTAAGCTGCATGCTTGCCTCAACACCATAAAATACTGACTTTCTCTGCTTTGTGTGGAAATTATTTTCCAACAAATGTATTTTTAAATTTGTTTTTTTACACACTCATTTATTTTTTTTCCTACATATCTATCATCACATCCCACCTAAATCCACAGCAAAACGTGGTTTGTAAGTTGCTTCAATTTGATTTGCAGAGCAACATATTTAGTCACAGCTCCACTGCTTTCTGAGCGAAACGTGTGAAAACTAGAATTCAAGCTGCACTAGTTTTTTTGTACAATTGATTTAGAGGTATTTAAATTACTGTACAAATTGCATCCAACTGCAGAAAATGAACTTACCTAAGTTTTGTAGGAAGTGGCACTTCACCACTGTCAGAATGTGTGCTTTGCTGTGGCCAAAACTTTAATGGTTCTTTTTTTTTTTTTTGTAGCATTTTTTTTTGTTGTTAATGCAGATTTTCTGTTTCTGACACACTCTGTATTGAAACTTTTCTAAAGCTTTTATGATTTCTTCCTAGTCTTTGCCAAGGACCATTTCAGCAGTGTTTTATTGCTATACCTAATCCCCAGAAGAAGCATGTCCAAACCACGTGTATTTGTGAGTGGAGGGCCTACAATGCTGCATTCCTGCAAACCTTCCACACATGGGATGGTCAGGCCTCCCTGCTGTACATGATTCTGATACAATTAATTATCAGGGAAATTATTTATGTATTTATTGGTGTGCTTCATATTTATACGTTGTTGATTTTTTTGCCTACAAACTCTGACTGTGCATTCTGAAGAGGTGCAGCTGAACTTTTTGCATTGTTTTACATCAACTAATGACTCCAGATGAAAAAATGACTGAAAGAAGCAGGAAGTGTAACACAAACAGCTGTTTCTGCTATACATATCATCTATTTTAGTTAGTATTTGAAATTGTTTGTTACACTGGTGTGACAAGTGAATCACACTTTAAAATGAGGTCTCCAACATAGGAAAAAATATACTTTAAATTATTAGGTAATATGTGATATAAAAATCAAAAAGGTTTGATCTCATAATAGAATGATTTCTAGAAATTAGAGGCATAAAATTGTTTTTTTTTTAAAAAGCATTCTTCACTTTAAAGACAAATGGCTTTTACTGGTTGTCTGCTGTCCCAAATGATTAATAGAAACAAGTGAAGCTGTTTTGTGCTGCAGGAAAGCCCAGTAAATAATGTCAAGAGGAGTTAATGCTGCTTCAGCTTCAGTCCACAAGTATCATCCTGTTCAACAGCATTGGAACATGTAAAATCAGCCTTAAAGAAGGGTCATTCTTTTTTCTCAGTCTAGTGTAATGTTGTACCAAATTTGTGAAATGCACCTGCAGTGTGTTTATTAGTATTCAGTCAATTTCTTTCTTTCATTCCATTGTATTTTTTGTACATTTTTCTACATTAGCTTTTCTGCTGATGAGCTACAGCTCTGGATGTTCTGCTATATGGGAGGAGAATAAAGACAGAGCTTAACAGGTCAGACAAGTCAGTAGTTTGTAGTACATAGCAACCAATCTGAGAGACTTCACTCAGTCATGACTGACATTAACCGAGTTCTCACCACCCTGCTCTGTCGGTCTCTGAATGGGCTGTTGAAAAGATTTGTGTTATCCTTTTCTAAAGAAAAGAGATGACAAAGATCTAGGATAATTCAGAGCTTCCAGTTTCTCACGAGTAAAATATGCACAGATCCGCTAAGATTTTTCCTTATGCAGAAAAGCCTGCTGACTTTCTATGAATGCCAGGTCTTGAGTCTACCTCTGGAAATCTCCATTAAATGCTCTCCTGCTGCAGCAGACGGTTGATCTCTAATGCTTCTTCTTGTCAAACATCAACCATGGAGGCTTTTTGAAGGATGGACAGATAAACATACAAGAAATTTATAATGCTATGAAGTGTGCAACATTTAATCAGCATCGTAGAAACGTTGATTTCAAAAATAAACTAAAAATTGTAGCATGAAGCACTAAATTAGCAATACAGTAGCTGAGAAGAGTCTCACAGTGAAGGCATTATCACTGTTATCAGCATTGTAACGTCTCAGTCTCTGCATTCAGAGTCGACGATAAAACTGAACTGCTGTGTAACCTTCCAAACTTTTATTCTGTTTTTTTATCAGGGTATTTGGATGCAAGAGGTCCCAAAGGCTTAACGTTTAAAACTGTTGCTAAAAATGTGTTACTTTATTCCACTGCTGCCTCTTACATTACTGTACATGTTCATGTTTTGTTCAGCAGTGACTTCATGTTCATGGTTTTAAGTTAGATGAGCAGAAAGAGAGAAGGGATTTTCATGATGTTGGCTCTGAGTGAATCGCGGTGTAAAAATGGGCAGTCTCATCACAGTGTCATTACTTGAACTGCTGACTCATCACTTACTGTTTTGTTTTTAAATTAACTGTTTCGCTGGAAATGCAACATCTGCTTGTTTTGCAATCAGAACCTTCCACCCATTCATCCATCTTTAACTGTTTATCCTGGGCCTGGTCACAGAGGCAACAGTGTAAGCAGGGATGGTCATACTTCCCTCTCCCCAGACACCTTATCTAGCTTTTCCAGGGGGATCCTGAGGCGTTCCCAGGCCAGCCGAGAGACATAACTTTTTCAGTCTTATTTCAATGCAAAAAAACACTGTCTTATATTCGGGCCAATACAGTAATCCCTCCAGCGTGCTCTAGGTCTTCCTCGAGGTCTCCCAGGAAGACATGACCTTTTTCTGATCGAGAACCATGGCCTCAGATTTAAGTGGTGCTGATCCTCATCCCACTCGCGTCACAGTCAGCTGCAAACTGTCCCAGTGCACGCTGAAGGTCTATGTTTGATGAGACCAACAGGACAACATCATCCACAAATGGAAAGATGAAATCCTTTGGTCCCCAAACTGGACTCTGGACCCTCTGGATCCTGGCTGCAACTAGAAATTCTGTGCATAAAGATTATGAATAGATAGAGGGCAGCCCTGTCGATGTCCAACATGCACCTGGAACAGGTCTGACTTACTGCCCGCAATCTGAATTTTTTTTTTGGTAAAGTTGTTTTGTTTGTAAAGAATTACGACCATGATGGAGTTACTCCTTCCGATTAAACTGTGGGGCTTCCCTGCCCATCCCTTCTCTATGTGAGTAGATGCCTCACTAGAAAGGATGAGTAGGTCCCTTTACTTCTACTTTAACTGTTGGTAGAGAACTGTGACTTTTGTTTTTTGTGCCAAATCATGAAGGTAACCTTTAATCACTGTTCAATAAAAGAAACTATCCTATAAATTCTTCAGCTCTGTCTGGTGCAGGTAAAAATCCTCCAGTGTAAAAACCTCAAATGAAAGATTAGACTTGTGTCTTTTATTATCTGATTCTTATCTGTGACTCCAGATCTCACTGATGTTACAGTTAATGGAAGGTATTTTTTTAAAACCTGGGAGCATGTTTTTATGTAATAAACAGTCATGTCAGACTGGCTGTGATGATTTTGTTTGTATAGTCATCTCATCCAAAGAAAACAGTGAAACAGTCATGTCTAAATACTACACTGCCAAGAAAATTCCAATTGACTGTATGTCAGCTTTTTGTATTTTAAATCAAAGAAATTGCATGCAAGAATACGAATGGCTGAAGCAAAGCCTGTGTACATATCATCTGTATATTCCAGGGATTTCTTAAAAAAATAAACAAGTCTAATTCTTTGCAGCTCGCCCCATCTTGTCTTAATTGCATGCAATACTGAATGTGCCTGATTCTACAGAACTGAGACATGACAAAATCCTAAACTAGATAGCTCAGAGCTTTTAACTCTGACTGTTTTCATGTGACTCCCAACAGCTCAGACTCTTCATCTGGAGTTGGCATTTCTTGTATTCCTATTTGTAGCTTGTTTTATTTCCCCTCTTAGATCTGGTTCACATCTCTCATCCTTTTTGTTTTTCCTTCTCAAAGTCTGAAAGTGTTTTTGGTTCTTTTCAGATTTTATAGTTTTCATCCAGCTCCCTTTCATATTCTCCCTCTCTCTCTTTCTCTCTCTCTCTCTCTCTCTCTCTCTCTAAGTTCAATCTACTTTGTGTCATGGATGACTACTGAATGTCCTGGAATTTTTGGAGCAAAAACATAGTTTCTCGTTAACCTGAGTCTGTAGGCGATTAATCATGGGTGCAAATGGTCATTTCTCTTGTTGTTATTCAACATTTGGAGATTTGGCATAGATCTTAAAGGGGTCCTATTACGAAAATCACACCTTTTCAGGTCTCTACATATACATAGTGGTCCTCTCTAACCCAACCAACTCCTAGAATCTGGTAAAAAAAAAAATGCTTCCTTCATCAATAGATATTTGGAGTTTTAGGAATTCATGGCCCGGACTGAATCAAAATGATCAGATTTTGCTGGAGTGGTATTTGTAACGTCACAAAGCCACTCTGATTGGACAGTAATTTTTTATTTTTTTTATTTTATATATTCAATTCCCGAAGGGAAATTAGTGGCACTCTCTGGACTGGCAGAGAAGTAATTTAGAGCAGTGCAGGACATTTATGAGGACTGTAAGACAGTGGTGAGGTGTGCTGTAGGTGTGACAGACGAGTTCAAGGTGGAGGTGGGACTGCATCAGGGATCAGCTCTGAGCCCCTTCTTGTTCGCTTATGGTGATGGACAGGCTGACAGACGAGATTAGACAGGAATCTCCATGGACTATGATGTTTGCAGATGACATTGTGACCTATAGTAAGAGCAGGGAATAGGTGGAGGACAAATTAGAGAGGTGGAAGTTTGTCCTATAAAGGAGAGGAATGAAGACAGAGTACGTGTGTGTGAATGAGAGGCACCCAAGTGGAAGAGAGGTTACAAGGAGAAGAGATCAAGAAGGTGGAGGATTTTAAGTACTTAGGGTCAACAGTCCAGAGCAATGGAGAGTGTGGAAAGGAAGCAAAGAAGCGTGTACAGGCAGGATGAAACGGGTGGAGGAAAGTGCCATGTGTGATGTGTGATAGAAGAGTTTTGGCTAAAATGAAAGGAAAGGTGTACAAAACTGTGGTGAGACCAGCAATGTTGTTTGGTCTAGAGACAGTGTCACTGAGGAAAAGACAGGAGACAGAGCTGGAGGTAGCAGAGATGAAGATGCTGAGGTTCTCTTTGGGAGTGACCAGGAATGGATAGGATCAAGACTGAGTACATCAGAGGGACAGCACAAGTTAGAGGTTTTGGAGATGAAGTCAGAGAGGCCAGACTGAGATGGTTTGGACATGTCCAGAGGAGAGATAGTGAATATATTGGTAGAAGGATGCTGAGTTTTGAACTGCCAGGCAGGAGACCTACGGGAAGACCAAAGAAGAGGTTTATGGATGTAGTGAAAGAGGACATGAAAGTAGTTGGTATGAGAAAAGAGGATGTATTTGTAACGTCACAAAGCCACTCTGATTGGACAGTAATTTTTTATTTTTTTTATTTTAGGGTTAGATGGAGGCAAGAGATTCGCTGTGGTGGCCCCTGAAGGGACAAGCCTAAAGGAAAAGAAGAAGACTCTAGTTCAGTGGTTCTTAACCTGGGTGCAATCGAACCCTAGGGGTTCGGTGAGTCGGTCTCAGGAGTTTGGTAGAGATGGAGGTCAAGACACACACACACACACGATGTGTCAGGTGTTTTTGCCGAACATGCATGAATCAATGTGTACATTTGACATATTGTGTAATTTCGTGATGACACGCCCCCCTTAGCCATCACTGGCTGCAGATGATCACGCTACATTGATTAGCCTACCTGTGCTACATGGGCTTTGGCGCACTCAGCAGTTGATTTATGCCTGTCATGATGGTACGTCATCTGATTGCTTTCTTAATATTTTAATTTATAGTAACTATGTTGAGAAAAATAAGAAAGTGGTTGGACGAATATGTGCAACTTGAATTTACATGTACTGTATAACGGAACGTGATGGGAGTCAGCGTTCTGCATGACTTGCAATGTCAAGTTGAGCAACTCTAGTCTCGCACTATCAAAAATAAAGGAACACTTCCTTCGGCTGCATGGAAAGCAAAAGAAATAGACTTTGCTGTGAAAATGACATTAGAGCAGCACTTGCCAAGGTGAAGCCACATATATCTGAACTGGTCTCTCAATAACAACAGAAGTCACAGTGAGTTGTAGGTAGGTAATTTCATGTGAGTTCATGCACTGTCTTGGTTTTGTTCTTTGAAAAAGGTGACATTAATGCACAATTCATTAAATACACTAGTAAAACATATACTTACGTCTTAAATTTAAAAAAAAAAAAGTTTTTAATTTTTTTACTAAAGAAGGTTTCGGTGAGTGAGCATATGAAACCGGCGGGGTTCGGTACCTCAAACAAGGTTAAGAACCACTGCTCTAGTTAGTCAAATCAAATCACATGCATATGTTAGTGTGTACAGGGCCTGAACAAACAAACGCATAACACAGTGAGTACACGTAGGGACCTGTACTCATTGTACGCAGAAGGAGGTAGGCTGGCGGGCAGCTCCTGCTTGGTGCGCCCCAAATGAGCTACTTGTAAGGGGGACGGCGCCTTGCTCAAGGGCACCTTGGCAGCGCTCCGGAGGTGAGCTGACACCTACCACTGTCAGCTCGCCTCCAAGTGTTTTTTTGGGCGGGAGCGGTAATCGAACACCGATCTCAGAACATTGGACAACCCGCTCTACCACTGGGCCACTGCAGCCCCAATTGACGATATTGATTCTCCGAGGACGGAGTTTGTTCATGCTATGGTAACATTGTGTGGTAATGTCTTAGCTCAAAGCTAGACACTGAAATTTCCTCACAAGCTGTTGAACTCAGTTCGTATTTGGCTAACTAGGTCCACTTCAGTCGTGTGTGTGTGTGTGTGTGTGTGTGTGTGTGTGTGTGTGTGTGTGTGTGTGTGTGTGTGTGTGTGTGTGTGTGTGTGTGTGTGTGTGTGTGTGTGTGTGTGGTTCGTGATCAGGCTAAGGTACCAGTGTGTGGTAACGACCTGGATCAGAGCTACACACTGAACTTTCCTCACAAGCTTTTGAATTCAGCTTGCATTTGGCTAACTAGTTAGCAGTCAGGTGTGTGTGTCCGCTCGAGGCTATCCCCAGCATCACAGCGAACACATAACCAGTTACACATCAATTAATAATTCAGAACAATTGTCTGTTTTTTTGGTGAATGAAAGCAGCTTTAGTTCTTCTGAGTGATCGGAGAACTGCGTGTATCTTACCGGTAAAATCCCATGTTTAATTAGTTTGCGTTAGCTTAGCTCCCGTGATATCCACGATCTGTCATTGTCCATGACGATTCTCGGAGAACACAGCTTTAATTATCTCAGCAGCTGGTCTGATCATGTTTACACAATGAGCCACGAGTCGTTGTTCAGCGAAGACTGGGGAACACGAGGAAGCAGGTCCACGCTTAGCCCCGAAAAATCAACCGTCATATCATGAAAACCAGGAACTAAGAGCTACGACCCATTACAACGGACGTTTTGAGATTGGAAATGGATTTATCAATACTCAATCAAAGATATTGAGGACCACGGATCGCTTTGCAAGACATTTCAAAAACAGTGTAGCTGGACATCTGACAGCTGAATGACATGAATTTAAAAAAGTATAATAAGGGACCTTAAAAGAACAACTCACTGTATTCCAGGGATCAGCGCTGATGTATTGGTATTGTTAGTATTCCCGTGTGCAATAATAAAATGTGCAGTGTTCTTTATTTGTACTATAAAATATTTTTTGGGTTACTTTATCATTATATTATGTATGAGTTGTAACGCCAATAAATAGGCTGTATACAGTTTTCTGCACCAGTTTTCTTATTTCAACCGTAGTCTCTATCTCTAGCACTCCTTCATTTTTCCAATTTTCTTGTCTGTTTCCTCCTCCTTCACATAGTAAGCATGCTCCTTTGCCTCATTGATCCATTCCTTTCCTAATTCTCAGCAGCAATAGTGCAGTTCCTCATCAGATCCCTGTCCTCCATCATTCTTCTCTTACCTGCTCCATCCTGCCATCCTTTGGTTTTTCTGCCTCTAGGCTTCTCCTCTTGATCCCATTCCAGTCTCTCCTGCTGCCCAGATGTCCCTTCAACTGTTGTGTTAGAATATCCAGCCGCTAGATTTCTATCCCGTGGTCGCCCACCTGAGTCTGCTGCTCAAGCTTTTTCTTCTGACTCCTCTCCAAGTGAATTCAGGCAACCATATGGTCCTGTCTACTTTACCTGGACTCGTGTTATTGGCTGGGTTAGTTGACTACTTTAAAAAGCTTAATATACATTATAATGTATTGCTGATTTAAATTAAACATTTGAATCTGACAACTAACTGGCAAAATATAATGGAGTAGATGCAGATGAGAGTTCGACTGAGCTTTCATCATGGAAACATTTTGTGAGGGGATATTGCTTTTCTGTGCATTGACAGGATGGGATGGCTCTCTGACTGTAGCTCACATCATGTAGTCATTCTAGGTTTCTAATTGCTGAATTAAATTTTGAAATCGCCTAAATAATTGTATTTAAATGTTTGGCATGTACTCAAACAATTAGAAGTGCTGACAGTTTCATGAAGAGACAAGAGTCTGAAATAGCAATAGACCCCCTTTTTTCTGTCTTTTTCTATTCTTCCTCAATAGTATGTGCACACACAAAAACAGACTACACTATTTAGATCCAGGATCATTACTCATTTATTCCTGGTATTACATATTTCAGTGTGACACCTTTAGCTTGTCGCAAGAACAGTTTAAACCTTCCACCCACCCTATCAGTTCGACACACACCACCTCCCACTGCTGCAGAGGGAGAACACTATCTGACATTCAAGTAAGTACAAGTGTAATTACATTACAAAGTCAATTAATAAGTAATAAAGTCAATTACACTCAGTGCTGAAAACAAGTGCATTCTCATTTCTGTTCAGTGTTTGTTGTTGCTGTTTCTTTTGTTTCTTTGTTGTTGTTACACAAAAAATGAAATTCTAATGGCCAGGAAATCATCTCTAGCTCTTTCTGCTACACTAATCGTCATTCTGAGCTGCAGTTCTACTTTTAATGGAATTACAGGCTGGTCCTGAGTTATTGGTCAATAAACTTAATAAGGACGATGGTGAGCAAGTTTTTCTACGGACATAGGGAATCATTATAAATTTGAGTTTCTGCAAATGTTTCCAAAAAGTGAGTGGTGATTTATCTGGCTATTAGCTGTTCATTTTCCTCATAAATGAATAAATGTTGAGTCAGGATATGAACTGAATGCTGCTGATCTTGTCATTAAAAGCAATGCAGCAGTAAATACTGTAAATATTCTTTCCTCTCATGCAGTTTATCTGATCATTTTTTACATGGGTCACCTTGGGCATCTTGAAATTTTCTGGAACTTACCAGCCATTTTAGTGAATATCACTCAAATTAATCTTATTATTATGATTAACCAATAAATGGAAGCTATCATTAATATGCAATTTATTCTGATACCCATAGATGGAAACAACAATCTTTCATTGCACCATTGCAATTACTGTATATCATTATATTGAATTGAATTATCTTCCTGATTCTTATCTTTATAGCCAGAGGAAAACCTCTATTAGGGAACTATTATTTATCTGAAATAACTGACAAACTAATAATAATAATAATACCAGTGTGATTATAAATCCCTGCTGTGCATCTTTTGACATATCATCTCAGTCAACCAAGTTGTCTTGTTTACATCTCCTCCATTGAGAGTGAAAACTATGATAATAACTATACTATGTGTCAACACCAACCTTGTTCTTGGCAGTCTTGCCAGCGATTATGGTAAAACTGTTGACAGGCTGGACAGCTTGGCAAGTCAAAACACTTGATTCCCAGTGAGTCACATTTCCATCATATCATTACAGCAATATGGGAAATGAAAGGAGATTATTTGCCATGCAAAGACCACAATGCTTAGATAGCAGAGCACCATCATTAAGGTACGTTAGGACTGCCTTCATCAATGTAGCCGCAAAAGGACAAATGTAGCCGCAAGAGGACACAAGCCAGTGTCTAATTGTGCCGGTCCCAAGCCCGGATAAATACAGTGGGTTGTGTCAGTAAGGGCATCCGACGTAAAACTTTTGCCAAATGAAACATACGAATCAAACCTACGACTTTCATACCGGATCGGTCGAGGCCCGGGTTAACGACGACCACCATCGGCAGACTACTTTTGGTCGAAGGAGAGGAGGAAAGTGTGCCCGTAGGAAGAGAGAGAAGAGGAACGCCAAGAGTATAGGACTGAGAGTAGGGACGTTGACTGTTGGGACTATGACAGGAAAAGGTAGAGAGTTGACATGATGCAGATGCGGACGGTAGACATACTGTCTGTCCAGGAGACCAGGTGGAAAGGTAGCAAGGGTAGAAGTTTAGGAGCAGGGTTCAAGTTGTTCTATCATGGTGAAGATAGGAAGAGAAATGGAGTAGGAGTTATCTTGAAGGGGGAGTTTGTTAGGAATGTCCTGGAGGTAAAAAGAGTGTCAGATAGAGTGATGAGTCTGAAGCTAGAAATTGAAGGTGTGATGTTCAATGTTGTTAGTGGGTATGCTCCACAGGTAGGATGTGAGCTGGAGGAGAAGGAGAAATTCTGGTTGGAATTTGATGGAGTGTAGCAGAACAGACCTAGAAGTGAGAGTTGTCATTAGTGCAGATTTCAATGGACATGTTGGCACAGGAAACAGAGGTGATGAGGAGGTGATGGGCAGGTTTGGAATCCAGGAGAGGAATGCAGAAGGACAGATGATGGTAGACTTTGCAAAAAGGATGGAAAGGGCTATAGTGAATACTTTCTTCCAGAAGAGGCGGGAACATAGGGTGACCTATAAGAGTGGAGGTAGGAGCACACAGGTAGACTACATATGGTGTAGACGGTGCCAATAAGACAACATCATCTAGAAGAATCAGAGATGAAATCCTTAGGTTCCCAAACCAGACCAACCCTGGCTGCACCCAGAAATTCAGTCCATAAAGATTATGAACAAAACTGGCGAAAAAGGGCAGCCCTGCCGAAGTCCAACATGCACCTGGAACAGGTCTGACTTACTGACTTATAGATAGATGAATGGCTGGATGGCTGGATGGATAGGATAGATAGTAAGTAAACTGTCAGATTAAACAAATGCACAAAAGGAAGAATTTCAAGTTTCTTATTTTATTGTTTTGAATGTTATGATCATGCTAACCATGCACAATGTCCACAATAGTAACACAAGTATAGATGATTGTGATAGACTGTTTCTTTACATACTACTTTTTTTTTATTGTCGTTCTATTTGGCAAAAAAAAACCCATTTTTTATTCAATGTGAAACAACAGTGTTTAAATTTGCAAGCCATACAAGCAAATTTAAACTAATTTAGTCCAGGGTGTAACCTATACAATAAATGCTACTTAATACAATTCAAGAGATTTAAGATCTGTGTCAGACTGTTCATTGTCAGAAGCACACACAACTAAATGTTACATCATCAGCGACGTAACACTGTGTAAAGCTCATTTGCAGCAGAGATTAATTTCAAACTAATGTTCAAGTATAATAGGTGACATACAACAAATCCAGTAGCAAAACATGGAGGATTCTCATATGCAGCCAGAAGACACACAGTGGAGTGAAGTCACTGATCAACATCCCGACCAAATGGACATTTAACTGACACCGCCTAATTCACACAGAGCATTACAGCACAATGTGAGAAAAACTGCATCTTTATCACTGCGGGGCACATTTATATTGATTGTTTTATTAAACATTCCTACCCAGCGCAAGTCTTTTTAATCAATAGCCAAAAATAGATTTATTGGAGTCATAATATGTTACTGCATATTAACTAACAGAGCTGTCTGCTAGGGCTGAGACTTTCAAACCTCTGGAGTAGCAAAGCACACATACAGACACCTTCCTGTATTTTCATAACAGGTAATCAATTAATTATGGTGTTGTTGAAACATGTGGACTCTTGCTTTTGCTCTCTTGAATGCAATACTGATGCAACTTTATGTGCTCTATCATTTGAGCTAATAATATAATGCTTTCAAATGTGCAATACATTCATCTTGACAGCTTTGTCATCATCGTCTTCACAGAGGATGTGGAAAGTCTAATATTAAGATAAGAAGAGCAGAAGTAAGGGAATCATCTACTGCCATGAACAAGCCAATGACTGGATGTTAGTGGATTAGGAAGAGCTAAGAATTGCACTGGACCTGAGAGTCAGAAAACATGCAGGACGCTTATTAACTAGTAAGAACAAGTATTATAAGTAAGGCTCTCATTAAAATGAAATGGTGATATATTTGTCCAAGCACTCAATTACATTTCTACTAAAGAGGGTATGTATGTAATGGCAAAAGTACAAATCCAGTCATCAGTGCTCTGAGTAGTTCATACTACACCAGTGATGAGAACGCTGGGACCGCTTTAAAGAATTTGGCAACGGGGATCGATATATTCTAATGGAATGTCAATATTCAAGAGGAAATTTCAAAACTAAGATTATTAAACCTTTTTTTTTTGCTATTTCATATCCAAAAACATTTTCTTTTTCTGGCTCATTACTGTATGTCATACAAAGTACATAAAGCCAAATTTTTGGTATAACATTCCAGCAGTCAGTGGGTATGTCAATGCAATATACTGTAGATGTTGGGTTTGTAATGCAGATCACGGTGGGCAGTCACCCTTTATGGATCTGTTCCAATAAATGCTGTGACACTGAGGGGAGAAGGAGAAAAGGCATATGAATGGCTTATTTAATGCTAAGTTTATTTGAGGGCGCAGGCAGCATCCCAACAAGTTTTGAGTCTGACATGGGACTAACAACGCCCTCAATGAGGTTCTTGTTGCAGTCGTCAATGTTGTCTGCAGAAGACAGTTTGGTGTAAGTGATGCTGCCCGTCAAATCCAGCAGTTCTTCAAGAGCTTGCGTGTTGCTCATGCTGCTGTGTTGGATTTCGTGAACTGGTGAGAACTCTGGGATTGAAATCAGATCCTCCTTTGAAGCTGGACTGAAATATAACAAATCAATTACTTTGGGTGTCAAAATCCTTGAAATCTCAGCATTTAATGTTGGAACGGTGCTTAAAATGACACCTAATGACTCACCTGACCTCCATGGACTGCACTTCATCACGAAATGCCCCATCCTTTACATCAAGTGGCTCCAGCTTTATGATTGGTGGGGATGGGTGTCCCATCAGCAGGGGTGTCAGGGAGGGTGTAATTACCTCCACCTGGGACCCTCCTGCTGCTGACACAGGCAGGCTTTGTTGTCTGCTTACCTCAGCAGCTGGATGGATGCTCATCGAGGCACCGTTCCCCTTCGTTGCCCCATTCGACATACCAGCCTCCCTTTTTGCGACATTGGCATCCACTGCTTGCTTCGTCCCATTCTTGCTTAGGTAGTCTGAAACCTTAACATTTTCTCTGTGCTGTTTGTTTGCATTCTTCTCCACTTCTCTTCCCTGTTGTTTAAGTACACTGGCTTTGGCCTCTTTGTTAAGTTGGATGCTGTTCTCTTCACTAATTTGTTTGGTGCCAGGTTTCTTGTCAGGAATACTATGAGTTGTTGTCACTTGATGACTGTTGTTTTTGACAGACAAACCCTGACTCTCCATCTGTGCTTTTGCTCCTGGTGCTTCTTTCTTCACCAGGGAACTTTCCTTCACTTTTACCTGGACAGGGAACTCCTCTTTAACCTGAAACTCAACTTTTTTTATTGCTTGTTCTTTCACCTGAGCATTAGTCTGAACAGTCTTTTCTTCGCCTGTGGAGGATAAAGTAAGTAAACAATCTTACTTACATCAAGGTATTAGTTTTGCTATCATTATTATTATCATCAATATTATCAGTATTAAAAGCATTGTCATCAAAATATACTCAAGTACCAAAGAGTAAAATTAATCCATACAAAATAGTCCATTCCTAAAGGATGCATAGCACTGGAAGAAAATCATCTATCCATGCATTGTCTACAAGCCTTTGCAGGATTATCATACACCCTGCATAGATTGTCAGTTTATCTCACATAGTCATAGTCAACTTTATTGTCAAATGTATTAATCAATATTTGATCTCTATAGTGTGGAAGGAAACTACAGTACCCAGAGGGAACCCATACTGTCACAGGGAGAACGTACAACTCCACCTTGACTTAACCAAGATCTATATTTAAACCTAGAACCTTCTCGCTCTGACCCAACAGTGCAGGTGTTAAATGCAGGGCAAATCTTAATCTATATGCTGTTATTTGATTTGACCTTTTATAATGCATCATTATTCATTAGATTATTTATATTCATCCTGACAAGGAGATTGTGGTTGCTATCTGTCGGTAGCAGATTTAACAAGGACCAATGCAGTCAGAGACTTCAACATCCTGTGACACCCCCGAATTAAAAATTTTACTTTGACCTACTTGCATAGTCAGGGTATGCAAGTAGGTCAAAGATCAAAGATAGTGCTCTGCCCTACTGTCATTGATCAAAGCACTAGCTTTCATTGATGGCCTTACTCACACTGGTCTTCTTCCTCGTCTTTCTATCTTATTTGGTTCCTGAGTGTACGAATGTTGAAATTTGACTTTGACCTACTTGTCTCAAGGTCAAGGTCAGCATCTCATTCTCATCCCCTTTTCTGCCAGAGTAATGTGCTTTTTGTTTCATGTTTCTATCTGCAACGGTTGTGAAGATATTTTATGGATATACAAATGGACGAACGAACACTGACAATTACAATACATCACCGCATTGAAGCGGGATGTAATAAAAAAACAACAACAAAAAATAACAGAACAATACTGATTATAATCCCAATCCAGAATATTAAAAAAAAATATTTACTGTTATCTAATGAGAAAAAAGCAATTTACCTCTAACTTCATGGATAATGCCTGTGCCTATATTGAACAAAAATGACATGAAGACATACCCAAAAGATTTAACTCACATCAAAGTCTGATGTGGTTTCATGAAATATTCAACATCTGGTTATCCAGATTATTTACTGTATATGACTAAAAATTTAACTACCGTAAGGTATAAAATATTGACGATGGAGTCGTGAAGATCAAATTGTAGCTCAAATGGTGCTGAGTCAGTTAAGAGAGATTCAATATAATAATAACTACTACTGGTGAAAATGAATTCTTGATAACTATCATACCAATAATGATACCAGTTTGATTCCTCATTTTCCAGACTTCCACCCTGAATACTTTCCTGTGTTCTAATAATTAAAGCTGGAAGACAAAAATAATGGTGGAAATATAATCTAACATTGGTATTGATAATACAGTGGAATCGAAATGCAAAGTAAATTGAAGCACTCGTGTAAACATAATGTACCCTGTAAACTGTGCTTAACCATAATAATTAAATTTATTTATGTGGAATTAACACAGAGTGTGAACTCACACTATGGAGAGCACTCCTTAAATAAATCTTCCTACGACTTTTGTGAGAGAAGCTAATTTACTACCGTCATCTCCCAGGATACTACTCTCCAGTAAAAGATGCCATGTCAGCACAGAGAGGAGAGTCCTTCTCTGATGCTTCCTTTCTGAAAAATAGTTTTTAACCAGCGAATACCTTGGATAAATGTCAAAATGCACAATAATGACAAAAAAATCGATCGACAATCATCTTTGTCGTTCTTTGTTTTGAATAACCAAAGGTAAAGCATCAGAATTATTATAGACAAAAGCCAGAAGGCTAAAGAATACCGGCATCCATCCCTGAGAGAGATGTCACTCAAGCCAACGCAAGGACTGCTGCAGCGCATGCGCAGAATAGGCAAACAAATGAATCAAATCATACACCACACATGCCCTGTTTGTATTTTAAACGCTACAAGGCAGAACAAGTAAGGAAGGAGTGGACGGCAAGCAAACTGAATGGCATACTAACCTGGAGGGGAGACGGACCTTGTCTCCACCTGGTCCTCCTTCCGATTCAATGCAGAACAGAGACGATGGAGTCAATGTTTGAGATAATCAGGACACAGAACCCAAGTATCAGCAACAAAAGGATTTAATAATAAAAGCAATGGCAACAGAAAGTTCTCAATAAATAACGCTTTAAAAAAAAGGTCTTGATCACAAAGCCAACGGGGACTGCTGCATAAGAACAACGGGTGCCTTTCACAGTACCTTCAAGTCAACATCACCCTTCCTAGTTCTCTTCATGATCTCCTCGATTCTCTGTGAAAACATCAACACTGAGTGAACTTTCCAGGACTGCCAGTACAAAATTTATTCAGTATGAGTGTCTGCTTTTTCTTTAAAACAACCTTTTTCCTAAGCTGCCTCTCCTCCTCCTCTTGCTGAGTCTGCAGTTCTCTGCTATGCTGCTGGCGCTTTACCTCCTCTTGAGCCAGGAGTTTAGCTTTTTCTCTCTGCAAAATAAAGTTCGTAGCTTGAAGATGGTGACAGAATAGTTTTATATATTTGTCTTCCACATTCAGACATTAAATATTTTATCATTATGGCTTTTCGTCTCTTTTCCATCAAAAAAAATTCTATCTGTAGATTTGTTGAATTTGACTGCTTACGATAATTTATGAATAAAAAAATTCTCACTCAGATAAATAAACAATTCAAAAAAACTATCTTGCACCTCTTTGTCAAGCTGGGTCTGCAGTTCCTTCACTTGCTCATCCTTCTTTCGTCTCTCCTCTTCCTGCTTCATTCCGTGAGGATCTTCCTCAATTTTCCCTGTTTCCTTCCCCTGTTGAACTTTTCCCTGCTGCTGCCGCTGCTCCTGTTCGAGTTGCTTCATTAGCTGTTCTTCCCTTTGTCTGATGGTCAGGTGTGTACACTTATTATTTACTTACTACAAATCATTTTGCAACTTTTAAGAGATGTTTTTGGTTAGTAACTTTATCAAACCCACTTCTCGTCTTCCTTTAGCTCTTGTCTTTTGTCTTCTAGCTCCTTCTGAGCTCTCGCCTGACGTCTGCGCTCAGCCAGAACCTTAGCAGCTTCTTCTGCATTTGCTGTGCCAGAAGCCATCTTCACAGAGGATGTGCAGAGAGCTGAATCTGTCAAACACAAAGACTTGTGTAAGCCTATCCTAAAGCTTAAATGAGTGTGTGACAATATGTTATAGAGTTGGTATGAACCTCACCTTTCTTCTTGTCTCCAGCCTGAGCCCCCCCCTCTATCTTCCTCTCAGAGAAGTCCACTTTGGGAGTCATAACCTCCTTTCTGTCCGAAAACTGATTGTCACGTTTAGGATGTACGTTATGACTTTCACCTTTACATAATTTGGATTTAGTGACTTCAACATTGCCCATGTTCTTCTCAGTTTGTGAAGTTGGATCCATGCTGTTGTTTTTGATATTCTTTTTCACTGCCATCTCTTGTTTCGAGTGTTCTCTGTGTTTCTCCTCCTTCTTGTCTTCTGCTTTCCTGCCACCAGTCCATGGGGTTGGTTGATGTTTGGTAGGAGAGTGATGGTACTGATGTGTATTGCTGGGAGACTGGGTGCGCATCTTAAATGCCAGCCTTAAGACAGATCAAGACAATGAAATGCAATTAAGGAAATAATTTAGGCTGACAAATTCAAGTCTAAACTAAACAAATATGTTTTTACTTGGAGGTAGTAGGGGAAGGCAAGTGCTTGGAGACATTAGCGGGAGAATCAGATCTTCTGACAGGGGACGCACAACCAGGGGATGCAGTCCTTCTTTCTTTACGCAGTCGTTCTCTCTGAATGTCAGGTGTGATTTAAAACAAAAGATTGTGCATTCACCACTGACTTCAATCTCACAGTGGTTACATAATGATCTTGGGACAACATAGAGATGTGGGTAAGGTCTGACCTTAGGGGTATTGGGAGTGGACTGAGAGCCTCCTTGGTGCACCGGTCTGCTGTGATCAGCGGGGTTCAGGGAACTACAGAAAGGTGACCTGTGAGGACTGCAGGGTGCTGCATGACAACAAACGCAGTTATTACTAAATTAAATGATGGCAAACAACAAGTCACAAAGGGTACATAAAAGCAGCACCTTGGGGTGCCAGTATAGTCAAATAAAGTCTACAGACTTACTTTTGACATCAAATATTTGCATAATTCAGCAAAATATGAAATGATTCATGAATTTATTCAATTTATTTACTGTTAAATTATAGAAAGTACTTCACAGCATCAGAAGTTTATCTTGTAAATGTAATTTTTCTACCACTTTTTTTGCAGAAAAATAGAATGCATGATTAGGTGATAGCTGATAGTAGCTGATATTGTTAGTCATCTAAAAAATATCAGCCAATGAAACACAGTCACAATCACAAGAGCGAAGTATACAAAACACGGAATAACAACTAGAACAGTCAAAGCAGTTTTCTTCTAATTGCTCATCTGTCTCTCACCATCTGTAAAAAGTAATCTCCACAGAGTGCAGCTCTCTCAGTGGGACGTATCTGTGTCTATTTTAGTGCTCAGTTGCTATTCTAGGTCATGTGAGATTAAGCTCCAAAACTGTCCTCTACTGGGACACAGAGTCAGCACCATTTAGATGCTTTCAATTTGACACAATGACGCCATGTAATGAAACTAGAAGTCAGACAAATACATTCATGAGCTGTAAAAATAGCTGCCCAGTGCCTGTGATCATTGATTTTACTCAAGTCAATCTGATCCAGTCCCCTTTGGCCTGTAATTACTAAGAGTTTACTAATCTGGGCAAACTAATCCAGAGGGTGACTTCTAGGGATAGTTCAGAGAGTTACACATTCTGCATGTATGTGATTACTAAAAGGAAAAAAAAATCCTGTGAGATAGCAGAATTTTTTTACTGTCCTTTTTCTTCTGTATGGTGGGGGTAAAAATGACAGCCCCTCAAAGAGAGTAAAAAGATGTTTCACCTCATTTCTCCCTGAAATTCTACCTGATGTGGACATACTGTATATGTAGTTATAACCTCCAGCACTAACCACCAAGCCTGCTACTTCTCATCTGTGCAACTTGCTACCAGAGTACTGTATGTTGCTTTTCACTGTAATAATAAAGCTACTGCAGCCGAGTCATTCATACCAAAGCCCAGGGTACATGCAGAACTAATAATTTGCCATTAACATGCAATGAAGGTTCAGATGCAGAGGATCTTAGCATCCATACATCACAGGAACAAGGCAATAATTTTAACTTCTAAAGCCAAATGAATACAGACATGGTAACTTTTGGAGAAGGAGGGGATACACTCTGTGGGCAATGGGGACTTAACTTTACCAGATTCGCTGACAGCAGGAAGAGGGGAGGCAATACCATGGGGAAAGGCAGAAGCAGCAGAGGGAGGGAGCGTGGCATTCTCACTGTCACCTATAGGCAGCAGGCAGGGAAGAGCAGAAGCAAGCAGTCAGAGCATTTGGAACAGTTTGTCTGAGTAAATCCTCAACCACATGCAGAGATGTGGACGCGGGTTAACAAACCAGCAAGGATGCTGTGGCGTAACGTAACCGATTTAGTGTAGAAAATAAGTGGCTGTGGTAAAAAACCGTCCATTAAGGTGTCTCAATTACATTACTTTAATCGGTCCAAAAGTTTTAACACTGTTTAGTGTTTGCAGACGTGTAACTCCATCCTGTCCACGTGGGAAACCTAAAGATACAGCAGAGCACAATGTGGAATGGAGTCTGACAGAAACAGCAAAATCTTTTTTTCTGATTTCACCTCCCAGTTTTATAGCATTCACATTTGAACATTTTATTCTCTGTCTGCTGCATCCTAAATATTATCTATTTGTAATTGAGCTGTTAGCATTTAGGCTCCTACCTGCTCCGGCAGGGCAGCCTCTGCTCCAGCGTTTGGCCCTCTGCTCCAGCTGGAGGCTTCGTTCTAGAGAGCGTTTCATCAGGGCCTCGAAGCGCTCCTAAATGTAGGAGAGTTGACCTTAATCTCACCACCATCACGCCTGACTGCTGGATTCATGTCTACTTCATTACAGTATACTAAACTAAATAAATCACATGGAGGTTCCACATATACAACCACAAATTATATTTAAAAAAGTGTGCAAGTTGTGCATTTTTGGATGACACTTATTTTGATTATGATTTTTTTGTTTAAACACAACTGACCTTCTCCTCCTCGAGCTGCTGCCTCCTCTTCTCCTCCACCGCAGCTCTGCGGAGCTCCTCCTTCTGCCTTTGCTCTTCCAGGCGCCTCCAGCGCTCCTCCACTGTGCGTTCGTACTGCAGACGAGCTCTGCGCTCCTTCTCCCGGATCAGTTGTTCCCTGGCCGCTGAAAGAGACAAGACCCACTGTGCTTCAGGTCCTATAAATAAAAACAATGCACAAACCAACAGTGCGTTCTTCTTGTTGATGGGTTTTTTGTTTTTTTAACTTTTCATCTGCTGATAATGTCTCAGGATATATTCAGCCAAAGAAGAAATAAAGTCCTCTGACATTTGAACATTTTGTTAAACGAATTTGAGCAACACAAGTTTGTGGATTTGTCATCACAAGGTGAGTGCAGAAGCAGTGTGACTAACTGCCAGTGGAAAACCTACTTTTATGGATTATTCTGTGTTCCATATTCTCTCAACTGACCTACCTCATCCAATCAAAAGCTCAGTGAACTCATGACAACTCTCCTGGCTAGTGAAGTGGTTGCATTAAAAATTAAACTGTAGACAGACAAAACGTCAGGACAAAAACATTTTGTAGAAGAACAGAAACATAAATACCCAGGCTTCTCTCCCTCTCCTCCCGTCTCTCTTTGGCTAATCGCATCCTGTCATCCGTCTTCATATAACCTTCTAAAACTTAAAAATGAATCAATGAATAAAGACGTCAGACAAGAAATTGAAGTAGCGTAAAATATATATAATAGAATCAAACTCTGAGACTCACTTTGTTTACCTGCGTGGTTGTTATTGATGTTGACGGCTGTGTGCGATGGCGATGCATGACCGTTGATCTGTGACTTCTTCTCCATGCTCAAAGGAGCTGGAACCATTATGACAGACGAATAGGAAAGGAGAGAGAGAGAGAGAGAGAGAGAGAGAGAGAGAGAGAGACAGAGACAGAGAGAGACAGACAGAGACAGACAGAGAGACACACACAGAGAGATTTGATATTTAAACTCACATTTATTCATGACAAGATAGTTACGTTAACAACATCCAGGAGAGATTCACTAAAACATGCACACAGACTTAAAGAAAACCTATCATATGAAATGTGGGCAAAATAAACTTGCATTAAACCAAACACTGACTGAACATGAGTTCCTCATTTAACACGGAACATAAGACACCTTAGACACACAGTAGGTTAGTAAAAGTGTCTAAATCATTCATAGCTCTGAAATAGTTAAAATTGATTCTGATTCTTGTTTGACACATTCTTCTTAAAATGGCTTCTGCACTGTAGTCAGACGAACCTTCCACCTTTTACTTCCTGCATAGATAAATCGCCATCTTTGCTTGGCCCAGAAGAAAATTTAGAATCTGCCAATCCTTTTTTTGATCAAACCTGTAATGTATATCTGTTTGTCAAAAACAACACAGAATGAGAGAAAGATTCCCTCTTTGTTGAGTCTCTGACAGTGTAGGAAGCAGTGAAAAATAGTTTCGTTGTGATAACAGAACGGACAGTTTTCCAACATATTTGGATTCAAAACTGCAATAAAACTGTTGACAGCTACAGCGCCATGTAAAATCCTCCATTGGAGATCTCCAACCCTCTTTATTAACGGCTGCTTGTAGAAAGACTCCCAAGAACGGTTCATATTCGCTGTCTGCCCAAGGTGAACCCTCCATGATGTGTCAACCCTATGTTTAAGTTTATCATTGTTTAGAACCTTTACCATCAATTTATACGTTTTTACCATTACTGTCACTGACGCTGATCGGGTCTGACATGGAGTGCTTAGAGCAAAGAGACGAATAGGCCTGATAGGCCTCTACAATAAGAATTTATCAAAGTCGGTTGCTGTGGGATGAGTTGGCTCTTCCAGCTCCTCAACAGTCTTCCAATGAGTCTCACTGAGGTCACACCCACAGTAGAGGATAAAGCAGCAGCACCATCCAGGGTGGGTCCACAAACGTCCACCACATGTCCAAACGTGGAGATTTTAGCCGCGATAAATTTGGACTCCACTGGTGTTCCTGCAAAAGTTCTTACATTGAAAAGTCCTCCTTTGATAACAGGTTCCTTTAAAAAAAGATCAGCTAAAGTTCATTTTTGGACCTTGAAGGCCTTAATATGCCATTTGTCTGGTGTGGTCTCTGCTATTGTATGTCGTTCGGCCACTTTTTTCTCTAGATCTATGCTAGATCTGACCAAGTCACCAGAGGCATTTCGAGTGTACTGCAAGCATAGATTTTTTTATTAGGTATTTGCCTACGTCCCACCATTGCTGCAAAGAGCTATAGTGACTTTTTTTTTTTTTTGTAAATTCATCCTAAAGAGCAATAATGGCATTTTTAAAACACCTGTCAGATAAAAGTGTGGTAGAGACAGAGAGGGAGAGAGAAAGAGAGCGAGAGCGAGACAGAGAGTGAGAGAGACAGAGAGAGAGAGAGAGACAGAGACAGAGAGAGAGAGACAGAGACAGAGAGACAGAGAGAGAGAGAGAGGGTGAGACAGAGAGAGCGAGCGCATAGGGCTTTGTCTCCAGAGGAATGGCATCAGCACCACACTGATGACCTGCAGTGCTGCTTTGTTATCAACAGAGGGAAACATTTCTTCAATGAAGTTTGAGGCCGTCTGTTCAGTGCATCGCTGAGCCAAACACCACACAAGCCCATATCAAGGGCACACTGCAGGAAAGCAGCAGAAACTGCCCACACATGCTGTGTGCTTGTTGTTGTTCTTGTTGTTGACAAGCTATTTTCAGTCACTGATAAGAGAATAGAACTGGAACACACTTACCTAATATGCACAGGTCATTGAACTCTCTTTGTAATGTCTGTATTTGAGCGGTAATCCATGTTGTTGTTATTTCCACAGGGAACCACATTGAAGTTAATTTAGTGATGTGTGAGTCATGTGCCTGAAGCTGAAGAGAATTACTCACTTGTTCTTCCAGTTCGGGCTGGAGAGCTATGACAATTTGTCGAAGATCTCTTGTCAGGATGTAGAGCGATGGATGGTGACGCCATCTTCTCCTCTAACACACAAATAATAAAATACAGAGATCAGGATGCAGATTAATGATCTCCAATAGATCAACATTCAGTATCATAAACCAGAGTGGTCGAGGCGCAGGACAGAAACTGCCCAGTCACAGCGTGTGTGTGTGTGTGTGTAATTTGAAGCAGGAAACAAATGAGATATTATGAAATGTCTCGTGTCTTGTCTTCTAGATTCATTTGTAATATAATATTGTGGATTCTTGATGAATAAGGAGCTGCTCAGAATAAATTTTGGAAATTCAAACACACATTAGATCTCCTGTCTGATATCACACAGGAGATGTGCTGGCTGTATTTGTCTTTGACATCAACCTTCACACTCAGCTGACATAAACATATTGTCATAGTCTACACTGTCATCCTGCTTAGTCTGTAACATGTTCCATTGAATTATTGGTTATTCGGTGGCCACAAGGTCTTCCTCTAAAGACCTGGGGTGTGCTTATTGTAGTTTTCTGGTTTTAAGGGGAACAGCACACTCATGTTATTTCTGTGTTGGAGACCAGCTCAGATGCCCTCTTGCCTGGTGGATCAATCCTCACCATCCTTCTACACTCTTTTACCGATATATGTTAATTTATGTTTTTCATCAACATTAAAAATATAAAATATCAAAGGCACTGAAGTCAACTATGTGCATAAGATTGTACCTTTGGCTGGAAGAAATTTTAATTCAGCAAATGTAAGAGTTTTAGGGCATTTCATGTAACAGTTCCAACACTATACATCTTTTCTGAGATATTCTAGGTGTGAGGTCTTTCCTCTTTCGTACAAAATGTCATTACTGACGTGTGGGGACATTTTCTCTTCTTCCAAGGCTCAGACCGTAATTAAAGTCTCATTCCACAAAATATAAGTCAATGGTTTGGACATTATGAAGCTAATGATAGCCAATTGTTTAATCTCCCACAGTTTGAATTAAATAATTCGTTAAGAAAGTGCCATTACGAGACGCGCTTATGCATACAGCCTGATTTTATTTTGAATGACCCTTAACTTACAATGGTGCATTTTCCAATGAGAGAATAGAAATCATCCAATGACAACACAAAACCGGACAGAGGGCAACAGAACCAGGCTCATTGCGAAGAAATGGTTTCATTGAAAAAAAAAAACAGTGTCTCTCTGTATTATAATGCGACTTACTGATGGAATAACTCGCACTTGGCCAACAAACACGCTGAAACCGGATCGTCATTGCACATAACAACGACATCATGCACACACACTACTAGAAAAATCAGTTGCGTCATTCATGCGTCGCTTTAGATCGCGTTGTTGCAAACGGAACAGAACCACGGCGTGATGGTTCCAGCCCTACACACCTAACACCGAGCTTACCTGTTACTGCTCGACACGATGCGATTGTTTTCGCCATGGCCGTCACCCGAATGGATGCGCGTTTACCCAAAATACTCCTCAGCGACGCAGGTCGACGCAGCGCAGGTCTCCTTACACAGAGACGGCCAAGGAAAAACCAGCCGGTCGCCTCTCAACCAAACGGACCGACAGTCATTATAAAGGCTGGGGATGGCGGGCAGGAGAAGGCAGATTGGTGTAGATGGAGGAGAGAGATGCTGGGGCTGGATCGAGATGATGCGCACAAAATCGAGTTCGCTATCGATTGGTCGCAGCCTAAGCCCGCCTTAGACTATTAACGCTTTACCAGCAGATGGAGGAGATTTCCTCGTTGCACACAGCGCAGCCGGGTCCAGAACACAATTAACTGGCTTTACTGAGGGTTTGATTACAATGGCGAAATGAAGGACAACATACAGTTCAGTGCGCACACAGTGCGTATTATTAGTTTATTGTTATTGTTGCTGCGGTAAACTGTATGAAAGAAAGCGTTGCCAACTTTTGGTGACTGGAAATAAAATCCTGTCTTATATATTTTGTTCTGTACTTCTCCAAATGAAAAGGAAAGTAAAAACAGAGGTATGAGGTGGCAAAACCATGCACAGGAGATTGAGCCAATAGATCTGAGCCAATTAGAGAAGAGCTTTAACTGGAGCATAGCAGCTCACTACTGGGGAAAACGTCATCGTAAATTATACAATCAGTGCCTCTGGTGAAAATCCAAACACGGTTTGCACCCATAACCTTTGTAGTTAATAGCTATGGTCAATTACTGACCATGGTAAAAATAAATAATTATATAAAACCCAAAAACTTTACTGTAGTAATGGAGGCCCCTGAGTGATGTTTAAGTTAAGTTGGAGTCCTGAGACCACTGGCGCTAACTTAAAAAAAACCACTGGTATTGTTTTCTCATTTCAGAACTTTATGATGCTTGTTGATTTTGTTACACTTTACAATAACCATGATTTTCACATACAGTAGTCTGACCCCAGCTGCAATGTTATAAAATTGGCATCCCCACAACAAGCCTTTATGGTACGACTGTGTTGCGATGAAAAAAAAGGCACCTCTTCAAAACTGCCTCTGATGCAAATGGTATTTTAAATTGGTCAGAATAACGGTTAATAACAGTTAATAACACTTCGTTCTCACTGCCCGTCTCACTTCGGTCACCACAGTGGCAGCGTCCCAAAACTGTACTGCACAGTCACTTCCGGTCCAGAAGGGGTGTGGCCTCACAGTCGTCCTTTTTGCTTCCGTTATTACAGGCAGCGAAGAAGAACCGCTGCGCCGGAAGGACAAAGCTTGACAGAAGGACGGAGCTTTTCCCTGCCAGCGGCCGCAGTGAGGAGCTCGGAGAAAATGCTGGTGAAAATTTGTAATGTGCTGAGGGCTGGCGCTCAGAGAAATGTAAGTGCACAATGTTTCCACGAAAGGCAGTCTTATCTGAACACGTTAACCTTTGATCCTCTGATGTGCACTTTAAACAAGACTGTCAATGCTGTTCTGACCTTGTGAGGCCAAATGATAGCCGGTTTGGCTAACATAGCTGATGTATGCTTGGAATCTCACGTTACTCTTCATGACAGCTTCCGTGTTGTTGTTAGTCTGAGCACAGTCCTGCAACAAATATGGACGTGTTTAACTTAGTTACATTTTAATTTGTCATTATGGAGTCAGGGCTATGTTAGCAAAGCGGCTGCTACTTTATTAAAGTGAGCAGCACGTAGGCTAAGTATAAAACTAACTTGAGTTGATTTTGTCAGGTGCTGGATAAGACAACATTGAAAAGAAGACTTGTTTGTTATTTTTACTTATTTATTACGTTTATTTTTTTCGGACATGTTATTACAACAGACTTCACACCTTCATCAAATTTGCTACATCAACAGCATCTGAAAAAAAGGACTGAGGGTAGAAGCCATGAGGCTTGTGAAATTTTCCTCCCCCAGAGTTAACAAACACCTCTCTCATTGCAATATGTTGTCAACCAACTCAGACATTGAATGTTTTCAACCATTTATGCTACAGTTAGACTTTTCTGAAGGTGTGATTCTTGTTTCTTAAAAAAACCAAACAAAAACAGTTTAAAGAACTTGTGCAAATGTGGGAGATTTTGTGGATTTGCTGAGATACTCAAGTGAATGGTGGAATGAATAAATGGTTGTTGAATAAAATGTATGATTTATCAGAGTGATGCTGTTGTCTAATGCAGACATCAAATGACGATGATGATTACGGTAATTGTGAATGTTATGACCTTAATTTTCTATTATTAAAATTGTAGTACAGTATATGTAAAAGGGTTTATTTGAATGTTTTCTGTAACTACATATCTCCATTTGTAGGGAGCTGCAGCCCTTATGTCAGCACGTACATATGCTGACTTCACCAACCAGGCTACCTTTGAAATAAAGGTCAGTAAACACGAAGTTGTATTTTAATTAATCGATCATTACAGGTAAGTTTTTGAGTTCTTATGGTTATTTTCTTCTCTCCAGAAATGCGACCTCCACAATTTGGATGTGGGCCCAGGCACAGAGGTGGTTATGACTCGTGATGAGGGTCTGCAATACTATCGCATCATGCAGACCATTAGGCGCATGGAGTTGAAGGCCGATCAGCTGTATAAACAGAAGATCATCAGAGGATTTTGTCATTTGTACGATGGCCAGGTTGAGTGTGCTATAATTTTTATGAATCATACAACATGTGGGAAGCATTTAACTGAAGAGTGATATTTGATGAAGTGAGAGCAAAATGTATTGAAATTGGTGAAAGACAACCAGATACCATGTATAATCTAAACTGGTGGTTAGTAACCCTTTTGGACTTAGGCCATCAGTCTTCAGAGAAATTATTTCAAGTTATGTGTTGTCTCCTTTTAGGAAGCTTGCGCAGTTGGTATTGAAGCAGCAATTAATTTGTCAGACCACCTGATCACTGCTTACCGTGCCCATGCTTACACTTACACAAGAGGAGGGACTGTGAGGGAGATCATGGCTGAGCTCACTGGTGATTGAAACATTGTAATTTCTAATTGATTTTGATATTGAAGTTTTTTTTTCTATTTCTCTAACTTGAATGTTTTTACTTTCAATTCATAGGCAGAAAAGGAGGTATAGCAAAGGGCAAAGGAGGCTCTATGCACATGTATTCTAAAAACTTCTATGGAGGAAATGGAATTGTTGGAGCACAGGTACATCAGCAAAGTCACCTGTCAGTGTGATACAGTTATGATTAATTTTATGTTAATTATAAATAGAATCAAAGCCTTTTTTTTTATATTGTCTTCTGATATTGTAGAAATATTGTGAAACAAAAATTGACATTAGTCATAAACCTGCATATGTCTGTGTACTTGATGTATTCTATGAAGAGCCAACTAGACTTGTGTTCCTGCTAAAAATATAAAAGTCCAGTGGATCGACTCAACAGCTTTTGGATAAAAGTGAAAAAAAAGCGAATGTCTTCCTAATTTCTTTGGTTCTTAAATCTTGACGCCATTAAGGCACCGTCCATAATGATGGCATTGTGTTGGTGCCAAACAAATTTGAAAAGTGAGTATGGTGAAATGAAGAAACACAATGCATATAATTTTAGCAAACACTACTGAACTAGCAATTTATGGTGTCTTTGGATTCATTTAAAGCCGATTGACTTACGCTGTAGCAGTAATATTTTTCTGAATTCCATGATTTAAATTTTAAGGTATTGATGATGGACCCACTGGAAAATGCATCTATCAACAATAGATTATATATTGTCACACAACTTGTAACTTCCTTTAAATGATTGTTCTGTATTAATATAGATAGAATGTGATCTCAAACATCTCTGAATTCCCTTAAGGTTCCTCTCGGTGCTGGTGTGGCTCTTGCCTGCAAGTATAAGGACACCGATGAGTTGTGTGTCTGTCTCTACGGCGACGGTGCTGCAAACCAGGTATGTCTGGAAATGAATGTGGGGTTTAATCTCTAATTGTGTTACAGAGGGGAATCCATAGCAGCTTTGTTCATAAGAAGGGGACAAAATGTTCATGAAGGATCAACACCACTCATGGACCTTATTAACATTTTTTCATTTGTTTACTGATGATGTAGTTCCATAACGCATCTTTTGAAAGTGCTGTCTTCTCCCAAATTTGCCTTTGAATATTAAACTTTTGAGTAAAAAATTATAATAAACTTAAGTTACATCAGCCTTAATTTGTCTGAAAAGTTTGTAATAGAGCTTTTTCTGATCGTGTCTTCATCACAGCGTAACTTTTTTTTTTGCATTTCACAGGGTCAGATTTTTGAAACCTACAATATGGCAGCACTTTGGAAGCTGCCAGCCATCTTTGTCTGTGAGAACAACAGGTATGGTATGGGCACATCAGTGGAGCGAGCTGCAGCCAGCACAGACTACTACAAGAGGGGAGACTTCATTCCTGGTCTGCGGGTACTGTTCATACTCATGCAATCAGACATGCTTGTCCATTAAAACTGACTAGTTTTGTGTATATTATTGTGTTCTCTTGTTGGTCCAGTAATCTACTAACATTTGGGATATTATACATTTTAATGTGCCTAGGTGGATGGGATGGATGTTCTCTGTGTCCGGGAAGCCACCAAGTTTGCAGCTGATTACTGCAGATCTGGCAAAGTGAGTTGAATAATATTATTAAAAAATATATCAACAAATGTGATTTTATTATTTTCTCTACTGTTTCTTCATTAGGGTCCCATTCTTATGGAACTGATGACCTACCGCTATCATGGCCACAGTATGAGTGATCCTGGTGTCAGGTAATTTGTCAGTTGATAATTTTATTCCAATAGTTGCTGTGTCTGATCATTACATTTATTGTCTTTAAAGCAGTTTACCTTTTGTTCAGTAATGAAGTATTCAATTAATAACTGTGTATCTCCTCACTGTGATGCTATCCATGGCTTCTGATACTTTATCACAGGGGTCTTTGTATTCATTCCACTACAGAGGCCTTTCGGTACCCCGAATACATCCACTTACAATTTATTTTTTAAATTTTAAAGGTTTTAAAGGTCATTTTAAGTGTTTACTGAGAGCAGTGAATTGTTACTAGAATTCTGAATTTGTAGTTCTTGTATGTGATATCAGCCTTAAAGCATGTAGGTGCATCCCTACAACATCCTAGCAACACTGTCTTCCATTTCAGCTATCGAACACGTGAAGAGATCCAGGAGGTCCGCGGTAAGAGCGACCCCATCTCCCTGCTTAAGGACCGCATTCTTAGTAACAACATGGCCAGTGTGGAGGAGCTGAAGGTATTTGTTAAGAAAATAATCAAAAATTAAAACCACATATTTTACATTTAAAAAAAATTTTTTTTTATTGTTGTTTCTTTTCTGTTGGTGTTTGACTGATAAAAGCAGCATTCTGATGGTCATGAATGCAGCTAACTACCTTAATTAGATGTAAGAGCAAAGTAATGCTGATATAATTCATCTGAAGAAAAAAATAATACTTTATATATTAAACAAAAGTAATTTTAAAAATACACAACTTGAAGCTTAAAATAAAATTTTAGAAAAACTTCCATGTGTGAAAATTAAATGTTCAGGTATGTACCGTTACTAAAAGGTCAGTGTGCACAAGAGCTCACCAAGAAAGAAAAGTAAACAGCAATCTTGTCTTTCCACCTTGTTTGATATGTCCACTTCACACGGGTTCCACTGCATTATCTCAGTGATCAGCATTATTAACAATAATGCCAAACTTATTCTAATGATAATCTTTTAAAATTAAATTATAAAGGTCATTTTTTACAGTTGTTTTCTAGGTTGGCTGTGAACGTTAGATAGAAAATGACCATAATTGTCTTACCTGTGATGTGTCTGTAGGAGATTGACGTGGAGGTGAGGAAAGAAATAGAAGACGCCGCTCAGTTTGCCACCAATGATCCTGAACCTCAACTGGAAGAATTGTGCACCCACCTCTTTTACAACGACCCACCCCTGGAGGTGCGCGGTGTAAACCCCTGGTCCAAGCTCAAGTCTGTCAGTTAAAAATTTTCATCAGACTGCCCACCCTGCTATACCTTCACACACGCACACACACACACACACACACACACACACACACACACACACACACCACCACATTATGTACCATATGCTTGTGCCTCAAACTCGGAGCTTGAAGAATCAGCAAGTAAATTTATTCCAATCCTTTACTTTTTAAAGCAAAGTCAGTACTGAGACATTTCTCATGTCTGCAGACTCAGAATAGTTAGCCCTGATATATTTGACGATCTTCATTAAACTCCTGAAATGTTAAAAAAAAACAGTTTCCACAATACTTCCAGTGTCTGAAAAGTCCTCAGGTACATTTCTTTATTGTAACATGGCCAACGTCTCCTGAAGCTTTGTACCATACGTATTTTTAACTTTCATAAAACAATATTGACCTATTGGCCATGCTTCATTTTGAATATTCATTAGCCAAAATCACTAGCTTTGTTACTGAATTTACACTCTTGCCATGCATTGTGATCCATTTCAGATACAACTATTAAATAATATATAAAATTAGTATATTTTGCACAATGTGAAAATATTTGATTCTAAATTTGCTTGTTTGATTCTCTTCTCTGTTCATTTGAGGTGTAATAAAACTAACATTCAATCAGATGAAACTTATGAACTTGTAAAAAAGAGGACATTGTAATCAATATATTACACCTGATAAACTGTTCTGTTTGGAGTTAACTAGTGTTAGTTTTATTTTTTAATCAAATCCCTTATTACCACAACACCTGTTACCCTCAACATCCATCCATCGATTCATCCATTCTCTTCCACTAATCCGGGGTCGGGTCGCGGGGGCAGCAGCTTAAGCAGGGAAGCCCAGACTTCCCTCTCCCTAGCCACTTCGTCCAGCTCCTCCGGGAGAATCCCAAGGCGTTCCCAGGCCAGCCGGGAGACATAGTCTCTCCAGCGTGTCCTGGGTCGTCCCCGGGGCCGGTAGGACGTGCCCGGAACACCTCACCAGGGAGGCGTCCAGGAGGCATCCTGACCAGATGCCCGAGCCACCTCATCTGGCTCCTCTCGATGCGGAGGAGCAGCGGCTCGACTCTGAGTCCCTCCCGGATGACCGAACTTTTCACCCTATCTCTAAGGGAGAGCCTGGACACCCTGCGGAGGAAACTCATTTTGGCCGCTTGTATCCGGGATCTCGTTCTTTCGGTCACGACCCACAGCTCATGACCATAGGTGAGGGCAGGAACGTAGATCGACCGGTAAATCGAGAGCTTTGCCTTTCAGCTCAGCTCCTTCTTCACCACGACGGACCGATACAGAGTCCGCATCACTGCAGACGCTGCACCGATCCGCCTGTCGATCTCCCGTTCCATTGTACCCTCACTCGTGAACGAGACCCCGAGATACTTGAACTCCTCCACTTGGGGTAGGATCTCATCCCCAACCTGGAGAGGGCACTCCACCCTTTTCTGACTGAGGACCATGGTCTCAGATTTGGAGGTGCTGATTCTCATCCCAACCCAACCCTCAACATTAATAATTAAAAAAAAAAAAAAATTTCTGTATGGAAAAGCATGATGGGTGTTATGGGAAACATTTTTCATTCAGTTTGCCGACCCTGGCAGATCATTAAATGTTTAGAGGATGAAAGTTTCCCCAAATAGCCTAATGTGTCACACTCCAAGCCAAGTACTGTATGTAAGTCAGCGCATCCAAAGTTAGACGTTTATAGGCATGCTTATGAGATGCTTACAGATGCACAGGTGGTAGTATCACAAACATCAACTATTAATTTTTCAGTTTTTCCCTCTACACATGATCTACATGTTAAAACATTTATCCCAAGTATTTACAGTCAAAACAACCGAGCTGAAGCATTCATGTCAAATGCAATCAGAATATTGCAATTAGAATCAAATGCAATCAGAATATAATATGGATTTGTAAGCCAAGTGTTACTGTCGATGTTCAGCTGTAGACAAAAGTAGCCTCCGCTCACTGGGTGACATTTAATGACACCTATTAAGGGAGGCTTTTTGTTAATAACAGGATTTGTACTTCATTGTTACTCTATAATGGCAAATGATGGAAGGAAGTGCTCCATGGAAGGTTTGGTTTTATGTGTGCATAAATTGTAATAAAGGAATTTGAGGTACTGTATTGTGTACTCTTCTATGTATGTATGCTCAGCTGCTGGGTGGAATGTCCAAAAGTTTGTATTTGATCTTCAGTGAACAGTAGTCAAAACAATGAATCTTTTCTGTAAAATAGTTAATGGATAATAAATGTAATAGCTGGTACATCATGTCTTTTGGGATTAATAAAGTATATATCTCTGAATATACTGTGTATATATATATATATATGTGTACCTATCTCTCTTTAACTCATCTTTACTTTGATAGTCACCTTTTCACTCCACCTCGTTGAACACTATGAAGTACAGCAGAAAGAAACTACTCCGAATCAGAACGCATGATGTAAAGTCCAACTCCGGTTGGAGTTTTAATGATAACATTCCACTGGAAATGGCACGACCCACAAGCAACCTTTGGTTCACCATCCCCGGGACCAAGCAAGGGAGGGGGCAGGGCTGGTGAGCTGGCGTCCACGCCCGGCTACTCTTCGTACTCAATGAATTCTTCCTTGGAACACGTACATTTCACAGGACCTTAAATGTTGTACCAACACCAATGCCCTTGTGTAAAAACCACATCTGTGCCAATACTGCCTAAGGTCACTGAGAAGGGTGAACATGTCCTTGGACCTGCTGCTGTCATATAGGTGTTCTGTGGAACCAATATCCTGGTGGGATTCAGGGGCAGCTTTCAACTAACAAGAAGGCTCTGGAAAGGTTCAGGAAGTCAGCACAGAGCATCAAGGGAGTACAGCTGTCCTCTGTCAGATATCTACAAAACCAGACGTCTGCGCAGGGCCACAAGCATCACCGGTGACCGTTCACACCTGGCTATATGCTGTTCTCTGAAACGTTTCCAGTTATGTCCTCTGTGCAATGTGTTTCCTGCGACTGTTGCTATTGAGCTCTCTGGTGCACATCACATTCTCACATTATTGTTGGCTCGTAAATATATATTTTACTCGTTTCTTGTACCTGTGTTCTGTTTGCTATACAGTACTTGTTCTTTTTTTTGCACTTGGGTTTAGCATCTGTGGGGTTTAAGGATTTTGAACGACACAACACAATCATTTGGTTAGTCGCGAGTGCTATCTCCAACACACTGAGGATAAATGCAGAAAGTTAAGGTTTAACTCATTTCAACTATAATAGACACAATGAAGAAGTGCTATGTGCTTTGTTTGGGCTCTCAGGCCAGATGTATTATGTTCTGATGTTATTGGAAGAGCTAATCAGAAAATGGCACATTTTTAGCTGATATTCCAAACATTGATCTATTTTCTATTTTGTCATGATTATCAACGAATGCCATCAATTTGTCTTACTGTTAACATTCTTTACAGAAAATGAAATAACAATTCAGGCCTTCAGGTAATATGCAGATAAACCATGAATAAAATAAAGAGGCTAAAAGCAGCAAACCTACTTAAAGTAAAAGTCTTTTTGTGTTTCTTTTGCAGGGAGCTGCTGTGCTGCACATTCATATGCTGATTTCACACCTAGGGCAACCTTTGACATAGAGGTGGAGCACACTTGTTTGGTTAAATTCATCAGAAATAAAAATGTACAGTGCACACTGTAAATGATTGTTATTTCCCTTCTGTTAAAAATGTGATGTCCACAAGTTGTAAGCCACTCAGATATTTTTGACTGGTAGCAATAGCTTGATGAACAATCACACCATACAGACAATTGGGTATTTAGAACTGAAGGGGCTAAATTCTGTTTAATTATAGCTGCTTGTACGAATCCAGAGATTGACCATATCTTTCTGTATTGTTTACAGTGTGTTGCGACCCAGCTAGAGGACTGGGGGAAATAACCAGATTTTAAAAGGGGGAACATAAAACATGTATTCAAATTCTCGCTCTAAAACAAGTGTTTAACTAAGATATGTCATTCTCTAAAAACTAAGGATCGAGGCCAATGGGCGCTGTACAAAGATAACTAAGGTGCAACAAAGGACTCACAAACTTTCAAAACTTCACTAAAATATTCAATAGGAACACAAAACTCTACCAGTTCTTAACAAAAGGGTAGACACCAATTCAAAATACACAAGGTCACAAAGTCACAAGTTCGACGGCTGGAAGTCGTGCAGCGTGTACCACAGTCAGACAGTCGCCCCGATGAATGGCTTGCAGAGTGTTTTAAACTGTCCATGCCAGGTAACGAGGCGGGGCTTGGGCCAGTCAGGAAGACGGCACACCAATCAGGAGATGGGGATGATGGACGGGCGTGGCCAGAGTCCCAGAGACATCACACCTGGCACTGACGAGGGAGGGCGGAGCATCCTGGAGCATTGCGGTGCCAGCACCTAAGGCAGGGGCGCAGAGGGATATACAATATAAACAATAGCCATGAGCTGCGGCCGTAACACAGTGCTATACCAATGATGAGCTTGATGAAATGCTGAATACTGAAGATTAAGTGGTTCCTCGCTATATCACGTTTCTCCTTTTGTAGCCTTGTAGTTTTGCAGATTTTTTGGCGCAATTTTTCATGCTTTTTTTTTTTGGCAGTGCATTGTGTCTGCATCCTGATTAGCACATCGTGTTCTGAGTCCTCTGCGTTTAAACAAGAGAGAAAAGTGTGAAAATGTTCATGTCTGTCTGAAAAAAGTGTATAAAATGTACAGTGAGGTGTTTTACAGCCTAAAAGCGTCTATAATAATTGTTTAAAAATGAAGCCAATTACTTCATGGATTTTGCATATTCGGGGTTATCTTTAGAATGGAACATGAGTTTAATGAGGGACCAGTTTAACAAGTTTTGCCCTGGGTATTGGTATCCATTCAAAGTGTCCAGAGGCTGGATGCATCGCAGTCTGAACTGCGTACTTTAAAGGCGGCACGAACTGGTTCAGCCAGAAAAGTGTAATATATGTGAGGTCTTTGAACGAGACAACACTATCGTTTGGATTGTTGTCATCATGCTGGGTGCTTCTTTCAACACGCTGAGGACAAATGCTCAGAGAATAGTAAGATTTAAGTCATTCCGACTATAATAGATGCAGCTGAAAAAAAGACCTTTGTGCTTTGTTTGGACTCTCAGGCCAGATGTATTATGTTCTGTGGTTACTGGAAGAATAACTTTCTATATTTAAAGAAAGATAGAGGGTTACTTTATTAGTCCCTTTGATGACTAGCGTCGTGTGTGTGTTGTGTCTGTAATGATTTCCGAAAAGTCAATGCTGCGATTGATTTCCCGGTATCACAGTCCAAGAGAGCTTTGCGGCGCTTTTTTGGTAGTGTGATTATTATCGTGGTTTTTTGCAGAAACTTTTCCGATGTGGTGGCTCCTCTCACAGATCTGGTGAGCCTATTTTTTAAAAAAAATTTTGTTTGGAATTATACATTATAGGGGAATGTTTAATTCTTAGATGTGGGGTTGTGACGACTAGTGTCGTGTGGGTGTTGTTTGTTCCCTTGCTCTGTATCCTCATTGTCTTCTTCTTTTCCCCTCAGGGGTTGACACAGCGAATCAATTGCCTCCATCTAACCCTGTCTTCTCCATCCTCTTCTCTCACACAAATTACAGTACCTTTCACTGCATCCATAAACCTCCTATTTGGCCTCTTGCCTGGCAGTTCAAAACTCAGCATCCTTCTACCAATATATTCACTATCTCTCCTCTGAACATGTCCGAACCATCTCAGTCTGGCCTCTCTGACTTAATCTCCAAAACCTCTAAAATGTACTGTCCCTCTGATGTACTCGTTCCTGATCCTATCCTTCCTGGTCACTTCCAGAGAGAACCTCAGCATCTTCATCTCTGCTACCTCCAGCTCTGTCTCCTGTCTTTTCCTCATTGACACTGTCTCTAGACCAAACAACATCGCTGGTCTCACCACAGTTTTGTACACCTTTCCTTTCATTTTACCTGAAACTCTTCTATCACAAATCACACCTGACCCTTTTCTCCATCCGTTCCATCCTGCCTGCGCTTCTTCACCTCTTTTCAATATTCTTCATTGTTCTGGACTTTTGACCCTAAGTACTTAAAATCCTCCACCTTCTTGATCTCTTCTCCCTGTAACCTCATTATTCCACTTGGGTCCCTCTCATTCACATACGTACTCTGTCTTACTGTGGCTAACCTTCATTCCTCTCCTTTCCAGGACAAACCTCCACCTCTCTAGCTACTCCTCCACCTGTTCCCTGCTCTCACTACAGATCACAATGCAAGCAGCGGTCCTCATCCTCTCCATCTACCAACAAGCCACATGCTATTTTGTGTGAACTGTTTAGTCTCATTTGTGCAGTAGGGTTGGACACCAATTTGTTTCATTCTTTTCTCCTGTTTATTTAATTAGGAAGGTCAGATCCTGTCATTTGTTTTCTGTTAGATTAGCTTATTATTTTGCAGATAGGGTCGTTTGGTTTGTTATTTTGGCATTAGTCCAACCTGAAGTTAATTCAACATATTATTTGATATATATATAGCTATTGTAAATAAAACCCTGATTTTCATTATATACTTCAGCTATTCGTGTGGTGACTCCGTGGGACTTGGGGAAGATGGGGCCTGTTCGTGTTATGGCTCAGTCACTCCTAGACTGGGTGTAACAGTCCCACAGTAGAGAAATTCTTTTCACTAGATATACTGTATATTTCATGAATATATAGACGCGCGCGCGCACACACACACACACACACAAACACACACACACACACACACACACACACAGCCACGCAGCCACGTAGCCTCATAGCAACAGCTTGAGGGGTTCGGTGCCTTGCTCAAGGGCACCGTGGCAGTGCTCAGGAGGTGAACTAATAGCTGATGAACTCCAGCTATCAGTTCACATTCCATACTTTTTGGTCCACACTGGTCTTGATCCAGGCCCCAAGCCAAGTTGTTGTGGACATGGATTTGATATTCCAAACATTGTTCTGTTTTCTAAGTTGCCATAATGATTATCAGCGAATGTTATCAATTCATCTTACTGTGTACATTCTTTACAGAAAACTAAATAACAATGCAGGCATACAGGGGATTTGAAGATAAACCATGAATAAAAGAAGAGGCTAAAAGCAGCAAACCTACTTAGAGTAAAAGTCTTTTTGTGTCTCTTTTTTGCAGAGAGCTGCTGTGCTGTTTTCAGCACATTCATATGCTGATTTCACACCCAAGGCAACCTTTGACATAGAGGTGGAGCACACTTGCTTGGTTAAATTCATCAGACAAATGTACAGCGCACACTGTAATTGACTGTTGTTCCTTTTAGAAATGTGATGTCCACAAGTTGAAAGAGGCCCCGGCCACTCAGGTGGTTCTGACTCGTAGCGATGGTTTGAGGTACTATCACACCATGAAAACAATCAGGAATCTAGAACTGAAGGCTGAATGGCTCTTCAAACAGAAGATAATCAGGGGTCCCTGCCATTTATATGTAGGCCAGGTGAAGTACAATTGAATTTCCTGTAATGTGTCTATGTATATATGTGCATATGTACATACATACATACAGTATTTACATGTATTGTATGTGCGTATATATAGGTATATGTATATATGCACGTACATGTAAATACTGTATACTTTATGTGCAGTACTGTATATAAATATATGCACACTTATGTATTTATTTATATCTGTGTGTGACACACACACGCACACACACACACACACACACACACACACACACACACACACACACACACACACACACACACACTCAGAACCGTAACACTGTAGTTAAGGTCCTGAGCAGACAAAGTAAAATCATTTTGTTCTTTTCTCTAGGAGGCCTGTGCAGTTGGTATTGAAGCTATAATTAACTTAACTGACCACCTAATCACTGCGTATCGTACTCACGGCTTTGCTTACACCAGAGGTGGGACCCCGAGGGAAATCATAGCTGAGCTTGCTGGTAAGTTTTGAAATACCGTTGATTACCTCAAATCCAGTTTTTCTTTTATGTTACTCTTCCCATTTCTTGATTTTCAGGTCGAGGAGCAGGTATGTGCAAAGGCAAAGGAGGATCCATGCATTTGTTCACCAAAACCTTCTATGGAGGAAATGGTATCGTTGGATCACAGGTAATGGCCAATAATTTCATCATCGGTAAAGGCCTGACTGAAGAGGAGTACCTCAGTCAAGTCTTATGAAAAAAATATCAGTGAATTACATTTGTAGAACTTTTCAACTTCTATAATTAGTTCATGTGGTGACATTCAGTAATATGAGAATTAGACATTTTGAAATGTTGACTCCTGTTACGGTAAAACAATAAAGTGTTTCATTCCAAATGAATTATTGCATAAGATTCACAATCGAAAATGATTCAATCTAACTTTACTAATCACTGGCTTCTCCTGAGGTTCCCTTGGGTGCTGGTATTGCTCTAGCGTGCAAGTATCAGAACAAAAGTCAAGTAGTCGTGTGTATCTATGGTGATGGTGCAGCCAACCAGGTAAAGGAAATCATTGTTTGAGTAACAAGGAGATTTTTTCTCTGTAAAACAAACAAATTATATTTCCACAGGGTCAGATTTTTGAAACCTTCAACATGGCTGCTCTTTGGAAGTTACCGATCATTTTTGTTTGTGAAAACAACAAATATGCCAAAGGTACACCAACGTGGAAAGCGTCTGCAAACACAGACTTCTACACAAAAGGAGACTCCGTTCCTGGTATCAGGGTATTGTTTTCAGTTCTTTCTTTTTCAGAAGTTGTTCCTCTCTTGCTGAATAGATAATTTATAGTGGTGGTGGGGAAGTAAATTGGACTCTACTGAAACCCAATGGACTGTTGACCCTAAGTACTTAAAATCCTCCACCTTCTTGATCTCTTCTCCCTGTAACCTCACTCTTCCACTTGGGTCCCTCTCATTCACACACATGTACTCTGCCTTACTCTGGCTAACCTTCATTCCTCTTCTATACAGGACAAATCTCGACCTCTTTAGCTTTTTCTCCACCCGTTCACTGCTCTCACTGCAGATCACAATGTTATCTGCAAACATCATAGTCCATGGAGATTCTTGTCTAACCTCGTCTGTCAGCCTGTCCATCACCATAGCAAACAAGTAGGGGCTCAGAGCTGATCCCTGATGCAGTCCCACTTCCACCTTGATCTCCTCTGTCGAGCCTACAGTACACCTCACCTGCACCGCTCTAACATACTTCTCTGCCAATCCAGACTTCCTCATACAATACCACATTTCCTCTCTGGGCACCCTGTCATAAGCGTTCTTCAGATCTACAAAAATATAATGCAACTCCCTCTGGCCTTCTCTGTATTTCTCTATCAACATCCTCAAAGCAAATACTGGATCTGTAATACTCTTTTTTGGCATGAAACCATACTGCTGCTCACAAATGCTCACTTCTGCCCTTAATCTAGCTTCAACTATTCTTTCCATAACTTCATTGTATGGTTCATCAGCTTTATTCCTCTGTAGCTGCTACAACTCTGCACATCTCCCTTGTTCTTAAAAATGGGCACCAGCACACTTCTCCTCCATTCCTCAGGCATCTTCTCACTATCTAAGATGCTGTTGAACAACTCGGTAAGAAACTCTACTGCCACCTTTCCAACACACTTCCATACCTCCACAGGTATATCATCAAGACCGAGTGCCTTTCCATTCTTCATCTTCTTCAATGCCTTCCTCACTTCATCCTGACTAATTTTTGCAACTTCCAGGTCCATAACAATAATCTCTTCTCGTCTTTTTTCTCTCTCTTTTTCCTCGTTCATGAACTCTTCAAAGCACTCTTTTCATCTTCCTATCACCCTACTGGTACCTGTCAATAGACTTCCATCCCTATCCTTAATCACCCTAACCTGCTGCACGTCCTTCCCATCTCTGACTCTCTGTCTTCCCAACCTGTACAGATCAGTCTCTCCCTCCTTCCTGTCCAACCTAGCACAAAAGTCATCATAAGACCCTTGTTTGACCTTTGCTACCTCTACTTTCACCTTACGCTGCATCTCCCTGTACTCCTGTCTACTCTCCTCAGTCCTCTCTCTGTCTCACTTCTTATCCAACCTCTTTCTCTGTATACACTCCTGTACCTCCTCATTCCTGAGTACTTGGTGCGTCATCCCTCCAGATGACACACCAAGTACTCTCCTACCTGTCTCCCTGATCACATTAGCTGAAGTTGTCCAGTCATCTGGAAGCACCTCCTGACCACCCAGAGCCTCTCTTAACTCCTTCCTAAAAGTCATGCAACACTCTTCCTTTTTCAGCTTCCACCATTTTGGCCTCTGCCCTGCCTTTGCCCTCTTAATCTTCCTCACCACCAGGGTCATCTTACACACCACCATCCTATGCTGTTTGGTTACACTCTCCCCTACCAATTCTTTTCAGTCACTGATCTCTTTCAGATCACACAGTCTACACCATATGTAGTCTACCTGTGTGCTCCTACCTCCACTCTTATAGGTCACCCTATGTTCCCGCCTCTTCTGGAAGAAAGTATTCACTATAGCCCTTTCCATCCTTTTTGCAAAGTCTACCATCATCTGTCCTTCTGCATTCCTCTCCTGGATTCCAAACCTGCCCATCACCTCCTCATCACCTCTGTTTCCTGTGCCAACATGTCTATTTAAATCTGCACTAATGACAACTCTCACTTCTAGGTCTGCTCTGCTTCACTCCATCAAATTCCAACCAGAATTTCTCCTTCTCCTCCAGCTCACATCCTACCTGTGGAGCATACCCACTAACAACACTGAACATCACACCTTCGATTTCTAGCTTCAGGCTCATCAGTCTAGCTGACGCTGTTTTTACCTCCAGGACATTTCTAACAAACTCCTCCTTCAAGATAACTCCTACTCAATTTCTCTTCCTATGTACACCATGATAAAACAACTTGAATCCTGCTCCTAAACTTCTAGCCTTGCTACCTATGCACCTGGTTTCCTGGACACAGTATGTCTACCTCCTCCTCTGCGTCATGTCAACCAACTCTCTACCTTTTCCTGTCATAGTTCCAACATTCAACGTCCCTACTCTCAGTCCTGCACTCTTGGTGTTCCTTTTCTCTCTCTTACTACAAACACATTTTCCTCCTCTCCTTCTTCGACCAACAGTAGTCCAATTTCCAAGGGCACCCTGTAGGTCAACAGCACCGATTGCAGTCGTTGTTGACCCGGGCCTTGACCGATCCGGTATGGAAGTCATAGGTTTGCTTCACATGTTTGATTTGGCAAAAGTTTTACGTTAGATGCCCTATCTGGCAAAGGAAAGATGTACAAAACTGTGGTGAAACCAGCGATGTTGTTTGGTCCAGAGCAGTGGTTTGAAACCTTGTTGGAGGTACCGAAATCTGCCAGTTTCATATGCTCACTCACTGAACCCTTCTTTAGTTAAAAAAAGAACAAATTTTAAAAATGTTTTCAAATTTAAGACAGATGTATATATTTTACTGGTGAATTTAATGAATTGTGCATTAATGTCGCCTTTCTCAAAGGACAAAACCAAGACAGTGCATGAACTCATAAGAAATTATCTACCTGCAAATGAGTGTGACTTGTGCTGTTGTTATTGAGAGACCAGTTTAGATATGAGTGGCTTCACCTTGGCAAGGGCTACTCTTGTGTCATTTTTCACAGCAAAAGTCTGTTTCTTTTGTTTTCCATGCAGCTTAAGGAAGGGTTCCTTTATTTTTGCAAATCATGCAGAACGCTGACTCCCATCACGTTCCATTATACAGTACATGTAAATTCACGTTGCACATATACATCCTCCCACTTTCTTTTTCAAACGTACACAGTGATTTGTGTAAGTTTGGCAAAAACATCCGACACGATGTGTCAGGTATTTCGTCTTGATCTCCGTCTTCGCCGAACCCCTGAGACTGACTCAGTAAACCCCTAGCGTTCGATCGAACCCAGGTTAAGAACCACTGGTCTAGAGACAGTGTCACTGAGGAAAAGACAGGAGACAGAGCTTGAGGTAGCAGAGATGAAGATGCTGAGGTTCTCTTTGGGATTGACCAGGAAGGATAGGATCAGGAATGAGTACATCAGAGGGACAGCACATGTTAGAGGTTTTGGAGATAAAGTCAGAGAGGCCAGACTGAGATGGTTTGGACATGTCCAGAGGAGAGATAGTGATTACATTGGTAGAAGGATGCTGAGATTTGAACTGCCAGGCAGGAGGCCAAGAGGAAGACCAAAGGGGAGGTTTATGGATGTAGCGAAGGGGGACATGGAGGTAGTTGTTGTGAGAGAAGAGGATGAAGAAGACAGGGTTAGATGGAGGCAACTGATTCGCTGTGGTGAACCCTGAAGGGAAAAGCCAAAAGGAGAAGAAGACGACTGAAGCCTAATATGTTTATGGGGAACAATTATTGACAACTTTCATTGTGTTTTTGAAATAGTGCATGCGATACATATGGGGTCATTTACAGTATGTCACAGCTTCACTTGTGACATAGTTGTGATGGCACACCAACTCATTTCTCAATTAGATCAATTTACACTTCAAGGACAGTTCATTTGTACAAAATAAAAGCCCTTAACATTAAAATAAATTAGTTGGGATTCATCCAACAGCCCAACACTTTCATGAAAATGCTCCAAGAAGCTCCTGTTCATTCTGCCTCACACAGCCTTCCACCCTCTCTCGATCACTTACACACTCTGCAATGTCACAGCAGTTCACCCTTCTAGGCTAAAGCCAGAGACAGTGGAGACGGTGCCATCAGTTATTGTAATCTTATCAGACTGTAATTTGAAATACCTTTCCAGCAAATCCTAATACCCCAGATGGATTCCTTTTGGTGTAAACATGTGTGTTTAGGTGAGTGGGATGGACATTCTGTGTGTCCGTGAGGCAACCAGGTTTGCAGTTGATCACTGCCGATCAGGGAAGGTGAGTCAGCAACCGTCCTTTTAAATTTGAGTGATTATTTACTAAAGAAACTATACAGATTTGAGGAACTTTTGTCTTATCTCTCTTGTTCTTGTACTTTGACTGTATTTGGACTCAGGGTCCCATTGTCCTGGAGCTTAAGACTTACCGCTATCTTGGACATCAAGAGGGTGATGCTCACCTAAGGTAAGACCAATTGACATTCATCATTTCATTTCTTCATGTTAAAATTCATTTCCACTTTTCTGGTGTTGCCCAGGGTGAGAGGCAACTCAGCCGCTATATGTTGGAGTTTACGTATACTTGCCTAACAAATATTAGTTTACATTTTTACCTTAATTTGTTACATTTAAAGTTTTGAATCTGAACCACTAAATTGGGACTAAATTCATCATCATAAATGGGTTTAAAACAGCTAAAAAAAAAGATAAAGGTCACTCAGTCATGCTTAAAAATGTCCTGCCTCAGTTATCGCTCGCAGGAGGAGATAGACGAAGTCTGCAGAGTGAGCGATCCTATCGCCACGCTGCGTGAACGCATGCTCAGCAAAAACCTGACCAGCGGAGCGGAGCTTGAGGTAGCAACTATTTTCTGTTTACCTCTAAATGTTTGAAGGTAACTCATTCTCATAACTCTGGTAAATGAGTTATGGGCATGCTAATATATTGCTGCATAATAAGTAAAATAAGTATTAGAAGGTTTTGTAGTAACACTCATGAGGCCACATGAATGTAACCGCAAGAGGACACAAGCCAGTGTCTTATTGTGCCGCAAGCCCGGATAAATACAGAGTGTTGCATCAGGAAGGACATCCAACGTAAAACTTTTGCCAAATCAAACATACGAATCAAACCTATAACTTCGATTACGGATTGGTCGAGGCCCGGGTTAACAACTACCGCCATCGGTGCTGTTGACCTACAGGGTGCCCTTGGAAATTGGACTACTGTTGGTCGAAGGAGGAAGAAAGTGTGTTCGTAGGAAGAGGGAGAAGAGGAACGCTAAGGGTATACGACTGAGAGTAGGGATGTTGAAGGTTGGAACTATGACAGGAAAAGGTAGATAGTTGGTTGACATGATGCAGAGGAGGAAGGTTGACATACTGTGTGTCCAGGAGACTAGGTGGGAAGGTAGCAAGGCTTGAAGTTTAGGAGCAGTGTTCAAGTTGTTCTATCATGTTGTAGATAGGAAGAGAAAAGGAGTAGGAGTTATCTTGAAGTGGGAATTTGTTAGAAATGTCCTGGAGGTAAAAATAGTGTCAGATAGAGTGATGAGTCTGAAACTAGAAATTGAAGGTGTGATGTTCAATGTTGTTAGTGGGTATGCTCCACAGGTAGGATGTGAGCTGGAGGAGAAGGAGAATTTCTGGTTGGACTTTGATGCAGAAGTGATGCAGAACATACCTAGAAGTTAGAGAGTTGTCATTGGTGCGGACTTCAGTGGACATGTTGGTGCAGGAAATAGAGGTGATGAGGAGGTGATGGGCAGGTTTGGTATCAAGGAGAGGAATGCAGAAGGACAGATGGTAGTTGACTATGCAAAAAGGATGGAAAGGGCTATAGTGAATACTTTCTTCCAGAAGAGGCAGGAACATAGGGTGACCTATAAGAACAGAGGTAGGAGCACTCAGGTAGACTACATTTTTTATTTTTATCTTTCTGATATGATTCAGCGCTATATAAATAAAAGTTGATTGATTGATTGATATTGTTTAGACGATGTAACCTGAAAGTGATCAGTGACTGCGAAGTGGTAGTAGGCGAGAGTGTAGCCAAACAGCATAGGATGGTGGTGTGTAGGATGACCCTGGTGGTGAGGAAGATGAAGAGGGAAAGGCAGGGCAGAGGATGAAATGGTGAAAGCTGAAAAAGGAAGATTGTTGCATGACTTTTAGGAAGGAGTTAAGACAGACTCTGGGTGGTCAGGAGGTGCTTCCAGCTGACTGGACAACAACAGCTAATGTGATCAGGGAGACAGGTAGGAGAGTACTTGGTGTGTCATCTGGAAGGACAGTAGATAAGGAGACTTGGTGGTGGAATAAGGAGGTACAGGAGTGTATACAGAGAAAGAGGTTAGCTAAGAAGAAGTGGGACACTGAGAGGACTGAGGAGATTGGAGTACAGGGAGATGCAGTGTAAGGTGAAAGTAGAGGTAGCAAAGGCCAAACAAGGGGCTTATGATGACTTGTATGCTAGGTCGGACAGTAAGGAGGGAGAGACTGATTTATACAGGTTGGCAAGACAGAGAGTCAGAGATGGGAAGGACGTGCAGCAGGTTAGGGTGATTAAAACCAGTAACATCATTATACAAACAGGCAATAAAAATCATGGATCAAAAACCGATGAGAGGGCACCTTTGTGGTAAAACACAACCTTCTTACCTTAGAAAATTTTGTATTCTTTTTTACTATCAAATTGGTTTTTAAGTGTTTGCATGGTCATGTTTCAGGAACTGTGGTTTTGTATGAGGAAGTCTGGAGTGGCAGAGAAGTATGTGAGTGCGGTGCAGGACACGTATGACGACTGTAAGACAGTGGTGAGCTGTGCTGTAGGTGTGACAGACGAGTTCAAGGTGGAGGTGGGACTGCATCAGGGATCAGTTCTGAGCCCCTTCTTGTTCGCTATGGTGATGGACAGGCTGACAGACGAGGTTAGACAGGAATCTCCATGGACTATGATGTTTGCAGATGACATTATGATCTGCAGTGAGAGCAGGGAACAGGTGGAGGAGAAGCTAGAGAGGTGGAGGTTTGTTCTGGAAAGGAGAGGAATGAAGGTAAGTCGCAGTAAGACATAGTACATGTGTGTGAATGAGAGGGACCCAATCGGAAGAGTGAAGTTACAGGGAGAAGAGATCAAGAAGATGGAGGATTTTAAGTACTTAGGGTCAACAGTCCAGAGCAATGGAGAGTGTGGAAAAGAGGTGAAGAAGCGTGTACAGGCAGGATGGAACGGGTGGAGAAAAGTGTCAGGTGTGATGTGTGATAGAAGAGTTTTAGCTACAATGAATGGAAAGGTGTAGAAAACTGTGGTGAGACCAGCGATGTTGTTTGGTCTAGAGACAGTGTCACTGAGGAAAAGACAGGAGACAGAGCTGGAGGTAGCAGAGATGAAGATGCTGAGGTTCTCTTTGGGAGTGACCAGGAAGGATAGGATCAGGAATGAAAACATCAGAGGAACAGCACAGGTTAGAGGTTTTGGAGATAAAGTCAGAGAGGCCAGACTGAGATGGTTTGGACATGTCCAGAGGAGAGATAGTGAATATATTGGTAGAAGGATGCTGAGCTTTGAACTGCCAGGCAGGAGGCCTAGAGGAAGACCAAAGAGGAGGTTTATGGATGTAGTGAAGGAGGACATGAAAGTAGTTGGTGTGAGAGAAGAGGATGCAAAAGACAGGGTTAGACGGAGGCAACTGATTCACTGTGGCGACCCCTGATGGGAAAAGCCGAAAGGAAAAGAAGACTCATGAGGCCACATGGTTCTGCTCTTTATAGGATAATTTGGATGGACTGACTTGTCAAATCTGAATTTAAAATAAGTTATATTTAAAACGGAAATATCATCCTCTTAAAAGAATATCAACTTGCTAATCTTTCTGCATTCAACAAACTATGGAATACACAATGGCCTCTTTGCAAGGAAGATCACACACAGAATAGTCTCATTGCTCTTTTGTACTGGTTAGAACTTTATAGAAGTTGTTGGAATTATATCTTTTTATAATTATATCTTTTTATGTTATGTTGGAATTATATCTTTTTATGTGGAAAGTTGCTGAGCTTAAAGTTCATCTTAGGTCACATCACGTGACAGTTAGAACTGCTGACTTATGCTAAATTGCTTGCACAGCTAGTCGAGCAGAAACTCTTGCAAGGCCGTCTTCCGCTTTCTTCTCTGATAATTGGCGTATATCTTCTTAGATAATTGCACAGCTAGTCGAGCAGAAACTCTTGCAAGGCCGTCTTCCGCTTTCTTCTCTGATAACTGGCGTATATCTTCTTAGATAATTGGCGTATAGCTACGATAGTTTTCATGACCCGTCTGCTTATCACCTCTTGCCAGGCCGTCTGCAAGGCCGTCTTCCTCTTCTCAGATAATTGGCGCACCATGACATCACCTGAATGTAACCCACTGTCTTGCCTGCTATCTTGCAGCTGTTGTGATACCAGGTGAACCCCGCCTTCTGATGTGCATAAAATCCATGTGCTGCAAGTGCATCCTCGCACTCTGCAGGAAGTAATCTTCCATGAGACAAAGTGCCGAGAATATTCTCTTTGCAATTGAAAAATAAACTTTGAAGCTTCGACATTTCACTGAGTGTTTTGTTTATTTAACTCTGTTCAGAAATTGTCCACAACCAAGAGAAAACGAACACGAAGCTGGAGGACCAAGGGTCTTTAGGACCATATTATTTGGCTCCACTTCAACAATGTAAAATTGTAGTTTACAACAAAGTTTTTTTTGGCTTTGTATACTTTTAAACACCAAAAATAGGCCAATTTACATTTGAATTTCAGATTTGAATCAGATCCCAAATTAGAGGAAAAAAAAGTGTCAGTAAAACAGATACATGCGAACAAATAACAACGTAAGCATTTAAACAAATACAACAATGGTTAAGCTAAATCCTGTGCGGATGCAAGTGGGAATACGAAGAATATGGGATATGTATTTATGCCTTCATTTACTGACAAACTACAGTACACATCCGGTGGCTTCAAGAAGGAACAACGCGGGGATGCGAGGCGCCAAATCAATCAGCAGATGGCAGTAATGCGACAGGAACGACACCCACCGCAGCAAACCGCAGATGAAGAAGAAGAGGAGAAAGGAAGAAGGTGTCCAATTCAAAAGACTGAAGCCATAGTTAGTCGGTTGCTACGTGCCGTCTAAACGATGATGGAGTGTCTTTTCCACGCGAATCTAAGCAGAGAGCTGTTCTCCGTGTTGTGCGCCGCTCTCCTCATCCTCAGCGCAGTCGCGTCTACAGAGGAAAGCACTCAGGTGAAAAACTCCCAGTGTCACAACTACGCGGCGGGACACGTCTATCCCGGAGAGGCGTCACGGGTGCCCGTGTCCGACCATTCCCTGCACCTCAGCAAAGCTAAGAGTGAGTTACCGTCTTGTTCTCAGCCACAGGTGTCGTTAAGACGCGCCCGATGCTGCAGGACGTGACGAGTCGAACCAGTGTCTGCGCGCAGCCAGGGGTCATATTTGATTTCTGACGTGGTTTTATTCTCCTTTGGCAATCCAGTGTAATGCTTTTAAGGACACGTCAGTCTATGAAAGTCAGTGGATTGTGTTGCTCTCCCCGCCCCATCAACACATGATCGAATCGCTACTGCCTCTTGTTAGGCAGGACAGTCTGGTGGAAGGGAAATGATACAACCCTCAATGTACATGGTTATGTTTCATGGCGAAAATATTTGATTTATAAGCTTTAACAACAAAGATCAAAACAAGAATGTCGAACAAAAAGTTTAAATAGCACGATACAACAGGTATTACACGTATTTTACGCATATACAGCAAAACGCTTACTCTTTTAACGGTAACAGTCTCAGAATTATTCGCCCCCTTCGTGACAGGCATCTTTGCTGCTGTGACCCACTGCAAACTGGATGCATAACCACAGACCAGCTTGTAGTTGTTGAGGAATCTTCACCCATTCCTAATAGGAAAAGACTTTCAGTTACAGTATTTAATATTCCTGCATTACCTGGTGCAGGTATCATCAAGTCTGATCAGAGGTTTTACAGTGCACAGCAATAGTGAGTACATCCTCTTTGAAAAGCAACATTTCATACAATATGACAAGGAACACAAAAATATATTTCCAAAATGTTCACAGACTAAGTTAAACACAGGATCTGTTGAGCTTTTGAACTTAGAACTAAGGTTAATAATATAACTTACGTTACTTTTTTTCTGTTTTAGTAAAAGTAGTGTGGTGCAGAAATGAGTACACCACACTGAAGGTCTTTGAGTAAAGCAACCTTTTAGGCTCCCAATGTGGACCTGAACAAACAATTAACTACAGGTGAGTCTTGATACTCGTTACATGTGTTAATTAGGCAGTTGGCTACAAAAGGCTGTTACCTAAAGCAAACTGCCCTTTCCCATTTCCTGCTGTCAGCAATGGCATCCCATGGCAAGGAAATGTCTCTGGATCTGAGAAAGCGGATTATTGCTTTACACAAGAGAGGTGAGGGCTACAAGAAGACCAGTAAAGCCTTACTTATTAGTAAGAACACGGTCCCAAAAGTGATCCAAAGATTCAAGGGAGATTGAACTGGAACCAAAGTACAGAGACGTACAGGCCGGCCAAGAAAATTAACACCCAGGCGGGAGCGTCTTTGAGGAACGTTGAGGAAAATCAGCATGCAAGTGCACAACAGTTGGCTAAGGAGGTAGAGGCTGAAATTGGAGTGATTGTATCACGTGACACAATATGCCATACAGTGCAGCGGAATGGCATGCATGGGGTATTGTCCCCGAAGGAAGCCTCTCCTAAATCCCAGTCACAAAAAAGCCTGACTAGAGTTTGCCAGGGCCCATGCTGAAAAGGATGAAGACTACTGGGACTCTATACTCTGGAGTGATGAGACTATAATCAATCTTTTTGGAACTGATGGCTTCAAAACGGTCTGGCGTCACAAGGTTGAGGAGTACAAGGAAAAGTGCATGGTGCCCACTGTGAAACATGGAGGGGGTAGTATTCTTATGTGGGGTTGCAGGAGTGCTGCAGGTGTTGGAGAACTGCATTTCATTGATGGCATCATGAATTCTCAAATGTACTGCTCTATACTGAAGGCTAAGATGCTTCCATCACTTTGGGCCGTTGGTCGTCGTGCCAGTTTTAAACATGACAATGACCCAAAACACACATCTAAGGCCACTGCTGACTTTCTGAAGAGGAACAGGGTAAGAGTGATTGCATGGCCAACTATGTCACCTGATCTGAACCCTATAGAGCATCTTTGGGGAATACTAAAGAGGCAGGTTGAGCATCACTCTCCATCCAACATCCAGTCTCTAAAAGAGGTCATCCTTGAAGAATGGAGAAAGATTGATGCGGCCAAATGTTGTCAACTTGTGCGCTCCATGCCAAGGAGACTTGGGGCTGTCATTGCAAGTAATGGAGGCCATACAAAGTACTAAATGTATTGGATGTAGTTGTGTTTGTTGTGAGGTGTACTCATTTTTGCTCCACCACATTTTCACGGAAACAGAAAAAGAGAAATTTCAGTTGTCTTTTCACCTTTCTGTTTGAGTTGTTATGTAAGAACATAGTGCAATAAACATCATCAAGGAACTGTTTAGGATATGTTGTTTGTGTTCATTTTAATACTGTGAAAAACATCTTTTTTCAGAGGGGGTGTACTCAATATTGCTGTGCACTGTATATGGGACTCAAGTTGTCAGTTCTAGTCAGTTCTAGCTAGTCAGCCATCTTCGAATGTTCCAGAACTTCTACTGCGACAAAGCCTCGGTGGATCCTGGTGTTTCCTCTGCATGTCCTGTTAGAATTTCCATTGATGGACAAGCTTCATGATCCTGACAGGCATTGAGATGTTTTATTCTGATTTATTCTTTATTCTTGATACGTGATAGAATACATTTTGCCTTCACTGTCATGTTTCACTGCATGAAGGCTCATCTTTTGTGCATACACATTACCAATCCTCCTCAAGACATACTCTGATCTATATTCCTAAAAGTTGAATTTCAAACTTCATCCTACACATCTTGCTGTGGGTCTTTTGCAGTCACTTGAGGGATCTGTCTGTCTGTCTCCCGACCCCATCAGGAAACCAGTCATGGGTATTGACTACTTGTTGTTTGTGACATGACTCGGTAGTGTCCTCATTATACCTATTAAATTGGACTTGTTATCTGTGCTTCTGGCTGCAATTTCTTATCGTTGTTTGCTAGTGCAAGGCAGTAATAAAGTCTTCTAACTTTTTTGGGCATATTTTTTTACTTCCTCATTGTATTTATTAAATCATATTTAAATTTAGGCTAGAATTGAAAAAACAATCCTTGTGACTCTACTGCATGGTTAAGTCTTATTTTGTCTAGAAGGTTGGGGGAAAAGGGTTTTGAACTGTTCATTTATTAGGTTATTATACACAACTGATACAGTATATTTAACATGAATAATAGAAAACCTTACTGTAAGTAAGGGCTGGCGAAATATTTAAGTCCCTGTCACATGCACTGTTGAGTTGATCATTCGTCCAGTAACTGCTGTTCCTTTTCAGGAACATGAACTGTCAAATGTAGTAATAAGTAAAAGCCAAGTCATTAAATAGGATTTTAGGGTATTAGATCTGTGCTATACAGTTTTACGTTGAGACATTTAACAATGAATTTCTTCAAAATGTTTTTGCACGGAATTAAATTAGACACAGATTCAGTCTCAGTCATTCAGTCTCAGTCTGTCTTTTACAACCTAAATTGTTACAGTAACTGTAATATGTTAACGCTCACACATTTATGAAATACATCAAACATTTAGTTGTATTATCAAATTATGCGGTTTGTATAAAAAATGTCAATTTATGATTTTTTTCTACCTTCAGTTTCCAAGCCTGCGCCAAACTGGGAAGGAACAGCCGTCATTAACGGAGAATTCAAGGAGCTGAAGCTCTCAGACTACAAAGACAAATATGTTGTCTTTTTCTTCTATCCCTTGGACTTGTGAGTGTCACATCGTTTGTGTTGCTGGGGTGTTTGCACCAGAGTGTGTTCTTATTTAAGCTTGTCTGTCTTTTACAGTACGTTCGTCTGTCCTACTGAGATCATTGCATTCAGCGATCGTGTACACGAGTTTCATGCCATCAATGCAGACGTCGTCGCCTGTTCTGTGGACTCCCAGTTTACCCACCTGGCCTGGTAAGATTGCACTCCCTATGTAGGATAATGAGCTAGAGGCTTTGGAACTCTCTGTTGTAGAGTTGGCAGTGTTCTCGTTTGTGTCTTTGACGCACATTTTTTGACAGGGATGCACGATCGTCAAACAGCGTGCATCCCTAGGACACAAGCTTTAAAATGCACTTCTATTCAACAAAAATATTCAAAAAATTTTCCATCCTCCACTGAAATTTCAAACCCGGAAATCGCCATTATGTTTTGATCGAGCATTCTCGTGAAGAGATTCACCTGTGTGATTCTGCCTTATAAAAATTGACCAAACAGCAACAGACATCTGGTCATTTTACACGCTGCGGTAAGAGCGAGGAGTTAGTTAGACCCCCAAGAGCAAGGGTCTGGGGGGTCTAAAGCGCTTTGAAATGTCTGCTGATGTGATTAAGCAAAGAAAACCATTGAGTGAAAAGCAAAAGTGAAAAAAACCAAAATGTATTACATCTTTATTTCAAAAAGTGTTTTTTATTTAAATGACTACCAGGCTTTAACATTTTTCTCTTTTTTGTCTTTTTACTTGAAGTTATGATGTTATTAATAAAAAATATTAAAAAAATATTAATAAAAACATTAAAATTAACAGTTTGTTTAGTTATATTTATATACTGTATATAGGGGCTGTCACTTTAACACGATAATTAGATTAATTACGCTGCAAATTAAAGCGCTATAAAAATTAACGCAATTAATAGCGAGTGGCAAGTCAATGCGCAAGCATTTTAAATTTGGCCCATTGAGTGACCCGTAGGCTGCTGTGGAGTGTCACTTCCTACCTGCGCCACTAGTCAAAAGCAGGGTGACTGACAACAGAGTTGGACGCGACACAGGAATAAGTCTGCCCTGGGGCAGACTGACGGACGCGTCTACAGCGCAGAATCACTGCATTTTTGTTGATAGTCCCGTCTTTGTTTATAAATAAACTTTCCGCCCAAAGGTCCGAGTGGGCTTGCCTTGCTTTCCTGTGTCGCGTCCATCTCTGTTGTCGTCACTCTGCTTTTGACTAGTGGCACAGGTAGGAAGTGACGTCACTGCAGCCCACGGGTCACTCAATGGGCCAAATTTAAAATGCTTGCGCATTGACTTACCATGCACGATTCATTGCGTTAATTTTTATAGTGCGTTAATTTGCAGCATAATTAATCTAATTAACGCGTTTAAGCGACAGCCCTAATATATATATATATATATATATATATATATATATACACAAACTGTTTTTATTAATAATTTTTAATATTCTTAATTAATAACATATACTATATATATGTTGTTTGGTCTAGAGACAGTGTCACTGAGGAAAAGACAGGAGACAATGCTGGAGCTAGCAGAGATGAAGATACTGAGGTTCTCTTTGGGAGTGACCAGGATGGATAGGATCAGGAAGGAGTACATCAGAGGGACAGTACATGTTAGAAGTTTTGGAGATAAAGTCGGAGAGGCCAGACTGAAATGGTTTGGACATGTCCAGAGGAGAGAGAGTGATTATATTGGTAGAAGGATGCTGAGTTTTGAACTGCCAAGCAGGAGACCTTGAGGAAGACCAAAGAGGAGGTTTATGGATGTAGTGAAAGAGGACATGGAGGGTAGTTGGTGTGAGAGAAGAGGATGCAGTAGACAGGGTTAGATGGAGGCAACTGATTCACTGTGGCGAACCCTGAAGGGAAAAGCTGAAAGGAAAAGAAGAAGATATGTATGTGTATATATATATATATATTATATGTGTGTGTGTATGTATATATATATGTGTGTATGTATACAGGTAGTTGCCGACTTACGACCTATGCAACTTACGACCGATCGACTTTACGACCACAATGTCCGGGTAACGCTGGCATTCCCTCCTGCCACAGTACTCACGCTCTGAGGCTCCCGCGCTCTCTTCAGTCACCACGGCGCACACACGCTGTTCAGTCACACCGTGAGATCAATAGCCCAGCCCACTACTGATGGGCTGGGCTGCTTAGGAGGCTGTGACGGAGAAATGTATGAATGGCGTATGGAAAAACTGTCAAGCGTTACGTGAACTCTTCTGCTGGATTTGAAAGTGACGAAGAACTTGATCAGATTCGAGAGAAAATAGTGAAACTGGCAAAAAAACTTCTCCTTGGAGAACTCACGAATGATCGCGCTGTATGAAGAACTGATCGCGCTGGAAGAAGAAAGAGTGGAAGGAGAAGAGAAGCAGAGAAAGAAGAGGAGGAAACAGAAAAAATGTTCACCACCAAAGGCTTGTCAGAAGGCTTTTCCCTGTTAAATAAACTCCGTGCACACTTTGAAGAAATGGACATAGAACATAGAAACATTTGCAAGGATTGAACGGATGGCAAACGACGCTTTCCGTCCATATCGTGAAATTTATGAGGAGAAAAAGAAACGAACAATTCAGACAAAGCTCACAATGATTATGAAAAGATCGTCTCCCGCTCCCACCAACCCACACGCTGCCCCAGCTGACGATCTGGACGACCCCCAGCCAAGAACCAGCGCTGCTGGATTTAATTTTTACTTAAGAGTCGATTTACGACCAAGTCGAGTTACGACAGATCTGTCGGTCCCAATCGCGGTCGTAAGTCGGCGACTACCTGTATATGTATGTGTATGTATATATATAAAATGTGTATATATATATAAAATGTGTATATATATATATAAATATAAAATGTGTATATATATATATATATATGTATATATATATATGTGTGTGTATGTATGTGTGTATATATGTATGTATGTCTTCTTCTTTTCCTTTCGGCTTTTCCCTTCAGGGGTCGCCACAGCGAATCAATTTCCTCCATCTAGCTCTGTCCTTTGAATCCTCTTCTCTCACACCAACTACCTTCATGTCTTCCCTCATTACATCCATAAACCTCCTCTTTGGTCTTCCTCTAGGCCTCCTGCCTGGCAGTTCAAAACTCAGCATCCTTCTACCAATATATTCACTATCTCTCCTCTGGACATGTCCAAACCATCTCAGTCTGGCCTCTCTGACTTTATCTCCAAAACCTCTAATATGGGCTGCCCCTCTGATGTACTCATTCCTGATCCTATCCTTCCTGGTCACTCCCAGAGAGAACCTCAGCATTTTCATCTCTGCCACCTCCAGCTCTGTCTCCTGTCTTTTCCTCAGTGACACTGTCTCTAGACCAAACAACGTCGCTGGTCTCACCACAGTTTTGTACACCTTTCCTTTCATTTTAGCTGAAACTCTTCTATCACACATCACACCTGACACTTTCCTCCGCCCGTTCCATCCTGCCTGTACACGCTTCTTCACCTCTTTTCCACACTCTCCATTGCTCTGGACTGTTGACCCTAAGTACTTAAAATCCTCCACCTTCTTGATCTCTTCTCCCTGTAACTTCACTCTTCCGATTGGGTCCCTCTCATTCACACACATGTACTCTGTCTTACTGCGGCTAACCTTCATTCCTCTCCTTTCTAGGACAAACCTCCACCTCTCTAGCTTTTTCTCCACCTGTTCCCTGCTCTCCCTGCAGATCACAATGTCATCTGCAAACATCATAGTCCATGGAGATTCCTGTCTAACCTCATCTGTCAGCCTGTCCAACACCATAGCGAACAAGAAGGGGCTCAGAGCTGATCCCTGATGCAGTCCCACCTCCAGCTTGAACTCCTCTGTCACACCTACAGCACACCTCACCACTGTCTTACAGTCCTCATACATGTCCTGCACTGTTCTAACATACTTCTCTGCCACTCCAGACTTCCTCATACAATACCACAGTTCCTCTCTGGGCACCCTGTCATAAGCTTTCTCCAGATCTACAAAAACACAATGCAGCTCCCTCTGGCCTTCTCTGTACTTCTCTATCAACATCCTCAAAGCAAATACTGCATCTGTAGTACTCTTTTTTGGTATGAAACCATACTTCTGCCCTTAGTCTAGCTTCCACTGCTCTTTCCCATAACTTCATTGTATGGCTCATCAGCTTTATTCCTCTGTAGTTGCCACAACTCTGCACATCTCCCTTGTTCTTAAAAATGGGCACCAGCACACTTCTCCTCCATTCCTCATGCATCTTCTCACTATCTAAGATCCTGTTGAACAACCCAGTCAGAAACTCTACTGCCACCTCTCCTAGACACTTCCATACCTCTACAGGTATATCATCAGGACCGACTGCCTTTCCACTCTTCATCCTCTTCAATGGCCTCCTCACTTCATCCTGACTAATCTTTGCTACATCCTGGTCCACAACAGTCACCTCTTCTAGTCTTTGTTCTCTCTCATTTTCCTCGTTCAAGTCTTCAAAGTACTCTTTCCATCTTCCCATCACACTACTGGCACCTGTTAATAGACTTCCATCCCTATCCTTAATCACCCTAACCTGTATATATGTACAGTATGTATGTATGTATGTATGTATGTATGTATGTATGTATGTGTGTGTGTGTATATATGTATGTGTGTCTGTGTATATATGTATGTGTGTGTGTGTGTGTGTGTGTGTGTGTGTGTGTGTGTATGTATGTATGTATGTGTGTGTGTGTGTGTATATATATATATATAATATTCTACTGTGTATTCTGTTATTACTTTTGGGATGCATAAACGTCATGTTGGGATGCACAAATTTTTCTTGAACGTATCCCAGGGATGCACTAGTTTCTTGAGGTAAAATGAACTCTTGAGTTGGTGCTTTTTTTTAATGCTGTAGCTTCATTGATTGTTAAAGTTGTTTACACCACTGCTCCCCTTTTAGATTTTCTTCACATGTCTTGTTAACCGCAGGATCAATACACCCAGGAAACAGGGTGGACTTGGACCAATGAAAATTCCTCTCTTATCTGACCTCACTCACCAGATTTCAAAAGACTATGGTGTCTATCTGGAGGACCAGGGACATACACTGAGGTGCAGGTTCACATTTACATCCAAGCCATTGTCAAATACAACATGCATTGATACCTAGTTATGTTGTGCACATTTGATACACATTTACACATTCACAACCAGTAGACGTTAACAGTAAGCAGCTAACACAAAGTTGTGTGGAATCACTTATAGAGGACTCTTCATCATTGATGACAAAGGCATCCTGAGGCAGATCACCATGAATGATCTTCCAGTGGGAAGGTCTGTGGATGAGACTCTCCGTCTGGTGCAGGCTTTCCAGTACACTGACAAACATGGAGAAGGTAAGAGAAGCTGCTTTAAGCCAGACTTACTAAAATTTTCACATTTCTTATTTTGAAAGTCTGTAATGCAGTAATTTTTCTGGAGTAATGCAGCTTTACCTGGATATTAGTAGCTGTAGTCTTTGTACTGACTGGACGGTCTCATTTTTTAGTGTGCCCAGCAGGATGGAAACCAGGCAGTGAGACAGTGAGTATCACCAGAGCCATGACTGATTCTGATTCGTTCACTCTAACTACTGTGGTAGAATAAAAGGGTACACATGTAAATCAGTTTGTCTGATCAATCATGTTGGGATACTGAACAATAAATTGCACAATGGGAACTGTTTTTTTGTAAGGGAGCTACTTTAATCATAGTGTAGTTTTTAGATCATTATTGACGTGACTATTGCCTTGTGTATTTCATTGCATAAAAAATTCTAATCAAACTGCGATTTGATTTTTTCCACAGATCATTCCGGACCCTTCAGGCAAGCTGAAGTACTTTGATAAACTGAACTAATCTTCTTTTGTCGTCCCAGCCTGTGAAATCTAGTACTTACTGAAAAAACAAATAAAGTCTGTTTTCCTAAACAGTTGTTTGTACTTTGTTTTTCCAAAGCTATGATGCAGCCCAACATTGGTCTTCTTCTTTTTACAGTCACCTGCCACTTCATTAGGGTTGTTTTTCCAATCTTCTGTTGTCTAATTCTGGTGAGCCTATCTGAACTGTAGCCTCAGTTTTCTGTTCCTAGCTGACAGGAGAGGCACCCGGTGTGGTCTTCTGCTCCTGTGGCCCATCTGCCTCAAAGTTGGATGTGTTGTGCATTCAGATATGCTTTTTTGCATACCTCTGTTGTAATGATGGGTTATTTGAGTCACTAACCTATCAAATCGAACCCGTCTTGCCATTGTCCTCTGACCTCTGGCATCAACAAGGCATTTTGCCCAACAGAACTGCTGCTCACTGGATAGTTTCTTTTTTGGACCAAAATCTGTAAACCTTACATATTGTTTTGTGTGAAAATCCCAGAAGATCAGCAGTTTCTGAGATAGACTAGTACATGTTGGAAGAGAGGTTGGGATAAAGCAACGACGGCGACGGCCGTCGCTTTGCGTTTTTTTTAAACTGATTTTTACTCATCTAGGCCAGTCCAAAATTCCCAGTCAGGGAATTTTGTGAGAGCTGAACTTGAGAAACACGACGCCGCCGGGTGTTGTGTTTCTGACCGGGATTCGAACCAATTTGACGTTTCCCGTTTGGACTGCCGGATCGCTGTCGGACCGCCACCCCTCCACAGCCCGCTAACATCGACAGCTCTCGGAACAGGAGCCACAGGAGGTGAGCAGAAGCTGCTGGACCAGTCCCAGGCCAACACCAGGCTCCACCCGATCTAAAAGCAGCTTCCCGGCTGCTAGAGCAAACCAGATGCCACCAAAATCAAGGAATAACGCAGCCTTGTAGGAGGAGATTGAGGAGATAAAGAAATCACTGGACTTTATGTCAGGTGAAATAGCAACTATCTCAAAACACCAAAAACTGATTCTGGAGATGATGGGTGAAATTAAAGAACTCAGGATGCAATGTGCTGAGAAGGATAAGATGGTGACCTTTCTGGAACGCCGTGTAGCAGACCTGGAGCAGTACTCCCGCATGAATGACATTGTTGTCAACGGGCTGCAGACCAAACCTTGGACATATGCCCAGGTGGCTTCACCAGCAGTCAGCAGTGGACCCACCGTCTCTGACCAGGATTCCATCGGGCAACAGGTGATTACATTTTTCAACAGCAAAGGCATTCCGGTAAATGACATTGACACTGAGGCGTGCCATCCTCTCCTTCGGAGAAATAAAACGGACAAGCCAGCTATAGTTATTCGCTTCACCAACAGGAAGCACAAGGATGCACTGCTCAAACAAGGAAGAAAGCTAAAGGGGTCAGATGTCTATGTGAACGAGCACTTAACTAAGAAAAATGCAAATATTGCCAGGAAAGCTCACTTTCTGAGAAAGCAGGGGAGAATTCACTCAACATGGACTGGAAACTGTAAGGTGTATATTAAGATGAATGGATCACCAGAGGAGGCCAGGGTTTTGGTCATCGGAGACCTGGGTGAGCTGGACAAATACAAGGGACCCCACCAAGGTAACTATAACCCATAGACAATGGTAGCGTATGCACTAAAAAAATCACCTAACTCAACATGAAGGCAATTGAACAAGACATTGATCCGGACAGTAACTTCTTTGACCACCTGAACAACACATGTTGTTACTACACAGATGAACAATACAATAACCTGAATGTTAAACAAGACCATGGAATATCAATAATTCACTTTAATTGTAGAAGTCTGTATGCCAATTACAACAGCATCGAAGATTACTTAAGTCAATTTTAAAAAGCCATTCAATATCATTGCATTGTCTGAAACTTGGCTCTGTCCTGAGAATGGATTTGACCTTGAGCTGAGTGGATATGAGCTCAATTATATGAATAGAAGGGGGAAAAGGAGGAGGTGTGGCTCTATACATTGAAAATAGCCTAAAATACAAAGTAATGAAAAATGTGACAACATCTATTGTTGACCTGATGGAATGTATCACAGTTGAGATTCGTTTGGAAAGACAAAAAAAATATCATTTGTAGTTGTGTGTATAGAACACCAGTTTGAAGCATTGAAAAATTCAAGGATAACATGGAGGAGTTGTTTTCTACTGACAATCAGAAGGTTATATATATCTGTGGGGACTACAATATCGACCTATTAAACCCCAATAAACATGGACTGACTGAAGAATTTATTAACTCTATGTACAGTTTGAGTTTATATCCACTGATCACCAAACCAAGTAGAATAACAGTAAAAAGTGCAACGGTAATAGATAACATATTTACAAATGACATGGAGAACAGGTTAGTGTGTGGGCTGTTCAAGAATGACATCAGTGACCATCTTCCCGTTTTTGTTATCCATGACTGTGACTATGTCAAAGATTTAAAAAAAAACCCATACATTTAAGTACAGGAGAATGAGAACAGAACAAAACATTAATGCATTCAGAAATGATTTACAGATTCAAAATTGGAATAACCTCTATGAAGAAAAGGATATTGACAAAGTTTATGAAAAATTTCTTGAAACTTTTAAGTTGTTATACAACAAAATTGTCCAATTAAACAAATCAATGACAGGGAAAACCAAACCATCAACATACCATGATTTCTGAAATGTCAATTTCTGAAAAAAAGAACAGACGATGGCGAACTTAAATACAAGAAATATAAAAACAAATTCACTAATATGATGAGGAAATGTAAGAAGGAATATTATACCAAACTATTAGAGAATAGTAAAAACAACATTAAAGGTGTATGGAACATACTACACAATATTATTAGAAATGGCTCAAATGATAGGAAACCCTGAATATTGTATTGATAATGATAGGTCCTTACATAACATGAATGATGTTGTTAATGGCTTCAACAATTTCTTTGTGAATATAGGCAAAAAAAAAAAAGCTACTTGTAGTGATAGGGATGCCGAAGGGAGCATCACAAGAAATCTCAACTTCTTCTATTTAAAGGCTGTAGGAAAAAGAGAAATCCTTGATATTGTCAATAAGTGCAAGAATAAATCATCTATGGATTGGAATGGAATTGACATGACGATAATCAAGAAAGTGATTGATTGTATTATAGATCCACTGACCTACATCTACGGTTTGAAAAAACTGAAAACTGGTACATTTCCACAGAAAATGAAAGTTGTCAAAGTTATCCCAGTTTATAAAGCCGGAGAGAAACATCATTTCCCTAATTATATGCCAATATCATTACTCTGTCAGTTCTCTAAAATATTAGAAAAATTATTTATTGCAAGGTTAGATAATTTCATTGAAAATAATAACATTTTGACAGTCAGTACGGGTTCAGGTCAAACAGGTCAACAGCGATGACACTAATGGAATTGACAGAGGAGATCACTGACTGTATTGATAGCCAGAAATATGCACTGGGAATATTTATTGATCTAAAGAAGGCTTTTGACACCATAAATCACGACATATTGTTTAAAAAAACTAGATAGGTATGGTATAAGGGGGGTGGCATTAAGTTGGCTGAAGAGTTGCATGCAACACAGACAGGAATTTGTACAAATAGGTGATTACAAATCAACCTGTGGAGTCCCACAGGGGTCAGTGTTAGGCCCGATACTATTCATTCTGTATATCAATGATATTTGTCAGTCATTTTCTAACCCGCTTAATCCGCTAACACAGGTCGCGGGGGAGCCTGTGCCTATCCCGGCAATCTCATGGTGTGAGGCGGGAGACACTCCGGGCACAACGCCAGTGTACCGCGGAGCCACATAGAGACAAACAATCATTCACACACATTCACTCGTACAGTCAATTTGGGACCTGCCAATCAACCTGAAGCGCATGCTTTTGGAGGTGGGAGGAAGCCGGAGAACCCGGAGAGAGCACAGAGCGGGACTCGAACCCGGGTCCGCCATGTTGTGAGGCGGCAGCGCTAACCACTGCGCCACCGTGCCGCCAATGATATTTGTAATGTGTCAAATATGTTGAAATTTATTTCATATGCCGATGACACAATGCTTTTGTTCAGGGGAAAACCTTCAGCAGCTTTTAGAGGTCACCACTGCAGAAATGAGTAAATTAAAACACTGGTTTGACGTAAATAAATTGTCTTTGAATCTGAGTAAAACCAAGATCATGTTATTTGGTAAAACCGCACAATAGATGTACAAGTACAAATCATGGTAGATGATGTTAAAATCGAAAGAGTTTATGAAAACAAATTTCTGGGCGTACTACTGAACCACAAAGTCTGCTGGAAACCCCATATAAGTCACATAAGAACAAAGCTTGCACGTAGTATTGCAGTTCTGGGTAAAACAAAGCCCATATTGGACCATAAATCACTATACATCTTATATTGTTCACTTGTACTACCCTATCTAAATTATTGTGCAGAGATTTGGGGTAACACCTATAAAAGCAACTCGAAACCATTGTGCATTTTACAAAAAAGAGTTATTGGAATAGTTAACAAGGAAGGCTATCTGGAGCACACCAACAGACTGTTTCTAAAATCATTTGCCATGAAGTTTATGGAACTTGTTGAATATAAAACTGCGATAATAATATTTGGAGCAAGAAACAATTCATTGCCACTTAACATCCAAAAAATGTTCAGTGATAGAGAAGGGCATTACAACTTATGAAGTGAGCTCAACTTTAAAGTACGACCAGTTAAAACAACACTGAAAAGCATGTGTATCTCTGTACATGGAGTGAAACTGTGGAACAGACTGAGTGTGGAGGTTCAACTCAGTCCAAACATCAACCAGTTTAAGAGGTCATACAAAAAGATTATATTTAGGGGGTATTTGAAAGAGGAAGGCCCTTTTGTTGCAGCCCACTTGACAGTTAAGACATTTTTAGTTGAAGGTCTACTCTTTGTCTTTAATGATTATCTTCCTCATTTGATCACTATACTGTTTTATTTGTTTGTTTTTTCTCCTTCTGTTTTACTTACTTTGTTTGTTTTATTTTAATCTTTCTATGACTATGCAGTTTAAATGATTGATTTACTTCTGTTAATATTATCAGCTAGTATTTTGTAATGAGTATTTTTTTTTTTTTTGGAGAATAAGGGGGTAGGAGTTTAATAAGTTTACACTTCTTCCTACTCCTTTTCGGATAGTGTTCACACCATTCTGGTATATTTATTATTGTTTGTTATTGTTATTTTGTTTTTGTTTGTCAGTCAGTCATTTTCAGAGTACCACCGCTATATCCACGGGGAGCTGGAGCCTATCTCGGCGGCATAGGGCGTGAGGCGGGGGACACTCCGGGCACGACGCTAGTGCACCGCGGAGCCACACACAAGACACAAGACACACAACCATGCACACACACACTAATTCCTACGGGCAATTTAGAATGGCCAAACAACCTGAAGCGCATGCTTTTGTAGGGTGTAGGGTTTTGTAGAGAGAACCCATGCAGACACCAGCAATGCAATTCATTAAAATAAACCAGTCTTGGAAGATGAGAAATAACTTTTCCACAGAAGAAAAATATGTTTGATTTTCAGTATAGATTTTTGCAGCTGTTACTTTTCACTCTGGTTAATATTTACCATTTAAATTACATTCAAATTCCAGGAAGGTATCAACTTAAAGATAAGGCAAGTGCGAAAGAACAAGCATGATCTTTGACCTCCTCCAGGTTCCCATAAAAGCACCAGCCCTGAAGCTGTAGGACCATTCCATGTGAAACTTTTGCTGAAAACCTTTATGCAGTTTTCTGAATTCATATCCGGGGGGTGATCTCCTGAGGAGCGGATGAAGAAACACATTTTGCTTTTGTTCACATTCAGAGGACTCCTAAGTAAAGGCAAAAAGAGTAAAAAGAGGAAATGGCAGGTTTTATATTACGGAAAGCTAAACCCAACGACGTATCAGATATCCTGCGACTCATAAAGGTGAGCCAAATGTTTAGAACATAATATTTTCACTATCAGTGGCCCATTGAAGTCATTTGACAGCTGTCACTCTCCTTCCTTTGTTTTTTCCATTCAGGAACTTGCGAAATTTGAAGAGATGGAGGAGAAGGTTATGCTCAGTGAGAAAGGTTTGTCCTGAACTTTGAACAATAGTGCTCAGAAATAAGCCTATTGCCAATTTGAAGACATATCTGCCCAGATATTCAAGATATTGTCTGTTTTTCTAAGTTTTCATGAAAGCAATGTCTCCTTTGTAGATCTACTTGAAGACGGCTTTGGAGATCATCCATTCTACCATTGTCTGGTTGCTGAAGTCCCCAAGGAGCAGAGCTCAGACAGTAAGCGTATCTCAATGAACATTTTTTATTTTAGTTATTGTATCTCTCAAAAACAGGCCTACTTAAAATAAACTGTGCCCTTGTGGTCTTTTCCTCTAGACCACACTGTGGTTGGCTTTGCTATGTATTACTTCACGTATGACCCTTGGACTGGAAAGCTTCTCTACCTGGAAGACTTTTATGTCATGCAGGAGTTCCGAGGTGAGGTTCTTTACAAGCTGTAAATAATGATTGTCAAAGTTAATCAATAATCTTGAATTAATTTTTACATGGACAGTCCTGCACCAGCAGTTTTAACTATACTTCGTATACTTAATCTTTCATCAGGTCTTGGCATTGGTTCAGAAATCCTGAAGGTTCTGAGTGAGGTACAGTTACCTATGTGCACTTATTCTTTGTGACAGATTACACTCAATTACAGCTTCATCCCACACCGTATATGCCTTGTGTTTCATGTTTAATTTTTATTCTTTTTTAAGACTGCGTTGAAGACTCGCTGTAGCGGCATGCACTTCATAGTAGCAGAAAACAACACAAAGTCCATTGAGTTTTACAAGCGGAGAGGAGCAGCTGACCTCTCATCCGAGGAGGGCTGGCGTCTCTTTGAAATCGAAAAGAAAGGACTCGAGAAGATGACTTCCAGATTAAGTTTACTGTGAATTTAATTGTACTTTTATTTACTGGCTTTACAAAAAGTCTGTTTTGTTTGGTCACTGATTTGGCACTAAATAAATATTCATTAAAAATCTAGAGTTTATGGATTTTTCTGATTGTTATTTTTGATTTATTATAGACCTGTAAATCTAAACTTCTAGAATTTAAAGATTTGATTGATAGATGTGTATTTTTTTCGAATTTGTTTCTTAATGTTGTGACACCATTGATAAGAAAGCTGTCATAATTTGCAGAGGGACTGCTTCTATTCTGTATTTATATATGTTGTTCTATTAACTTGACAATAACTAATAAACTAAAGAAAAGGTGGACCCCTGAATGAATTTTTATTTGCACTGTTACTAATGCCAAGTAATAATACAATGTCACTTCTAATGCACCATTAGCTTTGAATCAGTTTAGAAAGTTTTCAGATCTAGAAGTCACCGTAACTGAATTTAAAGCCTTACAGTACTAATAAAGAAGCATAATGGTTCTGCTGAACATTTTCTGAGTTATTTTGATGTGATGTGAAATCTTAATCTGTAGGGTGTTAATGTTACATTTTACACACTGTTCACATTAGACTTAATCCTCTTTCCATCCTGGCGTGATCGGCCCTTATCCATGTTCCTGAAGCCTAATCAGGTCATCTTCCACATCACAGCCAACACTACATACACAGTCACACGCACGCACACACACATTATATTTATATATATATATATATATATATATATATATATATATATATATATATATATATATATATATATATATATATATATATATATATATATATATATATATATATATTTATATATATATATTAAAAAGGTATAATTATATAAACTGGGCCATATGGTTCTGTTATTATGAGGATCTGAAGTTCATTTCCAGCTCCATCACACTTGGAATATGAACTAACACTGTTCTGCCAGAGCCCATGTGTGCTTTGGTCCTCAGATTATGGCCTGTTTGGTGCCTCTCGGTGTGATTTCCACCATAACCCTTCCGCATTTTCCTGCTGCTCTCAGGCTGTGACGTGTCGTGCTGACGGCGGCCTCGGAGCTGGAGGAGCAGGGGGCTATAGCATGACAAGAACTGGCTTTAGACGTACTGCTTTGCTGTCTGCAGAGCTCCAGAATCAACCCCTAACCCCTCCTTCTCTGCTCTTCTCCGGCCCGCCCAAATAACACAAAATTCCCGACTGAATCCAGCCCGAGTCTGGGGGAACCAGGCGGCCTGGGAAGCCAAGCAACGGACTGAAGCAATCCCTGCAGCATAAATCTGGTATGCGGGGCATTTTGTTTCCAGGGCGCGCATTTGAAGAACTCTGACTGTCTTGTGATTGTTCGTGTGTCTTTGTTTTTGAATGCATGCTGTAGCTGAATATATTTCTTTATTCACACCGAGAGGCCGCAGAGGGATGGGCCTTTTCTTCTCGGGCCCAGGCCTCTATAGAGGCCCTAATGGGTAACACGGCCTATCCGGTTAGCTAGCTAGCCTACCCACTGAAAGGAGCGGGGTTTTGTGCCCGTTTATTGCAATGGCGAACACCAGCTGTAACTGTTCATAATAATCAGTAACTATCTGGAATAAGGCCTCTTTTTTGCTTTCAATAGAGATACAATCGGTATTTTCCAAAGAAAGTGGGGTATTTTGTAGCGTTAAAATTAGCATTGTCCAGACACCAAGCTAACAAAATGGCGGCCGCTAGTGTGACTAAAATTGATTAGAGAAAATGCGCGTTTAGCCTCCTGTAGCTTTTTCCTTACTACAGTATATGCCAAAGGTGAAGTATTTTTTTTACTTGTGTGATTGCATTATTTTGCATGTATGTTGTTGCAAACAGCTGTTTGTAAAATGTGCGCTTTGGCAGCGTTGTTTCGGCGCTAATGCTACTCCAGTGGTCAGTTGGAGACACTACTGTTATCACCATCTTATCAGGGTTTACGCGGCGTTTGTCTTCAGTTGGTCAGATCAGCCCTGCGGGTTTTAACGCCTTTGCTGCGGTTAGCAGCAGATTGATGCTGTCTGTTGAACACATCTCCGCTCAGTTGTCATCTGTTTCTACTGGGAGTGTGGGGGATGGTACATCCAGGGTGTTTTTAATGGCACCCCGACTGCACCGTTCACATCACTGTTTACATCTGTGATGCGCGCGCGCGTGTGTGTGTGTGTGTGTGTGTGTGTGTCGGGGAGAATCTTATCGCACATTGTCTGTCATCTATAGTATAGATGACAGACAAACGACCAAGCTTGTGCCAATTGACCTTAAATGTTGTTACATGAACTGTCAGTTTTCGCAGATGGACGCAAATACTGCAATAAATATAATAGGAATTTTAATAGATTCACACAACAGGCATTCCGGTGGCTAATAAGGTGATATTGTTCGTATCAAGTCACCTTATTTCTCTAATATATGTGTGAATAGAAAGCTCTGAATACAAACGTATTCACCGAGGCAGAGGAATTCAACCTAACATGTAGTATAAAAAAGCAAAATAGCAGTTTGCTGTTAATTATTATTCATAAATATGCCTTTTTGTGCTGGGTGCTGGAGGGGAAATGTAATAAAACAGTACATCTTTTTTTTGATAGTTTCCTATATGTTTTGCACTTCCTGATCACTCCTTCCTGACCCTATTGACTGTAGATGTTAAATGTGAACAATATATTCATTATGAAGCCTCTTAATTGATTCAATTCATACAATTTCCTCTGGGATTAATAAAGTATCTGATTCATTCAGTATTTACAGTAAACATAGAGCATGTTGGTTTGAGTGAGCTGCTGCATTTGTGCGACCTGAAGAGTGTGACCTTTATCAATCGGAATCACTTTATTAACACACATTTAACAGCACACGTAACATGTTTCTTTTAATACATCAAAGAATATCAGCCTGATTTAACTCTAACTTTTAATTATGTTGATAAGTTACTGCATGATAAACAAAAACTGATCTATCACCCGTGAGATTGCTGAATTGTTTTATTTGATTTGTTTTCAGCTTTCAAGTAACAAATGCAGTGCGAAGACAATGGATGAGGATGTTACCAGGCTTGCAATACATTCTGAAGAGCCTAAAATAATATTACACGGATCCGGTAATAAGACTTAAATATATTGAAGTGGTTTTTGTATTAATAAAGTATGAAATGACTGATAATGATGGCATATTTAACAAAGTGGAACTGTTTCATTTCCCTTAAATCAGATGTTATGTCTGTTTAGTTCAATAGCATATCATATACATGTCAATAAGAAACTTGTACTGTGCTAATGTTTAATTTGCAATTAAAAATATACAATAAATCATTGCTCTTGACTTCTCTCTGCTTAACTGAGTCACCTTGCTTCTTCTAGATGAGGGTGGTGCCAGCGGGCAGGAGTTTGTTGTGGAGCTTCAAGAGACTGTGTTGGTGTCAGAAGGTGAGGGGGAAGGCATGGCGGTGCACAGGTTTGCCCCAGATGAGCTGGTCATACAGGACGCTGTTGAGGATGTGGTTTCTGAGTATGTGCACTGCGATGAAGATGAAGACGTCGCTGTAGAAACCTGTGTGATGGCTCTGGAGGGCGAGGAGGAAGGTGTTGCCATGGGAGACATCCCAGAAGATGGGTTGGACCCCGAACAGCAAGAGGATGAGCAGGACGGCTGTGGGGATTATCTGATGATATCATGTAAGTGAACAGTTTTGACTGCATTGAAGTTTGCTGTTGTTCCTCTGAACAGCTGATGATTACCACTGACATTATTTCACTTTATCTGTGTCAGGACCATCAAAATCTGAATACAAAGTTTAGCAAAACATTTCAAAAATAGGCTCAATTTCAGTTTTGGGACACATTCATTCAGAATGTTAAACGGTGCAGATGTGGTTATACTGTCTTCTTGTATGTCAATGAGCAGTCTGTCTTTCAATTCACTGTTCAGAATACACCCATCTAAAGTTACACTTAAATCATCCAGTTAATTTGTGTTTTTGTGTTTCATCAAGTTATTTGCTTGTACTAAAGTTAGTGTTGAAACTAAACTACTGCTATAGTGCTGATGTTATTCCTTCCTTATCGTTGGTTGCTGCAGAGTAGTGTGTTTTCATCCCTCTGTTGACTACAGGAGGCCAGGCTCTGATTTGTTTGGAGCCAGGCTGGAAATCCAATTTGAGATCCAGGAAAACAAAGACACATGTTGTGTACATGGCTTTATCTAAATGAACTTCAAGTGTTTATCAGCTCTTTTTTTCCAAAAGTAGGATTAAGAATATTGCTGAAGTGACAGAAGGTATTCATGTGTATTTAGCATTGGTTTTTGAATGATATCTTTACAGTGTAGATTAGATTAGGATTTGGTGAACTTTTACTTCTCATTTATAAACTGCTTTTTTATTTCTGGTATGAAGTATTCTTGAGTATTATATAACACATGTTACTCGTACTGTGTGTAATGATTTTTAGTAGTGACAAGTTTTTTAAGTATCTCTGGTACATACCTGTATCATTCTCATGAGGTACCAGATTCCTTTTATTATGCAATAATATCAGCAAATCAAGCAAAGCAGAAAAGAATCAATTGGACTCGAAGATGTTTTACCTCTGATCAAAGAGGTTTATTCAGTTCTGCCGCAGTTCTGCAGTGCTGACTGCACCATTCTATATTTACCCTGTCAAATAACAGCAGTAGTAACAGTGGTACATGGTAAATCATTTGAAGATAGATATGAAGTAGAATTCCATTACCGCCTGGTGTTATAACTTAATCTGGCTTTTGGATGGGCAGTAATGTTTTAAGATTTTTTTATTGGCCTGAATAAAGTGTTTTTATATACATAAATTACTAATGGGTGTTGGAGTTAATTTGTTAAACTCAGATTGGATTAGCTTTGGTATTTTTTCCCTGGCACTACTCTTAAACCATTTATTTACAGATAATTAACGGCACCCTATCTTAAAATTGATTCAGAGAAGCAAAAACACAAGCACAAGCAAAAAAACACAAACAAAATACAAAAAAACACAAGCAAATCATCTGTATAGAATTAATAAACATCTTGAAATGGTAGAATAAAATAAATGCTTCCTCAATTACATACATGTCTTTTCTTTAATGGAACATAATTTGTGTGTCTACCTGCCAGTGGATGAAGCTGGAAAAATGGTGTCTGAGGATGGGACAGAGGTGACAGTGGAGGGAGCTGTGGAGGACCAGGAAGTGGAGAAGGATGAAGATGGGCAAGAGGTGATAAAGGTGTACATCTTCAAGGCTGATTCGGGGGAAGACGACATGGGTGAGTAACAGTTAGGCTTTTACGGGTCACAGGTTGCTTAATTAATTGTGCTTGGAAAGGTATTCAGGTCTTTTATTTTGGCATCGCATTACAGGGAAAGAATAATACTTAATTATAGTGGGGCAGAAAAGTATTTAGTCAGCCACTGATTGTGCAAGTTCTCCTACTTAGAAAGATGAGGTCGGTAATTTTCGTAATAGGTACACTTCAACTATGAAAGACAAAATGCCAAAAAAAATCCAGAAAATCACATTGCAGGAATGTTAACTTATCTGCAGCCAGTGCTTTGTAGTAATTGATCTCCTTGGGCAGAATTTCTCTGAAGCTCCAGATATTTATTGGTGTTTCTTTCTGTTCTTGACCGATCGCAAGATATTTTGCTCAGTGTGACACCGTCCACTCCTGGGTGAGCTCTGACATAGGGCAATTTTGTTGCATTGTAAGCTGCTGCAACTTCCCCGTCTTTCTCTGATTCGCCATCCTCTGTTCCATAGCTGGACCAGTCGTCATTACGCTACATTCCATGATTAGATGCTTGATTTTTACTGACAAGCTCCGCCAAACCATCCCCACAGCTCTCCTTGTTTAAAAATGTAATTGATGTCTGTAGGTGGTGCAAGTGAATTACAGAATTTAGTCATTTCATGTAATTATTATGGTAGCAAATAATTATTTGGTCAATAACAAAAGTTCAACTCAATACTTTGTAACATAAACTTTGTTGGCAATGACAGGCCAAATGTTTCCTGTAAGTCTTCACCAGGTTTGCACACACTGTAGCTGGTATTTTGGCACATTCCTCCACTGTTCCCATGATCGTTTTGACCCCACGGGATGAGATTTTGCATGGGACCGCAGATTGAGGGAGAGGGTTCTTGTATGTCTTCCGTTTTCTTACAATTTCTCCCACAGTTGATTTATTCACACCAGCCTGCTTGCCTGTTGTAGATTCACCCTTCCAGCTTGGTGCAGGCCTACAGTTTTCTTCCTGGTGTCCTTCAACAGATGTTTTGTCTTGGCAATGTTTGAGTTTGGAGTCTGACTGTTTGAGGCTGTTGGCAGGTGTCTTTCATACAGATATCAAATTTAGATGGCGAGTAGAGGACAAAAAAGCTTCTGAAAGCAAATCGCAGGTCTGTGAAAACCAGAAATCTTGTTCATTCGTGAGCCAACAAATGTTTATTTTCCACCATAATGTACAAATTATTTAAAAATCCTGCATAGTGATTTTCTGGATTATTTCCCATTTTGTCTTTCACAGTTGAATTGTACCTATGATGAAAATTACAGACCTCATCTTTCTAAGTAGGAGAACTTCGACAATCATTGGCTAAATTAATGCTTTCTTTGCTCCATTGTATATCATATGCGTCATTCTATCCTTGGGTAAAAACACCTTCGGTATGTGGAGTCTTGTATGTGATTTGATGAATCCTCTAACATCTCTGAAAAAGGGTTTGAGGGTTCATTTTCCCAACAATTGAACAATAACAATGACAGACAAAAAAAAAACATCGGATATTTCAAAGATGATCTCATTCTGCAGGAGAATCGGTCGACATCAGTGATGGAGACACAGAAAGCGTGGCATTGAACGAGTCTTCAGGCCAAACACTCAGAGAGAAGTTGGTTTACATGTCGGTCGGGGATTCACATCACAATCAAGGAACACATGGTGAGCCACTTGGATCGAACATAGGGACGACTGGAATGACAGTAAACGCCACAAGTTTTGGTTTGTACATGTTGGGCTCATCTACAGGTGGGTCCAAGGTGACTGATGAGGTTTATATGGAGGTGGTGGTAGGAGGTGAAGAGCCAGTAACTCACGACCGCTCGTATGACAGCGTGTCTCTAAGCAAGGACTTCATGCCTGTGGCCTGGGCAGCTGCGTATGGTCAGCACCCCTGTCTATTAAATTGCTTTTCAAAACGACACTGGAAGCCTGTGCATCCACCACATCTCTGAGAGCCTTATCTAAAGAAGGTTTTTTTTTTTTGCTTTTTGTTTGTTTGCTTGTGGGTCAATTTTAATTTTTATATTAAGGCCATGTTTTCTGGTCTCACAGGTGCAGAGGACAGCGAAAGTTGTGAAAACCGGAACGGTGCGGCCAGTGCACTGCTGCACATAGATGAATCCGATGGGGTGGATGAAATCAGCAGGCAGCACAACAAAAGCAGGAGACGGTCGGAACCTCGCCAGGTACAGACAGGTACGAGCAACGTAGAGGCATTGGATATTGAACTTACCTTCATGGACCGGAGTTTAGACTGGATTTAATCTGCCAATGAAAGTAACTCAGCTTTCAAGAAAGCAGGAAAACAACAGATTAACATTGCTTGAACGGTGTGTATTCTTCGTTACTGTGGCACAATGCACCAACTTTTTATATAAATATTATTTTGCAATCTGAGACAAACTTACTAAACTTTGATTACAACTCCTACACAGGTTACATGCAGACAGGTTGTCTTCCTGGAAGGAGAATGCTTGGCCAGTAACAGGAGAAAGTGCAGTTGTGCATGCTAAGCTGACCTTTTAAGAAATTATTCCAGATGTAGTTGCTACTGTGTCATTACTGTAAATGCTCCTACTTATTTATTTTTTCTCTCTTGTCATTATTCTTTCCAGCCATAATCATCGGTCCTTATGGTCAGCCCTTGACGGTTTACCCCTGCATGCTTTGTGGCAAAAAGTTCAAATCACGAGGTTTCCTGAAACGTCACACCAAAAATCATCACCAGGACGTCCTGACGAGGAAGAAGTACCAATGCACAGACTGTGACTTCACTACCAACAAGAAAGTCAGCCTCCACAACCACATGGAGGTGCACGCTCTGAGCAGCAAGGCCCCTTTCGAGTGTGAAATGTGTGGCAAGGAGTTCCACCAGCAGGCGGCGCTGTTCTCTCACAGACTGCAGCACCACCATCGAGAGCCCAAGAATCAGCTGCCTCCACCGCCCACCAAGATGCATAAATGCAAGTTCTGTGACTATGAAACTGCTGAGCAGGGGCTGCTCAATCGCCACCTGTTGGCTGTTCACAGCAAAAGCTTCCCTCACATCTGTGTGGAATGTGGAAAGGGTTTTCGACACCCGTCAGAGTTGAAGAAACATATGCGCACACACACGGGGGAGAAGCCTTACTCCTGCCTCTACTGCGACTACAAGTCGGCCGATTCCTCTAATCTCAAGACACACATCAAGACGAAGCATAGTAAAGAGATGCCCTACAAGTGTGAGCGATGTTTCCAGACGTTCGCAGAAGAAGAGGAGTTAATGCAGCATGGACTATCTCATGAGGAGAATAAGACCCACCATTGTGCCCACTGTGATCACAAAAGTTCCAACTCCAGTGACTTGAAACGTCATATCATATCTGTTCACACGAAGGACTACCCACACAAATGTGCCATCTGTGGAAAAGGCTTCCACCGACCGTCTGAACTCAAGAAGCACTCTGTATCCCACCGTACCAAGAAACTTCATCAGTGCAGACACTGCAACTACAAAATTGCAGACCCTTTTGTCCTCAGTCGTCATATCTTGTCTGTCCACACAAAAGAGCAACAGGCCTCTCCTGAGAAGAGTGAGGCCAAGAGGATAGAAACACACACTCCCGTTGCCACGCCTAAAAAGTCAGCACCCAGTGGGTCTGGCGGCACCGGCCCACCCGGCAGAGTCAGCGCAGCCAGCTTAGCGAGTAGTGTGACTGTAGTGATTGGCAAAGGACAAAAAGAGAGGAGAATTTACCAGTGCCAGTACTGTGACTATAGCACCGGAGACGCTTCGGGTTTCAAGCGGCACGTGATTTCCATTCACACAAAAGACTACCCGCATCGCTGTGAGATATGTTCGAAAGGCTTCAGGCGACCATCGGAGAAGAACCAGCATATCATGCGCCACCACAAGGACGTGGTGCAGGCAGAGTGACTCTGACAGAGACAAGTACTGTGCCACAAAGAAAGGACAATTCTAAAGCAGCCGTCACTTCCCAGTCACTGCTGTCTCAGCACAGCACCGTTAACACTGAAATCATCCTAACTGTGTGTGCTGCACTCGGTCTGTTCTGTTTTGGTGTTTTTTTTTATCCTCAGTCACATGTTTCTTCAGAAATGTATACACATGTACATAACGTTAATGCCTTTGTCAGAGCTAGCAGCAGAACCTCTCCGTAGACTTGCACTTTAAACTGCATGTCCCTTCCTGGTGACTGTGCATGACAGATAGTGCAGATGTCTCTTTGTAGATAAACATTTTTACTTTTGCAGGCAGCAATCTGTTCTCTCAACGGCCACAATTATGTATCTTAAAACTCAAGTGTCATTTCCAGAAAGCTTGCATCATTTTGTTGAAATGTACTTAACTGTTTGAATGAACAGCCTGTCCCCAGTAGCACTTGCAAACTTGGCAAAAAACGTGTGTGTGTGTGTGTGTGTGTGTGTGTGTGTGTGTGTGTGACAGAGAGTGACGGACAAAAGCATCTGGTCCTCTGACCTCACCACTCTGTAAAATAGTGAACTTTTGTTGTGTTAACACAAAACACAAGGCTGGCTTTGTAAAGAAAAGAGGTCTTTCTCACGAGATGGTGAATTGAGGTTCATAAGCAGCTATATCTCCATAACATCATTACCCCATAGCTAGACTGGCATACACCTGTCCATTATTTAAGAACCAGATAAGCATGTGTGCTGTAAGTTGTTCCAAACTAGCACATAAAGCAGCAGAGATGAAATCCTAGCCAACTGCTTTTAAGGTTAGTATGTTGCTGAAGGGGTGACATGCCATATTTGAAAAAAGAAAAAAATTTGTGAAGAGGAAAATGTTTCCAAAATCACTGATTTATTTGAATAGATCGCTTGTTTTCCAAAAAACAAACTTGTTTGTTAAATATATTGACACAATGCTCATTAAATCTTAGAAAAACCTGATCTCTTAGTATCAGTGTGACTCCGATAGGCTGAGTTAAGCATCACTATCCTAACCAGACTGTTTGGTCGACATGGGGATCACACAGGTCATCTGGAGCTGCTGTGGTGAATCCATTCTCCCACACACTGATGTTCTTTTACCAGTAGAAAGGGAAACTGTCTCTTTAGATGCTACTCCAGAAAACAGGTTCTGGTGGTGTACTTGTACTTGGGCTTTTTACACTTTTTTGTTATCACCAGTGATTACTTCTGTTTTTATATTTATTTCATTATAAGTTGTATAGTTAAGTGTAACTAGACTTCTATGGGACGTAAATTATTGTTTTGTATACAATCTGTACAAAGCGTGTAGATGTAAACACTTGATAAAAAGGAAATCAGAACTGTGCTGTTATGGATGTACCTCAATGTATTTGTTAAAAAACCTAATAAAAACAAAGTATTTTACCTGTGTTGCTTTTATTTGTTCTAGTATTTACACTTCTTCTGCAGGTGAATGTCTGTTGCTTATTGTTACCTTTTGCAAAAGGGTCCATATTTGCAGTTGCAGAGTGTGTCAAAGGTATTGACTCATTTGCTTCCCAAAAATACAATTTGAAAGCTGTTATATAATTTGAAGTCTGTCTTATTTCCATTCATATGCATGCATTTATTGGGACATTATCATTTAAAGGTAAGGTGGATGGTCAGCAGAAATGTGCTGTCTTTTATGAAACTTTTTCATGAATTACAGCAGGTCTAAAAATCCACTTGGAACATAGTACCAGTGCCTTCTAATCCCGGACCACTGTGCCACATATACAGACCCTTTCCAAAAAATTTGAATGTCGTGGAAAAGTTGTTTAATTTCCATAATTCCATTCAGAAAGTTAAACTTTCATAGAGATTTATGGCCCACAATTTAAATAATTTCAGGTACTTTACATAATTTTGGCTTCCAGCTCATAAAACCCACGAAAACAGAATTTCAAAAAATTATACTGTGAAGAAATCACCATTTCTCAGTTTTTGTAGAAAAGAAAGTAAGAAATCAAAATATGGTACTTTTAAAACAATATATCAATCATCAATACTTTTTAGGGAATCCCTTTGCCTTAATCACTGCCTTGATGCGACATGGCATTGAGCCAATCAGCCTGTGGCATTGCATAGGAGTTATGGAAGGCCAGATTTCTTTGATGCTTGCCACCAGTTCTTCTTTGTTGTTGGGTTTGGTGCCCCTCATTTTCCTCTTGAGAATACCCCATAGATTTTCAATGGGGTTTAGGTCCGGTGAGTTGGCTGGCCAGTCAAGCACTGCGATGGCATGAGCATCAAACCAGGTTTTGGTGCTTCTGGCAGTATGGGCAGGGGCCAGGTCCTGCTGGAAGATGAAATCTACATCTCCATACAGATCCTCAGCAGAAGGAATCATGAAGTCCTCCAAAGTATTCTGGTAGACTGTTGCGGTGACCTTGGATTTAAGAAAGCAGAGTTTACATCTGAACGTGGTAGTTTTTGAAGAAGTGACTCCTGCCTCAGTCCACTCTTTCTGGATCTCTGCCAGATTATTGAATTTTCTCTGAGAATCCGCTGACGCCCACAGTCATCTCTTTTGCTAGAGCATCTTCTCCTGCCCCATATTTCCCTTCCACTAGACTTTCCATTGATATGCTTGGATATAACACTCTGTGAACAGTCAGCCTCCTTAGCAATGAACTTTTGAGGTTTACCCATCCTATGGAGGGTATCAATGATGGTCTTCTGGGCAGCTGTCATGTCTGCAGTCTTCCCCATATTGAACCGCACTGAGACAATTGAACCAAACCAAAGCAATTAAGTAACACCTTGGGAAACTAGTGCATGTGCTTTGAGTTTTGTAGATGACTAGTGTGTGACACTCAGTCTAAAACATTCATCCCCTGATGATTTCTTCACAGTATTCTAATTTTTTGAAATCCTGTTTTCATGGGTTTTATGAGCTGTAAGCCAAAATTATGTAAAAATAAACAAATAAATACCTGAAATTGTTTAAATTGTGGGCCATGAATCTATAATATATGAAAGTTTAACTTTCTGAATGGAATTATGGAAATTATACAACTTTTCCATGACATTCTAATTTTTTGGAAAGGGTCTGTAGATGTTGACATCAGAAGCCCGTTACTGGAGTAGGACGCATTGAGTCCAACAATTAAATGTGAAAACTTCAAATTCAGCTGTGAGGGACATTTTTGTGAATTTTAAAATGTAATGTGTGTAGAAAATTATGAGATCCAATTAGATAATTAGAAGTAGAACTTTGTTTCAAAACTTTCAAAGTGGATATTTATTGGCTTTGTTCACTCACCACTACAAATAGATAATTGCAGTTTTGCTAGTAGCTAGCCTGACAGAGCAGAGTAAATACATCCTTTTTTCACTTCTTATTGTGTCAACATTTGCAACCGACGATAAGATCTTCAGACAGCATCACTAACATGATGACTGGAATTTCAGGCAATGGGACACTCCGCTGGTGAGGAGAAAAACAATGAGGTTAGAGCGCATCCTTAACTCACATAAAATAGTCACCACTGATATAAAACTTACCATTTTTGGGAAGAAAAGCAATGTTTTCAGGCAGGATGCCAGCCCTCAAGGAGAACTGCCTGAACTTCTCCAGCACATCGGGGCTGAGGTCAGTGCTGCGGCCTGAAAAAACACGACATTAGTCTGCTGTACTATGGCTGTTCTGATGATGATGGTTGATGATGAACTCACCGTAGAGTTTGTTGACAATTGTGGGGTCATCTCCATTAGCCGTAACGATGTGAACCAGGGCATACTCATCGTACTTCACATCGACCACCACCATATTGTTCTCATTCCCCAAGCCTTATGGACGGAGGAAGGCAGAACAGGTCATGTGACAGCAGAGCAAACAAGTGGTTTGTGAATGAGCGTGCACTCACGCTGACTCGTGTAGGAGAACTTTCCAGCCACATCAGTCCTCTTAGCCAGGTTGTTTAGTCTCCAACAGGAGCCATCAGAGCTGCAAGGGATCCATTGAAAAATGTCAGCATCACCACTGGTTTTAAACATCAGCTGTCTGCTGTCTCTCTCACCTTAGGCTGCTGTAGGCCAGGTCCAGATCCCCATCTGCAGTTGGGGTCAACATGGTCGTTCCCATCTTCATATTGGTTTTGCGGGACACAAACCAGTGGGCATTACTGGCAAATCCAATCAGGTACCACTTCCCTGCCATCTTCAGAAACAAGTAAACAGCAGAAGTAAAACAAAAGCACGATGCATATCCTCAGTGGGTGGATGGGTCTTAGGCTAGAAGATAGCTTACGTGCAGATCAAGATTGCCTTTAATATAAAGAAAGAAAGTCTTTTTCTATTTTCCTAAATTACTTAGGAAAAAATGTATAGGTGTTTACAAGAAAATTCCTACTAATTTATTGGGTATCAAGGTCTAAAAAAATCTAAATAAATATAGATCTACTATATTTAAATAGTCGCTGTTAAAAATCTGTCAACTTTAAATTATATTTACAGTGCTTTGACCTCAACTGAAATAAAAGAGACTGCTGGACCTTGGAGGAAGTATCTAAACTAGCGACTACTAGTTTCAAATGTGTTCCTCCAGGTATTCTTACTTCCAATTGTCCACTGATGCTCAAAAAATGTTAAAATTTTCCCCCTGACTACTTGATAGTTCTTCCAAAGATATGGCAAATAGAAATCTAATTCAGGAGCACGACTGTTAAAATTATTTTCTGAAATGTGTAGGGATTAAAACATATCACTCTACAATACTTGTATTTCTGATTTAATGATGTGTCTCATCAAACATCATAAAACACCATAAGCCAAGTTTTTGTAGATGCAACCGCAAACTAAACTCAGTATTTACAACAAATAGCAACTGACGGTAGTTCTCTCTGTTGTGTGTCTTACCGCCTCTAAATTGAAGTCTGTCTGGGGATGGAAATCAGAAGAAAACCCCAAAGAGCAGAACAAAGCTCCCAGAACCATCGGCAGGAAAGTCATAGCTCCTGACTGATCTGTTGTAGAAACAAAGATGGAGAAACGTTCAGATGAAGGTCTGGCAGTCGACTGCCTGCTTCTGCCTGACCAACCCTTTATATAGTGGAGAGGGAGATTACCTATTCCCCTCCCTCCTAGCCAACACACACACGCACACACACACACACACACACACACACACACACACACACACACACACACACACACACACACACACTGGAGCTGGGATGGTTTCCAACCTGTGAAGCTTCAGAGAAATAAAGTTTCACAACAACAAGAGGAGCTTTTAGTCCTGCCAGGCACAGTTGAATGCTTGACAGGGGACAGGAAGCAGGGAGAAAATGCCAAGAAACAACAACAACCTGACTAACAAACCATACATAAGTAGCAAGAGTTGGCGAGCAACATGTTTGATAGTGTAGGTTCACACTTCAGCATCCAGTTCAGGAGTTTAAGCTGTAAAAAAACAAAGTTACCAAGAGTGGTAAACCAAACAAAGGCTGCCTGCCAGGGCTTTCTATCACAGAGGCCACACAATGAAATTCATCCATCAGCAGTTGCAATAGCAAAACACAGCAACAAAAAAAAGGTTGCTGCTGATTGGATTGCTAATGCATGCATCAACGTTCGGTGAATTGAAATGCTTCTGTGGGAAACTAGTCTCTTTTTCATGGGTTAAAGATCTACAAATAATGACCCCTCGTCGTCTGTCTGAAAAATGACAGACTACATTGTAGGTGTGTAGAAAGTATCTGAATGCCTTTGGATTTCTATAGTAAAAGGATAGTGAGATAAGAAAAAGCCAATCCAAAGTATTAAGTGAGTGAAAAAATCTCTTCAATCTCTTTGTTTAACTGTGAACCTAACAATTTTTTAATTTGCCATGCTCCAGGAAAAAAAAGGTGGAATTGTAACATTGACATAAGACTATGAAACAACAGGAAATCTAAATAAATGGATGGCAGTAACAAATAAGCAGCGGCAGTAGCTCAGTCGGTAGAGTGCGTCGTCCAATAATTCAAGATAGGCGGTTCGAGTCCCGCTCCTGACCATTCACTCTTGGAGTGTGGGCTGGCAGTGGGAGGTGCCAGCTCACCTCCAGAGCACTGCTGAGATGCCCGTCACCTCCACAAGCTGCTCATTCGAGGCGCTCCAAAGATGGGGCTGTGTGTTACTCGGTCTCCCTGTGTTTACTGCATGCCTACAGGCCCCTTGTGTGTGCTTGGTTGTTTCAGGGGCCTGTACAAAAACATATATATATATATATATACATGTTAACTAATACACTAACCACGAGTGAAAACATAATTTCCCTACGGGGATCATTAAAGTGTACTTCCTCTTCATTAAGTACAACATTAGTGTACTGTACTGTTCTTAATGTCTTTGTAGACTCAGATTACTGATTCAAACTATGATCAATAAATAAAAGCTTTTATTGTACATTCACCTATAACCCATTACATAATGTATCAGAATTAACACCATCTTTACAGTTTCCAACAAGAAAACTATATGTCCATCAATTGAAGTACAATATTCAGTCTCAGATTAAAATGTTCATTACTCTAAAATGGGCTATTTTGCATTTTCTGTACTGTACTTCCAGTATATTTTATATTAATATTTTTTCAATACTGTAGACAAATTTGGAATCAGTATTTTCATTGTAAGGGCTGGTCTAAAACTCACAGTATTATCATAGGATGGAAATGAGGTTGATCCTGTGAACTACTGAAGAATCCTTTATTTGCTGCACAGATAAGAATCCAGGCACGGTGATGAGTTATGTGTTGCGTGATAAGTTGGAGACTGAAGCCTGTTGCATTGCAGGCAAAGACATGCTACTGTTCAAAAGTCCTCTGGCCAACTACCATGACATTTTAACCAGGCATGTCCTTTGCTGATAGAAAACACATTTTTGAATTAAAATTGTTGTCGAGGAGCTACGAGTAGATCGGCAAGAGACCTATAGGCTAAAATTTGTTTAGTTTTTCATTTTGGATTTAATTTTAGTGAAGCTGCTGACGCTATCCTTCAGTTTGTACACACTCCTGTAGAATTTTCACATCAAGTTTCACCAATCAGGTTTTCTCCTTTAAACACATCATTAATCTTAAATGTGACTTTGGCACATTATTGAAAATTATGCATTGTCTATTGATTATGCGAAAAAATTATAAAATAGCTAAACATGTTTGGAGTAATATCTTCAGCCAATAAGGAAGCTTGTAAATCATCAGAGTAGAAGGTTGCATATTTTGTTAGCAGCTAATGGCTTGAGGCAGTCACTGTCTCCATCATATAAATCCATAGTGTCAAGGAACATCACAGCAAGCAAACACACCCACACCCACATGCACACGCACATGCACACGCACACGCACACGAACACGCACACACACACACACACTCACACACAAGCAAGAGAAAAAATGATTAGAAATACAAAATAAGATCAGGTATTAATTCATCCCAAACTGTGAAATTTGAACACCATTAAGAAGGAGTCGTACAAAAAAAGGGTTGATCTTCACTAATTATCACAAATGATCAACAAATGAGTTAGAAATACTTTGTAATTCATGAAACCAGGCCAAAGCCAAATACGTGTTATCTGGATTCTGATGAGATACTAGTTCTACCAAACGATTGTGTTGATCTTCTCTTGCTATGTGCATTTGCTTACCGATGGAAGTGTTGTTTATCATGGGGTCCTCATCTTTTATATGATATATCTGAATGTTCCTCTCCAAGGAACCATCACCTTATCGTGGTGGAGAGGTTTGTGTGCCCAAAGGATCCTGGGAGCTATGTTGTCGGGAGTCTTGTACTCCTGGTAGGGTCCTTCTTCATTCATTTTCTGCTGCTTCATCCGCCGTAGCGAGTCACGGGGAGCTGGAGCCTATCTTAGTTGGCATAGGACGTGAGGCAGGGGACACTCTGGGCATGATGCCAGTGCACCGCGGAGTCACACAGACAACCATGCACACACACTCACTCCTATGGGCAATTTGGGACCAGCCAATCAACCTGAAGCGCATGCTTTTGGAGGTGGGAGGAAGCCGGAGAACCCAGAGAAAACCCAAGCAGACACGGGGAGAGCATGAGAACTCCCCACAGAGCGGGACTTGAACCCGGAACCTTAGGGTCACCCAAGGCATACTGGTCACAGGTGAAGAGCCAGACAAAGTATGGTTCAGAAGATCCCATGAAAGAACGAAAAGGGAAACAAGTGACCGTGCCCTGAAGAAACCCAGGGCCCACATCTGGAGCCAGGCCTGGATGGAGGGCCAGTTAGCGAGCGCCTGGTGACTGGGTCTGCCACGTGCCAGTCTCAGCTCGAAAAGTCAACATGGATTCTTCCCACCCCTGTGGACCTACCACCCGCAGGGCAGACCGATGGGGTCGGGTGCGCTGCCATATGGGTGGCAGTGACGACAGGGTGTCACGACGGACCTGACCCGGGCGGCAAAAGCTGACTTTGGGGACGTAGAATGTCACCTAACTGGCTGGGAAGGAGCTGGAGCTTGTGTTGGAAGTGGAGTGTTACCAGTTGGAAATGGAAGGGCTTACCTCCACGTATAACCTCGGTTGTGGATCCAAACTCCTGGATAGGGGTTGAACCTTGTTTTACTCTGGAGTTGCATCAGGTGTGAGGTGCAGGGCGGGTGTGGGGAGACTCACAAGCCCCCGGCTGAGCGCCGCTGTGTTGGAGTTTACCCCGGTGGTTGAGAGGGTCGCTTCCCCACGCCTTAAGGCTGTGGGACGGAAAACTAATTGTTTTTTGTGCATATGCACCAAATATCAGTTCAGAGTACGCGTGATTGGGAGGAATGCCCCCCCTGATCTAAACCCAAGTGTTGTTATGCTGTTGGACTTCTGTGCTAGTCACGGATTGTTCATACTAACACCATGTTCGAACACAAGGATGCTCATAAGTGTACCTAGTACCAGAGCACCCTGGGTCAGATGTCAGTGATTGATCTTGTGATCGTTTCATCTGACCTTCGACCGTGTGTTTTGGACACTCGGGTGAAGAGAGGGGCAGAGCTGTCAACTGATCACCATCTGGTGGTGAGTTGGGGCTGTTGGCGGAGGAAACCTTGGGATAGACCTGGTACCCTGCAGTTGTAGGGTACTGACAGGCCAAAAGGACTGCAGCCTCGGATGTGTTGGAGGCAAAACAGAGGAGTTCAGAGGTGTGGGAGGAGTTCAGAGAGGCCATGGAGAAATACTATCAGACGGCATCAAAGTTGTTCTGGAGGACTGTCCGACACCTCAGTAGGGGGAAACGGGGGACCATCCAAGCTGTATACAGAAAGGATGGGACACTGTTGACCTCGACTGAGGCGGTTGTCGGTCGGTGGAACGAACACTTTGAGGAACTCCTGAATCCAACTAACCCAACTGAACCATCTTCTGTTGCAGAGGCAGAGCTGGAGGATGATGGGGGATTTGAGTCAATCTCTCGAGGCGAAGTCACTGAGGTAGTTAAACAACTGCACGGTGGCAAAGCCCACGGTGTTGATGAGATCCGCCCAAAAATGCTGAAGGCTCTGGGTGTTGAAGGGCTGTCATGGATGACACGCCTCTTTAAGATTGCGTGGAAGTCTGGGACAGTGCTAAGAGTGGCAGACTGGGGTGGTGGTTCCTTTTTAAAAAGGGGGACCAGAGGGTGTGTGCCAACTACAGGGGCATCACACATCACACAGTTTACTCCAAGGTGCTGGAAAGGAGGATCCGACCGATTGTCGAACCTCAGATTGAGGAGGAACAATATGGGTTCCGTCCTGGTCGTGGAACAACAGACCAGCTTTTTACTCTCGCAGGGATCCTAGAGGGGGCTTGGGAGTATGCCAATACAATCTACATGTGATTTTGTGGAGAAGGCGTATGATCGGGTCCCCAGGGATACACTGTGGGAGGTACTGCGGGGGTATGGGGTGAGGGGGCCTCTCCTCAGGGCCATCCAATCCCTGTTCGCCTAAAGTGAGAGCTGCGTTTGGGTTCTCGGCAGTAAGTTGGACTTGTTCCGAGTAGCTGTTGGCCTTCACCAGGGCTGCGCTTTATCACCAATTCTATTTGTGATTTTCATGGACATGATATCGAGGTGTAGTCGCGGTGAGGAGGGGTTACAGTTTGGTGACCTGAGGATTGCGTTGCTGCTTTCTGCAGATGATGTGGTCCTGTTTGCGTCATCGGCCTATTACCTGCAGCACTCACTGGTCTGGTTTTCAGCCGAGTGTGAAGAAGCGGGGATTAGGATTAGTGCCTCCAAATCTGAGGCCATGGTCCTCAGTAGGAAACCGGTGGACTGCCTTTTCCAAGTGGGGGATGAAGTCCTTCCACAAGTGAAGAAGTTTAAGTATCTTAGGGTCCTTGTTCACGAGTGAGAGAACAATGGAGCATCAGATTGGATGGAGAACTGGGGCAGCAGGAGTGGTATTGCAGTGAATGAATGAAGGAATAAATGAACTTCAGTCTGAGGTGATATTACACTCCGGAAAAAGGGGGTGATTAAAATCACCAACGAGCAATGCCGTTTTCTTAATCCAGGTGTATAGTTTATTAATTTTCCATCCGTCCATATGACGCTCGCCAACTTCTTCGTCTCTCTTTCGCTCTCCTTCCTCTTTTTTTTTTTTTTACCAAACCCTGTGAAACTCTCCAGTGTGGTTGCAGACCAAACCAATCCATTTTTGCATGTACAGATCTAGACATTCTCAATCTAGACAGATATTATTGCATACAAACAGGTTGTCATATTACAATAAACAAAACTCCTGGAATGAATTAACAATCAAAACAACATTGTTTTGTTTTCAAATAACAAATAAAAACAATGAAATAAACATCAATCATCATTACCATGTCCTTACACTGTGATAAATCCCAAAATCAGTTAAAGTAATAAACATTTCTATCATGTTTGTTCAATTCTCCTTATTCAAACAACGACCATATCATCAATTAAACAGTTCAATATTCCTAATGTACATCAATAAACACATATGCACATGTATCCTTTACCATTTGTACCATTTGTACTATAACAGCAGTTCTAAAGTCTTGGACTATTGCTATCTGTTTTGCTTTTTCTTAACCCAAATCCTATCTCATCTTTATCTAAATTCTGCTTTATCTAACCCATTTTGCCTGACCATGTTGTGATATTTACTTTAGCATTTCAATATTCAGCTACAAGCTATTACACCCTATTATCATCTATTACAGTATACGCTATTACATACTAGTACCTACTCACTGTTACACACTATTACAGTGACACACACTATGTCCACCAGTTAGTGCTACACAGCACACACTATTTAGACCAGAGGTGACCAACACGGTCCCAGTGGGCAGGGCCTGTTCTAAAAATAGAGAATTTAGTTTTATTCAGTTGTTACTCTTTTTTAAATTTAAATATAAAAAATGACGATATCTTAAAAATGTTTATTCAACGTGAAGTTTAGATAAATTTAGGTGAACTTTCACCTACTGTAGTTCAAAGGTCAATACTGTGCGTGAGTCAAAACCTGTGCTTGTGGAGAGTAAGCTAGCAGGCACTGATTGGCGCTGAATGCATTTTCTTAGTCCGAAAACATGGCAGAAAAAAGAAAGAAACTCACCACTCTCACAATGAATTGGGAGGATATTTTCAAGACTATGAAAGAAATATGTGTGTGTCTCATTTGCACATTTTCAAAAAGTTTGGTCACCTCTGATTTAGACATTCTTTACCAGTAAATGATCTGAAGTCCAAACGATGAAAATCGTCATCAAACGTTTTGCACAAGACCTGCTGCAAGCCAGCAGGTGGCGCTATCACCCTGGTTGCATGTCGGCAGTCAGACGTCTCGATCAGAATGAAATATTTGTTTTCTTCAGACGCTAGCAAGCGCTTACCCATACTTCAAATACTTTTTCTAAACTCTTAACACAGACTAACACCTACAAAGAACAATTGACCAAATGGTTCATTCTCTTCTCAAAAACACAATTTGTTAAATATATACTAACTCTTCATTTCAAAATAGAACACATCTTTCTCTGCACACACACTTTACCAAAACATTGGAAATTCGACTCAAAATGAAATTACTATGTCAAACAATGATTCTTGTTTTCACTTCATAAGGTGCATGCAGTCAATCAAAGTACACCAGGATTCAAAATAGTGGTAAAAATTGCACAGACTTTCATGTTTCAGTTCCACTGGTATTTGCATGTAAATGTACAAAAAGTTTTTTGGTTGGGAACTATGTCCACATGCAATGTTCACAATCAAAAGCATTCCAGTAAAGAGCAAATCAGTTTTTTTCCTTTACAATTTATTACAGGAGGTACAGTAAAAATGCTGTTTACAATATGATAGAACAGAAAAAGCTTACAGTGAACAAAATATTCATGAAACACACAAGAGCGTTATGAACAAAAACAAAACATAACAGCAAAAATCCAAGAAAAAATGGGGGGCGGGGGGGAGGGGGCTTACGTAAAAAAACACAAAATTACTATCTCTAATCTCATCCAAGGCGATGCACCTGGGATAGAACCGCTTAGTACGCCGGATCCACCCTTGGCAATGATGAGCTGTGTGTCAATGAGGCGACAGTGACTCAGCGGTAGAGCGGGTCGTCCAATGTTCCAAGATTGGCTGTTCGATTCCCAATCCCCGCCCACAAATACCCGGAGTGTGAGCTGACAGTGGGAGGTGTCAGCTCACCTCTGGAGCGCTGTAAAGGCGCCCTTGAGCAAGGCGCTGTCACCCTTACAAGTTGCTCATTTGGGCGCACCATAAAGGGGCTGCCCACCACTCTACATCCTCCTGCATGCGTACAGGACCCCTGTGTGTGTGAGTGTGTGTTCAGGGCCTGTACACACTAACATATGCATGTGATTTGATTTGACTAACTACAGTGTGCCACTAATTTCCCTTTGGAGATTAATTATGTAAAATAAAAAAAATAAAAAAATAAAATATTCAATTGTTTGTTTATCAGCTGCGATATATTGTTTTTGAACTGATATCATTGCAGAATCAGAGGTTTTTATACTGTATCTAAGGTTTGGAATGTTGTTTTTACTATTGTGGGATGTTGTGTGTTGACATTCGTAAATAATAAAAAAACAATCCATAATTTTGTTGGGAGGTATAACTTGTCAGTTAAGAAAATGAAAGCATGTGTGAATGGTATGGCCACAAAAGACCGATGCTGTGCTAATTGTGTTTAGAGTTTTGAAAATGTGGCTACTGTTTGGACAAACGCTTGTAAGTGACTGAAAAAAACTGTAACGATAACATATTCATCAATCCTTATTGAGGCATTAATTTTAAAGTGCAAATGGTATTTGGCCTCCCTGTGGTAGTAGAGGGTAGGTATAGAATTAAACTAAACAGAAGCGTGATGAATTCCCTGATTAATTTAAAAAAATTAAAAAAAGAAAAAAAAATACTGATCTGATCTGATCCCCAAAGGGTAATTAAGAGCACAATCTAGTCAGTAAATACTTCGAACACATGCATACATGCGGCACGGTGGCGCAGTGGTTAGCGCCTCACAACACTGCGGACCCGGGTTCGAGTCCCGCTCTGTGCGGAGTTCGCATGCTCTCCCCGTGTCTGCGTGGGTTCTCTCCGGGTTCTCCGGCTTCTTTCCACCTCCAAAAGCATGCACTTCAGGTTGATTAGCCGTTCCAAATTGCCCGTAGGAATGAGTGTGTGTGTGCATGGTTTAATGTCTTTGTATGTGGCTCCGCGGTACACTGGTGTCGTGCCCAGAGTGTCCCCTGCCTCACGCCCTATGCCGCCGAGATAGGCTCCGGCTCCCCATGACCCACTGCAGTGTATACAGTGGTGGTAATCTAAAAATGACTGACTGACATGCATACATGTTAGTTTGTACCCCGTAGCACGTGCACACACACACACACAAGGGGATATGTAAGCATGCAGAAGGAGGTAGAGTGGCGAGCAGCGCCTTTGTGGAGCGCCTCAAATGAGCAACTTGTAAAGGGGGACGGCACCTTCCTCAAGGGTGCCTTGACAGTGCTCTGGAGGTGAGCTGACACTTCCCAATATCAGTTCATACTCTGGCTGTTTTTTACATACCGCAAAGCGGTGATATATTGTAATTGTCAGTGTTTGTGTGTTCGTCTGTCTGTCCACCAAATATCTTCACAACTGTTGCAGATAGAAAGATGAAAGAAAAAGCCCATTACTTGGTGGCAAAGGGGATGAAAATGAGATGATGACCTTGAGAAAACTAGATTAAGGTCAAATTTCAACTTTTGTACATTTTTTTGCACATATCTTGGGAAACAGATAAGATAGAAAGACGTAACAAAAGGCGTTATATTCAGGGAGGAAAGGGGATGAAAATTAGATCACAATTTTGACCTTGAAAAACTAGGTCAAGTTCAAATTTTGACTTTTATACCTGTATAGGTACACATTTCTGAAAGCGGATGAGAAATAATCAGTAAACAAGAAGCAACATTTTCAGGAAGCCAGAGGACAAAAATGTGTAGGTCAGGGTAAAATTTTGAATTCAGGGGTGTCGAGGGATGTTGCAGTCTCTGACTGCCTTGTTTTTTTTTGGGCGGGATCTTTTTGGGCTGATCTTTGGAACATTAGACGACCCGCTCTACCACTGAGCCACTGCTGTCCACGCAAATCATGACAGAATCTTTTTTGGACGCTAGAAAAAAATTCCTGAGCGTTTTTGGTATTTTCAGGAGAAAAGCGAGAAATCACAGATAGAAATAAAAATCTACAGATAGAATTCCAGCATAACATACAGTTTGTAATGAGCGCAGTAACTACACGTTTTGATAGCATGATGTGATCCTACTAGTTTATTCTGAAACAGATCATTTACTTACATACAGCAGTCAGGATGGGCTGCATGTGTCAGGCGTTTGTCAGCAGCTAGCATATGTAAAAGTATGTCAATGGTTTTTCTTACTGATTAAAATGATATTCAATAACATGTTTACAGCATATTTGGATGAAGAGATATAGCTGAAGATATAGCTGAAGATATAGCTGAATAGATATAGCTGAACAGTACATATTTTTGACATTGTTAAACCACACCGAAGAAGGAGAGGAGGAAAGTGCGTTCACTCGAAGAAAGAGAAGAGGAACACCAAGAGTATAGGACTAAGAGTAGGGATGTTGAATGTTGGAACTATGACAGGAAAAGGTAGAGAGTTGGTTGACATGATGCAGAGGAGGAAGGTAGACATACTATGTGTACAGGAGACCAGGTGGAAAGGTAGCAAGGCTAGAAGTTTAGGAGCAGGGTTCAAGTTGTTCTATCATGGTGTAGATGGGAAGAGAAATGGAGTAGGAGTTATCTTGAAGGAGGAGTTTGTTAGGAATGTCCTGGAGGTAAAAAGAGTGTTGGATAGAGTGATGAGTCTGAAGCTAGAAATAGAAGGTGTGATGTTCAATGTCGTTAGCGGGTATGCTCCACAGGTAGGATGTGAGCTGGAGGAGAAGAATAAATTCTGGTCGGACTTTGATGAAGTGATGCAGAGCATGCCTAGAAGTGAGAGAGTTGTCATTGGAGCAGACTTCAATGGACATGTTGGTGCAGGAAACAGAGGTGATGAGGATGTGATGGGCAGGTTTGGTATCCAGGAGAGGAACGCAGAAGGACAGATGGTAGTTGACTTTGCAAAAAGGATGGAAATGGCTGTAGTGAATACTTTCTTCCAGAAGAGGCAGGAACATAGACTGACCTATAAGAGTGGCGGTAGGAGCACACAGGTAGACTACATCTTGTGTAGACGGTGTAACCTGAAGGAGATGAGTGACTGTAAAGTAGTGGTAGGTGAGAGTGTAGCCAAACAGCATAGAATGGTGGTGTGTAGGATGACTCTGGTGGTGAGGACGATGAAGAGGACAAAGGCAGAGCAGAGGACGAAATGGTGGAAGCTGAAAAAGGAAGAGTGTTGCATGTGTAGCAAGTTTCCAGGCTACATTATTTAAAGATATTAGCGTTTGGACTAGTCAATCAGAAGACCGATTCGGGGGAGACAGGTAAGAGAGTACTTGGTGTCATCTGGAAGGAAAGTAGATAAGGTTACTTGGTGGTGGAATGAGGAGGTACAGGAGTGTATACAGAGAAAGAGGTTAGCTAAGAAGAAGTGGGACACTGAGAGGACTGAGGAGAGTAGACAGGAGTACAGGGAGATGCAGCGTAAGGTGAAGGTAGAGGTAGCAAAGGCCAAACAAGAAGCTTATGATGACTTGTATGCTAGGTTGGACAGTAAGGAAGGAGAGACTGATCTATACCGGTTGGCAAGACAGAGAGATAGAGATGGGAAGGACGTGCAGCAGGTTAGGGTGATTAAGGATAGGGATGGAAGTCTATTGACAGGTGGCAGTAGTGTGATGGGAAGATGGAAAGAGTACTTTGAAGAGTTGATGAACGTGGAAAATGAGAGAGAACAAAGACTAGAAGAGGTGACTGTTGTGGACCAGGACGTAGCAAAGATTAGTCAGGATGAAGTGAGGAGGCCATTGAAGAGGATGAAGAGTGGAAAGGCAGTTGGTCCTGATGATATACCTGTAGAGGTATGGAAGTGTCTAGGAGAGGTGGCAGTAGTGTTTCTGACTGGGTTGTTCAACAGGATCTTAGATAGTGAGAAGATGCCTGAGGAATGGAGGAGAAGTGTGCTGGTACCCATTTTTAAGAACAAGGGAGATGTGCAGAGTTGTGGCAACTACAGAGGAATAAAGCTGATGAGCCATACAATGAAGTTATGGGAAAGAGTAGTTGAAGCTAGACTAAGGGCAGAAGTGAACGTTTGTGAGCAACAGTATGGTTTCATGCCAAAAAAGATAAGGCCAGAGGGAGCTCCAATGTGTTTTTGTAGATCTGGAGAAAGCTTATGACAGGGTGCCCAGAGAGGAACTGTGGTATTGTATGAGGAAGTCTGGAGTGGCAGAGAAGTATGTAGCTCTGAGCCCCTTCTTGTTCGCTATGGTGATGGACAGGCTGACAGACGAGGTTAGACAGGAATCCCCATGGACTACGATGTTTGCAGATGACATTGTCATCTGTAGTGAGAGCAGGGAACAGGTGGAGGAGAAGCTAGAGAGGTGGAGGTTTGTCCTGGAAAGGAGAGGAATGAAGGTTAGCCGCAGTAAGACAGAGTACATGTGTGTGAATGAGAGGGACCCAAGTGGAAGAGAGAGGTTACAGGGAGAAGAGATCAAGAAGGTGGAGGATTTTAAGTACTTGGGCTCAACAGTCCAGAGCAATGGAGAGTGTGGAAAAGAGGTGAAGAAGCGTGTCCAGGCAGGATGGAACGGGCGGAGGAAAGTGTCAGGTGTGATGTGTGACAGAAGAGTTTCAGCTAAAATGAAAGGAAAGGTGGTACAAAACTGTGGTGAGACCAGCGATGTTATTTGGTCTAGAGACAGTGTCACTGAGGAAAAGACAGGAGACAGAGCTGGAGGTAGCAGAGATGAAGATGCTGAGCTTCTCTTTGGGAGTGACCAGGAAGGATAGGATCAGGAATGAGTACATCAGAGGGACAGCACATGTTAAAGGTTTTGGAGATAAAGCCAGAGAGGCCAGACTGAGATGGTTTGGACATGTCCAGAGTGAATATATTGGTAGAAGGATGCTGAGTTTTGAACTGCCAGGCAGGAGGCCTAGAGGAAGACCAAAGAGGAGGTTTATGGATGTAATGAGGGAAGACATGAAGGTAGTTGGTGTGAGAGAAGAGGATTCAAAGGACAGGGCTAGATGGAGGCAATTGATTCGCTGTGGCTACCCCTGAAGGGAAAAGCCGAAAGGAAAAGAAGAAGAAGAGTAAAACCACACACTCAGTTCTACTTTAACCCTAGAGAACCCACACCCATTTATCCTTACAGGAAAATTATGTGGGTTATACCACAGACCAAGTGGACCATATAGAACACATTTTTAAAGTTTTTTCAGAACAATAAAACTTAATTTTATTATTATTTTATTATCATTTTATTACTATTTTGGAGAGATCACTTTCTGTCACAGACGCGACTGTCACATGGTCATGATACCAGGATGTTGAGTATACATCACTTAGGGACTTAACAAGTTAAAATCAGACAAAAAGCTTTATAATGAAGAGACGGGCATTCAAAGCGCGTGTGACACCGGTGTCAATATGGGTCCTCTCGGGTTAAAACATTTTAAAATATAATTTAAATGATGTAAAACTATATTTATGGCAAATATGAGCCTTGGAGCCAGTCAGTGTAGGTGGTAATGCCTTGAGGCTGTCTCCAGAGCGGATGGCATGGAGGTAAGGAGGATGAAGACACCACAAGGGTTATCAGTTGATGCAGAGTGATTTAAGTGGACAATAGGTATCGATTTAAACAGTCTGATCAATGGCTCCACCCAAGATGTACATTATAAGAACTGATAATGGGAAGTAATGGTGGGCTGAGTGAAACACTGGAGACATTACAGTGTGCAAATTGTTTAGTTAGCTTTTTTATTCTATATAATGGTAAAAAGGTACACTTGTACTTTAAATGCAGTACTTTCCAACAATGGACAGGACTGTGGCCTCCAAATCAATATTATCTGTACTAATCAATCAAGACATTTTCCAGTACCGGTATATCTAAAAATATGTAGCCCTGGGTGATGTAATAGGGTTATCACTGGTACTATGAGATAAAATAAAAAAACTAATAAAAACAAAAACCTGTAATGGAGCACTGCAGAGAGGACTATTACAGTTTTTTTCAGTCGCTAACAAGCGTTTGTCCAAACAACAGTCACATTTTCAAAACTCTAAACAGAATTAGCACAGCATCGGTCTTTTGTGGCCATACCATTCAGACATTTCATGTTGCTTTCACTCAATATGCAGTCAGTGAACATATTACCACAATACTTTCATTTTCTTAACAGACAAGCTATACCTCCCAACAAAATTATGGATTGTTTTTTTTATTATTTAATTTATTATTTATTTAGGTAAAGTGGCAGGAAGCTCCTTTATGGTGCGCCCAAATGAGCAACTTGTAAAGGGTGACGGTGCTCGCTCAAGGGGTGCCTCGCTCAAGAGGCACCTCGCTCAAGGGCGCCTTGCTCAAAGGCGTCTCGCTCAAGGGCGCCTCGGCAGTGCTCTGGAGGTGAGCTGACACCTCCCACTATCAGCTCTCACTGTTGTGTTTTAGTATTTTTGGGTGGGAGCGGAAATCAAACCGCCGATCTTGGAACATTGGACGACCCGCTCTACCGCTGAGTCACTGCCGCCCCATTGACACACAGCTTGTGCTTTTTTACGTAGGCCCCCCGCCCTCTTTTTTTTCTGGGCTGTTGTCTTTTTTTGTCAGAATGCTCTTGTGTGTTTCATGGCTATTTTGTTGACTGTAATCTTTTTCTGTTCTATCATATTGTAAACAGTATTTTTACTGTACCTCCTGTAATAAACTGTAAAGGAAAAAAACTGATTTGCTCTTTGCTGAAATGCTTTTGAATGTGAAAATTACATTTGGACATAAAGTTCCCAACCAATAAACTTTGTGTACATTTTGCATGCAAATACCAGTAAAACTGAAACATAAAAGTCTGTGCAATTTTTATAATGTCAACAGTACCTAGTATTTTGAAAGGTGTACTTTGATTGACTGCATATACCTTATGAAGTGAAAACAAGAATTATTGTTTGACATAGTAATTTCATTTTGAGTCAAATTTCCAGTGTTTAGTAAAGTGTGTGTATAGAAAAAGATGTATTCTATTTTTAAATGAAGAGTTAGTGTTTATTGAACAAAATGTGTTTTTGAGAAGAAAATTAACAATTTGGTCAATTGTGCTCTCTAGGTGGGAGTTGAGAATTTAGAAAAAGTATTAGAAGTGTGGGTAGGCGCTTGCTAGCGACTGAAAAAAACTGTAATACAGGAAAAACGAGATCATATCACTCATAAAACGACATAAAGCTGCAGCAGTATTGTGATCATACGCCTGTCACTAACTCACGGGGTCCATTGTTTTATTTACTATTATTGAAATTATTTTGCCAGTCAAATTAAGAATATTCAGGCACGGACATCTCATGATGTTCCACCATTGTCTGCAAGCGGATCCAGATCTAGGTGTGAGAAATTAGAATATATTGATTCATATTTGACAATATGTGATTGAGGGCAGCATAATGGTGCAGTGGGTAGCGCCGTTGCCTCACAGTAAGAAGGTCTTAGGTTCAATTCCACCTGGGGCCTTTCTTTGCAGACTCTGCATGTGCATTACTTCCCATGTTTGCTTCTGCTCACTTCCAAAACTTCAGCTTAGGTTGAGTGGTCACTCCAAAATTGTCCATTAACATCTAACGCATGTATAAAAATCTGATTTATTCGTTAGAACAATTAAAGATGTGAGATTGAGACTCTGTGAAACAGGAACTTTCCCTATTCTCAAACTGCTGCGGTTGAAAACAGTGTAATGCCAAGTTCTTGTCTGCTTCATTATGAACTGCAATGATTAGGTCACAACAAGAATAAAAATATTATGCAACAAACCCCCAGAACAAAACATTGCAGGTAATCAGCTGACATCAAAATGCATAAATATCTTCTCAATTGTTATATTTGTTCTGCTATTTGAATGTTACTGCAGAGTGTTTACATGACACTACACCAGGTCAGTGAGGGTGGAGGGATGTGTAACTGGGGCATCTGGCATGGTGAGGAACTCGATCCAGTTCTGAAAGAAGCCACGTGAATACTCTCCAGTATCAATGACGAGTCCCCAAAGGCGGCTCTGGCCCGTTTTGTTCCTCAGAGCCAGCAGAGATTCTCGCTCTGTCACGTTGAAGCTGATATTCAGAACTTGCACCCCCAGAAGATAAAGCAAACCACCTGTGACAATGCTGCTATACCAGGCACATGTGAAGCACAACGCCGTGCTGTAGACAGAGAGAAAAAAGTGTATTTCATATGCAGTATGGTATAACATTTGAAATTTAATTTAATAGAACTGAAATTTATGGAGGCAATTTGAAAAACTACTGAGCAACTGATAGCCCAAGTTCCAGGTTATTGTGCCTTAAAATGTTTTTTTTAAAAAGGAGAGATGCTCACATTTAGGACCCCTACAAATCACGTGTGAAATTTCATTGAATTCTGTCCATTCTATTAATTAAATTCTGTAGTCACTTGCAGCCTGTGGTTGAGAGACATTACGAAGTAGTGATGTACCTTGACTGACTGTAGACGGTGGGGCAGTAGAAGAGAGCTGTCATCAGATACTGTCGAGGACAGAGACTGCAAAGCACCAAACTGATCCCATACATAGAGGTCACCACAAACACACAAATAGTCAACAGGAAACTGCGATGGTTTGCTTGTCCAACACAACTGTTAATCCTACAAAAACAGAAACAGTGTCTGTTAGAGGACACTAAAGCAAAGACACTCAGCTTCATCTTAAACGATCCAACACCAACATTTCAAAGTTTCATTTAAAGTTTCATTTACTTTTCATATTTTCAGGTTACACCATTTCCTACATTTAATGTCTTATGCTCTGGGGGGAATAGATGAAGGACTTTGTTGACATTGACTTTATATGTGACTTTATATATACAGTGGTATGAAAAAGTTTTGGCACCCCTGATCATATTCAAGATTTTCTTTATAAATCATTAGCTGTTCCGATCAACAATTTCAGTTAAATATATCATATAGCAGACAAACACAGTGATGTCTGAGAAGTGAAATGAAGTTTATAGGATTAACAGAAAATGTGCAATAATTACTTGAACAAAATTAGGCAGATAGATAGATAGATAGATAGATAGATAGATAGATAGATAGATAGATAGATAGATAGATAGATAGATAGATAGATAGATAGATAGATAGATAGATAGATAGATAGAAAGATAGGTTTTATTGATTTGAGTACCTTTAGCACTAATTATTGGAACACAGTTTGTTTGGTAAGCTCATTGACCGTTGACCTACATACAAAGTTGAAGCCAATCAGGAGAAAGGGTATTTCAGGGGGCCACTTGCAAGTTGTTCTCCTTTTTGCATCTTCTCTGAAGAGTGGCAACATGGGTGCCTCAAAACAACTCTCAAATGGCCTAAAAACAAAGATTGTTCAATATCATGGTTTAGGGGAAGGATACAAGAAGCTAGCTCAGATATTTAAGCTGTCAGTTTCCACTGTGAGGAACATAGTGAGGAAATGGAAGACCACAGGAACAGTTGTAGTTAACACCCAGAGTGGCAGGCCAAGAGAAATATCTGATAAGCAGAGGCAAAGGATGGTGAGCATGGTCAAACCCAACACACAGACCAGCTCCAAAGACCTACAACATGAACTTGCTGCAGATGGTGTCACTATGCATCTTTCAATTATTCAATGCACTTTGCACAAGGAGATGACGTATGGGAGTTTAATGTGGCAGAAGCCTTTTCTACGCACATGCCACAAACAGAGTTGCTTGAGGTATGCTAAAGCACATTTGGACAAGCCAGCTTCAATTTAGAATAAAGTGCTGTGGACTGATGAATGTAAAATTTAGTTATTTGGACATAACAAGGGGCGGTATGCATGACAGGAGAACAGCACAGCATTCCAAGACAAACACTTGCTACCCACAGTACAATTTAGTGGCGGTTCCATCATGCTGTGGGGCTGTATGGCCAGTGCAGGTACTGGCAATCTTGTTAAAGTTGAAGGGTATGTGGATTCCAGTCAGTATCAGTAACACAGCTCAAACTCTACTTAGGCATTCACGCAGAGGAACATCTCAGTCCCAACACCTGGATATTATTTAAAATCTGTGGTGTGATTTAAAGTGGGCTGACCATGCTCGGAAACCATCAAACTGACTGAACTGGAGATATTTTGTAATGAAGAATGGTCAAAAATACCTTCAACCAGAATCCAGACCTTCATTGGAAGCTATGGGAAGTGTTTAGAGGCTGTTTCTGCAAAAGGAGGATCTACTAAATACTGATGTAATTTTTCTATTGTGGTGCCCAAATTTATAGCACCTGCCTACTTTTGTTTAATCACTGCACACTTTCTGTTAATCCTATAAACTTCATTTCACTTCTCAAACATTACTGTGTTTGTCTGCTAAATGATGTATTAAACTAAAATTGCTGATCCGAACACCAATTATTTATAAAGGAAAATCTTAGAAATTATCAGGGGTGCCTAAACTTTTTCATACCACTGTAACTATGGTTTTATTTTGAAGGAGGAAGTCCAACAATTGACCAACCAATTTTAAATTTGGAACCAAGTTTGCATAGCTGTTAATTTTGATCAACACCTCTGTCCTCATTTGATGACAGGTAATATTTTATACTTAACGTCAGGAAAAACCAAAACTGTGTAAAAGTTGGTCAAATTCCCAAGTGCAAGTGTGTCTCAGTTGTACTCACTATATGATTAATAAAACCTAATACAGTTCCAGCAACAAATACCTAGAAACCCACATGCCACACTTAAAACATTAACATATGATTTTTAATGTGAACTTTAAATGTCCCATCAGTCTTTGTGTTCCGAACTCAAAACTGCTACCAATCAGAGTGGCCACTTCCTTACAAGATGAGCTGCAAAACCCAAGTCTGTGATCACAAGACAGTATTTCATATTTCTGTTAGGGTCGAGTTTTTTTTGTCTGCCAGGAGGACACTATGTATTTTTAATGTATTAGAAAGACTAGTAGAAAGATAATGCTGGCATCATTACAAAGGTAAACATGCTCTTTTATTTTGTGGATCTATTATCAATTTTAGAGACGCTTCAGTTGTTTAAACTATCATGGACCTATATTTATTTTCAAAATGTGCGACTGAAAACTTCATTAAAGTATGGCAGATCTACAAATGACAACACCAGAGACACAATATACAAAAAACATGTAAGTCAAATCAGCCCACCAGATACAGTGATGGTCCATACGCAGGACACAGGATCCACAGGTTCTACAGTGTCCAGCCCGCGGGGGTCTCATTATGTTGCAAACAGGACATCTGCTCCATTTTGCTGCCAGGGCCTCTTTTGTCACCTGCAACTCTGTTACAGTCCCCAGTGAAGAGGCTTCTGATTGGACAGATCCATAAACGTATGTGGGATCCTTGTTGGCTTCCTGACTGTGATTCTGTGCTTCATTCGGGGAGGTCACCACCAGTCCTGGGCCTCTCTTGGTGTGTATTAGAGAAATGATGGTGAAAATCATACCAGCCGTTACAGCGCATACCTGCCCCTGACTAATGTCCCCACGTGGTAAAATCTCTGTGATGAAGAGGTAATACATGTAGAACAGGGAGTAGAGAGAAAGAGTGAGGAAGAAGAGGGTTCGTCTCTTCTTCCGGTGTGTAGCGTAGTAGTACCACAGCACCAGGCCAGGCAGAGATGTCAGGATGATGATGGCCAGCAGATAGTGCAGTGCTGCAACCTGCAGTAGCAGAGGCAGCAACACCAGAACTGGGATCATGGAGATTTCTAGGTGATCAATCATGGCTCCAAGTGCAGCCGGCTGGCATCCACTTCTTATTTGTCTACTCTTCAGCCACCTGCTGAGAACAGCGGCCATTAATTGATTATTGTGGTTTATATAGGGCAACAAAAATCAATGAACATATTTTCTGTCTTACCTTTATTGTTGATTCAGAGCTTTGGAAATATCAGCTGGTGAAATGTTTGCCTTCTTTCAAACATAATGGATCTAGATGGCACTTCACTTCCAGTGCTCAAAACACAAAATATGTTAGTTGTTATATTAGACAAACTCATCAGGAGTTTATCTCTCTTTCAATATCAAGAAATCACATTCATTTGTGAATATTTTTTTTCTTCCTAAGGACACTGCATCATCAGAAGGCAACTATAAATCCACTTGGGAATCATGTTGGTGGTAAAGCAAGATACAGATATTTATGGCATCCTGCCCATCATTAGTGGAGCGCCATCTATTTCCATTGTGTTTGGGGGAAAGCCGACATCTTACACATTAGCTTATAATCAGTCCAAATGGTTAAATAATGTCACAGGTAATTATTGTTTTTTTTAAAATGGGAATATATTGATGTCATACTAACAGAATAATGTTGAGATATTCACATATTTACTTTAAACTACTTTAAACTTTCTTTAGTTAAAATAGATTCACACCTGTTTTTCGGTAAACTATTATAATCAGGAGGTGGTAGCTGGCTGTAAAAATATGTAGCAGAAAACTAAATGTAAAGATTAGAATTTGAATTACAATGAGGGGACTATTTTTGTCAGACAGGTGTCATTTTAGTTATGTCATGCTCATGTATTAATCATACTGTATATTTTTTCCATTAATGACACTATCAAAAATACTGCAGTACAGTTTTGCAGTACATACTTTCTTCGTACCTGTTAAAGGCTTCATCCAGATCTTCACAGTCACAGCTATATCCACAGCAGTAGCCGTCACACTCACAGCAACACATACTATCATCTGGCTCTGGGGGCTTTAACTTCTCCCATTGCATAACGGCTGGCTGTGGATAATAGTAGAAGTAACAGCTGTTGTTTGACATGTTTTTAATCTTCAATCAGAAATTGCATATATGGTTATCGAAAATGTTAACATGTCATGTAATTTCAGTCAAAGCAATTAACATTCTATTTTATGTTACGTATCTGGATTCATCTTCCTAGATTTATTTTTTTTAAAAGTCCATTTTATTTATTAATTTTACAGACTACTTTTACTTAATCAGACAAAAATTCACTAATCTTCCCCTTTAATTGTTACTCTGTATCAGAGAGGCATTGGCTGTGATGAAATGTCTTGTGTCAGGTCTGTCTTAAAAGATGACAATTCACAATGGGCATGGTCAAATGGATAGAAATAAAGCTGCTATTTTTAGTGCCTACAGTGGTATTAAATATCTGTTGTCCTCTCAGATAAAAACACTTTTCCTTTGATTTGTCATGCCATAGAAAAACAACACAGAGTTACATTACAGGATGTCATCCTGGACTCAACTTTTGCATATAACCTACCACAAGACTTATGTCATGAAATTAATTCAAAATTAGAAGAGTGTCCCTCTCCAAGGAACCATCACCTTATTGTGGTGGAAAGGGTTATGTGCCCTAAGGATCCTGGGAAATACTTTGTTGGTTCACCCAAGGCAAAAAGGTCTCAGGTGAAGGGCCAGGCAAAGAATGGTTCAGAAGATCCCATGAAAGAACGAAAAGGGAAACACGTGACCCTGCCCTGAAGAAACCCAGGGCCCACATCTGGAGCCAGGCCTGGATGGAGGGCCCGTCAGCGAGTGCCCGGTGGCCGGGTCTGCCACGGGGCCCGGCGGGGCTCATCCCGAAAAGGCAACATGGATTCTTCCCACTACTGTGGAGCCACCACCTGCAGGGCAGATCGATGGAGTCAAGTGCGCTGCTATATGGGTGGCAGTGATGACTGGGGGTCACGACGGACCACACCTGGACAGCAAAAGCTGACTTTGGGGACGTGGAATGTCACCTCTCTGGCAGGGAAGGAGCCAGAGCTTGTGTTGGAGGTGGAGTGTTACCAGTTGGATGGGATGGGGCTTACCTCCACGCATAACCTCGGTTCTGGATCCAAACTCCTGGATAAGGGATGGACCTTGTTTTACTCTAGAGTTGCGTCTGGCGTGAGGCGCAGGGCGGTGGGGGGATACTCACAAGCCCCCGGCTGAGCGCCGCTGTTTGGAATTTACCCCGGTGGATGAGCGGGTCGCTTCCCTGCGCCTTAAGGCTGTGGGAGGGAAAACTGTTATTTGTGCATATGCACCAAATAGCAGCTCAGAGTATTCGGCCTTCTTGAGGGTCCCTAAATAGGGTCCTAGACGGGATGCTGGTAGGAGACTCCATTGTTCTCCTGGGGGACTTCAATGCACATGTTGGCAATGATGGAGACACCTGGAGGGGCTTGATTTGGAGGAATGGCCTCCCTGATCTAAACCTGAGTGTTGTTATGTTGTTGGACTTCTGTGCTAGTCACGGATTATTCATAACTAACACCATGTTCGAACACAAGGATGCTTATAAGTGTACCTGGTACCAGAGCATCCTGGGTCGGATGTCAATGATTGATCTTGTGATCATATCTACTGACCTTTGACCATGTGTTTTGGACACTCGGGTGAGGAGAGGGGCAGAGCTGTCAACTGATCACCACTGGTGAATTGCGTCCATTGGCAGAGGAAACCTTTGGATACACCTGGTAAGCCCAAACGAGTAGTACGGGTGAACTGGGAATGTCTGGAGGACTCTGTCCACAATGCTTTCAATTCACACTTCTGAAGGAGCTTCTTGTGCATCCCTGTGGAGGATGGGGCCATGATGTTCAAAGCTTCCATTGCTGAAGCTGCAGCTGAGAGCTGTGGTCTCAAGGTCTTGGGTGCCTCAAGGGGCGGTAACCTTCAAACAACGTGATGTACCTCGGTGGTCGGGATGCCGTCCAACTGAAGAAGGAGGCCTTCACAGGCATGTTGTCCCTGTGGACTCCTGAAGCAGTTGCAGGGTACCGACAGGCAAAAGGACTGCATCCTCGGCTGTGATGGAGGCAAAACAGAGGGTGTGGGAGGAGTTCGGAGAGGCCATGGAGAAGGACTACTGGATGGCGCCAAAGTTGTTCTGGAGGACTGTCCGACACCTCCTGAGGGGGGAATGGGGGGCCCTCCAAGCTGTACACGGCAAGGATGGGACACTGTTGACCTCGACTGAGGAGTTTGTCGGTCGGTGGAAGGAACACTTTGAGGAACTCCTGAATCCAACCACCCCAACTGACCGGTCCTCTGTTGCAGCGGCAGAGCTGTAGGATGATGGGGGATTTGTGTCAATTTCTCTGGGCTAAGTCACCGAGGTAGTCAAACAACTTCACGGTGGCAAAGTCCTGGGTGTTGATGAGATTGGCCCAGAAATCTTGAGGGCTCTGAGTGTTAAGGGGTTGTCATGGATGTCACTCCTCTTCTACATTCCGTGGAAGTCTGGGACAGTGCTAAGAGTGGCAGACTGGGGTGGTGGTTCCTTTTTTTAAAAAGGGAGACCAGAGGGTGTGTGCAAACTACACGGGCATCACACTCCTCAGCCTCCCCGGGGAAAGTTTACTCCAAGGTGCTGGAAAGGAGGGTCCAGCCCGATTGTCAAACCTCAGATTGAGGAAGAACCATGTGGGTTCCATCCTAGTCGTGGAACAACGGACCAGCTTTTTACTCTCGCAGGGATTCTAGAAGGGGCTTGGGAGTATGCCAATCCAGTCTACATGTTTTTTGTGGACTTGGAGAAGGCGCACGATAGGGTCCCCAGAGATATACTGTGGGAGATACTGCAGAAGTATGGGGTGAGGGGGCCGTAAGTCAGACTTGTTCGGAGTAGCTGTTGGCCTTCGCCAGGGCTGCGCTTTGTCACCAATTTTGTTCGTGATTTTCATTGAAAGGATATCGAGGTGTGGTCGTGTTTAGGAGGTTTTATAGTTTGGTAGTCTGTGGAATGCATCGCTGCTTTTTGCAGATGATGTGGTCCTGTTTGTGTCACTGGTCTGTGACCTGCAGCACTCACTGGTCCAGTTTACGGCCGAGTGTGAAGTACCGGGGATGAGGATCAGCACCTCCAAATCTGAGGCCATGGTCCTTAACAGGAAACCGGTGGAATGCCTTCTCCGAGTGGGAAATGAGGTCCTTCCACAAGTGAAGAAGTTTAAGTATCTTGGGGTCGAGTGAGGGAACAATGGAGCGCGAGATTGGACGGAGAATTGGGGCAGCAGGAGCGGTATTGCAGTCGCTTTACCGTGCTGTTGTAACATAGAGGGAGCTAAGCCGAGAGGCAGAGCTCTCTATCTACCGCTCAGTCTCCTACCCTCACCTATGGTCGTGAGTGATGGGTCATGACCGAAAGAACTACATCGAGGATACAAGCGGCGGAAATGGGCTTTCTCAGGCAGATAGCTGGTGTCTCCCTTAGAGATAGGGTGAGAAACACTGCTATTCACGATGGGCTCAGAGTACAGCCGCTCCTCCTTTGAGTGGAAAGGAGTCAGCTGAGGTGGCTTGGGCATCTGGTGCGGATGCCTCCGGGGCGCCTTCCTAGGGAGGTGTTCCTGGAATGTCCAGCTTGGAGGAGGCCTTGGGGCAGACCCAAGACCAGGTGGCGGGGTTACATCTCAACATTGGCCTGGGAATGCCTTGGGATCCCCCAGTCAGAGCTGGTGGATATGGCTGGGGAAAGGGAAGTTTGGGGCTCCCTGTTGAAGCTGCTGCCCCCGCGACCCGACTACGGATAAGCGGTGGAAGATGGATGGATGGATAGAAGATTGTAATTTCCCAATGGATCATTATGTAATTTGTTGAAACAAGGCCATTATGTCTACAGGGACAGACTATCTAGGCCAGCAGAACCAACCTCTCAATTCTCAGACGTATTTGAGTTATTGTCCATGTGACATATCGTTTAAGTCTGGTTTCTAAAGTTGGTTATGGTGTTGTCATGAGAATTATTAAACAAGATAAAACAGATGTTTCAGTAAGCTTTTCTGATCAGATTTCCCAATTTAGCTGTTTAGATAATCATAACCCCCAGTATTACACTCCAACAGTTTACTACTAATTAATTTGTTATGGTTGTGTTAACAGGAAAATCCACCTGTCTAAGATCAATAAAAATTTTACCTGTTAACTTACCTTATCCTTTTACAAAAAATAAATAAAAAAACAAAACTGTCTCTAAATGTGCTGAACTTTCAGATTTACCCTCCAGGTAAACGTTTGGTGAACATCAGTGTGATGAAGTTCAAAACGGTTCAGATCTCCACATTCTGTCAGAAGTTAAACACCTGCTTTCTCATACGTGTTGAAAAAAGAAATCCTATTTTGATCCTGCAGCGACACAATTAGCTGGCAACATCAGTGCAGTGGGATAGTTGTCAGTTCTAGGATTCTGCAGTGAGTGACCCAACAGAACGCAACTGACAAGTGGTTTGATATTGTATGTATCAAATGTCATTAAATAGTTCACAAATCATTCTCAAACACAGCCAACTTCTGTCCCAGACCCTCTATCAGTTACAGTTTGAAGTGTTAAAGCTATGCTTGGTAAATATAGACTCTACCTTGTGTCGTGGGGACTCAGAGAGCCAGGAACGGTTCATATCTGGATCCATAGGCCATATCGAGGTGTTGAGCAGCTCTGACAATCCACACTGAGCTGGACGAGAGTGAGTACGAGAAGCATGACAGGCACTCATGGATGAGAGAGGGAGTGATGATACATAGGGCAGCCCCACCCTCTGGGATCATATTACCTCCCACTAGTGATCTCTGCAGGAGTTCCTGTGTGTATTTAATATTAACATGGAATTCTTCACAGTATTCTGTCAATGACTTTAAACATTAAATATTTGTGATGTCAAGTATTTTTGAATAATTAGTATAAATTTTATTGTGCAAGCATGTCTCTGGTAAATATCTGGCTTTCTCTACCCTGATGTTTTTAGCTGTTTGTGATTTTTAATGTTTCAATTTTCTTACATGAATGCTACAAGTTTTTGCCACTATTGAGTGTTGATTAAATCTGTTTGACTTAAAGGAATCGCCTGCACGGAGACAGCCTGCATCATGATCTCTATAAATGGTCTGCCCGTGGCAAAGTTTCCCTCACAGGATGCCTTCATAACTTTGTTACAAAAAAAGGGCACTGAAAGATCTATAAGAAGAGATCAAAGCCTAAACATATAACATAGAACATAACACAAGTGTAGGAATCTTGTCAGACACACTATCCTGTCAAATATGGGAGCACATCGCAACACATTCTGACCAAAGATCTGTGAAACATTCCACATAGAGGTTGAGTATCACAATGGATACCACAGTGGAGCATGTCCAACTCTTCCATCTGATTTGCTGAAACATGCAGGAAACTACACTCTTCAGACAACATGGCAAAGTAAGTCACTGAAGAGACTTTGGAGAAGATAGAAGTTGAACATCCAGAAGATAACTGCAGACTATCTGCAGCGGAACTGAATTGGCACAATAAACATAGCACGATAAACATCTGGAAGATAACGACATGATGGTGATCAGGCACCAGCATCAGACATCTGGGTGATCAGGCAGATCTCACTACTGTTGACCAGTGTAACCAAAGATGACACATTGGTGGCAAAAAGCAGAATTTGAAGCTTTCCCGTTGATGTCCACCATGGAGCATGGAACATCAGTGAAAAGAAAGATACTGAACATCGAAAAGAGAACGACTGCAGTGTGTTTGTGAAAACTTGACCTCATAATGATGGCATTTATCATCTGGATGATGATGAGTGTCTGGGAGATGTAACGAAAAGAGGATGAGGATTCTTCAGGTAATACTGTTAAGGCAATCACGGAAGAAATTTCTCTACATTGTGTTTACTTCATGTTGGTGATGATAAAGATTTCTCAGGGAGGAGCTCACCAACGTTTACCCTACAGTCTGAAATCGCTCAGGACATTAATATTTTTTTCATAAATTTCATTTCCTTGGAAGGAAATGAGGAAAATCTTCCTGCTGTTATTCTCTTTCATTTTACTGTGTATGAACATATGTACCAACAATTAATGGAAATCCTCTCCTTATATCACAGCTCTGCAGTAGTTCATTGGAAATGGCAATTTCCACTAAATCATGTCAGGTCTCCTAATCCATTTTGACCACATTTCCCTAAATGTTTCCATTTTTAGAGAAAATTTTATTCTATTATGTAAATTTTCTTGAATAACTTTTTACCAATCTGGTTACAGCTTCCCTTGAATCAAGGATTTTATTTTCCTCCAATTAGTAATCTCATTAGGTGTTTATCTGTCTTTGTCTATATTACAGTGCCTCAAATTTAAAATTGATTTGAGATACTTTTCCCAAGCATTAATAAATTTCCAGCCAGTAGGAATGTGACTTTAGGGCAGATCAGGCAGTAATGGTTTCCTACATTTGCTACACAAAGGCTCCAACACCTTGACATACAGTATCTTCTCAGAGGGAGTGATGAAGAATCTCAAGACATCACCAGTCACATCAAACTGAATACTGAAAGAATAGCAGGTGCATTATAAGTTATAGGCTGCTATATTTTCAGACCTCTTAATGTCCACACTCATGTGACTCAGGATGGACTGAATCAATGCAGAGGAAAAGATGCTGCTATTGCTCAAGTAGGTTATGGTTCCATTAGTCATCGTGGAGCCAAGGAGCTGAGACACAGGCTCAGCTTAATGCTGGGAGTCGAAAATAATGGGCTAAACATGATGATCATATTAGCAATCTAACTCATGAACAAATTTTTTCTGTAATGACCAGCGGTTGGAGCAGGGAAGCCCAGACTGTACTCTTCCCAGGCACATCCCAATTCCTCTGAGGCAAGGCACCCCCACGCCACCCGGGAGGTAGAATTTCTCCAGCAAGTCCTAGGTCCGCCTCTGGGTCTTCAACATTGAAGTGACACTTGCGCCACCAACAGGTGATTCTTACAATCAACGTCATCAGGGGTGGAGAACCCAAACTTGTTCTTTAAAAATAAGAGCTGCAAAGATGTTCGTTTCATGATTCACCAAAAATGCTGCCGTACACAATCAAACAGCCATTTTTTTGTTTTATTGGGCAGACTTCAATACAATGAGCTTCATTTGTTTCTTTACATTTATTTTAGGACACAGTGATGTACCATGAATATAATTGTAAGATATCCGTTACAACACAAACACTAATTTATTCACATTTTTACACATAATATCAAGTATATATTCCACATCACCACAATCACACTGAAGAGGTAAGAAGTGGAAAAACGCCTTTATCCCCGTTATACCCAGTGCATCTACTCGTTACCCATGTTTCCATTTCAATAACAGTTTGTATTGTTCGCAGCCATGTATGGGGGGGAAAAGAAAATTTCCACCCTTGTTCCAGGTATTATTTTTAATGCAAGTACAGCACCTGATTCAGGCCCACTCATTGTGATCACGACATTATTGTGCAGTGATCATTAAGTGCTACTCAGTGAGCTGATGGTGCTGCTAAATCTACAGAACCATAAACATAAACCATAATTGCAGGAGTCTTAAGGGATCGCAGAATTGTGTTTCTGAAGTGGATCAATTTTAAGTAAATCAACCGAAGGAAACTGGACATTTGTACAGGTTGTGGAATGTTTAAGGGAGCGTTAACACTGTGGAATAAGGAATTAACATAACTAAGGAAGACAAGGAACACAGGTTAATCAATCTGTTTGGTGTGGTGTTTCACTGGCCTTCGGATGTTGTGTAGAGGTACAATGGCCAGAAACTCATTCCTCCAGGGTACGGAAGGAGTTCTGCATGTCCTCCAGCAGCTGGGCCAAGTCTGCCTTGATCTTAGCTTCACCATCTTTAACAGGATCCTGCAGAATAACGAGCATTAAAGAAGTTATATTACATCAGAAAACAAGTCAATCATGGTGACTGATGAAAATGAAACATCCCCAAGAGGAATCAGGTACCTTGAACTTCATTGAGCTGATTTTGTAGAGGGTTTCTCCCATGTGCTCCCTGATGATGGCCCAGGTGATTTTGTTGTCGCTCTGTGCTGTGGACTCCACGGCATGCCGGGCCATGTCGTAAAACGCAATCATGTTTGAGAGGATGCCAACAGTTTTATAGAAAGGGCAGAACCTGCATATAGGGATAAACCAATGTAATTGATTGATTTATAGAGTTCAGTTTCTGTAAAAATGAAGTGATGGTGAAAAATGTCCAAAGATCTCTACATCCACTGACGATTAGGTGGTTCTTTATTTGTACTACTGTGCACGTTAGTTTTTCTACTTTACCACACGAATCTCTTGATGTCTCCTACCTGTCTGTAGATCATAGTAATAGTTCGTAAATCATATTTCCTGCTTGCTGTTCATGTGAGCTACTTCTTCAAATTCTCAAAAAATGTGTTAAACAGATGTTTAAAGTAGGAATTTCAATCTTTGAATGGTCTTTTATCAAGTCTTTTATTTTCATTATGATAAATAATAATAGAGAAAAGATGTGCTAATTATTGTAAGAAGTTTTGTCGTTACCGGTCGTAGGGTGTATAACCATTCTGCTGCAGAAAGTCATCCTTGATGAGTTTAGCAACTTCTAGAGTGATTTTGTCCGTCTCAGCCAGAGAAGCCTGTAAATAAAAAAAAGGAAAAACTTTAGAGACATTTTAACCCTCTGATCATCGTTGCCACAGAGAGCACAATAGTGGCCAATGGTGTGCAGGATTTTTTGACATCAGATAATGCTATTAAAAGATTACTCATTATTTAGAACATCTCGAGGCCACAGTTCTTATAAAAACATGTTTTAAAATCTTAACTGGCTTCACCTTGCCAACAAGCTGCACAATTTCAGCCAGGTCTTCTTCCTCCTGCAGAATCTCCTTTGCTTTTGTGCGGAGGGGAACAAATTCAGGGAAATGTTTGTCATAATATTCATCCAGAGCTCGTGTGTACTTGCTGTAACTAATCAGCCAGTTTACAGAAGGGAAGTGCTTTCTCTGAGCCAGCTTCTTGTCCAATCCCCAGAACACCTACAAATGGAAAAGAAAAATGCCTTACTCAATTTGGCATGTGAAAAATCCGTTCAGGTGAATAAGGTGAATGAGGCCAAATCTCAAGATGGTGGCTGCTAGTCACTGACCTGAACAATTCCCAATGTAGCTGAAGTGACGGGGTCAGAGAAATCTCCACCAGGGGGTGAAACACTAACAAGAATTTAGAGTAACAAATCAACAACATCAACATGCCTTGAAAGAACATATGTGAAGTTGATCATGAGTTCTATTATTAACACTTTAGATTAAGTGTTTGTGCACAAAAGAAAGAAAATTGCAAGAAAACTTAGCTAATAAAGTTGGGGCGTATGCAGACACAACAATATTAACCCTGTCTATGGCTCAGTCCTATTTAAGTTTTCTTAATTCCCAAATGGTAAGTCTTTTTTCTCTAAGGCCTATAAAAGGTAAATAACGTGATAATTTATTAGGTTATTGGCTGGTTATTGCGTTATTGGCCTGGAAAAACCCCCCAACCCTAACCATTAGCCAAAAATTATTGTGATATTGGCTAATTACATTTAAAAAATGGCAAATTTGTCATATTATCTGCTTTTATTGTATTATTGGCTTCAACAACCCATGTCACACTTAAAGCTTTAACACAACAGCCCTAAACATCACTGGCTAACCTGAACTTTAAATGTCCCATGAGCCTTTGCGCTCCTGAGTGCTCCAATCAGAATGACCGCTCCCTTAGATGAGATGGCTAGCACACCCACAGTTACAAGTCAAACATAAGTTTTTACTGGCTGTATTGGTGAGTTTGTTTTGTTTGTCAGAATGGCACAGCATATTATGCATCCATTAGATGATATCTCTGGTTCCATCACAAACATCATATAGGTATTGTTGGAAAGGTAAGTCCTTGTTATGGTTGTTACTGACAGATATTACAAGGAATCCTTTCTTGAAGAAAATGGAAATATGTAAGAAAGCAGTGTCAGTTGTGGCAGTAGTAGTTTTAAATGCAGGAATTTATATTCTAAAACATGAAAAACTTCCAACTTACGCCCCAACGATGCTGACGCTGCCCTCTCTCTCTGGATTGCCCAGACATTTCACTCGTCCGGCACGCTCATAGAATGACGCAAGCCTTGCGCCCAGGTAAGCGGGATACCCACTGTCTGGACGATAACAGACACAACTTTAAGTGGTCTCAAAGCCTCTTCACAAATACCTCTACACATGTGGACAAACTTGCCAGTAGCCTTCTCTTAACAAAAGACAAATCGAAGGAGAGGGTTGTCTCAGATTAGAAAAAAAAAGAAAGACAAGCATGTCTCTCTTTACCCAGAAAAAGGCTGTCTGGGTAAAGGCTTTAAACTTGTTTATGTTTTGGAGCTGCTTTGCTCCAAAGGATACCATCATTGTTGTCTGGGCCTGTTTCATTAGTGTATTATTTTAATGTGTTCAACCACAATTCAAAAGCAATGTCTAATTTTCATTGGTAAATTTCAAATACATTTTTATTATATTTTTTGACAGTTTCCAGTTGTTTTAGAGAGGGGAACCTGCATTTTTTTCCATGTATCTCCAAACAATCAGATCCATCTTCAACCTACCAGCAGGCATTTCCGCCAACCTTCCAGAGATTTCTCTTAGGGCTTCAGCCCATCGAGATGTCGAGTCAGCCATCATACTCACATTATAACCCATATCTCTGAAGTATTCAGACAGGGTGATACCTGCAAAGGCAATCATATTCAGATTACAAAGGCATTAAAATGCTTTTATTGGATTATCTGTGCAGTTGAAAAATAAAAAGACATCTGCATCAAGTCAGCATCAAGTAGAGGAGGATTTAAGGGCATTTTAGGTTTTCCCATGACTTACAGAGAAACAGGAATAAATAAAAGGATGTAGTGTGAACGGTTGTTACCTGTATAAATTGAGGCCTCTCTTGCAGCTACAGGCATGTTGGACGTGTTAGCAACCAGTGCTGTTCTCTTCATGATGCTCTCCACCTTTCCATCAACCTCCATAGTAAGCTGTTTGGAAAAAGAAGCATTACCTTTATGCATACCGTAAATAAATGTATGGGACATTTTAAGAATATAACAAGACATAATACATTTTTCTCATTAAATTTTCTTGGGATTTGAAAGTGACCACCCAAAAACTTGGTTCATTCTTCTACCAACCTCAGGGAAATCTCTCAGCACTTCAGACATTTCATTTCCACGCTCACCACATCCAACATAAATGATGACATCGCTGTTGGAGTATTTGGACAAGGACTGTGAGATCACAGTCTTTCCACATCCAAAGGCGCCTGGTATAGCAGTGGTGCCTCCCTGCACACAACTATTTAGCACAGACATCATGCACTTTCATATGCAGCTTAAACATTTCACTGTATACTATAACTACATCGAACCACACGTGATTAAGTAACTCATTCAGTAAAAACGGTGACAAAAGAGAAAAAAGTGACATTTTCAGGGTTGCACATAATATCTTTGGTCAGGTTGACAAAGGAGCTACAGAAGATTTTGTTTGGTGTTCCAACTCACGGAAAAAGTGCATCCAGAACTCTCTGGCCAGTCAGCAGCGGATGGTTAGCAGGTAGCTTCTCTGTGACAGGGCGGACCTGCCGTACTGGCCATACCTGCACCATGGTGAACTTCTCCTTCACGCCTTCAAACTCAAGCTCCAGAACCACATCCTGAATGCAACAAGATATAGAATTATGTATGACACAAAATTATTACCCAAAAGTAGAAAATTTTGCTCTAAGAAAGTCACTGACAGAAATGTCATAGTGTCCTGGCGCTGCTACGTAGGTGACGGTGCCTCTGTTTCGTGGTGGAAGCATCAGTTTGTGCTTTATTAAAGAGTTTTCAAATACCATGCCATAGATATCGCCTCCTGTCACATGACTGCCAACCTGGAGGGGAAAAGATCACATGAAATCAGTCAGATGGGCTGCAAAAGAGACAATCCAAGTGTTCATCACCAGAAAACGATAACTGGTATAATTCATACCCTTAGACTCTGGCTGGGGGTGAATTCCCACTTGAGGTCTCTGTTAAGAGCACCAATGTTTACTCCTCTTGGAATATAGATACTCTGAGTGAGGTCATTGATGTCTTTTAGTGGACGTTGGATACCGTCAAAGATGGAGCCCATTATTCCAGGTCCCAGCTCCACAGAGAGGGGTTTCCCTGTCCTAAGGACAGGGTCACCGACAGAAACACCAGCTGAAGCATCAAGTTAAGGAAACAATACAAAGAGCAAGCACATCAGTCAGATTCCAGTTTTTTTAATTGCTCTAAGAATTGTGGATTTTAACATGACTTTCAGAAAGACTGACATGATTTGTAAATACAGGTAAAGTTAGCATGCCATCAGAAAGGATACAGGTCTCCTCATAGACCTGGACGGTTGCCATGTCTCCCTCTAAACGGATTATTTCTCCCACCAGCTCGCTGTGACCCACACGAACCAGCTCGTACATTGCCGCTCCGGCCATGGATGAAGCCGTAACCACTGTGAGAAAAAAAAAGAAAAACCAAAGAACCAAATTAAAAAAATCGTTCACCTCAGGACTACTGAAAAAAGTTTGCACCTATTTTTCTCACTTACACTTGTACAAAAAACGTTGCTAACTACAGATGTGAAATGTCAGCAAAATTCAGCATCTCATTATGCGTAAACAAGTACCACAATATTGATTTTGAGAAAGATAATATGTTGTGAAAAAAACAACACTAAGACAATGAGATCTTTGATAATCATCTGTAAAATGGATGCATTACAAATGAGTGAAGGCAAGTAGACTATCAGAAAAAATGATACTGAAAGAGCAACACCAACTAGTCTCATACATATTTAATATAAAGCCCTAATCACCACAACAAATGCATGGCGACACTACAATCAGTCTTTACAAAATAAAATGCCGTACACTGCAGTTGTGTGACATGAAAATTTAACGTTTTTTTCATTATGGTTCTAGCTACACATGCCTTACAGTAGATAGATAGATAGATAGATACTTTATTAATCCCGGAGGAAATTGCATATATCCAGTAGAAGGCTTTTGAATGTACATTATTAAACAGTGAAAACTTATCATTTAAAGAAAAAAGGGCAACAAACCAGACCTGGACCGGAGACTCCGTGTACATATCCAAACTGGCTTTCTCGCTCCTCATCCCGGATCTTAGGAAGGTTTGAGGTGTCCATCCTATTATAGTTTATGTCCAGTAGAATTCCTGAGGTACTAACATTAGACAAAAGATGTGGCCAACTATTTAAATAAACAAAATCTCACTGGATAAGACAAATCGATCTAACCGACTGAACTCGTTAGACAGACATGACTCTAACACACAATCACAGCGCCTCCTGTTAGCTTCTGATTACCGGGCTTCGTGTCAGAAGGTGGAAGAGGACTTTTACACGCCACGGTGAGATTTAATGAACGCCGGCACAGGGCTTTCTGTGAAATTAATGAGCTAGGATAACCGCTCTCTAGCTAACTCGAAGCATAAAAGCCGTGACTGTATTTCAGTGAAGAACAAAATGAGGTAAAATAGGACAAGAGCTTTTGTTTCTGAAGGTCTGCTGACAGCTAAATTGCGTTAATACTCACGCGCGTCGCTGGGAGCTCGTGTCTGCGCGCGCGCTAGCTAGCAAACAGCCGTTTTATCTTGACGTGTATCATCACGACAAACGTATCTCGATTCACGACTATTTACGCGATATTTGGTGTAACACTGCAGGCGAATGTCAAACAATTCTACAGGCAAACTTCGGTGTTGTTACTGGTTTCTCCTCACCTCGGCGTCAAATACAGCCCTCCAGGTTTGTCTCTAGTAGATGATCTTCCCTGTGCTAGTCACGTGGCAGCTAACGAGTCAGGTGAAGGAAAACAAACCACACACCTCCATTGTGGCTCAACCTGCTTCCTATGCTCTGACTCAGTTCGCTATCTCCAGAGCTGAAATGGCGTCCGGTGCTCAATCATTTCCTCGGGCTTTCTGCTCACATTCATCCGGACGCGTTACTGACCCCTAGTGGATGAACAGTAAATGTGACGCTCATGCTTCAGTGGCTTCATGCACTCCTGTGAACAGCTGCAGTTTATTATGCCGCTTTATTACTAAAATGATAGAGCTGTTTTTAAAGGAAGACAATAAAGAGACAGTCACAACACAATTCCTCAAACTGAAGGATTTATCAGTATTTTCTGAACCACATCACATTGTGAAACCCTGGTGGAAATACCATGTGACTCTCACAATGGTCACAAATTACGGAAGCGTAGAGCTGCCAGACCAAGAAAATAAAAACCGGGATGTATCACGTTATTTCGTGATAGGACCTTTTCACATTATAACGTGAAAGTATCACGTAATTTCATGATAAGACGAGAACGTGAAAAGAAAAGTGGTTTTATTTACTGTCTGCTGGCCATCAGTAAATCATGGCTCCTTTACATGATGCCATTGAATTATATTTCATGCTTGGCTTGAGACATGGTGAGATTTTGCAGTTATTGGGCTCCGTGGATGAGATTTATATAAGCATGCGTACCATAAGAAGAAATTTGAAAAACATGGGGCTATACCGGAGGAAAAACGAGTCGGACCCTCTTGAGGTAGCGTCGTTCCTCATTGATGAGCTGGAGGGACGCGGCCGGCTGCATGGATACAAGCTCCAATCATGTCAACTGCATCCAAGCTGGATATGTTGTCACCCAAAGTGCAGTGAGGCATTTGTTAAAGTTTCTCGACCCCCGTGGTGTTGAACAGAGACGGAGAAATCGCCCAACGCGGCGCATGTACTTTAACCCAGGGTTAACATCTTATTCACGAAATAACGTGAAAAAGTCCTCCCGGTTTTTATTTTCTTGGTCTGGCAGCTCTACGCTGCCGTAACAAATTGAGGTAGCAATAATAAAATGTCTAAAGACTGAAATACTAGCCAAGCACATACAACAGAGAGGGTTACATGTAATTTAAAATACAGTAATTTCAGAAAAGTACACTACATATTGACTTGAATTTGACAGCTGAGGCTTGAATGTCTAGAGCTCAGCTGTTCAATGGAGTGATATGTGTGTTGTTGTTAAGGTGCCAGTTTAATATTAGAATACTTTTGAACCCAACGAACTTATGTTTTTTGTTTTGTTGAAACTCTTTTCTGCACGAATCTTCTATGTGTGACTATATTCACAGAACTACCGTACAAGGAGAATTATGGCAAATTATGGTTGTCTGTAACTTTTGCTCCATGTTCCCATAATCACATATGATCTGCTAGAAGGGTCAGGCATTATGTGCTTCTTCTGATTTATTATTATTATTATTGTAGTTATTTTTTGGGGGGGGGAATCTTACTGGCATCAGCCCTGAAGTAGTGAGCTTATATCATGAACTCTTCATGAAGTGGGAGCAAAAGCCAACCTGCGACTGAGTATTTTTCTGCAGATGCAAAATGCAGTTTGTGCATCTGCCCTGTCATTTAGGTCCAGTCCAGTATCTTATAGTTTTCCTTGCTGCAGACAAGCAAACCAGCATAACAGAACCTCCTTGGTGGAGTCAACAAGATGAAGACAAGAATCTGCTGTGACAGGACTGGGATAGTGAATAAATACCACCAGGTGGCGCTATCAAATATCAAATAGAGTAATACTGTATATCATCCAGGTGCTCAGTCTGACCACTCATTTTCATCCAGTTCAGAGTCGTCTTCAGAGTCGCTGTACTCCACTGCAATACGTCGAGACAGGATGGTGGCCACGTCATTCCCCACTGGCTCCTGCTTGTTCTGCTGCTCCTGCTGCTCTTGGACTTTCCTTAGTTGGATCCCTGACAGGTGCACAAATTGGGTATGTTAAAAAGCAACTGCACATTTGTCGAAGGCAGAGCTTAAAATTTATGCTTTCATTTCACCTGCAGAAAACAATGTCAAACAAATAGAGTCTCCTCACCTATGCGGATGGCGGACAGCAGGTCACTTCTGGCATCCCTGACAGGATTGGTTTCAGATTTGCCACCTCCTGGGTGTGAGGGCACAGCTGGAGGAGGGAGGAGTGGAGGTGGGGGGCCTGGGGGAGGAGGCAGTGTGCGTGGTCCTGAACCTGAAGGAGGCACAGGGGTCATTGGGTAGCCTGGACCCCCTCCATTATGCGGTGCAGGTGGTAGGGTATCCAGAGGAAAACCAAAGACTGTCTGGGCTGATGGGATTGGTGGGCCTGAACCTGGTAACGGGGAGCAAGAGCTGGTTGACAGCAAAAGAAAAAGATTGTGTCTCAGTAACGATTTAATTATCATTCTGCCAGTGTCCAAATTTTAACTGAACATACTTGTAATCTACAAGTGGACATCTGGGACCATTGATTCTGTCTGTGGCGTGAGTCTCTGCTGTGGCGTAAGCCACTCTCTTGTAGTTGACATCAATGCTGTGGTATTCGTGCTCCACGGGTGATGAAGAGTGAGTGTTTCCTGACACATAATTATAAGCAGCGTGGGTAGGCACCGGTGGGAGGGGATAGTCTGGTAGGTCAGGCCTAGATGTTCAGTGACAAGAAAAAGAACTTCTCATTCTGATGCTTTCTGACATCCAAAAGGTAGAATAGTTGTCAAAGTACACAACACAAAAACACGTCTGACAAATTGAGATTGAAAGAGTTTTTTTTTTCATCAGAAAAATAGTTTTCTTCACCAAATTTTCATTAACCTTCTACTGAACAGTGAAGTCTTACAGCAATGCAACAGTTGTCATTACTGCTAATAATCCCTAACTCTACAGTGTGTCTTTCACATGTTGATTCAACATGAAAGCCACATTTCTGCTGTGTTCCGGAATGAGCACCAACCTGCCGTCTGGGGAGAATGAACCCTCGGATGACGCCCCTCGCCGGAGAGTCTGTGGATGTCGGTGATCTGGGCGAAGCTCTTTATCCAACGCCATCACGTTCCACTCTTGCCTGCGGTTCCGAGCCTTTCTCACCTTCTTAACCTCACGCTGAAGGGTGGCGCTTTCCATGCATCGCTTCTGTTCCTGGAAGATGGTAGAACAGAAAAGGTGAGAAACCCACTTGCAGAATAAATACTTTAAAATTAAAGCCATAGTGGAGTGTGCTCTCACTCTCTGCCTCCGCCTTTCTTTTCTTTTATCCTCAGTGTCCTGAAGCATTTTCTCCTTCCACAAATCAAAAAAGTATGATGGGTCTGAGTAGAATTTCATAGCATCAGTGGAATCCTCTCTACATACAAAAAAAACCCCCAACGACAATCATTCAATGAATCATCCATGTTTACTGGACCTGTATCCTGTTGAGATGTTTTACACAGTGCAATACCTGAAGGCAGTGAGAGTGCTGAGGGGAGGAGGAACGTCGCTGCTGCTGTGCATCTCAGACACCGAGTTTGGGATGCTGTCTTTAGACAAAACTTGCTGGTCCTGTAAAGTAGAGCTTTTGAACGCCTTCCTCATGTTTATGTCCTGGAGGGATACTAAAAAAACACAGTAAAACAAAGGTATTAAGTTGAATATACTGTGTGTGACAATGAACATGGATCATTCAATCAACAAACAGGGAGTCCAGTGAACTAACCTTCCTCCACACTGGAGTCCAGCTGTGTGACCTTGATGGCCAGGCGATCGATACGGTCCTGGAGAGAGTTAGCACGTCCATAAAAGGTATTGGCCTCATTAAAAAGTTCCCCAAAAACATTTTCTGCTTGTTTACCTGCAGCCAGAACACAGAACCATAAAGAGAGACGGGGACAAGAAAACTCTTAATTATCAGCTCATATGTGGAGCAGAAGACCCGTATCCTGCTCATATCATATAGAGGCTAATCACAATGACTCTCCAGAATATTTTTTGTCTTGAAATAATATTAATATGATAAACAATTTGTGACAAGCACTCTCTGGGGGAGACACTACATTTAACCTGTTCTGTTGGGAATTTCCATTTAACAATGGAAATGACCACAAAATGCCTCTGCTTACAGATAGCATAACACTTGGTCCTTGTCTACCACATAATTTTCTAAACATAGAAGTACAGAGCATGCACAACACATAGATAACTGATACACAAGAGGCTGAGTCAGGCGGCTGGTGAGCTCCTAAGTTGTCAAGGAGAACTAATCAAGATCATGGTCAATGAACATTTTGATGATGAGTCTCATCCCTCAAGGAGAACCTTACCCAGACACCATAAAGATCATGGTCAATGAACATTCTGATGGTGAGCTCATCCTTCAAGGAGAGTCTAACCCAAACACTATAAAGATCAGTGTTCAACGAACAGTCGGGGCTCTTCTCCAGAGGTTTGTTGCTGCGTCTGTTGGAGAGCCCAGCGCTGTATTCTCACCAACTTGTAAACTGCTCAACTTTTCAGTAAATTTTCTTTGAATACAATTTGTCTCATCATTGAAGATACACCTCTCAACCGAGCTAAAGAACCGAAGAGGGTTTGTTCAGAGCAAAACCCTAACAAACTGGTGCCATGACTCCAGAGAGGTGGTTTTCTCCTTAAGCTTAGATGGTATTGAATACAAACGATCAGCTAACCAGTGTTTACTGGGTGGCTGTCTGATAGAAGATACCATAAATGTGTTAAAGTATTATTATACCTCAGAAAACAAAGACTAACAAAAAAAAGATACTCTACAATATCTCTAAATCACTGTTTCTTAACCTTGTTGAAGGTACTGAAACCCAGCAGTTTCATATGCCGAACCCTTCTTTAGTGAAAAAAAATTAAAATAAAATATATACTGTATATATATGTATATATTTTCAAATTTAAGACACAAGTATATGTTTTATTGGTACATTTAATGAGTTCTGCATTAATGTCACCTTTTCAAAGAACAAAACCAAGACAGTGCATGAACTCACATCAGCTGCCTCAGTTGTTGTAAGAGGCTTGCAAAATCAAAAAGCAAAAAAAAATTATGTCGTCTGTCACATAGCGCACAAAAACAACAAACTGGCTTAGATTAGAAACGTCTATCTTGTTGAGTTTAAGGTTGAATTTTGCCGGGCTTGAAATCAGAACCGTAACTACTTGAGCCAAGATGTCTTTACTCATGTGCTCTATTCTGTCACTGATGTTGTCATTTGAAAGAGGAATTTGCGATAATTTACCTTCAGCCGTTGCTCCGAGGATCAGATTTGCCCTCTTTAACTCAGCAGGTTTTACGAGTGTTTTAACAATAGTATGCACTTGCCCTGCTTTGCGATCAGGTAAGGAACTTCGTAAGGATGCTGTGACGATTGGCTTGTTGATGGATACGAAGGCAAGAACAGGCAGCGTAGCCTTTTCGTCGTATCTGGCTCTCTTCACCTTGAATTCAGGAAGTGTTGTGTTTTTGGTGCGAGACTAGAGTTGCTCAACTTGACATGTTCCCTGGAGTCTCTGTGCTCTATGTCCTCCCAAGTTTTTCTCAGGTTCACCCCTCATCCACCCATCTGCTATGGACCTGCTCTTCCCATCCCTGGGGGTACCACCCCTAACCTAATTATCGGCTGGGGTCCGGCTTCCTTTTACCTCCGCGCCACCAAACTGTTCCACCCCTCATCCACCCATCCGCTGTGGACCATCTGCTGTGGACCTACACCTCCCAAACAACAGTATCACCCCTCACCTAACCATCGACTGGGGTCCTGCTGCCTCTCTTCCTTGGTGTCATCTTACTGTTCCACCCCTCATCCGCCCAGCCGCCGTGGACCTTCCTCTGTGGACCTGCACCTCCGAGCCCACCAGTATCACCTCCATCTCTCCATGTGCTGTGGACCTTCTCCTCCAAGCCCACCAGTACCGCCCCTCAACTATCCATCGGCTGGGGTCCTGCTTCCTTTCTTCCTCCGTGCCGCCATACAGTCATCCACGCAGCTGTAATTGTGCCTTGACTTTAGCAACCTTAACCATATTGATACTGTCTCTATCTGGCCTATCTGTCACTTTCTCTCTCTCTCTGATGCTGTTCTTATCTTCCTTTGATTTCTTTTCCACCCAACCGGTCGAGGCGGATGGCCACCCAAAAGAGTCTGGGTCCTGCCCGGAGTTTCTTCCTCATCGAGGGAGTTCTTCCCCGCCACTGTCGCTTATGCTTGCTCTGGAGGGTTCAGTTGGGTTTCTCTGTCTGTTAAAGCGCTTTGAAATGTCTGCTGCCATGATTAAGCGCTATATAAATAAAATTTGATTGATTGATTGACATTGCAAATTATGCAGATAGGACGCTGACTCCCATCGCGTTCCGTTATACGTGTAAATCCATGTTGCACATATTCGTCTGACCACTTTCTTTCTTTTTTTTTGCTTGACATGGTTACTCTGGATTAAAATACGAAGAAAGAAATCCGATGATGTACCATCACGGCAGGCATAAATCGACTACTGAGTGCGCAAAAACCACTGTAGCACAGGTAAGCTAATTGATGCAGCGTGATCACCTGCAGCCAGTGATGGCAGGATCCATGATCCTGAACAACAGGACGGAAGAATTTAACTACAGTTTTGTTGTTAGAGTGGACAACTACGACTACCCATGGTAGGCCACCTCCTCTCGGATGAAATGCTTTGGCTGTGGAGAGGAGGGACACATTGTTAGCGTCTGTCCGAAACGCGTCAGCGATGCTCCGGGTCCCGGTGACACGGCGGCTCCCACCGCCGCTCCGTGGCGTCCCGTTCCGTCTCCGCGGCGCCGAAGCATCGGGGACGCGGATCAGTGGAATGCTGAGAGTCAGATGCAGGTAGGAGCAGTGATAACCAGTAATGTCGTGAGGGGGCAGAGTGAAGGTGGGACAAGTGAGGATGGTGGCAGGGTAGCTGAGAGAGCAGGTGGAGAGATGGGTGAGAGTGGGGCGGCGCCCAGCGAGATGGGTGACGCGACACTTGCGGTGGGTGACAATGGGGGGCTGACAAGTGAACAGGGGGAGACTGGAGAGGTAGTGAGCGAAATGGGTGAGAGTATGGAGGTGGTAGGTTTACTGGGTGAGGAAAGTACATTGGGTGAGACCAAGGTGGTGACAAGTGCAGTAGGTGACAATAGGAAAGGGGACTGGTGATAAAAATGAGAATGTTGACACAGGAAGCCAGACAGGTCCTGAAGATATCACAGACGAGCGTGAGTCTGAATGGATTCCTGCTTCTGCCAGGCGCCGCGGTAAGTGGAAGAATGTTTGAACTGTTCCTGACGGACGGAAAGCTGGTCGACTAGAGAGCACACCGAGTGTTCCAGACAGTAGTGACAGTGATGAATGTATGTCTGACTGCAGTGACCTATCTCACACTCCAGTCACTGCCAGTCAAAACCACGATTTATACCCTGAAAAAATGTTTAAATTGTTTTTAAAACAAACTAAAGGCATGAAAGGTCTGAATCTGGAACAGTTTTTTCCTGATAAATTATTTTTTTATAATTCGGCAAAACAACTTATTCAAAACAGAGCAACATCAGAACTCAGTGACCAAGAGATACTGTATACCGACTCAAAAAGAAAATGAGTAAAGTCTGTAAACAACTGAGGTTTGATGGGGCTGTCTGTATGTAGTTACTTTAAGGTGCTTTTAACTTTTTCCCTTATCATGGATTATTTTAGAGTGGGGAAATTAAACGTACATGGAGCCAGAGAAGAAAGGAAAAGAGCAATAATTTTTGACATAGCAAGGAGGAAAACTATTGATGTTCTGTTTTTACAAGAAACACACAGTGATGAGAACAATGCGGTGGACTGGATGAAGGAGTGGGAAAGACAGGTGATCCTGAGCCATAACACCACGCTGAGTGGTTGAGTGGGCTTCCTGTTCTCTAGAACTATTAACCCAACATCTCTAGAAATCAAGCATGTCATAAAGGGGAGGTGTCTTTTAGTGAAGGCACATTTTGAACACCGCACCCTGGTTTTTGTAAATATTTATGCTCCAACAAACGGTGCAGAGAGGAAGAGCTTTCTAGAAAAAATACAAGCTAAGCTGGATTGCTGTGGCTCGGAAGACTTTTTAATTTTGGGTGGGGATTTTAACTGTACTGAGGACGGGATGTTAGACCGTAACCACACAGAGCCTTAACCAGCATCCCAACACACTCTGAAACGGCTGGTCTCTTCTCATGGCCTAGTGGATGTGTGGAGGAGGATGCATCCAGACTGCCGACAGTACACTTGGTCCCACCTGACAGAAGATAGGGTGTCTTTAGCCAGGCTGGATCACTTTTACTGTTTTAAACACCATTTCAATGCTTTCAAAGACTGTAAAATAATGCCAGCTGCTTATACTGGTCGTTCTCTGGTTTTATGTCGCGTTGTGATGAGAAATATTTTACCTAGGAGTGCATACTGGCATTTTAATTCTACTTTAGCTTTGGACAGAGGCTTTAGAGAGATCTTCAGTTATTTTTGGAGCACTTTTAGACTTAGAAAAGCTGATTTTACCTCTCTTAGCCAGTGGTGGGACTATGGCAAAACAGAGATAAAAGTCCTGTGCCGACAGTATACTCTGAACGTCACACGTGACACCTGCCGGTCTATGAATACCTGGAGGCTGAGATTGTGGAGTTAGAGACAAGCGCATCCACAGGTGTAATGGAAATTTGTATTGTGTGTGTCCTGATTTGACTCTTATCATGTCATTACTGAGAACTTGCTTCAAAACCTCTCCATGGAACCGCTGGGCTAAGTCACATCGTAGTTTGTTTGGACAAAGAGGTCACAGCAGGTCACAGCCCATTAAACCAGATGCAGCAGACCCAGTACCTGTCTCAAAGGAGAACCGATGGAGAGGAGATGGAGACCTGTTTTCAGTCAAGGTGTAAGATGTTTTATGGGTGCATGAAAGCCTTTAAATTGCATTCCAAGGTGTAATAAAGATTTCTTAGGTTTCTTAGTTTTGGTGTGATAGGTTTGGTGCATTCCAAAGGTGTAAGGTCTCCTGATAAAGATGGTTTAGGAGCGCGTGAAAGCCTCCTACACTGCATTCTCGAGGGTGGTGATGTTTATTCCTCAGCTGGGGGTACCACCAAAAGGAGGGCTGCCTGAGAGCTGGAACTGGCCATTCCTGCTCGCATGCAGGCCTTTCTTCTTAAAAGGTATAAAAGGTGAGGAGTTTCATACTCCAGGGAGAGTCAGCTGCGGGTTACCTACCCAGCCGGTTGAAGCTACTCTGCCTGGGTTGTGGGCTCTCCTTCCATGTGTCAAGGTAAGAGGCGAAGCATATTTGGAATGCCACCATATATTGCCTTAGCTCAACCAAATATTTGTTTGTTTATTACTATGCTCTGTGGGGAATGAAACTACCAGTTTATTCTAGCATCATAGAATTGTTTCTGTGCTCTGTGGGGAATTAAACTACCAGTTTATTCTAGCATCATAGAATTGTTTGTTTGCAGTGCTATGCGCTGCGGGGACTAAACGACACATTTAGTCTAGCATCATAGAGGTCTTTTGACATATTGTTTGTTTGTTTGTTTGTACTTATTGTTTCTTAGTATTTCTATTCTCTGCGTGTAATAAATCACACATTCATTATAGCCCTAGAGGAGTGGTTTGATTCATTGTGTGAGTGAGTTTTCTGTGTACCCACCTCCTACGAACCTATTTATTAAAGTTTTTCACAAAAAAACAGAAAATCAGAGGTGTACTGAAATCCTCAAGTCCAAAAGAATGGCTTTAGCCGACCTGTTGGATACTAAAGTACAGGGTGCACTGGTCCGATCCAGGGTACATAACATCACAGAGATGGATGCTCCCTCTAGCTTCTTCTTCGGCCTGGAAAAAAAGCATGGACAGACCAACGTGATCCACTCCCTGCTGTCTGACACAGGACAGGAGCTAACAGAGCACGGACAGATCAGAAGGCGAGGTGTGAGTTTTTATTCATCTTTGTATGACACTGAATACCGAGAAAACCAGCCACTGTTAGAGGAGTTCCGTGCAGAGCTACCTCAGGTCTCCACGGAGACAAATTCACAACTCGACCGGCCACTGGAGTTAGAGGAACTCCACACTGCCCTGGAGAACATGCAGGGACGACTATCTCCGGGTATAGATGGTCTGACGGTCAAATTCTATACAGCCTTCTGGGACATTCTAGCATGTGATATGCTGGAAGTGTTCACCGAAAGTCTATCCTCAGGCTCTCTGCCACTGTCCTGCCGGAGGGCGGTCGTTGCCCTCCTGCCTAAAAAAGGCAATCTACAGGACATCAAGAACTGGCGCCCTGTGTCACTGCTCTGCACCTATTACAAGATTCTGTCCAAGGCTTTGGCTACCAGGCTGAGGGAAGCTATGAAGCAGGTCATCCACCGGGATCAAACCTACTGTGTGCTCGGCAGGTCCATGGCAGACAATGTCTACCTAATTCGTGATGTTTTGGAGGTTTCCAGATCGTTGGGTATAAACGCTGGTCTCATTTCATTAGATCAGGAAAAGGCATTTGACCGTGTTGAGCACAGCTTCCTCTAGACAACTATGGAGAGATTTGGGTTCAGCACCGAGTTTATTGCCAAGATCAAGATGTTGTACAGTGACGTTGAGAGTATTCTGAAGTTTAATGGCAGTTTGTGTGCCCCCTTCAGGGTGCATCGGGGCATCCGGCAGGGCTGTACCCTGTCTGGGATGCTCTATGCACTCTCTCTGGAACCCCTCTGTAAAATCCACAAAAGCATCGACGGTTTGATTTTACCTGGTGTTAGAACATTCTTTTATCTGCCTATGCTGATGATGTTGTTGTTCTTATCAAAAACCAAAGGGATGTTGATGTTTTGGTGGGTTTGACAAAGTCATTCAATGTTTTAACTGCTGCAAAAGTAAACTGGAACAAAAGTGAAGCCCTTGCTGTTGGTGAGTGGCATGGCAACCTCCCGGTTCTTCCTCAAAACTTGTGTTGGAAGACTGATGGTCTCAAATATCTCGGTGTGTACCTGGGAAATGAGACAACAACCAGCAAGAACTGGGAGGGCGTCATTGAAAAAATAGAAGGGAAACTTAAAAAATGGAAATGGTTGCTCCCCAGAATGTCGTACAGAGGTGGAGTTTTAGTGACAAACAACCTGGTGGCCTCACAGCTGTGGCACAGCTTGGCCTGTATGGACCCCCCATCAGGGTTTCTAGTCCAAATCCAGACCAAACTTGTTAACTTTTTTTGGGATGGGCTGCATTGGGTTCCTCAAGGAGTATTGTTTTTATCAAGAGAGGAGGGGGGAGAGGGCCTCATCCACCTGGCTAGCAGAACAGCCACATTCAGATTACAGTTAATCCAGCGGTTTCTGACCGGACCAGCGGATCTGACGTGGAGAGAGGTGGCCAGCTGCATATTCAAACGTGTGAGTAACTTGGACCTAGATGCTGAACTGTTTTTAATGGACTCCAAGTTTTTAAAGTTAAACGGTTTGCCTCCGTTTTATCATGGTGTTTTTAAGTCATGGGCCCTATTTAAAAGCACCCCAGGAAAAAAACACTAGTGCATGGAGCCAGGCTGGATGTCTGCAGTGGAGCCACACCTGGGCTGTCTGCAGTGCTTTGCAGAACCAGGACCATGACCCTCCAGCAGCTGGTGGACAACGCCGGGCCTGCATTGGCGGATGCCCAGGCTGTGAGCTCCCTGCTGAACATCCAGTCCACCAGGGTGGCTCAGAGGGTGCTACAACTGTGGAGGCAAAGACTTTCCGGGAAGGAGAGAAGCCTCCTCCTGGACTATAGTACAGGGACTGTGCCAGACAGCAAAGATCCTTTCCCTGAGGTCCACATCAGTCCCTTGTTTGGAGAACTGGAGGGTCCTCTCCTCGGAGATGAACGACAAATCAGCCTGCACACTGCCAACAAAAAAATACTGTACAAACAATGTGTAAAAGTAATTAACAAGAAAAACCTGTGTGACAGAGCACCCACCACCTGGTCCAACAGGATGACGGGAAATGGACCTGACCCACAGTGGAGACTTCTATAGAAACCTCCCCTCAAGAAAAAAACAGCAGACCTCCAGTGGAGGATTTTACATGGTGCCATCGGTTCCAATGCTTTTATCTCTGTTTTTACCCCTGCGGTGTCCAGACAGTGTCCCTTCTGTCCCCTTCGTGAAACAGTCTTTCATGCTTTCAGTGAGTGACATTGCATTAAAATATCTTCCACATTTTCCTTAACACCACATCTCTCCCACTTGTCAGTATTCTTTTTCCCAATTAAATTTATTACGTCATTCAGACCAGTATGCCCAACTCGAAGCCTCATCATGATGATTTTTCTTCTCTTCTGTTCCTTTCTTTAAAGATTTTTGTTATAACCGATTTTTGTATGTTGTGATATTTTCTTCCTTTCTGATCATCTTCCCATCTTTTCTGCCAAACTTCCTTGCCCATTGCCCTTATCATTGTTTTGCACTCTCCATTTCCATAAGGTACAGGTAGTCGCCGACTTACGACCGCGATTGGGACCGACAGATCGGTCGTAACTCGACTTGGTCGTAAATTGACTCTTACGTAAAAATTCAATCCAGCAGCGCTGGTTCTTGGCTGGGGGTCGTCCAGATCGTCAGCTGGGGCAGCGTGTGGGTTGGTGGGAGTGGGAGACGATCTTTTCATAATCACTGTGAGCTTTGTCTGAATTGTTCGTTTCTTTTTCTCCTCATAAATTTCACGATATGGACGGAAAGCGTCGTTTGCCATCCGTTCAATCCTTGCAAATGTTTCTATGTTCTATGTCCATTTCTTCAAAGTGTGCACGGAGTTTATTTAACAGGGAAAAGCCTTCTGACAAGCCTTTGGTGGTGAACATTTTTTCTGTTTCCTCCTCTTCTTTCTCTGCTTCTCTTCTCTCTTCTTCTTCCACTCTTTCTTCTTCCAGCGCGATCAGTTCCTCATACAGCGCGATCATTCGTGAGTTCTCCAAGGAGAGGTTTTTTGCAAGTTTCACTATTTTCTCCCGAACCTGATCAAGTTCTTAGTCACTTTCAAATCCAGCAGAAGAGTTCACGTAACGCTTGACAGATTTTCCATACGCCATTCATACATTTCTCCGTCACAGCCTCCTAAGCAGCCCAGCCCATCAGTAGTGGGCTGGGCTATTGATCTCACGGTGTGACTGAACAGCGTGTGTGTGGCGTGGGGACTGAAGAGAGCGCGGGAGCCTCAGAGCGTGAGTACTGTGGCTGGAGGGAATGCCCGCGTTGCCCGGACATTGTGGTCGTAAAGTCGGTCGGTCGTAAGTTGCACAGGTCGTAAGTCGGCGACTACCTGTATTGTGATTGTCATGTTCTTTTCCAGAGCCCTTTCAGCTAGGTTATCAGCTACCTCATTTCCCTTCACCCCTGTATGAGCTGGCACCCAGCAGAAATGTACCTCAATTCACCCCTGTGAAGTCTGAACAAACTGTGCTGTACTTCAATGAACAATTCTTCCCTGATTATGCTTTTTGACAGTAGGCTTTCCAAAATAGCAACTGAATCTGTACATATCACCACCCTATCTGGTCTGACCTCCTCCACCCACTGTAGACTGACAATTGCAGCCACCATTTCTACTGTGAAAACTGACAAGTGGTCTGACATGTGTTTTGAAATGCTCACTCCAAATAATGGTATGTGCACCGCTGCTCCCACACACTCCTTTGTGTTCTTAGATCCATCTGTAAATATTTTGAGGTAGTTGTAATACCTAGTTCTTAGGTATTCACTAGTTCTTTCACCCACTTCACTCAGTCACCATTCTTTCTTCATATTACAAACATTCATTCGTATGTGTTCGGCAGAGGTCAAGATAAAAGATCCGACACGATGTGTGAAGTCTGTTGTCTTGACCTCCATCTCCTCTGAACCCCCCGAGACCGACTCACCGAACCCCTAAGGTTCAATTGAACCCAGGTTAAGAACCACTGCTCCAAATCCATTACATTTGTGTGGATTACACACTAACATGAGTGTTTACTGTCCTTATATGTTAGCATGAATTTCACACGTCGGAGAGCTGAAATCCAGTTAATGTTGAAGCTATCATTAGAATGTCTCCGCCCACCCACTCTGTCTTATCTGCCTGTGACACAAAGCTTTACGGTAAGCTGTAAGCTCCTGTAACTTCACTGAATACACACACACACACACACACACACACACACACACACACACACACACACACACACACACACACAGACACACACACACACACACACACACACACACACACACACACACACACACAGACACACACACACACACACACACACATTAGACTATCCATGAGCCAGATGTCCAGAGGTAGATTTCCTTTCCAGAATAGTATTTTCCTCACCAGTGTTTTCCCTGTCTCAAACGTTTTTCAGTCCCACCTCAAAAGCAAACTCTCACATGTATCCCAATCCTTGAATAAGCATTCAAACCAGTTTACTTGCACAAAAGTTGCTTATTTGAGCTTACAGTAAATCAACAACTGATGATTGTTCTTTGTCTTGTTATATGACCATTGTTCATATGATCATGCTGCAAGGATTAACAAAATTTAAGCACTTCTGACATAAGGTAAATGTAGGTCAATGTGCCACTGATGAATCCTGTGAGAGCCTCCCAAGACATTTTGATCTGTTATTGAGTTAACTTCAGAATGTAGCAGCAAGAGGGCACAAGCCCGTGTCATATTGTGCCGGTCCCAAGCTCGGATAAATACAGAGGGTTGCGTCAGGAAGGGCATCCGGCGTAAAACTTTTGCCAAATCAAAGATGCGAATCAAACCTATGACTTCCATACCGGATCGGTCGAGGCCCGGGTTAACAACGACCGCCATTGGCGCTGTTGACCTACAGGGCGCCGGTGGAAATTGGATTACTGTTGGTCGAAGAAGGAGAGGAGGAAAGTGCGTTTGCACGAAGAAAGAGAAGAGGAGCGCCAAGAGTATAGGACTAAGTAGGGACGTTGAATGTTGGAACTATGACAGGAAAAGGTAGAGAGTTGGTTGACATGATGCAGAGGAGGAAGGTAGACATACTGTGTGTCCAGGAGACCAGGTGAAAAGGTAGCAAGGCTAGAAGTTTAGGAGCAGGGTTCAAGTTGTTCTATCATGGTGTACATAGGAAGAGAAATGGAGTAGGAGTTACCTTGAAGGAGGAGTTTGTTAGGAATGTCCTGGAGGTAAAAAGAGTGTTGGATAGAGTGATGAGTCTGAAGCTAGAAATAGAAGTGTGATGTTCAATGTTGTTAGTGGGTATGCTCCACAGGTAGGTGTGAGCTGGAGGAGAAGGAGAAATTCTGGTTGGACTTTGATGAAGTGATGCAGAGCATGTCTAGAAGTGAGAGAGTTGTCGTTGGTGCAGACTTCAATGGACATGTTGGTGCAGGTAACAGGTGATGAGGGAGTGATGGGCAGGTTTGGGATCCAGGAGAGGAACCCAGAAGGACAGATGGTAGTTGACTTTGCAAAAAGGATGGAAATGGTTGTAGTGAATACTTTCTTCCAGAAGAGGCAGGAACATTGGGTGACCTATAAGAGTGGTGGTAGGAGCACACAGGTAGACTACATCTTGTGTAGACGGTGTAACCTGAAGGAGATCAGTGACTGCAAAGTAGTGGTAGGCGATAGTGTAGCCAAACAGCATAGGAAGGCTGGTGTGTAGGATAACTCTAGTGGTGAGGAAGATGAAGAGGTCAAAGACAGAGCAGAAGACGAAATGGTGGAAGCTAAGAAAGGAAGGAGTTAAGACAGGCTCTGGGTGGCAAGGAGGTGTTTCCAGATGACTGGACAACTATAGCTAATGTGATCAGGGAGACAGGTAGGAGAGTACTTGGTGTGTCATCTGGAAGGAAAGTAGATAAGGAGACTTGGTGGTGGAATGAGGAGGTACAGGAGTGTAAACAGAGAAAGAGGTTAGCTAAGAGGAAGTGGGACACTGAGAGGACTGAGGAGAGTAGACAGGAGTACAGGGAGATGCAGCGTAAGGTGAAGGTAGAGGTAGCAAAGGCCAAACAAGAAGCTTATGATGACTTGTATGCTAGATTGGACAGTAAGGAGGGAGAGACTGATCTATACCGTTTGGCAAGACAGATAGACAGAGATGGGAAGGATGTGCAGCAGGTTAGGGTGATTAAGGATAGGGATGGAAGTCTATTGACAGGTGCCAGTAGTGTGATGGGAAGATGGAAAGAGTACTTTGAAGAGTTGATGAATGTGGAAAATGAGAGAGAACAAAGACTAGAAGAGGTGACTGTTGTGGACCAGGATGTAGCAAAGATTAGTCAGGATGAAGTGAGGAGGGCACTGAAGAGGATGAAGAGTGGAAAGGCACTCGGTTCTGATGATATACCTGTAGAGGTTTGGAAGTGTCTAGGAGAGGTGGCAGTAGAGTTTCTGACTGGGTTGTTCAACAGGATCTTAGATAGTGAGAAGATGCCTGAGGAATGGAGGAGAAGTGTGCTGGTGCCCAATTTTAAGAACACGGGCGATGTGCAGAGTTGTGGCAACTACAGAGGAATAAAGCTGATGAGCCATACAATGAAGTTATGGGAAAGAGTAGTGGAAGCTAGACTGAGGGCAGAAGTGAACATTTGTGAGCAGCAGTATGGTTTCATGCCAAAAAAGAGTACTACAGATGCAGTATTTGCTTTGAGGATGTTGATAGAGAAGTACAGAGAAGGTCAAACGGAACTGAATTGTTTTTTTGTAGATCTGGAGAAAGCTTATGACAGGGTACCCAGAGAGGAACTGTGGTATTGTATGAGGAAGTCTGGAGTGGGAGAGAAGTATGTTAGAGCGGTGCAGGACATGTATGAGGACTGTAGACAGTGGTGAGATGTGCTGTAGGTGTGACAGAGGAGTTCAAGGTGGAGGTGGGACAGAGGAGTTCAAGGTGGAGGTGGGACTGCATCAGGGATCAGCTCTGAGCCCCTTCTTGTTCGCTATGGTGATGGACAGGCTGACAAATGAGGTTAGACAGGAATCTCCATGGACTATGATGTTTGCAGATGACATTGTGACCTGCAGTGAGAGCAGGGAAGAGGTGGAGGAGAAGCTAGAGAGGTGGAGGTTTGTCCTTGAAAGGAGAGGAATGAAGGTTAGCCGCAGTAAGACAGAGTACATGTGTGTGAATGAGAGGGACCCAAGTGGAAGAGAGAGGTTACAGGGAGAAGAGATCAAGAAGGTGGAGGATTTTAAGTACTTAAGGTGAACAGTCCAGAGCAATGGAGAGTCTGGAAAAGAGGTGAAGAAGCGTGTACAGGCAGGATGGTACGGGTGGAGAAAAGTGTCACGTGTGATAGAAGAGTTTCAGCTAAAATGAAAGGTGTACAAAACTGTGGTGAGACCAGCGATGTTGTTTGGTCTAGAGCAGCGGTTCCCAAACTTTTCAGTCCGCGCACCCCCTTCTACCTCCCGACTTAACTGACGCACCCCCCATGCCCAAAACATGAAAAAAAAGAAAAGGCGTAGTCTTTATAGCCATATTGTCACGTGCGGCGGAATATGGACCCAAGTGCAGGACGCCAAAAGCAAATCTTCCTTCCATGATTTATTAACAAACGTAAAAATTCTCCAGACAGACAAGAAACTAAGAATCAGGACAGACTACCAGGAACCAAACATGAGCAATGAACCAGCTCTCAGCTCTCATTGAGCCAGGCTTAAAAAGCCTTAGAGTCATTAGCTCAAAACAAGTTCAGGTGAGATGATCACCATGGTGTGTGGATGAGTCTCAGGTGTGGAGCCGTGGCTCCACCCACCAGCTTGGCCTCTCCCTGCCACACAGCAGCACTGCCACGCCGAACCGTGACACATATAGGTATCAAGTTTAATAATATCGAGCCGACTACAGATGACTGATGAACAGCAGTTATTACTATGCAGGGCTCGAAATTAACTTTTTTTCTTGGTAGCACTGGTGCTCCCAAATGTAGAAGTTAGTAGCACCAGCAAAGACTTCAGGAGCACCCCCTCAAAAGCAAGGCAGTGACGGAGCGATAGAGACGCTCCGTCCATCTCCGTTCCTCCTCTCTCCCCCAGGAGAGCAGCCGCAGCTGCGCTCTCATTGGTTCCAGGCAGAACCGCAGGAGCGCGGTCTCACAAAAAAAGGCGCACCAGATTTTTTTCCCTAGTCGCACCGATGCTCCCAAATATATTTAATAGTCACACTGATAAAAATCTGGGCGCATATGCGACCAAAATGGGCGCAATTCGGAGCCCTGCTATGTAACAAATGGGCCTATTTAACAAACTGTAACAGTTACTAAATGGTAACAAACATGCTACTCCGCCACAAAGAATCAAAATAACACAGGCCCAAGTTCAACATCATGTTTTCTCTTTCGAGTACGAGTCTCATTGTGTTCTTTACCCCCTTCTCCCGATGAAGTGTCCGGGTGAGTTTTCTGTGTTCTGTGCACCTCATTCTCAGTTTCCCCTGTCTCGTCATCATCACTCTCTTTTTCCTGCTCGATTTCTTCAGCCTGGTAGACTGCACAGCTCTCAGTTGTGGCCAATGTATCCTGTCCTCTTTCATTTCTCCCAGATTTAATACCGGACAGACTGCCCGTTTTTAACCAGTAATGCATTTCGGCATATTATTGTTGTTGCTATCGTAACAAGCTAGCACGTAGCTAGGAGAAAGCCAAGTGCATTTTGGGGTTGTTTTTTTTTAAATTTAAATTTTTCCCAAAACATTTTTTACTTGAAAATTGCAAATGATTTCTGTGGATGAATTTAAATATTTAAACTGTTAATCCTCCATTAAAAAGTGTTTAACTTATTTATTTAATTATTTATGTATTTCAAGGTGCTCAGCTGCCATTACACTCGCGCACCCCCTAGCGGCAGCTCGCGCACCACACGGGGTGCGCACACCACACTTTGGGAATCCCTGGTCTAGAGACAGTGTCACTGAAGAAAAGACAGGAGACAGAGCTGGAGGTAGCAGAGATGAAGATGCTGAGGTTCTCTCTGGGAGTGACCAGGAAGGATAGGATCAGGAATGAGTACATCAGAGGGACAGCACATGTTAGAGGTTTTGGAGATAAAGTCAGAGAAGCCAGCCTGAGATGGTTTGGACATGTCCAGAGGAGAGATAGTGAATATATTGGCAGAAGGATGATGAGTTTTGAACTGCCAGGCAGGAGGCCTAGAGGAAGACCAAAGAGGAGGTTTATGGATGTAGTGAAAGAGGACATTAAGGTAGATGGTATGAGAGAATCGGATGCAAAGAACAGGGCTAGATGGAGGCAATTGATTCGCTGTGCCGACCCCTGAAGGGAAAAGCCAAAAGGAAAAGAAGAAGCTTGAGTTAACTTAAGAATACATTCCGATGACTAAATAATGTTTCGCTTCTGTCTGAAATTACACAGTAAGAATAAATAAATGCCGTAGAAATCTTAACTGTATGTACTGTGTTGTTCCTACTTGTCTTGACTTCCACCGTTTAGAATCAATTTTGTGGTGATTTTTCACAAAACATTGTCGCTTATTTAGAATCATGTTACATTACAAGTGACTCCATTGTGAAAACAGATCGTACATCAACTTTTCCATGACTTCCATTCCATCCATCCATTTTCTCAAACCGCTTAATCTGCTCGCTGGGTCACGGGGAGCTGGAGCCTATCCCAGCTTTTCTTAGGGCGTGAGGCGGGGGACACTCCAGGCGCAACGCCAGTGCACCGCGGAACTACACAGAGACACACAAACACACACTCACTCCTTCATGGCTGCCAGCCATGTGTTATGTCACTGAACGGAAAGATGCCATATGGGGTCTTTGGCAGTCAATGTGTTAAACTGAAGTGCATGTTTTTGGAGGTGGGAGGAAGCCGGAGAACCCAGAGAGAACCCATGCAGACACAGGGAGAACATGCAAAGAGACAGAGAGGGACGCAAACCCAGAACATTCTTGCTGTTGTGCGACGACATCGCTACCCACTGTGCCACCGCGCCGCCCTCCGTGACTTGTTTTTTGATCAATTTTGTGGTGATTTTGCACAAAAGATTGTCGATTATTTAGAATCATGTTACATTACTAGTGACTCCATTGGGAAAACAAACAGCTAAATTTACGTGACTGTGATCTTACTCAAACAGCTGAGCTGACGGATGATGGCAGACAGTGTGTTGTTGGTTACACATTCCAGCTCATTGCCAATCCCATCAGGCACGGTACCATGACACAGGTGGCGAGGCTCAATGTTCCTCTTGACCAAAGGCATGACCTCTCCTCACATTTCAGCTACAGCATCTGCTGAGAGACACAGGACAGCTGTGACAACTTCTTGGAAAACACAACCTGCAGAGCACTGTAACGCATAGATTCATTAAGAAATATCTTAATGATTTGGATTTATAGGTGAAGCACAGTGTCCGAGTTAATTTTATAGATTTATTTTTGTCATAGTTTCCATTACGGTAATTGTCTAATTCTATAAAGCAGGCACCTATTACCTCTTACCAATAATAAATTTTTTAAAAACTTCCACTAGTTATTTTTACAGATATGATCAAAACTGAATTTTTAATATGTGACTTCCTGTATTGTTTAGGTGTTGTAGTGGATAATACAGAATGTAATGGACAGCATTATAATCATAGTTAGACCTGTTATGTTTTCTGTACTCAGTATTGGGCCACTTGCTTTTGATTGACACACTTTATCACTACCTGACAAATTGGTACAGGAATTGTTGCTGGGCATGTGTCCAAAGACTAAAACACTCTCAGCAACATCTGTTTTATTCAGAAATGTCATTGTGATGGAGGAGGTGTGAAGAGAACACAAATCAAGTGAACTTGTAAGTCACTTAACACTTTTATTATCATTGAAATCAATGAACTTGCAACAAAAGTTTGATTAATTGCCAATGATTACGGGTTGGGCTGAATCATTATGTTAGTAATAATAACATCAATTACTGTGTTTTCATTTTCTGACTGAGTATGATAACAAACAACTTAGAAAGTATCCCATGAGCCCTCGCTTTCAAGGGGCAAGAGGCCCACATAGACCTGCATTCTTCCGTGACAGCGCCAATAGACTTCCTATTTGATCCTGCATTTTAGTGTATCTCACATCTTGTGCTTTTATGAAAAATCTCTATTGTTTTAATTGGTTTAACATTTATTTTGTTGTGCTTGACTGATGTTTTGGAGTCTGATAACACTTTCACAGAAATACCTACAGTAGATTTTAACAACAGCAAACCCACACTTTTAAAAACATATGGAGGCTAGGGAGAACAGACATCCTCAAAAACGAGACACGGAGTAATATCATTGTGTCACTGACACAGAAGGTGCTTTTGTTGTTCTGCTCTGTTCCTAAACTTGTGTGGTTGGTTGTGTAGATGATATGACCTGAACATCCTCCAGACTCATCAGTAGCTCCATACACCTACAGGTTGACATCATGTGGGGGCTGTGTCAGCCCCTCAGCAGGAGGACTACTACTGTAATCTATGTGTTGCATAAAGTGTTGTTTACTCCAGTTGTGTCAAATGAAGAAATTATGAAAAAAATAAATTAACTGCAATAACTACAGTGGTGATGGTGAAGGTTATCAATGACAGAAACAAAATGCATTTTTTCTACTGTTGCATAGTTTGATATTAATTCAGTTTTAATCTAATATCAGGGATCTTGCCACACAAGCACAGGAAACATGGAATTTATTGCAAACCCTAACAAACCTCCTTAACAACATTATAACCAGTAGATGTCCTACCTTGTGTTTTCTTGTCATTTCATTCTCAATAGCCAGTTGGGACAGGAACACCGGTCAGCTGCAGGACAGTGAAAACAAATGTCTTTGGTCTGAATCACAGCTTGAGCTATGAGGGGATTAGGTCACCAGATTTACAGGCGTCATCCAATCACAATCTTCATGCCGGTGGCTTGAACTCCAATGTTGTATTTCAGCAAAAACTCATTAGCTGCTTTCTGTGATTTAGATATTAAACTGATAACTAATTAAATGCAACTAATGAATGCATCTGTTATCATGTAGTATGTCCATTAACACATTTTTATTATGTATAACATTACAGAAGTACATGATGTTCTGTTCAAAACATGAGGAAGATTCCTCATGTTTTGCAGTTAATCAAAAGATGTGTGTTTTTAATTTTATTTCTCTTTTATGAGACTTTTGATTTTAACCACCTAGTTGTCATCAACAGCAGCCTGCCTGTCCAAGAGGTTCTGTTAACATCTCAGCAGGACGACCTGCATTAATCATGAAATGAGACAACATTCAATTTGAAAGCCACACACACACACGCACGAACGCACGCACGCACGCATGCGCGTGCGCGCGCGCACACACACACACACACACACACACACACACACACACACACAAACTCTGCTCTTTCCTCCCAGATGGCATCATCTGGATGGACAGGCGTAACCCAGATATGAGGGCTTAAATCTTTGTGAGCAGCACACCACCATTCTATAACTCATAGTTCTTCTGAGAGTATTACTCATTCCACTGAGATATTATTTTATCAAGATATTTCCATATGATTTGCCTTTTTGCATAAATTCAGAGAGTGAAACTGTTGCTGCCAAACAATCAATCACTGTATATACTGTATGCTTCTATTAAAATATAGAGTTAAGTCTGCTTTCGTGGGGAAGAGACTTGACAAAGAGACACTAGAAAGACACAGAGACATACTGTAGTTTGTGTGAAACATGAAGAAGGTAAGTTGACACTGAGAGTACATATACATTTACTGCTGATGGGTGTTAGTTTGCTATTCCGCCCAATAGTTAACTAACAGTGAGGGGTCTCCCATATTTTAGACAGTGCTATAATCTTATGGCCAGCTCAGAAGAATTAACCCCAATACGGCACTTACCCTTCCCATTATCACTATCAGTGTCCATAATGGATTCACACTGTATGGACAAACAACAGTCGGTCTTCTTACTGCACACACCAACACCTCTACTTTACTTCACACACAGACATCCAGATTACCTCTCTTCTGGTATTTGTTCCTTTCTGCACTGACTTTGGCAAATTTAACGTGTCTCTTATGAGCTTCACAACTTCATGGAAAACAAACTTAGTACGACCATTACAATTTTCAATGAAAATGAACTGCCTGGAAATTTTATAAAAACCACAGTTGTGTCAGTGTTGTTACTTCAGTTTCACTCATTAATTATATAAATTATTGTGTTTATATTCACAATGGCAACAAGTCTTTGACACCATTTTTTAAAATGAAAGTTTAGAGTTTATCCCTCCAATTTTCTCTTCCTTTCTTTCTCTGTCAGTTTTCACTTAGTGTCACCTGTTGGTTGTTGCTGGTAGTACATGTGAAAAATCATTTCACCCGTGGTTAACGTGTGTTTTCTGTTCATTTCGATGAATCTAAGAATTTGTTGTAATCTGTGATAATTATTTGGAAAATTATATTCAGATTAATAATTGTTCCATTAAACAGATCAGTTGTGTGAACGATGAAATGGAAATTGATATCAGACTGAGCAGAAACCTAAATGTATAGATGATTCATATTCTCCCTTGTAGACACACGAAACACAATTACTTGTAATCGATGTAATATGATGTAATTAAAACACAAGTATTTAGGATATGACAAAGACAGTTTAACAGGTTTAGTTTGAGCGTTTGGCAGTAGTGGTTCTGCGGTCCTGGTCAGACTGTGCCTCGGTCGTCATGGAGACCACTTCTACCCTTCCATTTTTAGCAGTTAGGACTTGTGATCCATGTGGCAAACTTTGTTCATTTCAATCAAGCTCATTGTAAGACATTTAAGATAATGATAGAAACCCAAATGAAGGTCCACATTTATATTGATTATTTATTTTATTCTTATATAACCAAAAGAAATAAACATCTTTTACGTTGGAGATCCGTAACAGCATGCAACAAAAATCCACAGTAAAACAACAATGTTCTTCATAATAGTCACTTTAAACTTGTCAGTTGAAACAAATTTTAGCTCCTTTTTAAAAACTTGTTTCACTTGCAGGAGGAAAGCAGTCAAAACATTTGCTTAAACATATGATGTGTGTGTGTGTGTGTGTGTGTGTGTGTGTGTGTGTGTGTGTGTGTGTGTGTGTGTGTGTGTGTGTGTGTGTGTGTGTGTGTGTGTGTGTGTGTGTGTGTGTGTGTGTGTGTGTGTGTGTAAAAGTGAAGCATAATCGACTGTTTTTTGAAGAAAAACACACGAACAGCTGTAAAAAATGTTTGTCAAATTTTCAAATTATCTGTTAATAGTGATAAATTGACTGCTTCTCATTGTCATGAGCAAATCATCGCAATCCACCATACCTTATCATTATAAACCCACAATTAAATAATTATCAACTGTTCTTCTCTCATCTTGTTTACAAAAGGCCTTTACAAAACACAAAATTTTCCCATAGCTGAGCTCACCACACCACACGACAGTGGGAAAAATAATCAGTCGGAGCTTAACGCCGTATCAAAAGCCTCACAGTTCCTGAGCCTCTAGAGGGGGTGACTCTTAGAATGCCTCAGCTTGTTTGTCTCATGGTTTAAGTGGTGCACATAGCCATGGAAAGATCATTAAATCACTGTTTTACCACTTGGCTTAATCCCCACAACAAAAGCGGAGGATACAAAAAAAAGAGAAAAAAGAGAAAAAAGTGGTGGGTGAGATTAAGTGGAAACTTGATGGATCTAAAGTGACGGCTCTGTTGCTAAAGGGAGTTAAGAATCTTGATAGCACATCTCCCAGGCTGAACAGTAGCCGCTGATCGGACATTCCCTGTTACCCCTGCAGTGGCCAGCCGCGCTTTAGTGTCCACTGCTGGGGCCATCTGCCGGATTACCCAGCAGGATATATTTTTATAGAGAGCATCCTTTTCATATCCTGCCTGCAAAGGTTTACATTACGGTTGAACTCGGGTGCACTTACAATAGCGTATGAAATAAGCTCTGTCCTCCTTACAGCACCCCCTCCCCATCTTCTCACTGTTTGGGAGGCTGATAGCGCTGGCTTGAAAGGGGCTGTTTCACCGTGGTATGAAAGAGGATCTCATGCAATGCCACTGTCTCCTGCTAATTTTTTTTTCTTAGTGCACTGACAATAAGTTGGTGCCCAGCATGAAAAAAACAATTCTATGTGCCAAGTGTGATTGTTTCTTCTAATAGGCATCAACGGGCCGACTTGTCTGTGTTACCATACAGGTGAACTCATTCCTGGGAAAATGTTTTTTTCTTTCTCAGCCTTGTAGGCGCGATGGCGTCCCCCTTTTTCCTCGGTCTAACGGGATTAGTCGTGCCAGTGCTACCCCGGCTGTCACGGTACTGTCTACTTCCCATCTCTCTTCTGGGCCTCTAATGTGATTAACCCATTCCCTGTGGTCCAAATGGTTCTGGAAGGGGGGTGGGGTGGTGGTGGTGTCGTGGGGAGGGGGTGGAGGACGGCATCTCCTTGCCATGTTCCTCCTCATGCCTAACTTGCCATCGTTGGCACGTTTGTCAGGAAGGAAGGGCCACGGTCAAAGGTCAATTATGAGGACAAGTGGCTGAGGAAAGAACTGATCGACTCCGATATTCATAGTGTAAATTAAAATTATCATCAAAATCAAGTTATCATTTATGGGGAATTCTTATTTCGATTACTTTCCACCATCCCGCCGTGTTCACAATCTATTCAGATCCCTCACTCATTAATGAAAGTCTGTTCAAGCTGATTTGTATTATGGCTTTTGCTTTCACAGACATCAGCCCTGAATATTTACCGCTTGCTTAAGTAGAGACAATAATGATTGCCTACACCCATCATCTTGTCAAACGTCAGTGTTGTGGTGCTTCGCCTGTTTAACACATGTCACGCCAATTTTCAACTCATCTTTTGCAAGTCTTCTTCAGGGGCATCTGCTGCTCTGCAGAGTATCACATGCCCTTTGCCACTGCTCACAGGGAGAAGCCTCCCAAACCAAAGGGCTGCATACAAAACCCAGGGATGGAAGGACATTTACAGTGTCAAACACTTGTCACTTCATATCGTTGCATGTGTGGTGATGGAAAGCGTACTGTATATTTGCATACACAAAAAGGGAAATGCATTAACATGTGCATATGAACTATTAATCTCCAGAATCCAATGATTCCATAAACACCTGAAGTGAAAGGTCATTCTTTTGAATTAGTTAAAAAAGATTACAATAATCATGTTTACTCAAATTCTATGCTTTTTTTGAAAAGGAAAAACGTTTTATTGCTCAGAAACAGCTCTCGATGCAATTAAAGTCTACAGTCTGAACGGCCAATGAAGAACTCCTTCCTGCTCTGTTTTGAATTTGACAGCCAGAACATCAACAGCCGTTGTCCAACACCGACTTCCCTCATGCTGTGATCAGCAGCAGCGCTTCACGTGAGGGCACAGCCTTTAGTCAGGCGACGGCATGGAGAATTAAGAGTATTAATTAAGATTTTTTACAAGTCTGCATGTGCTGTTCATATGTGAGACAACGGGCTTGAATGGGGAGGGGTGCGGAGGATCCGTAAACAGCTGCCTGCTATGAAACGAACCCCAACGTTAACACAAAGATCAAAACAGTGAAGAAATACTACAAATTTATCTGATTGGTGATTTGTTTTGACGTCAGTGAAAACTTTTCAGGTATTTATATATATTAAATATCTATATTTATATTTCAGGCATGAAATCTCAAAGAAAAAAACAATTCGACATTGTTGCTGAAAAACAATGCAGTGCAGGAGAGGGTTGCGCCCCTTGTGTGGAGATTTGGTGAGTTTCCAATCCTGATATCCATCCCAGCACCATGTAATGGAAGGTGACACTTATTGTATTAGTAGGAGCTAATGAGTGTCTAAAAGCCTGTGTGACTGTGTGCGCTGAGGAATCTCATCGTGTGTGCTGGGTGCTAGGAAGAAAAGACAATATCTGTGCAGAGCAGACGAGGCCATAAAGTGCAGCCTAAGGAGAAAAAGACCTCCACTGACATCCCTGCAGATATCAGGAGGCACGTGAGGCCTCTGAGAAGTTCACGTCTGATGGAGATATAAAGACAAGATGATGACTGCCCCAATTTTGCTGCAACTTTGTGTTGAAAAGCAAGCAAATTAAATATTGAAGCGACAGTCAGAGGCTTCCTACAGGCAAAGATAAAAATTAATCACTGCATTTGGGTTTTACTTCACAAATTGTAAATAGTATACAGCATCACATCATCTGCACAACCGTTTCCTGTTTGAGTCTCCACTTCTTGTCTTGTTTTGAGGCCATATGTGAGAGCAGGAGACAACATCAACTTCTATAGAGATTGTTTCTGAGCTTTTGATGCTTTATGCTCAAGGATAAAGTCGAGATATTTTTTGAAGCATAAGGGCTCGTTGTTGTCAGTAGTTCACAAAGGATTTTGTTGTTAGTTAGTTAGTTAGTTAGTTAGTTAGTTAGTTAGTTAGTGATGATCAGTTGACCAATAAACTGAACAGTGAGACGTGTCAACAGAAGGTGTAGTACTGCTTTCTGCCCACAAGGTGGATATCTGACTAAATAAACTGGCATCATTGTGAGGTTGGGGTTTTTCTATGCAGCCACTTTTAGCTTTTATTCAATTCTTTTGTTGCTTTTCAGTCTTTCAATAACATTTTATTTACACTTCTTTGTAAGAAATCTCTGAAACTATTTCATTTGGGGTGATTTTTGAACAGCATTTGCTTTCCATATTAATTTTGCTTTATCTTTTGGTTCTTCACTATGGAGGACGCTGTACTCTTCCTGAAATCATGATTATAATGATGATGACTTTTAGTGGAATAAACAGCATCTACGCAGCACTTTGGTGTTTCAGTTGGGTTAGATGGGCACACGCCCCGTGGAAGGATCATGTGAATCACGGTACACATGTTCATAGTGTGTTACTGCACAGGTGTGTAACACCTCATGTCTGGTCTCATGGTCTCATGTCTGAAGGTGGCAATGAAAAACAGCAGCTGACAATCTGACAGTGTATGTAGTTATTTTTACCAATGAGTACTAGAATAATTAGATGTTAACAGTCTAATTATCAAGCGATGTCTATATGTCAGTTTTCCCAACAGGCCTTTGTTATTATTGGTACTTAAATCTATCCTTGGTCAAAAGTCTAATGTAACACAGGGAAGTCATATTGTAAAGTTTGACAGAAAGTTAATAGGGATCTTGATTGATTGATTGTAAGTACAGTACATGCAATAAAGGAGAGGAAGTAATATTAGTAGAACATTTTTTTTTAATGTGGATAATAATTTACCATGAAATCTCTTGCAACTTCAACTTCTTCATTTAATCATATGGAGAAACTCCTTTATTTCACAACACTTCATTATTGAGGAAATTCAGATGCAGATCTGAGCTCTTTCTCTGGAGCAGGCCTTTGAAAGTGATCGTTCAGACACTGGAATTCTTGTCATTGTTCGGACTGAATGGTCTAATTTGTTGCCACAGGGTTCTTGATGCTTTCGTTGATGGGCGGTTGTGAAAAAATAATGTCACCAAAACCAGGAGGCTGTCAACTATCGGCACATGGCCCACTGGAGATATAATGGCATCAAGGAAGGGGAATGAAAACAAGCCTTTTAAATAGACCGGTGCAAGCTTACACTTGGAACACAGGTCAACTTCAGTGCGCTCATCTGAACGTAACTCAGGTTGACACAATTTGACCTCAGCTGATACCCCTCTCTGCTGCCCTTTGTTTTCAGGTTCTCTCCTGGGAATTGTACTCAATACTATCCTCACAGATTCGTGCAAAGTTTCCAGTCTTCTAAGCTCTCATTTCTCAACATTTGCTTTTCTATTATTTCCCAGTACTCCTTGCCCTTTTGGAATCAGGCTTTTCTGAGGCTGAGGGTCTTACAGAATTGTTTCTCTTGGCTGGCCTTCAAAGGAAGAGCCCCTTTCGATCCTTGGATAAAGAGACTATTGTTGTTAGCTTAACTTAGATGTTCTGAAATACAAACATTTAAAAACGTATCTTATTTAATAAATAAAAGGTGACAGTAAAACGCTGAGCTGTGTTCCTGTTTCTGAACTCTGAAAGTGAAGTTTTCCTGAGGCAGATTAAATGTTACCTTGACTAGTTGCTCAGATTTAACAGTCAAATGAACAACAAAAGACACAAAAGATGTGTGTGTTAAAAGCGGCTCGTCAGTAAGGGTAGTTTCGTCTTTGCTCTCTTCTGTGGCTTTAATATTTAGTGTGTTTTAAACAACATCTTCAAGCCTATGTCTAGAAGAACATGTCTAGAAGAACAGAGTCCAGCTTGTGTTTGAGGGTCACTGTCTTGTTTCAGTTTAAGTAAAGCTCAAAATCGACTTCATTACATCTATTTAGCTCACAAACTGTTACCACTACCTTCACATATGTTTATGTGTTACGTGTTTATGTGGACATTTTTCTACCAATCTTTTTTTAGTTTGCTGTTGAAAGATGATATTGAGTTAATTTTGGAGATAATCTTCTTAGCATATATCCTCAAATATATACGGCAAAGTTCTCATAATGTTTCATCTTCAGATAACTCCTGTTTGAGTTCGTCATTGATTTTTTTGTAAATATGCGCTCATTTTTTATTTCATTACAACATGTTCCAAGCAAACTAGGACAGGACAATAAAAGACAGAAAGAGGTGAGCACTTGTTTAAAACATTCCACATGTAATCATGTAATCTGTAAAAATGGGTGATAATATCATGACGTACACAAGATCCTCAGAAAACTCATTCAGAAACAAAATGTTTACTCAAAACCCTTTTTATAACACATATTGTCATGGGTTTGAGAACATCATAGTCTGACAATTCAATTGCAAATTTTCATTCTGTACACAGCATTCTATGTTTTTTGAAATAGGATAATGGATACTTAAATCCTTGAGTTAAAAAGTAAACAATTATAGATTTGTTCCATCTTCTGTATCTGTTAAGTCTTCTTCTCCTTTCGGCTTCTCCCTTCAGGAGAGACTGTCTTCTGCATTCTCTTCTCTCACACCAACTACTTTCATGTCCACTTTCACTACATCTATGAACCTCTTCTTTGGTCTTCCTCTAGGCCTCCTGCCTAGCAGTTCAAAACTCTGCATCTATTCACTATCTCTCCTCTGGACATGTCCAAACCATCTCACTCTGGCCTCTCTGACTTTATCTCCAAAACCTTTAACGTGTGCTGTCCCTCTGATGTACTCATTCCTGATCCTATCCATCTCGTTCACTCCCAAAAAGAACTTCAGCATCTTCATCTCTGCTACCTCCAGCTCTGTCTCCTGTCTTTTCCTCGTTGACACTGTCTCTAGTCTAGACCAAACAACATCGCTGGTCTCACCACAGTTTTGTACACCTTTCCTTTCATTTTAGCTGAAACTCTTCTATCACACATCACACCTGACACTTTTCTCCAGCTGTTCCATCCTGCCTGTACAGGATGCTACTTCACCTCTTTTCCACATTCTCCATTGCTCAGGACTGTTGACCATAAGTTCTTAAAATCCTCCACCTTCTTGATCTCTTCTCCCTGTAACCTCACTCTTCCACTTGGTCCCCTCTCATTCACACACATGTACTCTGTCGTACTGCAGCTAACCTTCATTCCTATCCTTTCCAGGACAAACCTCCTCCTCTCTAGCTTCTCCTCCACCCATTCCCTGCAGTCACTACAGATCACAATGTCATCTTCAAACATCATAGTCCATGGAGATTCCTGTCTAACCTCGTCTGTCAGCCTGTCCATCACCATAGCGAACAAGAAGGGGCTCAGAGCTGATCCCTGATGAGGTCCCACCTCCACCTTGAAGTCCTCTGTCACACCTACAGCACACCTCACCACTGTCTTACAGTCCTCATACATGTCCTGCACAGCTCTAATATACTTCTCTGCCACTCCAGACTTCCTCTTAGTTCCTCTCTGGGCACCCTGTCATAAGCTTTCTCCAGATATACAAAAACAAAATGCAGCTCCCTCTGGCCTTCTCTGTACTTCTCTATCAACATCCTCAAAGCAAATACTGCATCTTTAGTACTCTTCTTTGGCATGAAACCATACTGCTGCTCACAAATGCTCACTTCTGCCCTTAGTCTAGCTTCAACTACTCTTTCCATTACTTCATTGCATGGGTCATCGGCTTTATTCCTCTGTAGTTGCCACAACTCTGCACATCTCCCATGTTCTTAAAAATGGGCACCAGCACACTTCTCTTCAATTCCTCAGGCATTTTCTCACTATCCAAGATCTTGTTGAACAACCCAGTCAGAAACTCTACTGCCACCTCTCCTTGACACTTCCATACCTCCATAGGTATATCATCAGGACAGGGTGCCTTTCCACTTTAACCTTCTTCAATGTCCTCCTCACTTCATCCTGACTAATCTTTGCTACATCCTGGTCCACAACAGTCACCTCTTCTAGTCTTTGTTCTCTCTCATTTTCCACGTTCATCAACTCTTCAAAGTACTCTTTCCATCTTCCAATCACACTACTGGCACCTGTCAATACACTTCCCTCCCTATCCGTAATCACCCTAACCTACTACATGTCCTTTCCATCTCTGTCTCTCTGTCTTGCCAACCTGTATAGATCAGTCTCTCCCTCCTTACTGTCTAACCTAGCATACAAGTCACCATAAGCCCCTTGTTTGGCCTTTGCTACCTCTACCTTCACCTTACGCTGCATCTCCCTGTACTCCTGTCTACTCTCCTCAGTCCTCACAGTGTCCCACTTCTTCTTAGCTAACCTCTTTCTCTGTATACACTCCTGTACCTCCACATTCCACCACCAAGTCTCCTTATCTACTTTCCTTCCAGATGACACACCAAGTACTCTCCTACCTGTCTCCCTGATCACACAGTTGTCCAGTTGTCTGGAAGCACCTCCTGACCACCCAGAGCCTGTCTTAACTCCTTCCTGAAAGTCATGTGTAACTGGGATGAATGTTACTATGGTACATCTCTGAAGATCACTTATCTGTTGTTCCAGCGCTGTCCAGCTTGAAAGAAAAACAGAGGGCAGACCCAAGCATGAGAGAACTCATTCATCAGATGGAGACAGGAGAGAAGGTCGCACCAACAGCTAGGGTGGAATTGCCCGAACTCCCTCTCATGTTGCGAGAATGGACAAGGTTAGAGCTCATAGATGGTATCTTGTACCGCAAATGTCACAACAATGCAGTCTTGTAATACCAACTTGTTCTCCCTGATGAACTCCGCCCTTTTGTACTGAAGAACCTTCATGATGATATGGGTCACCTTGGAATCGATCGCACCCTTGATCTTGTTCGTACAAGGTTCTATTGGCCTAAAATGGCTAGGGACGTCGAACAAAAGATTAAGACCTATGGCCGCTGTGTGCGAAGGAAAACCCTTCCTGAGAAGAGTGCACCACTTGTCAATATAACCACCTCACGTCCCCTCGAGTTACTCTGTATGGATTTCCTGAGCCTCGAGCCTGACTCTAGTAATGCCAAGGACCTTCTTGTTTTTTATTATGGCATCCCCGAGCGTATCCACACGGATCAAGGAACAGATTTTGAATCCAAATTGATCAAAGAATTGTGTGAAATTGCAGGAATCCAGAAGAGTCGAACTACACCGTATCATCCCAGAGGCAATCCCGTGGAGCGATTTAACCAGACACTTTTGAACATGCTTGGAACACTGGAAGAGAAGCAAAAGTCAAAATGGAAGGAGTATGTGAAACCATTAGTTCATGCATACAACTGTACTAAGAACGATGTTACTGGTTACTCACCTTATGAGTTAATGTTTGGCCGAACAGCCCATCTTCCTGTCGATATGGTTTTTGGACTACCACTGCTGGGGACCAAGTACAAAAGTCATTCACAATATGTTCAAGGGCTGAAGTTACGACTGGAAGAACATCAGGTTCCACACTAGTGTGGAACTTCTTGTCACATGGTGTATGACATCACGCATTCACCTGTGGGGCTGCGGGTGGCTAATGATGTCACCCGCAGTAAAAAGCCAGTGAGAAGACGGCAGTGGGTGTGTGTGTGTGTCCGCAAGAGAGAGAGAGAGAGAGATCCGGAAACGCCGAGCGCAGCCGACATTAGATTTACCTGATTAGCCGCAGGCTAACGGAACAGAAATACGTGGAGGAGCTATACAAACTATAACCAACACCGGGAACGATGAGTTGGTCACATTGAACATTTTTATGGATTTGGTCGGAGTGCTGGTGAGGACTCGACTAAACGATGGCGAGCAAGGACTCTGATTCGAAGCAGAGACAACCGGTTGCAGAGAACTTCACCTGGTCTGGTAGGAGGCTCTGGAAGCCGGTCCCCCACGTCACCTCTGGACACACCCACATACACACATGCACACACACACACGCATTTGCCAACAGACAATTTACGGCTTGGATCTTGTCACTGGATTATTTTGGACAATCAGTGTGTGTTGATAAATATTGTGTGTGGGTTTTATCATGATGCATCTGAAATGTACTTTACTTCAGTTAGTTTATTTTATTCCTTCTGCAGAGTGTAAATATTGGGGTTCACTGTATATATATATATTTTTTCCACAAATTAATACAACGTACTATTTGCACTTAAAGTACTGTGTTTGTGTGGTTCATTGCACCACTACCCCCATGAGCCGAATCGGTCTTCTGATTGACTAGTCCAAACGCTAATATCTTTAAATAATGTAGCCTGGAAACTTGCTACACATGCAACACTCTTCCTTTTTCAGCTTCAACCATTTTGTCCTCTGCTCTGCCTTTGCCCTCTTCATCTTCCTCACCACCAGAGTCATCCTACATACCACCATCCTATGCTATTTGGCTACACTCTCACCTACCACTACTTGGCAGTCACTGATGTCCTTCAGATTACACTGTATACACAAGATGTAGTCTACCTGTGTGCTCCTATCTCCACCCTTATAGGTCACCCTATGTTCCTGCCTCTTCTGGAAGAAAGTATTCACTACAGCCATTTCCATCCTTTTTGCAAAGTCAACCACCATCTGTCCTTCTGCGTTCCTCTCCTGGATGCCAAACCTGCCCATCACCTCCTCCTCACCTCTGCTTCCTGCACCAACATGTCCATTGAAGTCTGGACCAATGACAACTCTCTCACTTCTAGACATGCCCTGCATTACTTCATCAAAGTCCACTTCTGTATCTGTGAAAAGTCCCATATTATGCTTTTTTAATTCATGTCATTCACCTGCCAGATGTTCAACTAAACTGTATTTGAAATGCCTTGCCTCAAAGTGATCCGTGGTCCTCAATATCTTCGATTGACTATTGATACATTCTCCTCTGCCCCTAAACACTCTGTTAAAATGGGGTGTAGTTCTCAGCTCCCTATCCACAACCCTCCCCCCTCTGAGCCTTCCTTATCACCCTCCCCCCTCTCAGCTGACCAATCAACACCTCCCTCCCCCGCGCGTTCACATGCGTTAGTTGTACTTGCACCACTCGAACGCGCCTGCATTACAGACCGGTAAAATCCAATGTTTCATTCGTTTGCGTAAGCTTAGCTCTCGCATTATCCATGATCTGATGACGATTTTCAGAAAAACAAGCTTTAACAATCACAATACACCACTTTGAAGCGAGATGTAATTATCTCACCGGCCAGTCTGATCATATTTACACAATGAGCCACGAGTCTTTGTTCAGCTAAGACTGGGGGACCCCTTTAAGTATCTAGACTTATTCGGATAGATATTCGGATAGATATTCAGATTCTACCAGCTTTTCATTTGGTGAACAAAGTAACTTTTTGACGAAGAACATACCATTAAACTGTTTTTGTGTGCCGCAAAAACACAACAGAAACTTCGTGGGCCGGTTGTACCTCTATGTTGGTGAGTGCAAAGTCCACATTTTTGAAAAGCCATTTAATTTCTTTTAGAAGGATTTGAATCAACATTCAGGAAACCTCCGCATTCAGTGGTAGCAGGTGGATAATTGTACATGGTCCAGCGGCCACAAATAAAAAGATGCCCGAAAGAGCATTCAAGATGGGAAACACGGTGTTCTGCATTTCCTAATTAGTGTTTGGACCCTGCGCCCATGTGCAACATCCCACGTTGTTGCAACAAACCAACTAAACTGTCTGTATCTTTTTAGAGGAAACAATTCTTTTTGGTGCAGCCTGTTTTTATTTTCTGGCAGTGAATGGGTGTGAGGTGTAAAGCTATGAATGCTGTGAGGTCAACCTGTCATGATGCTGTTAATACTAACAGGACCATTTGGAAATGAGCGAGGCCACGACCAGCGCTCTATTCAGCCATTTAACCAAAGAAACAGAACAGGGAGCAGTGTTCCTCCTGAACAAAGATGCACAGAAAAAGAGATGTGCTTTCAAAAGGCAAAATGAGAGGCTAATTGTTATTGATCTCGTATTTATCTCGTTTATTTTCTGGTTTATAGTGTTTTACAAAATCTTTAAAGAGAAAGTGAATATGATAGGGAAATGTGTGCTTAAAGTTTTTGTATTATTATCTGGGGCTGGAACGATGGACAATAAGACGTGGTCCTGGTTCAGACAATAGAGCTCTGGAGCTTCAGTTTTATGTGAAATGCCACAGGTGACCCAGATAGGTCTGTCAGACGTCAGATTGATTTTAAATGAGGTGTGAGGACCACTGTGAGCCAACACTGATATATTAATTATGTGGTTTATGTGGGGGGCCTCAGTGGCTCAGCAGTAAAGTGGAGGAGCAGTAGAGCGGGTCGTCCAATGTTCCAAAGATCGGCGATTTGATTTCTGCTTCCGCCCTGCATCCTGGAGTGTGAGCTGACAGTGGAAGGCGTCAGCTCAACTCCAGAGCACTGCTGAGGCGCCCCTAAGGAAGGCGCTGTACCCCCTTACAAGGTTGCGCTTTTGGGCGCACCATGTACCACGTAGGAGCTGCCCGCCACGCTACCTTCCCCTGCATGCCTACAGGCCTCCTTTTGTGTGCTACAGCAGCCTGTACATACTAACATACAGTATATATGCATGTGTTTATTCAAACTAGAGTGTGCTCTTAATTTCCCTTCGGGGATTACGAAAGTATACTAAATTTTTAAAAAATTGAAAGATAAAACATTAACCTTGACTTTATCAGCTATTCAAATGTACCTCAAGTGCACCTCCCTGTTCACCGTCTCAGCAGCGCCTCTCAGAGATGGTCATACACACAACAGGATTTAACCAGGACAACATGTCGCTTGGTCCTAGTTCAACGCTGTGAGCTGTAAGAGAGACTTCTGCTACATGTTGATGAAACCACATGTAACTGACAAACTGCTCGTTCTGGGAATCGTCCAGGCTAGAATGAATCGCTTTTAAAAATATATCTCACAGAATTTTTAGAACTTCCTTTCTATTTTGCAATTTTTTTTACACAAATGGAGCTGTGAGATGGTGAGACAACACAGAGGAGATACTGGTCCTCATTCTCAGACAGGCGGGTGTCAGCTGGCTGCAGTTCCACCTTTTGTCCATTGGGTGGCACTATATAGAGGGTTGTCCAATTGTCTCTGAACGTGTAAAAGTTCCTTGTGCGGCCCAATCACTGGAAAACTGATTAAAACCACAGTATCCCACACTAATATTGTTCCTGCGGTGATATATATAATAGTTCTGACATGTGTTAGGAGTACATTAAAGGTAGCAAGTTTAAGTATGCACTGATGCTCAGAGGAAAATTCAGAATGCACCACATTTCTCATTCATTCCTTCATTCCTTCATTCATTCGTTCATTCGTTCATTCATTCATTCATTCATTCTTTCATTCATTTCCTACCGCTAATTCCACCTGCAGGGGGTCGTGGGGATTTCTGGAACATTGTGCTTTTCAAAAATACTTTGGTGCAACATATCACTTTGATAAAAGTTCACTGATTTAAGTTAAATAATATTTAGATATATTAATAACATGAGGATGAACATGAATTTTATTTGTCAGCAAGTGCTGAAATTTGTCTTGCAACCCAGCAGCCGTTTTAAGCAAAGGCATTGCAACCAGTGCCATAAGAGGAAAGTTGGAAACTTTGATTGACAAGTTGCCTTCATCTACATCCGATATTACTGAATGTCTTTGTCAGCTGATGCTGCTTCATTCCTGAGAGACGATAGAGTTAGCGGCAGTAGGTCAGTTCACTCGGTTTTGGGCTGTGGACTAGAGGGTGACTGGTTCAAGACTCACGTGGACCAGAAAGTTTGGAGTGTAAACTGGCCCTGGAGAGGTACCAGTTCACTTTGTAAGCATTGCTGAGGCCTTGAGAAAGGCACTGTCCACTCTGTAAGTTGCTCATTGCCTGCTGCTTTACCTCTCAACATTTACGTGCATGCCTACATGCCCCGTGTGTGTATTTGGGCCTGTACCCTTATACTGTATATAAGCATGTGATCATTAGAATAAAAAACGGTGACTAGTGTGGAAAAATAATTTCTTTTACGGAGACGAATAATTATGGTTTCTTCTTTGTCTTGTACGTCACCTCATTTTTTTTGCTAAAATGCTGTAGATCAGCCATGAAAGAGGGGAGTTGACATGTTTTTGTATATGTCATGACTTATACCATGTACTCTACGGAAAATCAAGCATTCCAGCAGAGTAACTACATCTTGGTCATGTGTCTGCTGAGATTCTGGAAAAACAAGACTTTTACTTGAAATCTCACCTCGACTGCTCCTTCGTTACGCATGGATTTAATGAAACAATATTGTTTTAGTAGACACTGTCACCTTTAAATACCTATAGCTGTTTTTAATCCAAATATAATCAAGGCTAATGCTTCATTACTGGGTATTTTTACATAATGATCCTCATACTGCTGCTGTTAATTTTTTTATTAGAGCAATTACTGGGCTCTTAGTGGCCGGGGTCAGAGGGGTCTAATTACCCTGCGTCATGCTGGTAAATAGTTGGAGGTGTCTCTGAGCAGGTGGCCCCAGAGGTAAGAGGGAGACATGGGGCATACAGAGGCGGGCAATTACTGGATGAATTTCACTTTAATAAATGTTGAGCTACATTTGGAAATTCAGATAACAGAGCTTTCTGCCTAATGGGTGCTACACTGAGGCCACTTGAGCAAGAAAATGATCTGAAAGAGGGTTTAATTAACACAAGCTACATGATCCAGGGAGCGTATGAGCGAATGTTAAAGTGCACATAGAACAGGCATAATATGAAAATTAGTGAGGAGGAGGGTGAGATGGAGAGGAAGGAGGCTGGAGGTGTGTGTGTGTGTGTGTGTGTGGGTGGTGGTGGCAACTTTTATTTCGCAGGTTTAAAGTCGAAAATATTCCTGTTTTTTCACAATGCTCAGTTGGTTGAGGGGCAAACATCACCAGTATCTGTATAAGCTGAGGATGTACTATGTCCGTGAAGCTTCCAACCAGAGTGCAGTTTACTTTGACAATGTTAAGTTTCATATCCTTATTATATTTTACAATAAGGTCAAGATCAGATTTTGTGCGTAATGATCTCATGGATGTAACGTTCAGTCGACATGGAGGCAGCAGCAGTTGTTCCTAAAGTAACTTCATAATTTACAATTTACAGGTTCAAAGACCCAACAAGTAGCATTGAGTCAGGTCCATGAAGAGCTTCAGCCTGCAAACTGACTCCTGACCTTTTCGGTTTTTCTTGTAATTGAGAAAACAAGCACAATCACAAACTTATTGGAACCCCAGATAAATGTTTCAATGGATAACTTCAAGATCCAAATGCAGGTGGATGAAATGTTTATGATGAAGTTGAGCTCTGGTGACTCTCAGGCTTGTAAACACACTCGTTTGCATTCTCATTCTACAATTTCCACCTTCATTTTAGCTCAGGTTTCTCCCTAAGTTTTTTCACATGTCCATGATGTCTGTAATGTAAAGACATGATTACTGGAAAATCCATTGTGGAAATAATTGACTATTTTTTTTCCTTCAATTGAAATGACTGCAAACCTTACAATCAGTTCAGTCTTGTAGTTGCTGACTCTCTCATGATACACAACATTTTTTACTTGTACCTACTGTTGACCCTGACTTCTCCGTCCATCAACTGCAGCTCAGCTATTTTCGGCTGCTATTGCTCAGATGAGATGTTGCTGAAAGGGGGAACCTGGAAGAATGCATGTGTATGTCTGTGTGCACCAGCTTGCTATGAAGTGACATAATCACATGTTCCAAAAGTTACACATAATTCAGCCTGCATCTGCATTATGTGTTGCTGAAAGGACTGTTTTGGCCCGTAACTCCTGTCACTTTTCATGTTTTTATTGTTTGCTGCACGAGATGCACTAAAACTGCCGTGTATAGCTCTGTGTTATGTGTATAGAGGACATGGGTTTTGTTTTTGTTTAAACAGTGTATATGTGTGGTTTTGTGCATGTAAGGTCCTCATGGTTTTATACACCACGGTCTCCCTCCACTCTCAACTGGAGCTAAAAGCCCCGAAACAGAACGGTAATTGCCCAATTAGGGCCCTCGCTCTGTGGGCCGCAGAGCACTATGCGCCTCCACATGCTCACAGAGTCAGATAATTGAGCTGAAAGCAAATGAACGGATGGCAGACAAACAAGCTACTAGAAAATAATTACTTGGAGTGTTTCTTTTCAGCACCTGTACAGCGAATTTCATTATTGTCAATAGCCTCTAAAGCTGCTCGAAATGGTGGTATTTGTCATTTTCATAGAGACTTGATAATGACATTAATTTGTCTTAATGGGTTGGTTCTATTGTTAAAAATAGTAAAATGAGCAGAAATTGTCTTTCCTCAGCAGGTAGAGAGGACTTCACCACACTCTCGCCAGCCATGAGGAGATAATTTGCTGTGCTTGTCAAATTTCCAATAATTTGTTACATGGAACATGAGTAATGCTAATACCATTAATGTCCATTTTCCTCTAAATTCATTACTGCCCTTTTCCCTTTTATATTTTAATGCCTTTGCTGTTTTTCTGTGCTTCAAGCGACAATATCAGGAATGATAAAAACAGGCACATTTAGACTTTTGCTTTACATAAACAGGCACAGCATTTAGAAGATCTGTAAAATATGACTATCACTCCTCGTTCTCAACTCAAAAGTCAACATGCCAGATGATTTCATTCAAAGAATTAATCAGCTTTTAAGCAAAATTGTAGAGGATTTTTTTAAAACAGCTGGTCACATTAATGATATTCCGCTAAATGCATATCTCAGTTTTTGAAAGATAAGATTATGAAACATTTGAAGATTAAAAGATTACAAAAAAAATCTTTATAAATTATACTGCATTGAAATTGCCAGATATTTAAATAAAAATATTGTTTTTAAAAATATTCACACAAAGATTTATACCAATAAACGGGGCATTTGAAAAAACATCTGTAATTATCAATATGAATCATGATAATTTAAAGTACTTAAAATACTATTGGAAAGTAAGTTAAAACCCAGTAACAGCAAAGAACCAAATGAAAAAAATATTGATTATAAAATCAGGGCAATACATTCAACTCTACAGCAAGAATTGTAAAACAAATACAGGAGAAGGTGAACAATACCAGAACACATAAAGAACAAAGTGGTAAATCCTGTTTTACCTCTAAAATCACATATTTAAAAGAAAGAAAATTATGCATAGTAATTACGCATTGTTTACCGGATGCACTTTAAAATTATTAAAACGTTTGAATCGAACACAAAAGAAAAGTGAGAACTGACCGTTGAGGCTGGAGGCCAGAGGCAGCTGCCGGGCAGTAAATCTGCCCCTAATGACTTCTGCCTCAGGGTGACACTCCCAGCATCACAGTGATAAAACATGAGATAATTTTAGTGAACCACACATTTATAAATTCAAATACTTTACTTTAATCGAGCCTCATTGATTCGAGGACGCAACGTGAATAAATTAAATGTCACATAGAAGAGCATTTGTCCGCGTTAGAAACGCTTACATTTATTTAACTAATATGAAAATATAATCAATCTGATGACCAAAACGTTGGTGTCAAGTTGTTTTATATATGCTTTTATTCTCCGTATTGTAAAAAATCAGAAATTAAAATGCTTCTCATGATGAAGAGTACTTCGACTTCTCTTAAATTTTTCTGAACAATATTAACAAAAATATCTGTATTTGTTATTGCTTAATAAATGTGTGGAGACAGTTTGATGAGTGTTGTTAAACGCTCAGAGGTCCCGTTCGCCCTCAGGTGATGTTGCGAGGAGATTTTCCTGGTCGGAAGTTTCCCGATGTGATTTTTACCACCTGCAAGGGGCGCTGTTAAAAGCAGAGAGGCCACTGATCTAAATTTAATATTCTAAATATTAGAGCATGATATGTTCGAATAGGTTCAGTAAGTTGTGTTTTTTTATTCCAGAAAATGGCCTAAGGAATATAGAAATATTTCGATTTTGCATTTTGTAGACTTAATAAATGTGATTGAGAGAAAATTAACAGTTAATATAAAAATACCAGGCATTATATTCTATGGTGTTTTAAATTTCCAATATTTTCTTGAAGACTAATTCTAATATGACAAACCAGATTTTAGTGGTTGTTGTTCAAATTAATGTTTAAATCTGAACCGTTTGACTATGTCATAAAAAGAATGATTACCTATAATAAAGTACTGGGCATGTTTCTCAGCCAAATCTACATTTAAAAAAAATATCAATACATTTTAACCTCTGTATAGCATGAAATGATCATCCATGTGGTGAAATAATCTGAGGAGAAACTCTCAAACTGTGAATATACACCTATACTGATGGGACATGGATGGAGAACATGAGTCATGAACTCCCCTCATATCAACTCTTAATCAGTATGTTTTATCTTTGGTGATTAAAAAATGACTTAAGTGTATTGTAATGCATTTTGATTTAAATGTAAGTCTTCTCCACTATGATTATTTCCTGTCTGTGCAGGTTATCCAATTGTTGAAATCAATTAAAGTCACTCTTGATGAAAAATTGAATTTACATTTTTCATCTCGATGATGACTTCATGCTTAACGTGTGCAGCTTTTCTTTATTTACCTATGAGTTTAACATGCCATTAAGGGCTAGAATAAAAGGTACATTACTGCATCTGTTCTCATGCTGGCTCTACTTTTTCTTCACTTTAATATCTTTTTTTCTTGCATCCAAACATCCCAAAAACAGTATTAGGTTCTTTAGTAGAAGTAGAATCATTAATATATTATATTTTATGTAATTTAGTAATTTAGTGGTAGGATATAAATATAGGTAAGAGTGTTTCACTAAGTGTTGGTTTGGCTCCTCTGACTAAGACATTTATATATGACAGCATTAGATATAAATAATTCAAATGTTTTAAATATTGAATATATAATTATGTATTTAATAATAATTGATAATTATTCTACTATCTGTATCAGATTATTTAAAGGTCAGTAGCACAACCAATTTTCGGCTCATTCATTTTTTGACTTTAATTATGAACCTTATTTCAGTGTTTCTCATATTAAATGTTAAATATTATCAAGGTAAATCTATCCCAACTGAATCAAAAATAATAACAGCAATGGCATACTTGCAATCATTAGTAAGATTTTTGCCCAAACCATGTGTCCGTACATAAAGCTGAGAGTGAAATGTGTTAATGTCCATCTAAGTGATACATTTGTCTGTATTTTGGTGTGTGAATCTTTCTAGATTGAGTAAAATGTCATGATGTACTGTGAGTTCCAGGGTATTGTTGTTTGACATGGCTGAGCTGATTATTATTATAATTTTTTTTTTACAACTTAACTCTCTATTATGTGACACTCTGTTGGTTAATACTTTTAAACTTTTTGTTTTGCCTGAGGCCCCTGGTGATGTATGAGTATGAGGTATCTGAGCAGAGTGGATATATTGGGATAGTACTCAGCAAACAGTGAAAAAATGATGAGTATGAACAATATGGAAGCATATACTTTGTAATGGATACTGGTTAAGAGGAAAATCTGGTCCTTCTTAAGGATGAAAAGCAGAGCATAAATTCATCATGAGGATACAGGTGTCGCCTCACTGTGGTGTGATGTATCATAATGCTGCTATTTCACTCTGATAATTACTTTGATGCATTAATCATTTACATTTTATGTCATGTTCCATTTAAGGGACCTGCAGACGTGAACACTGATCATGAAAGCTTTGTCACGAGAACAAAAATGATACTTTTATTGTCATCACATTTCCATGTTAAGTGGTATAATCACACAGCATCTTTGTCCTCTGTTGACAAAAATGTCATGGTGTTGGACTAGCTGTGGCACGTTCTGGTGAATGGACTAGACTTCACTAGACTTCATCAGTAATGGCTTTTGTTTTTTGCAGAATCTTAGGGTGATATTGTATCGAAATATTCACGTAGACAACAGATGTGAGCTGTTATAAAATTTTAATTTGTGTTTAACTTGTATTTTTGTGTTTTTTTTACAGTAATACATAATGACAGAGCCAGAGAGAGGGAGAGACAGAGAGAGACACACAGAGAGAGAGAGTTCTCACTCTTTCACTCTATGTAAGTGAGATTTCAATTTTATGACGTTGTTGTTTGGAACACTTCATAAATCGTAAATAAAACCTCTCATTGATTATTTCAGGTATATCATCAGTCAGTTCTTCATAAGAGTGAAGGAAGGACCCATGAAGCGCTGGTGATGAAATATTAGAACATGTGGCACTAATGTGAGTTAGAAGAAACAGTATGTGTTTATTATTATTATTATTATTATTATTATTATTATTATTATTATTATTATTATTATTATTATTAACCCCTGTGGACCCACCACCCGCAGGGCAGACCAATGGGGTTGGGTGCGCTTCGGTGGCTGTGACGACAGGGGGTCATGACGGACCAGACCCAGGCGGCAGAAGCTGGCTTTGGGGACGTGGAATGTCACCTCACTGGCGGGGAAGGAGCAGGAGCTTGTGTTGGGGGGTGGAGCGTCACCAGTTGGATCTGGTGGGGCTTACCTCCACGCATAGCCTCGGTTCTGGATCCAAATTCCTGGATAGGGGTTGGACTTTGTTCTACTCCGGAGTTGCATCAGGAGTGAGGTGCAGGCGGGTGTGGGGATACTCACAAGCCCCTGGCTGAGCGCCGCTGTGTTGGAGTTTACCCCTGTGGATGAGAGGGTCGCCTCCCTACACCGTAAGGCGGTGGGAGGTAAAACTCTGATTTGGAGGTAAAATTCTGATTCTGATTAAGATCTTAAGATCCAAGCCCGACGTGGCCCGACCTTTTTTAATAAATATATATTTATATGTTATGTATCTCAAACGATCAATGGATATTAAACTAAGGAATAACCTTATAAAATAAATAATTTAGGTAAAACAGAGAAGGTGCTGGATGAGAAACGTCCATCTACAATACCTGCTCAGTTCCCTCTGTGCGTTAGCCGTATCTTCTTCTGTCACTTTACCTTTCCGTTCGTACGCACTGAAAGTAGAGGTAAGATCTTACTACCGAGCCCAAGTCCAAGCCTAACCCGGCCTGACTCGGCCTGACTTCAGACTCAAAATTCCAGAGCGCCCCACCACCACCACACCACCCCTCACCCCAAAAGGGAACACCAAGCCCCCCAGCCAATCCCCAGGAAGCGGAGGGCCCCGAGACACCCGAGGGAAGGAGAGGGACGAGAAGGGGAGGGCAGAAAGGAGAGGAGAGACGGGGAGGAAGCAGAGCAGAGAGGGGAGAAGGGAGCAACGAGAGGGCCAACCCACCCAAGACCCCAAAGGCCAACCCAAAGCGCCCCAGAGTGGACAGGCGCAGCCACCCCCGAGATCCCCGGAGACCACAGGAACTCAGCACCCCCAGGGCCCAAAAAGTGAGACAACAGATACAATAGCGGCCGGGATAGGCACCAGAGCTAGGCAGGCCCCGGAGATCCAGAGAGCAAACCTAGGCGTAAGATGGAAAGGGGTCCCCTAGTGCATGCACACAGCCATGGTGTCCCCAGATCCATCATTCAATTATAAGGTGGCAAAAGACACATTAGTTAGTGATCAGATCACAAGCACAGACAGCAAGAATATGTTCAGGAACATCTCAGATATGTAAGAGTGGAGGCATACGCTGACATACAAGAGAAAACTAAAGATTTATATTTAAAGATCTAATAAATGGAGACCATTTATCTGTAAACTATGCCAATTGTTTTTTTTCGGGTAGCAGATATTTTCTCAAGTGAAATGTGATCAATGAGGAGATTCAGCCAATGGGTGATGTTTAGGGGTCTTTTATCTTTACAATTGACCAAAATTGTTTTTTTGGCAATAGCAAGAGCAACAAGTGTGCGCTGTAATTATGCATGAGGTAAGTCCATTTCTGTTAGATCGCCAATTACTTAGGTTTCTGAGTAATTGATACCCAAAACTGATGGACGGGTGAACCCAGCCAACGCGCATGAAAGAAAGTGTCGATTGTGTTCTATGTACATTGGGTACATACTGTATATTTGATTTAGAAAAAAACATTTTACATAATTTATGTTGCGTTACATGTGCTCTATGAAGTACCTTAAATTGAATTAGTTTTAAGTTAGTATTCTTTGTCATGTTAAATGTATTTCCACAAATCTGGGTCCAAGAGTCATAGTCCACAGATACGGTTAAATCTTTTTCCCATTCCCAACTTCTTCCCTGGAGTCTCTGCTCTATGTTCTCCCAGGTTTTTCTCAGGTTCACCCCTCATCCGCCCATCTGCTATGGACCTGCTCTTCCCATCCCACCAGTACCACCCCTAACCTAATTATCGGCTAGGGTCCGGCTTCCTTTTTCCTCCGCGCCACCATACTGTTCCACCCCTCATCCACCCATCCGCTGTGGACCATCTGTTGTGGACCTACACCTCCCAAACAACAGTATCACCACTCACCTAACCATCGACTGGGGTCCTGCTGCCTCTCTTCCTTGGTGTCATCTTACTTTTCCACCCCTCATCCGCCCAGCCGCCGTGAACCTGCACCTCCGAGCCCACCAGTATCACCCCCATCTCTCCATGTGCTGTGCACCTTATCCTCCAAGCCCACCAGTACCACCCCTCAACTATCCATCGGCTGGGGTCCTGCTTCCTTTGATCCTCCGTGCCGCCATATAGTCATCCACACAGCTGTAATTGTGCCTTGACTTTAGCAACCTTAACCATATTGATACTGCCTCTATCTGGCCTATCTGTCACTCTCTCTCTGTCTCTCTCTCTGATGCTGTTCTTATCTTCCTTTGATTTCTTTTCCACCCAACCGGTCGAGGCGGATGGCTTCCCAAAAGAGTCTGGGTCCTGCCCGGAGTTTCTTCCTCATCGAGGGAGTTTTTCCCCGTCACTGTCGCTTATGCTTGCTCTGGAGGGTTCAGTTGGGTTTCTGTCTGTTAAAGCGCTTTGAAATGTCCGCTGTCATGATTAAGCGCTATATAAATAAAACTTGATTGAACTTGACTGATTTTGCAGTTGGTAGATTTATCGAGCCAGTTTTTGAGAGTAATCTATATATCTTTGAGAGATTTTTCTTAAGTTTTGGGGACAGCTTTATAATGTATTGATGAATTCAGGTAGCTGTAAATCAGGTCTTGATGAGGTTGGCTGAAGCTTCGGAATGCTGGAGTGGAGGCAATCAAAGGATTCTTGAAACACAGATGCTGTTTACGGGTTGAGGTTATAAAGGGAAGATCAGAGATATTGATGTGATTACAATCTCTCTGTTCTAGTTCCAACCAGGAGTTATAATCCTCATGTGGATGGATCCACTTGATCAGATATTGTAATTGGTTCGCTAAGTAATACTGCATGAAGTTGGGCGTCTCTAGACCACTTTCAGATTTATTTTTCTGAAGAGTTGTCAGGCTACTTTTTGCTGTTTTATTTTTTGAATAGAATTTACCAATGGCAGAGTCTAAGGATTGGAACCACTTTGATGTTGGTTTAAATGGGATCATGGAAAAAAGGTAGTTGATTTGAGGTAATATTTTCATTTTAACAGAAGTTATTCGTCCCAGGAATGGGAAGGTTATTCCAATGCCTTAGATCACCAGACTTTCTCCAAAAGTGGGGTGAAGTTCAAGTGCACTAGTTCTAAGAGTTTATTAGAAATATTAATACCCAGATATCTAATATTACCCATGGGAAAAAAATAAAGTGAGTTTTGGACTGCAGGATTCCACGAGTTCTCTGTGAATGGAAGTATGATTGACTTTGACCAGTTAATGGAATAATCTGAGAGACCCGAGAAGGTTGTAAGTGGTTTACATACTCCCTTTACTGATGTTTTGGGGTTTTCTAGATAAAGTAAAATGTCGTCCACATTTAAGTTAATTTTATGTTCCGACAACTGACAGTAGATGCCGTTGATATTTGGGTTTTGACTTATTGCTACTGCCAGTTGCTCAATAAATATTGCAAGAAATAGGGGAGACATGGCATCCTTGTCTGGTTCCCTTTTCTAAAGTGAAATTTTGGGAAATTATCCCATCAGTGGTGGCCTTAGGTGAGTTATAGAGGGTTGATACCCACTGGATAAATGACTCGCCAAAGCCAAATTTATGAAGCAGTGAGAAAAGAAAGGTCCAATTAACTTTGTCGAAGGCTTTTTCAGCATCAAGTGACATTGCAATTGCTATCCTGTTTTGTCCCCAATCCTCTTCACCCTGCACACGGCGGACTTCTGCTACAACACAGAACTGTGTCACATCCAGAAGTTCGCAGATGACACAGCCATTGTGGGATGTATCAGGGATAATGAGTAGGAGGAGTATAGATGTGTAGTGAAGGACTTTGTTGACTGGTGTTACTGGTGCCATTAAACTGCTCAACTTCTCTCTAGGGGAGATGAAGAAGAAGGGAGTTCACACGAGAGCGGAGGGATGACGGAAACAATGCACCAAACAATGTAAAAAATAAACAATATACACAGTAATATAATATAATATTCAGTCCATGCCTATCCAGGTTTATTCATTCAGGCCCTTTATTCCTAAGCCCATTTAGGTCTCTGTATTTGTATATTCCTTTATTTATTGGGTTATTCATTATTTATTATTCTCTCTGTCTGGTGGGTTATTATTTATTCCTCTTTCTATTTGATGTTGGCATTACTTTCTGTGTGTCTTTTCTTTCTGTGTACGTACTGTGCTGTGTGTCATGTGACAGAGAAATTAATTTCCCTGATGGAACCTCCTGAAGGGATGAATAAAATCCTACTCTACTCTACTTTTTACTCTACTCTATCCTGTTGCAGCGTTACGTCAAGCTAATCAGATTCAGTAGTCTTCTGACATTGTTGGTAGACTGTCGACCCTTAATAACTCCTGTTTGATCTTTGTGAACTATTGATGGAATAACTTTCTCCAATCTGGAGGCAAGTGCTTTACATATTATTTTAATGTCGGTGTTGATTTGTGAAAGAGATTACTACTCTGTAGAAAGGAGGGGCTAATGCTGACCAGAAATATTTGAGGAAATCAGCAGCGAAACCATCTGGACAAAGTCCCTTGCCTGCTGGCATACTATTTAACACACTGTAATTCGTTGATAATCAGCAGAGCGTCTAAGATGTCTCTGTCTTCAGATTTTAGTTTGGGTAGGTATAAATTGGTGAGGTAATTGTGAATATCTTCTTTGTTTGGCTTTACAGTAGTTGAACGTAAGTTATGGTCATATCTATAAAAGATGTCATTCATTTCTAGAAGTGATTGGGAACACTTACCAGAGGGATCCTGGATTGTTGTTATGAAAGATTTGTCTCTGTTGCATTGGAGTTGGTTCGCAAGAAATTTGCCTGATTTATTGTTATGTTCATAATCGTTATATCTCAGTTGTTGTTGTAAGAATTCTGTTTTCTTTGACAGGGTATTGTCAAGATTTAGTTTTTCATTTTGTAGTTCAGACCATAATTTTTCATCTGGATTTATTGCATAATCCTTGGTTAGACGTTTGAGTTTTTCTTCAATTTCTGTTTGCATTTGTTGTTCTTTTTTTTGTGTTTTTTTTTGTATGAGGAGTATGATATTATCTTACTCCTGATTACAGCCTTCCCAGTTTCCCAAAGTAAGAAAAGAGAGGAATCAGGATTTAAAAATTCGGCCCATTCTTGCCTTATTATTTCAAATTCTGGATCTTTAAGCAGAGAAATGTTGAAGCGCCAAGTCTGTGGAGGTTTGTGGTAATTACCTGTTTGTAGGCTGAGGGATATCAGTGCATGGTCACTAGTAATAATTGGATGAATTCTAATGGAAGTTTGGGTCATGTTCCATTCAAGGGACCTGCAGACGTGAACACTGATCACGAAGGCTTTGTCATGAGAACAAAAATGATGGTTTTATTGTCATCGGACTTCCATGCTAAGTGTTACAAACACACAGCATCTTTGTCTTCTGTTCACAAACATGTTATAATGTTAGACTAGTTCATTGTGAGCTGTGGCACGTTCTGGTGAATGGTCTAGACTTCACTAGACTTCATCAGTAATGGTTTTTTGTTTTTTGCAGAATCTTAGAGTGATATTGTATTGAAATATTCATGTCGACAACAGATGTGAGCAGTTATGAAATTTTAATTTATGTCTAATTTGTATTTTTGCGTTTTTATTACAGTAATAGAAAATGAGAGAGAGGGAGAGACACAGAGAGAGAGAGAGAGAGAGAGAGAGAGAGAGAGAGAGAGAGAGAGAGAGAGAGAGAGAGAGAGAGAGAGAGAGAGAGTTCTCACTCTGTCACTCTATGTACAGTAAGTGAGATTTCAGTTTTATTGACGATGTTGTTTGGAACACTTCATAAATAAAACTTCCCAATGATTATTTCAGTCAGTTCTCCATAAGACTGAAGGAAGGACTCATGAAACCCTGGTGATGAAATATTAGAAAATGCTGTACTAATGTCAGTTAGAAGAAACAACATGTGTTTATTATTATTATTATTATTATTATTATTATTATTATTATTATTATTGTTGTTGTTGTTGTTTTTGTATTGAAAAATAACACTACTATCATTTGCGGTAGAAATTGTTTTATACCAGCTAACCAGTGTATCACCCATCTGCACAAATGGCAATAGAGATGCACTAAACAACATTAACCAAGCATTTAAATTAAATTTAAAGGATATGCCCAGTGAGTGTCTCATTTGACTAATTCATTGATGGTGTATCTCCACCTGCTTGGGCCTCTGTGCCAGTGTTTGAATTTGTGTGACGGAGGGGCTGAATGGTGATGTGTGACACACTCCTGATGAAAAATAACAGCGGCCCTCAGATCTGCACAACGGCTGGTGAAGAATCACTGACTTTTATTGGTGCAGAATAAAAGGATGTAATGAAAGAGTCAAAGGCAGAGGGGGAGAAAGACGGATTCAGAGGGAGGGGCGGAGGAGTGCAAAACAAGGCCCCATCCATCACATGAGTTGAGAAGACACATTCCAGTGCCCTTAGGAAGAGGATACATTCACTCAAAGTCACAATAGAGGGGGAATCTGGGAGAAGCTGGGAGGGACACCCATCCATATACAGCCTCACTCCCGGGCTGTCTGTGCGCACAAACTCAATACCCCTTCCATTTCAATTCAGGTCCCTCTATAGGCATGACAAATGTACATTTTACTGCAGATGAATGTGGTAATACTCAAAACAACAAGAACACACAAAACAAAATCTCTGCATGGATGCTAATAGTTTAAATTCTTAAGCCCCAAAACTCGGTCAATCTTTTTCATGAATCAGAGTTGGAGAACTCTTAGCTGAGGTTCTAGCGTATCTCTGCCTGGCAGAGTCAGTGGGTATGTTAGGGTGGAGGGAGCAGGTGATGGCTTTCTGGAGTGCACTCATTTACACTCCTCCCTTTCTCTCGTTGAGCAGCGTGAAGAGGTGGGAGAGATGAGGGGCCGCCTCCTCTCACTCCTGTGAGCTGCACCTGCCAGGGGTGAGAGGATCAATTGTGAACTCTGACCTTGTACCTTCAACAATGCCCAATTATTACCCATACCATGTAAAATATACATCATTCATTAGAAATTATATGTCTGGCATTTACACCTTGCAGTTGTGCAACTGCAGAAACAAATAGTGAAAAGTGAAAAAGTAATCTAAAGTGACCACAACCCACGCCATTGCCTCCACTGGACAATTTAAACATCTATTTACAGCAGAAAGACTTAAATTAACATGTTTCAAAGTCAGACAATAATTAATTATTAGGTTCAGTAGTTTTCACTACGTTCTTTATTACTGTTAGTTTTTTTCAGTGTTCCTATTACCTACTGTATTCCAGACACACAAAAGCATGAAGGGTTTATTGGAAAATAAATCATCTTCCATTAAACTCACATAGAAGAGACTGTCGCAGCAGACATCAGGGATAAAAAGAGCAATTAAACTGTCTCAAACAAAACTTGTCACCCGATCAACCTGTTACCCAACAGGTTGATCCTGATATAATCTATAGAGTAGATGACAACTATCTGAAGCCAGTTAGCTTAGCTTAGCACAGAGACTGGAAACATGGGGAAAAAGAAGTTGCAGCTTAGCGTAACCCCCCACATAACCCCCATTGTTACTTTTACCTGGTTTCATTCTCCAGATTTTGGCAGGAGTTAGTAAATGTATTTCTTGAATGTCAAACTACTCCTTTAAGGTTGGAAAACATTGCACATTTTCTAATGTTCATAACCAAACAACATTAAGACAGGTTGAACATGCTACACGGCTCTGGACAAGACAAACTGTAAAATATAAACCAATGTAGTTTGTATTTGAATGCTTTGGTCTGTATTAGTGCACAAATGTTCGATCATGTGTTCATATTAACAAGAGTTCAAAAAAGGAGGCCTCTTTATTTTTTTCCGTCATAGCATAGAAATGGGCATCATTCAGTGTGTTGAAATCCATTTTGGGTGATGTCAGGACTTAAAGTAGTGTGAAAGTTGGTGTCAGTGGACCCCTGGCCCAGACCAGTGTGTTGGTTTCTATGGCAATGGATAAATAGTAACTACCTCCCAGCAGCGTCCCGCCGCGTGTTGCCTTCTGAATAGAACGCATCTGCAGAAAACCAGGGGACCCCATGAGATGGGCAGTGACCCGTCATCGCAGCAACTCACATATACGGTCATAGATACACACTGAATTAACCTGAAACCTCTTTTTCACACTGCTTACGTCATAATTCTTGAGTGAAAGTTGAGGCTGAGCCATATATTCCCTGTGTGGTGAAAAGCAGTATGTGAGACAGGGGATGACCGCGAGGAGGAGGAAAATGCTACAACCACAAAGTGGGGGGAAACCAAACAAAGCCTGACTTCAAAACACAATGCCAGCAATAGAAAGTTGAGAAGAAAAGGGGATATTGTTTATGAAAATCATACAGGGAGTCTAGTCCTACTTATGCAAATGTTCCTAAATTTTTCCTTCATTGGCTGGTTTTATTGCTGTAACCCAGGAAACATTTATTCCTTCCTTCTCCCCCTCATGAATTAATGTGAAGTTTCCTCCTTAGATTATCTTGTCAGATATCTTTGGTTTAACTTTGACATGTTTAAATACTGGGAACTTTGTGTTAACATTCAAATATTTGTATCCCTGAGAAAATTAAAACAATCTCCATTCAGCAGTGATGTGTGAAAGGAGGCTAATGTGAGATGAATGGGGAGGAAATGAGCTGACCGCAGGAGGTCATGAATGAAAAAACCATAAACCACTCACGTTCTCCTGAAGCTCATCATCACCCTGTCGTTGAGACACAGTGAGCATGAGGTGGGAATGAAGTGTTGAGCTTGAAATTTGTCAGAAATGATGACATCAATCGTTTTCCTTTTTTTTATCCTCCTCCGTCCTGCTCTAAACTAAAACTCTGACCTCCCTCCTCCTTAACCCTCACCCCCTGGGTAGTTTCCCATGGGTGTCCAATTGACTCAATTAAGCGAACACACAAACCATATGTTCAAAAATGTTTTTTTCTTGGCCGGGCACACAACAACGTGGCAGCTGCTTTGTGGAAACATCCTTCATGGAGACGTTTCTGAACATGAGGCAATTCACTCACTCTCTTTCTCTCTGTCTCCTTACCTCTTCATGATCAAAATGTCCTTGAGGGAAACCTACTGGAAACATCTGAAAATCAAAAATAAAAATGTTGTGAGAAGAACGAGACAATAAATTAAATTAAAATGAAAGAAGAGAGGGAAAGAGGGGAGGATCAGAAAAGCCAAGTGGTGAAAAGGGAGGAGTAGCAAGTCACTGTTAGAAGTTGTTCTTGGCTGTAATTCCGCTTTGTTTTCTCCACAATAAGGTCTCCGTCTTGTTCGCCTACAGCATAACACTCTGTGGAGAGAAATGAGGCAAACAGAACATCGCAATAGCCGCTTTGCATTCTTTCGCTTTTGTATTTGTGAGACTGATTCTGAAAGAGCAACAGACACAAAATAAGGAACAAAGGAGGGCAGTGTGGATGAAGGCAACATCACTGACATCCCCAACACTTTGAACAACTTGTCAGCGCAGACACTGAAGCAACTGCATTCTGTCACATTTGTGTACAAACCCCATGAAAGGGCTGGCTGACCTGCCCATATCCCTTTATTGGGCTTCCAATGGCAAGAGCATTCTTTGTGTCTTTGAGAGTTCATTAAATTCATTGGTTTGACCTGTTATTTCTAGGCCAAAAGTCTGCTGATTTAGAAAAATGTGAGTCAGTCATACGTAATCGGCAACTGACCTCAGCAGGGTAACAAACCCTTTTGAAGAGCATTTCAAGGCTTTTATATGAATAGGGTCAAAGGGGAAGTTAAACACATATCTATAGCAGAACCAATGGATTTACATCAAAAGGGAATTTCAAATCATCCAAAGATATTTAGACCTCTAATGGCTCTGTGAAGTTTTTCCAACAGTTTATTGAGCCAACACAAACTTCTAACTTTTCAATAATTTCATTCATAGGAAAACAGAAAGGATTGAAGCTACTTGAATCAAATATACTATAGTGTGAAGGACAGCTGATGGCAAAGAGTATAATAGTACCGGCTTTTATTATTTGTGTTATTCTGAAGTTGAAAAAAAAAGGACGACAAACGTGGTCGTTTTAGTTCCCACAACAGCGTTACATTTAGATGTTAATGGGATAGTTCGAAAAGCCCGACTGCCAGCTTTCCATCTATTCCTCATTTCTCATTGTCAAGACAAGAGCAGGCCCATAGCAACTCTTTTATCTCTTTTCTTCTACAATCGAAATCTTTTGTAAACCAATCTCAATTTTTGCCAATTGAAAATGCTCAATTTTTAACAATGCATAAAAATTAATAATCAAACAAAATTTATTATTATCACATAGGTAAAGTATTATTGTTTGACATTTTTTGTTCTTTACTCACATTTATTTCATTTGGCTTACTATTCAGTCCAAAGATGTCATATCATTAAAATACGTATAACATGAAATCAGATGATTTTAATCCTAAACGTGCATTACTTTGTTAAATTTGATGTTGAAATTATGACAAGAAATGTTGAACAAAAAAATTTCAACCAAAAAGTGTTTGACGTAACATCCAGTCAAAATGGCTTGACATTATTTCAAAAAACAATATCTCCGCTCTTCAGATATTGATTTTTGTCATGATTGGACCGTCATCCATTAACAGTAAAGACCTTTTCACTGATTACCAGATGTTCATTGTTGTTGTTCAGTCAGATGTCGGACTTGAGAGCCAGTGAAGCTGAAGCTATAGCTGCCAGGTTGCACCTAGCAACTCGACTTCACCTGGACGCAACTCCATCAGAGATGCTCTACACAGCAGACTGAGGCATAAATATAGCAAATATTAAATGAGAGAGACGAAGCACATGCTGTGGGAAATTGAGAATTACAGAAGGGATCAAATTTCGAAGAATTTCACCACAAACCTCTCATTTTTTTCTTCTCTGTGGCGTTAGTTGCCTGTCAAAAACAAACAACATACAGTAAAAATGCACTGAGGACTGCAACAGATTTAATTTAAACGTACCTTGTACAAACACACGCTCAACAGGATTTATAACGATAAACTCTAATTGATCAAGACTTTTATGTGTACTGACTTGGACATAACTGTAGATGGACAAAATACGCCTGGTCCCTTTTCTCTCAAGATTCACATGAAACATCAAGCTTTGCTTCAAAGTTAAAGAAATCCTGGATCATCTCCTTCATCCAGAGCTAAATCAAACTTTAATGAGTTCTACTCTGGTCCACAAGCCATCCACCAGCAAAACCTCATGGAAATATGTCCAGTAGTTTCTGAATTATCCAACCAAACAGACTGTTATTTTTACACAGATGGAAAATACATCAAGCAAACAGACACCGCATCGACGACATATTGATTCATCATTCATTCATCTATCACTTGTTCCACATATGGCGGATCACGGGGGTTGCTGGAGCCTAACCCAGCAGGTTTGCGGGCGAGATGCAGGTGACACTCTGAGCACGATGCCAGTGCACTTTGGAGCCACACGTAATACAAATAACTACTCAGGCACACACTTACACCTAGGGGCATTTTGGAATAAGCAATTCACCTGAACTGCATGTCTTTGGAGGTGGGAGAAAGCCGGAGAACCTGGGGAGAACCCACACAGACACGAGGAGAACATGCAAACTCCGCACAGCAGGACTTGAAAAAAATTTAGATTGTCTTACAATTAAAAATTTTTTTACTCTGTGGTCAGGAGTACAAAGCAATAATGAAAAGCAATAATGAAACCCCTGTGACACAGGATTAAATAAGTAGAGAGTAGAGAGAGTAGAGTAGCACTTTATTTCCCTGAGGTTCCATCAGGGAAATTAACTTCTCTGTCGCACAAGTAATGCTGTTGCATCGCCAATGTGCGGGATTTTCTCCAGTGAGTAGTAAATTTGGTCATACAGACTCAAAACTTGTGTCAACAACATGCAAAAGCCCCCAAAAGGCTGCTGTAGATGATGGCTGGGCTCAGGGAGAGTGGATTCTGATCCTTTCTGTCTGGAGGAACAGGTTTAACCAACAATGTCTGGCTGTCCTGCTTCCAGTTGTAAAGTTTAAGTGATTCACTGAATTTTAAAAAAAAAATTGTAATCTGGTAAAGGTGGTGTATTTGTGAAATTAGTTTGTGAATAACAATTTCATATTTAATCACAGTGCCACCTGCTGTTTGGGAGGATCAAGTTCATACTGCAGGACAAGAGAAAGTACTGACCAACATAGAGCAGAAGAATCTAAACAACAGGTGTGTTGTGTATTTTTCTTTCTTTGGGGGAAATATTGTTTGTCCTTGTAACATAATTGTCTGTAGTTGTTCCTGTTTTTAAAAAAAATAATAAATCACTAATAGTATAATGTGCAGATTTTGAAACATATCTATGAATTCAGGGTGTCTGTATGTTATGTGACCAATTCTACATATAATAATGGGTAGTTAAATATAAAACAAATGCATTAAAAAAACATATTCCTCTTCTCCCAACCATGAGCAGTGCTTTATACTGTAAAACTCATTTATCCATACAGTGGAGTTGTCTAGGGTTTGTTTTGGGTATCTTGTCCATTATGAATTGCACACTGCAGAAAGCAGGGATCACTCTACTTGACTCTAACCAGAAGGCTTTGAATTATGGAATTTTATAGGTAGTGTTAATATAATCACTTGATCATACACTCACTTTATACACATTACAACCATGTTTTTAAGTTCGTAAATTGTTTTGCTAGAAAACAAATAAAATGAAGTTGTCATTTAATTCCATCATGTTGTGCTGGTAAATTCTCACTGCTGTGCTATCATATATCTCATGCCTTCTATATAATCAAGCTTTGTCAAGCATGTAATAAAAAGGAGTCAAATCATCTCAGGAGATAAAGTCTGATAGTCTGTTCCAGTTAGTTATGACAAAGACTCATCATTGACCAGAGCAGAGACAATATCTCATTCTGTCTGTTCAACAAACCTCTTAATTCACTGAGCTCTGAAACTTTCCTCTTGTGCCATTTCTGGAATCAAAGAACACCCATTTGTTGGGTTAAATGAGGTCCAGTGGGTTTTTGTCCCGATAGCGGTGTTTGTCTTTTTCTCTCAGAGCGACCTCCATGATCCTTCTGCATAGTCACATATACATAGATGTTTTAAGTTGCTTTGCAGTGGAAAGGGTTTGAGGCCAACAGCATGTCGTTTTTTTATTAGATGTCCTGAGTGCTTCAAATGTAACGTTGTATTACAACAAAATTATACAATAAATAGAGCAAAACAAAGAACAATTTATTAGCTTATGGTTATAAGGGGAATTTCTGGAAGGCCCTGCTTCATATTGTCAGTGTGTTTCTATTTCTAATTTTAGCCAACGTTAACATCATTAGAACACATACAGTATATAACTATATAGGGGAATACTGTGAAGAAAAAGATAGAGTTGTGTTACATCAATTTCATAATTATATTATCTTTATTTACATTATCTTGGCTTGTATGTCAACACTGGAGAACCTGGAAGAGACGTGTACCTAAAACTTAAGAAAAAAGAAATTCTTCATATTCTGAGGAAACTTTTGTGACCTTTCTCAAACATAATGTGTTTGCTCACCATGGTGTAAACTACCTCCTACACACTTATTTTACTGTCATTAATGGAAGTCATTGTTCTATTCTGCCCTCCCTTTTTTGTCACCTGATGGTCTCATGGACTGAAAATAAACACGCTGAATCAAAAAGAGAAATATCAAACGTGTCTAAAACTATTGTCTCAAAACAGGTTTTGCACCTGTGACCTCCTCATCCAAATTATCTGAAACAGCTGGTCTATTGTGATTTAGAGCTACGGCACAGATTTTTGCAGCTATTCCTGAAATTCTAGATAAAAATCAATAATCAAAAGTCAGCAAAATAAATACAAAAGTAGACAGACTTTATATGTCAATGTCAGAGTTATAAATCTCATTTCGTGTTGTTATTTAGTGACTCATTAAAACTGGCAAATCCCATTTCAAAAAGATTCTGCTATTGAACAAGTCTCTTCCTGAGTTCTTTTCCTGAGTTTTATTTTATTTTATTTTATTGCGCTATTGTTCAACCACTGCATTTCTGGGAACTCATAAAACTGAAATAAATTTCTTTTGGAAAAACAGTCCATCAAATATAAGTAACAATGGTAACATCTGAATTGTTTGTTACAAAAAGAATTTAATTTGATTTGTGTACATTACTTTTTCTTGTTAAGTATAACTTTATTAATTCTATTTGTTACTTACTTTTCTAACTGTTTATTCTCTTTTCTTGTATATACTGTATGAATATGTTTAGTACGTCATTTATTTATTTTTTTGTATTATGCACTCTATTAATATAAGTTGTGAATTCATGTTAATGGAAAAGTGAAGAAGGGGTAGGATTAAATAAGCTTATGCTTCCTCCTACGCCTTTTCGGACATGTTTTGTGTATTATTATTATTATTGCTATCTTGATTATTGTTGTTATTTACACATGTTTGAAAAAAAGCATTCATTCATCAAACATCATTTTCACATCATATCTGTTTCATTGGGAATCCATGCTGTGTTAAGCATCACTGTTACACAATTAGCATCTTAAAATGGTAACAAACATCTTCTCAACACAGATATTTTCACTGAAACGCTCCTTGGTTGTAATAAGTTAACAATTACCTTAAAAACATATATCTGTTATTTCATACGTTAGTTCATTCCTACTTTTCTTTTTATACGTGAAACAAAAAGAAAGTTTGATTCCTCTGGTGAACCACTCCATTTTCACCTGTAGAGCCTTATATCTTTCACATTATAGCACCTCAACTGACTGCCTCTCTTTGCCAGTCCCCCTCAAGCTTAAGGATTCATTAGTCCCTATAGACTCCAGTAGGCTAAACATATTGTAGTATTCAGCTGGTACTTATGTGTCATCTGTTATCTATTGAACTGGTGTTTGTGCTGAGCATATGAATGATAATCAGCCCTTTGTGTGCTCATAGAGGTGCAGCAAGATCTGCAGTCTGTGATGTTGCCTCAGGGGGAGATTAGGAGGGGCAGCCGACCCTCTGTGTCACGTCGACAGTCACAGCGCCCATCCACGGCTGGGCCAAACCCCACTGGGACTTTAAATCCTGTTACACTGTCAGCTAAAACCATCATTGGTATTAGAGATGTGTGGGTGTTTAAGTGTGTGTACATATTAAGTAAGGGGGCATAGTGTCTTAAACTATGAATTATTCATACCAAAAAGAAAAGGAGATATTGACTACATCTCCATAAACAGACTGCTCTCTTTATGTCATCAGGCACGAGATCTTTGGGTATAATTGCATAAAAGCCCCTGAAAATGTGCTTCTCCGGCAGCACAGCAGGCGCTGGTCAGTGTTATCATCGGGGCGAACTTGAGTGATGGCAATTGTTCCAACTTAATATCTTATAAATAATTTACTATTTCGGGAGCATCCCCATATCAAACATGAATGTTAAGAAGCTTTACCAAGCCCCAGCTGTATATTAGTCACTGATCACATCCAGTTGAATCATTTGATCTGTGAAGGAAAACAGATAGGAATGTGATAGTACACCTTATCAAGCGGCTATAAATGTATATTTTCTTTTTGCTTTGGAACGGTGCAAAACTGTGACAGAGTTTTTGTAATGTGAGTGTGCCATTTCCCTCCATATCTCAGTAACAAGTGATTATGGAGAACGAGATTCTTTGCACTTCTGGCCCGCGCCTCCAGAGGGAGGTCAAAACTATTTGTCAGTCTCCAGTTGGGATTGCAAATTAGGATGAGCCTCCCTCCGTGACGACCCACGAAACCTCTATTCCTATCCACAGGGTGACTGCTAAACATAATTTGAAAATTAGGACCTTTGATAACATCTTTATGTTAAGCAATGCATCAAGCTGCCACTACCATCCAGGCTACCTGCATCGTGAGATACAGTACAATTCTTTAGTGGCCAAGATTCAAAACAACAGAACATTTTGTCTATTTTATTTTCAGCCGAGAACAAGCTATTTGGCAAACTCTTTTTTAAACTCGTGATGAAAACATGTTGAATAACTGCTTAAATAAAATCGAAATGAAAGCAATATATTTGCATTAACAGCTTTTCAGAGCGTTAAACAAGGGACTAGTTAGTGGAATATATATATATATATATATATATATATATATATATATATATATATATATATATATGTTTATGTATATATATGATATATATGATATATATGATATATATATGATGTTTATATATATATATATATATATATATATATATATATATATATATATATATATATATATATATATATATATATATATATATATAATCTCGTTCAAGGGTTTAACTACTCCTAATTTGTACCAACAGTAGTTTAATGACGCAGCCTCATTACAGGTCCAGCTCTAATGGAGGATTAGTGGTGTGAACGGACACACTAGGCCTCTCATGAGGACACAGATCACCTCACACCGCCTCACACGCAGACCGTGTGTGTGAGGCTGAGGAGCTCACCTCAGAACCTGGATGTTTACCGGAAAGAGAACGAGCTGTCAAACAGGCGACACGTAGATAATGAATCCACAGACCACAAAGGATCCCGATTAGTTTATTCCCATAATCAAGATGACTTAAAAAGAAAGCACATAAATAAACTCCAACCTGAAGCTGTGATAACTTTGTAGGATCTTGATTGTCGTCATTATTGTTTTGTAGTTCGTGCCCTGGATTTTATGTTCATTTTTGTCAGAGGACTATACATGGAAGAACAGAAATCATATCCCAATATTTACTTACACATTAGGGTCCAGTTCCTTTGAAGGTCTTGTTCAGAGAGCATTAAAGTGAAAGAAAATGTTTTCTTATTACTTAATTCAATCAGAACGCGAGGCGGGGGCTTGACGCGCTGCACATTGGGCTTCTCTATGACAGAGTCGCCTTTGTTGCGTCTATCCGCCGCTGTCACACACTTTAATTCGACTCTCTTTCTCTCTCATTGAAACCCCTCCACAATGACATTCAATAAGGGCCGCAGAGTGAAAACCTGGTTATTTTTACATATTCTTTCCCCCAACTCGGCAGGGGCCCGAGCAAAGGAATTAATCAGTGCTCTTTAACAGCACTGCCTTCAGGCAATGACTTGTCCTTTTTTTTGTGCCCAGAAATGACACATTAACCTTAAAATGGGTATGCATAAACTTTACATTCAGCTGTTCCATTTGTGTTTGCGTACAACTGTGAGTGAAGTAGCCACACGAGTGAAAAGGACTTTGTAACACGCAGATAGATAAATAATTAACAACTTTGCAAAAATCAGTATAAGAATGGTAGTTTTAAAAATGTGTGCGCACACTTGTTTGTGAAGAGACACTCCATCAAACAAAAGCATGTTTGTGAAAATAAACGACAGGAAATCAGTTTTTAATTTACCTGATATGGTGGATAATGAATCTACTTAAACGTGTGCAAATATTTCTGAAGTTTTCACGCAGGCAATCTGTCCCGACTTTGACTTGTGCTACTTGATGGTTAAGACAAAACTTGAATACGCATGAGCTTTCTGTATGTGACAGAAACGTTTTCTCTCTGAAATTTAAGCTCTGCTCGATGATAAAATGAGAATGATGATAAAAGGGAGAATGGGCAGTGCCGCCTCTTGCGGCGTGGGTGGGGCTGACAAGAATAGACTACATTATGCAGTTCATTTAGTTAACAAGTGAAATAATGGGGAAGCGTGCAGTGGGAATGCCGAGAGAAAGGCACAAAACCCTATTGAGAGCTCTTGGCCGCTTACAGCGTAACCGTCACATGGCCGAACCGAGTCCACGGCGACTATTTAAGGAGCGTCGGCGAGTCTTCAGCACCACTTCGCTGTCCACCATCTCGAGGAGAGCAGGGTGCCACAACGACGCGCTTCGACTTTAACCACGCTGATCAACAAGTTTGCGAACATGCCGAGGTCTTTTCTCGTGGATTCCTTAATTTTAAGGGAGACCAGCGACAAAGGGAACGAGAACAACCCACCTTTATTCCCTTACGCCATGCATTCGCCGCACAATGGGATACCGGGCTCCTGCCACTCCAGGAAAGCTGGGCTGCTGTGCTTCTGTCCGCTTTGCATGGCCGCATCCCAGCTCCATCCGTCACCACCGACGCTGCCACTTCTAAAGGCGTCCTTTCCTCCCTTCAGCTCACAGTACTGCCACTCGGCCCTGTCGAGGCAACACTCTTCATCCAATAGTGTCAACCTCAGCCACGCACCTGCGATATATCAGGCTGCGTACTCGGTCCCTGATCCGCGACAGTTCCACTGCATCTCCATTGGTGAGTAGACGCAGCCGCTTTTGGCTTTCATCAAGTGATAGAAGACAAATCTCGCCTTTTTTCACAATACAAACCATAACTGACATGACGCTAATCTCTTTTATTTCTCTCAGAAAACACCAACGGAAAACTTCAGAGCAGCAAGCGCATGCGCACAGCGTTCACCAGCACGCAACTTTTGGAGCTGGAACGAGAGTTCACTTCCAATATGTATCTCTCCAGACTGAGGCGCATCGAGATCGCCACATACCTGAACTTGTCTGAGAAACAGGTGAAAATCTGGTTTCAGAACCGCAGAGTGAAGCACAAAAAGGAGGGCAAGAGCAGCGGCCAAAGGACTGGATCACATAGCTGCAAATGCTCGTCTCTGTCAACCGCGAGATGCTCAGAGGAAGAGGAGGATGACATTCCCATCTCGCCCTCCTCGTCCGAAAAGGAGGACGTGGACCTGTCCGTCTCCCCCTGAACTCTGCCCTGCCTCCTCTTTGCAAGATTTGAATTTCTTGTTTTTGATGCAGCCAAAAAAGAGAGACTGATCCACTTGTGTTCAGTCGTCTGTAAATAGAAGAGAATATTTAATCAGGGAGTTTCCCTGATTATTGTATAGCTGTATACATGTTGTACGTTTTGTATGTAGTTTTTTCTGAAAACGGTCAATTTGTTGTTGCCAATCTGATGACTATGGTAGGCATATTTGCTAAAACAAACCCAAATGACAAAAATAATAGCAAACAATGTTAATAATTTGGGGAAGAAAGTATTTTGTATATGTGGTTATTGATTGTATACTGGTTATTCAGTCTATGTGGATGGAACTGTGACTTAAAATATGAAAAGATACCGAGAAAATCCCTCAATGAATTCACTCTGAAATTCTATCTTCAATGTAATTGAAAAATATTTATTTATTTAAAAATGTTGATACGTAAATAAAAATATTTCTGAGCGGCAGAAGTTGTCCTGTGGTTTACATGTTTTTATGTTTGCGCACCACTGGGTGCGCACGGGGACGCGTGTAATCTCAGATTGATATAGTAAATTTGGACGTTTAATTGAAGTTTCATGTTAACACGATTTTGTAATGACATTATCTGATAATGATAAAAATACCGTGTGTTAGTATTTGACCAAAATGATAATGGATCACATCTCCACATAAATAAATTTGCCGTGGCTGCACTGGATGCAGTGCACTAATTCGGGTGCAGGACTATACGCTTCTTTCCAATGCGAAAACAGGGTTTGATCGTTTTAAATTAAAGGAAATTGACCAAGATGTGCTTGATGTTGGAACACAGAAGTCACTCATATGGTTTGTATATTTTGCTGGAAGGTCCAAAAGTGACAACAATGATAAAAGTAATGTTTTTCAGACAGTAACAAACACTGCAGATAAACTGTATCTTGGAGGAGCACATTAGATCACATGAGCTGACTCCACCGTGGAGGAGTGAATCAAATACTCAGTAGTCTTTATCAGTACAGGTGATACATACATTGGTGTGGGGTCCCTTTATATTTTTCCCAAGGGGACACTCAACCTCACTGCGTCTAAAATGGAGCCCCATTCAGGTTTCATCCCGAAACGATCTGTCTCGTGCAACTGAGTAAATAATCACTCTGGGTGTATAATTGTGCATTAGCAATGTGCATATCTTAAGATATCGATCAAACATGAAAATTAATGAGGAAAAGACACAGTCTGGTGTCAATGACCCATATTCTTGTTATTGTTAAGGTTTAGGTTTACTGAGCTCCTGGTGAGTTATTGAGCCACTAACAGACTCTTCAACTCGGATAATATTATTTTTAAATAAAACATAATTACCAATTAGCGTATAATAGAATTTGATTGCAAATCGTTATTTCTACAAAGAGAAATAATGTGCCATGCGCAACGCAGTGTCCTCAACCTTAATTTGAGTTTTTTGCCATTCTGGTTAAAATTTATATCAAAAAAATGTGTGATATTCTAAAATTAATAGCATTGCAACTGATTTCTGACATTAGAGCTAATGGAGTTTAGTGTACAGTTCCACGTTTGGTCCTTTACGCACCACTACAGCTGCTCCCCAACTAAACCTCTGGCTATTAGAATTACATTTATTATACTGGATAGGCTTTAAATTTTATTTTCCCCCTTGTATGCGTATATTCAGACTTTTTAAGGGGAGTGAAAACTGTTGTTAAATTGCTTACAGTTCGTTATCCGCACCGGTGTGCCTTCTTGGACGTAAAGCTTCTCTTGTAAACTTTCATTTAATTGTTCACTTATCCATTTTAACTAAACTCTAATATTTGCATTTGTTAAGATATGGGATTAGACTATTTTGTTAATTGCACCAAAGAGCCCCATTTTGCTCACATCGTCCTCTGCAAAGCGCCCTTTATCCATTCAATAGCCCGGGGGTACGCGCCCTGGGGGAGCTTATACCCTCGGTGCTCCAAATGCTCAATTTATTTATTCTTAATTTTGTGCCGATCAATTCATTGAAGCAAAAAGGACTACGGTGTCTTTTGTAAAGAAATAAAAGGGAATTGTGGACGTAACCTTGACGGAGCTGAGAGAGGGCTCCCCTGACGCTGGAGAGCCGCTTGAGTCAACAGGCGCCTATCTAGCAGACTCGCCCTTGTCTTTATTCTGGCTAATTTTTTATTTACGGCTTTTCTTTGACATGTCTCTTATCTATCAGATTAAAAGAACAGCTTGTAACAAATCAGTCTGCACGATTTACAACAGCATTAAAAAGGGACAAAGGGAGCAGGCAGTCAGTACCTGAGAGTCTGGTAGACGGCGCGGCGCTGCAGCTGATTCGATGGTTTGAAAATACGCACGAAACAAAATACTTGAATCCTGAAAAAGAGCCTTTGTACGTTTCTTTAGAAATCAAGCAATTCTGCATGACAAAGGACAATTAATAAGCCGTCTTTTCACGACCAGCAGCTGGTTTCCCCGTCAAGGAAAGTTGGAAAAAATTCAGACTGAATGCGCGCAAAAGCCCTTTGCGCGCAGACAGCAACCCAAGGTGACCCATTTGGCACAGTTAAAATAACCAAGCCGAGGTAAAAGCGAGGGAACTGTCAAAAACATTTAAGCTGAAATATCTTGAAATTGCAAATCCCTTTATGTGGAGGGACGCTGCCGATGTGGGTTAGTCGTACAAAGGAGGTGGTTAAGTTGGAGAGGCTTTGGAAACGGACACGTGGCTTCTCAATGAGAGCTCTTTTGGACCCGCGTGGCTTGCTGTGGCACTGCACATTCAAATACAGTACTCTCAACTTATCCAGCTTGGTCAATAGATGCAGTAAACGTAAGATTTTAACTTGTTATTTTCAACAAAATAAACTTTTAAAAAGTTGAATGCATTCGTAACGTGTTTGTTTACTCACTTTTAAAGGGCCAATACCTGCTCTCCAAGCTTCCCATCTCCCTTGAGACTGCAGAAAAGTGAGTTATCGTTGGAGGAAGGAAGTTTATGTTCACCAGGACACTTTTGAATGAGAATTTAATGGTTCAGTTGTTTATTTTCGTGTCTCATTAATTTATGTTTCTGTTGTTTTTGTTGTTTTCTTAATGAAAACAATATATATATGATATTTAAATATAGAAATATAATCCTGTTTATGTTAAGTACAGTTAAGATTTTACTTTTAACGTGGTGAATGTACCAAACATTTGATTCCCTTTAAAAGTAATTTTCTGTTAAGCTTCAACCTATCAACTCCACCTGCAGTGATAGACTGGAAACACTTTCAGATGCACTTGATGATTTTTTATTTTTTGGTGACTGTGATTAAGGTAGATAAAGTGGAGCAGCAACATGTTAAATTATGGAGCTGTTAGAGCTGTCAAAGCGTGCTTAGCCTCCTGAAGTGGCAGTGGAGGAAAGCGCTCGCCATTGCCTTGAACTCCGACTGTTTTCACCTGCAACATTTGAACCCATTCAGCTGTATATAATCTGTTTAACAGCCAATCAGTAATGTAAGATGAAGGGCTGGTACGCAGCTTCACTTTTACTCAGTTCCCCCCTGCCTAATTGAATATTCAACGCGCGCACCGCACTCTGCTGGCCTTTTTCAGTGTGCTAAGAATGCGCCTTTTTAATGCTCGGCCCATACACAAGCTGTGTCAAAGGTCGGGAAATAATGAACTGCGCAGAACATGGAAGTGACCTCTGTCAGCGCCATCAAATTGAATGATCCTGAATGGGATTTTCGTCAAACTATAACATGTGACATTTAGATAAAATTACAGTTTTTTCCTGACATTTCTTGACACGCCACCTTAAATGACGAGCACATATAATATATACTATCATAATTAGAGTCTAAAACGAGGAAAGTGGTGAGGAGAAGCTCAACTGATCAATTTCTCCAATAGGATTCATCGTCTTTTTGTCTGCACACCATGACCTGACAGCTGTTAAAATCGAATCCATCATAAAACTGCATTTCAAAGTCAGATGTGATAAAGTTTTCCGAATGACATCGCTTTTACGCGCTCCATTATAAGGTTTGAATTTATTTTTCAAAGGATGACAGACAATGTCGCGCGTAATATCGACCCTCTCTTCCACGTACACACGCTAAAGTTGGAGCAAGGTTCACAGATCGGTGAAGACGAGGGGCTTCTCAGCCGCGGTGCTTGTGGTGTGTTGGTAGTTCTTCGGTATCTGATCAGAGACTGTCCTCTCAGCGTCTCCGGCTTGCGGCTCAGTGGTTTGTTCAGATGTGCCGTGTGGAGCAGGAGCGTCATCTGCTGGCTAAGACTTGAGCCTGCCGATGACCGTCAAATTGTATGAACATGCTCTGGTGAATTTTGACAAAAACATCCTTTATGTAAAGTGGTTACTATGCAACTAACACAATTATACCCTAGATGCATGTAAAGTCAACATATGACTTCAAATACCAGTGTGCTGTTGGCCAAAAGGCTTCAAATCTACCTCATGCAACTTGATGCAGACTCACAAATGATCTGCAAAGGGCCCCATCAGTCTCGGGGCCCCCTTTAATTCTCCTCATTCACCACAGAATCTTTTATATTGCCCCACTCAATGAGGTGCTTATGAAGGACTGTATGAAAGTAACAACCTCCTTTGGAATTTGAGGGGAAACTGAGGCATTTCCATAATTAAATGTTGTCAGTTGAGTGTCATTCAACCTGACCCAACAAGCCAGACCTCCACATAAGCACTATTTGGTCAAACATCATTAAATATTTGCAAATCCTGTGAAAGTGTTTCCATAGGTATGAGCTCAAATACACCAGAGGGAGAAAGGGCGAGTTCAGTGTGTGTATTAAACCTGCTGGTAACACCCACACACTGGAGAGCAACATCTGTTTGTCACAGTGGAGACCTCAAGCAGCATTCAACAAAATAAAACTAATTCATAGTTAGAGTTGATTTGTGATGGTGTGTGTTTCATTGAAAGCCATGTGTTAATACAGCCAATGACAAATTGTGTGACTTTCGGATCTTTTTATTCTCATAGTTTTCTGTTGTAAACTCATCAAGTGTCTTATATACATTACTTGATATGACTTCATCAGATGATTAAGGCACAACTCTAAATTCAGAATGTCTCTTCTTTTTTTTTTACTATGAATACTGTCCAGTCAATCGTGTCCAGTATCAGTATGTATACAAAACAAACAAGCAAAAATATCTCATAATTTTATATAAAAAAACTTATCAGTGATGATATTCATCTAAACTACAATATAAACACACTCCGCCTCATGCTACAGTCACATCTGCATCTTTAAAAGATATACCAGAACTTCCTTCATCATCCAAACCATGTTCTGCTCAGGAGCAGAGGGTAGAAACGATAGATTCTGTGTTTGTAAAACTCACAGAGAAGAAACAAAAACCTGGAGAGACCATCATCTAACTTTGATTGAAGGCCCCATCAAACTCAAACATGTGAAAAATACAGCCAGTGTGCACACACTCAGACTGCAGTTGACTTTGCAGAACATCAGGTGGGACGGCTCTTTATTCTTCCACTCGTCATTGGTAAAAAACAGAAGAAAACATTGCATAAAAACAATGTAACCACAGGAAATAGATACGCATGGATTAAAGTTCTTCCTCAGGTAAATACTGTTGATTACGTTTGTGGTATATTTAAAAATGAAAATGACATTCCCTTAAAAAAATCACATTAACATCAGCTTATCACAGAGCTAATAGCTACACTGAGTGTATGCAGTTTAAGAAATAAATAAATTAATCTAAATAAACTCATCTATTTCATCTAATTAAAGGCTGTTTAACAGTTTTATTATCAATACTCTAGTTAACCATATATTTTTTTTAACAGTTTACCATTCATTATCATTCATTCATTTAGCTTCATTTCAGATATACTGTATAACATGTTGTAGTATGAACTCTGGCTCTTCTTTGGTCTTTACTTTCAAATAATCTAACTATTTCTCTAAAGAATGAAGCTCAATTCTAGATAAAGTTTTAATTAGTTTCAATTTTATCCAGATCCTGAGAGAACAGAGAGTCCTGCAGAAGCAGTCACATCAAAATGTTATAAAGATGTAAGCATAAGAAGCCTATGAACTGACATGAGTTGCGCTCAACACCCCCAGTGACTCACTGATGGCCTGGTGACCTCTGAGCAGTAAACGTGGATTTGCACCACATGCCTCTATCTGGACTCACTTTTCACTGAAAGGGAAAGCAAAAGTTAAACAATATCTCTTTGTTCTAAATGGCATCACAATTAACTAAAACGAAATTACTGGCTGACGTCAACTCCTTAGAAAACTTCTTAATAAAGTAATTAACCTGTAATCGGTCGAGTCTCCCCCTGCTGGCCATTAGGAAGAATGCAGATTGACTGGTCAGACTGCTTCCACCTACAGTATTTCATAACAAATTAATCTAGTTTTTCCTTGATAATTACTTGCGATCCTTCCTGGCAGTGTGAGTTTAGCACCACGCATACTGTTAAAGGGTAGACTGAGATTTACTGCAACTCGACATGAGTTAATCTTTTTAATTACTTGGAGTTAAGCGGAATGTTTGTCAAATCATAGATTCATCAGCTGACAGCAAGTTAATTGTTATTAGTCAGTTGTTTATATATGAAGCAAAAATATCACTGTCACCGGTTCCTTTTAAGCATGTAAAGTCTGACAGTAAACTGAATATCTGCTGTCTGAAGAAATTAACTTGGCTTCTGTAAAACTGTGATGAAAAATTTTTTTCTTCATTTTTTCACCATTTTTGGTCCTTCATATATCAAACTGTTATTCATTAAATCAAGAAAATAATCAGCAGATTAATGAGTAATGAAAAAAAATCATTACTCGCAGTTCTAGAAATCAGTCAGCAATAAATGGCTTTCACATACCTCATGACTACCGCAGCTCACCTACAAATACTTCATGGCTTTACCAGAAAAAATACCCAGGTGTTATGTAGACTTTATCTATTTACAAACCCCCCAGTCTCATAGTCACTGACTGTATCCCCAAATCACTCAATCTGCCTGTGGCTCCTGCTGTCAAATATCATTGACCTCCTCTGTGGCTGGTAGAAGCAGCTGGTTGAGGTTTCCAGTCTCTGTCCGCTTTTAGGAATAGTCATTTTATTTTGAAGCGTAATAACGTCTGGCGCTCTGACGTTCTCTGCCATCTCCTTAGGAAAGACATTACCCACTGATGTGTCATTCAGGCTCTTGATGGATGAGAGAAGCTTGCCATCATCTCCTGGAGGTGGGTAGTCCATGATGGGGAAAGGAGGGCTGAGCAGGATAAGACTTTGAGGTCTCTGTCTGTTCCTGAAGGATGATTTCTGTAAGAGGTTCCCTCTGCTGAGCCTGGGACAGTCCATAAAGACATCCAGAGTGGGTGTGTGTCTCCTTGTTATTACTGGCAGCTCTGGAGTAGATGTGGTCATTACATTCTCCATGTATTTCTCAGCGTTTGGAGGTTTGGGTGCAGGTTCTTTATTCTCCAGCTCCTCCTTCAGATTGGACATAATCACAGGAGGTGCAGCGTCGTGTTTCTCTGCGCTCATTTTAGGATACACCTTCTCTTGATCTCTTGCATCCAAATCATTATCATATCTGGAATGAGGTATCTGACTGTATTGCACCCTTGGGGGGATGACAGGAACAGCTTTGGCTTGGCACGTTTTGATCATGAAGGCTGTTCGAACGGACGACACGCTGACCGGGGCTGAATTCCTGCGTAAAGGCGCCTGTCGATCGCTGAGAAACAAGTCCAGTTCAGAGGGAAACCCATTGTTTGGGGTCCCAGATGTGGTCAGAGATCCCCTTAGACAAGATGAAAACTCTGACGAATTACAATTTTGCTGATTTGAAATGTCTCTGATGTATCGATGCCCCATGTCCAAATTAAGAGAATAAGGCCTGTGTTTAGAAAAGACATTTTCCTCTCTTCTTCCTGAAACAGTTCCATCATGAGACATCTGTCGGTGAAACCCCTGAGATGATGCCGTAGTCTTCTGTTTGGTTGTGCTGGATTTTCCTGAATGAAGTTGTGCTCCATTGTTGCTATTTACAGTGACACGTGTCATTATTGATGGCACATTCGTCCAGTTAGTTTTTGGTTTGGTCTGAGTAATGTTTCCTGAGATGCGTTCAGTGGATTTAATGAGAGATGGTTTGATATTTTCAACTGGAGGAGGCGACGTCTTCCTTTCCTCTGAGGTCCCCTCAGAGGAAAGCGTTTCCCTACAAGGGTGGAAGGGTGACAGCTGGTTGAACAGCTCCTCTACGTCCGGTGAGTGGAGAGGACTCGTAACCCACTGCTTGGTGAAGCTGAGATCCTCCCAAGGCTCCACCAAGTCCAGATCTTCCGAGCTGCAACCGCATCTCTCCTCATGGTCGAGGTGCGGTAGCATCAAAGTGTTGCGTTTCTCCTCCAAACACACCGACAGCCTTTGAATGACTTCCAACTCAGGAATCATCGTCTCCTTCTCTCCATTAGAGGAGCCATTTGTTTCTCCAGGAGGAATTAAGTGTGTTTCTGTTTTTTTGTCGATTTCGTCTGATACTGGAGGATCTTCTATCGTCAAAGCCATCACCTCTTTTTCTGAACAGGTTTCCCCTAGCGGAAGCTGGCACTGTTCACTTGGAAACGAGTCATCTTTGTTTAATGATTTGATTTTTTGATGCAGCATCTCCTCTTTTTCAGTCTTCATGGCAGCAGGTTGTGACTTTTCCCTGTTTTTGTCAAGAAAAAATGAGATGTCCGACTCTGAGGGTTGTTTCTTTGCAGAAGTTGATCCGGTAGCAATTCTATGATTACTCAGAGATGTGTTTGAAGACTGCTCGCTAAATAACAAAGAAAGAGACGGAGAGCTGCGACTCCATTTGGAATTAATGTCCATTGTTAAATTTTTGACCTTACAGGTGCTCTTGGAGCTGAAAACAGGTTCAAAAGTCTCATGTAGGAGGTCAAATTCAGGTTCAACTATCTTCAGTTCTTGATGGAGGTCAGACCACAACTCTGTTACAGTGGAAGATCTCTTGCCCTGGAAACATATAAATTAAAGCAAAGATAAAAGGTTGAAACAAGATATAAGAATCCCTCACATCATCATTCAAGAAGATTGAGGAATAGAAAAAAACATGTGTAGTTCTGTTCTAACTTCACTTACCGTTTGTGGTGCTATGGTCCGGTTGTGCAGTTGTTCCCCTGGAGACTGAGCTAAGTCATTTTCTGTTGTAAGTGTATAACATGATGATTCCAATTCAGAAGTGTCCATCTCCCTTTGAGGTTTTTGCACCACTTCTTTAATTGCATCTGAATGAAAAAGTTATTTTTTACTACATGCTTGTTGTACATAAAGTGATAAAATACCAGCCTAGAATCTAGCCAGACCTTCATATTCACTTGAAAAATAAAATATGTCCAGTATATAAATGGAATGTGATAAAGGAAGCTGTCCTTACCTTCTGGCAGGACTCTAGCAGTCGGTTCCTCTGTGTTTTTCTTCTCTGTTCCTTCCTCTTTGTTCGCTTCCACTTGGTGGAACGTGTTGCTTTTTCCACTGCTCTGCTCTGACGTCTCTTTGCAGGGTTTCAGAGTCGCTGCTTTATCCTTTGCGTGTCCCCTGCATGGCATGCTATTGGAGCTGATAACGGCTGACACACGCAGGGGTACAGATACAGCAAATGGCTCAGATATGTTGACTGCTCTACGTTGATGCCTCGGTGAGGATTCCAGTGGGAAGAAGCTTCCTGGGAAGGATGGCCGAGAGGAGCTGTTGGAGGAGCCCGAGTACAGCATCCTCCTGTTTTTTGGAGAGGTGGGTTTGTAGCCAGTGAGTTCATCACTTTTATATACTTTCAGTTGTTCCGGCAGAGTTTTTTGTGGAGGTGCAGAGGCACCTGGTGACGCCTTCTGGTTTGGGCTAGTGCTCCAGCCACCTGTCGCCCCTCCTGCCTTATTGCCCTTAAACCCAGCGTTCTGATCATGTTCACTCAGATCGTACAGCGAGTCAGATCCCAGTGTTCTGGATTTCACATCTGGAACATAAATGCCACTAGAAGGACTGCTTCCTGTTCGGTCATCATCTGCAGGAACAGTACCACACGTTTAAGAAATTAAAATTCACAAATATTACACTATTATATTAATTTAGTTTATATTTAAATCACCATATGAAGGTTTAGCCCCACCTGTTGGCAAGGAGCACAAGGACTCCATACTCCGAGATGGACGAAGAGCTGTTTTCTCTGTGGAAAATATATGTTCACAACTTTACAAAACATTTGGAGGGTGTAAAAGAACACATCTAGGAATATTTATAACAGGACCAATTTTCTACAACTTTTTTTTGGCTGATTACAGTGAGGACTGGGGCCTATCCCAGTTGCCATTGGTACATGACGGGTCAGCAGTTCACATTCTGGTGACACAAAGATCCACTTGTTTACAGCTCCTCATTGTTCTGTCATGAAACCTGTTCTCTTCATACACAATAAAGCTGCACGTTTGTTTCCCTCTTCGGCTTTGACAGTGAGTCATTCATGGTTTTCCACTCTACCTGTTAGCCCTGGTGCTCGTATGAAGACGCTACCATTTCGGCTCAGTTTTCCCTTTGAGTCCATGGACCGACCCAGGTTGAATATGGACCTCCACTTCTTTGATTTTCCAGAAAACTTTCTCCTAACAGATTAATATACATTATTAAGCACAGATTGATCTGACAGTTAGAAAAGAATACACACAAAATGTAATAATCATGCATGCTTCAGACACTGAAGCCAGATCTGTCGCACTTGCTGTCTGATATGTCTATGACTGTGTGATAGAGGGCGGCGGTGCTGGTATCAGGCAGACTGTTCTCCCGCTGGCGTTCTTTATGCACAGGATGGTTTGGACTTAAGGAGCGAGCCTGGGCTTCTTCCAGGCTCATCAGTTTCATTGGCCCACACTGACCACTGATGGGGAGTGTTGCATACTTCTCCCCACACTTCAAAGTCAAACCTGGAGAAGCAAAGCAACTCATTTTTAAATAGATACGAACACGTACTTTAACCTTATAGATCTCCTTCCAAGTAATCTGCTTATAGTTTATAAATATCACCTTCTCTGGGTTTGATCTGCACAGATTCACTGCTGAAGATCTGCTCTGTGTGGTTTAGAATGAACTCCACCACTGACTGTTGTATCCGCACCGCCTGAAAAGCCATGTCTCCATTACCCGAGGATTCCTCTATGTCTTTGGATCTGAGAAAATAAAAGATAATGTAAGAATACTTCCTTATTAATGCACACATGTCCTTCTGCATTAACTGAAAATAATTTTTATTTATGTGTATTTTTGAATTAAGTTTCAAGTACACAAGAGAACGGTCAGCTCACCTTAACAGATTTGGAGCCCAAACCAGGGCCAGGTTTCGAGTATGCATGTTTGTCTGGGCACTTAAAGTGGCAAGGTGGGCCAAATGTTTAGTGAGGTACTCCAGAGTCCTGAGGAGAGTCAGCAAACACAGCTTGTTAAATTTATTACTGCATTATTTGTGAAATAAAATAAAATAAAATAAAATAAAATAAAATAAAATAAAATAAAATAAAATAAAATAAAATAAAATAAAATAAAGGGCGGCACAGTGGCGCAGTGGTTAGCACTGTTGCCTCACAACATGGCGGGTCCGGGTTCGAGTCCTGCTCTGTGCGGAGTTCGCATGCTCTCCCCATGTCCGCATGGGTTCTCTCCGGGTTCTCCGGCTTCCTCCCACCTCCAAAAGCATGTGCGTCAGGTTGATTGGCCCGTCCCAAATTGCCCATTTTGAGTGTGTGTGCGTGTTTGTATGTCTTTGTATGTGGCTCTGTGGTGCTCTGGCGTCGTGCCTGGAGTGTCCCCCGCCTCACGCCCTATGCCAGCTGGGATAGGCTCCAGCTCCCCATGACCCGCTACAGCGGATACAGCGGTGGTACATGAAAATGAATGAGTGAATGAAAATAAAATAAAATAAAATAAAATAAAGCAGAGTTTCACCTCATGTGAGGTGTTGGCAGTTCTCTGACAACCCTTTGAATATATAGAAGCCTCTCGTGATCTCCCTGGACCTTGACCACTTCCTGGATGTAAAACACAAAGTATACATGTCAAAATAACATCACATCCCTGATTGATAACTACAAAAATTTATTTGGAAATGTAGATTTTTCTTCAATAAAATAGAAAATATTGATGTAAAAATGTATGGAATCTGTTTCTGTATCCATGAGTTCATTCCTCTTAAAGCAACTTGGGGAGAAAATGTTCTCGGGTCTGGTATTTATTATACGATACATGTGCCAACTTTTCCCAGAATGATGAAGTACTTGGGCATTCAGGCAGCTCAACACGTATAAATGCCAAAGTATGTGAATAGTTTATCAAGGTACAACGAAAGCATGAGCCAGGTTTGTTTTCTGTTCCCTTCTCTCCTGCTCCCCTCTAAAGTCTCTTTGACCAAGGAAAACCCGTAAATGGGATTTGAATGTACTCACAGTGAATTTGCTGTATAGCTCGTAAGTGAGTAGTGGATTGGGTAGCTCCCTGAAGTACAGCTTACATAAGGAACCCACACAGTGGATGTCCTGGAGGTACACTTCCTTCGTAAGGTCAGGGCATGCCTCAGAACTAAATTCCTGCCTACACACACACACACACACACACACACACACACACACACACACACATATACACACACACACACACACACACACACACACACACACACACACACACACACACACACACACACACACACACACACACACAACACACACACACACACACACACACACACACACACACACACACACACACACACACACACACACACACACACACACACAAACACACACAGGCACACACAAACAGAGTTAGTTGAATGCTTTAATTGTTTAATACACATTTGAGGTAGCTACACTTATGTAACATTGTTGGATTGAAGTCCGACTTTAGCACAATGTTGTTTGAACTTAAATGTAATACAAAATAATAGCTATTAGATCACATATAGCTAAAAATTTGATTTGTGACATTAACAGCTTTAACTGATGTCTGTGTAGGTTCTCAGTTATGGTTATCCAAAGCTGCTTATCCAGCTTTGGATAACAGCTTTAATAATTACAGCCTCAAACAGTGTCTGAGTGTCTGTTGAGTGTATAGAGTTGATATAAAGTATATACTAAAATTCAAACAATCACACTAAAATAAAACCCTGTTTGGTTTTGTTATTAATTACTGTGTAATAATTTCTATGACCTGTTTTTTTAATGCCCTAATTGAAGCCCAATTATCAGATCAAATTGGAGATTGGAATTTGGAAATTTTCCTTCTGTGGGGCAAATAAAGGCTTACCTTATCTTATCTGAAATATCCACAATTTATGGGACTATCAATATCTGAATGCTTTTACTTGACTAATTCCTTACATAATGCATTGATTAGAAAATGCATTGATTTATTTGGCTCTGAGCCAGCATCCCACCCTACACAACACTTTCTGATTGATGAAACATCCTGCCCTTGACCACTAAATAATTGTTTCCAAACCAGCATCTAATAAAACAAATGTAGTGGAGTAGACCGGTTGTGTGTGATCAAAATATACAAGAGAGAAAATAAAGAAGCCAAACAGTCTCACACAGTACTTGTGTAAATTTCAGTAACATTCTATTTCTGACATTCTAAATATTGACACTAAGACTTAAAGGACTATCATTTCAGGTACATCAGTGTTACCAGTACGAGATACGGGTACCTGAGACGCTGGATATTTGAGGTGACCCCTGACAGCCTGTAGATCCCGTCCACAATCCCATGTTCCTCAATAAATTCTGCACATTTTATCAGAACCTGAGGAACTGAAGTTTAGAAACCATGTTAATCATATGTTGTTTAATAACCATGTCACATATGATGTCCTGTTATAGCTCTTTTACATATATCTGCATACTAGATATGATCTCAATATAAATTGAAACCATGAGAAGGACACAAGTGTAAATATAATTTTTCGGTGATAACAATGCACCTAAGTTTGCCATCAAGCTATAGGGGTTGTTCCACTGTGGTCTGTATTCCTCAGGGCCGCTGATTGTAGGTGGACTTTGGCAGGAAGTTAAAAATGGTTTGTTTGTTTCAGAGGAAGGTTGACACACCCAATCCTTGTAGATGGTATTACTTACGACATTTCCTCTAATAGAAAACGGCTTTTGAAATGTTACCAGTGACCTGCAGTACTGAACAGAGCATAACCATCTGTGCTCAGCAGCATTTGACCGCACCATTAAAAAATACCAGCAGATTGGACTGTGGCTCTGAGCTGAATCACAAGTGAACATGAAAGTAAATGCCAGGTTCACAGTTTACATGAGGAAACAAAAACTTAAAGACTTAATGCATTTTATTATTTTTTAGACAGACCGACAAGATCAGATTCAGTGTTGATTAAACTATTGTGAAATAGCAGAGGAGCTATTTCAAATATAAACAGCTATTTATCTTCTATTCTGTAGAAGATATTCTATGTCTTCTATTAAGATCAAATATATTTTCATAGTGTTTCATAATTTACCTTAATTTTTACTTTAACATGGACCAACAAACTGATTTTTAACTTGTAAGCTGTGATGAATAATTGATTATGTTTGGAGCTCAAAACCAGATACAGCATATCCATGTATGGAATTTAACAGTTAATATGTCAAAATTGTCCATCAACCAAATGTTTAGAGTGTGGCTTCCATATGTTGAATCAATCACAGAGCATTAGACCGTATAAATGAAAATCAAAAATTTTCCCCATGATGTCCTGACATTTAATTGGCCAGCTGGTTGTACAGTGATATCATATAGTCCAGTAGTATTTCCACATCTCTTTTTGGTAAATCCGAAACTAATCATGCAACAAAAATTTATTATCAGCAGAATTCTCAGTTGTCAGAATTCCCTCTGTGAACCTGACATTTACTTTCTCACCTGTTGACCTTTCAGTGACATAAGTTGGAAGATAAACTACAATGAAGCCTTTGGTGCGTCTGAGTCTCTGAACTGAGTGAATCATGCAGTAACTGCATTTTGTAGACTAACAAACAAATCACGTCTGATTTTGACTGATTTAAAGACACTCTAAAAAAAAACCCACATGAAACACAGCGATGCATGACATGTGCTAAGATTTCAAGTTAAGGTTTGGCTCATTTACATTAACAGATGTGAGTTATTTGTTTTAAATTATAGCTGCTGCTCAGGAGTCGGCCTTACAGTGAACCTTAACAATCTCTTTCTGGCAGGTTTTAAACACCAGGTTTATGGCAGTGCTGCAGTTTGTTGACTTTAAAGGTCTCAGGCCAGGCTGACAAAACCCTGTGACAAAAGCGACAAAATGTTTGGTCATCAGCCTATTTGCTTTTTTGAAACTAGAAGACTTTGCCAAGACCAATATCTGAGGACACCAAAAAAAAGTTTTAAAAAATCCTGTATCCGAAATGTTTTCATTTGTGAAAGTTGGGTAAAAAATAGAAAATCAAATGAACGTGTCAGCGTTTCTTAGCAGGAACCATGAGTACATTAGACACACTGAAAAATCAGTGTGTGTGCTGACACATATTTCAAAATAAAACACTTCAAGGTTAATTTGTGTTATCATGAAATCAACGTTTGGCTTCTCTTAATTTGTCATGGCTTCCACCCATAATTATAAACAGTGTGAGGAGGCGGTATAGTAATGACTTTTCTTCATCCATCTGTATGTCACAAAATGTTCCACACACAACAAACAATGGTGCCTTTCTATTGAGCAACTTTTCATATGAGTTGTTACAAATTGAATTCTGGTTCATTCTAGAGTAGTCTTTATCTCATGTGATACTTTCAGGGGGACAACTTCAGAATGGCCAATATGCTCTTTTTGCTTTGAAAATGACATGTTGTCCAAGATTTACAGTTTTCTAGAAGTGCAACTAACAGGGACATCTTGAATAAATCCCTTTTTCTGTGTTTAACAATTAAATTAAATCCTTTGAGGAGAATCAGAGTATTTCATGCTTGTTTTAGAAGAAACAAACAACAATAACATGATGTACTCACAATCTTAAAACAAAATATGTCTGCTCACAGAGGGGTACAATCCAATCGTCCCTCCTCACTTCCTGACTTGATCGCCCCTCCTTACAGAGTGTCTATTCCAAAAGGTCCTCCTTAAAGTGATCTCAACCCAACTATTCTTATGCCTTTGCACATGTGAGAGCTCTAGCTGCTCATTGTATGACAAATCATGGTGGCGCTCCTACACCCCCACCCCCAAAAGCAACGAAAAAAATGATGATTGTCGAGAAGAAGAAAAAAAGAGCAGGGTATATGATTGGAAGAAAGACAATGGATAAAATAAAGTAAGCTGCTCTGACAAGCCTGACTACACATTTGAATATTTAATGACAGTTTCTTTTACCACTTTTTTTCCTTGCACATTATTTCCTCTCATCCACAGGCAGCAGAACCACCCAGTCTTTTGTCAGACATTAGCCCAGTCATAGGAGCCATAGTCACAGTAAGAAATATACGAAAAATGTTAGAGCCACACCCAAAAGTCACAAATTTAACACAGTACCCGGTTGTATGACTGGCATTGTTATATTTTAAACTCATACACACTTCTGATTAATAAACTTTAAACAAAACTTTATTTTTCACATGACTGCCCTTTCTGTTTGAATTTCAACAAATAATATGAATTAAAAGGTGAAAACAACTTTTATATAAAAAAATTATTAAATCATAATTTCGTTTTAGAATACGTACACTTTTCTATATGTAATACAAGTTACTGTTGAAAGAAGTAGTTTGTACCTTGATGATGAGCTGCTGGTAAGGAGAGTTAGATATTAGAAAAAAGCAACATTAGATATTTACCATCCTGTCCTGAGTTCTGTAGATGTTCTATCAGGTCACAGCCGAACGCATTCTCACTTCCTCTCTTTTTGGACTTATTCTTAGTGCTTTTATTCTTCATGTGGTTCCAGTTAGTAGTCTGAATGATCGCAGCAAACAGATCCTTGGAAGTGTGGCAAACGATCCATATGACCCCCAGAAAAGGTTGAGTTTGTGGGTTAAAAAAGCCGACACATAGAAATCGCAGCAATCAGCTCCCAAAAGTTTGCATCCGCTCACATTCTGAGTAACCACACTGTAGGAAGCTGAGAGCAGAGGTGACGTCAAGTCTTGGTCATTCTGAAGTCCATTAAATAATCACAACTTCAGCCACTATCAAGGAGAATACACGTTGAGGCTGCTGCTTCACAGGGACACCAGAGATGACTGCTTTATCTCTGAAGGGTTTGCAGAAACAGCCTCAGAATCAGTTGGTTTCCTGTTGTTCTTTTTTTTTGTAACCCCCAGTGAGTCTCTCTCTCCCTCTCTCTCTCTCTCTCTCTCTCTCTCTCTCTCTCTCTCTCTCTCTCTCTCTCTCTCTCTCTCCCTCTCTCTCTCTCTCTCTCTCTCTCTCTCTCCCTCTGCTACTTTTTATCTCCTCCTCTTTTCTTTCATTCCACACAGTCTCCCCTTTTCACTGAACACTCTGTAGCTAAAGAAGCATATACATGTGTCAAGAGCGGTAACATTCCATCAGAAAAGTTAGTTTGCATTTTTAATCTAACTTCCCGCTCTGTGTTTCTTCAGAGATTCTATGTTTAGTCCTTAACCCGTGGCAGTGGTGTACCAGGGATTTTTTAAATGTTCAGTGTGCGTAAAGGGGAGGGAAGTGAAGGGAGGAGAACAGCTGACTTCTGTGTCTCTCCTGGTTCAGAATTTACTGACCTCTTCAATCCATTCTTTCCCCTTGTGCCAAAACTCCAAGCTAACGGGAAAACTTCTCTCTGCCTTCCTGAATGCTTCCAATGTGTACAATTTCCTGTGCAAAGAGCCCGGGCTGGAAAACAAAAACAGACGGACTAAGAAGGAAGAGGGAAGTGGGAGGTGACTAAAGTGAGGGCCTGAAGGGCACAGATGGGAAATGGGGGGATGGGGGCGTGGGGGGTGAGTGGGGGTTAGATGAACCACATACGGCTCTTCTTACTTTCTGCTATGCATTCCATGTTTCACGTTTTCAAACCAGGTGGCGGCTTTATCATAAATACGCAGTCATTGACAGCATTAAATGTTTACATACAGTAGCTCACATACCCCCGCCACTTCCTGTATCAAGAACATGTGATCCAATTATATCCCTGCATTCACTTGTGAAATACAGTGAAAAGCTCCCAACAAGGTGGTGATGTGTTTCTCCTTTTTACACCCCTTTCAATTTAAATCCTATAAATAAAGCTTTAAAATAAAATACCAAACTGACCCTGAAGACGTATCTTGATATCTAATTATTATACTTTGAGTATACAAAACAAAACAGTGATTCATAAATAATGTTTCCATCATCACAGCCTCTTGTAAGTGCAGTCCAAAGCTTTTCTTTCCCCACTGATGTGAAAGCCAGTTGTTCTTTCATGTTATTGATATCATATGTCCAATAAAAACTGTCATGGCAACTAGTTGTGCATAACAAGTTGGTTTTTCCAGAAGGATTCCAGCTTTATAAAACTGCTCTGTGTTGATAGGGCAACCTCAACAGCTGGAAATTTACAACTCCACAAAATATGGAGGCGCATTATAAGGGTTGTGTTTCAGTCCACCTGAAGACTGGAATCCAGCTAGACACTCTTACTCTGCAATTTTGTTTTCTTCACCAACTCCTTGGGGAAATATCTGCTTGTGAAGCCGTCATACGGTGAACCTGAGCCTGCAAAACAGTGCCTTCCACCAAACGAAAACAATGAGCTAACAGGTAAAGACACCTTAAACTGCCGTTAAGCTGTAATTCAATCTGAATTCTTCACTGCAAACAATCCTTCTAATAGTAGTCACGTGACCTCAAGTGGCCTAACTAGACGTGATTAGCTACATTTCATTCATTCTTTTTTCCTGGAACGAGACAATTAGGAATCGTCTCATCTTCAGCCACATCTCCAGATCTCAGACGTGGGTTTCACGCTGGAGCCTATCCAGGGTTTACCCACCCTCGGTGTGGAGGCTGGGTACACCCTGGATAACTCACCAGATTATCACAGGACTGCATAGAAAGACAGACGCCCAGTCAGACCTATGGTCAATGTAGTGACCAGTTAACATCTGTTGCATGTCTTTGGAGGTGGGAAGAAGCCGGAGAACCTGGAGAGATCCCATGCATACACGCGGAGTACCCATGCACATGCACGCACGCACGCACGCACGCACGCACGCACACACACACACACACACACACACAATTTGTTTGTATCCAATCAATTCAATTCAATTGTGATCCAATCCGATCCATTGAAATTTACAGGATTTAAATCATCCATCCATTTCCCGAAGCCACTCATCCAGTTCAGAGTCGGGGTCGGGCTGATGCTTATCGCAGCTGACATGGTGTAAGAGGCAGGGCTCATCCTGGACAAGTCTCCAGTTCATCACACCACAAAGGACAAACAACCAGTCACACTCACATTCCTGCTTATAGACGATTAGAGTCACCAATTCACCGACGTTGAATGGTGTGACTGAGAGAAAGAAACTGGTGCAGACGTGAGGAGATGATGGAAACTCTCAGGTCTTCAGGGGGGCTGGAACCCTGAACCTTCTGATTGTCTAGCATCAGTGCTACCCACTGTGCCGCCATTTAAATCAGGACTGGAACATTTCTCACTCTTAGATTCTTTTGTCTTTTAAGAACTTTTTTAAACTAATCACAATATGTAGATTTTATAGTCAATTCAAAGTACTGTAGCATTCTTTAATCTAACTTGTTACAATAGTAAATAAAGTTGTGAATAAGAATAAAAATCACACAAGTGAACTCTAACACCTGAAGAGTGTTCCCATGCTCACAGGCAGAAATGACACAGTTCACCAGCAGGCACCACTGACATTTAGAGCATACACACAAACACACACACACACACACACACACACACACACACACACACACACACACACACACACACACACACACACACACACACACACACACACACACACACACACACACACACACACACACACACACACACACACACACACACACACACACACACACACACACACTTTTAACATGACTGACTGGACTTATTTATGGTGTAGATCATATTGTTCTGGCTTGAAGAGGTGGTATTTTTGTGTTAAACGTGTCTGGTGAATGTGACATGTGCTCTACATGACCAGGCCTGGCCTCCAAAAGACAATGCTGTCTTTCTGCACCATAGGAAGAGGAGATGACATCATGTTGTCCATACAAAGCCTCAGACATCTCTCTCTTTCCCTGTGCTGGTTGAGAATACAGCTTGCTATCAAGAAGACAACATTTCATTGTATCTGAATAATAAATGGTTGTTATTGTTCTTACTTGTAGTCCTTCATGTCCGTAATGTCTTGGCAGTTCTGCAGTAAAATTGAGCTTGTGCTAAATGTCAGCGTGAAATACCGTAGTTGAAATAGGGAAACTGATAAAAATACACCAATGTTTAATATAAAATTTGTAGTTTGTATTGAATGAAAGAAAAATTTGGTCTTTGTTAACTTTCAATGATTACCTTGATGTAATCCATACTCAGAGAGGCCAAGTAACGCAAAAGAAGTATGTAACATTTCACACAGTTGGTTATTAGTGTACCCCCGCTTCCACATTGATTACAGCAGTAATTATCCTCCTCAGCTAAACATCACAATGAGGTTTAAGCTTATATTGCTGGTCGTCTGGCTGTCATTACGGTCCTTACACTGGGCACAGTCCTGGCTGTGACTTCTTGTCAGCACAGCCTATTAGGTCAACAGGTTGAAAGTTTCTCATACCTCAGATTATGGTTTGTTAGTTTGGTATCTACTGGCCTATAATGACTGCCGATGGTCTTTTTCTGCTGTAGAAGGTTAGGTCCTTTTTTCTCTGTGTTATTACGTTTGGCCGACCAGGGCAGCATAGCCTGTTGATTTGCCTTCAACAAAAACACCATGACAACTGGGTCATGCAGTAAGACAACAATCCCAAATATAAGAATAAGTCCACCCCATAATGCCTCAGAAGAAGTAACATACAAATTTTGAGCAGTTATATCAAAGTCTGTGCCTGAACTCCGTTGAGAAGTTGTTGTGGGACCTGAAGAGGAGAGTACATGTGCACAATCCTCCACTATGGTTGCACTAAAACAGCGCGCAAAGAAAAGAAGGGCAAAATTCCACCACAGTGATGTCAGAGACTGAGCTCCAGTTATCAGAAAGGTTTGGTTGTAGTCATTGTTCCTAAAAATTATGAAGTTCAGTGGTATTAAAGACTCTTACATTCATATATGTATAGCATAAAATTTCTTACTTAACAAGTAGTTATATAATACTTTAACAGTATTTTTGATTCAATCATATTATTTCTTTTACTTTCTTTGAATAGACAAAAATATAAGAAATCAGTGATGAACCACTGTAAAAGAAGGTGAAGATATTACATATCATACATTTTACTCACTGAGATACAGGTAAATAAGAACTTTCATTTTTGTAAACAAATATCTATATAAAAAAGCACAAGAGGCTCAATCAAACCAGCTTAACTCATCTCAAAAATTTCTGTTGTCATGGCTGTGAGCATTTATGGCCAGAGAACAAAATAACTTACATTTTCAAGTAATAGCTCGTTAATGGTTTTCTAAGTTAAAAATATGTCAATCACAGTAAGAATTCGTCATATGATCCTCGTTTGTGCTGCGTGGGATATTTTCCAACATTACACCAAAATAACAGTTGAAGTTGTTATCATCATCATCCATTTATGAAGGCTGCTAGTGCGTAAAAGAAAATCTTTGAGGAACTGAGGACAAAAGTCTTCATTCATTTCACTCAACCATCCAGCAAGGGATATTTAGCTCTATAGTGCTCCCCTGTGGTCAGGTCAGTGATAGATAGATAGATAGATAGATAGATAGATAGATAGATAGATAGATAGATAGATAGATGGATAGATGGATAGATGGATAGATAGATGGATGGATAGATAGATGGATGGATGGATAGATGGACGGACGGACGGACGGACGGACGGACGGAAGTCTGGCTATGCGTGGATGTAACAAATTTTAAGTACCATTACTTGCATACTGTATAATTTAAATATGGTGTTACAAATAAAAATGAAATTAATTCAATTTAAAGGCCATTCCTGGGAATGGAAATGCCAAGAACAGTATTACAGGCACTGCAAGGCACCTAATTATGATTTCAATTTGGAACATGAAATGTGAGGAAGCCAGAAATAAAATAGGTCACAAGTATGCAGAGGTATTTAACAAACATTTTATTGTACTGATTAGTACCACCAATAAATCCTAAATAAGACAAGAATGTATAAGCAACATGCTGGAATCAAAAGTATGCAGATTGTTTGACTAAAACGTCTTCACATACAAGAAAAATATTAATTTGTAACGTAAACTCCCTTGTAACACACCACAAAAGAAAATAACCCATTACCCAGTCATTCCTTCTTAAGTAACATTAAAGAAAAACATGTCATGAAATCATCTTATTAAATCATCTTATTAAAAAGATAAAACACCCTTCATCTGAAAAAAACTGTAAAATCAAGTGATTTGGTCCAAAACAGCCCAAGGCTTTTGCATGTAACACTAACAAATCCTATAAAACAGTAATAATATCAGATAAACTAGAGACTAGAGGTTTTTAGTGCCTACATAAGGGAAATAGAACCAACTATGTATTAACATACCTCTTCACAGCAGAGAAATTGACACAATACCAGGAAATGCACCAATATAGTTAATAATTTTAACAAGGCATCATTTCATGTGACCCAGTTTCAGTGTCTCACAACTGATCACTATTATCAGTAACATCTTTCAGTAGAACAGAGTTTGATATGATCGGCTCTCCATACATTATTGCTCTTCAGCAGGTTGTATTTCATATTGATGCAAAGACATTCGATACACAAGGTAAAAGAGCTCCTGCTTTCACATAAAAGTCTGTAACAGCTGAGGAAGACCTCAAGATAGAGATTCTCTGCCACCATGAACAAAGTGACAAAGATGATACAGGAATTCCTTCCATCAGTTGTTTCTGGAGTGTAACTGTTTCATATCTAACAGAACTTTCTGCCCTCAACAATCAAGGAGTGAAATGAAGCATTTTGTACCCATGGAGTCCTGAGTATTTTATGCTTGAAGATTTAAATAACTTAACTAAAAATGCATTATGTTTATTCGTATGTCAAGGCTTTGTTGTCCGCACTTTGTCTTTCTACCATCTACTGCATAAAAAATTGTTTAAAAGAAATAATGCACATTACCCTCCATCACAGCTGATCAAATATTCCCTTAACATCAAATCAAATCACGCACCGTCCCAACATTTATGATTTACACAACAAAGTAAAAAAACAAGTCTATTTTGAGGCCAGCCAGTAGTTTTACTGCCTGAATGAGATTTGATTTTTGCTGGCTGGTAATGAAAAATGTAAAAAGGCCACATTGTATGGTCAAAGGTGCACGCTGTAAGCTAAACGTAACTTTAATGTACAAACTAAAATGGACAATGTGCATTCTGCGTTTCATATGTGTGACCTGTATACATCAAGCAGCTTGCCTGCAGTGGCGTGTAACATTTTGTGTAAAATATAGGAGATGTTCATTTTTGGTAACAGCAGATTCCCTGTTTGGAACCTCAGCTCTGCGGCTCACCAATGTCCACAGTGACATTAATATAAAGAGGGTGCCTCTCCACTGACAATGTCTGATATGAGCAGGTGTTGAGTCCATCGTGTCTCCATACCAGAGGGGCTTTTGCTAACAACTTCATCCTAGAAACAACAAAGAAGTTTCTGTATCAATCATTTGCTGCATAAATCAGGATGAATGCATTTAACTGACCCAACTGCATGCTTCACCCAGTAAAAGACATTATTCTTTATCTCTACATTCACTAACCTATTTTCATTTATTTCATTTCCACTGTCCCTTTCATGAAACACCATGGTATAACGAGCTATATCAGCAGGTGGCCTCAAAATCTGCATTTTCTGCAGGGTAACCCTGAATGAGAAAGCAGAACACACATATTAGTGAATGAATGAATGAATGAATGAACAAATGAATGAATGATTTACTCCAAATACGAAAAGAAAAAATAATTCTTAAAACTGTTTCCATTTGTGTTTGGCCCACCTCACACGAATATCGTCATCTTCTCCACCCCAACCCCAGTACTCGTTTGAAAATCCGTTCACTCGTAGAAATTGTTCTCTGCTTAGGGCTGTAACTCCTCCAAAGTACCCTTGGTAACGCAGACTGAGAAAGGAATAGAACACATCTGTGACCGACCATTATGTCACTGTTTTTAGGCATCATCAAGCTTGAGAAGATACATGTTAACACTGCACTGTTTAGTAAGCAGATACAACAATTTTCAAACTGATTCATGATGATCTGAAATTTTAATCCCAAGTCATACACTTACACGTATCCTGTGACATTCCGTCCAACCACTAAGTGTTTGGGATCGTTTTCACAGACGTATAAATTGAAGTCGTTCTCAGGAATCAGGTCAACATCGTGGAAGATGAAACAATCCCATTGGTAGTCCTTCAGTGCCTCCAGATACCCAACATTTAGTAACTTTGCACGGTTAAAAGTTTTATCACCAGCCTTCAGGAAGAAGAAAATATTGACAAATATTTACAAAGTGAATTTGAATGGGTTTAAAATGCTTTGTGATCAAATGTCCAAATAGATGAGGTAAATTTTATAAAGTCTTCAACATATAGTATATAGTTAATAAGATTTTAAAAAAGTAACTCTTCTGGATACACATGGTTTTACAAACACATGCAGAATTTTTTTAAAATTACAAACCAGTAATTTGAACCAGTGCTGGTTCAGTGTTTCACTTTTCTTTGTAACTTGACTGACATCTGTGGGAAACTCAGTATGATGTATTGCATGAAGTGCTTGACGTTTACAGTCCAACAGGTTTTTCTTCCCAGGTATGTGATAAGGAACCTGCTCGATGACTCAATGCAGAAGACTTGGCCTCAGGCCAATCTTTGGTTTTTCTGCGGTTCATGTTTCACCGGCTTGAAATGTTTTTGTTTGAGTAGATAATGTGTAATGAGCAAACATTACATTTAAAAACAAACACAGGATTTTTTTTTAGTTAAACTGGTGCTGGAAGATTTTTGAAAAAGATACGAGCAAACAATTATAGTTGTTGGCTGGAATATCAACTACTGTACCTCAACCAAATACAAATACTAACAAATCAGTGGAATTGTTAAACCTCCTTTTATCTTATCAATTTCAAAGGTCAGACATCCTGACCAGTGCCAGTACAGTGCAGTTAAGCAGGAAGTCTTTAAGTTTTATTTTACTGTCCCATACTGTCACTACAATAAGTGATTTTATCTGGAAACTAACACGGCAGTGTGTGAGCTGAAGGGTACCTGATGGATTACATAAATGCCAAAGTGTAACTGCTGGCGCTCCAGAAAGGGGAGCAGGTGGTGCAGGAGGTAGAGGAGGTGTTTCTCTCTTTTGCGATGGGGGATGAGGATGGCTACACTCTGCCTAGCTGTGCAGTCTGTGGGCTCGTAGACACCTTCGTTCACCTCTTGGTTCTCCTTCTGGACATCCTCCATTGTCAGCGAGGAGTCAAAGGACAGCTTAAGAATGCCCTCTATAAAAAGTAACAAATAAAAACCTCAATAAAACAACTTGTGACAGTATTAGAATACTACACAAAGCATTTTCTCTTGTTACGTGCACCTGTAAAGAAGTGATGATCATAAATCCCTGATTTGTAGGTTCACATACAAAATAAATAAAAACTTTGATTACATAATTAAAATAAATATTTTAAAGTTTTCCTCTTGTTTGATATGAAGTATGAATGAATAAGGTCATTTAGAAGCAAACACTTTCACCTGTAGTCATGAGCACAAAATCTACTGAAACCAGGGTGACTAACGTCATTATTTTAGAATGAGCCTTTTACACTATCTTGAAAAAGACCAGGCTCCATTCCATCAAGTCCACTATGTTGCACAGTCATCTGCCTAAAAACTGGATACTACCTTAGGAGATATTTTTAACAGCCAAAATAATGAGGGGCAAGACGAGGGGCGTGCAGCTGGTTGCCATAAGATGTGATGCACTCAATTATTGTTCATTTCTAATCATTCATAACCAGACTGGGCATAATCAGGATTAAAAGATTGTCATCTCTTTAATCTGCATCAGCATATACTTACGTAGCAGTGGCGACTCCAGAGGGCACGGGCCTTTTGTTTTAGGGATAAATGGAGCTGAGGGAGTGAACACCACTGTCCCAGGCTGGAGTTCATCCACTTGGTTATCTTCACTTTCTTCCGCTTGAGTCAAAATAGAGGAATCATCTAAGGATTTAACTTCCTCTCTTGAAAATGTTGCAAGCCATGCGAGCACCGAGAGGGAAACAAAGATAACTAAAACATATCTGGCTTTCCACAAAATCTTGAATGCAGGCATACAGAACCTCATGGCTATTGTGCTCATTTCAGATGGCGAATATGGCAACTGAAGATGTTAACTGGAACTTTCTTTGTTGCAGGATTTTCAATAAAAACACTGTTTCCTAAAGATGTTGCTGACCCATAGTCCCATGGGGATCAACAACATTAATAAGCAATATGAAAAAACTGGCAAATATTATGATTCATATGATCTCTGTGATATATAGAAAAGTCACTGGCAAAGTTGCTTAATTCACAAAATCCATCTTCAGGGTGAGACCAAAAACCCAAGCTCTCCAGCAACTGCAAGTTACAAGAGAAAACATGTTATTACAGAAAAAAATACGAGTGTCTGTGTGAAAATCACATAAAACATAAAATTGGCTGGTCATGAAATAAAAAAAACACTTTTCGTTTTAATATAACAGCAAAAGGTATTGCGTTTCTGAGGAAACAAGCACTCACAAGCACTGAGTACCAACACAAAGTATGATCTGGAACCAAATAGCATTCTAAATCTGGTGATCCAGAATCTTTAACTTTATTTGGCTCACAGAGAATTTGCTATTGAACAACAAATAATGATGCATCAGACTTAAAAGCATGACTCAAGCTGGACTGATGCTTCAGTTGGGAATTAAATCCGTTTTTTCACCATATGAGGGTCAAACTATCAAGGGATAAATGCCATAAAACGGGGGAATAAAAAGTAGTAATTCTTCTGAGATTTTCTAAACAGGCTCTTTTTTGTTACTGCTCAACAGATGTGAAACACATGGAAATTCGAACCAGACATTAAATACATGCAAGAAATTCAACCACGATGAAAGGGTATGGTATCAATGTTCTCTCGTTTTTCAGGATTACACTTTTGAGCACATTCTAGATTCTGTACACTTAAGTAGAAAACAACAACAAAAACAATAAAAACCTAATCCACCGCCAGCTGGAAAGTTAAAGAAAGCTCTTACATTTTTTAATGCTTTATTTCACACCAACTCCCCTGTCTTCATTTTGGGGAGTGACAGCCAAGCTAGCAGGCTGGCTCGAAACATTACCATGATAACCATCAGCTATTATTCTTGGAACACTAAAGGAAAAGTACGTTTTGTTTTTACCTCACTTGCTGCTGCTTCTAACCGTGATTACTGTTCATGCTATGAAGGAGAAAAACGCTCGATCGTAGTCCCGCATCTGCAGCGATTTTAGCTGTGCCCACAGACCCCTCACAGAGTTCCCCTAACATTAGCGAGCTAGCTGTCATGGAAACGCTATTGTTCAGCTACGAACGGTTTTTAAATGACATATTAGCGCTGGCAATTTCATCATGGAACAACAGGATCCAAACCAATCAAATGTTATCCTACAGGTACGGGTTGTCAAGTCAGACAGCATTCCTTACCTGCTTCAGATTATCAAGCACATTACCACCGGATGCCGAACCAATATGAAGGTGATGGATGTATTTCACAATAAAAGTCTCAGTAAAACGATAGGTTTGTAAAGAGTGTATAGATGGGGAAAACCCTCTTTTTAGTGAAACTATCGCCCGAAATATGTTTCTTCCCATTTACTTGTAATTATTTACTGAGAAAATATCTCGTGATATAAAGAAGTACGTCATATTTCTTGACAAATTATTCAGTCACATTGGCAACAATTTTGCGTTTAGCCCTGATAATTGTCAGCATACCATTGTTAAAAAGATTCAGTATTTCTACGAACGGTTTTAAACATTGGTTCTTGTTACATCTGCATGACTGTGAACACTAATTTTATGCAATTAACACTTCACGTAAAAAGTACTTTCATTTTGAAGGCAGAACCGCAGACAGGAAGTTGTACTTTTTATTATTTAGCTTAACGTAGTTCAATCGATGACGTTCGTCCTCTGTTTTGTACGTAGTCCTCTGAATAAAGTCTGTTTACAATTGGATTTACTTTGAATTCGTTGTATTTGACAAAGGAGTTAGAGAGCGCTGTGCTGTGTGCTCTCACGTCTGTTACAAACGTCCATCTTGCAGATATCTCCAGTCACTTTGTTCATTATTTGCGCCACCTCGCCTCAGATCACTCTGTGACAACACGCTGAGCAACATTGAGAATACAGCATTTTTTCTGCTGCACACACAGGATGTGGCTGTCCAGCTGCTCCTTGTCCCCTGTCAGGTCAGGTCAGAATGTGGCACGTCCTCAAACAGACTTTTGCCAAATTTAGCAGCTTTCTTTAAAGTTTAATGAATGAAAAAAAATCTGCATGATATAAATCACAATTATTCACTGTTCTTGTCTCTGTTGACGTTCCATTATTTTGTAATATAGCATTTTTGGCTTTGAACTTTGACCTATGAAAGTAGGTCAGGATAAATTTTGAATTCAGGGGTGTCGCGGGATGTTGCAATCTCTGACTGCATTGGTTCTTGTTACATCCCGCTTTAAAGCGGTGATGTATTGTAATTGTCGGCGTTTGTGTGTTAGTCCGTCCATCAGTCCATCAAATATCTTCGCAACTGTTGCTGATAGAAAGATGAAATGAAAACACATTACTCAGGTGGCAAAGGGGACAAAAAGAGATGATGACCTTGACCTTGAGAAAACTAGGTCAAGGTCAAATTTGAACTTTTGTACACTCAGGAACTGGATAACATAGAAAGATGAGGAAGAAGGCCAGTGTGAGTAAGACCATAGATCAAACCTACAGCTTTGATCTATGAAAGTTGGTCAGAGCACTAGATGTGATCTTTGACCTATGCAAGTAGGTCAGGGTAAAATTTTGAATTCAAGGATGTCGCGGGATGTTGCAGTGTCTGACTGCATTGGTTCTTGTATTTACTGCGATTAATGAACCTAACCTTAATAACTTCTAATTGCTCTTAATTTTTTGGGTTACTGTATGCCTGAATAATCATGGCTTATTCACCCTCATTTCATTCCAGGCTATCAACGACTTTGAGGTGGAGATCTCACAGTGGTGGTATCTAAAAATTAATATCCAAGCCGTGGTTTTCCTTTAGGAAAATTCCATCAAAACAAAAGATCTCAAAGGCCTAAAGTATGCTAACTCGTTTCTTGTATACGTGAGACTTTTGTGTAGTTTCTTTTACCTACACACAAGTTGTGTGTGTAATAAAACTAGCTTTTAATTCAACTATTTTCAGCAGAACATGCTGTGCACAGAAATCTATTTTTCATATTTTTTGAATGAATGATCAGTGTAGATTAGAATAAATACCACTATCTGCAAGATTCTCCTCCATCCTTTCTATATATTCTCCACACATTGACGGCATGATTGTGCGATGTGAGCCTATTGTGTAACAACACATCTGCTTGTAGATGTCAGAGTCTTGACACAAATGTTCTGCCAGCCGTTTTCTGAAAGCTGTGCACCAAATGCCCATAGACTTCCTTCAGCGTGTGCATTATTTGTTTTGGGCAAATAATTTTTTACTATCAAAAAGAGATATGATAAGATTTATTCATCTTCGACTGGGAAATTTAGCAAATACATATTTCTATTAGTTATATATTTTAAGCCACATATACATAAATTGGTATGAAAAGGTTTGGGCACATCTGATAATTTTCCAGATTTTCCGTTAATAATCACTAGTCGTTCAGATCAACAATTTCAGTTAAATATATGATATAGCAGACAGAGAAATATTTGAGAAGTGAAATGAAGCTTATAGGATTTAGAGAAACTGTGAATTAATTATTTAAACAATTTAAATAATATTTAAATAGTTATTGCACACTCTTGGTAAATCCTATAAACTTAATTTCAACTTAAAACACCACTGTGTTCATCTGCCATATGATATATGTAACTGAAATTGTTGAACGAAACAAACAGTGATTTATAAAGGAAAATCTGGGAAATTATGAGGGGTGCCAAACTTTTTCATACCACTGTATTTAAATAAAAAAACAAAAAAACAAAACAAAAACATTTTATCTCGATCAAACATTTGTCTGTTCCTTTTTCTGTGAGAAACACATTGGCCCCTTTTGTCAATGTTTTCACTCACAATGACAAAAGAGTCAGTGTATTGGTACTTTAAATATTACAAATAACACTCTAGAGATTTACCTGAATGGGAAAGATCCAGCAATTGCTCCTTCTTTCGTGGATGTCAGTCCTGATGCAAGAAATCTTAAATGGATGAACCAGCGGGAGAGCTATCTGCTGTGTGTCAGCACTCCTCCTAATCTTTATACCGGTACTTTCAGAGTCAACAGTCAAGCTTTACAGCATTCCAGCTTGTCGTGTACGACTGAATTTGATAACGCCTGTAGCAATTTTTGTACAATATAGGCAACTGCATGACTCAGACAACTCTTTCTAACATGTAGTTCTCAACAAACTAAATGCTGGCTTTCAAACATGTAGTTCTCAACAAACTAAACGCAAGGATGTTCAAGGAAAACAGTGACTGTGGCGGGAGATCCGGTTTCCTCGAAACGTAATGACGCACAACATCACAAAACGGTGGCATCTGAGGCGTTCAATATGCGCAGCTTTGACCATTAGAGGCCATTAATGGCTGCTGTTCTCTTTAACACAGTGCAATGTGACTGGCTGCACGTGGACGTCTCTTCAACACCTTTGAAATAGAAACAACAGAAACTTCTACGGAAAACACTGTCAGTATAGTGCAAGCTTGTCAAACTCAAAGGGCCAGATGTAACTTATAAATGTAACCCAGTGTAATGTAAAGTAAATGTAAAATAAATGTAACTACTCCTTAATGTTAAATAACTCTGAATTTATTACCTATTCAAGTTAAAAACATTACAGTTCCACAGAAAGAATATGTTTGCTTGTTGCTCTATCATAACAGAAATTCTTTTAATTTGTCAGATTATGAAACCCACATAAATCCATCAATCAAGGATCAAACTATCCAAGTGAATAAAGAAAAATAACATCAAACACAAGTTAAGACATTAACTTTGTCTAAAGGTTTTTCATAAATGTTAAAATGAGCTTAATTACTGCATTGTGGGGAATGCAGTTTTGGTCAAAGCACACTCTGACCTTTTATGCTCTCGTGGGCCACATAAAATGATGTGGCGGGCCACATTTTGCCCCCGGGCCTTGAGTTTGACACATGTGGCATGTGGTACACATGTAGTGACTGAGTCTGATTCTGGACTGTCCCTATCATCTGCTGCTCCTACACCTCTACCCATCCATCCATCCATCCATTTTTAATTTAATTTAATATACTGTTTTGATCCCCGAAGGGAAATTAAGAATGCACACTCTAGCTAATGATTAAAACGTAAAACGCATGCATACATATATATATATATATATATATATATATATATATATATATATATATATATATATATATATATATATATATATATATATTACTGTATACAGGCCCCTGTAGCACACACACACAAGGGGGCCTGTAGGCATTTAAGGGAGGTAGAGTGGCAGGCAGCTCCTTCTTGGTGCGCCTCAATTGAGCAACTTGTAAAGGGGGACGGCTTTACCACTGAGCCACTGCTGCCCCCTAAGCCACTGCCGCCCCCATCCATCCGTCCAACCATCCGTCCAACCATCCGTCCATCCATCCATCCATCCATCCATCCATCCATCCATCCATCCATCCATCCATCCATCTATCCATCCATCCATCCATCCATCCATCCATCGATGATCTTGAAGCGTGTCATACGTATCGCTGGAGCCTATCTCAGCTGGCTACAGGGAGAGGCAGGGTACACCCTGACCACATCATCAGCGCATAGCGGGACGTACATCTATATTGTTCTTTCAAACACCTATACAAACCTGAAAGCAGTAGAACCTGTAGACAACTCAGTTCATCACATTCAAATGCTCAGGCAGAAATGTTGAAGAACGGATACTCTGCTTGAATCTGGTTGTATCAGACAGACTTCTGTGGTGTCAATAGATGTTTCACAACTGATCTATTCATTTGTTAGTTTATTGGCTTTTTATTTATTTGCTGATAGGGACAAAGTACATTAACCAGCCGCATAACACACCGATTGATTGTGTTCTAAATCCATTTTTGGTTTGGGACAGACTGGAGTTACCGACTGTATTATCAGGTTTAAACTCAGCCGTAGGTGAATGAATGTACATAAAACTACAGGTGATTCATAGCTTATTACTTAAAAGGAATGGTATTTAATCAAGTAATTAATGTCTTCTTGACAACTTTTCATCATGCTAGACACAAAGTATTTATACCAACATGGAACCTATACCTCTGATGTATTTTGTACTTCAGTAAAGAATTTCCAGTGAAACTAGATCTGAAGGGAGATGCATGATTGAACTGTCATGTTTCCTGAATGTCAAATAGTGTTCAAGTTTTAAACAGCTTTAGTTTTATTTTATTTTTAACTCAGATGTTAATTTTGGAGGACTCTTAAAATCAGTAAGTTTGTCTAAACTATAGAATCTTATACCTTAAAAAAACACACATGCACACACACACACACACACACACACACACACACACACACACACACACACACATACACATACACACACAGAGGGAGAGAGAGAGAGAGAGAGAAAGAGAGAGAGAGAGAGCAGTACATGTTGATAAAAAGACAGATAGACAGATAACAATGTAATCTCCCCACCTATACTGTATATTTGAATAAGCTCACTTGAAAAACTCTCACGCTGTCACGCTGTCATGCTGTCACCAGCTCCACCCACTACCTGTCAAATCAAGTGCCCAACCAATCACGGCGCCCAACCAATCACGTCGCATTTGCCAGAAGGAATCACATGAACAATATGGAATAAGGCATTTGCTATGTTAGGAGAAGACATAACTATACACGGACTTCCCAGTTAACATAATTTTAGAGTGTCATAACTGTTCCAACAATTTTCATGTTTTTGAGCAGAGTCCAAAAAGTAGTAACGACACAGAAAGCAGCAACGATTTCTGAGTGAAATTCCGACTGAAAGAGAGGAAAGAGAAGTAGCACTTAGCCAGAGCAAATGAATGCCAAGCACAAAAGGAAAATCACCAAGAAAAAGAAAGGTGGGGTATACAAAAAGTATGCTATACTTCAGTGGGTTAAATCCTATCAACCAATAAGCATTTCACTATTTCTATTTACTATCTATCTTGCTCCATAGAACAAGGTAGCTATTTATTCTTTTCATATGTTTGGTATGAAGTCTGGTATTATTGTTTTATCGTGGAGTTGCCATGGGTTCCTCCTAGTATCATTTTAACTGTACAAAACATTTTATTATAAGCAGTGTACATTGCGGTTATTTACTAGAGTGTATTAGTCGATCTGACATGGTTTTCCTCAAGTGAAAATCTTTCTGACAAAATTTTACAGAAGAGAAAACATTTATTTGTGACTGAATTGAAAATTAAAGTCCAAATTACATACTATAAGTGGAAGTCAATGAAATCACAGCTTTAAACACGTAAACCGTTACATCAAAGAACTCCTCCTTCGCTCGTCAAAACTCAAGGAGAGAGTAACAGTTCCACTACCAAAGCTCAATCTTGGCTTATGCTTTTCTGACGTAACATCACATTCCTTGCTGTTGGTCTTCAGGCTGATGGATGAGGATGGAGATGAGGAAGAAGATGCATCAATGCTACTGGTCTTTCTTCTGGCATTTGTGCTGTGTTTGAGTGTAGCTTTGGCAGCCACTTTGAAAGCATGAGCTGCAGTGCTGCACCGTACTTCCTCTATGGTGTTCCTGGAGGGTTTGAAGAGGATGATGTAGACCTTGTTCAGGAAGATACAAGCCAGCATCCCAAAGCTCGATGCCAATATAGCAATGACCTCCACAGCTGAAACAAACTTACCATAAGTACTAAAGTATGCAGGGATAAAAGAAATCCAAACGATGAAGAATATAAGCATGCTGAAAGTGATGAACTTTGCCTCTGTAAAGTTTTCAGGAAGTTTCCGTGATTTAAAAGCAAAGAAGAAACATATAGCTGCCAGGAGGCACGTGTAGCCAATAAGAAATCCTAGAGCCATCACAGAGCCCTCATTGCAAGTGATGAAAATGATTTCATCAATATCATGATTCCTGTAGCTGGAAGGTGGGGCGTTATAAAGCCAAACCACACAAATCATGACCTGAACAAAAGTACACAGAAACACCAATAGGAACTGCAGGTTCAGTCCCCACCATTTACGGTGGAGGCTTGTTGGAATCTTGGCTTCAAATACCAATAGCACCCGGTTAGTTTTCACAAGAATGCAAGAAATACAGAGAACAAAACTGATCCCAAAGGCAGGTTGGCGTAATCGACATGTCCAATCCTGTGGCTCTCCGATAAAAATGAGGGAGCTGGAAAAGCAACAGATAAGTGACAACAAGAGAACATAGGACAATTCTCGGTTTGTGGCCTTCACTATTGGAGTATTACGAAATCTGACAAACACTGTCATCACAAAAGCTGTCAAAACAACACCCAATACTGCACATATGGCTAGTGCTATCCCAAATGGTTCTGTCCAGGAGAGAAACTCAATTTCCTTCAGGAAGCAGAATGTGTGGTTCCCATCAGACCATGAGTCATTTGGACATTTTGTGCAAACACTGGCATCTGTGTGCATAAAAATAATCTGTGTCAGAGCAGGCAACACAAAGTAAAGTGTAGTCAACATGAGATTGCAGAGGCTTGGTTACTTAATACCTCTTTGAGTACTGTATTCTCCATCTGAGCACTCAGTGCACTCAAAGCAGCATGTGGGCATACTGTCTATGATCCCCTTTCTTCTACCAGGTTCACAATCCTCACTGCAGTTGGAAAATGGTACCTGAAGGATATCAACACAGAGAAATTGCATAAAAAACAAATACACTTAGAAATGTGTGCTCAACTGTACTTGGTGTAGTATTTTAAATCACATATCGCTGAGGTAGCCACATTTATGAGAAGTTACTTTTCCTTTTCAAAACCTTCTGCATTCGACATTATGGTTGCGTTTTGAAACATTTCCACTCTGGGGCCCGTTTGCAGTATCAGCCCATCTGTTCTTTGAAGTGGATTGGAAAAAACAGTTATTGTGCAAACAGACCCTCAAACCCACTGAATGACTACTAAGATGATGACGAGTTAATGATTAGCTAATGACCAACAGTGAAGTAATTTTCACTGGTTATATTTGTCAGAAGATGTTGGAAACCAAAATTTCTTTCCACTTTGTTTTCAATGCATCTTCTCTTACGTGAAAGGGCTCTTATAATATATAGTATTGTAATAGTATGTTATACTTGCAGCTAGATTCATTACATCACATTCTCGTTGTAATTACATATTTATAGTTCCAAGCAGATTATCTCACGAGAATGAGGAGAAATGTCTGAACAAAGGGAATCACATCCTCCAGAAAACCTGCTGACCTCAGAACTGAGTCCATTCCACAGAATCTTTGTCTTGTCAATGAACAGTTTGGCATCTCTCTTTGCATGTATATTGTAGTATCCGACTTCCTCAAACACCACAGAGCCATCTTCTGCAGACCTCTGCCAGTTTAAGATGGTGTAGTTTGCTGCCTGATCTGCATTTTCATCAAAGTACATCTTTTCCCCCATACTGTTGGTGTAATTTAAATGTCTGAGCTGCTTCAGGACCTGTGAAGTAGAATCAAACATTTACATGATTCTAAGTACATTATTAGGTATTCAGCTGCTTTAGTTTTTGGTAAATATCCCAAATTTTACCTGCCATGCCTCCATTTTCTTTATATCTGCACAAGAATTGTTGGCAAAAAGTCCTTGTCCAGGAGTACAGGTGAGGATGTCCTGTAGAGCCTCTGCTATGGAATAGACTGCAACATATACATTATAGGAAATACGAAGGTGTGTGTAGTCCAGGTATGGGGTCTCAACACTTGTGATGTCTTCCTCACCACTACACAAAGGCCTGAAATTGGTGCTGCCATTCTCAATTTCTTGCAGTCTAGGACTGTCTTCCAGATAACAATTGAAGGTTTCTTCCCAAAACTCCCTGACAAATTCATTCTGACTGTCTTTCTTTGGTTGAACTTGTTGCAATAACTCCCTCAACCCAGGTATTTTCCCTGCCTTTAGAGCAAAGCCAATAGTCCCAGCCACAACATCAAGATATTCTGGTTTGGCCACAAGAGATGAGCTCGCCCATGCTTCGCTGGCAATCCAGATCCGATCTGTAATGTTTCTCCTGACTATCTCTTTGATTAAAGGCTCAATATCTGGTCCACTGGCAAATGCCACTATCACTTTAGCTGTGGAGTTCTCAATCCTGTCAGCCAAAGCTTGGATTTCATGATCTTCAAAGTACTGAGAAATAAGTTCATTTAGATGTATGCAGATATCTCGCTCTTCCATCTCCTTTTCAAATTTTTCAATCCCTGGCCGTCCATAGTCATCATCTGAGGCTACAGCGATGACCCAGTTCCATTGGAAATACTCGATGATGTCTGCCATGGCTGTGGCCTGGTGTTCATCCGTGGGAATGGTTCTCATGAAGGATTTATACTGATTCTTGTTGCTCAGTAAGCGACTAGATGAGGCATAGCTGATCTGAAATGAGAAAGATTTCAGGCAATTTATTTTTTAGTCTATTTATAGCTGTAAATGATCTTTATTTCATTTCCCCATGTAAGGTATTGCAGCAAATTATTTGCATGTACCCTAATGATCATTTTCAGAATGAAACAAGAACCAATGTTGTCACAGACTGCAACATCCCACGACACCCCTGAATTCAAAATTTTACCCTGACCTACTTGCATAGGTCAAATATCAAAGCTAGCGCTCTGACCTTCTGTCAGAGGTCAGAGCAGTAGCTTTGATCTATGGTCTTACTCACACTGGCCTTCTCCCTCATCTTCCTATCTTATCCGGTTCCTGAGTGTACCAAAGTTACCGCCTGAGTAATGTGCTTTTTGTTTCATCTTTCTATCGGCAACTGTTGCAAAGATATGTAGTGGACTAACTAACGGGTGGACAGACGGACGAACAGACTAACCAACGAATGGACGAACACACAAACGCTGACAATTACGATACATCACCGCTTTGAAGTGGGATGTAACCATTTTGCTATATTGCGTTGCTCAGCTTGAAGGACAAGGGTTGAAGTGAAGTATTGTTATACAGATATCACTCACCTGAGGAATATAAAAAAGACCCAGTAGGTTTGCGACTGCTGTAGAGACTGCAGATCCTGCAGCTCCAACTACTGCAATGGTAGCAGGGATGTGATCAGTACAGTTACAAAATTCATCTAAATTCAGGGAGTCAATCTTATTTTGGGCCACAAAACTAAGTGTAGCCTCCAGGGCTTTTGATACTGTGTTGCATGTGTCAAAGATCCTGTAGCCCAAGGTGATGTTTGGCAGGAGGGCACTGCTGTTATTTATCTCATCAATGGCAAAAATCATGGCCTGGAGCCAACGGAAGCCACGGAAATTAAACCTGCAGAGGCAAGCAAAGCATAAATGTTAGTGAGTTTTGTGTACACATGTGGTTGTATATTGTTTAGATTGACTCATTTAAAAAAAAAAAAGTAAAAATATTACCCAACACACTGTGTGGATTCAGGCCGGGCTGCAAGGTCTTGGTCTTTTGAGGCAACACCGAAGTGTATGGGGAAAAGACCTCCAAGCAAAATATCACCAGTCATTTGTGCTCTCTGCTGTGGACCGTAAGTTGAAATGACACAACCAGATCCCAGCAGTATCACGTAAGACAGAGCCAGTCTCATCTTTCCTTGTATGGAATATATTATTTCCTATTCTTAAAGTGAAGGTATTGTCAATATTATCTACTCTCGTCAATCTGCTGTATGCACTGCTTCATATTGCCCATATTGACGATGATCAGACTGGAGGAAAAAAGGGGAAAAAATACTATAAATTTATTTGGGTTGTCAAACAAGCTACAACCATATCAATAATTTATGCATTGTTTTAAATAACTCAGCAAGATGAAAGCATAATTTTTTTAAATTGAGCATTAGACCACCCAATGAACTGACACTGAGCCCCCATATCAGTACAGTACAGAGCACAGTGGAGAATGATGTTGGAGACCTATTATTGCCCACTCAAGCAGGACTGGGCAGTGACATACATTTTTAAGAGTTTGCATTTTTTAATGAGTTGACTCCACTCAACTCATTATTCTTTCTGAAGTAAGAATAATGTTAACGTCTCTCTCCTAACTAACATTGGAGTCACGTTGCTTAAAATACCCTTCGGAGCCCAAATAGATGCAGGATTTACATGAGCTGAGATTGAAGTCACACTCTAATGACCTTCTTTCCTTCCTTGTGCTGTGGCCACAGAACCCCGTCACCATGGAGAAAAGCCCATTGCCTCTGGCAAATGCTGCTGGAAAAATGCCTGAAGATAGTCCCAATAATCAAGGAGCTGACAGCTGTAAGAGCCGCCTTTTGCCATACTTACTAATATCAAGAGCAGTTCCATGTATAACCATGTAAAACTTATTTTAATTTATTACCACGACTATTTATTCAAAATAAATAATTTATATAAGATTATAATTATAATTACCCAATGAACTTTACCATACTATCAAATACATAACACGCCATCCTGTTGCAGGCTGGTAAAAAAAAACAGATAGAAAAAGAAGGACGTAAATGTCTTTGAGCTAAGAAAGATCATATTGATAACTGCAACACCAAATGTTAAGAAATAATCTAAAGTCAAACTCACCTTCTAAACTCCTGTGAGTGAGATATACAGTATTTAGCTGAAGGAGTTAATGGACAGCTATACACAGATTTTAAAGCCTTTTCCCAAAATGTCCAGTGTGATGAATGAATTCACTGGTGCTTTTTGAACCTGTTTCTGCAGATGAATCATTAACAGAGAGAGGGGCAGTCCATTTCCTTCAGTTAATGAAGTTCACTCACTCCTCTTATGTTGAAGTCATCACATCCTTTTGTGTTAAGAAAGAGTTGGGAAGATGACTTTATTTTGTAGTTATTCACTGCAGTCAGTATTGCAGGAAGATTATCATGTATGATATATAATTAGAAAACCTTATGTTTGTGTGCAACCTTCATTAATGTGTATTTCTAGCTGTTTTCAGTGGATTTCTTCTTCCAGCACATTTTTATGAGGGCTTTTTTTTAAACTTAATTGACAAAAAACGTTTTCCTCGGTACATTTGGGACCTACAAATTATAATGGATTCTTATATCTGCTGGGGCTTATACAGTATGTATCTTATAAGTAAATAGCGCTGGCTGATCGGCCTTTAGGCAGGTTTAATCTTTGCTTAATGTATTTGCCAGAGGGGCAGCAGCATGATACCAGGAACCCTCCAAGCCTAGGAGCAGTGGATTGCACCATGATGTTCCTCAAACAATTAGATGAATGCTTATGCTCTAATGATCTAGTCTTCAATTTGTTGCCAAGCAGATGTCTCCAGTGAAAAAAAAGTCTGTTTACAACATGTTGACTTATCTGAGACTCAAGCAACACTGTGCTATTCAGACATCAGGCAGGGCATCCTTAAAGATAATGGCTGAAAAGACAGCAGTATAAATTCACTTGAATATTTCTTATTCTTTACCACTGAGGGTAAGTAATCTCCCTCTCCTTCAATAAAAAATTTAGAAAGATTAAAACCATTGAATGCTGCAAGTATGAGAGCAGAGCTGTCGCATCTATTGCAGAGCCAACACTGTGAAAGCTGTACTGGGGCGAGGCAAGTATTGACAAACATATCAATCAACAGTAGATAAATATAAAGGAATGTTTAGAGTAGTGTACAAAAAGGTCTGTAAAATGTTGAAAGTCTTTTTTTGTTTTTCAAAGAGTTTAACAGACTGATAGGGAACTGGAAAAAAATGACTGACCCCTTTAATAGAAATTACTGCTTATGAATACCACCGTTTATTTTTTAATCAATGTATAAATCTACTCCTCTAGATTTAGACAACTTCACTTCAGTTATGCACAGCTTAATTTCCACAGTCACCTACTGGATGATGATGATTTTTCGGATGATTACTGTAATTCTCCTCCTCTATCACAGATATTTAACATTTTTGGTGTTTGATTGTGGTTCTGATTTGTACAATGGGTTAGATGTGTTGGTAAAACTGGTTAAGAAATTGTCAAATAATTAAATGTTCATGCTCTTGTTACATATTGTCAAAATTATTGTGAAGAGCATTTACATTTAAGTTGCCGTGCTTTTTCCGGTGTCACAGAAAAGGAAAGACTGTTTTCCCAGATTCATGTGACACCAGATTATCATTTGGGTTCTGAGCAACTAGTGTGTAAAATACCTTTATTTAGAAAGTGTGACTAACTGAAAATTATTATTAATCTATGTAAAAAGGGAAAAGTTAAATCCGACAGAAATTATCATCTTTGTTGACATTTACTGTTAAGTTTTTTTTGTGTTTTTTTTTTGCTATACTAATTTTTAACCCAAAAGTGAGAGTTACAAATTTTAGGTTACCTGGGAAAAGGTTGGACTGAAATAATTGTTTTTACATATAATGTTAGGTTAAATATGAATTGCTTAAATGACAGCAAATAATATATTTTTGGATGTATGCTGCATGTTTTTGTTCTTTACAGATTTGTTCTTGTGTATAATTTTCATTTGTTTAATACAATAAATATCTTTGTTAAGTCAGAGAGGTTAGCTCGGACAAGACAGGAGGCAAAACTACTGAACAAAAGTTTAATAAAAGATTTTTCAGAAAAGAAAGTGAACAATAACACAAGGACCACGTCAGGACTGATCCTGGAAAAGAGATCCGGAACAAGTGTATCACAAAAACACATCAGGCTTCTGAGAGCAAGTTCATGAATCTTGATGATTTATACCACAGGCGCAGCTGGAAGGATGAGCGTCAGGTGTGCAAAGGAGAAGAAAGTGGAGCGCAAAACATCGGAAGTGCCAACCACGTCCTGGAGCAGACACTGACAGACACAACAAGAAGGGCTGAGACTGACATGATGCCACGTGACCAAACAACCTCTGATGGTCCATCACGTATAGATCCGTGGAGAAACGTGTTTTACAACAGACTATTGCCTGGCATGTCTGAAGCACCCTCAAACAAAATATTTCTATAGCAGTGTTTTTCAGAAATCACACATACGTCTGAAATGTAACATAATGTGTCAAAAATGCGAGATGTGAACAGTCCGCAGTTCACAAATGGTGAGGTCTGGTTCAAGATCAACACACATCAGAGCAGGATTCAACCGAGAAGGTAAGGAGCTCCCTGTGATGATGAGTCTGTTGTCTTTTGGATAGGAGCTTAGTTTAGCTGTTAATTTGATAACCCTTTTTTAATTTCTAAAAATTTGGATCAACAAGATGTTATTACTTAAATATTCATTTCATTTCAGAGAAGAATAGCTGATCTATAATGAAAACATAAGAAAAAATATGTATTATTATGCTTCTTATTTCCCTTCATAAATTTCTTTTTTTGTAAAAACAGATATTCATAGTTAAAAAGACCCACTGATGACATATGGATGGATTAATATACAGTAATTATTACTGTCTACGAGTAGAACACGGTGCTTCCCCTGAACGAATTCTTTGTTTTATACAGTAAGGTATACTGTATAAATACCACTAATGGTGGATAAAGGACATGTACATATGTGTGCTTGTTATTTACGTCTTGTCTTGTAAACAGTTTTCTTTCCTTTATGCCGCTCAGCTGGAAAACTTCCGTACATTTACTTTACATCACAAACACTTAACAAACTAAGTGAAATGTTTAGCTCCTATATGTACTGTACATCTGACACCTGGTCAGTTTAACACATTTAATGAAATTTACTGATCTTAAGATATAATATTTGTTTTAAATACATTTATTTTACAACTAACATTTAGATGAATGACTTTTGATTTAGAAACAAACATTTAACTACTGCTGGAGATTTTTTTTTCTTTGATCATGTAATCTTTGAAACCATACAAATAACATGGTTTGTGTGTTGGAGTCAACACTTCTATTTTCAGTGTTGTTTTGTTTTGATAGGATGTCTGGGTCAAAAGTCGCTATGCTCCTGCAGAGCTTGTCCCGAAGAAAACCTCTAGAGCCTGAAGGGGAGGATTCCAGCTTTCTGCGATGCCTCACCACCCTTGACCTGGTGGCCCTAGGGGTCGGCAGCACTCTTGGGGCCGGTGTATATGTGCTGTCAGGGGAAGTGGCGAGGACTGTGGCTGGGCCTAGCATCATCATTGCCTTCCTGATAGCGGCGGTTGCCTCCATATTTGCAGGACTATGTTACGCTGAATTTGGAGCTCGTGTTCCCAGGACTGGCTCTGCTTATCTCTACAGCTATGTGACTGTAGGAGAGATATGGGGTTTTATCACTGGCTGGAACTTGCTGCTGTCTTATGTCATAGGTAAGATCATACTGTATGTGTGGACTTTGTATGAGCAATCTTTAATTGATGAAATTATTTAAAATGATTGGTTGGGAAAAGATGGTTACATCAGTAATGTACCTGTGATATGCCTTTTTGTGTCTGCGTTTAAGGGACATCAAGTGTTGCTAGAGCTTGGAGTGGGACTTTTGATGATCTCATTGGAAATGTCATTGCCAACACACTGGGCAAATACGCTGGGATGGATTTACCTGGGTTTAGTCCTTATCCGGACTTCTTTGCTGCTACTCTTATAATGCTCTTGGCAGGCAAGTAACTTGATCTCACCTCTTGGAAATTCCAACTAAATATAAGAATTCATTATTGTAATTGAGGGGGAAAAGTTACTAAAACACTGTTCTAGTACTTTTTACCTTTTTTTTAGTACTATTTACAACAAATTTCCCATTTGATTTCACAGCAATAATCAGTTTTATATTTTTTGTGTGTTTCCTTTCCAGCGTTTCTTGCATTCGGTGTTAAAGAGTCGGCCATTTTAAACAAGGTTTTTACAACAGTTAACATTCTGGTGTTGCTGTTTGTTATTCTCTGTGGAGCCATCAAAGGTGACATCACCAACTGGTACACTGGTGAAGATTCTCTTCCAAGAGAACAGTATGGGTTGTTGTTGCTTGTTTGTTTGTTTGTTTGTTTGTTTTCATTTCAGTATGCAGTGAACAAGAAAGCTCAGCTGTTTCATATACATGAGAATTATGTATCTATCAACATTGCTGATTATCCAATGACCTGGTGTTAGTGTGTCTGTTCACAGAAACAACACATCACTAAATGACACCACCAACTATGGCAAAGGAGGATTTTTCCCGTTTGGATTCGAGGGAACATTAGCAGGGGCAGCCACATGTTTTTATGCATTTGTTGGATTTGACTGTATTGCCACAACAGGTAAATGAGTACATACTACCAAATGTAAAAAGGATGCATCAGCATGGCAAAGAGTAGATGATAATGTGTAGTGGTTTTTTTTCTCCAGGAGAGGAGGTTCAAAACCCTCAGAAGTCAATCCCACTTGGCATTGTGGCATCACTCCTCATCTGCTTCCTGGCATATTTTGGTGTGTCTGCTGCTCTGACTCTCATGATGCCGTATTATTTGTTGAGTGTTCACAGCCCACTGCCTGCAGCCTTTACATATGTGGGTTGGGAGCCTGCAAAGTATGCTGTGGCTGTGGGATCCCTCTGTGCTCTGTCAACAAGGTAAGAAGCACAACCCAACTTTACGGCACATAGAAAATTGCACATATTTTCCTTGGATTCACTTTAATTTATTCCACAGTATTTAGATTTTATTCTTTAACTTGGCTAGCATGCAGCATGCAGATGTAAATGACGATCCGTGTAGTGGCTGTTCCAAATTGACACAGAAATAAACAATGCTCAAAACTACGTTTAATAATGGATTATTGGTGTGTCAGTCTGTTAGGATCGATGTTCCCGATGCCTCGTGTTCTGTTTGCTATGGCCAGAGACGGACTTCTGTTCAAGCCTTTCAGTAAAATGAGCAAAAGACAAAGTCCTGTCATAGCAACCTTGGCTTCAGGGGTTGTAGCAGGTAAAAATTCTCCTAATCAGTGTTTTCCCTATTCATTCTATGAAAATGGATCATGCACACCACATTTCAAAAGTCTAAATGTAATTACCAGTATTTGTTTGACTGACAGTATTTGCCAAATGGTTCATATTTACCTGTCAGTGATATTGGAACATTTTGTCCCATTGTGACCCCAGTCTTGAGTTGTTTTGTCTACAACAATTTTGGAATAGTTAGGTTCTATAACTATATAATGTTGAAAAACACTAATGCGTTAAATGTTTGATTAAAAATTCTAATCTAATCATCCATGAGGAAAACAAATAATTTGACCTTTTCAAATGAATGTAAACAGAAGTTTTGATCTTTTTTTTTTTTTTTTTAGCTATCATGGCGTTATTGTTTGACTTGAAGGCTCTGGTTGACATGATGTCAATTGGCACTCTCTTTGCCTACACACTTGTTGCCGTATGTATCCTCATTTTAAGGTATGACTTATCAAAGCTACTCACAGTAAGGAAAAAAATTATTATTTCCTTAGTCTTAATACTGCAGAAATTTAAAGTTGAAGAATGACATCAAAAGAAAATTAGTGTAACATGTTTCTCACAGGACAGTAATGCTACGTATTACGTATTATGACACATTGCTATTTTAGTTTTTAAATTTTATTACAGGACCTTTTTCCCGATGAGGAAATGAACTTTTACACTCCAGTTTTGCTTTACAGATATAGGCCAGAGTACCCACACACTCAAAAACACATTGCCGACATTTTGCAAGTAGACAAAATCTCACAGAACATAATGAAAGCAAACAGCAGTTTTACGTCAGCAAGAAGTGCTAAGAAAAACTGCTCAAACATGATTTAAAAGTGTGGAATTAAGATTTAAATTTTCCATGGATATAATAAATAAATTATAGTAATACCTATTAATGACTGATTCAATTGAGATCTATATTTCCCATCTTTTATAGATACCAAGCAGATATCAGTGAGGATTCACGTGTCAACAAACCAGAACCCTTTACAGTCAGTGGAGTATTATGTCCTCCTTCACACGCCACCACACGGACATCGAAAAATGTGTCTGTGTTGTCTGCTTTTATGAGTAAGTGATAAATCTAAACATCTTCAATCACTATTCTGCATGTGATGATTTCCACTGATAATTATCTCCTCAGTCTTTTTAGCTATACTCCTGAGCCTCTTCATATCTTTGGCTGTGGAGTCCCTACATTGCCTTGTTTGGTGGAGTTTACTTTGTGTTACTGTAATCGTATTAATGCTGGTCTTCATCACCTTGGTCATCTGGAGACAACCACAGAGTAAAACCAAAGCTGTTTTCATGGTATCCCTCATATACGTATATCATTTGTGCTATTTTTCTGCACATTTAATGATATAATGTAATATTTATTTCAATCTGTCAAAATGCATAACTCCATTTATACACTCAAAGTGTCGTAAAAATACGCAACAAAGAAGATTGTCCACCCAGTAACATGTCATATATATTGGAGTGTGTGTGTGTGTGTGTGTGTGTGTGCGTGTGCGTGTGCGTGTGTGCGTGTGTGTGTGTGTGTATGTTTTTAACTTCGATCTACCATTTCAGGTTCCTTTTGTGCCATTGCTTCCCATTGTCAGCACCTTTGTTAATGTATATCTAATGGTGCAACTTGGATCACACACATGGATTCGCTATGCAGTATGGATGGCAGTAGGTATGTGAACAAGAAAGCTGTGACCTACATATGTTCACTCAACAGAGTATGCAAAAACAATGAATAAAAAAAAGACCATGTAAGAATTGTGAGTTTTCTTTTAACAGGTTTAATCATCTATTTCTGTTATGGTGTTCAGCACAGTGTGCAGAAATAAAAACTCCAAAATTCTCACAATCAAGTCAGCATTCACAGCATCGTCGTCGCTCTGGAGCAAAACTTTGAACCTGGTCAAGATTTAAATGGATGAACAATGCGACATGATTGATTTACAAATATGAACATTTTGATGCTGAATTATTTTATTTTAGTCAAAATGTGTATTATGCATTTCTGTAGATATCTTGATAGTGATTGCCGTTGAAGATCCCTGAATGATTTGTGTACATTTCATTACTTACATTTTCTAAATAATAATTTTAATAATAATTATTCTTTCTTATTTCAGTCTATTTATAATCACATATTTTACAGAGAAAAGAGCAATTTTCTTTGGGAAAATTCTACTGCTCAGAAATGTCTGTTATAGTCAGGACTTTATATCAGTGTTGAAGTGCGACATTTATAACAGTACAACAATAAAAACAATGTGAATAAATACATATCATGAAATGTGACCCTTTTTTCCATTCATACTGAACATTCGGGAGGAAAGAAGGTGTACGATTTTATTTTATAAGCGTCTGTCTGTCTGTGTTTCCCCCTCTCTCTTTCTTTCTCCCTCCCCCTGCAACATGTAAGAACTTCATGTTTCTGGCGGAACATTTAACTGGTGCACCGATCATTTTTAACTGGTGCACCGATGTCATCCAATCAGAATGCGGGAAGCTCGCGTTTTGAGCGTAACGGCAAAAACTTCAAACCAATCAGCGACTCGCACTAAAGAGGAGGCGCATTGTTCAAAACCGAAACGCAGGTCGGGTAAAATATTTTATAGGAGGTCTGAGAGTACTGCATTTCGAAATCGAGAGGAAACGAGACTTTCGTGTCAGCTAGTTTCAGGCTCAACTGGTATAATTTTCTATCAGTAGCTTCCCTTTTTATCGAGGATTTGACTGAATAAAAAAAAAAACAACATTCGACATTCGAGGTAAGTAGATGTGATGTTTGCTTTTAGGGGGCTTAATCGATACCCCGCCATAAAACCTGATAGTTATCAATCGGGTGATGTTTCGGCTCAGCTGAAAGAAATATTTCTTAGCATTTAAACACAAAAAACCACAACGTTGGTATTCTTGTTAAATTTAGTTAAGTGAGTGAGAGTTCAGTGATGTTAAGTCACTTTTCTGAATAATGGTGGACCTTTTTTTTCCCACTCTGGGGAGCACCCACTCACTGCATGCTGAAAAATAGTCCTATTAAAATTCAGACTGATATGAAGGGGAGATAATTGTCTCGGTAGCATTGATTTACTATTAACATTAGTGTGTTATATGTCTCATGGACTATCAAATCTGTACAGTATGGTTTTAAGTACTACATAATTTGTAAAAAAACAAAACTTAAAGCAGTTACATTCATGTTTCAAAAATAATTATTACTCTAATCTAATAATTAGCACTCTACTGTTAAATGTCACTCCCCGTTCAAGATGTGTAGTTAAAAGGTTATCCCCAAAAGTTTTTGTTAAAGTAAACTCGTTTTACTTGTGTAAGAGCCTGTCTTTGTATCGTAAACATGTCTTCCCTTGTTTTGACCTGCTACTGGCAGTAATGCTACCAAGATGTGGCGGTGATACCCACACAGGTAGTCAAAATAGAAGCCATGTGCAAGTAGAAGGTTTTCATTTAATTTGATTTAAATTATGTCATTCTTCTCAAGCAATATTAAAATTATCAATACAGGAAATAAACTACTACAATAAGCTTGAGATTTGTTGCTTGTGTTTGGGCAAGGCAGGCTTTATCCTGCTTAACGTGTATTTTGGTGTTTTGTCTCATGACACACCTTTATTTATTTAGTAAAGGATTAAATATTCAGGATCAAAGCGTTAAAGTCAGAAGTTATTCAAGTCATCTTTGCATTTGTGATTCACAGATCCAACAAGGCAGTCAGAGACTGCAACATCCCGTGACATCCCTGACCTACTTTCATATGTCAGGGTGCTAGTGCTTTGATCTATGGTCTTACTCACACTGGCCTTCTCCCTCTTCTTAGGAACCTTATCCGGTTCCTGAGTGTACAAAAGTTGAAATTTGACCTTGACCAACTTTTCTCAAGATCTAGATCATCATCTCATTTTCATCCCCTGCCGCCCGAGTAATGTGCTTTTTCTTTCTACTTTCTATCTGCAACGGTTGTGAAGATATTTGGTGGACTGATGGACGACAAACTCACAAACACTGACAATTACATAATCTCTTCGCAGGATGTTACAAACGGGGCAGTTTTTTAGAAAAAAAGAAAAGAAAATGTAATGGATGAAATGAATAAAAACTGAAACCCTCCCTGAATTTTGGGAGGGATAACAATACAGTACTGAGATGCTGCCTGAGGACCACGTAATGTCAAGAGAGTCCTGTCCTTATTCTCCAGTGATGGCCTGAGCCTTCTTTCAGGCTTATCTTTGAGTTAGAAACACATTCACATTTGTGTATTGAGGTTTAGATTATGTTATTATTAAATCCAGTTTCTGGGTATGTTTGAAACATTTTGTTACTTAATAATCATGAATATTATATTCTCCACAGACAAGCATGGCACTGTCTTTGTCCTCCCCGTCTGGATATACGTATGACGAGGATGAAGAAAGAGCTGTGTTTGAGTCCACGGTAGCGGAGCATGGAGGCTCAGCGAGACCATGCATGCCTGAGATATCTGTAATTTCCCCTGGCCTTGACATCCGCAACTCCGTAATGGAGCAGGTGAGAGTTGACAATAATGTTATGTTTGTGTTGTACTTTGTTAAGCTTTCATTGTAAAGAAATTATGTTTACGTTCAATATTGCTGATTAAAACATATCCAAATGCTATTAAACATATGCATGCTTGTGTGTGTTTTTGACATGGTAAAAAGAAAAGATCTGTGTGAGCAGAACATTTTACAGTTTTTTTCTATTTGTAGAAGCATCTTGTTAAACCTGGACTCATGACACGCGGGAGCTGTGATGAAACAAACACAGAAAGGGTGAAGGTTTTTCTGCGTGTCAGACCACTCACTGAAGCAGAGAGAGGAAAGGGAGAAGAGCAGGTGCGACTATCAAGTATCAAGACTAGGATTTGTGTTTTCCCTCTCAGTAGATATGTGCATTTGTTGCTTTTGGAACATTTGCTCGCTGTCCTCATTGCTCAAGCGTAATTAATCTTTCAGGGCTGTGTGGCTGTTCAAGATGAAGAGACTCTGCTGCTCAAAGCTCCGAAAGACTCGCAGAACATGAGGACTGCAGAGAGGGGCGTTACCCACAGCATGCACAAGTTCATTTTCTCGAAGGTAGGAGGATCACATAAGTGTCTGGTGTTAAATTAGAGTTGACATGCTGTGCACATGCATGCATGAAATTGGTTAACAATGTTAAACCCAACTTGAGGCAATTTAAACAAACAAAAAAAAAAAACTCCTTGAAGAAAAACTATGGTGATAGCCACACAGCGGTACCTAATATCCCAAACATGTTTTTCATTACTTGGCGTGTGTCTGAAAAGTTTCATTAAAATCCACCAATGTTTTTTCATCACCTGTCCTTGTTAGATTTTTAGGCCTGAAACCACACAGCAACAGGTGTATGAGTACACAATGAAGAAGATGGTAAATGAAGTGCTTCAAGGTGAAAACAGACTCCTGTACACTTACGGTGTCACCAATTCTGGAAAGACTTACACAATTCATGGTGAGGATTTTTTTCTGTCTTACAATTGTGTTTATTGGACAAGCATGTAAAAAGTCCAACTTTGATCATGTTTACTGCTCCATTCATTTAAAAATATTGGCCTGCAGGCAGTAGTCAAGAGGCAGGCCTCCTACCCCGGGCATTGGTGACCCTGTTCAGGAAACTGGAAAGTCGTCTCCATGGACCTATGGACCTCAAGCCCGTCATGTACCGGGATGTGAGGCAGCTTGATGCCAGTGAGATCAGAGTTGAGGAAATCCGCAGAAATTCTCTGCTGAAAGAGGTATACAGAGAAGAAACATTCAAAGGTGTTGACATTGAAAAATGTCATTTCTTCGTGTACCGGCATGTACCAGTGTCTATTGTTTCTAAGTATGTCAGTAATGTGCTCTTGTATACAGTATTTCTGTTCCACAAAGGCCATATTTTATCGCATACTCAACTTGAATTTTAATCAACTATTCATCTATTGATTCCTCCAGTTTAAAAACAAACAAACAAGTTTTTCACACAATTTTTTTAAGCAATGACAAAAATATAAAGGGATGTCCTCGTCTCCAAATAGCTGTCTGTTTCTTTCAATCAAAAACCAAAAATGTTGACTACCAAGGAAGTAGTGTCGGATGATTTCATAGTTTGTATGTGAGTAAAGGGTGAGATGGCTAATTACCACTTTTGAATATAATGCTTTTTATCCATTTGTGCCACCAAGGTTTGGCCTCTCAAATAAAAATCATTCAGCAAATGTTATGCACTTTGTCTTACAACCTTGTTAACTACACTTACAAGGTGCTGGAAAGCCTTCTTGTATAACGGTATGAGTTGACATATACCTCCCTTTTGTTACAGGAGGAGAATCTGAATTGTCGCCGGGGAGGTACTACAACTGTCTGGGACAGTGGAATCGGAGGACTCTCTTCCACGAGTAACATACCAACCCAACTTGAAGGTGAGGAGGATATGAATGCTGTGTTGTACAGCACTGTTCAAATATGGTATAAATGTGGTTAAAAAGACGCATATGCTTGTGCTTACTACCTGTTTAGAAGCCCTTTTCTGGTCATGCATCATGTTCTATGTTTTATCTCATGATTGTGTCCATGCAGATACTGACATCATGTTTCTGGAGCCTGACAGTCTCTCAAACAGCGGAGGAGATCAGCTGGAGGAAGGGGTGCAGTTTTCTGTCTGGGTGTCCTTTTATGAGATTTACAATGAGTTCCTGTATGATCTGCTGGATGCTTCGCCCTCAGTGAATCCCAGAAAAAGGATAACACTGCGGCTGAGCGATGACAAGCAGGGCAACCCCTACGTGAAAGGTAACACAACTAATTCACAGAATTTATAGTAAGATATACTGTATGAACCTGGTATATTTAGATTTTCTTTTATATAAAGACTTGAAACATATTAAAGTGCTTCCTGCTATCATTTCACTTTTTTTTTCAAGTCAGGGTACCGCCTCTACACTGGATAATTGAATAATTCTTGTTGCTGCTGTTGCTTTGTTTTGTAAGAGCATAATGTATTGTTTCTTCAGACCTTGCATGGATCCAGGTCCGCAGTGCCGAGGAAGCCTGGAGGATTGTGAGGGCTGGTCGTCGTAATCAGAGCTTTGCCAGCACACATCTCAACCAAAACTCCAGCCGCAGGTAGGAGCAAATGAAAAATTTAAAGCCATTTATTTAATAAAACTTATTGCATCTCTGAACATACATTCATCACCACGCAGCCACAGCATTTTCTCCATCCGTGTCCTGCACATCTGCCCAGAGACAAATGCATTCCCAGTCATACGCATCAGTGAGTAAGTGATCTTTTTGTTTCCTACTCTACTATTGGCGTTGTTTATTTAAAGGGGTCTTATTATGAAAATCACACTTTTTCCGGTCTCTACATTTTCATAGTGGTCCTCCCTAACCTGACCAACTCCTAGAATCTGGTAAACAAACGCTTCCCACATCAATAGATATTTGGAGTTTTAGGAATTCATGGCCCGGATTTTGCTAGAATACAGTTTGTGACGTAATTTTCATTTTGTGACATAATTTACGTCACAGACTGCCCTCTGTGATTGACGATATTGATTGGTTGACATGCCCCAGGGGCATGGCAATCCCTGAAAGGGGAGTTCGTTCAGGCTACGGTAGCATTGTGTGGTAATGTCCTAGCTCAGACCTACACGCTGACAAGCTGTTGAACACAGTTAGCATTTGGCTAACTAGTTAGAGGTCCAGTTCAGTCATGTGTGTGAGCGTGTGTGCGCGCGTCTGCGGGCGCGCATGTGTGGTTTGTGATCAGGTTATGGTAGCAGTGTGTGGTAACGACCTGGATCAGAGCTACACACTGAATTCAGCTAGCATTTGGCTAGCTAGTTAGCAGTCGGTGTGTCTGTGTGTCCGCCGGAGGCTATCCCCAGCTTCACAGCGAACACATAACTAGTTACATATTAATTACTAATTCAGAACAATTGTCTGTGTTTTGGTGATTGAAAGCAGCTTTAGCTCTTCTAAGTGATCGGAGAGCTGCGTGTATCCACACACACACACACACACACACACACACACACACACACACACACACACACACACACACACACACAAATACACATGCGTGCGAGAATACAAGAGAAAAACTTGGTCTTAAAATCCCATTTGTCATTGGTTTGCGTTAGCTTAGCTCCCTTGTTATCCACAAGATCTCATTGTCCATAACGATTTTCAGAAAACAGTGAAATTATCTCACCAGCCGGTCTGATCATGTTTACACAATGAGCCACAAGTCTTTGTTCAGCAGACTGAGTAAGCAGGTCCACGCTTAGTGCCGAAAAATCAACCGTTACATCATGAAAAACGAGAAGAATTAGAGCGAAATATATGTACCTGTGAAGTTACTTAAAGTTAAAAAAGTTGCAGACAATGGCAATCGAACTGATCTGTATTGCAGGAGCGTTAGAGTAAACAAACGTATGTGAACGCGCAAGGGACGGCAGTGTTGATTAGTCAGCTCAGAGGGGGTGGGAGATAGTGAAGGCTCAGAGGGGGGAGGAGAGGGAGCTAAGAGCTACGTCCCATTAAAACAGACCTTCACAGAGCAAAGAAAATTTACCAATATTCAATAAAAGATATTGAAGACCATGGATCACTTTGAGGCAAGACATTTCAAATACAGTGTACTTGGACATCTGGCAGCTGAATGACATGAATTAAAAAAAACATAATATGGGACCTTTAAATCTTGGCATTGTATAATTTTGTACAAATGATAAACCAAGGCTGTGTTCTAACTCTGTCCTCTTTAGACTGACTGTCTGTGATTTGGCTGGGTCTGAACGTTGCAAAGACCAGCAGAGCGGTGAAAGGATGAAGGAGGCCAACAACATCAACACCTCCCTTCTAACGCTGGGGCGCTGTATTGCTGCTCTGAGGCACAACCAGAACAATAAGTGCGTAGTATTTACCCATCATATTAAGTGAGGAGAATCCCATTGGTGACTGCTTTTTTGAAGAGTTGGTGTGTTTCTGTTGTAATGCAGGAACTAAATCTGACTTTAACTTCTCTTAAGCAATTTAAAGTCTAGACTAAACTTTAATGTTCAGCTCTTCTGTGAACTTAAACATCTGTGGTAGTAAATCATCTTTGAAGGAGTTCTAAAAACTTTCTGGTGTATCCAAAGGACACGACCCCCCCAGGTGGTGCCCTTCAGGGACAGCAAACTGACTCGGGTCCTGCAGGGTTTCTTCTGTGGCCGAGGAACCTCTAGCATGGTGGTCAATATCACTCCATGTGCTTCCGTCTATGATGAGACGCTCCAAGCTCTCAAGTTCTCAGCTATCGCCACTCAAGTAAGATGCAATGGTCCTGGTATTATACTATACATCCACTGTACCGCTCTGTCATCAAGACTAGACTTGGTTTAGCATGTAGAGATGAGAAACAAGGGAGAGATAATATTCCTCACATTATTTCAGCTCATCCATGGTCCTTCCACAAAGACAAGAGTGGCCTACATCCTGTCGCTGCTGCACCAGCCAGCAGGGAATGGTAATGAGAGCACGGTGATGGAAGAAGATGAGACTGATATGGAAGACGGAGATATGACCATGTTAGATAATGAGGTAACATCTGCTGCCATCATAGGCAAGACCTTTTTTTTTTTTTAACGTAACAAAACATGCTTATCTTTGAAAGCATTTAGTGAATCCTGCATATTAAGATATACACACTGTATGTAGTATATGTTTATATCCATATTTACAGTATACACACACACACACACACACACAAACACACACATATACTGTATATGTATATAGTGCTGTCAGGTGATTAAAATTTTTTTTTAATTTATTTAATTAAAATAAAATTAATTACAGGATTAATCTAACTGATCACATTTTAATCTCATACCTGCTACAGGCCCCAAATAAAGAATTTGAATTCTAGGACATTACAAAATTGAAGTGCATGACTAATCAATAGAATACACCAAGAAGAGAAGATTTGAAATCCACATTTTTATTGGTTTATTGGTTTAAGTGTGCTTTATAAATGAAATTCAAAAGAAAAAAGGTGAAAAATGCAATACAAATACAGTTAAATAAAATAAGTAATTGACAACAGACAACTATATGTGTCCTATAGCCAGTTGCTCAGACAAACAAGCTTTTTTACATTGAGTGTAAGGCTGCCCTCTTTTGAATGTTACCTGTGAGTAACATCATTCAAAATCATGTGATGTTACCTCTCACATGATACAGACGTGTCAGGGGTAGCCAGGTATTTGCGTGCAAGAGAGGACATTGCACGGCTCAGCTTTGTAGCGGGCCAGAGGCCCCTGCTTCTCCTCTGAGTCAGAGTCTGAAAACAGCAGGAGGAGGATCTTCTTTGCTGCTGGCTCGTCCTTTGTGGGTTGAGGGGCAACAGCTCCCGCTTCTGATCCTTGCAGCATCTCCTCAATCCAGGTCCACACCTTAAAAGAGGTAATATTAATTTGTTGCATAGGACTTTCTAACCAAAGCACTCGCAAAACACTGGTTTTCCCAGTCACACACATACCTCATAACCCTCTCTTTTCTGTGTATGTTCTTCAAGTCCTTGAATCGCGGGTCGAGGGCTGTAGCCACCTTCAGCCATCTGTTGTTGATGTTGGCCGTGCGTGCGCCTATGTCCTTTTTAGAGGTGGTCTTGTACTTTATCATGTAGGCCGGATCCTCATCAGTAGGATCCATGACCCGGTTGAGATGGCGAGTGCAGGGAGCAACACAGAGCATGAAACATAGCTCTCACCTCCAAGCAGCTCTGTCACATATCTGCAGTGGGACAAAAATATGGCAATAATGTTCTCACATCATTACTGACGTGTGTGTTTGTGTGTGTGAGTGAATGAGAGACAGTGGTGTATGGGAGGGCGGGAGGGAGAGGTGAGTGTATGAAGGGGGAGAGAATGAGAGGTGAGGCAAACTGAGGTTTGTGTGTGTGTATGTGAGCAAGTGAGAGTGTGGAATGTGTGTGCGAGAGAGGGATATACTTGCAGGGTTCAAGAACGACCTCCAGCTTCTGTAGTCTCACACTCTAGGTTGATCAGTGTGGCCAGTTTGTGCTTCTGTGTGGCCAAAGTGGCATTCACAGCCTCGTGGTTCCTCAGGTACTGTGAGATCATAGAGAGCGTTGAATTCCATCTTTCAATAATATAAAACAAAAACTGCATTAATTCTGCAGGGGGCCTGTAAGTTTTGAGGAGCGTGCTGTACATACAGAAGTTGCACTGAACCAAACATACACACCCTCACACACGCCAGAAGCAAGAAAACTCCAGAATCAATTACCCCAATAGATAGTAAACAGTCTCACCTTGTGGATACGTCCTGAACCAGGGGCTCTCTGGCTTGTCCGAGGGCTGTCTGCTGCAGGTGCAGTTCTTCCATACTGGCAGGGCTATGCTTGAAGTGCCCGACTATTTTGCAGCACTTTGCCAGGGCGGTGTCAAAGCTGCCGTCCTCAAGGCAGAATATGATGGTTCTTTGCAGCATGTGTGCAGCACATGGAATGTGCTCGAAAGGCAGGTGACGTGCTGCTGCAACCATGTTTCTTGCACTATCGGTTCCTATCGGTGTCACTTTGTTTTCTATCTCCCATTCCTTTGTCACAGCATCAAACTGATCGGCGCATGCATTGGCATAATGGCGGGTCAGTTTTTCTCAGTTAATGCAAAAGACTTGAGTTTCCACCGTACATCCAGTGATCACCCGTTAGGGCGACATGACAGGCCCCTGCCAATAATTGTTCTTTTGCGGTCCTCTTTTCACTGTACAGCTGGTGAATTTTTTCATCACCGTAGTTCTCAACGGTAGCTGGAAATTAGAGTCTGATGACGCTATCTGAAACGCCTCCTTTAGACCCTCGTCTTCCACGATTGAAATTGGTCGGCAATCAGCAGCAACCCACTTTGCGATTGAGTTAGTCAGTTTGTCGTGGCTTTGCTCATTCGTTTACAAAACTCAGTAAGTGTGGGTTGGCGGAGTGAGCTCACTGTCGCACTAGCAGTGGCAGCTGTAGAAGTGGAACTTGTCCGGATGTGTTTTGCATTTGAAGGGACAGTAAAGTTAGTTTTAAGTGACATATACAGTATGTTTTTCATCATCATGAAAAATAGAAAAATTGTCCATATTATGTTAGTATTGAGCTAAACGGAATCCCACAGGCTAATGGCAGTAACGAGGAGGCCGCAAGGAAGTCATCCACAGCCAAATACCTCCAGAGAGTAAGGCAAGTCCTTAGAAGTCAGCTGAATGGCAAGAACAAGGTCCTAGCCATCAAAATGTATGCACTGCCGGTCATCAGATACCCTGCTGGGATCATAAGCTGGCCAAAGGAGGAGAGAGAAGCCACAGATACCAAGACTAGAAAGCTCCTCACCATGCATGGAGGGTTTCACCCCAGGTCCAGCACCCTGAGGCTGTACACTTAACTGGAAAGAGGAAGGCCGAGGACTAGTGAGCATCAGGGCCACTGTCCAGGGTGAGACATCAAAAATCCAAGAGTACATCAGGAAGATGGCCCCAACAGATGAACTGCTCAGTGAATGCCTTAGACAGCAGAAACCTGAGGAGGAAGAGGAAGAGGAAGAGAAAACATGGAGGGACAAGCCCCTACACGGCATGTACCACCGTCAGATAGAGGAAGTGGCTGATATCAAGAAGACCTACCAATGGCTGAATAAAGCTGGACTGACAGACAGCACAGAGGCACTGATCATGGCAACACAAGAACAGGCCCTAAGTACAAGGGCAATAGAGGCCAATATCTAACACAGTAGATCTGACCCAAGGTGCAGGCTATGTAAAGAAGCCCCAGAGTCAGTCCAGCATGTGGTAGCAGGGTGCAAGATGCTGGCCAGCTCAGCATACATGGAAAGGCACAACCAAGTAGCTGTGATAGTGTACAGGAACATCTGTACCCAGTATGGACTAGAAGTACCCAAATCCCAATGGGACATACCACCGAAGGTGGTTGAGAACAACAAGGCTAAGATCCTGTGGGACTTCAGCTTCCAGACTGAAAAACAGCTGCGGGCTAACAAACAAAGAAGAGAGCAGTGGTGATAGATGTGGCGATTCCAGCTGATGCCAACATCAGGAAGAAGGAACACAAAAAGATTGAGATGTATCAAGGGTTGAAAGAACAGCTGTAACAGATGTGGAAGGTCAAGGTTAATGTGGCCCCTGTGGTAGTAGGAGCACTTGGGGCAGTGACCCCCAAACTGGAAGAGTGACTCCAGCAGATTCGTGGAACAACATCTGAAGCCTCAATCTAGAAGAGCGCAGTCCTAGGAACAGCTAAGATATTGCGCAGAACCCTCAGACTCCCAGGCCTCTGGTAGAGGACCCGAGCTTGAGGATGACACACAGATACCACCCTGAAAGGGTAAGAGGGACATTTATATATATATATATATATATATATATATATATACAGTGGACCCTCACTATAACACGGTTCAACTTACGGAGCTGTTTCACAGATTTTTTTAGAGCAGTTTTTTAATGCAGTGCGTTGTGTTCTGCATCCTGATTGGCTAAAGGACTGACCAACAGGAACAGCCTTGGTGCCTCGTCTCTGCACAGCTTGCCAAATTTAAGTTTGCAAATTTACTCCATGACAAAACCCACAATGTCAAAGAAACGTTCTGCATCAGCAAAAGCACCTGACTCTATGCGCCCAGAAAGCAGAGAAAGATGCTAAATATCGCCGGAAAAATTAAACTTGTGGACATGCTGAAGGAAGGTAGAAGCTATGCGGCTGCCGGGCGCTGTTACGGAATAAATGAATCTTTGGTTCGTTGCATAAAAAAGGAGGAAGATAACCTAAGGAGGACAGCAGCAATAAGTTTTAAGAAGGATGCAAAAAGGGTTGTAACTGTCCTCAACAAGACCATTGTAGGGATAGTCTGAAATATAATCAAAGCTGGCATGTCTGTTTATAAAAATCTTCTTGTCTAGAAGAAAAAAGAGTGCAAACAATTACCCATGACTAAGTTTTTCTGTCGGAAAAAGACACCTTCATCACAGCCTTCAGCAGAAAAAGACGCTACAGAGGAGCGGAGTGAGGAAGACGCCAAGAGGAACGGCGAAAACGCGTGAATCACCATGTGGCCAACCTCATACTGACTATTAAAAATATTATTTTACAGTAAAAACTATCATAGTTATTTGTTGAAAACGTTTGTTTTTATTTTTTAATGCTTGGGCCTGAAAACAGGTTTTGGTCTTTGATTTTATTGTATACCTAGTTCAGTATTGTATAATAACTAAAAAATAAAGCGGACCACTTCACAGATTTCATTTAGCACGGGTACTTTTTGGAACGTAACCCCCGTGTTAAATGAGGGTCCAATGTATACTGTATATATATGTAGCCGCAAGAGGGCACAAGCCAGTGTCTTTTTGCTGGTCCAAAGCCCGGATAAATACAGAGGGTAGTGTTAGGAAGGCATCTGGCGTAAAACTTTTGCTAAATCAAACGTGTGAATCAAACCTATGACTTCCGTACCGGATGGGTCGAGGCCCGGGTTAACAGCGACCGCCATCGACGCTGTTGACCTACAGGGTGCCGGTCGAAATTGGACCCCTGTTGGTTGAAGAAGGAGAAGAGGAAATTGTGCCCCTAAGAAGAGAGAAGAGGAACTCCAAGAGGATATTACTGAGAGTAGGGACATTGAATTTTGGAACTATGACAGGAAAAGGTAGAGTTGGTTGACATGATGCAGAGGAGGAAGGTTGACATATTGTGTGTCCAGGAGACCAGGTAGAAAGGTAGCAAGGCTAGAAGTTTAGGAGCAGAGTTCAATTTTGTTTTATCATGGTGTAGATAGGAAGAGAAGTGGAGTAGGAGTTATCTTGAAGGAGGAGTTTGTTAGGAATGTCCTGGACATAAAAAGAGTGTCGGGTAGAGTGATGAGCCTGAAGCTAGAAATGGAAGGTGTGATGTTCAATGTTATTAGTGGGTATGCTTCACAGGTAGGATGTGAGCTGGAGGAGAAAGAGAAATTCTGGTTGGACTTTGATGAAGTGATGCAGAGCATACCTGGAAGTGAGAGTTGTCATTGGAGCAGACTTCAATGGACATGTTGGTGCAGGAAACAGGTGATGAGGAGGTGATAGGCATGTTTGGTATGCAGGAGAGGAATGCAGAAAGACAGATGGCGGTCGACTTTGCAAAAAGGATGGAAATGGCTATAGTGAATACTTTCTTCCAGAAGAGGCAGGAACATAGGGTGACCTATAAGGGTGGAGGTATGAGCACACAGGTAGACTACATCTTGTGTAGACGGTGTAACCTGAAGGAGATCAGTGACTGAGAAGTACAGGCGAGAGTGTAGCCAAATATAGGATGGTGGTGTGTAGGATGACTCTTGTGGTGAGGAAGATGAAGAAGGCAGAGCAGAGGACAAAATGGTAGCTGAGAAAGGAAGAGTGTTGCATGACTTTTAGGAAGGTGTTAAGACAGGCTCTGGGTGGTCAGGAGGTGCTTCCAGATGATTGGACAACTACAGCTAATGTGATCAGGGAGACAGGTAGGAGAGTACTTGGTGTGTCATCTGGAAAGAAAGTAGATAAGGAGACTTGTTGATGGAATGAGGAGGTACAGGAGTGTATACAGAGCAAGAGGTTAGCTAAGCAGAAGTGGAACACTGAGAGGACTGAGGAGAGCAGACAGGAGTACAGGGAGATGCAGCGTAAGGTGAAGGTAGAGGTAGCAAAGGCCAAACAAGGGGCTTATGATGACATGTATGCAAGATCACATAGTAAGGGGGGAGAGACTGATCAATACAGGTTGGCAAGACAGATGGGAAGGATGTGCAGCAGGTTAGGGTGATTAAGGATAGGGATGGAAGTCTATTGACAGGTGCCAGTAGTGTGACGGGAAGATGGAAATAGTACTTTGAAGAGTTGATCAACGTGGAAAATGAGAGAGAACAAAGACCAGAAGAGGTGGTTGTTGTGGATCAGGAAGTAACAAAGATTAGCCAGGATGAAGTGAGGGGGGCATTGAAGAGGATGAAGAGTGGAAAGTCAGTCAGTCCTGATGATATACCTGCAGTTATGGAAGAGTCAAGGAAAGGTGGCAGGAGATTTTCTGGTGTATGAGTCTGGGTGAGGGTCGAGTGTAAGGTGGTGGAGATGTTGTTATCGGTCGAGCAAATTTCAGTTAAATGTATCATATAGCAGACAAGCACAGTGGTGTTCGAGAAGTGAAATGAAGGTTTATAGGAATTACAAAAAGTGTGCAATAATCAAGCAAAAGTAGGCAGGTGCATAAATTTGGGCACCCTTGTTGTTTTATTGATTTGAACAATTTAAGCACTAATTAAAGAAACACAAAATTTGTTTATGAAGCTCGTTGACCCTTGACCTCCATACAAAGGTGAAGTCAATCCCGAGAAAGGGTATTTACGGTGGCCAATTGTAAGTTGTCCCATTTGCATTTTCTACGAAGAGTGGCAACAGGGGAATCTCAAAACAACTCTCAAATGACCTGAAAACAAAGATTGTTCATCATCATGGTTTAGGGGAAGGATGCAAAAAGCTATCTCGAAGATTTCAGCTGTCAGTTTCCACTGCAAGCAACGCAGTGAGGAAATATAAGAACACAGGCATAGTTATAGGTAGGGCCTGGAGTGGCAAGCCAAGAAAAATGTCAGATAAGCTGAGGCGACAGATGGTGAGAACAGTCAAAGTCATCCCACAGACCAGCTCCAAAGACCTACAACATCATCTTGCTGCAGATGATGTCACTATCGTTCAACTATTCAACACACTTTCCACAAAGGGATGCTCTATGGAAGAGTGATGCGGAAGAAGCTTTGTCTGCGCACATGCCACAAACAGATTTACTTGGGGAATTCCAAAGCACATTTGGACAAGCCAGCTTCATTTTGGAATGAAATGCTCTGGACTGATTGAACTAAAATTGAGTTATTTGGACATAACAAGGGGCATGGCAGATGACAAAAACAGCGTTCCACAACAATCACTCGCTGCCCACAGTAAAATTTGGTGGTGGTTCCATCATGCTGTGGGACTGCATGTCCAGGGCAGGTACTGGCAATGCTTTTAAAATTGAAGGTTGCATGGATTCCAGTCTGTATCAGCAGATTCTTGCAAACAATGTTTAAGAATCAGAGACAAAGTTGGAAGTTACACCGGGGCTGGATACGTCAAGAGGACATCGACCTTAAACGCTGTTCAAATTCTACTAAAGCATTCATGCAAAGGAACAAGTACAATGTTCTGGATTAGCCATCTCACTCCTGGACCTGAATATTGTCAAAAAATTTTGGTGTGATTTAAAGCAGGCTGAACATGCTGAAACCCATCAAACCAACTGAACTGGAGAAGTGTTGTGAAAACCAATCGTCAAAAATACTTTCAACTAATATTTAGACCCTCTAAATGCTATAGAAAGCATTTAGAGACTATTATTTCTGAAAAAACAGGCTCTACTAAATATTGACATAATTTTTGTCTTGCTTACTTTTGTTTAAATAGTTATTGCACTTCTTCTTCTTCTTCTTCTTTTCCTTTCGGCTTTTCCCTTCAGGGGTCGCCACAGCGAATCAATTTCCTCCATCTAGCCCTGTCCTTTGAATCCTCTTCTCTCACACCAACTACCTTCATGTCTTCCCTCATTACATCCATAAACCTCCTCTTTGGTCTTCCTCTAGGCCTGCTGCCTGGCAGTTCAAAACTCAGCATCCTTCTACCAATATATTCACTATCTCTCCTCTGGACATGTCCAAACCATCTCAGTCTGGCCTCTCTGACTTTATCTCCAAAACCTCTAACATGTGCTGTCCCTCTGATGTACCTATTCCTGATCCTATCCTTCCTGGTCACTCCCAGAGAGAACCTCAGCATCTTCATCTCTGCTACCTCCAGCTCTGTCTCCTGTCTTTTCTTCAGTGACACTGTCTCTAGACCAAACAACATCGCTGGTCTCACCACAGTTTTGTACACCTTTCCTTTCATTTTAGCTGAAACTCTTCTATCACACATCACACCTGACACTTTCCTCCACCCGTTCCATCCTGCCATAGTTATTGCACACTTTTGGTAAATCCTATAAACTTCATTTCACTTCTTAAACAACACTGTCTGCTATATGATATATTTAACTGGAATTGTTGATCCAAACAACCAGTAATTTATAGAGGAAAATCTGCAAAAGTCTCAGGGGTGCCCAAACTTTTTCATACCTGTGTGTGTGTGTGTGTGAGAGAGATGATGATGAAAAATAACTGAAATTAGAAGAGCATTCTGACAGTACCACACTTTAAATCTGTTTAGAGCCAACTAAATTATTTTCATCCACCCATCCATTCTCTTCCGCTTATCCGGGTTCGGGTCGCGGGGGCAGCAGCTTAAGCAGGGAAGCCCAGACTTCCCTCTCCCTAGCCACTTCGTCCAGTTCCTCCGGGAGAATCCCAAGGCGTTCCCAGGCCAGCCGGGAGACATAGTCTCTCCAGCGTGTCCTGGGTTTTCCCCAGGGCCTCCTCCCGGTAGGACGTGCCCGGAACACCTCACCAGGGAGGCGTCCAGGAGGCATCCTGACCAGATGCCCGAGCCACCTCATCTGGCTCCTCTCGATGCGGAGGAGCAGCGGCTCGACTCCGACTCCCTCCCGGATGACCGAATTTCTCACCCTATCTCTAAGGGAGAGCCCGGACACCCTGCGGAGGAAACTCATTTTGGCCGCTTGTATCCGGGATCTCGTTCTTTCGGTCACGACCCACAGCTCATGACCATAGGTGAGGGCAGGAACGTAGATCGACCGATAAATCGAGAGCTTTGCCTTTCAGATCAGCTCCTTCTTCACCACGACGGACCAATATAGAGTCCACATCACTGCAGACGCTGCACTGACCCGCCTGTCGATCTCCCGTTCCATTGCACCCTCATTCGTGAATGAGACCCCGAGATACTTGAACTCCTCCACTTGGGGCAGGATCTCATCCCCAACCTGGAGAGGGCACTCCACCCTTTTCCAACTGAGGACCAAGGTCTCAGATTTGGAGGTGCTGATTCTCATCCCAACCGCTTCACACTCGGCTGTGAACCGCTCCAGTGAGAGTTGGAGATCATGGCTTGATGAAGCTAACAGCACCACGTCATCTGCAAAAAGCAGAGACGCAATACTGAGGCCACCAAACCGGACACCCTCAACGCCTTGGCTGCGCCTAGAAATTCTGTCCATAAAAGTTATGAACAGAATTGGTGACAAAGGGCAGCCTTGGCGGAGTCCAACCCTCACTGGAAACGAATCCAACTTACTGCCGGCAATGCGGACCAAACTCTGACATTGGTCGTACAGGGACTGAACAGCCCTTATCAAGGGGTTCGGTACCCCATACTCCTGAAGCACCCCCCACAGAACCCCCAGAGGAACACGGTCAAACGCCTTCTCCAAGTCCACAAACACATGTAGACTGGTTGGGCGAACTCCCATGCCCCCTCAAGGACCCTGCGGCGGGTGTAGAGCTGGTCCACTGTTCCACGGCCAGGACGAAAACCACACTGCTCCTCCTGAATCCGAGATTCGACTTCCCGACGGACCCTCCTCTCCAGAACCCCGGAATAGACCTTGCCAGGGAGGCTGAGGAGTGTGATCCCCCTGTAGTTGGAGCACACCCTCCTGTCCCCCTTCTTAAAGAAGGGGACCACCACTCCAGTCTGCCAATCCAGAGGCACTGTCCCCGATGTCCACGCGATGTTGCAGAGGCGTGTCAACCAGGACAGCCTCACAACATCCAGAGCCTTTAGGAACTCCGGGCGGATCTCATCCACCCCCGGGGCCCTGCCATCGAGGAGCTTTTTAACTACCTCGGTGACCTCAACCCCAGAGATGGGAGAGCCCGCCTCAGAGAACCCAGACTCTGCTTCCTCATGGGAAGGCGTGTCTGCGGGATTGAGGAGGTCTTCCAAGTATTCTCCCCACCGAGTCACAACGTCCCGAGTTGAGGTCAGCAGTGCCCCATCCACACTATATACAGTGTGGATGCTGCACTGCTTCCCCCTCCTGAGACGCCTGATGGTGGACCAGAATTTCTTCGAAGCCGTCTGGAAGTCGTCCTCCAAGGCCTCACCGAACTCCTCCCACGCCCGAGTTTTTGCCTCAGCAACCACCAAAGCCGCATTCCGCTTGCTCAGCCGGTACCTATCAGCTGCTTCAGGAGTCCCAAAGGCCAAAAAGGCCTAATAGGACTCCTTCTTCAGCTTGCCGCCACGACAGGCACCGACCACCTTACGGCCACAGCTGCGGTCGGCCGCCACTACAATGGAGGCGCGGAACATGGTCCACTCAGACTCAATGTCCCCAGCCTCCCCCGGAACGTGAGTGAAGTTCTGCCGGAGGTGGGAGTTGAAACTCCTTCTGACAGGGGATTCCGCTTGGCGTTCCCAGCAGACCTTCGCAATACGTTTGGGTCTGCCAGGTCGGACCGGCATCTTCCCCCACCATCAGAGCCAACACACCACCAGGTGGTGATCAGTTGACAGCTCCGCCCCTCTCTTCACCCGAGTGTCCAAGACATGCGGCCGCAAGTCCGATGACATGACCACAAAGTCGATCATCGAACTGCGGCCTATGGTGTCCTGGTGCCAAGTGCACATATGGACACCCTTATGTCCGAACATGGTGTTCGTTATGGACAGTCCGTGACAAGCACAGAAGTCCAATAACTGAACACCACTCGGGTTCTGATCGGGGGGGCCGTTCCTCCCAATCACACCCTTCCAGGTCTCACTGTCATTGCCCACGTGAGCATTGAAATCCCCCAGCAGAACGATGGAGTTCCCAGTGGGAGCGCTCTCCAGCACCCCCTCCAAGGACTCCAAAAAGGGTGGGTACTCTGAACTGCTGTTTGGTGCATACGCACAAACAACAGTCAGGACCCGTCCCCCCACCCGAAGGCGGAGGGAGGCTACCCTCTCGTCCACCGGGGTGAACCCCAATGTACAGGCGCCAAGCCGGGGGGCTATAAGTATACCCACACCTGCTCGGCGTCTCTCACCATGGGCAACTCCAGAGTGGAAGAGAGTCCAACCCCTCTCGAGAGGATTGGTACCAGAGCCCAAGCTGTGTGTGGAGGTGAGCCCGACTATATCTAGTCGGAACTTCTCGACCTCACACACCAGCTCAGGCTCCTTCCCTGCCAGAGAGGCGACATTCTACGTCCCAAGAGCCAGCTTCTGTAGCCGGGGATCGGATCACCAAGGTCCCTGCCTTCGGCCACCGCCCAGCTCACAATGCACCCGACCCCTATGGCCCCTATGGCAATGTATTTTATGTATGAAAAATTATCTCCTTGGCAGAGGAAACCGGTTATGGTCAGTGTAGTATGTATACAAGAAGTACTTTTTCACCAGCATTTCTAACGATTCATGGCCACCAGCCTGTTCCTAATGATGAATTATTCTTCATTAAGGCATTGCTGCAGGCCATCGATGTCCTGAAGAAGGAGGTGCAGCGCCAGCGGGAAGAGAGGGGTGTTCTTGAAGCAAATGTGAGAGAGCAGGTGGTGTCTGAGATGATGGAGGTCATCACAGAGATGCAGGATGGCTTCAGGTATTTCAGTTTCTTTGACATTCTTCTTGAACAGACTGGCTAACATAAAGTTAACAAGAACATTGTCGAATTTAAAATGATACAGAGCTGTATTATTTGACTCTACAGAGACACGTTGGAGGCAGAGCGGACTCTCATTGAAGAGAGGTATGAAGACAAGATAAATAACATTCAGAAACATCTGAAGAATTTCTACAGTCTGCAGCTGAAGGTGAGAGAAAAATCTTCAACCTGTACCATACATGACTGGTAAATGTTTTACTTATTGTATTTACAATGATGATTTTAATGCAAGATAAATTTACTCGGGAAGATAATTTTCAGAAGCATTCAAACACAAATAGAATATTTGTGTTTGATGAATCGAGGCGCTATAAATAGCCACTGATCATTTTTATTTACGTCCTTTCATCAGAGATGCTTTATTTTATAACATAAATGTAAATTCTCGATGTTTAGTTAGAACTGACTTGTTGAATTAACAAAGGGACTTGTGATGAAAAATGACGTGACCTGATTATGTGTTAAATGAAGTCAACTGGATTTCTTCAGTTCAGAATCATCTGTTGAATTGATTCATTGATATCCACATTTGTTATTACTGCCACTCAATAAATAATAAAACAGCATGCCATGTTCTACATTCAAGTTATATTTGTAATGTTCCATTTGTGTTTGAATTGATGTGCTATAAACAGACACTGATCATTTTTCTTTATATTCTTTCATTTAGGAGCGAGATCAGGAGATTGAAGCTTTATCTGCAGAGCTTGACAAAAAGACAGAGGTGGGATTGGTGCCTGCAGCTGTACCACAGCGAGACTCTGTAGGCCCTCGCCGGTCTCAGCGCCTCATGACTCAATCAGATGAAAGCAAACTGCACACTGAGCTCACTCAGTGTCGCTCTGAGCTGCTCGCCAAAACGCAAGGTACGTAACAAGGTGACTTAACCACTGCTCGGATTTTAAATTTGATATTAGAATGTCCTCAGTTTGCTCTGACTGTCTAGTTCTGCTTACCTGTTCAGAGCTGACAAACCTGAATATGCAGCTGAACCTCCAAGGTTCTACAGGAACCCTCACGAATGCTGCTGATCGGAAGCTGGAGGAGGGTCAACGGGTCAGTTTACTGTTATACCTAATTAAACGCTGTGAAACTGTCCCTACGTTGTCAGAAAGATTTCAGTTTTCTATTTTTTTTTTTTAACAGAATCTGCGCCAACTGCGCCTGGATCTGCAAAAGCTTGGGGCGGGCCTGCAGTCTGGTGAACGAGCCTGCTGTCGCAACACAGGAGGGGAAAGGCTGCGGCAGGCGTTAATGTCGGCGGATGAGACACTGGCCAAACAGGTACGACCACACATACCTTAACAAGACCCTAAGATTGTGCTGCCATCATATTGTAAACTGAGCTTTTTCAGAAATGATTGAAAAAGGTAAGGTGATTGGTATAAATTACTGCATGTGAGAAACCTAATTTGTTTAAAAGCCCCATATTATGCTTTTTTTTAATTCATGTCATTCAGCTGCCAGATGTCCAAGTACACTGTATTTGAAATTTCTTTCCCAAAGTGATCCCTGGTCCTCAATATCTTTGACTGAATATTGGCAAATCCATTTCCTCTCTCTAAAGGTCTGTTTTACTGGGGCGTAGCTCTCAGCTCCCTATCTCCACCCCTCCCCCCTCTGAGCCTTCCCTATCTCCCTCTCCCCTATGAGCTGACCAATCAACACTGCCCTCCCCCATGCGTTCACATGCGTTTGTTTACTTGCGCCACTCGAACGCGCCTGCATTACAGATCGATCGATCGCTATACTGTGGAACTTTTAGTTACTTTCAGTAACTTCGCTGCTACGTGTTTTCCACTATTGTTTTTCATGGTATAATGGTTGATTTTCATGGTATAATGGTTGAAGCCTGGACCTGCTTTCTGAGTCTTTGCTGAACAAAGACTCATGGCTCATTGTTTAAACATGATGAGACTGGCTGGTGAAATAATTACATCCCGCTTCAAAGCGGTGATGTATTGTGATAGTTAAAGCTGTGTTTTCCGGAAATCGTCATGGACAATGACAGATTGTGGATAACACGGGAGCTAAGCGAGCGCAAACTAATGAAAAATGGGATCTTACCGTTAAGACCAAGTTTTTCTCTTGTATTCTCGTATGCGTGCATGTGTGTGTGGATACACGCAGCTCTCCAATCACTTAGAAAAGCTAAAGCTGCTTTCATTCACCAAAAAAGAGACAATTGTTCTGAACTAATAATTTGCAACTGGTTATGTGGTCGCTGTGATGCTGGGGATAGCCGCAGGCGGACACACACACACATACACACCTGAAACACCTGACTGAAGCAGCGTTAACTAGTTAGCCAAATGTTAACTGAATTCACAGCTTGTGAGGAACTTTCACTGTGTAGCAATGAGGTCATTACCACACACTGCTACGTAGCCTGATCACGAACCACACACACTTGCACGCACACACACACACACACACACACACACACACACACACACACACACACACACACACACACACACACACACACACACTACTGAAGTGGACATAACTAGTAAGCCAAATTCTAACTGACTTCAACAGCTTGTGAGGAACTTTCAGTGTGTAGCTCTGAGCTAGGACAATACCGCACAATGCTACCATAGCCTGAACGACCTCCCTCCTCGGGGATGGCCACGCACTTAGGCATGTCAACCAATCAATATCGTCAATCATTCTGTCCAATCACAGAGCGGATTTGTGACGTAACGAATACACTCCAGCAAAATCTGATCGTTTTGATTCGGACCAGGCCATGATCCAGGAAGCGTTTATTTACCAGATTCTAGGAGTTTGTCGGGTTAGGGAGGACCACTATATACATGTAGAGACTTGAAAGAGTGTGATTTTCAGAATAAGAACCCTTTAAGTAATATACTGTAGCTGTTAAGCTGACTTTCCTTTACCTGTCGTTTAAACAGTTAAGATGCTGCAGACTGGAAAAGAATAAATCATTAAGATTTTTGTTACATTAAACCAGTAGAAATGAAAGCTTTTGCTCTTTTCTCGGAATGCGAAAGTAAAGTAACTGACACTTAGTAAAAAATTATTGAACCAAGTCAAGGCCCAAACATACTCTGGGCTTGCACTAGGAGCCAGTATGACTAAGCCACTGTGGCTCAGTGTAAAAGAATTGAGCAAGCCACAAAAAGCCACACTCAGTGTCCGAGGCAGTGGCGCACGGGCGGACGACCAATGCTCATCGCGGGGGAGGGTCCGGGGGGCCTCCCCTGGGAAATTTTTTAGAAAATGGGTTTTTTTCCTGCATTCTGAGGGCAAAATCTTCTGTTCAGTTCACCTACAAAAATACACTAAAGTCAACAGTTCAAGCTGAACTATCTTTATTTCTATCCTACTTTATGCAGGTATGACTGTGAGATTCAACAATTGAAAGCTTCCATTCACTATGTGAAGATAGTCAAACAAAATATTACTCAATGTTTACTTGTAAGTTTTACTTAGACTAGAAGACATTTCAACTTTGACCACCACCAACACCATTGGTATGCCATAGTTTTTTTATTTGATTTTTTTAAATTCAATAACATGATTTTTCATTTCGATTTAAAAGGGCATGAAAAATAGCAAGCGAGGTGAATAAATATTTACATGCATTGCTGGTTATTCCTGCCGGTCATAGGGAACAAAAGTCTAACGCCCCGTCCACACGATAACAGATTTTTTTAAAAACGGAACTTTTTAAATACGCATCGAAAACGATTCCCGTCCACACGACATCGTTTTTAAAAAAATCTCCATCCACACGTAAACGCAGCAGTGCGTTTTCGAAGACTGCTAAAAGCATGCCAAACCATGTGATGGCAGTATTGAGTCAAATTTTATCCAATAGGAATCCTCCGTGTTTTGTTATCACAACACACGGGCCCATAAATATGACGCCACCGCGATTTTCATCGCAGGCAAGAAGTCAGCGTTTTTAAAAAGTCGCGGATACGCCGTCCACACGACAATGCGGACCCAGCGTTTTTTTAAAAAATCCACCTCGGCAAGCGTTTTTTAAAAAGTTGCATTTTCGTTCTGGATATCTGCGTTGTCGTGTGGACGGAAGGCGTAAACGCAACAAAAAAGTTGAGTTTTTAAAATATCCGTTATCGTGTGGACGGGGCCTAAGACTACAAACAAGTATTGATAATATCTTTCATTTACCTTCTGATCGGTCTGTCGTCACTCCTACCCCCTCTCAGCATTCACCATTTGTTTATTAATGAGGACTTCAACACAAACTCTACTATAAAACACTGGATTCTTTTGATCGATCGTCCTCGCATTGTCTTACACCAATTCGCGGGTTCAGTTTGTAAAAAAACGATATTTGTGTTTTTTATTGGACGAAAGGAGGTCATGACCCGAGTGCATATTTAATGATCGGGAGCGTTCCAGTCACTTCGGCTATTTCCGTTGGCATGCTTCGGCTAAATTCCGTCGGCATGCGGAAATAGCGTCACTATTTTCGCTAGCGAACGGCGCTAGCAGAAGTACAGGCGCTAGCGCCGTTCGCTAGCGGAAGTAGCGGCGCTAGCGCCGTTCGCTAGCGGAAGTAGCGGCGCTAGCGCCGTTCGCTAGCGGCAGTAGCCTAACGGAAATAGCGAGCGCCGCTAGCAAGCGACAAAGTTGAAAGTTTTAGCCTTTTTTCCGTAAAAATAAGAACGCCACTGTGGCTACACAGTATAAAAAACTTGTAGCCAATCTGGAATCTCTTCCCCTATGGCGAAGTGGCAAATGGCTAGCACAAGCCCAGATACTGCTAAGTCTGGAGCATCTCTGTAAAAAGTTCATTTCAGCAACAATAATTACAACTATTATTTCTTCACACATTGATGCTTGGTAAAAATGCTCTAAATTTTACACAAGCAGCAGTTATTGGTATTTTCAAAGCACCATTTGATTTTAAAATCGTTTTTCTCTCCCTCTTCTTTTCACTAACAACCAGCTTTTGAACTACAGTGCGCCCTCGCGCGATCGCACATCAAAGATTGCGACTCCACCTCATCGCGGATTTTTGGTTGCCAGTCACGTGATACTGTACGCGCATTCTATTGGCTGACAGCATCCGGATGTGCGACGTTCCGTCAGTCTCTGACTTTCGTGAGACACAAAAGTGCTTTAAACAGTCCAGTTTGGAAAAAGGTAATATACATAGAAGGTGGTTTAATATCAGTATGGGGAGGGTTATTAAGGGTTAAAATTACTGTAAAAAATAAGATAAATAGATCGCAATCTTGATCGCGGATTCCTCAATCGTGTTTGGTTCCTGGAACGCATTGACCGCAAAGAGGGCTCACTGTATATCTAGATTTCTAATCACTGCACAGGGGGGATGGCTGCAAAAGCATGATTCAGATTTTTAGTACAGCCTCTTTGCTTTTGCACTCAACCTCCCACCTAATTCATTTCACCGCCCCCTCCATGGCTGTGTCTAACCCTGTCAACTGACTTGTTCTTAGGACCAGATCCTGGTGGAGCTCCAGAATGGCTTGACTCTTGTAAAAGCTGATCTAAGGCGAAAAGCCCAGGCGCATGCTGGCCAGCCTCAGCCACCCCACTCAGGCTCCACTGCCACACCTGGTTCCTGCAAGAAAAGGGGCTGTGTGCCACCAAGTGACCACGAGAACCGGCCCCCACCAAAACGTCCCTTTTTCACCTCTCTGTTCCCGACACGTACTCCAACACGTAAATACAACAGTCGCGCTGCTGAAGAAGCGAAAGAAACTCCTTCTTCACGGATCTTGCGGTCTCGCCAGCCATCTCCATTGCCAAGCCCCTCTCTCACCCCTCGTGTTCTCAGAGGGAAGTACTAAGATTCAGTGGGCAGATTTAGATGCTATGCAAAGAGAAAGTTATATTTGCGGTCAACTTTATATTTTATATTGTTCTGTATATACACTTGTGTGGTTAAACTGTTATCATCCCAAAGACATACAAAAAAACTTGTATTTTAAATATGGTTACAATATTGCAGAGCTCTATTAAGGCTTATGTGTCCACTTCTAGACTGTATTGCTGGGAGAAGTGTGTGTTTGTAACTACCTGCCTTTGGTCACATGCGTTCGCTATATGAATTTTTGTTTCCACAATAAAATCTGTAAAAACCTTAAATCAAGTATAATAGAATAGAAAATGCATTTCACATTTTTCTCCTTCTAATAACTACATTTAAGTTTTTGTGTATGTGACAAAATGAAAAATACAAATAAAGACAGGATTCGCATAGCAGGCATGCTTTATTTGCAAATAACATATGCAGCATCAATGAAGCAAAACTTATGAATGTAAACCAAACAAGTTTTTACATTTATAGAAATAGTTCAAGATGTTTTTGGTTGATCTATTTCACACTGTAGCATGTATTTATATAAACCTATTCAAAAACCTTACAGTGAATATCTTCCTTGTTTTCACCTTTAGGACACAAATTGTCCTGGGCAAAAACAGATGTCTTGCAAGTACATTTCATTGCCATCAACAATTCAATGTGTCAAGCAAATTCTAACAATACAAACCACCAGTGTCCAGTCAAAGGGTTCAAGAACTGTCCATGTAGATTGAATGGGAGGGTGGGTGTCAGGGTGTAAAAGAGATGAGGTTCAGTGGCGACACCCTCCTAACAGGAGTGTTGTTGTTTGAGAGCGGAGCAAACAGATCCGCTGACGGCGTCTCGATCTGATCTCTGACCTGTGAGATCTGCCTCAACAGGGCCTTTCCCTCTTCGCGAGCCTGCAAAAGGACATCCAGTTAGCATGTTAGTTTATTACAGCGCTATATTGTAACACTGCGCTCAGATTATGAAGGCACACTTACATCATTGTAGTCACAACAGCGCTGGGCGCAGAGGGACGCCTCGTCATACAGCTTGTTCTTGAAATAATACTGACCCAGGTAGCGCAGGGCTGTACTCACCTCAGCATGCTCCAGTTGTTCCTGTGAAGTTTTATTCATCAACTGAATCAATAAATTCATGTAAAAGCATCTGCTGTTGTATTAAAGCTGTTTCTGGCTGTATCTAAAGGGTTTCCAACAGACACTGATGTAAAAAATGTGGATGTTCAGAGCCTGTAGAATTCTTACCCCACAGGAGAAAATGTCTTGGCTGTAACGCATGTAACACTGGGCAGCATCATCAGACTCATTCAGCTGTTCATGGAGCCTAGAAAAGAAGCAAGGATTAACGTTCAGCCACTAATCCTGGGCGACGCAAATAACATCATGACAAAGAATAAAAAATAAAGCTGCAGTTCACATATTTGTTTGGTGTTTCAAAGTCAAGATTTGTTGGAAACATGTTTTGTTCAGCCCTAAGATGTGTTGTGTGTAGCCGTGGTCAGACGTATTGTGTCTTTGGGGTGTCATCTGTCTCATTCTGGTTCATTTCAAGATCTCTACCTGAAATTTTTCCCAGCTTTACTCAGACTAATCTATACAACTTGTGTAACTGAATTTTGGTGGAACTGTCAAAGAGAGGCAGATAAATGTCTTTAAGGATTTTCACAGTGCATCTCTGACATACTAACATAATTGAAATGGAGTAAAACACACTGAACAAAAGAATTGCAACTAACTGTCCGGACCTGTTACACGGATTGGTCTCACATCATCACACGGTTGGTCCTGCTGAACAGGTGTTTAAGCCCATCAGCACCGACATACAGATTGTTTTGGATCCAAGAAACGGAATCACCAAAGGTAATGGCTAGTGATGTGCACTTCAAGCAAAAAAGACTTAGCAATAATTTCTCAAGACTATTTGATAGACCAATACCAATACCTGGTAAAAGAAAACATGTGAACGTGGTAAAACAGGAGAAGCATGCCTGGAGCCTACACTCAAGAAATGCTGTCAAACGACTAGGCTTAAAAAGCCCCCAAGGAAAGGCAGAGAGGACAAATGGTGCCTAAGGTGGAGGAATGTGGTTAGACAGAAAATCCACCCCCACATGAAAGCAAATACCGGTAAGTACTAAAGGATTAATATATCGCAATAAAATCAAGTTGTAACTACGTCATAACTCCTCTAAAGGATCTACAATGATAAAGAATTCTGAAAAAGATCAGACAGTGAAAAGATGTGTGATATTTTTCTAGTTCTGAAAAAAAATCATTTATGCCTCTGCAGCTGTCTAACTGATTTGAGCATCATTTCCTTGAGCATCATTGGCCTTTGTTAAACTGAGTATCTATTATGCAGTCACTCTCTTTTCACCATATATAATAGATTGTGGTGGTTGAAGGAAGGACACAGAACTCATTTCAGTCAAAGTGACGGACAGAACCAGAATATTTTGTAAGATAAAAGGTGGAAATTGTGACCTTTGATATCCAAAATTTCAAACCCTCTGTAATCAAATGTTCCGGAAAAAACCTTTCTAGTCAATATTCAAAATCATAACTCAGGACCAGAATAGAAAATTGTGACACTGGCTGGATACTGGAATGGTGACGCTGTGACACACCATTTTATTTACCCATAAATTCACTGGTTTTCATGAGATAAATCTGTTCATTATCACTACAACGAAAAAGTGCAGCTCTGCTGGTGAGTAGAGACACAGTTCTGTTGTGGTAGTTCTAGTATGATTTACATTTCCACTCTTGACAGTGACAGAAACTTACTTAGCCAGTTTGAGTAAAGCCATTTTCTCTACATCTCCGACAGAGTATGCCCTCCAGTAACACTAGAACAAAACAAAACAGAATGTGTTAAACCAAAAAAAATCCAGAAACCTGGTGAAATATGACTCACTGACAGCTGCTACATACCTTCTTAGCTTCCACTTGCTGTGACAGTTTTTCATAACTTTCCCCCAGTGCAACCAACATGCGAGAGTCATTGGGCCTACAAAAATACATCACCATGTGTCAAATCTAATGCACCACATTTAGGTTCTGGCTGTTTTGTATTTTAACATATTTTGATGTGAAATTTTTATTTTTATTCTTTGAAACATCAGTGTGACACACTTTTTTTATTGTCCATACCTGAGCTGGTGAGCCTTTCGATAGTAGTACAAACAATAAAAAGGCATCTTGAGGATCTCATATGTTTGGCCCAAGCCATACCAAGCACGGTAATCACGCTTGTTTACTTCAATGGCATGCCTAAAAACCAGAGTGTAAAGCAAAGACAGAATCTTTCATACTGCTGTGGTGTGGTTTGGAACGTCAGTTAGTTAAAACCATAAAGGATGACCTAACGCATCATCCGGCTGACCTGTAAGCCTGAATGGCAGCTGAAGTGTTCTTCATTTCCATGTACTCGTGTCCCATCAGTGTCCAGGCGCCAAGACAACGAGGGTTTAGTTTGAGGGCACGCTGGAAGTAGAGAGCAGCCTTCTCATGCTGCGAGCGCAAACTATAATAGTTCCCTGTAGAGGAGACAATTTTATCGGATTAAGACGTCTGTGTAGATGGGGGCCAACAGTCCAGAGGTGAAACCTATATGATTGGTTTTCAACAATTCTCATTAGCGTTAACATGAGTCATACAGAACAATAGTCATACAGAACTGAAGAAGCCTTTAGGATGAGAGGCGAAATGTCTTCAACCTTTTCCTACAAGTTCAAGTGATTTCATTAAACACAGAGATTTAAAAGATTAAACTTTAACCATTCAACATTTTGAACTCAAAGAGGTTTTTAAATCATAGCTAGGGTGAAAAATGTTAACAGAAGGTATCAACTACTCAATAAATAACAACAAAATAACAGACGTGCGACAATGGAAGTTTTTGTGTTCACTGTTGAACAACCACAGCTGATAAAATATACTGTATGTCTTATCTGTTAATAGTTTAGGTAATATTCCAAACTTGGAAGCATTTGGGTTCAAGTAACAACACAACTCAACACAAAATTGAGTAAATGTGAGTTACTATTTGGATATTTTAAAGCGGAATCAAGTCTTCTTCTTCTTTTCCTTTCGGCTTTTCCCTTCAGGGGTCGCCACAGCGAATCAATTGCCTCCATCTAGCCCTGTCCTTTGAATCCTCTTCTCTCACCAACTACCTTCATGTCCTCCCTCATTACATCCATAAACCTCCTCTTTGGTCTTCCTCTAGGCCTCCTGCCTGGCAGTTCAAAACTCAGCATCCTTCTACCAATATATTCACTATCTCTCCTCTGGACATGTCCAAACCATCTCAGTCTGGCGTCTCTGACTTTATCTGCAAAACCTCTAACATGTGCTGTCCCTCTGATGAACTCATTCCTGATCCTATCCTCCCTGGTCACTCCCAGAGAGAACCTCAGCATCTTCATCTCTGCTACCTCCAGCTCTGTCTCCTGTCTTTTCTTCAGTGACACTGTCTCTAGACCAAATAACATCGCTGGTCTCACCACAGTTTTGTTTACCTTTCCTTTCATTTTAGCTGAAACTCTTCTGTCACACATCAGACCTGACACTTTTCTCCACCCGTACCATCCTGCCTGTACACGCTTCTTCACCTCTTTTCCACACTCTCCATTGCTCTGGACTTAAAATCCTCCACCTTCTTGATCTCTTCTCCCTGTGACCTCACTCTTCCACTTGGGTCCCTCTCATTCACACACATGTACTCTGTCTTACTGCGGCTAACCTTCATTCCTCTCCTTTCCAGGACAAACCTCCACCTCTCTAGCTTCTCCTCCACCTGTTCCCTGCTCTCACTACAGATCACAATGTCATCTGCAAACATCATAGTCCATGGAGATTCCTGTCTAACCTCGTATGTCAGCCTGTCCATCACCATAGCGAACAAGAAGGGGCTCAGAGCTGATCCCTGATGCAGTCCCACCTCCACCTTGAATTCCTCTGTCACACCTACAGCACACCTCACCACTGTCTTACAGTCCTCATACATGTCCTGCACTGCTCTAACATACTTCTCTGCCACTCCAGACTTCCTCATACAATACCACAGTTCCTCTCTGGGCACCCTGTCATAAGCTTTCTCCAGATCTACAAAAACAGCTCCCTCTGGCCTTCTCTGTACTTCTCTATCAACATCCTCAAAGCAAATACTGCATCTGTAGTACTCTTTTTTTGGCATGAAACCATACTGTTGCTCACAAATGTTCACTTCTGCCCTTAGTCTAGCTTCCACTACTTTTTCCCATAACTTCATCGTATGGCTCATCAGCTTTATTCCTCTGTAGTTGTCACAACTCTGCACATCTCCCTTGTTCTTAAAAATGGGCACCAGCACACTTCTCCTCCATTCCTCAGGCATCTTCTCACTATCTAAGATCCTGTTGAACAACCCAGTCAGAAACTCTACTGCCACCTCTCCTAGACACTTCCATACCTCTACAGGTATATCATCAGGACCGACTGCCTTTCCACTCTTCATCCTGTTCAATGCCCTCCTCACTTCATCCTGACTAATCTTTGCTACATCCTGGTCCAAAACAGTCACCTCTTCTAGTCTTTGTTCTCTCTCATTTTCCACGTTCATCAACTCTTCAAAGTACTCTTTCCATCTTCCCATCACACTACTGGCCCCTGTCAATAGACTTCCATCTCTATCCTTAATCACCCTTACCTGCTGCACGTCCTTCCCATCTCTATCTCTCTGTCTTGCCAACCGGTATAGATCAGTCTCTCCCTCCTTACTGTCCAACCTAGCATACAAGTCATCCTAAGCTTCTTGTTTGGCCTTTGCTACCTCTACCTTCACCTTACGCTACCTCTCCCTGTACTCCTGTCTACTCTCCTCAGTCCTCTCAGTGTCCCACTTCTTCTTAGCTAACCTCTTTCTCTGTATACACTCCTGTACCTCCTCATTCCACCACCAAGTCTCCTTATCTACTTTCCTTCCAGATGACACACCAAGTACTCTCCTACCTGTCTCCCTGATCACATTAGCTGTAGTTGTCCAGTCACCTGGAAGCACCCCCTGACCACCCAGAGCCTGTCTTAACTCCTTCCTAAAAGTCATGCAACACTCTTCCTTTTTCAGCTTCCACCATTTCGTCCTCTGCTCTGCCTTTGTCCTCTTCATCTTCCTCACCACCAGAGTCATCCTACACACCACTATCCTATGCTGTTTGGCCACACTCTCGCCTACCACTACTTTACAGTCACTGATCTCCTTCAGGTTACACCGTCTACACAAGATGTAGTCTACCTGTGTGCTCCTACCTCCACTCTTATAGGTCAGCCTATGTTCCTGCCTCTTCTGGAAGGAAGTATTAACTACAGCCATTTCCATCCTTTTTGCAAAGTCAACTACTATCTGTCCTTCTGCGTTCCTCTCCTGGATACCAAACCTGCCCATCACATCCTCATCCCCTCTGTTTCCTGCACCAACATGTCCATTGAAGTCTGCTCCAATGACAACTCTCTCACTTCTAGGCATGCTCTGCATCACTTCATCAAAGTCCGACCAGAATTTATTCTTCTCCTCCAGCTCACATCCTACCTGTGGAGCATACCCGCTAACGACATTGAACATCACACCTTCTATTTCTAGCTTCAGACTCATCACTCTATCCGACACTCTCTTTACCTCCAGGACATTCCTAACAAACTCCTCCTTCAAGATAACTCCTACTCCATTTCTCTTCCCATCTATACCATGATAGAACAACTTGAACCCAACCAACTCTCTACCTTTTCCTGTCATAGTTCCAACATTCAACGTCCCTACTCTTAGTCCTATACTCTTGGTGTTCCTCTTCTCTTTCTTCGAGCGAACGGAAAGCGGAATCAAGTCATTTATAAAAAGTGTTTGTCTCTACAACACATCCTCACATTCCAACATGAGACGGATAGTCTGTGAAGAAACTCAAATCTCCTACAGCCCCATCTAGTGCTTCTAATGCCTTTTACAAAAAACAGTATTTAGTAATGTGTCTGACAAAATTGTGGGAAATTGTGACAAACACATCATTGATAAATTGTGAATAATTTATGATAATTTAAAATGTAATGTTTTTAAGAGGTTATGTGTGCCCCATATTGAATAACTTTGCTTCTGTGTTTTCATTAACATTCATTTTAATCCATTTGGCTCAACACATACCAATAACGCAACATGTTTCCACTCTGTACTTGTCAATCTCCACCAGGTTGTGGGCCAAGTAGCTCAACTCTGGTTTCATGCTCTGTGGAAAAATTCATGACCATCAGCAAACTTAAACCGTTTTCAATATTTTGGATGCATTATTAGGTGTATTATCATTTAGACACAGATGTGAAAAAGTCCTATCACTTTTCTTCGCTGCCAAACAATTAAGTATCAAATCACAAGTGGTGAACTCACTTTGACATAGAGCAGATTGGAAAAAGTGTCCATGTTATCGATGCGATACGGATCCTGATCCCTCAGCTCATTGAATAGTGACAAAGCTTTGTCAATATCTAGAATGAAAAGAGTGTGTGTTTTAAAACTAAAGCTGTTAACACAATAACAGTATGACCAGAAAAACTGTGATGAAAAAGGTAGAAAAAACACCTCTGATGTTGTGGTAGGCAACAGCAATCTGTGAGATTATGTAGGTGCTCTTGGAAAACCCAGCGTCAATGAGGTTCTGGTATTTCTGCAAGGCCTCTGTGATCATCTGAAGCTCTGTGTACATGTGGGCCATGAAGAAGTCTTTAATCCAGCAATCTGGCAGAGACAATGACTTCAACTGAGGAGAAAGATGAGAAGAAAAAGAATTTCAGAGCCTACAACTGCCTGATATTTGTTTTTATTTGTAAGCTTTTTTGTTTTCTGAGATGCAAAGTATATATTAGATTATCTTATCTTTGGCTTAAATGAAGAGAATGACAGTTTGCACATGTATAAACACGAAACTATTTACCATTTCAATGTTGGTGATAAGGTTACTAAGCTCCAGCCAGGCTCCCCAGTGAAGTGGCAATGCATGAATTGCCTCAACAAATACCTCCACCGCCTCTTTCAGGAGATCCAGCTTCCGTAAAACGACTCCATACCTGTGATCCCACACGCAATTTTTAAAAAATATCCTTTATGTAATCTGATGACAGTGTGTTGTGTGAAGAGGAAAAACTTACAAGTACAGGGCAAACCCATCCAACTCTCCTGTTAAATGCTTCTTACTCAGCTCCACCCTCAGTTCTCGCAAAGCTTCATTGCGCACCTGTCCCTTCTCCAGTGGACCTAGAATCATCCCAAAAAAAGCACAGACTTAACAGTGTAACAAAATTACAGTCAGATTTGAAAATGTTCAAGCAGAAAATTTTTTTACCCAGGCTGTCTACAGTCTCATCGTCCTTCTTTTTCTCCCCCGACTGAAGAAAACACAGGACATATTCAAAATGGTAAAAAAAATGCTTATGATCAAATTAAAACGGTTCTTGTTACAAAATTAACATATTTGACATTTACAGATTCTTACCAGATAGCGAGAATACATATAGAGGAAATAAGCCTTCTGACTGCAGCAGCCTTTCAGGAAGTAAGCAGCACGATCATACTCTTTAAGGTCAAAGTAAGATTTGGCCAAAGTAAGTGCATCCAGGTCTTGTGCATCTTCCTATGTTTTAAGCAGAGAAATTATTCCAGTCATCTTTATTTCAGCAGGTAAAGTTTATCACTGCTAAAATAACAAACAATCAATTTAGGTAAAAACACAATTGGCTCTCAAACACTAATAACTTTGAGAGCCACTCCAAACTACAACAGGCAGTTTAGCCGTTTATATTAACACTGTCAACGGAGGGTCAGTATAATGTTTCCCTTACCCAGAGGAACACAAACTCAACTGAAATTGCTCAGCACAAGAATGATGCGTTGAAGCTTCTCACCAGTCAAAGGTTCTTTTGTATTTGCAGGTACATAATACACAATTTAATATTTTGCTTGTTTTTAACATGTAAAGTTACAAGCCTAGTGATATTGTTTTTTCTCATGATCTACAAATTTTAAAAAATGACCAAAGTAATTATGAAATTGTTTCTAATTAATCCAATCTAATCTGTGACAGAGATCACATTAAAAAACAAAACAAAACTGTGTAAGTCATTACTTTATTACAAACAGAAAATATGTATTACGACACAGTATAAACAATACTAGAGAAAGGTGAATCCGGTGATAGCTGTGTGGTAGGTACAAAAAATATATACAATTAATTTTAATTAAGTCAAGAAGTCTCAAAGCCTCATAACGTACAGACCTCAGTAAAGGAAGGAGATGGGGGTAATTCATCCTTGTGGAGGGGTACCAAAGCAAATGCCAATTCAGAAGCCCTAAAATGTAAACACAAGAAGTGACATACCTGTATGGTTCAGATAACATTCATTCATTCACAGCAAATATTTATTACGAGGTACAATAAATGCGTGAATATTTTGTTTTCAGTTTAGTGAATAATTCATAACTGTAATTGGCAGCAATCAACAATTAAGAGAATCTGACTCCAGTTGTATAATAGATAAAAATATCAAATGCATTTAAAAAGGATGGTAGATTTAGGTTTTGTATAGAGTCGAGTGTAGCCTGAGACCGAAACACTGCGGGGCTGAAGGAACTTCATTAAGAGATATCTATCGTATCATATCAAATCATGATCTGATATTACGCTTTGTTATCAGGTTATTGATTACAGTACTCCATAACAGAAGCATCACCTAACTAACATCATCTAATATAGATATGAGACGTGAGTCCAGCTAACGCTGGAATCGCATCTCATATCAATATTATTTAAACTGCATTAGTAGTGTTCCATAAATGTTTCCTCAGACTTGTAACTGTACTTATTGCTAATCTAGCTAATACATTAGAAACTTGCGTTAATAATTTTCTACCGGGCTGACAGCCACAGGAAAATAAGAATTTACAGGATATCAGTCAGAGTCTGTCTCACCACTTTGCGCTGTGTAGAAGTCCTCTCTCTTTACAAAGCGTTATTACTGATATAAGTTGTTTTTTAATTTGTACCAGATCTCCATACTCACTACAGAGAGCCGCCATTTTCATATTTTGCTTAGAAAGCATGCTATTGGTTGAAATGACAAGGCGTTAGTCCCGCCTTCTATGACGTCACTTCCCTTTCTTTCTGAATTGAGAATTTTTTTCTCAAGAAAGACACTTTTAATTCTTATCATGAACATATCCCCACCTATATATCTGGATTAGCTCACTTGAAAAGTATCACGGTGTCACCAACTCCACCCACTACCTGTCAATCAAGCGCCAAACCAATCACGGCGCCCAGCCAATCACGGTGCATCTGGCCGAATAAATCACGTGAACAATATGGCGGAAGGTATCTGCTTTTAGGAGAAGATTTGATTTTTGCAGAAACAGTTTAATCACATTCAAACATTTTACAATTTTACATTAGACGAAAGCACTAAAGTGCTTCAGAAGAAGAAGAAGATTTAAAAAAAAAAAACTTCAATCACATTCAGAACATTTAGAACATTTTACAATTTTTCATTAGATGAAACTTCAAAAACACTAAACACTCAAAAACACTAAACACCAATTAACAAAAGGAAATACAATATAAAACTTAGTGCATTATAATAGGAAGTTTGCAAAAGTGAGGTGGTCATCAACTAAAGTGCATAGGACATTTTTGTAACACCAGATGTTCCTAGTTATTCAGGTCTATTGTCATTTTATAGAAACCAAATTCTAGTTTTAAGCGACATCTGATGTTACAGCAAAAAACAGTAGCTGCTTCTAAAAGAGTATTGTTTTCAATTCTCCTCTTCCTGGTCACATAAATTGCGAGTTTTGCCTCTCCAGAGATAAAATTTAAAAGCTGCCATAGTAAAATTTTCACTGAACAAATTAAAAACATTCGTTAGAAGAGTGAAGAGCACTGCAAGTCTCCCACACTCACTGAAAGCATGAAAGACTGTTTCACGAAGGGGACAGAAGGGACACTGACTGGACACCGCAGGGGTGAAAACAGAGATAAAAGCATTGGAACCGATGGCACCATGAAAATCCTCCACTGGAGGTCGGCTGTCTTTTTCTTGAGGGGAGGTTTGTATAGAAGTCGCCACTGTGGGTCAGGCCCATTTCCCGTCATCCTGTTGGCCCAGGTAGTGGGTGCTCTGTCACACAGGCTTCTCTTGTTGATTACTTTTACACATTGTTTGTACAGTATTTTTTTGTTGGCCATGTGCAGGCCGATTTGTCGTTCATCTCCGAGGAGAGGACCCTCCAGTTCTCCAAACAGGGGACTGATGTGTACCTCAGGGAAAGGATCTTTGCTGTCCGGCACAGTCCCTGTACTATAGTCCAGGAGGAGGCTTCTCTCCTTCCCGGAGTCTTTGCCTCCACAGTTGTAGCACCCTCTGAGCCACCCTGGTGGACTGGATGTTCAGCAGGGAGCTCACAGCCTGGGCATCCGCCAATGCAGGCCCGGCGTTGTCCACCAGCTGCTGGAGGGTCATGGTCCCGGTTCAGCGAAGCGCTGCAGACAGCCCAGGTGTGGCACCACTGCAGACATCCAACCTGGCTCCATGCACTAATGGTTCCTTCAGTAACCAGAACAGAGAGTCGGAGCTTTTGCCTGGGCTGCTTTTAAAAAGGGCCCATGACTTAAAAACACCATGATAAAACGGAGGCAAACCGTTAAACTTTAGAAACTTAGAGTCCATTAAAAACAGTGCAGCATCCAGGTCCAAGTTACTCACACGTTTGAACATGCAGCTGGCCACCTCTCTCCACGTCAGATCTGCTGGTCTGGTCAGAAACCGCTGGATGAACTGTAATCTGAACGTGGCTGTTCTACTAGCCAGGTGGATGAGGCCCTGTCCCCCCTCCTCTCTTGATAAAAACAACACTCCTTGAGGCACCCAATGCAGCCCATCCCAGAAAAAGTTAACAAGTTTGGTCTGGATTTGGGCTAGAAACCCTGATGGAGGGTCCATACAGGCCAAGCGGTGCCACAGCTGTGAGGCTACCAGGTTGTTTATCACTAAAACTCAACCTCTGTACGACATTCTGGGGAGCAACCATTTCCATTCCTTAAGTTTCCCTTTTATTTTTTCAATGATGCCCTCCCAGTTCTTCCTGGTTGTTGTCTCATTTCCCAGGTACACACCGAGATATTTGAGACCATCAGTCTTCCAACACAAGTTTTGAGGAGAAGAAATAACTATACAGGGTCTTCCTGGCTACAATAATTTTAGAGTGTCATAACAGTTTTCATGTTTTTGAGCTGAGAGTCCAAACTGCAGGAACCACACAGAAAACGGCAATGATTTCTGAGTGAAACTAGCTGGCTAGCACAAACAGTCTGTCCAGCTATAGTTTCCATTTGGAATGGGACAATCGATGTAGTATCCAAAATCCTCCTCAGGCATTCGACAAAAACGGTCTTTGAGTAACTACATCCAGTCCTGTTCATATATATACTGTATATATGAACAGAATATATATATATATATATATATATATATATATATATATATATATATATATATATATATATATATATATATATATATATATATATATATATATATATATATATATATATATATATATATATATATTAGGGCTGCCACAAACGATTATTTTGATAGTCGACTAATCACTGATTTTTTTTCAATTAGTCGACTAATCACATCATAGGTAAATTGAATGTAAAACACACAGCTTATCGCACCAGCATGAAGCTGCTCTTATATAACCATCAATACTTTTCAGCTTTAAGTGTTCAAGGCATATGCTAACTCAAAATAAAGACAATTAAGATGATAGTTCATTAAACCTTAATGAAATATGCTTGTATCAACAAACAATTGTTTAATTGTGTAGCATAAAGTGCAAACAGCTGAGTGAAATAAGGAGAAGGCACTTGCCTAAGCAACACAAAAATAAATACTTCAGGTTTATTTTTTAGTTTTTTTCTTTCCTTAATTTGTCTTTGGCATCAAATATAGCAACAATGAGGTAGGCACCTGTAACTAAGGAATTATTAAAGTTTTGGTCTCACTGACTCAAATATAACAAAAGTGCATTTTGTGCTCAGTGCTCACAACTGTATTCAATTTTACTACAATCTGACTCTATGCAATCCCAAACTGCACAAGGGTCTTTTTCATAGCCAGGAAAGTTAGCATTTCTACATGTCTTGGAGAAAGGCTTGCTCTCTTTGGAGAGCAGATGTTCCCTGCTGCAGAGAAAATCTGCTCCGATGCTGTCCGTCACCAGCATGTTCAGTATGGACTCAGTCAGAACGTTTGCTTGCTGAGGTGTGCATGTAGCTGGCTTTGTAACAAAGCCGTCCATATAAGTAGAACGTACTTTTTTAGCACTGAAACATAACGTTAGAAAACACTAGCGTTACCACATTTCCTATTCAAACACATCACTGTTGTAGCGTTACAGAAAACACATGAAATATGTGTGCTAAGGGCGGCTAATAAATCAAATCATCATCGCTAATGTTAACATTTACAGCTATATGAGTAAGTACTAAGTTAGCTCTCTGTTTACGCTAATATTAGCCGCTAACTACCCAGTTAGCTTACCGAGACGATGGTCCCTCTTCATCGTTGCCACAACTTGCTTGCTTTTCAGGTGCTCGTGCACCGCAGTTGTGCTGCCGTGGAAGGCAACTTCTATCTTGCAGATATTGCATTTCACACTTTTCTCTTTTGTTTTCGTAAAATGCTCCCACACTTTTGAGGTCCGGTGCCGCCGGGTAGCCATGACACCAGAGCCCCTCTGGTATAACTTCCAGTGACATCACGACTGGCCCCGATTACCTCTACTGTGCAGGTGTGTCAAGGACAGAAAGGCAGGCGCGGCCGTAGAGGTGCCGCAGCAGTTTTGAGAGAAAAACAATTTAAAAAAAAAAAAAAAACGACGCGTGGACTATTAAATTAGTTGTCGACAATTTTAATAGTCGACATAATCGTGACTAGTCGACTAATCGTGGCAGCCGTGATATATATTAAAAAAAAGAGTCCCTCTCACCCTTGTGGGGTGGTATCTGTGTGTCATCCTCAAGCTCGGGTCCTCTACCAGAGGCCTGGGAGTCTGAGGGTTCTGCGCAGTATCTTAGCTGAGGCTTCAGATGTTGTTCCACGAATCTGCTGGAGCCACTCTTCCAGTTTGGGGGTCACTGCCCCTAGTGCTCCTACTAACACGGGGACCACATTAACCTTGACCTTCCACATCTGCTCCACCTGTTCTTTCAACCCTTGGTACTTCTCAATCTTTTCGTGTTCCTTCTTCCTGATGTTGGCGTCAGCTGGAATCGCCACATCTATCACCACTGCTCTCTTCTGTTCTTTGTCCATCACCACTATGTCCGGTTTGTTAGCCAGCAGCTGTTTGTCGGTCTGGAAGCTGACGTCCCACAGGATCTTACCTTGTCGTTCTCAACCACCTTTGGTGGTATGTCCCATTGGGATTTGGGTACTCCTAGTCCATACTGGGTACAGATGTTCCTGTACACTATCACAGCTACTTGGCTGTGCCTTTCCATGTATGCTGAGCTGGCGAGCATCTTACACCCTGCTACCACATGCTGGACTGATTCTGGGGCTTCTTTACATAGCCTGCACCTTGGGTCAGATCTACCGTGGTAGATATTGGCCTCTATTGCTCTTGTACTTAGGGCCTGTTCTTGTGCTGCCATGATCAGTGCCTCTGTGCTGTCTGTCAGTCCAGCTTTATTCAGCCATTGGTAGGTCTTCTTGATATCAGCCACTTCCTCTATCTGACGGTGGTACATGACGTGTAGGGGCTTGTCCCTTCATGTTGTCTCCTCCTCCTCCTCCTCAGGTTTCTGCTGTCTAAGACATTCACTGAGCAATTCATCTGTTGGGGCCATCTTCCTGATGTACTCTTGGATTTTTGATGTCTCATCCTGGACAGTGGCCCTGATGCTCACTAGTCCTTGGCCTCCCTCTTTCCGCTTAGTGTACAGCCTCAGGATGCTGGACTTTGGGTGAAACCCTCCATGCATGGTGAGGAGCTTTCTCGTCTTGATGTCTGTGGCTTCTATCTCCTCCTTTGGCCAGCTTATGATCCCAGCGGGGTATCTGATGACCGGCAGTGTATACATGTTGATGGCTCGGACCTTGTTCTTACCATTCAGCTGACTTCTCAGGACTTGCCTTATTCTCTGGAGGTATTTGGCTGTGGATGACTTCCTTGCGGCCTCCTCATGATTGCCATTAGCCTGTGGGATTCCAAGGTATTTTGTAGCTGTCCTTGATGTCTTCTATCCTGCCCCCTGGTAGGTCAACCCCTTCGGTTCTGATCATCTTGCCTCTTCTTGATACCATCCGGCCACATTTGTTTAATCCGAATGACATCCCTATGTCATCGCTGTAGATCCTGGTGGTGTGGATCAGTGAGTCAATTTCTCGCTCATTCCTGGCATACAGCTTGATGTCACCCATGTAGAGGAGATGGCTGATTTTTGTCCCACTTTGGAATCGGTATCCGTAGCCGCTCTTTGTGATGATTTGACTGAGGGGGTTCAGGCCTATGCAGAACAGCAGTGGTGATAGTGCATCCCCTTGGTATATGCTGCACTTGATGTTAACTTGGGCAAGTGGCTTGGAGTTAGTCTCCAGGGTTGTCTTCCACTTCCCCATTGAGTTCTTGATGAAGGCTCTTAGTGTCCTGTTGATCTTATACAGTTCCAGACATTCCAGTATCCACGTGTGTGGCATTGAGTCATAGGCTTTCTGGTAGTCAATCCAGGCGGTGCACAAGTTGGTCTGCCTATTCTTACAGTCTCTGTGTACTGCTCTGTCCACCAGTAGCTGGTGCTTGGCTCCCCTGGTGTTACTACCAACTCCTTTCTGTGCCCCTCTCATATATTGATCCATGTGCCTACTCATCTTAGCCGCCATGATGCCTGACAGGAGCTTCCATGTTGTATTGAGACAGCTTATTGGCCGGTAGTTGGATGGGGTAGATCCCTTCAGTCAACCATTCTGGGTGCGTCCCATCCCTTAGCAGCTGGTTCATCTGTGCTGCTAGACGCTCATGGAGTGCTGTCAGCTTCTTTAGCCAGTATGTATGGATCATATCCGGGCCCCGTGCTGACCAACTCTTCATCTTTGACACTCTGTCTTGGATGTCTGCCATTGAGATGGTTACTGGTTCTTGTTCTGGGATGCAGCTGCGGTCAGTCCTCAGGTCCACTAGCCACTGGGCATCGGTGTTGTGTGATGCTTCTCTTTCCCAGTATTTCTCCACCTCAGCTCTTGGTGGGTCTGGCCGGATACTATTTCCCTGCCACTAAGAGTACACCTTTGCTGGTTGAGTGGAGAAGGTCTTGTTTATTCTCCTGGCCTCAATCTCCTTGGTGTATCGCTTCAGTCGGGTAGCCAGAGCCGTTAGTCTCTGTTTGGCAGTTTCGAGTGCTTCAGGCATGGAGAGCTTGCTGTATTTCCTGGGTACCCCTTTATTCACCATGTTCCCCTTCTGTAGGTCGGCTAGCTGGCTGACTTCTCTCCGTGTCGCCTTTATCTTGGCCTCTAACCGTCTCTTCCATGGAGGGTATTGTTTGTTATGCCCAGTGTTGATCTTATATCCTAGCATCTCAAGGATTACTGTTGCTGTACTGTGGATCAGCTTGTTGGTCTCAGTTATGTTCCCTGTGGGGATGGTTCTTATTGCGGCATTCACATCTTCTAGCAGATCTTCTGAAGGTACTTGACAACTTAGCTTCAGTATTTGTCGGAGGCTCCAGGTTTCCAGTTGGGTGGAACGATCTTCCTTCTCAGGTCAGCAGCTCTTGTATTGAGGCTGTGTATGTCTCTTGGGGCTTGGTACCCAATCTCGGATTGTGGGGGGGGTGATATCCCCCTGCTGACCTGGCATCCTGGCTCCCCCTTGCCGTAGCATTGTTGTTGTATTTCATCGATCTGTAGTTGTGACAGCAGTTTTCGGGTTACGGATGTTGGAACACTGGGCTAACAGCTGTTTCTTTGTTAGCCTTGATTGTGGGTTTCGAAGCATCCATTGGTCCCACACCCGCCCCATATATCCCCTCTCTCTGGGATTACTTGTGTAGTAGCATTCCAACAACTCCGTATTCTCCCCCCTTGTCCATGTGTGTCTTGTTCCAGTAGCCCATTTCTCATCAGATTGCCCTGGTTCCCTAGCATCTGACGCGGACCTTGTTAACCCAGGCGACATCCGAGCCGGTATGACTCTGTCATTATTATGTTCACTCATGTTTGAGGTAGACTGGTATAGCATTAAGGGTCTTGCCTAGGGACCCTCACTGGATAGTGTCCACCATGTCTGGGGTTCGAAACCACGCCCTCCTGCATTCCAGACCACGCCCTCCTGCATTCCAGACCCCGCCCCTTTCTGCATTTAGTGTACGTTGACTGAAATTCGTCTTTAAAGTTCTCTTGTGTGTCTACATTGCTTGTGTGGCTGTGTATACACATTAATCTTTCTTATTGACGGGTTTGTGTCACCGGATTAATTAAATGATGAAATTACATTACAATGTGTTCATACTCTATGTGTAACAGTAAATGGTTTGCTGTACATTTGTTGTATTCAATGTAAGATACTGCCCCAACTCTGCCTCACCCCATTTGCCCTGTTTCCTGGGTAAAGACATCACAACATTATGTGGATTTCTCACTCTACATTTAGCCTCTTTCCGAGACCCACATTATCCCAGAGCTTACATCACTGTTAGCTGTGAGCTTATAGTTCCTTTCCGCTCAAATCTTCAGATGACTGATATACCAGCCATCATCTAACTGCTTAACCCTGTTGGAATGTTGGGTTAAGCCCAAACTTTTAATGATAATAATGATAAATGGACCAGAATCAAAATTACTGAACTTTAAGTTATTGTTTGAGTATGTAACTAAAATCTCCATCAAATCACTGTGATGTATTTACAGTAAAACTAGTGAACAGTGACGTGCGGTCAGGGGAGGCAGGTGAGGCACGGCCTCACCTGCAGAATAAAAATGAAAAATGGAAGAAATAAATTAAATGGTTATATTTATCCAGTGATGTGTGTTAAAAAGTTATTTTCCATTTAAAGATACTTTCCATTTAACGTCACCAATTTTAGGTTATTTTTACTCAAAATCGCTGAATTTTCACATTTACCGCTGAAATACGGAGAAGAGACCTGTGGTGAGGCACCAGCCAGCCGAGCCTCACCATGGATTGTGCAATGGCTTAGCTAGCTGTGCTGGCATGCTACAGTGAGCCCGTAATGATTTCTCTCTATATGTTGCTATTAAAATGTTCAAACACATTTGCGCTATGAACTAAATTCTCATAATTTAGCTAATGTATATAATGTACAGTGTTTTTTGTCAAGGACTGCATGTGTGTAACTTCTTTCTTGAGTTGAGCGGTCCTGAAAGCTCTGGTAAAAGGCACGGAGTGAGGCACATAGTTCTCCGGCCTCATGGTAGGGGGCGCTGGTGATCCAGGGATTCGGCTGAGGATTCTTCTGCCTCGGCCGTAGAAGCAGTGACATTAAACTACGATCAACAGCCAAGTGCAGCCATTCATTTGTTTTCCACTCGCCTGCCTTTCTATAAAAATGGGGGATTACATATCTCAACTCAAAATTTTTTCGATGCTTTCGTTCAGAAGGAGCGGTGCATGAACTTCATTTATAAGTAAACGTAACATATAAGCAAACATGTGGGAAACAACATAACGTCTTTTTTAATCAAATGTGCTAATTGTGTGTTACAGTTTGTATGTGTAAATAATTCTGCTATTAGACTTTAAAAATGACCTGTTGCTAATTAAACGGTGAATAAGCTAAACTGTTGGATCATATTTTTGTAAATCTAATTATGATGAAATCAGTGCCTCACCAGCCATGAACTTCACCGCATGTCACTGCTAGTGACACAGTGGTGATGTGACCAAATACATAACTCACAACTTACTTAACACATTCAATTCCACAGAATAGCTCCAGGTGGTGTGGAAGAAGTGTTTTGAGTTTTTTTTTCATCAGTTACTAAAAATATACCATCTTCTTTTTCCTCATCAATCTATTCCAGCTCATCCATGTTTCAGTATACCCTATCCGTGCAGCCATTCTGGTCTCAAAATGCTTGCTGGTGGCCCCCTATAACGTCCCTGCTACTATTTACAGTAACACAAATCTTAAGCCACGGTCTCTTTTCAAACTGGCCTTTGTTGACTTTGTGTTGTTGAATTGTTCGACCACAAAGCCACCTGCGTAAGTCTTTACAGAATAGTGTGAAGCCAGTCTGCCGAGCACACAACATTTTCAATGACCTTACAGTGAGCATTTAAGCATGAAATGTAGATGCATACAGACCTGGATTTTCCACATAGATTACACAAGCATGGGATAAATGGTTCTATATTCATTTACATCTTTAGAAACAATCTTTCTTCTATGCCTAATCCATGGTCTTTAAGTATAATCAATTTCACATCTTCTGTTGTTTTTTTTTTTTTTACAGAAGATGTAAAACTCTGTGCCAGTGGTTTACTTGATTGAATGTTCGGCTCTTGTCAGCTTCTGTACTCTGCCAAACTTCACTGCAGCAGGGAAGACACGGCTCGTCGTCTTCTCTCTATCAAATTCAGCCACATCAATGGCCTTTTATTAATATTGCAATTTTCATTTATTTTGCTTTAATGTAATGATTGTGACCCCCATTAGATGAAAATGTAGAGAGGTCTACATTTAAGCAGTCAAACATAACTTTGATGGCTCTGCGTCACACCAATCTGTTTGAGATGACAATGTACTGAAGCCAATGAGAAAAAGAAGCAGCATTCATCCATCCATCCATTTTCCTGTAAATTAGACAATTGTGATCATCAGGAGAAACGAAGTGAACCTAAATGTTATCTAGCATATGGGGGTGTGGATTGCAACTGTGTTTGCCAGAAGGTGGCGCTGTCCACCTGAATTCACCTCGCTGGGAGAAAAAATATCCAACAAAGTGTGCTGCTGTAAAAAGATTTTTTTCTAATGGATCAACAAATTGGTGCAAAAATAATGCTCCCTCTTTTTGAAAAATTTCATTTATTATGATTTGCATTGATTCACTATTACGCAATTAAAACACTCTGGGCACTCATGGGAAGAAACAACAGTTCATAATTATGTACTGTATGAAACTGAGCTTCAGGCTGTCCAATTTTATAAACCACGTTAAATCCTGTATGTCAGAAAACTTGTGTGACACAATGCGTAATACTTCCTGATCACTCATAAGACAATAGAATATAATTTCCCTTCATTTGGATGCATCGTCTCCGCTCTCAGCCTTACACTTCCTACTCTCTGTTGGACACCCTATGTCGGACATGTCGCCCTATTTTCCTCTACAAGCACAAAAGCCAGTTAAAAAGACAGACAAAATAATCAAGTTGCTCTGTAGTTTACAAGGCCAAGCACATGGCTCAGTGATCAGGTGGAACAAAGTGCAGAGATGGGGATACAAGTCCATCCCTTTATGCTCAGCTCGTCCTCGCTTTTTGTTTTCATCAATATTCTCTCTCTCAATCTATTAAACACACATGGACACTCACACACACACACACACACACACACACACACACACACACACACACACACACACACACACACACACACACACACACACACACACACACACACACACACACACACACACATTCCTATTGTTCCTCACTTAAAACATCCTGCACACAATACCATACGGGTGAGTCAGTGAAGTGAATGATGGAGCTCCTGTGACGGAATTGTCAGACAGTTATGTAATTGAAAAAGAAAATATGCCAACAGTGTGCTTGATTCTTTTGAGTGTGTGTGTGTGTGTGTGTGTGTGTGTGCGTGTGTGTGTGTGTGTGTCTTGTGTCTTTGTTTCTGTAGGTGTGTGCTTTGGAATTTTGATTTGTTTGTACCAACCTAAAGTGGTGTCTGAGTTGATTTTTTCTCTTTTCGGAAGGCTTTATACTGACAGAACACTTCAATGATTTTGGTGGCAATGAATACAGATTCTTCTTGGTTTTAAATAACAACATAAAAATGTCTTGGTTTGATCTTTTCAAAGGTAGAGAAGCTTCAAAGGTTCCATTGAGCTTAACGTAAATAGATTTTTAACTGTTCCAAACCAGAAAATATGTATTTCTCCCCAGAAGGAGTGATGAATTCTTTTACTTTCTGCATTCTTTTTCCTCTTATATCCTCTTTGCAGAAGCATATCAAAAGACAGTTAAATTGTGGAGCACAACTGCCTCCATTGCCATGGTGAGTGCAGATGCTGACAAAAATATTGAAACATATCAATCTTGATTTATGAGGTAAACGTATTTCCGAGAAAAAAAAGCCAATTTTCCTATTAAAGTAAAACATTTTTGTGCGTCTGTTACATTTATCTAAGTAAGCGTGAAATAACAGCTTTACAGGCTGCCCACTCCCAATGGTTTTGATCTTTAGGGCCCGGTACAGGCCCCTGTGATTGGCTGCTCATGATGTGCTTATATGGCCAACAGCCACGTCTCATCAGGACAGCCACCACCTGAGCACTGCACCACACTGCCTTCACAGGGACACAGTCCCAGGCACACAGTCACACGCTGGTCTGCATTGGACTCTATCATCTTGGTGGAATTTTTAACAATCTAGCAATGGCAAAAACACTACTGGTAGAATCAATATGAAAATACTGAATAGTTAAAGTGCCTCAATCATCAGAAAATTATGGTGTCAGTAAGGTCAGTGTCAGCATTCCACAGTAAAATGACCATATTGCTAATATTTGATATGTATGCAAACATTTGCCCTTTACACAGTTTGTCCTTTACACAGTTTCAGCCAGGGATCCCCAATTTAGGGGTCACAACCCCACAAGACAAGTATAAGTAGTAAAGAGATGATTACTTGAAAAATAAATGACTTTTCTCTGATTTGTTTGTGAGAAATTATTTAATTGGGTTTAAATCAGGGGTTTAGATAAGAAATCAAGTCACACACATCTGAAATATAGCAAAAAATAAAAATATCTTTACAATGAGGGAAAATAAAGTCCCCCTGAAGTAACCTTCAAAAATACGTCAGAAGACTTTTATATACTCAGTCATGTATCATTTTCAGGCCAACAACCCCTGCAATCAGATGAACAGTTACAGCAGCACAGTAGAGACAGCTATAGGAAGACAACCTCATGCTTTAATGTTGTAGTTACATACAGTCCAACACTGCAGTAAATTAATTTATTTTACAACCCAGGAAAATACTTAAATCACCGTTAGCAGCAGGAAATCGTGTTATTCAGTACATTTTGTTTCAATAGTCTCATTGTGTGATATCTTTGTTTCTTTCTCGGTGTCTGGATCATCAGACGTTTTTCTGCACAAGTGTTTTTGATAGTTTGAAGAAAGCGTTTGAATTGTGTTTGCATGAGGACATCATGAAAGAAGAGCCTCAGCAGTATTCTGCAAAATGGAAAAGAAAAAAAAAATCACAAATAGGTTAGTCATCCTTCATTTCAAGGTTGCAAGTGATGTGTCCCAGAAACATGTCAGACTGTTCATAATGGCTGAGACAGATGTGTCATGTCTTTGCACGGTGGTGGTGGTGGTGGTGGGGTGTTCTGGTGGTGGGATTAATTTGCGTTTTGGAACAGGTGCTGAGAAGAGTAGCAGCAGACACAATAAATCTAATGTTACATGCAACCCCATCCACTTAGAGTTCTTAGACCAGTGCTGCCGATTCCAACAACAAATACCCTTCTTACACCTTGTCCTGTTTCGAGTTTCGTTGGTAGCACTTGTGTAGAGGTCAGTGACGGGTTTCATTAAATTACTCTGTTTCCCTTCAGAGTAGTATGTTTTTAGGATAAGTGATGAGACTAGCGATTTCACAGGAGTTATGGTGAACTGAGGTATATAATCATGTAAACCTAATTATCATGAAATGGTTTTCAGGTCAGAAACATTATTTGAAGGTTTATTTGATTTGGCTGTTGACATTAATCAAGATTCCTGATGTTAATTATCTTTCACTCAGAAAGACAGAGTGAGATTTTCCAAATTTAGAGCAGCCTATAATATGCTGTGTCTTCTATTTTAGGTTCATTCACTTCTCATTAGCCCACCCCCAAAAGGTCTGGTAGAGAAGTCTCTAAAAACATTGAACATGTCAGGCTACACTAGTTTCAGCTCGCTATTCTGTGCTTATTCATTGCTATGAGTAACCCCTCTTACATGTTCATTACAATCACTTTAAACATAAAATAATAGATATAAAATAGGGGAAAGCTGTATGTTAAGAACTTTGTATATCCAGCTATTGCATGTGGAGTGAACTCATGAACTATTTAGAAGAAAACAATCAGCTATACCAGAGGTTGACATGAAGTCTCCAGATCAGAATGACAGGTGAACAGATGATTTTAAAGGTGAGAATATTTGGGTTTCTTTTCATTCCACTGGAAACCACTGCCCTCTTTTGTGCAAAAACTCACTGTCTGTCCTCAAATGGAAAGTTCCCATGTTAAGAGCTGCTCTTGTGTTTGGTAACATAAACCTCACCAATCTGCCTTTTGAGTAACAGATGACCAGCCCCTGTGGACAGAACACAGCACTCATGCAGAGTTTCATGTCAAACAGTGACGCTTACCACCTGCTTCTCCTGGCTCCTCTGGGGTGGCCTGACCGTGTTATGCTAGTCTTCTCAGGAGGCGTTTTCAAACTGAGTTGTTTTTACTTCAGCTTGCCTAGACCTATTTAATGAACTTCTTCACATCATGAATCATTTTATGTGAATGTATGTCCACCATCTCAACTGCTGAGAGTGTACAACTCTTTGAGATCAAAGCCAAGAAGACTCGGAATGTTGGAGACCTTTGTTTTATATCAAACAAAGGAACTAAACATCTATCTGTCTAACTCTTTCTTTCACAGTCATAATGTATGCAAAGTCCTGAAACAAATTCAATTAAAAACTTAGCAATCTGTAACTAATAAAATATAAAGACATAATAGAGATTCAAATGAATAAGAAGGGCTTTAGATGTTTAGCTAAATCAAGTAAAAATCAATATATCACATTCATGTCTCATCTAAGAATCTTTTGCTAATTTTCTTATTAATCTAAGATGTTAAATAAGTACGGTATTCATTCATTTTCTGCCACTGTATCCGCCGTAGCGGGTCACGGGGAGCTGCATGGAGCCTATCCCAACTGGCATAGGGCGTGAGGCGGGGGACACTCTGGGCACGACGCCAGTGCACCGGGGAACCACACACAAAGACAAACAAACACACACACACACACACACTCCTACGGGCAATTTGGGCCAATCAACCTGAAGCGCATGCTTTTGGAGGTGGGAGGAAGCCGGAGCACCCGGAGAGAACCCACGCAGACATTGGGAGAACATGCAAACTGCACAGAGCGGGACTTCAGCTCGAATATGTTGCATCCATCAACCAAGTTTCATCGTGTTTTTGTGCAGAACCGCTGAACGGCAGAGACAGAAGGACGGACAAACTGAAGACCAAAACAGAACCCTGATGTCCTCACTGGAGGTAATAAGATATACTTTGAATAACTTGATTGAATCAATGTGCCCTTCCACACACACTCATTAATTGAGAATGAATTAAAGGGACAGTAAAGTAAATTTTAAGTGACATATATGTTATTCATCATTATGGAAAATAGAAGAAAAAATAAATTTTATATGTGTACCATTCTCCCTTTGGTCAGAAAAGCATAAAATCTGCACCGCAGCAGCTTCCGCATTCAGTGGTCACGTGGGCGTCATACGTCACTGGCAACCAAAATAGCTTGGCAGCCACAAGAAACAATGCAATCCACGTCGCGATTAACTCCAAAAATTTCATGGTTACCTGCGCGGTGAACGGTAGTGTCAACAGAACATCAAGAAAACACAAAGACAAGGGCCTATCGTTACTGAAGGAAAATATAATCAAATATATTCTCAGGTTTTGTATTTACTTTGTATTTCATCTAATAATGGTATAGCTAAATACATTGTGTAATGGGCGTCCACCGTTTAGCGGCGGACGCCGGCTGTGTAATTTGTCTGGCTCTTTGTTGTAGGCGGAGACACTGGAGACTGGTATGTGAGACTGGTACTGGTGACTGACACTGGAGAACCAAATAAGGACAAACAACCAGCCAGAGAAAGACACGATGCATATGTTAATGTATAGCGGCTCATCCTTAAGGTGGAGCCTGGAGACGGGCATAATAAATATCTGAGGTTCTCTGGAATGTGTTGTTCCTGCCCCTTGTCACGGTTCAGACAACACCAGATTTTGTGTTAGGGACAGAGAACCCAGATCTGCTTAGAAATATTGTATTAGGATAAAAATACATATTTGATGAACGAGACGGTTTGTTTCTTGTTCTTCCTTCCGGTTTTGAACACACACAACTGCTCTGGGTGGGCTTCGGGATAAAAGTCCGTTTACCTAACATTACTTAGAATATTAATTCCACATAGTACAACAGTAACGAATGGCGGCTAGCTCAATGCTAACATAATATGGAAGATCCCATTGACGGGCTAGCGCATTAGCATTGGTAGCGCAATTAACTTTTCCATACACACAGTGAACTATCTAGCGACTCATCCCAGGTGTCTTCATCTGAATCACATTCTGACAGAGATATCCAACTACTTAAGTCCTGTTTTGGTTTACTGTGTGACGGGCTAGCGCTACTGATGCTAACGCGCTGGCCCGTCAATGGGATTTTCCATATTATGTTAGCATTGAGCTAGCCTCCATAATAATCTTTTCCTTTCGGCTTTGCCCTTCAGGGGTCGCCACAGCAAATCAGTTGCCTCCATCTAACCCTGTCTTCTGCATCCTCTTCTCTCACACCAAATACCGTCATGCCCTTTCACTACATCCATAAACCTCCTCTTTGGTCTTCCTCTAGGCCTCCTGCCTGGCAGTTCAAAACTCAGCATCCTTCTACCAATATATTCCCTAGCTCTCCTCTGGACATGTCCAAACCATCTCAGTCTGGCCTCTGACTTTATCCCCAAAACCTCTAACATGTGCTGTCCCTCTGATGTACTCATTCCTGATCCTATCGGTCATGTTCGTGTTTGAAAAGACGAGGTCGTATTCGGAGCCAGTCACATCTTTTAATCCACTCGTGTCTCTCTCTACAGGTGTCTCACTCTATATCTTAAAACAATGTATCCAAGCCGCTTACCAACTGGTGCTGCCCCCAGTGGTTAAGACATGTACTAACATTCAATCACAACATCCCCCTTCTTCTCAGGCAAAATGCATTAACATGGTTACTTAACCATTTCTCATTCAATATGACCATGCAACAAGTAAACAGTAAACCATATATCAGCCTACATGACCTGAATTTAAGCCAACACCCAAAACAGTTAGAACACATTCAAAACATCATCCAACATACATTTTGTTCAACAGTTTTAACATGTATGTCAAATTCTTATTTTGTTGTTTTTGTTTTATATTCATAAGTTCAGTCTATCAGGTTTTCTGATTTCTCTTGTGGACCTTCTCAACTCAGGCATAGGTGTGAAAGAGTCAGTGGTACAGTCCTTAACAGGTGTGGGAATTACCTGAGATTCACCACAGGTCGCACTGAGCTCACCAACAGTCCCTTATGGAGTTTTTAACAGACTGCGATGGTTGCGTCTGAGGATTTGTCCATCATCAGTTCTCACAGTGTATGATCGTGGAGCTACTTCTTGCAGAACAGTTGCTCTTGTGCTCCATCCGTCAGCATCCTCAACTCTGACTGTGTTGTTGGTTGTCAGTGGAGGAAGATGTTTTGTTGTCCTGTCATAGAATGACTTTTGCCTCATTTTCTGCTGTTGAGTTCCAGCTTTGCAGGATTCAACTGTTTTAATTTGTTATCTGGATGACTCGGCAGGGTGGTTCAAAGCTTCCTCTTCATCAATAGTTGAGCTGGTGACAGACCGCACTGAAGAGGTGATGCTCTGTAGCTCAATAGAGCCAGATATTGATTTGCGCAACTATCAGCTGCTTTCTTTAAGAGCTGCTTCAGAATGTGAACCCCTTTTTCAGCTTGCCCATTTGACTGTGCATAGTGCGGGCTTGACGTCACATGCTTGAAATCGTACTGCACTGCAAACTTCTGCCATTCCTTGCTGTTGAAGCATGGGCCATTGTCACTCACCACGGTGTGTGGGATGCCATGCCTGGCAAAGATGGATTTTATATGTGTTGTGACACAGGTTGAAGATGAGTTTGCTCAGGGAAGTTTGAGTAGTAATCATTCATTCATTCATTTTCCAACCCGCTTAATCCGCTAACGCAGGTCGCGGGGTAGCCAGTGCCTATCTCAGGGCATGGCAGTCTCAGGGCGTGAGGCGGGGGACACTCCGGGCACGACGCCAGTGCACCGCGGAGCCACATAGAAACAAACAACCACTCACACACACACTCACTCCTATGGTCAATTTTGGGACCAGCCAATTAACCTGAAGCGCATGCTTTTTGGAGGTGGGAGGAAGCCGGAGAACCCGGAGAGAACCCACGCAGACACGGGGAGAGCATGCGAACTCCGCACAGAGCGGGACTCGAACCCGGGTCCGCTGTGTTGTGAGGCAGCAGCGCTAACCACTGCGCCACCGTGCCGCTGAGTAGTAATCAGTTACCACTAAATAGTCTTTGCCCCTGAGATGAAACATGTCCATTCCTACTTTATACCATGGTGCTGCTGGCAACTCAGCTACCACCATAGGTTCTTTGTTCTGCTTGTTTCTGTGGTTCTGGCATGTCTCACATTCACTTATAAGTTTTTCAATGTCTTTGTTGATGCCAGGCCAGAAAACCGACTCTCTTGCCCTCCTTTTGCACTTTTCGATGCCGAGATGTTCTTCATGTATCCTGTGCAACATGTCCATTCATAAAGCCTGCGGAATGATAATCCTGCCCTTTTTTCAAATCGACAACACTAAGCTCACCTCTGACATGGTAAAACTGCGGACACGAACCAACTGGCCATCCCTCATCCATGTTCCTCATGACGTGCTGTAGCTCCACATCCTTTGCTGTAGCCTCGGCAATCTGTCTCGACTTTGTGTCAGACACAGGCAGTTCAGCCGCCACCACGTTCACGTGACACTGTACGTCCTCGTCAGTTGCACTCACACTGTTGTCTGCGGTTGCCCTGGATAGAGCATCAGCGAGGACCAGGTTTTTTACCGGAGTATATATCAGTTCAAAATCGTACCTCTGCATCTTCATCATTAGTCGCTGTATCCGTGGAGACATCTCATTCAGTTCTTTTTGATGATGGACACCAGTGGTCAATGATCAGTCTCAGCTGTGAAAGATGGCAGGCCATACACATAGTTATGAAAACGCTCCAAACCATACTCCAGCCCCAAACATTCTTTTTCGATCTGAGTGTATCGGCATTCAGATTTTGTCATAGCCCTGGACGCATAGGCTACTGGTTTCCAGTGCTCACCCTCAGCCTGGAGTACAATGGCACCAATGCCATCTTTGGAAGCATCTGTAGACAGTGTAATTTTCTTGGTATGGTCATAAAATGACAACACTGGAGCTGTGGTCAGTGTCTTCTTAAGTTGCTGCCACTCATGCTCATGTTTAGTTGTCCATTTAAACTCACAGTCCCTGTGCAGAAGCTCATATGCACATATGCACATATGCATGATGTCTTTGCTGTTAGATTGGGAATGAACTTGCCTATGAAATTGACCATCCCCATGATGCATAGCACGCCTGTCTTGTCAGTGGGCCTTGGCATGTTTTGTATTGTATGTATTTTGCCTTGGTCTGGTTGAACACCACGTGCAGACAGCTTGTCTCCAAGGAAGAGGATTTCCTCAACGCCAAACTCACACTTAGCTTTTGTTGAGTTCTAATCCATACTTTTGGACGCGCTCCATCACTCTGCACAGTCTCTCATTGTGTTCTTTAACCGTGGGACCCCATACGATGATGTCATCAATGTAGACTTGAACCCCTTCCAGACCCTCAATGATCTGCTCCATCGCTCTGTGAAATATTTTAGGTGCTCACTTTATTCCAAAAGGCAGTCTGAGAAAGCAGTGCCTGCCGAAGGGAGTATTAAAGGTGCAGTACTTTGTGCTGCTTTCATCCAGTTTCAGCTGCCAGAAGCCTTGTATAGCGTCGAGCTTTGTGAAATACCTGGCACTTGACATTTCATCGATTAATTCTTCACGTGTAGGTATTTGATAGTGTTCACGCTTTTTGCCATCGGTTAGGTCTTTAGGGTCCAAACATATCCTCAGCTCTCCATTCTTTTTTTTTTGTGGTGACCATAGAGTTGACCCAGTCTGTAGGCTCATTAACCTTCTTGATCACTCCTAACTTGATCATTCTGTCCAACTCTTTCTTTAGGCCCTCTTTCAATGGAACAGGAACTCTGCATGCTGCATGCACAGCCGGTTGGGCACCTTCCTTCAGCTACATTTTATATGTGACACATCTGAGAAGTTTTGGACTATTGTGTCCACAGAGTCATTTACTGGGCTTGTGGTTGGGATGATGCGATACACTCTTTTTACCATCAAACAAGTTTTATTTATATAGCGCTTAATCATGACAGCAGACATTTCAAAGCGCTTTAACAGACAGAGAAAACCCAACTGAACCCTCCAGAGCAAGCATAAGCGACAGTGGCGGGCAAAAACTCCCTCGATGAGGAAGAAACTCCGGGCAGGACCTAGACTCTTTTGGGCGGCCATCCGCCTCGACCGGTTGGGTGGAAAAGAAATCAAAGGAAGATAAGAACAGCATCAGAGAGAGACAGAGAGAGAGTGACAGATAGGCCAGATAGAGGCAGTATCAATATGGTTAAGGTTGCTACAGTCAAGGCACAATTACAGCTGTGTGGATGACTGTATGGCGGCACGGAGGATGAAAGGAAGCAGGACCCCAGCCGATGGATAGTTGAGGGGTGATACTGGTGGGCTTGGAGGAGAAGGTCCACAGCACATGGAGAGATGGGGGTGATACTGGTGGGCTCGGAGGTGCAGGTCCACAGAGGAAGGTCCACGGCGGCTGGGCGGATGAGGGGTGGAAAAGTAAGATGACACCAAGGAAGAGAGGCAGCAGGACCCCAGTCGATGGTTAGGTGAGTGGTGAGACGCCTGTACCAGTTCCAACTCTTCACAGGCTCTGTCACCTAGAAGTGATTCATATCCCTCATTCACAACAAAGAAGAGCAGATGGTGTACTTTACCTTTTACTGTGGCACTCAGCCTGCATGTGCCCAAACATTTTATTGGCTGACCGTTGTAGTCTTTCAGTCCAGACTCTTTCCTCTTTATTTGTGGCTTATTTTTCATTGCCTTTATGTCGCACATGCTTATGAGATTCGCTTTCGCACCGGTGTCCAATCTCATGGTGACTACAGTCCCATTTATCAGTATTGGCTCTATCCATTTATCTTCTCTGGTGACATCTTTTCCATTGTCTTTATTATTTTCTTGTTCAATTTCACAACTAACTATACCAATAAAGAAAGTGTCGCTGAGATCAGGCTCCTCAACTAGATTTACAGTTTTTCCTTTCTTCCCCTCTCTTCTTTTGGAGAAGCACTGCTTAGCAAAATGATTCATGCCTTGGCAGCTGGAGCATTGCTAACCAAAAGCTGGACACTGCCTGGGCTTGTGCTGCGAGCCACAACACCTGCAGCTGATTTTCACCTCCTCCGACTGCTGTGCAGGCAGGCTGGGTCTGTGTACGTCTTCTCCGTTGATTTGACACTGCTCCGACCACTGCCGCACTGTTGCTCACTTGCGCTGAAGCTACTGCAGACATCTCGTTGAACGTCTTCACATGTTTGTGGGACAGCTCACTCGCCTGGCAGATCTTAATGGCCCCTGCCAGCGTCAGCTCCATTTCTCGTAGTAGCCTCTCTCTGACCTTATTATCCTCCACACCGAAGACAATCTGGTCCCGGATCATGGAGTCCTTCAGCGTTGCAAAGTTGCAGGACTGCGCCTTTAGCCGTAGATCCGTCAGGAAGCTATCAAAGGGCTCGTGCTCCCGCTGTGTACGAGACCGAAACACGTATCTCTCGTACGTCTTCTTCGGGGAACAGTGAGCATCAAATTTGCCCAGCACTGCATCCAACTTGTCCTCATCACCAGGATCGTCAAACACAAACGAGTTAAATACTTCTATGGCCTGTGGCCCTGCTATTGTTAGCAGTAGCGCTACCTTTCTTGCCTCTGGCTTTGCCTCGAGTCCCAAAGCTGCAACATACAGGTGGAACCGCAGCTTGAAGGTGCGCCAGTTTTCATCGACATTCCCCGTTAGTTTCAAACTTTCCGGTGGTTTCAAACCCATGTTGTCTTGTACAGTTTACTCCTGGTACCATGTCATGTTCGTGTTTGAAAAGACGAGGCCATATTCAGAGCCAGTCACATCTAAAACTCCTCTGAGACAGCGGAGTCCACATCTTCATCTGCAGAAGAGGAAGACGAGCCGGAGGAAGTGTCCACATCTGAGCCACCATCGTCCGGTGGGTCGGCCAGCCCATCAGCAGCAGGTCCCCCAGGGGACGGGATGGAGGATGGAGCAGGCTGGTCCGGATGCAGGCGGTGAAAGTCCGTGATGAGCCGAGGATCCACGATGAACCGGGCTGGAACCCAGGAACGATCCACCGGACCGTAACCTTCCCAGTCCACCAGATACTGCATACTACGTCCACGGCGGCGAGAGCGCAAGACTGGCTTGACAGCATACACAGGACCACCATCGACAAGCTGAGGAGGAGGAGGGGGTGGTGTAGGGGGAACAAGAGGACTCACCCGGACAGGCTTAATCTTGGAGACGTGGAAAGTCGGGTGGATCTTCATGGACCCTGGAAGCTGCAGGCGGACCGCTTCCGGGTTAATGATGCAAGTGATGGGGAAGGGCCCCACAAACCTGGGAGCCAGCTTGCGACTCTCCACCTTGAGGGGCAGGTCACGGGTGGAGAGCCAGGCCCTCTGGCCGACCTGGTAGGCGGGAGCAGGCTTGCGGCGCTTGTTGGCGGCGGCAGCATAGCGGTCAGCAGATTCAGGAGGGCGGTGTGTGCTCGTTCCCAGGTGCGCCGGCAACGACGGACAAAGGCTTGAGCCGACGGGCAGGCAGCTTCCCTCTCTTGGTTAGTAAAGAGCGGCGGCTGATACCCATAGGCACACGGGAAGGGGGAAAGGCCCGTGGAGGAGCAGGTGAGGGTGTTGTGGGCATATTCCACCCAGATGAGCTGCTCCGACCAGGAAGCAGGATTGTCAGCCGTGAGACAGCGATGCGTGGTTTCCAGGTCCTGGTTAGCTCTCTCAGTCTGCCCGTTGGACTGGGGGTGAAAACCAGAGGTGAGGCTGACTGAGGACCCCAGCAGACTGCAAAACTCCTTCAAAGAAGATGGACGTGAACTGGGGGCCCCGGTCGGAGATGATGTCGGTCGGAAAGATGTGTCGGAGGACCAGACTGGCAGTCTCTTTGGCAGAAGGAAGCTTGGGAAGGGGAATGAAGTGTGCCATCTTGTTGAACTGGTCTACCACTGTGAGGATGGCAGTGTGACCACTGGAGGGGGGTAGACCGGTAACAAAGTCCAGGGAAATGTGTGACCAAGGGCGATGAGGGATAGGCAGGGGGTGCAGGAGGCCGGCTGGTGGGTGACGAGGAGTCTTATTCTGGTTGCAAACAGGACACGCGTTGACGTAGCCACGGACATCCTCCTCCAGCGGAGGCCACCAAAAGCGCTGCTGCAGGACATCACAGGTGCGCTGAATGCCTGGATGACAGGTGAGCCGGGAGGCGTGCCCCCACTGGAGTACCTCAGAACGGAGACTAGCCGGAACAAACAGGCGGTCAGGAGGACAGGAACTAGGACCGGGCTGATCCTCAGCGGCAGCTCGCACCCTCTCCTCGATCTCCCAGGTGACGCAAGCGACGAGGCAGGAGGCTGGAATAATGGTGGAGGGTTCAGGTCTTTCATCCGGGCTCTCAGGAAACCGGCGTGAGAGTGCATTTGGCTTGGTGTTACGGGAGCCCGGCCGATAGGACAGCATGAAATTGAACCTGTCAAAGAACAGTGACCAGCGGGCTTGACTTGAGTTCAGTCTCTTGCCAGAGCGAATATACTCCAGATTGCGGTGATCAGTCCACACAATGAATGGCACCTCGGCCCCCTCTAGCCAAAGGCGCCATTCCTCCAAGGCCGCCTTTACCACCAGAAGCTCCCTGTTACCAATGTCATAATTCCTCTCCGTGGGAGTGAGACGGCGAGAGAAAAAAGCGCAGGGATGGAGCTTCTGGTCTTTGGCGGCGCGCTGGGACAGGATCGCCCCCACTCCCACGCTGGATGCATCCACCTCCACGGTGAACTGGCGCTCTGGATCGGGGATCTGGAGGATAGGTGCAGTGGAGAAACGAGTCTTGAGAGTGTCGAAGGCTCTTTGAGCTGCTTCGGTCCAACGGAAGGAGGTCTTGGATGAGGTGAGGGCAGAGAGGGGAGATGCGATGGAGCTGAAACCTCAGATGAAGCGCCGGTAGAAATTGGAAAACCCCAAGAAACGTTGCAGTTGCTTGCATGTCTCCGGGACAGGCCAGGAGGTTACAGCTGAAACCTTCGCAGGATCCATTTTTATGCAGTCTTTGGCAATAATGTACCCCAGGAAGGAGACTGAGGGTACATGGAACTCACACTTCTCCGCCTTGACAAAGAGGGAATTGTCCAGGAGGCGGCGGAGGACGGATCTGACGTGGACGATGTGCTCCTCCTGGCTGCGGGAAAAGATCAGGATGTCATCCAGATACACAAAGACGTACTTATTCAGCATGTCCCGGAGCACATCGTTCACCAGGGCTTGGAAAACTGCAGGGGCATTCGTCAAATCGAAGGGCATCACAAGATACTCGTAATGCCCTGTCGGGGTGTTGAAGGCAGTCATCCACTCATCTCCCTCCTGGATGCGAACCAGATGATAAGCATTCCTCAGATCGAGTTTTGAGAACACTGTCGCCCCCTGGAGCAGTTCAAAAGCCGTGGAGAGGAGCGGGAGGGGGTAGCGGTTCTTAACCGTGATATTATTAAGTCCACGATAGTCTATGCAGGGGTGCAGTGTCTTATCCTTCTTTTCCACAAAAAAAAATCCTTCGCCAGCAGGTGAAGAAGAGGGGCGGATGATCCCTGCCGTCAAGGAGTCTTTAATGTATACCTCCATGGCTTTTCTCTCAGGGGCAGAGAGAGAGTACAAACGTCCCTTGGGAGGAGATGTGCCAGGTAGCAAGTCAATCGCACAGTCATAAGGGCGGTGTGGCGGCAGGGAGGTAGCTTTAGCTTTGTTAAACACCTCTTTCAGGTCGTGGTACAAAGCAGGAACCCCAGTGAGGTCTGCAGCAGGAGTAGAAGCAGGAGCAGAAGAAGCTGATGACGCCCCGAGACAGGTCCGCTGGCAGGTCGCACCCCACTCCTGAACGGAGCAGGTTGTCCAGTCGATGTTGGGATTGTGCAGGCGGAGCCAGGGGTACCCCAGAATGACGGGCTGGTTAGGTGTGGACAGAAGCAGAAACTAGATGCTCTCACCGTGCCCCCCTGGCAGGAGCATACGCACCGGGTTGGTTTGAGATGTTACCCTCCCCAGCACATGTCCGTCCAGGGCTCTGGCTGCAATGGGCGACGGCAGCGGCTCCGGGCGTAGTCCCAGCTGAAGAGCGAGGTTCTCGTCCATGAGGCTCCCATCAGCCCCAGAATCGAGGAGGACGGCGATGGAGTGGGAACCAGAAGGCAGCAGGAACTCGGCGGTGATGCTTGGCCTTTCAGAGGAGGCAGGATCAGCGATGGAGCTCGCCAGTATGCCTCCGTTCACTGGTGAGCTCTGGCTTTTACTGGGCACCGGCTGACGAAGTGCCCTGGCTGACCACAGTACATGCAGAGGTTCAAGCGCAGTCTTCTCTCCCTCTCCTCAGGTGAGAGGCGGGTGCGGCCAAGCTGCATCGGCTCCGGATCCCCCTCACACACAGGGGTGACTGAAGCAGACAGGAGAGAGGTTGGCGCCCCTGTAGGCTTGGAGCGAGGAGGACTGCGGGGACTGGCAGGGCGTGGTTGGAGCTCAGAGCGTCTTTCTCTCCGGCGTGCTTGGATGCGCAGATCAATGCGGTTGGCGAGTTCAATGAGGCGCTCCAGTGATGATGGCAGCTCATAAGCAACCAACTTGTCCTTGATGTATCCAGCCAGCCCCCGCAAAAAGACATCACGGAGGGCGACCGGATTCCAGTCACACAGAAGGGCCGTCGTACGAAAGTCTATAGCGTAATCCGTGACTGAACGGCTGCCCTGGACCAGATCCAGCAGTTCTCGTCCGGCATCGGCCCCCAGACGTCCGGTACCAAAAACCTTCCAGAGCTCGTCGTCGAAGGACCGGAAAGAGCGACAGGCGGGAGTCCCTCTCTGCCACTCCGCAGTGCCCCACAGACGTGCCCGCCCGGTGAGGTGATTGACGGTGTAAGCCACCTTAGCCTCCTCCGAGGAGAAGGTGAGTGGCTGGAGGGAAAAAATGATAGAACAGTTGCAGAGAAAGGCATTGCAGGTGGCAGGATCGCCGTCATAACACTCCGGTGCTCCCACATTAGGCTCCCGGATCGGAGGTGGAACGGCGGCGACACCCGCTGAGGCGGACGGCGGAGGGAGGGAGGGAGCAGTCCGGAGATAAACATGAGAGAGCTATGCATGATACAAAGACAATCTGGCAGAGACTGAGAGGAATGGGAGGGTATATGTACAGAACAGGCAGGTGATAATCAGGTGAGGAAACACAGGTGAAGGCAGTTGCACTGATGAGGTGGGAGTGGAAAGCAGGTAGAGCTGGGCAGATGAGAGGAAAACCAGGAGCGGATTGTGACAGTCTTAACTCCTTCCTAAAAGTCATGCAACACTATTCCCTTTTCAGCTTCCACCATTTTGTCCTATGCTCTGTCTTTGTCCTATTCATCTTCCTCACCACCAGAGTCATCCTACACACCACCATCCTATGCTGTTTGGCTACACTATCGCCTACCATTACTTTACAGTCACTGATCTCCTTCAGATTACACCATCTACATAAGATGTAGTCTACTTGTGTGCTCCTACCACCACTCTTATAGGTCACCCTATGTTACTGCCTCTTCTGGAAGAAAGTATTCACTATAGCCATTTCCATCCTTTTTGCAAAGTCAACTACCATCTGTCCTTCTGCGTTCCTCTCCTGGATACCAAACCTGCCCATCACCTCCTCATCACCTCTGTTACCTGCACCAGCATGTCCATTGAAGTCTACACCAATGACAACTCTCTCACTTCTAGGTATGCTCTGCATCACTTCATCAAAGTCCAACCAGAATTTCTCCTTCTCCTCCAGCTCACATCCTACCTGTGGAGCATACCCACTAACAGCATTGAACATCACACCTTCACTTTCTAGCTTCAGACTCATCACTCTATCTGACACTCTTTTTACCTCCAGGACATTCCTAACAAACTCCTCCTTCAAAATAACTCCTACACCATTTCTCTTCCTATCTATACCATGATAGAATAACTTGAACCCTGCTCATAAACTTCTAGCCTTGCTTCCTTTCCACCTGGTCTCCTGGACACACAGTATGTCTACCTTCCTCCTCTGCATCATGTCAACCAACTCTCTACCTTTTCCTGTCATAGTTCCAATATTCAACATCCGAAACATCTCAGTCCTATACTCTTGGCGTTCCTCTTCTTTCTTCTTAGGGGCACACTTTCCTTGTCTCCTTCTTAGACCAACAGTAGTCCAATTTCCACCGGCGCCTGTAGATCAACAGCGCCGATGGAGGTCGTTGTTAACCTGGGCCTCGACCAATCAGGTATGGAAGTCATAGGTTTGATTCGCATGTTTGATTTGGCAACAGTTTTACGCCGGATGCCATTCCTGATGCAACCCTCTGTATTTATCCCGGCTTGGGATTGGCACAATAAGACAATGGCTTGTGTCCTCCTGCGGCTACATTAGCTAGCCGCCATAATAGTAAAAACTCTATATTAATATGCCGTGTATTAACGAATGTACAAGGATCAGGACGTGACATGCTGTTTTTGTATTTTTTTTTTCAGTGTCACAGATCTTCTCAGTAAAATTGTCACGGGAGGCGGAATATGGACCCAAATGCAGGACACCAAAAGCGAATCCTTTCTCCATCATTTAATAACAAACTCAAAAATACTCCATACAGACAAGAATTACAAAAGCAGAGAATACCAACCAAACTAGAGAAACGAACCAGCTCTGAGCTCTCATTGAGCCAGGCTTAAAAAGCCTTAGAGTCATTAGCTCAAAACAAGTTCAGGTGAGATGATTACCACGGTGTGTGAATGAGCTTCAGGTGGGGAACCGTGGCTCCACCCACCGGCTTGGCCTCTCCCTGTCACACACCAGCAATGCCACGCCGAACCGTGACAAAAATGACCTGTCCATTGATATTGTTTACTTTTCCCAAGTGCCACAATCGCGCGATAATCTGGTCATAAAAACATTTATACAATACCTCCAGTAGCTCCAGACATAAATTAATTATCCACTAAACCTTGAGAATTCAGAATAAATACTATGGGTTGTCCGAAAATGATCATACCCTCAAATCTCTTTGGAAATCCTCCTAGGTTAAGTGCTCATGACAGATCCTCGGACCCTTGGTCATATTGACCTGGTTTATCCATGCTTTCCATCTCCTTCCTAGCTTCCCAGAAGGTATTTTAAAGAAGGATAGGTCCTTGTCTTTGTGTTTTCTTGATGTTCTGTTGACACTACCATTCACCGCGCAGGTAACCATGAAATTTTTGGAGTTAATCGCAGCGTGGATTGCATTGTTTCTTATGGTTGCCAAGCTATTAAGGTCGCCAGTGACGTATGACGCCCACTTGACCACTGAATGCGGAAGCTGCTGTGGCACAGATTTTAAGCTTTTCTGACCAAAGGGATGATGGTAGACATATAAAAAAAAAATTTCTTCTATTTTTCATAATGATGAATAACATACATGTTATTATGATGGAGTTTATGACATTTCTATTTACTGCCGCTGTCATGACCTTTAGTGATGAATAGGTTGAAATTTCTTAAAAACCTTGAACCATACCCCTAAATTCTTCACAACATTTTTATCATGGGATATTATGTTATATTTATGCTTTCACGTTTTGGATGGCTTGAACTAAGACAATGCAAACAACTGCAGCAAATTCTCAACACAAAATCTCTCCTCGTCAAAAAAATAAAGGAAGGTAAGGTTACTCACAGGGGTCTCTGATGGTTTCAGAGGATCATGATATAGAAACCTGACAGAGGCAGAGGCCTCTGATATGAGCAACTAATGTGACTCCTCAAAAAATCTAGAATTTAGCATCCAACGTTTTTTCCTTTTGTTCTGAAGTCGAAGGTGCTCTATAGGACAGCTCTCGAGTCAGTTTTTGATTAAGTACGTCTATGGATCAATTTTCATCCTTGAAACCCTTTTTTAAATGACTGGAGGCAATTACTCCAGACGTTGCCAAAGGTCTCCTGTCTGTTCCCCCCATCCCATTCTCCCCCCACCCCCCTCTGTTCCCCATCCTTTTGCTTACATCACACATCTGCCTGCGTAGAGTGAATTAGTGAAAGACTGCACTAATAAAGGAGCAGTCAGCTGGAGCTCACTGATTGAATTAATAAGCAACATAATCATAGCTGATCAGTTTGGTAATCTACAAGCCAAGGCATTAGGGGCATTGGGTGCAGCACACTGGAGACTCCTGGATGTCTGTCACATCTCTGCATCTGCTATCTCTTGTTGTCAATCCCGTCTTCACCTAATTGCTTCATATGGAGGGTTGCAAATTGTCTTATGAAACTGCTCCTCTCTTTAATCTGTCTCAAATAAAAACTTGGACTTGCTTAGATTGCATAAAGTAGAAGTTTGAATCTTTCCTGCAGGTCCTTAGATTTCTATACTAATACTTGTCTGAAGGGTGTGATGTTCATCACATGACTGACTTCAATACTTCTGACCATTAAATTTGTAAGAGACTCATTCAGAAACTACCTAAGGATCATTTCGGGAGTCACAAATGTGGCGTGTGGCTGGGATGTAGTTACTAACGCTAAACAAGATCACACATTGTTCATGTGTTTATTATGTGACATGTTAAGTATTCAAACCAAAAGAATGCTGTATTTAGTCAACAAATTAAAATTCATGGCTCCGAGGCCTTGGGTTAAAGCGTGGAGCAGCGAGCTGCTCGTCTTCATTGTAATGTCTTTGGAATGCATGGCAATAATCGTTCTCTTTGTGTACAATGTTGAGCTCTGAATGCTGAGAGGTTTACTGGGTGTTGTTCAGCTTGGTCATGACTCAAAAAATGGAATATCTGAACAAAGTGATTCTTCCCTAGGAGCATTGATCAAATACTGAGATTAAAAATGCATGATGGGTAATTTCAGCCATTTTAATGGGAGGGATGGGAATGTGAAATATTTTGACATTCACAAGACTAAAATATTTTTCCATTTATTACCAAATACTTGCAAAACCTTCTGTTTTCATTACCACTGTACTTTGTCTTAGTTTCCTGTTTAGAAAACATGCTAATGAGCAGCATTCCCGTTTAGCATGCAGATCTTAGCATGATACCCCAAAATAGTAAAATTCACCAGTCGTATTTTTGAGGGACATACAGTAGTTCTACACATCATCTCAGTATATCAAACATCTCCTCTCTCGTGGCAGCACATCACTATTTTGATTCCTGAATAATCGTTGCTTTCATTATGTTGATATCAGACATTTTCTTTCATATTAGGGTTCTGCCACATCAAACAGATAATTATTGTCTGATTTTACTGCCTGGAAAAGATAAAAACTTCTGATACAAATGCTCAGACATCCACGGCTTTACCTTTAACCCACACAGAGGCACCATTTAACAAAATCATTGTCATGCTGGTTGTCAAGCTTTTCCCTTTGCAATCAGTGATTCTACACAGTCACAGCCCCAAACCCTTGGGTTTACCTCAGGTTGTGGCTTTGTTATTTATTCCCATATAGAAATATTTATGCTATTTATCCACAAGACACCTGTAAATAATTGCTGTTGTGGTGGAGACCAGCAGTGTGAAAGAGTGCTGATTCCCTGTCTATTAATGTGTTGACACTTTGGAGTTGGACTGACTCTGGGCTAATGTGGAGTGTGACAGAGCAGAACCATCTTCATTATCCCGGCGTAATGTTTCATCACTTCACGATCATACAACAATGGCCAACAAAATCACTGCTCTACCTCTCCTCTTCTGTTTCTCCGCATCCCTCTCCTTTTTTTTTGACGTGGGGTTACAATCTAGTGTTTTTAGACATATTTTTGACCAATTTTTCATTCATTTCACCCTCTGTTGATCCATCATCTTCAACTTCCATCTTTCTCTAAATTGTTAGAGCTTTATTGCACCATGTTTCTTTGGTGTACAGTACTTGGACTCATATTTCTTCCTCTTATTTTGCTTTGCCTTGAGATGTTGCCATCTGTCTGATCTTGAAGCCTTGCTACACATGTATTATGTGTACATCTTCTTCATAACTTTGCTGGTCCAAATCACAGCTGCTCTCTGTATTTTTTTCTTTTCACAGACTTATTTGGCTCAAGAGTGCAGTGAGGTTTTTCAGTTTTTGAGGTAGCAGAGCCAGGGCATCTCTTGGTACCTTGAAAAATTTATGATTGACTGCAGCTTGATAATATTATATGCTTTGCTGCTATGTGCGAAACGCAGTGACAAAAAACAAGAAACATAATGTTTTGCTTTTAGTAGTAATGCAATTCCAGCATCTGCATCTTTGACAAGGAGTCAGGGGGAACACAGTGCCTTTTGAGAAATGTCCCCATTTGACTTTATTAGCATTCTTGATCCGTATTGTAAATCTTTGCACATCTGCATGAGCTGTGCCAATTAAAGCTCAGGGAGTAAACATCTCCTGAATAATTATGCAGTGAAGGAATAACAAGTAATATGAGGCCATCCAGAAGAATCTCTCACTGCCTTTCTACTCCTTCCCTAGACTGTCATTTTGTCGCTTCCCCTGTCAGCCGCTTTTAAGACATCCTAGCAAGGATGCATAAATTAAAAAACAAATTATTTCTTTCAGTAAGATTACCCGGCACATATATGACTAGACGGAAAGCAGAAGAACGTAAAAAATCAACCAGGTGCAAAGTATTCATTTAAATCCAAAATATGACATTTTGTTTCAGATTATGTCCCATGAGTTTTGAACTTATGGGACATGAGCACCTTCAGCGGCAGACTGCTGTCACACAGCGCCTTCACAGAGAGGCTGAGGTCCTCCTTTGTGCCCCGTGCCATCAGGGGGTACAATGACTCTGTCCGACGGAGCGGGGGGGAGGTGGCCAGGTCAGCACGGGGTTGATCAGATTTAATTTAATTTTATACTTTTTATATTTTAATTTTATACTGTTTATATTTTAGTTACAGTTTATTATATACGTAAGTCCTCTTAATGCTGCATGTGTCTGTGTAGTGTAGTGTATGTCTTGTGGTATGTCCTGTGATGTCAGTGTTTCTTTTTCTCATGGTGTTCTTCCAGTATTTATTCGCTATGTAATGCCTGAGCGTCTATCTGTCTGTCTGTCTGTCTGCCTGTCCGTCCGTCCGTCCGTCCGTCCGTCCATCCATCCATCCATCCATCCATCCATCCATCCATCCATCCATCCATCCATCCATCCATCCATCCATCCATCCATCTTTCATATTGTTTTCAAGGCATCAGTATTGGTCTTGAAGTGATATCTTGTTTTAACTTTTGGTGGAAAAAAAATTAATGAATGTGTAAAAAAGTACTCTTTATTGCCGCGGGGACTTCCATTGACCTGTACAGGTAAGCGTGATTTATAGCCATTCATATGTCTTTCCTGGTCAAATACTGAATCAATGAAATAATCAATGCAGGCTCTGTTACAAGCATCAAATGACAAGCTGGACAAGCTCTGGGCATACCAAGCTTTATTATCAGATTCAGATGTCTACACTTTTAAAAACCATTAAAACCTTAGTTTTATACTCCTATAGTATTTCACTAAACATTCAGAGTTAAGTAAGCAACAAAAAAAGAAACATGAAAAAGAAATCTCTGAAGAAAAAAAGTCAGCACAGAAAACTCTTCAGGACCTTTAAGATGACAGATAACTGGTCACCTGCTGGGCTGGAGTTGGAATGTGATCCAAAAACAGCTTGAGTTACTGTGTCAACACACACACGCACACGCACACGCACACGCACGCACACACACACACACACACACACACACACACACACACACACGCATCGTGTGTACCCAGTCAGTGAGTGTTACACGAAGGAGACCATTTTTCTGCTCTCTATTGTGATTGGATGAGGAGGTAATGTGGCCTCCCTTTGGGGCCAAACATGTTGAACCTCCTGAAGGAGTTCAGCCATGTGCCAAAGTAGGTCGTTCATGGCTCTCTTGATACAGACTGAATCAACTATTGGGATGACAATTGCTGACTAATATTCAGATGTTTCCTTTTTTATTGGTTTCTTCATTTCTGTGGGTTTAAAGTCCACTGAAAGCTCCAAAAGTTCCAACTCTTGCTGTGAAACAGCTGAAACAACACTGACTGGAGTAAATTTTCATTTCTATGGAGACACCTGACATCTGTTCTAGTAATTGTCATATTTAATGTGCTTCTGTTGTAATTATATTCTCTGAGAGCAACAATAACCCCTTGTCCTTTGCTCTGTACCACAATCACAAAGGTCTACGTATAGATAGACGGGATCATGCTGCTAATTTGTTTGTTACAGCTGTTAGGAATGCATGTGATATTTCAAAGTGACCCATGTTCTTCTGTGTCACTTCCAATAAACCTAAGACCTTCAGATTGATTGTGTGTGCTGCATCTATCGAGAGAGATGGTGCTGTTTATTTTTTGTTTTCCAAAAACTTCTTATTGAAACGCTGTAATATTTGAACATTTTAATATTAAAGATAAAGTTTAAGATTGGTGTTTGTGCTACGATTCCCTTTGAACAGACCTTGTAGCTAATCAAAGCCTCTTTCTGCTTAGCTACCATGCACACAAATTCCCAACAGCACCCTCTTATTAGCCCTGTGTCCACAGCGCACCAAAGTCAACTGACAGGTTGTCCAGTCCCTGCGAGAACTATTCAGAAGAAGTCTTTTATTCTGTCGATCAGACACGAGAATCCAAGCTGATGACTTTGCATCTTATGTGTGAGAGTTCTCCCTCCAGATTCTGTGCTCGAGGTGTATTGATTTCAGCTGACGTGGGAGTAGTCTGTGAAGAAATAAAATATTACCAGAGCCATTTAATGACATCAGATCATTTTACTGCCGTTAGGATGCACCTTACTTGTTCCTAGAAAACAAAAGTAGTGTTTTTCTGACAGACAGTAATGAGTTATGAAGGCTATACCAGAGGTTCAGCGAATGTATCAACTGTAAGACTACACACCTTGTTTAGAAGCAGACCTCCGGCTTTGGAGCTCTTGCATATTTCTGGCTTTCAAGATGTGAGATTATTTTTGAAGTGGTCTTTATTAGTATCAGCTCCTGAAAGAAACCTTCAAAGTATGTCTGCAGGAGAAGTCTACTTAACAAAACTACATACCATTAATGACCATTATGGACATATGGTGTTCCCATCAGTCTGAACCACCTTTATTGGTGCTGTATCCATTTTTACATGGTTAGTTTTAAAGAACCCTAACCCTCATGCAAAATTCAGTCCTACCCACCACAAAATTTATTGACCCTGGGAACTGATGACATAGAGATACATGGAATCAATTTAAATGGGTTGAATAAATGAATTTGCATTATCTCAGCAACACTATCATGTCTCTATTCCTCTGTCCCTGTACTGTGACCTCATAATTATTTATTGCAACAAGTTGATGAGTTGTCAAGGTCTGTGTATGTGGTCCTGTCACCTGTGTTGCTGTATCATCTGCTTGTATTAAAGCTACGAATCTGAACTCCCCTGGCGTACTGCTGGTGGGTCTAAACGACACCCGAAACAGGTGTGATCTAAAATCATCACCCCTTCATTTTCTTGTAGACATCATCTTGTCTGATTGTCCACCTTGCGGGTCACGGGTCTGCTGGAGCCTGTCCCAGCTGGCTACCAGCAAAAGGTGGGATACACCCCAATTAGACGCCGGGTCATCACAGGTCTGAAATTCATCATCTGTATTTAATCGGTCTCACAATATAATGACTTCTCCAGTGGCCTAAGGTCCACCCCTACAGAATCAAATGACAACATTTAAACAAGGACTTAACTTTAGATGTTGTTCTGACAGACTTGACTGAAACGCATGTTGACAGTTATAAGTTCTTAAGCTCAAATAATCATTTGTGAATCTCCGTAGGTCTTCCTCCCACTGTGGGCAAGTACAGATGTGCCAACAGTGGAGTGTGTTCTGCTCTTTTGTGGCAGTGACAGAGCTAATGGATTTATTCAGTGGTAAAATGAATGCACTGCCAGAAACATTCAGGTCTGCTCCTGGCTGGAATAATTTCTCTGTGTACCTCTGCCTTGTTGTACGTTGCTGTTATTGATTATGATGAGGCTTTCTCCTCTCCAGTTACTACAATACTGAACTCATGCAGATGCAAAACAACAGGGTGAATGGAGTGGAGTGATATTTCGAAGACTGAGAAATTTAGAGCAGAACCAATGAGATGATTCAGATTCACACTTTGACCTCCTTAACATGAAGGTGACACAAAAAGATGTTGTTTTCAGAATGCACTATACTTCTATAGCTGCTTATCCTTCAGACAGCTGCTGGAACCCATTTGAGTTTGAATTGGAAACTGGCGTCATGACCGAAAGAACGAGATCGCGGATACAAGCTGCTGAAATGGGCTTTCTCAGGCAGATAGCTGGTGTCTCCCTTAGAGATAAGGTGAGAAATACTGCTGTTTGCGAGGGGCTCAGAGAAGAGTCGCTGCTCCTTCACGTGGAAAGGAATCAGTTGAGGTGGTTTGGGTATCTGGTGTGGATGCCTCCGGGACGCCTCCCTAGGGAGGTGTTTCTGTCACGTCCAGCTGGGAGGAGACCTTGGGGCAGACCCAGGACCAGGTGGAGGGATTATATCTCAACACTGGCCCAGGAACACCCTGGGATCCTCCAGTCAGAGATGGTGGATGTGGCCGGGGAAAGGGAAGTTTGGGGCCCCCTGTTGAAGCTGCTGCCCCCGCGACCCGACTACGGATAAGCGGTGGAAGATGGATGGATGGATGGATGGATGGATGGATGGATGGATGGATGGATGGAAACTGGCATGGGGAGAACAGGAGAGGAGAACACCCAGCACAGGTCGGTTACTCATCAAAAGTAAATTGACAAGCAACAGTACATGGGCACCTACAATTCAAAGTCACTGTTTACTCATCCCCAATATTTTTGGATTGAGGAGTAAGATTAGGCAATAATTCAAAAAAAGTCTAATATTTTACTGTTATCAACAATTTTAGGTATGGCCCTGAAGTCCCTATTCTTGCCTAAAGCATCACTTGAATCATGTATTACAGGATGCTTGTGTACCTGTCTGTTTCAGACCTCTGGTCATAGACCCTCAGTGGATTTGAGGCTCTCAATCCAAATGTGGAGGTGAGCCACACCTGGGAAGTAGATATGGCTTGAGAATGCTGATCCTTTGATCTTATGTTTTGTGTGTGTGTGTGTGTGTGTGTGTGTGTGTGTGTGTGTGTGTGTGTGTGTGGTGTGTGTGTACTATGACATCACAATCAGCCTAAAAAAATTCTGAAATGATTTCTGAAAGGACAAAAAGGCAAAAGACAGAGGGGATGTTTTTTGCTCTCAGGGATTAGTATTTTTGTTGGAAAACCCTGAAAAAACCTTATTTGCATCATATTGGACCTTTAAGGTGCATGAAAAGCTTGTCACACATGAACAATATTTTATTGACAATCACAAGATTACACTATTATCAATTTATGAAATCTGTAGCTTGTTATTGAATTTGTATTCCATACAGAAAATGAATGCTAGTGAGTAGTCGGATAATGTTAGTGCTGAGTCAGATGATTGTGTTATTCAAAGCTGAATCATTGGCAGCTCCCGCACTGTACTGCATTCATTCCACATCATTCAAAAGCACACCTCACATTAGTTGTTCCTCTTGAAAGGATCCAGTTACGGTAATAACAGTTACACCCCACACACACCATTTTAATGCAGGATTTTAACCATAACACATGTAACTAACACAATTTTGCAAATAATAAATCCTGTTCTAAACAACAATGGTCTCAAGTTTGGAACTGAAGTTATATTATTAATTACTTTCATATATTTATTTAACCACAAACTGAAGAACACAAATGATGGGTGTGCTGTTCCCACAGAAGAATAAATAAAACTTGGAGATTTTTTTGCTCTTTGGCGATTACAGTAGCACCACGCTTTTAAAAAAAACCTCAATTTAACTAGACTTGACATCTATGGGCCTCAGCTTTTCCTCAGTGTGTCCCTTCACTTAGTCTCTGAACATTAACTCCACAGTCAGACGGTCTGGGGAGGACAGCATCCTCTCAGTTCATATCTGTGTCTGTTTACTCTGTCCTTAGAGCTTAATAATGCAGAAAGCCAGTCTTCTTCCAAACTCAGCCTCCCCTGGTGTTTGCCCTCAATTACAGAGGCAGAGAGATTATGGGTCAGAATTAATACCACCCTTAATCTGTACATACTCCTCTCCAACTCCCTGTATCTGCTCCTCGAAGCTGTCTTTAGTGTCTTTACTCAAGTTTAATTTAATAAATAGATGATATGTTGATTACTTATTTGTTCATCACTCTCATTCTCTCTGCTGCTTATTTATTTATATCACATATGCACAGACGTCCACTTTCTTCTCTCAGCCTCTGTTCTGGGCAGTTCTTATTTTTACAGCACTGGTGTTTGGCTGACGTGCCAATTGTTTCTCTGACCTCTGCTCAATAATGGTTTCAGTACATGTCCTTCAGCTTCTCAGACACTTAGTACAGACAGTGTTGTCTGTCCTTTACCTTACGTCCACACATAAAACCCATAATCCTACAGGCAGATCCTATTAGATTCATAATGATCATAATATAAAGGGAAATAAGGTAATAAACTAAACTGCACAGTTAGACCACCATTGTAATTGGGATATTCATTGTATATGTGCATTGGAACACATATACAATGAATATCCCAATATCAGTAGGATTACTATTGCCATTACTTCTTGTTTGATCATATTTACTGTATGAATGAATGTTTATTACTTATTTTATGTGCTAATATTTGAGGACTTTATCAGAATTCATTTCCATACATGGTAAAAGTATAAGTTATCATTCATTCGTTCATTGTAATGTACCGCCGCTGTATCCGCCATAGCAGGTCACGGGGAGCTGGAGCCTATCCCATCTGGCACAGGGCGCGAGGCGGGGGACACTCCAGGCATGACGCCAGTGCACTGCGGAGTCACATACAAAGACATACAAACGCGCACACACACACACACACACTCACTCCTACGGGCAATTTGGGACCGGCCTATCAACCTGAAGCGCATGCTTTTGGAGGTGGGAGGAAGCCGGAGAACCCGGAGAGAACCCATGCGGACATGGAGAGAGCATTCGAACTCCGCACAAAGCGGGACTCGAACCTGGACTCACTGTGTTGTGAGCGCTAACCACCGCGCCACCATGCTGCCAGTATGTTATATAATCATTAATATAAAACTCATGTCAGCATATCAAATATTTTCAAAACACTTTTCCTTTTTTTGTCATAATTCATACTTAACCCACCTGAATGAGTTCTGTTTCTTTGATTTGGAACATTTGTATCTTCCATTTATATCATGTGTCACGGGGGTAGGGGTTTGCACCCAAATGCAGAACACCGAAGAGACCAGTTTTGTCCATACCTTTAATCAAGTACTAACAACTAGTGATGGCAGTTCGACACTGAAGCTTCGGTACACGTTTCAAACCCTAGAACTACAATTCAATAGAACCACTTCTTCGGAGCTTGCTTTGGGGCGGAAGATAGTCACGTGACAATGACGTCCAAAGCAGCAACTGCTTCGTTTCCCGAGGGAACCACCTGACTGGTTCGCGGTCCAAGGATGTCATTCACTGACACGCCTTCTAACTTGTGACAGTTTTGAATGTTAGCACCAAAACTCCTTTATATACGCTCTGGAAAATGCACCGTTTGTGGGTTTTTGTCGGAGAGTTGTTATTGCTGTTGTTATTGCGTTGTGTTGTTTTTTTGGATCGTTGGATCATTATGGAGCCAGTCAGGGAGACAGGTTGTTCTGAAATATGGGAACACTTCATTCTGATCTCTGCTGGTAAGGTAGGTGTAATGTCACATCTGTAATGAAGGAAGTTACATGTCTAACAGTAACTAGCTATAGCTATGGTCTACCATCCGTGTATATTGATTAATGATAATAACTTATGCTGTTTATGTGACAACTTTATAGAGTCAAACTGTATTATTATTTACCAAATAATTTTCTGTCCAGGTCTGGTTGGTGTGTTCTGCTGAACTGAAGTATCATGGGAATACTTCCTCCATGATTAGACACTTCACTGCCAAACATGGAGCTGCTGGAAATCAGGAGACCCCAAATCAAGGTTGGTTATATTATTATATTATTAGACACACTAACACAATGTGGTCTGGCTGTGTTTCATGAGTCGTAGGCCAGCTTAACTTAAGTGTAGTTTCACATTAATCTTCTGGTATTATTTTAATCATTTACTTTTTATTTCTGTCTATTTGTCCTAGTCGACCGGAAGCGAGAGCTGGATGAAGCTCTGGTAAATCTGGTGGTGAAAGACTCGCAGCCTTTTTCCATCGTGGATGACTGTGGCTTCAAGGAGTTCGTGGGATTGCTTGATCCCTCATACGTTCTTCCATCCAGGCGAGCTCTCAAGAGCATGGTGCTTCAGAAATATGAGGAGGAGAAGACCAAGGCCAAGGCTGTAATGGTGAGGGTGGAGGCTGTGAGTCTCACTGCTGATATGTGGACATCTTTGGGAAACATGGAGGCCTGTGTTGCAGTGCCCTGCCACTACATGGAGGACCCGATGAAGCTGGCAACAGTGCTCCTGGGAGTGGTGCCGTTCCCTAAAGCACATACTGCAGCTAACATCAGTGCAGCCACAACATCTCTGATGGAGGAATGGAGACTTGAGGGAAAAGTGACCTCATTTGTGACTGATTTTTTCCCCAAAAAGTTAAAATGCTGATGATTGTTGTCGTGTTTGTCTTTGAGATAGGAACCTTTGGGAAACACTGGACCGAGATACGTCGGATTCAAGGAGGGCAAGGAATGCTACTGCAGACGCAACTGTGGAGGTGCAGCGGTACTTTACCGAACCACCACTGGCCAAGTCAGAAGACCCAGTGGATTAATGGAAGAACCACAAGAATGTTTACCCAAATTTGTTTAAACTAGCAAAAAAAATTTATGCACCCCGGCTTCATCTGTTCCATGTGAACGAGTCTTCTCCAAATGTGGAGAAATTGTCACTAAGAAAAGAAACAGACTTAATCCAAATACTGTGGAAAAAATAATGCATCTCAATAAAAATCTTTGACCACCCTCATCCCAAATTATCAGCCCTTCCATAGTTGCACAAGCACACCAAACCAATACCAGATTTTCCCTGCATTCGCTCCTCAACAACACTCCACACATTTGTCAATTATTATAAGTGCATAGAATATAATATTTAGTCTAGGGTATATCAAAATTTAAAATGAAAGATACTTTAAGTCCAAGCAAAAAGGAGATGATTGTGCATGTGTGTAGTTCAAAGCTTCTTGTCAAACTAACTTGCAGTTCAGGGTTTGAACTTCGCCAGGAGAGGTCACTATAACTGAAGCTTCGAGTAATGAACTCATTTTTGAACCAGTTGGCTCAAGTGATTCAGGGCTTCACAAAAGCTTCATTTGCCCATCACTACTAACAACTACACGGGCAAGATGCAAACCAGACTCAGGCAGACCAAGGCAGAAAAACAAAACAGACTTAAAGGACCAAACTTCAGAAAAAACGAACTAGCCCCGGCTGTGACAAAACCCCTGGCTTAAAAAGCCTCAAGACAATAACACCAAACAATGTTCAGGTGTGCACGATCAGAATGGGGGTGTGGATGAGCTTCAGGTGTGGAGCCGTGGCTCCACCCACCTGCTTGGCCTCTCCCTGCCACACACCAGCACTGCCACGCCGAACCGTGACATCATGTGGCTGCACGCAGCACAATATTTCTTCTTCTAGATTGGCAAAGGGAATAACCCAACCTACTTCTGCATCTGTTTGGCTTCTTCTGATGGACATTTATTGGCTCAAACCAAAGGTGATTAGGTGATTGAGGTGATTTGTGCAGGATTGTGTAGTCGGGTGGGAGGACACAGCTGGAATTGTATCATCATTTGGCCCAAGAACTCTAGCTGGACGGTGCCTAGCACCCAACCCCTGCCTCATCCATAGGGGTGCTCTTTGAGTGATTTTCCTCTCCTGCTCTGTAAAAGGCAGTGCAATGTTTTGGAGGCACTTACCGAAAATTGGAGCAAGGTATAAATGTCTTCATCAACAATACTGTTGACCAGTCGGTGTCAGCCCCCAGGCTATGCTCCCCACCAACACAGAGTCTGTTTCAACTTTTGGCAGCAGAATATCTTGTTTCCAAACTCCTGAATCGTCTGAACTGACTGCCCACGCTCCAATCGAACAGCAACTTGATGACTTCTTACCAAGTCATATGTGGTCTGAAGGTTTATCCTGGGCCAATCAGCATTCATTTAGGTGTGATATTCAGTGTTATTAGTGGGTATGCTCCACAGGTAGGATGTGAGCTGAAGGAGAAGAAAATAATCTGGTTGGACTTGGATAAAGTGATACAGACCATACCTAGAAGTGAGAGAGTTGTCATTAATGGAGACTTCAATGGACATGTTGGTGCAGGAAACAGAGGTTGAAAGTTGAAAGTATAGGTAGCATTTTATTTTGTTTATAATTAAAAATCTGAAAAGCAGTATGTGCAAAAATATTGGCCTCCTGTTCTCTCAGCTCGGCTAATCGACTCCAGAAGTTCCCTGGTGACTTCTGAATGATCCAATGTTGACCAAAATGACTTGCAATGACAGAGTGCGTCTGTGTCATTTGGTCTCACATTTGCACATCGTAATTTTCAGTTTTTAATTTGTAAACTCAATATAAAATGTTGAATAAATTTGGTTCCACTACACGATTGTGTCTCACATGTTGTTGATTCTTGAAAAATATTTTCAGTTGGTTATCTTAACGTTTGAAGCCTGAAATGTGGCAAAATGTCAATAAGTTTTTTAGGGGGCAATACTTTCGCAAGGCACTGTATGTTAGAGTGGTGCAGAACATGTATGAGGGCTGTAAGATAGTGGTGAGGTCTGCTGTTGGTGTGACAGAGGAGTTCATGGTGGAGGTGGGACTGCATCAGGGATCAGCTCTGAGCCCCTTCTTGATCGCCATGGTGATGGACAGGCTGACAGACGAGGTTAGACAGGAATCTCCATGGACTATGATGTTTGCAGATGACATTGTGATCTGTAGTGAGAGCAGGGAAAAGGTGGAGGAGAAGCTAGACAGTTGGAGGTTTGTCCTGGGAAGGAGAGGAATGAAGGTTAGCCGCAGCAAGACAAAATACATGTGTGTGAATGAGAGGGACCCAAGTGGAAGAGTGAGGTTACAGGGAGATCAAGAAGGTGGAGGATTTTAAGTACTTAGGGTCAACAGTCCAGAGCAATGGAGGATGTGGAAAAGAGGTGAAGAAGCATATACAGGCAGGATGGTACGGGTGGAGAAAAGTGTCTGGTGTGATGTGTGATAGAAGAGTTTCAGCTAGAATGAAAGGAAAGGTGTACAAAACTGTGGTGAGACCAGTGATGTTGTTTGGCCTAGAGACAGTGTCACTGAGGAAAAGACAGGAGACAGAGCTGGAGGTAGCAGAGATGAAGATGCTGAGGTTCTCTTTGGGAGTGACCAGGAAGGATAGGATCAGGAATGAGTACATCAGAGGGACAGCACATGTTAGATACTTTGGAGATAAAGTCAGAGAGGCCAGACTGTGATGGTTTGGACATGTCCAGAGGAGAGATAGTGAATATATTGGTAAAAGGATGCTGAGTTTTGAACTGCCAGGCAGGAAGCCTAGAGGAAGACCAAAGCGGAGGTTTATGGATGTAGTGAAAGAGGACACGAAGGTAGTTGGTGTGAGTGAAGAGGATGCATAAGACAGTGTTAGATGGAGGCAACTGATTTATTGTGGCGTCCCCTGAAGGGAAAAGCCAAAAGGAGAAGAAGATGTGTCTAATTCATAAGCCATGAAGCTGACTAGCCAGCATGACTATTGAATAAAAACATAAATATTAGAACTATTGCAAGGCCTATACTTTTCATATGAAACATCTGAGATCAATTAAAGCAGTGTAAGCAGACGGGCACAATAGTTATAAAGCTGAGATTAAAAACTTGAAAACCCTTTTATGGGAGTCGATATTAGTTTTCTTTGAATGACCACGCATTGTTGGGGCGCTGTGGGAGCTGAAATTGAATGACGCATATACTGAAGGACGGTTGCTCACAGCAAAGTAAAATGATCATTTCTTTATGAGAAAGTTCCCGTCATCAAGATTAGAACATACCTCGGTTCTGCTAATACTTAAGGCTACTCTGCGTAAATGGCTGGGTGTAATGTGTAGCGCAGCAGAACAATTGGAATTAGTTTTTATGCATTTGTTACGAGTCCGTTATCTGTTTATAATGAAGAGGAGAGGGTGAGGGGAGGTAGAAATGGAAGCCCGTAAAAGAGAAAGAAAGGTACAAAAAACACATCTCTTCAAGAAAAGACTATTTACAGCTTTAAAGCCCTTGGCTGTATCTTCATCTCAAATATAACCCCCCTCCTCCTCTTCTTCCCCTCTTTCACTCCAGTTCTTACATCCCTTCATCTGCCTGTAATTCTCCATATCCTCAGACATTTCGCTGTATTCCCTCCAGCCTTTCCATTTCACCAGAGAGGACCAGAGATTAATCCATCAAGTTGCATAATTTACCCGCAAAGCAAAAACCTTTAAGAAAGGGGGGTGGGGGTGGGGGGCTTGTGCCATTGTGGTTGTTTCAATAGAATGGAAGTTGTTTTGTGTAAACCTTACCCTACCAGACTGTAGGCTTTTACAAACTTACCACAAGCCCCTGTGTACTCAGACAGCCAAAACAGGAATCATCCGCACGGAAATGACTTACTGATATGGAGGGGAAAAAGAAAAATAACACTGCAAATATACAATAGATAGATAGATAGATAGATAGATAGATAGATAGATAGATAGATAGATAGATAGATAGATAGATAGATAGATAGATAGATAGATAGATAGATAGATAGATAGATAGATAGATAGATAGATAGATAGATAGATACTTTATTAATCCCGGAGGAAATTGCATATATCCACTGCTCAGGCATTACATAACAAATAATACTGGATAAACACCAGGAGAAAAGGAAACACTGACATCACAGGACATACCACAAGACATACATTACACTAACAGACAGGCACGTGCAGCACTAACAGGACTTATATACTAAACTATAACTAAAATATAAACAGTATAAAATTTAAAAATATTACAGTATTAAAATATAAACAGTATAAAATAAAATCTAAAGAGTATAAAATTGAATTAAAATATAAAACAGTATAAAAAATAAATAAATAAATTATATATATATATATATATATATATATATATATATATATATATATATATATATATATACAACAGTATAAAATTAAATTTAAATTAAATTAAATTAAATCCATATTCAACCCCGTGCTGACCTCGCCACCTCCCCCCCGCTCCTCCTGAGAGAGTCATTGTACCCCCTGATGGCACGGGGCACGAAGGAGGACCTCAGCCTCTCTGTGGAGGTGCTGTGTGACAGCAGTCTGCCGCTGAAGGTGCCTCTCTGCTGGGAGAAGGTGGTGTGTAGGGGGTGCCTGGTGTTGTTCATGATGGCCTTAATTTTAGACATGGTCCTGCTCTCCAGAAGCATATCCACAGAGTCCAGGCTCAGCCCGACCACTGAGCCCGCTCTGCGGATGAGTCTGTTCAGACGGTCCATATCTCTTTTCCTGGCCCCCCCACCCCAACACACAATGGCGTATGACAGCACACTGGAGACTACGGACTGATAGAACATGAAAAGGAGCTTAGGACAGATGTTGAAGGAGGCCAGCCTCCTCAGGAAGTACATCCTGCTCTGCCCCTTCTTGTACACACAGTTGGAGTTGAGTGACCAGTCCAGTCTGCTGTCTAGCTGCAGTCCCAGGTACTTATAGTTTTCTACCACCTCCACCTCACTGCCTTTGATGATCACCGGTCAAAGTCCCTGAAAGAAGAAATTTTCCTTAAACGTAATGCAGATGGTGAATCAAAGTAGTTTATTTGGCAATTTTTTTGGCATCTCAGTGAACTGAACACTAATATACAGTACATAGAATAAAAAGAGACTATTGTCTCCTCCTTTGATAAGTTGCATGGCTTTAGATGTAAGCTCATCCTCTCATCCTACATTTTGGCCCAGGACATGTTTGGCTTGTTCCCCCTTAAGCAGTGAACATTGATATTACCAGGACTCTGTCCGACCTTACCTCTGCATCTGAAAATTCTCAACAACCAGACTGAACCTCTGTTTTTTCACCCCTGGAGATCATCCATTCCGGAGAGCTCAGGAGTGCCACTGCTGGCACAGAAACAACTGGAAGGGATCAGAGAGACTCGCATATGAAAAATAAAAATCCATGACATGGCTTTGAGCAAATTTCTGATATCATTGGAAAAGGAGTACCCCAGTAGTTTCAACTAACATCTGCATAACTCTGGTAACATTATCAACAAGGAATATGTGTGATCTGTTTGTGCAAATACTAGCCACCTTGTGTCTTTTCACAATGCAATATTGAGTTACTACTATTATGGAAAAAGAATTCTTAGCTGAAAAGGTAATTAATAAAAATACAGAAGACTCTGTCAGTGTTATCTATTTAAGCATGTTTCCAAATATGGGAGGGAAGTAGCAGCTAGCTAAAATAAAAACCCATTCTGGTAACTTGTAGACATGGTATAGAGGGTTTTCAGAATGAAAATATCAATTGGAGTGAGGATCTGTTGTCTATTATCAGCTAAATATTCAACAACAGTTGTTCACTGTTGTTTTGATATGATAGCTTGAAAACAATATTCAGACTGAAATGTTTATTGGACTCAGACAATGAAATGGAATGAAGAAACTGAGTACTTCATAATGTATGTGACCCGTTTAGTTACCATGCGTAATCAAAAGTATAACACAGCAGAGATATACAGTATTTCATGCATTGTCTTCTTTGTCTTACCCACATTGTGGCTCGGTCAGAGATTCAGGCGTGTTGAGCTGGTAGCAGATAATTCAGCCTCGGGCTGCTCGCCTCAAGCAGAGATGAGGCCTGTGGAGGTTTGGAAGCTCAGTTCTTTCTTAGCACGCAACCCCAGACTGTTTTCATTTCATTGTAGTCTGCTTGAAGACTTCAGCCTCAGCTGATACTGAGTCAGGTGATGTCACTTCAGCCAATTAATCAGACTTCATGAACTCCCCCTTTGGAGCCACATATGGCCTTATGTAATTCTACTTACGAAATTAATTGGTTCTGGAAGAAATTTCTTCAGTAGAAAATTTTGTAAGTAGACGCGTTTTCCATGCAAATTCCCTAATCTGTTCCAAGCCCCCCAAAATTCATACATGTTTTATAAAGCATAAAAATGCATCAAAACATGTAACAAATACATGTTACAATTAGATTATTACACAATAAATGAGTTGTGCATAATGTAAGAAACAAAGAATAAAAATGATGGTCATTTACCTTTTAACTGCTGTCCTCATTGTTTTTTGCCCTCTTTGGTTCGTGCACTACTTGCCTCACCATGCTGAACAACAGAGTTAATTCCAGTCCTTCTTTTGAACTTCTCAAACCACCCACGTGGCCTTAAACTCCCGGTGTTCTTTCGCCGCCTTTCCCTCGCCTGAATCCTCCTTCACAAGGTCATTAAAATGTTAATATATTATGTAAAACTATCAGAACATCTCATGGGTCGAGCGCCGAATGACGAGGACGCTGCAAAGACACCTATCTAGCTACACATAGAGGTCCCTCCTAGCCAGTGGGATGCCAGGAAGATGCTAGGTAATAGCCAATGGTAGAGCAGCTATAAGAATGTTATGTTCAGGGAACTTTGGGAGCCTCTACTTCCTCCGCAAACTGAGGAGAGCAAGAGCCCCACCCCCCATCATGCTGACTTTCTACAGAAGCACCATCGAGAGCATTCTGACCAGCTGCATCACCGTGTGGTACGGCGCCTGCACCGTTTCCCGCCGCAAGACCCTGCAGCACATTGTGAGAGATGACCACCTCCCTGCCTGGGCCTGGTTGTGTGTATGGGAGGGTCTTTGAGTGGGTTGCTTGTATGACTGCTACTTCCTGGTCCATTAAAGCTGCAACCATGTATGTTAAGGTCTCTACCTGAGCGTTGAGTTGTTGTATTGTTTGATGTTCTTTCTTGTCCACAGGTGGATTTCCACCATCCACGCGAACACTATGGGTATGTGTTATTTTCTGTCTGGAGGTACTGTATAACCTTGCCTTTGGTGGTGTTCATTTTCATCACTGGCTGACTATCTCCTCATCAGTTACTTGGCTGTTGGAAAGGAGTGGCCTCGATATGGCTGTCTAATGTCAGTATGCTTGGATCCTAGGCCCTGGTAGATGGTATGGAGGAAGACCTCCTGGATGGTTTTTGGGTCGTAACGTTTGTCTGTGCGGGCATGCTTTGACTGGAAGAGGATTCTGAGTCCAATCAAGCGATACACAAAGTGCTGGGGGGGGGTTCTTGTTCATTTTGTGTTGCACACATTAGTTCCTGGAACAGTTCCATGCTTGATTTTTCACCAACATTAGATCTGAGGAAGCCCTTGAGTTCACAGATGGTCATTTCATCTTTATTGGTGAACATGTCCTCAGTACACCTCGGATAACCTCTGCCTCTGTGAAGCCCTCCCTGACTCCCTCATCTATCTGCTTACAAATACTACAAATACTGCTATATGTGATTTCAGAGTTTTGGTGCCCAATTTGTCCCCCATGTACCTTAAAATCCCTATGCTGGAGATAAGGGAGGTCCTTCAAGGGAAACATTTTTTCTGCGTCAACTCTTAAGGTTGCGTGACGTGGTGGCTGATATGGTGTTGCCTCGCCTAGGCTGTGCTGTCTACTGTGTACTGCATTTGGTCATATCTTTACAGCATCACAGCTGCTTGCCTAGCTCTTCATGCATTGCCCGGAGATGGCCTACACTTTGATTGGTACTGTCTGTCTTGAGGTTAATGTGCTGTTGTGTGTTAAAAACTGTGATAGTCTGGCTAATATTTGATCCTCAGAATTAAGTAAGGTATCGGACAGCATGTAGTTTCATATAGTCCACACAAGCCTCTCCATCTGTAGATTTGAAGTCATCACCACCTTGATTGTCAGTTTTGATGTCTCTTGCAAGCTGCTACGCTTCGCTTCTTGATAGCTTATACAGTTCTTTTTGATGCTCCACACGAGCTGTTTGCGTGCTGTGGACATGACGTGAGTTGGTCTGATGAATCAGCAGTGCGGTTCCCTTGGAAGAATTCAGACCCTCCTCTGGTTCTGATCTCGTCTCATGTACACCCACTGGCCGTCATCACAGTTGTAGTCACGTCACCTCCCTTGACCTCGTGGTTCTGATATCACTGGATCTGCTCCCCTTCTTAACGATTACGCTGGAGGCAGATCCTGGATGAAGCCCCCAGAATTTGTTACGGGGGGCTCATAGCTTTCATTCTATGTAAAGCATCCAATCAAATAACAACTTCCTGCAATACAAATTATGTGTGGGAGCCCAAATATCACTCTGTGTATCAAGACTAGCAGTCTATCTGCAAGACAAAACTAAGGGTAAAACAAACCCAAAACACCTGCGATGTGGCGTGTGTACCCGTCGCCTTGGCAGTACAGTGCGCCCTCATACTTTGCGGTTAATGCATTCCAGGAACCACATGCGATTAAGGAATTCGCGATCGAGATTGCAATCTATCTATCTTACTATTTACGGTAATTTTAACGTTTATGAACCCTCCCCTAACTGATATTAAACCACCTTCTATCTCTATTACCTTTTTCCACACGCTTATCGACTGTTTAAAGTACTTTTGTGTCTCACGTGAGACTAACAGTACGGAGCACACTTCCAGATGCCGTCAGCCAATAGAATGCGTGTACGGTATCACGTGACTGTCTACCAAAAATCCGCGATGAGGTGGAGTCACAAGCGTTGAAGCATAAATGCTCGAGGGTGCACTGCATTTCCAGCATTCACAAAGTTAACAGAAACACTCAAAACACTGTCACATGTTCTTTCTCACATTTTTCCTGCAACATTATCTCTTAATGAGTTGAAATTGGTAACTTTACCAAACTACTTACCTGTAAAATACTGATGAAATGCAAAAGCAATGAACCCAAGGATCGCTCAGTTCGTCGTTCAGGTTTGGGTGTACAACATTATACCCATACACACACCAATTCAGATAGCCCGCCAATGTATATTAATTGTTAATTTCTCATATAAAAATGTTTAACCCTATATTAATGTTTCATAATATTAATATTTGCATGAATATTTCACTTTATAAAGCAACAATCGTTCAGCCTTTAAAATAGTTACGAAAAATTCCAATCATAGATGGAGGAGGTCATGTGATGACTCATGCACAGTGCGCCCTTGCGCGATCGTGCATCAACGACTGCTACTCCACCTCATCTTGGATTTTTGGTAGGCAGTCACATGATACCGTATGTGGATTCTATTGGTTGACGGCATCTGGAAGTGCGCTCGTTCTGTCAGTCTCGGACTTTCATGTGACACAAAAGTGCTTTAAAAAGTCAATAAGAGTGTAGGAAAAGGTATCGGTAATACCAGTGGGCCGTCAAAGCCAGCAAAGCCTTCCCTGCTGGCCTTAAACATACTCAGTAATACACATTTCTCATAAATATTACTAAATAAAATTGTAATAGTAAATATTTATTATTTTGTATTTTCATATATAAAAAGTTCTTTTTCCATTTAAAAAGTTGGATAAAACTTTCTCCAATCATATTTCAGCTAGCTAGTGTTGTCAGGTTCCATGAAATCTACCTGACCTTCAGAATCCAAAGTGATGGTCCTGCCTGCTGTAATGAATGGACACAGCCTGTTCAGTTTACAGCACTTGGACCAATTAGCTTGCAGACTGCGACCTCAGGCCCTTCATGCCAGTCGTTTTTTATGAGGCTGACACCTGCTGGTGCAATGCTGTAATTGAAGGGCAGTGGCGGACAGCGTTGCTGCTCGGACACAGGACTCCGATGGTTTGTGGAGCAAACCTATCTTGCTACCTCAAATTTAACTTGCCAGGTTAGGTTCATTTTGCAACACATTGAACCTGAGCCAGGACATTCGCAGCTACCCATAATGGCTGAAGGAGGAAGAGAGGTAGATCTGGTTGCAGATTTACTTGTCACACCATTTTCAAGACTGACCTTCCAAGAAAAACTGGATATTGTGAGCAGAGGTCGGCCGACCCCCGTGCTAGCTAGTCTTTTCCAGCAGGGAAAAGGATTTGTCCGACATTTTCAAACTAGCAAGTATGAACGGTATTCGTGGCTAACGGCTTTCGAGAAACGTTGCAAATTATATTGCTGGGAATGCCTGTTGTTTTCATCGGATCTGTTTGGTACATGGAACCATACTGGGTTTTTCAACTTGAGTTGTCTGACGAAAGCAGCAACGAAACACCAAGCATCGTCTGGGCACTTAAAAGCTACTGTACTTTCAAAAACCTTTGGAGACACCCGAGTGGATTTGCAGCTCAGTGAACAGGCACGCAGGTAAAAGGAGGTACAGAATGAAAAGGTTAAGAAGAATAGGGAGATATTGAAAAGACTGATGGATTGTGTCATATTTTTGGGTAAACAAGAGCTTTCAGTTGGGGGACATGATGAAAGCTCCCAGTCCTCAAACAGAGGTAATTACGTGGAACGTCTTTCTTTCCTTGCTGAACACGACTGTCATGTCTCCGGACAATTAAGCTTTCCTTTTCTTTGTTTTCTTTTCTAACATATCATATCATTCCAGATCCTGCCTCATCTACAATCAGTTAATTCCCTGCACCTGTTTTCCTCCACACACCTGCAGCCCCTCCCCAATCTGTCGCCACCCTTCAAAAGCCAGCTCAGCCTTCTGCTCTCTGCCAGATTGCTTAGTGTTCACCCTGACTCTCCAGCCTTTGATTCCTGCCTGTTATCCTGATTCCTGTTATTGACCCAGCCCGTTTCTCTGACCCTGCCTTTTGTCGACCCCTCTTTGGATTTGTCTGCTTGGTTTTTGGATTACCTTCTGGTGTATGACCTCGTCTGGTTTTTTGGACTCTGCCTGTTTGTCTGTCGTTTGGTTTGTTGGACTGATTACCCGGTACCTGACCCCTGCCTGTATTATTAAACCCGTTCTAAGACTTTACTTGCCCGCTACTCTGTCGTGCTTTTGGGTTCTCCTTACCAGTCGTGTTCTAGCCCTGACAACGACCCAGACTTGCACTACCACCTTTCCACAAACAGGGTGTTTACCGGGACATCAGGAAAAATTTTTTTGTCTGAACGACTCAATTCGATCATATTGCGCTACAATAGCCATTCTTGACGTCAGACTAGACACTCTGTGCTATTGGACAAAATATTGGACGATATGGATTGGTTGACATGCTCAAGGGCATGGCCATCCCCACGACGGAGTTCTTTGCCTCGGACGTTAGGCAGCAGTCTGTTGAAATGGTGTCCGTTAGAGGGAGACATGAAAGTTGCTCAGTTGTTGATTGTACAAATCAACGCCAGTGTTTATTTTTCTTCCCATCCAAAGAACAGAAAAGACCGTGGTTGCATTTCATTTTTAATGGCAATGTGCACCTACATCACCTGCACGTTTGTTTGTGTGTGGAACCACTTCACTCCAGCCTGTTTTAGCAATGAGGGTTAGTACAAAATTGGCTTTGCCTGAGACTGATCCTCATTCAAGGATCACTCCCAACCATACCGGACCAAGGAACTGCACCCTGGTTACAGGTAAGTCTCACATTTCTTTTTTGCAGTTGTCTGTTAGCAGGAGTGATCAAGTGCTATTTGGCTAATTAGGTAGTACTGCTTTGTTTCGCGTTTGCGTGCGCGCTCCAACACGTGTGTGTGCTGGACCTACAGTAGCTACAACGCACATAAGTTGGGCTCACGTTTTATCTTTTCTCATGTTGTCTGTTAGCATGATTGAAGTTATGCTAGGCTATGTAGGGAGGTCTCCTTTGTTTCGCGTTTGTGTATTGCGTGTGTGCGCGTGCACGCCCGATCACGTGTGTGCGTGCTGGACCTACAGTAGGTACAGCATACATAAGTTGGTCTCATATTTTGTTATTGTTGGCATGAAGTCATTTTATGCTAGGCTATGTAGGCCAGTATGCTTTTTTCACATTTGCGTATTGTGTGTGTGCGTGCACGCTCCAACACGGGTGTGCATGCTGGCCTACAGTATTAAGCTAAAACGCACGCAAGTTGGTCCCATATTTTTTTCCAATTATCCGTCAGTATAAATAAAGTCAATTTATGCTAGGCTAAGTAGGGAGTTAAGCTTTGTTTCGTATTGTGTGCGCGCGCACGTGTTAGTCGATTGTTTGTTCAGCGTCATAGCGACAACGCACATAGATCTGTCCTCCTTATCCAAAATCAGAACATTGGTGTCCTGAAATTAGTGTCCCTCTTCCATGTGCATCCTTTCAGCCTACAGCTTCAAAGGACGTGGCGTGCCAAACTGACCCAGTGGACACTCATACTGTTGGTACACAGCTGGTCTTCAGGACTCCTCATTCCCACTATAAAAGTAAAGGTATGTACAAATCATATTCCAAAATTGGTTAAATAGACTAATTTTCTAAATATTGTCTATAGGTGTTAGTGAGTGCACATGTGTTGATAGATCAGTAAAAAATAATGTTTTGTATTAGAATATTCCAGCAAGACAGTAAGTGAAGTTTAGTATAAAATTTTTTGAGACAGATTCATGTATGTCATATGATATTGTTTTGGCTCCTTATTTCGTTACGTTTGGTGTACCCTTCTACAAGATCCACTTTCTGACCGCTTTTGAAGGGACAATGCAGAGTCAAACCTCACAAGACAGCCAACATTCTGTTAGTGTTGCAATATTTTAATATTTCAAACAAACATGTTGTGAAATTCTGTTGGTAATTGCTCACAACAAAACACAATAAAAAGTAACCATACAAATAAATAGATGGCAAGTACCAGGATGTATTTTGAACACAATTTTTCTAAAAGAAATGAATCAAACAATATCAATAACAGTAAAAATATATCTTTGTGTTTTATTGAACAGGTTTTGTAGCTGACATGTTGGACCTCTTATTTGACAAAGTCTTGGTGGATCCCATGCCATACACAAATGAGATTTTGGTCATTCCTGTCCCCAAGAATCTGTCTGCCCAGTATGAGCGTCCGGACAAGGAGGAGGTCATTGCCAGCTACATGACCGGGTTCAACCGAGACTCAGTCTAAATCCAGCATAGTGGCCTTTGTCTTCAGGAAACTCTAGGCATATGCGAAGGACCACACAGGCTGGAATGACGACCTGGATTCTGCGTCCCAAGTAGCCCCAGCACCAGCCAACAAAGGTGCGATAGGCCAGATTTCTGCACCGTCTACAGAAAAAGGACAATTATTTATTTCACAATGTTTTCAATCCTGAGAATTACAACTGTTGTTGATTTCCTGATTGGATGGCCCTGTGTTCTCATTGTTATTGGATGTAGTGTTTTATGTAAATGCTTGCATATGTCAACAGAAATGGATTGTGAATACTAAAAAATGTTCAACATGTCTTTTAATAAGTCAAAAATCAAGGTGTCGCAAATGCAATATATTAGACTTTGTTGTACCTATATTTGTCATGTGTTACTGCATTAATGAAGGTATGCCTGATGAAGCAAAATAAGACATTACTGTAGTTTTTATTCTGTGACATTTTTCAAAGAACGACTTACCGATGTATTCGTCTCAGACATGAAGGGCCATACTCGGCACTCAGTACATGACCGGCCATTTGTAGGGTGTACACCTTTAGGCACACAGGCTGGAACCCAGGATGTTGAGTCATGCACAGAACCTCATCAACCTCCTGCAGACGGCTCCTAACCTACAGTGAAAAACATGGTAAAGGTCATTTGAATTTATGTCTGTATTTGGCTACTTTTACAATTATAACTTTGTGGTTTAGCTGTGAGCTTGCTACTTGTGGTATCTCCAAACAGCAGATGTTTTCTGGTTCTGTTGGCATCCGTTCAGTGTTCACAGGAACACCTGTAGAATAAACTGAAGGTGAAGACATCTCAAAATAGAGTAGATAAAGGCATCACTGCAATATGGCTACATCAATTCACCATTAACCTGGTGTGATGGTGGCAAGTGTTAGCTCTGTATGTCTTTGTCACAGGACTGCCTCAAATATTTTGCAGCTTAGTAACGGATTAAATATATCAGATAAAAATAAAGTAACTTAGCCGTGAGCAGAAGCTAGCATTAGCCACATGGTGACTATCAGAACCACCATCAGACTTAACTGTCACTTATAGAAGTACAGGAACATTTTAGCAGTCAACACGTCCTTATACAAAATACATAAGACAGATATGACATTATTACTGTGCGATGAGAGGCGGGAGTAGAAAAAAAAAGTAGCTACCGGACGATGCTCCGGTCCTGTGATGACGTAGGTTACAAAACAAAACACAAAACCAACTAAGTAACGTTCACACGTGCTAACCATTCAGAAATGTCCTGCTGCAGCTGCACAGTCGGTGTTTCTTCAGGAGCCTCCGCTTCTGGGTCCGACTCAGGGTCATAAATGTACGGCGACACAATGGGTCCTCTGAACACCATAATGATAACAAATGTAATGTTGGTCAGTGTCCCGTTAGCCTAAGGCTCTCCTTCAGAGGGGCGTGACCCAGGTAAAGGAGGCGTTGACCAGCGGAGCTCATTAACATACTACAGCCAGAGGCCTGAAACGAAGCGTTTTGTGAGTAGCTCAGATGAGCGATTTTCAAAAGCTGATATTAAGGACTAGAGATCCTTTTAGGTCAAAATATTTGGAATACAGTCTAGTTGGACATCTGGCAGCTGAATGACATTAAGTTATAAGTAATATGGGACCTTGAAAGGTTTTTGTCATGTTCATTAGTTAAATCATTGGTAACAAGTTAAATGTCAAAAATACTCAAAATAATTTATTTTAAATGCTCCGGAAATTAAGTATTTTGGCTGATTAGCCCATATTAAGGGTGATGTAATGTATATATGAGGATTCCTTTATCCCTGGTGTCATACTGATGTTATTCTGATATGAGGCGTATTTTAGGTAGGAATAAATAGGACGTCACTGAATGCCTATGGTTGAAATGCACGACCCGCCACTGGGTAATACAGATAGAAAACGGTTTAATATCAGAATGGGGAGGGTTCATAACAGTTTAAATCACCATAAATAATAAGATAAATAGACCGCAATCTCATTCACGGATTCCTCAATTGAGTGTGGTTACTGGAACGCATTAACGCATTAAAGAATGAGGGTGCACTGTATATTTGAATTAACAGCAAGACAGCTAAAACGCTGTCAGTGCATTGCACGCAAGAGATAAAAACAGTCAAAATAAAACTCACCAACACAGCTGGTTTGGATAGTTGAATCCAGATCCGGATCATAATCTGGACATGAGAGATTAAAGTGTATGTCCTCTCAGTGGGAAATAATGTAGCCGCAAGAGGGCACAAGCCATTGTCTTATTGTGCTGGTCCCAAGCCCGGATAAATACAGAGGGTTGTGTCAGGAAGGGCATCCGACGTAAAACTTTTGCCAAATCAAACATGCAAATCAAACCTATGACTTCCATACCGGATCAGTCGAGGGCCGGGTTAAAAACGACTGCCATAGGTGCTGTTCACCTACAGGGTGCCGGTGGAAATTGGACTACTGTTGGTCGAAGACGGAGAGGAGGAAGTCGTGTTCGGAGGAAGAGAGAGAACAGGAACGCCAAGAGTATAGGACTGAGAGTAGGGACGTTGAATATTGGAACTATGACAGGAAAACATAGAAAGTTGGTTGACGTGATGCAGAGGAGGAATAGACATACTGTGTGTCCAGGAGACCAGGTGGAAGGGTAGCAAGGCTAGACGTTTAAGAGCAGGGTTCAAGTTGTTCTATCATGGTGTAGATAGGAAGAGAAATGGAGTAGGAGTTATTCTGAAGTAGGAGTTTGTTGGGAATGTCCTGGACGTAAAAAGAGTGTCAGAGTGATGAGTCTGAAGCTAGAAATCAAAGGTGTGATATTCAGTGTTGTTAGTGGGTATGCTCCACAGGTAGGATGTGAGCTGGAGGAGGAGAAATTCTGGTTGGACTTTGATGAAGTGATGCAGAGCATACCTAGAAGTGAGACAGTTGTCATTGGTGCAGACTTCAATGGACATGTTGGTGCAGGAAACAGAGGCGATGAGGTGGTCATGGGCAGGTTTGGTATCAAGGAGAGGAATGCAGAAGGATAGACGGTGGTTGACTTTGCAAAAAGGATTGAAATGGCTATAGTGAATACTTTCTTCCAGAAGAGGCAGGAACATAGGGTGACCTATAAGAGTGGAGGTAGGAGCACACAGGTAGACTACATCTTGTGTAGAAGGTATAATCTGAAGGAGATCAGTGACTGCAAAGTAGTGGTAGGTGAGACTGTAGCCAAACAGCATAGGACGGTGGTGTGTAGGATGACTCTGGTGGTGAATACTGTGAGGAAGATGAAGAGGTCAAAGGCAGGCAGAGCAAAATAGTGGAAGCTGAAAAAGGAGGAGTGTTGCATGACTTTTAGGAAGGAGTTAAGACAGGCTCTGGGTGGTAAGGAGGGGCTTCCAAATGACTGGACAACTAAAGCTAATGTGATCAGGGAGACAGGTAGAGAGTACTTGGTGTGTCATCAGGAGGGAAAGTAGATAAGGAGACTTGGTGGTAGAATGAGGAGGTACAGGAGTGACAGTGTATACAGAGAAAGAGGTTAGCTAAGAAGAAGTGAGACACTGAGAGGACTGCGTAGTGTAGACAGGAGTACAGGGAGATGCAGCGTAAATTGAAAGTATAGGTAGCAAATGTCACGGGCGTAGGGGTTTGGACCCAAATGCAGAACACCGAAGAGACCAGTTTTGTCCATACCTTTAATCAAGAACTAACAACTACACGGGCAAGATGCAAACCAGACTCAGGCAGACCAAGGCAGAAAAACAAAACAGACTTACAGGACCAAACTTCAGAAAAATGAACCAGCCCCGGCTGTGACAAAACCCCTGGTTTAAAAAGCCTCAAGACAATAACACCAAACAATGTTCAGGTGTGCACGATCAGAACGGGGTGTGGATGAGCTTCAGGTGTGGAGCCGTGGCTCCACCCACCAGCTTGGCCTCTCCCTGCCACAGACCAGCACTGCCACGCTGAACCATGACAGCAAGGCCAAACAAGGGGCTTATGATGACTTTTATGCTAGGTTGGACAGTAAGGAGGGAGAGACTGATCTGTAGAGGTTGGCAAGACAAGAGAGAGATGGGAAGGACGTGCAGCAGGTTAGGGTGATTAAGGATACGGATGGAAGTGTATTGACAGGTGCCAGTGGTGCTCTGAGTACTTTGAAGAGTTGATGAACGAGGAAAATGAAAGAGAACAAAGGCTAGAAGAGGTGGCTGTTGTGGACCAAGAAGAAGCAAAGATTAGTCAGGATGAAGTGAGGAGGGCATTGAAGAGGATGAAGAGTGGAAAGGCACGCGGTCCTGATGATATACCTATGGAGTTATTGAAGTGTCTAGGAGAGGTGGCAGTAGAGTTTCTGACTGGGTTGTTCAACAGGATCTTAGATAGTGAGAAGATGCCTGAGGAATGGAGAAGTGTGCTGGTGCCCATTTTTAAGAACAAGGGAGATGTGCAGAATTGTGGCAACTACAGAGGAATAAAGCTGATGAGCCATACAACGAAGTCATGGGAAAGAGTAGTGGAAGCTAGACTAAAAGCAGAAGTTATCATTTGTGAGCAGCAGTATGGTTTCGTGCCAAAAAGGGGTTTCATGTCACTACAGATGAAGTATGGCTACCTCAGGCTTTCTACATCAGTGAAAGCCAGATAGAGCTGCATTGTGTTTTTGTAGATCTGGAGAAAGCTTACAACAGGGTGCCCAGAGTGGAACTGTGGTATTGTATGAGGAAGTCTGGAGTGGCAAAGGAGGTGGGACTGCATCAGGGATCAGCTCTGAGCCCCTTCTTGTTTGCTATGGTGATGGACAGGCTGACAGACGAGGTTAGACAGGAATCTCCATGGACTATGATGTTTGCAGATGACATTGTGATCTATATTGAGAGCAGGGGACAGGTGCAGGAGGATCTAGAGAGGTGGAGGTTTGTCATGGAAAGGAGAGGAATGAAGGTTAGCCGCAGTAAGACAAGAGTACATGTGTGAGAATGAGAGGGACCCAAGTGGAAGAGTGAGGTAACAGGGAGAAGAGATTAAGAAGGTGAAGGATTTTAATCGCATAGGGTCAACAGCCCAGAGCAATGGAGAGTGTGGAAAAGAGGTGAAGAAGTGTGTACAGGTAGGATGGAACGGGTGGAGAAAAGTGTCAGCTGTGATGTGTGATAGAAGAGTTTCAGCTAAAATGAAAGTAAAGGTGCACAAAACTGTGGTGGGACCAGCAATGTTGTTTGGTCTAGAGACAGTGTCACTGAGGAAAAGACAGACAGAGCTGGAGGTAGCAGAGATGAAGATGCTGAGGTTCTCTTTGGGAATGACCAGGATGGATAGGATCAGGAATGAGTACATCAGAGGAACAGCACAGGTTAGAGGTTTTGGAGATAAAGTCAGAGAGGCCAGACTGAGATGGTTTGGGCATGTCCAGAGGAGAGATAGTGAATAGATGCTGAGTTTTGAACTGCTAGGCAGGAGGCCTAGAGGAAGACCAAAGAAGAGGTTCATAGATGTAGTGAAAGTGGACATGAAAGTAGTTGGTGTGAGAGAAGAGAATGCAGAAGACAGTCTCTCCTGTCTCAAACAGCGTGCATGCCTGGGACGCAAGCTTTAAATGCACTTCCATTCATGATTCATATTCACAATTTTTTGTTTGAAGCTGGGAACAAAGCTATGAATCTGGTCACATTGCATGCTTGAAACAATATGCTGAGTTTCTGTTCCGCAAGCAAACATGTGACTAAACAAAGTGCAGGGTATCACTTTTATCCCAGCATTTAATTATGTTTACTGTCAACGGCCTTCCTCTGTTCATTCAACGCTGCGAACTGGAACATGAAGGTTTAGCAGTGCAAAGCTCTCACTCATCACCTTTTATGCTCATGCAGACAGGCCTGCCCCCCGTCCACTGGCAGATGCATTTGTTGGCAGTGTTTAATCATTAAGGGCACTCTTTCTCAGGACATGCATCAAACACTTCCTCTTCATTTCTCCCTCCTCCTCCTCGCTCCCTCCTTTACTCTTTCTATCTACCCTCTCTTCAACTGGACAAATTATGGTTGTATTTTGTCAAGGAGTGTGTGATTTGGCAGATAATAACGATGATGCGTAATGACATGGACTCTCTTGACACTAAACATAATCACATTTAAGATATTATCATTACTGGTTAAATAATAAATGTCAAGAAAATGGCATATATGCAAAGTGACCGCCTCAGTGTAATGGAACTATAATGCACATATCAAAACATTGTCTGAGGACTAACTTTAAAGCATAGTCTTGCATCTTTTAATAATGTTCTGACAGTTATTAAGTGGACCTGGGGCTTCACCCTCTGCAGCCTTCCCGCTCTGGTGTATCACTACTGTCGGTCTTAATGGGTCTCTTCTCTCCATCTGTTGTCTCATATCTCTCACCATGAGCTCTTTCACAGAAACACTTCCTACACCCTCCACCCCAAACGACACCTCCTCCAAAAGCTGCCACTTTGTCTCCTTTCGATCTCGTTCGCTTCTTTTTTTATTTTTATAAGATGTGTAACATTATTCATCTGCATTTGTCAAAAAAAGAAAAGTAAAGCCTCCCTCTTACTTCCTCCACACACTGTTCAGGTGTGGGAACCATTGCTCTCTCTCTGACTTCCTCTCATCATTCTGTACCTCCTGTAGGTGGCTTTACTTATTCAGCCAGCAGCTGCGGTTTGGCTGAGGCTCGCTTCCCCCTTGCTGCCTTCCTCTTCCTGAATGTCTTATAGCCTGGGCTTTCATATTGGCTGATTTATCATTTTTTGCATCCGAGCATGTCTATGTGGACCACACTGGTCAGTAAATGTAAGTGATTATACTTAGTGTATGTACTGCAAAAGTTCTTTATCTTTTATATCAGTGGTCCCCAAACTTTTTTTGCGCCATGGACCGGTTTCATCTAAGACAATATTTCAAGGACCGGCCTTCATTTGCTCTATAATCGTTAATGACGCCAGGACAGCTGTAGTCTAATAATAAATCATCTACAGTGGTTTTATGTGAAATGCAGATATCAACAGACAATAAACAAACAAACAAATGGCGCTTCGCAAGGACAGGAGTTTGGAAATGGAAACAGGGTTTGCGATACTTTTTGGGCGATCTCAGGATAATCTGCCTTGATTTTAATCCAGTACACTGGACCGGTGGTGGGCGCTTAATTTAGGGGTAGCCTGTCACGTGACCGAGACCAGTCAAGTGTGACAGACGTAACTTTTCAAAATAAAACATCTTTCTGACTCTGAAATAAATAAAACGGAAGTAATGTAAATAATTTTTTAATTCTGTGCGGCCCGATAAAAATGATATTAAGATATTAAGATGTGATAGTCAGTTTTTGCATGATTTGAATGAGGCAAAATAACATGCTTTTGCTCTCGAATATATTGTTATAATCATTTGTTTCAGATGTACTCTAATTATTTTCTGTATAAAAATTAATTTGGTGTTCAAAAAGTCTTTTTTCAAACTTAGTCTTGAAAAAGAGGGGGTCGTCTTATAATCAGGGTCGTCTTATATTCGGGCCAATACAGTATTCATTTCTCAGAGCTGTTGAAAATGGTATTTAGCACAACTGGATTAGCAGGAGAAATGAAGAGACATACTGTATTATCTCCCCACCTATATATAAGCTCACCTGAAAACCTCACACTGTCACTCTTCTGGCATCTACCCAGATTTTTGGGCCACTAGTCGAGTTAGCTCCGGTCTTCACATTTGTCCATGTCTCTCACTTGCGGAGCCGTTTTGGCTTTGTCAAACATAGCGCTTTATATTCTTTGTTTGTGATGGACCTCACATTGTCATGTGGAGAACCCAAATGATTTATTCACCAGGACTGAACTCACAAAGCTGGCGTCTACCCGGATGGTCTGGCCGTAAAGCCAAAGCAGCCTTCGTCCTTGCGTTTGTCCGTCCCACACACACGGAGGCGTTACGGCTTCGTCGGACACAGTGGTTTGCTTTCTTGTGACGGCGAAGAAAAAAAAGAAAACAAACGAAGTCTGATATTATTGTTTTTTCGTGGAATTTCCACAGGTTCCCGCTAGTTGTTATTATATTTTCCCTACATAGGCAATAGTTTAAACATGCATCTTCAGTTAGTCATCTTCAGATCACCATCGCTATATTCGCTGCAGCGGGTCACGGGGAGCCGGAGCCTATCTCGGCGGCATAGGGCGTGAGGCGGGGACTCGAACCCGGGTCCACCGTGTTGTGAGTCCTCTAAAATATATACATTTGCTCCCATTTTAATTCATTGAACAATGAAACATGGTTTCAAAAATGTTAAATTTAAAAGTGATATTAGTTTTAGCATTTTTAAATGAAATTTTCAACATACTGTCATCCTGAAACAATTTCACACTCTCGGTTTACTATCACTTTTTTCAACTTAGTTGTATAGACCATCATCTGGTCTCTGGTGCTGAAGACCTCATCATCAAAACACTGATGTCATTAGAGGATGGGTTAATTAGCATGAAATGACGTTAGTTTCTGTCTTCATTGTTAATTAAGCACCATTACCGGTGAAATTTTGCTTGAATGACTCATAAGTATGCACAGACATATAAAAGTTTAGCGCATTTTTAGGCTGACTTCCTTTGATAATCTCCTGTTATAGTAACAGCCAACCAAATAGTGCACACTTGGGTAATTATTTAGGTTTAAACATTTTTGGAAACATTTAGTATAAGTGCACAAATAAAAGCACTACGTCACAAAGTTGTTGTTGTTGAGGTTTGTTTAATAAAGAAACGTCACATGTTCAATTGTCAAATCACTTGCTGGTCTGATTTGTATTATACAGAGCCCCTTAGTGTCACGGTTTGGCGTGGCAGTTCTGGTGTGTGGCAGGGAGAGGCCAGGCTGGTGGGTGGAGCCATGGCTCCACACCTGAGACTCATCCACACCCCCCTTTGACTGTTCACACCTGAACTTCACTGGGTAATCAAGAGGTGGCTTTTTAAGCCTAGCTCAATGAGCACTACGTGCTGGTTCGTTTCTCTTGTTTAGTTCCTGGAAGTCTGTTATGTTTCTTGCCTGTCTGGAGAATTCTTTCAGTTTTGAATAAACCATGGATGGAAGATTTGCTTTTGGTGTCCTGCACTTGGGTCCATATTCCGCCTCTCGTGACACTTAGGGGACATGGAGAGAATAAAAAATAAAGGTCCATCCTTGTGAGAAAAAGTTTCCTGCAAAAACTTTTGCGAGATCTCGCAATAACTTTTGAGGGATCTCGCAAAGCTACAGGTATATATACAGTACTTCCAGGCATTTTTGCTTTATTGAGAAAAAACAATGGAGGACACCCATCCCCTTGCAGTGAGAATTCTTTTCAAATGTCTCTGGCTGACTCAAATTGTGCCACCCACTAAGTATTGAATGTCTTATACTTGAATGTCATGAATGTACTTGAATGTCCTTATATTTTAGACTGATTTAAAAATAAAACATAATAAAACGCTCATATGGGTGGGTGTCCTCCATTGTTTTTCTCCATAAAGCCAAAACAACCCGGAAGTGTATATATCTGTAGCTTTGCGAGATTCCGCAAAAAGTTATTGTGAAATCTCGCAAAACTTTAGCAACATTTTGCATAGACCTTTTTTTTTCTCTGTCACCTGAGGGGCTCTGTACCTAAGGGGCTCCGTAGTATGACAATTTGTAGCCTGTTGGTTAAGTTGATTTTTTTAATTCCCAGGAAGACTAACAAAAAGCTAATTGGAATACAACTCAAGAATGAACGATAAAATCACAATATGAACAAAGGGGAAAGAAATGATGGGTTATCCTGATGAAGTGGAAACTTTCTGTTCAAAATTGGATCAGCGGTATTTGATATATTATGATGACAGAAAATTGAACATTTAGTCTGAATCTCATTACAGTACATTTTTTTCAGTACTATGGGCTATGGCTTAAAATGTGCTACTATTGATAAGGTAATCAATATTATTGTACTGGATAGCAGTGGTAATGTATGATGTGCCTCTATAGCATAAAAATAACCATGAGGCTATTCTACTCTGTTTAAATAATTCTGCATTGCTATAATTGTGCATGTGTATGTATATTATGTCCCTTGGGATCAAGATAATATGCACATGGAGATAACTTCTAATTCAAAGTCAATTAATGCAATTGAATGTGAGGTTGATGACAGGCTCACTCAGTATAAAAATATTTCTTTCTTAGTAAACCTAAACATACAGTATTCAGCTTCATAATATTTGGCTTTTTTTTTATACAGAAGCCCTGCAAGTTTTTAAGAAGAAAATAAAATGCAACATAAAATAAAGTGGATTTCTTTCTTTTTCTTCTTCTTTCTTTCTTTCTTTCTTTCTTTCCTCATCCACCTGGCTAGCAGAACAGCCACGTTCAGATTACAGTTCATCCAGCGGTTTCTGACTGGACCAGCAGATCTGACGTGGAGAGAGGTGGCCAGCTGCGTATTCAAACGTGTGAGCAACTTGGACCTGGGTGCTGCACTGTTCTTAATGGACTCCAAGTTTCTAAGATTAAATGGTTTGCCTCCGTTTTATCATGGTGTTTTTAAGTCATGGGCCCTATTTAAAAGCAGCCCAGGAAAAAGCTCTGACTCTCTGTTCTGGTTACTGAAGGAACCACTAGTGCATGGAGCCAGGCTGGATGTCTGCAGTGGAGCCACACCTGGGCTGTCTGCAGCGCTTTGCAGAACCAGGACCATGACCCTCCAGCAGCTGGTGGACAATGCCAGGCCTGCGCTGGCTGATGCCCAGGCTGTGAGCTCCCTGCTGAACATCCAGTCCACCAGGGTGGCTCAGAGGGTGCTACAACTGTGGAGGCAAAGACTTTCCGGGAAGGAGAGAAACTTCCTCCTGGACTATAGTACAGGGACTGTGCCAGACAGCAAAGATCCTTTCCCTGAGGTCCACATCAGTGCCCTGTTTGGAGAACTGGAGGGTCCTCTCCTCGGAGATGAACGACAGATCAGCCTGCACAAGGCCAACAAAAAAATACTGTACAAACAATGTGTAAAAGTGATCAACAAGAAAAACCTGTGTAACAGAGCATCTACTACCTGGGCCAACAGGATGACGGGAAACGGACCTGACCCACAGTGGAGACTTCTGTACAAACCTCCCCTCAAGAAAAAAACAGCCGACCTCCAGTGGAGGATTTTACATGGTGCCATCGGTTCCAATGCTTTTATCTCTGTTTTTAACCCTGCGGTGTCCAGCCAGTGTCCCTTCTGTCCCCTTCGTGAAACAGTCTTTCATGCTTTCAGTGAGTGTGGGAGACTTGCAGTGCTCTTCACTCTTCTAACTAATGTTTTTAATTTGTTCAGTGAAAATTTTACTATCAGGAAATTCATCTACGGTGCTGGGTACAACAGATCGAATCAGAGAAAGTGGCAGATTTTAAATTTTATTTCTGGGGAGGCAAAACTTGCAATTTATGTGACCAGGAAGAGGAGAATTGAAAACAATACTGTTCAAGAAGCAGCCACTGTTTTTTGCTGTAACATCAGATGTCGCTTAAAACTAGAATTTGGTTTCTATAAATTGACAAAAGACCTGAATAACTTTAGGAACATCTGGTGTTACAGAAATGTCCTATGCACTTTAGTTGATGACCACCTCACTTTTGCAAACTTCCTGTTATAATGCACTAATTTTTATATTGTATTTCCCTTTGTTTCTTGGTGTTTAATGTTTTTGAGTGTTTAGTGTTTTTGAAATTTCATCTAATGAAAAATTGTAAAATGTTCTAAATGTTCTAAATGTTCTAAATGTTAAATGTGATTGAAGTTTTTTTTTTGTGCAAAAGATCTTCTTCTGAGGCACTTTAGTGCTTTCATCTAATGTAAAATTGCAAAATGTTTGAATGAGATTAAAGTGTTTTTTTGCAAATCTTAAAAAAATTTTTAAAAAAAAATCTTCTTCTGTTGTTAAGTCCTCTACTTTGAATATGAATGGAGCATATTCAATATGGAGACAAGAACCTCTGTTTTTAGTTTGATAAATATTAGTTTTCTTCATTCAGAAATGTTTTTGATGTGAATTTCTTTTTGTGTGAATCTCTTTTGGATTTTGTGTCAACATGATTATCTTGTAATTTGGCTTTTATGAATAAATGTACTTTAAAAAAAAAAATCTTTCTTTCTTTCTAACAGTTGTATGAAGATCTAAATGTATAATAAAACTACCTACACTAGAGTCTGAAGATTTCTTGCTGGAGCTGCAACCTTTTTCCCCAGGATGTGCATTAAATTCAGAAATGATGGGATTTTTCGGGGCAGGTGCAACATGGGCCATAGCAACACCAGGGAAAAGAAATAGTTATGGAACAAATACAAGAGGAGGAATCGAGACTGGCTTTCCAAAGCAAGGCAGGGTCAAGGACTGAACTGTGAGGACAAGACTTTAACTCTGGAAGGAGTTCAACACTTAATTGAACGCATCTGTTTATAATCGGCTCACATGTAAAGACTTTTGATTGAATTTTTTTCCTGTATAGATTTATATAAACATCCTTGAACCATTGAAAAGATCTTCCTCGCACAGCTTCCAACTTGATGCTATCGTCACTAGAAACTATCCAGTACACCACACATTCAATGACCCATGTCATTGTGCCTACACCCTATGTGGTCAATAAAATCTGATTGGCCCTTAGCTTATGGATATACTTTCATCACAAACTCCAATTTATGGTATCATAAGATAATTTTCCATGGCGGATGAACACAATGTTCGTGTAAATTTGTCTCCACAAAATAAAATTTGCATTTCAGAGTCCTCAGGAAAACTCATTTCACAAAATGTGTTTTTTTTAAGAGCAGTTGAAGCCTTGCAGCAATGTCATATTGGGTGTGTAGCATTGGCTGTGTATTACTATAGGGCAATGAATATATGCAGTGTCAATACAATAAGGGTTACAACTTTCCATATGGACAAAACTGTAAATTGTCACTTTTTTCAAGTATTAAGGCTATCAGTAGAAGTGTTTCCATATGTTTTTGATAGCAGAGAACCACTAGATTTTATGATTGCAAATGAGATCATTTACTTTCAAATTAAAAAATCTCAGTCTCACACAAATTAAAAGTTTGAGCATTCAGATAATGCATCGGCATTCATTTTCAAATAAACACGTGGATTAAATGTTGTATGTTTGCAAAGTAAACAAAATAATCTGCAAGTAGAATGTTGTGGTTTCACCGAAGCAAAGACCCTTGGCCGGCCCAAGAAATAATCCACTCCATAAACATCCACAAAATCCTTCACACTTAAGAGTTTCTATAGATTAAACAAAGAAGATAAAAAATATTAATTACTGACCTTAAATTCTCACCAATCAGGTTTCTGTTACACAACACTTCTCATGCCTGACCCTTCACTCATGTTTCTGCCTATTTCCCAACAGGTGTGTCTGATCAGCACTGAGTGTACAGTAATACGTCGACTTACGAATGTCTCTACTTACAAAATTTTCTACTTACGAAATTTCTCAGGAGGAAAATATTACCTCTACTTAGGAAAGAAATTTCGACTTACGTAATGTAAAAGCACAGTATCAACTGATACTTGAATAAAAACACAGTATCGGCTGATCCTTGAATCTCCCACAGGTTCCTGAATGCAACATTCTCATAGTTGCTCTGCCATTGGCTATTACCTATTATGTGTCTTCCTGGCATCCCATTGGCTAAGAGGGATGCCACTCCACCTCTGTGTGGAGCTAGAACGGTGCTTATGAAGTGTCTCGGCATTCAGCACTCGACCCATGAGGTGTTCTGATAGTTTTGCGTAAATACAATAACTTTTTGAGTACGTATTCGCTACGGACCCCAGGAAAGTGATGGAGAAAAGAGGAAAAGAAAAGACGAAGAAAAGAGTTTTTTTGTCCATACAACAAAGCCAGAGATCATAGAGAAGCATGAAAAAGGAATGCGTTTGGTTGATCTCGCCAAAGAATATGGCCGTAATGCATCTACAATCGCCACATTATGAAAACAGAAGGAGGTCTAAGGAGTTTAAGGCATCGCGTGGGTGGTTGGGGAAGTTCAAAAGGAGGACTGGAATTCACTCTGTTGTTCGGCATGGTGAGATAGGAGGGCATGAACCAAAGAGGGCAAAAAACAATGAGGACAGCAGTTAAAAGGTAAATGACCGTCATTATTATTCTTTACTCTATTCTTTGTTTGCACAACTCTCATTTATTGTGTCATAATGTAATCGTAACATGTATTTGTTACATGTTTTGATACATTTTTAATTTTATACTGTTTATATTTTAATTTTATACTGTTTATATTTTAATTCAATACTGTTATATATATTTTTTATTTCATACAGTTTACATTTTAATTTTATAGTGTTTATATTTGAGTTATAGTTTAGTATAAAAGTCCTGTTAGTGCTGCATGTGTCTGTTAGTGTAGTGTATGTCTTTCAGTATGTCCTGTGATGTCAGTGTTTCTTTTTCTCCTGGTGTTTATCCAGTATTTATTCGTTATGTAATGCCTGAGCGGTGGATATGTAAACTTTCCTCCGGGATTAATAAAGTATCTATCTATCTATCTATCTATCTATCTATCTATCTATCTATCTATCTATCTATCTATCTATCTATCTATCTATCTATCTATCTATCTATCTATCTATCTATCTATCTATCTATCTATCTATATGCTTGAATTTTTGGGGGCTTGGAACGGATTAGGGCATTTGCATGAAAAACGCGTCTCTATTTACGTAATTTTCTACTTACGTAATTTCTTCTGGAACCAATTAATTTCGAAAGTAGAGGTACCACTGTACAGTCAACCCTCGGTTTTCAAACATAATCCGTTCCAGAAGGCTGTTCGAAATCCGAAACTATTTTTCCCATTATAATTCTTTTTCTTCTTTTCCTTTCGGCTTTTCCCTTCAGGGGTTGCCACAGCGAATCAATTGCCTCCATCTAGCCCTGTCCTTTGAATCCTCTTCTCTCACACCAACTACCTTCATGTCTTCCCTCATTACATCCATAAAGCTCCTCTTTGGTCTTCCTCTAGGCCTCCTGCCTGGCAGTTCAAAACTCAGCATCCTTCTACCAATATATTCACTATCTCTCCTGTGGACATGTCCAAACCATCTCAGTCTGGCCTCTCTGACTTTATCTCCAAAACCTCTAATATGTGCTGTCCCTCTGATGTACTCATTCCTGATCCTATCCTTCCTGGTCACTCCCAGAGAGAACCTCAGCATCTTCATCTCTGCTACCTCCAGCTCTGTCTCCTGTCTTTTCCTCAGTGACACTGTCTCTAGACCAAACAACATCGCTGGTCTCACCACAATTTTGTACACCTTTCCTTTCATTTTAGCTGAAACTCTTCTATCACACATCACACCTGACACTTTCCTCCACCCGTTCCATCCTGCCTGTACACGCTTCTTCACCTCTTTTCCGCAATCTCCATTGCTCTGGACTGTTGACCCTAAGTACTTAAAATCCTCCACCTTCTTGATCTCTTCTCCCTGTAACTTCACTCTTCCACTTGGGTCCCTCTCATTCACACACATGTACTCTGTCTTACTGCGGCTAACCTTCATTCCTCTCCTTTCCAGGACAAACCTCCACCTCTCTAGCTTCTCCTCCACCTGTTCCCTGCTCTCACTACAGATCACAATGTCATCTGCAAACATCATAGTCCATGGACATTCCTGTCTAACCTCGTCTGTCAGCCTGTCCATCACCATAGCGAACAAGAAGGGGCTCAGAGCTGATCCCTGATGCAGTCCCACCTCCACCTTGAACTCCTCTGTCACACCTACAGCACATCTCACCACTGTCTTACAGTCCTCATACATGTCCTGCACTGCTCTAACATACTTCTCTGCCACTCCAGACTTCCTCATACAATACCACAGTTCCTCTCTGGGCACCCTGTCATAAGCTTTCTCCAGATCTACAAAAACACAATGCAGCTCCCTCTGGCCTTCTCTGTACTTCTCTATCAACATCCTCAAAGCAAATACTGCATCTGTAGTACTCTTTTTTGGCATGAAACCATACTGCTGCTCACAAATGTTCACTTCTGCCCTTAGTCTAGCTTCCACTACTCTCTCCCATAACTTCATTGTATGGCTCATCAGCTTTATTCCTCTGCAGTTGCCACAACTCTGCACATCTCCCTTGTTCTTAAAAATGGGCACCAGCACACTTCTCCTCCATTCTTCAGGCATCTTCTCACTATCTAAGATCCTGTTGAACAGCCCAGTCAGAAACTCTACTGCCACCTCTCCTAGACACTTCCATACCTCTACAGGTATATCATCAGGGCCGACTGCCTTTCCACTCTTCATCCTCTTCAATGCCCTCCTCACTTCATCCTGACTAATCTTTGCTACATCCTGGTTCTAGTCTTTGTTCTCTCTCATTTTCCACATTCATCAACTCTTCAAAGTACTCTGTCCATCTTCCCATCACACTACTGGCACCTGTCAATAGACTTCCATCCCTATCCTTAATCACCCTAACCTGCTGCACGTCCTTCCCATCTGTCTCTCTGTCTTGCCAACCGGTATAGATCAGTCTCTCCCTCCTTACTGTCCAACCTAGCATACAAGTCATCATAAGCTTCTTGTTTGGCCTTTGCTACCTCTACCTTCACCTTATGCTGCATCTCCCTGTACTCCTGTCTACTCTCCTCAGTCCTCTCAGTGTCCCACTTCCTCTTGGCTAACCTCTTTCTCTGTATACACTCCTGTACCTCCTCATTCCACCACCAAGTCTCCTTATCTACTTTCCTTCCAGATGACACACCAAGTAGTCTCTTACCTGTCTCCTTGATCACATTAGCTGTAGTTGTCCAGTCATCTGGAAGCACCTCCTGACCACCCAGAGCCTGTCTTAACTCCTTCCTAAAAGTCATGCAACACTCTTCCTTTTTCAGCTTCCACCATTTCGTCTTCTGCTCTTCCTTGGCCCTCTTGATCTTCCTCACCACCAGAGTAATCCTACACACCAACATCCTATGCTGTTTGGCTACACTCTCACCTACCACTACTTTGCAGTCACTGATCTCTTTCAGGTTACACCGTCTACACAAGATGTAGTCTACCTGTGTGCTCCTACCGCCACTCTTATAGGTCACTCTATGTTCCTGCCTCTTCTGGAAGAAAGTATTCACTACAGCCATTTCCATCCTTTTTGCAAAGTCAACTACCATCTGTCCTTCTGCGTTCCTCTCCTGGATACCAAACCTGCCCATCACCTCCTCATCACCTCTGTTTCCTGCACCAACATGTCCATTGAAGTCTGCTCCAATGACAACTCTCTCACTTCTAGGCATGCTCTGCATCACTTCATCAAAGTCCGACCAGAATTTCTCCTTCTCCTCCAGCTCACATCCTACCTGTGGAGCATACCCACTAACAACATTGAACATCACACCTTCTATTTCTAGCTTCAGACTCATCACTCTATCCAACACTCTTTTTACCTCCAGGACATTCCTAACAAACTCCTCCTTCAAGATAACTCCTACTCCATTTCTCTTCCCATCTATACCATGATAGAACAACTTGAACCCTGCTCCTAAACTTCTAGCCTTGCTACCTTTGCACCTGGTCTCCTGTACACACAGTATGTCTACCTTCCTCCTCTGCATCATGTCAACCAACTCTCTACCTTTTCCTGTCATAGTTCCAACATTCAACGTCCCTACTCTTAGTCCTGTACTCTTGGTGTTCCTCTTCTCTTTCTTCGAGCGAACGCACTTTCCTCCTCTCCTTCTTCGACCAACAGTAATCCAATTTCCACCGGCGCCCTGTAGGTCAACAGCACCGATGGCGGTCGTTGTTAACCCGGGCCTCGACCGATCTGGTATGGAAGTCATAGGTTTGATTCGCATCTTTGATTTGGCAAAAGTTTTACGCCGGATGCCCTTCCTGACACAACCCTCTGTATTTATCCGGGCTTGGGACCGGCACAATAAGACACTGGCTTGTGTCCTCTTGCGGCTACATTTTTCTCATTATAATAAATGTAAATAATTTTAATCGGTTCAAAGTCTAAAAAAACAAATTTTTCTAAGTTTTGTTTCTACTATTTTACACCATAAATTGCACTGTATACTGTTTACCATAAATAAAAAAGGGTAGAAATAGACACTGTGTTTTATTTTAATAAAAGATTTCCTATCAAACTTTGAACACAAATGCGTTACGGAGGACGCATCCTGGGCATTCGAGTTCGCTCGGCTCCCAAGTGAGTCGCGTTCAGGTACGCTCGGCTTCTTTCGGTTTACACCATAAACTGCACTGTATACTGTTTACCATAAATAAAAAAGGGTAGAAATAGACGCTGTGTTTCATTTTAATAAAAGATATCCTATCGAACTTTGAACATGAGTGCGCTACGGCAGAAGCATCCTGGGCAGTTCGCTCGGCTCCTGAGTGAGTCGCGTTCAGGTACGCTCGGCTTCTTTCGGTTTACACCATAAACTGCACTGTATACTGTTTACCATGAATAATAAAGGGTAGAAATAAACACTGTGTTTTATTTTAATAAAAGATATCCTATCGAACTTTGAACACGAATGTGCTACGGAGGAAGCATCCTGGGCATTCAAGTTCCCTCGGCTCCCGAGTGAGTCGCATTCAGGTACGCTTGGCTTCTTTCGGTTTGGTCGAGAGCCGAATTTTGGTCAAGTTCAGAGACGTGAAATTCTCTGATTTTCTGGTCGAAAACCAATTTGGTCGAGAACAGAAGCGTTCAAAAACTGAGGTTTGACTGTACCTGTAAAGAGGGGGAGGGACGGCTGATTGCTCTCACCTCTCCTCTGGTCTGCAGTCATGTAGACCTTGATGACAGTCATGTAGCACCTCATGGGTTTTTTTTGTTTCCTGTTCCTTTTTTAGTCTGGTGGGTTCAGTGGTCCAGTTTTAATTACTTTTCTTCAGTTGTTTAGAGCTAAATTGGTTAGAGTAGCGGGAAGAACCCCATTCCAACAGACTATGTGGGCTGGATAGTGGTGCCTCCCTTGTTCATTTTTGGCTGGGTCACTGTCATTTAATTAGGTCTGGAGGAGGTATGCCTAGCAGGATATTCTTAGACTCTCTAGACTTCAAGTTGGTTCCTTATGTGATTCAATAAATGAGTGTGTCTTTTGGCTATTTTAGTTTGTCTTGATTATGTTTGATCTCGGGTGTCCCGTGGGTGGGTAGCGATGTCGCCGCACAGCAAGGCAGTTCCAGGTTTGCGTCCCGCTCTGCTTGGAGTTTGCATGTTCTCCTTGTGTCTGTGTGGGTTCTCTCTGGCTTCTCCGGCTTCTTCCTACATCCAAAAACATGTGCTTCAGGTTAATTGGACGGTCCCAAATTGGCCATTGGTATGAGTGTGTGTTTGCGTGTTTGTGTGTCTGTGTGTAGCTCTGCAGTGCACTGGCATTGTGCCCGGAGTTCTCCCGCCTCACGCCCTAAGACAAGCTGGGATAGGCTCCAGCTCCCCTTGACTTGCGCAAGCGGATGAAGCGGGTTGAGAAAATGAATGAATGAATGTTTTATCTCTCTGGTCCACAAAAAAGTCACAGTGTCCTCAGCCTCAGCAGGAGTCTCTTTTGAATATTCCTGGGTTTGAAACAGTTTATGTTCAGTTGATATAATCCCTACTTCTCAGAGACAGACAATTAAATGATTGGTTCTAAATCAAACAATTGAATATACTGACATGGACCAGGTCCAGAGTCCTTCCGATAGGTTTGTATTCTGATGCCTGAAAGAGCAAAATATATTAGAGATACATTTGAAATACTGCAAACAGGTCCTGGGTGACAGGCCAGACGAAGGGCAGCACAAAAACCCCTACGATGAGTACAAAATCAAGGACCGTGACGTCGCCCGGTATGGTGCAACCGGGGCCCCACCCTGAAGCCAGGCCCGAGGTTGGGGCTCGTATGCGAATGCCTGGTGGCCGGGCCTCTGCCCACGGGACCTGGCCAGGCTCAGCCCGAAAGGAGGACGTAGGCCCAACTTCTGGTGGATTCGCACCCGCCGAGGAAGCCGTAGGGGACGGGTGCAGTGTGGATTGGGTGGCAGTCGTCAGCATGGGGCTCGATGACCCAATCCCCAGAGTCTAGCTCTAGGGACATGGAATATCACCTCGCTGGGGGGATAGGAGCCAGAGCTTGTCAGGGAGGTTGAGAGGTACCGACTAGATACAGTCTGGCTCACCTCCACTCAAAGCTTGGGCTCTGGAACCCAAATCCTTGAGAGGGGCTGGACTCTCTGCTTTTCGGGTGTTGTCCAAGCTGGGGGCGGCGGGCTGGTGTGGGCTAGCTTGTGGCCCCACAGCTCAGCCGTCATATGTTGGAGTTCACCCCGGTGAACGAGAGGGTCGCGTCCCTGCGCCTTCGAGTTGGGGACAGGTGTCTCACTGTCGTTTCTGCCTGCCAAATGGCAGTGCGGAATACCCGGCCTTCTTGGAGTCCCTGGGAGAAGTACTGAATAATGCTCCGACTGGGGACTCCATTGCTCTCCTTGGGGACTTCAACGCTCACATGGGCAATGTTATTCGACTTTTGTGCTAGTCGCAGTTTGTCCTTAACGAACACCTTGTTCAGCCACAGGGATGTCCATAAGTGCACATGGCATCAGGACACCCTAGGCCGGAGGTCGATGATTGACTTTGTTGTTGTATCATCAGACCTCCGTGTTGGACACTCGGGTGAAGAGAGGGGCAGAGCTGTCAACCGTTCACCACCTGGTGGTGAGTTGAATCCGCTGGCCGAGCAGGAGGTCAGACAGATTGGCAGGCCCAAACGTGTTTTGAGAGTCTGCTGGGAATGTCTGGCAGAACCCTCTGTCAGTGAGGTCTTCAACTCCCACCTCCGGGAGAGCTTCTCCAAGATCCCGCAGGAGGCTGAGGACAGAGTGGACCATGTTCTCTGCCTCCATTGTCGAAGCGGCTGCTCGGAGCTGTGGTTGCAAGGTCTCTGATGCCTGTCGCAGCGGTATCCCCCAAACCTGGTGGTGGACACTGGAAGTAAGGGATGCCGTCAAGCTGAAGAAGGAGTCCTATCAAGTCTTGTTGAATTGTAGGACTCCGGAGGCAGCTGACAGGTACAGGCAGGCCAGGCGTACTGCTGCTTGAGTAGTCGCGAAGGCAAAAACTCAGGTCTGGAAGGAGTTCGGAGAGGCCATGGAGGAAGACTATCAGTTAGCCTCGAAGAAATTCTGACAAACCAATTTGGCGCCTCAGGAGGGGAAAGCGGTGCACAGCCAACACTGTTTACAGTAGAGGCAGAGAGCTCCTGACCTCGACTGAGGATATTGTTGGGCGGTGGAATGAATACTTCGAGGATCTCCTCAATCCCGCTGCCATGTCTTACACAGAGGAAACAGAGGCTAAGGTCTTAGAGGTGGACTCGTCCATCACCCAAGCGGAAGTCACCGAGGTGGTTGCCAAACTCCTCGGTGGCAAAGCACCGGGGGTGGATGAGATTCGCCCTGAGTACCTCAAGTCTCTGGATGTGCAGGGACTGTCATGGTTGACACGTCTTTGTAACATTGCATGGCAGTCAGGGACAGTACCTCTGGATTGGCAGACCGGGGCGGTGGTTGCTCTTTTCAAAAAGGGTGTGTACCAACTATAGGGGAATCACACTTCTCAGCCTCCCGGAGAAAGTCTATTCCAGGGTACTGGAGAGGAGGATTAGACCGATAGTCGAACCGCGGATTCAGGAGGAACAATGTGGTTTTCGTCCTGGTCGTGGAACACTGGACTAGCTCTACACTCTCCATCAAGTGCTCGAGGGTTCATGGGAGTTTGCCCAACCAGTCCACATGTGTTTTGTGGACCTGGAGAAGGCAATTGATCGTGTCACTCCTGGTATTTTGTGGGGAGTGCTTTGGGAGTATGGGATCCGGGGCCCTTTACTAAGGGCTGTCTGGTCCCTGTATGACCGAAGCCAGAGGTTGGTTCGCATTGCCAGCAGTAAGTCAGACCTGTTCCAGGTGCATGTTGGACTCCATCAGGGCTGCCCTCTATCACCGGTTCTGTTCATAATCTTTCTATGGACAGAATTTCCCGTGCCTTTGGAGAAGAAATAATCCATTGATGGAATAACCTGGTCATTCAGTATATTCAGGTAATAAGCTGATCTCATTCTTTGAACACACACTGTTGCTGAACCTAGACCTGACCTGAATGGGCATATTCCAAGATGACAATATCAGGATTTATTGGGCTAAAATTGTGAGGGAGGGGTTCAGGGAGGATGAGACATCATTTTCATACATGGATTGGCCACCACAGAGTCCAGACCTTAAACTCGTTGAGATTCTTTGAAAGAAGAATCTCAATGAGTGCTGGAGATGGCTTTACATAGCGGTCAGACCCCATCATCATAAATGCAAGATCTTGATGAAAAATATAGAAAAATATCACATCACTGGATGGAAATAACTCTTGTGATATTGCATTAACTTATCAAATCAATAACCCAGTTAATGCATGCTGTAATCAAAGCTAAATGCAGTCCCACAAAATATGAGAGGGTGTGACTTTTTTGGTTGGCGACTTTTTTTGGCCAGTTATTGTATTTCATCATCATAGTTTCTTGGTACTGACTCTTCCATCCTGTTGACAGATGATAAATTATTTACTTCTCAGCTAACACTGTCACACCACATCCATATTTAAATCAGGAGATCATTTAAAAGTGTGTGTTGTTATCACCTTTGTTAGTGTGACAGAAATCAGCTATTAGAAGGTAACATACAGTTGAAGTGATTCTTTTCATTTATGTCTGCAGATTGATAGCAAACACAATATTTTAAAGGAATATGCATGAAACAATCTATGAAAAAATGGCTAATGGAAGACATGGAAGGTTAGTAATGGACAGGTGAAACCAACAGGGACAATCACACAGGCTGAGGACAGAAACAGGAGGTATAAAGCAAAACATGACAAGAAAGATGTAGGAACATCCCCTTTTGCTTCTTGTAATGTTATTTTATTTACAGTATTTATTTGTTTTCATTTATTTTTTGGTTAGAATGGTTAAACTTACCTGGTTTGCTGGGTTCTCCAGGACCATGTTTGTGTTTTTGTTTACTCTTTCCACACTCAGCTCTTGCTTTCAGTTATTTCACTTAGCCTAATACTGTGTTGTACCTCTGGGCTTGCAATAGCAGCTAGTATGACTAAGCCACTGTGGCTCAGTGTAAAAGAATTGAGTAAGCCACAAAAAGCCACACTCTGTGTCCAGGACAGTGGCGCAGCGTGGACAACCAACGCTCGTCGCAGGGCGGCGTGGGGGGGTCTGGGGGGCCTCCCCCGGGAAATGTTTTAGAAAACGGGTTGTTTTCCTGCATTCTGAGGGCAAAATCTTCTGTTCAGCTTACCTACAAAAATACACTAAAGTCAACAGTTCAAGCTGAACTATCTTAATTTCTGTCCTACTTTATGCAGGTATGAATGTGAGATTCAACCATTGAAAACTTCCATTCACTATGTGAAGATACAGTCATACAAAATATTACTCAACTTTGACCACCACCAACACCATTGGTATGCCATAGTTTTTTGTTTTTTTTAAATTCAATAACATGATTGTTCATTTCAATTTAAAAAGGCATAAAAAATAGCAAGCGAGGTGAGTACATATTTACATGCATCGCTGGTTATTCCTGCTGGTCATAGGGAACAAAAGTTTAAAAAAAAATAAAAAAATAAAAAAAGTCTAAGACTAAAAACAAGTATTGATAATATCTTTCATTTACCTTCTGATCGGTCAGTCTCCACTTCTACCCCCTCTCAGCATTCACCATTTGTTTATTAATGAGGACTTTAACACAAACTCTTATCATAAAACACTGGATTCTTTTGATCGATCGTCCTCACCTTGTCTTACACCAATTCGCAGGTTCAGCTTGTAAAAAACAATATTTTTGTTCTTCATTGGACGAGAGGAGGTCATGACCTGAGTGCATATTTAATGATTGGGAGCGTTCGGGTCACTTTGGCTATGTCGGCATGCTTCGGCTAAATTCCGTCGGCATGCGGAAATAACGGCGCTATTTTCACTAGCACCACTCACTAGCGGAAGTAGCGAGCGCCGCCAACGAGCGAAAAAGTTGTAAGTTTTAGCCTTTTTTTCCGTAAAAATAAGAACACCACTGTGGCTACACAGTCTAAAAACCTTGTAGCCAATCTGGAATTGACTTCGCCTATGGCGAAGTGGTGAATGGCTAGCGCAAGCCCAGTACCTTTTTCATCTTTTGTTAACTAAACTTGTGTTTGCCTGTCAGCATTAGCATTTATTGATCATTCCCTTCTCCCCTACCAGCTCAGGTTGAAACAAATTCTTCTCCAATTTCTTGTTTGGACTTGAGTGTGTGTCAATTTTGCCAGGCTGGTACTAAATTTTCCCATTCCACTGAATATACTTATAATGATAATTATTTTTTCACCTATCTCTCAAAAAAACAGTTCCCAGAATGTTTGACCTTTTCCTGTAAACAACCTACGTATGCAAGAAAAAACATGAAACAAACAATTACCATCACAGCATGCATCTCAGTGAAAACGAATGCAGTGGCCCTTCGTTCTCAGTCTGAAGTCTGTTTACAGCACATGATGACAGAAAGCATCCGACATGTACACAAAGGAACATCCAAAACTTCAGAATAAACTTCACAAAACATCCCAGAAATATTAATTTGATTTATTCAAGCTTTGCATAATGAGCAAAGTCTTTCAGCAGCCAATCCAGAACTACCTTTATGGGTTATTTATTACTCTTTTTATTTGGTGTTGTACTACTTTCTATGTGCTGGTGCTTTCTGTGTGCTTTTTCTGTGTTTTGTGTACTTACTGTGCTGTGTGTGACGGAGAAATAAATTTTCCTGATGGAACCTCCTTAAGGGATAAATAAAGTTATACTCTACTCTTTCGCTGAATGATTATCCTCTCAGGTTCAAGGTGTACTTGTCAGTGAAGTTATGCACAGTCGAAATCCAGATGGAGTTCAATATTTGTTTTTCTTGATGAAAAAATGTCTGAGGGTATTATCATGTATTTAATTTCGTCTTCACGTTTTTCAAACAATTTTTTCTATGTGGTTGGAAGCTGAAAGGAAGAATCTCTTGTTACTTTGCAGTAATACTCTCCAAACCAGGTGAGATGAACAATATTTTATAAGAACCCTGCAGCAGAAGTGATATTTTCAGCATCAGAGTTTTCAGTAAATCCATACAGTATACTGTATCAGTACAGCATCTCCAAGTGTTCAAGTTGTTTGCAATAGCATCAAACTCAAAATTAATCAATGTAAAAAGTTGCTGGACCCTTCTGGTTTGCTGACACTATTACTATGTCAATAGGAGTAGCCTGGTGAAGGCAGAGTGCTCCCATTAAGGTCATGGTTAGAGTAAAAAGTGATTGAGTATTTGCAACTGTTTATATTTTTGTCAGCAGGAAGTTGTCTTTGAAATTTGTGCCACTGTTGGTGTGGATAAGCCTCACAGGAGGATGGCTTGGTAATGGCAGTAAGCATTTACGAAGCTTGAAGTTTTCAAGCGATCAACAAGCTCTATATCCTAACTGCATCACCAGTTCACCGCCTCACCTTACATGACCCAGTCTCTGGTTGGTAGCTGCACTCCACAGGTCCTGGTAGAGGAGATCTAGTCCTCTTGCTATATCCTAATCTTTAAGTCCTTTCAATACAATCATAGCAAAGAAATTAAAATTATTAGGTTGAAGCAGAAAATTTATCATTCCTGTTTTTATTAGCTTTTAAAAGAAATTCTGTTTACAGTCACTCATTGTTGAAAAACTGCATGTCTCCGTGTAGTCAGAAAAACAAGGAAGGTGCAGAATCTGAAAAAACTGGAGGGAAACTTATTGGCTCATCTGATTAGACTGCAGAGCTCCTTGTTGCAAAAATTATCATAAGAAATCCTAATTTCCTCAGTGCATTAATATTCTGAGTTCATTCCTGAGTTAATTGTAATACATTCAGTGCAATATGTCAAAATTTCTATATGTTGACATAGGATTATCTGCAAATGAATGCACTGATTTACTTAATTAATAACCACATTAACATAATTGCTTATCTCATGTATACTACGAATATGGTGCTGGGGTATTAGGCAGCTTAAATGCCTCCAGGGGCAGCACAGTGACTCAGTTAAGATTACTGTCACCTCACAAAATGAGGATCGTGTTTGAACCCAAATGGAGCTGTATTCTGAGTGGGGGTGTTCTCTCCTGTGCTTCTTGGTCCTCACACAACAAGACAAAAAGGTTGGTCCAGAAACATGCTACTGCAGACAAATTTCCAACTGTGTGCAGTTTCCAGTTGTTTCTTTTCGCTGTTCCAAGCAGCTGTTGGTTTCCGTTTCTTTCAACGGTGCTAAATTCCCTTGAGACACTCATGAAAAGGCATCAATTGACTCATTATAGTGAAAAATTGCCAGAAATAATGAGTGTCGTAGTGTTGATGGAGAGATTTGTTTTTAACTGTCCAGCTGTATTTTGGTCTAAAGTTTGAAAGTGACAAGCTGAGTTTAGCATACTGGCTAATAATATAAATGAATAAACTTAATACTAAATAAGTTAATATAAATACAGAGAAACTGCATTTCCTGCTCCAGTATACACTTTTGCCAGAGGGAAGATGTTTAGATGTAGGGTCAGACTTCATTTCCTGCTTATTAAGATGAAATGCCCAGCAGTCATTTTCCTCTGAGGACAGACTGTTTTCCACAAAGCAATGTTAAGCCAGTAAATTTTTCATGTGCTGCATCAGCCTGCCCTTCCTTCCAGAAGGTGTCATCAAGAACTCAGCAAATCAGACAGTAACATCAACCCCAGGCTGCACCCCATACACCCTATACCTATCACTTTAACCATTTCAGTGCATGTGCATGTTTCTAATTGATGTCCTACTCTGACACAAAGAGAATTATGTAAATAAAAGCTGTAAACGTGAGCAGTGTGATCACAAATGGGTTACTATTTTAATGTGCAGATGTTAAACACGCAGGTTAATGTCCATTTATCCCATTTATATATGCAATTGTAGTACTGACGTTAATTGTTGTTCTCCATAAATTATACCATGCGCTGGACTTGCTTTGACCTGCAGAAGAACTGCGCTATTGATGATTGTTTTATCTACACTGAGTGAACAAAAACAATCAATAAATGTTATATGTACTGTTTTAGTTTTGTTTTAGTTACTGTTAGTACTGCTCTCGGTGAGTACACTGATCATTATTATGTTGTAGGAATGGAAATCGTGTGATAACATTGTACACAGTTTATGTACATAATAACATACAAATGTATTTGATTATATTTGTTTTGCTTTTGCAGCCACACAGGTTTTGGGTTCATTTGAAACTTAATTTCAACTTAAACCCCTGCTGATGTGAAGCCAATGGTTCACCATCTAAAATATAGCATCATGCATCTCATTCATAAATCCTGTTTTTTTCTTATTATGACAAGTCAACATGTCTGCTGTGAAAAGAATCTGTTTTTTTCGGTGTTATACTACTTTACTTCAATACTGTAACTTCAGCAAAATTGACTATATTTTCATTGTGTTGGACTGTACATGTCAAGAATGTTTTATGTTTAAGTTTTGTTCAGAGTAAAAAAAGTATGATTTAACGTAAATCAGTCTAAAAATCTACAATACTCCTTTTGGTCCTCAGACCTTGGACGTTTGGCGTTTGTGCACTGCTCCTGCTTCCATTTATGATGAAGATAATTTATACTCAGGGGGTTTAATGAAGCGTAACATAACTCTGTAGACATATGGCTGAATTTTGACGTAGAAAAACAAAGGGCTATGCCCTTGTTCTCTACTTTTTATAATTAAAGTGCAGGCAGAGCCAGTTTACAGCATTTTTTGTCACAAAGTCATTCCCCAGTAGCTTTCTTCTACCACAGTGGTGTCATATTGGATGTAGAAGCCTCAAGACCATGTAATCGCCTCCATCAATCAGACGTTAAATTATAAAAACATGAGTCTCAGCTCAGCGGGTCCAACGTTGCTGTGAGCTAGAGAAAAAAAGTACTTATCATTTATTTACATTTTTGAAACATTCTATTCTTAATTAAAACAGTTACAGTATTAAAACTGTATATATCAGCATTTATCAAAAAAATTAACTAATGTGATTAACTACACAATCAGATCATTAACGTAACACAGGGGCGTCAGTTGCTCAGCAGTAGAGCAAACGTCTTGAAGATCAGACATCGCCCAGCCATCGGCAGTTTGATTCCCGCTCCCGCCAAGACACCCTTCGGAGTGTGAGCTGACAGTGGGAGGTGTTGGCTACCTCCCAGCCATTGCCGAGGCGCCCTTGAGCTAGGTGCCGTCCCCCCAACAAGCTGCTCATTTGGGGCGCAATTCCTCACGCGACCCGTCACTACGACTCCCCTGTACCTCTATATTAATTGCATGCCTACAGGCCCCTACTGTGTTGCGCCTGCTTCAAAGGCCTGTATATAACCTTGTGCTGTGATTAACATATACACTGTATATGTACGTACATGTGTGAGTGAAAGAGAATTTCCGCATTTGAGTGATCAATAAAGTGAATTTAATCTTTAAACTTTAAACTCGTCAAAACCACTCAGAATGAGTTTATATTTTAATGGAGCTCTTCTAAAAGCGATCGGAAGAACAATAATGGTAAGAGATCATATTTTTCAGGTCATTCAGTAAGTATGCTACCTCTGCTAGATGTACACATTTCCAAACCTTTATTTTTCTTTTAACAAATGGGTACACTGTTTCGCTATGTGACAAAATTACACTTTTATTACACGTTACAGTCAGAATTATCTGGCAAGTTTGTCATGTCTTTGAAAGAAGATTCACATGTGAAACATAGTAATGTGCATCATCCTTTGACAAAATTCTGAAGATATGATCTATTAACTAATTTAGGGAAATACTAACATTTTCTTTTTTGATTTATGAATGAAGAATAGTTGTTTTTTTCATTGATATGCCTTAACACATCAAAAATTCAGGCTATGTTAAATGTAAATGTTAGATTTACATATTTTAGAAATATAAACAAACCCACTGAAAAGTGAAAATGAAATGTAAACTCACAAAATCATTAAGGCCAGAACCCACTGAACAAAGTAATTGACACATTACTAGATGCTGTTCATTTAACGGTTGATGAATAATAATTTCATCAATCTACATCACCGGTTCTCCACTTTCGTATCTTCTGAGCTTGTTAACGTAACACACTTTAGAGATTTATTAACTGGTCTTTTCCTAGCCCAATTCTTAGCTTTCCATAACCAAACTCTTGACAAGAAAATGGCCAACACCTGCATGATGTCATTTTGCCTTAAGGAGAGTAACCGTCTCTGCAAGTCTACTAACGTTTCAAAGTCCATTCTAACTTTGACTTCTAAAAATCAAACCCAAGTTTGAAGTGCTGATGGATTTTTTTTTTGCTGAAGGATAGCTCATATGCACCAGTGAAAAAGACGAGGGACTACACTGCCTCTTCAAATGTTCTTAAAATGTAAAGTATAGTTGTTTTGTGATATTTCATCTAGAAATTTTCAGTTCTGATCTGTCTGTCTGCAAACTGCTGTCTGAAGTCATCCAGCATTGTATCACAGCAATTAATACATCACATACATTTTTAGCATAAAGGGAACTCACTGTATAATAATAATAATAATAATGATAATAATAATAACAACACAATATCCTTGCAGAGCCTTAACAAGTATTTTTTGCAAACTACCTCATCACATACCGAAAAGTCAACTCATTTACTGTTTTTACCTACATTCCTTCCACTGTGTAATTTACCAAAACATGTGTGAAAGAGAAATAATCATCAACACCAGCAAAAGCTATTTGAGGCGGAGAGAATGGCTCAATGTGTTGCTCAATGATCAGAGCAGCTCCTGTCTGTCCTTATATCCACATCTCTCCCATCAGCACATGATGGGGAAGGAGTAATAAAAACACGCCTCTTAAGGGTAAAAAAGTGAGAGGGTATGGCAGCAGTAAATTGGCTATTTCCTCCCCCGAGGCTTACTCCAGGCTTTCCCTAAATGTTGAGCGGTTTGATTTGTGTTATAATTGCTTGTGTTTCTTTTTTCTGCTTGTCATACCAACAATGAATTTGATCTCATTACTTTTGCTCATGGTTGAATTCTCACCCATTCACCCTGTAATATAACTAGAGAGAGTATTACTAAGAGTTGTGTTGACAAAAGAAGTGGAGCAGAGTGACTTGTGCTCTGCTTTACGGTGCTCAATCTGAGAAGAAACAAAGATTGAAAAAGCTCAAGATCTCTCACACATTATACAACAACTTATTGGTTTCGGTCTTATCACTTCTTCAATGAGGCAGTTTCAAAATGTTTTTTTTTTCTCAATGTGATAAGGCAGTTTAGTGTGGTTAAGTTTCTTTTTAGCCTGCTGTAAAGTGGATTATTTTACTCAACCATGGTATGAAGAACGAAGAGGAAGAGCCAAAGGGGCAACACAGAAACGGATGAGACATGAGTCATGAAATAGAAATCAAAAGCTGTGCTTAGGCCAGGTTGCAGTGGAGGAGACTAGTTATGGTTTTGCGAGTGTGTATAGTAGATGTGGCCTTGGGCAATGTGCTTCTTGTTAAAAGAGGGGATGTACTTTGACTGTGTAGCAGGCTCTAGATAGAGTATTTGCCCAGACAGCATTTCTAAATTCACCCATGCACTCATATATCTGCTCATGGTGTTCACTGTTTTATGGGATAGGACTCCTGCAAAGACACGGCAGACCTTGAAAAACTACTGATATTGTTTAACTCTTGAGGAGGCAGCAATAGCAAAAAGTGTCTCATGAAATAAATCTGTATTACATATGTATAGAAAAAGAAATTAAAAAAAAGGTCTTCCTCATGTGCTGTAAAGAATTTGACAGCGGCGGTGTACAATGGGATGGAGCTTCATTAACTCCATCGCTACCAGTTCAAGAGGAGCAGAGGGAGCATCAGCAGCGATAACATGGGTACTGCTTGGCTAGTCACACCCCTGTTACTCCCTCTAGCCCTCGATTCAATGTCAGAGTCCTTCTCAGAATACGGTGGGATCATGTTGAATTCTTTGCTTTCTTCCTCCTCCTGCTCCTCCTCTTGCTCACTGTCCTCCATCTGTAAAAGCAGGGAAAGAGCGATTCCTCCAATTAACAGAAGTGGTGAAGTGTGGAGTGAAGTTAAGGATGTAAACTTGAAGAAGTGCAGAATTTAAAACCACCCATGAATATATTCAGATTTTGCATCTGCATCACGCTAATTATGGGCAGTAGTGCACATTTGACATTTCCTCAGAAGTCCTTTTTGGACAAAACTAGTTCTCCTGAAGCGTGAAACTGTTCATAATGGTAATAAAATGATACTATCAGTGAAAGTTCCGCGAGATGATGCCTTATGCTTTTCCTATACATATCATTACAGAGTCAGCTGGACTCTGAGGGGTGAGAAAATGAGAAAATAGGAAAATAATAACCATATAATACTAATTTTACGGGCCGAAATGACAAGTTCACATCTATTTTATAAGTTCTCGGCTCAGATGCAATTTGTCCACAAAGGGCTTGAAGTTTGCTGCTGACAAAAATATCAAGAATATATAAAGACATTTCCAGTGTGCGTCATCACTGGAAAAGCTTTGGTGGGAAGACTAAACCCACTAACTCAACTTCTTCCCTGTAGTCTCTGTGCTCTATGTCCTCACAGGTTTTTCCCAGGTTCACCCCTCATCCACCCATCCACTATGGACCTGCTCTTCTCATCCCACCAATATCACCCCTAACCTAATCATCGGCTGGGGTCCGGCTTCCTTTTTTTCCTCCGCGCCACCATACTGATCCACCCCTCATCCACCCATCCGCTGTGGACCATCTGCTGTGGACCGTCACCTCCCATCCACCACTATCACCTCTCACCTAACCATCGGCTGGGGTCCTGCCGCCTCTCTTCCTTGGTGTCATCATACTGTTCCACCCCTCATCCGCCCATCCGCTGTGGACCTGCACCTCCAAGCCCACCAGTATCACCCCCATCTATCCATGTGCTGTGGACCTTCTCTTTCAAGCCCACCAGTAACACCCGTTATCTATCCATCAGCTGGGGTCCTGCTTCCTTTCTTCCTCCATGCTGCCATACAGTCATCCACGCAGCTGTAATTGTGACTTGACTTTAGCAATGGGAAACATAACCTTAACCACATTGACACTGACTATCTGGTCTATCTGCCACTCTCTCTCTGTCTCTCTTTCTCTTTCCCTGTTCTTATCTTCCTTTGATTTCTTTTCCACCCAACCGGTCAAGGCTAATGGCCACCCAAAAGAGTCTGGGTCCTGCCCGGAGTTTCTTCCTCATCGAGGGAGTTTTTCCCCGCCACTGTCACTTATGCTTGCTCTGGAGGGTTCAGTTGGGTTTCTCTGTTAAAGTGGTTTGAAATGTCTGTTGCCATGATTAAGCACTATATAAATAAAGTTTGATTGATTGATTGATAAACCATCTACGAAGAAGTAAAAACACTTTCTGCACTTGATGATGCAAACATTTTTAGATGATAAAATGATGACAGTGAGAAATGAACTACAAACACGTGTGACAATCTAACTCCCCATGTAGTTTTAGCCATTATGACCAAAACATCTAGCACAGGGGTCCGGGAGCCGCAAAAAATTAAAAGCTTTATATGAAGGCAACACAAGTTCTAAGTGTCTATATTAGCTATATTAGCCTACTATCAAATTGATTAACTAGTCTTAGTTAATGCATAATGAGATTCATTATTTTCCATGCAGTGCATCCTGGAATTACGCACCATGTGACTACTCTGTTGTACCATATTTGGTGCTTTACCTTCCATTACTATATTACTGTATTATGTTTTGTTGCATTGATGAACTTGTTAAATCTGCTCCCAAATGCAGCTCACATATCAACAATCGCTCCTAAATACAGTAATCCTTGTTCAGTGTGTGATGGTGATGAACGTCTCTGGACTCTTTCAGCGAGGGGGGGCGGAAGCCTCGCTGTTCATCCCTGATGAATAGTCAGCTGGAGCTCCAATGACAAACAGTGTTTCCGCTCCTGGAGACTTTTATTGAGCATGTTTAGGTACATGTTCTAAACAAGCAGTGCTATTAGCTATCATTTCTTTTTGCGGCTCGTTGGAGTTTACATACCTACCAACAGCGCTGTCTGTTTAATATCGATCATATCACACGACTCATCACGTTTAATTAATAATGCTGGAGTTGAATTAATGTCCTAGATTTGCTGACTGGTGATTTTGCGTCTTCTTTCCTTCACTGTCTTTGCAGAGAGAGGCATGTATAACTTTCTGTATTGTTTTGTTTTCATTATTTTAATAAGTCCTTCATGTAATCACCACCTATTGGACATATCATCGGGGGGACTGTTTGTGTTTTGGAACAACCTTATCCACAGTGGTAACTCCGGTCAGAGAGCAGGCACCACACAGGGAACAATTGATTTCTGGCAACTGGCTAGCACAATTAGCGTGGCTAGCGTGACTTTCAATTCCCGTCTAATCTGTATTAACTCATATATATGCACATGTATCTGTACCGAAAAGCAGCGGACCTCCTCCACCCACCACTGAATGGCCGAAGCGCTGCTGTCCTTTATTAAATAGAATGTGGAATCCTTGTAACTCTCTCTCTCTCAACCTGACGCGGTCCAGCAGTCCTCCAGGACAGAGGGGTAGTGCCGCAGCTGACGGCAAGGAGTAGGCCCGGGTAGACCCACCCTCAGGTGGCCAGAGATACCGGGAATCTCACCGGACTGGTCAGGACTCCTGTCACATCACTCACCGCCCACTGTGCTCCTAACCAATCACCACTGCTTTCTAAAGCCAGGGCAACAACTGCCTAGGACCCCAGAGTGCATCTGAGCTGTCCTAAAAGGAGCCTGAATAAATTTTTAAACAACACGATAACGATGATAACGTAATAAAGCAAAGGAAATTTATAACAATAAGTTTTGTTTTTTAAATATTTTTAGCTATAAGTAGAATATCTTTCTGTTTTTTCCTGATCCACCCCTCATCCACCCATCCGTCTTATTTTTTATTTTGTGATTAATCTCCAGGGAGCCCCAAGGGAGGCACTAAAGAGCATGCGGCTCCGGAGCCGCAGGTTGCAGACCCCTGGAGATATGCTAGATTCTAGCATATCCATACAAAGATATCAGTGAGCGGTAGCTCAGTGGTAGAGCGGGTAGTCCAATGTTTTAAGATCGGCGGTTCAATTCCCTCCCCCACCCAAAAAATACCTGGAGATGAGCTGACAGTGGGAGATGTCAGCTCACCTCCGGAGCACTGCCAAGGCGCCCTTGAGCGAGGCGCCCCCTTACAAGCTGCTCATTTGGGCGCACCACAAAGGAGCTGCCCACCACTCTACCTCCCCTGCATGCGTACTGGCCCCCTGTGTGTGTGTGTTTGTGTGTTCAAGGCCTGTATGTACACACATATATATGCATGATTTCTAATAACTAGAGTGTGCCACTAATTTTCCTGCGAGGATTTAAATCAGTATATAAAATGAAAAAAAACAACAACTTACAAATATCAAGAATTTAGTTATATTTTCACATAACTTGTCCGATAAATCTCTTTAATATCTATACATACACTTACTTACACTGACTTTTCATGTCTGGCTGCATTTACATGTAAAGGCAACACAATTCCTGATATTAAAAAAAAATATTTTGCAAATATAACCAACACAATCCAAACACTCACTCAGGTCTATGGTATAACATTATAATAATTCACCAAGCAAGTCAGAATCAGGTGGGATTAATGATTCCATCAGATTAGTTTACTGGCAGAAGAGCTATGTATACAGTATGCTGACTGCCCTTGTCTTTGACTTACAGCAAATCTTGCCTCTCAGGTTGCTGTGGTTTTTGGACGGATGCAGAATACTAAAGATTGTGATTGTTGCTGTGTCGAAATAGCGTCTGTATTATTTGTTAAATACAATAATTAGAATTCTGACAACTAAACCTACCCCTCAATAAAGATGTTGCCTGACCAGTAGTCAGTCAGGAGACCATTATTGAGCGCACCATCCAAAAACAGCAACCACAACCACACAAATTGATCCATATCCTGCTACGCCTGAAGATGAAAGGCAATTCCTTGTACATTTTGTCACATCCTGCATGGTTCACAACAACTAAATGACAGGAACTGCCTTTCACCTTTAGATATAGCAGGATATTGATTCCTTCCTTGTGTGTGAGTGTGCATATATATGTAAAATAAGAATGTATTAAGGAGTAAGGTATGAACACAGGGTTACCCTCTGACACATTAAGTAAAAAGTCAAACCATTCCTGCTCTAAATCAAAGCTGAGAGTTCACACACAGCAGCAACGTACACCTGCAAGTTGGCTGACCGCCAGCTTAGTTTTCCACTAATTTGAAACAGGAATAGTTTTAATTGTGTGGCTCTTCAGTGTTTTCCAAATGTTATGGGACCAAATGTGTCAAAGTCAAGACAATTTTTCCGGGTAAAAATATTTTCTGATTGGCAAATAATTCTCCCAAAATGCAAGCCAACTGGACCTTACAATTAATTCAGATCAGGTAACAATACGTTGTATGACAGTACTGTGTCCTCCAATTACAAAAAACAATTTCCAACTGTGGTAAAATAATTTTCCACATATGTTTTACTCACACACTCTCACAAGTAGTGTGTATCTGCTCTGTGTGAAGGTGATGAGGTGCAAAACTTTTCATTGGATATGTGCAAATAATTAGTACAGATCTGTAGGGTCTCAGCAAGTATCTGTATATATTTAATAATTTCACAATTATGAATGAGGAAACTTGACTTTTTGAATTTTTTTCTTTGAATAAAAGCTTGGGGTGTGAAAGAGGAAAAGAAATAGTTCATTGGAGATGTTGCTGGTATAAAAATATACCTGTTTTTCCAAGAAGGTAAAAAGCATTTTCTTTACATTAACTCTACATTTAGAAGCCCAATATGCCCCATGCCAGTGGGTTTTAGTCAATATGGAATTATGAACCTGGTTGGGAGGAAATGCAGAATATGAGGATTAAAAGGGTGAGAAAATGTGAAATGCAGAGCAGATGGACGTGCATACATGAATATTAACAGAAAGGGTTGAATCTATTGCTGCGAACACTTACAGCTAATCCTCAGCCACAATGAGATTTAGAGGTAAGAGATGGAGCTGCTAGGACAAACTCACTGCTACAGTCCCTGGTGACACCCAAGAGTTATCACTCGATACACAGTCGATCCCCGCTTTAATTTAGACTGTAGCCACTGCTTAGCACTACTATATGGTGAGACAGTAAGTAGACTACTTACACTGTTGAACTGAGGAAGAGTGTTAATGCTGACGTGGACTCTCTCCTGGTGTGTGTATGGGGAAGGATGAGAGGCTGGCAAGGGAGTGTTTTCCACCAGAGGAGGTGCTGAGTTTCCCATGGAGCTGATGGCATTGCCTGAAAAGAAGCAGCAGGAGACGTCTTCATTAAATCTACAGCGTTATTCAACCTTGAAGTATTTGCAAATTAGATTTACAGTCATTTGCTATATTACATATTTCACTTTAAGAGCTGTGCACACTTGTTTCTTGTACAAAAAACTTGGTTCTTTTGTTAAATTTTTTGCATGCAGTACATCCATATCCTGTATCACAGTAGTATTAACAGTGTTGATATGGTGACTTTTACTTTTTATGTTGTGCCTAGTCTGGCATGGTAAAACTAATTTGCACATAGGTTTTGAATCATAACATAATGATTTTTCATTTCAAAGTGATTATCAATGGATGTAGACCAAAACTCTCATGATGCAACTGAAATTACAAACACAAACAACAACATTACAAAGATGTAAAGTAATGCATCCAGAAATATGATGGGTCTACTCATCATGGCTTTTTAGTTTTACGGGGAAATACGAAACTGACAAAAAAGGTCATTTTGTTTTACAGGCAGTCTTTTTCTAATGGATGTGAATGGAATAAATGTTTTTAGGTCAGTCTGAATCATGTGACGATCCCAGAAGATGATGTATGCCGTGTGGCCATGATCATGTCACAGACCAGCGCAGCTCGTAGTGACTTGTTATGACTGTTTTAGCATGCTGATGTGGGCATAAAGTACTGCGGCAGCCTTTAACTCTTTGATTTGAGATACCCAAACATAACATAACTGCACTGCCATACAGTGTATCTGCATGAAAATAAATAAAGATTTGAAACTCATTCAAACTTGATCCATTGTAGTTGTTGCTCATGTAACATTAGGCAAATTAGCAAGGCCAGTTTATGATCCGTCTCTCTTAAGTTCAATTTGAATTGCAGTTTTAAATTAATTTCAGTCCATTACATTTGACCCTATGTTTGGACAACAAGAAGTGTAATGCATTAGTGAGGCACATGAAAAGATAAGTTATATTAAACAACATAATTGGCCTCTGAGCCTTGTTGTTGTCCTTGAAGTATCACAGAGTATAGAGTGTACCATAAGTACACTTTAAGATACATTTTTAGAATTAAACGCTGCTGCCTGAGTAGTTTCCTTTGGTGGTTTTTCGAACCCCGATGTGTCACATTCACATTTGGCCGCCAACCGGATGCAAGAGAAAACATCTGCTGACATTTGTTTATTTATAAGAAATTATTACATTTCAATCGTTTGCCCTCTAAATCATCAATTCTGACCAAGCTCATCTGAATTCTGTTTGATGCACTTTATAGAAAGGCCAGCTAGATGATAAATCTGAGATTTGACAGCTAAAAAGCTAATACCGTATTGGCCCGAATATAAGACAACCCTGATTATAAGATGACCCCCTCTTTTTCAAGACTCGAGTTTGAAAAAAGACTTTTTGAACACCAAATTAAATTTTTATACAGAAAATGATTCCAGTACATCTGAAACAAATGATTATAACAATATATTCAAGAGAAAAAGCATGTTATTTTGCCTCATTCAAATCATGCAAAACCTGTCTATCACATCTTAATATTCATTCATTCATTCATTTTCCAACCCGCTTAATCCGCTAACGCGGGTCGCGGGGTAGCCAGTGCCTATCCTGGCAGTCTCAGGGCGTGAGGCGGGGGACACTCCGGGCACGACGCCAGTGTACCGCGGAGCCACATAGAAACAAACAAGCATTCTCACACACACTCACTCCTATGGTCAATTTGGGACCGGCCAATCAACCTGAAGTGCATGCTTTTGGAGGTGGGAGGAAGCCGGAGAACCCGGAGAGAACCCACGCAGACAAGGGGAGAGCATGCGAACGCCGCACAGAGCGGGACTCGAACCCGGGTCCGCCGTGTTGTGAGGCAGCAGCGCTAACCACTGCGCCACCGTGCCGCCTCACATCTTAATATCTGTACATTTAAATATGTAATCACAGTGCAATCACATTTGTAAATGAGTGGCTTCTGGTTTTTGAACTGTAAATAACATTTTGTTGCTACGTTTCTCCATTTTCTGTTATCACACCTTTTATTTTCTTCTCTTTTCTTTCTTACCGCTATTTTTTATTTTTCTTCTTCGTGCTACCATTTTTATTTTTCTTCTTCGTGACAGGGGTTTGCTTTGGCCTTGGGGGTTAAGTTCAGCATTCGCTTTAAAGATATCTGGCGTTATCTAGCGTTGTGAATGGGTATAACGTCTAGACCCCGAATGTAAGACGACCCCCACTTTTTCAGTCTTATTTCAATGCAAAAAACACCGTCTTATATTCGGGCCAATACGGTATTTCTACTGTTATTATCTTGACACAGGGAGAAGTGACAGCTATTATAAATGAGTGACTTAAAGGGGTTCTATTATGAAAATCACAGTTTTTCAGGTCTCTACAAATACATAGTGGTCCTCCCTAACCCGACCAACTCCTAAAGTCTAGTAAACAAACGCCTCCTGCATCAATAGATATTTGGAGTTTTGGGAGTTCATGGCCCGGATGGAATCAAAACGATCGGATTTTGCTAGAATGGCCATTTGTGACGTAAATTACATCACAAATGGTGCTCTGTAACTGGACAGAGTGATTGACAATATTGATTGGTTGACATGCCCAAGGGCGTGGTCATCCCCGAGGGGGAGTTCGTTCAGGCTACGGTAGTATCGTGCGGTAATGTCCTAGCTCAGAGCTACACACTGAAAGTTCCTCGCAGGCTGTTGAACTCTGTTAGCATTTGGCTAACTAGTAGGTTCACTTCAGTAGTGTGTGCGTGTGTGTGTGTTTGTGTACGTGCATGTGTGTGTGTGGTTCGTGATCAGGCTACGGTTCCAGTGTGAAGTAACGACCTGGATCAGAGCTACACGCTGAAAGTTCCTCACAAGCTGTTGAATTCAACTAGCATTTGGCTAATTGGTGTCCGCTTCACTAGTTAGCAGTCAGGTGTATATGTGTGTGTGTGTGTGTGTGTGTCTGTGTGCGTGTGTGTGTGTCTGTGTGCGTGTGTGTGTGTGTGTGCGTGCGTCCGCCCAAGGCTATCCCCAGCATCACAGCGAACACATAACCAGTTGCACATTAATCACTAATTCAGAACAATTGTCTGTTTTTTGGTGAATGAAAGCAGCTTTTCTAAGTGATCGGAGAGCTTTGTGTATCCACAAACACACACACACACACACACACACACACACACACACACACACACACACACGCCCACGCGAGAAAACAACAGAAAAACTTGGTCTTATCGGTAAAATCCCATGTTTCATTAATTTGCGTTAGCTTAGTTCCCGTGTTATCCGCAATCCTTCGTTTTCAATGACGATGCTCAGAAAAAACAGCTTTATCACAGCGGACTGATTATGTTTACACAATGAGCCATGAGTCTTTGTTTAGCAAAGACTCGTATTCCCTTGTCTTTGTTTAGCAAAGACTGGGGAACATGAGGAAGCAGGTCTACGCTTAGCGCCGAAAAATCAACCATTATATCATGAAAAACAAGAGTGGAAAACATGAGAATTAGAGCGAAATACGTACCAGCGAAGTTACTGAAAGTTAAAAAAGTTTCTGTCGATAGATCGACGTGTAGGCGTTCAAGTGGCACAAGTAAACAAACGCACGTGAACACACAGGGGAGGGAGGGGTTGATCAAGGCAGCTCAGAGGGGGGAGGAGAAGGGGAGCTGAGAGCTACGCCCCATCAAACAGAGCTTTTGAGAGCGGAGGAGAATTTATCGATATTCAATCAAAGATATTGTGGACCACGGATTACTTTGGGGCAAGATATTTCAAATACAGTGTATTTGGACATCTGGCAGCTGAATGACATGAATTTAAAAAAGCATAATACGGGACCTCTAAGAACAGAATGAACAGTGTCTGAAGTTTGGAAACATTTGTCATGTAAATTACTGGACTGAGTTGTAAGATTACTTTTTATGTTTATGAAGCTGTTAAGAACTTTAAGAACCTATAAATTAAGTATTAATATCCTCTGTTATTTATTATTGTGTGTGGAATAATAGACAACCAGACAGTGCCTGTCAATAGGGAAAAACTAGATGAAAAACCTTTAAGCAAGGAGAATTTTAAATAATCTTTCATTTTAAAAATTACATTAACTTATGTGTGCTGCATGGTGGTGCAGTGGGTAGCGCTGTTGCTGCACAGGAAAGGTGGTTCGCGGTTCGAGTCCCTGTGAGAAACGTATTCTTCCCGTGTCTGCGTGGGTTCTGTCCGGGTTGTCCAGCTTCTTCCTACCTCCAAAAACATTCACTTTGGGTGAATTGGCCGTTTCAAATTGCCCGTAGGTATGAGTGTGTGGTGAGTGATTGTTTGTCTACATGTGACTCGACAGTGTACTGGCATCACGCCCAGAGTGTACCCTGCTTCACGCTGGGATAGGCTCCAGCAACTCTGCGACGGTGGACAACACAGGTATAGAAAATAAATGAATGAATATATGATGTGTTATTATTTTTGTTATCTATTGATGTTGATCAGGTTTGCCAGGCTAAACAAGTGGGTATAAACAGATTTTCTATCTGACATCTTTTCTTCTTAATTACAATCATTTGTGTTTGAGTTCATTTGACTGTAAATCAAAAATTAATGATCAACATCATGTTGTTAAAACACAACAGTAACTTACTGTTCTTGTTGTAGTTGTGTTATTATTAGCATTTTACTTACGCAGACATATGTTGCTGCTGAACATATGGAGGATGCGCTGACAGCCCTGCCATTCATTCCCACTGCCGTCACATGTGCACCACTGGGAAACTTCTGTGCTGCTGTTGCTCACATAGTTGGGAGTCATGATTGTGCCTGATTATTGAAAGACGATAAAAATAGTTAAACTGCACATATATTTACGTCTGGTAGAGCTGTCCGTCATCTGGGTCATGGAAGATCTGTGTGCTGATTACAGTCAACTGGACTTGAATGGAAAGCTTTGCATACAGAGCACATACCGGCATTGAAGAAGAGGTGAAACGTCTTAAAACTTCTCCTACAAGTCCAGTTTACTTTTGTTTATTCAACACAGATATTGACTTCTACAGAATATAAGACCATCCATCCATAAAAAAGTCCCCAGAGGCTCCAGCATCACCAGTCTTCCATCTATTGATCCTTGATAATTGCAGTTCTAGAAAATTACATTTTGAAAAATACATCAAGCGAAAGAAAAACAAATACTATTATCTGGATCATTTGTATAGCTGATTGAAATAGCATTTCTAAATCAAGTTTCTTTTTTAACATGATGCTCACTAAATGCCCAGAGCGCCAGCTTTGATAGCCGACAATTTATGAACCCTAAACTGTCTGGTGCAACAAGATTAAACTAATATAAATTATATATCACTAAACATTCTATTATTAAGTCCACTTCAGCTCCCTCTGTTTCTTTCTGAACTACCCCCTCTTTCAACCTTCTCTGCCTCTTTAATTTTCTTCCTTCCATCTCACCTATGAGTCCAGCATAGGCCTTCAGGCACATGGCTCTGCTCTCTCGTATACAGCCGGAGCCAGACAGAGGGGAGGGCTGGCAGTTGTGCTGGAAATCAGCAAGCCTTGATCTGAAAAGACACACAAATACATACACACACACGCACACACACAGAGACACACACAGAAATACACTTACATTTATGTATTAATGTTGGGAAATCAATTTCTATTACAGCAGAGGGGGATATTGCATTAACGTCTCAGTTTCAAATAACTATTTTCTTTTATCGCTAATATCCTCTGTAACATTTACTTGTAGATGAGACCGGCATTAATGCAGGGAATTTCTCTACATTTATGAACAATACGCAGAGAATACAGACTAAGATGAGTCCCACAAATCCATCATCGTCATGGTGATGAGCAGGGATGAGGCTATGAATAATGGACCACTAGACATAAACTCCTCTAAGACTCCCATTTCTGTTTCCTTCTGAAAACCAGTAATCCTGAGCTGACGCTGTTCCAGAAAACATGTCACCTGTTTATTTTACTCTATTGTCAGTAAGCGCAGGATACATTAACAACAAAACATGCCTTTTAGGACCAACTAAATACAAGTTGTAAACTAATGCATGACCAGATGTCCTCCACTGAGCCTGCTATTTTCAGGTTGCCCTGGATTGTGTCACTCGCTAATCTTTATCTTAAAGAACATTCTGGCACCTCTGATTTATTGATATTCTCCTGCTTACATTCTTTATAACTTCTGGTATTCTGTTTCACAGATATTATCATTTGCTGCTGCCCGAACATGATCAGTGTAATAGTATGTGTTATTCAGTTTGCAGCTTGTACTAATGTACATTCATAGTAAGCTGGAGTGCTACTAACAGTCCTTGCATGCTAACACTAACTTGTGTATGCATTAGTTGATTAATCATTGATTCATTGTATAACAGAAAACATTTCATATCATTCTCAAACTGTCTTACCGACAGAGCTCATCTCTGGAGCAGTAGTTCTGCAGGCTGACGCAGTTGGGTTTGCCAACGCGTTCCTCTCCTCTCCCATTCTCCTCATAGGAACACGACGGGACAATGGTTTTCCTTCGGCGCTCCCCACATAGAGTGTCAGAGCAGGGACAGAAGAGGAGAGCAAAGCTGTACTCCTCTGGCACGCGCTCCAGGAAGCGCCGCAGGGCTTTGTGGCACTTTTGACGGTTACAGCTGTTGTCAGAGACTGTGGCTCTCTTGGTGCACGCCACGACATACTCTGATCGCAGGGAGCCACATTTCTCATACAGGCCACAGTCCTGGGCCGCCTTCAGACATTGGTTTTGGCCATCGACAGACAGAGATGATGCTGGAAAAGGGGCAATCAGCAATTGGGTGACAAAAATCATGACAACGTGATTCAGGTGTCAAACTTTTGAATATTGAGCAGTACCTGCCATAATGGAGGCCATTCGCGACATCTCAATGTTTCTCACCAAATTCAACTTCAGCTCTTCATATGGAGACACTTTGTATTCATCATACGCTAAAATGACAATGAAAGGTTTCTTCCCACTGATCATAAAAGTGAAAATGTAAGCAGTGCTCCCCTCCCTTCCCCTCATGGGAACTCACAAACACACACCCACACAAACCCACGCACGTACGCACACACACACACACACACACACACACACACACACACACACACACACACACACACACACATCTGTACACTTACAAATGCCAGTGCTTACACCTACCTGCGAATCTCACAGTCCAGTAGACCCTTAGGCAGTGTTCCTCCTTTCGAGAGCCACGCTGACATTTGCAAACTTGAAGGGGCCGGTAGTGCTGCAAGGAGTTCTGGGCCTCCAGGCACTCCAAGCGTGCATCTGGGCCAAGAGGTGACACAGCTTCTTCGGCTGCACAGTATTCCAGCAATCGATAGAGCACCGTGCAGGACTGCTCCTGGATGCAGCCCTGCTCTGCCACCAGACAGTCTAAGGATGCAGATACTGACACACCACCTGGAGGAAAGGTTGATACTGTCAGTGCCAGAATTAGCCCTGAAGCTACATAAGCCAACATTACAGGAATAGAGGAAGGTGAGTGCACCCCGGAGGATTTCCACTGTAATACTTTAAGTTCCAAATTGGGAGATTAAACTGATAACGCAATAGAAAGGCAACTTGTAGGTAAGTTTTAGGTTCAACGTGGGAACACAGGGCTGTCTTGGACAATTTAACAGTAATGTAGGGTTATTTTATGGCTGTATCTGATTTGGTTTTGTTTCTTCATTTTCTCATGGGGACTCAGTGGTTGACTTCAGTCCTTCATGTGTACTTTCTCCCATAATGCATTAAATGAAGATACATATTTAGCTTCATGGAATGTTCCGGCTGTCAATCTGGTACCATAAGTTAACACATGATACTATGCATTCAGACACTGTGTCAGTCAGTGGTGCCATCCTGTTAATTTTTAAAGCAGGTTGTCAACCAGGCTTCAACTCCTCCTTACTGCTTCTATTTCTTCCTGCATTCTGTCATATGAGGTGACAAAAATGGAAGGATTTCCTTCAAGAAATTCTAAGAAATATAGGCATCCAATATTTGAAGGTTAGATGCCAAACTGCAATGCATTTCAAAATTGGCCTGAAAGTAAAAAGATGACCAAACTGGTAAACAGAATTTGTCAATTCACTGCATCAAACAGGATGCTGTATGCCAGCTGGCTCTGAAACCTCGGATGTCTCTTGGATATTCCTGCAAGTACCTGAACCACTAACAAGGGGGCATTTCAGAACCTGTACCTTATGTGTCAATAACAGCATCTGGCTGAAAAATTAAAGAGTGCAAGATGTTCACTGCGAGGAGTAACCCAACTGAATAGTCTTTAAGTTGCAAACACGCATCCACTATTCTTCAACACGACAAATATTTTGACATTTTTTTAGAGAAATTAAACATGCAGTATAAAATATACTTAAAGACATAAGAACACCAGTGCAGGGCTTGATCACCTTTTATACTCTGTGATATATTTAGAATCTTCAGACACTTGTCAGTTTGTACAAAAACACTGCTGTTGTTTTTTTGAAGTGCATTGTGAACAGCTGGGGGAAAAAGCTTCAGCAGCAGGAGCCATTCCATTTGTAAGAAACTTTTCACCAATGTCAGATGCTGTCGCCATGTATAATGCCAGAGACAAAACCAATTTATTCTGCATAGTTCATTTCCCACCAATGCAATACACTTTCACTTTCAATGTTACTTTCAGACAGAAACTCAACTGGGGTATCATGTTGAGACAAAAGCTCATATCAAATGTCCGCTATGAGGATGTTTTCCTGTGTGAAGCAAACACATTTCTTCTGACAGATGCTTCAGCACATCTCACACCTACGGAATAGGCTTGGTGGAAGATATTACTGTTGAACTAGATCAGACAGACAGGTAATAATGCATCCCATTATATAACCAGGTAGGTACAAATGCACTTCTTCAAAGACAGCACTGGTAGTAGTAGTGGAAGTGTTATTAGTTGTATTAAATCATGTTGGTACACATGATTTATTATATTATACACACTCTGCTGCTTTACCAGCAGATACAGATTTAAAAAGCTTTGGGGATTACATGATATCACCCACAAGTCTATTACCTCTTTTCAATGTACTGTTGTCTTCCTGTCAGGATTATTTGAATAGTTACACACTGGTTTTGATTTATTTTTTGGAGAGGTATTGTACAGCCATAAGAGTCTAACACATTTTAGTGGGGATCCGGATCAACATCTGCGTCCATTAATTCTTTTAAACAGAGGCCAGAGACAGGACAAACTTTTCATGGATGATGCCTACATCACACACACAAAAAATTGTAGGATGACATCCCCATAAATTCAACCTCATATTCTGATCTACATGTATTCCACATTATAGGTCCCACAGAAAATTAATTACTGTGAAATGATATCTAATAATGGTACAGACTGTGCATTAATGAAATTGTGCTGATTCAGTTAGACATCAAACTTGTTGTAACCGCAAACTCACTAACCTGGATCCTGATGATCATAAAAAATGATGTGAAATACTTTTTTTTCTATCAAACTAATAACAGTACCAATGTGACTCTAAATTCTAGTGGTGACTTGTCATGGTCAATAAGTCATATTATAAGGGACATAAAATCATGTGACTCGTGCTTATTGAAGCAATGACATAATGGGCAAACTGAGCTGCTTCTGTCAAGGTCTACACCGCTGTTAATGTCTTGTTTCCATTGTGAGATTGACTCATAGCTCTTTGACCGTTCATTGTCGAGAATGACTAAGTAAAAAGCTACTAAACAATCCACAATAATAAAAAGCACAATGCAGAAGGCCTGAGGGATGTGAGAAGAAAAGAAAAGACCTCTTCATAAAATTGCATTCTGATGGAGCATTTCAGGCATTAATTTTCTCAAATGTGACACATAATTGTCTCCATAAATTACATTTTATACACAGCGAGTCCCAAGGAGAAACTAACTTGGGTCGGCATTATTCTTACCCTATTTATGCTTCATTTTGTTAATTTGCTGGTTACTTTACAACTGCAGAAAAAAGTTGACTGGACAATAGTTAAAAATACATGAAATAAAAGTTCACAGCTGCTAACAAATTTCTTTGCTTAATGTCATGCATTAATTTCAGCACACAATCATATACATCATACATGCTCATACGCAACGACACACAGCATTGTGATGCACTGGTCACACTTCGATTAAGCTCCTGCTGACTGCCAGCACAAAGCATGGCTGCAATTCAATTCTGCTGCTGCATGTTTTGCAATCTCAGGCACCACATGAGGTCCACGTTTTACTTTGGCATAAGACAAATCATAAACACAGGCTCCGCTTCAGCACCACTGCTACAAGCTGCCAAGGCTACTGCAGTGAATCCACAGGGAGAGGTGGGGGGAAAAAACATAGTAACACACAAGGGCAAGGCAATGAGTCATACTCACAGTCACAGCTCCCTGTGGTACGATAAGGTTATGATTTCCTGCTTATCTACATATCATTATACCTTGATGCTTATAATAAAGAGTATTCTGCTATGTTTAGCTGCAATTTAAATAGTCTACATGCAATCTCCTATTTGGGGAGTGAACAGTTTCTTCATTATTCCTCTGCAGTGTTTGCTCCCTCAAGCTTACCATTGATAAAGAGACTATCAGCAATTTCCAAGAACTACACACACACACACACACACACACACACATACACACACACACACACACACACACACACACACCTACACACACACGCACATGCACGCACACACGCACACTCACACAGACACGCAAAGGTAGATAAGGAGATCCTATATAAAGTACAGAGGAGTTCTCTTTAATCTTGACCAGTAGACAGGTCATAATTAGTTTAATAACTTGAACATTATTTAACTTCATGATGATAAAGAAGCTCTGTTCTCACATTATGCCGTTCGAAATGCAACAAACCAAAGTTCAGGGAGTTGCTGGACTGAGCATGCTGTATGTGTTGAATGAAATAGGGAGAAAAATGAATTGGAGATGAATTACTGTGACATGCAAGCCGTCATACACCCTATCGATTTCTCACTGAGGTAATTAGTCAAATTTGTGAGGCAAAGCTGAGGAAGGTTTGGCCACAGCAGATGAAAAACCACAAACCACATACAGACATTCATGGGGAGTGAGTGGCTTTGCCAAAATTCATCTTCCAATACTTTCACACATGTAGGAGATCATCCACATTGGTGGGTTGTAATTCAACTTGAGAGGAAAGCATGACAAGATAGTGTCACTCTCATGTGAAATTTCTTGTGGAATCGTGACAGAAGGCGCTTCATGGAAGGAACTCACAAGCTCAAGGAGGATATGGCAGCTGGGTGACAAAATGGAGCAAAAACCAGGCTGCATGGAGATAAACGTGCCCGACTCCCACATGTTGTTTTTCGTCGTTTATCTCACTTGGAATCAAGCAAACAGAACTTGAATAGCCTGTGTTTACATGCATAGTAATGTTCCACTTAAATATGCATGTAAATTATTTAAAATTATTAGAAACTTTTCAAGAAATTAATGATAATAACAGTAAGAATAATTTGATTAAGATTAATATTCTACTATTAGTAGTTACTCATGCCATTTTATTTAAATGACTCGTCAACACAACTAACTGCTAACCATTAGCATTATGGAGTTTATATGTTTAACTTTTACCCTGATAAATGTAAATATAATATTGTACACACCATGCTCACTAAACACATAAACATCACCAGTAAAATGAGAAGGTTAATTGAATATTATCATGAGAATAAATTCTGTGATGACTGGACTAGTAAATGGGAGCAAGCAAGCTGCAGGACAATAGAGAAACTGCTTGTATGTCAAAATGATGTTTTTCCTGCCAAATCGCTTTTTTAAATTTGATTCAAGCGAACACTTTCAAAATACATTTATCATTAGTAATTGGACACAGCAGATGGCATATGCAAGGGACGTCTTCATTAGTATTAGTAATTTAGAGATTAGGGCCAAGCCTAAAAATAAACAAAAGTAGTTGACCCCATCTCATTCCAAAAAATATGATGCTATTACTTCACAAAGTAAAGTTTGATTAAAAATGTGTGCCGTTGTTAAGGATCCCAGAATTGATTGACTGAGAAAAACTTTTCAATTCCTGCCTATTTTTTCCAAATAATTCTGATTGTTATTAAATCATAAAACGTATTTGAACAAACTTCCTACTTAATAGTCTTTTCTCTCTTGCCAGTGGTGGGAGGTTTCTTCAGGAAGAACACCGCTTGTTAATTAGCACTGCTTAATGCGTGTTTAAGGCTCTTATCTGCTGAGCTCTAATTTTCCACATTCCACCCATCGGCTCACCGCTCACAGCTTTCTATTAACATCAAAAATATGTTCAAAACTTTGTATAGGTTGTCTTTGTTAGGTGAAAAATTGGAAGGAGCATCTTGAACATTTTCAATCATGGAGTTAATTTTAAAGAAGAAGAAGAAGATATACTTTATTGATCCCCTCGGGGAAATTACATTTGTCACTCAGGTGTACATTTCGTTACATTTTTGTGTTAGTTTTTCACAGTATGTACAGGCCCCTGAAACAACCACAGCACACGAGGGGGCCTGTAAGCATGCAGTTAGTACACACAATACACAACATCAAGCTGTACATCAGTAGGCAGAGTGACGGGCAGCAGCTTCCTGGAGTGCGCCCCAATAAAGCAGCTCGTAGGGGGGACGGTGCCTTGCTCAAGGGCGCCTCACTCAAGGGCGCCTCGGCAGTGGCTGGGAGGTGAGCTGACGCCTCCTACCGTCAGCTCACACTCCGGAGATGTTCTGGCGGGAGCGGGAATCCTGGGCTTGCGCCAGCCATTCGCCACTTCGCCATAGGCGAAGTAAATTCCAGATTGGCTACAAGGTTTTTAGACTGTGTAGCCACAGTGGCGTTCTTATTTTTACGGATAAAAGGCTAAAACTTATTACTTTTTCACTCGCTAGCGGCGCTCGCTATTTCTGCTAGGCTATTTCCGCTAGCGAGTGGGCTAGCGCCGCTATTTCCTTTAGCGAGTGGCGCTAGCGCCGTTCGCTAGCGAAAATAGCGGTGCTATTTCCGCATGCCGACGGAATTTAGCCGAAGCACGCCGACGGAAATAGCCGAAGTGACCCGACGCTCCCGATCATTAAATATGCACTCGGGTCATGACTCCCCTCGTTCAATGAAAAACAAAAATATTGTTTTTTACAAACTGAACCCACGAATTTGTGTACGACAAGGTGAGGACGATCGATTAAAAGAATCCAGTGTTTTATAGTACAGTTTGTGTTAAAGTCCTCATTAATAAACAAATGGTAAATGCTGAGAGGGGGTAGGAGTGGTGACAGACCGATCAGAAGGTAAATGAAAGATATTATCAATACTTGTTTGTAGTCTTAGACTTTTGTTCTCTATGACCGGCAGGAATAACCAGCGATGCATATAAATGTGTATTCACCTCGCTTGCTATTGTTCATCCCTTTTTAAATTGAAATGAAAAATCATGCTATTGAATTAAAATTAATAAAATACACTATGGCATACCAATGGTGTTGGTGGTGGTCAAAGTTAAAATGTCTTCTAGTCTAAGTAAAATTTACAAGTAAACATTGAGTAATATTTTGTATGACTGTATCTTCACATAGTGAATGGAAGCTTTCAATGGTTGAATCTCACACTCATACCTGCATAAAGTAGGACAGAAATAAAGATAGTTCAGCTTGAACTGTTGACTTTAGTGTATTTTTGTAGGTAAACTGAACAGAAGATTTTGCCGTCAGAATGGAGGAAAATAATCCCATTTTCTAAAAAAATTCCCTCCCCCGGACCCCCCACATCCCCCACGACGAGCGTTGGTCATCCGCGCGCTGCGCCACTGTCTTGGACACAGAGTGTGGCTTTTTATGGCTTACTCAATTCTTTTACACTGAGCCACAGTGGCTTCGTCATACTAGCTCCTAGTGCAAGCCCAGGAATCGATCCACCGATGGCTGGGCGATCTGTCTTCAAGACATCTGCTCTACCGCTGAGCCACTGCCGCCTCAATTGGGACAAGTTACATTTAATTTATTAAACAGGACAAATTTGTGAAATTATTGTCACAGCATGATGTACCACCGAGTTTTCCCATCTTTACATACTATTTAAAGGCACGTAATATTTTCGTATGTTCTTTTTTTTCTGTGTCAGGCACTGTCGATCTCGAAATCCCCACATTAACAGAAAACCTAGGCACAGCTTTTGAATGGCTCAGCTTGAAGAGCAGTACACGCTTCAACTGTCTATTCCTTTCTTCAGTTGTCCTCTCTTGGTCCATCAAGACCTCTCTGAAATCACATCTAAACAACACATAATGACATATAATTCAAAAGTTGGAACATTGACATTTCAATTTCTTTGCAAAGTCCACTCCAAACACCTTATTTTGCTCTTTGAACAAACCATGCTGGCTGGTATTTAATTTCATCATACAGTACCTACTGAGACACAGTTTCACATTGAAACCAAGGCCTGAAACTTTTTGTGCGCACACATGGCAAAATTACACCTTCATTTGCTGCTCACTTTGTGGTAGCATGACTGACTCTCTGTGAGACTGGAGCACTGAACGGTGACAAACGCTTAAATCATTTTTTATGAGCACAAACCACAGAGATGAGTCCAGCACCAGTTATGTGAATTTCTCTACAAGATGCCCACTTGAGGTGTAGAGTATATGCCTTAAGGTCTGATCATGTTTACGATGACAGAAAGTAGAGGGTGTTTGTGACAAGGTCTGCAGACGCTAAAAACAGTGATAAAATTACATAATTAATGATATTCAGCATGAGTTACACGATATGGCACCCTGTTCTGAGTATCCAGAGGTTACAGCTCTACTCTCCACTTACATCTATTCATTTTCTGAATGAACTGTTGCCCATTGTATCCAACACTAGATTAATGATCCATGCTTCTGGATTGTACAGCCACATAATGCAGGCAAAGTCCTCCAAGATCTCCAGGTTTAATACAGACCTGCAGAAGGTGCTGCACCAGGCAGTCAGGATGTGTGTGTGTCTGTGTGATATTTCAAGCTTCTGCTTTGTGCTGCCCCGTGCAGTCTTGAAAAATTATTTCTTGGCCTGACTGTGACACATGGATTGTTTCCATCGTCATGACGGCTTTTGTTGGTGACATCAAATGTATGTGACAATCAAGACTCAGAGCACATACGTACACACAAAATAAGTGGGTAATAACAAGACAATGACACAATGATACTAATTAGCACTTAAAGAATTTTCTCTTGTAGAAATCAGGTGTCACTCAGGAGCCCACACTCTGATGTTAAAGTTAGAGCGTTTTAATTAAAATGATTTCTTTAAAGTACAACATGAAATACATGAAATTATTGCATATTCAGAAATTGTTTTTTATGCGTTTATCTACACGTCCAATTGGCAGCTTGCCAAGTTAATCTTTGTGTGCTGTCGTCCTAAACGATACTGAATTACATAAAGACAATGCCTCAGCAGAAAGGAGAAAAGTCTGCAGCACAGTGGGGAAGATAAAGGAGCCAAGGATTGACTCACTTCTTGCACAAAAGGTGAAAGAACTCTAACCCCAGAACAAAGCGTCGATCAAATAATCAAACCATTACTGAAGCAGCTTGAGCAAGACCTGTGAGGCTTTAGACAGGCTAAAAATGAACTCTAATAAATGTACGATGACAGAGTTATGGCTTAATCACTTCCGCAAAATGACACACAGAAATAGTAACGCTCAATCCCAGTTGCTGTCTGTTTGACAGCAAAGGTTCAGAGTCAGGTCTAAAGTCAGGTAATGATGTCAGTCAGTCAGTCATCTTCAGATTACCACCGCTATATCCGCCGCAGCGGCATAGGCGTGAGGCGGGGGACACTCCGGGCATGACGGCACACACAAAGACATGCAACCATGCACACACACACACTCATTCCTACGGGCAATTTGGAATGGCCAATCAACCTGAAGCGCATGCTTTTGGAGATGGGAGGAAGCCGGAGAACCCGGAGAGAACCCACGCAACCCACGAGAGCATGCGAACTCCGCACAGAGCAGGACTCGAACCCCCGGTCCGCCGTGTTGTGAGGCAGCAGCGCTAACCACTGCGCCACCGTGCCGCCCCAGGTAATGATGTCATCTATTAAAAGAAAACGTGAATACATTTGAAAAGGAAATAGATGAATGCAACAAACAAAAACATGAAGGTTCAATGGTTAGGGGGCATGCTCTTTCACTTGGTTCAGGCTAAAGAAAACACATTAAAAATGGTTGTGGTTGCTCCTGAGGTACATTAGAGGTGAATGACATTTTTGGAAGATAGTTATGTGCCTCTAAATTTGCCATCATTATTTCAGTCCCACGATTGTATTAAGCACGACACGTTAAAGGGTAAAAATAAATCCCATGACACACATGTAGCACATTTCAGAGGGTATATTTATATAATAGCCATAAATGTCCGTCAGGCTGATGCATGACAGTTTACAATAAGGCTGGAAGCTTTACAAGAGTTTCCAGGAGAATTTACATTCCTCTAATAATACCATTTAACCACTTAATAAAAATTCAAATCAATTTTCTTATTTAGCAATTAGCAATAATGCAATAGTTTGTCTAATTTGCATCTAATGCTCTGTCTATTAAATAGCACTTGAAAATAACTGCTTTTCTTGAAGTGATTCCACCTAAGTGCCTGGCAGGTGGGCTTGACACGTTGGATAATACACTGAGTCCCTTAAAGGTTTGACATTCACTGGAAACCTTCATCAATTTAGAAACTAATCTGTCAAGAAACTGTCTCCTCTGATATTATCCAAATACATCGGATACAGCGAAACCTGCTTCCCCGTAAAATCGAAATTCTGTCAACAAAGTATTTGAGATGACATATGCATTAAAAGAGCAGGGAGGGAATCGGGAGGGGGCATATGAGGATTATTTTATGTGGTCTGTGGTAGACCAGGATGCGAAGCCTGGAGACCCCCCCCCACACACACACACACACACAATGACAAAGAACTTGAAAGAATCCTATTTTAAAAGCTCTGCAAGCTACCAGATGAATCATATTACATTTCCAGCAAAGCTTCCTTATGAAGAAATCTATTCTGATTTACTATAATTTTTTCATTAGCATTTCCTAAAAACATTTCTCTCCTTTTATGACCAAATATAGTTTGATTATTGCGAATAGAAAAAGTAAAAAATAAAAAAAGAGCAAGTAAAACAATTGGTATCTACAAATATCAATGTAGTAAAACCAGCAAAATCTCTGAAGTACCTCTCATCCTAAAGCTTGAGGGCTGATGAACATTAGAATCAAAAATTTCATGATATATATAAGAAGTCTAAGATCAGCAATAAGGTATAAGGATCACGAAATTGGAGAAGTGTGAGTGGAGAAGTGTGAGTGGAGAAGTGTGAGTGAAAACAGGAATCCAATTTAACAGCACAGGCAGATATTTCTTGGAATGATGATGACAGAAAAGAACTGGTCCATTAGTAAAGTTATAAATTTTGATGTCATGTTAAATCTTATATCAATTTCTAATGCACAACATTCAATGTCGATGGATTACTAAAGTTGATGCCAGAAGTCAAAGAAGAAAATTATTTAGTTTGATGATTCTGGTGTGATTTTCCACAATCAGTCAGGGTGTAATCAATATTTAGGAGATGAGCCGCTCTCTTACGAATGATCCCAAGACACGGATGACAGACATGAATCCATGATGTCATCCCGATGTAAAATGCAAAAGACCTGTTCTAATGAGACAGAAACCGGTTTTATGGACGTCTTAATTTCATTTTTTTTTTTTTTAGAATGGTCTCAAAAGTTACATTCAACCGAGGTAGTGGGAACAATAGTGTAACAGAACATTATTATATTAAACCCTCTCCCTTTGATCCATTTTTCTTTATAAATGATAAGCCGGCTGTGGTTTAGAACACTGGTTACACTGGTGGACAACACTATGCTCACATGGATCATTTACTAGAACTTGTCACTTTATCATTTAGTTAAGCAGATTCTGATTATCCGGGACATTATTGTCAGCAAGGTCAACTGAGTATCTTCTCATGCGTAAGAGGAATGAAGGCTGCGTTTCAGTCTGTAGTTGTTGGACATTACGTGAATTCATGTTTGAGTTTTCGGTACACGAGGAAAATACACATTTTAAAAAAACAAACAGAACATCAACAACATATTAGAAAAGAGGACCCCGCCTCTTACCATAAGAGAAGACGTTGAACAGAAGTGCGACGATCATCATCCTATCCGATGCCATCAGAGTTGTTGACTGGGAAACTCGTACCCGGCTCGCTTCAGGTCAGGGACCCGTCTCCGGCTACATCCAGGCTCCACTCCGCTGCTGCTGCCGCCGCACGGTCCGATGCAGGTCGTATGGGCTAGCGTGCAAAGTTGGGAAAACTGAACTGTGCACACAACAGAACCGATTCAAGTTCTCGCGATTTCTGTTGTGCCATCTATTTTCGGACTTAGTTGTACTAATGTCAAATATCAGTCGGTAGATTTCCAAAACATTGATCCAAAAAGTTTCTGCGCAAATGATCACCCGACAGTTCTATTCAGCGCAGCCTCGACTTGTGTCGCATTTGGACCCTCGTGTCGCAGCTCCACAATTGTCCAGCCGGAGTTGAGATCGCAAGGCGCATCTTTGTTCAAGGCGCACTGTGATTGGCCCCTCAAACGTTTGGCTGCGTCCGTCAGATGTCGAAGCATGTCCTAAATGAGACGAGCTGCCCTGTTACAACGGAGTTCACCTTGTTGATGGATAATTCCAGGTATATTAGTGACAGCATTAAACATGTATTAAACGTTTAGCATACTCACTAATCCACCGAAGAAGCGTCTGGGATGACGTCTTCAAACTTTTCCTCCAAGGCCAGCTAACTTCATTCAATACCAATCCCCTGCATTATTTAATTCGCTGTATTTTGTGGGGTTTAAACGCTTTTAAAAGCAAATCTCAACTGAATGAACATTTATGGCTTTGACACTGTATTCATTGTAGTGGATTTTGTGGGCGTAGCATAATGTCCTTTGAAAATGAAGGAACAGAGAGGGGAACATTTGTCTGTTTTATTTTGTGTGACTAAACCCTTTTTTACTAATAAATGTGTTGCTCCTTATAAAAGCCAGATGATGTGAGTCTATCTTGACATCAGACCACAGCCCATGCTCTTCTCTATTCCTGTCATCTTACAGCAGGACTGGGACAGAAAAATCTATTCTTCCCCATGGATAGAAAGAACTTGATACATGTAGGGAAAATTAACAAAGGCGTTCACCTTCAACTCGTTTTTTTTTGTCTATCTAAGCCACCAGTTTCGCAGTTTGTGTGCAGTTTGTGTCTATGCGTGTTCACATAGTGGCTAAAACAGCAAATTATCAGAAGTTATTTGATTACCTCTTTATGTTATTTTTTCACTTGATTGATATTTGTTTGAAACATTTCCCAGAGGTGCATTTAATTACTCACTTCACTCTAAAAATATAGCAATATAAATCTGATTCACTCAATCTGCTATTGCATCTCACTAGAACCAGACAAATAGAATTTAAATTTGTCAAGGCATGAGTGTTGACCTGTTATCATTGGAGTAATTAACAGAAAGCAGAGGGATTAAAGGATTAATTCACACCTTCATCTTCAATTTGATCCCCAAGTGGCAGCATTAAACATGAGTGGATTGCCCCTGTCATTAAAATGCACATACAGTGCGCAAATCACCGCAATAACACCGCAGTAACCATGGCTGCACAGGCAGACCTTTCACTGCACTCAACAGTCTTCTGTTGTATTTACTGTAAAAAAAAAAAAAACAACTCAAAAAATTTCTGAATGAATGAGTGTCCACCATTGTGTTCACATGTGAGTCAGGTTCTAGTCCTGTTATGTTCGCGTCTCCCTGCTGCAGCCTGTTTAAATTGTTATGTGACATCACAGCAGCTTCTCCCTTTGGTAAAGTTGAGCAGACAGGCTCAGGTTAAGGTTCTTCATGCGCCTATGATGACAGTGATCACCGTGACATAGAGGTGTTTACCGCACAGCAGTGTTTTAAAGCCGATCATCAGTGTTTTGTGTTGCCAAACTAAATATAGTTTTGCATAATAATCATTCAGCTGCGCCCTGGAGATGTTAAACAGATGTCATTATCCTAATGATATATTTTGCCTCTAGTTCTATTGTTTGATGAGCCTTGAAATAAAACATTAAGTAGATTCATAAACTGTCAAAGGAACATGTGATGGACTAGAACATATTGTCCCAACGTTGGAGTGTTGATGACGACAAGAAATCAACAGTGTGTCACATACGCCACTTGGAACATGGACGTAAAGTCAAGCGCGACACATACAGCAATGAACAGAAAAACCTCTAGTGATTGTACAAATATAGACAGGCCAGGCATGGCAGGCAGTTAATATAAGAAATGGATGATATTTATTAATCTGGAACATGCAAAAACAAACAAACAAGAATATAAAATGAAAGCAATACTCACAAATAACAGAATTCAATTATATATTGGAAAAGCGGGTGGAAGAGGTGTTTACCCGTTTATCAATTTTACATTGTGCTCAAATCAATTCATGTAATGTAGCCGTAATGTAGCACAGGCCAGTGTCTTATTCTGCCGGTCCCAAGCACAGATAAATACAGAGGGTTGTGTCAGGAAGGGCATCGGACGTAAAACTTTTGCCAAATTAAACATGCAAATCAAATCTATGACTTCCATACAGGATCGGTCGAGGTTAACAATGACCACCATTGGTACTGTTCACCTACAGGGTGCTGGTGAACTACTGTTAGTCGAATTAGGAGAGGAGGAAAGTGTGTTCATAGGAAGAAAGAGAAGAGGAACACCAAGACTATAGGTCTGAGAGTGGGGACGTTGAATGTTGGAACTATGACAGGAAAAGGTAGAGAGTTGGTTGACATGATGCAGAGGTAAGGAGACTTGGTGGTGGAATGAGGAGGTACAGGAGTGTACACAGAGAAAGAGGTTAGCTAAGAAGAAGTGGGACACTGAGAGGACTGAGGAGAGTAGACAGGAGTACAGGGAGATGCAGTGTAAGGTGAAAGTAGAGGTAGCAAAGGCCAAACAAGGGGCTTATGACTTGTATGCTAGGTTGGACAGGAAGGAGGGAAACACTGATCTATACAGGTTGTTAAGACAGAGAAACAGATGGGAAGGACAGGCAGCAGGTTAGGGTGATTAAGGATAGGGATGGAAGTGTATTAACAGGTGCCAGTGGTATGATGGGAAGAAAGAAGGAGTACTTTGAAGAGTTGATGAATGAGGAAAATGAGAGAGAGCAAAGGCTAGAAGAGGTGGCTGTTGTGGACCAAGAAGAAGCAAAGATTAGTCAGGATGAAGTGAGGAGGGCAGTGAAGAGGATGAAGAGTGGAAAGGCATGCGGTCCTGATGATATACCTATGGAGTTATGGAAGTGTCTAGGAGAGGTGGCAGCAGAGTTTCTGACTGGGTTGTTCAACAGGATCTTATATAGTGCGAAGATGCCTGAGGAATGGAGAAGTGTGCTGGTGTCCATTTTTAAGAACAAGGGAGATGTGCAGAGTTGTGGCAACTACAGAGGAATAAAGCTGATGAGCCATGCAACGAAATTATGGGAAAGAGTAGTTGAAGCTAGACTAAAAGCAGAAGTTATCATTTGTGAGCAGCAGTATGGTTTCGTGCCAAAAAGGGGTTTCATGTCACTACAGATGAAGTATGGCTACCTCTGGCCTTCTAACTCAGAGAAGGCCAGATAGAGCTGCATGGTGTTTTTGTAGATCTGGAGAAAGCTTACAACATAGTGCCCAGAGAGGAACTGTGGTATTGTATGAGGAAGTCTGGAGTGGCAAAGGAGGTGGGACTGCATCAGGGATCAGCTCTGAGCCCCTTCTTGTTCGCTATGATGATGACAAACAAGAATAGACAGGAATCTCCATGGATTATGATGTTTGCAGATGACATTGTGATCTGTATTGAGAGCAGGAGACAGGTGCAGGAGGAGCTAGAGAGGTGGAGGTTTGTCATGGAAAGGAGAGGAATGAAGGTTAGCCACAGTAAGACAGAGTACATGTGTGTGAATGAGAGGGACCCAAGTGGAAGAGTGAGGTAACAGAGAGAAGAGATTAAGAAGGTGAAGGATTTTAATTGCATAGGGTCAACAGCCCAGAGCAATGGAGAGTGTGGAAAAGAGGTGAAGAAGCGTGTACAGGTAGGATGGAACGGGTGGAGAAAAGTGTCAGGTGTGATGTGTGATAGAAGAGTTTCAGCTAAAATGAAAGGAAAGGTGTACAAAACTGTGGTGAGACCAGCGATGTTGTTTGGTCTAGAGACAGTGTCACTGAGGAAAAGACAGGAGACAGAGCTGGAGGTAACAGAGATGAAAATGCTGAGGTTCTCTTTGGGAATGACCAGGATGGATAGGATCAGGAATGAGTACATCAGAGGGACCGCACATGTTAGAGGTTTTGGAGATAAAGTCAGAGAGGCCAGACTGAGATGGTTTGGGCATGTCCAGAGGAGAGATAGAGAATATATTGGTAGAAGGATGCTGAATTTTGAACTGCCAGGCAGGAGGCCTACAGGAAGTCCAAAGAGGAGGATGTAGTGAAAGAGGACATGAAGGTAGTTGGTGTGAGAGAAGAGGATGCAGAAGACAGGGTTAGATGGAGTCCACTGATTCGCTGTGGCGACCCCTGAAGGGAAAAGCCGAAAGTAAAAGAAGACTCAAATCAATTCATGTACAGTAATTATTTGGTATCAGTGTGATACCAAATGGGATATTTCAAAATAAACAAATTTACTGTTAGTCATGTAAGTACTTTATTTCATCTGTGGCTGAAATGGTCCCACAAAACATGTAGATACAATTCTTAGTAAATTCATGTCTTGTATTTACAGGTCGATGTACTTCGTGTTCAGTTTGTCACCCACGTAAAGGCTCTTGTGGCCCTCTAGTGGTCACCTGTGATCAAGGCCAGTCCCTGGGTTGAATGAAATCTTCAAGGTTTTGGCTTTGATCAGCTGCCTCGTCTCAATATAAAATACGCAGCAGGACAATACCAGCGTTTTCCACAATCCTGCGTGTCGTTGCTGTAGGTGGCCTCATTAACATTCTCTGATCTAGTGTGGTCCTGCAGGGGCTTCAGTATCTGGTGCCATGGCGTCTTGTCCTGTCACTTTATTCATTTATTTATTTTTGTTTGTTTGCTTGTTTGTGTGTCTGTTGTTTCTTTCTTCTTATTTTTGGTGTCACTCCAAATTGGTCTTGTAACTAGAGTGATGCTGTATTTGCATTATGGGAAGGATTGTTTTTAACTTTTGATGCAACTTGGATGCCAATGAGAATCTAATATTTGGCATATTTGATGTGTTATGATCGCAGCAGTGGTGGGATCCCTCCAAATTTCATGTGTGTGCATATGTGTGTGTGTGTGTGTGTGTGTGTGTGTGTGTGTGTGTGTGTGTGTGTGTGTGTGTGTGTGTGTGTGTGTGTGTGTGTGTGTGTGTGTGTGTGTGTGTGTGCTGTGGAAACCACATCCCAACCGGAACCAGAAACAACATTCCAGCACCCACGGAGAAGGAGGGGCAGCTGAACACTCGTCACAATCTATTTGGACCAGAATTCATCATATCATCTCATGCAAATTTCTTATCTGAATTGTATAAAAAACACTGGGCAGAAAGAGATAGTGCTCTTCTCAGCTGCGCTGTTGCAAGACCCGTATACTGCAGGCATTCAGGGAACTGGTTGGAGCCCGGATATCTGTATTACACTTGTCAGGAATGAACTTTTTAAACTTTTGACGATCGGCTTAGTCTCTTGCTTTACCTCAATAACAAGAACCCACGGAATAATGAAGTTTTAAGACTACTCGGCTTCAGTTTTTGGTGCCCAATGTGGTGAGAGGGGGAGACGAAGGATTCAATCAAGTTCAATCAAGTTATATTTATATAGCGCTTAATCATGGCAGCAGACATTTCAAAGCGCTTTAACAGACAGAGAAACCCAACTGAACCCTCCAGAGCAAGCATAAGCAACAGTGGCAGGGAAAAGCTCCCTCGATGAGGAAGAAACTCCGGGCAGGACCCAGACTCTTTTGGGCGGCCATCCGCCTCGACCGGTTGGGTGGGAAAGAAATCATAGGAAGATAAGAACAGCATCAGAGAGAGAGACAGAGAGAGAGTGACAGATAGGCCAGATAGAGACAGTATCAATATGGTTAAGGTTGCTAAAGTCAAGGCACAATTACAGCTGCGTGGATGACTGTATGGCGGCACGGAGGAAGAAAGGAAGCAGGACCCCAGCCGATGGATAGTTGGGGGGTGGTACTGGTGGGCTTGGAGGAGAAGGTCCACAGCACATGGAGAGATGGGGGTGATACTGGTGGGCTCGCAGGTCCACAGAGGAAGGTCCACGGCGGTGGTGGATGGAAGGATTGTCAACTCCGTGACGGCATCGGCCATAAACAGCAACGACGACCTAGGACGATCCAGTCAGAAACATTGTTCTTCATCTCCCAGTGGCCACAATTAACAAAGGTAAGCAGAAAAACTGTTGTAATAACCAGATTTCTGCAATTGAGCTGACTAAATTAAGGGAGATGAGTGATAATGTTATAAGATCAGTTCAGTAAGATAGAAAAAATTGTACGTTGGAGTCCTTCCAGAAATATTCCGGTAAAGTACCATTGTAGGTTGGAGGCCTTCCGGAAATATTCCGGTAAAGTACCATTCTAGGTTGGAGGCCTTCCGTAAATATTCCATTAAAGTACCATGTAGGTTGGAGTCCTTCTCGTAAAATACCATTGTCAGTTTGGAGTCTCTCCGACGGTCGAGTCGGTAAAGAACCATTGTAGGTGGGGGATGGGGCCTCCCACGGACTCATGAATAAGGATAATAGTTTTACTAAAGATAGGGAGGCATTTTATTTTGAAAACAATGGTACATTCCATTCAAGGACAGGCTAATTCAAAGTAGGGAGGAACAGCACGATCAAGATCGAGTCCACGATCGAGAAATATTAAAGCAGACACAAAATAAGCTATCAACCACAAATGTCGCAGCTAGTCCAGCTAATCAAGAAGCTCTGTGGCATATAAAAGGAGTGTTAAAAACTGAAGAGGACGGACAAACAGACGATGCACGTCAAACTCTATTTGAATTAAAAACGGCAATAATAGCGAGAGAGAGGGAAAGACAGAGAAGAGATAGAGAGAGTGGAGCATGAGATGTAGAGACTGAGAAAGGAACTAGAAGAAGTAAGACAATGAAGGAAGTGGAAGTTGTAAGTGAGAGGGAGGGAATATCAGCAATCCCTGTTAGAAGGTCACAAAGGCATTTGAAAGTTGATAAGGAAGATAGTGGAGGATGTTGAAGAAAGAGCAAAGTCAAGTAGGGAAAGAGAGAGAGAGAGACGTTGCCACTTCTATGACAAATACCAAAAGAAATTTAGTGATTTAGAAACTGACTTATTAAAAATACAGCTGCAATTCGCTCAAGCTCAACTGCAAACTAACAAGACTAAAACCAAGACACAAATGATTCCTTGTCCCAAATTGGGCAGGAAGATGTGCACTTGTGTGACTCATTTCTCCCATACAGATTTACAATGTGTCTGAGACTGAGGTGAGGACATGGTCACACCTTGGCCCATAGACCACGATGCTGGAGGACAGTCCAGTCTACACAGATACTATTGGCATCTCACATGGAGTTCCAGATGAGTATTGAAGAGGAGTCCGACCTACCAGCTCCGCAGCGCGTTCGTTAAGGTGATCAGGGCATACAGATGACTCTTGAGACGATGGTTGGAAGTTCACGGTACTTTACGTACAGACTTCCGGGTCGTTCTCCAATACTACAGAACACTGGTGAATGCGGTACGAGAAGGACAAATTCTTATCTCAAGAGAGTGGCATTTATACTGTTGAAAACAGGCATGATGTCACATAACTCTTTTACAGGGATACAATTAAATTCAAAAGGGACAGTCTGAGGCCCCGTCCACACGATGTCGGAACTTTTTGAAAACGCAACGTTTTTGTTGCGTTTTCGCCTTCCGTCCACACGACAACTCAGATATCCGGAACTAAAACGCAACTTTTTGAAAACGCTGGCCTTTAAAACGCTGGGTCTGCATTGTCGTGTGAACGGTGTATCTGCAGCTTATTAAAAACGCTGATGTCTTGCCTGCGACGAAAACCGCTGTGACGTCATATTTATGGGCCCGTGTGTACAAACATGATGGATTTATGAACTTTGTTGATGGCAGCATTCTTGCAGGCGTTTTGTGACAACAAAACTCGGAGGATTCCTATTGGATCAGTGTTTCCGATGCAATTAAACTGAGCAATAAACCGGAACAACAACCTTGGAGAACAAACCTAAGGGTGAGAAGATGATCAAAGGATTTAAATGCTTTTCCCATGTAAAGACCGGAACAATGAAATTAAAATTTCCTTCAGTATAAATTGCCAAATCACATTGCAGGTGAGAATGAACAGCATAACCGGCAAAGTTTTCAAACAAATCTCAAACTTTTTGATGTTACAAAGGAGCTAACAAAGAGACTGTAAACTAATTACAGATTTAATCCAAATGCTGGGCAAACATTAGACAAACTGTTCACTGGTGTTGTTATCTGTGCCGCCATATATCTGCTTTTATATGTAGTTATATAATATGTGGTTGACATATGTTTTGAATAATTTAGTCTAGTAAGACTACATTCAATTATTTAATTATTTATTTATTTTATTCAGTTCATTTTTCTTCTTTCCAGACATGTTATTACAACATATTTCACTTTCATCAGTGTTGAAACATCATCAGCAACATCCGAAAAGAAAAAAAAGGGTTAACGGGTAGAAGCCATTGGCTTGTAAAATTCCCGTCCCCTAAATTATCAACAAAACATCTCTCTCATTAAAATATGTAATTAACAAACTCAGACATTAAAAGTCTTCAACCGGCTCATACATTGAATTTTGACAGATGTTCATACCCATATCCACTTCCAGATATTAACCTTTTACCTTGGAGTATAACCATGTTTACATTCTTCCTAGGAACACAAGGTTTGTTAACATCATGGATAGTCAAAACAAGAAGTTGACCTTGCCAGTGTTCTCCACAAGAATATAATGATCATATTCACCTCTTTCAGCAATGTAGCCGCAAGAGGACACAAGCCAGTGTCTTATTGTGCCGGTCCCAAGCCCGGATAAATACAGAGGGTTGCGTCAGGAAGGGCATCCGGCGTAAAACTTTTGCCAAATCAAAGATGCGAATCAAACCTATGACTTCCATACCGGATCGGTCGAGGCCCGGGTTAACAACGACCGCCATCGGCGCTGTTGACCTACAGGGCGCCGGTGGAAATTGGATTACTGTTGGTCGAAGAAGGAGAGGAGGAAAGTGCGTTCGCACGAAGAAAGAGAAGAGGAACACCAAGAGTATAGGACTGAGAGTAGGGACGTTGAATGTTGGAACTATGACAGGAAAAGGTAGAGAGTTGGTTGACATGATGCAGAGGAGGAAGGTAGACATACTGTGTGTCCAGGAGACCAGGTGGAAAGGTAGCAAGGCTAGAAGTTTAGGAGCAGGGTTCAAGTTGTTCTATCATGGTGTAGATGGGAAGAGAAATGGAGTAGGAGTTATCTTGAAGGAGGAGTTTGTTAGGAATGTCCTGGAGGTAAAAAGAGTGTCAGATAGAGTGATGAGTCTGAAGCTAGAAATCGAAGGTGTGATGTTCAATGTTGTTAGCGGGTATGCTCCACAGGTAGGATGTGAGCTGGAGGAGAAGGAGAAATTCTGGTCGGACCTTGATGAAGTGATGCAGAGCATGCCTAGAAGTGAGAGAGTTGTCATTGGAGCAGACTTCAATGGACATGTTGGTGCAGGAAACAGAGGTGATGAGGAGGTGATGGGCAGGTTTGGTATCCAGGAGAGGAACGCAGAAGGACAGATGGTAGTTGACTTTGCAAAAAGGATGGAAATGGCTGTAGTGAATACTTTCTTCCAGAAGAGGCAGGAACATAGAGTGACCTATAAGAGTGGCGGTAGGAGCACACAGGTAGACTACATCTTGTGTAGACGGTGTAACCTGAAAGAGATCAGTGACTGCAAAGTAGTGGTAGGTGAGAGTGTAGCCAAACAGCATAGGATGGTGGTGTGTAGGATGACTCTGGTGGTGAGGAAGATGAAGAGGGCAAAGGCAGAGCAGAAGACAAAATGGTGGAAGCTGAAAAAGGAAGAGTGTTGCATGACTTTTAGGAAGGAGTTAAGACAGGCTCTGGGTGGTCAGGAGGTGCTTCCAGATGACTGGACAACTACAGCTAATGTGATCAGGGAGACAGGTAGGAGAGTACTTGGTGTGTCATCTGGAAGGAAAGTAGATAAAGAGACTTGGTGGTGGAATGAGGAGGTACAGGAGTGTATACAGAGAAAGAGGTTAGCTAAGAGGAAGTGGGACACTGAGAGGACTGAGGAGAGTAGACAGGAGTACAGGGAGATGCAGCGTAAGGTGAAGGTAGAGGTAGCAAAGGCCAAACAAGAAGCTTATGATGACTTGTATGCTAGGTTGGACAGTAAGGAGGGAGAGACTGATCTATACCGGTTGGCAAGACAGAGAGATAGAGATGGGAAGGACGTGCAGCAGGTTAGGGTGATTAAGGATAGGGATGGACATCTATTGACAGGTGCCAGTAGTGTGATGGGAAGATGGAAAGAGTACTTTGAAGAGTTGATGAACGTGGAAAATGAGAGGGAACAAAGACTAGAACAGGTGACTGTTGTGGACCAGGATGTAGCAAAGATTAGTCAGGATGAAGTGAGGAGGGCATTGAAGAGGATGAAGAGTGGAAAGGCAGTCGGTCCTGATGATATACCTGTAGAGGTATGGAAGTGTCTAGGAGAGGTGGCGGTAGAGTTTCTGACTGGGTTGTTCAACAGGATCTTAGATAGTGAGAAGATGCCTGAGGAATGGAGGAGAAGTGTGCTGGTGCCCATTTTTAAGAACAAGGGAGATGTGCAGAGTTGTGGCAACTACAGAGGAATAAAGCTGATGAGCCATACAATGAAGTTATGGGAGAGAGTAGTGGAAGCTAGACTAAGGGCAGAAGTGAACATTTGTGAGCAGCAGTATGGTTTCATGCCAAAAAAGAGTACCACAGATGCAGTATTTGCTTTGAGGATGTTGATAGAGAAGTACAGAGAAGGCCAGAGGGAGCTGCATTGTGTTTTTGTAGATCTGGAGAAAGCTTATGACAGGGTGCCCAGAGAGGAACTGTGGTATTGTATGAGGAAGTCTGGAGTGGCAGAGAAGTATGTTAGAACGGTGCAGGACATGTATGAAGACTGTAAGACAGTGGTGAGGTGTGCTGTAGGTGTGACAGAGGAGTTCAAGGTGGAGGTGGGACTGCATCAGGGATCAGCTCTGAGCCCCTTCTTGTTTGCCATGGTGATGGACAGGCTGACAGACGAGGTTAGACAGGAATCTCCATGGACTATGATGTTTGCAGATGACATTGTGATCTGTAGTGAGAGCAGGGTACAGGTGGAGGAGAAGCTAGAGAGGTGGAGGTTTGTCCTGGAAATGAGAGGAATGAAGGTTAGCCGCAGTAAGACAGAGTACATGTGTGTGAATGAGAGGGAGCCAAGTGGAATAGTGAGGTTAGAGGGAGAAGAGATCAAGAAGGTGGAGGATTTTAAGTACTTAGGCTCAACAGTCCAGAGCAATGGAGAGTGTGGAAAAGAGGTGAAGAAGCGTGTCCAGGCAGGATGGAACGGGTGGAGGAAAGTGTCAGGTGTGATGTGTGATAGAAGAGTTTCAGCTAAAATGAAGGGAAAGGTGTACAAAACTGTGGTGAGACCAGCGATGTTGTTTGGTCTAGAGACAGTGTCACTGAAGAAAAGACAGGAGACAGAGCTAGAGGTAGCAGAGATGAAGATGCTGAGGTTCTCTCTGGGAGTGACCAGGAAGGATAGGATCAGGAATGAGTACATCAGAGGGACAGCACATGTTAGAGGTCTTGGAGATAAAGTCAGAGAGGCCAGACTGAGATGGTTTGGACATGTCCAGAGGAGAGATAGTGAATATATTGGTAGAAGGATGCTGAGTTTTGAACTGCCAGGCAGGAGGCCTAGAGGAAGACCAAAGAGGAGGTTTATGGATGTAATGAGGGAAGACATGAAGGTAGTTGGTGTGAGAGAAGAGGATTCAAAGGACAGGGCTAGATGGAGGAAATTGATTCGCTGTGGCGACCCCTGAAGGGAAAAGCCGAAAGGAAAAGAAGAAGAAGATTCACCTCTTTCAGCAGACAGTGTTTCTACAAGAATTAACCAGTTTGTTGCAGATACTTTAACAGTTTCACATGGTATTATATTTCAAAAGATATCAGCATGCATTTAAAGTCTCAAAGTTAATGTTATCCCATGTTATCACAAATACATGTTTGTTTGTTTGTTTGTTTGTTTTTTGTTTATTAGTCCATGTTTCTGACATCAATGATGTTGATTTTTTTCAACTGTTCCATGAAATACTTGACGTGTCCAAAATTGTAGAGCTCCCAATATTGAAGTGACTCTGTTGTACTGATCTTTGGTGTAGTAACAATTCTTGTCCGTCTTTATTGCTCATATTTAACCAACTCCTCTGCACTCCTGATAACCGTTATTTTCATCTGGTCTGGAGAAAACCCCTTTGTTTTGATGACGATCCTGCAGTTGTTCGTCCAGGTGTTGTCGATCAGCCCATTCTTCTTCAGTTGTTGAGTTTTTTTAGCGATATCAGCATTCTTTTTAGTGAGATTCTCATTAATGTAGACATTTTTTCCTTTCAATTTGAAGCCTTGTTTCAGAAGAGCTATCTTGTGTTTAGATTGTTGAATTTTATCAGCACTGCAGGTGGTCTCCTACCTCCAGATGGTAATGGGTAACATGTCTCAATCTGGGCCAGATCTATAGTTATCTCCAGATCCCTCAGTTGAGAACTCACTTGTTGCTCCAGAGATTCGATGTCAGTGCTAGCCATAGCATTTCTGTAATTCCTCAGCTTGATTTTGATTCCAGTGATGATCACATAATTTATAGGAATGCTTTGTTCCAAATCATCCATTTTTTGTTGTCCCTGTTCCAAGACAACAATTTTTTGGTCTTTTTCATCCATGTCTTTCTGCATTTTCTTCATTTTGTCCTTCATTTCTTCCAAGGTGTCTAGCACCGGTTTTAGCTTTTCTTCCAACTTTTTATCAAAGTCACTCCCTAACTTATCAAAGTTGCTCTTTAACTCACTCATTAATTCTTTCATAGAGACCATCTGATTTTTAGTATCCTCCGATTTTCCTTTTGATTTTGTCATTTTTCAGATAATAAGTGAGAGTCAGTCTGGGTAGAGAGATAGCGACAACAGGAGACAGAAGAAAGACGTCTGCTCCTGTTGAGAGCCGGAAGTAACATTGACATCTTGTTAAGAATTAGGAAGCCAGTAGAGCCAGATGGAGACAAAACAGTTAAAATATGTACAATGCGCCCTCGTTCCTCATGGTTAATACCACACGCAATTAACGAATTCTGCGATAGAGCAACAAACTATTTATCTAATTTTTTACAGTAATTTAAAAATGTATAAACCCTCCCCATACTGATAGTAAACCACCTTTGATCTGTATTACCTTTTTTCTTATCGACTGTTTATAGCACTTTTGTGTCTCACTTATGTCCCAGAGTCATGGAACGTAAGCACACTTCTGGATGCCATCAGCCAATAGAATGTACATATGGTATCACTTGCCTGCCGACAAAAAATCTGCGATGATGTGAAGTCACGAGCGGTGATGTACGAATGTGTGAGGGGCGCACTGTATTGCGAAATACAAGTTTTGATATACAACTTTTCAAGTATGATGACACTTTTGATGACAGAATAGAAGGAATTTCAGCTCATAGCTGAAAGCTGTGATGGGATTTTAATCAAATCTAGAGGGCCTGAGAGACTCTTAAAGGATGGAGTGAATGTGACATAGTGGGGACATTGAGGCTCAACCAGAGGACGACACACAGGATGGCAATCAGGAGCAGAGGAGGAAGAAGATCAAAGAAAACAACTCAGATACAGAATCAAGCAAAGGAAGAAAACAAAGAAACACAAGAAAAGTAGAACAAACTTATCAGTAGCCTGGTGAACACTTTATCAGCGTGAAGGGAAACTTGAAGATGAAAGTGACTTTCTCCATGCTGTTAATACATGTTCAACATGTACTGTATAAAATTATGTCTTTCAGCCAAAACATGGCAGCTAAATGAAAGTCCAAGAGAGACACACAGTGGAAATGTTTAGTCGGTGCAAGAGGAATCTCTGTCATGATCCAACTTGGGTTTCGCTTCGTTACAATAAAATATCAATGCTGAGTGTCAGAGATTTGCTCTGAACATCTGTGGCGGATGATACCTGGACAGGACAGACCCAAAGCATTGATGATATGTTCTGTTGATATTGATATGAGTTACAATGAGACACTGCAGGTTTTGTGTGAACAACGTAGTACTTTTTTGTCTTTAAAATAATAGACTTATTTTTATAGGTCTATTGTCAACTTCACTCATACATATTTTGCAACAGGTAATCCTGTACAGAGTCATGATAGGGCTGGAGCCTATCACTGCTAGTGTCACGGTTCAGTGTGGCAGTGCTGGTGTGTGGCAGGGGGATGGGCCAGGCTTGTGGGTGGAGTCACGGCTCCACACCTGATACTCATTCCACACACCAGTGACTGAGTTTCACATCTGACCATCGTTGGTGTTAAGTTTGGTACCTGTAAGTGTGTTCTGTTTTTCTGCCTTGGTCTGCGTGAGTTTTGGTTTGCAATCTTGCCCATGTAGTTTTTAGTTTTTGATTAAAGCTATGGACAAAAGTGGTGTCTTCAGTGTTCTGCATTTGGGTCCAAACCCTACCTCCGTGACAGCTAGTTCTAAAAGTGGGATACACAAGTGACCAAGTTCATTGTAGAAATACAAAGACCCATTAAAATCTATGGCAGAGTTGCGACCCTGGGGGTGACCCACACAGATAGTAGGGGCTGTCAGGGACATAATTCAGAATAAATGCTTTCACAAACACTACTGAAATGTTATACTCTCACAAACACAACTGAAAAGCTCTCACACAACTGAAATGCTTTCATACACACTTCTTAACATTTCAGTAGTGTGTGTGCGGACATTTCAGTAGTGTGTGTGTACTGACATTTCAGTAGTGTGCGGACTTTTCAGTAGCACGTGTGCAGACTTTTCAGTAGTGTATGTGTGGGCATTGCAGTAGTTTGTGTCTGTACATTTCAGTAGTGTTTGCACACACTACTGAAATGTCCGCACACTACTGAAATTGAAATGTTCGCACACACGCTACTGAAATGTGCTCACACACACTATTCAAATGTTCAGTAGTGTGTATGAGAGCATTTCAGTTGTGTGTGTGAGAGCTTTTCAGTTGTGTTTGTGAGAGTATAACATTTCGGTAGTGTTTGTGAAAGCATTTATTCTGAGTTATGTCCCTGACGGCCCCTCATACACAGACATGGGGAGAACATTCAAACTCCACACAGAAAGGTTCCTGGTGGATTGCATGTGTGTGAGGCAATAATTTACTGTGTGCACTGTTCATGTACTACTATGCCAGGGAAAAATGTGTCTACATCAAGGCATATTACACAAGCACACTAGAATTAACAATGTTGCATACTTGTGGGACTACCCTGAGAGAGACCAAATGCAGATAGGGGGAAATGTAATTTGCAATTATTTTTTATTTTGTTGTTGTTATGAATAATAAGCATATCAATTAAGTTCAACAGTTGTCAGCTTTATTTAAAAAAATCAAGTTAATTCATAGTACCGGTGATACACTTCACTGATAAACAGCCTTAAAGTTTGATTGTACATCATAACCCTGCTGACCCTCCCCAGGCAGATCTGAACAAGAACTGATTCTGTTTACACCTTAGTATGTCTCCCTTGTTCAGCAGTAACCTGCTTCCCTAACATGCTCTGGATCACCAGGGACCAGAAGGAACTGCTGAATAAAAAAGGAACCATCAGATCTGAGGGCAGAGACCAGTTGAGTAGCATTCAGAACCTGAAGGCCACAACCCAGCAGAACAAGATGAGGGACATGTGGATTGGAATGAAGAAAGAAAGAAGAAATCGCAGGGCTAACGGTGAAAGACAGGAAATCAGTAGGGAGCCTAGGGAGACAATGAGCTAAACTGTTTATTCAGCAGCCTTAGTCCTCAAGACGATGCTGTTTCTCTCCTCATCGTCACACCTCCCTTTTACCCCCATCTTCTCCACCTCTGACTTCTAATATAACAGATCGGGATTCAAAAGTTTTTTTTGATGACTGTGATGGTTCATTGCATTAGAGATGGATGGGAGGAGCACAGAGGAGAGGTTGACACCTACTGCTGAATGTGGTTAAAGGAATCCTATTATGAAAATTACACTTTTTCAGGTCTCTACATATACATAGTGGTCCTCCCTAACCCGACCAACTCCTATAATCTGGTAAACAAACGCTTCCTGCATCAATAGATATTTAGAGTTTTAGGAATTCATTGACCTGACCAAATCAAAACGTTCGGACCTCTGTTAAAATGGCCATTTGTGATGTAATTTACGTCACAAATGGCCATTCTAGCGATTGGACAGGGTCTTCCTCTTCCTTTCGGCTTTTCCCTTCAGGGGTTGCCACAGTGAATCAGTTGACTCCATCTAACCCTGTCTTCTGCATCCTTTTCTCTCACACCAACTACCTTCATGTCTTCTTTCATTACATCCATAAACCTCCTCTTTGGTCTTCCTCTAGGCCTTCTGCCTGGCAGTTCAAAACTCAGCATCCTTCTACCAGTATATTCACTATTTCTCCTCTGGACGTGTCCAAACCATCTCAGTCTGGCCTCTCTGACTTTATCTCCAAAACCTCTAACATGTGCTGTCCCTCTGATGTACTCATTCCTGATCCTATCCTTCCTGGTCGCTCCCAAAGAGAACCTCAGCATCTTCATCTCTGTTACCTCCAGCTCTGTCTCCTGTCTTTTCCTCAGTGACACTGTCTCTAGACCAAACAACATCGCTGGTCTCACCACAGTTTTGTACACCTTTCCTTTCATTTTAGCTGAAACTCTTCTATCACACATCACACCTGACACTTTCCTCCACCTCTACCATCCTACCTGTACACGCTTCTTCACCTCTTTTCCACACTCTCCATTGCTCTGGACTGTTGACCCTAAGTACTTAAAATCCTCCACCTTCTTGATCTCTTCTCCCTGTAACCTCACTCTTCCACTTGGGTCCCTCTCATTCACACACATGTACTCTGTCTTACTGCGGCTAACCTTCATTCCTCTCCTTTCAAGGACAAACCTCCACCTCTCTAGCTTCTCCGCCACCTGTTCGCTGCTTTCACCACAGATCACAATGTCATCTGCAGACATCATAGTCCATGGAGATTCCTGTCTAACCTCGTCTGTCAGCCTGTCCATCGCCATAGCAAACAAGAAGGGGCTCAAGGCTGATCCCTGATGCAGTCCCACTTCCACCTTGAACTCCTCTGTCACACCCAGGTTGGACAGGGTGATTGACAATATTGATTGGTTGACATGCCCAAGGGCTTGGCCATCCCCAAAGGGGAGTTTGTTTAGACTACAGTAGCATTGCGCGGTAATGTCCTAGCTCAGAGGTACACACTGAAAGTTCCTCACAAACTGCTGAACTCGGTTAGCATTTGGCTTCAGTCAGGTGTGTGTGTGTGTGTGTGTGTGTGTGTGTGTGTGTGTGTGTGTGTGTGTGTGTGTGTGTGTGTGTGTGTGTGTGTGTGTGTGTGAGTGTGTGTGAGTGTGTGTGTGTGTGTGTGTGTGTGTGTGTGTGTGTGTGTGTGTGTGTGTGTGTGTGTGTGTGTGTGTGTGTGTGTGTGTGTGTGTGTGTGTGTGTGTGTCCGCCTGAGGCTGTCTCCAGCATCACAGCGAACACATAACCAGTTGCACATTAATTACTAATTCAGAGCCATTTTCTTTTTTTTGGTGAATGAAGCCATCTTTAGCTCTTCTAAGTGATCGGAGAGCTGTGTGTATCCACACATGCACGCACGCACACACACACACACACACACACACACACACACACACACACACACACAAGAATATCGTGTTATCCACGATCTGTCATTGTCCACGATTTTCGGAAAAACTAGCTTTAACTATCAAAATAAATCGCTTTGAAGCTGGATGTAATTATCTCACCGGTCGGTCTGATATGTGTTTACACAATGAGCCACGAGTCTTTGTTCAGCAAAGACTGAGGAAGCGGGTCCACGCTTAGCGCCGAAAAATCAACCGTTATATTATGAAAAACAAGAGTGGAAAACACAAGAAGAATCAGAGCGAAATACGTAGCAGCAAAGTTACAGAAAGTTACTTGATTGGTCAACTGAGAGGGGAGGTGGAGATGGGGAAGACTCAGAGGGGGGAGGGATTGAGAGAGGAGCTAAGAGCTGCGCCCCATTTAAACAGAGCATTAGAGAGCGGAAATGGATTTATCAATATTCAGTCAAAGATATTGAGGACCAGGGATCACTTTGGGGCAAGAAATTTCAAATACAGTAAAGTTGGACATCTGGCAGCTGGCAGAATGACATGAATTTAAAAAAAGCATAATATGGGACCTTTAAGACCAGCGAGACAGTGACTGTTTTTTACATTTCTACCTCTGCCGAATGAATTTTGTCCTTGGGGATGTAGAGGTTATGCCATCTTTAAGCCACTGAGGTATTCCACCATACATGAATGATGCGCTGATGTACTTCCTGGTAATCAAGTTTGACACGCCACTTTTTGCTTGATTCATTTAAAAAAAAATTTTTTTACTCTGCTTTATTTCCATTAAGTGTCTTGGTTAACTCAATCTGCTTTATTTCCATTAAGTGTCTTGGTTAACTCAATCACAAATATTTTGCAAAACATTTTATCAGAGGTAAAAAAAAACTTTCAATGCTTCCAGCTAACACTGCTCCCTACTTATACCTGAGCACCAATTATGCCCAAGGACAGCGGTCCCCAACCTTTTTTGCGCCACGGACCGGTTTCATCTAAGACAATATTTTCACGGACCGGTCTTCATTTGCTCGATAATCGTTAATGACACCAGGACAGCTGTAGTCTAATAATAAATCATCCGCAGTGGTTTTATGTAAAATGAAGACATCAACAGACAATAAAAAACTTTTTTTTATAAATTGATAATCAACATCTCTATTTCGTCTCTGTAAATGAAATAATTATAAGAAATAATTACATTAAAAACTCGATTCAAGTGACTGCACTGATGAGGTTTATTTTGAAATTTCGCGACTTACAATCAGTGCATTCAACACAGGAGAAATATTGATCATTTCCAATAGAAAGGTGAACAAGTCTATCAAATAATAGTAATTACAATAACGAGAATTAGTGGATGGGAACCGCTTATCTAGGGGTAACGGGAGACAATGACACCTGAAGTGTGTACCATATGTCTGGTCTACTCCGCAGTTTGGTTTGGTTTTCGGTCACAGCAGAAAATCGCTTCACAAAGACAGGAGGTTGGAAATGGAAGCAGGGTTTTCGATACTCTTTGGGCGATCTCAGGATAATCTGCTTTGATTTTAATCCAGAGCACTGGTGCGTTTATGGGCGCTTCATTGTGTGTGTGTTGATAACCTGTCACGTGACCGAGACCCGTCAAGCGGGACAGATGCATGAATTTGTCAGTGCGTCATTCCATACAGACGTCACTTTTCAAATTTAACGTCTTTCAGACTCCGAAATAAATAAAACGGAAGTAATGTAAATAAGTTCTTCTTTCTGAGCGGCCCGGTACCAAATGACCCACGGACCGGTACCGGTCCGCGGCCCGGGGGTTGGGGACCACTGCCCAAGGAAACCCACTAAATAATTTGACCCCAACAGGGGGCCAACCGAATCAGTACTCAAAAAATATGAAATAATAGGTAGGTTGTGCCAGTTTTCTTACTGGAAGCCTATAGTCTACAGTGCTACCATTAACTTTCAACCTGACCCAAATTGTCTGCAGTCTTGTCGCATGCAAACGTCCTTATGCACATTGAAGAGGTTTAAACATTATATACATACTATTTGCTATTTTGCTAGCTTCACAGTATTCAATTTTAATCACACACTCAGTACTTTTCCATCACCCTGTATCAGTAAATTTACACACACACACACACACACACACACACACACACACACACACACACACACACACACACACACACACACACACAGAGTTACAATAACAATTCCATTTATAGGACATAGGCGGCGGTCTCAGTTACTTATTCACAGGATGAACCGGAACCGGAAACCACATTCCAACGCCCACGGAGGAGGGGCAGTCAAACACTCGTCACAATCTAATTGGACCAGAAGACATCATATCATCTCATGCAAATTTCTTATCTCTATTGTATAAAAAACACTGGGCAGAGAAAGATAGTACTTTTCTTCAGCTACACCGTTGCAAGACCTGTTTACTACAGGCATCCAGAGACACTGAGAAAAGCCAGGATATCCGTATTCGACTTGTTGTCAGGAATACACTTTTTAAACTTATAACGATTGAGGTAAAGTCTCCTATTTTACCTCAATAACAAGAACCCACAGAATAACGAAGTTTTAAGACTACTCTGCTTCAACATAAATAGATTGAAATTCACAGAGATGTGGATGAAAGAAAGACTGAACACTGCAGATGAGGCACTAACAGGAATGCGGAAAAGGCCACATGAAGTATGACATCAGAGAAAACTGTTCACTTAGGCCCCGTCCACACGATGACGGATTTTTTTCAAAACGCAACTTTTTAAAAACTCATCGAAAACGATTTGCGTCCACACAACAGCGTTTTCAAAAAAATCTCCGTCCACACGTAAGCCAGGGCTTTGAACCGGTTCATGGAACGAAAACGAAAACTGGAAACTTTTGGTAGTTTGGCAGGAACGAAAACGAATCCAAAAACTTTATATTTTTTAATGTTCCGGAACAGAATCGGAACAGAAAATAATTGTAAACCGGGTAATACCGCTTTTTTTTCGTTCTTGAAAAAAACATTTGACCTCCTGTTTCACTTCCTGTCATTCAATGGACACGGGATGAGAACAGAGAGAAGTAGCGGCTATCAGCAGCAGTTAGGAAAAGGGCAGTCTCCCAGTCACAATTTAATCATAACAGGTAAACACTGCAGTATGTCAATCTTAAAAATGTATAATTTAGACATTAACTCATTGGCTGCAGCCATTTTCATAGCAGTGTGTTCCCGTACTGCCAACGCTTTGTAGCAATACTGAGCTATGGGAGAAGCACAATGAAGATCTGTTGTTCAGCAATAAATGACATGGCGGAAGTTATTCTTGTCTAATTTCATGTGGTGTCTAAGTAGGAGGCATAAGCCTTAACTACAGTGATATAACTTTCATAAAGCAGTGGTGTAGTGCTGTGGTACTGTTTACTGTGGGGTTAGGGATATATCTATAATTATAGTATATAAACTAATTGCTTTAGTTGCCAATTTAAAAGCCCTTAAGTTATTGTATTTTGCGCACTATTAGGCTCATTGTATAAAGAGGTGCAGTCTAAATTACGGAGTTTATTTCTGTACATGAACCGGACACACGGTACACCTTATTGTCCGGTTCATGCTTGCTAATGGAAGCAAAAAGCTGGCTGTGGTTGAAATGTGTTGTACTACGTATTTAAATTTCAAAAAATACACCGACATTATTTTTTAAATATGTTTTTATTTCTTTATTTTTTGATAAATCTGTGCTAAATCCTTTGTAGTCCTCATCTTCGGTCTGCATTGAATAGCTCGGTAATTTCACTATCGCTGACCGTCTGGTTTCCGGGTGTCTGTCCAGTAATGATGCCGGCTTTAGCAAAACATCGGACAAAAGTCGAAGCTGATACGTTAGTCCAGGATCCATAATCCACCACATATTGTGGGGGTGTAACTCGCTCGGCACTGCCTCCAGTCCTGGTAAACGTGTGTTCACGTCTCTCATCCATCGCTCCACGACGCACGCAGCTTAACTTTAAAGGCTCTGTTTACACCGATGTCCAGCGGTTGGAGTTCTTTCGTTAATGCTGGCAAGCTCCGAATTCAGCCGCTTGACGTGGTTTTTGACAGAAACGGTGGTGTGGGCATGCATGGAGTGACAGATCAAGAGAGATGGCGAAGCGTGAAAATAGCCCCCCGGTCTCTTTACGTGAACTGGAACAACCGGAACTGATAGCCTGGAGTTTACACGTTGCGTCGTAAGCGTGTCTCTTCACTGACGTCATTGTCGGGGGTCTTTAGCCAAACAAATGTGGTAAACAGCATACCTGCGGTACAGTACCGGCATATCCCCTATACCGGTACCTACTGGAGGTGTGCCGGACGTAGCCTCGCGTCATGTTCTGTAATTGGTCTATCGCTTCCGGCGTATGTAGTGACATAATAATACGTCCTATGTCAGCGGACAATGGTCGATCTGGCGGATCGCTGACTTAAGTCACATAAAAATATTTTTACAGATTTTGGAACTCAGTGTACACATAAGACGCTTAATGTTAAAAGGCGCAGCGTTGATTTTTGAGAAATTTTAAGGCTTTTATGTGCGTCTTATGGTGCGCAAAATACGGCACCTACATATTTATATTTACAAGGAACGTTATTAACCGGTTCAGGAACTTTATTTTTTCATTCTTACCGGTTCAGGAACGTCAGTTTATGGGTGGAACTCAAAACTGGAAACGTTATAATTCTGTTTCTGTTCGGAACGAACCGATCGGCAAAAAATTCCGGTTCAAAGCCCTGACGTAAATGCATCAGTGCATTTTCGAAGACGGCTATAAGCATGCCAAACCATGTGGTGGCAGTATTGAGTCAAGTTTCATCCAATAGGAATCCTCCGTGTTTTGTTGTCACAACACACAGGCCCATAAATATGACGTCACAGAGGTTTTCGTCGCAGGCAAGACGTCAACGTTTTTAAAAAGTTGCGGATACACCATCCACACGACAAGGCAGACCCAGTGTTTTAAAAAAAATCCACCTAGGCCAGCGTTTTCAAAAAGTTGCGTTTTCGTTTCGGATATCTGCGTTGTCGTGTGAACGGAAGGCGTAAACGCAACAAAAAAGTTGAGTTTTCAAAAAGTTCCAGCATTGTGTGGACAGGGCCTTAGTCTGACATTTGCTGAGTTATTTTACAAGAAAGTCTTAACCTATGGGGTGTTAATGTTACATTTTACAGAATGTTCATTCACATTCATTGTGACCAACAGATGTCTTTTTAAGTTTGTATTAAAGTTTGTATTAAATACAAATGTCAAACTGGTCATAATTTAGGCTCATAGGGCTTATTGATTGCTTACTGATTGCTTGTTTTTTGACAAATTGCACCTGATTACAGGTATACTTAAGCGTACACGTTGTTGAATATAGTACTTTTCAATATGTATCGCCAGTGGTGTCGCTGTTGCACTGATGCTCTCTGTGCCACCTGTGTTTTCTAATGCTGTAGCACTTCTGGTTCGGGTGTGTGTGAGATTGTTGTTATTGATGCTGTGTGTAGCTCCTGCTACAAGCTAATAAAAGCTCTGCTAAATAACAATAGGTTATGGGCCCAGATTGTCGCTAAAAAAGCTGTTGTACACGGTTGTGTGGGATAAACAGTGTTGTGGAAATTCACAATGGAGGATAAGCTGTTTATTGACCGGCTGAACGGACCAGAGAACTGGGCAACATGGAAGTTTCAAATGGAACACTTGCTAAAGGCTAAAGGACTATGGGGTATGTTAATGGAGACAGAAACGCTAGCTCAAGATGCTAACGCAGCAGCACAAGCTGAGTTCGCTAGACGGAGAGAGAAAGCATTCTCTATGTTGGTGCTGAACATAAGTACACCCCAGTTGTACCTGATAACAAGCTGCCAGACTCCCAAAGAGGCGTGGACCACGCTGAAAGCCCATTTTGAGAGAGACACCTTGGCAAATAAACTGTTTCTAAAGAAAAGATATTTCCGATGTGAAATGATGGAAGGAGATGCCTTAACTGATCATTTGAAACAGATGAAGGAGCTAACTGATCAGCTAGCAGCAATTGGATCTGTAATTGAAGAGGAAGATCAAATTGTAACACTGTTGGGCAGTTTACCACCAAGCTATGCTACAATTGTCACTGCACTAGAAACAAAGATTGACAACCTGACACTGAAGTTTGTTCAGCAAGCATTAAAAAATGAAGAGCAAAAGCGGGTGAATGCTAATGGTTCAAGTGGTGCTATGCCAGGTGCATGTCATGTCATCACAATTTCAAGGAAATGTGCGGGATAGCTCCAAGTCAGTGGGAGCGGTAGACAAAAGCACGTGGAGATGCTATAAATGTGGGAAAGAAGGCCACATAAAGCGTGACTGTCCAAGCTTAAAAAATAAGAGAAAAAGGAAAATTCACAAGGCTAAAAACATGACATGTGAAGATGAGGAAGATTCCTCTGAAAGTACTTTTGTAGTCAGAGAGGCTAGCACTGACAGACCACGACAGGTTGAATGGATAATTGATTCTGGAGCATCAAAACACATGACCTGTGATAAAGACATTCACCAAGGATACCAGCAATTCTCAAAAGCACAGTCTGTGAAACTAGGTGACGGCAGGGTTGTTGATGGCCTAGGAATTGGAAATGTCAACATGAAAATGACTTTCAAATTAAGTCATGTAAAAAATGCCACAATGCACGATGTACTGTATGTTCCAAAGCTGTCTGGGAATTTATTTTCAGTGGGAGCAGCTACCAAAAAAGGGAATATAGTGCAGTTCAGAAAGTCTCGCTGCTACATACGTGGAAAAGATAGAAAATTAAAAGCAAAGAGTTGATGGATTGTACCAGCTAGACATTGAAGGAAGCGAATCTGTCTGTCACAGTGCATCAGTGGCTGCCAGCCTGTGGCATCAGCGCCTAGGTCACACCACAAAACTGAAGGAGTTAAAAGATCTGGTAAATGGAGTAGACTTCTCCACAGAGAAAGAAATTCCCTTCTGTGAAGGATGCGTGGAAGGCAAATTAGCTAAAAAGCCATTCAAGTCGATTGGAGGAATCCGTTCCAAACGCAAAATGCAACTGATTCATAGTGATGTCTGTGGTCCCATGCAGACTGAGTCAATGAGTGGAGCAAAATACTTTGTTACTTTCATTGATGACTATTCAAGATGCTGCAAGGTATACTTCATGAAACAGAAGAATGAGGTGCTAAACAAGTTCAAGGAATTTGAGAGAACATTTTCAAATGAGTGTGGCTTGAACGTTGCAAGGCTAAGAACTGACAATGGCGGGGAGTACACCTCAAAGGAGTTTCAAGAATATTTGAAGACTCAAGGTATCCACCATGAAATGACTGTACCTCACTCACCACAGCAAAATGGTGTTGCGGAAAGAAAAAATAGGACATTAGTTGAAGCAGCTAGAAGCATGCTGTCACATGCAAAGTTGTCGAAGATGTTCTGGGCTGAGGCCGTAGCCACCGCAGCGTACATACAGAACAGGCTGCCGACAGCTGTTCTAAAGGAAGAGACGCCATATGAGAGATGGTTTGGAAAGAAACCTAACATGAGTCACATTAAGGTTTTTGGCTGTATTGCTTATGCACATGTCCCAGATGAGGAGAGAAGGAAACTGGACAAAAAGGCTGTAAAGCTTCGTTTTGTAGGTTATGCAAACAATGCCAAAGGCTATCGCCTGTATGATGAAAAGAAGAGAAGGTTTCTAATTCGTCATGATGTCATCTTTGATGAATCAAACTTCGACTGGAAACAGGAAGTGAAAGTACCCTTTTCAGAGAACGAGATAAGCATGAAAACAGATGAGAGTGAAACACAAGATGATGAAGTCACTGCTGATACCAGCCCTGTTAAAGGAAGCAGTAGAATCAGAAATGCGCCAAAGAGATATGGATATGATGAGTTTGGTGATTTAATGACTGTTGATCATCATGCCAATATGTGTCGTGTGACAGAGCCAATCACACTAAAAGAAGCATTGGAGAGTCCTAATGCAAAAGAATGGCAGGAGGCGGCTGACCTGGAATATGAGTCTCTGCTGGAAAATGAGACTTGGGACTTGGTGAATTTACCAGAGAAAGAAAAACAATAGGATCGAGATGGGTGTTCAGAGTCAAGCATCACAGTGATGGAAGAGTGGAACGATACAAGTGTAGGCTCGTTGCCAAGGGCTACTCACAGTTGTATGGTGCTGACTATTATGAAACCTTTTCACCAGTTGTACGTTTCAGCTCTATTCGTACATTACTGTCCTTTGCTATTCAAAACAATCTACATGTACACCAGATGGATGTTGTAACTGCATTCCTTAATGGATACTTGGAAGAGGAAATCTACATGCAGCAACCAGAGGGCTACATAAAACCAGGGCAGGAACACCTGGTGTGTAAGCTAAAAAAATCAATCTATGGACTGAAGCAGTCTCCTCGCTGCTGGAGCAAGGCTTTCACAGAGTTCATGATGGAAATTGGATTCAAACAAAGCACATCAGACCCCTGATATGCTCAAGAGCTTGAGATACTAGCAGTCTACGTGGATGATCTCATTCTGATAACAGAGTCAATTGAAAGCATGAACAAGCTCAAAGTGGATCTCAAGGAGCGCTACAAGATGAAGGACATGGGTGAGCTGTCCTATATACTGGGCATCTCTGTGATTCAAGATAAAGAAAAGAACTGTGTCATTCTTCATCAGAAGCATTACATTGAAGCCATACTTCAGAAATATGGAATGGATAATGCAAATCCTGTAGCAACTCCTGCTGATGCCAACGTCAAGTTGAAGAAGAATGATGGTGTTAGTAAGCCAGTGGACCAACATACTTATCAGTCAATGGTAGGAAGTCTGCTGTATGCTGCAATGGCAACAAGACCAGACATAGCTCAAGCAGTGAGTGCTGTGTCAAAGTTCAACGCAAATCCAAATGCTTCACATCTGACTGCTGTGAAGAGGATACTACGTTACTTGAAAGGGACAGTGAATCTTGCTCTCAAGTATGAGCAGTCAGCCTCTGGAGCTTTGACTGGATTCTCTGACGCAGACTGGGCTGGAGATCAGGATGATCGTCGCTCAACTACAGGCAACATTTTTCTACTGAATGGAGGAGCAATGAGCTGGCTCAGCAAGAAACAACCAACAGTTGCACTTTCAACAGCAGAAGCCGAGTACATCGCACTCAGTCAAGCCGCTCAAGAAGGAATCTGGCTGAGACGATTACTGAGTGATCTCAAAGTGGAGTCTATGTCCACAGTGATCCTGGAAGACAACCAAGGAGCCATCGCAATCGCGAAGAATCCTTTGAACCACTCTAGGACCAAGCACATACACATTCGCTATCACTACATTCGTGAATGTGTGCAGAATGGACAAATAGAACTGCAATATTGTACAACAAATGACATGAAAGCAGATATATTGACCAAGCCACTGACCAAACAAAGGTTTGAATATCTCAGGGGAGAGATTGGACTTTTCCCTGTTCAATTAGAATAGTTGTTTGTGCTTGACAGGTGTACGCCGAACGCTGCCTGATCAATACAGGTTTGAGAAATGTGAAAAAGAGTTCCAGAACATAAATTTTTTTTAAAAAAAGGGGAAAACAAAGAGCATTGTGAAAAAGAGTTCCAGATAAAAGCAATGTAAACAACAGTATTTGAGAAAGGAAAAATGAAAGTTTTTGTTGTTGTTTAGAATGTTGTTTATTGACAGTTTTGTGAAGGAGAGCACACTCTGTGATATTATTTAAAGGAGCTTAAGACTAATTGAAAAGGTAAGTGGGAGTGTTGAATATAGTACTTTTCAATATGTATCGCCAGTGGTGTCGCTGTTGCACTGATGCTCTCTGTGCCACCTGTGTTTTCTAATGCCGTAGCACTTCCGGTTCGGGTGTGTGTGAGATAGTTGTTATTGATGCTGTGTGTGTAGCTCCTGCTACAAGCTAATAAAAGCTCTGCTAAATAACAATACACGTCCACAACAGGCTCAACTGAAAGATCAACACTGTTTTCAGGAAGGAGATGAGTCGATTTGATTTCCTGGGAGGCAGATATCCTTCAGTGCGCGCAGCAACATTTTCAGTTGTGTTTGTAGAACATGTTGGGGGGGGGGGCGGCTCAGTGGTAGAGAGGGCGGTAGAACGGGTCGTCCAATGTTTCAAGATCGTTGATTTGATTCCCGCTCCCGCCCAGAAACACCTGGAGTGTGAGCTAACAGTGGGAGGTGTCAGCTCATCTCCGGAGCACTGCCAAGGTGCCCTTGAGCAAGGTCCACCTCATACAAGCTGCTCATTGGGTGCTCCACAAAAGGGCCTCCCCTTGCATGCGTACACACTAATATATTTGCATGTGTACTAACTACAGTGTGCCACTAATTTCCCTGCAGAGATTAATACAGTATATGATATTTGGCCAGTGCACGCTTATTTGCTGGTGGAGCACCATCAAAGCTAGTGATATCAAAAGATTTAATAATGAACTGCAGGCTGGCTCAGTTATAGGCTGCCAATTGGACACCTTAGAGGGTGTGGTGGAGGGGAGGACTTTATGTAAACTGTTGTCCATGGACAATCCGAGTAGAGCTCCATTTCCAAAAGATTCAAATCATTCATACATTGCCAATATTGAGCATTGAGCAAAATACATTTTGCTCAATGGAAGTCAAGGCTGTCCTGAACATGAAGAAGCGGACGTTCAGGAGCAGGAACGAGGAGGAGATGAAGAAGGCCCAGCAGGAAGTGAGACTCTGCCTGAGGGAGGCCAAGGAGGTGTACAGGAGGAAGCTGGAGAAGCAGCTTGGGTGCAACCTGGCCCGGGAGGTCTGGAATGGGATGAGAACCATCACCAGACCCGGGAAAGGGCACAACACTGTGAAGGAGAATAGTGAACGAGCAAATGAACAGCTTTTTCAATCAGTTCAGCTCCCTCACCACGGTTGGGGTCAAGGTTGGGGTTGACAATGCTGTCTTGTACCTCCTCCACTGTGTGCTCTCCTACCTGGATGCCGGGGGCTGTGCCGTCAGGGTGCTCTTCTTTGACTTTTCGAGCGCCTTCAACATCATCCAGTCGCGGCTCCTGCTGGATAAGCTGACCTCCATAGCTGTGGACTCCTACCTCGTGAGCTGGATCACGGTCTACCTAACGGACAGACCTCAGTATGTCCGTATGGGGGACTTTTTGTCTTCTATGGTGACCAACAGCGCGGAGGGCGCCACAGGGGACCGTGCTGTCCCCCATTCTCTTCACCCTCTACACATCGGACTTCAAGCACAACTCGGATACATGCCACATACAGAAGTACTCAGGTGACACTGCGATTGTGGCATGTATCCTGGAGGGTGATGAAGGAGAGTACAGGGCATTGGTGGCTGACTTTATGGAGTGGTGCCAACAGAACCAGCTCCAGCTCAACGTCTCCAAGACGAAGGAGATGGTGGTAGATTTCTGGCGGGAACCCCCCTCTCCACAGCCAGTTATCATCAAAGGCAGTGAGGTTGAGGTGGTAGGTAACTATAAGTACCTAGGACTGCAGCTAGACAGCAGACTGGACTGGTCACTCAACTCGGACTGCGTGTACAAACAGGGGCAGAGCAGGATGTACTTTCTTAGGAGGCTGGCCACCTTCAACATCTGTCCTAAGCTCCTTCTCATGTTCTATCAGTCCGTAGGCTCCAGTGTGCTGTCATACGCCATTGTGTGTTGGGGTGGCGGGACCAGGAAAAGAAATATGGACCGTCTGAACAGACTCACCCGCAGAGCGGGTTCAGTGGTCGAGCTGAGCCTGGACTCTGTGGAGAAGCTTTTGGAGAGCAGGACCATGTCCAAAGTCAGGGCTATCATGAACAACACCAGCCACCCCCTGCACACCACCTTCTCCCAACAGAGAAGCACCTTCAGCGGCAGACTGCTGTCACACAGCGCCTCCACAGAGAGGCTGAGGTCCTCCTTCTTGTGCCGTGCCATCAGGGGGTACAATGACTCTCTCAGGAGGAGCGGGGGGAAGGTGGCGAGGTCAGCACATGGTTGAATGAAGGGGAGGAGATGGGGTATCAGCCTGTGTGCAGTGTAGTGTGGCCAAGGTGTTTTGAAAATGTTGTGATATTAGATAGTAACACGCCTTACATGTTGTTATATTAGATAGTGACATGCCTTACATTGTATGAAGGGTGTACATTACCCACCATTTGGGCCTCCTGCTATTTTCACTTTCACTTTTTTAATGTTATTTTATATAATTTTATACTGTTTATTTTTTAGTTTTAGTTTAGTATATGTCCTGTTAGTGCTGCATGTGTCTGTTAGTGTGTTGTATGTCTTGTGGTATGCCCTTTAGTGTCAGTGTTTGTTTTTCTCCTGGTTTTTCTCCAGTATTTATTCATTATGTGATGCTTGCGCAGTGGATATGTGCAATTTCCTCTATCTATCTATCTATCTATCTATCTATCTATCTATCTATCTATCTATCTATCTATCTATCTATCTATCTATCTATCTATCTATCTAATAAGACCTTTTAAATAGCTCACTCTAATTAAAAAATTATCCAGATATTTGCACGTAACTTTTTTATCAAACTACTTTAATCTACCTCAGGCACATTGCACGTGGTCTGACACTCCAGTCTGTTGCTGACAATTAAATTTGTAAAAAAAAAAAAAAAAGTCTTGTTGTAAAAACGTCTGCTGCTGTCAGTTTAGTCTCTATTTGTTCACTTTTTTTGTCTGTGTATAATTGATTTCATATTCAATATTTCACTCGTGTGTGTTAATTCCAAATGAGTCTAGTCCAGTGTTAAAGCGTTACTATGTTCACTAATAATAATTGTATTTGCCAAAGACTGATTAATATTGGTTAAAGGTGGTGACCACATGGCCCCTGTGAAGGCTATTTGCAAAACGAGACGACCCCGTGACATTCCACGAGTGTCACGTGTGACCACGCACAACCGTGATTTGTCTTCAGTTGTCTTCGTAGTCCATGAACATGTGTCCACCCACCAACTTTATTACTGTCCTGTATAGTAGGTCTGATTACTATGGGTACAGAGAGGACGCAATGACGTCACCAAGCATTGAATTAAATTGACGGAGTGTCGTGTGACGTTGAGGGATTGGCTAGGACCCTGAAACCGTAGTTCCCGTGTTGTATCGCGATCGATTGTTTTCTATATATGCCCGGCTCAGCCTTACAATCGGCCATTTCGTCGGTGCAGGCCAGCAGACGTAGAGGGGAAGTAGGAAGTATCGCTTGTACTGGTTATTTGAAAGGCACACTAAGAACATTTAATGATGAATGAGACAGCCATTTCATTCGCCAAGGATTTCCTGGCCGGAGGTATTTCAGCTGCTATCTCCAAAACAGCCGTCGCTCCAATCGAGAGAGTGAAGCTTCTCCTTCAGGTAAAACTCTTCTTCCGGATAATTCAGTTAGCCGGCTAAGTGATGCTAGCGGCTATTTGACTAAGTTAAGCAGTTATCTTCACTGGTTGTCGTCACTTAACCACAGGTTCCAGTCACAGTTGCAATATTTAATGTACAATTGACAAAAGCCTTAATAAATGCTGTTCTCGAGTAAGGTCACCACGTGAAGGGATATGACCTACACGGGCCGGTAGCTAACGCTAGCTTCCCACGTTAACCTTAGCCGGCCTAGCTAACAAAGGACAAACGCTGGTAACGATATTAGGATATTGTGTACCGATTCATGGTAGCTCCCCCATTTAAGTGTGGCCTCAATAAATTTGTTTGCTTTCAAAGGAGAAGAACACGTAGACCGTTTCAACCAAATTCGTAGATTACACCGTAACGCCGGCAAAGTTAGCTCACCGTAAACTGTAAGGTTGTTCAAAGCCCGGGAGATTCATTCATTGTCGGGTCAACAGTTTTTATGTCCGCTTGTGTCTTTCCCCATCAAACGGTACTGTTAAAATATGCTTCTTTACCAACCTTATACCCCTCTTAATATTTTCTTTAAAAATTTTTAAAATGTGATATGATGATGACTAGTCACTCATAGTTCAAAGCTCAAAATGGCAGCTATGATTACTGTATTGGCTATGTTAGTAAACACACTTTATAGTAAAATTCTCTTGGATCAACTTGTACCAAGGTCACTACAAGGCCTTGTGATCGGTATGTTGGTCAAGAGTTTTCTTCCCTATTTTTAGACTGATTTCTTCTTTCTTTTCTTTATTATAGGTCCAGCATGCCAGCAAGCAGATTACAGCAGATAAGCAGTACAAAGGTATTATAGACTGTGTCGTCCGTATCCCCAAGGAGCAGGGATTCCTTTCCTTCTGGAGAGGCAACCTTGCCAATGTCATCAGATATTTCCCCACCCAAGCCCTCAACTTTGCCTTCAAAGACAAGTACAAGAAGGTCTTCCTTGATGGTGTTGACAAGCGCACCCAGTTCTGGAGGTACTTCGCTGGTAACTTGGCCTCTGGTGGTGCCGCTGGAGCCACATCTCTCTGCTTTGTGTACCCCCTTGACTTTGCCCGTACCCGTCTTGCCGCTGATGTGGGAAAGGCTGGAGCTGAAAGGGAGTTCTCTGGTCTCGGAAACTGCCTAGTAAAAATCTTCAGGTCTGATGGTCTGCGAGGCCTCTACCAGGGCTTCAATGTGTCTGTACAGGGCATCATCATCTACAGGGCAGCTTATTTTGGCGTCTATGATACAGCAAAGGGTATGTTGATTTTTACACTGATTACATTTAGTCCTTTGAGATGAGCACATACTGGATGTTTTTTTTTTCTCTACAGGTATGCTTCCAGACCCCAAGAACACACACATATTGGTGAGCTGGATGATTGCTCAGACCGTCACAGCTGTTGCTGGCCTGACTTCATACCCCTTCGACACTGTCCGTAGACGCATGATGATGCAGTCCGGACGCAAAGGAGGTGAGTTTTTTGTAATGGAAGCATTTGGAGTGAGTCTATACTGCTAAATAGACAGATATTGTAGTTTGATGCGTTGGTGGTTGACTAAATGCAGATTAGTAATTTATTTGATTTCTATGCATTTTGTTTTTGCCTTTATGATGTGATTGGGACTCTTTCCTCAGCTGACATCATGTACAGTGGGACCCTTGACTGCTGGCGTAAAATTGCACGCGATGAGGGTGGCAAGGCTTTCTTCAAGGGAGCCTGGTCCAATGTGCTCAGAGGAATGGGCGGCGCCTTCGTGTTGGTGTTGTATGATGAGCTGAAGAAGGTCATGTAATTCTTAACGTCACATCACTGCCCAATTTGGCTAAATGTTATAACTTTCCATTTTTATGGACTCAGCGTTCTGCCTTATTTATGGGAACAAAATTGTCTCACCCATAGTTGTGGGTGATGGCTGTACGTTGTGCATCGTTATTGATTTTAAGCGTTCCACACCCTCTTTACCAATGTCTGTGAAGGTTCAGTTCACCAATGTCATTCCTGTTAAAAATAATCCGAGACCTCCTATTCACTAGGTTTGTATGGTCCCAAACTGAAGAAATAAATCTATTCTGGGGAACAAACATACCACTGATGTCAACTGTCTTCTGTACTGTCAGTGTGTTAGATGAGTACTCACTGGATAATGAAATGCGTGAAGTGGATTACACCCAACTGCTATATTTACTCATGCTTATCTCTTCCTGAGCCCTTCTGGTTTGAACATACTCACTGTATGGATTGTAGAGTAGAACACCTGAGTATTGGCTCCTTTGAAAAAGATATGGTAGGAAATTGATATAGTTGGTAAAGAAAGATGGTAAGTCATGAAGTTACTCAGGCCATTACACAAGGTTTATGTCAATTTGTTTATAAATGACTGAATGACACTTTGCAAAATATTTTTGGATTAATAATCCTATGCAATGTTCCTAAAAATGTAGGAAAACTTAATATAGTTAGTATGAGATTTTATTGCACCAGGCATTACAATGCAGAAATAAAAAGTCAATGTAAGTCACTACTACTGCAGTGACTGAGTATTTCCTGAGTCAACTTCTAGTGGCACAAATTTCAAGGTGTGGTTGGATAAATAATCCGCTCCATTCACAGCCAGGAAGCCAACCATTCAGATCAAAACAGGTTCTGAATCTTTGCTGCCAGTCAACAATTATCATAAACGTGTAAATACAGTTATTCAATGGTACACTTATCAATGTACTAGTTTTCTAGAAATGTGCGGTTCTGTTCGAAGGAGATCTTCAGACGATTACTTCTGTAGAGCAGAAAATTAGCCAATCGTAATTGACCTACTTGACGTCACGTGACCATTCTTAGCCAATCAAAGACGCTTCCATTCAGACTTGAAAGATGGCAGTGCCCGGTGTGAAGGATGGTTTTCGGCTAATAAAATTTCGGCCTCATTAAAATCTGTAATGAGTTCTGTGACTGGAGTCATTAGATCAATTTAACTTAAATTTGAGGATGAACGTTTTACCAGAGCGCTTTGTCGAGGTGGGGACGACTATAAAAGTACACTCATTTCATTTCTGCCCTCGCCATAGCAACAGAAATGTAGATGTTCGACATATGTCAGCTTAAAAACTACGTGTGCGTGTCTTTTCACAGCATTCACGTTATAAACCTTTTTAAATTCTGTTTTGTATGTAATTTCCTCTTGCGGGGATCAATAAAGTATACTTCTTGTAGGTGTACAGTCAACGTAAAAAATACTCCAGATAAAAGACAGTTGATTAAATTGATCAAATCACATTATTGTAGCAAAATTTTGACGTCCAGTGATCCAGTTGAATATAATTTACAGATCTAAAACAAGGCAGTCACAGACTGCAACCTCCTGTGACACTCCTGAATTAAAAATTTTACTCTGACCTACTTCCATAGGTCAAAAGCTAGTGTTCTGACCTACTGTCACTGACCAAAGTATTAGCTTTGATCTACAGTCTTACTCACACTGGCCCTCTCCCTCATCTTTCTATCTTATCTGGTTCCTGACAGGACTAAAGTTTAAATTTGATCTTGACCTAGCTTTCTCAAGGTTATCTCATTTTCATCCCCTTTGCTTCCCGAGTAATATGCTTTTTGTTTCGTCTTTCTATCTGCGACGGTTGCGAAAATATTTGGTGGACTAACAAACGGACGGACGAACACTGAAAATTACAATACATCACCGCTTTGAAGCAGGATGTAAAAAATAAGAATACAGCAATCCCTCAATCGCAATTAAGTGTTCCAGGACCACCAGCAAAAAACAAAATTCCGTGATATAACGACAAACTATTTTTTATTATTTACAGTATTTTAACTTTATGAACCCTACCCATAATGATATTATACCAACTTATATATGTATTATCTTTTCTCACACTCTAGACTGTTTAAAGCACTTTGTATTAAAAGCTCTGCATTCTGTGAGTCTTGAAATACAGCGCACACACGGATTATGTCAGCCAATAGCATGCGCGTAAAGTATCACATGACTACCTACTAAAAATCTGATGTAGTGAAGCCGCGTGCCTTGAAGCGCGAATAAACGGTTTAAAGGTTCAGGTTTCCCTAAATCTTTAAATCATCAAAAAGTTCAATATTTTTGACACTCATTTCAGAAAGTGAAAACCATACATTTATATCACTATGAAATATGTCAAGCCTTGACTTAAAAAAATGGTGATTTGGGCTTACAAATAATAAAAACCCAAAATTCAGCATCTCAGAAAATTAGAATATGTGAAAAACTTCAATATTGGAAAATCATGGTCAGTCAGTAGGGCTCTTGCGATGGGGGGGGCCCTGTGTGTTGAGCCAACCAGATGAGTCCGTTTTTTCCAACGCTGGCAGTCTTGTGCCATCTGCATCCACAGCGACTCCCTGTTGTCGTAGGTCACCCGCATTGACGTCAAGCCATCAGGTGCGGGGCTTGCCTCGAGGTTGTTTCCAGCCTGAGGTTTTAGGGTCAAACTGGAGAATTAAAATCATGGTGTCACACCCTAATCAGCTAAATAACTCAAAACCTCCAAAAGGTTTCCTGACCCTTTAAAATTCAGTTTTGGTCAGTGGACTACACAATCATGGTGAAGACCGCTGACTTGACAGATGTCCAGAAGTCACTGACTCCCTCTACAAGGAGAGGAAGCCACGAAAGGTCATCGCTAAGAAGCAGTTTGTCCAGAGTGCTGTATCATTAAAGAGGACTTAAGGAGATAGTGTTGCAGGAAAAGATTCACCAGCAAAAGGGATAACAGCAACCTTGAGAAGAGCAAAATCCATCCAAGACTTTGGGGGAGCTTCACAATGAGTGCCTGAGGCTGGAGTCAGAACATGACGAACCACAAGGCACAGACTGATCCTGCATGGACTCCAATTGTCGCATTCCTCGTGTCAAGCCTTTCCTGAACCACAGACAGCTTTGGAAGTGTATCACCTGGGCTGTAGAGAAAAAGAACTTGACTATGGTTCAGCGGTTCAAAGTCCTGTTTTCACATGACCATACATTATTCTTTTAGAAATGAAGGTCCAGTCTGGAGGAGAGAAGCACAGAATCCATGTGGCTTGAAGTCCACTGTTTCCTCAGTCAGTGATGATTTGCGTTTCCATGTCATGACAAAAATACTGAACTTTTTCACGATATTCTACTCTTTGTAAACCATAATCTGCAATATTTCAAAAAATAAAGGCTTGGAATATTTCACTCTATGTAATGCATATATATAATGTATGGGTTTCACTTTCTGAAACCAGTGACAACAAATATTGTGTTTTTTTTAATCTTCAACTGTTTGAGATGTGCTCTACATAAGTCAGACTACGCTTGCGCCGTTTTTTGTTTGTTTGTTTTAGTAGAAAGTAATGTTTAGAAGTGATTGCTTATTAGATTTAGTTACAAAAACATAATAGGTCCAACATTATATCTTGGATCATTTTAACCGGTCATTGGAGATAAGTAATCCTCTCAGTGAAGAGAATGCGTTCACTGAACGAAATGCGTCCCTGGAGATTCCCCTGTGACACGGAGGTTGTTTATTCACACTAGTACTGTGTGTTTTTGGATGGATGACGCCTAATATAATAAAGTCAACGGGGTGTCATTGGGGTGACCCTTCAAAGACGCGGAGGTTTCCTTCCTTGATGTTTCCTTCCTTTCCTTCCTTCCTGGTCTAAACATGACGTACTGCAATCCGACAGCAGGGGGCACCCACGCCAAACAAATTTTACGCTACATGCCGTAACTTCTGCGCATGCTCGAGTTTCTGAACGAATCGCCTCAACCTGTTATTTGACACTATCAGGATATTGTTTGCAAAATGAACAAAGGTAGACGAAGTATATCATCATAAATAATTAAGTACGCAAAATATTAATGACTATCTCAATCATAATTTTTGATAATGTTTGAGTGTACAGTATGGTATAATCTTGTATTGTAATATAATTTTATTGTAATGTGATCTATCAGCATAACATAATCAATGATTATATGTGGAAATAAATAAATACATAAATTATGTGATATTATCTTATGTGCATTTACCTTGAACATGTCTGAATTGTTTCTTGCATTAGTCAAAGAGCATATGGATATCCTCTATTTATGTTCAGGTGTAAAATCATGTTTAACATACAAGGAAAAATAACTTTGGATAATGAGACTATCCCTAAACGTTTTGAATATAATTCAACTGTGTTTCTTCCAGTACATGAACCTGAAATTAAAGAACCATGTAACAAACAGGCTATAGTGACATTATAACCAAAACGCCAAGGCAACTTGAAGCAAACATTTTTTTTCAAACACTTATTAGGATTTTTTCTACCAAATGTGTTTTTGAACAAAGTATTTCAATAAGGTGATTCAGAGTTTGAATACAATTTATTCCCTTTTGTTCGTTAGTGTGTTTACGGCATTACAACCACAGAATGTGAAGCTACTTAATAAAAAAATCTAATTAAAATTGAGTGATAAATGCTCGGCCTCGCTCAAAGATGGATATTAATTTATCTGGCAATATTAAAGGTGATTGTAAATCAGAAATTACATTTGCTTCGGCTCATTTACATTCAGTATTTCTACGGACATGTATTCAAATTCTGTGTAATTTTTTTAGGGTGATGATGAAGTTTTATTTGTATGATTGAACTCAAAAAATTCACATTTATAATTGGTTAAAATTGCTGCACTCAATCTCAACATTCATTCATTCATTGTCATATACCGCCGCTGTATCCACCATAGCGGGTCACGGGGAAATAGAGCCTATCCCAGCTGGCATAGGGTGCGAGGTGGGGGACACTCCGGGTACGACACCAGTGCACCGCGGAGCCACATACAAAGACACACAAACACGCACACACACACTCACTCACTCCTACGGGCAATTTGGGACCGGCCAATCAACCTGAAGCACATGCTTTTGGAGGTGGGAGGAAGCCGGAGAACCCGGAGAGAACCCACGTGAACACGAGGAGAGCATGCGAACTCCGCACAGAGCGGGACTCGAACCCGGACCCGCCGTGTTGTGAGGCGAAAGCGCCAACCACCGCGCCACCGTGCCGCCCCAATCTCAACATGTGTATCAAAAAAAGCTTACACTTACGCCAGCCTGGTAGATTTGACAAATGTAGCAGGCGATCAGGGTGAGAATAAATTAGGAACGTTAAATTAAGGCTGAGAAGCTCTGCAGCTCAGAGTGTAATAGAAACAGCTCACAGATGGAATAACCCAGGATTAAGTTCCTACAGTTTACCTGATGGCTGCACCAGCTTCTTGACTTCAGGGTTGGGCTCTTTGCAATTGTGTGTGACCTTTAGACCTTAAATGAGCAGCTTGTTTAGGGTGTTAATTGCCTTTTCCAATAAAACACAGTCTGATTAGGATTTAGTCATTTCCAATTCAGCTTAATTTTATCCATAGACTTGATTCTAACTAATACTGCTCATGTAATTCATTATTTTTACTTCAGGAAATATTAGTTTATAATTATTGGCAGTGAACAGTAAAGCGCAGAAGGTTTTTTGCACAAACATTGCTATTTTTAAGACCTTGCATGTATATTAAAAGAAAAATCAAAAAGCGAAAGTGGAGGAAAATAAAACTGCAACAAGACTTTCTGTGAAGTACAGGAAAGTACTAGTTTTTATTCCTTCATAATCAAACTTCACAAACAGCTTGAACTTGTACAATACCTCAGAGAGTGAAAATTACAAAAAAAGTGCTGGTAACATTTACAAAAATCATCCTTACTTAGCAACAATCAGTTTATTCTTCCACACTTTTTTTAGTCTTTTGTATTAAGGCTTAATACTTCTGTATAAAGTATATGCAAGATAAGTCTTCACAGTTTTTCGAAAAAAGTCACAATATTATGTAACATAATGAAGCTTTTACGGCTATTTTCTTTATAATAACAAATACACATCACTGGTAAATATATGTGAAATACAGGGCTTATTGTAAAATGGCAAGTAATGATACTGTTTGCTGAGATAAATTGATTCCACACACTTATAGGAAAATTTTGACATACCATTGCTATAACTGAAGGAAGAGGAAAAGAAAATGATAAGTATAAACACTTGGGAGATCGCCTCCAAACTTTGGCACATCCCATGAAACAATTTCACAAAGTATGACATTTATTTTTGAAATCATACAAATGGAAGAATAGCTAAACTGACATAAAGTGAAAACATGCTGTGTAGTAAGGTGCTAAATCAGAGATAATACATTGCCAGCCTCTTTTTTTCCCCCATGTGGACTGACTTGAATAAGGTGCATTATAAGACTCAACGCATGTAGGTCTTTCTTGGATGTTAACGAAATATGTAGCAACTACATTTTCAAAATAACCTAAATTAATTTGACCAATAGTCTTGAGGCGACCTCATATACTCATGCATTCCCATGGATTCAGAGACTTCAATATCTCTCCTGCAGGTGTGTAACTCTAACTGTGGCATGTGAAAGTCAAAGCTGTGTTGTATTCATGGTATGTGTTATTTGCATTTTTCCTATTTTTATTTTTTTTAAAAATCTTTTTGAACTTGTGACAAACTTGATGAGTAAGGAGATGGAATAGAGAACTGAATGTGAAACTAAGCCAAGATATATTCACAAGATCCTCTAAGCTGCACTGGTTTACTGGTCAACAGATGAGAGCTCTAGCCCTAGACTTACCAATTTCACCCTCATGCATACTGTACGATTAAAGTGACGCAACAAGCTTGCTTAAATAGTCTACATCACAAAAGCAATTTGGTTTTAGTGCAAACACAATTGGCTGGCTTCAGCTTCTCAATAATAACAAGCTCACCAAGGAGATTACAAGAAGGCACATACTTATGCTTCCTCTAACACGCAACATATTTAGACAAACCGCAACATCTTTCAATAACACCACAAAGCGGTGAAAACAGGAAAGCTACTACATCCAGATAAAATGAAGTGTTGTTGTTTGTGAATTATTTAAAAAATTACACTTATCCATCAACAAAATAACATTAAGATCAATAATTACGACTTCTGTGAATGACTTCATTGAAAAAGGATGAAGTACAATTTTGGTGGACACGGATTAAACAAGTGGCCAATGATGCTGTGTTTGTACAAAAAAGGTGCATTTGGAATTTTTTTCTTTCTCTATTTTGTTACTATTTCACTTTAAAGCATTTTTTGTGTGGTCCCAGTGAAAAGGACTCAAAGTGACCAACGATGCAGAGAAGACAAGTGTTTTTAAGGGGAGGGGTGTGTACGACGGCAGACGGTCGGGTTGTCTTTTGGTATCTGTGTTTATCTTTAATAATAATGTTGGCTGTGTGATGAAGACAAACGGTACTTTTACTTATGTGAAATGATTTCATCTCTTGTACATCCTGTCTCCTTCTTCCAATCTGTGTAAGAACTGTTTGATTTGTCTGAAAACAACAGGAGGAAGCAGCAGGATTAATGCCCCTCTGAGCTGGACACTAATCATCGGGGTACTCGGATAAAACAAACAAAAACAAATAGAAAAAAAAAACATGCGGGTAAAAAGTGATCAATTCTGTACCATTACATCAAAACGTGTCAGATATCACCATTTACTCAGCATTGCCTCTGCAGGCGACAATTGTCATGCACTGTGGTTTGAGAAGTGAATTATATTGCTTTTGATAGAAGAAGACCAAAATAAGTCTAGTGCAAATCTCTTTTCTGGTATTGGGTGGTTGGTGCGATGAGACTCAAATGTGGTGTCTGCTCTTCCATAGCAAGAACATGTCAGATGATGGTGAAGATGATGATTTAGATAACTGCTAGCTTCGTGTGGTATATCTGTGATTTTTCTGAACATTTCTGAGAGCCTTCTTGCTTTGTCACGAAAAAATAAGTTGATGTTTTGTAAGAATTTATGAGGAAAATCCTTGTAAATATTTCCTATAATGTATAACCCACCACCATATTCAATAACCCAACACAAAGGAAACACCTTAACTTCTTACGTCTACATTACTCCTATTTTGAGCAGGAGGATGACGGCCTTGTCAGTCACCCTCCTCTGTACAGCTTGGAGGATGTGCTTTGTCTGTGCTAATGGGTGTTGTCTGTGCAGTTATGTCTGTCAAATACATCTCTTAAGTTGGAAATGTTGGAAATTCACTCCAGTCCAGTGTTTGACAAATCATATTAGAGAAATGTCCTCGCACATACAATAAAAAAAAGAAAATGTATCCCCTATTTCATAACAGCAGTCAAAACATCTCAAACAAGCTTGTTTCATAACAATAATAATAATAAAATACAAACCAACTTGGAGCATAAATTATCCAAAACAATCTGAAAACACATTACTGCAGCATATATTTCAGGGTTGCTTAGTTGTGATGTTAACTACCTTTACTACAACAGCTCCACTTCTGCCATGTTCATAACTATAGAGGAGAAGTATTTTTAGGGAAATAATAAAATATCAAGCTAACATAGGCCAAAAAAAGCCTAACAAAATATACACATATTTATACGCACATCTCATATTTCGCCTCAAGTGCATGTTTACAAAAGCATCTTACAAGATATGACAGCAAAAAGCCTGAAAGCCAAAACAAAAATTAAAACAAACAACCTCCCAAAAACAAACAAACAAACAAACAAACAAACAAAAAAACCCATCTAACTTGCTTTGATAAGGACAAGTATTTTCAGATTTTTCTCTTTAAATATTTGAGATATTCTGTTTTTACATCAGTTACAAAACATTGTTCCAATTACAGTAATTCATGTTGCTTTTTGAACACACTGGAGGAGAAATGTACAGCAGATTCACCTAGTTAACCTTACAGTAATAAAATATTGTCAAATGTTTGCCAAATGGTTTACATTCTGCTACCAAATGATGTGTGTTGTTTTTTGTTTTCTTTTTTTACAAAAATATATCCTATAGTAATCACTTTAATAAATATTTGGACCACGTAGTGATATTTTGAAATTCATGTAACATTTTGGTTTGGATGAATCTTCATCATGTAGTGATGGTTGGCTTTTATTTCTTAACATGAATGAGTGACATATTTGCTAAATGTCAGCTAGGTATTGACTTGCTGAGACTGCGAGTTGTGTATCATTCTTCCATTCCTTTTCCTTTTTTCCTCTTTTTTGGTTTCATATACAACCAACAATATGTGCAAACTTAACATCTTGGTCCATCTCAAGTATAAATGGCTAAATGTTCTCTAAGTCACCACACCAGATTAGTATTTCAGGGACAGCCTTAAGATATTAGATGTGCCAATAGTTGAGAATTGCTATTGCCAAAATATTTCCATGTAATCAAATCTGAAGGTGAACAGATCTAAGCTGATTTGCTAAATGTGTGTGTAGAAGACATAACTGATGATTATCGAGCATTACATTTTGCCAAAGGAACAATGCAACAATACCTTGTTTTAACATGCGACTGTTTACATCACAGCTACGGAGTCAGATTCATTTCTATTTTTGTTGCATTTCTTCTAAAAAAATCTATTTTGGTCTACGACAGGCAAATAAACACAACTACAAAACTATATAAACAACTGATCAAGGTGACACACATGGACGCCTGTTCACAGGCGCTCCGTAATGAGAAGAAAGACAAAGAGAAATAAATTGTAGCAATCAAGCCCAAAAGTAGGAACCCCAGTCACATAGAAAAGAAGTATTATTTTCTCCATAAAACTTAAATTATCTCAAACCTTCTTTGGTTCGTGAAAACAAACATTGTCTAGTACAGTTTACGCCCCCGTTTGATCTCTTATGATAAGCATGGGCCCATTTTGCATGTTGCCTCCAGCAGCCCCTTCAGGAACATTACAGTGTCAAACTTTTTCATGAAAGTCTACATGTCCCCCCATGGCAGACTACTGAGTCGGTGACTGGCATCATGGCTAAAACGAGTTTCTCTTTCTACTGTTTTTCTTTTATTTATCATCTCTGTACTATAAAAAAGAGAGACCTGTGTAGATGAACAGAGCGGCAGCATAGTGCATGTTGTCTACAGAGCTGGTCCAGGCATAAGCTGAGCTCAAAAGCTTATGAGGTTCGAGATCTTGCAGTGAAATTTCTAATACATAGCAGGATGACATTAAATAACTGATCTACTCGAGGGAAAGATGCATTTTTGCTCAACTTTAAAGTCATGGGAAATGTTTGCAACTATATAATCAAATATCTAACAGATTTGTAAAACAATTAAGAGCTGGAAAATGGGTGCCAGACTAGGAGTTGGAATGTTCTGGACTTGAACAGGAATGCATGTTTCCAGTTAGGCCGCTGAAACGCTTTTAATCCAATCGTCTCATCAAGCTGGACGAAGCCAAAAAAGACTACAGTGAGTGTGAACACAAAGACGCTCAGTGTTTAGTCCTCCGAGGCTAAATCAGGCCCAGATTTCCTCACCATTGTAAAAAAAAAAAGAAAACAAGATACGGAAAGCCTTTTATCGAGGGGCACCAAAAATATTGTCTGTGCTCCATCAAAAACAAAATACCCACTGTTGTGAAAGTCTGTATAGAGACTGCATGCTTCAGCTGGACTGATCGATGGGTATCACCTGATAATGAGGTTTCATTAAAACCTCATCAGAATAGTGTGATGACTGCATGTTCGGAGAAAGTAAAATATAATCTAGATGTTGTTATAGCTTAGTTTAGCTGTGTGATACTTATAAATCTGAACAGCTTCTTCTGTGCGTAAGGCTCAAAACTCAAAAACAGAATCTGAATGTTTGACTGAAATCTGAACAGACGCTCTGTTTGTGTCATAGTGAGACAGTTGGATTACAGGGACTAGATTTATCACATTGCCTATATAATTAATGCTTTATTTGAACATTAAATGTATATGAAACTAAGCCTTCAAAATGTATTTGGTAATCATAGCTGTTTTCTCCTATTTACTTGAACACCATATGTATCATGGAGGATTTAAAGATTTAAATAAAAGCAATCACTTGTGTCTGTTTGATCTGTAATGTTCAAGCCATAAGTTTTTCTGCTTGGTTCTCACAACTAATTTAATAGTAGCATAATTAAAGAGTCATTTTCTCCCAAATTTGGCACACTACCTCGACTGCAGAGGGCTAGAGAGAAAACGGTGGTAATTAGTCCACAGGGGACTGAATAATAAGCCATGCCCAAAAACCTTTAATCTCACAGCAACTCTATCCTCAAACTTGATTTAGGGTTTTTTTTTAAAAAATTCGTTGTTGTTAAAGCTCTTAAAGACTTTGAATGCTGTGAGTTCTCATTGTTGTTGTTTTTTCATCTGAGTGTAAAGGAGAGAGGTCTGTACACTGTTAGGTTCTAAGAAATATATATTTAAAAAAAATACCTTTGTCTAATAGATAAAACCTTGTTTTTGTCTTAAGAGAGATTAAAAATTATTTCCGGGAGCCTAACTGTGCAGACCTGTTTTATTGTTGGATTTGATCTCACCAGCCTCCACTTCAAAACTTTCAGATCTGGAATGAAATTTTGCCTTCAAGAAATTGTTATAAATATTGAAGTATATCTATTAAGGATAGGCTTTCCTTACTATTTGCCACTTTTCATTTCAAGCTGTACGTACACAATAAATGTTCCAGATAAGACAGTAACATAAACTCTTCCAATCGTTATGGGGAAAATAGGCAGTAGCTCTCACAAGGGAGGATGTGTCATCAAGGTCAAAGGACACGTGGTGGACTCAAAATATTATTAGAGCTGCTGCCACTTTCTTTTCCCTGCCAAAACATTTCTTAATGATTCTAGATGGTTTTATAATTTGAAGAATAGCAATGTTTAGCAAAAACAAGATAAAAACAATACACACTAATGTTGATTTTCAATCTTGGTGGCAGGCCGTGTGTTCACTAGAACTGCTGCAGCTGACGTGTGTTTCCCTCTGCTGTTCACAAAGCGCAACTGCATATCCCTCAAACGGAACGGCGAATGTACAGCTTGTAGGAAAATGACAAAATTTGAAAAATCAAAATAAAATAAAGCGACAAGAGAGAGCTCGAGCAACCTGACAAAAATAGTAATTAAATTTATAGATTTTACTTTTTTTCCAGTGCTTTCTGGAAAGAATACAATTACTTCATTTAGACACTGATATGTCAAGAATGTGATTGCATTTTTATATCTTTGAATCCTTCAAACTGTATAAATGTATGATAAAAATAAAACTAGCAGATGTAGTCTTTACTGTATCTGTATAGAACATTTCAGCTATTTTAAAGGGTTCTCTTTGGATGCACTGACATCCACCAGGTCTTAGCAGAAGTAGTATAAATAGTATATTTTAATAGACCAATGTGTAAATACTGTATCTGTGCAATATAGGAGAGAAAAACTATGAATATTCTGTATAGCTGCTGTATGTACTGATAGGCACTTGATAGGCATATTCCCTATATCCCACAAAGTACTGTATACTCTAGCTGCAATTATGTCTTTACAAAAAAAATCTGGAAAAGAAAAATGGAAATACTTATTTATATATAGTATATTTGTAAGAAGTTTTTTTCACTCTTATGTGTATTGTAGAAGGCCAGAAATGTGGTTATGCATTATCTGAATGGTTTTATGTTTTCTGTATTCTACTCTTTGTGACTTTATTCAAGCTTAAATGAAAAAAGAAATCTGACTTAAAATGTGTGGGGACAGACTGAAGACAAACAGGAAGACGGAGACATGCTTACTAGACTAAAATGAACCTGTTCCTTACTTAGCACGACCCTCACAATCACTATCTTCAGTTTTCTTGTTTTCATCTCAACGCAAAGCATATAAGGATATAGTATATTACAATGTGAAATATGACTCAATAACTGACTACCCCTTATCCAGCTGTGTGAAACTATGTATAAACAACACCACTATGATCACCATAAAAAGCGGAGGAAGATTGAAATAAAGAAGTCTAACAATGAAATAAACATACTGCAAGAGGACAACAATGTACTGTAGACCTTGTGTCTCTACACTAAGATAAACAAAACATGAACAGTAATATATCTGAAACACAATACAAACAGCTGCGGGCTCAAGGCTATTACGTACTTTTCATATGTTTTGTTCTGGAAAATATGCATACACTTTGCGAACATAAAGTTTAGATTCTTTTTTTTTAACTAACAACTAGAAAAAGCACAATTGAGATAAGTATTCATTTTATGGAAAACGCTGCAGCTTCTCAACAATTTTCAGCCAACCTTTTGCAACACTGAGAAAGAGAATTAAGCATCACCACGAGTAGCTAAAGCAATATACGGAATATATAACTATGGACAGTGAAGAGCATGTGATGCTGATGCAACCAGGGCAGGGCGGTTTAAAAGCCCGGGGTTATGCTAAAGCATGTTATGACACACCGGAGAGAAGCTTGTTCTCCTTCTCCAAACCTGGTCTGCAATCAAACACTTTATGATACAGAGAGTCAGCTGACGACAGGATGAGTTATTAGCCCTCATCCTGATTAGGTTGTGATTGGCTACTTTTGTTATTTCCAGAAAGAGATAAAGAATCGACAGACTAATTATGAAATGAAATATTTTATAAAACCAACATCGAGCTACTTAACCTACTATTTAGACCAATGATACCACAAAGCTGGTTGTACTCATCTAGCTACAGTCAATAGTGCATTTGATATACTGTATGTGTTTACACAAAATATGTAAAATTTGGGTGGCATGAAGGAATGCTAGATCACTGAATACACATATCACACAGAAACAATTTGATTCATGTCTGCCTTTGATTTCAAAAAAGTGATGATGTTAGTTTGGCAGTGTTTAACTTGGTACTGAACGGACAACAGATAGCAACATCATGAGCTGTGTGCTATACATGTGGCAGTACTGAAAGAGATCTCGGCAGTTGCTTACATATCTATTTAGTGCATTGTCTGTTAAGGCATGAGATTACCCTCCACGTGCTGTGTAGAGACAAATATAGCACTAGCATGCAGCAATATTGCCATTCTGGCAATGACAGCTACAAACAGGAACCACAGTTTAGGCTTATATGAACACCATAGGAGACAGGCCCAATCAAATGTTAAATAACGTGCTACTTTTACTGTGGACTAGCCTCAGGGGTTTTCAGCATTTCTCACGTAGGTCTGTATATTCTTTTTTTTTTTTTAAATAGAGCTGATGAGACATCAGGATGCAGGTCTCGCATGTTTGACTTCACTTCAGCTGACTCCACAGGAAATCTAGTAGCAACTGGAAAGAGCCCATCCGAACGAGCACAAGAATGCCAACGGACTCCACTATCAGAACCAACATCATGGGTGCCATATTTGACCAAAAAAAGGTTTAGGGAGCTGCTTCTCATAGTACCTGTGTTGCATATTGCTAAGGAAGCCCTACAGTTCAGATATTCCACTTATCAACAGTTTGATTAGGCTAGATACCACAGACACTCACAGACATACAAACACTAAGGAAGGGACACAACTGTGTACAGCTGACACACAGATATCACAGAAGCTGCATTCCATCACCTCCCTACACCTTTAAACCCACAAAAAGTTGATCTAGGACACATATATCATTATGTTACACACATTATAAAGGTATTATTATTAATAACGTAATAATAGTAATTATTAACTCCACCAATGGAGCTGTGTTTATTATTACTGTTACTGTCTCAGTGTTACTGCTGTTTGGCTTGGATATTCTTAGTTTATAAAGAAATACAATTGAATAACTGTTATATGGAGCTAACTCCATAAAATAATTCAAGGGTCCAAACACAGATGAGCACACATAATGGTACATATTTAAGTCAAAAGAAATGCTTGCGTTAACACGATTATATACTGTAGGTAACCACAAGCAATAAAATTTTTTTAAAAAAAGCCAAGAACTGCTGAATTACTTAATGAAGGAACTTTAACAAAACTATTCCATTACATGTGAACTTTACAACCAAATGTTAGATTTTTAAAAAAAATCCTCTTTTCTAAAACTATAATATCTCTGTTAACAGTAGTGCACTTATTGGTTTAGCAGTGCAACATATATGCAAGAAAATAATGCAGTCCACTTATCAAGATTTTAAAAAATGTTGTTTTTTTTCCTTTGAAATTGAATAAAAGAAAACTCATAGAAATTCATTGAAGGAAAATGATTAAATATTAAGCACAGGCGTTTTAAGAAAAATGTGCAAAGTAGCACTTTGTTTTCTTGAATCTACATGTGGCCTTTTCAAGACCACCGTATGCAGTTATTCTCTTAACAACTACGAAAGTGTTTGCTCATATCAACAAGCAAATCCTTCAGATTGCAGTTGCAGGCAGTTTTGTGTGTGTGTGTGTGTGTGTGTGTGTGTTTGTGTGTGTGTGTGTTTGTGTGTGTGTGTGTGTGTGTGTGTGTGTGTGCCGTGTGTCCTATATTGAATTTTAAAAAATTACACAATGATTCAAATATCAGAAATGAATGTAAGTGATGTGGTGCATGGATGACAATGTGTGCACACTAGCTTCCAAATCTATTCTGTACATGCTGTGTCTAGATGTTTAGAAAAATCCGGAATGTATGCTATTGTCTAGAACGTCCATCAAACTTGTGGCTTATCATGAAAAGATGTGATGTTTTGATGGCGCTACTTGCTTAGCTTCAAGACCTTATTTCCTTTCAAAACGTTTTGTGCAATTTTGAGCCTTTGGGGAGAGCCAATATATAAAGAGTAATGAATTTAGCCCACTCTTGCTAAAATAGCTTAGCAGTGGCTTTGAAGTGGTTATAGAGGGGGGTTATAGGATGAGGATTGTATTTATCTCCAAATTCATATACACTTCAAATTAAATCTCTCCCTCCCTCTACACTGTTCCAATCAACAAGTAGCCTAGCCCCCTATAATTTCCTCATCAAATGAAAATGGTGTAGGCTGCTTAATAACAACAATAGTTCAAGTGACAAATAATCTTTTAATCTACATCCCATAACAGTCAGATGCAAGTTGGGGAGCAGCAATTGTGAAGGAGAGCGTTAAGTTGAATATGCCAGCCTGCCATTACTGTGATTGTGATCGGCTGAGAGGATTCATCAGCAGACGGATTTTTCTTCTTTCTTGCGTTTTGAAATGGAAGAGGTCTACAAGCCTTAACAGTCTTTTAAGATATTAGTGGCAGTATATGCAAAACTTAACGTCCAAACATCAGAAACAAAGAAAAATATTTTTATCTGAAACACACTCCTAATTTAGTAAACGTAAGGTTAACCATCAAAATGCATGGACAGCAATTACAAAACTTAAAAAAAGAATATCTGTCACTGTCGCCACTGACAGGACGTTACATTTCAGCAAAATGACTGAAACTGGTACCTTGACAACAGCTGCAATATAATCCTTTAGTATTATAGGAATAAATAAAACCCACTGTCAAATTAATTAACGCTCGTTTTTTTTTAATTTACAGAAGAAGGCAATCTTGTGACCATCAGTATTTTTAGAGGGAATATGTTGCCCCACCCCAGATGATTTGTTGTTATTGTTGTAAATTATACCACAGTAAGCTTGGACATCTATAGTTTCCAAACTGGTCAATATGGGTTCACAACTGCCATGAATAATGTTTCATGGCAATGCACACACACACACACACACACACACACACACACACACACAAACACACACAAACACACACACACACACTCCCACACACACACACACACACACACACACACACAGACTAACGTACAGACATGAACAAGAAAACACATATGGACAAGTATATTCATCCAGAATGTCTACGCTAAAGGTGTGTTTATGTGTATGTGTTTCTTTCGTAGGCCTTTCGGTAGTGTTCAACACATAAATCAGTATTTTAGGAAAGCATACATTTAGAGGCCTGTAGTTAGGATCCATCCAGTAGATCAGTATCAAACTACTAAGCCTTAAGGCCACCATCTTTTTTTTTCTTTTAGAATAACAAAAAAAAATTTTTTTTTGGGAAACTTAATGTGCCAGTGTCTACACTCATTACTCTTCATACCTCAAAACAAAGAAAAGGAAAATCTAGTGCCATTTTATTTGTCATTCTTTTTGAAAGAAGTTTATCTATTAGTACTTATCCATCGGGGACATGCATTCGCATGTGGTCATTGAAGTGCTCCATTTGGTCGAACTTGGCAGGGCAGACAGAGCACACGTAGGTGGTCCCTTCTTGGCAGCTCGCCTCTGCGGCTACACCCACTCCTGTTCCAACCCCAGCCCCTACTCCTGCACCGCCACTCACTGGCATGGCGAGAGCCACCACTCCAGCTCCAGGCTCGGGTACAGTCATGGGGATGGGGATAGAGACAGGGCCAGGGGTGCCAGCGCCCCCCGACAGGCCCGTGATGCCGCTGCCTGTGCTGTGCAGGGCCATGTGTCTCTCCAGCAAGGTCTTGTGTGAGAACTTCTTCTTACAGATGTAGCATTCGTAGGACTTCTCTCCACGGTGCAGCCGCATATGGACGTTGAGAGAGCTCTTCTGGGTGAAGCGCTTGTTGCAGATGCTGCACTGGTAGGCTCGCACACCTGTGTGTGTCACCATGTGTTTGATTAAGTAATCCTTCAGGGAGAAAGAGCGCCAGCAGATGCTGCACTGGTGAGGCTTCTCACCTGGATATACATGCAAGACAAAAGAGTCGACAGGAGAGAAGACCAATTTTGAGCATGGTGGAGCACATCGAAGTCAGAGCTGTCTTCTTCTAGCACAAGAAAAATACTCTCCATTATTCAAGCCACATTAATTTCAACAGGTATTATTTCAATAGGCTACAGGTCTATGAAGAAAGTATTTCCGATAGTGAGCTGTAAATGCAGAACTGTGACTTAGGGAACCTAATAAAAATCCATAATTGCTGTGATGAATATAAAGACTCATTTAAGTGGAGCTTCAAGGGAAAATATATATAAAAAACAAAACTAAAGTATGAATTCATGTACGAATACAAACAGAACAAGTGGATGCATTTTTGTACTTTTCATTTGGAGACGTAAACAAAGCTCATTTCCTAATGTCTCTGCTAACATCGCAGGCTGTAGAATTGATAATCATGTTCATCTCGTTTTAACGAACAGAGAGACTGACAACAACAATTAATGCAGCTCGGTGAACCTTCTGCGCTGAATGAATTAATGTGCAGCTACCTGTGAATGATTTAATAAAGTCAATATACACACACACACACATATGAATATATATATATATATATATACAGTATACACACACACACACACACACACACACACACACACACACACACACACACACACACACACATATATATGCTTTTTTAACTGTTTTCTGTCATCCCCAGGGCATTGGGTTTGCATTTGATGTTGGACGGGACGGCAGCCATGGACCCATTAACTTTGCTGAACAATTGTGTTGTGGTTCATGTCTGTGTGTTGGTTAGCTTTAGTTATGTTGGCTGTATATTGTGTGTACTTTTCTAATGACTGTTAAGGGTGGAGTTCTTCTCACCCTCATCCCACATTAAAATGCGACATATCTCATCTTCCAAATTATCTCTGTATTACTTTTATAACAGAACAAAAACAATTAATGTCACATATGCATCTTCTTGCAGGGACAGCGAGGCAACGTCACTCTAAATCATAGTGACACACTGTTCGTTTTTGAGTAATATTTTTACAAGGTTGGGTAAATATAATCTGTCAATAGCTGCCGTGGGATGCTCAAACTCCCTCCATCTGACTGATCAATCGGTGACGTTCCTTTTCCCTCTCAATATGTCATCTCCCTGGTCCATGAAATTCGCCTTGAAACCCCATCCACTGGTGGTCGTAGCAGAGAAATGGGATGTAATGAATAATAATGGCTCTGTGAGTTGGCAGTTTTTATGAGATCATCTAATTAAGACGTATCTAATTATTTCTTTCTGTAATGATGATTTTTATGGGTGATGATTGATAAGGCTGTCAGTGGAAGAACAAAGCAGAGCACAGAGTAATAAGTCAGACTCGAATGATAAAAAGTTGCTAGGCAACAGTGACCTATAACGTGTGTGTGCTATACATGACGGTATACGTTCGATCCAAAGCGATCATTGTGTAAAGTTTCAGGCTTTGATCACCAATTCATGACGTGGGCACTTGTCCTCTACATCTAAACTACTGATAATTACAATTTACAAAGACTAAAATGTTGTTTGTTTTCAAGGTCAGCCCTGAATTCATCCATTCACCTCTATGTCACCAACACCATACACTAACTCCACCATCTGCGTGACGCGGTTCCTTACTATAATGGTAGGACTGCTGTTCTAACTAGGCAGTCAGAGACTGCAACATCCTGCGACAAACCTAAATTTAAAATTTTACCCTGACCTACTTGCATAGGTCAAAGATCAAAGCTGGTGCTCTGACCTACTAGCTTTGATCTACGGTCTTACTCACACTGACCCTCTCCCTCGTCTTTCTATCTTATCCAGTTCCTGAGTTTACAAAGTTTGAAATTTGACCTTGACATAGTTTTCTCAAGGTAAAGGTCATCATCTCATTTTCATCCTCTTTGCCGCCCAAGTAATGTGCTTTTTGTTTCATCTTTCTATCTGCAACAGTTGCAAAGATTTTTGGTGGACTAACGAATGGACGAAGGGACAGACACAGACAAACACACGAACACTGACAATTGCCATACATCACCGCTTAATATTAATGAAACTCATTTGTCTCACAATGCTTTTGCATCATGAAGAAGAATCAACTATTTATTCATAAGTTGCATGTATTAATATTAAAACTTTGCAAAGTTTTTCATACCATAAAAGGAGAAAAGACATTTATTTTTAACTAACAACTGTTTCTAAAGGGATGTGTTCTAACGCCAACATGGCAACCGCCGCCGTACTTTAACTGCAGACCCTGTGATAATGTAAGTGATGGTATTACATGTTAACAGTACATACAGTGAAGGAGATGTTGTGACTTACCAGTGTGGACAAACATGTGTTTGACGTAGTTTTGTTTAGCAGTAAAGGTTTTACAGCAGAGAGTGCATGCATAGGGCTTCTTCTCTGCCGAACCAACCCCGCCTACAGCCTGTTGCTGCTGAGCTGGCGCTTGCTGTACCGATATGGGGTTTGGAAACGATGGCATCGTAGGGGGTGGCACTGCCACAAACTGTGGCTGCTGTGGGCCAGAAAGGTAAAGTAAATGCTTGTTGTCTCTAGCCGGCTGTGTGGGAAATAGTGTGGGCAGGAAGGTGCTTCCAGCAGTGCCCATCACTTGAGAATTGCTGGTCACGGTGAGTGGCATCCTTAGATGATTGCTGGTGTATGATTCTGCCTGGCGCATGTAGTGCGGGGCACTTGGCAAGGACTGGGACATGACTGAGTTTGATTGGGGTTGCATCATGCTACCATCACTAGTGCTGTGGGACGTGTCCCCATCTTCTGTCTCCTGCATTTGCTCTGGAGACGAATCATTGACCTCTATATGCACTGGACCGCCTTCGCTCTGCTGGCTGTCCCCACCCATGTCTCGTCCGAAGCCCAGGTACGGCTGCTGCTCCCCAGCATCTGGCTCGGTGCTGATGGAGGAGCTCACCCCTGAGTCAAAACTTTCAATCTTTGATTCGCTTTCGACGCCCTCGGTGTGGTCGTTGTCATCTTGGCAGTCGGCTAGATTATCGTAGCAGGTGAACTCGTCTTCGGCTTCCTGCTTTATGTGCATTCCTTCTGTTTGTATGCGTACCGGTCGGGGTTGCTTGCGGCAGTGGGTGGACTCTGCTGTGGAGATGAAGCGATCCACCTGCTGCGATCTCTCCTGGATGCGATTCATCCAGGGCGGATCTTGAGACTGTTGGTCCTTCTGAGTGTTGAGAGCGGTGTCGTACTTTGATGGCATAGGGTTGATGAACAGGGGGTGCTCACGGGTGCCATTCTGCAGAGAGAGGCCAGGGTAGGAGTACAGTGGCGTGAACGCGCGGTCCATGTTCTGCTGTGATGTCGCTTGCATATAACCCGACTCTGCATCGCTGCTTGGCCCGGAGGTTCCTGACTCTGGTGTTCCACGAGGTGTTTCCTGACCAGAGTCTCCTGGTATAACGGGGAACCCCCCCGGCCCAGCCAGGCCCACATTCTGGGACACGATGCGGGTACACTCATCGATTACGGTCTTGATCTGAAGGATGCTGGCGGCAGTGAGGATCTGCAGGGCCTCTGACTGAGACACCCGCAGGATCCCACTGTACATAAAGTCAATCAGCTTTTGGATGGATTGCACCGAGACCACAGAAGGTATCTCAATGTCGCTGTAGCCCAAGAGCAGCTTGTCCTGAAAGAAGGGGCTTCCAGCGGCCAGCACGCACCGGTGAGCTCGCAGCATACTTCCATGGATCCGAACAGTCACGTCACAGAAGTGCCCACGGTTGCGCTGCTCATTGAGGGTCTCAAGTACAGAATTGCTGAAGTTGTGGAGGTTGATGTTATGAATGCGCTCGGTCATCCCCTTGCAACTGATGTCACCTGCAAAGCAGGGAGCAACACACCTGATTTGGTTACAAACACATTAACAGGCACACAACACAACCGGATTAATCACACCAGTAAGCACAAAATGAAGAATCCTTCATTATCCTCACGTATAGCAACGTTATATATTTGTAATATCTGCTTAAAAAATAAAAAATCAGTTAGGAGTAATAAAACAGCGTAAATGAATGATTAAATTTAACATAATTGTTATCGCTAAATGCACCATGAAAAAAGCTCACAAGAAAAAAGATTTCACTTTATGTTACACAACCCAACTCTCTCTCCCTGCCACAATAAATACACATATAGGATGAGTTACATCGATTATAATCAGACAAACGGTTGACTGGGGGACTCCAAATATTTCTTTTTTTGGGTAGCCTGTTCGTTCATGGTGTATGCCTGAAGTTTCTACAACCACCATTAGGTGGTGCAATGGGCTCAGAGGACAAGAGGCCTCTTTTGTTAGCCATGTGTTCACTTTGATGGCGCTTCCTAACTATCCTTGGAATACTGTACACCAAATGTGACCCAGCCGAACAGTCTGTGAGATAACTTCAGATGCAATTCCTTACAAAATTGGCGTTAAAAGAAAGAAAATTCCTCACCACCATGACACAGGTGGGAAGAGTGGGAATTATGCAAATTGTTGGGTTTCACTATTTTCTGAAAAATTCATTTATTTTGCTTAGAAACTTGCTTGAATATAATTCGAGCAAAGCACTTGACCTCACTTGCATAATTTTTGAATAAAATACTCTCAAGTGTAACAGTGCTAATTTTGATTGTGAGAACTGCAAAAAATGTTGCTGAAAATTTGACAAATAATTCCTTTACACTTCTCTGACAAGGGAATACAAATATGTATATGACCCACATGAAATTATTGAATCACACATAACTACTTTAAATGTGAAAAACCTTGAATGAGTGGAGAAATGCTTTATGATTTGAAAAGCGGTTATATTCTGAAAAGAAATTAAAATTTACAGTGTTAGCAGCAATAAAACGTCTGACAGCAAACAGACTCAAACAGATCCAAATGAGGAAGAATTCAGCTAGAATGTTTCACATCAGCAGCACAACGGTGTTACTACTAAAGATTATTATTCATTTCCAGCTAAGTTATTTCCAACATGCAACATTAGCAACAAGAAAGAATAAAAACTAGCACTCACAGTTAGATGACGTTTTGTTCAGAAGAAGCTTGTGTGGCTGGTGATGAAATGCGGGTCAAGCTTCAGTTTGCTGGTGGAGATGGCTGATCAGAGGCCGGGTGCTAGGCAAGCCTGTCACTCCTCTCTATCTAACTCATGTGTTGCTCTGCCACAGTGTTTGGAGAGGGAGAGAAAAGACAAAGACAAATCTTAATGCCTCATAGTGCCTCCTCAATACTGCCACTCCCTTAATGAACCCGGAGACACAGTAACACAATTATCAACCACCAACAAGCTGCAACAGATGTGTGAAGAGTTTCAAAAGAAAAGACTACAACGACGGGACGAAAAGACACTCCTGTGTGCGTGAGGCAATCAATGACAAAACAATGCTGAAAATAATTTTGTTATAAGAGCCTGCTCTTATCTCACTTATCTGTGCCGATGGGGGACAAAACCACACCCTTAAATTCCTCATAAATACATGCAGATTAAATATTTTACAAAATGTCTCAGTCACGCTTGTACAAAGTGCATGTTTTTTGAAGGGAATGTGTGTGTAGACATAATATATTTTCAAATCAACAAATTGAATAATACAGTACCCATCTAGAAGGAGCGCCAGCCGTTTCAATAATAGTAAAGGGAAATATTAGACACACAACGCATTCATTGAAAACACAAGGCAGTCAAAAACATTAAAACATGTGATGAGTGCAGCTCGGAAATCTTTACACAATTGCTTTCATACTGCAGACACTTATTCACAAGTTTTACCTCAAAGCTTGACAGAAAATTGCATAAAACAAACTACACTCATGGGATCATTTAAGGTCAGGCAGGCATGAAAAAAAAAGTAAAAATGTCTCCCTTACTAGTCCCACACTGGTCACAGCACCGTCATGCATTTCAACCAATGACGCTTTGAAAGAATTTGGAAATGAGTTTTGTGTTCGGATGTGCATATTCATCATTAACCGGAGTTTTACCAGTCTTCTCGCATACTATTTCTTTTTTTTTGTTTTCTTTTTTTTTTTGGAAACACAATAAAACAAATGTTTAATGGCTGTCATGCTGGATGCAACACGAACATCAAGTGCTCTCTGCAACATGCCAACAGCTCCAGTCTGCTGCTGAACAAATAGGACAGTCCCTTGAATCTGACCAGACCTGCACGCTTCTGTTGACATATTCTTTTACAAACGTCAGGTACTTTTAATGAACATATCTCCTGCTTTGGAAGACTGACGTAAAGTTTACAAAAACCAAACAAAACCAAACAAAAAAAAAAAAAAAGAAAACACCCTGACAAAGAATTTGCCTCCTAAAGGGTCAAGTTATGTTATATTAAGTGGTGAAACTGAATCTCTGGGAGAAAACCAGAGTCAAGGGGTTAAAGTCTACAAACCACAAGAGGTTCCTCTCCACAAGACCCGACTTGATAAACAAGAAACGTGCTTCTTTTCTTATTTCCATTTCAAATAATATATTTGATAATTAAATACAGACATGAAGAGTGATCACTACATACTAAAAACTGTCACTCTCTGGCACAAAAAAAAAACCACATTTGTGTTGGTCAAGGCATAAAACATAATTTACAGCTAAATCTTCGACCTTAATCTGAAAGAAATTTCTTTTCTGTCTTCCTTTACTCAAACATTAGCAATAAATGCTACTAAAACAGTACCCTACAGTGGATTGGGGCCAAAATAACGCTTTAAAAATAGGAGACAAAAGAATATTGAATAAAATTGAAACCCAATACATTAAACCTACTGCAGGTGCAACTTTGGCCCTCACCAAACCAAGATCATAGATCAGAGTTGACTTATTCAAAGTAAAAACCAATAAAACCATCAACGTTTTTATAGTTATCTCAATGCACACGTGCCAAATTCCTTGAAACCATTTACAGTGGCAAATATAATATCGCTTCTTTTCTTTTCCTTGCAGGAATTAGCTTGAGATCTAACCGTATTCTGATGCCACGGGCTGTTTCTTTCGTGGCTACTGTTAGACAATGCAAACACAAATATGTTCTGCCTCTGGCTTCCGTGGGCTACCCATGCACGTAAATCCACCTGCCAAAGGGGGTAAAGTGAGGTGAATGCTGGCAACAAAGGAACAGGCCAAGGGAAGCAGTTTTCAGCTGCCCAGACAGCCACTCACAACAGTGATTCCATTTTAGCCGTGACACAGTGGGTGAGCAGCAGCCAGTGCCTACCTGCAGTGAATTCTAATCAGCCCAGGGGTCTGTCTCCCTCCCTCCCTCCTGTACCCTGCCTTGGACTAAAGGGGCTGATGATCCTTCAAAATTAATTAGATCCTTGTAGGAGGCGGCCATTTTATTTCATTTCCTAGCACTCCACTAAAAAAAATAATTTTTGAACAAACTATAATTTGGGGCGTGTATTTTTCCCACCTCACATTAATCTCTTTCTCCCCGCATCTCTACCTGTTTCCTGTTTAATCACGCTTAAACTCTCTCCGTCCTTCCTTACATATCCGTCTCCCTCTCTCTGTCTGTAGACCCCTCCTCTTCCTCCCTCCCCACAAACCTTCCCCTGCACCCTCCGCCCCCCTCCGACTGCCTCCATACTCGCAGCTCTGCGTCTGCCTCTGTGGAGTTTGCTGTCAATAAATCCCCAGAGGTCAGTTTGTCTGCTGGAAATCAGACACAATGCTTCAGACCGTCAATGCAATGCATGCTCTGCTGCTGCCGCCACAACAAAGACTGGGGAGGGAGGGGAGGAAGAGGCGTGTGTGTGTGTGTGTGTGTGTGTGTGTGTGTGTGTGTGTGTGTGTGTGTGTGTGTGTGTGTGTGTGTGTGTGTGTGTGTGTGTGCGTATGTGTGTGTGTGTGTGTGTGTGTGCGTGCGTGTGTGTGTGTGTGTGCGTATGTGTGTGTGTGTGCATGTGCGTGTGTGTCTGCTAGTGGGGTGGGGGGGGTGTGAATAAAAAAATTAAAACAGGGAAATGAGGTTTGCAACATCACCAGCCAGTCTCCAGGTTCTTCAGCTGTCTGTATTCGTTGAAAAACTGATGAAATATTCTGCATCAAATTGAACATTAGTTAATCAAGGGTGGGGGTGGGGTAGGTGGGGATTCAGACATAAGAGGCCTGCTTATGAAAAGAACAGCATCAGCCATGTGAATAATATACATCTTGAATATGCAAATACTGCGTACAACACACACAATACAAGCATATATTGAAGGCCCTTGGTACATTTAAATCTGGAGACAAAGGGGCTACAGGACACTGAGAAAAGCTCATGTCTGTGCATGTGCACAGCGAGGTTTCACCAATCTGATGCAAAATTTTGTGTTAATTCATGTTAATTTAGATTAGTAGTTAAAAACCTACTGTCCAATCTTGTAATTATTAATTTCGATCACCCTTACGGCCCCAGCTGCATTAGCAGGAAAGCTCTGAGACGCCCTGTTTTAACAGTCTTGTTCAGAGATGTGATCTAATGTAATTCACAACACAACATGATGTTGGGGCTTGCAAAATCCAGTGACAAAGTGTCAATCTGTTGTGTGATAATTGAGGAACGTGTTCATTTCCACCCAGGTGACAAAACAGCACCCAGTTGTAATTGGACAACGCTTAAAACTTTTCCAGCAAAGAAAGGGAAAATTAAATTTAAGCCACCGTTAATGCGGAGGTGCCACAGCTCCCTGAGATGAGCGCAATTAAAACCGGATATTCACCTCTGCTCAACAACACTGCGTCGGCTGATAGAGTAATTTGGAGCGCCGTGCATCCTTTTACATTGGAGTGTTCGTCTTTGACACTGTGAAGCATTAACAGGTGAGGTAACTAACACGCTGAAATCACAAGCACTTCAGGCGAGTCAGCAGAAAATGCCTCAATATCTCGAGATTTAATTGATTTGTGTTAATGGCAGTCACTGAAAATAGTCGACAGGCAGATGTAAGCTGTCGTCAAGTTGGGCAAATATTTTTTTTTAAATTTCCCTCCTCGGAATGAAGTGGAATATTGCAATAGATCCGGTTAAATATTTCTAAAAAACTGATAATCGTTGCTTTACAACATGACATGTTTAAAGCAAGCTTCTTCTCAACAGTCACCAAAATGGAACACCCCCTTCAAATTTCAACTTCACAGACATAGAAGGGCAATTCTTCCTCTCACAACAGTTCCCATTTCAAAGTCCCCATCAGGGATGGTTTAAAAATGTGCAAAGAGTGTAAAACATCATTTGCTTAATTCACAACAGTATTGGGTTTTTTATTTCCCCTTCTTGTGAATGCTTTCTTCTTCGGTCGTAGCATCGTGAAGTAATTACAGAATACCACTGTAATGTTATGGCCACTGCTCAATTTAAATTGCTTGCGTAACCGTACGACGTTGCGTGTCTTTGTACACATCACAAACTGGTTGAAACTGCTGCTAACTTTATGGTTGTCTAAATTTAATTTCACTACTCATCTTTAGTTCTGCTGCCACTAAAACGTCTCAAATAGCTCAGCAGATCAATGCAATTTGACGCGAAGTATGACAGAATGTTTTAAAATAAATCCCAAAAGCAAATAACAATTAACAAAAACACACTACAATGCCATCACACAAGTCGAGGAGTATTAAAGTATTTTTGGACAGGACAGCTTGTTCAACTTTTTTATTTTTTTTATTTTTTTTAAAAGCACACCCACCACCACCCGTTACCCATAGCAGATCCATTGTCCTTCTACAGATGGGATGATAATCTATTTCTAACGTGATTTGTTTCAGTCAGCACAGACATTCATGAATGAGTGTTATCAGTAAACATTCCACACTGCATTTTATGAAGCATCTTAAAAGAGCATAGCGGACAAAAAAAAAAGCCACTGCTGGCTTACTGCCCTCAGAAAAATGAAGACAATATCTGCCTGTGGTGACGGAGGGAGGGGAGCCTTTAAAGAGAAATTTCTCAGAAATAAATGGCAAATAAATGGTCTTTTTACTAATGAACATTTGACCAAAAATAACCATGTGACTACTCATATGATCTCTCCAAAACACCTCCAACCCCTTAGGCAGATAATGCTAAATTCAAGAGTTATCATGCAGGCACAAGTGTCCAATGCTGTTGCCTCTCTATAGCTACTAGACACATCAAGGACATTCTGACTCTCCGGTAAAAAAAGGCCAATAATAGATCTGCATATACGTGCAGAGGTGCTCACATGGGGGTTCTGTCTGTTCCTGATGTAGCAGGACAAGGAGGGGTTAAGATTCTGAAAGATGGAGTGGACTGTGGAGAAGGGAGGGAGGCTTTGGCACCTTTTGTACCTCCTGAGTTTACGTCTTTGGAAGGTACAATCGGAATAAAGATTCTTTGTGCCAACTTACGAGAAGTTCTTGCAGTGTGGGGAACGCCGCAGCCTCCAGTCATGTTTAAAGTGAATGTACAGTCTGTTGGTGATAACAGGGACTCAAATGTACAGTATTTAGATAGAGAACTGGAAATATCATCAAACACAAGACAAAGATTTTTTTCTTCTAATCCAAGAGGCCGACTTTTTGTTACCCATATTTGTGATGCAAGTAAACGCATCACAGATCTCTTTTACACCAAAGTAAACACTTTTTAGTTTTTCCCAGAATGTCTACCCCCAATAACCTCTGCAGATTTCTTTTGTTTGTCAGAGGCAATTCAAAATACAACAGTCCTTTTCTTTTCTTTAATTTACATCCAACTGCCGGTAATAACCTTTAGCTTAACACAATACAATTACGCTTCATCTGCGTTAGAAACAAATTCAAATTTAATCAAACCATTCCAAAACTTGCTCAATTTTCTCTTTTCTACAGCAAATCAGTCGTATCAATTCTGCCTGACGGTTTAGACGCTACCTTTGTCCTGAGGAACGCCCCGAGAGAAATCAGGCTGAAGTCGGCTAAGCTTCCATAACAGGTGATGGCGATGTTCGAGTTTTTTTTACAAACCTTATGTGTTCACAACCAGAACCCAGAAAATACACAGTTTCTTTCAGGATCCCGTTGAACACAGGTTAAAAAAAAAAAGAGAGAGAGTTTTTTTTTTTTTAATTATTTTTTCTGCTTCTCTCGCTGTTAGGGATTCTGTTTAGTGATGCCAATTTGTGCCAAAAATCTTGTGAGCTGGAGCTGAGAGTCCTCGGGAGATGAATCATGTCTTAAGCAAAAGTATTTACTTCAGCTTTGTGCATCAAGCGGAATTAAAGTTGAGCAATACATGTGTCAACAAGTAAACACTGTAATACCATTCTCAAATTTAAAACACACTTTCTACCCCTCCAGAAAAAGCATATAGGACATCTACTGTATGTAACTGCATAAAGGACAAAACCTACACGTATGCTTGAATACACAACTTACCTGCCTCATGTTGTTGATCTCAGTAAATTCTTAAAACAGGCGTCTTCTCCATTTCATAGTCTTTACGGTGCTACAGTTCTCTACTCTGTATCAATTTTGGACCAATCAGGGGCCTTGATGTGAGCTGGACACACTTGAGATAACATGAACACAATAGCAGCCTGAGAATGAGCTGACATGTAGTCATTTCTACAAAACACACAATAACTAAATGAGAACAGACATTATGAAGCTAAACTTAATCAAAGGGAATTCCTTCAAGGTTACAGTGAGGATGTTCTTACACACATAGATGTAGGTACACACACACACACACACACACACACACACACACACACACACACACACACACTTAGTCTACGAAGCAAACTTCTAATCTCTGAGCCTCTGATTCGACCACCAGCAGCACATTAAGTTAATTATTTTATCATTTGAATGTGACCTCCGAAGTTCTGCACCACGTGTTCCGACAGCAGCTGCCGGAGAACAGCGCTGATGTGATCCGCACAGCCGCGCTCTTCACGCTAGCTGTTCAGTTTCTTTTTTGAGGGTTTTGCCAACATGCCGCCTGTTACCAACACAAACAAAATGGAAATGGTAAAAATGAACTTGGGAAAAAAGGTCTCATGACGTAACTCGTTCCTTTAACGTCACCTACACACGTCAGGATGAGTCGTTTCTCAGGTAGACAAATGATATCTACAGTATTCTGACCTTTACAGATATTCTGTGTTTATTTTAAGCCTTATATGGTGGCTCTTTTTTTTGCGTATTTATAGTTTGGCAAACTGTTGTGTTGTAGAAACAGATTAAACATGTCCCATCAGCCCATTTGACACATGACCCATCTAAAAATGTCATGCTGACACATTGAAACACAGTCAACCACGTATACACACTTTCGCCAAGTGCCAGCAACACTGGTCCACAGGTCAGCAGCCTAGTCGAGCAACACCAGTTAAATATAATGACTTAAACATACACCAGTTTTAAATTAGCCAAAGTTGGCACAAAGGAAGGATTTCTGTTAATCCAACAGGGAGGAGGTGCAATCGAGCCACACAAGGAAACTTTATCCACACAACACTGTGGAGCAAGATAGGCTTCTTATGAAAGGCAACTAAAAGATTTCACAAGAAACGACAGGAATCTCACCAGTTCTCCCCTTCTTGTATCAATTATATTCTTGGAGAGAGGAATTTTTAGATGCCTGGAAACAAACATAAGGCTAGGAATAGAAAGTATCAGGTAACATAAGGGAAAGTAAAGTTACATAGTGAACGTACCGATGGCCAAAGTTTACAGACCGACACAAACAGAAAACTATCAGCTTTGCCATCTCATCGACACCAGCCTAAAAGACTGGATCATGGTGTTAATGTGCACAACAATACCGTCACAAGGTTCATGCTGTACCAAAAAGAGGAAAATAGTACAGCAAGTATGCCTAAACTCTACAAAAAATTTAAATATACTCCAGTATTAGTATATTTTATTATTATTATTATTATTATTATTATTATTATAAGTATTATCATCAGTATTAGTATTAATCCTGTCAAAAGCTGCTTTGTGTTTCCCTGTATATAAAACTTACTCTGAATTAATTTTGTGGCTGTTTGCTCAGTCTTATTTTATGACCCACCAAACTCAGGAGTGACTTTTTCCAGAAACTGTTCCTGCCATCAGTTAGAGTGGTTCTACTGGTTCTATAGCATATTACAAATTGCCAACACATAACTTACCGTACCGGACTTTTAAAGTCTAAGGGAAAGTGTATTCAGCATTATTTTGAATACACTTTATTTTATGGTTTTATCACAAAGTGTTGCTGAACACTGCTTTACTTTCTCCTGTGTTCTCTGATCTGAGCCATGTGCAGAGAGCAGAGTCCATTCTGCACGGTCACCCATCAGCTCTGTTTATGGCGTTCGTCCGTCTTCATGGCGTTACTAGTGCACATGACGTATTGGTCAATGTGACGTGTTATAATGTGATACGATTATTACCTTTGTTGAAACAATCCATAGCTTGCAGGCCCGTCAGCTCTTTCTGGTGACATTACCAGAAGAACCCACTTCACCTGGCTATTTTCAGCAGCTCCTTTCATAAATGTGCTTCTTCTAAATCATTTGTAGTGCCGTGATACAAGGAATAAAGAACTGGAGGTGGTTTGCATGTTATTATTTTTCAATTATCTTTATGCATCAGTGTTTTATTAGTGTACCGTCAACGTCTTTGGTTACCTCTGTGAGCATGTTTCTCTGTTTATCTGTTTGTTAGCTCAGGAACCTGCCCAGGGTGTTGGCCTACCTTACTCTAAATGCATGTTGGGATACACTGAACTGACCCTGAGCAGACGTAAGAATAAAGACCGTTTGGGTGAATGAACCAATGTTGTGATACCAGCCAGCAGCATTCTGCAACGGTCAAAATCCATGAAAGACACTTAGTCTGAAATCTATTCACATCAGTTCACCTATTCATATAAATCATAAAAGAAAACTAAGGTACATGTTAGCTAACATAGCAGCTGCTGGAAGGCACTTTCTTAAAATTGAAAAACAAGCCCAGCAACTTTGATAAAAGAGAATTTTTTTTTACCACATTTGTTTGCCGTTGAACAGGTTCAGTGTCGTTTACCTTTCTCATGTGGACAAACCGTCATAAATCAGTCAAAGAAATTAATTTAAAAATTCATTTCTTTCTTTAAAACAATAGGATGTGAAGCAGAAATAGGAACAATTTGCAGCATCTTGAAAAATCTATTTTGACGTCAGCCTTTATCAAGTTGTTTTCAGGGACCTACATTGTAGAGAATGTTGGAACAGACCTTGCTTTCATTTTCATAAAAATATTAAAATTCTTTTTAGAAAGAGTTCTTTCCAAAGAAGCATTGTCTGAAGGTTATTTCCTGCAATTGTATTTCAATAACCTAATGACTGATGAAATACACGTTTCAGATTCATTGGACATTATTAAAGGTTCCAAAGATCTTCATTTTCTTAATAAAAATCAATAAAAATACGACTGGGTAGATAATTCCCCCTAAGTCGAATCCTTTGCGATCGCATGCCAATGTACCTCGAGTAAGACTGTACACAGCCTTAACATTTGGTAGCTGCGAGTGCTGTTTACTGGCATGAGGCTTCTTAAAAAGTCTTTCCGAAGCCAAAAAAGAAGCAGAGACACAGCTCCCATTCTCTCTAAAATAGTTTCAAAAGTTGCTGAAGACCCTGCTGCATTTCTTATTTCCTTAAATTCTCCTTGGATACGATTCTGTTCGACTAGGCCGTGATCTAACCATGACTTGTAGAAAACCATATGGGTAGCAGGGTGAACTGAGGACACACACACGCACACACACACACACACCTTGGCAAACATACAACTTCGCTATTAGAATCCAGGATACATTTTTCTCATCAGTTGAATGTCTGGGCCTGCTGTGCGAGTTAAAGAAGACAGAATACATATTAATTTTAGGAACTTGCTTTTGTCATGAGAAAATAAAAGTGTGTATACAATTCCAGAATGCTTTCTTGAAGCAAACAATGACTATGATTAATTTTTGTGCTCTTTCAGAGCGATGTCGGTTGTACAGTATTTACTTCATTAGATGATGTGTGTGTGTTTTACAGCTGTTGGCTTTTAATGTGAAGTATTAAAAGAGCAGTGCAAATATAAAGAAGCAAGGATCGAGTCTGTTAGCAATTTGAGCAAGGATAATGGAAACACATGATGGCACACACAACTGGATTGTGTTTGCACTGTCTTTATGTGTACTAAAAATTATAGTATGAGCACATAGATTATAAACTAAGTTAAGGTTTAAAGCAATCTTTACTTTATAAGATGAAATGGCATCTTATAATATATAATTAAGTATAATTAAAGCATTTAAAATTTTTAAATAACAAAAGTCAAGATTCTATTAATTCCGCAGATATAAAGCATTAACAAGAGTATGAAAGTGTCTTGTGTGAGAAACTTACATTTATATGAAAAATATTCAATACCCAAATCTAAAACAATGTTAAATATAGCAATATGAGCATTGAGGATAGCTGTGCCTCATTAACATTTACAGGTTTGTCACCAAACAAAAGCTTCCTGACAAAAGTACATTCGCAAATACTTAATCTGTCTGCTTCTAGTACACATTCCTGTGATACTTGCAGGGGGGCAGACTCCTAACCAAAAGTAGTTTTTTAAAAAGAAAATCATGCCTTAAAGTTTTCAGTTTGTCAGTTTTCAAAATGCTGTTAGCTTCAAATGTCTTTGGCTTTATGGCGGAGTTGTGCAAAAATCCTTTTTATGACCAACTTTCAGATTCTGACTGCCAGTTCTCTGTTTAAGGGGGATTGTTTTCAAAATTCCTGCTGTTTAAACTGTCAAATTGAGTCGGGTTGCACGAATATCAAAAAAATAATACTTATGTAATACTATGTTATTTCCCATTGTTTCCTTGGAGATGAAAGGAAATCACCACTTCTTACAGTAAGAGAGCTATCTGTGCTGTTTGAGGGAGTTGTAGGGAAAATTTTCTCATTAATTACCATAAAAACAAAAAAACCTGTGAGATTTCTCAATTGGTCTTGCATTTGTGTGGTATTTTCAAGAATAAAAAAAAAATCAAGGAAAGAGGAGCACGTTATGTGTGAAAAAGGTGCTTTGTGGGAAGAAGATCCAAGCCAGCTAGTCAAGGAGCAGCTCATCTGCCAACATATTCCTGTATGCAAGTTCCAGGCACCACCAAAGGTAGAGTTAGTGTGAAGGTATTCATCGGGACCACCAGAAAGAGATATATATATATATATATATATATATAAAATCAAATACCACAAGAGTGACGTTTTGGGGATATCGGAGTTTTCTATGGTAACTAACTAGGTGCTAAAGCTAAAAATGCTGCAAAACACTTGCAATGAACATCAGCTGAGAAACTTTATACTTCATTCACAGTCAAAATCAAATATTTAATCTGAAAGTATAATAAAAGCTGAAAGGCACATCTGTGTTTAATTATAGGACCAAGTATTAACTTTAAGGTGTGCACCTGAATTCAGTCTCAGTTGGCAATAACATCAAAGACGAGCCCTAGTCCATGAGGGAATATTTTTCTAATGACTATCATTCAGAAACAAAAAAGAGAAAAGAAAAAATATGTCTGAGGCCAATGAAAGCCAAGTGATTCACAAGCAGTGTGACTTTCTGCATACAATCCACAAAGTGGCTCCTAATTTCAATGGAACTCTACTGTATTCCCAAAATGGCTGCCAAAGATGCTTAACTGGGGTAGACAAAGTACCAGAAGAAGCAGGTACATATTTTCTAAAGCTTTTGTCAAAATGAAGACAAAAAAACCCAAAACCCTCCTTGGAATGTTAAAATTCTAAACTATTTTAGTTTATCTTTAAAATAATACTGTATTATTTCCCTTGCTTAGATTTTCAACCACAATGATACCCTCTAAATTGAAGTTATATATTAAAATAACACCAATAACAATGATAACACACAAGATGAGAATAAACAACCCTGCATGAACCAGCGGACCAAAGTGAATTCTGCTCAATATTACATGTTATCTCCAACCTCTTCCATTCTATTTTCAGTCCTGTCCAATAAACCAACAAAAGATCTTTTCAAGAGGGTTGCACTGAAACAAAAGAATGAATGCGTACACATTTAATTATGTGGGTTATGGGTCACTAGGATTACCTGATCAAATGGTGCAGATGGCTGGAGAATGTGGGAATAAAAGCAACCGAAATTGTGGCATTGTAAAACCTTCAAAGAGATATCTGATTTATTTGGGCAGCAGTGTCTTTGCTGCACTTAAATTTTTTTTTTTGAATACTGACCTGCCATCTGTGTGCATGTAGAGTACAAGATGATTGTTTTTTTTAACTTCCCTTCCAAAGAAGCACTAATTACATTAGTGCAACATGCTATGCTTACACGTTTACACTTGAATAAATTGGAATAATCAGAAGGGAAGAACCCCCCCAAGTGACTGAATAACAAAATGGTCCTGAACTTGTTTCAAAATAGAATTCTGTGGACACCTGATGTCAGTCTGTTGGTCAGTAGTGGATTGGATGTGGAAGGAGGGTGACAAACGTGGCAAGGATGATGGTAAAGGATGATGAAGCAAAACTAAAAATTGGATTGATTGTTGAGTGTGGATTAACTGAAACCCAACCACCAGCACCAGCACCACCTCTCATCTGGGAAGGTCTGCTGTTTATCTGCTGTGTCTCCTTCATATAATAATGAGTTTCCTTGGTCGGCAGACATGCTCTTAAATATTCATCAGTCATGGGTGGGTTTAAGCCGTGACACAGAAAGCAGGACGGACATGGCTGAAACACAGTGAATATTAATGTACATGTGGAATATATACATCTAAATACTTATTACTGTCCTCACTGATGAAACTGGGCACCACATAGTCTGTATTACAAACACTTCCAATGCACATAATAGCTGCCTCTCTTCCAGCAGCTATTGTATACCTCTGCTCTGATGAAACGAGTTTTTAACGTGAAGCCTTGGTGAGAGCTCACTTCCAAAGACGAGTACCCTCCAATTCATCAAACAATAAAATGTCCGAATGTACAGTTATTAGCTTTAAGTGGAGTTTCTTTTCAGATGAAGGGTATCCCATGCAGTACCCTCTTTGTGACAACACAATTCTCACTTTACTCACCCACATGCAGCCTGTCAATCAGTATGCTCCAATTCATGGGACTGATCTACTGTCTAACTGTGTCCAGCTGAAATCTTCCATCAAAGTCAAATACTGCTTCACGTTCAGCTCACTGTTTTCCAAATGTGTCCATTCAGAAAACAAATCATGGGCAGCCAGCAATTACATAACCGAGCCTATAGGATTGCAGCCGTATTTACACTGTGGAAACATTGTGAATGAAGGCAGAAGAGATTAAGCGATCACAGCAAGATTGGAAAGGAACGAGCGCACAATTATGTGTTTAGAAAGACTACACACACACACACACACACACACACACACACACACACACACACACACACACACACACACACACACACACACACACACACAGGTGCCCATCGACAGATCACGTCTGCGCTAGAGAAACCTGGACCCAGCGACGCGCTCTCCTGCCCCCCACCCCCACCCCCACCCGGGAACCGGCCTTCTTGTTTTGTGTGGACTTGGCGTCTTCTGTAAAAACGTGTTAACACGCTTTACACCTGCACACAACTTACCGGCGACTCTTTGGCCGTTAATGTAACAGAACGAGCGCTTGAGCAGAAACCGTGTGTGTGTGTGTGTGTGTGTGTGTGTACGTGTACAAGTACGTGATGCGTTATTACTGCCTTCATCTGACAAAGCCAAGCGATTTGGGACAGCGTTCATTCGCGACACATACACTCACGCGTACACACACACACACACACACACAGAAGCGCGCACGCACGCACTCACACACACACACACACGCTTGCACGCGCTCTCTGCCCTCTTTCCTAGTCTCCCTCATGGACGCGCTCGACAGCGCTGGGATAGATGGAGCCGTAAAGGAAGAGACTGACATATTGCTACTGCCCGTTGCCCTTTGGGTGAATTTAGGGGGAGGGGAAAGAGGGGAGGGGGGATTTCTCGTTTTATTTTATTATTACGTCAACGCAGAATATATCCACGTATTTTTAAGTTTATTCAAGAGGTGAGATACCATCTCTAGCTGCCATATATGAGCAATACGAAATATATCATGAGTTGCTCATGAATATTTTGCAATAAAATGTCTCAAACGGCGCGCAGGAAGCGTCTCTTGCAACTTTAATTACACCACAGCGTGAACTCATATCTAGGCCATCCTTTACCTAAAACATCCTCACGCTTTACCATACTGAGGGCTGTCAGTTCAAGCGGAATGCGACAATTAAAGTGTCCTTTCATTTTAAAGAAATATGGCATCAAAGTCCAATCCAGAGTCCCGCTGGATTTAGTTCTAATTTATCAGAAACCGAACCTTCAGAATTGTTTTACCTTCAGACGCAATGTGAAGCAGCCTTTCTGCGCCTGTTTAGCATATCTTAATGTTACCCCGTCTCATATGTGCCACGCCGGGTAGATATTAATTCATAAAATATAGGCTAGACATCTGTCTGAGTACGAGTGCGGTGAGCTGCTGATGTTTGGCCCATCGAACCCATTTTTCCGGCAAGTTCAACAAAACTGAAACATATATAAGAAACGGGTTTCTGGTGAGGCGACGATTTCGTAATATCACTATAAAACGATGAAGGAAGCGTGTTTCCTCCGATTCAAACATTTGACCTAAAAGCCAAGATGCGCACGTCGGATGCCACAGTTGTTCCGGGCTCACAGTGTGGAAAAACGTGAACAAAACAGCCCGCGAGCATCGCTGAAGCTGTAGCTTCAGGAACCGGACCCGTGGACGCAGTTTGGCCAGTATTGTTCTCAAGTGTCTACCCGGGTCAAATCCGAAAGTAAAGCGCCAAAGGTAAAGGGGGCATGTTTGAGAATAATGACAGATGGGTAACTTGCGTCATGCCCGGGCAGCCGATTTGAAATGGACAACAAAACCTCTGGCAGCTAAAACGGAGCGCCCCTAACATGAGGGACTCGTTTCACTTCATCTCGTAAGCTGCCGTCATTTGTATTGAATGTCTGAGATCCGCTACAGAATGAAGTTTCCGTTTATGTAAAGCTTCATATTTGGTTGGTAAAGGCAGCTCCAACTACATGGAAGTCAGAGGCATTTTACGCGCATCACCACAGAGTCAACGAGTATGTTTAAACATCTTATTTGATAAATTCCTCTTATTTCTCACCTGTGACAATATGGTTACAGATATTACACTGACCCATCCCTTTTCCTACTTTTCTCTATTTCTTACCTGCACTTCGAAGCTCGTTCAAAAAGTGGCAACAGCGTTTCCACGGATCCCTTGATTCCCCCCGACGAAGCGCGTTCTTTAATATGTTCCTTTACTTTGTTTCATTTCTCACTTCCATCTTCTTTTCATCTCATCAATAAACACACGCTGCAGCCTACCTTCATAGAGCAGCTCGGTTCAAGTGTGCCCTCCCATTTTTTAACTATACATCGAGTACTTTGAGGGGTGGTGGTGGTGGTGGTGGTGATGGGGGGTTGGAGAGGGGGGGGTGGGAGCAAGCAGGCACGCCTTTTTACTTAAAGCTGCCATTGGAAGAACAGTACACTGTCTTGGTTTGGATCAGAAACCAGTCCACATTATGGCGCCCTATTCGCAGGGAGCTGTGTGGGACGGGGAAACCGGCTCCATTATGGTTCCGTGGAAGTAGTGGGTTATAGTAGCCTAATAGTAGTTGTAGTAGCAGCGTTCCTCCTTCTCGATGTGTCTAAGTTTCCTCCTGTCTCATCAGTAAACGCAGCTATTTCATAAATGGAAGTTATGGCGTGTCACAAAACCTGTTAAGCACAGGGATCCAAGCCGTCTCGAGGCGGTCACACCTTAACATTAACTATACAGAGAGAAATTTATTCAGAACTACGCGTTATATTGTGTGGGCATCACGATCCGGTGTTCAAATACCAGCATTCACAATTGTGAATGAAACGTATCCCCAGTCTGGATGAAAAGAACAGGGGAATTGCCAGTTAAACGTCCATCAGCCGTCTGAACTTTACATTGGACGCCGCCTCTGCCAGTACCGTCATCCAGCTGCTCCGCGGCTTCTGATTGGACATCGGAGGTGTCAGTCACCCCCGGTACCAACAAGCTAGATTGTCTGCCCTGTCTTCTACTTTCTACGCATTTCTATTTTCTCATTTATTTATTTTTTAACGTCCCGAGCTGACCTCGAGGTAACGAGCAGGGAAAAAAACCGTGTTGGTCCAGCCGGCCAATCAGATTTAGTAGAGCGATTGCTTTTTGTTCATATTGTTGTTGATTTTTTTGTCATTATTTAGCGCCTTGAGACATATCCTGGCTGGCATAGAATAGAGCAGTAGTGGGTCATGCGAGACCCCCACCCACCCACAGCCTTAATGCCCCCTCCCTGTCTAGACAGTGACAGGTGTGCGTGTGTACGCACACGCGTGTGTGTAGTTTAGATCAGAATAATGAACCAGGCTGAAGTTTGTGTCTCGCGTTTTTCCGTGTGTAGTTTACTGGTGAGACTGCTCAGCCCAACCCTTACTAAAATACGCTTTTACTGACAAAAGAGGTCAACTGAGGTTACACTCATGCAGCCCGTTTGATACTAATCCACCGAGCCGGCTTCCGAGTTGCCGCGCACAGGTGTGAAAGACTATTTTTTCTTTAAGCTTAACTCTTGAACTTTGATTTCTCGGCCCTCCAGCAGCTGTATAAGAGAGGCAGATGTGTTCCTTCAGATAATCGCCATCTCTTTGAAGGACTCATGTGTCTAGTTGTGCGCGTACCGTGGTGAATACCCAGGACACTCGGTTGGCTGTGCGCGCCATCTGCAGGACTGCGACGTGGATTAATACCGCGGGTTCAACGGAGGACACCCTTCCGTCACTGCTTTGACCTACATTAACCAGGAACACCGTAGGAACTGCATAATCGGCATTAACACGTTGCTTTTGCCCGACAGTGCAATGCTGCAAGTTTCCAAAATGATTTGATAAAAGTTGGAATTGTAATATTTTATAAACAGAACGTTCAGACGCGTTATAACAATGTGGCGCATGCCTTCCGGGAACTGTACTTTAGATTCGCTTCATTATCGTGGCCCAAGCAGCAGCACGTGTGGGGAGGATTGAACGGAGAGAACATTTTGTTTTACCGCAGGAACGAGAGCTTAGCGTATTTGACCGGACGCATTGTCTCCACCATAAGACGCAAATCTAAAATATGCTATTTTATTTGAACATATACTTTTTTTCCCCAGAGCTTGTTGGTTACTATGTGCTTCCAATTTAGCAATTCAGCGCAATGAAATGAAGCATTTAAAATTTAAAACAATTTACGCTGCAATACATCCTTTTTCTTACTTGTGCCACATCTATATCAAATTAAATCAAACATGGAAAAATACAGCAGGGAAAGCAGAGCAGAAATATAAAGTCTCCATAAATATAGCTGACATGTTTATTACTAAAATTTTTGAGGTTTTAAGCTGCGAATAGAAAATGAGGGATTATAATAAATAAAAATTAGGGTTGTATAATAAGAGGGAAATCGTCACTGGGGATTGTGAACATCCTGGAGCTGTGTCACGATATAAAACAGTTAAAATATGATTAAAACACAATTAAAATAAATGAATAATTTAACTTAAAATATTTAGTGGCAAAATTGGTACGCGTTTGCTCGTAGTGTTAGTGGAAGCATTTCAGATCACGAGAATACTGTCTTGAAAAAGAGGTAAAGGACCAACAAAACAATGCAACAATTAGTATAGTATTTTTTTTATCTAATGTTTAATCGTATTAAAGAAAAACAAATTATCTTTCACAAAAAATGATGTTGGAGCTGTGAAGGATATTAGAAGATTGATTATTTTTAAATCCAGCAAGAGTTTTTGTGGACATCGATTTGGAACAAGATGTTCCCACTCAAACTGAGAACACAGGCTGGGTGATTGTTGGATTTGAACACCTTTGACTGACAGGCTGAAATAAGTTCAAGTGCAGCGCTCCTATTCATTACTGATAAATCCCTCATTAATTTTCCTGCTGATAAATACAAAAGTAAAACTTCTTATAACAAAGAACAGTTTAGTTTAAAAACATTTAAACAAAAAATAACAATCAAATTTGAATTTAATTTGTTTAGACATGACTGTTGCATTTGGAACTAACATTGCTTGTAAAAGAGAAGCACTTCTGTAATTAATATTTTATGATAAAACTCACTTCCTGCCACAATTAAAATATTCTCATGGGTGCCTTTCAGGAATAAACTATAATTTCACACTGGCAGGCCTAGTCTTGTCACACACAGCCTAAAATGTAACCAACAGAGGGCAGCAATTTGACTTGTCCTAACACATTTATTTGTTTAATCTCATTTATTGTGTTTCTGTACTGTTTACATGCAGGGCTTTTTTATTTCCAATGACCTCTAAAAGTCTGCAGGGGTGAAGGATTTCATCACTTCTATAAGAATTTTAGAGTAAACATTGTTTTTTTGGTGAAATCTAACAATGTACTGTGTTGGAATGAACAATCTGTATGTTATCGTACAGTTACATTTACCAAAATATATCAGTATAGTTTCTGTTCTAGCTAACATTTTAATATTCAAATCCATTCATTTGTGTTTTTTCTAAACTGCAGTGTTCTAATTCATGCAAAGTGACTTCCCTACAGGCTATTTGTTACAGACAGTCTAGACAAGTCATTGCAGGTCAGATAGTAACTTGTGCAAACTGATTTAGGACAGGTAGAAATAGTTCTCGTTTAATTTGCTGTGTAATTAAAATGTTATATCATTACAAAATGTGCTGTCTCATGCCAGTTTTTTTAATCTTGTTTTAATATATATGAAGAAACAAGTCTTGTCACTGCACTGCTCTGTTTATTATTTCTCATTGTTTAAATTTTCATCTTTTCTCTCAGTGTTTCAGTTGGAAACGTTTAAAAGTTTCATTTAAAGTTTCTGCCCCAGGTAGCAGTTTGACATCATATTTAGTTCCTCTTAGCTATAGATATTAGCTTAAGGCATTCAGAAACATTGTCTTAGAATTAGAGTCAATGTACAAAAAGTAGAAGGAAATTTTAAAAAATGATAGAACACTTTGGCATCCTGGGAATACTACAGCCATATACAGTGTGTCGCCTGCTGTATGCAACGCAGGAGTTCACTGGAGTGAATCTATATTTGGTCCCATGTTGGAGTGTCGAATATTTACCGTGACCATATTTGTGTATGGAAAACTCTTTTACAAGACTAATAAAAATGTCAGCCTTCCACACATGCAGCAGTGTGGTGTGGTTTTGTGTTCCTGTTCGTTGTCACACACAGTCTGCATAAACAGGCTTGTAAACCTGCTGAACCTACCAGCTTGGAAACACCACATTTCATTGTCACCATCGAATATTAATTTAGTTCATCTCAAGGATGTTTGGGATTAGAGTTGTTTTTGTTCTTGCTTGACAACATTGTGTTGCATCTTAACTGGTTGTATAGTCCATGAAAATTTCATTTTGGTGTTCATAGATGCCAAAAAGTAAGATACTGTACTCATTGCTGCTCTATCAGACTCAACCACAAAAATTTCAATAGAACTTAAGTTGTGTCACACCTTAAAACTAAAGTATGTTCCATAGCATTTGTTTTCATTATAACCTGATTGAAGCTTCCTGGCATCCTTTTACAGGTGTGTTCAGTGACCTCAGTCACATTCTGTAAAAGTTGCACACATAATGGTTTGGAGCATATAACAAGGAAAATTACTGTGTGTGTGTGTGTGTGTGTGTGTGTGTGTGTGTGCGTGCGTGCGTGCGTGCGTGTGTGTGTGTGTGTGTGATGTTTTGGATGCCGCCCAGCACCAACAACCACGCCGTTTTCTACTTCATCATACTTCACATAGTTTCAGTTATAAAGAAACAACAGGAAAGAAAACAGCTTTGTCTTGTCCTTTTGATTTCTCATGTTCTGGGAAGATAACATGAATGGTCATTCAAAGAAAAATCATGAACAAACCACTAACAGCCTTTTGTAATGCATAGTAAGTTTGCAGCAAAGCTCGCTTCTCAGTTTCAAAACTGGCTGCAGGTAGACACTTGACAGTACAGACAAAATCACTGCTTTCTTAGATATGCTTCTTTTTTTCAGTCATTTGCTCTTTGGTCTTAATTTGTCAATTATTGAGCTTAAAATAACTTTTTTTGTTGCTGTGCAGTATGTCAGTGACAACATTAGTACTACATGTTTCACTGAAACTCCCATGAAGTGATCACAGACAAATCAGATGTGAAAGAAAACTTTTTTTTTTACTTCTGTCTAGGTGTTATTAGACTGTAAAGAAACTACAGACTTGTACTTATTCAGGAGACCTTACATATTTCAGATGTGGGACATACTAATATGAACTAATAAATACACAGGTACATGTATTGATGGCTACATTTATGTACAAATATCAGATTATTATGTGCAGTATATAGTAAATGACTTGAACTCACAGTATTCTGTCACAGGGATGACAACAGGAGTAAGACCAAAGCCCTGCCTTGTACTTACCTTTTTTAGGAACACTAGGTGAGATAAATGAGTTATGATAATTCTGTCTTATCATGAACACAGTCCAAGGGGTATAAGTGATTAAAGGGCTTCTTTCAGCTCACCAGGGGCCCCGTCTGTCAGCCTCGTCGCTGCAATACAACTGTAACGAGATTTCCCAAAAAAATTCTTCCTCAACTCTATATTATGAGACTTCAACCTTACCTTTATTTTGCCAAAAGCATCAAAATACTGCATGGTAATTATGACTGGGTGGTGATGGCAAGTGTTATGCAGATGTCAGCTGTTAATGCTGTGTTATGTAAATCAGAGTTTTAATGGACAGCTTGCCACGGGGTTAAAAATCAAAAGAGCTCAAATTAAAGGTAAAAAAAATGTTACTTTATGTAAAGGATTTTCACAGTGAGCTCCAGGTGTTTGTATGCTGCACCCAGGGAGTTACTGGCATTTACCACCCATTGATTGCCTTACCTGAAACTTTGCCAAGACGTTCATTGTTGATTGTCTGAATAGGTGACTGAAACTCGGTGACTGAGTTTGGGCATTAACAGTTGGTACGAGGCATGTGAACAATGTCACATCAATGCAAGGCATGGAGTATGGCATCCTCCCTTTTGTCGTGCTGTTGACTAATAGTCACCTTATTCATCTTCCTCCCACCACCAAGGTTTATCACCAAACTCTACTGTAACTGATTCTTATGGCTGGGAATAGAAGCTGAACCTCTGTTGAGTGTCATTGTGATGGTACTTGGATGAAGTAAGAAGTATAAACTTTTGTACTCTACAACACATTGCCACATCCTCCATCTGCAGAGTATTTTTGACTTGGTATTTACATAATTATCATCAGTGGCAGTTATGCTTTTGCCTTGAAGCCTTTGAGGCTTGTGGTTTTGGCTAGTTAATATTATGGTATGGTATGTGAAGAGTGGAACCACTTATTAATGTTAAACAAGTATTTGACAAGTCATAAATTATCAGCACAAATAAAAACCTTAAAAACCCTAAATGTTCCTTTTAATGAACAAATGATGAATAACAACAACATTTTTGGGTGTGGCTTGTTATATTTAGCCTTTTATTTATATGCCTATTTGCACGATTGGCATTCCCCATTGGAACATTAAATATTCCTTAATTTGGAAAAAGAATTCAAATACTCGTCTGTATGAATTTGCTTCAAGGGGTGGATAATTTATTTAGATTCTGAGGAATGCAGTTAGGTGCTCTTTTTTCATCTTGATTCTCACGTCAACTTCGATTAGAAAATCTTCCCAGCATTTACACAAAGTTTTCTCTCTCATGAATGAAAATGTTTGCCATATCATCACTTAAGAAAAGGATGACTTAGGCCATTGCAGCCAGCAGACTCAAATCAGGAGAAGCATCTATCCTGACTTGTTGAATTAGTTTTCTTGTTTTATGTCCTATTGTGACAGAAAAGGATATAAAGTACTGTAGGTTAAGATCCATTAAATATGAATAATGCCAATATTATCATTCCCTCCAGGAAAAACACTTCCCTGCAATGCCCTGGTATCGCTCTACTGAAAGACATCTGGAAAACATTGCTTGGATTTTTGTTTTGTCTTTAATCTACTTTCCAAAAGTGTCTAATCTTGTTACCAAGTAGAATATTGTCTGACAGGCTGATTATGACAAAGGTTTATATCCTTCCTGTTGTCCTTACCAGACCACTTCTGCTTCCTTGAAATGCTGGTTAGCAGAATTTCAGCTGCATCACATTCAGACATGTTGTGGTAGTTGTTGCTCTACAATATTTACATGTTATTAACAAACACAAACTCTAAAATTGACGTTATTGTGCTATAGGTAGCTCATAAACACATTATTTTACAGCTTCCCATGTTGGTTAAAGGTTTCCAGAGTCAGCCAAACAAGCAATACAGTGACATGAGCTTTACCTGAAGCAGCTCCTGGAATTACAGTCATCAATCATTCTAATGTTTCTACCTGTGCCCAACTGTGACGTGTCAATATGTTTTCTGTGTGGACTGCCCTTATTTGATCAGATTAACCACAACATGACCACAGGGGAATGCACAGTGAGTACTGCTTTCCATTTAATAATATTGTTTTGTCACCATGAACAACATTAAAAGCCCATGTTATAAAGTAAAGTCAGACATTGAGTTTACAGTATGTTAAATATAAACCGATGTAATGTACTACTGAATATGACCAGGAGGTGGCGCTCAGGTCCATATAAATGACGACTCGTTCAAATCAACCAGACACAATGACCGCACTTGTCTGTCTGTCTATCTGTCAATCCGTCCGTCAATCCATCCATCTATCCATCCATACACCCATCCATTGATTAATCGATTGAATATATTTACACTTCTGGACTCCCGGCTGCTTAGTAATTGCAGACGTTGGGGGGGGTGGGGGGCGTTCATCACCATGAGGACAGGTCAGTGTGAGCGAGTCAGCTCTACTGGTGCTTGTCAGCATAACAAACAGCATTCAGGGACAACTGTAAACGAGGTGAGGTGGACGATCACACTCGTGTTCAGTGGTGATTGGACTGAAATGTGTGATTCCAGAGTCGGTGAAGCATTGTCCAACTTTTTGTCTGTTTTCTTGTTTGTACTAGATGCTTTTCACATTTAGACGGATTAGCAAGAATATTGGTGATGGGCCTTTAAGTGGACTTCAGCATTAGTTACTGCTGGAATGTGTGCACGGTACTGCCCACATCACATCACTGCAGCTTGGTGTACGTCAACCATCCTATCATATCAACAGATAGAAGGAAAGGATTAGGATTTTTTTCCTTTGCCTGTAATTATCAAAATCTGAGACTGTCAAGCACCTTTCGATGGTCATAAGAATGTAGTTAGGTTGGTCAATGCTATGTTGATCTAGATCCACAGCAGCAATGAAACAAAGGAAAAAACTATCTCTGGTTGTCAGTTATAGGCACACCTGCCAGCGGGAACGGAGCCAGATTGGTGAAGGTCTGTTCTTTTGAATGACTTGTCAAAATCTAACTAGTTTGACGAGACGTTGGGCAATGTTAAACAGCCCTTTAGGTTATTATAAACAAAATGTAATTCAAAAGAATGGGATGACTCAACATGACTGTGTGAAACATGCTGGTACATGTGGGAAGTGTGAGACAGGCTCTCTGAGCTGGAGAATTTTATCTGTGATCATGGGAGTCAGCTATATTATGCCCTTAAAAGACTGCAAACACCAGCGGTGCCGTGTGCACTGTTCACATGATTAACAGCAATATGTTGATTCAATCACCAACCCTCAAGGCCTCAAAAACGTATTTTACCATTGTGCTGTCAGTGGAGTGGTATTGACTATTAAACATTCAACATTTTAAGTGGAGTTTTTATCTGATTTGCGCCACCACAAATCCCAGGTGATCCCCACATGTCCATAGATTGATGAATGGACTAGCTGAGTTTTTAGATATTATAAGTCTAATAAATAGCATTATTTTTCCAGACTGCACAACAAATAGTCCCTTATCGAAATCTCAGTACAAATGCAATCACATGACAGGATGTGCAGTTTCAAGTAAACTCAGGACAAATTAAAGAAAAAAATCATTTTGCATGGCTGATTTGAGTTAGATTTAATTCATAGCTTGATAACACCCCAAAATCCTGCTGGCATGCACTGACAATAGCTGCTGAAGAGATTTTCCTGATATCACTGAGAGGCAAATGTTACGTACGTCAGCGGTTACAAAAGACCCAGTGGACGTCACAAATGGAACATCACCTCATCAACTGCAGTATAGCTGTAACTTTTAGGGCCACATTTAAATCTATGAACATGCGACCCAGTGAACAGCTGCCAAGAGTTTTACAATATTCTTCAACAAAACCAAAAAAGTGGCATTCCTCATGCAATTGTGCAGAAACCTGTGGGTGTCTCTTGGCCTTGACAACTCAGAAATAGTCTCTCAGTTTTTATGCCAGTGAATAGTATTGGACCAGGGAAAGGGGGATTCTGGTAAGTAGATGCCAACCAAACTAATAAATCTTGAGTATGTATGAAAAATTAACACATTGCAACTAAAACCAGCATTATAAAGAATATCTTTCATTCTGCTTACAAAAAGAAAAACACTTATTGCTGTTTTTATAAGTGACTGAAACATTACAAAGAGCATTTAAGGAAATCATGAAAGAGGAGATGAATTTCATGCAGCAGGTCCAGATCTGAATGTTTGTCTGTTTAAATGACCAGTACTTGTCCTTGGCCTACTTTTTGGTCAGAGGCACCACCATACATCTAAAAGACTACAGTTCTTTAAGGAAAGGGACACAGGAGGATGACGACAATGGATTTCTGGGTAAGTCCTCTTCACATCTAAGGTGGATTTATAATAACAGATATGTATAAATGTGCATCAGTGGAAATGCTTTCAGTATCTGGTCTGCAGGGAGAGGTTTTTCTCTTTGCTGCTTCTAGCATGATGCATTCATTTTCAGCAGCATCAGAATGCGTAAGTGTGTGGAAGGATTGTGTTTAAGACATGGTCCCTCTCCCAGGTAATTATCATCAATAATTGCCTGTTTTCTTTTAGCTCATGTTTGTGATGGTCGAAGCCCATTATCATTTCTAAAATTGGTAACATGTGCAAGCAGCACTGTAACATTTTTCAGTCAAATCAGCCATATTGGGGTGATCATGCAAGAGGAAACAGGTGCTACGTGCAGCATGTGGCTCTCAACTCCAACAATCACACAATTAACATACACAAACTCTCAGATTTGCCACTTCCAGTCTATGTACATAAAGGACTGTCATAGTAGCTAGCTTCATGTATAAATGGGAACACATACATAAGCATCCATATAACACGATTTACATTAAAATATTTATTAATATAACATGTTAACAAATGTAACACATTACCTTCTCATCAGGACAGCTTTCACATTTACAATTTTCTAACTTCAACGGTGGAAGAGGAAGAACACTTTCTAGTTTTGAATGTTGGCACATAAAGAACTTCTGTGCAAAACACCACAGATGTGAGAAGTTGCTTTAATTTATTATCTGTGACATTTACCAATAATTTTATAAACCCATTTTCTGTTGGCACTTATCAAGACTAGAGTAATCCAACAGCAGAGGAGCCAGACACACAGGCACAGTGACATTAAATTGCGGTGTGAAGCATTGATTACCGAAGTGTTTATAGATTTTGTTAGATTTCACAAAAAATGTAAGCGATTTGTTAAGTGATAAATTATTTTGCACTTTTTAATTTTTAAACATTATTCACATGATAATTTTTACATTGTACAGTTTATCTGTAATGCCTCACAAGCATACTGGCTAGGGAGTTCCTGGTGCTGGTGAGATGTAAGAAATAGGAGGAGAAAATAATTTTTCCATATACACATACATTCTGAATTTTAGGAGAGTTTAAAATAATGCTTCAGTTGTCTGACCCCTGAATCACTTTGTTCTTTTTATTCATTGTTAATTTTAAAGTGTCTCTTTGTGTTTCCTTAACTCCCCAGCTCAAAAATCAAGCAATTTCCGAAGAATGACCTGGTTTATTGATTGTGCATAATTTTTCAGCCATCATTGTTTTATGTCACAATCACTGCTGGCAATTTGTGACAGAGGCTACATGTAGCGGGATGTCAGTGTTCAGTGTGACATCACACATGTTGGGCAGCACTTCCTGACATTTTGAGGGTAAAAGGATTTCATAAAGCATTAACCCCTCATCTATATGATGCAGCTCTTATAGTTAGCTGCTAACTGCTGCTAAATGCCCTTCACTCCACTGTCTCGCTCCCTTAAATTGCATGTTGTACAGGCCCTTGGTATGTGTGTGTGTATATGTGTGTGCTCCAGCCTGTATGTGTGTGAAATACATTGAGTGAAAAAAGAATTTCCACACTGAGGGGCTAATGAAGTACCTTTAAAAAAAAAACGATACCAGATGTGGGTTGCACCACTAACTCATTCTTAGGAAGTTACACCTCTGTCCTATCTTTGCCTGCTCATATCTCCGTGTCTTGTAACTAAACAAAGAAGCAAAGTGAAGGTGCACGGGTTCTGCTTTGAATAGGTTGTGTAAGAGGGTCTGAAGTGCCTTGATTTTCAGAAGATACAGGTAGATTTTCTGCACCAAGGGCATTGAATTTTATCCTCCATCACTTCCACTAAAATCATATTAAAAAGAAGAGGCCAGTGAAATGGAAGATTAAAGCTTTCAAAAGCCTGTTTCAATGCACAAATCGGGTTGTAACTGCAGACGAACTAGCAAAAATGTGGATCCTTTCATAATAGATTCATCATTTTACATAACATTTCAGGAAATATTGGAAAGTTTTGTTTTAAACCCCTCAGAGACAACTTGGAAAACCAGGTTTGACCATTAGAGCTTGTAATTATAACCAGACTGATACTGGACATTTCAGTACATCAATGATATCGATATTTAAGTATTTGAAAATGTGTCAATTTACACAATGTCTGTGTAGGTTCTCAGTTATTCAGGTCATGGTTATCCAAAGCTGTTTAAATCAATCCACTGGACGTTAAGAGTTTCTCGAACATGTTTCACTTCTCATCTGAGAGGCTTCTCCAGAACTGACTTCTTCAAAACTGGATATTTGGACAGCTTCGGTGTCAATTTAGGGCGGCACGGTGGCGCAGTGGTTAGCGCTCTCGCCTCACAACACGGCGGTTCCGGGTTAGAGTCCCGCTCTGTGCGGGAGTTTGCATGCTCTCCCCGTGTCTGCGTGGGTTCTCTCCAGGTTCTCCGGCTTCCTCCCACCTCCAAAAGCATGCGCTTCAGGTTGATTGGCCGGTCCCAAATCGCCCGTAGGAGTAATTTGGGACCTTCTGCTTTCCATCTCCATCCTCCCCGTGTCTGTCTTTGTGTGTGGCTCTGTGGTGTACTGGCGTTGTGGCCCAAGTGTCCCCCACCTCACACCCTATGCCAGCAGGGATAGGCTCCAGCTCCCTGTGACCTGCTACAGCAGATACAGCGACATATGAAAAACCCATCAGCACACCCTGGTGGACAAACTATATCGTGGTTGTTCTTCAGCGTGGCCAGTTTCTGGAAATTACTGGCCACCATATGCTGACCTTGACTGAAACTATCAGTCTCTATCTTCTTCAGGTGAACATTTGTTTTTATCTGGTAGAAAATAACCAAGCGGTAGTGCAGGAGGTAAGAGTGCTCATCCTCTAATCAGAAGGCTGGTGGTTTGATCCAGTTGAAGCATCCTTGAGCAAGATGCTGTACACCATTGTGCTCCCTGGAGGCTGTAAAAGCTGTAAGGATTTCACAACAGAGAATAAAGTACCACTTATCTTATTGAATTATTTGCAAACAAATGCTTAAGCAGGATTACAATATGGCATAGTTTTTCTTTGGAGTGTTGCACTGTTAACATCATCTCTTGATTAAACATAAAAATATAGATTCAAGGCTCAAAAGAGTCACAGTAATAAAAGTCATTGCAGTCAAAAACAACCACATCATCCAGGACTTGCTTGCTAAGTATTCCATTTTTTGTGTTTATTTGTTCCCATTGTGAGCAGTGACATAACTAATTTACACCACAAAAACTTGTCATCACATTGCCTCCCTCCATTCATAATTTGAAATAGGCGTGTCTCTTATAAGAACAATCTTTAGTGGAAAAAACTTACATTCCTCAGTCATGACACATTAAACTGATGTTGAACACTTCCAAGTTATGTTTGGGATTGACTGAGTCAAAAATGGAAATCAGGTTTTAGAAAATTACATCAAATCATCAGAGTTTGAACAAGCTGTCATGTAATTTAGTGGAAGTGGATTATTTAAGGTAGCCCATTCTTGCATGTAATTACAGCACTTGCTACTTGTGAAAAACATGACTGCGGGTGTATTTATATCAGTGGCCATCTGTAGGATGTTGCCATCTGTGGAAATTTCGTGTCTCTGTTTGCTGTACTTCTCTTGTGTTTCGATCACCGCCTGAAGTCTTCACCCTAGGGGATTTATTTTTGTTCATCATTTCAAATTGTTTTATTGCTGCACCATCGCTCCGGCATTGTGTGGAACAGGAAAGTGGGGTAAGGGGTGGATTTGAACAATTATAGGGCCGATGATGCAAAGAAACCGATGCACACGTCCCCCTTACATGACCCTGAGTGGTACGCTCCACAGTCTTAAAGGCAGAGTGCACAGCTGTGCATACATTTTTACACCGTTGAATTGTAAGTTAAAATAATGATAGAGGAAGGTAGATGTTTCAGTCATTTATAATGAATGATTTCTTGGAGTTTCACAAGCAGATGGGCTGATAACAGATAATAATTACATTATAGCCAGAATCTCTCATTTTTATTTAGATATGATTAGTTCTCATCATTCTGTCCTTATTTAATAGAAAAACACACACAGGAGGTGGGTAATATATTCTGACAGCATCACAATAGCTGAAGGTATTTCCTTGATAATGATTTTTGTCAAAATGTGACAAAATAGTGAAAAAGATTTTTTTTAAAACTCTTAACAGCATTTATTTCTCTTCTTATGTGGCTGAATTCCTGAATTGCCTACTCAGTCCTCAGCACTACAACGGTAACCATATGACAACAACAGGCGCCACCTATTGCCATGGCAACAACTGCACCATTGCTAAGGCAACAGCTGCAGAATGCTACAACAAGCAAATCTTCATGCATTTAAAATCTCATCCCATCTAGTTTATGCAAACTCCCTTCTTTTTTGTGTGCATGTGATTTGATCTTTTCTCGCGGTGATGTCTTTTTCTGTGATGCATATGTAATTCACACTCTCCTCCTCAACACATTTCCTCTCGGTCTAATTCCTTCTGTCTTCACGCTCGCACGCGCGTGCTCTCTCACTCATACTCACGCACACAAACACACACACACACAGACACACACACGCACGCACGCACACACACACAGGCACACTCACCAGCTCTCCCTCTCCGTTTCTTTCTCCTTCACTGTCCCCTCCCTCAGTTCTTCCTCTCCACCCTCTGCTGTCTCAGTCTTATTCTCCGTTTCTCTTTTTCCCTTTCTCTCCAGTTTCAACCTCCCTCTCCCTTTTTTTTTAATCTACACCACTTCTGCTTTCCATCTCCATCCTCCCCTTCCTCCATCTCTTTTTATATCCACCGCATCTTTTCATTCTTTTCTTTTCATCTCTCTTTCGACTCGGAACAAAAAGAACGGATATACTCTCACCTTCCTTTTTCACCACTCTTTCTATCTCATACTAAATTTCCGAGACCACCCTCTAGCCTCTCCACTCTCTTTCTTTGCTCACTTTCTCAATTTCCCTGTGGCCCTCCCCCTCCCTTTTCATGTTTCCCCCTCCCTCTATCCTCTCTTTCCCTCGCTGGTTCAGTTAGTCAAAGAACAGATTCACGGAAGGAGAGAAAAGGGGGAAAGGCAGGAAGAGAGTGAGAGAGTAGGAGTGGGGCAGGCTGGGGAGAGGGGTGTGGGGTCTCAGCCCTCTATTGTGGGGGGTTGGGGGGGTTGAGATACACCCCAATATTTTTTCTAAGTAACATGGACTGCCTCTGCATTGTGACTACAAAGGTAAGCCAATTTGTTGTTCCTTTACTTTAGCGTGTTTGTGTGTGTGTGTGTGTGTGTGTGTGTGTGTGTGTGTGTGTGTGTGTGTGTGCGTGCGTGCCTGCATGCGTGCGTGCGTGCGTGCGTGCGTGTGTGTGTGTGTGTGTGTGTGTGTGTGTATGAGAGAGAAAAAGAGACAGAGAGAGGGAGAGAGAGAATGAGAGCGTTTGTGCCACAACTCTATGTGGAAGCAGAGAAAACGCTCTCATCCCTCTGGGATGTTTCAGTCATTCATTCTTCTTCATCTTCTCTTATTTGTCATTTGTGAGCTCCGTAGATTTCAGAACCACCTCAGGTTGAGTTTGGCTGTCCGACTGGCGTGCAGACAGGATACTTTGATATTCCGCTCTCTAATTGATCCTCGCCCACCCTCTGCACCTCATTATGTCAAGCCATGTCATGGTTTGACATCATACAAACGGGGGCCAGGTGACCTGCGTGGATGTAGTAGGAGAAGGAGACAGTTGGCATTCAGGTTGCTCGTGTTGGCTTTTGTGTCACACAAGAGATGCAGGTTTTGTTTTGGAGAGGACGTGTTGATCTCCTCGTGCTTTCATCTACTCCATTGTTGGCACACATATTGGTGCCCACTGTACATTTGTATGCATCTGCTGCACATAGAACGCAGGACATGATTGATGCAGGATATCATCCACATGTGCTCCACGTCAGAGCTTCCGGAACCTTGCAGATGCAGCCCCAAAAAGATGCCCCCGTAGACGAACTGACAGATGAGCAGTGCACTGAAGCATCTGCATCTGAATGCAGTTTCTGGTGGGAAGTGGTGAAATAATGTGGGAAACAGAAATACACACAGAATAACTATTACAGGTGTGTTAAGTTGCAGATCTTTTCAAAATTATACTTGGAATCAGTGTGTGGGAGTAGCTGAGTGCAGTTGACCACTTCAGACGTATTACATAAATAAACGTGTGCTTAATTGTTGCACATTATATTCATTTACTTATAAAACTCAGTTTCCTTGGCAACAGAGCTTTATGGTAAGTTAGACATAGATAGGGGGACAAATGAAGTCAGCATGGAGACGGGATTCTACACTTTTGTGGTTTAAATGAGAGAACATCAAATCCATTTTACTTTATCTGATGTGAAAAATTAAAGGTTTATTGTGAGTCTCATTCCATGGAGTTAACATCCGAGCTGATGAGTGCCTGTTGTATCCTGATAGGATGCAGTGAGAAATTCTTCACAATGACAACGTGGAGGTATCTCTGCTCCTCCAGCATCTCATTTGTCTTCATAAGTCACTGAATTTGCTGGAAGAAGAGAATAAATGCACTAAAATACCACATTTGGAAACAGTGGATATTTCAACTTGTAAATTTGGCAAAGGAAACAAGAAATTAAGAGACAGATGGTCGGTTTATCGATGCTAAGCTAGCACATAAAGGAATATACTAACTGACAGAGTAAGTACTTGATTAACCTCTTCCTCTTATGCTTCCTTCTTCCTTCCAATGCCTACATGTAACTTCAAAACACTATATGACACACCTTGGCAAAACTAATGTTTGGTGTATATAAGCTAAATATTCTCCAATTTCACTTGATGTCCCCCAAAAACTGTGCATTTCTTTAAATGTGGTATTAATTACGTTTCATGGCTGGCTGCATTACAGGTGAGGAGTCTGTGTTGCCGTCATGAAGCAGATGATGGGTGAGCGGCTCCTCGGGTGAGCTGTTCCCTGACACCCACGTGCTGTAGGTTATGAGAACAATGCTGCTGGTTGTGTGCTCAAGGATTTGCAGTGTGGGCGAAGCCATAGTAGTCCAGTGAGTGACGAATATGTGATCTCGCTCTGTGTGACGCGTCAAGATGAACTGAGATGCCACTGTGCCCATCAGTATAACCAATGCCACACAAGTTAGGGAAGGGTCTTCTTTAATAACTGAAATAGCATCTCTACTGTACCATTGTGTTGGAAACATTGATGGAAAGTTGGTTGAAACCTAAAATCTCATAAAAAGAGGTCTCTTTTGATGGAAACTGAACTTAAATTAATTCGATTCCTGATGCTCAGCACACATCATGAATCGCATGCTTGCTTAGCGGTGTCCTAAAGATGATATTGATTATTATCATTTAATGTGTGTTATTGTGTTCTCTGTTCTGTCAAAATGTTTTTCATCACACACTGTCAGCCCTGGTCATTAAAATAGTTGTGAAGGATTGATAATACTGGTGTATAAGCTGCTTCGATGCTACCTTGAAGTGAATTTAGTGTAAAGCAGAGGTGACCCAGCAATACTAAAACTTTCCCTTTCTACTAGGTAATAATTTTATTTTCTGTTGTTGTTTCTCAACATCCTATGTTTCTATAATGAAAAAACATATGATGGCAATGCATCAACCAGGAGTGTAATTACATAACATGTAGAATATTAGGGCATATCAGCTTGAGAAGACGTCACAGGATTTATATTTGGTTCAGAGTCTGACAATACTTTTCACTCTGCCTCCCTGCATGACACTGAGTCACAGAGGGATGGTTTGAAGTTTTGGAGAGAAGAACAAAGACGGTGCACCCAGAATAAGGGGATTTCATCTCCAAGATTGTGCTGTAGAATCGTTCCACACACCTGATTTTATATCATGTATGTGGAAAAGAGGACATTCATGGTTTTCAGCGAGCTATTACTGCCTGGCTCAGGCTCTGCTTGTCTTCCGCTCCTTTGATTGTCACTTCTCTCTCCATTTTCACCCATGTTCCACTTCTCTGCTTTCACATTTCCAATTTCATGTTTTTTTCTGTCCCCCTTCACCTCTGTAATCCCTCACTCATTCCTTTCTCAGCCTCCCTTGCCTTTTATCTCCTTTTACCTCTTTCTCCCATGTGCTTACTCCAACCTTTCCTGCTCTCTTTTCACTAGCTTACCTTCTGCCCTCCTCTTCAGCACTTTCTAGGCTTCCTTACTTAGTGCTTCTTCAAATGAATTATACATGTGACAAGATGTAGTCAAAGCCAGTTGCTCCATGTACACAACGTTGACTTCATCTACAGCTTTATGCTCCATCATGGACGTCTTCTTCCACCGAATGGTTTTGAGCACTCACATTTGTAATTATTTTGCACTGTGAGCTGTTCTTATGGCTCAATATATATGAATATTTATGTGTGTGCATATGAGGATGAGTGCTCATGGCTGCTGCACCCTGTTCTACTTCCAAGAGTCTTCAAAATGGAGTTAAGCTTAACCCTCTGCTCACAAATCAAACAGAGCATCCTCAGTATTCAGTCAAGCTAGTCTGTATTGCATTCACCATACCGTGTGATGTGTGTTTCTGTGAGTGTGTGTCATACAGTACAGTGTGCTGTGGGTTAGGATTAGTGATCCAGTGGAGAACTAATATGATCTCCGCTCAAGGGCACGTGCTTCCATGAGGCCTTTGTATGCGACCACAGAGACACTGATCCAGCCAAGTTGCTCCTTGGGCACAGCAAACAAAGAATGAGAGTTTGCCCCATTGCAAGTATGATGTCATGACTGCACAGCGCAGAGGCCTTCTATTGTTCAATAAAAAAAGGCACAGCGGAATTGAGGGGATAACAGGGATGTAACTCCGCACAGACAATAATCTTTTCAGCTCAAATAATGGCTGGAGAAGAAATACTGCAAATGTCTGGTCATCAGCTATGCTTTCATTTCATCTTACATATTGCACTACTCACCCACACATTAAACCAGATAAGATCAGATAGGACTCATGCAAACTGTGAAGCATCTAGCTCCAGCACGAGAGGCTTCTGCACTCTTAATCCAGGCTGCAGCGTCCTCTTAAGCTCGAGTTCACGTCTTAGAAAACTTGTCAGGTTTAATTAGACAGGAGGAGGCAGCTGGCTGTATTGCTGCTGTAAATTCAAGCGGCTGCACTTGTTAATTAATGGTGTTACTGCAGAAAACAGCTTTGGATAATTTTAACTTCCATCAAAGTGACCTTACCTTAGAGCCTCCCTGCAAATCACCTTTTTATTTCAACAAATACACACAACAGTCCCCTTATTTCATCCGTGCTAATTAGTCCCTCACTTTGGTAATACCTTACTATTGCAATACTCACCTCCAGTCTCCAACTTTTTCATAATACCCAACACCCCCACCAGACACCTGAGCCAACGCTGTTGAGATCTTTGTCAAAGGCACACAACACAATCTGTGCTCCTCTCTTTTTTCTCTGACTATCACTTCCCTCGGCTTTAGAGATTCATCTCTAGAGAGGATGAGCAATAGCCCATCAAGCCTTTTCAATCCTCCTTTAATGTTTAGAAGCCACAGATTCAGTGTTTTTTTTATTATTACATTTTAGTATTTTTGTGTACTTTTATATAATATGAACTGAAAAAGGTATTTTCTTCTGTGACCTTGACCCATGAGGGCAGGCAGGCTTTCATTTTTGCAGGTGATTGAACTGATCAGACCTTCTTTGAACGTTGAGTGAGTGTAATCATTTATTTTGGTCTTCTTGGTCTCAGTTCCATAAACAAAACCCCAGTCTACTTCCTGTTCACTGGCCTGCTTACAGGCTCTGCTGCTTAATTTCAGTGTTCTGGCTGTCCCTATCGCTGTTTGTCTTGAACTTGTCCACATGACAGATGACAGATTTGATACATCGCAGGTTGTTTGAGCTGGAGCCTTTGTCATCTCCAATTGAGCAGGAGGGCTAATGGTGAAAAATCAGCCTGCTGCTGTGGGGGAGGACTGTGACTGCTCTACTTTGCTTTGCTCTAACTCTGTAGGATGCAACCGACTGGATGCAAAATACAATGAAGTAGGACTAAACAGATTAAAGATCAATGGTGATGATGATGTATAGATTCAATAGAAGAGGTCCTGTGGGGCATGCTGGCTAAGTCAAGGAATGAGGAGGTCTCACCAGACAGCTCTAATAATACCAAAGTATTGTCATTTTAGTTAAAACGGTAAACTCATTAGGATATATTTTATTATTAAAGTGTTTGTCAGTGTGGAGCGCTGATATAAAGTGAAGTGTGACTGAGAGGCAGAGGGAGAACCAAGGAGGTAGAAGAAAATAACCAGAATGACAAGGAGGTACACTGTAATTTTTTTAAATCATCAATATGAAAATAGGATCAGATTTTCTTAATTGATGCGGTCATACTTTTCACTATAGCACACAATGACACCTTGTGGGATGTTGTTAAACTACAGCTCAGGAGTACGTGACAATGTGGCTCAGGGATGTTGTCAGATTTGAACTGCTTGTGCCGGAAACCGGATTGTATTGTTATGTAACCTACACCCGAGACTACAGAGGCAGTTTGCATTCACTGAGGGTGGCGTCCCTATGTTTTTCTTTATGATTAAAATGAGGCTCTGTATCAGTTATTCATGAGCAGCCCCCTCATCTCATCTGAAATTCAGGTCATGATTCAGAGGTTTTTAACCTTCCGTTCAGAGAAGAGCAGAAGACTGGCCAGAATACCGGTCACATGTGAATTACACGCTTTCTAACTGAAGGTACACCTCACTGCAGACATGTGTGACTTTCACACTAAAGAAAATTGAGTGATAAACATGACATGACAGAGGGAGAATTCAAACACATGAGCTAACACTCCGCACAACCCAACATATTTTGCGTGTTTTGTTTGTCTCCAGCTCTGTATCTTCATGTTCCTCTTATAGGTGATGTCAGTTGCCTAGTAACCAAGCAATCAGGACCCGATTGTTGCCATGACAGCATAGCAGGGGTATCATCATGGAGAGAATAGAGATGAAAGGAGGAGGAAGAGGAGGGGGGGGGTGCCCTGCCATTGGAGGCTGTTGAAATTGTGAAGCCCACAGTGTTCAGGTAGGAGGATGACCTCTGTGTAGGCAGCAGCAGAGAATGCTCATGAATTCAGAGAATAGAAAATTAATGTTAGGTTTTATGCAGCAGCGTTTGACACTGTTCTAACAGAACAGGCGTGATTCCAGATGGAAATGTCAGGATGTGCTTCAGTTGCCTTTAGTTGTAGACAGCAAGGCTGATGCAGGACCCACAGCTCAGTGTGTCATCGAAGTCCAAAGGTCTTCAGGCTGAACCTCCTCAGGTGTCAGAACCCATCAATCACTTGACACAGGTCCAATCTTAAACTGGCCAATGGGTACATGGTGTGTCTCCTCACATTTCACAACATTATTTTCTGTGCAACACAGTGTGTCAGATAGAAACCTGGACCCATGACAGCAGGAGCAGGAACAAGTACTCCCGATTTGATATAAATTAAAATATTGTGTGGTTCAAAACAGGCAAGAATCGTGTTCAGTGTGAAACTATTGACCACATTGATTACACAAGTGTGTAATGGGTGTCTTGAAGAGAACAGCATGGCCCTTTAGTGAAAGAGGACAACAGTAAAAAGTGCACTCCAAGAGAAGCTTTGGTTTCTGGAGAGTTCTATGAAAATTCAACCAATTGCAAAGAATTCTGACATTTGCTTCGTTTATTCATCTATGACAGTTTTTAAAGCACAGCATTCTGATGTGACATGATATATTTAACTTCTTGGAAAGGAAATGTGAAATTAGACATCAAAAGAAAGACATCACTGCTAGAGTTATGCCGGATAGATTTACTTCAACAGCCATGGATAGTTAACAAAGAGACAATGATTCGCACGATCCATCATTACATCACTATGTCAAAATACTTCTTTTGTTTATATTGTTTGACTGAGAAACAATGAGCATCAAAAATTAAATATTGTGACTGCATGCAGAGCTGAACACTGTCTACCATTGTCAGGCAGGAACAACTTTTGTGACACCTGTTGCTTTAATCTCTTCATTGATGTGCTGACGTGAAGAGAGGAGGTAAAGTGGACTATATTTAGAGCCTGTTTGTACCAAAGGCAGTCAAAGATGACTGTTTCGAAGTTTTTAGTCTTTCATAATAAAAAGACGTCTGAGTATCCCACAAACATTACTGACATCTGACATGTTATGAAAATGTACGTTAAAAAAATGACACTGGCTAGATGAATTATCTGTAAAAACACAATAAAATAAATGTCCTTTATGGAAATTTCTGTTCTAATTCATCATTGTATTATTAAACATTTTATGGGGCATTAAAGCTGTATATAGATAGATAGATAGATAGATAGATAGATAGATAGATAGATAGATAGATAGATACTTTATTAATCCCGGAGGAAATTGCATAGCAAAATAGTTTAAAAAACATGAGGGATGCATTGAGTCTAACTAAACACATTACGCATTCTAACAAATATAAAAGCACACTGTCAGTTTTTCCACATAAAAGTTTTAGATATGTCCTAATGGCATGTTATACACTTCGAAGTTATTTCGTTGACGGTGAGGGACATCTAATAGTGATGGTGTAAATGTACAGGTACACTGATTCAGGATTCGCATATAAAACCAACAAATGCAGAAAAGAACGTGAAGCTGCGGAAATGATTGTGTGGTAGCATAAAATTATCAGAAATCTCTTCTTGTCTACCCTCAAGTTAAAACTTTCTTTGGCAGTTAAATCTCTCAGTCTACCTGCAGCTGTTTGGGCTTTTTTAAATTAACAGTCACAAAATGTTCTTCAGGGAGTTGTTGTTATGATACACATATATCAAAAATATAAGTTCTAGGAGCAAGAGGCATTCTTTAATTACCTGTTTCATTGATTGATATTCAACTGAGAATGTAACTTAGGACGTTTTCAAATGTGATATTTGATATTGACTTATCACCAAAGTTGTAGCTAGTCAACAAGTTAACTGTCATTTTGTTTGATGGGCACCTGAGTTTCTAGAACTCTCGTTCCTCAGTGGGGTCATCATGGAACAGCCCTGAGGGGCCAACATCAAGACAGATGTGACAGAAATGGTGCAGAAATGAATCCAAAGGCACTTCTTGAAAAGGAATAAATCACAAGAGAACAAACAGCAGCATGGATGGAAATACAATGTCCTTTAATTAATATCTATCTATCTCTATATATTTAAAAGTGTGGTTTACTCTCTCTTTGTCTCCTTCCCTCCCCTTCCTCCCACTCCACTAGCGACAAACATATTTCATGAGTCACAGCTAGAGCAGGCTGCTAGTCCTCTCTGTTCAGACCCTTACCCTTAACATCAAAATTTATCCAAAACCAGCAACTCACGCTTCCAGGAAAACACCTCTCTCCCCCTTTTCTACAACAGCCCCCCCCTCCCTCTTTTTAATATCTCCTTCCCCTTCCCCAGTCTCCAATCTCTCACTCTCTCTTTCTCCTCATCCCTCCCCTCCTCTACTGCGGGTGTCTGGGAGGCTGTTTTTCCACTGTCTCTTGCTCATGAAGGGCCGCAATAAGCTCCCTTCTCTCTGCCCGTGTGTGGTAGGTAAATTCACCTCTTCGTCTGTGTCGTTCTTTTCTTCCCATTTCTCTGTTGCTGCCTTTGTTTTGCATGTCAGCTCAAAGTCTGCTAGTCATTCTGGCAGGCTTAGGGGAGGTCTGCATCTACAGCTGTGTATTTTGCATCGAACATCATTGCAATGTCCTCCACTGTCATGGATTCATCAAAAATATGTGTATGAGGATTTATTTGCTCACCATGTAGGCTCTGGGTAGGTTAATGCATGCACTTTGGTTATTATGATTGAACGCGGCCTGGCACAAGTGGGAGGATGTATGCCAGGGAGCATATTTAGACATGCAGAGGGAAACTCTAGCAGACTTGTTGATTAAAGCATCATATATTCACGTATGCAATGCTTTGATTGTATGTTGGATTGTTTTTGACTCATGGGACACAATAGTCTCCCAATTAGCGACTAAGAAAATCCTTCTGTTGTTAGAAAAATTACAGTCGTCACTTTGAAAGAGGTCATTTTATTTTTAAGGTTAACGCTTTAGGATCAGGATCAGACAGGAATGGAGATTAGGGTTCAAGGTGAGAGAATGGGGTTTCATCACACAGCCAGTTCCATTGCATTAAATACAGCATATACAACCACTTATGTGTGTTTGAGTTAATGAAAACATTGTGATGCCAAGAAAAGTCCAGGGCTCCTCCAGACTTAATTAGATAAGAAGCCATGATGAGTTTGTTCGGGGCTGGTTGAATGTTATGGCACCAAGATGCCACTTAAAGCACTTCCACATCCAGAATCCTCTGCATTTGTGTGTTTGCCTGTGAACATGCTCTAACTACACTCTGAACCTGTTATTATCTTTGCTAGGGTTTTAAATGTGAACGCAAATGTAAGCTGTCACTTTCAGCGAATCATACCACAACAACATATCATCACCCTGCAACAAATCTCAATTGTAAGTGACTCCAACGGAGGAAAGAGTTATTATCTTTTATCAACTACATAATTTCTACTGAGGGTGAAGTCAATGATTTATCTGATATATACATATTTATTTTGTTATGTGCACCATTATGTTGAGTTTTAGACTCTCAAGTTTGATTTAAGGGTATTGCATACATGTCAGATGACAAACATGTTTCAACAGTTTTAAAAGGCTAAAAGATCTGCAGGCTTCTATTTAATATCTATTGTCGTCTCTCAGTAAACAAAAAATTTCAGTCAATAAATTTGGTCAACATATCTGATAACTCATCATATACTAGAAGCTAACAAAAGTTTAGTTAAAGGTACTTTTTTAAAATTCATGTCATTCAGCTGTCAGATGTCCAACTACACTGTATTTGAAATGCCTTGCCCCAAAGTGATCTGTGGTCCTCAATATCTTTGATTGAATATTGATAAATTCTCATCCGCCCCCAAAAGCTCTGTTTGAATGGGGCGTAGCTCCACCCCATCCCCCTCTGAACCTTCCCTATCTCAACTCCCATCCCCCCTCTGAGCTGCCTCGATCAACACTGCCCTCCCCCGCACATTCACATGTGTTTGTTTACTTGCGCCACTTGAACGCGCCTGCATTACAGATCGATCAATCAACATAGTTTGGAACTATTTTAATTTTGAATAACTTCGCTGCTACGTATTTTGCTCTAATTCTTCTTGTGTTTACCACTCTTGTTTTTCATGATATGATCGTTGATTTTTTGGCGTTAAGCCTGAACCTGCTTCCTCACGTTCCCTAGTCTTTGCTGAACAACGAATCGTGGCTCATTTTGTAAACATGATCAGACCAGCAGCTGAGATAATTAACGTTTTTTTACAGAAAATCGTCATGGACAATGACAAATTGTGAATAACACGGGAGCTAAGCTAAAGCAAACTAATGAAACATGGGATTTTACCGGTAAGACAAGGTTTCTCTCTTGTATTCTCGCACGAGGTTCTGTGTGTGTGTGTGTGTGTGTGTGTGTGTGTGTGTGTGTGTGCGTGTGTAGATCAGTGGTTCTTAACCTGGGTTCGATCAAACCCTAGGGGTTTGGTGAGTCGGTCTCAGGGGTTCAGCGGAGACGGAGGTCAAGACAAAACACCTGACACAATGTTTTGTCTTGACACGATACGTCAAAACATCCGACTCAATGTGTCGGGTGTTTTGCCGACAAAACACCCGATGTGTCGGCAAAAATACCCGACACATCGTGTCGGATGTTTTGACACATCGTGTTGGGTGTTTTTGCCGAACATGCACAAATCACTGTGTATGTTTGACACATCGTGTCAATCCGTGAAGACACGCCCCTTTACCTATGACTGGCTGCAGGCGATCATGTGACGCTACATCACTTAGCCTACCTGTTCTACATGGGATTTTGCACACTCAGTAGTCGATTTATGCCTGTCATGATGGTACGTCATCTAATTGCTTTCTTAATATTTTAATTCATTGTAACTAGTTTAGCAAAATAAGAAAGTGGTTGGACGAATATGTGCAACGTGAATTTACATGTACTGTATAACGGAACGTGATGGGAGTCAGCGTTCTGCATGATTTGCAATGTCAAGTTGATCAACTCTAGTCTCGCACTGGCAAAAATAAAGGAACACTTCCTTAAGCTGCATGGAAAACAGAAGAAACTGACTTTGCTGTGAAAATGACATCAGAGTAGCACTTGCCAAGGTGAAGCCACGCATATCTAAACTGGTCTCTCAATAACAACAGCAGAAGTCACATTGATTTGCAGGTAGGTCATTTCATTGAGTTCATGCACTGTCTTGGTTTTGTTCTTTGAAAAAGATGACATTAGTGCACAACTCATTAAATACACCAGTAAAACATATAGTATTTTCCGCACCCAAAAGACTTTAATTTTCTCAATGTGCCTTATAAATGAAATACGTTTTAAAATAGACCATTCATTAAAGATGAGTTCTCAGATGCCTTTTATAATCCAGTGCGCTTTATAATCCAGTGCGCCTGTATGAATTTTTTTTATATAAATAGACCATTCATTGAAGGTGCGCCTTATAATCCAGTGTGCCTTATAGTGCGGAAAATACTGTACTTATGTCTTAAATTTGAAAAAATTTTTTTTTACAAAAGAAGGGTTCGGTGAGTGAGCATTTGAAACCGGCAGGGTTCGGTACCTTCAACAAGGTTAAGAACGCCTGGTATAGATTCACGCAGTTCTCCGATCACTTAGAAGAGCTAAAGCTGCTTTCATTCCCCAAAAAACAGCCAATTGTTCTGAATTAATGTGCAACTGGTTATGTGTTCGCTGTGATAGGGGATAGCCACGGGTGGACGCACAAACACACACACACACACACACTGACACACACACTGACACACACACACAAACACACACACACACACACATACACACACACACACACACACACACACACACACACACACACACACACACACACACACACACACACACACACACGACTGAAGTGGACCTAACTAGTTAGCCAAATGCTAGCTGAGTTCAACAGTTTGTGAGGAACTTTCAGTGTTTAGCTCTGAGCTAGGACGTTACCGCACAATGCTACAATGCTACCGTAGCCTGAACATGGGCATGTCAACCAATCAATATTGTCAATCACTCTATCCAATCACAGAGCGCCCTTTGTGACATCACAAATACCACTCTAGCAAAATCCGATCGTTTTGATTCGATCCAGGCTATGAATTCCTAAAACTCCAAATATCCTTTGATGCAGTAAGCGTGTGTTTACCAGATTGTCGGAGTTGGTCGGGTTAGTGAGGACCAATATGTATATGTAGACCTGAAACAGTGTGATTTTCATACTATAGGACCCCTTTAATATGCCATATTAATGGAAAACATTATTTCCCCATTGTGTGGACGAATAAAGGTGGATTATTAATCACAAAAATATACTCTGAGGTGTAGCTGAATTTTAAAAGATGTTAACCCTTGCTGATGCTTCAAAACCATTTGATTAACAGTGGAACATTGTTATAAAGTTGGAGAATTGCATAAGTCTGATTAAGATATTTTTTTTCTGAAAGTATTAACTTGCTAGATGGGGAATGACCACTGAAAGGAAAAAAATACGAAGTGTGAAGAAAAAACTTGTTGCAGTAGCCAAACAGACCAAAAGACCCTGCAGGATGTGGGTGACAACCATCAAGGCAGTATACAGTACAGAATAATACAGTACAGTACAGTACAGTATAATAGAGCACAAGTTCTCCAGGAAACCTGGAAACAAGCTGTATGAACAGATGAGACACAAAAATCCACGGGTGCTGAAGTGAGCAAAAATAGAAAAAGTTCTGAATCTGAGCATATTTTAGCAGAAATATTTCCTAGATTGGTGCAGGATATAGCTTGTCTTTAGTAAACTCGGACTCCTTATTGTTTTGCCACCAGTCAATCCTGACCTCAATTGAGAAGATTTATAAAATGCAAAGACCTGTACTGGAGACCAAAATCCAGAGGCTGGAACAGGGCTCGAAATTGAGACCATTTTGGTCACATATGCGCCCAAATATTTATCAGTGCGACTATTAAATATATTTGGGAGCACCGGTGCGATTAGGGAAAAAAATCTGGTGTGCCTTTTTTTTCCTCTTCTCTCTCGCTCTTTCTCTCTCCAAAGAGCAGGGATCACCAAATGGCGGACCATGGTTCTGTCTGGACCCATGACCACTCCATGATAAATTCACGAGAGTAGATTTTCTTGGCGTATTTTTACTTGCAGTTTGCGGCTACAGACGGCGGGCGCTGCTCCTCCAGTTAATACGGTAATAGCGCCACTCAGTTCAGCCAATCAGATCGTTTTTCACCCTGCGCTGTCAGTGCACCAGGAAATGAGACAGCTCGCTACCGCTGTGAGTTTACTGCTGCAGCGGAGCACAGAAGAAGGGACACAGCATAGCTCCAAACGAAGGGAGGTTAACGAAGAAAACCGCTGGTTAACAATGAGTGGACGAAATTTATGTTTGTTCCTCCGTCGGGCAGTTCAAAACCATTTTACCTCATGTGGTCTGAACACGTAGCATGAATTAAAAGTGGTAACATGAAGCGCCACTATGAAACAAAACACTTTTGCGCAGAATTATTCCCTGAAGTCCGAGCTGAGGGCAAAATGACCGAGAAAAATGCAAAAGAATGTTCACTAAAGGCATGGTGGAGTTTGGGGCAACATAAAACATCTTTTATTGATGTTTTAAAATACAAAACAATCCAGTAATAACCAAAATGGTTCAGTCCAGGTACCCGGCTGGCCTGACAGCGCGCCACAATGCGCTATTTAAGCCACACCCAGGTAGTGCCTCGTTTGGCCCCTGACCCGGAGGCGGACCATCCAGCATCCTGAGGTGAGCGTCTCTCATACAGTATTGTGTGGATGTGGGGAAAACGCGTAGGCGCCGAGTGTGCACCCTCGAACGCACTACCGCGATAGTTAGTTTGATGCGGACACATGAGTGTGGACCTGCCAGAGAATGTGTGTGAAATAGTCTGAGCAGGACCACGGTCCTGCCAGGAAACAATGAGAGCTTTGCTGCGGCTGCTCTCCTGGGCGAGGGAGAGAGGCGCGAGGAATGGAGATGGACGGATCGGTCTCTATCGCTCCGTCACTGCCTTACTTTTGGGTAGGTGCTCCTAAAGTCTTTGCTGGTGCTGCTAACTTCTAAATTTGGGAGTACCAGTGCTACCAAGAAAAAAAGTTAATTTTGAGCCCTGGGCTGCAAGTAAATAGGTGGATTAATCATCTATACCAATGATAGATGGTGCCATCCGGGACATGTGACGGTGAAATCAACACTGTGTAACCGTGATCTGGAGCTAACAGCTGTTAGCATCAGACCCTACTACCTGGCGCGTGAATTTTCACACGTTATTGTCCTCGCGGTCTACATCCCTCCACGTGCGGACCCTGAGACTGCACGAGAGACCATCTGTGGCACCACCTCCGCTCTTCGGACCCGGCACCAGGAGGCGCTCTTCATTATCACTTGTGACTTTATCACGTCACCTTGGACTCATCTCTCCCCACAATGGTCCAGTGTGTAGACTGTCCCACACGGAAGAACAGAACCATCGATCTGTTCTACACTAATGGTAAGGAGGCATACACCACCACCCCCCTCCCTCCACTAGGTAAATCAGATCACAACCTAGTGTACCTACAGCCCACCTACATTCCGCTCATGAAACGGCTGCCAGCAACAACACGACAGGTCAGGAGGTGGTCCCCGGAAGCAGAGGAAACTCTGAGGGACTGCTTGCAGACCATCAACTGGGATGTCATCGTGGGCTCACATGTGGAGGACTTTGAGGGGGCTGCTCAGTGTTTTACAGATTACATGAACTTCTGTGTGGACACCGTGGCCCCTGTCAGGACAGCCAGGTGTTACAACAACAAACCCTGGGTGACAAAAGAAGTCAAGGTTGTCCTGAACATAAAGTAACGGGCGTTCAGGAGCAAGAACAAGGAGGAGATGAAGAAGGCCCATCAGGAAGTGAGACTCTGCCTGAGGAAGGTCAAGGAGGCGTATGGGAGGAAGCTGGAGAAGCAGCTGGGGCGCAACCAGGTGCGGGAGGTCTGCAATGGGATGAGAACCATCACCGGACACGGGAAAGGGCGCAGCACTGTGGAGGGGAACAGTGAACGAGTGAATGAACTAAACAGCTTTTTCAATCGGTTCAGCTCCCCCACCACTCCCGGCTCCTCGTCCCAGGCCTCTTCTGCAGACTGCTCCACTGATGCTCCCTCCTCCTGTGCTTCCCCTCCTTCCACCCCTGCCACTTCTCCTTCCACCCCTGCCCCTGCCACTTCTCCCGAGCCCACTCTAAGAGCTGCGAAGCTCAACGGCCCCACCTCAACCACTGGACTTCCAACCTCACCACGACTTCCTGCTCCCACCACGACCGAGACCGTCATCACTGCAGACCTGGTGACGACAATGCTGCGGAGGCTCCGTCCCTATAAGGTGGCTGGACCGGATAAGATCTCCCCAAGACTCCTCCGAGCCTGTGCTTCGGAACTAGGGGACCCCCTTCAGCGATTGTTCAACCTCAGTCTGCGGCTGGAGAGGGTCCCATCACTGTGGAAGACCTCCTGCATCGTCCCGGTACCCAAGAAAAGACGCCCTACTGAGCTCAACGACCACCGACCAGTCGCTCTTACCTCCCACGTAATGAAGACCCTAGAGCGACAGGTCCTGGAGCTCATGTGTCCACAGGTACAGGGTGCTATGGACCCTCTCCAGTTCGCCTATCAGGCCAAGGTTGGGGTTGACAACGCTGTCTTGTACCTCCTCCACCATGTGCTCTCCTACCTGGACACCGGGGGCTGTGCCGTCTGGGTGCTCTTCTTTGACTTTTCGAGCGCCTTCAACACCATCCCGCCCCAGCTCCTACAGGACAAACTGACCTCCATGACTGTGGACCCCTACCTCGTGAGCTGGATCACGGACTACGTAACGGACAGACCCCAGTACGTCCATATGGGGGACTGTTTGTCTTCTATGGTGACCAGCAGCACGGGGGCGCCACAGGGGACCGTGGTCTCCCCCATTCTCTTCACCTTCTACACATCTGACTTCAAGCACATGCCACATACAGAAGTACTCCGATGACACTGAGATTGTGGCATGTATCCGGGAGGGTGATGAGGGGGAGTACAGGGCATTGGTGGCTGACTTCGTGGAGTGGTGCCAACAGAACCAGCTCCAGCTCAACGTCTCCAAGACGAAGGAGATGGTGCTCGATTTCCGGCGGGCACCTCCCTCTCCACAACCAGTGATCATCGAGGGCAGAGAGGTGGAGGTGGTAGGAAACTATAAGTACCTGGACTGCAGCTAGACAGCAGACTGGACTGGTCACTCAACTCGAACTGTGTGTACAAGAAGGGGCAGAGCAGGATGTACTTCCTGAGGAGGCTGGCCTCCTTCAACATCTGTCCTAAGCTCCTTCTCATGTTCTATCAGTCCGTAGTCTCCAGTGTGCTGTCATACGCCATTGTGTGTTGGGGTGGTGGGGCCAGGAAAAGAGATATGGAACGTCTTAACAGACTCATCCGCAGAGGGTCTCAGTGGTCGGGCTGAGCCTGGACTCTGTGGAGACAGTTCTGGGGAGCAGGACCATGTCTAAATTCAGGGCCATCATGAACAACACCAGCCACCCCCTGCACACCACCTTCTCCCAGCAGAGGAGCACCTTCAGCGACAGACTGCTGTCACACAGCGCCTCCACAGAGAGGCTGAGGTCCTCCTTCGTGCCCCTTGCCATCAGGAGATACAATGACTCTCTCAGGAGGAGCGGGGTGGAGGTGGCGAGGTCAGCACGCCGTTAAATGGATTTAATTTATTTTAATTTTATACTGTTAATATTTTTATTTTTATTTTTTTTAGTATATGTACTGTTAATGCCACATGTGTCTGTTAGTGTAGTGTATGTCTTGTGGTATGTTCGGTTTTGTTTTTGTTTTTTCTTGGTGTTTGGCTGAGCAGTGGATATGTGCAATTTCCTCCGGGATTATTGAAGTAAGTATCTATCTATCTATCTATCTATCTATCTATCTATCTATCTATCTATCTATCTATCTATCTATCTATCTATCTATCTATCTATCTATCTATCTATCTATCTATCTATCTATCTATCTATCTATCTATCTACCTACCTACCTACCTACCTACCTACCTACCTACCTACCTACCTACCTACCTACCTACCTACCTACCTATCTATCTATCTATCTATCTATCTATCTATCTATCTATCTATCTATCTATCTATCTATCTATCTATCTATCTATCTATCTATCTATCTATCTATCTACCTATCTATCTATCTAAATATGTGGACAATAAAGGACAGCCAGATGATATAAGGAGCTCCAATCCCCTTTTTATAAGTCAGTTTCTATATATATATAATTTATAATTTATAATATATATATATAATTTCTATATATAATATAATTAAAATCCAAAAAGCTCCTCATGTTCATAAAAAATTCATATTAAATCAATTGGTGAATCAACATGATTCATTAATAATATTACTGTCATATCATCATCACTACTACTTGGATGCACTTGCAGCCATATCTAACCCATTCTTTCAGTGACTCATAGTGTGATTTTTAATTTGTGTTTTGTTTATGCAGCCATTGCCTTCCTCTGATTATATCGCATCAGGATGTAAAAAATGTAAAAATGTAATTTTAGCATCTCTCTATTTAACTGCAGAGAGCGGCTTTATAATGATTTTCTGCCCTAACTGAGGAGCCAATAAGATTGGAGGTCTTGTCACCTGTACATGCAGTTTTGCACATTAGCTGGATAAACACTGATGTGAAGCCATATTTATCAGATGTGATGGTGTTCCCATGTGTCATGGATCATAATGCCATTAGGGGTGTTATATTCTTGAACAATAATATTGATAAAAGGCAGATAATTCCAGTTATTTAGTGACTTAAGAGTTTAGAATTAGCCTTTGCTCTTATTTGCGATTGTGGTAACACCCTACATTCAGCCGCACGTTACTTTCTAGTCAGCACAAGGGTAATTATAGTAAGCAGTTAATTAGTGCTCTGACGTTAGTACTAGCTAGGCAGCTTGCTAGTGTCATTTGGAGACCGTTTTCAATCTTATGTAAAGGTCTTTGTTGTCTATTCATACATTACTGCCGTTCGTGTTGTAATAAACATTAGTTTGCTGTCCAAATAGCCTGTATTGTATGTGAACTTCTCAAAGCTGAGAAGTCCAACAACGAATGACCACAGTGTTGAGTTGCAGAAGCATTTGCTCAGTCCAGTCCCTAAATTCTGCCTGCTAGCTCTACAAGTTGGCACTTAGAGGCTCTGTGTTTATCATCTTGGCTAGAGGCAATGCAATGGCTGACCAAACAGGCAGCATGCTGTGCTCTCCACATGCCGAGCCAAACCTATCAGTCAGTGGTCTGAGCCTCTTTGTGGAATTTCATCTGAGGGGTTTCCAAAAAATAACTATTACCCATGTGAAGCAATTTCTAAAATTTCAAAAAGCACATAAGTGTGGCGAGTCCCTTATGATTAAAATACTTTTCACCACCTTCAGCTTAGTTTGCCAACATTTTTTTGGCTATCTCTATTTTATTAATTTTTTTATGACCGCTTAATTCGCTTGCGCGGGTCAGGGGGAACTGGAGCCTATCCCAGCTGTCATAAGGTGTGAGGCGGGGCAAACTGCGCGCGCAACACCAGTATACTGTGGAGCCACTCAGAGACATACAACCACGCACGCACACACACACACACACACACACACACACACACACACACACACACACACACTGCTACGGGCGATTTGGAAAGGCCAACTATCCTGAAGCGCATGTTTTTGGAGGTGGGTGGAAGCGGGAAAACTCGGAGAGAACCAATGCAAACATGGGGAGAACATGCAAACTCCGCACAGAGCGGGACTCGAACCCGGACCCACCTTTCTGTGTTGCGACAGCGCAACCCACTGCGCCACCGTGCCTTTCACTCTACAAATAAAAAAAAGTCTTTAAGTCCATGTTTCTATTTAGTTATATTTAATTAAAGTAATCTAAAAATTTTGCTTATATCTCATTGCATTTAATTTTTTTTTTTTTTGCAGTCAGGGTTTTTCCACATCGTACAAAGAGTATTTCAAGGTGTGTCCGAACTACGTGGAAGAATCTATTCTTTAAATGACATGTAGCTATAACTACCACCTGCTCATATGCTCATGAAATTGTTTAATGGTAACACGTATCAGGTTTTTTAAAGTAAAGCAGTGCAGAATTTTACACAGACAGTTAGGACACACTGGCAGCATCCTCTAAATACAGTAAAATAGCATTATTAACAGCAATATGCATCAAATTGTCTTCTTTACAGTGAATATGTGTAATTTTCTCTCATTATGGTTGTTATCAAAGATGAAGGCATTTTCTTTCTATTTATTACATCGCACAGCCTTGCTATCTGTTCAAAGCATCACATTTAAGTATAGGATCCATCAAGAGTCTATTTGACTGCTTTTCATTCAAACTATTTCATTTTACTGTTGAAATTCATTGAATATGATTGAAATGACTTAAATAATTGACGCCATGTCATGTGTTACACAGCGAACATACAGAGCATTCTGGTATCGGAGCTACCCATTGTGACAGCATGGTTTAAGGTTAGTCATGATGGGGAGGCACATGGTAGCTGCTTTATCTGAGAGAAAGCTTTTTAGCACGTGGGTGGTTCTGGTTTACAAAAGAGAGGCTTTGGAACAGGTTGGAGATTTTTTTTCCCATTGAGCATGTTTGAGTCTCAGATGGACGACAGCTGGCAGAGCACTGTCTCAGCTCTGTGGACGGCACACAGTCGTTTTTGGTGTGGGAGACGACACAGCAGAATCACACTACGACAGAGGAAGTGAGGAGATGGCTGTATGGAAATAGAACAGTAGTTACTGCGAGATATTCCTAACTTGCCACAGGAAGACAATCATCTGCTTTCATGATTATGGCACTGATATTTTCACCCCATGTGAAAGTGGTACAGATAATTATCCCCTAGATTTTAATTTCACAATTTACATAGTGCCTGTAAACGTGTCTTTAGCTACCAACAGCAGGAAAACAAGTGCATTCCCCTGCTTGACCATTTTGGGTTTTCTTTTTTGTAAGTGTGTTGCAGGTGTATCATGCACCCAGTGGTGTACAGCTCCAGATAACATTGGATGGAGATGGTTCCATTCTGGCATGTTAAATTTACACTTTTCAAGGTTTGCTTGAAAACCAGCTCAGGTGGAGTCGACTCACCACAGGGACCAGGCAGCTCTTACATCTTTGACACATGTGTAACTTTTATTCACAGGATAAAAAAAGAATGTGCAAAGAGTAAGGATTATAATGATGACGACATGACAAGGACGTGAGAGTAAAATGCCAATAGCAATACATGGTTTCTTTATGTCGTTTAGGTATTCATAGTTTTTGCTATTAAATCTGCCTCCCTTTTACAAATCTTTGCATTAAATCCTTAATTCTAAAGCATTTTTTAGTATTTTCTGCTAACCTTAGCTCTAGAGATCCTTTTTCATGATAGGGTTGTTGTGCATTGGTGCACAGGTACATATATGTTGAATTATTGGTACCAGAACTGTAAATACTCCGATGAACAGAATGTATACGAATATGGCAGAGGTTTGTGCAACTTCATGAATTTTTTTTGTGCTTTTGTGACTTTTTGGAGAATGAGAAAGACTTTAAAAAAAAAAAAAGATCAAAAAGTCTAACCTAACTTTTTCTGAAATTTCAAAGTGCAAACTAACTTGTTGCAAGCAGTATTGAAAATACTTTCCAGCAATGTCCAGTTTCCATATCTTCTAATGGGATAAGGGGAATCTGAATGTCAAACTGTCAGGAGACAGATACAGTAGGTTCTATGTAGGTGTGAACACTAACTCTCACCTTGGGTGTTTTCCTAGTCAATAGAACTACAGCAGCCTGTGAGACACAGAAAATTTCTCGCAGTCTTTGTACTTTGACTTAAACTATTTCAGTGGCAAAACTTCTGAATTCTGGAGTAGAAAAGGCTGATGAATGGAGGCTTGTTGTGTAACAGTGACTCACATGTGATCCTCAAGCTGCTTTGGTGAATTTAGTGTAGATACGCTGCTTTTTAATGTGACTACAGGTATGAAATGACAATAAATACAAGTACCGTGAAATGTCAGTCTCAACCAGGTTACATTGTGCTTACCTGTAGTTAAAGAATGCAGGGATAAAAACAAGAAAGTGACTAAATTTTAACGCCTTCGTAACAGATTAAATGATGGCAGGAGTCCAGACAGAACACAGAATTGTCTTCAGATGACTAGAGCGTTCTAGTTTTGCAAAGATACTTGAAAATATGGAAACGCTTGCAATCAATAAACTGTGGGGGTTGCAACAAACCATTAGGAAATCTTAAGTATGTTTAAGTCTGTTTTCAATAGAAATTGCCAAAAGCTAATCTTTAGTTTTTCACAGCAACATGCTAATCTCCATTGATGATGCTATTCCACTTGATCATTTTGCATGGTTTGAGGATGTTTGACATCATAGTTGTTCTGATGTGGTCAGAGTTGTTGCTAATTAAGAATAGCTCATTTCACAGATACAGTGCTGTCCGTATAATAAAGAATACAGTCTACAATGGGCATAATGGATCAAGATGGAAAGTGCATATTTTAAAAACTATCATTCCAACTTTACTGCATTTGTGATGAATATATCTAATAATGGGTAATGATTCTAAATTCTAAATAAATCATTAATGTTAAATACAGTTTAGCTCATTCATTTTAAGTTAAGCTTTTTATGCATCTAAATAATTAACAGCTCTTTTAAAATCCTACAGTTCGTTCAAACTGTATGCTGAGGCATATAAAAGGCATCACTTGATTTCTCCGACTCTGGGTCATGGACTGCAGTTTCAGTCAGGTGTCAATATTTATGTTGTAGCACATTTTTAATTATTTCTTTGCCTCTTGTAAACGTATAATGCTGGAATGTGTTTCCAACCACAAGAAGAGTAAATGGTGATAAAAAAATGCACATCTGCCTCAGCCCACAAGTTTAGCAAATTTCTGGTACTCACAGCTTGAGTGAGAAGCTACAACAGCCAGTGGTGAGCAAAACCCACGCTAGCATTTGCCTAAGGAGTCACGGCGCATCGGTGTATTCTCTCCTCGAGAAAACATTGGCATGTTTCTCGTTGGTGTTGCATTTAAGACCTGCGCTTTTTTATTCAATCCTCCATGAAAAAGTCATTTTATAGATGCGTTGACCAAAAAGTTGTTAGGAATCTACCATCCCTTGCAGATGTTGTCATGGAAACACTGTGGCTCATTTGGGTGTCTCTCTCTCTCTCTGTGTGTCTCTCTCTCCCTCTCTCTCTCTCTCTCTCTCTCTCTCTCTCTCTCTCTCACAAACACACGCACACACCGCACGTGTACACACTCACACACGATGCAGCATTAGGATCTTAATCCGATACTCAACACCGCAGTTCAGGTTTCCATGTGACTCCTACGTTTACGTAATGCTATAGTAGAAGGGGGAAGCCAATATAAGATTGCCATAGAAATGATTCTGTATCTCTGATGCTTACAGAAGACATTGTAGTAATATCTATGTTGCTGAGCTGATAGTGCTCCTTGATTTAGTGAAGATCTGCTAAATGTATAATCATGTACTGTATATATGTTAAACTTCAGTAGTTGTTTTATACAGTGATCAAAAAAAGGAGCTTCACACACACACCTGTGGAAGGCGTTTCCTGAGTTACATCCATGCCTGGTCAAACATGGCTGCCCTCTTGCTTTTTGTATTAATGTCAGGGCCTGTTGGACGGAGAGATGAAAAGGTTTCTGAGTTAAAGCAGAACCAATGACGATAGCTTGTTAAGACAGATTCATCTGGTAATTACTGAAGAAAAACAAAAATGTAGCCACAAGAGGGCACAAGCCAGTGTCTTATTGTGCCGGTCCCAAGCCTGGACAAATACAGAGGGTTGTGTCAGGAAGGGCATCACATGTAAAACTTTTGCCAAATCAAACATGCGAATCAAATCTATGACTCCATACCGGATTGGTCAAGGCCCGGGTTAACAAAGACCGCCATCTGTGCTGTTAACCTACAGGGTGCCAGTGGAAATTGGACTACTGTTGGTCAAAGAAGGATTTGAGGAAAGTGTGTTCATAGGAAGAGAGAAGAGAGATGCCAAGAGTATAGGACTGAGAGTATGGACGTTGAATGTTGGAACTATGACAGGAAAAGTTAGAGAGTTGGTTGACATGATGCAGAGGAGGAAGGTAGACATACTGTGTGTCCAGGAGACCAGGTGCATAGGTAGCAAGGCTAGAAGTTTAGGAGCAGGGTTCAAGTTGTTCTATCATGGTGTAGATAGGAAGATAAATGGAGTAGGAGTTATCTTGAAGGAGGAGTTTCTCAAGAATGTATTGGAGGTAAAAAGAGTGTCAGTGTGTCAAAGGCGTGATGTTCAATGTTGTTAGTGGGAATGCTCCACAAATGAGCTGGAAGAGAAGGAGAAATTGTAGTTGGACTTGGATGAAGTGATGCAGAGCATACCTACAAGTCAGAGAGTTGTCATTGGTGTAGACTTCAATGGACATGTTGGTGCAGGAAACAGAGGTGATGAGCAGGTGATGAGCAGGTTTGGTATCCAGGAGAGGAATGCAGAAGGACGGATGGTGGTTGACTTTGCAGAAAGGATGGAAATGGCTTTAGTGAATGCTTCCAGAAAAGGCAGGAACATAGGGTGACCTATAAGAGTGGAAGTAGGCGCACACAGGTAGACTACACCTTGTGTAGATGATGTAATCTGAAGGAGATCAGTGACTGCAAAGTAGTGGTAGGCAAGAATGTAGCCAAACAGCATAGGATGGTGGTGTGTAGGATGATTCTGGTGGTGAGGAAGATGAAGAGGACAAGGGCAGAGCAGAGGAAGAAATGGTTGAAGCTGAAAAAGGAAAAGTGTTGCATGACTTCTAGGAAGACAGGCTCAGGGTGGTCAGGAGGTGCTTCCACATGACTGGAGCTAATGTGATCAGGGAGACAAGTAGGAGAGTACTTGGTGTGTCATCTGGAAGGAAAGTAGATAAGGAGACTTGATGGTGGAATGAGGAGGTACAGGAGTGTATACAGAGAAAGAGGTTAGCTAAGAATAAGTGGGACACCGAGAGGACTGACGAGAGTAGAAGGAGTACAGGGAGATGCAGCGTAAGGTAAAAGTAGAGGTAGTAAAGACCAAACAAGGCGCTTATGATGACTTGTATGCTAGGTTGGACAGTAAGGAGGGAGAGACTTATGTATACAGGTTGGCAAGATAGCGAGACAGATGGGAGGGACTTGCAGCAGGCTAGGGTGATTAATGATAGGGATTGAAGTGTATTGACAGGTGCCAGTAGTGTGATGGGAAGATGGAAAGAGTACTTCGAAGAGTTGATGAACGAGGAAAATGAGGGAGAACAAAGACTAGAAGAGGTGACTGTTGTAGACCAGGAAATAGCAAAGATTAGTCAGGATGAAGTGAGGAGGGCATTGAAGAGGATGAAGAGTGAAAAGGCAGTCAGTCCTGATGATATACCTATGGAGGTTTGGAAGTGTCTAGGAGAGGTGGCAGCAGAGTTTCTGACTGGGTTGTTCAATCTTAGATAGTGAGAAGATGCCTGAGGAATGGAGGAGAAGTGTGCTGGTGCCCATTTTTAAGAACAAGGGAGATGTGCAGAGTTGTGGCAGCTACAGAGGAATAAAGCTGATGAGCCGTACAATGAAGTTATGGGAAAGAGTAGTGGAAGCTAGACTAAGGGCAGAAGTGAGCATTTGTGAGCAGCAGTATGGTTTCGTGCCAAAAAAGAGTACTACAGATGCAGTATTTGCTTTGATGATGTTGATAGAGAATAACAGAGAAGGCCAGATGGAGCTGCATTGTGTTTTTGTAGATCTGGAGAAAGCTTACGACAGGGTGGTCAGAGAGGAACTGTGTTATTGTATGAGGAGGTCTGGAGTGGCAGAGAAGTATGTTAGAGCTTGTAGGCAGGACTGTAAGACAGTGGTGAGGTGTGCTGTAGGTGTGACAGAGGAATTCAAGGTAGAGGTGGGACTACATTACGGATCAGCTCTGAGCCCCTTCTTGTTCGCTATGGTGATGGACAGGCTGACAGACGAGGTTAGACAGGAATCTCCATGGACTATGATGTTTACAGATGATACTGTGATCCTCCACCTGATCTGTAGAGAACAGGTGGAGGAGAAGCTAGAGAGGTGGAGGTTTGTCCTGGAAAGGAGAGGAATGAAGGTTAGCCGCAGTAAGACAGAGTACATGTGTGTGAATGAAAGGGTCCAAAGTGGAAGAGTGAGGTTACAGGGAGAAGAGATCAAGAAGTTGGAGGATTTTAAGTACTTAGGATCAACAGTCTAGACCAATGGAGAGTGTGGAAAAGAGGTGAAGAAGCGTGTCCAGGCAGGATGGAACGGATGGAGAAAAGTGTCAGGTGTGATGTGTGATTGAAGAGTTTCAGCTAAAATGAAAGGAAAGGTGTACAAAACTGTGATGAGAGCAGCAATGTTGTTTGGTCTAGAGACAGTGTCACTGAGGAAAAGACAGGAGACAGAGCTGGAGGTAGCAGAGATGAAGATACTGAGGTTCTCTGTGGGAGTGACCAGGATGGATGGAATCAGGAATGAGTACATCAGAGGGACAGCACATGTTAGAGGCTTTGGAGATAAAGTCAGAGAGGCCAGACTGAGATGGTTTGGACATGTCCAGAGGAGTGATAGTGAATAAATTGGTAGAAAGATGCTGAGTTTTGAACTGCCAGGTAGGAGGCCTCGAGGAAAACCAAAGAGGAGGTTTATGGATGTAGTGAAAGAGGACATGAAGGTAGTTGGTGTGAGAGAAGAGGATGCAGAAGACAGGGTATGATGGAGGCGACTGATTTGCTGTGGCGACCATTGAAGGGAAAAGCCAAAAAGAGAAGAAGACTGAAAAAAAACAAAGATGAAATATTATTTTTCATAAAACACCATTCTCCACATTCAAATGATTGCTAACTATTAATTACATTAAAATACTCATAACACATTGTTGTCTTTATTTCTTTGTTTTTATGGATATTGTTGTGAATATACAGGTAATGTTTCTAATATATGTAACTCTTTACACAGTGATTGCTTCTAATGGGGCTCATTTGTAAAGAAACAACATTTGAATGAACTGAAATGATGATGAAGACATGCGAGGTTAAAGTGTTATATCGGTTAGTTATTACTACTACAACTACAACTACTACTACTACTACTACTATTTATACTACTACAACTGTTTTAGATTTAACTAGTTCTACTATGTGTTATTGACTGTACCACTAATACTTTATTGTAGACTAGTACTGCTGTATTCTAGACTGAAAGGTACTACTGTGTGTTATAGATTGTGTTAGCACTGCAGATGTTGGACATGGAAGTGCGTGATTATCAGTTGATGATGAGGAGGTGCATCCTTCTACGTTTAGAGTTGTTTGAAAAAACTTGTTCTGATGAGGAACCTTCTGTTGACTGTTGTCGTCACACCGATGGCTATAACTCCAGAAAAAAATAGATTTTATACGAGGTGAAGTTTTTGAAAACGCACAACTGTAAAAACAAATCAGGAACTCTCAGAAAATTCAAACTTTCCCCAAGGCCATAAAAATTGGAAAGTTTGATTAAGGAAGTTTATCCTAAATTTTTATAGACATAAAAAGATGTATTCACCTCTGGGATATGGCATTGTCCATCTGTGGTGAAAACTGTATGCAAACCCATCTGATGGTCTGCTGGATTCAAGTCAGGGCCCTAAGGATGTTTTGGAGATGTTAACAAGACCAGATCTGACAACATCAGCAAGTGGTGCTATGGAGCCGTTTTACTACACCTTAACCTGAGACCAAAGTAACTGTGTCACTTTTTATGAATGAACTAACTTTTATTTTTAACTTCAACTGTTTTTCTAGTGGTATGTAGAAAGTACACATACATTTTATAATTAATTGCCTTTTTAAAATATTTTTAAAAATGTATATGACTTTGACACATTGGCCTTTACAGATAATGCACAACATCTTGCTTGTTCAAGTGTGAGCAATTCTTAGAAAAATTGTTTCCAAACCATGTCCAACAACATAAAGATTTTTCTCTCAGGAACTGTTTTTGAAATTATCTAAGATAGAAAGTAATTATACACAAAATACCACCTCTCAAAGTTTAACCCAAGAAAAGTTAGCCCCCATTAATGAGTGACAGATGAAAGCAGACACAGTTGGGAAAAGTCGATTGTAGTATCACCTTGACTACTTCATATCACCTGATAAAAAGGCTTCTGAAATGATGCAAACTTCTGATGAAAGTCTCATATATTAGCACAATGTTCACAAATAAGGAAAACAGGATCAAGAGGTCTGTCAGTTAAGGACAAAGAGGAGATAGATGTAAAGGTAACACACAGAGAAATTACGTGCATGTCATTTAAAGATTTGTTGAGAACATTTTTGAAGCTACCCTTGTGTATTGCTGCTCTGTTACTTATCTTCGCAGTCCATTTCAGTGCGGTCAAAGTCCATGATTAAAACTCCCTCATTCAAGGAGAGCTTTCTTTTTAGAACGCAATATTCATCCAACATTCATCTGTTATGAGCTTGAAAGGTCTCCTAAGTGTTCTTATGTGACCAGAGACAAGAGTCAAAGTATAAGATATGACAAAGGAAAAACACACCATAACTAGAAGGATAAACTAAGAATTTGCATCTTACATCTTACATTTTGTATTTAGTATAGTTATTTATAATATTTAAAGTATTTAGAATAGTTAAGTTATGAATGCACAGTTTGAGACACCACCTGCCGGAAACAAATTCCTCGTCTGCTTTCTACAAACGATGGCCAATAAAGCTGATTGTGATTGTGATTGTGATTGAGCCAGGCTATACCCACACAACACACTAACACACACATTCACAAAATATCTACAATACTATGTGAGCAAGATTGACAACTTTTCCCCTGTAAGCCATAGATTTTTGTTCTGGAAATTACAACATTGTGCAAGGTGCTTTCTTACACATTTTTGTATTGATTCTGTACTGATCTTTTGATTTGTGCACTGCCCTCTTTGGTATTTGAGTTAACTGTAAAGACTATTTTTTCTAGAAAGTGAAACCAGTCTTCTTCACTTTTAGTTTAAATTCAAAACCACCCACTGTAGGCCTATGATAATCCTCCTGTTGTCTTTTGCACATTGCAGATTTACCAGGACATCCCTGCTCTCCGGGAGCGCGACAATTTTTCTATGAGGAAGAGAATAAACTCCAAGCAGTACAATGGTGTTTGGACGGTTGTAAGAGTGTAATCCCAACGTCATTCGAGAGCATTGAGTCCAGCACTGCAGTCAGTCCTGAGATGAATGCACAATATTTAAATATAGCTTACCTGGTTCTCTCACTCCACCCTGTGGGCTTACCGAGTCAGCACATAACCCATCAGTAGAAAGGAGTGCAAATAAAAACTAAATAAGGCCAAGTAAAAAATTAATAAATAAGGCTTCTATCTTAGATGTTATAAATTCAACATACTGCTTTATTACAGAAGATAAAATTATTAAGTGTTAAATCCATTAACACTTAGTGATTAACTCATAATTTTCAACAGAGTGCATCACAGGTCTCAAGACAATTTTTTTCCATTTGACACCTGTCTGAACTGTACATTTTAAATATGCATCATTTTTTTATTTAGCTAAGTTTCAAACAGTCTGTTTTAATTGTGCACTTATTTTTTTCTGAATTGTCCTTTGTTAAATTATATTGCCTATATAGAGCTGTTAGGGGCCAATTAATTGGTTAAAGAGTTTTCAAGGTCATCAAAAAATAATGGTCCTCATAAAATGAGATAGTATGACTGATCAAAGTTGATTAAATGTTGTACAAATAAAAACATGGGTTGATGTAAATTATTTATTTTGGTGAAACATTAAAGATATTATTCATTATGCACAAATATACTCCCCAACACTGAGAGAGGGATGTTAAGGTGTATTATTCTCACTTTGGTGTTCACTTTACTTCATTTTGTAGTTTAATTTGCTACTCGTTACACATCATCATTTCATTGCTATAAATGAGTTACTGGTTCGTTTGAACATCACTTCTTTTCACCTATTAATGGATGAATTAATGGATGAGGGGCAGCAGTGACTCAGTGGTAAAGCGGCAATTCGGTAGAGCGGGTCATCCAATGTTCCAAAGATTGACTTTTCGATTCCCGCTCCCGCCCAGCCACCTGGAGTATGAGCTGCCAGTGGGAGGTGTCAGCTCACCTCTGGAGCACTGCTGAGATGCCCTTGAGCAAGGCACTGTCCCCCTTAACAAAGTTGCTCATTTGCGGCGCCCCAAGCAGGAGCTGCCAGCCACTCTGCCTCCCCCTGCATGCCTACAAGCCCCCTTGTGTGTCTTTGGGTGCGTTACAGGGGCCTGAACATACTAACATATATATTCATGTGTTTGTACAAAATAGAGTGTGCTCTTAATTAAATGATTTGAACCATCATCACCATTTGTTTCAGCACTTTGGACAGCTCCCTCAGCAGTTCTCTTAGAAGCCCAAAAGGAGGCGCAGTAAACACACCGCAGGCGTTGACAGAGCAGCTTCCCACTGCAATTTGTGTGTGTGTGTGTGTGTGTGTGTGTGTGTGTGTGTGTGTGTGTGTGTGTGTGTGTGTGTGTGTGTGTGTGTGTGTCTTAATTTTAATAGTACTGTAAAATAGATTTGTACCCAAAACCTTCCGCCCACCCCCTTTTTTTCTAACTGCGCATTGTGTACAAACTTTACGGTTAATTAGACAGAGAGAGAGAGAGAGAGAGAGAGAGAGAGAGAGAGAGAGAGAGAGAGAGAGAGAGAGAGAGAGAGAGAGAGAGAGAGAGAGAGAGAGAGAGAGAGGGAGAGAGAGAGAGAGTACTGACTGTAACTCGTGTGGTGTTAAATCTTGTGACGCTCCTGTTTTAGTAGCAGATGTGAGCATAAAACGTGACAAACATGCGTGACCTGATGTTACATATAAACGATCACGGTTCCAATACGCAGCCCGTCTGTTAATCGGCATCACCGACCGATCGACCCCCCCCCCCGACTACCCCCCTCCCCATCACCACCACTACCACCCCATTCTGACTTCCCCACGTTGCGTCCGTGTCGTGGTTCGGAGTGAGTGGCGGCGGACAGATGCGCTCTGGTCGGTGCTGTTTGTGGATGGACTGATGTCTCTACCTGTCAGGAATCTAAAGTGTCTGTCGCCAGTCATGTGCCAGTGTAAGGTCATCTGCAGCAACCGGACCCTGTCTCTCATGTTCGGGTGTAAGGTAAGCGTGGGGACGTTTCGTGGGAGTGTTTAGTTCGGACGCGAATAAAGGAAACCATTAGATCTGGAGAAAACCTGCGGTTGTCACGGTGCCAATTTCAATTCTTAGCATCACGTTCGGTAATCACACTCACCTACGGCGTGCTCTTTTGCTTTCAGGTGCCAACTCTCAGCATATTACCTTTTGACCACAAAGGGGGGGGGGGGTGTCCACGCTCATAAATGGCCGATCTCCATCACACAGACCGGGAGGCGGCTTCGATGGCTGTGTTGGTTTCAGCTCCTCTTGTATCCTGTATGTTTACAGGGATTTAATGAATGACATCTCTAATCGCATCAGATGCCCCCCCCCCACACACACACACACACGTCACTGTGAGGGTTAGCCATATGGTGATTCCACGCTCATTGATTCATTAATTTGCGCTCAGTTTTGCGTCCTAGTGCACAAAACTGGCCGGCATGTTTGTGACGTTAGAGAACGCACCTTATCGCTCAGTTTACAATACATGAATATCGTCCATCATCAGAGAAACTGCTCTCTACATGAGAGACTTAACCCTTAACGCAAACCGTGGCCCTGTTGTTTTCTGTAGTCTTCTGGTTATTTAAGCCATCCATTATGTGAGCCGTTGTGTCTGCAGTGTGTTTTTTGTGGTGCTGTTAAGTTGAAGATGCTGAGAGGACATGGTCAATCTTTCACTCACACATTGTCCATCACTCCGATACCTTCAGGTGTTTCAAGGATGGCGGCCAGCTCATTGTTTCCTTCTGTCTTTCCCATTTTGTCAGCTTTTCCAAGTCCATTTTGATTACACTGGCCTGTACAGGCCAGGCATTGTCCCTGTGCTTCCCAAAATAATTAATATGTGTGCACAGATTACTTGTGTGCTGATTCACAGCTAAAATTTCCTGCTCTCTCTCTTGACTCCCTGCATTTTGAAGACTTATTCTATGAAACAAGTAAATAGTTCTGTTATGTCTCATTATCCGTGGTTATTTTTATCTTTTGTTGAGTTGTCAAAACAGCTGGCTAATTTAATGTGGATATTTTTATCCTGGGTTTCTGAGGGGAGGTCCCACTGTGTTTAACGTCGAGTTTTATCATCTAATCCCATATTTCCCAGCATCTCACTCTGGATTTAAAACCTGTTCTATTTCTGTAATAAGAGTAGATTATCAAATGGGGATTAACTACTCAATTAAAAAATATGACTAGTTTGGTGTGCTTGGTTCACTGGAACTTAATCATCAGGAATTGGATCTCAAGCACTAATTTCAAGCTGACATTTTGTATTGGGGGGCTTAAAACTTTATTCTTTGTCACACTAAGTTTTTATATTCCTCTGTTTTGTCTCATTTATGTTCTTCTGTCACACCAAACCAAGTGATTTTCCTCTGAAATACATAAACTGTGTTAAAGTGTTTCTTTCATCAGCATGTTGACATGGAGAATTTCTCTAATCATGCTACATACATGTCAACGGTCACAGAACTCTTACAGATTTTGTTTAATTTATTCAACAGACTTGTTGCAGGAAAACGTAGGGATCACCCACTAAAAGACAATCCAGTGTGGTAACCGTGTCACACAAGCTGGTGTAGTCCATATGATGGTCGACTCCCACGCAAATGGCCCAAGTTCAGTTTTTATACTTTTTTTATGTAATTAATTTTTGCTGCCTTTAGGTTTTAGTTCAAACTTTTGTGCTTGTACTCTTTAAGTGCTTTCAATACTGGCCTGCAAGTGAACATCTGCTTGATATGGATTCATAGAATGATGTATCTTGTTAACATGTTCATGTACCTGCTCTGCACACACTGAACACAGTTCTAGCAGTAGCCCACAAACAGCTGCTGCAGGGCTGTAGAGGATTGTTATCAGAGGATTTCATTGATCTCGATCATGTAGGATGTTGCAGAGTTATGCTTTACAGTTCTCCTATATCGTGTTCATATTTTTCTATATATGTATCTAGCCTTACATTGTGATTTTATTCCATTCATTCATCCAGGAGCATCATACTGTAAGCTTAAGGAACCTCTGTGTAACAACAGCTACCACATGACTGGTCACCTCCCTCGTTGGTCTTCCAAGGTTGTTTAATTTCATAACCTTTATTCCCAAACAAAGCACAGTGCAGCATCTCTCAGTCATGTTTAATTCAGGAACTTAATTAAATGGATCTTTATGTGGTTGGAAGTGTTCAGCAGTGTTTTATTATGCTCTTTGACGCTTAATGTTCATCGATGGCCTCACATCATTTAATCAAGATAGACTACCTTGTGGATATTTGCCTTTAAGCAGCTATTCACTATGCGGCGTTTGCACTGAAGGCCATACAATGTAAACTACCATCATGAGAGAGATTTAATGACAGCATACTAGTACTTCAATGAATGATTTACAACTCAAGAATAAGTGTGCCTTCATCTCAGTATCGAGATCGATGATCGCCACACCCTGGAAATCAATACCCAGATGTTCTTACTGGAAAGTGGATAGGCTGCCGACCTGCTGTCGCTCATTACCATATCAACCAATCAGACAGTAACTGATATGCCCTGAGCCTTGCTTCCACCTATGGATTTGACCTGTTTTATCCTGCTGTTTGTCATTTCGCTTTGTAAGGCGTGGTGAGACACTGACAGTAGCCTCAGAGTGTTGCAGACTTTCATTAACGCTCTGCTCAGGTTTAGGCTTGAACCATTTGCAGTCACCTTTACCATGCCAACCTGCTCTTCCCTCCTTATCGACCCTCCAACAGTGCGCTCTTGCTGTTATGTTGAGACTGTAGGATTTAGTTTCACACTCACAGTGAAAGAACCATAGCACTGAACAAAAGTGGGCCTGTAGAAAGATTCTCTTTCTATGTAAAATAAAATGAAAACAGTAATAAATGAGATGGTTTTCATTGCAGCAAACAGTGTCTGACCAATGAGACGACTTTGAGGAGTGTATGGCTTTCCTGTAAGAGACTCTGGCTTATTTGAAAGAACTCAAATATTCAAGCATGCCCAGCATAATCCATTGCAAATGTCAAAATCACAAGAACTGAATCTGCATATCATTTCAATTTGGGTTACATGGTTTGTCGGTATAAATCTGAAGCTGAGCATATTAGAACTGCAGAAATGGTGGTGGGGCAATGAGAATAAATAATACAGACCATTTTCACATGTAGTTGACATGACATTATTCATCTTGATCTTTGAAATCAAATTTGTGTGGTGCACAGGAAGAATCAGCCACAACGTCAACATTCTTTGTGCAAAATATAAATACACCCAAGGACATGAGAAGAATTTTAGATGTGGAGTCTTGCTGTCACGGTTCGGCCTGGCAGTGCTGGTGTGTGGCAGGGAGAGGGGCCAGGCTTGTGGGCAGAGCCACTGCTCCACACCTGTGGGTACTCTCCACACCTGAGACTTATCCATACACCCGTAACTGATTTTCACACCTGAAGTTCAGTAGACTAATTACCATGAGGCTTTTTAAGTCAGGTGCTGTCTAAACTCTCTGCTGGTTAGTTTCTCAAGTATGGTTTGTCCTGATGTTCTGATTCTTGCCTGTCTGAAAATTTTTTGAGTTTGGATTAAATTATGGAGAAAAGAATTGCCTTTGGTGTCCTGCATTTGGGTCCACCCCCTGACCCTCTTGACACTTGCAGTTAAAAGGAACAAAAGATTAAAAAAATTGGAATGTCAAGGAAAATGTTTAAAACATTAATCTTGTGAATTTGCTTTAATAATATCAGACATTTTCCTGTATGCATTTCCAGCACATGGTTATATAGTTTGCTAGCGGCGGCAAAGATATCAGAGAAAAATCAGCCAGTGTTCATAATGAAAAGGAAATGACACTACAGTATATACTGTATATCTGGGCTTGCGCTAGCCATTCGTCATGTCGCAATAAGTGAAGTAAATTCCAGATTGGCTACAAGGTTTTTAACCTGTGTAGCCACAGTGGCGTTCTTATTTTTAGGAAAAAATGGCTAAAACAACTTTTTTGGACTCGCAAAAATCCCCAAGCGATAACAAACTTTTTCTCTCACAAGCGCCGCTATTTCCATGCGCCGACGGAAATAGCCGACGGAAATAGCCGAAGGGACCCGAACGCTCCTGATCATTAAATATGCACTCCTCTCATGACCTCCTCTTGTCCAATGAAAAACAAAGATTTTATTTTTACAAGTTAAACCCGCAAATTGGTGTACGACAAGGTGAGGACGATCAATCGAAAGAAATTAAGAATCCAGTATTATATAGTAGAGTTTGTGTTAAAATTCTAATTGAACAACAAATGGTGAATGCTGAGAGGGGGTAGGAGTGGTGACAAACCGATCAGAAGGTAAATGAAAGATACACTGCCCGGCCAAAACAAAAGTCACCGTTTGGGTTTCAATAAGCAAATTGCAGTGTTATGATCAGGGGTTGCTTCGGTTGGTCAAGTCTAGGCTCAGCAATATTAATCAGCAAAAAAATTAAGTCAGCTGAGTATCTGAATTATACTGAGTGACCAGGCAATCCCAGATGTGAATTTTTTTCTCCCAGATGGCACGATCATATTCCAGGACAACATTGCCAAAATTTATCGGACTTTAATTGTGAAAGAGTGGTCCAGGGAGCGTGAGGAATCATTTTGACACATCAATTGGCCCCCACAGTCCTGAGCTTAACCCCATTCAAAGTCTATGGGATGTGCTGGAGAAGACCTTGCAGAGTGGTATGACTCCTATGGTCAATACAAGAACTCCGCCAAAAATTAATGCAATAAATAAATGCTGTGACATTGTACGAGGTTGTCGAAACAATAAGCACTGCAATCAAAGCTACAGGCAGTCCCACGAAATATTAGAGTGTGTGACTTCTTTTTTGGCCGAGCAGTGTATTATCAATACTTTTTTGTAGTCTTGGACTTGTTTTATCCCTATGACCGGCAGGAATAACCAGTGACGCATGTAAATGTGTATTCACCTCGCTTGCTATTTTTCATGCCTTTTTAAATTGAAATGAAAAATCATGTTATCGAATTCAAAACCAAACCAAAACTAAACTATGGCATACCAATGGTGTTGGTGGTGGTCAAAGTTAAAATGTCTTCTAGTCCAAGTAAAACTTACAAGTAAACATTGACTAATATTTTGTATGACTGTATCTTCACATAGTGAATGCGAGTTTTTAATTGTTGAATCTCACATTCATACCTGCATAAAGTATGATAGAAATAAAGATAGTGAAGCTTGAACTGTTGACTTTATTGTATTTTTGTAGGTAAACTGAACAGAAGATTTTGCCCTCAGAATGCACCGAAATGCAGGAAAACAACCCCATTTTCTAAGAAAAATTCCCGGGGGAGGTCCCCCCACGCCCCCTCGCAATGGGCATTGGACGTCCGCGTTCTGTGCCACTGTCTTGGAAAAAGTGTGGCTTTTTGTGGCTTGCTCAATTCTTTTACAATGAGCCACAGTGGCTCCTAGCTTCTAGTGCAAGCCCAGTATACATTGTGTGTGTGTATATATATATATATATATATATATATATATATATATATATATATATATATATATATATAGAGAGAGAGAGAGAGAGAGAGAGAGAGAGAGAGAGAGAGAGAGAGAGAGACACTTTTTTTTCTGTACCTAAATGAATCAAATTTATTCATTTAGACATATTTCTGTGAGTCAAACACTTATAATTCCTTGGAAAAGGAACCATTAGTTCAAAGTTCTGTTGACTAATAGTGGTTAACAGAGCACTCAGTGCTCTCCACCAGAGAGCTGTTTCAGACGTGATTTTACAGTGTCGATTGAAGAAAAAGCCCAGTAGTTACTCGTTTTTGTAGTGGAACCATTAACTATTCCTGCGACACCACAGCCTTTGAACTGAGATGCTGAGAGAGAGTTAGAGAGACAATTCACTGCTACACGTGCAACATACATGAAAATATATGGACTCAGCATAAAATGGTGTGTGCATGCATCTTTGAGCAGGGGGGGAAGGGATGCAAGACCAAGGCTACTGAGCTGCTTGTTAGGAACAGCCTGCATCTAACCTGTAAACCATTACATAACATTTGAGGGTTGTTGTTTTTTTTAAATTAAGTGTAGGTTCATGTTAGACTGAAAAATTGATTGATTGATTTTTTTTACAGAAGATTTCTTTCTTTTACAAAATGCAAACAAAAGAACTTGTTATATTTTTGCTGTTTTTGTCATTTTTTGTCAACATACATGGTTTTGCAAGGTTGGAGATATATTCATCATGGACCTGAGATTGGTTCAAATATTCCTTTCACACATGAACCTTTTTTCTCTCTTGTTCTGTCTTATAAATAAATATTATGTTCCTGTGAAAACACATTTAGTCAAAATAGGGTTGAAACCTTCCCCCTTCATTACCCTCAACAGACGCTCTGCAGCCCACTGTGGCATCATTCACTGTATCTATGACTCCAGTATTTGCAGATGATGCAGTTGTGTGGGCCTTATCGATGGTGAATCACAGAAATTACATCCAGAATCTCATTAATGTGGGTTGTGTGAACATAAATCAACAAGTGATTAAAAATATTTAAGACTCTAATGAAACCATGACAAGAGATATTGACTTTCTGAAACAGTGTGTAAACTGGGAGCATTTAGAATTTATGATATTCCTTTTTTCATTATAGTAATCTCACTCAGTTGGTGGTGAACAAACTCCAAAAGATATTTTTATCTTTGAGAATGTTTTAAGCTTGTTGGAACATAATAAGCTCCAAAGCCTGCGCCAGTGAAAATATTTTTACATGCTTGATCACAGCTTCAGTGGAGCGATTTAACTGGTACTTCTGGGTAAACGGACACCTGGACTGTCTCCCCGTGGAGATGCTTGTGATGGCACAATCTAGTTGATGTTCAATATAAAACATCTTCATTTTGTAGCCAAGAAGCAGCCATCATTCTGCGTTGGAGATTGAGATACAAACTTAATACAGTAAGTACATAACAAATCACAGATAAATACATGCATTTCCATGGTTCCGTCTTTATATTACTGTATTTAGCATGTATTAACAAATTGCACACTAAACATTATACTGTGGTTCACATGTTGTTCGGGTACAATAGAGGCTATTAGTCAAATTTGGATGAACCTGGGGCATTTGCATGCGTAGATAAAGTCTTCTTTGCTGCAGCCCTGCTTTTTGATTCAGGCCGGCTGGATTTACACATTCAAATCCCTATCATTTGCAGCTTTAAGCATTCTGCCCCCTGGTAAATGTGAAGTCTGTTGTTGTTGTAGCACTCATAGCTACAGGACACTCAACCTCATCAAAGTGTTGTGTTGAAACACCTTGGTGTGCAAAATGAAGTTAGAGTTGGCAGAAGATGACCAAGTTTTCTGTCTTTAGAGGATTAAACAGACATGAAAAAACAGTCGTTCTGGTGGGTGTTGGCTGGCAACACCAGTTGTGAGTTTGTGATGATAAAATCAGATGAAAACTGTTTGGAGTTTGCCGCTTGACAGTGAGAATCAACTGAGAACACAAAATTGACTGTAGTCTAATGCTCTGTGGTGGAAAAGCTAACTTATAATTCTGGTGTACATGTGGTTTGAAATGCATTAAAGGGGTCATATTATAAAAAACACATTTTTCTGGTACACTAACAACTCCTAGAATCTGGAAAACAAATGGGTTGGGTATTGACTGCAGCCCACAAACTCATCAAACGGCGCTCAAACAAGCTGATCAGGCTCAGCTCCTTTGTGATGTAAAGGGTGATTTGCATAGCTATGCCCCACCAGTAAGAGACCACACCCCTCTCCCCCAGTTAAGGGAGCGTTCATTCCCAAAGTGAAGTTCAATGTGTCCAGTGGGGCGTTTAACAGGCGAGGCAAGCGTTGGGAAACAGAGCTCATTAGCATTTAAAGGTGTAGGCACAGAAACAGCATGTTCTAAGTCAGTGGTTCTTAACATTGTTGGACGTACTGAACCCTGCCAGTTTCATATGCTCACTCACCGAACCCTTCTTTACTAAAAATTTATAATAATAATTTAAGGCATAAGTATATGTTTTACTGGTGCATTTAATGAATTGTGCATTAATGTCATCTTTTTCAAAGAACAAAACCAAGACAGTGCATGAACTCACATGTAATTACCTACTTGCAAATCAGTGTGACTTCTGCTGTTTTTATTGAGAGAGCAGTTCAGATATGCGTGGTTTAACCTTGGCAAGTGCTACTCTTATGTCATTTTCACAGCAAAGCCTGTTTCTTTTGTTTTCCATGCAGCATAAGAAAGTGTTCCTATATTTTTGCCAGTGTGAGACTAGACTTTCTCAACTTGACATTGCAAATCATGCAGAACGCTGACTCCCATCACGTTCTCTTATACAGTACATGTAAATTCATGTTAATAAAAATTATAATAACGGATTAGATTTATATAGCACTTTTCTGGACACTCAAAGATGCTTTACTTTGGATCCATTATTCATTCACTCCTCATTCATACTTGGTGATGGTAGACTACGTGTGTAGCCACAGCTGCCTTGGGGCAGACTGACAGAGGCATGACTGCCAATCTGCGCCTACGGCCCCTCCGACCACCACCAGACCACCACCGGAACAATCACACACATTCAAACACCAGCGAGTGCCCCACCGGAGGCAAGGAGGGTAAAGTGTCTTGCCCAAGGATACAACGACAAATGACTCGGCAGGAGCGGGAATCGATACGCCGGTCTTGAATCATTGAACCGCGATACCACGGAGCCACAGCTGCCCATTACACATATTCGTCCGACCACTTTCTTTTTTTGCTCAACATAGTTACTATGAATTAAATTAAGAAATTAATCAGATGCCGTACCCTCATGACAGGCATAAATCGACTACTGAGTGCGCAAAATCCCATGTTGCACTAGTAGGCTAATAGATGTAGCGTGATCACCTGCAGCCAGTGATGGCTAAGGGGGGCGTGTCTTCACGAATTGACACGATGTGTCAAACGTACACAGTGATTCATGTATGTTCAGCACAAACACCCGACACATCGTGTCGAGTGTTTTGTCTTGACCTCTGTCTCCGCCGAACCCCTGAGAGCGACTCACCTAACCCCTAGGGTTCGATCGAACCTAGGTTAAGAACCACTGTTCTAAGTAGAGCTCATTTAAGCGGCTTTTAGACAGCTGAAATTCAGGACCTAGGATCAGTTTGGGGCAAAACATCTCAAATACAGTGTTGCTTGACAATGACAGCTGTGTAAATTGATCAACAAGAGTATAATATGGGATCTCAATTATTAAATGATAAGTTGTTGTCTTTTATGGAAAATTCTGCAATAATTATCTACAGAATACAGGCTTGATGAGAAGTAGCTTCAAATTCAAAATATTCAGGATCACCAGCTCTGTAATTTTACTTAATGTGTAGTAGATCGTGGGAGGTGGTTTATTATTTTTTAATGTTGTTGTAATGTTGGTCTGAGCATTACGGACAGGAAATATGTTGGACCCAATGATGAGCAGACTACCACTACAATCTTGGATTGTTCAGTAGACCAAACGTGTCTACAAAATATTTGATTAAAATCTGCTCATAACTCTTTTAACACTCCTTCTGACAAACAGTAAACAAACTCTAAGAAACCAGTTCATTCATTACTGTTGTCTATAATGTTCCTTTAGCAGTTGTTTGAAAAGGAGAAGTGTTTGCAGCCATGATTTGTGTCTATTTATGAAACTAATTAAAATTTGGTTTGATTCAAGAACAGCGTGCTGTGCAGATTCACTGAATTGAAATACATTTCACATAGCATGGCTACATTTTATCATGTTAATTTTGGCAGAACTGAGAAGCGCCACACAGATTTAATGCCTCACAAAAAAATATTAATTTAAAATGCAAATTTCTGAACTTATAAAAGATCCTGTGAAGATGCAGATGAAATTTTTGATCTGCGATTTTTATCTGAAAACCTTCTCAGTTTCTCTGACACTGTAAACGTGATATGCTTTTGCAATGTGCATCTCTTGGAAATGACTTACCTCAGAGGTGAGGTTAGTTTTTAGTCCATTACCTAATGCAGAGTAATTTAAAAAGATTGGTCCTTGAATTACAAACTCAGATCATGAAAGATAGAATTTGACATTTGCTCTACATTAAATTGACTCATTTAACCAATAAAGGAAAAGCTCATTCAGCTCATTCAGTATACATTTCTGATTATAGCACACAAGGAACAACAACTGTGGTCACAAATTGTGGGGACTCTCCTTAGGTTCACCTTATAACAGTGTATTTCTTTAAAAATGTTCTGTAATCCATCCATGGTGATATACTACCTCAATAAAGTCTGAGAAGGGATTTTATTGTACTAGTTTTTTGTGTTTTCTTGGAGAGGTGATTTAGTCAACTGTGTGTACTGGTAGAAGCAGATTTTAATTGTTGGAAGCTATTATAAAGCACCAGTGTGTGTAATTAACACATATACTGTATATGTACATGTGTAAAGTGTGAGTGTAAAAATAATTTCTTCAAGAGGGATGATTAAAGTATAGATTATTATTATTATTATTATTATTATTATTATTATTATTATTATTATTAGGCCCCAAGACAACCAACTTTATTGTCATGTTTCCCAATCAGGTTCATTAAAGCTGGCCATACCATATGCTTGTTATAATAAATTCAGATTTGTTGTGTTAATTCTATAGTGGATGTGAGAATTCTTGGTATTTATTGCAAGAACAGCGACTGAAAATAGGTAGACAATTAGTAAATTAATATCCTTTAAGAGTCCATTTAAAAATAGTGCCAACAATGCACAGTTCATTCAAATGATACATTAATGTATTTAAACAGCAAATACTAATTTAAGGCTTTTGATGATCTTATCTCAGACAGATGTTTTTTTATTCCATAAAGAGTCTTGTTTGACTTGTATTTGTATTATCTGTACACCCAGAACTACGAGCTTCAAGTATTAACAGGACAGCTGTGGGAGATTTGAAAGCCAGTCCCTGCAAATATTATGACAGTCAATGATTCAATTCCCAATTTTCCAGATGTGAACACAGAAACACAGTAGATGATAATCCACGTTTTACGACTAAAAGTTACGTGCTAAGAAGACAACATAGAGAATAGATGCTGAATCTCATCCACCTGCCAGTCAGATTTACGTAATCACACGACTAATTGCTCATCTTTGGGTCTGACTGGTCTCAAATGTGACCTTATGGCTGAGTCTGTCTGAAGTTTCCTGTAACACTAGCTGTGATGATCACATGGCTGTCTACGACCTATAGCAGCAATGACAGGTTCTGTGACATATAATGCATTGTTATTACATCTTTGTCTCATTTCCCTCACTTTCAACTTTAACTCCACCCAAGACCTTCCCATACATGTTGTCATCCAATAAACTTAAATAGTTTGTAAATGTGCTGAAAAAAAGACACCTGTGTCCACCTACAGGGAACAGTATACATTTCTTGAGGGTAATTTTAATTGCAACGCTCCATGAAAATGATGTTTAGTGCCGTACCCAGATGTCTCCTCTGGTGTCCCTGCATGAACACAAGTCTTTAGAGACCTATGGATTCCATGGATCCTCTTGGTATGTCATCAAGTATGACATGGGTGAAGTCTGTCTGTATCAGCCAGAAAAGAATGAGATGTTGGAACTCAATCTTATGTGGTCAACTGACCTATAACAACTGGGAGCTGCTGAAACTGGCCATACCTGAAATTCTTTGGCAAGTTTGTCCTCACCCTTTTGCAGTAACCTTAACAGGAATTACATCCTGGTTTAAAGCAAACACTCAATTAAGGACTCTGAGTACAGATTAACCACATCCCCACCACTCTCTTATTGTCATATCAAATCCTGGACGAAGGACAGAGAATAGTCATCACCAAATACTTGAGATGTCAGTCAGGCACATAAGTGACTAGCCATGATGTAGGGATGCAATCAGGCACCAAGACTACCACCAATAATTTCACGCCAGCAACCCAATGGTTGCTTTGTTTTCAGAATAGTTAATCATGAGGCCTTCACAGGAAGATGAAACCCATTACCTCTTAGCTTTCACCACTACAATGTAGAGACTTAACCCTGTGCCAGGACGGCAGGCAGGAGCCGGATAAAGTTTTCCTACGTCAAGTTAATCAGGGGGTTTCCGTCAGAGATTTTACAACATGTTCATTACCACAAGAAGGCACCTGAAAGATTTACCCTTGAGCACCAACAGAGAGCAATTTCAATGGGGATACCTGCTGTTTGGGTTTAATTACACTCCCACAGTGGACAGGGATGCATTGTCCCGGATTTCCAGTGTATGTTTAAGGTTGGAAATAAAATTTATTCCCTGTCCCCAACTCCATCACTGTCAACATCCACGCTTGTTATGAATCTATTCTGGAAACTGATTCTAAGTGCCAAGTATTGGGGCTATAACTGATTTTCCCCCCAAAAAAGAAAGAATAATCATGTCTGCACTGGCTATTGGGAGACATGTTTGTGGCATATGGGCCTCTGACCTGCTACCTTTATTGACTCCCTCATTTATTTATTGCCCTCCTACTTTATCATCAAAACAAAGTACATCACCTCTGGAACAAATGGCTGCCTTTGACGTTTTAAGAAGATCCTTCATTTTTTTTTACTCTTTTGAAATTTCTCTCAGGGCAGCATGGTGGCCCAGTGGGAACGCCGTCACCTCACAACAAGAAGGTTTCAGGTTTGATTCCTTTCTGTGCAGAGTTTGTATGTTCTCCTCGTGTCTGTATGTGTTCCCCCACAGGTTCTCTAGCTTCCTCCCACCTAGATAACATACATCTTAGATGGACTGATCACTACAAATTGTCTATAGGTGTGAATGTGAGCATGTGTGTTTGTCTTTCATCTGGCCCAGCAATGAGCTGGTGTCTCTTCCGTGGTGTGCTTCACCTTTCGCCCGAAGCCAGTCGGGATAGGCTCCAGCAGACCTGCATGTCTTTTAGAGCTTTTGAATTTTTTGTCTGTTTTTGTTGAGACTTTGCATTTTGTATACCTTTCAGACCAGGGGTGTTCAAACTTTTTTTCCACTGAGGGCCAAATACAGGAAAATATGCAAAAGGCTCGGCCACAATTGGAGTGAACATTAACAAAATCGGTCAAATGTAGATACAATATGCCTGATGAGTCCATATTTTAAGATACAACTCTCCATAAAGAATTTTCATATATTTTGTTTCTAAACGGTTAATAGTACATTTTCAAAATAGCAGTGTCTGATTGGTTTGTAGACAGAAAGGAGAGCCCCTTCACAGCCCTGTATAAAGAAGGAACAAAAATTCCTTCTTTGTTGACGTGCTATTAACACGTTTACAAAGATTAAGAAGAAAATCAACTTTGACTAAAATTAATAAATATTTGGATTTGTCAACATATGAATGAGTAATTCATTTTTGAATGGGAACAGCGTTGTGCTTAGTGGGAGCTGTGATGCTGCCCTGTGGACTGAAGGATGTCTGGTTCTAAGATTTGAAGGACGTCACAGACATGGCTCTAACATTGACCCACTGCCGCCCCCTTATGGCTGTCAGTCATTTTGGTTCTCAATCTGCTTTTGTTCAGTGTTAAGAGAGAAAATGTTTGCTCACATATGTACACTGAGCCAAACAGAGGTTTTACTCTTTGCTTGACATTTTATAAGAGGAAACTGGTCCTTTTCAAGCAATTCCTCCTTAATGCAAAAGTTTTGGTCAGTTCTCCACAAAAAATGAACAGCTGTGTGGTCTCTGTGGCATCGGTGCTCTCATCACATGCAGTTGAGTAAAAAGTAATTGTTTCTGGACTTCCCCTTGACTTTGATAAAGAAATATTATTTTTCTCACCATGTCTGGTATTTTCTTTACTCACTTTCAGTCTTGAGTTTTTTTTAGTCCTCTCTTGCCTAATTTTTTTGGGACTAATTTTGAGGGAGTGGCTGCTGTATTGATGAGTCTTCAGTCAATACAGGTGGCTCCACAAGTGGTGACACTAACAACTCAGTCAAGGGCAGTTGGCTCGCGGGCCTTAATTTTCCCTGTTTTAGATGATGAACACAGTGGTGGAAAATACATGCTGTAGACTTGGCATTTGATTCATAAACAATTCACTAAGAAATCACAATTTTTTCTTTTTTTTACACGAGGGGCATCCATTGTGGAGATTTAGCGTGGGAACAGTTTTTTTTTCTTTACCATTTGTACTGTATCTCCCAGCAGGGGGCAAAAAATCAACCGCCTCCTCCTTTTCCTTCTCTTCTGATCCTTGGTCTTCCTCCTCCTATTTTAGGTGACGATATTGATTGTGGGCACAGGTGATGTGGATGGCGGACAAGGGAATATTCAAATCTGAGTATTTAAAAAACTTTTCTAACTTGACTTTTTTTTTATCGATGCACAAGATTTAAATTAATTCATCTTATGTCATCTTTTCATAGTTGCATCTTTATAAACAAAGTCCCCGTCCCCAAATTCTCATTCTTCTATCGTTTATTCACATTGTACTTTTGGAGAAATGCTTTCTAGCATCTGTCTCATTACGTCCTTCATGTACGCTCATGTTGTTTCCTCACTCCGTTCTGCTCCAGAGAGATCTTGGGTCACTATGCAAAATCTCCATCATCTTTTCTCATATTTTTGACATGGCTGATCAAAGTAAGGATTTTTTTTTTTTTTAATTTTTTTCATGTGGGTTCAGATCTGACTCATCCATAGGTGCAACGGTCAAGAGCAGAGGTAAAAGGAAACCAACTGACCGTTGCACCAAAGTCTGGTAGTTGCACTTTGAACCAGCCCTTTCAAGGACCGGTGTCTGAGGACCCTGGGCCTTTAACACAGGGACACGGAGCATAGTGTTTTTCTCTTTCCTTGTTTGGTATGTGTAACTCTTTGCACCTGAAAATGCAAATTCTTGCTGTCTTCCCCAAATTCATTCTTCAACTGATCTCAATTGGCCTCCAGCTCCAGATAATACTCCTTCTCCTTCACCACATCAAGCAGGCTGTCCATGTCAATGTAAGGAACTCTTTCATGCAACCTGTCTGTATATTTTTTAACAGGCATAAGTGTTGGTAAACTCTGCTGTAAATGCATTATTTACTTGGCTGGGGGCATCACACATCCCTTGCTGTAATTCTTCTACACCATAGTGATTTTTTCACTGAGAAAAGTGTCTGACTTTGACTTTTCTGAAAACAAAAGGTCAAAAAATATTTCTCATTCCTTACCAGGGTGATATGAGTCAAGTTTCTGTTAGAGAGCGCCGAGTTACTGTGTTCAGTAGGTCTTTTTTCCTGCTATTGCAGTGCAACTTGAAGCTTCTGTTGGTAGAGTTTTGACCAGTTTGCTGATAATTTGGAGCCCCTTGCCTCGAGAAAAAATGTTACTGATAATGGCAAGTACAATTTTAAAACACTGAACACTGAAATATCAAAAGCAGCAGTTTCATGTGTACCTTCTGTTCCCCCAGCTCAGAAGTATTTTTATGATATACAGTATGTCCTGCGCTCGAGTATCCCTATGAGAGCAGTTGCATTACATGATCACCCAGTAGCACTAAAATAAACAGAAGGAAAGAAGAAAAGTTTTGAAGAACTTCATACCAATCATACCAAGTGAATCTAGTGATGAATGCAGTTAATCATCCCTGTATTGAATAACTGCATTCATAATTAAAAAGTGATGGGCGACATTCCCAAAGCATCTTTGTAGTGAAGACACCTCCTTTACTTCAGACTTTTGGTCATGTTTTTGTGCCGTTTCGATATTCTGAGCATTGCAACCAGCAGTAATACAATCCATACCTTAACTCCCCCCCCCCCCCGAAGGACACTACATCATTGAAACCATCACATCCCCCACCAGTGGAATAGCAGGCAACATGGCAGCATGATTCTTGGTCATGCGGAAAGGGGGAAGCAGTTGAAAACCAAGTGCTGAGGGCTACCTCTAAGTGACTCATGTTATTTGTGAATCTCTGACATTTATTTTAATATTTTTACAGTTCCTTGTTTTTTTTACTTTTGAGTTCATTCATATAGAAAGATTAAGATGAGTCACTTGCTAACAATTTTGTTATTTCGTAGATACATAATATTTAATTTATGTTTACGCAAAGCCGTTCACAAACTCACACCTCTGCAGCACTTTACAAACAAAAATAAATTGTTCCTGCCTGTCAACCTGTAATTATGGGATGAGCCTGTCAGCGATTAATTTTCTTTCAGCTCTACCTCCATACTTTTGTTTTCTGCTTCCCTTTGTAGTGACCCACTGTTTAATTTTTTTTTTTCATTTTTACCCTTCCCCCTCACTTTCTCCTTTATCTTCATCTCTGTTTCACTCCCTACCTATCTTGCTGTCTTAGTGTAATGTGATCCAGGACCAGTGCTGGCAGCTCCAACTGTAGCACCGCAATCTCTGCTGTGGTTGCTAGGCAGCCTGTCTGAGACAGCGTTGGGTGATGCACCCTTCCTGTCCGTCTGCCTAAAAAAAAAATTGAGGTGGCAGAGGGTGGATCTGGGCCTTCAGCCAAAATTCATATGATATCTCCAAAATGTTTCTATTTGCAGAATACTTCACATCTGCAGTGTAGCAGAGCACATTTTAAGCCTGAGGGTCTTCAGGGATTTTAGATAGCAGAAACACAACAGATAACCGACAGGACTGTGCCGTAGATCAGCACAGTGGTCCAGCCCACCTTCTGATGTGTTGGTCATGGAAAATGTCATGCAGATTTTGGACCTTCCCACCTAGAATGAAATCTACCATGTGTGGCTAACACTGTGGGCTGCTAGCAGGCTGCCCAAGTGTGGGATATTGGTAGGAGAAGAAGGTTACTCAGAAGTAGCTGCATGATCTCCGACCAGAGCCATTATGAGTCACAGCTCTGGTTGCACTGATTGTGGAGGACGAGGACTTTTTTTTGGAGCTTGTTGTGCTTGTGTTTGCAATATTTACATGTAAATATGTATGGTCCATAGTTTGATATTTGGTATTTGTCACTGTCGAAAGGAGTTCATCATAGTTTTGAGGAGAGACGATGCGTTAATGAAATAAAATTAAAATTAGACTGGCAACTGTTAAAACACACTCCTCATACAGTCCTCTTGGAACTAATCTAGTCATCCATGTGTGTGTGTGTGTGTGTGTGTGTGTGTGTGTGTGTGTGTGTGTGCGCGCGCGCGTGTGTGTGCTTCTACAGAAGTACAGGTATCAGGATGAGGAGACGCCCCCCTTGGAGCACAGTCCAGCACATCTGGCTCCAGGGAAAAGTGCCGAGATGCTACATATGAGTGACAAGAACCTTGCTGCCATGGAGGCAATACATGGCTACACACCACACACACACATCTCTCCTGTTAAGGTAGGACAGGCATGCACACAGTTTACAACAATAGCATAAAATACTGAGCTGTCAGTGCTCAGGGACTGAACTATTATTTTGTAATTATGGACACAACTTCTGAAACCACATCATGATTATCAGTATTACATTCAGGTGTATTTAGTGTGAGAGAAATGTAACCACTTTAATACATTCTGAGATAATCTATGATACTGGTGCTAATTAGTTTGTCATTGATGTTTCACATTTTCTGCTGTAGAGCAAAAACTAATTAGAAATTAATTAATATCTAATTATAAGTCTGTCAAGCTGTTAACCAATTGAACAAGACCAGAGGCCTGTACCATAAAGCTGGATTACGGTTTAGTGAGATAACTTCAGGCTTAACCCTGGCTTTTCGGTACCATAAAGGTGGCTGACTTTCTATTGGGCTACTTTGTCACGGTAACCTATGCTGAACACCGAACCTGCTCCGGAGCAGGATAAGTTCAGGATAAGAGCTCAGCAGATATAACAGCCCCACCTACTGACCAATCAGAGCTCAGCGGGTATAACAGCCCCACCTATTGACCAATCAATTCTTTTGGAAATGGGCCGTCCGATTTATGAGAACCCGGTCGATCTTGGTGCACAGCTTGTGCGAAGAGCGCTCAGGCGCGAGAGAATATTTAGAGTTTGCTGTAATCCGTTGGAATTTCCTGAACAATCACTGTACGAAAGGTACAGGTTTTGGGGAGAGGGGTTACATTACATCTGTCAGCTGCTGGAGCCTTACAGATGTAATGTAACACACCGCAACCACATGCTGACAGTCCCTCAGACAGTGTGCATTGCACTGAGGTTTTTTGCCACAGTTAATATATTTCTTAGTGATGTTCATAATTATTATGATGTCCTTAAATCCCATGTCTGATGGGTTACAAGCAAGCCGCAGATAAAATGTCATTAATCAATTATTTGTTTAAGTAAATCATGGATTGATTGATTCATTCATAGGTACTTTTATGTATTCTGTTGGCGATGCCGAAAACCTCGGGAAGAACACAGTATGTAGAGCTATTCATAAAGTCGCGGGGGCTACAATCACATGCCATAACGAAAAATGTCGTACACACGTACATTTATGGAACACACAAATGTTACTGTAGTCAGATATACAAGTGCAGTCATAGTGGGGAAGTAATATAATGGCACTAACTTCCGCACTGACACAGTCGGCAATTTTGTGCTAGCGATCCTTGCGCCGTTTGGTAGCTGCAACTGTGTTGCTTTTTGCCTGGATTATTGATTTGTATTGCTCGTATTTATCAATTATTATTGTTTGCTCCTCCGTTGTGAAATATGCGGCTCGGGCCGGTTTGTTGCATGTTTGCAATTGGTCGCAAGCAGCAACCTCTGCCCTTTTTACGTGAGCGCGCACAGATCTAGAGCGAACATGCCTGAATTGAATTAGTGAGTTGATAGCCGGCGGGCGGATGTCTCAGTAAGTGAAGCCAGATAAGTAAGAGGAAGCCCGGCTAGGTTAACCAAGCTTTATGTTACAGGCCTCAGGATGGTTCTAAACAAGATAATGTAGCCTTAATTGTCATAAATTATGTTATTGAGAAAACAGTAAAAAACAGTAAAAATATCAGTAACAGTAAAAATATCAATGTAATCCCAATAAATAAGGTCTGGTTATAAGAAAGGGAATGATAACTTAAAAATTGTGTTAAAAAGATCATCGCATGCCCTAAAACTGCTTTGATATTATGCAGTTCCATGGCCTGTTATTGTTTACTGGTCAGCAATAACATCTTGTATATGTGACACAAATCACGACTTAGGATGAGGTCTCTGCAAATTATCTCAGCTTCCAGGAAAACGCAAGAAGACCCAGAATGCTCCTCAAATATTTTGTACCATTCCCACCCTGGGTTAATTCACTCTGTACCCATCTGTGTTGTCATCACAATCAAGATTTTTCTTCATAAAATACCCTCGCAGAAGTTCAAAAACGTAATTAATTAATGGATTAATTAATGGATTCTTCTATCCCACTCAGGGTCATGAAAAATTTATGAAGTCTTTGCACGATCCTGCTTAAAGCCAAAAACAACAAGCAAACAGATGCTGGGGAGAACATAACCTCCATGACAGACATAATTACATAGAAGTAGCTACTGTTGAAGTGAATGATGGTATAGTGTTTCAAATTAACTGAATTGAAACACCAACTTAATTCCCTTAATTAAGCAATTACCATCTTACTTTAATGCAAATACTAGGCCTGAAATTCTGAGCTCAGTCACCAGACAGGTTTCTGGAGATGCTGTATTATTGGTTCTTTTCAACACTTCAATTATAACTGTATTCACTATGATAAATAATCTATTTTCTAATCGTAACTCTTCTGCAAACACTTTGGTGGCAATACAGTATATTCATGAACAAATCTAGCCCTCTGCATCTTTGTGTCAGACCAGCTTGATGCTTGCTTGAACACAGATGTGGGGTAATTTGACACCAGAATTTAACAGCATGAAGACCGAACTGCAAATGGACTTTAGACAGACCGGGTAATGTGATCTCATGAGTCATCTCAGGATTTAGAGATCAATTTATCTCAATACATTATAACGTGTAAGAACTGCAGTGTTTCCCATTTGCACATTGAAATACAAACCCTCATTGTGAGATTTGGAGAAGGAAAACCACAAATTACCTGATTCGCAGAGAAAAGAAGCTCATTAGAAATGATAAATGTCAGCCAGATGAGATGGGTAAACTTCCACATACTGTGAGACATTGGTAAACTATATAATTTCTGTCTGAAAAGTTTGTTAGTACTCCACACATGTATGGATGTTGATGCAGGGTGGCACTGAGCTGATTCCTAACAGTACTTCAGACACTGAGCTTATGGATGTGAAATGGAAAGCCGAAACACAATCTTCCATTAGAGTCCCATGGAAGAGAAGAAATTACATCAGAGCCACTGGTCTGACAGTTAAAGGAGACAGCTGACATCAGCAGGAATATGAGCACAGTCACATTGGCTGAGGTGCACTGACTGTAGCTACAAATGGAAGCAGGTGTAAACTATCATGCTTACTCAATAATCTGTCTCGCATGTCCACATCTGTTATTAAACAGCCTCAGTGGCTGTTAAGAGATCCCATATGTCACTGCTTTTAGGAGGGAGTGTCTCTATGCTCACATGGAAGTTAGCTGAAGGAGCAAATACTGAGATGCTCTATTCAAACGAGCGGAGAGGAGAGGATTGTTCCTTTCCTTATCACTCTTTTTGCTCAGTTGCATTTTAAACAGAACAAAATGCAATCCAGAACATGAATGAGTAAGAATTTTAAAAAAGGCAATAACAGCAGACAGAAACAACTGTAAACTGACCATAACTTGGTGATGGTGGATTTATCTGTCAGTTTCCGTATTTTTCTGGCTCATAGCTGCTTTGTCATATCAAAGCCTGGAACCAGACTGCACCAGCTGTAAAGGGCTATTAGCAGAAATGTGCTTTATTAGGAAATGGTCCTCAAAGTGACAAAATACCATTCACTTCTTTCACAGACAACATGCTGCAATACTGTGAAGTGAAATAAAAGAATGAAACTGCTGTTAGAAAAAGCAAATGTGCAACGTTTTTTCCCGGACCTCTCTATAATATGACTAATTCCCTTTGTTCCAGTGGAGTCTGTCATCCACCGGCACATACCATGGGATCAGTAATCTGGCCTTGCACTAGGAAGTAGTAAGACCAAGCCACTGTGGCTCAGTGTAAAAGAATTGAATAAGCCACAAAAAGCCACATTCTGTGTCCAAGACAGTGGCGCAGCGCGATGACGACCACTGCTTGTCGCAGGGGCGGGAGGGGGGGCGTAGGGGGGATACCCCCCCACAGGGCGGGTACGGGGGGCCTCCCCCGGGAAATTTTTTAGAAAATGGGGTTGTTTTCCTGCATTCTGAGGGCAAAATCTTCTGTTCAGTTTACCTACAAAAATACACTAAAGTCAACAGTTCAAGCTTAACTTTATTTCTATCCTACTTTATACAGGTATAAATGTGAGATTCAACAATTGAAAACTTGCATTCACTATTTGAAGATACAGACATACAAAATATTACTCAATGTTTACTGTAAGTTTTACTTATACTAGAAGACATTTTAACTTTGACTTAGACACTTTGATTTTAATAAATTTGATTCTTGGTATTACTCAATGTTTATTTGTAAGTTTTACATGGACTAGAAGACATTTTAACTTTGACCACCACCAAAACCATTGGTATGCCATAGTTTGGTTTAGTTTTGTTTTTTTTAATTCGATAATATGATTTTTCATTTCAATTTAAAAAGGCATGAAAAATAGCAAATGAGGTGAATACACATTTACATACATCATTGGTTATTCCTGCCAGGCATAGGAATTAAAAGTCTAAGACTACAAAAAAGTATTGATAATATCTTTCATTTACCTTCTGATTGGTCTGTCACCACTCCTACCCCCTCTCAGCATTCACCATTTGTTGTTCAATTAGAATTTTACGCAAAATCTACTATAAAACACTGGATTCTTAATTTCTTTTGATCGATCGTCCTCGCCTTGTTGTACACCAATTTGCAGGTTTAGCTTGTCATTTTATTTTTCATTGGACGAAAGGAGGCCATGACTCAAGTGTATATTTAATGATTGGGAGCGTTCGGGTCACTTCAGCTATTTCCATCGGCATGCGGAAATAGTGGCGCTAGCGGAAATAGTGGCGCTAGCGGAAATAGCGGCGCTAGCGAGCGAAAAAGTTGTAAGTTTTAGCCTTTTTCCCGTAAAAATAAGAACGCCACTGAGGCTACAGTCTAAAAACCTTGTAGCCAATCTGGAATTTACTTCACCTATGGCGAAGTGGCGAATGTCTAGCGCAAGCCCAGATAATTATCCACAGCTGATGAGTTCACAATTTATTATAAGGTATCTATGCCAAGTGATAATTACATTTTAAGTAAGATGTTCTGGTCTAATGCAAGAATACAGCTGAATGATCATGCCACAAATTAAAATTAACTTGCTAAGCCGTTAACTACTTTTGAGTTTATGTCAGGTGTTTTTTTTGATAGATTTTGTATTTCTTGGGAGTTTTGGTTTTTTCATAGGATTTGTTGTGTATTAAAACATAATAAACCGGTGCTTATTGTTACCAGGCTGTTATATTTAGACTGTCTTGCAATATCAATGATAAAATTACTCACGTCTTCAATTTCCCATCAAGGATCAAAAGTTTTGTCAAAAGTACATCAAAAGAAAATGTGTGCAACTCTAAAATCAAAGTACCTTTAATTCTAAATATTTTTTTTTTCACTATGTACTTATATTCTCACCTCAAACCAAATGCTTCATTGTAATTGCAATTAGCTTTGTTATCTTTTAGCTTCTTTATCCTAACACATCACAGGTCTTTGTTAGTAACTGAATGCTAACTGCCAACTAGTTCAAAATTAACTGGAACACAATCAAAAATATATCATTTATGTGCATCAGTTATGCATTTTAGTATTAAATTAGTGTTAAAATACACATGCGACATGTGAAAATATGAAAATACTTCAATGAATTTGCATCATTAGCATAGCAGTGGGGCGGCAGTGGCTCAGTGGTAAAGCGGGCGGTAGAGCGGTTCGTCCTATGATTTCAAGATTGGCGATTCGATTCCCGCTCCTGCCCAAAAAAATACCCGGAGGTGAGCTGACAGTGGGAGGTGTCAGCTCACCTCCGGAGCACTGCCGAGGCGCCCCTTGAGCAAGGTGCCGTTCCCTTTACAAATTGCTCATTTAAGGCGCACCAAGATGGAGCTGCCTGCCACTCTACCTCCATGCCGACAGGGACCCTTGGGTGTATGTTTGTGTGTGCTACTGGGGCCTGTACACACTAATATACTGTATATATATGCATGCGTCTGAATCATTAGCTAGAGTGTGCATTCTTAATTTCCCTTCGGGGATCAAAACAGTATATTAAATAAATAAATTTTTTAAAAATAGCAGCTCGGGATGAAACATGTGTGTTCACAGATATTATTGCCTGTTTTTAAAGTGTTTAACATTTAAACCCTCTGCAGCTTGTAGCAGACAATTATGATTTACATTTAACTTTTATTTATTTTTTTTGTATACTGATTCCATCCCTGGCGGCACGGTGGCGCAGTGGGTAGCGCTGTTGCCTCACAACACGGCGGGTCCGGGTTTCGAGTACTGCTCTGTGCGAGTTTTGCGTGCTCTCCCCGTGTCTGCGTGGATTCTGTCTGGGTTCTCCGGCTTCCTCCGACCACCAAAAGCATGCGCTTCAGGTTCATTGGCCTGTCCCAAATTGTCCGTAGGAGTGAGTGTGTGTGTGCATGGTTGTCTGTCCTCGTGTGTGGCTCCGCGGTGCACCCGCTTCACGTCCTATGCCGGCTGAGATGGGCTCCAGCTCCCTGTGACCTGTTACGGCGGATGAAGCGGGAGAAAATGAATGAACGAATGAATGGATGATTTGATCCCTGAAGGGAAATTAACAAAGCACACTCTAGTTAGTGGTTCAAATGCATGCATACATATTAGTGAGTACAGGCCCCTGTAGCACACGCACACATACACACAGGTTCCTGTAGGCATGCAAGGGAAGATAGAGTGGCGGGCAGAGTGAGGGGCACACCATGAAGATGGTGTATAAGCAATTTGTAAAGGGGGCGGCGCCTTGCTCAAGGGCGCCTCGGCAATGTTCCAAAGGTGATCTGACACCTCCCACTGTCAGCTCACACTCTGGGTGTTTTTGGGCGGGAGTGGGAATCGAACCGCTGATCTTGAATCATAGGACAACCCGTTTTACACTGAGCCACTGCAGCCCCATATTAATGAAAATGTTATGGTAGTGTTTCAGTTGTAGCCCCTGTCCCTGAGTGCACTGATTTTTGTTGGACCTTTGAGCAACAGCAAATGTAGGAACCCGTCAGAGACTTTAAAAAATAAATTATCGTTGATCACAACTATAGAAGATAGTTTTGATAGTTTTGAAGATACAACTTGTTAATTAACAGGCAGTGACTGTCAAGATTTAGTCAAGATTACGACTAAATCAGGAACAGTGACACCTTTACCAACACAAAATTCTATCTTGAGGATATCTTTCTCATCACATGAAAGGGAGCATGTTGATGTTGTTCAGTGTTCTGGGAACAAGGATTGGCCCGATTTCTATTTCTGGAATATTGCCATTGTGTTTCACGGCGTGGAGAACTGAGTGCCATATGAAATGTAAAGGTTGTGGCTTCACTTAGTTCAAAGTAAATTACTTGCATTATTTTATGTCAGTGCTCCTCATCTTTTAACTTTTCAGGCTGACGGATCATCTAACAATCGTTTTATTGTTCACTCAGGCAGCTTCAGCAACTATGATCATTCATTGATTACAAATGAAAAAATATGTTAGGAGGGACAAGTTAATCATATACAATCAATAAATTATCAAATTTTAGTTAATGTTAATCATGCTGTTAATGATTATGCAGGGAGTTGATTGTAGCTCCCCGGAGACCATGACGTAAAGAATAAGTGTTGACACGGATGGTGATGGCGATGACACTGGTGGTTGTTTACCTGCCCTTCCTGTCAACCCTTGCACTAGTGTTACCTCTTCACATAGTGGCAGTCTTGCCTTTTGTGCTTTTGTGACTGTTCCTTACACTGTGGCATGGTGAGTAGTAGGTACCTAAGACTGCATTAATCCTATTTTCCCATATATTACTTTTTCACTCCTTACAGTATTTATTATTTATTTATATGCTTCGGCTTCTTAACTGCATTTCCCTTCCTGCACTCCTCTTCCTGCTTCACTGACAGCAGTCAAACTGAGGAGTTTGCTTGATTTACTCTATTTATCTGCAAGAGAACTCTTGGTGGGGTTTATGTGGTTAAATATTAGTCAAGCACATTCTGCTGCCAAACTCTGACAATACTACACATTATTATTTAGCTTTCTATGTCCACATCACAGCACTCCACAAAATTTCATTGAAATCAGATCTGTAGTTCATTTATGTAATTTTAAATTATTTTATACATCCTATCTTGCAACGTGAACGAACATAAAAAATCCTGAATCCTCCCCCATATCCATATTCTCACCTGTGTGTATAGTGGCTTCAGCACACTTCTGATCCTTCCTACAAGTTTTATAGAAATCTGTCCAATGATTTTTGCAAATTCAAGTTGAGAGATTAGAACCTTGGTGAAGCCATTAAAAGGAGAAATAGGAGTGGGAGTTGCAGCACTTTGATACATCTGTATCTGTAAATTAATATACAGGTACCCTCCTTAAGGCCTAATATAAGTTTTTCAATTGCAGATACATGGATTCCAGTTTTCCATTATGTACATTTTATGGAATGCTGCACTATATGCTTCCTATATCCTATATTCTGGGGTACACTGCTAAAGTTAATAAATATTTTATTGGTTTTTGACATGTCATTTTTAGTTTCATATTTGCCATTCGTGGGCCTGGAATGAATGGCTTTATCTCCTTCTGTGAACCCAGATGTGAATATCTGTCAGACATGAATCTCCTCTCTGACAAACATATTCAAAGATACATCTTAAAGCTGTAACCGCTGTTCCCCTGCATGGCCTGCACAATTACCCTGTCCTTTCTGTTTTGCAGCCTGTGTTGATGTCCACAGGACACACTCCGATGTACACGTCTGCTGTTTCCACACTGGTAAGATCACAGCAATCCATGCCAATCCTTCACTCTAACATTAACGGTGTCATCATCCATCATCATCATCATCAGCAGCATCAGCATCAGCATCATCAGCATCATTGTCAGTCTGATTCTGTGTCTTCATTTCCAGTCTGCACTGGATTTGGCGTCTCTTAAAGTGCAGCTGTCTGATTGCAGACAGGTGGATGCCAGTTCAGGGCTGTTTTATGTGCAGAGCGTGAGGTCAGCAGTCTTTTGGTGATGAGTGTTAATACTCATCGTCATTCAAACTCCTTGGTCTGACAGGTTTGATGCATTTGGCTCGTTGATGGCTGTTGGGCCTGAAATCACATGCTTGGAAATAAAAAACCATGACAAACCATGACATTGAATTATTCTGTTCTATTTTCATATGTTCCTGCACCTCAGCTAAGTTAATGTATGAAAGTATTTGCATTGTGAATTCTGTTTTTGAGTGAAGAAATTGTTTTGCCAACATATCTCTCCAGAATCAGTTCAAATTATATATGCAGACAGAAACGTATCCTGAAATATGTAATTCAATTGTAATCTAACCTTGACGGTGATTCCTCTGACATTAATAAACCTTTAAGCCTCAATGGGTGTCAAGGGCAGTAGATTGATTGATGTGATTATCTTGCAAAACAGGCTGAGACCTGTAGGTGTCAGTGCTGGACTGAGTGCTCACAGTGACTTCCATAACCTTGAAAAATGGCTGCGCTGTTTATTTTTTAAAAACATTTTCATGATTAGACAGGTTGAATTAGCCTGATGCACCATGAATAGCTCAAAGGATTCTGTCTGCCTATCAATGTGAAAAAAAAATATAAATAGGCAGAATGTATAATTAACTGCCACAAGCAATTCTTATTACAGCATCAAACTAAATGTAATTTATAAACATCTGTTAGTCTCAAAGCAAAAGCTTGTTAAAAGCATACTGAAATAGAATTATTTTTAAATGACAAACAGGAACGATGGAAGGACTGGACTGTTCTTGTAGCTACAGTGTTTTTCATCTTTATCTGTTTGCCCTGACCTTGAACACAGTGCACCAAATGCAGCCAGCCTATAATTCGCAAAGATTTACATGTGAAATACTGAACACATTAGCAGCATGGCATCAGTAAAAGAGATGTGCTTGTATATATGACCTCAAACACAGAAGTCCTTCACTCTGCATATGTATGAAGTAAATTCTGTACTCTAGCTGGTTCATGTATGCCCAGTCTCCAAGTGCACTGTAGTACGTATGTGTTGCAATTGAGTGGTGGTGTTTGTTATTGATGTGGAGGTGGTGTCGTCAGCCAATCTCTTCATTGCTTTTAATGGTGTGCGGTTTTGCTGGTACTCCTCTAAGCCACGTTGATTATGGGTAGGATTGTCTCTTGAGGCGCTGCAATGGTTTGGCAAAGTAACAGGAGGTCTTTGGGTTATGTGCATGATTTAGCAATGTAGTGCTTCAGCTTTAAATGCCTTTTTATTTTTACTTAGGGAAATTATGTAATTATGAATGACTTTTTCAGGCCGCAGAGAACTTTTGATATTGATCTGTGCTTACATTAATGAACCCGCCAACTCTTCCACTCTATATGACTCTTATGTAGTCCCATATACTATGGGACTACATAATGTGCCTTGACATCATTTGGTCGAGTCTGTTCTTGCATTGAGTGTTCTTGTATAATGCAAGATCTAGTTTACAGGGATTTCTATATAAGGAGTCAAATATGATTGCATCTCTGAGAATAAAAGAGAAAAGCATTCGTTAAAAGTGTTGTTTAAAAAAACTAAGCTAATGAGCATAAAGTCTTATAGCCTTAGTTTTGCATTACGGGTATTTCTCTCTGCAGTGAATCCCACAGTCTTCTAGTCATTACCACGAGCTTTACTACATCCAGTAAATCATTCAAGCCTCACATAAAAACTTGAAAGAGGGCGTCTCTGAATGTAGGTGACGCTGAAGAAGAACCGATGAATAGTCCTCAGAAACATCCTCCTTTAATTCCACTTCTTGATAATTTGGATTAGATACACTCATCCATCCTCATACTATGGGCTTCAGGATGTTATCAGTAAGCTGCATATGATGGCCATGTTAGAGAACATACCTCTCAGTCACACTCTATTTTTATTCCTTTTAAACTCTAGACAGTGATATTTTTGTTTTCCCATCGCATGTTCAACTTAAAAGATCAAATAACTTGAGCTGGAAATGTTTTTTTTTTCTTTTCTCTACCTGCTGATGTGAAAACCAGAAAAACCATCCAATGAAATGGATACCTGTCACTTTCTCCCCTTCTCTTACCACGCTATTGTTTTTTATATACAGTATACTGTAATTGAATTCCGCCAAGACAAAACACCCAACATTTCCAAGATGTGTTTGACAAACATGAGTGTTTTTAATGTAAGGATTCAATTACTGTTTTCTGTCCTGTTTCGCCCAGAGCTCTGCATAATGGTCTCCTCTCTGTTCTCGCCCATATCTGGTTTCTATCTTCATTTTCTCCTTCTTTTCTTTAATAAATGTTTAAATATGTCCCTGCAGCTTTGGTGTAATTACAGTGCAGCAGCAGCTTACATTCTTTGGGAGGCAGAGGGGAGAAAGGAAGATGAGAGAAAGAACATGTATAAAGGGAGAGGAGGAAAGAGCTCTTAATGGCGAACAGTAGTGTGATGAATAGAGAGGGCTTCGCAATTGGAAAAGAGAGAAATTCAAAACTGCAGTTCTGATTTTTGAAAAATTGCTTTAAAATTTGGCAACAAGACCTCAAGACCTCAAAACATTTTAAATAGAAGACGTTGCTTCTAAAATTGAGTTCAAGTTTCACTAGTCTGGTTGACTGACTGTTTTTCCTGCAACCTCCAGGCCTCAAATTCCAACTGAAAAATTCTGGTCACTTTGAGCTGCTTGTCCTTTAATTTCAGCCAAAGAATAGCCCTCACATCGCACGCATCGACATTATACAGAAAGACAGCCAAGTAATTGGCATGAAACTTTTCCTGCTCGCCCCTCTTTCCCTGAGTAGCGGGGATGGGAGGGGTACACTGCAACAGCAGCACAAAATATGAAGTGCATTCTCACTGAGCACAGACCAGCAGCAAGGAGGCGTTGCCATCGCACTCCACTGCCACAGATGAAGAAGGATTGGAAGAGTTTTATTTTTCTCTGGATGATTTCTGATGACAAGGCATTGGCAAGGAGTAATTTTGTCATTCAAGCTTTTGTAGAGGATTATATTAGTCCTCCTCAGGTGAAGTCTTCAGTGTTGACACTGACTGGGCTGAGCTCTTTTTTTTATTTTAAATTGTTCAGAAGTGTATCCTGTGTCTAAAGCCTGATGTCTTTGATGCTGTGCTTTATTTAAATTGGGTGAGAAGCAAAAATATATTTTAACTGAGGTTCTCAGGAAGTTCCGTGGGCTCTGATCACCTGTTAAGAGACGGCCTAAATCTGATGGCCCATATTTCAATAATCCTGTTGGGGAATTGTTGAAAAAAGAAACTTCTAGATCCTGCTTTAACTCTTGGGGAGAGGCACTTGCTGTGGATGTAAGTTTGGTGGGGATGTGAAGAGGGCGTGCTCCCAGCCGCAGTTGTGATTTGGAGTTTGGCGCTGAAGGAGAATGCTCACGTCGGTGTGGTATGCCAAAAAAATGGGCTGCTGGCTCCTCAATAGTGTTCAGAAAGCCAAGAAACATCAACATCATAAGATGGTAGGCACCTTTCAAATGATTTTACCTCAGAAATATCAGTCTGCTTTAATTGTCAGTGGTTGGCTTTTAGTTGTTTGATTATATATTATTATATGGTTCCAAGATTTCTTTTGTCTCCATACAGTATATGAAAACAAATCTCAGGTAGCTACAGTTACACTCAAGTCAATGATACATGATTCATACACAGTGAAAGTAAGTAATCGAATCTGGTATCAAAACCTACACAAGCAGTGTGTGCATGTATTGTCTAAGTATAAAACTGCCATCAGCAATTATTTTTATTTCACATGAAACTGCCAGGGCCCTGCAATAAACTGGTGAATTATCCAGGATCTATACCTGACCTCTACCCGTAGTCATCTGGAGCTGAAGATGAGACGATTACTAATTGTCTCGTCTTCAAGTACTGTGAATGAATGAACAAATAAATGAAACTGCCATTTATTTTTATCATATTCCTAAAATAAAACCTGGAAAATTCTCATACTAATTTCACAGAATCCAAAGTGACAGCTTTGAATCTCTTCTACGGTGAAACTGACAACCTAAAACTTAGATTTGTCATTGACCCTCTGACACGATATAGAGAAGAGGTAAATGTTTTACTTGTAGAAGCTGGAGCCTTGAAAAATGACCAAAACCATTAATTGATTGTCAAAATAGTTGGAAGCTAATTATTGCTTAATTTGTTAAATGATAGATTGCATAAATACAGTAGCTCTGGGGTGTGAAGGTGACCACTAACCCCCCACCCAATATCACACATGCAGATGCACACCCAGACTCCACAGACTTATGTGTGGGATTTAATAAAAAGGATATAAATGAACAATTTGCACAATTCGACACCAAATTCTATCCTGCATTACCCCCCCAGCCAACCCCCCCCCCATGCATACTCAGAGGCAGCTGCATCGCCAGCCGCTGAAACTGACGTACAAAAAGCTGAACTAAACATTACAAAACACTTCCCACAGGGCTGGTCCTTCATTTTACCCTTCTTTAAAACTACTATTGTAGAGGTCAGTCTGGTGTGTTTGTTGTCTGTCTGCAGACAACAGTTTAGATTCCTGCTAAAATTGTGCAAAAAAGATCATCTTAACTGGTGGTGACATTAACACTTGTGCATCCTCAAACACACCAATTTACCATGATATTGCATGTTTAGTAAACGTGATTGTTTTGCTTGTTGAGTGGATTTCTTATATGTGTTAAAAGTTCAGCTTTTCTGCGTGGTATAAGGGATATTCAGTGCTAAAGCATTTCTGATGCAACTTTTGGTTTGTATCTGGAGCCGTTTCACATGAGCCATCATCCTCTCTGATGTATTTGCACATTTAATGTCAACAGGAAAGGTCAAGGCAGCGGTATTATTGGGGTTACTTTATTTCCTTTGTCCGAATGAGTCATGACAGTCACACAAACATGTGCATCCACAGTGGGAGTCCGTACAGCTCATGTGCGGCTGCAGCTTTAACACAGGGTGAACATTTTCAGGACTAAACTCCGTCACTTTGTTTGCCATAGTGTCTGTCTCCTCAGTACATGCTAGAATGTCGATATTTATTCTTTTATTCCAGGAACAATATTATCGCAGTCCACAACAATGTTAGATCTGGCAGCGTGTCTCCGGAAATGTCTACAGTAAATAAATCTGTTCCTGCTGCTTTGTTTGTCTTAGAATATGTATGTGTCACATACCATTCTGCACATAGATTTATCAAGAGGCAAATGATCAGAGATGTAGATGTATGGTACTGCTGCCTTCAGAGACGTGGCAAAAGACAAGCTAGCTGAATATATACTGCTGAAATATAGGTGGGCAAGTGCAGCCACATATTATAAATCCTAACAACCTGGCCATCGAGTGACTTGACAGAACAGAGAAACGAAGAGAGAAGGTTCTGTTGGAACCTCTGCAGGGAAATTGCCTGCACAGGGCTTACATTTCTGCTGGCTATACTCATTATATCTGTCTCTGGATGAGGAAGAATTTGACATAATGTTCAGCAACATGGCCCATTGGAAAAAGCCACACAGCTCGAGAACAGGTCAGGAACTGTTATAATTGAACCTTGTGTATCTAAGGTGATGGACAGGCTGACAGACGAGGTTAGACAGGAATCTCCATGGACTAGGATGTTTGCATATGACATTGTTATCTGTAGTGAGAGCAGGGAACAGGTGGAGGAGAAGCTAGAGAGGTGGAGGTTTTTCCTGGAAAGGAGAGGAATGAAGGTTAGCTACAGTAAGACAGAGTACATGTGTGTGAATGAGAGGGACCCAAGTGGAAGAGTGAGGTTACAGGGAGAAGAGATCAAGAAGGTGGAGGATTTTAAGTACTTAGGGTCAACAGTCCAGAGCAATGAAGAGTGTGGAAAAGAGGTGAGGAAGCGTGTACAGGCAGGATGGAACGGGTGGAGGACAGTGTCAGCTGTGATGTGTGACAGAAGAGTTTCAGCTAAAATGAAAGGAAAAGTGTACAAAACTGTGGTGAGAGCAGCGATGTTGTTTGGTCTAGAGACAGTGTCACTGAGGAAAAGACAGGAGGCAGAGCTGAAGGTAGCAGAGATGAAGATGCTGAGGTTCTCTTTGGAAGTGACCAGGAAGGATAGGATCAGGAATGAGTACATCAGAGGGACAGCACATGTTAGAGGTTTTGGAGATAAAGTCAGAGAGGCCAGACTGAGATGGTTTGGACATGTCCAGAGGAGAGATAGTGAATATATTGGTAGAAGGATGCTGAGTTTTGAACTACCAGGCAGGAGGCCTCGAGGAAGACGAAAGAGGAGGTTTATGGATGTAATGAAAGAGGACATGAAGGTAGTTGGTGTGAGAGAAGAGGATGCAGAAGACAGGGTATGATGGAGGCAACTGATTGGCTGTGGCGACCCCTGAAGGGAAAAGATAAAAGGAGAAGAAGAACCACTAAAGCTAGTTATGACATGTTGTGGGGGAGCTGGGAGAGAGTTGTGTCGCCTTCACCTAATGTGGATGAAAACTTCTCATGAATAGCAGAATTTCACTGGAATCATCCTGCTTTTGGCATGTTAAAAATAACTGGAAAATATTTACCCTGTCCTTTGTTATTTAAATTGGAGGTACAAAATAATACTACAATATAAGAAAATTCAGAGAACATCTCTAAAACATTGGAACCCTCACGAAGGGGAAATATTTTACAAGATGGCTTTGTTGTTGTTTTATTTGTAGCCAGTTGCACCCAATAAACCATAACAAGCGTTTTATGTATTATTTTAGGGATGTGCATTCCAAGTTTACCATATTATTTTTTTACACAAAACAAAAGAAATCTAAGGAAGGTATAGGGTCCAAAATAAAAAACACACTGAATAGAAATGCAGGTTAGAGTGATTGTTAGTGGTAGTTACGGACCTTATTAGCACTGACAGCAGTGTGGATCAGGTCTTGCGCTTCCGGCCCATCCTTATTTTATTCCAAAAAGGTATTTGGTAACCAAATGGTATTCTGAGAAACCCTAGGTGCTTTTTCCCTCACATTTTGAGCCATTTCTTCAAATTCAACTAGAAGGCAACTGTCAAAATGACGCGAGGAACCATATGACACATTTGCAGATATTCATATGTGCAAGTCATTTCACTGTATTCAGTCAAAAATAAAGTAGCATAAATTAATTAGCTTTAATTTTTATTCTATTAAGATAAATGGATGCTGATGTCTGAATGAGAACAATGAACAGCATGAATGAGTGAAAATGGATCACAAAGAAATGGATGAGACAGAAAAGAAAAATCCCGACGGGTAAACACAGTGTCATTGACAAATATCTCATCTGCTTTCTGATTGGCCATCTTTTTTGTCTTGTATGTATCACTTTCTTCCTGATGCTTATTTACTATTGAACGTTAATTAATGTCGTTTGACTAAACTGATGGGACTGTGTGAGGTGACACTACTCTCCTTGATGTTCGCTGGGCTAACTGTCCTGTCTGTCACTGGCTTGTCACTAAGTTACTATTTCCTCCTCATCATTGTAATTGTGCTGGGAAATCATCATCACCATGTGTTGTCATGGTGCCGCACTAGTCTGAGAGGCTTGTTTTGAAGAAGCTGATGGACAGGAAGTCACTACAGAGCCAGTGAGCTTCTGTAATACATGCTATGCTATGCTGGAGGCAGCTGGAGGCTACACCAATGTAAACTGTGACTTCTGAGATGAATTTTCGGCCATCATGAGTGGGTAATAACAGCTCTCCTGCAGTGCCCTGAAGTCCTTTTTTTAAGCAAGGTGACGACCACAGCAGAATGAAAGTAGTGGTGTCATAGCTGAGAGCTCATCAGTCTCTACTTCTGTGTTGGAGAGATACTGAGGCAGGGCTCGAAATTGTGACCATTTTGGTCGCATATGTGCCCAAATTTTTATCAGTGCGACTGTTAAATATATTTGGGAGCACCTGTGCAACTAGGGGAAAAAAATCTGGTTCGCCTTTTTTTTCCTCTTCTCTCTCGCTCTCTCTCCATAGAGCAGGGGTCACCAAATGGTGGTCCGCGGTTCTGTCCGGACCCGTGACCACTCCATGATAAATTCATGAGAGTAGATTTTCTTGGCGCATTTTTACTTGCAGTTCGCGGCTACAGACATCGGGCGCTGCTCCTCCAGTTATACGGTAATAGTACCACTCAGTTCAGCCAATCAGATCGTTTGTCTACCCTGCGCTGTCAGTGCACCAGGAAATGAGACAGCTCGCTGCCGCTGTGAGTTTACCACTACAGCAGAGCACAGAAGAAGGGAGACAGCATAGCTCCAAACGAAGGGAGGTTAACGAGGAAAACCGCTGGTTAACATTGAGTGGAGGAAATTTATGTTTATTCCTCCGTCGGGCAGTTCAAAACCATTTTACCACATAAGGTCTGAACACGTAGCATGAATTAAAAGTGGAAACAAAGCACATGAAACAAAGCACAGATCTTTTGCGCAGAATTATCCGCTGAAGTCCGAGCTGAGGGCAAAATGACCGAGAAAAATGCAAACGAATGTTCACTAAAAGCATGGTGGAGTTTGGGGCAACATAAAACATCTTTTAGTGATGTTTTAAAACACAAAACAATCCAATTATAACCAAAATGGTTCAGTCCAGGTACCGGGCTGGCCTGACAGCACGCCACAATGCGCTATTTAAGCCACACCCAGGTAGCGCCTAGGTTTGGCCCTTGACCCGGAGGTGGACCAAAGCAGCATCCTGAGGTGAGAGTCTATCATACAGTTTTGTGTGAATGTGGGGAAAACGCGTAGGCTCCGAGTGTGCACCCTCGAACGCACTACCGCGAAAGTTTGTTTGATGTGGACACGTGGGTGTGGACCTGCCGGAGAATGCGCGTGAAACAGTCTGAGCAGGACCACGGTCCTGCCAGGAAACAATGAGAGTGCAGCTGGGGCTGCACTCCTGGGTGGGAGGGAGGCGCGCAAAATAGAGATGGACGGAGCGGTCTCTATCATTCCATCACTGCCTTACTTTTGGGTAGGTGCTCCTAAAGTCTTTGCTGGTGCTACTAACTTCTAAATTTGGGAGCACCAGTGCTACCAAGAAAAAAAGTTAATTTCGAGCCCTGTACTGAGGGCTCATCCAGGAACTGCTTCATCATTTAATGTATGAATTTCTACCATTACTGTATATCCTCATAATGTTTCTCCTCTCTGTCTCCAGGGAAATACTCCTCCAGTGGTGGTGAACACTGATACTCTTGATGGATCCCCATACGTAAGCATTATTTTTAATCTCCCTGTTTTTGTATGGCATCAGGCTCAAGCACACAACTGCCTTTTTATATAGTTTGAATCATCAGTAATCATTTTGCCAGCATTCTGTTAGACCTTTGCTCATTGCTTTAATCTGAAGGATAACAGTGATAGATGTGACTTATTTTTATGTAAAATTAGGTTTGTCTGTCAGATGTAAAGAACAGAAAATAACTCAAATGAAAGAAGAGAGATGCCTTGAAGATATTCTCAGAAACTGTGAGGCATTAGAATAAGACGCCCCCCCATCATAGGCTGGTATTTTTCACTGAAGCGCCACAGACAACAACAAAGAAAAGTTTTTTTCTAGGTCAGTACTAAAACAGTGAAGTCTGAAGTGCTTTAAATTCCCTCTTCCTCAGGGACCTCCTTAATTGCAGAGGTAAAGCTTATGTACTAGAACTCCGCTGTTCTGCCAGAAGGCAAATTAGACACGAGGAGCAGCATTGGTGTTTTACGCCATGTATGCCAGATGTTGAGTAAGTCAACTAGAAGCAACAGTAAAACTAAATAAAACAGCTAACATCCCTCTCCAACAGGTGAATGGGACAGAGGGGGAAATCGAGTATGAGGAGATCACACTGGAGAGAGTGAGTCTGAGAAAAACAATGAAAAAATTATTCATTTACATATTTATTCTCCTGCGGTTCCGCCATATTTGTTATGAGTCATTCAGTTGTCGCCACTGTCTATAGCCAATCAAATTAGAATGATGTCAATCAATATATCTCAATCGCTCCTGCAGGGTAACTCAGGCCTTGGCTTTAGTATAGCAGGAGGAACAGACAACCCTCATGTGGGCGATGATCCCAGCATCTTCATCACCAAAATCATACCAGGAGGAGCAGCAGCTCAGGATGGACGGCTGAGGTGAAAACACACACACACACATACACACACACACACACACACACACACACACACACACACACACACACACACACACACACACACTAAGTTCATTTTGTTCAATTTAGCGATTCAGGTGTCGAGCAATTTTTCTAATAAAAAAATTTGTTTGGAGAACAAAAATGGACAGAGTCCCTTTTATGGGTTTTAAAAAGATTTCATTTACTTTTACTAGTCGGATTTGATTTTCATGGGGTTCAAAGGTTTCCTGCACAGTGTTTCTTTTTAAAGAGGTCCTATTTTCAAGTCAATCCATGCCCCTTACTGTTTATATTTAACTGTTGAAATAAAAAAACCTGCAACAGCAACACTGCATTTTTAAAAAAAATCAATGGTAACAAATGATAAATGCCAACCTGAGGAGGATCAGATACTAAAGGAGCAACAATACAGAACTGCTCTTTATGAGGCTTTTTTTCACTTCCCACTACAATAAATAAACCAAGCACCGAGACTTAATCTTTACAGATGACCTATAAATGTCCATCTGCACTTACTTGAGAGTTTAAGACAGGCCTGGGGAGAACACTTATAATTTTTTTCTTTGCTTTTACTCTCTGCTATGAGCAACAGATCATCATTATAGGTATATGGAAAATTAATGTTACGCGTCTTAATTGAAGGGAGTTTAAAGCTTAATGGAACAGAGTTATGTTCTATGAAAGCCTGTAGTTTGTGGGTGTTAATTCATGTTGCTTCAAGGTGGTTCTGAGTCTGTTTGATGATACTAAGACACAGATTTTTAACAGGAGTTTATCTTCCACTTACACATCTATTGCCATATTATGTACTTAAAATTTTTTGAAAATCAATATTAAATATCGCTGATTTGTAATAATAAGTATGTTTATTTGTATTTGATAGGATCACGCTACAATACTACATGTCAAATAAAATAAATGGCTCCTCTGTGGTGTTAAAAGACTTGTAAAAACAGAGATGTACCTCCTACATTTTTATTTAACAAAGTGTTAAAAATGTGTAAAAGCTGTGACTGTAATAAAAATAAAAAAATAAGAAGAAACACGTAAGAAACAGCCTATGAAGATGTCTTCAAAGATGCCTCCTTAAGCGTGTATAGGTTTGTCATGAACCTCATGTGTATTTCTGTTCATTAGCATGTGACAGAGCGATAGACAGAGAAGTGGATGGATGTGATGTGGAGTAGGAACTGCAGTGTGCTCAGGTGTTTCTGATTAAAGCTGAAAGTGAGTGAGGTGGAGGAGGTTTACATCAATCTGATGCTGAAATGACAACTGGCATTAGGAGGGAAAGGACTGTCTCACGCAGGTCACGGCGGACTCTGATTGGTTTAACAGAAAGACAGACCGACTGAGTCGGAGGCATGAAAAGGATGAGAGATGCAGTTTAAATGTAGAGTAAGCACAGAGATAGACTTGCAGATAAACCCTTGTTAACCTAAATGATTATTTCAGATTTACAAATATATGATGGCCCTAACAATATATTTTTTTTATAAATGAAAGAGATATTGATTTGATATTATGGGCCATCAGAGAAGGACTTAAATAGTTATTTCTCTTCTGGAAACAGGCTTTAATTGTACTGACATTCTCAGCATGGGCAAACGAAGAGTGCTAGCTGCAACTTATGCTAGATCAATAGCTGAAGGATTCTGCTCTCATTAATATGGATACTGAGATGCTTGGGGGAAAGGCCAGGTGTCTGTGGTGAAAATAAATCTCTGGTATAGCATAGCTGTAGCTGGAGATTAACTTCTTCTGGCCTCCTCTGGTGAAGGATTATGGAGGTTTTGTCAAGTGTGAACCCAAACATGATAAATAATCTCCTGGTTTTTTACCTCTCTGTTTCCTAGTGTGAATGACTGCATCTTGTTTGTGAATGATGTTGACGTGAGGGAGGTGACACATAGCCAGGCTGTGGAGGCTCTAAAGGAGGCAGGTGCTATAGTTCGCCTCTATGTTCTCCGCAGAAAACCAGCAGCAGAAAAAGTCACAGAAATCAAACTCATCAAAGGGCCTAAAGGTATGTAGGAGACGAGATGGGTCTACAGCCTCTAATACTTTGGTGCTAAATTTGTGTGGGGTTAAGGATCCATTAGACTTAGACATATCAAATCTTGTGTCTGTTGACTAGTACTTCCTTTGCTCATTTGCTGCCTCCCTGTTCTCAGGTTTAGGTTTCAGCATTGCAGGAGGGGTTGGAAACCAGCACATACCTGGAGATAACAGCATCTATGTCACCAAGATCATTGAAGGAGGTGCAGCTCATAAAGATGGGCGCCTGCAGATTGGGGACAAGATATTAGCGGTTGGTCACCTGTGATAAATATCAGTGTGCTGAGTTATACACCCAAATACACATCACTGACAGCCTCACACTCTCACATTTTATGTGAACAAACACACAAATGTGTTTATACAAATAGCATGGAGATATTACCATGATAAATTACAACTGTGCTTTTCAAAGTCTGATTTTTTTTTTCATGAATTTGTTAATTAACGGTGTTTCAAGTGTTTGTTCTTAGAAAAATATAGAAAAAGATAGTTGATTAAATTTTCAGTCCAAGGCTGCACAGATATTGAAATGATTACCAATGTGTTACTATACTGTACGTTCACTGACTTTTTCTCTTCTGAAACTGCAAGCAGGTCATTAATTAAAAAGTTTTGAAAAATAATCACGGAACTTAATGTTCATACATTCTTTTTATTTTTATTGTGTTATCAGAAGAGGTATCTTTTCATGGAAGTATTCATTAAATTTGTACTAATTAAACTCGTAGTATCACAACAGCCTTGAAGTTCATTCATGCAGGATGAGACAGTCTGAACTGAGTCTCAAGTAGCTTAACTGCCATCTACTGGAGGATAGGGTGATAGCAGCTCATGGCAGCATCCTCAAAATGGAGTGTCTGAGCTAATGCTCAAGTCAAGTCTAAAACCTGCTCACAGTGTAGGTATATGCTGTCACTGAAAGCATACAATCACTTTTGTTGTTTGTTTGTGCAGAGTCAGGTTGAAAATCTGGTTGTTTTGACTGTTGATTGATTGTTTGACAGATTTTTTAAAATAACTTCTGTACTTTAGATTGTCAGTTCATTATAATGAATCTTTGGAGTGTGCAGTATTTTTCAAGCTTTTGCAGTAATTATGATTATTTTTCCCTGGTTATTATGAAAAAAAAAGGTGAACAATGTGTGTCTGGAAGATGTGATGCATGAGGATGCGGTGGGGGCTCTGAAGAACACAGCCGAAGTGGTGTACCTCAGGGTGGCCAAGCCAAACAACCTGTTCCTGACCAACTCTTATAACCCCCCAGACCTCACCAGCAGTAAGACCCTCTGTGTGAAAATCTGCACTGTGTGGTGATTGGCTTGCTGGTCTTTGCTGATTTTGTGTTTAAGAACATAAACCCCTGGAGATGAAATATTGAGGCAGTGGTCGAAATTTAAGTATGGGGGGAGTAGTTTCTCTTTATGAAGTAAAAAAAAAAAGCTGAGGTGTACAGGTTCAGGGCTTTATTTTTTCCTCACAAAATATAATTTTTATTGGACTATCATCCTCTTGATGAACGTCTGACCTTCTGGTAATAATCTTGCCGAACGGGGGTTTCATAAGACGATAATAGAGAGTCTGTGAAGAAAAAACCCATTCCAGAGGTGGAAAAGCCAATATTTAGAAAATATTAGATGTCTGTTTAATATTGTTCAACCAATGTACTTCTTCAGGGTCAGTCCTGATACTGATTATGAAGTCCAACAGGAGATATTGAACATTGTTTGAATATTTATATGAACATATGTACATTTTTAAAGAAAACAGAAAAGTACACTTTTGTGTTGACAGGCACTTTCTTTACTTGAGTATTTACATTTTCTGATAGCTATCAGTTCTACCCCACTTCTGCATGTTAGTTGATGATGTTTTATCAACACTTGGACAAAAATATTCTGCATTGGATCCATAACCAGTCATCACTGCTGTGTACAGTACCTAGCCAGTGTGTAAGACCTCTTGTGTGTGTTTCCAGCGTACTCTCATATGGATACTGAACTCAGCCACACCAACTATCTGGGATCTGATTATCCTCAAGCTCTCACTCCCACTTCACCCAGTCGCTTTTCTCCTGTCCTGCACGGCATGATGGGAGACGATGACATCCCTAGGTGAGCAGCCTTAGTTCAGTTAAATATCTGTCCTGTATTGTCAGAACCAGTAGTGGTGATGGTAGTAGTAGTAGTAGCAGTAGCAGTAGCAGTAGTAGTAGTTTGTTGGTGGTGTTATGATGGTGATACTGTTTTTGATGCCTGGACTACGTCACCCCCTCTGTTTCTTGTCCAGGGAGCCTCGTAGAGTTCTGATTCACAGAGGCTCCACAGGTCTGGGGTTCAACATTGTTGGAGGAGAAGATGGAGAGGGGATCTTCATCTCTTTCATCCTGGCAGGGGGGCCAGCTGACCTGAGCGGAGAGCTGCACAAAGGCGACCAGATCCTCAGCGTAAACACATATTGAAAACCACACACATTGATGCATTTAGACATAGATTCTGATTAGGTTAAGGAAGCGTGTCCTCCTCCTTGTGCGTCAGGTGAATGGAGTGGACCTACGCATGGCCACACATGAACAGGCTGCTGCAGCGCTGAAGAACGCCGGCCAGACGGTGACCATCATCGCTCAGTACAGACCTGACGGTAAAGCCAGCAGCTGTCACACAAGACATGCCTTCAGTCACAGATCCCTCATTTCTAATACAGTAATCAATCTTGAGAATATATTACATCTGCTCAGGTATTTTAATTTTGTTAAATTTCAAAATTGAAATTGCCATTTCAAATCACATGTCAACCTTAGCGTCATTTGACAAATAGTTTTACTTTGCAACCTCTGCTCATTTTGATCATGATAGCAAAATATTTTAATAAAATCAGGAGGATTTTTTTGTCCATAGGCAGAGGAACATTTTTTAAGTTACTGAATCGATTGGAAATATCCCAGAATTAATTTTTTTTTTCCACTGGCTGAGCTGCTTGCTTATTTTCTTGTGCCCTGGCAATCCTTGACATCATTTAACCTTGCATAAAATCATTCAAGTTAATTATGTGTAATGAGGCTTTACAGATTTTAAATTTGGGGAAACAGCAGCATTCATTATAGATTGGCACTCCAGGCCGATCTTGACAATGGATGTATTTTCAGTGTGGTGTGAATATCTCAGCCGTAAGCCACATTAGGTAGCATTAAAAGATGAGCCTGCTAGGAAGTCATTTTGATACAGAAGGAGTCGTGGCTAGAAGATGAGCCCTTCAATGTAGTACATTCATCCAATTTGACCAACCCCCTGCATCTTATTCTGATTTAAAAATGCATTTTGTTTTTACCAAAAAGGTGCTACTTAAATTTTCAGAAAATGTGCACACTGCCAACCCTCGCTTCTGATTCTCTGTTGCAGGAAGAAGAAATTTGTGCAGCTTTGCTAATGAAACAAATATAAATCCCTTGATGCTGACATTGTGCTTAACTGTAATAAGTGGAATGGCTGTAAAATTGATGTGTTTGCTGTTATTTACAAAGCTTAAATGTGTTTTTCATCCCTGAAAATTTCATGAGGTTGTTTTTTCTTATGACGTGAGTGCTAAAAAATGCTTAAGATAAATAAATAATGCAGATCAGCAAGAAATTTGTACCCACCTCTATTTTTCACCAAATCTATCTCTCACAAGAAAAGCAAACCACTGTTTCGAGCGTGAGAAATGATTTTTCATGGAATAGCTTCATTCCAGAACCTGGACTGGTTTGGAAAGAGAACAAGTTGAATTGGATTGAAGTGTGAACCAAAGATCTTTATCTCTTTGTTTCAGAATACAGTCGTTTTGAGGCCAAGATCCATGACTTGAGGGAACAGCTGATGAACAGCAGCATGGGATCTGGAACCACAACGTTGAGGAGCAACCCAAAGAGAGGCTTCTACATCAGGTCTCATGCAAAGAATAGAAATACCACCTCTGGGACAGATATAACAGGGGCTGAGAGAAAGAATTGGGTTATGCAACCTTTGACCTCCTTATTGCAGAGATACCCTGGACCAGCGGTTCCCAAACTTTTCAGACTTTTCACCCACTTCTACCTCCCGACTTAGCTGACGCACCCCCAATGCCCAAAACATGAAAAAAAAAGAAAGAAAGAAAAGGCGTAGTCTTTATAGCCATATAGGTATCAAGTTTAATAATATAGGCTCCTGTTAACACAGAATAGATTGTGCAATAATGGACCTAATGGTCTCTCACTTTAGAAACGTAATTAACTTTTTTTCTTGGTAGCACTGGTGCTCCCAAATGTAGAAGTTAGTAGCACAAGCAAAGACTTCAGGAGCACCTACCCGAAAGCAAGGCAGTGATGGAGCGATAGAGACGCTCCGTCCATCTCCATTCCTCCTCTCTCCCCCAGGAGAGCAGCCGCAGCTGCGCTCTCACTGTTTCCTGGAAGGACCGCAGGAGCGCGGTCTCACAAAAAAAGGCTCACCAGATTTTTTTCCCTAGTCGCACCGGTGCTCCCAAATATATTTAATAGTCGCACTGACAAAAATTTGAGCGCATATGCGACCAAAATGGGCACAATTTCCAGTACTGCTATGTAACGAATAGGCCTATTTAACAAACTGTAACAGTTATTAAATGGTAACAAATATGCTACTCCGCCACAAAGAATCAAAATAACATAGGCCCGAGTTCAACATCATGTTTTCTCTTTCGAGTACGAGTCTCATTGTGGTCTTTACCCCCTTCTCCCGATGAAGTGTCCGGGTGAGTTTTCTGTGTTCTGTGCTCCTCATTTTCAGTTTCCCCTGTCTCGTCATCATCACTCTCTTTTTCCTGCTGGATTTCTTCAGCCTGGTAGACTGCACAGCTCTCAGTTGTGGCCAATGTATCCTGTCCTATTTCATTTCTCCCAGATTTAATACCGGACAGACTGCCCGTTTTTAACCCGTTCTGCATTTCAGCATATTATTGTTGTTGCTATCACAACCAGCTAGCACGTAGCTAGGAGAAAGCCGAGTGCATTTTGGGTATTTTTTTTTAATTTAAATTTTTTCCCAAAACGTTTTTTAATTGAAAATTACAAATGATATCCATGAATTAATTTAAATATTTAAACTGTTAATCCTCCATTAAAAAGTGTTTACATTATTTATTTAATTATTTATGTATTTCAAGGGGGGCGGCACGATGGCGCAGTGGTTAGCGCTGCTGCCTCACATCACGGCGGACCCGGGTTCGAGTCCCGCTCTGTGCGGAGTTCGCATGCTCTCCCCGTGTCTGCGTGGGTTCTCTCCGGGTTCTCCGGCTTCTTCCCACCTCCAAAAGCATGCACTTCAGGTTGATTGGCCGGTCCCAAATTGACCAGTGTGTGAGTGTGTGAGTGAATGATTTGTTTGTTTCTATGTGGCTCCGCGGTGCACTGGCGTCGTGCCCGGAGTGTCCCCCGCCTCACTCCCTGAGACTGCCAGGATAGGCACTGGCTACCCCGCGACCTGCGTTAGCGGATTAAGCGGGTTGGAAAATGACTGAATGAATGTATTTCAAGGTGCTCAGCTGCCATTTCACTCGCGCACCCCCTAGCGGCAGCTCATGCTCCACACTTTGGGAATCCCTGCCCTGGCCAACAGTGATTATGATGCATTTCCGTTGTCTGTTTTAAATCATTTAGATGATACTTTTTTTTTTTTACTTAACGTGGATTTTGATAAGGGAATAAAATTTTTTTTTCACTGTGTTTGTAGAGAATTGTTCAAAATCTTTAGTACGTCAGTAAATTGGCTAATGCTTCAAAATTGCACACTAGGCAACAATTTGAAAATATTTAGCCACAGTCAGACAATGCGCTCTGTTAAATCTAGCATTTTTCAGCATCTGTTTTAGGGAAAGGTATCTTTGTAGGAGCCATTATAGCTGGATTTTTCTGTACTTATTGATCTTTTTTAGCAATGCTGTCATACATTCAGTCATTTAGTGAAGTCAGTCATCCACTAAAGTGCTGCCATGGTGCCAACAGTTGTTTTTAAATTCATGAGTTGGTGCAAAGCCTGATGAAGTGTTGAAAGTGAGAATAAGATTCATTGAAGAAATTTTATTATGAGAGAAAAAATGCTGAGGAGAATAACTTTGCACCACAATATTATCAAAACGATCTAACCAAAATAAGACTATGGCCAGAGAGGAAGCAGTAAGAACAGGGCAGGATCTCCATGGAGATGATGGGAGCAAGGAGGGAGGCAGAATTACAATCACTCTGTATCTTGACAGCTTAAGTGTTACTGAGGCCACACGATGACGACTTTTTTTGAAAACGCATCGAAAACGATTCGTGTCTACACGACAGCGTTTTCAAAAAAATCTCCGTCCACACGTAAATGCATCAGTGCGTTTTCGAAGACTGCTATAAGCATGCTAAACCATGTGGTGGGAGTATTGAGTCAAATTTTATCCAATAGGAATCCTCCGTGTTTTTTTTGTCACAATACACGGGCCCATAAATATGACGTCATAGAGGTTTTCGTCGCAGGCAAGACGTCAGCGTTTTTAAAATGTTGCGGATACACCGTCCACACCACAACGCAGACCCAGCGTTTTTTAAAAATCCATCTAGTAGGCCAGCGTTTTCAAAAAGTAGCGTTTTTGTTCCGGATATCTGCGTGGTGGACTGAAGGCGTAAACGCAATAAAAACGTTGCATTTTCAAAAAGTTCCGGCATTGTGTGGACGGAGCCGATTGTACTTTATGCTAAAATCTGGAAATGATACTCATCTCCTCTGACACAAAGAACACAGAAGTATGGTTACACTTTTGGAATTTTCTAATCTGCATTAAGTCTTTGCATTCATTCATCATTTACCATTTAGAAAACAAAATGCATCTTCCTTTTGGACTATCTCCATAAATAACCATCACTAATTAAGCACCGTTTGAAAGCAGTCATGACACAGTGATTATATCATGTGATATTTTCACATAGTGAAAGTTTAATTTTAGAGTTTGACTTAGAGATTGATTTGAATTCTTTCATTATTTAGGGCTCTTTTTGACTATGACAAGACTGCAGACTGTGGCTTCCTCAGTCAGGCACTGGGCTTCAGGTTTGGTGATGTGCTGCATGTGTTGGACTGCGGGGATGAGGAGTGGTGGCAGGCCCGTAAGGTCAGCCCCCAGAATGAAGCTGAGGAGGTCGGCTTCATCCCTAGCAAGCACAGGTCAGACACACTGTGAGTGAGAGTTTGTGGTACATTATTTATCTTGTGTTTCCAACATTGAATGAACACCATGATTTAAGTTTTCAACAGATTTATAAGTGTTGTTTTTCTTTCTTAAATCTGCAGAGTGGAAAGAAAAGAGTGGTCTCGCATTAACACCAAGGAGAGGGTATGTTCACTAACCACAGCTGTTTGAAAGATGCTGGTGCCTAGCATGTAAATCTCTGCTGTTCTGTCTTTTGCAGGACCATGGTCGAGACAGCTTGACCACTCAAGGTAATTACAGTAAATGTACCATTAACCGTGCAAGCTACTTTTACATATTACTGATTTTAGCTGACTATGATTTAACCCTAAATCTACTAATTTGCAGGACATAATAATATTGGTGCCCAATTTTCAGTTTCTTTATTTGCATAAACCTAATCTACATGTTTAGCTATGGAAATGGTAATCAGACACAGAATCTGGTTTTGCATATCCATGACAAGATGAATAACTCCATTGCCCGTGGACGTAGTATCCTGAAAACATACTAAATGCCACTATAAGAGAAGCCCATATCCCATTCTCATTGCTGTCATCTCCAAATACCTCACCGCCAATTTGTGGACATTACATGGACAACTGCACAATCTCTTCCAGTCTGCAATCCATAGCTCATCTCACCTGTGACATGGTTACTGTGAGTAATGCCAGTAACATCTTATGTATTAGCTGCGACATTTGAAAATAAATCACTTTCTATACACACAAAAGCAAGGAGATTCACACGCAAACACACACACACACACACACACACACACACACACACACACACACACACACACACACATTGACACACACACTGACACACATGCAGCGACATAAATCTAAATGTCATTTATAATTGTAAAACGGAATTTGTCTGAATGCCACTGCGTTCTGTCACCAGGGAGGGATAAAACCTCACACAGTTATGAGACAGTCACCCAAGTGGAAGGTAAGGGTAAAAGAAATATATTATTTAAGACTTTTATATTAAGTTTAATTTTTTTTCCACTTTTCTTAATGCTTTCTTCTTCCTCTCCTTCTGTAGTTCATTATGCGAGACCCATCATCATTCTGGGACCCGTAAAAGACAGGATAAATGATGACCTGTTGTCTGAGTTCCCTGATAAGTTTGGATCTTGTGTCCCACGTACGTAATTATGCTGTCAGTCATAGAGACTGATCCAATCTCTTTATTCTATTTGGTGTCACTACTGCCACCAGCAACCATTTTAGGGTGATGTCTGCACAATGCATCCCTTCCAGTGAAGCTATTCATTAAAATGAAAGCGATAAAGCAGGGCTCGAAATTAACTTTTTTTTGGTAGCACTGGTGCTCCCAAATTTAAAAGTTAGCAGCACCAGCAAAGACTTGAGGAGCACCTACCCAAAAGCAAGACAGTGACGGAGCAATAGAGACTGCTCAGGAGAGCAGCCACAGCTGCGCTCTCATTGTTTCCTGGCAGGATCGCAGGAGCAGGTCTCACAAAAAAAGGCGCACCAGATTTTTTTCCCTAGTCGCACCGGTGCTCCCAAATAAATAGTCGCACTGATAAAAATTTGGGCACATATGCGACCAAAATGGGTGCAATTTCGAGCCCTGGATTAATGGCATTTAGAGTGGTGTGAGTGTATGTGTTGCTCTCATTTTTTTCCCCATCCTTCGATTGACAGACACCACGCGGCCCAAGAGGGAGTATGAGGTGGATGGACGGGACTATCACTTTGTGTCATCCAGGGAGCAAATGGAAAAGGACATTCAGAGCCATCGGTTCATCGAGGCGGGTCAGTACAACAGCCACCTGTATGGCACCAGTGTCCAGAGTGTCCGTGAGGTGGCTGAGCAGGTGAGCAGCAGAAATAACAGTTTGTAGATGTGATAAAAATAATTTTAACAGTTCTTTATAGTAAAGGACTTAATTTGTTTTCTTGATTACTAATTGTTTGTACTAAAATTATCATCTTACATACAGAAATATTATTCAGATGTGTCTCTATTAGAGACGTCTGTGTAGGTTCTCATTCATCCAGGTCATGTTATCCAAAGTTGTTGAAATCAATCCACTGCACATAAAGAAAGTTCAATGTCTCCATTCGAGACAACTTCAAACAATGGGTTCCACCCTGTCATGGATTGTTACCTAATTAACTTTCAGTTTAATAGAATCCATGACTAACAGGATGTACCTATTAATCTTCAGAATTATTTTTTTTTCTTGGTATGCTTGAGTAGCAAGGGAAGCACTGCATCCTGGATGTATCAGCCAATGCGGTGCGTAGACTACAAGCAGCTCAGCTTCACCCTATAGCCATCTTTGTCCGGCCCAAGTCGCTGGAGAATGTCTTGTACGTACCGCAAATGTTCTTACGTTGTATATATCAATATTGAATATGCTCCATGTCATGAAAAAAATTAATTATAACAGAATTAAATGTGCTCTAATGACGGTTTGGTTTACTTGTTTTCTTCAGAGAGATCAACACGCGTCTCACGGAAGAGCAGGCCAGGAAAGGGATGGACCGAGCCCTGAAACTTGAACAAGACTTCCTAGAGTGTTTCTCAGGTGAGAGAGAGAGCGAGGCGGCGGTTTCTTTTTAACTACAAAACACAGAAATGATGCACCAACACTGAGCTCACATGCAAACTGTTGCTGTGTACACACTGTATATTTGCTTCTGGATTTGTCTTTGGATTGTTACAGCACCAGATGGTATGTTTGCAAATGAGTCATTTGCTATCTATAATCTATATGATGTGCAGTAGCGGTCATAATGATCTTAACAAAGTGTATATAAACAACAGATAATTCATATTTTAACTTTCTTTCTGAAACCCATATGCATACCTCAGAGAATGATGCGCATTTGAATCAGGGTTTTTTGCCTCTCATTGATTAATTACAATGAATTCTTTTGAAGAAACTGGCCTTCCCAACAAAAATGAGCTTTGCTCCTGACAGATGGATAAGTCAGATGAGAAGTTGAATGTCTCCTAGAAGGATTTTTGGAATTTTAACATGCAGGAGACACATTTGGGGCACATTACAGCAGTCAACACAATATGAATGTGAGATTTCTCCACAAATCCAATGACGTCTACACTTTGTAACAAATCTGGAACAGCTGTCATATGTGACATCTTATGATCTACCGAGAGAGTGTGTGTGAGAGTGAATAAATATGTGTGAGACTTTGTAGAAATGCATACATTTTAGAAACTAGCATTGTGATTTCACACGATATTAAGGATGCACATGGATGATGAAATTCACATTGTTCACATAACATTATTTCTCACGATGACTAACATTCTCCTTTCCACAATCGTTCTTTCTTCTCCCTTAACGATTCTATTTTTCCTCCTTCTCTTTCCCCTGCCCTACTTTCTCTTCTCACCCTCCTTCTTGCTGCAGCTGTTGTGGAAGGAGACAGCTTTGAAGAGGTCTACCACAAAGTAAAGACAGTGATCGAGGAGCAATCGGGGCCTTACATCTGGATCCCCACCCGGGAGAGGCTGTGATGCTGCACGCACCCGAACTCCCCTTCCTCACAATTGCCAATCGACACCACCCTTCACCCCCACAGCCAAGCTAGCCTTGCCTTCCTGTCTGCCCTCCAGCAAAGTCAGCGCTTAGGCAATCACAGAGAATGACATCGAGAGACAAACACTTATGAAGACAGGCACAGAACGTGACAGAGCGAGGCTGAGAACGATACCAAAAGAGAGACTCTGAGACAGATATAAACACAGCGATGTGTAATTCGACTGGAAAAGACTGAGAGAAAAGACTTAATCTGTATTCCACTTTAATGAGGGAGAGTATTGAGCCCCTGTTCACACTTAGCATTAAAATGCATCATGGTCACAAGTGGACAGCTCTAAATACAGCTGTGGCTGCATCCAAAAGTAGGGACATAGATGTCCTGAACATAACTGATTAAGCGCTGCCAAACTACTTAGTGTGTAATGGGTCATTTTTCTGTTAAAAGCAGTTTTAGCCACACAACAGCTAGGAGTAAATAGGAATCCAATTACTTGATCTTCTTGACAGATTTCCGTCACATTCTGGTGCCATGTGTGAAACAATGTCCATGTCATCTGGATGTCAACTCAGTCTGGACTAGTGGCAACAACAGGCACGAGGTAGCATTCAAACCACCTCAGACCTCTCCTGTTATCAAGTCTTAATCATCCATTGAACCCCTCCACACACCTGTGTCTGAGACTGAGGTGCCCAAAAAGACATTTTCCCCTGTTTTTATATCACCTTTTATTTCTCTCCTCTTCCTCCTCCTCTTCCTTCTCCTGTCAGCTCTGCCTTGTTTCTTGACAGGAAAAGGGAAAGACTGAGATCGGGGCACCCAGCTGTCACTGAGTCCGTCTTGATCAGGATTCTTTTCTCAGCAAAAAGTTGTTATTTTTTTTCTTTTGGCGAAATTCCTCTTGGTCCTGAGTGTTTATTCATCTCATCGACCAAGACGGATATTAAATTAATCCCGTGTTGAATATTACGAGGCATTATTTAATGGCAGTTCAATTATAATAATAATAAGAGCTCATATGCTGAATTTGTGCATGCATCACCTAAGACAATGGAGACAAAAACCTGATTCGAAAAAAGAAAGGCGAGGATGGGGTGTGTTTTCCTTTTGCACCTCCTTATTGAGGAGGGGATTTTTAGCATGTCTCATGAGGGAAGATGAGAAGAGAACAAACTGTCATGAGATGTGGTCCCATGGAGATGCCAGTCCTGATAGTCATAGACACTGTTTATCCTCTCTTATGTACACACACTCTTGCACCTATCCACTGGCAAACATACTCACACACAGGTACAAACACACACACACACACACACACACATACACACACACACACACACACACACACACACACACACACACACACACACACACAAATTTAGAGTTGTAACCTCAGCTGTAACCTAGCACACTCTGCTACAGGGGGACTGGCTGTTCTGACCTCCTAGTCAGAATCCAGGATGAATGAAATCGCACAAACAGCAGAGCTGTTAGCTTCATCTCACCATGGCCTATTCACCAATCACTCTTCCAGAAGAATCCCTCAGCCGTAGGCGTACACAGTGATTCCGATGGCTGCATTTAAAGCCGTGTGTGTGTGTGTGTGTGTGTGTGTGTGTGTGTGTGTGTGTGTGTGTGTGTGTGTGTGTGTGTGTGTGTGTGTGTGTGTGTGTGTGTGTGTGTGTGTGTGTGTGTGTGTGTGTGTGTGTAGGCATGGATCTCAGTGAGTATACATCTAGTGTGTCCACATTCTTGTTGGGGGACAAATTGGTCTTCTTTAATTCTCTCTCTTCCACTTCTTCTCTACTACTTTCTCCCTCTTGTGTCCACACGAATTAAAGCTACGTCATCAAATAAATGGCCTATATAAATAAATATAAATATGAATATAAATATATAAATATATATATCTTTTTTATGACAATTTCTAACGGAATTAAGTCTGTAAAAATCAACACCTCCAAATAATATTCCATTGACTTATTTTGGTAATATTACAGATGGGTAGTTGAATTTACCCACGTTCCCATATTTTTGTTGTGAGATGCAACAAGAAGCCACACAGACGTAACCTAACCGTTCCACTCGTTGTAAAGCAGATCTCACACTAGAGTTTTGAGATGACATGTTTTAGGCAAAAAATATTAAACAAGTGTGCAATGCAGTCGCGTACATCTGTGCGATTGTGTGTGCGCTATTCTGCGCGTCTGGTGCTGGTGCGTGCGCGGGTGATAGGAAAACGTACGTTATGTATGATACTATGTAATATCTATCCTTTATAACATCCACAGGTGGTTATTATGTATAATATACATAGATGGTGTGTGCGTGTGTTTGTGTGCCAGAGAGAGAGAGTGAGACACGCACATGAAGAAATAGTGCAATACTTCTACGATGTTATGCAATGGGGATGGTTTTACGTGTGTCTAGATAAAATAAGTTTGCACTGAACGTATCATATGCTACAGGTATCAACAGGAAACAAAGTAGGAACTAAAGGACTCTGAGAAATTAGGAGCATGTATTTATATTTATAATTTGTTCTGAATTATAGGAGTAAAGGTGGAAGTATTGATGGAAGTGATCGTTTATATTTATTGTTTATTTGTTTTCACGATATCGGATGTTTTTATGATTTATTATTTCTTTAGGGTTGTCACCAATTCCATTTCAAATCTGTACATTTTGGGTTAGTTTTTGTTTTTTATTTTCTTGGGGTTTTTTTTTAAATCGAGAGAACTTTTGGATCTCAGCCAGAAATGCTGTAAATATAATCCAGGTGTTGATGCGCTGTGTGGTTTACAGTTTAGCCGTTCATGCTGTTGACAGACGAAATCTATCAGAACCGCAGCCTCAGAAAACACCTGAGCAACGCGTGCGCGTGTGCACACATACACACACACACACACACACACACACACCTACACACACACACACACACACACACACACACACACACACACACACACACACACACACACACACACACACACACACACACACACACACACACACAGGAAGATACCAGCGCATCCACGCACCATCTATATTCATACGTCGAGAGAATCACAGATAAAACCACACATGACAACACATCCATGAATGAAATGATGTTTTCGACTTATTTATTTGAGAGTTCAATGTATTTCTTAGTATCTCTCTCAGCCATCCGTATCATAGTGTGATATTCCTTATAAAATATATGAATTTTTACAGAAAAGACTGATTACAAAGTTACAGCAGAGTGAAATGATGCAGAAAAATATATTTAACAATGACAATATGAAGCAAAATAAAAATGTTCGAGTTCAGTGAAGCGCTTGTTGTAAATTAGCTATAAAATAATAAAATGAATTTAAAATTGATTTCTGAAAATGGACTCAGCCGACTTGTATTTTTTATTTGTTCATTTGTCGTATTTCTGTGTTTTATTTTAATTTTTGTTTGTTTGTCCATCGTGTCCACTTGATGACTCAACGTTCCACAAGTGGAGGCTGTAAAAACGCGGCCAGCGGGGGCCACCCTGCCCCCCCTCTCAGCTCTTCATCTAGGCTCCTATGAGGTGCATACATTCAGTGGTCGATCCCCCTCCTCCCTATCAAAACCTGAACTGCGCATGCGCGAGCTAGCCGCAGGTTTTCGTCTGCTCCGTTGTATGTCTTCTTTTTCTATTGTTTTTCTTTGTCTTATCTAAGTCTTTTCCTTATTCACTTAACCACGATGGATAGCAGTGTTTTCATGTACTCCAGAGAACAAATGCTGTCCATGAAAGTTAGAGGAGAACCCGGGATACGCGATCTCATCCCCACTGAGATCCAGCAGCGGTACAGAGGGAGCCGGGGAGGTAAACAAAAGCGGGATAGGCTAGCGGCTAGAGCTAACAGCCGCCGGTGGGTCAGACCTTCCGTCCCCTCCGTCATCATGGAGAACGTGAACTCGCTGCCCAACAAGGTGGACGAACTGACGGCGCTGTGCAGGACTGAGCAGCGCTACAGGGAGACCAGCTTGTTGGTGTTCTCTGAGACGTGGCTGACGGACTTCGTTCCCGATGCTAACGTCGGACTGACCGGCTTTTCCTCCGTACGAGCGGACCGGGACACGAACACCGCTGGCAAGAAGAAGGGAGGTGGTCTGATCATCTACACCAACAACAGTTGGTGTCACCCAGGACATGTGACCGTGAAAACCACGCTGTGCAACAGGGATCTGGAGCTAACAGCTGTTAGCATCAGGCCCTACTACCTGGCACATGAATTTTCACACGTCATCCCCCCACATGCAGACCCAGAGACGGCACATGAGACCATCTGTACGACCACCTCTGATCTTCGGACCTGGCACCCGGAGGCGCTTGTCATCATCACGGGAGACTTTAATCACGTCACCTTGGACTCATGTCTCCCCACCATGTCCCAGTGTGTAGACTGTCCCACACGGAAGAACAGAATCACTGATCTGTTTTACACGAATGCCAAGGAGGCATACACCGCCACTGGTCCCTGTCAGGACAGTCAAGTGTTACCCAAACAACAAACCCTGGGTAACCAAAGAGGTGAAGGCTGTCCTGAACAGGAAGAAGCGGGCGTCCAGGAGTGGGAACGAGGATGCAATGAGAGAGGCCCAGCAGGCAGTGAGACTCTGCCTGAGGGATGCCAAGGACAGCTACAGAAGGAAGCTGGAGAACCACCTTGGGCGCAACCAAGTGCGGGAGGTCTGAAGTGGGATGAGTGCCATCACCAGCTATGGAGAGGGCCGTGGTACAGTGGAGGGGAACGTGGAGAGAGCTGATGAACTTAACAGCTTTTTTAATTGGTTCAGCTCCCCCACCACTCCAGGCGCCTGTCCCCAGAGTTCCCCCGGCCCAACTGATCCGACTCCACCTACCTCCTTCTCCCTCTCTCTGTCCGGCTCATCTGCCTCCCCCTCTCCCTCTCCGTCCACCTCGCCCACTTACCTCAGTCCAAACCCAGACCCTTCCCCCACCTCAACTGCTGGACCCCCCGGCTGGAGGGATCAACGTGCCACGCCCCCACACACGGCCATCACCGTGGAACAGGTGACGTCTGCGTTGAGGAGGCTTCGCCCAAGGAAGGCGGCCGGACCAGACCAGGTCCCCCCTAGACTCCTCCAGGCCTGTGCTGCCGAACTGGGCGGACCCCTACACCAGGTCTTCGACCTCAGTCTCCGACTGGGGAGGGTCCCGTCCTTGTGGAAGACATCCTGCATCGTCCCTGTACCCAAGGGGAGACGCCCCACTGAGCTCAACGACTATCGACCAGTCGCTCTCACCTCGCACGTGATGAAGACCCTAGAGCGACTGGTCCTGGAGCTTATGCGTCCCCAGGTGCAGGGCGTGATGGACCCTCTCCAGTTCGCCTACCAGCCACAAGTTGGGGCTGACGATGCAGTCCTGTACCTCCTCCACCGGGCCCTCTCCTACTTGGATGTCGGGAGTTGTGCAGTGAGGGTGCTCTTTTTCGACTTCTCGAGCGCCTTCAACACCATCCAGCCCCGGCTCCTGCAGGAGAAACTGTCATTCATGGCTGTGGATCCCTATCTCGTGAGCTGGATCACGGACTATCTAACAGACAGACCCCAGTACGTCCGTATGGGGAACGGTCTGTCATCAGTGGTGACCAGCAGCACCACGGCCCCGCAGGGAACGGTACTCTCCCCCCTACTCTTCACCCTCTACACAAAAGACTTCCAACATAACTCGGGTATGTGCCACATACAGAAGTTCTCTGATGACACTGCAATTGTGGCATGTATCAGGGAGGGTGATGAGAGGGAGTACAGGAGAGTGGTGACGGACTTTGTGGGGTGGTGTCAGCGGAACAAGCTTCAGCTAAACATCTCCAAAACCAAGGAGATGGTGCTGGATTTCCGGCGGGCACCACCCTCCCCACAGCCAGTAGTCATCGGGGGTAAGGAGGTGGAGGTAGTGGGGACTTATAAGTACCTGGGGCTGCAGCTGGACAGTAGACTGGACTGGTCGCACAACCTGGACTGTGTATACAAGAAGGGTCAGAGTAGGTTGTACTCTTGAGGAGGCTGGCCTCCTTCAACATCAACTCTAATCTGCTCAGACTGTTCTACCAGTCCATTATGTCCAGTGTGCTGTCCTACGCCATTGTGTGTTGGGGTGGTGGTGCCAGGAAACGGGACACAGAGAGACTCGATAGGCTCACCCGGAGGGGTAGCTCTGTGATCGGTCAGGATCTGGACTCAATACAGACTATTCTAGAGAGGAGGACTATGTCCAGGTTTAGATCGATCCTGGGTAACACCACCAACCCCCTGCACACCACCTTCACCCAGCAGAGGAGCTCCTTCAGTGTCAGACTGCTGTCACCAAGCTCCTCCACTGAGAGACTCAGGACCTCCTTTGTGCCTCGTGCCATCAGAGGGCACAACCACTCTCTCAGAAGGAGGGGGTCTGAAGCCGCAGGGTCATCAAGGTCGGGTGAGAAGGGATAGACGAGGGGGGCCTGGGACGCACTGTTAATGCACTGTGGGACACTTTGTGGGGGTCCTTAGTGTCCGTTTACAACTTGGTTCATCCACGTGTTACTGATCATACATCATCTACACCCAATGCTCTTTCTTCTCTTCTTCTCTCATGTCCCTATGCTTCCTTCCTTTTAATCTAGGTTCTTCTGTTTCCTGTTGTTGTAATAATGTAACAGCATGTAAATAATGTAACTTATACAACGTCTTTTGGCTGTGCCATTACTCTCTGTCATTTTTATGTGTATTTATTGTATATCTTGCGAGCAAATGTCACCTGAATTTCCCTTGGGATCATTAAAGTATATCTATCTATCTATCTATCTATCTATCTATCTATCTATCTATCTATCTATCTATCTATCTATCTATCTATCTATCTATCTATCTATCTATCTATCTATCTATCTATCTATCTATCTATCTATCTATCCTTCTCTTCATCCCCATCTTCTTCTTCTTTTTGTTCTTCTTCTTCTTCGTTGTCCCAACCAGCGACTACGATCACACTGTCGAACGTCCCCTGTTTCATCAGTGATGACTTCCTGGTTAGAGAACTCTCTCGACACGGAAAAGTTGTGTCGCCAATTACCAGAATCACGACGGGGTTTAAGTCCCCACATCTGAGGCATCTCATTTGTTACCGCCGACAGGTATCCATGATCCTGAACAACAGGACGGAAGAATTTAACTACCGTTTTGTTGTTAGAGTAGACAACTATGACTACCCGTGGTAGGCCACCTCCTCTCGGATGAAATGCTTTGGCTGTGGAGAGGAGGGACACATTGTTAGCGTCTGTCCGAAACGCGTCAGCGATGCTCCGGGTCCCGGTGACACGGCGGCTCCCACCGCCGCTCCGTGGCGTCCCGTTCCGACTCCCCGGCGCCGAAGCATCGGTGACGCGGATCGGAGGGATGCTCCGAGGGACGAGACTGAGAGTCAGATGCAGGTAGGAGCAGTGATAACCAGTAATATCGTGAGGGGGCAGAGTGAAAGTGGGACAAGTGAGGATGGTGGCAGTGTGGCTGAGAGAGCAGGTGGAGAGATGGGTGAGAGTGGGGCGGCGCCCAGCGAGATGGGTGACGCGACAGTTGCGGTGGGTGACAATGGGGGGCTGACAGGTGAACAGGGGGATACTGGAGAGGTAGTGAGAGAAATAGGTGAGAGGATGGAGGTAGCAGGTGTACTGGGTGAGGACAGTACACTGGGTGAGACCAAGATGGAGACAAGTGCAGTAGGTAACAAGAGACAGGGGACTGGTGATAAAAATGAGAATGTTGACAAGGAAGCCAGACAGGTCCTGAAGATATCACAGACGAGCGTGAGTCTGAATGGATTCCTGCTTCTGCCAGGCGCCGCGGTAAGCGGAAGAATGTTTTAACTGTCCCCGACGGACGTAAAGCTGGTCGACTAGAGAGCACACCGAGTGTTCCAGACAGTAGTGACAGTGATGAATGTATGTCTGACTGCAGTGACCTATCTCACACTCCAGTCACTGCCAGTCAAAACCACGATTTGTACCCTGAAAAAATGTTTAAATTGTTTTTACAACAAACTAAAGGCATGAAAGTTCTGAACCTGGAACAGTTTTTTCCTGATAAATTAATTTTTTATAATTCGGCAAAACAACTTATTCAAAACAGAGCAACATCAGAACTCAGTGACCAAGAGATATACCGACTCAAAAAGAAAATGAGTAAAGTCTGCAAACAACTGAGGTTTGATAGGGCTGTCTGTGTGTAGTTACTTTAAGGTACTTTTAACTTTTTCCCTTATCATGGATTATTTTAGAGTGGGGGCATTAAACGTAAATGGAGCCAGAGAGGAAAGGAAAAGAGCACTAATTTTTGACACAGCAAGGAGGAAAACTATTTATGTTCTGTTTTTACAAGAAACACACAGTGATGACAACAATGCGGTGGACTGGATGAAGGAGTGGGAGGGACAGGTGATCCTGGACCACAACACCACGCTGAGTGGTGGAGTGGGCTTCCTGTTCTCTAGAACTTTTAACCCAACATCTCTAGAAATCGAGCATGTTGTAAAGGGGAGGTGTCTTTTAGTAAAGGCACATTTTGAACACCGCACCCTGTTTTTTTTAAAATATTTATGCTCCAACAAACGGTGAAGAGAGGAAGGGCTTTCTAGAAATAATACAAGCTAAGCTAGATAGCTGTGGTTCGGAAGACTTTTTAATTTTGTTTGGGGATTTTAACTGTACTGAGGATGGGATGTTAGACCGTAGCCACGCGGAGCCTTACCCAGCATCCCAACACACTCTAAAACGGCTGGTCTCTTCTCATGGCCTAGTGGATGTGTGGAGGAGGATGCATCCAGACTGCCGACAGTACACTTGGTCCCACCTGACAGAAGGCAGGGTGTCTTTAGCCAGGCTGGATCGCTTTTACTGTTTTAAACACCATTTCAATGCTTTCAAAGACTGTAATATAATGCCAGCTGCTTATACTGATCATTCTCTGGTTTTATGTCGCGTTGTGATGGGAAATATTTTACCTAGGAGTGCATACTGGCATTTTAATTCAACTTTAGCTTTGGACAGAGGCTTTAGAGAGATCTTCAGTTATTTTTGGAGCACTTTTAGACTTAGAAAAGCTGATTTTACCTCTCTTAGCCAGTGGTGGGACTATGGCAAAACAGAGATAAAAGTCCTGTGCCAACAGTATACTCTGAACGTCACACGAGACACCTGCCGGTCTATGAATACCTGGAGGCTGAGATTGTGGAGTTGGAGACAAGCGCTTCCACAGGAAATCAGAGGTGTACTGAAATCCTCAAGTCCAAAAGAATGGCTTTAGCCGACCTGTTGGATACTAAAGTACAGGGTGCCCTAGTCTGATCCAGGGTACAAAACATCACCGACATGGATGCTCCCTCTAGCTTCTTCTTCGGCCTGGAAAAAAAGCATAGACAGACCAACGTGATCCACTCCCTGCTGTCTGACACAGGACAGGAGCTGACAGAGCCTGGACAGATCAGAAGGCGAGCTGTGAGTTTTTATTCATCTTTGTATGACAGTGAATACCGAGAAAACCAGCCACTGTTAGAGGAGTTCTGTGCAGAGCTACCTCAGGTCTCCACGGAGACAAATTCACAACTTGACCAGCCGCTGGAGTTAGAGGAACTCCACACTGCCCTGCAGAACATGCAGGGACGACGTTCTCTGGGTATCGATGGTCTAACGGTTGAGTTCTATACAGCCTTCTGGGACATTCTAACATGTGATATGCTGGAAGTGTTCACCGAAAGTCTATCCTCAGGCTCTTTGCCACTGTCCTCCCGGAGGGCGGTCGTTGCCCTCCTGCCTAAAAAAGGCAATCTGCAGGACATCAAGAACTGGCGCCCTGTGTCACTGCTCTGCACCGATTACAAGATTCTGTCCAAGGCTTTGGCTACCAGGCTGAGGGAAGCTATGGAGCAGGTCATCCACCGGGATCAAACCTACTGTGTGCCCGGCAGGTCCATGGCAGACAATGTCTACCTAATTCCTAATGTTTTGGAGGTGTCCAGATCATTGGGTATAAACGCTGGTCTCATTTCGTTAGATCAGGAAAAGGCATTTGACCGTGTTGAGCTCAGCTTCCTCTGGACAACTATGGAGAGGTTTGGGTTCAGCACCGAGTTCATTGCCAAGATCAAGGTGTTGTACAGTGACGTTGAGAGTATTCTGAGGTTTAACGGCAGTTTGTGTGCCCCCTTTGGGGTGCATCGGGGCATCCGGCAGGGTTGTGCCCTGTCTGGGATGCTCTATGCACTCTCTCTGGAGCCCCTCCTCTGTAAAATTCGCAAAAGCATCGATGGTTTGATTTTACCTGGTGTTAGAGAGAACATTCTTTTATCTGCCTATGCTGATGATGTTGTTGTTCTTATCAAAAACCAAAGGGATGTTAATGTTCTGGTGGGTTTGACAAACTCATTCAATGTTTTAACTGCTGCAAAAGTAAACTGGAACAAAAGTGAAGCCCTTGCTGTTGGCGAGTGGCATGGTAACCTCCCGGTTCTTCCTCAAAACTTGTGTTGGAAGACTGATGGTCTCAAATATCTCGGTGTGTACCTGGGAAATGAGACAACAACCAGGAAGAACTGGGACGGCGTCATTGACAAAATAGAAGAGAAACTTAAAAAATGGAAATGGTTGCTCCCCAGAATGTCGTACAGAGGTCGAGTTTTAGTGATAAACAATCTGGTAGCCTCGCAGCTGTGGCACCGCTTGGCCTGTATGGAACCCCCATCAGGGTTTCTAGCCCAAATCCAGACCAAACTTGTTAACTTTTTCTGGGATGGGCTGCATTGGGTGCCTCAAGGAGTGTTGTTTTTATCAAGAGAGGAGGGGGGACAGGGCCTCATCCACCTGGCTAGCAGAACAGCCACGTTCAGATTACAGTTCATCCAGCGGTTTCTGACCGGACCAGCGGATCTGACATGGAGAGAGGTGGCCAGCTGCATATTCAGACGAGTGAGCCACTTGGACCTGGATGCTGCACTGTTTTTAATGGACTCTAAGCTTCTAAAGTTAAATGGTTTGCCTCCGTTTTATCATGGTGTTTTTAAGTCGTGGGCCCTTTTTAAAAGCAGCCCAGGAAAAAGCTCTGACTCTTTGTTCTGGTTACTGAGGGAACCACTAGTGCATGGGGCCAGGCTGGACGTCTGCAGTCGAGCCACACCTGGTCTGTCTGCAGCGCTTTGCAGAACCAGGACCGTGACCCTCCAGCAACTGGTAGACAACGCCGGGCCTGCGCTGGCGGATGCCCAGGCTGTGAGCTCCCTGCTGAACATCCAGTCCACCAGGGTGGCTCAGAGGGTGCTACAACTGTGGAGGCAAAGACTTTCCGGGAAGGAGAGAAGCCTCCTCCTGGACTATAGTACAGGGACTGTACCAGACAGCAAAGATCCTTTCCAGGAGGTCCACATCAGTCCCCTGTTTGGAGAACTGGAGGGTCCTCTCCTCGGAGATGAACGACAGATCAGCCTGCACACGGCCAACAAAAAAATACAAATACAAACAATGCGTAAAAGTGATCAACAAGAAAAACCTGTGTAACAGAGCACCTACTACCTGGGCCAACAGGATGACGGGAAATGGACCTGACCCGCAGTGGAGACTTCTGTACAAACCTCCCCTCAAGAAAAAAACAGCCGACCTCCAGTGGAGGATTTTGCATGGTGCCGTCGGTTCCAATGCTTTTGTCTCTGTTTTCGCCCCTGCGGTGTCCAGCCAGTGTCCCTTCTGTCCCCTTCGTGAAACAGTCTTTCATGCTTTCGGTGAGTGTGGGAGACTTGCAGTGCTCTTCACTCTTCTAACGAATGTTTTTAACTTGTTCAATGAAAACTTTAGTATCAGGAAATTCATCTACGGTGCTGGGTACAATAGATCGAATCAGAGAAAGTGGCAGCTTTTAAATTTTATTTCTGGGGAGGCAAAACTTGCAATTTATGTGACCAGGAAGAGGAAAATTGAAAACAATACCGCTCAAGAAGCAGCTACTGTTTTTTGCTGTAACATCAGATGTCGCTTAAAACTAGAATTTGGTTTCTATAAATTGACAAAAGACCTGAATAGCTTAAGGAACATCTGGTGTTACAAAAATGTCCTATGCACTTTAGTTGATGACCACCTCACTTTTGCAAACTTCCTGTTATAATGCACTAATTTTTATATTGTATTTCCCTTTGTTTCTTGGTGTTTAATGTTTTTGAGTGTTTAGTGTTTTTGAAATTTCATCTAATGAAAAATTGTAAAATGTTCTAAATGTTCTAAATGTTCTAAATGTTAAATGTGATTGAAGTTTGTTTGGAAAAGATGTTCTGAGGCACTTAAATGCTTTCATCTAATGTAAAACTGCAAAATGTTTGAATGAGATTAAAGTGTTTTTGCAAAAATCAAAAAAATCTTCTTCTTCTTCTTCTTCTTCTTCTTCTTCTTCTTCTTCTTTGTCTGCTTGTACTGATTCGTGATGATGATGATGATGATGATGATGATGATGATGATGATGATGATGATGTGAATGATGATGATGATGATGATGATGATGAAGGTCTCTTCAGGCCTCCATCCGTCGCATATCGAGGTCAGACTCTTGTTTTCTTGCCTCCAGACGCTCCTTCTTCCACTTCAGCGCTCCTCGTCCTCCACTCAGTGTTCTTCGTACTGCATGTCTACTGTGTACTTGTTGTGTACTTAGTGTGTACTTACAGTATACTGTGTACTTGTTGTGTACTTACCCTGCCTTGTATACCTTCTTGAGTTTAGACATTAAAGACTTGGCGGACCTCTTCTTCTTCTTCTTCCTGGTCATCGTTCAGCCGCCTTGAGGGCCACGAAGCCTATCTCAGCTGGAGGAGTGGTCGCAACCCGTGGTCCTTTAACGTCTCCCTACTGGCTACATGGAGATAAATCACAAAATGAAGAAATAATACTAAAAAGACAAATGGTTTACAAAAAACAAAACTTATAAAATACTTAATGACATGACTGAATAAGGCCTACAATTTAACATTTATAACTCTTCTTCTTCTTCTTCTTCTTCTTCTTAAAATAGAAGGGAAACTTAAAAAATGGAAATGGTTGCTCCCCAGAATGTCGTACAGAGGTCGAGTTTTAGTGATAAACAATCTGGTAGCCTCGCAGCTGTGGCACCGCTTGGCCTGTATGGACCCTCCATCAGGGTTTCTAGCCCAAATCCAGACCAAACTTGTTAACTTTTTCTGCGATGGGCTGCATTGGGTGCCTCAAGGAGTGTTGTTTTTATCAAGAGAGGAGGGGGGACAGGGCCTCATCCACCTGGCAAGCAGAACAGCCACGTTCAGATTACAGTTCATCCAGCGGTTTCTGACCGGACCAGCGGATCTGACGTGGAGAGAGGTGCATATTCAGACGAGTGAGCCACTTGGACCTGGATGCTGCACTGTTTTTAATGGACTCTAAGCTTCTAAAGTTAAATGGTTTGCCTCCGTTTTATCATGGTGTTTTTAAGTCGTGGGCCCTTTTTAAAAGCAGCCCAGGAAAAAGCTCTGACTCTTTGTTCTGGTTACTGAGGGAACCACTAGTGCATGGGGCCAGGCTGGACGTCTGCAGTGGAGCCACACCTGGTCTGTCTACAGCGCTTTGCAGAACCAGGACCGTGACCCTCCAGCAACTGGTAGACAACGCCGGGCCTGCGCTGGCGGATGCCCAGGCTGTGAGCTCCCTGCTGAACATCCAGTCCACCAGGGTGGCTCAGAGGGTGCTACAACTGTGGAAGGAGAAAAGCCTCCTCCTGGACTATAGTACAGGGACTGTACCAGACAGCAAAGATCCTTTCCCAGAGGTCCACATCAGTCCCCTGTTTGGAGAACTGGAGGGTCCTCTCCTCGGAGATGAACGACCGATCAGCCTGCACACGGCCAACAAAAAAATACTGTACAAACAATGTGTAAAAGTGATCAACAAGAAAAACCTGTGTAACAGAGCACCTACTACCTGGGCCAACACGATGACGGGAAATGGACCTGACCCGCAGTGGAGACTTCTGTACAAACCTCCCCTCAAGAAAAAAACAGCCGACCTCCAGTGGAGGATTTTGCATGGTGCCGTCGGTTCCAATGCTTTTGTCTCTGTTTTCGCCCCTGCGGTGTCCAGCCAGTGTCCCTTCTGTCCTCTTCAGGAGACAATCTTTCACGCTTTCGGTGAGTGTGGGAGACTTGCAGTGCTCTTCACTCTTCTAACGAATGTTTTTAACTTGTTCAATGAAAACTTTAGTATCAGGAAATTAATCTACGGTGCTGGGTACAATAGATCGAATCAGAGAAAGTGGCAGCTTTTAAATTTTATTTCTGGGGAGGCAAAACTTGCAATTCATGTGACCAGGAAGAGGAAAATTGAAAACAATACCGCTCAAGAAGCAGCTACTGTTTTTTGCTGTAACATCAGATGTCGCTTAAAACTAGAATTTGGTTTCTATAAATTGACAAAAGACCTGAATAACTTTAGGAACATCTGGTGTTACAAAAATGTCCTATGCACTTTAGTTGATGACCACCTCACTTTTGCAAACTTCCTGTTATAATGCACTAATTCTTATATTGTATTTCCCTTTGTTTCTTGGTGTTTAATGTTTTTGAGTGTTTAGTGTTTTTGAAATTTCATCTAATGAAAATTTGTAAAATGTTCTAAATGTTCTAAATGTTCTAAATGTTCTAAATGTTAAATGTTATTGAAGTTTGTTTGGAAAAGATGTTCTGAGGCACTTAAATGCTTTCATCTAATGTAAAACTGCAAAATGTTTGAATGAGATTAAAGTGTTTTTGCAAAAATAAAAAAAAAATCTTCTTCTTCTTCTTCTTCCCCTTCCCCTTCTCTTGTCAGAGGAACCATTTTCTCTTAGGAAAGCACACAGTTAGGACATGTTGATTAAATGTATGCCATGCTGTGGAATGGATATGCAGATACTCTCTGGCACATGGGTATTGTGATCCTGTGTTCCTGTGTTTATAGGCCTTATTGCTTTAGAACTACAATTTGTGATTTTTTCGATTTTCATCTAGATTGAAGTCTTAATTTTCACAGATGACTTATCTTCTGCTACATGGTAGAAGTGTTGCCTCTCTCGCCCACTCTGTTGGCAGACTGATCCATAATTAAAAACATCAATTCTAGATCAAAATTATGATATAAAAGTGGATCCAAAGGCATATAATTGAATGCAATAAGTTGTCTATGCATTTGTGTATTCATTTTGACTGTTATGCTATTCTTTTCCTTGATAATAGAAAATTGTTAAAAAATCCCATCATGCAATGCTGTGACCTAGAATCCACATCCACCCCCATGTGACGTCTTTGACCCAAGATCTACCTCTACATAAAGTCCACTGACAACTTTTCAAGACATCTAGGCAATAAATGAACAAACAAAAAAAAGTGACTTAAATTATTTAGTCATTGGTAGGGGCAGCTGGATAAGGGTTACACTAATGTCAGATTTAATTTGTAAGTCAACATTTATCTTTTATAAGGACCATTAATAAAAATCCAACTAGCCTACCTCACCTACCAGGGGACCATTCTTTGCAGACAGAGAACTTCACTTTAACTGCTTGAGTAACTGTCAAATGGCTTAATTTTGGATGCACAAGAACAAAACATTCAACAATCAAACCTAAACTACGACGCCTTGGTCTTAGTGATGTTTTTAGGTCTGTGTTCCCCTCTCAAGGATCTGAATCCCCACCTCTTCATCTTAGTGGAGAGTAAACTGCAGCTGAGGCCACTGTTTTTAATCAATCTGAGCTTTAAAAACCTTGATAGCTCGTAGCGGTGTGCCAGTGGGCCCGACAGCAGGAATCATGTTGCGTATGTGAGCAAAGGCACAATCTTGTGATGCAGTGAGGTGTTTACGACTTCACTTTGAAGGAAGGGTAAAATCCTTTGTCTATGGGACAAAAACTTTCTTTCTGCTTGTGTTACAGAGCAGAATCTTCCTCTGAAGCAGTTGACTTTTTTTTCCATTTCCCATTTTGAACAGTTGATTTTGTTATGATGGAAAAAATGTCTTTGTTTAGGTCACAGTCTTGTTTTTATGTTTGTCAAGTCAATTTATTTATATATCCCCAAATCACCACATACAGCAGGATACTTGAAAGCACTTTTCAGGAAGCACAGCTTTAGAACATTTCTTTATTCTACAGAGACCTGACAATCCAAATGTGATCAATCTGTTGGTGACAGTGGCAAGGATGAGGCAGAAACCTCAAGCAGATCCCAGGCTCAGATTAGGCCGCTGGTTGGGGTGAGGTTGGGAGTGCAGTAAACTTCTCATCCTTTGGCTTCTTCAGGGAAATAATAGTTATTCTGGAGCCTTGGTTTCTGTAGATTTGAATATGTCACCATGTTATTTTCAATGAAAATATTTTAAGGGCAAATTGAAAGGTATTTTACAGATATAAACACTCATTCTTTCTGGGCAGCACGGTGGCGCAGTCGGTAGCGCTGTCACCTCACAACACGGCGGTTCCAGGTTCGGGTCCCGCTCTGTGCGGAGTTTGCATGCTCTCCCCGTGTCTGCGTGGGTTCTCTCCGGGTTCTCCGGCTTCCTCCCACCTCCAAAAGGTTGATTGGCCGATCCCAAATTGCCCATAGGAGTGAGTGAGTGTGTGTGTGCATGGTTGTCTGTCTTTGTGTGTGGCTCCGCGGTGCACTGGCGTTGTGCCCGTAGTGTCCCCCACCTCACGCCCTATGCCAGCTGAGATAGGCTCCAGCTCCCCGTGACCCGCTACGGCGGATAAAGCAGCAGAAGATGAATGAAACAATCTTTCTCACACTTTTTTCATCCATTTTCTCAATAATTTATTCCGGATCGAAGGAAACTGAAATATGAAATGTGTTCCTAAAACATCCATCACCTAGTCTGTACACTACGTACGACAGAAATAGGAAGGATTTGACAAAGAGAGGAGGCGACATCCATCAGGGCATAAATAGGATTTAACCTGCAAACTGGTTTGTATCTGAGTTCTTATAGCTGTCAGTTCTCTTCCATCCACGTGTTTTTGTTGACCTCCAATCTTGTCTTCACAGGTTATGTGATGAAATCAACACACAAACTGGCAGATCTTATAGTAAAACTGAATGAATGCATAAAAAAACTGCCAAGGTAATGCAATTACAGTACTTCAAAATTAGAGATTTTCTCCCAATAACAGCTGACTCTTTTGGTTTTAAAATATCTCCTTGGTCATTACTGGGATTTCTCTTTTGGAAATCATGAAATGAACATTGCTGATTTACCCACAATTTATTTAGAGCATCTTATTTTTACTTTTTTAAATCAAGTCAGTGATTAGAATCAAATTTCACTCCAAACATAAAGATAGGAGGAAATTGGAAGAGTAAAATTAGCATGATAATTGGAAAACTGTTCGATCACAGGACTCATAGCTGGAAGATGATAAGTCATTAAGCATAACTATAACTATCTCCGACAATTATTGAGTCATTGCTCTTTATTCATGCTGCTGGATTTCTGACCTGTGGTGATGTTGCTGGATTTAGATGAGAGAGCAGCTGCCATGTATGTTAGAAAGAGAATTCATCTGAGAATCAGCTCAAAGCAACCTCAAAACTGCTCATGCCTTCCTGCACGGGAAACCAGTAAAGTATTCCAGGGCACCAGCTTTCACACATCTTAGAGCCAGTATCATCTGAAAACATGACAGTTCATTCTGGAACCTTCACTTTTGGACCTGAGTTACTGAGGAAAATATATACGAAACTGGTCCACATGTTTTTGAATTCAATACAATTACAACAAGCAAGAACCCATGGAAATTCCATGATAAAACAATATCAGACTTCATACCAAACATATGAAAAGAATAAATAGCTACCTTATTCTATGGAGCAAGATAGATAGAAATTGTTCGAACAGTTATGACACTCTAAAATAAATTTAAATGGGAAGTCCATGTATAGTTATTTCTTCTGACATAGCAGATGCCTTAAGACTTATTGTTCATGTGATTCCTTCTGGCAGAAGTGCCGTGATTGGTTGGGTGCTTGATTGACAGGTAATGGGTGGAGTTTGTGACAGCGTGAGACTTTTTCAAGTGAGCTTATTTAAATATATAGGTGGGGAGATAGTTATCTGTGCCTGACAGTGACGTGCGGTCAAGGGAGGCAGTTGAGGCACGGCCTCACCTGCCATCATAAAAAAAAAAGGAAAATGGAAGAAATAAATTAAATGGTTGTATTTATCCAGTGATGTGTATTATATAGTTATTTTATGTTTAACGTCACCAATTTTACATTATTTTACTCAAAATCGCTGAATTTTCACATTTAGTACTGAAATACTGAGAAGAGACCTGCGGTGAGGCACCAGCCAGCCGAGCCTCACCGTGGATTGCGCAATGGCTCGGTTAGCTGTGCTGGTATGCTATACAGTTAGAGCGTAATGCTATCCTTTTATATGTCGCTATTAAAATGTCCAAACATGTTTGCTCTATGAACTGAATTTTCATAATTTAGCTCATTTATATGATGTTCACTGTTTTTTGTCAACTACTGTATGTGTATAACATCTTTCTTGAGTTGAGCGGACCTGAAACCACTGGTAAAAGGCACGAAGCGAGGCACGCAGTTCTTGTGCCTCATGGTAGGAGGCGCTGGTGATCCCAGGGATTCGGCCAAGGATTCTTCCTCCTCGGCCATAGAAGAAGTGACAGAAAACTCCAATCTATAGTCAGTGAGTCAAGTGCGGCCATTCATTTGTTTTCCGTTCGCCTTGCCTTACTATAAAAATAGAGGATTACATATCTCAAGTCAACATTTTTTTTATGCTTTTGTTCAGAAGGAGCTGTGCATGGACCTCATATATAAGTAAACAAAACATACAAAAAATGTGAAGGGAACAACATAACAATGTATTTTAAACAAATGTGTTTATTTGTGTGTTCATGTAGCCGCAGGAGGACACAAGCCAGTGTCTTATTGTGCTGGTCCCAAGCCCGGATAAATACAGAGGGTTGTGTCAGGAAGGGCATCCTTCCTAACACAACAGTCCAGATTTGTTGCTGGGTCAACAGTCCAGAGCAATGGAGAGTGTGGAAAAGAGGTGAAGAAGCATGTACAGGCAGGATGGAATGGGTGGAGAAACATGTCAGCTGTGATGTGTGATAGAAGAGTTTCAGCTAAAATGAAAGGAAAGGTGTACAAAACTGTGGTGAGACCAGCGATGTTGTTTGGTCTAGAAACAGTGTCACTGAGGAAAAGACAGGAGACAGAGCTGGAGGTAGCAGAGATGAAGATGCTGAGGTTCTCTTTGGGAGTGACCAGGATGGATAGGATCAGGAATGAGGACATCAGAGGGACAGCACATGTTAGAGGTTTTGGAGATAAAGTCAGACAGGCCAGACTGAGATGGTTTCGACAAGTCCAGAGGAGAGATAGTGAATATATTGGCAGAAGGATGCTGAGTTTTGAACTGCCAGGCAGGAGGCCTAGAGGAAGACCAAATAGGAGGTTTATGGATGTAATGAAAGAAGACATGAAGGTAGTTGGTATGAGAGAAGAGGATGCAGAAGACAGGGTATGATGGAGGCAACTGATTCGCTGTGGCGACCCCTTAAGGGAAAAGCCGATTGGAAAAGAAGAAAGAAGTGCTTATTTGTGTGTAACAGTTTGGGTTATTTTTAAAGTCTCATAGCAGAATTATTTACACATATACTCGCTGTTACGAGTATATGTGTAATTAAATGAAATAAGTTACACTGTAGGTTCATATGTTTGTAAACCATCTTCATCTGATTATGATAAAGTTAGTGCTTCACCAGCCATGAAACTCACAGAACGTCTCTGGTGCCTGATGAGCTAGGTGGGTGTCTCTATTCTTCTGCACAAATGTAATGCTTTGATAAACGTAATTCTTTTATGTCCTCAGTGATAATGCAACATTCATTCGTTCATTCATAGTCTACCGCTTCATCTGCTGTGGTGGGTCGCGGGGAGCTGGAGCCTATCCCAGCTGACTGTGTCACGTCTCTTGACAATTACTGTTCTATTTGTTTTCCCTTTACCAACATATCTGTCCTTCTAGATCCAGTCTGTCTCGCAATCAGCTCATTCCCTGCACATACCTTCCCTTCGCCCACCTGCAGCCACTCCCCTAATAAGTCACCACTATTCATATACCCAGCTCAGCCCTCAGCTCTCGGCCAGATTGTTAGTGTTCGTCCTGACCTTCCAGCTAGTGATGTCTGAATGGCGCCCCATGGGGCTTCGAACCATTTGTGACAATTGTGCCGAAAACTGTTTGATTACTCAGCGCCCCATTCATTGAGAACGTGGACGCCCTCTTTGGCAGAGTTGCTGTACTAGAACCACACGGTCGATAACCCCAGAAAACAGTGCTTTGACGTTTCCTGTATAGCATATATTTTGTGAGTAAAACAGAATATAATCTAATTCAATGTGTTAATCCTTGCTTGCTATATTGTAGCCATATATTATAGGTAATTGTTTTATGATCATTAGTCCTTTCAGTGTTCAAAAAAGCAATAAGAGATATAGGTAGATAACTTGTCCATTAATGTATATTTAATATAAATATATACATATGTGTTCGTGTGTGTAAGTTACATAGGATGATTAGTGCCACTGATAAGAAAACAAGGTCTATGTTGTGAGATAAAAGTCGGACTTTCCAGATGTCATCACAGCAGCACCACCGGCTTCATTCTCTCGTCTGGATCGGTTACGCCTCATCATTGATGACGTGTTGTTACTGTACGTCAGGTGCTGGAACAAAGCAAACACTTCAGCTGTAAATTAAAAATGACATGTGGATTATTATTTTTATACTGTGTGAGCAAGAGCCTGAAAATAAGTTAAAATCTACTTTGTTCGGCTGCGCCAGTTCAAAATGTTCCCAGACTTGGGATCTCTTTCTGGTTGGATTCATTGTAAAATAATTATGACGCAAACTGTCTGTCAGCAATCAGAACGCTAATGTGATTAATTCAAGGGATATTGATGCGACTGGAAGCGCACCGCGCTGTTCCATCCATTTTAACACATCTTTGGTTGTTTCGGATCACCCATGTGGAGCTCCAATGTGTCACCTGGTGAATGGGGCGCCTGGTGTTTCGGCGCACTTGTGTGCCAAACGTCATCAGTCACGAGGTTTTTCCATGTTTGAAGCAGGCTCCGGAGCAGTGTTTCACATGGGAACGCCCATTGAGTCCGGGGCATGGAGCGCCGGAACATCATTACTTCCAGCCATCGTATCCTGCCTTACCCTTTGACCTTGCTTCGACCCTGCTAGTTTCTAGGACCCAAACTTTCATAACCCCTCCTCGGATTTGTCTGCCTGGTTTGTTGGATGACTTTTTGTGAATGGCCTGCCTGAATTGGACTGAATTGGCTTGTTTGCTTGCCATTTGTCTGATTCGTCTGCTTTTTGGACTGATTCCCCAGTACCAGAACCCTGTCTGTCTAAACTTACTTTAAGACTCTTGACTGCCCGTTTGTCTGTCGTGCTTTTGGGTTCCCCCTGCCAGTTGTGTTCAAGCCCTGACAGACTGAGGGTGTGAGGTGAGGGAAACTCCGGGTGTGTCGCCAGTGCACCGTGGAGCCACACAGAGACATACAAACATGCACGCACAGACTCACTCCTACGGGCAATTTGGAATGGCCATTTAACCTGAAGCGCATGTTTTTTGGGGGTGGGAGGAAGCCAGATAACACTGAGAGAACCCACACAACAGATATGTCTATATCTTGAATTGTAGTCATTGACTACATGAAAAAATGAACAGTAACTAACCAAAACTATCAAAACAGAGCTCCGTCAATGCCATGTATTTTACAGGCAGAAAGAGTTTGCTGCGTTCATTGTGATGTAGTAAAAACACAAAATACTTAAAATGTGATTTACTGTACTGATAGAATATCATTAAATAAAGATAAGCAAATGGACTGCTGTAATTCCCTGAAGACAATAAAGCAATGGTGGCACAGTGGTTAGCACTGCCTCCTCACAACACGGCGGACCCGGGTTCAAGTCCCTCTCTGTGCGGAGTTCGCATGCTCTCTCTGTGTCTGTGTGGGTTCTCCGGCTTCCTCCCACCTCCAAAAGCATGCGCTTCAGGTTGATTGGCCGTTCCAAATTGCCCGTAGGAATGAGTGTGTGTTTGTGCATGGTTGTCCGTCTTTGTATGTGGCTCCGCGGTGCAATGGCTTCGTGCCCGGAGTGTCCCCCGAGATAGGCTCCGGCTCCCCGTGACCCGCTGCAGCGGATATAGCAGTGGTAATCTGACGATGACTGACTGACGACTGGAAACCAAGCACTGAAACATGTAGTCAATGGATCCTCAAAGACCGTATCACATTTGTCATGAACTTCATGACATGATTCTCATTTTCATAATGTTGTCCTAATAGTGCATGATGTGGTGATGAGGTAGGCAGTTTTGTCATTGCTTATCTTCACCCCAGACATAACTGCAGCACTGCTGCATTCCATGATGTCTGGAGTGTAGTGAAATTGTAAAAACATGTCAACACACAACTAGAAAATCCACCGCTGTTCCCACATTCAAATTAAAACAACTGTGATGACTTTTATAATCTTTCAGCTTTTGTTTGTTTTTTGCCCCAACTTTGAAAATAGAAAATATCCATTGATAACTGGCTCTGCTCTGCTGTACGGATCACTGTCATTGTCAAGTCCACCTGTCTTCAGTTTAACAAGAATATAGCTTGTACCTCTAGTTCACAATGCTAAAGATAGTTGTGTTCTGAAATTGTTCTTTTGCCTGCTGTGGCTTCTAATCACTCATGTCTCATCCCCTCTGTACATTCCATCATCTGCTGTGTCCGTAAATCTGCAAATCACTGTGAGTGCCTCACTGCTCTTTACACATATCTGGCTGCCTTAAGGATGAGATGATTCATTCCTAGTGTGCGATAGATGGCGGTGTTGTTACGTATGCCTACATATACATTTTGTATGTGCTGTATGTAGGTATGAATGTGTGCATGTGGTTGTTTGTGGGAGAGTCTGTGTCCTGTGTGTTTTGTTTTCCCTAGACCCAGATCACCCAATCCAGCTCCAGTGCCTGCCTGGAGCTGTCCATCAAGGAACTTCCACTTACCCTGCTGATCACTCCACCTGCTGCCAATTACCACAAGTACCTGCCAATTGCATGCCCCACCCCAAACACACCCTATATAAGTCTTTTTTTTTTGCCATTCAGAAAGAAGAATCTCCATCTTCTCTCAGCTCTGAATCGCTAGCTCAGCTCTTTATTACATCTCTCTTCTCAGCTCTCACTCTATCTCTCTCTATGTCCCATGTTCTCTGCCATTTCAGTTGTTATTCTTTGTTAGTTATTTGTATGTTCTGTTAGTCCAGGACCTAGGGGTAGCTAGACAGAGGCCTCTGTACATGCCACCCTTAGTATCCTTTGTCTAAAAACACAAGTTAGGGTGATGTTGTCTTCCTGTTGTATTTTGGGTCAGTTATCTGTCAGTTATCTCTCTCTCGTTAGGAGAGATAGTGAATATATTAGTTGAAGGATGCTGAGTTTTGAACTGCCAGGCAGGAGGCCTAGAGGAAGACCAAAGAGGAGGTTTATGGATGTAATGAGGGAAGACATGAAGGTAGTTGGTGTGAGACAAGAGGATTCAAAGGACAGGGCTAGATGGAAGCAATTGATTTGCTGTGGCGACCCCTGAAGGGAAAAGCCGAAAGGAAAAGAAGATCTGACTGTCTCATTAGTGTAGTTAGGCAGGGTTTTTATTTTCTTGTTTAGTTAAGTTACCTGCATTGTTTAGTTTGTGTTATAGATTTTATTTTTATTTTGACAACGTCCATTTCCCTAGACCAGGGGTCGGCAACCTTAAACGTTCAAAGAGCTAAATTGAACCAAAAAAACTAGAATCAAATCCTGTCGGGAGCCGCAAAAATTATAAGCTTTATATGAAGGCAACACAAGCTCTAAGTGTCTATACTAGCTATATTAACCTATCAAATTGATTAGTCTACAATTGCATGAGATTCATTATTTTCCATGCAGCGCATCCTGGGGAGACTGACGCACCACGTGACTACTCTGTTGTACCATATTTGGTGCTTTTTAACTTCCATTACTATATTGCTGTATTATACTTTTTTGCATTGACGAACTTGTTAAATCTGCTCCCAAGTGCAGCTAACAAATCAAAGATCACTCCTAAATACAGTAATCCCCGTTCAGTGTGTGATGGTGATGGCGTCTCTGGACTCTTTCAGGGAGGGGGGTTGAGAGCCTCGCTGTACATCCCTTATGAATACAGTCAGCTGGAGCTGCAATGACAAAACAGTGTTTCCGCTCCTGGAGACTTTTATTAAGCGTGTTTAGGTAACGTGTTCTCAATGAGCAGTGCTATTAACTATCATTTCTTCTTGCGGCTCGTTGGAGTTGACATACCTACACAATAGCGCTGTCTGTTCAATATCGCTCACAACACACGACTCATCATGTTAAATTGATAATGTTTGAGTTGAATTAATGTCCCAGATTTGCTGATAGATGATGTTGCGTCTTCTTTCCTTCACTGTCTTTGCAGTGAGAAGCATGTCTAACTTTCTGTATTATTTTTTGTTTTCATTATTTTAATGAATGAGTCCTTCGTGTTATCACCATCTATTTGAGATACAGTATAATCGGGGGGACTGTGTGTTGGACACAACTTATCCACAGCGGTCAGAAGCAGGCACCACACAGGGAGCAGTTGATTTCTGGCATTTAATCAGTAACTTTCAGCATTACTGAACATAATTTCGTGAACGACTCAGTTTTATAGTTCACCGCACTCTCCACCATCACCATTCAACGGATGCGTCCTTCTTCAACGGAGCAACAGGCGCTTCTCCGGTCCCGATTTCACCCCCTACCAGAAAAACATGCATTGCAGACAGGCCATGCATAAATAATAATACACATAATAAGGCTGAACAAACCCAGACAGGAAAACACTTGTTTGGATTAACGATAACTACTATATTCACATCGCCATTATTAACAATGTAATTAGTAGCCGGCATGGCTTGAGCGATTCACGTGACCACATCACCTAGCATGGCTAACACGACCAGCCTCAGTTGCACCGCTAGCACGATTAGCGTGGCTAGCGCAATTAGCGCGGCCAGCGCCACTGTCAATTCCCGTCTAATCTGAATGAACTCATGTATATGCACACATATGTGTACCGACAAGGAGCGGACATCCTCCACCCACCACTGAATGGCCGTAGCACTGCTGTCCTTTACTTAATTGAATGTGGAATCCTCGTGACTCTCTTTCTCTCTCTCAACCTGACAGAGTCCGGGAGCCCCGTAGAACAGTGGTAGTGCCGCGAATGACAGCAAGAAGTAGACCCGCCCTCAGGTGGCCGGAGATACAGGGAATCTCACCCAATTGGTCAGGACTCATGTCACATCCCTCATCACCCGCCCACTGTGCTGCTAAACCAATCACCACTGCTTTCTAAAACCAGGGCTACAATCGCCTAGGACCCCACAGTGCATCTGAGCTGTCCTAAAAGGTGCCTGACTAAATTTTTAAACAACAAGATAACGATGATAACTTAATAAAGCGTAGGAAATTTACAACAATCTTCTTTTCCTTTCGGCTTTTCCCTTCAGGGGTCGCCACAGCGAATCAGTTGCCTCGATCTAACCATGTCTTCTGCATCCTCTTCTCTCATGTCCTCTCACATGTCCTCTACCTTCATGTCCTCTTTCACTACATCCATAAACCTCCTCTTTGGTCTTCCTCTAGGCCTCCTGCCTGGCAGTTCGAAACTCAGCATCCTTCTACCAATATATTCACTATCTCTCCTCTGGACATGTCCAAACCATCTCAGTCTGCCCTCTCTGACTTTATCTCCAAAACCTCTAACATGTGCTGTCCCTCTGATGTACTCAGTCTTGATCCTATCCATTCCTGGTCACTGCCAAAGAGAACCTCAGCATCTTCATCTCTGCTACCCTCAGCTCTGCCTCCTGTCTTTTCCTCATTGACACTGTCTCTAGACCAAACAGCATTGCTGGTCTCACCACTGTTTTGTACACCTTTCCTTTCATTTTAGCTGAAACTCTTCTATCACACATCACACCTGACACTTTTCTCCACCCGTACCATCCTGCCTGTACACGCTTCTTCACCTCTTTTCCACACTCTCTAATGCTCTGGACTGTTGACCCTAAGTACTTAAAATCCTCCACCCTCTTGATCTCTTCTCCCTGTAACCTCACTCTTCCACTTGGGTCCCTCTCATTCACACACATGTACTCTGTCTTACTGCGGCTAACCCTCATTCCTCTCCTTTCCAGGACAAACCTCCACCTCTCTAGCTTCTCCTCCACTTGTTCCCTGCTCTCACTACAGATCACCATGTCATCTGCAAACATCATAGTCCATGGAGATTCCTGTCTAACCTCGTCTGTCAGCCTGTCCATCACCACAGCAAACAAAAATTTACACCAATGTCTTGTCTTGCCATATCCAAAATACACCAGTTGCAATTGCAAAGTCTTTTGTGTTGGCTCCAATTTATTTATATCTCAGCTGTTGAGTTTCTGTTTGCTTATTTTCCAGGTTTTTGTTTTTTGTTACTGCCATTTAGTTATATATTGTAGTCAACATTTTGAAGGGTTGTAACAAGTGTATTAAAATCCTGCTTTGAATTGTTTGATAAGACCTATCTTCTTTAGATTCACAGACAAAATAATAAAGCTGCCTGTAGATGTGTGCCAGAGCCTCCAGACTGATTTTGGCTCAAACCTAATTGGCTCCTCTGCCTTTTTATGGAGCTTTTAAACTTGTTATAAAGTGGCAAACACCACAGTGGAGCCAATGTCATGCAAAATGCAAGAACTGATGAGCATTTGGGAGAGGTAGTGTATTTATCTCCAATTGAAAAGGGAAAACGGTGTGCCTTTTCCATCAAATGAATGTCAGCTTAAATCGACCTTGAAATTAATTCATGATTAATAAATGACAAACGAGAATATTTTGGTTTTGTCAGATTTTACTTGGCAAGAGCAAATGTTCATTATCTGCAATGGCAGAGATTAATCGACAGTGGGATGAGTGCCTCCTTAACTGACATGTCAAAGACCAAATACATGTTAAAGTCGGGGTCATACCATGCCAGACAGGTGCTGCAGGAAAAGGAGAGACAAAGCAAGGACCATGAGGGCCGTGCATTTTGGTCTGTGTTTTGATGAAAACAAAAATAACAGAGGTAGAATTGGAAATCTTTTTATTGTGATTTGAAATGTAGGGTGCAAAAGATGTTTTAGAAAGAGACTGATAACCTGTGTAATGGCAGTTGTTCCTTGTGTGCAGACATTGTACATAGTCGCAAGTGTCGGCAGTTTGGCTCATTGGTGTGTTGTTGTGAGTCAGAATCTAAAATACTGAATTTGTTAACTTTTTATTAGGTTTCTAGACTCTTCTGATTGTCTGGGAAGAGATTGTGGGGAAACCCTTAATAAAATCAGCAAAGACTATAATCTACGAAGGGAGAGGTAAGCCACTGATTAAAAAGCCATTGGTTGTTTTTGCTCATCCAATCAACCTATCAGAGTTAGCAAAACACTGCAACAAAAACACTTCGCATGATACGCACAGTATACGTACTGACAGTAAGAAGGTTTTGAATTTACATTCATGATAGTGGCTGTAATACTACAACATTGCGTTCATTTAGAAGAAGTAGTATACTTTATTAATTCCCAAGGGGAAATTACATGGTCACTCAGGTATACATTTTTGTGTTAGTTTTAGTCAGTGTGTACAGGCCCCTGAAACACAGCACACAAGGGGGCCTGTAAGCATGCAGTCAGTACACACAACATCAAACTACACATGGGGAGGCAGAGTGACGGGCAGTGAGCAGCTTGTAGGGGGGACGGCGCCTTGCTCAGGGGTGCCTTGGCAGTGGCTGGGAGGTGAGCTGACACCTCCCGCTGTCGGCTCACACTCCGGTGATATCCTGGCGGGAACGGGATTCGATGGCTGGGGCGATCTGTCTTCAAGACATCTGCTCTACCGCTGAGCCACTGCCGCCCCATATACTGTATGCAAATGTTAGCCTGCTAACATGGATACAATGATTAAGTGCTCACATTGTTGTACATATACTATAGATCATACTCATCTTCTTAAACATGTTGGGTTGATGTGAAGTTGTGAACTGAATGGGCGCTAGGGAAGAGGAAGGGGAAGAGATCTTTTGGGGCGGAAGTGGCTCAGTGGTAGAGTGCGCGGTAGAGTGGGTCGTCCAGTGTTCTGAGATTGGCGGTTCGATTCCCGCTCCCGCCCAAAAAACACCTGGAGGTGAGCTGACAGTGGGAGGTGTCAGCTCACCCCTGGAGCACTGCTGAGGGGCCCCTGAGCAAGGTGCTGTCCCCCTTACAAGTTGCCCATTGGGGCGCACCACAAAGGAGCTGCCCGCCACCCTACCTCCTGTGTGTTTGTGTTTTTTCAGGGCCTGTCCACACTAACATATGCATGTGATTGGATTTTTTTGATTAACTAGAGTGTGCTCTTAATTTCCCTTCGGGGATTACTAAAGTATGTTAAATTAAATTAAAATTAAATGTCTGGAGTCTGAGGAGATATCTGCACTTTAACCAGCTAAAATATGTGAAGGAAAAGTTGGGGGATCGCCAAATTGGCATTCATCATCTGAACATAATCAAAAGTTACACGGCACACCAGTCATTAGTTTTTGAGAACAAAAGTTGAGAACAGCTGTAGGCAATTAGATTTTTAATGCTGATATCTCAAGATCACAAGCTAATTATCATGCTATCTCAACAAAACTCATTTTCTCGAGATAATGGGTTGATTTATCTTATTATTTCAAGAAAGCAAGCTTTGCTTGTGGGATAATGAAATAATCTACCTATAATCTTGAAAAAATTAAAGGTTGTTTCTTTTTATTGCTAATTATAATTTTCAGTGCCACACCGTCATGTACTGTGTAGACGGCATCTTGACAGCTGTAGAACTGATTTGAAAATGTCAGATAAAGCGGTAGGTTGTCCATTATTAACATATTAGACTGGAGTTTGACATAATTTATGTATAAAGTACTACATAATTTATTGCACATTTTGAACAACCAAAGTGGTTTGTAATTTTCTCTTTGGTCTTAGCACATTGGATGGTAACATACCTTTCTTAAACTGTCACTGTAAACCTCTTGTGTCATTCTCCTGTGATTTTGTTAACTTGAATGGCTCAGTCCAGTGTACAAATAAACACAACACATCACTACTCTACACTACAATATATATACCGGATATTAAGGCATTTCCAGTTGCTAATACTGTAAATTATATAGCCTAGTACCCACTGCTGGCTACTCCTCATGTGTTACTCAAAAAGCACTACCTAATGCTGTAGTCACACCATCCATAATGGTGTAACTCTGTAATTATGCAGAATGTAAATACTCTTATATAATAGTACTGTATAATCACCACACAAAAAATGCCACAGTAACCTGTTCCCAACAAATGGGAACAGGTCACCGAGTTTACTTGGTTTGCTACAAACTTCCCCAAATCAACCCTGTAACCTAACATGTGTACGTCATTCTACTACACTCGTGAATGCCATAAAAAAAATTCCTGATAGATTATCTTCATTCATTCATTTTCCAACCCGCTTAATCCGCTAACGCAGGTCGCAGGGTAGCCAGTGCCTATCCTGGCAGTCTCAGGGCGTGAGGCGGGGGACACTCCGGGCACGACGCCAGTGTACCGTGGAGCCACATACAAACAAACATACATTCACACACGCACTCACTCCTATGGTCAATTTGGGACTGGCCAATTAACCTGAAGCGCATGCTTTTGGAGGTGGGAGGAAGCCGGAGAGCCCGGAGGGAACCCACGCAGACACGGGGAGAGCATGCGAACACCGCACAGAGCGGGACTCGAACCCGGGTCCGCCGTGTTGTGAGGCAGCAGCGCTAACCACTGCGCCACCGTGCCGCCCTCTATAGATTATCTTATTATTGAGAAATCAAATGTTTAGCAAATGCAATGAAGTTAAATGCATTATCACTACAAAAAAAGCTTATTTCAAGATGAATTCAGTAATTACCAATTATTTACTTAAGAAATTTCACTAAAAACAAACATTCAAATTTACTGGTGATGTTTAAAAGGTCCCAAAAGTGAACATGAAAGTCTGTATATATTTAATGCTTCATCCTCTGGTGATCATGAATGTCTACTGTATATGCATTTTCAAAGCACTACAAATCCATTTTCATCGTGAACTGATCTGGTGAACCAGTAGACTGATAAATCAAACAAACTATTGCTGCAGCAACTGAGCCATTGTTAAAACTGAAAATGAGATGTGATCAACTGTTGTATTGTAGTTTAAATACAGCAATAACCACAGCATTTTGATGAAGGCAACAATTGTTGTAAAGAGTCAATTTATTCAATGAAGTCTGTTCAAGTATTTCTTCCGAATGAAAAACTCTCCACTCCCTTTCTTATAATTGAAGGCGCGACTAAACAAACATAACAAATCTCGCAACTTCTATCTTTTAATAATGTTTGACAATAAGTAGACTTGGGAGACATTCAGGTGTCTCATGATACAGTCTCCACAAAGGAAGCACAGTGCATACAAACGGCTGACAAATAGCCTCCTTGTCTTCCATCGGTAGGTCACTCTGATCCACAGTTCTTTTGTCCCGTGCACCAGAGATTCTTCAAATTACAGACAGTGTGAAGAAGAAAAAATGGACCTCCCGAGGACCTTTCTCATTCTTCTTTGTTTCGCAATTGTTACCTGTTGATGCTCTTGTAGCTTGTTAGTGCAAGACGTGAGACGCTGATAATACAGTAGATCTTCTTCTTTTCCTTTCGACTTTTCCCTTCAGGGGTCGCCACAGCGAATCAATTTCCTCCATCTAGCCCTGTCCTTTGAATCCTCTTCTCTCACACCAACTACATTCATGTCTTCCCTCATTACATCCATAAACCTCCTCTTTGGTCTTCCTCTAGGCCTCCTGCCTGGCAGTTCAAAACTCAGCATCCTTCTACCAATATATTCACTATCTCTCCTCTGGACATGTCCAAACCATCTCAGTCTGGCCTCTCTGACTTTTTCTCCAAAACCTCTAACATGTGCTGTCCCTCTGATGTACTCATTCCTGATCCTATCCTTCCTGGTCACTCCCAGAGAGAACCTCAGCATTATCATCTCTGCTACCTACAGCTCTGCCTCCTGTCTTTTCTTCAGTGACACTGTCTCTAGGCCAAACAACATCGCTGGTCTCACCACTGTTTTGTACACCTTTCCTTTCATTTTAGCTGAAACTCTTCTATCACACATCACACTTGACACTTTCCTCCACCCGTACCATCCTGCCTGTACACGCTTCTTCACCTCTTTTCCACACTCTCCATTGCTCTGGACTGTTGACCCTAAGTACTTAAAATCCTCCACCTTCTTGATCTCTTCTCCCTGTAACCTCACTCTTCCACTTGGGTCCCTCTCATTCACACACATGTACTCTGTCTTACTGCGGCTAACCTTCATCCCTCTCCTTTCCAGGACAAACCTCCACCTCTCTAGCTTCTCCTCCACCTGTTCCCTGCTCTCACTACAGATCACAATGTCATCTGCAAACATCATAGTCCATGGAGATTCCTGTCTAACCTCGTCTGTCAGCCTGTCCATCACCATAGCGAACAAGAAGGGGCTCAGAGCTGATCCGTAATGTAGTCCCACCTCCACCTTGAACTCCTCTGTCACACCTACAGCCCACCTCACCACTGTCTTACAGTCCTAATACATGTCCTGCACTGCTCTAACATACTTTTCTGCCACTCCAGACTTCCTCATACAATACCACAGTTCCTCTCTGGGCACCCTGTCAAAAGCTTTCTCCAGATCTACAAAAACACAATGCAGCTCCCTCTGGCCTTCTATGTACTTCTCTATCAACATCCTCAAAGCAAATACTGCATCTGTAGTACTCCTTTTTGGCATGAAACCATACTGCTGCTCACAAATGTTCACTTCTGCCCTTAGTCTAGCTTCCACTACTCTCTCCCATAACTTCATTGTATGGCTCATCAGCTTTATTCCTCTGTAGTTGCCACAACTCTGCACATCTCCCTTGTTCTTAAAAATGGGCACCAGCACACTTATCCTCCATTCTTCAGGCATCTTCTCACTATCTAAGATCCTGTTGAACAGCCCAGTCAGAAACTCTACCGCCACCTCTCCTAGACACTTCCATACCTCTACAGGTATATCATCAGGAATTTCAGGCACTAAATACAGTAAATCTGATGGTTTTGGTGAGGTAGATACAAAAAAAAACATGAACCCTTCTGGATTATGATTTTAATTTCTCTTGAAATAACACAGAAATTTATGAAGACAGCAAAAAAGACCAAACAAAATTGTTGCTGAAGAAATAAGCAAATGAATAAGAAATATATTTACATTTCTTACTTGTTTTCCTGTGCCACAGAAATCTCATCAAAGTCTGACATGTGTGCATTTTGAGATTCTTTCCAATGTAATTTTGGGAGATTCAGAATTGCACCACTTGTGGCGATGTCGATTTGAGTGGATAAAATGAATGACCTCAGAGTTTCATTCATTATTCTGTTTAATGGACAAAAGAAATAAAATTACACAAGTTGAACAAAAATCATTGGACTTGCCTTGGCAGCATTAACCAGTGTTCTGGCCATGTTAGCTAGCTTGAATTGCTAATACCTTATTTATATCATGTCATTTAGATTAAAAATTTGGATTTTCTCTTATTTATGCGACTGTCTCACCCAGATCTTCTTCAAAACTGATTTCATTTGGATTCCCCCGAGGAAATCTCACATCAATTAGGTAAGAAAACTGACTGCTTCATTGCAGATGTAATGAATGGGTAACGCTAAAATATACTGTGTTCAGATGATTATTTGCAGAAAAATGTGCATTCAAGACAACATTATCATAAAACATACATGATGGCTTATTTCTAATGCTAGCCATGCAAATGATGTGAAAATTCATAGTTTTTCATCAGATTGCAAGAGTCACTGCAAAAAGGCAGCAGGGTTGCATCATAGTCAGGTATTGAACTAAATGGTTTTATCTGTATTTAGCAGACTTCTGAACTGGAAACAACATTCTACTTGCACTCAAATCCCCAGTGATAAAAGTAATCAGCCCGGCTCAGGTGTCCTTCAGTGAAGCTGCTGCGTAGATCCATAAATGTGTAGTCATTGCATATTATATCAAACATAATTTCAGGACATGTGTACTAGATGTTTTACAGAATAAGAAATGCACCTTACCTCACCAACCAGGCATGGATTGGCTGTTTGGACTGGAAACATGCAGCACTGGAACCTTGAACTGTTAGACTGGAGGAAGACCTGTCTGTTGATCCCTCCATCAACTGTCAGGGTTCACTCAATGGACAGTTTACTGAAACAACATGCCAGTACTTGTCGATAAAGCAGACTTAATTTTGTTTTGGAATCAAAAGTTTAAACAATACAGGAAGTTGTGTAAAATTACTATCAAAATAAAAGTATGTAGGCTTCCTTTTCAACCTGAAACTTTCGTCCTCTATGTATAAACGGAACAAGCTAACGCTTTGTTTAGAATACAATTATATCTGAAAAGTAATGATAGTCAAATGTAATAGTCTACAGTTGGTCCTGATGCAGGAAGCGCCTTGAGATTTGTACCTTGCTAATGTAAGTGGAGAACAGGTTACAATATTAAAGATTTCACCTTCATAAACCTGCTGAGATTTCTAACAATTTAAGACCGTTTTGCTTTTCAGTTGACAGCATAAAAATGAAAAAGGAGGGAAATGGAGTGAAAGAAGTATCAATTCAGTGAAGGGTGTGAAGGACTCCATACGATGACGTTTTTTTAAAAAAACGCAACTTTTTAAAAACGCATCGAAAACGATTTGCGTCCACATGACAGCATTTTCAAAAAAAAATCTATGTCCACACGTAAATGCATCAGTGCGTTTTTGAAGATGGCTATGAGTATGCCAAACCATGTGGTGGCAGTATTGAGTCAAAATTTATCCAATAGGAATCCTCCTTGCTTTGTTGTCACAAAACGCCTACAAGAATGCTGCCATCAACAAGGTTTGTACATCCATCATGTTTGTAGACACAGGCCCATAAATATGACGTCACAGCGGTTTTCGTCACAGGCAAGACGTCAGCGTTTTTAAAAAGTTGAGGATACACCGTCCACACGAAAACGCAGACCCAGCGTTTTAAAAAAAATCCACATAGGCCAGCGTTTTCAAAAAGTTGCATTTTTGTTCTGGATATCTGGGTTGTTCTGTGGACGGAGGGCGTAAACGCAACAAAAAAGTTGCGTTTTCAAAGAGTTCCGGCATCGTGTGGACGGGGCCTGAGAGTAAATCAGGGCAAAAATAAGTTGGAAAGGTGGGCCAGCCACATCACACCACTGGGTCGGCTGCTGAACAACCACAGTCACTAGTGGAACCCACAATGACCAAACCTGTACCTTCAGAATTATTACCAAACGTCTTATATTCAATCACTTTAAAAAGTACAGTAGTTGCCCTCCCTAAAGGATGTGTTTTTACATTCCTTGAGTACACTTAGTTTTAATGGTTATTTGGATTTTCCCTTTATAGTAGATTAGCTGGTCATACTGTATCAGGTATCTTAGTTTCATTTGTTAATTTGCTATTCGGCTTCTCGGCTTCGGCCAGCAACAGGCCCATCTGATGTAGGTCTTTGGTGATGGTATTGATCCACTGAGTGTAGGATGCATCGCGGCAGAGTTTTGAAGTGAAGGATTGTGTGTGTGTGGTGTTCCGGTGGGAGACGGTTATCATTGGCAATACCAGTGAATCTGACTCCGTTCTACTGGACGTGAATTTAAGGGCTACATTACCGAAGGAAGAATTTTGGAAACGTCTATTGTGAGTAGCACTCTGGTGTCAAAGCCATCATTTCTGTCTGTCAGGATCTCATTGAGAGGCCATATTTCAGCTACATAAAGAACGATAGAGGGAAAGGTGTTGTGGACACAGAGGTTGGTCCGTAGTGATATGGAGTGGTGTCTCCATAATGGTTTACAGAGTGTTTTCATGACACTGGTTGCCAAGGCAAATTGTAATGTAAGTGTCTTCCAAAGAAATTCTTCTTCCACAGTATCAGAAGCAGCCTTGAGATCCATAAAAGTGATGTAGAGATGTCTGTCTCCACTGAATTTATGTGCCTTTGATGATGAGGCAGGGAGCAGAAAACTGGTCTGTTTTTGAGCAGTTCAGTATTAAACCCTACTGTTGGGGACATATTTGACTTCTAATGGCCAGAAAGACCAGAGATAAAGGTAAAAAGAAAAGATGTGTGATGCCTCTGTGGTTATTGAGACCATGTACTGTATTTCCTAAGTGTTTCGAGGAGGGCAACCTGAGTCCAGTCTTCCACGAGGCACTCAGTACTTTAGTATTCCAGTCATGATTGGTCAGAGGTATGTGAAGGTAGATTCCTACATTGGTTTTTCTGGTGATAACCCTTTATTTTTAAGAGAAATAGCCACAGTGTTGTATAGTATTGTATGAAGAAGTCTGGAGTGGCAGAGAAGTATGTTAGAGTGGTGCAGGACATGTATGAGGACTGTAAGACAGTGGTGAGTGTGCTGCAGGTGTGACAGAGGAGTTCAAGGTGGAGGTGGGACTGCATCAGGGATCAGCTCTGAGCCCCTTCTTGTTCGCTATGGTGATGGACAGGCTGACAGACGAGGTTAGACAGGAATCTCAATGGACTATGATGTTTGCAGATGACATTGTGATCTGCAGTGAGAGGATGGAACAGGTGGAGGAGAAGCTAGAGAGGTGGAGGTTTGTCCTGGAAAGGATAGGAATGAAGGTTGGCCGCAGTAAGACAGAGTACATGTGTGTGAATGAGAGGGACCCAAGTGGAAGAGTGAGGTTACAGGGAGAAGAGATCAAGAAGGTGGAGAATTTTAAGTACTTAGGGTCAACAGTCCAGAGCAATGGAGAGTGTGGAAAAGAGGTGAAGAAGCGTGTACAGGCAGGATGGAACGGTTGGAGAAAAGTGTCAGGTGTGATGTGTGATAGAAGAGTTTCAGCTAAAATGAAAGGAAAGGTGTACAAAACTGTGGTGAGACCAGCGATGTTGTTTGGTCTAGAGACAGTGTCACTGAGGAAAAGACAGGAGGCAGAGCTGGAGGTAGCAGAGATGAAGATGCTGAGGTTCTCTTTGGGAGTGACCAGGCAGGATAGGATCAGGAATGTGTACAACAGAGGGACAGCGCATGTTAGAGGTTTTGGAGATAAAGTCAGAGAAGCCAGACTGAGATGGTTTGGACATGTCCAGAGGAGAGATAGTGAATATATTGGTAGAAGGATGCTGAGTTTTGAACTGCTAGGCAGGAGGCCTAGAGGAAGACCAAAGAGGAGGTTTATGGATGCAATGAGGGAGGACATGAAGGTAGTTGGTGTGAGAGAAGAGGATACAAAGTACAGGGCTAGATGGAGGCAATTGATTCGCTGTGGCGACCCCTGAAGGGAAAAGCTGAAAGGAAAAGAAGAAGAACATAAAATGTAATAGTAGTCGGATGATGTTTCCCATGAAAAATGAATGGTCCTTTTGTTTTAGTTTTCCTTTTGGGTGTTTTTTTGTGAATTTACAACATGATAAGAATCAATAAAAAATAAAAGAGAGGCTGTTATTTTCAGACAACAATCAACTCAAGCAAATATGGAAATAAGCAGTGGTGTTTGTCAGTCGGTTATGCAGTAGCGCTGTTGCCTCACATCAATGCCTTTCTATGCGGAGTTTGCGTATTCTCCTCGTGTCTGCCTGGGTTCTCTCCGGGTTCTACGGGGTGTTTATTCTGAAGGTGCTCACCGGAAACTCGCGTTTTTGTGGATTCTGTTGTTGTGGAGACTGGAGTGGGCGGAGCCTGCTCGTGCCATTCCTGTCTGTTTGATACTGCGATGAAGTCCTCGGTGGCCAGTTTAACGTAGTCCTACGAGCTGCTTCAACGCTCAACTTTAAGTTTCCGCCGTGCGACCAGTCCGCTGATTTACAGGAAGGGAAAACTTCATTTAACCTGAATTTCAGGGTCATTTTTAGACTGAAACAAGCTGGACGTGTCGCGCAACATCCCCACCACCTTTTGAGGATTTTCCCCCCGCAGCCGAATAGTCTGGTGCGTCAGTTGAGAGGAAAGGGAGAAAATCACTTGGACGGATTGTTTTACAAAACAAACTAACAAACACATGAACAAGCAAGAAACTGTTGAATTTAACGTGGACTGAGTGGACACCAGGATTATTTCTGCTGTTAACAGAGATGCGGTGAGGTGAGCTGTGGTTGCGGGTTCATGTCGCTCCGTCATCGGGCTGGAGGGGAAAAATTTGGGAAGTGTGAAGCACAGAGAGTGGATTAGAGTGGAGGATCTAAGTTTGGACCACGAGTCTCCTGAGCTTACAGGACCGAGGTGGGAGTACATTTGATTCGTTATTATTTTAGTTTCTGAATTTTACCTTCTGCTGGATTTTCACCTCAACCTAAATTGGACTATTAATCTAAGTTTCCAGGTTTACCGTATAAAAAGCCTCCAAACCCATATTTACAATCAACTGATAACTGCCCGTATCCAAACTATGTGTTCCTACTGCGGTGTTTTGACCACAGCGTGAAGCTCTCCGAACCGAAATCCACTTTGGTGCGGACTGATCTGCGGTCAGCAAAAGCACATCCCTGCTGCCATTGCCACTTGATTTTTAATTCAAGGAAAAACAGAGCCCGCTTCGTTTATTACCGTTTACCAACAGCACCATGGAGCTGACGTTCTGGCGCCTCGTCCTGCTGGGGAACATCTTCCTGGACTGGGTTTTCCTGGCTGCTGCAGAGGAAGGTAAGTCTGGAGTTTTTCTTCAAACACTGTCCAGAAGGATGATGTCCCTGTGGTTGGACTGCTGAGTGACACGACAGAGTAGTTTTATATCCTGTTCCTGACCAAAAGGAAGTACAGTAGAACCACAAGAGAATGTTTAATGCATATGCGATACAAAGATCTGACAATAATGTGATCTAAATCAAAAAACACACAAGGATGTACAGAGCATTCGTCAGAACGTGGACTTTAAAAAAAATGAAATTCTGCTTTTTGTTTGAGTTCTGCTGTTTTGAAGGAGTTTCATCCACAATGCAAAGCTTGTGTATTGTCTCCCTGGTGTCTGCAAGAAACTAATGTTGAAGACCTAACTGTTATTAGTTTGCACTTTCAAGTCATGAAAAGGTTCCCAGGCTGCACCCCGAGACCCTTAAATCAATCCAGCCACCCCCCACCCACCCCCCCAAAAAATCTATAACACATCCCAGCACTGAGGCAAATATGAAGCCAGTGTGATTCATTAAGGATGGTGGATATGTTTGAGGTATTTTCCGGTTGAGAAAAACATGCAGATATATCTATCAATTATAGTATTAGTTTTTGGCAGCTTCCCTGAGATCAGCCCTGGGGAAAAGAACGCAGACGAGACAACTTATAAATAAAATGTCTTTTTGTTAGAAGATGGGTCTGAAGAGAACAGCTTAGAAGTAAGGATATCACAGCACCATCAGCATAACGTCAAAACCAGTGTAATATGCATGTGTGTAATATGTACTACAAGGGTGGAGGACTGTACATCATCAACTACATGATCAGAATAAACTAATAAAATGGGTGTTGATTGGGTTTTTGATCTCCGCCTGCTCGTTAATTATGTGTGTCTTTTATGGAGACGTTTCATTCCTGTTGACAAAACTAAATTTGTGTTCAAGAATGCTGCCTATCTGTGAACCCTATTTTGAAATGTTACACAAAGTAATGGGCTTTGTGGGTTTTTTTGTTTTTTTTGTTCTTTTTTTAACATTCAAGGGATGACAGCCCGGTTTGGTATCGAGCTTTAAAATAAGTGTGAAGGTTGTGTGCAGTTGTGTTCCTTTTAAGACAGCTCCTTTATTCTACATCACCCTGCTAGTGTCTGGTCGATAATGTGCCTAACCCGTCACAGCTGTTCATTGTTTTCAACATGTTTTTTCCCTCACTTGTTTGAATCAGAATGAATGCAGCATAAAAAGAGTGGACACACGCTTTAACATGAAACAGACGACAATTCGGATAAATGAAATTGCATTAAAAACATTGAGACCGCCAACAATTTTTTTTTTCTCGCCAATCTTTAGTTAATGTAAACAGGAATACAGGGAATAAGCATGAGCAAACATATTCTATGGAAGGAACGTGAATCTTTCATCTGCCTGTAGTCTGAAGCTGGATGCCAAATTGGTGATAGATGCCCTTTCTCCAAGGGCTGGACTCACACTGTGGCTTTTTCAGTAAAAATGCATGGATGTAGCACCTAGTATGGTGGATCTGTGAGACATTAACTACTTGTGTATAGACACTCACAGGATGCTATATTACTCTTACTCTGTATAACAAGGGAAAGTTCGGGATTTTCCCTGATTTTGTCTGAGTTTTCATGCCAGGGTTCAGGGGTTCTGAGTTACACTAGGGTGAGACCCAGTCTCTGACTCAAAAGTGAATCTCAACCGTCAGTCTTTTTCTCCGGAACATAAGAAATGCTTTACCTCAGATCAAATTGTGTGTGGGAAGCCCTGCAGGAATTAGGCGACACAATCAACATGTTCCCCTCATGAAGCTCAAGAGTACTCAGTTTTTGCTTTGCTATCTCCAGACAGGAGCATAATAGGACCGATATGGAAGACAGACATGTAGCCGAGGGGTTGAAACTCCTCCCCAATTGATGCCAGACCAAATCCACCACGCCAAGTATGGAGCAGAAGGCATCTCTGCCAGCGCACTAGATCATCCTCTCCCTTGTTCTCCACCTAGTTGTGAATCCTGTAACGAACTGATGGGAGGGTAGATGAAGCTCAGAGCTGCCAAATGTCTCCTCCTTTTCCAATGAAAGGACAAATGACTCACACACTCCACTTGCTTGTTCGGTGCACGGATCTCTTCCTTCTGTCTCAAGGAAGATTAAAACACAAACCTCTTGATCAGATAATGACTCTGGCTGGAATTAATAGTGAGCTTTGGGTGGAAACTGGTAACAAGGATTTACACACACACAAACACACACACACACACACACACACACACACATACACACACAGCGGGCGCCAACGTTCCTTCTCTGCTTGGCGTTGCGTGTAAAAAATGTGTCATGCACAATAAAGTATGACCAAGGAGTGAGGTTTTTATCCAATATTAATAATCTTTGCTAATGTAGCGCTACCATGATTTTAAAATATGTTTGGTGATGAATGGTCCTTATCCACACAGGCTCAACTATAAGGAACCCATTTAGTTTTTGCCTCCTGCCTGACGTTTTTCCTCACACGCACAGGCAAGCGCAGTAACTTTAACACAATTTCATGTCCAAAGTTTATACTTGCTGTCACTTGTCTGGACTGAAAGGATTTTCTACCCATTTTTTTTTGAGGATTTTTTTTTTTTTTTGAGAATTGGTCTTTCTAAATCACCTGTGAGATTATCTAAGCCTGCAACGCTTCTGCAGACAGTCCTTCAAGATTTCAGAAGTTAACTTTCCGGAAAGCTCTTGATGTAAATTCCAACTTCACTTCCAAAAAAAAAAAAAAAATCACTCCATTACGGTTACACAGCTGAACAGTTGGTGAGAAAATTAATTTTTAAAAGGTTGTACTTTCTTCATCTCCCCAGTGGAAAACCTATTGCGGGTATCTTGCCTGTTTTCAAGATGGTTTTTGAAATGTGCAAAATTATTCATATGTGATTGAAAAACAGGCACATTGGGGTGAAAAAAACACAGATCTCCTGTTACATCTGTTGGTGCATAACCATTGGTTAGTCATAATGGAGAGACAGCTGAGATTTTGTAGTCGATGCATGAACGTCTCTTAAACATCGTCTTCCAGTAAAGTAGTGTGTCTGCAAAAATCCTATCACTTCAGAATAGTTTGTTTTTGCATGGGAAGCCTCAGCTTGACACTTGTAGCTTAACCAGCATTGTAAATCTTCACACATATTGGCAATGTGGACAATATTGTCTGCAGTATGGTGCAGCTGCTGCCTCACTCTATTTACAAATGATTTTTACAAATAGTGTGTATAAGACAGTGCAGCTGTTTGTGTCATTTGTTTGACTGGTGATATTCATGCTCCTCCTGACGTTTCAGAGTAAACGTGCTGCAGTGGTTTGTTCCACATCGTCCCATAATAAATCTTGAAGTGTCTGAAGTGTTTGCATTCAAGTCTATTACTCTTTTTTTAAATTTGATGATACCTGTGTCGAAACAGCATCAAGTTGATGTGTCAAAGGCCAATATAGATTAGTGGTTGATCGGAATCTTCATTTCATTAAGCTTACATTATTTAAAACAAATTATAAATAGCTAAAGAAATCCCAGTTTGTTTGATTTGTTAATGAAGTTGATAGACCACCCTGCCTTTATGAGAGTGGGTTGACCATTTTGCCAACGGCTTCCCACCACCTGAGGTTCACTGCCTTACAGCTGATTGGTGGTGGTTCAGAGGAGAGACAGATAGGGAAGCCAGTGCACATATATCCCAAGAAAATGTTACAACACCCACAAATGTTGCTCATATCCACTCAGCCAAAATCATAGCACAGGGTTCTTTGTACTGAATCCAACAAAACATCTGTTGATGAATGGCTGTCAGGTGAAAGGCAAAATTTACATAAAATATCACATTATTCTTTCACATTTTCACCAATTATGGTCATTCTTTCACCTCCTGGCATCTGTAATATAACCAGCGTGATGAAAAGAATAATTCCTCTCAATCTAAGCTAAAGTGCACTAAGTGTGTGAAATGCAGAAAAGATTATTTTATCTAGGAGGCCTTACTTGAGCCTCAGTCCCTTTTTTCCCTTTACAGCCATGTATCCCTTTTCTTTTGCTACTCTTTCCACGTCCTCTGTCTCCTTGATGTTTGACTGGTGCTATTCTGTTTTCTCTTGCCGACTGTCTCCCCTGCCATGGCAATGTGGTTCGTTTCCAGAAAGCCTTTTAAATGGAACCGATTTTTATAAGAAAGGGATTTGCATTTAAAGCAACCTCCCCCCTCTCTGAGAGCCTGTAGCCCATCATCCTCACCACCTCAATCCGATGATTAGCTTCCTCAAGAGTTAAACAGGCATCCGAGTGCCACAAGTACTCTCATTCCGTGTCTCTCTCCTGCTCCCCCTTTCCCCTCTTGCTGAGAAGGATGCATATGACAGCAGGGAATTGCAGGTGGATGATAGTTTAGCTCGCTGAGTAGGTACACCTCCCCCCCAGCCTATACATCCATGTCAGGCATTCAGTTTGGAGAGCCACTCTGTCCTCCACCCACATGCTTCTCGCTGGGAGTGGGACACAATGGGGACAGGCTGCAGCAGAGAGGGAATGAGGCCACAGCCTATCAGCCATAAGCGCCAAGGAGAATGGCACTTTTAGAGGGATGGGGTGTTTCTTTGAAGTGAGTCAGGGAGAGATGGGGAGACTGGCGTGTGTCGATGAAATAGGAAGAGAGGTGCAGAAGAGGGCAAGGAGGGTGCAAGTATATGCACATCACACCACATAACTAGTAAAGTAGATGTATTGGCTATTTGCATTCCATAATCATACACACCTGGGGCTGCGTGTGATATATAGGTGAAGGGCTGAATATGTGATTATAATGAAAGGGATTAGGAAGGCGTTTAATTAGAAGACAACAACTGAAGGAGCTATTTATCTCAGGTCCAGCTCATTAATCTTTCACTCTAATCGCAGCTGTAATCACAGCCGGCATCTGTAGCATAATGTCAGGAAAAAATATTTGGTATATCTATGCAATTTCCTCCGGGATTAATAAAGTATCTATCTATCTATCTATCTATCTATCTATCTATCTATCTATCTATCTATCTATCTACATGCCGTCGTCGTCTTTGTGCCTCTCGGTTTGTTTGTTTTTGTCTCTTTTTTTTGCCCTGCATTCAAAAATAGAATGAAATCTTGCAGGAGGAAAGGCAACATGAGGCTGGTGAGACATACAAAACCTTAATGTACAAGAATTCAAAAATAACAACCTTGATGCATAAATGGAAAAATCCCAGACTTGAGGCACCCCGTCTGTAGACTTGACTTGATTTGGTTTGAGTCTGGAAATTTTTCCTCCTCCGACATAGGTTGACCTACATCTTCTTTTTTATATGCCTGTTCTGAGTTACGATGCAATTCACTCAGTACTACATCCACCAAGAGAACATGCGAACGTTTGCTTCTACCTTCGCTATTGCGCACAGCTTTGGTGTCTCTCCCAAGGCCTGCTTTCATACTATATAGTGCTCTGAACCTAGCAGGCTCTGCTTCCTGCAGTGGAACACACATTCCCATGCACTAGGGCTGCTGCAGCCTGCACACAGCTAAGAGTGTTAAGAAGGAGTCATGCTCCTTCAAGGAGTGGGTCAGCTCAGTTAAATCAGTTTTAACACTTTTTTTGTCAGGTTGCCATCTTATTTTAAGGTTTGTTGCACTCAAAATGTTTGCTCCCGCGTCTTCTGCTAACTTAACTGTTGGCTGTCTCTGCTGAACCCCATCTAGCATTGGAGGGAGAGTCTTTTGTTTGACGTGGGTCCAGCGGTGTAGTATTGAAATTCAGTTTGCAGACTACTGTTTCATCCCTGTCTAGAAACATAATGAGGCTGCCTGCCTGAGGAAGGAGACCCATGCTTTTTTGTACTCTAACAAATGACCTCATGTACTAAGATGAGTTCATCTTCATTCTAGATATATCGGTCACCGCTACACCGGCACCCCAGTTGCAGGCTTCGTTTGGCAGCACATGCACTGATGAAGAGAATGAGCTGTCAGCGTGTCTGCTGTCATTTGAATTTGAATATATGTGATGTGGTGGAATGAAAACAAAAATATCCTTGGAGAAAGTTGCTTCTCTGGTATCTCAACTTAGATGTGTCAATCCTTATGGTTTATTTAGCTGGAGTCTGCTCTCTTGGTTTCAAGCTGTCCACCTCCCACAGCAGATTAGTCACTGAAAGCTGTGTGCATTTTTCTTCAGCAGGAGGAATTGTAGATTCTCCTTTGGTAAAGGCTTTAATATAAACCATTTGAAGTACAGCAATAGACAGTTTTGGGATTCATTGAGAGGTCATTAGATGCATTGCAACGGTAGATGGAGCTGTGTGTACTTTTCATCAAGCCAGTGTGATGGAGGTCACCTGTCCTATATTTCTTTCTAAAACCGAACATTTGCATTCTTTTTATGCTCCAGCAACTGGGAGTTGATTTTACCGCTGTAACTCTATAAGATAATACATCATTCCAGGCCTGTAGGCAGACAGACATATTACAACACATTGGAATGGATCCCAGTCTTTTCTGTAATGGATCCCAATCTTTCCTTTTCATGACACAAGACACAATGTGATACTTACTCTAAAAGTATTCCTACTGGTGATCTATCTGGATTAATTATCCAAGGATACACAGACACCAAGGTGGGAAGTTCTGGTTTTTGAAGATCATGTTGAAGGCAGGAGAGCCGATCTATGTGTGAGCCTGTCCTGAGGACTTCCTGTGAACAAGACAAGATGGGGCAGTGAGTGTAAAGTTTCGAGGGCTTACAAAGTGGACATAACCTGTACTTTTCCATGTTGCTTCTGCTGTGATGACACACTGCTCAGCTGTCTGGGTGCACAGATGATCAGCAGCCGTCAAGATTTCTATAAAAGAGATAGCAGCTTGAGGCTAGTTGGTTTCCAGAGGGTAGTTGTGACCTCAGAAAAATGATGTATAATGGCTCCTGGGTATGGAGCAGGGAGTTGATCATTGTGAAGTTGCCAGACTGGAATTTGGTTTGTGAGGATCCTGATTGTGTGATTAAAAAACAGACTGGCGCCCAGCTATCTTTGCTTTGTGCCCTTTTCTTTCAAAGATGATTGAGTACATTTTCTCTCCCGAAATATACACTAATAATTTGTTGCTTTTCTTAATTTGACTGTGGGATTTAGACGACTTGAACCATGTAAACTACTTCATGTAGAAGAAAATAATAATTTCCCCATGTACGTGTAAATTTTCTGAGTAGAACAGCTTTGAGTTGTTGGAACTGCTCTGCAGTTGCCCAGACAGCATCAAGATGTAAAATATTTTATCAAAAGCAAATCCTCGTAGAACCATTTCCAGTGATGGACCGAGTGCTGAAGTGTACAGCATACATCGGTTTACTGATCCACTTTGTTTGTCAAGCTTGCTAGATCAAGATTCTTAAATTATCAGATCCTCCCATGCGACGACCTATCATGAAGATCTCCGTCTTCTTTCACAGTTGTCCAAACACTGATATGATACAAGCCCATTGTGTGATATTTAAAGGGGTCCCATTACGAAAATCACATTTTTTCATGTCTCTACATGTACATAGTTGTCCTCCCCAACCCGACTAACTCCTAGAATCTGGTAAACAAAAACCCTTCCTGCATAATAGATATTTGGAGTTTTAGGAATTCATGGCCCAGACCGAATCAAAACGATCGGATTTTGTTAGAATTGCCCTTTGTGATGTCACAAACGGTGCTCTGTGATTGAACAGAGTGATTGACGATATTGATTGGTTGACATGGCCAAGAGCGTGGCCATCCCCAAGGGGGAGTTCTTTCAGGCTACGGTGTCATTGTGCAGTAATGTCCTAGCTCAGAGCTACACACTGAAAGTTCCTCACAAACTAAGTCAGCTAGCATTTGGTTAACTAGTTAGCTCTGCTTCAGTCCTGTGTGTGTGTCCGCTAAAGGCGTATTTACAGCATAACAGATTGTCAGTCACCAGTCAACATAAACCCTGCATGTGAAATAATCCAGCCAGAAATCAAGAGGTGAAATTATCACTCATTCCTAGCCTTGTGAGAGACAAAGGCTGGATAAGTTCACGCACGCGCACACACACACACACACACAACTTTCCCTACTCCCTGTGTCGCAAGAAGTAGAGCCCAGACAGGTAATCTGACTGAGTTAGGCCCCGTCCACACGATGACGGATTTTTTTGAAAACACAACTTTTTGAAAACGATTTGCTCTTCAAAAAGTTATTTCACCACTATGAAACACACACAAGTGGAGAGGACATACATGCAGCATAAAAGAAATGCTGACAAAGTCCAGTGGTCTCATTCACCACAGATGACAGAGACCACCACAAGGAACCACCACCACCACAAGGTGTGCACACGTACAAGTTTACTTGTGTACAAGTAAATTACAGGCAGGCCACATGCCCCTTTCTCTCATGAAGAAAGTTTTGTTTGCATTTTTCCCCTGAAAGAGCCAGTTTTTATTCATGCTTTCTGAACATGTTAATGTTTTCTTACTTGAAGTGTAGGCCTTCAGTTCTTTGGGCTGGGACGTCTTTAATTTTCGAGACAAAGGATTATTCAGCTCTTTTTGCACTTCATTTTTAATTCTGAGGTGTTTGTGTTCTTCAATCTAACATAAAGGCTTGAAATGTATTTGTCTGGGTCTATTTTTATTTATGGTGAGGTAAAAGACCTAGCTGTGCTTCACTTAAACATATACTGCATTGACAATTTATAATTAATGATAACGTGGACAAAGCGACCGGCTATTAGACACAAACTGGACTTGGGTTCTGACCTTTTATGAAGAGAAAATTTTTATAACCGGACGTCTGTGACTTTTAATTGAATACCCCTGCACTAAGTCATCATGAGGTGAAATCCTGCATTGCCGGAAAGGTTCCCCTAATAAACAAAAAACATGTAAAGTCCTGTCTGAAATTTGCTAAAGACCATCTTGACGATCCAGAGGATTTGGAGAATGTGATGTGGTCAGATAAGACCACAATTGAACTTTTTGGTTTAAACACCACTCGACGTGTTTGGAGAAAGAAGAGTGCTGAGTTGCATCCCAGGAACACCAATCCTACTGTGGAGCACGGTGGTGGAAACATCATGCTTTGGGGATGCTTTTCTGCAAAAGGGAGATGAAAACTGGTCAGTATTAATGGCAAAATGAATGGGGCCGTGTATTGTGACATTTTGGGTAAAAACCCCCTTCCCTCGGTCAGAGATATGAAGATGAAACGTGGCTGGGTCTTCCAGTATGATAACGATCCAAAGCACACAGCCAGGAAAACCAAGTACAGGTAGTCGTCGACTTACGACCTATGCAACTTATGACTGACAGACTTTACGACCACAATGTCCGGGCAACGCGGGCATTCCCTCCAGCCACAGTACTCACACTCTGAGACTCCCGCGCTCTCTTTAGTCACCACGGCGCACACGCTGTTCAGTCACGCTGTGAGATCAGTAGCCCAGCCCACTACTGATGGGCTGGGCTGCTTAGGAGGCTGTGACGGAGAAATGTATGAATGGCGTATGGAAAAACTGTCAAGCGTTACGTGAACTCTTCTGCTGGATTTGAAAGTGACTAAGAACTTGATCAGGTTCGGGAGAAAATAGTGAAACTGGCAAAAAACCTCTCCTTGGAGAACTTACGAATGATCGCGCTGTATGAAGAACTGATCGCGCTGGAAGAAGAAAGTGGAAGAAGAAGAGAGAAGAGAAGCAGAGAAAGAAGAGGAGGAAACAAAAAATGTTCACCACCAAAGGCTTGTCAGAAGGCTTTTCCCTGTTAAATAAACTCCGTGCACACTTTGAAGAAATGGACATAGAACATAGAAAGATTTGCAAGGATTGAACGGATGGCAAACGACGCTTTCCGTCCATATCGTGAAATTTATGAGGAGAAAAAGAAACGAACAATTCAAACAAAGCTCACAATGATTATGAAAAGATCGTCTCCCACCAACCCATGCGCTGCCCCAGCTGACGATCCGGATGACCCACAGCCAAGCACCAGCGCTGCTGGATTGAATTTTTACTTAAGAGTCGATTTACGACCAAGTCGAATTACGACCGATCTGTCGGGACCAATCGCGGTCGTAAGTCGACGACTACCTGTAGTAAAAATAATATCAAGGTTCTGGAGTGGCCTAGCCAGTCTCCAGACCTCAACCCAATCAAAAACCTCTGGAGGGATTTAAAACTCCATGTTGCCAAGCGACAGCCCTCATACATCACAGGTCTAGAGAAGACCTGTGCAGAGGAATGGACCAAAATACCAACAAAAGTGTGTGTAGACCTGGTCAGGAACTACAGGAACCGTTTGACCTTTGTCATTGCCAACCAAGGCTACATTACAAAGTATTAAAAGTAACTTTTGCTGGCTGCCCAATACTTATTGGCCACTCATTTTCACAAATAAATTGTTCGAAAATCATATAATGTGATATCCTAGATTTATTTTTTACATTCTGTTTCTCACGCTTGATGTGTACCGATGATGAAAATTACAAAACTCTCTTTTTAAATGGGTGAACTTCAAATTTTTTAGGTTGCCCAATACTTATTGGCCCCACTGTATATTCACAATCTCTCCTCTGGACATGTCTAAACCATCTCAGTCTGGCCTCTCTGACTTTATCTCCAAAACCTCTAACATGTGCTGTGACATCCTGGTCACTCCCAAAGAGAACCTCTGCATCAGGGTGTAGTTTGACATTTGGTAGCTGATGACATGAATTTAAAAAAAGCATTATGTGGGACCTTTAAATCACTAATGTTTTCTGAAGTGAAACAAGCATGGCTTGTTGCTCATTAACATGTAGTACACATCATTCATTCATTTGTTTTCTTACCTGCTGCATCCGCTTGCGCTGGTCATGGGGAGCTGGAGCCTAACCCAGCTGGCATAGGGTGTGAGGCAGGGCAAACTCCAGGCGTGACGCCAGAGCACCGCGGAGCTACACAAAGACACACAACTGCGTGGGTTCTCTCCGGGTTCTCCGGGTTCCTCCCACCTCCAAAAAAACATGCACTTCAGGTTAATAGTACACATCAGATAACTTTAATAGCAGATGTCATAATTGTTACATTTTCTCTGTAGCTTATTTGCTAACTTCCTCTGAAACAAATTAGTTGATGGGGAGGTTATAACAGTGTAGAAGAAAACCAATTCTCCACAGTTATTTACATGAAGTTGAGAATCAGGTTTTGTGACATTAACATAGAAACAAAACCTAAAAGCAAAGAAAAGATTTGGCACTTGGTCTAAAACCAAGATCATCAAGTTGATGAAAGTGATGAGGAAGCCAATGGAAATTGTAATTGTGTGTGGACAGATTTACTCACTATTAAGTCACCATGACTTAGGGCTGCATATTCACTGGCAGCCCAGTTGATGTTTGCAGTTACGTCTAGTGTGATGAGTGTGCGATGACACCATGTGTACCACATTGCCATAACCTTCACCGTGAAGACAACTTTATGAGAATGGGAAATGCTGCTTTGATCTTAAATGGGTTTCTTAACAGATTTCAACGGACGTTGATGCTTTGCCACAGATTTGCATGTGATTGGGATCAGGTTCTACATCCATTTTTTGTAGCCTTTAGCAGTATATGAAAAGACAGTTCTGAATTCTTTTTGAATCTATTTGTACACCTACCTGGGACAACATTTCATTGTATTTTTCCTTACAGTTTAACCTACCAGTCAGTAAGAGTTTCCTGCCTGCTTTTTAAATTCTCTTGTGGCGGGTCACAAACATGACATCCTGAAACTTTGGATGTGTTTTCCCTCTACTCCATTTGGTACATTTTTCAGTTCTGGTGATACCCTAATCCCTGACCTTAGTTGCAGCCCCACTGAAAGGTTTCCACAATGAAATAGTATCCAGGTTACAATAGAATGATAAACCAGCAAACAAAATTAATCACATTCAAAGGTGACGTGCACATTGTCTTCACTGAAACATTATTTTCAGATTAAATGGATACAGTAAATTGGGAATCTACTCAATGACAGATCAATATTCTAACAAAGTTGAAAGATACTAGCAGTAAAGTGCGGCAGTTTAATCCATTTTAAGAGACACAGAGTTATGTTTGTTGCTTGATGTTAATGAGATACAGTTGTTAAATTAACTTCCGTGGAATTAAATGACCAAATCTATTGTTTTAAGTTCATTTTACTGATATTATCCACTTTCTGTGGTACTCAAAGGTCCAAGAGTAAACATACCCATTAAGATCACTTTAAGCTACTATCAAACAGATGAAGATTTCTTTCATTTTGCACTGTATAGATCCTTTGGGAGTCCACTGGATTTTACAGCTAAGCGAACTTTGCTAATCTTAAAGAAAGAAGGTTGGTAATTTTCAAGAAACGGTTCTGGTCAGAAGTCACCAGCGCAAGTCAAAGCTCATTATTTGTAAGAGGTGATGTCAGGCGCTGAACCGAGTTGATGCTTCACATCCTCTTAATCTTAACCTCTCGTTCAGTGGAAAGAGCCAGACTTTTTATACCACTATGATTAAGCAAATTTAGTATTCACTTTGAATCTATGCTATTTAAATAATGCAGCAGTGCTTCCTTCCATGTTATCACAATTATTTTAATGAGAATGTAAATAAATGTTAGATGCATCTACAGTACCTCAACCATTTGTTTCGTGTCCTAGGCCCCGTCCACACAATGACGGATTTTTTGAAAAATCAACTTATCTGTTGCGTTTATGCCTTCCGTCCACACGACAACGCAGATATCCGGAACAAAAATGCAACTTTTAAAAATGCTGGCCGAGATTAATTTTTAAAAAACGCTGGGTCTGCGTTGTCGTGTGGACGGCGTATCCGCAACTTTTTAAAAACGCTGACGTCTTGCCTGCGACGAAAACTGCTGTGACGTCATATTTATGTGTGTGTTGTGACAACAAAACACGGAGGATTCCGATTGGATAAAATTTGACTCAATACTGCCACCAAATGGTTTGGCATGCTTATAGCCGTCTTCGAAAACGCACTGCTGCGTTTACGTGTGGAAGGAGATTTTTTTGAAAACGCAGTCGTGTGGACGCGAATCGTTTTCGATGCATTTTTAAAAAGTTGCGTTTTCAAAAAAATCCGTCATCGTGTGGACGGGGCCCTAGAGACACTGTTTCTCACATTTGTAATTTGAATTTACATTGAAGGCTGAGCAAGGATTAGATAAGACTTAAAAGGTGAATTGCCCTCAGGTTCAGAACAACCAACAAAAGGAAATCAAAATGTTTTCAGTGTTGCAAAGAATTTAGTTATAACAGTCGTTTTAATCTGATTCTGGCTTTCCCCTTTTAACTCTGAGATTAATTTGGGAGAAAACCGCAATCTCATTTCTTAAATGTCTCTGCAACACTGGCAAGAAAATTAAAAAATTTTAGCCGTTTATGTCTACCTTTTTTTGGCAATTTATCTTGTTGTTGTTGTTTTTTTTTATCGCATCAAGAATCTATTTCAGGAGAAAAGAAACATGAGAGAAACAAGCAACAAATATTTCTATTTCTTACCTTTTACCATTTATGTTTTTGCATGTTATTCTTAACATGTTTTAAATTTGCATTGAAAGTTTAAACCAAACATTGTATACAGACATTGCATACACACCTCATTTTTTATCAGTTTAGCTAAGAGCAGCAGCTTCTAAGAAGAGGAAAGTCATCTGAAAATGTCTCCAAATTGAGAAGACAGGATAAAGTCTGGATTCCCCTAAACTTGCCAAAAATGTCAGCTGGGATTTACCTAACAGGGAAGGTAAATAATTGAAAACAACTAAGTAATGCGGGAAAGCATAGTCCTACTCAACATATATGTATTGCATCACACTAGACCTGATACTGTTATATATCACAACTATTTGCAGAATGCTGGCTTTCAATGTAAAATCATGCATTCAAGCAGCCATAGGTTTAAATGTATAGAAAGAGAGGTGTTGTTTGTGCCGCAATGGTTTTACCATAAAAGGTTTTATTGAGGTCTGTTAAAGTACAGTAGTGTTTTTGAGGGCCTGTAAAAAAAAAATATCAAGGTCTTCCCAGCAAAAGTACAATGCAGACTCTCTCGCTATTTTGTGAAATTTGCCTTTTGGCTGTTTGAGTGTCTGTTGGAAAATTCTCCAAAAATATTGAGATTTGTGTTTTGATAGCTGCACTTCTCGAAAGAGGAACCCAAACTACAGATTTTTTCTGTTTAGTGTTTCTGCATTGTGGTTTTAAAGGGCAGAAGTATCTGGGGCGGCAGTATTTGGGGCGGCAGTGGCTCAGCGGTAGAGCCATCGTCTTGAAGACAGGATCGCCCAGCCATCGGGGGCTCGAATCCCGCTCTCGCCAGAACCTCCCCTAGTGTGAGCTGATCGTGGGAGGTGTCGGCTCACCTCCCAGCCACTGCCGAGGCGCCCTTGAGCAAGGCGCCGTCCCCCCTACAAGATCATTGTCGCTCATTGACCCGTCACTCCACCTCCGTTGTATCACTGTATGTCCTCTCTTACTAATTGCATGCCTACAAGCCCCTAGTGTGTGCTGTGTTCAGGGGCCTGTAACCTCTAACCCATGTGTGTAATAAACACATATATACATGTGTGAGTGTGAGTGTAAAAAGAATTTCCCCAAGAGGGATAATTAAAGTATAGATTATTATTATTATTATTATTATTATTATTATCTATATTGTGTTATATTCAATGGTCAATTCTTTGGGTCAGTCAATTTCACTCGCAGTAATGCGTCTTTGGTTTCCCTCCATTGAGGAGCTTCCTCCCTAACTAGGTTACATCCTGTCCTGGGACACAAGACCAACCACAATATGAATTGATATGCGTCCCAGCAGACGAGGAAGACAGGTGTCAAACATTTACGCCTAGTCCCCATCTCACCTTTGCCACTTTCATCTCACTTCTAAATAGAATACACCTAAAGTACCTGAGCTCATCTCCACATGCAACAGGAGGCTTTTGTTATTCTACAGACATGTAGTGTGTCTCACTCGTTTGGTGTGCTTGCGAATCCCATATGCTGACGAGACAGGAGCTCGACAAGAATTACGGGAAAAAATGAGATCTAATCTCTCTGCATCTGACTCTTGTCACATATTCTGTGTTCACAACCACATGCTAACCTACACTAGCACACTTAACACATGAAACCTGACCATCATTTGCATTCTTCATGCGCTCTGCTGTAAATAATCTTGGTGCCAAGGACATCCAAAATTAAAGAATATTTTTCTGTAAAATTTGGTCGGTATCGCATGCAGAAGAATCACTGTTACCAAAAATGGTAATTCCATACCAGATCACAGAGGACTTACCACTTTGTGTTATGTATTTTGAACTGCCAGGCAGGAGGCCTAGAGCAGGGATTCCCAAAGTGTGGTGCGTGAGCTGCCGCTAGGGAGTGTAATGGCAGCTGAGCACCTTGAAATACATAAGTAATTAAATAAATAATTTAAACACTTTTTAATGGAGGATTAACATTTTAAATATTTAAATTCATTCACGGAAATCATTGGTAATTTTCAATTAAAAAACGTTTTGGGAAAATTTTAAATAAAAAAATAATACCCAAAATGCACATGGCTTTCTCCTAGCTACGTGCTAGCTTGTTGTGATAGCAACAACAATAATATGCCGAAATGCATAACTGGTTGAAAACGGGTAGTCTGTCCGCTATTAAATCTGGGAGAAATTAAAGAGGACAGGATACATTGGCCACAACTGCAAGCTGTGCAGTCTACCAGGCTGAAGAAATCCAGCAGGAAAAAGAGAGTGATGATGAGGAGACAGGTGAAACTGAAAATGAGGACCACAGAACACAGAAAACTCACCCGGACACTTCATCGGGAGAAGGGTTACGCAATGAGACTCGTACTCGAAAGAGGAAAATGATGTTGAACTTGGGCCTATGTTATTTTGATTCTTTGTGGCGCAGTAGCATGTTTGTTACCATTTAATAACTGTTACAGTTTGTTAAATAGGCCTATTTCTTACATAGCAGGGCTCGACATTGCGCCCATTTTGGTCGCATATGCGCCCAAATTTTTATCAGTGTGACTATTTAATATATTTGGGAGCACCGGTGCAACTAGGGAAAATATCTGGTGCGCCTTTTTTTGTGAGACCACGCTCCTGCGGTCTTTCCAGGAAACAATGAGAGCGCAGCTGCGGCTGCTCTCCTGGGGGAGAGAGGAGGAATGGAGATGGACGGAGCGTCTCTATCGCTCCGTCACTGCTTTGCTTTTGGGTAGGTGCTCCTGAAGTCTTTGCTGGTGCCACTAACTTCTACATTTGGGAGCAACAGTGCTACCAAGAAAAAAAGTTAATTTCGAGCCCTGCATAGTAATAACTGCTGTTCATCACTCATCTGTAGTCGGCTCGCTCGGCGACCATTTTGACTTAAAATATTATTATTGTCATTTTTATATTGTTACTATTATTCTCCCCACCGTTTCTAAAGTGAAAGATCATTAGGCCCATTATTGCACAATCTATTCTGTGTTAACAGGAGCCTATATTATTAAACTTGATACCTATATGGCTATAAAAACTACGCCTTTTCTTTCTTTTTTTTTCATGTTTTGGGCATTGGGGGCGCGTCAGCTAAGTCGGGAAGTAGAAGTGGGTGCGAAAACTTTGGGAACCGCTGGCCCAGAGGGAGACCAAAGAGGAGGTTTATGGATGTAGTGAAATTGGACATGGAGGTAGTTTGTGTGAGAGAAGAGGATGCAGAAGACAGGTTTAGATGGAGGCAACTGATTCGCTGTGGCGACCCCTGAAGGGAAAAGCCAAAAAGAAAAGAAGAAGAAGATTTTTTTTCTTCATGCCTTTCTATGAAATTCTGAGAACTCCAAAACACCATGTTAATAATGCCCTGCTCTATTTGTGCTTTTCGAGTTTGGCCATTTGTTTGGCCTGTGGTGTTGCTGGCAGTGTCTTTCTTCAGAAACCGGTGAGGACATGTTGGGTCACAGTTCAAAGGGCATTGTATGGCCTTTGAACTGCGACCCAACTGCGACCCAACATGTATTCATATTTTATTTCTTGTATCTAAATTGCACTAAATCTGATGCAGCCCTTCTTTTGCCACCAGCGATTCACAAGCAAAGTTTGAATTACTGTGCGCCTTCATTCTTTGCGGTTAATGCATTCCAGGAATCACACGCGATTAAGGAATCCGCGATCGAGCAAAGAAGTATTTATCTTATTATTGACAGTAATTTAAACATTTATGAACCCCCATACTGATATCAAACCACCTTCTACTCTGATAGATTTTTTAAAGCACTTTTGTGTTTCACGTACAGTAAGTCCGAGACCGATGGAAATGAGTGCACTTCCGGATGCCGTCAGCCAATAGAATGCGCGTACGGTATCACATGACGGCCTACCAAAAATCCGCGATGACATGGAGTTGCAAGCGTTGATGTGCGGTATAAATAAATGTTAGCTCAAGCAAAGAATCTATGTATGTCTCCATTTCACTTTCTTAAAACCAGCATTTGATTTATTACATCCCGCTTCAAAGCGGTGATGCATTGTAATTGTCAGTGTTCATGTGTTTGTCCGTTAGTCCACCACAGATTGCAGATAGAAAGATGAAACAAAAAGCACATTACTCAGGCAGCAAAGGGTTTTCTCAAGGTCAAGGTCAAATTTCAACTTTTGTACACTCAGGAACCGGATAAGATAAAAGGATGAGGGAGAAGGCCAGTGTGAGAAAGACCATATTGCTTTGATCTATGAAAGTAGGTCAGGGTAAGATTTTAAAATTCAGGGGTGTCACGGGATGTTGCAGTCTCTGACTGCCTTGGTTATAGTGGTATTTTTTTTGCTCAGGCTACATCCTGGGTTTGAATATGGGGACTAAGGTTTGAATCCCAGTTGCGGCAGGAAGGGCATATGGCATAAAATGCTTGTGTACAGTGCAAGTTCCAATGACTTCCTGTGACATCCGCTGTATAAAAACAAGCAGATCAATAGATGCCTTTGGTAGTATATGTCAGACGGCTTTTTAAACATTGCTTAGGAGCTGCCTCCCACTAAGTTATGTTGACAGTATACAGGCAAACCTCGGTTTCCGACCACAATTTGTTCCGGAAGGCTGTTCGAATACCGATTCGTTCGAATTCCAAATACATTTTTCCCATTACAAGTAATGTAAATGCTCTTAATCCCTTCCAAAACACTAGAAAACTACCTTTTTTCAACATAATATCCATCCATTTTCTGCTGCTGTATCTGCGTACTATATGTTATTTCATAATGTCATTTATATGTCAAATTGTATAGTAATGAAACGTATCAAAGAAATGTAAAAGAAAGAAGCAAACACGAGGAAGAAAGAAAAAAAAACATCGACGTAATCAGGTTAGCCTAAGGAACGAGTTACCGTCATCTTTTTGACAGTTTACGGTACCGTAATTCGTACCATAGGCAATGGAACGCAAATTAAGTGAAAATTATTGAATACAGTAAACTAAAATAAAAAGCACATTACAATTAAAGCATAAGAACAATAAAGATAAGCGTTTTACCTTTGTGGTGGTGAGCAGTTGTGTTAAGTATGATCCTGTGATGCTCTTATTTTGGGACTTCCTGTAGTACCTTGAAGTGGTTACATGTAAACATAATACACTTGTTCTGTAGAGTGCGACATGCGTAATGTGCTTGTGTGCAATTGAATGTTCAGTTGAGCGTAGCGGACTCTGGTTCAATAAAGAAGAGAAAAATTTATTTAGTTCCGCTTATCATTCATCAACAGATTCCTGATGAGCAAGTCTGGTATCGTAACAAGTTGGCATACGTGAATGTTGGAGAGGGAGAGGAGGAGGAGGATGGATGTTACTGCGTTTGTTTCGCATTCGACTTCCATATTTGTTCGACTTTTAAGTTTTTGGTCGAATTCCGATTTATTCGATGTCTAAAGGTTTCAAAAACCAAGGTTTGCTTGTATTTTCTCCATGTATAACTTTGTTTTCTCTGGAAAAATGTTAAAATTTATCACACGTTTATTCCAGTTCATTTCAAAAAATTCATGACATGAATTAGGAAACTTTATAAATTCAATGTGAATTTTCCTGGAAATAATTATTTGAAGACAAGACCAGACATCACTGACTTTTCTAGTAGCAGCTGTAATCAATCAAACTAGTTTTCATCCAGACACCTTATTGATTGAATAATGCAACAGACAGCTATGAATATTGCCTTTTCTTTGAGCCATCTGCTAATGTTAATATCCCAACATGATTAAGTTAAATATTTTCAGCAGTTACATTCCTGCCAAGATTGAAAGAAATAAGAGAATGACATTCTCATTTCTGCATGAAGCTACCGTCTGTGGCATAGCTTAGCACCAGTAGTCCCCAACCTTTTTTGCACCACGGTTTGGTTTCATCTAAGACAATACTTTCACGGACCGGCTTTCATTTGCTTGATAATCGTTAATGACGCCAGGACATCAGTAGTCTATTAATAAATCATCCACAGTGTTTTTATGTAAAATGCAGACATCAACAGACAATAAACAACCTTTTTTTCTTTAATTGATAATCAACACCTCTGTAAACGAAATAATTGTAAGAAATAATTAAAGACTTGATTCAAGTGACGGCACTAATGAGGGTTTTTTGAAATATAGCGACATACAAACAATTCATTCAACGTAGGAGAATTACTGATAATTTCCAATAAAAGGGTGAACGAGTAAATCAAATAATAATAATTATAATTAAAATAATGAGAATGTAGTGGTTGGGGACCGCTGATCTAGGGGTAATGAGAGACAATGACACCTGAAGTGTGTTCCAGACGTCTGGTCTACTCCGCAGTTTGGTTTTCTTTAGTCTTCTTGTTCTTGTTCTTCTTGTTCTTTTTCTTCTTCTTTTTCTTGGAGGAGTGCATGGTGCATGAAGAGAGTGGAAAACTGCTGAGTGTGTTTCAGCGCTTTTTTCTATCCTTAAGTTTTATCTTTATGTTTGTATTCTTTGTGTATTGTTAATTGGGTTTGTCCTGAGTGTTTAGTGTCGTTTATTGTCAGTTTTTTTGTGGTTTTTGCCGACCAGGCGTGGGCTGGTTGGCTGCCACTCAGACACCGTCATGGCGTATGGTGGCTACACGTTGCTGACAAGGAGTCACAGGATTAGGGTGGTGTCTCCTTGCAGCGTGGAAGAGGTGGCACTTGCGGTGGGAGATGTTATAGGGTGTAGTGCGCTGAAGACAATTGCCCAGATGAACAGGGCAATTGTCATGTTCGTGGAGAAGGTGGAACAGGTGAAGTTACTGGTTGAAAAAGGGATAAATGTAGACGGACTGTTTATACCGGTCATGCCGCTGTCACAACCAGCGTCAAGAATCACACTGTCAAACATCCCGTTTCATCAGTGATGAATTCCTGATTAGAGAACTCTCTCGACACGGAAAAGTTGTGTCGCCCATTACAAAAGTTCCATCGGGGTGCAAGTCCCCGCAACTGAAACATGTCGTGTGTCACCACCGACAGGTTTCTATGATCCTGAACAGCAAGGCGGAAGAATTTAACTACCGCTTTGTTGTTAAGGTAGACGACTATGACTACACAATGTACGCCACCTCCTCTCGGCTGAAATGTTTTGGCTGTGGAGAGGAGGGACACATTGTTAGTGCCTGTTTGAGGCGTAACAGCGATGCTCCGCGGGCCCGGTAAGGCTGCGGTTCCCACTGCCACTCCAAAGCGTCTCGTTCTGGCTCCACGGTGCCGAAGCATTGGAGACACGGAACGGGGAGATGCTCCGAGGAGCGGACCTGAGAGTCAGGTGCAGGTAGGCGCAGTGAAAACCAGTAGTAAAGTCAAGGTGAGGGGGGAGAGTGAAGGTGGGATAATTGAGGATGGTGGCAGGATAGCTGAGAGCAGGTGAGGTTAGGGGTAATGCAGGTGAGGTTAGGGGTAGAGCAGGTGGAGTGATGGGTGAGAGTGAGGTGGTGTCCAGTGAGTTGGGGGAGGTGACTGTTGTGGTGGGTGAGAATGGTGAGCTGACAGGTGAACAGGGTGTGATTGGAGAGGTAGTGAGTGAACGGGGTGAGATTATGGAGGTGGTAGGTGAACTGGGTGTGAAAGGTACACTGGGTGAGAATAGGGTGGTGACAGGTGCAGTGGCTGAGAATAGGAGGGAGACTGGTGATAAAAATGAGAATGTTGAGACAGGAAACCAGACAGGTGCTGAAGTTGTCACAGACGACCATGCATCTGAATGGATTCCTGTTCCTGGTAGGCGGCGCAGTAAGCGCAAAAATGTATTGACTGTTTCTGCCGAATGTAAAGCTGGTCGGCTTGAGGTCACACCGAGTGTTAAAGACAGTAGTGACAGTGATGATTGTATGTCTGATTGCAATGAACTGTCTCACACTCCAGTCACTGCCGGTCAAGAGCACGTTTTGTACCTGGAAAAATGTTTAAAATGTTCTTACAGCAAACTAAAGGCATGAAAGGTCTGAATCTGGAACAGTTTTTTCCTGACAAGTTGATTTTTTATAATTCTGCGAAACAAATTATTAAAAACAGAGCCACGTCAGAACTCAGTGACCAAGAAATATACCAACTCAAAAAGCAAATGAATAAAGTCCGTAAACAACTGAGTTTTTAATTTTGATGAGGCTGACTGTTTTATTATATTTCATATTTATTTATTTATTTTAAGGTTCTTACTTTTAACTTCTCCTTCATCATGGATTCTTTTAGAGTGGGGAAGTTAAGCGTAAATGGAGCCAGAGAAGAAAGGAAAAGGGCACTGGTTTTTGACACAGCAAGGAGGAAAACTATTGATGTTATGTTTTTACAAGAAACACACAGCGATGAGAGCAATGAGGTGGACTGGATGAAGGAGTGGGAAGGACAGGTGGTCCTGAGCCATAACACCACGCTGAGTGGTGGAGTGGGCTTCCTGTTCTCTAGAACTTTTAACCCAACATCTCTGGAGGTCGAGCATGTCGTAAAGGGGAGGTGTCTTTTAGCAAAGGCACATTTTGAGCACCGCACCCTGGTTTTTATGAATATTTTTGCTCCAACAAACGGTACAGAGAGGAAGAGCTTTCTAGAAAAAATACAAGTTAGACTGGATTGCTGTGGCTCGGAGGATTTTTTATTCTTCGGTGGGGATTTTAACTGTACTGAGGACGGGGTTTTAGACCGTAATCATACAGAGCCTCTCATGGCCTGGTCGATGTGTGGAGGAGGATAAATCCAGACTGCCGAACGTACACTTGGTCCCACCTGAAAGAAGATAGGGTGTCTTTAGCCAGGCTGGATCGTTTTTACTCTTTTAAACACCATTTCAATGTTTTTAGGGACTGTAATATAATGCCAGCTGTTTTTACTGATCATTCTTTGGTTTAATGTCGAGTTGTGATGAGAAATATTTCACCTAGGAGTGCATACTGGCATGTTAATTCAGTTTTAGCTTTAGACAGAAGCTTTAGAGAGGTTTTAAGTTATTTTTGGAGCACTTTTAAACGTGGAAAAGCTGATTTTACTTCTCTTAGGCAGTGGTGGGACTATGGCAAAACAAAGATAAAACTCCTGTGCCAGTAGTATACTCTGAACGTTACACGTGACACCAGCCGATCAATGAAAGACCTGGAGGCTGAGATCGTGGAGTTAGAGACAAGTGCTTCCACAGCAAATCAGAGGTATATTGAAATCCTCAAGTCCAAATGAATGCCTTTAGCCACCCTGTTGGATACTAAAGTACAGGATGCACTGGTCCGATCCAGGGTGCAAAACATCACAGAGATGGATGCTCCCTCTAGCTTCTTCTTCGGCCTGGAGAGGAACCATGGACAGACCAACGTGATCCACTCCCTGCTGTCTGACACAGGTCAGGAGCTGACAGAGCCCGGACAGAGTAGAAGGCGAGCTGTGAGTTTTTATTCATCTTTGTATGACAGTGAATACTGAGAAAACCAGCCACTGTTGAAGGAGTTCTGTGCAGAGCTACCTCAGGTCTCCAAGGAGATACACTCACAGCTCGAACCGGCCACTGGAATTAGAGGAGCACCACACTACCCTGCAGAACATGCAGGGACGACGAGCCCTGGGCATTGATGGTCTGACGGTCAAATTTTATAAAGCCTTCTGGGACATTCTAGCACGTGATATGCTGGAAGTGTTGAACGAAAGTCTGGCCTCTGGCTCCTTGCCTCTGTCCTGCCAGAGGGCTGTCGTAGCCCTCCTGTCTAAAAAAGCCAATCTGCAGGACATCAAGAACTGGCGCCCTGTGTCACTGCTCTGCACGGATTACAAGGTTCTGTCCAAAGCTTTGGCTACCAGGCTGAGGGAAGCCATGGAGCAGGTCATTCACCGGGATCAGACCTACTGTGTGCCCGGCAGGTCCATGGTAGACATTGTCTACCTAATTCGAGATATTTTGGAGGTTTCCAGATCATTGGGTATAAATCCGGGTGTTGTACAGTCACGTTGAGAGTCTCATGAAGTTTAACGACTAAACAAACTAAATTTAACAACTAAAACGACACGTCCACACAGTTCAACTTCCCCCATCTTGTAGTGGGGACGGCCCTCGCTCAAGGGTGCCTCAGCAGTGGCTGGGAGGTGAGCTGACGCCTCCCACCATTGGCTCACACTCCAATGGTTCTTCTGGTGGGAGCGGGATTGGAAACTCCGATGGCTGGGCGATCCTGTCTTCAAGACGTTTTTGCTCTACTGCTGAGCCATTGCCGCCCCAAATAGTGACGCTAGCGAAATTAGCGGCGCTAACGAAAATTGTGGCACTAGCAAGCTGCGCTAGCAGAAATAGAGGCGCTAGCGAGCGGCACTAGCGGAAATAGCGGCGCTAGCGAGCGAAAAAGTATTAAGTTTTAGCCTTTTTTTCCTAAAAATAAGAACGCCACTGTGGCTACACAGTCTTAAAACCTTGTAGCCTCTCTGCAATTTACTTCGCCTATGGCCAAGAGCCACTTCGCCTAAGGCTAAGTGGCGAATAGCTAGCGCAAGCCCAGGATGTTGATGTTTTAGTGGTTTTAACAAATCTATTCAATGTTTTAACTGCTGCAAAAGTAAACTGGAGCAAAAGTGAAGAACTTGCTGTTGGGAATGGCATGGCAACCTCCCGGTTCTTCCTCAAAATGTGTTGGACGACTGATGGTCTCAAATATCTCGGTGTTTACCTGAGAAATGAGACTAGAACCAGGAAGAACTGGGAGGGCATTATTGAAAAAATAGAAGGGAAACTTAAAAAATCTAAATGGTTGCTCCCCAGAATGTCGTACAGAGGTCGAGTTTTAGTTATAAACAACCTGGTGGCCTCGTAGCTGTGGCACCGCTTGGCCTGTATGGACCCTCCATCAGGGTTTCTAGCCCAAATCCAGACTAAACTTGTTAACTTTTTCTGGAATGGGCTACATTGAGTACCTCAAGGAGTGTTGTTTTAATCTAGAGAGGAGGGGGGACAGGGCTAGGAGAATCCACCTGGCTAGTAGAACAGCCACATTCAGACTACAATTTATCCAGCGGTTTCTTACCGGACCAGTGGATCTGACGTGGAGAGAGGTGGCCAGCTGCATATTCAGACGTGTGAGTAACTTGGGGCTGGATCCTGCATTGTTTTTTTTCCTTGATTCTAAATTTCTAAAGTTAAATGGTTTGCCTCCTTTTTATCATGGTGTTTTTAAGTCATGGGCCCTTTTTAAGAACAGTTCAGGAAACAGCTCTGACTCACTGTTGTGGTTACTGAAGGAACCACTAGTGCATGGAGCCAGGCTGGGTGTCTGCAGTGGAGCCACACCTGGGCTGTCTGCAGCGCTTTGCAGAAACAGGACCCTGACCCTCCAGCAGCTGGTGGACAACGCCGGGCTGGCGTTGGCGGATGCCCAGGCTGTGAGCTCCCTGCTGAACATCCAGTCCGCCAGGGTGGCTCGGACGGTGCTACAACTGTGGAGGCAAAGACTCTCCGGGAGGGAGAGAAGCCTCCTCCTGGACTATAGTACAGGAACTTTGCCTGACAATAAAGATCCTTTCCCTGAGGTCCACATCAGTCCCCAGTTTGGGGAGCTGGAGGGTCCTCTCCTCGGAGATGAACGAGAAGTCAGCCTTACACTTTCATATAATGTAAATTTGTAAAATGTTTTGAGTGTAATTAAAGTGTTTTTTGTAAAAATAAAAAAATCTTTTTCTTTTTCTTCTGCTTCTGCTCCTTCTGCTTCTTTTCCTCCTTTCGGCTTTTCCCTTCAGGGGTCGCCACAGCGAATCAGTTGCCTCCATCTAACCCTGTCTTCTGCATCCTCTTCTCTTACACAAACTACCTTCATGTCCTCTTTCACTACATTCATAAACCTCCTCTTTGGTCTTCCCCTAGGCCTCCTGCCTTGCAGTTCAAAACTCAGCATCCCTCTACCAATATATTCATCTCTCCTCTGGATATGTCCAGACCATCTCAGTCTGGCCTCTCTGGTTTTCTTTACAGTCACTGCAGAAAATCCAGCTTCACAAAGACAGGAGGTTGGAAATGGAAGTAGTCTTTTTGATACTTTTTGGGTGATCTCAGGATAATCTGCCTTGACTTTAATCCAGAACACTGGCGCAGTTGTGGGCTGGCTGGTAACCTGTCACTTGACCGAGACCTGTCAAGCGGGACAGACACATGCATTCGTCTGTGCGTCATTCCGCACAGACGTCACTTTTCTTTAGTCTGGTAATCAATAAAAAAAAAGAAAGTCAAACTTTCTGTGCCGCACGGTACCTAATGCTCCACGACCAGGTACCAGGTCGCGACCCGGTGGTTGGGCACCACTGACATAGACAGATGTAACAGAGACTTAGGTAATTTTTCAAAATAAAACATCTGTCAGACTCCGAAATAAATAAAATGGAAGTAATGTAAATTATTTTTTCTTTCTGTCCGGCCCGGCACCAAATGACCCACGGACTGGTACTGGTCTGCGGCATAGGGGTTGCATCTTGTCTAAATCTAAACAGTAGAGTGGATATCTGTATTTCCCAGAAACCATTTCCTTATATTAAATATGAATAATAAGCATACTGACTCACCAGAACATTTCATAAGCTGATTTCAGGGTATCAGCTTTAAAACATGTGCAGAACTATCCTCTGAAACACATGGGGTTTTGGGTTATACTCGTAGGACAATAACTCCTATCTAGAAATGACTTCTCTGCTCCAAGAATCAGGGCAAACCTTCATATGGAGCACGAACCTGAGGATCCACGAGTCCCAAACCACCAAACAAATATTATGCAGGCAGATGTTTTTCCTTTGCTTAGCAATTTGTGATGTACTGCATTTGTGCATCTTGTGTTCATTCGGCTAGAAGCTTTATACTATAGCTGTAACAGTGGCAAAAATACTGATAAGTTCATGTGGATTTTATACAGTTGATCATTTGTAGACCCCAAACGCTGACATGTCCTTTGATTCTTCTGTTTCATTATCCCTGCTCATCCCCTCTGCCTCCATTTCTCTAGGTGTGTGAGGGTAATTGGCACTGTTTCTTTAATTAAAATGAAGGCTAATTGTAGCAAATGTTCCTGGGCCTGTGATTTTCCCATCACAATCCAGAGCCTCAAAGAAAGAGGAAAACTGGGGGGGAACGAGCACGCTAGAATGAAATGACCACAAAATTGAAGATTGTCAACGCAATCTGCCGCAAGTAGTTCCTGCTCTTGAATTTGAGGTCAGTTGTGTCAGGCCTGAGGGCAGCTGTATATAGAAAATGAGGGTGGGATGTTTGCTATACGCCCCCCTTTTGTGAAAATACAGGATTGTGTTTTACATTTCAAAAGGAACTCTCATACAACACCCTCTATTGTCGACTGCCTTAGAGACAGAAAACCTAACACCTTCCCATTCCCTGGGTTTTCTGGCGCAGTTTTAAAATATAAAATTAAAATGAGTCGTTGGTAATACTCCTAGAAGTGCATGTCTTTGCTTGGGTGGCAATGAATGACAACGTTTATTTCTAAAATTTAATTACATTTAATGTAATATTTTCAGAATCTAAACTTGAGAGTTGAAGACTGTGTCAATGTAGTCTTCCCAAGGTCCCGTTCAGACTGCAGGCACGACGGATTTCCTTCCATATCCAATTTTTAGGGCTGAATGTTCACACTGTTTTAAGCGTGTCCAAATGCGATCTGGCTCTCTTTAGACTAGGCCACATTATCGGCCGATCTGAAAGGTAGCTGTAACAACAACGTTTGGGAGGTGTCATCATTCAGTGCGCGTAATATGTGAGGTCATGTACTTGCGACGACAGCAACAACAAGAACGACAAGCATGAAGTTCTGCTACCTTAGCATATTGGTGATATCACTGTCTGGTAGAGGTGGAGAAAATCTCACATACACCAAACATTGACAAATTTTTCTTCCATTTTTTACTGCTCTGTAAATTGCGACGCTCTTCCTTCTGGCGCCTTGCTCTTGCATCACGGTCCGCCATATCCAATTGGAGTGTTTGGAGCTGTTCAGATTGAAGATGCCTCTGTCACTATCCGACATGAAACTACCTCCTGAATGTGGTTTCAGTCCGTCCCGAAAAAATTTCATGTGTTAAGGGACTGTTCAGACTATAAATGCGATATCAATCTGGATGGGATAAAAATCAGATGTAAGTGACTAGTCTGAACAAGGCCCAAGTGTCTCCTAATGTGGACATTTGTACTGTAATTACTCTACACTTGTTTGTTTGGAGTGGTAAATGCAGCCAGATGACGAATTGTTATTGTTGTTGCATTTTTTAGCATTGGGGCAATTTTCCAGGAGGTGGGTGGCCGCCGCTGTTGAAAGAATGTAGAGGAAATGCCAGCTTCCTCTAACAGGGCTTAAGTCTGAGTCTACTTCAGCGACAGGCAAGGCCATGCATGCACATAGTCAACACACTCACACATCCTGTCTCATAAACCTTAACGATAGAGCACAATAAACAGTGATTACCATGCCGGGGTGGGCTCTCTCCCTAAAAATCATCTCCATATGAAACAGAGTCAGGTGTGCATATGAAAGAGTGAGACGGGGCAGTCTCCAAACAGAAGTGTTATGAAGGTGTTTTTTGAATTGTGCCAGCTTGAACTCGAGGCAAACTAAATGCAGGGAAAGCACCTTCGTGAATTTTGTCAGCTAATTATCCTTCTCAACCACCTCTCCTCTTTTTCCCTGCTCCCTTCAGACGGTCCTTTGTTCCTCTTTATCCTCTGCGATTGCTGTTATTAAGCCGGTGAGACTCTGCAGTTTTGAATTGGTGGAGGGTGAGAAGCATTTCTACATGTGATGATGTGTGGTATACAGGGTTGAGGAGTCTCTAATTAGAACTCAAATTCACCTCTTGGTGTGATGGAGTGATGAACCTGCTGTATGTGCAGCCTGGACAATTAGCCATGTGAAATAATTTATTTCATACAGACAGCATGTGATGGGATTCAGGTAGATCTTGATGCAAGGCATTGTGTGTGTGTGTGTGTGTGTGTGTGTGTGTGTGTGTGTGTGTGTGTGTGTGTGTGTGTGTGTGTGTGTGTGTGTGTGTGTGTGTGTGTGTGTGTGTGTGTGTGTGTGTGTGTGTGTGAGCGTGTTGAAATTAATTCAATTAGCAGGAGTGTGATTGGGCAATCATTGAAATCATTATGGGAAAATGAGATAAAGAATCAGATATTTATAGATGACAGCAACTCTTTTTAAGTGTGTGTTCTATGACTGTTTGTTTTTTTGTATTAAATTGTGCAACAGTTAATCATGTTCCTAATCTAAAGGGTGGAAAGCAGCAGGGATAGTTTTTTAATACACACTTATCAAAGCAATATGTGGTTTTACTGCATTATCGTGTTAATTCATCCTCTTAATATTTCCTCGTAGAATGTGGGATGTTAGTTCATTACAAGTGAGGCTGAAGTAGAAAGTTAATATCTCCATTTGGCACAAAAACAACACTGATAGCATAAACAATGTGCTTAGTTTGTCCAAGCATCATGCATGTTCCATTTTAGGGGTCAAGTGCTGTGCAGCTATGTCAGAACCAAAGTCACATTTATTGAGCTGAATAGACCACACAGAATTCACTGCAGTTAAACGTCCATTAGTGGCATCCGTCTGTTAAAAGCTGCGAGTCCAGCTTGTCGTCTCTGGAGGAAGCGTGAGGCAGACTGTGCCTTATATCACACTGGTTTATATGTGCCTTGAGATGTATTTCATTGCAATGTGGGCTGGTGTTAAATATGATTGCCTCACACCTTACAGAAGATCACAGAGATTAGTGACTGTAGGTGTTGCATTTATTTCTGTGAAGTACTACCAGCGTTGGTGTTGTGCAAAATGTGTGCACAGTGCAAAAGGAGACCCCAGCAGTATCTCCTTTATATATATATATATATATATATATATATATATATATATATATATATATATATATATATATAATATATATGGTTGTTGGAATGCTACTACACGAGTAATCCCAGAGAGAGGGGATATATGGGGCGGATGTGAGATCAATGGATGCTTCAAAACCCACAATCAAGGCTAACAAAGAAACCGCTGTTAGCCCAGTGTTCCAACATCCGTAACCGAAAACTGCTGTCACAACTAGAAATCGATGAAGTACTACAACAATGCTACGGCAAGGGGGAGCCAGGACGCCAGGTCAGTGGGGGGATATCACCACCCCCACAATCCGAGATTGGGTACCAAGCCCCACGAGAAATACACAGCCTCAATACAAGAGCTGCTGACCTGAGAAGGAAGATCGTGACCCAAATGGAAACCTGGAGCCTCCGACAAATACCGAAGCTAAGTTGTCAAGTACCTTCAGAAGATCTGCTAGAAGATGTGAATGCTGCAATAAGAACCATCCCCACAGGGAACATAACTGAGACCAACAAGCTGATCCACAGTACAGCAACAAGAGTTGGTCAGCACCGGGCCCGGATATGATCCATACATACTGGCTAAAGAAGCTGACAGCACTCCATGAGCGTCTAGCAGCACAGATGAACCAGCTGCTAAGGGATGGGACGCACCCAGAATGGTTGACTGAAGGCAGGACAGTCCTGATCATGAAAGACCCACAGAAGGAATCTTCCCCGTCCAACTACCGGCCAATAACCTGTCTCAGTACAACATGGAAGCTCCTGTCAGGCATCATGGCGGCTAAGATGAGTAGGCACATGGATCAATATATGAGCGGGGCACAGAAAGGAGTTGGTAGTAACACCAGGGGAGCCAAGCACCAGCTACTGGTGGACAGAGCAGTACACAGAGACTGTAAGAATAGGCAGACCAACTTGTGCACCACCTGGATAGATTACCAGAAAGCCTACGACTCAATGCCACACACGTGGATACTGGAATGTCTGGAACTGTATAAGATCAACAGGACACTAAGAGCCTTCATCAAGAACTCAATGGGGAAGTGGAAGACAACCATGGAGACTAACTCCTAGTCAATTGCCCAAGTTAACATCAAGTGCGGCATATACCAAGGGGATGCACTATCACCACTGCTGTTCTGCATAGGCCTGAACCCCCTCAGTCACATCATCACAAAGAGCGGCTACGGATACCGATTCCGAAGTGGGACAACAATCAGCCATCTCCTCTACATGGATGACATCAAGCTGTATGCCAGGAATAAGCGAGAAATTGACTCACTGATCTACACCACCAGGATCTACAGCGACGACATAGGGATGTCATTCGGATTAGACAAATGTGGCCGGATGGTATCAAGAAGAGGCAAGATGATCAGAACTGAAGGGGTTGACCTACCAGGGGGCAGGATAGAAGACATCAAGGACAGCTACAAATACCTTGGAATCCCACAAGCTAATGGCAACCATGAGGAGGCCGCAAGGAAGTCATCCACAGCCAAATGCCTCCAGAGTCCAGAGCAAGTCCTGAGAAGTCAGCTGAATGGCAAGAACAAGATTCGAGCCATCAACATGTATGCACTCCCTGTCATCAGATACCCCGCTGGGATCATAAGCTGGCCAAAGGAGGAGATAGAAGCCACAGACATCAAGACGAGAAAGCTCCTCACCATGCATGGAGGGTTTCACCCCAAGTCCAGCATCCTGAGGCTGTACACTAAGCGGAAAGAGGGAGGCCAAGGACTAGTGAGCATCAGGGCCACTGTCCAGGTTGAGACATCAAAAATCCAAGAGTACATCAGGAAGATGGCCCCAACACATTAACTGCTCAGTGAATGCCTTAGACAGCAGAAACCTGAGGAGGAAGAGGAGGAGGAGGAGAAAACATGGAGGGACAAGCCCCTACACGGCATGTACCACCGTCAGATAGAGGAAGTGGCTGATATCAAGAAGACCTACCAATGGCTGAATAAAGCTGGACTGATAGACTGCACAGAGGCACTGATCATGGCAGCACAAGAACAGGCCCTAAGTACAAGGGCAATAGAGGCCAATATCTACCACAGTAGATCTGACCCAAGGTGCAGGCTATGTAAAGAAGCCCCAGAGTCAGTCCAGCATGTGGTAGCAGGGTGTAAGATGCTTGCCAGCTCAGCATACATGGAAAGGCACAACCAAGTAGCTGTGATAGTGTACAGGAACATCTGTACCCAGTATGGACTAGAAGTACCCAAATCCCAATGGGACATACCACCGAAGGTGGTTGAGAACGGCAAGGCTAAGATCCTGTGGGACTTCAGCTTCCAGACCGACAAACAGCTGCTGGCTAACAAACTGGACATAGTGGTGATGGACAAAGAGCAGAAGAGAGCAGTGTTGATAGATGTGGCGATTCCAGCTGACGCCAACATCAGGAAGAAGGAACATGAAAAGATTTAGAAATATCAAGGGTTGAAAGAACAGCTGGAATAGATGTGGAAGGTCAAGGTTAGTGTGGTCCCCGTGGTAGTAGGAGCACTTGGGGCAGTGACCCCCAAACTGGAAGAGTGGCTCCATCAGATTCCTGGAACAACATCTGAAGCCTCAGTCCAGAAGAGCGCAGTCCTAGGAACAGCTAAGATACTGCGCCTAACCCTCAGACTCCCAGGCCTCTGGTAGAGGACCCGAGCTTGAGGATGACACACAGATACCACCCCACAAGGGTAAGAGGGACATTTTTGTTATGTGTGTGTGTGTGTGTGTGTGTGTGTGTGTGTGTGTGTGTGTGTGTGTGTATATACCGTATTTTCTGCACTATAAGGCGCGCCTAGAAGGCGCACCTAAAAGCCTAAAATTTTCTCATAAACCCATAGTGCGCCTAATAATCCGGTGGGTCTTATATATGGATTAAAATTCATATTAATATTGGTTAAAAACATGATCGCTGAAAACAAGCCGGCAGTCTGGCCGCCAGTCATGCCGCACCAGAGGAGCACCCTCACAAGGCACTCGGGCCCACGCCCCCTAACAACGGTAGTCAAGGGGCGTCACCGAAGTCCCGGCTCTGACTGAGCTGCTCTCAGACGGTAGAGCAGACTGTAGGAACACTGGTGATTACGTAGCAAAACATAAGAAACTTTCAACAATTCTATTAATAAAGTTTGACTGATTGACTGATCTCAGTATTTCCTAACTATTTGGCGTCGGAAATAACCCACTTTAAACTTAATTGGTCTTAAAAATGCCATTGTGCTGGAATCTAGTGACGGTCCATTCTATTAGTCTGTGGAAACACACGGAGACCCTGGCATAAAGGTGAATGAAAGACCCTCAAAGCTGAACTTCCAGCCTTTTCTGAAATTCCAAGAGCAGAGTCACTGCTAGACAAAGGTGCCAACGGGCGTGCTGCATTGATTTACAAATGTAGTTGATATCTCTGGGCGGGCGGTGGAGGGGCGCATTCAGGCTTGTGTATTGTCTGCAGCGACGTGCTTTGAGATTCACGGCGGTGAGACACCGACGTTAAAGTCAGTTCTAGGCGTAAAACAGCATCACATTTGACAGTAAATTAGCAGCCTGACATCAAAAACTAGTTAAAAAATTGTTTAGGACACACAGCAGCAAATAGCTGCACCTCACCTCCGACTGGACTACCGATCGATCAAAATGATATTTAATTAATAAACAAATACGAATGTCGGAGCTTAAATATCTGCTTCGAATTTCAGATCAGGAAATAATCCGCTCTGTTCGCACTGACTGCACTCGTAATGAATTTAACCACTTTTTAATGTCAAGTTTTTTAATATGTGTGTTGACTTCTTTCAAAGATTGCAAAGTGATCAAGTGATCAGGTTTCCTTGATGAGGCTCAGAATGGCTTATTGACATAACAATAGGGGCCATTCAAAGGTAGTCAGGAAGTCATGAATGCAATCATTACTGCCTGAGCAGCGCGGCTCTATCTACTGGACGGATTGCGCAACTACAGCCGCTGCAGTTGGTCAAATAAATTTTATTTATTTTTATTGTGTGCGCCTTATAATCCGTTGCGCCTCATAGTGTGGAAAATACTGCATATATATATATATATATATATATATATATGAAAAAAAAATATATATATAGATGAAAACAAACACACAGACACACATAATATATATATATATATATATATATATATATATATATATATATATATATATATATATATATGTGTGTGTCTGTGTGTTTGTTTTCATCCTGTGGACCCACCACCTGCAGGGCAGACCGATGGGGTCAGGTGCGCTGCCATATGGGTGGCAGTGACAACAGGGGGTCACGACGGACCAGACCCAGGCGGCAGAAGCTGGCTTTGGGGACGTGGAATGTCACCTCACTGGCGGGGAAGGAGCCGGATCTTGTGTTGGAGGTGGAGCGCTACCAGTTGAATCTGGCGGGGCTTACCTCCACGCATAGCCTCGTTTCTGGAAACTCCTGGATCCACCTTGTTTTACTCCGGAGTTGCGTCAGGCGTGAGGTGCAGGGTGGGTGTGGGGATACTCACAAGCCCCCGGCTGAGCGCCGCTGTGTTGGAGTTTACCCCGATGAATGAGAGGGTCGCTTCCCTGTGCCTTAAGGCTGTGACTTAAGGTAACTCTGACTGTTATTTGTGCATATGCACCAAATATCAGTTCAGAGTATTCGGCCTTCTTGGGGTCCCTAAATGGGGTCCTTGAAGGGATCCCTGCAGGGGACTCCATTGTTCTCCTCGGGGACTTCAATGTACACGTCGGCAATGATGGAGACACTTGGAGGGGCGTGATTGGGAGAAATGGCCTCCCTGATCTAAACCCGAGCGGTGGTATGTTGTTGGACTTCTGTGCTAGTCAGGGATTGTTCATAACAAACACCATGTTCGAACACAAGGATGCTCACAAGTGTACTTGGTACCAGAGCACCCTGGGTCAGAGGTCAATGATTGATCTTGTGATCGTATCATCTGACCTTCGACCGTGTGTTTTGGTCACTCGGGTGAAGAGAGGGGCAGAGCTGTCAATTGATCACCATCTGGTGTTGAGTTGGGTCTGTTGGCGGAGGAAACCTTTGGATAGACCTGGTAAGCCCAAACGAGTAGTGCGGGTGAACTGGGAACGTCTGGAGGAGGACTCGGTCAGCGAGGCCTTCAACTCACACTTCCGAAGGAGCTTCTCGTGCACCCCTGTGGAGGCTGGGGGCATTGAACCTGAATGGTCGATGTTCAAAGCTTCCATCGCTGAAGCTGCAGCTGAGAGCTGTGGTTTCAAGGTCTTGGGTGCCTCAAAGGGCGTAACCCTCGAACACTGTGGTCGACCCTGGTGGTCAGGGAAGCCGTCCGACTGAAGAAGGAGGCCTTCAGGGGCATGTCGTCCCTGGGGACTCCTGAAGCAGTTGCAGGGTACCGACAGGCCAAAAAGACTGCAGCCTCGGCTGTGATGGAGGCAAACAGAGGGTGTGGTTGGAGTTTGGAGAGGCCACGGAGGACTATCGGACGGCACCAAAGTGGTTCTGGAGGACTGTCCGACACCTCAGGAGGGGGAAATGGGGGACCATCCAAGCTGTATACAGCAAAGATGGGACACTGTTGCGTTCGGGTTCTCGACAGTAAGTTGGACTTGTTCCGAGTAGCTGTTGGCCTTCGCCAGGGCTGCGCTTTATCACCAATTCTGTATGTGATTTTCATGGACAGGATATCGAGGCGTAGTCGTGGTGAGGAGGCTTTACAGTTTGGTGGCTTGAGGATTGCATCGCTGCTTTTTGCAGATGATGTGGTCCTGTTTGCGTCATCAGCCTGTGACCTGCAGCACTCACTGGTCCGGTTTGCAGCCGAGTGTGAAGCGGCAGAGATGAGGATTAGCACTTCCAAATCTGAGGCCATGGTCCTCAGCAGGAAACCGGTGGACTGCCTTCTCCGAGTGGGGAATGAGGTCCTTCCACAAGTGAAGGAGTTTAAGTATCTTGGGGTCCTTTTCACGAGTGAGGGAACAATGGAGCTTGAGATTGGACGGAGAATTGGGGCAGCAGGAGCGGTATTGCAGTCGCTTTACCGCACTGTTGTCACAAAGAGGGAGCTAAGCTGAGAGGCGAAGCTCTCCATCTACCGTTTAGTCTTCATTCCTACCCTCACCTATGGTCATGAGCGATGGGTCATGACCAGAAGAACAAGATCGCGGATACAAGCGGCTGAAATGGGCTTTCTCAGGCGGATAGCTGCTGTCTCCCTTAGAGATAGGGTGAGAAACACTGCTGTTTGCGAGGGGCTCAGAGTAGATCCGCTGCTGCTTCACGTGGAAAGGAGACAGTTGAGGTGGTTTGGGCATCTGGTGCGGATGCCTCCGGGACGCCTCCCTAGGGAGGTGTTTCTGGCACGTCCAGCTGGGAGGAGACCTCGGGGCAGACCCAGGACCAGATGGAGGGATTACAGTATATCCCAACACTGGCCTGGGAACGCCTTGGGATCCCCCAGTCAGAGCTGGTGGATGTGGACGGGGAAAGGGAAGTTTGGGGCTCCCTGTTGAAGCTGCTGCCCTCGCGACCCGACTACGGATAAGCGGTGGAAGATGGATGGATGGATGTATATACATGTGTGTGTGTGTCTGTATGTATATGTATATACATACAGACCCCCCCCCCTTTGTCGCGGGGGGGGGTAGGGGGGATACCCCCAACAGGGAGGGTACGAGGGGCCTCCCTCGGGAAATTTTTTAGAAAATTGGGTTGTTTTCCTGCATTCTGAGGGCCAAATCTTCTGTTCAGTTTACCTGCAAAAATACACTAAAGTCAACAGTTCAAGCTTAACTATCTTTATTTCTATCCTACCTTATGCAGGTATAAATGTGAGATTCAACAATTGAAAACTTGCATTCACTATTTGAAGATACAGACATACAAAATATTACTCAATGTTTACTTGTAAGTTTTACTTGGACTATAAGACATTTAACTTTGACCACCACCAAAACCATTGGTATGCCATAGTTTAGTTTAGTTTTTTTAATTCTATAATATGATTTTTCATTTCAATTTAAAAAGGCATGAAAAATAGCAAATGAGGTGAATACATACATCGCTGGTTATTCCTGCCGGTCATAGGGATTAAAGTCTAAGACTACAAAAAAGTATTGATAATATCTTTCATTTACCTTCTGATTGGTCTGTCACCACTCCTACCCCCTCTCAGCATTCACCATTTGTTGTTCAATTAGAATTTTAACGCAAAATCTACTATAAAACACTGGATTCTTAATTTCTTTCAATCGATCATCCTCACCTTGTCGTACACCAATTTGTGGGTTTAGCTTGTAAAAATAGAATAATTTTGTTTTTTTCATTGGACGAAAGGTCATGACTCGAGTGCATATTTAATGATCGGGAATGTTTGGGTCACTTCGGCTATTTCCGTCGGCATGCGGAAATAGCGGCACTAACGGAAATAGCGGCGCTAGCGGAAATAGCGGCGCTAGCGGAAATAGCGGCGCTAGCGGAAATAGCGGCGCTAGCGAGCGAAAATGTTGTAAGTTTTAGCCTTTTTTATGTAAAAATAAGAACGCCACTGAGGCTACACAGTCTAAAAACCTTGCAGCCAATCTGGAATTTTCTTCGCCTATGGCGAAGTGGCGAATGGCTAGCGCAAGCCCAGATATGTAGGGTAGGATGTGCAAAGGAATTGGCCCCCTGTTCTCTCAGCTCAGCTAACCGACTCCAGAAGTTCCCTGATGACTTCTGAATGATCCAATGTTGAAGTAAATAACTAAGCAATGACAGAGTGCATCTGTGTGGCATTTGGTCTGACATTTGCACGTCCTACTTTTCAGTTTTTTATTTGTAAACACGATATTAAATGTTGAATAAATTTTCAGTTAGCTTTCTTTAAGTTTGAAGACTGAAATGTGGAAAAATGTCAAAAAGTTCTTGGGGGGCTATATATATATATATATATATATATATATATATATATATATATATATATATATATATATATATATATATATATATATATATATATATATATGGCCCCCCAAGAACTTTTTGACATTTAGCCACATTTCAGGCTTCAAATATATATATATATATATATATATATATAGAGTCATTCATCTATTTTCCACTGCTCGTTCCATTGATGGTGGGTCGTAGGGATAGCTGGAGCTGTATAAATGAACTGTGTGTGTGTGTTTGTGTGTGTGTGTGTGTGTGTGTGTGTGTCACGTCAAAAAATTCCAACAACATTAGCAGAACTTCCTCACAACTTCCAGCCAGCTCTCCAGAAGCCAAATAAATTCTTTTTAGAACAATAAAAGTCAAAGGACATCAGGAACATCTCACATATGTTAAAGTGCAATAACATCTGTTTGGAAGATCCTGTTTAAAACGTCTGAAAGGCACAACACCTTTGTTATACAGTATGTATGTCCTGTTATTACTCTTGGTGTTCATAAAGATGTACTTCTCTTGGGCTGCATTCAGACTGTAGACAAGATTCCAATCAGATTTCCTTTCATATCTGATTTTTAGGGCTGACTGATCACACTGTTTTTAGAAAGTGTCAAAATGGAATCTTGCTGTGTTTGGACAGATATTTGCTGATCTGACAGGTTGTAGTAGCAACAACATCAGAATGGAGGCATTGTCCACTCACCGTAACGTGGTCTTGCATCGGTAGCGTGACGCCATGGACAGTCAAACCGATCGGTGTGTTTGGAGCTGTTCAGACTGAAACACATCTGTCCCAATTGAAAGTTGGTTTCAATCCATCCTGCAAAAATGGGATTTTATGTGGTATGTGACTGTTCAAACTATATACATCTGTCCACTTTCAATCTGGATGGGCTACAAATTGGAATTTGGCTGCCAGTCTGAATGCAGCCTGAGCTGCTCAACAAACATAATCACTGTAAAGATTTTAACCATTATTATTTTTTAAATTGACACTATTTAAGTTAAGATAGAAGTGGTGAATCTTGTAAATAAAAAAAAATTACATTTCAGACAGATTCAAAACCAGTTTGTCCTTTCTGAGCATTTAAAGTGAAGTAGTCTTTGGGTCACTTTCCAGTTTTTCAGGAATGCCATTAATCAAATTTTGCTCTGTTTAAAATAATTTCAATAATCGTTTTAATGAATGTGTGACTGTTTTCTTAAAATAAGTCAAACAGGAAACCACCAGTAAAGAGCACATAATAAAGCTTCATTGGTTAAAAATAAAAACCTGACAGAAAATTAGGAAATGCTTCCAATTGTAATGCAGTGAGGGATTAGGTTTTATATTTCTGTGCTTGCAGTTTATATTAATAGGGTTATAGGATGCCTGTCTTTACTGTTGAGTCATATACCAGAAGCCAAATTTAACAAAACATCTTAATAACCTTGATGATAAACTTGCACTGAAACCCATTTCCTTCAGAATCTATTTTCATGCAGGTGCTCCTTTGATCATGGCACTCAGGAGAGCCACATTAAATCCTGTTTATTGGTAAAACCAAACTGCCTTAGCCTTGAGATGAGCTTCTTCAGGGAGCAAATAGGGCTCAAACCGATCTGTGACAGAGCCTTCATCCCATCAGTATACACACTGGTTCAGTAGAGACAGCTGGGGGAGAAAAGATGAATGAAAAGACGTACCTTCACCCTAAGCTAAGGCTGGAGCAGGGAACATGCAGTTCAGGTCCCACATTGTATTGAGACAGTGAATCATAGCAGAGCAGCTCAGAGTCATCTCTGGCAGCCGGCCTCTCCAAAGATTACAAAAACGAAATCTATTCCAATCATAGGTTGTCACGTGTATGATCTGAAGCTTTATGTATGCGTGTCGGTGTCAGGGTTTCAATGCATGCCTCTCTTGTTCCAACGAAGACCCAGTTCAGTCCAACCGCAGGCGTGACCTGTCTCTGGGAACAAGAGTGACACGGTCGAGGGGATTAAAAACAAACTTGTGAAGAACGGTTTTAGGTTAGTGGGAACATTTGTGGTGAGGTACTCACTGGTGAACCACGCCATCCACCTTAAGCCCAGTGTGATCCATGAGAGCTCTATGTATGTTCACTGTAATTTTAATTTCATCTCTGCATTCTCTGAAAGTCTCAAACCTGTCATTTCATGTTGTCAGTGATATTCTTTTCTATTTCTCTCACAGAAGTATTGATGAACACTAAGACAGAGACGGCCGATCTCAAATGGACTGTCTTCCCAAATACCAGACCTGAAGTGAGTAACCGCAGCTTCAACATGATCTTTATTACAAACACAGACCCTCTGATGACTGGGGATCTTTGGCTTTCAGCTGTGCCTTTGTTACATGGGATATAAAGGAGTTTCCTTATATGGCAGGTAACTGACAGAATAATGCAAACTGCAAAGTATATTAGAAGCAGATGCTTTTTGATACATCCCATCAACCTCAGAGTTGAAGCCCCTGGCAGCCCACAGTTTCAGATGCTGAAGCCAGAAAAAGACATATTTGTAATTAGATCAACTGAGGGGTTGTTGCTAAGGTATTTTTTGCAATTGATCAAAATTACAGATACGTGTCAACCATGATAGTCCCTGCACATCCACAGACTTGAGGTACTCGGGGCGAATCTCATCCACCCCCGGTGCTTTGTCACCGAGGAGTTTGGCAACCACCTCGGTGATTTCAGCTTGGGTGATGAAGGAGTCCACCTCTGAGACCTCAGCCTCTGTTTCCTCTATGTAAGACATGGTGGTGGGATTGAGGAGATCCTCGAAGTATTCTTTCCACCGCCCGACAATATTCTCAGTTGAGGTCAGCAGCTCTCCGCCTCTATTGAAAACAGTGTTGGCTGTGCACTGCTTTCCCCTCCTGAGGCGCCAAATGGTTTACCAGAATTTCTTCAAGGCTGACCGCTAGTCTTCCTCCATGGCCTCCACGAACTCCTCCCAGACCTGAGTTTTTGCCTCCGTGACTACTCGAGCTGCAGTACACCTGGCCTGCCCGTACCTGTCAGCTGCCTCCGGAGTCCCACAATTCAACAAGATTTGATAGGACTCCTTCTTCAGCTTGACAGCATCCCTTACTTCTGGTGTCCACCACCGGGGGTTACCACCGCGACAGGCACCAGAGACCTTGCGACCACAGCTCCGAGCAGCCGCTTCGACAATGGAGGTGGACATCATGGTCCACTCTGACTCAATGTCACCAGCCTCCTGTGGGATCTGGGAGAAGCTCTCCCAGAAGTGGGAGTTGAAGACCTCACTGACAGAGGGTTCTGCCAAATGTTCCCAACAGACTCTCAAAACACATTTGGGCCTGCCGAGTCTGTCTGGTCCCCTGCTCTGCCAGCTGTCAAACTCACCACCAGGTGGTGATCGGTTGACAGCTCTGCCCCCTCTCTTCACCTGAGTGTCCAACACTAGGAGGTCTGACGATACGACAAAGTTGATCATCGATCTCCAACCTAGGGTGTCCTGGTGCCATGTGCACTTATGGACATTCCTGTGGTTGAACAAGGTGTTTGTTATGGACAAACTGTGACTAGCACAGAGGTCCAATAACAGAACACCACTCATGTTCAGATCGGGGAGGACGTTCATCCCAATCATAGTCATAGTCTATGATAGTCATAATCCCAATCCAGGTCTCACTGTCATTGCCCATGTGAGCGTTGAAGTTCCCAAGGAGAACAATGGAGTCCCCAGTCAGAGCACTATTCAGTACCCCTCCCAGTTACTCCAAGAAGGGGGGGTAATCCGCACTGCCATTTGGCCCGTAGGCTGGAGACCGTGAGACACCTGTCCCCAACCCGAATGTGCAGGGATGCGACCGTCTCATTCACCCGGATGAACTCCATCATATGACAGCTGAGCTGTGGGGCTACAAGCAAGCCTACACCAGCCCACCGCCTCTCACCTTGAACAACACCAGAAAAGTGGAGAGTCCAGCCCCTCTCAAGGGTTTGGGTTCCAGAACCTAAGCTGTGGGTGGAGTTGAGCCCAACTATATCTAGTCGGTACCTCTTAATTAACCTCCCTCACAAGCTCTGGCTCCTGTCCTCCCAGTGAGGTAACATTCCATGTCCCTAGAGCTAGACTCTTTGTCTGGGGATTGGGTCGTCGAGCCCCATGCTGACGACTGCCACCCAATCCACACTGCACCCGTCCCCTACGGTCTCCTTGGCGGGTGGTGAGTCCACCGGATGTTGGGCCCACGTCGTCCTTTCGAGCTGAGCACGGCCGGGCCCTGTGGGCAGAGGCCCGACCACCAGGCTCTCGCATACGAGCCCCAATGGGGCCCCACCCTGGCCTGGCTCCAGGGTGGGGCTCCGGTTGCGCCATACCGGGTGACGTCACGGTCCTTGATGTTTTTCTTGCCATAGGGGTTTTTGTACTGTTCTTTGTCTGGCCCATCACCCAGGACCTGTTTGCCAAGGGAGACCCTAGCAGGAGCATAATGCCCCTGACAACATAGCTCCTGGGATCATTCGGGCACTCAAACGCCCCCACCACGATAAGGTGGCAGCTCTCGAAGGAGACATCGCATGGCAGTCGGGGACAGTACCTCTGGATTGGCAGACCGGGGCGGGGGTCCCTCTTTTCAAAAAGGGGGACTGGAGTGTGTGTTCCAACTATTAGGGGATCACACTCCTCAACCTCTCGGGGAAAGTCTACTTCAGGGTACTGGAGAGGAGGATTAGACCTATAGTCGAACCGTGGATTCAGGAGGGACAATGCAGTTTTCGTCCCGGTCGCGGAACACTGGACCAGCTCTGCACTCTCTATCGGGTGCTTGAGGGTTCATGGGAGTTTTCCCAACCAGTCCACATGTGTTTTGTGGATCTGGAGAAGGCATTCGATCGTGTCCCTCATGGTATCTTGTAGGGAGTGCTTCGGTAATATGGGGTTTGCGGCAGGACTGTCAGCCCTCAGCAAAGGGCCTGTATGACCGAAGCCAGAGCTTGGTTCGCAATGCCGTCAGTAAGTCAGACCTGTTCCAGGTGCACGTTGGACTTCAGCAGGGCTGCCCTCTATCACCGGTTCTGTTCATAATTTTTATGAACACAATTTCTAGGTGCAGTCTGGATCTGGAGGGAGTCCGGTTTGGGGACCAAGGGATTTCATCTCTGCTTTTTGCAGTCAATGTTGTCCTGTTGGCCTCATCAAACCTTGACCTTCAGCATGCACTGGGAAGGTTTGCAGCTGAGTGGGACGCGAGTGGGATGAGGATCAGCACCTCTAAAACCGAAGCCATGGTTCTCAACCGGAAAAGGGCGGTGTGCCCTCTTCAGGTCGGTGGAGAGTCTTTGTCCCAAGTAGAGGAGTGTAAGTATCTTGGAGCCTTGTTCACGAGTGAGGGAAGGATGGAGCGTGAGATTGACTGACAGATCGGTGCAGCCTCTGCAGTAATGCAGTCGCTTTATAGGTCTGTCATGGTGAAGAAGGAGCTGAGTCGCAAGACGAAGCTCTCAATTTACTGGTCAATCTACTTTCCTACTCTCACCTGTGGTCATGAGCTTTGTGCATGATCGAAAGGACAAGATCCCAGATACAAGCGGCTTAAATGAATTTCCTCCGTAGAGTGGCTGGGCGCAGCCTTAGAGATAGGGTGAGGAGCTCAGTCACCAAGGAGGAGCTCGGAATAGAGCCGCTGCTCCTCCATCTCAAGCGGAGCCAGCTGAGGTGGCGCGGGCATCTGTTTCGTATGCCTCCTGGACACTTCCCTGGGGAGGTTTTCTGGGCATGTCCTACCGAGAGGAGACCTCAAGGAAGACCTACGACACGCTGGAGGGACTATGTCTCTCAGCTGGCCTGGGAACGCCTCTGGTTCCGCCTGGAGGAGCTGGAGGAGGTGTCTGGGGAGAGGGAAGTATGGGCATCCCTGCTGAGACTGTTCCCCTGCGACCCGGCCCCGGATAAGCGGTTGAAGATGGATGGATGGATGGATGATCAAAATTACTCATCTTGCGAATGTCTCCAATGGAAGACGGTTGCTGGGAAGGAGATCTCTCGAATTGGATAGAACTATTCAACTGCTATTTCTTTGCAGTTCGACCACCAATCAGTAACTTAAGCAGTTTATCCAAAACATGAAAAGAAAACAGTAATTCTAAACAATAATCTTGTCAATAGTAATGTGCAGCGACAGGGAGAGCTTCTTGCATCAAAAATGATTTAAAAAGCTTCATATGCAGCTATCAATTTCCAGCATTAGAAGGTTATAGTAGATATTTTCGGCAACTTCCAAACCTGCCATTTATAAATTCTGGTATATAATTTTCACAAAGCTGAACACACCGTCGCTCAAGGTAAGTTGATGCGATTTTTAGAAGATGACCAGGTAAAGTTCATAGGAAAGATAAATAATGTTTTTTTTTGTGGCTAAAATTTCTGATATTATCATTTTTAAATAGCAATTGCTCAGGGTTGTCCCACTGCTACGTTTTTACACATGTGGAATGTGAGTCACACATTGTGTGTGTTTGTGTATCAACAGATTTATCAACGTCACTGGACCTCTTGTTTAACACGGCGGACCCGGGTTCAAGTCCCGCTCTGTCCGGAGTTCGCATGCTCTCTCCGTGTCTGCGTGGGTTCTCTCCGGGTTCTCCGGCTTCCTCCCACCTCCAAAAGCATGCGCTTCAGGTTGATTGGCCATTCCAAATTGCCCGTAGGAATGAGTGTGTGTGCATGGTTGTATGTCTGGCGTCGTGCCTGGAGTGTCCCCCGCCTCACGCCCTATGCCGCCGAGATAGGCTCCGGCTCCCCGTGACCTGCTGCGGCGGATACAGCGGTGGTGATCTGAAGATGACTGACTGACTGACATATCAGATGTGGCAACGGAACTGAATTTAAAAATGAACTAGTGGGAGAAACACAGTGATACTGAAGATGCTAATTGAGGGTTAATTCATCAGGGTGCCGCTGTCTGCTTAGCTGCTTCACTGGAAAGGCTCTGCTTACCTTAAAAATACAGAACATTCATCGATTCGGCTGATTGAAGCTGTCGTTTCATTGAAGCTGTTGTTTCAATTTGCCTGAGATGGAAAAAGTATCTGGTGTTAAACTGAAGCCTTCAGCTGTAGGATTGTTCAAATAGCAATGGATACCTATGGTTATGTTATATATGACGTGTCAATTACCTGACATTACACATCTTGGTCTCTGGTCAATGTTCCTACATCTCTCACATCACCTTCAAGGTGGGGCCTTTACACTTTCATCATACCTCACTGTTCTGTATAGACAAAACGTCTCAAATTAACAGCCATTGTTTCACCTTTGAATTGTTCATAACTAATTGTTCGTACGGATTGTTCATAACTAACACCATGTTCGAACACAAGGATGCTCACAAGTGTACCTGGTACCAGAGCACCCTGGGTCGAAAGTCAATGATTGATCTTGTGATCGTATCATCTGATCTTCGACCGTGTGTTTTGGACACTCGGGTGAAGAGAGGGGCAGAGCTGTCAACTGATCACCACCTGGTGGTGAGTTGGGTCCGTTGGCGGAGGAAACCTTTGGATAGACCTGGTAAGCCCAAACGAGTAGTGCGGGTGAACTGGGAACGTCTGGAGGAGGACTCAATTCACACCTCCGAAGGAGCTTCTCGTGCATCCCTGTGGAGGCTGGGGGCATTGAACCTGAATGGTCGATGTTCCTCTTTTTAAAAAGGGGGACCAGAGGGTGTGTGCCAATTACAGGGGCATCACACTCCTCAGCCTCCCTGGGAAAGTTTACTCCAAGGTGCTGGAAAGGAGGGTCCGGCCGATTGTCGAGCCTCAGATTGAGGAGGAACAATGTGGGTTCCGTCCTGGTCGTGGAACAACGGACCAGCTTTTTACTCTCACAGGGATCCTAGAGGGGGCTTGGGAGTATGCCCATCCAGTCTACATGTGTTTTGTGGACTTGGAGAAGGCATATGATCGTGTCCCCAGGGATATACTGTGGGAAATACTGCGGGAGTATGGAGTGAGGGGGCCTCTTCTCAGGGCCATCCAATCCCTGTACGCCCAAAGTGAGAGCTGCGTTCGGGTTCTCGGCAGTAAGTCGGACTTGTTCCGAGTAGCTGTTGGCCTTCGCCAGGGCTGCGCTTTATCACCAATTCTGTTTGTGATTTTCATGGACAGGATATCGAGGCGTAGTCGTGGTGAGGAGGCTTTATAGTTTGGTGGCCTGAGGATTGCATCACTGCTTTTTGCAGATGATGTGGTCCTGTTTGCGTCATCAGCCTGTGACCTGCAGCGCTCACTGGTCCGGTTTGCAGCCGAGTGTGAAGCGGCGGGGATGAGGATTAGCACCTCCAAATCTGAGGCCATGGTCCTCAGCAGGAAACCGGTGGACTGCCTTCTCCGAGTGGGGAATGAGGTCCTTCCACAAGTGAAGGAGTTTAAGTATCTTGGGGTCCTGTTCACGAGTGAGGGAACAATGGAGTGTGAGATTGGACGGAGAATTGGGGCAGCAGGAGCGGTATTGCAGTCGCTTTACCGCACTGTTGTCACAAAGAGGGAGCTAAGCCGAGAGGCAAAGCTCTCCATCTACCGTTCAATCTTCGTTCCTACCCTCACCTATGGTCATGAGCGATGGGTCATGACCGAAAGAACGAGATCGCGGATACAAGCAGCTGAAATGGTCTTTCTCAGGCGGATAGCTGGTGTCTCCCTTAGAGATAAGGTGAGAAACACTGCTGTTCGCGAGGGGCTCAGAGTAGAGCCGCTGCTCCTTCGCGTGGAAAGGAGTCAGTTGAGGTGGTTTGGGCATCTGGTGCGGATGCCTCTGGGACGCCTCCCTAGGGAGGTGTTTCTGGCACGTCCAGCTGGGAGGAGACCTCGGGGCAGACCCAGGACCAGGTGGAGGGATTATATCTCAACACTGGCCTGGGAACGCCTTGGGATCCCCCAGTCAGAGCTGGTGGATGTGGCCCGGGAAAGGGAAGTTTGGGGCTCCCTGTTGAAGCTGCTGCCCCCGCGACCCGATTCCGGATAAGCGGTGGAAGATGGATGGATGGATGGATGTTTCACCTTTGAGCCATCAGCACAGATCCATAGTTGCACGATTCAAAAGGCAGCTAGCAGGAGCAGCATTCAACTAAAAAAAGAAAGAAGAAAATAAAACAAAAATACCTTCAAATTGGAGAGATTGCCCAAAATTAGGGAGCTCCCTACCCTCAAAGCAAAAGACAGATCAGTCACCACGTAACAAGGACATTAAATTATGTTGTTGTCATGTTATTTGTTGTTCGCAAAGCGCTGTGTGAACATCAGCGTAGACACAGATACTTCTGTTTTGTATATAAATCACACTTCTTTTCCCTGTGACACACAGGCTTCTATTTAAATTTAAACCAGACTTGATTTCTTCAGTGTAAACAGACAAGGGTCTTCTTTGCGACACTATTGTGCAGTCTGTGTAAAAAGGATTTGTGTCTGTTTCATAGCATTCCTGTTGAGGCATCTATATTTGTATAGATTTTCCTGTTTTACACAATCAGAATCAGAAAATAGTTTATTTCCAGGTATAGTAAGGTTTTCCACACAAAGAACTTGACACGGTGTTGGTGCATTAAAAGGTGGAAGAGAAGCAATAAGGACTAATAAGGAATGAGGAATTAAAAAAAAATATTAACAACTTACATTAAGTTGAGATATATTATATATACCTGTATATATGTATGTATATATATATGTGTGTGTGTGTGTGTGTGTGTGTGTGTGTGTGTGTGTGTGTGTATTTACATAATGGGTTTTTTTTCCAAACTCAAATGACAGTAATTGGATATTTTAATCATCTATATTGCAGTAAATATTTTGTTCATAAAATGCATTCAGCCATAGGTTTTTGTTGATGAGGTGGGCAGTGATGCAAGCTGTGCTCTGTGTCATTCATTCAGACAAGTATCCTCACATCATCAGCATCTCAGTTTTAAAGATTTGCATATTTACATAACTGAGTATCAGAGCCTTGACTTCTGTGAATCCATTAAGTTCTACTCCGAATGTTAATTTCTCTGCTTGTTCCTGCTCTTCAGCACACAGCGATGTTGAACATGTGTGCTTTTGACTCAGAAGTCAGAAAACCCCACCACATTTAGTCATTTTTCTTTTTCCATAGTCTCCTCTACAGATGTAGATTTCTTCGGAACGGTTCCACTTCATGAATTTGTTCCTATATCCCTTCTGTTTTCCTACATTTTTGTGTAAAAGCATGCTTTAAGGGTGAGCGCTGTGTTTGTCCCAGATGCTGTTTGCAGTAGTGTGCTAGGTTTGACAAGTGAGACTTGTGTTCCCATGAGCTAGGTTGCAGCTCAGCAGGAGGAATGATTTATCAACCCAGATTCAAATTTGGGCTGGATAAAATCCACCGCAGGCCACATCTGTCCCATGGGCCTCAGAGAGGTGCACTATAGTAGAGGGCAAAGAATAGTAATTTTTATGATAAATGGGACCTTGAAGATGGTCCTGGTGAAAGCTTTTACAGCAGAATTCAATTCAGTAAAGGATCACAGGAAAGTTCTTTTAGTTCAAATGTCATTTTAACTTACAACTCGACAATCGTGTGTCTCCCTTGTCTGCCCTCAGTGGGAGGAAGTTAGCGGTTTAGATGAGGAGAAGAACAGCGTGAGGATTTATCAGATCTGCCAGATCAACAGTTCAACCAGCCACTGGCTGCGTAGTGGCTTCATCCTGCGACATGGAGCATCGCAGGTTTACGTGGAGCTACGGTTCACCATGATGGAGTGTTCGTCCAGGAGCACCAACCACCGCAACTGCAAGGAGACGTTCAATCTCTTCTACTACCAGGCAGACTCCAACGAGGCCACGTCCAGCTACCCACCCTGGATGGAGAACCCGTACACCAAGGTACTCACAATACAAGTCCTCATAATACAAGTCTTGCCTGCAGCACACAACATAAGTCATAGTCATAGGTGGTCAAGTGATGAAGTACAAATGTCCATGCATCATCTGTTACGGCATTCAACTTGCTTTCTTCTGAGATTCAAAAACTTATGGTTCTGAGTTTGGGGAGTTCTGCTGGTAGAAAATCTATGACTTTAATCTCTGCCCATAAGTTAGCAATGTTCCCCAAACATTCCACTCTAGTGGGAAATTCTTTACATATTTTGTGACTCTTATCCAGGTCCATTTTACTGTAAACTCACTAAATCCAAAATGGTTCTTCACTTTAGCGTTTGAGGAGGGAAGTTGTTATTGGATGGTTTTGTTTTGAGGGCACCAGCAGTTAAAGGCTCTACTGCTCTCACAGCTGAGTTATTCCCTTTTATTTCCATCAGTTTGTTAACAAAACCAAAAATAGATTTTTTGTAAACTGCGAGTCGATTAATAATTATCTGACCCTGTCTCAAAATGCATGTAATGTATTGAATGCCTGCATTTAAGAGCTTTGCCTTGGTAAAATTTCACTTGGCCTTTGAAAATCCCTGGATGACATCAGATTTTGCTGTTGAGGAAGATTTCCTCATTTAACATTACCACATTTATTGTAATCGATTGATCACTTACTGTTTTCTTTTTTATTGCCTAGAGTTGTAATTTAGATTATGAAATATTAGAAAATAAGAGAGAAAAATCACTCTCCCCATTTCAGATAGCTCGCAGTGATGCCTTTAATCTAAAGATTTTCCACTAAAGACATCCCCAACTTTGTAATGCTGCAGTCATGAAATATTCCGCTCTTTTGCTTTAAAATATTTGAAACAATTGAAACACTGAAATATTCAAAGAGTTTCAGATTGATTTTTGACTAATTTAAGCAACACAAATAATTTGTCAGTATATATCATTCAGATTATGTGCGATTTTTCTTCAAACAACCATTTTTATGCCTGTGTTGCCTGTGGGCTGTAGAGTTTCAAAGAAATCGTAGTTTGATGGTCAAGGATGCCCCAACAAAAGAAGTCATTCAAGTGTGGAATCTAGTATTGGCCATCTGAATCAAATCTGTCTCTTGCAAATCACCCACCTTATGCATGTGAAACGATAAATCACTAACGTACGGCTTTGGCTCAATCAAGGAAAAAGAACTTGTGGGAAAGAAGTGCAGTACTGCAATCCAAATAATTAAAACAATGTTTTTCTGTCCCTTTTACATTACCATCTAATATGCAGCTACTTTAAATATATATATATATATATATATATATATATATATATATATATATATATATATATATATATATATATATATATATATATATATATCCGAAACACTAAAAAATAAACAAGTTACATCATGCAAGTTACATCATGCTCACATTCGCGAGCAGGCTGCAGTTTCCTTTGCTCAGAGCGAGTTTTTTATGCATAATTTTGCGTTTTTTTTCTAGGTTTCTGCATGTATTTTTTTAACGTAAATTTAGATAATGTATAGCAATATGCTAGTGTACTCCAGGGAGGAGTTGATGTCAATGAGGGTCAAAGGAGACCAAGCAACACGCAATCTCATCCCCGCTGAGCTCCGACGGAGATATCACGGATGCCGAGCGGGTCGCGTTGAAAGGACTAGACTAATGGCTAGAGCCGCTAACCGAAGGAGAGTCAAGCCCTCCGTCCCCTCCGTCATCATGGGGAACGTGAACTCGCTACCGAACAAGGTGGATGAACTGACGGCGCTGTGCAGGACTGAACAGCGCTACCGGGAGACCAGCTTGTTGGTGTTCTCAGAGACGTGGCTAACTGACGACGTGCCAGACGCTAACGTCGGACTAACCGGCTTCTCCTCCATACGAGCGGACCGGGACACGAACACCGCCGGTAAGAAGAAAGGAGGTGGATTAATCATCTATACCAATGATAGATGGTGCCATCCGGGACATGTGACGGTGAAATTGACGCTGTGCAACCGCGATCTGGAGCTAACAGCTGTTAGCATCAGACCCTACTACCTGGCGCGTGAATTCTCACACGTCATTGTCCTCGCCGTCTACATCCCTCCACGGGCGGACCCTGAGACTGCATGAGAAACCATCTGCGGGACCACCTCTGCTCTTCGGACCCGGCACCCGGAGGCGCTCGTCATTATCACCGGTGACTTTAACCACGTCACCCTGGACTCATCTCTCCCCACAATGGTCCAGTGTGTAGACTGCCCCACACGGAAGAACAGAACCATTGATCTGTTCTACGCTAATGGTAAGGAGGCATACACCGCCAGCCCCCTCCCTTCACTAGGTAAATCAGATCATAACCTAGTGTACCTACAGCCCACCTACATCCCGCTGGTGAAACGGCTGCCAGCAACAACACAGCAGGTCAGGAGGAGGTCCCCGGAAGCAGAGGAGATGCTGAGGGACTGCTTCCAGACCACCAACTGGGATGTCATCGTGGGCTCACATGGGGAGGACATTGAGGGGGCAGCTCAGTGTTTTACAGACTACATGAACTTCTGTGTGGACTCCGTGGCCCCTGTCAGGACAAGCAGGTGTTACCCCAACAACAAACCATGGGTAACCAAGGAAGTCAAGGCTGTCCTGAACAGGAAGAAGCGGGCGTTCAGGAGCAAGAACGAGGAGGAGATGAGGACGGCCCAGCAGGAAGTGAGACTCTGCCTGAGGGAAGCCAAGGAGGCGTACAGGAGGAAGCTGGAGAAGCAGCTGGGACGCAACCAGGTGCGGGAGGTCTGGAATGGGATGAGTACCATCACCGGATACGGGAAAGGGCGCAGCACTGTGGAGGGGAATATTGAACGAGCGAATGAACTAAACAGCTTTTTTAATCGGTTCAGCTCCCCCACCACTCCCGGCTCCTCGTCCCAGGCCTCTTCCGGTCCTGCAAACCGCTCCACTTATGCTCCCTCCTCGTGTGCTTCCTCTCCTTCCACCCCTGCCACTTCTCCCGAGCCCACTCCAAGAACTGCGAAGCTCAATGGCCCCACCTCAACCACTGGACTTCCAACCTCGCCACAACCTCCTGCTCTTATCACGACGGAGACCGTCATCACTGCAGACCTGGTGACGACAACGCTGAGGAGGCTCGGTCCCTACAAGGCGGCTGAACCAGATAAGGTCTCCCCAAGACTCCTCCGAGCCTGTGCTTCGGAACTAGGGGACCCCCTGCAACAATTGTTCAACCTCAGTCTGCGGCTGGGGAGGGTCCCGTCACTGTGGAAGACCTCCTGCATTGTCCCTGTACCCAAGAAAGGACGCCCTACTGAGCTCAACGACCACCGACCGGTCGCTCTTACCTCCCACGTAATGAAGACCCTAGAGCGACTGGTCCTGGAGCTCATGCGTCCACAGGTGCAGGGTGCTATGGACCCTCTCCAGTTTGCCTATCAGGCCAAGGTTGGGGTTGACGACGCTGTCTTGTACCTCCTCCACCACATACTCTCCTACCTGGACGCCGGGGGTTGTGCCGTCAGAGTGCTCTTCTTCGACTTTTCAAGTGCCTTCAACACCATCTAGCCCCGGCTCCTGCAGGATAAACTGACCTCCATGGCTGTGGACCCCTACCTCGTGAGCTGGATTACGGACTACCTAACGGACATACCCCAGTACGTCCGTATGGGGGACTGTTTGTCTTCTATGGTGACCAGCAGCACGGGGGCGCCACAGGGGACTGTTCTATCCCCCATTCTTTTCACCCTCTACACATCAGACTTCAAGCACAACTCGGATACATGCCACATACAGAAGTACTCTGATGACACCGCGATAGTGGCATGTATCCGGGAGGGTGATGAGGGGGGGTACAGGGCATTGGTGGCTGACTTCGTGGAGTGGTGCCAACAGAACCAGCTCCAGCTCAACGTCTCCAAGACAAAGGAGATGGTTCTGGATTTCCGGCGGGCACCTCCCTCTCCACAGCCAGTGATCATCAAAGGCAGTGAGGTGGAGGTGGTAGAAAACTATAAGTACCTGGGACTGCAGCCAGACAGCAGACTGGACTGGTCACTCAACTCGAACTGTGTGTACAAGAAGGGGCAGAGCAGGATGTACTTCCTGAGGAGGCTGGCCTCCTTCAACATCTGTCCTAAGCTCCCTCTCATGTTCTATCAGTCCGTAGTCTCCAGTGTGCTGTCATACGCCATTGTGTGTTGGGGTGGGGGAGCCAGGAAAAGAGATATGGACCGTCTGAACAGACTCATCCACAGAGCGGGCTCAGTGGTCGGGCTGAGCCTGGATTCTGTGGAAATGCTTCTGGAGAGCAGGACCATGTCTAAAATTAAGGCTATTGTGAACAACACCAGGCACCCCCTACACACCACCTTCTCCCAGCAGAGAAGCACCTTCAGCGGCAGACTGCTGTCACACAGCGCCTCCACAGAGAGGTTGAGGTTCTCCTTCGTGCCCCGTGCCATCAGGGGGTACAATGACTCTCTCAGGAGGAGCGGGGGGGAGGTGGCGAGGTCAGCACGGGGTTGAATGGATTTAATGTAATTTAATTTTATACTGTTTATATTTTTATACTGTTTTATATTTTAATTCAATTCTATACTGTTTATATTTTAATTTTATACTGTTTATATTTTAATTTTATACTGTTTATATTTTAGTTATAGTTTAGTATATAAGTCCTGTTAGTGCTGCATGTGTCAGTTAGTGTAGTGCATGTCTTGTGGTATGTCCTGTGATGTCAGTGTTTCTTTTTCTCCTGGTGTTTATCCAGTATTATTTGTTATGTAATGCCTGAGCAGTGGATATATACAATTTCCTCCGGGATTAATAAAGTATCTATCTATCTATCTATCTATCTATCTATCTATCTATCTATCTATCTATCTATCTATCTATCTATCTATCTATCTATCTATCTATCTATCTATTTAGTAATGTAAATATTGGATCACTTTTATATTAGAGCCATGCTATCATCAAGGACAATGCATGGATTCAAAAACTACCCTCTGGCCTTCATTTTTCAAATATAGTAGGAAATTATTTTACAAGGTTATCCTTTATTTATTCCTTATATGGATCTCCATTAGTCTCCACAAAGCGATCACTAGTCCTGGTGTCCAAAACAAAAACATGTCAATTTAAACAACAAATTACAGCAAAGGCTATTACCAGCATACAAACAATCCAAAATATGAGCAATAATAAACAAATAATGGGTAATAATAATCCACACCTGAAAGATTGAGACATTGATAGAGGAATAACCACAAATTTATTCAAAATCATATCAAAACAAATTGTCCTGCGCTTTAAAACAAGGGTAACCTCTATTTATGATTTGTCAAATATAGTTTCAGCAATCTTTCAAAAGAAAATATTATCTATTGTCTGATGTAGGTGGGAACTGCATTGAACAGTTTTCATAATGCGGTTTGCTCAAGGACTTCACACCACCAAAGGACCACTGCTCACTTCACATGTGCTATTCATGGCAAAATCGTGAATATACTTCATTCATTCATTCATTCATTCATTCATTCATTCATTCATTCATTCATTCATTCATTTTCCTACCCACTTCATCAACTTATGCGGGTCACGGGGAGCTGGAGCCTATCCCAGCTGGCATAGGGCGTGACGCCGGTGCACCGCGGAGCTACATAGACACATACAAACACACACACACACACACACACACACACACACACACACACACACACACACACACACACACACACACACACACACACACACATACACACACACACACACACACACACACACACACACACACACACACACACACACACACACTCACTCCTATGGGCAGTTTGGAATAGCCAATTAACCTGAAGTGCATGTTTTTGGAGGTGGGATGAACCCGGAGAAAACCCACACAGACACGGGCAGAACATACAAACTCCCCACAGAACGGGACTCGAACCCGGACCCACCTTGTTGTGCGGCATCAGCGCTACCCACTGCACCACTGTGCCGCCATGAATATACTTCTTTATCTGAAAAGAAATATGTGTTTTTATGTTCACATTATGCTCAGTTATAATAGACAATTTAAATAAAGAAGACTCAGCAACAACATTTCTGCTACCAAGTGCAGTACATTTAGTTTTAGCCATGGTTAAAACCAATTTGTTCATTCACATTTATTCAGGGTACGCTCTGCACATGTTGCGGTGCATCGTGGAGTCACATGAAAGAAAAACAACCAGTAACACACAGACACTCACACTTTTGGGCAATTTAGAAAGGAAGGAAGGAAGCCGGAGAACCCAGAAAAAACCAACACGGACATGGGGAGAAAATTCAAACTTTGCAACTCCCCTGTGGAACCTCACACAATACTTATCTCTGTTACAAAAGTTGACTTTGAAAAATACTTGCTTTGTTTTGCCAGTTAGATGACATTCTGAAAAAAGGAGAACTACCCATAAGAAATTGACATTTTAAAAATTAAACAAACCTCTCCAGTATTTAACCAATCCTAGGGGTTAAGCTAATGAGTCTGCAATTACACCGGTTGCTTTCCCATCTTTGGGTAAAGGAATAATTTTAAAATCTTTCCGTAATCCGGATGGGTGCCATTATGTATACATCTATTAAAAATATGACGCATGGGTTTGGAAGATGTCATAGTGCAGTTTTAAAAACAATTCCACTCAGATTGTCTGTGCCTGGAGATATGTTTTCTGAGAGCTGAAGCTTTGGAAAATGTTCAGTAATGTAAAACATGTGTGATGGGCTAAAATGCCTAAACCACGTTTTTAAAACCACAAGCGTAGAGCTTCTTCACAAGTCGATCCTGTGTGGCTATTGGAATGTGACTATTACACGATATATTTTCTGTTTCGTCCTATCACAGGTGGACACAGTCGCTGCAGACTTCCTTATGCAGAAGAACAGAGAAGGCAAATTTAACGTGAAGACCTTAAGACTGGGCCCTCTCTCCAAGAGAGGCTTCTACTTGGCTTTCCAGGCTCAAAGCGCCTGCATGGCCTTGTTGTCTGTCAGGGTGTTTTTCAAGAAGTGCTCCCCCTTGGTCAGCGCTCTTTCCTCTTTTCCTGAAACTGTTCCCCGTACGCTGGTGCAAGAGGCCCAGGGTGAGTGTGTGGAGCACGCCGCCCAGCAGGGTTCCCGGCCCCAGCCACCGAAGCTCTTTTGTGGAGAAGACGGCCAATGGGTGGGCCAGCCAACAACCTCCTGTGCATGCCTACCTGGATTTGAGCCCACTGAGGGATACACGAGATGTGCAGGTAGGAAAACACCTACAAGCTACAAGCATTTGTATAAACTACACCCAAAGAGACGACAGTGCAGGCAGCCTAAACAAGAAAAAAATGGTAAGACAAGGGCAGGGTTCTCTGAGGGTCGAAGTGCTGAAGAGGAAGTGTATGGCAGAGGAAGTAAACGAAGGGGACATAAGGGGGGAAGGGGAGTGGTCAGGTGGAGCAGCAGAGGAAGAGCAGAGTGAAAGCTCACTGCTGCAACAAGCCATGCTTGAGCTAATATGACAGGAGCAAAGGACTGGAGAGGTGAAGGGAGCAACAGTGGGGGAGCGCTGGAGGTGAAGATCATATCACTGAAAACTTCAAAGCAGAGAAGAACAAAAAAAAACAAGATAGAAGCAGGATGATTCTCTCAGGAGCTTTGCAGCAGCTCTGTCTAATGAGTTCAATTAACAAGCCTCATGCATGAACTCTCCCTATGCACTCACTCACACGCACACACTGCGTCACATCAGCACAGACTAACTTTGAGCCCTAAACACAAAGAAACACAAGAAATTATGCATTTTCTCAAGAATATTTTTGGTCCCGTCAGTCTGCATGTAGGCAGGAATCAGTTTGAGCTCCATGGGAGGTATAATGATTTCTCAAAACAAAAATTCATTTCCGTTCCATTTCACTCCCGGTGAGGTGAAGTTGACATTTCCAGCATTCTGTCACTGTAAAGAGCTGTGAGGAAAGCACATTCACCAGACCGTAAAGGGAAATTGCCTTTATAGAAAGATTGAACTGTTAATTTCCTCGGAATGCTGGCCATTCCAGAAAATGAAATTGACATCTGGCTGAATTAATGATGCTTTACTGCTGTTGTCTCTCATTGACGGTATGTGGATTTTACTTGTCAAACAAAACCCTCGCTTGTAAAACTAGACCTTTGTATAATCTTTGTTACCTTGTCATGTAATGTAGTTTGCAGTGTGTCCAACATCCTCATTAGATTTCATCCTATTTACTTAACACCATCATCACATGTTTTTTTTCAGTTAAGCCTTAGTCAGCAAACAGTCTCAACATATTAGTCAAATTTATCCACAGAAAACTATATTAAACTTGGTTCTGTCGAGGTAAGGTGGGAACATATCTTTCATTGGGGTTATTCGGGTTACATCACGTTATTATTAAGATCTAGTGGAGCCAAAAGATCAATATTTATAACTGTTAATTTTGAGGTTGTTTTATAATGCATTAAAACAGATTAGGAATGGGGAGAAGGGGGTAAAGAACACAATGAGACTCGTATTCAAAAGAGAAAATATGATGTTGAACTTGGGCCTATGTTATTTTGATTCTTTGTGGCGGAGTAGTATAGTAGTAGTAGTTACAGTTTGTTAAATAGGCCTATTTGTTACATAGCAGGGCTCGAAATTGCGCCCGTTTTGGTCGCATATGCGCCCAAATTTTTATCAGTGCAACTATTAAATATATTTGGGAGCACCGGTGCAACTAGGGAAAAAATCTGGTGCACCTTTTTTTGTGAGACCGCGCTCCTGCGATCCTTTCAGGAACCAATGAGAGCGCAGCTGCGGCTGCTCTCCTGGTTTTGGGTAGGTGCTCCTGAAGTCTTTGCTGGTGCTACTAACTTCTAAATTTGGGAGCACCAGTGCTACCAAGAAAAAAAGTTAATTTCGAGCCCTGCATAGTAATAACTGCTGTTCATCACTCATCTGTAGTCGGCTCGCTCGGCGACCGTTTTGACTTAAAATATTATTATTGTCATTTTTATATTGTTACTATTATTCTCCCCACCGTTTCTAAAGTGATAGATCATTAGGCCCATTATTGCACAGTCTATTCTGTGTTAACAGGAACCTATATTATTAAACTTGATACCTATATGGCTATAAAGACTACGCCTTTTCTTTCTTTCTTTTTTTTTCATGATTTGGGCATTGGGGGTGCGTCAGCTAAGTCGGGAGGTAGAAGTGGGTGCGCGGACTGAAAAGTTTGGGAACCGCTGGTTAAAGCTAATGCTGAACTAACTCCCCCAGCCCAAAGCGAACCCCTGTCACGAAGAAGAAAATAAAAATAGTGGTAGCACAAAGAAGAAAAATATAAAATAGCAGTAAGAAAGAAAAGAGAAAAAAAATAAGAGAAAAGATAACAGAAAATGGAGAAACGTAGCGACCATCTGGAGAAAAGTGGGTCGAAGATCGGCCAGGTTAACCGGCAGCTGAGGAGAAGTTACGATGCAAAAAAATGTTGCATATCAAATGCTCTGCACGGCAGTGAAGATGACGTGCTATGGGAGGAGCCAGCGGAGCCAGAGAATGGGAGTGAGGACAGTGACACTGAGCACAGCGAGGCAGAGGATGTTTGCGAGGAGTAATGTTCTGACATGACAGATCTCGGCTACTCTCAAGTTTAAACCAGTTTGCATTATTTTATTGCACTACAGTTTTTCTCTCGAATATATTGTTATAATCATTTGTTTCAGATGTACTGTAATTATTTTCTCTATAAAAATTAAATTTGGTGTTAAAAAAGTCTTTTTTCAAACTTGAGCCTTGAAAAAGAGGGGGTCGTCTTATAATCGGGATCGTCTTATATTCGGGCCAATACGGTAGTCAGTTCACTGCTTCATTACATCCCGAGTGGACAGGATGTCTTTTTGAGAGCAGTATTTGGACCAATAAACAAACGCATTTCTTTGCAAGTGTTCCCACTTTTTTGCTCTGGTTATGGCCAGATAGATCCAATATGAAGTAGTGTGTCAATGACAGACAGGCTTGCTCCCTAAATTGGCTATTATCAAATTCATTACTGCAATCATTTTCAGTTTATAGCCCTAATTACATGGTTATGTCTGTCAATCTCAAACCATCTGGCAACTAAGTGCTTAAAAAATGTAAATGTATTTGTAAATTCAGTTTAACCCATTTCTGGCTGAGATTTACTGGCCGGGGGTTTCACCTTATCATTGGTCTCCAGTCACGTCCAGCAGGCCTGATGGTTGTGTTTGTTTACCTCTTCAGCCTGTCCCGTGGGTCAGTTCAAGTCGAGCACAGACGGGCAGTGCACGGGATGTCCAGAGTTCAGCCACTCTATCATCAGAGGGTCGTCGGTGTGTCTGTGTCGCTCTGGATCCCTGCGTGCGGAAACGGATACTCCATACATGCCGTGCACTAGTGAGTCCACTGACAGCATTACTTATGCATGAATCCATATGTGAAGTCACACAAACATTTGCTCACCTGCTATTTGTAGCCAATCTCCTCTAATCTGTGTGGGCATTGTCTTGCCGCCTTGTTTTGAGATGCGAGTCGATTGTGACAGGTTATTTGAGGGGTTGGGCTCTCCCTCCTAAATGGAGCAGGCATTGATGGTCTCAAGTGATGCTTTTAATGAAGATTCAGGAATTTTACTTCACGCACTTGTTGATGGTGGGAATGAGTGACGTGTTTTGATTGGATGCCTTTTAAAACGACCATGAAAAGGTTGTGAAACATGTCACTAACGATGTGTGTTTGTATACAAGTGTCAGACCAGCACCTGGTAGATTATTACAGCCACCAGTTACTAAATTGTAATTACCAAAATTCATATCAGAATTATTAATCATTTAATTAGACAATTCCTATTACTTTTTTGTTATACTTTATTGGTTGTGCAATTGTGGACATCACTTATGTTTTCAATTTGTTTGCAGAATTATAAACCAGCCTTGCCATTAGTAAATCATGCAGACCTTTCCCCTTAAAAATAAGTGTTTTGCATTGCTGTGGCAGTTTAGGTCATTTTAATGTAGTGGGTTTCTGATTGTTAACTCATTAAATACATTGCCTCTAAATATACCATTTCCAAAAAGTTGAATTCAGCACCCACTTTGTCCGTGATGTTGCTCCACTTGCGTTTCCAATGAGAACACTATTAGCACTTAAGTTAGCTGCAGGCTCAGGGACAAAGCTTTGTCTCCTTGGCAGGAACAGAAACTCATTCACTGTGGCTGAGTGCGATTGCTGTTTAGTTATGCTTGGCTTGAGGCAATAGCTATCTTCTTACAATTTTCAGACCGTGATCATTATCATCCAGTTTTTAGACAAATGTAGTTGCACCATTTAAATTCTGTGACACATATGCTCCTGCTGTGATGCAAAGCCTTTGCAAGAGCATTGTTCTGCTTCGTGACTACATGTGCAGACTGAATAAAATGTCTTATGCCACTTATATAGAGAAAATGAATACAGTAAATGGTGTGTATGGGTCATGGAAAGGTAAAGCAGCAGTAAAATTACACAGCAAACATTATGGTGTGAGTCAATAGAGAAATGTTGATTGTATCAATAGATACCGACATATTAAATATGATATTTTTGACATAATAATGTGATGTATATAAAAAATCTGCTACTATTGCCATCTAAATCCTCAGGTAAAGCTTTTATAGGAAATCGGTTGAAATCACTTCAATGTGTTAAGAAAATATCAACTCATTACAGAAATGCTGGTTTTCAGCATCTAAAGGGAGAGTTTGGCAATTTCAGGGACGTTTTCTTGAGACATCTAGTAAGAAGCTGCGCCCGACAAAGTCCTCTGGAATTTTTGAAGTTTGATGTCACTGCAGCCAGTCAAGAAATAGTCCGACACACAGATACTTCTTTAAAAGTCTTCGTGCTAAACTGACTGGCTGATAATATTATATAAGATGAACAATAGATCAATGGACTCATAATAAACTACCAGAAACAATAAAATAGCAGGTAACACCATATCAGTGTAACTTTGGAAATTAATTTATTTTATTTATTTTTTGTGACTGTAGGACCTCCTTCAGCCCCTCGCAGCATCGTGTCCCAGATCAACGGCACCACGCTGAGTCTGGAGTGGAGTGAGCCCCTGGATAATGGCGGCAGGAAAGACCTGAGCTACTCAGTGCAGTGCTCTGTGTGCAGGTCACCCAAGGGCCCCTGCCCCTCTTGCGGGGATAGTGTCAGCTACCGCCCCACGCAGCACGGCCTGCTGGGTCGTAGGTTGGAGGTGTGGGGCATGCTGCCTCACACCATGTACGTATTCACAATACAGGCGCTCAACGGGGTTTCTCAGCTCAGTGGCAACGAACCTGCCAGCAAAAATGTCAACATTACCACCAGCCATGACGGTAAGAGGCAATGACGGAGAGGTAGACCGGTATAAATAGTCCAAATATCTTATGGTATTTATAATTCTTCTGCCATCTATGCAGTGCCATCCATAGTGTCTGTGATCCAGAAGAGTGACTCCACAGAGAGCAGCCTGACGCTGCACTGGTCAGTCGCAGATCAGCCGCACTACACAATCATGCAGTACCAAATTCGCTACTGTGAAAAGGTGAGAGCTCCCGGACAACTTCCTTTAAGTCTAAGCCATAAATGTCACATTTCATGACAGTGAGACATGTAAACAGCAGTGGCGGCTCAGTGGTAAGATGGATTCCCTCAGACAGTGCAAAGTAGTGCAGGTGAGATGAGCTGAGGCCCAAATGCCTGCAGATTCTTACCAAACAGTTATGCCTCACATATTCCACAAAATAAAGGATTTATTGAAGTATATGTTTTTAAGACATAGCCTTCATCTGAACACTTGGTTTATAGTATTGTATATGACATCTGTAGAGGCAGTACACACAACACCTGGGTGTGCACTTGACATTTCTGTGGTGAAGGTTGTGTTTTCGCTCCAACCAAAACACACAGGAAAAACCTGACTTAAAATCAACATACTGTAGACACCCAGGGCATTTGTGAGAACAAAAACAAATCTCACAACATTCTTCAGCTTATGTCAGATTGTGTAACCGGGTGTATTATACCAGAATTTTATGTGCAATTTTAAGTTGGCAATATTTGAAAAATTACATCTGTTTCTTCTTTAGTGGCGTTACATATGTCATGTTGACAGCAATATTTATCTTTGCCTTACATTTTCCTGTTTTACATTCACTTCAGTGCTATTAACTCTTGTTTCCATATATTAGGAGAGGCGTGGTGAGGACCAGTGCCACTACTCAGAGAGTAACAGAAACCAGGTCGTCCTGACAGACCTCCGCAGGGCGACTCAGTACGAAGTGCAGGTCAGGGCACACACCAAAGCTGGTTATGGCAACTTCAGTCCTGCAGCTGTCTTCCGTACACTTCCTGATGGTAAGAAAAGGCCCCATGCATAGTAGAATTTACACACATCTGTATTTTTTCAATTGCACTTTTCTTTTTGAAACTTCCAGCGGAGTGTTTTTCACATTCTCCACAATCAATAGTTGAAAATTCATTCAGATTCTTGTTCTGAATTTATTGCCTGTGTCCTTGTGCTGAGTTAGTACCCTTGTGTTGAGACCATTTAATGTCATAAATTCCTGCTCATGTTCTTTCTGTCTCTTTCTGTACTCTACTATACATTTAAGCACATTGATTCCTGTCATTGCTTCGCTCCAACTCGCTCTGTCTCTTTTGTCTTTCCTCTCTGTCTGTCCTTTCGCCGGCTCTCTCAGGACAAGACTCTGCCTCCCAGTTCTTGGTACCTGGCATCCTTATCGCTGTCGGGATGCTGCTGCTTGTCACTTTCGTCGTGGTGGTGGCCTACTGTATACGGTAAGAACAGGGGAAAAGGAAAAGCAGCAGAGAACAAGATCTGGAGGGCAACGAAGCTGACACAATAACAGGAAATGGGAAAGAAAACGGAAATCAAAAACCAATAACAAACGTGACCCTTATTTTACAGTTTTGCACCACTTTGTTCTTCTGTTTATACAAATCATATCTTATCAGCAGTGGGTTTGAACTCTGTTTCTTACACTGGTTTTGTTTGTTTGAGGCAGTTAAGAAACAGAGCAATGTGCACACGGTTTTTTGCCTACACAGCTAAAAGTTATCCTGCTCATTAGAAATTTTTCCTGAGGCTTCATTGTTTGAGTAAATAGTGTATCATCAGAGCAAGAAGGTGTGTGTGTGTGTGTGTGTGTGTGTGTGTGTGTGTGTGTGTGTGTGTGTGTGTGTGTGTGTGTGTGTGTGTCTGTGTGTGTGTGTGTGTGTGTGTGTGTGGAAAGAGTGAGAGAGAGAGAGAGAGATGGAGCTAGAGGGCAGGGAAAGACAGGATGCAGGCATCCCGACCCTGTTTCCAACGAACAGAAGAACAATAGCTGTGACCTTGTGAAACACACACACACACACACACACACACACACACACAGACACACACACACACACACACACACACACACACAGACAAACCAGTGGCCGAGGCCCAGATCTGCCACTAAGCAAGGGTGTATGTGTGTGTGCATTACTGCTATTTTAGACTCATGAGGTGGGAAAGATAGAGAAGGAGAGGAAGGCAGGGACCAGTCGCTACAGGATTGTCACAGTCTTGCTTCAGCAGAATTATAATGGAGCTGCTTGTGTCAAAGAGCACAACCACAAAGACTGGCTGAGGGTCTCATTATTACAACAAGCCGTTGTGAGAAATTGTGGGACAATTTAAGATCTTTTTCGCTCATCTAGTCCAAGAGTTTTTTTTCTTCATGACACTCCTTTGGCCTCTAGCTGAACTGACCTCTCAGTGTGTCAGGTCAATCAAAAATAGGAGAGTATGCTATCAATGAATAATGATCTTATTATTATTGTTTAGATCGTAGTCACACAATATGTGATTTTCAATTCATTTTCCTTATTATTATATTATTATATTTTAGTCACAGGCGCCTTTGTTATTATCCCCTTATTGCATCTGGACTGTCACATTGTGAGACCATCGATTCGCATCACTTAAAGCTGATAAAGCATTCAGAGTGCTTGCCAAAAAAAAAAAATCCAACATCCATTCTTCAGATAACTACACTGCCATCCTAATCTCATTCTATTTATCCTGATCTCTTCCTCTCTGCCTGCAGCAAACAAAACCGAATGAAGGATCCGGAATTGAGTGACAAAAATAACCAATACCTCGTTGGCCAAGGTATCGAGCAGATCACAAACATTTGTGCTAAACCTCAGTATTGATTTATATCTCGTTCACCTCAAGAATTAATTTTTATTGTGAGCAGATTCTTCACTGTTGACAGGACATTTCTACATTTCCTTTCCCACAATTCTTTATCTTTCTCCTTTAGGGGTCAAGGTTTACATCGACCCCTTCACCTATGAGGACCCTAATGAGGCAGTGAGAGAATTTGCCAAGGAAATTGACGTTTCCTTCGTCAAGATTGAAGAGGTTATCGGCGCTGGTAAGCCCACGTTTTTCCGATCATTCACAAATCTCCAAAGAACAAATTGAATTTCTATCTGCGGTCATCTTTCAAAATAACATAATTAAATACTAAAGACGAGGTTTAATTGATTCTATGACATTTAAAAATAATGTCTGTATTATTCCTAATTTAAAGTGAAATTCATTATTGCTGTGTAAATTAAACAATCAATTGATAAATAACTTATTTCCAGCACTTATTGAAATTAAATGTCACCACTAGCTGCTAGCAAACTAGGTTCGCGGAAGACAAGACACTCAACATCTCATGTAATTTGTGTTCATGTGACTTTTTGCCACAGGAGAGTTTGGAGAGGTGTGTCGAGGACGGTTGAAGGTTCCAGGGAAAAAAGAAAACTATGTAGCGATCAAAACTCTTAAGGGAGGCTACACTGATAAGCAGAGGCGTGACTTCTTGTCTGAAGCATCCATCATGGGTCAGTTCCAGCACCCCAACATCATCCACCTGGAGGGTATCATCACAGCCAGCTGTCCAGTCATGATCCTTACAGAGTTTATGGAGAACGGAGCTCTGGATTCTTTCCTACGGGTAAGTATCAAATAACACGCTGAAATCCACTGTCGCTCCTCTCATTCTCCAGTTGAACTATTTCTCTCCTCTGCAGTTGAATGACAGCCAGTTCACGCCCATCCAGCTGGTGGGTATGCTGCGTGGCATCGCCTCCGGCATGAAGTACCTGGCAGAGATGAGCTACGTCCACCGAGACCTAGCAGCTCGCAACATCCTAATCAACAGCAACCTCGTGTGCAAAGTGTCTGACTTTGGCTTGTCACGGTTCCTGCAGGAGAACTCCTCTGACCCCACCTACACCAGCTCTCTGGTTAGACGTCGATCCGCTTCACATAATACATTCAAAACATGTCCATTAAATCATTATATATGAATGTCAGATAGTTAAACTTGTTCATAATTGTATTTTTTCTCTCTGCGGTTTTTCAGAATTCCTCCTAAAACCTTCTTTTGATATGTCAGAGCCCCATCTGACTGTATCTGTACAAAGCTTTGCAGAGCTCACTGATTTGTCTTCTGTGCAGGGAGGCAAGATACCAATCCGCTGGACAGCACCAGAGGCAATAGCCTTCAGAAAGTTTACCTCGGCCTCAGATGTGTGGAGCTACGGCATTGTCATGTGGGAAGTCATGTCTTTTGGAGAGAGGCCGTACTGGGACATGAGCAATCAAGATGTAAGTTCAGACAGCAACACATCAGGCGCTGTGCTGAGCGGAGGTTCTTCTAAATAACAATGCAACATTTGCATTCTGTGTAAAGAATGGTTTAAACGTTTCAGGGAATCAATAATATGTTTCATCCGTCGCTACATCCTGATCTCAAAGGGGAAAGTTCAGGATGTTGTAGCTTCTTTTTCTTCTATAGTGTTCTTAATTTCTTGTTTTTTTAACCATTACAGCACATATATGCTCGTTTTGGATTTAAATACTTTTAAGTGAATTAATTGGTTTAAATAATGATTTTTCCTCCTGTTAGGTAATCAATGCCATAGAGCAGGACTACCGACTGCCCCCATCCCCTGACTGCCCCACCCACCTCCATCAGCTCATGTTGGACTGCTGGCAGAAGGATCGCTCAGCGCGACCTCGCTTCACAGATCTCGTCAGTGCTCTGGACAAGCTGATTCGCAACCCTTCATCACTGAAAATAGTGGCCCAAGAAGGAGCAGGGTAAGAGTTCAGATCTTCGTGAGTGATTGACAGGAGACCTGCCCAATTAGGTCACAAAGGTAGTGAATGTACAGCTTGAGAATAAAAGGGGAGAAAATAATGCTTTTCTTTCTTTATACATTCCTTTTAGCAGCGCCCATTTAGGATTGTAACCATTGCAGCACAGATATTAGCCGCCTACTGCCCGATTTTATGTACCAACTTGATGTCCTGCTGTGACCTGTCAACCTCTTGCTGTTCCCATTTCCCCTCAGCCACATTCTGCCTGTCAGATTGTCACATACAGGAGTGGATGCTCCACCCCTGACTAATGCCATTCTTTGTCCCAGTCAGTCACTTAACCTTAGATTATACCTCAGCTTGTCAATTGGAAAGTAGCTTCAGGATATTTGTGAGTCGCCATACTGTTTTTTCATGAGGGCAAAAGTAAGTTATTTCTTCTGTTTCCCCACTCCCTTCCTCCAGGCTGTCCTACCCCCTGCTGGACCAGCGTGCACCTCTAGCCCTCTCTTTGTGTGCTTCGGTTGGGGAATGGCTGAGGACCATCAAGATGGAACGCTACGAAAACAGTTTCCTGCAGGCTGGCTTCAACTCAGTGGACCAGTTGGCACAGATCACCACACAGTCAGTTCATATACAGTATTATTGTAATTATTCTCATCTGAAATGATGCTCATGTTCTGAGGGATATTTTCATTTGTCAGTACACATCCCTACAAGGTCAGGGAGCCAGCGTCAGCATTTAGCACTTGTTTACAGGTTAAATAAAGTAACTCCACTACTTTGGGCAGTTTTATTTGGGTTTAAGTACGAACCCCAAATACCAGTCGTTTGGTAGCCAAACTATGATTTTAATTTCCATCTAAATCTCTATTTTCTCCTCTTCCTTTCTAATTAGTGTTTTTTTTGTCTCTATTTCAGGGATCTGCTACACATGGGAGTGACTTTAGCGGGACATCAGAGGAAAATTCTTTCCAGCATTCAGACTATGAACTTTCGGAACAACAGCACTGCCACTGTGACCTTCTAGGTCACCAGTCTCTTAACCTGGAATTAAACACCAGTTTATAGGTGCTGCCATGGTGCTGAGAACAGTCTGGATTCTCTCCTTGACTTACTTTGAAGATGGACTACATGAAAGATTAACAATATTTCTTAGCGATTTGAAGAAAGTAAGATAAAGAATTGACTACAGATGACTTCTCATCAGGAAGAGAGAGACTAGTCCAGAGGCTATCATCACTGCGTTGGCCATGACACAAAGTTTAAGCTGACTAATTTTGTGAGTTTGTGGTCAGTGTTTTTATATCCACCCAAGGTTAGAACCCTATAAATGTGCTAAATGAAGACCAGAGGAAGAGTCATCAGGGTTTACAAAGTTTCTCTAGGATCACATTATTTTTTTTAAAAATGGTAGTTAACTGGTTTTGTTGTTGCAGTAAAAAAAAAAAAGTTCACCAAAAGAAATACCAGTGCCAATCCAAGGATTTAAGTTTTCATATCATTGTGTTATCATGAATGAGGACTGCACTCACCCTGTGTGTCTTGCATTAAATCCATTAGGATTTCAGACATTTTTCGCATGAAGACTCAACAGTTTTTGGATTTTTTTTTCTTAATATTTAATTTTATTTTTTTATTCATATTACCTCCTCTTTACTCAGGTGTGATGTGTAATGCAGACTTTTAGAGAGCTGCATCCAACCCAATCAGACTTCACATCTCTCTCATTCTGGCTGTTCTCTAACCAGCTCCAGTGAGGAAAAGGGAGGCACCACACAGACATTTCAGCACTTTTGTCGTTTCAAAGTGAATTATAATATTCAGTGATTCCATGTGTTTCTCTTGGAGTATGGTTAGTTATTTTTACTGCCTGTGTTTCTGCTGGCTGCTCAGTTTTGTTGCTGTCAAACAAAACATGTACCAAGTTATGTCAGAGACCAGAGAACACTGTGTAATTCGTTGTCTTGTAGAAAATTTTGCCATGAAGCTTTCTGGTCATAAAATAGTTTTTTTATATAATAACTGATACATTTAAATTATCTTTTTCTTAATTCTCCATCTTCCAATGCCATTCAGTTATTCTTATGGACTCAAATGCCAATTTTATTAAAATCTCAAATCTCCAGAGCAATTCTCATTTGAATGTACCTTAAAGGGTTGATTTGACATTTTGAAACTAAGTGAATGTTTTCTTCATCAGATAACGCTTTGGCATTCTGCAAATTACTTTTGCATGAAAGCTGCACAGAAATTGTCCCATAATATTAACAATGAGAGTTAAAAATGTTTATTGAACTGTATATGCAGCTGCCAGCTAAGCTATCGGGCTAGCTTTTCATTGGCGATATCCATTCGTTTCACAGTGGAACGCTAACAACACTGTTGAGAACTGTTCATTCACTTTTCAAGTCATGACAGTGCTTTATCTTATCAGATGCTGATTGTAGTTAACAGACTTCACAGTATGATGAGGCTAAAATGATGCTACAGGCTAACTTTTAGCTTGTAGTAACATCAGGTTTTGTGGTATAATGCTCATGTTATGTGATTAACAGCAGGCTCCTGATAGTTACTTCAGTGTGTTCTTTCATCGTACTATTTATGCATGGCAATATTATGATCAGTAGCATTAGCAATATAGTGCTAACAGGCTAGCTATATTCAAAATGGAATGTATTTTGTTGCATCATCCGCAGTTTCTTGTGTTGTAAAGAAAGCTATTTTACCCAAAAACTACACAATGTTGTTTTTGTTTTTTCCTTCAGCAAGCCAACAGGCTATCCTGTAACCACTGGTATCCATTGTTGTTATAGTAGAATGCTAAAAATGCATTGGATGTAGCATTTTGCATTTACTCAGTTGTCATTTTTCTTATCTGTTGTTGTTCTTGTGCAAGTGTTCCTATTCCTGTTCCTGAGCTCCACAAAAAAGTTTTCTGTACATGGAGTTGTATCATCTAGCTAACTAGGCTAAAGTTAGCTTTTGGTTCAGGTTGAGCACCAATAATTCCACTTGTTTGTTGCTGTTTAGTTACCAGAGCAGGTCCTTTATTTTTTTTTGTATTTACTATATTATTATTAATGTTATCAGATGCTGCTTTTTGAGTGTTTAGCTTTGTCCACTCCCATTGTCAGAGCTGAGCTATAAAAAATAATTTCTTAACATGTAGCCACACTAGCTGAAAGGCTAAAGTGTCCATTATTTTCAGGTTTAAATGCTACCTAGCGGCACAAGCCCCTCGTATTTTCTATTTACTATACCAAAATATTATTTTACTTGATCAAATGCCATTTTTGGAGGGTGTGAGTGTTTATGCTCCTGAACATTAGCTTAATAGCTTCTGGACGTGCAGTGGTATTGGGTAACAGGCTAGCTTATAGCATCTATTGGTTTCAGGATGGAATGTGAATAATGCTGCCAAGCTGAGCTTTGATCAGCAGAGGACCCACCAGTGCTTGTGGAAGAGGAATAAAAAACGAGTTCAAAATGTCAAAGTATTGCTTAAGATTGAGCTTGAAGGATGATACCAGACTTTTGACATTTAGGTCATGCATAATTTTCCCTGATAGTCGGCAGAGCTGCAATGAATCAGGAAAATGAAGCTTAAGCAACTACTGAAACGAACTCAAACAACGAAGTTCAACAGAAACAAAAAGCATCACCATATCTATGTCTAAAGGAATCTACCACAATGCCATAGTACGCTTATATGAAAGAATTTCTTGTTATTTGGTGTTTTTTCAGTTGACAGTTCATTTTTTCCCAAATGTGATAATCATCTCGGGTTTGCAAGACGTTTAAATTTAAATGTTATTACTTTCAAAATAATTTAACTTGTCATTAGCCTATCATACAGTATATCCAAGTCTACTTTATGTAATTAAGGTGGTGATACTACTATCACCACCTGTAAAGTGAGTTCCAATGGTTGAGCTATCACTTCATCTGTTGTTAGCCATCAATGTTTTCTTCTTTAATTTAAATAGTTTTCAGGCCTTAACCCAAATCACTGGTATTGTCATGCAAGAATGGGAGATTTGTTTTAAGGGTTGTGGGTAATGTGGTCTTCATATTGAAGATCCCCCAAAAAATTAATAAAGTTTGGAATAATGAATAGATAAGTATGTTTTCATTACTGTATTGTATGTAGGCTAATCTGTATTCAGTATTCATAATAAAGATGCACACCAGTGTTCATCATCAAGGACTCATTCTTCAGCTTATTAACATGACGGTCCCTGTATATATTCAGTCTCACCAACGTCATTCTCACTTCAAATGGAGTTTGAAAACTGCACCAAATATATAGATGTCACTTTATGTGTGTCAAGGAGAAGCCCCATCTTTACAGAGAGTAACAAAAGAATCTAACTGAGGTCTGTGTCACTGACCTAAAGACTTCTGTCCCCAAAGCAAAGCCAGTCATTTCTAAACCAAGCTGCTCTTCCTGTCCTAAAACCAACTGATGTCTCTGGATGTGCTTCAGATGTTTTATTTCAATGTTTGCAGATGTGAAGCAAATAAACTGTTCTTGGTTCTCTTGTTTTCTGTCTTCGGTTGGATAACACCATATTTCTGTGGTCATAACAGAAATATGCAAACACAATGTCTACGAGGGTATGTATTAGTGTCGGTTGCTCTTGTTGCAGACGTTCCTATCATCTATTCTATCCATGATTCTATTCTATCATCTATCACCCCTTTTTTAATAATGAGAGAAACAGGAGGCTGCGAGGGCCAGAATGAAATCCCACTCCCCAAACATTTCCCAGCTTTGCTTTTTAGCAGTCTCTCCTCTTGCCTTCTGTCTCTCCAGAGCTTTTTACCCTTGAGGGCTCAGAGCTTGTCCCCTCCTATGTTTCCCTTCCTGGTCCTCAGCCCTTTTAATCGTGAAGAGATGTTCTTTCTTCTCCTGTGCCTCGGGCTGAGAGCAGCTTATAGTGCCGCATAAGCTTAACTACTCTCGCACAAGTTTTTTTCCTCTATCTCCAAAGCTACCATAGCAGGCAAAGCTGCTCAGCCTTCAAGGAGTGTTTAGGTTCATTGATTAATGAACTTTGATTATCTTTGCGTTAGTGAGTCATTCCTCTTTTTCCACGGCTCTCGTGTGTCCCATTAACTCCAAACTTGCACTAGTGGGGCTTCCATACAGTGAACATAAATGATAAGTGACTTGTGAACATGTTTTTTGCCCTATAGTGTGTTTTGGTGTGAATGAATCTGCATCTAAGTAATTCAATGTCTGAAAGAGAGTCAGGCTTTCATCTGTGGTTTCTACTTCTGTCAGTGCTTTGCATGACCCTTGACCCCCCGTATAGAACACAACCAGCCCCAGCTTTGTCTGCACGTCTGAATGGCTATTCATTAGGGCTGCTGCCGAGCTAGGCTGAAGACCAGACTTTAGCATCTGGTGGATTGTGTCATTCCCCTCACATTCCTGTGTGCATTCAAATGTGTGTGTGTGCGAGTGGGTAGAATACTGGTGGGTGGGGGTTAACTCGTGGGACAGGTACATGTATGTTTGCAAGTAAAGGGGACAGGGAGGTTGAAACGGGATAAAGTGAAATGGTTTCATTGTGTCTGAAGCAGCGGATGGCACAAAATCTAAATTTGACCAAATGGGTGTCTTAAAGTTGGACTCAAGGCATTGAGTGCTGCACTTTTTGGTGCATTACTTACCATAAAAATTATCTTTCAGTATTGTTAAGTGCTGTACACTACAGTTAATGGCATGTCTATCTCATTCATCATCACAGATCCCCTTCTTCCCAAATGCCCATGTCTTTCAAACCACACAACTCCTGTTTGTAATGTAGACTTTCACTTAATCCGAGTCATGAGGCTTATCTGACGGAACAGACTGATCAATAACCCCTATGACAGCTTCAAGGTTACATTTGGACAAACTGCCACTAAAACTCCCAGAAGGTATAGTTTTCAAAGCTGGAGCTGTCGGACTTAAGTCTTTATCAGATGGTCATTCAGTATCTAGCCCCACCTCCCACAGGCACACACACACTCACACACATGCAATCTTCAGTGGTCTTTGGGGCTGACTCTGACATTTTTTCGAGGATTGGCATGTGTGTCATAGTGGAGCGAGCAGAACTTCCCTCTCAAGCTGTTTTTTTTTTCATTCTCTGCATAATTTCCACTATGTGAATACAAATGAGTGCAACTCTGAAAAGCATCCACCGTTATCCCCATCTTCTTCTTCTTTTCCTTTCAGCTTTTCCCTTCAGGGGTTGCCACAGCGAATCAGTTGCCTCCATCTAACCCTGTCTTCTGCATCCTCTTCTCTCACACCAACCATCTTCATGTCCTCTTTCACTACATCCATAAACCTCCTCTTTGGTTTTCCTCTAGGCCTCCTGCCTGGCAGTTCAAAACTCAGCATCCTTCTACCAATATATTCACTATCTCTCCTCTCCTCTGGACATGTCCAAACCATTTCAGTCTGGCCTCTCTAATTTTATCTCCAAAACCTCTAACATGTGCTTGTCCCTCTGATGTATTCTTTCCTGATCCTATCCTTCCTGGTCACTCCCAAAGAAAACCTCAGCATCTTCATCTCTGCTACCTCCAGCTCTGTCTCCTGTTTTTTCCTCAGTGACACTGTCTTTAGACCGAACAACATCGCTGTTCTCACCACAGTTCTGTGCACCTTTCCTTTCATTTTAACTGAAACTCTTCTATCACACATCACACCTGACACTTTTCTCCATCCGTTCCATCCTGCCTGTACACGCTTCTTCACCTCCTTTTCACACTCCCCATTGCTCTGGACTGTTGACCCCAAGTACTTAAAATCTTCCACCTCCTTGATCAATTCTCCCACCTTCTTGATCACTTCTCCCACCTTCTTGACCCACCATTATCTCCATATTTAAATAATTATCAGCCCTCGCTCCTCTTGATGGCTCATGGCCCTTCAGCTTTCATTTGCTTGTGACCGTTTGGAACTACTGTAAACATTCTGCTTCCTGCTGCAGTCAGAAGACGCAGCGTCCAAACCAGGTTATATTTTAGAATACACACTCAGTCACTCCCTCATCCCATGGCCTAGAAGGCCGTAGGGGTGACATGATGGATGCTTGGGCAGTCAGGGATCTCCAGCGCTCTCGATCTTCTGCTGTGCGCAGCATGGTGTTGAAGCTGCAGCCAGTCCAGTCCTTGATGTTGTCCAGGCCTTTCTCTGCCTCCCTCTCCTTCACTTTGCCTCTACGGTCCCCTGCAGGATTGTCTTTGACAGGAATGTATGTCTTGTGATGTGACCATACCAGGCCAGTTTGGGACTTTTCACTGTCGAAAGTAGAGGCTCCTGTTCACCAGCGTGGGTGGTAACTAGCTATCTAACATAGTCATTTGACAAGTGTTCTTTATAAGATATATGTAGCATCCTTCTGTAGCACTTGTTTTCAAAGGACTGAATCTTGCTCTCCATGTCTGCTGTGAGTGTCCAGCTCTCACAGCCATAAAGGAGGGTACCAGTGACTTGTAGTCTGATCTTCATCGGCAAGCTGATGGTGTTGCTTCTCCATATTCTGGTCAGTCTTGTCATGGCTGATGTTGCTATGCCAATTCTTATTTTTATTTCTTCCGTGAAGCTGCCATCTCCACTCACAAAGGATCCAAGGTATTTGAAGTCCTTTACTTGATCCAGGATTTGCCCGTTCAATGTTGTGTTGGTTACTGTTGGATGGTTAAAATATACAGGCACATGTGCGCTGCTCGGCGGCAGCACTGCGACCCAGCTCCAGCCGTGTATGCCTTAATGTTTCGTATTGTCTCTGTGATGGCCAGCCACACATGGTAATAGCCACACCTCACCACTAGTACATTTTTATGTTGCAGTCACAAACCTCAATATTAAGCATCATTTTACACACTATTTCGGTTCATATTTTCCAGCATTACGCCTGAACACTGATAGTTCAAATTATGTTTGTATTAACATTTGTTTCTTTTCTTTTGAGTTACCTGGAGTTTTATTTCCTGGTGCAGCAAAGGCGTGGCTGAGGGCTCTGATAGGCTGCTGCCAGCCTTATTGGACTATACCATAGCCTGCTGAGTCATGGGGGGTATCTGGGGATTTACATTGAGTTTTTGGCCAGTTAAGTATGTACTGTCCATTTTATTTTCCCCCTTTGTTAATTCTTAGTTTGGCTTAACTTGTAATTAAGTTCATCTGTTTGATTGTTTGGGGGTTCAGTTTGTTCTGTTGTGTCCATTCTTTCACTTCGGTTCTGAGTTCTGTTAGAGTTTAGTTATATTTAGCTGACCTCTTTTACCACTGCATTTGGTCAAACTCTTCTTGTTAGTTGTTTTGGTTTTTTTGAAAATTAAAAGAAAAAGCCCGTGTTGGGACCCAAAATCTCCTGTGTCCTGCTGCCTTACTGCTTGGTCCCTCACAGTCTCGTTTAACTGTTTATGTCAAGTCACTATGTGTATGGAGATGTATAGGATGAGAGCCCCTGAGAGCTGCTCTGCTTATTTTTCTGTGGATTATGAACTTTAGTGGACGATGTGGATCAGTTGAGCCTCAGGCTCAGCCGAGCGGCAGTACAGACAGCCGGCATTTGGAAACGCCCGTCCGGCGTGCATACAGCCAGGATGAACTGCTGTCATTGCGACCAGAGCATCACACGAACAGGGTGCATCACATCTACACACCAGTGTTGGATTACATCCCCGTGGAGCTGATCCAAAAAAGAAGGAAGCGAAAACGGGGGAGGAAGGGGGGCATCCGAGTTCGCCTACGGAGGAGATTCACCCGCCCACCACTACCCTCAATCGTTCTCGCTAAAGTGAGATCCCTTCACAACAAAATCGCCACAGTCCGGACATACGCCTGGTACAGTCACGATTTCCGTGAAGCACCACTGTTTTCACTGAGAGCTGGTTAAAGCCATCAAAGCCAGACTCACTCTATCAAGTCCCTGGGTTCACTCTGGTGCGAATGGACAGAGGAGGGGAGAGTGGCTACGGTGGGATCTGTGTTTACATCAACCATCTCTGGTGTCGAGCCTTCTCAATTAAAACCAGGATATGTGATGATCCCAATGTGGAGATCCTGGGCATGACTCTACGGCCGTTTTACCTCCCTCATAAGTTTGGGTGCATCTTACTGTTTTATGTATATGTTACCCCAAAAGGACCAGGAAGAGCTGCACAAGCAGCAAGAACCATCCCTGACTGTGTACATGATTGCAACTACAGTACCCAGAAGCACCAGCAGTTGTGCTGGGAGATCTGAATCAGTGCTTCCTTGACACTGTGCTGCCAGGATTTGAACAGTATGTCATGGATGCGACCAGAAAAAACAATATATTGGACAAGTGCTATTTAAACATTAAAAATGCTTATGCAGCCAGGGTTGGACTACCTATATCAACCTCAGATCATAATGTTGCGTGCATCACTCCAGTCTATAAATCAAAATTAAAAAGAGGAAAGCCTGAGAAGAAAGTAGTTAGGACTTGGACAAACGAAAGCAAGGAAAACTAAAAGCATGCTGGGACTGGACTGATTGGGACATTTTTAGAGATGGTTCATTGGATGAAATAACCACTGTCATAACTGAGTACATTAATTTCTGTGTAGAGCTGGTTGTTCCCACAAAAGAGATAAAACATTATCCCAATAACAAAACCTATGTGACCAAATATATTACAGAAATAATACATGAGAGGAAAACAGCCTTCATAAACAAAGATTTTGGTACACAAAAATTGGCAGAGAAAAGGCTAAAAAACAAAATGAGACAGGCAAAATCGGCACATAGACAACGTTTGGAAGACACGTTCAAATCCAACAATCACAAGAAGGCATGGGACACAATGAAATCTATGAAAGGAATGTCATCTCCAACCAAACCTATCGTGACAGAGAATGAATGCGCCTTAGCCAATGACCTAAACACATTCTTTGCCAGGTTTGAGTCATTAGACAACTCCTCAAAGTGCACTGAGATACTCAAGGCTGTAATACCTGCCCCATCAGACAGAATTACCATCACTGAGGAAGACGTGAGAAGAGTGTTTCAGTGTGCCAATACTAAGAAAACTAATGGGTCATACGTGTGCAGTGCTTTCCTCCTCAAAAACTTCGCATCTGAGCTGGCTCCAGTGTGGCAACGCATATTCCAAAACTCTGTAGACACACACATAATTCCCCTGTCTTGGAAAACCTCACACATAAAACCACTACCAAAAATCCAATGTCCCAAGGAGCATAAGGATTATAGACCCATAGCCCTCACTTCAGTGATAATGAAATCCCTAGAGAAAATATTACTACAACATCTGGTTAGTGTAACCAAAGACAAACTAGACCCATGTCAATACGCCTACAAAAAGGGCTGTGGTACAGAAGATGCAGTTGCCACATTGGTCCACATGATTACAAAACATCTAGATCAGTCCAACCACAACTATGCAAGGGTGTTGTTCTTGGACTTCTCTTCAGCATTCAATACGATTCAGTCTGATATATTGGTGTCAAAGATGGTCCAGTTATAATTAAATACATGCCTGATTCACTGGTATGCATCCTTTCTAACTAACAGAGTACAGAGAGTGAAGGTGAACAAAACCATCTCCTCAGCATTAATTACAAATGTTGGTGCACCACAGGGTTGTGTAACAGCTGTCGTACTGCAGAATGTCTGTCTGAGGGTAAGAGTAATAGACCAGACCAGTACATTCTGAAGTACTCTGATGATAAAGTGTTAATCTCTTTTAAATAACCTCAGTGACACTGGACTGCACCAACAGAGGGTAAATAAGGTGTTTGAATGGAGTGGTAACACAATGCTCTCATCATAAACACAAATAAGACAGAAGAAATTGTTTTTGGCACACCACCAGAAACACACAAAGTTCCTGTTACAATTTATAAATTGTAGATAAGAAGAAGAAGAAGTACACTTAATAAAGTGTACTTCTTCTTCTTCTTCTTCTTGAGGAAAATTGAAAACAATACCGCTCAAGAAGCAGCTACTGTTTTTTGCTGTAACATCAGATGTCGCTTAAAACTAGAATTTGGTTTCTATAAATTGACAAAAGACCTGAATAACTTTAGGAACATCTGGTGTTACAAAAATGTCCTATGCACTTTAGTTGATGACCACCTCACTTTTGCAAACTTCCTGTTATAATGCACTAATTCTTATATTGTATTTCCCTTTGTTTCTTGGTGTTTAATGTTTTTGAGTGTTTAGTGTTTTTGAAATTTCATCTGATGAAAATTTGTAAAATGTTCTAAATGTTCTAAATGTTCTAAATGTTCTAAATGTGATTGAAGTTTGTTTGGAAAAGATGTTCTGAGGCACTTAAATGCTTTCATCTGATGTAAAACTGCAAAATGTTTGAATGAGATTAAAGTGTTTTTGCAAAAATCAAAAAAAAAAAATCTTCTTCTTCTTCTTCTTCTTCTTCTTCTTCTTCTATAATGAACAGATCCATCAGGTATGTTCTTACAAATGCCTAGGAGTAGAAATAGACCATCTCCTGTCCTGGAAAGATCCTGGAAAGATCAGATTGAAGCAGTGTGCAAGAAAACAAAGCAAAGAATCTATTTCCTTCGCCGTCTACGATCTTTTGGTGCTAGTAAAAGGATTCTTCTTTTGTTCTTCACTTCTGTTATCATGAGTGTTCTTCAATACTGTAGCACCACCTGGTATTGATGTCTGTCTGTAGCACTAAAGTCACAGATGTCACATCAAACACACAAATGCTAAAAGATTATTGGATAAGAACTTCAAGAACCGTATACATCCATGTATAATAACAGCATGTTGAGACTGGCAAAAAAAAATCACTTCAAACACCAGTCATGTTTTATACAGTGAGTACAGTCTACTGCCCTCAGGAAGGAGATACAAGGTACCAACTTTCAAGAAGGTTAGACTAAAAAAATCCTTTGTCCATCAATCCACTTTAATGCTCAACCAGGAGCAAAACCGGAGATAGGCTGAGTGGGGGACAAGTGCTCTCAACTACTATGTTTTCCATGTTGTCAATATCTGTCATGTCAATGTGTGTGATATGTGTGTGATATACAGTATGTTCTTCTCTGTTGCATAAAACGGCTGCTGGGTCGCAAAACAAATTTCAGCACTGCTGACAAATAAAATTCGTGTTATGTTATGTTATGTTATGTTATGTTATGTTATGTTATGTTATTCTATGTTATGTTATGGTTGTAGCTGTTGACCGGAATCTTGCTTTTTTCTTCACTTATCTCCATGCCATATGCTCCCGCTACCTGCTCCAGTCTGGTGGTAAGTTCCTGGAGTTCAGCTTCACTTTTCCCTAGTAGGTCGGTGTCATCTGCGAAGCGAAGGTTGGAGATAGGTCTTCCTCCGATGGTTATGGTGGAGGGGAACCCCTGAAGAGCTTCTGCCATTATGTTCTTCAGGAATATGTTAAATAAGACGGGAGAGGAGACAGCCCTGACGGACACCTACTGTTGTTTTAAAAGGTTCACCCATAGTGTTGCTTATAAGCACTGCACTGGCTGATTGGCTGTAAAATGATTGGATGAGCTGTATAAGGTTATTGTCAACACTGTAGTTTCTGAGAACTTGCCATAGTCCATCATGCCAGACACGATCGAAGGCTTTTTTGAAGTCAATAAAGTTGTGATATAATTTGTGTTGATGCTGAAGGTGATTCTGACTCAGTAGTCTGATTTGCTCGGTGGTGCTTCTTCTTGGTCTGAATCCCGCTTGTTCCTCTGAAATAACTTCCTCTGCCTTACTCCTCAATCTGTTTAGGATGATCCGCAGCAACACTTTGCTCACATGACATATGAGGCTGATGGTCCTATAATGTTGGCATTGTCTCGAATTCCCTTTCTTGGGGATGGGGATAATTAAAGATTGGGTCCATTTTTTTGGCCACTGCTTCATTTCCCAGATCCTTTGGCAAATGTGAGTCAGTGCTTTAATTGACTCTTGCCCTCCGTATTTCCAAAGTTCTGCTGGAATGTTATCAATGCCTGGTGATTTTGCGGTTTTCAGACTCCTAATTGCCTCTTTCACATGTCCACATACACACACTTTGATTAAAAGTGACAGGATGCCCCTTTAACATGTCAAACTAGACAGCTCTATTTCATTTTACTACCACTTTTCTTTTTGGATCTGCTAGAGTTGCATTGATTCTTTAGCAGCAGGGCCTTGAAGATGGAAACTTTCGAGCTTGATTGTGGTGGATGATTGGCAGCTGTAGCTCCGCAGAGTGCCTCCACTCTGTTTTATATTAGATCTGATCACTGGAAAGTTGCAGCTCCCCGCTGTTCTACAGCATATCTGTTGATTTTGAAGGAGCTTGTGCCAGGCCATCGCTCTCAATAAGAGTTTGTTCTTAGCTGACCCACCTGGTCAAATAAAACTAAGAATCTAATTATACGTGCAGGCTGCAGCACAGTTTAATTTGGAATTAGCGTTGTGCTTTTCATCATACACTTAATCCAGTTAATCAATATAAACCTTTAGATTACAGGCCCCTGCTGTGTCTCCATTGTTATTATTGTTATTTGTTGTTGATAAGTGTTCAAATATTGTTTTATTATCCACCCCCAGGCTGTTACCTTCAGAAATAATTCATTTTGGTGTGATCTCAATTTATTCTAGATTTCTGAATTGCTGATTAAAAATGCTCTTGTCCCATCTTGCTCCTCATTCTTAAAGCCAAATAGTTTGCAATTGACTCCAAAACAACCTTCATAGCTGGTATCATTTTCTCCTTCACCGCCATTCAGAGAGTGGATCATGTTTTCAGGCGAGAAATGTGAATATGACCGTTAACACCTTCAGGATGAGCCACCAGCCCCTCCGAAGGTTTCCAGGAGTGGTCCTGCCTTGTCTCGGCTTTCAGCCGTCACACAGCAGCCATCCATCTCCCCAGGTGGTACCTTTTTGTTTTCCGTTGCACTAAGACGTGCTCATTGCCTTCTGTGAGGAAATAAAAGGAGTGTGACCTTCCCTGGTTCTTATCCTCTCAGGCCCCATCCACACGATAATGGATACTTTAAAAACGCAACTTTTTTGTTGCGTTTACGCCTTTCGTCCACACAACAACGCAGATATCCGGAACGAAAACGCAACTTTTTAAAAAACGCTGGGTCTGCGTTGTCGTGTAGACGGCGTATCCGCGACTTTTTAAAAATGGTGACGTCTTGCCTGCGACGAAAACCGCGGTGACGTCATATTTATGGGCCCGTGTGTTGTGACAACAAAACACGGATAAATTTTTATCCAATTTTATTGGATAAAATTTGACTCAATACTGCCACCACATGGTTTGGCATGCTTATAGCAGTCTTCGAAAACGCACTGCTGCGTTTATGTGTGGACGGATTTTTTAAAAAAATGCTGTCATGTGGACGGGAATCGTTTTCGATAGGTTTTTAAAAAGTTCCGTTTTTAAAAAAATCCGTTATCATGTGGACGGGGCCTCAGTGTGTTTCACCCCATATTCTGAAACTCGATCCACGTGCATCAAGGATCACTGGAGTGGGGATTGAGAAGCAGGAGATATCAAATCACTCTCAAATTAGAAGAAGACATTAGTTTTTTTTTGAAGAAATGGACTGTGAGCGTGAAGGAGATTCGCTAATAAGGAGATTATCACAAATGGTTAACACGTCACTTTAAATGTGTTTTCGAATAGTGTGATAAATTTTCTTTTTGAACTCGGCTTCTTGAACCCAGATTGATGAGCTTTCCCCTCAGTGGTGCACTTAACCTCCCACAAAGGCCTCACCTTCATGTGCTAACTCAACCCAACTCCTCCAGACCTCTGAACCCTGCAAGTATAAATCTTTACTCCCAGCTTGAAAATATGGACCAACCAAAAGCCACCTAGTTACCAACTCAGTAAGAAACACAACATTTTCTACTGATGTGATTTAATTAGCCTGTAAAATTAATTAAAATTAATCTGAGGGTTGCTTTTACGTCTCTTGACCATTTGTTCTAGTTTCACAAATTACCTTGATATTTTTCTTTGCTCTTATACATTTTGAAACCAATAGCCTTGTATATTTTCAGAAATGTTTACAAAGCATATGAACAAAAAATGGAATATTCACAAAAACAATACATATGTTGCTAGATTGAGAAATTTTTTTGTATGTAAGTATGATCCTTTTAAAAAAAGAAAATATGATCCTCTCCTCCGAGAGCTGCTACCTTATCGTGGTGGGGGAGTTTGAGTGCCTGAATGATCCCAGGAGCTATGTTGCCAGGGGCTTTATGCTCCTGCTAGGGTCTCCCTTGGCAAACAGGTCCTGGGTGATGGGCCAGATGAACAGCCATACAAAAACCCCTATGATGACAGAAAAATCAAGGACGGTGATGTCGCCCGGTATGGCGCAACCGGGGCCCCACTCTGGAGCCAGGTTGGGGCTCGTATGCGAGCGCCTGGTGGTCGGGCCTCTGCCCACGGGGCCCGGCAGGGCTCAGCCCGAAAGGAGGACGTGGGCCCAACCTCCGGTGGACTCACCACCCGCCGAGAAAACCGTAGGGGACGGGTGCAGTGTGTATTGGGTGGCAGTCGTCAGCATGGGGCTCGACGACCCAATCCCCAGACAAAGAGTCTAGCTCTAGGGACATGGAATGTCACCTCGCTGGGGGTAAAAGAGCCAGAGCTTGTGAGGGAGGTTGAGAGGTACCGACTTGATATAGTCGGGGTCACATCCACCCACAGCTTGGGCTCTGGAACCCAAACACTTTTCTGGTGTTGTCCAAGGTAAGAGGCGGTGGGCTGGTATGACAGTTCAGCCGTCATATGTTGGAGTTCACCCCAGTGAACGAGAGGGTCGCGTCCATGGGCCTTCGGGATGGGGACAGGTGTCTCACTGTCATTTCGGCCTACGGCCCAAATGGCAGTGCAGAATACTCGGCCTTCTTGGAGTCCTTGAGAGGAGTACTGAATAGTGCTCCAACTCTGCAGGCCCAAACGTGTTTTGAGAGTCCGCTGGGAACGTCTGGCAGAACCCTCTGTCAGTGAGGTCTTCAACTCCCACCTCTGGGAGAGCTTTTCCCAGATCCCGCAGGAGCCTGGGGATATTGAGTCAGAGTGGACCATGTTCTCCGCCTCCATTGTCAAAGCGGCTGCTTGGGGCTGTGGTCGCAAGGTCTCTGGTGCCTGTCGCGGCGGTAACCTCCAAACTCGGTGGTGGACACGGGAAGTAAGGGATGCCGTCAAGCTCAAGTAGGAGTCCTATCAAATCTTGTTGAATTGTAGGACTCCGGAGGCAGCTGACAGGTACAGGCAGGCCAGGCATACTGCAGCTCAAGTAGTCGCGGAGGCAAAAACTCTGGGAGGAGTTCGGAGAGGCCATGGAGGAAGATTAACGGTCAGCCTCGAAGAAATTCTGGCAAACCATTCTGCGCCTCAGGAGGGGAAAGCGGTCTTGTTCACGAGTGAGGGAAAGATGGAACTTGAGATTAACAGACAGATCGGTGTAGCTTCTGCAGTGATGCAGTCGCTGTATAGGTCCGTTGTGGTGAAGAAGGAGCTAAGTCGCAAGACGAAGCTTTCGATTTACCAGTCAATCTACCTTCCTACTCTCACCTATGGTCATGAGCTTTGGGTCATGACCGAAAGGACAAGATCCCGAATACAAGCGGCTGAAATGAGTTTCCTCCGTAGAGTGGCTGGGCGCACCCTTAGAGATAGGGCGAAGAGCTCAGTCACCAGGGAGGAGCTCCGAGTAGCACCGCTGCTCCTACGCCTTGAGCGGACCCAGCTGAGGTGGCTCGGGCATCTCTTCCGGATGCCTCCTGGACGCCTCCCTGGGGAGGTTTTCTGGGCATGTCCTACCAGGAGGAGACCTCAAGGAAGACCTAGGACACGCTGGAGGGACTATATCTCTCTGCGGGCCTTGGAACGCCTCGGGCTCTCCCTGGAGGAACTGGAGGAGGTGTCTGGGGAGAGGGAAGTATGGGCATTCCTGCTGAGACTGTTGCCCTCCCGACCCGGCCCCGGATAAGCGGTTGATGATGGATGGAAATATAATCCTAATTCAGTTTTGTGGATTCCATTTTTTGCAGGTCTGCATACTCCAGCGCTCCCTCTCCACACAGCTTCCCCTCTCGTACGGCCCCTCAAACCTTAATGTTCTTTAAAACTTTTCTGTGAACAACCACTGTAAAAACATGATCACTCACGTTTATTGCACGAATAAACCATGTTCCCTGGACTCAGGTTGTGACAATAGGGCAGTCACGACTGTGTTTGTGTGTGTGGGTGCTTCCATCTGAGTCCTTGCACCTTTGTTCATTCTGTGCAGAGCCCACTCGAAATCTGAGGAAGCAGCATATGGTTATAATTTAACCTGCATCTGGAGTGCCGTTCAACTCCTTTTACACAAAGTGGGTATGTGTGCACTATTTAAAGTAATCAGATTACAAAATAAAGTAATAGTAACCCAAAAGGGGAGCGTTCTTTGATTTAAAACATTTTGCAATGACTACAATTACAACAAGGCGTGACTTTACCCTCAGAAAGCATTTACTGTGTCACGAGCTTCCTCTAGTGTCCGGAAAGCGAAGTGCACATGTAGTTTTCTAATGAGACAGTGTAATGATGTCCCTGTATTTGTATTTCTTCAAATTTTTCACGTTTCGTGCAGAAAATTAAGTTAGTGGACCCTCGAAGAATGAAACGTATCAGCAGCATTAACGGACGCTGCTGTGGAGGGTGGAGATGAGTGAGCCTGTGCGTGCAGACAATGAACGAACGAGCCGGCTCCAAGAGCCGATGCCCGTCGGAGTGAGCCCAAGCTTCAGCCTCCTGCTCAGCTGTCACAGAGCTACCGCTCTGAGCAATCCGTTCAGCGGAGAATGCGTGCAGGCACCAGGCAGGGGCGGGAGTTTATTTTGATGGGCACACGACGCGGCCAATCACATGCAAGGACAGGCTAGAATCGTACCATTATGTGAAAGAAGGAAGGGGGGCAGACGCTTGAAAGAATGAGTGTAGTGGTACAAGCCAGGTACACACTGTGTTAGGCAGCAGAGACAGGGAGACGGAGGAGGATTGGAGAGCAAGCGTGTCATGAGTGAAAAACGTAAAAGAAGCAGCATTTGGCTGCATTTTAATGATGTTGGGGACTGCAAGGTTAAGTGCAAAATTTGTAAAAATGAAAATATCTGTGAGAGCAGGTTCAACCACAAACCTTCACAGACATTTAAGAACTACCCATCCATCCGTGCAACTCGATGAGAGACGAGAAACTCCCTCTCCACCATCCACTGACTGGAGGAGTGTCCACAGCATCCACCTCAGGTATACAACGTCAGACCAAAATAAGCTCATTCATACCCAAGCAAATGACTCCAGTCAAAATGATAAGTGCTGATGAGGAGCTAGCTAAAATGATAGCCACGGACTTTCAGCCTTTTTCTATCGTGGAGAACAAAGGTTTTAAAGCTTTTGTACAGGCTATAAGTCCAACGTACTGTATGTTCTCCCCAGTAGGAAAACCGTGTCTCAAAAAATGACCACCAACATTTTTAATGCAGAGCGTGCATTGTGGCAAGACAGGGTCAAGAAAGCTTCAGCAGTTTGCCTGACAACTGACTGCTGGACATCCAGAACAACTACCTCATACATGAGCGTCGCTTGTCATTTTATTGAAAACTTTAAGACGACATCATGCCTACTTGAATGCTTTTAGTTTTCTGAGAGACATACTGTAGACAACCTGGCGGAGCAGCTACTGAGATTGGCAGAAGAATGGGAAATTGACGACAAAGTCGTAGGCTGTGTTACTGATAATGAAGCAAACATAACTAAAGCCATCAACAATTTGCAGTGGATCCACCACCCATTTCTTGCTCACACAATCAACCTGATGGTCAAAAATGCACTGAAGGTTGTGAAACCAACTATGGACAAAGTGAAGGCTATTGTTGAGTTTTTCCACAAAAGCACAGTTACAGAGAAACTCAAGTCCACACAACGACAGATGGGGATGCCTGAGCTAAGGCCCAAACAGGAGTGTGCTACAAGGTGGAATTCAACATTTTATATGTTGAAACGCATCTTTGAGTCAAAAGATGCCATCATCTCCATCTTGGCTGTTGACAATCTAAGTCAAGAGGAATCGGAGACAGTGAAAGAAGTCTGCACCATTCTGGAGCCCTTTGAGGAGGTGACTGTGGAGATAAGTGCAGAAAGGTAACTTTAACAACTTAGTTTTTAGTTTAGTACTATACAGTTAATGTTGCAGTAACTAACAAAATACTATTAATAGCACAATTTAAAATGGATTGTAAAAAAACCCCATGTATCAATAAGCCTAATTTTCACATTTACTATTTTGTCTTTTTCAGCTATATCACAGCCTCCAAATGCTTCCTCTCTGCAAGGACCTGCAGCAGGCAACAGTCCACCACTAACAGAAAGTAACGGTGGATAAAGTAAAGGAGCTGGCCAACACTCTGTGTGCATCCATGGGCAGAAAATTCTTGAGGATGGAGTGCGACCCTGTGCTTTTAGAAACCACCGCACTGGACCCACAATTTAAAAAGTTAGCTTTTAGCGACAACAGGGCTGTGAATGAGGCACTTCAAAGGATCAGTGCAGCAGCAGCAAGGTGTAACCCCAGCAGCCTGTCAGCTCCTTCATCAGAGGGCCAAGAGGGAGAAGTTGGTGCAAGGGTGGGTTCTGAGGATCCTCAAGCTTCTGCTGTGTGGAGGCTGTTTGATGAAAGAGCCACAGGAAATACAGCAAGGAGAAATCCCACAGCTGATGCTGTACGGGAGGTGAGGTCCTACCTTGAGGAGCCCCTCATCCAGAGAGCTGAGGACCCACTGAAATGGTGGGAGGCCAAGGCTTCATGCTACCCACGCCTGGTTATGGTAATGAAGAGAAGACTCTGCATTGTCGCAACATCGGTCCCCTCAGAGAGAGTCTTCTCAAAAACAGGACATACTGTATAATAACAGAGGAGAAATCGGATCAGTCCATCCAAGCTGAGACATCTGGCTTTCCTGAATGCCAATCTCCAATAAAAGACGTTTATGTAAGGTGTCATAATGTCATGTTCAGACATTGGCCTTTGTTTGAGGTTTGATTTGTAAGTTTGCTGTGTTTGTGTGGTTGTTCAAGGGTTGATTCGGTATTTAAAGTTTTGATACATAAAAATAAAGCTTTTATGAAAACAATGAATGGAAAATTTCTCACCAATACACTAATTGATTGCTAAATTAGGCTAAAATATAACGATCAGAGTGATGTTAAATGAAGAGCCATTTGGGAGCCGTAAGAGCCAGCTCTTGTAAGGGAGCTGAGCCAAAAGAGCCGAGGCTTGTAGAAGAGCCGGAATGTCCATCACTAGCAGACATGCGGCCTCCACACATCTGGGCTGACTAAGGAGGGAGCAGCCGGTGGAACAAGAGATGCTGGAGGTCTTATCTGGAGTGCTTGTTGGTAAATCGTGTCAAATAGGCCACATGACACATATTCTCTCTGCGCACATTGTCCTCTACATTTAGGGGTTTTATTGTTGGTTTTAAAGGGTGTGTTTTTCCACACAATTTAAACAAAGAAAATCAAATTTCGCCCGCATGTCACATCATGATAAATGAGCGTCGGACTCCTGGAGTCGAGTGTGGCTTCTACTGATTCTAGTTAACTGCAGTGCCATCCACCGACGCCGTTCTGTCGCCACCTAGCGGTTATGACAGGCTGACTTGGGCTGAAGAAAAAGCAGAGTCACGTTTGACTCAACAGACGCACAGGTGAACTCTCACATGATGCCTATAAAATCACGTTTAAAGAGTGTGGGTAGACATGTTCCCCTTAAAACGAGGCCATTCTTCAATCTTCTTTCGGCTTTTCCCATCAGGGGTCGCCACAGCGAATCAGTTGCCTCCATCTAACCCTGCTTTCTGCATCCTCTTCTCTCACACCAACTACCTTCATGTCCTCTTTCACTACATCCATAAACCTCCTCTTTGGTCTTCCTCTAGGCCTCCTGCCTGGCAGTTCAAAACTCAGCATCCTTCTACCAATATATTCACTATCTCTCCTGTGGACATGTCCAAACCTTCTCAGTTTGGCCTCTCTGACTTTATCTCCAAAACCTCTAACATGTGCTGTCCCTCTGATGTACTCATTCCTGGTCCATCCATCCTGGTCACTCCCAAAGAGAACCTCTGCATCTTCATCTCTGCTACCTCCATTTCTGTCTCCTGTCTTTTCCTCAGTGACACTGTCTCAAGACCAAACACTATCGCTGGTCTCACCAGTTTTGTACACCTTTCCCTTCATTTTAGCTGTAAATCTTCTATCACACAACACACCTGACACTTTTCTCCACCCGTTCCATCCTGCCTGTACACGCCACAGTGCTCTGGACTGTTGACCCTACGTACTTAAAATCCTCCACCTTCTTGATCTCTTCTCTCTGTAACCTCACTCTTCCAGTGAGGTCCCTCTCATTGACACACATGTGCTCTGTCTTACTGCAGCTACTTTCATTCCTATCCTTTCCAGGACAAACCTCCACCTCTTTAGCTTCTTTAGCATTTTTTTAGACCAATAAAGTTTAAAGTGGGTTATTTTCAGCACCACAGTAGTTGGGAAATACTGAGATCAGTCAGTCAAACTTTATTAATAGAATTGTTGAAAGTTCCCTATGTTTTGCTACGGAATCGTAGCCAGGCACCGGTGGTCTCCGCAGACTGTTTTGCCGTCAGACAGCAGGTCAGTGAGAGCCGCACTTAGGTGACGCCTCATTACTACCGTTGTTAGTGGGCGTAGGCCCCAGTGCTTTTTGAGGGTGCCCCTGGTGTGGTGGCGTAGTGCGGCATGACTGCCAGCCAGACTGCCTGCTTTTTTTCATCGATCATTTTTTAACCAATATTAATATGAATATTAATCCATAAATAAGGCGCACCGGATTATAAAGCGCACTGCGGGTTTATGAGAAAATTATAGGCTTTTAGGTGCGCCTTATAGTGCGGAAAATATTGTACTGTATATTAGTACTCTTTTTTGGCATGAAATCATACTGCTGCTCACAAATGCTCATTTCTGCCCTTAGTCTAGCTTCAGCTACTCTTCAATATGTTGAGACTTTGTTCTAAAAATAATGCGCACCTTCTGTGTATAAATATATTATGCAGAGATGTTGTCTAATCACCTTATTCTTGCAGTCCTTCTAAGCAGTCTTCCTTCCTCACCCAAATCATATAAAATGTTTTTTTTAAAAACCCATCAAAACCTTTCTCATGCATGAAATTAAAAATACAAATTGTAATAAAATTTTTAGTTATACATCATTTCATTTAATCTGGAGAAGGATGGACGGGCTCAGTTACTGTTTCCACCCTCACTTTGTTCAGCATAGCAAGGCAAAATGTACCAAGTTGTTGAGCTGTGTGAAAATTATTACCCCCACAACATGTGGAATTAAGTCTTTAAATTTTCTCTGCACGTTTGGTCACATTTTTCAGCATTTCTGGCACTGGGTAGACCAATGTTTTTCAAAAATGCACCATAAAATGTTCCACCAATAATTTGACTCTCTCACAAGAATAATGATATCATCATTCATTTCAGCAACTACCCCAAAACAAAGTATGTTCATTTTCGAGTTAGAAATTCCTTTAGCATCTGTCGTACAGTAACTACGATAGAAGCAAAGGTGGAAATTGAACAAATTTCTTATGGAGGTCCCAAAGGAGGAAGTCATTTTGGAAGGATGGGTCAAGAAAACATCCTCAAGCCTGACTGCAGGAGACCATTGTTCATTTCCTGTTTCCTACTGGCAGCCAACAATGTTATTTTACCCAAGGTATTTGCCAAAACTAACAAAGTAATCAACATTTTAACTTTGACCACTAGATGGAAAGTGGGACTGGTTCACATGAAGGAGATTAAACCCATCACCATCAGATAAATCTGAATATACACAAACAAACAGGACTTTTTAAATCTAAAGTAGGTAAAATCTTTCCTGTGTGGGCACAGAGATGTTGTACATCAACCAGCTGAGAATGGTTATAAGAAGTGACTGCTGCTGGAGGGAAACTAAGAGAAATAACAGCAGGTTGGAACCTATGACATCATTCTATGACATTTCTCACCTTAGAATTCTTTTCTGAAAACAACCAAACCTCAACTGCAATTGAGGTTTGGTTGTTAATTATGTTTTGGGGTGTGACAGGCCTTGTTGAATCATTTTCTCACAGCCCTTTAGTGTGGCTTTAAAATTTGACCAAAAGCACTTGCAGGTTTTCATGGGTGAGTTATGCCGTGAACACAGGTCAGATGGTTTTACTTTGCTGGAATAAACCGACTTCTCTCACAAACAAATGAGCTATCCTTTCATTCCCATACAGCATGTACAAAGTGGCAAAAATAACCCAACTCCATCATAGTTTGGTGCTCTAAATAATATCAGACTGACTAAATCAATGTTTGCACAGTTATGCAACAAATGACTAAAAACAATCTTCACCCTTCTGAAACAGATATCTGACAGTTACACAAGGTGCAGACCACACAAATTCAAATTTAGGTGAAGTTTTTCCAACCCTTCACCTAATAATCCCATTACTTCTACAGGTGGAAACCACCATGGATCACCTATGTGACCTGGAAACTCTCAAGGATGAAATTCACACTGAAGAGCAAGGCAGATGTTCTTCAGATGAGCTTCCTGTGACGGTGGTCAGTTGAAATAGAGATTATAGTGGTTTAATCCCACATGATCTCTGCTTCTGAGAGCCACTGCAGCAGAAAGTCAGGAAAGACCAAAGCTTAGAGAAAGTGCCCGGTTAGTGTCACAGCTGGGAATTGAAGGAAGTGACAGACAGATGCATGAATGAAGTCTCACATACTCAATGAGCTTTGTCTCTGTGTGCTCATGCATCCTCAAACATCAGTGAGGTCATTGATGTATTTTAATTCCGTTTGTTTGACTCTAAAACCCTGCATAGAGGTGAGGATGTGACTTGAATCAAATGAAATTATATGCAGCGGTTGTTTCAGACAAGTGAGAGTAATGTTGTTACTGTCAAGTAAGATGTGAATTGATTTTTGTTTTTCCACCAGCGGTCTTTAAAGCAGGACAGCTTTGCATGTAAGACATCAGAAAGTAGATTTCTTTTCATAATGCAGTTGAGAAAATAAGTAATCCTCTCTATGCAGATCATACTGTGCATGGGTTATTATTTTCCTCCTGTCTTTATTCCCTTTGATTTCATTTCACCGTTGCAGGCAGATACTAAGTCTTATCTTTTGGATTTAATGTCAGATGACAGAGATATTACTTTGCCCTCCAGTGGAAACAGGTTCATGGGTTCTGTGCTCTATTGTTTTTATGAAAATCAGACGAGGGGTTTTGATTTACACATTAAAACCAGATCCTGACAACAATCAGCCCTGGTCCGGTGTCAGTGCCAGCCTTTGGGAGGATGCCTCTCTGTCTCCATCTGTGAGAGATGAAAACACTCTTGTAGAGCAATTAATAACTGTACATGGAGGTGAAAAAAAGAAATACCACTGAGCATTTCAAGGACAGGTCAGAGAGGTAGGTCACGTCCTCCAGTGGAGTCAGATTATGTTGGCAGCTGCAAAACTACAGATACTTTCATCCGGGTGCTCTCTTAATCTCAACAAATGTAAGCTGGTGAAGCTTCGGCACAAATCCCTCTTTTAAGAGATAAAGAGAGGAGGAGGATGATTGCTTTTCCTATCCATTTTTACTCAAAGAAGCACCTCACATCAGTCAAAGCCGTTGCTTCTGACTGGTGCTGCTGCTGACAGGTGGAGACTGGCTTTGTTTTATTTTGGATTTGGACTCAACAAAGGAGAAATCAGGACTTTTTGATATTTTCAGGTGCTTTAAGCTCTTGTTTCCAGCAGTTTGATGTCTGACATCCTGTGTCTGGATGTTTCAAAGCTTCACAAGTCTTGAACAAAATAGCACTGCCTTGTTGTTTTGTTTCTAAGTTGAACACAGCTAATGCCAAGAGCAGATGTAACAGGCAAAACCAGACAAAAGAGGGAAGAGATTTTAATCCGTTTGCAGCACTTGATTGCAGATAACAATGTTTGCCAGCCGTGGTGGTACTGGAGGAGGTAAAGGAGGGAAATACTCAGTGGAAGATCTTTATGGTATCAGCAAGAAACCCAAGGCATCCTCCTCCTCAGGGAGCATCGTGGCCAAATCTGGAGCTCGGAGTAAGGGCTCAGACCAGAGGAATGAATCCGAGGCCCTGGCCTCTCAGATCCTGGAGGCGGCGCACCGGCTGGTAGAGCGACGCCGACTGGAACTGTACCTGAGAGAATATGGCCTCTCCCTGGCCGAATGTGAGGCTGAGCGCTCCGCGATGACATACAGGTAAGGAGAAGAAAGCAGAAGAGAGAATTCAATATCATTTTTGGTTTTTGTGGATGAAAATGTGTTGACAAATGTGCATCCAGTTCCATTAAATCAAACCTCTTTTCCACTTTATAAATAATCAGAAATAAAAAGTTCAGATTTATCATTGAGAGAATGTCAGGCCATCCTGCGCACTCAGCCATCATTTATATTTTTCTAACATAGCACTAATGTGCAGATAAGTGCAGCTGATGGCAATGAAATATGTTAGTGGGGTTTTATTTTAGATGTGACCTAGAAAGAAATATTCCACATGTAAGGAACTCTGGAAGCACAGCGGTGTGGAATATATGTTGCCGAGTTGTAGAAACATCTGTTTGCTCATGATCACTAGTGATAAAATACTGATTTTTGAATCAATACTGATTTGATCAGTATTGATTCAATATTGACCTCTTTGTTGGTGTCACTCATGATTTAGTCATTCCTAAAATGTATAAATGTGTTGATCGTAAGCCTATATTTATGAGACAGATCAGTGACATGCTTTTTATGTACTTTTCATGACACAGAAGCAAACACACCAGCTGTAGACCTCAGGTAAACTGGCCTCTAGGTGGCAGTGTCGTCACAGAATCGTGACCAGTCACCACTATGACTGGAATCAGACAACAGACCCAAGTGTGCAGCTCCGACAGAATCATTTGTCAGAAGGGACGAGAGAAAACACTCTCAGATCTACTTATAGCAGATTCTATCAACATGTGGTGATAAACATTGCCCTGAAATGAAAGCTTTTCATTTCAGGGCATTTTGCCCCCACCTGATTCGTCCACTGGTGACAGTTGCTCCCTCTCCACCTATGTGCGTAGGCCCTGGCTCATTTGTGTGATGATGTGTCACAGTCGAACTACCTCGTGTGTGAAAGTGATTACTTGTAATCAACACAAAAACTGCAAACTATCCACCTTGGCGTCCTCACTAATTTGCTGGTTTTGTTGGCAACAACACTTTCACACCTCCAGTCATCTAGTGAGTGCAAAGTAAATTATAGGGGAACTGAGACACACACTTACATCTTGATAAAAATACTCTAAAGGCTGGTTGGTCTTATTTTTGACTTATTTTATTTTTTGGAATGAAATAAACATAAAAATAAACATAATAGATTCATAATAGATTGGAGTGAGATCGGTTCGACTAACTCTGAGGTACCAGCTGAAGTTTGTTAGACATTTACCTTTTCTGCCCCCTACCTATAGTAAAAATGATGTTCAATATGTCACATAGTTGCAGAGCATTTAATATGCAATTCAACATCACAACAGCGTGAGATGAAAGTTAGGTAAAATCACACCATGCTGCCAGAGACACAAGTAATAGGATGATGTGATAATGTGTGTGCGAAGGAACTGACTTTAGTTTTTAGTACTGGTAGAGAGAGGGGGGAAGGGGTCAAATTCTGAAGGGCCCCACAGAGGCTTGGCTCTGTTGGCCAAACAGAAACCGGATGGAAACGTGGACTTTCTAGAAAACCGAGATGAGAATAATTTTAATTTGATATATTTCTCTGGTTTATTTGTGAACATGCAGAAATGCCAATAGTTATAATCTGATATCACGAGCAGCGTGTGTTATATCTCCACTAACATAATGTGACGAAGGGACTGTGTGTGTGTGTGTGTGTGTGTGTGTGTGTGTGTGTGTGTGTGTGTGTTTGTGTGTGTAGGTGTGTGTGTGTATGTGTGTTTCAAAAAATGTCGAGCTCACATACGAGAGAGAGAGAGAGAGAGAGAGAGAGAGAGAGAGAGAGAGAGAGAGAGAGAGAGAGAGAGAGAGAGAGAGAGAGAGAATTTTGAAACCCTCACATTGTTCGTGTGTCGTTTTTTATTGAAGGTTATTGAAGATTCTGGAAAAAGAAAGAAATACTGAGAAAGATGTCGGACTGATCTGATAAATAAAAGACGCGCTGACAGAGAGGTGTCGTTCTGACTGCAGATGATTCGGGGCCGGGATGCCGGCGTTTTTTCTAATCCGCGCACCGTGAGATTTTGTGGGATAACGGGAGACCTGCTCAGTTGTCTTTGCTGCCGGTATGTGAACGACTTGTGAAGGTAATCCAAACCGGCTCAGCGTTTGCTCTCATTGGCTTTTTCATCCCTCCCCTTTCTCTTCCTATTGCACCAATTTGATGCTGCGCGCTCGGCGATGATGCATCGGTGGGGCTTGACTATGTGAATTTCGCATCCTATCAAGTCTGTTTACCGTGCTCGGACTGCGATGTAAAAAAAAAAAAAAAGCAACCGACCCAGTTTGTGCTGACCCACACTGAGACAGAAAAAAATCAGCAACAACCAGGGGTAAAGATGCTTTATACCGAGACGAGGTGCGAGGATGCCAGTAGCTGTGATTATGCGTTCGCCGCAGCCCGCTCCGGAGCACCACGGCTGGAGGAGGACACATCCAACCTCAGCTGAAAAGGAGGCAGCAGGCGATCAGGCGCTTTATAACCCAACGTAAGCCACAGGAGCCCGTGCATGTATTTTATGTGTGTGTGTGTGGGGGGCAGCAGAGGAGGAGGGGAAACCTGGCATCTGAAAGGAGGCATCAATTGCACTGAGGTTTCCCCCATGAGCTGCCACATCCCAGAACACGTCTGAGGACTGCTGTGAGCTTACAAGCCTCCTAATGATTTTTGGAGAGCAGCCCTGATGCATCTCGAGAGTGTGAAAACTCAAAAAACCCTTTGCCAGACAGAGACGGAGCAGATGGTAACTCTGTGTGTGTCATGTTAGAGGCTGGACTCTTGCCTGCTCCCTCAACCTTCAGCCAAAAAAATAAAAAAATCTGACCTGGCCTGTCTGAGCCCCTCCGCATGAGCGCCACCACCTTGCCATAACAGCACAACAGGGTCAAACGGCAGCAACAGTTTACAGACATTCGTCTCCCGGGGAACCTGGGTCAGGATGCAGGTGTCTTTTGCCTGCACTGAGCACAATCTAAAGAGTCGCAGTGAGGACCGACTTTGCGGCCTTCGCACCGCTCCACCCCCTGGAGGAAGCAGTGGAGGTGTAGGGGGAGGTGGCGGAGGAGTTGGAGGAGGAGGTAGCGGTGGTGGTGGAGGAGGAGGTGGTGGTGGAGGAGGTGGAGGAGGTGGTGGGCAGGGGAGCAATGGCAACTATATCTCCCAAGGCTCCGTCAAATCCAGGGAGGGGTCTGGGACCCGTCAGGCCCCTCAGGGCCATGCCCACATGAAGGAGGCTATCGGGCGCCACACCAGCATGAAGTACAGGTGAGTATGGAACTCAGCAGGTGGGGGTTTCATGGGATGGAGGGATAATTCCATAATCAGAAGCACATCCAGTACAGGTGATGTGGTCGGCCTCCTCTCATTGACGCCGGCTTTCTCATATTTCTGTTTGTCAGTCTGTTTTGTTGAAAGGCAAGGTGAATTTAAGGTTAGCTTCAAATGCCACCAACATTCATTCAGTAGCACGCTGCAGCCTGCCTACATATCCATTAGCAGTAATGAAAAGCACCTCAGAGAGTGTACAGACAGCAGTTATTCTCCTGACATTATAAAAACACTCTAAAATGCTCCCTCTCTTGGATGTAAAAAAGCTCATATAATCCATAGCAAACAGCCATAATGTTATCTCAGCATGGCAGGCGCTGAGTATACAGGAGCGTGTGCCATAGGGTTACGTTTTATGCAGATTCTAGCCTGGCCTTTGCTCCGCATCAAAGATGAATAAAAACCCTCCAATAACTTACCTAAAATCACCTCAGGACAGCCCAGTTTTTATTGTGGTTTTTAAAATGATCTGTTTCCCATAAAGCAATGGTGCCAAAGAGTATTTTGTGCACAGAAGGCAAATGAATAATGTGATTTGTCTGTTTTAGTGAATTCTGAGTCAAACTCAGTCCAGTTTGATGGATGAGTCTGATCTTGACAAGGACAGCCCCCTCCTCTCCACTGACAGAGGGGTCTTCATAGCATCAGAAAACACTGCACAATTATACATGCATGTATATGAAAGCATACATCATCATAATCTATGAGGGCATAATCTCACCTCCTGTTTCCCTCATTTTGGCTGTAAAATCCAATAACCGGGAGGAGACTTTTAATGACCTGTTTTCCAAGTAATCAGGCTGATTGAATTGCTGCAAATTTAGCTTTCATTTAATGGGGTGTTTAAAAAGGGAATGACTTACAAGATGAAACCTACTGTTTTTTCCATCCCTGAGAATCACCTACTTCTGATGGAGGTGGATTGTTGTGGTTATTCTGCCTCAGGAAACATGTTACTGATAAGGAGTGCAGCAGCACAAGTCTACAGCATATGGTCAGCTGTCTCTGCCAGGGGCAACACCCCAGGCCTTGTCTTTAGTATTTGTCCATCTTGTTTCCTAATCATCCAGCACTGCTGTTGCTTATCAGCACCTTTAGCAACTGAGCTAAAAAGCCCCACCAGCCAGCCACCGAGTTATTTCTGGAGGCACAGCACTTATACAGTACATGCTCCATTTTACACTGCAATCACAATCAGACCTTCAGAAAGAAACATGGATGTATGAAACACGACGGCATGCTGAATGAATGAGTCTGGGAATGGAAAATGAAATGAAAAGTTGCCAGCTAACAAGATCTCTTCTGATTTTGATTTCCCAGATTGCAGCTACTGCTGCTATTATCTGCCTTGCTTGACTGGGTGCTTTATAATCCCTCCAGCCGTCTTATTAACCCGAGCGTTCATCGCTCGCTGGCAGGTTTCAGAGCCCGCTATCACCCCACAACCCCTAGGCTCGCTTCCCTGCTCCAACTATCTCTCTGTTTGATCCTCTCTTTATCTCCATGATATGATGGAAGTTTTTCATTTCCAACTTCCTGAAAATATATCGTTCAGCAATGTTGCAGTGTACTGCGTTCTTGAAATAAGCATGCACATTTGGGATTGGAAGGGTTAACCAAAGGTATCCCATATTTACTGCTGTTTGTGTTTCACGGCAAAGACACCCACACCAACATCGGAACAATAAAATATATGACGCATGCAGCCAGGATATACTGTTGAAGGTCATTTTATATCCAGATAACAATCTTCATCACCATGCAATGCATCTGCTGTGGATTTATGAAAACCAAAACCATGTGACCGACAGAGCTGAGAAGGATTTGCAGTCACTCAAATCAATTTCACACATAAGTGAAAGGTAAAAATCATAATCTTAAACTACCAATGATGAACACGTGATTCTAAATTCCATTCGAGGAATTGTGTGCTTTTGAGTAAACACTTGTTGTCATGGTGACATCAGCATAGATTGAGCTATACCCAGCATGTGTCTACTGGCATGCAGGCCCTGAGTTCTCTGTAGTTTGGAAACTGTGGAGGGGTGGGTCTATAAGTAATGCAGACAAAGTTATGTCATTCTGCAAATAAGGTTTCTATGGCAACTAGGTCATCTCTTTTCACCAACACCAGTTCAAGTGTAGAAGATTGTATTTCCAGAATTAAACTGCCCTTGTTGGACATGTCTCATGGAGGTATGTAATCTATTTACCTTGGTACACATTGTGCCAGTTAGTCAGCCACATGCAACTATGAGAATGATTTTCAGTAGAATACACAACCCCACCCAGGTCCAACAGTCCCCTTTAATGCAATCAAGCCTTCTCCAAAACCAATCATTCCCTTTATCCTGGTTCAGACACATCCTTCCACCAAGTTTCATGGAAATAATTCCAGTGGTTTAGTGCTGATATCAAAGGCTAGGTTCAGACTGGCAACCAAAATCCGATTCATAGCCCATCCAGATTGGAAGCGGATAATTCTTTATTAGTCTGAACACATTGTGTAAAATCTGATTTTTGCAAAATGGATTGAAACCATTTTCAGGGGGTAGTTTCAGGGGGTAGCATTTGGAAGGAAGTGTTTCAGTATGAACAGCTGCAAACACATCGATCGGTTTTCACTGTCTGTGATGTCACTCTCTGCGCCGCAAGAGCCAATGTGAGTGATGGAGCGTGGACGCCGCGTCTGACTGGATTTCGTTGCTATGGCAACCTGTTAGATCGGCCTTAAAATGTGGCCCAGTCTGAACAGAGCCAGATCCCACCGACCAATCGACCAAAAAACCAATGGGCATGGTTTGGACATAATGAAACATCCAGTGTTGGGTGTATCTTCTAAAACAACTCAATACAGACACCAAGTATAATCTCCTGCTCTCAACGGGAGCAGACCTCTTTCTTCTGTCTCCTGTTGTCGCTATCTCTCTAACTCATACCCAGACTGACTCTCACTTATTCTCCGCAAAATGCCAAAAGGAAAAGGAAAATTGGAGGATACTAAAGACCAGATGGTCTCTATGAAAGAATTAAAGAGTGAGTTAAAGAGCAACTTTTATAAGTTAGGGAGTGACTTTGATAAAAAGTTGGAAGAAACCGGTGCTCGACGCCTTGGAAGAAATGAAGGTCAAAATGAAGAAAATGCAGAAAGACGTGGAGGAAAAAGACCGAAGAATTGTTGTATTGGAACAGGGACAACAAACAATGGATGATTTGGAACAACGCATTTGTATAAATGATATGATCATCACTGGAATCAAAATTAAGCAGAGGAATTACATAAATGCTGTGGACAGCGCTGACATCGAATCTCTGGAGCAACAAGTGAGTTCTCAACTGAGGGATCTGGAGATAACTATAGATCCAGACCAGATTGAGACATGTTAACCATTGCCATCTGGAGGGAGGAGACCACCTGCAGTGCTGATAAAATTCAACAATCGTAAACACAAAATTGCTGTTCTGTAACAAGGCGTCAAACTGAAAGGAAAAAATGTCTACATTCATGAGAATCTCACTAAAAAGAATGCTGATATCACTAAAAAGGCTTGACAACTGAAGAAGAATGGGCTGATCGACAACACCTGGATGAACAACTGCAGGATCTTCATCAAAACAAAGGGGCTTTCTCCGGACCAGATGAAAACAATGGTGATCAGGAGTGCAGAGGAGTTGATGAAATATGAGCAATAAAGACGGACAAGAATTTTTACAACACCAAAGATCAGTACAACAGAGTCACTTTCAATATTGGGAGCTCTACAATTTTGGACAAGTCAAGTATTTCATGGAACAGTCGAAAAAATCAATATCATTGATGTCAGAAACATGGACTAATGAACAAAGCAAAAAAAACAAAAAAACAAACAAAAACCAAAACATGTATTTGTGATAACATGGGATAACATTAACTTTGAGACTTTAAAGAGCATATTGATATCTTTTGACAATACAGTATAATACCATGTAAAACTGTTAAAGTGTCTGCAACAAACTGGTTAGTTCTTGTATAAACACTTTCTGCTGAAAGAGGTGAATATGATCATTATATTCTTGTGGAGAACACTGGCAAGGCCAACTTCTTGTTTTGACTATCCACGATGTTAACAAACCTTGAGTTCCTAGGAAGAATGTAAACATGGTTATACTCTAGGGTAAAAGGCTAATATCTGGAAGTGAATAAGGGTATGAACGTCTGTCAAAATTCAATGTATGAGCTGGTTGAAAACTTTTAATGTCTGAGTTTGTTGATTACATATTCTAATGAGAGAAATGTTTGTTGATTCTGGGGAACGGGAATTTCACAAGCCTATTGGCTTTGATCCGTCTGCCCTTTTTTTCGGATGTTGTTGTTGATGTTGTAAGTATGATGAAGGTGTGAAGTCTGCTATATTAACAAGTCCGGAAAAAATAAAATAAATAAATAAGTTGAATCATTAATGCTTTTCTACTGTTTCCAAAGCAAACTCCTTGGTTGTGTGGTGTGAACTTCATCTCCTCACTTATCAAATAAACAATAAAATATTTTGAATGCAATAATTAGCATTGTGTGAATTCACAGTAGTATCTCTATGCTGAATGTGACGCTATGAGCAGTTAGCTCAGCTCAAATGGACAGGTAGATAGTGGTGGACAGACAGACGCAGGCTAACTGCTTTGACTCTATTCAGCTAAGGACTGTTAGTGCTAGCTTGATATTGAGTGAAGAGACATGAAAGTGGATAAATCCTCTCATCTAAGCCCTAAGTGCTATAATTCCTGGTCTTGTCTTGGTCTCTCTTGCCTACGGCTCACATTCTTCACCGACAAACTGAGTTTCCTTTTCTGCTGTAGAAGAAGTTTGTTTAGCCAGTAATTTTGTTGAGCTATAATTTTCAATATAGTAACATCATGTCAGTTAGTAAATATTAAGGATTTAATATTCCTGCTCTCGGGCAGGATTACATTTCTCAGTCCAATTAAATTTGGCTGCACTCAGACATTTTTCACAATAGGAACGAAAAAACTAAACCAAATAACAAAGATAATTGCTCACTGAATGATTAATGACTCAAAAATTAATGACTCTAATAATAATAATAATAAAATATAATCATACCCAGGATTCGGCTGCTTGTTAAGTTTGGGATGAAGGCTTTTGCATGGTGGCAGGGTTTGAAGAGTTCTGACATTTCTCCAACAGTGTATCTTTAGTCTATGAGAAATTGAACTCAGCAACTGTGTGTGTGATGATGGTGCTCATTTACTCCTGTAGTTATGTTGCTCTTACAGGATACCCGCTGTCACAGTTACACCTTCATTCACACTCCATAGCGTCAGTTTGTAAGTTTGATCCTAGATTATTCATGAAAATGTTTCTGAGTTGATGTGGAAAAAAACAATAAGCAGACTGTTCCCACTTTGACAAAACACAAAGGACACCACATGTATTTACTTTGCAATGAATGCCAAAACAGCGATAAAATATGAAGTGGACTCATCATGAAAGATAATTAATTCATAATTAGTCAATTTGCCTTAGGGTGTTATCGTAATGAATAACCAGTGGAAACAAATGGCTTGTGTAGCAGGAAGGAGGACTTTGACCTTCACCTCGCTTTAGACATCTTGCTTTCAAGACGATAAAACAAATTAGTGACACAACCTCGAGGTCCTGCAACAAGCTCAAGTCATGCTGTATCTTCACCTTCTTGATTTCAAACTATGAGTAGTTTTGGCTTCAAATGTTTCATCTAATGAGTGAAAATGGATTTGTAGAATAGTGTGATAATTATTATTAGCATAACTTGTTCACCTGTGCGTTGAGATTTTAAAACAAATGTAAAGCGGAGTTCATCATTCCTGAATGTGAAGTGACTGCTGGGTCAGTGTTGTTTAATGAGGCCTACATTTGTCAATATTTGCCCAGGGATAAGAGCGATGACACAAAGGCTACTTCTGAGCTCATCACAATCAGAGTCAGACGATCCATGATGTGTCTTCTGAGTAGGTCATCTAGTTAAGGTCAAAGTCCACTTTCTCATCACACACCATCATGTCATAACAACACAACCTAAGGAATCTCCACAGATCCTGGAAAAAACTTTTAAACACATTAACTAAATTGAAAATCTTTCTGTTTTTATGTGTTGAAGTTATAAAAGCCCTTTAGACACATACAGTAGTTACTTGAGAAACTGTAGAACTAAAAAGAAACACACAATTCACACAAGAGGTTCACATTTTTAATATGAGCTGATGCGACTTCTCAACTGTGGTACTTCATTACACGCAATTTCAGTAAATAGGAGAATCACAACCACGAATGAGGTGTTAGCAGGACCAGCTGCTGAGGTAGTGCATCTGTGTGAGTCTGTCTTGTTGCTTCTACCTCATTTGCTTTGCTCACAGCATGTGTGTTTCATAATTAGGAAAGACCTACTTTCCAAATAACTTTAATACAAGTGAATGAAAAAAGACAACATCACACAAAAATGGTGTTCAGCCTAATTCATGAATAATAGCTGTAGCAGGAATTAAGAACACTGTTGGTCACAGTGAGCTTTTTAAGAACAAGGGAGAGGTGCAGAGTTGTGGCAACTACGGAGGAATAAAGCTGATGAGCCATACAATGTAGTTATGGTAAAGAGTAGTTGAAGCTAGACTAAGGGCAGAAGTGAGCATTTGTCAGCAGCAGTATGGTTTCATCCCAAAAATACATGTAGTGTACAGATGCACTATTTGCTTTAAGGATGTTGATAGAGAAGTACAGAGAAGGCCAGACGGAGCTGCATTGTGTTTTTGTAGATCTGGATAAAGCTTATGACAGGGTGCCAAGTCACTGCAGATAATTTATTATTAGACTACAGCTGTCCTGGCGTCATTAATGATCATCGAGCAAAAGAAGGCCAGTCCATGAATATATTGTCTTAGATGAAACTGGTCCATGGCGCAATAAAGGTTGGGGACCACTGCTGTAAGACAGTGGTGAGGTGTGCTGTAGATGTAACAGAGGAGTTCAAGGTGGAGGTGGGACTGCATCAGGGATCAGCTCTGAGCCCCTTCTTGTTTGCTATGGCGATGGACAGGCTGACAGATGAGGTTAGACAGGAATCTCCATGGACTATGATGTTTCCAGATGACATTGTGATCTGTAGTGAGAGCAAGGAACAGATGGAGGACAAACTAGAGAGGTGGAGGTTTGTCCTGGAAAGGAGAGGAATGAAGGTTAGCCGTAGTAAGACAGAGTACTGTAGGACATGTGTGTGAATGAGAGGGACCTAAGTGGAAGAGTGAGGTTACAGAGAGAAGAGATCAAGAAGGTGGAGGATTTTAAGTACAGTACTTAGGGTCAACAGTCGAGAGCATTGTGGCGTGTACAGGCAGGATGGAACGGGTGGAGAAAAGTGTCAGGTGTGATGTGTGATAGAAGAGTTTCAGCTAAGATGTAAGGAAAGGTGTACAAAACTATGTGGTCTGACCAGCGATGTTGTTCGTTCTAGAGAAGGGGCTCAGCTCAGACCTGATCCCTAATGCAGTCCCACCTCTACAGACAGTGTCACTGAGGAAAAGACAGGAGACAGAGCTGGAGGTAGCAGAGATGAAGATGCTGAGGTTCTCTTTGGGAGTGACCAGGATGGATAGGATCAGGAATGAGTACATCATAGGGACAGCGCATGTTAGAGGTTTTGGAGATAAAGTCAGAGAGGCCAGACTGAGATAGTTTGGACATGTCCACAGGAGAGATAGTGAGTATAATGGTAGAAGGATGCTGAGTTTTGAACTGCCAGGCAGGAGGCCTAGAGGAAGACAAAAGAGGAGGTTTATGAATGTAGTGAAAGAGGACATGAAGGTAGTTGGTGTGAGAGAGGAGGATGCAGAAGAGAGGGTTAGATGGATGCAACTGTGGCGACCCCTTAATGAAGAAGCTGAAAGGAAAAAAAAGACAAAAAAGAAGTCGGTCACAGTGAGCTCTCTTCTGTCTGTCAAAGGGTCACCTGACTCTAAGTGATTCATCATGGCCCTTAATTTTGCTACATTTTTGGGTTTACTTAAATTTAGGTGTTTGCTGCTAACATCTGTGAGTTCGATTCCGCATCTGCAACGTGTAAGTCTGATTCAAACACAAAAGTGTTTGAATCAGAAGAAGAGCGCTGTGTTGGTCACGTCTTTAAGGAGAATGAAATGCAATAGAGATAAAAATTCAGTTTAATCTGGATTAGGGTTGTGGTCTCTCCACATCGTCTTAATTTCTGTTTTTCCACCAGTGGGTATCTTTGTCCTTGGACTCAAATTTCCAAAATGGATTTTGTAAATGCTGTGATCACCACAAATAGAAAGCCTATATATTTTGCCGAGGTACTGTAGAAAAAAGTCTCTGCATGACCGACAAAATAATGTTCTTTGTATCTTTGGGTGAACTGACTGTTTAAAACCCTAAAACGTTGAATACAGCATTATTGTAAGAGAACAGAGAGTCCACCATCCTCCCACAGTTTGTGCTCAGAAAAATGTGATTATAAGCACACACACATACACCGCCCACGCACACAGGACTGACGTGAGCGTTATTAATATCTAGGTGTGCTTCCCCCTGGAGAAAAGCCTGCTCAGCATGTGTGTGGCATTTTCTGACAACTAAAGGAAAAAACTTCATCATTTGCACCCAACCATCTGTATATAGTGTCTTCCATCTGTCTCAGATGACAACTAACTGTAAATGTCAGCATAGGTTAAAATGCTGACTACATCGTGTCAGAGCACCTGTGAGCCTTCTCTCTGTCCTCCATTAATACTGTCTTGATTAGCCAAATCAAGAATAAGTACCTCATTTGGGAACTGTGGATTATGATGAGTGAAAACAAAAACAAGAAAACAGCGCTACTTATAAATGCTGCAGAGGACCATCTGTCTTTTCTGTGAGCTCACATGTGCATTCATGCATGACCATATGTAGATTTTTCGCCCATGTTGGAGTGTAATTCCCTTTGAGCGTGAATATGCACGTGAAAGCATCAAATGGCCTCACTGATGCTTGCACAATATAGAACTTATCTGCTTTCGCATATTTGACAAATCACTGCAAATGAAATAAATATAGACAGAGCATCTGCGTTTGCATGTGTGAGCAGAAGTGGGAGATAGTGTTATGAAGGAGATTGTCAGAGGAAACAGAGAGCATATGTTCCTCCATTCTCACTGATTGTAATTTACCAGACTGCAGCACTGCAGAGTGGGGGCAGCCAGTCACACCAAGAAACAATATCTCCAATTTCCCACAAACAAAATGATTGTATTTTATCTGACACCGAAGCATTTTAGTTCTTCTACCCTTGTGCTCAAGCACAGTATCATCCAAACATATCAGTCAGCTACTGTCCTTATTAAAAAAACATGGCAAAGACATTGATACAGTAAGAGTGTGTTTGTGCAAGAGTTGTGGATGCTAATGGATACTTGACATCACCCTCATGCTGACTCATGTTGAGTTGTTGCACTTTTATCCCCCCGGCATTTAATGTGGGAGGATAGAGAGCTCAGCATGTCCATCCCTCCGCCTCTTGTGTAGCAAAGAGGTATCTTTAAATGCTCTGGGAAGCTTAAGAGTCTTGTTGGTTCTAATTTAAAAATTGACTGAGTCTGACATGAGGGATGGGGTTGCTCATTGTTTGAGGTGAACACATCAATGTTCTAACTGAATCTGAATCGGAACTGAATCTCAGATGAAGGTTTTGTCAAATGTTTGTTTACCAAGCAGAGCTCGGTATATTTCAATAAAACTTTATCACACATACAAGCATCTCAAGGGATGCCTCTTCATCCTTTTAGATGTGATCTGTAATAAAAAAATTATTTTGGGATGTTTTGGGGAGTGGAGGTACATCTTCTAATGTTTTTTATTGATTGATACAGGCTTTTATTACACAAGGCTGACAATGAAAAACTAAAAATGTTGGTCATAAAATGAAAAATAATCCTACAAACCATCCAGGCTGAACAGATTGTTTTTTTAAACTTAATTTAGTTTTCATCTTCACAAAAAAGATGTCACATAAAAATGTCATCTTGACATTTCTACATTCCTATCGTTTGAATACAGTATTAATTATGCAGGTGATATTGAGATCTAAATGCTTCTATTTTTGAAAAATATATTTTCTTTCTTTTTACTGTGAAGCTGCTTCAACCAGCAAGAAATATTTTGGGGATGTTGTAATTGGTCCAACCTTGTCAAGCATTAGTAGACATTAAAAAAAAAATCCTTTAACTTTCTACAATTGAAGTTGAGAAAAAAACATTATAATTTGACGAATGTCACAAAACATGCTAGTAAGGGAGAACAAAACAAATGAAAAAAACAAGTATTTGAAAAAATGACCTTAGAAAACGTATCTGAAGTATGTTTTCTCCCATGTGCCTTATTTCTATTTCTCATTTCTGCTCCCAGTGTTCAAAGTGGCTGTCATTATGTGATGATAAGAACTGTCCTTAGTCGACAAACAGAAAACCTGAGCCACATTAACATACAAAGATTCATCAACATCAAACCTCACTGACACTTTCCCTCTCCGTGGTGCATTCCTAACCTTCCAACTCTGTGATTTTTTGAGTAAAAATAACTGACGTCAATAATAACTGCTTCACACACTCACAAAGTTTCACACTGTAGTACAGACACAAATGCTTACATATGCAAGAATCTAAAACTAGCTTTAGGTCAAGCATTAAAAATAGATAGGAAAAAAATAATACCAAGACTTGCTCTGCTGAGTCTAAATGCTCTGACAGACTGTCTTTCTACATTTGGCTATTTGTGTTGGATGCAGGCAAGCGGGCAGCGAGGAGAGAGACATTGGAGATGGAGAGACGGCGAGCAGTGAGTCGCTCTGCAGTTCTGTTGCCTCTCCAGCTGGCTCCCGGCTAATTAGAATGGGGGAGATCATGCACGGAGGAGGAGATCAAGCAGAAAGCCCACACCATTTGCAGCTCCACATGCTCCCGTGATCAGAAACGCTGCTCTCTGCTTCTTAATGCTCGCCCTTCAAAAATTCAGCTCTCTAGACAATGAAATGTTACCCGTCGAGTAACCGACTCCTCTTTAGCTTATGGAACATTTTGGGCCATTCGTCCTGCAGAGCAGAGGAGTTGTCATTTGGACTCTGGGCTGAGCTGAGCTATGTTTCCTCTGGATGTGCTGCTGACCCAGTATGCTGAATTATTAACACAGGAGGGCAGAAGGTCAATTGCTCTGAAATAATTAGACACAAAGTAATTAAACCACTTCTGAGAAATAATTTAAGTTACTTCACATTTCATTATGGAGCGTTCACATCCAGGAACACTGTGGTTGGAAAGACATAATATTTAATGATTTTTTTTTCTTTCTGTTTAACAAACCTGGTTGCTTCCAACCTGCACACATGTTGGGCATTAGGCTGAGCTCCACCAGAAGTCTGTAGGGAAACATACACAAAAGGATGAGTGAAGGGGAGGGGGCATCAGGAAGGTGGAGCCAATTAAAACCACTTTACAAGGCATTTGAGAGATTAATAATGCATCTGATTTTCTTATTTTGTCTATAAAGCCTGAACATATGTCATTTGAGCTGTCATTGAAAATGTGACTGAGAACTTCAGTAAAAAATGGCATTAAAACGAAGAAGGGAAGCAAATTCAAAGTAATTCAGGACTATACTGCTCATTGAATGTCATTCACACAAATCAGTTTAATATAATTGGATGTACAAATGTGTCGTCAGCACCCAAACATCACGTCATCTTTCCTCATTTACCTCTGACCTTCTTCTTCTTCTTTTCCGTTCGGCTTTTCCCTTCAGGGGTCGCCACAGCGAATCAGTTGCCTCCATTTAACCCTGTCTTCTGCATCCTCTTCTCTTACACCAACTACCTTCATGTCCTCTTTCACTACATCTATAAACTTCCTCTTTGGTCTTCCTCTAGGCCTCCTGCCTGGTAGTTCAAAACTCAGCATCCTTCGACCAATATATTCACTATCTCTCCTCTGGACAAGTCCAAACCATCTCAGGCTGGCCACTCTGAGTTAATCTCCAAACCACTAACATGTGCTGTACCTCTGATGTACTCTTTCCTGATCCTATCCATCCTGGTCACTCCCAGAGAGAACCTCAGCATCTTCATCTCTGCTACCTCCAGCTCTGTCTCCTATCTTTTCCTCAGTGACATTGTCTCTAGACCAAACAACATCGCTGGTCTCACCACAGTTTTGTACACCTTTCCTTTCATTCTAGCTGAAACTCTTCTATCACACACGACACTTTTCTCCACCCGTTCCATCCTGCCTGGACACGCTTCTTCACCTCTTTTCCACACTCTCCATTGCTCTGGACTGTTGACCCTAAGTACTTAAAATCCTCCACCTTCTTGATCTCTTCTCCCTGTAGCCTCACTCTTCCACTTGGGTCCCTCTCATTCACACACATGTACTCTGTCTTACTGCGGCTAACCTTCATTCCTCTCCTTTCCAGGACAAACCTCCACCTCTCTAGCTTCTCCTCCACCTGTTCCCTGCTCTCACCGCAGATCACAATGTCATCTGCAAACATCATAGTCCATGGTGATTCCTGTCTAACCTCGTCTGTCAGCCTGTCCATCACCATAGCGAACAAGAAGGGGCTCAGAGCTGATCCCTGATGTAGTCCCACCTTCACCTTGAACTCCTCTGTCACACCTACAGCACACCTCACCACTATCTTACAGTCCTCATACATGTCCTGCACTGCTCTAACATACTTCTCTGCCACTCCAGACTTCCTCATACAATACCACAGTTCCTCTCTGGGCACCCTGTCATAAGCTTTTTCTAGATCTACAAAAACACAATGCAGCTCCCTCTGGCCTTCTCTGTACTTCTCTATCAACATCCTCAGAGCAAATACTGCATCTGTGGTACTCTTTTTTGGCATGAAACCATACTGCTGCTCACAAATGTTCACTTCTGCCCTTAGTCTAGCTTCCACTACTCTCTCCCATAACTTCATTGTATGGCTCATCAGCTTTATTCCTCTGTAGTTGCCACAACTCTGCACATCTCCCTTGTTCTTAAAAATGGGCACCAGCACACTACTCCTCCATTCCTCAGGCATCTTCTCACTATCTAAGATCCTGTTGAACAACCCAGTCAGAAACTCTACTGCCACCTCTCCTAGACACTTCCATACCTCTACAGGTATATCATCAGGACCAACTGCCTTTCCACTCTTCATCCTCTTCAATGCCCTCCTCACTTCATCCTGACTAATCTTTGCTACATCCTGGTCCACAACAGTCACCTCTTCTAGTCTTTGTTCTCTCTCATTTTCCACGTTCATCAACTCTTCAAAGTACTCTTTCCATCTTCCCATCACACTACTGGCACCTGTCAATAGACTTCCATCCCTATCCCTAATCACCCTAACCTGCTGCACGTCCTTCCCATCTCTGTCTCTCTGTCTTGCCAACCTGTATAGATCAGTCTCTCCCTCCTTACTGTCCAATCTAGCATACAAGTCATCATAAGCTTCTTGTTTGGCCTTTGCTACCTCTACCTTCACCTTACGCTGCATCTCCCTGTACTCCTGTCTACTCTCCTCAGTCCTCTCAGCGTCCCACTTCTTCTTAGCTATCCTCTTTCTCTGTATGCACTCCTGTACCTCCTCATTCCACCACCAAGTCTCCTTATCTACTTTCCTTCCAGATGACACACCAAGTACTCTCCTACCTGTCTCCCTGATCACATTAGCTGTAGTTGTCCAGTCATCTGGAAGCACCTCCTGACCACCCAGAGCCTGTCTTAACTCCTTCCTAAAAGTCATGCAACACTCTTCCTTTTTCAGCTTCCACCATTTCGTCTTCTGCTCTGCCTTTGCCCTCTTGATCTTCCTCACCACCAGAGTCATCCTACACACCACCATCCTATGCTGTTTGGCTACACTCTCACCTACCACTACTTTACAGTCACTGATCTCCTTCATGTTACACCGTCTACACAAGATGTAGTCTACCTGTGTGCTCCTACCGCCACTCTTATAGGTCACTCTATGTTCCTGCCTCTTCTGGAAGTATTCACTACAGCCATTTCCATCCTTTTTGCAAAGTCAACTACTATCTGTCCTTCTGCGTTCCTCTCCTGGATACCAAACCTGCCCATCACATCCTCATCCCCTCTGTTTCCTGCACCAACATGTCCATTGAAGTCTGCTCCAATGACAACTCTCTCACTTCTAGGCAAGCTCTGCATCACTTCATCAAAGTCCGACCAGAATTTCTCCTTCTCCTCCAGCTCACATCCTACCTGTGGAGCATACCCACTAACAACATTGAACATCACACCTTCTATTTCTAGCTTCAGACTCATCACTCTATCCGACACTCTTTTTACCTCCAGGACATTCCTAACAAACTCCTCCTTCAAGATAACTCCTACTCCATTTCTCTTCCCATCTATACCATGATAGAACAACTTGAACCCTGCTCCTAAACTTCTAGCCTTGCTACCTTTCCACCTGGTCTCCTGTACACACAGTATGTCTACCTTCCTCCTCTGTATCATGTCAACCAACTCTCTACCTTTTCCTGTCATAGTTCCAACATTCAACGTCCCTACTCTTAGTCCTATACTATTGGTGTTCCTCTTCTCTTTCTTCGAGCGAACGCACTTTCCTCCTCTCCTTCTTTGACCAACAGTAATCCAATTTCCACCGGCGCCCTGTAGGTCAACAGCGCTGATGGCGGTCGTTGTTAACCCGGGCCTCGACCGATCCGGTATGGAAGTCATAAGTTTGATTCGCATCTTTGATTTGGCAAAAGTTTTACGCCGGATGCCCTTCCTGACGCAACCCTCTGTATTTATCCGGGCTTGGGACCGGCACAATAAGACACTGGCTTGTGTCCTCTTGCGGCTACATTTCATTTAGAATGTTGAATAAATTTGGTTCCACTTCACAATTGTGTCTCACATGTTTTTCATTCATGCAAAATAGTTTCAGTTTGTTATCTTTAAGTTTGAAGCCTGAACTGTGGCAAAATTTCAAAAAGTTCTTGTGGGGGGCTAGTACTTTTGCAAGGCACTGTATGCTGTTTGGCTACACCCTCACTTACCGCTACTTTGCAGTAACTGACACATTACACCGTCTACACAAGCTGTAGTCTACCTGTGTGCTCCTACATCCATTCTTACAGGTCACCCTAAGTTCCTGCCTCTTCTGGAAGAAAGTATTCACTATAGCCATTTCCATGCTTTTTGCAAAGTCAACCACCATCTGTCCTTCTGCATTCCTCTCCTTGATACCAAACCTGCCCATCACCTCCTCATCACCTGTTTCCTGCACCAACATGTCTGCACCAATGACAACTCTCTCACTTCTAGGTATGCTTCGCATCACTTCATCAAAGTCCAACCAGAATTTCTCCTTCTCCTCCAGCTCACATCCTACCCGTGGAGCATACCCAATAACAACATTAAACATCGGTCTGGCTTCAGACTCATCCCTCTATCTGGCACTCTTTTTACCTCCAGGACATTCCTAACAAAGTTCTTCTTCAAGATAACTCCTACTCCATTTCTCTTCCTAAGTACACCATGATAGAACAACTTGAGCCCTGCTCCTAAACATCTAACCTTGCTACCTTTCCACGTGATCTCCTTGACGCACAGTATGTCCACCTTCCTCCTCTGCATCATGTCAACCAACTCTCTACCTTTTACTGTCATAGTTCCAACATTCAACGTCCCTTCTCTCAGTCCTATACTCTTGTCATTCGTCTTCTCTCTCTTCCCACGAACACACTTCCCTCCTTTCCTTCTTCGACCAACAGTAGTCCAATTTCTGCCGGCACCCTGTAGGTCAACAGCACTGATGGCAGTCGTTGTTAACCGTTAACCCAGGCCTCGACCAATCCGGTTTGGAAGCATAGGTTTGATTCGCATGTTTGATTTGGCAAAGTATTTATGCCGGATGCCCTTCCTAACACAACCCTCTGTATTTATCTGGGTTTGGGACTGGCACAATAAGACACTGGCTTGTGCCCTCTTGTGGCTGCATTTTACCTCTGACCCCCGCAGACCCTTATTCCTTACCTTTTTTCAACAGGAACTTGGGTAAATCAGGCCTCCGTGTTTCCTGCCTCGGTTTAGGTGAGTCGGTGTGAAGACGGGAAAATGTTCATGTCTGTTTCATCGACTCAAACAAGTCAAAAGTCTCTCCTCTTGTTCAGGCACCTGGGTGACATTTGGATCACAGATCTCTGATGAGGTGAGGATTCTGCCATCTCTCTCTGTTTGCATAAACAGTTGATTCCTGGGGAAGTTCAGTAATATTTCTTCTGTGGATAACAGCTCTCAGTGCTTTCAGTGATACACATCCCATAGATATAAGGCTTGGGAATAATGGTAGAATAATGAAATATTGGATATTGTATGATGTTAACCATCTTATAGATGACACAGATAACTGGAATTTATCAGTTTCAATGCTTGTTTCCCCCCAGATGGCCGAGAACCTGATGTCCATAGCTTATGAGAATGGAGTTAACCTTTTTGACACAGCGGAGGTGTATGCATCTGGAAGGTGAGATCACAGTTCTTCCTCCAACCATCGCTTTTCTGCTGTTGTCCTCCGTGCAGAATTTTTTGTCATTTCTTTATATCCTCAGTTTGTGTAACATAGAAATGTCTGCATATCTCCAATATGATTTACATCAGTGGTCCCCGACCTTTTTTGCGCCACGGGCCGGTTTTATCTAAGACAATATTTTCACGGACCGGCCTTCATTTGCTCGATAATCGTTAATGACGTTAATGACAACTGTAGTCTAATTATAAATCACCCGCAGTGGTTTTATGTAAAATGCAGACATCAACAGACAATAAACAACCTTTTTTTCTTAAATTGATAATCAACATCTCTGTAAACAAAATAATTGTAAGAAATAATTACTGTATATTAAGAACTCAATTCAAGTGACGGCACTGATGAGGTGTATTTTGAAATAAATAAATAATAATCCAATAAAAGGGTGAACAAGTCAATCAAATAATAATAATTATAATTACAATAATGAGAATTAGTGGTTGGGACCGCTGATCTAGGGGTAACGAGAGACAATGACATCTGAAGTGTGGTTCTGGTCTACTCCGCAGTTTGGTTTTCTTAACGGTCATTCAGAAATTCCCGCTTCAGAAAGACAGGAGGGGGCGGTAAGGTGGCGCAGTGGTTAGTGCTGCCGCCTCACAACACGGCAGACATGGGCTCAAGTCCCGCTCTGTGCAAGTTCGCATGCTCTCCCCGTGTCTGTGTGGGTTCTCTCCAGGTTCTCCAGCTTCCTCCAACCTCCAAAAGCATGCGCTTCAGGTTGATTGGCCGTTCCAAATTGCCCATAGGAATGAGTGTGTGTGGTTGTATGTCTTTGTGTGTGGCTCCGCGGTGTACTGGCATCATGCCTGGAGTGTCCCCCGTGTCCCCCCCCATGCCGTCGAGATAGGCTCCAGCTCCCCGTGACCCGCTGCGGTGGATACAGCAGTGGTAATCTGAAGATGACTGACAAAGACAGGATGGAAGCAGGGTTTTCAATTCTTTTTGGGCGCTTTCAGGATAATATGCCTTGACTTTAATCCAGAACACTGGATTAAAGGGCTGACTGATAACCTGTCACGTGACCAAGACCTGTCAAGCGGGACAGATGTACGCATTCGTCTGTGCAGAATGACGCACAGACGTCACTTTTCAAAATAAAACATCTTTAGTCTGGTAACCAATAAAAAAAAAAAATCAAACTTTCTGTTTGTGTGCCACCCGGTGCCTAATGTCCCGCGACCAGGTACCGGGTTGCGACCTGGTGGTTGGGGACCACTGACATAGACGGACGTAGCATAGAATTGGGTAATACAAAAAATAAAAATCTTACTGACTCCGAAATAAATTAAAATGGAAGTAATGTAAATTATTTTTTCTTTCTGTGCGGTCCAGTACTAAATGACCCACGGACCGGAACCAGTACACGGCCTCGGGGTTGGGGACTACTGATTTAAATGACTGTGCAGTGAAGTTAGCATGACGTCATCACAGTGAATGATGTCTTTCTCCACAGAGCGGAAATAACTCTTGGGAACATCATCAAGAAGAAAGGATGGAGGTGATGTAATTTATTTTTGAACTCATGATGATGGCTAATAATTCTTTGCTGTTCTGAAATGCACTCTATCTCTATGAGTTTGATTAGTGTTATAATGAACACTCGATTAAATTATCTCAAGGGCAGTGACGTGCCGTGAGGTTCATGGCTGGTGAGGCACTGATTTCATCATAATTAGATTTACAAACATATGAACCTACAGTGTAGCTTATTCATCATTAAATCATAAACAGTGAGTGGGTAATTTTTAAAGTCTCAGAGCAGAATTATTTACACGTACAAACTGTAACACACAAATAAGCACATTTGATTAAAAAAAGCATTGTTATGTTGTTACTACACGTTTGTTTATATGTTACGTTTACTTACAAATGAAGTCCATGCGCAGTTCCTTCTGAACAAAAGCATCGAACATTTTTTGAGTCGAGATATGTAATCCTCCATTTTTATAGCAAGGCAAGGCAAGGGGAAAACTAATGAATGGCTGCAGTTTGCTGTCATTTCTGTGGATGAGGACGAGGAATCCTCGGCCGAATCCCTGGGGTCACCAGCGCCCCCTACCATGAGGCAGGAAAACTGTGTGCCTCACGTAGTGACTCTTACCAGTGGTTTCAGGAGTGCTAAAAAGATGTTACACACATCTTGATGAAAAAAAACACTACATTATATACATTAGCTAAATTATGGAAATTTTGAAAATTTTAATAGTGACATATAGAGAGATTACGGTCCCACTGTATAGCATGTCAGCACAGATAGTCGAGCCATTGCGCAATCCATGGTGAGGCTCGGCTGGCTGGTGCCTCACTGCACGGCTCTGCTCAGTATTTCAGCGGTAAATGTGAAAATTCAGCAATCTTGAGTAAAAATAGCCTAAAATTGGTGACGTTACATAGAAAATAACTTTATAATTTCCATCCCTGGATAAATATAACCACTAAATTTATTTTTTTCCATTTTTTTTCTTTCATGATGGCAGGTGAGGCCGTGCTTCACCTGCCTCCCCTGACTGCACATCACTGCTCAAGAGAAATTTATGACTTTAAGACTGATGAAGTGCTTGAGCTTCAGAGAGTATATAAAAGCCGAATAAGAAAATATAAAAGATCACAGACCATGGGAAAGTTTTGAGAAGTTTTAATGCATTTTTATTTTAATAAAAGTTAAAAAAAAGAGGAATATAACACTGGCCTAAATCTGTTAGTTTACTGTCTTTTGTACTTGACTAATATACAAAAATTGGAGGTACAAATTGGGAGATAAAGGTTTCTCTTCGCAACCCTTTCTTGTTTTCATCAGGCGTTCAAGTTTTGTCATCACGACAAAGATTTATTGGGGAGGCCAGTAAGTACAACACTAACCGCAGTATTTTCCCAGTAAAAGTGCTTGTGTTCATTTATCATTCAAAGGAGAATCCATAACATATATTTTCATTTCCACAGAGCTGAGACAGAGAGAGGACTTTCTAGAAAACACATCATTGAAGGTGGAGTATAACCTTTTTTAAGTACTTAAGTACAGTTATGACACTCTAAAATTATGTTAACTGGGAAGTCCATGAATACTTATTTATTCTCCTAACATAGCAGATGCTTATTACCATCATTCTTCCTCTCCTGAATTGTATTTTGATAACATGCATTTTTCCTTTTTCCTCTTTAGCTTTGCAACTTTATTTCTTACGCCATATTGTTCATGGGATTCCTTTGGGCAGATGCGCCATGATTGGTTGGGTGCTTGATTGACAGGTAGTGGGTGAAGTTGGTGACAACGTGACAGTGTGGCAGTGTAAGACTTTCAAGTGAGCTTATTCAAATACATAGTTCGGGATTACAACTATGCTGGGCAAACACAAATAACCATATATTTGCAAATAGCAGCAAATTTAGCTCCCAGGCAGTAGCTGCTCCTGCGCAGATTTGTGATAATTATATAGTGGTTATAGTATGAAATTAAACAGTTACGGTATGCTAGAGGTACAAAATGTTTGAGGCAATGACATTGAATGAGTTTGAATAAACCTTCACGCTATCTCCTGCACTGTTTCTTTGTGTCTGGTCAACATGTTCCATGAAGTAAATTAAGTTAAGATAATACATCATCAACTGATGAGAAGCTGAAGGAATATGTTTGAAAAAGGAGATGACAAATATGTGGTAAAATAACTGACAAGAAATAAAGTTGCAAAGCTAAAGAGGAAAAAGGAAAAATGCATGTTATCAAAATAGAATTCAGGAGAGGAAGAATGATGGTAATAAACCCTGAATGGAGTAAAGGGAAGCCCCGAGGGTGAACCAAATTCTGTCTTTGAGGATGATGACATTTTCTTAACAAAAGCAAATTACATTTTAAACCATTTCAGTGATAATTCTGCAGACAAAGTGTATAAGAGACGGAAAGAGATGGGCCCCAGAAGTGCAGATGTCATTTTCTCCCAAATAACAGCAAATCCAATCCCGATAAACAGTGTGTTTCTGACTTTCAACCAATAGGAATTCAAAAGAGGAAAAAAGTTCTTGCTGAACTAAATAATGATAAGCCAGCTATTATGAGTGTTATTTTGAACAAAATATCATCTCCAATATGTTATATCTTCATTTGAAGGGGGGGCTGGAAACCTGCTCAGGTTGCATGTCTTCAGATGAGTTTCTCAGCCACCAGACGCAGATATATATTAGTATTCACCAGGGTTGACCAAATCATTAGAGAAATTGTACTTGAACAGAGTTTATTCCGTTTTACACATAATAACCTGAGTTTTCATTTTCAGTATACAGATGGATATACAGCATATGAACATGTACAGCACAAAAATTTATAAAATAATAAGTGGGGGTACTGGGTCCACAAAAGATAGTTTTGGGTGGAGCGTACATAAAACAGTTTGTGTACAGCAGTCAGGAACAGCATATTGTTCTAACCAGAGACGTAACTTCTCTTCTACGCATCTTTCAAGGAGGAAGTGCTGACGCATTTGTCTCTAAAAACAAACTCCACCTTGTGGACTAAAACGGTATTAACCCATCAACACTACAGTTTAGAGCAGTGGTCCCCGACCCTCGGACCGGTACGTGGATCATTTGGTACCGGGCCACACAGCATAAAAACACAATTTATATTACTTCCGTTTTATTTATTTCGGAGTCTGAAAGATGTTTTATTTTGAAAAGTGACGTCTGTGTGGAATGACGCACAGACGAATGAATGCGTCTGTCGCGCTTAACAGGTTTCCGGCAGGTTACCCCTAAATTAAGCGCCCGCAACCGGTCAAGTGTTCTGGATTAAAATCAATGCAGAATATTCTGTGATCGCCCAAAAAGTATCATAAACCCTGCTTCCATTTCCCACCCCCCTTTCTCAATGGAGCGGGATTTTCTTCAGTGACCGTAAAGAAAACAGCGTAGTAGACCGGACGTCCGGAACACACTTCAGATGTCATTGTCTCTCGTTACCTCTAGATCAGCGTTCCCCATCCACTAATTCTCATCATTGTAATTACTGTATTATTATTTTATTGATTTGTTCACCCTCTTATTGGAAATGATCAGTATTTCTCCTACGTTGAATGCATTAATTGTAAGTCGTCATATTTCTAAATAAACATCAGTGCAGTCACTTGTATTGACTTTTTAATATAATTATTGCTTTTAAAAAAAGTTGTTTATTGTCTGTTGATGTCTGCATTTCACATAAACCACTGCGCATGACTTATTAATAATAGACTACAGCTGTCCTGTCGTTATTAACGATTATCGAGCAAATGAAGGCCGGTCCGTGAAAATATAGTCTTAAATGAAACCGGTCCGTGGTGCAAAAAAGCTTGGGGACCGCTGGTTTAGAGCACATGTGTCAAACTAAAGGCCCGGCGGCCAAATGGGGCCTGCCATATCATTTTATGTGTCCCGCGCGAGCATACAAGGTCAGAGTGTCTAATAAATAGGTCAAAAGTGTGCTTTGATTAAAAACTACATTTTCCACAATGCAGTAATTAAACCCATATTAGCTTTGACAAAAATGTTTTGAACAAAGTTAATGTCGTAACTTATGTTTGATGATAATTTTCTTTATTCACTTGGATAGTTTGACCAGTGATTGGTGGAGTTCTATGGGTTCCATTTTCCTGTGGGAATTTAATGAGTCTCTTCAGAAGTATTTGTTACCATGCAACCTCATCAGATGCTTAGCTGTAAGATTTTCCTCTTTTCCTAAAAAATAAGCATAATAAAAAAAATGCAGAGAAATGTGTAAATAAACCTTAATTAATGAAAAGTCTTTAACCTCTATGGTAAAAAAACACAAACTCTGGGTGTGTGCATGGGGGAAATGGTGATCATAGTAAATTAAGTGTGTTTTGATGTTTAGTTTTAAATAATATTTTGGTTAATGTTGACTGTCTTTTTTTAGACTCATCTGTAACATGTTTTATATTCTGTTTAACATGTTTTATTGGGGGGCGGCACGGTGGCGCAGTGGTTGGCGCTGCTGCCTCACAACACGGCGGACTCGGGTTCGAGTCCCGCTCTGTGCGGAGTTCACATGCTCTCCCCGTGTCTGCGTGGGCTCTCTCCGGGCTCTCCGGCTTCCTCCCACCTCCAAAAGCATGCGCTTCAGGTTGATTGGCCAGTCCCAAAAATTGACCATAGGAGTGAGTGTGTGTGTGAATGATTGTTTGTTTCTGTGTGGCTCCGCGGTACACTGGCGTCGTGCCCGGAGTGTCCCCCGCCTCACGCCCTGAGACTGCCAGGATAGGCACTGGCTACCCCGCGACCTGCGTTAGCGGATTAAGCGGGTTGGAAAATGAATGAATGAATGAATGAATGAATGTTTTATTGGGTGTGAACCCTTGGAAGATTAGCCTTTACGTTTTCAGATAGTGGTGATTCAAAATAATAGTAAACAAATATATGTTGAGGGATTCATTTAGTTTAAATGTCTTTTATGTGCATGAAATTTTTTTTTTCACTGAGTGTATTTCTCCAATCTGAAACAGAACATCAACCAATGATGAAGCATTTGACGACCGTCTAATCGTTGTCTGGCTCAGGTCACAGTAAATAGATCAACATACCATTAAATCAAATGAATAATTCTACTCTTGTGTCTGGGACAGAGGGAGACAAAAGTAAAGGAGGTCAGCTGAGGAAACATAGAGATGGAGCTTCAGTGCAGAGGACAGATATGAACTTCGTTATTTTTCCAGCTACTGGTTCTTATGCAGGTCCTCCTCTGAAATAGAATACTAAAGAAAGCTAAGAGGCTAATGGTTGCGTGTCGTCATCTTGTTTGTTTTGTAAGTAGTTCAGCCTTAAGCCGACCGTTTGGAAAGAACTGAAAGTCTGCTGATAGTAGTGCAAGCAGGGACAGCGCTTATATGTGGTTTTCTACTGTGTGTTACTTTATCTGTTAGGCTCTACACTGAAATCCTAGCAGGAGTTGCTGACCTAAGATATTTGAATCGTAAGAAAGTCTAGGAGACAAAAAAATAAATTTGAATCTTTCTTGAATTTGCTCAGTGCTTAGTTTTTTGTAGCCCTGTTAGCATGCAGCTATATACAGTAGATGTCAATTTTTGGTGGCTTGTGGTTTGGTCCAAAACTGAAATCTCTGTGGAACAAATATTCATAGATGCATCCTATGTACCTATCCTAACTGGCGATCCATTGATCTTTTTCATTAAGGGCCATAGCAAAGTAGATTTTGTTGAATAATTAATAATTTTAAGGAGTCAACCTATGACATTCAGTAAATACAAGAAGGCTTTGTTGATCTATTTTCTCATCTAGTTTCATTTTAATATCAGCTTTAACTGTATTCTGTATTTAGTGCTACTCATACTAAACTAATTCCCTACAATATTGATCATGCTAACCAACATGTTGTTATTATCATTGCGAGCCTTTCAGCATGAAGACATCCCGTTTGGTTCAAAGCAAAAACTATTGGAGTCGTTTTTAGCTTGGGTAGTTTTGGTTTTTTTTTACAAGGTACCAAGAATCAACAATCTGAGAATGATAATAACTGATCATTGATCATTGTTAACAGGTTTAAGAGGATCCTTATCAAGATTACAACTAGACTATGTGGATATCGTCTTCGCCAACAGAAATGATGTCAACAGTCCAATGGAAGGTCTGTCAAAGATGTTTGAAGTTCTCATATCCTTATAAAGCTTTCATGTGATGTCGTATTCAAAATAATCTGAGTATCTATTTGAATATGATTTTGTTTCCTGTGACTCACAGAGATTGTACGGGCCATGACATTTGTAATAAACCAGGGAATGGCGATGTACTGGGGGACGTCACGCTGGAGCGCCATGGAAATCATGGTAAATACTGACTTCCAATTCAGGAAGTTTCAATCTTAACAAATGCAATGCTAGTACATTATGAAAATAACTGCTTATTGGTAACCATGGCATTTTGTTGGGCACTAGGAGGCCTACTCAGTGGCACGTCAGTTCAACCTAATACCACCGGTGTGTGAGCAGGCAGAGTATCATTATTTCCAGAGGGATAAAGTCGAAGTGCAGCTTCCTGAGCTCTACCACAAGATCGGTCAGACATCCTCAGACCTGCAGCCATATTTTTATCCTTGCTTTTCTGATTAGTGTAATTTGATTGTCTATTCTTATTCCACCTTCTTCTTATTCCAGGTGTTGGAGCAATGACATGGTCTCCACTTGCTTGTGGACTAATCACAGGGAAGTACAGTGATGGCGTGCCAGACTGCTCTAGAGCAGCCATGAAGGTCAGTTTGATTTGAGTGGCCCTCCTCTAGGATTTCTCTCACTAAAAATCAGCCTTAAGTTCATTCCTGAAGCAATCTGTGGGGAGCTGCAGGGTGAATCCAGTACTGAATCATGCTTCTCTCCATTTTGCTCCTGTCAAAGGGATACCAGTGGTTAAAAGAACGCGTTAACAGCGAGGAGGGCCGCAGGCAGCTAGCTAAAATCAAGGAGCTCCATCTACTGGCAGACAGACTGGGCTGCTCTGCTGCGCAGCTGGCTATAGGTAGGCAGGACCCAGTCAAAAACATGGGTACACACTGGGATGTGTGACTGGAGATTAAGAGTGAACTGTCTTTGAACTGGACGTTTTGCAGAAGTATTTTGCAAAACATATTATTTTATGCTTATTTTAGGCATATAATAAAATTGGTTTGGTTGATCCTGCAAATATGGCTGTAGTCTAAGGCTCACTGTAATGTGTAGGCAATCCACTTTGGATTAGTGATCTTTGCATGACTTTTTCTCATCTGTTTGTAGTATGAAAAATAAGCCACAAATGTTGGTTGTATACTTATTTGAAATCAACTGGTCAACTGATTTTACTGCTTAGCCATTATTAATGCATTGTTTGCTGCTAAATTTAAAATGTAGTGGCGAGTAATCTGATATGCAGAATAGCCTGAACAGTCTAGTTTTGTCACAAGTCTTTGACCGTCACTGCTATCACACAGTTTCCCTGGTTTGCGTGTTTTTGATAGCCTGGTGTCTGCGCAGTGAAGGAGTCAGCTCCGTCCTTCTGGGTGTTTCTACCACAGACCAGCTGCTGGAGAACCTGGGCGCTCTTCGGGTACATTTTCCCACATGCATAATTTTGCTTGACAGACTGAGTCACAGTTGTTTGAACCAAAAGATACACTCCTTTGGGCATAGCACGACGTGTCAAAAGTGATATTTAGAACTAATTGTCGTCTTTTCCTTCTTTTTTGTAGATTTTATCCCAAATGACTCCACAAACCATTACTGAGATTGACACCCTGCTGGGAAATAAGCCTCACTCTAAGAAAGAGCTGCGTGCTTAAATCTGAGTGACACATGATGTTTCAAGAAGATGAAAATGAAAATGACATTGGGAAATGTTGCATTTTGCTCTGCTCTATACTCAACAACCTGCATGTCCTCTGCAACATTATGCTTCCAGTATGTGCGCATATCCATGTTGCACAGTACATTGTAACATGTATGAGACACTGATCTCTCAAGTGTGAAAAAACAAAACAAAATAGGTCATGCATTGCTCATTGCTGATTGTTCACAGATTAATCATCTCTACAGGAGGGTGGTGAAAGCTGACAGGAGGGACGGGCTTCTGTCCAACACAGACAAAGACAGGCTGAATGATACTTAGCTGCTTTCAAAGCAGATTTGACTCTAACCGAATGTGGGAGGAAAACCCACCTCTGTCCTGAAATGCAACTTTACTGTACGTATGGTGCTTTTACTGAACATCTGAGTCTCCTCCCGTTGAAATGCCTGGTATTCTCTTTGACGTTTAGAACCCAGCAGCCAGAGACCAAAGGTCAGCAGTCATGTGTTGAGCCTAACATCTCCCAGAATGTGCATGTGACTGATCTGCCTTTCTCACTGCTTTAAAGGTTGGGAACAATGGATTACTTATTGAGTTGTAAAAGTGATCTGACTGTAAAAAAACATCCAGTCTAGTGTACCATAAAAAAAAAAAACACTGAACGCATGCTTTTAAAAAAACTGATGAATTGATTCACTGACACATTCTAATGCATTCTGATATAACGAATGATTATTGCACAAACTGCTTGATCTAAATTAAAATGAATGGATCACATCATAACCTTGTAATATGGATTTTAAAATCAAAGTGCATTATGCTAGTTATTGCAATGTAAAATCGATAAACAGGATGGCAATCAGTAGTGAATAATGTTTTGAAATTTGCTTCCCAACCCTGCTTCTCTCTCAGCCTCTTTGCCTCCTCAGTTTGTAAACTGAGCATGTCCCTTTAAGAGAGAAAGCCCCAACAGGGTGTAGATGTGGCATGACTTTTACGGCTGATGTAGATTTGCAGCCCCCTTGCTTGCCATTTTTTTACTCTAAATGGTGTGACAGTTTGATACAGGATCCATACTGGTGGGCACTCATAGTTTAAAGATTCTACAGACTTTATGTTCACCTGTCCTGTATTGTCCATAAATGAAAGCTATGAAAAGGATGCTTGCATCACATTCAAAGATGCTATTTTTGTGCCAAGGCAGTTGGACATTAAGGACAAGTCACTGAGTAGTTCATCAGATGTGATATTACTCTTGCCACGGGTCACTTGGGTAAGATTTAGCAAATGTAACTTGTTTTCTGTGGAAGCATAAAAATAGAGCTCCTCTGCACATGTATCTGGGAATATCATTTGTCCCCTTGAATCTTGCACAAATGTACAACTCATTTTATACTGTGCATTACATCTCTATTCCCTTTAGTTTTTTTTTTTTATTTAAATACTTTGTAACATGAAGAGGGGAAAGCTCCTTTTGTGATTTCCTGTGAAAAAACAGCATTAATCTCCAGAGGGGGAGTGTTTTGATACATGAAGTTATTTTAGCTGGTACAAGGTTACATTGTGCTGTAAATACGCTTAGCTGTTTAGCGGCGAGATAACGAGATGAAAGGTTAAATATGCGAATCATGAAAGAATTCCTGAAGGAGCAGCTGTAGCAGCGCTCCCGTCTGTGATTCTGTCATGATGTACAGCTTGACTGAGTGTAGCTTCCAGTGTACATAGATACTTCAATCAAACCTTGAAAATGTAACTCAATCAATCAATCAAGTTTTGCCTGCATAACTTATATTTTACTGTCTTGCAACAAAGAGGAACCACAATGAATGTATCATGTCTGTTGCTGAAATCTATCTAATCTAGAGGGACCATGCATATGACGTGTTTTAAATTCAGTTTCTTTTTGTGTCAAAAGCATAAAAACCCGCAGAGCTGCTGTGCAAACATTTAGGTTGGGATTCAGATAAAAGTAGCTTCATGCATCAACACACCAGTAGGATAGGATTTTGTGTTTCGCAACCTGAACTTGCAGGCTCCACATACAGTAGCTGTTATGCTGAATGTTAATGTTAACAGTCCTTCCATGTTAATATCTAGAATAAAGTGTTTATTTGTGTATGTGTGCAGGGATGTGAATGCAGTGTAAACTGTAAAACAATCAGCAGCAGTTCCCTGAAGTACAGCATTTCTCACTGTGACTGAACCCTCCCCAATTTTACATTTTGCTATAATACAGATAATCACGTGGTTTATTTATCAGAGGTTGACAGGTTATGTGCAATGAAGAAAATGGCTGTTTTATTAGGAATGAATAAGAATTAAAACAAATAAAAAGGCAGCTATATTTGAAAACAACTCCTTGAGGTTTAAAAATACAGGCTGTACAGATACCACAGAATAATTGGACTTGTTTTATTCTCCCAAATGTCTGTAACCTCATCCTGTGGGGCCAGGACCATTTAAACGAATGGCACCAGAATGATGTGACTGCCTTTTGTCCAGCTGCTGGGACACAAACAGTAAAACATCTGTGACGCCATCCTGTCTCTCATTGGATTCCTAAAGTGTCGTCAGAGTGAGAAATGAGGTATCTGTGTGATACAGCAAGCCACTCCCTATTCAAATGGACCTAAATGCTGGAAAACATTGGGTGCGTCAGCGCAAATACTGAGAGAAGTTAAAATAAAACTGGTTTGGTCACATGATAAGTCCCGTCATGAAAAAGCTGATTACACAAGATGATCAAAAACACTAAGGGAGCAATAGCTTGGAGGATTTGAGATTTACAAGCGCCCACGTATAATAAAGCATAATTAACACTTTGCCTTGTTGTTGCTTTTGTATCACATCATTAATTATATCAAAGACCAGGGAGAGAACTGGAGTCAAAAGTAGTGAGGAGCTGTTTGTGAGCACCCAAAGTGAACAGATCTAATATGAAATCATATGGAATGCCAGCTCATGTCAGAATGGAATGAATTATAAGGAACAACCTTATTCTGATATTTAAATGCACACTGATGATTTTATAACTCCTTGAGGCTTCATTTCTGTCCAAAAACCCCATTAATATATCAGTCATCTACTTAATTGCTTTAGGGTGTCATATTTCCCATTAAAATATGCATGACTGTTGTATTACTGGTGCAAACGCACCCCAGCACAACAAATACCTAATCATTTAATCCCTGGCTGAATCTATAGTTCACAAGCAATGCAATGCAATGCTGCATTCCACAAAACTCCAGTAACTGGTTATTTTAGAAAGTTACTACACCTTATTGAAATTTAACTAGTGTTTATGAGACATCATCAGCAGGAAGTTTCTGAGAAGTGGGAGACAGGCTGGCAAAATGCTGTTGTGGTATTTTGCATCAAAGCTGAGTAACATTGACCTTATCCCTCTGAGCTTTTACCCAAGATTATCGCATATAGGCTCTGTTAAGTGCATAGTTGCCAGCAACAGCCATCAACTTACTTAAGTAAATACTTTTTAATACAGTTAAACTTTCATTTGTCCGGGGTAATCAGACTGCAGCAAATGATGTCATGACACAACTTTTGTTCACTTGTAAATTTTTATTTTATTTTAATTTTATACACTGTTATAATCACCGAAGGGAAATTAAGAACACACAACCTAGCTTTTGTTAGTCAATCACACACATGCATATTAGTGTGTACAGGCCCCTGTAATACACACAAATACACACAGGGGGGCCTGTAAGCATGCAGGGGAGGTAGAGTGGTGGGCACTGGGCAGCTCCTTCCGTGGTGCACCCAAATGAGCAGCTTGTGAGGGGTGACGCTGCCTTGCTCAAGGGGCGCCTCGGCAGTACCCCGGAGGGGAGCTGACACTTCCCACTGTCAGTTCACCTCCGGGTGTTTTGTTTTAAGGTTTATTTGGGTTTTGTATAATTTTTTTTTTTGGGAGGGGGGTCAAACCGCCGATCTCAGAACATTGAACGACCCGCTCTACCGCCCGCTGTACCACTGAGCCACTGCCGCCCCCTGAGCCACTGCCGCCCCCTTGTTAGTTGCAATTAATCAAAAATTAAAACTCTACTAACAGGAGAGGTGATAACTACTAAATATCTGCACACTATCCTGAACCAATGGGTCCTCTCGGTCCCTAATTCATCTCTGCCGCTTGCACATCTGCTGAATCACACTCAACTCCCCACAGGTTCCTTAACAACAACAGCTTTTTACAACATTTTGCCCTATGTCCCCTTTAGCTGCTGAGGGAATGAGTAATTCCCCATAGCTGATGAAGTGTGCCTCTCGGAGCTAAGCCGAGAGGCAAAGCTCTCCATCTACCGTTCAATCTTCGTTCCTACCCTCACCTATGGTCATGAGCGATGGGTCATGACCGAAAGAACGAGATCGCGGATACAAGCGGCTGAAATGGGCTTTCTAAGGCGGATAGCTGGTGTCTCCCTTAGAGATAGGGTGAGAGACACTGCTGTTTGCAAGGGGCTCAGAGTAGAGCCGCTGCTTCTTCGCATTGAAAGGAGTCAGTTGAGGTGGTTTGGGCATCTGGTGCAGATGCCTCCGGGACGCCTCCCTAGGGAGGTGTTTCTGTCACGTCCAGCTGGGAGGAGACCTCGGGACAGACCCAGGACCAAGTGGAGGGATTATATCTCAACACTGGCCTGGGAGCGCCTTGGGATCCCCCAGTCAGAGCTGGTGGATGTGGCCGGGGAAAGGGAAGTTTGGGGCTCCCTGTTGAAGCTGCTGCCCCCGCGACCCGATTCCGGATAAGCGGTGGAAGATGGATGGATGGATGGATGATGAAGTGTGTTTTTTAATAGCTATTTTTAAGGTAAACCCATGTCCTTTCTTGTCTTTTATCTATTAACCCTCATTGGCACATCATTACTTTTCAAACAGTCATTTTTTTCCATCACAACGGCTAGTGAGCAACAGTAATCACACAAAACCGAGGAACAAAAGGATGAGTCAAGTGACCACAGGTTGCTTTTATTTTCTACTAAAATACATGTTTCATGCAGGTTTTTTCACTTCACAACAATCAACAAAAACACAATGAAACTATGGTGAAAACAACAAGAGCCCTCACAGCATTGAATGAAGATGTCAAGGTCGCTCAAGGTTTTATACCTACATATTTCAAGTGGCTTCACAGATGAGTCGTCATCTGTCCTAACATGTTAAAGGATGATTTAATAACCACCAGTCAACAAATCACATCTGGTCATAATGCTGCAACAAATGATATATTAAATGAAGTAAAAACTGTGTGCTATTGCTCTAGAAAGTTTTTTTATTTTTTTTTTAAATCAATGTACAGCAAAACAGTATTAATCTGTCAGTTTGATATCCATGGATGTCATGGTGTTTGGCTGGTTGGTTAATCTCATCATGGGAGACAAAGATATAACAAAAATGTAATCTTTACTGCCCAGTTTTATTGTCAACTTTGAAACTTTTGAACAGAAAGGGTTGTGCATGGACCAGATGAGGCCCAGCTGGAGTTCAAACAGTGCAGAAGAAGGCAAATGTGAATCAGAGTTAAATGAAGGAAGGACTGGGCATGGAGGAAGTACTCGACTTCACAAGGCCTACTATGATCTTCGTATGAAAATAAAAGGAGGTAGGCACATTGTCTCTACTGCTCAGATAATACAAAGACAGCTCAATAAGATGCAGAAATCAGTGTGGAGTACAGTATTTGTCAAACATGCTACAAAGTCTGTTTTATTTAAAGATGACAGTCCAGCACAGCATGCTTGAAATCAGCCATGAAACCTTTTAAATAGGGATGCTTGATATCAATCAAACCAAAAAATTGCTTAAAAGGACAATTCATATTACAGTATTTTCTGCACTATAAGATGCACTGAACTATAAGGTGCACCTTCAACGAATGGCCTATTTTACAACTTTTTTCATTTCCAAGGCGCACTGATTATAAGGTGTGTCTGATTATAAGGCAAACTTTCAATGAATGAAAACGGTTTTCACATAAGGTGCACTGGATTAAAAGGGGGCGGCACGGTGACGCAATGGGTAGCGCTGTCGCCTCACAACATGGCGGTTCCGGTTCGAGTCCCACGCTGTGTGGAGTTTGCATGCTCTCCCCGTGTCTGCGTGGGTTCTCTCCGGGTTCTCCGGCTTCCTCCCACCTCCAAAAGCATGCGCTTCAGGTTGATTGGCCGGTCCCAAATTGCACATAGGAGTGTGTGTGTGCGTGGTTGTCTGTCTTTGTATGTGGCTTCGTGGCGCACTGGCGTCGTGCCCGGAATGTCCCCGCCTCATGCCCTATGCCAGCTGGGATAGGATCCAGCTCCCCGTGACTCGCTACGGCGGATACAGCGGCAGAAAATGGATGGATTATAAGATGCACTGTTGGTTTTCTGCCTTATAGTGCAGAAAATACTGTACGTGTTGTTAACTAAAAAAGAAATTATACCTGATCGGTACGATCACAACAAAGAGCTGCCTTTATTTACATTTAAAAAACCAACAGCAGCCACAAACAGTTAACCAGTGTTCCAAAATCAACAGGGAAAGATGGTTAGGGGCTGCAGATCAAGCCGTCTCCCCGATATGATGATATTTTGGATTTATTTTCTGTTTCTTTGAGCTGACTGGTAATTGCTACTAGCTATCAATTTTGCTACAATTTGTGGGTCACGCTCGAAACACAAAGCAGAGCAAGCAGAACATCACTCCGTATCCCATCATGTCGCTTTGTGCCTTTTATACAGACGCTGATTCCACTGTATCAAGACCCTCAAATTTCACCATTTGGAATGTTTACACAGAGCAGTGAGTCGGAATTAAGGGGCAACCATTCCGCCATTAAATGGATATGTACAAAGAGCCATCAGAAAGGGCATCGACACTTTAATTAGGATGTAGCGCACACACACCTATTTTCATTTGAAATTAGCAAATAGATTTAGACTATTTTCAAACACTAAAATATGAAATTATCATTCATAAGTAGGAAATAGGAATTTGAAATCACTGGTTAAAAATAGCGATAAAATAAAAAACATATCATGCCTCCCTACTTTTAGGAAGGGTTTCCTTCTTTATAAAGCTATTTGCATATTGGTACTAGTAAGACTTAAATTGCTTTTTCATGTAAACAAGGAGACAACAAAACACACAACTCATGCACACATTATCATCTCTGGAATGAAAAACAACAATAAACACAGACATATGTTACTGCACAACATATTTGGTGGCTTTTGCTTAGAATTTTAGGTTGCAGGATAATGTCAGAGAGCATTGTTAATGCAGAAACAAACCAACTGCAATTTACTGCATCTTCTTTTCTTTCTTATTGTCTGTCTGCATGACATCATTAAGAGTAAATGACATGAATGCAATCTGCTCAAGCTCACTTTCCTTCCCACACTCCATCAAGCATGAAAACTGATCTTTGTCTCCGTTGTAAGCCAGGTCTGAGTAGCCACTGGGTCCCCTGTGGATGATCCTGGGCTTGTCCCATCCTGATGAGTGCAGGGGGGATCGGTTCAAGTAAACACCCATGTCCCGTCTACTGGACTTGTTAGTTGGGTGGATGAAGAGGAGCCACGTCTGTGTGTCTGGAGACAAGAGCGAAGTGCCACAGGCTTTGCTCTCAGCATCGTCATTCGGGACAAATTCAGGAGCCGGAAAACCGATGACACTGCCTTGACAGCCTGATGGTGGTTCAACGAGCTCTGGGGCAATGTGGGGTTTATCAAAATACACGCCGCTGTTTTCACTCAGGGCTTCACATCTGTGGCCTCCAGCGTTACGAGCGTTGCAGTAAAGGTGACTTCTACCCTCATGATCTATGATCTCTGCCATTTCACATTCACATGACTTCTTTCGAAGCATCTTACCGATGCGCCACGTCTGGCCAAAGTCCTCACTATATACTGATAATGCACGTGGGTAGACAGTGCATGGAATGGGGAAGGAACAGCACCTGTATGGGACATAGTAGGCGTATGCTGGGATGATCAATCTGCCATTCTCCAGTTGTACACCATGTCCCGGACCCACAGCAAACGTGGCCCACTTGCGGATAGATTCACCAATCACACTTTCAGTTAAGTCTTTGGCTTGACTCCAGGTTTGTCCATCATCTGTACTGCTAACAAAGCAAAGACGGGCTTTGTTCTTACCTATTATGACCTGCCTGAACTCTGTGGTGTTTCTCCACACGCAGATAAAAAACAAAAACAGTGTTTTGCTGTTTTTTTCATAGACAGGGCAAGGATTCATCGTACGGTGGTCTGGCAGACATGCCGTCAAAAGATCTTGAGTGGATGCCCACTATAAAAACATGACAAAAATAGCAGTAAATGTTAGAGGTTATATATATTAAAACAATATCTCAACTGATAGTTGTTGTGCAAGAATATCAACCTGAACAGATCCATCATCTTTCAAAGTCCCTCTTCTCATTACAAGAATTTTGGCATCGTGGTCAGCAGGCGAGGCTCTTTTCTCTGCAAAGGCAAGGAAGGTGTGGTTGTGCCTCAGATAAATGAGGGCAGGAATCCTGTATGTTAGCCCACTTGGCTCCTTTTCAAACAAAGTTGTTTTAACTGGTTCCTCTCCACTGCCACTCTTTGATGATGTGTTTCCCATGGTAGAGCAGAGTTCCTGTTAAAATAAAATGTTATATGATAAATATATGATAAAATATGATAAAATCATAGCTTGTTTTGCAGCCAGCTTCTAACAACCTTTAGAGCAGTCTGACAGTAAGAGTTCACACTCCAGCACTTCCTCAATATACACATATGACTGCAATGTTACAAATGCAATCCAGCTCGTATTGTGTGCATAACGAAAAGCTTACCTTCACTTGTCAGTCTTCGCATTTGTCACACTTGATCGTTGCGTGAACGACATTTTTCGTCAAATTTCACGCCACTCCAGAAAGCTTGTTCACGACACCGATGCTTTAGATTTCTCCGAAAAGAAGAGGCACTTCAGCAAGAGGAGATCTGCGCTCACTTCCTCCGTCGTTTGGATGTAATCCGTTTCAATCCGATGTCGGATTTAACACCAATATCAACTACAGCTCCATAAATCCCTAATAATTATAATTTTGTTGTGCCAAAGAAATAGGTGAATAACAAAAACCGTGTCTTTATGCAACAGGGAGCAACTGTTGAGCTCCAGAAGTAATAACAGGCATGAAATCTCGTGTACAAATCCACGCATGCGCAGTATGGTTAACGAGGAGCCACTGCGGTGCATTAAAACCGACTGGATTTGTCATATGCTACTATCTTATCAAACAGTTACACCTGCTGCATTTCGCTAATGCAAGATGTTTTCTATTCCATAGTTGGTGAACCGTGTCTTATTCAATTCGAACTTGACCTGCTTGGTTCTCCATTCTCTTCCCTGTTCCCTTGTAGGGAATACCTTCATGTTTATTTAGAGCGCCCCCTGCTGACGGGAGGTCGGGTATCACTTTACACGCTGTTGCTAAGATACAGAGCTGGGGCTCAAACTCAGATGTACTGCACCAAACTGCTAAACTAGCTCGGTCGGCGAAAAGCGTAATAAACACAGATAAAGATGCTGTTTCAAGATAAATGGATCACATTAGCAAACAAGATGACTGAAGCGTCATATAAATGTTTCCCAGCCCGGACTTTACCGCATCCAAGAAAAGAAGGTGGGTGCTTATCGGTACATTTAGTTCATGGGGGACAAATTCAAATACATGGAGAGCAAAAAAAACAAATTTGCTATGAGCCGAGGGCTGGACTGTTTCAATATTTATTAAAACATTTTGAAATGAGCATGGCCTATTGAACCAAGAGCTAACACAGCATATATTATTTAACAGTGGCGGGCCGTGCGTGTCATACCTAGGCCTTAAGTGATGTTATCCTTAGTCAAACGTGCATAAATACATCCCATAATGCTGTGAGCAGCTCCCACCGCTGCCACCAATGTGGCGTTCAGGACTGAGACGTTTATAACTTCTCTCAAATGGGACAAAAACCGGCGTCAGCCCCACTCCGTTTATTGTCACTTGCACAGAAGAACCCAGCGGTCACATGTTTTATAGACGTCACACATCTACGTCACAACAAAATCGACTGAAATGACCATCATTTATGACACCACAGCAAGAGAAACGAAATACAGACATAAACTAACACACTACTAGATGTTGCACCACCTCTATCAGGTATAAAACAGACTATTTTCCTGCAGGGACACAAGTCTCTTTGTGTATTTGCACTACAATCACACAGCTGCGCAAGTGCACCACATTATTTACAGACATTGCAGAAGAGCAATTTTTTTTTACATCTTTAGTATATTTGTCATTTTATTTCATCATAATTGATTTGATATAAATGAAATTTAATTGCAAGAACATGTGTGCCATAGATTATGAAAACTTGGATAAATGAATTGCTTGTACTCACCGAAACAACTCTTCAAACGGCTTATTTAAACACAAAATCCATTCTCCTTTCTTTCCTCAAGAACACTTAGCTACTTCTGGTTAGCTAGAACAGGTTAGCTAGTACAGGTTAGCTCCTTCAGGGATCGGACCCTCGTCTCACTAGAGCAGTGGTTCTTAGCCTTGGTTCGATTGAACCCTAGGGGTTCGGTGAGTCGGTCTCAAAAGTTCAGTGGAGATGGGGGTCAAGACAAAACATCTGACATGATGTGTCAGGTGTTTTTGCCGAACATACATGAATCACTGTGTAAGTTTGACACATCGTGTCAATTCGTAATGACACGCCCCCCTTAGCCATCACTGGCTGCAGGTGATCACGCTGCATCAATTAGCCTACCTGTGCTACATGGGATTTTGTGCACTCAGTAGTCGATTTATGCCTGTCGTGATGGTACGTCATCTGATGGCTTTCTTAATATTTTGATTAGTAGTAACTATCAATCAATCAAGTTTTATTTATATTGCCCTTAATCATGGCCACAGACATTTCAAAGCGCTTTAACAGACCGAGAAACCGAACTGAACCCTCCAGAGCAAGCATGAGCGACAGTGGCGGGGAAAAACTCCTCCGATGAGGAAGAAACTCCAGGCAGGACCCACACTCTTTTGGGTGGCCATCCGCCTTGACCGGTTGGGTGGAAAAGAAATCAAAGGAAGATAAGAACAGGGAAAGAGAAAGAGAAACAGAGAGAGAGTGGCAGATAGACCAGATAGAGTCAGTGTCAATATGGTTAAGGTTATGTTTCCCATTGCTAAAGTCAAGGCACAATTACAGCTGTGTGGATGACTGTATGGCGGCATGGAGGAAGAAAGGAAGCAGGACCCCAGCTTATAGATAGATGAGGGGTGTTACTGGTGGGCTTGGAGGAGAAGGTCCACAGCACATGGATAGATGGGGGTGATACTGGTGGACTTGGAGGTGCAGGTCCACAGAGGAAGATCCACAGCGGATGGGTGGATGAGGGGTGGAACAGTATGATGACACGAAGGAAGCGAGGCAGCAGGACCCCAGCCGATGGTTAGGTGAGGGCTGATACTAGTGGATGGGAGGTGCAGGTCCACAGTGGATGGGTGGATGAGGGGTGAACCTGAGAAAAACCTGTGAGGACATAGAGCACAGAGACTCCAGGGAAGAAGTTGAGTTAGTAGGGTGTGATTGGAGGCTTGGAGAGTGAAATCGGAGAGGAGGAGGAGTAACAGAGATGGTTGGAGAGAAGGAGGAGGAGAGAGGAACTCAGTGAGTCTGGATGTTGAGTCTCCAGCAGTGTAGGTCTACAAGAAGAAAACAAAAAAACCCCCCAAAAAACGTAGTAGCCTAAGTTGCCTTAGTTGTGAAATTTTCAGTTTTAAGTCTAGTATTAAATAGTGAGAGGGTATCTGCCTCCCGAACTGTGGTAGGGAGGTGGTTCCACAATAGAGGGGCTTGATAGCAAAAGGCTTTAGCCCCCATCCTACTTTTGTAAATTCTAGGAACCACCAGTAGGCCAGTGTGTTGAGAGCGTAATGCTCTAGATGGATTATATGGAACTAAAAGTTCCTTCAGATATGTCGGTGCCTGGCCATGAAGGGCTTTGTAAGTGAGGGTGTAATGGAAATTTGTATTGTGTGTGTCCTGATTTTACTCTTATCATGTCATTACTGAGAACTTGCTTCAAAAACTCTCCATGCAACTGCTGGGCTAAGTCACATCTTAGTTTGTTTGGACAAAGAGGTCACAGCAGGTCACAGCCCATTAAACCAGATGCAGCAGACCCAGTACCTGTCTCAAAGGAGAACCGATGGAGAGGAGATGGAGACCGGTTTTCAGTCAAGGTGTAAGATGTTTTATGGGTGCATGAAAGCCTTTAAATTGCATTCCAAGGTGTAATAAAGATTTCTTAGGTTTCTTAGTTTTGGTGTGATAGGTTTGGTGCATTCCAAAGGTGTAAGGTCTCCTGATAAAGATGGTTTACGAGTGCGTGAAAGCCTCCTACACTGCATTCTCGAGGGTGGTGATGTTTATTCCTCAGCTGAGGGTACCACCAAAGGAGGGCCACCTGAGAGCTGGAACTGGCCATTCCTGCTCGTGTAGTGGGTTGAGAATCAGTTAAGTTTTGAATAGGAAATAAGCACCCCCTTTATTTTTCTGAGACGTTAAGAGTTATGTTAGACTGGGAAGTGACTGGGATGCACTTGCAACGCCAAGTCAGTGGGTGGCGCTCGCGCGCTCCTGGGGATCTAGGGGAGCGGCATCTTCGCAAGCTTTATTGGCGCGAGTCATTAATAAAATGACTTGTGACCTGTGAGGACGTTAATCCTTGTGCTCCGCTGTTGATCCGCATGTACCGTAGAAACATTTGATGGCTCTCTGGGTTGTGGTTGCGCAGGTGTGGATGAGTGGGAGATGTCTGTTCTGTGTTCGGGATGACTGTGGTGGATGGAGGGTGGTTACTGGTGGAGTTGGTTGTGTGTTTCTGACGAGTGTGTGAATACTGTTAGCATACTAGTGGTGTGCCTCATGGAGTGAGTGTGACGTTGTTGCGTTGGAGTGTTTGCTTGCATGACAGTGATATTTTGGTTATCCTTCATTTATGTTCCAGTTAATTTATTTTGATAATTATTAATTTATTTGCTTTTATTGTACCATTGTTTATTTGTTGTTTTGCAGATTATTGGTTGTTTCTTTTATTGGTGAACATTTAATATTTTTTTTATGTTGTATGATTAATAAAATGACTTGTGACCTGTGAGGACGTTAATCCTTGTGCTCTGCTGTTGATCCGCAGTACACAACCACCGATTCGCAGTGCATTTGGCCTGTGCATCGTATGAGCCGGTCCAGATTCCCCTAGGTCTGGCGCCGGTTACATTTGGGGGCTCGTCCGGGATCTTCTAGAATCACTGCCAAGTGAAATGGGTGCAGAGAAGACGTGAAACGTCTGTCCAAAGCTTCAGGGAAGGCTGTATTCCAGTACGTCATCCAAAAGAGCTGAGGCCACCCGTGAAACGTCATCATGTCCACAGCTGCTCCACATCACGTCCGGTGAATGCTGATCTACCAGATCCAAAAGAGACTTTCTGAGTTGAGTCCGAGTCAGTTAACGACTGTTGCAAGTTCTATTGAAGATGACGGTGTAACCCGTAGCGTCGGTGATCTGAGTGAACCAGAGCTGTATGATCTGATTGTTGACTACATAAGAAGTGAAAAGTTGAGAAACCTGGAGGATGAAGGCATGGCTCAGCTCCTTGTCCTTGATGATATGCTGAGTGGCATGCTTACCACCGACGGTGAAATTGGAGCTAGTCAGATCACACCCTGTAGAATGGCAGACGTGACAACCCAGCAGCAGGATTGTTCCACTCCACCTCCTCCTGACTACAACCCTCCAGATCAACCTCCCACGACACCAACCACTAACATTCCCCACCACCCGCTGAATATGGACAGTAACAGCCAGGCCCTGCCACTCTTGCCACGTGACCAAGATGCCCGTGCAGCTGCAGAGGACGGAGACGCTCACTCGCTTCCGTCACCTGCAGGAAGGAGCGACAGCATGCTACACAGGAACTTTGCCTCTACAGCATCGAACAAGTCGCTCACATTAGGTGCTGGTGGTAATCCCCGGCTTCTAGTGTCGGAGAGCAGGTATTGAGGTTTAATGATGTTGCAGCTCTGCTCCCACGCAGAGAATTTAAGTTACATGGTGGACAAATCAGTGATGTTGGTTCTGACATGTCTTACAGTAACCTTTGTAGACAAATAGATGAAGGGTTGCAAGAAGGTTTTACTGAGTCAGAAGTAATTCGCACGGTGATCAGGATCACAAAACCTGGCACATTCAGAGAAATGTTAAATAACAGGGATGATTTAACTGTTAATGAGCTGAAGTGTTTTTTCCGTGCGCATATCAGAGACAAAAACAGTACAGAGCTTTTTCAGGAGTTAAGCAATGCTAAGCAACAAGACAGAGAGAGCCCACAGCAGTTTCTGTATAGGATCATGGGGCTGAAACAGCGTGTTCTGTTTGAGTCACAACAGCTTGGTGCAGAGTTTACCTATGACAAAAAACTGGTTCAAGGTACCTTCCTCCACACGCTGTACCAAGGGTTAAATGATAAAAACAACCATGTTCGACATGACCTCAAACCCCTCCTAAAAGATGTGCAGGTCACTGACGAATTTCTCTTAGATCAAATCACTAAGTCTTCTAGTGAGGAGACAGAAAGACTAAGACGGTTTGGTGCAGTAACTAAAACTCGACCAGTGACCGTGAGCTCAGCTCAGCTTGACAGTAGTGACCCAGTCAAAGGAGCTAACGTTGACATTGAGTTACAGGCTAACCGTGTTGCTATAAAAGGGGGACCCTTGCTCACCAGCTGCCCATCCTCCAACACCAATGACTGAAATCAGAGGCAGATGCAATGATTGTATACAGCAGAGCAAGGTGAGCTGCCCTCACTGTTTTGTTTGTGGCTAAGCTGGACATCGCGCCATCGGCTGTCTGCAAAAGAGGGTTCCGGGAAACGGGCTGAGGTCACTAGAGAGGGGCAGTCAGTGACCACAACAGCTAGAGGAACCCCAACACCAGCCAGCCGCTCCAAAGCAGTTAACCAAAAAAAAGCTAACACACAATCTCAACAACAACCAAAGAAACGCCTCGCACAACTGATAGGTAAGCGATGTATGGTTTCATGTGCTGTTGATGGAGTTCCATTCCAGATGTTACTCGACTCAGGGGCCCAAGTGACTATGGTGGGAAGAGTTTGGATGGAAAAAGTGCTTCCCCGTGTTCCGATCCAGCCTCTCAAATCCCTACTGTCGGACCTACCATTAGAGATTACGGAATGGTAGCGATGTTCCCTTCGATGGGTGGGCAAATGTTGAACTCCAGATATGTAGTAAGAATCAAGGACATGTCACCATACAAGTGCCATTACTGGTCAGTAACCACTTTCTTAACTATCCTCTGTTAGGTAGTAATGTTATAGCTGAGATCATTGAATCACACAAAGACCAGGGGGGTGAGACTGATATTTCTGCTTTACTCAAAGAAGCTTTAAGTATCAGCAACAGTGCAGTGGAAGCTCTAGTTCCAGCTATCCAGGTTCTCACTCCTGAAGAGATGGGCCGTGAGTGCAGCGTAAGAACAGGGAAGAGAGGTGTAACTATTCCAGCAGGGCAGATTTGTGAGGTTAGGTGTAGAATCAGAGAATGGCCAAGGGGCGGGGAAATGTTTTTTCAACCGGAGTTAGTGAGTAACTGTCCTGAGGGATTAGAACTGTTACCAGGTCCCGTAGATGTTCCGAGTGGATCCACAAAAGTAGTCAGAATCCCTGTTCAGAACCCCACTAGACATAATATCTACCTCACCAAGAGAACAGTTCTAGGTACGTTGGAGGAAGTGGCTGAAGTGAAACCCGTCAAATGCTTTTCAGGTGGTTCAGAACCCGTTCATCACCCCACTGTAAATGCTGCTCAGCAAAGTCCAGATAAGCAGAGGAAAACAAGAGGTAAACATGACCATAAAACCCTGATAAAACAAAAATGGCACCCACCTGTTGATGTTTCTCACCTGGAAGAAGAAGAAGAAGAAGAAGTACACTTTATTAATCCCCGGAGGGAAATGACACAGTCACTCAGTTATATGTTCTTTGTGTTAGTTTTTAACGGCAGTCAGTGTATACACAGGCCCCGTGAAACACAGCACACAGGGGGGCCTGTAAGCATGCAGTTAGCGTTAGTACACACATCAAACATCACACATAGGGAGGCAGAGTGACGGGCAGCGTCTTCAGGAACGCGCCCCAATTGAGCAGCTTGTAGGGGGGACGGTGCCTTGCTCAAGGGCACCTCGGCAGTGGCTGGGAGGTGAGCTGACACCTCCCACCGTCAGCTCACACTCCCTCCGAGGATGTCCTGGCGGGAGCGGGATTCGATCCGCCGATGGTTGGGGCGATCTGTCTACAGGACATCTGCTCTACCGCTGAGCCACTGCCGCCCCAGAAGAGGATGAACAGAAGATTGTCAGAGACATGTTGTATGAAGAATCAGATGTGTTTGCCAAGGATGATTCTGACATTGGTTGCATTCCTAATTTGCAGCTGAAAATCCATCTCAAGGATGAAACGCCAGTCCAAATGTCCTACAATTCAGTTCCCAAGCCATTGTATAAAGAGGTAAAAGAATATGTCCAAAACCTGCTTAACCAAGGCTGGACCCGAAAGTCCACCTCACCCTACTCATCTCCGGTGGTCTGCGTCAGAAAAAAAGACAAGAGTTTACGCCTTTGTATTGATTACCGGGGTGTAAACAGCAAAACTGTCCCCGACCGCCACCCTCTTCCACGCATCCAAGACCTACTAGATAACTTAGGGGGGTACTCGTGGTTCTCCCTACTTGACCAAGGTAGCGCTTACCATCAGGGTTTTGTTGACGAGAGCTCCAGACATGTGACTGCTTTTAGCACGCCTTGGGGTCTCTACGAGTGGATCCGTCTCCCATTTGGTCTTACCAATGCCCCTGCGGCATTTCAAAGATGTATGGAGGGAGCCCTTGATGGGTTAAGGGATGAGTGCTGTTCCCCATACTTGGATGATGTGCTCTGTTTTTTGAAGACCTTTTGTGACCACGTTGATGATGTGAGGCGGGTACTCTGCCGTCTGAGAGAGCATGGTGTTAAGCTACGACCAAAAAAATGTGAGTTATTTAAAAGGCAGATCAGATATGTAGGACGTCTAGTGACCAGTGAAGGTGTCAAAATAGATCCTAAAGACCTTGAGGCAGTTCAGCATTTGAAGGACAGAGAACCAAAGAATGTGGGAGAGGTTAGGGCCTTCCTAGGGTTTTTAAGTTATTTTAGAACCTTCATACAGGACTTTTCTAGGATAGCCCGGCCACTGTTTAAGCTCATAGAAAGTACCAGTGAGTCTAGCCAGATGCCTGCTCCAGCTAAGCCTAGCAAAGTTAAGATAAAGAGTACAAAAAGTGGCCAGCTCTCATCCAGAGCTCTTGTCAAGTGGACATCAGAGCACAGGGCTGTGGTGTCGCGCCTTGTTGACATGCTGACCAGTCCACCAATTTTGCTTACCCAGACTTCAATTTACCCTTTGTTCTACACACTGATGCCTCAAATGAAGGTCTGGGGGAAGTACTCTATCAGCAACAGGGAAACAAACTCCGTGTGCTACCACCTTCATTCTGGCAAGCTTGAGTTTCTTGCCCTAAAGTGGGCAATCTGCGACAAATTTAGAGATGACCTCTATTACGCTCCCACTTTCACAGTATACACGGACAATAACCCCCTTACTTATGTATTTAGCACAGCTAAGTTGAACGCAGTTGGGCATAGGTGGGTGGGTGAGTTAGCCGACTTCCATTTTACTATCAGGTATCGGCCAGGCAAGTCAAACACAGACGCTGACACCCTGTCACGATATCCAGTGCTGTTGCATGATTACATAAATGAGTATACTGAAGCAATGCCACCAGAGGTAGTCTCAGCCATCTGGCAGGGGAACGAAGCTGAAAAAGCCAGTGATGTGCCCTGGGTAGCTGCGTTGCAGCAATGTGCCAATGAAACAACTTTTGACAGCACTCCAGTTATCATTCCAAAAAATATCCAAGCTGCTCAAATGGTAGACCCTCACATCAGTGAGGTGGTGAATCTAAAGAAAGGAGGATGGAATCCAAATGATAAAGACAAAAGACAAATGGGACGAGAGACACACAGACTAGTCCAAGAATGGAAAAGACTCAGACTGGACAAAGGAATATTGTACAGGCAGGCAGGACAACGGAAACAGTTAGTTCTCCCCAGTAAGTTGAAGTCGACAGTACTGAAACACCTACATGATGATATGGGACATGTCGGAGGAGCAGATAAGGTCCTTCATTTAGCTCGAGAAAGGTTTTACTGGCCCTTTATGCAACATGAAATTGAAGACTACGTTATTCGGCATTGCCGGTGTGTCAAACAGAAACGGCCAACAGTCCCAGATAGAGCACCAATGGGCTCTGTAACAACTAGTGCCCCTTTCAAGCTTATCTCTGTCGACTATCTCCATCTGGAACCAAGTAAAGGTGGCTACGAATACATTTTAGTATTGGTGGATCACTTTACTCGTTTTGCACAAGCCTATCCGACCAAGAACAAGTCAGGCAGAACAGCAGCGGAAAAGATTTTCTATGACTTTATTCCACGTTTCGGGTACCCTGAAAAATTACATCATGATCTGGGGCGGGAATTCGAGAACAGCCTTTTCCAGAGACTCCAGCAGCTGGCTGGAATTGCCCATTCTCGAACGACCCCCTACCAGCCGCAGGGGAATCCTGTTGAGCGCCTGAATAGGACACTGCTACAAATGCTGCGTATCTGCAAGAGGACAAAAAGGCTGAGTGGAAAGATCACCTACCCCACATAGTTCATGCTTACAATTGCACAAGACATGAGGGAACAGGGTATTCACCCTTCTTTCTTCTGTATGGAAGAGCTCCACGCTTGCCCATTGACCTGCTCTTTGATTTAAAACCTGAGCAGGAGTCACAGTCCAGACAAGAGTATGCACAGAAATGGGCTTCCCGCATGCAGGAGGCATATAAAATCGCCTCAGAGAACAGTGGAAAGTCCTCAGCTAAAGGCAAAAAGCTCTATGATCGGTATGCTAAGGGTATTGTGCTTCAGCCGGGAGATCGGGTTCATGTCAGAAATATGTCAGAGGGAGGCGGGCCAGGCAAACTCCGTGCTTACTGGGAAAAGAGAATCCATCGTGTTGTGGAAAGGATAGGAGAAGGACCAGTGTACAAAGTTCAGCCAGAAACTGGAGACCGGAACCCCCGTGTCCTGCATCGTAACCTTCTGCTACCTGTCAATGACTTACCATTGGAACAAGATGGAAGGCCTCAGCGTACAGCCAACAAAAGGCAAAAAGGAGACAAACGGAAATGATGAGTGGAGTGGAGGAGTGGTTTGATTCATTGTGTGAGTGAGTTTGTGTGTGAGTGAGTTTTCTGTGTACCCACCTCCTACGAACCTATTTATTAAAGTTTTTCACAAAACAGAGGGGTATTTTAAAATCTATCCTAGCTTTCACAGGAAGCCAGTGCAGAGAAGCCAACACAGGAGAAATATGGTCTCTGGCACTGGTCCTGGTCAGAACATGGGCAGCAGCATTCTGAATTAGTTGAAGAGTCTTCAGCGACTTTTTGGGGCAGCCTGAAAAAAGTGTGTTACAGTAATCTAGTCTGGAAGTGATGAAAGCATGGATTAATTTCTCTGCATCATTCCATTTTAAAATATGCCTGATTTTAGCAATGTTAAAAGCAATGGAAAAAGGCCGTTCTAGAAACCTGCTTAATGTGTGTCACATCTCGGTTCAAATAGTTTCTGTTTGTTTTCTTTCTGTTAACATATCATATCATTCCAGATCCTGTCTCATCTTCAATCAGTTCATTCCCTGCACCTGCCGTTTCTCCACATACCTGCAGCCACTCACCAATCTGTCCCCACACTACCAATACCAGGTCAGCCTTCTGCTCTCTGCCAGATTGTTTAGTGTTCACCCTGACTCTCCAACCTTTTATTTCTGCCTGTTGTTCCAATTCTTGTTTCTGACCCAGCCTGTTTCCCGGACCCTGCCTTTCATCGACCCCTCCTTGGATTTGTCTGCCTTATTTTGGATGGCCTTCCTGTGGTTTTTGGACTCTGCCTGTTTGTCTGTCGTTTGGATGTTGGACTGATTACCCGGTACCTGACCTCTGCCTAAAATATTAAACCTGTTCTAAGACTGCCCGCGACTGTCGTGCTTTTGGGTTCCCCTTGCCAGTCGTGTTCGATCCCCTGACAGTGTGTGTGTTAAACGAGAGATCCTGATCAAAGATGACACCTAAGTTCCTTGCAGTGGTTTTGGCCTCAAACATGATGCATCCGAGGCTTTTTCGGGCCGAGCACAATGACCTCAGTTTTATCCGAATTGAGATGCAAAAAGTTATTGGTCATCCAATCTTTAATCTCTTTGATGCACGCCTGTAATTTGCACAGCTGATTGACTTCATCAAGTTTAATCGAGAGATATAATTGCATATCATCGGCATAACAAAGGAAGTTGATGGAGTGTTTCCTTATCAAATTATCCAGAGGAACCATGTATAAGATAAACAGTATTGGACCAAGAACCGAGCCTTGAACTCCATAGCTAACTGTAGTTGACTGGGAGGAGTCGTTATTAACGTTAACAAAGTGGGAACAGTCAGTTAAATAGGACTTAAAACACCTCAATGCTGATCCCTTAATACCAATTGTGTTGTCCAGTCGTGCCAGAAGAATATTGTGGTCAATTGTGTCAAACGCCGCACTAATGTCCAAGAGAACCAGTATAGAAACAAGTCCTCTGTCTGAAGTGGTTAGAAGTTCATTGCTAACCTTGACAAGTGCTGTTTCCGTACTATGATGTTCCCTAAATCCCAACTGGAAATTCTCGAATAAACTGTTGGATTTAAAGAAATCACATTACTGATTAGCGACTATTTTCTCCAGGATCTTAGATAAAAATGGGAGATTTGAGATGGGTCGATAATTATGTTGAACAAAAAAAGAAAGTGGTCGGACGAATATGTGCAATGTTAGGTAAACGGACTTTTATCCACCCAGAGCAGTTGTGCGTGTTTAAAACCGGAAGGAAGAACACGAAACAAACCGTCTCGTTTATCAAATATATATTTTTACCCTAATACAATATTTCTAAGCAGATCTGGGTTCTCTGTCCCTAACATAAAATCTGGTTTTGTATGAACCGTGACAAAGGGCAGGAACAACACATTCCAGAGAATCTCAGATATTTATTATGCCCGTCTCTAGGCTCCACCTTAAGGATGAGCCGCTATACATTAACACATATACAGTACATCGTGTCGTTCTCTGGCTGGTTGTTTTTCCCTTATATGGTTCTCCAGTGTCAGTCACCAGTATCAGTCTCCCATACCAGTCTCCAGTGTCTCCACCTACAACAAAGAGCCAAACAAATTACACAGCCGGCGTCCACCGTTTAGCGGTGGACGCCCATTACACAATGTATTTAGCTATATCATTATTAGGTGAAATACAAAGTAAATACAAAACCTGAGAATATATTTGATTATATTTTCCTTCATTCCCTCTCTTGACCTATTGAAAATAGGGCACAAAAATCATCCAGCGTAACGAAAATACAATGTCAAAAATTCATATTATAAAAATACATTGTTTTATTTTGTTTTTTCTTTTCCTTTTTGTAATAAACGCAACTTCTGAAATATATAAAAATAGAATATAGTAACAAAAATAAAGATAAAATATAAAATTCAAATACTAAAATTGAGGTATGGCACTTAGGGAAAAGTAACTGTCCCCTGGTTGGATAGACTCACCTTCCTTACAGTCAGGGGTAGGGACAAACACTTATTGACCTTTACCATTTGGAGCAGCAAAACTGTTAGCCACTTAACGTGTGAGCAGAGAGTGGATACAAGGAATACAACAACAACCACATACACCAGCATTGCGACTACTGCAGCAACAGAGATTAGAACAGACATAAGAAGTCTTTTCCAATTTTTAAACATGGATTGAAAAGAATCCCACGTGGAAAGATCCACTCCAGAGTGGTTCTTCATCTTATCCGTGAGGGTTTTGAGGCCATCAATTACCTGAGTTAACTTACCATCGGGAGAAGTATTGTTAGGAATGAAAGTACAACATTGATCACCAAACATAGCACATACACCTCCTTTCACAGCCAAAAGCATGTCTAGAGCAATACGATTCTGAAAAGCCATGAGAAGTGGCTTTAAGCTGTTCGTGTACTGCTTCAAAACCTCAGTGTGTATAATTTCCTAATTTTTGGATATTATAATGGACATAATTAATCCTATCTACATTTTTGTTAGTAGTGATCCAAGGGAGAATACTTTCAAAACCATTAGCAATTGGATTAGCAAGTTTATATTCATCAGGTACTCCTCTAGGTATTCCAATCACATCTAAATATATAAGGTCATTTTCTCCCAACCATTCTGTTTTGATTTCACGTTTTTTACGACTTAAAATAGAGGTAGTAGGTTTAGCTTCTGAGTCTAGGATTGAATCTAGATCTGCTGCATAGATATTAACAGGCAGTAGAAAAGTGATTAAAGTACAACGCCCTTGTGCTGTTACAGGAATTATATCATATAGTCGATCATTTCCACACCACCACCAGAGGTCAGCACGAGGTTTCATGGCAACATTAGTTGTTCTCACAATAGTGATGTTGCAAAATACTTCAGGGATAGTTCCAATGTTAACAGGATTTGTATTGTGTTTAAATGATACACAAATAAATGGTAATTTTGCCACTCTTTTATCAAATATAGGTTTTCCAGAAGAGACTACACCTACTGTGGGAAACAATAGATCAAATTTAGCCAAATTACCAGTGAGTTTGTCCGAAGACATTACCTCTATGATGTGTTCAGCCTGGATAGGTGCTGGTGCGATCCTAAGTCATGGCCTGGAAGAAATACACACTACACAATCTTCATTTTGACTCTCTGTTGCCTGTTCAATAAGTAAGAGCCAATTATTTTGAGTACCTGTGAGCCCTGTCCAAATTCTGATCCAATAATCTACAGTTGAAGGGGTTGGAGCCTCAAAATTCACTACTAAATCTTCCTGTGGTCTTCTGGTTTAATCGCATTGTTAGATGTGAAAATAGCTATACATTTCCATGTTCTCTCTTCCCATAAGGCCTGGTCAAGTTTGAATAACTGTTCACATGTTGCATATGGTCTAATATCCGAAGATATCCCTATATCGTCTATCCTGGCACATATTAAACATTTTACAGCCTGTATTTTATACCGTAAATCACTTTCATCTTTACAGTTAGCTGGATACATGATGTATTCTACATATGTGTCAATGTAATCTCTGTGCTTGTTGATCGGGAGAGAAGCATGTTCTTCCACAACTCTATAAAGAACTGTGTAGTGTATTCCCCTATTTCTAGCCAACTGATCCTTCAATAACTGATCTGTGTCGCGTGCTTTATAACGTGTATTGAATATAACAGTGGAATTATATATTTGGATATTTTCGACTATAGGTTTATGTTTTATATATTTAATGTACAAACACGTAGCTACTATTGTCAATATTGTAACTAACACCAAAAAAATAAGTAGACTATATAACTGTTGTCTCCCTCTCTTGGACTGAGGGAACCGAAGTCCATTATACAGAGCCATGTGTGTGGGCGGGACGAATTAAGGAATAATGAAACCACTTCTGTCCTTTTCCCTGCAACTGGACAGCAGTGTGTGTGCGCGCAGTCACAGCGTAAGGTCCAGTCCAAAGAGGTTTGTCCCACTTCCTGGACAGAACCTTGAGATAAACAGAGTCCCAAACTTGAGGATGTTGAGAGGTTGGATCCACTGAAGAATCACGTGCCTGCAAAGAAAAACACTGGACAATAGCATGTAAGGTCTTGTAATAGTCACGGTGAGGAATATCTGCAAAAGAAACATCAGAGTCACAAGTTAATGTAGACGTAGGACCTGGCATCAGTCGACCTGTAAGGAGTTCAAAAGGTAAATGACCTGTAGATTTGTTGACAGACTGTCTGACAGATAACAGAGCTAGAGGTAATGCATCCAACCAATTCAAATTTGTGTCATGACATATTTTAGCCAATTTTTCTTTCATTGCCCTGTTCATGCGCTCAACCTAACCTTGACTTTGAGGATGATATACACAGCCAAAATGATGGTCCATGCCTAACATCCTTTCCACTGCTTGTAAAGCTTTGTTGTTAAAGTGTGTACCGTTGTCCGAATGAACACAAGAAGGAAACCCATGTTTTGGTATGTAATCGTTAACAAGAGCCTTGATGACCACTGCGGAGTCCTCACGACCCGCAGGATAAGCTTCAACCCATTTAGAAAAAGAATCCACAACGACCAGAAGGTAGCGTTTGCCACGGACTGGCCTGATCATGTCAGTGAAATCAATAACAATCTCATCTCCTGGCCATAGGGCTGGTTGGAAACGGCCAGGGAGAGGTTTGAGAGTAGGCTTGGCATTAAAAAATTGACAATTTTGACACGCCTGACAATAGTCCCAGATTAAATCAGTCATATGAGGACGCCACCACGCTGCCAAGGCAGCATGCATGGTATGGGGGCCAACATGGGAGGGTGAATGAGCAAATTTAAGCAAATACTTGGAAAGTGGACCCACGGGAAGGACCGGGCAACCATTCGATCCCACCCTTAAACCATCTTGCCGTTGTACCGCCTTGCTTTGGGTCCAGTAAGTCTTTTCCTCAGGTGAGGCCCGAGATTGTTCTGATAACACCGAATCCAAGTCCAAATCCACAAGTTGAGAAGAAGACAAATCTGAGCGAACAACCATAGCAGAGGGACCGGGATAACCAGCTGTGCGTTTGGCCAATTCATCAGCTGCATTGTTGCCAGCAGCCAAAATAGAGTCAGATTTAGAGTGTCCAGAGACTTTCACAATGGCCACCAAATGAGGTAAATATATGGCCTTTTCCAAACGCATCATCAAATCAGCATGATCTATAGGAGAACCTTTAGCCGTTTTGAACCCATTTCTTTTCCATTCCACCAAATTAACCAGCGCAGCTCCCAAAGCACACGCCGAATCAGTGAAAATTGTCACGTCCAAATCAGTTGATTGTTCCAAAGCCAGACAAAGGGCCAAAACTTCAGCGGCCTGAGCAGAAGGTGGATAATCCACCAAGACTTCATCATATCCCAAGAAAGAACCAGGAACCTGAGAATTGTCAAGAGTCACGACTGCAGCAGCAGCATGTAACTTACCTGTGTTGTCACGCCAAAAGCAACCATCTGTGAATTTCCATGTGCTATTAGAGATGATAGTGCTTGATAAATCTGGGCGAAGTTTACATGAACGTGCAACTTCAAGTGCACATTCATGCGGTCCCAGAATGATGTTTTCCCTCATGTTGATACCCGAATAGGAGTAAGTGATGTGTGGTGCAGTCAAAATCTTGACCAGGCGTGTTTGACGCAATGAAGACATAGTGAAAGCCGAAGACATAACAAAAGCAGAGACAGAATGTTCAGTCAGAATCGTCAGAGGATGGCCCATAACCAAATGGGCTGTTTTATCAATGACACGGGCCAGACCAGCAGCATGCTGCGTACACATTGGTTGGCGAACTTCAATGCCATCCAGCATAACACTAGCATACATCAAAACTGATCTGCCACCATCAGATTTCTGAAAGAGACAACCATGTGCCATACCATCGGCACAAGAAACATCCAAATAGAAGATCTTAGAATAATCTGGAGTTTGCCAAAGACTTGGCCGAGGCTAGGTCCCTAACCAAGGTAGTAAAAGAAAGGTCTGCATCAGGAGTACAAGTCAGAGATGCAGAAAGATTCCGAATCCCTTAGTCCTTCACCAGCTGTCGTAGAGCAGCAGTTTTCACAAGATAGTCAGTAATGTATTGTCTTTCTGTAGCCACAAAGACCCAAGAAAGAAAGCATTTCCATTACAGTTGTGGGTCTTTTGTGTTTCAAGATAGAAGAGCGGTGGTCCAGTGACATGGAGAGACCACAAGCTGACAGTTGTCTACCAAGAAAAGACACAGTGGCTCTGCAACACTGTAGCTTCGTCTTGGAGACCTTCAAACCAAGTTCATACAACTTGAGAAGCAAAAGCCGTGTTGCTTCAAGGCAAATAGTGTCTGTTTTTGCAGCAATGAAGAGGTCATCGACGTATTGTACAAGTTTACAACCGTCTGGGAGTCGCAACGTCAATAACATGTGGAATAAAGCCTGATTGAAAATACCTGGACTGTTTTTGAAACCTTGTGGAAGTCGGGTGTATTGTAGTTTGCAATTTCTGTACCTAAAAGCAAAATAATGTCTTGAATCTGAATGTAATGGTAAACAGAAAAAGGCATTAGCCAAATCAATTACTGTAAACCATTTCAAGTCAGGTCCCAGTGTGGTCAAACAGCGATGTGGGTCAGGTACAGGTAAAACTGGCGTAATTGTAACGTCATTTATAGGTCTCAGGTCATGTGCCATTCTCCAATCCATGCCATTGGCTTTTTGAACCGGCCTTACCGGCCTTAATGGGGTATTATATGGAGAAGTCGATAACTCCAAAACCCCTGCATCCCATAATGTTGGGTCTAAATCTCGAACACTTACTCAAAAACTGTTCTAAGCTGGACCAGGGTCATCAGACAAAGGCACCCAGAGAGGTTTTAAAGTTTTACCAGCTGCAGCAGGGAGAGACATAGAAGAGGTGCACTTAACTTAGCGCAATTCGAAATAGACTCTGACTCTGTCCCACCCGGCTGCTTCCTTTTATTAAAAAATGGATAGAGCAGAGTTAGATAAAGACGCGCACAGGCGCCGTAACAGTTTGGATCACACACAAGGTCAAGAATAAAAAGATGTTTTTCTGCATGTTGGGAGGTAACTTGTGGTTATCTATGTTGGAACATTCTAATCGTCATCAAGGTTGCAGCTGTCTACGGTTGGTGATTAACCGGAACAAGATGTTTTTGTCAGTACATTCGGGTGCAGCACTTGTAAGGTAGATTGTGACACTTTAGGAACACACATATACTTGATTTGAATTTTAGATTATTTTACATTTCCCTCCTGTTGTGGGTTTCTAAACATCAAACACAACTTGTCTCGAAAGCTTTTTATCGTGTCATCATGGGAGAAACCTTTACATACAGGTGGCCAACCCAAGGAGGGGCGAAAAACCCTAAGCAATCTGGAATGGGAACATGGAGAAATGCACAGTTAGGGAAAATTCCCCTCTTACCCTCCGCATGGAGCGGCAATCTTATGACCTGGATGACCTGTGGGAAAAAGGGTGAGCCTGACCGAAGGTGCCACAATCGCCTAAGTTGCGACGGGTGCTTGGTGGTGGCTATACCACGCAGCAGGGGACCAGGCAGGTGCCTGTTCCTCCGACGAAGGAGAGAGTCTTTTAGATAGAGGATAGTTCCTCGTCAATGTCAGAGTCAACGTCCTCGAGTTTGACAAGGTTGTAAGCATGGAGGTGGGCAACGAACATCCGGCTCACCATGCGTTTAGACATGGGGACCACACAACACGAGCAAAAGGCACATGTCAGGAGGAAGAGGATGACGACGGCGACAAAGGGAAAGATGAGTTTTACCAGCACCTGGGACCATGTGCCAGAGAAGAGCCAATCGAGCCAGCCGGCTTGGGAGTGGGGGTCCGCGGACATGGCGCGGCGAAGATTTGTCATGGTTCGCATAGCATCGATGATGGTGGAGTTCTCGTCTGGGATATAGGTACAGCAGGATTCACCAATCATTGCACAGACACCGCCTTGGGGGGCGAGGCTAAGATCGAGGGCCATCCTGTTTTGGAGAGCCATGAGACGTGTGGCTGTAAGTTCTTTGTTCTGGGCATCATTGACGGTGATAGAGGCGTTGATAAAACTTTGGAGGTGATAATCGATGGTCTCAAGGCGCAAAGTTTTTTCCTACTCCAATGTTGGGAAAAAGGGCTAGGAGGACTTTTTGTCCTGTCGTCCAATGTTTGTCTTCCGAGGGGACATCGGATCCCCAGATGGGATCATGAGGCTTGAAATCCACATATCGGTGTCTTCTGGTGGACATGGGCAGGTCCTCGAGGGTCAGAAGGTAGGTGTGGTCGGATACACAAACCGGCACACAGATGGCAGACGAATTTCGGGGCATGCCATGTATACTCTCCAACCGCAGAGCCACCAAATCTCGTCCAGGGCGATGGTGAGAGTAGTAGAGGGAATCGAACGGATTCTTTTGCAGTGACTTGGAATGATGGAGCCTTTCAGATTGGCTCCAGTGATGTTGACGCACAATTGAAAGCAGGTGCCATTGCAGTGGTCCAGGTCATTGTGGTCGAGAGTCGCTCTAAGACCTAGGGGCTTAGCGTTGGTTAGAAGTGGCAGTGGGGTATACCGAGGTGCGTTTGGGTCTGTGAGGGTGAGTCCCAGGGTCTGGTTCAGGATGCTGAGAGAGTGGGTTTCGCTGAGTGGGGATGCGTTGAGGTGTGGTTGGGACACAGCGTGGGGGAGGATGGAGCAAACATAGCAACCAGACTTGTTGGCTTTATGGGCTGTAAGGTTGGCGTACTTCCACCAAAGGTTGGCGTGGAACGGAGAAGGATGATCGGGGTCGATCTCATCGTTGTGTATAGTCCATGTAGACCCAAAGTGGCTGGTCGTCGTGTGGCACTGGTGGGATGACGGCCGAGTCGATGAGTTTTTTAGCTGCTGGGAGGGCAGGGTTGCCTCCAACGACGGAGGGAATGGTTTTCGGTGATAAGACACAGACGCGAATGTGGAAGTCTGGGTCCGGGCCATCTGTTGCTGGGCACAGGCTGAATCTGACGCATCCTGGGGTGGTGGGCACAACTGTTATTACTGCGTGGGTGTCGTTTATTGACATCTTGGGGAAGAGCTGACGGTAGGCTCTGGCGGTTTCCGATACTGCCCATTGGTACTTATCGCCGGAGTGTGTTGGCCAATATGTGTAGAGGAAGACTTCACTCCATGGTTCCTCGTAGGGCTCTCCTTGGTTGTAGCCATAGTGGACCACTTGAGGACTCCTTGGTGCTCCAGCATACCAGTAGAAGTCGTGGTATTTGGCTCCGTCACGTCGTTGTTTATTGGCTTGTTTCCTCCAGGAGTTGCAACGGTAGCAGTAGGTGGTGAGCCCTTCCAAGGGGATGGTAGTCGATGCTTTGGTTCCATTGAGGGGTAGGCAGTATGTGTAAGGTTGAACACCTCTATCATAGCTGGTGGTGGTTGGGCATTCTGTTGCTTTGTACTCGTCTCCCCAGATTTTTGTTTGGATGTTCTGCTGGTTAGTTGGAGTGGCCATCAGGAGTCCAATGGTTGTTACCAGGAGTTGCTGGACCTTCATTGTAGTTCTTGGACCTTCTTGCAATGGGACTGGTGTATCCACGTGTCTCGTTCAGCAATTTTGATGGCCATGGGGGTGGTGATCAATACCCTGTAGGGCCCGTCCCACTTAAGACTTGACCAGTTTTTTCTCTTGATCACCTTAAGCAAGATCAGGTCCCCAGGTCTCAGCAGCTCGTGTGTAGGCGACAGAGATAAAGAGGAAGGGGGCAGATCATTTGCTCTTTGGATTTCTCTTTTTACAAAGAGTTTGCACAGCCATTCTGTCAGGGGATCGAGCTGGCCTATTTGTTCTTGTACCGTTTGACCTTCCCACAGTGGGAGGTTGAATGGTCGGCCGTGTACCGCTTCAAATGGTGTCAGACCTGTGTTTGTGGGTGTGATGTGCATGTATGTTTTGACTAAGTCTAAACACTCTGGCCATGGTTTTTTGGTTTCTTCCATGGTTTTGCGGAGTCGCAATTTGACCGTACCGTTTGTTCTTTCAACTAGGCCTGCACTTTGCGGGTGATACGCACAGTGATGTTTTAGTTTGATGCTAAGGTGTTTACTTATGTTTTGGACAATTTCGTTGACGAAGTGTGTACCATTGTCGCTACGAATGACGCGTGGTATACCGTGTTCTGGGATGATGTGTTTGCATAACGCTTTGGCGACTGTGATTGCGTCTGCATGTCTGGATGGGACTAGTTCGACCCATTTGGTTAGTGTGTCAATCACCACTAGGCAGTACTTGTAGTTTTGGCTTGTGTTAAGCTCGATGAAGTCCATGTGGATGATTTCAAATGGGTAGGAGCCGATTGGATGTTGTTCTTCGTTTCGGTCTAATGTTGCCTTGGCTGTTGTGGCGGCAGCATGTGATGCAGTTCCTACAAAAGTTTTTGAAGAAAGTTTGGAGGCCTTGTGACATATGAAAGGCTTGTTCCACTATTGATATCATCCCTCCTGTTGAGACATGGCTCCTGCCATGACTCAGCACAGCAATTGTGTGGAACAAGCTGCGGGGAATGCATGGTTTCGTATCAACATGGTAAAGGTCATCGGTGATGGTAGCACCAGACAGCATCCACAAGGTCTTTTCTTTGTCCGGGGCAGCCGATTGCATGTCTTTGAGGACTTCCAAGGGGATCGATTCAGGAACACGCGGTTTGGAGGCTTGATGGGGGTGCATGGAGACGGCGTGTTTGGCCGCAATCTTTGCGGCTGCATCAGCCTTGGCATTGCCTAAGGAGACTGGGTCGGTGCCTGACGTATGGGCAGCACATATGCAAACTGCTAGGGTTCTGGGTAGGAGGACGGCCTCCAAAAGGTCTTGGAGGAGCGTGGCATGCATACCGGGTTGGCCCGAGGAGGTCTTCATACCGCTCCTGGCCCATTGGGCGGCAAAAATGTGGAGTGTGGAGAAGGCATATTGGCTGTCCGTATAGATGGTGACGTCATCTCCACGAAAAAGTCTGCATGCTTCTGTGAAGGCCGTTAATTCTGCAGCTTGGGCTGACCAATTGCCAGGCAGTTTTCCAGACTTTAGGGTAGAGGTTTGTGTGACTACGGCATAGCCAGCGTGGTTCGTTCCATAAGGGGCTTTGGAAGAGGAGCCATCAACAAACACAATATTACCAGTCGAAAGTGGTGTGGCCTGGAGATCTTTTCGGGGCTTACAACAGACGGACGTGCGTTCTTGGCAGTCGTGTGGGTCACCATCTTCGGCAGTAGGCAATAGTGTAGCTGGGTTCAGGGTGCTGCAACGCTTGATGGTCCAATGGGGCTGTGAGAGCAACGTAGCGGTGACGGTGAGATGTCGAGCTGGTGAGAGGAAGGACATTTTGGTTTGGGTGAGCAAAATGTCTATTGCATGGTTAACAAGTAGGGTCAGAGGGTGGAACAGGACCAATTCGGTTGACATGGTGATAGCCATGGCGGCAGCACAAATGGCCCGAAACACATGGGGGTAGCGCAGCGGCGACAGGGTCCATTTTCCTGGAGTAGTAAGCTATTGGCTTGAGCTTTTGGCGATGGGGTTGGAGGAGGACAGATGTCATGAAGCCGCTTTTGCAATCTACCGTTTGGGTGAAGGGTTTTTTGTAGTTGGGCAGGGCCAGGACCCCGACGATATCCTCATAGCCAGCCCTACAACGGACGAAAACAAACTCGAAGCAACATCCTTGTGTACGCACTTCGCCAACACAGGAAACAAAGTCTCGCTTGCCAAGATACAATGGTGCCAGCAGGAAGTCACCTTCTTGGGCCACAGGATCTCCGGAGATAGCCGTGCGGCGTGGGTAGCGTCTGTGGTCCTGGTTGGGACGGCCTCGGCCTCTGCTGCGATGGGCGTTTTGGTAGTAAATGCCAGTCGGCGCTGGGGGGTCGACTGTGGTGAGGGCTTCGACTCCTTCCAGGATGGTCATGAGTTTGGCTGTGGCGCCCGAAGCTTTGCGTTTTTGTTGCACCTCAGTGGCATGCGTTGCCCACTGGACGATTTCCTGGACTGTGGCAGTCCTCCAGGTAATGAGGTGTTTCTGGATGAATCCTCGAATGATCTCTTGCATGCCATCCATGTGGTGACTCTTAAGTTGGCTTTGGTAAGCACCATTCGGGTTTTGGTCATCTTGGAGGCTGCTATTGGCTCTAAAGACCTCTTCCAGGCGGGCTCTGTATTCCTCGACAGACTCAGAGGGTTTCTGGAGGCACTGGCGGATCTTGGAGTAGTCTGGGACTTTTCTGAAGGTTTGTTCCACTCTGTGGAGGACTGCTGCTGTCCTTCCGGCTAGGTCGTCTGAGTCGTGTGGGAGGGGGGCGCCATCGGTTCCGTTCGGGTTGAAGGAGCCTCGCACTCTGCTCCAGCGATGTCCTAGAGCCATTCTAAGGGCATTTTCCATTTCCCTGCCATTGAGGTGGTAGCTAAGAGCCAGGCTGCGGAAGGTCATTGTCCATTCTGTGGGGTTATTTTCGACGTGCCCAAGGCCCTTGCAGGCTTCGGCGCATTCCTGCTGAGTCCATGGGATGTACCAGGATGGTTGGTGGCTGGCCATCCGGCTGGCCTGTGTAGCCCGGATTTGCAACGGCGAACATGGGGTATTGGGTGACAGCTCCAGGTGATTGGGCTGGGTTTTCGAGCCAGAAGGGGTCGTCGGCTTTGGGGAGTGGTTGAAACTGTGGGCTGCCTGTGTATGCTGGAGGGCTACTGGTGGTGAAGGGGCTGTTCATTCGTTGGGATGAGGTTTGCACGCCCTCTTGTGGCAGCTCAGGATACAAGCGTTCTTGCTGCCTGCGAGCATGACGGGTGAGGGAGGGCGAGCTATCATCAGGGAGGCATGGTTTGGCATTTCTTCGGAGGCGGTTCTTTTGGGTCCGCCCCTCGAGGGTGCTCTGAGGATCTTCATGTTTCTCGTCAGACTTGCTTTGGCTTTCGTGGCGATCACTTGCTTCAGTCGAGTGTTCGGATGGCTGTTTGGGCGTTGTCTCATAGTCTGGGGAGATGCCCAGGGCAGCCATCGTGGCTGACTGTTTTGCCTTCTTCTCGTCTTTTTGTTGGATGGCGAGGATTCTTTTTGTGCTTTGCTCGAGCCAAAGTTTGGCCATTTTCAGCTCCTCATCTTTCACATTCGTTTTCTTTCCTTTCCTCAATTTTTCCTTTCGCTCGTCTCGCAATCTTCGGACCAATTCTGTCATTTTCTCAGAGTTCTTCAAACATGGGTTGAATCCGTGTTTCTTGATCCATTTTTCCAGAAATTTACAGGAGTCCGCATGACATTGTTGCATAAAGCGGACGTCGGGTTTGGTTGCAATGTCTTTTGCTAGGGTCTGTCCCATGGTGCAAATGTTTGTGTGTGTGTGTGTGTGTGTGTATGTGTGTGTGTGTGTGTGTGTGTGTGTGTGTGTGTGTGTGTGTGTGTGTGTGTGTGCAAACAGGACTTGGGGTGCGTGAACGGGCGACGCGTGTGAACGGAACAAACGCTTGTCCACAGACACAATCTGCCACACAGCACAGAATGGATCCGCTGATTCGATGTTAATTTATCATTCACTCTTAACTTTCACGTTTATAGCCAAGCAGTGGATACATCGAAGACAGACATTGACATGAAACAATGATTTTAACACTTTTGGGTTCGAACCGTTTTATAGTGCACTTGTCCTTCTCCGGGCTTTTATCATATTTTCTGTGAAGGCTGGACCAACGTTTGATTCTTAAAATTTGGGGTTTCTTTATAGTCGACTCTGGTACGCGGAAACGTTGCACCGAAGACACACTGCGTTGGTCTTGACGGACTTTTAACGTGTTTTGCCACGGAATCAGTTTGAGACACCGTGGGTCGGTTCCCGGAAATCGACGCGCACTGCCGTGAATGCAGGAAGATTCAGGTCCTAACTCAACTCAATAGGTACCCCTTTTTCCAGCTCTCACGAGTTACTTTACGTGGGAGGGGGCCCGGTCAGTCGTCCCGGACGGACTGAACCTATTAGGAGCTCTCTTGATTGTTTAAATTGTTATTATATGGTCCAGCCTTGCAACACAACAAAATTTCACTTGAATTCTTTTTATTCATCAGATTTTATCTTGTCCGATGTTGCCCTGGTTCACGGGGGGACCCGTCACCGGAGCTTCTCCTCGGCACAGGAAGTCGAGTTTGGCCTCTTTCGGAGTGACGAACGTGGTTTGATGGAATGTGGTTTGGTTTGATGGCCTTCGCGTTCCCGCGTCGATTTGAAGTCCAGGTCTTGGGTCCCGGGTTTCGGCACCAGAGAAATGTTGGGTCTAAATCTCGAACACTTACTCAAAAACTGTTCTAAGCTAGACCAGGGTCATCAGACAAAGGCACCCAGAGAGGTTTTAAAGTTTTACCAGCTGCAGCAGGGAGAGACATAGAAGAGGTGCACTTAACTTAGTGCAATTCGAAGTAGACTCTGACTCTGTCCCACCAGGCTGCTTCCTTTTATTAAAAAATGGATAGAGCAGAGTTAGATAAAGACGTGCGCAGGCGTCGTAACAGTTTGGATCACACACAAGGTCAAGAATAAAAAGATATTTTTCTGCATGTCGGGAGGTAACTTTTGGTTATCTATGTTGGAACATTCTAATCGTCAGCAAGGTTGCAGCTGTCTACGGTTGGTGATTAACCGGAACAAGATGTGTTTGTCAGTACCGTCGGGTGCAGCACTTCTAAGGTAGATTGTGACACTTTAGGAACACACATATACTTGATTTGAATTTTAGCTTATCTTACACATAACTAACTAAATACTCCATTGTGTGTTGGGGTGGGGGGGCCAGGTAAAGAGATATGGACCGTCTGAACAGACTCATCCGCAGAGCGGGCTCAGTGGTCGGGCTGAGCCTGGACTCTGTGGATATGCTTCTGGAGAGCAGGACCATGTCTAAAGTTAAGGCTATCATTAACAACACCAGCCACCGCCTACACACCACCTTCTCCCAGCAGAGAAGCACCTTCAGCGGCAGACTGCTGTCACACAGCGCCTCCAGAGAGAGGCTGAGGTCCTCCTTGATGCCCTGTGCCATCAGGAGGTACAATGACTCTCTCAGGAGGAGCGGGCGGGAGGTGACGAGGTCAGCACGGGGTTGAACGGATTTAATTTAATTTTATACTGTTTATATATATATATATATATATATATATATATACACACACATATATATATATATATATATATATATATATTTAAATTTTATACTGTTTATATTTTAGTTATATTTTAGTATATAAGTCCTGTAAGTGCTGCATGTGTCTGCTAGTGTAGTGTATGTCTTGTGGTATGTCCTGTGATGTCAGTTTTTCTTTTTCTCCTGGTGTTTATCCAGTATTGTTCGTTATGTAATGCCTGAGCAGTGGATATATACAATTTCCTCCGGGATTAATAAAGTATCTATCTATCTATCTATCTATCTATCTATCTATCTATCTATCTATCTATCTATCTATCTATCTATCTATCTATCTATCTATCTAACTCTGTGATCGTATCTTCCATGCCTTGGTCAGCTGCAGGTGGCCAAGGATACTGAGAACGGTGAATAGGTGTATCATGTTGTAGTTGAATGTGTATTGGCTGAAAGTTTTCACAAAACCCTACATCGAAGGTTGAAGATGACCAGACCTTTTCGGGTATGGTTTGCAACATTTTCTGTGTATTTGGGTGGTCTGTTAACTCTCACCCATGGTCTCGTGAAACGACATGATGTTCCAAAGAAGACAAATCAGATGTATGACCAACATGTATCCTATATGAATCTGTAGAAGGTGAAAAGTCAACCATAGGTGTATCTGTGGACCGTCAATCAGTAGTGTCAGTTGATCGCCAGACCATGGGGCCGAGCTCCCTCGCCTCATGGCCTGGACTCAAAGCTAAAGATATGTGCGGTGCAGCCTTAGGGGCCATCTTATACCAAGATAACTGTGTGTCATCTAAAACACAATTGGCAGTGACACCCTCAGGTCCCACAAAAATCAGAAACGAGGAAAGATTCCATCGACAGCCTTCAATTGACTGAAATTCCACTGACATTGTACTACCATGTCTATCGTAATACAATGTACAATATAAAGGATCAATAGGTGGGTTGTAGTCTCGAACAGACACAATCCATGGTTTCCACAACATGTAGGCAGAGAAGATACCATGTCCAGAAGTATCCTCAGGAAGCAACGCACACCAATAGATGTCCGCGTGGTCAGGCGGGGTCTCAGCTTGTACCAGCCATAGTCCATCTTGTCCACAAAACATTTGATGGTTGCATTCAAACTCAATTCCATTCGGAAACCGAACCATCACACCCAGTGGGCCACATAAACTGCTAGCGCCTGTTTTCAGCAATATGTCTCTTCCCGTCAGGTTAACAGGAGTTTGAGGCGAGTGAATGTATGAATGTTCAAACCGATACCCAGCAACCTTGGTTGACAGTGGCTTGGTAAAAGGTAGATGTTGGGGTTTTCCTGAAAATCCAGTCAGTGAGGCAGATTTTGAAGACAATGATGACTTTGGAAGTGGTAGACTCAGGGTTGAGAAAGTAGCACCTGAGTCAGCCAACATATAAATGTCTTGTTCTGCCACTTTAGCCGGGAGTAATGGTTCTGCCGATGCACCATTACCCACAGTTTCCGGGTACCCCTATTCCTGTACAGGGTCCCAGTCATAGTCCGAGGTATAAAACTGACTGACTTCAGCCACATCTCTCATCTGCCATGGTCGCTGTGCGGCTTGTCCCCTGGATGATGCCATGCCACGATTGAAAGGTGGACCACCACGACCACGGGGCCGGAACCAACGTCTTGCACCTTGACCCCACTGTTGTTGGTTCTGCACTGGATTGTGTGGGCACAGTTGAGCCCAATGTCCCTCCTGACCACAGATGAAGCATACATTGCTCCTTTGGACTCCTGTTGGATATCTATAACGCCCCATATCGGGTCCCCTGAAACCACGACCACCTTGACCTCCTCCACGCATTGATCTTTGCCAAAATTAGCCGTCTTCTACCCCTTGGTATTCCTAATTTCATTTCTTTGTTCCTTTTTCTTTGTATTGACTTCTTCACGTACCTTAGCCAACTGTAACTTCAGAAGTTGAGCCTCCATCTCTTTTAAATCAGTGTTTGTTTTAGATTTAGAATCGTTGTATAGTCTAAGATGATGTGAAAGTAGGTGTTTAAATCTTTGTTCGTCACTAATCATGAGATCAGGATCTCTTTTCAGTGCTTGTTTTGGTTCATCTGGTAGTCCAGCCAATAAAGCTGTCCTGTCACGGGGTGTGAACAGGACCCAAGTGCAGCACAAAGAGACAAGACAGGAGTTAAGTTCAACAGTGTTTATTTTCAGGCCGGGCAGAGTGGGAGTCGAACCTGGGTATCCCAGGCGACAGGCAGGTAACCGATAGGCCAGCGGAGCACGCTGGAGACACAATGGATCACTCCAGAGAAAGGGAGCAGGCAGGAGACGAGGTCAAGGGACGGAAGGCTAGTCAATTTACCAGGGCTGGAACAGGAGGCAGAGTCGTTGGACAGGCGAGGGTCAGGTTTACCGGCACAGAGAGACCAGGCAGAATCCGTGGACGAAGGGCGGGTAGGTTGGCTGGGAGGCAGACGAGAGGCAGAGTCCAGGGACGAAACAGGTCGTGATCGTGCAGGCAATCCGGAGTAGAACGCTGGAGAGTAGGACATTGGTCAAATACAATCTGGCAGAGACTGAGTGTGAGACGTGGGATTAAATACCGGACTGATTGCAGATGGGCTGTAGGTGTGGGTGATCAGCGGGAGGTGTGGTCAGGCTGGGAGGTGGGACAGTGGAAACTGTGGAGCAGACTGCAGGAACGGAGTGATCATGACATGTCCTAAACATGGATTGTGAAAAGTCTGCAATATGTGCCTGTTCCTCAATGATTCGAGCTAATCTAATGTACAACTGGAAGCAATGGCCTTTTTTATATCTCCAATCGCCAATCGTGTTCCCTTAAATAAGCTCACAAATGCTGCAACCCATTGTCCGCCTCCTTGTGCTAGTCTTGGTAATTTTTCAATCACAAGTGCCATGTCTGTCAAAGAGAATGGCTTATAATTGTCTCCCCCCGGTGTAGCTACCAATAGCATTTGGTGTAATAGCATCTGTTTATATTCTTCGTCTTCAGAGTCAGAATGTGAAAGCTGCATTTTAGCCTGTCGGCGTGTAGTCATCGAATGCGTACGAGTAGTCAATTTTTTAGGTCTTGTGTGTGTTTTGTGTGATGCAGAAACTCCATAACACTCATAATCTTCATCTTGTTCTGAAGCCGATGTGCCTGATTCTCCTTCCATTGCAGCATCCCATAAGTCATCACTGCGTCCCTTCTTTTTACTCTTCTTCTTACCTGAATGTTCTTCCGGTGTGGATTGTATTTTTGGTTTAGCCGCTAGAACACCGCCGTTCTGCCCAAGATTCTTGTACCTGCTTTTGTGCTTCATCCATACGTGCTTTTTGTTCCTGTAGCATAGCAGCGACATCTAAGTTGGTTTGTTCTAAAACAGATGCATATGGTCCCTGTTGCGTCGTTTGTGGTGTTGTGGGGATAGCTGACGTTGAAGGTGATGCAAATGGCATGTCAGTTGGAACACTAGGGGGTGTTGTTGTACATTGTGGTACACCGGAGCCAGCCAAGTTATGGTTTATTAATACTGTTTGTGCAATCTGTTCTTTTAATTGCTGTAGTATTGCTGCATCTTCTTCATCTTCTTCAATGTCGATTGCCACTTTCCCCACTAGATGGAGCACTGGGTACAAAGTCTAAGTCAGAGGAGGAGTGTAGGCAGGAGGGGCTTCAGGGGGAGGAGGCGCAAACTCCGCCCCCCTAGTCTGGGGAATTGACAGTCCCAAATCACACACATGGCACCCTGGCTGCCCGACTGTGCACTTCTCAGCAGAGAAGACCGCGCCCTTTTCTCTTCCTCCTTTGTTCCTTTGTCCGTTTGTAGTGGTCAACGCTGTAGCCGCCACAACCATCTGATGCAACACACAAAAGTCCTTTGTGTCTTTTTCAATTAACTCTTTCCGCTTGTTAAACACGCCTTTTCCTTCTGCCTCTTTCTTTCTAGCATCTATCTCTTCTGCCAACCGGGCTTCCACCTGTTGCAGACATCGAGCGAGTTCACCAAAACCATACTCACCTTTTTCTCCCACAACTCTTTTCTTATTTAAATTTAACCACATTCTTTGCAGTTTGTCTTTCACTTTCCCAAACTCTTTCAATGCGACACCACTCAGAATCTGTGTCGCCACCCCAGCATACATATTCATCCATTCTTTATCACAGCCATACTCCTCACACTCACGCTGGAATTCCCCATCCATTCCGTCAGTCATTTCACACTTTTATCCCAACAAAATCCAATCACACCCACAATTACAACAAACACAACCAGGATATATCCACAATCACACAGCGTCATGGTATAGGTCCAAATTTCAATTTACTCTTGTTCTCCTCTTTTGAACACACTTTTAACAAAATTGATAAAACAATTTACGGGGCCATAATCCTCCCGCGAGAATGCATCAACTCAGTTTGCTGCCGGGTTCGTCAAACCAGCACCCACCACGGGGATAGCAGTGTGCACGTAACATACTAAACTAAACTAATTATATTACCATTACGCACGACGCACAATAAATAATCTTTCCTATAAAAGCTCTTCCTTTCGATGATAAGGGAACTAAATCATGGAAATTTTCTACATCCTAGGCTGCGGGACTAGGCACGAAACCACAGAAAGATTAAACGTATTGTACTCAGAGACCAGTACTAATTACTCTCTCCTCTTTTACCCTTATCTCTTATCTTTCTCTTTTACCATTTTGTCTTATTTCTCATTTTTCTCTTTCACAGTTTACTATTTATCCCTATTAATTTAGCAGCATTCACAACCCTTACTTTGTCTCCCCAATTTAGTCAATCCAATAGCAGAAATCTTGTGAATTATCAAACAGGAGTTCTGCTCACCTTTTGAATCAGGGGCCCCCTGGAGACACCGTAGGATCGTGAAGAGTTTCAGCTGAATTCTCTGCTAACTGCGCCTTCACCTTGAAGTCATATGCGTCTTTTGGCCTGTATCGATCGATCTGTCGTCAAACGGAGTTGTCGTCGAGATTCCTTCCGCTGCACATCACGTGGGTGTCACCAAGTTAACTGTTAGGTAAACGGACTTTTATCCCGAAGTCCACCCAGAGCAGTTGTGCATGTTCAAAACCGGAAGGAAGAACACGAAACAAACCGTCTCGTTTATCAAATATGTATTTTTACCCTGATACAGTATTTCTAAGCAGATCTGGGTTCTCTGTCCCTAACACAAAATCTGGTGTTGTATGAACCGTGACAAAGGGCAGGAACAACACATACCAGAGAATCTCAGATATTTATTATGCCCGTCTCTAGGCTCCACCTTAAATACAACAGTAAAACATCTACTTATGTCTTAAATTTGAAGAAAAAAATTTTTTTTTTTACTAAAGAAGGGTTCAGTGAGTGAGCATATGAAACCGGCAGTGTTCGGTACCTCCAACAAGGTTGAGAACCACTGCACTAGAGTTTCTCTTCAAATGTGCGTCTGCATAGCGCCACCTTCTCAGAGTGGGTATCCAATCAGAGGACACGTACATGTCTGGTGAACGTGAAGCCAGCTAGAAGGCCTTAGCATCGCCAACTCGTGATCTGATTGGCTATCGCATCTGTCTATTAACTATATGTTACCTTTCACTCACAGTGCAGGGAGACCTGCATTCTAGATTCTGAAGGTCCTGGGCAGATAGCTGAATTCTGATTGGATAAAACCCCTCTAATCTAAAAATAAGACACAGTGTTGGCATATGTCAGATTATATCCAAATTTATAATTATATATTTGTGCATATATTTGAATATATTTATTTAAGGAAAAGCATTTAAATATAATTAAGTTTCATCATAAATATTATCATGATCTCTGGTTATGTTAGACCAGCGAAGAAGGCCTTGTTGGCCCTGACTGCCCACCACTGTTATTTAATGATTAAACAAAGAAATATTTTGTCATGGCTCTGTCAGTAAGTCTGTAAGGGGAAACCTTTTCAACAGGCAAACAGAAAAAATGTAAATGTCCTTCAAAAACAAAATATGTTCCTCAATGTCAAGATAGATGCATACATGAAATTGCATGCATTATAAACTGAAAGTAAATTACTGTGCATGCACAATAATAATGCATTATTGTGCAAAAAAAATTAAAAAAAATGATTGTGCTGCTCTATGATCCTACCAATTAGCTTTCAAATATTAAAATAAAAAAACAAAACAAATCAGTTGTATCTATTATCATGGCTCTCATCTGCAATTTTCCCTGAGTACATTCAACTGAAATAAATATAAGTAAATAAAACAAAATACAAAAATCTATGGCACACATGCAAATACCTGCTAAAAGTCATCAGGTCTTGTAGAAACAAATGTAAAAATTTAACTGAATATAAAACTGCACATACGTTGCTGGTCTGTAATGCTCACTTGTCTGAGGCTGAGCCTGATATTGGATGGTGTCTCATCTTTCGTAACAACATCATCATCAGGGTCTGAGCTGAGGAAGGCCTCAGGATGGGGTGAAGGTGTTTATCAGTCAGACGGCTCTGTGTGATGTTTTGTTCAGCTTCATCAGAGAGAAGAGTTGTTCACACAGGTCTGTGCTGCCAAACATAGAGAGCGTCCAAGCAGCTTAGGTGCGCAGCTGGGGCATTGTGTCGAGGATGAAACTTGCAAACACAGGTTTGCCTGTTACCTTTCTGAACATACACTCTGACTCCCACCTGGCTTGAAACCCCCTGCTCTCAGCGTCCACCTTGCTTTTAGCCATTTTTGAGGAAGGCCCCCTGTGTTCAGGGGGCCTGTATACTGTTGAAAATACTAACCTGAGTGACTATGTAATTTCCCCTTGCGGCATCAATATACTTCTTCTTAATCACATTACCATACATTTCAAAGTGCTTTAACAAACAGAAAACAAACAGAACCCTCCAGAGTAAGCATAAGCGACTGCAGTGAGGAAAAACTACCTCATTGAGGAAGGAACTCCGGGCAGGGTCCAGACTCTGGAGGGCGGGAATCCGCCTTGACCGGTTGGGTGAAAAAGAAATACGATAGGGATAGAAACAGTGCAAGGAAAAGAGAGCGAGAGAGAGAGAGAGAGAGAGAGAGAGTGGTAGATTGGCCAGATTGAATTTCCCGGCCATATTGTGCTGTTGTAATGATGAATGCACCACATCCTGTTCAGGCTGAAAAACGTGATCCTGCAACAGAAGCTAAAGACACGAACAGAGGAGATGACCTCCTCAGAGAAAATTCAAAGACCTTCTTTGTCACTCGGGTATGGACGTATTTGTGTAACATTCCTGTTCCAGCTGTTGGATGTGAAACTCACACACACTACTTTAATGGAGCGTGTACCAAAGTTACAGTACAGTACTCAAATATTTGAGTAGATCTGAATAACAGGGGTTGATCCACGACAATCTTGGCTTTGTTCACCCAGCATTTAAAAGTATAACATGTCACTACTTGTTATACTTGTGGGTAATAGTTGGAATTTCACATTTAATTTACTTAAAATGAACTGTTTGGCCTTGTTGCTTTATTGAGCTACCCTCTATTTATATTCTGGATTAATGCAGTGATTATTCTCTTTATTGCTCAATGATTCCGGCACAACTAGTTACGTAGAAACCAGTCAGCAATTCTAAGCTTTGTCCAGCACAGTAAATCCAATGTTGAAAATTATCTGAAATAAAGTATTAACTTGATTAAAAATAAAGCAATGAATACACATTTTAGACATTTCTGTCACGGAACTTGGGATGTCAAATTAGTTCCTCATTAATATATCTCTCAATAACTGATAAATCCATTAAGCATTTCAGTTGCACCTCTATAAATATCCAAATTTCCAAGCCTCACATGTTTTGTATGTAACTAGTAAATAAACCTGTGGAGGGGCTGCAGTGTTCAGGCGGGCATTCATCACAGCATCTAGGAAGCGAGGTAGCGTCCAGGTTCCATCGACGTTGTCTCTTGTCTCTTGTCTCTTGTCGCCGTTCTTATCTTTCCTGTCATAGATGTATAAAGAGCTGTTTTCTTCACCTTGTTCTTGCTGCTCCCTCTCCTCCTTCACTGTCTACCTTGCTCTACCACCACTGCTCTACCTAACTAATGTGTAGCCAGGGAGGAGAGGCCTACTATGAATGATGTGTTTATCAGCAAATGACAAAGCCTGGCTAGCGTACCTTCAAATAAAGCATCTGAATAAATACAGTAACATTCCAGGACTGAATGCTGTTTCATGTCCAGACGGCAAATGTTCCAGATGGTGAGTTTGATCTTCATGCTCACAAGAAACTAACTGCAGAAAACATGGAGGAAAACAAAAACGACTCCATTCCTGCAGGGTTCACGTGTCACCAAATGCTGATGGAAGCAGAATCAAGTCCTGGTTTGATAACGCCTGTTGGTGAGGGTTGCTGCTGCATCTGTTTTCTCCTTAAATCCACCCATTGTGAAGGTGAATATAATATTTATTGACCTTCATCAGGAATTAAGAACAACGGTTTGGACTGAAGCACACACTGAGGAATCTTAACATTTACAGAGACTCAAAACTGCAGCACGATTGAAGTCAAACACCATATAGAAGAAAAGACACAGGGGTTTGTTATTTTGCAAAAATGTTTATTTAGTTTTCTAATTGTGTTCCTGTTTAATGGAGTTGTGAGACTGCATTGACAGAAACCCATTCTATTCATAGATGAAACAGTTTCCTCCTTGGAAACCAGTGAAACAGCCATTGGAAAGAGTGGATGAGATGATGGAAGACATCAAACACAGCACGACGATCACAGACATCCCTTTAAGTATGCATATTTCTGATCCAATCAAAGTCTGCTGTTTGTCACAATTTTGTGTGTCATTATATAACTTTTTTTCTGTGCAGACAGTGCTATTCACAGCAGAGGTACTAACAAGCAAGAAGCTCTGCTGCTGCTGAAGATGAAGTACCAGATGGTACACAAGAAGGCGAAGGAAGAAGTGCACAGCATGGAGTCTAAAAACACATCCACCTAAATGTTACCTGTACAGATGCTTTACTTCATATTCAAGCTGCTCCTATGTCTTCTCATCTTGAATGACACCATCTTAGTATTTATAAAGCCAATTAAATTGAATCAATCACAAGATCACATAGTCAGCAACTGGACTGTCAGGAAAGTTGACAGTCCAATTACAGCTGATGATGTACATTTATATCTTTTTATTCCAAAAAACGTATTTCAGGGTTGAATAAGGCCCCCAACTCTACCCCCCCCCCCCTTCCCCACATATAATGGTACCTCTACTTAAGAAATTAATTGGTTCTGGAAGAAATATCGTTAGTAGAAAATTTCGTAAGTAGAGACGCGTTTTCCATGCAAATGCCCTAATCCGTTCAAAGTACCCCAAAATCCAGACATTGTTTTATAAAGCATAAAAAATGCATCAAAACATGTAACAAATACATGTTATAATTAGATTATTACACAATAAATGAGGGTTGTGCATAATGTTAAAAACAAAGACTAGAGTAAAGAATAAAAATGCTGGTCATTTACCTTTTAACTGCTGTCCTCATCGTTTTCTGCCCTCTTTGGTTCATGCGCTCTTGCCTCACCATGCCGAACAACAGAGTGAATTCCAGTCCTCCTTTTGAACTTCTCCAACACCCACGCAATGCCTTAAACTCCTTCAACTTCCTTTTGTTTTAATAACATGCTGATTGTAGATGCATTACGGCCATATTCTCTGGCAAGATCAACCAAAGGCATCCCTTTTTCATGCTTTTCTATTATCTCTTTCTTTCTTTGTATGGACAAAAAAAATCTTTTCTTCGTCTTTTATTTTACTCTTTTCTCTGTCACTTTCTTGGTGTCCGTAGCGAATACTCAAAAAAGTTAATATATTTGCGTAAAACTATTAGAACACCCCATGGGTTGAGGGCTGAATGACGAGGACGCTGCATAGACACTGCATAGACGCTGCATAGACACCTATCTAGCTACACACAGAGGTCCCTCTTGGGACCTCTGGGACCCAATGGGATGCCGGGAAGATGCTAGGTAATAGCCAATGGCAGAGCAGCTATAAGAATGCTGCATTCACAAACCTTTGGGAGCTGCGAGTAGCAGCCCATACTGTATTTTTACCTTTCGTAACTTGAAATTTCTTTCGTAACTAAAGGCAATATTTTCCTGTTGAGGCGTTTCGTAGGTAGAAAATTTTGTATGTAGAGACATTCGTAAGTAGAGGTACCACTGTACCTGTACCTCTGTGACCTCGTTCATATCATTGCTGACCTGTGTGATCAATTGTGTAAATTAGTTAAACGGGGAAAAGCCGAAAGGAAAAGAAGATTCCAAGGACTAATTATTGTTCTGCTCAACCAAGGCTGTCCTTTTAGTCTATGCTGGTCTGTTTGCCATAAATGATCACCTTACTCCTGTTGGCCTGCAGTACCCAGGTACTGTACTCACAGTGGCTCTATGTAGACTGTATCGTATTTTAACTGTAGCCTTGATTTGTTGACTCCTCTAAGAAAGAAACAGAGAATTGAAATGAATAGATTGTGATGGAGAGACAGAGAAAGGGCGAGAGGGACGGTTTGGATGTTTTTTGTATGCAGCGGCTACACACCAGCCTGCAGACGCCCTGCAGAGTCAAAGGCCTATTAAAGTGTACTTAGAGAACAATAAGCAATGAACAGCAGACCTGAAACCAATCCTGAACCTGCTGGTTAACATGCAGCCAAATAGATTTTATACCCACTTTGGGTTCAGACACACTTTTGGAAAATAAAATGTAATTCTGTTTAAATACCATTTAATATGTTTCATGTTTAATAAAGCAGTTGCTGCTTAGTGAAAAAAAACTTCATAAGATCTGGTTCTTCTATGGTTTCTTAATTAAATCCTACAATTATTTTTGTGAAAGTAAGAACATGCTTGTTACGACCCAGCTACAGGACTGGATAGATAACATAAAAACGGATTTCAAAAAGGGGGAACATAAAACATTTATTCGAAATTCTCGCAAACAAGTACAAAGGTTTAACTAAGGTTCTCAGCCAATGGGCGCATTTCAAAGATCAAAACTTCACTAACAAAAATACTCAAATTAGACATGAAATACTAACAAGCTTTAACCTAGGGTCGGACACAAATTCAACATATACGCAAGGTCACCAGTTCGCAATTCGTCAGAGTCAAAGGCGTTCTGTCACAGTCAGACAGGCGCCCTGACTAGCTGGCTTGCAGAGCTTTTTAAAGTGTCCCTGCCAGGTGACGTGGCAGGGCTTGGGCCAGGCAGGAAGACAGCACACCAATCAGGAGATGGTCTGGTGACGAGGTGCAGTCAGGAGTCCCAGAGCCACCACACCTGGCACTGACAGAGGGCGGAGCATCTGGGAGCAGAGCAGGGCAGGGCCAGCAGCTCAGAGGCAGGGCCGCAGACGGACACACAATACAAACGGATGAGCTACGGCCGTAACAATGCTTCAAAGTGAAATCCAGAAAAAGGGCTGATGTGAACACGAGACTGTCAATCAGACAAAACTTTGCATCTCACTGTGTCCAGCGTTACAGCAGTTTGACAGCAGAGAGGATCCACGTTTCACAATTCCTCAATCCCATCTATTGAACTTCTCAGACAATATGAATAAATAAGATTTCTGAAGAAGGGAAGAGAAAGCAGCCTCATTCCCACAACACTCAGATGCCTTTTTCTTATTGCACTTAGCTAATGCTGAATCATCTGATACAATGTTCTTGCATAAAGATTCTACTTTCTTGAAAATTATTCAGTCTAGGATGTGCTGATCTAATTTCCTTTTGCCAAACTGCTGTAAAGCGTCTTCTATCGTGCCGTACTGTACAATAATGGGATGTGTTTCTAATGTATTGCCATCCCATTTACTGTGTATTAACTGAATGAAATGAATATTAGAAATATATCACAGAGTGATGCAGCAACATTATCACAAAGTAATATCTTCTAAATCCTTTGGTCTAATATAATTTTAATGTACGGTATTTTAAGGTTTCTTTCTACAGAGAAAAGTGGGAAAAACACAAATACTGTACCCACTGTTCTGTCAGTAGTTGAAAATTTACAACACTCATCAGTGCTCTTTTTGATGTCAATCAATACAGGTCCATACATTTGCATCTGTATAATACATACTGTACGTATAACATTTGAGAGTAATTTAATGAGCATTGATATCTCATGTTAAGCAGTTACCTGTGCTGTTTAAGGTGACTGAGAAGGGTGAACATGTCCTGGGACCTGCTGTCTTTCTACAGGTGTTGTGTGGAGGGCATCCTCAACAACATCCTGGTGTGGTTCAGGAACAGCTCTCACCTGACAAGAAGGCTCTGCAAAGGGTCAGGAAGTCAGCACAGAGCATCATGGGAGTACAGCAGTCCTCTCTGTGAGATATCTACAACACCAGATGTCTGTGCAGGGCCACAAGCATCACCTATGACCGTGTTCACAGCGTGTTCAGAGTACTGAACATAGTACTCCAAGAGTACATATCAATACGCTGCTGTAAAATTTCCAATCATGTCCTCTTTGCAATGTGTTCCCAGTGCTGATGTCTGTGTAGGTTCTCAGTTATCCAGGTCATGGTTATCCAAAGCTATTTAAGTCAATCCACTGGACATTAAGAAAGTTCTTAAAGACCTTTCATCTCTCATCCAAGAGACTTCTTCAGTTCTGGAAATGGATGGTCATGTCCCAGTTTATTAACCCTGTGGGGTGTGGTCCTTGCTGTTCACATTCCAATGACCGTCGTTGAAACCCGTCAAGCTCCTCAACGATTGTTGATGGGGGTGTCAAAGGGGGGTCGTTGAAATGCGAGTTTCACCTTTGTATGCTATTGAAGGTCAAAAGCATGAGACACATCACCTGGGTTAATCTGGGGTTAATCTTTTTGGGAGTTTTGAAAGGACATGATTGTAAATAGGAGAAAAGTGATGTTGCAGACCACCCTCCCTGTTCAGAGATGGCTTCTCCGCTTTGACGTGGATGGCTTCTTTCTTCCAGGGATCCTATTATGAAAATCACACTTTTTCAGGTCTCTACATATACATACTGTAGTGGTCCTCCTTAACCCGACTGAGTCCTAGAATCTGGTAAACAAAGACTCGTGCATCAATAGATATTCAGATTTTGTAAAATACCGTTTATGACAAAATTTTCCTTTTGTGACGTAATTTACGTCACAGACTACACTCTGTGATTGACGATATTGATTGCTTGACATGCCAATCCCCGAAGGGGGAGCTCGTTCAGGCTAAAGTAGCATTTTGTGGTAATGTTCTAGCTCAGAGCTACACACTGACAAGCTGTTGGACTCAGTTAGCATTTCCCTAACTAGTGAGAGGTCCACTTCAGTCATGTGTGTGACCATGTGTGCGCGCATGCATGTGCGTGTGTGGTTCGTGATCAGGCTACAGTAGCAGTGTGTGGTAACGATCTGGATCAGAGCAACACATTGTTGGAGGCGATCCTCTTCTCTTCTACAGCCTCCGGGTGTTCGTTGATTTTGAGTAGTGAGAATGTAAGTCACGAAAAAAGACTGGAAAGTGAAAAGTTCTTTGAAGCTTTAATAGAATATTCCGGGCACAGAAGTCTTACAAGCAAAGTGGAGCGCTCAAGTGCAACAAGACAAAAAGATTATTCTGCCTTTATTCTATTTCATGGGCGTGTCTAAGATGGGGCAACTGCTTGTGGAGTTTCTTCCTGTGGGACTACAGATGATGTGTCCTGTCTAGGATTTCTTCACATGAGAATTACAGCAAGAGAGAGCAGATGTGTCCTTGAGACCCATCAATCCTGGCTCCATTATTTGGGTACCACTGCAGTTTCACAAAACATGTTTTCAAGGCATTCTGTCAGGTCATTCCAGGACACATCATAAAATAGCAGGGCTTTGAACCGGTTCATGGAACGAAAACGAAAACCGGAAACTTTTGGTATTTTGGCAGCAACGAAAACGAAACCGAAAACTTTAGATTTTTTAGTGTTCCGGAACAGAATTGGAACAGAAAATAATTGTAAACCGGTTAATACCGGTTAATATTTGACCTCATGTTTCACTTCCTGTCATTCACTGGATGCGGGATGAGAGCAGAGAGAAGTAGCGGCTATTAGCAGCAGTTAGGAAAAGGGCAGTCTCCCAGTCACAATTTAATGATAACAGGTAAACACTGCAGTATGTCAATCATAAAAATGTATGATTTAGACATTAACTCATTAGCTGCAGTCATTTTCAGAGCAGTGTGTTCCCATACTGCCAGCACTTTGTAGCAATGTTGAGCTATGGGAGAAGCACAATGAATATCTGTTGTTCAGCAATAAATGACATGGCGGAAGTTATTCTTGTCTAATTTCATGTGGTGTCTAAGTAGTAACTACAGTGATATAACTTTCCTAAAGCAATGGTGTAGTGCTGTGGTACTGTTTACTGTAGGGTAGGGATATATCTATAATTATAGTATATAAACTAATTGCTTTAGTTGCCAATTTAAAAGTCCTTAAGTTACCGTATTTTGCGCACTATTCGGCTCATTGTATAAAGAGGTGCAGTCTAAATTACGGAGTTTATTTCTGTACATGAACCGGACACCTTATTGTCCGGTTCATGCTTGCTAATGGAAGCAAAAAGCTCACTGTGGTTGAAATGTGTTGTACTACGTATTTAAATTTCAAAAAATACACCGACATTATTTTATAAATATGTTTTTATTTCTTTATTCTTTGATAAATCTGTGCTAAATCCTTCGAAGTCCTCATCTTTGGTCTGCATTCAATATCTTGGTAATTTCACTATTGCTGACCGTCTGGTTTCCGGGTGGCTGTCCGGTAATGATGCCGGGTTTAGCGAAACATCAGACAAAAGTCGAAGCTGATACATTAGTCCAGGATCCGCAATCCACCACATATTGTTGGGGTGTAACTCGCTCGGCTCTGCCTCCAGTCCTGGTAAACGTGTGTTCACGTCTCTCATCCATCACTACACGACGCACGCAGCTTAGGTGCCGGACGTAGCCTCGCGTCATGTTCTCTAATTGGTCTGTCGCTGCCGGTGTACGTAGTGACGTAATACGTTGTATGTCGGCGGACAATGGTCGATCTGGTGGATCGCTGACTTAAGTCACACAAAAACATTTTTACAGATTTCGGAACTCAGTGTACACATAAGACGCTTAATGTTAAAAGGCGCAGCGTTGATTTTTGAGAAATTTTAAGGCTTTTAAGTGCGTCTTATGGTGCGCAAAATACGGCACCTACATATTTATATTTACAAGGAACGTTATTAACTGGTTCAGGAACTTTATTTTTTCGTTCTAACCGGTTCAGGAACGTCAGTTTATGGGTGGAACAAAAAACCGGAAACGCGATAATTCCGTTTCTGTACGGAAAGAACCGATTGGCAAAAAATTGCGGTTCAAAGCCCTGTAAAATAGAGGTCTTCTAAAGACACTTCCTGATCTCTTTGTCTAGTTGTCACTTGCTTGGTCTTGGTGTATAGGCTCAGGTGTCACCATATCGTCACCTCAGCCTCGGACGCATTGTAAATCTGTATGGGAGAAATGAGACACACAAGTACACATCTTCCTGTCCAGTTTGGGAAAAGGAGTCATTTGTGTCTTGGTTTTAGTCTCATTAATTGACAGTTGAGCTTGAGCGAATTGCAACTGTATTTTCATAGGTCAGTTTCTAAATCAGGAAATTTCTTTTGGTATTTGTCATAGAAGTGGCAACATCTCTCTCCTTTTTTTCCCCACTTTGAATTGGCCTGTTCTTGAATGGAATGTTACTTTTGTTTTCAAAATAAAATGCCTCCCTATCTCTGGTAAAACTGTTGTCCTTTTTCATGGGCTCCCGCTGCCGTGGAAGGGTCTGTCCCCCGCCAGCCAGAATGCCATACACAGGACAGGAGGGGTGTTCTGCTGTTTTCTACACAATTTGAAGCAAAAAAAATTTTGGATCACGCCCAGAGTGAATTTCAAATCATCTTCTATTTTTTGCAATTTCCCTCTTTTCTCAATAGCTGTTTTAAGACTTAACGGAATAAAGAGTACTCTACTAATCCTACAGGGAAATTATTTACCTATGTTAAATACATGTTCAATCATATGGCATACGTTATACAAGAATGCACAAGAATACAGCTATCATAGTTAGACAACACAGCATTCACACTAAATAAACACAAGAGACATATAAGCACGACTTTATAGACAAACACAACAAAACCTAACAGCATAAATAGAGTGCAGAGATCACACAATAGCTCATAGATCCCACTGGATCTCAAGCTAGACGCCCACATGGTACAAGACACGTCATTGTCAATCACATGACACCCAAGTACCACCCAGCAGATCTCCCGTTTATCACCTCCCCCACACTCAGTCGAAGTTTGATTACCTTCCGCTCCTTAACTTGTTTTAAAAAGCCTCATCTTTACTTCTATTACATTTAATATTTGTGAGCTCGTTGTGGGATCAAAAAACAGTCTCGTCACACCTTCAATCAGATTTACAGACCAATTGTTCAATCTATCAATTGTTTAATTTGCTTATTTGGCTGGAATTTAGTTAATCTTTATTTTGGCAAGCTTGCATAGCATTTTACCCCACGTATCTGATTTTCATTCGGCGGCCGCCATTTTGTGAACCACCGTCTCCCCTGATTTCACTGTTCTGAGTAGTCAGTGGCTCTCCCTGTTCAACCCTATCTGAACTAGTTTTTTTTTAAAGCCTTTCAAGCATCGCACTCTGTCCCTGACCATTCACTCCATTCATTCCATTCATTCCACACAATCCCCATTCATCACATTCACAGTCAAATTTTCCTTCTGTTTCATACAGTACAATACCATACAACACAATATTCAATTAAACACTTTATCACGTTTACCAAATCGCCGTCGGAAGGACTTAAACCCAAAGTTTATAGAGTGCCAAAGACGAAATATTTTGTCTTATAGAATCCAAACGTTGAGTGCCAAAGACGAGATATTTCGTCTTAGGCTTTTTATATAGGGAACGTTAGATCAAAGCGTTTCGCACATTCTGTGTGATTTTCAGCCTTGTATTCTATTTATTCCGGTCGGGGGCAGTGTTTCACACCCTAGATCACCAGATAAAACGACGAAGAAGCGTCAGTGTTGGGGCAGTAGTGGAGAGCAAAATGGCGAAGCGCAAGGCGAAAGCATGTGGAGGAGGCAAATTCAAGCAGCTAACGCTGGCACAGAGCTTGTCTGGCAGTGTAGCTGCTGTGAAAATGAGCGAGAGCGGTAAGGATCGGGGGGGTGCAGGAGATGCATCCAAGGAGGTTGAAGACCGGAGCGGAGGCGAGGAAAACGTGGCGGGTTGTAGCGGGGGCCCCCCGCAGTTTGGCGGCGTCCCACGTGGGAGCGCTGGTGCGGAAAGTTCTCCGCTGCGTCTGTCCGGCGACAGTTCTGACTCTGAACTGGACCCGGAGTCGTCATCTGAATGGATACCGTCAGAAAGCAGCAGGGAGTCCTCCCCAGACCCGTGGGAGCCCACGGAGGATCTGAGGAGCAAAGGTAACTATTTTGCTACTTTGTTGCATGATGTAAAAAACACGTGTCGGCCCTCCGTCTCGCATAAGTTGTTCCCCATCCATGAATATATTACTCTTTTGTGTAAAATGGTACTTATTTCAGGCATGTGTGTGTATAATATATATATATGTTGTGTAAAATGATATCCTATTTATTTCAAGCATGCATATATATATAGTGTAAAATTGTATATTTCTATATTTTACAGTCCCTAAAACGAGTAGAGGACGTGCACCTGTAAGAGGGAGAGGTGCGAGGAGACGCCAATCACTGGAGGTGGATGCAGGTCTTTGGGGTCATGATGGCTGGAAACCCACTAAGTTCCCATTCGTGGCAACCCCTGGTCCCAAGAATGCGGCTGCAGACCTGGATTCAGACCAGCCAGTTGACTTCATGGAGCTGTTTCTGATTGATGAGCTGCTGGGTCACATTGCGTCTCAGACCAACCTGTATGCACGGCAGTTTATACAGGCACACCCTGAAGCTCTGCCACACTCCAGAGAGAGGGTGTGGAAACCGATGACAGTTCCAGAGCTCAAAAAATACTTGGGTCTTACGTTCCTCACCGGCTACATAAAGAAGCCCAGCGTCAGCATGTACTGGAGTGAGGATCCAATGGAAGCCATTCCATACTTCAACAACACCATGCCACGCAACAGGTTCCAGCTAATTGGGAAGTTTCTCCACTTCAATGACAATGCCTCACAGGATGCTGGAGATAAACTTTATAAAGTGCGTCCTGTCCTTGATTCTATTATTTCTAAATTCAAAGAGCTGTATCAGCCCCATGAAAATATTTGCATAGATGAAGGGATGATGCAGTGGCGTGGCCGCCTGAACTTCAGGGTTTACAACCCTCAGAAGCCAGTCAAATATGGCATAAAATCTTATATTTTGTGTGACTCGCGGACTGGCTATTGTTATAATATGTTGCCTTATGTTGGCCAGCCGAGCACACTCCCAGACATTGTGTTCTCCCTCCTTGACCGCCTGACCGAGCAGGGGTACACAATATTCATGGACAATTTTTATAATTCCGTAAAACTGTGTGAGCAGTTGTGTAAAAAAAACCTAATGTCTGTGGAACTGTCAGGAAAAACCGTGGCGAACCACAAATCATCAGAGAGCCGTCAAAGACAGACTTGGGTGAGGAGGGGAAGGTGGTGCGACACAACGGCCGGGTACTGGTCTTGGCCTGGCAGGACAAGCGCCTGGTGAGGATGATAACAACCTGCCACAACGACAGGATGCAGAGGGTGGAGGTGTGGCAGAAGGGTCAGCGGGACAAAGTGACACAGCTCAAACCGGAGTGTGTGGTGGAGTACAATTCCTGCATGAATGGGTTGGACAAACTTGACCAGAACATTGCTTACTACCCCTTCATCAGGAAAACTCAAAACTGAACAAAAAAGTTTGTCGCCTATTTGTTCCAGATTTGTGTGTACAACGCCTATGTGTTGTTCAGGTCCAGGAACCCAGGGATCAAGAAATCACACCTTGATTTCATGAAGGGTATTGCAAGGTCCTGGACTGAAAAGGGGTACGTGTCACATGAGGAGGGTGAGGAGATGGAGGTCGAAGACGTGCTGCAAACTAGGTCACGCAGAAATAGAGACCCAGAAGAAAGACTCGATGGCCTGATGTCCAGGCACAAGCTGGAACGTTTGAGGGCCACCACCAGGAAAGCACATCCTTCAAGGAAATGTCGGGTGTGTGTTAGAAGGGGTGGGAGGAGTGAGACCAGGATGTGGTGCAAGGCATGTCGTATTCCCCTGCATGCAGGAGAATGCTTTACTGTGAATCACACGCAAAAAAAATATTATTGATTACACCCACACACCCACACATACTCACCTGTAAATGGTTCTGACAGTTGAGAGTGAAATGAGTGTACTCTTTGTTATGTTTTGTCTAATTTTCAAAATTGTTATAAAATCATTTGTTCATCAAAAATGTTTTTTCTAATGTTGTTTGCATTGTTTCAATAAGTAAAAGTATTTTCAGAAGTTTGACTTTGGAGTTTTGCTTGAATTTGCTTCTCTGCAGTAAAACGTCATTATCTCCGTTTTCTGGTCAAAATCAGCCGTTTTTGCTGAAACCACCCTGTGTTCTACGGGCAATAACTAAACACACATGGATGCTAGAAACAAACTTTTTTTTCTGATGAAAGAAGACAGTCTAAAGTTTTGGGTGATATGTGGAATGTTTATGTAGCCTAAAAAATGAATATTTGGTGGGCCTTCAAAATTCAGTGAAAATGCTCAAAATCTCTGGCACTGGGGAGCTGTCCGCTCTGAAATTGTCTGGCAGTCAATGAGTTAACCGAAATGGCTGTTCGGAGGGACTCGAACCACAAAAACCAAGAATATTAACCGAAATTGGCATTCGGTAGGACTCGAACCCCAAAAACCGCGAATATTAACCGAAATCGCCAATCAGAGGGTTTCCAGCCCCAATGGTACTTTACCAGAAGGACTCCAACCTTATCTTATCTTATCTTCTATCTTACTGAACCGATCTTGTAACATTATCACTCATCTCCTTTAATTTAATCAGTTCAATTGCAGAAATTTGGTCGTTACAATAGATTTTCTGATTACCTTTGTTAATTGTAGCCACTGGGAGATGAAGATGCTTTGGACCAGATCGTCCTAGGTCGTCGTTGCTATTTACGACCGCTGTCATCACGGAGTTGACGATCTTTCTTCTCCCCCTCTGCGTGTGTGTGTATGTGTGTGTGTGTGTGTGTGTGTGTGTGTGTGTGTGTGTGTGTGTGTGTGTGTGTGTGTGAGAATGTGATAAAATTAAAAGAGTTCAAGTATGTGGAAATTTACTGGGACAGAGTGAAAAGTTTATTGTATGATTACAACTAAATACTTATGCAGCCGGCAAAATAATGAATTGCATGTATTTAAATGTCTTCATTAACTCACGACCTTCAGATTATGAGACTGATGACCGTAAAAATGCATGATTATCGTGAAAAATGTAGCCGCAAGAGGACACAAGTCAGTGTCTTATTGTGCTGGTCCCAAGCCCGAATAAATACAGAGTGTTGTGTCATGAAGGACTTCCGCCGTAAAACTTTTGCGAAATCAAACATACGAATCAAACCTATGACTTCCATACCAGATTTGTCGAGGCCCGGGTTTACAATGACCGCCATCGGTGCTGTTTACCTACATGGCGCCGGTGGTAGTTGGAGTACTATTGCTCGAAGGAGAAGAATAGGAAAGTGTGTTCGTAGGAAGAGAGAGAAGAGGAACACCAAGAGTATATGACTGAGAGTAAGGACATTGAATGTTGGAACTATGACAGGAAAAGGTAGATAGTTGGTTGACATAATGCAGAGGAGAAAGGTTGACATACTGTCCAGACGACCAAGTGGAAAGGTAGCAAGGCTACAAGTTTAGGGGCAGGGTTCAAGCTGTTCTATCTTGGTGTAGATAGGAAGAGAAATGGAGTTAGAGTTATCTTGAAGGAGGAGTTTATTGGGAATGTCCTGGAGGTAAAAAGAGTGTCAGATAGAGTGATAAGTCTGAAGCTAGAAATCAAAGGTGTCATCGTTAATGTTGTTAGTGGGTGTACTCCACAGGTAGGATGTGGGGTGGAGGAGAAGGAGAAATTACGGTTGGACTTTGAAGAAGTGATGCAGAGCATGCCTATGTGGTGGGGGTTTCGTTTCTCTTAAGGACAGGAGACAGTGTGTAAAATACAAGGTATTTATTTGCCAATTCAAATCATGTAAAATATCATCAGTAGATTGAGTATGAGTCCGATAACATCATCGATGATATTGACAGACAGACAGGTTCAACAAACAGACAATTTCAACAAATACTTATCAAATCATGATGAGAGCTCTGGAGACGATGAATGGTCCATTTGAGGTGTTGTTTTGAATATTCTGGGTACAGGAAAACTTCAAGTACAAATTAGGAAATGGATCACATATCTTTATATACTCTAAAGGCGTAACTATGGGAGGTGCGCATCAGTTGTTTAACTTCGGCCCCTCTGCTCTCCACTAATCTTTCCCCCAGTTTCAGTAAGCACATCATGACCTCAAGAAGTTAGCAAAGACATCAAGTCGACAGTTTCACATGTCTGGTGACATAACCTAATCAGTCACACGGACATTTAGTACAGACAAAATTATAAAAAGATACTGACATTTACGCAAACACTTCTAAAAACAGATTAGATTCTTGCAGAATCTTTCATGACCTCGAGACTTCCTGGGGCCGTTTCTCCCAAGTGCTGAAAGATTTGACACACACACACTCTAGATTTTTGAAATGATATTATTTTATTATATGATTTTATTGTTTTATTTGTATTATTTTATTGTATTAAAAACTTTCCAACACACCTAGAAGTGAGAGAGTTGTCATTGGTGCAGACTTCAATGGACATGTTGGTGCAGGAAACAGGGGTGATGAGGAGGCGATGGGCAGGTTTGGTATCCAGGAGAGGAATGCAGAAGGACAGATGGTGGTTGACTTTGGATGGAAATGGCTATAGTGAATATTTTCTTCCAGAATAGGCAGGAACATAGGGTGACCAATAAGAGTGGAGGTAGGAGCACACAGGTAGACTACATCTTGTGTAGACGGTGTAATCTGAAGGAGACCAGTGACTGCAAAGTAGTGGTAGGCGAGAGTGTAGTCAAACAGCATAGGATGGTGGTGTGTAGGATGACCTTGGTGGTGAGGAAGATGAAGAGGGCAAAGGCAGAGCAGAGGACAAAATGGTGGAAGCTGAAAAAAGAGGAGTATTGAAGGACTTTTAGGAAAGAGTTAAGACAGGCTCTGGGTGGTGAGGAGGTGCTTCCAGATGACTGGGCAACTACAGCTAATGTGATCGGGGAGACAGGTAGGAGAGTACTTGGTGTGTCATCTGGAAGGAAATTACATAAGGAGACTTGGTGGTGGAATGAGGAGGTACAGGAGTGTATATAGAGAAAGAGGTTTGCTAAGAAGTGGGACACTGAGAGGACTGAGAAGAGTAGACAGGAGTACAGGGAGATGCAGCGTAAGGTGAAGGTAGAGGTAGCAAAGGCCAAACAAGGGGCTTATTATGACTTGTATGCTAGGTTGGACGGTAGGGAGGGGGACACTGATCTATCCAGGTTGGCAAGACAGAGAGACAGAGATGGGAAGGACATTCAGCGGGTAAGGGTGATTAAGGATAGGGATGGAAGTCTATTGACATGTGCCAGTAGTGTGATGGGAAGATGGAAAGAGTACTTTGAAGAGTTGATGAACGAGGAAAATGAGAGAGAACCAAGACTAGAAGAGGTGGCTGGGGACCAGGGAGTAGCAAAGATTAGTCAGGATGAAGTGAGGAGGGCATTTATTTATTTAGTTGTTTTAAGGGGTTTTTCGGACATGTTAATATGGCAGACTTTGAAAAAGAGGGCAGACGGATAGTAGCCAATAGGCTTGTGAAATTCCCGTCCCCCGGCATTAAAGAAGATGAAGAGTACAAAGGCAGTCGGTCCTGATGATATACTTGTGGAGGTATGGAACTGTCTAGAGGTGGCAGTAGAGTTTCTGACTGGGTTGTTCAACAGGACATACATATATAGTGGGAAGATGCCTGATGAATGGAGAAGTGTGCTGGTGCCCATTTTTAAGAACAAGGGAGATGGATAGATAGATAGATAGATAGATAGATAGATAGATAGATAGATAGATAGATAGATAGATAGATAGATAGATAGATAGATAGATAGATAGATAGACTTGTAGCAACCACAGAGGAATAAAGCTGATGAGCCATATAATGAAGGTATGGGAAAGAGTAGGTGAAGCTAGACTAAGGTCAGAAGTGAGCATTTGTGAGCAGCAGTATGGTTTATTGCCAAAAAAGAGTACTACAGATGTATTTTCTTTGAGGATGTTGATAGAGAAGTTCAAATAATACCAGAGAGAGCTGCATTGTGTTTTTGTAGATCTGGAGAAAGCTTATGACAGGGTGCCCAGAGAGGAACTGTGGTATTGTATGAGGAAGTCTGGAGTGGCAGAGAAGCATGTTAGAGTGGTGCAGGACATGTATGAGGACAGTAAGATAGTGGTGAGGTGTGCTGTAGGTGTGACAGAAAAGTTCAAAGTGGAGGTGGGACTGTATCAGGGATCAGCCTTCAGCCCCTTGTTGTTGGCTATGGTGATGGACAGGCTGACAGACGAGGTTAGACAGGAATCTTCATGGACTATGATGTTTGCAGATGACATTGTGATCTGCAGTGTGAGCAAGGAACAGGTGGAGGAGAAGCTAGAGATGTGGAGGTTTGTCCTGGAAAGGAGAGGAATGAAGATTAGCCATAGTAAGACAGAGTGCATGTGTGTGAATGAATCCCAGGTGGAAGAGTGAGGTTACAGGGAGAAGAGATCAAGAAGGTGGAGGATTTTAAGTACTTGGGGTCAATAGTCCAGAGCAATGGAGATTTTGGAAAAGAAGTGCAGAAGTGTGCATAGGCAGGATGGAACGGGTGGAGAAAATTGTCAGGAGTAGGACCTGCCCAGAACACCTCCACAGGAAGGCACCCAGGAGGCATCCGGAACAGATGCCCAAGCCACCTCAGCTGGCTCTGCTTGAGGTGGAGGAGCAGCAGGTTAACTCAGAGCTCCTCCCTGATGACTGAGCTCCTCACCCTATGTCTAAGGGTGCACCCAGCCACTCTACGGAGGAAACTCATTTCAGCCGATCGTATCCGGGATCTTGACCCAAAGCTCATGACCATAGGTGAGAGTAGGAACGTAGATTGACCAGTAAATCGACAGCTTCGTTGTGCAACTCAGCTCCTTCTTCACCACGACAGACCTATACAGCGACTGCATCACTGCAGAAGAACATGAACAAGACCCCAAGATACTTTAACTCGTCCACTTTGGCCAAAGACTCTCCACCGACCTGAAGAGGGAACATCACCCTTTTTTAGTCGAGAACCATGGCCTCGGATTTAGAGTTGCTGATCGTCATCACACTTGTGTCACACTCAGCTGGAAACCATCCCAGTGCAAGCTGAAGATCCAGTTTTGATGAGGCCAACAGGACAACGTTGTCTGCAAAAAGCAGAGATGAAATCTTTTGGTCCCCAAACCGGACTCCCTACGGATCCTGGCTGCACCCTACACAGGATACCCCGAGGGACACGGTCAAATGCCTTCTCTAGATCCGCAAAACACATGTAGACTTGTTGGACAAGCTCATGTGAAACATCGAGCACTCGATGGAGAGTGTAGAGAAGTTCCAGTGGTCCATGACCGGGACAAAAACCGCATTGTCCCTCCTGAATCCGAGGTTCGACTATAGGTCTTATCCTCCTCTCCAGTTCCCTGGAATAAACTTTCCCCAGGAGGCTGAGGAGTGTGATCCCCCTATGGTTGGAACATACTTTCCAGTTCCCCTTTTCACAATCCAGAGGTACTGTCCCTGACTGCCATGTGATGTTACAGAAACATATCAACCATGACAGTCCCTGCACATCCACAGACTTGAGGTACTCAAGGCGAATCTCATCCACCCCCGGTGCTTTGCCACCGAGGAGTTTGACAACTGCCTCAGTGACTTCAGCTTGGGTGATAGATTAGTCCACCTCTGAGACCTCAGCCTCTGCTTCCTCTGTGTAAGACATGGCAGCAGGATTGAGGAGATTCTCAAAGTATTCTTTCTACCGCCCGACAATATCCTCAGTCGAGGTCAGCAGCTCTCTGCCTCAACTGTAAACAGTGTTGGCTGTGCACCGCTTTCCCCTCCTGAGGCGCCGAATGGTTTGCCAGAATTTCTCCGAGGCTGACCGCTAGTCTTCCTCCATGGCCTCCCTGAAGTCTTCCCAGACCCAAGTTTTTGCCTCCGCGACTACTCGAACTGTAGTACACCTGGCCTGCCAGTACCTGTCAGTTGCCTCCGGAGTCCCACAATTAAACAAGATTTGATAGGACTCCTTCTTCAGCTTGACGGCATCACTTACTTCCGGTGTCCAGCACTGGGTTCAGGGGTTACCGCCACGACAGGCACTAGAGACCTTGCGACCACAGCCTCAAGCAGCTACTTTGACAATGGAGGTGAAGAACATGGTCATCTCCGACTCAATGTCAACCAGCTTCCTGCTGGATCAGAGAGAAGCTCTGATCCGGAGGTGGGAGTTGAAGACTTCACTCACAGAGGGTTCTGCCAGACGTTCCCAACAGACTCTTAAAACAAGTTTGGGTCTGCCGAGTCTGTCCGGCCCCCTGGTCTCCCTGCGGATCCAGCTCATCACCAGGTGGTGATCGGTTGACAGCTTTGCCCCTCTCTTCAACCAAGTGTCCAACACACATGGTCAGAGGTCTGATGATACGACAACGAAGTCGATCAACGACCCCCGGCCTAGAGTGTCCTGGTGCCATGTGCACTTATGGACATCCCTGTGGTTGAACAAGGTGTTCGTTATGGACAAACTGTGACTAGCACAGAAGTCCAATAACAGAACACCACTTGTGTTCAGATTCGGGAGGCCGTTCATCCCAGTCACCCCTTTCCAGGTCTCACTGTCATTGCCCATGTGAGCGTTGAATCCCCAAGGAGAATAATAGAGTCCCCAAGTGGACCACTATTTAGTGCTCCTCCCAGGGACTCCCAGAAGGCCGGGTATTTCGCACTGCCATTTGGCCGTAGGCCGAAACGACAGTGAGACATCTGTCCCCAACCCGAAGGCACAGGGACGCGACCCTCTCATTCACAAACATATGATGGCTGAGCTGTGGCCACAAGCAAGCCCATACCAGACCACCGCCTCTCACCTTGGGCAATACCAGAAAAGTGGAGAGTCGAGCCCCTCTCAAGGGTTTTGGTTCCAGAGCCCAAGCTGTGAGTGGAGGTGAGGCCGACTATATGTAGTCAGTACCTCTCAATCTTCCTCACAAGCTCTGGCTCCTTTCCCCCCAGCGAGGTGACGTTCCATGTACAAAAGAGCAAGACTCTTTGTCTGGGTATTGCGTCATTGAGGCATGCTGACGACTGAAAATCTATCAACACTGCACCAGCCCCCTGTGGTTTCCTTGGTGGGTGTTGAGTCCACCGGAGTTTAGGCCCACATCGTCCTTTCAGGCTGAGCCCAGCCGGGCCCAGGGGGAAGAGACCCGGCCACCAGGCACTCGCATACAAGCCCCAACCCTGGGCCTGGCTCCAGGGTGGGGCCCCGGTTGCGCCATAGCGGGCGACATCACAGTCCTTGATTTTTAGGCCATCACAGGGGTTTTTATACTGCGCTTCGTCTGGCCCGTCGCCCAGCCCTGTTTGCCAAGGGAGACTCTAGCAGGAGCATAAAGCCCCTGACAACATAGCTCCTGAGATCATTCAGGCACTCAAACTCCCCCACCACGATAAGATTGCAGCTCTCGGAGGAGTCTATTCTATTCTATTCTATTCTATTCTATTCTATTCTATTCTATTCTATTCTATTCTATTCTATTCTATTCTGAAGTGAGCATTTTAGTTAGTTTACAAAATCGCCGCTAGATGGCAGTAGTGCTATGTGCCATTAACTGCTCTGTTGTTAATAGAGAGGCAGAAGGAGAGACCAACCATCCGCCTGATATGTAATTCGCTCCAGCGGTGTTAACTGTGTTTTTGCATTCAGCTCTTTCTCCGATAAATTACTTGCGATTCAGCCAAAACACAGATTGTGTGCAGTTAGTTCAGGTGTTTATTATTCAAAGTGAAAAGATGTAACAAATACTTCAGACCAGTGACGTGCGGTGAGGTCCATGGCACTGATTTCATCACAATTAGATTTGCAAACATATGAACCTACAGTGTAGCTTATTCACCATTTAATTATCAACAGTGACTGGGTTATTTTTAAAGTCTCAGAGCAGAATTATTTACACGTACAAACTGTAAAACACAAATAAGCACATTTGATTAAAAAAAACATTATATTATTACCTATATGTTTGTTTATATGTTACAATTACTGTACTTGTAAATGAAGTCCATGTGCTGCTCCTTCTGAACAAAAGCAGCAAAAAAAGTTTTTAGTCTAGATATGTATCATCCAGCTTTGGTGGTTGCTGTGGCAAAAACTCAGGCGTGGGAGAAGTTCGGTGAGGCCTTGGAGGACGACTTCCAGACGGCTTCAAAGAAATTCTGGTCCACCATCAGGCGTCTCAGGAGGGGGAAGCAGTGCAGCATCAACACTGTGTATAATGGGGATGGGGCACTGCTGACCTCAACTCGGGACATTGTGACTCGGTGGGGAGGTGCTTCGGGAGTATGGGGTACCGAACCCCTTGGTAAGGGCTGTTCGGTCCCTGTACGACCGATGTCAGAGTTTGGTCCGCATTACCGGCAGTAAGTCGGATTCATTTCCAGTGAGGGTTGGACTCTGCCAAGGCTGCCCTTTGTCACCAATTCTGTACTTAACTTTTATGGACAGAATTTCGAGGTGCAGCTAAGGTGTTGAGGGTATCCGGTTTGGTGGCCTCAGTATTGCATCTCTGCTTTTTACAGATGACTTGGTGCTGTTGGCTTCATCAAGCCGTGATCTCCAACTCTCACTGGAGCGGTTCGCAGATGAGTGTAAAGCGGTTGGGATGAGAATCAGCACCTCCAAATCTGAGACCATGGTCTCGGAAAAGGGTGGAGTGCCCTCTCCAGGTTGGGGATGAGATCCTGCCCCAAGTAGAGGAGTTCAAGTATCTCGGGGTCTTGTTCACGAGTGAGGGTACAATGGAACGGTAGATCGACAGGCGGATTGGTGCAGCATCTGCAGTGATGCGGACTCTGTATCGGTCCGTCGTGGTGAAGAAGGAGCTGAGCTGAAAGGCAAAGCACTCGATTTACCGGTCGATCTACGTTCCTGCCCTCACCTATGGTCACGAGCTGTGGGTCGTGACCGAAAGAACGAGATCCCGGATACAAGCGGCCGACATGGGTTTCCTCTGCAGGGTGTCCAGGCTCTCCCTTAGAGATAGGGTGAGGAATTCGGTCATCCAGGAGTGACTCAGAGTTGAGCCGCTGCTCCTCCGCATTAAGAGGAGCCAGATGAGGTGGCTCGGGCATCTGGTCAGGATGCCTCCTGGACACCTCCCTGGTGAGGTGTTCCGGGCACGTCCTACCGGGAGGAGGCCCCGGGGACGACCCAGGACACGCTGGAGAAACTATGTCTCCCGGCTGGCCTGGGAACGCCTTGGGATTCTCCCGGAGGAGCTGGACGAAGTGGCTAGGGAGAGGGAAGTCTGGGCTTCCCTGATTAAGCTGCTGCCCCTGCAACCCGACCCCGGATAAGCGGAGGAGAATGGATGGATGGATGTATCCTCCGTTTTCATAGTAAGGCAAGGCGAGCGGAAAACAAATGAATGGCTGCACTTGACTCGCTGACTATAGATTGTAGTTTGCTGTCACTTCTTTTGCGGCTGAGGAAGAAGAATCCTCGGCTGAATCCCCAGGATCACCAGCGCCCTCTACCATGAGGCCCGAGAACTGCGGGCCTCAAGTAGTGGCTTTTCTCAGCCATTTCAGAACCGCTCAACTCAAGAAAGACGTTACACACATACAGTTGTTGACAAAAAACATTGTACATTACACACATTATCTAAATCATGGAAATTTACTTCATAGAGCAAACGTGTTTGAACATTTTAATAGCGTCTTATAGAGAGATACCTTACAGTTTCATTGTATAGCATACCAACTCAGCTAGTTGAGCCATTGCGCAATCCATGGTGAGGCACGGCTGGCTGGTGCCTCTGCTCAGTATTTCAGCGATATTTGTGAAAATTCAGCGATTTTGAGTAAAAATAACCTAAAATTGGTAATGTTAAATTGAAAACAAAATAACTTTATAATACGAATCACTGGATAAATATCACAATTTCATTTATTTCTTCCATTTTTCCTTTTTTTTTCCGTCACAATGACAGGTGAGGCTGTGCCTCACCTGCCTTCCCTGACCGCACGTCACTGTTTCATACGACCATCAGGAGGCGCAGTACGCAACAATCAACCTTTGTCTACTGAAGTGTAGATGAATGATCAGGACTGAATTTGTCAAAAGGTTCATATGATGAACGAACACAGATAAAAACCAACAGCTAAGGAATTAGGAGGAGTCCCGGTCATTAAATAATATGTTGATGTTAAATGTTGTGCTGTTGTGTTTGTTGGTCAATAGTGTTGATATTAAATCTCAACAAAACGACACGTGAAAGTTTTTTGTAACATTATTTTATCAAAAGGTGAGGTGAAGTATTTAGAGGTATAAATTCCTCCAATGCATTGTAGTTAATTTTAATCTGATATTAAAATCATTAAAAGCAGTGCTTGGCGAGTTTCAATAACCAGTGTCCTCCCGATACTCATACTTTCTCAATAGGAAAACTGGAAATATTATTATTATAATTATTATTATTATTATTATTATTATTACTATTACTATTACTATTATTATTAGTTGTGTAAGTTGTGTAAACATTTTAATTTTGTGTTTTTGAGTTTAGTCTGAATGAAGGTAAATTAATGTTTTGTACCATATTAGTCAGTTTTAACCACTGTCTCTAACTTCTGATTAATTTCCTGTATGTAACGTTTGATTTCTTAACATTATCTCTATTACTGGTAATAGAAAAAAAATAATAGAAAAACTTCCACACCCCAGATTCTACTGAATGTTAGTTGTATGTTTCAAATGTACGTATACAGTCAGAAATCAAAATTAAATGTATCCTGTGATGTGTCTACATATTGTTGGCAGCAGGTCTCGCAGGTTGTACCAGATCTCCGTCTAACACTTTCCAGCTCCTCCAGCGAATCCAGTAGCATTCCAAGGACAGACGAGACGCGTAATGTCACCAGCTCAGGGACTCATCCTACTTAGATATGCCCAAAAACATCCAAAGAACAAATCTGGTTCCTTTTGAAAAAACACAACAGCAGCCTCACCTGTAGCTGTTTGGATGTTCAAGAACCTCACCTCATATCCAACCACACGATGGAAGACTTTTTTCATCTGATTTGTCTGAAATCTGTCTTCGTCTCAAATTCACGTTTTTAATATTTATGTGTTTTTCAAAGTTTCAAAGCATGTCTCAACAATTATGAGCTATTTTACTGGAATGAAATGTTAAAAACTGTATTAAGATTTAACCTTATGAAATAAATCTGTTAAAACAAGTGTTGCTATGTTGAAAGTGTGTGACTGAAACCACTCAGGAAAAATCTGTTGCCATTTAAAAATGAAATACTGTCCATATATAACCATGAATATCTCATGAATCATAACATAAACTGCAGCATTTATCATTACAACAAGCTTACGGTGGATGCTTTAGCATAACTGCTCTCGTATTATGCTGTTTTTGTTGTTCATCCCATTGAAGGGGGCGTATAGGGTCATCCTTGTCCTTGGTAACAGAACAGGAATAATCTTGACTTAAAACAAAAAAAAAATTGTCAAGATTCAGATTTTTTGTCATATTTGAGCTGAAACTATTTTGATTTCATGTTTGCTCATATTCAGATCTTCATTCTGCTCACAGGGCTGTGTGTCCTTGGACACAAATTTCTACTTAATTTCATGGTCGTCTACTTCATAGGATTCCAGTTATTGTTCTGCAGTGAAGTTGCAGATGTGGAATGGTCATTCAACCCAGGTGGAATAAATCAATCTGCACTCTGGAGATATTAGATGGCATTTTACATTATTACAGTCATTATTACATTACATTACATTACATTACATTACATTACATACATTATTATTACAATGTAGCCACAAGAGGACACAAGCCAGTGTCTTATTGTGCTGGTCCCAAGCCCGGATAAATACAGAGGGTTGTGTCATGAAGGGCATCCGACGTAAAACTTTTGCCAAATCAAACATGCGAATCAAACCTATGACTTCCATACCCGATCGGTCGAGGCCCAGGTTAACAATGACCGCCATCGGTGCTGTTGACCTACAGGGTGCCAATGGAAATTGGACGACTGTTGGTTGAAGAAGGAGAGGAGGCAAGTGTTCAAGTTGTTCTATCATGGTGTAGATAGGAAGAGAAATAGAGTAGGAGTTATCTTGAAGGAAGAGTTTATTAGGAATGTCCTGGAGGTAAAAAGAGTGTCAGATAGAGTGATGAGTCTGAAGCTAGAAACTGAAGGTGTGATGTTAAATGTTGTTAGTGGGTATGCTCCACAGGTAGGATGTGAGCTGGAGGAGAAGGAGAAATTCTGGTTGGACTTTGATGAAGTGATGCAGAGCATACCAAGAAGTGAGAGAGTTGTCATTGGTGCAGACTTCAATGGACATGTTGGTGCAGGAAACAGAGGTGATGAGGAGGTGATGGGCAGGTTTGGTTTCCAGGAGAGGAATGCAGAAGGAGAGGTAGTTGACTTTGAAAAAAGGATGGAAATGGCTATAGTGAATACTTTCTTCCAGAAGAGGCAGGAACATAGGGTGACCTATAAGAGTGGAGGTAGGAGCACACAGGTAGACTACATCTTGTGTAGACGGTGTAACCTGAAGGAGATCAGTGACTGTAAAGTAGTGGTAGGTGAGAGTGTAGCCAAACGGCATAGGATGGTGGTGTGTAGGATGACTCTGGTGGTGAGGAAGATGAAGACAACAAAGACAGAGCAGGGGACAAAATGGTGGAAGCTGAAAAAGGAAGAGCATTGCATGACTTTTAGGAAGGAGTTAAGACAGGCTCTGGGTGGTCAGGAGGTACTTCCAGATGACTGGACAACTACAGCTAATGTGATCAGGGAGACAGGTAGGAGAGTACTTGGTGTGTCATCTGGAAGAAAAGTAGATAAGGAGACTTGGTAGTGGAATGAAGAGGTACAGGAATGTATACAGAGAAAGAGGTTAGCTAAGAAAAAGTGGGACACTGAGAGGACTGAGGAGAGTAGACAGGAGTACAGGGAGATGCAGCGTAAGGTGAAGGTAGAGGTAGCAAAGGCCAAAAAAGGGGCTTATGACGATTTGTATGCTAGGTTGGACAGTAACGAGGGAGATACTGATCTATACAGGTTGGCAAGACAGAGAGACAGAGATGGGAAGGACGTGCAGCAGGTTAGGGTGATTAAGGATAGGGATGGAAGTCTATTGACAGGTGCCAGTAGTGTGATGGGAAGATGGAAAGAGTACTTTGAAGAGTTGATGAACGTGGAAAATGAGGGAGAACACAGACTAGACATAGGTGACTGTTGTAGACCAGGAAGTAGCAAAGATTAGTCAGGATGAAGTGAGGAGAGTATTGAAGAGGATGAAGACTGGAAAGACAGTCGGTCCTGATGATATACCTGTTGAGGTTTGGAAGTGTCTGGAAGAGGTGGCAGTAGAGTTTCTTACTGGGTTGTTCAACAGGATCTTAGATAGTGAGAAGATGCCTGAGGAATGGAGGAGAAGTGCGCTGGTGCCCATTTTTAAGAACAAGGGAGATGTGCAGAGTTGTAGCAACTACAGAGGAATAAAGCTGATGAGCCATACAATGAAGTTATGGGAAAGAGTAGTTGAAGCTAGACTAAGGGCAGAAGTGAGCATTTGTGAGCAGCAGTATGGTTTCATGCTAAAAACGAGTTCTTCAGATGCAGTATTTACTTTGAGGATGTTGATAGAGAAGTACAGAGAAGGCCAGACGGAGCTGCATTGTGTTTTTGTAGCTCTGGAGAAAGCTTATGACAGGGTGTCCAGAAAGGAACTGTGGTATTGTATGAGGAAGTCTGGAGTGGTAGAGAAGTACCTTAGAGCGGTGCAGGACATGTATGACGACTGTAGAACAGTGGTGAGGTGTGCTGTAGGTGTGACAGAGGAGTTCAAGGTGGAGGTGGGACTGCATCAGGGATCAGCTCTTAGCCCCTTCTTGTCCGCTATGGTGATGGACAGGCTGACAGACGAGGTTAGACAGGAATCCCCATGGACTATGATGTTTGCAGATGACATTGTGCAGTGAGAGCAGGGAACAGGTGGAGGAGAAGATAGAGAGGTGGAGGTTTGTCCTGGAAAGGAGAGGAATGAAGGTTAGCCACAGTAAGACAGAGTACATGTGTGTGAATGAGAGGGACCCAAGTGGAAGAGTGAGATTACAGGGAGAAGAGATCAAGAAGGTGGAGGATTTTAAATACTTAGGGTCAAGATTCCAGAGCAATGGAGAGTGTGGAAAAGAGGTGAAGACGCATACAGGCAGGATGGTACAGGTGGAGGAAAGTGTCAGGTGCTATGTGTGATAGAAGACTTTCAGCTAAAATGAAAGGAAAGGTGTACAAAATTGTGGTGAGACCAGCGATGTTGTTGGTCTAGAGACAGTGTCCCTGAGGAAAAGACAGGAGACAAAGCTGGAGGTAGCAGAGATGAAGATGCTGAGGTTGTCTTTGGAAGTGACCAAGAAGGATAAGATCAGGATTGAGCGCAACAGAGGGACAGCACGTTAGAGGTTTTGGAGATAAAGTCAGAGAGGCCAGACTGAGATGGTTTGGACATGTCCAGAGGAGAGATAATGAATATATTGGTAGAAGGATGCTGAGTTTTGAACTGCCAGGCAAGAGGCCAATAGGAAGACCAAAGAGGAGGTTTATGGATGTAGTGAAAGAGGACATGGAGGTAGTTGGTATGAGAGAAGAGGATGCAGAAGACAGGGTTAGATGGAGGCAACTGATTCGCTGTGGCGACCCCTGAAGGGAATACCCGAAAGGAAAAGAAGATGATGACAGTCATGTCTGGATGTTTATGTACTTTATTGAGTCATAATGCATGTGTGTGTGAGCAAATGAACTAGGTAGCTTTTTCAATCGGTTCAGCTCCCCCACCTCTCTCGGCTCCTCGTCCCAGGCCCCCCCCTGTCCTGCGGACCGCTCCACTGATGCTCCCTCCTCCTGTGCTTCCTATCCTTCCACCCCTGCCACTCCTCCCAAGCCCACTTTAAGTGCTTCGAAGCTCAGTGGCCCCACCTCATCCACTGGACTTCCAACCTCGCCACGACCTACTGCTCCCACCACAACCAAGACCGTCATCACCGCAGACCTCATGACGACAACGCTGCAGAGGCTCCGTCCCTACGAGGCGGCTGGACCGCATAAGGTCTCCCCAAGACTCCTCCTTCGGAACTAGGGGGCCCCCTGCAGCGATTGTTCAACCTCAGTCTGCGGCTGGGGAGGGTCCCGTCACTGTGGAAGACCTCCTGCATCGTCCCTGTACCCAAGAAGGGACGCCCTACTGAGCTCAACGATCACCGACCGGTCGCTCTTACCTCCCACATAATGAAGTCCGTAGAGCGACTGGTCCTGGAGCTCATGCGTCCACAGGTGCAAGGTGCCTTGGACCCTCTCCAGTTTGCCTATCAGGCCAAGGTTGGGTTTGATGATGCTGTCTTGTACCTCCTCCACCGTGTGCTCTCCTACCTGTACGCCGGGGGCTGTGTCGTCAGGGTGCTCTTCTTTGACTTTTCGAGGGCCTTCAACACCATCCAGCCCCGACTCCTGCAGGATAAACTGACCTCCATGGCTGTGGACCCCTACCTCATGAGCTGGATCACGGACTACCTAATGGACAGACCCCAGTATGTCCGTATGGGGGACTGTTTGTCTTCTATGGTGACCAGCAGCATGGTGGCGCCACAAGTGACTGTGCTCTCCCCCATTCTCTTTACCCTCTACACATCGGACTTCAAGCACAACTTGGATACATGCCACATACAGAAGTACTCTGATGACACTGCGATTGTGGCATGTATCCGGCAGGGTGATGAAGGGGAGTACAGCACATTGGTGGCTGACTTTGTGGAGTGGTGCCAACAGAACCGGCTCCAGCTCCATGTCTCTTAGATGAAGGGGATGGTGCTGGATTTCCGGCGGGCACCCCCCTCTCCACAGCCAGTGATCATCAAGGGCAGTGAGGTGGAGGTGGTAGGTAACTATAAGTACCTGGGACTGCAGCTAGAGGGTAGACTGGACTGGTCACTCAACTCGGACTGTGTGTACAAGAAGGGGCAGAGCAGGATGTACTTCCTGAGGAGGCTGGCCTTCTTCAACATCTGTCCTAAGCTTCTTCTCATGTTCTATCAGTCCGTAGTCTCCAATGTGCTGTCATACGCCATTGTGTGTTAGGGTGGCGGGGACAGGAAAAGAGATATGGACCGTCTGAACAGACTCATCTGCAGAGCAGGCTCAGTGGTTGGGCTGAGCCTGGACTCTGTGGAGAAGCTTCTGGAGAGCCGGACCATGTCCAAAGTCGGGGCTATTGTGAACAACACCAGCCACCCCCTACACACCAACGTCTCCCAGCAGAGACACACCTTCAGTGGCAGAATGCTGTCACACAGCGCCTCCACAGAGAGGCTGGGGGGAGGGGGGGTGGCGAGGTCAGTACGTGGTTGAATGGAGGGGGGGAGATGGGATGTCAGCCTGTGCTGCAGTGTAGTGGGGCCAAGGTGTTGTGAAAATGTTGTGATATTAGATAGTGACATGCCTTACATTGTAGGATGTGTGTACCTTATCCAGAATGTGGGCCTACTGCTAATTTTCAATTGCACTTTTTTTTTTGCTATTTTATTTTACTTAATTTTATTGTTTATATTTTAGTTTTAGTTTGGTATATGACCTGTTGGTGCTGCATGTGTCTGTTAGTGTGGTTTATATTTTGTGGTATGTTCTGTGGTGTCAGTGTTTCTTTTTCTCCTTGTGTTTGTACAGTGTTTGTTCATTATGTAACGCTTGAGCAGTGGATGTGTGCAATTTCCTCCAGGATTTATAATCTATCTATCTATCTATCTATCTATCTATCTATCTATCTATCTATCTATCTATCTATCTATCTATCTATCTTTCAACATGGCGCCGTGCTAAGTGGCAACTGTTACAGTAGCTCCCGTGTGTTTCTTTGTTCTTGTATCCTTGCTCTTTCAATTTTGTCCTTTCACCTTTGTTTTTTCAACCTGTCATTGCCAACCAGACTGGTAACGACTTTCTTATCCTTTTAAAACTTTTTCTGGACATATCCCTGACAATTTTGTTAGCGTGGTACCCATAGCAACCGGAGAGTGCATTGTTTACACCGCGACCAGCTGATCGTGAGCGCCCAGCTGGGCCGCTGCCCGGAGTGAGGCCAGACATCCCGGAGGAGCTGAGGAGAAGGCGTCGGGGCCGCAGAGGTGGGGCGAAGCTGAAGTCGAAGAAGATGAGGTTTCATCCAGCATTATTACGGGGAACGTGAGGTCTCTGGGGAGTAAGGCGGACGAGCTCGCCGCGCTGGTTAAAACCCAGCTGGAGTATCGTCAGTGTAGCGTGATGTGTTTCACGGAGACATGGCTGCACTCGCACATCCCGGACAACAGCGTGGCGGTACCTGGCTTCAGTGTTGTTCGCGCGGACAGAGACGTTATTAGCAGTGGCAAGAAGAAGGGAGGAGGGATTGCACTGTATATCAGTTAGAAGTGGTGCAATCCGGGACACTTGCACGTGAAGGAACGTCTCTGCAGCCCGGACATTGAGCTGCTTGCTGTGGGAATGCGGCCATATTACCTGCCTCGGGAGTTCACGTCGGCCGTTATAATTACAACCTATGTCCCCCCATCAGCTGACGTACCAACGGCATGTGACATCATCACCTCCACTGTCGCCAGGGTGCAGTACCCAGCACCCGAACGCCTTCACAGTGATCTCAGGTGATTTCAACCATGTCACCCTGGACCGATTGCTGCCCACATTCCATCAATATGTGGACTGTCCCAACAGGAACAATAAGTCTTTGGACCTGCTGTATGCTACACCAGGGATGCATACCCCACGACAGCCCTTCCTCCCCTGGGCAGATCAGACCACAACTTGGTCCTGCTAAACCCAAAGTATGTCCCGCTGGTCAGGAGGCAGTCTGTCCACACCAAGACGGTCCGGAAGTGGTCTCAGGAGGCTGCTGAGGCACTGCAGGACTGCTTTGACACCACTAACTGGGATGTGCTCTTTAGGCCACAAAGGGAGGACATCAACACCTGACGGACTGCATCACAGAATACATTAGGTTCTGTGACCACACCACTGTGCCAACCCGGACTACGCTGCTTCCCCAACAACAAGCCATGGGTTACAAGTGACCTGAAGGAGCTCCTAAATAAGAGGAGGGCTTTCAGGTCTGGTGACCATACCTGTCAACCAGTACATTTTTGCCATACAAAGTACGGTTTTTATGCATTTTAAGACATGTACGGCGTAGAAGAAAATTTGTATGGAAAAATGCAAATTTGCAATCCAGTATGCACCGAATATCAGGAAACGGCATATCAAACGAGTTTGCTGCGGTAGCCTCCATTCCGTATCATTTTTTCGTCGCAAATGAAAAGAGCGGTTTGATGCTACTGTGTGCATGCGTGTGCTGCCTTGGTATTTCCCATTGCATCATTCAGATCACGTGTGAACAGAGCGAAAGCACAGTACAACGTAGTCAGTCAGTCATCTTCAGATTACCACTGCTATATCCGCTGCAGCGGGAGCATATCTAGGCAGCATAGGGAGTGAGGCGGGGCACGACGCCAGTGCACGGGGCATGACGCCAGTGCACGGGGCATGACGCCAGTGCACAGGGCATGACTCCAGTGCCCCGCGGAGCCACACACAAAGACATACAACCGTGCATACACGGGCAATTTGGAAGCGCATGCTTTTGGAGGTGGGAGGAAGCCGGAGAACCCGGAGAGAACCCACGCAGACATTGGGAGAGCATGCGAACTCCGCACAGAGTGGGACTCAAACCGGGGTCCGCCGTGTTGTGACGCGGCAGCGCTAAACACTGCGCCACCGTGCCGCCCAGTACAATGTAGTTTTAAACTTTTTTTGGATACAATCATCAAGTCGTGATGTCCGAACCTGAATTAAAATGCTGTAAGTTAAATGGAAGAGGCAAACATCACAAAGAGTGGGAGCAAGTGTCAGGACGATACGAGGGATTGATACAAGCTTCGAAGAAAGGTGTGGAATATTCGTATTGTGTTGCTTGCAAAAAAGACGTGAAAATAGCTGCCTCCGCTTTCTATGATTTAAAGATGCATTTTGATACAAAGAGCCACGCCAAAAACGTAGACGTCTCAAAAACCTATCAATCAATGGATGTTCATTTTACTCCCAAAAAAGAACCAGAAGATTCCTCAACAACTTGTGAAAAACATGTTTCCCAATCACAAGGCTGCACAGGTTTGTATTTTTCTGTCCCTGTTTGATATTTAAATTACAAGCATCATTGATATTTAAGTTTGGTTTACAAAAATAAATATGCTAACGATTCTTTTTTTCGAAATATCTGTTCTTATTTAAAAATTTAAATTACAAGCATTATTAATGGATATTTTAGTTTAGTTAAATAAAAATTGTTCCAGATTTTTTTTTTCTTCGAAATATTTGTTTATAACTTTGTACAGTACAATGAGCCTGGTAAAAATAGTCTAATATAAATTTGTATTAATTCATGTTTTTTTTTAACATGTTTCAGGAATTTGCCTGCAAGAGAACCAAGACCACCATGATAGTCAAAGGTTGCCTTGCACCTGCCTTCACTGATCCAGTCCTTAAAAAGTGCAGAACACAGCCTTTCACACTGATGATGGAAGAAAGTAACAATCGAAACTGCAACAAATGACTTGTTATTCTGGCTCGTTTCGTTGATGGGGAAGCTGTTGTGACCAGGCTCCTTGATCTTCCAGCCCTCAAGTCAGGAACTGCTCAGCAATTTTCCAAGTTGTGGAAGATTATGTCACAAGCAACAACATTCCATGGAGCAACATTGTAGGATTTGCGAGGGACAACTGCAACACCATGGTGGGCTCAAAGGATTCTTTCTTAACAAGACTGAAGCAGAAAAATCCTAATATATTTAGTATTTGCCATCTATGAAGCCTGTGTGTAAAAGATGGCGTTAAAGCAGCTACCATTTAAGGTGGACGACTTGTTGGTAGACATTTTTTATTTTTTCCATCGCAGTTCTAAAAGAATCGAGGAATTCAAGGAATTTCAAGAATTTGCAGAGGTTGATGTGGAAATTTTTTTCTAAAACATTGTCCTACTAGATGGCTCTCCCTTGAAAAAGTGGTTGCCAGGACTATAAACCAACTTCCTGCCCTGAAAAGCTACTTTGCCAGCCACAAGGATGTTGAGAAAGCAGGCAAAGTAAAGACCATCAATGAGAGGCTGCAAGACCCAATGACTGATTTGGTGCTGCACTGTCCTTTGTCCTTCCCCAAATGAACAAATTCAATGTAATTTTCCAGGCAGAGAAATGTGTGATAGGAGACTTAATGACAGAAATGGACAGACTCCTCCGTGTTTTCTTGGTCAAGTTTGTGCAAATGCCCCACATCAAGGGCTGCACAAAGTTGACAGATGTGGACTTCACAAACAGAGATATACAGCATTCAGATGACAGGCTTGCAGTGGGAATAGCTGTCAGGTCCCTCCTAGCTGACTGTGGCCCTGTCCACACGATGAAGTATTATTTTGAAAACGCAACTTTTTGAAACCGCATCGAAAACAGTTCGCGTCCACACGACAGCGTGTTTAAAAAAATCTCCGTCCACACGTAAACGCATCAGTGCATTTTCGAAGTCGGCTATAAGCATGCCAAACCATGTTGTGGCAGTATTGAGTCAAATTTTATCCAATAGGAATCCTCCGTGTTTTGTTGTCACAAAACGCCTGCAAGAATGCTGCCATCAACAAGGTTCGTACATCCATCATGTTAGTACACACAGGCCCATAAATATGACGTCACAGCGGTTTTTGTCGCAGGCAAGATGTCAGCATTTTAAAAAAGTTGCGGATACACCATCCACACGACAACGCAGACCCAGCATTTTTTTAAAAATCCACCTAGGCCAGCGTTTTCTGCGTTATCAGGTAGACAGAAGGTGTAAACGCAACAAAAAAGTTGCGTTTTCAAAAGGTTCCGGCATCATGTGTTATTTTGTATTTTAGAAGGAAAAATACAACGGTTTGTAAGGCCATGGAGCCTTGGAGGTTGACAGGTATGGGTGACCAAGGGGAATTGAAAAGGGTGCCGCACGAGGTCCAAGACAAACTGAGGGAGTGTAAGGAGACCTACAGGAGGAAGCTGGAGGCCAAACTCCAGCAGAACAACAGGGATGTGTGGTTGGGAATGAAGAAGATCACAGGGAGCTCAGGGAGACAAAGACAACCATCAGGCGGTCTAGATAGAGCCAACGTGCTGAATATTTTCTTCAACAGGTTCAGTTCGCAACCATCTGCCTCCCCCTCACATTCCGACCCCCATGCTACCCCTTCATTCCATCACTCCTCTCTCCCTCCCTGTTGGTGGGCAGTCCTGGGCATCACCTCCCCACCACCACCACCTCCTTCATGAAACCAACACCCTACCCCACCAGCACCCTCCCCCACATGACATTGACTATGGGCCAGGTCAGGAGACAGCTGGAGAGACTTCACTAGAGGAACACTGTCGTACCTGATGGTATTAGCTCCAGAATTCTGAAGACCTGTCCACCCCAACTGTCTCCAGTCATCACACACCTCTACAACCTGAGCCTGAGCCAGGAGAGAATCCCGCTGTTGTGGAAAACATCATGCTTTGTCCCTGTCCTAAGAAATTGGCCCCATCAGAGTTGAATGACTACTGTCCACAGTTGCCCTCACGTCCCACCTGATGAAGGCACTGGAGAGGCTGGTCTTGGCCAGCTTGAGGCCTCAGGTGAGGGAGCTGCTAGACTCGCTACAGTTTGCGTATCAGCCCCAATTGGGAGTTGATGACGCCGTCATCTACCTCCTGCAGTGAGCCCATTTGCATCCGGATGGTGGAGGAAGCATTGTGAGAATAACCTTCTCTGATTTCTCCACTGCTTTTAACACCATTCAGCCAAGGCTGCTGGGTGAAAAGCTGCGGGGGATTGGTGTCGACACCTCCACCATCTCCTTGATCAAGGACTACCTGACAGATAGGCCACAGTTTGTCCGTCTGGGCAGTGTTCTGTCTGATGAGGTGGTCAGCGATACAGGAGTCCCTCAGGGGACTGTGCTGTCCCCCTTCCTCTTCACACTGTACACAAATGATTTTCAGTACAACTCCGAGTCATGCCACCTACAAAAGTTCTCGGATGACTTGGCAGTTGTCGGGTGTATAAGTGAGGGGAGGAAGGGGGAGTACAGGGCTGTGGTGAACGACTTTGTGGAGTGGGCTGGAGCCAATCACCTGAGGCTGAATGTTAGCAAGACCAGAGAGATGGTGATCGATTTCAGGAAGAAGGGGAGCACGTCACAACCGATCCATATCCGAGGAGAGGCTGTAGAAGAGGTAGAGGACTACAAGTACCTGGGTGTGAAGATCAGTAACAGACTGGACTGGAATTCTAACGTCGATGCAGTCTACAAGAAGGGGATGAGCAGACTCTATTTCTTGAGGAAGCTGAGATCCTTCAATGTATGCAGCAAGATGTTGGAGATCTTCTACCAGTCTGTTGTGGCCATCGTACTTTTCTTTGCCATGGTCTGCTGGGGGAGCATTATCAGAGCCAACAATACCAGCAGACTTAATAAGTTAATAAAGAAGGTCTGGCTCTGTGATTGGCTGCAGTCTGGACACTGTGGAGGCCGTGGTGGAGAGGAGGACTCTTAACAAACGTTTATCCATCATGGATAACCCCGCTCACCCTCTCCACCACACACTGGACAGACAGTGGAGCTCGTTCTCCAATGGACAGCTCTGCTGCCGAACAGAAAGGTACAGGAAGTCATTCCTGCCACAAGCCATTGTGCTTCACAACAGCTCGAAAATATCAGCTAGAGTCCCACCACCAGTCTAATGTTTAGACATGGCTTCACTAGGTCCTGTGTATGGCCACAGAGTGCCACACTTATTTATGACTATGATTATTTTGAGTTGTTCCTCCTGTTTGTCCTCCTTTTTTCCTATTTACTGTCATGTCTTCGGACAATTAAGCTTTCCTTCGTTTTCTTTTCTAACATGTCATTTCATCCCAGATCCTGTCTCATCTGCAATCACTTCATTCTCTGCACCTGCCGACTCTCCACACACCTGCTGCCACTCCCCAATGTGTCTCCACACTTCAAAAGCCAGCTCAGCCTTCCACTCTCTGCCAGATTGTTTAGTGTTCGCCCTGACTCTCCAGCCTTTGATTCCTGCAGGTTATTCTGATTCCTGTTCCTGACCCAGCCTGTTTCCCGGACCCTGCCTTTCGTTGACCCCTTTTGGATTTGTCTGCCTGGTTAGTTGGAATGCCTTTTGGTGTATGAACTGCCTGATTTGGATTTTCCTGTTTGCTTGCCGTCTGCCTGACTCATCTGCTGTTTGGACTGCTTACCTGGTACCTGACCCCTGCTTGTCTTATTAAACCTGTTTTTGGACTTCACCATCCTGACTCACTGTCATGCTTTTGGGTTCTCACCACCAGTCTTGTTCGAGCCTTGACAATTTACCCTGTTAATTTCTCGTGTGTGTGTGTGTGTGTGTGTGTGTGTGCACACCTCCTCCTCCTCTCCTGTACACACCTGTCTGCAGCAGCTTTTCATCCTGTGACTGTTGTTTCATTGTTTCTACTGAGTGGTAACACATCTGACTCTTGCTTGCTCCTTTTGAAAGTTTTTCTTTGCCTCTTGTTCACCAGTTATTGAACTTGGTTTGTGCCATGGAGTCCCACCTATCTTGCCCTGGAGATCTGTGTATTCAGTCTGGCCATCTATAAAGACACCTGACTCGGATATAGGTGTTATGTTTGGGTTCGAACCAGTTTGTGAAATATAACAAGCTTGTTATCATTCCAGTGCATATTAAGGATGTTAAATTCATTTAGTGTTTATCAAATCATATCTGTGACAAATTCTCTTGATTTCAACATTGCTGCAAAGCTTTAATTCCTCATTGTGATAATTTTTTTTAAAATTTAATTTTATATACTGTTTTCCCCCAGGGGAAATTAAGAAAGCAAGCTCTAGTTAGTGGTTCGAACGCATGCATACGTATTAGTGAGTACAGGCTCCTGTAGCACACACGCATACACAAGGGGGCCAAGGGGAGGTAGCGTAGCGGGCAGCCCCTTTGTGGAGCACCCAAAATGAGCAATTTGGGGCACTTTCTTAATTCCTAATTGTGATTATTTCAGTAGAATTCCATTCACTTTCACAAACACCAATATTTTCACAAAATAGATGATAAAAAAGTCAGTTAAAAAAACTTGAAAGAACTGGCCTTGTTTTTTATGAGAATGTGGGAATTTATTGGGATCACCATAAGCCATGCAGAACGCCAGCTTCTTAGCTTTAAAGTCATGAACATCTGACACTAAGATGCTTACAAGACATCAACAGACATGTAAGGACATCAAAATATCATGTATAAACTCACAAATATGTCCAATGTTCCTAATCTTGAGTTATAACACCACAAAGTTCACAAGTCTGTCCGTGTGTTTTGATTTAAGTGATCGGTCTGCTGGACTGCGTGACCTCTCTTCATCTTCAGCTGCGTTTGAAAGTAATGAGGAGGCTGTGCCAAATGGCAGAGACTTAATTTTTAACAGAAATAATATCCTCCAGTCTACTGCAGCAGAATTCATCTGTTTTGAAACATCTCTAGATACTGGATGCCGGAGCTGCTAAAATCTGATGCTCAGTTTGAATTATTTATACAGTAACTGTGAAAAACATGTCTCCAGACTCTTTATTAGAGGGTTTCTTCTACTGCTGCTTGCAGGCTTCGATGAATGCCCTCTGATGTGTTTTTTTTTCCAGCAATATATTCATTCTTCAACCAGTGAGTCCTGGCATTCATTTATATTGCCTGACAGAATACTGTTACAAAGTAATTGTGAAGTGATAATGATGAGTGCTATGGTTGCTTCAGGGCTGTGTTTTATTTGAAAAACAAAATGTACTCATTTGCGGAAGGTTATTATAAGCATTATTATTATTCCGCCGCAGTGTTGGGCAATGATCAGTCACAGGGCTGTTATTTTCCAGACACACAAGGAGGTGACCTCATCATAGACAAAACTCTCCACTCGGTTATCAGAAACCACTTTTTCATGCATTTCCACTATCCTGTGACTAATCATATTACTGTGTTCAGAATATTTTGCTTGTGATTCTGCCAACTCTTACATACACGCCTCTGTTTCTTTTGCCAGATTTAAACTTTCTGAACCACATTCTGTATACAGAAAGAGAAATGATTGTAGAATAATAACTTGTTCACGGCACGGTGGCGCAGTGGGTAGCGCTGTCGCCTCACAACACACCAGGACCGGGTTCGAGTCCCGCTCTCTGTGGAGTTTGCATGCTCTCTCCGTGTCTGCGTGGGTTCTCCGGCTTCCTCCCACCTCCAACAACATGCACTTCAGATTGATTGGTCTGTCCCAAATTGCCCGTAGGAGTGCCTATGTGTGTGCATGGTTGTTTGTCTTTGTGTGTGGCTCTGCGGCGCACTGGCGTAGTGTCTGGAGTGTCCCCCGCCTCACGCCCTATGCCAGCTGGGACAGGCTCCAGCTCCCTGTGACCCGCTACGGCGGATACAGCGGCAGGAAATGGATGGATGGATAACTTGTTCATGAATACAGTAGTTGTTCTGTGTGGAGTTTGTATGTTCTCCCTATGTCTGCATGGGTTCTTACTGGGTTCATAATCCAATCATAATTGTCTCGTCTTCAAGACGTAACTATAATCGTCTGGTTTTCAGGAAGATGAATGAATGACTAATTTGGTCAAATAATGGGATAATCTCATAAATTATCATTTAAGCGTTTGCAGTTTAACCCAGCACAGTCACAGACCCTCACAGCAAATTTTTTTAAACTTACCTGTAAACAGTGTCAGTATAAATATTCCAGCCATTCAATGGTATTTTTTAATGAGTATAAATCCACTTCAACACTTTTTAAGAACGACATCTGAATATTATCAGTAAATATTAATGTCATTGTACAAATCGGAAACAAATTCTGCATCCATATGGGGATGAATCACAAGACATATTTGTTAAAAATGAGTCAAAATTGTCATTCCTGTTACGTTCAGTTTCTGAATTGGAACTTTACATAATGGCATCACTTTGACATCATCAGGTTTATTTTCTGAGACCCAGGGACACGAAACATTACAGCTCCACATGAGACACAAATGATCATTATTCACCATCGGTTTCCTTTATCATCACTAATCACAAGTTCTCTCTGCTTCACATTCAATCACAACCACTGTCCAAGCCAGATCCTTTCCTTCGCTGATTTAACCACGAATGCTGGAATGGTTCCAATAAGATCCCCCAATCATGAGGGTCATCCACATGTAGAACTCCATTCCTCACTGTCTTCAGATGTGGCGCCACCCCGGGGAGTCCTCCTCTGATTGGAAACACATCATTTGTCAGATGCCTTATTTGATGATCTACTTCCTGTTTGGGGTCTGAGATACTAAGTTTGTTTCTTCTTAAAAAAAAGTGATTATGATCTACTAACGTGACAAATCACTTCAAGACTGTAGTTAATAATATATGCCACTCCTGCCTGTAGTTGATTTCCTACACAAAGGTTAAGCTATTCCAGAAGTTTCATTCTAATTACTGTACATTAATTTCACTTGACGGTATTTCATGAATCTAATATAAAGTGGCCCTATTTTATTTTTATCACTGTCTTCACATTCACATCAACTCAAAATAAAACTCAAAGACAGCACAGTACAGCTTTTCCTCTTTAAAATATTTTTCTCTTACCTTGAAAAAGTGATGAGGTGGGCTATTAACTGGAAACAGATTTCCATCCACGGATTTGGTGATATAACAGAACCTGGCAGGAGAGCATGATACTCTGTCCAAGTGCAAAAAACAACACTAGGCACAGTGGAGAAAGGCATGACGGCCTGTGTATCAGATCTCTTTATGTCTACATGATTTTTTTAATCTACATATGTCAACACGCTGCATTTCCACATCTGGGCCCACCATCATTAGCACTGAAGAGCCTGAGACATGTTTGGGTAAAGTTTGTTTGACTCTCGGATCACGGGCCAACAGTTGACAATAACCCTGTGCAGATTCAGACACCATATTTGGCTCAGCAAGAATAGACCTAAATACCTCATCAACACTCCTCATTATTCAAGTGCCAAATGAGTTCACTTCAAACCCGACCTATTCATCATTAGAGCTTTAGAGGAACAATTGAGCTGCAACACACTTCTCATGTAATCCTGGACTGGCTTCAGATGCTCCGGATGACATCTCAAATGAGGCCATCAATTACACATCATAACTGTGAAGTTGTTGTTGGTCTTCTTCATTTGGGAGACAAAAGGCCTCACCGTGGGTTTTATTGGTTTATAGTCATTACAAGTATGTGTTTAAGATTCTCACTTTCAAACTGACTTACTCGGGATGTGGGATGAAGACCAGAGTTTGTCACATGCATCTCAGCGCTGTCTTTGTTTTCTGGGTTGGACTTGGATCCACTGAAATGATCAGGGCCAACTTAATTAACAAGAGGACAAGGGTGTAAAAAAACAGGGGCCATGATAGATTTCGGAAGTATTTTGATGAAGTATAAATACAAGGGTTCAGCAGGTCACCTTAATCAGTTATGAAAGCAAACACATCCATCAGACTTAATTAACTTAAGAAATTTGGCTCCCTTTGAATCAAAAAGGTTGGCTGATTGGTTTACAATGGTTCAGTTCCTGACCAACTTTTGAGGGCATTAATGAGGAACTACTTGCTCGCGGCACATGAGGAAATGTTTTATTCAATTCGTGAAATCAGCTCATCTGAGCTGCATTCCTTTACGGGGATGCTTTGTTGTTGTAGAAAACTGTAAATCCAGTATGGACTTTATTTGACGTGAATAAATCGTCTCCGCTGCCGGCATCACAGGTCACAGGCGACGTATAACACAGCATTGCCATAGAACATATGTGTTAAACTCAAGGCCCAAGAGTTATTTAACATTAAGGAATAGTTAGATTTACTTTATATTACATTGAGTTACATTTAGTTACATTTATAAGTTACATCTGGCCCTTTGAGGACAGCAATGATGCTGATCCAGCCCATGGTGAACATGTTTGACACCCCTGCCACAGAATTTAATCAGACAGCAGTGGTTCAGAGTCGTTAGCAGTCGTGACCCTGGGTCTCACATTTTTTCCACATAAGTCCGGGTTCACATGGGTTGCAAGGTGGAGCACATAACCAGAGAGCTGACCAACTGCATGATTTATACATTCTGACTGCCCCCAGCTGTTACAATTGCCAGAGCCTAGGCTAGGACTGCATAACTGAAAAGGCCTGTGAGACAATACAACAAACATCCACAAAATCAGGATTGATAGAAATCAGAGAGATTGACAGAAGCAGTTCCAACAAGTAAAACTTGCTTAACCAGTAAGGTGAGAAGGAAATAGCAATGTAAAAATGTTGGTAACGAAAATGTTCAACAATACAGAGCATCCCTTTCTGACACGTTTGGACAAAACAGCCTCTTTGCCCTAATAAACCATCAGTTTAAACACTGCAAAAAAATACAACTTCCTTGCCAAGGCCTGCAAGTGAAGCCTCCCTGTTTCAAAATACTGTTTTCTTGCCTTTAGCGAGAAACCAAGCTGTCTGGTGCAAAGTGTAGAAGAGATGTAGTGACTTATTGTGGAAGGGAGGGGACATAGGGAGCACACTGGGAGTTCACAGGGAAAGGAAGCAATACTATTCTGGTGCCCCCACTTGAGCAGGTCTCTGGATGCACATCGACTGAGTCATGGGAACTGCAGCAATAATTTGACACCTGTTGATCAAACAAACCTGTAGACAGACTGCACACAGAGCAGCTGAGCGAAAACACTGCTTTCACAGATCAAGCTTTCATGCGTTCCAGAGGGACTGTTACTGTTACTTGTATTGTTTATAGCAGTTATTCCAAAGTTTGGACTGGCATTGATGGCATTTATGTATTAAGAATTATTCGTTATATGATGTGGCACCATTGTAACAAGCGTGGACTTGTTCTACAGGAAAATGAACTGACCGAAATCCATGATTAGGCCATGCAACCTGCAAACAGACTATATATACAGGTACACACACACACACACACACACACACACACACACACATACATACACAAACACACACTAGCGTGAACCCGTGGAAATTCCACGATAAAACAATAAAATCACACTTGTTTTTTTTTCTTTTCTTTGCCATCACAAGAAAACAAACCCCTGTGTCCGACGAAGCCGTAACGGTTCCATGTGTGGGATGGACAAACGCGAAGACGAATGAAATAGGTGTGGTTTGGACCCAAATGCAGTACACAGGCGCACAGGAAGAGTTGGTAATGACCTTTATTTTCACGAAGAAGACGAGCAGGACGCTTTGCGTTCTGGAGAGCCGGCTGCACGTGCTGTGAGGCCGACGAGGAGTGAGCTGAAGAGAGGTCGGAGACAGGCGGGGGGGTTGTAGCCAAGTGAGCTGTCTGCGAAGACAGAGGTACTGTTGGGGAGCAGGCAAGAGAGGAGACGAGGCCAGGTGGAGGAGTCAAAACCAGACGAGCAGGCAGATACCAGAGAAGCTGAGGCAGAGCACGAGGTCAGGGACAGAAGGCAGGTGAGTTTACCGGGAGGTAGACGAAGATGGCACGTCAGGAACAGGCACCGACACCGGGAGATCAGACAGGGAATGAACGCTGGAAAGTCTCGCATGACGCTGAAGAACAATCTGGCAAGGACTGAAGGTGCTGGAGAGACTATATGCAGGCCTGATTGCAGTCATCTGCTGCAGTTGAGCAGAGTGGGCTGGTGCAGTAGGCGTGGCCGGCAGGTAGAGTGGAGCAGAGGGAGGGAGAGTGGAAAAATACTGCAGCAGTGTGAGCCGGCAGAGGAGCCGGGTGGGCGGAAGGGGCCCGGTGGAGGGCTAGAATTCTTCAGAGGCCTCCGTCCCAGTACCCTCGTCCACCGAGAGAGAACTGTCCCCCTCCGAGACTGATCTGACGTCATCCCCTTCAGATGCAGATGCCACAGATGCAGGAGGAGACTGAGTGTTGGCTATGGGACCCCCTCGTTCCGAGACTGTGTTTGAAGGCTGGTCCAGGTGCAGGCGATGAAACTCCTTGATGAGTCTTGCATCCAGGATCTGACGGGCCGGAACCCATGACCGTTCTTCTGGATCGTACTCCTCCCAGTCGACGAGGTATTGTAGGCCTCTCCCATGGCGACGAGAGCGCAGCAGGCGGTACACTGTGTAAGTAGGAGCCCCGTCTATGAAGCAAGGAGGCGGAGGTGGCTGGGAGGCAGGTTGCGGAGGACTCTCCAGGAACGGCTTGATCCTGGAGACATGGAAGGTTGGATGAATCCGCATGGTGTGGGGCAACTTGAGCCGAACAGCCACAGGCTTTACTACTTTCTGAATGAGGAACGGCCCAATAAACTTGGGAGCCAATTTCTTTGACCCCTTCCTAAGAGGAAGGTCTCGGGTTGACAGCCACACTTTCTGTCCCACCTGGTAGGGGGGAGCCTGGGAGTGATGGCGGTTGGCGGCCGTCGAGAACCGGTCAGTGGCTCGTAGGAGAGCCGTCCGAGCCTGCGTCCAGGTCCGCGGCAACAGCGAATGAAGGCCTCCACAGAGGGGCAGAGAGTCTCTTTCTCCTGCACAGGAAACAAGGGAGGTTGGTAGCCATAGGCGCACTGAAATGGGGATAGGCCGGTGGCAGAGCTGATGAGGGTGTTGTGGGCGTATTCCACCCACAGCAGTTGAGTGGACCAGGAGGCAGGGTGCTTGGAAGCCATGCAGCGGAGCGCCGTCTCCATTTCCTTGTTCATCCTCTTGGACAGGCTGTTGGATTGAGGATGAAACCCGGAGGACAGGCTGGTGGAGGCTCCCAGGAGGCGGCAGAATTCTCTCCAGAAAGCAGAGGTGAACTGGGGGCCTCGGTCTGAGACCACGTCGGATGGGAGGCTGTGGAGCTGGAACACATGCTGCAGGACCAGTTCAGCTGTTTCTTTGGCTGAGGGGAGCTTGGCCAGGGGCATGAAATGAGCCATCTTGGTGAACCGGTCCACTACTGTCAGGATGGTGGTGTTAACTCCTGACAGTGGCAGCCCGGTGACAAAGTCTAAAGAGATGTGGGACCAGGGTCGGTGGGGCACAGGCAGAGGGTGCAGGTACCCGGCGGGAGCCCGGCGCGGAGCCTTGTTCTGATTGCACACTGGGCATGCGTTCATGTCATCATCCATGGAGGCCCACCAGAATCGCCGCTGCAGAACCCCCTTGGTGTGGAGTATTCCGGGATGACAGGTGAGTGGAGAAGCGTGGGCCCACTGCAGAACCTCAGACCTTAGCTGCTGGGGAACGAATAGGTGGTCCTGGGGGCAGGAGCTGGGCCCCGGCTGGTCCTCCAATGCAGCTCTCACCCGCTCCTCCACCTCCCAGGTGAGAGCGGCCACCAGATGAGAAGCGGGAAGGATGTTGTCAGGACTGGAGGGGGCCTCCTCCCCGACCATGAATTGTCGGGACAGGGCGTCAGGTTTTACGTTGCGGGAGCCTGGCCGGTAGGTGACGGTAAAACTGAATCTGGCGAAGAACAGAGCCCACCGGGCCTGACGGGAGTTCAGTCCCTTGGCTGAGCGGATGTACTCCAGATTCTTGTGGTCGGTCCAGACGAGGAAGGGGGTCTTGGTTCCCTCCAACCAGTGGCGCCACTCCGCCAGAGCCAGCTTCAACGCCAAAAGTTCTCGGTTCCCGATGTCATAATTCATCTCCGCTGGGGACAGACGCCTGGAGAAGAAGGCACAAAGGTGTAATTTCTGGTCCTTGGCAGAACGCTGAGAGAGCACGGCCCCTACCCCCGCATCAGAGGCGTCAACTTCCACAACGAACTGTCTCTCGGGGTCAGGGATCAGGAGAATGGGGGCTGAGGTGAAACACTCTTTCAGGAGCTGGAACGCCTCCTCGGTGGCCAAAGTCCAGCGGAAAGGGACCTTGGAGGAGGTGAGGGAGAGAGAGAGAGGTGCTGCCACCGTGTTGTAGCTCCGGATGAACCTTCTGTAGAAGTTGGCGAATCCCAAAAAACGTTGCAGCTGCTTGTGAGAGTCAGGGACAGGCCAGGAGGTGACTGCCAAGACTTTTGTGGGGTCCATCTCCATGCGGTCCCGGCCAATGATGTAGCCCAGGAAGGAGACAGAGGAGGCATGGAACTCGCATTTCTCGGCCTTGACAAACAGGGAGATGGGGGCAGTCTGATGGGTGACAGTTCCCAGCAGATGACCGTCCAGAACCCTGGCCGGCATGGGACGAGGGAGAGGATCTCAGTTGATGTCCAGTTGACCGGCGAGTTCCTCGTCCATCAGGTTGACGTCTGCCCCAGAGTCGATGAAGGTGGCGAGAGTGTGGGACCCCCTACCAACAGGAACTGGACGTGAAACAGAGGTTGTGGGCTATGGGAAGAGTTCTGGGAGAATGCAGAATGCCTCCTTCTACTGCTGAGCCCTCCCCTTTGCTGGACACCGGGAGACAAAATGGCCGGCTTGGCCACAGTAGAGGCAAAGATTTCCCCGGTGTCGTCGTTCTCGTTCTTCCGGCGTAAGGCTGGTTCGCCCCACCTGCATGGGCTCCACCCGTGCATAGGTTCAGAAGGGGGGACAGGAGTGGCTGGGACCCTATGTGAACGGGCAGAAGGCCGGTGATCACCTCTCTCACGGCGTTGTTCCCTCCTCCTCGCCTGTATCCGCCTGTCCAGCCTCGTTGTCAGCTCAATGAGTCCGTCCAGGGAATGGGGGAGGTCGAAGGGAACCAGCTCATCCTTCACGTAAGGAGCCAGCCCATTTAGGAAGGCGTCACATTGCGCAGCAGCATTCCAGTCACTGAGACCAGCCCGGGTTCTGAAGTCTATGGCGTAATCAGAAACTGTCCGATCCCCCTGCCTCTGACTCATGAGTTCCCCTGCTACATCAGGACCCAGGGAAATGGGTCCGAACACCTTGTGAAGCTCCTCAGAGAAGGCTTGGAACATGGCACAGGCGGGCGTGCCTCTCTCCCACTCTGCTGTCCCCCACAGGCGTGCTCTACCAGTGAGGTGATTGATGGCGAAGGCGACTCTAGCCCCCTCTGTGGCGAAGGTATGGGGTTGCAGGGCAAACAGGATGGAGCAGTTCGTCAAAAAAGGATTGCAACCCTCAGGATCCCCATCGTAGCGCTCTGGCGCCCCCACCCAGGGCCCAGATGTGGAACTTGATGCTGGCCGAGGAGTGGGAACAGGAGGGGCTGGAACTGGGACAGAAGCAGCGTGTTGTGCCATGGAAGCTGCCATCTGCTGTACCTGGGCGGCTAGCGAGGTTAGCGCTCGTTCCAGGGATGATGCTGACTGATGAGCCTCCGCCGCATTGGAGGCTAACAGAGCCTCATGCTGCTGAAGCATTCCCTCCACCCAGGCTAGGCGAGACTGGGGGGAAGTGGTGTCTGCTGGGTCCATTTCTGGCCAGATTGTACTGAAACGGGTTTGGTTTGGACCCAAATGCAGTACACAGGCGCCAGGAACAGTTGGTAATGACCTTTATTTTCACGAAGAAGACGAGCAGGATGCTCTGCGTTCTGGAGAGCCGGCTGCACGTGCTGTGAGGCCGACGAGGAGTGAGCTGAAGAGAGGTCGGAGACAGGCGGGGGGGTCGTAGCCAGGTGAGCAGTCTGCGAAGACAGAGGTACTGTTGGGGAGCAGGCAGGAGAGGAGACGAGGCCAGGTGGAGGAGTCAAAACCAGACGAGCAGGCAGATACCAGAGAAGCTGAGGCAGAGCACGAGGTCAGGGACAGAAGGCAGGTGAGTTTACCGGGAGGTAGACGAAGATGGCACGTCAGGAACAGGCAGAGTCGACACCGGGAGATCAGACAGGGAATGAACGCTGGAAAGTCTCGCATGACGCTGAAGAACAATCTGGCAAGGACTGAAGGTGCTGGAGAGACTATATGCAGGCCTGATTGCAGTCATCTGCTGCAGTTGAGCAGAGTGGGCTGGTGCAGTAGGCGTGGCCGGCAGGTAGAGTGGAGCAGAGGGAGGGAGAGTGGAAAAATACTGCAGCAGTGTGACAGGAGGGAAATGAGAGGCAGGGACTGTGACAACGAAAGCCGCTTCGGCGTTAAGGTCCAGCCATCTGAGTTGATGCCGGCTTTGTGAGTATGGTCCTGGTGAATAAATCATCGTGGTTCCCCATACGACGTGAAGTTTGTCACAATCAAAGAATATAAACCGCTATGTTTGACGAAGCCAAAACAGCTCCGTAAGTGAGAGACATGGACAAATGTGAACAACCGGAGCTAACTCGGTTAGTGGCCCGAACTTCCGGGATAGATGCCGGAAGCATGACAGTGTGATGTTTTCAAGCGAGCTTCTTCAAATATGTAGTTGGGGATTGTCATTACATGTGTTATTACATCTGTATTCAATTGGAGGCAGTGGAAACAATCTGTGAAAACAGGGCTTAAATAATTATTATACCATTTGAGTTAAGATCGTGATATCGTGAACATCTATCATCTTATTTTACCTCCTAACAAAAATGTCCTTTTAAGGGAAATGTCAGTGATTACAGAGGTGAGGCTCTGAGAGACAATGAGGAATACCAACCACATAGTTTATATCTACTTATTCTCAAATTAGAGGAGCGGATCAACCATCACAAAACAAAGTCAGATTTTCCACACACAAATGTTATCCGTCACACATCTTTTGCTTATCAAACCTCAGCTCGTATTTGAAATTACACACCAGAGCAGCACTGTTGGTTTCACCATTGTCTCGTTCGTGTAGAGAAGTATTACAATACATAAAAGTCAAGAGAAAAAAACGTTTGGAGTGGTAAAGGGGTTGTGAACTTCTGCTTCTGATTTCGTGCTTCTGATAACATTTCATCTTCAGTAGACAGACCATTTATCTGGCTGGCTGGAATTCACTTTGGAAGCCTTCAGATGGAGACAATGTTCCGGCTGTTTGCTGTGGCCGCCTTGCAGACTTGGAATAAAGTGAATCATTTTCAAACAATGCTTTTAACAATAATTTTAAGATCCGAGCCACCTCTTAAGCCTCTCAGATACATATGCACACTTGTTTGACTAATAAAAATCATTCTTTTGCAATTAATACAACCATTTCAGCACGAAAGCTGCAGCTAAAAAAAAATCTGAGATCAATATTTACACAATTTATGAGTGAAGACTGTGAAAGAGGTAAGAGTTTACATTCCAAGACCCCTTAGAAAAGTAATAGTTGGTCTATGAACAGTTTAAAAAAAGTCATTCAGCTATGATAATAAAGAAAAACCTTACAGGAATGTAAAAGAAAGAAAGAATTTAGAGAGCTGTTTTTAGACAAATGTGTAATCTTAACACAGCTGGACATGTATGGTGAGATCAGGCCTAATTCAGCCTCTTCCTACTAAATGCAGAAAGACAAAAACACAAAAAACATTCAAAGCCTTGCTCAGAAACTATAACTGAACATATGCTATGAATGAGGTGGAAAAACTCAAATTGTATTCACAGTAAAGAAGGTGGTGATCAACCTCATAAAAAAAAACAGCACACTGGAATAGACTATAGTCTGAAAGACTTTTTTATTATATGATTAATTACCCATCCAAAAATGTCCTTGATAATTCAATACAGCTTGCACTTCAATTCAATGCTTCCATCATGGCAGTAGCAGTAGTAGTAGTAGTAGTAGAAGTAGGATTAATAGTATGAGTACTACTAGTAGTGATGGTGTAATAACAGTAAAGTAACTATCAAAATTAACATTATAAACACCATCAACAGTCTGTGAAATAAATGTGACTGAACCAGCTCAAGCAGAGAAAAAATATACTGTATACGTTCAGCCTATAAACCATATCAGCTACCCTAATCAAATAAACATTATTCACACTTGTAACATTCAAGAATTGCCTTCTAAATTATTCTTTAAAAATGTATAAAAAGGGAATTATGCAGTTTTAAGTTCATAATCAGGATTGTTCTTAAGTTTTACTCCAATAATAGAAATACATCTCCTTTTAATCCCTTTTGTAATTTTTGTAAAATGAACTTAGAAATTTTTCTCAAACGTTTCCTCTTATGTATTAAGAAAATATTGCACACAATCTGGGATTGACATTGATTTAACTCTAAACATTATTTGTATAGTTTTGTCCATCCATCTGTGTATATTTGTAGATGAAAACAACCATAATCGATTCGCCTTCGGCTGCTCTTCCACCATGTGGGTCACAGATGTTGCTGGACCCTATCTCAGCTGCTTATTGGTGAGAGGCTGGGTATACCCCGGAGGTGTCGCCAGTGCATCGCAAGGCTACATTATTTTAAAATAAAACAAATTGTCTTATATTTCCCTAATGTGACTTTAGAAATAATGGACTAGTGTAATCATAAGAATCGGACTTGTTAATAATATTTAAAGTTCGTTTTTGTAAAATAACAATTGAAATTGTTATCAGGTCAGGCACCATATCTCAAGGGAATAATAAATTATATACAAGGAGTTGTAATTAAATACACCTCTATATTTATACAGGATTGTTATTGTGTTTTAAATGTATCCTTTATCATAACCAACATGATCATAACCATTACATTTTTATTCGAAAAACTTTTGCAGTTTCAACATCACAGCTTCTTTTTGATTTTCTAAAGTTTTGAGGATTTCGAGCTACCAAACGTACCAGTACATTTAAGTTCCTATAGGAATTTCCCAGAACAACATAAATGTGTATCATTTGCAAATATTTATATATCATTAATATCATTAATGTAAAGAATAAAGCTGTTTGAACCTATCACTGAGCCCTGAGGTACTCAACAGGTAACCTTCCTAAACCCTGATTGTGTCTTCATGTTGCACACCTCACTGTCTAGTTTTCAGGAGGAAAATCTATCTGCCAAAAGTTGTAAAAGTTATTTGTGATGAGTTCCCATCAGTAATTATATATTCAATCAATAACCAATATTATAAGTGAGAAATTACAGTTGTATTACATGAAGGATACTACACCTCAAAGTGCATGGAAGTGTGTAGTGTAGGAATACAGTAGACCTTGTCTTTTTGACCACATAGTTACTGGAAATAAAGTGTAAGGGCAGGAAACCCCATCAGGGTGAACAATTGTCTTCTATTTGCTTGGGATTTATGAAAGCCACCATCTCCCGAATGCCATCTGCACAAATTCTGCTCTGAGAACCTTTATTCAAGTTTGCTCCCACCGCCTTGAATTTTTTCCATGTCTCTGAAAAACACATTTGATTTAACTAATCACAGTCACAAAACAAAAATGTTTGTATGGAAATAAATCTAAAGGATTTCATTTGAGGGAACATTGTGATACAGACCTTCATCGAGTGTTGTAAGTAACGTGTAATTCTCTGGATGATCTGCTATTTCTCTTCTTTGAACATCATCAATTTCCATTAATTGTAAAACATCTGTATAGATAAAGAACTTAGATGAAAAAACATGTATTTACACAGCAACACTATACGACTGTCTCGAATGAACAGTTTGACATATCTGAGAAATATACTTATCCACTTGTGAACATGCAGCTACAGATGTCGCTCACACCCATCTACATGTATTGTTTAAAACTGAATTATGACTCGGTGTAGACAGACTCTGATTTGTCTATTGGAATGCATCGGAATCCAAGCTTGTTCCTTTTTTGGTGTGCCTCAAATGAGAAGCTTATGAGGGGTAAGGCGTCTCGCTAAAGGGCGCCTCGCTAAAGGGCGCCTCGTCAGTGCTCCAGAGGTGAGCTGACACCTACTACTGTCAGCTCACACTCTGAGTATTTTTGGAGAGATGAAGATGCTGAGGTTCTCTTTGGGAGTGACTAGGAAGGAAAGGATCAGGGATGAGTACATCAGAGGGACAGCACATGTTAGAGGTTTTGGGGATTAAGTCAGAGAGGCCAGACTGAGATGGTTTGGACATGTCCAGAGGAGAGATAGTGAATATATTGGTAGAAGGATGCTGAGCTTTGAACTGCCAGGCAGGAGGCCTAGAGTAAGACCAAAGACATTAGACATTGGAAGACATCTTCGGCATTGGACGACCCGCTCTACCACCCGCTCTACCACTGAACCACTGCCCCCCTAAAAAAATAATATATATACAGTGGTACCTCTACTTACGAACATCTCTTCATATGAAATTTTCAAGTTACGAAACGCCTCAACAGGAAAATATTGCCTCTAGTTACGAAAGAAATTTCAGGATACGAAAGGTAATAATACAGTATGGGCTGCTACTCGGAGCTCCCAAAGTTCCCGGAACGCAACACTCTTATAGCTGCTCTGCCACTGGCTATTACCTAGCATCTTCCTGGCACTCTCTGCCATTCTAGTTGATGCATAATTCGATTGACACTTTGAGGAAGTGGTAGCAGAGCCAGCTTCGTAGGTCATACTTTGAGGCTGGCGTGCTGCTCAAGTCTTTGTACAGAAACATGCTGAATTAACTGTCGCACCTGAGTGAGGAAGCACCTGCGTTTGCTGCTATCCGGTCTTCTGTTGTTAGCTGCCCACAACCTAAAGCCGATCAATAAGGTGGTATTTTTCCATTTATATAACTTATTTTAAACACATTTTTCCAATAACACTCTACCTACTATGGCTTCTGCCGCCAGCCTTTCCTCCGTCTCTTCCCCTATCTACTCTTGCTCCAACTGTCTGAAGTTCAGTTACTCCTCGACCTCCATTAGCGAGTCAAGAATCTGTTTAAAGCGTAGCTTTGTTTCAGTGCTGGAGGCAAGGCTCAGTGAGGTTGAGGTGAGGGGCGACTCCACTCCATCGAGCACGGGCATAGCCCCGAAAAAAGTACCCCCCAGACAGGTTTAGCTGGAACGGAGCGCCCAAGCTTAGCGCTGCAGCTAGTAGGCTCAGCTAGCGCTAGCCCAAGCGTAGTTTTGCAGGTAGTAGGTTCCGCTAGCGTTAGTCCTAGCTTCCCCCCACCCTCAGCGGCCCCCGAGGAGCCGGGTAAACAGCTTGGTTGGATAACTGTGAGGGGGAGACGTAGGCAGAAGAAGCCTACTGGACACCGCCAACCTCAAACTATTCCGGCCCCCTCCGTTTGTGTCTCAAACAAGTTTGCCCCCCTTAGTAGCACACCAACTGAGAAGCACACTCTTGTCATTGGCTCTTCCATTGTGAGACACATTAATTTAGGACAGCCAGTGGCCACAGTTAGCTGCATCCCTGGGGCCAGAGTAGGCGACATCGAGGGACAATTAAAGTTAATAAGTAAAACTAAACGGAGGTTTAAACAAATTGTAAATCATCGTGGGGTAAATGATGCTCGTCTGAGAAACTAAAAGGTTTTAAAAACTAACGTTGAGTCAGTGTGAACATTTGCGAAGACCCTGGCTGATGAAGTAGTTTTCTCTGGTCCCCTCCCAAATTTAACTAGTGATGAGATGATTAGCCGCATTTCATCTTTTAATCGCTGACTGACTAGGTGGTGTCCCAATAACTCCATACCCGTAGGCTTCAGTGATAATTGGAAAGCTTTCTGGGGCAAGCCTGGTCTCGTTAGGAGGGATGGCATTCATCCTACTTGGGATGGTGCAGCCCTCTTATCTAAAAATATAGTTCAAAGTCTGTCCTCTAAATCTAGACATACCTGAGTGGAGATCAGGCAACAGAGCTGCAGTCCTGCACGCTTCTCTGAGTTTCCCCTACTACAGTCCTCGGCCATAGCTAACTCTAATTTAACTAGTACACACCCAATTAAGACTGTGTCTGTCCCCCAGACCTATAGAAGTGTTAGACTGTTAAAATCTAGCAATATTGGTTCAATTAACCATAGTAATTTCATTCACATTAAATGTGTATCTAGACAAAGTTCAGACAGGATTATTAAATGTGGTCTTTTAAATATTAGATCATTATCATCTAAGGCTCTTTTAGTTAATGATCTAATAACTGATCACAGCATTGATATTTTTGGACTAACCGAAACTTGGCTATATAAGGATGAATATGTTTTAATGTCTTAATGAAGCCTCTCCTCCCAGCCACATCAACTGTCATATAGCGAGTGATAGTGGACGAGCAGCCATTTACAACTCTAACTTAGAAATTAACCCAAAACTTGAGTCTAGCTACAGTACTTTTGAGAGCCTTAGCATGCATGTACTACAATCCTCAAATAAACTAACTGATTCTATTGAATTTGTAATTGTATATCGTCCTCCTGGACTATATTCTTCCTTTTTGATTGGATTTTCTGAATTTCTATCTAATTTGGCGGCTACCAAAGATAAAGTTAGTAATAGTAATAGGAGATTTCAATGTTCATTTCGACAGTGTGAATGATTTTCTGTTTCTGCGTTGGATTCAAGTCTATGCTAGATTCTCTAGGCTTCTCACAGTTGGTGGATGGTCCTACCCATAAACACCATCACACCCTTGATCTTATTCTTACCCACGGTGTAGATATAGGGCATTTGAGTATTTTCCCACAAAACGACTTCTTGTCAGATCACTCCCTAGTTACTTTTGACTTTGCCCTAATTAACGATTAACCCACAGAATAAAACCATCTTGACTAGATCAATCACTGATTCAGTAATAACTAAATTTAAAGAAAAATCCCCTCAGCCTTAGAGCCAGTATGCTCCCCTGACCCCTATTCCAGTAATAGCCAAAATATTGATTTTCTCACAGAGTGTGGCTAAAATCCTAAAAACAACTCTTGATGGCATAGCCCCGTTAAAATTAAAAATTAAAAAAAAGGAAAGGTCAGCCCCGTGGTTTAACTCGTCAGTCCGCAACCTTAAACAGCGCTCCCGCAGACTGGAGAGAATCTGGCGATCGACAAAAACTGACCTAGCCTATTCAACCTGGAAAGACGGCTTTACGTCATATAAGAAGGCCCTCGGTAGAAGTAGAAATACTTACTACTCTACTTTAATAGAGGAAAATAAAAACAACCCTCGGTTTCTTTTCAGCACTGTAGCCCGGCTGACTAAGAAACACAACAGTATCGAGCCTACCATTCCTTCAAATCTTGAATGTGATGACTTTCTTAGATTTCTCCAAAGCAAAATTACAAATCTTAGAGATGAGATCCATTATGTATTGCCAAACACAAATAAGATAGCAGAGGAATCAGCTAATTCTGGCAATACCCTGGAGTGTTTTCAGCAAATGGAACTCTCCGATTTAAACTCCCTAATTTCCTCTGCTAAACCCACCACCTGTCTTCTAGACAAAATTCCAAGTACGGTCCTCATTGAGGTTCTACCATCAATAAATATACCTATACTATCCATAATTAATCAATCGTTAAAAATAGGTTATGTACCAAAATCTTTCAAAGTGGCTATGATCACGAAGAAACCAAACCTAGATACCTGTTAGAGAACAATCTGTTAGAGGATTTTCCATCAGGTTTTAGAAAAAACTACAGTACGGAGACTGCACTGCTAAAAGTCACAAATGACCTTTTAACAGCGTCAGATAAAGGTCTTCTATCTGTTCTAGTCTTATTAGACCTGAGTGCAGCATTCGATACTGTTGACCATAATATTCTTTTAAGGAGATTGGAAGAGGAAGTTGGGATTAAAAACTCGCACTAGATAGGTTTAGGTCATATCTATCCGACCGATTTCAGTTTGTCTATGTCAATAATAAATCTTCACATTGAGGGACTCTCATCTGTGGAGTACCTCAAGGATCCGTTCTGGGACCAATTCTGTTAAATCTGTATATGTTACCATTGGGAAATATTATAAGGAAACATAACATTAATTTTCATTGTTATGCTGACGATACTCAATTATATTTATCAATTAAAACAAATGAACCTGATCGGCTAATTAAATTGGAATCTTGCTTCAGGGATATTAAATCCTGGATGCTTCACAAATTCTAAATGTTGAACAGTAACAAAACTGAAGTCATCCTTATTGGGCCAAAGCATCTTAGAAATAATCTCTCTAACATGGCAATTCACTTGAATAGCATTGCTCTATCCTCCACCAATGAAGTCAGGAACCTGGGAGTGATTTTTAATCAAGATCTGTCCTTTAATTCTCATATCAAGTCTGTATCCCGGACAGCTTTCTTTCACTTGTGAAATATTGCTAAAGTTAGAAATTTCTTATCATTTAAAGATGCAGAAAAAAATCATTCATGCCTTTGTTACTTCTACATTATTATCGGGCTGTTGTAACTCCTCTATTAGGACTCTACAGTTAGTTCAGAATGCAGCTGCCCGCTTATTGACTCGAAGTGGGAGGAGAGAACACATCTCTCCTGTCCTAGCGTCACGTCATTGGCTCCCGATTAATCATAGAATTCAATTCAAACTCCTTATGATTACATATAAAGCTCTCCACTGTAAGGCTCCATCTTACATTGAAGATCTTATTGAAGTGTATCACCCACCCAGGGCCCCTCAATCAGAGGATGCAGGATTTCTGGTGACCCGTAGGGTTTTTAAGAGTAGAACAGGAGGCAGAAGCTTTAGCTATCTGGCCCCTTTACTCTGGAACAATCTCCCAACCTCGGTCCGAGGGGCAGACACTCTCAGCTTATTTAAGAGTAGACTAGAAACCCTTCGTTTTGATAGAACCTAAAATTAGAAAAAACACTCACCCCACTAGATATGCTGCTATAGGCTTAGACTGCTGAGGGTATTTTTCTCCGTCTCTCCCGTTAAAGGGAGATACTCTGAAGCTTCTGTCACTTCTCCTTCACTTTCTTTATCTTTCTATGCTCTTAGAATTTATTACTACTCCTAGAATTTATTACTACTACTGTCAAATCACACTCTCTGTCTGCACGATACTGCCGCTGTCTTTGTGCCTCTGTTTCACAGGTGGAGAACGCGGATGGAAGACAGGATACCCAAAGGCCTGGAAATCCCGCCCCCAATTCAGCAACGGCGCACTACGGGCTTGAAACTGAAACTGGCCTATCTGCCACTCTCTCACTCTCTCTCTCTCTGTCTCTTTTAATTGACCTATCTCTTTCCCCAATGTATTTCTATTTCCCAACCAACAGGTCAAGGCGGATGACCATCCTCCAGAGCCTGGGTCCTGCCCGGAGTTTCTTCCTCAATGAAGGAGTTTTTCCCCGCCACTGTTGCTTATGCTTCCTCTGGAGGGCATTGTTGGCTTTCTATCTGTAAAGCGCTTTGAAATGTCTTCTGATATGATTCAGCGCTATATAAATAAAAGTTGATTGATTGAGTTGATGGATTGGCATCCCATTGGCTAAGAGGGACCTCTATGTGTAGCTAGATAGGTGTCTATGCAGCGTCCTCGTCATTCGGCCCTCAACCCATGAGGTGTTCTGATAGTTTTACGTAAATATATTAACTTTTAGAGTATTCACTATGGACCCCAAGAAAGTGATGGAGAAAAGCGGAAAAGAAAAAAGAGGGGTTTTTGTCCACACAAACAAAGCAAGAGATAATAGAAAAGCATGTAAAAGGGATGTGTTTGGTTGACCTCGCGAAAGAATATGGCCATAATGTATCTACAATTGCCACATTATTAAAACACGATACTGCCTTTGGTAGCTGTAACTCCTTCCAAAGGCCTCGCTATAATTTAGAAGAAGAGGTCGGTAGTGAACGATGAGATGGAGAGGTTGTTACTCATGTGGATAAAGGAGAAAGAGATGGCTGGTGACACAGTGACTACATTCATAAACCTCTTCTTCGGTCTTCCTCTAGGCAGCCTGCCTGGTTGTTCAAAACTCAGCATCCTTCTACCAGCATATTCACTATCTCTCCTCTGGACGTATCCAAACCATCTCAGTCTGGCCTCTCTGACTTTATCTCCAAAACCTACTCATTCCTGACCCTATCCATCCTGGTCACTCCCAAAGAGAACCTCAGCATCTTCATCTCTGCTACCTCCAGCTCTGTCTCCTGTCTTTTCCTCAGTGACACTGTCTCTGGGCCAAACAACATCGCTGGTCTCACTGCAGTTTTGTACACTTTTCCTTTCATTTTAGCTGAAACTCTTCTATCAGACATCACACCTGACACTTTTCTCCACCTGTTCCATCCTGCCTGTATACGCTTCTTCACCTCTTTTCCACACTCTCCATTGCTCTGGACTGTTGACCCTAAGTACTTGAAATCCTCCATCTTCTTGATCTCTTCTCCCTGTAATCTCACTCTTCCACTTGGGTCCCTCTCATTCACACACATTTACTCCGTCTTACTGCAGCTAACCTTCATTCCTCTCCTTTCCAGGACAAACCTCCACCTCTCTAGCTTCTCCTCCACCTGTTCCCTGCTCTCACTGCAGATCACAATGTCATCTGCAAACATCATATTCCATGGGGATTCCTGTCTAACCTCGTCTGTCAGCCTGTCCATCACCATAGGAAACAAGAAGGGGCTAAGTGTGATGATCTGCATCTGCTATGTTCTGTATTGTCTTTTCGATACGCTCCTGACTTTGTCTTTTGTTTATTGGTTTTCAGTTCATGTACTTTCTGTTCTCTGTCATTGCCATGTTAGGTTATTCTTTGCGCCTGGTTTGTTCTCCCCTGATTGTTCTGTTTGCTCTTTAGCCAATCCGGGTTTAGTTCCTTCCCAGTGTTCACACCTAGTTAATTAGTTAATTATCAGCTCCACCTGAACCTAATTTTGCACCCTGGTCTATTTAAGCTCCTTCATTTCTGTTAAGCACTGTCGCAGTGTAGTTTGTGTATGTTCAAAGATCCATGTATGTCTAATAGTTAATTCTTGACCGTTTCCCTTACGACTTTCGAGTTTTGCCTTGCCTTAATTGTGATTTCCCGGATTTTGGCTTTTGCCTGTTGTGATCACGATTTTGTGTTTTATGCCCTGTGAATGACCTGGACCTGTTCGATTGGAGTATGTTTTTTGCCTGCCGTTTTTGTACTGTCTTTATCCTGAACTTCTGGTTTTGACCCCTGCCTGTTCTTGACCTTGGACTAATTAAAAGTTTCTTATTAATTGACACCTTGTCTCTCGCTCCTGGTTCCTTCGGAATCCGTAACACTCAGAGCTAATCCCTGATGTAGTCCCACCTCCACCTTGAACTCCTCTGTCACATCACAGCACACCTCACCACTGTTCTACAGTCCTCATACATGTCATGCACCGCTCTAACATACTTCTCTGCCACTCCAGACTTCCTCATACAATACCACAGTTCCTCTCTGGACACCCTGTCATAAGCTTTCTCCAGATCTACAAAAACACAATGCAGCTCCGTCTGGACTTCTCTGTACTTCTCTATCAACATCCTCAAAGTAAATACTGCATCTGAAGAACTCGTTTTTAGCATGAAACCATACTGCTGCTCACAAATGCTCACTTCTGCCCTTAGTCTAGCTTCAACTACTCTTTCCCATAACTTCATTGTATGGCTCATCAGCTTTATTCCTCTGTAGTTGCTACAACTCTGCACATCTCCCTTGTTCTTAAAAATGGGCACCAGCGCACTTCTCCTCCATTCCTCAGGCATCTTCTCACTATCTAAGATCCTGTTGAACAACCCAGTAAGAAACTCTACTGCCACATCTTCCAGACACTTCCAAACCTCCACAGGTATATCATCAGGACCGACTGTCTTTCCAGTCTTCATCCTCTTCAATGCCCTCCTCACTTCATCCTGACTAATCTTTGCTACTTCCTGGTCCACAACAGTCACCCTTCTGGTCTTTGTTCTCTCTCATTTTCCATGTTCATCAACTCTTCAAAGTACTCTTTCCATCTTCCCATCACACTACTGGCACCTGTCAATAGACTTCCATCCCTATCCTTAATCACCCTAACCTGCTGCACGTCCTTCCCATCTCTGTCTCTCTGTCTTGCCAACCTGTATAGATCAGTGTCTCTCTTCTTACTGTCCAACCTAGCATACAAGTCATCATAAGCCCCTTGTTTGGCCTTTGCTACATCTACCTTCACGTTACGCTGCATCTCCCTGTACTCCTCTCTACTCTTCTCAGTTCTCTCAGTGTCCCACTTTTTCTTAGCTAACCTCTTTCTCTGTATGCATTCCTGTACCTCCTCATTCCACCACCAAGTCTCTTTATCTACTTTCCTTCCAGATGACACACCAAGTACACTCCAGCATGTCTCCCTGATCACATTATCTGTAGTTGTCCAGTCATCTGGAAGCACCTCCTGACCACCCAGAGACTGTCTTAACTCCTCCCTAAAAGTCATGCAACACTCTTCCTTTTTCAGCTTCCACCATTTTGTCCTCTGCTCTGTCTTTGTCGTCTTCATCTTCCTCACCACCAGTCATCATACACACCACCATCCTATGCTGTTTGGCTACACTCTCACCTACCACTACTTTACAGTCACTGATCTCCTTCAGGTTACACCGTCTACACATGATGTAGTCTACCTGTGTGCTCCTACCTCCACTCTTATAGGTCACCCTATGTTCCTGCCTCTTCTGGAAGAAAGTATTCATTATAACCATTTCCATCCTTTTTGCAAAGTCAACCACCATCTGTCCTTCTGCGTTCCTCTCCTGGATACCAAACCTGCCCATCATCTCATCACCTGTTTCCTGCACCAACATGTCCATTGAAGTCTCCACCAATGACAAATCTCTCACTTCTAGGTATGCTCTGCATCACTTCATCAAAGTCCAACTAGAATTTCTCCTTCTCCTCCAGCTCACATCCTACTAGTGGAGCATACCCACTAACAACATTGATCACACCTTTGATTTCTAGCTTCAGACTCATCACTCTATCTTGACACTATTTTTACCTCCAGGACATTCCGAACAAACTCCTCCTTCAAGATAACTCCTACTCCATTCCTCTTCCTATCTACACCATGATAGAACAACTTGCACTCTGCTCCTAAACTTCTAGCCTTACTACCTTTCCAGCTGGTCTCCTGGACACACAGTATGTCAACCTTCCTCCTCTGCATCATGTCAACCAACTCTCTACCTTTTACTATCATAGTTCCAACATTCAACGTCCTTACTCTCAGTCCTATACTCTTGGCGTTCCTCTTCTCTCTCTTCCTACGAACACACTTTGCTCCTCTTCTTCTTCGACCAACAGTAGTCCAATTTCCACCGGCACCCTGTAGGTCAACAGCACCAATGGCGGTCATTGTTAACCTGGGCCTCAACCGATTCAGTATGGAAGTCATAGGTTTGATTCGCATGTTTGATATGGCAAAAGTTTTATGCAGGATGCCCTTCCTGACGCAACCCTCTGTATTTATCCGGGCTTGGAACTGGCACAATAAGACACTGGCTTGTGTCCTCTTGCGCCTACATTTGTCATCTTGCGGCTACATTTCTCACCCATTACTGTGTAACGTACTTAAATGTCATCTATAAATGTGAGAAAATGTCTGCATAGGTTGAAACTTGGAGGTTTACTGCTTGTCTGATTAAGGATTCCAGATTGCAACAGGACACCATTCCTTCAAGTCACCTGGAGTCTATAGAAGTTTCCAAAAGAATCAGGAGAACCTTTGTTTTAATAAAATAGCAGAGATAATGCATGAATTATTAGTCATAATGTAAAGTACCATGAAGTGGTTTGTTTAGAATAGCATCTACTAAGAGAAAGGATTTTAACAGCAGTTGTAACCACAAAAAAAATAATTATGTGTCGGAACTCACATGCAACATGAAAATGTTACATATTAGAGATGAACTCTAACACAGTCATTTATACTTACAACTCCAACTGGCACTCGTTATCAGGCTGCTTTTTTTTAGGCTAGTAAAAGATGTGGTTTTACAGTTGGTTCTGTGATCAAGTTTATTTTGGATTGTTTCTCCAGGTCTCCCTACTCGATCTCTCCTGACACTCATCAGTGTTTTATTCATTCATTCATTCATCTTCCAACCCGCTCAATCCGCTAACGCAGGTCGCGGGGAGCCGGTGCCTATCCCGGCAGTCTCAGGGCGTGAGGCGAGGGACACTCCGGGCACGACGCCAGTGCACCGCGGGTGTTTTATTTTATCTATATTTAATTTTTTAAGAAGTTATAGGTGCCTCCATATTTTAAACAAAATCACATAAAATCAAATAAAGGACAGATTAGGTCAGTTTGGAAGTCAGAAAGAAAGTAAGAATATTTACCAAAATCTAATATATTTCTATACCTTCAACGACCTTCCAAACTTGGACTTCCACTTCGGCAGTACTTTGTCTTTCAACAGCGATGATCCTGACTTTGTCATCTGTGTCAACCTTCAAAGACGAGTCCACTTTATACACCAACAGGCTACTTTTATAGCCAAGATAACAGTGAGTCTGGTTGTTTTCTGCTTTACTTTCTAGGGAGGAAAAACACAAGTGCGTTGTGCACGTGATGTTTACACCCAATTAATATCACATCAACATCAACTCTCAATTATGTCATATGTTTGACTACCTGGACAAGTCTTACAACACTTTCCCGCTAATTTCAGAGGATGCTGGCATGGGTACTGGCTGGGGCATGTGATGCGTTTACATTCCTGCAGGCCGTCAGTACAAGAGCAAAGGATGCATTCCAGGACCTTCCCCAAAACTGGGTGCCACATGTCTCCATGAGAGTATGTCTTGCCGTTGTATAAACACACTGAGAGAAATGGAAAACACCTGAGTGTTGTGCCACATATGGAAACGATCAGAAAGTTGTGAGGAACATGTCAATAAAATAAAATACCTGTACAACATCTTTTTGTTTGTTGATGTCTCACCTCTTTGGTGTTTCCTCTGCAACAAAATCGTCACGGTGGTCTTTGAGGCTCCTTTGAGGTTCAGTTTACTGAGGCTCAGGCCTCGAGGAGAAGTCCTAACCAGGGGCAGAGTCCGCATCCTGCTTTGCTCTCCAGAACACTGGTCAACTGAATGCCTCTTTCATAAAGAGACATGTAAAAAAAAAAACCAATGTAAGTCAACTTTACTTATGAGCCAGAGCTGAAGGGGACTCAACATGAATCACTGCCCACATCTCAGATCATTTTCAGCAGTTCAAATAGAGTAACATTTCAGTTTTGTCTTATTAGCAGAGCAAATGGACCTGGACCTGGATCTGAAGGGAAAATCTGGCACTCTCCATTAAACCCCCCCCAAATAAGATTCAAAACCAATATGTTTAGCACATTACACTTGAAAAAAAGTAAGTAACTTCTTTGTTCCTTTTCTAAAGATGACAAAGGTTAATGTCAGCTACCCCAGTGGGTTATAGTGATGTCACATTTTAGGACATTTACATGACTCGGATACTTCAAGCCCAGTCTTATAAATAAAGTACAGCTGTTTAACTCATGGTTCACTTTGAAGTCTTTCATCATATTAAGTTCATATAAAAACACTGTCTGCAGCTTGTCAAGTCTATAATAATAAATCAGCAACATCAACATACAACGCCTCTGTTTAGTTGGTGATTTCCAAGCTCAGATGACCCACTGGTACCATGATCTGAAGACAGAGAGGAAGTGTGAACACAATGTCATTACAATTATATTGCAACAGGGCTGTAAGTCAAAATTATATCTATCCATAAAGGATCTGTTTCATGATGATAAGATTATATTATGACTTTTTATGTCTTGTCTAAGGCAGGGGTTTCCAGTGGCACATATACGATTGCAGAGAACATAAATTGTATTATTCTGAGATCAAATTTCTGTATATGCTGTATTTTGTAGAAATATCTGATTTTCTTCTAATCTGTCACATATTCGAACCAAATCAACATGTTAAATTCTTAATCATATAACTGTGGGTCAGATAAAATAAAGTTATCTTCTCAGTTTGAAGGTTTTATACCTTTGCAAACCAAGCAGCAGGTATCTGGAACTGAGACTGGAGAGGTGCAAGTCATCGGTTGGCATGTTTTAAGAGCGCAGAAGATGTTTTCATTCTGAGGAAAGAAAAGGAGGCAAAATTTCATACATACATTTTCAAATATGTGCTCTAGAGGCCAAGCCTTAAGTACTCCAAGGTTTCTGCAAGGTTATTTAGACCTTTTTTATGTATTTATATCACTCAGAAAAACAGAGACAACATCCAAGAACATAAATCATAGTGGCTTCTAAGATCTTCTAAAATCTTCAAAGATGTCAGCAAAAACATGTTGAGAAAGATCTCAGGAAAACTCAAGGCATGACATGAAAAACCAGAGTATTAAGAATAAACTAGACTAAAAACTGCAGTAAACATAATCATAATCTCTATTTCTTCGGTTGTGTTTGGGAAACATGTTATAATAAGCAATGGAGCCCTGGGAGATGGTTATTTGGATAAACATGACTTTCACTGGTCTAAAAAGTATCCAACGAATCATCTGAATACCACTTGACTACGAGTCATTACAATAACTCCTCATACCACATCATGTGGTTCCACTTTCCTCTGTCACATCTGCTCTTTGCTTCTTACTAAATAGCCAGTTCAGTCGCGATGATCATGGTCAAGATATTACAACAAGAAAATGCAAAAAAGTTTGAAAAGTAATGAAATGAAAGTATCTTTAAAATTAAGGTCAGCAGCTGTGCACCGGTGGGAAGAGAGATTTCTGTGTCAAAATTTGTGAAACAACCATTTTCTTCACAGATTGTCTGCATCTCAACTTTCCACAGAAATGAACTTGAATTCTCATTGGAAGCTGCAGTTATTCTTTATTCCTGACACAGCATGTTACACACACTGGCCTCTTGGTCAAGATGGGTGACTTCCACTCAACTTGATCTGAGTTGGAGTCCTGTAGGTGACATGTTTATTTATTTAATCATGTAGTGTTTTACTGTTACTATCCCCAAATCCATCTATAAATATCAATTTTAATCACCCAGATCCAGATTATGAATTAGATATGGGATTATAGATTGTTTCTTTTTTATCATGATCTGAATTGTGGTTCAACATCACGTGTTGATTAAGTTTGGGTGTTTTCTTATTGACATTTTCATTATTGTTGTTATTATTACAGTAGTAGTGCATATGATACTGACAAAATGTTTAAATAGACCCTGTCTTGCAACATTAAGGAGAATGACAAAGTAATCCAGAATCAGCATTAGAAAATGATCAATCCACCCCCACACAAAATCTCATGTTGATCTTGCAGCCAAACCAATTGACAAATTAAAACAGGTTTAATCAAAATATGTACTATCAAATTACATATAACTTACCGAGCATGTGCACATAACACACTGGTTGCTTTGCCTGGATGGGAAGAGGTCGTCCTTCATGAAGGTGTCCCCTGGCTGATAAACGCTTCCATTGTGCCAGCAGGATTTGACTGACGTCCTCAGGCCTGCAGGGATCCTGGGCTGATCTGAGGAGGACACATCACGCAGGTGAGAATCAGAATCGTTTCACCGATCAGGTGTTTAGATGATAAAACAAAAAGCCTACTTGTGCATCTTGGACAACACTGCCGAGGCTCAGCTACTGCGTTCTCACATGGTGCCGCAGGACACTTGATCCTGTTACATTTCACATTACCTGTCTAAAGCACAGCCATAAAGGTTACCAGCAGTAGGCTGCTGAGTGTTTTTGACACATTTTTAGACAGATAATGTGGTTATATAAAAATATAATATAGCATTTGTCCTTGAAGTAATAGGTTTAGCAACTTTAAAAAAGCACCTCGGTGCAGACGCAGCGCATGCAGAACATAAATCCGAAGGGCTCCAGGTAGGGATGCCAGCTGTCTCCCGGGCTGTACGTCTTGTCTTTGAACGTGCATACCGCCCCGGGCTCTGTGTGCCAAGAAGGAGGATGAGCCACAGGAGGCTGTTAGGAAACTCATGTGGCGCAGATGACCCGAGCCGCAAAAGCACAACCAGTTTCAATGTCAACTATAGCGCAACATTGATCCAACATGTCTAGTCAAAGCGAAATTTAGTCCAAAGTGATTCAAACTTTAGAAAAACAAGGGAAACTGCAGTTATTTCTTTTCAGGTGCTTCTAATCTTAAAATATCCGCACATTAAGTCGCATATTCCACGTTTTTTCCTTTTTATAAATCTCACGTTTTATCCGGATTGAAGCATCATCAGAGTAGTCTTACCTTTCTTGGGTTTTAGCTCCGCAGAAGCAAAACAAAGAATGAAACATAAAAAATAGGTTGACTTCATTTTTTGCATGTACGTGGTTGGTCCTTCAATGCACATTAAACGTGCTTTGCGAGAGTGAAACTGCAGAGTGCGAAACAAGCGTTTTAAAAAAGATATCTTGCATCTCCGTGTTGATCTTTGGCGCCTCCTTCAGGAAACAACTGGTAGTGACGAATGTGCCACCAACCCCCAGAGGTTGATCCAGTCCAGGAGAAATGACTCTCATCAAAGATAAAGGACACACACAGACCAGCGATTGTGAAACATGCGGTATGCTCCATTCGTGTCATCTGAGAAATTTGCAGTACTTGTTTTTCTTGTCACTATTAAATTATTATCAATCATTATATAAATTAGTAAAGAAAAAAATACTATTTGTTCTCCTAATTTGCAGCAAAATTCACAGAGGTGTATTTTAAAATCCTCTGATTAAATTTGGAGGGAATAAAAGAAAAATTGTTTGTCTTTTGTCTACGTAGAAATCTCAGATATTACACAAAGTCTGTCCAGGAAAAGACATATGGACCGTCTGAAAGATTCATCCGCAGAGCGGGCTCAGTGGTCGGGCTGAGCCTAGACTCTGTGGATACACTTCTGGAGAGCAGAACCATGTCTAAAGTTAAGGCTATCATGAACAACACCAGCCACCCCCTGCACACCACCTTCTCCCAGCAGAGAAGCACCTTCAGCAGCAGACTGCTGTCACACAGTGCCTCCACCGAGGCTGAGGTCATCCTTTGTGCCCCATGCCATTAGTGGGTACAATGACCCTCTCAGGAGTAGCGGGGGGAGGTAGCGAGGTCAGCACGCGGTTGAATGGATTTAATTTAATTTTATACTGTTTATATTTTAATTTTATACTGTTTATATTTTAATTTTATACTGTTTATCTTTTAGTTATAGTTTAGTATATAAGTCCTGTTAGTACTGCATGTGTCTGTTAGTGTAGTGTATGTCTTGTGGTATGTCCTGTGATGTCAGTGTTTCTTTTTCTCCTGGCGTTTAATCCAGTATTTATTCGTGATGTAATGCCTAAGCAGTGGATATGTAAAAATTTCCTCTGGATCAATAAAGTACCTATCTTCTGCATAATATGACGCAATGATAGTGAAGCATCAAGGGCTAAATGTAGTCAGCTTCAAAAATCACAGTTTTCATCATTGTTAAATTACTAAGAACTTCTAATGAGTTTACTGGTCAAACGTAACCATAAATTACACTTATTAAATCTAAAACGCATCTTTCAAACTTCTTCCAAGTGACTCTCAAATGTAAGGTCAACAGAGCAGTGTTTCCCTCTGAGATGTGAGCGAATAGAAATATGAATAAATATGAAATGTGCCACTGTCAACTAATATTATGTAAGTATATTTTAACCCAACATTTTGTGTTGTCACATTTGTTGGTGTGAGAGAAGAAGACAGATGGAGGCAACTGATTCACTGTTGCGACCCAAAAAAATAGAAAAGCCGAAAGGAAAAGAAGATTTTGTGTTGTCACATGAAATTACAAGGCAGCATACAGTAAGACTAGTTAGCCACAATCTCTAATAAATACCAGATTCAAACAGTAAAATTATCAGAATTTCAACAAATACACATATAGTTGTCAATTTATTAACACACATTGGAGGACAAAACAGTACAAACTTTTTAAAAGAAGACAACAGGATTCCAAAAAGTATACTTGAGGATATAACAAACAAGAGATGGGAAATTTACGTCTATAGCGAGTGTGGTACTTCTGCTCTCCCCCGACACCCAATGTGTTGACACATGGCTCCATAATAAAAAGGTGGTTTCTAATAAGAGTTGAAGTCACAGTGACTGTAGATGTGTAGAAACAACATGGGGTTCCTCCTTTAACAGAGGATTAGACATGTTCTCCTCTCTTAAATTGAAACAGATTGGGACAAAAAGAAAAATGAAACTGAATGCTTGACAACAGACAGCATTCCTGTTTCCCTTTGGAAATAAAACTGCACTAGGTGTCTGGAACACTGTCAGCTTTCTGTAATACTTTCAGAACATTATCCTGTCTGGCTTCAGCTCAAAACTGTCAATAGTTTACAGATAAAAATGTCAGAAGTCTAAATGCACATTTAAATGAAGTATGTTAATTACTCCTAAACAATGTCCTTTAAAAGTTGTGTAACAAGATATGAGGTGCTTTAAGAGCTTGAGCACCCACTGGACACACATGATAGAATCAAAATCTTCTCATACTGTTCAATGTGTTAGCTTGTGTGTGAGGAGCCTCATGATTACCGCCACGATCCTCCTCAACGATTAGAGCAGCTCCTCTGATAAAACACGATTTCTGCAAAGTCTGCATGAGATTGTGGCATCTACCCTCTATCCATCATCATACAGGTTATACTCTAAATGACTAAAGAACAGGATATTGCCTTGAAGACTGTACACACACAAACACACGCACACGCAGCAGCAGGTAATGAAAACAAAGACCAGCAGACTAAGAACTGCTGCTGCTGTTATCTTCTCTTTTCTGCCTTTTCTTCGCTCTGATTTCATTCATGGCTTCCTCTATGGAGCGGGTGTCCCTCTTGTTGGCCACCGGAACTTTGAGAGAAAATTAAAAATGTCAATTGGGAGGTGTGAAATGACAGCGTGTCTATGAGACAGGTGAAAGTGACAACATTAGCTCACCGCAGCCATAAGCTCTGTTGGCCTCTAATGTGTGAGCTGCATCTTTAGCGGCTGACGTCCCGATCAGGTGGCTGTACTTGTCTCTGTAGTTGGAGTTGGGACATGCTTCTTGCTTCTTTGTTTGACTGGATACTGTTTCTTCCAGTGCAGCCTGTTCCTGCATGAAAGACAGTAAAGGTCAGAGATGGACAGTCAAGGAATAATCAAAACAGGATAGTTAGGTGACACCGAGCTGCAACATAAAAAGCTTTCAAGTTTCGCTAGACAACAAACATTTTCAGAAGCATGTTGTTTAAATCTGCTTCATCAGCAAGTACAGGGGAGTCAGTGTAAAAGAGACATAAAGGAAGATACTCTGGCAAATACATGACATATATTGTATAATGCAATCATCTGCAAAGGATCATGAGAGGATGATAGTGAGTTGCATCATTGATGAAAATTATCTTCAGGGGAATATCCAGTTTTACTTTAAGTCTACGTCTCTGCTCGGCCAACTGGGGATCCCACTCCTCTCCTTTGCGATAAGCTTCCAGCTCCTCGTCTGAAGGAGCAAACTCCTGCCAGAGCAGAGCAAGGACATCAGTCACACTTGTCCAAAACAATTCAAGATACAATCCGAAATGTGTCCAGATGCATTTCCAAAGCTATTGCAATCATATCAGGCTACGACTCACGTAAGCATCATTATTTCAATTGTGAAATCATCATTTACTTGTGAAGAAGAAGTACTTCATGCATGTGAAAACTAGAAGATTATTATCATGATCATATTAACAAACACCATAGGAACGGCTGCAGTGTGGATTAGGTGGCAGTCGTCAGCATGATGCTTGACGACCCAATCCCCCAGACCAAGAGTCTAGCTCTAGGGAGTTGGAATGTCACATCGCTGGGGGGAAAGGAGCCAGAGCTTGTGAGGAAGGCTGAGAGGTACCGACTAGATATAGTCTGGCTAACCTCCACCCTAGGCCGGAGGTCGATGATGGACTTTGTTGTCGTATCATCACACCTCCGACCACGTGTGTTGGTTACTCGGGTGAAGAGAAGGGCAGAGCGGTTAACCTATCATGGTGGTGAGCTGGATCCGCAGGGAGAGTAGGGGGCCGGACAGACTCGGCAGGCCCAAACGTGTTTTGAGAGTCTGTTGGGAAAATCTGACAGAACACTCTGTCAGTGAGGTATTTGAGCTTCTCTCAAATACCCCAGGAGGCTGGAGACATTGAGTCAGAGTGGACCATGTTCTCCACCTCCCTTGTCGAAGCGACTGCTCAGAGGATATTGTGGGGCAGTGGAAAGAATACTTCGAGGATCTCCTAAATCCCACTACCATGTCTTACACAGAGGAAGCAGAGGCTGAAGTCTCAGAGGTGGACTCATTCATCACTCAAGCTGAAGTCACTGAGGTGGTTGCCAAACTCCTTGCTCACAAAGTACCGGGGGTGGATAAGATTCACCCTGAATACCTCAAGTCTCTGGATGCACACAACCTGTCATGGTTGACACGTCTCTGTAACATCGCATGGCAGTTGGGGACAGTACCTTTGGATTGGCAGACCGGGGCCATAGTCTCTCTTTTCAGAAAGCTATAGGAGTCTACTCCAGTACCCTTGAGTAGACCTTGGAGTAGACTTTCAGCCTTCTGGGGAAAGTCTACTCCAAGGTGCTGGAGAGGATTAGACTTATAAGTTGAACCGCGGATTCAGGAGGAACAATGCGGTTTTCGTCCCGGTCGCGGAACACTGGACCAGCTCTACACTCTCCATCGAGTGCTCGAGGGTTCATGGAAGTTTGCCCAACCAGTCCACATGTGTACTGTGGATCTGTAGAAAGCATTCGACTGTGTCCCTCTTGGTATCTTGTGGGGAGTGCTTTGGGTGTATGGGGTTGTCCCTGTATGACTGAAGCCAGATTTTGGTTCGCATTGCCAGCAGTAAGTCAGACCTGTTAAAGGTGCATGTTAGACTTTGGCAGGGCTGCCCTCTTTCACCAGTTCTGTTCATAATCTTTATGGGCAGAATTTCTAGGTGCAGCCAGGAGTCTGGTTTAGGGACCAAAGGAGTTAATCTCTGCTTTTTGCGGACGATGTTGTCCTGTTGGCCTCATCAAACCTGGGCCTTCAGCGTGCACTGGGACGGTTTGCAGCTGAGTGTGACGTAAGTTGGATGAGGATCAACACCTCTAAATATGAGGCCATGGTTCCCGACTGGAAAACGGTGATGTGCCCTCTTCATGTTGGTGGAGAGTCTTTGCCCCAAGTGGAGGAGTTTAAGTATCTTGGGGTCTTGTTCACGAGTGAGGGAAGGATGGAACATGAGATTGACAGAGAGATCGGTGCAGCTTCTGCAGTGATGCGGTTGCTGTATAGGTCTGTCGTGGTGAAGAAGGAGCTGGGTCGCAAGACGAAGCTCTCGATTTACCGGTCAATCTACGTTCCTACTCTCACCTATGGTCATGACCAAAAGGACAAGATCCCGGATACAAGCGGCTGAAATGAGTTTCCTCCGTAAAGTGGCTGGATGCACCCTTAGAGATAGGGTGAGGAGCTCAGTCACCAGGGAGGAGCTCATAGTAGAGCCACTGTTCCTCTGCCTCGAGCGGAGTCTGCTGAGGTGGCTCGGGCATCTGTTTCGTATGCCTCCTGGACGCCTCCCTGGGGAGATGTTCCGGGCATGTCCTACCAAGAGGAGACCTTGGGGAAGACCAAGGACATGCTGGAGGGATTATGTCTCTCGGTTGGCCTGGGAATGCCTAGGGATCCCAACGGAGGAGCTGGAGGTGGTGTCTGGGGAGAGGGAGGTATGGGCATTGCCCCCATGACCCAGCCCCATCCATCTTCAAGAGGTTGAAGATGGATGGATGTATAGATGGATGAACAAACAACAAAATAAATCTGTATGAAAAAGTCAAATTTACACATGCAGTGGTACCTCTACTTAGGAAATTGATTCTGGAAGAAGTCTCTTAAGAAGAAAATTTTCTAAGTAGAGACGCATTTTTCATGCAAATGCCCTAATCCGTTCCAAGCCCCCCAAAATTCAGAGATATTTTATTAAGCATCAAAATGCATCAAAACACGTAACACATGTTACAATTAAATTATTACACAATAAATGAGAGTTGTGCATAATGTAAAAAATATAGAATAAAGAATAAATATGGTCATTTACCTTTTAACTGCTGTTGTCATTATTTTTTGCCCTCTTTAGTTCATTCGCTACTTGCCTCAGCATGCCGAACAACAGAGTGAATTCCAGTCCTCCTTTTGAACTTCTCGAACCACCGACGCGATGCCTTAAACTCCCGGTGTTTTATGGCTTCCTTTTGTTTTAATAACATGGCGATTACAGATGCATTACGGCCATATTCTTTCGTGAGATCAACCAAACGCATCTCTTTTCATGCTTTTCTATTATCTCTTGCTTTGTTTGTACGGACAAAAAAAATCTTTTCTATTCCTCCATCACTTTCTTGGGGTCCATAGTGAATACTCTAAAAGTTAATATATTTACGTAAAACAATCAGAAGACAACATGGGTCAAGGGCCGAATGACAAGGAAGCTGCATAGACACCTATCTAGCTACACATAGAGGTCCCTCTTAGCCAATGGGATGCCAGGAAGATGCTAGGTAATAGCCAATGGCAGAGCAGCTGTAAGAATGTTGCGTTCAGGAAACTTTGGGAGCTGCGAGTAGCAGCCTATACTGTATTTTTACTTTTCGTATCTTGAAATTTCTTTCGTAACAAGAGGCAATATTTTCCTGTTGAGGTTTTCGTTACTTGAAAATTTGGTATGAGGAGACGTTCGTAAGTAGAGGTATCACTGTATTTATATAAGGTATATAATTATGTTTTAGGACTATCTATGGAATTTTAGAATGTATGGTATTTATGTTAAAGAAAAGGAAAATTGATTCATTATCCACCCAGCAGTTGGAATGTGCGCTTTCATCCATATCAGATTATTTCACCAAGTTTTAGACAAACTGGACAGAAATAAGGTCTCCTTGGAAAATATAATGTCATTTAACAGTAAGATAAAGAATTCAAACCTTCTTAAAAAGCATTACATAACGGCTCTCCTCGTCTTCTCCAAAAGAAAAAGAAGTCAGACCAGCCACTTCTGCAACATCGTGCCTGAGACATGAGGAAATGAAATATAGTTGGGATCATGTGATACAGACATGTCGTTTTTAATGCCTGAATGATCTCTCTGGAGTAAAGTCAACTTACAATATGTTTCTTTCAATCTTCCCCATTGGATGGTATTTACGTTTTTGCTGCGAACTGTCTTGAATGAAATCTGACACCTCTTTCTCCATCTAAGGAAGACATAGGAAGATAATTAAAAAAAACCTCCTGCCCGTCTTATCATATCATGATCATGTCAGGATGCCTTCATTTTGTATCGTGTTGACTCTGTCAGAGGAATAACAAATCATGGATGTGGGATCAAACATGGCAAAAAGCTGTCGCTTAAAATGCTGTACATCTGGTTTAAAGAAGCATTTAGAAAAAGAAAATTGTAGTTAGTCAAAACTTACATCAGAAAGCAGAAAAAATATGGAATCAATCTACTTTGAGGAGAATATTACGTTGTTATGAGAAAAACAATGCACCATTAGTATTTTGTTGCTCCATCTCTTTTGTAACAGCTTGAATTCTCAGAATGGACTCATCTACTAACAAACAGTATTCTTCATCAATCCAGCTCCAGTCGTCTCTTATTGCTGCTCCTAGATCACTTTTCCACATTGGTCCTTCTCATGGATCAATTTCCACCACATATTTCTTCCTTGAAAGACCTTTTGAAGGTCTTTTGCCCATTATCATCTTGATCATCTCTCCATTGCCTTCACCTGACATGCAAACCCAGATCAACAAATGTGAAGATGGTTTTTGAGGCGGCCATTTTCAGATATTTCATTAGAAGAGCACGAAAGTTCTAGTGTCATTACATTACCCAATACAGAAACAAGATGTATCATTTATTTTTGACAGTTGTTTGGATAACTTCTCCCCCACCAACCTACAGCAACTAAGTCCAACTATAACCTCATCTAAACCATTCACCCGTCTCTAAGACCCAGTCCCAACTAAATTACTTAGTCTTTCCATTAATTAGTATCCATTGCTTATGAATCTTACTGACAGGTCATGTTAGGAAACAGCTGTTATTAAACCACTTCTTAAAAAACTAACAATTGTTCCTGATGTGTTAGCTTACACTTATCTCCGTGCTTGTCTTACTAGATCAGCGTTCCCCATCCTTTTTTTATAATAATAATAATTCAAACCTTTATTGATCCCCAGAGGGGTTGTCCTGGAAAGGAGAGGAATGAAGGTTAGCCGCAGTAAGACAGAGTACATGTGTGTGAATGAGAGGGACCCAAGTGGAATAGTGAGGTTAGAGGGAGAAGAGATCAAGAAGGTGGAGGATTTTAAGTACTTAGGCTCAACAGTCCAGAGCAATGGAGAGTGTGGAAAAGAGGTGAAGAAGCGTGTCCAGGCAGGATGGAACGGGTGGAGGAAAGTGTCAGGTGTGATGTGTGATAGAAGAGTTTCAGCTAAAATGAAAGGAAAGGTGTACAAAACTGTGGTGAGACCAGCGATGTTGTTTGGTCTAGAGACAGTGCCACTGAAGAAAAGACAGGAGACAGAGCTAGAGGTAGCAGAGATGAAGATGCTGAGGTTCTCTCTGGGAGTGACCAGGAAGGATAGGATCAGGAATGAGTATATCAGAGGGACAGCACATGTTAGAGGTTGTGGAGATAAAGTCAGAGAGGCCAGACTGAGATGGTTTGGACATGTTCAGAGGAGAGATAGTGAATATATTGGTAGAAGGATGCTGAGTTTTGAACTGCAGGCAGGAGGCCTAGAGGAAGACCAAAGAGGAGGTTTATGGATGTAATGAGGGAAGACATGAAGGTAGTTGGTGTGAGAGAAGAGGATTCAAAGGACAGGGCTAGATGGAGGAAATTGATTCGCTGTGGCGACCCCTGAAGGGAAAAGCCGAAAGGAAAAGGAGAAGAAGATTGATCCCCAGAGGGGAAATTCTCTTTACACTCTCATGCATGCATTTCTGTTAGTTTTTCAGCACATCACACACAGTGTTGTGAACAAGGCCCCTGAAACACAGCACCCCAATGAGCAGCTTGTGGTGGGGACGGCGCCTTGCTCAGGGGCACCTCGGCAGTGGCTGGGAGGTGAGCTGGCACCTCCCACTGTCAGCTCACACTCCAAGGGATGTCATGGCGGGAGCGGGAATCGATCCACCAATGGCCGGGCGATCCGTCTTCAAGGCATCTGCTCTACCGCTGCGCCACAAACCGGCCTTCATTTGCTCAATAATCGTTAATGACACCAGGATGGCTGTAGTCTAATAATAAATCACTTGCAGTGGTGTAATGTCAAGTGCAGACATCAACAGACAACAAACAACCTTTTGTTCATAAATTAATAATCAACATTTCTGTAAACGAAACTATTTATTTCAGAACAACATCCTTTTCAATACAAAATAATTGTAATAAAAAACTCTATTCATATGACTGCAGGAGAAACACTGATCATTCTAAAAGACTGAACAAGTCAATCAAAAAATAACAATAATGAGAATTAGTGGGAGCTCTGAGCTTGTTTCTCTGCAACAAGCCGGTCCCATCTAGGCATAAGCGGAGACAAAAGCAATTGAAGTGTGTAACAGACGTCCGGTTTACTCCGCAGTTTGGTTTTCCTTAACGGTCACTACACAAAGATTGGAGGTTGGAAATGGAAGCAGGGTTTTCAATGCTTTTTTGGTGATTTAAAGATGATTTTAATGCATAACACTCACAGTTGTGGGCGCTTAGTTTTGGGGTAACGGCTGATAATCTATCACGTGACCAAGACCTGCCAAGAGACTCAGAAGCATGCATTTGTCTGTCATTCCACACAGAAGTCATGTTTCAAAATAAAATATATTTACATTGATAATCAATTTTAAAAAAAAGACAAATTCAAACGGTACCTAAAGACACATGACCCGGTACCGGGTCGTAAATCAGTGGTTGGAGACTGCTGTATAAGATATAATTGCAACTTTCGACAAAATTGATCGACAGAGTCTGAGGCTGGAACATTCAGTTGGTGTTAGAACATCGGCACTAAAATAAAAGGTCATATTTATCCAATATATCTCAGTTTGTACGTGTCAATTATAAATCTTCCACGTACACAAAAGTATGGAATTTTGCAGGATTCATTGCTTGCTGGGCTTGTGTTAACCGATCGCCACTATGCCATAGGCAAAGTAAATTCCAGAGTGGCTACAAGGTTTTTAGCCTGTGTAGCCACAGTGTCGTTCTTATTTTTAGGAAAAAAAGGCGAAACCTTAAAACTTTTTTGGTCTCGCGAAAATACCCGAGCGATAACATAAGAAAACAAACTTTTTCTATCGCCAGGCGGCGCGCATGCCGACGGAAAGAGCCGAAGTGACCTGAACGTCTCCGATCATTAAATATGCACTTGGGTCATGACCTCTTCTCGTCCAATGAAAAAAAAAAGGATTCCATTTTTACAAGCTAAACCCGCGAATTGGTGTACGACAAGGCAAGGACGATCGATGAAAAGAAAATGAAAGTAGTGTTTTATAGAGGATTTGGTGTTAAAATTCTACTTGAACAACAAATGGTGAATGCTGAGAGGGGGTAGGAGTGGTGACAGACCAATCTGAAAGGCAAATTAAAGATATTATCAATGCTTATTTGTAGTCTTAGGCCCTGTCCAAACCGATGGATTTTTTAAAAAACATAACTTTTTAAAAACGCATCGAAAACGATTTGCGTCCACACGACATCGTTTTCAAAAAAATCTCCGTCCACACGTAAACGCAGCAGTGCGTTTTCGAAGACGGCTATAAGCATGCAAAACCATGTGGTGGCAGTATTGAGTCAAATCTTATCCAATAGGAATCCTTCGTATTTTGTTGTCACAACACACGGGCCCATAAATATGACGTCACAGAGGTTTTCGTCGCAGGTAAGACGTCAGCGTTTTTTAAAAGTTGCAAATACACCGTCCACACGACAACGCAGACCCAGCGTTTTTAAAAAAATCCACCTCAGCCAGCGTTTTCGAAAAGTTGCGTTTTCGTTCCGGATATCTGCGTTGTCGTGTGGACGGAAGGTGTAAACGCAACAAAAAAGTTGTGTTTTAAAAAAATCCGCCATCGTGTGGATGGGGCCTTAGACTTTTGATCCCTATGACCGACAGGAATAACCAGTGATGCATGTAAATGTGTCTTCACCTCGCTTGCTATTTTTCATGCCTTTTGATTTTTCAGACTTTTAATTTGTGCTATGTCTCATATCTTGCCAAGAATCAAAATTATTGAAATCAAAGTGTCTAAGTCAAAGTTATAACAGGGCTCGAAATTGCGCCCATTTTGGTCGCATATGCGGCCAAATTTTTATCAGTGCGACTATTAAATATATTTGGGAGCACCGGTGCGACTAGGGAAAAAAATCTGGTGCGCCTTTTTTTGTGAGACTGCGCTCCTGCAGTCCTGCCAGGAAACAATGAGAGCGCAGCTGCGGCTGCTCTCCTGGGTGAGGGAGAGAGGCACGCGGAACGGAGATGGACGGAGCGTCTCTATCATTCCGTCACTCCCTTGCTTTTGAGTAGGTGCTCCTAAAGTCTTTGCTGGTGCTACTAACTTCTAAATTTGGGAGCACCAGTGCTACCAAGAAAAAAAGTTAATTTCGAGCCCTGTATAATGTCTTCCAGTCCAATTAAAACTTACAAGTAAACATTGAGTAATACCAAGAATCAAATTTATTAAAATCAAAGTGTGAAAGTCTAAGTTAAAATGTCTTCTAGTCCTGTTATAATTATGTAACAGCATGTAAATAATGTAACTTATACAGCGTCTTTTGGCTGTGCCATTACTTTCTGTCATTGTTATGTGTATTTATTGTATCTCTTGTGAGCAGATGTCACCTGAATTTCCCTTGGGATCATTAAAGTATATATATATCTATCTATCTATCTATCTATCTATCTATCTATCTAAGTAAAACTTACAAGTAAACATTGAGTAACATTTTGTATGACTGTATCTTCACATAGTGAATGCAAGTTTTCAGTTGTTGAATCTCACCTTTATACCTGCATAAACTAGGATAGAAATAAAGATAGTTAAGCTTGAACTGTTGACTTTGAACTGTTGATTTTTGTAGGTAAACTGAAGAGAAGATTTTGCCCTCAGAATGCAGGAAAACAACCCCATTTTCTAAAAAATTTCCCGGGGGAGGCCCCCCACGAGCTTGCTCGTCGGCGTGGTGTGCTGCGCCGCTGTCTTGGACACAGAATGTGGCTTTTTGTGGCTTACTCAATTCTATTACACTGAACCACAGTGGCTTAGTCATACTACCTCCTAGTGCAAGCCCAGGCTTGGAACTACTTTATTCACACTATTTATGCTTCCCTTAGGCAACATTTTTAGGAAACACGGAAAAAACTGCTCCACTAAGCAGGTGCCAAGCGCAGACATACCTGTCAGTCCTGACATACCTGTCAGTCAAAGCTATGCTCGACTTCAAACATCAATTAAGGACATTAAATCCAGGATGACCACAAACTTCCAGGTATTAAATAAAAAAATAAATAAATGAAGTAATAGTTCTTGACCCAAGACATCTCACAAATATCTGTTTTAGGGTAGATGACCCTGGGGTCAGGGTCAAGGATTCTCCCTAATAAAGGGAAGTTTTTCCTTGCCTCCGAAGCTTTCTCATGTGGATAAGTTACGTCCATAAAACCAGATCTTTCCCTGCTCTATCTGAAAAGTGTTTTGACATAACCTTTTGTCATGATCTGACACTACACAAATACAAGTAATGAATAATGATACTAAGTTGTTATTGTAATGGAGGTCACATCCCACCTTTTTCCTGAAAGCTACTTTCTTTCTCTTCTCCTCGTCCTCCATTTTCTTGAGTCTTGCTGCTTGCTCTGAAATGACAGAAGTTTTACAAAATTACTTTGTTTCCTTTGTGAACACAAATCATGTAGGCTGTCCTAAGGCTGTCTTTTTCAAGTAGAAGTCACAAAAATTATAATTAAGAGAAACAATTCCTTTCATCCCAAATCCTCGTTTCCAGATCAGCGATTGTGTGCAGACTGACACCAAAACCGTGTCCTTTGTAGCATGGGTCTACATGCAGAGAGAATCTGGTATTTTATGAGGAGTCATTATGGTTAATGAAACTGACTTGGCTCCTTTTTTAATCACTTGTTTATATCTTCACCACAGCTTTTAAGTGGATACAGTTGTTTGCTTGAAGCAGTTCTCCACTCAGCATTGCCATGGCGCGGAGTAGTTACTCTGTCACAACTAGAATCAGAAAATAATGCGTTCTGAAATTCCAAATGGTACAGTATAATGTAGCCAAAAGAGAACACAAGCCAATGTCTTATTGTGCTGGTCCCAAGCCCGGATAAATACAGAATTTTGTCAGGAGGGCATCCGAAGTAAAACTTTTGCTAAATCAATTTGCAAATCGAATCTATGACTTCCATACTGGATCGGTCAAGGCCCAGGTTAACAACAACCGCCATCTGTGCTGAAATTGGACTACTGTCGGTCGAAAAAGGAGAGGACAAAAGTGTTTTCGTAGGAAGAGAGAAAAGAGTATAGGACTGAGAGTACAGACATTGAATGTCGGAACTATGACAGGAAAAGGTAGAGCGTTAATTTGACATGATTCAGAGGAGGAAGGTAGACATACTGTGTGTCCAGGAGACCAGGAGGAAAAGTAGCAAGGTTAGAAGTTTAGGAGCAGGGTTCAAGTTGGTCTATCATGGCGTAGATAGGAAGAGAAATGGAGTAGGAGTTATCTTGAAGGAGGAGTTTGATAGTAATTTCCTGGAGGTAAAAAGAGTGTCAGATAGAGTGATGAGTCTGAAGCTAGAAATAGAAGGTGTGATGTTCAATGTCGTTAGTGGGTATGCTCCACAGGTAGCATGTGAGCTGGTGGAGAAGGAGAAATTATGGTTGGACTTGGATGAAGTGATGCAGAGCATACCTAGAAGTGAGAGAGTTGTCATTGGTGCAGACTTCAATTGACATGTTGGTGCAGGTAACAGATGTGATGAGGTGGTGATGGGCAGTTTTGGTATCCAGGAGAGGAAGGCAGAAGGACAGATGGTAGTTGATTTTGCAAAAAGGATGGAAATGGCTATAGTGAATACTTTCTTCCAGAAGAGGCAGGAACATAGGGTGACCTATAAGAGTGGTGGTAAGAGCACACAAGTAGACTACATCGTATGTAGATGGTGTAATCTCAAGGAGATCAGTGACTGTAAAGTAATAGTAGGCGATAGTGTAGCCAAACAGCATAGGATGGTGGTGTGTAGGATGACTCTGGTGGTGAGGAAGATGAAGAGGGCAAAGGCAGAGCAGAGGACAAAATGGTGGAAACTGAAAAAGGAAGAGTGTTGCATGTCTTTCAGGAAGGAGTTAAGACAGACTCTTGAGTGGCAGACAAGTATGTTAGAGCGGTGCAGGACATGTATGAGGACTGTAAGACAGTGGTGAGGTGTGCTGTAGGTGTGACACAGGAGTTCAAGGTGGAGGTGGGACTGCATCAGGGATCAGCTCTGAGCCCCTTCTTGTTCGCTATGGTGATGGACAGGCTGACAGACGAGGTTAGACAGGAATCCCCATGGACTATGATGTTTGCAGATGACACTGTGATCTGCAGTGAGAGTAGGGAAGAGGTGGAGGAGAAGCTAGAGAGGTGGAGGTTTGTCCTGGAAAGGAGAGGAATGAAGGTTAGCCGCAGGAAGACAAAATACATGTGTGTGAATGAGAGGGACCCAAGTTGAAGAGTGAGGTTAACGGGGAGAAGAGATCAAGAAGGTGTAGGAAATAAGTACTTAGGGTCAAGAGTCTAGAGCAATGGAGAGTGTGGAAAAGAGGTGGAGAAGCGTGTACAGGCAGGATGGAGCGGGTGGAGGAAAGTGTGGGTGTGATGTCTGATAGAAGAGTTTCAGCTAAAATTAAAGGAAAGGTGTACAAAACTGTGGTGAGACCAGTGATGTTGTTTGGTCTAGAGACAGTGTCACTGAGGAAAAGACAGGAGGCAGAGCTGGAGGTACCAGAGATGAAGATGCTGAGATTCTCTTTGGGAGTGACCAGGAAGGACAGGATCAGGAATGAGTACATCAGAGGGACAGCACGTTAGAGGTTTTGGAGATAAAGTCAGACAGGCCAGACTGAGATGGTTTGGACATGTGCAGAGGAGAGATAGTGAATATATTGGTAGAAGGATGCTGAGTTTTGAACTGCCAGGCAGGAGGCCTAGAGGAAGACCAAAGCGGAGGTTTATGGATGTAGTGAAAGAGGACATGAAGGTAGTTGGTGTGACAGAAGAGGATGCAAAGGACAGGGTTAGATGGAGTCAATTGATTCGCTGTGGCGACCCCTGAAGGGAAAAGCCGAAAGGAAAAGAAGAAGAGTACTACAGATGCAGTATTTGCTTTGAAGATGTTGGTAGAGAAGTACAGAGAAGGCCAGAGGGTGCTGCATTGTGTTTTTGTAGATCATCTTCTACTTTTCCTTTCCGCTTTTCCCTTCAGGCGTCGCCACAACGAATCAATTGCCTCTATTTCTGGGCTTGCGCTAGCCATTCGCCACTTCGCCATAGGCGAAGTAAATTCCAGATTGGCTACAAGGTTTTTAGACTGTGTAGCCACAGTGGCGTTCTTATTTTTACGGAAAAAAGGCTAAAACTTAAAACTTTGTTGCTCGCTAGCGGCGCTCGCTACTTCTGCCAGGCAAGCGGCGCTCGCTACATCTGCTAGGCGAGCGGCGCTCGCTACTTCCGCTAGGCGAGCGGCGCTCGCTACTTCCGCTAGGCGAGCGGCTCTCGCTACTTCCGCTAGGCGAGCGGCTCTCGCTACTTCCGCTAGGCGAGCGGCTCTCGCTACTTCCGCTAGCGAGCAGCGCTCACGCCGCTCCTTCCACTAGCCAGTGGCTCTCGCGCCGCTATTTCCGCATGCCAACGGAATTTAGCCGAAGCATTCCGACGGAAATAGCCAAACTGACCTGAACGCTCCCGATCATTAAATATGTACTCGGGTCATGACCTCCTCTCCTCCAATGAAAAACAAAATATTGTTTTTTTACAAGCTGAACCCGCGAATTTGTGTACAACAAGGCGAGGACGATCGATCAAAAGAAGTCCTCATTATGAGAGGGGGTAGGAGTGGTGACAGACCGATCAGAAGGTAAATAAAAGATATTATCAATACTTGTTTGTAGTCTTAGACTTTTGATACCTATGACCGGCAGGAATAACCAGCGATGTATGTAAATATGTATTCACCTCGCTTGCTTTTTTCATGCCTTTTTAAATTGAAATGAAAAATCATGTTGTTGAATTTAAAAAATAAAATAAACTATGGCATACCAATGGTGTTGGTGGTGGTCAAAGTTAAAATGTCTTCTAGTCTAAGTAAAACTTACAAGTAAACATTGAGTAATATTTTGTATGACTGTATCTTCACATAGTGAATGCAAGTTTTCAGTTGTTGAATCTCACATTTATACCTGCATAAAGTAGGACAGAAATAAAGATAGTTAAGCTTGAACTGTTGACTTTAGCGTATTTTTGTAGGTAAACTGAACAGAATATTTTGTCCTCAGAATGCACCAGAAAACAGGAAAACAACCCCATTTTCTAAAACATTTCCCAGGGGAGGCCCCCCAGACTCGCTCACAACGGGCGTCGGGCGTCCGCGCACTGTGCCACTGTCTTGGACACAGAATGTGGCTTTTTGTGGCTTGCTCAGTTCTTTTACACTGAGCCACAGTGGCATAGTCATACACCCTCCTAGTGCAAGCCCAGTCTCCTTTCATTTTAGCTGAAACTCTTCTATCACACATCACACCTGACACTTTTCTCCACTTGATTCATCCTGCCTGTACAAGCTTCTTCACCTCTTTCCACACTCTCCATTGCTCTGGACTGTTGACCCTTAGTACTTACAATTCACCACCTTCTTGATCTCTTTTCCCTGTAACCTCACTCTTCAACTTGGGTCCCTCTCATTCACACATACGGTATGTCCTCTGTCTTACTGCAGCTAACCTTCATTTCTCTACTTTCCAGGACAAACATCCACCGCTCTAGCTTCTCCTCCACCTGTTCCCTGCTCTAACTACAAATCACAATTTAATCTGCAAACATCATAGTCCATGAAGACTCCTGTCTAACTTCATCTGTCGGCCTGTCCATCACCATAGGGAACAAGAACGGGCTCAGAGCTGATCCCTGATGCAGTCCCACCTCCACCTTGAACTCCTGTGTCACACCTACAGCACACCTCACCACTGTCTTACAGTCCTCATACATGTCCTGCACCGCTCTAACATACTTGTCTGCCACTCCAGACTTCCTGATACAATACCACAGTTCCTCTCTGGGCACCCTGTCATAAGCTTTCTCCAGATCTTGGCAAGACAGAGAGACAGAGATGGGAGGTGGCAATACAGAGAGACAGAGATGGGAGGAACGTGCAGCAGGTTAGGGTAATTAAGGGTAGGAATTTAAGTCTATTGACAGGTGCCAGTAGTGTGATCGGAAGATGGAAGGAGTAGTTTGAACAGTTGATTAAGGCGGAAAATGAGAGTTTTGAACTGCCAGGCAGGAGGCCTAGAGGAAGACCAAAGAGGAGGATTATGGATGTAGTGAAAGAGGACATGAAGGTAGCTGGTGTGAGAGAAGAGGATGCAGAAGACAGGGTTAGATGGAGGCAGCTGATTTGCTGTGGTGATCCCTGAAGGTAAAAGCTGAAAGGAGAAGAAGCATTTCTCCAGGTCACTGCACTTCTCATGGAACGTTTTCAGTAAATTCAAACAAAATATCATTCTTAACCAGATGTTTAGGGACCCTGTGCAAATTTACTTCCATTGCTCATTTCTTCATCAACTGCAGTTCATTAAAATGCCTTCAGTCTGAGCTATAAAAGTTTTTTTAATGTTAGTCACTGGCATTGTCTATCTTCCTGAAGATGAGTGACTGTAATCGTCTCGTCTACAGACGCTTATCAGCCCTGTGGATCGCAAGCTTGCTGGAGCCTATCCCACCTAGCAATAGACGAGAAGCGGGGTACACCCCAGCTACATTGCCAGCGCATCGTGGTCGACACACATAGACAGACAACCACTCATGCACACTCATACCTATGGACAATTTTTTTTTTTACCTTATTGATTTTTATCCCCGCAGGGAAATTAGTGGCACTCTAGTTAGTTTTGAACCATGCATATATATGTGTGTACAGGTCCTGCACACATTAACACACACACACACACACACACACACACACACAAACAGTGGGCATGTATGCGCCCCCTGTTTGTATGTGTGGCAGGCAGCTCCTTTTTTGGGTGCCTCAGCAGTGCTCAGGAGGTGAGCTGACACCTCCCACTGTCAGCTCACCTCCGGGTGTTGTTTTGGGCAGGAGCTGTAATCTAACCGCTGATCTTGAAACATTGGACAATCCGCTCTACCACACGCTCTACCACTGAGCCATTGCTGACCCCAATTGGAGTGATCAATTCACATTAGTTTCATGTTTGTGGAGGTGGGAGGAAGCTGGAGAACCTGCAGAGAACCCACACAAACACGGGGAGAACAAAAATGGATGGAAGGATGGATGAACTGGAATTATTACATCCTGCTTCAAAGTGGTGATTTATTATAATTGTCAGTGTTCGTGTTGCCGCTCTTCCGCTAGTTTGTCCACCAAATATCTTCACAGCTGTTGCGGATAGAAAGACGAAACAAAAAGCACATTCCTCGGGCGGCAAAGGGGATGAAAAGGAAATGATGACCTTGAGAAAATTAGGTTAAGGTCAAATGTCAACTTTTGTACACTCAGGAACCGGATAAGATAGGAAGACGAGGGAGAAGGCCAGTGTGAATAAGACCATAGATCAAAGCTAGTGCCTTGGTCAATGACAGTAGGTCAGAGCACTAGATTTGATCTTTGACCTATCCAAGTAGGTAAAATTTTGAATTCAGGGGTGTCACGGGATGTTGCAGTCGGTGACTGCATTGGTTCTAGTTAAATCCCGCTTCAAAGCAATGATGTATTGTGAGTGTCAGTGTTCGTGTGTTCGTCCATCCGTTCATCCATCATATATCTTCGCAACTGTTGCAGATAGAAATATGAAACAAAAAGCACATTACTCGGGCGGCAAAGGGGATGAAAATGAGATGACCTTGAGAAAACTTGGTTAAGTACAAATTTCAACTTTTGTACACTCAGGATGGAAAGACGAGGGCGAAAGCCAGTGTAAGATCGTAGATCAAAGCTAGTGCTACCCTGACCTACTTTCATAGATCAAAGCACTAGCTTTGATCTTTGACCTATGCAAGTAGGTCAGGGTAAATTTTGAATACAGGGGTGTCGCGGAATGTTGCAGTTTGTGACTGTGTTGTTGATTCTTAAAGTGTTGAATCCAATTGCACAGAGAAAAGTAGCCACAACAGCAATGGAAAGAAGATGGGTTTGGGGAATCTTCATTTTTAGAGACAGACCATAAAGTTTAGAGGTACACCAACTTATTTTTATAAAACGTTCAGGGGTGTTGGGGGCAGTATACATAAAAAAGATTATAATGTACTGATTAATTTTTTTTTAAAAAGCGTTTAATCACTGGACACTGCTACTTTGAATTCATCATACGGTTTGAAACAAGTTGAGCTGCGGTTCCCCGAGGCTCCAAACCCTGAACTTTGACCCTGACCCACGGAAGTTTGTGGAGCACGGTGGGTCCAAGTTCCGATTGGGCGGCGCTAAAACCGGGCCCTGGGTCCTTACGTGGAGGCCTGACTAACCAATCAGAGCACCTGACATGAAGTCGTCGCTTTCGCTTCTTCGCTTTATGCTTTCTCTTTTTCGCTTATTTTTTAACATCCTAACATTCCCTTTTCGTATCACAAGCAGTTTGAAGCTACCGCAAACGTTCGTATGGCGGAACAGTATGTACCTCGTGCCTTTCGTCGGCTTTCCTGGTCGCCGACAGCTGGAGGCTTCTCCATCGAGTTTAAGATCGAACCTAGGAGGTCTGCCATCTTGGAATGAAAGTCTAGCTTGTACCGGAGTGTTGTTGTTGGACACAGGCTGGGGGAATGCGCATGCGCAAATGGGCGGATGTTCTTTTCTTCGCTGTGTGAAGTATCCAACATTTTAAACCTCTAGCGCCACCATCTGTACCAGATTGTGTCCCCCAACGAAGTCACAATAAAAGTTAAACGTAGACTTATTCAAAAGGACTTATTTGGAGAAGAGCACGCCCATTTATTCATCTAAATACTATACATTCTTATGATTACTCACGTCTTTCAGTTGCAATGATAAAATTTTTTTACAGATTAGGATTAGTTTCACTAAAAATGCCAAAAAAGAGTACATTACTACAAATGCAGTATTTTCTTTAAGGATGTTGATAGAGCAGTAAAGAGAAGGCCAGAGGGAGCTGCGTTGTGTTTTTGTAGATCTGGAGAAAGCTTATGACAGGGTGCCCAGGGAGGAACTGTGGTATTGTATCAGGAAGTCTGGAGTGGCAGACAAGTATGTTAGAGCGGTGCAGGATATGTATGAGGACTGTAAGACAGTGGTGAGGTGTGCTGTAGGTATGACAGAGGAGTTCAAGGTGGTGGTGGGACTGCATCAGGGATCAGCTCTGAGCCCGTTCTTGTTCGCTATGGTGATTGACAGTCTGACAGATGAGGTTAGACAGGAATCCCCATGGACTCCAGGTTTTGGATATAAAGTCAGAGAGGCCAGACTGAGATGGTTTGGACATGTCCAGAGGAGAGATAGTGAATATATTGGTAGAAGGCTGCTGAGTTTTGAACTTCCGGGCAGAAGGCTTTGAGGAAGACGAGAGAGGAGGTTTATAGATGTAGTGAAAGAGGACATGAAGGTAGTTGGTGTGAGACAAGAGGATGCAGAAGACAGGGTTAGATGGAGGCAACTGATTCACTGTGGCAACCCCTTAAGAGAAAAACCGAAAGGAGAAGAAGAAGAGGATTAGTGTCAAAAAAAAAGTTAGATTGGATTTTCAAGTAATGAAATACATGTGGACTTTTTTTTTGTTTTAAAAAGTGCTTTCCTTGCCTACTTATTGATAAGCAAACAATGAAAATGTTCAATTTCTTTGTGACTGATCGATTTTTAACTTTCTAAAAACAAACAAAAAAGCAGGGAGATGGTAGCCATGTAATTTGATTTAGCTCTGGAGAATGTGTGGAACACAGGAAATTGTCAACTGTCCTGACAGCCTCCTGTTACTCAGTCATCGACACTTTTAGACCAATTTTTTCCTCAATATTGGAACTGAGACAATAAGTATCTTCACAGAAGCACTAGTAGACATGATATACAAGTACATATCTGAGTCATGGGTTTGTGTTACTGGTTTGTCAACAATCATCCCCTGTGTCGCAGGAGCGGTATGTTTTGTGCGGTTTCATTGTGGTTCCACAGCATCAGCAATAACACATTAACTGCTGCCATATTCAGATGAAAGCAGACCGGTGGTTGAACAGAGGTCAGCCGATTAAAAGCACAGCAGGGCAGACAGAATTGTACTGTTTACTGTCTACTGCAAAAAGAGTAGTTAGTACTTCACCTGTAAATGTAACTTATGAAGATTTCTTTTAGGATGAGTCCTTTGTGGTCTATTGCTCCTCTGTCCACACAGATGGGTGTATGTAAGTACAGTGTCAGAGAACTTTCATTCATCATGTAGATGTCTTGTGTTTGTGGAAAGTATAGAACATTTATGGGTGGAAAAGGTTCAGTTTTGTGTGTTGAGTACAGAAAACTAGTCTGTGCCTCTGTCCTCAGACTGCCATCAGACAGCGATACTTGTTATTGTTATTTGGAGGGGGGATGACGGACTCCACCCCTGTGGTTGAAACACTGTATAAATGCAGCATCAGCCAGTCCATAGAAGTGTCTGAAAGCTTGGTGGTACCCAAACATGAAGAGACTGAGCCTGGTTCTCCTTGTGCTTCTTCTGATGCTCGCCGTTGGGGAGGGTAAGTGATTGATTTTGTCATGGTGGTGGAAAAGAAAAAATATGCAATCGCAATCTAAACAGTAAATTTATATTTTATAAATGTATTCTAAGATTTCTGAACATGTCACTTTCATCAAGAACATGGATCCATGCTTGTGATTCCTTTTTTTCTACAGGCAATGATCCAGGGATGCAGTATTGGACATGCGGGTATAGAGGACTCTGCAGACGGTTCTGCTATGCTCAAGAGTACATTGTGGGTCATCACGGTTGCCCTCGGAGATACAGGTAGGTCTGCAAACATCTTTTTTTTAAATAATAATACATTTATAGTGATCACTTAATGAGCTTTCACCAAGCAAAACATGTATTCTGAAGGCAAGCAAATGTCATATTACTTGTATGTGTTCATTTTCAGGTGCTGTGCTACGCGGTCTTAACACCTGCCCTCTGAGAATCTCTTGAAGATGACACAGCATGACGGCTTGTATTCATATGGATGAAAATATTTTGGCAATTTTCCTCTTCTTCAAAATTCTAGCATGATGTGGAAGCTGGCAGTGAGTGCTTTGGAAGGGGAGTTATATTTAAGAAACTAATACGTGCTAATAAATGCTTTGTGTGAAACTAACTGATACTGTACCTCATATTTAAAAAATGCTGTGCTATAAGTAAATGCATGAACACAAATTTATCTTTATTCTCGTTGTTGTTATTTTTGGGTACAATAAGTTACACCCAGGTCTGTAAAACTGTAGATATGCAACAACATAACTTCACACATACCAGGGGTGTGTGTAAGTATCGCACTTTGCACTTTGCTGCAATAAAAAAATCACTCAAGTCATAAAATACACAAAGAATCTTGATATCAAACGTCTACATGATCACAATCAGCGGTAATTTACCAAAAAGGATATAAAATAATTGTTGCACCACACACACACACACACACACACAAACACACACACACACACACTAACACACACACACACACACACACACACATATATATGCGTGTGTCTGTGTATGTATATATATATATATATATATATATATGTGTGTGTGTGTGTGTGTGTGTGTGTGTGTGTGTGTGTGTGTGTGTGTGTGTGTGTGTGTGTGTGTGTGTGTGTGTGTGTGTGTGTGTGTGTGTGTGTGTGTATATATGTATATATGTGTGTAAAAAACAAAACTATAATGTAGTGTAAACAGTCCCTTACTGTCTAGGCCTGACCATGAAACAGTGGAGCCAGCCTGAGTGAGTCTGGTATGCTTTTGCTCAGTGGCTACTGATAGGAACAATACAGGTTCAGAGGCTGACCCAAACAGCTGGGCTGAAATTAAGCTTTTGTGAAAGAACCGCCATGTCTCTTGTCTCTGTTTATGTTGTTTCACCATTCTGGATGTCTGGACAACATTGTCCAGAACAGACAGACGACGTCACAATCCTTACAGTCACGATTGCAAAGCAAATTCATTGTCATATCATCTGTCCATTATATTGTAACTGCGTTTTTTTGTTTGCGCACTTTGGGTCAGTCTTTGTTTAGCTTTTCAGGAAGCAGCAGGTTCAGATGAAATAAAATGATCTCAGTCATAGGCAACAATAATACCCATAATTATTGATAAATTACTGTCCCAAATTACTAACCCAATTTGAATCCATCTATTGTTCTAAACTCACTAATCCAGGATCTGAAGATGCGTGATGACAAACTGGTTTAGGTTATAGCTTTTAAAGGCATGGATGCTATTTGTAAACATGAGCCTGTGTATTATGCGCTGCATTGTCATCTGGCTTGAATCTTTGTGCTACTCTATTTGTCACACTGTGCTATGCACAGTATGACAAACTACAAAGGGATGAAACCCTACCTGTTTACATGAGGCTGTCTGTCTTCACAAAGCTGACAGCAACAGCTTCAAACAAAGTTCCAACAGGATACTGTAGATGCATTTTAAACCTATACAAATGGATACAATTTAGCGTGCGCACACACACAAACACACACACACGAGTGGGAGGAGGGCTGTAGGCATTCTGACAATGGGAGGTAGAACGGTGGGCACCTGTCACGTGGAGCGCACCATGAGCAGCTTGGAAGGGGACGGTGCCTTGCTCAAGGGCACCTCGGCAACTAAATGGCTTGTATTTTCAGTATAAATTCAATTTGGCTATTTACCTGTATGGGCCCTTCATAGTTCTGTGAGTTGAACAATTTCTAAATTCAAAGCTGTTCTTTGAAGGGAACAAAATATTGTACTCCACCTTCACTACATGACCTTCTGTTTTACAGCACAATAAAAATAAAGAAACTCTTTAGTGACTCCCAGTCAGTCATTTAGACAAAAAACAAAGCAGAATCTGGATTGTTGCTATTGTCTTCTTTTTAATGACAAATAATGATTATTTCCCAAAGTCATAGGACACTCAAAAACATTTCATTAAGGGACCTTTGCCTTTGATTTCACTCACATTTCCCATAATATTTATGAGTCTACTTTGCAGACACGGTCTGTATATTGTCTAGGAAATGAACAATATCTGGATTCCATTTGAAATATTGTTTGCATTGCAGAGACAGTCATCCTCCCATGCGAAGAATATTTGAAGTTTTCTTAATAATGCAGCTCTATCTCCAGTAAAATATTTCCACACTGTCCTTGAGTCTGTTTCTCACGACCTGAGCTTATTTCCTGTTGATTCCGTGGTTTTCAGCCTTTATTTCACCCTCAGAGGGAACTTTACTTGAGGACAGTTGATATCAGGATAAACCTTAAGGATGTGAAGTATGTCTGAAACCATGGCAGAAGCTCTACATTTATTTCTTGACTGCTGTGTTTTCTGTTTGCGATAACTGCATTCTTGTGTGCTGTATTTTGTGTGATTGTATTGTGTTGAGCAGAGGTAAATAATTTCCCCAAGAGGTTATTAACCCTTGGATGCACAAGTTACCGATACATCCACTCTTCTACAGGGGAGGTCAAACATGACCACACGGACTGATTTTCTTCCTTAGCCTTGAAATGAAAAGTTGCAACGCATTTATATTCAAGGTATTCACAATGAAACAAGTTTATGACACAAAATCATTTGAATTATTTACTTATTCTTTCATTAACTGGAAGAATTTGCAGCATAAAAAGACCAATTTCTCAACATGTGCATCTGTCACAAACTACTTGCTTCTGTCTGTGACCGTTGCACACAGGGGTACTGCATTTGATGCAGAAATCAGAGGTTTTGCGATCTTTCTTTCTGGGACACAACCTGCACCTCTTCCTGGCTGGTGATGTGTGTCTGTTCCCTCCAGACGGGTTACAGCAGTCTTTGTCATTCCAACCTTTTCCATTACGGCTGTGATGTAGGCTGGTAGGTTCGGACTACTTCCAGTCGACTTCTCATGTGAGGTGTCACAAGCTCCGTTGAGAGCTCCGAGTGGAATTGTCGTCTTCCTTGGGTGATGCCTGTGTAAACTTCAGGGTGCTGAGCCCTGTAAAGTGTATAAGCATTCAGAGCGGTGACATCAATCATGTTAGACCATAGCACCATGGACCATCTCTGGGTCTGGTGTCTGCAGATGTAGTTGCCAACCATCTGGTCCATGATATCCCCTCCTCCTTTGGTTTGATTGTAGAAGAGGATCGCTTCTGGCTTTTTCTTTCGGCTTGATTCATCCATGGTCTTGCTGTGGTCCTTGTGCTAAGCAGCAGAACAGCCTTCCCCTTCTTTCTTTCTTACATAGCTGATCATGGTCATGTTGCCATTGAACCCAAATTCGGTGTTGTGGAGCTCTCTGGACCTAGAAGCCTTCATGACCGGAGGACTGTCCCGCTTGTTCTGTCGCATGGTTCCCACAATAGTCAGACCTTCCTCCAGGAGATGCTCTGCAAGAGGGACGCTGGTGAAGATATTGTCTGTGGTGATGTTTCGACCTGTGTGTCTCAATCCACTGCACAACTGATGGACAATGCTTTCCCTCAGATTCTTCTGGACATTTTCCCCTGGTTGTCTCCCTAGGTACACAATCCCATCAATTGCATATGGGCTACATGCATCACAAACCCAGAAGATCTTTATCCCGTACTTGGCGGGCTTGCTCAGCATGTACTGCAGAAGCTGGGTGCTCCCTCTGAAAGGCACGAGTTGTTTATCCACTGTCACGCAATCACTGGGGATGAATTTGAACCAGCAGTTGATCAGGAACAGGTCCCATATGTGGGGGAAGGGTGCCAGGCGATCTGTTTGCAGTCGGTCAGCCCTGGTCCACTTGTCATAAAAGTGTAAGAACCAGCGAATGTCTTCGAATTTTCAAATTGACATAGTGGTCTTATAGTGGTCATTATATTATCAGACATGAACTCCTTCCAAGCATCTGTTGGGGAGACAGTCCTAAACCCAGGTACAGGTTCTGGCCGAATACCTTTCAAACTGTGACTTGGTGTTGCAGCCTGTCTGGGGGGTAACTCTGCCCAGTATGAGCTCTTGTGGCTCCGTCGGTCCGGCACAACATGCATGGCCTCTTCAGACAACTCCTCAGGGGACTCGTGTGTGTCTGACAGCCCTTGTTCAGTGGGGGGACAATAGGCTGGGTCTTCCATATCTGAGACGTAAGAATCGGAGTCAATGACTGTGTCTGGCTCGTCATCCCATTCGTCCTGGATCATTTGCAGGACACGGTCCACGGTCCCTTCCTTGAGTGGTCGCCTTATTGTGGTGGAGGGGTTTGTGTGTCCCAATGATCCTAGGAGCTAAGTTGTCTGGGGCTTTCTGCCCCTGGTAGGGTCACCCATGGCAAACAGGTCCTAGGTGAGGGACCAGACAAAGTACTGCTCAAAGACCCCATATGATGATGAAAAACATTGACACACGTTTTCCCTTGCCCGGATGCGGGTCACCGGGGCCCCCCTCTGGAGCCAGGCCTGGAGGTGGGGCTTGAAGGCGAGTGCCTGGTGGCCGGGCCTGCACCCATGGGGCCCGGTCGGGCGCAGCCTGAAAGGACAACCTCTTCCCATGGGCTCACCACCTGTGGGAGGGGCCATAGGGGTCGGGTGCATTGTGAGCTGGGCGGTGGCCGAAGGCAGGGACCTTGGCGATCCGATCCCCGGCTACAGAAGCTGGCTCTTGGGACGTGGAATGTCACCTCTCTGGCAGGGAAGGAGCCTGAGCTGGTGTGTGAGGTTGAGAAGTTCCGACTAGATATAGTCGGGCTCACCTCCACACACAGCTTGGGCTCTGGTACCAGTCCTCTCCAGAGGGGTTGGACTCTCTTCCACTCTGGAGTTGCCCATGGTGAGAGACGCCGAGCAGGTGTGGGTATACTTATAGCCCCCCGGCTTGGCGCCTATACATTGGGGTTCACCCCGGTGGACGAGAGGGTAGCCTCCCTCCGCCTTCGGGTGGGGGGCCGGGTCCTGACTGTTGTTTGTGCGTATGCACCAAACAGCAGTTCAGAGTACCCACCCTTTTTGGAGTCCTTGGAGGGGGTGCTGGAGAGCGCTCCCACCGGGGACTCCATCGTTCTGCTGGGGGACTTCAATGCTCACGTGGGCAATGACAGTGAGACCTGGAAGGGTGTGATTGGGAGGAACGGCCCCCCCGATCAGAACCCGAGCGGTGTTCAGTTATTGGACTTCTGTGCTTGTCACGGACTGTCCATAACGAACACCATGTTCAGACATAAGGGTGTCCATATGTGCACTTGGCATCAGGACACCCTAGGCCGCAGTTCGATGATCGACTTTGTGGTCGTGTCATCGGACTTGCGGCTGCATGTCTTGGACACTTGGGTGAAGAGAGGGGCGGAGCTGTCAACCGATCACCACCTGGTGGTGTGTTGGCTCCGATGGTGGGGGAAGATGCCGGTCCGACCTGGCAGACCCAAACGTATTGTGAGGGTCTGCTGGGAACGCCTGGCGGAATCCCCTGTCAGAAGGAGTTTCAACTCCCACCTCCGGCAGAACTTCACTCACGTTCCGGGGGAGGCGGGGGACATTGAGTCTGAGTGGACCATGTTCCGCGCCTCCATTGTCGAGGCGGCCGACCGCAGCTGCGGCCGTAAGGTGGTTGGTGCCTGTCGTGGCGGCAACCCCAGAACCCGTTGGTGGACATCAGCGGTAAGGGATGCCGTCAAGCTGAAGAAGTAGTCCTATCGGGCCTTTTTGGCCTGTGGGACTCCTGAAGCAGCTGATAGGTACCGGCAGGCCAAGCGGAATGCGGCTTTGGTGGTTGCTGAGGCAAAAACCCGGGCGTGGGAGGAGTTCGGTGAGGCCTTGGAGGACGACTTCAAGACGGCTTCGAAGAAATTCTGGTCCATCATCAGGCGTCTCGGGAGGGGGAATCAGTGCAGCATCCACACTGTATATAGTGGGGATGGGGAGCTGCTGACCTCAACTCGGGACGTTGTGACTCGGTGGGGAGAATACTTCGAAGACCTCCTCAATCCCGCAGACACGCCTTCCCATGAGGAAGCAGAGTCTGGGTTCTCTGAGGCGGGCTCTCCTATCTCTGGGGTTGAGGTCACCGAGGTAGATAAAAAGCTCCTCGGTGGCAGGGCCCCGGGGGTGGATGAGATCCGCCCGGAGTTCCTAAAGGCTCTGGATGTTGTGGGGCTGCCCTGGTTGACACGCCTCTGCAACATCGCGTGGACTTCGGGGACAGTGCCTCTGGATTGGCAGACTGGGGTGGTGGTCCCCCTTTTTAAGAAGGGGGACATGAGGGTGTGCTCCAACTACAGGGGCATCACACTCCTCAGCCTCCCTGGTAAGGTCTATTCAGGGGTTCTGGAGAGGAGGGTCCGTCGGGAAGTCGAATCTCGGATTCAGGAGGAGCAGTGTGGTTTTCGTCCTGGCCGTGGAACAGTGGACCAGCTCTACACCCTCCGCAGGGTCCTTGAGGGGGCATGGGAGTTCGCCCAACCAGTCTACATGTGTTTTGTGGACTTGCAGAAGGCGTTCGACCGTGTTCCTCGGGGGGTTCTGTGGGGGGTGCTTCGGGAGTATGGGGTACCGGACCCCTTGATAAGGGCTGTTCGGTCCCTGTACGACCAATGTCAGAGTTTGGTCCGCGTTGCCGGCAGTAAGTCGGATTCGTTTCCAGTGAGGGTTGGACTCCGCCAAGGCTGCCCTTTGTCACCGATTCTGTTCATAACTTTTATGGACAGAATTTCTAGGCGCAGCCAAGGAGTTGAGGGTGTCCAGTTTGGTGGCCTCAGTATCGCGTCTCTGCTTTTTGCAGACGACGTGGTGCTGTTGGCTTCATCAAGCCGTGATCTCCAACTCTCACTGGAACGGTTCGCAGCCGAGTGTGAAGCGGTTGGGATGAGAATCAGCACCTCCAAATCTGAGACCATGGTCCTCAGTTGGAAAAGGGTGGAGTGCCCTCTCCAGGTTGGGGATGAGATCCTGCCCCAAGTGGAGGAGTTCAAGTATCTTGGGGTCTCGTTCACGAGTGAGGGTACAATGGAACGGGAGATCGACAGGCGGATCGGTGCAGCGTCTGCAGTGATGCGGACTCTGTATCGGTCTGTCGTGGTGAAGAAGGAGCTGAGCCGAAAGGCAAAGCTCTCGATTTACCGGTCGATCTACGTTCCTACCCTCACCTATGGTCACGAGCTATGGGTCGTGACTGAAAGAATGAGATCCCGGATAAAAGCGGCCGAAATGAGTTTCCTCTGTAGGGTGTCCGGGCTCTCCCTTAGAGATAGGGTGAGGAGTTCGGCCGTCCGGGAGGGACTCAGAGTCGAGCCGCTGCTCCTCCGCATCGAGAGGAGCCAGATGAGGTGGCTCGGGCATCTGGTTAGGATGCCTCCTGGACGCCTCCCTGGTGAGGTGTTCCGGGCACGACCCAGGCCCCGGGGACGACCCAGGACACGCTGGAGAGACTATGTCTCCCGGCTGGCCTGGGAACGCCTTGGGATTCTCCCGGAGGAGCTGGATGAAGTGGCTAGGGAGAGGGAAGTCTGGGCTTCCCTGCTTAAGCTGCTGCCCCCGCGACCCGACCCCGGATAAGTGGAAGAGAATGAATGGATGGATGGTCCACAGTGAGTGGAGCTGGCCTCCTATTAGCCAAAAACTTAAAAATTAAGTTCATAGAAAATTGATAGACAAGTCATACGAGCCAGCAGCGGATGTTGAGGATGTGCATGGTGCAACAGAGGTTGTTTGGCTTGCTGACGGCTCTGGTTGTGTGTGTAGAGACCATGCTGGATGTTGTGAACGCCTGCTGGGCTGCCGGGGCTGGAAACAGGATTGCGAATGCCCACCATCCTGTGTTGTGTGTCTGGAGGCGGTACACGGGGCTGCCAAAGTCGGCTCCCGGGTGGAGAGCTTGCTGATGCCAGGAGTGTTGATTGGAAAGTTGCAGCAGAAGTGACTAATTGACAGCAGGTATCTGAGTGGGCAGTAAAAGTGGCTAAAAAGTAAAGGTTCATCCAAAAATTCATCAAACCTGTTCGGGATCATATGTGACCCCGCTCGTGGATAAGTGGGTTAGTGATACAAAACTTGTAATTTCTTGAAAATAATTCATTATGTTTTAAAAATAATCTCATGTTACAGACATATTTTATGAGGAACACCTGGAATGTGATTATATTGGAAGCTTTTATTTTGAAGCTGCTGAAGGAAAACAACCCATGGGGTCATGCCTGACCCCACAAGTGCATCCAAGGGCTAAAGTACTCTTCATCTTCAATCTTATATCCTCGCCTTGAAAGTCTACGACTACTTCTCCCCCCAAATTATATTTCTGTCCCTTTTGAATTATGACAATAACTCGAAAATGCAGAATCCCACAAAAGTTTAACAGAAACATGAAAATTAGAAGTTTCCTAACTCCCTTAGGATACACAGATATAGGTAAAAAAAAATTGCATATCGTGAAAAAGTTCAACATTTTTTTGTAAATAAACTCATTAGACAGAGTGAAATACTTCAAGCCTTTATTACTTGAAATTTTGATTATGGCTTGCAAATAATGAAAACCTAAATTTCAGTGTCCCAGAAAATTAGAATTAGATCATTGTGATGCACTATGAGGCATCAAGAACACAAATAGGAGTCTTTCTATTCATCGTGTAAAAATAAAAAATAAATCCTTCTGACAGTCATCAATTTAGGAAAGAAAAGTAAACTAGGAAGGGAAAGCATTAAATTTAATATCAACCATGATAACAAAACCACGATGAGCCAGAGGAATCCTTGCCAGCAGCCTTTCCCTTGAATGTGTAGCCCACTGACCCAAACTGAGACCATAAAGGCTCAGGAAACTTTTGCAGGTGTTTCGAGTTAATTTGCTGATTTGAGTAACACCATGACTTTCCAATATTGAAATTTTTCTTCCATCCCTCCCTCCATCCATCAATTTTCTGATTTTTCCGAGACACCAGATTTTGAATTCTTGTTATTTGTAAGTCAAAATAATTTTAAAAAATTAATAAAAGCTTGAAATATTTTATGTATAATTAATCAATGTATATATGGATTTCACTTTCTGAAATGAGTGACAGAAATATTGAACATTTTCATTATTTTTGAATTTGAGATGTCGCAGTATTTTAAGGTGAATTTTAATATCACTCCCAAAGAGAACCTCAGCATCTTCATCTCTGGTACCTCCAGCTCTGTCTCCTGTCTTTTCCTCAGTGACACTGTCTCTAGAACAAACAACATCGCTGGTCTCACCACAGTTTTGTACACCTTTCCTTTATTTTAGCTGAAACTCTTCTATCACACATCACACCTGACACTTTTCTCCACCTATTCCATCCTGCCTGTACAGGCGCTTCTTCACCTCTTTTCCACACTCTCCATTGTTCTGTACTGTTGACCTTAAGTACTTAAAATCCTCCACCTTCTTGATCTCTTCTTCCTGTAAACTCACTCTTACATTTGGGTCCCTCTCATTCACACACATATTCTGTCTTACTGCAGCTAACCTTCATTCCTCTCCTTTCCAGGACAAACCTCCACTTCTCTAGCTTCTCCTCCACCTGTTACCTGCTCTCACTCCAGATTACAATGTCATCTGCAAACATCAATCCATGGATATTCCTGTCTAACCTCGTCTGTCAGCCTGTCCATCACCATAGCAAACAAGGGGCTCAGAGCTGATCCTTGATGCAGTCCCACCTTCACCTTGAACTCTTCCGTCACACCCACAGCACACCTCACCACTGTCTTACAGTCCTCCTACATGCCCTGCACCGTTCTAACATACTGTACTTCTAACATGCAGATTACACACTTCTTAGTGCAAACATACTAACATACTAAATTGAAAACCTGACCCTAAATGATGTAAAACTACACACAAAATGTTAATGCACCCTAAAAAATAAAATGTATTTAATGGGATCAGATTTTTGATGGATGTGAAGCTCAAATATCATACAATATTGTTTTATTACTTAGGATCAACAGTCCAGAGAAATGGAGAGTGTGGAAAATAAGTGAAGAAGTGTGTACAGGCAGGATGGAACGGGTGGAGAAAAGTGTCAGGAGTGATGTGTGATAGAAGAGTTTCAGCTAAAATGAAAGGTCTACAAAACTGTAGTGAGACTAGCAATGTTGTTTAGTATAAAGACAGTGTCACTGAGGAAAAGACAGAAGACAGCGCTGGAGGTAGCAGAGATGAAGATGCTGAGGTTCTTTAGGAGTGACCATGATGGATAGGATCAGGAGTGAGTACATCAGAGGGACAGCACATGATAGAGGTTTTGGAGATCAAGTCAGAGAGGCCAGACTGAGATGGTTTGGACATGTCCAGAGGAGAGAGAGTATATACTGGTAGAAGGATGCTGAGTTTTGAACTGCCAGGCAGGAGGCCTAGAGGAAGACCAAAGAGGAGGTTTATGGATGCAGTGAAAGAGGACATGAAGGTAGTTGGTGTGAGAGAAGAGGATGCAGAAGACAGGGTTAGATGGAGGCAATTGATCCGCTGTGGTGACCCCTGATGGGAAAAGCCGAAAGGAAAAGAAGACATGAGCATGAGATTTGAGCATCAAAGATTATTTTACTATTATTACATCCCGCTTCTAAGTGGTGATGTATTGTTATTGTCAAGTGTTCGTATGTTTGTCCATTCGTACTGTATGTCCGCCAAATATCTTCGCAACCATTGCAGATAGAAAGATGAAACAAAAAGATTACTAAGGTGGCAAAGGGGATGAAAATGAGGTGATAACCTTGACCTTCAGAAAACTAGGTCAAGGTCAAATTTTAACTTTTGTACACTCAGGAACCGGATAAATAGAAAGACAAGAAGGTCAGTGTGAGTTAGACCATAGATCAAAGCTAGTGCATAGCTTTGACCTACCCTGAAAGGTCAAAGCTATGCTCTTCTCAGCTACTACTTTCAGGGTACCCTGACCTACCCTTCACGGGATGTTGCAGTTTCTGACTGTCTTCGTTCTTGTTATAAGTATGCTATTAAGATTATCAATGCTAGTGAATCCTGTTCAAACAAGGGGTACTACCTCCTTTACACCTATAGTTTAATTTTATAAAAATTACATCACACAGATTTCACACTACTTAGTGCAAAACCTCAAAAGGAGTTCAAATAGTTCATACAGCAATGTAAACGACACCATGCAGTTTCACATCTGGAGCAGAGAAAAAACTTTTCGTTTCGAAAACAATTCGTTTCTAAAATAAAATCTGCAAACGCAAAACACAGGTGAAACTTCTACGCCTCAGAAAGCGATTGTCTTGTTTGTGAAGGTGTGATTCGATGCTGTCTGATGAGTTGATGGAGCTTTTAATTAATTCACTTTCAATTCAAAATCTAACCATCAACATTATTTTATGAGCTAATCAGAATTCCCAAGTTTGGTATAAAATGTTTGATGGAAAAAGTGTCTACTGTGTATCTTATGTGTTTTGAAGGCTATAAATGTCTGACACATCAAACAAAGTGAAATGAGAGTTCATCAACAACAACACTCCTTTCAAAATGTTTATAAAAAAATAAAGAGCCAATCTACAAATCCGTGACCCTGCCAGGACGGAACAAAGAAAAAAACAAAAGAAATTCAAAGTATACATTTCATTTGTTACAGCGCTGTCAGCAATGGAAACTGTGACATGTGATTTAATCACAACTTGGCAGGAAACATTTTTTTAAAAAACTAAAAAACTGAAGAAAAGACAAAAAATAATTCACTGAAAAATTATGAGAGCAGTTATGAACTTAATATCAACAATAAAACAAAATTTCAAAAACATATTTACATTGATCGTTTACTAAAATAGTAACTCATCATTGATCAACTCTTACAATATGGTGCTATTAAACCATTAAAAAAAAGAAAAAGGATTTTGTGTCCCGACCACTTTGAATGAAAAGTTGTTGGTGAGCAGAGCTCAGTACACTCAAACAAACACACAATCACAACGAATGGCTACCGATAGCCGACTGTCCTGTTTAGGCCGGAGATGAAGAGGGTGGTGTAATGTGTCCAATTCAAGGTGGACAAAATCAAAAAAATATTCTGACAGTACTTCAATACAAACAGTATTTTCATATTTAAATTTGGTTTAAAGGAACATATATTTCAGTATTTTTCAACAGATGTAAATGTTTTTTCAGCCTTAAAGCCAGAAAAGCATTACGGGTGATTCTGTTTGAATTAACGTGTCTGTTAGCAATCAGACACACAAAGCAATGCATGTGTTTATATAACAAAATATTAGCAGGCCTGTTTTCAGCTTTACACTCATCAACTCATGAAGGACATTGTAAATAATATATTCAGTTGGGCTATGGCTACCATTTTGAAAAACAAACAAAAACAAACGAACAAAGAAAACTAGGTCACAACATGCAACATATTTACCTTCAAAATTTGTCATTTGTGGTCAATATCTTGAGTTGATCCAAAAGCTTAGAAGTTTCACCTCCTGCTAGGAAGGAGGATAAACAAGGTGCAAACAACACACCTGAAGGTTTGTAGGAAGCTCACATTCAAAACAGCCAAATATCCTTTCTCAAAAATGAAACTATCACATTTTCCAATCTGAACTTAAGGATTTGTCTTCCCTGCAGTAGTTTAAACTAAATACTGCTTCCATGTGATAACAGAGTGAAATATTGGATTATATCATTATTCATGAGTTATAAAAGACCTATTGGTCACTAAAAAAGGAATATTATTGTAAAAATCTCTTTGTATTTGTGCGCTGGGTAAGCACGTTCCTCTGCTTTGCTTTAGTTGCTTTGGCTGTTTCGATTGTGCGTGTCTCTTTGTGCATCGTTGTTGCACAACCTGCATTTCACTTTAGAGGGTCTTAGTCTTGTGAAGTCTTTTCATAATGTCAAAAATGCAGTAGATCTGTAAAAAAGCTATTAAACTTGCCAAAAATAATGACCAAACAAAATACAATTGGGGACAAACGCATTCCCAACACAAACTGAATACATGGCTGATGGAATTTTGTTTGGCAGTTTTAAATTACAATATGTGCACTACTTGATGCAGCTAGTCAAGCAACAGAATGATTTCTATGACTTCAATAATAACATATGGTACATGAAACACAGTAGTTAAACTGCAGTGTGGCTCTTCTGGAGACATGACATCACTATTACCTGCTAATGGCTTTGTAATACCAAGCTCCAGTGCAAATGCTGTCTTCACTATTTACCAATTGTACTATGTTTAATTTATTAACGATGATGTAGTGGCATGGGGAGAAAACTCATTAAAGTCCAAATAGAAGGACAAAGTAATGGCTGTGCATCAAACTGAGGCATTATCAGCACTACAGACAGTCAAAGGAAATGATCAGATAAGCATCTCTTCCAGACTGGCAAAACTGAGAACATAAATTACTATTCTGAATTATTTAAAACTTCTTAAAGAATTTCTAGCCCCAGAGGTTTCCGATTAGGTGCCTCCTCTTGACAATTATCCTAGTTACACAACAAATTCCACTTTTGGTCCCGTTCTCCTTTCTGGATTTCATCTTTAGCATTGCTGAGTATCTTAAAAGTATTCAAAGGATTCATCTCGCAGTAGAGGGCAGCTGGCTGGCTGGCTTGTACGTGTGGCAGATGTTCAGGCTACTCCTATTCAGAGTTCTTCAATGCAGAAGCGGTCATTTGTAAAATAAGTAGATTGGCCTCTGAAACCCTGTTGTGATGAGAGAAAAAGTTAAAGAGGACTCCGAGTTAGGTAGAGGTGACATATTATGCGTGAATTTACTCTGACAAATAAGTGAATTACCTTTTATTGAACACCTGGGGGCTCCAAGGTACTCAAAACTAGTAAAGCCCACTTCGGTTGTAAGGTACGATGAAAACTGGTCAGGTTTGAGGCGGATGCTGTGATAATTTCGCCTGATATTATCCTGTTAAGTGGGAAGATAAATAAATATTTCATAAAATCAATTCAGACATCATAAGCATGGCTGGAATAAATCAAAAGTAAGATTTATAATATCCATGTCCTTCAGTTTCTTACTGTAAGCTTCTTTCTCCTCACATAGGATTCCCAGGGCTGTGGCTCTAGGAAAAACAATCCTCCAGGACGGAGATGTCTGTAGACTCTCTTGAAGAGTCGCTTGAGACCACTGTCTCCCCAGTTCAGGTGAACCCATTTGGTAACGCTCAGGCACAAGATTACATCGTATTCTGGCCGCTGGGTCAAAAGGAGATTGTCGCTCTCCAAGACATAATTGGCCTAAAGAACAGAAAAAGCATACCGAGTAGGGGGAGAGGGGCAACGTGAAAGTAAAATGCTTGTGCTGCTTTTGTTTCTCTTAATTTAATTCTTCTGTTACACGGCAGACCAACTTTTCTCCTTATGCACATTTCAAAAGTGGACATAGGAAGCTTTCGACAGCGATCTGGAAATACAGTCTTAGCTCACTGTTTGATTGCAACAGAGTTATAAAATTTACACCAAGTGATCGCAAACATTTCAAGGAACTCTGCAGAATGCAGAGTGCACCTCAGGTTATAATTTACATGCAGATAATATAACTGTCAGTTTTAATAGTGACGGTCAGGCATGGGCTGACGGTCAACAAAACACAGAAACTTAATTGCAGGAAAAGTGATAATCAAATGAATGGATCTCATTTTGTTTATTATGTGAAATGTCATAACAGGAACAGCACCAATAACAACTGTACTCACAAATGCAAAGGTTATAAAAGGTTGAGATTTTCTTGCTTGTCCATGAAACCATTTGACAATTTTCTTATTTGGAGCACTGATGTGAATTTATCATCAAAGAGACATTTCTCTTTCAGAGCCATCTTGTATTGTGCAGACTGGGGAAATTATGCTATTCAGCTTGAACCTTTGGATTCATTTACCATCCTGTCTTGTACTAACATCACTTCCAATTCTTTAAGTGGAGGATGTTATCAAATTTATTCACAAACACTTTCATTTAGGTATCTAACCAATTCATGTTGCTGCCTAGACAAAGCTTGTAAGACACAAGGCCAGTAGATAGAACATGCTACAATGGAAATTACAGCAAGAAAAAAACATTCTGGCTGAAGAATGCTTCAGTTTAAAAGCTACTGCAATAATTTTAAAACTATCAACCTGAGATAACAGCAGATGGCAAAAGAAAGGCTGCCAGCTACATCATAATATTAGTCTCATGAAAAGGAGAGGCCGCTTCTTAACTTCATTCATTTTTCAGTTCCCAACATCACTGGAAGCTTCAGAGACCCTCTGATTTCATCACCTACTGAGGTGAGCCAACACAAGGGTGGACAGACTGGTGGGGAATCAAATTTAACGTTTGTATTAATTTTTTCTTCTAAACTCTGTGTATGTGCACTGTATGTATAAGCTGCATTAAGCAGCAACAATGTTAGCTTATATTAACAGGTAAGACAGCTATCATTATCAGTATTTCTTACCCTGATGAAGGACACATTTGAGGGGAACTCCCCAGGTCGTGTGGTGGGCGATTCTGTGAGTGGAGGAGCCGCTATGGGCCCCCTGGAGATGCGAAGGGACACAGGAAAAGAGCAGCTCACTGGGTGATCAGCAGGGAGTAAAGCACAACCTTCCTGCCCCATTTCCTCACTGGTTTTGTCCTGCTTCTGTGTTCCCGACTCAGCTGCGGGACAGGAGTCATTGTCATTTTCACCCTTTTCAGGCCTGTTTTCTGCATTCACAAGTTTCCCATTTTCATCCCTGCTTTCGGCTTCATTGTGCTTCTTGCCTGTAACTGTGTGACTCTCATTTCCATTCCTTTCCTCCTGATTAGTGCTCTGTGTTGCACGCCTGGCCTCTTGGGTCTGCAATTCAGACAGGTAATGTCTGATGTTCTTACGAGCTGCGTGTACCAGACCACCATCAATATCCAAGCCCAGGATGCGAGCAGGTCTTAGCATTTTGGCAATATACAGCGTTAGGTGGCCTGAGTTGCATCCCAAATCCAGAACGTCTTTACCTTCAAACCATTCTGGACGAAGCAGACGCACCCGTGAATCTTCACTATAACAAGGGTTACGGTAGCCATAATACTTGTTGTAGTTCCCGTACTGGAATTTCTTCTGTTGTTCCTTTGCCTGGCTGTGGTGATGATGGTGGTGCTGGCGACCTGATGACCCTGTTTTGGATCCACTCCTTGGTGTTTGGAAGGACTGAGAATTTTTCAAACCCCCTGCACCACAACTTCTGTCTCCAGGTCCTAACTTCCCAACTGGTGTAGAATGGATCACTGGGGGCTCAATCTTGCCAGAGTTGCGCCTACGCTTGCGTCTACTTATGTGCTGGCTTGGTCCCCCTGACGCTGAAGATATGGAATCCTCCCTAGATACAGATGCCGACTCTTCCTTGTAGCTGGTAGAGTTGTCAACAGAGTGGCCATGGGAATCTCCGGTGACACTAGAGAATCTGCTGGACTCTATGGAGGTATCTAGGTCAGAACAAGAAGCTAACACACTTGGAAGTGATGTGGAAGTACCCATTTTAACATCATTTTTTCCTGATTCAGCGAGGTTGATCTGTGAAGTTGAAATCCCACTGCCACCAACCACACCCCCACCTCCTCCTCCATGGTGTCTATTACGATGCCTCTTCCTGCCACCGGTTTTGAAGGGGTATGCCAAAAAGCTACTGTCTGCTAGTCCACTATTGAGGTTCAATGGATCTGTGATATCCCTGGGGATGAGGATCTCCACAGGATCTCGACTCTTCGCTGGCAGCGGGGAGGATTTGGGAGTCTCTGCATTCAATGCCCTGTTGACATCCTCATCCAGCAGACTGTTGAGATTAAGCGGGTCAAAAATGTTTCCGCCCATGAGAAAGTTGGTAGGCAACACAGAGTCACTCTCAGAATTTGCTCTTCGTCTCCTCTTGCCAGATGATGGATGCTTGAAACTTGAGTTTGCTGTGTTGCGGCGCTTTGTAAGCTTATTTTGTTGCTGTTGTTTGGAATAATGATAGCTGTTCCTGCGATTGTTATTCTCATTCCCTCTGGAAGTGTGTCCAGAATTGTTTGAGTGGGTAAGCATGTCAGTTGTGCTGGTGTGCTTAAGTGAGGCTGCCGTTGCTGGACAAGAAGCTACAAAATCAGGAGTAGCAACAGTATCTTCCACCATTGTTGATATACTGCCGAACCCTCCAGCACATTCTGAAAGCTGCAGAGCTGATGTTGAGACAGCTTGTGGACTGCCAGTTTTTACAGAATCCTCGTCAACAGACATCTTACTTGGGTTTCAGAGCAGATGCAGGCATGAAAAATCTTGCAGATCTAAAAGTAACAAAATAACTAATTAGTCAAATTAAAAATCCTTGAATAATCAGCATTTTGTATGATATCAGTGATATCATACAAAAATGATCTGCCTCATTATTACTGTAACCCAAAAACCTAAATAAAAGTGACTAATCCTAGCCTGATTAAGCATTAGCTACTGTTGTCTAACTGCTAAGTAGTATTTAAATCCAGAAATAGACATTTCCAATTTGCATCTAAAACAAAGAGGGTCAGGCGAAGTTCACGTCGTTGTCAATCACTAGAATATACAGAAGAAGATTTAACCCTTTACTTTCCACTGCCATTTCCTAACACAGTGTTACTGTAATAACAACAAGAGGTTTCCGTGTTTTCTACGGAGCCTCGAGGGCTACACCGTTATCGGATTGGATGTCTCACTCAAAACGGATATCTACTCCTGGGCCGCTAAGCTGAAAAGTTTTGGAGTCCCCGTGATGGACAGTTATCTAGTTAGCAGGCTAGCTAACCTAGCTTCTCATGCGGGCCGAAGATAAACGTATACTAATCGTTTATCTCCATTCCGGCCAAAAAGCGACATTAGACAAACGGTCAAGTACCCACCTTGATGCACTGCTGTCAAATCCCCCCGATTTTCTGCGTCACATTTGTGAAAGTGATACTATCTAGCAGATGGTCACCTATTCGCGTACAGTCAACAGTGTAGTCACCATCAAACTAACAGTCTTACCTCACAGTTCTCCCCGCCTCCTGCCGGACTGTCACCGCCGCGCGCTCTCGTCTCGCGCTAATGTTAGCGTAGCTAGCTCACAACTGTTCCTACACAAATATAACTGTGCTAAGCTACATAAGTTAGCACGGCGCTGGTGTTACGTTGCTAGTACGTCCACAAAAAACGACCCTCAGCCTCCGCGGCTGTGTTATCGACTTATTCAGTGAACTCCTAGTCGCTCCGTGTCTCGCAGGTAGGTGAATAAATTATTCCGTCTGCTGATAAAGTCGGCATGGCGGCGCATCCGGGCCTCCGAGCTGCAGTCGAGGATGACTGGGGCGGAGATTGTGACTGGCAGAGGAACTGGGATCACACAGAGCCTCGAGCCTCAAGGCTGCAACTGTACTTTGTTTTCAGAAAACTGTAAATATAAATTGTTTTTTTTTTTTAAAAGTGGCATTGGACACGAGCAACAATCATAAAGTTACAAATATCCATATTTAGTCTTTATTTTTTGATTTTGCTATGAAAAAAAGTTTAACATTTTATTTATTTACCAATTTTCTAGCCCAAAGTTTACATTTAATTTTAGTTTTTTGTAACCTGCTCTTTTAAATCTGATATCTGTTCTGCTAATGGCTTCAAAGTACACTTTATTAATTCACTGCTGATAAGCTCAGTTTCATTCAGTATTATAATAAAGACGATGCAAGAGATTCAAATAGGTCCTCTTGCACACAGGTGGTTTGAGGACTTCACACATAGGACAACTTCTAATAGTGTGTGCAGGATATATATAGGTTGATGTTTCAGAGAATTTTGAGCAACCATAAGAAGGTATAGCAGAAATAATGTTGCCCCTCTTTTTAGTACATTGTCTTCTGTCTGATCAGATAGATGAGTCAGCGATGAATCTGCAGGTACACAATGTGAGTACAACTACAACGCGGTGATAAGATTGCTCACAAAATCACTGTCAATTACTTCAGACATTGTTAAATATCTCTTTTAAATTCTGTTCAGTTATTTTCGTTAACAAATGCATTGCAACCACATTTACAGTCTACAAAGTATTTGTTGATGCTGTGGTTTTATTGACAACATTACAGGTGCAACTTCAAGCTAACAATTTACAAGGCAAAGCTATTTTTCTTGCCGTTGCTTCCCCAGGATCTAGTAAGCCTGAAATTAGAGTTCTGGATGTGAACTAAGAGGAAATTTTGCTGAGGTAGTTATGAAGCTTCTTCCATACCATCTCCTGATTGTGGTAATTTGACACTGCAGCTTTTAGAGAGTAGAGTATAACTTTGTTGATCCTTTAAGAAGATTCCATCAGGGAAATTAACATCTAATTCAGGGATGTCAAACTCATTTTAATTTTTTGACAGGGATTGATTAGGGTCAATGTTGAAGATACACAGTAGTCTTGTTAAAGAGGAGTAAATCAATGAGTGCTGCTAAATTAATTCTTAGAGCTATTATTTGACCCACCGGATTTTTTACCTCCTGATTGTGGACTAAAATAGAAATCAGTGTCACAACTCATTGAGGTTATGTTTTTGTCAGCATTGATTTGTTTGTTTTTGGATTGGGGAGAGAGGGTCCATGGAACAATCCATTAGTTTGTGGTGGAGATCAGGAGCATCGGGACTTAAAAATTTTGTAACTGCCCCTATCCAAAAATGATTACGTCTAATATTGTAGCATAAGATGTCCCATACACCAAAGTATTATGTGAATGTAATTCATATTTCAGATCTGGTAAACTAAGGGTAATTTTTTTGGCTCATGTAAGAGTCACTATTGTGAAATAAATTATTATACAGTATTACACACTTGTGACTAAAATCAGATGTTTTATTTGAGTTCAAACATTTCAGAGCCACACTTTAGTAACCACCCAACACATAATAATAATAAAATGGTTCCAAATTCTTGGGGCATGTTTTTGTGGTCCGGTAGTCATACTTGGTGTATCAAACTAACTGTTAATGGTTTAGACGGGGCTTGTGTTTATAACACTGTTTATAGCACAGTTGTGTTGCATACAGTTAAAACTGAGAGGTAAACAGAACAATCTAGAACATACAGAAATTAGAGTGGTCAAAGTGGTCAGCACCAAGACGTCTGAATTTACTAGAGATTTCAGCTGTCCTTTCAGTAACCACCAGAGGGAGACAAACTATGATTTTAACAATAAGCTGCGCACCATACATGTGGCGCACAGTTTCAGAACTGCGCCATAGCAGAACTTTACGGTCCCTGGCACTCTTGTCCTCGTTCCTTATTTTAAAACACTGTCGGGCGGCAAACACTGTGCTTAAATTTATTTATTTGAACTGACACTATAAAAGCTATCAAGCGCTGCGAAAAGTTATTTTATTTTGAAATAAAGGAAGTTTGCTCAGAAAGTTAATCTGCAGCCATGGAAACAGGACGACTTGTGTACATCCTGATCAGGGGTGTCAAACTCATTTTCACTGAGGTCCACATCAGCATCATTGCTGTCCTCGAAGGGCCAGATGTAACTAATAAATGTAACTAGATGTAACTCAATGCAATGTAACAAATGTAACTACTGTACTCCTTAATGTTAAATAACTCTGACTTTATTACTTATTCAAGTTACATTACATTTGCATAGACAAAAAATGTGTTTATTTCTCTGTCATAACCAATCTTTTTAATTTGTCAGGTTATAAAACACACAGAACTCCATCAATGAAGGATTAAACTATCCAAATGAATAAAAAAAAAATCAAACACAAGTTAGGACAATAACTTTGTTCAAAACATTTTAATCAAAGTTAAAATGGGCTTGATTACTGCATTGTGTGTATGTAGTTTTTTGCCAAAGCACACTCTTGTTTATTTTTAGACACTCTGACTTTTTATGATCTCACAGGCCATGTAACATAATATGGTGGGCCACATTTGGTCCCCGGGCCTTGAGTTTGACACATCTAATCGAGATTGAAGGTCCCTCCAGTGAAAATACAGGCAATGCTACCTTTCCTACAGGGGCTTTTATTTCGAAAAGTCAATGGAGTATAGAAAAGTTAATGGCAAATTAAAGATAATGTTAAATTTGTTTTGGTTTTGTTTGGTTTTTTTAAGGTTTTTTTTGTGTCACTAGAGGTCTTCGAGTTATCAGAGGTTTTCTATTGATGAAGATAAACCAAACTACACCCAAAAACTCTCACATACATCCAAAGAGTTTAACAATACATATCATGCACAACACACTCAAACATATTATACACAATACACTCAAACATACGAATCACACGTATGACTTCCATACCGGATTGGTCGAGGCCCAGGTTAACAACTACCGCCATCGGTGCTGTTCACCTACAGGGTGCTGGTGGAAATTGGACTACTGTTGGTCGAAGAAGGAAAGGAGGGAAGTGTGTTCGTAGGAGGAGAGAGAAGAGGAACGCCAAGTGTATAGGACTGAGAGTAGGGATGTTGAATGTTGGAACTATGACAAGAAAAGGCAGAGAGTTGGTTGACATGATGCAGAGAAGGAAGGTAGACATACTGTGTTTCCAGGAGACCAGGTGGAAAGACAGCAAGGGTACAAGTTTAGGAGCAGGGTTCAAGTTGTTCTATCATGGTATAGATAGGAAGAGAAATTGAGTAGGAGTTATCTTGAAGGAGGAATTTGGTAGGAGTGTCCTGGAGGTAAAAAGATTGTCAGATAGAGTGATGAGTCTGAAGCTAGTTATCGAGGGTGTGATGTTTAATGTTGTTAGTGGGTATGCTTCACAGGTAGGATGTAAGCTGGAGGAGAAGGAGAAATTCTGGGTGGACTTTGATGAAGTGATGCAGAGCATACCTAGAAGTGAGAGAGTTGTCATTGGTGCAGACGTCAATGGACATGTTGGTGCAGGAAATAGAGGTGATGAGGAGGTGATGGGCAGGTTTGGTTTCCAGGAGAGGAATGCAGAAGGACAGATGGTGGTTGACTTTGCAAAAAGGATGGACATGGCTATAGTGAATACTTTCTTCCAGAAGCGGCAGGGACATAGGGTGACCTATAAGAGTGGAGGTAGGATTAGCAGTTACACTACATCTTGTGTAGATGGTGTAATCTAATCTGTAGCCAACAGGTGGTGTGAAGGATGACTGGTGGTGAGGAAGATGAAGAGAGCAAAGGCAGATAGAGGACAAAATGGTTGAAGCTGAAAACGGAAGAGTGTTGCATGACTTTTAGGAAGGAGTTAAGACAGTCTCTGGGTGGTCAGGAGGTGCTTCCAGATGACTGGACAACTACAGCTAATGTGATCAGGGAGACATGCTGGAGTGTACTTGGTTTGTCATCTGGAAGGAAAGTAGATAAGGAGACTTGGTGTTGGAATGAGGAGGTACAAGAGTGTATACAGAGAAAGAGGTTAGCTAAGAAGAAGTGGGACACAGAGGACTGAGGACAGTAGACAGGAGTACAGGGAGATGCAGAGTAAGGTGAATGCAGAGGTAGCAAAGGCCAAACAAGGGGCTTATGATGACTTGTATGCTAGGTTGGACAGTAAGGAGGGAGAGACTGATCTATACAGGTTGGCAAGACAGAGAGACAGAGATGGGAAAGACGTGCAGCAGGTTAGGGTGATTAAGGATAGTGATGGAAGTCTATCGACAGGTGCCAGTAGTGTGATGGGAAGATTGAAAGAGTACTTTGAAGAGTTGATGAATGATGAAATTGAGGGAGAACAAAGACTAGAAGAGGTGACTGTTGTGGTCCAGGAAGTAGCAAAGATTAGTCAGGATGAAGTGAGGAGGGCATTGAAGAGGATGAAGAGTGAAAAGGCAGTCGGTCCTGATGATATACCTGTGGAGGTATGGAAGTGTCCAGGAGAGGTGGCAGTAGAGTTCCTGACTGAGTTGTTCAACAGGATCTTAGATAATGAGAAAATGCCTGAGGAATGGAGGAGAAGTGTGGTGGTGCCCATTTTAAGAACAAGGGAGATGTGCGGAGTTGTGGAAACTACAGAGGAATAAAGCTGATGAACCATACAAGGAAGTTATGGGAAAGAGTAGTTGAAGCTAGACTAAGGGCAGAAGTGAGCATTTGTGAGCAGCAGTATGGTTTCATGTCAGAAAGGAGTACTACAGATGTAGTATTTGCTTTGTGGATGTTGATAGAGAAGTACAGAGAAGTCCAGACGGAGCTGCATTGTGTTTTTGTAGATCTGGAGAAAGCTTATGACAGGGTGCCCAGAGAGGAACTGTGGTATTCCATGAGGAAGTCCGGAGTGGCAGAGAAGTACGTTAGAGCTCTACAGGACATGTATGAGGACTGTAAGACAGTGGTGAGGTGTGCTGCAGGTGTGACAGATGAGTTCAAGGTGGAGGTGGGACTGCATTCTCTTTGTGAGTGACCAGGATGGATAGGATCAGGAATGAGTACATCAGAGGTGTACTCATTCACCTCTGATGTACTCATATTAGAGGTGTTTTAAATAAAGTCAGAGAGGCCAGACTGAGATGGTTTGGACATGTCCAGAGGAGAGATAGTGAATCTATTGGTAGAAGGATGCCGAGTTTTGAACTGCCAGGCAGGAGGCCTAGAGTAAGACCAAAGAGGAGGTTTGTGGATGTAGTGAAAGAGGACATGAAGGTAGTTGGTGTGAGAGAAGAGGATGCAGAAGAAAGGGTTGGATGAAGGCAATTGATTCGCTGTGGCAACCCCTGAAGGGAAAAGCCAAAAGGAAAAGAAGACACTCCAAAGTACAATATTAATAAATACTGGTGTAGTTTTAGTTTAAACTTCATTGAGTCGACAGCCATCTATCGACAGTCATGATTGAACCATATTATTGAACCATCTATCGACAGTCATGATTGAACCATATTACACATTATGCAGGTTTTTTTTAAATGGACTTCCTGATTTAGTCACCAGATGGCAAGGAAACTATTATTCAATATTTATTTTAAAAAATACAAGAAACATTTGATAGGCACAAGTTCATAATAGCTCAACTATTACTGCAATGATGTTCACATCTTAAAATGCTTTTTTCTATTTACACATAATTGATTAACTTAAACTGATTCAGCGGTCAGGAAACGTCAAATGTGCAGTTTCCACCCAAATAATTATATTGGGTCAGTTAGTTTTGAAAGTTAACATGGGACGAGAAAAAATACATTCCCTAAATATGTGATGAACTGGAATGCTTGGATTTGAATTGGAAAAAAGATTTCACTTTTTCAAATATCAATTGATATGCTTTGCTGGTGATCTGACATCATGCTCTTTATTGGGTTACCAGTGCCACAGGCACACCCCCTCTCTAATCTCTATGGAAGGGTAAAATACGAGAGAGGGTACCTGTCCCCCGCCTCTGGCCCCCTTTTTTCTCATGGTAATGGAGGTGCGGTCCTTGATCCAGGCCACCATCTGCCCATCCTGAGGGTCTGGGCCCCCAGCCCTCCAGACATGTCCCATTGTTTGAGTCTGTCCAAGCAGAAAGCGGTGAGTAGACATCGTTCCTGTGGCCCAAAGGCGCTGCCATCAACAACACAAGCCTTCTGTTCATTAGTGTACATATGACGGGACATGGAGGGGGGGGGGGGTGCTCGCGTACCCCGTGTGCCGAAACATCAGGGTCATTTTTCTGTTGTCATTTTCCAGCATCTGTTGGCTGAGTAAGGGATGAATCTACAGATTATGTTCTCTAAAGATGTGATACCAGAAAAACTGTGAATACTAAGAACAGAATAGAATAGAATAGAATGCAGACTGAGACAGCTTCTGTCTCAGTCTAGTGAAGGGTGGTGAACAGATGAATAGATGTGATTACCAAACTCCCCATAGAATAGATTCATCACATTTCTAAAGCTGACTTAAATAGTGCTTAACAAAAATAAGTTATTGAAAGTATATGAACATTAGATTAGTTTTTATTGATGTAATAAGGCAGACCAGCTCTTTCTAAATGAACTAGTTTTTTTTTGGAATCACAGCTGCTGTAGTAGATCCTTCATAAACTGAGGTGAAGGGAACATGCTAATTAGCATAGCTTTGATGACATGCTTCATCCACACTGAGCTCAATCAAAATTGTGTCAGATGTGACAGATTGATGAATGAAGAGCAGAGGCCAAACTCTTGTTGTCCTTTCTGAACTCCGTTACTGATGGGTGACAATGAAATAACTGATCAGAATGTCACCTGGTATCCGGGGATTAAATGTGTAACGATAACCTTTGGTAAAACGCATTAGATCACAAAGAAAATTAGTCTGTGAAATTGAAAAAGACGCTCTTAATTCTGTGTAATAAGAAGTTGCATTAACCAGTGAATATGCATGTGGTCCAGACCCCCCCAAAATGAATGGTTTTAATCTATCTCAACAATTTTAGTTAGAGAAAGAAAATCTGTTGAAAATTGATAAAATCTGGATGTAGGCAGTAGTGTTCGAGAGATAATTTAAGAAATAAACAAAAACGAGTCTCGTCTGTGCATCCATGATATGTACACCATTTCTGACCTATGAATCCTCATGTGAACCGACGAGGTAACCTTCCAATACCCAACCCCTATACAAACAGGCAGATTACTTTCCATTGGGCCTGCCCTCCTCATTTTCAAATCTACATGCTGCTGGCTGCATTCAGATTAGTTATTGACCTGCCCTAAGCAAAGGGAAACAAGGATGCTTCAGAGGCACAGCACACAATGAGCCAGCTGTCAGTGGGAGGGGCTTGTTCAGACTGGGGTTGTCATGGGACTTGTGTTGTATCGACCTCCGTGAGATAATGGGTGTTCTTGTAGGAAGCTGCTGTGCACTCGTCAGTATTGGCACAAGGATTAATTTAGGACAGGCAGGTTCGGAGACATAATTAATATGCATCTGATATATCATCAAATGTGAAATGAGTATGAATGCGCCCCAATTTATTAAGAATATACTGGATCATTTGAGTTTTACTCAAACAGTGGTACTTTTATGTATCTATTAACACTAGTCCATGGATCTGTTTTTATAATCCCTCTAATAGCAAATATTTGACCTTTATACAGTATATGCTCACACAGACTCACTAATCTCCAGAGGCCTTTTTCCACCCCCACACCTGTTTTACAAAGGTATGCGCCCGAGCATCTCACAAGCATCAGATTTGATGTCCTTGCAAAATGTTTCAAATTACTTAGCTGTGTGATTTCCCTCCGCTCTGCCGAATAATGTGTTTTCATGCTACACTAAAACTGAAATAATATAGGGCCAGAGTGGTTCAGTTGTATGATTGAGGGCTGGATTTCCTAACTGTGCATAGAGCCTTGTATGAAGGTCTAAATCTGGTACGCAATAGGAATATTAACACAATATTAAACATAAGTTTTTGTTAGGGTTGCCTGGAGACTGTTGTGGACCCAAATTGCAGGAGACTGGCGGATAAAAGTACAGAGAGTTTATTTACAAAAGAAATGTGCAGGGACACAAAAAACAGTCGCAGGTAGCCTGGTGGTGGCAGGAGGCTGGTGCTCCAGGAACAGGAGGCGATGAGGCACTGAACTACAGTTAACAAGAAAAATAAGATTTAGTTCAGCTGCTCACTGGGAACAACAAGAGGTACTCACAAGGATGCAGATTCCCTGGATAACACTACCGAACAAGACAGAACTATCTGGCACTGTAGTGAGAGTCAAGACCAGCTTTATAGTGAGGTTGATGATTGTTGAGTGGAACCTGGTGTGCCTTATTGTCCACGCCTCCTCCATTCAAAAGCCCTGCAGGTCCTGGAAGGAGAAAAACGGAAAACACAAAAAACTGCCACAGAAACCCAAACCACAACAGTTTTGTTATTGTCAAATCAGGCCATACGTAGGTTATATTTCATTGTAAGCCACACAAATTTTAGCTAGCCTCCCTGATTATCACAATTATCTTTCTGATAAATCATGTTAAAAATGAACAATTAGATACTGTATACAGTGCACCCTCGTGCATTGCGACTTCACCTCATCGCGGATATTTGGTATCCAGTCACATGATTCCATATGCACATTCTGTTGGCTGACGGCATCGGGAAATCCGCTACATTCCGTGAGTCTTGGACACAAAAGTGCTTTAAACAGTAAATAAGAGCGTGGGAAAAGGTAATACAGATAGGTGGTTTAATATCAGTATGGGGAATTTTCATAACGTTTAAATTACCGTAAATAATAAGATGAATCGTTTGTTGATATATTGCGGAATTCTTTATTCGCGTGTGGTTCCTGGAACCACACGCCAGTAGTGTTTAGCACTACTACTACTACTACATTTCCAACATGGCCTTTCTGTGAAGAGTTTGCATGTTCTCTCCGTGTCTGAATGGGTTTTCTCCAGGTTCTCCGGTTTCTTCCCATTATCAGGAAAAACATGCATCTAAGGAATATTAGGTCATGTTGGCCCGTAGTGGCGGCGCACCCAGGGTGCAGCGGCTCTAGGCCGACTTCCATCTGGCCTTTCAATTTCATTGTACCATCCCTGTATAATGACAAATAAAGCTCTTTGTCTTGGAACGCATTAACCACGAGTAACGATGGCGCACTGTATTGTATTTTCAACCAGCATGCAAGTAATCTTGGTGCGTTTGCTGCCTTTAATGTATACTGCTGACTTTATTCACTATGATAACAGCATCATTTTGGAGTTGACTTGTTTTACATCACAGGATCATTCAAATCTCAGATGGATATTTGGTTTTTTTAGATTTCACCATCATATAAATGTTATAATAACAAAAATCCCTTAATCCCTTCTAAAACCAGATTTACCAGACTGTGTTGCACTCAGAGGTCATATTGCATCGAATTCCGTAGTGTATTGATTGATGTACATGATTTAATGACAAACAAAAAAAAACTCCAAAGAGAACAAATCACAAAATTAGGACAGACTAACAGGAACCAAATTTGAGAAAAACAAACCAGCACCAGACTGTGACAGAAACCTGGTTTAAAAAGCCTCATCACAATAACATAAACGATGTTCAGGTGTGAATGATCAGAACGGTGTGGATGAGTCTCAGGTGTGGAGCCATGGCTCCACCCACCAGCTTGGTCTCTCCCTGCCACACAGCAGCACTGCCACACCGAACCGTGACAAGGTTAATGGTGACCTCAATTGGTTATATTTTTGAGAATGTTTGTGTGTCCATATGTTGGATCATTGACAGATTACCTACCCACTGTATTTACTCTTTGTAAGCCAGCCAACTGAAGGACCAAGCACCCACTGTGAATTTAAATTAAAAATAAACTTTGGCATTTTACACAAAATTGGCAAAGGAACACTGGAAAAGGCAGTCAGTCACTCCAGATTTAAGAGGATGCATCAAACTATGAAGAGATATTGAGTTCTCATGTTTCCGTCACTCATTGTTTATTCTAAACTCAAAAAAAGAAACAACTTAGATTGTAGTAACAACTGAGAGGCAGTCACATGATGCCTGCGAGGCAGGTGAAACAAAGAGGAAAAACCTGCAAAAGTATTTGAATATGAAGTAACTCGACACCCATATATGCAAATGTAACAAAGCTGTGAGCTAACCAGGACGGAACACAGAAACCTCAGGTTTTTAATTAAAGGCTTTAACTTGTCACTTAGGATATTTTGAACGTTGTTTGCAATTATTGCACCACAATACATTACATACATGTACAGTTATATATTTGTGTCTGCTGTCAGATCTTTTCTGCTAACAAATATTTGTGTTGCCCCTCTGAATTAAATTGAGTTTTTTCTCTTTCCTGTCTATGTTGTGACTGAAGCCACACAGGAAATTGGACTCAGAACCAAGACTTAAAAGATGTGGTCTTTACCTGATAGAAAACAGTTTCTGTACACAGGTGAGCAATATCAGGTAAACAATGCATAAGAGTAAAAAAAGTAAAGCTCTGCAATTGCTAGAAAGAAAATTTGGAACATGGAACACTGGAGTACAAGAACAAACTCAGATGGGAAAGAACACACAGAATAAATACTCTGGGAAGAAGCCTGAACTAAACACGTGACAAAAAACAGGGCGGGGCAGATGCTCAAAATCGTGGGAAGTGCTGGAGCAGTCTGACAAGAGGAGACAGGTGAGTGATCAAATAAAACTGAGACAAGACACATTACTGAGGTTGCTCACAAAACACATCTGTCTATGTCAATGAGGGTTGATTAGGCTTCGGCATTTCAGCGTTTGCTCACCTGCAAATCTTGAGAAACATGCTTGTTCTTCTTCTTCTCCTTTCGGCTTTTCCCTTAGGGGGTCGCCACAGCGAATCAGTTGCCTCTATCTAACCTTATCTTCTGCATCCTCTTCTCTCACACCAAATACCTTAATGTCCTCTTTCACTACATCCATAAACCTTCTCTTTAGTCTTCCTCTAGGCCTCCTGCCTGACAGTTCAAAACTCAGCATCCTTCTACCAATATATTCACTGTCTCTCCCCTGGACAAAATGTTCATATTTTAAATTTATTTCATAATCTCCCAAACTTCCACACCTGCAAATATATTGTTTAATCTGCAATATTTCCATTATCCATTTTATATATGTTTGCAAACAGGAGAGCAACATTATGATAACCAAGGATTTAAAGGGAAATTGTCTTTATGTAATCATCAGGTTTTCCACTGGAGCCAAGTACAGACACTCCTCGACAAGAAATCGACATTACAGGGGTTGTCAGGGCAACTAGCCATGATTCACTACACTCAGATAGGCCTCCACCTTGGGCTACAAGTACTAGCCATGGGACTGAGCAGATGCTGTGTCAGTTAGCCAATCACAGGTGAGAGAGAAGAAAAAGATGACATCATAGGCAAATCAGGGCAACTGCATTGAGTTTTTTGGTTGTTGTCTCCGCCTGCTCTGGGCCCGGAGTCACTGTCGTGATGAAGAAAAAGAAAGTACCAGGCGTTGGAAAGAAAAGTCCCATCAGTTAGTTTACTGAAACTATACTGATTAAAGTAAGCAGAAATAAGCTTAATAAGTACAGTAGTACTATAAAACATGGAAATAACTTATAATGTCATGAATAAATCACACCTCTGCTGGTAGATTATGAAATATTACAGAACCTGAGAAAGAAATAATAATAAACAAGACAATTGTCTAATATATTAGCAGCAACTACTTGTCAAAAAGGAATACCTAGAGCTTGAAATTAAATACAGTTACTTCTATTTATTGGGAAGACTGATCAATTTAAATTGGGATTACATTAAATAACTACGGAAGCGTAGAGCTGCCAGACCAAGAAAATAAAAACCGGGACGTATCACGTTATTTCGTGATACGTATCTCGTTATTTCGTGATACGTATCTCGTTATTTCGTGATAGTATCACGTTATTTCGTGATAGTATCACATTATTTCGTGATAGTATCACATTATTTCGTGATACGTATCACGTTATTTCGTGATATGTATCACGTTATTTCGTGATACGTATCACGTTATTTCGTGATAAGATGTTATGTTGACCCCGCGACCTGCGTTTGCGGATTAAGCGGTTTAGAAGATGAATGAATGAATGAATGAATGAATGAATGAATGAATGAATGTTATGTTGAGATGATGGAGCTTGTATCCATGCAGCCGGCCGTGTCCCTCCAGCTCATCAATGAGGAACGACGCTACCTCAAGAGGGTCCGACTCGTTTTTCCTCCGGTATAGCACCATCTTTTTCAAATGTCGTCTTAGGGTACGCATGCTTATATAAATTTCATCCACGGAGCCCAATAACTGTAAAATCTCACCATGTCTCAAGCCAAGTATGAAATATAATTCAATGGCATCATGTAAAGGAGCCATGATTTACTGATGGCCAGCAGACAGTAAATGAAACCACTTTGAAAAAGTCGTATCACGTTATTTCGTGATACTATCATGAAATAACGTGATACGTATCACGAAATAACGAGATACTATCACGAAATAACGTGATACGAATCACGAAATAACGTGATACGTCCCGGTTTTTATTTTCTTGGTCTGGCAGCTCTACGCTGCCGTAAATAACTCCTCCCTGCGCAAAATAAAAGAAAAATACGCCATTTTTCACTATTAATAATAAATACTTTGGTGAGGATTGTGATACATACGAAAATTACACAAATGAAGTGAGCTCATCATGCAATTAGTACTTTCTGAACATGAAACTATTGTATGGGAATCCCTGCTTTGTCAGGCTATAATTTGCTCGTGAAACATGATGCTGTAAAATATGTCGTGTTAAATCATTTTAACCTTTGTCTTGCGTTAAACGGTTGCTAGTCTTTCTAACGATAACCTTTTAAAGTTCGCTAAAGAGAAGCTTTTGACATCTAATCCTTCCCTCCTACTTTCTCAGTTAGCAAGTTTAGCCCATCAAACAGAAAACCAACTCTCTCCACCCGCTGGCTGCCTCCGCCTCCTCACTGACTGTCTGAATTAATATTCATCCTCTCAACCAATTGACGACGCATGGCGGATGACGTCATGGGCTAGGGAACAACGAGCAGCCAGTAAAGCATCCAGCCTGCCCAACAAGCTTGCTGTTAGGGTTAGGAACTGGTCTGACAGGAGAATGGCACTCCTGCCTGTAAACCGTCACTAGGGCTACGCGTTTGACGATGAACCTCCGAGAGCTCCAGGCTCCGATGCGAAACACTGAGTAGGAGAATGTGAAGACATATTTCAGGTAAATCCCTGTCTGTGTGTGCAATATGGGATGTGGAGGGGGAGGCAGAGGAGGGAGGAGAAACGAAGAAGAGGAGGGGTAAGCTGTATATAGGGGTGCTTTGTAGCCTTTTTCTTCTTCTTCCACTCTGTTTGCCGGCCTACAAAGGAGGCGGCTGTTTCATCAGCAGTCTCTCCGTGAGAACGAGGTGCGTCTGCATCAGATGCAGACGCACATCTGTGTCAGAAGTGTGTGTTAGATAGAGGATGTGTGTGTGTGGATCATCATAGACCCTAGCCCCTCTGCATCATTTCTGTGTGTCCTCCCTTGTGCCTCACCAATAACATCTTTATTGATGGGGAAGTGTTAGAATCAATGGTGGCGTTCGTACAGGCCTTGTGTGTGTGTGCGTGTGTGCGCGCGCGCGCGTGCTTACGTGCGTGTGTGTGTCCTAGAGAGATGCAGCAGCTGCAGTAGCAACACTCGAACAAAAAAGGAGCAATGCTATTTTTGGTCTGAAGATCCTAGGCTGACGGATGGATCAGAGCCGTATCTACTGTGGATGGGGAGGTGATGGCTGATTAGTTATCTTTTGTTGTCTCTGCACTGCCTCAATTATGGCCTTTGCAGGGAGGGTTTCACCAAAACCGGCTTTTCCATTCGATGTCTACGCACACACACACACACACACACACACACACACACACACACACACACACCCTCCATCTTCTCATTTTAAGATGGATCTGTGTACCAGTTTCATGGTGGCTCCAGTGACAGGGAGATGTACAACATCTGGTCACCTGACTTCATTGGGGATCGAAGTGGGGGTGGGGGTCTGGCCTGTGAAATCTGAGCTATTCTACCTCTTGGATTCTCCCACGGCCGTCGCCAATGTAGGAGGGAGGAAGGATTGGTTTGCTGCATTCGTTTGCCCATCACCTCAGTTCATGTAGACTGTGGTGTCAGGGCAATGGAGATATTCCCTTCACAGGAAGCACAGTCATCATCCAGAGTGTGAGGAGCGTGGTCAAACGTGCGACCTGTTGTCTGGCTGTATTGATGAATATGGATGTTAGGGAGTCATGTCAGTTATGGAGGGATGGTGAGTTAATTGTAAAGGGTAACTGAGGAAGGGGATGCTGAATGTGCTGCTCTCTTCAAACCTGATCTGTTGATACAGATGTGGTACAAGCACTTCCACTGATCCACCTGTCCAGACATCCTGGGCCGTGGCGACACTCCAATCCTCCTTCTCTGTGTTCTTTCAAGGGTTTATGCTTTTATTCAGTTCAAAAACAGAGATTTCCATCTGAATTTATGAGATTCATTGGAGAGTTTAGCAGTACAAAAATAATTAGTGGCTGTATAGCACAGCATAAAAAAAGCAAGGCCTGCAGCTGTTGTCTGAGTGTCTGAATCAGAGTAGACGGGCCATCAGTGATGCAGTGATAAACCCCTACCTTACATCCATATAGCAGCTTGTCTTTGTGTAGGCTACACCTCATGAAATCTTTGTTTTAAAGAAGAAAAAGAAGAAGTATACTTTATTTATCCCGCAAGGGAAATTACATTGTCACTCAGGTTAGTATAGTATACAGGCCCCCTGAACACAACACACAAGGGGGCCTGTAAGCATGCAGTTAGTACATACAGGTACACATCAAACTACACACATCAGGAGGCAGAATGACGGGCAGCGGCTTCTGTAACGTGCCCCAAATTGAGCAGCTTGTAGGGGGGACGGCGCCTTGCTCAAAGGCACCTCGCTCAAGGGCGCCTCGGTAGTGGCTAGGAGGTGAGCCAACACCTCCCACCATCGACTCACACTCGGTTGGATGTTCTGGCGCGAGCGGGATTCGAATCCCGATGGCTGGGCGTTCCTGTCTTCAAGACGATTGCTCTACCGCTGAGCCACTGTCGCCCCAAGGAAAGCTTTAAAGGACAAATAAAATAAATAGTGGGAATGTGTCAGGTCTGATGTGCTGTGCTTGTCCTGTTTGACTGAAAATAAAAGCATAAATACACACTAAAGCCCAATGTTTATGGTGTCCACATAAATTGTGCGGGCAAAATTCAAGTCAGTTGTTCTATACATTGTTGTTTTCTCACATAATTGTTGACTTCAGCTAACATGGCTAAACTTGTCCTTGTCTTTATCTCTGATGATCATAAAGTTTCAGATGAACAGTATGGAATAGAAATATATTTACTGAACCATCACAGGATGCTTCCTAAGTGCTGCAATGAATGAGAATGTGATTTTCCTTACTTCACAAGTAGTTTTTCTGCAAATAGTTTGATTGTAGATTAATTTGCCTGAGAGGTATTTCAAGCATTGATTGCTGACCTTCCTGTTTGGCAGCCACGTGAAGAAATGTAGAAGTAGCTGTTTCACTTTTAGTGTATTTTTAAGACTCTGCATCTTCAGACAATAAATGAGGAAAGAACAACTTTGGGAAAACTTTCTGTCATCAGGACTTCTGGCTGAAAGCCTCCAAGTCTTTTTTTTTTTTTTTTAATTATACTGATTATGATCCTGCAGAGAAATTAGTGGCACACTCTAGTTAGTTTTTGATGTTTTTCATGCATATACTGTATATGTCTGTACTGGCCCTGAACACACAAACACACACACAGGGGGCCTGTACGCATGCAAAGGAGATAAACTGGCGGGCAGCTAACTTTGTGGTGCGCCCAGATGAGCAACTTGTAAGGGGGACAGCACCTTACTCAAGGGCACCTTGGCAGTGCTCCGGAGGTGAGCTGACACCTCCAACTGTCTGCTCACCTCCGGGTGTTGTTTTGGGCCTGAGTGGGAATTGAACCACCGATCTTGAAACATTGGACGACCAGCTCTACCACGCTCTCTACCACTTAGCCACTGCCGCCCCTTTACTGTGCAGTTCTGGATTTCTTCGTGTTTTCTACTGGCTGGTGTAACCCAACACACACATCTTGTCTTACCTCACCTTAGCTAACAAAAGCAGCGGACACAGAACCTCATCTTGGCTCGTGGCCCGCTAACCTGACTGCCTGAAATATGATAGTTGGACACACAGCACGCACAAACCGGCCTCCATCTGGTGACGACTTAGTCTGGATGAGTTATGCTGCTATTGTCCGGGGCAGCTATCGTCTGGGACCGGGGCTGACAGTTTATAAATGTGCAGTGGCCTCATGTGGGGTGTTGGTGTGTGTTTTTAAGGACACGGCTGTGGAGAGGGGAGCAGCAGTCTTGTGGAAGGTGTGTCAGGGCAACAGTCTGCGTGTTGTGGATTAGCATGTAGGATTGGAAGCCATCTGGCCATTTTGTCTCCGAGAGGGGAGGGAGAGTAAGCGAGAGATGGATGGAGGGAGACAGTTAGGGAGAGCGCTACAGAGGAAAAATTCACACATTGACACATTGACACAGCTCCCACTTTAATCTCTTTACTTGATGTGTGCTTCTTTTTTCTCCTATGTGTGTGTCTGTGTGTTCATTTATGACAAAGATATGTGACTGATACATCAAACACAAATTGCAAATTTGGCGTCAAGGGATCCAGAGGAATGTCTTGTGAGAACTCAAGAATCCATAAAACGAGACGTTTTAAATGTTGCATCAAGATGGAGAACATAGAGGAGAATGAATGGATGAAATGTCATAAAAGAAGGAAAACATTCAGGTGGTTTAAGAGATGGAGAAGTTTCTATGAGTCTTTGCAAAGACTTCCATAATTCCATGTGAACTGGAAGTTGTTTGAGGAGGAAGACGTGGTCTGTAAAATATTAATTTGTGTAGATGTACTTCCAATAAAACCTGCGCTCACGGGGTTCTGTTTTTTCCGATGAGAACATGTCTGGTTGTGCTCTTGTGGATTTCCTTGCCTTGTTTCCTGAGGAGACGCCTCCATACATTACACTATATGAACCTGCCAGGATAACGAGCCTTGTGTTTATTTCACATCCCAGACATTAAACAAATCTAAGTTGAATCAGTGCTGAAAGAATTGGGCCATAATGTTGGTGCAAAAAGCAGTAGTACTGACCTCATGATCTGGGATTTCTAATTCTGGTAGTGCTGTCATGCCATCCCTTTGCCACTGAATTAACTGTCAGGAATTCAGTTTTTCACTGAGTTGGTTCACCTGTTGACACAAACACACACCTCACAGGAAGGGTGTAGGCACAATCATCATTTGTTTCATATACAGGATAGATCTCAGAATTAAAGACATGGCCACTTGTAGTATTGATACAGCAACTATACTATGTTAGTCAGTAAAAGAAGAAGCATTCCAAAAAGCATCCTCTGAAAATACTCTGCTACAAGTAAAAGTCCTTCAATCAAGACATAACAAGAAAAATAATGAAGAAAGAGCAAAAAATAATCTGTGTTTCCCATGAGGACCTTTCAGTATTTATATTAACCTTGAGTGTTAACAGGATACATAAGCAAAACATGTCTCCTTCAGTTCTTCACAAATGTTTCTCATCAGCACATCTGGAGATTTTTATTTTCGTTCAGTCGGGGGGAAGAACGTGATTTTACACTTCACATAACCTCAAAACAACATGTCAAACCAGTTGCTGGTGTAAACAGTGTATAGGGACCAACACAATAATGACCTGTTTCCACTCTTTACACTGAACCAGTTTAACCCTTTCAGCTCAACTGAAACCAGGTTTACCACCTGGCGCTGTAGAAGGGACCCTACTCCCCACTCAGCCTCCAGCAGGCGCTTAAACATACCCACCCATACCACACTAATGCACAAAACAATATGATGCCTTAAAGCAAACTGTAATTGTTCTAAGGCAAAAATATAACTGTCTCAAAATGTCTCTTTTTTCGTGAGAAGCTGAAACATAGCAGGAGTAGGTTTGGCTTGGTTTCTGGTTGATGACATGTTCCATGCAATGTTTTCAAAAGTAAAACATTGAAGTAGATCAAACTAAATATTACAGTGTAATATTTGAACCTTATGCTGAATTTTGCATTGCTTCCAGGGAAGTGCTGCTGTTTGTCATGCAAAAACCTGATACATGGCAAATGTAATAACTCGTTTATATCTTTAGAGCTTCCAGCCGCTAACATTGAGCATAATTATGAAGGTTACTTGTGAAGTCAAAACTGTCAGAGGCATTGAAGGATTTGGACGTCCCTGTGGCCTAGTGGTCCAAGTTGCATAATTTATGACTCCAATGTCTTCCGTTTCATTCTGCCGCTATTTCCTGTAAGCCTCCGTTGACCAAAGCCGACACAAGCCACAAACTCTCATCTAAAACTTGTGTCTTTATTTTGCCCTAGAGTGCACACCATTTCCCATTTGTTTTTATTTTTTATTTTATTTCAAGAGTAGAAGCAATCCAATGCACATTCCAAACCCATAGTGTTTCAAGTTAGAGCATGGAATTGCCAAGAGGAATAGAACAACGGGTGTATTGCATAGTGCATTGCTGTAATGAATGGTCTGTCATTCCGGAAGCTCCTGTTTAAATGAACTGTTGCATACATCTACTTTGGATGAAGAAACCCTGTCTTTCAAGGAGGAAGTCCAAAACAAGGAGCACATGGTCGTACATGCGACTGATGCTAATGTCTTATATTTCACGTAAAGCCAATCTTTGTTTAAGATGGTCTCTCTTCTCAGTCTTTTTGCCTCATGACGGTTTAATTGCTGACATGTATCTATCTATGTAATCCTGTAAGTTAGACCATTGGGGAAATGTTTTTATGAGACAGAAGACTTCCACAAGATAAGAAACCAGTGGAGTCGGTGAGCTGAAAAAGAAGGAGGCATATTTCATCAACTTTTTTAATAGATTTTGTCTACTTGAATGAACGGGCCTCTGTGTGCTAGAATGCCGCCAGCTGTGACTATTCAATAGTTTTATTTCATGCTTTTAATTGAATTTTGTTTACTTCTGCAGCTTAAGTGTTCTTATTGAAGACCTGACAGGTAAAAGTGTTGTCAAAGTGTGTGTGTGTGTGTGTGTGTGTGTGTGTGTGTGTGTGTGTGTGTGTGTGTGTGTGTGTGTGTGTGTGTGTGTGTGTGTGTGTGTGTGTGTGTGTGTGTGTGTGTGTGTGTGTGTGTGTGTGTGTGCATATATTACAGAAATGAAAGTGCATAACTTGTGGAGCAGAAGGAGAGAGTTCACCCAAATTAAATATTGAAGACACACAAAAATTGTTCAGCATTTTATCAAAAAACTAAGTACACACCTCCCATATCTGCATCTCATCCGGTTCTACATTGTTTTGTTTTTTAATTTTTAAAAAAAAATGTATATACTGTTATTCGGGCGGCAGTGGCTCAGTGGTAAAGCGGGCAGTAGAGCGGGTCGTCCTATGATTTCAAGATCAGCGGTTCGATTCCCGCTCCCGCCCAAAAAAAGGTGTCAGCTCACCTCTGGAGCACTGCCGAGGCACCCTTGAGCAAGGTGCCGTCCCCTTTACAAATTGCTCATTTAAGGCGCACCAAGAAGGAGCTGCCTGCCACTCTACCTCCCCTGCATGCCTACAGGCCCCCCTGTGTGTGTGTGTGATACAGGGGCCTGTACTCACTAATATATGTGTATGCATGCGTTTGAATCAGTAGCTAGAGTGTGCGTTCTTAATTTCCCTTCGGGGATCAAAACAGTATATAAAATTTAAAAATTTTTTTAAAAAATTTAATCCCCAAAGGGAAATTAAGAATTGTTTGTACTGTGCATCAGTGTGCTGGTTAGCATCGGAATAAAGTATGCATTATTAATAAAACAAACAAAATGTGTGTGGATTGGATTAAATGAGATTTGAATAAGAAAATAATGTTATGTATCAACAAAAGGTAGATCTGATTACACACAGATCAGCTGATGATGGATTTAGTCGAAGTAAGGACATTGCTTTATCTTTATGAACACAATAAATACCTTTTATATTACCCAGGTTCTGTGCTTTTTAATCGTTTTTAATCTAGAGTTTTTTTTAAACAAAAAAACCCAGTTTAATGATCAGAGACTGGTTAGAGAACAGGATCACAAGTTCAAGTTCTAATTTGAATATTTTAAACATGAATAAACTTTCAATACCAGCGTGATCATAAAACGCTTGTGTGTTCTTGATAAAACTGAAATTTCAGTTGGATAAATACGTATGCAGTGTTGACTAATGAAACATGATTCTTCTGCAGTTAAGGTATTAACAAAAGTGAAAACAACTCTTACTATGAATATATGATGAAACTGTTCTTCCAGCATCAATATGTTATTTTATACTAATTGGTACCTTCGGTTTTCATATTTTCTGCTGCGCTAAAATCTTATCAATACAGTATCAATAAAATGTGAAACTCTTGTACTAAACATTAGACACATGTGATGAGGTAACTTGGGGGTGTCTCTGTCATGAATCAAAAATTGGCAGATGTATGGAAAGTAGAATTACAAGGTCTGACAGAAAGGCTCCAGAAACATGGAGCCTCGTGAGGCTGAAGCTGGTATGTCCAAAAATATTTCAGCACGGTCACAGTTCTGTGTAATAGTAGCCAGCTGTAGTTTCATGTTGTGGCTTTTATCTCATGTCACAAGGGAAGTGTGAAGGATTTAGGAATGTGCTCAATCCTTCCCATCAATCCATCCCACATCGTGTTTAATTTCCACAGGGTCACATAAAATGACTGAACGTTTTGTTTGTTATGATTTTTTTCTAATGTTATGAGTTCGATTTAGTCCTGTTCTCGAGGTGCGAGGCTTTCCGGAACATCAGTCAGTGAAAAGCTGGTCAGTACTTTTTGTTTCTCAACATTTTTGTTCATTAGTTTTCTGGAACCTCCTGTCCTGTGTAAGGTTGTGGGAGGCAGAGCCTATGCCAGTTGACTTTGGATGGGAGGTGGGGTACGCCCCTAGCAGATCATCACAGGGCCACATATAGAAAAAAAAACAACCAATTATCCTCTTATTTACACCTACGGATAATTTTGACTCCAAAATTCCTCTGAATTGTATGTTTTTGGTGTTGGAAGGAAGACGAAGATCCTGGAGGGACCCCATGCAGAACCGGGGACAACATACAGGCTTCTCAGGTGGATTGAATCCATGACCTTTTACACTTTTCACATATTTCACATCAGTTATGATCTGAATTCAAACAGATGACAGCGACATCTGACTAGATTTAGAGACTGATGAGGGCCGACCACTGGGTGGGAGTTTCAGACTGGCTCCTGAGCCAACCTGAAATTAGACTTCTCATTGTTCAACTGAAACAGCTGGTCTGAGAGGAGATCTCAAGCACAAACATTTCCACCATGAGTGTGTTTTTTATTCTGACCTTGAGAGGTCACCCATTTTAGAGGAGCAAAATTTGCGTAATAACTTGCCGACTGTCCTCCAGTCTTGAATGTCTGCATTTGGTGTTTTTCATGGTTTTCTTTTCTCTGCATCTGTTTCAGCATAAGTTTACAAAGGCACAGTAGAATGGGACATTTAAGATGAAGTGTCTCTAAAACGCACTCCAGTGGCCACTAGAAGTGATTCATGTACAGCACCGAGATGAAGGAGATAGCAATGCTAAGCTGCAGTTCTAGAGTGCCCCACCTTCCTCCTCATCCCTTGGACTTCCTCTAGCTGTCCAGCCCATCCAAGTAATCAGCATCCTTCAAAGAAGCAGAGCCAAAGCTAAAGCCAAGTCAAACAGAGAGTGTGTCCTAATCACGGGCATGAAGAGCTGGACTTATGGAGCCCTCCCCCCACTGGGGGGGCCATTGCTGTGTAGCCATTGACTCAAGATTAGAGCTTTTTCTTCCGATAGCCATTCAAGTTCAGCTTTAATGGTTGAAAGCACAGAGAAAACGCCTGCTCTTCATGGATAGATGAATATTTTATGGGAAAGAACTGTGAAAACATCCCCAGTAATATCTGAGTGGAGATGGTGTGTTTGCGTTTCCTTTTTTCACATTCAAATGTTGCAGTCAAAATGTCTCATCCATCAAAGCATGTAGAGAAGATCGCGCTTCTGATGTGTAAGTTCTGACAAATTAATATATCTTGGCTTGCACTAGGAGCGAGTATGACTAAGCCACTGTGGCTCAGTGTAAAAGACTTGAGAAAGCCACAAAAAGCCACACTGTGTCCAAGACAGTGGCACACGGGCGGACGACCAACGCTCATCGCGGGGGGGTGGGGTCCTGGGGGCCTCCCCTGGGAAATTTTTTTGAAAATGGGGTTTTCCTGCATTCTGAGGGCAAAATCTTCTGTTCAGTTTACCTACAAAAATACACTAAAGTCAACAGTTCAAGCTGAACTATCTTTATTTCTGTCCTACTTTATGCAGGTATGAATGTGAGATTCAACAATTGAAAACTTGCATTCACTATGTGAAGATACAGTCATACAAAATATTACTCAATGTTTACTTGTAAGTTTTACTTAGACTAGAAGACATTTCAACTTTGACCACCACCAACACCATTGGTATGCCATAGTTTATTTTATGGTTTTTTTTTAAATTCAATAACATGATTATTCATTTCAATTTAAAAAGTCATGAAAACTAGCAAGCGAGGTGAATACATATATACATGCATCGCTAGTTATTCCTGCCGGTCATAGGGAACAAAAGTCTAAGACTACAAACAAGTATTGATAACATCTTTCATTTACCTTCTGATCGGTCTGTCTCCACTCCTACCCCCTCTCAGCATTCACCATTTGTTTATTAATGAGGACTTCAACACAAACTCTACTATAAAACACTGGATTCTTTTGATCGATCGTCCATCGTTCGGGTGACTTCGGCTATTTCCGTTTGCATGCAGAAATAGCGGCGCTATTTTCGCAGTGCTCGCCAGCGGAAGTAGCGGTGCTAGCACCGCTCGCTAGCAGAAATAGCCTAACGGAAATTGCAAGAAATAGCGAGTGAAAAAGTTGCAAGTTTTAGCCTTTTTTCCATAAAAATAAGAACGCCACTGTGGCTACACAGTCTAAAAACCTTGTAGTCAATCTGGAATTTACTTCGCCTATGGCAAAGTGGCGAATGGCTAGCGCAAGCCCAGCATATTGTGAATCAGCCAATCTTCTTCTTTTCCTTTCGGCTTTTCCCTTCAGAGGTCGCTACAGCGAATCAATTGCTTCTATCTAACCCTGTCTTCTGCATCCTCTTCTCTCACATCAACTACCTTCATGTTCTCTTTCACTACATCCATAAACCTCCTTTTTGGTCTTCCTCTAAGCCTCCTGCCTGGCAGTTCAAAACTCAGCATCCTTCTACCAATATATTCACTATCTCTCCTCTGGACATGTTCAAACCATCTCAGTCTGACCTCTCTGACTTGATCTCCAAAGCCTCTTTTCCACACTCTCCATTGCTGTGGACTGTTGACCCTTAGTACTTAAAATCCTCCACCTTCTTGATCTCTTCTCCCTGTAACCTCACTCTTCCACTTGGGTCCCTCTCATTCACACACATCTACACTGTCTTACTGTGGCTAACCTTCATTCCACTCGTTTCCGGAGAAACCTCCACCTCTCTAGCTTCTCCTCCACCTGTTCCTTGCTCTCAATACAGATCTCAATGTCATCTGCAAACATCATAGTCCATGGGGATTCCTGTCTAACCTCGTCTGTCAGCCTGTCCATCACCATAGCGAACAAGAAGGGGCTCAGAGCTGATTCCTGATGCAGTCCCACCTCCACTTTGAACTCCTCTGTCACACCTACAGCACATCTCACCACTGTCTTACATTCCTCATACATGTCCTGCACCGCTCTAACATACTTCTCTGCCACTCCAGACTTCCTCATACAATGCCACAGTTCCTCTCTGGGCACCCTGTCATAAGCTTTCTCCAGATCTACAAGAAACATTACTGCTGCTCACAAATGCTCACTTCTGCCCTTAGTCTAGCTTCACCCACTCCTTCCCATAGCTTCATTGTGTGGCTTATCAGCTGTATTTGCTCTGTAATTGTGAATCAGCCATTGAGCTGCATTTTTTTTTACTCGTTTACATTTTGACAAAATTTGGTCTCTGAACAAGACTTTCTTCAATTTGGGGCTAAATGCAGACATGGATCTGATTTATGATGCTGAGAGACGAGTGTGTGTTTCAGAAACAGGAGCTGTTCGTTTCGGGGACAGTGCACTCGCTGACTGCCTTCCTGTCAGTCTACACAGTAAATAGGTCAGTGTTTTATGTGAGCAAAGAGTCAGGGATGTCTGTCCTGTCATGAATCTGCCATCTTTGACTGTCTGAGCACTCAGCAGAGCTCTTTTTGCCATGGGCATCAGGTGATTAACCAGCCACACACAGTGTGGTAAATAATGTTATGTTACCTGTGGTCTCCTGTTGTGTTCTTTAGCTGGCAGCTCAGATCCCTGCTCCAGCCTGAGATTGAAATGACCAAAATCCGACTCTGGCATGGTTTTCAGCTAAATTATTCACATCTCTAATGCTATCAAGGAGCTTTTTTTACCCAAATTATCATATTTATGAACCTGTGTTTAGAAATAAATAACTGAAAAGTAGGACTTGCAAATGTGAGACCAAATAACACACAGGTGCATTCTGTTTGTCATTGTCATGTAGGTCAATATTGGATCATTCAGAAGTCATCAGGGAACTTCTGGAGTCGGTTAGCTGAGCTGAGAGAACAGGGGGTCAATACTTCTGTATAACCTACTTTTCAGTTTTTTTTATTTCTAAACACAACATAAAATGTTGAATAAATTTGGTTCCACTTCTTTCATTTTGTTATCTTTAAAGGGACAGTAAAGTTAATTTTTAAGTGACACATATGTTATTCATCATTATGAAAAATAGAAGAAAATATAAATTTGATGTGTGTAGCGTCATCCGTTTGGTCAAAAAAGCTTAAAATCTTTGCCAGCAGCTTCCGCATTCAGTGGTCACGTGGGTGTCACACGTCACTTGCGCCCAACATTGCTTGACAGCCATAAGAAACAATGCAGCTCTATACGCGATTTACACCAATAAGTATCATGGTTACCTGCGCGATAAACGGTTGTGTCAACAGAACAGCAAAAAGACGCGAAGACAAGGACCTCACGTTCTTTAGAATACCTTCTGGGAAGGTATCGCGCTAAAAATGCTAACGCGCTAGCCCGTCAATGGGATTGTCCATATTATGTTAGCATTGAGCTAACCGCATCTAACTGTAGTTGTTCTTAATTCCACAGTGAATTTATTTGAAAGTGGCGTCTTTTTGCTGTCCTGTTGACACGACCGTTCACCGCGCAGGTAACCATGATACTTTTGGTGTAAATCGCGTCTAGAGCTGCATTGTTTCTAATGGCTGTCAAGCTATGTTGGGCACAAGTGACGTGTGACGCCCACGTGACCACTAAATGCGGAACCTGCTGTGGCGAAGATTTTAAGCTATTTTGACCAAACGGATGATGCTACACACATAAAATTTGTATTTTCTTCTATTTTTCATAGTGATGAATAACATATATGTCACTTAAAATTAACTTTACTGTCCCTTTAAGTTTAAAGCCTGAAATGTGACAAAATGTTCAAAAATTTCGTGGGGGGGGTGGTGTCAGTACTTTCACAAGGCACTGTTTATACATTTACTTTTTTATCTAATGTGTTGCATCAACCCAAGGAGGACGATGAAGTAATATGCATTTTACCTTCATGCAGAAAACCCGTCAGACCAATGTCAGATACTACTTATTTGATGTTGCAGCCATTGATTTGTTTGCTCTGCATTTTCTGACTGGATGTTGACCTCATTGAGTAGACAGCAGTAGCTGCTGTCAGAATTTTTGTGTGCATATGTGCACTTGTTAGTGAGTCCACGTCTGTGCCTGACTATAAAAGTTGCAGGACATACTGTAGCCTGCAAGAATGTGTTCAGTAAATTGTTAATGGATTAACAGAGGCATCAGTCACAGCTGCTTTAGTCCCAGGAGGGCAAAAGCACTTGTGTGTCCTTATCATGTACAGGAACTTGACAAGGTGTACCATGGTGTCTCAGTTCAAGTAGCACAGAGCGTTTACCCTCTCTGTAACCATCAGGCTATGAGAGAGCACCATCACTTGCATTTCTATAAAATCTTAAGTAACATTTGGAGGCCATTGATTGGCAGCAAAGTGAATTTGTGTAAATGTTCAGCAATATAACACAGATCTCCCTGTTCCTTTTTGGCAGCTGAATATTTTTTCAAGGTCACCTACTTCGGCCTTGTGGAGTTAAGGCCAAGTCTTCCCTTGCCTGAGACACCTTGTGCTGCAGTTTCCACTCAGGTGCGGTGGGCACATTGCTGGTGACTCTAGTTGCCGTAGCATGTTGTGACATTCCCTCATAAATATCGGAGCTTTGCCTGGTTTAGTGACACGCCTATCTTCCAACCTCAAGAAACCTGTTTGCTGTTGTTATCATGACTCACCCAGCATCGGAGAAACTTCCAGCAGAGGCACCCCCACCTCTATTGAATCTCACAAGAGCCTGGCCATAAACTAGGAAGATGATATTAAAATGTGTTGGGACATTAGGGTCATTAAATGTCTCATTGAATTGTCTATTGTTTTGTTTTTTAAATGGCTAATTCCCTGCAGCTACACGGGATCAACATTAGCTTTCATTCAGGAGTGAACCGTTCAAGAAACTAGTTTCTAACTAAACCAGTAGATGTCATTTTAGCCTGGAGAAAAGCTGCAGGATTTTTTTTTAACTTTATCTAGATTAAACAGGCTTTGCAAAGCTAGTTGTTATGTGGGCAGGAAAAATTTAAACATGAGATGCTATCTTTCAAATCATTTCCTACAAATATAAGACACAGGCTAACAGTAAAGTTTCTGTCTGTCATTGTCTTGTTAATGTGAAACTTGTGAACAGAAGGCAACAGTTTATTAAGAAATACCCACCATGATAGTTATTTGTTTTAGATCAAAGGTTGATCATCAAGACTTTTCACATGAAATGTTTTGGTAAATATTTGTTTCATGATCTAGTTTATGTGAGTAAAGCATCCGAATGTGGCAAAAGGGACGAAACAAAGATTCGATTTAGAACTGCTTATCTCTGGAAGTGGAATGGAAACACAGTTACTTTCTACAGTTAAGTGTTTCCTTTTACTTTGTTTACCTAGTAGTTAATAAAGAAATTATATTGAAGTGTTTTTCTTGTAGCCTTGAAGTACCAGAGAGTCATTTGAAAATGCCTGTTTGTTATTTAGTCATCTTTTTAGACTATCACTGAGGTTTTATGGTTCTGGTTGTCCTGTTCAAACTGTCGAACGAAGATGACACGTCATCACTGTGAAAAAGATTGAGCTTTTTCAAGATTTGAGACTGCAGAAGGGAAAGTAAAGTGTTTTGATAAAAGACTGCTGTGCACACATGCAGTATGTGATTTAATGATATCTTAGTACTATTGTATCAATGCAAATCAATTTTTCTGCTGATCATTCAGCATCATTGCTTTTGCGAAGTTCATGTAGTGCAAGTTTCAACACACAAGATTTTGTCTCCTGTGAAATTATAGTAGAATTCTGTGAAGGCACATGTGTCATTTGTCTGAGGCAATTAGGAGAAGCCTTTGTTTCCTAATGTAGGTCTCCACTTAAGGGGGCAGCTTGGACGACCCACTTTATGGGGAAATTGTGCAGCACGTCGCATGATGGGCTTGGCCTCCGGGTGAGACAGTGAAGGAGTTTAAGATGGTGGTGGGTAGATGAGAGGATGAGTGATGGAAACATTTATTCTTGCCAGTTTCTCTTAGAATCAACTCCTGGTTGACTCACAGAACTACCAGACAGCAGAGTTCACCTCAGCTCCAGAGAGCCGTCAGTCAAACTGGGCGGGATATCTCATGAAATGATTTCTTACACGGTTTAAGGAGTCCCGTTATCCTTTAAATCAGGGGTCAGCAGCCTTAAAAGTTCAAAGAGCCAGATTGGACCAAAAAAACTAAAATCAAACCTGTCGGGAGGCGCAAAAAAATTATAAGCCTTATGTGAAGGCAACACGAGCTCTAAGTGTCTATATTAGTTTACTATCAAATTGATTAACTAGTCTACAAATGCATAATGAGGTTCTTGATTTTTTATTTTCCATGCAGCGAATCCTGGAGAGAATGACGCAACATGTGACCACTCTTTTGTACCGTATTTGGTGTTTTAAGTTACCTTCGTTTACTATATTACTGTATTATGTTTTGTTGCATTGATGAACTCGTTAAATCTGCTCCCAAATGCAGCTCACATATGGACGATCGCTGCTAAATGCAATAATCCCCGTTCAGTGTGTGATGGTGATGGTGATGGCGCCTCTGGACTCTTTCAGGGAGCGGAGGTGAGAGCCTCGCTGTATATCCCTGATGAATACAGTCAGCTTGAGCTCCAATGACAAAACAGTGTTTCCGCTTTTATTGATCATGTTTAGGTGATGAGTTCTCAACAAGCAGTGCTATTAATTCCATCATTTCTTCTTGCGGCTCGTCGGAGTTTACATACCTGCACAACAGCGCTGTTTGTTAAATATCGATCACATCACACGACTTATCCCGTTTAATTGACCATGTTGGAGTTGAACTAATGTCCTTGATTTGCTGATTGGTAAAGTTGTGTGTTCTTTCCTTCACATTTTTTTTTGCAGAGAGAAGCATGTCTAACTTTCTGTATTATCTCTGTTTTGTTCTCATTAGTTTAATGAATGAGTCATTCGTTTAATCACCATCTATTTGAGATATAATCAGGGGGACTGTTTGTGTGTTGGAACCACCTTATCCACAGCAGTAACTCCGGTCAGACAGCAGGCACCACACAGTTGATTTCTGTCATTTAATCAGTAACTTGTAGCATTACAGAACATAATTTTGTGAACAACTCAGTTTTGTAGTTCACCGTGCTCTCCAGAATTACCTCCATCCACTGGATGTGTCCTCCTTCAACAGAGCAACAGGCGCTTCTCCGGTACTGAACCCAGTCCCAATTTCACCCTCTACCAGAAAAACCTGGCCTGCAGACAGGCCATACATGCATAATATTTCACATAATAAGGCTGAACAAACCGAAACAGGAACACACTTGTTTGGATTAATGATAAAATAACTTCAGTATTCACATCGCGATTATTAACAGTGCAATTAGCAGCCAGCAAGGCTGGCGCGATTCTCATGACCAGCACACCTAGCCTGGCTAACATGATCATCCTCCAATTCCCGTCCAATCTGTATGAACTCATATATATGCACATATATGTGTACCGACAAGCAGCGGACCTTCTCCACTCACCACTGAATGGCCACAGCGCTGCTGTCTTTTATTAAATAGATAATGGAATCCTCGTGGCTCTCTCTCTCACAACTTGACACGGGCCGGCAGCATGTGCTCCTGGACAAAATGATGTGCCACAGCTGATGGCAAGGTGTAGACCCATCACCCGACCTCAGATGACCAGGGATGCTGGGAGTCTCACCCAATTGGTCAGGACTCATGTCACAGCCCTCATCACCCGCCCACTGTGCTGCCAACCAGATACCACTGCTTTCTCAAGCACGGGCTACAATTGCCTAGGACCCTACAGCGCATCTGAGCTGTCGTAAAATCTGAAGATGACTGACTGACTGACTGTGATGTAAAAACACAGCATTGGCTGATACTCGAATCTCCCACAGGTTCCTGAACGCAACATTCTCATAGCTGCTCTGCCATTGGCTATTACCTATTACATATATTCCTGGCATGCCATTGGCTAAGAGGGATGCCACTCCACCTCTGCGTGGAGCTAGATCGCAGCTTATAGAGTATCTTTGGCATTCGGCACTCGACCCGTGAGGTAGTCTGATAGTTTTGCGCAAATATAATAACTTTTTGAGTACGTATTCGCTATAGACCCCAAGAAAGTGACGGAGAAAAGAGGAAAAGAAAAGACGAAGAAAAGAGTTTTTTAGTCCATACAAACAATGCAAGCGATGATAGAAAAGCGTGAAAAAGGGATGCGTTTGGTTGATCTCGCCAAAGAATATGGCCTTAATGCATCGACAATCGCCACGTTATTAAAAAAAAGGAAGTTTAAGGAGTTTAAGGCATCACGTGGGTGGTTGGAGAAGTTCAAAAGGAGGACTGGAATTCACTCTGTTGTTTGGCATCGTGAGATAGGAGCGCATTAACCAAAGAGGGCAAAAAACAATGAGGACAGCTGTTAAAAGGTAAATGACTCAATATTCTTTACTCTAAACTTTGTTTTTTACGTTATGCACAACTCTCATTTATTGTGTAATAATGTAATCGTAATATGTATTTGTTACATGGTTTGTTATTTGTTATATAAATGTTATAAAACATGTCGGAATTTTTGTGGGCTTGGAACGGATTAGGGCATTTGCATGGAAAACACAACTCTACTTACGTAATTTCCTACCTACGTAATTTCTTCCGGAACCAATTACTTTTGTAAGTAGAGGTACCACTGTATTATTTTTTAATTTTGTGATGAATCTCCAAGGAGCCACAAGGGAGGCGCTAAAGAGCCCAATGCGGCCCCGGAGCCGCAGGTTGGCGACCCCTAGTTTAAATCTAAATAAACTCTAAATCGACTGTGCTGAATATCAGATCTATTCACAGAAGATCAGAATTATTCCAAATTTTTAAACCTACAGCAGGGATTTCTGTAACATGATTCCTTATGGAAATACTTTGAAACTATAACTAAGCAAGTTCTGTAAGTGTTCGACCTGTCTGAATGCAAATATCAAATGTTGATGTCACACCAAGTAAAATAAACACTCCCCATCCACTGCATCTCCTGTGCACCATCACCTTTATTCAGATCAATGTTTTGAATTGCAGGTACGTATTCTTGCCACTGCTGCAATGCTGAGGCAGTTTGAGTTATGCAGAAGTTACATCACCAATTAAGTGATGAATGACATTTTAATCTGTCCATATTTAATGTTATGGGGGTTTTTTTTGGGAACATAAAGCATGAAATCAAGGTATGGCAACTTGCATTTCTCATTTAAATCCCTTGATATTTAATCCCTTGTATTTGGCATACTAAGTTTTAGTCAAAATTTGTGTTATAATATGGTGATCAATATGTTTTTTACCCTTCGTCAGGTAGCTCTTGTATTCCCCCAGACAGTTTAAAAGTAGTGTGTCTCTTTGTCTTTGACAGGACATTGTGAGTGCTACTAAAGATGTCTGATAGTGTCGATATTGAAGAAAAACCACCAGCCCCCCCCTTGAGAATGAACAGTAGTTCCCGAGACTCTTCATCATTGAATCACGCCTCTAAACCACTTCCAATGGCTCCTGAAGAGAAAAACAAGAAAGTCCGCCTTCGTTCTATTTTCCCCGGGGGAGACAAAAGTGAGTGTCTTTATCTACGTCACTCTCAACACATGAATGTAGTTTTTGTTGAAATTACATTCCTACATACTAGAATACCAGAAACAATCCTTGAATTTATCTTTCTTCATCTTGTTTAGCAAACAAGAAGAAAGAGAAGGAGCGTCCTGAGATTTCCCTGCCCTCTGACTTTGAACACACCATTCATGTTGGATTTGATGCTGTAACAGGAGAATTCACAGTGAGTATCTCTTCCACCTGGCATTCATCAATCCATCTTCCACCGCTTATACGTAGTCGGGTCGTGGGGGCAGCAGCTTCAAAAGGGAGCCCAAAACTTCCCTTTCCCCATCCACATGCATCAGCTCTGACTGGGGGATGCCAAGGCATTCCTAGGCCAGTGTTGAGATATAATCCCTTCATCTGGTCCGGGGTCTGCCGCGAGGTCTCCTCCCAGCTGGACGTGCCAGAAACACCTCCCTAGGGATGCGCCCTGGAGGCAACCGGAGATGCCCAAACCACCTCAACTACTCCTTTCTACGCAAAGAAGCAGCGACTCTACTCTGAGCCCCTCGCGAACAGCAGTGTTTCTCACCTTATCTCTAAGGGAGACACCAGCTATCCGTCCGAGAAAGCCCATTTCAGCTGCTTGTATCCGCGATCTCGTTCTTTCGGTCATGACCCATCGCTCCAGCCCCAATTCTCCGCCCAATATCATGCTCCATTGTTCCCTCACTCATGAACAGGACCCCAAGATACTTAAACTCCTTCACTTGGGGAAGGACCTCATCCCCCACTCGGAGAAGCCAGTCCACCGGTTTCCTGCTAAGGACCGTGGCCTCAGATTTGGAGGTGCAAACCCTCATCCCCGCCGCTTCACACTCGGCTGCAAACCGGACCAGTGAGTGCTGCAGGTCACAGGCCGATGACGCAAACAGGACCACATCATCTGCAAACAGCAGTGATGCAATCCTCAGGCCACCAAACTGTAAAGCCTCCTCACCACGACTACGCCTCGATATCCTGTCCATGAAAATTATGAACAGAATTGGTGACAAAGTGCAGCCCTGGCGAAGGCCAACAGCTACTCGGAACAAGTCCAACTTACTGCAGAGAACCAGAACGCAGCTCTCACTTTGTGCGTACAGGGATTTGGATGGCCCTGAGGAGAGGCCCCCTCACCCCATACTCCCGCAGTACCTCCCACAGTATATCCTTGGGGACCCGATCGAACGACTTCTCCAAGTCCACAAAACACATGTAGACTGGATGGGCATACTCCCAAGCCCCCTCTAGGATCCCTGTGAGAGTAAAAAGCTGGTCCGTTGTTCCACGACCAGGACGGAACCCACATTGTTCCTCCTCAATCCGAGGAGGAATCGACAATCGGCCGGACCCTCCTTTCCAGCACCTTGGAGTAAACTTTCCCAGGGAGGCTGAGGAGTGTGATGCCCCTGTAGTTGGCACACACTCTTTGGTCCCCCTTTTTGAAAATAGGAACCACTACCCCAGTCTACCACTCTTACGGCAATGTCCCAGACTTCCACGCAATGTTAAGGAGGCGTGTCATTAATGACAGCCCCTCAACACTGAGAGCCTTCAGCTTTTCCAGGCAAATCTCATCAACACCCGAGGCTTGGCCACCTTTAAGTTGTTTAACTACCTCGGTGACTTCGCCCCAAGAGATTGACTTGAATCCCCTATCATCCTCCAGCTCTTCCTCTGCAACAGACGACGGATCAGTTGGAGTATTTGGATTCAGGAGTTCCTCAAAGTGTTCCTTCCACCGACCGACAACCTCCTCAGTCGAGGTCAACAATGTCCCATCCTTGCTGTATATAGCTTGGACGGTCCCCTGTTTCCCCCTCTTGAGGTGTCGGACAGTCCTCCAGAACAACTTTGGTGCCCTCCGATAGTCCTTCTCCATGGCCTCTCCGAGCTCCTCCCACACCCTCTGTTTTGCTTCCATCACAGCTGAGGCTGCAGTCCTTTTGGCCTGTCAAGCTGGGGGCTTGTAAGTATCCTTACACCCGCCCTGCGTCTCACGCCTTACACAACTCCGGAGTACAACAAGGTCCAACCCATATCCAGGAGTTTGGATCCAGAACTAAGGCAATGCCTGGAGGTAAGCCCCACCAGATCCAACTGGCAACGCTCCACCTCCAACAGAAGCTCCGGCTCCTTCCCCGCCAGTGAGGTGACCTTTCCACGTCCCCAAAGCCAGCTTCTGCCGCCCGGGTCTGGTCCGTCGTGACCCCCTGTCGTCACTGCCACCCATATGGCAGCGCACCCGACCCCATCGGTCTGCCCTGCGGGTGGTGGGTCCACAGGGGTGGGAAGAGTCCACGTTGCCTTTTCGGGCTGAGCACGGCCAGGCCCTGTGGCGCTCGCTGATGGGCCCTCCGTCCAGGCCTGGCCCCAGACTAGGGCCCTGGAGTACCAAGAGTACAAGACTCCCGACAACATAGCTCCCAGGATTCTTAGGGCACACAAACCTCTCCACCACGATGAGGAGATGGTACCTTGGAGAGGACCTGGCAATCAGGAATTAGAAAATTACATTTGTTGGAGGAAATTCATGCAAACACTGTCCACTGAACTGAGTCACACAAAGAAAACCCCGCAGAAAGACTTGGCAGAAAATAGGACAAAATATAATATTCATAGACAGTTTATGGCTTAAAAACCTGAACACAAAAATTTAAAACTGCCTCAATTAAAACAGCCTGATAATGACAAATGTCATGAAATGGTGGCAGCGTAGAGTCAGACCACCAGTAATATAACCAGTATTATTAGTAATAAATAATATTGGTGGTGCCCTTCAAGTAGAATCAGAACAGCTCAACAACCTCATAATAACTGCACAGCTTTCCTTGCAACAGCTCACATCGAACCGTTGCTGAGAGTGTTGTGAATTTATAACTGTCCCATTTATTAGCTGATACAGGCATCTGTTGGTGAAAGAGAAAACTGGTCAACCACAGACACAGGCAAGTTTTCTGTTCTAAGAATTAGAATGAGATAATGAGATGAAAAAAATCACAAATCTAGGCAACGTTATACCTTATAGTTGTGACAACCATGAACTGAATCAGGAGAATCTTTAAAGTGTTCTTAATGATGTTCTGAACTCCTTCTGAAATGTGTTAATCCATTAAGTGGGGCATCAGCATTGTTTAGACTCTCCTTTCTGAACGTCCCAGGCATGTATTTATAAAATCAAGTCAACCAATAAACAGATTCACATTAAGTTGATGAGACGTCGTCCTGCCTCAGAGGTCATATCTACGCAGGAGTCCTTCAGTGATTTTTGGTAAATTACATTTTAGATGCTGTTTCAGTTTTTGCAGATGATGTAGCACAACCCTAGACACACGGTTCATTCTTTCATCTAGTTTTTTCATTAGAGAAATGTTTTTAAAATTTGTGCCAATCCCTGACAGTTACATAATTAAAATACATACCTTATAGTGTATTTGGAAGATGTATAATAATATTGGACTAAATCTTAATCCATATTCCAAGAAAACATCAGAATGGTTGCCCTCAACCCTAGTGATCAGGTTTTGGTCCCACAGATGTTTAGTTTGTTTTACGTAGTCAGAGATGATGAGTCATTGTCTCATATTACCTCTAATGTAAATCTCTTGTTTTGTCATCTTTATTTAGTCTTGAAAAGACTATTTTTCCCTAGGAAAATAATGAATGAGCAAATAAAGACGTGTTGTTATTTACCTTTAAAACAACACAGACACTGTATGTGTTCCTGTATATTTGACTTTCAGATGAGCAGCACTCTTTCCATGACATCATTAAGAAGTGGTTCATTTGATAACCCGTCTCTTTTGCCACGTGAGACCATTTTAAACCAACCCACTTACATTTCACTTCTTTCATGGTTATCTGGAAGGATATGAAAGATTACTGTTGATTTGCCTTGATCACCCTCCAACAGTTTACTTCTCTTGAGCTCTTTACACCAGCAGAACAGTAGGCAATTCTTTTAATAGACAGATGTTAAAAATATCCACAAGTGTAGAGAAACAGCATGAATGAACCTCAGTGTTAAATTACAGGGTGTTAATGGCCATTAAAACTGTTTTAAGCATCGACCAAACATGTGCAGAAAGGCAATATTTTCAAGAATAAATGTGTTCAGTTTCATGTTGTTTCACATTAATGTGTCATATATGACTAGATGGATAGCAACATGTTAGCTTAGCATGAAGACTAAGAAGGGAAGGCTAGTGAGGCTTTGTCTACGAGCAACCTTGACACTCACTCAGTTAAAAGCAATATTTTGGTTTTTTAATCCTTACAAACACTGAAAACATTGTCAGTTTATCTCTTCACACATGTGAAGTCTTTATGCAAAAGAAAACAGTGACCAGACAGGATATCCTGAAAAATCAAAAAGCTAACTCCCCACAGTAAATTTCCAAGAAAAAATATTTTAACCTCTAAAGTAAATTTATTTTGATGACTTGAGACAACTAAAAGCAACATCTGGAAATAAATCATGACCATTCATAAATGATTCACTTCATTTATGCTGATTTCATCTGTTGACCACAGCAGTTTCTGACTGTGATTGAAGAAGCAGCAAGGAGACCAAAGCTCTCCTCTAGCTAAAATGTCATATTCAAGTTTTTACTTTCTTCTCTAGGGTATCCCAGAGCAGTGGGCTCGACTCCTACAGACCTCAAACATCACCAAGCTGGAACAGAAGAAGAACCCACAGGCTGTGCTTGATGTCTTAAAATTCTACGACTCCAAAGAGACTGTGAGCAACCAGAAATACATGAGCTTCACCTCAGGAGGTAAGCAACTCAGAAATACAGATAAAAGCAAATGCAGAACACAAATATGAAAAAAAATGTCAGTTTTGAATTTTATATTCTAAATACATTTTTACGTGTGTGCTCCTCTCCATTTCAGACAAGTCGGCACATGGGTACATCGCAGCAAACACTCTGGTGAGTTCTGTTAATTCCTAACTTATTTTGGTTGTGTTTTTCTGTCAGTCTTATATCTGATGATTTGACTTTCTTAGACTGTCTGCTACTAGTAAAAACATTAGAAGAATATTGTAGAGCATCATACAAACAAAAGTACTAAATGTCTGGAACTAACAGGTAAGTTGCAGCGTTTATGCAGCTCTAAGTCTTTGCTGTGAACCTCTCTGATTTCACTGCAGCAAATCTTCCTTGCTTACTCTCAGTAACTCACTCCATCATGAAATCTCTGGAATAGACTCTTTCTTTCCAGAATGTTTGTTGCCTGTAATGGACAAAAAGTGTGTGCTGTCCTCTGGAGGCTTACCGCCATCAGTCTGCAGTAATAATGCTCTAATTGGTATACATGCCAATCAGCTTCTTGCTCAGAAACGGTGACCGCTCCATGAGCTGCTGCATCTGCTCACTGTTTATTTTTCCAATCCAAAAGCCAGATTTTGAAATACCCATAGATGGGCTTTACTGGGAGGCTCAACTGCATCTAGAAGGACCCCTGCTGTGCTGACCTCATTCCTGGCTTTGACCAGAGTAATCTATGCTTTGAATGCCCCTGCCTGCTCATGCTCAGCTGGGTGAAAAAGTGGAATCCAAGTCTTTTCAGTGAGATTCGCTGCCCTAGGCAAACCACAGCAGTGCCTTTTAATGCAGTGTTATTACTTGAAAGGCCTCTTCGCCTGCGAAGGACAAGTGGGTGTTGTAGTTTCTTTTTGGCCCACTGGTGGTATTTGTGAATATCTTGGTCTTGCGCCGTCACAGTGGTTCGTGGTCTGCAGAAGTGACTCAGCTTTTGGCTACAGTGCCACACTTTTCATCCGAGGATTGGGCCGCAGGCAAGCAGAACTAAAGGAATGGTGCCAATATTTGTTCTGTAGAAGCAAACTGTCTCTTTTAGAGGGAAACGGTAACCTGTCAGGAGCTGCATGATGCTGTCTATCAGACTACTGTCTAATAATATTTAAGATGGTGTCTTGCTATTGAGGAATAAAATAGAAATACAACTGCTATCACTTATTTTCCCACAGGGTTTATTTCAATAGCTATGAAAAGAATTGAAAGTCAGGTTGTAAGGTGGTGTTTGTTAAGCTTCATTGAGCATCTGTTTGAGCCCTTTTAGATGATGAAGGGCCTCGTTTTGACCAAATTTCAGTGCATTCGTAACTGCAGATAATGGTGCCTAAATTGAGGACATCTTTACTATGTGTTGCATCCTAAACCGACTTTTGTTCAGACTAGAAAGTTGAAATTAAATTTAGAACCTCTACTCCTAGGTGAATTTCACCTTGGAGTAAATCTGCTCACCCATTTTTTTGCCTTTGTCATAAGTAGAAATGGAAATTAAATCAGGAAAAGTGCTCTTTTGGCATAGACAGGATAGCAACTGTCAATATGCATTCACAGCATTAATGAAAGATTCCCTTCACAACAGCAATAAACAAGTTGATTATAGAAGTGTATTTATTACCTGATCATAATTGTACCTTGAATGGAAAGTGTTATAACAGGAAACAGGTTTTATCCATTTGGATAAATGAAAGCAGCTACTTCACTTTCCCTGCTGCCAGCCTGTGACTGTAGTCTTTTCTCACCAGCGAAATCATGTTCCTCTCTGAGTAAAACATATCTTCAAGTCTCCAAAATAAGCATAAATATCACAATCAGCAGAAGCTTCTCATGTGGAATCATGCAGTATAAAATGGCAGAAAGTCTAGTTGTTGTTTTTTTTACCACACTGTAATAACACTATAACAATGATTAGAGATCAAATACTTTCCCTGCTAGCAAACATACATGAAAACATCGAAATGTCCACTTTTAATTTGAACCAACATGTGGGTGTGGTTCTGTGCTACTATGACCGTACTGGATGATAATGAAGGTCTAAACTTACAAGCGTTGTTTGGTTGAAGTCCATATTAAATGTCCAAATAAAATAAATCTGAAGGGAAATCATGACATGGAGAGGAAGAAATGTTCAAGGCTTGGACCTGGATAATCCTCAGGTGGTCCAGAGGATGAGTTACAAACCAAACATCCATCCCTCTGTAGCATACCTCTGCCCTACCCACTCCCCAGAAGTCCACCTCCTCTTAAAAAAATTGTATGGGTTTGTTTTGAGTAAATCCTCCCATTCTCAACCTTCACATTCAGAACCGACTGCTGTCATCTGGGCCTCCTGTCAGCCTTAGAACCTGCAGCGCATTATTTGACAAGGTAACTTCTCCATATTACTTTCCATATAATGTATCCGCATTGGCTTTGAAGCTAAATTTGATCTCTTAATTCTTCATATGCCAGCTAGCCAATGCAAACCACACACAAATATTAGATTTTAGAGCCATCATTACTCTCTGTATTGAAATCTCCAGGCGGGTTTGATTTGAATTTGAACTTTTTTGTTTTTATAGATGTACATTTTACCCTCAGCAAGAGCTCCTCGTATCTTTTTTTCTTAAACGGACCATCTCTGTGATGGCAGGGCAGGGGGGGCATGCCACAGAGGGTTGTGATGACTGAAACTGCATGTATTGAGCTCATGTTCCATACAAACTGAACCACATTGCTGACAATGCTTGCGATTTCATTATCATTTACCGCATGATTGAGAAGAAAACGCGACACCTCTTACAGTTAGATAGACACTCATTTCTGCACTGCAGTTTTGGCCCAGTCCTTTCTGGAGTAGTAGTAGTTTCTGGAGTAGTCCAGAGAACAAGTATAAGTGAATGACTGGGGCTCTCCTTCTGAAAGGCTTTCCCTTGAATCTTTAGAACTAAGCTACTCTGCTTCATTTTATGCATGATGGGACTGGAGGTGGATGAAATGTTTCCACTCCTTAAGAGGTAGATGATCCAAAGCTAGCAGAGTTTTGGATGGCTGGAAATTAAGGCCGAACATTAGGCTTCATAAATATGGCTGAGGCTTATTAATCACACTCATTACAAGGTGTCTTTCATATCAAGAGGATGTCAACAGTTCATCACCATATTGCAACTCACTGCAATGTGGCAGCATGTTTTCTCTTAGACGTCAGTTGAATTTGTCATTTAAAAAAGTCAGCTAAACTACTCTGGCACTCACTGTTTTAATGCTTTTCCCTCAAGCTGTCACTGAACACATAATATCTCAAGTCACTATCAACAGAATCCCTCCTGAGAACTGCAGTCATTTCTGTCATTTGTGTTTTGCATAAAATGTCAGATGTACTGTTACAGGGTCAAGTATTCCAGACGTTTGTGATTTGTTTTGTGAGATAATTTTTACATGATCTATATCTACCAACATGATTGATATGGTGTATTTTTCCCCACCAGTAGGACTTGTATGATAAAGATCCTTTGAAATCATACTTGTTTGGAGGGATTTGCTGGACATTCTGCACATAATTATTTTATTACATGCAGCTACATGGCACATGCATCCACATTCACTTATATCTCTGCCCACCAGGCTGCCAAAACATCGTCGTCAGAGCCCCCAATTGCTCCACCTGTCTCAGAAGAGGAAGATGAGGAAGAAGAGGAAGAGGAGGAGGAGGAGGAAGATGAGGATGATGATGACGAACTGCCGCCTGTCATTGCGCCTCGGCCCGAGCACACCAAATCCGTGAGTTCACAAGCTGCGAGTGATGAAATCCTTCTGCTGCGACTGCATCCCTCCTGTCCATGTCGTCAACTCTGTCCCCCTCCCAGATCTACACGCGTTCCGTCATGGACCCGCCAAAGCCCCCCACACCCGTGAAGGAAGTACTGACTCCCCCTGAGCCGCAGGACCAGCCGGACAACATGTCCAACACCATGTATCGCCACACCGACCGCCAGAGGAAGAAGTCCAAAATGACCGATGAGGAGATTTTAGAGAGACTCAGTATGTCTTCAGTTGTTTTTATGTTTACCAGGGAAGAGAGTTAGAAACACTCCGACAGTTTCACCAGCCACAAAAATAGTAAACATGGTGGAAAAATTTACATCATATCTTGTATATTTAAGTTCATAAAAATATACATAGTTATATATTTTCACTTCTCTAAACTGTTTTTTACATTGAGTACCACTGATTGAATTGTTCTATTCCTAATTGTCACATTTCAAAATTTTGATTGTGAATAATTCTTTATGCTCAGAAAACTAAAGGCCCGTTTGCCTTTCATTCATTACTTCTGGTGCACCTGTTTTGTGTGTCTTTATAAATTCTGCATTAAAAGGGAGAGAAACTAATGTCGTCAAATTTGGACAAATATTTTTGTCCTTGCCTTCATTCGCCTCAGACCATTCCAGTTTACCAAGATGCATTGCAAAAATATAAGTGCGGCACAACTGGCAGAACCTTTTCCACCTTTTTATTGCAGGAATATGTTCTTTCTCGCGTGGGCACACAATGTATGTTCCCACGCAAGAGTCAGCCTTTAATACATATTTACTTTTTCTTTAACCTAGGGAGTATTGTGAGCGTGGGGGATCCTAAGAAGAAGTACACTCGCTTCGAGAAAATAGGACAAGGGTGAGTCCGTCTACAGCTCATCGTATTTTTGAGATATAACAATTTCAGGAGCATTCAGTCTGCGCAGGAGGGATGGAGCTGTACAGAGACCACTTTAGTAGGCAGTGCTGGAGGGTCTGGCTGACTGTGAAGATACCAGAGAGGAAATGAGGGCTGTATCCTGAAATGGCCAAGGGTTAGATTAGTTCAGTCATGGTGCTGTTCTGTCATCCTCCATCCATTTGATATTGACAGTTAACTATTCGCCACCTACAGATTGCAGTCTAAGTATATATTTGTTAATTCCTGGAGCTATAGTTTGCTTCTTCTGACTGTACATAGGTGCAGAGAAAAAGGGATAAAAAAGAACCTTGAATTCATAACTGGATTTAAGCTGAGTTGCATTTCCAAATAAGGACATGAATGGCTGTGTGCTATTCATCAAACCATCAGTTGGAAACCGTCAATCTCCTCTGGTCACAGTGTAGGAAGCACAAACGATTTGTTAATGAAGCACCAAAAGTAACTTTTCAAGTCTCTGACATCAGGAAAGATGAAATAAAAATGCTAAAAAACTAGTAAACGTGCTAACTCATTCACAATCCACTTAATGTATATCCGTCTGAGCATAGAAGGTTTTTTTGTTATGCATTGATTATAATTCATCTGTGGTCTGAATGATGCATAAAATTATTATTCATCCTCACCCAATTGATACAAGAATGTGAGCAGATCATACTCAGCCCCCCTAAACCTGTTTCTTAATTAACCCTAAATTAATCCCAAATTATATTTTTTTTCACAGATTCCTATGTAAACAAAAATATTAATCATAAAAACTGTCAAATGGTAAATTTAGTGGAATTTATGGGTTAGTCAAAGTTATTTTGATGTTATCTTTCACCAGAGCATCCGGCACTGTGTACACTGCTATTGACATAGCAACGGGCCAAGAGGTATGTCACCTTCTAACAGCGATGACCCATTTAAATGATGTCTTTACTCAGCTCTCAGACGGCTTGCTGTTCTTTTGAGCTGGTTATTCATCTCTTATCTCAGGTGGCCATCAAGCAGATGAACCTGCAGCAGCAGCCCAAGAAAGAACTGATCATCAATGAGATTCTGGTGATGAGGGAAAACAAAAACTCAAACATAGTGAACTACCTGGACAGGTTAGTTTTTACAACGCAGCGTCATATTTCACGCAAATGTTAATTTAAGTAAAGGCCTGTTGGGTTATTTTTAGGGCCAGGACATCACTGCCTGTAAATCAAAGGACTGACTAAAGATATCTAAACAAATGTCAACAAGTTGTCGTCACTTTTACAAACCATTTTACCATGTGATCATTTATACATTACCTGTGCATGCCTATAGGGAAAAAGACTATACATCATCTAAAAAGTGATTTACACTAGAAGGGGCACAGTCATTGTAACTTTTCAAGCAATTGTGAAATATTTTAATTTGGCAGTAGCAAGTGATTACTATTTGAAAATACATGTTGTTAGCATTATTACATGGACTGTTCACTGCTGGTGTCGCAGTGGTTAGCGCTGTCGCCTCACAACACGGCGGACCTGGGTTCGAGTCTCGCTCTGTGCGGAGTTTGCATGCTCTCCGTGTCTGCATGGGTTCTCTCCGGGTTCTCCGGCTTCCTCCCACCTCCAAAAGGATGCGCTTCAGGTTGATTGGCCATTCCAAATTGCCCGTAGGAATGAGTGTGTGTGAATATGGTTGTGTGTCTTTGTGTGTGGCTCCGTGGTGCACTGGCGTCGTGCCCGGAGTGTCCCCCGCCTCACACCCTATGCCGCCGAGATAGGCTCCGGCTCCCCGTGACCCGCTGCGGCGGATATAGCGGCGGTAATCTGAAGATGACTGACTGACTGACTGTTCACTGCTATTCTTCTTCTTCATCCTTTTGCCTGTTTTTTGGTGGTCAGCATTCATCTAAAGGCACATTACTGCCACCTACTGTCTTAAAATAGGGAGTAGGATCAAATGACACAGCGTTCGTCTTCTGTGACATGTTTGTTGACAGACAGCTCGGAGGAGATATGGTGCCACATTTGTTCAGACTAACAATAACATCATTGCCTCCATTTGAGCTTTTCTTTTCAGAACCTTTTCTCTGTTTCATGCTTTCAGTGTTTGCTTATTGTTTAATCAACATCCTCCCGAACAGAAACCTCAAACATAGGAAACAAGAAGGTTCTGGGTTCATATCCCGACCCAGTGCCTTTCTGTTTCGTTTTATATGTTTGATGTGGGTTCCTTCCAGGATCTCCAGCTTCCATGCAGTAGAGATGAACTGGTGACATTGAATTGTCTTTACTGTAGGTGTGCATGTGTGTATGGATGGATTGGCACCAGCCCCCTCTGACCATTTAAGGTTAAGATGTTGCAAAAATGAATGAAATGATGTTGATGATATTGGTATTCCAGTTTTTAAGAAAAATTGAACTTTTGCTGCATTTCTTAATTGGCTTCATTATTTATACGTCATTTATAAAGATGCTTCTCTATGCTCTTCTTGTTGGGAAGGTCTGTTCTCATTCTCATATATGAGAATGAGAACATGTGCCAGTCTCAAGCCTAAATTATTGATTCTTCAAAGCTGTGTCTGAGCTGAGAACCCCGACATGAAATACAGTTGTACCACAAGATATTTAGCATTTGTCCTCTCCTTTAGCTACCTGGTAGGAGATGAATTGTGGGTGGTGATGGAGTACTTGGCCGGTGGCTCGTTGACAGATGTAGTGACTGAAACCTGCATGGACGAGGGCCAGATTGCTGCAGTCTGCAGAGAGGTAAGGAGCCAAGTTTAGACATCATCAGCACCGCCCACTGTTTCTGTGATGACAGTGGTCTGATCTTTACAATCAGGTGGACATTTGAACAAACTATAAAGTCAGGCAAGTAATAGAGCCTAATGTATGTTTCCTAGGGACTTGCCTCTGGATGAGGGGTGTCATGTGTTTTTTAAGCTTATTTCTCACTCTGCAGTGTCTTCAGGCCTTGGACTTCTTACACTCCAACCAGGTGATTCATAGAGATATAAAGAGTGACAACATCCTGTTGGGAATGGACGGATCTGTCAAACTCAGTGAGTGTTTTCCCTTTTTAAATTTCAAACATGTAAAACAACTGCTGGCATAAGAATGATAGAACTAAAGCAGAAAGCACTATTTCTGAGAGAATTATTTAAGTTCTGTACGTGAAACACCAACCAAATATATGTAAATATAGGTATATATGCACAAGTAATGCTTTGATATACTGAAGCAGAATGCAAACAGAGAATATCATGCACCACTGTCTCCCCCTCCCTCCATCTCCTCTCTCTGCAGCCGACTTTGGCTTCTGTGCCCAAATTACTCCAGAACAGAACAAGCGCAGCACGATGGTTGGAACGCCCTATTGGATGGCGCCAGAAGTGGTGACTCGAAAGGCTTACGGCCCAAAAGTGGATATCTGGTCTCTGGGAATCATGGCGATAGAGATGGTGGAGGGAGAACCTCCCTACCTGAATGAGAATCCTCTCAGGGTGAGAGACAGGGGAGCAGGATGGTACTGCTCTTGTGGTGACTTCATTTGTGACTTCATTTGGTGGTCTGTTTGACTTCCCAGGCACTGTACCTGATCGCTACCAATGGGACCCCAGAACTGCAAAATCCAGAGAGGCTGTCATCTGTGTTCAGAGACTTCCTGAATCGCTGTCTGGAGATGGATGTGGACCGTAGAGGCTCTGCCAAGGAGTTGCTGCAGGTAGACCCAACTTTTTAAGCATGTGTGCGCAAACCCTCTTTGCTCTAACAAAATGTTATTACTTTTTGGACCAAACCTGATATATAGATATTGTCTTAATGAGAAATTTTAATGACTGTCTTGCACATAGACAATGGCCTGAAATTAAAAAATCACACAACACAATCTGATCTCTACTTTCAGTTATCAGGCCTCAATGCAAAGGCATTTTGCTAATGCTAACACTGCTTCTGGAATTAATGTAATACAAACTTTTTTTTAAAGTTAAAGCTTTGTCTGCTAATCTTCATGCCCTGCAGACCCCCACTTTAGATGACAACTGTTTCTCATTTTAAATCCACATCTACATGTCACTATCCTCTCTGTCCTCTGCAGCATTCCTTCCTCAAGCTGGCGAAGCCTCTATCCAGCCTGACACCTCTGATTGTAGCCGCAAAGGAAGCCATAAAAAACAGCAGTCGATAGGGAGTGTCCCCACCTGAGGCTGGAGCCCTGCCTGTGATGTGTGTGTTCATGGGGGCAGGGGCTTGGGTGTATGGGCTGTGGGTGATGTGAAGGCGATAGCACAAGGGGTGGGGTGGGGGTTGTGACTTACGGTGACAGCACAAGGACTAAAGACCCCCAGGCCTCCTCTGCCTTGCAGCCTCTGGGGCCACGCTGCAGAACAGACCTTGCCTCCTTGTTTACATCTCCAGCACTCTGTACATTTAAAGCAGTCCATCACGAGTACATGTGTGTTTGTTGGAGGGTGTGTGTGCAAACTGTACACATTTTGTTATGTCATATGTCTTGTTTAGCAGCAGTCACTCCTCAAACCATGAAAACATGGCTGAAAATAAAATATGCTGGTGTTCAAGAGAAGACTTATGGGGGAAAAAGTGACAAAACTAAAGAGCCTGGGATTCCTTCCTTCCAGACTTTATGCTCGGTCTTCTCATCTCTACTCCCTCCATGGAGCTTATTCAGGCCGACTGGCATCTGCACTGTCCTGTTGATGTGACAGAGTGACTCTGGGACACAATATTTGCCTGCATGACGATGGCTCTGTGGAGAAACATTGCTGCTCTACTAATGATCACATCTCAAGGGTGTGTGTGTGTGTGTGTGTGTGTGTGTGTGTGTGTGTGTGTGTGTGTGTGTGTGTGTGTGTGTGTGTGTGTGCGCGTGTGAGAAGGGATTCAGCTAAAGGGCAACAGTCAGAAATAGTTTGATGTGACATACGCGCTTTAACATCTTTTATTAAGCTGCTTTATCTCGGTGAAGACGTGTTGGTTTCATATTTCAACTTCTCTGTCATCTAAACTCACTGAAGTCAATTTGATTCTCTCTCTATCACTGACTTCTTGTATTAATATTTTGAATATTCAATATACAGGTATTTAAATGCTGTTTGTGCTATATTTCCATACATAAGACATTGGACATGTTTGGTATTGAATGTGAAGGAAAGGGAGAAACAAATAGTATATTGCAAATACAACACAAAATGTAATATATCCTCACAGTTCTATGATTTTTGCTAGAAGGTCCGTTTTGAGGTCATGGCTCACAGAAGGAAGACATTTCCAAATTTCAAATTAGCATTTTCTTCTGTGACACATTAGAGGGTCATGTGATTATTTACCTGCAGTGAGGAGCAGGGCTGATGTCACAGTTTCCCACAATGCATCCCTGTAGCCTTAAACCTGAAGCAGGAAAGATGCCTTTTTCAAAAATCCAGTACTACTCAGTGCTGGTTATTATTGCTACTAATCTGTTCAACATGAAAATTTTGAATAAAATCAAACTAAATATAATGCAATTTATTGATTTTTTAAATCATAGTTTAAAGTCATTTTCCACTGAATAATCTAAAAAAAAAGTGAAATACAGACAAAATATTAATTCAGGTAAGGAAATTAATAATCTAAACTTTTTGAAGAAACAACAGCACACACTTATAACATCATTCCCGCCCACTTGCTCCCTCCCCTTCGCTTTGATATTTAAGAGACTAGTTGCTCTTGTTTCAGTGTCCTTTTTTTTATTTTATTGGAGTCTTGTGTGATTTCTTTTGTGTCATGGTGAATTTGAGGGTGCAACAGCTGAGAGAGGGGCAATGTTATCCACTTCGCAAAGCACTGAGTGCCATTTTATGATTGTACCTCCTCTGGATGAATGCCAAAAACAAAGCTTCATGTTATTTGCTGAGATTTCCTTCTTTCCTGGTTAGCGTTGATCGTATTCCTGTAGTGATCTACTTTGTGTCAGTGTTTGGTACCGTCATCAGGCGTTTCCCATGCAGCATCCCTCCGTGTCCAAGTGTGTGTTAGGGGGCTACCTCAGTCAGCACTGGAAGATGCCTCATTCATGTTCTCCACCTTGACTTTAAGGTGCAGGGTATCTGCTTACTCATACTGTATCTCCATCATCCTGCAAATGTACAAAAGGTGAAGGAGCGATATTAGACGAGAGGATTTGACAGAATTCATGCATGTAAAACAAACAACACTGTATCTCGTCTGCCAATAGATAAAGATTGTTAGGATATGTATGTATGTATGTAAATATGATGGGAAAGGTCTCCTTTTTCAGAATTATGTAACTTAAAAAGACAGTGTTCAGGTTGCTCTATGATATGTAATTGTTTTGCACCCTGGAAGATCGAAAAAGTGAAAAACAAAGACACACATACACACTCACACACACACACACACACACACACACACACACACACACACACACACCATCTCTGCACTCCTTGATCCTGCTGTCCTGTTTGGGTCTGATCAGCCACTCTGGGCTGAGAGCCAATGAAGGCAGCACTATGTGTGCGGGCCCACACAGTCTGTCCTGAGCATCACTGCTGTGTGGGAATGTGCGTGTGTGTGTGTGTGTGTGTGTGTGTGTGTGTGTGTGTGTGTGTGTGTGTGTGTGTGTGTGTGTGTGTGTGTGTGTGTGCGTATGTGTATGTGTGTGTGCGGTCTGTCAGGAAGCTCCGCCGGCCCTGGACATTTGGCATCTGCACCGTGCACAGGTCTGACTATGAGCACAAACATGAAAGTGGCAACAAGAGCTGACGTGCCACTTTCTGTGGTTGCTCCTGTACGTTCCTATCCTCTGAATGTGTAAACCTGTACATGTGGTGTGAAAATTCCTCTATTAATGTGTATCAAGAGAATGGAACAAACACAAAAAATGTTACTTTTTAAATTATTATCATTATTATTATTATTATTATTATTATTGTCTAGTTTTGTAAAACTGCTGATCCATTCGTCATACCTCAGCAGACCTTTCCCCATCTTTGAAAAAGGACAAATTAGAGACGGGGAAACAAGGTTTTGGATAAACTATTTTTAATTGTGGTTGAAGCAATAGACTTTTTGAACTTTGAATTGTGCATGGCTGTGTCTTGAGTGTAAAAAACCCCCAAAACAAAATATTGCAGTCTGAGAACTGGACTGAAATAAAAAGAGGACAAAAAAGACTTATTCATTGCTTGTAGGCTCCTTGGCTCGTTTTCTTTCCCACCACAAATGAACTGAGAAGGGGAGGTTCTGAGTAGGTGACATCCCTCTGCCTGTCCAGTTCCATTTCCGGAGTATAACTCAGCTGTTTTTTTAAAGTATTTTTTTCTCTAAACTTTCTACTTTCTAACCACATGTTGTGCCTTTTGTTATTTCCATTTTCATGGTTACAAGTTGAACTTTGTCTCATTCTGGGGGTGGGTTTCCTGAAAATAACGGATCCTGGGAATATTTTTTCATGAAAATTCAGTCAGTTTCCCACATACTGGAGCCGTTATGCATTTTTAATTTTTTTTAATTTTGAAAGTATTTTCTTCTATTTAGAAACACAATGAACAGAGACAACTTAAACGATATCCTCCTCCTCAAGTAGTTCATCCCGAATGGTCTATATTCAGGTAAAAGTGGCAGGAGATCCTGAGTATTTACACTTGTTGAAATTTTTTTATTCAGGGTCTTGTGTTTTTTTTATTATCATGAGGTGCAGACCAGGTGATATGAATTGATGTAAGAAAAAAACCCCCACAACATTAAAGATGATACATGACTTGTCATACACTTAAGTTATTTTGCATAATGCTGTCTTCAGTAACCTAAGTAAGACTGGCCACATTGCTCCCACTTCACTCATTGTGTTAATAGTGTAACATCAGATAGGTTTACAAGAAAATTGCAAAAATATCAATAGAAAAGATGTAAGTTATACATAAATGCTTAAAAAGACAAAATTCTCATAAAACCAATACATATTCAGTTTGTCTGCTGACCTCACAACCTGTCAGAAAGTTCCCCAACATGTAATGACTGGTGTAAATTTACTCACATAAACATGAACTTCCACAACAGTAAACGATTAAAACTGTTACCAATGCGTCGGTGATGCTACACGTCAAGTAAGTTCAAAACAATTTTATGACATAGTTCACCACCAGATTCAGCCCTCCTCTCGGGTCACAGAGGTCACGGGGTCAAATGCTGGTCAGTTGAGTAGAAGTGACGACCTTGACGACGATGGAGCCGGGCATCTCATCAGCCATGTGCCTCCCCCGCTTCCTCAGCTGGATCCTCTGAGGGTTTGGGGTGTCGTTTGCCGACCCAGTCAGAACCACTTGGCCCATAAACTCATCCTTCACTGCGTTGCTGTTCCACACCTGAGAGAGTCCAGTCAGGACCATGAGTGTCAAATACAACAAAGTGACCACGTTTTGATTCAATTTCACTGGGCTGTAATGGCAAAGAGCGCAGGCGATTTTGTGGTTCCGTTTACTTTTATTACATTTGTCAGTTATTCACTAAGATGATGGGAATCTTTCACAAACTATTTATGTAGGTTTTAATGTAGAAGAAAGAGATGCTGTTAGCTGTCAAATACCAGTCAACTTATGTTAAATAAAATTTGATTTGATTTTGATGGATGGTGTAGTAAAAAAAAAAATTTCCTTTTGTATGTTTTCTTGTAGTATAACATAACCAAAACCGCCATTCCCCATATATATATATATATATATATATATATATATATATATATATATATATATATATATACCGTATTTACTAAGCATGGATCAATCCTTCAGAACTTGTAAAGTTGACATTTTGAATATGCAGGATTTCTTCATCCACTATGGAGATGCTGTCTTACCTCGATAGCTATGGGCTTTCTGGGCTTCTTCCTGTAAAAAACTCCACTGATTACAAACTCTGGCGTCAAGGTGTCACTTTTGATGGAGGATTTTACTGACCGGCCCTCACAGTAGATAATCACATAAGGGTCTGCGCCTGGGGATAAAAACCATAAACATCCATCTCAGCAAAACCGAACCTATTATGGGTTGATGACAGTCACTGGTAGAATTAGGGTAATATCTGGATCATGTTGAATTATCCAACCTCCTGTACTGTCCTGGTTCTGCAGTCCTTCAGCTGAGTGGACATAGACATGAGTCACAGCTTGTGGGTATCCGAGGAGTGAACTCCAACATCTCACTTTTGGCTTATCCTCAGTCAGTTCCCTGAGAGAACAGAGAATGGTACACAGTACACAGGTTCAATCACAGTACTCGTCCATTAATTTATGATTTCTATATCAGTTTATTCTTTGGACCCAGCTGGTCATTGATGATACATTCACACATTTGGGATAATCAGTGTCAGGGATTCATCTCTATTATGTGTTTTTTGATTGCGGGAGGAAGACATGGATGTGGGGAGAACATGCTAAGATGTGACAGAGCTGTCCGCTGGTTTCACTGCGCCGTCCGTCCTACATCATTCTATGCACAAACTGGAACAGACAATATGTTTCATCAACACAACACAGGTTGGACTAGCAAGAGTGGATAAATTATATTCAAAGAAAGCCAATTTGTTTGAGTTTACATCTGCCAATGTCATAACCTGACTAAATCAAATTTTAAGCCAATAAAAGCTGTAGGAGATTTGTTACTTTAGTAATTTAATATGAACAGAATCTTACGGTCTCCAGACTCTCATTTAAGTGCTTTCATTGGACATTCTCCATCACACAGCGTATCAAATGAACATCTGTGTTCTCGTTTATTTCCTGCACCGATAATTGAAAAACATGTGAGCATTGCACTTCAGTCTGACACCATGAAATACAGATGTTCTGGTTCACACCCACTCAGCTTCACACCTTCAAAGACTTGACGTTCGCATTTCCACACCTCAGTTAGTTGTACCTGCAGCCTGAATCCAGGTCGGTGAACACTCGGATCATGTAATCCCCCAGAGTCAGAGGCCTGAAGGTGGTGGGAAAGATGATGTAGCGGCCAAATGGCAGCACGCATCTCAAGAACACTGTGCGAGCGTTGATGTAGGTCGACGTTGCCACTGTCTGTTGGGTCACAATGTCATGCATCCGATACTTCCTGTTCAGTTCAACCTGGGAGAAGAAAAGTATTTAGGGCTTTCGGGCTTTGTTTATTGTTTTTTATGCATTTATTTATATGTTCTATCTTGATGACGTTATATCTTTCAGGGATTTTTTTTTTTGTGAATCTAAGGATTTTTGGATTATGGCCTACACTGATCATTTATGCAGGTCTAATACACCTGGATATGCAAAAATCACACAAATAACATGAATAAACAGGATTCACTTGTAAACACCCAAACATAAACATGATTTCTGACAAGATTAGACTGAAAACAGGGATGCCACTCTGCAAATGTTGCCTTCACTGTTGGTCGATTGTGTTTCATAGGTCAGTGGTAATACTGTACAACTCAGACTCTGATAGAAGGTTTACACCAGCCTACTCATGCATATTCACCAAATGTATGTGATCCTTATTGATAATTAATGACAAACTTCTCAAACAAAAACACAGAGGGATGGGAACTTTGAAAGAATAAAACAAAGATTGTGTTCAGTACGTCTGTATGGTCTATCAGATGAAGGAGTGGGAGGATGCAAGACTTTTGAAATGACCATAGATGACTAAGAGTAAGGTCCGGCAGCAGTTCAACACGGCTGTGTGCACATAGCTGTATTTTAATCACATACGTCATGTGGGATCAACTTTTATGTCTGTCCAGAACCTAGGCCTTTGGCAGCACTTCTGCCAGCGTGATAAGCGTTCATAGTATGTGTGTCTGAACTTAGCCAGATATCTGACAAGTACAGTAAGTCACATTATGAGAAATGTGACTTGAAATGTGTTGTTTATCATTTTTCTCTGCCAATTTAACCCTGAAGAAGGGGATTAAATGCAGTTTGACGAGTTTTGGGGGAGTTTTGAGAGAAGGAGCTCACTTCATACCCAAGAAATTTAGAAATATAGAACTGAGCTGTGCTCAGTGTTGTCTTTATAAGCCTGCTATTACACTATATACAGACAGGATTGTCAACCTTTTGTTTGTGTTTCTATCTATTTACTATAAACTGCAATTCAGTCTGTGAATGTATATCAAATCTATTTCTCGGCTCCAACAAGTACTTTGCCTGTAGAGACTCCTGTAATGACTATAATGACTGCACTGGGGTGTGTCAGAACTTTTGCACCTTAGAGTGTTTGCTTCTGCTGTGTTTCTCAGTTTGAAGCAATCAGCTTAACAACGCACATTTGTATTTATTCATGTCTGATTAAAATGTTCTGTTTAGTTTCTGATAAGCCTGTCATGCCACATCTATCTGTCATCAAAAGCTGTTTGCTCAAAAAATGTGTGGAAAAGTCCAACAGAAGCCAAAATCATTGACCTGACTGAAAGTGAAAATGTAATGAAATGTCACCACGGACATCTTAGACCAGTGGTTCTTAACCTGGGTTCAATCGAACCCTAGGGGTTTGGTGAGTCGGTCTCAGGGGTTCGACGGAGACGAAGGTCAAGGCAAAACACCCGACACATCGTGTTTGGTGTTTTTGCCGAACATACACGAATCACTGTGTACGTTTGACACATTGTGTCAATTCGTGATGACACGCCCTTAGCCATCACGGGCTGCAGGTGATCACGCTACATTAATTAGCCTACCTGTGCTACATGAGATTTTGCGCACTTAGTTGTCGATTTATGCCTGTCATGATGGTATGTCATCTGATTGCTTTCTTAATATTTTAATTCATAGTAACTACAGGGAGTGCAAAATTATTAGGCAAGTTGAATTTTTGAGGATTCATTTTATTATTGAACAACAACCATGTTCTTAATTAACCTAAAAGACTCATTATTACCAAAGCTGAATATGTTTGGAAATTGGAGTGGGGCTTTTTTAGTTTTACCTATTTTAGGAGGACACCTGTGTGTGCAGGTGAGTATTACTGTGCATAATTATTAGGCAACTTAACAAAAAATATATATATACCCATTTCAATTACTTATTTTCACCAGGGAAACCAATATAACAGCTCAACATTCACAAATATACTGACATTCAAAAAAAACAAAAAAACAAATCAGTGACCAACATAGCCACCTTTCTTTGCAATGACACTCAAAAGCCTGCCATCCATGGATTCTGTCAGTGTTTCGTTCTGTTCATGGTCAACATTATGTGCAGCAGCAACCACAGCCTCCTAGACACTGTTCAGAGAGGTGTACTGTTTTCCCTCCTTGTAAATCCCACATTTGTTGAGGGACCACAGGTTCTCTATGGGGTTCAGATCAGGTGAAAAAGGAGGCCATGTCATTAGTTTTTCTTCTTTTAGACTAGTGGTTGACTGGGTAGTCAATATGTGCAACTAGTGGTTGACTAGTGGTAGACCTGGGTTCGATCGAACCCTAGGGGTTCGGTGAGCCGGTCTCAGGGGTTCGGCGGAGACGGAGGTCAAGACAAAACACCCGACACAATGTTTTGTCTTGACACGATATGTCGGGTGTTTTGTTGGCAAAAACACCCAATGTGTCGGCAAAAACACCCGATGTGTGGGCAAAAACACCCAACACATTGTTTCGGTTGCTTTTGCCGACACCTTGGGCGATTCGTGTCAAACGTACACGAATCGCTGTGTAAGTTTGACACATCGTGTTAATTGGTGAAGACACCCCCCTTAGCCATTACTGGCTGCAGGTGATCACGCTATATCGATTAGCCTACCTGTGCTACATGGGATTTTGTGCATTTAGTAGTCGATTTATGCCTGTCATTATGGTACGTCATCTGATTGCTTTCTTTATATTTTAATTCATAGTAACTATGTTGAGCAAAATAAGAAAGTGGTTGGACGAATATGTGCAACGTGAATTTACATGTACTCTATAACGGAAAGTGATGGGAGTCAGCGTTCTGCATGACTTGCAATGTCAAGTTGAGAAACTCTAGTCTTGCACTGGCAAAAATAAAGGAACAATTCATTAAGCTGCATGGAAAACAAAAGTAACAGACTTTGCTGTGAAAATGACACAAGAGTAGCACTTGCCAAGGTGAAGCCACACATATCTGAATTGATCTCTCAATAACAACAGCAGAAGTCACTGATTTGCAGGTAGGTAATTTTATGTGAGTTCATGCACTGTCTTGGTTTTGTTCTTTGAAAAAGGTGACATTAATGCACAATTCATTAAATACACCAGTAAAACATATACAGTATTTTCCGCACCTAAAAGCCTTTGATTTTCTCAATTTCTTATAATCCAATGTGCCTTATAAATGAAAAATTTTTTAAAATATACCATTCACTGAAGATGAGTTCTCAGATGCATTTTATAATCCAGTGCGCTTTATAATCCAGTGCATTTTATAATCAAGTGCGCTTTATAATCCAGTACGCTTTATAATCCAGTGCGCCTTATGTATGAAATGTTTTTTTAAAAATTGGCCATTCATTGAAGGTGCACCTTATAATCCAGCGTGCTTTATATAGTGCGAAAAATACTGTACTTATGTCTTAAATTTGAAAAAAAAAATTATTTTTTTACTAAAGAAGGGTTCGGTGAGTGAGCATATGAAACCAGCAGGGTTCGCCACCTCCAACAAGGTTAAGAACCACTATTTTAGACCCTTTCTACCAGCCACGTTGTGGAGTACTTGGATCCGTGTGATGGATTATTGTCCTGCATGAAAATCATGTTTTTCTTGAAGGATGAGGACTTCTTCCTTCACCACTGCTTGAAGACGGTGTTTCCCAGAAACTGGCAGTAGGACTGGGAGTTGAGCTTGACTCCATCCTCAACCCGAAAAGGCCCCACAAACTCATCTTTGATGATACTAACCCATACTAGTACCCCACCTCCATCTTGCTGGCGTCTGAGTCGGACTGGAGCTCTGCCCTTTATCGATACAGCCACGGGCTCATCCATCAGGCCCATCAAGACTCATTCTCATTTCATCAGTCCATAAAACCTTAGAAAAATCAGTGTTGAATATTTCTTGGCCCAGTCTTAACGTTTCAGCTTATGTGTCTTGTTCAGTGGTGTTTGTTTATCAGCCTTTCTTACCTTGGCCATGTCTCTGAGTATTGCACACCTTGTGCTTTTGGGCACTTCAGTGATGTTGCAGCTCTGAAATGTGAAAAAACTGGTGGCAAGTGGCTTCTTGGCAGCTGCATGCTTGACTTTCCTCAGTTTATGGGCAGTTATTTTGCGCCTTGGTTTTTTCACATGCTTCTTTGGGACCCTGTTGACTATTTTGAATGAAACGCTTGATTGCTCTATGATCACGCTTCAGAAGTTGGCAACCTGAAGCGTTTTTGGAGGTGGTTGGAAGCCGGAGAACCCGGAGAGAACCCACACAGACACGGGGAGAGCATGCAAATTCCGAACAGAGCGGGACTTGAACCCGGACCCGCTATGTTGTGAGGCGATAGTGCTACCCACTGTGTCACCGTGCCGCCCTGCTTAATAATTGTGCATAGTAATAGTCCCCTGCACACACAGATCGTCTTTTCCTTTCGGCTTTTCCCTTCAGGGGTCACCACAGCGAATCAGTTGCCTCCATCTAACCCTGTCTTCTGCATCCTCTTCTCTCACACCAACTACCTTCATGTCCTCTTTCACTACATCCATAAACCTCCTCTTTGGTCTTCCTCTCGGCCTTCCTGGCAGTTCAAAACTCAGCATCCTTCTACCAATATATTCACTATCTCTATCGCTACCTCCAGCTCTGTCTCCTGTCTTTTCGTTAGTGATACTGTCTCTAGACCAAACAACATTGCTGGTCTCACCACAGTTTCGTACACCTCTCCTTTCCACCTCTTCTATCACCAATCACACCTGACACTTTTCTCCACCCGTACCATCCTGCCTGTACACACATCTTCACCTCTTTTCCCAACTCTCCATTCCTCTGGACTGTTGACCATAAGTACTTAAAATCCTCCACTTGGGTCCCTGTCATTCAAACACATCTACTCTGTCTTACTAACCTTCATTCCTCTCCTTTCCAGGACAAACCTCCACCTCTCTAGCTTCTCTTCCACCTGTTCCCTGCTCTCACTGCAGATCACAATGTCATCTGCAAACATCATAGTCCAATGCAGATTCCTGTCTAACCTCGTCTGTCAGCCTGTCCATCACCATAGCAAACAAGAAGGGGCTCAGAGCTGATCCCTGATGCAGTCCCACCACCACCTTGAACTCCTCTGTCACACATACAGCACACCTCACCACTGTCTTACAGTCCTCATACATGTCCTGCACCACTCTAACATACTTCTCTGCCACTCCAGACTTCCTCATACAATACCACAGTTCCTCTCTGGGCACCCTGTCATAAGCTTTCTCCAGATTTACAAAAACACAATGGAGCTCCGTCTGGCCTTCTCTGTACTTCTCTATCAATATCATCAAAGCAAATACTGCATCTGTAGTAATCTTTTTTGGCATGAAACCGTTAATCAACTCTTCAAAGTACTCTTTCCATCTTCCCATCACACTACTGGCACCTGTCAATAGACTTCCATCCCTATCCGTAATCACCCTAACCCGCTGCACATCCTTCCCATCTTTGTCTCTCTGTCTTGCAAGCCTGTATTTATCAGTCTGTCCTTCCTTACTGTCCTACCTAGCATACAAGTCGTCATAAGCCCCTTGTTTGGCCTTTGCTACCTCTATCTTCACTTTACGCTGCATCTCCCTGTACTCCTGTCTATTATCCTCAGTCCTCTCAGTGTCCCACTTTTTCTTAGCTAACCTCTTTCTCTGTATACACTCCTGTACCTCCTCATTCCAACACCAAGTCTTCTTATCTACTTTCCTTCCAGATGACACACCAAGTACTCTCCTACCTGTCTCCCTGATCACATTAGCTGTAGTTGTCCAGTCATCTGGAAGTACCTCCTGACCACCCAGAGCCTGTCTTAACTCCTTCCTAAAAGTCATGCAACACTCTTCCTTTTTCAGCTTCCACCATTTTGTCCTCTGCTCTGTCTTTGTCCTCTTCGTCTTCCTCACCACCAGTCATCCTACACACACCATCCTATGCTGTTTGGCTACACTCTTGCCTACCACTACTTTGCAGTCACTGATCTCCTTCAGGTTACACTGTCTACACAAGATGTGGTCTACCTGTGTGCTCCTACCTCCACTCTTATAGGTCATCCTATGTTCCTGCCTCTTCTGGAAAAAAGTATTCACTATAGCCATTTCCATCCTTTTTGCAAAGTCAACTACCATCTGTCCTTCTGTGTTCTTCTCCTGGATACCGACCCGGCTCATCACCTCCTCATCACCTCTATTTCCTGCACCAATATGTCCATTGAAGTCTGCACCAATGACAGCTCTCTCACTTCTAGGTATGCTCTGCATCACTTCATACAAGTCCAACCAGAAGTTCTCCTTCTCCTCCAGCTCACATCCTACCTGTGGAGCGTACCCACTAACAACATTGAACATCACACCTTAAATTTCTAGCTTCAGACTCATCACTCTATCTATTCCATTTCTTTTCCTATCTACACCATTATAGAACAACTTGAACCCAGCTCCTAAACTTGTAGCCTTGCTACCTTTCCACTTGGTCTCCTGGACACACAGTATGTCTACCTTCCTTCTCTGCATCATGTCAACCAACTCTACCTTTTCTTCTCAAAGTTCCAACATTCAACGTCCCTACTCTCAGTCCTATACTCTTGGCGTTGCTCTTCTCTCTCTTACTACGACATAATACTTATGTCTTAAATTTGAAAAAAAAATGTTTTTTTTACTAAAGAAGGGTTCAATGATTGAGCATATGAAAGCGGCAGGGTTTGGTACCTCCAACAAGGTTAAGAACCACTGCTCTAGGACTTCATGTCTGGTCAGCCTCTTTGTGACCATTATGCAATGAGATAACAAGATTACACGTTACCCCCAAGACAGCAAAACCAATGCTTAGATTTTCTCCTTGACCATCCTTTCTGAACATCTTCCTGTCTTTCTGCTGCAAGGAGATCAAGACTTCGTCGACGTCCTTTGTCACATCAAACTGGTACTGTGAAAAAGGAAAAAGTTGGAACGGTTCTGATATGCACATGCGTGTGATGCCACTAGAGAGTGCACCCAGAGGGTTGGGTACCTGTGGGTTCTGCAGGAATGTGCGCTTGTTGTTGGCACAGCCACCGCAACGGTTCAGCAGTGGGTCTCCATTTTTAGTCCAGCTCCCAAAATATACAACCTCATGCCACGTCTTATGAAGACTGATTGATGAAGTATTGATCAGACGGCAAACGTCTACATCTGTGAAGAACTTGCACCAGTCTGTGAATGGCATCCTAATGGGTGTCGACAGAAAGTACCTTGTTAGCTTCTCTGTGGAAGATGATGTTCGCTCCACTGTTGTAATAATTATAATAATCCATATAGGATCTTAGTCACTCACCAGAACTCCCCATCATCTGCTACTGTGATGCCAAGATTGTCTCTCTCCATATCTCCAACCTTTGACCATTCTTCAGAGCTGACAACACAACAGAATTTAAAAATTAAAAATCCATCTGGATACAATTAACTTTTAAAGTGCACTCAATTTTGAGTCAGAAGTAATTTCCTTCGTAATTTATTTGGATAAAGCCAGGTTTTCTCTACTGTCTCTCCATGTGTTTCATTTTCACCTCAATGCAGTAGTACACATGTGTAAAACTCAAGATTATTTTATGTGGCTCGCAAGTGCATAAAATGTCATAGTGTCTAAAATTACTAGGTCAAAAGTGTGCTTTGACAAAAACTACATTTCCCACAATGCAGTAATTAAGCCTATTTTAACTTTGACAACAAAGCTAATGTTCTAACTTGTGTTTGATGTTATTTGTCTTTATTCACTTGCATAGTTTGATCCTTGATTGATGGAGTTCTGTGGGTTTAATAACGTGACAAATTAAAAGGATTAATGTTATAACAGAGCAACAAATGTAATGTTTGCTGTGCAACTGAAATGTCTGTAACGTAAATAAGGAATAAATTCAGAGTTATTTAACATTAAGGAGTAGTTGCATTTATTTTACATTACATTGAGTTACATTTATTTCCATTTATAATTTACATCTGGCCCTTTGAGTACAGCCATTATGCTGATGTGGCCCTCGGTGAAAATGAGTATGACACCGCTGCAGTAGTATCTTGTCTCACCTGTCACTCCAGGCCCCCTTCCATTCTTTCTCGCCCCACGGGTTCCTCATGCGGATCAGAGGGATGGTTTCATTCTTGAAGTAAGCCCTCAGTCCGTGACCCAAACGCACCCTCTTTATCGCTGTAACAGAGTATGCATGACCTTTGACCAACCCATTTGCCATCCTGGCTTCAATTTCGTGTCTCTGTGCCTGATGAAATTAGAAAATAATGTGGTGCTTGTAACGAGTTCCTCAGAAGAGCAGAGACAGAAAAGTAAATGCTTGGCAGGAGCACACACCTTAATGGAGCAGCTTATAATTCCTCCGCGGTCATAGACCTTTAGGAGATCTTCAAACAGATGGTCTTGTTTCTCCTGGTCTTGAAAGTAACCTCCTGCCTCCACGTCAATGACTTCAGCCACAGCTCCACTGAAATCTACCACAGCGTCTCCAGTGTTTCCTCCTTCCAGGGACTCATAACAGCCGAAGAGCCTGTACAGAAGGGGTGGAGGGGGAGAACATGTCCAGTCAGAGGCAGGGAAGAAATAGGGAACAAATCTATATTTAGAATTTTACAAATTTTATAATTGTTACTAAAGTATCATTTATTTCCTATTATATTAATTGATGCAGACCTTCTAAATCTAAAATTAGAGAAATAATTGCAACTATTAAAGGATTTGAATTTGTTACAATAGCAGCTTTTTTTGTCATAAATTCTAAAGACATTTTCTGTTGGCATAAGAACAAGAAAATAACTTCTGTTTTCTATGCGGTTTAAGGTGACTGACTTTGCATAAGCCTTCTCCAGCAGGGCACTCCAGAATTCATTATTGTCTTTTGAATGACAGTAGATGAGTTCTCCAGAGATAGTAGGCAGTCGGTCATCCACCACCACATCCACCCATTCCCCAAACAGCCAGAACTGAAAGTGGAAGATTCCGACATAGTATTCTGGGTGTTTTGGATTCCATTCCTGCTCCTTGTGGTCAGGAATTACCTGGAAGCACGAAATCACAAAAAATAAATGTCAGGAGAAAGCAAGAGGTCTTTTTCAGCTGAAGCGATTTTGTAGTAATATTCCAACAATTAATTCATGAGAATGGAAGTATTATAACAAAACAGCTACAACTATTGGACCTATTTTATGGCATCTTTTATTAAAATGAAATCATTAAATGTTGCTGACAAAATCTCTATAAATAACAGACCTTGTGAGCTGTTACAAGAAATTTGCCATTAATAGGTAAGCCCAAATATGTGAAGCAGAAGAGCCTCCAAGAAGAGAGATCTTCAAGAGAAATTCTCCTACACAAACAACAAAAAATCTGATATTTAGTTCTTGACTTTGCTCTAATCTACATCTGGTATCGCTAAATTGTATTTCATCAAATTTGTAGGGGTTTATGTGGGTTGTAACACTAATATAAGCCTGCTCACTTCACCAGATTAAAATGAAATCACCTTTTTCCAGAGGTGTGGCTTCAAAGCGAGACAAGAACAGGCAGCAACAAACCAGCAGTTTCCCACAACTCCCTGGTTCAGGTCATGGGAGCTGATGCCCTCTACAAACAGGTGGGGGTCACTGCTTATCTCCTACAACATAAAGCCCAAATAAAAAACCTAGAATGGTAAAATCTGGCTACGTTCATTTGCCTCCACCTGTACCACTCACCCCTGGTCGTTTCCACTGCACATAGCCAGGAGGAGGTTTCCTAAAATACAGCGAGGAGTTTGTGGCCGGGAATTCCGGATCCTCAAACAGCTTCTTGTCATTGATGCAGTTCTTCTTCAATTCAGAGTAGTGCTGGTTTTTGAACGTGACAGCAGAGGAGAACATGGTCCAGATGATGAAGCCTCTCAGCTGCAGAACAATGACAGAAACTTGAGCAATGTTTGTTTTGTTTTATACGGGTAGGATCTCACACTAGCCTGTGAGAATTTTTTGGATACATCCTGTAGAAATGCATCCCATAAATCACATCACTGTTTAAATCCCAGATCAACGGCAAGATGTCCTGTGAGCCAGAATCTTTCTAGAAAGATTCATTGTATTTATTACAGCATCCTAAAAACAGAAATATGTAATTATCTGATGTATAAAACATACATTTTAAACTGCGTTTTTACAACATGATGGCTTCCAGTAAGGCATTATAGTTTAATGTCTTTCACACTTTAAGAGCAGGGAATCATCACTGTGCATGTGATTGACATTTTAATAGTCATAAGCAAGAGTAGTGTTTAGCTCTTCAGTGTAATGGCTATATTTATAAAACCAATGACCAACACAGATGATGGTTTGACTGTTATGGTCACCTCACTCTGACGGCTCAATTTTAAAACAGGACGAATTACAATGATTTTGGATCAAATTTGATGTTCCATTTCTCCCTAGATTAACACAACAGTAAGCTGAAAAATCATCTGTACAGCACTAGAATCTCACAAGCATAAGAGCGTAGATACATCTGTCGTACAGACAGGGCAGGAAATGAACCTGATCTGGAAGGCACCGAGAGATAAACCAGGATAAGAGAAAAGAGATGGTGGAGGAATAAAAAAGTGGCCACTCTATACCTTATTGACAACAGCAGTGCTCCTTCCTGATTCCCTGTAACCCGTCTTTATCACCCACACAACCATGGCCTATATATGCAATTCCATTGTCAGAGCCACACCCTGAAAGTGTTTGCTCTGGGTATTTTACCACCTGGTGTTGTTTCACTCTGGAGTACAAAGGAGTTTTATTAAGTCCAGGTGTAAGACCTTCTGGATTTTTTGAACAAGAAAAGAAATTCTGGGTGTCCAGGTTTGTGTGTGTGTGTGTGTGTGTGTCAGTGTTATCTGTGTGAGAGTTCCTGGCTACTGTTGTCTGGCAGCTTATTTTTGGTTGGTTATTTAGACTTGTTTAATGGATCGTGAGTATAGTACAATAGTGTAAAATGCTTGTTTCCTACAGTTTTTTTGTATTTTCAACCTGAATGTCCATTCACAGTATCTAGTCACAGATCAATGTATGAACACGGTGGCTGTTCACATTCCAGACTTTTCTCTCTTCCTTGTTGGGACACAGCTGCAGTGAGACATTCTTTTAAAGTGTTAGGTTGCTGCCATGTTTCAAAAAGTAATTTATATGGAACTCAAACGATGAAATGAGCACAAGACATGTGAAACATTGCTAACAGTCACTGACACAAGTACCCACATGTAAGGAAGAACAGGCTTAAGGAACAGGAAGACCTGTTCTTAAGAAGAACAGGTCTGAAGCAGATAAAGAACGGACAAAATCATTTTAAGAAATAAAGGAAATGAATCAAATAGACAAACAGTGACTCTCCTATAGTGACCATGATGCCACAATGAAGCACAATACATTGGACTTGTAAAATTTATAGTATAAACAGCTCAAAGGAACAACTCACCTGCAGTGACCTGCCTAATACTAGCAGTAATGAGCTTTAATACGTTCGATGTCCTGAAAGGGTCCTGCGAATCAGTCCCACGTCAGTAAAAAGAACCTAAACAAAACAACTTTCAAAAAGTTACAGTTGCACTGTTTTTGAGATGGAAATCCAGCTGCTTTGGTCTGAGTGACTCCGTGGGCTTTCCCAGTTACGCTCATTTTTGTTCAAGGAGGACTGAAAACTGGTCTGACAAGCACCTCTCTGTGACAAGAGGTGTTGTGCAGAGGCTGATAATGACTACAAGAATGAAGGGGAGGGAGGCTGAAACTGAACAACTTCAACTTAACCAACTAACAACATGAAGGTGAAACAAGAACAAACTTGCCCTTTCTTTCAAAACAACAGCAGGTTAAGATAGATAGACAGATATATACTGTACTTTATTAATCCTGGAGGAAATTGAACTTTAAGTTAAACAGCGTATATCAATTTTTTCTGACTATATGCTGGATTTTGTTTATTAGTAAAATCACAGAGGTCAATTCAATTGATCAAACATATAGTAGCTGAAAGAAGTGCTTTCCTCAGGCTGTAAGTAAACTGGTTGGAGTGAAACTGGCACATATTCAAACATTTTTAAGGAACACAAGAAGCACTCTGCCTCCTTTAAATAGAAACACATTGTTTCGTTTCCAGCTTTGAAAATGATTTGATTTTGAAACTGAGAATAACAGACAAATCTGATGAAGCATGTTTGAAGGTAAATCCATGAAGTAGGTAAATTGACAAGCTGAAGAAAATCCTGAAATGAAAGAAAATCATTGGGATCAGTCGTCATCTGTGAGAGGACCAAAGTGCAGGTTCAGATATGATCAGTTCACAACAGAAGGCATGTTTGAGAAGGAAAGGAAATATCCAGCTGCTCAGTGTGAAAAATCAACCTGCTGAAAAGGAAATATATCTGTTAAACTACATAGAGGATCAGTGAAGACTGATCATACAGTTGTCACACCCACAGGGATACACACACAGGGTTACCCTGTTACACAGGGTTAAGCAGCCACAAGTACGACGTGATGGTAGGACGTGAGAATGGGTCGCCAGGTCCAGAAAAGTCAAAAAATCTCACCCCTGTGGTAACATGTACACCCTCAGAACAGCTGTTGGCAGTTTAACATTACTTACATCCATGAAGAAAAAACAACGGGAAGCACAAAATAGTTCATCAAAATAATATAAAATATCTAAATATTTAAAGGCATGGTTCTGTATATTGGGATTCATTCTGTCCTGAGGCGATCAATATCACATTGACCTCACGCAGCCAGACCTCCAGAGCCCTGCTAAAGAAATATCAATTTAACATAAAATTCTTCCGGTAATGTAGCCACAAGAGGACACAAGCCAGTGTCTTATTGTGCCGGTCCCAATCCCGAATAAATACACAGGGTTGCGTCAGGAAGGGCATCCGGCATAAAACTTTTGCCAAATCAAACACACGAATCAAACCTATGACTTCCATACTGGATCAGTCCAGGCCCGGGTTAACAACGACTGCCATCGGTGCTGTTGTCCTACAGAGTGCCGGTGGAAATTGGACTACTGTTGGCCGAAGAAGGAGAGGGGGAAAGTGTGTTCGTAGGAAGACAGAGAAGAGGAACGCCAAAGAGTATAGGACTGAGAGTGGGGATGTTGAATGTTGGAACTATGACATGAAAAGGTAGAGAGTTGGCTGACATGATACAGAGAAGGAAGGTAGACATACTGTGTGTCCAGGAGACCAGGTGGAAAGGTAGCAAGGCTACAAGTTTAGGAGCAGGGTTCAAGTCGTTCTATCATGGTGTAGATAGGAAAAGAAATGGAGTAGGAGTTATCTTGAAGGAGGAGTTTGTTAGGAATATCCTGGAGGTAAAAAGAGTGTCAGATAGAGTGATGAGTCTGAAGCTAGAAATAGAAGGCGTGGTGTTCAATGTTGTTAGTGGGTATGCTCCACAGGTAGGATGTGAGCTGGAGAAGGAGAAATTCTGGTTTGACTTGGATGAAGTGATGCAGAGCATACCTAGAAGTGAGAGAGTTGTCATTGATGCAGACTTCAATGGACATGTTGGTGCAGGAAACAGAGGTGATGAGGAGGTAATCAGCAGGTTTGGTATCCAGGAGAAGAACGCAGAAGGACAGATGGTGGTTAACTTTGCAAAAAGGATGGAAATGGCTATAGTGAATACTTTTTTCCAGAAGAGGCAGGAACATAGTGTGACCTATAAGAGTGGAGGTAGGAGCACACAGGTAGACTACATCTTGTGTAGACGGTGTGATCTGAAGGAGATCAGTGACTGCAAAGTAGTGGTAGGTGAGAGTGTAGCCAAACAGCATAGGATGGTGGAGTGTAGGATGACTCTGGTTGTCACGAAGGTAGGGGCTTGGACTAGTGATGGCAGTTCGACACTGAAGCTTCGGTACACGTTTCAAACCCTAGAACTACAATTCAATAGAACCACTGCTTCGGAGCTTGCTTTGGGGCGGAAGATAGTCACGTGACAATGACGTCCAAAGCAGCAACTGCTTCGTTTCCCGAGGGAACCACCTGACTGGTTCGCGGTCCAAGCATGTCATTCACTGACACGCCTCCTCACCTGTGACAGTTTTGAATGTTGGCACCAAAACTCCTTTGTATACGCTCTGGAAAATGCAGTTTGTGGGTTTTTGTCGGAGAGTTGTTATTGCTGTTGTTATTGCGTTGCGTTGCTTTTTTGGATCGTTGGATCATTATTGGAGCAGTCAGGGAGACAGGTTGTTCTGAAATGTGGGAACACTTCATTCTGATCTCTGCTGGTAAGGTAGGTGTAATGTCACATCTGTAATGAAGGAAGTTACATGTCTAACAGTAACTAGCTATAGCTATGGTCTACCATCCGTGTATATTGATTAATGATAATAACTTATGCTGTTTATGTGACAACTTTATAGAGTCAAACTGTATTATTATTTACAAATAATTTTCTGTTCAGGTCTGGTTGGTGTGTTCTGCTGAACTGAAGTATCATGGGAATACTTCCTCCATGATTAGACACTTCACTGCCAAACATGGAGCTGCTGGAAATCAGGGGACCCCAAATCAAGGTTGGTTATATTATTATATTATTAGACACACTAACACAATGTGGTCTGGCTGTGTTTCATGAGTCGTAGGCCAGCTTAACTTAAGTGTAGTTTCACATTAATCTTCTGGTATTATTTTAATCATTTACTTTTTATTTCTGTCTATTTGTCCTAGTCGACCGGAAGCGAGAGCTGGATGAAGCTCTGGTAAATCTGGTGGTGAAAGCCTTTTTCCATCGTGGATGACTGTGGCTTCAAGGAGTTCGTGGGATTGCTTGATCCCTCATACGTTCTTCCATCCAGGCGAGCTCTCAAGAGCATGGTGCTTCAGAAATATGAGGAGGAGAAGACCAAGACCAAGGCTGTAATGGTGAGGGTGGAGGCTGTGAGTCTCACTGCTGATATGTGGACATCTTTGGGAAACATGGAGGCCTGTGTTGCAGTGCCCTGCCACTACATGGAGGACCCGATGAAGGTGGCAACAGTGCTCCTGGGAGTGGTGCCGTTCCCTAAAGCACATACTGCAGCTAACATCAGTGCAGCCACAACATCTCTGATGGAGGAATGGAGACTTGAGGGAAAAGTGACCTCATTTGTGACTGATTTTTTTCCAAAAAGTTAAAATGCTGATGATTGTTGTCGTGTTTGTCTTTGAGATGGGAACCTTTGGGAAACGCTGGACCGAGATACGTCGGATTCAAGGAGGGCAAGGAATGCTACTGCAGACGCAACTGTGGAGGTGCAGCGGTACTTTACCGAACCAGCACTGGCCAAGTCAGAAGACCCAGTGGATTAATGGAAGAACCACAAGAATGTTTACCCAAATTTGTTTAAACTGGCAAAAAATTTTATGCACCCCGGCTTCATCTGTTCCATGTGAACGAGTCTTCTCCAAATGTGGAGAAATTGTCACTAAGAAAAGAAACGGACTTAATCCAAATACTGTGGAAAAAATAATGCATCTCAATAAAAATCTTTGACCACCCTCATCCCAAATTATCAGCCCTTCCATAGTTGCACAAGCACACCAAACCAATACCAGATTTTCCCTGCATTCGCTCCTCAACAACACTCCACACATTTGCCAATTATTATAAGTGCATAGAATATAATATTTAGTCTAGGGTATATCAAAATTTAAAATGAAAGATACTTTAAGTCCAAGCAAAAAGGAGATGATTGTGCATGTGTGTAGTTGAAAGCTTCTTGTCAAACTAACTTGCAGTTCAGGGTTTGAACTTTACCAGGAGAGGTCACTATAACTGAAGCTTCGACTAATGAACCCATTTTTGAACCAGTTGGCTCAAATGATTCAGGGCTTCACAAAAGCTTCATTTGCCCATCACTAGCTTGGACCCAAATGCAGGACACTGAGACACCACTTTTGTCCATAGCTTTAATTAAAACTAAAATTGACTACACAGGCAAGATGCAAAGAAGACTCAAGCAGAAAAAGGCAGAAAAACAGAACAGACTTACAGGTACCAAACTTCAGAAAAACAAACCAGCAACTAGCTCTCATTCGACCTGGCTTAAAAAGCCTCATCATGATAACACCAACGATGTTCAGGTGTGAAACTCAGTCACTGGTGTGTGGAATGAGTATCAGGTGTGGAGCCGTGGCTCCACCCACAAGCCTGGCCCATCTCCCTGCCACACACCAGCACTGCCACACCAAACCGTGACACTTGTGGTGAGGAAAATGAAGAGGACAAAGACAGAGCAGAGGACAAAATGGTGGAAGCTAAAAAAGAAAGAGTGAGAGGCTCTGGGTGGTCAAGAGGTGCTTCCAGATAACTAGACAACTACAGCTAATGTGATCAGGGAGACAGGTAGGAGAGAACTTGGTGTGTCATCTGGAGGGAAAGTAGATAAGGTGTCTTGGTGGTGGAAATAAGGGGTACAGGAGTGTATACAGAGAAAGAGGTTAGCTAAAAAGAAGTGGGACACTGACAGAACTGAGGAGAGTAGACGGGAGTACAAGTAGATGTAGCGTAAGGTGAATGTAGAGTAGCAAAGGCCAAACAAGGGGCCTATGATGAATTGGACAGTAAGGAGGGAGAGACTGATCTATACAGGTTGGTAAGTGTCAGGATCCCTGTCACTAGAGAGAACATCAATCAAAACACAAGACACTGTAGTTCTGGTTCTTTCCAAAAATGCACTGACATAAAAACATACCCAGAGACCAAAGTATTTCTTCAACACAGCTTTGCTTGTCGACAAGGGGACAAAAAGAAAAAAGTCCAAAGAGGAGGGAGTCTCCACAGTTTTTATACTTGACATTGCTTGTCATTGGTTACATCATAACGGGTGGAGTGGAGACAGATAGTGGGGTTGAGACAGAAAGACATAGAAATCAATTACCATATAAGGATTAAATGACCACAACACATTACAAGGCTGAACACATGTTTTCCTTAACAGAAGAAAGTTCCCAAAACAGGAAACTGCATGATTTAAGGGAGAGGAGCACAGTGCTCCTTACAACATTTATTTCTCGTGTGACAGACAGATTGCAGAAGAGGAACTGTAAGTGCCTAATTAGGGCATGAATCAATCAGAGCGTCTTCATCTGTATCAGTTAGATAAACTTTCCACTGAGAACTTGGGACCTTTTTATTCTCTCGCCGCTCCTACTATCCTGAGAATACACTGAGAATACACTGAAGCAGTTGTTATAATGTGATTAAAGGCATAACATATATTAACATATCAACAGTAAGACAGAGAGACAGAGATGGGAAGGACATGCAGCAGGTTAGGGTGATTAAGGATAGGGATGGAGGTATATTGACAGGTGCCAGTAGTGTGATGGGAAGATGGAAAGAGTACTTTGAAGACTTGAACGAGGAAAATGAGAGAGAACAAAGACTAGAAGAGGTGGCTGTTGTGGACCAGGAAGTAGCAAAGATTAATCAGGATTAAGTGAGGAGGGTATTGAAGTGAATGAAGAGTGGAAAGGCAGTCGGTCCTGATGATATATCTGTCGAGGAGAGGTGGCAGTAGAGTTCCTGACTGAGTTGTTCAACAGGATCTTAGATAGAGAAGATGCCTGAGGAATGGAGGAGAAGTGTGCTGGTGCCCATTTTTAAGAACAAGGGAGATGTTCAGAGTTGTGGCAACTACAGAGGAATAAAGCTGATGAGCCATACAATGAAGTTATGGGAAAGAGTAGTTGAAGCTAGACTAAGGGCAGAAGTGAGCATTTGTGAGCAGCAGTATGGTTTCATGCCAAAAAAGAGTACTACAGATGCACTATTTGCTTTTAGAATATTGATAGAGAAGTACAGAGAAGGCCAGACGGAGCTCCATTGTGTTTTTGCAGATCGGGAGAAAGCTTATGACAGGGTGCCCAGAGAGGAACTGTGGTATGAGGAATTCTGGGTGGCAGAGAAGTATGTTAGAGCAGTGCAGGACATGTATGAGGACTGTAAGACAGTGGTGAGGTGTGCTGTAGGTGTGACACAGGAGTTCAAGGTGGTGGTGGGACTGCATCAAGGATCAGCTCTGAGCCCCTTCTTGTTTGCTATGGTGATGGACAGGGTGGCAGATGAGGTTAGACAGGAATCTCCATGGACTATGATGTTTGCAGATGACATTGTGATCTGCAGTGAGAGTAGGGAAGAGGTGGAGGAGAAGCTAGAGAGGTTGAGGTTTGTCCTGGAAAGCAGAGGAATGAAGGTTAGCCGCAGTAAGACAGAATACATATGTGTGAATGAGAGGAACCCAAGTGGAAGAGTGAGGTTACAGGGAGAAGAGATCAAGTAGGTGGAGGATTTTAAGTAAGTAGGGTCAACAGTCCAGAGCAATGGAGAGAGTGGAAAAGAGGTGAAGAAGCGTGTACAGGCAGGATGGAACGGGTGGAGGAAATTGTCAGGTGAGATGTCTGATAGAAGAGTTTCAGCTAAAATGAAAGGAAAGGTGTACAAAACTGTTGTGAGACCAGCGATGTTGTTTGGTCTAGATACAGTGTCACTGAGGAAAAGACAGGAGACAGAGCTGGAGGTAGCAGAGATGAAGATGCTGAGGTTCACTTTGGGAGTGACCTGGAAGGATAGGATCAGGAATGAGCATCAGAGGGACAGCATATGTTAGAGCAGTGGTTCTTAACCTGGGTTCGATCGAACCCTAGGGGTTCGGTGAGTCGGTCTCAGGGGTTCGGCGGAGATGGAGGTCAAGACAAAACACCCGACACGATGTCGGGTGTTTTTGCCGAACATACATGAATCACTGTGTACGTTTGACACATTGTGTCAATTCGTGATGACACCCCCCCTTAGCCATCATTGGCTGCAGGTGATCAAGCTACATCGATTAGCCTACCTGTGCTACATGGGATTTTGCACACTCAGTAGTCGATTTATGCCTGTCATGATGGTATGCCATGTGATTGCTTTCTTAATATTTTAATTCATAGTAACTATGTTGAGCAAAAAAAGAAAGTGGTCGGATGAATATGTACAACGGGTGACCGTGGCTCAGTGGTATAGCGGGTTGTCCAATGATTCAAGATCGGTGATTCTATTCCAGATCCCGCTGAGTCATTTGTCGTTGTGTCCTTGGGCAAGACACTTTCCTCTCCTTGCCTCCAGTGGGGCACTCGCTGGTGTGTGAATGTGTGTGATTGTTCCGCTGGTGGTCGGAGGAGCCAGCTTTTCCCTTCAGGGGTCGCCACAGTGAATCACATGCCTCCATCTAACCCTGTCTTCTGCATCCTCTTCTCTCACACCAACTACCTTCATGTCCTCCTTCACTACATCCAAAAACCTCCTCTTTGGTCTTCCTCTAGGGTTCCTGCTTGGCAGTTCCAAACTCAGCATCCTTCTACCAATATATTCACTATCTCTCCTTTGAACATGTCCAAACCATCTCAGTCTGGCCTCTCTGTGTGATGGTCCTTGTCTGTCTTGCTTTTGTATTTATGGTTTCAGTTCATCGTGGTGGGGGAGTTTGAGTGCCCGAATGATCCCAAGAGCTATGTTGTAAGGATGCAGTGTGGATTAGGTAGCAGTCATCAGCATGGGGCTCGACGACCCAATCCCTAGACAAAGAGTCTAGCTCTAGGGACCTGGAATGTCACCTCACTGGGGGGAAAGGAGCCAGAGCTTGTGAGGGAGGTTGAGAGGTACTGACTAGATATAGTCGGACTCACCTCCACCCACAGCTTGGGCTCTGGAACCCAAACCGTTGAAAGGGGCTGGACTCTCCACTTTTCTGGTGTTGCCCAAGGTGAGAGGCGGCGGGCTAGTGTGGGCTTGCTTGTGGCCCCACAGCTCAGCTGTCATATGTTGGAGTTCACCCCGACGAGCCTGGTGGTGAGCTGGATCCTTTGGCAGAGCAGGGGTCTGTCGTGGTGAAGAAGGAGCTGAGTTGCATGACGAAGCTCTCGATTTACCAGTCAATCTACGTTCCTACTCTCACCTATGGTCACGATCTTTGGGTCATGACTGGAAGAACAAGATCCAAGATACAAGTGGCTGAAATAATTTCCTCCGTAGAGTGGCTGGGCGCACCCTCAGAAATAGGGTGAGGAGCTCAGTCACCAAGGAGGAGCTCAGAATAGAGCTGCTGCTCCTCCGCCTCGAGCAGAGCCAGCTGAGGTGGCTTGGGCAACTGTTCCGGATGCCTCCTCCCTGGGGAGGTGTTCCGGGCATGTCCTACCGGGAGGAGACCTCGAGGAAGACCTAGGACACGCTGGAGGGGCCATGTCTCTCGGCTGGCCTGGTAACGCCTTGGGCTCCTCCCGGAGGAGCTGGAGGAGGTGTTTGGGGAGAGGGAAGTATGGGCATCCCTGCTGAAACTGTTACCCCCGCGACCCGGGGTAGATAAGTGGTAGATGATGGATGGATGGATGGATTTCCAGTGCTTTTCTGGTTTTGTTACTGCCACACTTAGTGATTTGTTGTGCTTGGTTTGTTTTCCCTCATTGTTTCTTTTGGTATTTAGCCAATCCATGTTTAGTTAATTAGTTAATTAGTTTGTCATTGGTCACCTGAGACTAATTTAGCACCGTGGCCTGTCTATTTAAGGCACTTCAATTCTGTTCAGCACTGTCACAGCGTATTTAGTATTAGTTTGAGGAAAAGGTCTCGTATGCCAATTGTTACTGTATTCCTCAACCGCTTTTTGTACGACTATGAGTTAAGCCTTGCCTGTCTGTTCTTGTTTCAGTTTTAGACCCCTTGCCTGTTCGACCACGGTTTTTGGATATTCCACTGGTTTTGTATACTCTGAGTTTTTCCTGATCTTGAATACGGACTGATTAAAGGATTTGGATTTAGACTTTTGGACTCTCGTGCCTGGTTCCTTTGGAAATCATAACAGTACGCTGTGACCCAAAATGGAACCAGTGAGAGACCCACAGCTCCAGGCTACTGTCGTGCGTCCACTGGTGGTAAACTCCCTTAACGGTCAGAGAATTGACTGTATCACCCACTCAACCACTCTCATTAAACTGAACATTTCCGGAAATCATCAGAGGATCAAGTTTAATCTAATGGAGTCACCACACTCCCCCGTGGTGCTGGGCTATCCCTGGCTAAACAAACACAACCCTCAGATGGACTAGGGGAAGTATGAAATTAAGGGCAGGAGCCCATCTTGTCTTGAATCATGTCTTGTGCAAGCAAATAATCGTGCTCTTGCTCCTCAGGGTGAGGAGATTCCTTGCCTGGATCAGGTCCCTAAGGTGTATCAGGACCTGAGAATGGTCAGTTGGAAGTCTTGTGCAACCTGTTTACCTCCCCACAGACCCAATGACTGCTCCTGTCTCCCGTCCAGAGCATGTTGCCATGGAAAAGTACCTGAAGGAGTCGCTGGCTGCCGGGATCATTAGACCCTCGTCGTCACTGGCTGGGGCTGGGTTCTTCTTTGTGAACTTAGACGGTTCCCTCAGACCCTGCATTGATTACCGTGGGTTGAATGATATCACCATCAAGAACTGGTACATTCTCCCTCTCATGTCCACGGCTTTCGAGATGCTCCAGGGAGCCACCATCTTCACAAATCTGGGATTGCGCAACACTTACCATCTGGTGCATATAAGGGAAGGGGGATGAGTGGAAGACCACGTTCAAGAGTACCTGGTGATGCCGTTTGGGTTGTCTAACGCTCCAGCAACATTTCAAGCCGGAGAGTTAGACAATGATGATGTGCTTCGGGACATGTTAAACCACTTTGTGTTTGTCTATCTGGATGACATTTTGATCTTTTCTAAGTCCACAGAGGAACACATTGAACACGTCAGACGGGTCTTAAAAGTATGTTGGAGAATCGGCTGTTCGTCAAGGCCAAGAAATGTGAGTTTCATGTCTCATCCACCTCCTTCCTGGAGTTCAATATTGCAACCGGGTGCATTAATATTGACCCTGCCGAGGTTAATGCGGTTTCAGAGTGGCTTCCACCCACAGATCGTAAGTCTCTCCAACGTTTCTTGGGTTTTGCTAACTTTTACAGGCTGCTCCTCTCACTGCCCTCATGTCCACCAAGACCCGGTTTTGCTGGACAGAGGAAGAGGCTTTTTGGGAACTGAAAGGATGATTTACCACCACCCCATTCTCATCCACCCGGACCCGGAGGTCCAATTCATTGTCGAGGTCGATGCCTCGGATGTGGGGGTAGGGGCAGTTCTCTCTCAGAGGGCACGTTCAGACAATAAGTTTCACCCATGTGCCTTCTATCGCTGCCTTAGCCCAGCTGAATGGAATTATGATATCGGCAACTGGGAACTGCTGGCGGTCAAATTGGCCTTGGAGGAGTGGCGACTTTGGCTAGAGGCTGCTCAACATCCATTTCTGGAGTGGACCAACCAGAAGAACCTGGAATACCTCCAAACAGCCAAGACAATCAAACCTAATCAAGCTAGGTGGGTTATGTTTTTTGCTTGTTTCAACTTTAATCTCACTTATCGTCCAGGGGATAAGAATGTCAAGCCGGATGCTCTGTCCGACGGTACGAGCAGGAGGGAGTCCCCCCTTCAGATGACACCATCCTAAGGCCCAAGGTCTTTACCAGTGCTGTGTCTATGGACATTGAGGATCAGGTGAAAGCTGCCCAAGGGGATGGGGGTGCTCCCAGCAACTGTCCTGTAAATTGTTTGTTTGTGCCAATTACCATGGTAAGAAGGTTCTAGAGTGGGGTCATGCGTCATGACTGTCATGTCATTCAGGGGTTCACCACACTTTTAAGTTCATTGTTAGAAGGTTTTGGTGGTCTGACCTCAAGAAGGATGTTCAGGATTTTGTATCTGCCTGCTTAATCTGTGCCCAAGGTAAAGAGTCTCATCAGCACCCCTCTGATCTGCTCCTACCACTACCCACACCTCATCGCCCAAGGTCCCACATTTCCCTAGATTTCATTACTGGTCTACTTCCATCCAATCATCATAACACCATACTTACCATAGTGGACAGGTTCTCCAAAGCCGTCCATTTTATTCCATTGACCAAACTCCCTTCTGCACAAGAAACTGCTTCATTGTTCATACAACACGTTGTTCTTTTACATGGAATTCCTTCTGACATTGTTTCCGATGGTGGTCCTCAGTTTACCGCTAAGTTTTGGAAGGCGTTTTGCAACTCTCTAGGCACATCCGTCAGTCTCACTTTCGGTTACCACCCCCAATCCAACGGCCAGACTGAGCGGGCAAACCAGTACATTGAAACAGTTCTTAGGTGTCTCTGTGCTAGGAACCCATGCTCTTGGAGCCAGCAATTACCCTGGGCCGAGTATGCCATTAATAGTCTTACATCCAGATAAGAAAAAAAGAGGTTGAGCATCAACTATGTGTGTTTACTATAGAGTGCTAGACCAAATAATTAACTATCAAAAACAGGGATAAACTCCCAAAAGGTATCACATCTAAAAAATTAATCAAGGGAGAACAAAGTATTCACATTTCCACTTTTTTTAATTTTGGCGCACACCAAAAATGAACGCTTACGCGTTTCGGCTTTGAGCCTTCATCAGAGCTCTGACAGCAAAGTCGGACATGGTGTCACGCGGTTGTTCATAGGAGGGAGGAAGGAGACACGTGTGTGTTCGGTCCGTTTGTTCAAATTATTGGTGTGTTTGCATTTGTTAATATTTCAGTGGATATTTCCACTGTTCATACTTGTAGAAACAAATACTTGGACAGCGAGGCGTTTCTGATTGGGGTAAACCTCTGGGGGGGGCAGAAGAAAAGGAGTCCACATCAAAGCGACATTACTGAACTTTACCGATTACGGTAAAGTTTGGAGCTATGCCTGGCCTCTCTTTTTCCCGGCGCTCACCGGACCCTGTGGACTCCTGGCTGCTCCTGTCGTCGGCCCAGATGAGGTGTTCCGGCCCCGCGGCCCCTGCTCTCCTCATCCACGCTTGCGCGGGGTGGACCGCCAAAACCTGCGGCTCCTGTGGCGGGCTTCCCTGACAGCTGATGCCGCGGATCCGCCAATTCCCGCCAGGATTGGCCTGGTGAATGCTAGATCGCTAGCGAAGAAGACCTTCATTCTGAAGGATTTCTTCACATCCAGAGGATTGGATTTTCTCTGTGTGACTGAGACGTGGCTGAGTGTTGGTGAGTCCAGCGCTTTCACTGAACTCTTACCCAATGACTATTGCTACTTTAACTCCCCGCAGACTACTGCCCGAGGAGGTGGAATCGCTACTGTTTACAAGAATCAATATAAATGTAAGCAGTTATCCCCATTATCCTCGTTCACCAGCCTTGAACTGAGCCTATTTGAACTGGGTCGCTCTCAAACTGTGCTGTGTGCGGTGGTCTATCGGCCTCCTAAATACAATAAGGACTTTTAAAACAAATTTTCTGATTTCCTGGCTGAAATTATGTCTAAATATGACCGTGTCCTTATTGTTTGTGATTTTAATGTTCACGTGTGTTGTCCTGAAAAGCCCATGGCAATTGACTTTTTGAACCTCATTGACTCTTTTGGACCCACACAAGAACATGGACACACACTCAATCTTGTTTTATCGTATGGTTTGCCTGTTATTAACCTAGAGATTTGTGACGCAGTGTTTTCAGATTATATGCCTGTGCTATTTGAGGTTACTCTTGTCGGTAATAATTAAATTTGCCGCTACTTCTCGGCGCTGTTGCGTCATAAACCCTTCCACTGCTGTTCAGTTTTCGGACTCTTTTAATTATAACTCCATCATTCCTGGGTCTGTGTGCAGTACAGAGGAGCTTAGCTCATGGTTTCACTACACCTGCCAGACTGTTTTAGACACTGTGGCTCCATTTAAAACCAGGCAGCCTAAAACTAAATCTGAGCCCTGGTTAAATGACATGACTCGTACTGCCAGACATGAGTGCAATAAAGCTGAGCGCAAATGGAAAAAGGATAAACTGCAGGTGTCTCTTCAAATGTTAAGGGACTGCTGGCATCATTATCAGAAAACTATGAAAACTGCTAAAAGAGAACATTTGTGTAATATTATCCTCTCTAACTGTCACAAACCTTGTGCTTTGTTTAAAACAATTGATTCAGCTCTTAATGCCAAGCAGACTGTTGGTATAGAGACTTCTCCTGTTGTCTGTGAAAATTTTCTTCGCTTTTTTATTCACAAGGTCTCTTCTACAAGGGCTCTCATCTCACCTCCTGCTTATGACCCCTCAATCTCTGTCACCTGCTCTGCTGTTTTTGACCAGTTTGAGCCCGTGACAGTGTCCTTTTTACAGGAGATTGTTGGTCAGTTGAGGCCCTCAGGCTCTCCAAATGATGTTGTCCCTCCTCCACAATTTAAAGAGGTTTTCCCCACTGTTGGAACTTCTTTTCTTGCAATTATTAATAGCAGGCTCTCCTCAGGTGTTGTCCCTGTGTATTTTAAACATGCAGTAGTGCAACCCTTGATCAAAAAACCTGGGCTAGATCCTACAGCTTTTGCCAATTTCAGGCCGATCTACAAACTACTTTTTCTTTCTACAGTCAATTAATGGCCTTTCTGAAAGACTACAATATTCTTGAGGTTTTCCAATCTGGTTTTAAAACCATGCACAGCAAAAAATCAGCTCTTTTAAGAGTTTTAATAATATCTTTTTAGCTACTCACTCTGTTGACTGTGTTATTTTCGTACTTTTAGACTTAACTGCTGCATTGAATACAGTGGATCATGAAATCTTGATCTCTCGCTTGAAACAGTGGGTGGGCATCAGGGACATAGCACTGGAGTGGTTCAGGTCGTAGCCTTTTCCCCAAGTTTACTGGTCCTTTTGGCGACTCGGTGTCCTCCTCTGCTCCTCTGTTGTGTGGGGTCCCACAGGGCTCAGTTCTAGGCCCTCTTCTCTTCTCTCTCTGCTCCCGCTTGGCTCCATACTTAGGAAGCCTGGGATTCATTACCACTGTTATGCGGATGACAGTCAAATTTATGTTCCGCTCAAAAAGAAGAATGCATACTCTATCACTGAATTAGTTAAGTGTCTTGATGACATTGAGGCCTGGATGGCTCTGAACTTTTTGAAAAGAAAACAGAAGTGATGGTTTTTGGTGGGACGGCTGGAACACCCCTTCCAGATCTGGGTTGGAATTTTCTTGGGGGGTGGGGGGAGTACTGTGATGGCCTTTGTCTGTCTTGCTTTTGTATTTTATTTTATGGTTTCAGTTCATGTACTTTTCTGGTTTTGTTACTGCCACATTTAGTGATTTGTTGCACCTGCTTTCTTTTCCCTGATTGTTTCCAGGGCTTTGAACCGGTTCATGGAACGAAAACGAAAACCGGAAACTTTTGGTATTTTGGCAGGAACGAAAACGAAACTGAAAACTTTATATTTTTTAATGTTCCGGAACAGAATCGGAACAGAAAATAATTGTAAACCGGTTAATACTCGGGTTTTTTTTCGTTCTTGAAAAAAATATTTAACCTAATGTTTCACTTCCTGTCATTCACTGGACGCGGGATGAGAGCAGAGAGAAGTAGCGGCTATCAGCAGCAGTTAGGAAAAGGGCAGTCTCCCAGTCACAATTTAATCATAACAGGTAAATACTGCATTATGTCAATCTTAAAAATGTATAATTTAGACATTACCTCATTGGATGCAGTCATTTTCATAGCAGTGTGTCCCTGTACTGCCAGCGCTTTTTAGCAACATTGAGCTCTGGGAGAAGCACAATGAAGATCTGTTGTTCAGCAATAAATGACATGGTGGAAGTTATTCTTGTCTTATTTCATGTAGTGTCTAAGTAGGAGGCATAAGCCTTAACTACAGTGATATAACTGTCATAACGCAGAGGTGTAGTGCTGTGGTACTGTTTACTGTGGGGTACGGATATATCTTTAAAGTCTATAGTATATAAACTAACTGCTTTAGTTGCCAATTTAAAAGTCCTTAAGTTGCCGTATCTTGCGCACCATTCGGCTCATTGTATACAGAGGCGCAGTCTAAATAACGGAGTTTATTTCTGTACTTTAACCGGACACACGGTGCACCTTATTGCTCGGTGCATGGTTGCTAACTGAAGCAAAAAGCTGACTGTGGTTGAAATGTGTTGTACTACGTATTTAAATTTCAAAAAATACACCGACATTATTTTTTAAATATGTTTTCATTTCTTTATTTTTTGATAAATCTGTGCTATCCTTTGAAGCACAGATTTCCTTCAAAGTCCTCATCTTCGGTCTGCATTGAATAGCTCGGTAATTTCACTATCGCTGACCGTCTGGTTTCCGGGTGTCTGTCCGGTAATGATGCCGGCTTTTGGGAAACATCGGACAAAAGTCGAAGCAGACACGTTAGTCCAGGATCCATAATCCACCACATATTGTGTGGGTGTAACTCGCTCGGCTCTGCCTCCAGTCCTGGTAAACGTGTGTTCACGTCTCTCATCCATCGCTCCACGACGCACGCAGCTTAACTTTTAAGGCTCTGTTTTCACCGATGTCCAGCGGTTGGAGTTCTTTCGTTAATCCTCCAGGATGAGGACAAGCTCCGAATTCGGCAGCTTCACGTGGTTTTTGACAGAAGCGGTGGTGTGGGAGTGTATGGAGTCACAGATCAAGAGAGACAGCGTAGCTTGAAAAAAGCCCCCCGGTCCCTTTACGTGAACCAGAACAAGCGGAACTGATAGCCTGGAGTTTACATGTTGCGTCGTAAGCGTGTCTCTTCACTGACGTCATTGTCGGGGGTCTTTAGCCAAATAAATGTGGTTAACAGCATACCTGCGGTACAGTACTGGCATACACGGTACTGTATGCCGGTACCTACCGGAGGTGTGCCGGATGTAGCCTCGCGTCATGTTCTCTAATTGGTCCATCGCTGCTGGCGTACATAGTGACGTAATACGTCCTATGTCGGCGGACAATAGTCGATCTGGCGGAGCACTGACTAAAGTCATACAAAAACATTTACAGATTTTGGAACTCAGTGTACACATAAGACGCTTAATGTTAAAAGGTGCAGCGTTGATTTTTGAGAAATTTTAAGGCTTTCAATGGCGTCTTATGGTGCGCAAAATACAGCACCTACATATTTATATGAAAAGGAACGTTAGGAACTTTTTTTTTTTTTTTTTTTCTAACCGGTTCAGGAACGTCAGTCATTGCGTCAGTCATTGCTGATCTTATCCATCCTGGTCACTCCCAAAGAGAACCTCAGCGTCTTCATCTCTTTTAATTCCAGCTCTGTCCCCTGTCTTTTCCTCCCTGACACTGTCTCTGGACCAAACAACATCGCTGGTCTCACCAGTTTTGTACACCTTTCCTTCCATTTTAGCTGAAACTCTATCACACATCACAGCTGACTTTTCTTCAAACCGCTCCATCTGCCTGTACATACTTCTTCACCTCTTTTCCACACTCTCCATTGCTCTGGACTATTGACCCTCAGTACTTAAAATCCTCCACCTCTTAAGCTTCTCCCCCACCTGTTCCCCGCTCTCACTACAGATCACAATGTCATTTGCAAACATCATAGTCCATGGAGATTCCTGTCTAACCTCTGTCAGCCTGTCCATCACCATAGCGAGCAAGAAGGGGCTCAAAGGTGATCCCTGATGCAGTCCCACCTCTATCTTGAACTCCTCTGTCATGCCTACCTGTTACGTACTCCTACGTGTGTATTTTGTGAGTACTGTGTGTAGGTGTGAATGTGCAGGTGGGTGTATGTGGGAGAGATGGGTGTGGTGTGTCTGTGTCCTGTGTTTTGTTTTCTCTAGGCCCAGAGCACCCAATCCAGCTCCAGTGCCTGCCTGGAGCTGTCCAACAAGGAGCTTTCATTTTACCTGCTGATCACTCCACCTGCAGCCAGTTACCACAACTACCTGAAATTGCATGTCCCGCCCCAAACACACCTGATATATAAGTTCTTTGTTTGTCATCTCAAAAAGCTACATCTTGAATCTGTCATCTCTAAGAGTAACATCTTTCTCATCTCATCTCTCAGGTTTCATCTATCTCATATCTCCTCTCAGCTCTCCTTCTGTCTATCTTGGTTTCATGTTTTGTGTGGTGAGTACTGCCATTTTAGTTTAGTTATCCTTTGTTAGTTATTTGTATGTTGTTAGTCCATGGCCTAGGGGTAGCTAGACAGAGGCCTCTATACATTACCACACTTAGTATTCCTCTGTCTAGAAACACTAGTTAGGAGGATGTTGTCTTTCTATTGTACTTTTGGTCAGTTTCTGACTGTCTCGGTAGTATAGGTAGGCAGGGTTATTATTTTCTTGTTTAGTTACCTGCATTGTTTAGTTTGTGTTTCTGTTATAGATTATTTTTGTTAATTTTGACAACATCCATTGCCCTAGACCATGTGACATCATTTTTAAGTGGCAGTCTCACCGGTTTTGTGGTCCAGTCTTGTGTTGAATTATATAAAAACATCCGTTACAACTGAAAAGTCTTTTGTGTTTGCTCCACTTTATTTCCACTTTCAGCTGCTCGAGTTCCTGTTTGCTTAAACATCCGGGTTTTTGGTTTATGTTACTGCCATTTATTCAGATACCATAGTTATATTCGGCAGGGTTGTAACACTACCGCACACCTCACCACTGTCTTATAGTCCTCACATATGTCCTGCACCACTCTAACATACTTCTCGGCCACTCCAGACTTCCTCATACCATACCACAGTTCCTCTCTGGGCATAAGCTTTCTCCAGATCTACAAAAACACAATGGAGCTCTGTCTGGCCTTCTATGTACTTCTCTATCAACATCCTCAAAGCAACCACTGCATCTGCAGTATTCTTTTTTTTGGCTTGAAACCATACTGCTGCTTACAAATGCTCACTTCTGGCCTTAGTCTAGCTTCAACTACCTGTACTTTTTCCCATAACTTCATTGTATGGCTCATCAGCTTTATTTCTCTGTAGTTGCCACAACTCTGCACATCTCCCTTGTACTTAAAAATTGGCACCAGCACACGTGCCCTCCATTCGTCAGGCATTTTCTCACTAAGATCCTGTTGAACAACCCAGTAAGAAACTCTACTGCTACCTCTCCTAGGTACTTCCATCAGAAGGACAGCACATGTTAGAGGTTTTGGAGATAAAGTCAGAGAGGCCAGACTGAGATGGTTTGGACATGTCCAGAGGAGAGCTAGTGCATATATTGGTAGAAGGATGCTGAGTTTTGAACTGCCAGGCAGGAGGCCTAGAGGAAGACCAAAGAAGAGGTTTATGGATGTAGTGAAAGAGGACATGAAGGTAGTTGGTGTGAGAGAAGAGGATTCAGAAGACAGGGTTAAATGGAAGCCATTGATTCACTGTGGCGACCCCTGAAGGGAAAAGCCGAAAGGAAAAGAAGAAGAAGAAGATTATAATCCCCACAGGAAAATTGGAGGCACACTCTATATAGTTCAAATCATGCATATATACAGTACGTGTATACAGGCCCTGAACACGCAAACACACACACATGGGGCCTGTGCGCATGCAGAGGAGGTAGAGTGGCGGGTAGCTCCTTTGTGGTGCGCCCCAAATGAGCAACTTGTAAGGGGGACGGCGCCTTGCTCAAGGGCGCCTCGCTCAAGGGCGCCTCAGCAGTGCAACGGAGGTGAGCTGACACCTCCCACTATGAGGTCACCTCCGGGTGTTATTTTTGGGCGGGAGCGGGACTCGAACATCACACCTTAAATTCCTAGCTTGAGACTCATCACTCTTGCAGTGACACTCTTTTTAGAACATTCCTAATAATCTCCTCCTTCAAGATAACTCCTACTCCATTTTGCTTCCTCTCCACACCATGATAGAACAACTTGGTGTAGAGAGGAGACCAGGTGGAAACCTTCTAGCCTGGTTTCTACCTGGTCTCCCGGACACACAGTATGTCTACCTTCCTCCTCTGCATCATTTCAACCAACTCTCTACCTTTTCCTGTCATAGTTCCAACATTCAACGTCCCTAATCTCAGTCCTATACTCTTGGCGTTCCTCTTCTCTCTCTTCCTACGAACACACTTTCCTCCTCTCCTTCTTTGACCAACAGTAGTCCAATTTCCTCCGGCACCCTGTAGGTCAACAGCAACGATGGTGGTCGTTGTTAACCCGGGCCTCAACCAATCCGGTATGGAAGTCATTGATTTGACTCGCACATTTGATTAGCAAAAGTTTTACGTTGGATGTCCTTCCTGACATAACCCTATGTATTTATCTTGGGACCAGCACAATAAGACACTGGCTTAATGCCCTCTTGTGGCAATATTAACAGTTCTCCCAAAGGTAGTGAACTTTTATTCTCACTGTGATGCTGAAATATGAAAACCTGATTCTGGTCTGGATAAACATAAAAGTGCAAAATATTTGGAATAAAAGAACATTCTCTGCCACAACGTGAATATCTGGACACATCATCCAAGTGTCACCTCAGATTAATAAGAATTTATTCTGGATGATAATAACATCAGATAATGTCCACAAATATTGATTGAAGTTTATCATTCAAGCCTTCAGGAATTACAAAAATGCAGTTTATTACACAGTACTACACATCCTCTTCACAAATATAAAATTCACAGAGTATAGGTTGTGGCTGAAATACTTTTGGTTTACTGAAGACAGAGAAGCAATGTTTGAAGAAAATAAATGACTGTTGTCCATCTGGTGGTGGTAACTATCTGTGCTCTGGATTGTGGAGAAACCAGCTACTAAACTTAGCTGATTAATCTTGACAGATAATATTCAATCTAACCAGTGGTTTCAACATAACTCCAGGCAAACCCATTGAAACAGAAAACAATGATAGGAAAGCTTATGCCATGTTAACATTTATTTATTTATGTAAAATTTGGTACAAATCACACACATGAGAAACACATAGCCAAATGTGTGTGGGGCCTCTAGTGGTGGAGGATGTGGGTCATGCTGGCCACCCACCACCTTCACTGGTTCTCGCCCATAGTGTATGTGTGTGTACATGTATGAGAGTGTAAATCTTCAAATTTCCCCAAGGGAAGACCCAAAAGGATTTAAGTTCTTCTTCTGTGGAAACTTAAAGGATGAAGGAAGCAACCTTTTTGTTGTGATTTTTTTTTTAAACAACAAGAATTTGAAAGGTTGGCTACTAGAAAATAGATCAAATTCTTAATGTTCGTATTAATCATTGACATCCTTTTTATGGCACATTTACAGTGTGGCACATTTACTGCTGGCATTCAGCCTCAGGATTCCAGTACAATGGGCAGTTTTAATCCAGTTACAATAGTACATTTTTGGGATCTAAGTATAACTCTGACATGCAAACATGATAACCAGCAGGCAGCTGGACATTCATGGGGTTAATGTGTGTCTTGAAAGTGACCCGGAGGTGGTGCATATCATAGTTGTGCAGTAGAGGGCGCCAGAGGGCGTGTCAAATCCAGGGTCAGGTCAGAGAGGACCTCAGCGCAAAAACACGGGGCAATGCCTCTGCACGAAGATGTAAAGCTGCACATTAAAATATATTTAATGTGAATGTGAGCGCATGAGCTCAGCTCATTACAATATCACAAGATGAATGGTCTCATTTGTTATCTGTGTAAATCATTACAGACAAACTTATATTATGCATTTTACACACTATGTGGGTGGTTGTAGTGAATACACAAATTGTATTTGCAAGTGATTCTAAATACAGAACAGAGGATTTATTTTTTTGTGCTAATGGTTTAAACTCCGCGGTGCACTGGTGTCGGGCCCAGAGTGTCCCCCGCCTCACGCCCTATGCCGCCGAGATAGGCTCCGGCTCCCCGTGACTTGCTGCAGCGGATATAGCGGTGGTAATCTGAAGATGACTGACTAATGGTTTAAACTCATTTACAGAAGCCATCAGTAGACACTGATGGGAACACAGAAATCATTTATTGTCCCACTCAGAAAAACACCCCAATACATTCCACTGTTCTTAAATTTGTTTATCAATTTGTAGGGCAGGTCTTAGTTTTCAAGAAGTAATTTTTGTCTCACTTGGCTCTTTGTGTATATTTAGTTTGAAAGTACAGTCTCTGTGAAAAAGACACAATGCCTTGACGTAACTAAACATAAGATAATACCGCTGATAAAAAAAAAAAAAAGAGACAGCGATTTGGGTGGAACTGAAGTTTGCATGGGGTGTCACAGTGGCTCAGTGGGTAGCGCTGTCGCCGAACAGCAAAGTGGTTCCCAGTTCGACTCCCACTCTGTGTGGAGTTTGCATGTTCTCCCCGTGTTTGCGTGGCTTCTCTGGCTTCCTCCCACCTCTAAAAACATGCCCTTCTGGCGAATTGGCCAGTGTCAAATTGCCCGTAGGTATGAGTGTGTGTGTGTCTATATGTGGCTATATGTGTCTATATGTGGCTCTGTGGTGCACTGGCATCACACCTGGAGTGTACCCTGTCTCTCGCCCCCAGTCCGCTGGGATAGGCTCCAGCCACCTCGCGACCCACGACAACGGAAGGAGCAGGTATTGCAAATGAATGAACGAATGACTTTTGCACGGAACCAACAATTGGATCATCACGACTTGCTGAAAGTGTAAAAGTCCTCCAGACCAGTTGCCAGGGCTAATGTTCAGTGTCGAACTTCAAAATCAAAACCAGCAGAGAGCCCCCACAATGACACACTGGTACCCACAGCATAACCGTCTTCTAGAGACTCTGTGTGCAGCTTTATTGTTTTTATAGCACAATCAATTAGTTTTAAAAAAGCATCCCATTTTTTATATTTCATACTTCATACTCTCCAAGCAGTTGTCACACCTAATCATGAAGAATTTGCATGTAACCTGGTGATGATTTATACAAAACAACCATGGATAACATTTTAAACATCATCAGTTTTTTGTTTTAATAAACTGAACTGACAGTATTTGCTTCTGCTGCTGTTTTACATGTGTAGCTACTGCTGAATGTGACACAGATTTCCTGTTCCCATGGTGATACTATGTGGTGACCTCTACATGAATACGTAACTATTTTTAGATTATAAATCTTTTATCTATTTTTATATCACAATACATTCTTAGAACACATGAAAATTGACACAGTATTGTCAGGCAACACTATATACGCATACACACTTCTGCGAATTTTTAGGCTGACGGGAAGACTTTGGAATCGTGTTCTTGTCAGGAAAATGTATAAAGTTGTCATTAACTGACTTAGCACAATGACAATCCAAATGTGTGTAGAAGAGAGAGGCAAACCAGGTTTAATGGCTGTAATAAACTCAAGACCAGATGGGTGAAATGCAATTGCTTTAATTGCAAAAGGATACTGGTTAGTACACTGAATGAAGCACTGAGACAAGCCACTGGGACACTGCAAAATACTACTTAAAAAGGACATTGTAAATTTCCAAGAAAAAAAAGTCATTCATTCGATCAGAAAAGCAAGCATATGAAAGAGCACAGGAAGGGAGCATATATACACCGTGATAAAGTGTCCTGTACGGCTACAAAAATGTCTGTTGAGAGATCTCCTCATTTAAAACTTTAAAAAATGATTTACAAATCAGTTATTAGCAAAGAGTAAGCCTGGAGTGTCCTGTTTCTTATTTTTATTCTAAGGACCACCATCAAAAAAAGGCACCACTGTAGGTGATGAATACACACCATCCATCTTCCTTGGTGGCGGGCTGGTTAATACAAGAAAAACACAACATTGTCCGTTGATGTTTTATATGGTGTAGTATTGTAACAGGTTGTAGAAAAATCCTGGGAACAAGATGTTATTACCATGTAAGATTACACACAACTTAAAAATGACAGCGAACTGGTAGTTTTTGTACAAAATGGTGGGTGAAGTGGAGTCCCTGCTGTTGGGTTTCCGTTTGTCGCCACATGCAGGTCCGAATGCATAGATGTTAATCTAAAGGCTGTCACATGTGCAGCAGCATTTTGTCAATATAGAGGAATCAATTGTGATCACGCATTTTAGTGCTGGCAATCTGACAATAAAGTGTCTGTTGCTTTGTGCTTCAGTGTCACCAAATTTAGAAATTGTCAGGACTAATTCCCCACAGAAATCTGATAAAAGTCTTGTCTGTGGACCTGCAAGACACACCATGCAAGTCGCAACAGTAGAAAAAGAAGTACAACCTAAAAAGCATTGAAAATGTGTTTAGAGTAGTTTAAAGTAGAAATAAAAGAAATCCTAGATGAATACTGCTATCTAAGTTAATAATATTTATAAAAATTTAAAACCCACACATAGATTTAGACAAACATTATGTTTTCATCTCCCCCAGTATCTGAGAGCTATGCTGAGCCATGCAAAAGAGGACAATCCCAACGGCATTTTAACTTTTTAAATGAACTTCCACGTTATTGATGAATTAAAGCGACATGCAGAAATCCCTCGATGTGATTTCCTCCACAGTATTTGAAGTTTCACAATTAGTATAGTTGCATGTTTTCCCCTTATCTACTTAGTCTAAAATCATACTTTGGCTTTGAATTTCCCACATTGTGAATCAGAGTACTAAACTGGCCTAAAAATGTTTTCAGTCAATAAAAGCTGACATATTAGTGTTTTGGGTACTTTTTTTAAAGAACCCAATATTTCTTCCTTTGGTTATTTTTCTGCACCGTTAGGTCCTTGTTTTACATTCCCAAAGTTTCACCGTACCATGCACTGCAAAAAAAAAAGAAGAAGTAAAAATACAAGATCTAATGCCATGTGTGGCCTACTGTAAAAAAAAAAGGGTCAAAAGAGAGGAACCACAACTATGAAGACTTCACTGAGGGCTTTATGGGATGCTTATCATACTCATTCTCCAATTAGAGGAGTTCTGTTCCAATCATGGCCACCATACAGATTTTGAGGCCTCTGTAGCTTTAGTGTATTCAGAATCTTACATACATGTGTGAAGAATAACAATTTCCTCCTCGTCAATCAGGAGCTTTGTCCCACAAATCCTCACCCTCTGTGCTGGGACTTCATATGTTGTTTGCCCTTTAACCTTGATCACACCATGTTTCATATTGAGCAGACATTACGATAGTCACTGTAGTGGTATTATGGAAGCACAGCAATGGACACTGTGCAGTGATGTTAAGATGGATAGCTATACAAAGTATTTACAGGAATTTAAAGGAACTTAATCTGAGTAAACAGATTACCTCCAACAAGGAACAAACCTTTCACACAGAAGGACATGGAGGAACTTCACGGATACAAGTGATACAACAGTTGAGTCAGCTTCAACTGACACCCCTAAAAAATGTCCATTTGCTGCTTGGAATTCTCTGAAATATTAAGTGCATCCTTGAATAAATCAGTTTAAAGTGATAGTTTTGCACCATGAAATCGTCTGGTCAGTGAACTGTGTGCCCTTTTACAAAGGAGTGGCTAACTTCTACGTAGAACCTGATCATTATTATCATGTGAGATATTTGTTGAAATAGTTGGAAATGAGTTGTGTCTGAAAAAGTTTGTGTGTTATTCTCAGGCAGCAAATGGAGTCATAGCCCTGGTGACCAAGGCCTTGAAAAGAGACCAAAAGTGGTTTTAGACAACAGGTGGCACTGTGAGTGAAGGTGGAACGCAGCAGAGGTATAAAACCTTCTGTGTTTCAGGCCATTAAGAAGGAGGTTTTTACATCGATTCCCCAAGAGAATCGTCATCATCCAAGGACAAGGGCAGGTAGAGGTCCTGTCAACAGAGAGGGATAAAATGGCTTGTGTTAGGAGTGTAATTGATGCATTTGCAGAGAAGTGTCATTGGAAGAGCACTCTGCACCTTCTGCTTGTTGTTGAGGCCTGGACTGTTGGGGGTGGAGGTGGGGGAATGCTTGGATATCGGGGTGGAGAGCTGACTGCTGGAGCCCGTCCCGTTGGCTGAGACAACATGGCGCAGAAGAGGTGGAAAGAGGGAAGGGGGGTAGACAGGAGGGGTAGAGAAAGGAGAGAAACAGGTAAACAGTCATGTTCATCTGCTCAACTGTGTTGGAAAAGAGGCCTGAAATTCTTCTCTTGTCTCTGGTGAAAAGTCATCCCTGAACTGTGACCTCCTTTGGCTGCAGCTCAGCGGGACGGTGTCAGCCCAGGTTTAGGTGGCTGACGAGCTTTCTTTTTCTTAGATAACATTTTATTCAATCCCCCCACATCTTGCCATGTTGCTAAGATCCCCTCTGTGTAGAACATTGTGTTTATTTCTAAGAGCAGTGCGATGTGATGCATTTATGTGTGTTAAGTGCTTTAAAGAGCTTTTTGTCTATGAGAGGAGACTATGAGCCAGATGGTCAGTGTAAAATTGAGCCAATGAGTGATGAAAAGATGGTCAGTGTAAAATTGAGCCAATGAGTGATGAAAAGACAACACAGATAAAGAATCATTGTTAACCAGCTTAATGCCACTGCTTCATTTAAAGACCCCACCAGATAAACAGACTCACAAATGTGGCCTTAACACGCTGCCTGAAAGCAATATAAGGACAAAACCAAAATCTTACCATCTTAAAATAGGTACCTCCAAACATGAGTGGCTCTCCTGTGCATACTGAGCAGAGAGTTCAGCTGTGAAAGACTACCTTAATTCTATATCCGGTACATGTTCCCCATTCTATTCTGTTCTTATCACAGAACAGTGATGTTACATTAAAGATGTGCTTCATTGTGTGATTCTGTAACATTCAAAAAATGCTGTGGAAATATATCAAACCCTCCCTCTAGTTTTTCCTCTAGTTTTGTGCGTTTCCTGCTCAACTGTGTTGGGAGTTTATTCAGAATTAAATACAAAGAAAATCCAAGCTGAGTAAAACAAAATGCCATAAGAGTTTTAAATGGTGATTTTATTCATATGGAAAGAAGGTAATCCATTATCTGCATCACTGGAATGATTCCTGGACTGGAAACACAAAACCCAGATTATTAACAGTCCAATTTAATTTTTTAATTGAAAAAGATAAAAAAAATTCTGCACACACAGTTCTACTAAAACTTGCCAACACTGCAGTATGCATAGCAGACCACTGGTTGGTGACGCAGCCTTTGAAATTAACATCACAGATGTGATGTCATGTTGCATCAAATCTACATAGTACTGTGTCATCATCCTTTAACAAGAGGGCAAAAGTGTTTGAAATTCATCAGAATGGGAAGAGTTACAAAGATATTTCTACAGCTCTGAGACACCACAGAACCACATTATCAACAAACAGAAAAGACTTGAACAACAGTGAACTTTCCCAAAAGTGGCCGACTTTCTGAAATTCCTCTTAAGTAAGATGATGGCTAACTCAAGATGTCATGTCATCATGAAAAGAACTTTCTACTATATCTTAGGTTGAATGTTCATCACTCTGTTATTCCAATGACATGGAGCAAAAATGGAACCTATGGAACAATGGCGAGGTGAAAGCCATTACTAACCCAGAAGAACTTTGTAGCTCAACTGAGTTTTGCCATAAAAGACCCTAATCATTGGGGCCTAATGACTCTCACAGCATAGTACAGTATATCAGCGCCATTGACCGGTTTCATCCAAGACAATATTTTCACGGCCCGGCCTTCATTTGCTCGACAATCGTTAATGACGCCAGGACAACTGTAGTCTAGTAATAAATCATCCGCAGTGGTTTTATGTGAAATGCAGACGATAAACAACTTTTTTTCATAAAGTGATAATCAACATCTCTGTAAACGAAATAATTGTAAGAAATAATTATATTAAAAAGTCGATTCAAGTGACTGCACTGATGATGTTTATTTTGAAATATGGCAACTTACAATAAATGCATTCAATACTAATCATTTCCCATAAAAGGGTGAAAAAGTCCATCAAATAATAATACAGTTAATTACAATGATGAGAATTAGTGGATGGGGACCGCTGATCTAGGGGTAACGAGAGACAATGACACCTGAAGTGTGTTCCACACGTCCGGTCTACTCGCTGTTTGGTTTTCTTTACAGTCACTGCAGAAAATCCCACTCCACAAAGACAAGAAGTTGGAAATGGAAGCAGGGTTTTCCATACTTTTTGTGCGATCACAGAATATTCTGCCTTGACTTAAATCCACAACACTGGATTGGTTATGGGCGCTTAATTTAGGGGTAACCTGTCACGTGACCGAGACCTGTCAAGCGCGACAGACGCATGTATTAGTCTGTGTGTCATTCCGCACAGACGTCACTTTTCAAAATAAAACATGTTTCAGACTCCGAAATACAAGCAAACCTTCGGAATTTTTTTTTAGAAGTCGAACAAAATTTGGAAGTCAAACATGAAGCAAACGCCTTTTTCTCGCTGCCAAGCGCGAGAAAAGTTGAGAAAAAACATGACGGTCTCTTGCTTTTTATTTTAGTTTACTCTATTCAATAATCTTTCACTTAATTTGCGTTCCATTACCTATGGTACAAGTTTGGGGGCGACCATGGCTCAGTGGTATAGCCGGTTGTCCAATGATTCAAGATCCATGGTTCGATTCCCGCTCACGCCGAGTCATTTGTCGTTGTGTCCTTGGGCAAAACACTTTACCCTCGTTGCCACCAGTGGGGCATTCGCTGGTGTGTGAATGTGTGTGATTGTTCCGCTGGTGGTCGGAGGGGCCGTAGGCGCAGATTGGCAGCCACGCCTCTGTCTGTCTGCCCCAGGGCAGCTGTGGGTACACACGTAGTCTACCATCACCAAGTATGAATGAGGAGTAGATGAATAATGGATCCAATGTAAAAAGTCTCTGAGTGTCAAGAAAAGCGCTATATAAATCTAATTCATTATTATTATTATTATTATTATTATTATTACGGTACCATAAACTTCTGTCTAAAAGACGACGGTGACTCGTACGTTGATGGTTTTTTTTCTTTTTCTTTCTTGTGTTAGCATCTTCTACATTTCTTTGATGTTTCATTACTATACAATTTGATATATAAATGACATTATGAAATAACATAGTACGCGGATACAGCGGCAGAAAATGGATGGATATTATGTGGAAAAAAGGAACATAAGACCATTTACATTATTTGTAATGGGTAAAATGTATTTCGAATTCGAACAAATCGGTATTCGAACAGCCTTCCGGAACAAATTGTGACCAGAAACCGTTTATAAGTTAAACCCGCGAATTGTTGTATGACTAGGTGAGGACGATCGATTTAAAAAAATTGAGAAGACAGTGTTTTATAGTAGATTTTGCGTTAAAATTCTAACTGAACAACAAATGGTGAATGCTGAGAGGGGGTAGGAGTGGAGTGAAAGATATTATCAATACTTTTTTGTAGTCTTAGACTTTTGATCTCTATGACCGGCAGCAATAACCAGCGATGCATGTAAATGTGTATTCACCTCACTTGCTATTTTATATCCCTTTTTAATTTGAAATGAAAAATCATATTATCGAATTTTTAAAAAATGAAACAATGGCATACCAATGGTGTTGTCTAAGTTAAAGTTTAAATGTATTCTAGTCCAAGTAAAACTTACAAGTAAACCTTGAGTAATATTTTGTATGGCTATCTTCACATAGTCATATAATTGAAAACAATGCAAGTTTTCAACTGTTGAATATCAAATTTATACCTGTAAAAAATAGGATAGAAATACAGATAGTTAAGCTTGAACTGTTGACTTAAGTGTATTTTTGTAGGTAAACTGAACAGAAGATTTTGCTCTTAGAATGCACCAGAATGCAGGAAAACAATCCCATTCTCTAAAAAATTTCACACACCCCTATGACAAGTGTGGTTTTACACCCCCTAACAATTGAAAACTTACATTCACTATGTGAAGATACAGTCATACAAAATATTACTCAATGTTTACTTGTAAGTTTTACTTGGACTAGAAGACATTTTAACTTTGACTTAGACACTTTGATTTTAATAAATTTGATTCTTGGTATTAGTCAATGTTTAATTGTAAGTTTTACTTGCTATTACAGCAAGCCGCTGTCTTGGACACAGAATGTGGCTTTGTGGCTTACTCAATTCTTTTACACTGGGCCACAGTGGCTTACTCATACTACCACCTAGTACAAGCCCAGCTTCAGTAATACAACTGTCATAAAGCAGAGGTGTAGTGCTGTGGTACTGTTTACTGTAGGGTAGGGACATATCTATAATTATAGTCTATAGTATATAAACTAACTGCTTTAGTTGCCAATTTGAAAGTCCCTAAGTTATTGTATTTTGCGCACCATTCGGCTCATTGTATAAAGAGGCGCGGTCTAAATGACAGAGTATTTCTGTACATGAACTGGACACACGGTGCACCTTATTGTTCGGTACATGCTTGCTAACGGTAGCAAAAAGCTGACTGTGGTTGAAATGTGTTGTACTATGTATTTAAATTTAAAAAAATACACCGACATTATTTTTTACATATGTTTTTATTTCTTTAATTTTTGATAAATCTTCGCTAAATCATTCGAAGTCCTTATCTTCGGTGTGCATTGAATAGCTCAGTAGTTTCACTATCGCTGACCGTCTGGTTTCCGGGTGGCTGTCCGGTAACGATGCCGGCTTTGGCGAAACATAGGACAAAAATCGAAGTAGACACGTTAGTCCAGGCATCCGCAATCCACGCACATATTGTGGGGGTGTAACTCGCTCGGCACTGCCTCTAGTCCTGGTAAATGTCCAGCGGTTGGAGTTCTTTCGTTAATCCTCCAGGATGAAGACAAGCTCCGAATTGAGCCGCTTCAAGTGGTTTTTGACAGAAGCGGTGGTGTGGGCGTGCATGGAGTCACAGATCAAGAGAGATGGCGAAGCGTGGAAAAAGCCCCCCGGTCTCTTTACTTGAACCGGAACTGATAGCCTGGAGTTTATATGTTGCGTCGTAAGCGTGTCTCTTCACTGACGTCATTCTCGGGGGTCTTTAGCCAAACAACTGTGGTTAACAGCATACTTGCGGTACAGTACCGGCATATCCCCTATGCCGATACCTACTGGAGGTGTGCCGGATGTAGCCTTGCGTCATGTTCTCTAATTGGTTCATCGCTGCCGGCGTACGTAGTGACATAATACGTCCTAAGTCGGTGGACAATGGCCGAGCTGTCGGATCGCTGACTAAAGTCACACAAAAACATGTTTACAGATTTTGGAACTCAGTGTACATATTAGACGCTTAATGTTAAAAGGCGCAACGTTGATTTTTGAGAAATTTTAAGGCTTTTAAGCGCAAAATACGGCACCTACATACAGTATTTATATTTTAAAGGAATGTTATTAACAGGTTCAGGAACTTTATTTTTTCGTTCTAACCGGTTCAGGAACGTAAGTTTATGGGTGGAACGCAAAACCGGAAACATTATAATTCTGTTTCTGTTCGGAACGAACCGACTGGCAAAAAATTCCGGTTCAAAGCCCTGTGCATAACTGGGTCGTATTTGGTCTTGTTGAAGTCCAGCCTCTTTGAAATGATGTGGTGAGCCTTGAGAGGAAAAGTTCATGCTAACATTAAAGAAGAGAGGGCCAAAAGTCCACCACAGCTATTTAAGAAACTAATCTTCAGTCTTCAGATGTGCTTGAAGCAGCTGCTCTGTACTTCTTATGACTTGAAAAAATGAAGCCATGATGGCAAATGATTCTGGGTTTTCTTATTTTTTTTTCCAGGCAAAAGTTGTCGAAGAAATGCCGATAACCAATCAGAGATGACAGCAACAGCAACTGAAGCTAATTTCAGATGGAACTGGTAACAAAGAGGTAAAGCACCATTTTGCAGGGCTTTTAATAGAAAATACAGAAACATGTCTAGTACCTCATAGACATGATGAAATATTGTCAAACAAAGAGCTGAAAGCTGTTTACATTCCTTCAGCCAGTATTTTCATGCTTAATGCATGACTTTTAGGAAAAACACTTGTTTTAGCAACACTATACAAAAGCCAGTTAACAACACTTAAAATGATTTCGTACAAGAAATGAAGACCAGATTTTAATTGTTCCATTCTCAATTTTTCAGAGGGTTCTATGAGTTGAAGCATGTTGATTGGTAGTTTTAGACATCCTGTACAAACACTGCTGACCCTATTGTAGAAATCCTAAGCTCACACCTCCATTCAGAGGAAGGTGAAAGATCAAGTCACAACAACAGCATCTCAAGATCAGGCTGTAATTTAAAGGTCTTCAAACACCAACCCAGAGGCAGATTTCAGCATTCCTCTCCTACTGCACCTGCTCTCATCGGATTTACAGAACAAAAGAGGCCAATTTCTTCTGTACCCCAAAGAGGAAGCATTAGTGTGGAGATGAGATGTGGAGATGAGATAATAATTAGCTCACTGGACTCAGCAGGAGACTTGCTGCGCTTGATCTGAACAGGACTCTTTGTTGACCCACGTTGAGCTCTGGCTCCCTTCATCACCCTGCATTCTGTGGAAAGAAGCACAAAAATATTTTTTTTTAGCTTTAACTGTCTGATGACATCGTTTATCATCATATTTTCACATTGAAAGATAAGGACACAAAATAACGCAGGAATGTAGAATAGATGTGGATGTACATGAATGAAAGTATATTCTCTGCAGAATATCTCAGACTCTCCTGTATCAAAAGAACTCTCTAGCCTCTGAACATGCAGGATTGTAACCCTTGGATGAACATGTGGGGTCAGGCATGACCCCATTGGTTGTTTTTCTTCAGCAGCTTCAAAATAAAAGCTTGTAATATAATCATATCCCAGGTATTCCTCATAAAATATGTCTGTGACATGAGCCATTTTCAGTTTTGAATTATTTTCAAGAAATTACGGTTTTTGTATCACTAACCCACACTTCCACGAATGGGGTCACATATAACCCCCAAATAGGTTTTATGGATTTTGGTATGAACCTTTACTTTTTAGCCACTTTTACTGTCCCACTCAGACACCTGTTGTCAATTATTCACTTCTGCTGGAACTTTCCAATCAACACACCTGGTGTCAGCAAGCTCTCCACCCCAAAGCCGACTTCAGCAGCCCCGTGCAGGGCCTCCAGACACACAAACTGAGCCTCCAGCAGGATGGCGGGCATTCGCACCCCAGTTCCCAGCCTCCACCAGCTAGGCAGGCACTCGCAAAATCCCGCAAGGCCTCCACAGATACAACCAGGGCCGTCAGCGAGCCAAACGACCTCTGCTGCACTGTGCACATCCTCCATTTCCACGGCCGGCTCGTATGACTTGTAAGTCATTTCTCTATTTATGAACTTAATTTTTTGGTGATATATTCTAAAGTGTGATCACTTTAAGGTGGCAGTGGCTCAGTGGTAGAGCAGGTCGTCCAATGATTTTAAGATCAGTTGTTCGATTCCTGCTCCTGCCGAGTCATTTGTCGTTGTGTCCTTGGACAAGACACTTTACCCTCCTTGCCTTCAAGTGAGGCGATTGCTGGTGTGTGAATGTGTGTGATTGTTCCGGTGGTGATCGGAGGGGCCGTAGGTGCAAATTGGCAGCCATGCCTCCGTCAGTCTGCCCCAGGGCAGCTGTGGCTACAGACATAGCTTACCATCACCAAGTATGAATGAGGAGTGAATGAATAATGGAGCCAATGTAAAAGTGACTTTGAGTGTCCAGAAAAGCGCTATATAAATCTAATCCATTATTATTATCAATGTCATTATTATTATTTACTGGTTAAATGCGTTTATTTAATCCATAGTAAAACAGCAGCCTCAGACACAGGGAGAGAATGGAGAAATTTAACCAAAGATGAGCTCGTGGCCTTCATTGGATTGACCATTCTTGCAGGAAGCGAGAAGAACTGGGATGTGCCAGTCCATACATTTTTCGGAAGTCCTCTGAACAACCCATTGCACAAGACCACGTGACTTGCAGTGAGGTTCATGGCTGGTGAGGGACTGATCTCATCATAATTAGATTTACAAACATATGAACCTACAGAGTAACTTATTCACCATTTAATTATCAACAGTGAGTGGGTTATTTTTAAAGTCTCAGAGCAGAATTATTTACACATACAAACTGTAACACACAAATAAGCACACTAGATTAAAAAATAGGTTGTTATGTTTGTTATATGTTACGTTTACTTATAAATGAAGTCCGTGCGCCGCTCCTTCTGAACAAAAGCTGCGAAAAAAATTATATAGTAAGGCAAGGCGAGCGGAAAACAAATGAATGGCTGCACTTGACTGTAGATCGCAGTTTGCTGTCACTTCTTCTATGGCTGAGGAAGAAGACTCCTCAGCCGAATCCCTGGGATCACTAGCGCCCCCTAACATTAAGGCACGACAGCATTGTGCCTCACGTAGTGCCTTTTACCAGCGGTATGAGGACCGCTCAACTCAAGAAAGGCGTTACACTCATGCAGTTGTTGACAAAAAACACTGCACATTATATACATTAGCTAAATTATGGAAATTTAGTTCATAGCGCAAACGTGTTTTTATGGTCTCACTGTATAGCATGCCAGCACAGCTAGTCAGGCAATTGTGCAATCCATGGTGAGGCTCGGGTGGTTGGTGTCTCACCGCAGGTCTCTTCTCAGTATTTCAACGGCAGATGTGAAAATTCAGCGATTTTGAGTAAAAACCTCAAATTGGTGATGTGGAATAGAAAATAACTTTATAATACGCATTACTGGATAAATATCCGAGGAGCTAAGTTGTATCCTAGGAGCTAAGTTGTCTGGGGCTTTCTGCCCCTGGCAGGGTTACCCATGACAAACAGGTCCTAGGTGAGGGACCACACGAAGGACGGCTCAGAGACCCTTAATGATGAATACAAACAATGGACCATGTTTTCCCTTGCCCGGACAAGGGTCACCGGGGCCCCCCTCTGGAGCCAGGCCAGGAGGTGGGGCTCGAAGGAGAGCGCCTGGTGGCCGGGCCTGCACCCATGGGGCCCAGTCTGGCGCAGCCCGAAAGGACAATGTGGGTCCCCTTTCCCATGGGCTCACCACCTGTGGGAGGGGCCATAGGGGTCAGGTGGGGACCGAAGGCGGGGACCTTGGCGATCCGATCCCCGGCTACAGAAGCTGGTTCTTAGGACGCGGAATGTCACCTCTATGGCAGGGAAGGAGCCCAAGCTGGTGTGTGAGGTTGAGAAGTTCCGACTAGATATAGTTGGGCTCACCGCCACACACAGCTTGGGCTCTGGTACCAGTCCCCTCGAGAGGGGTTGGACTCTCTTCCACTCTGGAGTTGCCCATGGTGAGAGACACCGAGCAGGCGTGGGTATACTTATGGCCCCCCGGCTTGGTGCCTGTACATTGGGGTTCACCCCGGTGGATGAGAGGGTAGCCTCCCTCCGTCTTCGAGTGGGGGGACAGGTCCTGACTGTTGTTTGTGCTTATGCACCAAACAGCAGTTCAGAGTACCCACCCTTTTTGGAGTCCTTGGAGGGGGTGCTGAAGAGCGCTCCCACTGGGTACTCCAGTGGGAGTATTATGTAATTTCCCCTAGGGGATCAATAAAGTGTATCTTATCTTATCTTATCTTATCCATCGTTCTGCTGGGGGACTTCAATGCTCACGTGGGCAATGACAGTGAGACCTGGAAGGGCATGATTGGGAGGAACGCCCCCCCCCCGATCAGAACCTGAGTGGTGTTCTGTTATTAGACTTCTGTGTGCGTCACGGACTGTCAATAACGAACACCATGTTCAGACATAACGGTGTCCATATGTGCACTTGGCACCAGGACACCCTAGGCCGCAGTTCGATGATCGACTTTGTGGTCATGTCATCGGACTTGCGGCCGCATATCTTGGACACTCGGGTGAAGAGAGGGGCGGAGCTGTCAACCAATCACCACCTGGTGGTGCGCTGGCACCGATGGTGGGGGAAGATGCCGGTCCGACCAGGCATATCCAAACATATTGTGAGGGTCTGCTGGGAACGCCTGGCGGAATCCCCTGTCAGAAGGAGTTTCAACTCCCATCTCCGGCAGAACTTCACACACTTCACAGGGGAGGCGGGGGACATTGAGTCTGAGTGGACCATGTTTCGCGCCTCCATTGTCGAGGCGGTCAACCGCAGCTGTGGCTGTAAGGTGGTCGGTGCCTGTCATGGCGGACACCCCAGAACCCATTGGTGGACATCGGCGGTAAGGGATGCCGTCAAGCTGAAGGAGTCCTATCGGGCCTTTTTGGCCTGTGGGACTCCTGAGGCAGCTGATGGGTACCGGCTGGCCAAGCAGAATGCGACGTTTGTGGTTGCTGAGGCAAAAACTCGGGTGTGGGAGGAGTTTGGTGAGGCCTTGGAGGATGACTTCCAGACGGCTTCGAGGAAATTCTGGTCTACCATCAGGCATCTCAGGAGGGGCAAGCAGTGCAGTATCAACACTGTATATAGCGGGGATGGGGCGCTGCTGACCTCAACTCGGGAAGTTGTGACTTGGTGGGAAGAATACTTCAAAGACCTCCTCAATTCCGGCGACACGCCTTCCCATGAGGAAGCAGAGTCTGGGTTCTCTGAGACAGGCTCTCCTATCTCTGGGGTTGAGTTCACAGAGGTGGTTGAAAAACTCCTCGGTGGCAGGGCCTCAGGGGTGGATGAGATCCGCCCGGAGTTCCTAAAGGCTCTGGATGTTGTGGGGCTGTCCTGGTTGACACGCCTCTGCAACATCGTGTGGACGTCGGTGACAGTGCCTCTGGATTGGCAGACTGGGGTCGTGGTCCCCCTTTTTAAGAAGGGGGACTGGAGGGTGTGTTCCAACTACAGGGGCATCAAACTCCTCAGCCTCCCTGTCAAGGTCTATTCAGGGGTTCTGGAGAGGAGGGTCCATCGGGAAGTCGAATCTCGGATTCAGGAGGAGCAGTGTGGTTTTCGTCCTGGCAGTGGAACAGTGGACCAGCTCTACACCCTCCGCAGGGTCCTTGAGGGGGCATGGGAGTTCGCCCAACCAGTCTACATGTGTGTTTTGTGGACTTGGAGAAGGCGTTTGACCGTGTTCCTTGGGGGGTTCTGTGGGGGGTGCTTCAGGAGTATGGGGTACCGAACCCCTTGATAAGGGCTGCTCAGCCCCTGTACGACCGATGTCAGAGTTTGGTCCGCATTGCCGGCAGTAAATCGGATTAATTTCCAGTGAGGGTTGGACTCCGCCAAGGCTGCCCTTTGTCACCAATTCTGTTCATAACTTTTATGGACAGAATTTCTAGGCACAGCCGAGGCGTTGAGGCTGTCCGGTTTGGTGGCCTCAGTATTACGTCCCTGCTTTTTGCAGATGACGTGGTACTGTTGGCTTCATCCAGCCGTGATCTCCAACTCTCACTGGAGCGGTTCGCAGCAGAGTGTGAAGCGGTTGGGATGAGAATCAGCACCTCCAAATCTGAGACCATGGTCCTCAGTCGGAAAAGGGTGGACTGCCCTCTCCGGGTTGGGGATGAGATCCTGCCCCAAGTGGAGGAGTTCAAGTATTTTGGGGTCTCGTTCACGAGTGAGGGTACAAAGGAACGGGAGATCGACAGGCGGATCGGTGCAGCTTCTGCAGTGATGCGGACTCTGTATCGGTCCGTCGTGGTGAAGAAGGAACTGAGCCAAAAGACCCTCACCTATGGTCACGAGCTGTGGGTCGTGACCAAAAGAACGAGATCCCAGATACAAGCGACCGAAATTAGTTCCCTCTGCAGGGTGTCCGGGCTCTCCCTTAGAGATAGGGTGAGAAGTTCGGTCATCCGGGAAGGACTCAGAGTCGAGCCGCTGCTCCTCCGCATTGAGAGGAGCCAGATGAGGTGGCTCGGGCATCTGGTTAGGATGCCTCCTGAACGCCTCCCTGGTGAGGTGTTCCTGGCATGTTCTACCGGGAGGAGGCCCTGAGGACGACCCAGGACACTCTGGAGAGACTATGTCTCCCGGCTGGCCCGGGAACGCCTTGGGATTCTCCCGAAGGAGCTGGACGAAGTGGCTAGGGAGAGGGAAGTCTGGGCTTCCTTGCTTAAGCTGTTGACCCCGTGACCCGAGCCCGGATAAGCGGAAGAAGATGGATGGATGGATGAATAAATATAACCATTTATTTCTTCCGGTTTTCATTTTTATCTCTTTATGGCAGGTGAGGCCGTGCCTCACCTGCCTCCCCTGACCGCACGTCACTGAAGGCCACTATGTCGATTCGAAGATTTGAAGGCATTCTTCAATCTGAAGATGTTCTTACGCTTTGATGATAAGTTGACCAGGGCTGACCGACTGCAAACAGATCGCTTGGCACCCTTTCACCCCATATGGGACCTGTTACTGATCAATCAAGTTTTATTTATATAGCGCTTAATCATGACAGCAGACATTTCAAAGCGCTTTAACAGACAGAGAAACCCAACTGAACCCTCCAGAGCAAGCATTTTTCCCCGACAGTGGCGGGGAAAAACTCCCTCGATGAGGAAGAAACTCCGAGCGGACCCAGACTCTTTTGGGCGGCCATCCGCCTCGACCGGTTGGGTGGAAAAGAAATCAAAGGAAGATAAGAACAGCATCAGAGAAAGAGAGACAGATAGGCCAGATAGAGGCAGTATCAATATGGTTAACTGTCGGTACAAATTTATCCCCAGTGATTGTGTGACAGTGGATGAAAAACTCGTGCCTTTCAGAGGGAGGACCTAGCTTCTGCAGTACATGCTGAGCAAGCCCACCAAGTATGGCATAAAGATCTTCTGTGTTTGTGATGCACGTAGCCCATATGCAATTGATGGGATCATGTACCTAGGGAGACAACCGGGGGAAAATGTCCAGAAGAGTCTGGTGGAAAACATTGTCTATCAGTTGCGCAGTGGATTCAGACACACAGGTTGCAACATCACCACTGACAACTTCTTCACCGGTGCGCCTCTAGCAGAGCATCTCCTGGAGGAGGGTCTGACTATTGTGGGAACTTTGCAACAGAACAAGCCAGACATTCTTCCAGTAATGAAGGCTTCCAGGTCAAGACAGGTCCACAGCACTGAATTTGGGTTCAATGGCAACATGATCATGATCAGCTATGTAAGAAAGAAGGGAAAGTCTGTTCTGCAACTTAGCACAATGCACCACAGCAGGACAGTGGATGAAACCAGCCCAAAGAAAAAACCAGAAGCAATGCTCTTTTACAATCAGATGAAAGGAGGAGTGGATATAATGGACCAGTTGGTTGGCAGCTACACCTACAAACGCCAGAGGCAGAGATGGCTCATTGTGCTCTGGTATATGATTAACATTGCCGCTATGCCTATACACTTTTCATGGCTCAGCACCCTGAAGTGTACACAGGGATCACCCATGAATGACGACAATTCCTCACGGTGCTCTCAATAGAGCTTGTGACACACCTCACATGAGAAGTCGACTGGAAGATACCCCAAACCTACTAGCCAACATCAAAGCCGCAATGGAAAGGGTCGGAGTGACAAAGACTGCTGCGACCCATCCGCAGGGAGCAGACACACATCGCCAGCGGAAGAGGTGCAGGTTGTATCTCAGAAGACAGATTGCAAAACCACTGATTGCTGTGTCACATTTAGTACCTCTGTGTGCAACGGTCACAGCCAGAAACAAGTAGTTTGTGACAGATGCAGAGAGTGAGAGGAGATCTCTTTTTTATGCTGAAATTCTTCTAGTAAATGAAAAAAAAAATAGTTCAAATGGTTTTGTTTCACAAACATGTTTTATTGTGAATACCCGGAATATGAATGTATTGCAACTTTTAATTTCGAAACTGTTGAAGAAAAAGAGTCCGTGGGGTCATGTTTGACCTCCCCTGTGGAAGAGTGGATGTGTCGGTAACTTGTGCATTCAAGAGTTAAGTTAAGCCGGCTAAATTGTGCAGAGCTGTGTCAGTCAGGGTTAGGGTTGAATGGATGTTACTGATGCACGTTTCTGCTGAAACCTAATCAGACACAGGCTGTTAGTACATTATTTTTATTAAATTTTTATGAATCTAAATGAAACTGATTTGATTCTTATATCTATTTTCTTGCTGGCTGTTATTCAAGAGTGATATTTGTTATATTTCAATTCTAAAAAACCATAGTAGTGTGTTTTATATAAATAGCTGTATTCAGTGTAGTCTAGGTCAGTGTATAAATCAGTGTAGACAGACTCCAGACATGGCTTCCTGGCCCTCTCTATCTAGCCCTCTGTTTGCACTCTTAGGCCCTGTCCACACGACGACGGATTTTTTGAAAACGCAACTTTTCTGTTGCGTTTACGCCTTCCATCCACACAACAACGCAGATATCCGGAACGAAAACGCAACTTTTTAAAAACGCTGGGTCTGCGTTGTCGTGTGGACGGTGTATCCGCGACCTTTTAAAACCGCTGACGTCTTACCTGCGATGAAAACCGCTGATGTCATATTTATGGGCCCTTGTGTTGTGACAACAAAACACGGATAAAATTTCACTCAATACTGCCACCACATGGTTTGGCATGCTTATAGCCGTCTTCGAAAACGCACTGGTGCGTTTACGTGTGGACGGAGATTTTTTTTAAAACGCTGCCGTGTGGACGCGAATCATTTTCAATGTGTTTTTAAGAAGTTCTGTTTTTTAAAAAATCTGTCATCATGTGGACGGGGCCTTAGGCTCTCCCTTCCCTCCCCCTCCCTCATCTCTTCCACTTTTGATGCTAATTATGCTATTCGTCCTCTCCTGGGATTGCACCACGTCTGTCTTCTCTTAAACTTCACAGACTACTGGTTCCATTAGAGGGCTGCTGTTCACAAGGTGGGTCCCCACCACGCCTCTGACAGCTCTACTCAATCATCTTGAAATAGTCTGAGAAGACTTTCTTCAGCTTCAGCTGATGGTGTCGCTGCACAAGCCGAGATGCAGGTGGTTCTGAGTGTCAGACAAGGTATGAAAAAAATAATCACAAGGGGTTTAAATCTGTTTTGAAAACTCTAACAAAGACATGAAGAAGAAAGGAGGACAGAAGGAAACACTTCATTTTTGCATGTAGGATCTTAAATCCTTGAACACACCATTATAGATTAGTCAGATCTGCATTAAAAAAATAATCAAGATTTCATCAAAAATCATTCAGAACGACTAATGATTTGTTATGTTGTCCATGTGATGTATCACAGAGAGATCCCTCTCCTCCTCTACTCCTCACAGGCCATCTCTAAAATGTCTCTCTAGACATTCAACCATTTATTTATATTTAGCATTGCCTCAAGGTTATTATGAGTGAACAATTTAAAATCTAATCCATGGAGAGCATACGTGTAAAGCACTGAACGTAATCATTATAAGAGAACAGGGATCTCCATCCTGGAAGAATGAGAAGGAACGATGGAAACATAACGACAGATCAGCCTGTTTCCCTGTTCCCATCAGATTAAAAGATGGTGTAAGAGACTGAATGTTTGGAGGAGGGGGCGTTAGGTAGAAATTGGTTGTTAAAAATAGGTCTTTAGGGTCTGTGGGGAGCAGAGGGACATGGTGAGGGGTCAGTTTGAAATGTTCTCTCATTGACTCCACAATCTGGAGCAACAGGTCAGCTGGCCTAAACCAGTCACCGGTCAGATTAGTGACAGCTCTAGTCTAATCTGTCCTCGACTTTCTCTCACATGCATCCCTTTTTCACCCCTCTATGAAGTGAATATCGGATCACTGACAGAAGAATCCATTATGGTAATTTTAATGAGTCCCTACAGGAACATTTGTGGGTTAAATGACACCCCAAGAATTACTTGGCCTCACTCTATTCACAATAATCACCATTTTGGCGCTCAAGTGTAAACTGATGACCAGGGGTGGTATAACAGAAAGTTATCACACTGAATTAAATGTTGAGGATGTTCAGGAAAGTTTTGTTGTTCCTTTTTTTTTAATGATCTAATCATGAGGTATGTCTCACAATTTTGTTTACTAGAGAGATGGAATGAGGAAAAAGAAAACTGAGTCATTGCCGACTTCAAGCTCCATTATAAAAGGCCTAGTTTATGTGAAATATTAAAGTCCTTTTGAGTGGGTACAGACAAAACAAACTAATTTTTTATGACAGGGCCACAGAATATTTCCACAATAAAATATACTTGTATGACATCTTTTCTGATTGGCTCAGTTGGTCTTGGTTTTTTTTTCCAGAGACATACTGTACATCCCTTTGATTGATGCCACTTAATTTCCCAAAGTCAGCAAAAAAAACCTCAACCTGTTTTGTGTGTCATGTTAACACAGCCCCAGCGTATTTACATTGTGCATTTCCTTCTAAAAGAGAACATGATCATGACTCATGCATGTTCCTCAAAGAAGAGGTCGGTATCTTCTAAAGACAATCCAATTTAATTTTATATATACAGTATAAGTACAGTATTTATAATATATATATAATAGTATTTATAACATCTAAATGTACCCTCTGCCTCCACTGGGCTCTGTGCCCATGCATACACAGTATTTAAAGATGATGTAAAATACAGACTGCTGCCATCACACTCACCGTTATCATCCAGTGAGAAGTCATCCTGGGCGTAGCGAAATTTCTCTGGTCCACAGGCGATGAATACGTCATCGTCACCAAAGAAATCTTGAAGGCAGGTTACCTGTGAAGCCAGGAGCAGAAAATTTAAGACCCTAAATAATCTTGCTTTATTGCATTACATCATGTATAAAAAAAAACAACAAATATTTGTGTTTCAGCATATTAATGTTTGCTAACTGGTGACAGCACAGATGAGGACTTTACCTTATATATATAATGAACCACATACTGGACAAATTAAATTATGTCACATTGACACTAGATCAGAGATATGGTACCACAAAATCTAACATACAGAAAGTCTTAAAGAGGGGATGAACGTGTGCACCAAACTTCACAGCAAACCATCAAATGTCTGTTAGATGTTTTACAACATTAAATATAAAATTGAAGCTGCTGACGACACTAAAAGACAAAGTCAGGTTTCTCTTTTAGTGGCTGCAGGTTCTTCCTTCATGAACCATGATCATCTCTATTAAATAATGTTTCAATGCTGACGTAAGTGGTTGAGCTATTGAGATTAATGCTGTTATCCGTGGAGCTATGATCAGACATGCTTTAAATGAAACTGAGCAATCCAAGACTGTGCCTTGTCCAAAGGGGATTATCTGTTAATTTTCATCTGACTGTATGGGTGTTTCATTTTAATTAATCAATAATTTGACATATTGATTAATTACAAATGTCATGCACACAGGTAGTAATTTAGCTAACAGCTTTGCTGAAGAAGTGTGACATGCTCGCATATTTGATGACAGAATTTAAACATCACAATGCTGATTTGTCTTAACAAAAGGCTGAACTCTGGACTTGTCTTAGTGTGGGTCGATCCACTGAATAAAAAGTCTACAATGTGTGCCAGCCAAGCGCTTTAGTTAGCTTCAGGTTTTAGCCGGCTTCCTCTCGGTCTTGCTTGTTATGTTAACATGCCTTTAACCTCAGTGACTGCTTGGAACAAAACACATACAAAGGCACCAAAAACCCAAACAAAGGATAATGTTACACCTTCCCTGTAACATTTAAAAGATTCAACTTCACTCCCCTGGGTCTTTTCTCTCTGTAGCAGCTGTTGACACAATATGTTCTTAGTGGACAAATGTCTGTGGGCCACACCTTCTCCTCTGCCCTCCATTATCTAGACCCTTCAACAAACTCAAGCATGCCTATCAAAGCCTTTCAAGCTAAAAGCCATGCTTGCCTTTTTTTGTTTGTTTGGGAGTTCTTTTTGGAGGTGCAAATGAAATTTGTTAAGAAATGACTCAATTTCTAAAGTGCCTTCAAACTGCGGAAAAAAAATTTGCCTAGATAAAAAATATCACTTTGGTGCATAATTTCTGCGAAAATCACAGTTATTGAATTTCCCCCTCCAAGTGGTCCACAAACCAAGGATATCCCTGACTGAGACGCTTTGTGGTTTCCTTTGTGATACACATCTAAACTATGAGCTACTGGGGTGGGAACCCCCCACCCTAGCAGCTGCTCCCCCGTCCTCCATGATGAGCTAAAAGTGTGTGGTGGTGACTCTCTGGCGAGGCATCTAACAGCTGTACCCTCTCAGTGTCCCGCAAGATTCCCTGGATACAGGCCTGTGGATCTTGCTGAGGTAAAGGGATGGTGCTTTGACTCAAGGGATGAAAATGTAAAAGGTTTTTCATCTGAGGCTGATTGACAAGCTGGAAATGTGTTTTTTTTTCTTTGTGTTTATTATCCAGAGATTGGGTGCATGTTAATTTCATTAAGTTGAAATATGGTGCAGCAACAAGTGCACCTGACTATTAATCATAAGATAGAAGCATTAAGAGAACTTTATCCATGTAAGGCCAGCGGAAGAGGAGATGAGATGGAAATGGGCTCCTGGACAGGAGGATGGAGTACATTTCATGTTTTAATGGCTTTAAGAACCAAGCTAAGGAAACAAAGTGTTTATCTGACAGAATGCTACTTTAATCGGTCTTAAGTCTTGATTTTAGATAATTATGGCGGTCCTCTCTGCAGGTTTCTGATTTGACTGCTCATTTATCTATCTGTCTGCTCACCACCGCAAGACAAGAGTCGACATTCAGACAAAGATGATGAATGAATTTAGATGTTAAAGTTTTGGAAATCTGGATTTTCCAATTTCAAATTAGTTTAGTTTTCACTTTTTGACTTTCCACTGAAACAGAAGCAAAATATCCCATCATTGGTGTTTCCATTCTGACATAAATGCAAAAACCATCCATAGATACATAAAGTTCACTCTAAGATAACCTGGGTTTGATCCCGTCCTCTTTAGGAGTTCACTGAATCTTCTTCACAGTCTCGCCTTGAGGGACCAAGCAGTAAGGCAGCAAGACACAGGAGACTTTGTTTCCCAACACGGGCTTTTTCTTTTAATTTTCCAAAAAGCAAAACAACTAACAAAAGAGTTTGACCAAATGCAGCAGTAAAAGAGGTCAACTAAATATAACCAAACTCTAATAGAACTCAGAAACTGAAGCAAAAGAATGGACACAACAGAACAAACTGACCTCTCAAACAATCAAACAGATGAACTTAATTACTAGTTAAGCCAAACTAAGAATTAACAGAGGGGGAAATAAAATGGCCACTACATACTTAACTGGCCAAAAACTCAATGTAAATCCCCAGATACCCCCCATGACACAGCAGGCTATGGTATAGTCCAATAAGGCTGGCAGCAGCCTGTCATAGCCCTCGGCCACGCCTTTGCTGCACCAGGAAATAGAACTGCAGGTAATTCAAAAGAAAAGAAACAAATGTTAATACAAACATAATTTGAACTGTCATTGTCCAGGCGTAACACTGGAAAATATGAACCGAAATAGTGTACAAAATGATATGTTTAATATTGAGGCTTGTGACTGCAAAATAAAAATGTACTAGTGGTGAGGTGTGGCTATTACCATGTGTGGCTGGCCATCACACTCACTAACCCTGTTCCTAACAGGGATCACTTCAGATCCACAAGACCTGTTTGGTACTGTTACAACAACGCAATTCTCCAACTGGTCGTCTTTGTATCATTAAGTAAAAGCTCATGTGTATCAATAACCCAAACCTGCACGTGAGCAGCCTGTCAATTAATACCATCACCTGTTTTTCCTCTCTCATGGAATGCCTATTATGGATTAATGGTTTGTTCTGGCGTCTGTCTGCCATTGATAGAATAATTGTGGAAACTGACTTGTGGTCAGATGAAATAGAAAATTTCTGAGTCCCTTTGAAACATGGCTGCAGTGAGGAAAATCCAGGCCATCTTGGGAACATGTGGATAAAGGTTAGGATACTTCTCAGTTGATAATGGGTCCGTTTCACAAAGCCGGTTTAGTGGAAAACCTGGGTAAGTTAACCCTGAAATCAGGGAAAACCAGGGCTTTCGGTGTCACAAAGGGAGGTAACTTAACCCAGAGTCAGAGGAGTAAACCTAGCCTGTGTCACGAGGTAAACCTCTAGGTTTGTTACCACAGTAACAGACTCTGAAGCTAGCCTGGTCTGGAGGAGGGGCCGTGTCACAAAGCAGGTGCAGTGGAAACCCAGAGTAAGTTAACCCTGAAATCAGGGTTCTCGGTTTTACAAAGGGGGGTAACTTAACCCAGAGTTAGAGCAGTAACCCTGGCCTGTTTCACGTAGCAAGGTAAAGTGAACCTCTGGGTTTGTTAAGGCAGTAACAGACTCTCTGAACATAACCTGGTCGGGAGCAGGTTTTATTCCACCAACCCAGGGTTTCATTTTGACTCTGCCCCCTTTCACCGCTGCTCGCACGGCTTCATTTCCTGGTTCTGTGAGACGGAGAGTTTTACTGAAGTAAGGTTTAATAAATAACTCCGTATTTTAGAGGTATTTTAGAGGCGAACATGTCATGTCCGTTTGACGTGGCGCCCCTTGATGGAGTTTCCGCATTCATTCACAGAGAATTAAATATATTAAATATGTTTGTATCGCGTTCAGATGTCCCGTCATATCCAGACAGTTCTCTTTATGATCGGTACCGATCATACTGATCGGTAAACACACACACTCCGTTAGCGCTCCGTTCAGTTTTTCATTTTTTATTTGCAAATGGTAATTTTCCTATATAATGTGGGAGATGCTCAGTGTGCCTCGCCTTTAAACTTTTACCCCAGTTTTTCTATTTCCGTGGAGAGAAAACCTACAAAATAATCAAGGAGGAGTTCCACAGGATTGCAGGTGAATGATGTAGAAATCTGAATAATTTGAAAGTATGTTCTCTTAATGATATTGTGCTGCAATCCCAGACATTAATTTCTTTCGGATGTCCCAATGTAATTTGCTGCCATAGATGGTACCCACATTCCCATCAAGGCTCCCTCACATATTGAAGGTGATGATGTGAAGAGGATGTCCATTCACAGCAAATATATGCAGGTACAAGTACATTGACTACTGTTTCTACACGTTAAAGACTGCATCACAGATAAACTAACATCTGTCCAGATCACATGTGATGCAGCAAACTACATTTTCCACCTTTATTTATATAGCGCCTAATCACTTCAGCAGACATTTCAAAGAGCTTTAACAGACAGACACCCAACAGGACCCTCCAGAGCAAGCATAGTATACTGATGTGGAGATGGAGTGGTCTTGATCGGTTCCTGATTCACAGGTGTATGATGAGTCTCACCTGAGCAACAGACTAATGCATTAACTAAAGATTAGCACAATAATTCACTTGTCTCCATTGTTTAATCCACTCTAATGAATCTACTTTCCATCACAGGTGTCTGATGGTTGTTTTCTGGGGGACAGGGGTTACCCATGCCCAACCGGGGCTGCTGACCCCTTACTAACCCAGGCCCCCAACAGAACTTCAAATGGATTCACTGCAGGACGAGAGCCCAGGTTGAGATGACCATAGGCTGCTGAAAGGCCCTTTCCAGTGTCCATGACACCTCAGGATGATTCCTGAGAGGACCTGTGATGCAGTTCTGTTCTTCATAGTAGTATTGCCGCTATCAGAGGAGAACAGCACCCTACCCCACAAACTTAACACCCCGATGATGACCCCGTCCACCTGCCAGCTATCCAGGGTGACAGAGCAGTGACTCCATCTGCCAGAATCATTTCAGAGTCTGTGTAACTCACCATCACCACAGCAATAAAAACATACAATATACATTTCATCTGGTCATCTTTATTACTTACAAATACAAAGTTATTTCTTAGATCATTTTAGTGGTGAACATTCTAATATTCAACATGATTCACTTGTGAACAACACCCACCTCTAACTTTGTATTTGTATGTTCAAATCTGCCCTCCTAATCTGGAGGTCCAAAGAAACCATTTTTTATCTGTTGTCTGTATTTCATAGAAAGCGAATTGGATAAACTTCTCTAACAAACAGCTAGAAATACATGAGGAGGACATCAAAACATACAGTTGCATATGAATGCCACAGAAAGAACCGCTGGTGTTCACTGAGCGTCTATCTGTACATTGGATGTGACGGACTGTCCAGCTTGCTCTGGACTTTCTTTCTTGATGAGAAAGTGTTGATCCTTCAGTGGAGGCTAAATGTCACTCTGTATTGCACCAGAATGTTAGCAATAGGAACAATCGGTAACAGAAAATATTTGAGCACATTTCTTATCTTCAATTTCCTGTTAATTTCTTTTTCTTTTTATCAATTATGTATTATTTGACTAAAAGACACAGAGAATTAAACATGGAATGCCTATAGATGAGAGCACATTTATGTGTGTGACAAGAACATTCTGTTGGCGATAAAACACCTGAAAAGCCGAAAGTACACTTATTATTTACAGTATAATGTCATTATGTTATAATGAGGAAGAGGAGGATCCCTAACGAGATGATGCAGAAGTCTGTCCTGTGTGAACGATGTTTTTAAACTTCGTTCTCAGCTGTTGGCAAGTGCGCTTCTCCTCCACTGGATTGCATCTAAGAAAACAATTTAATAAACTATTATTCAAGCCGTTTACCTCCGTAATTTTATCGTGAGTCCAACGGACTACGTTTAGACGTACTTGAGCAGCAGTCTCAAGTCATCTCTCTCTTCTGTACAGCTGCAACGCTGTTCCTCTTTTCATAACATGTCCTCTAAGTCTTCATACACGTGGATTACAATCTGCACTTCAACTGCGTAAAGTAACGTGGAGCGCGTCTCGTCCGTCGTCATGGTGACTCGTCGAATCAGGACTCCATTGATGATGGCTTTTTAATGTGGCGTCGCGCCTGTTAAACTGCGGGTCAACTTACCCTGGGTTACAAAAACTAACCCCGAGAAGCGCCTTTGAAACCGAAAACCCTGGGTTTCCAAGTTCAGGGTAAAGCAACCCAGAACCACAGGTTGTACTCTGGGGTTGTTAGCCCCGCTTCGTGACGTGGGGCCGTTCAAAAGCAGGTTTAGTGGAAAACCAGGGTGAGTTAACCCTGAAATCAGGGAAAACCAGGACTTTCATTTTCACAAAGGGAGGTAAGTTAACCCAGAGTTAGAGCTGTAACCCTGACCTGTTTCATGACGCGAGGTAAAGTGAACATCTAGGTTTGTTACCGCAGTAACAGACTCTCTGAACATAACCTGGTCGGGAGCAGGTTTCATTTCACAAACCCAGGGTTTCCTCTGACTCTGCCCCCTTTCATCGCCGCTCGTGCGGCTTCCTTTCCTGGTTCTGTGAAACGGGGAGTTTCACCGAAGTAAGGTTTAATAAATAGCTCCGTATTTCAGAGGTAAACATAGCATGTCCGTTTGACGAGGAGCCCCTTGATTGAGTTTCCGCATTAGTTCAGAGATTTTAATTTTTTTTGTATCGCGTTCAGATGTCCTGTCATATCCTGTCGGACAGTTCTTTTTATCAGTTCTCTTTAAAAAGGGATGAGAATCTGTTAATACTTCAGTAGCGGATAAATGTCACACTCTGTATTCCACCAGAATGTGAAGCAATGGGAAGAGAACAATCAGTAACATAAAATATTAGCCCACCTTTGTTTTCTTCAACTTCTTGTTAATTTCTTTCTTTTTTTTTAATCAATATTAACTCCTGTGTGTATCATGTCACTACAACAGACAGAAAATAAAACCTGGAATACCTTAAAGCGGTTATAAGCAGTGCAATGCCACGGCCACTGTTGTATGAACTAAAGCAGTTTTGGCTATTACTGTATCACAAGAGCTACATGTCAGCTCTTGATTTCAGTTCTTAGATAATATAGGTGTACGCAATGGGGTGAATTTCCTTCTCAACTGTTTTTGTAACGTGCATATGCCGATTTACTGTTTTATCTATACAACAATAAAACGTTTTAATGTATTTCATTATTTAACAGAGCCTGATATAGATGAGAGCGCATTTATGTGCGTGAAAAGAGCGTTATGTTGGCCATGACACAACTGAACAGTCAAACGTCCTCTTAATACTTACTGTACAATATCAAACATAATGAGGATGAGGAGGTTCCATAACGAGATGATGAAGTCTGACCTGTGTGAATGATGTTTTTATTTTCATTCTCAGCTGCTGACGTGCCCTTCTCCCCCCACTGAATTGCACCTAAATAAAATAAATTAATAAACTATTCTTGAAGCCGTTTACTTCCGTATTTTTACCATGAGTGCAACGGACTTAGAACTTACGCAACAACTTGAGCAGCAATTCACTCCCACGACATGTCACTCTTCTTTGCAGCTGCAACGCTGTTCTCTTTCTTCTGAAAATGTCCTCAAAGTCTTTCTATTCATAAATTAAAATCTGTACTCTGACTGACGCTTCCGTAAAGCGTTGCAGTGTGCGTCTCGTCCGTCGTCATGGTGAATCGATGAATCAGGGCGCCATTGATGATGGCTTTTTTTCAAGTTGTTGTGTCTGTTAAACTGCGGGTCAATTTACTCTGGGTTAGACAAACTAACCCCGAACCGCGTTTGTGAAACCGAAATCCCTGGTTTTTCCAAGTTCAAGGTAAAGCAACCCAGAACCACAGGTTTGCCTCAGGGTAGGTTAACCCTGCCTTCGTGAAATAGGCCCAATGTCAGTTCTTTGTCAACAAGATACACCTGGCAACAATCACGGAGATGCTGGCATTCAGCTTCAAGATAACAGGAAGCCCCATCAAATTTACATAATGCATATGCATCAGAACACATACTGATCTGCACATCAGCATAAAGGATTTATATTTACTTATTTGGTTTTTTTTTAGATATTTGTGTGGGGATTTTGTAAAAAAGAAAAAAGACAAGAAACTGTGCCCACCACCCCTTCCATACTGTGCCCACCACCCCTTTTTGTCCCATCAAGATCTTGTCTAATCTCTGCCTGACCAGCTGTCAGGACCAAATAATGCACCCAAACCAGCAACATCAAGAGAAGCCACACATACATCTACCTACTACAATTATTTAGAGTTCCTTTAGACACAGCCCAGCCACTGTTAGGGCACTGAGTGGACCTATAATGTAAATTCTTCAAATCATTCCTCTCAATGAAAAGACTGATTTAAATCTTTCTTCAATGAAAAAGAAAACTGGAACTGAGATGTTTGTGTTGGTTGTGATATAAATGATATTGAAGTTAAACAAGTTGATTGCAGTTTATGGCCAGCATCATATTTCCAAGTCTCAAAGGTATTTCAGATAATGGCATCCCAACAACGCCATTGCTATGTTATCACCCTTTACACCACAAGTTCAGCACAAGCACAAACCAAAAATAAAACACAAACCCTTCATCCATCATACTTTCTTTTGGGAAATGTGACCAACCAATGTTTGATGTCTAATCTGTGGGATGATTCATATTCTGTGTAACTGAATCTCCTTAAATCAAATTAAACTATGAAACAATGTGTGGTCTGCAGTGATTCAACATCGTTGTTGGTGAGCGATGAACAGCTTGTGTATGAAGCAGCAGTAAACATCTTCAAAAAAAGCTCCTGCATCCTTTGTATTCACTCAGCAGCTGCTTGTCTTGGCTGCAGCGCATCCTTTCAGCTACATAGTCAGAGCCATTGGTCCATCTTTTGTCTATTTCTGACTCGGTGCAGCCACGCTAATTGATCACTGTGCAAAAGTAAAATTATTCAATTCCATTTTGATTCATGATCTAAGTGGCCCATCCAATCAGTGCTTATCTAACAAATAAAGGATTATTCAGCATCCGCATTAATGCAATAGCAAACGGCCAGTCAGAATCAAATCCAGCTGATTACACCAATCTACTGTGCTCCTGCAGATAGCATAGAGGAGGAATCTCAGATAAGTTTAAAAGGGTTTTGTTCTGCACTCAGAAAAAAGTGACTAAATATTGAAATTTTGATGTTTTCTATTTCACATCTAGTGTATTTCTATTTTAGCAGACTTTGAATCTGAGAAGTGTTGAATGTAGAGCGGAAAGGGGAAGGTACAAAGCAAACTAAACACGTTAAATTATGTCTTCTCTGGATAAGAGAGAAAATGTAAGAAAGATACTCACTTTACAACTCGCACACTGTTCCTTTCATTGCAGGAAAAAATATCAACAAAGATTCTCACAGGCAATTAAAACTTCTAAAAAAGACTATATCTTCACCGTCACAGAAGACAGTTTCCCTTTATAGCAACAGCTCAGTTGATGGATCTATTAGCATATATAATACATAATATTTTGAGTGTTTCCTGCTGTATCAATGATCTCTGTAGCAAGCTGCCTTTCTGACCTCTCTGTGAACTTATTGTGTGGTGTCTGGATGCTACTGTAGGTTCTCAAAATGCATTTGGAGTAAAGATGAACCACTTAGCTCCCAATATCTGCAGTTATTGGGAGCAGTTGGTGCACAATATTGTTTTAACCCCGGCTCTTTCTGACCCGGAGGAAACAGGCTTTTCATTTGGCTGACTGATGTGGCCTTAGTGTTATTAAATTGTGTTTCCTACTCTTCCCCTCAGGCCATCCCCACTTGTTGATGTGGTGCTGGTGCAGCAAGGTTGTGATGGGATTCTAATCTCACGTGCCTCAAATGCGGCTGCAATGAGCAGTGTTGAAGGGTAAATGACAGAGAGGAAGCGGGTAAGATCGACTGTAAAGAGCAGACTCAGCTTATAACAGCCATTGTCACCAAATGAATCCATCATGGTGGAGCTTATTGCCATGACAACTGCTTCAGCAACATGGCAAAGAACAGGCGGCCTGCAGGAGCACTGATAACCAAGGGAAAGCAGTCTTTTCTTCCCTAATACAGGAAGAATATCACGCATAAAAAAGCTATGAACTGCTGCATGTACTGAATTTCTGATATGTGAATAATTTCCACAAATTATTAATTTTAAAGCAAACGGTAATCTTTTGTTCTGACAATAACAGTGTGACCTTGTGCACAAATTGTTCATTCTGTAGCTCTTTGCTACAGAATGAATAAATAAAGAACTTTATCCTTAACCTTAAACCTCAATTCCAAACCAGGTGACAACAATTTCCCAACATCCATTTGCAATGCAGCCTGGAAAAAGAAAATGCATAAGAATATTTAGATTTGGTATCTGTTAGATAAAAAACCTTTCCATTGTGCAATTATGACAAAAGTGCAGTGTCGACATGACACCTTAAAAAGAAATTAATATAAAATGGCTGCAAGCAATTACATAAAATGCCTTTAGTTTTTTTGTAATCTTTAGAAACAATAAGGATGAATTTATGATGTGAAATAATTATTACCTGTCAGCAAACCTAAAATGATGCTAATTTGCTCCAAGAATGGAGCATCCAGCGACCCCACCCTTCTTCATTGAAGGGAAAAGCACCACCAGCTTTTGAGGAGAAAATGGGTGCGATTTTGTTCACAATGGTGACAAAGACAGGAGGGCAGGCAGTTATCAGAGTCTGCACAGCTCTGAGGAAAAGAGCAGAATCAAGACTACAAAGTAGGCATTTTCAAAAAACCGTTCCTCAACCTGATTGCCGATTCATTACAAACTAATCATTGAAATCCATGTATTTCAATTCCAGTTAGCGTCAATTATGATTTTTCATATAGTGAAAATTCTGACAAGCAATTTTAATCTACAGGCTTGCATTGATAGTAAACTCCTACACCCACGACAGGATGTGGTATCTGACAGACCAGTCCACACCAGCTGCGCTCTCGTTGTGCCGTGGATGTGGTCTCCTAGCAACCAGTCCCAGCAGCTATCGCAATGCAATGGGAAGAGCAGGATCAGTGCCACTCAGAGAGGGGCGGGCACTGCATCAGTATTGCCTCTTCCATATCACCTCCACCACAGAGCAGCTGCAGTGTGCTTTTACACACAAAGACACTGTAATGGTGCGTTTCTTTGCTTTGCAATCCAACTGGGAGTACCTGGCATGATCGAATGATGATCAATGGAAACTAATTATGAAATAAATAATTTATGTCTGCAATGATGGAAGCAGAATCAATTTGTTCAGACTGGAATAGCTCCCATGCGGTGGTTATTAAAGAAATCACCAAAAAATGACAAAGTAAGACAGGGGCAGAGACAAAAATATAAACATATTTCACGAGCCGATGATAATTTAGACACATACCAAGGAGAACCAGTACAAGACCTGGGGCAGCCAGAGCGCATCCCGGGGAGAGACCATTAGAATCAAACACTCCCATCTATTTCACCTTCCAACCTCCAAAGCATGTGTGATTCAGGCTTTTTAAAAAAAAAGGTAGTGCAGCAAATAAAAGGAGCTCAGAGAAGTACAATTGGCGACTCACCTGCAGAGAATTATACGAGAAGCAGGTTCCAACTGGCACACTAGCAAACATTAAACCATATCAAAGAGAAGACAGAAGAACAGATGTCTGCTAACATTTCCACATGTCTCACACTTGCTCCACAACCCTGCTTCTGTTAATTAACTGTGATTCAAAATAGTGTGGAAGCAGGTATTTCATCTGTGTTGTGAAAAAGAGCAGCGATGGCAGTGAGATCTAGCATTATCAAGACAAAAGATCAGCATCAGGTTTATCTGCAAGCTACATTTTAATCACGGCTGCTGAGGATCCGGATGTCTCACCCCAATCTATATCCAGACTCTTCTTCTTACTCAAATTTAATTTATTACTTCATATAATGGTGCATATTAGATATAAATAATAATGCTGACATTCTGTCTAACAGACCTCCTTACAGTCATCAAGGTGAGTGATCTTATACCTTCATTCTTCCAGTAAGGTATAATTTAAAAAAACCACTTCCTGAGCAGCAGCTAGCCTTTACCAAAATGTTACTTTTAGCCACAGGTAAAAGGCCCCTCCGTACTTCAATTTGTGTGGTCCAGCTGAATTTGCATCTGTGTCAAATTTTCATCCTACTAAATGTGTAGAAAGAATTATGTTCATCTTCCTGGTTTTCAAGATGTTAGATTATGTTAGATCATGACTTCTGCTGATGTATAGAACTGATGCCAATTTCATGTGACTGTTCCTAAGACAAGTAGGAAATGGATTTTCTAACAATGTTTTTGATTTTATTTAAAAAAATTATCTAAGTGCTCTCACATATACAAAATCTGCAGCTTGACTTGCATTATTTATTTTATACTTTATACAGAAACAAATTAGGGACTAGCAATCAAACAAACCTCAGAAAATTATAGTTAGTTTCACATGTTGGTTTTGTTGATCCATAATCATAGAATAATGATTGGAACAAAACAATCAAACACAATACAGGGTTAAAAGATGGCAAACAAAGGCCATTGGAAAGGATTTTATTGACCTGAACCACACGACAGGAGAGTATGTTACCGCCAACCGAAAATCAGAATAAAGGCCAGAGAATGAAGGACATTGTGTGCACGGGTTTTTGTCATTAATGTTCAGGGTTTTCATGAACCTGTTGTGTCATTGCCAACTGAAGGAAGAAGTGGACAGCGACAAATAACGTTGTTCACAAGCCTGCTTTTGCTTTGATCCTGATTCCTGCATGGGTGGATGTATGAGTGATGAACCGTCCTTGCTGCAAATTTTTCTATTTTACAGCTTCAAACTTATTTTTTCCAGTTCTTCAATTAAATAAACACTGACATCATAAACCATAAAGGCCCTGGTACTTTTAAAAGTTTCCATATGCATATAATCACCTAATAAACCTAAGATCTTTACCTGAGACATGTCTTGACAGCGTTTAGAATTACGACCTACCTGCTTGCCGTCAAGCGTGTAGATCCTCTTCACGACACCACTTTCGAGTTTAATGGCCTCTGTGATGTCGGTGAGCACCTGCTCAAAGGAGTGTGCCGTCTTCTTATTGAGTAGGACGCGAACAGCTTTGCGTGGCTTAACACCACTCCGCATCACCGTCACTAGCTTGGGTCGAACAAAATCCTTGCCCTCTTTGGGTTCGATGGCAGCCCTGGCAGCTAAGGACTGCATGTTCTTCTGGCTCGCTGAGGCCTTGACGTTCACAGACCAGTTGGGATTGACATTCTTTGTGTAGTCGACCCTCTTGAAGAAGTTTTCTGATGCACAGACATAGCTATCACCTGCGATAGGAAAACAATTGGATTAGCGGGTCGCAACATGTTGTTGAGTCAGTCAATTTTGACACCTGAGAATCCCACAGGCATTCACTCAGACATTTGAACTTCAAATGTGTTATCATCCTGAGTTTCACTTCACATCAATCTAATTTAGCAGCACCACAAAATAAAACCATTTTACGTTACTGAGTTGATCAGCAGACATTGATCGTGGTGTCGGTTTGCAAGAGTCTTGAAGATCAAAACTGCTTTGAGTAACCAGACCGATTCCGGATATACCTGTTGCTGTTTGTCACCAGCATTATATTTGATCCCTCAATCACCAAAACCAAAAGCTATTCATTCCATTCATATCAAGGAAAAGGCAGGAGTCCAACGGACCAATATCTAATAATGCTGCAGCTACATTATCTGTTTGTTTATACTCCAATGAAATTCATGAGAAATTTTAATTGTTTTTGCAATTTGGAAATCAATTGTCCATTTAAAGTAACGTAAAAAATCCTCAAGGGAAGAAATAAACAAACAGTTTAATGTTAATGTATGTTAGACTTCTTTATTACACTATAATCCTGTATTGGCCTGGTTGTGATGGGGAAAAAAGAACTTTAAATCTCTCTCATAAGACGACAAACACAGTTCAGGCCAGTAATACCTGGTTCACACACTGAGAGCAAAACAGCAGAGACACATCTTCACTTATTAAAGATTCATTATGTTTTCATTTTAAAGGAAGTATCCCTGGTTGGCTAGACTATATTATAAGAAACATCTTTCAAGATGAAGCCCAGTAAAAGTGATAGACTTCCTGTTTGGTAATAATGGAGGACGTACAACTACAGAACTCAGACACTATTTTAACAGGGATGTCAGGTAATTCTAATACCACATTGTTCAAACTATCTCTCAGTTCCCCCATTTTCATTGTAATTTTTCTACATACAGTCTTTAAAGGATGTTTTCCTGCTCTCGCTCAGACAGGGAAAGAGGCTGGGTCAAGGCAAAATGCAGAAAATGGGGGAGAGAGAATTCTGACAAAAACGAAATCCAGAAGGCAACAATTAGACCAAAAGCAGACAAATTATGCCAAAGACAAAAGTTACAGAACATGATTACATAGTACTGAGGAAATAGCATAATCATGTCCCACAAGAGGACATAATTAATTAACTGTAACACTAACCCTAACCCCTGCCTCCCGCTACCCAAAATGCTGTTGCCACCTCTTCACTGCAGTCGCCACACACATGTAAAGAACCATACACAATCCCATCACAACTCAACGGTTCAAAAAGCAGAGACACATGTCTCTTTTCCAACATATTAAGCTGTATTTTATCTTCATGTTCATCTATTTCATTCTGGACCAGTGTTTTAACTTAGGTCATATAACTGGGTCTCCCTTTGTGGTTCTTGAGAAACACTCGGTTGACGGTTGATGGTTAAAAACATTGACCCTGTTCACTTCCTGTATGAAAGCCCTCACCAACCGTCTCCGGCAGCTCAATGAGTAGATGAATCATGTCTGGTGGCAAGCAAAGACTTCATACATGTACCAAAAAAAGGATTCCAAATCATCTCAGGCAACTTGTATGACACAAGATTTAAAAAAAAAAAAATTCTGATCAGTGTTATGATGCCAAATCATGACCATGGCTGCTCGTGGAGATGTTCATCATCTGCACTGCTCCAGCTAAATGATCCATAAGACTGTGAGATGCAATTTTTTCAAAGAACCAGAAAATATAAAATAAAAAAAGGAGGCATTTGATAGCATTTTCTAACCAGTGTTACACAGGAAGCTAGTCCAAGACCTTTGGAAGCAAGAACCAGTCAATGCAATTTAATACCAGGTTTTGTGTTTGTGTTGAGTTAGGCTTTTTCTTTAAACACAGAAAAACCAAAGAAACCTTACACATTTTTCTTTAATTTATTTATTTTTCAGTAAAACTTGGAGTCCAAAAATACACAATTCTCAAACAGTTTAGAAAATATACCATGCCACATATCTAAAGTAACCCTTCAGATTAGGAGTAGGCACATCGAGATTACAGGAGTCTAGACTGAAAAGATAAGACGTCTAATCTCAGAACGGGAGATGTTATGCCTCTAAATCTTCTCACACAAAAAATGAGGGCATCTTTGACATTATGGCCTATGATGTCTAACTTTGATCTCAGTACAGCGACATTACAAGGAAACAGATGCAAAAAGATGCATAAAATTACATATATAAGTGCTTGATGTGTACTGCTACTGTAAACAGGCTTACCTTCCTCAAGTTCATCTAAGGCTGAGATCTTGCGTGAGCCATCAATGGTGAAGATGAAGCGCACACCCTGTGGTAAATTGATGTGATCGGAAAGCGAACGCGTGAGATCAGCCAGAAGTGCATCAAAGGTGCGAAACCTGTCGTTGGCCACAGCGTACACGATACCCTTGAAGTAGCGGTCTCCGTTGCGGTAGAAGCGCACCTTTTTGGCTTTCTTCTCATTGGTGAGGGCTTGCAGAGTGCGTGTGCGGTAGAAACTGCAGTGGGCACTGTGGGTTGGACTGGGAAGTCCATTAGTACGCCCGGCCCGCGGGGTACGGGATGTCTTGTCCCGCTCATCAAAATGTCCAAAATCTAGCTCCATGATGGCTGAAAGTTGTGACGGATGTGTGATGGTTGATCAAATCTGGAGAGTCTGGAACAGAAGGAGACAGAAGGCATCATCTGTAACATGATAACGACAATATTGATGTTACAATGATTTGACTTGTGTCAAATCATTGTACCTGAAAACCAGTTATAAAAGACACGGATGACAAATTTAGAGGCGAACCAATGATAATACTGTATATTATATGTAAGGATCATTAGGCTCATTTTATTCCAATGAGTCACCAAATATATGCTCTTCTTCCCATCCAAGATGACCACTAGATGACTATTAGATGTCTAGCAGTCGTCTAACACAAAAACAGATGTTTTGTTTTGCTAAACAAAACATCTACAGTACTTCTTTTAATAAAGACAGTGATAATTCTCACTTATGTTTTAAAAGTAGAGGTGAAACATTTGAGAAGTTCATTCTACAAATTTGCAACTATGATAATGGCCGCATAAAGGAGCGTAAGGAACAATAAATGAGCTGACTGATGTTAAAAATACCAGTTGTTAATATTCAAGCATAACAGTCTCTCTCTCTCTCTCTCTCTCTCTCTCTCTCTCTCTCTCCCTCTCTCTCTCCCTCCCTCTCTCTCTCTCCCTCTCTCTCCCTCCCTCCCTCCCTCCCTCCCTCCGAGCTTTGCTTCAAACTACATCTCAAAGCTTTCGCTCCTGCTCTTTGTTTCTGTATGCTCTTGAGGTCATCATCACTTCTCTCTTCTATATGTAAATTCAGGCCACGTAAAATAACTCTTCTGCTAAAGTAAGTCCATGAAGGTCAGCACAGTGCTTTGCACATGCATGCTGCTACGAAGGATAATATTCAGGGATTTGAATAGCTGACTGTGCAGCAGTAAGTTAAAGTAACATCTTGTGTTACATATGGAATAAATTTAACTATTTCAATTATGTTTGTGTAATTTGGGCACAGCAAACATCCAATAAATAGTATATTTTGCCAAGACTTAAAACAGTGGGGACTGGATAATTTAGCTTCAGACTGTGTGCACACTGTAGTGTGTGTACTGTGTGTAACATGTCTGTTTCTTCTGCATTCTACATAAAGGGTCTTTTTAAGTAGATAAGGACTTCCAGCAGCTACAGTATGTTTAAACAGTATCCGTGCTTTTCTATGGAGAATTCAGGTTTGATCATGTTGAGATTATCTTAGAAGCTTAGTTGAAAGAAAATTAACTTTTTCCCTGGATTCTTTGAGATTTGAAAGATACAGGACATATTCTTCCTGCTTCCTGGAAATGAAGCAAATCTCTTCAGCCAATAATCAAATAGGCATGGATACAAGATAGACTGATTAGACTGGGACCTTTTTCTGTTTTAACACCATTTTTTTCCTTTTTTTTCTTCTTTTTTTCCCCTTCCTCTAACATGCCAATAAAACCTATAACTTCCATACCGGATCGGTCATACCCGGGTTAATGACGACCGCCATCGGTGCTGTTGACCTACAGGGTGCCGGTGGAAATTGGACTACTGATAAGTTAAGATAAGCCTTTATTGTCCCACAATGGGGAAATTTGTGAAATTTGTGATGGTCAAAGAAGGAGAGGAGGAAAGTGTGTTCCTAGGAAGAGAGAGATGAGGAACGCCAAGAGTATAGGACTGAGAGTGGGGATGATGATTGTTGGAACTATGACAGAAAAGGTAGACAGTTGGTTGACATGATGCAGAGGAGGAAGGTAGACATACTGTGTGTCCAGGAGACCAGATAGAAAGGTAGCAAGGCTCGAAGTTTAGGAGCAGGATTCAAGTTATTCTATCATGGTGTGGATAGGAAGAGAAATGGAGTAGGAGTTGTCTTGAAGGAGGAGTTTGTTAGAAATGTCCCAGAGGTAAAAAGAGTGTCAGATAGAGTGATGAGTCTGAAGCTAGAAATCAAAGGTGTGATGTTCAATGTTGTTAGTGGCTATGCTCCACAGGTATGATGTGAGCTGAAGGAGAAGGAGACATGGCTGGATTTTGATGAAGTGATGCAGAGCATACCAAGAAGTGAAAGAGTTGTCATTGGTGCAGACTTCAATGGACATGTTGGTGCAGGAAACAGAGGTGATGATGAGATGATGGGCAGGTTTGGTATCCAGGAGAGGAATGCAGAAGGACAGATGATAGTTGACTTTGCAAAAAGGATGGAAACGGCTATAGCGAATACTTTCCTCCAGAAGAGGCAGGAACATAGGGTGACCTATTAGAGTGGAGGTAGGAGCACACAGGTAGACTACATCTTGTATAGACGGTGTAACCTGAAGGAGATCAGTGACTGCAAAGTAGTGGTAGGTTAGAGTGTAGCCAAACAGCATAGGATGGTGCTGCGTAGGATGGCTCTGGTGGTGAGGAAGATGACGAGTGTAAAGGCAGAGCAGAGAACAAAATGATGGATGTTGAAAAAGGAAGACTGTTGCGTGACTTTTAGGAAGGAGTTAAGACAGGCTCTGGGTGGTCAGGAGGTGCTTCCACATGACTGGACAACAACAGCTAATGTAATCAGGGAGAAAGGTAGGAGAGTACTTGGTGTGTCATCTAGAAGGAAAGTAGATAAGGAGACTTGGTGGTGGAATGAAGAGGTACAGGGGTGTATACAGAGAAAGAGGTTAGCTAAGAAGAAGTGGGGCACTGAGAGGACTGAGGAGAGTAGACAGGAATACAGGGGGATACAGCGTAAGGTGAAAGTAGAGGTAGCAAAGGCCAAATAAGGGCTTTTGATGACTTTTATGCAATGTTGGACAGTAAGGAGGATGAGACTGATCAATACAGGTAAGCAAGACAGAGAGATAGAGATGGGAAGGACGTGCAGCAGGTTACGGCAATTGACAGGTGCCAGTAGTGTGATGGGAAGACGGAAAAAGTACTTTGAAGAGTTGATGAAGGAGGAAAATGAGAGAGAACAAAGACTATAAGAGGTGGATGTTGTGGACCAGAAAGTAGCAAAGATTAGTCAGGATGAAGTGAGGAGGCCATTGACGAGAATGAAGATTGGAAAGGCAGTCGGTCGTGTGGAGGTATGCAAGTGTCTAGGAGAGGTGGCAGTTTCTGACTGGGTTGTTCAACAGGATCTGAGATAGTGACGAGATGCCTGAGGAATGGAGGAGAAGTATGCATGGTTTCTTGCCAAGACAAAGTACTAGAGATGCAGGTATTTGCTTTGAGGATGTTGATAGAGAAGTACAGAGAAGGCCAGAGGGAGCTGCATTGTGTTTTTTGTAGATCTGGGGAAAGCCTATGACAGGGTGCCCAGAGAGGAACTGTGGTATTGTATGAGGAAGTCTGGAGTGGCAGAGAAGTATGTTAGAGCGGTGCAGGACATGTATGAGGACTGTAAGACAGTGGTGAGGTGTGCTGTAGGTGTGACAGAGGAGTTCAAGGTGGAGGTGGGACTGCATCACGGATCAGCTCTGAGCCCCTTCTTGTTCGCTATGGTGATGGACAAGCTGACCGATGAGGTTAGACAGGAATCTCCATGTACTATGATTTTTGCAGATGACATTGCGACCTGTAGTGAAAACAGGGAAGAGGTGGAGGAGAAGCTAGATAGGTGGAGGTTTGTCCTGGAAAGGAGAGGAATGAAGGTAAGCCACAGTAAGACAGAGTACATGTGTGTGAATGAGAGAGACCCAAGTGGAAGAGTGAGGTTACAGGGAGAAGAGATCAAGAAGGTGGAGGATTTTAAGTACTTAGGGTCAACAGTCCCGAGAAATGGAGAGTGTGGAAAAGAGGTGAAAAAAGCATGTAAAGGCAGGATGGAACGGGTGGAGAAAAGTGCCAGGTGCGATGTTTGAATGAAGAGTTTCAGCTAAAATAAAAGGAAAGGTGTACAAAACTGTGGTGAGACCAGCAATGTTGTTTGGTCTAGAGATAGTGTCACTGAGGAAAAGACAGGAGACAGAGCTGGAGGTAGCAGAGATGAAGATGCTGAGGTTCTCTTTGGGAGTGACCAAGAAGGATAGGATCAGGAATAAGTACATCAGAGGGACAGCACACGTTAGAGGTTTTGGGGATAAAGTCAGAGAGGCCAGACTGCGATGGTTTGGACAAGTCCAGAGGAGAGATAGTGAATATATTGGTAGAACGATGCTGAGTTTTGAACTGCCAGGCAGGAGGCCTAGAGGAAGACCAAAGAGGAGGTTTATGGATGTAATGAAAGAGGACATGAAGGTAGTTGGTGTGAGAGAAGACGATGCAGAAGAAGGGTTAGATAGAGGCAACTGATTCACTATGGCAATCCCTGAAGGGTAAAGGAAAAGAAGAACAGAATTTTTTTCCACCTTGTCAACTGAGACCAATTTAATACTCAAAAACCATTAAAACTCATTGAATGGTATCTTAAGTGTGACATATACTTGTTTGTGTATATCTCCAATTCAAACTAACCTTCAGGGCTTCTCCTAATGAGAGGTCCTTGTAAATCATTAATTATCATAACTTTGAGAGGAACTGTAGTCAGGCTACTCAGAATACATCATTACATCACATTGTCTCCATGTGCAATAGTGTCGTGGTGTTCAATGAGGTCAGACTTCTAAAGGACCTAAATATTGTGTAAGCTAAGACATTTCCCTTTTGCCTCATGTGTTTGAACTGTTTTTCCAGACATATGTATAGCTTCACATCTGAAGATAATCATGATAATCAGTTGTTTCAGACATTTCTTCTGCAGAAAGACACAGATTCCATTCTATTCAATTCTATTCTATCCTATTCTGTATTTTAGCTCAGTGTAAGCATGGATATGTGGTCATACAAAATGAGACCATAGAAGACGTCTGTTACTCTTACATTTTTCTGATATTCTTTTTTATTGTGACTGAGGAAATTCAATGAAGATTAATACTGTCTTTAAACATCACAATCTAGTGAGACTACGATACTGACCTTAAAGAACAATCCATTTAGATTTCTAGTCAACATCAACCCATAGTTCCTACGTCACCCTTTTCTTTTTCATTTGTTCATGAAGCCTTTAACCCTTTACAGTTCCTCGTTAACCTCAGTGGTGTAAAGCCCTGCATAATGCATCGGCACCATGCAGACGACCCCAAGAGTAGACATACTTTATGAGATAGAGTGCGTGCTGCCACTACTCATCCATGTGGCCAGGCCCTTCAGTCCACTGCTGGCGTTTTATGACAGAATTGATGGGGGGTGCGGGGTGGGGGTGAGGGGGGTGTTCTTTGGGCCCTCCTCAGCTGATAAAGGCCAGGTTTTAGCCCATCTGGCACGCTTATGAGCAGAACTAGCAGTGACCCTTCCCCAGAAGAGCAGCGAATAGGACAGTCCATTGTCTCGGACAGGATGCCTGCTTTCGGAGTGACATCATTGTCACGGCTCCTCCTGGAGGGGCAGCCGACTCCTTCTCCAGTGTGACTCAAAAAAAAAAAACCTATTAAAGCTTCTCACTATTAAAATATAGCAGTCAGTTATGCGTCCTGATGATTATTATCTCTTCACTGTAAACTAAGGAGCTAACGGCTTCTCAAAAACTGAACGAAACCACCAACGCAACCAGCATCTCTCAAATTAAAGTAGCATTACAACTAGCACTGCACTAACATAATGAAGAATCACTGGTTCTGTGTTCCTGTCTGAACCACCCACACAGCACACTGATGACTACACACTTCTAACAAACCAAGCAGCACATTGTGACCCGAGCCATCCTCCTCAGAGCTGATCCAGGTACAGCAAACATCCACAAACACGCAAGTACTTTAAAATCTCAATCACAAAAGAGGAAAAAGAAGTTTCATCACACGACTCTCCTCATGTATGATGGATGAGTGGGGCCATGAGGGTCTGATCAGCAAAGGTCTTATTCTTTAGGAGGAAGGGTTGGTTGCGCTGAAACCTACTCACGCGCCACCTGTTTAAACACATATTTAAATCTAAACACGCACAGAAACGCATCCAGGCATCTGAATTTCCAAAACAGGAACACTTTTAATCCTCTCCTCTCATCAATTAAGTCTGCGGATGATCCCACTCGTTAGAAGACTCACCTGCGTCGCAGATCACGGAGTGGAGTGTGTGTGAGCGTGGTGTGTGTGCGTGTGTGTATGTGGACGTGAGAGTCGATGCTGCAGGATACCGGCAAGCCGCCTCTCCCTCTGTCTTTGTCTGCTTCAGCCGAGCCGCTGCCTGCCTCCGTGGAGGAACCACTGGGTCCTAAAGCCAACGAGCGCCCGGACCCGCCCAATGCGCCCTGGGCTGGAGATGACATCAGAGGGGCAACATATGAAACTGCACTGACATTAGGCGATGAGGTTTAGATATCTAATTATATGTGCGTTTAATTTCTGTCAGAAAAAAATCTGATCTTGGATTCTTCCTTTCAGTTCCTGATGGGCTCTTATCAATTTTTTTTTATCGCGTGCACGTCACCAATTGCCAGCCTGGTGGAGATCTTTCTTCAAAGTATACAGATATCCTTTCCTGGAAATTCATATTTATGATTTGGAATCAAGATATGTTGAAATGTCATCCATTAATCCAATGCGGTTTTGGGTCAAGACAGTTGATTGATTAACCAATCTCTTGAACAAATTATAATGCATCAATTATATTACACAAATTCAGGTATAAATGATTGATGATGTTCCATCACTTGGATTAGTTGGATCCTGGGAGTTTAAACAATTGGTTGGACGGTCACACTCCCCAGTCACGGTGTTGCCACCAATATGTACAGTGCCTCGCAAGAGTATTGGCCCCCAGGAACTTTTTGACATTTTGCTACAAATATTTTTCAAGAAACAACAACATGTGAGACACAATCGTGAAGTGGAACCAAATTTATTCAACATTTTATATTGTGTTTACAGATCAAAAACTGAAATGTAGGATGTACAAAAGTATTGGCCCCCTGTTCTCTCAGCTCAGCTAACCGACTCCAGAAGTTCCCTGATGACTTCTGAATGATCCAATGTTGACCTAAATGACTAACAATGACAAACAGAGTGCACCTATGTATCATTTGGTCTCAGTGTAAATGCTCCTGCTGGTCTCAGACGTCTGTAAAAGGAACACCCGAGAACAAACAGCATCATGAAAACCAAAGATCACACCAGGCAGGTCCGAGATAAAGTTGTGGAAATATTCAAAGCAGGAATGGGATACAAGAAGATTTCAGAATATATAAACTTCTCCCGGAGCACTGTGCAAGCAATAATATCAAAATGGAGAGAGCATAAAACTACTGCAAACCTACCAAGACCTGGCCGTCCCTCTAAACTTTCAGCCCAAACAAGAAGGAAACAAAGCAGAGAAGCAACCAAGAGGCCCATGATCACGCTGGATGACCCGCAGACATAAACAGCTGAGGTGGGACAGTCTGTCCATAAGACAACTATTAGTCGTACTCTGCATAAATCTGGCCTTTATGGAAGAGTGGCAGGAGAAAGCCATTTCTGAAAGGAGACCATAAAAAGGCCCGTTTGGACTTTGAAAGAAGCCACATGGGACACAGATGACATGAGGAACAAGGTACTCTGGTCAGATCAGACCAAAATTTAACTTTTTGGGCTGAATGCGAAATGTTACGTTTGGCTTAAGAGTAACACTGCACATCACCCTGAAAACACCATCCCCATCAAATATGATGGTGGCAGCATCATGCTCTGGGGTTGCTTTTCTTCAGCAGGGACTGAGAAGATCGTTAGAGTTGATGGGAACATGGATGGAGCCAAATACAGGGCGATTCTGGCAGAAAATCTGTTGGAGTCCGCAAAAGACCTGAGGATGGGGTGGAGGTTCACCGTCGAAAAGGACAATAATCCTAAACATAAATTCAAATCTACAATGAAATGGTTTAAAACTAACCATATAAAGGTGTTAGAATGGCCAAGCAAAAGTCCAGATCTCAATCCAATAGAGCATCAGTGGAAAGATCTGAAAATTGCTGTGGACAAATGATCTCAATCCAACATTAAAGAACTTGGAGCTGTTTGGTAAGGAGGAATGGGCAGATATTTTTGTCCCAAGATGTGCAAAATTTATAGAAACATACCCAAAAAGGCTTGCAGCTGTGATTGCAGCAGAAGGAGGTTGTACAAAGTATTAACTCAAAGGGGGCCAATACTTTTGCACGTCCTACTTTTCAGTTTTTTATTTGTAAAAACAATATAAAATGTTGAATAAATTTGGTTCCACTTCACGACTGTGTCTCACCTGTTTTTTATTCTTGAAAAATATTTTCAGTTTTTTATCTTTAAGTTTAAAACCTGAAATGTAGCAAAATGTCAGAAAGTTCTTGGGGGGACAATACTTTTGCAAGGCACTGTAGCTCAGATGATGGAGATAATGGAGTCATAGGGATTTATGTAAGACGAAGCTAAGAAGTTCAATCAAAATGAAAACTGGATTCATCGTTATGGAAGATCCAAATAACAGAGCTTCATCCTTGTGTACTCTGGAAACAAATAGCACAACGATTGGTAATCTGGTGATACACTTTTTTCAGTTTTGTTGTTTTACAGTACATTCCAGTTTGCTCACATTCACACATAAATTTCTTCCTGTTGTGCTGTGGTCTGAAAGTGTGTCACACCGCTTCGAAGGAATATACATCAAAGGAAAATTGTTTAAATTCAATTTTCACTTTACATGTTTTCACTTAATGATTCAAAGGAAGAGATATGATGGGCCTATCTAGTGATGGGAGTGACAGCCGATCCCTGGAGAGCACAAATGTCTGTGCTCAGTTTTACATGATAGAAGTAAAGTGATATCTGGATATGTCTAAGATTTGTCTCAAAAACACGGCACAGAGAGAAACTGCCAAACAGAAGAAACTGAAACACCTTGTCATTATGAAGCCCACGAAGGTCAGGAATTCATATTAAATTATGCAGTGTTGGATGTAAACTGTTCTCAACCTTGCAGCTATATAACTGGTTTACATAAAAAGGACTTTGTGCTAGTTATTGTAAAGCGGTATCAGTTTCACTGGCAGCTCTGGCTGAGACTCTGTTGGAAGGGTCACAGATCAGAGAAAGGTGAGATGTGGAGCTTCAGAGGTGTCACACGATACAGCAATCAGTCCCAACAGGCTCCAATGTGGAAAGAAAACAAACATAACATGGCCACTTAAATGAGCTCCATTGTTGTGTTACTCCTTGAATAGTAATTACTTCTAGGTCTCAAATCTGGGACACTTTTCAAAGTCTAAAGTTAAACAAAGTTTGGTGTTGCCTATTTTATTCAAATCTGTTTTTGTTGCTGCAAATTAAAAAAATTTATACATTTGGTTCACTTTAGAAAAACTTGCTTGTCTCTGGAATGATCATGTTATAAGAACGACACAAATGTAGGATTAGGAAGTAGGTTGTCTATTAATCTTTGACACAATATTTAAGCTGTCTATAGTTCAGAGATGGTTCATTGTGGTGGCCGTGTTCATGAGTTAATTGATCTACGTAAACACCAAACCCACTGCTTTGAATGAGACGACAAATATCATGTCTGCATTTTTAAAGAGCCAACAAAATGAGTGGACTCTTTTCCCAGCTGGCCGAACTCTCATTGTCATCCATTCCTCTCCCCTCAGGCAGAAAAGCTTCACTTTTACCCTCAGCTGTTGTCACATTCTGGAGCCTCTCCTTTGAATGTCATGCATAACTCTGATTCATTCTGATCACTGGCTGCATTGCACCTCCCTCGGTGATCTCCCCACAGACCACTGTCCACTGCTGCAGCCTGTCAGGGGAAACTGGAAAGAAAAAGATCCATGCAGGAGGTGGGACATTAGGTTGGTGGCATATGGGACAAGGAGCAGAAGTGAATATTTGGTTCTCAGTAGGGAGCTGTGTTTCACAGGGTTTCAGGCCAAAACCGAGCATGTACTCAACAGTCAGCAAATGTCATTGTGACATGTCCTTGTCAGCTGTGAGATTATTGTAAAACACATCAGTGAAGGTGATTCTTTGCTTTAGACTGAAAGAATAAGAAGAATCTAAATGTATAATTTTGACATATATGAATTATGGTTTAGAAACAGGTTACATGGTAATTTCTTTCTTCATGACACATATCTTGTGACTCTTTAAGAGGACTATTAATTATTTGAAAATGGGAAAAGATTGTGAATGAGAGAAGTTACGTCACTTTTTTAGATAATTTATAAAAAAAAAGAAGAGGGCAATTCTTTCGTATATCAATCATTACTGTCAAACAAAAAGCCCTATAATGGCAGTAACTGTAGTTTAACTGTAGTAGATGCAGACTTCGTGAGTTCAGTCCTGGTGAATAAAGAATCGGTGTTCCCCATATGACAACGTGAGGTCCGTCACAATCAAAGAATATAAACCGCTTTGTTTGATGAAGCCAAAATGGCTCCGTAAGTGGACAAATGTGAAGACCGGAGCTATCTGGGCTAGCGGCCCGAACTTCCAGTTAGACGCCAGAAGCGTGACAGCGTGAGGTCTTGAAGTGAGCTTATATATATATATATATATAAAGAATAAAATAAAAAATGTCCCCCTCACCCTTGTGGGGTGGTATCTGTGTGTCATCCTCAAGCTCGGGTCCTCTACCAGAGGCCTGGGAGTCTGAGGGTTCTGCGCAGTATCTTAGCTGTTCCTAGGACTGCGCTCTTCTGGACTGAGGCTTCAGATGTTGTTCCAGGAATCTGCGCGAGCCACTCTTCCAGTTTGGGGGTCACTGCCCCAAGTGCTCCTACTACCATGGGGACCACATTAACCTTGACCTTCCACATCTGCTCCACCTGTTCTTTCAACCCTTGGTACTTCTCAGTCTTTTCGTGTTCCTTCTTCCTGATGTTGGCGTCACCTGGAATCGCCACATATATCACCACTGCTCTCTTCTGCTCTTTGTCCATCACCCCTATGTCCGGTTTGTTAGCCAGCAGCTGTTTGTCGGTCTGGAAGCTGAAGTCCCACAGGATCTTAGCCTTGTCGTTCTCAACCACCTTCGGTGGTATGTCCCATTGGGATTTGGGTACTTCTAAGTCCATACTGGGTGCAGATGTTCCTGTACACTATCACAGCTACTTGGTTGTGCCTTTCCATGTATGCTGAGCTGGCGAGCATCTTATACCCTGCTACCACATGCTGGACTGACTCTGGGGCTTCTTTACATAGCCTGCACCTTGGGTCAGATTTACTGTGGTAGATATTGGCCTCTATTGCTCTTGTACTTAGGGCCTGTTCTTGTGCTGCCATGATCAGTGCCTCTGTGCTGTCTGTCAGTCCAGCTTTATTCAGCCATTGGTAGGTCTTCTTGATATCAGCCACTTCCTCTATCTGACGGTGGTACATGCCGTGTAGGGGCTTGTCCCTCCATGTTGTCTCCTCCTCCTCCTCCTCCTCCTCCTCCTCCTCCTCAGGTTTCTGCTGTCTAAGGCATTCACTGAGCAGTTCATCTGTTGGGGCCATCTTTCTGATATACTCTTGGATTTTTGATGTCTCATCCTGGACAGTGACCCTGATGCTCACTAGTCCTCGGCCTCCCTCTTTCCGCTTAGTGTACAGCCTCAGGATGCTGGACTTGGGGTGAAACCCTCCATGCATGGTGAGGAGCTTTCTCGTCTTGATGTCTGTGGCTTCTATCTCCTCCTTTGGCCAGCTTATGATCCCAGCGGGGTATCTGATGACAGGCAGTGCATACATGTTGATGGCTTGGACCTTGTTCTTGCCATTCAGCCAACTTCTCAGGACTTGCCTTACTCTCTGGAGGTATTTGGCTGTGGATGACTTCCTTGCGGCCTCCTCATGGTTGCCATTAGCCTATGGGATTCCAAGGTATTTGTAGCTGTCCTTGATGTCTTCTATCCTGCCCCCTGGTAGGTCAACCCCTTCAGTTCTGATCATCTTGCCTCTTCTTGATACCATCCGGCCACATTTGTCTAATCCGAATGACATCCCTATGTCGTCGCTGTAGATCCTGGTGGTGTGGATCAGTGAGTCAATTTCTCGCTCATTCCTGGCATACAGCTTGATGTCATCCATGTAGATGAGATGGCTGATTGTTGTCCCACTTCGGAATCGGTATCCGTAGCCACTCTTTGTGATGATGTGACTGAGGTGGTTCAGGCCTATGCAGAACAGCAGTGGTGATAGTGCATCCCCTTGGTATATGCCGCACTTGATGTTAACTTGGGCAATTGGCTTGGAGTTAGTCTCCATGGTTGTCTTCCACTTCCCCATTGAGTTCTTGATGAAGGCTCTTAGTGTCCTGTTGATCTTATACAGTTCCAGACATTCCAGTATCCACGTGTGTGGCATTGAGTCGTAGGCTTTCTGGTAGTCAATCCAGGCGGTGCACAAGTTGGTCTGCCTATTCTTACAGTCTCTGTGTACTGCTCTGTCCACCAGTAGCTGGTGCTTGGCTCCCCTGGTGTTACTACCAACTCCTTTCTGTGCCCTGCTCATATATTGATGCATGTGCCTACTCATCTTAGCCGCCATGATGCCTGACAGGAGCTTCCATGTTGTATTGAGACAGCTTATTGGCCGGTAGTTGGATGGGGTAGATCCCTTCTGTGGGTCTTTCATGATCAGGACTGTCCTGCCTTCAGTCAACCATTCTGGGTGCATCCCATCCCTTAGCAGCTGGTTCATCTGTGCTGCTAGACGCTCATGGAGTGCTGTCAGCTTCTTTAGCCAGTATGTATGGATCATATCCGGGCCCGGTGCTGACCAACTCTTCATCTTTGACACTCTTTCTTGGATGTCTGCCATTGAGATGGTTACTGTTTCTTGTTCTGGGAGGCAGCTGTGGTCAGTCCTCAGGTCCACTAGCTACTGGGCATCGGTGTTGTGTGATGCTTCTCTTTCCCATATGCCCTTCCAGTATTTCTCCACCTCAGCTCTTGGTGTGTCTGGCCAGATGCTATTTCCCTGCCACTGAGAGTACACCTTTGCTGGTTGAGTGGAGAAGGTCTTGTTTATTCTCCTGGCCTCAATATCCTTGGTGTATCGCTTCAGTCGGGTAGCCAGAGCCGTTAGTCTCTGTTTGGCAGTTTCGAGTGCTTCAGGCACGGAGAGCTTGCTGTATTTCCTGGGTACCCCTTTATTCACCATGTTCCCCTTCTGTAGCTCGGCTAGCTGGCTGACTTCTCTCCGTGTTGCCTTTATCTTGGCCTCTAACCGTCTCTTCCATGGAAGGTATTGTTTGTTATGTCCTGTGTTGATCTTATATCCCAGCATCTCGAGGATTTTAATTTAATTTAATTTAATTTAATTTTAATTTTTACTGTTGCTGATTACTGTTGCTGTACTGTGGATCAGCTTGTTGGTCTCAGATGTTCCCTGTGGGGATGATTTTTTCATGTACTGAATTCTGTTCCACATGTTTCCATCGCCAAACCAGAGCATGTGCAATGGAAAGATGTGGGTTCTATTTGTCACAATGTCACTACGCGGACAATTGGCAAAAATTATTTGATGAGACAAACACTTTCTATTGTAATTCTGTTGGCACCTTCAGAACTCCATTCACTACTTGCATGCACACCATACGTTCTGTAATGTTAGAACAGTCTACCCCTCATCGAAATTCGTGCGACAAACTTCAACGACACTATCAGACATTTCACCATTACTGGCACAAGTCCCAAAACATCTGTGGGCATCTCACAAATATGACGTGGGTCTGATCAACAATTGTCCACCAGTACATATTTAACCAAAATCTAACTTCAGACCACAGCAACATCAGTATCCTCTTCAGAAGGAAGCCATTGAGGGAATCACCTGTCTTCAATTCACTGTTAGACGCTGGAGTGATTGTCCCCTGTAATGACTCTCCTGTCAAAACACCAATTTTTCCTATGAATTAGATCAGACCCAAAGGTCAGCCAACAGAATGGCGCTTTGTTCAAGATCTCCAAGCTGTTGATGCAGCTATACATGCGCCAACACCCTGTGTTCCAAACCTTTACACCACCATGTCTCAGATCCCACTGGGATCCTCTTGGTTTTCTGTGGTTGATCTCTCTAATGCTTTTTTCTCTGTTACAGTTCATCCTGATTCACAACTCTGGTTCGCATTCTGTTTCAAGGGGTAGAAATACACTTGGACACGACTGTGAAAAGGTTTGAGTTGCAGCCCCACCTACTACTGTGAGGCCCTTGCACGCGGTTTGAGCTCTCTATGTTTATCAGAAGGCTCTGCTCTCCTCCAGTATGTGGATGATTTGTTGATAGTTGCTCCTACGAAAGAACAGTGTGAACGTGACACCATTGCTCTGCTTCATCATCTCGCAGCTGAAGGACATGAAGCTTCTCTCTCCAAGCTTCAGTTTGTTTCCCAACAAGTCACCTTCCTGGGACACGTTGTGACCCCAGAGGGCAAACATTTGTCACCGTCACGGGTGCAAGCCATTGTTCACTGTCCCAAACCTGTCACAAAGAAACAAGTTCTGTCCTTTTTGGTTATGTGTTGTTACTGCCGACAGTTTATTCCTAAATTTTCTGATCTGGATTCCCCAGTGCGTGCCATGATGCTGAATTGCTCTCTGACGGCCTCGTCTTGTGTGATAAGGACGCCGGACTGACGCCGCCTGACTTCGAACGCCTGATGTTAGCTTGTCAGTCTACACCCACATTGGGATTTCCTAATCCTGACAAACCCTTTGTTCAGTTTGTTGATAAACGCCATGGCAACATGACATCTGGTATTTTACAGAAACACGGTGACACTTTCAAACCTGTGGGTTATTTCTCTCGCTAACTCGATCCTGTGGCCAGAGGCCTGCCTCCCTGTCTGGAGACAGGGAGGCAGGCATGGATGCTGTTGCCGCGTGTGAGTTAGCTGTGTTATCTACTCGTGAGATTGTTGGCTACACAAAACTCCACTTGCGTGTTCCTCACAATGTTTCTTCCATCTTGCTTCCACAGCGCACGTCTCATCTCACTGCAGCTCGATGGCTTCGGTACTCTACAATTCTTTTGAATCTTCCTCATGTTACTGTTGAACGTTGCTCTTCTCTCAACCATGCTGCTCTCCTTCCCCTCCCAGATGAAGGAGAATGGCATTCATGTTCTGCTGAACTTGATCACATCTGCACTCCCCGAGTTGATCTCAGATCTCATTTTCTATGTAGATGGCTCTGCCTCCCAGCATAGGATGGAGGTGAGAAAGATGAAGAGGACAAAGACAGAGCAGAGGACAAAATGGTGGAAGCTGAAAAGGGAAGAGTGTTGCATGACTTTTAGGAAGGAATTAAGACAGGCTCTGGGTGGTCAGGAGGAGCTGCCAGATGACTGGACAACTACAGCTAATGTGATCAGGGAAACAGGTAGGAGAGTACTTGGTGTGTCCTCTGGAAGGAAAGTAGATAAGGAGACTTGGTGGTGGAATGAGGAGGTACAGGAGTGTATACAGAGAAAGGTTAGCTAAGAAGTGGGACACTGAGAGGGGACTGAGGAGAGTAGACAGGAGCACAGGGAGATGCAGCGTAAAGTGAAGGTAGAGATAGCAAAGGGCCAAACAAGAAGCTTATGATGTTTTGTATGCTAGGTTGGACAGTACGGAGGGAGAGACTGATCTATAGAGAAACAGAGATGGGAAGGACGTACAGCAGGTTAAGGTGATAAAGGATAGGGATGGAGGTCTATTGACAGGTGCCAGTAGTGTGATGGGAAGATGGAAAGAGTACTTTGAAGAGTTGATGAACGTGGAAAATGAGAGATAACAAAGACTGGAAGAGGTGACTGTTGTGGACCAGGAAGTACCAAAGATCAGTCAGGATGAAGTGAGGAGAGCATTGATGAGGATGAAGAGTGGAAAGACAGTCGGTCCTGATGATATACCTGTAGAGGTTTGGAAGTGCCTAGGAGAGGTGGCAGTAGAGTTTCTGACTGGGTTGTTTTACAGGATCTTAGATAGTGAGAAGATGCCTGAGGAATGGAGAAGTGTGCTGCTGCCCATTTCTAAGAACAAGGGAGATGTGCAGAGTTGTGGCAACTACAGAGGAATAAAGCTGATGAGCCATACAATTAAATTATGAGAAAGAGTAGTGGAAGCTAGACTAAGGGCAGAAGTGAGCATTTGTGAGCAGCAGTATGGTTTCATGCCAAAAAAGAGTACTACAGATGCAGTATTTGCTTTGAGGATGTTGATAGAGTACAGAGAAGGCCAGAGGGAGCTGTATTGTGTTTTTGTAGATCTGGAGAAAGCTTATGACAGGGTGCCCAGAGAGGAACTGTGGTATTGTATGAGGAAGTCTGGAGTGGCAGAGAAGTATGTTAGAGCGGTGCAGGACATGTATGAGAACTGTAAGACAGTGGTGAGGTGTGCTGTAGGTGTGAAAGAGAGGGACCCAAGTGAAAGAGTGAGGTAACAGGGATAAGAGATCAAGAAGGTGGAGGATTTTAAGTACTTAGGGTCAACAGTCCAGAGCAATGGAGAGTGTGGAAAAGAGGTGAAGAAGCATACAGGCAGGATGGTACAGGTGGAGGAAAGTGTCAGGTGCGATGTGTGATAGAAGAGTTTCAGCTAAAATCTAAGGAAAGGTGTACAAAACTGTGGTGAGACCAGCGATGTTGTTTGGTCTAGAGAGTGTCACTGAGGAAAAGACAGGAGACAGAGCTGGAGGTAGCAGAGATGAAGATGCTGAGGTTCTCTTTGGGAGTGACCAGGAAGGATAGGATCAGAGCTGAGTACGTCCCAGGTACAGCACATGTTAGAGGTTTTGGGGATAAAGTCAGAGAGGCCAGACTGAGATGGTTTGGACATGTCCAGAGGAGAGATAGTGAATATAGTGGTAGAAGGATGCTGTGTTTTGAACTGCCAGGCAGGAGGCCTAGAGGAAGACCAAAGAGGAGGTTTATGTATGTAGTGAAAGAGGACATGAAGGTAGTTGGTGTGAGAGATCTAACCCTGTCTTCTGCATCAGAAGACAGGGTAAGATGGAGGCAGCTGATTCGAAGTGGCGACCCCTGAAGGGAAAAGTCGAAAGGAAAAGAAGAAGAAGAAGATGGTTCTGCCTCCCATGACCCGGTCACAGGGTGTGCTCATGTTGGCTATGCTGTTGTTTCTGACCATGAGGTTGTTTTCTCTTCTTCTCTCCCCTCTCATCTCTCTGCACAAGCTGCAGAATTGATCGCCTTGACAGAAGCTTGCCGCTTAGCTGGAGGGAATCGTGTTACCATTTACACAGACTGGCTATGCTTTTGGAGTTGTCTATTATTTTGGTGCCCTTTGGTGCCATCATAAATTCTTGAAGTCTGATGGCAAGCCCATTCTGAATCACAAACTTGTTGTTTCATTACTCAATGCTATTCTTCTCCCCTCTGCTATCTCTGTCTGTGAGTGTGCTGCACACACTTCCTCAACAGACCCAGTATCTCGTGGAAATGCACACGCAGATGCTGCGGCCAAAAATGCTGCTCTTCTTCCTCCCCCCTCCGCTCTCTCCTCACTATCTTCTTCTTATCTCTCCCCACGTTTCTCTGTCTGATTTGTGTGCCGTCAACCACCCTAAATGATGGTTGCCTTTGGCAGGCTTCGGGAGCCTCCCTCATCAACGGTGTCTGGATTGGTCCACATGGGAAGCCCTTATCTAAAAAAAAATAATAATAATACAATTTCCTCCGGGATTAATAAAGTATCTGTCTCTCCGTCCGTCCGTCCGTCCATCCGTCCGTCCGTCCGTCCGTCCGTCCGTCCGTCCGTCTGTCCGTCTGTCTGTCTGTCTGTCTGTCTGTCTGTCTGTCTGTCTTCCTTCCCGCCTCTTTCCTGCCTATGCTAAATTATCACATGGCCTTCACCATGTGTCTAAAGGAGGGATGTGCACGAAAAGGTTCACGAAAAGTTTTTCTACCTATGCAGCTGAATACTGCCAATCATGTTTAATATGTGCTCAGAACAACCCATGAAAGACGAGAAAATCTACATAGCAAGTGGGACACACACCACCTTCCTGACCTTTTCAACATTTAATGATGGATTTCATTGAACTGACACCTTGTGAAGGTAAAAAGTACTGTCTTGTTATTGTAGACATGTTTTCCAAATGGATTGAAGCTTTTCCAGCAATGATGTCAATGATGTTATCTTGCAACTATCAGACCGACTTCATTTTGACTTCAAAACACACTGCAGCTACCACACTCAATCTGGTGGAACTGTGGAAAGAGAAAATGGAACATTGAAATCCAAACTGGTGAAATGCTGTGAAGAAACACATTTGTCATGGATCAAATGCCTACCCATCGTACACATGCATATGAGACTGCATGTACGCCTGCGATGCAACCTGTCTCCCTTTGAAATTCTCTTTGCAGTACCACCACATGTTGGTATTGGACCCCCCAGACCCCTCATGGACACCACCACCTGTGACGATGACTTGGTGAATTACTGCATTGCATTAACTACCAAACTCTCTGACATCAGAACACAGGTTTGTGCTGGTCTTCCACAAGCAGCGACCACACCTCTCCACACCATCAAACCCGGTGACTTTGTCCTGATAAAGGACTTCCGCCGAAAGACCTGGCAACATCAGCGCTGGACAGGACCATTCCAAGTTCTTCTCACCACCCACACCGCGGTGAAAGTGGCTGAAGAAGTGCCGTGGATTCAAGTGCTGCCACAACTGGCTGATGTCCAACCTGTACCAACAACGCCGCATGTTGAAAGCGAGAAGTAACACTGTTAGCAAACACTGTTAGATGCTTCAGCAGCGAGTGCTTGTAACCGCTGGCTGTAGGTCATAAACGCTTCAATATTCACACAGACGATAGTGTTGAGACTTACACACATACACTCTCAACAGAAGAAACTGTGCCAGAAGAGTACGAGTGATTGGTGAATCAAAACACATCACTCCATTGATAACCTGTTCCTGTCTACCTTGGTCAACCATATGCAATTTTTATGCAAAGGAATTGAAGTTGACATTTAACTTGTTTATAGATAGAGAAGTACAGAGAAGGCCAGAGGGAGCTGCATTGTGTTTTTGTAGATCTGGAGAAAGCTTATGACAGGGTGCCCAGAGAGGAACTGTGGTATTGTATGAGGAAGTCTGGAGTGGAAGAGACGTATGTGAGAGTGGTGCAGGACATGTATGAGGACTGTAAGACAGTGGTGAGGTGTGCTGTAGGTGTGACAGAGGAGTTCAAGGTGGAGGTGGGACTGCATCAGGGATCAGCTCTGAGCCCCTTCTTGTTCGCTATGGTGATGGACAGGCTGACAGACGAGGTTAGACAGGAATCTCCATGGACTATGATGTTTGCAGATGACATTGTGATCTGTAGTGAGAGCAGGGAACAGGTGGAGGAGAAGCTAGAGAGGTGGAGGTTTGTCCTGGAAAGGAGAGGAATGAAGGTTAGCCGCAGTAAGACAGAGTACATGTGTGTGAATGAGAGGGACCCAAGTGGAATAGTGAGGTTAGAGGGAGAAGAGATCAAGAAGGTGGAGGATTTTAAGTACTTAGGCTCAACAGTCCAGAGCAATGGAGAGTGTGGAAAAGAGGTGAAGAAGCGTGTCCAGGCAGGATGGAACGGGTGGAGGAAAGTGTCAGGTGTGATGTGTGATAGAAGAGTTTCAGCTAAAATGAAGGGAAAGGTGTACAAAACTGTGGTGAGACCAGCGATGTTGTTTGGCCTAGAGACAGTGTCACTGAAGAAAAGACAGGAGACAGAGCTAGAGGTAGCAGAGATGAAGATGCTGAGGTTCTCTCTGGGAGTGACCAGGAAGGATAGGATCAGGAATGAGTACATCAGAGGGACGGTACATGTTAGAGGTTTTGGAGATAAAGTCAGAGGCCAGACTGAGATGGTTTGGACATGTCCAGAGGAGAGATAGTGAATATATTGGTAGAAGGATGTTGAGTTTTGAACTGCCAGGCAGGAGGCCTAGAGGAAGACCAAAGAGGAGGTTTATGGATGTAATGAGGGAAGACATGAAGGTAGTTGGTGTGAGAGAAGAGGATTCAAAGGACAGGGCTAGATGGAGGAAATTGATTCGCTGTGGCGACCCCTGAAGGGAAAACCCGAAAGGAAAAGAAGATTTAACTTGTTTATTCTTTGTACTCTCAATATTTGCATACTTTTTGTTTTGCACTTAGAAGAAAAAAGAAAAAAAATCTTCTTCTTTTCCTTTCGGTTTTCCTTTCGAGACCAGTTCAGATATGCGTGGGTCCACCTTGGCAAGTGCTACTCTTATGTCATTTTCACAGCAGAGTCTGTTTCTTTTGTTTTCCATGCAGCTTAAGGAAGTGTTCCTTTATTTTTGCCAGTGCGAGATTACAGTTGCTCGACTTGACATTGCAAATCATGCAGAACGCTGACTCCCATCACGTTCAGTTATACAGTACATGTAAATTCACGTTGTACATATTCGTCCGAACACTTTCTTTTTTTACTCAACATAGTTACTATGAATTAAAATATTAAGAAAGCAATCAGATGACGTACCATCATGACAGGCATAAATCGACTACTGAGTGCGCAAAATCCCATGTAGCACAAGTAGGCTAATCGATGTAGCGTGATCACCTGCAGCCAGTGATGGCTATGGGGGCGTGTCATCGCGAATTGACACGATGTGTCAAACATACAGTGATTCGTGTATGTTTGTCAAAAACACCCGACACGATGTGCAGGGTGTTTTTGCCGACACATCGGGTGTTTTGCAAAATTCCCGACACAAAACACCAACACATCTGTCGGATGTTTTGACACATTGTATCAAGAAAAAACATTGTGTCGGGTGTTTTGTCTTGACCTCTGTCTCCGCCGAACCCGAGACTGACTCACCGAACCCCTAGGGTTCGATCGAACCCGGGTTAAGAACCACTTCCCTAGATAGTACTCTCAGTGGTTCACCTTTTGTGGTAGGTGAGGTCCCCATGTCTTATTGTGATCATGTTTATACTCCTTGTACTTCCTATTCATCTAACTTCTCCCTCAACACCTCTCAGGCGACACCTGGTTCCCAATGCATTCTTTATTTTTCAGCCCCTGACTTTCTAGGTACCCTCCCAAACCACGATGTTTATTGGCTTTGTGGTCATTATGTTTATGTAAAACTGACTCCTGATTGGGTAGGTCGTTGTGCTCCTACTGTCTTGACAGATACAATCTAGAAACAATGTTTCTACAACTCTTCATCCCTCTTGCAGACTCCGTAGTTTTGCACCACATGATCCTGTATGTGGTACTGATGTTCCTCCGACCACAAGGTTTGGACTTCAGGCACAAAGGTTTTGTATTCTCTTTTTCCACAAGTTGGTGTTGGGAAACTGATGCTTTGATATGAAACACTGAATTATCATTTTTCTAGCTTTGTAAATACTACCCTCTCTCTTCTAGAGGCGTCACATATTAAGGTCAATGCTATTCGTGAAGTTGCCTTACAAAATCGTATGACGTTACATATGATGCTTGCTGCATCTGGAGGTGTCTGTGTATTGCTTAACCAAACGTGTTGTACGTTCATTCCTGACAATGCAGCTGATAGTGGACTGATTGCCCCAAGGCCTTCACAATCTCAATCTTCTTCGAGATGCTATTCACAATGACATTCTTGATTCCACTTGGTTCATAGGATTTGGTTGGCGGTCCTGATTATCTTGTATAGCTCTGATGTGTGGGGTGGCTCTAGCTGTTCTCTTTGTTCTTTCTTGTTGTGTTATTCCTTTCGTAAAATCCCTCGTTGCTTGCATGATTTGCACTTATCCTGTGCATTATACTGCTCTCTCCACAACTGACTCACCTGATGACATTCTTAAAATTGTTAAAGAACTGCCTTTTGCTAATAATGAAAACTGATTTATGTTTATATGTTTTGAGTCTACTGCACTGTTTTTTTTATATGATTTTGTTTCACCTGTTGCTTTTTTTACTATTGTGTTGATTAAAGTATGATCAAAAAGAGGGAAGTGTGATGAAAAAAATTAATTACTGTCTCCACAGAAGAATAATGTCTTTCATGTTTTATCTCACTCATTAAAACTGAACACTTCATTCATGTTTTTATGTTACCTATTAGTCTCCAAGACCAGGGCCCATGACAAGCTTCCTCCCTTGCCTCTCCCACTGTATGTATCTGATAAAGTATCGTTTCTTTCATAGGGTGTGTCTTGTTTTGCATACCTTTTTCCTGTATAAAAATGATCACTCACTGAATTATGACATACGACCCAGCCACAGGTTGACTTGCATCTCTCACCCACTTTTTGCTGCAGCAAAGTAAAATAAAATCTTCAAAGACAGTTCCTTGTGATTGCCTTCAATTACAGAATTTCCACAACACTCCTCTACATGGATGACATCAAGCGGTAGGCCAGGAATGAGAGAGAAATCGACTCACTGATCCACACCACCAGGATCTACAGCGACGACATAGGGATGTCATTCAGATTAGACAAATGTGGCCGGATGGTATCAAGAAGAGGCAAGATGATCAGAACTGAAGGGGTCGACCTACCAGGGGGCAGGATAGAAGACATCAAGGACAGCTACAAATACCTTGGAATCCCACAGGCTAATGGCAATTAGGCCACAAGGGAGTTAACCACAGCCAAATACCTCCAGAGAGTAAGGCAAGTCCTGAGAAGTCAGCTGAATGGTAAGAACAAGGTACGAGCCATTAACATGTATGCACTTCCAGTTATCAGATACCCCACTGGGATCATAAACTGGCCAAAGGAGGAGATAGAAGCCACAGATATTAAGACTAGACTCACCATGCATTGAGGGTTTCTCCCCAAATCCAGCGCCCTGAGGCTGCAAACTAAGCAGAAAGAGGGAGGCCGAAGACTAGAAAGCATCAGGGCCACTGTCCAGGATGAAACATCGAAAATCCAAGAGTACATCAGGAAGATGGCCCCAACAGATGAACTGCTCAGTGAATGCCTTAGACAGCAGAAACTTGAGGAGGAAGAGAGGAGACAACATGGAGGAACAAGTCCTTACACGGTGTGTACCACTGTCAGATAGAGGAAGTGGCTGATATCAAGAGGACCTACCAATGGCTGGATAAAGCTGGACTGACAGACAAGCACAGAGGCACTGACCATGGCAGCCCAAGAACAGACCCTAAGCACAAGAGCAATAGAGGCCAAAATCTACACAGTAGATCTGACCCAAGGTGCAGGCTATGTAAAGAATACCCAGAGACAGTCAAGCATGTGGTAGCAGGGTGCAAGATGCTCATCTGCTCAACATACATGGAGAGCCACAACCAAGTAGCTGTGATAGTGTACAGGAACATCTGTACCCATTATGCATAGAAGTACCCAAATCCAAATGGGACATATCACCAAAGGTGGTTGAGAACGACAAGGCTAAGATCCTTTGGGACTTCAGCTTCCAGATGACAAACAGCTGCTGGCTAACCAATTGGACATAGTGGTGGTGGACAAAGAGCAGAAGAGAGCAGTGGTGATACATGTAGCGATTCCAGCTGATGCCAACATCAGGAAGAAGGAACACGAAAAGATTGAGAAGTATCAAGGGTTGAAAGAAAAGCTGGAATAGATGTGGAAGATCAAGAGTAATGTGGTCCCCATGGTAGTAGGAGCACTTGGGGCAGTGCTCCTACTACCACCAAACTGGAAGAGTGGCTCGCGCAGATTCCTGGAACAACATATGAAGCCTCAGCCCAGAAGAGCACAGTCCTAGGAACAGGTAAGATACTGCGCAGAACCCTCAGACTCCCAGGCCTCTGGTAGAGGACCAGAGCTTGAGGATGACACACAGATACCACCCTAGAAGGGTGAGAGGGACATTTAAAAAATAAATAAGATTATATATATATATATATATATATATATATATATATATATATATATATATATATATATATATATATATATATATATATATGCCTTATATATATATATGCCTTATATATATATATGCCTTATATATATATATATACACACATACACACACAGTATATATACTCTATACTGTACATACATACAGCATATATACTGTATATATATATATATATATATATATATATATATATCCATGCTCAATCAAATTGAAAAAAATCAAGATAAAATCTTAGAAAATAACTGCACAGCATCCATGCATTTGTTGGACAGATGCATGATCTGCATTTTCAATCAGTCGAAACAGCAAAGTGAAGGCGAAGTTCACAGAGAGCTCTCTGTTGCTGGAGACATGAAGGGTTGAATGAGGTGGACGGCAGGAGAAGCATAAGTGCATAAGTGTCTTGGGGAAACACGAGAGAGGTGAAGGCTGTCTGGCAGGGGGAGGGGATGGGTTCTGACTGGGATAGTATGGGTGTGTTGGGGGGGGGGGGGGTTGCAACCATGGCAATTGGTGGAGGAGGAAGTAAACAGATGTCCACAAGCTGGCAAGCAGGCCTGGAGTGGTGGAGCTGCTGAGAGACAGGTGGACGTCCAGGAAAACAGTGGGACAGCCAAGGGACAGTGAAGCCAAGCAGGACTTTGCCTCTAGAAACACAAAACACTGGACACTCATGACTGCATTGGTCATTGTGTAGTTTATTGAACAAGACATAAGAAAATGCATTAATTATTGTAGCATCAAATAAATTCATTTATTGTTGCACTGGTACAATGTGATTCCAAGTGTTTGGGGGTTTTTTCATTTAAAATATATTTTTGAAGCAATATTTAAGCAATGGATGATACCGTCCAGAATATAAGCAGCCAAACACAATCATCTTCATGACTCTGACTGTTAAATGCCATCTCATCCAATGTTTTGAAAATTGAAATACTAAAATTTTGTCAGTGATGATGATGCAATGAGAAAGCCTTCACCTTAGCAGTCAAAATGAATCAATCAAATAACCTGCTTCAGAATACTGTAGAGTCACTGCAGCAGCGTTAGTCCACAAAACAAGCTTGAAACTGGAAAGCCATCAATTCAGATCTCCTGGACAGCTACTAAACCAAAGTACAGAAAGAGAAGGAGACGGGCTGATGCCTTCTTAACACGAACTGACAACATGACCTTGAGAAAAGTCACAATAAATCCAAGTGCTCTGAGACAAATGAGTGCTGGATTGACCTGGAGGAAGGATGCAGGGAATCCACTAAACTGACTTGAACAGTTTGTGCTTTCCAGGTACTTTGACTACCCTGATATTCAGGAGACAATAATGCTGATTGTCCAACCTTGGATTGAGGAGGAACAATGTGGGTTCCGTCCTGGTCGTGGAACAATGGACCAGCTTTTTACTTTCACAGGGATCCTAGAGGGGGCTTGTGAGTATGCTCATCCAGTCTACATGTGTTTTGTTGACTTGGAGATATACTGTGGGAAGTACTGCGGGAGTATGGGGTGAGGGGGCCTCTCCTCAGGGCCATCCAGTCCCTGTATGCCCAAAGTGAGAGCTGCGTTTGGGTTCTCGGCAGTAAGTTGGACTTGTTCCGAGTAACTGTTGGCCTTCGCCAGGGCTGCACTTTATCACCAATTCTGTTCGTGATTTTCATAGACAGGATATCGAGGCGTAGTCCTGGTGAGGAGGCTTTACAGTTTGGTGGCGTGAGGATTGCATCGCTGCTTTTTGCAGATGATGTGGTCCTGTTTGCGTCATCGGCCTGTGACCTGCAGCACTCACTGGTCCAGTTTGCAGCCGAGTGTGAAGCGTCGGGGATGAGGATCAGCACCTCCAAATCTGAGGCCATGGTTCTCAGCAGGAAACCGGTGGACTGCCTTCTCCGAGTGGGGAATGAGGTCCTTCCACAAGTGAAGGAGTTTAAGTATCTTGGGGTCCTGTTCACGAGTAACGGAATAATGGAACATGAGATTGGACGGAGAATTGGGGCAGCAGGAGTGGTATTGCAGTGGCTTTACCGCACTGTTGTCACAAAGAAGGAGCTAAGCAGAGAGGCAAAGCTCTCCATCTACCGTTCAATCTTCGTTCCTACCCTCACCTATGGTCATGAGGGATGGGTCATGACCGAAAGAACGAGATCGCGGATACAAGCGGCTGACAGATAGCTGGTGTCTCCCTTAGAGATAAGGTGAGAAACACTGCTGTTCGCGAGGGGCTCAGAGTAGAGCCGCTGCTCCTTCGCGTGGAAAGGAGTCAGTTGAGGTGGTTTGGGCATCTGGTGCGGATGCCTCCGGGACGCCTCCCTAGGGAGGTGTTTCTGGCACGTCTAGCTGGGAGGAGACCTCGGGGCAGACCCAGGACCAGGTGGAGGGATTATATCTCAACACTGGCCTGGGAACGCCTTGGGATCCCCCAGTCAGAGCTGGTGGATGTGTCCGGGGAAAGGGAAGTTTGGGGCTCCCTGTTGAAGCTGCTGCCCCCGAGACCCGACTACGGATAAGCAGTGGAAGATGGATGGATGGATCATTACATGTACTGATGTCTGAGGAAGTACTCAGATCTGATTTTATAGTAAAGAATAAAGAATCTTAAAGTAAAAGCCAAATCTAATATATCTTAAGATTCATAATACTAGGTAGAACGGTTTGTTTCAGAAAAATCATATTGATAAATAGGTAATGCTGATGCAATAACATGTTCATTTTTCTAATGTTGCTGTTAAAGTTGTTGATGAATGTAGTTGCTTCAGACTACTTGGGTTCTTGTAGTAACTTAATCTATAAATTGTGCCGACTGTTGAATTTATTTATCTTTATCTACACTGTAATGACAGAATAAAGCAGAGTTTCAGTCAGTCATTTGTTCATTCTTTCATTGTGTTATGAGTTTTCATACTTTTATTTATCATTTTCTATCATTTTTACTTTGTTTTATTAGTTATGTGTTAAGGGTTTCCATATCTGTCGCTCAAGCTGCCACAAAAAAATCTGATTGTTGAATTATTTATCTTTATCTACACTGTAATGAAATAAAAAGAATGATGTTTTTGTGGCGGCTGGAGCGACAGATAAGGAAACCCTTATTATGTAACAAATAAAACAAAGTACAAATGACAGAAAATGATAAACAAAAGTATGAAAACTCATAACACAATGAAAGAATGAACAAATGACTGACCGAGTCACTTCCGGGTCAACTTGTGGGTTGAACCAGGTATGTCAACTCAATGTGGCCACAGTGTGACTAATGACGGGATGCTGTTGTTACGGTAAAGCAGCAGGGCAAAACTGTCCAGTCATGACAGTGTCACTAAACATAAAGCCTCACTGGTTTCCATGGAAGCTTATTCACAGCCAGAAAAAAAATTGAGAGGCTTATTCTGAGCGTAATCAGCTGTAGACGTTCCGGGAGGACCACCATGAGCAAAGGACGATGACGTCATGTAATGAGACATTTGTGAAAGACCTTCATCCCTCATCATTCTTCTTCTTTTCCTTTCGGCTTTCCCTTCAGGGGTCGCCACAGCGAATCAATTGCCTCCATCTAACCCTGTTGTTCTGCATCCTTCTCTTCTTTGGTCTTCCTCTAGGCCTCCTACCTGGCACTTCAAAACTCAGCATCCTTCTGCCAATATATTCACTATCCTATGTCCAAACCGTCTGAGTGTGGCCTCTCTGACTTTATCTCCAAAACCTTAAACATGTGCTGTCCCTCTGATGTCCTCATTCCCGATCCTATCCTTCCTGGTCACTCCCAAAGAGAACCTCAGCATCTTCATCTCTGCTACCTCCAGCTCTGTCTCCTGTCTTTCCCTCAGTGACACTGTTTCTAGACCAAACAACATCGCTGGGCTCACCACAGTTTTGTACACCTCTCCTTTCATTTTAGCTGAAACTCTTCTATCATACATCACACCTGACACTTTTCTCCACCCGTACCATCCTGCCTGTACACTCTTCTTCACCTCTTTTCAACACTCTCCATTGCTCTGGACTGTTGACCCCAAGTACTTAAAATCCTCCACCTTCTTGATCTCTTCTCCCAGTAACCTCACTCTTCCGCTAGGGTCCCTCTCATTCACACACATGTACTCTGTCTTGCTGCGGCTAACCTTCATTCCTCTCCTTTCCAGGACAAACCTCCACCTCTCTAGCTTCTCCTCCACCTGTTCCCTGCTCTCACTGCAGATCACAATGTCATCTGCAAACATCATAGTCCATGGAGATTCCTGTCTAACCTCGTCTGTCAGCCTGTCCATCACCACAGCGAACAAGAGGGGGCTCAGAGCTGATCCCTGATGCAGTCCCACCTCCACCTTGAACTCCTCTGTCACACCTACAGCATACCTAACCACTGCCTTACAGTCCTCATAAATGTCCTGCACCGCTCTAACATACTTCTCTGCCACTCTAGACTTTCTCATACAATAACACAGTTCCTCTCTGGGCACCCTGTCATAAGCTTTCTCCAGATCTACAAAAACACAATACAGCTCTGTTTGGCCTTCTCTGTACTTCTCTATCAACATCCTCAAAGCAAATACTCCATCTGTAGTACTCTTTTTTGGCATGAAACCACACTGCTGCTCACAAATGCTCACTTCTGCCCTTAGTCTAGCTTCTCCTACTCTTTCCCATAATTTAATTGTATGACTCATCAGCTTTATTCCTCTGTAGTTGCCACAACTCTGCACATCTCCCTTGTTCTTAGAAATGGGCAGCAGCACACTTCTCCATTCCTCAGGCATCTTCTCACTATCTAAGATCCTGTAAAACAACCCAGTCAGAAACTCTACTGCCACCTCTCCTAGGCACTTCCAAACCTCTACAGGTATATCATCAGGACCGACTGCCTTTCCACTCTTCATCCTCACTAATCTTTGCTACTTCCTGGTCCACAACAGTCACCTCTTCTAGTCTTTGTTCTCTCTCATTTTCCACGTTCATCAACTCTTCAAAGTACTCTTTCCATCTTCCCATCACACTAATGGCCCCTGTCAATAGACCTCCATCCCTATCCTTTATCACCTTAACCTGCTGTACGTCCTTCCCATCTCTGTTTCTCTATAGATCAGTCTCTCCCTCCGTACTGTCCAACCTAGCATACAACACATCATAAGCTTCTTGTTTGGCCTTTGCTATCTCTACCTTCACTTTACGCTGCATCTCCCTGTACTCCTGTCTACTCTCCTCAGTCCTCTCAGTGTCCCACTTATTCTTAGCTAACCTCTTTCTCTGTATACACTCCTGTACCTCCTCATTCCACCACCAAGTCTCCTTATCTACTTTCCTTCCAGAGGACACACCAAGTACTCTCCTACCTGTTTCCCTGATCACATTAGCTGTAGTTGTCCAGTCATCTGGAAGCACCACCTGACCACCCAGAGCCTGTCTTAAGTCCTTCCTAAAAGTCATGTGACACTCTTCTTTTTTCAGCTTCCACCATTTCGTCTTCTGCTCATCCTTTGCCCTTTTCATCTTCCTCATCACCAGAGTCATCCTACACACTACCATCCTATGCTGTTTGGCTGCACTCTCACCTATGTTGCAGGTAGCAGGATGTGGCACCCAACAACAGATATATGATACCTGGAAAACAGTTTAAAATGTCATAAATGAAGGAGACAGTGGAGTAGTGTAGCGTTTTCACCGAAGCTCCTTCTCTTCCATCTTTTATTCACAATCATTCACATTTCACAATAAATTCCCTCTCTTACTAATACTGTCTACATTTGTCATTTAATCTGAATTATTTCACCCAGCATCCATAACACTGTATCTTCCACTGTCTATCTAGACATTCACATTTGCATGTCCATAGAACATTCATTATCAGTCCAAAATACATCCAATATATCATACTGGTTTACAATACATTTCAACAATAAACACACTCTGTAACTCTTAGGCATTCCCCTTTAAATTACAATTAGCTGAGGCTAGGGCTAAGGTAAATGACAAAAAGGTCGAGAAGAACTCTAACCCTGCTGGCAGTGTTATATGGCAAGGTCGTGGCGGCTGGTCTGGGGCCCAAGGAGAACGAGGAAGAAGTGGAAGCTATGGCGGCAGCGGATCATACTCAGGTAATCAGCGTGGATGTTTCCTCTGTGGTGATCTTAATCATTGGGCTCACCACTGCATTCAGACTTGACAAAGACAGGGTCCACCACAGGGGTGCGGTCCACCAGCACCTTGATGCAGAGGATTTCCACCTGCGTAGCAGAGGGGGCATCTATCCATGGGCACCAAATGCCCAGAGGCCGAGGGGACCGCCTAGACCACAGCAGCATGGTCAATACTACACTGGTAAAATGGTGCCACAGGGGGATGAGGACCCTTACTGGACATACTAGGGATGCCTGGGCAGCAACGGAACGGTGGAACCAATCCTTCCTATGACTGTGTGCGGTAAGACTGTCAGCAGCCTAGTAAACACTGGAGCCATGTATTCCACTTCCAATACACCGCAGTCAATGTTAACATCAGACAGCAGTCAATGTTGACATCAGACAGCATGTTAACATTCCCCGAGAAGCCCGAGATGGGCTTCTCGGGGAAACCTAAAGTTCTACCTTTCACCGAACTTTTATCCACTTAGCAGGACATCATTTAAGACCCAGATGGTACTCAAGTTTTTTGCAGTGAAGCTAGACACAATGTACAATGGCTGATGTGACCAGTTCCAACCTCACCCACTGTTGACATCTACTGGGCAGAGGTTCAACCAGAAACACCCTCCGCTGACCCTGTCGTGTGTGCCATGCGGAAACCTTGGATTCAGTCCTATGCAACCCACCTTCCTCCTGTCGATCCACTACATTGCACACTGTTTTATGATAGGGACCATGATGAAACATACGTAGATAGGTTCAGATCACAATTAGGCGATAATTGGCAGTTACGTTCCGAACATATTTATGTTTTGACTGAAGGCGTTGCGACACACATGATTTTGACACCAGAACATAACATGTTGTTTGAAATGGGAAGCACATCAGATCCACACATTTCATTGGCTGTGTCTTCAGGGCATGAGCCAAAGGAACTGGGACCCATGGTCAAACGTCGAGTTAGCCTTACTGATTGGTAGGATAAACAAATTCCACAAGTTCATTTCTCACCGTAAACTAAATCATACAAAATTTTAGGTCCCATTACTGATACAGCAACACTGCTACGTCATCTCATTTCACGCAAACATGGCAGAGACTTACCAGATCATGAGGATAGCTAGGTAATGTTTCATTCTATCCCAGAAGGGATATGGTCTACAGGTCCATTTGATGTAGGGCATTGTAAAGATAACCCTGCTCTTGTACTAAACATTTCTGATGCATAAGTTGTTTGCAGAAAACAGTATCCATGGCCAGAAGCAGCAAACAAAGGGATGGAGAGTACACTATGTGGACTGTGTGATACTGGTGTTCTTGTAAAATCAGACTCACCTTGGTCAACCCAATTGAGGCCAGTTCAAAAAGCCGGCGGAGTAAGTTATCGATTGGCCCATGATTTGAGAGCCATAAATGATGTAATGCTAACTCTAGTTCTATCTGTACCTGATCCCCATAGGGTATTGACGTCACTCACACCTCACTTTAAATGGTTTACAGTTGTGGACTTGGCAAAGTCTTTCTTTTGCTTACCTCTACATCCAGATTCCAGAAAAATACTTTGCATTTTGGCATCATGGAGTCAAGCTGTAATACACTAGACTCCCACCAGGATATAAGAACAGCCCTGGAATTTTCAATCAGCTCTTAAAACAATTTTGTCAGACATGCAGTTACCAGAAGGTTGAGTGTTGGTACAATTCGTGTACGATCTCTTAATGGCATGTGAGACACCGGAAATTTGTTTAGAAGCCACAGAGTGTTTATTGAGGAATTTGTTGTCCTGTGGTTTTAAAGTGTCCAAACAGAAATTGCTTAGACATTGTTGCTTTCCTGGGACATGTTGTGTCAGCACTCGGCTTGGCAGTGTCCACGGCTCATCACTCACCATCCTGCAACATCTGAGGCCTGAAGCTGTAAAAGACATTTTCGGTTTTGTACCGTTACAGTAAACACTACACCCCTTTTTTTGTAGACGGCGGCTGCTTCAGCCACCCCCAATTCTGGCTCTGTGTTCCATCTGGACGTCTGTATCTCAGATGATATCTCTCACGGCGTTCTGTATCAGAAGGTTGAAGGTGAAAGACGCGTTTTGATGTATTGTAGGGCTCGTCTAGACCCCATTGAAGGTAGACAGTCACCTTGCGCCAGATATGCGCGAGGCCTTGCTAAATTGATAACCAAAACAGCACACATAGTCTGAGGCCACCCACTTACCATTCTCACAGAACATTCAGTCACATTTTTTGTTGCGTCTCAGGCCTTCACCATGTCTGGTTTATGACAAACTAGATTATCTAAGATTCTTCAAGCTACTAACATCCAGTACATCCATTCCGACATCAACATGGCGGACCATATCAGTACTTCAGGGACACCACATGAATGTGCTTTTCTGGTTCAGAGTGACCTCAAACCTCGCCCAGATATGCAAACCACGCTACTGTCTACAGATCTTTTTTTTTTTTTTAGATGGTTGTCGTTTCAGACACACTGACGACTTGTTGAAGACTAAGTAGCAGCTGTTGTCCCTCAGCCCAAGGTGCTGAGGTTTTGGCTTTGTGTTTGACCCTAGAAGCAGGCAACGGACAAGACTTGATGGTATATTCAGACTCAGCCCATGCGGTAGGTGCGGCAGTATTGAATCTACAGTAATGGAAGAGGACAGGTTTTCTTACAGCTAAGAGGGCTCCCATAGCTTTAAGACCTCTGATTGAAAGACTGTCAGCTAGCATTATGTTGCCCTCGTCATTGGCTATTGTCAAAGCAGCAGGACATAGTAAGCAAACACGTTGCAGGCTAAAGGTAATGAGAAAGGTAATGAGGCAACAGTTCTGGCAGCGAAGCAAGCGGCAGGGTATCAGCTTACAGGCAAAGTCATGGTGATTATGCCACCTGCGCATATACAACATCATTAAAGGAAGTGCTTACCCGTCAGCGGTCTGCCTCCTCGGAAGAATTCAATCTTTGATGCCTTATAATGTGGCCTCTTTTGAGGCCAAGAGGGGAAATGAAGAGATTTAAACATTATATACATGCTATTCATTATTTTTCTGGCTGCAGGAGTATTTCTTTTTAATCATACACTCAGTACTTTACTATCACTCTGTCTCAGCAATTTTCCACACACGCGCACAGGCACACACACACACACACACACACACACACACACACACATAGGTTCTGGTTCATCTTTTACAGGATCCTTACAGGATGAACTGGAACCTGCTTCAGTGTGTGTATGCGTGTGTGTTTGTTTGTTTGTGTGTGTGTGTGTGTGTGTGTGTGTGTGTGTGTGTGTGTGTGCGTGCGTGCGTGCGTGCGTGTGTGTGTGTGTACTGTATACGTGTGCAAGCATTTAGAGTTAAACAAAAGTAATTTCCCTATGGGAATTATTAAAAGATTTAGTTCATTTTTTTATTTTTTACACACACACACACACACACACACACAGTGTACTATCATCACTAAAATATACATACTTTGCATACTTCATTATTTTGCTGACATCTTTATTCACAGGCTTTCTGCAAAATGTGACACACTTCAAACTCATGCCAACTGATATTTTAGAATGCAGTAGATGTCGTACTAGAGAAAATGAAGCCTCATGAAGCTTCAAACCACAGTGAACCGATTGGGATGAAAAGCTTCAATGCTTCATGAGGCTTCATCTGCCCATCACTAACTATACATGGACTTCCCAGTTTACATAATTTTAGAGTGTCATAACTGTTCCAACAATATTCATGTTTTTGAATATTGGAAGGACACAGAAAACGGCAACAACTTCTGAGTGAAGCTAGCTGGCTAGCATGAACAGTCTGTCCAGCTATGGTTTCTGTTTGGAAAGGGTCAATTGATGTAGTATCCAAAATGCTCCTCGGGCAGTTGACGAAACGGTCTTTAAGTAACTGTTAGTCAGCTAACAGAGCTATTAATTCTCTAAAATTTCTTTTCCACTTGTTCTTTTGACAGGTTCCTTTTCCTTTAACGTTAGCTATTTTCCCAATCTCACAATTAGTTAGCTTTCTTTCTCCAGTTAGTCTGCTAACATTCATCTACGGCTGTGCAATGCCCGCCCAGCGCAATCCATGATTTGCCAACACAAAGGCATTACGTCACCAAGTTGATTTTTGACTACGCTGGGTGTGCTTGGTTTGTAATACCAATACATTTGTTTTCATATGTATGGTATGAAGTCTGATATTATTGTTTTATCGTGAAATTTCCACGGGTTCCCGCTATTAATATATAATTTTTTGAAATATGGTGAGTGAATTTAAACAGAGGATTCATAGGTAGGTGGGTGAGTAACAGAGGGGATTTTAAAAAGTGAAAAGACCTGGATTTATTTTTCTCTTTTATATAACTGTAGGGAGTCACCATTTTGCCTGCTCAAGTAGGTTTGTCTGCCACAGATTTTCTAATGAGGGGCTTTTGGAGGAGGATGACAGAGTGACCAGCCTTTTCTGCCAGGCAAGAGGGGCATTTAAAGGAAATGAGCAATACTCTGTGCACTGATACGCCTAATACTAAACCCCCCTCCCCACCCCACCACCACTGCCTCGAGTTCTGCTGGCAGCTTGGCAGAACTATTAGGGCTGAGAAGGGTGGTATTAGTCGGAATCTCCTAATATGTCAGACATACTGAAAATCTCTAGATACAAAATAAAAGGGTTAGAATTAAACTAAACTTGGCCAGAAGACAGGAAAAAAGTCAAATCACACAAATCAGTTCTTTATTTGGTGAGGAAATTTGCACTCAGAAGTCTGCTTATTCTGAATTTCTGAAAGCAGTGACCTTTTTTTTATTACCCTACCTTAATATATGATGTCTATGAGCCAACACAGATGTTGGGAAAGAAAAAAACACAAGGTTTATCAGTGTCAATATATTAGACGTTTATATTTGTATAGTGTGTTTGTTGGAATTTGTGTTAACATAAAGCTGTTAAAAAATCTCATCTAACAAACAACAATCAAGGTAGACAAGCATAAATTTTTAAAAGACATGAATGCATCACATGGTTTTAGCGTGTATTAAAGTTCTACTTCTCATATAAGGTAAATAGAGCATCAATGAACAGGATTCAGACAGAAAATCAAAAAAAGCAAAAACACATTTCTGTTGCTAAAAGTCTTTTCTGTTGTTGTTGTTCTGTTGTCTGTTGTCATGTACCAAAAATTTTCAGCTAAGCACTGGGCTTTTCATGTCTTTTAATGCCCTGTTGATATATTTACAGCTGATGCTCATGACATATCATCTGCTATTAATAATTGTGGGATTCATGCAGTGTTAGTGGTTAGAAGAATGTAGTGGCAGAAAGTGTTATATGACATTGATCGTGTTACAAGTCTGCCCTCTGCTGTACTACTCGCATGATTTCCTCCCACCCAACGTTAAAGAAAAGAAAGAAAACAGTGTTGGTTTCATATTTACAGACTGTTTCATAGTCTAATAATGGAAATAATTCTCTGCAGAACTATTTTATTCATTCTGACTAAATACAATGTTTGCAAATACATGGTATTATAGAAGATACAAAAAATATATTGTAAACAACTGTAAGTACAGCAGGAATGTTTGAGCTACCACTGAATCTGACTCAGTAGGAAAAATCAATTCAATTCTGATTGATCATGTGGCATTGAACCTCAGCCTATGATCCTTTGTTGCGATCGGAATCATGGTTAACCAATGCAGCTTACATTTGGGCCAAGGCTTGAGAAACCTTTCACTTTAGGTTCAAGTTTTGAGATTGTTTGTGATAAGTGTTTGTGCTCTGCAGGACTTTGTTCTTAAACATGTGATCCAGGAGGGAGAAGCTATTCTGTTTATTAAACTTGTTTTTGGTTTATTCGAGGCTTATTTTTTTCCACTGAAGTTTGAATAAAAAGTGTTACATTTAAATGTATGTGTTACACGCCCCAGGGGTGTGGCTAGTAAAACAGATTATATTTTAAACTGCTCTGCTAGGTAGACCTGAATAAACAGGGAAAAACACGAGACAGAGTCAGTTTCGGTGTACGTTATTCTCTCTTCCTTGGTCATCTCAATTTATTAACAATCATGTATCTTAAATCACTTTACTGCTCTTTCTTTGTTTTAAAGAGGTTCAATCATTTCAATCATAAATCATGTTCACAAAATATCAATGACACATATTTTATCCATAGTTTCATCATCAATTCAATACATTCTTCTTTGCGAATGTGACCGGTAGAAAATGTCCCTCCTGGGCCACCAGAGTGGGGTAGCAGTCAGCTCCTCCTACCGATCAGCCAGAAATTGGTATAAGGTGTCACTATGCTTCCTTTCTGGCTAGGAGTTGACTGCTACACATGCTGCCGTAAGTTGTCTTCTGGTTTTTTGTTTTTGTTTATGTGCCTTGTATGTGTTTTTAGATGTATTTTTGTCATGTTAGGTTTTGATCAGGGACTTCCCTCATGCCCACACAGGTGGATTCCTGGAGAGGATTGTTCCACGGGAGGTAAGGGGACAATTCCTTTAGTGTACAGATTGGTTTATTTGGCAGAGGTATTTAACCCATCTCCTTTTTTATTTTAGACAGACTGCCACTGCTGTTTTGTTTTTGTTTTGTTGTTTTTTTATATAGTTGGTTTCCTTGTTTTATTTTATTCAATTTTATTGGTTAGGCTTTTGTGCCCTTTTATACTCCTTGACTTTATTCTAGGATTTCATTTTCCCCCAAGACAACAAACAGTACTGTTGCAGCAGTCCTGCTCGCTTTTAACATGTTTTTAATTGTTCTTTCTATTGCATGAGTGTTGCGGGGCTGGTGCCAGGGAGCTGCTTTGGACGGTGTAGCCATCAGTGGTCGGGATCCCTCACTTCAGCTCCACACTCCCCTTAATTTGTGTGTGTAGTAGTTTTTTACACAGCCTTCACGTGTTACACTTTACCCCTTGTCTTTTTGGTTGTTTGCTGTGTGAGTGTCGGGCACGGAGCTGGGTGAGTGCTCCGGATTCGATTGGCTCCCTAATTACAGTCATCCCGGCCGTCCTGCAGTGCTCATGCAGACCTGAAAGGTCTCTTGGTATTCTTGTTCTTTTTACTCTCTTTTAATAAAGTTTTTAGTCTTGGGGGAAGAACTTTGTCTCTGCCCATTATTGGACCGTCACTTGTCCAATGGTTTTTTTTTTTATATCTGGCCTGTTCACCAATTTAAATCTTCCAATTTGGTTATTTACTGTTCCTGAACTATTTGAGTTTAGTGGCGGCCAGCGGCTACATTTTGGTGTTGTCGGCAGGATTGCAGTGACTGTCTAAGTGGGCTTATGAGACAAGGGCCTAAAGGTTTGGTTCATCTCTTTTGTATAATTTAATGTCGTTTTTTATAGCAGCGTTTGGGTTTTATTGTTCATCTATTTATTGATTTTTTTAAATTTAAACAAAACAGCAGTGTGCACTTCGAGAGATCTCCTGAGCGTTGGTGTCCAGTGTCTCGTCTTGGGTCCCGGTTGACTAGGTTGAAAAGTCCCCACAGACTGAGTGCTGCTGCGTCCATCATGACAAGCGAGCTCCAAGAGTTAAGAGACTTAGTTCAGCAGCTGCAAGCTGAAAGGGAACAGCTGCTGCAGGAGCGAGCAACAGCTAGTGTACCCCAGTCGGGCCCAAACCCAAATAGTCTGGCTGGTTCTCAACGACTGGGTCAGAAGGAGTCTCCCTCTGTTGAACGTGTGCTATTTGTCCCTAGGGAACAAAAATGCCCAATCTTTAGGGGGACATCAGGGATCCCAGTGGAGGATTGGGTCGAGGAGATGAGGGCAACTCTCAGAACTATCCACATGAGGACTGTCGAGCGAGCTTATTTTATATATGATCATCTGGAGGAGGAGGCCAAAGAAGAGAGGGAAGACCCAGAAAACATTTTAGCTATCCTACAAGACTTGTATGGGTGTTCTAAATCGTACGTTTCCCTGCAGCAGTGTTTCTTTTCTCGGAAGCAGCATGAAGGAGTGCGTGCAAGAATTTTCACATGCTTTATGTTGTCTCATGGAAAAGATTGAACGATGCACCCCAAGTGGAGTGCGTGGTGCCCCTACACTCCTTGGAGATCAATTTGTTGAACATGTTTATGATGCTAACCTTCGCAGGGAGTTAAAACGTGTAGTGCGGCGTCATCCTGAGTACACACTCTTAGATATGAGAGCAGAGGCCATTCGCTGGGAGCGGGAGGGACTACCTGATGAGTCAAGAGCCAGGAGCTATTCGGTCCCCCCCTTTAGTGCCATGCAGTGTTCTGAGGCTAACGCAATTATTGGTTCTGGTAACACAGAAATGACAGAGTTGAAACATATGCTACAGAAACAACAGGAACAGATTGATCAACTAACAAAGGGTCTATTAGCACTTCAGACAGCTTCCAAGTCCCGTAATAGAACCTCTGCTAGACCACCAAATCTAGACACTGTTGTGTGCAGGCGTTGTCAAAGAACAGGACACTATGCCATCCGGTGCAATAATGAACCTGATGACTTCCAAGTTAGGCCTCTTCCACCTCCGCAGCATACGACCATCTCTGCTGTTCAGGATGCAGGAAACCGCTCCCCTCTGGTGTGAGGAACCAAGCATCAGGAGGGAAAGACAATGGCTCTGAGATGCCTGGGCCAATGCCATCGACCATTGCCCCTAACCTAGCTGCACCGTGCCCCAAGGTGACAGTTAGCTTGGGTAATGTATCTGTGACACTCCTGCTGGACACCAGTTCAATGGTGACAACAATTTCTGAAAGCTTCTTCCTCCAGCAATTCCAGGTTCCCCTAAGTCACTGGTTGCAGCTGCATGCTGCAAACGGCCTACACATTCTATGTAGAACTGGACGTGACAGTTTTCGCCAAGGTTATACCTCAATGAGGTGTATTGATTGTTAAAGACCCCCCAGACCAAACCTGCCCCTCAGGAGCTCCCGGTGTCTTGGGGATGAAGGTGATTAGAGAGTGCTATCGGCAGCTATTCACTCAACATGGCATTGACCTTTCTAACCTACCCGTAGTGCAGCAGACCCCTCACTCGTGGCAGCAGGCACTCCAACACTGTCACCAAGCTCAGTTCTGTGCCACAAAAGCCACCACAGGGTTGGCACGAGTCAGGGGTAGACGGCCCATTACTATACCTAGAAGTGCAATAAAATGGGTTACAGCTACATGTGCGTCACACTTCAGCGAGTTTTCAGGCGGGGCCTTGATTGAGCCTCTTGGTGATGGTAGGTACCTCCCTGAGTGCGTGTTAATCTCCCCAGCGATGGTCACTGTGAACAGGGGTACAGTGTATGTGCCATTAGTAAATGTAGGGGAGACAGATGTCCTTTTGCACCCCCGCCACCCCATAGGACTCTTGAGTCAGGCACAGATTGTCAGTTGGCCAGAAGGGATCTCCACTGTAGAACATGGTTCAAGTGGGATTACAGCCACAATGTCCACACAAGCAGTGCAGGACAACCCTGTGAGACAGCATATTGAGGCTATGAATTTATCTGCACTTTCTGAACCAAATCAAGGAAAAGTGAGGTCTATGCTGCTGGGACACGAGACGGTATTTGCACCTTCTGACCTGGACCTGGGTTGTACTAACCTTATGACACATGACATCCCCTTACTGGATGACATCCCAGTTAGGCAGAGGCGCATCCCCCCCTCCAACTATGAAGAAGTTCAGGCCCACATACGCCACCTACTAGACAGCCAGGTTATAAGGGAAAGCTGTAGTCCCTATGCCTCTCCTATTGTCCTGGTAAGAAAGAAGGACGGTAGCTTGCGACTCTGTGTGGACTACAGGCTGCTAAATGGTAAAACACGGAGGAATGCTTTTCCCGTACCACGAATCGAGGAGTCGCTGGATGCTCTGTCGGGGGCTAAATGGTTTTCAACACTTGATCTGGCCAGTGGCTATCACCAGGTCCCAGTCACGGAACAAGATAAAATGAAAACTGCTTTCTGTACCCCATTTGGCCTTTTTGAGTTCCAGAGGATGCCCTTTGGCCTATGTAATGCCCCCAGTACATTCCAGAGATGAATGGAGAGTATGTTTGGGGACCAGCACTACCATTCCCTGCTGCTGTACCTTGATGATGTCATTGTGTTCTCCTCAACAGTGAATGAGCACCTTCGCCGGCTGGACTTGGTTCTGGATCGTTTTCAGAAGGAAGGATTAAAAGTCAAACTGGAAAAATGTAACTTCTTCCAACAGCAGGTACAATACTTGGGGCATGTAGTTTCTGCTGCAGGTGTCTCTACAGACCCGAAGAAAGTTGCTGCAGTAGCTGACTGGACAACTCCCACTACAGTGCCTGAACTCAGGTCCTTTCTCGGTTTCGCCAGCTACTATAGACGCTTTGTTGAAGGGTTTGCTAAACTGGCCAGTCCCCTTGACAAGGTAGTTGCTGACCTCACCGGGAAAAAGAATGGTCAGAGTGGGGGGGCTGCTCTGGGGGATGCCTGGACACCCCAGTGTGAGAACAGCTTCAGACAACTTAAGGAAAAGTTAGTGTCATAGCCTGTATTAGCTTATGCTAACTTTGACCTCCCTTTTATCTTGGAAGTAGATGCCAGTCATGATGGTCTGGGGGCGGTACTTTCCCAGGAGGAGGGTGGGAAGGTCAGACCAATTGCCTATGCAAGCCGGAGTTTACATCCTGCATAGAAGAACTACAGCTCGATGAAACTCGAATTCCTGGCCATGAAGTGGGCCATGTCAGACAAATTCCGTGAGTATTTGCTGGGCCACAAGTGCAATGTGTGGACAGACAATAACCCCCTCAGCCACTTGGGCACAGCCAAACTGGGTGCCACAGAACATCGCTGGGTGGCCGAGCTAGCTGTTTTCGACTACACTGTGCAGTATCGGCCAGGGCGCAGCAACGGCAATGCGGATGCCTTGTCTAGGCAACATTCTTCCCAGGAGGAAGTAACAGTCTGCCCACTCCGCCCTGGGACCGCAGTGCCGGAGATTGTTCGAGGATCTGTTGTTGGGTCAGGGCTGACAGTTCAACACACTATATCGGCTGCCCCGGAGCGTTCCATTGACGACCTCGTAGCATTGCAGAGAGTGGACCCAGCCATTAGTGCTATACTCCCTTTCCTCCAGCAACAGTGGATGCCAGGCCGTGTGGAGAGGCAGGGACTCAATCCTGCAGCACTGGGACTCCTATATCAGTTGAGTCGACTTACATCAAGAAATGGGCTGTTGTACAGGACCCATCGGCGCCCTGATGGCGGAGAGTGTGTGTACCAGCTGATTCTCCCAGAGAGCCTGAGGGAAGAAGTGTTCCAGCAGCTGCATGATCACCATGGTCACCAAGGTATTGAGCGCACTACAGACCTAATACAGCAGCGGTGTTATTGGCCAGGTATGACCAAAGAGATCAAAAGCTGGTGCCAAACATGTGAGAAATGTAGTGTTGCTAAGAATACACAGCCCCAGGTTCGAGCCCCTATGGGACATCTGCTAGCCTCCAGACCCAATGAAATCTTGGCTATTGACTTTTCATTCCTAGAGCCTGCCAGGGATGGGAGAGAGCAAGTGTTAGTAATGACTGACGTGTTCTCTAAGTTTACACAGGTGATCCCCACCCGAGACCAGCGGGCCTCCACAGTGGCAGAGGTGTTAACCAAGGAGTGGTTTTACAAATACGGAGTCTCTCAGCACGGTTGCACTCAGACCAGGGACGCAGTTTTGAAAGCACAACAGTTGTGCGAGCTGTATGGCATCAGGAAGTCCAGAACCACACCATATCATCCTCAGGGAAATGGACAGTGAGCGCTTTAACAAGACCCTCCAAGACTTCTTCGCACTCTGTCAGCCGACCAGAAGCACAGATGGCCAGAGTACCTCCAACAGGCATTTTTCAGTTACAACACCACCCCCCACCAAACTACAGGGCAATCACCCTTTTTCTTGATGTTTGGCCGTGAACCCCTGCTACCAGTGGACTTCATTTTAGGACGGGTGGAAGAGCCAACTTCAGGGGAAGTCTGCCACTGGGTCCGGGAGCATCAGAGACGAATACAGGTGGCAGTGGAGAATGCTCGGGAGAGGATAAAGAAGGCGACTGCTCTGCAGAAGAAAAGGGCAGACACAAGCCCAGGGGGAGGTGCTACCAACAGGACAGCATGTGTATCTAAGGGACTACTTCCACCGGGGAAGAAATAAAATCCAGGATTTCTGACATCTTCCAGGTGGTGAGACCCCCTGAGCAAGGTAACTCAGTGTATGCCGTCGCCCCAAAACACAAGCTGACCGAGGTACGTCATGTTCATCGCACGATGCTCAAACCTGTACCAGCTTCTGACATTCTTCCCAGACCTGTAGAAAAGCACAGTGCAACCACAACAAGCCCCGACAACGAGGAGCAGGGCCTGTGGATGGCAGTCAGACCCACCCCTGGTCCAGAAAATTCCCCGCCTGACAGGGTGCAGGCTGCATCTGAAGTGGACCCAATGCTACCTACAGCAGTCCCCCCGGAGGTCCCCACAGGCACCAGCTCCCCTCCAGCCCCCTGTCCTGAGGGAGTAAGAAGGTCCACGCGTGAGACTTCTGGTAAACACTCTAACCAACATCATTTGCCAGTGGCAGTAGGAACTTCGGCGAATGGGGCTGCAGCTTTCCAAATGCTTGGCGCTAGCGCTTCCTCTCCAGCTCCTTTTCGACCCTGGTCTTGACGAATTGTCGGGCCGCCAATTTAAAAACCCTGGCAGTCAGCTCCTCCTACTAATCAGCCAGAAATATGTATAAGGTGTCACTATGCTTCCTTTTTGGCTAGGAGTTGACTGCAACACATGCTGCCATAAGTTGTCTTCTGTTTTTTTTTTTTTGGTTTATGTGCTTTGTATGTGTTTTTAGATGTATTTTTGTCATATGTTAGGTTTTGTTCAGGGACTTCCCTCATGCCCACACAGGTGGATTCCTGGAGAGGATTGTTCCACGGGAGGTAAGGGGACAATTCCTTTAGTGTAGAGATTGGTTTATTTGGCAGGGGTATTTAACCTGTCTCCTTTTTTATTTTAGACAGACTGCCACTGCTGTTTTGTTTTTGTTTTGTTGTTTTTTTATATAGTTGGTTTCCTTGTTTTATTTTATTCAATTTTATTGGTTAGGCTTTTGTGCCCTTTTATACTCCTTGACTTTATTCTAGGCTTTCATTTTCCCCCAAGACAACAAACAGTACTGTTGCAGCAGTCCTGCTCACTTTTAACATGTTTTTAATTGTTCTTTCTATTGCATGAGTGTTGCGGGGCCGGTGCCAGGGAGCTGCTTTGGACAGTGGAGCCATCAGTGGTCGGGGTCCCTCACTTCAGCTCCACACTCCCCTTAATTTGTGTGTGTAGTAGTTTTTTACACAACCTTCACGTGTTACACTTTACCCCTTGTCTTTTTGGTTGTTTGCTGTGTGAGTGTGAGTGTCGGGCACGGAGCTGGGTGAGTGCTCCGGCTTCGATTGGCTCCCTAATTACAGTCATCCAGGCCGTCCTCCAGTGCTCATGCAGACCTGAAAGGTCTCTTGGTATTCTTGTTCTTTTTACTCTCTTCTAATAAAGTTTTTAGTCTTGGGGGAAGAACTTTGTCTCTGCCCATTATTGGACCGTCACTTGTCCAATGGTTTATTTTTATATCTGGTCTGTTCACCAAAATTAAATCTTGCAATTTGGTTATTTACTGTTCCTGAACTATTTGAGTTCTCAGTGGCGGCCAGCGGCTACACATACACGCCCATATTCCCATATGTTTTCATTTCTCAGCATCCATATACTGTAATAATGTTTGGTTTTTAACAATCATGTTGCTTACTGCATAGAATTAGTCCATTCTGTTTTCGTACCGTCACATCCCTAATCACTGTATTGTTTTTAATCATCACATCACTATTACAGTATTTATAGAGTCATGTAATCATTTCTATCATCATGTAACTAGGTAAATCAAGAAATAATCATGAACAAAACACAATATCCCTTCTGTTCTGCTAACAGGCTAACAATGTATCAGTATAATATAGTATATAAAGACAACTGGATGCACTTCAAGGCAAAACTGGAGATAATTAACAATATACAAAAAACGGAAATGTACTGTCACGTAGTGGACGGCCGTAATGGCTGCTGCCATGAAAGTTAGCATAAAACCCTAGATTCATACATCAAACTACTACAAAGTAATGTCATTTCTGGCATAAAACTGAGTCAAGTTTTGTTTTATAATACAAATTGCTCATAATAAACGTTTTTCATGTGCCAACATTATACCTACCTGAATAAACAGGGAAAAACACGAGACAGTCAGTTTCGGTGTACGTTATTCTCTCTTCCTTGGTCATCTGAAGAAGAACGTCACGTAGGCACCTAGCTAACCTGTCTCTGGAAACGTAGCGGCCACCTGGTGGTGGAATGTGGAATAGATGTATTCCTAGAATATAGATCCCTATTCATTCTCAATGCACATGAAGGCTATTCAAAGTACAAGAAAATGATCTAATATTACAAAAACGTGACTACACTTTTGTGTATGTCACATATGGGTTGCTGCACTCCTTTTTCCTTTGGTAAGACAGGGAAGCACATATACCGGTATATGTTATGCCAAGGTTTTCCCCTAGGCCGGGGCGTAACAGGGATAATTTCTACAGTAGCACAGCTCCACCCTTCCGATCAATTTCATGGTAGTCTGGCAATGACAAAAGCAGGCAAGTCTTAAAATCTATCCCTCTTTCCACATCCACTTCAATGTTTAATAATTCAACATCAATACCCAAAACCAAAATCAACCTTTCTACCAGGAGCAGTTATTTGATCAGATTTTAGAGAGAATCTGTCCCCACAGATAAGTTTGATGTTTATCCGTGTAGAATGATTATTTTTTTTGCCATAACCGTGAGTAAGGCTAAAACAGCATCTGTTTTTCTTCTCCTTTTGGTTTTTCCCTTTAGGGGTCGCCACAGAGAATCGGTTGCCTCCATCTAACCCTGTCTTTTGTATCCAGCATCTTCATCTATCCTTCCTCCAGCTCTGTCTCCTGTCTTTTCCTCAGTGGCACTGTCTCTGGACCAAACAACATCGCTGGTCTCACCACAGTTTTGTACACCTCTCCTTTCATTTTATCTGAAACTTTTCGTTAACACATCACACCTGACACTTTTCTCCACCCGTTCCATCCTGCCTGTACACGCTTCTTCAACCTCTTTTCCACACTCTCCATTGCTCTGGACTATTGACCCTAAATACTTAAAATCCTCCACTTTCTTGATCTCTTCTCCCTGTAATCTCATTCTTCCACTTGGGCCCTTCTCATTCACACACATGTACTCTGTCTTACTGCGGCTAACCTTTATTCCTCTCCTTTCCAGGACAAACCGCCACCTCTCTAGCTTCTCCTCCACCTGTTCCCTGCTCTCACTACATAGCACAATGTCATCTGCAAACATCATAGTCCATGGAGATTCCTGTCTAACCTCGTCTGTCAGCCTGTCCATCACCATCGCAAACAAGAAGGGGCTCAGAGCTGATCCCTAATGCAGTCCCACCCCGACCTTGAACTCCACTGTCACACCTATAGCATGCCTAACCCTAACCTCACCACTGTCTTACAGTCCTCATACTGTACATGCCGTGCACCACTCTAAAATATTTCTATGCCACTCCAGACTTCCTCATACAATACCACATTTCCTCTCTGGGCACCCTGTCATAATCTTTCTCCAGATTTACAAAAACCACAATGTAGCTTCTTCTGGCCTCCTCTGTTTTTTTAAATTTGGCATGAAACCATACTGTTTTTCACAAATTCTCACTTCTGCCCTTAGTCTAGCATCAACTACTCTTTCCCATAACTTCATTGTATGGCTCATCAGCTTTACTCCTCTGTAGTTGCTACAACTTTGCACATCTCCCTTGTTCTTAAAACTGGACACCAACACACTTCTCCTCCATTCCTCAGGCATCTTCTCACTATCTAAGATCCTGTTGAACAACCCAATAAGAAACTCTACTGCCACCTCTCCTAGACACTTCCATACCTCCACAGGTATATCATCAGGACCGACTGCCTTTCCACTCTTCATCCTCTTCAATGCCCTCCTCACTTTGTCTTGACTAATATTTGCTACGTCCTGGTCCACAACAGCCACCTCTACTTTCACCTTACGCTGCATCTCCCTGTACTCCTGTCTACTCTCCTCAGTCCTCTCAGTGTCCCACTTCTTCTTAGCTAACCTCTTTCTCTGTCTACACTCCTGTACATCCTCATTCCACCACCAAGTCCCCTTATCTACATTCCTTCCAGATGACACACCAAGTACTCTCCTACCTGTTTCCCTGATCACATTAGCTGTAGTTGTCCAGTCATCTCTAAGCACTTCCTGACCCCCCAGAGCCTGTCTTAACTCCTTCCTAAAAGTCAACACCCTTCCTTTTCCAGCTTCCACCATTTCTTCCTCTGCTCTTCCTTTGCCCTCTTCATCTTCCTCAACACCAGACTCATCCTACACACCACCATCCTATGCTGTTTGGCTACATTCTCGCCTACCAATACTTTGCAGTCACTGATCTCCTTCAGATTACACCGTTTACACAAGATGTAGTCTACCTGTGTGCTCCTACCTCCACTCTTACAGGTCACCATATGTTCCTGCCTCTTCTGGATGAAAGTATTCACTATAGCCATTTCCATCCTTTTTGCAAAGTCAACCACCATCTGTCCTTCTGCATTCATCTCCTGTATACCAAACCTGCCCATCACTTCCTCATCGCCTCTGTTTCCTGCACCAGCATGTCCATTGAAGTCTGCACCAATGACAACTCACTCACTTCTAGGTATGCTCTGCATCACTTCATCAAAGTCCAACCAGAATTTTTCCTTCTCCTCCAGCTCGCATACTACCTGTGGAGCATACCCAATAACAGCATTGAACATTTCTAGCTTCAGACTCATCACTCTATCTGAGTCTTTTTACATCCAGGACATTCCTAACAAACTCCTCGTTCAAGACACCTACTCCATTTCTCTTCCTATCTACACCATGATAGAACAACTTAAACCCTGCTCCTAAACTTCTATTCTTGCTACCTTTCTATCTGGTCTCCTGGACACACAGTATGTCTACCTTCCTCCTCTGCATCATGTCAACCAGCCCTCTACCTTTTCCTGTCATAGTTCCAACATTCAACATCCCTACTCTCAGTCCTGTACTCTTGGCGTTCCTCTTCTTGTCACGAACCGGCTCGGGGTCCGCCCCAGCCTCGCACTGGGTTTCCCACGGCGCAGATCCCACACCTGTGTCCAATCATCACAGACGCACCTGCCACCGTTTTACCCCTAATCACGGACTATAGAGACCCAGCTTGAACACGGACCCAGTGTCAGATCCTCTGTGTTGATGCCTTGTTTGTTGCCAGTTCATCCTGACTCCTACCTTGACCCCGGATTGTCTTTGGACCCCGACCTGCCTGTCTGGACCCATATTAGAACTCTGTTTTGTCCCCGACCACGAACTCTGCCTCTCGGACTTGTACCTCTGCCTGCCTGCCTGTTTCCCGTAAGTCCTGTCCGTATTTCCCCGTGTCTGCACGTCGCTCGTCCCGCTCTGTTTCCCTGGACTCGTGCATCGGTCTTTCCCGTGCTTCCCTTGTGTGCCTTTGCTGGAATAAAGACTTTAATTCAGACGCACCTGGTCTCCGCTTCTGTACCGGGCCTGACAGTATGATCTGACCAGAATGGAACCAGCGTCTGAACTCTCCGCAAAGGACCGTCTTCTGCGCGCCGAGGGTCGCCTGGACCAAGTCTCCGCCGTGATGTCTGCGCTGCTCCAGCAAGTCCAACGCCAGAACGACCAGATCCACGCTCTGCTGCAGCGGGAAGTTCCGGCGAGCGCTGCGTCCAGCGCCTCCATTGCTTCGGGGCTTTCCCCCAGTGTCATGGCCCCGCCCCCAGGGGATCTCCCTGCTGCGTCACCGGAACCGCGTGCGGGTAACCCAGAAAGGTTTGACTGAGATCCTGCTCGACTCCGCCCCTTTCTGACAAACTGTAGACTTTTATTCGCCCTTCAACCCCGGACTTTTGCCTCTGAACCAGCACGGGTGGCCTACGTCATCACCCACCTCACGGGCCGTGCTCAGCTTTGGGCGACAGCTGAGTACGAGCGTCAGTCTCCCGCCTGCTCCTCCTTCCATCTGCTCTCGGCGGAGATGATCAAGGTGTTTGATCTCGGGTCTTCGACGGCGGAGGCATCCAGAGAACTCATGTCGGTTCGGCAGGGGCGGAGCACGGTGGCGGACCATGCCATTAACTTCCGGACATTAGCAGCACACAGTTCGTGGAATAATGAGGCGCTGGTGGATGCTTTTTACCACAGTCTGGCGGATTATATTAAAGACGAGCTGGTCTCCCACGAACCCCAGACCACTCTCGACGGAGCCATCGCCTTGGCGACGCGGATCGATCAGCGGGTCCAGGGTCGTCAACGGGAGAGAGGGCGCCAGACTCCTACGCTCCCCAGCATTCGCCGATCCAGCGCACTCGGTACTGCCACACCCGAACCTGCCAAGAGACCTGATGAACCCATGGAAGTGGGCCGGTCCTCACTCAGTGCTGCGGAGCGTCAGCGCCGGTTCTCCGCCAACCTGTGTCTGTACTGCGGGGAGGGGGGACACAGAGTAGCGACATGTCCGTTAAAAGCCAGAGCTCACCGGCAGTAGGAGGGGTCCGGATGAGCTCAGTCACAACCCGACCCTCCCAGACATCTAACCCCCGCAAGCCCCTCGTCCAGGTCCGCATTCACCTCCCTGGTAAGCTCCATAGTCTCTCCGCCCTGATGGACTCTGGGGCCGAGGCGAACATTATGGACTCTGAGCTGGCCCACCAGTGGAACCTGCAACGCCAGCCTCTACCCACTCCTGTTCCTGCCCGGGCGCTGGACGGTCACCCCCTGGTGACATCACCGATGTCACCGCACCGGTTCAGATGTCCATTCCCGGAAATCACCAGGAGGCCGTTCAGTTTCATCTGCTCCGGTCACCCGGCCAGGCTATTATTCTCGGATACCCCTGGCTCCGCCAACACAATCCCCGCATAGACTGGTTAACGGGTTCCATTCTGGAGTGGAGTAAAGATTGCCACCGGACATGCTTAAAGGCGGCAATACCAGACTCTTGCAAACCTCCAGTTGGACCACCTCCCGATATCTCCAAGGTTCCTGAGGTTTATCATGATTTAAGAGAGGTGTTCAACAAAGCCAAGGCTACCTCTCTGCCCCACACCAGCCCTACGACTGTGCCATCGACCTGCTTCCTGGTTCTACTCCACCCAGGGGTCGCCTGTACTCCCTCTCTGTTCCTGAAAGGAGGTCTATGGAGGACTATATTAATGACTCCTTGGCTACAGGCATCATCCGGCCGTCGTCCTCTCACGCTGGTGCGGGGTTCTTCTTCGCGGGAAAGAAGGATGGTTCCCTCCGTCCCTGTATCGATTACCGGGGACTGAATGAGATCACGATCAAGAACCGGTACCCTCTTCCTCTGCTCTCTTCTGCTTTTGAACTCCTCGAGGGGGCCATGGTCTTTACTAAATTGGACTTACGCAACGCCTACCACTTGGTCCGGATCCGGGAGGGAGACGAGTGGAAGACTGCGTTTAACACCCCCACTGGACATTATGAATACCTAGTGATGCCGTTCAGACTTACAAATGCACCGGCGGTCTTCCAGGCTCTGATCAACGATATTCTGAGGGACATGTTAAATAAATTTGTGTTTGTTTATCTAGATGACATTCTAATTTTTTCCCGAACTCAGTCAGAGCACGAGAGACATGTCCGACTAGTGCTCAGTCGTTTGCTCGAGAACTCATTATTTGTTAAGGCAGAGAAATGTGAGTTCCATGTCAAATCCACTTCCTTCCTGGGCTATGTAATTGCAGAAGTGAATATACAAATGGACCCAGCCAAAGTCTCTGCAGTAACCTCTTGGCCAGTTCCGGATAACCGTAAGAAGCTCCAGCAGTTCCTGGGGTTTGCGAACTTCTATAGACGTTTCATCCGGGATTATAGTTCCATTGCAGCCCCTCTCACCACCCTTACCAGTACCAGACAGCCGTTTTCCTGGACCCCTGTGGCTGATAGGGCGTTTAACTCTCTCCGGACCCGTTTCTCCTCTGCGCCCATCCTCCGCATGCCAGACTCTGAACGCCAGTTCGTCGTGGAGGTGGACTCTTCTGATGTGGGGTTGGGAGCGGTGTTGTCCCAGAGGTCGGCAGAGGACAAGAAACTTCACCCCTGTGTGTTTTTCTCTCGTCGATTGTCGCCAGCTGAGCGCAACTACGACATCGGGAATCGAGAACTGCTGGCGGTAAAACTGGCTCTGGAGGAATGGCGTCACTGGCTGGAGGGCGCTTCTGTCCCGTTCCTGATATGGACAGATCATAAGAATCTGGAATATATTCGTTCAGCGAAGAGACTCAATCCAGACAGGCCCGGTGGGCCTTATATTTGACCAGGTTCAACTTCTCCTTGTCATACCGCCCTGGTTCTCGCAACATTAAGCCTGACGCACTTTCCCGTCAGTTTTCGAGGAATGACGCCTCGTCCCAAGATGGCGCACCCATTCTTCCCGGCCCCTGCGTGGTTGCTGCCCTGACCTGGGATGTCGAGGAGAGGGTGAGAGAGGCCATTCGTGACCAGCCCGGACCCAGCGCTTGCCCCGCTGACCGCTTGTTCGTGCCAGAGGACCTGAGGACTCCAGTCATCCAGTGGGGTCATGAATCCCGTCTGGCCTGCCACCCCGGTTCCACCCGTACGGCCTTCCTTGTCAGCCAAAGGTTCTGGTGGCCCAGCCTGAAAAAGGATAGCCTGCGCTATCTGCACCCGGAATAAATCCGTGTGTCGCCCCCCAGCTGGACTTTTACAACCCCTGCCGGTGCCCAGTCGCCCATGGTCCCATATTGCCCTGGACTTTGTTACGGGACTTCCACCCTCTAACGGCATGACCACCATCCTCACGGTGGTTGACCGGTTCAGTAAGATGGAACATTTTATTCCCCTGCCCAAATTGCCATCGGCAAAAGAGACTGCCCAACTGGTCCTCCTGCACATCTTCCGACTACATGGACTCCCTAAAGATGTAGTGTCAGACCGTGGTCCGCAATTCGTCTCTGCTTTCTGGAAACAGTTTTGTCAGCAGCTGGGGGCCACAGTTGGCCTCACCTCCGGTTTCCATCCCCAGTCCAATGGCCAGTCTGAGAGGGCTGACCAGGAGCTGGAGAAAGCACTCCGGTGTATGGCGTCGCTGAACCAACGCTCCTGGCACGACCAGCTCCTGTGGGTGGAGTACGCCCACAACTCTCTCACCAGCTCTGCCACCGGTCTCTCCCCATTCCAGTGTGTGTATGGGTACTAACCACCGCTGTTCTCCAGCCAGGAGAAAGAGGTTACCTGCCTGTCAGCGGTCGCCTACGCCCGACGATGTCGCCGTACTTGGGTCCGCGCCCGCTCCGCCCTGCTGAGGTCATCGGCCAGCTACGCTAAGGGAGCCAACCGCCGGAGAACCCCCGCACCTGCCTACCTAGAGGGCCAGAAGGTCTGGCTCTCCACCAGGGACCTCCCGCTCCGGGTGGAGTCCTGCAAGTTGGCTCCACGGTTCATCGGGCCATTCCCCATCCAGCGGGTCATCTCACCAACTGCCGTCCGGCTCCAGCTCCCTCCGACCATGAGAGTGCACCCGACCTTCCATGTCTCCAAGGTCAGACCAGTCCACGAGAGTCCGCTGGTTCCTGCAGCCCCCCCCCCCCCCCCCCCGTCTGCTGGAGGACGGGTCTGTCTACTCCGTCCGTCGCCTATTGAAGTCCCGTAGGAGTGGAAGGGGTCTACAGTACCTCGTGGACTGGGAGGGTTATGGTCCTGAGGAGAGGACATGGGTTCCTGCAAGATGGATCCTGGACGGGACTCTCATCACTGAGTTCCACCGCCTGCACCCTGACCAGCCTGCTGTTCGACGTGGCCGCCCGAGGGGGGCTGGCCGCAATTCTCTGGTTCCTGCCGTTCCTGCCTCCGCGGATCCTGGGGATTCTCGGCAGGTCGACGAAGGTGGCCTGGATTGGGACCGGTCGGAGGAGTATTAGACTGTTCTGGTTACTTCCCCCCCACCCACTGTGGATTCTGTTTTTGGGACTTCGGGAGCCGTCCCTTAGGGGGGGGGGGTTCTGTCACGAACCGGCTCGGGGTCCGCCCCAGCCTCGCGCTGGGTTTCCCGCGGCGCAGATCCCACACCTGCGTCCAATCATCACAGACACACCTGCCACCATTTTACCCCTAATCACGGACTATAGAGACCCAGCTTGAACACGAACCCAGTGTCAGATCCTCTGTGTTGATGCCTTGTTTGTCACCAGTTCATCCTGACTCCTACCTTGACCCCGGATTGTCTTTGGACCCCGACCTGCCTGCCTGGACCTGTATTAGAACTCTGCTTTGTCCCCGACCACGAACTCTGCCTCTCGGACTTGTACCTCTGCCTGCCTGCCTGTTTCCCGTAAGTCCTGTCCGTATTTCCCCGTGTCTGCACGTCGCTCGTCCCGCTCTGTTTCCCTGGACTCGTGCATCGGTCTTTCCCATGCTTCCCTTGTGTGCCTTTGCTGGAATAAAGACTTTAGTTCAGACGCACCTGGTCTCAGCTTCTGTACCGGGCCTGACACTTCTCTCTCTTCCGACGAACACACTTTCCTCGTCTCCTTCTTCGACCAACAGTAGTCCAATTTCCACCAGCACCCTGTACTCTAGGTCAGCGGTTCCCAAACTTTTCAGTCCGCGTACCCTCTTCTACCTCCCAACTTAGCTGACGCACCCCCAATGCCCAAAACATGAAAAAAAAGAAAGAAAGAAAAGGCGTAGTCTTTATAGACATATAAGTATCAAGTTAAATAATATAGGCTCCTGTTAACACAGAATAGATTGTGCAATAATGGGCCTAATGATCTCTCACTTTAGAAACGGTACGGAGAATAATAGTAACAATATAAAAATGACAATAATAATATTTTAAGTCAAAATGGTCGCCGAGCTAGCCGACTACAGATGAGTGAGGAACAGCAGTTATTACTATGCAGGGCTTGAAATTAACTTTTTTTCTTGGTAGCACTGGTGCTCCCAAATATAGAAGTTAGTAGCACCAGCAAAGACTTCAGGAACACCTACCCAAAAGCAAGGCAGTGACGGAGCGATAGATACGTTCCATCCATCTCCGTTCCTCCTCTCTCCCTCGCCCAGGAGAGCCGCTGCGCTCTCATTGTTTCCTGGCAGGACCGCAGGAGCGCGGTCTCACAAAAAAAGGCGCACCAGATTTTTTTCCCTAGTCGCTCCCAAATATATTTAATAGTCGCACTGATAAAAATTTGGGCGCATATGCGACCAAAATGGGCGCAATTTCGAGCCCTGCTATGTAACAAATAGACCTATTTAACAAACTGTAACAGTTATTAAATGGTAACAGATATACTACTTCGCCAAAAAGAATCAAAATAACATAGGCCCAAGTTCAAACATCATGTTTTCTCTTTCGAGTACGAGTCTCATTGTGGTCGTTACCCCTTCTCCCGATGAAGTGTCCGGGTGAGTTTTCTGTGTTCTGTGCTCCTCATTTTCAGTTTCCCCTGTCTCGTCATCATCACTCTCTTTTTCCTGCTCAATTTCTTCAGCCTGGTAGACTGCACAGCTCTCAGTTGTGGCCAATGTATCCTGTGCTCTTTCATTTCTCCCAGATTTAATACCGGACAGACTGCCCGTTATGAACCAGTTATGCATTTCGGCATATTATTGTTGTTGCTAACACAACAAGCTAGCACGTAGCTCGGAGAAAGCCAAGTGCATTTTGGGTATTTTTTTTTTATTTAAATTTTTCCCAAAACGTTTTTTAATTGAAAATTATAAATTATTTCCGTGAATGAATTTAAATATTTAAACAGTTAATCCTCCATTAAAAAGTGCTTAAATTATTTAATTATTTATGTATTTCAAGATGCTCAGCTGCCATTACACTCGTGCACCCCCTAGCAGCAGCTCGCGCACCACACTTTGGGAATCCCTGCTCTAGGTGAACAGCACCAATGGCGGTCCTTGTTAACCTAGGCCTCGACTGATCCAGTATGGAAGTCATAGATTTGATTCACATGTTTGATTTGGCAAAAGTTTTACGGCAGTTGCCCTTCCTTACACAACCCTCTGTATTTATCCAGGCTTGGGACCGGCACAATAAGACACTGGCTTGTGCCTTCTTTCAGCTACATGTTAGGCTAAAACAGCATATATTGGAGAATTGTGCCGACAACATTCTGGTACATGCAACATTACTCATTTCATTATTTCATCATACTCATCATTGGTATAGCACTGTTGACATTACCTAAAGGTAGGACATGTACCAGCAGTTATAAGTCAACAGACTAGGTAACGAGCACAGGTCAAAGGGAGGAAATGAAAAACACAGTGTTTTTGTATAAAACAGAAAAAAAATCCGTGCCCGGAGTGTCCCCCGCCTCACGCCCTGAGACTGCCGGGATAGGCACCGGCTCCACGCGACCTGTGTTAGCGGAATAAGCGGGTTAGAAAATGACTGATTGACTGACAACAATATTAACACTAGAACGTCTATGGCTGAGCCATTTGGCTCGAAGGGTGCTCATTCCCTACAACCGAGCCGACTGGCAAGAAGGTTTTTATCTACACCTTTAATCACCTGTGAACAATCGCTATTGTTACGTAAATGCGGACATGCTGAGCCTCGTCAAGGGAACCTAATCACTTTCTCACTTTGTCATCTTAGGAAGAGATCCAAAGCTGTCTAAAACAATCCAGTGGACTTTAGGTTTCAAGAAACTTGAATCCAAGTCCAGTGGATTGATTTTAACAGCTTTGGATAACCATGACCTGAATAACTGAGAACCTACACAAACGTCTTCGGAAGAGATCAATACACAAGGGTTTTTTCCTTTATTTATCGATAACAGACAGAGAAAAACAACAGAACCCTCCAGAGCAAGCATTAACAACAGTGGCAGGAAAAGACTTCCTCATTGAGGAGGAAACTCTGGGCAGGACCCAGACTTTGGAGGGTGGTCATCCACCTTGACTGGGTTGAAAAGGAAATTATTTGCGTGTGTGTGTTTGCTACTCTGGTGATTGAGTTGTCTGGTGATTGAGTTGTCTCCTCAGCGTTGTCGTCACTGCAGACCTGGTGACGACAACGCTGAGGAGGCTCCGTCCCTACAAGGCGGCTGGACCAGATAAGGTCTCCCCAAGACTCCTCCGAGCCTGTGCTTCGGAACTAGGGGACCCCCTGCAACAATTGTTCAACCTCAGTCTGCGGCTGGGGAGGGTCCCGTCACTGTGGAAGACCTCCTGCATTGTCCCTGTACCCAAGAAAGGACGCCCTACTGAGCTCAACGACCACCGACCGGTCGCTCTTACCTCCCACGTAATGAAGACCCTAGAGCGACTGGTCCTGGAGCTCATGCGTCCACAGGTGCAGGGTGCTATGGACCCTCTCCAGTTTGCCTATCAGGCCAAGGTTGGGGTTGACGATGCTGTCATGTACCTCCTCCACCGCACACTCTCCTACCTGGACGCCGGGGGCTGTGCCGTCAGAGTGCTCTTCTTCGACTTTTCGAGTGCCTTCAACACCATCCAGCCCCAGCTCCTGCAGGATAAACTGACCTCCATGGCTGTGGACCCCTACCTCGTGAGCTGGATTACGGACTACCTAACGGACAGACCCCAGTACGTCCGTATGGGGGACTGCTTGTCTTCTATGGTGACCAGCAGCACGGGGGCGCCACAGGGGACCGTTCTATCCCCCATTCTCTTCACCCTCTACACATCAGATTTCAAGCACAACTCGGATACATGCCACATACAGAAGTACTCCGATGACACCGCGATAGTGGCATGTATCCGGGAGGGTGATGAGGGGGGGTACAGGGCATTGGTGGCTGACTTCGTGGAGTGGTGCCAACAGAACCAGCTCCAGCTCAACATCTCCAAGACAAAGGAGATGGTTCTGGATTTCCGGCGGGCACCTCCCTCTCCACAGCCGGTGATCATCAATGGCAGTGAGGTGGAGATGGTAGAAAACTATAAGTACCTGGGACTGCAGCTAGACAGCAGACTGGACTGGTCACTCAACTCCAACTGTGTGTACAAGAAGGGGCAGAGCAGGATGTACTTCCTAAGGAGGCTGGCCTCCTTCAACATCTGTCCTAAGCTCCTTTTCATGTTCTATCAGTCCGTAGTCTCCAGTGTGCTGTCATACGCCATTGTGTGTTGGGGTGGGGGGGCCAGGAAAAGAGATATGGACCGTCTGAACAGACTCATCCGCAGAGCGGGCTCAGTGGTCGGGCTGAGCCTGGACTCTGTGGATATGCTTCTGGAGAGCAGGACCATGTCTAAAATTAAGGCCATCATGAACAACACCAGGCACCCCCTACACACCACCTTCTCCCAGCAGAGAAGCACCTTCAGCGGCAGACTGCTGTCACACAGCGCCTCCACAGAGAGGCTGAGGTCCTCCTTCGTGCCCCGTGCCATCAGGGGGTACAATGACTCTCTCAGGAGGAGCGGGGGGGAGGTGGCGAGGTCAGCACGGGGTTGAAAATGGATTTAATTTAATTTAAATTTAATTTTATACTGTTGTATATATATATATATAAAATTTATTTATTTATTTTTTATACTGTTTTTATATTTTAATTCAATTTTATACTGTTTAGATTTTATTTTATACTGTTTATATTTTAATACTGTAATATTTTTAAATTTTATACTGTTTATATTTTTAGTTATAGTTTAGTATATAAGTCCTGTTAGTGCTGCATGTGCCTGTCTGTTAGTGTAATGTATGTCTTGTGGTATGTCATGTGATGTCAGTGTTTCCTTTTCTCCTGGTGTTTATCCAGTATTATTTGTTAAGTAATGCCTGAGCAGTGGATATATGCAATTTCCTCCGGGATTAATAAAGTATCTATCTATCTATCTATCTATCTATCTATCTATCTATCTATCTATCTATCTATCTATCTATCTATCTATCTATCTATCTACACTGTGTATCACAGCGCTGGCTCTCCCACGGCACCACCTTTTTACATGATCCACATGCGTATTTATAACAGTGAATACATCGTAGGGCGGGGTGGTTGTTTTTACATTGACTGTTCACTTGACAGCGAGCTCTTTTGCCGGGGCCAGGTGAGGGAGGTTGTTGCCGAAGCAATTCTTCCTTTCGTGCCTTTTTTGCACCAATATGAGAGTGTGCCAACTTCTTCAGGAAATCCCACTGTCTCTCCTTCTTCCTGGTGAATGCTCCTTACAGTACATACGCATTCAATGCTGCCATGTCAATCATATTGTAAAACACAGCCACTGGTTGTGGCCTTTGCTTTTGATGAATTTCTGGCTCTCCTGGTCTCTCAGCCCTACCTCCACCCCCCACACTGGCCAGGGCCCAGAGAGACTAGCTAATGCTAAGTTGTGCTTTCTAAACAATTGGAATTTGCATTTCCATTGAGTGGTGTCAACCACATTTGCAAATGAATTGTTAGCATACCAGGCACCTTTGGCTAGCAGTGACTTAGCTCTTGAAAGTTCAGAAAAGGCCAGGAGTTCTAGTGTAAAACACTGTGTTTGGCAACTTTATGTTAAATATAGTTCAAATCTGTTACATTAATAATATGTAACAAAGTTGTTAAAACAGTTTATACATGGTCAATTCTAGAGTTTTTTTAAACAGTTGTAGATAGCACCAGTGTAACAAACAAAGATATGACGGGGGAAAAAAACCATCGCTCGCTATTATTTTGAAACCCATTTCAACCGGATGTCTCTCGTTAAATTTTCCTAGCTGGTCCACACAAAGGAGTGAAGGCTATGTTGGCTCAGGAGCCGCACGGAGTTCTAACGATCTCTTCTGACTGACCGATCCACGCCGCTATCTTGTCCCGAGAATATGTCCGTGAACGAGGTGTACGTTTTCCGGCCCTTCAAGCTCATCGCGCTACTCTGCGTCTTTCTGGCTCTGTGTTTGGACGTGGTGGCTCTGCTCAGTCCGGCGTGGGTCACCGCGGACCACTTCTCACTGTCTCTGTGGGAGTCCTGCTCCCAGTCCGCTGGAGAGGAGCCTCAGTGGAGCTGCTTCTCCACCCTCACATCTGGTACGATTATGTTCGATTATGCACAGATTAAAAAACTTACTCTGCGTCAGGACGCTGTTTTTACTATTTGTTTCGCGTTTAAACCGTTGAATGTTTAAACTTTCCACTGGCACGGATAAACTACAAAAATAAGGACTCTAAACCATCTTTTTTATGTGGAAACTGATTTTACCACTTTTCTGCTGTAGCTTTCATGCAATGCACTGGTAATTAAGCAATACGTAAACAACTTGTGGATGATTTAATTACCATTTTATCTGTAGCTTCTTTTAGGGTCTATTTTTAGAGGCACACATTAAATATTTCACAAAGACAGAAAGAGAGGGGGGTGTTTGAATCTCCAGGTCTGAGTTTGTTTTACTGGGCTGCCTGGCCTCTGTCCATCAGCTGACGCCCTCAGGGCTTCATGAGCTGTTGATAAATTTCCTCTGTTCATACAAGAGCAGTGACGCGGTGACCAACACGCACACAAACATACACTGTTGTGCTCAGCTTGGACAGGAAGGTTTGAGTAGCTGACGAGGAAGCGTGAGACCAAAGGGATTCCCTTGAGCTGCTATTGTTTCAGTGACAGATCTCAGTGTGTTTACAGTCAATGGTCAACAGCGTCAACAAAGGGATGTGAGTCAGTGTCACATAACATTGTTGACACGGATGCTTTTATAACTTAAGAGAAGTTATAAAAGCATCACCTGAAAGTAGAGGTATTATATTTGTTTGTTTGTTTTGTTCACAGTTTTTTTCAGTTGCTAACAAGCGCTTACCCATACTTCAAATACTTTTTCTAAACTCTTAACCATGGCTTTGAACCGGTTCATGGAACGAAAACGAAAACCGGAAACTTTTGGTATTTTGGCAGGAACGAAAACGAAAACTTTATATTTTTTAATGTTCTGGAGCAGAATCGGAACAGAAAATAATTGTAAACCGGTTAATACCGTTGTTTTTTTTCGTTCTTGAAAAAAATATTTGACCTCATGTTTCACTTCCTGTCATTCACTCAACGCGGGATGAGAGCAGAGGGAAGTAGCGGCTAACAGCAACAGTTAGGAAAAGGGAGGTCTCCCAGTCATAATTTAATCATAACAGGTAAACACTGTAGTATGTCAATCTTAAAATACATGATTTAGACATCAACTCATTGGCTGCAAGCATTTGCAGTGCAGTGTGTTCCCGTACTGCCAGCGCTTTGTAGCAATATTGAGTTACGGGAGAAGATCTGTTGTTCAGCAATAAATGACATGGTGAAAGTTATTCTTTTCTTATTTCATGTTGTGTCTAAGTAGGAGGCATAAGCCTTAACTACAGTGATATAACTTGCATAAAGCAGAGGTGTAGTGCTGTGGTACTGTTTACTGTAGGGTAGGGGCATATCTATAATTATAGTCTATTGTATATAAACTTATTGCTTTAGTTGCCCATTTAAAAGTACTTAAATTACCGTATTTTGCGCACCATTCGGCACATTGTTTAAAGAGGCGCAGTCTAAACTACGGAGTTTATTTCTGTACTTCGATGTGCTATTTTCTATGTGCTGGTGCTTTCTGTGTTTTGTGTACTAACTATGCTGTGTGCTACAGAGAAATTAAGAGATAAATTAAGTTATGCTCTACTCTCTACTTTTACACACGGCGCACATTATTGTTCGGTGCATGCTTGCTAACGGAAGCAAAAAGGTGTGGTTAAACTGTGTTGTACTACATATTTAAAAAAATACACCGACATTATTTTTTAAATATGATTTTATTTATTTATTTTTTGATAAATCTGTGCTAAATCCTTTGAAGTCCTCATCTTCGGTCTGCATTGAATAGCTCGGCAATTTCACTATCGCTGACCGTCATGTTTCCGGGTGGCTGTCCGGTAATGATGCCGGCTTTTGCGAAACATATTGGACAAAAGTCAAAGCAGACACGTTAGTCAAAGCATCCGCAATCCACGCACATATTGTGGTGTAACTCGTGGTGTAACTCGCTCGGCACTGCCTCCAGTCCTGGTAAACATGTGTTCACGTCTCTCATCCATCACTCCACGCAGCTTAACTTTGAAGGCTCTGTTTACACCGATGTCCAGTGGTTGGAGCTCTTTTGTTAATCCTCCCGGGATGATGGCAAGCTCCGAATTCAGCCGCTTCACGTGGTTTTTACAGAAGCGGTGGTATGGGCGTGCATGGAGTCACAGATAAAGAGAGATGGCGAAGCATGAAAAAAGCCACCCGGTCTCTTTACGTGAACCGGAACAACCAGAACTGATAGCCTGGAGTTTACATGTTGCATCGAAAGCGTGTCTCTTCGCTGACGACATTGTCGGGGGTCTTTAGACAAACAAATATGGCTAACAGCTTACCTGCGGTACAGTGCTGGCATACACTGTACTGCATACCTGGTACCTACCGGAGGTGTGCCGGACGTAGTCTCGCATCATGTTCTCTAATTGGTCTATCACTGCCGGCGTACGTAGTGATATATTACATCCTATGTGGAAAATGGTTGATTGCTGACTAAAATCACAGAAAAACATTTTTACAGATTTTGGAACTCAGTGTACACATAAGACGCTTAATGTTAAAAAAGGCGCAGCTTTGATTTTTGAGAAATTTTAAGGCTTTTAAGCACGTCTTATGGTGCACAAAATACGGCACCTACATATTTATATTTCCGAGGTACTTTATTAACCGGTTCAGGAACTTAATTTTTTTGTTCTAACCGGTTCAGGAACATCAGTTTATGGGTGGCAGGAACTTAATTTTTTTGTTCTAACCGGTTCAGGAACATCAGTTTATGGGTGGAACGCAAAACCGGAAACGTTATAATTCCGTTTCTGTTTGGAACGAACCGATTGGCAACAAAATTCTGGTTCAAAACCCTGTTCTTACAGTTTTTTTTCAGTCGCTAACAAGCGTTTGTCCAAACAGCAGTCACATTTTCAAAACTCTTAACACAGACTCACACCTAGAAAGCACAATTGACCAAATGGTTAATTTTCTTCTCAAAAACACAATCTGTTAAATAAACACTAACTCTTCATTTCAAAATAGAATACATCTTTTTCTGTACACACGCTTTACCAAAACACTGGATGTTCGACTCAAAATTAAATTACTGTGTGAAACAATAATGCTTGCTTTCACTTCATAAGGTACATGTAGTCAGTCAAAGTACACCAGGCTTCAAAATACTGGGTATCATTGACATTTGAAAAATTACATAGACTTTTATGTTTCAGTTTTAATGGTATTTGCCTGCAAAATGTACACAAAATTTCTTGGTTGGGAACTTAATGTCCACATGCAATTTTCACATTCAAAAGCATTCCAGTAAAGAGCAAATCAGTTTTTTTCTTTTACAGTTTATTACAGGAGGTACAGTAAAAATACTGTTTACAATATGATAGAAAAAGCTTACAGTGAACAAAATAGCTATTAAACCCAGAAGAGCATTCTGAACAAAAAAAAAAAACAACAGCAAAAAGCTCGGAAAAAAGTGGGGGGTGGGGGACCTACGTAAAAAAAACACAAAAATACTGTCTCTAATCTCTACAATCTCTGATATCATCCAATGTAATGCACCCGGGTGAGAACCTGGGTATGCCGGATCCACCATTGGTAATGATCAGCTGTGTTTCAATGGGGGGGTAGTGACTCAGTGGTAGAGCGGGTCATCCAATGTTCCAAGATTGGCGGTTCGATTCCCACTCCCACCCAAAAATACCCGGATTTTGTTTTGTATTGTTTTTGAACTGATATCATGGCAGAAGCAGAGGTTTTTATACTGTATCTAAGGTTTGGAATATTGTTGTTGCTATTGTGGGATGTTGTGTGTTAACATTCCTAAATAATAAAAAAACGATCCTTAATTTTGTTGGGAGGTATGGCTTGTCTGTTAAGAAAATGAAAGCATTGTGGAACTATGTTCACTGACTGCATATTGAGTGAAAACAACATGAAATGTGTGAATGGTATGGCCACAAAAGACCGATGCTGTACTAATTGTTTTTAGAGTTTTGAAAATGTGACTGTGTTTGGACAAACTCTTGTTAGCTACTGAAAAAACTAACACAGATTCACACCTTCTTCTTCTTTGACTTTCGGCTTTTCCCTTCAGGGGTCGCCACAGCGAATCAATTTCCTCCATCTAGCCCTGTCCTTTGAATCCTCTTCTCTCACACCAACTACCTTCATGTCTTCCCTCACTACATCCATAAACCTCCTCTTTGGTCTTCCTCTAGGCCTCCTGCCTGGCAGTTCAAAACTCAACATCCGTCTACCAATATGTTCACTATCTCTCCTCTGGACATGTCCAAACCATCTCAGTCTGGCCTCTCTGACTTTATCTCCAAAACCTCTAACATGTGCTGTCCCTCTGATGTACTCATTCCTGATCCTATCCTTCCTGGTCACTCCCAGAGAAATCCTCAGCATCTTCATCTCTGCTACCTCCAGCTCTGTCTCCTGTCTTTTCCTCAGTGACACTGTCTCTAGACCAAACAACATCGCTGGTCTCACCACAGTTTTGTACACCTTTCCTTTCATTTTAGCTGAAACTCTTCTACCACACATCACACCTGACACTTTCCTCCACCCGTTCCATCCTGCCTGGACACGCTTCTTCACCTCTTTTCCACACTCTCCATTGCTCTGGACTGTTGACACTAAGTACTTAAAATCCTCCACCTTCTTGATCTCTTCTCCCTGTAACCTCACTCTTCCACTTGGGTTCCTCTCATTCACACACATGTAATCTGTCTTACTGCGGCTAACCTTCATTCCTCGCCTTTCCAGGACAAACCTCCACCTCTCTAGCTTCTCCTCCACCTGTTCCCTGCTCTCACTGCAGATCACAATGTCATCTGCAAACATCATAGTCCATGGAGATTCCTGTCTAACCTCGTCTGTCAGCCTGTCCATCACCATAGCGAACAAGAAGGGGCTCAGAGCTGATCCCTGATGCAGTCCCACCTCCACCTTGAACTCCACTGTCACACCTACAGCACACCTCACCACTGTCTTACAGTCCTCATACATGTCCTGCACTGCTCTAACATACTTCTCTGCCACTCCAGACTTCCTCATACAATACCACAGTTCCTCTCTGGGCACCCTGTCGTAAGCTTTCTTCAGATCTACAAAAACACAATGCAGCTCCCTCTGGCCTTCTCTATACTTCTCTATCAACATCCTCAACGCAAATACTGCATCTGTAGTACTCTTTTTTGGCATGAAACCATACTGCTGCTCACAAATGTTCACTTCTGTCCTTAGTCTAGCTTCCACTACTCTCTCCCATAACTTCATTGTATGGCTCATCAGCTTTATTCCTCTGTAGTTGCCACAACTCTGCACATTTCCCTTGTTCTTAAAAATGGGCACCAGCACACTTCTCCTCCATTCCTCAGGCATCTTCTCACTATCTAAGATCCTGTTGAACAACCCAGTCAGAAACTCTACTGCCACCTCTCCTAGACACTTCCAAACCTCTACAGGTATATCATCAGGACCGACTGCCTTTCCACTCTTCATCCTCTTCAATGCCCTCCTCACTTCATCCTGACTAATCTTTGCTAGTTCCTGGTCCACAACAGTAACCTCTTCTAGTCTTTGTTCTCTCTCATTTTCCACGTTCATCAACTCCTCAAAGTACTCTTTCCATCTTCCCATCACACTACTGGCACCTGTCAATAGACTTCCATCCCTATCCTTAATCACCCTAACCTGCTGCACGTCCTTCCCATCTCTATCTCTCTGTCTTGCCAACCGGTACAGATGAGTCTCTCCCTCCTTACTGTCCAACCTAGCATACAAGTCCTCATAAGCTTCTTGTTTGGCCTTTGCTACCTCTACCTTCACCTTATGCTGCATCTCCCTGTACTCCTGTCTACTCTCCTCAGTCCTCTCAGTGTCCCACTTCTTCTTAGCTACCCTCTTTCTCTGTATACACTCCTGTACCTCCTCATTCCACCACCAAGTCTCCTTATCTACTTTCCTTCCAGATGACACACCAAGTACTCTCCTACCTGTCTCCCTGATCACATTAGCTGTAGTTGTCCAGTCATCTGGAAGCACCTCCTTGCCACCCAGAGCCTGTCTTAACTCCTTCCTAAAAGTCCTGCAACACTCTTCCTTTTTCAGCTTCCACCATTTCGTCTTCTGCTCTGCCTTTGCCCTCTTGATCTTCCTCACCACCAGAGTCATCCTACACACCACCATCCTATGCTGTTTGGCTACGCTCTCACCTACCACTACTTTACAGTCACTGATCTCTTTCAGGTTACACCGTCTACACAAGATGTAGTCTGCCTGTGTGCTCCTACCACCACTCTTATAGGTCACTCTATGTTCCTGCCTCTTCTGGAAGAAAGTATTCACTACAGCCATTTCCATCCTTTTTGCAAAGTCAACTACCATCTGTCCTTCTGCGTTCCTCTCCTGGATACCAAACCTGCCCATCACCTCCCCATCACCTCTGTTTCCTGCACCAACGTGTCCATTGAAGTCTGCTCCAATGACAACTCTCTCACTTCTAGGCATGCTCTGCATCATTTCATCAAAGTCCGACCAGAATTTCTCCTTCTCCTCCAGCTCACATCCTACCTGTGGAGCATACCCGCTAACAACATTGAACATCACACCTTCGATTTCTAGCTTCAGACTCATCACTCTATCCGACACTCTTGACCTCCAGGACATTCCTAACAAACTCCTCCTTCAAGATAACTCCTACTCCATTTCTCTTCCTATCTACACCAAGATAGAACAACTTGAACCCTGCTCCTAAACTTCTAGCCTTGCTACCTTTCCACCTGGTCTCCTGGACACACAGTATGTCTACCTTCCTTCTCTGCATCATGTCAACCAACTCTCTACCTTTTCCTGTCATAGTTCCAACATTCAACGTCCCTACTCTTAGTCCTATACTCTTGGTGTTCCTCTTCTCTTTCTTCGTGCGAACGCACTTTCCTCCTCTCCTTCTTCGACCAACAGTAATCCAATTTCCACCAGCGCCCTGTAGGTCAACAGCGCCGATGGCGGTCGTTGTTAACCCGGGCCTCGACCGATCCGGTATGGAAGTCATAGGTTTGATTCGCATCTTTGATTTGGCAAAAGTTTTACGCCGGATGCCCTTCCTGACGCAACCCTCTGTATTTATCCGGGCTTGGGACCGGCACAATAAGACAGTGGCTTGTGTCCTCTTGTGGCTACATGAACACAGATTCACACCTACAAAACATAATTGACCAAATGGATAATTTTCTTCTCAAAAACACGTTTTGTTAAATATATGCTAACTCTTCATTTCAAAATAGAACACATCTTTCTTTGCACACACTAACTTTACCAAAACACTGGAAATTTGACTCAAAATGAAATTATTATCTCAAAGAATAATGCTTGTTTTCACTTCGTAAGGTACATGCAGTCAATCAAAGTACACCAGGTTTCCAAATATTGGGTATTTTTGACATTATAAACATTGCATAGACTTTTATGTTTCAGTTTTACTGGTATTTGCATGCAAAATGTACACAAATTTCTTGGTTGGGAACTGTATGTCCACATTGTTCACATTCAAAAGTATTCCAGTAAAAAGCAAATCAGTCTTTTTCCTTTACTGTTTTATTACAGGAGGTACAGAAAATTTCTGTTTACAATATGACAGAACAGAAAAAGCTTACAGTGAAGAAAATATCAATGAAACATGAGAGCATTCTGAACAAAAAAAACCCCAAGAGCAAAAAGCCCAGAAAAAAAGGAGGGGGTGGGGGGTTTACGTAAAAAAACACAAAATTTCTGTCTGTAATCTCTACAATCTGCAGGGTTTGGCCACATGTTTTCATCTACATCTGATATCATCCAAGGCAATGCACCTGAGATAGAACTGCTTGGTATGCCGGATCCACCCATGGACCCATGGGAAAGGTTGTCAAATGTTCAATTGTCTGTTTACTGTAACAGCTGCAATTTATTGTATTCGAACTGATATCATTGCAGAAGCAGAGGTTTTTAGATAGATAGATAGATAGAGAGAGAGAGAGAGAGAGAGAGAGAGAGAGAGAGAGAGAGAGAGACTCACTTTAATAATCCCGGAGGAAATTGCACATATACTGTAAGGTTTGGAATACTGTTTATGCTATTGTGGGATGTTGTGTGTTAACATTCGTAAATAATAAAAAAACAAACCATAATTTTGTTGGAAGGTGTAGATTGTCTGTTGAGAAAATGTAAGCATTGTGGTAATATGTTCACTGACTGCATATTATGTGAAAGCAACATGAAATGTGTGAATGGTATGGCCACAAAAGAGCGATGCTGTGCTAATTGTGTTTAGAGTTTTGAAAATGTGACTACTGTTTGGACAAACGCTTGTAGGTGAATGAAAAACACTGTAATTCAGAGTTTAGTTGTGGTTTGGTTCACTTTTGGGATCCAGTGCACTTCAGTGAAATTTTCTTACCATTGTGGGATCTAGTTGCAAGATTTTTGTTTCTAATGTCACAGACAATGATTGCAATATTTGAACAACAGTTACACAATGACATCCACTGATGATCTACCACATGTTAGAGTCTGGTTTGGATCGATCGGTGAGTCGGTCTCAGGGGTTCGGTGGAGACGGGGGTCAAGACAGTTTTGCCGAACATACAAGAATCACTGTGTACGTTTGACACGTGTCAATTCGTGATGACACGCCCCCCTTAGCCATCACTGGCTGCTGGTGATCACGCTGCAATGATTTGCCTACCTGTGCTACAGTGGTTTTTGCGCACTCAGTAGTCGATTTATGCCTGTCATGATGGTATGTCGTCTGATTGCTTTCTTAATATTTTCTTCTTCTTTTCCTTTTGGCTTTTCCCTTCAGGGGTCGCCACAGCGAATCAATTGCCTCCATCTAACCCTGTCTTCTGTATCCTCTTCTCTCACACCAACTACCTTCATGTCCTCTTTCACTACATCCATAAACCTCCTCTTTGGTCTTCCCCTAGGCCTCCTGTCTGGCAGTTCAAAAGTCAGCATCTTTCTACCAATATATTCACTATCTCTCCTCTGGACATGTCCAAACTATCTCAGTCTGGCCTCTCTGACTTTATCTCCAAAACCTCTAACATGTGCTGTCCCTTTGACGTACTTATTCCTGATCCTATCCTTCCTGGTCACTCCCAAAGAGAACCTCAGTATCTTCATCTCTGCTACCTCCAGCTCTGTCTCCTGTCTTAGCCGGCACAATAAGACACTGGCTTGTGTCCTCTTGTGGCTACATTTCTTTCTTAATATTTTAATTCATAGTAACTATGTTGAGCAAAAAAAGAAAGTGGTCGGACCAATATGTGCAACGTGAATTTACATGTACTGTATAACGGAGCGTGATGGGAGTCAGCGTTCTGCATGATTTGCAATGTCAAGTTGAGCAACTATAGTCTCGCACTGGCAAAAATAAAGGAACACTTCCTTAAGCTGCGTGGAAAACAACAGAAACAGACTTTGCTGTGAAAATGACATAAGAGTAGCACTTGCCAAGGTGAAACCACGCATATATGAACTGGTCTCTCAACAACAACCTATGTCACTGATTTGCAGGTAGTTCATTTCATGTGAGTTCATGCACTGTCTTGGTTTTGTCCTTTGAAAAAGGTGACATTAATGCACAATTCATTAAATACACCAGTAAAACATATACCGTGTTTTCCGCACTATAAGACGCACCTAAAAGCCTAAAATTTCCTCATAGCCCGTAGTGCGCTTTATAATCCGGTGTGTTTTATATATGGATTAATATTCGTGTTAATATTGGTTAAATACATAATCACTGAAAAAAAGCCGCCAGTCTGGCCGTCAGTCATGCCGCACTCCGCCACCAGAGGAGCACCTTCACAAGGCACTCGGGCCTACGCCCCCTAACAACGGTAGTCAAGGGGCGTCACCGAAGTTCCGGCTCTGACTGAGCTGCTCTCAGACGGTAGAGCAGACTGTAGGAGCACCGGTGATTACGTAGCAAAACATAAGGACCTTTCAACAATTCTATTAATAAAGTTTGACTGACTGACTGATCCCAGTATTTCCTAACTATTTGGCGTCGGAAATAACCCATTTTAAACTTAATTGGTCTAAAAAATGCCATTGTGCTGTCATCTGGAATCTAGTGACCGTCCATTCTATTAGTCTGTGGAAACACACGGAGAAATTGGCATAAAGGTGAATGAAAGACCCTCAAAGCTGATCTTCCAGCCTTTTCTGAAATTTCAAGAGCAGTCACTACTAGACAAAGGTGTCTACTGTACTGCAATTGATTTACAAATGTAGTTGATATATCTGGGCGGGCGGTGGAGGGGCGCATTCAGGCTTGTGTATTCTGTCTACAGCGACGTGCGGTGAGATTCACGGCGGTGAGACACCGACGTTAAAGTCAGTTCTAGGAGTAAAACAGCATCATATTTGCCAGTAAATTAGCAGCCTGACATTAAAAACTAGTTAAAAAATTGTTTAGGAGACACAGCAGCAAATAGCTCCACCTCACCTCCGACTGGACTACCGATTGATCAAAACAATATTTAATTAATAAATGAAGACGAACGTCGGAGCTCAAATATCTGCTTCAAACTTCAAATCAGGAAATAATCCGCTCTGTTCGCACTGACTGCACTCGTAATGAATTTAACTAGTTTTTAATCTCAGGTTTTTTAATATGCGTGTTGACTTCTTTCTAAGATGGCAAAGTAATCAAGTGATCAGGTTTCCTTGATGAGGCTCAGAATGGCTTATTGACATAAACAATAGGGGCCATTCAAAGGTAGTCAGGAAGTCATGAATGCAATCATTACTGCATAAGCAGCTTGGCTCTAACTAGTGGACGGATTGCGCAACTACAGCCGCTGCAGTTTATCAAATAAATTGTATTTATTTTTTATTGTGTGCGCCTTATAATCCGGTGCACCTTATATATGAAATACATTATAAAACAAACAAATTATTGAGGGTGCACCTTATAGTCCAGTGCGGCTTATAGTGCGGAAAATACTGTACTTATGTCTTAATTTTTTTTTAACAAAATTTATTTTTTTTACTAAAGAAGGGTTCGGTGAGTGAGCCCATGAAACTGGCAGGGTTTGGTACCTTCAACAAGGTTAAGAACCACGATTCTAAGTAATGATTCCATGTCTGATGGTCCGGACTGTTTAAAAGTAAATGGCTTGCAGGAAATTTACTGAGACAAGATGTGATAGAACATCAGACATGCAACTAGCTGAAGTGATTTAGTGTCTAATTTGGCAAGTCTTCAAAAGTTACAGAGTTGAATACGGAAGAAAAACTTTTATTAAATATTGTTTCTCTTAAATAACGATCAAATTAACTAAAGTTTTGTTTTTATGCCGCAGGGTCATGATATGGGGAAAACTGAATGTGCCGTCTAGTTGACAATAACTTCCATGTTTTTATGCTAAACATGGAAGTTATTGTCAACTTCCATGTTTAGCATAAAAATAAGATAAATAAAAGAAGAAGAATAAATAATATTCTTTTTGGCACACCAAGAGTTAACCCACTCCACCACCAAAAGGTTTTGAGAATCATTCACCTCACATGGGCCGAACCCGTCAGGTTGCCTTTTGTCAAGCCGTGGAGCCCCATGAGTGGGGTGTTATTGCCTCCAACCCCTTCCCAACCATCAGGGGGAGCAAATCAGCAGTAAAGGGCTGTTAGCTGGAGCCTCGTCTCTAAACATACAGTAATATTAGATTAGCGATGCCAGCAACAGTACGCTGTCTACCAGGGGCCAGAGCTTCTGACATAGAAGCTAACCTCAGGGTTCTGGCATCAGCTAGGGAGGAAAAGGGCAGTCAGAAACACTCCACCAATACACCTAGGAACATTGTTATTCATGTTTGCACCAATGATATTAGGCTCCGGCAGTCAGAGGTAACAAAGAATAGCTTGGTTAGGGCTCTGGACTGCGCTAGGAAGATGTGTCGGCATCGAGTAATAGTCTCTGGCCTCTTGCGCGGGGGAATGATGAGACTTACAGTAGATTAACAGCTATGAACCGCTGGCTGGCGCGCTACTGTAGGGAACAGGGTTTAGGTTTCGTAGATAACTGGCCTTCCTTCTGGGGCCGTCCCGAGCTGCTGAGAGCTGACGGCCTGCATCCTACTGGGGCAGGTGCAGCTCTTTTGTCAAGGAATATAGACAGGCCCTTACAGCGTGTTTAACAATAGCCATACAGCCATCGGGCTGCAGGTGATTAGAGAACCTACTAGGGTAGTTGTTGATGCGGTTGTGGAGTCTAGACTAGGAAACCATCAAACTGATGGAATAGTTAGTAACGTTGAGACTGTCTCCTTCCCTCAGATTTTTAATAAAATGGCCCGGGACTTAAACATGTACATTAAGCACGAGAATCTTACTTCTGCTCCTATCACCAGTGACAATGTGAAGTGAAGCACCTGATCAGGTTATACAAGCCTCTATACCTGAAAGTATCCCAGTTATTTTATCACATCGTGTTTATAGGTCATTACTTCCCAGATTCATTGAGACGCGGCATCTGGTTAAGATTGATACATCATCAGCTGTTAAACCATCTAACAATAATGTTAGTGATACTACCACATTTCAATTTGGCCTTTTAAATATTAGATCATTGTCATTTAAGGCCTTGCTTGTGAATGATTTAATTCTTCACCATGGCCTGGATATAATTGCTTTATGCGAAACATGGCTAAAACCAAATGTCTTCTTACCGTTAAATGAAGCTTCACCACCTGATTTTACATATGCTCATGCCGCAAGGGCTGATAAACAGGGTGGAGGTGTTGCTTTTAAATCAAATCAAATCTATTCTTAACCTGACTTCTAATCTAGATATTCATTTTACCTCTTTTGAAGCTCTTGTTCTAAAACCATAGCCTACAGCTGTAAACAGCAGGCTTCATCTTGTAGTAGTATATAGACCGCCTGGTCCCTATTCTTTATTCTTAGAAGAATTTGGTGAATTCATTTCGGATCTAATTACTCAATCTGATGAGGTTATAGTGACTGGTGATTTTAACATTCATTTAAATAACGCTAGTGATCCGTTGTGTAAAGCTTTCTTAACCCTCCTGATATGTTAGGTTTCACTCAGTGGGTACATGAAGCAACTCATTCCAGTGGTAATACCCTAGATCTGATTCTATCGCGTGGTATAAATGTTACTGCTGTGACTGTCTCTCCTCTTACGTCAGTGATATCTGACCATTTTGTTATTACTTTTAAAGCAGCCTTTATTTGTCAAGATAACTTTACTCATGATTCAGTCACTACTCGCCATATCGGCTTGTCAACGGTATCTAAACTTATTGAGCTTCCACCTGAGGTATTGACTCCTTTTACTGTAGCAATAGGATCAATCGAAAATTACACTAGTGATCTAAACTCAGCTCTTTCTAGTCTGTTGGACTCAGTTGCACCTCTAAAAACTAAAACCATAGGGGTGCGCAGGTCTACACCATGGTTTAATGCGCTCTCAGACGGGCCTGTAGGAGTTTAGAGAGCGCAGGTGGCGTAAATCAAAATCTAAATTATGCTACAACCATGCTCTGTCGACTGCTAAAGCTGCCTATTTCTCCATATTAATAAGCAAAAATAAACACAATGCTCGATTTCTGTTTAATACTGTAGCCAGATTGACCCAGAAACAGCCAACGGCAAGCAGCTTGTTATTTGCAGCTACTGATTTTCAAGATTTTTTCTGCTGTAAAATTGATAACATTAGACATAAAATTACTTTTTCAGCTTCACCTGGATCAAAATTTGATGTGCTTCCTTCTGTGTTAAAACCCAACATCTCTCTTTAACACACTTTGAGACTGTCTCTCTGGAAGAATTATCGAAGTTGGTCTCAATCTCTAAACCTACTACATGCCTCTTGGACCCTCTCCCAGCTAAACTAGTTAAAGAATTATGGCCATTGCTGGGCCTTACAATGTTAAATGTAGTTAATCTTTCTCTTGCAACTGGTGTTGTTACCATTAGCTTAAAAGCGGCCGTAGTTAAACCTCTGCTTAAAAAGCCACATCTTGACCAAGAGTCTTTACAAATTATAGACCAGTTTCTAACCTTCCATTCTTATCTAAAGTACTAGAAAGGGTAGTATCTCAACAGCTCTTAGATGATTTATCATTAAGCGGTCTTTTCGAACCATTCCAATCGGCTTTTCGGGCCTGCCATTCCACTGAAACAGCACTTACCAAAGTTGAAAATGATCTCCTATTAAATATGGATTTTGATACCACTTTTGTTCTCCTACTTTTGGATCTTAGTGCAGTGTTTGATACTGTACAGTAGATCACTGTATACTCCTTGACCGACTGGAGAGGCAGTTTGGTGTCTGTGAGTTAGCTCTTGCTTGGTTAAAATCTTATCTATCTGATAGGACTCAATGCGTCTCCTACAATAATAAAACTTCTGCCTTCTCTGACGTCCAATATGGCCTACCTCAGGGGTCTGTACTTGGTCCTCTGTTATTTTCCCTCTATGTTGCACCTCTTGGTCAAATTATACACAGCTTTGGAATAAGTTTCCATTGTTATGCTGATGACACACAACTTTACATGACCATAAAAGCGGATGATCGATCTGAATTAATTAAACTAGAGGCCTGTCTTTCTGCCGTGAATAGTTGGATGTCCAGTAATTTCTTGCTCCTAAACCCAGACAAAACAGAGATGTTAATCATTGGCCCTGCGCGACATAGAAACCAATTTCAACAACTAACAATATCTGTAGATAACTGTTTTATAACCCAAAGTTCAACAGTCAAGAATCTTGGAGTAACGTTAGATTCAACTCTTGCCTTTGACAAGCATATTAAAGAGGTGACAAAGATCACCTTCTTTCATCTACGTAATATTTCCAAAATTAGGTCCTCTCTAGCCATGGCTGATGCAGAAATTTTGATTCATGCCTTTGTGTCTTCTAGACTTGATTATTGTAATGTTCTGTTATCAGGGTTGCCTCGGTCTAGTACTAGGGGCCTTCAGATGGTTCAGAACACAGCAGCAAGAATATTAACTAAAACTAGGAAATTTGACCATATCACCCCAGTATTAGCTGCATTACATTGGCTCCCGATTCATGTTAGATCCGATTTCAAGGTCCTCTTATTGACATAAAAAAGCATTAATGGGCTTGCTCCAACTTATCTGGCTGAGCTTGTTAAACCTTACACGCCGATTAGGGCTCTCCGCTCTCAGAATACAGGTCTCTTGTGTGTTCCTAGAGTTAAAAAAAAGTCAGCTGGCCAGAGGGCCTTCTCCTATTGTGCCCCTTTCTTGTGGAATAATCTCCCTATAGGTATTATACAGTCTGAATCCATAGATTTCTTAAATGTAGACTCAAAACATATCTGTTCTACCTAATATATAAGTTATATCGGGGGTGGCAGTCTCAATGTTTAGGTTTAGCCTTGTCCTGCCGACGAGCCATAGGATTTCTTAGGTAGGCCCCTGCCTCCCATTAATGCTCTGCTATTCTGGTCCCTCTAGCACCACTCTCGCCCCTGCCCTCTTTGTATCTCTCCCTCCTTCTCCTGTTCTCTCTCTCAGGCCTTTGTGTGGTGGATCATCGGCAATCGGCTACCTCTGTCTGCTTCCGTGGCTGGCAATATCACAAGCTAAACAATGGTCCTGTTTCACCATCCACTAGGGGAGTGCTGGTTCTGCCTCATTTGGTTCTGCTGTGGTTTTGGGGTTTTGGCAGAGTAATCTTAAACTATAACTTTTTTGAGAACAATGACTTAGGCACTGTTTGGTTTGTCCTCAGAGTGGTGGATCCTCGGCAATCGGTGACCTCTGTGTGCTTCATCGGCTGGTGGTGACTCGCTCTACTGGATGGATCAACGTGCCTTTGTCATACATTTATTACTGTTATTATCATTGTTATTATTATTGTGTTGTTAATCTGTACATGCAATATCTATTGCTTCGTCTGTCCACTCCTGGAAGAGGGGTCCCTCCTCTGCAGTCTTCCTGAGGTTTCTCCCATCCATTTTTCCCCCTGTTAAGAGGGTTTTGGGGGGAGTTGTTCCTTATCCGATGTGAGAGTCGTACTGCTCGCAGTGCACAAAGGTCAGAGGGATATCGTCCATGTGCAGATTGTAAAGCCCTTTGAGACATTGTTTGTGAATGTGGGCTATATGAAAATAAATAAACTTAAACTTATTGTTAAAACTGCAACAAGAAAATTGGTTTATTTTGCATTTTTTCACCCAAACCTGTTGCTGACGTTTTAGCACTATTTTGACAGTGAACTGCTCAGAGTGGGTCTGACTCTTTGTGTGAATGACCACCAGCACAGACACAAGCATAACAATGAGGAGAGAAACACAACTTTCGTGTGACTGGTCACTGACTTTGTGGAATGTGTTGAGTGGATAGGAGGAGGGCTTTTCACTGTGAGCGTCTGCAGGGCTCATTAAAGCAACAACGGTGGGGTGTGTTGGGGTTAAAGTGGCAGTTCACGAAAAAGCAAAGCTAATTTATTATTCACAAATTCATAACAATCCCAAGGTTCTCGAATTTCTAACTGTTTTTGGTCTGATGTAATCTGTGTGGTTTAGGCTGAATGAACAGATACCTCAGTGACCAACAGAAAAACATATTGGTGATATGAATACACTGTTTAATATTCTTTAGAGAAAGGTTGGGGTTTCTTTTTGTCAAAACCAAAAGTGTAACCTCATAATGGACCAAAGATGTTCAAAGAATGAATCAGATCGAGTTCAGATGTTTTTCAGGAAAATTTAATTTTTACTCTCTGAAAAACAAGTGAATCAGAAGCTCAGAGAGAGAGAGAAAGAGAGAGAGAGGGAGAGTCTTTTGAGGCGTGTCTTATTCTGACGCCAACAAGAATGACACAAGTGAGATAAAATTAAACATTTTTGTCTGACGCTCTGGTCTTAATTTCTGTACCAAAGCTGTGTGCTTCAGTAAATCTTAAAGTAGCTTTTGTGACAACTCACCCTTGCAGAAGAAGAATCATGTGATGTAGAAGAGTTGATTAGTTTGATTATATTCCACTGAAAGAAACTCAAGACTGAATAGTTGTGGTGTTAAAAAGCCACCATCTCTGAATCGATGGGGAGAAGACTTGCAGCCAAGAGCAGGAATACCAGCTCCAGTCATCAACACTCCAATGATGCATCGCACTGTCGAACAGGCCAACACACAGATTTCATCAGCAAAAAGGCACAGAGATTTCCAGTTAGCAAGAAAATCACTTCTTTTCAGTGTAAAAATCTAAGGAACCACAATAACCCGTGTAGACAGATGGATAGTGGACAGCGTTCTGTGACAGATGGAAGTATAAAATCATAAAATAATAAAGTTTGTGGGGGTGAGATAATAAATATAGAGGGGGACCGCTTGTACTGAAAAGCTGCAATGCAGTATGTGTGGAGTTATGTTTACCTTAGTTTTCTTTCAAGTAACATTGATCACCATATCAGATATAGCGGGGTGGGGGTGTGTGTGTGTGTGTGTGTCAATAACTCTACAATATATCAGCTTTTGACAAGTAATTAAATTTTTCTTAACATTGAAACACAAACTTTAATTCTCGAACCAGGTAACATGTAAGTTAGGTAATGATGATGCATATTTAATTTCTTTAGTGAAAATAATCACAGATTTTGACTCAGCTTCTCTCTTTAATGCAGGTCTGATTGTTGTCCTTTATTCACCTCACACTGGGATTATCTCTTGTGTGTTTGTCAGCACAGCGGTTCGTTCTGCTTTGCTGGGACGCTCCACTCTAACCTGAATTTGTCGCATCCTGCAGACTGGCAGATTGCTACCCTTGTACTGCTGGTGGCTGGCGCCGTGGCAACCCTGCTGGCCTTCCTGGTGGCTTTGATCTCCCTCTGCCGGGGGACACAGAGGCAGCACTACCGCATCGTAGCCGTGTTCCTCTTCATTGCAGGTATGTCTTTCTCCTCACTCACTTTTATACCAAACCCTCTGGAATCATGTGTACCTCCAGCACTCCAGCGCATCACACTCATGCACAATTGGAAACATAACAATGGCACCACAGTAATCTTCATATAGACAGGCCTATTTTTGTTCCAGAGCTCACATAAATAGAAGTGTGCAGAAGGAAAGAAGCAGCTGAATGAAGCTTCTGGTTGAACTTATTTTTCCTCTGATGTGGAGTCTGGGGAGCTGCCGGCTCACGGGCCAAGACAACGCAGCCACGGAATTTGCAGACTTACAAAGTGAAATCACTGACAGGGGGAAAAAAAAGGTCACCGCAGACTCCTCAGCCAATACAGCCTCATTAACTTGGGCTGTACTCCACCAAATGCTTTGTGGAAAGGTCCTTTTGGGTTTTGGCACTTAGGGTGGATCTATCTATAAAACATCAAATTACAGTCAAACAGCCAGTAGTCAAGACATTTTGTTCCAAATGCTGCACAGCTGATTATATTCAGCAAAGTGGTGATGTATTGTAATTTTCAGTGTTCGTCCGTCTGTCCATCCATCCGTCTGTCCACCAAATATCTTCACATCCGTTGCAGATAGGATGATTACACCCAATGAAACAAAAAGCACATTACTCGGGCGGCAAAGGGGACGAAAATGAAATGATGACCTTGACCTTGAGAAAAATAGGTCAAGGTCAAACTTCAACTCTTGTGCTCATCGCAGATTTTTGGAAGGCAGTCACGTGATACCGTACGTGCATTCTATTAGCTGATAGGCATCCACAAGTGTGCAACGTTCTGTGTAAAAAATGTCAATGATGGCCAAAAGGTATTTGGGCAAATCCAGTTACTCAACATTTTTGTGCTTCAGTCTTTGCAGGGATGAAACATAGATCATATATTATGTTTGTTGAGCAGTTCAATTGGCTGTCAGGTGGAAAAAAAACAGATAGAACTTCTTGTTTTTTCCTATGTTAAATAATCAAAGGTCCAAATTGTGTAAAATACATTTTTTCGTGGTTTGCCATCAAACCTGTCACTGTCCTGTAGACATATGTCCCAGGTATGGGTAAAAAGTATCCTCTCTCTGTTTTTGTTTGCGCCACCTATCAGAAAGTATTTCCTGTGAAGCACTGTTGTGATTTGAGGCCAACTATGATATCATAGAATGCTGTAGTGCATACTAAAGGTACTCACAATTTGATCTGCCCACATTCACACTGAAGCAAAATGAAAGCAACCCGACACAAACTGGGGGCTGAAACAGGGGGTATACAGGCATCCCATAATACATGCAGGCCAGAAACTTAACACACTTTATTTTGGTGACTTCGGTTTGGGGTTGTTACAGGTATAATATTATAAAGGATAATAATGAAGGATTCTGATTCTGAATATTGAACCTTTAAGCTTAGTCTCAAAATCCACTGAAGTAAATTGATTTGTCAGTAGAAAGAGTGCATTTTGCAGTGGTGGGCCGTCAGGGCCTGCAAGGCCTTCTTTGCTGGCCTAAAAAATATCTGAATCGCAGACTGATGTTAATTCAATTTTGTCCATGAATACTTATTTAATAAGTCGAAATCGTCTGTCAGCTTCCTTTCATTGCTTTTCACCTGGTTGCGCTGCTTGACGTGTGTGTTCATATTTAAGAATTTAACCAATCACATTTCAGCCATTACTTGTTGCCAGGTCAGAAATCTACCTGGACGCCTTCACAATCAGGTTCAGAGGGCAGACAGCATAAAATAAGTGTCGGTAAAATTGTTGGCTTAACCAATCACATTTCGGAGTTGGCGACACCAATGCCTTCTAGAAAGCGTACGCAACGTCAGCATTTTCACACCCTATGATTGGATAGTGAGAGTGTGTACTAGCCAGAGCTAGCAAACTGCATCTGTAGCGAGCTGCACAAGCAAATATATTGTTTTGCTGATTTTATAGCGGTTTTATCAACCCACAATGACTGAAGGAGAAGAAGAAATGGATTTGGTTGCAGATTTACTGTCAAAGCCGTTTTTAAGACAGACTTTTCAAGAAAAGCTGGACATCCTCAAGAAAGGTCTGGCAACTCTGAAGCTAGCAATTCTATCACAACCGAGAAAAGGATTTGTCCGCCACTTTTAGTGGCAGTACACATCCAGAGTGGTCAATACAGTATTTGAGAAGAGAGATGCTCTAAACTAAAGGAACTGTTCTATCACATCCTGGAGCATCATGCCGTGTACAACAAGGAGTCTGTGCACTGTTCTGGTGGATTTAAACCATGTCTGGATGATTTTGAGTTTTGTTTTTTGCTTCACACATTTAATGGCATTTCTGAGCATTCAGACGTGCTCTTTTCAATAGTACAGGACAAAAAACTGGATGTACAGTTTTTGTCTGGCAAGGGTAAAGGAGTTTTGTGACACATTTGAACGAGAGAGCAGCCGATACGAGGAAATCTACGAGGCCACTGAACCCAGCGCGGGTGCTCCGAGCTGCGTTCAAGCACAGGAGAGGTCAAGCACAGGATCCTTGCACACTCCCACCAACTCCACAGCAGGGTTCTGGACAACATTACATATTTTCCAGACACAGACCAGATTTCACAACCACAAAAACGGATGTTTGTCTCCCTCCTCGACCCGCAGAATTTTCGGGAATACTAGAAAAATTTCCCACATGCAGCCTTCTCCAGCTTAACGCAGAGCCCTTGAAAACTGTTTGATCTGCCTTGGCTAAGAATAGAACGCTCCACTCTAACCTGGATGATTTTGCAGGAAAATCTCCCACTGATCTCCTTGACTTCCTTCAGCAGAAAAATCTGAGTGAGAGTATGGGGCAGCTGTACACATTTGTGTGTTTGGCGGTGACCATCCCTGTGTCCACTTCTTCTGTCGAAAGGACATTTTCAGCCCTAAATCAAATAAAAACTTATGCCAGAAATACGACAGGTCAGGCTCAACTTTCAGCATTAGCTTCGATGGCGATAGAAAAGGACTTCTTGATGGAACTGAAATGCACGGATAATCTGTACGACAGAGTAATTGAAATCTTCTTGAGGAAAGAAAGGAGGATGGATTTGGTGTACAAATAAAAAGAATTTTTGATGAGTAAAATCTGGCTATATTCCTAAATAATATTGCAATTTTATGAAGTTATTATTGCTTTTTTATGTGTGTCGCAGCTGTAGCTGTAGTAAAGGTTTTGTGGCCAAAAAAATAGTTATTGAGGGTTGGATTGATTCAGACAGAGCACTACTGAAGGCCTAGGTGTGAAATGCACGGCCCACTACTGGCATCTTGTAAAAGCCTGCATAGAGTACATTATATGTCCTGTCTTATGTTTGATGAACTGATTTGACTCATTCTGTGTGAATAGGCTGGAACAGGCAGATATAATGATGTCCTTGTTCTGCCTCTGAGAACATGGGCCACAAAGGACCAGTGTGTGCAGTCGATTAATGCAGGTGACTTAAAGGGGCCCTATTATGAAAATCACACTTTTTCAGGTCTTTACATATACATAGTGGTCCTCCCTAACCCAACCAACTCCTAGAATCTGGTAAACAAACACTTCCTGCATCAACAGATATTTGGACTTTTAGGAAGTCATGGCTCTGTACGACTCGATTCGACCACAAAGCGCTAGAATAGGCATTCTTGACGTCAGACTTTGCACTCTGTGCTATTGGACGATATGGATTGGTGGACATGCTCAAGGGCGTGGCCATCCCCAAGACGGAGTTGTTTGTGTCAGACGTGAGGCAGCAGTCTGTTGAAATGGCGTCCGTGAGAAGGAGACAAGGTAGTTGATCAGTTGTTGATTGTACAAATCAACACCAGTGTTTATTTTTCATCCCATCCAATGTAGAACAGAAGAGACCGTGGTTGCATTTCATTTTTAATGGCTATCTGCAGCTACATCGCCTGCACGTTTGTTTGTGTGTGGAACCACTTCACTGCAATCTTTTTTAGCAATGAGGGTAATTACAGACGGGGCTTTGCCTGAGACTGATCCTCATTCAAGGATCACTCCCAACCATACGGGACCAAGGACCTGCATCCCGGTTACAGGTAAGTCTCACCACATTTATCTTTTTTGCAGTTGTCTGTTAGCATGGGTGATCAATTGCTATTTGGCTAATTAGGTAGTGCTGCTTTGTTTCGTGTTTGCGTATTGCGTGTGTGTGCGTGCACTCCCACATGTGTGTGCGTGCTGGCCTACAGTATAAAGCTAAAACGCACGTAAGTTGGTTCATATTTTCTTATTGTTTGTTAGCCTGAATGAAGTCATGTTATGCTAGGCTATGTAGGGAGGTCTCCTTTGTTTCGAGTTTGCGTGTTGTGTGTGCGCGCACGCTCCCACACGTGTGTGCGTGCCGGACCTACAGTATAAAGCTAAAACGCACAGTAAGTTGGTCTCATATTTTCTTTTCTATTATCTGTCAGGATAAATAAAGTCAACTTATGCTAGGCTAAGTAGGGAGTTGTGCTTTGTTTCGTATTGTGTGTGTCCGTGCACGTGTTAGAGTCGATTGTTTGTTGGTCGTCACAGCGACAACGCACACAGGTCTGTCCTCCTTATCCAAAATCAGAACATTGGTGTCCTGAAATTAGTGTCCCTCTTCCTTGTACATCCATTCAGCCTACAGCTTCAAGGGACGTGCCATGCCAAACTGACCCAGTGGACACTCATACTGTTGTTACACAGCTGTCCTGCAGGACTCTTCATTCCCACAAGTCATATTCCATACAATGTTTTAATAAAATTGGTTAAATACACTCATTTTCTAAATATTGTTGTCTACAGCTGGAGGATGGTGGGGGATCAGAGTCACCGAGGTAGTTAAACAACTGCACGGTGGCAAAGCCCCGGGTGTTGATGAGATTCGCCCGGAAATGCTGAAGGCTCTGGGTGTTGAGGGGCTGTCGTGGATGACACGCCTCTTTAACATTGCGTGGAAGTCTGGGACAGTGCCGAAAGAGTGGCAGACTGGGGTGGTGGTTCCTCTTTTTAAAAAGGGGGACCAGAGGGTGTGTGCCAATTACAGGGGCATCACACTCCTCAGCCTCCCTGGGAAAGTTTACTCCAAGGTGCTGGAAAGGAGGGTCCGGCCGATTGTCGAGCCTCAGATTGAGGAGGAACAACGTGGGTTCCGTCCTAGTCGTGGAACAACGGACCAGCTTTTTACTCTCACGGGGATCCTAGAGGGGGCTTGGGAGTATGCCCATCCAGTCTACATGTGTTTTGTGGACTTGGAGAAGGCATACGATCGAGTCCCCAGGGATATACTGTGGGAAGTACTGCGGGAGTATAGGGTGAGGGGGCCTCTCCTCAGGGCCATCCAATCCCTGTACGCCCAAAGTGAGAGCTGCGTTCGGGTTCTCGGCAGTAAGTCGAACTTGTTCCGAGTAGCTGTTGGCCTTCGCCAGGCCTGCGCTTTATCACCAATTCTGTTTGTGACTTTCATAGACAGGATATCGAGGCATAGTCGTGGTGAGGAGGCTTTACAGTTTGGTGGCCTGAGGATTGCATCACTGCTTTTTGCAGATGATGTGGTCCTGTTTGCGTCATCAGCCTGTGACCTGCAACGCTCACTGGTCTGGTTTGCAGCCGAGTGTGAAGCGGCGGGGATGAGGATTAGTACCTCCAAATCTGAGGCAATGGTCCTCAGCAGGAAACCGGTGGAATGCCTTCTCCAAGTGGGGAATGAGTTCCTTCCACAAGTGAAGGAGTTTAAGTATCTTGGGGTCCTGTTCACGAGTGAGGGAACAATGGAGCGTGAGATTGGACGGAGAATTGGGCCAGCAGGAGCGGTATTGCAGTCGCTTTACCGCACTGTTGTCACAAATAGGGAGCTAAGCCGAGAGGCAAAGCTCTCCATCTACCGTTCAATCTTCGTTCCTACCCTCACCTATGACCATGAGCGATGGGTCATGACCGAAAGAACGAGATCGCGGATACAAGCGGCTGAAATGGGCTTTCTCAGGCGGATAGCTGGTGTCTCCCTTAGAGATAAGGTGAGAAACACTGCTGTTCGCGAGGGGCTCAGAGTAGAGCCGCTGCTTCTTCGCGTGGAAAGGAGTCAGTTGAGGTGGTTTGGGCATCTGGTGCGGATGCCTCCGGGACGCCTCCCTAGGGAGGTGTTTCTGGCACGTCCAGCTGGGAGGAGACCTCGGGGCAGACCCAGGACCAGGTGGAGGGATTATATCTCAACACTGGCTTCGGAACGCCTTGGGATCCCCCAGTCAGAGCTGGTGGATGTGGCCGGGGAAAGGGAAGTTTGGGGCTCCCTGTTGAAGCTGTTGCCTCCGCAACCCGACTACGGATAAGCGGTGGAAGATGGATGGATGGATGTTGTCTACAGGTGTTAGTGAATGCACATGTGTTGATAGTAGTTCAGTAAAAAATAAGAATGTTGTGTATTAGAATTTTCCAGCAAGACAGTAAGTGAAGACTTTAGTATAAAAAAATTTGAGATATTTTCATGTATGTCATATATTGTTTTGGCTCCTTATTTCGTTACGTTTGGTGTACCCCTCTACAAGATCCACTTTCCAAAGGCTTTTGAAGGGACAATGCAGAGTCAAACCTCACAAGACAGAGCCAACATTCTGTTAGTGTTGCAATATTTTAATATTTCAAACAAAAATGTTTTGAAATTCTGTTGGTAATTGTTCGCAACAAAACACAGTAAAAAGTAAACATACAAATAAATAAATTAGTAGCAAGTACCAGGATGTATTTTGAACACAATTTTTCTAAACAGAGAAATGAATCAAACAATATCAATAACAGTAAAGATCTATCTTTGTGTTTTATTGAACAGGTTTTGTAGCTGACATGTTGGACCTCATATGTGACAAAGTCTTGGTGGACCCCATGCCATACACAAATGAGATGTTGTCCATTCCTCTCCCCGAGAATCTGTCTGCCCAGTATGAGCGTCCGGACAAGGAGGAGGTCATTGCCAGCTACATGACCAGGTTCAACCAAGACTCGGTCTAAATCCATCGTAGTGGCCTTTGTCTTCAGGAAACTCCAGGCGTATGTGAACCTGGCCTATGTGAAGGACCACACATGCTGGGATGACAACCCGGATTCTGCACCCTAAGTAGCCCCAGCACCAGCCAACAAAGGTGCGATAGGCCAGATGTCTGCACCATCTACAGAAAAAGGACACAAAATTATTTATTTCACAGTGTTTTCAATCCCGAGTATTACAACTGTTGTTGATTTCCTGACAGGATGGCTCTATGTTCTCATTATTGTTATTGGATGTATTGTTTTATGTAAATAAATGCTTGTATATGTCAACAGAAATGGATTGTGAATACCAAAAAATGTTCAACATGTCTATTAACTCACAGAGTGACGAAAGACGAAATATTTCGTCTTATAGAATCCAAACGTTGAGTGCCAAAGACGTCATATTTCGTCTTAGGCGTTTTTTATAGGGAACGTTAGATCAAAGCGTTTCGCACATTCTGTGTGATTTTCAGCCTTGTATTCCATTTATTCCGGTCGGGGGCAGTGTTTGACACCCTAGATCACCAGATAAAACGACAAAGAAGCGTCGGTGTTGGGGCAGTAGTGGAGAGAGAAATGGCGAAGCGCAAGGCGAAAGCATGTGGAGGAGGCAGATTCAAGCAGCTCACACTGGCACAGAGCTTGTCTGGCGGTGTAGCTGCTGTGGAAATGAGCGACAGCGGTAAGGATCGGGGGGGTGCAGGAGATGCACCCAAGGAGGTTGAAGACCGGATCGGAGGCGAGGAAAGCGTGGCGGGTTGTAGCGGGGCCCCCCCGCAGTTCGGCGGCGTCCCACGTGGGAGTGCCGCTGCGGAGAGTTCTCCGCTGCGTCTGTCCGGCGACAGTTCTGACTCTGAACCGGACCCGGACTCGTCATCTGAGTGGATTCCGTCAGAAAGCAGCAGGGAGTCCTCCCCAGACCTGGGGGAGCCCACGGAGGATCTGAGGGGCAAAGGTAACTATTTTGCTACTTTGTTGCATGATGTAAAAAACACGCGTCGGCCCTCCGTCTCCCATAAGTTGTCCCCCATCCATGAATGTATTACTCTTTTGTGTAAAATGGTTCTTATTTCAGGCATGTGTGTGTATATATGTATAATATGTGTGTGTGTGTGTGTTTTGTAGAATGGTACATATTTCAGGCATGTGTGTGTATATATGTATAATATGTGTGTGTGTGTGTGTATGTTTTGTAGAATAGTACATATTTCAGGCATGTGTGTGTATATATGTATAATATGTGTGTGTGTGTGTGTGTGTTTTGTAGAATGGTACATATTTCAGGCATGTGTGTGTATATATGTGTAATATGTGTGTGTGTGTGTGTGTGTGTATGTTTTGTAGAATGGTACATATTTCAGGCATGTGTGTATATAATATATATATATATGTTGTGTAAAATGATATCCTACTTATTTCAAGCATGCATATATATATAGTGTAAAGTTGTATATTTCTATATTTTACAGTCCCTAAAACGAGTAGAGGACGTGCACCTGCAAGAGGGAGAGGTGCGAGGAGACGCCAATCACTGGAGGTGGATGCAGGTGTTTGGGGTCATGATGGCTGGAAACCCACTAAGTTCCCATTCGTGGCAACCCCTGGTCCCCAGAATGCGGCTGCAGACCTGGATTCAGACCAGCCGGTTGACTTCATGGAGCTGTTTCTGACTGACGAGCTGCTGGGTCACATTGCGTCTCAGACCAACCTGTATGCACGGCAGTTTATACAGGCACATCCTGAAGCTCTGCCACACTGAAAAGGGGTACGTGTCACATGAGGAGGGCGAGGAGATGGAGGTCGAAGACGTGCTGCAAACCAGGTCACTCAGAAACAGAGACCCAGAAGGCAGACTCGATGGCCTGATGTCCAGGCACAAGCTGGAACGTTTGAGGGCCACCACAAAGAAGGCACATTCCTCAAGGAAATGTCGGGTGTGTGTTAGAAGGGGTGGGAGGAGTGAGACCAGGATGTGGTGCAAGGCCTGTCGTATTCCCCTGCATGCAGGAGAATGCTTCACTGCGTATCACACGCAAAAAAAATATCATTGATTACACTCGCACTCACCCACACACACTCACCTGTAAATGGTTCTGACAGTTGACAGTGAAATGAATGTACTTTGTTATGTTGTCTAATTTTCAAAATTGTTATAAAATCATTTGTTCATCAAAAATGTTTTTTCTAATGATGTTTGCATTGTTTCAATAAGTAAAAGTATTTTCAGAAGTTTGATGTTGGAGTTTTGCTTGAATTTGCTTCTCTGCAGTAAAACGTCATTATCTCCGTTTTCTGGTCAAAATCAGCCGTTTTTGCTGAAACCACCCTGTGTTCTACGGGCAATAACTAAACACACATAGATGCTAGAAACAAACTTTTTTTTTCTGATGAAAGAAGACAGTCTAAAGTTTTGGGTGATATGTGGAATGTTTATGTAGCCTAAAAAATGAATATTTGGTGGGCCTTCAAAATTCAGTGAAAATGCTCAAAATCTCTGGCACTGGGGAGCTGTCCGCTCTGAATGTGTCTGGCAGTCAATGAGTTAATAAGATAAAAATCAAGGTGTCGCAAATACAATATATTAGACTTTGTTGTACCTATATACTGTATGTCATGTTACTGCATTAATGAAGGAATGCCTAATGAAGCAAAATAAGACATAACTAGTTTTTATTCCGACATTTTTCAAAGAATGACTTACCGATGTATTGGTCTCAGACGTGAAGGGCCATACTCGGCCCTCAGTACGTGACCTGCCGTTTGTAGGGTGTACACGTTTAGGCACACAGGCTGGAACCCAGGATGTTGAGTCATGCACGGAACTTCACCAACCTCCTGCAGACGGCTCCTAACCTACAGTGAAAAACATCGTAAAGGTCATTTGAATTTACATTTGTAAAAGTAGCCAAATACCGTAGAGACATAACTTTGTGGTTTAGCTGTGAGCTTGCTACTTGTATCTCCAAACAGCAGATGTTTTCTGGTTCTGTTGGCATACATTCACAGTGTCCACAGGAACACCTTTACAACAGGTGAAGACACCTCAAAATAGAGCAGATAAAGGCATCACTGCAATATGGTTACATCATTTCACCATTAACCTGGTGTGATGGTGGCAGGTGTTATCTCCGTGTGTCTTGTCACAGAGGACTGCCTCAAATATTTAGCAGCTTAGTAACGGGTTAAATCAATGTGATAGAAAAATAAAGTAACTTAGCCGTGAGCAGAAGCTAGCATTAGCCACGTGGTAATAACTATCAGAACCACCATCAGACTTTATTGTCACTTATAGAAATACAGCAACTTTTTAGCAGTGAACACATCTGCACATATACAAAATACATAAGACATACAAAATTATTACTGTGCGATGAGAGGCGGGAGTAGAAACAAAAGTAGCTACCGGACGATGCTAACGTCCTATGATGACGTAGGGTACACAATAAAACAACACAGAACCAACTAAGTAACGTTCACACGTACTAACCATTCAGAAACGTCCTGCGGCAGCCGCACAGTCGGTGTTTCTTTAGGAGCCCCCGCTTCTGGGTCCGTCATAGATGTACGTCAACACGATCTGCCCTCCAAATGCCATAATGATAACAAATGTAATGCCAGTCAATGTCCCGTTAGCCTAACGCTCTACTTCAGAGGGGCGTGGCCCAGGTGAAGGAGGTGTTGACTAGCGGAGCTCATTAACATACTACAGCCGGAGGCCTGAAACGAAGCGTTTTGTGAGTAGCTCAGATGAGCGATTTTGAAAAGCTGATATTTAGGACCACAGATCACTTTAGGTCAAAATATTTGGAATGCAGTCTAGTTGGACATCTGGCAGCTGAATGACATTAAGTTAAAAATACATAATATGGGACCCTTAATAGCTGTGCCTTTGGCTATTACCTATTTACTGAAAAGTGTGGAAATGCAGTGTGATCCCTTCCTGTGTGTAATTGCTTTAAGAGACTTGCAGGAATAATGCGTACAGTTCTCAGGGAAGCAGCAGCAGCTGAGAGGCTAGATTGTTAACTGCCCCTTGGCGAGGACCATTTCAATATGTTATTTATTTTCTGTCCAGAAACATGACCTCAGTGGGCTTCAAACTCAGTCTGGACTCCATCAACAGCAGCACATTCCTGGGCTGCTGTCGTTCCACAACCCACCCACAGCTCCATACTGTAGGAAGCAAAGGTGGAGTCATAACTACACAAAAATTCCTTCCTCAAGAGACACTTACTGCACAAGTACCTGAAATATCCAGTAGTGCTTCAGGGTCCTGAGGGATTCAAAGTGATGAAATTGTCCCAGTGATGAAAACACAAATCATTTGCTTTCGCTGATTGTTATTCATTCAAAAACAACTATCACACTTGTTCAGGTTTGATAGGACAGGCAGGGTTCTGGTATGGGGAATCAGTCCAAACAGCAGATGAATCAGACACACGGCAAGCAAACAGGCAGAGTCCAATAATCAGGGGAGTCATACACAAAGGCAATCCAACAAACCGGGCAGACAATTCTGAAGAGGGGTTATGACTAGTGATGTCCGCTCCGATACATGCCCCGTACTCGGTGGCCGTTGCCATATGAAACACTGCTCCGGAGCCTGCTTCAAACATGGAAAAACCACGTGACTGATGATTTTTGGCCACCAAGTGCGCCGAAATACTAAGCGCCCCATTCACCAGGTGACCCACTGGCACTCCATTCACCAGGTGAAATAGTTCAGTGGTCCAGATCAATGGGTGATCCGAAACACCGGCCGGTCCCAGATGTGTTAGAATGGATAAAACAGCGCAGTGCACTGCCAATCGTGTCAATATGCCTTGGATTAATCACATTAGTGTAACGATTGCTGACAGTTTGTCTCGTAATTACTTTAAAATGGATCCAACTAGAAAGAGATCCAAAGTCAGGAAACATTTAGAACTGCTGCCACCGAACAAAGTAGATTTTAATTTCTAAGAAACTTATTTTCAGGCCCTGTTGCTCACACAGTAGAAAATAATAAATCACGCACGCATCATTTTTAATTTGCGGGTAAAGTGTGTGCCTTGTTCCCAGCACCTCACTTACAGTAACTACACGTCTTCAATGATGAGGCGTTACAGCCAGATATGAGAATGAAGCCGGTGCTGCTGCTGTGATGACGTCTCAGGATTCAGACTTGTATCTCACAACATAGACCTTGTTTTTTTTTCCAGTGACACTAATCATCCTGTGTGACCCACGCACACGAACACAAATGGATATATTTATATTAAAAATACATGCATAAATGGGTAATCTATATCTCGTATTGCTTTAATGAGCCCTACAAGGACCAACGATCATAAAACAATTACATATAATATGTGACTACAATATAGCAAGCAAGTGGTTCAGTGGATCGATTTAAATAGCTTTGGAAAAGTGTATTTCCCAGTTAAGTCTTATATTGGATTCTGTTTTGATTCTAGTGGTTCTGCAAGCCTGTGCGTTGGTTCTCTACCCAATCAAGTTCATCGATGGAACTGTTCTCCAGACCTATCATGAGTTCAACTGGGGCTACGGGCTCGGATGGGGAGCCACCATCTTCATGCTGGGAGGAGGAATCCTCTTCTGCCTGCGGACAGACATGTATGAGGATGCCATGTGCTGAGTGCTCTCTCAAGCCCCCACCCAGTGGCAACACACACACACACACACATACATACACCTACATACACACACACACACACACTCACACACACACACACACACACACACACACACACACAATTTTCCACACAGGAAGCACGCTGCTTTCCCTCACTATGTGAGCACAGACCTGATTCCTCTCCTTCTCTAGCTGTCTTGCACTCTGTTATTTTTAGGCAGGTTGCAAAGGCTTAATTTAGATAAGGGCGGTATGAATGGGACCCCAGTACCTCTGCTCCAGTCCAGCCAATGGGTTTCCCAGCCCGGTCAGTATCAGTGGTGAGGCAGTAGAGCGAAAGCACAGAAAGCTTTCTGGACATACGTGAGCCACAGATGCTGGACGTTTCCTCTGCACGTCAACTCAGATCTCGATTGTTAGTAGATTGTTAGCACAGACCTGACTGTGTAGCAACTGAAGATGAAATGAATTGACTTATCTGCAATTTTCTTTTTTTAAATTCTTTTTGTTGGCTTGTTGTTTATACATTCATGGCATCTTGTTTCACTTTATAAATATTGACAAAGCTGAACTTCTCCCTACCTGTGTTCTAGCTGAACCATATGTGGCTATGCTCAGACTGGAATTAGAAGTGTAAATTTAAATAATAGAGCTATAAATAGAGCTTTCAAGCTGTGTTTATTGTTTGTTTGGAAACACTAGTTTCTCTCAAATGCATATCGTAAATGTGTACAAAGTGTTTCTACATGCAGGAATAAACTATTTTTAGTTTTTGGAGCGTATAAGCTGTGTGCTTTTTTTGCTCGATATGGTGATGTGACATCTTGCAGTTTGTTAGTATCACATCGCTTCCTACACTGACCTCCAATAGAGCTGCGGGCAAACGGCAGAGAGACAAAAATGTAAAACACTGATTATCCACAGCACACATTCCTCAGAGGAAGCCACTCCATGTCATTATAAGTTGAATGTGTGAATATATGATACCCTGTTCGATGCATAAGGAACAACACAAAATATTTCCTGCTGAGCAGTCACATTTTTGATGTTAAACTTTGCAATTTCCTGCTTAATATGTTAATTTCAGAGAACATTTCACAACAGTGCTGCGTTATGACAGACTTCAAGCTAAATTATAAACTTTATGCTGCAATTAGCTTTTTTTTATTTGAAAGCCATTATATGGTGGCGGCACGGTGGCGCAGTGGTTAGCGCTGCAGCCTCACAACACGGCGGACCCGGGTTCGAGTCCCGCTCTGTGCAGAGTTCGCATGCTCTCCCCGTGTCTGCGTGGGTTCTCTCCGGGTTCTCCGGCTTCCTCCCACCTCCAAAAGCATGCGCTTCAGGTTGATTGGCCGGTCCCAAATTGACCATAGGAGTGAGTGTTTGTGAGAATGCTTGTTTGTTTCTATGTGGCTCTGCAGTACACTGGCGTCATGCCCGGAGTGTCCCCTGCCTCACACCCTGAGACTGCAGGGATAGGCACCGGCTCCCCGCGACCTGCGTTAGCGGATTAAGCGGGCTGGAAGATGTATGTATGTATATGGTTTTTCTTTTGTGTGTGTGAATGGCAAGACGCTGCTACGCTTGAGTGTTGTCTGTCTTCACCCTAACAGAGTGAAACACTAACAGCTGGATAAATAATCCCAGGAAACAAAATATCCACAAATAAATAACTTTGCAGCTGTAGAATTGTGATAACTCTCCATCTGTGGACGACTTTTACCCCTGAGTCAACAGCCTCCGTGGGCAATATAACACTTTGCTGTGTTGTGTGATGCTGACACTGCTTGTGTATGGAGTGTGAGGTGTGAGGTCAGTGGTCAGCTTATAATAGCTGTGACCTCTCAGGAATCTTTGGAACGCAACATAACAAGTTAAGGTGATGTGGCTATGTACCAGGCTAGCCAAGAGGACACTCATCATATAGTTTATAAAGCAAGTCATAGAGTTTACTGTCTTATCCCACATACTGTACAGTAAATGCCAAATGTGTTACCATTAAACATTCACTAACAACAGGACATATGGTTTGATAGTGATTTGAAAAACATTTTATTTCTCCTGCTATGAAATATTCAACATTCACAAACACACAGTTCAATGTCTAAATGTTTTCTTTGCTTTCCATTGGCAGAAGTGAGTTTTAATCAGACGGTTATCATTAGTTTTTTTTATTGAAACAGTCCATAGAACAAAATTTTGGAGAGGTCTGTTAATTTGTGGTCCACTCATAAGGATCTTGCTCTTTTTGTATTACAGTGCTAAATTCTCACCTGGTCCTACCTTTATCATTACCATCATATCAGCTGTCATTCCCTTGTAGACGATGTCATCGGTTGTGAGACTGATGTTCCTAAAATGGATGAGAAAACAAGCTTTATGTCCGCATTCAAGTACAGCTGGGATCTAATTATTAAGTTGTTCTTTGAAGAGACACAAGAAAATATAACTTACTCTCACTGGCCTGAAACACCAACCAAAACCGATTACTTTTCACAACTGATGCATATCATCTTCTTCAACAAAGAATCGTTTAGCAGTTCTTCTTCAGCTGCTGCTGCTACATGATCAAATTACTGAATACTTTAGAGATGACTCAAGCTTTTACTGTAAGGAATCAGCACGGCTCTCACTGGCAAAACCAAATCAAGTAAAAACATTTGTTCCAGCTGTAAAATCAGAGAACAGATTCGGTCATATTTGTAAACATGATTTTTCGTTGCTGTGAAGATTATTAGGCCCTCGGAGAGAAGTCTGGCCCCTGGGCGCAGTAACCAGCCAGGCCCTGCACTTTTTCACTCTGCAGGGACAGATTCCAGTTACTGATCCTGGGGAACAGAGACAAAGGTCGACTCCAACACGTTAATGCCTAAGAATGGAAATGATTAATTTTAGTGGGAGGACTGTGCACAAATCTGTTGATCGATTAAAAATCCAATGGAATTATAAATTCAGTGTAGTTCAAACCTGAAGTTGTCCAGTTCCTCCTGTAATCCTCAGCAGTGGAAGTGGTATGTAGACCAGTGAGGCAGATAAAGAGTCTGAAAAGTATCACCTGGTCTACACATTAGCCACCAATCAATCATTGATGAGACTTGGCTCCAATGAAATTAGATATTAACCTGAAGAAATGTGCTCTTTCTTAGCACCTGTATCACATTAAGACTGAATATATCAGTCAAATTAGTTGAGTGACTTTGGTGTTTATCATTGTGCAAGCTGCAGGCTTCATTGTTTTATATTTTGTCATGTAGCAAGGATGCTTCATTTGATTGACCCCAGGTTATCAAGAGAACTGATATATACTGAATATACTGATATATATATATATATATATATATATATATATATATATATATATATATATATATATATATATATATATATATATATATATATATCAGACTTCATACACATTCTATTTGCTAATGATATTTGCTATTTTTGCTAGCTACACAGTAGTCAACTTTAATCACACTCTCCTTTAATCTTTGCAGACATTTGAACCCTATCCCAGTACATACAGAGCTCACAGAACTCATGTAATCTTTTCTCACCCTCTTTTCTCACCCTTGAAGTCTGTACACATTTGAACAATCACACACACACAAACACACACACACACACACACACACACACACAAACACACACACACACACACACAGACGGAAACTATGTCGAGAATATGCGGCCGAAAACCTGTCACGATCAGATTGGTCCAGAAGACATCGCATCTCGAGAGAGAGAGAGAGAGAGAGAGAGAGAGAGAGAGAGAGAGAGAGAGAGAGAGAGAGAGAGAGAGAGAGAGAGATAGATACTGATATATATACTGTGTGTGTGTGTATGTATATATATACTGTGTGTGTGTGTGTGTGTGTGTGTGTGTGTGTGTGTGTGTGTGTATATATATATACACACTGTATATATATACTGTATATATACTGATTTTAATCCCCGCAGGGAAATTAGTGGCACACTCTAGTTAGTTTTTGAATCATGCATATACAGTATATGTGTATACAGGCCCTGAAAACACAAACTCACACACAGGGGGCCAGGTGTTTATATTTAGCATTTTCCTCTTCAAAAAATTAAAAAGTTTGTGAATTTGTGAAAAGTTTGTGAATACTTAGATTTTCTCTCATTCTCTGGCGTTAATTGATAACAGTTGTCTCTGTTACTTTTGGATCAGATTGAGGCACACACGATGACGGATTTTTTTGAAAACGTATCGAAAACTATACGCGTCCACACAACAGCGTTTTCAAAAAATCACTGTCCACATGTAAACGCATACATGCGTTTTCGAAGTCGGCTATAAGCCGACCATGTGGTAGCATTATTGAGTCAAATTTTATCCAATAGGAATTCTCTGTGTTTTGTTGTCACAAAACGCCTGCAAGAATGCTGCCATCAACAAGACGTCAGCATTTTTTTAAAAATTGCGGATACACCGTCCACATGACAACGCAGACCTAGCGTTTTTTAAAAATCCACCTAGGCCAGCACTTTAAAAAAGTTGCCTTTTCGTTCGGGTATCTGCATTGTCATGTGGACGGAAGGCGTAAACGCAACAAAAAAGTTGTGTTTTCAAAAAGTTCCGGCATCGTATGGACGGGGCCTGAGTAAATACACAACAGACTGTTGACCAAAGAATCTACATGAACATGGTGTGGGAAGCAGTCAGCTGCCTAACTGACCTTGTGGATTGGTTGTGTGTTAATGAAGGAAAAACAACAGGCAAACTGAGTAAGAGCTTCCTGGGGTATTCTGATTCCAATCCTTCTCCTTCCAATAAAACTGAAAGTGATGAACGATGCCCTCAGCTGCTTAACCAACCAGAAAATTCTCAGACAGGTTAAATTGATTTCATGCCAGGCCCAATTTAAAAAGTGTTCCTTTAATTTTTGTGAGGTGTGTGTGTGTGTGTGTGTGTGTGTGTGTGTGTGTGTGTGTGTGTGTGTGTGTGTGTGTGTGTGTGTGTGTGTGTGTGTGTGTGTTCTGCGTTTAGTAGGGCTAAGATTATTATTAACAAATTTTTAATAAATAAATTGTTAATAAATAGTTAATAAATATTTGATAAAATAAAAGTATTAATATCATTTCACAGATAAAATACGCTGGGTAAAGCATTATTAAAATGTTCTTGTTGGAGGAAAACTCACTATTATGTTGAATTATTATGTTGACTTGTTTGATGAAATGTGTGGTGTATTCTTTGTATTGCTGGGGATACTGGGAGGAAATTTGTTTACTCACGGACCTATGAAAAAGGACACACAGAGAGGGACTAACCTGCAAAGGTGCTGTGGGTTTCATGAACCAATGGGGCACAGGAAAAGAGTCAGGTGCCCGGAAGATTGCGAGCACATGGGGAGAAGTGGAGGAGAGAAGCGAGAAGAGACGGCGGACATTAAGAGAGAACCGGACGGATTAATAACGGAGTGTGGCGGTGTTTAGCGCACGTTTCCACAAGCCTGGTCCTAAGTTTGGAGCAGGTTGGCAAGGGAGTGACAACGTGTGGAGTCGCCAGTTTTTGCTGCCGCAGAGGTAGCAGGTGTGGACCAATTCTCTGCGGAGGAGCATCCTTTCTGGCGGACTGGGAGTTTGCTCGTGCAAGTGCTACGAGCCCAGGAGCAGCCGCCGGACGGGATCCATACACCAAAAAACTACAAGCACCAGGCCTGCAACGCACGTGGAATGGGTATTTGGACATTTAGTTATTATTGCCGGCTTAAAGTAGGTTTTATTTCAGTACTTGTTGGACTGTTTTTGTTTTATATTACTCGTTGACTTTTGTGATAATGCCCTGTGTTTTGTGTGTTGATTGAATACACGTACATGGTTAAATGTGATTGCGTGTCATTTACGGAGAGGAGTAGTGAATAGTACTTTCTCAGAGCTAATAGGGAATGGTACAGTACAGTACAATGGTACAGTACAGGTCTTTTGTCATTTTATAAAACACAAATTCTAGTTTTAAGCAACATCTGATGTTACAGCAAAAAACAGTAGCTGCTTCTTGAACAGTATTGTTTTCAATTCTCCTCTTCCTAGTCACATAAATTGCCAGTTTTGACTCTCCAGAGATAAAATTTAAAAGCTGCTACTGTCTCTGGTTCGATTTATTGTACCCAGCACTGTAGATGAATTTCCTGATACTAAAATTTTCAACGAACAGATTAAACACATTCGTTAGAAGAGTGTAGAGCACTGCAAGTCTGCCACACTCACTGAAAGCATGAAAGACTGTCTCAGGAAGGGGACAGAAGGGACACTGGCTGGACACAGTGTGGTGAGAGTGTTTTTATCCAGCAAAATACCAAAATAAAACCAAAGTACAAGGATGGTGTTTTTACTGCCAAAACGGGAATTCTTTTATTGATCCGCAGATCATCAGTACAGATCAAGTGGGAACACCCCCTGGATGCATGTCTCCTAACCCTTTTATATTCACAGTCCTTCATTCTTGTGTACATGAGAGGTTTGCATGTCTTATTCATGGGAAAACATGAAACTTCAAATTTCCGGCAATTATCCAAACCTAGGTAACCACCCCATGTCAGGTTGACCTGCTTCCTGTCTTCCTGTTTTCTGGACAATCTGGTTATTCGCTGCCAAACTTGAAAATGTGTTTCCTCTGATTTGAAATGTGACCTACGCATGCATTATTTCGCTTCCACACAGGATTATTTTTTGTTGACAAGAAAGAAAAGTCATTGCGCCCATGTGTTGATTATCGTGGATTAAATGAAATTACAGTGAAAAACAAGTATTCCCTGCCTCTCATAGACTCGGCTTTCCAGTCACTCCACCAGGCTACCATTTTCACCAAATTAGACCTCAAGAATGCATACTATCTTGTTCGCATTAGACCTTAAGATGAATGGAAAACGGCCTTTAACACACCTATTGGCCATTTTGAATATCAAGTTATGGCATTTGGGTTAACCAAAGTTTGTCTTTGTCTATTTAGACGACATCCTGATTTTTTCCAAAGACCTTCCGCAACATATTCAACATGTCCGCACTGTTCTTCAGCGTCTGCTCGAAAACAAACTCTTTGTTAAGGCAGAGTAATGTCAGTTTCATGCACCTTCAGTTCATGTTATTGGTTTTGTTATTGAGCAAGGTCAAGTCAAAGCATACCCTGAAAAAGTAAAAGCAGTGGCCGAATGGCCAAGACCTGAGACCCGCAAACAACTCCAACGTTTTCTTAGTTTCATGAACTTTTATCGCGGATTCATTAAAGACTACAGCAGGAAAGCAGCCCCTCTTACCCAACTCACCTCCACATCTATGCCATATAAGTGGTCCTCTGAAGCAGATGCCACATTAAATATGCTTAAGACTCTCTTTGTTTCAGCTCCAGTTCTCTCTCACCCAGATCCCACCAGGCAATTTATTGTGGAGGTTGATGCTTCGGACTCTGTAGTAGGTGCAGTCCTTTCTCAACGCTCTGCTATGGACCAAAAACTTCACCCGTGTGCTTTCTTTTCCCGCCTCTCTCTCCAGCAGAAAAGAATTACGATATTGCTAACAGAACTGTTAGCTGTGGTTTTGGATCTCCAAGAATGGCGTCATTGGTTAGAGGGAGCTGAGCATCCCTTCATTATCTGGACGGACCATGAAAATCTCCTACCTGTGGGCAGCTAAAATTTTAAACTCTCGGCAGGCTAGATGGGCTCTTTTCATGGGGAGATTTAACTTTACCCTTACCTACCGGCCTGGCTCTCGGAATATTAAACCGGACGCTCTATCTCGTCAGTCAGTTGTTGACAAATCCGATTCTCAGCCTGAGACCATTCTCCTTCTAGCACAAATTGTGGATTACCCGGTGACCATGCCTGCCTACATGATTGGGTCCTTGCACTGGGAGTTTGAGAAGACAGTTCAGGAAGCTCAGCGCTCTCAGCCAGACCCAGGTAATGGCCCACCAAATTGTTTATTTGTCCCAGACTCTGTCCGGTCCAAAGTTCTTCAATGGGGCCATTCATCTAAACTTACCTGTCACCCTGGTTATAACCGCACACTTTCATTTCTGCAACAAAGTTTTGGTGGCCCACCATGAAGCAGGATACTCATTCCTTTGTTTTATCTTGTACTGTTTGTGCTCTTAGCAAGTCCTCTCATCAGCAGCCAGCTGGTCTCCTTCACCCACTCCCAATTCCCAGCAGGCCATGGTCTCACATCGCCATGGACTTTGTCACAGGTCTTCCTCCTTCAGAAAGTAATACCTGTATACTTACCATAGTAGATCTATTCTCCAAGTCCGTGCATTTTGTTCCCCTATCTAAATTACCTTCTGCTACAGAAACTGCTAACCGTCTCGTCAATAATGTATATAGGTTGCATGGAATTCCCTTGACATAGTGTCTGACAGAGGACCTCAATTTACATCTCAAGTGTGGAAAGCTTTTTGCCTTGCTCTGGGAACATCTGTTAGTCTCTCTTCAGGTTACCATCCACAATCGAATGGACAAGCTGAGTGGGTCAATCAGGACTTGCGTTGCGTAACCTCCTGGAGTACATACTTGCCATGGATTGAATACGCACACAACTCCCTTGTCTCTCCTGCTACTGGGAAGTCCCCCTTCATGTCCTGTCTGGGCTACCAACCGCCTCTTTTCCCTGACCAGGAGAGGGATGTCTCTGTCCAAGCTCACCTCAGACGTTGCCGCCTCGTGTGGAAGACCACTCAAGCTGCTCTACGCCACACGGCAACTCGGAATCAGGAGCTTGCGGATAAGCGTCGTAAGCCAAGCCCCTGCTTATAAACCTGGTCAGAAGGTGTGGCTTTCCTCTCGGGATCTTCCTCTCCAGGTGGAGTCACGTAAGCTGGCACCCAAATTCGTTGGCCCGTATGTCATTGAAAAAGTGATTAATCCTTCTGTGGTGCGCCTTAAGTTGCCGTCCTCTCTAAATGTCCACCCTTCGTTCCATGTATCCCTCCTCAAACCTGTCTCTTGCAGCCCTCTGTGCCCTCCGTCCGTTCCCCGTCCTCCCCCCCGGTTGGTGGATGGGCATCCGGCCTTTACTGTCCGTCGCGTCCTGGAAGTCTGGCGTAGCTGGTAGGGGAACCCTACAGTATCTGGTGGACTGGGAGGGGTATGGTCCAGAGGAGCGTTCCTGGATTCCGCGGGGCCACATCCTTCACTACTACGTTTCACTGCTATGTTTCACTACTACGTGACTTCTACAGGGCTTTTCCTGATAAGCCTGGTTGGGCGCCTGGAGTCGCCCTCTAGAGGCGGGGTTGTACTGTCACGCCCTGTGTTGGTGACTGCTCCAGCCTCTCTTCCTACTCCTGTGTTCATATGTGTGGGTGTGTGGGCAGAGTTGTCCTGGGAGCAGCCTCACCTGGATCCCATCTGCAATCAGCCGGCTTCTTAGACCCAGCTCTCCACGCAAATGGTGCCAGATTGTTGCTCCAGTTTGAGTTGGTGATTCCGGTGTCCCGACTGCTGCTCCCTTTTACCACACTCCCGCTGTGATCCTCCGCCCGCTGCTATTTGAATAAACACAAATTTTTGGATTTTTGGACTCTGGTGTCACTAATTGGGTTCTACTCTATAGTGTGCCGTAACAAATTATTTTTTACAGTTATTTACATAAGCTTCAGGTTGAAAGGTGCAAACATGTCCAACAAGAAACTGATCTGTAATACTTCTTTCAATCAAAAGGTAAAACAAGTGACTCCTTGGCTAGAAACAGTCTTTTTAGATGTGTTTTGACTGGAATCGTTAACATGAAGTAAAATGTTGATTTCGGACTAAAAAGTGCAAACATGTTCAACAAGGTTATTTTCCACTCAAAGCGAAAAATAAATTAACTCTAACACAAGTTTACTAGCATACATCTCAACACATGAGGTTTTAAATACAAAGAGTCGTTTTAGAAGAAATTCTGATTAAAACAACTGAATTGAAGTCAAAGCGTTCTTTTCAGACAGAAACCATTGGAAAAATGTTCAGCAGCGCTATTGTCACTCACAATGGCAAAAATAGTAACTTGTCACACAGGTTTTCAGTACATATCTTGACATGTAAAAGTTTCATTTTTGAATTGTTTACAGCATTTTCTTAAATAGCTGAATTGAAAGTCAATCACTTGATATCAGCATACATCTCAACACATGAGTTTTTAACTACAAAGAGTCGTTTTAGAAGCAATTCACAAGTTTTCAGCATATATCTTAACATGTTAAAGTTTCAGTTTGCATTGTTTACAGCATTTTCTTAAATAGCTGAAATGAAGTCAACCACTTGATATCAGAGTGAAAGCAGTATAAAATTGCACAAATATCAACTTGTCTTTTAAAATGAAACTGATCTGTAACAGTTCTGTCAATCATAATGTAAAACAAGTGACTCCTTAACAGTCGGTTTAGACGCATTTGTGACTGAAAAAGCTGAAAGTGTTGATTTCAGGTTGAAAGGTGCAAACATGTTCAACAAGAACCTGATCTGTAAACACCTCTTTCCTTCATAAGGTGAATTAAATGACTCCTTAGCTGGGAAAAAGTCCTTTTAGATGTGTTTTGACTGAATCGTTAACATGAAGTAAAATGGTGATTTCGGACTAAAAAGTGCAAACATGGTCAACAAGGTTATTTTCCACTCAAAAAGACAACCTCTGACACAGGTTTAGTAGCATACATCTCAACACGTGAGGTTTTAACTGCAAAGAGTCGTTCTAGAAGCAATTCTCACTAAAACTGAACTGAAGTCAAAGCGTTCTTTTCAGACTGAAACTTTTGGAAACATGTTCAAAAATGCTATTGTCACTCACACATTGACAAAAATAGTAACTGGTCACACAAGTTTTCAGTACATATCTTAACATGTAAAAGTTTCATTTTTGAATTGTTTACAGCATTTTCTTAAATAGCTGAAATGAAGTCAATCACTTGATTTGATATCAGCATACATCTCAAAAAACATGAGGTTTTAACTACAAAGAGTCGTTTTAGAAGAAATTCTCACTAAAACAACTGAATTGAAGTCAAAGCGTTCTTTTCAGACTGAAACTTTTGGAAACATGTTCAAAAATGCTATTGTCACTCACACAATGACAAAAATAGTAACTGGTCACACAAGTTTTCAGTACATAACGTGTAAAAGTTTCATTTTTGAATTGTTTACAGCATTTTCTTAAATAGCTGAAATGACGTCAGTCACTTGATATCAGAGTGATAGCAGTCCAAAATTGAACAAATATCAACTTGTCTTTTAAAATGAAACTGATCTGTAACACTTCTTTCAATCATAATGTAAATCAAGTGACTCCTTAAATAGAAGTAAAATGTTGATTTTGGACTAAAAAGTGCAAACATGGTAAACAAGGTTATTTTCCACTCAAAAAGACAACCTCTGACACAGGTTTAGTAGCATACATCTGATCAAATGAGGTTTTAACTGCAAAGAGTCGTTTTAGAAGCAATTCTCACTAAAACAACTGAACTGAAGTCAAAGCGTTCTTTTCAGACTGAAACTTTTGGAAACATGTTCAAAAATGCTATTGTCACTCATACAATGACAAAAATAGTAACTGGTCACACAAGTTTTCAGTACATATCTTAACATGTAAAAGTTTCATTTTTGAATTGTTTACAGCATTTTCTTAAATAGCTGAATTGAAAGTCAATCACTTGATTTGATATCAACATACATCTCAAAACACATGAGGTTTTAACTACAAAGAGTCGTTTTAGAAGCAATTCTCACTAAAACAACTGAATTGAAGTCAAAGCGTTCTTTTTAATACTGAAACTTTTGGAAACATGTTAAAAAATGCTGTCACTCACACAATGACAAAAATAGTAACTGGTCACACAAGTTTTCAGTACATTACATGTAAAAGTTTCATTTTTGAATTGTTTACAGCATTTTCTTAAATAGCTGAAGTGAAGTCAATCACTTGATTTGATATCAGCATACATCTCAAAAAACATGAGGTTTTAACTACAAAGAGTCGTTTTAGAAGCAATTCTCACTAAAACAACTGAATTGAAGTCAAAGCGTTCTTTTCAGACTGAAACTTTTTGAAAACATGTTCAAAAATTCTGTCACTCACACAATGACAAAAATAGTAACTGGTCACACAAGTTTTCAGTACATAACATGTAAAAGTTTCATTATTGAATTGTTTACAGCATTTTCTTAAATGGCTGAAATGACGTCAATCACTTGATATCAGAGTGATAGCAGTCCAAAATTGAACAAATATCAACTTGTCTTTTAAAATGAAACTGATCTGTAACACTTCTTTCAATCATAATTTAAAACAAGTGACTACTTAAATAGAAACAGTCGGTTTAGACGCATTTGTGACTGAAAAAGCTGAAAGTGTTGATTTCAGGTTGAAAGGTGCAAACGTGTTCAACAAGAATCTGATCCGTAAACACTTCTTTCCATCATACGGTGAATGAAATGACTCCTTAGCTGGGAAAAAGTCCTTTTAGATATGTTTTGACGGGAATTGGTAACATGAAGTAAAATGTTGATTTTGGACTAAAAAGTGCAAACATGGTCAACAAGGTTATTTTCCACTCAAAAAGACAACCTCTGACACAGGTTTAGTAGCATACATCTCATCAAATGAGGTTTTAACTGCAAAGAGTCGTTTTAGAAGAAATTCTCACTAAAACAACTGAATTGAAGTCAAAGCGTTCTTTTCAGACTGAAACTTTTTGAAAACGTTCAAAAATGCTGTCACTCACACAATTACAAAAATAGTAACTGGTCACACAAGTTTTCAGTACATTACATGTAAAAGTTTCATTATTGAATTGTTTACAGCATTTTCTTAAATGGCTGAAATGACGTCAATCACTTGATATCAGAGTGATAGCAGTCCAAAATTGAACAAATATCAACTTGTCTTTTAAAATGAAACTGATCTGTAACACTTCTTTCAATCATAATGTAAAACAAGTGACTACTTAAATAGAAACAGTCGGTTTAGACGCATTTGTGACTGAAAAAGCTGAAAGTGTTGATTTCAGGTTGAAAGGTGCAAACGTGTTCAACAAGAATCTGATCCGTAAACACTTCTTTCCATCATATGGTGAATGAAATGACTCCTTAGCTGGGAAAAAAACCTTTTAGATATGTTTTGACTGGAATTGGTAACATGAAGTAAAATGTTGATTTCGGACTAAAAAGTGCAAACATGGTCAACAAGGTTATTTTCCACTCAAAAAGACAACCTCTGACACAAGTTTAGTAGCATACATCTCAACACGTGAGGTTTTAACTGCAAAGAGTCGTTTTAGAAGCAATTCTCACTAAAACAACTGAACTGAAGTCAAAGCGTTCTTTTCAGACTGAAACTTTTGGAAACATGTTCAAAAATGCTATTGTCACTCATACAATGACAAAAATAGTAACTGGTCACACAAGTTTTCAGTACATAACATGTAAAAGTTTCATTTTTGAATTGTTTACAGCATTTTCTTAAATAGCTGAAGTGAAGTCAATCACTTGATTTGATATCAGCATACATCTCAAAAAACATGAGGTTTTAACTACAAAGAGTCGTTTTAGAAGCAATTCTCACTAAAACAACTTAATTGAAGTCAAAGCGTTCTTTTCAGACTGAAACTTTTTGAAAACATGTTCAAAAATGCTGTCACTCACACAATGACAAAAATAGTAACTGGTCACACAAGTTTTCAGTACATTACATGTAAAAGTTTCATTATTGAATTGTTTACAGCATTTTCTTAAATGACTGAAATGACGTCAATCAATTGATATCAGAGTGATAGCAGTCCAAAATTGAACAAATATCAACTTGTCTTTTAAAATGAAACTGATCTGTAACACTTCTTTCAATCATAATGTAAAACAAGTGACTCCTTAAATAGAAACAGTCGGTTTAGACGCATTTGTGACTGAAAAAGCTGAAAGTGTTGATTTCAGGTTGAAAGGTGCAAACGTGTTCAACAAGAATCTGATCCGTAAACACTTCTTTCCATCATACGGTGAATGAAATGACTCCTTAGCTGGGAAAAAGTCCTTTTAGATATGTTTTGACGGGAATTGGTAACATGAAGTAAAATGTTGATTTCGGACTAAAAAGTGCAAACATGGTCAACAAGGTTATTTTCCACTCAAAAAGACAACCTCTGACACAGGTTTAGTAGCATACATCTCATCAAATGAGGTTTTAACTGCAAAGAGTCGTTTTAGAAGAAATTCTCACTAAAACAACTGAATTGAAGTCAAAGCGTTCTTTTCAGACTGAAACTTTTGGAAACATGTTCAAAAATGCTATTGTCACTCATACAATGACAAAAATAGTAACTGGTCACACAAGTTTTCAGTACATATCTTAACATGTAAAAGTTTCATTTTTGAATTGTTTACAGCATTTTCTTAAATAGCTGAATTGAAAGTCAATCACTTGATTTGATATCAACATACATCTCAAAACACATGAGGTTTTAACTACAAAGAGTCGTTTTAGAAGCAATTCTCACTAAAACAACTGAATTGAAGTCAAAGCGTTCTTTTTAATACTGAAACTTTTGGAAACATGTTAAAAAATGCTGTCACTCACACAATGACAAAAATAGTAACTGGTCACACAAGTTTTCAGTACATTACATGTAAAAGTTTCATTTTTGAATTGTTTACAGCATTTTCTTAAATAGCTGAAGTGAAGTCAATCACTTGATTTGATATCAGCATACATCTCAAAAAACATGAGGTTTTAACTACAAAGAGTCGTTTTAGAAGCAATTCTCACTAAAACAACTGAATTGAAGTCAAAGCGTTCTTTTCAGACTGAAACTTTTTGAAAACATGTTCAAAAATTCTGTCACTCACACAATGACAAAAATAGTAACTGGTCACACAAGTTTTCAGTACATAACATGTAAAAGTTTCATTTTTGAATTGTTTACAGCATTTTCTTAAATGGCTGAAATGTAAAGTCAGTCACTTGATATCAGAGTGCTAGCAGTCCAAAATTTAACAAATATCAACTTGTCTTTTAAAATGAAACTGCTCTGTAACACTTCTTTCAATTAAAATGTAAAACAAGTGACTCCTCAAATAGAAACAGTCGATTTGACGCATTTGTGACTGAAAAAGCTGAAAGTGTTGATTTCAGGTTGAAAGGTGCAAACGTGTTCAACAAGAACCTGATCCGTAAACACTTCTTTCCATCATATGGTGAATGAAATGACTCCTTAGCTGGGAAAAAAACCTTTTAGATATGTTTTGACTGGAATTGGTAACATGAAGTAAAATGTTGATTTCGGACTAAAAAGTGCAAACATGGTCAACAAGGTTATTTTCCACTCAAAAAGACAACCTCTGACACAAGTTTAGTAGCATACATCTCAACACGTGAGGTTTTAACTGCAAAGAGTCGTTTTAGAAGCAATTCTCACTAAAACAACTGAATTGAAGTCAAAGCGTTCTTTTCAGACTGAAACTTTTTGAAAACATGTTCAAAAATGCTGTCACTCACACAATGACAAAAATAGTAACTGGTCACACAAGTTTTCAGTACATAACATGTAAAAGTTTCATTTTTGAATTGTTTACAGCATTTTCTTAAATAGCTGAATTGAAAGTCAATCACTTGATTTGATATCAACATACATCTCAAAACACATGAGGTTTTAACTACAAAGAGTCGTTTTAGAAGAAATTCTCACTAAAACAACTGAATTGAAGTCAAAGCGTTGTTTTCAGACTGAAACTTTTTGAAAACATGTTCAAAAATGCTGTCACTCACACAATGACAAAAATAGTAACTGGTCACACAAGTTTTCAGTACATTACATGTAAAAGTTTCATTATTGAATTGTTTACAGCATTTTCTTAAATGGCTGAAATGACGTCAATCACTTGATATCAGAGTGATAGCAGTCCAAAATTGAACAAATATCAACTTGTCTTTTAAAATGAAACTGATCTGTAACACTTCTTTCAATCATAATGTAAAACAAGTTACTACTTAAATAGAAACAGTCGGTTTAGACGCATTTGTGACTGAAAAAGCTGAAAGTGTTGATTTCAGGTTGAAAGGTGCAAACGTGTTCAACAAGAATCTGATCCGTAAACACTTCTTTCCATCATACGGTGAATGAAATGACTCCTTAGCTGGGAAAAAGTCCTTTTAGATATGTTTTGACGGGAATTGGTAACATGAAGTAAAATGTTGATTTCGGACTAAAAAGTGCAAACATGGTCAACAAGGTTATTTTCCACTCAAAAAGACAACCTCTGACACAGGATTAGTAGCATACATCTCATCAAATGAGGTTTTAACTGCAAAGAGTCGTTTTAGAAGAAATTCTCACTAAAACAACTGAATTGAAGTCAAAGCGTTCTTTTTAATACTGAAACTTTTGGAAACATGTTAAAAAATGCTGTCACTCACACAATGACAAAAATAGTAACTGGTCACACAAGTTTTCAGTACATTACATGTAAAAGTTTCATTTTTGAATTGTTTACAGCATTTTCTTAAATAGCTGAAGTGAAGTCAATCACTTGATTTGATATCAGCATACATCTCAAAAAACATGAGGTTTTAACTACAAAGAGTCGTTTTAGAAGCAATTCTCACTAAAACAACTGAATTGAAGTCAAAGCGTTCTTTTCAGACTGAAACTTTTTGAAAACATGTTCAAAAATTCTGTCACTCACACAATGACAAAAATAGTAACTGGTCACACAAGTTTTCAGTACATAACATGTAAAAGTTTCATTTTTGAATTGTTTACAGCATTTTCTTAAATGGCTGAAATGTAAAGTCAGTCACTTGATATCAGAGTGCTAGCAGTCCAAAATTTAACAAATATCAACTTGTCTTTTAAAATGAAACTGATCTGTAACACTTCTTTCAAGTAAAATGTAAAACAAGTGACTCCTCAAATAGAAACAGTCGATTTGACGCATTTGTGACTGAAAAAGCTGAAAGTGTTGATTTCAGGTTGAAAGGTGCAAACGTGTTCAACAAGAACCTGATCCGTAAACACTTCTTTCCATCATATGGTGATGGTGATCCTTAGCTGGGAAAAAAACCTTTTAGATATGTTTTGACTGGAATTGGTAACATGAAGTAAAATGTTGATTTCGGACTAAAAAGTGCAAACATGGTCAACAAGGTTATTTTCCACTCAAAAAGACAACCTCTGACACAAGTTTAGTAGCATACATCTCAACACGTGAGGTTTTAACTGCAAAGAGTCGTTTTAGAAGCAATTCTCACTAAAACAACTGAATTGAAGTCAAAGCGTTGTTTTCAGACTGAAACTTTTTGAAAACATGTTCAAAAATGCTGTCACTCACACAATGACAAAAATAGTAACTGGTCACACAAGTTTTCAGTACATAACATGTAAAAGTTTCATTTTTGAATTGTTTACAGCATTTTCTTAAATAGGTGAATTGAAAGTCAATCACTTGATTTGATATCAACATACATCTCAAAACACATGAGGTTTTAACTACAAAGAGTCGTTTTAGAAGAAATTCTCACTAAAACAACTGAATTGAAGTCAAAGCGTTCTTTTCAGACTGAAACTTTTTGAAAACATGTTCAAAAATGCTGGCACTCACACAATGACAAAAATAGCAACTGGTCACACAAGTTTTCAGTACATTACATGTAAAAGTTTCATTATTGAATTGTTTACAGCATTTTCTTAAATGACTGAAATGACGTCAATCAATTGATATCAGAGTGATAGCAGTCCAAAATTGAACAAATATCAACTTGTCTTTTAAAATGAAACTGATCTGTAACACTTCTTTCAATTAAAATGTAAAACAAGTGACTCCTCAAATAGAAACAGTCGATTTGACGCATTTGTGACTGAAAAAGCTGAAAGTGTTGATTTCAGGTTGAAAGGTGCAAACGTGTTCAACAAGAACCTGATCCGTAAACACTTCTTTCCATCATATGGTGAATGAAATGACTCCTTAGCTGGGAAAAAAACCTTTTAGATATGTTTTGACTGGAATTGGTAACATAAAGTAAAATGTTGATTTCGGACTAAAAAGTGCAAACATGGTCAACAAGTTTATTTTCCACTCAAAAAGACAACCTCTGACACAGGTTTAGTAGCATACATCTGATCAAATGAGGTTTTAACTGCAAAGAGTCGTTTTAGAAGCAATTCTCACTAAAACAACTGAATTGAAGTCAAAGCGTTCTTTTTAATACTGAAACTTTTGGAAACATGTTAAAAAATGCTGTCACTCACACAATGACAAAAATAGTAACTGGTCACACAAGTTTTCAGTACATTACATGTAAAAGTTTCATTTTTGAATTGTTTACAGCATTTTCTTAAATAGCTGAAGTGAAGTCAATCACTTGATTTGATATCAGCATACATCTCAAAAAACATGAGGTTTTAACTACAAAGAGTCGTTTTAGAAGCAATTCTCACTAAAACAACTGAATTGAAGTCAAAGCGTTCTTTTCAGACTGAAACTTTTTGAAAACATGTTCAAAAATTCTGTCACTCACACAATGACAAAAATAGTAACTGGTCACACAAGTTTTCAGTACATAACATGTAAAAGTTTCATTTTTGAATTGTTTACAGCATTTTCTTAAATGGCTGAAATGTAAAGTCAGTCACTTGATATCAGAGTGCTAGCAGTCCAAAATTTAACAAATATCAACTTGTCTTTTAAAATGAAACTGATCTGTAACACTTCTTTCAAGTAAAATGTAAAACAAGTGACTCCTCAAATAGAAACAGTCGATTTGACGCATTTGTGACTGAAAAAGCTGAAAGTGTTGATTTCAGGTTGAAAGGTGCAAACGTGTTCAACAAGAACCTGATCCGTAAACACTTCTTTCCATCATATGGTGAATGAAATGACTCCTTAGCTGGTAAAAAAACCTTTTAGATATGTTTTGACTGGAATTGGTAACATGAAGTAAAATGTTGATTTCGGACTAAAAAGTGCAAACATGGTCAACAAGGTTATTTTCCACTCAAAAAGACAACCTCTGACACAAGTTTAGTAGCATACATCTCAACACGTGAGGTTTTAACTGCAAAGAGTCGTTTTAGAAGCAATTCTCACTAAAACAACTGAATTGAAGTCAAAGCGTTGTTTTCAGACTGAAACTTTTTGAAAACATGTTCAAAAATGCTGTCACTCACACAATGACAAAAATAGTAACTGGTCACACAAGTTTTCAGTACATAACATGTAAAAGTTTCATTTTTGAATTGTTTACAGCATTTTCTTAAATAGCTGAATTGAAAGTCAATCACTTGATTTGATATCAACATACATCTCAAAACACATGAGGTTTTAACTACAAAGAGTCGTTTTAGAAGAAATTCTCACTAAAACAACTGAATTGAAGTCAAAGCGTTGTTTTCAGACTGAAACTTTTTGAAAACATGTTCAAAAATGCTGTCACTCACACAATGACAAAAATAGTAACTGGTCACACAAGTTTTCAGTACATTACATGTAAAAGTTTCATTATTGAATTGTTTACAGCATTTTCTTAAATGGCTGAAATGACGTCAATCACTTGATATCAGAGTGATAGCAGTCCAAAATTGAACAAATATCAACTTGTCTTTTAAAATGAAACTGATCTGTAACACTTCTTTCAATCATAATGTAAAACAAGTTACTACTTAAATAGAAACAGTCGGTTTAGACGCATTTGTGACTGAAAAAGCTGAAAGTGTTGATTTCAGGTTGAAAGGTGCAAACGTGTTCAACAAGAATCTGATCCGTAAACACTTCTTTCCATCATACGGTGAATGAAATGACTCCTTAGCTGGGAAAAAGTCCTTTTAGATATGTTTTGACGGGAATTGGTAACATGAAGTAAAATGTTGATTTCGGACTAAAAAGTGCAAACATGGTCAACAAGGTTATTTTCCACTCAAAAAGACAACCTCTGACACAAGTTTAGTAGCATACATCTCAACACGTGAGGTTTTAACTGCAAAGAGTCGTTTTAGAAGCAATTCTCACTAAAACAACTGAACTGAAGTCAAAGCGTTCTTTTCAGACTGAAACTTTTGGAAACATGTTCAAAAATGCTATTGTCACTCATACAATGACAAAAATAGTAACTGGTCACACAAGTTTTCAGTACATTACATGTAAAAGTTTCATTTTTGAATTGTTTACAGCATTTTCTTAAATAGCTGAAGTGAAGTCAATCACTTGATTTGATATCAGCATACATCTCAAAAAACATGAGGTTTTAACTACAAAGAGTCGTTTTAGAAGCAATTCTCACTAAAACAACTGAATTGAAGTCAAAGCGTTCTTTTCAGACTGAAACTTTTTGAAAACATGTTCAAAAATTCTGTCACTCACACAATGACAAAAATAGTAACTGGTCACACAAGTTTTCAGTACATAACATGTAAAAGTTTCATTTTTGAATTGTTTACAGCATTTTCTTAAATGGCTGAAATGTAAAGTCAGTCACTTGATATCAGAGTGCTAGCAGTCCAAAATTTAACAAATATCAACTTGTCTTTTAAAATGAAACTGATCTGTAACACTTCTTTCAAGTAAAATGTAAAACAAGTGACTCCTCAAATAGAAACAGTCGATTTGACGCATTTGTGACTGAAAAAGCTGAAAGTGTTGATTTCAGGTTGAAAGGTGCAAACGTGTTCAACAAGAACCTGATCCGTAAACACTTCTTTCCATCATATGGTGATGGTGATCCTTAGCTGGGAAAAAAACCTTTTAGATATGTTTTGACTGGAATTGGTAACATGAAGTAAAATGTTGATTTCGGACTAAAAAGTGCAAACATGGTCAACAAGGTTATTTTCCACTCAAAAAGACAACCTCTGACACAAGTTTAGTAGCATACATCTCAACACGTGAGGTTTTAACTGCAAAGAGTCGTTTTAGAAGCAATTCTCACTAAAACAACTGAATTGAAGTCAAAGCGTTGTTTTCAGACTGAAACTTTTTGAAAACATGTTCAAAAATGCTGTCACTCACACAATGACAAAAATAGTAACTGGTCACACAAGTTTTCAGTACATAACATGTAAAAGTTTCATTTTTGAATTGTTTACAGCATTTTCTTAAATAGGTGAATTGAAAGTCAATCACTTGATTTGATATCAACATACATCTCAAAACACATGAGGTTTTAACTACAAAGAGTCGTTTTAGAAGAAATTCTCACTAAAACAACTGAATTGAAGTCAAAGCGTTCTTTTCAGACTGAAACTTTTTGAAAACATGTTCAAAAATGCTGGCACTCACACAATGACAAAAATAGCAACTGGTCACACAAGTTTTCAGTACATTACATGTAAAAGTTTCATTATTGAATTGTTTACAGCATTTTCTTAAATGACTGAAATGACGTCAATCAATTGATATCAGAGTGATAGCAGTCCAAAATTGAACAAATATCAACTTGTCTTTTAAAATGAAACTGATCTGTAACACTTCTTTCAATTAAAATGTAAAACAAGTGACTCCTCAAATAGAAACAGTCGATTTGACGCATTTGTGACTGAAAAAGCTGAAAGTGTTGATTTCAGGTTGAAAGGTGCAAACGTGTTCAACAAGAACCTGATCCGTAAACACTTCTTTCCATCATATGGTGAATGAAATGACTCCTTAGCTGGGAAAAAAACCTTTTAGATATGTTTTGACTGGAATTGGTAACATAAAGTAAAATGTTGATTTCGGACTAAAAAGTGCAAACATGGTCAACAAGTTTATTTTCCACTCAAAAAGACAACCTCTGACACAGGTTTAGTAGCATACATCTGATCAAATGAGGTTTTAACTGCAAAGAGTCGTTTTAGAAGCAATTCTCACTAAAACAACTGAATTGAAGTCAAAGCGTTCTTTTTAATACTGAAACTTTTGGAAACATGTTAAAAAATGCTGTCACTCACACAATGACAAAAATAGTAACTGGTCACACAAGTTTTCAGTACATTACATGTAAAAGTTTCATTTTTGAATTGTTTACAGCATTTTCTTAAATAGCTGAAGTGAAGTCAATCACTTGATTTGATATCAGCATACATCTCAAAAAACATGAGGTTTTAACTACAAAGAGTCGTTTTAGAAGCAATTCTCACTAAAACAACTGAATTGAAGTCAAAGCGTTCTTTTCAGACTGAAACTTTTTGAAAACATGTTCAAAAATTCTGTCACTCACACAATGACAAAAATAGTAACTGGTCACACAAGTTTTCAGTACATAACATGTAAAAGTTTCATTTTTGAATTGTTTACAGCATTTTCTTAAATGGCTGAAATGTAAAGTCAGTCACTTGATATCAGAGTGCTAGCAGTCCAAAATTTAACAAATATCAACTTGTCTTTTAAAATGAAACTGATCTGTAACACTTCTTTCAAGTAAAATGTAAAACAAGTGACTCCTCAAATAGAAACAGTCGATTTGACGCATTTGTGACTGAAAAAGCTGAAAGTGTTGATTTCAGGTTGAAAGGTGCAAACGTGTTCAACAAGAACCTGATCCGTAAACACTTCTTTCCATCATATGGTGAATGAAATGACTCCTTAGCTGGTAAAAAAACCTTTTAGATATGTTTTGACTGGAATTGGTAACATGAAGTAAAATGTTGATTTCGGACTAAAAAGTGCAAACATGGTCAACAAGGTTATTTTCCACTCAAAAAGACAACCTCTGACACAAGTTTAGTAGCATACATCTCAACACGTGAGGTTTTAACTGCAAAGAGTCGTTTTAGAAGCAATTCTCACTAAAACAACTGAATTGAAGTCAAAGCGTTGTTTTCAGACTGAAACTTTTTGAAAACATGTTCAAAAATGCTGTCACTCACACAATGACAAAAATAGTAACTGGTCACACAAGTTTTCAGTACATAACATGTAAAAGTTTCATTTTTGAATTGTTTACAGCATTTTCTTAAATAGCTGAATTGAAAGTCAATCACTTGATTTGATATCAACATACATCTCAAAACACATGAGGTTTTAACTACAAAGAGTCGTTTTAGAAGAAATTCTCACTAAAACAACTGAATTGAAGTCAAAGCGTTGTTTTCAGACTGAAACTTTTTGAAAACATGTTCAAAAATGCTGTCACTCACACAATGACAAAAATAGTAACTGGTCACACAAGTTTTCAGTACATTACATGTAAAAGTTTCATTATTGAATTGTTTACAGCATTTTCTTAAATGGCTGAAATGACGTCAATCACTTGATATCAGAGTGATAGCAGTCCAAAATTGAACAAATATCAACTTGTCTTTTAAAATGAAACTGATCTGTAACACTTCTTTCAATCATAATGTAAAACAAGTTACTACTTAAATAGAAACAGTCGGTTTAGACGCATTTGTGACTGAAAAAGCTGAAAGTGTTGATTTCAGGTTGAAAGGTGCAAACGTGTTCAACAAGAATCTGATCCGTAAACACTTCTTTCCATCATACGGTGAATGAAATGACTCCTTAGCTGGGAAAAAGTCCTTTTAGATATGTTTTGACGGGAATTGGTAACATGAAGTAAAATGTTGATTTCGGACTAAAAAGTGCAAACATGGTCAACAAGGTTATTTTCCACTCAAAAAGACAACCTCTGACACAAGTTTAGTAGCATACATCTCAACACGTGAGGTTTTAACTGCAAAGAGTCGTTTTAGAAGCAATTCTCACTAAAACAACTGAACTGAAGTCAAAGCGTTCTTTTCAGACTGAAACTTTTGGAAACATGTTCAAAAATGCTATTGTCACTCATACAATGACAAAAATAGTAACTGGTCACACAAGTTTTCAGTACATAACATGTAAAAGTTTCATTTTTGAATTGTTTACAGCATTTTCTTAAATAGCTGAAGTGAAGTCAATCACTTGATTTGATATCAGCATACATCTCAAAAAACATGAGGTTTTAACTACAAAGAGTCGTTTTAGAAGCAATTCTCACTAAAACAACTGAATTGAAGTCAAAGCGTTCTTTTCAGACTGAAACTTTTTGAAAACATGTTCAAAAATGCTGTCACTCACACAATGACAAAAATAGTAACTGGTCACACAAGTTTTCAGTACATTACATGTAAAAGTTTCATTATTGAATTGTTTACAGCATTTTCTTAAATGACTGAAATGACGTCAATCAATTGATATCAGAGTGATAGCAGTCCAAAATTGAACAAATATCAACTTGTCTTTTAAAATGAAACTGATCTGTAACACTTCTTTCAATCATAATGTAAAACAAGTGACTCCTTAAATAGAAACAGTCGGTTTAGACGCATTTGTGACTGAAAAAGCTGAAAGTGTTGATTTCAGGTTGAAAGGTGCAAACGTGTTCAACAAGAATCTGATCCGTAAACACTTCTTTCCATCATACGGTGAATGAAATGACTCCTTAGCTGGGAAAAAGTCCTTTTAGATATGTTTTGACGGGAATTGGTAACATGAAGTAAAATGTTGATTTCGGACTAAAAAGTGCAAACATGGTCAACAAGGTTATTTTCCACTCAAAAAGACAACCTCTGACACAGGTTTAGTAGCATACATCTCATCAAATGAGGTTTTAACTGCAAAGAGTCGTTTTAGAAGAAATTCTCACTAAAACAACTGAATTGAAGTCAAAGCGTTCTTTTCAGACTGAAACTTTTGGAAACATGTTCAAAAATGCTATTGTCACTCATACAATGACAAAAATAGTAACTGGTCACACAAGTTTTCAGTACATATCTTAACATGTAAAAGTTTCATTTTTGAATTGTTTACAGCATTTTCTTAAATAGCTGAATTGAAAGTCAATCACTTGATTTGATATCAACATACATCTCAAAACACATGAGGTTTTAACTACAAAGAGTCGTTTTAGAAGAAATTCTCACTAAAACAACTGAATTGAAGTCAAAGCGTTCTTTTCAGACTGAAACTTTTTGAAAACATGTTCAAAAATGCTGTCACTCACACAATGACAAAAATAGTAACTGGTCACACAAGTTTTCAGTACATTACATGTAAAAGTTTCATTATTGAATTGTTTACAGCATTTTCTTAAATGGCTGAAATGACGTCAATCACTTGATATCAGAGTGATAGCAGTCCAAAATTGAACAAATATCAACTTGTCTTTTAAAATGAAACTGATCTGTAACACTTCTTTCAATCATAATGTAAAACAAGTTACTACTTAAATAGAAACAGTCGGTTTAGACGCATTTGTGACTGAAAAAGCTGAAAGTGTTGATTTCAGGTTGAAAGGTGCAAACGTGTTCAACAAGAATCTGATCCGTAAACACTTCTTTCCATCATACGGTGAATGAAATGACTCCTTAGCTGGGAAAAAGTCCTTTTAGATATGTTTTGACGGGAATTGGTAACATGAAGTAAAATGTTGATTTCGGACTAAAAAGTGCAAACATGGTCAACAAGGTTATTTTCCACTCAAAAAGACAACCTCTGACACAGGTTTAGTAGCATACATCTCATCAAATGAGGTTTTAACTGCAAAGAGTCGTTTTAGAAGAAATTCTCACTAAAACAACTGAATTGAAGTCAAAGCGTTCTTTTTAATACTGAAACTTTTGGAAACATGTTAAAAAATGCTGTCACTCACACAATGACAAAAATAGTAACTGGTCACACAAGTTTTCAGTACATTACATGTAAAAGTTTCATTTTTGAATTGTTTACAGCATTTTCTTAAATAGCTGAAGTGAAGTCAATCACTTGATTTGATATCAGCATACATCTCAAAAAACATGAGGTTTTAACTACAAAGAGTCGTTTTAGAAGCAATTCTCACTAAAACAACTGAATTGAAGTCAAAGCGTTCTTTTCAGACTGAAACTTTTTGAAAACATGTTCAAAAATTCTGTCACTCACACAATGACAAAAATAGTAACTGGTCACACAAGTTTTCAGTACATAACATGTAAAAGTTTCATTTTTGAATTGTTTACAGCATTTTCTTAAATGGCTGAAATGTAAAGTCAGTCACTTGATATCAGAGTGCTAGCAGTCCAAAATTTAACAAATATCAACTTGTCTTTTAAAATGAAACTGATCTGTAACACTTCTTTCAAGTAAAATGTAAAACAAGTGACTCCTCAAATAGAAACAGTCGATTTGACGCATTTGTGACTGAAAAAGCTGAAAGTGTTGATTTCAGGTTGAAAGGTGCAAACGTGTTCAACAAGAACCTGATCCGTAAACACTTCTTTCCATCATATGGTGATGGTGATCCTTAGCTGGGAAAAAAACCTTTTAGATATGTTTTGACTGGAATTGGTAACATGAAGTAAAATGTTGATTTCGGACTAAAAAGTGCAAACATGGTCAACAAGGTTATTTTCCACTCAAAAAGACAACCTCTGACACAAGTTTAGTAGCATACATCTCAACACGTGAGGTTTTAACTGCAAAGAGTCGTTTTAGAAGCAATTCTCACTAAAACAACTGAATTGAAGTCAAAGCGTTGTTTTCAGACTGAAACTTTTTGAAAACATGTTCAAAAATGCTGTCACTCACACAATGACAAAAATAGTAACTGGTCACACAAGTTTTCAGTACATAACATGTAAAAGTTTCATTTTTGAATTGTTTACAGCATTTTCTTAAATAGGTGAATTGAAAGTCAATCACTTGATTTGATATCAACATACATCTCAAAACACATGAGGTTTTAACTACAAAGAGTCGTTTTAGAAGAAATTCTCACTAAAACAACTGAATTGAAGTCAAAGCGTTCTTTTCAGACTGAAACTTTTTGAAAACATGTTCAAAAATGCTGGCACTCACACAATGACAAAAATAGCAACTGGTCACACAAGTTTTCAGTACATTACATGTAAAAGTTTCATTATTGAATTGTTTACAGCATTTTCTTAAATGACTGAAATGACGTCAATCAATTGATATCAGAGTGATAGCAGTCCAAAATTGAACAAATATCAACTTGTCTTTTAAAATGAAACTGATCTGTAACACTTCTTTCAATTAAAATGTAAAACAAGTGACTCCTCAAATAGAAACAGTCGATTTGACGCATTTGTGACTGAAAAAGCTGAAAGTGTTGATTTCAGGTTGAAAGGTGCAAACGTGTTCAACAAGAACCTGATCCGTAAACACTTCTTTCCATCATATGGTGAATGAAATGACTCCTTAGCTGGGAAAAAAACCTTTTAGATATGTTTTGACTGGAATTGGTAACATAAAGTAAAATGTTGATTTCGGACTAAAAAGTGCAAACATGGTCAACAAGTTTATTTTCCACTCAAAAAGACAACCTCTGACACAGGTTTAGTAGCATACATCTGATCAAATGAGGTTTTAACTGCAAAGAGTCGTTTTAGAAGCAATTCTCACTAAAACAACTGAATTGAAGTCAAAGCGTTCTTTTTAATACTGAAACTTTTGGAAACATGTTAAAAAATGCTGTCACTCACACAATGACAAAAATAGTAACTGGTCACACAAGTTTTCAGTACATTACATGTAAAAGTTTCATTTTTGAATTGTTTACAGCATTTTCTTAAATAGCTGAAGTGAAGTCAATCACTTGATTTGATATCAGCATACATCTCAAAAAACATGAGGTTTTAACTACAAAGAGTCGTTTTAGAAGCAATTCTCACTAAAACAACTGAATTGAAGTCAAAGCGTTCTTTTCAGACTGAAACTTTTTGAAAACATGTTCAAAAATTCTGTCACTCACACAATGACAAAAATAGTAACTGGTCACACAAGTTTTCAGTACATAACATGTAAAAGTTTCATTTTTGAATTGTTTACAGCATTTTCTTAAATGGCTGAAATGTAAAGTCAGTCACTTGATATCAGAGTGCTAGCAGTCCAAAATTTAACAAATATCAACTTGTCTTTTAAAATGAAACTGATCTGTAACACTTCTTTCAAGTAAAATGTAAAACAAGTGACTCCTCAAATAGAAACAGTCGATTTGACGCATTTGTGACTGAAAAAGCTGAAAGTGTTGATTTCAGGTTGAAAGGTGCAAACGTGTTCAACAAGAACCTGATCCGTAAACACTTCTTTCCATCATATGGTGAATGAAATGACTCCTTAGCTGGTAAAAAAACCTTTTAGATATGTTTTGACTGGAATTGGTAACATGAAGTAAAATGTTGATTTCGGACTAAAAAGTGCAAACATGGTCAACAAGGTTATTTTCCACTCAAAAAGACAACCTCTGACACAAGTTTAGTAGCATACATCTCAACACGTGAGGTTTTAACTGCAAAGAGTCGTTTTAGAAGCAATTCTCACTAAAACAACTGAATTGAAGTCAAAGCGTTGTTTTCAGACTGAAACTTTTTGAAAACATGTTCAAAAATGCTGTCACTCACACAATGACAAAAATAGTAACTGGTCACACAAGTTTTCAGTACATAACATGTAAAAGTTTCATTTTTGAATTGTTTACAGCATTTTCTTAAATAGCTGAATTGAAAGTCAATCACTTGATTTGATATCAACATACATCTCAAAACACATGAGGTTTTAACTACAAAGAGTCGTTTTAGAAGAAATTCTCACTAAAACAACTGAATTGAAGTCAAAGCGTTGTTTTCAGACTGAAACTTTTTGAAAACATGTTCAAAAATGCTGTCACTCACACAATGACAAAAATAGTAACTGGTCACACAAGTTTTCAGTACATTACATGTAAAAGTTTCATTATTGAATTGTTTACAGCATTTTCTTAAATGGCTGAAATGACGTCAATCACTTGATATCAGAGTGATAGCAGTCCAAAATTGAACAAATATCAACTTGTCTTTTAAAATGAAACTGATCTGTAACACTTCTTTCAATCATAATGTAAAACAAGTTACTACTTAAATAGAAACAGTCGGTTTAGACGCATTTGTGACTGAAAAAGCTGAAAGTGTTGATTTCAGGTTGAAAGGTGCAAACGTGTTCAACAAGAATCTGATCCGTAAACACTTCTTTCCATCATACGGTGAATGAAATGACTCCTTAGCTGGGAAAAAGTCCTTTTAGATATGTTTTGACGGGAATTGGTAACATGAAGTAAAATGTTGATTTCGGACTAAAAAGTGCAAACATGGTCAACAAGGTTATTTTCCACTCAAAAAGACAACCTCTGACACAAGTTTAGTAGCATACATCTCAACACGTGAGGTTTTAACTGCAAAGAGTCGTTTTAGAAGCAATTCTCACTAAAACAACTGAACTGAAGTCAAAGCGTTCTTTTCAGACTGAAACTTTTGGAAACATGTTCAAAAATGCTATTGTCACTCATACAATGACAAAAATAGTAACTGGTCACACAAGTTTTCAGTACATAACATGTAAAAGTTTCATTTTTGAATTGTTTACAGCATTTTCTTAAATAGCTGAAGTGAAGTCAATCACTTGATTTGATATCAGCATACATCTCAAAAAACATGAGGTTTTAACTACAAAGAGTCGTTTTAGAAGCAATTCTCACTAAAACAACTGAATTGAAGTCAAAGCGTTCTTTTCAGACTGAAACTTTTTGAAAACATGTTCAAAAATGCTGTCACTCACACAATGACAAAAATAGTAACTGGTCACACAAGTTTTCAGTACATTACATGTAAAAGTTTCATTATTGAATTGTTTACAGCATTTTCTTAAATGACTGAAATGACGTCAATCAATTGATATCAGAGTGATAGCAGTCCAAAATTGAACAAATATCAACTTGTCTTTTAAAATGAAACTGATCTGTAACACTTCTTTCAATCATAATGTAAAACAAGTGACTCCTTAAATAGAAACAGTCGGTTTAGACGCATTTGTGACTGAAAAAGCTGAAAGTGTTGATTTCAGGTTGAAAGGTGCAAACGTGTTCAACAAGAATCTGATCCGTAAACACTTCTTTCCATCATACGGTGAATGAAATGACTCCTTAGCTGGGAAAAAGTCCTTTTAGATATGTTTTGACGGGAATTGGTAACATGAAGTAAAATGTTGATTTCGGACTAAAAAGTGCAAACATGGTCAACAAGGTTATTTTCCACTCAAAAAGACAACCTCTGACACAGGTTTAGTAGCATACATCTCATCAAATGAGGTTTTAACTGCAAAGAGTCGTTTTAGAAGAAATTCTCACTAAAACAACTGAATTGAAGTCAAAGCGTTCTTTTCAGACTGAAACTTTTGGAAACATGTTCAAAAATGCTATTGTCACTCATACAATGACAAAAATAGTAACTGGTCACACAAGTTTTCAGTACATATCTTAACATGTAAAAGTTTCATTTTTGAATTGTTTACAGCATTTTCTTAAATAGCTGAATTGAAAGTCAATCACTTGATTTGATATCAACATACATCTCAAAACACATGAGGTTTTAACTACAAAGAGTCGTTTTAGAAGAAATTCTCACTAAAACAACTGAATTGAAGTCAAAGCGTTCTTTTCAGACTGAAACTTTTTGAAAACATGTTCAAAAATGCTGTCACTCACACAATGACAAAAATAGTAACTGGTCACACAAGTTTTCAGTACATTACATGTAAAAGTTTCATTATTGAATTGTTTACAGCATTTTCTTAAATGGCTGAAATGACGTCAATCACTTGATATCAGAGTGATAGCAGTCCAAAATTGAACAAATATCAACTTGTCTTTTAAAATGAAACTGATCTGTAACACTTCTTTCAATCATAATGTAAAACAAGTTACTACTTAAATAGAAACAGTCGGTTTAGACGCATTTGTGACTGAAAAAGCTGAAAGTGTTGATTTCAGGTTGAAAGGTGCAAACGTGTTCAACAAGAATCTGATCCGTAAACACTTCTTTCCATCATACGGTGAATGAAATGACTCCTTAGCTGGGAAAAAGTCCTTTTAGATATGTTTTGACGGGAATTGGTAACATGAAGTAAAATGTTGATTTCGGACTAAAAAGTGCAAACATGGTCAACAAGGTTATTTTCCACTCAAAAAGACAACCTCTGACACAGGTTTAGTAGCATACATCTCATCAAATGAGGTTTTAACTGCAAAGAGTCGTTTTAGAAGAAATTCTCACTAAAACAACTGAATTGAAGTCAAAGCGTTCTTTTTAATACTGAAACTTTTGGAAACATGTTAAAAAATGCTGTCACTCACACAATGACAAAAATAGTAACTGGTCACACAAGTTTTCAGTACATTACATGTAAAAGTTTCATTTTTGAATTGTTTACAGCATTTTCTTAAATAGCTGAAGTGAAGTCAATCACTTGATTTGATATCAGCATACATCTCAAAAAACATGAGGTTTTAACTACAAAGAGTCGTTTTAGAAGCAATTCTCACTAAAACAACTGAATTGAAGTCAAAGCGTTCTTTTCAGACTGAAACTTTTTGAAAACATGTTCAAAAATTCTGTCACTCACACAATGACAAAAATAGTAACTGGTCACACAAGTTTTCAGTACATAACATGTAAAAGTTTCATTTTTGAATTGTTTACAGCATTTTCTTAAATGGCTGAAATGTAAAGTCAGTCACTTGATATCAGAGTGCTAGCAGTCCAAAATTTAACAAATATCAACTTGTCTTTTAAAATGAAACTGATCTGTAACACTTCTTTCAAGTAAAATGTAAAACAAGTGACTCCTCAAATAGAAACAGTCGATTTGACGCATTTGTGACTGAAAAAGCTGAAAGTGTTGATTTCAGGTTGAAAGGTGCAAACGTGTTCAACAAGAACCTGATCCGTAAACACTTCTTTCCATCATATAGTGATGGTGATCCTTAGCTGGGAAAAAAACCTTTTAGATATGTTTTGACTGGAATTGGTAACATGAAGTAAAATGTTGATTTCGGACTAAAAAGTGCAAACATGGTCAACAAGGTTATTTTCCACTCAAAAAGACAACCTCTGACACAAGTTTAGTAGCATACATCTCAACACGTGAGGTTTTAACTGCAAAGAGTCGTTTTAGAAGCAATTCTCACTAAAACAACTGAATTGAAGTCAAAGCGTTGTTTTCAGACTGAAACTTTTTGAAAACATGTTCAAAAATGCTGTCACTCACACAATGACAAAAATAGTAACTGGTCACACAAGTTTTCAGTACATAACATGTAAAAGTTTCATTTTTGAATTGTTTACAGCATTTTCTTAAATAGGTGAATTGAAAGTCAATCACTTGATTTGATATCAACATACATCTCAAAACACATGAGGTTTTAACTACAAAGAGTCGTTTTAGAAGAAATTCTCACTAAAACAACTGAATTGAAGTCAAAGCGTTCTTTTCAGACTGAAACTTTTTGAAAACATGTTCAAAAATGCTGGCACTCACACAATGACAAAAATAGCAACTGGTCACACAAGTTTTCAGTACATTACATGTAAAAGTTTCATTATTGAATTGTTTACAGCATTTTCTTAAATGACTGAAATGACGTCAATCAATTGATATCAGAGTGATAGCAGTCCAAAATTGAACAAATATCAACTTGTCTTTTAAAATGAAACTGATCTGTAACACTTCTTTCAATTAAAATGTAAAACAAGTGACTCCTCAAATAGAAACAGTCGATTTGACGCATTTGTGACTGAAAAAGCTGAAAGTGTTGATTTCAGGTTGAAAGGTGCAAACGTGTTCAACAAGAACCTGATCCGTAAACACTTCTTTCCATCATATGGTGAATGAAATGACTCCTTAGCTGGGAAAAAAACCTTTTAGATATGTTTTGACTGGAATTGGTAACATAAAGTAAAATGTTGATTTCGGACTAAAAAGTGCAAACATGGTCAACAAGTTTATTTTCCACTCAAAAAGACAACCTCTGACACAGGTTTAGTAGCATACATCTGATCAAATGAGGTTTTAACTGCAAAGAGTCGTTTTAGAAGCAATTCTCACTAAAACAACTGAATTGAAGTCAAAGCGTTCTTTTTAATACTGAAACTTTTGGAAACATGTTAAAAAATGCTGTCACTCACACAATGACAAAAATAGTAACTGGTCACACAAGTTTTCAGTACATTACATGTAAAAGTTTCATTTTTGAATTGTTTACAGCATTTTCTTAAATAGCTGAAGTGAAGTCAATCACTTGATTTGATATCAGCATACATCTCAAAAAACATGAGGTTTTAACTACAAAGAGTCGTTTTAGAAGCAATTCTCACTAAAACAACTGAATTGAAGTCAAAGCGTTCTTTTCAGACTGAAACTTTTTGAAAACATGTTCAAAAATTCTGTCACTCACACAATGACAAAAATAGTAACTGGTCACACAAGTTTTCAGTACATAACATGTAAAAGTTTCATTTTTGAATTGTTTACAGCATTTTCTTAAATAGCTGAAGTGAAGTCAATCACTTGATATCAGAGTGCTAGCAGTCCAAAATTGAACAAATATCAACTTGTCTTTTAAAATGAAACTGCTCTGTAACACTTCTTTCAATTAAAATGTAAAACAAGTGACTCCTCAAATAGAAACAGTCGATTTGACGCATTTGTGACTGAAAAAGCTGAAAGTGTTGATTTCAGGTTGAAGTGTGCAAACGTGTTCAACAAGAATCTGATCCGTAAACACTTCTTTCCATCATAAGGTGAATGAAATGACTCCTTAGCTGGGAAAAAGTCCTTTTAGATGTGTTTTGACTGGAATTGTTAACATGAAGTAAAATGTTGATTTTGGACTAAAAAGTGCAAACATGGTAAACAAGGTTATTTTCCACTCAAAAAGACAACCTCTGACACAGGTTTAGTAGCATACATCTGATCAAATGAGGTTTTAACTGCAAAGAGTCGTTTATGTGGCAATTCTCACTAAAACAACTGAACTGAAGTCAAAGCGTTCTTTTCAGACTGAAACTTTTGGAAACATGTTCAAAAATGCTATTGTCACTCATACAATGACAAAAATAGTAACTGGTCACACAAGTTTTCAGTACATAACATGTAAAAGTTTCATTTTTGAATTGTTTACAGCATTTTCTTAAATAGCTGAATTGAAAGTCAATCACTTGATTTGATATCAACATACATCTCAAAACACATGAGGTTTTAACTACAAAGAGTCGTTTTAGAAGAAATTCTCACTAAAACAACTGAATTGAAGTCAAAGCGTTCTTTTCAGACTGAAACTTTTTGAAAACATGTTCAAAAATGCTGTCACTCACACAATGACAAAAATAGTAACTGGTCACACAAGTTTTCAGTACATTACATGTAAAAGTTTCATTATTGAATTGTTTACAGCATTTTCTTAAATGGCTGAAATGACGTCAATCACTTGATATCAGAGTGATAGCAGTCCAAAATTGAACAAATATCAAGTTGTCTTTTAAAATGAAACTGATCTGTAACACTTCTTTCAATCATAATGTAAAACAAGTGACTCCTCAAATAGAAACAGTCGATTTGACGCATTTGTGACTGAAAAAGCTGAAAGTGTTGATTTCAGGTTGAAGTGTGCAAACGTGTTCAACAAGAATCTGATCTGTAAACACTTCTTTCCATCATAAGGTGAATGAAATGACTCCTTAGCTGGGAAAAAGTCCTTTTAGATGTGTTTTGACTGGAATTGTTAACATGGAGTAAAATGTTGATTTTGGACTAAAAAGTGCAAACATGGTAAACAAGGTTATTTTCCACTCAAAAAGACAACCTCTGACACAGGTTTAGTAGCATACATCTGATCAAATGAGGTTTTAACTGCAAAGAGTCGTTTTAGAAGCAATTCTCACTAAAACAACTGAATTGAAGTCAAAGCGTTCTTTTCAGACTGAAACTTTTTGAAAACATGTTCAAAAATTCTGTGACTCACACAATGACAAAAATAGTAACTGGTCACACAAGTTTTCAGTACATAACATGTAAAAGTTTCATTTTTGAATTGTTTACAGCATTTTCTTAAATAGCTGAAGTGAAGTCAATCACTTGATATCAGAGTGCTAGCAGTCCAAAATTGAACAAATATCAACTTGTCTTTTAAAATGAAACTGCTCTGTAACACTTCTTTCAATTAAAATGTAAAACAAGTGACTCCTCAAATAGAAACAGTCGATTTGACGCATTTGTGACTGAAAAAGCTGAAAGTGTTGATTTCAGGTTGAAGTGTGCAAACGTGTTCAACAAGAATCTGATCCGTAAACACTTCTTTCCATCATAAGGTGAATGAAATGACTCCTTAGCTGGGAAAAAGTCCTTTTAGATGTGTTTTGACTGGAATTGTTAACATGAAGTAAAATGTTGATTTTGGACTAAAAAGTGCAAACATGGTAAACAAGGTTATTTTCCACTCAAAAAGACAACCTCTGACACAGGTTTAGTAGCATACATCTGATCAAATGAGGTTTTAACTGCAAAGAGTCGTTTATGTGGCAATTCTCACTAAAACAACTGAACTGAAGTCAAAGCGTTCTTTTCAGACTGAAACTTTTGGAAACATGTTCAAAAATGCTATTGTCACTCATACAATGACAAAAATAGTAACTGGTCACACAAGTTTTCAGTACATTACATGTAAAAGTTTCATTATTGAATTGTTTACAGCATTTTCTTAAATGGCTGAAATGACGTCAATCACTTGATATCAGAGTGATAGCAGTCCAAAATTGAACAAATATCAAGTTGTCTTTTAAAATGAAACTGATCTGTAACACTTCTTTCAATCATAATGTAAAACAAGTGACTCCTCAAATAGAAACAGTCGATTTGACGCATTTGTGACTGAAAAAGCTGAAAGTGTTGATTTCAGGTTGAAGTGTGCAAACGTGTTCAACAAGAATCTGATCTGTAAACACTTCTTTCCATCATAAGGTGAATGAAATGACTCCTTAGCTGGGAAAAAGTCCTTTTAGATGTGTTTTGACTGGAATTGTTAACATGAAGTAAAATGTTGATTTTGGACTAAAAAGTGCAAACATGGTAAACAAGGTTATTTTCCACTCAAAAAGACAACCTCTGACACAGGTTTAGTAGCATACATCTGATCAAATGAGGTTTTAACTGCAAAGAGTCGTTTATGAAGCAATTCTCACTAAAACAACTGAACTGAAGTCAAAGCGTTCTTTTCAGACTGAAACTTTTGGAAACATGTTCAAAAATGCTATTGTCACTCATACAATGACAAAAATAGTAACTGGTCACACAAGTTTTCAGTACATAACATGTAAAAGTTTCATTTTTGAATTGTTTACAGCATTTTCTTAAATAGCTGAATTGAAAGTCAATCACTTGATTTGATATCAACATACATCTCAAAACACATGAGGTTTTAACTACAAAGAGTCGTTTTAGAAGAAATTCTCACTAAAACAACTGAATTGAAGTCAAAGCGTTCTTTTCAGACTGAAACTTTTTGAAAACATGTTCAAAAATGCTGTCACTCACACAATGACAAAAATAGTAACTGGTCACACAAGTTTTCAGTACATTACATGTAAAAGTTTCATTATTGAATTGTTTACAGCATTTTCTTAAATGGCTGAAATGACGTCAATCACTTGATATCAGAGTGATAGCAGTCCAAAATTGAACAAATATCAACTTGTCTTTTAAAATGAAACTGATCTGTAACACTTCTTTCAATCATAATGTAAAACAAGTGACTACTTAAATAGAAACAGTCTGTTTAGACGCATTTGTGACTGAAAAAGCTGAAAGTGTTGATTTCAGGTTGAAAGGTGCAAACGTGTTCAACAAGAATCTGATCCGTAAACACTTCTTTCCATCATACGGTGAATGAAATGACTCCTTAGCTGGGAAAAAGTCCTTTTAGATATGTTTTGACGGGAATTGGTAACATGAAGTAAAATGTTGATTTCGGACTAAAAAGTGCATACATGGTCAACAAGATTATTTTCCACTCAAAAAGAAAACTTCTGACACAGGTTTAGTAGCATACATCTCATCAAATGAGGTTTTAACTGCAAAGAGTCATTTATGAAGCAATTCTCACTAAAACAACTGAACTGAAGTCAAAGCGTTCTTTTCAGACTGAAACTTTTGGAAACATGTTCAAAAATGCTATTGTCACTCATACAATGACAAAAATAGTAACTGGTCACACAAGTTTTCAGTACATAACATGTAAAAGTTTCATTTTTGAATTGTTTACAGCATTTTCTTAAATAGCTGAATTGAAAGTCAATCACTTGATTTGATATCAACATACATCTCAAAACACATGAGGTTTTAACTACAAAGAGTCGTTTTAGAAGAAATTCTCACTAAAACAACTGAATTGAAGTCAAAGCGTTCTTTTCAGACTGAAACTTTTTGAAAACATGTTCAAAAATGCTGTCACTCACGCAATGACAAAAATAGTAACTGGTCACACAAGTTTTCAGTACATTACATGTAAAAGTTTCATTATTGAATTGTTTACAGCATTTTCTTAAATGGCTGAAATGACGTCAATCAATTGATATCAGAGTGATAGCAGTCCAAAATTGAACAAATATCAACTTGTCTTTTAAAATGAAACTGATCTGTAACACTTCTTTCAATCATAATGTAAAACAAGTGACTCCTTAAATAGAAACAGTCGGTTTAGACGCATTTGTGACTGAAAAAGCTGAAAGTGTTGATTTCAGGTTGAAGTGTGCAAACGTGTTCAACAAGAATCTGATCCGTAAACACTTCTTTCCATCATAAGGTGAATGAAATGACTCCTTAGCTGGGAAAAAGTCCTTTTAGATGTGTTTTGACTGGAATTGTTAACATGAAGTAAAATGTTGATTTTGGACTAAAAAGTGCAAACATGGTAAACAAGGTTATTTTCCACTCAAAAAGACAACCTCTGACACAGGTTTAGTAGCATACATCTGATCAAATGAGGTTTTAACTGCAAAGAGTCGTTTATGTGGCAATTCTCACTAAAACAACTGAACTGAGGTCAAAGCGTTCTTTTCAGACTGAAACTTTTGGAAACATGTTCAAAAAGGCTATTGTCACTCATACAATGACAAAAATAGTAACTGGTCACACAAGTTTTCAGTACATAACATGTAAAAGTTTCATTTTTGAATTGTTTACAGCATTTTCTTAAATAGCTGAATTGAAAGTCAATCACTTGATTTGATATCAACATACATCTCAAAACACATGAGGTTTTAACTACAAAGAGTCGTTTTAGAAGAAATTCTCACTAAAACAACTGAATTGAAGTCAAAGCGTTCTTTTCAGACTGAAACTTTTTGAAAACATGTTCAAAAATGCTGTCACTCACGCAATGACAAAAATAGTAACTGGTCACACAAGTTTTCAGTACATTACATGTAAAAGTTTCATTATTGAATTGTTTACAGCATTTTCTTAAATGGCTGAAATGACGTCAATCACTTGATATCAGAGTGATAGCAGTCCAAAATTGAACAAATATCAACTTGTCTTTTAAAATGAAACTGATCTGTAACACTTCTTTCAATCATAATGTAAAACAAGTGACTCCTTAAATAGAAACAGTCGGTTTAGACGCATTTGTGACTGAAAAAGCTGAAAGTGTTGATTTCAGGTTGAAAGGTGCAAACGTGTTCAACAAGAATCTGATCCGTAAACACTTCTTTCCATCATACGGTGAATGAAATGACTCCTTAGCTGGGAAAAAGTCCTTTTAGATATGTTTTGACGGGAATTGGTAACATGAAGTAAAATGTTGATTTTGGACTAAAAAGTGCAAACATGGTAAACAAGGTTATTTTCCACTCAAAAAGACAACCTCTGACACAGGTTTAGTAGCATACATCTGATCAAATGAGGTTTTAACTGCAAAGAGTCGTTTATGTGGCAATTCTCACTAAAACAACTGAACTGAAGTCAAAGCGTTCTTTTCAGACTGAAACTTTTGGAAACATGTTCAAAAAGGCTATTGTCACTCATACAATGACAAAAATAGTAACTGGTCACACAAGTTTTCAGTACATAACATGTAAAAGTTTCATTTTTGAATTGTTTACAGCATTTTCTTAAATAGCTGAATTGAAAGTCAATCACTTGATTTGATATCAACATACATCTCAAAACACATGAGGTTTTAACTACAAAGAGTCGTTTTAGAAGAAATTCTCACTAAAACAACTGAATTGAAGTCAAAGCGTTCTTTTCAGACTGAAACTTTTTGAAAACATGTTCAAAAATGCTGTCACTCACGCAATGACAAAAATAGTAACTGGTCACACAAGTTTTCAGTACATTACATGTAAAAGTTTCATTTTTGAATTGTTTACAGCATTTTCTTAAATAGCTGAAGTGAAGTCAATCACTTGATATCAGAGTGCTAGCAGTCCAAAATTGAACAAATATCAACTTGTCTTTTAAAATGAAACTGCTCTGTAACACTTCTTTCAATTAAAATGTAAAACAAGTGACTCCTCAAATAGAAACAGTCGATTTGACGCATTTGTGACTGAAAAAGCTGAAAGTGTTGATTTCAGGTTGAAGTGTGCAAACGTGTTCAACAAGAATCTGATCCGTAAACACTTCTTTCCATCATAAGGTGAATGAAATGACTCCTTAGCTGGGAAAAAGTCCTTTTAGATGTGTTTTGACGGGAATTGGTAACATGAAGTAAAATGTTGATTTTGGACTAAAAAGTGCAAACATGGTAAACAAGGTTATTTTCCACTCAAAAAGACAACCTCTGACACAGGTTTAGTAGCATACATCTGATCAAATGAGGTTTTAACTGCAAAGAGTCGTTTATGTGGCAATTCTCACTAAAACAACTGAACTGAAGTCAAAGCGTTCTTTTCAGACTGAAACTTTTGGAAACATGTTCAAAAAGGCTATTGTCACTCATACAATGACAAAAATAGTAACTGGTCACACAAGTTTTCAGTACATAACATGTAAAAGTTTCATTTTTGAATTGTTTACAGCATTTTCTTAAATAGCTGAAGTGAAGTCAATCACTTGATTTGATATCAGCATACATCTCAAAAAACATGAGGTTTTAACTACAAAGAGTCGTTTTAGAAGCAATTCTCACTAAAACAACTGAATTGAAGTCAAAGCGTTCTTTTCAGACTGAAACTTTTTGAAAACATGTTCAAAAATTCTGTCACTCACACAATGACAAAAATAGTAACTGGTCACACAAGTTTTCAGTACATAACATGTAAAAGTTTCATTTTTGAATTGTTTACAGCATTTTCTTAAATAGCTGAAGTGAAGTCAATCACTTGATATCAGAGTGCTAGCAGTCCAAAATTGAACAAATATCAACTTGTCTTTTAAAATGAAACTGCTCTGTAACACTTCTTTCAATTAAAATGTAAAACAAGTGACTCCTCAAATAGAAACAGTCGATTTGACGCATTTGTGACTGAAAAAGCTGAAAGTGTTGATTTCAGGTTGAAGTGTGCAAACGTGTTCAACAAGAATCTGATCCGTAAACACTTCTTTCCATCATAAGGTGAATGAAATGACTCCTTAGCTGGGAAAAAGTCCTTTTAGATGTGTTTTGACGGGAATTGGTAACATGAAGTAAAATGTTGATTTTGGACTAAAAAGTGCAAACATGGTAAACAAGGTTATTTTCCACTCAAAAAGACAACCTCTGACACAGGTTTAGTAGCATACATCTGATCAAATGAGGTTTTAACTGCAAAGAGTCGTTTATGTGGCAATTCTCACTAAAACAACTGAACTGAAGTCAAAGCGTTCTTTTCAGACTGAAACTTTTGGAAACATGTTCAAAAAGGCTATTGTCACTCATACAATGACAAAAATAGTAACTGGTCACACAAGTTTTCAGTACATAACATGTAAAAGTTTCATTTTTGAATTGTTTACAGCATTTTCTTAAATAGCTGAATTGAAAGTCAATCACTTGATTTGATATCAACATACATCTCAAAACACATGAGGTTTTAACTACAAAGAGTCGTTTTAGAAGAAATTCTCACTAAAACAACTGAATTGAAGTCAAAGCGTTCTTTTCAGACTGAAACTTTTTGAAAACATGTTCAAAAATGCTGTCACTCACGCAATGACAAAAATAGTAACTGGTCACACAAGTTTTCAGTACATTACATGTAAAAGTTTCATTATTGAATTGTTTACAGCATTTTCTTAAATGGCTGAAATGACGTCAATCAATTGATACCAGAGTGATAGCAGTCCAAAATTGAACAAATATCAACTTGTCTTTTAAAATGAAACTGATCTGTAACACTTCTTTCAATCATAATGTAAAACAAGTGACTCCTTAAATAGAAACAGTCGGTTTAGACGCATTTGTGACTGAAAAAGCTGAAAGTGTTGATTTCAGGTTGAAAGGTGCAAACGTGTTCAACAAGAATCTGATCCGTAAACACTTCTTTCCATCATACGGTGAATGAAATGACTCCTTAGCTGGGAAAAAGTCCTTTTAGATATGTTTTGACGGGAATTGGTAACATGAAGTAAAATGTTGATTTCGGACTAAAAAGTGCAAACATGGTCAACAAGGTTATTTTCCACTCAAAAAGACAACCTCTGACACAGGTTTAGTAGCATACATCTCATCAAATGAGGTTTTAACTGCAAAGAGTCGTTTTAGAAGAAATTCTCACTAAAACAACTGAATTGAAGTCAAAGCGTTCTTTTCAGACTGAAACTTTTTGGAAACATGTTCAAAAATGCTATTGTCACTCACACAATGACAAAAATAGTAACTGGTCACACAAGTTTTCAGTACATTACATGTAAAAGTTTCATTATTGAATTGTTTACAGCATTTTCTTAAATGGCTGAAATGACGTCAATCAATTGATATCAGAGTGATAGCAGTCCAAAATTGAACAAATATCAACTTGTCTTTTAAAATGAAACTGATCTGTAACACTTCTTTCAATCATAATGTAAAACAAGTGACTACTTAAATAGAAACAGTCGGTTTAGACGCATTTGTGACTGAAAAAACTGAAAGTGTTGATTTCAGGTTGAAAGGTGCAAACGTGTTCAACAAGAATCTGATCCGTAAACACTTCTTTCCATCATACGGTGAATGAAATGACTCCTTAGCTGGGAAAAAGTCCTTTTAGATATGTTTTGACGGGAATTGGTAACATGAAGTAAAATGTTGATTTCGGACTAAAAAGTGCAAACATGGTCAACAAGGTTATTTTCCACTCAAAAAGACAACCTCTGACACAGGTTTAGTAGCATACATCTCATCAAATGAGGTTTTAACTGCAAAGAGTCGTTTTAGAAGAAATTCTCACTAAAACAACTGAATTGAAGTCAAAGCGTTGTTTTCAGACTGAAACTTTTTGAAAACATGTTCAAAAATGCTGTCACTCACACAATGACAAAAATAGTAACTGGTCACACAAGTTTTCAGTACATTACATGTAAAACTTTCATTTACAGCATTTTCTTAAATAGCTGAAGTGAAGTCAATCACTTGATTTGATCAGCATACATCTCAAAAAACGAGGTTTTAACTACAAAGAGTCGTTTTAGAAGCAATTCTCACTAAAACAACTGAATTGAAGTCAAAGCGTTCTTTTCAAACTGAAACTTTTGGAAACATGTTCAAAAATGCTATTGTCACTCACACAATGACAAAAATAGTAACTGGTCACACAAGTTTTCAGTACATTACATGTAAAAGTTTCATTATTGAATTGTTTACAGCATTTTCTTAAATGGCTGAAATGACGTCAATCACTTGATATCAGAGTGATAGCAGTCCAAAATTGAACAAATATCAACTTGTCTTTTAAAATGAAACTGATCTGTAACACTTCTTTCAATCATAATGTAAAACAAGTGACTCCTTAAATAGAAACAGTCGGTTTAGACGCATTTGTGACTGAAAAAGCTGAAAGTTTTGATTTCAGGTTGAAAGGTGCAAACATGTTCAACAAGAACCTGATCTGTAAACACCTCTTTCCTTCATAAGGTGAATTAAATGACTCCTTAGCTGGGAAAAAGTCCTTTTAGATGTGTTTTGACTGAATTGTTAACATGAAGTAAAATGTTGATTTCGGACTAAAAAGTGCAAACATGGTCAACAAGGTTATTTTCCACTCAAAAAGACAACCTCTGACACAAGTTTAGTAGCATACATCTCAACACGTGAGGTTTTAACTGCAAAGAGTCGTTTTAGAAGCAATTCTCACTAAAACAACTGAATTGAAGTCAAAGCGTTCTTTTCAGATTGAAACTTTTGGAAACATGTTCAAAAATGCTATTGTCACTCACACAATGACAACAATAGTAACTGGTCACACAAGTTTTCAGTACATAACATGTAAAAGTTTCATTTTTGAATTGTTTACAGCATTTTCTTAAATGGCTGAAATGTAAAGTCAGTCACTTGATATCAGAGTGCTAGCAGTCCAAAATTGAACAAATATCAACTTGTCTTTTAAAATGAAACTGATCTGTAACACTTCTTTCAATCATAACGTAAAACAAGTGACTCCTCAAATAAAAACAGTCGGTTTAGACGCATTTGTGACTGAAAAAGCTGAAAGTGTTGATTTCAGGTTGAAAGGTGCAAACGTGTTCAACAAGAATCTGATCCGTAAACACTTCTTTCCATCATAAGGTGAATGAAATGACTCCTTAGCTGGCAAAAAGTCCTTTTAGATGTGTTTTGACTGGAATTGTTAACATGAAGTAAAATGTTGATTTCGGACTAAAAAGTGCAAACATGGTCAACAAGGTTATTTTCCACTCAAAAAGACAACCTCTGACACAAGTTTAGTAGCATACATCTCAACACGTGAGGTTTTAACTGCAAAGAGTCGTTTTAGAAGCAATTCTCACTAAAACAACTGAACTGAAGTCAAAGCGTTCTTTTCAGACTGAAACTTTTGGAAACATGTTCAAAAATGCTATTGTCACTCATACAATGACAAAAATAGTAACTGGTCACACAAGTTTTCAGTACATAACATGTAAAAGTTTCATTTTTGAATTGTTTACAGCATTTTCTTAAATAGCTGAAGTGAAGTCAATCACTTGATTTGATATCAGCATACATCTCAAAAAACATGAGGTTTTAACTACAAAGAGTCGTTTTAGAAGCAACTCTCACTAAAACAACTGAATTGAAGTCAAAGCGTTCTTTTCAGACTGAAACTTTTTGAAAAAATGTTCAAAAATGCTGTCACTCACACAATGACGAAAATAGTAACTGGTCACACAAGTTTTCAGTACATTACATGTAAAACTTTCATTTACAGCATTTTCTTAAATAGCTGAAGTGAAGTCAATCACTTGATTTGATCAGCATACATCTCAAAAAACATGAGGTTTTAACTACAAAGAGTCGTTTTAGAAGCAATTCTCACTAAAACAACTGAATTGAAGTCAAAGCGTTCTTTTCAAACTGAAACTTTTGGAAACATGTTCAAAAATGCTATTGTCACTCACACAATGACAAAAATAGTAACTGGTCACACAAGTTTTCAGTACATTACATGTAAAAGTTTCATTTTTGAATTGTTTACAGCATTTTCTTAAATAGCTGAAATGAAGTCAATCACTTGATATCAGAGTGATAGCAGTCCAAAATTGAACAAATATCAACTTGTCTTTTAAAATGAAACTGATCTGTAACACTTCTTTCAATCATAATGTAAAACAAGTGACTCCTTAAATAGAAACAGTCGGTTTAGACGCATTTGTGACTGAAAAAGCTGAAAGTTTTGATTTCAGGTTGAAAGGTGCAAACATGTTCAACAAGAACCTGATCTGTAAACACCTCTTTCCTTCATAAGGTGAATTAAATGACTCCTTAGCTGGGAAAAAGTCCTTTTAGATGTGTTTTGACTGAATTGTTAACATGAAGTAAAATGTTGATTTCGGACTAAAAAGTGCAAACATGGTCAACAAGGTTATTTTCCACTCAAAAAGACAACCTCTGACACAAGTTTAGTAGCATACATCTCAACACGTGAGGTTTTAACTGCAAAGAGTCGTTTTAGAAGCAATTCTCACTAAAACAACTGAATTGAAGTCAAAGCGTTCTTTTCAGACTGAAACTTTTGGAAACATGTTCAAAAATGCTATTGTCACTCATACAATGACAAAAATAGTAACTGGTCACACAAGTTTTCAGTACATAACATGTAAAAGTTTCATTATTGAATTGTTTACAGCATTTTCTTAAATGGCTGAATTGAAAGTCAATCACTTGATATCAGAGTGCTAGCAGTCCAAAATTGAACAAATATCAACTTGTCTTTTAAAATGAAACTGATCTGTAACACTTCTTTCAATCATAATGTAAAACAAGTGACTCCTTAAATAGAAACAGTCGGTTTAGACGCATTTGTGACTGAAAAAGCTGAAAGTTTTGATTTCAGGTTGAAAGGTGCAAACATGTTCAACAAGAACCTGATCTGTAAACACCTCTTTCCTTCATAAGGTGAATTAAATGACTCCTTAGCTGGGAAAAAGTCCTTTTAGATGTGTTTTGACTGAATTGTTAACATGAAGTAAAATGTTGATTTCGGACTAAAAAGTGCAAACATGGTAAACAAGGTTATTTTCCACTCAAAAACACAACCTCTGACACAAGTTTAGTAGCATACATCTCAACACGTGAGGTTTTAACTGCAAAGAGTCGTTTTAGAAGCAATTCTCACTAAAACAACTGAATTGAAGTCAAAGCGTTCTTTTCAGACTGAAACTTTTGGAAACATGTTCAAAAATGCTATTGTCACTCATACAATGACAAAAATAGTAACTGGTCACACAAGTTTTCAGTACATAACATGTAAAAGTTTCATTATTGAATTGTTTACAGCATTTTCTTAAATGGCTGAATTGAAAGTCAATCACTTGATATCAGAGTGCTAGCAGTCCAAAATTGAACAAATATCAACTTGTCTTTTAAAATGAAACTGATCTGTAACACTTCTTTCAATCATAACGTAAAACAAGTGACTCCTCAAATAAAGAGGTCGGTTTAGACGCATTTGTGACTGAAAAAGCTGAAAGTGTTGATTTCAGGTTGAAAGGTGCAAACGTGTTCAACAAGAATCTGATCCGTAAACACTTCTTTCCATCATAAGGTGAATGAAATGACTCCTTAGCTGGGAAAAAGTCCTTTTAGATGTGTTTTGACTGGAATTGTTAACATGAAGTAAAATGTTGATTTTGGACTAAAAAGTGCAAACATGGTAAACAAGGTTATTTTCCACTCAAAAAGACAACCTCTGACACAGGTTTAGTAGCATACATCTGATCAAATGAGGTTTTAACTGCAAAGAGTCGTTTATGAAGCAATTCTCACTAAAACAACTGAACTGAAGTCAAAGCGTTCTTTTCAGACTGAAACTTTTGGAAACATGTTCAAAAATGCTATTGTCACTCATACAATGACAAAAATAGTAACTGGTCACACAAGTTTTCAGTACATAACGTGTAAAAGTTTCATTTTTGAATTGTTTACAGCATTTTCTTAAATAGCTGAATTGAAAGTCAATCACTTGATTTGATATCAACATACATCTCAAAACACATGAGGTTTTAACTACAAAGAGTCGTTTTAGAAGAAATTCTCACTAAAACAACTGAATTGAAGTCAAAGCGTTCTTTTCAGACTGAAACTTTTTGAAAACATGTTCAAAAATGCTGTCACTCACACAATGACAAAAATAGTAACTGGTCACACAAGTTTTCAGTACATTACATGTAAAACTTTCATTTACAGCATTTTCTTAAATAGCTGAAGTGAAGTCAATCACTTGATTTGATCAGCATACATCTCAAAAAACATGAGGTTTTAACTACAAAGAGTCGTTTTAGAAGCAATTCTCACTAAAACAACTGAATTGAAGTCAAAGCGTTCTTTTCAGACTGAAACTTTTGGAAACATGTTCAAAAATGCTATTGTCACTCATACAATGACAAAAATAGTAACTGGTCACACAAGTTTTCAGTACATAACATGTAAAAGTTTCATTATTGAATTGTTTACAGCATTTTCTTAAATGGCTGAATTGAAAGTCAATCACTTGATATCAGAGTGCTAGCAGTCCAAAATTGAACAAATATCAACTTGTCTTTTAAAATGAAACTGATCTGTAACACTTCTTTCAATTAAAATGTAAAACAAGTGACTCCTCAAATAGAAACAGTCGATTTGACGCATTTGTGACTGAAAAAGCTGAAAGTGTTGATTTCAGGTTGAAGTGTGCAAACGTGTTCAACAAGAATCTGATCCGTAAACACTTCTTTCCATCATAAGGTGAATGAAATGACTCCTTAGCTGGGAAAAAGTCCTTTTAGATGTGTTTTGACTGGAATTGTTAACATGAAGTAAAATGTTGATTTTGGACTAAAAAGTGCAAACATGGTAAACAAGGTTATTTTCCACTCAAAAAGACAACCTCTGACACAGGTTTAGTAGCATACATCTGATCAAATGAGGTTTTAACTGCAAAGAGTCGTTTATGAAGCAATTCTCACTAAAACAACTGAACTGAAGTCAAAGCGTTCTTTTCAGACTGAAACTTTTGGAAACATGTTCAAAAATGCTATTGTCACTCATACAATGACAAAAATAGTAACTGGTCACACAAGTTTTCAGTACATAACATGTAAAAGTTTCATTTTTGAATTGTTTACAGCATTTTCTTAAATAGCTGAAGTGAAGTCAATCACTTGATTTGATATCAGCATACATCTCAAAAAACATGAGGTTTTAACTACAAAGAGTCGTTTTAGAAGCAACTCTCACTAAAACAACTGAATTGAAGTCAAAGCGTTCTTTTCAGACTGAAACTTTTTGAAAACATGTTCAAAAATGCTGTCACTCACACAATGACAAAAATAGTAACTGGTCACACAAGTTTTCAGTACATTACATGTAAAAGTTTCATTATTGAATTGTTTACAGCATTTTCTTAAATGGCTGAAATGACGTCAATCACTTGATATCAGAGTGATAGCAGTCCAAAATTGAACAAATATCAACTTGTCTTTTAAAATGAACCTGATCTGTAACACTTCTTTCAATCATAATGTAAAACAAGTGACTACTTAAATAGAAACAGTCGGTTTAGACGCATTTGTGACTGAAAAAGCTGAAAGTGTTGATTTCAGGTTGAAAGGTGCAAACGTGTTCAACAAGAATCTGATCCGTAAACACTTCTTTCCATCATACGGTGAATGAAATGACTCCTTAGCTGGGAAAAAGTCCTTTTAGATATGTTTTGACGGGAATTGGTAACATGAAGTAAAATGTTGATTTCGGACTAAAAAGTGCAAACATGGTCAACAAGGTTATTTTCCACTCAAAAAGACAACCTCTGACACAGGTTTAGTAGCATACATCTCATCAAATGAGGTTTTAACTGCAAAGAGTCGTTTTAGAAGAAATTCTCACTAAAACAACTGAATTGAAGTCAAAGCGTTCTTTTCAGACTGAAACTTTTTGAAAACATGTTCAAAAATGCTGTCACTCACACAATGACAAAAATAGTAACTGGTCACACAAGTTTTCAGTACATTACATGTAAAAGTTTCATTATTGAATTGTTTACAGCATTTTCTTAAATGACTGAAATGACGTCAATCAATTGATATCAGAGTGATAGCAGTCCAAAATTGAACAAATATCAACTTGTCTTTTAAAATGAAACTGATCTGTAACACTTCTTTCAATCATAATGTAAAACAAGTGACTCCTTAAATAGAAACAGTCGGTTTAGACGCATTTGTAACTGAAAAAGCTGAAAGTGTTGATTTCAGGTTGAAAGGTGCAAACGTGTTCAACAAGAATCTGATCCGTAAACACTTCTTTCCATCATACGGTGAATGAAATGACTCCTTAGCTGGGAAAAAGTCCTTTTAGATATGTTTTGACGGGAATTGGTAACATGAAGTAAAATGTTGATTTCGGACTAAAAAGTGCAAACATGGTCAACAAGGTTATTTTCCACTCAAAAAGACAACCTCTGACACAGGTTTAGTAGCATACATCTCATCAAATGAGGTTTTAACTGCAAAGAGTCGTTTTAGAAGAAATTCTCACTAAAACAACTGAATTGAAGTCAAAGCGTTCTTTTCAGACTGAAACTTTTTGAAAACGTTCAAAAATTCTGTCACTCACACAATGACAAAAATAGTAACTGGTCACACAAGTTTTCAGTACATAACATGTAAAAGTTTCATTTTTGAATTGTTTACATTTCAGCCATTTAAGAAAATGCTGTAAAGTCAGTCACTTGATATCAGAGTGCTAGCAGTCAAAAATTTAACAAATATCAACTTGTCTTTTAAAATGAAACTGCTCTGTAACACTTCTTTCAATTAAAATGTAAAACAAGTAACTCCTCAAATAGAAACAGTCGATTTGACGCATTTGTGACTGAAAAAGCTGAAAGTGTTGATTTCAGGTTGAAAGGTGCAAACGTGTTCAACAAGAACCTGATCCGTAAACACTTCTTTCCATCATATGGTGAATGAAATGACTCCTTAGCTGGGAAAAAAACCTTTAGATATGTTTTGACTGGAATTGGTAACATGAAGTAAAATGTTGATTTCGGACTAAAAAGTGCAAACATGGTCAACAAGGTTATTTTCCACTCAAAAAGACAACCTCTGACACAAGTTTAGTAGCATACATCTCAACACGTGAGGTTTTAACTGCAAAGAGTCGTTTTAGAAGCAATTCTCACTAAAACAACTGAACTGAAGTCAAAGCGTTCTTTTCAGACTGAAACTTTTGGAAACATGTTCAAAAATGCTATTGTCACTCATACAATGACAAAAATAGTAACTGGTCACACAAGTTTTCAGTACATAACATGTAAAAGTTTCATTTTTGAATTGTTTACAGCATTTTCTTAAATAGCTGAAGTGAAGTCAATCACTTGATTTGATATCAGCATACATCTCAAAAAACATGAGGTTTTAACTACAAAGAGTCGTTTTAGAAGCAACTCTCACTAAAACAACTGAATTGAAGTCAAAGCGTTCTTTTCAGACTGAAACTTTTTGAAAACATGTTCAAAAATGCTGTCACTCACACAATGACAAAAATAGTAACTGGTCACACAAGTTTTCAGTACATAACATGTAAAAGTTTCATTTTTGAATTGTTTACAGCATTTTCTTAAATGGCTGAAATGTAAAGTCAGTCACTTGATATCAGAGTGCTAGCAGTCCAAAATTGAACAAATATCAACTTGTCTTTTAAAATGAAACTGATCTGTAACACTTCTTTCAATCATAACGTAAAACAAGTGACTCCTCAAATAAAAACAGTCGGTTTAGACGCATTTGTGACTGAAAAAGCTGAAAGTGTTGATTTCAGGTTGAAGTGTGCAAACGTGTTCAACAAGAATCTGATCCGTAAACACTTCTTTCCATCATAAGGTGAATTAAATGACTCCTTAGCTGGCAAAAAGTCCTTTTAGATGTGTTTTGACTGGAATTGTTAACATGAAGTAAAATGTTGATTTCGGACTAAAAAGTGCAAACATGGTCAACAAGGTTATTTTCCACTCAAAAAGACAACCTCTGACACAAGTTTAGTAGCATACATCTCAACACGTGAGGTTTTAACTGCAAAGAGTCGTTTTAGAAGCAATTCTCACTAAAACAACTGAACTGAAGTCAAAGCGTTCTTTTCAGACTGAAACTTTTGGAAACATGTTCAAAAATGCTATTGTCACTCATACAATGACAAAAATAGTAACTGGTCACACAAGTTTTCAGTACATAACATGTAAAAGTTTCATTTTTGAATTGTTTACAGCATTTTCTTAAATAGCTGAAGTGAAGTCAATCACTTGATTTGATATCAGCATACATCTCAAAAAACATGAGGTTTTAACTACAAAGAGTCGTTTTAGAAGCAACTCTCACTAAAACAACTGAATTGAAGTCAAAGCGTTCTTTTCAGACTGAAACTTTTTGAAAACATGTTCAAAAATGCTGTCACTCACACAATGACAAAAATAGTAACTGGTCACACAAGTTTTCAGAACATTACATGTAAAACTTTCATTTACAGCATTTTCTTAAATAGCTGAAGTGAAGTCAATCACTTGATTTGATCAGCATACATCTCAAAAAACATGAGGTTTTAACTACAAAGAGTCGTTTTAGAAGCAATTCTCACTAAAACAACTGAATTGAAGTCAAAGCGTTCTTTTCAAACTGAAACTTTTGGAAACATGTTCAAAAATGCTATTGTCACTCACACAATGACAAAAATAGTAACTGGTCACACAAGTTTTCAGTACATTACATGTAAAAGTTTCATTTTTGAATTGTTTACAGCATTTTCTTAAATAGCTGAAATGAAGTCAATCACTTGATATCAGAGTGATAGCAGTCCAAAATTGAACAAATATCAACTTGTCTTTTAAAATGAAACTGATCTGTAACACTTCTTTCAATCATAATGTAAAACAAGTGACTCCTTAAATAGAAACAGTCGGTTTAGACGCATTTGTGACTGAAAAAGCTGAAAGTTTTGATTTCAGGTTGAAAGGTGCAAACATGTTCAACAAGAACCTGATCTGTAAACACCTCTTTCCTTCATAAGGTGAATTAAATGACTCCTTAGCTGGGAAAAAGTCCTTTTAGATGTGTTTTGACTGAATTGTTAACATGAAGTAAAATGTTGATTTCGGACTAAAAAGTGCAAACATGGTCAACAAGGTTATTTTCCACTCAAAAACACAACCTCTGACACAAGTTTAGTAGCATACATCTCAACACGTGAGGTTTTAACTGCAAAGAGTCGTTTTAGAAGCAATTCTCACTAAAACAACTGAATTGAAGTCAAAGCGTTCTTTTCAGACTGAAACTTTTGGAAACATGTTCAAAAATGCTATTGTCACTCATACAATGACAAAAATAGTAACTGGTCACACAAGTTTTCAGTACATAACATGTAAAAGTTTCATTATTGAATTGTTTACAGCATTTTCTTAAATGGCTGAATTGAAAGTCAATCACTTGATATCAGAGTGCTAGCAGTCCAAAATTGAACAAATATCAACTTGTCTTTTAAAATGAAACTGATCTGTAACACTTCTTTCAATCATAATGTAAAACAAGTGACTCCTTAAATAGAAACAGTCGGTTTAGACGCATTTGTGACTGAAAAAGCTGAAAGTTTTGATTTCAGGTTGAAAGGTGCAAACATGTTCAACAAGAACCTGATCTGTAAACACCTCTTTCCTTCATAAGGTGAATTAAATGACTCCTTAGCTGGGAAAAAGTCCTTTTAGATGTGTTTTGACTGAATTGTTAACATGAAGTAAAATGTTGATTTCGGACTAAAAAGTGCAAACATGGTCAACAAGGTTATTTTCCACTCAAAAACACAACCTCTGACACAAGTTTAGTAGCATACATCTCAACACGTGAGGTTTTAACTGCAAAGAGTCGTTTTAGAAGCAATTCTCACTAAAACAACTGAATTGAAGTCAAAGCGTTCTTTTCAGACTGAAACTTTTGGAAACATGTTCAAAAATGCTATTGTCACTCATACAATGACAAAAATAGTAACTGGTCACACAAGTTTTCAGTACATAACATGTAAAAGTTTCATTATTGAATTGTTTACAGCATTTTCTTAAATGGCTGAATTGAAAGTCAATCACTTGATATCAGAGTGCTAGCAGTCCAAAATTGAACAAATATCAACTTGTCTTTTAAAATGAAACTGATCTGTAACACTTCTTTCAATCATAACGTAAAACAAGTGACTCCTCAAATAAAAACAGTCGGTTTAGACGCATTTGTGACTGAAAAAGCTGAAAGTGTTGATTTCAGGTTGAAAGGTGCAAACGTGTTCAACAAGAATCTGATCCGTAAACACTTCTTTCCATCATAAGGTGAATGAAATGACTCCTTAGCTGGGAAAAAGTCCTTTTAGATGTGTTTTGACTGGAATTGTTAACATGAAGTAAAATGTTGATTTTGGACTAAAAAGTGCAAACATGGTAAACAAGGTTATTTTCCACTCAAAAAGACAACCTCTGACACAGGTTTAGTAGCATACATCTGATCAAATGAGGTTTTAACTGCAAAGAGTCGTTTATGAAACAATTCTCACTAAAACAACTGAACTGAAGTCAAAGCGTTCTTTTCAGACTGAAACTTTTGGAAACATGTTCAAAAATGCTATTGTCACTGATACAATGACAAAAATAGTAACTGGTCACACAAGTTTTCAGTACATAACATGTAAAAGTTTCATTTTTGAATTGTTTACAGCATTTTCTTAAATAGCTGAATTGAAAGTCAATCACTTGATTTGATATCAACATACATCTCAAAACACATGAGGTTTTAACTACAAAGAGTCGTTTTAGAAGAAATTCTCACTAAAACAACTGAATTGAAGTCAAAGCGTTCTTTTCAGACTGAAACTTTTTGAAAACATGTTCAAAAATGCTGTCACTCACACAATGACAAAAATAGTAACTGGTCACACAAGTTTTCAGTACATTACATGTAAAAGTTTCATTATTGAATTGTTTACAGCATTTTCTTAAATGGCTGAAATGACGTCAATCACTTGATATCAGAGTGATAGCAGTCCAAAATTGAACAAATATCAACTTGTCTTTTAAAATGAACCTGATCTGTAACACTTCTTTCAATCATAATGTAAAACAAGTGACTACTTAAATAGAAACAGTCGGTTTAGACGCATTTGTGACTGAAAAAGCTGAAAGTGTTGATTTCAGGTTGAAAGGTGCAAACGTGTTCAACAAGAATCTGATCCGTAAACACTTCTTTCCATCATACGGTGAATGAAATGACTCCTTAGCTGGGAAAAAGTCCTTTTAGATATGTTTTGACGGGAATTGGTAACATGAAGTAAAATGTTGATTTCGGACTAAAAAGTGCAAACATGGTCAACAAGGTTATTTTCCACTCAAAAAGACAACCTCTGACACAGGTTTAGCAGCATACATCTCATCAAATTAGGTTTTAACTGCAAAGAGTCGTTTTAGAAGAAATTCTCACTAAAACAACTGAATTGAAGTCAAAGCGTTCTTTTCAGACTGAAACTTTTTGAAAACGTTCAAAAATTCTGTCACTCACACAATGACAAAAATAGTAACTGGTCACACAAGTTTTCAGTACATAACATGTAAAAGTTTCATTTTTGAATTGTTTACAGCATTTTCTTAAATAGCTGAAGTGAAGTCAATCACTTGATATCAGAGTGCTAGCAGTCCAAAATTTAACAAATATCAACTTGTCTTTTAAAATGAAACTGCTCTGTAACACTTCTTTCAATTAAAATGTAAAACAAGTGACTCCTCAAATAGAAACAGTCGATTTGACGCATTTGTGACTGAAAAAGCTGAAAGTGTTGATTTCAGGTTGAAAGGTGCAAACGTGTTCAACAAGAACCTGATCCGTAAACACTTCTTTCCATCATATGGTGAATGAAATGACTCCTTAGCTGGGAAAAAAACCTTTAGATATGTTTTGACTGGAATTGGTAACATGAAGTAAAATGTTGATTTCGGACTAAAAAGTGCAAACATGGTCAACAAGGTTATTTTCCACTCAAAAACACAACCTCTGACACAAGTTTAGTAGCATACATCTCAACACGTGAGGTTTTAACTGCAAAGAGTCGTTTTAGAAGCAATTCTCACTAAAACAACTGAACTGAAGTCAAAGCGTTCTTTTCAGACTGAAACTTTTGGAAACATGTTCAAAAATGCTATTGTCACTCATACAATGACAAAAATAGTAACTGGTCACACAAGTTTTCAGTACATAACATGTAAAAGTTTCATTTTTGAATTGTTTACAGCATTTTCTTAAATAGCTGAATTGAAAGTCAATCACTTGATTTGATATCAACATACATCTCAAAACACATGAGGTTTTAACTACAAAGAGTCGTTTTAGAAGCAATTCTCACTAAAACAACTGAATTGAAGTCAAAGCGTTCTTTTCAGACTGAAACTTTTTGAAAACATGTTCAAAAATGCTGTCACTCACACAATGACAAAAGTAGTAACTGGTCACACAAGTTTTCAGTACATTACATGTAAAAGTTTCATTATTGAATTGTTTACAGCATTTTCTTAAATGGCTGAAATGACGTCAATCACTTGATATCAGAGTGATAGCAGTCCAAAATTGAACAAATATCAACTTGTCTTTTAAAATGAAACTGATCTGTAACACTTCTTTCAATCATAATGTAAAACAAGTGACTACTTAAATAGAAACAGTCGGTTTAGACGCATTTGTGACTGAAAAAGCTGAAAGTGTTGATTTCAGGTTGAAAGGTGCAAACGTGTTCAACAAGAATCTGATCCGTAAACACTTCTTTCCATCATACGGTGAATGAAATGACTCCTTAGCTGGGAAAAAGTCCTTTTAGATATGTTTTGACGGGAATTGGTAACATGAAGTAAAATGTTGATTTCGGACTAAAAAGTGCAAACATGGTCAACAAGGTTATTTTCCACTCAAAAAGACAACCTCTGACACAGGTTTAGTAGCATACATCTCATCAAATGAGGTTTTAACTGCAAAGAGTCGTTTTAGAAGAAATTCTCACTAAAACAACTGAATTGAAGTCAAAGCGTTCTTTTCAGACTGAAACTTTTTGAAAACGTTCAAAAATTCTGTCACTCACACAATGACAAAAATAGTAACTGGTCACACAAGTTTTCAGTACATAACATGTAAAAGTTTCATTTTTGAATTGTTTACAGCATTTTCTTAAATGGCTGAAATGTAAAGTCAGTCACTTGATATCAGAGTGCTAGCAGTCCAAAATTGAACAAATATCAACTTGTCTTTTAAAATGAAACTGATCTGTAACACTTCTTTCAAGTAAAATGTAAAACAAGTGACTCCTCAAATAGAAACAGTCGATTTGACGCATTTGTGACTGAAAAAGCTGAAAGTGTTGATTTCAGGTTGAAAGGTGCAAACGTGTTCAACAAGAACCTGATCCGTAAACACTTCTTTCCATCATATGGTGAATGAAATGACTCCTTAGCTGGGAAAAAAACCTTTTAGATATGTTTTGACTGGAATTGGTAACATGAAGTAAAATGTTGATTTCGGACTAAAAAGTGCAAACATGGTCAACAAGGTTATTTTCCACTCAAAAAGACAACCTCTGACACAAGTTTAGTAGCATACATCTCAACACGTGAGGTTTTAACTGCAAAGAGTCGTTTTAGAAGCAATTCTCACTAAAACAACTGAATTGAAGTCAAAGCGTTCTTTTCAGACTGAAACTTTTGGAAACATGTTCAAAAATGCTATTGTCACTCACACAATGACAACAATAGTAACTGGTCACACAAGTTTTCAGTACATAACATGTAAAAGTTTCATTTTTGAATTGTTTACAGCATTTTCTTAAATGGCTGAAATGTAAAGTCAGTCACTTGATATCAGAGTGCTAGCAGTCCAAAATTGAACAAATATCAACTTGTCTTTTAAAATGAAACTGATCTGTAACACTTCTTTCAATCATAACGTAAAACAAGTGACTCCTCAAATAAAAACAGTCGGTTTAGACGCATTTGTGACTGAAAAAGCTGAAAGTGTTGATTTCAGGTTGAAGTGTGCAAACGTGTTCAACAAGAATCTGATCCGTAAACACTTTGCCAGCTAAGGAGTCATTTCATTCACCTTATGATGGAAAGAAAAGTCCTTTTAGATGTGTTTTGACTGGAATTGTTAACATGAAGTAAAAGGTTGATTTCGGACTAAAAAGTGCAAACATGGTCAACAAGGTTATTTTCCACTCAAAAAGACAACCTCTGACACAAGTTTAGTAGCATACATCTCAACACGTGAGGTTTTAACTGCAAAGAGTCGTTTTAGAAGCAATTCTCACTAAAACAACTGAACTGAAGTCAAAGCGTTCTTTTCAGACTGAAACTTTTGGAAACATGTTCAAAAATGCTATTGTCACTCATACAATGACAAAAATAGTAACTGGTCACACAAGTTTTCAGTACGTAACATGTAAAAGTTTCATTTTTGAATTGTTTACAGCATTTTCTTAAATAGCTGAAGTGAAGTCAATCACTTGATTAGATATCAGCATACATCTCAAAAAACATGAGGTTTTAACTACAAAGAGTCGTTTTAGAAGCAACTCTCACTAAAACAACTGAATTGAAGTCAAAGCGTTCTTTTCAGACTGAAACTTTTTGAAAACATGTTCAAAAATGCTGTCACTCACACACTGACAAAAATAGTAACTGGTCACACAAGTTTTCAGTACATAACATGTAAAAGTTTCATTTTTGAATTGTTTACAGCATTTTCTTAAATAGCTGAATTGAAAGTCAATCACTTGATTTGATATCAACATACATCTCAAAACACATGAGGTTTTAACTACAAAGAGTCGTTTTAGAAGAAATTCTCACTAAAACAACTGAATTGAAGTCAAAGCGTTCTTTTCAGACTGAAACTTTTTGAAAACATGTTCAAAAATGCTGTCACTCACACAATGACAAAAATAGTAACTGGTCACACAAGTTTTCAGTACATTACATGTAAAAGTTTCATTATTGAATTGTTTACAGCATTTTCTTAAATGGCTGAAATGACGTCAATCACTTGATATCAGAGTGATAGCAGTCCAAAATTGAACAAATATCAACTTGTCTTTTAAAATGAACCTGATCTGTAACACTTCTTTCAATCATAATGTAAAACAAGTGACTACTTAAATAGAAACAGTCGGTTTAGACGCATTTGTGACTGAAAAAGCTGAAAGTGTTGATTTCAGGTTGAAAGGTGCAAACGTGTTCAACAAGAATCTGATCCGTAAACACTTCTTTCCATCATACGGTGAATGAAATGACTCCTTAGCTGGGAAAAAGTCCTTTTAGATATGTTTTGACGGGAATTGGTAACATGAAGTAAAATGTTGATTTCGGACTAAAAAGTGCAAACATGGTCAACAAGGTTATTTTCCACTCAAAAAGACAACCTCTGACACAGGTTTAGCAGCATACATCTCATCAAATGAGGTTTTAACTGCAAAGAGTCGTTTTAGAAGAAATTCTCACTAAAACAACTGAATTGAAGTCAAAGCGTTCTTTTCAGACTGAAACTGTTTGAAAACGTTCAAAAATTCTGTCACTCACACAATGACAAAAATAGTAACTGGTCACACAAGTTTTCAGTACATAACATGTAAAAGTTTCATTTTTGAATTGTTTACAGCATTTTCTTAAATAGCTGAAGTGAAGTCAATCACTTGATTTGATATCAGCATACATCTCAAAAAACATGAGGTTTTAACTACAAAGAGTCGTTTTAGAAGAAATTCTCACTAAAACAACTGAATTGAAGTCAAAGCGTTGTTTTCAGACTGAAACTTTTTGAAAACATGTTCAAAAATGCTGTCACTCACACAATGACAAAAATAGTAACTGGTCACACAAGTTTTCAGTACATTACATGTAAAACTTTCATTTACAGCATTTTCTTAAATAGCTGAAGTGAAGTCAATCACTTGATTTGATCAGCATACATCTCAAAAAACATGAGGTTTTAACTACAAAGAGTCGTTTTAGAAGCAATTCTCACTAAAACAACTGAATTGAAGTCAAAGCGTTCTTTTCAAACTGAAACTTTTGGAAACATGTTCAAAAATGCTATTGTCACTCACACAATGACAAAAATAGTAACTGGTCACACAAGTTTTCAGTACATTACATGTAAAAGTTTCATTTTTGAATTGTTTACAGCATTTTCTTAAATAGCTGAAATGAAGTCAATCACTTATCAGAGTGATAGCAGTCCAAAATTGAACAAATATCAACTTGTCTTTTAAAATGAAACTGATCTGTAACACTTCTTTCAATCATAATGTAAAACAAGTGACTCCTTAAATAGAAACAGTCGGTTTAGACGCATTTGTGACTGAAAAAGCTGAAAGTTTTGATTTCAGGTTGAAAGGTGCAAACATGTTCAACAAGAACCTGATCTGTAAACACCTCTTTCCTTCATAAGGTGAATTAAATGACTCCTTAGCTGGGAAAAAGTCCTTTTAGATGTGTTTTGACTGAATTGTTAACATGAAGTAAAATGTTGATTTCGGACTAAAAAGTGCAAACATGGTCAACAAGGTTATTTTCCACTCAAAAAGACAACCTCTGACACAAGTTTAGTAGCATACATCTCAACACGTGAGGTTTTAACTGCAAAGAGTCGTTTTAGAAGCAATTCTCACTAAAACAACTGAACTGAAGTCAAAGCGTTCTTTTCAGACTGAAACTTTTGGAAACATGTTCAAAAATGCTATTGTCACTCATACAATGACAAAAATAGTAACTGGTCACACAAGTTTTCAGTACATAACATGTAAAAGTTTCATTTTTGAATTGTTTACAGCATTTTCTTAAATAGCTGAATTGAAAGTCAATCACTTGATTTGATATCAACATACATCTCAAAACACATGAGGTTTTAACTACAAAGAGTCGTTTTAGAAGAAATTCTCACTAAAACAACTGAATTGAAGTCAAAGCGTTCTTTTCAGACTGAAACTTTTTGAAAACATGTTCAAAAATGCTGTCACTCACACAATGACAAAAATAGTAACTGGTCACACAAGTTTTCAGTACATTACATGTAAAAGTTTCATTATTGAATTGTTTACAGCATTTTCTTAAATGGCTGAAATGACGTCAATCACTTGATATCAGAGTGATAGCAGTCCAAAATTGAACAAATATCAACTTGTCTTTTAAAATGAACCTGATCTGTAACACTTCTTTCAATCATAATGTAAAACAAGTGACTACTTAAATAGAAACAGTCGGTTTAGACGCATTTGTGACTGAAAAAGCTGAAAGTGTTGATTTCAGGTTGAAAGGTGCAAACGTGTTCAACAAGAATCTGATCCGTAAACACTTCTTTCCATCATACGGTGAATGAAATGACTCCTTAGCTGGGAAAAAGTCCTTTTAGATATGTTTTGACGGGAATTGGTAACATGAAGTAAAATGTTGATTTCGGACTAAAAAGTGCAAACATGGTCAACAAGGTTATTTTCCACTCAAAAAGACAACCTCTGACACAGGTTTAGCAGCATACATCTCATCAAATTAGGTTTTAACTGCAAAGAGTCGTTTTAGAAGAAATTCTCACTAAAACAACTGAATTGAAGTCAAAGCGTTCTTTTCAGACTGAAACTTTTTGAAAACGTTCAAAAATTCTGTCACTCACACAATGACAAAAATAGTAACTGGTCACACAAGTTTTCAGTACATAACATGTAAAAGTTTCATTTTTGAATTGTTTACAGCATTTTCTTAAATAGCTGAAGTGAAGTCAATCACTTGATATCAGAGTGCTAGCAGTCCAAAATTTAACAAATATCAACTTGTCTTTTAAAATGAAACTGCTCTGTAACACTTCTTTCAATTAAAATGTAAAACAAGTGACTCCTCAAATAGAAACAGTCGATTTGACGCATTTGTGACTGAAAAAGCTGAAAGTGTTGATTTCAGGTTGAAGTGTGCAAACGTGTTCAACAAGAATCTGATCCGTAAACACTTCTTTCCATCATAAGGTGAATGAAATGACTCCTTAGCTGGGAAAAAGTCCTTTTAGATGTGTTTTGACTGGAATTGTTAACATGAAGTAAAATGTTGATTTTGGACTAAAAAGTGCAAACATGGTAAACAAGGTTATTTTCCACTCAAAAAGACAACCTCTGACACAGGTTTAGTAGCATACATCTGATCAAATGAGGTTTTAACTGCAAAGAGTCGTTTATGAAGCAATTCTCACTAAAACAACTGAACTGAAGTCAAAGCGTTCTTTTCAGACTGAAACTTTTGGAAACATGTTCAAAAATGCTATTGTCACTCATACAATGACAAAAATAGTAACTGGTCACACAAGTTTTCAGTACATAACATGTAAAAGTTTCATTTTTGAATTGTTTACAGCATTTTCTTAAATAGCTGAAGTGAAGTCAATCACTTGATTTGATATCAGCATACATCTCAAAAAACATGAGGTTTTAACTACAAAGAGTCGTTTTAGAAGCAACTCTCACTAAAACAACTGAATTGAAGTCAAAGCGTTCTTTTCAGACTGAAACTTTTTGAAAACATGTTCAAAAATGCTGTCACTCACACAATGACAAAAATAGTAACTGGTCACACAAGTTTTCAGTACATTACATGTAAAACTTTCATTTACAGCATTTTCTTAAATAGCTGAAGTGAAGTCAATCACTTTATTTGATCAGCATACATCTCAAAAAACATGAGGTTTTAACTACAAAGAGTCGTTTTAGAAGCAATTCTCACTAAAACAACTGAATTGAAGTCAAAGCGTTCTTTTCAGACTGAAACTTTTTGAAAACATGTTCAAAAATGCTGTCACTCACACAATGACAAAAATAGTAACTGGTCACACAAGTTTTCAGTACATTACATGTAAAAGTTTCATTATTGAATTGTTTACAGCATTTTCTTAAATGGCTGAAATGACGTCAATCACTTGATATCAGAGTGATAGCAGTCCAAAATTGAACAAATATCAACTTGTCTTTTAAAATGAAACTGATCTGTAACACTTCTTTCAATCATAATGTAAAACAAGTGACTACTTAAATAGAAACAGTCGGTTTAGACGCATTTGTGACTGAAAAAGCTGAAAGTGTTGATTTCAGGTTGAAAGGTGCAAACGTGTTCAACAAGAATCTGATCCGTAAACACTTCTTTCCATCATACGGTGAATGAAATGACTCCTTAGCTGGGAAAAAGTCCTTTTAGATGTGTTTTGACTGGAATTGTTAACATGAAGTAAAATGTTGATTTTGGACTAAAAAGTGGAAACATGGTAAACAAGGTTATTTTCCACTCAAAAAGACAACCTCTGACACAGGTTTAGTAGCATACATCTCATCAAATGAGGTTTTAACTGCAAAGAGTCGTTTTAGAAGAAATTCTCACTAAAACAACTGAATTGAAGTCAAAGCGTTCTTTTCAGACTGAAACTTTTTGAAAACGTTCAAAAATTCTGTCACTCACACAATGACAAAAATAGTAACTGGTCACACAAGTTTTCAGTACATAACATGTAAAAGTTTCATTTTTGAATTGTTTACAGCATTTACTTAAATAGCTGAAGTGAAGTCAATCACTTGATATCAGAGTGCTAGCAGTCCAAAATTTAACAAATATCAACTTGTCTTTTAAAATGAAACTGCTCTGTAACACTTCTTTCAATTAAAATGTAAAACAAGTGACTCCTCAAATAGAAACAGTCGATTTGACGCATTTGTGACTGAAAAAGCTGAAAGTGTTGATTTCAGGTTGAAGTGTGCAAACGTGTTCAGCAAGAATCTGATCCGTAAACACTTCTTTCCATCATAAGGTGAATGAAATGACTCCTTAGCTGGGAAAAAGTCCTTTTAGATGTGTTTTGACTGGAATTGTTAACATGAAGTAAAATGTTGATTTTGGACTAAAAAGTGCAAACATGGTAAACAAGGTTATTTTCCACTCAAAAAGACAACCTCTGACACAGGTTTAGTAGCATACATCTGATCAAATGAGGTTTTAACTGCAAAGAGTCGTTTATGAAGCAATTCTCACTAAAACAACTGAACTGAAGTCAAAGCGTTCTTTTCAGACTGAAACTTTTGGAAACATGTTCAAAAATGCTATTGTCACTCATACAATGACAAAAATAGTAACTGGTCACACAAGTTTTCAGTACATAACATGTAAAAGTTTGATTTTTGAATTGTTTACAGCATTTTCTTAAATAGCTGAAGTGAAGTCAATCACTTGATTTGATATCAACATACATCTCAAAAAACATGAGGTTTTAACTACAAAGAGTCGTTTTAGAAGCAATTCTCACTAAAACAACTGAATTGAAGTCAAAGCGTTCTTTTCAGACTGAAACTTTTTGAAAACATGTTCAAAAATGCTGTCACTCACACAATGACAAAAATAGTAACTGGTCACACAAGTTTTCAGTACATTACATGTAAAAGTTTCATTATTGAATTGTTTACAGCATTTTCTTAAATGGCTGAAATGACGTCAATCACTTGATATCAGAGTGATAGCAGTCCAAAATTGAACAAATATCAACTTGTCTTTTAAAATGAAACTGATCTGTAACACTTCTTTCAATCATAATGTAAAACAAGTGACTACTTAAATAGAAACAGTCGGTTTAGACGCATTTGTGACTGAAAAAGCTGAAAGTGTTGATTTCAGGTTGAAAGGTGCAAACGTGTTCAACAAGAATCTGATCCGTAAACACTTCTTTCCATCATACGGTGAATGAAATGACTCCTTAGCTGGGAAAAAGTCCTTTTAGATATGTTTTGACGGGAATTGGTAACATGAAGTAAAATGTTGATTTCGGACTAAAAAGTGCAAACATGGTCAACAAGGTTATTTTCCACTCAAAAAGACAACCTCTGACACAGGTTTAGTAGCATACATCTCATCAAATGAGGTTTTAACTGCAAAGAGTCGTTTTAGAAGAAATTCTCACTAAAACAACTGAATTGAAGTCAAAGCGTTCTTTTCAGACTGAAACTTTTTGAAAACGTTCAAAAATTCTGTCACTCACACAATGACAAAAATAGTAACTGGTCACACAAGTTTTCAGTACATAACATGTAAAAGTTTCATTTTTGAATTGTTTACAGCATTTTCTTAAATAGCTGAAGTGAAGTCAATCACTTGATATCAGAGTGCTAGCAGTCCAAAATTGAACAAATATCAACTTGTCTTTTAAAATGAAACTGCTCTGTAACACTTCTTTCAATTAAAATGTAAAACAAGTGACTCCTCAAATAGAAACAGTCGATTTGACGCATTTGTGACTGAAAAAGCTGAAAGTGTTGATTTCAGGTTGAAGTGTGCAAACGTGTTCAACAAGAATCTGATCCGTAAACACTTCTTTCCATCATAAGGTGAATGAAATGACTCCTTAGCTGGGAAAAAGTCCTTTTAGATGTGTTTTGACTGGAATTGTTAACATGAAGTAAAATGTTGATTTTGGACTAAAAAGTGCAAACATGGTAAACAAGGTTATTTTCCACTCAAAAAGACAACCTCTGACACAGGTTTAGTAGCATACATCTGATCAAATGAGGTTTTAACTGCAAAGAGTCGTTTATGTGGCAATTCTCACTAAAACAACTGAACTGAAGTCAAAGCGTTCTTTTCAGACTGAAACTTTTGGAAACATGTTCAAAAATGCTATTGTCACTCATACAATGACAAAAATAGTAACTGGTCACACAAGTTTTCAGTACATAACATGTAAAAGTTTCATTTTTGAATTGTTTACAGCATTTTCTTAAATAGCTGAATTGAAAGTCAATCACTTGATTTGATATCAACATACATCTCAAAACACATGAGGTTTTAACTACAAAGAGTCGTTTTAGAAGAAATTCTCACTAAAACAACTGAATTGAAGTCAAAGCGTTCTTTTCAGACTGAAACTTTTTGAAAACATGTTCAAAAATGCTGTCACTCACACAATGACAAAAATAGTAACTGGTCACACAAGTTTTCAGTACATTACATGTAAAAGTTTCATTATTGAATTGTTTACAGCATTTTCTTAAATGGCTGAAATGACGTCAATCACTTGATATCAGAGTGATAGCAGTCCAAAATTGAACAAATATCAACTTGTCTTTTAAAATGAAACTGATCTGTAACACTTCTTTCAATCATAACGTAAAACAAGTGACTCCTCAAATAAAAACAGTCGGTTTAGACGCATTTGTGACTGAAAAAGCTGAAAGTGTTGATTTCAGGTTGAAAGGTGCAAACGTGTTCAACAAGAATCTGATCCGTAAACACTTCTTTCCATCATAAGGTGAATGAAATGACTCCTTAGCTGGGAAAAAGTCCTTTTAGATGTGTTTTGACTGGAATTGTTAACATGAAGTAAAATGTTGATTTTGGACTAAAAAGTGCAAACATGGTAAACAAGGTTATTTTCCACTCAAAAAGACAACCTCTGACACAGGTTTAGTAGCATACATCTGATCAAATGAGGTTTTAACTGCAAAGAGTCGTTTATGAAGCAATTCTCACTAAAACAACTGAACTGAAGTCAAAGCGTTCTTTTCAGACTGAAACTTTTGGAAACATGTTCAAAAATGCTATTGTCACTCATACAATGACAAAAATAGTAACTGGTCACACAAGTTTTCAGTACATAACATGTAAAAGTTTCATTTTTGAATTGTTTACAGCATTTTCTTAAATAGCTGAATTGAAAGTCAATCACTTGATTTGATATCAACATACATCTCAAAACACATGAGGTTTTAACTACAAAGAGTCGTTTTAGAAGAAATTCTCACTAAAACAACTGAATTGAAGTCAAAGCGTTCTTTTCAGACTGAAACTTTTTGAAAACATGTTCAAAAATGCTGTCACTCACACAATGACAAAAATAGTAACTGGTCACACAAGTTTTCAGTACATTACATGTAAAAGTTTCATTATTGAATTGTTTACAGCATTTTCTTAAATGGCTGAAATGACGTCAATCACTTGATATCAGAGTGATAGCAGTCCAAAATTGAACAAATATCAACTTGTCTTTTAAAATGAAACTGATCTGTAACACTTCTTTCAATCATAATGTAAAACAAGTGACTACTTAAATAGAAACAGTCGGTTTAGACGCATTTGTGACTGAAAAAGCTGAAAGTGTTGATTTCAGGTTGAAAGGTGCAAACGTGTTCAACAAGAATCTGATCCGTAAACACTTCTTTCCATCATACGGTGAATGAAATGACTCCTTAGCTGGGAAAAAGTCCTTTTAGATATGTTTTGACGGGAATTGGTAACATGAAGTAAAATGTTGATTTCGGACTAAAAAGTGCAAACATGGTCAACAAGGTTATTTTCCACTCAAAAAGACAACCTCTGACACAGGTTTAGTAGCATACATCTCATCAAATGAGGTTTTAACTGCAAAGAGTCGTTTTAGAAGCAATTCTCACTAAAACAACTGAACTGAAGTCAAAGCGTTCTTTTCAGACTGAAACTTTTGGAAACATGTTCAAAAATGCTATTGTCACTCATACAATGACAAAAATAGTAACTGGTCACACAAGTTTTCAGTACATAACATGTAAAAGTTTCATTTTTGAATTGTTTACAGCATTTTCTTAAATGGCTGAAATGTAAAGTCAGTCACTTGATATCAGAGTGCTAGCAGTCCAAAATTGAACAAATATCAACTTGTCTTTTAAAATGAAACTGATCTGTAACACTTCTTTCAATCATAACGTAAAACAAGTGACTCCTCAAATAAAAACAGTCGGTTTAGACGCATTTGTGACTGAAAAAGCTGAAAGTGTTGATTTCAGGTTGAAGTGTGCAAACGTGTTCAACAAGAATCTGATCCGTAAACACTTCTTTCCATCATAAGGTGAATGAAATGACTCCTTAGCTGGGAAAAAGTCCTTTTAGATGTGTTTTGACTGGAATTGTTAACATGAAGTAAAATGTTGATTTTGGACTAAAAAGTGCAAACATGGTAAACAAGGTTATTTTCCACTCAAAAAGACAACCTCTGACACAGGTTTAGTAGCATACATCTGATCAAATGAGGTTTTAACTGCAAAGAGTCGTTTATGAAGCAATTCTCACTAAAACAACTGAACTGAAGTCAAAGCGTTCTTTTCAGACTGAAACTTTTGGAAACATGTTCAAAAATGCTATTGTCACTCATACAATGACAAAAATAGTAACTGGTCACACAAGTTTTCAGTACATAACATGTAAAAGTTTCATTTTTGAATTGTTTACAGCATTTTCTTAAATAGCTGAATTGAAAGTCAATCACTTGATTTGATATCAACATACATCTCAAAACACATGAGGTTTTAACTACAAAGAGTCGTTTTAGAAGCAATTCTCACTAAAACAACTGAATTGAAGTCAAAGCGTTCTTTTCAGACTGAAACTTTTTGAAAACATGTTCAAAAATGCTGTCACTCACACAATGACAAAAATAGTAACTGGTCACACAAGTTTTCAGTACATAACATGTAAAAGTTTCATTTTTGAATTGTTTACAGCATTTTCTTAAATGGCTGAAATGTAAAGTCAGTCACTTGATATCAGAGTGATAGCAGTCCAAAATTGAACAAATATCAACTTGTCTTTTAAAATGAAACTGATCTGTAACACTTCTTTCAATCATAACGTAAAACAAGTGACTCCTCAAATAAAAACAGTCGGTTTAGACGCATTTGTGACTGAAAAAGCTGAAAGTGTTGATTTCAGGTTGAAGTGTGCAAACGTGTTCAACAAGAACCTGATCCGTAAACACTTCTTTCCATCATATGGTGAATGAAATGACTCCTTAGCTGGGAAAAAGTCCTTTTAGATGTGTTTTGACTGGAATTGTTAACATGAAGTAAAATGTTGATTTTGGACTAAAAAGTGCAAACATGGTAAACAAGGTTATTTTCCACTCAAAAAGACAACCTCTGACACAGGTTTAGTAGCATACATCTGATCAAATGAGGTTTTAACTGCGAAGAGTCGTTTATGAAGCAATTCCCACTAAAACAACTGAACTGAAGTCAAAGCGTTCTTTTCAGACTGAAACTTTTGGAAACATGTTCAAAAATGCTATTGTCACTCATACAACGACAAAAATAGTAACTGGTCACACAAGTTTTCAGTACATAACATGTAAAAGTTTCATTTTTGAATTGTTTACAGCATTTTCTTAAATAGCTGAATTGAAAGTCAATCACTTGATTTGATATCAACATACATCTCAAAACACATGAGGTTTTAACTACAAAGAGTCGTTTTAGAAGAAATTCTCACTAAAACAACTGAATTGTTTTCAAAAAGTTTCAGTCTGAAAAGAACGCTTTGACTTCATGTTCAAAAATGCTGTCACTCACACAATGACAAAAATAGTAACTGGTCACACAAGTTTTCAGTACATTACATGTAAAAGTTTCATTATTGAATTGTTTACAGCATTTTCTTAAATGGCTGAAATGACGTCAATCACTTGATATCAGAGTGCTAGCAGTCCAAAATTGAACAAATATCAACTTGTCTTTTAAAATGAAACTGATCTGTAACACTTCTTTCAATCATAACGTAAAACAAGTGACTCCTCAAATAAAAACAGTCGGTTTAGACGCATTTGTGACTGAAAAAGCTGAAAGTGTTGATTTCAGGTTGAAGTGTGCAAACGTGTTCAACAAGAATCTGATCCGTAAACACTTCTTTCCATCATAAGGTGAATGAAATGACTCCTTAGCTGGGAAAAAGTCCTTTTAGATGTGTTTTGACTGGAATTGTTAACATGAAGTAAAATGTTGATTTTGGACTAAAAAGTGCAAACATGGTAAACAAGGTTATTTTCCACTCAAAAAGACAACCTCTGACACAGGTTTAGTAGCATACATCTGATCAAATGAGGTTTTAACTGCAAAGAGTCGTTTATGAAGCAATTCTCACTAAAACAACTGAACTGAAGTCAAAGCGTTCTTTTCAGACTGAAACTTTTGGAAACATGTTCAAAAATGCTATTGTCACTCATACAATGACAAAAATAGTAACTGGTCACACAAGTTTTCAGTACATAACATGTAAAAGTTTCATTTTTGAATTGTTTACAGCATTTTCTTAAATAGCTGAATTGAAAGTCAATCACTTGATTTGATATCAACATACATCTCAAAACACATGAGGTTTTAACTACAAAGAGTCGTTTTAGAAGAAATTCTCACTAAAACAACTGAATTGAAGTCAAAGCGTTCTTTTCAGACTGAAACTTTTTGAAAACATGTTCAAAAATGCTGTCACTCACACAATGACAAAAATAGTAACTGGTCACACAAGTTTTCAGTACATTACATGTAAAAGTTTCATTATTGAATTGTTTACAGCATTTTCTTAAATGGCTGAAATGACGTCAATCACTTGATATCAGGGTGATAGCAGTCCAAAATTGAACAAATATCAACTTGTCTTTTAAAATGAAACTGATCTGTAACACTTCTTTCAATCATAATGTAAAACAAGTGACTACTTAAATAGAAACAGTCGGTTTAGACGCATTTGTGACTGAAAAAGCTGAAAGTGTTGATTTCAGGTTGAAAGGTGCAAACGTGTTCAACAAGAATCTGATCCGTAAACACTTCTTTCCATCATACGGTGAATGAAATGACTCCTTAGCTGGGAAAAAGTCCTTTTAGATATGTTTTGACGGGAATTGGTAACATGAAGTAAAATGTTGATTTCGGACTAAAAAGTGCAAACATGGTCAACAAGGTTATTTTCCACTCAAAAAGACAACCTCTGACACAGGTTTAGTAGCATACATCTCATCAAATGAGGTTTTAACTGCAAAGAGTCGTTTTAGAAGAAATTCTCACTAAAACAACTGAATTGAAGTCAAAGCGTTCTTTTCAGACTGAAACTTTTTGAAAACGTTCAAAAATGCTGTCACTCACACAATGACAAAAATAGTAACTGGTCACACAAGTTTTCAGTACATAACATGTAAAAGTTTCATTTTTGAATTGTTTACAGCATTTTCTTAAATAGCTGAATTGAAAGTCAATCACTTGATTTGATATCAACATACATCTCAAAACACATGAGGTTTTAACTACAAAGAGTCGTTTTAGAAGAAATTCTCACTAAAACAACTGAATTGAAGTCAAAGCGTTCTTTTCAGACTGAAACTTTTTGAAAACATGTTCAAAAATGCTGTCACTCACACAATGACAAAAATAGTAACTGGTCACACAAGTTTTCAGTACATTACATGTAAAAGTTTCATTATTGAATTGTTTACAGCATTTTCTTAAATGGCTGAAATGACGTCAATCACTTGATATCAGAGTGATAGCAGTCCAAAATTGAACAAATATCAACTTGTCTTTTAAAATGAAACTGATCTGTAACACTTCTTTCAATCATAATGTAAAACAAGTGACTACTTAAATAGAAACAGTCGGTTTAGACGCATTTGTGACTGAAAAAGCTGAAAGTGTTGATTTCAGGTTGAAGTGTGCAAACGTGTTCAACAAGAATCTGATCCGTAAACACTTCTTTCCATCATAAGGTGAATGAAATGACTCCTTAGCTGGGAAAAAGTCGTTTTAGATGTGTTTTGACTGGAATTGTTAACATGAAGTAAAATGTTGATTTTGGACTAAAAAGTGCAAACATGGTCAACAAGGTTATTTTCCACTCAAAAAGACAACCTCTGACACAGGTTTAGTAGCATACATCTGATCAAATGAGGTTTTAACTGCAAAGAGTCATTTATGAAGCAATTCTCACTAAAACAACTGAACTGAAGTCAAAGCGTTCTTTTCAGACTGAAACTTTTGGAAACATGTTCAAAAATGCTATTGTCACTCATACAATGACAAAAATAGTAACTGGTCACACAAGTTTTCAGTAGATAACATGTAAAAGTTTCATTTTTGAATTGTTTACAGCATTTTCTTAAATAGCTGAAGTGAAGTCAATCACTTGATTTGATATCAGCATACATCTCAAAAAACATGAGGTTTTAACTACAAAGAGTCGTTTTAGAAGCAATTCTCACTAAAACAACTGAATTGAAGTCAAAGCGTTCTTTTCAGACTGAAACTTTTTGAAAACATGTTCAAAAATTCTGTCACTCACACAATGACAAAAATAGTAACTGGTCACACAAGTTTTCAGTACATAACATGTAAAAGTTTCATTTTTGAATTGTTTACAGCATTTTCTTAAATGGCTGAAATGTAAAGTCAGTCACTTGATATCAGAGTGCTAGCAGTCCAAAATTGAACAAATATCAACTTGTCTTTTAAAATGAAACTGATCTGTAACACTTCTTTCAATCATAACGTAAAACAAGTGACTCCTCAAATAAAAACAGTCGGTTTAGACGCATTTGTGACTGAAAAAGCTGAAAGTGTTGATTTCAGGTTGAAGTGTGCAAACGTGTTCAACAAGAATCTGATCCGTAAACACTTCTTTCCATCATAAGGTGAATGAAATGACTCCTTAGCTGGGAAAAAGTCCTTTTAGATGTGTTTTGACTGGAATTGTTAACATGAAGTAAAATGTTGATTTTGGACTAAAAAGTGCAAACATGGTAAACAAGGTTATTTTCCACTCAAAAAGACAACCTCTGACACAGGTTTAGTAGCATACATCTGATCAAATGAGGTTTTAACTGCAAAGAGTCGTTTATGAAGCAATTCTCACTAAAACAACTGAACTGAAGTCAAAGCGTTCTTTTCAGACTGAAACTTTTGGAAACATGTTCAAAAATGCTATTGTCACTCATACAATGACAAAAATAGTAACTGGTCACACAAGTTTTCAGTACATAACATGTAAAAGTTTCATTTTTGAATTGTTTACAGCATTTTCTTAAATAGCTGAATTGAAAGTCAATCACTTGATTTGATATCAACATACATCTCAAAACACATGAGGTTTTAACTACAAAGAGTCGTTTTAGAAGAAATTCTCACTAAAACAACTGAATTGAAGTCAAAGCGTTGTTTTCAGACTGAAACTTTTTGAAAACATGTTCAAAAATGCTGTCACACACACAATGACAAAAATAGTAACTGGTCACACAAGTTTTCAGTACATTACATGTAAAACTTTCATTTACAGCATTTTCTTAAATAGCTGAAGTGAAGTCAATCACTTGATTTGATCAGCATACATCTCAAAAAACATGAGGTTTTAACTACAAAGAGTCGTTTTAGAAGCAATTCTCACTAAAACAACTGAATTGAAGTCAAAGCGTTCTTTTCAAACCGAAACTTTTGGAAACATGTTCAAAAATGCTATTGTCACTCACACAATGACAAAAATAGTAACTGGTCACACAAGTTTTCAGTACATTACATGTAAAAGTTTCATTTTTGAATTGTTTACAGCATTTTCTTAAATAGCTGAAATGAAGTCAATCACTTGATATCAGAGTGATAGCAGTCCAAAATTGAACAAATATCAACTTGTCTTTTAAAATGAAACTGATCTGTAACACTTCTTTCAATCATAATGTAAAACAAGTGACTCCTTAAATAGAAACAGTCGGTTTAGACGCATTTGTGACTGAAAAAGCTGAAAATTTTGATTTCAGGTTGAAAGGTGCAAACATGTTCAACAAGAACCTGATCTGTAAACACCTCTTTCCTTCATAAGGTGAATTAAATGACTCCTTAGCTGGGAAAAAGTCCTTTTAGATGTGTTTTGACTGAATTGTTAACATGAAGTAAAATGTTGATTTCGGACTAAAAAGTGCAAACATGGTCAACAAGGTTATTTTCCACTCAAAAAGACAACCTCTGACACAAGTTTAGTAGCATACATCTCAACACGTGAGGTTTTAACTGCAAAGAGTCGTTTTAGAAGCAATTCTCACTAAAACAACTGAATTGAAGTCAAAGCGTTCTTTTCAGACTGAAACTTTTGGAAACATGTTCAAAAATGCTATTGTCACTCACACAATGACAACAATAGTAACTGGTCACACAAGTTTTCAGTACATAACATGTAAAAGTTTCATTTTTGAATTGTTTACAGCATTTTCTTAAATGGCTGAAATGTAAAGTCAGTCACTTGATATCAGAGTGCTAGCAGTCCAAAATTTAACAAATATCAACTTGTCTTTTAAAATGAAACTGCTCTGTAACACTTCTTTCAATTAAAATGTAAAACAAGTGACTCCTCAAAAGAAACAGTCGGTTTAGACGCATTTGTGACTGAAAAAGCTGAAAGTGTTGATTTCAGGTTGAAAGGTGCAAACGTGTTCAACAAGAATCTGATCCGTAAACACTTCTTTCCATCATACGGTGAATGAAATGACTCCTTAGCTGGGAAAAAGTCCTTTTAGATATGTTTTGACGGGAATTGGTAACATGAAGTAAAATGTTGATTTCGGACTAAAAAGTGCAAACATGGTCAACAAGGTTATTTTCCACTCAAAAAGACAACCTCTGACACAGGTTTAGTAGCATACATCTGATCAAATGAGGTTTTAACTGCAAAGAGTCGTTTTAGAAGAAATTCTCACTAAAACAACTGAATTGAAGTCAAAGCGTTCTTTTCAGACTGAAACTTTTTGAAAACGTTCAAAAATGCTGTCACTCACACAATGACAAAAATAGTAACTGGTCACACAAGTTTTCAGTACATAACATGTAAAAGTTTCATTTTTGAATTGTTTACAGCATTTTCTTAAATAGCTGAATTGAAAGTCAATCACTTGATTTGATATCAACATACATCTCAAAACACATGAGGTTTTAACTACAAAGAGTCGTTTTAGAAGAAATTCTCACTAAAACAACTGAATTGAAGTCAAAGCGTTCTTTTCAGACTGAAACTTTTTGAAAACATGTTCAAAAATGCTGTCACTCACACAATGACAAAAATAGTAACTGGTCACACAAGTTTTCAGTACATTACATGTAAAAGTTTCATTATTGAATTGTTTACAGCATTTTCTTAAATGGCTGAAATGACGTCAATCACTTGATATCAGAGTGATAGCAGTCCAAAATTGAACAAATATCAACTTGTCTTTTAAAATGAAACTGATCTGTAACACTTCTTTCAATCATAATGTAAAACAAGTGACTACTTAAATAGAAACAGTCGGTTTAGACGCATTTGTGACTGAAAAAGCTGAAAGTGTTGATTTCAGGTTGAAGTGTGCAAACGTGTTCAACAAGAATCTGATCCGTAAACACTTCTTTCCATCATAAGGTGAATGAAATGACTCCTTAGCTGGGAAAAAGTCCTTTTAGATGTGTTTTGACTGGAATTGTTAACATGAAGTAAAATGTTGATTTTGGACTAAAAAGTGCAAACATGGTAAACAAGGTTATTTTCCACTCAAAAAGACAACCTCCGACACAGGTTTAGTAGCATACATCTGATCAAATGAGGTTTTAACTGCAAAGAGTCATTTATGAAGCAATTCTCACTAAAACAACTGAACTGAAGTCAAAGCGTTCTTTTCAGACTGAAACTTTTGGAAACATGTTCAAAAATGCTATTGTCACTCATACAATGACAAAAATAGTAACTGGTCACACAAGTTTTCAGTACATAACATGTAAAAGTTTCATTTTTGAATTGTTTACAGCATTTTCTTAAATAGCTGAAGTGAAGTCAATCACTTGATTTGATATCAGCATACATCTCAAAAAACATGAGGTTTTAACTACAAAGAGTCGTTTTAGAAGCAATTCTCACTAAAACAACTGAATTGAAGTCAAAGCGTTCTTTTCAGACTGAAACTTTTTGAAAACATGTTCAAAAATTCTGTCACTCACACAATGACAAAAATAGTAACTGGTCACACAAGTTTTCAGTACATAACATGTAAAAGTTTCATTTTTGAATTGTTTACAGCATTTTCTTAAATGGCTGAAATGTAAAGTCAGTCACTTGATATCAGAGTGCTAGCAGTCCAAAATTGAACAAATATCAACTTGTCTTTTAAAATGAAACTGATCTGTAACACTTCTTTCAATCATAACGTAAAACAAGTGACTCCTCAAATAAAAACAGTCGGTTTAGACGCATTTGTGACTGAAAAAGCTGAAAGTGTTGATTTCAGGTTGAAAGGTGCAAACGTGTTCAACAAGAACCTGATCCGTAAACACTTCTTTCCATCATATGGTGAATGAAATGACTCCTTAGCTGGGAAAAAAACCTTTTAGATATGTTTTGACTGGAATTGGTAACATGAAGTAAAATGTTGATTTCGGACTAAAAAGTGCAAACATGGTAAACAAGGTTATTTTCCACTCAAAAAGACAACCTCTGACACAGGTTTAGTAGCATACATCTCAACACGTGAGGTTTTAACTGCAAAGAGTCGTTTTAGAAGCAATTCTCACTAAAACAACTGAACTGAAGTCAAAGCGTTCTTTTCAGACTGAAACTTTTGGAAACATGTTCAAAAATGCTATTGTCACTCATACAATGACAAAAATAGTAACTGGTCACACAAGTTTTCAGTACATAACATGTAAAAGTTTCATTTTTGAATTGTTTACAGCATTTTCTTAAATAGCTGAATTGAAAGTCAATCACTTGATTTGATATCAACATACATCTCAAAACACATGAGGTTTTAACTACAAAGTCGTTTTAGAAGAAATTCTCACTAAAACAACTGAATTGAAGTCAAAGCGTTCTTTTCAGACTGAAACTTTTTGAAAACATGTTCAAAAATGCTGTCACTCACACAATGACAAAAATAGTAACTGGTCACACAAGTTTTCAGTACATTACATGTAAAAGTTTCATTATTGAATTGTTTACAGCATTTTCTTAAATGGCTGAAATGACGTCAATCACTTGATATCAGAGTGATAGCAGTCCAAAATTGAACAAATATCAACTTGTCTTTTAAAATGAAACTGATCTGTAACACTTCTTTCAATCATAATGTAAAACAAGTGACTACTTAAATAGAAACAGTCGGTTTAGACGCATTTGTGACTGAAAAAGCTGAAAGTGTTGATTTCAGGTTGAAGTGTGCAAACGTGTTCAACAAGAATCTGATCCGTAAACACTTCTTTCCATCATAAGGTGAATGAAATGACTCCTTAGCTGGGAAAAAGTCGTTTTAGATGTGTTTTGACTGGAATTGTTAACATGAAGTAAAATGTTGATTTTGGACTAAAAAGTGCAAACATGGTAAACAAGGTTATTTTCCACTCAAAAAGACAACCTCTGACACAGGTTTAGTAGCATACATCTGATCAAATGAGGTTTTAACTGCAAAGAGTCATTTATGAAGCAATTCTCACTAAAACAACTGAACTGAAGTCAAAGCGTTCTTTTCAGACTGAAACTTTTGGAAACATGTTCAAAAATGCTATTGTCACTCATACAATGACAAAAACAGTAACTGGTCACACAAGTTTTCAGTACATAACATGTAAAAGTTTCATTTTTGAATTGTTTACAGCATTTTCTTAAATAGCTGAAGTGAAGTCAATCACTTGATTTGATATCAGCATACATCTCAAAAAACATGAGGTTTTAACTACAAAGAGTCGTTTTAGAAGCAATTCTCACTAAAACAACTGAATTGAAGTCAAAGCGTTCTTTTCAGACTGAAACTTTTTGAAAACATGTTCAAAAATTCTGTCACTCACACAATGACAAAAATAGTAACTGGTCACACAAGTTTTCAGTACATAACATGTAAAAGTTTCATTTTTGAATTGTTTACAGCATTTTCTTAAATGGCTGAAATGTAAAGTCAGTCACTTGATATCAGAGTGCTAGCAGTCCAAAATTGAACAAATATCAACTTGTCTTTTAAAATGAAACTGATCTGTAACACTTCTTTCAATCATAACGTAAAACAAGTGACTCCTCAAATAAAAACAGTCGGTTTAGACGCATTTGTGACTGAAAAAGCTGAAAGTGTTGATTTCAGGTTGAAAGGTGCAAACGTGTTCAACAAGAACCTGATCCGTAAACACTTCTTTCCATCATATGGTGAATGAAATGACTCCTTAGCTGGGAAAAAAACCTTTTAGATATGTTTTGACTGGAATTGGTAACATGAAGTAAAATGTTGATTTCGGACTAAAAAGTGCAAACATGGTAAACAAGGTTATTTTCCACTCAAAAAGACAACCTCTGACACAGGTTTAGTAGCATACATCTCAACACGTGAGGTTTTAACTGCAAAGAGTCGTTTTAGAAGCAATTCTCACTAAAACAACTGAACTGAAGTCAAAGCGTTCTTTTCAGACTGAAACTTTTGGAAACATGTTCAAAAATGCTATTGTCACTCATACAATGACAAAAATAGTAACTGGTCACACAAGTTTTCAGTACATAACATGTAAAAGTTTCATTTTTGAATTGTTTACAGCATTTTCTTAAATAGCTGAATTGAAAGTCAATCACTTGATTTGATATCAACATACATCTCAAAACACATGAGGTTTTAACTACAAAGAGTCGTTTTAGAAGAAATTCTCACTAAAACAACTGAATTGAAGTCAAAGCGTTGTTTTCAGACTGAAACTTTTTGAAAACATGTTCAAAAATGCTGTCACACACACAATGACAAAAATAGTAACTGGTCACACAAGTTTTCAGTACATTACATGTAAAAGTTTCATTTTTGAATTGTTTACAGCATTTTCTTAAATAGCTGAAATGAAGTCAATCACTTGATATCAGAGTGATAGCAGTCCAAAATTGAACAAATATCAACTTGTCTTTTAAAATGAAACTGATCTGTAACACTTCTTTCAATCATAATGTAAAACAAGTGACTCCTTAAATAGAAACAGTCGGTTTAGACGCATTTGTGACTGAAAAAGCTGAAAATTTTGATTTCAGGTTGAAAGGTGCAAACATGTTCAACAAGAACCTGATCTGTAAACACCTCTTTCCTTCATAAGGTGAATTAAATGACTCCTTAGCTGGGAAAAAGTCCTTTTAGATGTGTTTTGACTGAATTGTTAACATGAAGTAAAATGTTGATTTCGGACTAAAAAGTGCAAACATGGTCAACAAGGTTATTTTCCACTCAAAAAGACAACCTCTGACACAAGTTTAGTAGCATACATCTCAACACGTGAGGTTTTAACTGCAAAGAGTCGTTTTAGAAGCAATTCTCACTAAAACAACTGAATTGAAGTCAAAGCGTTCTTTTCAGACTGAAACTTTTGGAAACATGTTCAAAAATGCTATTGTCACTCACACAATGACAACAATAGTAACTGGTCACACAAGTTTTCAGTACATAACATGTAAAAGTTTCATTTTTGAATTGTTTACAGCATTTTCTTAAATGGCTGAAATGTAAAGTCAGTCACTTGATATCAGAGTGCTAGCAGTCCAAAATTGAACAAATATCAACTTGTCTTTTAAAATGAAACTGATCTGTAACACTTCTTTCAATCATAACGTAAAACAAGTGACTCCTCAAATAAAAACAGTCGGTTTGACGCATTTGTGACTGAAAAAGCTGAAAGTGTTGATTTCAGGTTGAAGTGTGCAAACGTGTTCAACAAGAATCTGATCCGTAAACACTTCTTTCCATCATAAGGTGAATGAAATGACTCCTTAGCTGGCAAAAAGTCCTTTTAGATGTGTTTTGACTGGAATTGTTAACATGAAGTAAAATGTTGATTTCGGACTAAAAAGTGCAAACATGGTCAACAAGGTTATTTTCCACTCAAAAAGACAACCTCTGACACAAGTTTAGTAGCATACATCTCAACACGTGAGGTTTTAACTGCAAAGAGTCGTTTTAGAAGCAATTCTCACTAAAACAACTGAACTGAAGTCAAAGCGTTCTTTTCAGACTGAAACTTTTGGAAACATGTTCAAAAATGCTATTGTCACTCATACAATGACAAAAATAGTAACTGGTCACACAAGTTTTCAGTACATAACATGTAAAAGTTTCATTTTTGAATTGTTTACAGCATTTTCTTAAATAGCTGAATTGAAAGTCAATCACTTGATTTGATATCAACATACATCTCAAAACACATGAGGTTTTAACTACAAAGAGTCGTTTTAGAAGAAATTCTCACTAAAACAACTGAATTGAAGTCAAAGCGTTCTTTTCAGACTGAAACTTTTTGAAAACATGTTCAAAAATGCTGTCACTCACACAATGACAAAAATAGTAACTGGTCACACAAGTTTTCAGTACATTACATGTAAAAGTTTCATTATTGAATTGTTTACAGCATTTTCTTAAATGGCTGAAATGACGTCAATCACTTGATATCAGAGTGCTAGCAGTCCAAAATTGAACAAATATCAACTTGTCTTTTAAAATGAAACTGATCTGTAACACTTCTTTCAATCATAACGTAAAACAAGTGACTCCTCAAATAAAAACAGTCGGTTTAGACGCATTTGTGACTGAAAAAGCTGAAAGTGTTGATTTCAGGTTGAAAGGTGCAAACGTGTTCAACAAGAATCTGATCCGTAAACACTTCTTTCCATCATAAGGTGAATGAAATGACTCCTTAGCTGGGAAAAAAGTCCTTTTAGATGTGTTTTGACTGGAATTGTTAACATGAAGTAAAATGTTGATTTTGGACTAAAAAGTGCAAACATGGTAAACAAGGTTATTTTCCACTCAAAAAGACAACCTCTGACACAGGTTTAGTAGCATACATCTGATCAAATGAGGTTTTAACTGCAAAGAGTCGTTTATGAAGCAATTCTCACTAAAACAACTGAACTGAAGTCAAAGCGTTCTTTTCAGACTGAAACTTTTGGAAACATGTTCAAAAATGCTATTGTCACTCATACAATGACAAAAATAGTAACTGGTCACACAAGTTTTCAGTACATAACATGTAAAAGTTTCATTTTTGAATTGTTTACAGCATTTTCTTAAATAGCTGAAGTGAAGTCAATCACTTGATTTGATATCAGCATACATCTCAAAAAACATGAGGTTTTAACTACAAAGAGTCGTTTTAGAAGCAATTCTCACTAAAACAACTGAATTGAAGTCAAAGCGTTCTTTTCAGACTGAAACTTTTTGAAAACATGTTCAAAAATTCTGTCACTCACACAATGACAAAAATAGTAACTGGTCACACAAGTTTTCAGTACATAACATGTAAAAGTTTCATTTTTGAATTGTTTACAGCATTTTCTTAAATGGCTGAAATGTAAAGTCAGTCACTTGATATCAGAGTGCTAGCAGTCCAAAATTGAACAAATATCAACTTGTCTTTTAAAATGAAACTGATCTGTAACACTTCTTTCAATCATAACGTAAAACAAGTGACTCCTCAAATAAAAACAGTCGGTTTAGACGCATTTGTGACTGAAAAAGCTGAAAGTGTTGATTTCAGGTTGAAAGGTGCAAACGTGTTCAACAAGAACCTGATCCGTAAACACTTCTTTCCATCATATGGTGAATGAAATGACTCCTTAGCTGGGAAAAAAACCTTTTAGATATGTTTTGACTGGAATTGGTAACATGAAGTAAAATGTTGATTTCGGACTAAAAAGTGCAAACATGGTAAACAAGGTTATTTTCCACTCAAAAAGACAACCTCTGACACAGGTTTAGTAGCATACATCTCAACACGTGAGGTTTTAACTGCAAAGAGTCGTTTTAGAAGCAATTCTCACTAAAACAACTGAACTGAAGTCAAAGCGTTCTTTTCAGACTGAAACTTTTGGAAACATGTTCAAAAATGCTATTGTCACTCATACAATGACAAAAATAGTAACTGGTCACACAAGTTTTCAGTACATAACATGTAAAAGTTTCATTTTTGAATTGTTTACAGCATTTTCTTAAATAGCTGAATTGAAAGTCAATCACTTGATTTGATATCAACATACATCTCAAAACACATGAGGTTTTAACTACAAAGTCGTTTTAGAAGAAATTCTCACTAAAACAACTGAATTGAAGTCAAAGCGTTCTTTTCAGACTGAAACTTTTTGAAAACATGTTCAAAAATGCTGTCACTCACACAATGACAAAAATAGTAACTGGTCACACAAGTTTTCAGTACATTACATGTAAAAGTTTCATTATTGAATTGTTTACAGCATTTTCTTAAATGGCTGAAATGACGTCAATCACTTGATATCAGAGTGATAGCAGTCCAAAATTGAACAAATATCAACTTGTCTTTTAAAATGAAACTGATCTGTAACACTTCTTTCAATCATAATGTAAAACAAGTGACTACTTAAATAGAAACAGTCGGTTTAGACGCATTTGTGACTGAAAAAGCTGAAAGTGTTGATTTCAGGTTGAAGTGTGCAAACGTGTTCAACAAGAATCTGATCCGTAAACACTTCTTTCCATCATAAGGTGAATGAAATGACTCCTTAGCTGGGAAAAAGTCGTTTTAGATGTGTTTTGACTGGAATTGTTAACATGAAGTAAAATGTTGATTTTGGACTAAAAAGTGCAAACATGGTAAACAAGGTTATTTTCCACTCAAAAAGACAACCTCTGACACAGGTTTAGTAGCATACATCTGATCAAATGAGGTTTTAACTGCAAAGAGTCATTTATGAAGCAATTCTCACTAAAACAACTGAACTGAAGTCAAAGCGTTCTTTTCAGACTGAAACTTTTGGAAACATGTTCAAAAATGCTATTGTCACTCATACAATGACAAAAACAGTAACTGGTCACACAAGTTTTCAGTACATAACATGTAAAAGTTTCATTTTTGAATTGTTTACAGCATTTTCTTAAATAGCTGAAGTGAAGTCAATCACTTGATTTGATATCAGCATACATCTCAAAAAACATGAGGTTTTAACTACAAAGAGTCGTTTTAGAAGCAATTCTCACTAAAACAACTGAATTGAAGTCAAAGCGTTCTTTTCAGACTGAAACTTTTTGAAAACATGTTCAAAAATTCTGTCACTCACACAATGACAAAAATAGTAACTGGTCACACAAGTTTTCAGTACATAACATGTAAAAGTTTCATTTTTGAATTGTTTACAGCATTTTCTTAAATGGCTGAAATGTAAAGTCAGTCACTTGATATCAGAGTGCTAGCAGTCCAAAATTGAACAAATATCAACTTGTCTTTTAAAATGAAACTGATCTGTAACACTTCTTTCAATCATAACGTAAAACAAGTGACTCCTCAAATAAAAACAGTCGGTTTAGACGCATTTGTGACTGAAAAAGCTGAAAGTGTTGATTTCAGGTTGAAAGGTGCAAACGTGTTCAACAAGAACCTGATCCGTAAACACTTCTTTCCATCATATGGTGAATGAAATGACTCCTTAGCTGGGAAAAAAACCTTTTAGATATGTTTTGACTGGAATTGGTAACATGAAGTAAAATGTTGATTTCGGACTAAAAAGTGCAAACATGGTAAACAAGGTTATTTTCCACTCAAAAAGACAACCTCTGACACAGGTTTAGTAGCATACATCTGATCAAATGAGGTTTTAACTGCAAAGAGTCGTTTATGAAGCAATTCTCACTAAAACAACTGAACTGAAGTCAAAGCGTTCTTTTCAGACTGAAACTTTTGGAAACATGTTCAAAAATGCTATTGTCACTCATACAATGACAAAAATAGTAACTGGTCACACAAGTTTTCAGTACATAACATGTAAAAGTTTCATTTTTGAATTGTTTGACTTCATTTCAGCTATTTAAGAAAATGCTGTAAACACTTGATTTGATATCAGCATACATCTCAAAAAACATGAGGTTTTAACTACAAAGAGTCGTTTTAGAAGCAATTCTCACTAAAACAACTGAATTGAAGTCAAAGCGTTCTTTTCAGACTGAAACTTTTTGAAAACGTTCAAAAATTCTGTCACTCACACAATGACAAAAATAGTAACTGGTCACACAAGTTTTCAGTACATAACATGTAAAAGTTTCATTTTTGAATTGTTTACAGCATTTTCTTAAATGGCTGAAATATAAAGTCAGTCACTTGATATCAGAGTGCTAGCAGTCCAAAATTGAACAAATATCAACTTGTCTTTTAAAATGAAACTGATCTGTAACACTTCTTTCAATCATAACGTAAAACAAGTGACTACTTAAATAGAAACAGTCGGTTTAGACGCATTTGTGACTGAAAAAGCTGAAAGTGTTGATTTCAGGTTGAAAGGTGCAAACGTGTTCAACAAGAATCTGATCCGTAAACACTTCTTTCCATCATACGGTGAATGAAATGACTCCTTAGCTGGGAAAAAGTCCTTTTAGATATGTTTTGACGGGAATTGGTAACATGAAGTAAAATGTTGATTTCGGACTAAAAAGTGCAAACATGGTCAACAAGGTTATTTTCCACTCAAAAAGACAACCTCTGACACAGGTTTAGTAGCATACATCTCATCAAATGAGGTTTTAACTGCAAAGAGTCGTTTTAGAAGAAATTCTCACTAAAACAACTGAATTGAAGTCAAAGCGTTCTTTTCAGACTGAAACTTTTTGAAAACGTTCAAAAATTCTGTCACTCACACAATGACAAAAATAGTAACTGGTCACACAAGTATTCAGTACATAACATGTAAAAGTTTCATTTTTGAATTGTTTACAGCATTTTCTTAAATAGCTGAATTGAAAGTCAATCACTTGATTTGATATCAACATACATCTCAAAACACATGAGGTTTTAACTACAAAGAGTCGTTTTAGAAGAAATTCTCACTAAAACAACTGAATTGAAGTCAAAGCGTTCTTTTCAGACTGAAACTTTTTGAAAACATGTTCAAAAATGCTGTCACTCACACAATGACAAAAATAGTAACTGGTCACACAAGTTTTCAGTACATTACATGTAAAAGTTTCATTATTGAATTGTTTACAGCATTTTCTTAAATGGCTGAAATGACGTCAATCACTTGATATCAGAGTGATAGCAGTCCAAAATTGAACAAATATCAACTTGTCTTTTAAAATGAAACTGATCTGTAACACTTCTTTCAATCATAATGTAAAACAAGTGACTACTTAAATAGAAACAGTCGGTTTAGACGCATTTGTGACTGAAAAAGCTGAAAGTGTTGATTTCAGGTTGAAGTTTGCAAACGTGTTCAACAAGAATCTGATCCGTAAACACTTCTTTCCATCATAAGGTGAATGAAATGACTCCTTAGCTGGGAAAAAGTCGTTTTAGATGTGTTTTGACTGGAATTGTTAACATGAAGTAAAATGTTGATTTTGGACTAAAAAGTGCAAACATGGTAAACAAGGTTATTTTCCACTCAAAAAGACAACCTCTGACACAGGTTTAGTAGCATACATCTGATCAAATGAGGTTTTAACTGCAAAGAGTCATTTATGAAGCAATTCTCACTAAAACAACTGAACTGAAGTCAAAGCGTTCTTTTCAGACTGAAACTTTTGGAAACATGTTCAAAAATGCTATTGTCACTCATACAATGACAAAAATAGTAACTGGTCACACAAGTTTTCAGTACATAACATGTAAAAGTTTCATTTTTGAATTGTTTGACTTCATTTCAGCTATTTAAGAAAATGCTGTAAACACTTGATTTGATATCAGCATACATCTCAAAAAACATGAGGTTTTAACTACAAAGAGTCGTTTTAGAAGCAATTCTCACTAAAACAACTGAATTGAAGTCAAAGCGTTCTTTTCAGACTGAAACTTTTTGAAAACGTTCAAAAATTCTGTCACTCACACAATGACAAAAATAGTAACTGGTCACACAAGTTTTCAGTACATAACATGTAAAAGTTTCATTATTGAATTGTTTACAGCATTTTCTTAAATAGCTGAAGTGAAGTCAATCACTTGATATCAGAGTGCTAGCAGTCCAAAATTTAACAAATATCAACTTGTCTTTTAAAATGAAACTGCTCTGTAACACTTCTTTCAATTAAAATGTAAAACAAGTGACTCCTCAAATAGAAACAGTCGGTTTAGACGCATTTGTGACTGAAAAAGCTGAAAGTGTTGATTTCAGGTTGAAAGGTGCAAACGTGTTCAACAAGAATCTGATCCGTAAACACTTCTTTCCATCATAAGGTGAATGAAATGACTCCTTAGCTGGGAAAAAAGTCCTTTTAGATGTGTTTTGACTGGAATTGTTAACATGAAGTAAAATGTTGATTTTGGACTAAAAAGTGCAAACATGGTAAACAAGGTTATTTTCCACTCAAAAAGACAACCTCTGACACAGGTTTAGTAGCATACATCTGATCAAATGAGGTTTTAACTGCAAAGAGTCGTTTATGAAGCAATTCTCACTAAAACAACTGAACTGAAGTCAAAGCGTTCTTTTCAGACTGAAACTTTTGGAAACATGTTCAAAAATGCTATTGTCACTCATACAATGACAAAAATAGTAACTGGTCACACAAGTTTTCAGTACATAACATGTAAAAGTTTCATTTTTGAATTGTTTACAGCATTTTCTTAAATAGCTGAATTGAAAGTCAATCACTTGATTTGATATCAACATACATCTCAAAACACATGAGGTTTTAACTACAAAGAGTCGTTTTAGAAGAAATTCTCACTAAAACAACTGAATTGAAGTCAAAGCGTTCTTTTCAGACTGAAACTTTTTGAAAACATGTTCAAAAATGCTGTCACTCACACAATGACAAAAATAGTAACTGGTCACACAAGTTTTCAGTACATAACATGTAAAAGTTTCATTTTTGAATTGTTTACAGCATTTTCTTAAATGGCTGAAATGTAAAGTCAGTCACTTGATATCAGAGTGCTAGCAGTCCAAAATTGAACAAATATCAACTTGTCTTTTAAAATGAAACTGATCTGTAACACTTCTTTCAATCATAACGTAAAACAAGTGACTCCTCAAATAAAAACAGTCGGTTTAGACGCATTTGTGACTGAAAAAGCTGAAAGTGTTGATTTCAGGTTGAAAGGTGCAAACGTGTTCAACAAGAATCTGATCCGTAAACACTTCTTTCCATCATAAGGTGAATGAAATGACTCCTTAGCTGGGAAAAAAGTCCTTTTAGATGTGTTTTGACTGGAATTGTTAACATGAAGTAAAATGTTGATTTTGGACTAAAAAGTGCAAACATGGTAAACAAGGTTATTTTCCACTCAAAAAGACAACCTCTGACACAGGTTTAGTAGCATACATCTGATCAAATGAGGTTTTAACTGCAAAGAGTCGTTTATGAAGCAATTCTCACTAAAACAACTGAACTGAAGTCAAAGCGTTCTTTTCAGACTGAAACTTTTGGAAACATGTTCAAAAATGCTATTGTCACTCATACAATGACAAAAATAGTAACTGGTCACACAAGTTTTCAGTACATAACATGTAAAAGTTTCATTTTTGAATTGTTTACAGCATTTTCTTAAATAGCTGAAGTGAAGTCAATCACTTGATTTGATATCAGCATACATCTCAAAAAACATGAGGTTTTAACTACAAAGAGTCGTTTTAGAAGCAATTCTCACTAAAACAACTGAATTGAAGTCAAAGCGTTCTTTTCAGACTGAAACTTTTTGAAAACATGTTCAAAAATTCTGTCACTCACACAATGACAAAAATAGTAACTGGTCACACAAGTTTTCAGTACATAACATGTAAAAGTTTCATTTTTGAATTGTTTACAGCATTTTCTTAAATGGCTGAAGTGTAAAGTCAGTCACTTGATATCAGAGTGCTAGCAGTCCAAAATTGAACAAATATCAACTTGTCTTTTAAAATGAAACTGATCTGTAACACTTCTTTCAATCATAACGTAAAACAAGTGACTCCTCAAATAAAAACAGTCGGTTTAGACGCATTTGTGACTGAAAAAGCTGAAAGTGTTGATTTCAGGTTGAAAGGTGCAAACGTGTTCAAAAAGAACCTGATCCGTAAACACTTCTTTCCATCATATGGTGAATGAAATGACTCCTTAGCTGGGAAAAAAACCTTTAGATATGTTTTGACTGGAATTGGTAACATGAAGTAAAATGTTGATTTCGGACTAAAAAGTGCAAACATGGTCAACAAGGTTATTTTCCACTCAAAAAGACAACCTCTGACACAGGTTTAGTAGCATACATCTCATCAAATGAGGTTTTAACTGCAAAGAGTCGTTTTAGAAGAAATTCTCACTAAAACAACTGAATTGAAGTCAAAGCGTTCTTTTCAGACTGAAACTTTTTGAAAACATGTTCAAAAATTCTGTCACTCACACAATTACAAAAATAGTAACTGGTCACACAAGTTTTCAGTACATAACATGTAAAACTTTCATTTACAGCATTTTCTTAAATAGCTGAAGTGAAGTCAATCACTTGATTTGATCAGCATACATCTCAAAAAACATGAGGTTTTAACTACAAAGAGTCGTTTTAGAAGCAATTCTCACTAAAACAACTGAATTGAAGTCAAAGCGTTCTTTTCAAACTGAAACTTTTGGAAACATGTTCAAAAATGCTATTGTCACTCACACAATGACAAAAATAGTAACTGGTCACAGAAGTTTTCAGTACATTACATGTAAAAGTTTCATTTTTGAATTGTTTACAGCATTTTCTTAAATAGCTGAAATGAAGTCAATCACTTGATATCAGAGTGATAGCAGTCCAAAATTGAACAAATATCAACTTGTCTTTTAAAATGAAAATGCTCTGTAACACTTCTTTCAATTAAAATGTAAAACAAGTGACTCCTCAAATAGAAACAGTCGATTTGACGCATTTGTGACTGAAAAAGCTGAAAGTGTTGATTTCAGGTTGAAAGGTGCAAACGTGTTCAACAAGAACCTGATCCGTAAACACTTCTTTCCATCATATGGTGAATGAAATGACTCCTTAGCTGGGAAAAAAACCTTTTAGATATGTTTTGACTGGAATTGGTAACATGAAGTAAAATGTTGATTTCGGACTAAAAAGTGCAAACATGGTCAACAAGGTTATTTTCCACTCAAAAAGACAACCTCTGACACAGGTTTAGTAGCATACATCTGATCAAATGAGGTTTTAACTGCAAAGAGTCGTTTTAGAAGCAATTCTCACTAAAACAACTGAACTGAAGTCAAAGCGTTCTTTTCAGACTGAAACTTTTGGAAACATGTTCAAAAATGCTATTGTCACTCATACAATGACAAAAATAGTAACTGGTCACACAAGTTTTCAGTACATAACATGTAAAAGTTTCATTTTTGAATTGTTTAAAGCATTTTCTTAAATAGCTGAAGTGAAGTCAATCACTTGATTTGATATCAGCATACATCTCAAAAAACATGAGGTTTTAACTACAAAGAGTCGTTTTAGAAGCAATTCTCACTAAAACAACTGAATTGAAGTCAAAGCGTTCTTTTCAGACTGAAACTTTTTGAAAACATGTTCAAAAATTCTGTCACTCACACAATGACAAAAATAGTAACTGGTCACACAAGTTTTCAGTACATAACATGTAAAAGTTTCATTATTGAATTGTTTACAGCATTTTCTTAAATGGCTGAAATGACGTCAATCACTTGATATCAGAGTGATAGCAGTCCAAAATTGAACAAATATCAACTTGTCTTTTAAAATGAAACTGATCTGTAACACTTCTTTCAATCATAATGTAAAACAAGTGACTCCTTAAATAGAAACAGTCGGTTTAGACGCATTTGTGACTGAAAAAGCTGAAAGTGTTGATTTCAGGTTGAAGTGTGCAAACGTGTTCAACAAGAATCTGATCCGTAAACACTTCTTTCCATCATAAGGTGAATGAAATGACTCCTTAGCTGGGAAAAAGTCCTTTTAGATGTGTTTTGACTGGAATTGTTAACATGAAGTAAAATGTTGATTTCGGACTAAAAAGTGCAAACATGGTCAACAAGGTTATTTTCCACTCAAAAAGACAACCTCTGACACAAGTTTAGTAGCATACATCTCAACACGTGAGGTTTTAACTGCAAAGAGTCGTTTTAGAAGCAATTCTCACTAAAACAACTGAACTGAAGTCAAAGCGTTCTTTTCAGACTGAAACTTTTGGAAACATGTTCAAAAATGCTATTGTCACTCATACAATGACAAAAATAGTAACTGGTCACACAAGTTTTCAGTACATAACATGTAAAAGTTTCATTTTTGAATTGTTTACAGCATTTTCTTAAATAGCTGAAGTGAAGTCAATCACTTGATTTGATATCAGCATACATCTCAAAAAACATGAGGTTTTAACTACAAAGAGTCGTTTTAGAAGCAATTCTCACTAAAACAACTGAATTGAAGTCAAAGCGTTCTTTTCAGACTGAAACTTTTTGAAAACATGTTCAAAAATTCTGTCACTCACACAATGACAAAAATAGTAACTGGTCACAAAAGTTTTCAGTACATAACATGTAAAAGTTTCATTTTTGAATTGTTTACAGCATTTTCTTAAATGGCTGAAATGTAAAGTCAGTCACTTGATATCAGAGTGCTAGCAGTCCAAAATTGAACAAATATAAACTTGTCTTTTAAAATGAAACTGATCTGTAACACTTCTTTCAATTAAAATGTAAAACAAGTGACTCCTCAAATAGAAACAGTCGATTTGACGCATTTGTGACTGAAAAAGCTGAAAGTGTTGATTTCAGGTTGAAAGGTGCAAACGTGTTCAACAAGAACCTGATCCGTAAACACTTCTTTCCATCATATGGTGAATGAAATGACTCCTTAGCTGGGAAAAAAACCTTTTAGATATGTTTTGACTGGAATTGGTAACATGAAGTAAAATGTTGATTTCGGACTAAAAAGTGCAAACATGGTCAACAAGGTTATTTTCCACTCAAAAAGACAACCTCTGACACAGGTTTAGTAGCATACATCTGATCAAATGAGGTTTTAACTGCAAAGAGTCGTTTTAGAAGCAATTCTCACTAAAACAACTGAACTGAAGTCAAAGCGTTCTTTTCAGACTGAAACTTTTGGAAACATGTTCAAAAATGCTATTGTCACTCATACAATGACAAAAATAGTAACTGGTCACACAAGTTTTCAGTACATAACATGTAAAAGTTTCATTATTGAATTGTTTACAGCATTTTCTTAAATGGCTGAAATGACGTCAATCACTTGATATCAGAGTGATAGCAGTCCAAAATTGAACAAATATCAACTTGTCTTTTAAAATGAAACTGATCTGTAACACTTCTTTCAATTAAAATGTAAAACAAGTGACTCCTCAAATAGAAACAGTCGATTTGACGCATTTGTGACTGAAAAAGCTGAAAGTGTTGATTTCAGGTTGAAAGGTGCAAACGTGTTCAACAAGAACCTGATCCGTAAACACTTCTTTCCATCATATGGTGAATGAAATGACTCCTTAGCTGGGAAAAAAACCTTTTAGATATGTTTTGACTGGAATTGGTAACATGAAGTAAAATGTTGATTTCGGACTAAAAAGTGCAAACATGGTCAACAAGGTTATTTTCCACTCAAAAAGACAACCTCTGACACAGGTTTAGTAGCATACATCTGATCAAATGAGGTTTTAACTGCAAAGAGTCGTTTTAGAAGCAATTCTCACTAAAACAACTGAACTGAAGTCAAAGCGTTCTTTTCAGACTGAAACTTTTGGAAACATGTTCAAAAATGCTATTGTCACTCATACAATGACAAAAATAGTAACTGGTCACACAAGTTTTCAGTACATAACATGTAAAAGTTTCATTTTTGAATTGTTTACAGCATTTTCTTAAATAGCTGAAGTGAAGTCAATCACTTGATATCAGAGTGCTAGCAGTCCAAAATTTAACAAATATCAACTTGTCTTTTAAAATGAAACTGCTCTGTAACACTTCTTTCAATTAAAATGTAAAACAAGTGACTCCTCAAATAGAAACAGTCGATTTGACGCATTTGTGACTGAAAAAGCTGAAAGTGTTGATTTCAGGTTGAAAGGTGCAAACGTGTTCAAAAAGAACCTGATCCGTAAACACTTCTTTCCATCATATGGTGAATGAAATGACTCCTTAGCTGGGAAAAAAACCTTTTAGATATGTTTTGACTGGAATTGGTAACATGAAGTAAAATGTTGATTTCGGACTAAAAAGTGCAAACATGGTCAACAAGGTTATTTTCCACTCAAAAAGACAACCTCTGACACAGGTTTAGTAGCATACATCTCATCAAATGAGGTTTTAACTGCAAAGAGTCGTTTTAGAAGAAATTCTCACTAAAACAACTGAATTGAAGTCAAAGCGTTCTTTTCAGACTGAAACTTTTTGAAAACATGTTCAAAAATTCTGTCACTCACACAATGACAAAAATAGTAACTGGTCACACAAGTTTTCAGTACATAACATGTAAAAGTTTCATTATTGAATTGTTTACAGCATTTTCTTAAATGGCTGAAATGACGTCAATCACTTGATATCAGAGTGATAGCAGTCCAAAATTGAACAAATATCAACTTGTCTTTTAAAATGAAACTGATCTGTAACACTTCTTTCAATTAAAATGTAAAACAAGTGACTCCTCAAATAGAAACAGTCGATTTGACGCATTTGTGACTGAAAAAGCTGAAAGTGTTGATTTCAGGTTGAAAGGTGCAAACGTGTTCAACAAGAACCTGATCCGTAAACACTTCTTTCCATCATATGGTGAATGAAATGACTCCTTAGCTGGGAAAAAGTCCTTTTAGATATGTTTTGACTGGAATTGGTAACATGAAGTAAAATGTTGATTTCGGACTAAAAAGTGCAAACATGGTCAACAAGGTTATTTTCCACTCAAAAAGACAACCTCTGACACAGGTTTAGTAGCATACATCTGATCAAATGAGGTTTTAACTGCAAAGAGTCGTTTTAGAAGCAATTCTCACTAAAACAACTGAACTGAAGTCAAAGCGTTCTTTTCAGACTGAAACTTTTGGAAACATGTTCAAAAATGCTATTGTCACTCATACAATGACAAAAATAGTAACTGGTCACACAAGTTTTCAGTACATAACATGTAAAAGTTTCATTTTTGAATTGTTTACAGCATTTTCTTAAATAGCTGAAGTGAAGTCAATCACTTGATATCAGAGTGCTAGCAGTCCAAAATTTAACAAATATCAACTTGTCTTTTAAAATGAAACTGCTCTGTAACACTTCTTTCAATTAAAATGTAAAACAAGTGACTCCTCAAATAGAAACAGTCGATTTGACGCATTTGTGACTGAAAAAGCTGAAAGTGTTGATTTCAGGTTGAAAGGTGCAAACGTGTTCAAAAAGAACCTGATCCGTAAACACTTCTTTCCATCATATGGTGAATGAAATGACTCCTTAGCTGGGAAAAAAACCTTTTAGATATGTTTTGACTGGAATTGGTAACATGAAGTAAAATGTTGATTTCGGACTAAAAAGTGCAAACATGGTCAACAAGGTTATTTTCCACTCAAAAAGACAACCTCTGACACAGGTTTAGTAGCATACATCTCATCAAATGAGGTTTTAACTGCAAAGAGTCGTTTTAGAAGAAATTCTCACTAAAAAAACTGAATTGAAGTCAAAGCGTTCTTTTCAGACTGAAACTTTTTGAAAACATGTTCAAAAATTCTGTCACTCACACAATGACAAAAATAGTAACTGGTCACACAAGTTTTCAGTACATAACATGTAAAAGTTTCATTTTTGAATTGTTTACAGCATTTTCTTAAATGGCTGAAGTGAAGTCAATCACTTGATATCAGAGTGCTAGCAGTCCAAAATTTAACAAATATCAACTTGTCTTTTAAAATGAAACTGCTCTGTAACACTTCTTTCAATTAAAATGTAAAACAAGTGACTCCTCAAATAGAAACAGTCGGTTTAGACGCATTTGTGACTGAAAAAGCTGAAAGTGTTGATTTCAGGTTGAAAGGTGCAAACGTGTTCAACAAGAATCTGATCCGTAAACACTTCTTTCCATCATACGGTGAATGAAATGACTCCTTAGCTGGGAAAAAGTCCTTTTAGACATGTTACCAATTCCCGTCAAAACATGAGGTAAAATGTTGATTTCGGACTAAAAAGTGCAAACATGGTCAACAAGGTTATTTTCCACTCAAAAAGACAACCTCTGACACAAGTTTAGTAGCATACATCTCAACACGTGAGGTTTTAACTGCAAAGAGTCGTTTTAGAAGAAATTCTCACTAAAACAACTGAATTGAAGTCAAAGCGTTCTTTTCAGACTGAAACTTTTGGAAACATGTTCAAAAATGCTATTGTCACTCACACAATGACAAAAATAGTAACTGGTCACACAAGTTTTCAGTACATAACATGTAAAAGTTTCATTTTTGAATTGTTTACAGCATTTTCTTAAATAGCTGAAGTGAAGTCAATCACTTGATATCAGAGTGATAGCAGTCCAAAATTGAACAAATATCAACTTGTCTTTTAAAATGAAACTGCTCTGTAACACTTCTTTCAATTAAAATGTAAAACAAGTGACTCCTCAAATAGAAACAGTCGATTTGACACATTTGTGACTGAAAAAGCTGAAAGTGTTGATTTCAGGTTGAAAGGTGCAAACGTGTTCAACAAGAATCTGATCCGTAAACACTTCTTTCCATCATACGGTGAATGAAATGACTCCTTAGCTGGGAAAAAGTCTTTTTAGATATGTTTTGACGGGAATTGGTAACATGAAGTAAAATGTTGATTTCGGACTAAAAAGTGCAAACATGGTCAACAAGGTTATTTTCCACTCAAAAAGACAACCTCTGACACAGGTTTAGTAGCATACATCTCATCAAATGAGGTTTTAACTGCAAAGAGTCGTTTTAGAAGAAATTCTCACTAAAACAACTGAATTGAAGTCAAAGCTTTCTTTTCAGACTGAAACTTTTTGAAAACGTTCAAAAATTCTGTCACTCACACAATGACAAAAATAGTAACTGGTCACACAAGTTTTCAGTACATAACATGTAAAAGTTTCATTTTTGAATTGTTTACAGCATTTTCTTAAATAGCTGAATTGAAAGTCAATCACTTGATTTGATATCAACATACATCTCAAAACACATGAGGTTTTAACTACAAAGAGTCGTTTTAGAAGAAATTCTCACCAAAACAACTGAATTGAAGTCAAAGCGTTCTTTTCAGACTGAAACTTTTTGAAAACATGTTCAAAAATGCTGTCACTCACACAATGACAAAAATAGTAACTGGTCACACAAGTTTTCAGTACATTACATGTAAAAGTTTCATTATTGAATTGTTTACAGCATTTTCTTAAATGGCTGAAATGACGTCAATCACTTGATATCAGAGTGATAGCAGTCCAAAATTGAACAAATATCAACTTGTCTTTTAAAATGAAACTGATCTGTAACACTTTCAATCATAATGTAAAACAAGTGACTCCTTAAATAGAAACAGTCGGTTTAGACGCATTTGTGACTGAAAAAGCTGAAAGTGTTGATTTCAGGTTGAAAGGTGCAAACATGTTCAACAAGAACCTGATCTGTAAACACCTCTTTCCTTCATAAGGTGAATTAAATGACTCCTTAGCTGGGAAAAAGTCCTTTTAGATGTGTTTTGACTCAATCGTTACCATGAAGTAAAATGTTGATTTCGGACTAAAAAGTGCAAACATGGTCAACAAGGTTATTTTCTACTCAAAAAGACAACCTCTGACACAGGTTTAGTAGCATACATCTCATCAAATGAGGTTTTAACTGCAAAGAGTCGTTTTAGAAGAAATTCTCACTAAAACAACTGAATTGAAGTCAAAGCGTTCTTTTCAAACTGAAACTTTTGGAAACATGTTCAAAAATGCTATTGTCACTCACACAATGACAAAAATAGTAACTGGTCACACAAGTTTTCAGTACATAACATGTAAAAGTTTCATTTTTGAATTGTTTACAGCATTTTCTTAAATGGCTGAAATGTAAAGTCAGTCACTTGATATCAGAGTGCTAGCAGTCCAAAATTGAACAAATATCAACTTGTCTTTTAAAATGAAACTGATCTGTAACACTTCTTTCAATCATAACGTAAAACAAGTGACTCCTCAAATAAAAACAGTCGGTTTAGACGCATTTGTGACTGAAAAAGCTGAAAGTGTTGATATCAGGTTGAAGTGTGCAAACGTGTTCAACAAGAATCTGATCCGTAAACACTTCTTTCCATCATAAGGTCAATGAAATGACTTCTTAGCTGGGAAAAAGTCCTTTTAGATGTGTTTTGACTGGAATTGGTAACATGAAGTAAAATGTTGATTTTGGACTAAAAAGTGCAAACATGGTAAACAAGGTTATTTTCCACTCAAAAAGACAACCTCTGACACAGGTTTAGTAGCATACATCTGATCAAATGAGGTTTTAACTGCAAAGAGTCGTTTTAGAAGCAATTCTCACTAAAACAACTGAACTGAAGTCAAAGCGTTCTTTTCAGACTGAAACTTTTGGAAACATGTTCAAAAATGCTATTGTCACTCATACAATGACAAAAATAGTAACTGGTCACACAAGTTTTCAGTACATATCTTAACATGTAAAAGTTTCATTTTTGAATTGTTTACAGCATTTTCTTAAATAGCTGAATTGAAAGTCAATCACTTGATTTGATATCAACATACATCTCAAAACACATGAGGTTTTAACTACAAAGAGTCGTTTTAGAAGAAATTCTCACTAAAACAACTGAATTGAAGTCAAAGCGTTCTTTTCATACTGAAACTTTTGGAAACATGTTAAAAAATGCTGTCACTCACACAATGACAAAAATAGTAACTGGTCACACAAGTTTTCAGTACATAACATGTAAAAGTTTCATTTTTGAATTGTGTACAGCATTTTCTTAAATAGCTGAAATGAAGTCAATCACTTGATATCAGAGTGATAGCAGTCCAAAATTGAACAAATATCAACTTGTCTTTTAAAATGAAACTGATCTGTAACACTTCTTTCAATCATAACGTAAAACAAGTGACTCCTCAAATAGAAACAGTCGGTTTAGACGCATTTGTGACTGAAAAAGCTGAAAGTGTTGATTTCAGGTTGAAGTGTGCAAACGTGTTCAACAAGAACCTGATCCGTAAACACCTCTTTCCTTCATAAGGTGAATTAAATGACTCCTTAGCTGGGAAAAAGTCCTTTTAGATGTGTTTTGACTGGAATCGTTAACATGAAGTAAAATGTTGATTTCGGACTAAAAAGTGCAAACATGGTCAACAAGGTTATTTTCCACTCAAAAAGACAACCTCTGACACAGGTTTAGTAGCATACATCAACACGTGAGGTTTTAACTGCAAAGAGTCGTTTTAGAAGCAATTCTCACTAAAACAACTGAATTGAAGTCAAAGCGTTCTTTTCAGACGGAAACCATTGGAAACATGTTCAGCAGTGCTATTGTCACTCACAATGACAAAAATAGTAACTGGTCACACAAGTTTTCAGTACATATCTTAACATGTAAAAGTTTCATTTTTGAATTGTTTACAGCATTTTCTTAAATAGCTGAAATGAAGTCAATCACTTGGGAATGAAGTCAATCACTTGGGAATGAAGTCAGTCACTTGATTTGATATCAGCATACATCTCAAGACACATGAGGTTTTAACTACAAAGAGTCGTTTTAGAAGCAATTCTCACTAAAACAACTGAACTGAAGTCAAAGCGTTCTTTTCAGACTGAAACTTTTGGAAACATGTTCAAAAATGCTATTGTCACTCACACATTGACAAAAATAATAACTGGTCACACAAGTTTTCAGTACATATCTTAACATGTAAAAGTTTCATTTTTGAATTGTTTACAGCATTTTCTTAAATAGCTGAATTGAAAGTCAATCACTTGATTTGATATCAGCATACATCTCAAAACACTTCTCTATCAACATCCTCAAAGCAATTACTGCATCTGTAGTACTTTTTTGGCATGAAACCATACTGCTGCTCACAAATGTTCACTTCTGCCCTTAGTCTAGCTTCCACTACTCTCTCCCATAACTTCATTGTATGGCTCATCAGCTTTATTCCTCTTGTTTAAAAGAAAAAAAAAGACACTTACGACAGCATGTGTAGCAGTCAACTCCTAGCCAGAAAGGAAGCATAGTGACACCTTATACCAATTTCTGGCTGATTGGTAGGAGGAGCTGACTGCTACCCCACTCTGGTGGCCCAGGAGGGACATTTTGTACCGGTCACACAAAAATGCTCTCCGTAAGTAAATGTGAAAATTCAGTGATTTTGAGTAAAATTAACCTAAAATTGTTGATGTTAAAAGGAAAATAACTTTATAATACACATCACTGGATAAATAAACCATTAATTTCTTTCATTTTTCATTTTTCTTTCATGATAGCATGTGAAGCCGTGCCCAGCCAATCATGGCGCCCAACCAATCACGGCGCATCTGTCAGGAGGAATCACGTGAACAATATGGAGTAAGGCATCGGGCAGCGAGGCTTTTTGTTGCCGTTACGCCTTTCATGCACACGACAATGCAGATATCCGGCACGAAAACACTGGCCAAAGTGAAGTTCTTTGAAAACGCCGGGTCTGCATTGTCGTGTGGACGCTGTAACCGAAACTTTTTTATCCGGGGGGCGTTTCCCTGCGACGAAAGCCACTGTGGCGTTAGTGTGTGTGACCCGTGTCTACATGTACACACAGAACGGACGGAGTTTAAACCAGCAATTTTCTGAAGTATAGTAGCTCCATTGACCTGCTCTCAGTCATGCTTATAAACGTGTCAATCAACGCACTTATGTGGCTACATGTTGTCATGGCCCGATTCAGGTAGTGGTTCGGTTTGTGCCGCGAGTTTTGACAGTGATAAAAGGTGGGTGTTTTCTAAAGCAGGGGAAATATTGTCAAAAAACAAACAAACACCTTTGACCTGCCACAGTGGACAAAAATGTTTTTAAATAAATATCACTGGGTATAACTTAACGTTACAAAAGCACAATCATTGTCCATACCCCAAACCCAACCACCCTCCCCTCAGTGTGCATGTTTACTGTATTTTCATTTTCTTTATGTCTAAATGATCGTGTGTGTGTGTGTGTGTGTGTGTGTGTGTGTGTGTGTGTGTGTGTGTGTGTGTGTGTGTACTGATTTGTTTATTTGATTTTGGATTTTTTTTTACACGCACACACATACACAGTGTCACTAAAATATACATTTTTTGCATACTTCCCTATTTTGCTGACAGTTTTATTCACAGGCTTTCTGCAAAATGCCACACACTTCAAACTCACGCCAACTGATATTTTAACATCCACTATATGTCGTACTAGAGCAAATGAAGCCTCATGATGCTTCAAACCGCAGTTAACCGATTGGGATGAAATGCTTCATGGTGCTTCATCTGCCCATCCCATACATGGACTTCACACTTAACATAATTTTAGGGTGTCATAACTGTTCCAACAATTTTCATGTTTTTGAGCAGAAACTCTAAACAGCAGGAACAACACAGAAAACAACTTCTAAGTGACACTAGCTGGCTAGCACAAACAGTCTGTTCAGCTCTGGTTTCCGTTTGGAATGGGACAATTGATGTAGTATCCAAAATGCTCCTCTGTATCTGACAAAAAAGGTCTTTACATGCAGACTATACGCAGTTCTGTTTATGTAGTCAGCTAACAGAACTATCACTTCTCTAAAATATATTTTCCAGTTGCTCTTTTGGCAGGTGCCTTTCCCTTTAACCTAGCTCCGTTCCCAATCTCACAATTAGTTAGCTTTCGTTCTCCAGTTAGCCTACTAACATTTATCTTCGGCTTCGCAATGCCAGGCAACGCAATTCATGATTTGCCAACCCAAAGTCGTTACGTCACCACGTTGAGTTTTGACTACGTTGGATGGGCTTGGTTTATAATACCAATACATTTGTTTTCATATGTTTGGTATGAAGTCTGATATTATTGTTTTAACACGGAATTTCCACGGGTTCCTGCTAGTCATATTCTAAAATATCTGCATACGTTCACACCAGGGTTTTCTTGTGTGCCTGAGGAACATATCTGTTTTTACATCCCGTGAAGCGGTGATGTATTGAAATTGTCAGTGTTTGTGTGTTTGTCCGTCTGTCCACCAAATATCTTCACAACCGTTCCAGATAGAAATATGAAACAAAAAGAACATTACTTGGGCGGGAAAGGGGATGAAAAAGAGATGATGATATCTCAGGAACCTGATAAAATAGAAAGACGAAACAAAAGGTGTTATATTCAGGGAGGCAGGGGGATACAAATTAGATCATAACCTTGACCTTGAAAAACTAGGTCAAGGTCAAATTTTCACTTTTATACCTTTTTAGGTACACATCTCAGAAACCTGATGAAATATAATCACAAAACAAAAAAGCAACATTTTCAGGAAGCCAGAGGCACAAAAATGTGATGATGTCGGGGGGACTGCTTTGTTAGTTTTGTGTTGGTGCACTTGGTCACTATTTTCTAAAGGCATTGTCTGTCACCACATATCTTTTGCAGAATTGCTGGAGTACTGACATGGGAGAATACGACATGGATGGTCTACCAGCTCCTCACAAGAACAGAATATAGAAAAATAACCCTGTCACCTTTTCACCTATGGGAAATCCAATAAATAGTTACTGAGTTATCGGACAAAAGTGGTGCTAAAATACAGACACAACGTGTTATGAAAAAAAGAAAAATAATACCTTTCCACTCTAAACCACACCCTTCAAATTTTCGGACTGGTTTCATCAGAGAGTGGTCATTGGAGCTCAGTTGGATAAAGTAGAGACGAATAAAACCAGTAAGTGTGACCAGAACTAGGAAACTGAGACTTATCACACAATCTGGCTCACATGTTAGATTCACAATCACAACCAAACAATTTCAACACAGTGAAAGAATTTCCTCAAGAAAGGGAGCCAAAAGATGCATTTTCATCTGTGACGCTGTTTGTTTTTTCTGTGCTGCAGACGTCATATAACAGCCCACCGTCATCAGCTCTCCTAAATGTCCCGGACGTTGGTTTTGCGTGCGCGTTCACGACCTATAGACCAATGTCAGTCGCCGCGTTCTCTCTGACGTCACCGCTCTCTGATCATCCGAAATCCCTGATAACACGATGCGCGTTCCCGCACGACTCTGAATGGGGGCTCAGTCCAGTCAGTTCTGACAGCGAGTTCGGTTTCACGGTTGGTACCGCTCATCCGGTCCGGTCAGCTGCACCTGCCCCGCTCCTCCGGCACTGCTCCAGCTCCCTGAGGTCGTCAAGCAGCGCTCTGACAGTCCGGTTAGTGTCGACTACTGACTTTTCCCTTCTCAGCCCGGCAACTTAGTCTTCCGACGGGAGAAGCTATCTCTGTCTGTCCAGGAATGAGAAGTGATGGCCTGCTCTACAGCAGAGGAGAAAACCTTCCGACGGTTCCTGGAGCTCTTTCTCCGGGAGATGAGAGTGCCTCTGCAGGAGAGCGACCCGGTGCCGATGCGCCCCTTGTCGGACCTGGTGACTGAGGACGAGGTGGAGGGGGAATGCCTCGACCTGTGCCTCCAGCACCTCTACAAATAGTTAAGTTTCCACTTTTTTTGCGTTGTCATGTAATTTCTTGAGTGCTTTATGACGTATATGAAATGTATTTGCCCTTAGTGGACAGACGACCTTCATGTGTTATGTGTCATTGAACTGTTTGAAGACATGTGGAGGTGCTACGACCCCGACAGGCTCCTGAGTCAGACGGGATGCTCGCTGCCTTTTGTCACGCTTGGGTGTGTCCAACACCAACTTTAGACAGCTGTCTTCAGTCAAACATGTCAAACTGAATATACACGCCGACACCGCCTCCACGGTGCTCTGTTATACTGATGATTTATAAGTCTGTCTTCTGTGTGGTGCCACAGTGACCGCAGTGGGAAGTGGGGCTGGAGGTACACAAAAGGTGAACCCCTGGATTTGCGTAACAGCACGACGTCATCATGGTGTAGGAGGGGGAGGAATCCATTGGCATCATTGCTGAGCGCGTCTGCGTAGGAGCTAAAAATAGCCTCACCGGCTATGTTATTATTCTCAACCGTTGGTCGCTGCTTTAAAACCCGACAGGCTCGAGTTCAGCTTTCTGGAAGCAGATAATGAAGTCACTGAAACCTACTAATGAATTATCGTCTATACAACCTTGATTTTACTGCAAAAGGTACCGAGACACTCTGATAGGCTGACCTTCATCATGTGTCTTTATGAAACGAAACAGTGGTTCTTAACCTTGTTGGAGGTACTGAACCCTGCCGGTTTCATGTGCTCAATCACCGAACCCTTCTTTATTAAAATGAATAAATAAATAAAAAAAATTTTTTTTAAATTTAAGACATAAGTTTTACTGGTGTATTTAATGAATCTTGCATTAATGTCACCTTTTTCAAGAACAAAACCAAGACTCACATGAAATGACCTAACTGCAAATCAGTGTGACTTCTGCTGTTGTTATTGAGAGACCAGTTCAGATATGCGTGTCTTCACCATGGCAAGTGCTACTCTTATGTCATTTTCACAGCAAAGTCTGTTTCTTTTGTTTTCCATGCAGCTTAAGGAAGTGTTCCTTTATTTTTGTCAGTGTCAGACTAGAGTTGCTCAACTTGACATTGCAAATCATGCAGAACACTGACTCCCATCACGTTCTGTTATACACTACATGTAAATTTACGTTATGCATATTCATCCAACCACTTTCTTTTTTTGCTCAACATAGATTAAAATATTAAGAAAGCAATCAGATGACATACCATCATGACAGGCATAAATCGACTACTGAGTGCACAAAATAGCACAGGTAGGCTAATCGATGTAGCCTGATCACCTGCAGCCAGTGATGGCTAAGGGGGGGGGTGTCATCACAAATTGACCATGTCAAACGTACACAGTGATTTGTGTATGTTCAGCAGAAACACCCAACACATCGTGTCAGGTGTTTTCTCTTGACGGCCGTCTCCGCCGAACCCCTGAGACCGACTCACCGAACCCCTAGGGTTCGATCGAACCCAGGTTAAGAACCACTGCCCTAGAACTTGTTGTGCCGTTACCAGCTTAATTATTATTCAAGAAAGTTATTCAAGGAAAACTCAGTTTCACTGACTAACATAAAACAAGCAAAAACAAGAAGTCTTTGCAAGACAAACTCTATACGGGTCGAGTGGAACAGAGAGCTCTGCTGGCTACCCTGGTTTTAAATCAACAATAGGAGAAGAGGCTGTGATGAGGAACGGGCTAGACGGATTCATGTAGGACACGGGAGGCAGATGGACGACTACCTGTGTTTTGCCATCAGGCCTTTCACTGCCAGACCCTTATTTTAACACAAAGGGGGGAGACGATGTAGTTCAGCAGCGATGGAGACCATGTGTTTGTGACAGGATGGATAACATGTAGAGCTGTCAGGTGTTGTCACCGAGTCTGATCACTCATGAAAGGTGTGGAGCAGAGTGCCTTTATTGAAGCACCAATCAGACTGACTTTGTCACAAAGCCCAGGCTTGATTGGTTGGTGAATACAAGGTCATTGAGCATTCAGCACTCAACATCTTGTACAGTTTACCCTCCTACCCCTTTTTAATGTACGCTGGCAGCATTCACACTGTCATTCTGTTTACTGTTGCTGAGGATGTGTATAGATTTATTTTGGTACATTCATTATTAATATTTATCTTTCTTTATGCAACATGACTGCTGGATTGCCTGAGGTCAAGGTGTTGGGATTAAATTTATCAGCATATTAAAAATGATACCTGTGTAGTTTGTCTTTCAGGGAATGTGGTGAGAAGATTAATGAATGAATGACAGAATGAATGAATCATTGATCAGTCAAACAAATAATCAATCAATTAATCATCAGGCCAGACTGTGTGTTCAGAAAGCAGCTGGAAATTTACTCTCTCTATTCCAGTCGATAGAGTCAATAGCTTTTTTCTCAAGTGATAACCCACTTGGCTTACCAGTCAAAACAAGACGAGTGTGTCCTTTACGTGTTTTTTATTTGTAACATTTTTGCTCAGACAGGCAGATCTTTGTGTTTCAGACACCCCCAATCCATATGTAATCCATGATCTGTTTCTGCTTTCAAATAGGGCTGCTTTAAAAAAAAAACTGTCCATGAAATCTTTCATCTATTTTGCCTCCTTGAACCAGAAGATCCAGAGCCAGAACCACTCGCATAGGTCAAAGATCAAAGCTTTGATCTATGGTCTTACTCGCACTGGCCTTCTCCCTCGTCTTTCTATCTTATCCGGTACCTGAGTGTACAAAAGTTGAAATTTGACCATGACCAGTCAAGGTCAAGGTCATCGTCTCATTTTCATCCCCTTTGTCGTCCGAGTAATGTGCATCAGTTGCGAAGATATTTGGTGGACTAACGAACGGACAGACGGACGAACACACGGACACTGACAATTACAATACATCACCGCTTTGAAGCAGGATGTAATAAAATACGTCTTTTGAAATAGAGTTGGGTGAAATGGATGAAGTGATAGAGGGTTTTTAGATCATGGTTCTCCTTTTGCATTTAGCTGAAAACCAAAGGCCTCCCCAGCGGTGCTGTGGTGTTTGCCACTAGTTGATCCAGGATGTCTAATATGCTCACTAAAGAGGAGAACACCACACGAAAAAAACAATCTGTGGTGCGAACAGCAAATTTAATTCTCCACTTGTAGTATAAGCAGTACAAGCATAACAAGAAGATGTGTAGATAAACATCAAATGCTATCATTTGGTTAAAAGAAATGTCAGATGAACACAGATGTCATTTATGTTTCCTGTTTCCTCCAAAGCATCAGCAACCGTTCATGATAAGAATATGACTGACGTCATAGCTTAGGAGGTTAGGAAACCACAACAGGATGAGAATCTGGACCATGTCTTGGGCTTTATTGTTCAGAATACATGTGATGCCATTCTGGGCTGTTGACGGAGACATCTCACTCTGAGTTGACAAACACACTGACTGACACACACACACACACACACACACACACACACACACACACACACACACACACACACACACACACACACACACCAGCGCTCAAGATGGAAGAAGCTGCAGAATTTGTGTCCAGCACTCCCTCAGCTGATCTAAAATGTTTCAGTGTTGTCAGGTTTGAAGTGATGTAACGGATCAACAGGCCACCGTATGAGTCCAACCTGCAGACTCTTTAGCTGTTACCGGCACTCCCAGGAACACGGATCATGTATCAGCTCTCGTTCAGTGCTGACACTCCATCTAATGCATCATCGCTTATGCTCCCATTAACGTTTAACTCCTACCAGTTTAAGCTCTGTTCTCTGATGGACCACTCTGAAAGAACACAAGCACCAACATTGGATCTCAAACTGATGTATAATTGTATATCAGTTGCCATAGTAACAACTCAGGCGTCTTTGTCCACAGAGTAATAATGGGGTTTTGCAGTCAGTTTGAATCCAGCAGGAAGCAGGGTTGCCATGTTTTAGACTGGCAGCTTAACAGCAGGGCTTCAGCAACGCCACAGTCAGTGGAGCTGGAACATGAGGAGCTTCCTGGGTTATTTCCCAACAGAGTTTGGACATAAGGGAACAAAAACTCTGAGATTACTTAAGCAATCTGTAGCACTTTTTATACTGTGATCGCGATCCATTTAATGTACAGTATGTAGTTATTCTAATAGTTATTAAGTTCAGGCAATGGGACAGGGCCTTCGATATCATGAGGCAAATTTTTAAATGATTGCAGATGAATCTGTAACTTTTTGGTGCTAATTTCAAATCACATTTTTTTTAATGGCACATTTTGTTCTCTTTTTTATAAAATTTATCAAGGCCATATTTACACTCAACAAAAATATAAACGCAACACTTTTGTTTTTGCTCCCATTTTTCATGAGATGGACTTAAAGATCTATACCACGTGTAACCACACCAGCCCAGGACCTCCACATCCAGCAGGTTCACCTCCAAGATCGTCTGACACCCGCCACTCAGACAGCTGCTGAAACAATTGGTTTGCATAACCAAACAATTTCTGCACAAACTGTCAGAAACCATCTCAAGGAAGCTCAACTGCATGCTCGTCATCCTCATCAGGGTCTTAACCTGACTCCAGATCGTTGCCGTAACAGACTTGAGTGGGCAAATGCTCACATTCGACGGCGTCTGGCTGAACGTCGGTTTACATTGTTCAGGGCAGATGGCAGGCAGCGTGTGTGGCGTTGTGTGGTTGATTCGCAGATGTCAATGTTGTGGATCGAGTGGCCCATGTTGGTGGTGGGGTTATGGTATGGGCAAGCATCTGTTATGGACGAAGAACACAGGTGCATTTTATTGATAACATTTTGAATACACAGAGATACCGTGATGAGATCCTAAGGCCCATTGTTGTGTCATACATCCATGAACATCACCTCATGTTTCAGCAAGATAATGCACGGCCCATGTTGCAAGGATCTGTACACAATTCTTGGAAGCTGAAAATGTCCCAGTTCTTGCATGGCCAGCATACTCATGTCACCCATTGAGCATGTCTGGGATGTGCTTGACCGGCGTATACAACAGCGTGTACCAGTTCCCTCTAATATCCAGTAACTTCGCACAGCCATTGAAGAGGAGTGGACCAACATTCCACAGGCCACAATTGACAATCTGATAAACTCTATGCGAAGAAGATGTGTTGCACTGCATGAGGGAAATGGTGGTCACACCAGATACTGACTGGTTCTGAGTCCCCACACCCCCAATAGAGCAAAAAAAACCCTTCACATTTCAGGGTGGCCTGTTGTTGTGGGCAGTATAAGGTACACCTGTGCACTAAACATGTTTTCAGATCAGCATCTTGATGTGGCACACCTGTGAGGTGGGATGGATTATCTCAGCAAAGAAGAAGTGCTCACTATCACCCCTTTAGACAGATTTGTGAACAATGTTTGAGAGAAATGGTAATATTGTGTATCTGGAATGAATTATAGATCTTTAAGTCCATCTCTTGAAAAATGAGAGCAAAAACAAAAGTGTTCCGTTTATATTTTTGTTGAGTATAATTTAATCCCCTAGGACAGGCTTTCAGCTCTAGACATGTGCTGTGGCACATTTTTGTGACTTGGGTGTCACACATTCTCCTCTTGGTGGGCCTAATGCTTAACATTTGAAAGATGATGTTTCTTTACCCCAAGCAGTCACCACCCAGCCATCGGCACCCTGGAAGTTACTAGTTATGTTACTGCAATGTGTTCTTCTTTTCCTTTCGGCTTTTCCCTTCAGTGGTCGCAACACCGAATCAGTTGCCTCCATCTAACCCTGTCTTCTGCATACTGTTCTCTCACACAAACTACCTTCATGTCCTCTTTCATTACATCCATAAACCTCCTCTTTGGTCTTCCTCTAGGCCTCCTGCCTGGCAGTTCAAAACTCAGCATCCTTCTACCAATATATTTACTATCTATCCTCTGGACATGTCCAAACCATCTCAGTCTGGCCTCTCCAAAACCTCTAACACGTGCTTGTCCCTCTGATGTACTCATTCCTGATTCTATCCTTCCTGGTCACTCCCAAAGAGAACCTCAGCATCTTCATCTCTGCTACCTCCAGCTCTGTCTCCTGTCTTTTCCTCAGTGACACTGTGTCTAGACCAAACAACAACGCTGGTCTCACACCAATTTTGTACACTTTTCCTTTTCTTTTTAGCAGAAACCTTTCTATCACACATCACACATGACACTTTTCTCCACCCGTTCCATCCTGCCTGTACAAGATTCTTCACCTCTTTTCCACACTCTCCATTGCTCTGGACTGTTGACCCGAAGTACTTAAAATTCTCCACCTTCTTGATCGATCTCTTCTCCCTGCAACCTCACTCCTCCACTTGGTTCCCTCTCATTCACACACATGTACTCTGTCTTACTGCGGCCAACCTTCATTTCTCTCCTTTCCAGGACAAACCTCCACCTCTCTAGCTTCTCCTCCAGCTGTTCTCTGCTCTCACTACAGATCACAATGTCATCTGCACATCATAGTCCATGGAGATTCCTGTCTAACCTCGTCTGTCAGCCTGTCCATCACCATAGCGAACAAGAAGGGGCTCAGACCCGGTCCCTGATGCAGTCCCACCTCTACCTTGAACTCCTCTGTCACACCTACAGCACACCTCACTCCTGTCTTACAGTCCTCATAACATGTCTTGCAAGGCTCTAACATACTTCTCTGCCACTCCAGACTTCCTCATACAATACAACAGTTCCTCTATGGGCACCCCTCATAAGCTTTCTCCAGATCGACAAAACACAATGCAGCTCCGTCTGGCCTTCTCTGTACTTCTCTATCAACATCCTCAAAGCAAATACTGCATCTGTAGTACTCTTTTTTGGCATGAAACCATACTGCTGCTCACAAATGCTCACTTCTGCCCTTAGTCTAGCTACAACTCTTCTTTCCCATAACTTCATTGTGTGGCTCATCAGCTTTATTCTTCTGTAGTTGTCACAACTCTTCACATCTTCCTGGTTCTTAAAAATGGGCAACAACACACTTTTCCTCCATTCCTCAGGCATCTTTTCACTATCTAAGATCCTGTTGAACAACCCAGTCAGAAACTCTACTGCCACCTCACCTAGACACTTCCATACTTCCACAGGTATATCATCAGGACCGAATGCCTTTCCACTCTTCATCCGCTTTAATGCCCTCTTCACTTCATCCTAACTAATCTTTGCTACTTCCTGGTCCACAACAGCCACCTCTTCTAGTCTTTGTTCTCTCTCATTTTCCTCATTCATCAACTCTTCAAAGTACTCCTTCCATCTTCCCATCACACTACTGGCACCTCTCAATAGACTTCCATCCCTATCCGTAATCACCCTAACCTGCTGCATGTCCTTCCCATCTCTCTCTCTATCTTGCCAACCTGTATAGATAAGTCTCTCCCTCCTTACTGTCCAACCTAGCATGCAAGTCATCATAAGCCCCTTGTTTGGCCTTTGCTACCTCTACTTTCACCGTATGCTGCATCTCCCTGTACTCCTGTCTACTCTCCTCAGTCCTCTCAGTGTCCCACTTCTTCTTAGCTAACCTGTTTCTCTGTATGCACTCCTGTACCTCCTCATTCCACCACCAAGTCTCCTTATCTACTTTTCTTCCAGATCACACACCAAGTACTCTCCTACCTGTCTCCCTGATCACATTAGCCGTAGTTGTCTAGTCATCTGGAAGTACCTCCTGACCACCCAGAGCCTGTCTTAACTCCTTCCTAAAAGTCATGCAACACTCTTTCTTTTTTAGCTTCCACCATTTTGTCCTCTGCTCTGCATTTGCCCTCTTCATCTTCTTGAAGAAAGATTACTGCTTGTCTAGGGCACATTTCAATTGGTACCAAAACAGGATAGTGATTAAATATGCAGTCCAAATTAAGCACGGCAGTGATGTTGGTAGAGTTAGTGAGTTCTTGACATCAGATAGAGGCCAGACTTTGAATCCAGTCTGGTCTGTGTAGGGATGAAAACCTGCAGTGGCCTCAGGGGTTCACAACGGAGAACGTTCCTCCACAGACTAATCTGTAAGAGTGCGTATGTACTTGTGTGGTGGCCAGCACCCTACATGGGTGTCTACTATAGTTGAACCATGAGTGTAATGATAGTTGGAGGCAACAGTGATGGTGATTCATCTCAACGTGTCATTAGTTTGTCTCTGGGTTGAAGAGCTAATAATAGACAAGAAGAGTGATCCCCTCTGTGTGAGAGAGTGTGTTAATGGGGGGCGGTGGAACACTTGGTGTGCTAGAAGCAGTTTGTGTGTGTGTGTGTGTGTGTGTGTGTGTGTGTGTGTGTGTGTGTGTGTGTGAGTGTGTGAGTGTGTGTGTGTGTGTGTGTGTGTGTGTGTGTGAGTGTGTGTATGTATGTGCCTGCCCGCATGCATGTGTGTGTGATAAGATAATGCCAGTGAGGTTTTAATCCATTTTCCTTCAAGCAGTTGGGAGTCACATCCGAGAAGAAGAGGATGGAGTCGACTCCCCCTGAGTGCTGTGAGGTCTGTGTGGAGGATTTACTTCATGGCTTAAACAGAGATGCTGTTGAATAATAGAAACATAGACATGTGTTTTGATCCAGACACACTGTGTTGGTATGTACAACCTGTAAGAGGTTTTGTCCAGTCTGTCCTGTCAGCTGTGGAATGGAAATTAACATCAGATGATGATGGATAGAGGTTAGCACAACATGTAGTTAACATGTAGTTAACAGTAGTTCAGCTTTAATCGACCTCCAAGATGTCTCTATCAACAGCACGTACAACAAAGTGACACTGTGGCAAAATAAAGTAAAAGTCACAAAACTCAGCTTTATGAAATAAGTTTTAATTAAAAAATCTCTGTTGTCCGAAGCAGGAGAGACGAGTGGATGAAGTATTGCAGCAGGTGATATGTGATCTATCAGAAGGTCTCTGTTGCTTAGGTCCATCAGGCAGATTGAGACCGAAGGGCATCTGTCAACAGTAGCAGAGAGATTATACCCCCCCCCCCACTCGTGTAATCCAGACACTGGTGGTTGTGGTGGTTGATGATTCTGCTGAGCAGGAAATGATATGGTGATGTTGGTGAATATGTAAAGAATGGGGGTGGGCAGTGGAGGACATACAGTGCCTTGCAATAGTATTGGCCCCCCAAGAACTTTTTGACATTTTGCCACATTTCAGGCTTTAAACTTAAAGACAAAAAACTGAAAATATTTTTCAAGAATCAACATGTGAGACACAATCGTGAAGTGGAACCAAATTTATTCAACATTTTATATTTTGCTTACACATAAAAAACTGAAAAGTAGGATGTGCAAATGTGAGACCAAATGACACACAGGTGCACTCTGTTTGTCATTGTTAGTCATTTAGGTCAACATTGGATCATTCAGAAGTCATCAGGGAACTTCTGGAGTCGGTTAGTTGAGCTGAGAGAACAAGGAGCTAATATTTTTGCATGTCCTACTTTTCAGTTTTTTATATGTCAACACAATATAAAATGTTGAATAAATTTGGTTCCACTTCACGATTGTGTCTCACATGTTGTTGATTCTTGAAAAATATTTTAGTTTGTTATTTTACGTTTGAAGCCTGAAATGTGGCAAAATGTCATAAAGTTCTTGGGGGTGGCAATACGTTCGCAAGGCACTGTACATAGCAGAAGCATGAAAGAACGAGAAGTAGAGGGGAAATGCATTTAAAGGGCCAGCAGAAACACAATTGGCTAACAGAGAAGGTGTGTCATTGTTCTCATGGATAGATGTTACCAGCTGATGCAGAACTGATATCTCAAAGGACTATCATACCTTAATATCACACGACATTAAAAAAATTATGATAATGTTTAAAATAAAAGAATATAATCTTTTCCCCCTGACCTGCTGCCAGACATTCTGCATGTTAAAGGTCTTTAATTGTCCAGGTCTGATTGTCATCCTGTCTTGAACATTAAGCAGTGATAAATCAGCACAACATTGGTGTAGACTACAGTGCATCCTCATTCTTTGCGGAACCAAGAACTTCTGTGTCTCACGAAAGTCCGAGACTCATGGAACGGGGCGCACTTCCAGATGCCGTCAGCCAATAGAATGTGCGTACGGTATCACATGTTTACCAAAAATCCGCGATGAGGTGGAGTCACGAGCGGTGAGCCGCGAATGCGCAAGGGCGCAATGTATTTTAGGTGTTGATGATGAGAGATTGTCCATGCCCTTGTTCCAGTTATGCTACAGGTCAGTACACGAATGCATCTGCAGTGGAAGACCGGGGTGTTAGGTTTTTTTTTCAAATTTATTTTATTTTACTATTACTATTCTGATCCCCGAAGGGAAATTAAGAGCTCACTCTAGTTAGTGAAACACTTCAATCGCATGCATACATGTTAGTGTGCATAGGCCCCTGTAGCACACACACACACACACACACACACACACACACACACACACACACACACACACACACACACACACACACACACACACACACACACACACACAGGGGGGCCTGTAGGCATCCAGGGGAGGTAGAGTGGCGGGCAACTCCTTCACAGTGCGCCCCAAATGAGCAACTTGTAAAGGGGGATGGCATCTTGCTCAAGGGTGCCTTGGCAGTGTTCCAGAGGTGAGCTGACACCTCCCACTGTCAGCTCACCTATGGGTTTTTCTTTGGGGGGGCGGGAGCGGGAATCGAACCGCCAATTTTAGGAACATTGGATGACCAGCTCTACCGCCCGCTCTACCACTGAGCCACTGCCACCCCTTCAAACATTGACCAAAATTATTGCCACATCCAAACTTCCTCAAGAACATCAATGAGAAAAGTTCTTAAGTAATACGAGAAATGATGTCTGCTTTCAGCAGGAGGAAGACTTTCTAGTTTGTTGAAGACATGAAGCAGTGCAGGGGTGGGCAGGAGTTCTGTATGTACAGCTGAGTTCCTTCACCTATAGAGTGACTTCAAGGGACAGTCTGAGAATAAAGACTATTGATAAACAAACATCACCACTTTGAAGCAGGATGTAATAAAATACATCTGTTGAAGTAGAGTTGGGTGAAATGGATGGTGCTTTCATTTAAAGCTCTTAATCTGAAGGTGGTCAAAGAGACAGGAGGTACATCACAGCGGGATTTAGTGAGAAACGGTGAAGGGAAACATATTTTTGTTTGTTTACAACTCCATGGGATATAATTATATTAGTTCTATACCAGGTGTACTGCTGGTGTTGTCGTGAAGACACTGACTGTAATTACAGTGTACCACAACTGGGGGCCCATATAACATGCCTCTCCCTCTTCTCTCCCTCTCTTTTTGTCACTGCCTAAGTATTGAAAACAGGATTATGGGGGCCCGTAACATAATAGCATCAACCCTCAAATTAATGATGAGAAACAATAACAGACATGGAGATGGGTGTGATGAAGCCTTCTGGCCATACAAGCAAGACTACCAGAACCACTGGAACAGGCAGAGCTAGGAGGTGTGTTGTATTGAAATTATTCATTGACCATTCTGACCCAAAATAAAATAATAATTATAATACTATGAAAATGTACACCTCTATCAAATATCAGGATGTTGAGGTCCATCCCGATCTCTGATAAACATGTTTACAGGGTTCTGAAGTCATGAGTTCAAATGATGAAAACATCTAACAATTTAAATTATCCTTGAAAGGATTCCCTGATCCTGAGCTCCAAACTGCAATCACCTCTAGCAAAGCCAGGAGATATTTTTGGTGAAACTCTCAGGTAAACCCATCTATTAGTTTTTATTTAATCCTAACAAACACAAACAAAACAAACCAATCTCACCCTGATATGATGAAGACAAATCTGCAACTTGTGCAGGTAGTTTTATTCAGCTTTACCTAATTTTTTACTTATTGTTTGGTTGTCAATCATTCAGTCAATCAATAAATTTTTTCCATTTATATTTCAGTTTAAAGAAAGCATTTGTTGACAGGATGGATTTAGTGACTTTCCATCACTCCTCCTATATGCTGAATTGTAGTTTGTTCTGAATTGCTGCTGTGCTGGACTAATTTGACTGGAATATTGTATCCAATTATAGTACCTTACTAGTAAGCACAGTATGTTAGTTTGATGGTTGATTAGTTTGATGGCTGGTTTATTGAGTAGTTGGATGGTCAGTTGGTTGGTCATGTGGATTACACAGAAGCTACTGAACAGATTTCCATGAAACTTGGTGGGAGGGATCTTGGTGCAGACCTCCCAGATCCGGGTGAAGCGGCGCAACTGTTGGGCCATGGCACAAGTTTGTTTTCTGATGATTGCCATTCCTTTTTTTCAACTGTAGCTATGCAGCAGCACATTGATATAGTTGTCATGTAATGAACTCGACCTGTAACGAATTCATGTGATACATACAGTATAGGCAGATTCCTACCAACAGCTGTTACACTGTATTTTACTGAGAATATAAACCATGTCAACACAGAGTAGCTATTCGACCGTTATTAGCCATGTCCTCCAGTTCAAGGTCAAGCTAGCTTTGTTTGGAGCAAGCAAACCCCTGTAGGCATTGTTAATGAGGACTTCCCTCAAGTCCCAGAAGTAGGATGCTGCACAGGAGAAACAAAATGCTGCCCACACAGTAGTATGTAGCAGCATTAAAGTCCACCTGCCCACACACTCCTGTCACTCCCACACACTGCTGCATTTTAAGTTACTGACCGTTTCAACAGTAACACCTTGGACCAACGTACACACGAACAGTCTGAATACACATCTATTATGGGCCAGAGATACTTTTTAGCATTAAACTACCATCAGAGCTGCTGAGTACTAAATATTTATTGGAACTGATTAATGATGAAATATAGAATATAAAATAGTTAATTAACAAAACAGAATCAGATAGCAATTCATGGGAGATGTGGTTTTTAATATACAAAATTATGTGGCATCAGGGTGTTTTATGGTAATAACATTCTTGACCAAATAAGTGTCTAGTGACAACAAAAATGTTTCAGTTTGTCTTGAGATATTTCAGAAGAAACCCAACATCTCCAGCAGGAGATGTTGGAATCGATGTGTTGCTTTTCCAGCCTCACCCGACCCTCTTGAACAAACCATCTTAGCTCTGCTGAAGGCGTGCGTTATGGAACTCCCCTCACAGTCTCATATCATTACTTCAACGTCAGACTAGTGTCATCATAATTCTTTTTCATATTGAAGGTGTTGTTGGTGTTGTCGTGAACACTATTATATTTAAACCCTTCCCTCTGATCATAGACCCAAATACCTGCTGATTGTGTTTCAGGGCGTTACGTGCTATTTCCATTCTGTGATAATGAAGGCAGGCAAGAGAAAATACATATGGTCAAACATTCATTATTGGGCTGAACCGGTAACTCATGAAACATCTTTTAATCATTATTTAATCTGTATAACACTATAGTAAATAATGTAATTCACTGGTAAAGGGAGTTTTCAGGGTGTGTGACTACATTTTTCTAAAGAGAGGTGAAAAGTTGTGAGTAACGCCCAGACGAGTATCAGTAAGGTCAATGTGGCATGAAATTATCAGTACAGAACTAGCCTGAAACCATGTGTGTGAATAAAACAGTTCTCTGGATAACCCTGGAGATAATTAATGAGGTGCATCATTTTAACATCAGAGAATCAGATGCTCTGACAGGTAATCTTGTGTATAAATCTCTATATGATTAATCAAATGAATTAGAATTTAATACCCCCCCCCACACACACACACACACACTGTCTGCTACTGGCAGTTGGCAAGTTGATGATACCTGTCATGATGGATGGACTGACTTTGTCACTAGCAGTGTTGCTCAGAAGGGTCCATCATACTTTATCTGCAGCAAGCAAATGTTGGAGGTTTGTGTGACTCTACAGACAAATCAGTGCCTCCAGAGGTCCCACATGTCCTGTCTCAGAATCAAATGACCTCCTTTCTGGGTTGAACTAGTTTCAAAGACAATGGATACAACTCCCATCTCCTTTGGTGTCTATTAAACTGCCCTCTCTGATATAGCTTCTGCTGTCTGTGAAGAACCATCACTAAGCCGGCCACACTGGAAACCGTAGTTGACTCCAGCACAGGAAGTGTATTTGCATGGACTTTTAAAGTCCCAGTTTTTCACGCTACTGTCTGCCTGCCTGCTGGCTTTTCACTGTTTACTCTACAATGTGAAGCCAGGAGATTTGGTTGCCCAAGAGATATGCATCCTGTGAGACCTCTGGGAAGTAAACGTACTGTTTTCTAGAGCACCTCTAAAAGCTGCAGCTGCTTGAGACTGAGGTCATCCTCAGCGTCGCCTTTGTTTTTTTGACTTCTAGGCATTTGTTCAAGAAAAATGTTAGTAATGAGTAGTGAGTTCAGAATGGGTTGTGACAGTGTTGTGAGATGGATCAGCGCTTTGTTATCGTCATTGATACCACTTCCTCTCCTTTTGTGTGTCGGAGCTCTGCTCTGGGCTGAATTAGTTCTAACAGTAATCCTTTGTTTCTCCGGGATTACTACATCATGTAGCCTGAGTGCCTGCTCTCCACCACTGGAAAAACTCCTGATGTGTTGATTAACATGGATCTTGTTCTGCTGCTGTGTCCATCACACACCTGAAGCACTAATGTCGACTGGCCTACTGGTTTTTGTGTGTTCATTTCATATTTTAAATATTTATAATTATTGAATAACTACTTATTGAACACCAAATAGTGTGTTTGTACTGCATTAAGTTCTATGTGTGGCTGTTAACATCAACCAGTGTCGATGAAACCATTGGCTCCAAAATGCTTTTGCACTGCTTACAGAACACACCTGAATATCCATCAGCACCAAACAGCAGCTAAAGGGTATTGTGAGTAATTGAGCTCTCAGTTTAAACAATGAAAGAAAGCCAAAAGAGTATGGCTTCTACAGTGGACCTCGGGAACTTTTTTTTAAGTCTGATGTTGCACTTCCAGACCTTCCTCATATAACTGAAGGCTCTCGAGACCAAAGCCTTGCGAACCTTCATGTCCTGTGAAGTGGAGTTAAGCCACAAGCCACTTAGATATTTAAAATCAGATACAATTTCTGTGGGCATTCCACTCTTTGTATGTAGTGGGGGTCCAGAAGTGGTGATACACATTATCACTTTTGTCTTTTGTTTGTTGCTTGTGAGCTAGAACACATGGCAGACAGTGTCAGCAGATACTTATCTAACAAGATCTCTGGTAACGACATCCTGGGAGTCAAGCTGGCACTCAACTCAACTGAAGTCTCTGTCGAATTCCTATACCCAAGCTCTGTCATGTGTGTCTACGTGATGGGCGGTTCCTGGATTTACTGGCAACTAATCGTACGTCAAGCTGACATTATGTCAAACTGACCCTAATAGATCATCTTTGCAAAACCTGTTTGTAAGTATGGTGACAAGTCTACTGCCAATACTTATCTGAGTCCAAGAAAAGCAAACACTCTGCCTAACGTAAAGGTCGCACAGTCCTTACGACTCTGTTAACTTCTCTAACACATTTGCATTTGCTCTATGTATTTTATTAATAAATTTGTAATAATAATAATAAATTTTATTTATATTGCACTTTACATTATAAAAATCTCAAAGTGTTACAAAGACAAAGAGAGCATAAAACCTATGGTGAAGTAAACTAATAAAAACAGCACAACCCAACAATAAGGCATATATAAAAGGTAAGTCTTTAAGCCACGTTTAAAAGAATCCACAGTCTGTGGCACTCTCAGATGGTCAGGGAGAGCATTCCACAGACTGGGAGCAGCCGAGCAGAAGGCTCGATCACCCATGCTGTGTAACTTGGTTCTGGGGACCAAGTTACACAGCATGGGTGATCGAGGAATGTTTATTTTATTTTAAACATTCCACCACAATATCATCTTTAAAGTCTAAATTGGTCAGCATCCTTGCTAGGTGTCTTGGGATTCTTTGGGGCCATAACATGATACCAAACTCTGACTCCCTTCCATTAATTTTGGTCCGGACCAAGGGCATAGTCGAGGACCACTGTAAACAAAAATGGAACTAGCATGTCCCCTTGGAGCATGCTCACAGTGACCTAAAATTCATCAGATGTGGCATCTTTGGTAACGTCTCAGGCTCTTGTGTTGGCATATACTGTATCATTCTTATGGCCTTGAGCAATCTTGGTGGAATACCATAAGCTTCTATGATCTTAAACAGTTTATTTCTCTGGCTCGAAAACACCTTTCTGAAGTCCAGGGATGTTATCACCATAGAGAGGTTGCGCTCTTCTAGAATGTGAGGTAGGGCTAAGATCTGGCTTAAGGTGGATCTTCCTGCTCTGAGTTCATTATGGTTAAATTAGAAAATGCGAATGCGATTTAGGATCATTCAATTGTAGATCTCACCTGTAACACCAGTGAGACTTATACCTCTGTAACGTTCTGTGTTTGTAAGATTTTCTGCTTTAGGAATTGGAATAATATCAGGGAGCAACCACTGGTCTGGTTGTTCATTAGAGAATTGCACATGGACATGATGATGTCAAAGTTACAGATCTTGTAAACCTCAGGCGGAATACTATCCAGGCCAGAAATGAAGCCAAATATGAGTAATGTTTTTGTCTGCTTGAACATCTTCAATGTCAAGATCACCAAGCTGTTCCAGGATGTCCTGTGCTGTCCAATTTTGGACGTGTTCCCGTGAACCAGATTCAGCTATTTGGCCCCTCGGGCACTTCTTTCAGCAACTAATTTCATTTGTAACTCTCCAGGCTTCACTATATTGTCCGCTTGCATGGACCTATTTGATCCATGCCATTTTCCCTTCAAGCAAATGCTAGTATGCTAAGATGTCTGTGTAGGTTCTCAGTCATCCAGGTCATGGTTATCCAAAAGCTGTTGAGTCGATCCACTGGACGTTAAGAAGGTTCTTTAAGGCGTTTCGTCTCTCATCCAAGAGACTTCTTCAGTTCAGAGAGGGGCTAGTATGCTAACACCGAATAAGGTTACCTAGCTTAACAGCACACACCACAGGACTCCTATGCCATGATGGAAGAAAAGATGGAAGAAAAGAACAAACAAACAGATGAGGAAGAGGATGATCCAGACAGAACATTGTCCTGAAACAATATTGGGAAATATTACAAAGAGTGAATGACAGGTTGATTTATTTTGAACCACTTCCATTCAATGATAGCCGTGACTAGGGCGTAGAAGTAAAGCTATGATCAATATACTGTAATCCTTTGATTGATGGAGTTTGGGTTTGGGCTGTCTTCATCTAGAAGACAATGTGCAGGCCATGCTAGCACAGTATTATAATACTACATAATAAACCTTTCATCTGTGTTGATGAACTGATTGTTGTTGAAGCCATGCGCTTCAATTTCTGTCGAGTCAATGCTTTCCCATTATACACTGGGAGTGTGCTGGGAAACATTGAAAGTCCATTAGTAAAGATGGCTGGATGGATGGATCCTTCCATCCATACATAGTACATACATACTTTTTTAATGCCGGAGGAAATTGCACATATCCACTGCTTTATTTTTTTATTTTTTATTTTTTATTTATTTATTATTTATTTAGCACATGTTCAGTACGAGTACAAAAAGTGTGCAAGGTGGGAACGAAGCCTTATTAGGCTTGTACAGAGTTCCACACCTGCCTGTATCAAATTCAAGACATGCAGGCATTACATAATAATCATTCAGATGACATGGACTCCAGTGCAATACTTTAAAGTCTCACAGCACAGGACCAGGGCTTACAGTCCTGCGTGATGCAGCATACAGTGAGATATGTCATAAGCCCTCAAGAAAATATAGAAAATTAGAACAACTGGCATGTAAATGAAATAATATGTTTCAAATTAATCTAAGAATGGTCAGTATTCTCTGCCTTGAAGAACAGGACACATGTTTTTCAAAGACACTGGAAACGAGTCCAGACCTGGGGAACGCTGCTGCTTCAGCACAAAGTTGCTATCTATGTAGAGCCCTCTACACTCCAAGCTTCAAGAAAGACACACAATAGTCATAGTCATAGTCAACTTTATTGTCAAATGTACCATATCTCAAACAGAATATCTTTTAAGTTATTTAATATCAAGCGGCGCCTGTTAAAATATTTGTACTGGCTGTCCCATGGCTCTGGAACAGAAATGTAAATGTCATCAGAGTTGTTTTATCAGCGGCATGGAGCCCAGAGATTTGTAACAGAAAAGTGTGTTTTGTAGTGGAGCATTTTGAAACAGGCGCTGTTCAATGCCTCTTCAGCCTTTTTTCCATCTGTCTTTAAAGACTTAGGCGTATTCCTGGCTCTACTCCTTGTTGTTCGTGATTGGATCACAGGTTGTGAGAAAAAGAATGAAGAACCACCAGCGTCTCCTGCAACAGCTCACTCTCATCCCTCTAAAACAGGCGCCTTAATTAATGTCAGCTCTGGAGAGGCCCCATTTTTGGAAATGCAGTGACCTTCAAAAGTGTGCAGTGTCCTCCTTTTTCTCCTCCAGTGTTAATGAGAATCACTTTCGCAGAGCTTTTCCAGGCTGTTGCCGCCGCTGCCAGGCTGCATTGGTCACATAAGGTGCCATAATTCAAATGATGAGTGATATGCTGGTGGCAGATGAACTGAATACAAAGCAGTTCAGCTCACATTATAGTCCACTATCCTACAGTAACTGTCTACCCTTCAAAGATGCATGTGAAAGCTTCTGAAGAGGGGAGGTGGGGGCATGTTCACATCACATGACCCCCATGCTTTGATCCAGAGAGTAGTGCATTTATCTGAATCAAACTGAGAACCTGGAGAAAAGGACAAACCAAGGTCAAAAAGAGTGATTATGCTGTTGGGTTCAGGATGATTTAAAGTTGACCTAAATTGAGTTAAATATATTTCAGGCTCCAGTTTTTGTTAATGTAAGTGGAATGAAGTCATAACTTTTATTCTTGTGCATCGTCATTACTCAAGACAAGATCCAGGTGATGTGTTCTGATCTTGTATCTGACAGAATCCACAGTGAAACCAGCAGGAGAAGACTTGTGCTCCAACACGTTTAGGGAATCTTCAGTGGCTTGTTGCTGAAGTCGCTGCTGCTTCCCATCACATCCTTGTCTATAGGGACCCTTTAGAAACCAAAGCTGTGTGAGCACAGAACGTTTTGAAAAGCACAAAGAAAACAGTCTATTTTCCGCTAAAACCTGTGTTAGCACCTACTGTATATTAAGATGACATTGAGAAAAAAATGTACACCTCTGGACTGTACCAGACAACAGATGAACAGACAGCAGCTAGCAGATGAACAGGGTGATATGGATGTGTATTTGACAAGAAACAGTCTTTGTGCTAAACTCATCAACTCCAAGCTCTACATGGGGCAGACAAAGAAAACTGGTCTTGTCTTCTATGTCAGTGTACTTCATCTCATTATTATGTTACACTGTATAGACTACATATGGATAAATTAAATTAGCCTGGTGAGATTAAATACAGAGGACAGGATTATCAGAAGTGAGTATTCACAGGAACATAAATGTTAGTTTGATCTCATTTTAAGGGACAGTTTAAACGGGGTTGGTTAATTTGGTCAAGCCATAGTAACACGTCCTAACGTGTCATTGGTCACTCAGGCAGTGTTACTGTGAGTTGAAGAAGGCTCTGGAGACGGTTCAGGTCAGGACAGACCATGGCACTCCCACAGGCCCTCACCTATCCACCAGCTGTGTGATTACATAACTCTGCCTCCAGCAATGGACCTGCTCAACAGACTCAGACTTACATGCAAGTCGTCCAGTCTTCATCTGTGAGCCGGAGCTGCAAACTGACTGTGTTCAGCTACAACGATACACAACAGACACACATCCAATACGTGACACATGCAGAGCTGTACGCCTTGTCTACTTCTGTGTATCACCCCTCCAGTTATATTGTCTAAACAATAGCCCTTGGATGGGCTCCAGGTTAATGAAAGAGGTTTACTGAGTTTTTTCCTCAAACAGGAAATGTGTGATGACCAGCACGTTTCTCCATAATCATTGCTTTTTCAGAGAATAATTTGTTTAATATAATTTAACCAAACTTTATACTGTACACATATTTCCCACACACTGAGGATGTACCATTTGATGTTTGGATTTCAAAAAATTCTGTTTTTCAATAGAAAACAAATACAAAGTTCTTCATAAACATTATTTTTTTTCTCTCACATTGGTAAAAACAATTTGAACTCAAATGAGAGTGGGATTGGTATTAAAGAATGTCTTGAATGTTTCTACATATATTTTCAAAATCTGCAAGTTCATATCAACAAAATTATTTCTTGTTTTGATATTTTTTTTATTTCAAATGGTTAAAGTCTATTTCAGTTTACAGTAACCTGAGATGGTGTTATTAGTCATTCCCTGTTGTGTTGTTTTGGTAATTTAAAGAATGTTTTTAAAATATCAGGAAGTAATTTTGACATTCTCCGAAATCAAAACAGATCTTTTGTATTAATCTTTTATAAGAACTACTCAATATTTTCTCACAAAACTGAAGCCTTGTGCTGATTAGGTTTTCTGCTCCATTGTTGTATTTTCATGTACTGACATTGACATTGTCTCCTGCTAACACTTTTATGTTAAGTGCACTTTTGTAAATGCATAGAAGGTTGTTGAGTGATGTGCATTTTCTGAGACCTCCAGTTTCTAATTGTATGACAGATTAGACATACCTCTATGCAGCGGATGTGCGCTTCATCATAAGTGGAACACTGCAATGCAAATGCATACAGCAGTTACTTCATCGTTTCCACTCTGTTTGAAGTGTTACATCAGCAGAGCTCTGAAAACATTAAGAGGTGTATTCCAGGTTACCATGTAGAACTGTGTCACATATTTAACCCTTAGCACTTGTGGGGTCAGGCATGACCCCATTGGTTGTTTTTCTTCAGCAGTTTCAAAATAAAAGCTTGTAATATAGTCATATTCCAGGTGTTCCTCATAAAATATGTCTTTGACATGAGGCCGTTTTCATTTTTAAAACATAATTAATTATTTCCAAAAATTACAGTTATTTTATCACTAACTCACTCATCCACGAGCGGGGTCACATATGAACCCGAGTAGGTTTGATGGATTTTCGGATGAACCTTTACTTTTTAGCCACTTTTAATGTCCAACTCAGACAGTTGTCAATTAGTCACCTCTGCTGGAACTTTCCAATTAACACACCTGACGTCAGCAAGCCCTCCACCCGGGAGCCGACTTCAGCAGCCCCATGAACCGCCTCCAGAGACACAACTCGATCCTCCAGCTGAATGGCGGGCATTTGCACCCCTGTTCCCTGCCCCCAGCAGCCAGGCAGGCGTTTGCAAAATCCAGCAAGGCCTCCACACACACAACTGGGGCCGACAACAAGCCAAACGACCGCTGCTGCACCACGCACATCCTCCACATCCACCGCTCGTATGACTTGTAAGTCTTTTTTCTATTAACTTAATTACTTCAGTAATACATTTACTAAAATTGGAACGAGTAGTGTACAATTTCCTCCGGGATTAATAAGTATTTATCTAATTTTTAGTGATATATTCTGAAGTGTGATCACTTTACTGGTTAAATGTGTTTATTTTATCCATAGTAAAATGGCTAATAGGAGGCCAGCTCCGCTCTCTGTGGACTATGTCCTGCAAATGATCCAGGACGAATGGAATGACAAGCCAGACGCAGTCATTGACTCAGATTCTGACGTCTCAGGTGTGGAGGACCCAGCCTATTGTCCCCCCACTGAACAAGGGTGATCAGATACACACGAATCCCCTGATCAGTCATCTGAAGAGGCCGTGGATGTTGTGCCGGACCGACAGAGCCACAAGGGCTCATACTAGGGAGAGTTACCCCCCAGACAGGCTGCAACACCTGTCTGGGGGCTTTGCGACAGACCAAGCCAGACATTCCTCCGGTCATGAAGGCTTCTAGGTCCAGAGAGGTCCACAGCACCAAATTTGGGTTCAAGATGGTTGGCAACTACACCTGCAAACACCAGACCCAGAGATAGCCCATGGTGCTGGGGTATAACATGATTGACGTCGCTGCTCTGAATGCCTATGCAGTGGTACCTCTACTTCCGAATGTCTCTACTTACGAAATTTTGTACTTACGAAATTTCTCAGCAGGAAAATATTACCTCGAGTTACGAAAGAAATTTCGACTGACGAAAAGTAAAAATACAGTATGGGCTGATACTCACAGCTCCCACAGGTTCCTGAAAGCAACATTCTCATAGCTGCTCTGCCATTGGCTATTAACTAGTATCTTCCTGGCATCCCATTGGCAAAGAGGGACCTCTGTGTGGAGCTATATTGGTGTTTATGCAGGGTCCTCGTCAATTATTACCATCCCACATATGTAATAAATTCCCAAGAACATAACTATTATAACATTTGTGGAAATGTATTACATTTATTTAAGTGTCTTTAGTCGTTATACTTCAGATGTTGACTGAAACATTGCTGATTAATCTGCTGTAAAACGTTTTGTGTGTGTGTGTGTGTGTGTGTGTGTGTGTGTGTGTGTGTGTGTGTGTGTGTGTGTGTGTGTGTGTGTGTAAAACTACACAACGTGGCAGTTTGGAGTAATATCAAAAATGTAGAAGTACAACGAGGATTAACCGGAGTTAATATCTGTCTGAAAGACAACAGATTCCAAATTTTTAATGCATTATAAATCCTGAATGAAAGAGAGGAACAATATTTTCACCCAAAAGATGTAACAAAGCCTCATGTTCTGATTTCCAGCAAGATGCAACATGAGTGTATCCATTGCACTCACCATTAGATGCCAGAAAACAGCAAACAGACTCGAGCCCCACATGGTGTGTGGATTTAGGAGACAAATGAATTCATCAAGCGTTTGAAAACCATCTGAAGGGAGGAACGGCAGGAAAGTGGTTTAATTTAAGGCCTACATTTGCATGTGTTATGTAATCCTGCTGTGTTTACATAACAGCAGTATTTAGAAGTACACAAATTCACTTCTTTTTTTTCCAAATTTTGTAAAATGTACGAAAATGTGTTGCTGGAAATGGGCAGAGGAGTTTTCTGCATATCAGTAGAACTGTCGGGCTCCAGCGGGTGGAAATTCTCACCTCTGTTCACCTCAGAATATTCTCCACGATAAAGTGGATGTTTGCTCTTTCAGTTTGGCAACAGGACGACTGACACCGCTTACTGTCAGTCACTTGCTTCAGTGTTGCTATGGAAACAACCTTGTTGCACCACTCCAGGTCTAATTCTGTAGAAAAGAGAAGCTTGTAGAAAGCAGTGGGAAAAAACAAACAAAAATATAGCTGCATGTATGAGTCATCTGCTAACACATACACTCAGAGCTCTGCAATTTTATCAGTGCGAGTAGCTTGTCAGAGCTCTTGAACACAGCAGAGACCAGACCAGAACAAAGGCAGCCAACTGACCAACAGTAATCACCTCTGACCTAAGCTGCCACTGTATCAAGTCCAAATGTTATCTGTGGTGAAGCTGGTGGCAGCCAGGGAATCTAAAACAGGACATGTGTGGGGATTATGTGGTGCGAATAGAGGGGAAACAGAAACAATCAACTGAAGTCTTTATTTAAGCAAATAACCAACTGCTCTGAGCTTTCCAAAAGGATGGTGCTTTTCTCTGTTTCTTTTACTGGGAAGTGAATACTTTAGGTCTGGGCCTGTTCGTTAGAGACAACGAGGTCGAAGTCAACTCGAGGAACCAGGAATTGACATTTTCCAGATGAAATGGTGATTACGGCTGATGTAGTTCTGACAGGAAGTTTCCTTCATGTCTTTACAACAACACCATATAAACACTTCAAAATGTGGACTCATGACATCAAAGGTAAAAAGGTTATGAAGCATTTGTAGTGCCATGGGTTGGTTAATAAAAAAGAAGTTGTGATTTCAATATTGTGTTTTCATCCCAGTAGAGTACTGGTTACCAGGAAGGTCTCAAGTCACCCTTGTAGTAACTTTATTGATTACAAATCCCATTTGAATGAGCCTTTAGAGAGCTTTACGGAGCTCTTAAAGACTCTTTATGTCCTGTTTCTTGGAATTTATAGAGTGAATGTTACTGAAAATGCCGTGCTAGTTCACATCTTTCTTTAGTTTGGCCTCTGCTTTGCCTTTAATTTCCTTGTTCGGCCGAATCAACTGCTCAAAATGAACAGGATGCTCAGTCTTTGTCAGTGAACAAAGTTAATGGACAGGATGTCATTACATGCACACACACACACACACACACACACACAATTAATTTTCTTAATTGCCTGACAGCACTAATATAAACATATATAAACATATTTATGTTTATATATAGATGTGTGTGTGCCAGAAATATATATATATATATATATATATATATATATATATATATATATATATATATATATATATATACTGTATATGTTTATACGGATATTAACAATGTTTGCTAGAGTGGATTATATATATAACCTGTCAAGTACCTTCAGAAGATTTGCTAGAAGATGTGAATGCTGCGATAAGAACCATCCCCGCAGGGAACATAACTGAGACCAACAAGTTGATTTACAGTACAGCGACGATAATCCTCAAGATGCAGGGATATAAGATCAACACAGGGCATAACAAACAATACCCTCCATGGAAGAGACGGTTAGAGGCCAAGATAGAGGCAACACGGAGAGAAGTCAGCCAGCTAGTTGAGCTGCAGAAGGGTAACATGGTGAATAAAAGGGTACCCAGAAAATACAGCAAGCTCTCCATACCTGAAGCACTTGAAACTGCCAAACAGAGACTTAACAGCTCTGGCTACCCAACTGAAGAGATACACCAAGGAGATAGAGGCCAGGAGACTAAAAACACCTTCTTCACTCAACAAGAAAAGGTGTACTCTCAGTGGCAGGGAAATAACTGCAGCCGGTCAGACCCACCAAGAGCTGAGGTGGATAAATACTGGAATGGCATATGGGACAGAGAAGCATCACACAACACCAATGCCCAGTGGCTAGTGGACCTGAGGACTGACCAAAGCTGCCTCCCAGAACAGGAACAGGAACAACGATCTCAATGGCATCCAAGAAAGAGTGTCAAAGATGAAGAGTTGGTCAGCACCGGGCCCCGATATGATCCATACATAGAGGCTAAAGAAGCTGACAGCACTCCATGAGTGTATAGCAGCACAGATGAACCAGCTGCTAAGGGATGGGATGCTGCTCTGTCCACCAGCTACTGGTGGACAGAGCAGCACACAGTGACTGTAAGAACAGACAGACCAACTTGTGCACCGCCTAGATAGACTACTAGAGAGCCTATGGTTCAATCCCACACAAGTGGATACTGGAATGTCTGGAACTGCATAAGATCAACAGGACACCAAGAGCCTTCATCTAGAACTTAATGGGAATGTGGAAGACAACCATGGAGACTAACTCCAAGCCAATTGCCCAAGTTAACATCAATTGGGGCATATACCAAGGGGATGCACTGTCACCACTGCTGTTCTGCATAGGCCTGAACCCCCTCAGTCACATCATCACAAAGAGTGGCTACGGATACCAATTCCGAAGCAGGACAACAATCAGCCATCTCCTCTACATGGATGAAATCAAGCTGTATGCCAGGAATGAGCGAGAAATTGACTCACTGATCTACACCACCAGGATCTACAGCGACGACATAGGGATGTTATTCGGGTTAGACAAATGTGGGTGGATGGTATCCAGAAGAAGCAAGATGATCAGAACTGAAGGGGTTGACCTAACAGGGGGTGGGATAGAAGACATCAAGGATAGCTACAAATACCTTGGAATCTCACAGGCTAATGGCAATGAGGAGGAGGCCGCAAGGAAGTCATCCACAGCCAAATACCTCTAGAGAGTAAGGCAAGTCCTGAGAAGTCAGATGAATGGTAAGAACAAGGTCCGAACCATCAACATGTATGCACTGTCAGTCATCAGATACCCTGCTGGGCTCATAAGCTGGCCAAAGGAGGAGATAGAAGCCACAGATATTAAGACTAGAAAGCTCCTCACCATGCATGGAGGGTTTCACCACAAGTCCAGCACCCTGAGGCTGTACAGTAAGCGGAAAGAGGGAGGCCAGGGACTAGTGAGCATCAGGGCCACTGTCCAGAATCTTCTTCTTTTCCTTTCGGCTTTTCCCTTCAGGGGTCGCCACAGCGAATCAATTGCCTCCATCTAGCTTGGTCCTTTGAATCCTCTTCTCTCACACCAACTACCTTCATGTCTTCCCTCATTACATCCATAAACCTCCTCTTTGGTCTTCCTCTAGGCATCCTGCCTGGCAGTTCAAAACTCAGCATCCTTCTACCAATATATTCACTATCTCTCCTCTGGACATGTCCAAACCATCTCAGTCTGGCCTCTCTGACTTTATCTCCAAAACCTCTAACATGTGCTGTCCCTCTGATGTACTCCACCTTCTTGATCTCTTCTCCCTGTAACCTCACTCTTCCACTTGGGTCCCTCTCATTCACACACATGTACTCTGTCTTACTGCGGCTAACCTTCATTCCTCTCCTTTCCAGGACAAACCTCCACCTCTCTAGCTTCTCCTCCACCTGTTCCCTGCTCTCACTACAGATCACAATGTCATCTGCAAACATCATAGTCCATGGAGATTCCTGTCTAACCTCGTCTGTCAGCCTGTCCATCACCATAGCGAACAAGAAGGGGCTCAGAGCTGATCCCTGATGTAGTCCCACCTCCACCTTGAACTCCTCTGTCACACCTACAGCACACCTCACCACTGTCTTACAGTCCTCATACATGTCCTGCACTGCTCTAACATACTTCTCTGCCACTCCAGACTTCCTCATACAATACCACAGTTCCTCTCTGGGCACCCTGTCATAAGCTTTCTCCAGATCTACAAAAACACAATGCAGCTCCCTCTGGCCTTCTCTGTACTTCTCTATCAACATCCTCAAAGCAAATACTGCATCTGTAGTACTCTTTTTTGGCATGAAACCATACTGCTGCTCACAAATGTTCACTTCTGCCCTTAGTCTAGCTTCCACTACTCTCTCCCATAACTTCATTGTATGGCTCATCAGCTTTATTCCTCTGTAGTTGCCACAACTCTGCACATCTCCCTTGTTCTTAAAAATGGGCACCAGCACACTTCTCCTCCATTCCTCAGGCATCTTCTCACTATCTAAGATCCTGTTGAACAACCCAGTCAGATACTCTGCTGCCACCTCTCCTAGACACTTCCAAACCTCTACAGGTATATCATCAGGATCGACTGCCTTTCCACTCTTCATCCTCTTCAATGCCCCCCTCACTTCATCCTGACTGGTCTTTGCTACATCCTGGTCCACAACAGTCACCTCTTCTAGTCTTTGTTCTCTCTCATTTTCCACGTTCATCAACTCTTCAAAGTACTCTTTCCATCTTCCCATCACACTACTGGCACCTGTCAATAGACTTCCATCCCTATCCTTAATCACCCTAACCTAAATCCTAAATCACGTCCTTCCCATCTCTATCTCTCTGTCTTGCCAACCGGTATAGATCAGTCTCTCCCTCCTTACTGTCCAACCTAGCATACAAGTCATCATAAGCTTCTTGTTTGGCCTTTGCTACCTCTACCTTCACCTTACGCTGCATCTCCCTGTACTCCTGTCTACTCTCCTCAGTCCTCTCAGTGTCCCACTTCCTCTTGGTTAACCTATTTCTCTGTATACACTCCTGTACCTCCTCATTCCACCACCAAGTCTCCTTATCTACTTTCCTTCCAGATGACACACCAAGTATTCTCCTACATGTCTCCCTGATCACATTAGCTGTAGTTGTCCAGTCATCTGGAAGCACCTCCTGACCACCCAGAGCCTGTCTTAACTCCTTCCTAAAAGTCATGCAACACTCTTCCTTTTTCAGCTGCCACCATTTCGTCTTCTGCTCTGCCTTTGCCCTCTTGATGTTCCTCGCCACCAGAGTCATCCTACACACCACCATCCTATGCTGTTTGGCTACACTCTCACCTACCACTACTTTGCAGTCACTGATCTCTTTCAGGTTGCACCGTCTACACAAGATGTAGTCTACCTGTGTGCTCCTACCGCCACTCTTATAGGTCACTCTATGTTCCTGCCCCTTCTGGAAGAAAGTATTCACTACAGCCATTTCCATCCTTTTTGCAAAGTCAACTACCATCTGTCCTTCTGCATTCCTCTCCTGGATACCAAACCTGCCCATCACATCCTCATCACCTCTGTTTCCTGCACCAACATGTCCATTGAAGTCTGCTCCAATGACAACTCTCACTTCTAGGCATGCTCTGCATCACTTCATCATAGTCCGACCAGAATTTCTCCTTCTCCTCCAGTTCACATCCTACCTGTGGAGCATACCCACTAACAACATTGAACATCACACCTTCTATTTGTAGCTTCAGACTCATCACTCTATCCGACACTCTTTTTACCTCCAGGACATTCCTAACAAACTCCTCCTTCAAGATAACTCCTACTCCATTTCTTTTCCCATCTATACCATGATAGAACAACTTTAACCCTGCTCCTAAACTTCTAGCCTTGCTACCTTTCCACCTGGTCTCCTGTACACACAGTATGTCTACCTTCCTTCTCTGCATCATGTCAACCAACTTTCCACCTGGTCTCCTGTACACACAGTATGTCTACCTTCCTTCTCTGCATCATGTCAACCAACTCTCTACCTTTTCCTGTCATAGTTCCAACATTCAACGTCCCTACTCTTAGTCCTATACTCTTGGTGTTCCTCTTCTCTTTCTTCGAGCGAACGCACTTTCCTCCTCTCCTTCTTCGACCAACAGTAATCCAATTTCCACCGGCGCCCTGTAGGTCAACAGCGCCGATGGCGGTCGTTGTTAACCCGGGCCTCGACCGATCCGGTATGGAAGTCATAGGTTTGATTCGCATCTTTGATTTGACAAAAGTTTTACGCCGGATGCACTTCCTAATGCAACCCTCTGTATTTATCCGGGCTTGGAACCGGCACAATAAGACACTGGCTTGTGTCCTTGGCCACTGGCTTGGCCACTGGCATTCTGTCCAGAATGAAACATCGAAAATCCAAGAGTACATCAGGAAGATGGCCCCAGTGAAAGCCTTAGACAGCACAAACCTGAGGAGGAAGAGGAGGAGGAGACAACATGGAGGGACAAGCCCCTATACGGCATTTTAAATTTTTAAAAAAGTTTATATACTGGTTTGATCCCCGAAGGGAAATTAAGAACGCATGTCAGATAGAGGAAGTGAGTGATATCAAGAAGACCTACCAATGGCTGGATAAAGCTGGACTGACAGATAGCACAGAGGCACTGATCATGGCAGCACAAGAACAGGCCCTAAATACAAGAACAATAGAGGTCAATATCTACCACAATAGATCTGACCCAAGGTGCAGGCTATGTAAAGAAGCCCCAGAGACAGTCCAGCATGAGGTAGCAGGGTGCAAGATGCTCGCCAGCTCAGCATACATGGAGAGGCACAACCAAGTAACTCTGATAGTGTACAGGAACATCTGTACCCAGTATGGACTATAAGTACCCAAATCCAAATGGGACATGCCACCAAAGGTGGTTGAGAATGACAAGGCTAAGATCCTGTGGGACTTCAGCTTCCAGACTGACAAACAGCTGCTGGCTAACCAACTGGACATAGTGGTGGTGGACAAAGAGCAAAAGAGAGCAGTGGTGATAGATGTGGCGATTCCAGCTGACACCAACATCAGTAAGAAGGAACACGAAAAGATTGAGAAGTATCAAGGGTTGAAAGAACAGCTGGAACATATGTGGAAGATCAAGGTTAATGCGGTCCTTGTGGTAGTAGGAGCACTGGAAGAGTGGCTCCAGCAGATTCCTGGAACAACATCTGAAGCCTCAGTCCAGAAGAGCGCAGTCCTGGGAACAGCTACGATACTGCGTAGAACCCTCAGACTCCCAGGCCTCTGGTAGAGGACCCGAGCTTGAGGATGACACACAGATACCACCCTGCAAGTGTGAGAGGGAGATTTTTTTTATATGTACTGTATGTATATACACATGTATATAATTTATTTATTTATTTATTTTTAATTTTATATACTGGTTTGGTTTGATCCCCGAAGGGAAATTAAGAACGCACACTCTAGCTACTGATTACAAACGCATGCATACATATATATTTGTGAGTACAGGCCCCTGTATCACACACACACACAAAGGGGCCTGTAGGCATGCAGGGGAGGTAGAGTGGCAGGCAGCTCCTTCTTGGTGCGCCTCAAATGAGCAATTTGTAAAGGGGACGGCACCTTGCTCAAGGTTGCCTCGGCAGTGCTCCGGAGATGAGCTGACACCTCCCACTGTCAGCTCACCTCCGGGTATTTTTGGGGGGGCGGGAGCGGGAATCGAACCGCCGATCTTAAATCATAGGACGACCCGCTCTACCACCCGCTTTACCACTGAGCCACTGCCGCCCCTATATATATATATATATAATTTATTTTAAAAATTGTTATAATTTTTGAGTGTGTGTGTGTGTGTGCGCATGTGTGTTATATATACAGTATAGACACACACACACGCATGCATACACAAATACATCATGGATAGTTCAGAGAAATTTTGAAAAGTTGGCTTGTGGATTTCTAACATGATGACCCTTTCTGGACATTCATCCAGTCATGTTGTTGCAGCTTGATGATGTGACCAAGATTAAGATCCCCTTTAATCCTCCTCCACTCTGCATGACCTCACAGTGATGCATATGTCCTAGTACACAGTGATTGGTGCACTGCATGCTCTTCTGTATAACCTGCAGCCAATCAGAGCTCATCAGCTCAGCATCCTTCCCCCACAGAGCAGAGAATGACGTAAAGAGAGAGGACGACGTTTCTATCAATGGAAAATGAAGGAAGACACAAACCGAAACACTGACAGTCAGCCCCTGACCTCTTGAACTCTATCTTTCCCTTTCTCTCTTTCCGCACTTTCTGTTTTATCTGTTGCACACTCTCCCTTCTCATAAGTGTACAGTATGTTCATATGTTACAGCACTGAGTGTCATGCAAGTAAACCAAGTAAATGCATGTATATAGTATATATGTATATAGTATGTAGTGCAACTAAAATATGCATACAGAAGAAATTTGCATCTATTGCTATACAAATAATATAAATTTGTGTTTGTAAAGAATGGCAGAGCCATAAGTTCTGGTTCTGATGAGATGATATAATATTCCATATAACACAATATAGAGCACAGGTTCTCATTAAGGTTTGGATGCACCCGCCTGCATATGTTTGTGTTCTATCAGTCAAGTCGTGCCCTATGAGGGTCAGTATATGGGTGAGACTCCTCACACACATGTAGGTCATTGATAGCCACTGTCTCCTGAAAGCTCTACAAACGCCACTCCACTGCCGGTGGCTCGCTGACCCACCCACTCCAGGTTTGCCATCTTTGAATGAAGTTGGCACGTATAATAAATCAGTCGTGTCTCTTTAGTTCTCCCACACTTCATTACGGGATGTTTCTTCATCAAAACTTCTTCTCCAAACTGAGCACTCACAAGTTTCCGTATTGCAAGGGGAAAAAAATTAGAAGTTTGGGACACTTTTTCAGTACTGATCTGAATACATCAGAACAGAAAGGAGTGCTTGTCGTTTAACATGTTTCAGTATTTGTACAATGAAAATATACGTAATTTCTCTGCATGAAGGAACCCTACTGTGTAATGCTATATATGGGAGCAAAGAAAACCCAATTAGATCTACAGAAATAAAACCTGAATTATAGGTTGCTGCTTTTTAATCAAAGCAGTAAACGCAAACATGGTGCTGTATATTTGATTTGCGAAAACAGTTGACAGACATGCAAAGACTGTTATCAGCGACTGCAGAGCTGTGAAAAGTATCTTGACTCCTTCTTTTAAAAGCTTCACTCTGTTGAAACTTCAACTAAACATTAATGCAAAGATGACGTGAGTTAACCCTGAGTTAAATGCAAGTCTATAAAATGACACCCACCTCAGCCTCTCAGTGGGGTTCAGGTTCTCTCTTTCAAATGAAAATCAAATTAACTTTATTCATAGAGCACTTTTCACACAAAGTGCTATTTGAATGTTACAGATTTTTAGCCAATCAGAGGTGGACTTACTCGTACCATCTACATCATAGACCGATGATCTACATTGACATCAATTGTTTCTTCAAAGGGCGCCAGTGGCTCAGTGGTAGATCGGGCAGTAGAGCAGGTCGTCCAACATTCCAAGATCGGGGGTTCAATTCCCACTCCCACCCAAAAAAAACACTTGTAGTGTGAGCTGACAGTGGGATGTGTCACCTCCGGAGCACTGCCGAGACACCCCTGAGCAAGGCGCCGTCCCCCTCACATGCTGCTGATTTGGGCGCTCAACGAAGGGGCTGCCCGCCACTCTACCTTCCATTGCATACTTACAGGTGGTTGTGTGTATTAAAGGGGCCTGTACACACTAATATGCATGTGTGTGATTGACTAAGAAAAACTGAAGTGTTCGTTCTTAATTTCCCTTTGGGGATTATAACAATATATAAAATTTAAAAAATTAAATTCTTTCAAAGCAGTGACATGCGGTGAGGCACTGATTTCATCATGATTAGATTTACAAAAATATGAACCTACAGTTTAGCTTATTCACCATTTAATTAGCAAGAGTGTGAGTGGGTTATGTTTAAAGTCTTAGAGCAGGATTATTTACACATACAAACTGTAACATAAATAGCACATTTGATTAAAAAATAACGTTATGTTGTTTCCTACATGTTTGCTTATATGTTACGTTTACTTATTAAGTCCATGCGCCGCTCCTTCTGAACAAAAGCTTGGAAAATGTTTTGAGTTGAAATATGTAATCCTCCATTCTTAATGCTGCGGTGAATTAACACGGTGTTTTAACTAGTTCAGTTTTAACTCGATCAGTAGCCCAATTTTCTAACTAGTTTTTAATGTCAGGCTGCTAATTTACTGGCAAATATGACGCTGTTTTACTCCTAGAACTGACTTAAACGTCGGTGTCTCACCGCCGTGAATCTCACCGCACGTCGCTGTAGACAGAATACACAAGCCTGAATGCGCCCCCCCAGAGCTATCAACTACATTTGTAAATCAATTGCAGTACAGTAGACACCTTTGTCTAGCAGTGACTGCTCTTGAAATTTCAGAAAAGGCTGGAAAATCAGCTTTGAGGGTCTTTTATTCACCTTTATGCCAGTTTCTCCGTGTGTTTCCATAGACTAATAGAATGGACCGTCACTAGATTCCAGATGACAGCACAATGGCATTTTTTAGACCAATTAAGTTTAAAGTGGGTTATTTCCGACGCCAAAATAGTTAGGAAATACTGACATCAGTCAGTAAGTCAAACTTTATTAATAGAATTGTTGAAAGTTCCTTATGTTTTGCTACGTAATCACCGGTGCTCCTTACAGTCTGCTCTACTGTCTAAGCAGCTCAGTCAGACCCGGGACTTCGGTGACGCCCCTTGACTACCGTTGTTAGGGGGCGTAGGCCCGAGTGCCTTGTGAGGGGGCTCCTCTAGTGACGGAGTGCGTTATGACTGGCGGCCAGACTTCCGGCTTTTTTTCAGCGATCATGTTTTTAACCAATATTAATATGAATATTAATCCGTATATAAGACGCTTAGAATTATAAGGCGCACTACGGGTTTATGAGAAAATTTTAGGCTTTTAGGTGCGCCTTATAGTGCGGAAAATACGGTATATATGATTGCAGCATTAGCTTTAGTCAGCTGATTATATTGTCATGGTTTACTGTAGGACCCAAATGCGAAGCACGTGAAGTAAGTGGAAAAAAATTTATTTAACAAAAATGTGGAGAGATGGTGGACCACATGACCAGGCTGAGCGCGTGAGTCGGCAGAAGGTAAGTAGTTGAAGCAGGCAGGTGGGCTGGAAAGTGATCAGGCAACAGGTAGCAGACCGGAACTAGAAACATGGAGAGAAAAGTAGTGATGTGACGCTGGGGATCGAAGCTCTGAAGCGTGTGCCGAACAGGAGAGGGGCGATCCCTCGAAGCGCGAATCGAGGCTTGCTTCATCGATGGGAGGAGCTGTAAATGCTGACGTCCGAAGCCTTGCCGGCAGCAGGCATCGGACGTGTCTTCCGTATCGACGCTCCCATCACGGGAACGCCCCGCTACGTGGCCGATACCACGTGACTGATTCGGCAAGCGACACGCTCTCCAACACCGATATAAAGCGATCACACTCCATTCAGAATGTGGTTTTTTGGTGGAGAGTTGTGGTTAGATAGTGTGGAGACAGTTAGGAAATTAGATAGTGTTAGATATATTCTGGAGCAAGGTATAGATAGTGCGGAGAGAGTCCGTTTAGGAGATTCAGGAAATGGAACCTACCACAGTAGAGAAAATGTTTCTAAATACAAACCAATGACGTCACAAAGCATAATAACTGGCTATACCTCAATGTTACAGAAACACAATCATTGTCCCAACCCCCCTCCACTCACTGTATTCAATAATTTTTCACTTAATTTGCGTTCCATTGCCTATGGTACAAGTTATGGTACCGTAAACTTTGGTCCCAAAGACGACGATAACTTGCATCTTGGGCTAACCAGATTTCTTTCTCATGTTTGCTTCTTTCCTTTACATTTCTTTGATATGTTTCATTACTATACAATTTGATATATAAATGACATAACATGTTGAATTACCATAACAGGTAATTTTCTAGCGTCTTGGAACGGATTAAGACCATTTACATAATTTGAAATGGGAAAATTGTATTTGGAATTCGAACAAATAGCTATTCGAACAGCCTTCCAGAACAAATTGTGGTCATAAACCGTGGTTTGCCTGTATGTATTATATACTGTGTATATATACATATATATATATTATAATCACTAAACTATACATGTTTTGCATACTTCTTTTTTTTGCTGACAGTTTTATTAACAGACTTTCTGCAAAATGCCGTACACTTCAAACTCATGCCACCTGATATTTTAGCATCCAGTAGATGTCGTAGATGTCACAAATGAAGCCTCATGAAGCTCCGAACCACCGTGAACCGATTGGGATGAAAGGCTTCAATGCTTCATGGGGCTTCATCTGCCCATCACTACAGAACAGAGTTACCACAAGTCAAGGTTTGAGTCATGAGAGCCACGGTGATGATACTGACTAGCAGTACAAACGAACTGACGATGAATAGTAGGAAGATGGTCCTCATGAAGGTCTGGAAATTGGAAAATGGAAGACAGGTGTGCTGCTCTGCTGCCAAGAAGGGACACGCCCAGAAGGAGCAACTGCCAATCCTGACATACTGTATATCTTATATCAGTATCTCAGTCTAGTGGAAATGGAAACTACATATGTTAGACTCTAACAACAGCAATGTTGCTAGTTACAGTGGTATGAAAAAGTTCGGGCATCCCTGATAATTTTCCAGATTTTCTTTTACATATCATTGGTTGTTTGGATCAACAATTTCAGTTAAATACATCATATAGCAGAAAAGCAGAAAAACAGAGTAATATTTGAGAAGTGAAAAGAATTTTATAGGATTTACAGAAAATGCGCAATAATTATTTAAACAAAGGTAGGCCGTGCATAAATTTGGGCACCCTTGTTTATTTATTTGAATACCTTTAGGACTAATTATTGGTACACAAAATTTGTTTCGTAAGCTCATTGACCGTTGACCTACATACAAAGGTGAAGCCAATCATAAGAAAGGGTTTTTACGGTGGCCAATTGTAAGTTGTTATCCTCTGCATTTTCTATGAAGAGTAGCAACAGGGGAGCCTCAAAACAACTATTAAATGACCTGAAAACAAAGATTGCTCAACATCATGGTTTAGGGGAAGGATGTTGTCTCAAAGATTTCAGCTATCAGTTTCCACTATAAGGAACATAGTGAGGAAATTGAAGAACACGGGCACAGTTCTCGTTAAAGCCTGGAGTGGCAAGCCAAAAAAAATGCCAGATAAGCAGAGGGGACAGATGGTGAGAACAGTTAGTTCCAGTTTATGCATCTGCTTACTTTTGTTTAAATAATTATTGCACAGTTTTTGTAAATTCTTTGACCTCCACTTCACTTCTCAAACACCACTGTGTTCATCTGCTATATCATATATTTAACTGAAATTGCTGATCCAAACCACCAGTGACTTATAAAGGAAAATCTGTAAAATTATCAGGGGTGCCCAAACTTTTTCATATCATAACTTTTTCGTAGCTGTTTGCTCCAGGCACCATGCTGATGTTGTGGATCTACAAATGTACTGATAGTTTGTGTTAAATTATTGGAAACTGTGATCTATAACTTTGATCCTGTCCTTACAGCAACTGTCCCTGCTCCTTGGCTGCAGCTCTGGCCAGAGCCACAACAGACAGCATCCTGCAAACTGACCTGTCCATGCACCACCTGTTCAAGACTGTAGAGGATGGAGCTGATCCCTTACCACGTGAGTCCAGAGGGCTCTCCCTGTCTGTTTGTCTGTCCATATGTCCATCTGTCTGTCTGTCTGTCTGTCCGTCCGTCCGTCCGTCCGTCCGTCTGTCTGTTTGTCTGTCCATCCGTCTATCCACGCATCCATCCATCTGTCTTAAGTAGGTCTCTCACTCAACTCATTCACAGGGATGGACCCACCAGGGCTTTGTCCCTCTTCTCCACTGTAAATCAGTGACTGGTGTTTTACCACTGGGGGCCCACAGCTAGATTCTCCATTCATCTATGAGCTTTAATTAATGACAGCCACCATATCATTATTCAAATGATCATATAGATGTTTTTTTTAAAAGGCCAATAAAGAAAGTACCATTAGCAAACTATATTTGGCAGTTTTTCAAGGCTGCAGTTATTATTATATTAAATATAATCAGGTGATAACATGTTTTCTGGTAGAGGTTGTTCACAGTATTGAACCACCCATAGTGTCCTTTCTACTATGATTACTCCACTGATGGCAGTAATCCTTATTCTGTCGGAGTAATGCAGGGTACAAAACCACTGTGTCCAGAGGTTTTCTGATTCAAACTGAGCGTTTTGTTCTAGGATTTTTTCTTTGCGACTGGTTATTATTAACATCTCAGTAGGAACCAGTGGCCTCAGGGCTCGTTTTGTCGTTTTAATGGTGATGGTTATAGCCAAACACATGCTAAGTAAAGCTTGCTCTCAAACTATGTGTTGTGTAACGATCAATCATAAGCTGTCTGCTGTTGCTTTGCTGCACTTTGTTTATAATTTTTTTTCCAACTATTTTCAGGGTATTATGGGTAGTCCTTGACACCAGATACAGTATTGACAGGGACAAGGAGCTGAAAAGTCATCCCACTAAGTGAATCCTTGTACTGGGGGGTGAAAGGAGGAAAATGGGACGGTGTAGGCTGGTCTCTCTATCTCTCTCTCTTTCTGTCTCTCTCTGTCTCTCTCTCTCTCGCTCTCTCTCATTCTCTCTCTCTCTCTCTCTCTCTCTCTCTCTCTCTCTCTCTCTCTCTCTCTCGCTGTGATATGTGTCTCTCTTTTGAAAGAGGATGTTGGCAAAGACAGCATAGACTATTATACCTGAAGCCAGCAGGTAGGTCAAGCCCATGCACATACGAGGTTAGCAAATAGAGCTGATGCCATAATGGTACTCTCAGGCTAGCCTTTGTTCCAGTCATGTCTGTAACTTAGTGCAGCCTCTAAAAATGGAAAACTACAGAAAAAACAGATCCCCGGGGATCCGACTGTCACTGATGATTTGGAAATTTTCAGGAGTACCAGAGCAGAAGACACAGCCTAATTTAAACTCCAAATCTCCACAACCAGCATCATCTAGCTGTCTAGTTGAAAATAGCAGATAACAGTTGAGAAGACATGACAAAAATGTTGACTTATTTATTAAACCTGCACAAATATATTTGAAATTACCTTAAATAATTTGGTATGCTCATATCAGTCAAACCATCCTAGCATGCCTTAGCTTTGTCCTTTAGGGTGCAGAAAAAGAGAAAGGAATAGAGTAAATTCCTTTCAAAAGCAGCGTCTAGATTCAATAGTTCTATATAGATGGAGCTACTTTACTTCCACACAGGAAGGCCTGAGCTCTTGATCACAGAACCTTGTGTCTGTGAGAGACAGTGCTCAACACTACACCACTATGTCTTCCTCTAACACCTTCATGTTGGCACTAAAAGTTTGTTTGTGTGTTTGTTAGAGATGGAGTCTGTAAAGCTGGCCCGGCTGGTGTTCAATAGACTGTTTGAGATTTGCTGCCTCTGGCTGAAGGAGCTTCCATTCTGCCGTCGCCCACAGCCCTACTATGAAACCTCCATCCATGCCATTAAGAACATGAGGCGCAAGATGGAGGACAAGCATATCATCATCCCCGACTTCAACACTCTCTTCAACATTCAGGTAGATGCTGCTTCCATAAGCAGGTCAGAGTACTACCGTCAGGGCAGCAAATACAGCTAAATGCTATCAATAGCTACTAAAAGTTCTCCAAAACTGTACAAATAACGCCAAGTATACATCTTTTACATTTTTATGATTTTACAGCAAAAAAACTTATGGCAAAAAATAGCAATGTTAAGCTTGTATAACATCAGTTTAATTCAAAATCTAACTAAATTGAAAACATATTCATATCAAAGTAAAATAGTATCAGAACATAACCCTTAAAAGAACATTGTAGCTCATCAATGCATACCCCAAGTAGTCAGGAAAGTGTTTATATAACACTTATCTCATAGACAATGAAGATGCTCTTGTTAGTTGTGAAGCATTTAGTGTGTTAATGTCTGGAGTGTCAAAGCTAGTACCACCTGCAGATGTACAGTATTTTCCACACTATAAGGTGCACCTAAAAGCCTATAATTTTCTCATAATCCCTTAGTGTGCCTTATAATCCAATGTGCCTTGTATACCTATGTATTAATATTAGTATTGGTTAAAAACAAGATCGCAGAAAAAAAGCCGTCAGTCTGGTCGGGAATCATGCCGCACCAGGAAGCACCCTCAGAAGGCACTACGCCCCCTAACGACGGTAGTCAAGGGGCGTCGCCAAAGTGCCGACCTTCACTGACCTGACGGAAGAGCAGCCAGAGCCTGGGGGTAGCAGCGGTACCTGGCTACGGTTCCGTAGCAAAACAGGGAATTTTCAACAATTCTGTTAATAAAGTTTGACTGACTGACTGATCTCAGTATTTCCTAACTATTTTGCGTCAGAAATAACCCACTTTAAACTTAACTGGTCTTAAAAATGCGATTGTGCTGTCATCTTGAATCTTGTGACGGTCCATTCTATTAGTCTGTGGAAACACACGGAGAAACTGGAATATAGGTGAATGAAAGACCCTCAAAGCTGAACTTCCAGCCTTTTCTGAAATTTCAAGAACAGAGTCACTGCTAGACAAACGTGCCAACGGGTGTGCTGCAATTGATTTGCAAATGTTGATACCTGAAACAACACGTTACGGGGGCAGGGGGGCGCATGTGGCTTGTGTATTCTGTCTGCAGCGACGTGCTGTGAGATTCACGGCGGTGAGACACCGACGTTAAAGTCAGTCCTAGGAGTAAAACAGCGTCGCATTTTTGAGTAAATTAGCAGCCTGACATTAAAAACTAGTTAGAAAATTGGGCTACTGATCGATCGAAACAATATTTAATTAATAAATGAAGACGAACGTCGGAGTTTATATATCTGCTTCGAACTTCAGATCAGGAAATAATCCGCTCTGTTCGAACTGGGTGGTCCACTCCTAATGAATTTAACCAGTTTTTAATTTCAGGTTTTTTAATATGCGTGTTGACTTCTTTCTAAGTTGGCAAAGTGATCAAATGATCAGGTTGCCTTGAGGCTCAGACTGGCCTCATTGAAATAACAATAGGGGTCGTTCACAGCTGACTAAAGGTACTCACAGTCATGAATGCTCTAGCTAGTGTACAGATAGCGCAACTACAGCCACTAGTTTTTTTAATCTATTTTAATTTTTTTTATTATATATGCACCTTATAATCCGGTGCGCCTTATAGTGCAGAAAATACTGTATTTATATATACTGAGACATAGAGCTGTGCATGCAAATAAATCTGCAGTATGCACTATGTACCTGGGTATTCACGCATGAAAGCCACTGAACTATAATGCTATTCTTAATGTACTGTAAAATTGACTTTGTCCTTTCAACAAGTGTATATTTGTTATTCAGTGTCCTTTGAGTTACTCAGAAACGTCATGAGTTATGATATTATTTACTACCAGAACTGGAATGTTAAAGGGGTCATGTGACTTTCAGGATCAGGAGGAGCAGGCTTACTTTGCTGTGTTTGATGGTCACGGTGGTGTGGACGCTGCCATTTATGCTGCCAACCACCTCCACGTCAACTTAGTTCATCAGGAATCCTTTAGCCAGGATCCCAGAGAGGCGCTCTGCAGAGCTTTCAAACTCACTGATGAAGGCTTTGTGAAGAAGGCCTCGCGGGAGGTAAAGTTATCTAAAAACAACTTCACCAATATTTTCCCTTGACAATACTGCAGCGTGGAAACCTCCTGACATTGTTAAGTGTTTGTCTGCATGTTAAATAAAGTGTTTGCATGTGTTTTGCAGCACTTACGTTGTGGCACAACAGGCGTGGTGACATTCCTACGGGGTCGGACGTTGTACGTAGCTTGGCTGGGAGATTCCCAAGTCATTCTGGTTAGAAAAGGACAGGTGGTGGAGTTGATGAAGCCACACAAACCAGATCGAGAGGTAAATCAGCTGCACTCACACCCCTTCCTTAACATCAAGCAGAAATCTGCCCCCTCCACAGTGTTTGTGCTTTACAGAGATGCATTTAAGACTCCTGATGGGGTTAATGATGGTGTGGTGGCATGGGGCACTGTCAGACATCATGTTTTAGAATTAATTATATTTTTTAAAAATTCATACATTTATTTGAAAAAATACTGTTGCTCCAGTTTAACTTTGAGAAAATACTGTTGCTCCAGTTTAACTTTCTCGTAAGTTTTGTCAAAATCCTTTTAAAGGGACAGTAAAGTTAATTTTAAGTGACATATATGTTATTCATTATTATGAAAAATAGAAGTAAAAATAAATTTTATATGTGTAGCATCATCCCTTTGGTCAGAAAAGCTTAAAATCTGCGCCACACCAGCTTCTGAAGAACTGAAGAAGTCTCTTGGATGAGAGACGAAACGTCTTCAAGAACTTTCTTAACGTCCAGTTGAGTGGACTCAACAGCTTTTGGATTAACTCCACACAGTCCAACAGTAACGAATGGCGACTAGCTCAATGCTAACATAGTATGGAAAATCCCATTGACAGGCTAGCACGTTAGCATCGGTAGTGCAATTAACTTTTCCATACACGACTCATCCCAGGTGTCTTCATCTGAATCACATTCTGACAGAGATATCCAACTAGTAATAATGTCCTGTTTTGGTTTACTGTGTCTCTTCTTATTTTCCTTTTGGCTTTTCCCTTCAGGGGTCGCCACAGCGAATCAATTGCCTCCATCTAACCCTGTCTTCTGCATCCTCTTCTCTCACACCAACTACCTTCATGTCCTCTTTCACTACATCCATAAACCTCCTCTTTGGTCTTCCTCTAGGCCTCCTGCCAGGCAGTTCAAAACTCAGCATCATTCTAACAATATATTCACTATCTCTTCTCTGGACATGTCTAAACCATCACATTCTGTCCTCTCTGACTTTATCTCCAAAACCTCTAACATGTGCCTCTGATGTAACCTCTGATGTACTCATTCCTGATCCTATTCTTCCTGGTCACTCCCAGAGAGAACCTCAGCATCTTCATCTCTGCTACCTCAGGCTCTGTCTCCTGTCTTTTCCTCAGTGACGCTGTCTCTAGACCAGAAAACATCAGTGGTCTTAACACAGGTTTTTACAACTTTCCTTTCATTATAGCTAAAACTTTTCTATCACACATCACAGCTGACACTTTTCTCCACCCGTTCCATCCTGCCTGTACACGCTTCTTCACCTCTTTTCCACACTCTCCATTGCTCTGGACTGTTGACCCGAAGTACTTAAAATCCTCCACCTTCTTGATTTCTTCTCCCTGTAACCTCACTCTTCCACTTGGGTCCCTCTCATTCACACACATGTACTCTGTCTTACTGCGGCTAACCTTCATTCCTCTCCTTTCCAGGACAAACCTCCACCTCTCTAGCTTCTCCTCCACCTGTTCCCTGCTCTAACTTGCACATCACAATGTCATCTGCAAACATCATAGTCCATGGAGATTCCTGTCTAACCTCGTCTGTCACCTGTCCATCACCATAGCGAACAAGAAGGGGCTCAGAGCTGATCCCTGGTGCAGTCCCACCTCCACCTTGAACTCCTCTGTCACACCTACAGCACACCTCACCACTGTCTTACAGTCCTCATATATGTCCTGCATCGCTCTAACATACTTCTCTGCCACTCCAGACTTCCTCATACAATACCACAGTTCCACTCTGGGCACCCTGTCATAAGCTTTCTCCAGATCTACAAAAACACAATGCAGCTCCCTCTGGCCTTCTCTGTACTTCTCTATCAACATCCTCAAAGCAAATACTGCATCTGTAGTACTCTTTTTTAGCATGAAACCATACTGCTGCTCACAAATGTTCACGTCTTTCCTTAGTCTAGCTTCCACTACTCTCTCCCATAGCTTCATTGTATGGCTCATCAGCTTTATTCCTCTGTAGTTGCCACAACTCTGCACATCTCCCTTGTTCTTAAAAATGGGCACCAGCACACTTTTCCTCCATTCTTCAGGCATCTTCTCACTATCTAAGATCCTGTTGAACAACCCAGTCAGATACTCTGCTGCCACCTCTCCTAGACACTTCCAAACCTCTACAGGTATATCATCAGGATCGACTGCCTTTCCACTCTTCATCCTCTTCAATGCCCCCCTCACTTCATCCTGACTGATCTTTGCTACTTCCTGGTCCACAACAGCCACCTCTTCTAGTCTTTGTTCTCCCTATTTTCCACGTTCATCAACTCTTCAAAGTACTCTTTCCATCTACCCATCACACTACTGGCACCTGTCAATAGACTTCCATCCCAATCCTTAATCACCCTAACCTGCTGCATGTCCTTCCCATCTTTGTCTGTCTGTCTTGCCAACCTGTATAGATCAGTCTCTCCCTCCTTACTGTCCAATCTAGCATACAAGTCATCATAAGCCTCTTGTTTGGCCTTTGCTACACCTACCTTCATGTTACGCTGCATCGCCCTGTACTCCTGTCTACTCTCCTCAGTCCTCTCAGTGTCCCACTTCTTCTTAGCTCTTTCTCTGTATACACTCCTGTACCTCCTCAATCCACCACCAAGTCTCCTAATCTACTTTTCTTCCAGATGACACACCAAGTACTCTCCTACCTGTCTCCCTGATCACATTAGCTGTAGTTGTCCAGTCATCTGGCAGCACTCCTGACCACCCAGAGCCTGTCTTAACTCCATCCCAAAAGTCATGCAACACTCTTCCCTTTTCAGCTTCCACCATTTCATCCTCTGCTCTGTCTTTGTCCTCTTCATTTTCCTCACCACCAGAGTCATCCTACACACCACCATCCTATTCTGTTTGGCTACACTATCACCTACCACAACTTTACAATCACTGATCTCCTTCAGATTACACCGTCTGCACAATATGTAGTCTACCTGTGTGCTCCTACTTCCACTCTTATAGGTCACCCTATGTTCCTGCCCTTTCTGGAAGAAATTATTCACTATAGCTATGTCAATCCTTTTTGTAAAGTCAATTACCATCTGTCCTTCTGTGTTCCTCTCCTGGATACCAAACCTGCCCATTACCTCCTCATCACCTCAGTTACCTGCACCAACATGTCCAGTGAAGTCTGCACCAATTACAACTCTCTCGCTTCTAGATATGCTTTGCATCACTTCATCAAAGTCCAACTAGATTTCTCCTTTTCCTCCAGCTCACATCCTACCTGTGGAGCATACCCACTACAACAGTGGTCCCCAACCCCCGGGCCGTGGACCGCTACCGGTCCGTTGGTCATTTGGTATCGGGCCGCCCGGAATTAAAAAATGATTTGCATTACCGTTTTATTTATTTCGGAGTCGGAAAGATGTTTTATTTTGAAAAGTGACGTCTGTCACGCTTGACCGGTCTCGGTCACGTGACAGGTTACCCCTAAATTAAGCGCACACCACCAGTCCAGTGTACTGGATTAAAATCAAGGCAGATTATCCCGAGATCGCCCAAAAAGTATCGCAAACCCTGTTTCCATTTCCAAACTCCTGTCCTTGCAAAGCAGCATTTGTTTGTTTGTTTATTGTCTGTTGATGTCTGCATTTTACATAAAACCACTGCGGATGATTTATTATTAGACAACAGCTGTCCTGGCGTCATTAACAATTATAGAGCAAATGAATGAAAATGAATGAAACCAGTCCGTGGCGCAAAAAAAGGTTGGGGACCACTGCACTACAACACTGACCATCACACCTTCATTTTCTAGCTTCAGACTCATCACTCTATCTTACACTCTTTTACCTCCATGACATTCCTAACAAACTCTTTCTTCAAGATAACTCCTACTCCATTTCTCTTCCTATCTACAACATGATAGAACAACTTGAACCCTTCTCCTAACCTTCTAACCTTGCTACCTTTCCACCTGGTCTCCTGGACACACAGTATGTCTACCTTCCTCCTCTGCATCATGTCAACCAACTCTCTACCTTTTCCTGTCATAGTTCCAACATTCAACGTCCCTGCACTCTTGGCGTTCCTCTTCTCTCTCTTCTTACGGACACACTTTCCTCCTCTCCTTCGACCAACAGTAATCCAATTTCCACCAGCGTCTTGTAGGTCAACAGCACCGATGGCGGTCGTTGTTAACCCGGGCCTTGACCGATCCGGTATGGAAGTCATAGGTTTAATTCGCATCTTTGATTTGGCAAAAGTTTTACGCAGGATGCCCTTCCTGACGCAACCCTTTGTATTTATCCAGGCTTCAGACTGGCACAGTAAGACACTGACTTGTGTCCTTTTGCGGCTACATTTTTGGTTTACTGTGTGTATGGAAAAGTTAATCGCGCTACCAATGCTAACGCGCTAGCATCGGTAATAATATGAAAAATGGGATTTTCCATATTATGTTAGCATTTAGCTTGCCACCATTCATTACTGGTGGACTGTGTCGAATTAATAACAACTCTATATTAATATGTCTTGTATTTGCAAAAGTAGAGTGTAAGGGTCAGGACCTGGCATTCTGTTTTTTTGTATGTTTTATTTCAGTGTCACAGACCTTCTCAGTAAAATGACCTGTCTATCACTTTTTTTTACGTTTTGTGAGTGCCATAATCGCGCGATAATCTGGTCATAAAAACATTTATACAATATTTCCAGTAGCTCCAGACATTCATTAATTATCCACTTACCCTGGGGAATTCAGAATAAATACTATGGATTGTCTGAAAACGATCTTACCTTCAAATCTCTTTGGAAATCCTCCAAGGTAAAGTGCTCATGACAGATCCTCAGATCCTTGGTCATATTGACCCAGTTTATCCATGCTCTCCATCTCTTTCCTAGCTTCCCAGAAGGTATTCTAAAGAAGGATAGGTCCTTGTCTTTGAGTCTTCTTAATGTCTGTTGACACAACCGTTCACCGCGCAGGTAACCATGATATTTTTGGAGTTAATCGCATTATTGATTGCATTGTTTCTTATTGGCTGCCAAGCTATGTTGGGTGCAAGTGACGTATGACGCCCATGTGACCACTGAATGGGGAAGCTGCTGCGGCGCAGATTGACCCGCTACGGCGGATGAAGCGGCAGAAGATGAATGAATGAATGAATGAATGAATGACCAAAGGGATGATGCTACACATACAAAATTTATTTTTCTTCTATTTTTCATAATGATGAACAACATATATGTCATTTAAAATTAACTTTACTGTCCCTTTAATGAATGTGCATCTGTGTTCATCTACCGTCTGTCTTGTCTGTCTAACAAAATCTTTGTCTGCAGTTTACACCTTTCCAGACATGCAATAGTTTTGACTAAAGTCACACATTTCATTTAAGCATGCTGAAAAACATTATCTGGTATTTATTTGCTTGCTGGTTAACCTAAAATTGGAAACAGCAAACCACACTCTAAAAAAAATTAATTTGGATACAGCTCATTAATTAACCTATAGTATATTTGTGTAACATGAAAACCGAAACACAATTTGCACTTTCATGGATATCATACTTTTTCTTAACCATGAGTTGTTGCCAGTAGATTTACCAGGAATGAACTGGACCTAGCTAAATAATCTGTCTAATAACTCATCAGAAAAATACAAAATTGTCTTAGTTTCCAAATTATGTATGTAAATGAATGTTAATTAGTGATGTTCAGGTGCTGATAGATGGGTTTGTTGTTGCATGTTGGAGTAAAGTTGTTCAGTTCTTTCTGCTTTTTATGCTAAGGTATAGCCTTTTAGCAAAGAGATGGGACACACTAGATCTATCCTAATTTTTCCTGAATTGGCATATTTCCCAAAATATGGGATTTACACTTAAAGTTGTAGAGACATTATGTCCATTAGCTCAGAAGAAGGGAAATATGTGTATGTTTAGTTTTGCAGTGCAACAGGAATAAATTATAATTATACTGCCAAAAATAACTTATTGTATTACATCTACCAAGAATGTTGTATTATTTGTCAGTAGAATTACACAAAAACACAGATTTCCATGAGCTTGAAGAGCTAGAGGACAGATCTTGCGCAAGAATAGATACTTCTTTTTTTTTACTTTCACAATAGTGTCTTTCACGAAGGACCATGAATGAAAATATATTTTTCCTCACTCAGGACCATTCATGAATCTTGATGGAAACAAGTAACATTCAGAGAGGTTGTATCTATGGCACAGATCCTAGTATATAATTCAGATGCACAAGATTTAAACTATTGGTTCCTACAAGTTCAGTGGCTATAAATTCTTATTCCATGGCTGATTCTGGATAACATCTGATTAAACTAAAGGTGACTGCTGGGCTTGGGTATATGCATTCCACTGAGAGCTATGTTAGTTGTTCTTGTAGATTCTACATTACAAATATACTTCATGATCCATTCATTCATTCATTCATTCATTCATTCATTCATTCATTCATTCATTCATTCATTCATTCATTCATTCATTCATTCATTCATTCATTCATTCATTCATTCAGTCATCCTCTTAAAGATGAGATCACTGTAATCATCTTACCTTCAGCTGTTTATCTGACGTACAGGTCACATGTTCTGTCGGAGCCTATCCCAGCTGACTATGGGTGACAGGCGGGGTACACCTGGGATGAGATGCCAGCTCAGTGCAGGGCTACACATAAAGACAGACAACCACTCATACACACACTCACACCTACGGACAATATAGGCTCGAAGAATTCACCTAAGCTGCATGTCTTGATGGTGGAAGGAAGCTGGAGAACCCGTAGAGAATCCATGCAGACACTGGAAGAACATACAAACTCTGCAAATAAAGAAATCAAACCTTGAACTGTCATGCTGTGAGGTGACAGCACTAACCATTGCACAACGGTGCTACACACTTTATGGTTCAGTTTATGGTTGAGTTCAAAAATACCAGTCACCACTAAACATCTGCATAATACATTAATTTTCAAAGAATGAACAAAATTGTATATCAACATAATTGTGCATTTTTCAAACAGTCATGGTTCTGTCAGGCTGTCTGTATGAAGATGGATGGGGTGAATGCTACCTCAGGGAATCGCTGCATGTGTTGTGTGATCACTAAAGTCAGTGTGCTTCATGATTGTCTGCAGGATGAGAAACAAAGGATCGAGGCTCTCGGAGGCTGTGTCATCTGGTTTGGCACATGGAGGGTTAACGGCAGTCTGTCCGTATCCAGAGCAATAGGTAGCTGTTAGCTCATGCTAATTACAATCATAATAAATACATTCAATATATTGGATTGGAATATTTTTGATTGCTTTGTCTTGAGCTTTAACACAGATGTCCTTGAGAAACAGACCAGAAAGGCAAGACAACTTTACTGAAATGAGCCAATCTTAAAAGAGTATCTTTTTACCTGTGTTGACAGGTGACTCGGAACATAAGCCCTACATCTGTGGTGATGCAGACCACAATATCTTCCCATTAGACGGTTCAGAAGACTACCTGATTCTGGCCTGTGATGGCTTCTGGGATACAGTGAGTCCAGATGAGGCAGTGCGAGTGGTCAGTGACCATCTTCTCGAGAACAGTGGAGACACAACCATGGTAGCCCACAAGCTGGTGGCCTCAGCACGTGATGCAGGTTCTAGTGATAATATTACTGTTATAGTGGTCTTTCTGCGGGACCCACGCTCCCCACCACCAAACAGCACAGAGGATGATGAGGAGGGTGTGGTGGAGGGAGAAGTTGAGGAAGAGGAAGTGGCAGAGGTGGAGGAGGAAGAACAGGAAGAGGAGGAGGAAGATGAGACAGTCAGGGTAGAACGTGATGGTGGGGAAGGAGGTAGCACAGTGGACATTGGTGGTAGAGGTCATGGAGGTTGGCCCCTGCAGCAGTGCTCAGCCCCTGCTGACATCAGCTACGAAGACCGAACAGACTCCTTCACAGACAGAACTAGCCTCAGCCTGCTGGGACCGTCGCTGGAAGGCCGCATCTCTCTGACCCAGAGCTTGTGGGAGCCCTGCTCCAACTTTAGCCCTGACCTCTTCATGAACACCCACTTTTATAAAAAAAAAAGCCACCTGAGGCGTATGTCCCGTATCCCTTTACAGGAGCCCAGCATCTCTAGCTTCACGGACCCAATGTGGCTGCAGACAACCACGCTGTTGGGCCAGGTAGGGAGACGAAGCCATAGGCTTGATTACGGTGGTCACCGGTGCAGAAGGTGGCCAGGCACATCCAAGAAGCTACTAGGCTTGTTGCCATCTTACCCTTTGCTGCCACACATGGAGCGCTACACCAGTTCAAGGCCTGGAGTCGCAGTGCCTCGTCTGCCCTATGATACTACCATCTGAAGAGGTGACCAAAACACAAAAAGCATCTCTTTCATTAATTCAGTCCTGTTCCCTGTCCTCCTAAATGCCCACCCACCCACCTCTGCCTTCATCAGCACATCTTTCTTTGACAGTAGGTAGTTGTGGCTCTGGCAATTGTTACGTGATTGTTGAATTGGATTGCTGAGGAGTGGCCATCTCCGTCTCAAACTCAGCCATTTGCATTATTGTGCTGTTATAGCAGCTTTTTCTCCACTTTGAAGGCCTTCTCAAATATATTTGAAACTCAGAACATTGATTAGCTTCCTTTCAGATACAGCATCATTTTCCAGGCTGACAAATGACAAATTTAAGGTAAAAGCTAAAAGTAGGAAAAAACTTTTATTCCACTCACACTGTACTCTGCTCAGCTTCTTCTTTCAAAGAGCAACAGATCAATCCAACAGTGTTTTTACCAAATATGACACAAAGTGCACCTTTGACTGCAGCCTCTGATGGTCTAGCCCTTAATGACCTGTGTCTGTAGTTCTATCTACAGACCCTTTACTGCTAACCTTGTTTACCTGCAGCAGCAGCCGTCTTCTGTTACCACCGGAGGTTTTCAACAGGCTGAATAATTTCAGCAAGAAATATGAGATGGTTGTCCATGGGGGCTCAGTAAAAGTATTCTGTGTCGCATTTAAGGGAAAAACAGTTTAAATCTGTAGCATCAAGCTATTTCGACTGGTCATGTTTATAAAATACAAAATGTTCCTGAAAACATTTACTGACATTTTGCCAGTAAACCCTATATACAAAATGGTGATTGAACAATTATGTGCATTTTCTAAGGACAAAACTAGACTATACCAGTCAGGTCAGTCAACTTCACCATTTGTCTCTCCTTTAATCTTCTGTGATATGATGTGGTTGTTGTTGTTTGAGATGACACATCTTATACCTGCTGTTGAGATCGTTGAGCGACCCAGCATTAAATTAAGCTCTGATGGGCCCATGTGCCTCAGTATGAAGCTTTACCCTCAATCCCACTCTAAGAACTTCATTCATATAGAACAACTCTCTCTGGAGCTCTGTGATTGAAGCCACATGTTGTTTGTCTTCTTTCTATGAGGAAGCCATTATCCAGGAACAATTTATCTACAGATAAAAGCACTTAATGCAGGATTATCAAAGATTAGCAGTCGTTACCTGAATAAATGCACCGTGTAATCCAGTATTCCAGATGGGGATACACCCCCTGGATAATGTTTTTTAGTATTATCATCATAGTGGGAGGTTGTATTTTAAAATACTTTAGATATAGTTGTTGTGGACCATATAGTTGTTCCAAGTATTTTTGAATGTTTATTTCTTTTCTTTTGATAAAAATATTAACTATTAATAATTAATTGCAAACCAGTTAAAATCGGCCACAATAGTGGAAAGCTGCAGAGCACATGCCTTCATTATCTCATACAATGCTACTTCCTTCTCACACATAATCTCTGCTGACTAAACCCATGTTAATATCAATATGATGACTGGGACTGCTACTCCGTCTCATACATGACTCTGTGCCACTTAAAGACTCCAACATTTTGGGAAGTCTGCTTGTTTGCTTTCCAACCAGGGGGTAGATGAGATAGGGTGAGACATATGAAGTTACATCCAGCAGCTCATTAGCTTAGCTTGGTATTAAATTAGAAACACAGCAGGAGGTTAACCTGACTGTCTAAACGTAAAATAACTAAGCTTTGACTTCTGTCTTTATGAAGACTGTCTGCATAATTTATTTGCCTATTTACATCCTTACATCTATCAAAATCATCCACAGTCATCCTCCGCGTCTTCATAGGGGAAACCATTAGCATGACTCTGTCCAACTGTACGAACTAGAAAACCTCTGACAACAGTTTTTCTACATGCAATACGTAGATCGAACAACATATACTATGTTAACTGATGGGTTTTAGGGTGTGGGTTAGGGTTACATTCGGGGTAGGGTTGGTGTTGTTGCTTTAGGTTGAATCTTTGGACAGATTCCTTCCCAGTTTTTATGTAAAGCTAAGATAACTATCTGCTGGTTGTATGATAGATTCAAATTTAGCATACAGACATGAAAGTTGTATCAAACGTTTCATGAAGAAAGTGAACGGGCATACGCTCTAGAACCTCTGTCAAGGTTCACACAGAGAATCTGTATATTTGTTTGCCTCTGTTGCGTCATGTAGTGATAAAACCCCTTTTGCAATAATGTAGTGCTTTACAGCAACCATCCCATCACCCCAAATATAAGTCCTGCTGCTTATGCTTGCTCTGGAGGGTTCAGTTGGGTTACTCTGTCTGTTAAAGCGCTTTGAAATGTCTGTTGCCATGATTAAGCGCTATATAAATAAAACTTGATTGAACTTGATTGATTGGTCTTAACCACCGGGGCCCCACCACACATTGAATATTTAATCTGATTCTGGACTGGATTGCCCATCTCTGCTGAGTAACTGCTGACGGTGTTGCATTAATTCTTCCCTGGCAAACACTATGAATATTCAACCTCAGCCGTTACACCACTCTCCAAAAGACTCCACTCATGCTTATCATCTGAATAAGACAGACATAAAAGCTAAATTCCCATTTGTAGTCATTGGTTTCATATGTCAGACACCAAATATGGTAATCCACGGTGTTCCTATTCACTCTATTTATATTGATGACTAACGATCACCTATGTGCTCATCGAATAATAATCCTATTACTGATGTGATATGATATATAATAGCACCCATCCCCAGTTAATGTGATGAGACCAATCTGCAGAAAATACAACTTTCAATGACTGACTTTGTTTTTGAATATACACAATAGCATCATTATGTAACCATACACAATGACTATTGTAACTAACTATACTACTCACACACTGTGACACTATGAAATCATAGGTAAATAGGTAAACCCAGTCCCGCATTCCCCCAATGTACACAGGGTTAATGATGTTTAAATGTTAAAAATGTCCCCGTTCCTTTTAGTGTACTTATAGTCCAGTGGCTGCTTCTTGCATCCACATTTTTAATTTTAGTAACTAACTGTTTCGTAAGCTCTCTACTGTCATGTTGTCCATCTTGCAAACACAAAGTGTGAATGTTGGGACATTAAAGAAAAGCATCTTGCCAGTGCCATATTTGGCAGAGATGACAACTGACTGTAGTATATTTTATTGTAGCTTGGTAGCCAGCCAGTCAGTCCTAGCTTTATGGGTCAAAGATAATTTTGGAGAAGAAGATGCAAAAGACAGGGTTAGATGGAGGCAATTGATTCGCTGTGGCGACCCCTGAAGGGAAAAGCCGAAAGGAAAAGAAGAAGGAGGTTTATGAAACAATGAGTGAACAGTATGTACTTAATGACAACACAAAAAGACAAAGGTAAAAGTCACAGGTTCCAGACAAAAAGTTACTGACTATAAAACGTTTAATCGAATCAGTCTCTGAAGGGACGTCTGTAGTTTCAGGATACTGTCATTCTTGGCATCACAAGAGAATTGTTATGAGGATGATCGTAGTCTTGAGTGAAAGTAATGTTATGAATACATTGAAATTCATTATCTTCAATGAACCTGTTAAAGGTAGTAAAATCTAAACGCAGTGAGTAAATACTCTATATGTGCCCCAGTCCTTATCAAACAAAACCCATCCACCCATCCATCAATTTTCTTCCACTGTATCCACTACAGTGGGTCACAGGGAGCTTGAGCCTATCCCAGCTGGCATAGGGCATGAGGCGGGGTACACACCGGGCATGATGTCAGTGCGCCGCGGAGCCGCACACAAAGACAGACAACCACGCACACACACACACACACACACACACACACACACACACACACACACACACACACACACACACACACTCACCCCTACGGGCAATTTGGGACTGGCAATTAACCTGAAGCGCATGCTTTTGGAAGTGGGAGGAACCCAGAGAGAACCCGGAGAGAACCCACACAGACACGGAAAGCATGCGAACTCCGCACGGAGCGGGACTCGAACCTGGAACCGCCGTATTGTGCGGCAACAGCACTACCCACTGCGCCACTGTGCCGCCCAAACAAAACCCATAGACCCCAAAACAATGTTGTTTTTCTGGTTAACTAGCACTAACACTGTGTACGCTTTCCTTTGGATAGTAATCTGTTTAGTTATGCAAATGTTTGTAGGTCATGTTTATCCAATCAAGTATTTAATGGATTCTTCATCACTCCAGATTGTGTGTTGGGGTTTGGAAAAGTAAAAAAAAACACCGGATATTGTAAACTGCAGCCTAATGGACTCAGTCAGAGAATTACCATTTGGAGGTGGGTTTTACTCAACAGACACATAAATGATTCCCTTCTATTCCCTGATTTTGCATTGGCACCCTGTTTGTAGTTTATGCAGTCCAAATGTCAGGATGTTAGTTATGACCAGGTTCTGCTAACCCTGCCTCCACTTTCCTGGCCTGATTATTGGCTGAAGAAGCACCCAGAGGGCAGATGGATAATTAGAACAGACACTAGCTGTGTCCTTGACACAGATACCATCACGTCACCTTTGATCACACTTGCCCACAAATGGGGCTCACCTTTACATGAGAGCTCCCTCATTTGATTCACTCTGCTGAAAGCATCCTGTGGACCAACCAGTTGGTGAGCATCATTCCATCAGTGGAGCAGAATGTACCTCTGAGACTCAGTGATGCTGTGCTGTTATTTGGAGGAATGCTCTTCCAGGGGATCTATCTATGAGGAATGTACTGTCAGCAAAATAAAGCCACTGGATCACTCTGGGGAAGCATCACCAGAAGCACTGCTTGAGATCGAAACAGGATGGGACCGATATTAGAAAAGATTACATTTCACAGTCATTTTAAATATTCACTTAGGCATGATGCATATATATTTTGAAGTCTAATTGTGTGCTGAGCAAGTGCTGAAGGAGTGTACATATTATACAGTGTTGTAAAACAATGGTTCTATTTCATTCTTCCTGACTGCCAGAGGCAGTGCCTTAACACTGGATAAGATCCGTCACACGCATGTGCAGGTCGAGTATTAATATCAACAAAGTCACAGGTGTGACATGATGCCGGTGGGCGTGTACCGCAATAGCTAGTGTACATAAGCGCCCCTTCGTCATTCATTACTTCCCTTTGATTATCTCGCGGTTACGCGTTATCACGGTGGAGTTCAACATTTGAAAAACAACCAGAACTCCTCAACTGCCGTCTTTTCGCAGACCGCCCTTTAACCTTATCTGGTTGGACCAGCGCATTGCGTCCTCCTAGGGCTGCGATCAAGACGTTCTCCAATGTTTGTTTGTTTGTGGTAGCGTTTGACTCCGAGCACCTGCATCTGTGCACGTTGCAGCGAACGCCAGGTTTGAACTAGTGAAAGGGCCTAGTTTCCGTCTCTTCATCTCTATACACTTGGTACACTTGGTGGAGATATATAATTTCTTATATAATTTTAATGTTGTTTGTGGGTAAGTATCTGTCACTGGGAGTGTATTCGTTTAGTTGTCATGTTTGCGTTTTCCCCTAAAGCGGCTACCCACACTTCATCTACCTGCTAGGGATCAGGAAGTGGATCTAGAGTTTATTCTAGTAGGATGTCGGCCTCAATCGAGCTGGTAATTCAAATGGCATTGGCACGACTAGGCCTGGATGAGGCTCCGGCAACCATGGTTCCGAAAAGTGCCTTTTGTAGGCGAACCCCACCACAGGCTGTCTTTGCTGTCTCCCCCCCTCCAAACAGTATATTGAGGAGCTCCATAGGTGTTAGGAGGACCCCAAGTCCCAGACTCATCAAGCCTCCGACGCTAGGGCATTAGCGTCCATGCAGGAAGCAACTAACTAGTTTGGCAGCATGCCGTATGTGGAGCCATCACTTAACTCCTTAATTTGTACAACGGAAGAGGTCCTACGACCAGGCTCTCACTGTCCCAGACCTCAATATTGCCTTACAGATGATCTGCTGGTTAGGAGCTATGACATAGCAGTGCTGGTTGGCCGCATAGGAAATTCCCTGTCACATATCATGCTTGCTCTTTCTCAGTCCCTACAACCCTCATGCATGGTTGCCTCCTTGGGCGTGGATGGTTCATCAGCCTCAGTCACTAATTCTGGTGTGGACACCTCCATCCAGAACCTGTGCGATGCTTCACTTGAGGCTTTAGCAGACAGCTTGGCAGACTCCTGTCAAATCTGACAGTGACTCGACGATAGGTGTGTTTAGCCCAATCCCCACTGTCTGGGCCTTGTCGGACTGTTGTCCATGGTCTTCCTGTTGTCCCAGGGCAGGTGTTTGGCACTGCAGCACACCAGGCCTTAGACCATAGTCTCCCGGCCAATCAGAGACAACACCAATTATCGGCAACAAGGCAATGGTCTGCGTCAGGCTATGGCACCAGTCAACCTCCGTTGACCGTTTCGGCAGGGCAGCTACCCAAGGGCCTTGAATGTCTGGCAGATTGGACAACAGCACCTTGCTCCCCCTCGTCTGGTGCCCCAGATGCAGAGGGCTTGGGGGTTGGTGTTTTGCCCCCCCAGCAAACCAAGGCGCTGGAGGAATAGGCCCTGAGAGTAAAGGGCCGGCGGTAGGACGCGTCTTGCAGCGGCATCTCAGCCACTGGAGAAGCTGCTCTTCAGGTTGGTTGGTGGCAACACTCTCAACGATACAACATCCAGTTTCGCCGCCGGACACCCGCTTACAGTGGGATCAGGATGACCATCGTCAACAGTCACACAACATCCCAGGTACTCAGGCAGGAGGTGGCCATTCTCCTGGAAAGAAATGCCATCGAACAACTCGATGCACAAACACAGCAAAGTGGGTTTTAGTTAGTATTTTTTTTGTCGTTAAAAAAGGAGGCTTTCGCCCTAAGCAAAGGCTTAACACCTATCTGAAGGTGCTGGTCCACCCTATTCCGCAATGAGTGGATGCCATTTTACAATTTCTTCTGTTTTCAGAGGAACAATATGCTACCATTCAGCCTTTTTCTCAGGTCCATGAGAGTCAGAGTATCCAGCGGCTGCCTCCTCGCACTGCAGCCCTGGAGGAACAGGACCTTTCTGTCCAGGGTTTTGTCCCTCAGGGTTTGGTCCCCTCAATCCAAGAAGCGGTGGTGACAGATGCCTCGCCCTCTGGATTGGGAGCATTATGGCAGCACAGAGCTGTGAGAGGGCTCTGGACAAAACAAAGTGGCACAGCATATAAACATACTCGAGCTTCATGCTGTATTTCTAGCACTTCAGCACTTTGTACCACGGCTGAGGAACAGACATGTACTGGTGTGATCCGACAACAGGTCGGCTGTCTACCATATAAATGACCAGGGAGGCACAAGGTCAACCCGGTCGTTACAGGTGGCATGGCAACTCCTAACGTGGGCTTTTCCTCACTTTTCCATCTTGAGGGCTATTTATCTACCAGGGCCACAGAACATGGTGGCAGACTTTCTGTCCCATCAGAAGCCTCCTGCTGGGGAGTAGAGGCTCCGCCTGGAGGGAGTAAGGGAGATTTGGCACAGATACGGCTTGGCGGAAGTGGACCTGTTCGCATCAGAGTTGACAACACACTGCCATCTCTGTTTCTCTCTGATGGAGACATCGAGCCCTTTGGGACAGGACGCTCTGGCACATCCATGGCCAGACCGCCTCCTCCATGTGTTCCCGCCTTTTCCACTGATTGTGTTAACATTCCATAGGGTGCAGCAGAGCACCTACACTTTCCCTGAAGTAGCCAGAACGCCTGTATCTGAGGGTATGGCCTCTGAAGGGCCGGACCTGGGTCTGTGCGACAAGGATGTGATCCAAACGGTTTTGGATGCGAGAGCACCTTCCACCACAGCTAGCAGGTGGGAAATTTTCTCACAGTGGTGTGATGCACACACAGAGATTCCTGAACGTTGCTTGGTGTTGGTTATACTACAAGAAAATAAAGTTCTGAATCACTATCATCGCTGTGCAATTTTAAAAAAATACAGCCTTTAGACTGGGACAGTCTCCGAACATTTGCAGATTTGAATCAGATTTACAAAGTACTGCATGATTTGGCTCCAGATCCTCTGGCAGAGTTCATCAGCCAAAGAAAACAGCTCTGAGCGTGTCACTCGAGGCTCTGTCAGAGGTGATTGTTTCATTCCTCTGCGCAGGAGCACTTTCAGTAAGTTGGCCTGGTCAGTGAGGAGCGCTAGTGAGTGGAACTCATTACTCATTAAATTACTCACAACATACAACGCCTTCACAAAAAACTTGAAAATGTGGCTTATCAACTCCTATAGCTGCCAACACTAAACAACAAGCCAGTTGTGATGTTTTGATGTTGTGATCAAATGTTATGTTGTGATATGTGTGATTATCTTTTAATAGTACAGTAAGTGTTTGAATATGTATATTTTTACTATATTGTAGATGTATTTTGCTGATTTTACTATTTTATTGCTTTTACTGCTTTTTATACATCATGGTCAGGAGACTGCAGATGAAAAATAGCCTTCTGACCAATTCTGGCTTTTTTAACCATGTATAATGGGTTCTATGAAATTGCATTGTCTCTTCAAATAAACTAAACTAAACTACAGTTTTTGCAAGTGCTACTGGTCTACTACGTAGACTTCTTCACCAGAGTCTACGTAGCTGTAATATCGGCAAGACATGTCAGAGTGGAAAACCAAACTATAGGGTCTCACATCCTGGTGACCCAGTTTCTTCAGGGGGCTCAGCAACAGTACCCCCAGCAGGCTGTGAAGTATCCCCTCGTGTGATTTAAGTCTGGTCCTGGACGCTCTTTGGTCTCCCCTCTTTGAACCTCTGGAGCAATCGGATCTGAAGTGGGCTTTGGCTAAACTGGCCTTTCTCCTAGCAATGGAATAAGCAAGACACGTAAGTGAGCTTCATGCCCCATCTATGAGTGACGCGTGTATGCACTGGAACTCTGATGGCACAGGGGTATCACACATTAAGGGCCTCGAAGCACTATTTACAAGCAGCCGCTGGGTTGCTTCGCTCTTATAGTCTGTTTGTCTGTTACAGTGGGCATAGGAAGGGTGTAAATGAGTCGTCATGACTATTGAGGAGGCATACAGGTTTAAAGACCTGCCACTCTCTCCCAGTATCAGATGTCACTCAATCAGGAGTGTTTCCACTTCCTGGGCGGCACTGCGAAGTGTCCCTCTCAGTGACATTTGTGCTGAGGCCATGTGGGCTGCACCATGTACTTTTGGCCGGTTCTACAGGGTTAATGTAGCTGCAGCCAGTGCAACTACTGTCTTGGAAGTTTCCTAGGCCGTCGTGGCAAGGTAGGATTCCTCATTACTATGTTAATACTAAGTCATCCAGTGTTAAGGCACTGCCTCTGGCAGTCATCCAGAATTCATAGAACCATAGTTATATACGTAACTTACGTTTCAGTCCATGCTAGACAAAGCCAGACTGTTGGGTCACGTATTTATTATAAAGAGTCAAATGTTTGGATGTGAATTGATCAGAAGAAGGTGGAAGTCAGTATGTGATGTTATGAAAGCCCTGGAGAGCTATGAACCCTGTCTCTGCCTTTCAGGAGCTGCTAAAGTATGGAAGGGTAAACGAACCATCTAGTTTCACTGGGGAGTTTTAGTGTCTGTTGTGGCCTATAGCTGCTGTTTTACCGTGACGTGACTATAAACCTGGGGAAAATATAATATATATAACAATCTTAGTTGTCAGCATAAAACACATCATTTTCAGCTTCAATTTAATATGTTTTATCTGGACCTGCCTTAAAAATGTTTTGCCAATCAGACTCTCAGTAGTTTGTAGGTTGTCTGACTTTGCTGGCATTGGATGATTATCATGGTGTGATGAGAGCCGAGGAACACAAGAGTCATCGGCTGTGTTTGGGGAAAAAAGCAGTATTTAGATGAGATCTGTTATGCAAGTCAAACAGGACAGCAAACACAAGTGAATCATTTTCAGTGAGGTGTTTTTTTAGTCTTGTTATAATGACAGTTTTTTGTTTTTATTACAGTAATATCAGTAAGTGGTTTCATGCATTTATATGGAATCTGTTGCTCTAGAAGTAGTGATTGGAATAAAAACACTGTATAGAGGGCACGCGTTGATGCCAGTGTCATTCTTCCTGAGTGGAAACATCCTGTCACATAGGTACTTAGGAGGCACTATGAAACCCAGAGAGAAACTCATCATTTCATTAAATTATAGGTAGTTGGGCTCAACAGTGATCCATACGATGTACTACAATACCAAACTGAAAAGTCATGTTCATGGGCATTGAGGTGTGTGAGATCTATCAAGAATATTCAGCAGCAAAAGGAAGTCCTCTGTTTGATACATAAAATGCATTTGATGCATCATGTGCATCAAATGCATCCAGTTAGCAGCTAACTCAAAGAACTCGACCAGTAATACCCTCAAACTGAAGACACAACACGTTTGAGGGTTTCTCTTAATCATATTAGAGGACGAGGTCAGCAGAGAAAGATTATAATTTGTTTGACTGATGTTTGACATCACACTAGACCTTGCCAGGGTTACATCACAGTTCCTTAGGTTACAAAGCTCCAGCTTATTATTTATATCCTACACCATTTTAACATGTTCATGACTCTGAGGATGTTGATGTGAACCCCTTGATCAATGTCATCTGGTCTTGGAGGATTTGTTGATCACACCTCCATATCTTAAAAAGATCCAGTGTATGATGTAAAATACACAGCTGTATTCTGAGTTTTCATGGCATTTGGGCTGGACAGTGATAATGCCAGCTCAGTAGGTGTTACCACGGTGACATCAGCATACCCTCTGTTACAAAAGTAGCTTGCCACACAGTACCCACTGTGGTCAACTATTTAAATGAAGCCAAAAGACAAGGTACAGTTGAGGCTAATTGAAAAATTTAAATGTCAGATCTTAGGTCATTAATGGGTGCCTAATCCTGATGATGATGTTAGTGATATGCATCAAAGCTATTGTTAACATCAGAATGAATACATATTTTCATATTTTCTTCAGCTACATGCTAATGCGCTGCTGCTTCAATTGCTCTGAACAAAACGTCATTATAACAAGACTTCTTCTGATACTGAAATGCTTTTTTGTTTTAACTGTATCTATTTTTTTGTTGTATTTTTGTAAATGTGGCAGCTCTGCTCTGCAGACTGGAGCAGCTGTGCAGTACAGTAGTAGTTTTCTTCCCCCGTGATTCACTGTTGATCTGTTCAAATCACTGAAGTCGTTTCACAGCAGGTCTTTAGCGTCGTGAGCAGCCGCTCTGGATGGAGAGGACAGCCATTAGCGTTCACACGGTTTTCTCTGAAACACCTTCACCAAAACCTTATGACTTAGTGTTATTCATGTTTCAATTTGCTAGAAGTTCTCAAAGTATGAGCAATAAAGATGTTTCTTTATTAATTATTGTGTAAACTCTCACTGCCTCCCTCACTTTTTGCACTAAAGGTTCCCTTTGAGTGGGATGTTTTGCTTCCCTGATGAAAGTAGTTTAAGTTCAGCTCTGCTCCCGTAATCACTAACTATAGGGCCCTTCATGAATCTGCACGGTGTCTATGTACACACAAAGCTTCTTTTTTCTCTGTAAGCAATAATACTGTTAGATTGAAAGCCTCTCTGAGGGTTTATCTTCTGCTGAAGGATATAACCAAATAGCAGTTCTGTCAGCCATACTTGAAGGGTCACAGAGCATACATGTTTCCATTCGTTTTTCCTATGGAAAAGCCACATCTGAGCCTTTGGTGTGGTTTTCTTCCTGTAACCTTCCTCAGTTCAGATGCTGAAGCTCGACTGGATGGTCCTTGGTGGAAAAGTCAATGTGAAGAATTCTTTTTTTAAAGGGGTTTTTAGATAAAGGAGGCAGGACATTTCAGTTGCAGCGGCATCCTTCAGCAGTTTGTCTAGATTTGAAAGGACTGAGCTCCACATGGGCCCCGTTTAAATGTAGGCTCATGTGGGTGAGGGGGAGTTCACTGAGGGCTGTGATTATTCCTAATCAACAGCACTGTCCTTGTCCACAGCTGGGAAGACAAACCCTCTGATTTGGCTCTTCAATATGCAGGTTAGGTTCAAAAAAGAACTGTAAACACACATTGTACCCGAATTATCTGCGTTGTGGTAGTATATAAATGTGTATTGTAACTGGTGACTAATTATCATGTATATAAAGATTATATGAAGTACTCTGAAGTGTCTGCTCCTCTTTATGACCAGAATTCCACCTAGATATACATTATAATAGACCCAAGGAAAGCAGAGGACGAGCAAAGGAACATGGGAGATGGGCAACATCATAAATGCCCCACTTCTGATTACTTTATACATATACAGTATATCCTTTATGAACCCTGACCAGGCTGTAGTCATTAAGTGAAGTGATGCTGTATGTAATGCATGCTTACTATATCCTTTGATCTTAATTACATTCATAAGGTGGGAAACATCAGACATGAGATTGTAGTCATTCTAAGATTTGTAAAACAATTTATTACAGAAAGAAATGTACTTGATGCAGCTCACAGTGCATTTTGGGAAATTACAGTAAAAGCTGCTGACACAACAAGCACAAGTAGGAGGAACAGCCTCCATCACAGACAAGCCCAGCCATGCACTACAGGACACGTACACAACATACAGTATATTTACCATGTAAACCAATGACATTCAGACTGTACAACAAAGATCAGGTGGCAGTGAAAAGACAAGGAAATGCTGGGACATTTCTCATTGTCAGCAGCTTGGACCAGAATCTATGTGATGAATTTCAGCGTCGTGCAGCAGCCTTGAAAATGTTTGGAGGACAAAAGTGAGTCAAGCAGTGAGCAACGTTACAACATGCAGCACGGTTCCATTCCATCTACTGGTGTGTTACTCAGTAGACAGATGTTTGAAAAATTCCACCAAAAAATTACATTTGTGGCTTTCACTTCCTCCCAGAGATGATGTCACCAGTACTTCACAGGACTGAGTGAAAAGTCTCTCATGTAGGAATGTTGTTTCTACGTGGCTGTTGTTCTTTGTTCCACAGCTGAATTGTCAAATGGAATTCTTAGACCTCAACAAGCTTGATTGACTTATCAGCACAAGTCCTGGGAAACATTTGGCTTTCTTAGCTGATTAAAATGAACCAATCCTTAAAAAATATTTCTACATTAATTCATCTCCACTGTACTAGTGTAGACAAAATTCTACAATGGGAAATATTGTTATAATATGGTGAAGCAAACTTTTAAAAGGTCACCCCGTCACAGACAGCTAAAGATCTTTATGTTAAGCAGCTATAGGATGATCTTTCTATTTACCATACAGATGCGAGTGGCATCAACGCTGATGCCCGTAGAAAGCAAATACATTGCCCAAAATCTCAAGCGACTGCTCCTTTGAAAGAACAATAATAGGTTGGATTTTAATTGAAAATTTCTCTGTGGGTGAAAGCCCCTGGGCATGTTTCACCAGTGGCAACGTTTCAGTCCCCAGACGTCAGATTTAGAGCAGGAGACATTTAATTGTTGTAATTTAATGATCTTTAAGCCTTTTCAAATACCACATGTGATCGCTGCTGTCCAGACAGGATATTTACACAATTCAGCAGAAATCTATGTGAACAATACAAGTTCACCTGAAATAAAGGACAGATGTTATGCAACAAGTTGCATTATTACTAAAAAGAAATATTTGAGAAGTAAATAAAGTTTTTAGCACCAACGCTGGCATTGGAGAGATTGGGTCAGGCGAGTTGAGTATGTGGATACCAAAACCCACGCAGGTTGAGTCACACAAAAATGGCTGTTATGAAACACTAAACTCTTATAGACAGGCTACAGTGGATGAAAGTTTCTCATCAGACTCATGCAAACTTGTAGAAGCATTTACACAGTGAACTAAATGTGAGCTACAAGTCATTAAAGCAACAGCTGTGGTGGCCATGTTTTCCTCTGATGTGTCAATTTCAAGGTGTAATAGTGTTCACTGCTGCAAGTGAAACAACAGAAAAGATCAAGCTGTAAAGATCAGACGGAAATTACAGTGTCATTAATATTGTGCTAGTATTTCCTTAAAATGATCATCACCACCCGAAGAAGTGGACATCATTATTGGAATTACTGTCATTGTCCATTTATATTTAGGACATCATGAGAAATCCTTCCTTTTCCAGATCAGCAGGTGAGTGTCAGTCTTCATTTCATCTTCACGCATCACAGGTCGTTTCTCCTCAAAAGATCTGTGTTACTGTCTGTCGTTTCCAGGCTTTGTTGCATTGATGTGTTCGGTGGAGGCTAAAACAGTTGGTCTTCCAGGTCACAAAGGGAATCATCTGTCAGCAGGCAGACTCATGTCATCAGACAGAAGCTGCTCCCCTGGAAGAAGAACAGAAGTAACTCCTCTATTAGATTCCTGAGCTACAAACTAGACACACACCTCCTTCAGGTGGGACTATCAGAAAACTGCATTTTGTGAATCACACAATTACACTTGGTGCTTTCCACAAAGAGTCCGGTGGTTTTAAAGAGAATGATGACACCTAGTGCTTTCTCACCACATTACGAGACATAGCAGTAACAACATGGGATTCTCTTTCTTAGAGTTCACACCAATGCTCTAAATCAAGCCGCATATGAAGGATTGTTCTGCATTACCGTGAACATTCTGTGTGTTGCCACCTGCGCAGGGAGGAGTCTGGTTGTCATAGCGAGAGTTGCTGCTCTGCAGGGCCTCGTCCTCGGTGTCACTGTCGCTGCTTGCTGCTGCCACCAGGACAGAGGGCGACTGAGCTACACAAACCACAAGACAGAACTTGATCAGACCCTTGTTCACTGACCCTTATCCAGTATTTGAGGTTGGAGGATAAAAGGAAAGGACAGATTTAAAAACTAAATTCTGTCAGCCTTCTTTACAGTGCACCACCCTCAGTTAAATATTGCAAAATTCCACATGTGAAAAGACTTCAGGCATTTTTAAAAATACAGCATATGAAGCAATGTGAAATTAACAACATTTCCTGTTGAAAGGCTATGAGGTGTGCATAGAGACGCTTTTAGTCGGACTTAAAGATCAGTACCACTCCCATGTCTGCCCATTAGGAATACGACTACAGCAGATGGTTTATTAGCTTTAGCTTGGCATGAAGACAAGACACTGGGGGAGACAGCTGGCAGGCGCTGTGTAAAGGTAACCATGTCTACCAGCACTTCTAAGGCTTAATCTGGAGGAAAAACTAAGTAACGACAGAACAGGTCTTTATGGAGGACAGATTTTGTGCTGAAAATGTCACTGTGCTTCAATATGGGGAATAGACTTGTGTTAACTTAGGTTTATGTTGCGTGAAACCTTTAAGTTGACTTAGCTTTTGTCCTCATTACCGGTGCTTATGCTAAGCTAAGTGACTGATTTTGCTCGTCATTGCTTCATTATTACCTAAGCAAACATTAAAACAGACATCAGCTCCCAGAAGTGGCAGCAGTGGAACAAACCTTCATTTGACTGCAGCTGTGCAGAGAATCCCTCCTGAAATGGCTGATGGGAGTTTCCTGAGGCCTCAGATTGACACTCCAACATGGTCACACTGCGGAAGAAAGAAAGGCAGAGATATTGTGAGAGACAGGAAGAACAAAAAAGGTGAGCTGCTGATTTTGAATACCACATCGGCTACAGCTATTAGCTACATGATCAGCCTTCAGTACAGACCTTACAGTTCTGCTGCCACACTTCTTGCTCGCATTTATGTAGTTGGGGCCTCCAAAGGTAAAGATATCATCTTTGCATCCTGACGCTCCAGACAACTGCTGCTTGGAGGTTGAGACCTGTTCTGATGAGCTGCTGCTGAGAGACACAAGGGTGCTCTGGGTTCCTTCAGACTTCAGTCCTGGAGCAGAGACAAACAACAAGAGACAAGGGCAAAGTCAGAAACAGGAAAACCAAACCTGGGGGTCTTGAAGCTCAATGGACTGATGAATCTCATACAAACATCTGGAACATCCACGCACATGGAGCTTCATTAAACATGGTGGGGGGAAAAAATTGCCAAATTTTTTGTGAATATTTTGCACAGCATTTTGACCCCAAACAGACAGGGTTCATCCACTGGAGACATTGAACATACAATAGGTTAAATGTTTCATAGTATATTTCAATAAATTAGACCATTGTTAACTGATAAGAAGATGCCAGGACTAGACAAAAAAGGGAAAGAGGGCCTCCAAGCCATGACAAGTAATTTTCTGTGTATAATAATGTCCAGACAGAATTTATCCAAGGTTTAAGACATCTTTACATCTAAGGAAATGGTAGCACCAAATACCGTATTGGACCAAAGACTGTGTTTTTTGCATTGAAATTAGACTGAAGAAGTGGGGGTCATCTTACATTCGGGGTCTAGACATTATACCCATTCACAACGCTAGATGGCGCCAGATATCTTTAAAGCGAATGCTGAACTAACTCCCCAGGCTTGGCCTGGGGAGTCACGAAGAAGAAACCCCTGTCACGAAGAAGAAAAATAAAAATAGCGGTAGCACGAAGAATAAAAAATAGGGGTAAGAAAAAAAAGAGAAGAGATAACCGAAAATGGAGAAACGTAGCAACAATCTGGAGAAAAGTGGGTCGAAGATAGCCCAGGTTAACCGGCAGCTGAGGAGAAGTTATGATGCAAACTTCAAAATGATGGTGATAAATGAGGCAGAGTCTTCAAACAATTGCAAAGCGGCTGTGAAATATGGTGTAACATAGTGTAATGTACGGAGATGGAGAGCTCAAAAAGATCACCTAAAACATGCTCACAGTCAGAGAAAAGCTTTCCGTGGTCCTCAGAGCGGCTGCTTCCAAGAGCTCGGGATGTGATGTCCAGATACATCAAGAAGCTTCATTTACTCTTAACTAGGTGTGAGCAGTCAGATGCTCTGCCTCACTACCAAGCTTGTACAACAACTGTACACCAATTACCCAGTAAGAAGCACCATGCAGACACAATAAGTTGAACATGTAAAGAGTGAAGCAATTAGCAGCTAAAAAGTCTGATATTGTAGGAGTTTACTGGATAGGTACCAACATGAACAAAACCAACTGTTAGTGCGGTCTCTATTTTGGATGATTAAAATATGCAAAAATAGTTCCTCTCCAAGGAACCATAACCTGATCATGGTGGAGAGGTTTGTGTGCCCTAAGGATCCTGGGAGCTATGTTGTCAGGAGTCCTGGTAGGGTCACCCAAAGCAAACAGGTCTCAGGTGAAGGGCCAGACAAAGAATGGTTCAGAAGACCTCATGAAGAACAAAAAGGGAAACAAGTGACCCTGCCCAGGGGAAGGCCGGGCCCACGTCTAGAGCCAGGCCTGGATTGAGGGCCCATGAGCGAGCGTCTGGTGGCCGGGTCTGCCCGAAATGGCAACGTGGTTTTTCCCCACCCCTGTGGACCCACCACACTCAGGGCAGATCGATGGGGTCGGGTGCGCTGCCATGTGGATGACAGTGACAACAGGGTGTCACGATGGACCACTCGGGCGGCAGAAGCTGGATTTGGGGACGTGGAATGTCACCTCACTGGTGGGGAAGGAGCCGGAGCTGTGTTGAAGGTGGAGCGTTACCAGGTGGATCTGGTTGGCCTTACCTCCACGCACAGCCTCGATTTTGGAACCAATCTCCAGGATAGGGGATGGACCTTGTTTTACTCTGGAGTTGCGTCAGGCATGAGGCGCAGGGCGGGTGTGAGGATACTCACAAGATCCCAGCTCAGCACCACTGTGTTGGAGTTTACCCCAGGGTCGCCTCTCAACGCCCTGAGGCTGTGGGAGGGAAAAGTCTGACTATTATTTATGCGTATGCACCAAATAGCAGCTAAGTGTATTCGGCCTTCTTGGGGTCCCTAAATGGGGTCCTTCATGGGATCCCTGTAGGGGACTCCATTGTTCTCCTGTGTGACTTCAATGCACACGTCGGCAATGATGGAGACACCTGGAAGGACGTGATTGGAAGGAATGGCCTCCCTGATCTAAGCTGAAACGGTGTTATGTTGTTGGACTTCTGTCATGGATTGTTCATAACTTACGCCACGTTTGAGCACAAGGATGCTGATAAGTGTACCTGGTACCAGAGCACCCTGGGTCGGAGGTCAATGATCGATCTTGTGAACGTATTATTTGACCTTCGACGTTGTGTTATGGACACTCGGGTGAAGAGAGCGGCAGAGCTGTCAACTGATCACTACCTGGTGGTGGGTTGGGTCTGTTGACGAGGGAAATCTTTGGATAGACCTGATAAGCCCAAACGAGTAGTGCGGGTGAACTAGGAACGTCTGGAAGAGGACTCTGTCCGCGAGGCCTTCAATTCACACTTCTGAATAGCTTCTTGTGCATCCCTGTGGAGGCTGGGGACATCGAACCTGAATGGTCGATGTTCAAGCTTCCATTGCTGAAGCTTCAGCTGAAAGCTGTGGTCTCAAGGTCTTGGGTGCCTCAAGGGCCGGTAACCCTCGAACACTGGAGGTGGACTCCGGTGGTCAGGAAAGCCGTCCCACTGAAGGAAGAGGCTTTCAGAGGCATGTTGTCCCTGGGGACTCCTGAAGCAGTTGCAGGGTACCGACAGGCCAAAAGGACTGCAGCTTCGGCTGTGATGGAGGCAAAACAGAGGGTGTGGGAGGAGTTCGGAGAGGCCATGGAGAAGGACTTTCGGACGGCACCAAAGTTGTTCTGGAGGACTGTCCGACACCTCGGCAGGGGAAAACAGAGGACCATCCAAGCTGTGTACGGCAAGGATGGGACACTGTTGACCTCGACTGAGGAGGTTGTCGGTTGGTGGAAGGAACACTTTGAGGAACTCCTGAATCCAACTACCCCAACTGACCTGTCCTCTGTTGCAGAGGCAGAGTTGGAGGATGATAGGGGATTCGAATCAATCTCTCTGGCCGAACTCACCGAGGTAGTTAAACAACTTCACGGTGGCAAAGCCCCGGGTGTTGATGAGATTCGACCGGCTCTGGGTGTTGAGGGGCTGTCATAGATGACACGCCTCTGCAACACTGCATGGAAGTCTGGGACAGTGCCGAAAGCGTGGCAGACTGGGGTGATGGTTCCTTTTTTTAAAAAGGGGGACCAGAGAGTGTGTGCCAACAACAGGGGCATCACACTCCTCAGCCTCCCTGGGAAAGTTTACTCCAAGGTCCTGGAAAGGAGGGTCTGGCCCAAGGGTCACCAAATGGCAGATCCTGATCCGGACCATGGTTCTGTCTGGACCCGTGACCACTATATGATAAATTCACAAGTAGATTTTCTTGGCGCATTTTTACTGACGGTTGCGGCTACAGACGGCAGGCGCTGCTCCTCCAGTTAATACGGTAATAGCTCCACTCAGTTCAGCCAATCAAATAGTTTACCTGCTCTGTCAGTGCACCTGGAAGTGACCACTGTGAGTTTACTGCAACAGGAGCACAGAGGAAGGAGACAGTGAGGATAGCATAGCTCTGAACGAAGGGAGGTTAATGAGGAAGACCGCTGGTCAACAATGTGTGGACAAAATTTATGTTTATTCTTCAGTCAGGCAGTTCAAAACCATTTTACCTCATATAGTCTGACCGCATAGCACTAATTAATTAATAACGTGAAGCACCACTACGAAACAAAGCACAGAGCTTTTGCGCAGAATTATCTCCTGAAGTCCGAGCTGAGGGCAAAATGACTGAGAAAAATGCAAACGAATGTTCACTAAACCAGAAAATCAGAAATATCAACATCTTGATGCAGCTATTCAGAGAGCACCATGTATATCTGTGGCCATTGATGAGTTGTAGCTTGTGTGTGTCAGGTTCCTTCACAAAGATAAGGAGCTCTTTGCTGAGTGTAACACCACCATGAAACACACACAAGAGGAGAGGACATACATGCAGCAATAAAAGATGCTGACAAAGTCCAGTGGTCTCTTTCACCACACATGACAGACCACCACAAGGTGACCACCACCACAAGGTGTGCACAAGGTTACTTGTGTACGAGTAAATTACTGGCAGGCCACATGCCCCCTTCTCTCATGAAGTTCTGTTTGCATTTTTCCCCTGAAAGAGCCCATATTTAGTAATGCTTTCTGAACATGTTAATGTTTTTTTTTACTTGAAGTTTAGGTCTTCAGTTCATGAGACTGGGATGTCTTTAATTTATGAGACAAAGGCTTATTCAGCTCTTTTTGGACTTTATTTTTAATTCTGAGGTGTGTGTGTTCTTCAATCTAACAAAGGCTTGAAATTTATTTGCCTTGGTCTATTTTCACTTATGGTGAGGTAAAAGAGCTAGCTGTGCACTCAGTTAAACATATACTGCATTAAAATTTATAATAAATGATAATGTTGACATAGAGACCAGCTGTAAGACACAAACTGGACTTTGGTTTGGACCTTTTACCAAACAACCGGACCTCCGTGACTTTCAATTGAATAACCCTTGTCTGGCCGATTGTCGACCCCAGATTGAGGAGGAACAATGTGGGTTCCATCATGGTCGTAGACCAACGGACCAGCTCTTCACTCTCGCAGGGATCCTAGAGGCGGCTTGGGAGTATGCTCATCCAGTCTACATGTGTATTGTGGACTTGGAGAAGGTATACGATTGGGCCTTCAGAGATACACTGTGGGAGGGACTGCGGGATTATGGGTCGAGGGGGCTTCTCCTGAGGGCCATCCAATCCCTGTACGTCCAAAGTGAGAGCTGCATTCTGGTTCTCAGCAGTAAGTCTGACTTGTTCTGAGTGGCTGTTGGCCTTTGCCAGGACTGCACTTTTTCACCATTTCTGTTTGTGATTTTCATGGACAGGATATCGAGGCGTAGTCGTGGTGAGGAGGGCTTACCGTTTGGTGGGCTGAGAATTACATCGCTGCTTTTTGCAGATGATGTGGTCCTGTTTGTGACATAGGCCTGTGACCTGCAGCACTCACTGATCCGGTTTGCATCACATCCTCATCCCCGCTGCTTCACAGCTGGGACGAGGATCAGCACCTCTAAATGTTAGGCCATGGTCCTTAGCAGGAAGCCAGTAGACTGCCTTCTTCAAGTGGGGAATGAGGTCCTTCCACAAGTGAAGGAGTTTAAGTATCTTGGGGTCCTATTCACGAGTGAGGGAACAATGGATCTTGGACGGAGAATTAGGACAGCAGTAGCAGTATTGTTGTCACCGCACTGTTGCCACAAAGGGGGAGCTAAGCCCAGGGCAAAGCTCTCCATTTGCCGTTAAGTCTTTGTTCCTGCCCTCAACTATGGTCATGAGCGATAGGTCATGACCGAAAGAACGAGATTGGGGATACAAGCAGCGGAAATGGGCTTTCTCAGGCAGATAGCTGGTGTCTCCCTTAGAGATAGGGTGAGAAACACTGCTATTCACGAGGGACTCAGAGTAGAGTTGTTGCTCCTTCGCGTGGAAAGGAGTCAGTTGAGGTGGTTTGGGCATCTGGTGCGGATGCCTTTGGGGCGCCTCCCTAGGGAGGTGTTCCTGGCACATCCAGCTGGGAGGAGACCTCGGGGCAGACCCAGGACCAGGTGGAGGGATTATATCTAAACACTGGCCTGTGAACACCTTGGGATCCCCCAGTCAGAGCTGGTGGGATGTGGCCAGGGAAAGGGAAATTTGGGGCTCCCTTTTGAAGCTGCTGCCCCCGCGACCTGACTAGGGATAAGCGGTGGAAGATGAAGATAAAATAGGCAACTGTGCCACCTGGTGCAATGTCATCAAAAAACTGAGATGGTAGAAATTATCTTTATAATGTATTCACAACCTGTCTTTGCTGCGTCAATAAAGAAGTCAAATAAAGTGCTATTTAGATAATGACATAAAAGGAAATAACGTAAAGCTGCAAACCCTCTGCACCTCCCAGGCTCTCTTTAAGATGAAGGCTGTCCGTGTCTGCTCCTCTCGAGTCCTTGTCCATCTTGTCTGGACTCCTGATGTTTACAACCAGAGAGCTGCTACTGTCCAGGACAGGAGACAACGATTTCCTGGCTGCACATACACACAAAGAGAGAACAAAACACAAATGAGTAATTCTGTCATCTTATTGTGTTGTCTTAATTACACTATTGCAGAAACCGTAGAATTATGTGTTAACACCAGCTGCTCTGCAAAATAAACTGCCTGAGTCATATGAACCTTCTCATCTCTATTCCCGTCGAAAGCCAATTGTTAGAGCCCAGAGATAATTTTGGGTAAAGTCATGACAATAGTAATATCCAGTATAATTATAAATCTAAGTACCAAACAGACAGGGTGATTCAAGTCAGTCTCCAAAGTCAAAGGCAAATTTTATCACATTCTGATAAAATAATCTTTGGATAATGATCAATTATATGAAAAAACTAAACTAAGTGCTTTCTTCTATTAGAAATAATTAATGAAAATCATTTTAGGTTGGTTGGACCCAATGGTTTTGCCTTCATAACAAAAGAAATAAAGCAATTACAGTGGTACCTCTACTTAAGAAATTTCTTCCAGAACCAATTAATTTCGTAAGTGGAAAATTTTGTAAATAGACGCGTTATCCATGCAAATGCCCTAATCCATTCCAAGCCCCCCCAAAATTCAGACGTGTTTTATAAAGCCTAAAAATGCATTAAAACATGTAACAAGTACGTATTACAATTAGGTTATTACACAATAAATGACAGTTGTGCATAATGTAAAAAATAATGAATAAAAATGATGGTCATTTACCTTTTAACTGCTGTCCTCATTGTTTTTTGTCCTCTTTGATTCATGTACTACTTGCCTCACCATGCTGAACAACAGAGTGTATTCCAGTTGTTCTTTTAAACTTCTGAAACCACCGACACGGTGCCTTAAACTACCGGTGTTTTATGGATTCCTTTTGTTTTAATAGCGTGGTGATTGTAGATGCATTATGGCCATATTCTTTGGCGAGATCAACCAAATGCATCAGTTTTTCATGCTTTTCTATTATCTCTTGCTTTGTTTGTATGGACAGAAAAACTTTTTCTCCATTACTTTCCTGGGGTCCAAAGTGAATACTCTAAAAGTTAATATATATACGTAAAACTATCAGAACACCGCATGAGTCAACGGCCGAATGCGAGGACGCTGCAGAGACACCTATCTAGCTACACATAGAGGTCCCTCTCAGCCAATGGGATGCCAGGAAAATGCTAGGTAATAGCCAATGGCGGAGCAGCTGTAAGAATGTTGCGTTCAGGAAACTTTGGGAGCTGCGAGTAGCAGTCCAGACCGTTTTTACCTTTCGTATTCTGAATTTTCTTTCGTAACAAGAGTCAATATGTTCCTGTTGACATGTTTTGTAACTTGAAAATTTCGTATGAAGAGACGTTCATAAGTAGAGGTACCACTGTTTATGTAAAGAGCTTATTACCTTATTTCAACAAAAGTTTCGTTAAATTTTGTTAGAGGAACTGACACATGGATCAGTTCTGACAAATACCTGAAGCTTCTGACTTTATAAATAAGGTTCTACTGAATGAAAAAGAACTGTCAGGTCATGTGACATGTTCAGCTCCATGAAGAACACTTTGGTGAACCCCTGACAACTTACCAATTATTACCACTTAAAAGAACTGCATCCACTACTCTGGCTTGGTTGTTCTCATTCTGTGAAACTGATGGAAAATTTTGTGCTCAGACAGCAGCTTAGCGCTGTTAGTATTAGCAGTGTAGCGCTCCTCACCGGGGTGGCGGGGCCTGGACTGAGATGCAGCTGCTCTTGCCAGCAGGTCCAGCTCAACAGGCTTTCGACAAGCTGACAGTTCTGAATCAGTGTGGTGAGAGGGTACCTCCTCCACACCGAAGCCACCTGACGGGCCGGGCCTGGGTTCTCCAGACACCCGTGGCTCTATCATTTGACTCTTCACATCAGACATCTTGCTGCGGACCTCTGCCATCTGAGCCTTCAGGCGGATCAGAACCCCTGAGTCCGGAGCGGATCGTCGCACCACTTGAGGCCGTCGCTCTCGCTCTTTTCTAGAGTGACAATGAGCTGGAATTGCAGAAAACAAATTCTTCTCAGAAACTACCACTGTTCATCCATTCACTTATTAGTGAAGAAATTGAAAGATGAAAAGTTTTTAAAAAGGTTACTAGCTCCCGCCTAATGAGTTGTTCCCCTCAGCGCATATTGTGACAGGGAGACACTGAGTTTATCTCTCTGTAGGAGTTTCATGATACACCAAGAAAGGATGACATAATAGACAACCTTCAAATTGCAAAAAAGCAGCATTCTGCTTCAATTCCTCAACGAAACTCAAGATGCTACCATCAATATTAGCATGAACTGTTACCACTGGGTATGTTTGCTTCTTCTGTTTAATGCAGGAGCATTGCTGTTTGCTCTACTGCCACCTGGTGATGAGTGGTGGGTATGAAGCATTAAGTTAATTGGATAGTTAATCCACGTGCTAGTGCAAGACAAACACGACTGGGACTACACTGCTCTACTGTGCTAGAGGTCAAACAATAGCAGTGCACATTGATTTCTTCTCATTCTTTCTCAGATTTCAGATTTTGGCTTCATTCACGCTGAAACTGTTGGTTGGTGTTTAGAAGTCCTGTAACTCTATGGTTGCTTTAGATTTAGGAATTTATATTATTTTCCCGCCTCACGCCCTCAGTCAGATGGGATAGGCTCCAGCCTCCCACAACCCGCCACAGCATATGAAGCAGTTGATGATGAATGAATATTTAACATGAGGAACAGCACATAACAATCTCAATGTCTTTCACTGGAGACAAACCAAATGAAATCTACCTTGTACTTCGCTCAATTGTTAGTTGTAAAGTGAAAAAACTAAAGGTCAGCATGTCCCAATCAAAGATAAACCTGTCAGCTAGGTGTCTCAGTACACTTGTATTCACAGGAACAGCTGTGAAAAAACTCAATGCTGACATGTTAATGACCAGTGGCCTTTTTTCACTATTCACAAAGCATATGGTTATACAGTATATTGAAAAACAACAAACAAAAAACTGATCATTTCGTGACTGAATGTGACCACAGTAATAGTCCTTATTCTCAGCTGTTGAACGGACCTTGGCTGTGTAGAAGAGACACTTTAGGCCGAGGCTGGAGACCCCACAGGGACTCCACGCTACTTCGCTCCTTCAGATCAAGCAGCTGGATCAGGACAACTGGGTCGATCTCCAGGAGGCTGTTGTTGCCTGGACCAACAGCGCCGCCAACGGCAGTGACGCTCCCACCGACACTGCGACCAACAGCAGCGCTGCGATGCAAAGAGCACACGCTGGAGCTCAACCCACCTGTGTGTCAGACAATTCAGGACTCTATAAGGTTAAAACTCTTCTCACACACTGAACAGAACTGATTGAAAGTTCACACATGCTTTCAAACATCATAGTTACGTCACCGTTGGTATCTTCACTTTACTTGCATTCTTTAAGATTGCGGTGCCTTGCGTCTAGTCAACATTTTCTTAAACATAAACTTTACTGACCAGGTGCGACTTAAATAAAAACCACCCTTAAGACTTCTCCACCCGTTATCTGAACAGAAACACTGTTGATTTCATCACAGCATTTTCCGCACTATAAGGCGCACTGAACTATAAGGCGCACCCTCAATAAATCGTTTCATAATTTAATATATAAGCCGCACCAGATAAGGCGCACACAATAAAAAACAAATAACATTTGATAAACTGCAGCGGCTGTAGTTGCACAATCCGTCCACTAGAGTGAGCCTTTTCTGCTCAGGCAGTCATTGTATTCATGACTTCCTGACTACCTTTGAATGGCCCCTATTGTTATGTCATCAAGGAAACCTGATCACTTTATCACTTTGCCATCTTAGAAAGAAGTCAACACGCATATTTAAAAACCTGACATTAAAAACTGGTTAAATACATTACGAGTGCAGTCAGTGCGAACAGAGCGGATTATTTCCTGATCTGAAGTTCGAAGCAGATATTTAAGATATTTATAATCTTCGTTTATTAATTATTGTTTCGATCGATCGGTAGTCCAGTCGGAGGTGAGGTGCAGCTATTTGCTGATGTGTGTCCTAAACAATTTTTTAACTAGTTTTTAATGTCAGGCTGCTAATTTACTGGCAAATATGATGCCGTTTTACTCCTAGAACTGACTTTAACGTCGGTGTCTCACCGCCGTGAATCTCACCGCACGTCGCTGCAGACAGAATACACAAGCCTGAGGCTCCGTCCACACGATAACGTATATTTTATAAACGCATCTTTTTTGTTGCGTTTACGCCTTCCGTCCACACGACAACGCAGATATCCGGAACGAAAACGCAACTTTTTAAAAACGCTGGCCGAGGTGGATTTATTTAAAAACGCTGGGTCTGTGTTGTCGTGTGGACGGTGTATCCGCGACTTTTTAAAAACGCTGACATGTTGCCTGCGACGAAAACCGCTGTGACGTCATATTTATGTGTGTGTTGTGCCAACAAAACACGGAGGATTCTTATTGGATAAAATTTGACTCAATACTGCCACCACATGGTTTGGCACGCTTATAGCCGTCTTTGAAAACGCACTGATGCGTTTACGTGTGGACGGAGATTATTTTAAAAACGCTGTGGTGTGGACGCGAATCGTTTTCAATGCATTTTTGAAAAGTTCAGTTCTTAAAAAAAATCCGTCATCGTGTGGACGGGGCCTGAATGCGCCCCTCTGCCGCCCGCCCATACCTATCAACTACATTTGTAAATCAATTGCAGCACACCAGACACTTTGTCTAGCAGTGACTGCTCTTGAAATTTCAGAAAAGGCTGGAAGTTCAGCTTTGAGGGTCTGTCATTCACCTTTATGCCAGTTTCTCGGTGTGTTTCCACAGACTAATAGAATGGACCGTCACTAGATTCCAGATGACAGGACAATGGCATTTTTAAGACCAATTAAGTTTAAAGTGGGTTATTTCCGACACCAAATAGGAAATACTGAGATCAGTTAGTCAGTCAAACTTTATTAATAGAATTGTTGAAAGTTCCTTATGTTTTGCTACATAATCACCGGTGCTCCTATAGTCCGCTCTACAGTCAGAGCTCAGTCAGAGCCGGGACTTCGGTGAAGCCCCTTGACTACCGTTGTTAGGGGGCATAGGCCCGAGTGCCTTGTGAGGGGGCTCCTCTGGTCGCGGAGTGTGGCACATGACTGGCGGCCAGACTGCCGGCTTTTTTTCAGCGATCATGTTTTTAACCAATATTAATATGAATCCATATATAAGACGCACCGGATTATAAGGCACATCACGGGTTTATGAGAAAATTTTAGATTTTTAGGTGTGCCTTATAGTGCGGAAAATATGGTAAATGATAAAATAAATGGAACAAGGAGTCGAATTCTGGCAAAGGGAACCAAATAGAGTAATAATTAATATGAGCTATTATTTATTTCTTAATATTTATTTGTCAATTTATGAATTTAAGAAAATCTTTTGACTTATTTTATGGCTTAATGTTATTAAGGAATTATGACAATATTTCAGCTAAATGACGTACTGCTAGTAATTCATTAGATCAGAGATAACCCCTTGTTATCTCCGATAAAGAAATACCTGCTGCATTATAATAAAGTTTCACACCACAACTCACTTAACCAAGAAGAGGATGATGCACAAGTCCAGTATTTCAACATCTCCAGAGAGAAACATGAATACAGGAATAATGATGATATAAAGCATCCTCGCATCATAGGACATTCATTAAATCAAAATCATTCATTAAATGTCCAATGGTAAATATAATATGGCCAAAAAAAAAGAAAAAACTCATCAATGTGGCTTCTTTTCTATCTTCATTCTAATGGCACGGGTGATCTGTACTACACATTTGCAATACAAGCAACCAGTATCGTTACACAGTAATTATCAAACAAAATGAGGGATTGCCCAATCTCTCCTATTGCTGACTTATTAGGTTAAATCTGTGGTCATGTAAGTGTTTATTTAAAGTGTTTAAGTATCCCACTGGTGATTACCTTTCAGATACAAAATGATCATCTTACAAAATGTTCAATGTTCAAATCTTAATTGTGAAAGATACCAGTAAAAATGTCAGTAAACTATCATGTGAATTCAAGAGTTACAAAAAATATGTGGTTTGATCTTAATGGTGTACTGGAGGCGTTCCTGAGATATGGCATTTAGAATTATCTGGCAGATATGCAGACAACCTGGCAAAATGAAGCCTACAGCCATCACCAGCATACAGACATCAAAAGAAAAAAAACAGTGGGACCTAAAAGTGTACAGAGCTTGGCTCTGGCATGGAACAGAGTGAAGACACACAACCCACACATAAGCATACATAGACCGAGTGTGTGCATCCGCATGCTAAAAGGGGTTCATGCATCAACAGTGACTCACTCTCTTCATGCCTTTTAAAATCAACACAGTGGAAAACACTAGAGGAGCTGCTCTGAGACCCACTTTGGATCACTACGCTCTGCCTGGGCAGCTGAAGCCTTCATTACAGCAAATGGAAAGAGCTGTTGTCTCTTTTTGGTCTGGATGCCTTTGAGTCTTGAAGTACAGTGGATATAAAAAGTCTACACACCCCTGTTCAAATGCCAGGTTTTCATGATGTAAAAAATGACATCAAGACATATATTTCCACAACTTTTAAAAACTTTTAAGTGACCTGTAACCTGTACAACACAACTGACAAACAAACCAAAATCTTTCAGGGAGGTGAAGTGAAACTAAACAACTAAGATTATGTGGTTGCATAAGTGCACACCCTGTCATTACTGCAGATGTGGCTGTGTTCAGATTGGAACAGTAACATTCAAACTCATGTTTAACAGGTGTCAGCACTCACCTGTCATCAATGAAGGTTCCTGTGATCAACCCTAAATAAAGTTAAGCTGTTCTACTAGGCTTTTCCTGACATATTTGTAGCCACATCTTCCAGCACAAACCATGGTCCACATAGAGCTTCCGAAGTGTCAGAGGGATCTTATTATTCAAAGACATCAATCAGGGGAAGGCTACAAAATAATTTCCAAAGTATTAAATATACCATGGAACACAGTGAAAACCATCATCATCAAGTGGAGAAAGTATGGCACAACAGTGACAGTACCACAAACAGGACTTCCATCCAAAGTTGATGAAAAGACGAAAAGAAAACTAGTCTGAGAGGCTACCAAGAGGCCGACAGCTACTCTGAAGGAGTTGCAGAAATATCTGGCAAGTACTGGCTGTATAGTGCATGTGGCAATAATCTCCCGTACTCTTCATATGTCTGGGCTATGGGCTTGGGTGGCAAGACGGAAGCCTTATCTAACAAAGAAAAACATCAGAGCCCGGCTGGATTTTGCAAGAAGACATCTGCAGTCTCCCAAACACTTGTTGGAAAATGTGTTATGGTTTGATGAAACCAGGGTTGAACTTTTTGGACATAATTCCAAAAGGTATGTTTGACGCAAAAACAACACAGCAAATCACCAAAATAACACCTTACTTACATTGAAGCATGGTGATGGCAGCATCATGCTTTGGGGCTGTTTTTCTTCTGATGAAACTGGGGCCTTAGAGTCAAGGGAATTATGAACAGTTCCAAATACCACTCAGTGTTATCACAAAACCTTCGGGCCTGTTAGAAAGCTGACGATGAAGAGGAATTTCATGTGAAAGCATGACAATGACCCAAAGCACACATCCAAATTCACAAAAGAATGGCTTCACCGGAATAAGACACAAGTTTTGGAATGGCTCAACCAGAGTCCAGACCTGAATCCCGTCAAACATCTCTGGGGTGATCTGAGAAGGGCTGTGCAAAGGAGATGCCCTTGCAATCGAAAACATTTGGAGCAGTGTTGCAAAGAAGAGTGGGCAAATAATGCTACCTCAAGAAGTGCAACGCTGATAGACTCCTACCCAAAAAGACTGAGTGCCGTAATAAAAGCCAAAGGTGCTGTAACAAAGTATTAGTTTGAGGGTGTGCATATTCATGCAACCAGGCTATTTGAAGCCTTCTCTGCTGGCAAAACAACCAGAAATTATGATAAAATTTATGATAAAAGTAAATTTCAATATATTTTCCTTATAAGAAAATTAAGCTATATGTACAAACATATACACATTAGGATATAATATGACATAGGCCAACACTGGGTGTTTCTTTTTTTAGGTTAGAGATTTTTTTTCAAACAGAATTCAGCTTGCTTGTGTTGCCAGGTTGACTGAAATCTGTCAAGGGTTTTCAGAACCTAGGATGCAGGCCTCCCTGCACTGTGAGAAAACGGGCACATACAGCATAGTTATTAGACAGATGCGATAGCCAATCAGATCATGAGTTGGCCTTTTAAGGCCTGCTAGCTGGCCTCATGTTGTCCTGACATGTATTTTTCCTGTGATTGGATAGTCACTGAGAAGGTGGCGCTATACAGAAAACGAGTCGGGTTACCAATAGAGCGTAGAGCTTTAGTAGAAATCTACATGTGTTTTGAATCTGAAAAACCTACTTGCTTTTTGCTGCCACAATGGCTGAAGGAGGAAAAAAACAACGATTTGGTTGACGATATACTCGCAACGCCATTTTCAAGATGCTCATTTGAAGACAAGCTAGCTCTTGTGAGACAAGAGAGACTGGACAGACGCGCTTTCAGCACTGACCTCCATGTCAATAGAAAAGGATTTGTTGCTGGAATTAAAACGCACTGATAAGCTGTACAACCAAGTCATCAAAGTGTTCTTGAGGAAAGGACAAAGGAGAATGGATTTTCTGTTTAAACAAGCCGTTTGAACAGCTGCTTTGGTAAGTACAAGCATTTTATTTCTATAATTTTTTATATTTAAAAGATTTGTTTCATTACTGGTCAATGCTAGAAAATAGCCCGTTTTATACACAATAGAGGTGATGCAACTTGTAGCAGTATGTTAGTGTATTTCTGTATTTTGTTTCTCTAGCTGTGATTCCACACTAAGACGAGGGTTCTCCTTTACTCCCGTACTGGGTCAAACCTCTGCAGTGGGGTTTGGCATAATAGTGGCCCATGTCACTACCCTTTTAGTGACATTCAGTGGTGGCTGGTGTTACTGGATCCCACTGAAAAGCATCCCTTACAGCATGGATAAACACATTTGTCAAGACCTTCCCCTGACAGACGGCGATGCAAGACTGCAAAATCACAAACATGCTTCCTAAGATGTCAGCAATGAAACATGCTTCTACTCAGCAGGGACAACAGTTATCAGTGGAATTAAGGTTTGTAGTGGATTAAACTGGTATATACACCATACCTGTGGCTCCAGCAAAGTCATCAGGAACCTCCCCTTCCTCCATCTCCAGGTTCCCAATGAAGTCTACATCATTCTCTCCAGACCTGTGAAGGACACAAGCATTAAGGTAGCAACAACAGCCAAGAGACTGAAGCCTCTACTTAGCAATTTTCAATATTTAGGGTACTTTAAAATTATATTCTGCTCACATGGTCTCCTCATCGATGTCGTTCTCCTCGGTGTTACTGGTGGCCGTCGAGCTACCAGAGGTGCTGCTGCCATCCAGAGGGTTCACCTCCTCTTCTGTCAGACAGTCCACCTCCAAGTCTCCATCTGACAGCTCCTGTCAATACAATAACCAGTACTTTAATTGTCCGTCTTGGGGAAATTCTTTTTACACTTCACACGTACATATATGTGTTAATTACAGTATTTTCCGCACTATAAGGCTCACTGGACTATAAGGCGCACCCTCAATAATTTGTTTGTTTTGTAATTTATTTCATATATAAGGCGCACCGGATTATAAGGCGCACACAATAAAAAATAAATAACATTTGATAAACTGCAGCGGCTGTAGTTGCGCAATCCGTCCACTACATAGAGCCGCACTGCTCAGGCAGTCATGATTGCATTCATGACTTCCTGACTATCTTTGAATGGCCCCTATTGTTATGTCAATAAGCCATTCTGAGCCTAATCAAGGAAACCTGATCACTTGATCACTTTGCCATCTTAGAGAAAAGTCAACACGCATATTAAAAAACCTGACATGAAAAGCTTGTTAAATTCATTACGAGTGCAGTCAGTGCGAACAGAGCCGATTATTTCCTGATCTGAAGTTCGAAGCAGATATATTTAAACTCCGACGTTTGTCTTCGTTTATTAATTATTGTTTCGATCGATCGGTAGTCCAGTCGGAGGTGAGGTGCAGCTATTTGCTGATGTGTGTCCTAAAAAATTTAACTAGTTTTTAATGTCAGGTTGCTAATTTACTGGCAAATATGATGCTGTTTTACTCCTAGAACTGACTTTAACGTCGGTGTCTCAATGCCGTGAATCTCACCGCACGTCGCTGCAGACAGAATACACAAGCCTGAATGCGCCCCTCCGACATCCCCCCAAGAGCTATCAACTACATTTGTAAATCAATTGCAGACACCTTTGTCTAACAGTGACTCTACTCTTGAAATTTCAGAAAAGGCTGGAAAAGTTCAGCTTTGAGGGTCTTTCATTCACCTTTATGCCAGTTTCTCCGTGTGTTTCCACAGACTAATAGAATGGACCGTCACCAGATTCCAGATGACAGGACAATGGCATTTTTAAGACCAATCAAGTTTAAAGAGGGTTATTTCTGACACCAAATAGTTAGGAAATACTGAGATCAGTCAGTCAGTCAAACTTTAATACAATTAATAGAATTGTTGAAAGTTCCTTATGTTTTGCTACGTAATCACCGGTGCTCCTACAGTCTGCTCTACCGTCTGAGAGCAGCTCAGAGCCGGGACTTCGGTGACGCCCCTTGACTACCATTGTTAGGGGGCGTAGGCCCGAGTGCCTTGTAAGGGGGCTCCTCTGGTGGCAGAATGCGGCATGACTGGCGGCCAGACTGCTGGCTTTTTTTCAGCGATCATGTTTTTAACCAATATCAATATGAATCCATATATAAGACGCACCGGATTATAAGGCGCACTACGGGTTTATGAGAAAATTTTAGACTTAAAGGTGCGCCTTATAGTGCGGAAAATACGGTACACACACAGGGGTTACAGGTTACAGGCCTGTAACCTGTACACACACTAGGGGCCTGTAGGCATGCAATTAGTATAGAGAGGACATACAGAGGTACAAAGGAGGCGGAGTAACGGGTTGCGCACGAGGATCGCACCCCAATGAGCATCTTGTAGGGTGGAGGGCGCTTTGCTCAAGGGCGCCTCGGCAGTGGCTCGGAGGTGAGCCGACGCCTCCCACCGTCAGCTCACACTCCGAATGATGTTCTGGCGGGAGCGGGATTCGAACCCCCAATGGCTGGTCGATGTCTTAAAGACGATTGCTCTACTGCTGAGCCACTGCCGCCCCAATGATACCATGATCACAAAAACACAGCAAACATTCCCAAAGACTGATAATCTGGTCTGCCCTGCAAATGGTGACCTGCTTTCCTCAACCAGTACAGCAGCAACATGGGATTTGTGATTGGTTACATAAAGTCTGGGAGTGGAAATCATTTCAAATGAGCAGGTCGGGTTGGTCAGAGGTTCAGTATCTTCCAAGTCAAAAGGGATTAGTGAAACTACCTGAACTTGAACACATCAATTTCCTTTAGGCCAACTAACATGTACATTCCTCAACAGGGAAAGGAAACAAACCACACTGTGTTGGGAATGTACACAAGCCAGCCATAACATTGTGACCACTTACAGGTAAAGCAAAAAATACTATTGCACTTTGGACTGAAGAACGGCCGGTCTGTAGTCATTTTAGTGAGTTGAGATGTTAAGGACATCACAGACATGGCTGTCAGTATTCCCTTTTTTATAGTTTAGTTAGAAATTAAAAGTTGTGTTTCAAAGAGAAACTTTGTCACCAAATACTTTCATGTGTGAGTGAAGTTTGACACAAACTGGTCTTTCCCTTGCGGGCTCTATGTGTGTTAAGATGATCATTCAGAGTGACAAGAAATGCCATGTCTACCAACCAGAGGATCACTTAGACCATGAACACATCAGTTCTTCTTTCAAAAACTGGTTTCTGACTTCAAAGAATAAAGCTGCTTCAGCACGAAGCTGCAAATTAGCCAACGTATTTTAGAATGGAGAAGTACTGTATATCCCTGTATTCAGCTTCAACATTGACCATTTTCACAACTACGTTCATAACATCCTTCAGTAGGTCTACTGTTTTAGTGCTTCTCGGTTGAAGAGGAAGTGCATTTTAAAAGCATTCTTCACTGGAAGATAATTCAAAACTTCCTCAGTCTGATGACGTATACTCCTGACTTACGTTCGAATCATCGTGCTGGGTCCTCTCTTCACCTTTTTTACAGTAGCTCAGGGTGGTCTGGATAGCTTCATCACTCTTCACCGAGTGAGGGTCTCTTTCAGAGACTGTGTTGCTGGCAGCCAGCCTCATATCAGGAGGCGATGAGCTACGTGATGTCTGATGACGAAACAGTTCAATGGCCAACCTCTGAAATCAGAACAAATCAGTTCTGATCATTTATAGAGTTGTCACAGCTAGATACTAGATTACTCGCAGCAAAATAAACAAAAAAACAATTACAACAATAGTTTCAAATACACAGTGCACACAATTTTTGCTGATGTGGAAAAATTATGACCTCAACAGTTAAATGTCCCAATTCAGTTAATTTGACTTCATTAAAACACTGCTTCATCAAATGGATTTTGACGAGAACAGAAAAAATATCAGACCAGAACCAAGGCAGTCAGACTACAAAATCCTGCGACACCCCTCAATTCAAAATTTTACCCTCACCTACTTGCATAGGTCAAAGATCAAACCAAGTGCTCTGACCAACTTTCATAGATCAAAGCACTAGCTTTGATCTATGCTCTCACTCACACTGGCCTTCTCCCTCATCTTTCCATCTTATCTGGTTACTGAGTGTATCGAAACTTGACCATGACCTAGTTTTCTCAAGGTCAACATCGTCTCATTTTCATCCCCTTTGCCGCCCGAGTAATGTGCTTTGTTTTTCATCTTTTCTATCTGCAATGGTTGCGAGGATATTTGGTGGACTAACGAACGGATGAACAAATGGACGTACATACGAACAACAATTACAATACATCACCGCTTTGAAGCAGGATGCAACTACAACCAAAACATGTCACAGACTGCAACATCCCGGGACACCCCTGGATTCAAAATTTTACTCTGAAATTTTACATTGCATAGGTCAAAGATCAAAGCTTGTGCTCTGATCGACTTTCATAGATCAAAGCACTAGCTTTGATCTATGGTCTTACTCAGACTGGCCTTCTCCCTCGTCTGTCTATCTTATCCGGTTCCAGAGTGTACAAAAGATGAAATTTGGTCTTGAACTAGTTTTCTCAATGTCAAGGTCATTATCTCATTTTCATCCCCTTTGCTGCCAGAGTAATACTTTTTGTTTCATCTTTCTATCTGCTGAGTTTTGAACTGCTAGGCAGGAGGCTTCGAGGAAGACCAAAAAGGAGGTTTATGGACGTAGTGAAAGAGGACATGAAGGTCATTGGTGTGAGAGAAGAGGATGCAGAAGACAGGGTTAGATGGAGGTTGTGGCGCAAAGATATTTGGTGGACAAACTAACGAACAGACGAACATTGACAATTACAATACACCATCGCTTTGAAGCGGGATGTAAAAACAGACAGGCACACAAAGGTTACCTCTTTGAGGTTGTTGATCTGCTGGATGTAGACACTCTGGGCTGACTCTAGCTGGCTGATATACCAGTATTGATCTCTGCACTTCTGGAAAAATGTAGGTGAGCGAACCTGGTAGCTGCGCGACACATACACACACAAATTCTATTACCACTACCCAAATACAGCAGAACTGCCTTTCTGCTTGTTTAGTTGGAGGCAGATTTTTTTCACCTCCTAATGTTTATTGAATTAATTTCAAAATATAACAATCAGTTCTTTAAAAAAACAAAAATCACAAAGCAACAGTTTAAATTGTAGATCAATGCAACAGATATGAAGTTAGTCTCTAAGTGTGACCTTGTGTGTGTGTGTGTGTGTGTGTGTGTGTGTGTGTGTGTGTGTGTGTGCGCGCGCACGCACGCCTACCGGAGGACCAGTGTGTCACTCTGCATATCGAGGTAGCCCTCACTTGCCAGAAGGTCCAGCCTGAAGAAACGGTTGTAACCCCAGCATTCACCAACCTCAAAGTCAGAGGCAAACTCTCGGATGATATTCTTGGTTGGGTCACTAGAGGCCTGATGGACCATCTCCACACGGTACTCATACCTTAACACAACAAGGACACCATAAAGCCCCGGTGAAATGCACTGTAAATGAAATGTGAGATATATTCAGCAGTGCTTCAGCTTTTTCTAGAGTCATGTTTTCCAATTGAAACAATCACACATGCTGTGAAATACTATATTTAATCAATCTCTGCTCTTCTGACTCAATGGAAATGGAACCTTGTTTTAAATATCACCTTGGACAGAGGTTAACATGCCTCATTCCCAATGGTTTGAGGTTGATGTTTTATTTTCAACTAATGTCATTAAAATATCAAACATTTTCTATCTGAAATCACTCATGATTTTACCCTTATGTTTAAATGCTCCAAGTCGATAGTTGCCCACTATATTCTGAGCATATGTTAATCCAACAGGAGCTAATATTGAGACTGCTGGTGAATATGTTCAGCCGTGGGATAGTTTACATTTGGTGATCAGGGGTTCATTTGTTACAGGAATGTATGCATGATTGACCAATTTAAAATACAGAATGCTGTTCTAGTAGCCATGGAATCTGTTTTAAAGTATTGTTTCTACAGTATAGAAAGCAACATCAGAATTTATAGGCAACAGTCTGAAAATTTGGGATTTTTCCTGAATTACAACACTTAATGCACATCTATGGTGTGCATACTGTGCATGATATGAAAAAGGATGTAAACACCACCTGTAGAAGATTCAAACTTGACAAATTAAATTCACCTCAGACACAAAATAAAATAGTGTTTGCAGAGAAATGAGATTTGTACTTTGAAGTTTCAGGAAGTCCAGCAGACAGCTCCAAGAAGACAGACAGGTAGTTTCCACGGACCACTCCATTACCATCCTGAGGAAACATTACAAGAGTGATAAATACACACATCTGCTGGTTTCGGAAGTTTAAGACCTAGTGACAGTCTTTCAGCATTTTATCATCACCAGGAAATTCAACAGCTCCTCCCCTAAGGCTGTTACAAACAGTAAGTATGATAACCACTGCTTACATCTACTGCAGTGTAGTCTTTATTATGTTTCTCTATTTATCCGTGCTTATGTACATTCAAAAGGCATGAGCAAACTATCGCGCATGCAGGCCACGCACAGCCTGTTTAAGCTTTGTAATCCGGCCAGCCAAACTTGTTTAAACTATATAATGAAATGTAACTAATACCAAATCATTAATTTTTAATTTCATATAATGGTTTTCACATCATCTGCATTAGTACAAATAGCTGGGGGTGTAGCTGACAGGTAGAATACATGGCTCGCATGTACTGTATGCTGCAACCGGCAACTATAGCCCTACGGTGGCACAAGCCAGTGTCAACTGTAAGCTGGTCCCAAGCAGAATGTTGCGACAGGAAACAAGTATTAGTGTGCATCTCAGTGGAAAAAAGAATGACACGCTGTGGCAACCCATAACAGGACAAGTCCAATGAAGGTTTTATTTGCGTTAGTACAAATAAACACTGGATCCATCTGCGTCTCAGCTGGCCCACCTGTCAAATTTTAGAACTCTGTGTTGCCCCACCCTTGCTTTAACTGCGCGACTAACTAAACAAGCTAAAGTCTCAGTCTAACTATATTTCTGCTATTGCCAGAAAATGCTATTTTTGTCACTCCAGCACGTAATTATTTGACCTTAACTGAAGAGACAGCCAGTTCTGTATTTGTCAGGCTTCTAACGGACACAGGCTCTCGGTTGAATTATACCTGTTTTTAATCACCCTTTTTCGTGATGACAATTTTTTTCTTTGTTTATTTTTGAATTTACAGTTGCTTTAACTCTGTTTTCTCTATGTTTGACAACCAACCTGACATCTTGGGACACGCAGGTACATTTGTATTTTCACTGACATGCCTTTCACACGTCCTCCATCAACAAAACCCTTCTGTTCATTGCCTTGTCAGCAATGGGGCCTTACTGATTACATGTTTAGACATTATGTATTGATAGAGACATTTTTTAACTTGTACATCAAAGTCCCTTGTTAGACATGAGACTATCAACACTGGGATGGTAAAAAATAAATAAGATGCACCATACTGTGGAGCCCTAAGCTCATGTGAACAATGTGGTCAGACTTTAAAGGAGAACATCAACAGAAGTTTGCTCACTGGGTAAACTTTGAGTCTCCAGCAGAGTCCCAGTATCTGCAGAGGAGGGCTGTAGACTGGGTCAGCCCGCTGCCTTAGGGTACTGTGAACGCACAAAAACAACACATCTCAAAATACACTCACGTCAAACCTGGGGGACTGCAACAACACCAGGATGCTATACCTAGATATTTCTTTTATTTCTTAATAATTTTCCACTTTCAACAAACTGATAGTCACAATAAATACATTAAATGCTCTTCCTTTGACACATTACCTGTTGGGACACTGCTTGGACCAGGTTAAATTCAATTAATAAACATTCCTACATTAAATTTAGTTGGTAAAACTGCTTCTGAGATTTAATTCTGTCAAACACCAATGAAACCCACTAAAATCTGAACTTATTAGCCTGAACTAAAACCTATCACAAAAAAACTCATATCAGAGGACAATGTTTCGCACCCCAGAGGCACACTCCAGAGCATGTACACACACTTTAGTAAATAAAACTATATTTTAGTGGAATACAGATGAGTTTCTCTCCTCCCTTCCTAGAAGGCAATGGGTTTGCTTGTACACTTAATAAGGCCAAAAGTGCTGCAGGCTGTGGATTAATGAACACACCAGCAGGAACACCTCAGTGCTGATACACCTAAGGGTCGGCCATTGAGTACATTGTTATTATTAAATTCCTTCTAGGAACAGCGACCTTGTTTTATTGGTTTTCATTTTCAAACAGTATGTGCTGTGATGGCAGCCACAAGTAAATGCAGCAGCTTTTGACTCCCTCGTATGACGAACTAAAGACATCATTTCAATGACAACAGCAAGACAAAGAACAGACAAGAGTGTCAGCTGCTCTTTTCCTGGCCCATTCTGAGGCCCCGTCCACACGATGATGGATTTTTTTGAAAACGCAACTTTTTGAAAACGCATCGAAAACGATTCCCGTCCACACGACAGCGTTTTCAAAAAAATCTCGTCCACACGTAAATGCACCAGTGCTTTTTCGAAGACGGCTATAAGCATGCCAAACCATGTGGTGGCAGTATTGAGTCAAATTTTATCCAATCCGTGTTTTTTTGTCACAACACACGGGCCTGTAAATATGACGTCACAGAGGTTTTCGTCGCGTTTTTAAAAAGTTGCGGATACACCGTCCACACGACAACGCAGACCCAGCGTTTTTTTAAAAATCCACCTAGGCCAGCGTTTTTAAAAAGTTGCGTTTTCGTTCCGGATATCTGCGTTGTCGTGTGGACGGGGCCTGAGTGAATGTCGTGAATGCTCCAATTAAACAGTGTTTTTGGTGATGACAGTTTAAGTTTAATCAAGCCCCTCTCGTTACTCTTTTGATAATGACTGAGAGACCAAAACCAACCAAATTGATGGCTATATTGGTGGGGTATGCTTTATACCACATTGGTAAATACAAATGTTGTCTGACCATATCAAAAAGGGTCCACAGCAGTGTCAAATGGCCAGACAAATGAAAAGTCACCAACAACTTACACAAAGGTGTCCACTTCAAATAAAATCAGTTAAATGTAACCATGTTTAACAGTAAACAACACAGAAGTCATTTTGGATTAAATGTAACCAAAGGGATTTACCTGAAGTTGACCAGAACCAACGTGCTGGAGTCGTAGGCAGGAACCAGCTCACTGATGGCAGAAGAAGGATTATCAGACACAAGTTTGCAGACAGCTTTGTCTGTATAATCAGTTAACACACAAACACTTCAGCATAAATACTCAAAGAAGTTCCTGTTCTATTATCCGTGGATAAATGTAAAAAGATGCACGAAGAATATTACTTGAAAATTTATGTTCTGGTTTGTTAAAATTGACATTTGTGAATTTGTGGAATAAATATTCATCTTTCAGCAACTCAGATGAGGGAAATATGCTGCTCACTGCTTATCTACTGGAAACTTTCTACCTCCAAAATCCAAAGATTAATGAAAAAGATTTTTGCTAAAAATTCTGTGTTTGACCAATCAAATCAGAGATCAATGTGTTGATTCACTCATTCAATTCCCAACTTTTCAAATCCAAACATTTATTCTTTGTTCTTCCTCTTAATTATCTTGGTCTATTTTAAGGCTTTCTAATGAAGAAATTGCTTATACAATAAAATCAATAAATGATCAGTGACATGCAGGCCTAAGCAGATTTAACTTGCTGATGTGATTAAGCGCTATACAAATAAAGGTTGATTGATTGATAACTTGACATTTTCATAAAGCTGAGCAGATCACCTGGTAAAGTCTGGAGGGACCGGCGTTGTTACAAAGGACTGCATTGGTTTCCGATGGACCTGCTGGAACATGAGCAGGATCTCGGGGCTCTTGGAGATCAGTTCACTCTTACTGCATGAATGAAGCTGCTCAACAGACAAACAACCCAAATATTATGATGTGACTGCCAACACAGTTTTGGTCAGGAAAATACATGTGGCTCCCATTCACTGAAGAAGATTTGCACCAATAAACTATTCAAATCTATGCAAATTCTACTGTGTAGTGGTTTATAATACTCCAGTGGACACATCAGTATTCAAATAATTCAGCTTTCTTCAGGAAAATATTCTAGTCACCTCCTATCAAAGACACTGGTATCAGCTCGAAAATATATCTGTTGGGGTGTGGTTAGTATTCGTTGTCAGCCGAGAGAAAAGGGAGGGGTCATCTTTTTTGTATCACTGGGACAGCCCACACTTGTAGAACTGGGAAATGGTGACTTTGATGCCACAAACAGTGCAGTTACATCAATGAAGGATTTGAGCAGACCAACCTGATGCTCTACTTCCTGAAGGAGAGACTCCAGCAATTCTGTCTCCTGGGTCAAGGACGTCTTCTGGCCTGATAGGGAAGAACACATTTCTATTTTTAGTAGAGCGCGTAGCATAGAACTTTATTGATCCCTTAAAGAGGTTCCGTCAGGGAAATTAACTAAAACAAGCAAAAGAAAAGACTGCTGCGGAGCGGCTGCCGTCACCTACAGTGCTCTAATGCAGATCAGACAGTGTGCTTGTGCTGAATGTCAGCCTAGATATCATCTAAAATCATATCATCATCATCAGACATTGAGGACGAGTTCCTGTGAACCAACCTGTAGTGGAAATATCCTGTATAATTAACCCCCGTGCATGCGGACGATGACAGTTTGGACATCTAGCGACTCATAACAGGTGGCTTCATCTGAATCAGATTCTGACAGATATTGAACTAGTTATGATGTCCCGTTTTGGTTTACTGTGTGTCAATGGGATTTTCTATATTATGTTAGCATTGAGCTAACCGCCATTCGTTACTGTTGGACTGGGTGGAGTTAATAACAACTCTAGTTTATATTGATATGTCTTGTATTTACAAAGGTTTCAGGATCAGGGCCTGACATGCTGTTTTTGTATGTTTTATTTCAGTGTCACAGATCTTCTCAGTAAAATGACCTGTCCATCACTTGATATTGTTTACTTTTCGCGAGTGCCATAATCGCGTGATAATACGGTCAGAATAACATTTATACAGTATCTCCAGTAGCTCCAGACATGAGTATCCACTAAACCTTGGGAATTCAGAATAAATACTATGGGTTGTCCGAAAATGATCTGACCTTCAAATCTCTTTGGAAATTATCAAGTTGCTCATGGCAGATTCTCGGATCTTTGGTCATTTTAACTGTTTTATCCTTGCTCTCCATTTCCTTCCAAGCTTTCCAGAAGGTATTCTGAAGAAAGATAGGTTCCTATCTTTGTGTCTAATGCTTGTGGTGTTGGAACAACCATTCACCTCACAGGTAACCATGGCTTTATCGGTTCAGTGATCACACTGTGCTCTAATGGCTGCCCTTACTAATGTGTCGGCAATGACTTATGACCCCCACGTGACCACTGGATACGGAAGCTGTTGTAGCGCAGATTTTAAGGTTTTCTGACCACAGAGATGAGGCCAGACATGTCAAAAAAAATTCTTCTATTTTTCATCATGGTAAACAAAATAGATGTCACTTTGAAATGAGTTGACTGTCCCTTTAATCGTGCTGTCAACAGAGCACAAGGGTAGGATGACAAGACTCAAAAATTGTGGATGTAAAGTATATTTATATAAATACCACAGTCACCGGTATGAAAATATTCATCCGTGGCATAACCTGATGAGTAAATTAACGGGTCACTGCATGAAGTGTGCTCTTGGACTTTTCAAACTGTCTTTTGAAGCACAACTACAGTTGTAACAGGGGTCTTACCCATGAGGGTGATGAGTTTGTTCTTCAGCTGGTTATCCAGACGAGCGATCATCATTTCCACAGCGTTTCGGATCTCTCTGACCCGCTCATCCTTCGCTCCCCTAACAGCCTCCACGTTCCTTTCCTGAACCGTGACATAACATTAACATCAAGCACCATTTTAAAACTACACCTGCAGATTTTTAGCTATAGACTGAAATATCAGCAGTTGGTTCCATCTAGTGGATGTCAGCAGAACCCACACTGACTGACCATCCAGCATAGATCCTCAATATTAGTCTATTATTGATATTTCTATGCTGAAGGTCAGGTGGTTGTTGAATGACTGCTTAACTCTAGATCTAATACCAATTTGTATGTTACGAGTTTTTTAATATGTGAAAATTTTAAATATGAAGCTTTGGAGATAAAGATCACTAGGGTTTCTTCTCCGTTTTACATTTCCTTTAGCATTGTGTCACCACACCTTGAAAAAGTACGAGTTTCGTTTAAAGGGAAAGTAAAGTTACTTTTAAGTGACATATAAGTCACTCATCATTATGTTCTCCGCCTCCATTGTCAAAGTGGCTGCTCAGAGCTGTGGTCGCAAGGTCTCTGGTGCCTGTCGCAGCGGTAACCCCCGAACCCGGTGGTGGACACTGGAAGAAACTGATGCCATTAAGCTGAAGAAGGAGTCCTATCACAAGTCTTGTTGAATTGTGGGACTCCGGAGGCAGCTGACGGGTACAGGCAGGCCAGGCGTACTGCTGCTGAAGTAGTCGCGGAGGCAAAAACTCGGGTCTGGGAGGAGGCCATGGAGGAAGACTATCGGTCAGCCTCGAACAAATTCTGGCAAACCATTTGGCGCCTCAGGAGGGGAAAGTGGTGCACAGCCAACACTTAACAGTAGAGGCGGAGAGCTGCTGACCTCAACTGAGGATATTGTCGGTCGGTGGAAAGAATACTTCAAGGATCTCCTCAATCCTGCTGCCATGTCTTACACAGAGGACGCAGAGGCTGAGGTCTTACAGGTGGACTCCTCCATCACCCAAGCTGAAGTCACACAGGTGGTTGCCAAACTCCTTAGTGGCAAAGCACCGGGGGTGGATGAGATTTGCCGTGAGTACCTCAAGTCTCTGGATGTGCAGGGACTGTCATGGTTGACACGTCTCTAACATCGCATTGCAATCAGGGACAGTACCTCTGGATTGGCAGACCGGGGCTGGGTCCCTCTTTTCATAAAGGGGGACCGGAGGGTGTGTTCAAACTATAGGGGATCACACACCTCAGCCTCCCAGGGAAAGTCTATTCTAGGGTACTGGAGGGGAGGATTAGACCAATAGTCGAACCACGGACTCAGGAGGAACAATGTGGTTTTCGTCCCGGTCGTGGAACACTGGACCAGCTCTACACTCTCCATCGAGTGCTCGAGGGTTCATGAGAGTTTGCCCAACCAGTCCACATGTGTTTTGTGGACCTGGAGAAGGCATTTGATCGTGTCCCTTGTGGTATCTTGTGGGGAGTGCTTCGGGAGTATTGGGTCCAGGGCCCTTTGCTGAGGGCTGTCTGGTCCCTGTATGACCGAAGCCAGAGCTTGGTTCACATTGCCGGCAGTAAGTCAGACCTGTTCCAGGTGCATGTTGGACTTCGGCAGGGCCGCCCTCTATCAACGGTTCTGTTCATAATCTTTATGGACAGAATTTCTAGGCGAGGGTCTGGAGGGAGTCCGGTTTGGAAACCAAAGGACTTCATCTCTGCTTTTTGCAGACGATGTTGTCCTGTTGGCCTCATCAAACCTGGACCTTCAGCGTGCACTGGGATGGTTTGCAGCCGAGTGTGACGCGAGTGGGATGAAGATCAGCACCTCTAAATCCGAGGCCATGGTTCTCGACCGGAGAGTGGTGTGCCCTCTTCAGGTTGGTGGAGAGTCCTTACCCCAAATCGATGAGTTTAAGTACCTTGGGGTCTTGTCACGAGTAAGGGAAGGATGGAACGTGAGATTGACAGACGGATCGGTGCAGCTTCTGCTGTGATGCAGTCGCTGTATAGGTCCGTTGTGGTGAAGGAGCCGAGTTGTAAGACGGCGCTCTGGATTTACCGGTCAATCTACGTTCCTACTCTCACCTATGGCCATGAGCTTTGGGTCATGACCGAAAGGACAAGATCCCGGATACAAGCGGCTGAAATGAGTTTCCTCCATAGAGTGACTGGGCGCACCCTTAAAGATAGGGTGAGGAGTTCAGTCACCAGGGAGGAGCTTGGAGTAGAGCTGCTGCTCCTCCACCTCGAGCGGAGCCAGCTGAGATGGCTCGGGCATCCATTCAGGATGCCTCCTGGACGCCTCCCTGGGGAGGTGGTACAGGCATGTCCTACCGGGAGGAGACCTCGAGGAAGACGTAGGATACGCTGGAGGAACTATGTCTCTCAGCTGGCCTGGGAACGCCTCTGGCTCCCCCCGGAGGAGCTGGAGGTGGTGTCTGGGGAGAGGAAAGTATGGGCATCCCTGCTGAGACTGTTGCCCCCGCGACCCGGCCCCAGATAAGCGGTTGATGATGGATGGATGGATGTGTAGCATGATCACTTTGGTCAGAAAAGCCTAATCTGTACCGCAGCAGCTTCCACATTCAGTGGTCACGTGGGCGTCATACATCACTGGCGCCCAAGATTACTTGGCAGCCGTAAGAAACAATGCAATCCATGATGCGAATAACTCAAAAAATATCATCTAGCGACTCATCCCAGGTGTCTTCATCTGAATCACATTCTGACAGAGATATCCAACTAATTATAATGTCCTGTTTTGGTTTACTGCGTGTATGGAAAAGTTAATCACACTACTGATGCTAACGCGCTAGCCTGTCAATGGGATTTTCTATATTATGTTAGAATTGAGCTAGCCACCATTCGTTACTGGTGGACTGTGTTGAATTAATGACAACTCTAGTTTACATACAGTGGGTACAGAAAGTATTCAGACCCCATTAAATTTCTCCCTCTTTGTTTCATTGCAGCCATTTGCTACAATCAAAAAAGTTCAATTTATTTCTCATTAATGTACACTCAGCACCCCATGTTGACAGAAAAAAACAGAAATGTAGAAATTTTCGCAAATTTATTAAAAAAGAAAAACTGAAATATCACATGGTCATAAGTATTCAGACCCTTTGCTCAGTATTGAGTAGGAGCACCCTTTTGATCCAGTACAGCCATGAGTCTTCTTGGGAATGATGAAGTTTTTCACACCTGGATTTGGGGATCCTCTGCCATTCTTCCTAGTAGATCCTCTCCAGTTCCATCAGGTTGGATGGTGAATGTTGGTGGACAGCCATTTTCAGGTCTCTCCAGAGATGCTCAATTGGGTTTAGGTCAGGGTTCTGGCTGGGCCACAGTCAAGAATGGTCACAGAGTTGTTCCAAAGCCACTCCTTTGTTATCTTAGCGGTGTGCTTCGGGTCATTGTCTTGTTGGAAGATGAACCTTCGGCCCTGGCTGAGGTCCTGAGCACTCCGGAAGAGGTTTTCTTCAGGATATGTCTAATTGGCTTCATTCATCTTTCCTTCAATTGCAACTAGTCATCCTGTCCCTGCAGCTGAAAAACACCCCCATGGTGCTGCCACCACCATGTTTCACTGTTGGGATTGTATAAGGCAGGTGATGAGCAGTGCCTGGTTTTCTCCACACATACCGCTTAGAATTAATGCCAAAAAGTTCAATCTTTGTCTCATCAGACCAGAGAATCTTGTTTATCATAGTCTGGGAATCCTTCAGGTGTTTTTTGGCAAACTATGTGGGCTTTCATACGTCTTGCACTGAGGAGAGGCTTTCATCGGGCCACTCTGCCATAAAGCCCTGACTGGTGGAGGGCTGCAGTGATAGTTGACTTTATAGAACTTTCTCCCATCTCCCTACTGCATCTCTGGAGCTCAGTCACAGTGATCTTTGGGTTCTTCTTTACCTCTCTCACCAAGGCTCTTCTCCAAAGATTGCTCAGTTTGGATGGATGGCCAGGTCTAGGAAGAGTTCTGGTAGTCCCAAACTTCTTCCATTTGAGGATTAGGAACCTTGAGTGCTGCAGCAATTCTTTTGTAACCTTGACCGGATCTGTGCCTTGCCACAATTCTGTCTGAGCTCCTTGGGCAGTTCCTACGACCTCATGATTCTCACTTGCTTTGACATGCATAGTGAGCTGTAAGGTCTTATATAGACAGGTGTGTGCCTTTCCTAATCAAGTCCAAACATTTTAATTAAACACAGCTTGACTGCAATGAAGGAGTACAACCATCTCAAGGAGGACCAGAAGAAATGGACAGCATGTGAGTTAAATATGAGTGTCACAGCAAAGGGTCTGAATACTTATGACCATGCAATATTTCAGTTTTTCTTTAATAAATTTGCGAAAATTCTACATTTCTGTTTTTTTCTGTCAAGATGGGGTGCTGAGTGTACATTAATGAGAAATAAAATTAACTTTTTTGATTTTAGCAAATGGCTGCAATGAAACAAAGTGAGAAATTTAAAGGGGTCTGAATACTTTCCGTACCCACTGTAAATATGTCTTGTATTTAAGAATGTAATAGGATCAGGGCCTGACATGCTGTTTTTGTATGTTTTATTTCAGTGTCACAGATCTCAGTAAAATGACCAATTACTTTTGTTTAAATTTCGCGAGTGCCATAATCGTGCGATAATCCGGTCATAAAAACATTTATACAATATCTCCAGTAGCTCCAGACATTAATTATCCACTAAACCTTGGGCATTCACAATACTATGGGTTGTCCAAAAACAATCTTACCTTCAAATCTCTTTGGAAATCCTCCGAGGTAAACTGCTCATGACAGATCCTCGGATCATTGGTCCTATTGACCCAGTTTATCCGTGCTCTCCATCTCCTTCCTAGCTTCCCAGAAGGTATTCTAAAGGATAGGTTCTTCTCTTTGTGTCTTCTTGATATTCTGTTGACACAACCGTTCACTGCGCAGGTAACCATGATATTTTTGGAGTTAATCGCGACGTGGATTGCACTGTTTCTTATGGCTGCCAAGCTATATTGGGCGTCAGTGACGTATGACGCCCACGTGACCACAGAATGCTGAAGCTGCTGCGGTGCAGATTTTAAGCTTTTCTGACCAAAGGGAAGATGCTACACATAAAATTTATTTTTTTTCTATTTTTCATAACAATGAACAACATATATGTCACTTAAAATTAACTTTACTGTCCCTTTAATGGATCTTGGCAATTCTTGATGAAAGCAAAACAGTCCTTACCACTTCCTGGACCAGGCTGATAAGCTCCATTAGGCGTCGTCGAAGCTTTGCCACCTCCTCCTTTACTTTGGTCACATGCTGCTCGTAGATCTCCACCAGAGGCTTGAAGGTGTGACCTCCATGCTGGAATCAACAACATCAATCAGTCATTCATTTTAGTCTCTACAAATTCAAAGAGATATGAAGACATCAGCTTGGCCATTAGGAAGTAAGTTTTTTTATGATCTTCCATGACAGTCAGTTAATACAAAAGTTACTAAAATAAGAGCAGTTGCAACATGCTTTAACTCACCGGCTGCCAATGTCTACAGACATCAACAGTTGGGGAGGGCTGGGGGACAGTCTTTGGGGAGCTTTTCAGTGATTTCAGGCTTCTAATTATGGACTTTAGCGTAATGCAAATCGACAGACATTGCGGCAGCTTACGTGCAACAAAGTTTGCGTATGTCAGCGTGTACCCATGAGTGAAGCATCTTGCGATCGGTCAAGAACAGAAAGAAAACACCAGTAAATGTCCGGAGCATCGGACAAAGTCCGCCAAAAGGGGCGGCAGCGGTAGAGCAGATGTCTCGTAGATAGACCGCCCCAGCCATCAGTGGATCGAATGCCACTCCCGCCATGATGTCACAAGGAGTGTGAGCTGACAGTGGGAGGTGTCAGCTCACCTCCCAGCCACTGCAGAGGCGCCCTTGAGCAAGGCGCCGTCCCCCTACAAGCTGCTCAATTGGGGCGCGTTCCAGAAGCCGCTGCCCGTCACTCTGCCTCCTAATGTGTGTAATTTGATGTGTATGTATTAACTGCATGCTTACAGGCGCCCTTGTGTGTTGTGTTCAGGGGGCCTGTATACTGTTAAAAACACTAACCTAAGTGACCATGTAATTTCCCCTCGCGGGATAAGTATACTTCTTCAAAAAGGACGCCCTACTGAGCTCAACGACCACCGACCAGTCGGTCTTACCTACCACATAATGAAGACCCTAGAGCGACTGGTCCTGGAGCTCATGCGTCCAGAGGGTGCAGGGTGCAAAGGACCCTCTCCAGTTCGCCCATCAGGCCAAGGTTGGGGTTGACGACACGGTCTTGTACCTCCTCCACCGTGTGCTCTCCTACCTGGACACCGGAGGCTGTGCCGTCAGGGTGCTCTTCTTTGACTTTTCGAGCACCTTCAACATCATCCAGCCCCGGCTCCTGTAGGATAAACTGACCTCCATGGCAGTGAACCCCTACCTTGTGAACTGGATCATGAACTACCTAACGGACAGACCCCAGTACGTCCGTATGGGGGACCGTTTGTCTTCTATGGACACCAGCACCACGGGGGTGCCACAGGGGACCGTGCTCTCCCCCATTCTCTTCACCCTCTACACACCGGACTTCAAGCACAACTCGGATACATGCCACATAAAGAAGTACTGTGATGACAATGCGATTGTGGCACATATCCGGGAGGGTGATGAGGGGGAGCACAGGGCATTGGTGGCAGACTTTGTGGAGTGGTGCCAGCAGTACCAGCTCCAACTAAACGTCTCCAGAACGACGGAGATGGTGCTGGATTTCCGGCGGGCACCTCCCTCTCTACAGCCAGTGATCATCAAGGGCAGTGAGGTGGAGGTGGTAGGAAACTAAGTAGCTGGGACTGAAGCTAGACAGCAAACTGGATTGGTCACTCAATTCGGACTGTGTGTACAAGAAGGGGCAGAGCAGGATGTACTTCCTGAGGAGGCTGGCCTCCAACAACTGTCCTAAGTTCCTTCTCATGTTCTACCAGTCTGTAGTTTCCAGTGTGCTGTCATATGCCATTGTGTGTTGGGGTGGCGGGGCCAGGAAGATATGGACCATCTTAACAGACTCATCTGCAGAGCGGGCTCAGTGGTCAGGCTGAGCCTAGACTCTGTGGTGACACCGTTTATAATTTAATTTTATCCTGTTTATATTTTATAGTTTAATATACGTCCTGTTTCATGTGTCTGTTAGTGTAGTGTATGTCTTGTGGTATGTACTGTGATGTCACTGTTTATTTTTTCCTGGAGTTTTCCCAGTATTTATTCATTATGTAACGCCTGAGCAGTGGATATGTGCAATTTCTTCCGGGATTAATAAAGTATATATCTATCTAAAAGGGATCAATTGCTACAAAGCTCTGGCAGCCAATGAGTTAATGCACTGAAAAATGATTTTGGCTGTTTTACATACAAACTAATTCAAAAATTTGCAAAATATTACCATTCCTCCCCACAGGGCACACTGGTGACAGATGCATTTCTTACAGGTCCAACAGAACACGCTCAGCTTCTCATGATGGTTCTCACATCTAAAAAGGAATATCCGATGACAGAACACCAACAGAACAAAACAAGCTTTTAAATCTTTGACATTCTCAAAGATTTGATTCCAGTCACCGGGAAAACTCAAACTGTAAATGGGTGGAAACCATGGAGTCTATCGTAATTAGGTTTAGGGAAACATTTTTAAACTACATAAATGTTTACAAATGTACAAATAAGATAATTGAAAACAAATCTGAAGCACACGCCTGTAGGGCCCCTAAAGAACATGACTTCTGTCAGGCGGTCTGAGATGTGATGATCAAACCCAGGTGAGCATGGTCCTTCAGACGAAGGCTAACCTGTAGGCTGGAGCCTTCTATAAACTTGCTATACAGTGCGCCCTCTTTACTCACTTTATGCATTCCAGGAACCACACGCGAATAACGAATTCTGCGATATAGCGACGATTCAGCTTATTATATACGGTAATTTAAACGTTTATGAACCCTATCCATACTGACATTAAACCACCTTCTATCTGTATTACCTTTTCCCACACTCTTGGATGTTTAAAGCACTTTTGTGTCTCACAGAAGTGCGCTGCGTTCAGAGACTCAAGGAACATGGCACACTTCCGGATGCCATCTGCCAATAGAATGCGCGTACAGTATCACGTGGCTACCTACTAAAAATCCGTGAAGAGGTGAAATCTCGTGTGTTGATGCCCGAATGCATGAGGGATTACTGTAATTCAAAATGCTGGCTTTTTATATTCCCACGCAGTTACTGTATATTAATCAGTTTTACAATGGCTTTCACAGACTGCACCCACGACACCCCTGAATCCAAAATTTTATCCTGACCTACTTTCATCCACAATGAATTCAAATTCAGGTCAAACCCAAATTAATTACTTTCATCCAACATGTAACTGGTGCATTCTGTGTCATGAGGTTGAGATGTGTACCTAAAAAAGGTATAAAAGTGAAAATGTGACCGTGACCTAGTTTTTCAAGGTCAAGGTTGTGATCTAGTTTTTATCCCCTTGCCTCCCTGAATATAACGCCTTTTGTTTCATCTGTCTACCTTATCCACTTCCTGAGGCACATAAGTGGACAAAATTGTTGGTACCCCTCTTAATAAAAAAACAACCCACAATGGTCACCAAAATCTCTTGAAACTTACCAAAGTAACAATAAATACAAGTTTATTGAAAGTTAAACAATCAAAATCAGACATTACTTTGAATTTGTCGTTCAACAAATGTAAAAAAAAAAAAATAAATTAAATAGGCCTGGACAAAAATGATGGTACCCATAACTCCATATTTTGTTGCACAACCTTTTGAGGCAATCACTGCAATTAAATGATTTCTGTAGCTTTCAAGGAGACCTCTGCACCTCTCAACAGGTATTTTGACCCACTCCTCATGAGCATACTCCTCCAGCTGTCTCAGGTTTGAAGGGTGTCTTCTCCAGATGGCATGTTTCAGCTCTTTCCACAGATGCTCAATAGGATTTAGATCTAGGCTCATAGACGGCCACTTCAGAATAGTCCAATGCTTTTCTCTAAGCCATTCTTTGGGGTTTTTAGCTGTGTGTTGGAGGTTGTTATCCTGTTCGAAGACCCATGATCTGCGACAGACCAAGCTTTCTGACACTAGGCAGGACATTTCTCTCCATAATGCCTTGCTAGTCTTGAGATTTCACTGTACCTTTCACAAATTCAAGACACCCTGTGCCAGATGCAGCGAAGCAGCCCCAGAGCTTAACCAAACCTCCTCTTGATTCCAGTAGGGACAGTGTTCTTCATATGCTTGATTTTCTCATCTGTGAATATAGTTGATGTGCCTTACCAAAAAGCTCCAATTTTGTCTCGTCTGTAAAAAGAACACTCTCCCAGAAGCTTTGTGGCTTGTTATGATTGTCTTTCAACAGTGGTGTCCTCCTTGGTTGTCTCCCACGGAGTCCACTTTGGCTCAAACAAAGATGAATAGTGCGATCTGAAACTGATGTACCTTGGCCTTGGAGTTCATCTTTAATTTCTTTGGAGGCTGTTCTGGGCTCTTTGGATACCTTTCCAACTATCGGTGTCTTCAATTTATTGTCAATTTTCCTCTTGCGGCCACATCCAGGAAGATTGGCTAGAGTCCCGTGGGTCTTAAACTTTTGAATAATATGTGCCACTGTTGTCACAGGGACATCAAGCTGCTTAGAGATTGTCTTATAGCCTTTACCTTTTACATGCTAGTCTATAATTTTCTTTCTAAGCTCCTGAGACAACTCTCCTTTGCTTTCTGCTGTCCATGTTCAGTGCGGTACACACCATGTCACCAAACAGCACAGTGACTATTTATCATCCTTTAAATAGGCAGACTGACTACTTATGAAATTCAACACACATGTGATGCCAATTACAGGACACACCCGAGTTATTCTTGTCCCTCTGGTCAATTTTTTTTCAATCTTATACAGAGGTACCATCATTTTTGTCCAAGCCTGTTGCAGTAGGTTTTTTTTTAAATTATGTTGAACAATTAAAAATGATGACTGATTTGATTGTTAAATTTTCAATAAAATGTTATTGAAAATTAAACAATCAAAATCAGTCATTTGTTAATTTTGTAAGTATCAAGTGTTTAATACCCATTGTGGATTTTTCTATCATTAACAGTGGGGTACCAACAATTTTGTCCACATGTGTATGTGCAAAAATATCTCTGCGCATTTCCATAGATCATAGCTAGTGCTTTGATTTTTGGTCTTACATGAGCTTTCTCCCTCGTTTTTCAATCTTATCCGGTTCCTGAGGTTAAAAAAGTTGAAATTTGATCTTGACCTAGTTTTTTTAAAGTCAAGGTCATCATCTCATTTTCATCCCCTTTGCCGCCCAAGTAATGTGCTTTTTCTTTCATCTTTCTATCTGCAACGGTTGTGAAGATATTTGTTGGACGAATGGACGGATGGACACAGAAACACTAACAATTACAATACATCCCCTTCGCAGGATGTAATGAACACAGTGAAGACAGGAGATGGAGGAGAAGCAGGTCAGAAACTGATAGCATGAAGTCTGTTTAATCTCTAGCACATTTTCGCTAAAGCTATTGCCTTAAACCTAGTCAAACCAAGGAATTCTGCAATGATCAAGTGCTCGTGCACCAGAGAAAATGCACTCCTGTGTAAATGTCATTGGTGCAGGTATGCTGACTACAATAATAAAATCAGTAACCGTAAAGGCACGAGTCTGAATTCAGTTAGCAACAGCTTAAATGTGAGAGTGACAGCACTAGGAAATAACAGTTAGAGATTTCTAGAAATCCTTCATTAATGAACCCAGGAAGAGAACAAACGGAGGTTTGAGGAGGAGCAGGAGGTTCTCACTTGTCCTTGTCATTGTCATCATTCTTGGTGAGGCTGCAGAGCTGCAGGGTGTCCAGCTGCTGGGTGACCTCCTCAGCCCAGCGACAGTTGACCAACTCCCTCAGCTGGAGTGCCGCTCTGAGAGTTGACAATACACACACATTCTAATCTGACATGACACACACTGAAACACAATGAAAACCATTTCACTGAAGCAAGACAGGAAGAAATTAATTTTTCCCCGTTTACTGCAATTCTTCTGCATCGCTTTTCAAACAAATTTAAATAAAATGCTCAAACTGGACACATTACATCAACTCTCCAATATATTCTGTGTACAGACTACAGACATAACGTTTTTGAGTCAACAATTTTGAGTCTTGTAAACTTCAGCTGAAGAAAAATGTGCCAAATATTTACCGACAGTGTGGACACTGGGCCCGCTGCTCTGTCAACCACCGCTGTCAAATAACACACTCCAGTTAGGTGACAAATTCATCTAAACACAATCAGTGTCAAAATGCTGCTACTGTCAAAAAGTTGAGCTTCTGTTCACACAGCTAGTATAAAAACAGTCCATCTTAATCCTCCGTACACCATACAATAACTATCAATGAACACTTATTATATATCTTGAACCCTATCTGTAACATTACAGAGAGGCTTTGCATACACATAATAATGCAGCTCGTGATCATTTTCTGGTCCATGCCTACTAGGAATAGACTTACTCTTATGCAGCTAAAGCAGCAGAGTTTTGAGCAGTGTGGGCAAAGACGAGCATCCCTCAGTTTCTCCATACAGATGAAGCAGCGGAACACCTCGGCTATGCTCTGCAGGACAGGATAAAGATGCTCACATCCGTTCGACATCAACAGCTATCACAAAAATCACCTCTATGCTGAACCATGTCAGCCAAATGCTAATAACAGCAAACAGCAAAAAAACATTGACATCAGTGGGTTTATTGCAAAGCTGGTTACCTGTTTTACATGTTGTAGAGATCAAAATAAGTGCAAACAAGATTAGAATATGCAACTATTGTGTATTCATATAACTCTTTCCAAAAACAAGCCACATCTTTATTGTTGTCTGTCTTTAATTCTCAATCTCCACTACGGCTGAAACCGGGTTTCAAAATTATTTTAATGACAGAACGGTTCTAAACTAGAGCCACTCAAATACAGTATGTGGACATTTGGTTAGGACGTTCAGGTCATCAGTGACTCTCCTGTCAAGACACTCAGCTTGAAAAATTACCTTCAGCAAGTCGACACAGACTGACAAAGGCAAACTGGGAAGGCAAACTGGAACAGGATGTCCTCCGTTCCAAGTGCTATGCTGGTATGAAATCAACCCCAGGCCCATTAGACCCGGACGTAGACAGACCAATGTGGATTCTATAAAAACCATTAATGTGGATGTGGATTCTGTCACTGTTGTGGAATATTCCAAGTTACGTACATTAGACAGCACGTACAGTGGGCATCTTGTAAACGTGGTTTATTGGCTTCTGAAGTTTTTGGACATGCTAAATTGTTGTTTTGTATTGTATGCTTTTTGTATGTGTTGTGATTTTGTTTGCATTTACGTAGTCGATTACCCCTGTCATCTGTGCAGTTATATGAGACACATTCCAGCACTGGACACAAAGACAAGTAGACTGCCATCTCAAAAACAAGTCTTGTGTGAAACAATTCAAAATAAACGGTTCCTTTTGCTAAAAAGCTTTTAGAAACTTAATAAACTTTTATTTTAAAGCATTTCTCTTGAAATCAGGAAATATTTTGTTTGACCATCCAGCCCGTGTTTGATTATGCAGATATCGGAAGCTTTCTTGGAACATCCAGATGCACTTTATATATAACTATTAATTCCCTCCTAGGGAGGGAATTCAGCCTTATAGCAGTTTCACATTGTTAGTTCGGGTTTGTAAACATGGGTCAGTGTTCCTCCCATTGGTGGAGGATTATGAATAATGAAATCTTGTGGCTTTAAGTTATAAGTGCAAAGAGATACAAAGTAGGATTAAAACTCAAAATCTCCCCCTTGGAAGAATTTTGATTTTGTGTTGTATGTATGTTACATTTAAGAATATTACATTCTTCTAATATGACTCATGGAACGGATTCATCATACAATAAGGGAAGAGTATAATATTAGTAAATGTAACATACATACTTTTATCCGTTTTTGTAAGAAAAATATGTGTTAAAACACAAAATCCTTCCATCCATTCGATGGATGGGTGGATTTTGTTATTCATGACACATATTTAGATATTAGACATATTTATAAAAGTATGTATGTTACATTTACTAATATTACTCTTCCCTTATTGTATGATGACTCCATTCCATGAGAACAGTTTGGAACCGATTTTGATACCTTACCACAAGATTCGTTGGGCATGATGACAATTTCTTGCTTTGTGCCTCAATGAAAGCTGGACTATATGAAAACCATTATGAAGAGAAAGTAGCTAATCAGAGGTAGACTACGGTGGGACGCAGTGGGCTTAAATCATGAGATGAGCTGTCCACAAAAAAGTCTGTAACCTTTGACATCCCTGTTCCTAGCTACCAACAGCCCAGCAGCTGTTGGTAGCCTGTCTGGACATAGTGTGTATGATACTCACCTCAACACTTTGTTCATCCATTTCAGCCAGTTTGAGTTCTTTGTTTCACAAAAAACAGGTGTCTAAAATGAAAAGCAACAGTTTATTTGGAAACTTAGATTTCTAATTCATCTCATAGCCACCGATTCATCTGCATTTATAAACAATGTGTGAAGGACCAGAGAGCCAAAACAACACAACAGTGATACTGAATGTTAGCCTGCTTGCTAGCTAAAGCGCTAGTTCACTTCCTGCACACCGTCAAGGTGCCCTTGAAGCAAGGCATTGAACCCTCGCTGCATTGTCATATATTCAAATTCATTTCATGCAGTCATGCAGGTATTCAATGTGGAAAATATTTTTAAAAATATACATTTTTACACACCACCTTAAATCTTAACCGGCTTCATCCTGTGGAGACACTGAAGTGTGGTCCACATACATGTTCATGTTTTAAATGTCTCAAATAACTTTGACTGTCAGTCTTTCTAAAAGTATGTATGTTACATTTACCAATATTACTCTTCCCTTATTGTATGATGACCAGGCACCCCCTACACACCACCTTCTCCCAGCAGAGAAGCACCTTCAGCGGCAGACTGCTGTCACACAGCGCCTCCACAGAGAGGCTGAGGTCCTCCTTCGTGCCCCGTGCCATCAGGGGGTACAATAACTCTCTCAGGAGGAGCGGGGGGGAGGTGGCGAGGTCAGCACGGGGTTGAATGGATTTAATTTAATTTAAATTTAATTTTATACTGTTTATATTTTAATACTAATATTTTTTAAATTTTATACTGTTTATATTTTAATTTTATACTGTTTATATTTTAGTTATAGTTTAGTATATAAGTCCTGTTAGTGCTGCATGTGTCTGTTAGTGTAATGTATGTCTTGTGGTATGTCCTGTGATGTCAGTGTTTCTTTTTCTCCTGGTGTTTATCCAGTATTATTTGTTATGTAATGCCTGAGCAGTGGATATATACAATTTCCTCCGGGATTAATAAAGTATCTATCTATCTATCTTTAGATGCTGCACAAACCAGGTTATTAGTAACGTCAGAAAATTTTAGATTCTTAGAAACATAGCCTTAAATAGCTAAAGCACCTGCGCGGTCCCTCGTGACACAACATTAAAACTTCAAAATACGGTTTTTCCCGTCAAAAGCTTCAATCATCAGTTACTTCGTGGCTTACGGTCAGTGTCTCGCTACAATCCAGAACACAAGGCCACGCTCCCACGGACGCTCTGCCAGATAACCTGTCCGAGGACAGCCGTAGCCGAGTGGTCATTGGTTGCAGCGCCACGCAGATTCATGTCAATTTAGGGGCTTAACGAGATATCCGCTGCTATTGTAAAAGCATTGTCAGGCTGGCCAACAAGCTAGCTAGCACCGAAGCCCATCAGGGTGGCTAACCTACCTCCACCAGAGGCTCAGTCTCGTCTGTCACACCTGACAACCCAGTAGGAGAACTATCCTACATCGTTTCTTCCAGTGCCAGCAGGCGATCTCTCGGCGGTTTCCAGAGACCAGCGTGGGTGTTTAAACATCGAAGAGTCACCGCGCAAAGGCAGAAGGTTCACTAAGCCTCTAAAAGGATGACGTGAAACGCTGTTATGTCCTAAATTAAATATGTAGCGGTAGCGTATGCTTTGTAGCTTTGTAGTCTGTCCCCTTGCAATCACCAATCAGATGGCTTCATTTCTTCTTCGCTTGATTTTAACGTTTTGCGTTCTTCAAGCAACACGAATCTGAGTAGCGCCTCGTGGTTGACACTGTGAACTCACCGTACAGAGCTGAAATGCTGCTGGAAAAATACAAAATAGATCATCCATCAATCCATCCATCATCCATCCATTTTTAAGCCACTTTTCCATCTTGCGGGTTGTATTGCTGGAGTCTGTCCTAGCTTACTACAAGCTAGAAGTGGGGCAAACCCCAAATGCGTAGCCAGCACATTGCAGGGGCTCATGAAAGAAAAACAACCAGTTACACACACATTCGCACCTGCATACAATTTGGAGTGACCAATTCACCTAAACTATGTTGGGGGTTTTTTTTTAAACTATGTTTTTGGAGGTGGGAGGAGGCCAGAGAACCTAGAGAGAACCCACACAGACATAGGGAGAACATACAAAATGCACGCAGAGTGTAATCGAATCTAGCTGTGAGGCAGCAGTACCAACTGCGCAACCAAGCCACTCAAATGGATAACTGAATAAGAGAACTTGTTAATGGGTGAAAATTGCCGTCCATAATGTGGGTCAAATTTGTATTCAAAATGTTCTTTAGGAATGCCAGAAACTTAGTGGTGGATTGAGATTGTGGAAGGGACCGTTGCACAGATTAGGCATGCAAAGAAGTGGGGTAGGTTGAGAGATGAGAAAGCAGGTAAGAGTGTAAGCAAGTGTTACAATGCAAAGAGAGTGGTGGTAAAGGCATATGATGAGTTATAGGAAAGGCTGGACATTAAATATGAGAAAAGAACTTGTTCAGGTTAACCCAAACAGCACCAGGCTAAGAAAAATGTATAGCAGATTAGGGTGATTACGGATTGAAATAGAAATGACTAGTGAGAGATAGTGAATATATTGGTAGAAGGATGCTGAGTGGGATAATGCATATATTGATAGGATTATGAGTTTTGATCTGTTAGGCAGGAAGTCCAAAGAGGAGGTTTATAGATGTAGTGAAAGAGGACAGGAAGGTAGTTGCTGTGAGAGAAGAGGATGAAGAAGACAGGCTTAGATGGAGGCAACTGATTTGCTGTGGCGACCCCTGAAGGGAAAAGCCAAAAGGAGAAGAGGAGGATAGAAATGACTAGTGAGAAGAGGGTGTTGAGAAGGTGGAAGAACCGCTAGGAACAGACGAAAAAAAGAAACAACAAAGTCAGAGACTGCAACATCCCGCGACTTACCCTGACCTACTTTCAGGGTGGGTCAGGGTACCCTGAAAGTGGTACCTGACAAGTGCATAACTTTTGATCTCTCAGGGTAGGTCAAAGCTATGCACTAGAGTTGACCATTGATCAAAGCTAGTGTATAGCTAGATCAAAGCGCTTGATTTGATCCATTGTCTTATTTACACTGGCCTTCTCCTTTGTCTTTCTATCTTCTCTGGTTCCTTAGTGTACAAAAGTTTAAATTTGACATTGACCTAGTTTTCTCAAGGTCAGGGTCATCATCTCATTTTCATCCCCTTTGCCGCCCGAGTAATCTGCTTTTTGTTTCATCTTTCTATCTGCAACGACTGTGAAGATATTTGGTGGATATACAAATGAACAAACTAACGAATGGACGAACACCCAAACTCTGACTTTTACATCACCACTTTGAAGCGGGATGTAAAAAAGAGTGAGAGAAGATCTAAGGATGTGGACGTTGTAGATCTTGAAGCTGACCAGATTAGTAAGGATGAAGTGAGGAAAGCATTTAAGAAGATCAAGAATGGGAAGGCTGTTGGTCTGGGCATGTTTGGGCAAGAGTGGAGGAGGGTGTCTGACCATACATTTAAATTCCATCCTGGAAAATGAGAGGTCGCCAGAGGAGTGGAGAAGACATGTACTGATTCCCAGATGAGAAATTAATCTGCAATAAGTAAACTGATTGGGAGAGTCAAACCGTCTTTGTGTGGTTTTTATGAGTCAAGAAGATCATCATTATTATTCCACGGTGTAAAGCTTGGAATAATAATGACAGAGCTGAATGCAATAGAAAAACAAGATACTGTAGGTCCAGAGCCGTTGGTGAGCAGAACAGAGAATCAAGCACTTACAGAGTTAATAGTTGAACACTGATTCACAGATAATGTAACTAACATGCCCACAAGTTATGATAGCAGTGAAAACACATTTATTCTCCATTACAACCCCAAACAGGAAAATGCCCAAGGAGAAGAAGACAACATACTGTTCACCAGTGTGGATAAAAACTAACGCTGTGAAGCTGTGGTTAAGGGTGTCTAAATCTCCCATGGGTGACCGGATGTGGTGCCATAATGTGACCCCCTTTAGGGGTCGCCACAGTCAATCAGTTGCCTCCATCTATCCCTGTCTTCTGCATCCTCTTCTCTCACACCAACTACCTTCATGTCCTCCTTCACTACATCCAAAAACCTCCTCTTTGGTCTTCCTCTAGGGTTCCTGCTTGGCAGTTCCAAACTCAGCATCCTTCTACCAATATATTCACTATCTCTCCTCTGGACATGTCCAAACCATGTCAGTCTGGCCTATCAGACTTTATCTCCAAAACCTCTAACATGTGCTGTCCCTCTGATGTACTCATTCCTGATCCTATCCATCCTGGTCACTCCCAAAGAGAACCTCAGCATCATCTCTTCTGCCTCCCGCTCTGTCTCCCATCTTTTCCTCAGTGACATTGTCTCTAGACCAGGGGTCGGCAACCTGCGGCTCTGAAGCCACATGTGGCTCTTTAGCGCTTCCCTTGCGGCTCCCTGGAGATTAATCACAACATAAAAAAATAATACTTAAAAGAAAAAAATAGACATTCTACCCATAGCTAAAAATCTTTAAAAACAAAAGGTATTGTTGTAAATTTCCTACATTTTGTTACGTTATCAATGTTATCGTGATGTTTACAAATTTAGTCACGCACCTTTTCGGACAGCTCAGATGCGCCGTGGGGTCCTAGGCGATTGTAACCCTGGCTTTAGAAAGCAGTGGTATTTTATGAGCAGCACAGTGGGCGGACAATGACGGCTATGACATGAGTCCTGACCAATCGTCTGAGACTCCCGGCATCCCTGGGCACTTGAGGTCGGGTCTACTCCTTGCCGTCAGCTGCGGCACTACCATTTTGTCCTGGAGCGCACACTGCCGGACCGTGTGAAGTTGTGAGAGAGAGAGAGCCACGAAGATTCCACATTCTATCTAATAAAGGACAGCAGCATTGTGGCCATTCAGTGGTGAGTGGAGAAGGTCCGCTGCTTCTCAGTACATATATATGTGCATATACACTGTATGTATATGCAAATACAGATGTTCATACAGATTAGACGGGAATTGAAAGTCACGCTATCCGCGCTAATTGCGCTAGCCACGCTAATCGCACTAACTGTGCTAGTGAGGTTGGTCGTGTTAGCCATGCTAGGTTTACTGGTCACGTGAATCGCTCCAACCATGCCGGGTGCTAATTGCACTGTTAATAATCGCAATGTGAATACAGTAGTTATTAGCATTAATTCAAACAAGTGTGTTCCTGATTAGGTTTATTCAACCTTATTTTGTGTAATATTTTTTATGTATGGTCTGTCTGCAGGTCAGGTTTTTCTGGTAGAGGATGAAATTGGGACCGTGTTCAGGAGCGGAGAAGCGCCTGGAGAACGCATCCACTGAATGGAGGCGATTCTGGAGAGCGAAGTGAACTATAAAACCGAAATTATGTTCTGTAATGCTACAACTTACTGATTAAATGCCAGCAATGAACTGTTCCCTGTGTTGTGCCTACTCTCTGACTGGAGTTACCACTGTGGATAAGGTGGTTCCAACACACAAACAAACAGTCCCCCCAATGATATCTCCAATAGATGGTGATTGCACAAAGGACTCATTCATTAAAATAATGAAAACAAAACAGGAAATACAGAAAGTAAGATATACTTCTCTCTGCAAAGACAGTGAAGGAAAGGACACTCAACATCACCAATGAGCAAATCATGGACATTAATGCAACTTCAGCATTATCAATTAAACATGATGAGTCGTGTGATGTGATCGATATTGAACAGTCAGTGCTGTTGTGCAGGTATGTAAACTCTGACGAACTGCAAGAAGAAATTATTGAATTAATAGCACTGCTTGTTCAGAACACGTTACCTAAACATGCTCAATAAAAGTCCAGAGGAGCGGAAACACTGTTTTGTCGTTGGAGCTCACAAGCTGACTGAATTCACCAGGGATGTACAGCAAGGCTCTCTCACTTCCCATCCCTGAAAGAGTCCAGAGACATTCATCACCATCACACACTGAACGGGGACTACTATATTTAGGAGCGATCGTTGATATGTGAGCTGCATTTGGGAACAGATTTAACAAGTTCATCAATACAACAAAAGATAATACAGTTATATAGTAGTGGAAGATAAACTTAAAGCACCAGATATGGTACAACAGAGAAGTCACATGGTGCGTCATTCTCTCCAGGATGCGCTGCATGAAAAATAAATAATCACGAATCTCATTATGCATTTGTAGACTAGTTAATCAATTTGATAGTAGGCTAATATAGACACTTAGAGCTTGTGTTGCCTTCATATATGGCTTGTAATTTTTTGCAGCTCCCGACAAGTTTGATTTTAGTTTTTTTGGTCCGATGTGGCTCTTTGAACATTTAAGGTTGCCGACCCCTGCTCTAGACCAAACAACATTGCTGGTCTTACCACAGTTTTTGTACACCTTTCCTTTTCATTTTAGCTGAAACTCTTATCTCTATCACACATCACACCTGACACTATTCTCCACCCGCTCCATCCTGCCTGTACACATTTCTACCTCTTTTCCACATTCACAATTGCTCTGGACTGTTGACACTAAGTACTTAAAACCCTCCACCTTCTTGATCTCTTCTCCCTGTAACCTCACTCTTCCACTTGGGTCCCTCTCATTTACACACATGTACTCTGTCTTATTGTGGCTAACCTTCATTCCTCTCCTTTCCAGGACAAAACTCCAGTTCTCTAGCTTCACCTCCACCTGTTCCCTGCTCTCACTACAGATCACAATGTCATCTGCAAACATCATCGTCCATGGAGTTTCCTGTCTAACCTCATCTGTCAGCTTGTCCATCACCATAGCAAACAAGGGCTCAGAGCTGGTCCCTGATGGAGTCCCACCTCCACCTTGAACTCCTCTGTCACACCTACAGCACACCTCACCACTGTCTTACAGTCCTCATACATGTCCTGCATCGCTCTTACATACTTTTCTGCCACTCCAGACGTCTTCATACAATACCACAGTTCCTCTCTGAGCACCCTGTCATAAGCTTTCTCCAGATCAACAAAAACCCAATGCAGCTCCTTCTGGCCTTCTCTGTACCTCTCTATCAACATCGTCAAAGCAAATACTACATCTGTAGTACTCTTTTTTGGCAACCCCCCCCCCCCCCCCGCCTCAAAACATACTGCTGCTCACAAATGCTCACTTCTGCCCTTAGTCTAGCTTCAACTACTCTTTCCCATAACTTCATTGTGTGGCTCATCATGTCATCAGCTTTATTCCTCTGTAGCCACAACTCTGCACATCTCTCTTGTTATTAAAAATGGGCACCAGCACACTTTTTCTCCATTCCTCAGGCATCCTCTCACTATACAAGATCTTGTTAAACAACCCAGTCAGAAACTCTACTGCCACCTCTCCAAGACACTTCCGTACCTCCACAAGTATATCATCAGGACCTAGTGCCTTTCCACTCTTCATTCTTTTCAATGCCTTCCTCACTCCATCCTGACAAATCTTTGCTACTTCCCGGTCCACAACAGCTACCTCTTCTAGTCTTTGCTCTCTCTCAGTTTCCTCGTTCATCAACGCTTCTAAAGTACTCTTCCCATCTTCCCATCACACTACTGACACCTGTCAATATATTCCATCCATATGCTTAATCACTCTAACCTGCTGCATGCCTTCCTATCTCTGTCTCTCTGTCTTGCCAACCTGTATAGATCAGTCTCTCCCTTCTTACTGTCCAACCTAGTGTGACCGGTAGAAAATGTCCCTCCTGGGCCACCAGAGTTGGGTAGCAGTCAGCTCCTCCTACCAATCAGCCAGAAATTGGTATAAGGTGTTAATATGCTTCCTTTCTGGCTAGGAGTTGACTGCTACACATGCTGCCGTAAATTGTCTTCTGTTTTGTTTTATGTTTATGTGCTTTGTATGTGTTTTTAGATTTATTTTTGTCATATGTTAGGTTTTTTTCAGTGGCGTCCCTCATGCCTACACAGGTGGATTCCTGGAGAGGATTGTTCCACAGGAGGTAAAAGGACAATTCCTTTAGTGTACAAATTGGTTTATTTGGCAGAGGTATTTAACCTGGCTTCTTTTATTTTAGACAGACTGCCACTGCTGTTTTGTTTTTATAGTTTGGTTTCATTGTTTGGTTTTAATTGTTTTATTTTACTCGATTTTATTGGTTAGACTTTCATACCCTTTTATACTCCTTGATTTTATTCTAGGTTTGTATTTTCCCCCAAGACAACAAACAGTACTGTTGCAGCAGTCCTGCTAGCTTTTAACATGCTTTTAATTGTTCTTTCTATTGCATGAGTGCTGCGGGGCCGGTGACAGGGAGCTGCTTTGGATGGTGGAGCCATCGGTGGTCGGGGTCCCTCACTTCAGCTCCACACTCCCCTTAATTTGTATGTGTAGTGGTTTTTACACAGCCTTCACGTTTTACACTTTACCCCTTGTCTTTTTGGTTGTTTGCTGTGTGAGTGTGAGTGTCGGGCACGGAGCTGGGTGAGTGCTCCGGCCTCGATTGGCTCCCTAATTAGTCATCCCAGCCGTCCTGCAGTGCTCATGCAGACCTGATAGGTCTGATAGGTCTTTTGGCATTCTTGTTCTTTTTACTCTCTTTTGATTAAGTTTTTAGTCTTGGGGGAAGAACTTTGTCTCTGCCCATTATTGGACTGTCGCTTGTCCAATTTTTTTTAAATATCTGTGGCCTGTTCACCAACTTAAACAAATCTTACAATTTGGTTATTTACTGTTCCTGAACTTTCTGAGTTCTCTGTTGCAAGCAGCGGCTACACTAGCATACAAATCATAAGCCCCTTGTTTGGACTTCTAATTTCACCTTACGCTGTACCTCCCTGTACTCCTTTCTACTCTCCACAGTCCTCTGTGTCCCACTTCTTCTTAGCTAACCTCTTTCTCTGTATACATTCCTGAACCTCCTCATTCCATCACCAAGTCTCCTTATCTACTTTCCTTCCAGATGACCAACCAAGTACTCTCCTACCTGTCTCCCTGATCATATTAGCTGTAGTTGTCCAGTCATCTGGAAACGCCTCCTGACCACCCAGAGCCTGTCTTAACTCCTTCCTAAAAGTCAAGCAACATTCTTCCTTTTTCAGCTTCTACCATTTCATCCTCTGCTCTGCCTTTGCCCTCTTCATCTTACACTGTCTACAAAAGATATATTCCACCTGTGTGCTCCTCCCTCCGCTCATACAGGTTACCCTATGTTCCTGCCTCTTCTGAAAGAAAGAATTCACTACAGCCGTTTCCGCCCTTTTTGCAAAGTCAACCAACATCTGTCCTTCTGCATTCCTCTCCTGGATACAGCAATGTTTTGGGTTCGAGTCCTACTCTGCAGAGATTGTATGTTTTCCCCATGTCTGTATGGGTTCTCTCCAGGTTGGTAACTGATGTAACTTACTGCCTTGCATTTGAAAGGTTATTCATAAATGTACACACATATAGTACATCACATAAATATAGTTGATGTTAAAAATAAAAGTACTGCAGAATCAGATGTCATACTACTGCATAACGCACTATGAATTCATCATCAATCGTTCATCATGTTACACGCTGCGATTTTCTGAGGTAGAGCCAAAGAGTGGATTTTGGTTTGAGTAGACATAGAGTGGAACGAGCATAAGTATTGCCAGGGTCTGTACTGGACATAAAGAGTCACAGCAGGATTTAAAAATGCTCCCTGATAATGCCAAAAATTTCATGATTGTATTCACGAGTTCTGGGTCCCTAAAACAATTGTCCAGAAATAAACTCAGGGTTTCTTAACAATGAAAATTAACAATTCAACTGACACGACAAAGAACACAATGGAAATGTATATAGGCTTTTCAGACCAATCAAAAAGTGGGCAACATAAAATACCAACTTCTTAAGGCAGAAACAAGTTAGTCTATTAAAATCAATATCTTACTGTGGATCCCATCCTAGTCCTGGATGGACGACCTCAGCTACAAATAGAACTCATACACTTTCTGTTAATTCACAATAAACTGTGTGCATGTTGTACTAAATGGAGAATTATGTATCATAGCATTTGCATGCGAGTACAAAACCAACAAACTAAAATTAGCTTGTCCAGGATGCCGTCAGCTTCTGTAGTTGAGTAGCCGTGTATGCGTCCATTACAAGTGTATAATAACATATAATTTAATTTTTATATTATGACATCAGGATACTATTAGTAAACTAATGTCATGATGTCAAAATTAAAGGGATGTGGGTGATTAGTAACTTACTAACCACCCACATTCCTTTAATTTTTGTTTTGTTTGTTGTCTTGAACCAATAAAGAAAGTGTTGATCAAACGCTACAGACACCAGTACAGTACTTCTTTGTTTTCTTCAACACTGTGAGCTTTTATAACATGTTGCCTGTGGCATGAAAACACTAAAGTAATGCCAAATAAAAACATAAACAATAGAAATCCATGATGTTCTACCACCATGCCTGGATACAGATTTTAATCATAATCATAAAATGTGGCCGAAAGGGGGCACAAGCCAGTGTCATATTGTGCCGGTCACAAGCCGGCACAATGCAGAGGGTTGTGTCAGGAAGGGCATCAGAAGAAACTTTTGCCAAATCAAACATGCAAATCAAATCTATAACTTACATATCGGATCAGTCGAGGCCCAGGTTAACAACTGCCATCAGTGCTGTTCACCTACAGGGTGCCAGTGGAAATTGGACTACTGTTAGTCGAAGGAGTAGAAAGTAGAGTAGGACCTTACTGACCCCTCAAGGAGGTTCCGTCAGTGAAATTAATTTCACTGTCGCACAGTGAGTACACAAAAACACAGAAAAAGCACAGAAAGCACAAGCACATAGAAAGTACTACCAACACCAAATAGAAAGAGTAATAAATAACCCATTAAGAATATACAAATAGAAAGGCATATATAGGCATGGGAATAAAAAGGCATAAATAAACAGGCCCAGTTAGACATGGAGAGAGTGAAGTGTCTATAGCGTTTGCATTGTTTTTGGTGTATTATGTGTGTCATCCCTCAGCTCTCGTGTGGACTCTCTTTTTCTTCATCTCCCCCAGAGAGGAGTTGAGCAGTTTAATGGCTCAGGGGGGTGAAGGAGTTCTTAAGTCTGTTGGTCCTGCATGTTGGGAGGCGCAGCCTCTGGCTGCTCAGGCTTCTCAGGCTTCTCTGGTTGTTGGTAACGGTGTGCAGAGGGTGGCTGACATTGTCCATGATGTCCAGCAGTTTATCCAGAGGGTCCAGCTTCATCCCGACCACTAGGCTAGCCCGCCTGATTAGCTTTTCCAGCCTGGAGAGATCCACCTTAGTCACACTCCCTCCCCAACACACCACAGCGTACGACAGGATGCTGGTGGCCACAGACTGATAAAACATCCACAAGAGCTTTCTGCAGACGTTGAATGCCCTCAGCCTCCTTAGAAAGTACATCCTGCTCTGTGCTTTCTTGTACAGCTGCCTTGTGTTGCTTGCACAGTCCAGCTTCTTGTCCAGCCACAGCTCAAGATATGTATAGGTCTGCACAACCTCCGCCTCCTCCGTTCCTATCAGAACTGGTCTAGGTTGGGGGTCTGTCCCTCCTGAAGTCAATGACCAGCTCTTTAGTTTTCGAAGTGTTGAGCTGCAGGCTGTTGCTGTGACACTAGTCAACAAAGTCCCTCACCAAGCATCTACTGTATACTCCTCCTCCTCATTGTCCCTGATACATCCAACAATAGCTGTGTCATCTGCGAACTTCTGGATGTGACACAGTTCTGAGTCATAGCAGAAGTCTGCCGTGTACAGGGTGAAGAGGATTGGGGACAAGACAGTGCCCTGTGGAACAGGAGATGAGGAAAGTGTGTTTGTAGAAATGAGGAACGCCAAGAGTATAGGACTGAATGTTGGAAGTATGACAAGAAAATGTAGAGAGATCAAGAAGGTGGAGGATTTTAAGTACCTAGGGTCAACAGTCCAGAGCAATGGAGAGTGTGGAAAAGAGGTGAAGAAGTGTGTACAGGCAGGATGGAATTGGTGGCGAACAGTGTCTGGTGTGTTGTGTGATAGAAGAGTTTCAGCTAAAATGAAAGGAAAGGTGTACAAAACTAGTGAGACCACAGATTTTGTTTGGCCTAGAGACATTGTCACTGAAGAAAAGACAGGAGGCAGAGCTGGAGGTAGCAGAGATGAAGATGCTGAGGTTCTCTTTGGGAGTGACCAGGATGGATAGGATCAGGAATGAGTACATCAGAGGGACATTACATTACATAGAGGTTTTGGAGATAAAGTCAGAAAGGCCAGACTGAGATGGTTTGGACATGTCCAGAGGAGAGATAGTGAATATATTGTTAGACTGGTGCACAGTTTTGAACCGCCAGGCAGGAGATCTAGAAGAAGACCAAAGAGGAGGTTTATGAATGTAGTGAAAGAGGACATGAAGGTAGTTGGTGTAAGAGAAGAGGACACAGAATACAGGGTTAGATGGAGGCAACTGATTCGTTGTGGCGACCCCTGAAGGGAAAAGCCGAAAGGAAAAGAAGATGTTCCTCGCAGGTCACTCACAATTTACCTCAGTAACAGAGTCAGGCAGCAAAAATAGGTAAAGTATCTGAACATTTTACAGGATGTACACATATGGAATCCAAGTATTCCTGGGTTTGCATCATTAAAGCAGCACCTTACATTTCTAGTCAGTCAATCCAACATTTAGAGACAATCCTTGTTTCTCTCTAGGTCTTTTGGTAAGAGCTGACTTTGAAGACAACACTCTTGACTTTTGTTGGAAGTCAAGTCATGTGAGTAAAAAAAACAAAACAGAAGACAAATATAATGACACTCATGTCAGGTCAAAAATTCAAGAAGAAATGTTACAATATTGACTTTCAGACAGGTCAATAAGGAAATTAATTTAGCCTGACCTTAGCCCTAATTTAACCAAAATGATGAATTAGTGCTTATCCAGAATTTTGATTTGATGTTGAAATTGAGAACATTATCATTGATGTCTCCTGGCCTCAGCAACATACACTGTTATCTCAGGTGATAATCCAAAGCACTCCAAGGATGATTCTTTTCAACCATTTTAAAAGAAACCCCCCCCTCCACACACACACACACACACACACACACACACACACACACACACACACACACACACACACACACACACACACACACACACTTGCACACACATTTACAAACACACACGCAAACACTCACACGCTTTAATTTGCAGCAACCCCATTGTTGTTTTATGCAAACAGTCTGAACCTGGATAGGACACACTGAGGCATATGCAAATTAGCCCATCAGGCAGTGCAAGGTGTACTGCAGAGGTGAACGTTTCTGCACTTAGGAAAATGCTGATGAGCAGCTGTGGATTTCAAAAACTTTTAATTACAATAAAAGCTTCGTAATTAGTTATTAAAGAAACAGATAGCAGCTGGAGCAGCACTGTGTCTAAGGTGAGTCGCTCTTCATATAGGACACAGATAAATATGTATTTGTTCAAGCCAAGAACAGGTGTTATTAGGAGTTTGCATGTTGTGTGCTTGCTTCATTTAGTGATGATGACAGCGCTTCATGGGAGTATCTACCTCGCTTACAAATTATCATAACCAGAGATCATACAGGAGAGCGCACAGTTTTGCGTGGTGGTGTGAATGGGAGGTCACATTAGAATAAACTGAAGATCATTTTCCTGGGTGGCCTGAGCGCTTCATTGTCCTGGTTAAAGTTACAATCCTGTAGGAAAATCAGCTATATTTATCATTACAGATATTAAGATGAGCGCAGACACAGTGGAGCAGACAGAAGCTCGAGCTGAACAGGCAGGTAAGGATCTTTCACTTTCCTCATGGTGCATGTAAACACGGCTCATTCATGTCAACACACTAATTCACGAAAAGCGTGACTCGGGAAGGCGCCCTGTCCTGCTGGATCTCTACAGGAGGGGATAATTTCAATTTCTTTTTCTAGTTTTATTTGAAATTTTCTTTCATAATTAGAAACTTGCTTGTCTTTTAATGTGTAAAATGTTTGTAAGAAGTCATTGAGTTATGGAATTGTTTGGAGTTAAGTCAGAGGGTTTCTGTTGAATGCAAAACTTATTTTGATCTTGTTTCGTCTTAACTTTAGAACGTTGAATTTTTGGTTTTAGATTTGACCGTTTTTCAGTTGTTCACTTTCATACGGATGATTTTAAATAATTTTTAAATTTTTACTGTGTTAAAATATAACTGTCCATACCAGCAGCTTTATCTAACCCAAGGACTTTAATGACAGGTTCATCAAAATGTTTTTGTCATTGGATGCCCGACCCTCAAATAAAAGCTAAACAAGCAGCATTTTGACCTGCTCCTATTTTATGGGGAGTTGCGTGTGTGTGCGTGCGTGTGTGTGTGCGTGTGTGTGTGCGTGTGTGTGTGCGTGTGTGTGTGCGTGTGTGTGTGCGTGTGTGTGTGTGTGTGTGTGTTGTGGCAGTTGGCTGCCATACCAGGATGCACCTGGGGCTGTTTGCTGAGTAATACTGGCTGCCTGGGGCCTGAGAACGCCAGCCAGTCACCAAACAAAACCAGGAAGCAGCAACAGAAAAAGTGGAACTTTTCTTCAGACAATAGCTGTTGGAGAGAAGTGAATCGCTCCCTTCATGGAAGAGCTGAATGTCTTTCAGTCAGGCTAAGATCAGTTTTTAGCCTGTATGTGATGCAGATGGGCTGCCATACCAGTGCCGTCTGGTTGTTTTAAAGTCTTATTTCTGCTCTGTAAGGATCATTCATGCAGATTCTTTGACTGATGTTTGCTCAAGTTTTGAGAGATCCATCTGTAATTTCTGCCTCCGCTCTGATACAAGGCAGTTTAGTCTGCAGGGTTCTTGGCTTTACAAAAAATAGCTAAAATAATCCGCAGCAATGTTTCTTTGAATTAAATTGCTTGAGTTTAATTGTTAGTTTGGACAAACCACAGATGACACCCGCTTCTCTATTGACACACATTTGATTATTCATGATAACAATGACACTTTCTCTCAAAATGCATTTTACTGCTGATCTTTTTTGCTATTTGAATTTTTCCTTGCTGAACTAAAAGTCCCTCCATTGTACTGGCATGCAGGCCTAAATCTCAGAGTCTGATGTAAACAAATACAAACAAGTCTATCGGCATGATGATAAACCACTTGAGCTAAGTGCTATGTGATGCTAAGGGTTTAAATCAAATAGAAGAACCTGCAGAGTCTGCAGCATTTCTTCAGGATGTGTGTCAGGGGCGGTCGAGGCTGGAGGGCGCGGGAGGGGGAGGGGGGGCTGACTTGACTTACACATAAGTCCTTCCCTCCTATGAGTTTCTGAGCAAATGCATGAAGGGTAATATAAGTGAACATGTTAGAAGAAACTGCAGATTATTTTATTAAAGACATAAATTGAGTAATTAGAGGTATTTAAACCTAGTGTCCCAAAGACTGAGCTGCTTTGTGGAGTTTCACTCACATGTATGACAACAAAAATGCAAATCATCATTTATGCAGCTCTTTGTAAAAACATTTTAGAGAATTAGCATTTTTTAAATTTGCATCTAGTGTAACTTTGAGCAGTGCTTTGGTAGCCTTGTTTGCTCGAGAAACCGAAGACAATACAGTCAAACTGCCAAAGATCAGCATCTCTGCTTCCTTTTAGCTCTTGAGACAGTCCTGCAGCCTTCTGACGCCAAGCAGATGAGTTTGTCTAAAGCTGGGCTTTGTGCCGCTGTTAATGTGGAAATAAAAATTATCAAAGTGATCACTGAAAATGAAAACAGACTGACTTTGTGAAATTAATAATTAATATATCTTAAATCTGTGACTCTTAGTTCTTATTTTTGGGTTGACATTGTAACCGTGTAACTTAACATGTCATTCTTCAAAATGTTTTATGTTCAAACCAGAAAAGTGGGAACAGTAAGTACATACAATTGTTGGAGGTGCAAAGTAGCTGCTCTCACATGATAATTGCAAACATTTCTTTATGGAAACCATATGACCAATGTCTGTCACTGCATGTTGCTTTTTGTTTTTAAAGTTCAGTATTTAAATGTGGTATTTAAGGACCTAATCCAGTTTAATCTTTCCCCTATGACATAGAGCTACATTTCTAGTGTTTGCATCATTAGAATGACCCACTGCCGGTCAGCCTTTAGTGGAATTTGATAAACAATAAGAAAACATTGACTGGAACAGCAAACATCCTGTTTCTGAATTCAGTTCATGCTAGTGCTGCATCAGTTACTGTTGGTAGGAAATCTAAATGTGTAAGGAGATGTAACTTCATCAAGAGTTAAGCCCAACAGTCACATGCAGACGGCAGCAGTGGAAACAGCTTCTGTGGATGAAAACAGAAAAACTCAAGTTGTTCCCAGACACATTAAAACAATTGGCTTTTTCCTGCATTATGTGTGTTTGCGTGTGTGCAGGAGTGCTAACCCAGGCTTCTTGTGCTCAAAGTTGATTTGCATGATTTGGTCATTTTCATACTGGAAGTTTGGTCATGAAGCTGGCTGTGCCGGGGGGCGGTGTGCAAGGGGGTGGTGTGTGTGTGTGTGTGTGTGTGTGTGTGTGTGTGTGTGTGTGTGTGTGTGTGTGTAGGTGGTTTATAGGTGTATTTGCATTATGTGTTTCCAGCAGCTCATGGCTTCTGTCGCTCACACACAAAGTCCACAGGCTCCATTTGACATTCAAATGATGGTAGCTTATTCAGCACACCTTTAAGCTCTCCTGCATATCTCCACGTGTGTTCTCTGAGCAATGCACGTCTTCAAAACACACATGTGTAAGTCATTACCGTGTATAAATGTATAGCTTCATAGTTAAATAACAGAATGTCTCTTCCACATAGTTTTATTCTGTGTCTTTATGGTATGGCCCTAGTTTGTCATTTAATATTTAGCTATTAATTCATCCCAATATCTAATAAAAATTTCAGAATGAAGATCATTTACAGGAAAAGGTTGCAGGTTATTTATAATTTATGCGGTAATTTACATTATGGGTTTATAACTAAACATATGCAATTGTGTTTTTAACAGTTATGAGACTTTGCTAAAATAAGAACTGTTTTAAATGTTAAGACTCTGTTACTCATGCTCCTATTTCCTCGCTGCCTGATTTACTGCAGCAGAGGACACTTCAGAGTGTAAAGAACTCAACCAGTCTGGAACCACATCCAATATGTAGAATTATATTATGCCTCTTTTATCTCTTTTTTTTTACTTTTTCACTTATACAACTTTTCCCTTATTAGGATATTTCTATTTTCCTGATCACTGTTACAGCTCCTCGTTATCTGTTTGCTTGTCATATTTGTGACGGTTAAAACAGATTTGAACTTCAGCACAGTTTTTCTGTCTGTCCTTCTAAATCAGTCAGTCATCTTCAGATTACCACCGCTGTATCGGCCGCAGCGGGTCATGGGGAGCCGGAGCCTATCTCGGCGGCATGGGGCGTGAGGCGGGGGACACTCCGGGCACGACGCCAGTACACAAAGCCACACACAAAGACATACAACCATGCACGCACACACTCATTCCTACGGGCAATTTGGAACGGCCAAGCAACCTGAAGCGCATGCTTTTGGAGGTGGAACCTGGAGAACCCAGAGAGAACCCACGCACACACAAGGAGAGCCTGCGAACTCCGCACAGAGCAGGACTTGAACCCGGGTCCGCCGTGTTGTGAGGCGGCAGCGCTAATCACTGCGTCCTTGTTGTGTATTGTTTATTTTTATTTTTCTATGTTCTTAATTTCTTTCTTTGTAAAATTAATTTCTACTAATATAATTAAAAAAGGTAAAGAGGAGGTTTATGGATGTAGTGAGGGAAGACATGAAGGTAGTTGGTGTGAGAGAAGAGGATTCAAAGGACAGGGCTAGATGGAGGAAATTGATTCGCTGTGGCGACCCCTGAAGGGAAAAGCCGAAAGGAAAAGAAGAAGAAGAGTAACAATAATAATTCAGTGAATTTTATTATCGTTGTGTTTGAGTTGTTTGGGATTTTTGTTTTGTTTTTTAGGTGTTTCAATGTAGTACTGTAATTCAAGTTTTTTACAAGTTAGGTTAGAAAGTTTTCATACATACAAAATAAATGTTAGTTCATTCACTTGGAGTGATGTGTTATATGTTCTGAAATAAATTAAGTAAAAAAAACTAAAAACAAACCAAAACAGGCATTATTTTATTTTTCAGTAGTTTTTCAGCAAATACAGTCAGATGAAATTTATTGTTCTGAATGGGCACTTGGGGCTGTAAATACAGAACAGACAGTGAAAAAGACAAAACTAAGATGAAATCACATTAATACATCAATAGCTGACACTGAATGCTAATCTTCATTGAGTTTTAAATTTGACAATGTTGAATGTCATCATGAGACAGAGCAACATTTTAATAATCTCTTCTCTTCTCCAACAATTAGAGCATAATGGGATCCACTTCAATCGACAGGTGAGTAAAAAATGCTGTCTATTCTATTATATTCTATTTTATTAAATTACATTCTATAATACTCTATTATATCATATTCTTACATCTTATGTACTATTTATTTTACCTCCTGTGGATTTCATGAATGAGAATTGGGGTTGTTGTTTTAGAATTTTGCAACAATTGTTAAGATTCTCATAATTGATGAAATTTTCATAATCTTTTCTGACCAAGCAGTCAGATTCCTTAATTTACGAACTGCCAGGCAGGAGGCCTAGAGGAAGACCAAAGAGGAGGTTTATGGATGTAGTGAAAGAGGACATGAAGGTAGTTGATGTGAGAGAAGAGGATACAAAAGACTAGGTTAGATGGCGGCAATTGATTTGCTATGTCGATCCCTGAAGGGAAAAGCTGAAAGGAAAAGAAGATGAATTTTCATAAATTCTCTTTTATCCATGATGACCCACCATCCTTCTTGATCAGATGTGTGTTGAACTATCTGGGGTATTATTGTAAGGGCGTTAAAGAATATATGTATCATCAATAATTTCTAAGCAAAGGAAAAACCAACACTTGTTTTCTGTCCTACTTTTCTGCAACTCTCACCATTGAATAAACTGACTCTCATAATAATGTGCCTAGTAATTAAATTAAGTCCAAATTTTAAACTATTAATCTAACTTTTCAAATAAAAAATGTTAAAGAGATATATAATTTTTAAAAAGATAAAACATTGTTATTATAAAACATTCCCATATGTACCAACCCTTTCACCAGGTTTTAGCAAAATTCTGGAGGCTGTTAATGCAGAATACATGGAAATAAAACATTTCATTTGGAATCCTACAGACAAACAGAAAAAAACAGCGCAAACTAAAGCATGACCTTATTAGACAGTGGTACAAATTGTTTATTAACTCTTGTAACTTACCAAATGTCACTCAAACTGGAGGAAGTAAAAACATTTGTCAATGGAAATCTTGTAGGATAAAGCTTTGGTGACCTTGTCTTTAGACCCCTTCAAAGAATTTCATCAGAGAGTTGGTTTGGTTCCTTTGAGCAGTTTGACATCTGCTGAGTTGTTGTTTTACTTTCGAAGAGATGTTTTACTTTGAGGAAGGGTTTTACTTCCACAAAGTTTTACTTCCACAAAGTTTGGAACTCAGGTAATAGAATTAGGTTGAATGCCAAAAACAAATTGAAATCTTGAAGAGATGAGGGGGAAATTATTGGATTTGCCAATTTAAATTGATCTGGATCAGTTAAATTTGTTTTTCCAAGCTTATGCCCCATCCTCCCATCATGGAACTCCAGTCAGTATTTTTTTATGTCGTTCTTTTACGCATAAAACAACAGAGAAACCTGCACTGTTGAGGTGGAGAGAACGAGGTGAGATCAGTTTTTCTATGAATTTGTCACAGCAGCACAATATACAGTATGTGGCATTGATGGCAGAAAACCACTGTGGTCATGATCATCACCTTGATCAGCACGTGCCGGTTCAACAATGTGGCTCATTATTCATTTTTAATAACAATAATTAGCAGTGGCGCTCCATGAAGCAGAAGAATATGAAATATCTGGCTTTGGTTACAAAGACAATACTTATTCATGTAATTTATTTAGTGTTGATTTTCTCTCTTCTTCATGCAACTGATGATGAGAAAGATTTGAATATCACAAGACTCCCTGTGTCTTTTGTCACAATAACGAAACTCATTTGGAGCATGGAATATAAATATCCTGGAGCCATGTGAATGGTACTGAACCTTTACCAAGGACACAAGGTTCAACTGAATTTTAGATGGCTAACATCCTCAGGATAAACTACCTGCTCTCCTCACAGATGTCAACAAAGAGTGCCATCTTTTCAGAATTTCCTCAAATAGTTTCCAGCTATTTGGATACTTCTCCAAACATTGTTTTTGGCATGGGAGGACTCTTCTTTCAGTGCTTGCATTTTCAGGAAGCTACATTTCAAGGGCTGGGAGGTGGTGTGTGAGGGTATTTGAATACCGGCTTGCCCAAGGGGAGGGAGAGAGTGTATCACTCTTTTTACCACCTCTACTGACCAAACTGGAGAACCCGATCCTTGTTATTATTCAATACATTCATAAAAATAACGAATTCATACAATTTGGTCGTACTTTCTTAGATAAAAACAGAAGATATCCACGACTCACCTCACTCAGTCTCCACACTGAGGGCATGTCACCTGGCACAGAGCTCTCAGATGCCTGGAGGTCAGCTGACTGGGGTAAGACTCTCTCTTCATCACTATTGTTGTTTTGTATCTGAACATGTTGTCTGAGTCAGTCCATAGCATGGTCTCATTTAATACTATATCATTACTTTATAAACAGTAGATTTATATTGTCTCTTAAACACTTTAACATTTAAACAAGTGTCATGTTACTATTGATTTTATATAATAAACAAAATTCAACTAAATAACCAGACCACATTGTACTTTAAAACCTTCCATGATTCTAAACAACTGTTTCAAGGGCACTTCAGTTTCTGCATTCTGCACATTTTGTTTATTTGTTGCTTTATTATATAAATATTATATTATATCTATATTTATATAACTATATATATGTACATATACACACACACACACATATATATATACATATATATACATATATACACACACACACACACACACATATAATATATATATATATATTCATCAGCTGTAGCGGGTCACGGGGAGCTGGAGCCTATCTCAGCTGGCACAGGGCGTGAGACAGGGGACACTCCGGGCACGATGCCAGTGCACTGCAGAGCCACACACACAAAGACAAACAACAATGCACACACACACTCACTCCTATGGGCAATTTTGGGACCGGCCAATCAACCTGAAGTGCATGCTTTTTGGAGGTGGGAGGAAACCGGAGAACCTGGAGAGACCCCACACAGACACGGGGAGTGCTTGCGAACTCCGCACAGAGCGGGACTCAAACCCGGAACCACTGTGTTGTGAGGAGACAGCGCTTACCACTGCGCCACCGTGCTGCCCCATATATATGTATATATACAGTATATATATACAGTATATATATACAGTATATATATACAGTATATATATACAGTATATATATATATATATATATATATATACATATATATATATACATATATATATAAAACAAACACACACAGTGGGAGCACTGATGCTAACATACGACATGTAACTACTATCTTTGGGAGGGACATTAGGTCTGCTTTATTTGCTGTCGTCTCCACACATTCTGTACACTGAGACATAAAGACTAAACTGTTAAAATGTGCAGCAGAGAGAAAAATATATTTCTCCACATCAGTGAGCTATGACAGGAAAATGCTACACGAATACCTCAGAAATCCATTAATATAATACTAGATAAAATAGGTCATTTTAATCTGTAGTACCTTCTGGTAAAACTTGCTGCTAATAATAATAAAAATACTTTTATGTGGTATGTTGAATGAATTTCTAATTATGCAGTATTATAATATGGTATTGATAATTTTACTTAAGTAAATTCTGTAATGACTATGCATGATTACAATGTTGTGACTGGTTGACAGCGGCTCTTTCATATTTTGCTCATTGCGTCAAGGTTCACAAACTTCATGTTGTTTCCAGGAGGACAGTATGAATACATTACACCACTGAAAACAAAATACATTTATTAACCTGTGAAAAGTTATGTTTCTCATTGTGTATACTGTTCTAAACCATATATTTAGTACTGAAACGGACAATGATTATTTAAAACAATAATTGATTTAATAATTGATTTATTGACAGAGAAAGCAATTTTGATTAACAGTCAAAGTTAAATAAGTAAGCAATAAACTTCAAACATTACTGGAACTGTTAACTGCTATTTAAAGCTTTTGCTATTTAATATATAACTGATAGCCACTTCTTCTGTTTCATCAAAAATAACTTTGTATCAGCTTGGTAAAAAGAGATTGCAATTAAATGCAAAGGAATTTACTAACAATATTGATTAAAATAGGAATAGAAACATATAGAAACATGAAGCAGCACTAAAAAAAAAATCACATTAAGTATCGGTAGCTTATTAGTTATCCTGAGGCTGGGTTTCCATTTAAATGTGAGCCAAGAGTAAATTTAGTTGGTGTACTTTGTGTTTCTGTTGCAGGAGCTTACTTCTCTTCACACCATGCAGCAGCTGGTTCTGATGCCCCCATCTCACTTGTCGTCTCCTTCCCCCTTCCTGCTGTCCCAGAGTCCCACCAGCCAACAAGGTCCTTAAACCCTCCACACAAGGCTTGTCTCTAATTTTACTGAGAGGGGACTTTTGTATCATCAGGGGTTAAAGACTCCAGTTAAACATTTCTGCAGTGCAAAGTTTTCAGCTTTCTTTATGGGAGATTGACAAAACATTGACAACTGAACTCCTTCTGAAAAGGGACAAGTTTTGGGTGTGTTCAAATCTTCATTCATGGATGACTGTCATTGCCAGCTTAAACTTATGGGCTGTTCTGGTGAAAGAGCATGTCTCTTGCAAACCTTCCTATCCTGAACCTCCTTGTTTTCTTCAGTAAGTCTCCAAACACCAACATATAAGGCCTCTGTAATTGTCTGGTGCTTTTTTGGGTAGCACTCTATTTTCAGAAAATTGAGGCCGTTACCTTTCCTGCAAACCATACATTTATTTGTTTTTTTCGGTTTTTTCATTTTTAAAAATTGTTCTATTTATTCTTATTGAGTAACTCAAGTACCATTTTTCATAATGAATTGCTGGATCTGCTTTATCAATGGTAAGATCTTGGACTTCTGCTGCATCCATTTCTGGTTGTGCTCAAGGAGTCTCAGGACCCAGCGACAACATAACGACCTGGTCATTTGAAGTTTGAGTTTGTTGTAGATAGATAGATAGATAGATAGATAGATACTTTAATCTGCTCACAGAGATACAAATAAATACACATAACAGTGACGAAATTGGCACTGACAAAGACGTCGCATAATTTAGCATAATGACATAGTTATACAGCAGAAAAAACAGGGGAACCTAACATAAAAAGGAAGTGTAGGAACATGAAAGAAGCGTGAGATGAAGACGATGTAGGATCAGAAGGATGGATGAACTGAGCTGTAAACCAAGCTGTAAACCGACACTAAGGACCCCCACAAAGTATCCCACAGTGCATCCCCAGTGCCCCCCTACTCTACCCCTTCTCCGCCGGCCTTGATGACCCTGCGACTTCAGACCCCCTCCTTCTTAGAGAGTGGTTGTGCCCCCTGATGGCACGGGGCACAAAGGAGGTCCTGAGTCTCTCAGTGGAGGAGCTTGGTGTCAGCAGTCTGTCACTGAAGGAGCTCCTCTGCTGGGCAAAGGTAGTGTGCAACGGGTGGGTGGAATTACCCAAGATCGCTCTAAACTTGGACATAGCCCTTTTTCTAAGACAGTCTGTACAGTGTCTAGTTCCTGACTGGTCACAGAACCAGCCCTGCGGATGAGCCTGTCTGGGCGCTCGGTGTCCCATTTCCTGGCACCACCGCTTCCAACACACACTGGCGTAAAACAGCACACTGGACACAAAGAACTGGTAAAACAGTCTGAGCAGGTCAGAGCTGATGTTGAAGGAGGCCAGCCTCCTGAGGAAGTACATCCTGCTCTGACCTTTCTTGTATACACAGTCCAGGTTGTGTGACCAGTCCAGTCTGCTGTCCAGCTGCAGCCCCAGGTACTTGTAAGTCCCCATAACCTCCACCTCCTTACCCCCAATGTCTACTGGCTGTGGAGAGGGGGGTGCCCGCCGGAAATCCAGCACCATCTCCTTTGTCTTGGAGATATTTCGCTGAAGCTCATTTCGCTGACACCACCCCACAAAGTCCGTCACCACTCTCCTGCACTCCCTCTCGTCACCCTCCCTGATACATGTCACGATTGCAGTGTCATCTGAGAACGTCAGCATATGGCACGTATCTGAGTTGTGTTGGAAGTCCGTCGTGTAGGGGGTGAAGAGAAGGGGGGAGAGTACTGTTCCCTGCGGGGCCCCTGTGCTGCTGGTCACCACTGATAACAGACAGTCCCCCATACTACTGGGGTCTGTCTGTTAAATAAACCATGATCCAGCTCACGAGATAGGGGTCTACAGCCATGGATGACAGTTTCTCCTGCAGGAGCCGGGGTTGGATGGTGTTTAAGGCGCTAAAGAAGGGGCTCACCCAGTTCGGCAGCACAGGCCTTGAGGAGTCTTGGGGGGACCTGGTCTGGTCTGGCCACCTACCTTGGGCGAAGCCTTATCAACGCAGACATCACTCGTTCTACAGTGATGGCCGTGTGTGGGGGCCTGGCACATCGATCCCTTTGGCCGGGGGGTCTCGCAGTTGAGGTGGGGGAAGGGTCTGGGTTTGGCCCAAGGTAGATGGATGAGGTGGACGGAGAGGGTGAGGCAGGTGAGCTGGACGGAGAGGGGGAGAAGGAGACATGCAGAGTCAAGTCAGCTGTTCTGGGGGAACTCTGGGGACAGGGGCATGGAGTGGTGGGGGAGCTGAACCGATTAAAAAAGCTGTTAAGTTCATCAGCTCACTCCACGTTCCCCTCCACTGTACCAGCTCTCCATAGCCGGTGATGGCCCTCATGCCACTCCAGACCTCCTGCACCTGGTTGCGCCCAAGCTGGTTATCCAGCTTCCTTTTGTAGTTGTCCTTTGCCTCCCTCAGGCAGATGGGCCTCCCTCATCTCATCGTCATTCCCACTCCTGAAAGCCCGCTTCTTTCTATTCAGGACAGCCTTCACCTCCTTGGTTACCCAGGGTTTGTTGTTTGGGTAACACTTGGCTGTCCTGACAGGGACCACTGTGTCCACACAGAAGTTCATATAATCCGTTAAACACTGAGCCGCCCCGTCGATGTCCTCCCCATGTGAGCCCACGATGACATCCCAGTCGGTGGTCTGGAAGCAGTCCCTCAGCGTCTCCTCTGCTTCTGGGGACCACCTCCTGACCTGCCGTGTTGTTGTTGGCAGCAGTTTCACCAGCGGGATGCAGGTGGGCTGAAGGTATACTAGGTTGTGATCTGATCTGCCTAGTGAGGGGAGGGGGGTGGCGGTGTATGCCTCCTTGGCATTCGTGTAAAACAGATCGATGGTTCTGTTCTTCCGTGTGGGGCAGTCTACAAACTGGGACATAGTGGGGAGGGATGAGTCCAGGGTGACGTGGTTAAAGTCGCCTGTGATGATAACAAGCGCCTCCGGGTGCCGGGTCCGAAGATCAGAGGTGGTCGTACAGATGGTCTCTCCTGCCGTCTCTGGGTCTGCACGTGGGGGGATGTAGACAGCGAGGACAATGACGTGTGAAAATTTGCACGCCAGGTAGTAGGGTCTGATGCTAACAGCTGTTAGCTCCAGATTCCGGTTGCACAGCGTAGTTTTCACAGTCACATGTCCAGGATGACACCATCTGTTGTTGGTGTAAATGATCAGACCACCTCCCTTCTTGCCGGCAGTGTTGGTGTCCCGGTCCGCTCGTACGGAGGAAAAGCCAGTCAGTCCGACGTTAGCATCAGGAATTAAGTCCGTCAGCCACATCTCTGAGAACACCAACAAGCTGGTTTCCCTGTAGCGCTGCTCAGTACTGCACATCACCGTCAGTTCGTCCACCTTGTTGGGCAGCGAGTTCACATTCCCCATTATGACTGAGGGAACCGAGGGTCTGACCCGCCGGCGGCTGTTAGCTCTAGCCGCTAGCCTATCCTGCTTTTGTTTACCTTGACTGAACAAACATTTCTCTGTACACAAAGCTCTGTTGTGATGCCATTACATCAATATGTCAAGATTCTGGTAATAGTCTTGTCCCCCAAGAGGCATCCCCCAATAGTCTTGGGGGATGCCTCCTGGATCTTTTTGCTAGTAGATGCCTAGCTTGACTAAATTGAGACTGAAGAGGTTATTATACACAATATACTGTATACTCAAGTTCTGAGGAATCCAAATAGTTATTTGTGGTAGAGATTAATAAGAGTGAAAACTTTGCCTTGTTCCAACACACTGTGTCATGTTTGGGATCTCACATTGATACATAGAAAATTTATTGAATGCAAGAAAAATGTGAGAAATTGCCACCCCAACCAATGACCTCAAAAATTGAGGAACACTGAAAATTTGTTTGACATTTCTACCCCGTTCGCAATGACTCCTACATGGTTGCTGCAAAAAAAGATGCAAAATGGGAGTGGTCAGAATCATCATCATCAGCCAGAATGCAGTTCAGGAAACTGTAAAATAGCTCATCTGTAACAGAGAAGCTTTTGCTGTTATAAACACAGATAAGTCATTCATGCTACCATTCGCCACTTTCACTAACTTTTGCCGTAGAGACCCTGACAAAAGCCGGACATCTCAGACAGAACAATATGCAGCAGGCTTTCTTTGTCTATGAATTACTCCGTTAACAATAAGGGTTTAGTTTTGTTACTGTCATTGTACTCTGGTGCATAACAGCCACCGGAGTATATTGAAAATGAAGTTAATTTTGATGGACTCGAATTGGTAAGGAGTTTCAGTGGCCTTGTTAAGTATAGATCACAAGTGGACCTACGCAATATGTACCTTAACAGCAGCCTTACCCATGGATGCTGGGTAAATGAGATACAGGTCTATGACAGACAGTACATTGTGATTTATAAAATGATAATAAGCAGATGCGGATGTTGATGCCAGCTGGTCTAACAAATGCAGCACAACACACCTTAGCTTCCAGCACATCTGAATTATTCTTTAGTAGATGTTTAAGCACCAGTTTTAAGCATCCTATCTGAAATAGGTTGGATTGAAGATTCAACTTCAAAAAGTCTTGTAATGCTAATTTATTGCCAACAAGCTTTTCTGAATGCAGCCTCAGTATTGGGATGTTTAGTGCAACCGGAAGCATCTCTGTCGTTCCAAACAGGTCAGAAAGGGAGAAGAGGCTCAGTCAGTCTCCTTAGGTCTGGAAATGTTTGGATCAGAAGTAAAAAAAACCCCACATTTAAACATGCAAGAACAATGAACAATGTTCCATAAAATACAACAAGAACCATTAAAGGCTGGAATCACCATAGTAACCAAGGCGATGGTGTGGAGGGACATGGTAGCAGATTTCAGAGGACAGTTGAATTCACTGAATTCTGAAAAACCCATCATGTCCAGGATGCGTGGAACATCAAGATGTGCCAAAGAAAAGCCAGTTAAAAATGATGCATGATTGAAAAATGAAGGTGATTTCAAGTATTGCTTTATAATGAAGAACATATCTACCTCCTCCATTCTCTGTCTTTAAACCACACTTCTGTATGATAAACTCATCTCAACAGCTCTAAGTCCATCTTTTCTTTTGGACAAAACAGGTTGTTCCTTCAAATCTTGCTGTTTTCCTTTGCAGCCATTCTGCAGCAGAACCTGCTCTCTCTCCCTAGTCAGAGTCAAGCGAGTCTCCTTCAGCACCAGCCTGGATTGGCTCTGACTCCACAGGTAAACTCCCACCTGTCCATACATACATCACCACAGTGGAGAATGCACCATGGATGTCATGCTACTTTACGTAAACATCCTCTACAACTGAATGTGTAAAAAGCAGTTTGATAAAACTTTTGGCATGTCCACTTAAAAGGTGATATTATGTCAGTATCACATTTACATATTTTTCCGACGACCAAATGACAAATGAAGATTACAGTACATTTGGTAGAAATTGTGTAAATACTGACTCCACCATTGGGTCCCTTGTTATTTTAGCTTGATGGAGGCTATTGTCTTAGGCACAGCAGTTTTGCAGATGCAGTTATTGTTGAACTATAAGACAGTAAAAAGCATTTAAATCATCTATAATTTTGTTTTTGCGCTTATGTCTCTCTGGTTCAGGCTATGAGTCGCTCTGGTCTGGCAGGACCTTCTATGGAGAACCACATGGACATGTCCCATCTACAGATGCCCAAGCACATGTCAGTACCACCACAAGAAGAACCCAGTGATCTGGAAGAACTGGAGCAGTTTGCAAAAGCATTCAAACAGAGACGGATCAAACTCGGCTTTACCCAGGTACTTTGATCTGCGAAGGCAGTCATGTTTTTGCTGCTGCCGGTTAATTTTTTCTGCTTAATATCATTATTACTCGAAATGTTCTGAATTGATTTTGATATCATATTGATGGCGTGGGTTGTGATCCAAGGAAGAATTCATTACATTTTTATGGTGATCATTATGTTCAGAAACTCTAAGGGAGAATGAACAAAACCACACTGTGACATCTCCATCAGATGTAGAGCACATCAGTCTCACCTGAATCTAGCGAGCTGACTGATTTAGTTAAAAGTCAAACTTATCTTCTAAAGTTCCTGATTTCGATACTGAAGAAAACCTCTGTCAGTGAAATCTAATTTTTGTAGAATATCAGAATAATAATCGGACCAACGGTCCAAAGACTAGGGGCAGGTTTTCATGGATGGGTGTCAAAGTCAGTCGGGTCTAGATAAAAGATATAACCACTCTGTTTAAATACAGAAAATCAGCAAATTGTTTTCTGCCAAAGTTGGAGCAATTTCGGTCATTTTATCCATCCATCCATTTTCTGTCACTGCTGTCATGGGTCACGGGGAGCTGGAGCCTATCCCAGCTGGCTTACAGCATGAGGCTCGGGAAACTCCTGGTGCGACGCCGTTAAGTGTTAGTCACCTATCATAGTTCATAACATCTAGAATATTATTAGCCACATTTGCATGCTTATCATCAGGTTTTCATCTAAATAAAGCATGTCATATAATCTGACTAAACAGATGGAACTTTGTCAAACTGTTTGATTGTAATGAGTGAAATAATTTAGGAGTGAATCTGGATTTTTAAGAAAAAGTTTAACACAAATATGATGCTGTTTTTAAATTATCATATTTGGATTACATTTGTCTTGCATTGACAGTGCATTAATTTTTCTTCAGGTTGTCATCATGCTTACTGTTTTCTGACTAGATTTTCATTCTGAAGATCTCTTTAGGATTCCCATTTTATTGTCCGATTAAAACAGCACTGATACCTGATGAAATGTGACACTGATATTCCTTGTATCAAGCAGCATGACCTGTGAGTTGATTTATCTCAGGCTCACTTGACATTGCATGTCCTGCAAAAAAAAGAACTTCAGGCAAATGTGATCAACTGAGAATAACTGGGACAGTTTTACTTTTGCATGAGAGGGTGTCAGAGTTGATGTTTTTTTGTGACTTTTTGTGTTGTATCACAGGGAGATGTGGGCCTCGCCATGGGAAAACTATACGGAAATGATTTTAGCCAGACCACGATCTCCCGTTTTGAAGCCCTCAACCTCAGTTTCAAAAACATGTGCAAGCTCAAACCTCTGCTGGAGAAATGGCTGAGTGATGCAGGTGGGCCACACCTTACACGTAACCCCTTAAAGAGCATAGAAAACTTTATCTGTTTCTTTTATTCGCCATGCAAAGTTACCAACATTAACAGTGGTGTACATTCTCATCCATCGGGTCTTATTAAGCCATTAAAAGTTGAATATGAAGGAACTGGACTCTCTTTAGGTTTTGAAGTTGCTGACACATGACTCACGTGATTTCCCATCAGCAAAAAAAAGAGAAAAAAGAAAAGAAACGCAAATCTTTGGTGTAAAGTCTCATAACTGTTTTTTTGATGTATGAACTCCTCATCATTTAAACTAAAGCCTAAGGGATTAAACGTTTTCAAACGTCAGTCTTGCAGAAATAATTGATTAATAGAGAGATTAACATTCTTAAAATAACACATATTCAATCTGTTTTTTACCTCACAGACTAAATGGCATACATTTAATAGATGATGCAACCCATTAGACAACTTAGAATATATTTATTTCTCGGTAACAGAATTAATTTGAGTTTGACATCCGGCTCACAGGAACGGATGTCTTTCTTCTTTCTCCTTTTGTTGCTATCTCTCTAACTCACTCATATTGACTCTCACTGACTCTCTGCAAAATGATGAGAGGAAGAGGAAAATCGAAGGAGGATGGGAAGAAAATATGAAGGATACTCTAGACCAGATGATCTGTTCTATGAAAGAGTTAAAGAGCATGTTAAAGAGCGACTTTGATAAATTAAAGAGTGGCTTTAATAAGTTAAGGAGTGACTTTGATAAAAAGATGGAAGAAAAGCTAAAACTGGGGCTAGACGCCATAGAAGAAATGAAGGACGAAATGAAGAAAATGCAGAAAGACATAGATGTAAAAAGACCGAAGAATTGTTGTCTTAGAATAGGGACAACAAAGAATGGATGATTTGAAACAAAGCCTTCGTATGAATGATGTGATCATCACTGGCATCAAAATCAAGCTGAGGAATTACGCACATGCTGTGGCAGGGGAGATGGAACACAGCACAGCGCTGACATCGAGACTGTGGAGCAACAAGTGAGTTCTCAACTGAGGGATTTGGAAATAACTATAGATCCAGACCAAATTAAGACATGTTATCCATTACCATGTGGAGGTAGGAGACCGCATGCAGTGCTGATAAAATTCCAGAATAGTAAACACAAAATTGTTCTTCTGAAACAAGGCTTCAAACTGGTAGGAAAAAATGTCGACATTAATCAGAATCTCACTAAAAAGAATGCTGATATTGCTCAAAAAGCTTGACAACTGAAGAATAGGCTGATCAGCAACACCTGGACAAACAACTGCAGGATCTTCACCAAAACAAAGGGGCTTTCTCTGGAGCAGATGAAAACAGTGGTGATCAGGAGTGCAGAGGAGTTGGTGACATACGAGCAATAACGATGGACAATAGTAATCATTATACCATAGATGAATACAACGGAATCACTCCAATAGTGGTAGTCTCTACACCAATTTTTGACACATCAAGTGTTACGTGGAACAGTTGAAAAGCCATTCAACATCATCAATGTCAGAAACATGGATTAATGAACAAAAAAAAAATGGATTTCTGCTTGGACTGATAACATTAAGTTTGAGACTTTAAAGTGCATGTTGATACCTATTGACAATATAATGTGTAACTGTTAAAGTGTCTGTAACAAACTGGTAAATTCTTGGATAAACACTATCTGCAAGCTGAAAGAGGTTAATATGATCATTATATCCTTGTGGGGAACACTGGCAAGGTCAACTTCTTGTTTTGACTATCTATGATTTTAACAAACCTTGTTGTTTCTAGGAAGAATATAAACATGGTTATGCTCTTGGTTGTATCTGGGACAAAGACCTGGAAGTGGATAGAAGTATGAAAATCTGTCAAAATTCAATGGATGAACTGGTTGAAAACATTTCATGTCTGAGTTTGTTGACAACATATTGTAATGAGAGATGTTGTTGATTATGTGGGAATGGGATTTCACAAGCCTATTGGCTTCTACCTGTCAGCCCTTTTTTCCCCTGGATGTTGTTGTTGATGTTGTAAACGTGATGAAGGTGTGAAGTCTGTTATATTAACTTGTCTGAAAAAACAATGAACTAAATAAATAAAAATAAAATAAAATAATTTGTAAGCTTGATAAACCAACTGTGTGGAAAGTACAGTATATCATGTAAAATGGCTTGTAAGGTAATTCTGCCGCCCCACAGAGAATACTACTTTAAAACAGATTTAAATTATATTCACAAAAGAAAAGTGTATGGTTCTGTGTGGACTCTGTTTCTGAAGGAGGATAAAAGAAATTTTTTTTTAATTTAAAGTTTATTTAACCACATAGGTCAGTTGAGAGCCAGGTGTCATTTATAATGATGGCCTGGCCAAACATCAGCCTTATGGAGACCAAAAAAATTATATGTTATGGTCAGTTATTTCCCCTAAAATGTAATTGCTAAACCTCTGCGCGTGCGTGTGTGTGTGTGTGTGTGTGTGTGTGTGTGTGTGTGTGTGTGTGTGTGTGTGTGTGTGTGTGTGTGTGTGTGTGTGTGTGTGTGTGTGTGATAATTAATGTGATTTTTAAATGTGATAATAAATAGAATGAGTATATCTATATCCTGTTTATACTTTAGAGAACTCACCGTCTGACTCCATGACCAATCCTACCTCTCTGCCGGCCTTGATTGAGGGCTATGGACGCAAAAGAAAAAAGAGGACAAGCATTGAAACGAACATCAAGTTGACCCTAGAGAAACGTTTCCTTGATGTGAGTTTAAAACTGACTCTGTTTAATCACATGTAAAATGAATGTACCTTTATACATATTTTTTGATTTTCAGAATTATTCCAGTTGTTCAAATTCAGAGAAAATTTAATATAATACACAAGGTAATTTTTATGGTGATATTTGAGATTTTGAATTTCTGTTATAAAATATATTGTGTGCAGAAACATTTTGCAAGTCCACATAAAAGCACACAGGTATAGGTGACTCATCCAACTCAAAAAGCATTTATCGTTTACAACTAGTAACTAAATGTCAATCATGTAGAATGATTTTACCATCTTTCAAATTCTAAAGTTATGAAAATATGACTTTTTCCTGTTTTTATGTATTTATCATAGACATCACAGTTTTCAGCCTTTGTATTAGTATAAAAAAAGAAAGAGTCACCCTCTTACCTGCATCTGTCTTTTCCATGGAATTTGCTGATGTAAAAGATTGAGGAAAATTTTTATTTTTGTCATCACCTTTATCTGTAACCTAGTTTATGGCCAATGCTAATAAGCAAGTGTTAACATGCTCGTTTGATAGACTAAGATAACAAGTAAAGCATATTAGCATAACATCAGCATCAATTACTCAAAATACCCGGAGGCCAAGACCGGAGGGCCAAATACTTAATAAAATGAGTCACAACACCTACGGCCTTAGCAGAGTTATGTGATTAGTGTGAATTTCATTAAACTGTCAAGTATTTAAAAGTGAACATTGTCTCTTTCACGCACTTGTTTTAAGTAATTTATAGGGCATTTTGTGGGTGTTTTATGATTTGTAAATGGGTTTTACCTTCAGAGACTGTTAAACATTGTTTTTAATTTTTAATTCAATAATCATGTTATAAAGCTCTAATTTTTGGGTTTCATTGAATGTAACGTTATAATGTTGTTGTGAGGCTAGTTTAATGGTGGCATTAATTAATTAATGAATACCACCAGTTTTTGCTTGACATAAATCTCCTTGAAGTTATCTCATTCAGTCAGAAGAATAAAACAAACATATTTTCTTTTTCAGAACCCGAAGCCTAACTCTGAGGAGATAACCATGATCTCAGAGCAGCTGTCCATGGAGAAAGAGGTTGTGCGAGTTTGGTTCTGTAATCGGCGACAAAAGGAGAAAAGGATCTACTGCCCAGTGGCTAGTTTATCAGTCAAATCACACTCCTACAATTCCAGATTGGTTAGATATTAAATACATAATCCTTTTAATTTGGAGCCATGATGAATAGATTTTTCTCAGCATTGTCATTTACAAACTTGTTTACAAGCATGTCGTTAGCCTAGCTTACCATACAAACAGAAAGAAAGAGTAACCAGTCAACAAACCACCACAACTATGTCTTGTTTGGTAACAATTTACTGTTACCATTAGTGCTGGTGCCTTAGCCAAACCCTCATTTTACCACCTCATAGTAAGAATGCTAGCCACTATACTTGGGGCTACAAGAGATTATATGAGTTTACGTGTCAGAGTCCACCATCATAATAAGTCAGTTTTCTGATGTGAGCAGACATTTAGCTCTTGATAAATTGAGGTTGATCTTTGCTGACACTGACACACCTTTTTCCCTTGAGCACAATTGAAATGAGCTGATAGCAGATCTTAAAGAAGTGTTGTGATACTATCAGAAACGGAAATTGAATGCTTTTTCCCATCCATTGTGACACTGTTTCAGGCCTCAGCATCCAGACCATACAGCCCCCTGGCTTCAGGTGGAGGCAAGTACTATTTGCTGCACCAATGTATTAGTGTTGCACTGTTGAAGATTAGTGTGATGGTCCAGTCTGATTTAGCTCTAGTTGTGATCCATCTTCGTCGGGGGTTTATGAATGAACCTCTGCTTGTGGGTACATTCAACAATGTTTTGTCCTTTCCATTCCAGTTTCATCAAATTCGTCTCCAAGCAGTGTGAGCCGTGAAGCTTCTCCCAACAGTTTGTCGGCTGTTTCTGCCTCTTTAACGTCTCAGGTCAACCCAGCTTCCTATAACACAGCGGGGTAAGAAGTAGCACACATCTTCAACAGCAGAGTGCTGTGAAAGTTGATCTAACACGTCACATTTAAAATGTTGACTAATTTTTATTGTATTTATCTTCATATATTATCTACCATCACTATAAACTTATTTACATTACTTAGTTAAATGTGTTAATGTCGTTCTTAAGTCCAGGTGGGTTATTGCCCTTGTGGGTGTGGGACCATGAGAACAGGTTTCCTTACCCCTCTACAGCCCAGAACAATGGTGGCATGAGGCCAGTTCAGTTTTTGCAGATAAAATACAGACACAACAGTGTTGTAATCTCATGGGACAAAATAAGCAATATTGTGGCGGCAGTGGCTCAGTGGTAGACCGCACGGTAGAGCGGGTCGTCCAATGATCTGAGATCGGCGGTTCGATTCCCACTTCCACCCAAAAAACACCTAAGGTGAGCTGACAGTGGGAGGTTTCAGCTTACCTCTGGAGCACTGCTGAGGCGCCCATGAGCAAGGCGCCCATGAGCAAGGCACTGTCCCCCTTCCAAGTTGCTCATTTGGGGCACACCAAGGAGGAGCTGCCCGCCACTCTACCTCCCTCTACATGGATACAGGCCCCTTGTTTGTGTATTTGTTTGTTCAGGGCCTGTACACACCAACATATGCATGTGATTTGTTTGGACAAACTAGAGTGTGCCACTAATTTCCCTTCGGTGATTAATCGAGTATATAAAATAAAGTTTAAAAAATGCAACAGTCAAACAGATACATGGCAAAATCAGTCCATTACCTTCCCCATCACAGGGCTGATCTCATTCTTTCTTTCTGCTGTCTCCCCAGTTTGGAGACAGTTTTGATTAATAGTTGTCCTCTTGGGTTAACGGCTATGTGCCCTGCTTTTTAAATGACCTAGTTTTGAATTGCAGAAAGAATAAATCATCAAAACCCACCACCTTCACCCTGTTCAACCCCCTTGCAAGAGCGCTATGTTTATGAAGATGTAGTTGAACATTTATCCAGAACACTGAGGGGCAACAGTCCAACTCTGAACAGGCTTTGTAAAACTGGCTTGTCCATCTGTGCAGTTAACAGGCTTTTTTCAGACATAATGGGTTTACATAGTTTTACTTTCAGAATATTAATGAACAAACTGGACGGGTCGATGGGCAACCCCAACCCTGGGGCCTCGGGTTCAACCTGCAGTCAGCACGTTAGCATTGCAGGATGGTGTCGTGGGTTAGAGCAGTTGCTAGCAACCAAGAAGCTACTGGTTCCAGACAAGACGCAGTTGACCATCCCACAAAAAGATGTCACTTTTGCAATTTGTTAGGGTTTACTCATCAAAATAGATTAAAAATGGCTGATAGCATCTGACAGGGTACGGCTAGTGTTTTGTAAGACAAGCTAATCTACTCAGTTGCCATACAAACATGAGTGTGGCATTAATTTTCACATCAGACTCTCAATTGGAAATTAAATCAAACTGTTTAAATCAGAAGCTATCGTCAGGTCTTCAGAAGCCAACTCATTAATGGAATTACCAGTCATTTCAGGAACTATGCATGTTGTCTTTTTTTGTCAAGAGTTAGATGACAATATCTTCATGTCTGTAGACTAAACAACAGCAAATAGAAACAGCTAACTAAACTGGCCCATCAGCACCTCTGAAGATAAATTACTATTTTTTTCAACGTGCCCTCTTTCACTTGGATGAAATGGGCTTTTGTTTTACCTGTTTTTGTCTCAGTGTAATAACTCTAACCCCTCTGTGACCTTTCAGCTCCTGGTACCGCACATGGAATCATGCCGCATATCATCACTAGGAAACATGAACTGTATCATACGACGCTTTTGATTTATTTGGACAAGGATGCATACTGAAGATGTGGTGTAGTATCATGATAGCCCTGTTATGAACAGGGTTTAAAATTACAAGCGAAATGGACCCACAAAATTAAAAAAAAAAACTGCAGAAGAGGCTAGCAAAACACCAGAGCACTGTTATTACTCCGTGTCAACAGCCTCCAGCTGTTCTGTTCTCTGTTCATGTGACTTTTTAGTCTGCAGCTACAAAGATAAAGAACACAGGGAAAACTGACATGACAGAATAAACACCAGTGGGAACGTTCACACCCATATTTATGCTTATGTCCAAGATTTAGAACTGCTAAAACTCAAAGTTTATCTGAATGTTGAAGGATTCAGGTCCTGATTCACTAAGCCAAGCTGTTCCTGCTTTATATTGTACTACCATAATCTCAAATGTTTTTATTCTACGCTTCATTGTTCATACTATAGTTAGTGTTGTGTTTTGAAATTCTATCTAGTAGTATATTGTGTACTGCTAGCCTGTCTAAATGCAGATGCAGTCAAAGCTTTAATCGAATCTTTTTTTTTTCCTCTTCTAAGATAAGTTTCATTCACCTGAGGGTTTGTTTGCAATCTGCCTGAACATCAGCTCATGTTTCTTTACCTGTTTGACTTCTTTCTCCTGAATGTTCTCTGATTAAAGTTAGCATTGGTAGGAATGATGCAAAAACTTTTAAAAAAAGAGATGTAATAAAATGTTATCATGACAGGCCCTGTCAGAACATTTTGTTTCCCACCACGTCATACTGTGAAGGTTAATTTACACAACAGAATTCTGTATTTGGGTCTTTGTCCTGGTTTGAAGTAAATTTTCGACAAGTGGTCCAGTCGAGTTCACTTTTTAGATGAGCATACGATTTTTAATGCAATTTTTAAGGCACCCTTCAGTGGCACTGAGTTAATCTGTGATCATCTATTCAAACTGTTTAAATGCAGTGAAAAACAAACAGCTGTTTGTCATGACCTCACACTCCATCAAGTGACTGAATTAGCTATACCAAGAAAGAAAAAGGCTTTGGCCCGTTCAAACATTCAAACACAGAGAGTGCAACAGGAATACGTTTAATTAGACTGAGACTGCTCAAGAAAATCAACAATTTCACTCTCATGCAAATTGGACACAACAAGTCAAATTCTTTGGGCAAAGGAAACTTGCGTATTTTAATTTCCAGGTCAATCATGAAAAGATCGTAAAACACTTCGGGAAAGCTCACGGTTCGATAGTTTAACAAGATATAAAGAGTAGAACTCTTAAAACGATGGATCAGAAATACTGAAACATAGACCACATTGTTACACACATTGTTACATAAGTGGATTTTAATGACAGCAATCCTGAAAGTTTCATGTTTTTTGGAGGAGTTGGGGAATCAGAGTGCCACCTGCTGGCGCATCTCTTCACTGAAGGGCTGATCCCTGAAAGCAGCAGGATGCTAAATATTCTCCAAATAACCCAGGAAAGTCAGGTTGCTGGTCAGAACAAGAGCATCTTCTGCAGACTAGTTGATTAGTGTGACCTGTTGTTTAGCAACCCTTTAAAGAAATCCATTTCACCTTGAAGTTTGTTGTACATTTTATTTTACAGCAGTATAATGCATTGGTAAACATTACTTATCCAATAAACCAAACAAATCACAACAGCAATGGGATACAACAGGAACTCCTTAAAGAGAAAGTGAGAACCTTGCCATGTGACCTGGAGGTTTCAGGGAACCAAGTGTTGTCTACATGCATTTGATGTTATTTACGACCCTTAAGCACATGGTTGATGCCATGCCAGCCACAGGTTTTCATTTCTTTCTTTTTAATGTTGTATAGATGTCATTTCCTTGGAAATATAAAGAAAGCTAATGCCTTCTTTAAAAACCAGTTGGTAATCTCTCTGAATGCTTTATTTCTCCTCCCATTTTCCTGATACTCAAAAAGTCACCACAAAAAGCATTAATACATAACTATTTAAGGCTTCAATCACACGACAGGACCATTTATTAAAAGCTATGAGGTTACCCCGTGCATGTATAATTTTTACGTGTGTAAATATTTTATAACTTAATAATAAACCATTTAAAGAATTTTAAAGAAAATATAAGGACATTTCACGCTAGATATTTTATTTTTCTACTGTGTTGTTTTTAGTCTTACTATATACATTAAATATTTACATACTAACTTTTCTTTGACATTCATAATTTTATCCATGAGTGATGCTTTGAGTTTTTATTTTCTGGTTTAAGTGAGAGAACATGTGGGACTCCCTCCATCCAGAAAACTCAAAGATAAAATGAAGCTGGAAAGAAAACTTCCTCCATCATATATCAACACCTTTCAAAGACTAAACACAATGCAAAATATCACACTGGTCGCTGCAGTACCAAAACATTTCCCTGATAGATGCAGGATGCAGCATGGCAAATGAAATATAAAAATGAAAACATAATGTACAGCGTGCACATTAGAATACTAAAAGAAACAAGCCAAGATTCATAAATTAGTCATAAAAATGTCTCTATGAAAGTATATTTCTCTGTTAATCAAGAACAATAAGGCTTTAATCATTGTGTTAGTGCCTAAAATCCTCCATCAATAGCTTCCTTCCAGTTCAGCATATATTGAAGTTGTCCATATATTGAAGTTTTCAGGATTGTTTCCCTCCGTCGTGTGTCTGATTTCCAAGTTCCTGGTATGCTTCAGAATTCTTTAAAACTGGTATAAAAGGAATCCATACAATGTTACAGTTGGTTTGAGAATAATAATTAGACAAAGATACAATTATTAATGAATGTCATTATTAAACGATTCTTTGAGGTTGTGTGACATCTCAGGAGACACACTTTTGTAAGGTTGTTCACAGCCAGACTGATAGCTTACTGTAGACCAGGGTTTCCCAAAGTGGGGATCTTGACCCCATGGGTCATTTTTCCAGAAAACAAACAAGGCCATCAGAAACAGCAACATCCTGCGACACCACTGAATTCATAATTTTACCCTGACCTACTTTCATAGGTCAGGTTCATATAAGCCTTGTTCAGACTAGTCGCCTATATCTGATTTTTAGCCAATCCAGATTGATGTCGCATATCTCGTTTGTGGTCTGAAAAGTCCCATACCACATGAAATCTGATTTTTGCGGGACGGATTGAAACCACATTCGGGAGGTAGTTTCATGTCAGACATGGACAGATGCCTCTGCAGTCTGAACAGCTCCAAACACTCCAATCGGATATGGCGGACCGTGACGTCATATCCGCAACCCAAGAGCAAGACAGCAGACAGAAGAGCGTTGCGCATTACGAAGCAGTAAAAAAACAGAAGAAGAAATTGACAAGGTCTGGTGTGTGTGTGAGATTTTCTCCACCTTAACCAGGCAGTGATATTGCCAATACGGTAATGTGGTAGGAATGACGACTCAACCCTGACGTCGTTGTTAGGGCAACTGGTCAGAACGGCCGATAATGTGGCCCAGTCTGAACAGAGCCAGATCGCATTTTGACACTTGCTAAAAACAGTGTGAACAGTCAGCCCTAAAAATCTGATATGGAAGGAAATCTGATATGCCTGCAGTCTGAACAGGGCCTTAATAAAAAACCCATGATCCAACATGTAACTGGTGAGTTCTATTTGTCAAGAGGTTTCAGAGATGATAGATAGATAGATAGATAGATAGATAGATAGATACTTTATTAATCCCGGAGGAAATTGCATAGATGTGTACCTAAAAAGGTATAAAAGTGAAAATGTGACCTTGACCTAGTTTTTCAAGGTCAAGGTTGTGATCTAATTTTCATTCCCTTGCCTCATCCGGTTCCCGAGATATGTGCAAAAATATCTAAGGATAGAAAATATCTAAGACCATAGATCAAAGCTAGTGCTTTGATCTATGGTCACACTGGCCTTCTCCCTCGTCATCCTAACTTATCCGGTTCCTGAGTGTACAAAAGTTGAAATTTGACCTTGACCTAGTTTTCTCAAGGTCATCATCTCATTTTCATCCCCTTTGGCACCCGAGTAATGTGCTTTTTGTATTATCATTCTATCTGCAACGGTTGCGAAGATATTTGGTGAACTAATGAACGGACAAAAGCTGACAATTGCAATACATCACCGCTTTGAAGCGGGACGTAATAATGTTTAAAAATTATTCGAAAGATAGATATATAGCAGACGTGTAGTAAGAGTGTTTGAACTTCACCATGTTTAATAAATAAAAATATGGTTGATCGGCTGTTGTGTTCCTCAGTATTGTTGTTTGGATAGGCTCAGATAAGCCCATTAGTGTGTCTGATGTTTGTGTTCAACCCCATCTGGTGAGGGTCATGTGTTTGTGGCACTGGGTTGAGGGTTGAAATTTTTGGACCCACATAAACAATAAATGCTGTAACAGCGGGGGCGGCCCTGGCAAGAAGAAAGCAAGCCTTAACCTGCTCCACCTCTGAGAACCCCACCCCATTTGAAATTATTCAACCTCACCAGCACAAAACTTATGTTTTTCAACGTAAACTATTTCTGTATGAATAATGAGTTGAAAGTTCAAAATCAAAATGATGACACTTACCCTCTACTTTGGTGTCTTTGCCCAAACCAACCCTGAGCTTCTTTATAAACGAGCCTGGACAAAAACTGAAGGTAAAAACAAGTGTTGTTAGAAGCATAACGGGACAAAATCATTGGTCAGGATAAGATAATCAGCCTACAAAAAACTGCACTGAGCAACACAACAAAAGAAAGAGTGAACACATAAGGTGGAGTGTGTTACCAGGCAGGCTAAGACATCAGCAGAGATGAGCATGTAGAAGACGTGGTTCCATCCGGTGGGAGAGATCAACCCGGCCAGCAGAGGGCCCAACGCAGCACCTACAGGAAAAACATCAGGACACACACATTATTAGGACACACGTCCTGATAATGTGTGTACACATTATCAGGACGCACACCATCTGAATGGGAGAAGCCCGTTCTTCTGATCTGGTGGGTCTGGACAGAGCAGCTGTGACAGCTTCACTAGAACCTGCCATTCACCCTCCTCTGATCTGTTTTCAGTCGAACTGATCAGGTTTATTCTGGTCTACAAAGGCTTCAGGTTGTCAAATTATTTTACAGCATCTATATGTTTTTATTGAGTTTCTCATTGTTGACAGAACAGGCTCTACCATCAGACTGACAAACCTGTTCTACACCAGGTTCTTCTTAACATTAGAGCTTGTTGCAGTAGTGTCGTAAGCTCCATGTTAGGGTAAACAAAATAACATGCTAAAGGGGGCCAGCAGTGGCTCAGTGGTAAAGCGGGCGGTAGAGCAGGTTGTCCAATGCTCTGAGATCAGCGGTTCAATTCCCGCTTCCGCCCAAAAAGAAAACACCCAAAAGTGAGCTGACAGTGGGAAGTGTCAGCTCACCTCCGGGGCACTGCCGTGGCGCCCTTGAGCAAAGCGCCGTCCCCCTCACAAGCCCCTCATTTGGCACACCACGAAGGAGCTGCCCGCCACCCTACCTCCCACTGCATGACTACTGTTGGCTTTCTATCTGTAAAGTGCATTGAAATGTCTTCAGATGTGATTAAGCGCTATATAAATAAAAGTTGATTGACTGATGCCTACAGGCCCCCTTGTGTGTGGTTGTGTGTATTACAGGGTCCTTTACACACTAATATGCATGCGTGTGATTTACTAAATAAAAAAACTACAGTGTGCGTTCTTCATTTCCCTTCGGAGATTATTACAGTGTATAAAATTAAATAAAATTTTTTAAAAGGGCCAGCATTAGGATTGGTTCAACTATCGGCGTATCACAAATACAGACATCCTGACGATGAAGACGCTCCATACAAACCTATGGAACCAGTGCCATCAATGATCGCTGCCACCGTTGACAACGCCCTCGAGTTCCCCCTGAGGCTTTCGTGCGTCCCCTGTTGGAAGTAGAGAGGGCGTGCTTTAATGTGTGTGTGTGTGTGTGTGTGTGTGTAACTGATGAGAAAGGTGCATCAAATATGACAGCCTCCCATGATGCTTCAATCCTCACCAGGTCAGCAGACACCGCAGTGGTGATGAGGGCATACGGGCCATTGACCAGGCCTCCACACAGTAGCAGCATCCCTGCAGGAACAAACTGTAATGAATACTTCTGCGTTATAAAGACAGATTGATCTCTGAGGACCTGTGGGCAATCAATCGCTTAAAGGCGTCAAGCTGAGGAAGCTCGAGAGCAGCAACATGTCAAGAACTCATGATGGAAAAACTGAGCTGTCCAAACAGTCATGTAATTTGTTTATACTGCAATTTGATAGAAGTCACATTTTGCGACTCAACGTATTGTGACTTATTTTTCAGCAACCGCAGTGACTCAGAGTGTTTTTTAATTGCTGCTTCATCCTCCAGCAAAGTGAAATATGTGGGTGGGTGTAATTAGCTTACATGGAAAGAAAAACCAAACCTCTGGTGTTTCTTTCTGCTCGGCACACCAGCCTGGACCACAAAACCAACCGTGAGATTAAACAGGCTTGAGGAAGGGCTTCGCTCTCTCCATGCTGAACTATTACAACCAGGATTTCTTCAGTGTGCCAAAATGACTAACAGTGTACATGTAAGCTGTCATAAATGTGGTGTTTGTGCTCGTGTGAACCTCGCTACTCTGCGTGCAGCTCTGTTACGGCCACTGAACTCCACATATTCAGGAGAGTCTAACTCTGAATGCGGCACGCAGACTAAAGCAAAGTCAGAGTTAAGTAAACATGGAGATGATGATCTAACTGCAAATATCAATTCAGGATCAGCCACCAGAATTAACTAAAGCAAAAAAACAAAACAAAAAACAAAACAAGCATGATATTCAGGACTAAAACAAGAAATAATGAAACTGGTCTTACCGATGGTTGTGCCGATGCTTCGTTGCCCAATGTAATTATAGAGGAACAGCTGGAAAGTAATTAAAGGAAACAATCAGCCTGTTTCACCCAGACTATAGAAAGATACGCAGTGATGAAAATGACTCCATCATCCTACTGACTTCCAGTGAACTCCTGCATGAGACGACAACTGTGCCGTCATGACATAAGGACCTTTGGGACACTCACCATTGGAGCAGCACACAGCAGCATAGCACAACAAGTTGTGGCCCTCCCACCGGTGTAGTCAGACACCAGACCTGCCATGATGCCTCCTGTACACAGAAAGCATCATCTTCAGTTTCTAAAAACACACAACATGCAGTGGCTCTGTAATACCGTTAATACTGATGTTAGCCACAGGCTAAATTGTGACCTGACATCACGAACAGGCTACTAACATTCTGATCACATGGTATATTTGATTGGCCACAGTTCAAAGCTTACCCACGATTCCTCCTACATCAAACAATGTTGACATGTCTCCTGCCTCCCTTGCGTCAAAATGTGCTGCCAATGAAAAACAAAAAGAATGTTCAGTGAAACGTGAGGTTTTGGACAGGAGACATTATTAGATTGAAAGAATATTCAGATTATTTCTACTTGTGTGTCAGGACTGACCAACATTGGAGATGTAAAGAGGAAGCCAGTACAGGAAGGTGTAGCTAACTAGCTTGGCGAACAGCAGGCATAGAGAGAACTCCATGACTCCCTGTGAGACAGAAAGAACATGGGTTTCATCAACACACGACAGACACAGCCAAGAAACCCAGACAAACAAAAGAGCTAAATATTAATAACAATTATTATTCAGCATCATCCTCTTAAATCTTATGAAAATATTGGATGTTTACGCAACATTCATGAATAAATTAATCTTTAACTAATAACGAGGGACTACTGTAGCTGAAATTACATTTTCACTAGTGACAGTTACACACCTCCCCTGGGAATTTTTTCAGAAAGTGGGGTTGTTTACCTGCATTCTGGTGCATTCTGATGGCAAAATCTTCTGTTCAGTTTATTTACAAAAATACACTAAAGTCAACAGTTCAAGCTTAACTATCTTTTTTTCTATCCTACTTTATGCAGGTATAAATGTGAGATTCAACAATTGAAAACTTGCATTCACTATGTGAAGATACAGTCATACAAAATATTACCCAATGTTTACTTGCAAGTTTTACTTGCTATTATGGCAAGCGAGGTGAATACACATTTACTTGCATCACTGGTCATTCCTGCCTGTCATAGGAATGACCGGCAAAAGTCTAAGACCACAAAAATGTAGTGATAATATCTTTCATTTACCTTCTGATAGGTCTGTCACCACTCCTACCCCCTTCTCAGCATTCACCATTTGTTGTTCAATTACAATTTTAACACAAAATCTACTATAAAACACTATTCTAATTTTCTTTCGATCAATCATCCTCGCCTTGTTGTACACCAATTCGCGGGTTTAGTTTGAAAAAATAGAATCCTTTTTTTCATTGAACGAGAGGAGGTCATGACCCGAGTGCATATTGATCGGGAGCGTTCAAAATGATGGGGAGCGTTCGGGTCACTTCGGCTATTTCTGTCTGCATGCGCGTCGATGAAGAAGAAGACGAAGAAGAAGAAGATGCACTCCGCCTAGCGAGAGAAAAAGTTTGTTTTCCTATGTTATCGCTCGGAGATTTTCGCGAGTCCAAAAAAGTTGTAAGTTTCAGCCTTTTTTCCTAAAAAAAAGAACGCCACTGTGGCTACACAGGCTAAAAACCTTGTAGCCATATGAAATTTACTTCGCCTATGGCGAAGTGGTGAATGGCTACCACAAGCCCAGTTTCAAATTAAAACTATCCAAACAGGCACTGGTGTCACAAAAAAATGAAGAGATAAGACAAAAAGTTTACTGAATTTTTATACAAATTTGAATTTAACATGCACATGTTAAAGGTGCATATTAAATACTTTAAACATGCATATTAAAACATGCACATTTAACATGCACACTTTAAAATGTGTATTAAGCTTTGTGCCAGCGGGTCAGACGTGACTAAGCACCGATGAGCAGTATTGTACCACCCTTTGTCAGTAAACAGATCTATCATCTCACTCTAGAAATTTGTGGCCTCTACCACAGAGTACAGTATCATTGTTGTTCTAGTCAAATTATTAGATTTTCAAGTTATTATTTCATTTTCATTTGTACTGACTAGAGAAAATAATAGAAAAATAATTATGATGTTGCCAAATTTCACAAATTTGATTTTGTAAATCTAGTTTTGGTCAGGATAAAAATCATCTATGGTCTATTTTTATCTAATAACAGTATCTTGTTTTAGTTTCAAGGAAAATGTCAATAATCCTGTTGTTCATAAAATAGCATGTCATTCATAATTCTAACACCAGAGGGCGCCGAATGTGTATCCAAATTGTAGACACTTGCTGCAGTTCTTCGGCACAACCTTATAAATCCATCTTTTCTACAACAACTCATACTTTCTAGGATTGATCCCAGCTGATCAGCTATTGGTTGAGAGGCAGTGCACGCCCTGAAAAAGGTTCAGAGCTATTGTGCCAAATTACAATATGAAACATTCTTTGAGAGTAAAACTCAAATCATGAAATACACCATCAATAATTCTGTCACCAAATACGTCACCTGGTAAATTTCATCAAAGAGAATCCAGCTGTCACGGTTTCTACTTACTGGTATACAGAGAGCTCCACAGAAGCTGATGGCCTTGGTGTTCTCCTCCATAACCTCCACTGACTCATGGATGGCGTCACCGTTCACGGGTATGTCAACACGGTTCTGCAAAAGAGGCTCCCTCTCACCTTTTTCTTGATCATTCTACAAGATAAACCTGCATTACTTTGAACTGTCTTGATACAGATTAACTAGAGAGAGTAATGTTTCTGTTTGAACTCACATGATGCTGCGGAGGGGAGCAGTTGACATCTTCAGGTTCTGGAGAAGAGAGGAAGAGGTGAAACTGAGACGCAAACGGGTGGACGGATGGACGGATAGAACTGGTAAATTTAAATGTTACAGTAGCATTTAAATATAAGAACAAACAGAAACAGGGAAAATATACATTGAAACAGCAACTGATGATTGAAATCACTCAGGCTCAAGAAGGAACATGATATTAAAAGTAAGCTTTAACATACAGCCTGTAAGAACGACTCAGGTTCCAGCATATGCTCTTGTGTTAAACCTCTTCAATGTTAACTCTGAACTGGAATGATTCATTTTCTTGTACACAAGACGATTGTAGTTCGGTACACCCTGGATGAGGCGCCAGCTCACCACAGGGCCACACAAAAGGCAAACATCTACGCACACACTGACACCTACAGACAATTTAAAATGACCAATTCACCTAACCTGGTTGCTTTTTTGGGGGGGTGGGGGGTGGAGAACCCATAAAGAACCTACGAAGGTAACAGCAGTACCCATTGCGCCATCGTACCGCCCGACTGAAATGACTGATGTTACCATTTAAGCCTTTTAATGCTCAATAGTCTATTCTGTTTTATTTAATCAGGAACATCATTTTGTTTTTGGTTTTTCAATGTGAAGATTTTTGGAGTTCCTCTTATGTTGTTGTACATTAATCATGTGGGAGTTTTAGAACTTGGAAATTTGTAACATAAATGAACAATCAATTCAAGAGGTGAATACTTTCATGTTGTGACCTATATCTTTGAGCGATTCTTTGCAAGGAGTAAAACTCCACCGTCCACTTTTTGTTTACCAGCGCTTGTGGCAGATGCTGAACACACAACACACACATCCTGAAACAGCAGCTGACACGCTCTGATCCACTGCTGAACTGCAGCAAACGCACCACCGACAGAGACTAAAACTCAAAGAGAGGGGATGGAGAGGCCTTTGCTTAGTGAAGCACTGCCTCAGCGATCACTTTGGACAATAGACAAACCCTCCCAGCCTTAAATGTGGAACTGCTCAGATTAATGAACCACGTAGAGCCTGCTGTTTTCCTTTAAGCAACACATCATGTGGCTGTGAAAGACATCCAGTTGTGAGCTTACTAAGTGAGTGTCACTGATCAGGTAAAACTAACTTTCAACAAGGAAGAAGAAGCACAAGATGCCGGTGGAGGCGATGATGAGTCCAGGGACAATGAAGGACAATCCCCACGCAGAGGAGACGTAGACGCCAGCAATCAGGGAGCCCAGGATGTTTCCCACGGAGGTGTGAGAGTTCCACACACCCATGATGAGGCCGCGTCTGATGATGGAAACACAAGTGCATGAGTTGAGGGCAGTTTTATTCATAAAGCACATTTTATTAAGGTAAACCAAGTGTGAGGAACAGTTCAGCGTATACGATACTTTTCTGACAATGAGATATAAATTTATATCAATCTCATGACTGTATGTACAATATGGAATCTAGCTTGGTATAAATACACATGTGTGTCAGCCCAAAAATGCAAATGCTGTCTGTGCAACAAATACATACAGTCAGCTGGTTATCTTAGACTGCACAGTCAGCAGGAAGCATACATTACTCACTTCCCCTTCCCAAACCAGTTTCCGACACAAGCCACCACTGATGGCCAGCCTGTCGTCTGCATGAGGCCATTCATAACCTGCAGAGAGGGAGAAACCCATTTGTGTTAGTTTGCTGCAAAAAAGCAACTTTTTGCTGATAGAGTCTCCAAAATATGGGCCTACAGAGCTAATGGAAGAGGAAGGAGAGGACACAGGAGTGCAGCTTGACAGTTTTGGTGGTGGATGACATTCAAACATTCTCTACTTCCAGTTTTTTTGGTTTACATCATTGTAAATTTCATATATTTTACTTTTGCTCTATGATGGCAACCTTTCACAGTAAATAAATCAAAATCTCCAGTTTGGTTCCCATCAGCAAATCATAGCAGACATGATCTGAGGGTTCTTTAAATTGTTCGGCAGCATCAACTGTATCAGTAGTCAGCAAAAGTATTTAAAACATAACTGCATGTTGGGAATCTGACACTCTGCTGAGACCTCCATCTCTAATAAGATCAGGTCAAACGCAGAAGTTCTGCAGGTGGAGAGCTGTTCAAAGGCTCCTGAGGTTTAAAGGTTCCAATTCCAGATTTAAGCGGGGGGGGGGGCACACCTGCACCACAGACAGGATGTCAACCCGCTGACAGTTCCGAGGGAAATATTTGTAAGTAAAATAAGTTCTGTATCAAGCAACAACTTCAAATGTTACCTCAAGGAATCTGTGTGTTTTAGGTCTAATTTATCCTCTCTATTTAACTTCTCAACGTACATGGGGTCAGGAGGGGGCTTGTGTTTGTTCCGTGTGGTACTGGGACAGCAAGTACGAGGGGGGGGGGGTATGGCCAGTCGAAACAGAATAAAGAACTGTCTACACGTGCATACAGGTGTAGACAGTGCTATGCCCTCATCTTTACCTGAATGAGGGCATAGTACCCCAACGAGTGGATGTTCCAGTAGAAGCCCAGGCCAAAAAGACACGTGAACAATCCACTCATCAACATCCCAGCGCTCAGGTAGTAGCGCAGAGGCAAACGCTCTCCGAAGATCCCACTGTGAACACAAGAGGCGATGATGACTCTTCACAACAAAAAGCATTGGGAGAGGAAGATGAGATAATTTCTATTAAGTCACACTTACCTGATAAACATGCCGATGGCATAGGCGACCAGGAATGAGTTATCTAGGACTCCAAACAGCGTCTGGTAGTTGTCTTGGTCTAGACAGACAACACAGGGTTAGTGCCTGATGGTGAACTGTATACCTGTGATGTATGGAGGGCTGTTAGTGTCCCACAGTCACACATGAAGTATGGGAGGTGTTGGTATCAATGGAAACCAGTGCAACTCTAATGTATGGGGTTTATGGCCCTCTGTCACCTATGTGTGATATATGGGGGTGGGGTTGTAACACATGCTGTTCAGAACCTGTTCCCCAATCTTTTTGTTTTTCATTGTCCACTATTTGCTGACAGAAATAGCGGTGCTAGCGAGAGAAAAACTTTGTTATCGCTCAGGGATTTCGCGAGTCCAAAAAAGTTGTAAGCTTTAGCCTTTATTTCCTAAAACTAAGAACGCCACTGTGGCTACACAGGCTAAAAACCTTGTAGCCAGTCTGGAATTTACAAGCCTATGGCGATGTGGCCTATGGCGATGTGGCGAATGGCTAGCGCAAGCCCAGTACATCATCGATTGTACCATTCCAAACGGAAACCATAGCTGGACAGACCGTTCGTGCTAGCCAGCATGTTTCACTCAGAAGTCATTGCCACTTTCTGTGTCGTTCCTGTAGTTTGGAGTCTCTGCTCAAAAATATGAAAATTGTTGGAACAGTTATGACACTCTGAAGTTATGTTGACTGGGAAGTCCATGTTTATTTATTTCATAGCAGATGCCTTATGCTACATTATTCACGTGATTCCTTCTGGCAGATGCGCTGTGATTGGTTGGGCGCTTGATTGACAGGTGGAGTTGGTGACAGCGTGAGACTTTTCAAGTGAGCTTATTCAAATACAGTATTTTCTGCACTATACGGCGCACTGGATTATAAGGCGCACCTTTAATGAATTGTTTATTCTATAATTTATTTCATATATAAGGCGCACGGGATTATAAGGCGCATAAAAAAATTAAAATAGATTTGAAAAAACTACTGGCTGTAGTTGCGCTATCCGTCCACTAACCAGAGCATTCATGACTGTGGCCCCGTCCACACGATGACAAATTTTTTTAAAAACGCAACTTTTTGAAAACACATCGAAAACAATTCGCGTCGACATGACAGCGTTTTCAAAAAGTTCAATTTTTTTTGAAAACGCTGCTGTGTGGACGCAAATTGTTTTCAATGTGTTTTCAAAAAGTTGCGTTTTCAAAAAAATCCGTCATCGTGTGGACGGGGCCTAAGTCAGCTGTGAATGACCCTATAGTTGTTTCAATGAAGCCCTTCTGCGCCTCATCAAGGAAACCTGATCGCTTGATCACTTTGTCATTTTAGAAAAAAGTCAACACGCATATTAAAAAACCTTACATTAAAAACTGGTTAAATTCATTACGAATGGAAGTCCGAAGCAGATATTTAAGTTCCTACATTCGCCTTCGTATATTAATTAAATACTGTTTCGATCGATCGGTGGTCCAGTCATAGGTGAGGTGCAGCTATTTGCTGCTATGTGTCCTAAACTATTTTTTAAACTAGTTTTTAATGTCAGGCTGCTAATTTACTGGCAAATGCGACACTGTTTTACTCATAGAACTGACTTTCACGTTGGTGTCTCACCGCCCTGAATCTCACAGCACGTTGCTGCAGACAGAATACACAAGCCTAAATGCCCCCCCCCCCCCCCCCTCTAACGTGTTGTTTCAGGTATCAACTGCATTTACAAATCAATTAGCACACCAGGCACCTTTGTCTAGCAGTTACTCTGCTCTTGAAATTTCAGAAAAGGCTGGAAGTTCAGCTTTGGGGGGTTTTCATTCACCTTTATGCAAGTTTCTCCGTGTGTTTCCGCAAACTAATAGAATGGACCGTCACTAGAATCCAGATGACAGCACAATGCCATTTTTTGGACCAATTAAGTTTAAAATGGGTTCTTTCTGGCACCAAAGTAGTTGGGAAATAGTGAGATCAGTCAGTCAGTCAAACTTTATGAATAGAATTGTTCTAAATTCCCTGTTTCGCTACGTTATCGAAGCCTGGTACCGCTGCTCTGCCATCAGACAACTCTGCCGGCAGGCAGCCTAGCTAATGCAACCGTTGCAGATAGAAAGATGAAACAAAAAGCACATTACTCGGGCGGCAAAGGGGATGAAATTGAGATGATGACCCTGACCTTGAGAAAACTAGGTCAAGGTCAATTTTCAACTTTTGTACACTCAGGAACCGGATAAGATAGAAAGAACGAGGGAGAAGGCCAGTGTGAATAATACCGCAAATCTTCTTAAAGCCAAAATTTTTTATTTTCTTTTTGTCTTATTGATTTCTTTATACCATGTATTTAAGTATTATTATGCTGTTCCTTTTGTTTCTCCTGTATTATTGCTGTTATTGGGGCGGCAGTGGCTCAGTGGTAGAGAGGACGCCTTCTGATCAGATATCGGCAGTTCAATTCCCGCTTCATTAAAATTTGACAGAACCCTTAAGGGCAGAGGTGCAGCATGATCGACAGCGTGATGCTGCTCAGTCAGATGAACCAATGGATCAGCTCTGGATCATCAGGGCAAAATTTAAATGAAAAGCCCTTAGACACTGTCCCAAACCTAGATACTCCCAGTGTGGTGAGGTTAATCACTGAACTCAGCTCCTCGTACTAATACATGCACAAAATGTCAAAGTCTGAGAGCAACACCTTACTGAAGGACGGTTTGCTTCTGGGGAGTTTATCAGAACACATTTCAAACAAATATTTGCATGTATCTTGTTATTAGACAGACAGATAGTTTTATCTGTCAAAACAAGAATATATTTGTGTCAGGATGAAGAGGCAGTCTGAATGTTTTTCGTCATTAAGTATGTTGACATTAATTATTAAAGTTAATTTAATCCATCTGTTACAGTGTGATGTGTCTTTGAGTGTAAAGAAAAGAGAGTACAGTGGTACCTCTACTTACGAAATTAACTGGTTCCGGAAGAAATTACGTAAGTAGAAAATCAGTATTCGAGTATCAGCCGATACTGTGTTTTTACATTACGTAAGTCGAAATTTCTTCCATAAGTCGAGGTAATATTTTCCTGCTGAGAAATTTCGTAAGTAAAAAATTTCATAAGTAGAGACATTCGTAAGTAGATGTATCACTGTATTAACAAAATAAACAGAGAATAATAAATAACATGATGCACACAGTGAATTTAATAACTTCCACAGAGCTCAGAGCTCTTGATGTCCTCTGGATTCAGCCTTGGGAAACTGGGGACGATTACCAAAGTTGTTGTTTCATGAAAACAAGAAAATCTGAAACACTGAGTGGAATTCTTCACTTTCTGTACCTGACAACAAGATTTAATCATAAATCTATTCATTTATACAGTCTTCTGACACCTTTCCATTGTGAAAGCCCTGCAGGTGGGATCTGATTAGAGAATTCTGAACGGGGTCTGAAGACATTTAATCACTGAGGCTTCAGTTCTAACAAGATCAGATATCTAAACCACAGTCATTAAAGACACACCTAGAGCTGAGGAGCTGAATGAAAAGGGCTATTATGGCATGTTACCTTAATTGTAAACATAAGTGGTTTGTTTGCTTGATGAGGCATCATGTGACTCACTAGCATTAGCATCAGTTTCACTGTACTCTAGGTGTGAACGATGGTGAAACTTTCCAGGGAGACTCATTAGGAGGGGGGAGGGTGTGTGTGTGGGGAGGAGTACACTGTAAATTATTCCTCTGCTTTGATTCATCATATTAATTTAGTTTTAGATTTTATTTATCTGCTTCATTACAAGTATGATGAACAACATGTTTCTGGTATGCTCTCATACAGCGATCATCAAACCAGTGTAAAGTAAAGGACTTACCGAAGGGAGCCCAGTCACACCATGTCGCATTGTTGGTTATGTTGAGGTCTGCAGGATGGATGACGGTAGAACAGTTCCTGTGCAGCTGACTCTGATCACCAGGGAAAACAGAAAGGCAGATGAAGCCGTGACATATTCATTCTTATTAATGCATAGTAAATATTAATACAGCCCCACTCAGCTGCCATGAAGTCCACACAACTGTGTTGTTACACTGGGCCTGCATGAAATATGGAATGAGGGTTTAGGCTACAATGCTACACTGTAACCAGACAACATTATATGCGCTTCAACACATACTGAAGTTAAGGAACAGACATCAAGTACAAAACTTCTATTTTCAGATATTCAGCAGAGCCTGATAAACCTGCTGTGTTAGGAATAATAACTCTGATGACATTATTTAAAGCAGCCATTTGCCTGTCACAGCCTGAGGTTTTAACTTCAGGAATGTCCACCAAGAAAAAAGAAACTTAGGCGATGCCGGAACTTTTTGAAAATGCAACTTTTTTGTTGCGTTTAAGCCTTCCGTCCACACGACAACGCAGATATCCAGAACGAAAACGCAACTTTTTTGAAAACGCTGTCCTAGGTGGATTTTTAAAAAAAACGCTGGGTCTGCGTTGTCGTGTGGATGGTACATCCGCAACTTTTTAAAAACGCTGACGTTTTGCATTCGACGAAAACCTCTGTGACGTCATATTTATGGGCCTGTGTGGTTGTGACAACAAAACACTTGATTGGATAAAATCTGACTCAATACTGCCACCACGGCTTATAGCAGTCTTCGAAAACGCACTGATGCGTTTACGTGTGGAAGGAGATTTCTTTGAAAACGCTGTCGTGTGGACGCGAATCGTTTTCAAAACAAATCTGTCATCGTGTGGGCGGGGCTCTGGGGTCTGGATTTCAAACTTCATCTGGTGTTAATCTGCAGCTTGATTTTGGCGCAACGCTTCAATAACAGGAACATGACCTTTCCTATTCCTTATTTCTGCACATGAAGGATCCAGGCAGCAGCTCAGTCAGCAGGAAACCCACTGCCTGTATTTGGCAGGTTTCCATCAGAACGGTGTGAACCGGGTACACTACAAGTAGATAAGAGCTGCAGTCACCTTGACAATGCTGATAGGTTTCCGAGACAGATGGTAGGCCGTGTAGAACAAGAAGGTCAAGAGGAGAATGAAACCACGATACCTGCAAAATACAGATTAAAGACGACAGGATTAAGACACAGAAAACATCTGTTTACTTCATGCGACATAACACAGCATTATTGACACAGAAGACTTCAGAATGCATAGAAACGACTATAATTTGAATTATGCACTGATTTATAAATGCCTTTAAACTACATGAATGACACACACACACACACCAGCAAGAAGACAAGCTGCTACCAGAACGTCGTACTGGGAGATGTAAGGTAACTGATGATGGTTTTAGATCACGTAGACAAATTTTTACCATCCTTGAGAGGAAAAAATCAAGCTGTATTTACATATTTACTTAAGGTACTCACAGCTACTTATGCTTTACTAGTTGCAATTTCCATTCAAAAGAGCCTCTACATTTCTGGAGTCTTCTCCTTTCGGCTTTTCCCTTCAGGGGGCGCCACAGCGAATCAGTTGCCTCCATCTAACCCTGTCGTCTGCATCCCCCTTCTCTCACACAATCTACCTTCATATCCTCTTTCACGACATCCATAAACCTCCTTTTTTGTCGTCTATAGGCCTCCTGCCTGGCAGTTTAAAATTCAGCATCCTTCTACCAATATATTCACTATCTCTCCTCTGAACATGTCCAAACCATCTCAGTCTGGCCTCTGACTTTATTTCCAAAACCTCAAACATGTGCTGTCCCTCTGATGTACTCATTCCTGATCCTATCCATCTTGGTCACTCCCAAAGAGAACCTAAGCATCTTCATCTCTGCTACCTCCAGCTCTGTTTTTTGTCTTTTCCTCAGTGACACTGTCTCTAGACCAAATAGTACAGTATTTATTCATTATGTAATGTCTGAGCAGTGGATATGTGCAATTTCCTCTGGGATTAATAAAGTATCTATCTATTAAATGCTTCTCCAGCTAGTTTAGGAGGGTAGACTAGGTTTAATTTAAAAATATATATATACTGTTATAATCCCCGAAGGGAAATTAAGAACGTGATAGGACTGGTAGTACTGTACGTTCAGTACTGGTAGCATAGTACGTTTAGTACTGGTAGTGTAAACAACAACCAGGGTTATGATCTCCTCTTGCTTCCCTTGCTTCAGTACATGTTTTATCACATAGATCAGAAACATGGCAGGGCAGCGAGACAAAGGGCTGTAATTAACATAGGCACGTCATACTGTGATTCAAAGTGTTTGGTAACAGACGTGTAATGCCATTAAATATGTTAAAAACCTCATAACAAAGCTTTAGTTTTAAGATTAAATTACTGCAATCACTGGTGATAATAGGTTGATTAATCAAATTGATAAGACGATCAGAATTTAGACTTGTTTCCTCTCCTGTAATTAAAAGTTTATTGGTAGCAAAAGAAAGATATTAGATGTGTGAAGAAAAGTTAAGTAAATAATGTTAAGGCTCATCTCATCGGAATGGAGAAACTGATTATTAAATTTTAATCAGTTTCTCCATTTATTATTATTGTTTTCACCATGACTTTAATTCTTATAGCACCAGATCACAACTACAAACTGAGTTGTGAGTAAAATCGTGATTCTTGTTTGACCGATTCCGAACATGCTGGAATCGGTCAAATCTGAATGATACCGAAGTTTTCTGAGCGTTTTGGTTCGAATCTCACAAAGCAGACGTAGACGTCCGGGAGAAACCGAGGTGGTAACGTGTTTATTACACGCTGTGTGACACTGATAATGAAGTTACTCATAATGAACTCACTGTGTTAACAATGTTAAATAGGGTTTTGTGGCGATCGGGTCAATGATTCATCGAAGGGCGATAAGTCAGAGCAGCAGTGTGTCCACTGGATCCTGAACAGGACTCACTAAAAGAAGAGGAAACTTACCAACTGTCCCGAGAAAAGGCCGTGATCAGTCGAATGCCGGGAGCCAGGCTCGACTTCGACTTCATCGTGAAATTTGTAGACCGCCTCAGATTAAATCTTGGTTCCAGGCATTTCCCGTAGTCACAGCATTCCGCGAACCGGTTGTAGAGAATTTCTTGTACAGTACTTGAAACAACCGAAGTCGGCAGTCAGAGAGCTGCGGCTGCGGGGGGCGCCCACGATCCGTGTTTCTTCGTGTAACAAAGTCCGGTAAATAAAGGTCTACACGAATGGAATAACAGCCATGCAGTCTTTTGTTGGGTGACACGGTCCGCAGAAGACTAGCAGTTCTCCATACTGTACGGGTTGTTTATAAGGTCCGGGCGGGACGGGACGGGGGGGGGCGACGGCCTGCCTCTAACCAGCCAGGTCCGCGAGACGTAGAATTATTAATAGCAGACGAAGAATATGCCACACAAAATTCCACACGAAGCGTCCAGGCGACCACGTGACGGTCATGGTGGACGGAAACAGCTGAGGGTGAGAGCGCTGAATTTTCCGCTAGTTCCTGAAGGTCTCACGAACAGAGACCCCTTCGACGTGGGGGGAGCGTGACACCCCACGACCAGTGCACGAGTTTAGCATTAACAGATCTGTTCCTGTTCCGAAGAAAAGTTCCTCCCTAAATGTCTGCTCTGTATCAAAACTACGTGAGATAGTCAGGGGTTCACTATTGGATAAAAGAATTGGCACTACTTTTTAATGACGATAAAAATGGTACCTATTATAGAGAAATAGCTCATGTTTACACTTTTTATATAATTACACAAATGAGACACGAAAAATGCTAAGTTTGTATCACGTAATGTGCTTGACTTGAGTTTATCCAGCAGTCACACTGATGCAACAAAAAAAAAATCTAAATCAAGAACCAAAGCAGAGACTGACACATCCCGCAACACACCTGAATTCAAAATTTACCTACTTGCGTAGGTCAAAAATCAAAGCTACTGCTCTGACCTACTTTCATAGATCAAAGCAGTTGATCTACGGTCTTACACTGGCCTCCCTCGTAAAGCTTTCTATCTTATCCAGTTCCTGAGTCTACAAAAGTTAAAATTGGCCTTGACCTTGATATAGTTTTCTCAAGGTCAAGGCCATCACCTTATTTTCATCCCCTTTGCTGCCTGAGTAATACATTTTTTTCATTCATCTTTCTATCTGCAACGGTTACGAAGATATGGAAGGACGGTTTTAAGAACACACAAACGCTGATGATTACAATACATCACCGCTTCAAGGCGGGACGTAATCAAACAATACCAAAAAAAAAATCAAATCAAATCCACTTTTATTCGTCCATACAATGGGGAAATTATGTTTTCCACTCGTTTTTTTTGTACATTCATATACAGTATATACTGTATATATGTGTTAGTCAGAATACACACACACAAATATCGTATACAGGCCCCTGAACACAACCCACACTAGGGGCCTGTAGGCATGCAGTTAATGACAACCAGTACAAGAGACGTGGAGGGACGGGTCGCGACTTCGGGGGTGCACCCCAATGAGCAGCTTGTGGGGGGGGGGGGTGGCGCCTTCCTCAAGGGCGCCTCGGCAGTGGCTGGGAGGTGAGCTGACACCTCCCACTGTCAGCTCGCACTCCGAAGACGTCTGGCTGGAGCGGGAATCGAACCGCCAATGGCTGATCCTCCCGGAAATCTTCTAGAATTTCCCTGATAGTCTCTCCTAGATGAAGACATCTTTTTTGTGGTGTCAAGAGATTTACTTCAGACCTCTTTCAGACTGGATTTTGGACATCATGTGATGTGACTTGATCATAAGCTGAAGGGTACATTAGGCAGCCTGACTTTAAACTTTAAAAATATACATTGATCATGTGAATTAACTTGAATAATCACTTATAGAAGCACACCAACAAACATTGCAAATGTATGGTTGATAAATAAACCAAGTGAATTCCTGTGAGGTTGAATCAAATAAATTTATGCACAAAATGTACATTTATAACAGAAAAGACATCAGAGACACACACTGCAAGATCTACGGTCTTACTCACACTGGCCTCCCTCGTAAAGCTTTCTATCTTATCCAGTTCCTGAGTGTACAAAAGTTAAAATTTGACCTTGACCTAGATTTTTCAAGGTAATCATCTCATTTCATCCCCTTTGCCACCCGAGTAATGTGCTTTTTGTTTAATCTTTGTATCTGCAACGGTTGCCAAGATATTTGGTGGACTAACGGACGGACGAACACACAAACACTGACAATTACATCACCATTTTGAAGTGGGATGTAACAAGGCAGTCAGAGACTGCAACGTCCCACGAAGGGTAGGTCAGGGTACCCTGAAAGTAGTATCTGACAAGTGCATAGCTTTGACCTTTCAGGGTAGGTCAAAGCTGTGCACTGGCTTTGACCATAGATCAAAGCTAGTACACAGATCAAAACTAGTGCTTTGATCTATGGTCTTACTCACACTGGCCTTCTCCCTTGTCTCTTTATCTTATCAGGTTCCTGAGTGTCCAAAAGTTGAAATTTGACCTTGACCTATTTTTCTCAAGGTCAAGGTTATCATCTCATTTTAATCCCCTTTGCTCCCTGAGTAATGTGCCTTTTGTTTAATCTTTCTATCTGCAAGGGTTGTGAAGATATTTGGTGGACATACTAAAAATGAACAAACAAACAATGACAATCACAATACATCACCGCTTTGAAGCGGGATGTAATAAAGCTAATAGCATAAATAGTAACGCTGAATTAGCTGTGCATTAATGGAGCCATCTTTCATTAATTAATATGCAAAAGGTCTCCGTGTCATCAGTCCCTACTCTGTAACTTGGGCATCTTTAAAATGATGAGGTTTTCTACCATTTATGAGCAGATGTCAGCCTCCTGGACCTGAGCAGTTAAAAAATATAAATCATACAAACAATGCATCACATTCAGGGCTATTGTACAGCCTTTGCTCAGCAGGAACTGTCAGCTGCTTCAAAAAGTTTTTCTTTTTCCACTTTGGTCAGTATAGTTGACATTTTGTAGAAATCGTAGTATCTGTGCTTTCCATTGGAACAACGTGGGTAGTGCTGGATAAAAATGTCCTGGTGATCTGCCTTATATCTGATGGGATATTTCAGTCAGCCTAGAACAGCATCAACAACACGATTGCCTCTGTCTAGAATGAGGCTACTCTGATCGCAATCATCTCCTCTGATCTCACACTTTATTCTTCGAACATGTTGGCCTCTTCCTTTCCGAGGCAGAATGTTTCCACCAGACCACCACAGTTCTCCCTTTATTGCAAATCCAAACTCATCATTGTTGAATGCAACGCCTTGGCATATTCTGCGGAACAGAGATGAGTGTCAATATTGTGTTAATGTTTTCATGTAAGTCGCTGAAGGCTGGATTGTGTCTAGGGTCTGAAGACGGTTTATCAAAGAAGCTACTTCAGTTCTAACAAGTTCAGGTACAGTATAAATAAAAATCTCTTGAGGCTGTGAATACAAACACAGGCATTAAGGTCACACATTGACAGTTGAGTCAAGACAACTATTCTGGAATACAGCTGCTGATGGTAAAGCTGTTTGTTTTGCATCCAGCTGCTTAGATCTATCCTTCAGGGTGACAAGGACCTGATGGAGGAGGCACTCCACAGGCACGTTTTCATGTTCAGTTCTCCTGAAGCTCATTGGTAGAGTGAGTAGTGCTGAGGCAGATGACAGTGTGTGTTGTGATCACCTTTGGGATTGTTGTGGAACACACAGTTGTTGGCGCAGGTGTCGGGGTGGGAGTCCCAGAAAGAGGAGGCACAGTAGCAGAGAGGAGGCAACTCCAGCTTCTCCTGGGATAGCCTCTCCTTCACCTGTGCTCTCAGAGCCTCCACGAACCTGCAGAGTACACTCAGGCTGTTTGCTTTTGAGGGCGTGCCAGTGCTTCATGCCGACTCATAACAACTAGATGGATGGACCGACGAGCAATTATTTAGACGATTCAGTTTACAGTTTTATTGTTTATTAAAATGTTATAAAGCCTCCAGAGCCCTCAGCCCAGCCATTTGATGTTTCATACCAAACCAGGAGGAGCAGAATTTGCTTCCATACAGCAGACCTGAATATCTGAGGTTTGCTTAAACTCTTATCTTATTTCAATGTCTGGAAACATGAATATAAATGCTGTGGTTTGTTTTTCTTAATGACTCGTAACGTCTTATATTTCATGTACGTCCATGGATGAATAAAACATTTGTATCTGATGGGTGCTATATGAATAAACACTGATGTCACAAGAGGCTCAGGAAATAACAGACAGAAGCAGAAAAATTCTAGAAAACAACCACATCTCATACACATGTTCAGTTCATTTCAATACACACAGACAGACGGAACCAGAACTAGACATCAATTGGGCTGTAATACGACACTGCTTCCTACAGTGTGTGGATGACACATTTCACAAACACAGCGCAGCAAATTTAACATCTACCCTCATTTGATTGGTCAAGACAAGTCACTCAGAGGTGGCGACACACGACTCCTAGCTTAAAAAGTTTATGACATTTTTAAATAAATGAGTATTTTGTGGTTACCATTATACAAATGTACATGTCAGAACAACTACATTTATCTTCATGCAAAGCTTTTGGGTGCTCAGTCTGGATCACAATTAGAAATTTCCTCCTTCCCTACACAGACCAAACACACTTGTGCCACCTGTTACTCTCTTAGAGGTGCACAGGTAAGCTTTGGCTGAAGCCCAACCAATTCCAAGGAGGGGCAGTAAGATCATTAGCAATTCAAGTTTTTGTTTAGTCTTTCCAAGTAACTTCTCGAGTAGAGAAGAGATTCAATTCATGTTCCTGTTGCTAGGTAAAATTTGCTATCATTACAGCTGAATGGAAACATTCAGCTGTAATGATAATAATGATAGTCTTCTGACTTGAAGACTGTAAAATCAGCCTTGCTTTGACAAATTCATCCATGAATTACCTTGTTGCTTCTTTCCCTTCATGCTCATTTTTCTTCAGCTGCAGCTCTGCCACCTTCTCTTCCTCCTCCTCCAGCTTCAGTTTCTCCAGAATCAGCATGTCTCTCTCCTCCAGCCTCTGTCTGGCCTCAGTCAGGTGATGAACTCTCTCAAGCCTTCTCTCCTCCCTCAGACGAAGCTGCTCCTTCTCTGCTTTGATTCTTCATGTTTAAGACATTTGAAAGGAATTGCTCACTTACAAGCATATGCAGATTCAATCAGATAAGTATTTAATAGTATGAAAGTTATGCTGAGGCACATTTTTTCTCATTTTGAAATCTAATATCAGAATATAGCTTCTGTACTCAGCACTTGCAACAAATTTACACAGCCACACTACAGAGGTTCATTATTTGATACATTAAACATAGATTGAGGTACAAAAAATAAGTGATTTCAGAGAGAATGCTGCAGTTACCTCGCCGATCTCTGCAGGTGTTTCCTGTGTTTCCTGTTCTCCTTTACTTGCTCCCTCTCAATGTTCATGTGGCGACGGCGGTGCATCAGGAACTGAGACTGATGCTACAGAGGGTTATCGGAACATTAAGTCTGACTGGGATTGAAGAGTGAAGTAAAAAATTGGTGGACATATCTCTACCTGTTTTTTCGCTTCCTCTGGGTCAGACAGAGGCCACAGGATCCGCGGGATGCTTACGTTAGGCTGGAGACCAGGTTCAGGCTGGGATTTGTCAGACTCCTGTAATACAGGACTGCTAAACTGAAAGAGTCAAGGAGAGTGTCAGGTTATAATAATGGATGTGGTCCCATTGTTTTAAACCAGACAGGACTGAGAGCATACATAGATTCAGTGACTTCCATTGGACCACATTTTAAGACACTTCAGAACTGAATCCCAAAAACATTCATGACCATAGATCTGAATTAAATGACACACAGCCTTTTAACAATGCATGGACAGGTACCAAGTTTGTAGTCATTCCCTGTTGGCAGCCTAGACATGTAGTGAGTCACAAGGTGTCATTAACTTCGATTTTTTTTTTTTCCATCATGTCATCAGACTTGGGGTAAATGAATCATCGCACTTCTTTTAAAGCTGATATAACAGTTTGACTGTATAAAAGCAGTTTAAAGGTTGAACTGTTGTAATTATTGATTCAACACACATCCCTCCAGACACGACTACTCTGGACTATAGTAGTAGTCCTATCATAGAGTGTCTGTCTCACATTGAACTGATTTCTCATCTACTGTAAGATTGAAAGAAGTATTAGCACGTCGAAGGTTTCAGCCTAGTTGTATCCTGAACTACACATATAAAACACGTCAAGGTTAAAGATATGTACATCTCAGGGACCCGTATCTCACATTGTTTTATTTAAATGTGCTTCAGCGATGTCCCTCTGGCAGCTATAAGTTGTTCTTTTCTTAAACATGGAAGGCAGGATTACTTTGATTCTGAAGAAAAACTCTAAATCTGTGGATTAAGTCAAAATCTGAAATTTCGATGAGCAATTACTTCAAACAGTTGTGTGTATTGGGGGTCACTTATTTTGAACGGCATCACATCACTAATATGTATGTTGTTTGTATGCTTGGGAAGATTTGTGTTTGTTCATTGGATTCTGGTGCACAAACTGATGTGATATCATGTAAACTAGAAAATCAACATGCTAACCAGCATTTATTAGGTTTAGAGAGCTAGCAGCATGCAGCTAGTGAGGAGGAACATCTGATTGGCTTGCAGCACCACGGGGGTGGTACCTTCCTGTACTTTGTTGGAAAGACCTGTATTATGTGGCGGCACGGTGGCGCAGTGGTTACAACACAGTGGACCCGGGTTCGAGTCCCACTCTGTGCGGAGTTCGCATGCTCTCCCTGTATCTGCGTGGGTTCTCTCCGGGTTCTCCGGCTTCCTCCCACCTCCAAGAGCATGCGTTTCAGTAACCCGCTGCGGCGGATATAGCGGTGGTAATCTGAACATGACTGACTGACCTGTATTATCAGGTGTGTACACAGCACTATTATAACTAAGACAAAACACTAAGGGGTATCAGGTTGGTGCAGATTACGCTGAGGTTATGATTCACATTACAATACTTCAGTAATGTAGCTCTGGTTTGTTCCTACAATAAACAATACATAGTCAACTCTTCTGTGTCTGTTTGAACACCTTCATTAACACAGATTTAACTGTGAAACAACTGCAGGAATGTCTTTTGTAAAACTCACTGACTTGCAAATATACACTTGACATCTGTCTACACTCTCATTTATTGGTTCAGAGGTTACAGCTGCTGAGTCGAGTGTGACACCTAGTGGGAACGTTTGATGCAGGTGCAGAAAAACTAACGCCACAGAAGTTTGGAGTTTGACTCTGGTCCAAAACAAAGTCTCTACATCTGTTTGCCAAAATATCCAATATGTTATCATGTATTACATTACTGCTTGATTTCATGCAACTAAAATGAAATAGAAAACTCTCTGAACCACTGTTGGCTGACATGGGACCAAATATACTTTTTCGTAAATATCTGCATGGATCCTAAGTGAGTTTATAAAAAAGAAAATAAAACTGGTTATAACATACAGCCACCACACTGATGCGTTGTGGGTATTCATCAACCTTTTGCTGAACAAGGGGATATTTGTGGTGACTGCTTAAATGACCATCATCTTCCTCTTCCACTTCGGGATCTGTTCTTGCCATGTGAGCTCCAACATTCTGTTGATGTAGAGGAAATGTATTTTATTCCACACGACGTGAGAAAAAACAGACAAGTATAGAAACTGGAGCTGTCAGAAGGGGGAACTTATGTGAAACACAGATGCTCACATGTCTGGTTGGACAAAAGTTCCATTCGCCTCCAGGAAGGTTGGCCTTCATTCCCTCGAGTTGGATCATCTGACAGGCAGCCAGTCTGAGTCTGACCTGCTTCATGCCTTCCCTGGACTGGAAATACATGGAAACAAAGCAGTCAAAGACTGCAATGTCCCACAACTTATCCTGACCTACTAGCTTTGACCATAGATCAAAAGCTAGTGCATAGGTGGATCAAAGCACTAGCTTTGATCTACGGTCTTACACTGGCCTTCTCCCTTGTCTTTCTATCTTTTTCGGTTCCTGAGTGCACAAAAGTTGAAATTTGACCATGACCTAATTTTCTCAAGGTCAAGATCATCATCTCATTTTCATCCCCTTTGCCGCCTGAGTAATGCGCTTTTTGTTTCATCTTTCTATCTGCAACAGTTGCAAAGATATTTGGTGGACTAACAAACAGACTAACGAACTGTTGGGAATTTCTATTTAACCATGGAAATAACCACGATAAATAAATAAATGAAAAGATAGATAGATAGATAGATAGATAGATAGATAGATAGATAGATAGATAGATAGATAGATAGATAGATAGATAGATAGATAGATTAGGCATTAATGAATAAATATGGGGTAAAAACCAGGGGGGAAAAAAGAAACACTGACATCACAGGATATACAAGACATACACTACACTAACAGACACATGTAGCATTAACAGGACATATACTAAACTATAACTAAAATATAAACAGTATAAAATTAAAATATAAACAGTATAAAAATAAATTCCATTCAACCACGTGCTGACCTTGCCACTAAAACGCCACCAAAACGCATCTGCTTACACAGACAAAGATGGCAAAACACATAGTCCTTGTCTACCACATAGTTTTCTAAACACAGACATACAGAGCATGCATAACACACAGATAACCGATACACAAGAGGCTAAGTCAGGTGGCTGGTGAGCTCATAAGTTCTCAAGCAGAACTTATGAGTTCTCAGAGAGAACTTATGGCAGACACCATGGCAGACACCATCAAGATCATGGTCAGTGAACATTCTGATGAGCTCATCCTTCAAGGAGAGTCTAACCCAAACACCATAAAGATCGCGGTAAATGAACGTTCAAGGATCTTTTCCAGAGGTTTGTTGCTGTGTCTGTGGGAGAGCCCAGAGCTGTATCCTCACAAACTTGTAAACTGCTGAACTTCTTCAGTAAACCTTTTTGAAATACCAGTTGTCTCATCATTAAAGATACACCTCTCAACCGAGCTAATGAACCAAAGAGGATTTTGTTCAGAGCAAAACCCTAACAGGACGAACACACGAACACTGACAATTACAATACATCACCGCTTTGAAGCGGGATGTAAAATATTATCTTCCAGATTCATCACAGTCACACTTTCATGTACTCTTGTTATTCATCACTCCCGCATTGAGGACATATTGTCATTCTGAAAATGAGTGTGTCTGGGTCAGTGAGTTTGATTTTCCACAATATAAACAAGATCAAGACAAATACAGAATCTTTGAGGATGATACTATTTGTGATTTAAAGCTTGAAAAAAATAAGCCAGTATTGGCCAACAACAGTCAATAACGTCAGAGAACTCCAAAGAAGACATGTGCAGAGTTGGACATTTTGAAGACACTGATCTTTCATATTTGGCTATATATTCAACGACATGTGACGAGTAAAAGCCCCAGGCTGCAGCTAGCAGGCTCCTCTCCCTTCAAAACTTTGAATCTGTAATTCACCCAAAAGCCTGAACATGGCCTCCGATCAAAACTTTGGACTATTCTTTGCGATATTATTTCCTGTCATAATGGTCAGCTCCATTTCAAAATAAAGCCTTGCACTGAATGCCAAATGTTAGATAATACCTGTACTGGTTAAAATCTGTAAAATAAAACCAAATCTCACAAACAATACTTTTCACACATGTACACACATCAAACTCAAATATATATATAACATAATATTATATATTAACCTTCTTACCTCAGGAGAGGCTGTGTGTTGTGAAGCACCTGAAGACATCAGCCTCTCACCACCAGACTCTGCTTGATTTGGTTGGAGTGGAATCCAGCTGTCAGGTTTCATCTGTACAGTTATACACACACACAGTTTTGTTCTTAGTACATCAGTCAGGCAGTAGCAACAGCAGAACGGTCATCTATGCTTCACAATGACTGAGTGGAATGCAAACAATCAGTCAATTCATTGATTAGATGGTGAAAGATTATATAGAACCAGTTTTAATTGGACAACTGTTATTCCAATAAAAACTATGAAAAGTAAAACATTAGCAACACTTAACCTAGGACACCCCACTCAACTCTTGACCCCTATGACGTTAGTACTCTCCCACTAATGCTTCACCATTAGTTGCTGTCTCATCTTGTTGACTTGAGCTTGGTGTGTCACACGACGGCGAACCTCATCTTGAAATCGCTCAAGGTTCTCTTCATTTTCTTTCCTCTTTATTGCTTGGATCTCCTCAGTTAATGAAGCAAGAATCTAAATTAAGACAAGGAAAGAAGGATTAGAGCAAGTTAGAGTTAGTCAGACCTCCATCTGCACTGAAATTTGCTGTATAACACAGTAGATCAAACGGATTTGCAATCCTGCAAATGCAGAATGTAACTTATACACACAGTTGTATACATAGATGCATTTCTTTGTGTGTATATACACAGACATACAGTACATACACACATCTATTCATATAACCATGTATATACACACATGCAATCTCCGAAATTACTTTCATAAATAGATACAGTGCGCCTCGGTTAATGCGTTCCAGGAATTCTGCGATATAGCGACAAACTATGCATCTTATTGATTACAGTAATTTAAATGTTTATGAGCCCTCCCCATACTAATATGAAACCACTTCCTATCTGTATTACCGTTTCCCACACTCTTATCGACTGTTTAAAGCACTTTGGTGTCTCACGGAAGTCCGAGACTCACGGAACGGAGCGCACTTCCAGATGCTGGGCTTGCCCTAGCCACTCGCAACTTCGCCATAGGCGAAGTAAATTCCAGATTGGCTACAAGGTTTTTAAACTGTGTAGCCACAGTGGCGTTCTGATTTTTACGGAAAAAAGGCTAAAACTTAAAACTTTGTCGCTCGGTAGCGGCGCTCACTATTTCCGCTAGCGAGCGGCTTTCGCTATTTCCGCTAGCGAGCGGCGCTAGTGCCGCTATGTCCGCCTGCCGACGGAAATAGCCGAAGTGACCCGAACGCTCCTGATCATTAAATATGCACTTGGGTCATGACCCCTCGTCCAATGAAAAACAAAATATTGTTTTTTTACAAGCTGAACCTGCAAATTTGTGTACAACAAGGCGAGGGCGATCGATCAAAAGAATCCAGTGTTTTATAGTAGAGTTTGTGTTGAAGTCCTCATTAATAAACAAATGGTGAATGCTGAGAGGGGATAGGAGTGGTGACAGACCTATCAGAAGGTAAATGAAAGATATTATCAATACTTGTTTGTAGTCTTAGACTTTTGATACCTATGACCGGCAGGACTAACCAGCGATGCATGTAAATATGTATTCACCTCGCTTGCTATTTTTCATGCCTTTTTAAATTGAAATGAAAAATGATGTTGAATTAAATAAAATAAACTATGGCATACCAATGGTTTTGGTGGTGGTCAAAGTTAAAATGTCTTCTAGTCTAAGTAAAACTTACAAGTAAACATTGAGTAATATTTTGTATGACTGTATCTTCACATAGTGAATGCAAGTTTTCAATTGTTGAATCTCACATTCATACCTGCATAAAGTAGGACAGAAATAAAGATAGTTCAGCTTGAACTGTTGACTTTAGTGTATTTTTGTAGGTAAACTGAACAGAAGATTTTGCCCTCAGAATGCAGGAAAACAACCCCATTTTCAAAAAAATTTCCCAGGGGAGGCCCCCAGGACCCCACCCCCCCGCGATGAGCGTTGGTCGTCCGCCCGTGCGCCACTGTCTTGGACACAGTGTGGCTTTTTGTGGCTTTCTCAATTCTTTTACACTGAGCCACAGTGGCTTAGTCATACTCGCTCCTAGTGCAAGCCAAGATATGTTAATTTGTCAGAACTTACACATCAGAAGCGCTATCTTCTCTGCATGCTTTGGTGGATGAGACATTTTGACTGCAACATTTGAATGTGAAAAAAGGAAACGCAAACACACCATCTCCACTCAGATATTACTGGGGATGTTTTCACAGTTCTTTCCCATAAAATATTCATCTATCCATGACGAGTAGGCGTTTTCTCTGTGCTTTCAACCATTAAAGCTGAACTTGAATGGCTATCGGAAGAAAAAGCTCTAATCTTGAGTCAATGGCTGCACAGCAATGCCCCCCCCAGTGGGGGGAGGGCTCCATAAGTCCAGCTCTTCATGCCCGTGATTAGGACACACTCTCTGTTTGACTTGGCTTTAGCTTTGGCTCTGCTTCTTTGAAGGATGCTGATTACTTGGATGGGCTGGACAGCTAGAGGAAGTCCAAGGGATGAGGAGGAAGGCGGGGCACTCTAGAACTGCAGCTTAGCATTGCTATCTCCTTCATCTCGGTGCTGTACATGAATCACTTAGAATGCGGGTATCACGTGACTGTCTACCAAAAATCCGCGATGATGTGAAGTCGCGAGCATTGATGCGCGAATGCGCACTGTACATTTCACATATAATTTGTTATATTAGGGAGGAACCCTTGTTAGACAGGGTTAGATGGAGACAACAGATTCGCTGTGGCGCCCCCCCATGGGCAAAGCCGAAAGGAAAAGAGCCTTGTTAGTCACCTCCATGTTTGGTTATTACATGACAATGTGAAAAGAGACAAAGATATTTCGCGTTTATGACTTACATTCGTGTCTGGGGATTAAACCAAGTCAAAATCAAGAAGAAAAGGTGCATGTAAACCAAACCCAAGCTTCCTTCACCAGAAGCCGACCAACAGCCAAGCTTACGCACGGTAGTTAAAAGGAGTTAGCTGCCAAACTTACACACGGGTGGTCCAAGAAATGTTGTCCACCCTCCACCCAGGCTCCCACGGCAACCACAGCCAGGTTCCTCCCGGCCAACACATCGACAGCTCTACAGGCCATGTGCCCTTTTCTCCGGCCGCCTAGCTCAGTATGCCGGCCCCTTGACGACGGTCCCAGAGCGTTAGCACTCATCGGTACGACAGCTTAGGTTAATTCAGGATGATGCAAGTTCACTACCGGAGTGACCACCTTAACTGTTATTGGATTAAAGTTAATTACACAGTTTTATGGAAAGATACATTAATATACTTTGGAAAGTTTACAAGTTTCACGACAACAAGAAAAGAGTCGCTACTCAGAATTACGTAAAGAAAGATTTGAGTTTCGCTCGATCGCTTACTTCTTCCTTGGTATGATAGATTCTCGCTGTGTTGCTGCCCCCACGTGGGCAGGAGGCGAATTTGTGAAAATTCATGTCAGAAACAGCGTAAACTAACCCAGCTGTCCCCAACCTTTTTTGCGCCACGGACCGGTTACATCTAAGACAATATCTCCACGGACAGGCCTTCATTTGCTCGATAATCGTTAATGACGCCAGGACAGCTGTAGTCTAATAATAAATCATCCGCAGTGGTTTTATGTGAAATGCAGACATCAACAGATAATAACCTTTTTTTTCATAAAGTGATAATCAACATCTCTGTAAACGAAATAATTGTAAGAAATAATTATATTAAAAAGTCGATTCAAGTGACTGCACTGATTATCTTAATTTTGAAATATGGCGATTTACAATTAGTGCATTCAACGTAGGAGAAATACAGATCATTTCCAATAAAAGGGTGAACAATTCAATCAAATAATAATAATTACAATGATGAGGATTAGTGAATGGGGACTGCTGATCTAGACAGATTTTATTGTTTTAACCACCATTTTAATGTTTTTAAGAACTGTTCCATATTGCCATCTGGTTTTACAGATCACATGGACATTGGTGTAAACAGCCTTTAAAGTTGAGCTGTGTGCGTCGTGGAGTGATGGATGAGAGACGTTAACACAAGTTTACCAGGACTGGAGGCAGTGCCGAGCGAGTTACACCCCCACAATATGTGGTGGATTGCGGATGCCTGGACTAACGTATCTGCTTCGACTTTTGTCCGATGTTTTGCAAAAGCCGGCATCATCAAAGGGCGGCAGTGGCTCAGTGGTAAAGCGGGCAGCAGAGTGGGTCGTCCTATGATTTCAAGATCGGCGGTTCGATTCCCGCTGCCGTTCAAAAAAACGTGGTTCCATCCGGTGGGAGAGATCAACCCAGCCAGCAGAGGGCCCAATGCAGCACCTACAGGAAAAACATCAGGACACACACATTATTAGGACACACGACCTGATAATGTGTGTACACATTATCAGGACGCACACCATCTGAATGGGAGAAGCCCGATCTGCTGGGTCTGGACAGAGCAGCTGTGACACCTTCACAACAACCTGCCATTCACCCTCCTCTGACCTGTTTTCAGTCGAACTGATCAGGTTTATTCTGGTCTACAAAGCTTCAGGTTCAGGTTGTCAAATTATTTTACAGCATCTGTATGTTTTTATTTATTGAGTTTCTCATTGTTGACAGAACAGGCTCTACCATCAGACTGACAAACCTGTTCTACACCAGGTTCTTCTTAACATTAGAGCTTGTTGCAGTAGTGTTGCAAGCTCCATGTTAGGGTAAACAAAACAACATGCTAAAGGGGGGCAGCAGTGGCTCAGTGGTAGAGGGGGCGGTAGAGCAGGTTGTCCAATGTTCTGACATCAGCGCTTCAATTCCCGCTCCTGCCCAAAAAGAAAACACCCAAAAGTGAGCTGACAGTGGGAGGTGTCAGCTCACTTCTGGAGCACTGCCAAGGCGCCCTTGAGCAAGGTGCCATCCCCTTTACAAGTTGCTCATTTAAGGCGCACCAAGATGGAGCTGCCTGCCACTCTACCTCCCTTTAATGCCTACAGGCCCCTCTGTGTATGTGTGTGCTACAGGGGCCTGTACACACTGCATAATGCAGAATATACATATGCATGCGTTTGAATCATTAGCTAGAGTGTGCGTTCTTAATTTCCCTTCGAGGATCAAAACATTATATTAAATAAAAAATTAAGTTAAATTACCGGACAGCCACCCGGAAACCATACGGTCAGCGATAGTGAAATTGCCAAACTATTCAATGCAGACCGAAGATGAGGACTTCGAAAGATTTAGCACAGATTTATCAAAAAATAAAGAAATGAAAACATATTTAAAAAATAATGTCGGTGTATCTTGTTAGCTAGCATGCACCGACCAATAAGGTGCGCCGTGTGTCCGGTTAAAGTACAGAGATAGACTCCGTTATTTAGACTGCGCCTCTTTGTACAATGAGCCGAATGGTGCGCAAAATACGTTAACTTAAGGACTTTTAAATTGGCAACTAAAGCAATTAGTTTCTTCTTCTTTTCCTTTCGGCTTTTCCCTTCAGGGGTCGCCACAGCGAATCAATTTCCTCCATCTAGCCCTGTCCTTTGAATCCTCTTCTCTCACACCAACTACCTTCATGTCTTCCCTCATTACATCCATAAACCTCCTCTTTGGTCTTCCTCTAGGCCTCCTGCCTGGCAGTTCAAAACTCAGCATCCTTCTACCAATATATTCACTATCTCTCCTCTGGACATGTCCAAACCATCTCAGTCTGGCCTCTCTGACTTTATCTCCAAAACCTCTAACATGTGCTGTCCCTCTGATGTACTATTCCTGATCCTATCCTTCCTGGTCACTCCCAGAGAGAACCTCAGCATCTTCATCTCTGCTACCTCTAGCTCTGTCTCCTGTCTTTTCTTCAGTGACACTGTCTCTAGACCAAACAACATCGCTGGTCGCACCCCAGTTTTGTACACCTTTTCTTTCATTTTAGCTGAAACTCTTCTATCACACATCACACCTGACACTTTCCTCCACCCGTTCCATCCTGCCTGTACACGCTTTTTCACCTCTTTTCCACACTCTCCATTGCTCTGGACTGTTGAGCCTAAGTACTTAAAATCTTCCACCTTCTTGATCTCTTCTCCCTGTAACCTCACTCTTCCACTTGGGTCCCTCTCATTCACACATGTACTCTGTCTTACTGCGGCTAACCTTCATTCCTCTCCTTTCCAGGACAAACCTCCACCTCTCTAGCTTCTCCTCCACCTGTTCCCTGCTCTCACTACAGATTACAATGTCATCTGCAAACATCATAGTCCATGGAGATTCCTGTCTAACCTCGTCTGTCAGCCTGTCCATCACCATAGCAAACAAGAAGGGGCTCAGAGCTGATCCCTGATGCAGTCCCACCTCCACCTTGAACTCCTCTGTCACACCTACAGCACACCTCACCACTGTCTTACAGTCCTCATACATGTCCTGCACCGCTCTAACATACTTCTCTGCCACTCCAGACTTCCTCATACAATACCACGGTTCCTCTCTGGGCACCCTGTCATAAGCTTTCTCCATATCTACAAAAGCACAATGCAGCTCCCTCTGGCCTTCTCTGTACTTCTCTATCAACATCCTCAAAGCAAATACTCTATCTGTAGTACTCTTTTTTGGCATGAAACCATACTGCTGCTCACAAATGTTCACTTCTGCCCTTAGTCTAGCTTCCACTACTCTCTCCCATAACTTCATTGTATGGCTCATCAGCTTTATTCCTCTGTAGTTGCCACAACTCTGCACATCTCCCTTGTTCTTAAAAATGGGCACCAGCACACTTCTCTTCCATTCCTCAGGCATCTTCTAACTGTCTAAGATCCTGTTGAACAACCCAGTCAGAAACTCTACTGCCACCTCTCCTAGACGTTAGGGTTAGACGTCGCTTGTACGAAATATCATTAAGAACAGCTCCAGATCGGACTGTTACACGCTTTTCCAACAACTGACGTTTTCGCTTCAATCTTTCCCCACTGAAAAACTGATCAATTTCCTGTAAGAGACTGTGCAGATGGGGGAAGTCTAGCAGCTTGAACACTAGTTGAATTGGATAGTAGTGCTCTTTCTCCACCACAGTCTTTGGTCTGTCCCCGTTATGGTATTTGGCACGATATCTCACCAACAACTAGAAGTGAGATCTGGAACAGTCAATGAGGAAAGCACCCCCCAGAGGCCGTGCCAACGAATCTGATTTCAAGGCTATACTCACAGGCATACAGTCAAGTAGTACACTTCCATAGGTGTCGGCTCGTCGCATGTAATCGATAAATTCTTCAATAGACGTCTTCAGTTTTTCAAACTCAGTTGCATAGATTCTCAGATGAAGGGTTTCAGGCGTTGTTTCATAAGCTGTATAGATCGACGAAGGGGATCAGCCCACTACTTCTAAACTCTATGGCCAATATACGGCCACCATCAAGCTGCAAAGTCTTTTTCCTGAACACAAAATCTTCCATGTTGTCTTTTTTCCCCTGAATGAGTTGTGCCAGGTATAGTATATACCATATACTGTATATAGATGTGTTTTTCCACACCCCTTTTTTTTTTCCATGCCCCTCCCATGTTAGTAGGAACAACACGCCATAATCACGCGATCATCACGCGATCATGAATTCATGGGTCAAATAAGGGTCTATACGAAACCCCCTTCTGTTCCGATTCTGTTCCGGAACATTAAAAAATATAGAGTTTTCATTTTCGTTCCTGCCAAAATACCAAAAGTTTCCGGTTGTTGTTTTCGTTCCATGAACCGTTTGAAAGCCCCGATTATAATACAACACTTTGATCTGACTGATGTTTTAAAACAGCTTTTATTGCTTTTTGGAATAGTTTTAAAAAACAAAAAAGTGATTTTAGCTTACTGCAGCAATGGTGGGATATAGGCAAAAGTGAAGTCAAATTTGTATCTACAGTACACTCAGAATGTCTCCGGTGACTTGGTCAGGTCTATCAGAGATCTGGAGAGACACGTGGCAGAACTGCAGACTTAAGCAAAGTCTACAGGAAAAAGAGGGCACATTACAGCCCTCAAACACCAAAAGCGTGCTTTAGCTCAGCGGCTGCGCTTGTCTCCGAGGGGCGCCGTGGTACGCAGTAAGTTCAGTAACACTAGTCTGATGGATGCTCCCTCTCTCTTTTGGGCTGGAGAGGGAAAACAGACAGAGGAGGTTGATCTACTCTATGCAATTCAAGGATGGTACAGTGCTGCAGAACAGTGCAGAAATCCGTGGAAACGTGTGGTGTAATGTTTAAAATAAAATAAAAAATAATAAAATACACACTATAGCAAATGCATATGTGTTAGAGAAGTTGACAGAGTCGTAGAGACTATCTGACCTTGATGATAGGCAGAGTGTTTGCTTTTCAGATGAATATTGGCAGTAGACTTATCACCATACTTGCATAATGTGTTTTGCAAAGATAACGTATTGATGTCAGTTTGACACAGGGTTGGTTTGACATGTGGTCAGTTGCCAGTGAGTCCAGTGACCGCCACCACGTACATACGCACGGCACAGCTTGGCTATAAGACCTCGACAAAGACTTCAGTTGAGTTGAGGGCTAGCTCAACTCCCGGGATGTCATTACCAGAGATCTCATTAGATAAGTATCTGTTTACATTGTTTCTCTGCATCATCGATGACACTGTTGAACTTCTCCTCAACCTATGTATGATTTGAATTGACAAATAAATATCTTGTACTTACATACCTTGTCCTGTCTTAAGAAAACCTCTCTCCACCACAAATGGCGTCACGAACAGGATCCTGCCAACAACCACATGCGCCATAGGTTTCTATGAGGAACTGTTTCATGCAGAATGGTCCAAACGAGAATTATGATTGATTTTAATTATTACAAATCAATGAACAATTTGGAAACTTTCAGGAATTTGTGGTGTCTCAAGAATTTATTGTGTTCTGTGCTGAGTGAGAAGCTTGTGTTAGGTTATTGGTTAATTTTTTGGAATCTGGGGACTTTTGTCCAAGAAGAGGGCACAGGATTCTGAATCACTCTATTGGTTTTTAAAGGAACCTGTTATCAGTGATCATCAAAGGCAGTGAGGTGGAGGTGGTAGAAAACTATAAGTACCTGAGATTGCAGCTAGATAACAGACTTCACTGGTCACTCAACTCGAACTGTGTGTACAAGAAGGGGCAGATGTACTTCCTGAGGAGGCTGGCCTCCTTCAACATCTGTCCTAAGCTCCTTCTCATGTTCTATCAGTCCATAATCTCCAGTGTGCTGTCATACGCCATTGTGTGTTGGGGTGGGGGGGCCAGGAAAAGAGATATGGACCGTCTGAACAGACTCATCCGCAGAGCGGGCTCAGTGGTCGGGCTGAGCCTGGACTCTGTGGATATGCTTCTGGAGAGCAGGACCATGTCTAAAATTAAGGCCATCATGAACAACACCAGCCACCCCCTACACACCACCTTCTCCCAGCAGAGAAGCACCTTCAGCGGCAGACTGCTGTCACACAGCGCCTCCACAGAGAGGCTGAGGTCCTCCTTCGTGCCCCGTGCCATCAGGGGGTACAATGACTCTCTCAGGAGGAGCGGGGGAGAGGTGGCGAGGTCAGCACGGGGTTGAATGGATTTAATTTAATTTAATTTTATACTGTTTATATATATATATATTCATTTATTTATTTTTAATTTTATACTGTTTATATTTTAATTTTATACTGTTTATATTTTAGTCATAGTTTATTATATAAGTCCTGTTAGTGCTGCATGTGTCTGTTAGTGTAGTGTATGTCTTGTGGTATGTCCTGTGATGTCAGTGTTTCTTTTTCTCCTGGTGTTTATCCAGTATTATTCGTTATGTAATGCCTGAGCAGTGGATATATACAATTTCCTCCGGGATTAATAAAGTATCTATCTATCTATCTATCTATCTATCTATCTATCTATCTATCTATCTATCTATCTATCTATCTATCTATCTATCTATCTATCTATCTATCTATCTATCTATCTATCTATCTATCTATCTATCTATCTATCTATCTATCTATCTATCTATCTATCTATCTATCTATCAAAGGAGGACTTTTCAATGTAAGAACTTTTGCAGAAACATCAGTGGAGTCCAAATTCATCGCTGCTAAAATCTCCATGTTTGGACGTGTGGTGGAGATTTGTGATCCCACCCTGGATGGCACTACTGCTTTATCCTCGACTGTGGGCGTGACCCCAGTGAGACTCATCGGAAAACTGTTGAGGAGCTGGAAGAGCCAACTCACCCCACAGCAATTGACTTTGATAAATTCTTATTGTAGAGGCCTAAGAAACCCGATTCATCAAACCCTTTCCCTGTAGAGAGTTTGTCTCTTTGCTCGAACGACTCAGACCCAATCAGCCTCAGTGACAGTAATGGAAGAAACATGTATAAATTGATGGTATAAATTTTTTAAGTGTGTGTTCATATTTGAGTGAATCTCTTAGATGTTGTTAACGTAACTATCTTGTAATACTGACTTAATGAATAAATGTGATTTTAAAAATCAAAAAAATTTCATTTTCTTTCTTTCTTTCTAAAAACAACATCATCAGCATAGGCAGATAAAAGAATGCTCTCTCTAACACCAGGTGAAATCAAACCGTCGATGCTTTTCCGGATTTTACAGAGGAGGGGTTCCAGAGAGAGTGCGTAGAGCATCCCAGACAGAGCACAGCCCTGCCGGATGCCCTGATGCACCCTGAAGGGGGCACACAAACTGCCGTTAAAATTCAGTATACTCTCAATGTACACCTGGATCTTGGCAATAAACTTGGTGCTCAACCCAAACTACTCCATAGTTTTCCATAGGAAGCTGTGCTCAACACGGTCAAATGCCTTTTCCTGATCTAATGAAACGAGACCAGCATTTATTGGTGGGTTTGACAAACTCATTCAATGTTTTAACTGCTGCAAAAGTAAACTGGAACAAAAGTGAAGCCTTTGCTGTTGGTGAGTGGCATGGCAACCTCCCGGTTCTTCCTCAAAACTTGTGTTGGAAGACTGATGGTCTCAAATATCTCGGTGTATACCTGGGAAATGAGACAACAACCAGGAAGAACTGGGAGGGCGTCATTGAAAAAATAGAAGGGAAACTTAAGAAATGGAAATGGTAGCTCCCCAGAATGTCGTACAGAGGTCGAGTTTTATTGATAAACAACCTGGTGGCCTCGCAGCTGTGGCACCACTTGACCTGTATGGAACCTCCATCAGGGCTTCTAGCCCCAATCCAGACCAAACTTGTTCACTTTTTCTGGGATGGGCTGCATTGGGTGCCTCAAGGAGTGTTGTTTTTATCAAGAGAGGAGGGGGGACAGGGCCTCATCCACCTGGCTAGTAGAACAGCCTCGTTCAGATTACAGTTCATCCAGTGGTTTCTGACCAGACCAGCAGATCTGACGTGGAGAGAGGTGGCCAGCTGCATATTCAAACGTGTGAGTAACTTGGACCTGGATGCTGCACGGTTTTTAATGGACTCTAAGTTTCTAAAGTTAAATGGTTTGCCTCCGTTTTATCATGGTGTTTGGTTACTGAAGGAACCACTAGTGCATGGAGCCAGGCTGGATGTCTGCAGCGGAGCCACACCTGGGCTGTCTGCAGTGCTTTGCAGAACCAGGACCATGACCCTCCAGCAGCTGGTGGACAACGCCGGGCCAGCATTGGCGGATGCCCAGGCTGTGAGCTCCCTGCTGAACATTCAGTCCACCAGGGTGGCTCAGAGGGTGCTACAACTGTGGAGGCAAAGACTCTCCGGGAAGGAGAGAAGCCTCCTCCTGGACTATAGTACAGGGACTGTGCCAGACAGCAAAGATCCTTTCCCTGAGGTACACATCAGTTCCCTGTTTGGAGAACTGGAGGGTCCTCTCCTCGGAGATGAACGACAAATCAGCCTGCAGACGGCCAACAAAAAAATACTGTACAAACAATGTGTAAAAGTAATCAACAAGAGAAGCCTGTGTGACAGAGCACCCACTACCTGGGCCAACAGGATGACGGGAAATGGACCTGACCCACAGTGGAGACTTTTATACAATCCTCCCCTCAAGAAAAAAACAGCCGACCTCCAGTGAAGGATTTTACATGGTGCCATCGGTTTCAATGCTTTTATCTCTGTTTTTAACCCTGCTGTGTCCAGCCAGTGTCCCTACTGTCCCCTTCGTGAAACAGTCTTTCATGCTTTCAGTGAGTGTGGGAGACTTGCAGTGCTCTTCACTCTTCTAATGAATGTTTTTAATTTGTTCAGTGAAAATTTTAGTATCAGGAAATCAATCTACGGTGCTGGGTACAATAAATCGAATCAGAGAAAGTGGCAGCTTTTAAATTTTATTTCTGGAGAGGCAAAACTCGCAATTTATGTGTCCAGGAGGAGGAGAATTGAAAACAATACTGTTCAAGAAGCAGCTACTGTTTTTTGCTGTAACATCAGATGTCGCTTAAAACTAGAATTTGGTTTCTATAAAATGACAAAAGACCTAAATAACTTTAGGAAAATCTGGTGTTACAAAAATGTCCTATGCACTTTAGTTGATGACTGTTAACATGTGTTGTTCTATATTGCACACTTTATGACAGTTCCATGTAGTTCTCCTTTACGGCATTGCATGTGTGGTGCGCATTTGCAGCGAGCGCATGAGTTTGATGTTGTGATGGTCTTGAGAGGAAACCTGTTTGTATGTCGGTTGCTGCTGTGGAGAAATAAAAGTCAATTAAACTGAATAAACGTCATTTTTACTAAGCGGATATCAACATAGGTAGCAGAGGATGGTTTAAAGCTGGTGTGGTGGGGTTTTGTTTTTCTTAAGGACAGGAGACAGTGTAAAATCCAAGGTATTTATTTGTCCATTCAAGTCATGTTTAGGTTGAGAAGTAGTACAATAATATCATCAATAGGTTGAGTATGAGTTCAATAACATCATCCAATCCAATCCAATCCAATCCAAACTTTATTTGTTGAGCACTTTACCACAACCGCAGTCGACCAAAGTGCTGATCGATGATATTGACAGACAGACAGGTTCAACAAACGGAAAAGTTCAACAAATACTTATCTAAGCATGATGAGAGCTCTGGAGATGATGAAAAAGTCCTCCGGTGTGTTGTTGCAGAGTACTCTGGGTACAGGTAAAAAAACTTCAAGTACAAACTAGAAAATGGATCACATCTCTTTTTATACCCTACAGGTGTGACTAGGGGGAGGTATTAACCTTGGCCCATCTGCATTCAACCAATTCTTTACGGGCTCTCAGTTGGTACGTCATGACCTCCAGACGTTACCAAAAATATCAAGTAGACAGTTTCACAAAACTATTTGATGACATAATATAATTAGTCATGCAAACCCTGTGAGGATCTGTTGCAGACATTCGATGGATGACCCTGTGCAGAAACATGCATTCTAATTTCAGGTACAGTGTATGAAATGATCTGGCTAGCCGCTTCTGTCAGTGTATAACTTCTTCCAAGGATAACCACAGACATGCAAGCATTTCCAAATATGGTCTAACAGGAATTATTTTCATGCAGCGTCTTCATGACCTCGAGACATCCTGGGGCCACCTTCACAAGTGCTGAATAATATGTGTTGGGTCTAAGATCAGGCCCGAACGTTGTGGGAGAGCTAGAAAGGGGCTGACTGTAGAAAGCAACAGGCACTTGGGAACTGTTTAAGTAAGTTTTACCAGCTGCAGCGGGGAGAGTGAGAGAGGGCAAGTAGTTAGCTCGCTCACGGCTCATCGTCGACTCTCGGCACTCGCCCCTCTGCCTCTGCCTATTATTGTCCTTATCAGACAAGGAAATAGCTCATCATGGAAAAGTACAGAAACAAGGTGAAGCGAGGACACAAAGGGTTGCATCCAGTGTCGGTTAACTGTTGGGGTATCACATGATTACACACTTAGACATGCACACTTTGAGCAGAATACTTCACATGATTACACACTTAGAAATGCACACTTTGAGCAGAATACTTTAAGCTTATCTTACATATGACACACACAACACTCCAGATCTTTGGTTCAATTAAATGATATTATTTTGTTATATTATTGTATTATTTTATTATATTAAAAACTTTCCACCACACTGGCTGCAAACTACAGAGTACCACCGAAGTTTGACAAAACCAGGCCGTATGAATGTTGGAAAAATGAAGTTAATATATGGGCGCGAGTCACCAAACTCGACAGGAAGAAGCAAGCACTGGCCGTGGCTTTGGGACTGGAAGGACGAGCCAAAGAAATCGCTATGGAAATACCAGTAGATGACTTTGATAAGGATAACGGTATGCAGACATTGTTAGACAAACTGGATGGTGTGTTTCAACAAGAGGAAAAGGACCTGGCATACGAAGCGTATGCGCAGTTCGATCGTTTAATGAAAGACAGTTCGGTTTCAATGGCAGACTACATAATTGACTTTGAGCAGCGATACAACCAAATGAAAAAGTATAACATGGAGCTTCCAGATGCGGTGCTAGCGTTCAAGCTGTTGGACACGGCCTGCCTCAATGAGAAAAACAGACAGCTTGCACTAACGGCGTGCCCCGACTTAAAGTTTGCCTCGATGAAGTCAGCACTCAAGCGGATCTTCGGAGGGAAGACGGTGACATGTTCGACGCCCGGGATACAACTGAACCAACAGGATGCAGCTTTCTTCACAGAATAACATCAGGGACAGCAACGACAAGGAAGACGGAACACAACGTTTCAACAAAGGAATGAAAGGACACCGTTACCGGGAACCAACCCATTGGACAGGTTTGGTAAGCGGTCACGATGTGCTGTGTGTCAAAGCACATTTCATGGGGCCAAGGACTGTCCCAACAAGAAAAACAAGCTAGTGAGATTAACTGAAGACGAAAATGTAGATGAAGTTAACATCACGTTGTTGACAAATAACGCCATGTCTGACTCTGAGATTTTCGTAACTGAATCCCTGGGATCGGCCATCATAGACACTGCATGCACTCGTACAGTATGTGGAAAAAAAATGGCTTGACAGCTATGTTAATTGCCTTAGTCAAGAGCAGACAAACAAAATGAAGAACAAAGAAAATCCCAGTTCAAGACCATTTCGTTTTGGAGATGGCAACAGTATTTTCCACCAGAAAAGTGAAACTGCCTGCCAAAATAGGGCACACTAAATGCCACATTGAGACAGAAGTGGTCGATGTTGACATTCCACTACTGCTGAGTAAATCCTCACTGAAGAAGGCAGGAACTGTTTTAGACATGGAGAATGACAGAGCAGTGATGTTTAAACAGCAGATACCCCTTGAGTTCACTAGCTCAGGACACTACTGCGTGGACATAAGAGACAAAGAAAAAACAACTCAGCGAGCGACAGATGAAGATGAAGTCCTGACAGTGACAGAAAACAAGTCTGACAAAACGGAAAGTCCTTCTCAAGCTACACAAACAGTTTGGCCATGCATCTGCAGACAGGTTGCAGAGGCTAATTCAAAGCTCGGGAAGCAAAGACAAGGACTGCCCCACTATTTTGCAACAAATAGTGCATGATTGTGACATATGTCAGAGATACAACAAAACAAAGCCGAAGCCAGCTGTTGGTCTGTCTCTAGCTTCAGAATATAATGAAACTGTGGCGGTCGACCTGCACGAGCTGGAGCCATGAGTATGGTATCTCCATGTGATCGAACAATTCACCCGATTCAGCGCAGGAAGTATTGTGAAGACAAAGAAAGCCTCAGAAATGGTCAACGCCCTCATCCACACATGGATAAGTGTTCACGGACCCCCGCGGATTCTGTACAGTGACAACGGTGGTGAGTTCAATAAAGAAGAGTTTCGAGACATGGCGGAAAACTTTAACATTGAGACGAGGACAATGTATAGCAGGATATATAGCAGGATATAGCCCATGGAGTAACGGTTTGTTGGAGAGACACAATAAAACTCTCACCGACATCATCCTGAAGGTGAGACAGGAAAATGGATGTGACTGGCACACTGCCCTAGACTGGGCCCTTATGGCTAAGAACTGAATGCACAGTGTTCGTTGTTATAGCCCACATCAACTTGTATTTGGTCAAAATCCTAACCTTCCCTCTGTATTAATTGATAAACTACCTGCACTAGAAGGCACCACAGTGAGTGCAAGGGTAGGACAACACATATCAGCGTTACATGCTTCTAGGAAAGCTTATATCAGCGTTACATGCTTCTAGGAAAGCTTACACTGAAGCTGAATGTTCAGAGAGAATAAGGAGAGCACTACGTAAGCAACTCAGACCCACAGATGAAAAATATGAGATAGGAGACAAGGTCTATTACAAAACGAGCTGACAGTGCAGAGTGGAGTGAAAGGTGGTTATTGGTCAAGATTGTATTTGTGAGACATGGTGGTATCCTTGTTAGAGTACATCACTTAAGGTTTAATAAGGTTTCAAAAGTTTTCAAAATGAGGGTCGCAATGAGACAAACATTGAGCCAGTTGTACAGAACCAAGCAGCTGAAAGTGAAAACACAGATGTAATGAACAGAGCATTTAATGCACAAAACATAGAAACTAACAATGAACACGAAAGTGACGGGGAATCCAATGCGGGGGGTGAAGCTCAGCCTTTAGTGACTCAAAATGATAGCCCTGTTGTTTCTACAAGTGTCAAGGTAAAAATGGGACAGACTGTAACTTTTATGAAAAATGATGAAAGTGTTTTGTGTAAAGCTAAAGTTCTAGGCAGAGCAGGCAAAGCCACAGGAGGGTACAGAAATTGGTATAACCTACAATATATTGAAAACGATGGGAGTCATGGTCAAAAGGAGGCAGTTGATCTGTCAAGTGTGAATAGTCTCAGCATTGAGCTAGATTCAGAAGCCAGGGATGATGATGTACTTATCGCAAAAGACATATCCTTTAATGAAGCTAAACAAGCAGAGATTGAAAACTGGAACAAAAATAATGTTTTTGAAGAACTCAAAGATACAGGCCAACTGTGTGTTTCCACCCGCTGGGTCTGTAGTCTAAAAGAAACTGAGAAGGATATTATACCTAAAGCTAGGCTTGTAGCCCGCGGGTTTTGAAGAGTTTAATATACAAAAACTACAAAAGGATTCACCAACCTGTGCCTCTGAATCCCAAGGTTATTGTTAGCTCTAATGTGTCAAAATCAATGGGACGTCCATTCTATGGACATAAAATCTGCCTTTTTTGCAGGGCATGGAGTTGTCAAGGGACATTCATGTCCGTCCACCCCCAGAAGCAGAAAGAAAAGGGGTTCTGTGGAAACTTAAAAAATGTGTATATGGTCTTGCTCATGCATTACTCTATTGGTATAATAAAGTGAAAGAAATTATGATGAGCACAGGTGGTAGAGTATCACAAGTGGATCCCGCAGTCTTTTATTGGTTGGACGGACAATGAAAAGTTAAAGGTGTACTTGCATCTCATGTCGATGATTTTCTCTGGGCAGGTTCACAAAGCTTTGTAACTGATGTGATTCCTCGACTGAAATCTGCGTTCCATGTAGGACGTGAGGAACATGAGAATTTCTGCTATGTGGAGGTGGATATTGCCACTGTAAATGGTGTAATTGAAATGCATCAGCATAGCTACTGTATATTGAAAGCCTACAACCCATTTATATGCATCCAGCACGGGCTGTTCAAAAAGATTTACTTCTCACTGAAACAGAAGAAGACCAGCTTAGATCAAAAATAGGACAGATTCTTTGGGTCGCAAAGCAGACCAGACCTGATGTTATGTTTGATACTTGTATTTTGGCATCCATTCTAAAACATGATACTGTACAATCCATTCTTGACGCTAATAAGGTGATTCGTAAACTTAAAGCTGAAAAGGTTACTCTGAAATTCCAGTATCTGGGTAATAATGATGCTTTGAACTTGACTGTTTTCAGTGATGCTTCGCTGGGAAACTTGCCAGATGGAGGTACACAAGGGGGGACATTGATCACTATTATGGGGGAGAATGGGAAGTTTTCTCCTCTCTACTGGCAATCTAAAAGGATCAGACGTGTGGTGCAGAGCACCCTTGCGGGAGAGACTCTTGCTATGTCAGATGGAATAGACAATGCAATCTTCCTTGCCACCCTCTTTTCTGAGCTCACTACTGGGACCCCCGACTTGAATGTTCCTGCGCTGGTCTGTGTGACTGACAATCACTCACTGTTCGATGCCCTTAAATCCACAAAACAGGTTACAGAAAAGAGACTTCGGTTGGACATAAGCAGCATCAAAGAGCTCATTGAGAATAAAACAATCAAAAAAGTGCTCTGGTCAGTGACGAAAGGACAACTCGCTGACTGTCTAACAAAAAAGGGGGTGTCACCGCTATTGCTCTTGAAGGCTCTCTGTGAAGGACTGTGGAATCCAGCCTGTTTGTTTCTGTGTTAAACTAAAAAAAAAACACGCGGGGGATGATTGTATTTTGTTATTTTCTTAAACCCGATTGTACCTTAAATGTTTTTCCTTTGCACTTGGCCTAAGATTTTTTTTTAAGACAGAAGAGGGAGATTGTTAACATGTGTTGTTCTATATTGCACACTTTATGACAGTTCCATGTAGTTCTCCTTTACGGCATTGCATGTGTGGTGCGCATGTGCAGCGAGCGCATGAGTTTGATGTTGTGATGGTCTTGAGAGGAAACCTGTTTGCATGTCGGTTGCTGCTGTGGAGAAATAAAAGTCAGTTAAACTGAATAATCATCATGTTTACTAAGCGGATATCAACAATGACCACCTCACTTTTGCAAACTTCCTGATATAATGCACTAATTTTAAATTGTATTTCCTTTTGTTTATTGGTGTTTAGAGTTTTTGAGTGTTTAGTGTTTTTGAAGTTTCATCTAATGAAAAATTGTAAAATGTTCTAAATGTTCTGAATGTGATTGAAGTTTTTTTGCAAAAAATCTTCTTCTGAAGCACTTTAGTGCTTTCATCTAATGTAAAATTGTAAAATTTTTGAATTTCGTGTGAATCTCTGCTAGTCTTTGTATGAGTGTGATTAACGTGTTATTTTGTTTTCCGTGAATGTCATTTAAAAAAAAAAAATCGTTCTTTCTTATTGAATTAAAAAAAACTATATTGGCTGTTGCGGCTGACAAAAACGAATGAACGACCTAACAGCCGCCGTAGGCTAAACACGGGAGTTACCTGGTGACGTGCTTTCCAATTAATTGCATATGACCTCTGTATTTCACCAATAACCCTTATTTATTATACAATGCACCACATTGTTACTTACAGTCATTCTGAGTGCCCATAAAACAAAGACAATAATACCGAAAATAATACCGATAATCAATATGCAAATGCAGGTATAAACATAAACGTAACCGTAACGTAATTTAAAATGTAAAACAGTCAACAGAAAGTTTTACTCCAATGTTCACCCCACGTCGTAACCAACAAAACCAACCGTGAAAACAGGTGAGTGGCATTAATTATCAACTTCAAAATGATACACCCTGTGTCTCTTTAACTTCAAAATGACACACCCAGTGCCACTCCTCCCACCACCAGCCAATACCCACACATACACCATCAGACACATACACATCAGTCCAACACTCATGTATGGCTCCTACATTTCGGCACCTAATTATGCTAAAGCAGTAATTACACCACCATTAACATGCAGGAGACAAACATGAAAACTCAAATTACGAGATGTACATCTATGCATCCCCTATATCTAACCCAAGGCCTTTACCCAATGTAAATGATCATTAACACATGAAAATAAAACATCAGCACAAGTCTTTATACATGTAAGAGTCTACTACTGTATGTCCATCAGAAAATGTTTATGCAGGTCTTCACGCCTCCTCCGCTTCCTGAAGAAGACACACCTTGGTGATGGGCCTATCCAAATAGCCAGTCCTTGTTTCAATACGAATTTGTCGTACAAATCCTCCTTTATCAGGGATAACCTCCACAACCTTACCAGTGAGCCACGAGTTACGTGGCGCTGAGTCATCCACAATGATAACAACATCACCAGGAACAAAGTTTCTTCTGGTGCTCTGCCACTTCTGCCGTTCCTGCAGTTGTGGCAAGTACTCTTTGACCCAGCGCTTCCAAAACAAGTCTGACATATACTGCACTTGTCTCCACCGACGTCGAGCATAGATATCCTCTCTCTGGAAAACACCTGGAGGCAGTGATGGCTTCGCCTTCAGAAGCAGAAGATGGTTAGGAGTCAGGGCTTCCAAGTCGTTGGGATCAGTGGAAGCTTTAATAATTGATAGATAGATAGATAGATAGATAGATAGATAGATAGATAGATGGATTAAACACCAGGAGAAAAAGAAACACTGACATCACAGGACATACCACAAGACATACTGTACACTACACTAACAGACACATGCAGCACTATCAGGACTTATATACTAAACTATAACTAAAATATAAACAGTATAAAATTAAAATATAAACAGTGTAACATTTAAAATATAACAGTATTAAATTAAAATATAAACAGTATAACATTAAAATATAAACAGTATAAAATTAAAATATAAACAGTATAAAATTAAATTAAATCCATTCAACCGCGTGCTGACCTCGCCACCTCCCTCCGGCTCCTCCTGAGAGAGTCATTGTACCCCGATGGCACAGGGCACGAAGGAGGACCTCAGCCTCTCTGTGGAGGCACTGTGTGACAGCAGTCTGCCGCTGAAGGTGCTTCTCTGCTGGGAGAAGGTGGACGGCTATTGATAATAGACTCTGCCTCGCAAAGAACTGTATGAAGACCTTCATCATCGAGATTTTGCGTTTTACCATCGAGTTGAGCACCTTTCAAACAGACTGTATCAACTGTTCCCACACTCCGCCATGATGTGACCCAGAGGGGGGGTTAAACATCCACTTGATACCCATCTGCAAGAGCTCATCACTGATTTGTGCTTGATTCCACCTTCCTATAGCTTCCCTCAGCTCCCGTTCAGTGCCAACGAAGTTTGTGCCATTGTCTGAATGTAACTCCAACACCTGACCATGTCTTGCCACGAAGCGTCTGAGGGCATTAATAAAGGAATCAGTGCAGAAAGAAAACACTATTTCGAAGCAATCCACCCCAACCCGGTGAACGGAGGTTCGTCAGGTAGAATTCGATCCTGAGGAACATCTGCCATACGTTAACTTCCTGATGCTGCATGCAGCCTATGGCAGACAACCCACTTAGACAGAGTGTTTCTTATTGCTATGCTAGCACCTGGAATCCAGTACTTCTGATGAAGCTTCGAAAGCTTTAAGTTACGCCCACCATGACGTGTCATTTGATGTATGTGACGAAGAATGAGATTGGCAATATGGAAATCCTTTGCCAATATGACAGGATGCCTTGCCTCATCTGGCATAGCTGCCCTTCCCAGCCTACCCCCAACTCTAAGAACACCACCTTCGATTATGGGATCTAGTTTGTAGAGGTGACTCGTTCTCTTCACAGTTTGCCCTTTCTGCAAACTTGCCATCTCGTCTGGAAATCCTTTCTTTTGACCAAAGATGATGATAGCAGTTTCTGCCTGATCAAACTCATCAATCAAGAGAGAACCTTTTGCAGCCCGGGTTTTAACACTCTGCATCTTATCATGTAACTTTTCCTGAAGCTGCTCTTTATCCAAGCCAGTCTGATTAAGCATTACCTTGAATTGCGTCCTCCTTTGACTAAGATCCAATGGCAAACCCCTGAACCTGAGGAGCCAACCAACCATTCTTTTCAATTGGATCCAGGATGAGAAGCGATTGATGAACTGCATGACCAAGTCTGTCTGTTCGTTAACTTGGGCGACATTTACAAGCACCACAGACTTAGCCTCTGGATCTTCGGGAGAAACCATTCCTGTTGGTTCAGGATTTACTGGCCACATCAACTCAGGCCCAACTAGAAACTTTGGTCCCGACACCCAACTTTCATCCTTCAGGAAAGACTCAAACTTAGCACCTCTAGAAGCCAAGTCTGCAGGATTACCGGAAGTATGCACATATCTCCACTGAGATTAATTTGATTGTGTAAGTATTTCTGACTCCCGATTTGCCACACATGTTTTGAACCTTGAAGTTTTGCTCTGGATATACTTCCAATACAGAAGTGCTATCTGTCCAAAAGACTGAATCAGACAGTGGGATTCCTGGGCTTGCGCTAGCCATTCGCCACTTCGCCATAGGCGAAATAAATTCCAGATTGGCTACAAGGTTTTTAGACAGTGTAGCCACAGTGGCGTTCTTATTTTTACGGAAAAAAGGCTAAAAATTACAACTTTTTCGCTTGCTATCTCCTCTCCGGAAAAAGCTGAAGTGACCCGAACGCTCCCGATCATTAAATATGCACTCGGGTCATGACCTCCTTTTGTCCAATCTTCTTCTTCTTCTTTTCCTTTCAGCTTTTCCCTTCAGGGGTCGCCACAGCGAATCAATTTCCCCCATCTAGCCCTGTCCTTTGAATCCTCTTCTCTCACACCAACTACCTTCATGTCTTCCCTCATTACATCCATAAACCTCCTCTTTGGTCTTCCTCTAGGCATCCTGCCTGGCAGTTAAAAACTCAGCATCCTTCTACCAATATATTCACAATCTTTCCTCTGGACATGTCCAAACCATCTCAGTCTGGCCTCTGACTTTATCTCCAAAACCTCTAACATGTGCTGTCCCTCTGATGTACTCATTCCTGATCCTATCCTTCCTGGTCACTCCTAGAGAGAACCTCAGCATCTTCATCTCTGCTACCTCCAGCTCTTTCTCCTGTCTTTTCTTCAGTGACACTGTCTCTAGACCAAACAACATCGCTGGTCTCACCACAGTTTTGTACACCTTTCCTTTCATTTTAGCTGAAACTCTTCTATCACACATCACACCTGACACTTTCCTCCACCCGTTCCATCCTGCCTGTACACGCTTCTTCACCTCTTTTCCACACTCTCCATTGCTCTGGACTGTTGAGCCTAAGTACTTAAAATCTTCCACCTTCTTGATCTCTTCTCCCTGTAACCTCACTCTTCCACTTGGGTCCCTCTCATTCACACACATGTACTCTGTCTTACTGCGGCTAACCTTCATTCCTCTCCTTTCCAGGACAAACCTCCACCTCTCTAGCTTCTCCTCCACCTGTTCCCTGCTCTCACTGCAGATCACAATGTCATCTGCAAACATCATAGTCCATGGAGATTCCTGTCTAACCTCATCTGTCAGCCTGTCCATCACCATAGCGAACAAGAAGGGGCTCAGAGCTGATCCCTGATGTAGTCCCACCTCCACCTTGAACTCCTCTGTCACACCTACAGCACACCTCACCACTGTCTTACAGTCCTCATACATGTCCTGCACTGCTCTAACATACTTCTCTGCCACTCCAGACTTCTTCATACAATACCACAGTTCCTCTCTGGGCACCCTGTCATAAGCTTTCTCCAGATCTACAAAAACACAATGCAGCTCCCTCTGGCCTTCTCTGTACTTCTCTATCAACATCCTCAAAGCAAATACTGCATCTGTAGTACTCTTTTTTGGCATGAAACCATACTGCTGCTCACAAATGTTCACTTCTGCCTTTAGTCTAGCTTCCACTACTCTCTCCCATAACTTCATTGTATGGCTCATCAACTTTATTCCTCTGTAGTTGCCACAACTCTGCACATCTCCCTTGTTCTTAAAAATGGGCACCAGCACACTTCTCCTCCATTCCTCAGGCATCTTCTCACTATCTAAGATCCTGTTGAACAACCCAGTCAGAAACTCTACTGCCACCTCTCCTAGACACTTCCATACCTCCACAGGTATGGTCTCGAGGACAGTCCTCGAGAACAACTTTGGTGCCGTCCGATAGTCCTTCTCCATGGCCTCTCCGAACTCCTCCCACACCCTCTGTTTTGCCTCCATCACAGCCGAGGCTGCTGTCCTTTTGGCCTGTCGGTACCCTGCAACTGCTTCAGGAATCCCCAGGGACAACATGCCCCTGAAGGCCTCCTTCTTCAGTCGGACGGCTTCCCTGACCACCGGGGTCCACCACGGTGTTCGAGGGTTACCGCCCCTTGAGGCACCCAAGACCTTGAGACCACAGCTCTCAGCTGCAGCTTCAGCAATGGAAGCTTTGAACATCGACCATTCAGGTTCAATGCCCCCAGCCTCCACAGGGATGCACGAGAAGTTCCTTCGGAGGTGTGAATTAAAGGCCTCACGGACAGAGTCCTCCTCCAGACGTTCCCAGTTCACCCGCACTACTCGTTTGGGCTTACCAGGTCTATCCAAAGGTTTCCTCCGCCAACGGACCCAACTCACCACCAGGTGGTGATCAGTTGACAGCTCTGCCCCTCTCTTCACCCGAGTGTCCAAAACACACGGTCGAATATCAGATGATACGATCACAAGATCAATCATTGACCTCCGACCCAGGGTGCTCTGGTACCAGGTACACTTATGAGCATCCTTGTGTTCGAACATGGTGTTAGTTATGAACAATCCGTGACCCCCGGACCCCCCCACGTCCCCCCGCGACAAGCGTTGGTCGTCTGCCCGTGCGCCACTGTCTTGGACACAGAGTGTGGCTTTTTGTGGCTTGCTCAATTCTTTTACACTGAGCCGCAGTGGCTTAGTCATACTAGCTCCTAGTGCAAGCCCAGGATTCGCAACTCCTTCTGCCACAACTTATCCATTCTACTAGCAACTTCGGCAGCTGTCAACTCCATGCGAGGGATGGTGATCGTTTTCAGTGGGGTGACGCGTGCCTTTCCCATTATGAATGCACAATGCACCTCTCTATGGATGTTACTCAGCAATAGGTAAGTAACCGTACCGTATCCATCCTCACTCGCATCTGCAAAGTGGTGAAGCTGGGCAAAAGCGACCTCACCAAAACTGGGGTTTCAGGCACCTATCGACTTTAAAATCTTCAAGCTGATGGAGCTCTTGTAGCCACGATACCCAGTCTTTGGCAACAGCGGCTGACAGAGCATCATCCCAACCTGTCTTACTCCTGCACAAGTTCTGAATGATTTTCTTAGCTGTTAGGACAACAAATGCTAAGAATCCCAAAGGATCGTAGATGGAGCTGATAGTGGATAAAATCCCTCTGCTTGTAAGAGATCTATCCTTGAACGTGATCTTGAACTTAAACGAGTCTGATTGGACACACCACTGCACTCCAAGTGCCCTTTCCACAGGCAAAGTGCCGCAGTCCAAATCCAGATCCCTGATCTCGATGGATCTGTTCTCTTGAGGTATAGCTGCAAGCACAGTGTGTCTGTTACTACCCCATTTGGTAAGCCGAAAGCTTCCTTTAGCACAGACAACACAAAGGTCTCGATAAAGCAACACTGCTTCTTCTTCAGAACCAACAGATATGAGACAATCATCAACATAGAAATTATGCAGAATAGTGTCCACCACCTTAGGACTAAACTGCTCCTTGTTGTCTTCTGCACACTTTCTCAGGGCAAAACTCGCACAGCTTGGAGAAGATGTGGCTCAGAAAAGACGTACAACCATTTTATGCTCCATCAGATCTTGACCATGATCTCCATCTGGCTACCAAAGAAATCTAAACAGGTCTGAGTGCAGACTTGGAACTCTAACCTGGTGGAACATAGCCTCCACATCTGCTATAAGTACCACTGGCTCCTTTCGGAATCTAGAAATTACTCCAACCAGTGAGCTCGTAAGATCTGGACCCTGTAATCAATCAATCAATCAATCAAGTTTTATTTTTTATAGCGCTTAATCATGACAGCAGACATTTCAAAGCGCTTTAACAGACAGAGAAACCCAACTGAACCCTCCAGAGCAAGCATAAGCGACAGTGGCGGGGAAAAACTCCCTCCATGAGGAAGAAACTCCGGGCAGGACCCAGACTCTTTTGGGCGGCCATCCGCCTCGACCGGTTGGGTGGAAAAGAAATCAAAGGAAGACAAGAACAGCATCGGAGAGAGAGAGACAGAGAGAGAGTGACAGATAGGCCAGATAGAGACAGTATCAATATGGTTAAGGTTGCTAAAGTCAAGGCACAATTACAGCTGTGTGGATGACTGTATGGCGGCACGGAGGAAGAAAGGAAGCAGGACCCCAGCCGATGGATAGTTGAGGGGTGGTACTGGTGGACTTGGAGGATAAGGTGCACAGCACATGGAGAGATGGGGGTGATACTGGTGGGCTCGGAGGTGCAGGTCCACAGAGGAAGGTCCACGGCGGCTGGGCGGATGAGGGGTGGAAAAGTAAGATGACACCAAGGAAGACAGGCAGCAGGACCCCAGTCAATGGATAGGTGGGGGGTGATAATGGTGGATGGGAGGTGCAGGTCCACAGCAGATGGTCCACAGCGGATGGGCGGATGAGGGGTGGAAAAGTATGGTGGCGCGGAGGAAAAAGGAAGCCGGACCCCAGCCGATAATTAGGTTAGGGGTGGTACTGGTGGGATGGGAAGAGCAGGTCCATAGCAGATGGGCGGATGAGGGGTGAACCTGAGAAAAACCTGGGAGAACATAGAGCACAGAGACTCCAGGGAAGAAGTTTAGTTAGTACGGTGTGATTGGAGACTTGAAGAGTGAGGTCAGAGAGGAGGAGGAGTAACAGAGATGGTTGGAGAGAAGAGAGAGGAGAGAGGAACTCAGTGAGTCTGAATGTTGAGTCTCCAGCAGTGTAGGTCTATATGAATATAAACGTAGTAACCTAAGTTGCCATTAATTGTAAAATTTATGACAAAGAAAAGTTTTAAGTCTAGTCTTAAATAGTGAGAGGGTGTCTGCCCCCCGAACTGAGGTAGGGAGGTGGTTCCACAATAGAGGGGCTTGATAGCAAAAGGCTCTAGCCCCCGTCCTACTTTTATAAATTCTAGGAACCACCAGTAGGCCAGTATGCTGAGAGCGTAATGCTCTAGATGGATTATAAGGAACTAAAAGTTCCTTCAGGTAGGTCGGTGCCTGGCCACGAAGGGCTTTGTAAGTGAGGAGGAGTATTTTAAAATCTATCCTAGCTTTCACAGGAAGCCAGTGCAGAGAAGCCAGCACAGGAGAAATATGGTCCCTGGTACTGGTCCTGGTCAGAACACGGGCGGCAGCATTCTGAATTAGTTGAAGACTCTTCAGCGACTTTTTGGGGCAGCCTGAAAAAAGTGCGTTACAGTAATCTAGTCTGGAAGTGATGAAAGCGTGGATTAATTTCTCTGCATCACTCCGTTTTAAAATATGCCTGATTTTAGCAATGTTTCGGAGATGGAAAAAGGCCGTTCTAGAAACCTGCTTAATGTGTGTGTTAAATGAGAGATCCTGATCAAAGATGACACCTAGGTTCCTCGCAGTGGTTTTGGCCTCAAACGTGATGCCATCCAAGGTAATTACATCACTGGGCACTACATCCCTAACAGTTTTTGGGCCGAGCACAACAACCTCAGTTTTATCAGAATTGAGATGCAAAAAGTTATTCGTCATCCAATCTTTAATCCCTTTGATACACGCCTGTAATTTGCATAACTGGCTGACTTCGTCAGGTTTAATCGAGAGATATAATTGCGTATCATCGGCATAACAATGGAAGTTGATGGAGTGTTTCCTTATCAAATTACCCAGAGGAAGCATGTACAAGATAAACAGTATTGGACCAAGAACCGAGCCTTGAGGAACTCCATAACTAACTGTAGTTGACTGAGAGGAGTTGTTATTAACGTGAACAAACTGGGAACGGTCAGTTAAATAGCTCTGAATTCACAGAGGTCCCTTGGAATGTAGCTCCACAGTCAAAAACCACCCTAAACTTTTTCTTCTGTGGGTGATACACCCCGTGATGCGGTATATACCACACCTTACCATCCGAGCGGCACAGATCTTCAGCTAGCACTCTCTCAGCATAGCCCTTGGAAACAATATCACTCATAAAGTTGGTATAATCAGTGTGAAATGACTTGTCTCTTTCAAACCTCTTTTTAAAATTCAGAGTACGTTGCTCTGCAACCTTCTTATTGTTAGGCAATTTGATATTATTTTGTCTCAAAGGTAAGCCTATGCTATAATGACCATTAACTGGCTTGGCTGACTTAGTGACTGACTCCATGAACTGCTGATCCTCTCTTGATAAACCAATCTGTTCATCCTGATTGCATTCAGCGAAATCTATCTTAGTTTGTTGTTCCCACAGTTCATCAAGTCGAGCAACGGATATCCGATTGACCGTGACATCTTGCGTTGCAGGACTAGAGTCAATACTGCATCATTCTTTAAGGGGACCATTCATAGTCCAACCCAGCATAGTTTTAATAGCATAAGGACCATCATCGAAACTTCGAATCACTTCCCATGGCTCCCAAAGCTTTGGGAACATTGGTGCCAATCAGAAGGTCTACTCCAAAGTCAATCCCTAATATCTTTATACCAGCAAGGTGTGGCCATTTTTAAATATCTTCCTGTGTATGTATATTTTCCCTGTCTGAGTAAAGATATCAGGCAGCTCACAGAAACAGTCTGTGTCCAAACCGGCCACCTCCAAACCTGACACAATGTAGCTGTTAACAACTCTCTCCTGACCCATTGTCTGCATGAGAATGCTCGTTCTTCTCCCAGTGAGATTAAGCCTGTTCATGAGCCCCTCCGTACAAAACTACTGCTGAGCTTCCAGGATCCAGAAAAGCATAAGTAACCAATGTTTCATGACTCTTTTTGGACTTCACTCAAACTGGCAATATAGAGAGGGAACAATCTTGCTCACCAGCCCCAGTAAGACCCCAGGAATTGAACAGAGATTAAAGCATTCTCACTTGCTACATCTGTGCCTCTTTTCGCTTGCGTGGAACCAACTTCCTTTGCCTTGGAGTGGACATATAACATGGTGGGATGCTTTAAATTGCACACCTTACATGTAAGACGTCTACGACAATCTTTGCTCCTGTGCCCAATGCACAAACAGCCAAAACAAACACCATGTTCTTTAAAGAAAGACATTTTTTCACCATGTGTCTTCTTTTCCAATGCAAGACACAGATCCAGCATATGTCCAGCTCCACAAAACAAGCTAACTTTAGCAGGTGAGTTCTTTTCTCTGGTCATTCCAGATTGAATTTTCTTGTCCACTGTTTCAACCGCGGTGGCAAAGGTACTTCCCTTTATCTTGGAGAAACTCAGATTTAGATTGCTTCAAATCTCCTTTTACAAATGCAGGAGGATCCTGCAGAGCCCCAAACAGTGGGTCATTTAGAATCTTCACCTGCCTTTCAATAAACTCAACAATATCGCAGAAAGTAGCTCTACGATTAAACCTGTCCTGCAAATCACAGGCAACATCTCTCCACTTATCTCTTAGCTTATAAGGCAATTTCTTAACGACTGTTTGCATTTTTGCAGGGACGTCCAAATCATGACTAGCTCTGATCGCATTGCAACACCCTCGCAACAAGAAGCTGTATGCCTGCAGGGCTTTTGCATCCTCAGGCTTTATCACCGGCCATGAGAGAACTATCTCCAGATAAGCTGTCGCGATTTTTAACAAATTACCAAAGTGTTCTTGAAGCAAAGCCTTAGCTTTAGCATAGCCCGATTCAAGCGGCATATACTGGCAGCTTCAACTTCTTAACAGCCTGGGCTTCACGTGTTCCTCTCTTCTTGGGGGCGTTGGGCCTATAGCTGAAGGTACTTGGAACTGCATCAGGCTTTGGGATACGCCTCCGCTTGACATTCAACAGCTCATCCTGAAATAATGACTGCAAATTCAATATGTACTTCACAACTGTTGCACTTTATGTAAACACAATAATAATACATCAGAGTTTTATGAATCAACCCAAACATGCAGGTTGAGCCTCTGGATAATATCTATTATATTTGGCACTATTTCCTGGTAATGAACTCTACTTTCCGTGGAAGAAAGATGGACTTTCAAATAAATACGCCGTAAAAGTTAAACTACAGTTGTTATTGATTCCACACAGTCCAGCAGTAATAAATAACGGTTAGCTCAATGCTAACATAATATGGAAAATCCTATTGACGTGCTAGCGCGTTAGCATCTTTAGCGCGATTAACTTTTCCATACATACAGTAAACCAAATCAAGGAGATAATCTGAGGTAATTGTTGTAAATTACTAACAAGCCCCAGGGGAAACGAACCCCATCCATTTCTCTGTCTGTTAGGTTTGATATTGTTTACTTTTCACGAGTGCCATAATCGCATGCTAATCTGGTCATAAAAACATTGATCCAATACCTCCAGTAGCTCCAGACATTAATTAATTATCCACTAAACCTTGGGGATTCAGAATAAATACTACGGGTTAACAAAAAACGATCTTACCTTCATATCTCTATGAAAATCCTCCGAGGTAAAGCGCTCACGATGGATCCTCGGATCCTGGGTCATTTTGACCCGGTTTATCCTTTCTCTCCATCTCCTTCCTAACTCCCCAGAAGGTATTCTAAAGAAGGACACGTCCTTGTCTCCATGTCTTTTATCTGTTCTGTTGAGACAACCATCCACCGCGCAGGTAACCATGATATTTTTGATGTAAATCGCGTGTAGAGTTGTATTGTTTCTTATGGCTGCTAAGATAGTTTGGGCACCAGTGACGTATGACACCCACGTGACCACTGAATGCGGAAGCTGCTGCTGCGCAGATTTAAAGCTTTTTTGACCAAACGGATGACGCTACACACATAAAATTTGTTTTTTCTTCTATTTTTCATAATGATGAATAACATATATATCACTTGAAATTAACTTTACTGTCCCTTTAACCTCAAAATGACACACCCAGTGCCACTCCTCCCACCACCAGCCAATACCCACACATACACCATCAGACACATACACATCAGTCCAACCCTCATGTATGGCTCCTACATTGGCTATTCATTCATTTATCTTCTGAACTGCTTTATCCGCCTTAGTGGGTCACAGGAAGGTGGTGCCTATCCCAGCTCTTAGGGCGTGAGGCTGGGCAAACTCCGGGCACGACTCGCTGCTGAGCCACACACAGAGACAGACAACCACGCACGCTCACACTCACACACTTCGGGCAATATTTGAACGGCCACTTAACCTGAAGCGCATGTTTTTGGAGGTGGTAGGAACCCAGAGAGAACCCACGGGGAGAAAGTTCAAACTCCGCTCAATGCGGGATTCGAACCCGGATGCATCTTGCTGTATGGCGACTGAGCTACCCACAGTCGCCATACAGCAACACCTCTGCCGCCCTTTATTGGATATTTTTCATAAGAATTAGATCTCACTGATGTGGGTGGAATTCAGTGTCAATATCCAAATGACACCAGCAACTTTCATAACCCTCTGGAATTTAAACAAAGGGGTACAGCCAACATCGATTAAATTTATTTGTTGTATATTTAAATACATTTTTGTAGTCTTTCTTAATTTTAAACTGTATGCATCATTCAATATTTTAAAGAACACCTACTGTACAGTATATATGTTTGTGTCTGTCAGCAGAGTCAGTATGTGTCTCAAAGTGTTACAAAATGCCATTTAAAAATTCGAGATGTGTACCGATATGAAATAGATTGTGATAAAACGTGACATGGAAATTCAGAAACTTAAGATAACATTTAGAGATAGGTTTTCAATGTAATTACTTTATTAAAATTACATTTTACCAATATAAAATACAATTAATTTGCAATGGGGAGTACAGTTTCAGATATAAAGATTGCTCTGAATGTTGTTGGGCCTGGCAAATTTGCAGAGGAGGTCTGTGCTTGGAGAGGGGTCCAACTGTGGAGAGAGAATGGGAAAGTAGGAGAACAGGGAAACACTTGAGATATATTTCAGTGGTTATTTAATAAATGTCTCTTCTCATTTCCTTTAGCACTTCCTGGGTGTTGACCTGGGTACATTAGTTCATTATTTCAGGCGTGCCATGATCTCATAAACCTATACGATCAGCCTATGCTGTCATCCTCTTTCCAACCAATCGGATCTTCAAAAGCATCAGCAGATATAAAACAGAAAGCTTACCAGCACAGACTTTCCGAGCCTGGAAAGTGCAGGCCTGTAGGTCTCTATGGTGACAGAGTCTAGGCCAGTGACATCACTGTAACATTGGTAAACAACGGCGCCGATGCGATGGACTTCACAGTGGTTCATTACTGATAACACAGATGGGAAGAATGAAGGGGATCAGACAGAATGAAGACACAAGTGAAGACGGTTGGGTAACAGGTACCCTGACAGTCTGTGGTCTGTCTTTGGATTCTCAGCACATTCAAACACACTGGCACTAAAACAACCAAATCATGATGCGAGACGGTGTTCTCAGTGAGTGGGGAGTGGATTAATGGAGCTGCATTTCACTCAGCTGGCAGACGCTCCTGTACAAACTTTTTTTTTTCCTACCTAAATGTATCAGAAGCAATTTGACGTTCAGTGTGTCGTTCAAGGACACAACAGGATAAGAAGAGAATCTATCCTGGCTGAAGTCTGGTTCATATAATTTGGGACCGTTAATTTCACTCTTATTTACATCCAAGTAAAATCATTTCTATTTGTCTCATTACAGTACTGAAAGAGAAACTGGTGCTTTCCAGTCACAGTGCTGGGGTTCAGTAATTAAAGAGATGGCAGCAATCACAGTGAAATCTGATGTCTTTGCCAGATATGGCCTGCTTAAATACTCGAGAGCCTCGTCTCAAGGGGCTTCATGCAGTCATCTCCATTAACAACTCTACCTGCATCAGAAACAAAGAGGAGGAAACTAACTCATGCAGCCTTTACTACATCTGGAGCTTTGGTCAGGAAAAATGCAAAGAATGAACGAGGTCCTCTGGTTCAAAGCTAACCTAGAATTCCAGCTATTTATTTATTGTTTAGTGGTTTCATCTGTGAAGTGCATCATAAAGTCTGATTAACCTGAGTAACTGCAGTGGCAGATCTCGCATTCAGTCAGTCAAAGCAGTGGTACCCAACTTTTTTTGCGCAACGGACCGGTTTAATGTCAGACGATATTTTCACTGACCCGCCTTTAAGATGTGTTGTGTAAATATGAAAAATGAAATGCTATGACTGGCATAAAAAATAGTATTTTCTGAATACAATAATTAACGTGGATCCACTGTCAACTTTAATTTCTTTAATCCAGAACTTCAGCAGAATCGTTGTCTCAAACACACTTTTAAGGCTGCAGTCAATTGCGATCTCCAGCAGTTGATCTTTTTCTTGCACAGACACGCTTGATTCCCCTGGTTTGTGGGCAAATGGGTCACTGATCCATTCACTGCCAATTTGTGGGTGTTTTCTGGTTGGGAAGCAGCGTTCAAATTTGTTTTCAAAGCAAAGACAGGTGATCGTGCACCTGTCTTTGCTTGAAGGCTCAGTCATGTTTAAAACATTTCAAATATTCACTACCTCTGTTCACGTGCCGTCCTCACAACAGCAGTTTGGCTTTAAATGCAGCTACTTTACCTGCCAACTTAAAGACAGTTGTCATCTCCCCCAGAAGTGTCAGATTTAGTTCATTAAGCAGGCTGAGAGGAACTGTGGTATTGTATGAGGAAGTCTGGAGTGGCAGAGAAGTATGTTAGAGCGATGCAGGACATATATGAGGACTGTAAGACAGTGGTGAGGTGTGCTGTAGGTGTGACAGAGGAGTTCAAGGTGGAGGTGGGACTGCATCAGGGATCAGCTCTGAGCCCCTTCTTGTTCGCTATGGTGATGGACAGGCTGACAGACGAGGTTAGACAGGAATCACCATGGACTATGATGTTTGCAGATGACATTGTGATCTGTAGTGAGAGCAGGGAACAGGTGGAGGAGAAGCTAGAGAAGTGGAGGTTTGTCCTGGAAAGGAGAGGAATGAAGGTTAGCCGCAGTAAGACAGAGTAGATGTGTGTGAATGAGAGGGACCCAAGTGGAAGAGTGAGGTTACAGGGAGAAGAGATCAAGAAGGTGGAGGATTTTAAGTAGTTAGGGTCAACAGTCCAGAGCAATGGAGAGTGTGGAAAAGAGGTGAAGAAGCGTGTACAGGCAGGATGGAACGGGTGGAGGAAAGTGTCAGGTGTGATGTGTGATAGAAGAGTATCAGCTAAAATGAAAGGAAAGGTGTACAAAACTGTGGTGAGACCAGCGATGTTGTTTGGTCTAGAGACAGTGTCACTGAAGAAAAGACAGGAGAAAGAGCTGGAGGTAGCAGAGATGAAGATGCTGAGGTTCTCTTTGGGAGTGACCAGGAAGGATAGGATCAGGAATGAATACATCAGAGGGACAGCACATGTTAGAGGTTTTGGAGATAAAGTCAGAGAGGCCAGACTGAGATGGTTTGGACATGTCCAGAGGAGAGATAGTGAATATATTGGTAGAAGGATGCTGAGTTTTGAACTGCCAGGCAGGAAGCCTAGAGGAAGACCAAAGAGGAGGTTTATGGATGTAGTGAAAGATGACATGAAGAGAGTTGGTGTGAGAGAAGAGGATTCAAAGGACAGGGCTAGATGGAGGAAATTGATTAGCTGTGGCGACCCCTGAAGGGAAAAGCCGAAAGGAAAAGAAGAAGAAGAAGAATATGTCACACAAGTAAGCCAGTTTTGTGACAATCCTTGTCACTGAATGTGGAGGCACAGTGAATTTTTTTCTGACAGAAATGTGTGCAGCGGCTCTAATAATACAGTCTGGCCAACAATCCATCTCCTCACAAAGCTGTTTGAACAGGTGCGAGTTAAAGGCACGGGCTTTGATGTGCTTATCCACTATACTTTTAAGTTCCGATGGCATTTGTCTGCTAGTCAGACAGTCATTTGGGTGCAACTTCCTTAATCCAAGCAGTCAAACCAGACAGCTGTCCCGTCATGGCAGATCTGTCTGTGCATATGCCAACACAAAATTACAGTTTTTCAGTTTTCTTGTTGTATTGTCACCCAGGGACTTGAACAATTTTGCGGCCGTGGTTCAAATGATAGAGTACATTGTCCTGATAAGCATGTCGCACATAAACAGAAAATGTTGCTTTATTGTCAATATCTGTCAACTTGTCAACCTGGAGTGTGTACCAAGGTGATGTATCAGTTTTCTCCGACAACTGTGTCTCAATGTCCTCTGCTTTTTCCCATATGTGCCGAGTAACGGACCTGTCAAAAAGAGGCATCTTTGCTATCTTTATTACCACAGCGTCTCCCAGAATTTCACACAAATGTCTTTAGGAGCAGGAAGAATCAATTCTTCAGCAATTAGTGAATGGCCCTGCAACCTTATCAACACAATTAACCACCAAGAATCAGATAATAAATAAAACAGATATAATGTAAGTTATGCATTTTTTCTATGCAGCCCAGTACCAACTGACCCACAGTCCAGTACAGGTCTGTGGCCTGCGGGGTTAGGGACTACCGAGTTGATGGACCTCTGAGTTGCTCCAGAGTCGTACCTGCAGCTGGAAGTCCAGTAACTATGTTGGGCTGCTCCAGTGAGCGGCAGACTGGCTGACCCCTGTAGTCTCTGCTGTGGAGGGATCGCAGGAAGGGGGCGGAACTAGAGCACAGAGAGTCAGCTGTCTTGTACTCAGCCACAGAGCTGTCTGACAACACAGTAATGTTGAGCTCTTTTTGCAGCAAACAGTCAAAAACCTACAAGAGGCAAAGAAACACAGTCAAGCCAAAACATCAAAGCACCTTGAAAAATATCTACACCTTTATTTTGGCCTGCCGTCCTCGTGTTATTGTGCAATGAGCTGTTAACATGTCTATTTTAATGATAACATGATCACTTCATGCAAATCTGTCATTTCGGATTATATTCGGATTATTCTCAACTAGTATTAAGTGATCTAATGTTAGCCACAGAAATATTCCCACCACCTGCATGATATTTTGATGCTTTTAGATTATTTTAATACACAGGTAGTCCTCAACATGCAAACACTCGATTTACGAACATTTTTTAGATACAAACAACCGTGCCGCCATATCTGACTACTGTAATTTCTGCTATATCCTTCACCTAGCAGTACTGCTGCGTAGACGCATCGCTCGTCTTCCCCATCTTGTTCTTGTACGTGTCTCTGTGAGCATCTCAGTCCCACAGGTGTCATATCCCCTTGGATACTTTACCGTTTATCATGGCTGATAGAGAAAAGGCTAATGATAAGATTGGTAGTGGTGAAGAAGCGAGATGATGTCTTCGTTGACAAATCTACCTCTCACCATCAATAACTCCTCATTCCTCCTCTTCCTTCTAAAGGTAAGCTACATTAGGGTACCATGGTAAAGGAATACCTCACTCTTTGTCATTGTTAAGGTTATAAAATAAATGGAGTAACTATTATTATTTTGTAATAGTAAAAAAGCTATTTTATTTTAAATGTACTAACCTGTACATTCAGGAGCAAAACTTTCTTATACTAATCTGAATTCAAATAATCGTGACTGAATCATGACACTCAGTGGTAGATAATGGAACTATACGTACATATTTAATATTACATATTTTTAGTCGTAGTTATTGTACAGTAACATATTATGTGCTTTTACTTTTACTGTAAAGTATTCCTGGTGATTTTATGATTACAATAATTGTAGTGGACAGTTGGTTGTAAAGACGAGAAAATGGCGTAAACATGATTTTTATTTTTCCATGTATATTTTTTTCTTCTAGAAGTGACCTATAATCGAGAAAAGTGACCTATAATCGGCTTACATTGAAGCAATGTAAGCCGAAGTAGACCTGTATTTTACTTTATTTATGTTGTTTTTATATCCTGTAACTGTTTCTCGCAAGTTTCAGGGAATACAGCAGTACTTTCTTATTTCGAGTAGTGACAAAATTTAAATGGGGCGGGAGTGGCTCAGTGGTATAGCGCGCGGTAGAGCAGGTCGTCCAATGATCTAAGATCGGCGGTTCGATTTCCGCTCCCGCCCAAAACACCCGGAGGTGAGCTGACAGTGGGATGTGTCAGCTCACCTCCGGAGCACTGCCGAGGCGCCCTTGAGCAAGGCGCCGTCCCCCTTACCAAGTTGCTCATTTGGGGCGCACCAAGCAGGAGCTGCCTGCCACTCTACCTCCTCTGCATGAGTATAGGCCCCCTGTGTGTGTGTGTGTTCAGGGCCTGTACACACTAACATGCATGTGATTTGATTTGGACTAACTAGAGTGTGCCACGAACTTCCCTTCGGGGATTACTCGAGTATATAAAATTAAATTTAAAAAAAAGACTTCAAATGGTGAATACAGATTGAAATTTAATAAGGACTTACAAACAATTCAAATTAGATACAACCTCTCAGAACCAACTGTGATCGTAGGTTGAGGACTATAGTATTGTATTATATTATCCCCACCTATATATCTGAATAAGCTCACTTGAAAACCTTACGCTGTCGTGCTTCCCGCGTCTACCTGGATGTTCGGGCCGCTAGCAGAGACATGGACATTTGTCCATGTCTCGCACTTACGGAGCCGTTTTGGCTTTGTCAAACATAGTGGCTTATATTCTTTGATTGTAACGGACCTCACGTTATCGTGGAGGTAACCCCGATGCTTTATTCACCAGGACCGAAGTCACGTGATTCCTTGTTCAATAGTGTTATCAACACTTTATTAAATTGTATATTACTGTTATCAATACATTAAATAAATATTTTAAAATTTATTTAAATGTGCTTCATGCTAGTGGATGTTGTCAATATACCAGTAGTAAATTTGGACAGGAAACAACCGATCCTGTCCATAATCCATCCACAAACAGCTCTGAAACTCATCAATTAACTTAGGTTGTTACTTCTTTGTTCAACCCTAAAGCTGCATGTAGCCTGACTGTTTCCCTATTGTCTAAATTCCAGGCATCAGCTGTGAGCAACAAGTTCATAGCTGTAAAACTATTTCCCTTACACCATTTTCTGCACTATAACTTTTATCCCCACCTATATATTTGAATAAGCTCACTTGAAAAGTCTCACACTGCCACCCTGTCACCAACTCCACCCACTACCTGTCAATCAAGCACCCAACCAATCACAGCGCCCAACAAATCATGGCGCATCTGCCAGAAAAAAAAACAAAAGAACAATATGGCGTAAGGCATCTACTATGTTATGAGAATAACTATACATGGACTTTCCAATTAACATAATTTCAGAGTGTCATAACTGTTCCAACAATTTTCATGTTTTTGAACAGAGTCCAAACAGCAGGAACAACACAGAAAATGGCAAATTCTGAGTGAAACTAGCTGGCTAGCACGAATAGTCTGTCCAGCTATGGTTTCCGTTTGGAATGGGACAATTGATGTAGTATTCAAAATGCTCCGCGGGCATCTGACAAAACTATCTTTACATAACTACATAGAGTTCTGTTCATGTAGTCAGCTAACAGAACTATCACTTCTCTAAAATTTCTTTTCCACTTGCTTTTGACAGGTGCCTTTTTGTTTAACGTGAGTTCCTTTCCCAATCTCGCGATTATTTAGCTTTCTTTCTCTAGTTAGCCTGCTAACATTCATCTACGGCTTCGCAATGCCTGCCCAACGCAACCAATGTTTTGCCAACACAAAGTCGTTATGTCACCACATTGATTTTGTACTACGTTGGGTGCGCTTGGTTTATAATACCATGAAGTCCGATATTATTGTTTAATCGTGGAATTTCCACAGGTTCCCGCAAGTTGTATTATGATACAATAATACAATTTTGTACTATAATATACAGTAATACCAAAGGGTTTTCAGATGATATATGTCGGTCACAGAACATCCCTGTTAATGTTTGTGTGTGGATGCTCTCCCTTTTCTCTACATCAAATTAAATAGCATTGTTATCCTTCTGGTATTGTGCTTTAAAGGTACCTTTTCTGTCCACTGAAAAAGTTGGTCCTCTGAAATGTGGCAAGCCACCTGGCATATTAGAACCTGTAGGGAAAAGAATACAGGAGAGTAACATCATTCATCCAACATCATTAAATTGAACTATTTCCTGGTTCTTCACCAGTCGAAGAAAAGAGACAGCCACTGGTGAAAAAAGTTCAAATAAAATCTTGCCTGGAATTCAACCCAAGAAATGTGGATGACTCCAAAGTCAATTGCAAAAAAGGTCTTCGGTCTTCTGAGCTTCCTGGCCACAAACTAAAGACTATGTTTCATAATAAATGCACCATCTTCACCTTGAAGCATGGTGGCAGCAGCATCATGCTTCTCAGTGATGCTTCTCAGCAATTGGCCCTGGAAGGCTTGTAATAGTGTAAAGGTACATAAATGTGAAAAAAGATAACTAAATCCTAGAGGATAAACAGCCAGCAAGAGATTTAAAACTTGGAAGATTTATTTTCCAGCAAGACAACATCTCCAAACATAGAAATAAATGAACACAAATGATTCAGTAACAGCAGGGTGAGTGTTCTGGAGTGGAGATCCAGTGGAGATTTTGTGGCTGGACATGACGGAGGCTGACAGAGCTTGAGCTCTTTTTGCTCACAAATTACAGTCTCTACATGTGCCAGCCTTACAGAGACACGTCCACCCAGATTCAGTCCTGTGATCACAGCCAAAGATGCTTCTTTTAAATAATGTCCTAATTTATGCAGTCATTTACATTACCTCATATAATCCTCATTAACGGAATTCAGTTTGCAATAATCTGTTGTAACGAAGACATGAAAGAAGCTTCACTTTTTGTAGATTCTCATCAATAAATCCAAAATATTTTGATGATTACTTCATGGATAAAGGCAGCAAAAGTGTGAAACATCCAAGGGAGAGAGATACTTTTTATGGGTAAATTATACTGAATTGAACAGCTCATCAAACTACAAATTCATTGTAGAGCTCTCCATCAACATATGTAAATGTATTTTTTAATGTGTTTGTCTCATCTTCTTATTGCCACCATCAGAGGCTGTGACACAAGGAGTAATGGGTCAGTTCACCACTAGATATACCCACCTAGGGCCCTTCCATCCGAGGATGCAGGATTGCTGGTGACCCGTCAGGTTTTTAAAAGTAGAACAGGAGGCAGAAGCTTCAGCTATCTGGTCCCTTTACTCCGGAACAATCTCCCAGCCTCGGTCCGGGGGGCAGACACCCTTAGCTTATTTAAGAGAAGACTAAAAACCCTCCTCTTTGATAGAGCCTACAATTAGAAATAACACACACCCCACTAGATATGCTGCTATAGGCTTAGGCTGCTGAGGGTATTTTTCTCTGGCTCTCCCGTTAAAGGGAAATACTCTGGAGCTCCTGTCACTCCCTCCCTCTCATGGACATCAAACTCAAACTGGCCTATCTGCAAATGTCTCACTCTTTCTCTCTCCCTCTGATTCTTTTACTTCTCTATCCCCAGTGTATTTCTCTTTCCCAACCAACAGGTCAAGGTGGATGACTGTCCTCAAGAGCCTGGGTCCTGCCCAGAGTTTCTTCCTGGGAGTTTTTCCCCGCCACCGTCGCTTATGCTTGCTCTGGAGGGCATTGTTGGCTTTCTATCTGTAAAGCGCTTTGCAATGTCTTCAGATGTGATTAAGCACTATATAAATAAAAGTTGATAAAGTTGACTGATATCACTAAATTTCACACACTGAATCTTTAATTTACGTTGCTTAAAAGGATCGTGTGAGCGTATACACGTGGTTACTCACTGATGGGTTGTCCTTCTGTCTGTATAGAACACAGGCTGACTCATCACTGGTTTGCCCACTTGGAGCTCTGCTCCTCTCGTTCCACACCGATGCATGTCCCACTGCATCCCAGTTTTCACAGCTGAGAACGTACACTGAGAGGACCCCTGTGGAGACAAAACCAGTACTGAGTAACAGCTCACATGTGGCAGGAGCTCCTATTTTTATGCTTCATTTAAATATGTTCAGTAATTGAACAGGTGTAACTACATCCATCCATTTTCTTTCGCTACATATCTGCAGGCCACTTTGTCCACTTTGGACAAGACTACAGTTGCAAGCTGATGGCAGCCACTTACTGGAAGCGTTGAGTCCAACAGCAACAATGAAGTCTGAACACTGCAACTTGTTCCCAGAGTTCAGTGTCTCAGAAACTTCAGGGTTCCAGTGCAAACGAACCTCCCTGATGGACAGTGGCAAGGGTTAGAGGATAATGAACAGATGAAAACAGGTACAAGCACACATTTGAGGTTTGTGTTGTACTGAAGATGCAAACAGGACCTTATTTGAACTGGATCTTTTTGTCTGACCTTAATTAATGACACAATTTTGTCTGCTCAATTTAATAATAGTTACTTCATACGGCCCAAAAGACAGAACATCCTCCACTGAATTACCACTTACAGTACATTAAAATGAGTATGTATTTAGGATAATGTCTAACACATTGCAATTAATTTCATCTCATTCTATACTTCTGCTCCAATGTAGTTCGATATTACCACCAGTTGCAACAAAAAGGCTACGGCTTTTAATTTTCTGGAATCTCATGAAATCCGACTACAAGACTATCACAAATTTTGATAAATTGGAATCAAGAACATTATAGGACATGTTTTACACACACACACACACACACACACACACACACACACACACACACACACACACACACACACACACACACACACACACACAGACTTAGGCAAGTGTGAAAAAATATACCTAAGAATGCTTTCAAAAAACACTTGATTGAAAGATTTGAAGTGAGAAAACAAAAGAAAATGTGTGTCAAATTCATATTTGGTGCGATCCCACGCCCTGCGACCTTCTACTGCACCAACAAGGTCTGTCCTAGGCAAGAGTTCAAAGCAGACACGTGTTTTAAGATGTGCCCTTCAAGCTCTGTTGGTGACAGAGGTAGCAGATCCAAATTTTATATTTGGCAGTTTTTTGACCCAAGAATGGGAAAGTGACACAATAATCAGTGTCTGCAGGCTAGAGTGATCATGGTGGAGCATCCTTGGAGATTTAGGGCTGCATTTCTTCAAAATGAGTCGGGGATTTGATAAAGCCTAATGGTGTCCGTAATCCCGAGTGATACAGCAGATAATTATCCATCATGCAACACCATCAGGGAAGCATTTATCTTACTCCGCAGCTGACCCCAAACATACTGCCAATAATATTGATAACTATTGCCAAAGTAAAGAAAAAGAGATCACATGGCCCTGGTCTCAGCATCATGGAGACTGTTTGGGACAGCTTGTAGACAGATGGATTTAAGATCCACAGCTATTTTTCCAAGTTCGCCAAATATTGACGTCGGTTTTTCCTCTGTTCACTCAATTTGTATTTTTAAATCAGTTGAAATAAGCAGTTTCATTTAGTATTTTCTAAAGTATTCTTATTATGCAGCGTTTGGCTGTACAGTACTGTGTACTGTACAGTCAAACGTCTGTACAGTACACAGTACAGTACAGTATATAGTGTGTTCCATATTATCACTGATCAGTCAGAGGGAAATTGTCATATACAATTTCAAGTGTGTAAAATAATTTCGTCAGGATAGTTGGCTTATTTTGTCTAATCTTTTCACGCATTCTGACACATCACATCACTTCATGCTAGCTGACGCTATTTACCGTTTCTCCTCTAGTTCCCTGCGTATTTGCTCATCTTCTTCGTTTTCATCTAAGTCGTCATCACCTTCCTCCACCGCCCGGGAATACACTGACAGAACTTCACCGAAAAACGTCGCCATTACCGATAGATTTGAAGAGTAAAACGAAAGTTAAATTCGTGATTTAGCCCTGAAGTGACTGACGTCACGTCCGTCAAAACTAGCCCTTCAAAATAAAACTCACTCTTTTCCTCATTTCTATGTCAGGGATGTACAGTACCTGCCTTCCCCGATGGAACGGCCTCTGTCTCTCTTATCCTCTCTCTCTCTCTCTGTGGGTGTGTGCGCGCGCGCGCGTGTGTGTATGTGTGTGTGTGTGTGTGTGTGTACGTGTGTATGTGTGTGTGTGTACGTGTGTATGTGTGTGCATGCGTAATTGGGGGCGTGTCTGTCTTTTTTAAATTATGTTTGTTTTTAATACCATAAAGCACTTTGCGTTGTCTGTTCTTGCATGAGTGTTGCAAAGTGTTATATAAAAATAGTTGATTTGATTTGATGTAGCCGCAAGAGGGCACAAGCCAGTGTCTTGTTGTGCCGGTCCCAAGCCCGGATAAATACAGAGGGTTGTGTCAGGAAGGACATCCGATCAAATCTATGACTTCCATACCGGATTGGTCAAGGCCGGGGTTAACAACGACTGCCATCGGTGCTGTTCACCTACAGGGTGCCAGTGGAAATTGGACTGCTGTTGGTCGAAGAAGGTGAGGAGCAAATGTGTTTGTAGGAAGAGAGAGAATAGGAACACCAAGAGTATAGGACTGAGAAGGTAGACATACTGTGTGTCCAGGAGACTAGGTGGAAAGGTAACAAGGTTAAAAGTTTAGGAGAAGGGTTCAAGCTGTTCTATCATGGTGTTGATAGGAAGAGAAATGGAGTAGGAGTTATCTTGAAGGAGGAGTTTGTTAGGAAAGTCCTGGAGGTAAAAATAGTGTCAGATAGAGTGATGAGTCTGAAGCTAGAAATCAAAGTCGTGATGTTCAATGTTGTTAGTGGGTATGCTCCACAGGTAGGATGTGAGCAGAAGGAGAAGGAGAAATTCTGGTTGGACTTTGATGAAGTGATGCAGGGCATACCTAGAAGTGAGAGAGTTGTCATTGGTGCAGACTTCAATGGACATGTTGGTACAGGAAAGAGAGGTGATGAGGAAGTGATGGGCAGGTTTGGTATCCAGGAGTGGAATGCAGAAGGACAGATGTTGGTTGACTTTGCAAAAAGGATGGATATGGCTATAGTGAATACTTTCTTCCAGAAGAGGCAGGAACATAGGGTGACGTATAAGAGTTGAAGTAAGAGCACACAGGTAAACTACATCTTGTGTAGACGGTGTAATCTGAAGGAGATCAGTGACTGAAACGTAGTGGTGGTCGAGAATGTAGCCAAACAGCATAGTATGGTGGTGTGTTGGATGACTCTGGTGGTGAGGAAGATGAAGAGTGCAAAGGCAGAGCAGAGGATGAAATGGTGGAAGCTGAAAAAGGAAAAGTGTTTCAAGAATTTTAGGAAGGACTTAAGACAGGGTCTGGGTGGCCAGGAGGTGCTTCCAGATGACTGTACAACTACAGCTAATGTGATCGGGGAGACAGGTAGGAGAGTAGTCTCCTTTCCTTCATCTGGAAGGAAAGTAGATAAGGAGACTTGGTGGTGGAATGAGGAGGTACAGCAGTGTATACAGAGAAAGAGGTTAGCTAAGAATAAGAGGAACACTGTGAGGATTGGAGAGAGTACACAAGAGTACAGGGAGATGAAGCATTAGGTGAAAATAGAGGTAGCAAAGGCCAAACAAGGGACTTATGATGACTTGTATGCTAGGTTAGACTGTAAGGAGGGAGAGACTGAGAGACAGAGATGGTAAGGACGTGCATCAGGTTAGGGTGATTAAGAATAGGGATGGAAGTGTATCGACAGGTGCCAGTAGTGCAATGGGAAGATGGAAAGAGTACTTTGAAGAGTTGATGAACGTGGAAAATGAGAGAGAACAAAGACTAGAAGAGGTGGCTGTTGTGGACCAGGATGTAGCAAAGATTAGTCAGGATGAAGTGAGGAGGGCATTGAAGAGGATGAAGAATGGAAAGGCACTCGGTCCTGATGATATACTGTACCTGTGGAGGTATGGAAGTGTCTAGGAGAGGTGGCAGTAGAGTTTCTGACTGGATCATTCAACAGTCAGAAAATGCCTGAGAAATGGAGGAGAAGTGTGCTGGCGCCCATTTTTAAGAACAAGGGAGATGTGCAGAGCTGTGGCAACTACAGAGGAATGAAGCTGTTGAGCCATACAATGAAGCTATGGGAAAGAGTAGTGGAAGCTAGACTAAGGGCAGAAGTGAGAATTTGTGAGCAGCAGTATGGTTTCTTGCCAAAAAAGAGTGCTATAGATTCAGTATTTGCTTTTAGGATGTTGATAGAGAAGCACAGAGAAGGCCAGAGGGAGCTGCATTGTGTTTTTGTAGATCTGGAGAAAGCTTATGACAGGGTGCCCAGAGAGGAACTGTGGTATTGTATGAGGAAGTCTGGAGTGGCAGAGAAGTATGTTAGAGCTGTGCAGGACATGTTTGAGGACTGTAAGACAGCGGTGAGGTGCGCTATAGGCATGACAGAGAAGTTCAAGGCAGAGGTGGGACTGCATCAGGGACCAGCTCTGAGCCCCTTCTGGTTCGCTATGGTGATGGACAGGCTGACAGACGAGGTTAGACAGAAATCCCCATGGACAATCATGTTTGCAGATGACATTGTGATCTGTAGTGAGAGCAGGGAACAGGTGGAGGAGAAGCTAGAGAGGTGGAGGTTTGTCCTGGAAAGGAGAGGAATGAAGGTTAGCTGCAGTAAGACAGAGTATGTGTCTGAATGAGAGGGACCCAAGAAGAAGAGTGAGGTTACAAGGAGAAGAGATCAAGAAGGTGGAGGATTTTAAGTACTTAGGATCAACAGTCCAGAGCAATGGAGAGTGTAGGATAAAGATTAAGAAGCGTGTACAGGCAGGATGGAAAGGGTGGAGAAAAGTGTCAGGCGTGATGTGTAATAGGAGAGTTTCAGCTAAAATGAAAGGAAATGTGTGTAAAACTGTGGTGAGATCAGCGATGTTGTTTGGTCTAGAGACAGTGTCACTGAGGAAAAGACAGGAGACAGAGCTGGAGGTAGCAGAGACGAAGATGCTGAAGTTCTCTTTGGGAGTGACCAGGATGGATAGGATCCGGAATGAGTACATCAGAGGTTTTAGAGGTTTTAGAGATAAAGTCAGAAAGGCCAGACTGAGATGGTTTGGACACGTCCAGAGGAGAGATAATGAATATAGTGGTAGAAGGATGCTGAGTTTTGAACTGCCAGGCAGGAGGCCTAGAGGAAGACCAAAGAGGAGGTTTATGAATGTAGTGAAAGAGGATATTGAAAGTAGTTGGTGTGAGAGATGAGAAGACAGGGTTAGTTGAAGGCAACTGATTTGCTGTGGCGAACTCTGAAGGGAAAAGCAAAAAGAAAAGAAGAAGTTAATTTGATTTGATTGAACTGAGTAGAAAATTGATGTCATTTGGGGCGACAGTGGCTCAGCGGACCAGAAATCGCTCAGATATTGGCAGTTCGATTTCCGCTCCCATCAGACATCCTCAGAGTGTGAGCTGACTGTGGGAGGTGTCAGCTCACCTCCCAGCCACTGCTGAAGTGCCCTTGAGCAAGCCCCCCCCCCCCATCCCGTAAGCTGCTCATTTGGGGCGCACCCTGAAGTCGCGACCCATCACTGCCTCCCCTCTACTGCTTGGACTTGGACTAATTTCTTGCCTACAGGCCCCTAGTGTGTTGTGTTTCAAGGGCCTGTACACAACTTCAAAAAACCAACAAGGCAATCAGAGACTGTAACATCTCAAGACTTCATCTCATTTTTTTGCCTCTGGTTTCCTGAAAATATTGATTTTTGTTTTGTGATTATATCTGAAGCAAAGTCTTTTCAAAGCTTCTTTATTCCATGGGTTCTTGTTATTGAGGTAACGTAGGAGACTTAGCCGATTGTCATAAATTTAAAAAGTTTATTTCTAACAACAAGTCTAATACAGATATCCGGGCTCTACCACAGTCCCTGACTGCCGGTACTACATGGGCCTTACATCAGACGCAGCTGAAGAAGAGCAAATTCTATCTTGACCCGGTCAAATTTAAACAATTCAGATTAAGAATATGCATGAGGGGATGTGGTGTCTTCTGGACCAATCCAATCGTGACAGGTTTTCATCCGCATCTTCTCGACGTAGTTTCCGTCTCCGGTCTCATCCTGTAAACAATCCTGCCTACATCCTGATCACCCCATTAGTGTGAAGACTTCCATAAATGGAACTGTTGCCTTGGGTGTGTGTGTGTGTGTGTGTGTGTGTGTGTGTGTGTGCGTGCGTGCGTGCGTGCGTGCGTGCGTGTGTGCGTGCATGCGTGCGTGTGTGTGATTGTTCAAATGTGTACAGACTTCAAGGGTGAGAAAAGAGGGTGAGAAAAGATTAGATGGGTTCCGTGAGCTCTGTGTGTACTGTGATAGGGTTCAAATGTCTGCAAAGATTAAATGAGAGTGTGATTAAAGTTGTCTACTGTGAACCTAGCAAAAATAGCAAATAGCATTAGCAAATAGTATATTGTATATTGTCTAAATCTCTTCATATCTCATCAGGTTTCCGAGGTGTGTACTTAAGACCTAGACTTAGACTTCCTTTTATTGTCATTGCACAGAGACTCAGAACAGTGAATCTGGCGATGAAATGTCGTTGCTTGGCAACCGGAGTACACAGCATTTGTTCGCATCGCTATTTCTATAGTATTAGGAAACATTAGCAAACATATATATATATATATATATATATATATATATATATATATATATATATATATATATATATATATATATATACATACATACTCGGTGAACTGCCTGGTGAGGCCAGCGAAGGTGCAGCAGATGACGCAGAGAAAAATGAGGACGCCTATGCAGAACTTATTCAACTGTTGGATGATAAAAGCCTGTCCCTGGTGATGAGAGATGCTGCGGATGATGGCAGAAAGGCGTTAAATATTCTGAGGGAACATTATGCTGGTAAGGGGAAACCACGAGTGATCAGTTTGTACACAGAGCTTACGTCTCTTCAGAAAGGCGTTAATGAGACGTCAGAGACTGCTATTACGGCATTGAGAAATGCAGAAGAGACTTTAAGTGATGGCTTGTTGATGGCAATGATTCTGAAGGGCCTGCCGGACTCATTTAAGCCATTTTCAATCCACATAACCCAAAGTGATGAAAAGTTAACTTTCTCAGACTTTAAAACAAAGCTGAGGAGTTATGAGAGCACAGAAAAGTTTAATGCTGCTTCTTCAGAAGACGACAGCGTGATGAAGGTGAGAGGAAGAGACGGCGGGAACATGAAACTGTCCTGTTTTAACTGTGGACAGAAGGGACATAAGGCTGTGGAGTGCACCTCTGCCATGACCGAGCACAGAGAACAGAGACAGTGGTGTAGTTTTTGCAATAGTTCCACACACAAGGATGCGAACTGCAGACGGAGAAAGCGGGACAAGGTGAAGTGGGCAGTGGACAAGGAAGACCACACGTTTGCTTTCAAGGTGGGGCAAGTGGATGAAGTCCTGGTCAGCGGAGTGAAGGAAAAAGGCCTCATGGTTGATACAGGAGTCACGTCACACATCATCAGAGACATCGCTCAGTTCAAAGACTTTGACAACAGTTTTGAGCCACACAAGCATATCCTGGAGTTGGCTGATGGAGAGAGGACCAGCGGTATCGCCCTGAAGAAGGGTACAGCCAAAGTTTGCCTGAGGGACAATAAAGGTCAAGTGGTTGAAACGTTGCTGATTGGGGCGTTGTACGTCCCATCTTTTCGACAGGACATCTTTTCAGTCAAGGTAGCGACGTCCCAGGGAGCAACAGTCATTTTCAAAGAAGGTCAGAACAGACTCGTTCACAAGAACGGTGTAACATTTGACATCCAGGTTTATGATAGACTGTTCTGTTTAAGCACTGTTACAGATTATGTTGATCAATGTCATGGGTGTGGCATGAAATTCTAGGCCACTGTAATTATGAGGATGTGTTAAAGTTGGAAAGTGTCACAGAGGGGATGAAAATTAAAGGTAAAACTGACATTTCTAAGCTGAAATGTGAAGTGTGCACTCAAGGTAAATTTGCTCAGAGCAGAAATAGGGAGCCAGATAAAAAAGCAAAAATTGCACTTGAACTTGTGCACGCAGATTTAGCTGGACCTATAGAGCTGACAGCAAAAGATGGGTTCAAATATATCTTAGCATTTACTGATGACTATTCAGGTGCAATATTTACATAATTCTTGAAAGCTAAGAGTGATACAGTAAAAGGTACAGAGAAGTTCATTGCTGATGTTGCACCTTATGGCAAAATTAAATATATTAGATCAGATAATGGCACTGAGTTTACATCCAGAGAATTTCAGTCCCTGCTCAGCAAAAAATGCCATTAGACATGAAACCTCAGCTCCCTATTCGCCCCATCAGAATGGGACAGCTGAGAGGAGCTGGAGAACTTTACTTGACATGGCAAGATGCATGTTAATTGAGAGTAGCCTACCAAAAATGTTATGGACATATGCAGTCCAGACTGCTGCTGTAATTCGCAATAGATGATATAACAGACGTGTAGGACAGACTCCATATTACATGCTGACTGGAAAGAAGCCTGATCTTTCAAAAATGAAAACATTTGGATCAGTGTGCTATGCATACAAACAGAACAAGAAAAAGTTCAACTCGAGATATGAAAAAGGGGTTTTTCTTGGTTATGATAAGAATAGCCCTGCATATCTGGTTTTCTATCCAGACTCAGGGAAAGTGATCAAAAACAAGTTGGTGAAGTTTCTCTCAAAGAGTGTCATTGAATGTCACACTCAGACAGATAATGAGTTCATGAGTGAAGATGTTGTGCATAGGGAGAGTGCTGAAACCCACCTAACAAAAACTGAGACAACAAAATCAGTCCCACAGGTAATAAAAACAGAAATGTGTGACCCAAACCCCAATACAGGTGAAACGGAAAATTTTGAGAGCAGGCATTATCCACAGAGGAAGAGGAGACCTCCTCAATATTTTAGGGATTATGAGCATGGAATAAAATGTGATGATGACCATGTACTAACCAGTATTGATTGTTGTTGTAGAGTTGCATGTGATGTACCCCAAACTCTAAAGGAGGCTATGAGCTCACTGCAGTCAGAACTGTGGAGTAAGGCTATGCAGGAGGAGATGAATTCTCTGAGGGAGAATAAAACCTTTACCCTTACAACGTTGCCTGACGGTAAAAATACAGTGGGGGGCAGATGGGTCTACACAGTCAAAGAAAACCCAGTTGAAACAACATACAAAGCAAGGTACGTAGCAAAAGGTTATAGTCAAGTTGCAGGCATTGATTTTAACAAGACTTTTTCACCAACTGCTGATATGACATCTGTACGTAGCTCAATGCAAATTGCAGCTCAATATGGTTTAGAACTGCATCAAATGGATGTAAAAACTGCATATATGCACGCCCGTATTGACTGTGAAATTACATGGTACAGCCAGAAGGATTTGAGGTTAACTCAGAAACGGGTGAGAAGCTTGTCTGTAAACTTAACAAATCACTTTATGGTCTGAAACAGTCAGGGCGTAACTAGAATAAAATGTTACATGATTTCTTAAGTCAAAAAGATTTCATTCAAAATCCCGCAGATCATTGTGTTTACAATAAACAAACTGGAAGTGAGAAAATCATACTGATAATCTTGGTCGATGACCTTATTATTGCAGCGAGTGATAATCAGACACTCAGAAATGTGAAAATATGTTGGAAGAAAAATTTAAAATGAAAGATCTTGGCAAACTTAAACATTTCCTGGGCATTGATTTTGCTCTAGGAGATGGTGAAATAAAAATTAACCAGAAAAGATACATTGCAAAGATTTTGGAGAGGTTTGATACGACTCACTGCAAACCAAGATCAACTCCATGTGAAAACAAACTGAAGTTTGTGAAAATAATGGTGAACCTGTTGATCCAAAGAAGTATCGAGAAATGGTTGGTAGCTTGATCTGTGTAATGACCTGTACTAGATCAGATCTTGGTGTCATTGTCAGTAAGCTGTCGCAACACTCGTCTGAACCAAAAAACCAACATTGGGTAGCTGCTAAGCATGTACTGCAATATTTAAAGGGAACTGTGGACCAGGAATTGTGTTACAGGAGAAATTATGTAAATCTTAATCTTTTTGCATTTAGTGATGCTGATTGGGCAGCAGATCAAAATAACAGGAGAAGCATATCTGGTTACTGTTTTAGTTTGTCTAAAACTGGTCCTGTTGTTTCTTGGAAGTCTAAGAAACAATCCACAGTTGCTCTTTCCACATGTGAGGCTGAGTACATGGCTTTGGCAGCTACTACACAGGAAAGCCTTTATCTTGTTCAGTTACTGAACAAAATGGATGATCAATGTGAATACACACCAGTGACAATTTATGAAGACAATCAAGGGGCGATTGCTTTGTCTAAGAACCCTGTATGTCGTCAAAGGTGTAAACATGTTTATATAAAGTACCATTTTGTTCGATCTGCACTTGTTGTTGGAAAGATAACTATTGAATATTGTCCCTACAGCAGACATGGTTGCAGATATTTTGACCAAACCTGAAACTAAAGCTATGCTTGATAGATATGTGTGTTTTATTTTTGGTATGAAGGGTTAAACATAAATACAAATGTATGAACTGTGTTCTGTGTAAATGTGCATAACAACTGTATGTTATTCAGCCTAAGATCAAGTGGGGGTGTTGAACATTGTTGCCCTTATATATCTATATCTATATATATATACATATATATATATATATGTGTGTGTGTGTGTGTGTGTGTGTGTGTGTATATGCAACACTTGTTTTTGCTCCCATTTTATGTGTGTGTATATATTATATATGTATATATATATATATATATATATATATATATATATATATATATATATATATATATATATATATATATATATATATACACATATATATATATATATGTCCCTCTCACCCTTGTGGGGTGGTATCTGTGTGTCATCCTCCTGGGAGTCTGAGTCAACATGTATGCACTGCCTGTCATCAAATACCCCGGGATCATAAGCTGGCCAAAGGAGGAGATAGAAGCCACAGACATCAAGACGAGAAAGCTCCTCACCATGCATGGAGGGTTTCACCCCAAGTCCAGCATCCTGAGGCTGTACACTAAGCGGAAAGAGGGAGGCCGAGGACTAGTGAGCATCAGGGCACTGTCCAGGATGAGACATCAAAAATCCAAGAGTACATCAGGAAGATGGCCCCAACAGATGAACTGCTCTGTGAATGCCTTAGACAGCAGAAACCTGAGGAGGAAGAGGAGGAGGAGACAACATAGAGGGACAAGCCCCTACATGGCATGTACCACCGTCAGATAGAGGAAGTGGCTGATATCAAGAAGACCTACCAATGGCTGAATAAAGCTGGACTGACAGACAGCACAGAGGCACTGATCATGGCAGCACAAGAACAGGCCCTAAGTACAAGAGCAATAGAGGCCAATATCTACCAAAGTAGATCTGACCCAAGGTGCAGGCTATGTAAAGAAGCCCCAGAGTCAGTCCAGCACGTGGTAGCAGGGTGTAAGATGCTCGCCAGCTCAGCATACATGGAAAGGCACAACCAAGTAGCTGTGATAGTGTACAGGAACATCTGTACCCAGTATGGACTAGAAGTACCCAAATCCCAATGGGACATACCACCGAAGGTGGTTGAGAACGACAAGGCTAAGATCCTGTGGGACTTCAGTTTCCAGACCGACAAACAGCTGCTGGCTAACAAACTGGACATAGTGGTGATGGACAAAGAGCAGAAGAGGGCAGTGGTGATAGATGTGGCGATTCCAGCTGACGCCAACATCAGGAAGAAGGAACATGAAAAGATTGAGAAGTATCAAGGGTTGAAAGAACAGCTGGAACAGATGTGGAAGATCAAGTTTAATGTGGTCCCTGTGCTAGTAGGAGCACTTGGGGCAGTGACCCCCAAACTGGAAGAGTGGCTCCAGCAGATTCCTGGAACAACATCTGAAGCCTCAGTCTAGAAGAGCGCAGTACTAGGAACAGCTAAGATACTGCGCAGAACCCTCAGACTCCCAGGCCTCTGGTAGAGGACCCGAGCTTGAGGATGACACACAGATACCACCCTACAACGGTGAGAGGGACATTTATATATATATATGTGTGTGTGTGTGTGTGTGTGTGTGTGTGTGTGTGTGTGTGTGTGTGTGTGTGTGTGTGTGTGTGTGTGTGTGTGTGTGTGTGTGTGTGTGTGTGTGTGTATGTGTGTGTGTGAGGGCATCCCTGAGCTGTTGTACAGACTGAGGAGCAACCTGGCAGCGCCTAATGGACTTAAACATAATGTCCCACAGATATTCTATTGGGTTTAGGTCAGGGGATCATGAAGGCCATTTAATTGTTTCAATTCCTTCATCCTCCAGGTACTGCCTGCGTACTCTAGTCACATGAGGCCGGGCATTAACGTGCATTAGGAGGAAACCAGGACCCACTGCACCAGTGTAGGGTCTGACAATGGGTTCAAGGATGTCATCTCGATGCCTTATGGCAGTCAGAGCACCATCTCCTAAGCAGTAGAGGTCTGTGCATCCCTCCATGGATATGCCTCCCCAGACCATCACTGATCCACCACCAAACCTGTCATGTTGAACGACAGGTGCTCAGGGTGAACCTGCTCTCGTCTGTGAAAAGTACAGGGCGCCAGTGGCAAACTTGCCAATTCTGGTGTTCTTGAGCAAATGCCAGTCGAGCTCAACTGTGCTGGGCAGTGAGCACAGGGGCCACTACAGGACGCCGGGCCCTAAGGCCACATTCATGAAGTCTGTTCCTGATAGTTTGGGTAGAAACATTCACACTAGTGGCCCTTTGGAGGTCATTCTGTAGGGCACAAGCAGTGCTCAGCCTGTTCCGCCTTGCACAAAGGAGCAGGCATTGGTCCTGATGATGGGTTTAAGACCCTCTATGGCCCTGTCCAGCTCTCCGAGAATAACCACCAGTCTTCTGAAATCTCCTCCAGGTTCTGGAGATTGTGCTGGGAGACACATTAAACCTTCTTGCTGCAGAACGTGTGGATGTGCCATCCTGGAGAAGTTGGACGACCTGTGCAAGTTCTGTAGGTTTAAGGAATCGCCTCATACTGCCAGTGGAGATGATTGCTCAAGCCAAAACCAGCTCGTGTGGAAAACCAGCCAAAAAAGATCTAGAGGGAGAAACTTGAAATGACCTCCATATGTGAAACCAGTCCTGTTTTGAGGGTTTTCTAATTGTTGCCACTGAAGTGCACCTGTTGTTAATTCTATGAACACCAATACAGCTGAAAGTGATTAACAATGTCCTCAGCTGCTTAACTTATCAGACAGGTTTAATTGATTTCATGCCAGGCCCAATTAAAAAAGTGTTCCTTTCATTTTTGTGAGCAGTACAAAAATTAAAGGACTGCTAGTCACATTAGCGGGTTCCCACTAATGTGACTAGGGAACCCGTGGAAATTCCACGATAAAACAATATTATCAGATTTATTTATTTTTTCTTCACTGTTAGGGTTAGGGTTAGCTGTTTATTTAATGTCACGATGCTCTCAGGAACTCTTGTTCACGTGATTCCTTCTTGCAGATGCGCCATGATTGGTTGGGCGCTTGATTGACAGGGAGTTCACTCACTCATGCCCATTATGCCGTGTGGCACATAGGGCAGCAACGAAGGATCGCCACGCCTGTTGGTTTTGGGCCAGCTTCTGGATGGTACCCCACGTCTGGTCGCATGTTCTTGAGCTCCGCCTCCACAGTCCGGCGCCAGGTGTTTCTAGGCCTTCCTCTTTTGCGCTTCATCTCTGGCGTCCAATGAAGGGCTGTGTGGGTGATACTGCCCTGCTCTTTCCTCATGACGTGTCCAATCCATCTCCATCGCCTCCGCGTGATGATGGTCTTCATGCTCTCTTGCTTGCAGCGGGCTAGTAGTTGTTGGTTGGAGATGGTGTTAGGCCAGAAGATACATAGGATTCTCCTGAGGTTCTTGGTGTGGAAGACTGACAGCTTGGTGATATCGCTCTCTGTCATTCTCCAACACTCAGACCCGTACAGTAGGGTGGACAGTACACAGCTCTGGTAAATCCTCAGCTTGGTCTTGGTGCTGTACTGGGAGGACCTCCACACGTTGTTCAGCATACGGAAGGTGTTTCTGGCTTTGTTGAGACGGTTCCTGATGTCACTACCTGCTCCTCCATCATGCCTGACTGTGCTGCCCAGGTAAGTAAACTCCTCAGTTGTTGGCAGGTCTTCTCCGTTCACTTGAACTGGTGCTGGGTTCGAAACATTCAGCAGCATCACTTCTGTCTTCTTCTGGTTGATCTTCATGCCCACTTGGTGTGCGTAAGTGCAAAGTCGGGTTGTCTTCTCCTGCATGTGTTGGTGGGTATGACAGACCAGGGCCAGATCATCTGCAAAGTCGAGGTCTTCCAGCACCGAGAAGAGGGTCCACCTGATGCCACGTGGCTTGTCTTCTGTTGTACATCTCATCACCCAGTCGATGGTCATGTTGAAGAGAAGCGATGACATTGTACAACCATGTCTTAAGCTGGTCTTCACTTCAAAGGTGGTGCCACTGTTGCCTACTCTGCATATGAAGCTGCTGTGAAAACTTTTGATGACGTCGTCTATCTGCTGTAGTATTCCATAGCTTCGGAGGATGCGCCAGAGACTTTCCCGGTACATGCTGTCGAAAGCCTTCTCAAAGTCTACGAAGTTGATGTAGAGTTGTCTTTGCCATTCTGTGCACTGCACTATGATGTTCCGCAATGTGAAGATCTGGTCTGTGCATCCCTTTCCTTTCCGGAACCCTGCCTGCTCTGTTCTCAGTTGTTGGTCCACTATGTCGGCGATATGCTGGATGACGATCTTGGCCAAGATGTTGTTGGAACGGACAGTAGGGTGATTCCTCGCCAGTTGTTGCAGTTGTTGAGGGCCCCATTTCTTCGGGATCTTTACAATGACTCCCTCTGTCCAGTCATTGGGTAGTTTCTTCACCTCCCAGATGTTCTTAAAGATTGGCCGTAGCTGGTCTGCTGCTTACTGTGGATCTGCTTTAAAGAGTTCTGCACTGAGGTTGTCTTGTCCAGGAGATTTTTGGTTTTTGAGGGGCTTGATGGCTTTAATGATTTCCTCTTTTCCAGGTGGTTCGGTGTCAACTTCAAGGTCTGTCTCCGCCTCCTGTATATTTGCCTTTCTTGGTGGTGGTGGTGGTCTGTTCAGGACCTCGCTGAAGTGTTCTGTCCATCGTGCGTCTTGCTCAGCTTCTGTCGTGAGTAGTCACCCCTGTTTGTTTGTCCATGATGGGTGCATCAGTTCCTCCTCTGTACCTGCCACATACCATCTTAGTGATCTTGTACACCCTGCTTTGCTCTCCTCTACTTGCGTCTTCTATCTGGCTTGCAAGGTCATCAATGTGTTTCCTCTTGTCTGCTCTTGTCATCCTTTTCACTGCTCTGTTCTCCTCCCTGTACTGTTGCATGTATCTCTCTTTCAACTGCTCTGATTTGGTCTCAACCAATTTCCTTTTTTAGGGTTCTTCTGTTTTCAATGGCTTGCCAGGTATTCTCGGTGATCCACTCCTTCCTCTTCCTTTGCTTGGTTCCAAGGCAGGCTTCACAGGTCTGCTGGTATACTGTCTTGAACTGCTGCCACTTGACATTGATGCTTCCTGTGTCTGGCTGTGTCTGGTCTTCTGCTTCTGCTAGCACCTGGAAACGGTTCTTCAGCTTTTAGGATGAAGGCACTCTTCACTTTGTAGTCCCGCAGTTTTTCCACATCATATTGCTGTCATCCCCTTGGATTGGCTCTGGTCCTCCTCAGCTTCAACTTCAGTGCTGCGGTGACAAGGTGGTGGTCACTTCCCACGTCCGGTCCTCTTCTCACTCGGACATCTAGCAGAGATCGCCTCCACATACCGTTAATCATCAAGTGGTCGATCTGGTTCTTGTCTCTTCCATTGGGGGAGTACCAGGTCAGTTTGTGGATGTCTCGGTGTGGGAAGAGTGTCCCTCAAATGACAAAATCATAGGTGGTGCAGATGTCCAGCAGCCTCTCTCCGTTGTCATTCATGGTGCCACATCATTCTCTCCCCATGGCACTCTCATTGACAGGTAGCGGGTGGAGTTAAAAGGGTGACAGCCTGAGATTTTCAAGTGAGCTTATTCACATATATAGGTGGGGAGAGGTTGTTGGGCAGGAAAGAGCTTTTGAAGCTTTACTTTTGACAGTGGAGCTGTACGACTCTCTTGGAGGAGCTCCTCTTTCTGTCCAGTATGTGTGTGTGTGTGTGGGGGGGGGGGGACCTGGACAACAATTTTCTCAGTACCCCCGTACTTGACCACCTCTTCAAATATCTCCTGCTCACAGCAAATTATACTGCCAGTTTTCCCTGTCAATTTGTTATTCTATTTGTGTCACTGACTCCAGTGCTATTCCGTAAGTCCACAGTAAAGATAGGTAAAACTGTTAATACTAGGGGCAAAAGAGTGGCTTCAGCAGGTAAGTGATGGTGTCATCCATACATACGTAAGAGAGCCTGATAGGCAGAGTGTCAAGTGAAGGCTCCCGTATCCTCAGGTAGGTCAGGCCCAGCCTAGCCCAAAGAGTACCTTCATTACATGTAAGACAATACAATAGATAGTAATAATAAAAAATTACAAGTTTGGCACTTGATTTCAGTATCTTAGACTCCAGGAGTCTCGTTTCAAGGTCTGCTAATTACAATAATTTGTGACCCCATCTTTTATGCTAGTATCACAATAGCAGAAGAATTTCACCCTAATAAAAATCACAACAAATTACATCTGGTGAATACACATTACTACAATTGAACCACTCAAACACACAAAGAAGTGCAACATTAGTCGTTTCCCAAAGTCCCTGTGGGAATCCAATCTATTTCTGCCTGAGCTGCTAACTTAAATCAATGAACGATTTAAAGCGCCCCAGTGGATTCACATGGGGTGTGGTTATACGATACACAGGGCCTTGAATATAATGATCAACATAAGATTGTTGATGTGCAAATTTTGGCTTGGAGCCAGTCAAAGGTACATTTGACACAAAACAGAGTTTCACTGACTTTTAGAGGTATTACATAATTAACATGAGTGGAAGAAAGCACAGAAACACAATTGTTTAAGGATGTTGGCATTTCCTCTCTCGTTGGACTGCTAGCTGGAAACATCCTTCCAAGTCAGGTTGCGGCAAATTGGCCTCAAGTTGACTACAGTATATCCATCCAGGCCATTGTTTTGTATAATTCATTTTCCTGCAAGCTGTGCTCAAGGGGATGGGAGACAAACAGAATGCATGCCCATAACAATACTTCATTGTCACCAGAAAATGTCTCATGTTTGAAAGACAAATTGGAGAGCAGGGGAAAGCCTGGAGTGGAATAGAGATTACCAGTACAATGCAATAACGAAGCAGGAGCCTATAAAATAACTGCAGAAAGGGTTCCTGTCACAAAATGGAGTAACATGCTAGGAGGTAGCTTTGGGCTGTTGTTAATGTAACTGATGGTAGAAGGAGGATGGAGGAGTGGAGTGGGGGTGTTCTGCAGCCTAATGCTACAGCCTTGAGACTCAAGAAAACAAGACAGGAGTGTCAACAACAGGACAAAGCTGTAGCGTCACCACATTACTGACCATTAAAATACAGGGCAGGGCAGAATACGAGCATCCACAATGAGCCTGTCAATGTCTTGGCCCAGTTATGGCTAAGGATGGTGATAATCGCTTGCTCCATCTTTCTGTCTGTCCTACACCTAGGTCAAGGGCAACAGATCACTCCTGCTGGCCATACTGCCATTGCCAAGAGACATTTTAATAGACTATGGCACAATTACAAAAAGCAGCCTCCCTTTCATTCACTTTCTCTTCTCATTTTTATCCCAGCAAATATATATTCTTTTTTTTCAAATGTTAGTTTGTGCAATGTTATGCCATATTGAATTGCAGATCAGGAATGGATAAAGTAACCATGCAGCTGCAACACATAATGCCTAAAAAGATACACACAGTAGCATTACACTTTGCATTACTGCTTTGAAGAAGCTTTATTTATATTTTTTTGGTCTCAAATATTTATTTGCATGATTCAAGAGTCCAGCATTATTACTTACTGGATTGAATGGCAGCTTAGTAGTGTACTTATCAATCAATCAATAAATCAATCAATCAATCAATCAATCAATCAATCAATCAATCAATCAAACAATCAATCAATCAATCAATCAATCAACTGTAATTTATATAGCGCTTATTCACATCAGGAGATATTTCAGAGTGCTTAACAGACAGAAAGCCAACAGTGCCCTCCAGAGCAAGCATAATCAACGGTGGCAGGGAAAAACTCCTTCACTGAGGAAGAAACTCCGGGTAGGACCCAGGCTCTGGAGGGTGGTCATCTGCCTTGACCTGTTGGTTGGGAAAAACGAATACACTGGGGATAGTGATAGGTTAAGGAAAAAAGACAGAGAGAGAGTGGCAGATAGGCCAGATTGAGTTTTCATGTCCATAGCGAGCAGTTGCTGAAGTGGGGGTGGGATTTCCAGGCTTTTGGATTTCCTGTTGTGACGGAGCGGTAGAGACTGCTCCGTCCATCACCGTTCATCTTCGCTCCGCGCGCCTCTCTCTCGTGCAGGAGAGCGGCTGCAGCGGAGCTGTCATTTTTTCTGGCAGGACCGCAGGAGCGCGGTCCCGCTCAGACTGTTTTACATATGGTACATATGGGTGAGTTATCCACCAAACTGTCGCAGTGGTGCGTCGGGGGTGCACACCCGTGCACACCCGTGCACACCCGTGCACACCCGTGCACACCCATGCGTGCTTCCCAACTACAAACGCTCACCTGTGGATGCGGTGTTGCTCCGCCTCTGGTGTGGGCCAAACCGAGGCTCTACTGAGGTGACTCTTAAATAGCGCATTGTGGCGCGCTATTGAGGCAGGACTGTACCATTTGGTACGTTGTTGAACTGTTTGTATTTTGTCGACTTTTTGCTTAATGTAAACAGCCATATGAGGGGCATTTATGTTTTATTCTGTTCTGGTTTTATTTTGTAAGAGGTTTTTCCGATTCTAGTTTATTATATTAGTTATTGTAAAAACAACCCCGTTCAATTAATGTTGGTATGCCAGGGGAGGGGCATGGGGTTATTTAAGGGCTGCATTTTTGTTTCATGGGGGAGGTGGTAGTTGGAGTTGGAATTGGTAAGAGTCGGAGAGTTAGAGTTGCAAGGAGCTATAGTGGAGCGATTTGTAAATGGTCATTGTTGTGGATTTCCTCTGTATATACTTCTTTTTGTTGCACTGGGTTTTGGTTTGGGACATTTTATTTCCACTGTAAATATTTTTTCACTGGTTATTGTGGTGTGAATAAAAACCCCACCAAAAATCGAAGTTATTTCTTTACGGCATACACGAACCCGTGACACCTGTTTTCCATGCGTGTTCCCCACATGTCGAACAGAAGTACAAAGACAGTGGCAGTATCTTGCAAACAAAGAGTGTGATTTAACAGTAGTAGTAAATTATAAAAGCATAGAAAGATAAAGAAAGATAAATGACAGAATAGAGTATCTCCCTTCAGTGGGAGAAACCTGGAAAAATACCCTCAGCAGCCTAGGCCCATAGCAGCATATCTAGTAGAATGTCTGTCATTTCTAATTATAGGCTATATCAAAGAGGAGGGTTTTTAGTCAACTCTTAAAAAAGCTAAAGGTGTCTGCCCCCTGGACCGAGGCTGTGAGATCGGTCCAGAGTAAACGGGCCAAATAGCTGAAGCTTCTGCCTCCTGTTATACTCTTAAAAACCAGACGGGTCACGAGAAATCTTGCGTCGAAGGTCCCTGGGAGGGTGATACACTTCAATGAGATCATCAATCTAAGACGGAGCCTTACAGTGAAGAGCTTTAAATGTGATCATAAGGATTTTGAATTGTATTCTAGATTTAATCGGTAGCCAATGTATGGATGCTAGGACAGGAGAGGTGTGCTCTCTCCTCCCAGTTTGAGTCAGTAAGTGGACAGCTGCATTCTGAACTAATTGTAGAGTCCTAATAGTCCTTGAAGAGCCTGATAAAAAGGAATTGCAGTAATCCAATCTGGAAGTAACAAAGGCCTTAATTATTTTTTTTGGAGTCTTTCAAGGATAATAAATTTCTAACTTTAGCAATGTTTCGTAAGTGAAAGAAGGCTGTCCAAGACACAGACTTAATATGAGAATCAAAGGATAGATCTTAATCAAAAATCACTCCCAAGTTCCTGACATTATTGGTGGAGGACAGAGCAATGCTATCTAAGTGAATTGCAATGTTAGAGAAATCATCTCTTAGATGTTTAGGCCCAATAATAATTACTTCAGTTTTGTTACTGTTCAACAGCAAGAAATTGTGAAGCATCCAGGATTTAATATCCCTGAGGCAGGTTTCTAATTTAATTAGCTGGTCAGATTCATTTGTTTTAATTGATATTTATAATTGTGTATCGTCTGCATAACAATGAAAATTAATGTTATGTTTCCTTATAATATAATAATCCAATGGTAGCATATATAGTTAAGCAGAACTGGCCCCAGAACAGATCCTTGAGGTACTCCACAGGTGAGAGTCCCTCGATCTGAAGATTTATTATTTACATGGAAAAACTGAAATCGGTCGGATAGATATAATCTAAATCAGTCTAGTGTCGAGTTTTTAATCCCCACTTCCTCTTCCAATCTTCTTAGAAGATATTATGGTCAACAGTATCGAATGCTGCACTCAGGTCTAATAAGACTAGAATAGAAAGAAGACCTTTATCTGAAGCTATTAAAAAGTCATTTATAACCTTTAGCAGTGCAGTCTCCATACTGTAGTTCCTTTTAAAATCTGACTGAAAATCCTCTAACAGATTGTTCTCTAACAGGTAGTCATTTAGCTGTTTGGCCACTACGTTCTCTAGGATCTTAGATAGGAATGGCAGGCCTCCTGTAGTTTGACAGGAGGTCAACGTCTAGGTTTGCTTTCTTAAGGAGGGGCTTGATCACAGCCACTTTAAAGGATTGCGGTACATAACCTATTTTTAAGGACTGATTAATTATAGATAGCATAGTTTTATTTATTAATGGTAATACCTCTTTAAGAATCATTGTTGGAATTTTGTCTAGTAGACAGGTGGTGGGTTTAGCAGAGGAAATAAGGGAACTTAAATCAGAGAGTTCCATTTGCTGAAAACACTCCAGGATATTGCTAGGTTTCGTCAATTCCTCTGTTATCGGATTAGTGTTTGGCAGTACGTAACAGATCTCATCTCTACGATTTGTAATTTTGCTTTGAAAAAACCTAAGAAAGTCATCACATTCCAGATTTAAGGAATGGTTGGCTCGATACTGTTGTGTTTTATAGTCAGCCTGGCTATAAAAAGAAACTGAGGGTTGTTTTTATTTTCCTCTATTAATGTAGAGTAGTAAGCATTTCTACGTCTACAGAGGGCCTTCTTATATGATGTAAAGCTGTCTTTCTAAGTTGAATAGGCTACGTCAGTTTTTGTCGACCGCCAAATTCTCTCCAGTCTGCAGGAGCGTTGTTTAAGCTTGCGGACTGACGGCTTAAACCATGGGGCTGACCTTCCCTGGTTTTTAAATTTTCTTTTTAATGGAGCTATGTCATGAAGAGTTGTTTTTAGGATGTCAGTCACACTGTCTTTGAGAAATTCTATATTTTGGCTAGTACTAGAATAGGGGTCAGGGGAGCATACTGACTCCAAGGCTGAGGGGATTTTTTCTTTAAATTTAGTTATTACTGCATCAGTGATTGATCTAGTGAAGATGGTTTTATCCTGTGGGTTAATGTTAATTAGGGCAAAGTCAAAAGTAACTCATGAGTGAAAATAGTTTTGTGGGAAAATAGTCAGGTGCTCTATATCTACACCGTAGGTAAGAATAAGATCAAGGTGTGATGGTGTTTATGGGTAGGACCATCCACCAACTCTGAGAAACCTAGAGAATCTAGCATAGACTTGAACCCAACGCATAAACTATCATTCACACTGTCAAAACGAACACTGAAATGTTCTATTACTATAACCTTATCTTTGGTAGCAGCTAAATTAGATAACAATTCTGGAAATTCTATCAAAAAAGAGGAATGTGGTCCAGGAGGACGATATACAATTACAAATTCAATAGAATCAGTTAATTTATTTAAGGACTGTAGCACATTCATGCTAAGGCTCTCAAAAGTAATGTAGCTAAACTCAGGTTTTGGGTTAATTGCTAAATTAGAGTTTTAAATGGCTGCCACACCATCTCCTCGTACACTATGCGACTGTTGATATGGCTGGGAGGAGAAGCGTCATTAAGACTAACATACTCATCCTTATGCAGCCAGGTTTCTGTTAGTCCAAAAATGTCAATGCTATGATCTGTTATTAGATCATTAACTAAAAGAGCCTTAGATGATAATGATCTAATATTAAAAAGACCACATTTAATTCTCCTGTCCGAAATTTGTCTGGGTACACATGTACACAAAATATACACGCAACTGCAGAGAGGATGGATAAGAAGAAGAAACACATACAAAGAACAGACTCAGAAGGTGTTCGTTATCCAATACATGGTGGATTCTCAGAGAAACTGAAACAAATCTTTAATATGCACATCACTGTACACTTTAAGCCCTCCATGTCACGCCCCAGACAGAAGTGGAGACCAGGTGCGTCTGAACTAAAGTCTTTATTCCCGCAAAGGCACACAAGGGAAGCACGGGAAAGACCGATGCACGAGTCCAGGGAAACAGAGCGGGACGAGCGGCGTGCAGACACGGGGGAATACGGACAGGACTTACGGGAAACAGGCAGGCAGGCAGAGGTACAAGTCCGAGAGGCAGAGCTCGTGGTCGGGGACAAAGCAGAGTTCTAATATGGGTCCAGGCAGGCCGGTCGGGGTCCAAAGACAATCCGGGGTCAAGGTAGGAGTCAGGATGAACTGGCGACAAATAAGGCATCAACACAGAGGATCTGACACTGGGTCCGTGTTCAAGCTGAGTCTTTATAGTCTGTGATTAGGGGTAAAACGGTGGCAGGTGCGTCTGATGATTGGATGCAGGTGTGGGATCTGCGCCGCGGGAAACCCACCGCGAGGCTGGGGGCGGACCCCGAGCCGGTTCGTGACAGAACCCCCCCCCCCTAAGGGACGGCTCCCGAAGTCCCAAAAACAGAATCCACAGTGCCGGGCGGGTGGGGGGGAAGTAACCAGAACAGTTTAATACTCCTCCGATCGGTCCGAATCCAGACCACCTTCGTCGACCTGCCGAGAATCCCCAGGACCCACGGAAGCAGGAACGGCAGGAACCGGAGAATTGCGGCCAGCCCCCCTCGGGCGGCCACGTCGAACAGCAGGCTGGTCAGGGTGCAGGCGGTGGAACTCAGTGATGAGAGTCCCGTCGAGGATCCATCTCGCAGGAACCCATGTCCTCTCCTCAGGACCATAACCCTCCCAGTCCACGAGGTACTGTAGGCCCCTTCCTCTCCTACGGGACTTCAATAGGCGACGGACGGAGTAGACAGGCCCGTCCTCCAGCAGACGAGGGAGGGGGGGAGGAGGAACTGCAGGAACCAGCGGACTCTCGTGGACAGGCCTGACCTTGGAGACATGGAAGGTCGGGTGCACTCTCATGGTCGGAGGGAGCTGGAGCCGGACTGCAGTTGGTGAGATGACCCGCTGGATGGGGAATGGCCCGATGAACCGTGGAGCCAACTTGCGGGACTCCACCCGGAGCGGGAGGTCCCTGGTGGAGAGCCAGACCTTCTGGCCCCTTAGGTAGGCAGGTGCGGGGGTTCTCCGGCGGTCGGCTCCCGTAACGTAGCTGGCCGATGACCCCAGCAGGGCGGAGCAAGCGCGGACCCAGGTACGGCGACATCGTCGGGCGTAGGCGAACGCTGACGGGCAGGTAACCTCTCCCTCCCGGCTGGAGAACAGCGGTGGTTGGTACCCATACACACACTGGAATGGGGAGAGTCCGGTGGCAGAGCTGGTGAGAGAGTTGTGGGCGTACTCCACCCACAGGAGCTGGTCGTGCCAGGAGCGTTGGTTCAGCGACGCCATACACCGGAGTGCTTTCTCCAGCTCCTGGTTAGCCCTCTCAGACTGGCCATTGGACTGGGGATGGAAACCGGAGGTGAGGCTAACTGTGGCCCCCAGCTGCTGACAAAACTGTTTCCAGAAAGCAGAGACGAAATGCGGACCACGGTCTGACACTACATCTTTAGGGAGTCCATGTAGTCCGAAGATGTGCAGGAGGACCAGTTGGGCAGTCTCTTTTGCCGATGGCAATTTGGGCAGGGGAATAAAATGTGCCATCTTTCTGAACCGGTCAACCACCCTGAAGATGGTGGTCATGCCGTTAGTGGGAGGAAGTCCCGTAACAAAGTCCAGGGCAATATGGGACCATGGACGACTGGGCACCGGCAGGGGTTGTAAAAGTCCAGCTGGGGGGCGACACACGGATTTATTCCGGGTGCAGATAGGGCAGGCTCGTACATAGTCCAGGATATCCTTTTTCAGGCTGGGCCACCAGAACCTTTGGCTGACAAGTAAGGCCGTACGGGTGGAACCGGGGTGGCAGGCCAGACGGAATTCATGACCCCACTGGATGACTGGAGTCCTCAGGTCCTCTGGCACGAACAAGCGGTCAGCGGGGCAAGCGCTGGGTCCGGGCTGGTCACGAATGGCCTCTCCTCGACATCCCAGGTCAGGGAAGCAACCACGCAGGGGCCGGGAAGAATGGTTGTGCCGTCTTGGGACGAGGCGTCATTCCCCGAAAACTGACAGGAAAGTGCGTCAGGCTTAACGTTGCGAGAACCAGGGCGGTATGACAAGGAGAAGTTGAACCTGGTGAAAAACAAGGCCCACTGGGCCTGTCTGGGATTGAGTCTCTTCGCTGAACGAATATATTCCAGATTCTTATGATCTGTCCATATCAGGAACGGGACAGAAGCGCCCTACAGCCAGTGACGCCATTCCTCCAGAGCCAGTTTTACCGCCAGCAGTTCTCAATTCCCGATGTTGTAGTTGCGCTCAGCTGGCGACAATCGACGAGAGAAAAACACACAGGGGTGAAGTTTCTTGTCCTCTGCCGACCTCTGGGACAACACCGCTCCCACCCCCTCATCAGAAGCGTCCACCTCCACGACGAACTGGCGTTCAGAGTCTGGCATGCGGAGGATGGGCGCAGAGGAGAAATGGGTCCGGAGAGCGTTAAACGCCCTATCAGCCACAGGGGTCCAGGAAAACGGCTGTCTGATACTGGTAAGGGCGGTGAGAGGGGCTGCAATGGAACTATAATCCCAGATGAAACGTCTATAGAAGTTTGCAAACCCCAGGAACTGCTGGAGCTTCTTACGGTTATCCGGAAATGGCCAAGAGGTCACTGCAGAGACTTTGGCTGGGTCCATTTGTATATTTCCTTCTGCAATTACATAGCCCAGGAAGGAAGTGGATTTGACATGGAAGTCATATTTCTCTGCCTTAACAAATAATGAGTTCTCGAGCAAACGACTGAGCACCAGACGGACATGTCTCTCGTGCTCTGACTGAGTTCGGGAAAAAATTAGAATGTCATCTAGATAAACAAACACAAATTTATTTAACATGTCCCTCAGAATATCGTTGATCAGAGCCTGGAAGACCGCCGGTGCATTTGCAAGTCCGAACGGCATCACTAGGTATTCATAATGTCAAGTGGGGGTGTTAAACGCAGTCTTCCACTCGTCTCCCTCCCTGATCCGGACCAAGTGGTAGGCATTGCGTAAGTCCAATTTAGTGAAGACCGTAGCCCCCTCGAGCAGTTCAAAAGCAGAAGAGAGCAGGGGAAGAGGGTACCAGTTCTTGATCGTGATCTCATTCAGTCCCCGGTAATCGATACAGGGACAGAGCGAACCATCCTTCTTCCCCACGAAGAAGAACCCCGCACCAGCAGGAGAGGACGACGGCCGGATGATGCCTGTAGCCAAGGAGTCATTAATATAGTCCTCCATAGACCTCCTTTCAGGAACAGAGAGGGAGTACAGGCGACCCCTGGGTGGAGTAGAACCAGGAAGCAGGTCGATGGCACAGTCGTAGGGCCGGTGTGGGGGCAGAGAGGTAGCCTTGGCTTTGTTGAACACCTCTCTTAAGTCATGATAAACCTCAGGAACCTTGGAGATATCGGGAGGTAGTCCAACTGGAGGTTTGCAAGAGTCTGCTATTGCCGCCTTTAAACATGTCCGGTGGCAATCTTTACTTCACTCCAGAATGGAGCCCGGTAACCAGTCTATGCGGGGATTGTGTCAGCGGAGCCAGGGGTATCCGAGAATAATAGCCTGGCCGGGTGACCGGAGCAGATGAAACTGAACGGCCTCCTGGTGATTTCCGGGAATGGACATCTGGACCGGTGCGGTGACATCGGTGACGATACCCAGGGGGTGACCGTCCAGCGCCCGGGCAGGAACAGGAGTGGGTAGAGGCTGGCATTGCAGGTTCCACTGGCGGGCCAGCTCAGAGTCCATAATGTTCGCCTCGGCCCCGGAGTCCACCAGGGCGGAGAGGCTGTGGAGCTTACCAGGGAGGTGAATGCGGACCTGGACGAGAGGCTTGCGGGGGTTAGATGTCTGGGAGGGTCGGGTAGTGACTGAGCTCATCCGGACATGTCGCTACTCTGTGTCCCCCCTCCCCGCAGTACAGACACAGGTTGGCGGAGAACTGGCGCTGACGCTCCGCAGCGCTGAGTGAGGACCGGCCCACCTCCATGGGTTCATCAGGTCTCTCGGCAGGTTCGGGTGTGGCAGTACCGAGTGCTCTGGATCGGCGAGTGCTGGGGAGCGTAGGAGTCTGTCGCCCTCTCTCCCGTCGACGACCCTGGACCCGCTGATCGATCCGCGTCGCCAAGGCGATGGCTCCGTCGAGAGTGGTCTGGGGTTCGTGGGAGACCAGCTCGTCTTTAATGTAATCCGCCAGACTGTGGTAAAAAGCGTCCACCAGCGCCTCATTATTCCACGAACTGCGTGCTGCTAAAGTCCGGAAGTTACTGGCATGATCCGCCACCGTGCTCCACCCCTGCCGAACCGACATGAGTTCTCTGGATGCCTCCGCCGTCGAAGACCCGAGTTCAAACACCTTGATCATCTCCGTCGAGAGCAGATGGAAGGAGGAGCAGGCGGGAGACTGACGCTCGTACTCAGCTGTCGCCCAAAGCTGAGCACGGCCCGTGAGGTGGGTGATGACGTAGGCCACCCGTGCTGGTTCAGAGGCAAAAGTCCGGGTTGAAGGGCGAATAAAAGTCTACAGTTTGTCAGAAAGGGGCGGAGTCGAGCAGGATCTCCCTCAAACCTTTCTGGGTTACCCACACACAGTTCCGGTAACGCAGCAGGGAGATCCCCGGGGGGCGGGGCCATGACACTGGGGGAAAGCCCCAAAGCAACGGAGGCGCTGGACGCAGCGCTCGCCGGAACTTCCCGCTGAAGCAGAGCCTGGATCTGGTCGTTCTGGCATTGGACTTGCTGGACCAGTGCAGACATCGCGGCGGAGACTTGGTCCAGGCGACCCTCGGCGTGCAGAAGACGGTCCTTTGCGGAGAGTTCAGACGCTGGTTCCATTCTGGTCAGATCCTACTGTCACGCCCGAGACAGAAGCGGAGACCAGGTGCGTCTGAACTAAAGTCTTTATTCCCGCAAAGGCACACAAGGGAAGCACGGGAAAGACCGATGCACGAGTCCAGGGAAACAGAGCGGGACGAGCGGCGTGCAGACACGGGGACTTACGGGAAACAGGCAGGCAGGCAGAGGTACAAGTCCGAGAGGCAGAGCTCGTGGTCGGGGACAAGGCAGAGTTCTAATACGGGTCCAGGCAGGCCGGTCGGGGTCCAAAGACAATCCGGGGTCAAGGTAGGAGTCAGGATGAACTGGCGACAAATAAGGCATCAACACAGAGGATCTGACACTGGGTCCGTGTTCAAGCTGGGTCTTTATAGTCTGTGATTAGGGGTAAAACGGTGGCAGGTGCGTCTGATGATTGGACGCAGGTGTGGGATCTGCGCTGCGGGAAACCCACCACGAGGCTGGGGGTGGACCCTGAGCCGGTTCGTGATACTCCAACACCCTAAGACAGAAGCTGGTTTAGTCCAAGGACAAGACACCCGGACATAAACTGAGTTATGTAATGTATGCTGCTCATTGCTGTGAGGACTGGCCAGACTGGGGAGACAAAACAACCACTCCAGAAGTGGATGACACTTGGGATCAAACAAGAAATCAAAAAGCTTAAGAAAGGACGCGGGTGTCCAAGTGCAAAAGGACAAGAGCCATTTGTTCAAAGACAGCAAGATCTTGGTCAAGAGTTAGCATTTGAGAATGGGGTTAAAGAAGTCAATTATATCAAACTGGAGCAGTCATCCCTCAAGAGGGGGAGGTATCCACCATCAGTTGTCTTTTCCCTCCTGAAACCTTATTCATATGACTATATGTCATAAACAACACAACCTTCATCCAACCTTCAGAGATGAAGAAACCTCTTAGATGAGAGACAAAACATCCTCAAGCTTCAGTTGAATTTATTCAACACATCAATGAAGTTCAATTATTCTTCTTCATCTACCATGACCTGGATGAACAGACATAAAATATGTAAATAAGTTCAGTTCTACGATCCAAATGAGGTCTAATTCAAACCCTATCTGTGTCACAGTGATGTGCAGTCAGGGGAGGCACTGCCTCACCTGCCATCATGGGAGAGAAAAAGGAAAAATGGAAGAAATAAATTAAATGGTTATATTTATCCAGTTATGCTTGTTATAAAGTTATTTTCTATTTAACATCACCAAATTTAGGAAATTTTTACTCAAAATTGCTGAATTTTTACATTTACTGCTGAAATACAGAGAAGAGACCTGCGGTGAAGCACCACCCAGCGAAACCTCACCATGGATTGTTGGCTGGAGGGCATTTTTGGCTGGAGGGCATTTTTGGCTTTCTATCTGTTAAGCGCTTTGAAATGTCTTCAGATGTGATTAAGCGCTATATAAATAAAAGTTGATTGATTGATTGATTGATTGAAGAATTGCGAAATGGCTCGGCTAGCTGTGCTGGCATACTATACAGTGAGACCGTAATGCTATCTCTCTACTGAATATGTTGTTAGTAAAATGTTAAAATGTTTGCTCTATGAAGTAGATTTCTATAATTTAGATAATGTATATAATGTGTGTGTTACGGTTGCACAAGGAAAAACTCGGGGTCGTACGGAAGGTGGTCAGGTCAAACAGTAAACAACTGGCATACACAATACTCTGATACAAGTGATTACTGAAAAACGCTGTGACAGCACTGAACAGAAAAGACACGCCTTAAATAGGCAGGCCAGGGTACTAAATTGGCCTCAGGTGAAACAAATGATAAACTAATTAACTATGGGGAGAACTAAACACAGATTGGCTAAACTCCAAATGAAACAATCAGGAAAAACAAACCAGGTGCAACTAATCACTAAATGTGGCAGAAACAGAAAAGTATAAGAACTGAACCCATAAAATAACATACAAAAGCAGACAGACACAGACCATCACAGTGTGTGTGACATGCGACATGTGTGTAACGTCTTTCTTGAGTTGAGCGGTCCTGAAACCGCTGGGACAATGCACGTGAGGCCCGATGTTCTCCTGCCTCATCGTAGGGGCGCTGTTGATCCCAGGGATTTGGCCAATAATTCCTCTTCCTCGGCTGCAGAACACGTGACAGCAAACTACAATCTATAGTCAGCGCATCAAGTACAGCCATTCGTTTTCCGTTTGACTTGTCTTACTATAAAAATGGAGGATTATATATCTCAACTCACATTTTTTTCGCTGCGTTTTTTCAGAAGGAGCTGCACATGGACTTCATTTATATGTAAACACAACATATAAACAAACATGTAGGTAACAACAAAACGTTTTTTTAATCAAATGTGCTTATTTGTGTGTTACAGTTTGTACGTGTAAGTAATTCTGCTCTGAGACATTAAAAAAAACAACTCACTGTTGATTATTAAATGGTGAATAAGCTGCACTGTAGATTCTTTTGTTTGTAAATCTAATAATAATTAAATCAGTGCCTCACCAGCCATAAACCTCATGGCACGTCACTGTTGTGTCAGTATTTGTAAAGACATGTAAATATCTGATTCAGTAAATTTACCAAGCAAAATATTCTTCCCTCTGGATCTAATCTTGATAATGTGGTGCCACAAAAATATATACAGCATTTTTAATCTCATGGTGTGTAGTGAAGTCTACTGCCATATATATATATATATATATATATATATATATATATATATATGCAGAAAGGGGCGTGGTCTGGAATGCAGGAGGGCGTGGTCTGGAATGCAGGAGGGCGTGGGCGTGGCTTCGAACCCCAGACATGGCGGGCACTATCCAGTGAGGGTCCTTAGGCAAGACCCTTAATGCTATACGAGCCTACCTCAAAAAAAAATATGAGTGAACACAATAATGACAGAGTCATACCGGCTCGGACGTCGCCCGGGTTAACAAGGTCCGCGTCAGATGCTAGGGAACCAGGGCAATCTGATGAGAAATGGGCTACTGGAACAAGACACACATGGACAAGGGCGGAGAATACAGAGTTGTTGGAATGCTACTACACAAGTAATCCCAGAGAGAGGGGATATATGGGGCGGATGTGGGACCAATGGATGCCCACAATCAAGGCTAACGAAGAAACAGCTGTTAGCCCAGTGTTCCAACATCCGTAACCGAAAACTGCTGTCACAACTAGAGATCGATGAAATACAACAACAATGCTACGGCAAGGGGGAGCCAGGACGCCATGTCAGCGGGGGGATATCACCCCCCCCACAATCTGTGATTGGGTACCAAGCCCCAAGAGACATAGACAGCCTCAATACAAGAGCTGCTGACCTGCGAAGGAAGATCGGTACCCAAATGGAAACCTGGAGCCTCCGACAAATACCGAAGCTAAGTTGTCAAGTACCTTCAGAAGATCTTATAGAAGATGTGAATGCTGCAATAAGAACCATCCCCACAGGGAACATAACTGAGACCAACAAGCTGATCCACAGTACAGCAACAGTAATCCTCGAAATGCTGGGATATAAGATCAACACAGGGCATAACAAACAATACCCTCCATGGAAGAGACGGTTAGAGGCCAAGATAAAGGCGACACAGAGAGAAGTCAGCCAGCTAGCCAAGCTACAGAAGGGGAACATGGTGAATAAAGGGGCACCCAGGAAATACAGCAAGCTCTCCATACCTGAAGCACTCGAAACTGCCAAACAGAGACTAACGGCTCTGGCTACCCGACTGAAGCGATACACCAAGGAGATTGAGGCCAGGAGAATAAACAAGACCTTCTCCACTCAACCAGCAAAGGTGTACTCTCAGTGGCAGGGAAATAGCATCCGGCCAGACCCACCAAGAGCTGAGGTGGAGAAATACTGGAAGGGCATATGGGAAAGAAAAGCATCACACAACACCGATGCTCAGTGGCTAGTGGACCTAAGGACTGACCACAGCTGCCTCCCAGAACAAGAACCAGTAACCATCTCAATGGCAGACATCCAAGAAAGAGTGTCAAAGATGAAGAGTTGGTCAGCACCGGGCCCCGATATGATCCATACATACTGGCTAAAGAAGCTGACAGCACTCCACGAGCGTCTAGCAGCACAGATGAACCAGCTGCTAAGGGATGGGACGCACCCAGAATGGTTGACTGAAGGCAGGACAGTCCTGATCATGAAAGACCCACAGAAGGAATCTACCCCATCCAACTACCGGCCAATAACCTGTCTCAGTACAACATGGAAGCTCCTGTCAGGCATCATGGCAGCTAAGATGAGTAGGCACATGGATCAATATATGAGTGGGGCACAGAAAGGAGTTGGTAATAACACCAGGGGAGCCAAGCACCAGCTACTGGTGGACAGAGCAGTACACAGAGACTGTAAGAATAGGCAGACCAACTTGTGCACCGCCTGGATTGACTACCAGAAAGCCTACGACTCAATGCCACACACGTGGATACTGGAATGTCTGGAACTGTATAAGATCAACAGGACACTAAGAGCCTTCATCAAGAACTCAATGGGGAAGTGGAAGACAACCCTGGAGACTGACTCCAAGCCAATTGCCCAAGTTAACATCAAGTGCGGCATATACCATGGGGATGCACTATCACCACTGCTGTTCTGCATAGGCCTGAACCCCCTCAGTCACATCATTACAAAGAGTGGCTACGGATACCAATTCAGAAGCGAGACAACAATCAGCCATCTCCTCTACATGGATGACATCAAGCTGTATGCCAGGAATGAGCGAGAAATTGACTCACTGATCCACACCACCAGGATCTACAGCGACGACATAGGGATGTCATTCGGATTAGACAAATGTGTCCAGATGGTATCAAGAAGAGGCAAGATGATCAGAACTGAAGGGGTCAACCTACCAGGGGGCAGGATAGAAGACATCAAGGACAGCTACAAATACCTGGGAATCCCACAGGCTAATGGCAACCATGAGGAGGCCGCAAGGAAGTCATCCCTAGCCAAATACCTCCAGAGAGTAAGGCAAGTCCTGAGAAGTCAGCTGAATGGCAAGAACAAAGTCCGAGCCATCAACATGTATGCACTGCTGGTCATCAGATACCCCGCTGGGATCATAAGCTGGCCAAAGGAGGAGATAGAAGCCACAGATATCAAGACTAGAAAGCTCCTCACCATGCATGGAGGGTTTCACCCCAAGTCCAGCATCCTGAGGCTGTACACTAAGCGGAAAGAGGGAGGCCGAGGACTAGTGAGCAGCAGGGCCACTGTCCAGGATGAGACATCAAAAATCCAAGAGTACATCAGGAAGATGCCCCCAACAGATGAACTGCTCAGTGAATGCCTTAGACAGCAGAAGCCTGAGGAGGAGGAGGAGGAGGAGACAACATGGAGGGACAAGCCCCTACACGGCATGTACCACCGTCAGATAGAGGAAGTGGCTGATATCAAGAAGACCTACCAATGGCTGAATAAAGCTGGACTGACAGACATCACAGAGGCACTGATCATGGCAGCACAAGAACAGGCCCTAAGTACAAGGGCAATAGAGGCCAATATCTACCACAGTAGATCTGACCCAAGGTGCAGGCTATGTAAAGAAGCCCCAGAGTCAGTCCAGCATGTGGTAGCAGGGTGTAAGATGCTCGCCAGCTCAGCATACATGGAAAGGCACAACCAAGTAGCTGTGATAGTGTACAGGAACATCTGTACCCGGTATGGACTAGAAGTACCCAAATCCCAATGGGACATACCACCGAAGGTGGTTGAGAACGGCAAGGCTAAGATCCTGTGGGACTTCAGCTTCCAGACCGACAAACAGCTACTGGCTAACAAACCGGACATAGTGGTGATGGACAAAGAGCAGAAGAGTGCAGTGGTGATAGATGTGGCGATTCCAGCTGGTGCAAACATGAGGAAGAAGGAACACGAAAAGATTGAGAAATATCAAGGGTTGAAAGAACAGCTGGAACAGATGTGGAAGGTTAAGGTTAATGTGGTCCCCGTGGTAGTAGGAGCACTTGGGGCAGCGACCCCCAAACTGGAAGAGTGGCTCCAGCAGATTCCTGGAACAACATCTGAAGCCTCAGTCCAGAAGAGCGCAGTCCTAGGAACAGCTAAGATACTGCGCAGAACCCTCAGACTCTCAGGCCTCTGGTAGAGGACCCGAGCTTGAGGATGACACACAGATACCACCCTGAAAGGGTGAGAGGGATTTTTAAAAAAATATATATATATACATATCCCCACCTACATATTTGAATAAGCTCACTTGAAATGTCTCACGCTGTCACCAACTCCACCCACTATCTGTCAATCAAGCGCCCAACCGATAACCGCGCCCAACCAATCACGGCGTATCTGCCAGAAGGAATCACGTGAACAATATGACGTAAGGCATTTGCTATTTTGGGAGAAGAAATAACTACACAAGTACTTCCCAGTTAACATAATTTTAGTGCTACCATACTGTTCCACCCCACATCTGCCCATCGGCTGTGGACCATCCGCTGTTGACCTGCTCCTCCCATCCCACCAGAATCAAGGGTCATTGTCCAAATGTTACATGAGGACCTTTCAATGTTCAACAACACCATTTCATGAGGGAACCTCTCAAAAAATTCCAATACGATGCAGCCTATTCATCGGACCACCTACTCAAAATCACTCGAAGGGGTAATTTATATTGTTCATTCCAGCTGAGTTTCACTGCTGTGGATGTGGGAGGAAAGTGGAGTGCCCACACAGACACACAGAGAACATGCCAACCCCACAAGGAGCGTAGCAGTTGCTTAGGAACAGAATTGTTCACCATCTGTGGGTGTGATCACTTCTGAGTATGGTGTGGGATTAATCATATGAACTTGTAAATGCTGGCAGGACCCTTATGGTCCTCTGAAAGAGCCTGGAGGCAGGTGAAAAGGTGAACTGCTGCTGATATACCATCCACCAGCTGACGAGAAGTTCATTATATGATGTTTATGTTTCTAAGAATATCAGCTCTTATGGACTCTTCAATGGTCTGTTTGGTGGCGCACACATTGATCTCGATTAAACTTAATTTTAATCAGCCTGATCTGAATAAACCAATCCGGTGAGTTTGTTTTGCCAAAAACAATACCTGCGTGCTTTTTAGAACCAGACGTTTTCATGTGGCCTCTCTAAGAAATTAGATAAATCACTCTTGGCTTATGTCCTGTTTCAGGTGAAGTTTTCATTAATCAATTTTCTGAATTTGTTGCTTTAGGGCTCACTCAAAAGATTAGATTCATGATTGCTTTTGGTTTTTATACAGCAGATCTTTAAAAGCGTTAATTGATGTGTAAAACATTGTGAAAAACTTACTTTATTTTGTATGAGTTGACAAAAAATATACATACCTCATAAAATCCATATATCTATTGTTTTATCATAAGCACCTTTATCCAAAAGCTGTTTAAGTCAATCCACTGGACATTAAGAAAGTTCTTGAAGAACTTTCTTAACGTTTAGTGGGTTGACCTAAACAGCTTTGGGATAACCATGACCTGGATGACTGAGAACTTACACAGACAGCAAGCACCTTTATCTACGGCATGTAAAATAGATGTGCACCATTTTCAGGTATTGCATATACTGTACTGTGTATTTGCAGCTTGGTCAAACATCAGGCCTGTGTATTACACACAACACATACGAGATTTGCAATGCTGTTGTGTCTTGTATAACTGGCGTTTGTGTAAATGTACACATATGTATACATAGGTAAACACAGTATAACTGTAATGCTTTTCTAAATGGATAAAATTATTGTTACCATGATTTTCATGCATATCATTGTTGCTTCAGTCCATTTTAGAGCAACAAAGTAGGTTGACAGATATGTGAGAATAGGTGTGTATGAAACAAATTAACAACAGCAATGCCTGACACCAAGGCATGTTTGGTGAACACTTTTTCCAAGTTTCCTCTGCTGCTGATCATTGGTTGAAATCTTTGTTAGTAACTAATTATCTCTCCTGCTTAGGCTGCGTGTGAGTATCTTTTCTTTAACAAACTCTAATGGAAGAGATGGTTGTGTGAAAAAGTAGTCTTATCTGATAATGCGACTGAGACAGTTGTTCTTAACCTGGGTTCGATTGAACCCTAGGGGTTCGGTGAGTCAGTTTCAGGGGTTCAGTGGGGACGGAGGTCAAGACAAAACACATGACGTGCCGGGTGTTTTTGCCTAACATAAACGAATTACTGTTTACGTTTGACACAATGTGTCAATTCGTGATGGCACGCCCCCCTTAGCCATCTATGGCTGCAGGTGATGATGCTACATCGATTAGCCTACCTGTGCTACATGGGATTTTGCGCACTCAGTAGTTGATTTATGCCTGTCATGATAGTACATTATCTGATTTCTTTCTTAATTTTTGAATTCATAGTAACTATGTTGAGCAAAAAAGAAAGTGGTCGGACGAATATGTGCAACATGAATTCACATGTACTGTATAACGGAACGTGATGGGAGTCAGCGTTCTGCATGATTTGTAATGTCAAGTTGAGCAACTCTAGTCTCGCACTGGCAAAAATAACGGAACACTTCCTTAAGCTTCATGGAAAACAAAAGAAATTGACTTTGCTGTGAAACTGACATAAGAGTAGCACTTGCCAAGGTGAAGCCACGCATATCTGAACTTGTCTCTCAATAACGAACAGCAGAAGTCACACTGATTTGCAGGTAGGTAATTTCATGTGAGTTTATGCACTTGGTTTTATTCTTTGAAAAGGTGACATTAATGCACATTTCATTAAATACAGCAGTAAAACATATACTTATGTCTTAAATTTGAAAAAAAAACAAAACGTTTTTTTTACTAAAGAAGGGTTTGGTGAGTGAGCATATGAAACTGTCAGGGTTTGATTGCTCAGTGTCTACTGATAGCCCCTTTCCCTTCTGCTGCTGCAGCCAGAGCATGAAGAACAAACACAAGCTGGTTGACTGACTTAACTTAGCATGCAAAATTCCAAAATCTTCATGTGATAAATGCACACACTTTGTCACACACCAGTACTTGTTGACAGGGCCATCATTAAGAAAGAAATCAGTTTGTGGAAGTCATTTTTTCCCTGTGAGCAATTCATATATTGTTTTTGTAAGCTATTTCTGTCATGAACAATGGGAAAGTTGGACTGTGTCTGTTTGTGTGTGTTTGACTGTTCACACACTACGAGTGTGCGCATGCATGAGTGCATATAAGTAGCTTTTGTGCAATTGATTAGAAATTCTGCTGACGGAGACTTGCAGTGAAAGCAATGGTATGTGTGTGAAAGGAATATCAAGAGGAACTCTCCTGCCTGGAGATGGCCTGCAGCTTTAAAGATATAAGCTCCTCCATATGAAGATGCAAAATGTCTCCTTCTCTCACTCAGAGAGACACACACACTGCACACACACACACACACACACACACACACACACACACACACACACACACACACCCACACACACACACACACACACACACACACACACACACACACACACACACACACATATCCACAGTGGACAGTGTGTAAGTCAATATGTGTTTAATATCCAGACCTGCAAACCATTGTCCTTTCAGCAAATGACCTGATAAAGTCGGGACCTGCCCATGGGAGAGAATAGGGTGGTTTCATAGTAAGCATTGTACAGTGGTAGTTTTTATTTACTATTAATATTCTTACTTTATGCTATGTTAGGCTTACATATACAGTATTTTCCGCACTATAAGGCGCAGTGGACTATAAGGCACACCCCTCAATAATTTGTTTGTTCTATAATTCATTTCATATATAAGGCGCACCGGATTATAAGGCGCACACAATTTTTTTTTAAAAATTATTTGATAAAATGCAGTGGCTGTAGTTGCACAATTCGTCCACTAGATATAGCCGCGCTGCTCAGGCAGTCATGATTGCATTCATGACTTCCTGACTACCTTTGAATGGCCCCTATTGTTATGTCAATAAGCCATTCTGAGCCTCATCAAGGAAACCTGATCACTTGATCACTTTGCCATCTTAGAAAGAAGTCAACATGCATATTAAAAAACCTGACATTAAAAACTGGTTAAATTCATTACGAGTGCAGTCAGTGCAAACAGAGCGGGTTATTACCTGATCTGAAGTTCGAAGCAGATATTTAAGCTCCGACGTTCGTCTTTGTTTATTAATTAAATATTGTTTCGATCGATTGGTAATCCAGTCGAGGTGAGGTGCAGCTATTTGCTGCTGTGTGTCCTAAACAATTTTTTAACTAGTTTTTAATGTCAGGCTGTCACGCTGTTTTACTCCTAGAACTGACTTTAACGTCGGTGTCTCACCGCCGTGAATCTCACCGCACGTAGCTGTAGACAGAATACACAAGCCTGAATGCGCCCCGCCCAGAGCTATCCACTACATTTGTAAATCAATTGCAGACACCTTTGTCTAACAGTGACTCTGCTCTAGAAATTTCAGAGAAGGTTGGAAGTTCAGCTTTGATGGTCTTTCATTCACCTTTATGCCAGTTTCTCCGTGTGTTTCCAGACTAATAGAATGGACAGTCACTACATTCCAGATGACAGCACAATGGCATTTTTAAGACCAATTCAGTTTAAAATGGGTTATTTCCGACGCCAAATAGTTCGGAAATACTGAGATCAGTCAGTCAGTCAAACTTTATTAATAGAATTGTTGAAAGTTCCCTATGTTTTAATACGTAATCACCGGTGCTCCTACAGCCTGCTCTACCGTCTGAGAGCAGCTCAGTCAGAGCCGGGACTTCGGTGACGCCCCTTGACTACCGTTGTTTGGGGGCGTAGGCCCGAGTGCCTTGTGAGGGGGCTCCTCTGGTGGCGGAGTGCGGCATGACTGGTGGCCAGACGGCCGGCTTTTTACAGCAATCATGTTTTTAACCAATATTAATATGAATATTGATCCATATATAAGACGCACCGGATTATAAGGCACATTACGGGTTTATGAGAAAATTTTAGGCTTTTAGGTGCGCCTTATAGTGCGGAAAATACAGTACTGCCCGATAGTTCAGACACAAATATTTTACTTTTCACTCAGATATATTGAATACCTTTTAAATATTTACAGTAACAATTCAAATCCATTACATATGTAAATTGAATTATTTATATTATTTAGGTGAATGTGTGACCTGATTCTAGGGGTAATCATTTACATTACCTTCATTTTACCAGCTGTAAAATTACAAAAATGTATACATAAGTACCTTATGGTTTGACACAGAACAAAATATGCATTCATCTGAAATGGTCCTTTCTGCATACTAAGTACTTTTTTGTACTAAATTGTTGTGGCATAGACAATGTATGAAATGTTTGTAAAAAAAATCTTTTAAAACCCCCACTACAATCAGTTTTGCATCTCCTCCTGTGTGCAATAATGCATTATTACTAACAATGTGAAAGTTTCTGTTCAGGTATAGAATGCTACAGACATCAAGACTTAGGTTCTGACTTCCTAATGAAATGTTCAATTGGATACCTTTGCAAAATTCAAACAGTTCTTTTTAATTCATTTAAATCCAACAAGATATGCAAAATCAAAATGCCCCAAGGATTCTTCCTATGTTAAAATTAGCAGGGGGAAAAACCCTAAATCCTTCATTTATCCGAATCAACTCCTAAATGTAATCCAATTTTAATCAAAAGTCGGAATAGCTCTACTGTATATCATAATGTTGAAAAAAGTAAATCCGTTCCTGGATTCACCCCCTCATCCTCTTCATATCACATTCTTCAAGTTTCAAAACCTTCCAGTTTCATGAAAATCTGTCCAGTAGTTTTTGTGTAATAATGAAAACATGTAGAAAGGGCCTGTTGCATTTTCTGGTGAGTGTGACTAATGTAGACCTTTATTCCTGTACCTACTGTCCGATGTAACTCACAATCTAGTGAACCCATCCCTTTATGGATGTTATCAAAATACTTTTCAAGCTTTTTGATAAATCTTAGACACAATCACAAAAAATATCTGAATACCTGCACCACTATTGATTCAACAGTTCAAAATGACAAAAGACTTTGCAGAGTTAAAGAAATGCCTGAGGTGCAGCAAAGCTTTTTGTCCTAATTCTAGATAAACCAGGAAACAACTCTGCTTTCAAGCCATGCTAGATGACTTTTCTAATCTTCTACTCCAAGGTTCTTTACATACAGGCAAAGCAAAATTATACACAAAATTAAGTCTCTTGTTTTCAGTGGCCTTTTTTTAAAATCAATTTTTGAGTTTATATTGACCCCCAGGGTCTGAAAAAGGCTTTAGCCCTTTGCATAAAATAATTCCAGTTATTTGAAAGATATGAAGATGAATGGCAGCAGCTCCTCTGTGGCGGTACTTTGGTTCCCAGAAAAATGTGGGTCAGACTGACCAGGGGAGCTGAGTGGACCTCTATGAATATTAAAATAAGAGCTATCATCATTCTCTATTTAGCCATCCTCAAGAATGTGCCGTGCTTAAACTGTGCATGAACAGTTGTATAAATCTTTCAGCATGCACTCATCTACAGTGAGTTCATCATAGAGGGACCTGCACTCCCTCCAAGGCTATTCATATTTCATGGAGCTTCGCTGATGATGGAGTCCATCCACAAGGACGTCTGAAATCTTATATCCCTTTAGCTGATTAAATCTTACCCTTTTTTTTAAATATATCGCCATGCACCAAAAAGGTACAGGATGCTTTGAACATCAAACTGTGTTGTGATGTATTCCACCAGGAACTTCCAGAATGCAAGTCACTGTCAACAGTTTGCTGGTACAAGCTGGTGAATGTAGTGCAGAATTCAGCTACAGATAATATATTTCCCTCAGGAGTTGGTGGAGGCCAAAGGATAAGGGTAAAGGATAGTGATATTTTCCAGGTGTCCAGAGAGATGATATATTTAAACATACATTCACTCTCCCATAGGTATTGAAAAGTCAGGTGAATATTTTTTCCACAAAACATTTTTGAAGCTTCACAACAAAACATCGATGGACCAGCCTCATAAAAAATGCTGAGGTTGAGTTTTATTTTTAAAAAAACAAAAAAACAGCAACAACTAAATGACTCTATACAGTTGAGTAATACAATTCTCCTAAAGATCCAACATCTCAAGCTGATTTGTAAAGACAATATTTTCATCCTTTTGTAAGATGAAATAAGATTTTTTATTTAGACCAAAACACTCACCTGTCTGTTGCCATAGGGATGAGTAATGACTGAACTTCTGGGTGAGCTGTTCTTTTTGAACTCCCATGTCAGTTTTGTTTTAAGAACTTTTTTGCATCCAAAAGTCCACTACTGCGACAGTTTTAACCAAGTGGCCTCTGATTAGGCATCCATCAGACCACATCACTCCCATTATCAGACACGCAGTAGTTTTACATGCTGATATCCCAGAAACACATTTTTAAAAATATTGATCCCAAACATAAGAAATGTAGGTGTTAATGTAATTCAGGGTCTTGCAGAATCAATCTGTATCAACGTCCTTGCGTGACAAAACACTTGATCATTTGGCTGCGGTCAGCGTGTAGTTCTCCAGTGCCATATGATGCAACTGCAGACTGAAAGCAGCTGATGGGAAGAAATCAGGAATATTGAACATCAGGACGGCTGACTGTGTCCAGCTTGATTCTCTGGTGGAGGTGTCAGACAGGACAGACGACATCGACAGTACCTCTCACTCCCGATTGATTACTGTGAAATTCAGTACAACACTCACTATCCCCAGAGGATGGATACTGCTGATTGTCCACTTTGTGGGTGTACAGCAGCCTTGTGCTAAAACAATGCCTGAGACTAAGCTTGTGGGGGTGGTGTTGCTTCAGGTGACTGTAAGATGACGTGATCCTGACAGTGTACTTTGAGTAACAGATCTGGAAGTACACAGACCGCATAGTGGTTTATCATGTCAGTGAAAAAATATCCAATGGGTAAAATTACTATCCCATCCATCCATCCATCCATCGATCTTCCACCGCTTATCCGTAGTCGGGTCGCGGGGGCGGCAGCTTCAACAGGGAGCCCCAAACTTCCCTTTCCCCAGCCACATCCACCAGCTCTGACTGGGGGATCCCAAGGCATTCCCAGGCCAGTGCTGAGATATAATCCCTCCTCCTGGTCCTGGATCTGCCCCGAGGTCTCCTCCCAGCTGGACGTGCCAGAAACACCTCCCTAGGGAGGCATCCCGGAGGCATCCGCACCAGATGCCCAAACTACGTCAACTGACTCCTTTCCAAGCGAAGGAGCAGCAACTCTACTCCGAGCCCCTCGCGATCAGCAGTGTTTCTCACCTTATCTCTAAGGGAGACACCACCTATCCATCTGAGAAAACCCATTTCAGCCGCTTGTATCCGCGATCTCGTTCTTTCGGTCATGACCCATCGCTCATGACTATAGGTGAAGGTAGGAACGAAGATTGAACGGTAGATGGAGAGCTTTGCCTGTAGGCTTAGCTCCCTCTTTGTGACAACAGTGCTGTAAAGTGACTGCAGTACCGCTCCTGCTGCCCCAATTCTCCGACCAATCTCACGCTCCATTGTTCCCTCACTCGTGAACAGGACCCCAAGACACTTAAACTCCTTCACTTGTGGAAGGACCTCATTCCCTCGGAGAAGGCAATCCACCGGTTGCCTGCTGAGGACCATGGCCTCAGATTAGGAGGTACTAATTCTCATCCCCGCTGCTTCACACTCGGCTGCAAACAGGACCAGTGAGCGCCACAGTTCACAGGCTGATGACGCAAACAGGAGAACATCATCTGCAAAAAGCAGCCATGCAATCCTCAGCCCACCAAACTGTAAAGCCTCCTCACCACGACGATGCCTCGATATCCTGTCCATGAAAATCACAAACAGAATTCGTGATAAAGCGCAGCCCTGGCGAAGGCCAACAGCTACTCGGAACAAGTTTGACTTACTGCCGAGAACCCGAACGCAGCTCTCACTTTGGGCGTACAGGGATTGAATGGTCCTGAGGAGAGGCCCCCTCACCCCATACTCCCGCAGTACATCCCACAATTTATCCCTGGGGACTCGATCACACGCTTTCTCCAAGTCCACAAAACACATGTAGACTGGATGGGCATACTCCCAAGCCCCCTCTAGGATCCCTGTGAGAGTAAAAAGCTGGTCCGTTGTTCCACACTCAGGACGGAACCCATGTTGTTTCTCCTCAATGTGAGGCTCGACAATCGGCCGGACCCTCCTTTCCAGTACCTTGGAGTAAACTTTCCCAGGGAGGCTGAGGAGTGTGATGCCCTTGTAGTTGGCACACACCCTCTGGTTCCCCTTTTTAAGAAGAGGAACCACCACCCCAGTCTGCCACTCTTTCGGCACTGTCCCAGACTTCCATGCAATGTTAAAAAGGCGTGTCATCCACGACAACTCCTCAACACCCAGAGCCTTCAGCATTTCCGGGCGAATCTCATCAACACCCTGGGCTTTGCCACCGTGAAGTTGTTTAACTACCTCGGTGACTTCACCTCGAGAGATTGACTCTGAACCCCCATCATCCTCCAGCTCTGCCTCTGCAACAGAGGACGGGTCAGTTGGGGTAGTTGGATTCAGGAGTTCCTCAAAGTGTTCCTTCCATCGACCGACAACCTCCTCAGTCGAAGTCAACAGTGTCCCATCTTTGCTGTATATAGCTTGGATGGTCCCCCGTTTCCCCCTCCTGAGGTGTCGGACAGTCCTCCAGAACAACTTTGGTGTCGTCCGATAGTCCTTCTCCATGGCCTCTCCGAACTCCTCCCACACCCTCTGTTTTGCCTCCATCATAGCCGAGGCTGCAGTCCTTTTGGCCTGTCGGTACCCTGCAACTGCTTCAGGGGTCCCCAGGGACAACATGCCCCTGAAGGCCTCCTTCTTCAGTTGGACGGCCTCCCTGACCACCGGGGTCCACCACGGTGTTCGAGGGTTACCGCCCCTTGAGGCACCCAAGACCTTGAGACTATAGCTCTCAGCTGCAGCTTCAGCAATGGAAGCTTTGAACATCGACCATTCAGATGCAATGCCCCCAGCCACCACAGGGATGCACAAGAAGCTCCTTTGGAGGCGTGAATTAAAGGCCTCACGGACCGAGTCCTCCTCCAGACGTTCTCAGTTCACCCGCACTACTCGTTTGGGCTTACCAGGTCTATCCAAAGGTTTCCTCCGCCAACGGACCCAACTCACCACCAGGTGGTGATCAGTTGACAGCTCTGCCTCTCTCTTCCCCCGAGTGTCCAAAACAAACAGTCGAAGGTCAGATGATACGATCACAAGATCAATCATTGACCTCCAACCCAGGGTGCTCTGGAACCAGGTACACTTGTGAGCATCCTTGTGTTGGAACATGGTGTTAGTTATGAACAATCCGTGACCAGCACAGAAGTCCAACAACATAACACCACTCGGGTTCAGATCAGGGAATCCATTCTTCCCAATCACGCCCCTCCAAGTGTCTCCATCATTGCCTACATGTGCATTGAAGTCCCCCAGGAGAACAATGGAGTCCCCTGTGGGGATCCATTCAAGGACCCCATTTAGAGACCCCAAGAAGGCCGAATACTCTGAACTGATATTTGGTGCATTTGCACGAATAACAGCCAGAGTTTCCCCCCCCACAGCCTTAAGGCGTAGGGAAGCGAACCTCTCATCCACCGGGGTAAACTCCAACAAAGCGGCGCCCAGCCAGGGGCTTGTGAGTATCCCCACACCCACCCTGCGCCTCACGCCTGACGCAACTCCGGAGTAAAACAAGGTCCAACCCCTATCCAGGAGTTTGGATCCAGAACCGAGGCTATGTGTGGAGGCAAGCCCCACCAGATCCAACTGGTAACGCTCCACCTCCAACACAAGCTCCGGCTCCTTCCCCGCCAGTGAGGTGACATTCCACGTCCCCAAAGCCAACTTCTGCTGCCCGGGTCTGGTCCGTCATGACCCCCTGTCGTCACTGCCACCCTTATGGCAGTGCACCTGACCCCATCGGTCTGCCCTGCGGGCGGTGGGTCCACAGGGGTGGGAAGAGTCCATGTTGCCTTTTCGGGCTGAGCCCGGCCGGGCCCTGTGGCACACCCGGCCACCAGGCGCTCGCTGACGGGCCCTCCGTCCAGGCCTGGCTCCAGACGTGGGCCCCGGGCTTCCTCCGGGCAGGGTCACATTTTTCCCTTTTCCGTTTTTCATGGGATCTTCTGAACCATTCTTTGTCTGGCCCTTCACCTGAGACCTGTTTGCCTTGGGTGACCCTATCAGGAGTACAAGACTCCCGACAACATAGCTCCCAGGATCCTTAAGGCACACAAACCTCTCCACCACGATAAGGTGACGGTTCCTTGGAGAGGTAAAATTACTATCACCAAAAAAAATTAATTTGCAAAATTCTTTGCTGAAGTTTGGTTTTTTATGAGGAATGGTCAAAGGTATTCAGGCCAGTCTTAACAAAGAAATGTGATCAAGAGCAATAATTTATTACATTTAAAAAAAAATTTGCAATAGTCTTGCAAATAAGTTTTTAGAATTCTGTGAATTTTCCCATTGGTTTTTGTAGTGTTGTTTTAGCTGAGCACTAACACCGAAGGAGGCAGCTGCAGGAAGTCAGCATCTCAGTCTGGTTAAGAATATTCTCAAAGAATTTTACAACTGAGGCCTGAAAACCAGACTGCACATTTCAGCCAAAGACAGAATTGGTGAATTCAGACAGTCAGAAGTTTCTGGCCTTCATGTTGAAAGAAAACTCTCAAACAATTGTCACTGATAGCCAGGTGTTGCGTCAGTCCTCACAAGCCACAGCACAGACTGTGATTCTGCTGAATAAAGTCCCTTACAACCTTATGCCAAACACAGAAATTCTTCTGGGATCATGCTATCATCAGTTGTTTATGCATTATAAAAAAAAATCTGGATTTGATTTCTTGTGGATATATTGTCTCACCTTTCACCAAAACATGAAATCCACATTAACCCTGAATCTGCCTTATCTCTGCCACGTATTGATGACAGGATCCAGGTGTGGATCCAATTGCACATCCCTCTGGAAATTTTTTTTATGAGTTTTATGAGTTTTTTGTGAGTTATCCATGTGTGGGTACTTTCAGTTTAATTGTTTTAACCCCCATGGATGCACAAGATACCGTTATATCCACTCTTCCACAGGGGAGGTCAAACATGTCCCCACGGACTGATTTTCTTCCACAGCTTCGAAATGAAAAGTTGCATACATTCATATTCTAGGTATTCGCAATGAAACATGTTTGTAACATGAAACCATTTGAATTTTTTTTTTTTTTTTTTTTACTGGAAGAATTTGCAGAATAAAAAACATATCATTCACTCTGCGTCTGTCACAGGCTACTTGCTTCTGGCTGTGACCGTAGCACACAGGGTTACTGCTTTTGACACAGCAATGAGCGGTTTTGCAATGTGTCTTTCTGGGACACAACCTGCACTTCTTCCGCTGGCGATGTGTGTCTGTTCCCCGTGGATGGATCGCAGCAGTCTTTGTCACTACGACCTTTTCCATTGCAGCTGTGATGTAGGCTGGTAGGTTCAAAGTACCTTCCAGTCGACTGCTCATGTGAAGTATCATAAGCTCCGTTGAGAACTCCGAGAGGAATTGTCGTCTTCCATGGGTGATGCCTGTGTAAACTTCAGGGTGCTGAGCCCTATAAAATGTATAGGCGTTTAGAGCGGTGACATCAATCATGTTATACCAGAGCACCATGGGCCCTCTCTGCGTCTGGAATTTGCAGGTGTAGTTGCCAACCATTTGATCCATTATATGCACTCCTCCTTTCATCTATTTGTAGAAGAGGATCGCTTTTGGCTTTTTCTTTGGGCTGGTTTCATCCACCATCCTGCTGTGGTGCATTGTGCCAAGCAGTAGAACAGCCTTTCCCTTCTTTCTTACATAGCTGATCATGGTCATGTTGCCATTGAACCCACATTCGGTGTTGTGGACCTCTCTGGACCTAGAAGCCTTCATGACTGGAGGAATGTCTGGCTTGTTCTGTCGCAAAGTTCCCCCAATAGTAAGACCCTCCTCAAGGAGATGCTCTGTAAGAGGCGCACTGGTGAAGAAATTGTCAGTGGTGATGTTTCGACCTGTGTGTCTGAATCCACTGCACAACTGACGGACAATTTTTTCCCCCTGATTCTTCTGGGCATTTTCCCCTAGGTGTCTGCCTAGTACACCATCCCATCAATTGCATATGGGCTATGCATCACAAACCCAGAAGATCTTTATGCCATAGTTGGCGGGCTTGCTCGGCATGTGCTGCAGAAGCTGGGTCTTCCTTCTGAAAGGCACGAGTTGTACATCCACTGTCACACAATCACTGGGTATGAATTTGTCCTGGCAGCTGATCAGGAACAGGTCCCATATGTAGTGAAGGGGTGCCAGGCGATCTGTTTGTAGTCAGTCGGCCCTGGTCCACTTGTCATCAAAGCGGAAGAACCGGTGAATGTCTTCAAATCTTAGAAATGACATAGTGGCCTTGTACAATGGGTTGTGCAGAGGACTCCAGAAAAGGGCACATTCCGGCACATTCCAGTTCTTCTCGCTTCCTGCAAGAATGGTCAATCCAATGACGGCCACCAGCTCATCTTTGGTTACATTTCTCCACTCTCTCCCCGTGCCTGAGGCTGTTCTTTCTCCCTCCTTGTCTGTGCATGTCAGCACCTCTTCTATCATATCAATAGAAAGGAACCCTTTCCATGAATCTATTGGGGAGACAGTCCTAATCCCAGGTACATTCCTGGCCGAATATGTTGAAAACTGTGACATGGTGTTGTAGCCTGTCTGGGGCGTAACTCTGCCCACTATGAGCCCTTGTGGCTCCGTCGGTCCAGCATAACATCCACGGCCTCTTCAGACAGGGGACTCGTGTGTGTCTGACAGCCCTTGTTCAGTGGGGGGACAATAGGCTGGGTCTTCCATATCTGAGACGTCAGAATCGGAGTCAATGACCGCGTCTGGCTCGTCATTCCATCCATCCTGGATCATTTGCAGGACATAGTCCACAGAGAGCAGAGCTGGCCTCCTATTAGCCATTTTACTATGGATAAAATAAACACATTTAACCAGTAAAGTGATCACACTTTATAATATATCACTAAAAATTAAGTTCATAAATAGAGAAATGACTTAAAAGTCATTCGAGTCGGCTGCGGATGTGGAGGATGTGTGCAGTGCAGTAGAGGTCGTTTGGCTCGTGGTTGTCTGTGTGGAGGCCTTGCTGGATGTTGCAAATGCCTGCCGGGCTGCTGGGGGCTGGAAACGGGGGTGTGAATGTCTGCCATCCTGCTGGAGGCTCGGGTTGTGTGTCTGGAGGCAGTTCACGGGGCTGCTGAAGTCGGCTCCCGGGTGAAGAGCTTGCTGACACCAGGTGTGTTGATTGGAAAGTTCCAGCAGAAGTGAATAATTGACAACAGGTGTCTGAGTGGGACACTAGAGGTGACTAAAAAGTAAAGGTTTATACGGAAATCCATCAAACCTATTTGGGGTCATATGTGATCCCTCTCGTGGATGAGTGTGTTAGTGATACAAAAACTGTAATTTCCTTAAAATAATTCATTATGTTTTAAAAATGAAAATGGCCTCATGTCACAGACATATTTTATGAGTAACACGTGGAACATGACTATATTACAAGCTTTTATTTTGAAACTGCTGAAGAAAAACAACCAATGGGGTCATGCCTGACCCCACAAATGCATCTAAGAGTTAAATGTTAAATTTTTAAAAAGGACTTATCTCAAAAAGAAAAACAAATGTTAATGCTGTATCTCAGAATGGTTAAACAGAAATCAAAAGTCTAGAATCCACATCCACACATGGAGTCAACTCATGATGGTAGTATCTCTTCCAAGATCCAGACCAACACAAAATTTCATCAAAGTCGGTGCAACTTCTGGAGATACATGTCAGACACACAAACCAAAACTATGACCTCCTCCAAATCCTGTTGGGGTGATCATTATCTTCCCTCAAAATGATCACAATTCCATGTGTGGGTAGTTTTTCAAACTAATTTTAAGTTACACCTTTGTAAAGATTTAATGTCTTTGCCAACGTACAAAGTAGAGTGTGATATATTATTTATGAGCAGCTTTAATGCAGGAACAACTGCTAATCAGGGTTGGCCATGCTTACACAGAGCTTCTAATTTAGAACATGTCCATAATTCCAAAAGTATTTTCATGACTGTCCTAAATATATGAGGACTGTCCAAACGACAGGGTGTCTTAAAAACTAAAGACTGGAGGAACGATGAGGAGGAAAACAGTCGACTTCAGACTACAAATGTTTTTAAGAAGATTTGACTTTTTGAATAGACTTTGGTGACTGGGTGATTTGGAGCTAGATGGAAATAAAAGGAATAATTCCATTCAGTTTAGATGTTACAAAATTAATATAGATTACTTTGAGTCCCTGACATATGCTTCAATGATGTACATGCTGTATACAGGACACAGGACATCACTTATTCTGCTGACAGTTTTCAATTATGGACAGACTTATCAAGAGTTAAAGCCATTTTCACACGTACATTTGAAATAATAGTAGGTCCAATACAGCCCACTGACAATATACTCTCCAGCTAATAGGTGTGATTAAACATACACTCAACAAAAATATAAATGCAACACTTTTGTTTTAGCTCCCATTTTCACGAGATGGACTTAAAGATCTATAATTCATTCCAGATACGTCTCGTGAAAAATGGGAGCAAAAACAAAAGTGTTGCGTTTATATTTTTGTTGAGTGTATTTTCTTTCTATTAGACTTTAAACTGACAGACTCTTCCCTCATTTCGTTTGACTAAATGAACACACGCCAGCTGATATTATTTAGAACGCGGCTCAAACGCGTGAAATCGCGTTTGCAGCGTTGGAATGACCACACCCACGGAGCGCCAGTGGGTACTGACCTGATAATAAACTCATTTCCCTTTGTTTTATATCACTATCTAATCCACAGCCTAAAAAGAATTTACTGATTGGAGGGAAACTGAAGCACTCTGCTATTGGTGATAGAAATAATACGTTTGGAGGAGAGAAAAAAATGGGCTCTGCCAGCTGACTGGACCTTTAAAGCAGTTGCAGCTCTTCATTCAGATGCTGAGTGGAGCAGCGGACGACCGGAGGAGGGACGCGCCTCCAGGAAAAACGGACCACCCCTCCTTTCGCATCGCATTGTTCAAAAACCCGCTCTGATGCGTAATGAGGATTTTCCTTATTTGTAATAATTAGCTGTGAAGACGCTGGAAGTAGACCTGAGCTGATTGCGGCAGTCAAAGCGTTATTCGGCAGCAGCATCACGTTGTATGAAATGCGTCACCGTGATCCTGTTTTCACATTTGTAATTATCGGCTCGGCAATTACTGACTGCTCCCCGAACTGACCATTTCATCAGGTAAGGATTTTTTTTTTTTAATTTAACTGTATGCAGGATGGAGATTTAGACAAATTTAGACATTTTTCTCATGTCCATGCTTCAAAACACAGCTGTATGGAGTGCGAGAAAGGATGTCCTCTTTTGGGCTGAATCTTGGAGGCCTACATATTACAATAGATTATCCATTGCCCACATTTTCAGTCCCATTTTACAACAGCCAAATAAGTCATCAGCGTGTTGTCAGTTAGGCTTCAGGTTTGCATGACTTCTTTTAAAATAGTAATCTACATTGAAAACGCATCTATGATAATCGCACCAGATTGGTCTCATTAACCTGGCCTGGACCCGTGCATGAGTGTCAGTTGGGGGGGGGGGTGTCTTATGGATGAGCGCATTTCCCATGCATTCTCTCACAGGTAACCACATGTGCGGGCCGGTATCACCACGCTGAGCCCGGAGAGCACAAAGGATACCTTGGTCAGAGAGACGAGAGTGGCCGGGAAAGATGGACCGCATGGCAGACAGAACCTCCGAGGAAGCCTCGAGACTGTCGGTTCCGCTGCGCAGCTGTCACGGGGTTCACCAGGCCAACAACAACGGCACCTGCGCGGAGCCTCTCAGCATCTTTCCGCCTTTCTCCTCCACCCTCGCGCTCCTCGTGCTGGTGGTCGTGCTCGTGGGTATCGTCGTCGTTTCCCTGGCAACGTTCCACTTTCACAAGAGGAAGCTTAGGAACAAGAAGATCCAGCGCGCGCAGGAGGAATACGAACGCGACAGTCACAGCCCGGCGCGCGCAGAGGCGAGCGGAGAGCCCGCGAGACCGTCCGTCATCGTTCGACCAGTGAAATGTGACGAAAGGGTGACGTGTCAACGCGTGGAAACGGTGGAAGCTGGCCAGGGGCTGCACGAGACAGAGACTCTTGACTGTTAACTTGGTCTAACTTCAGGGAACGAGACTGCGGAATAAACGGGAAAAGCAATAAGGCACACAAAAAAAAACTCCCACACTCAACTCTGCTGCTGGTAGACTTAGAAACAAAACGCAGAATACTGAGCAGAAAAGCTAGGCCAAGGGGTCACACAGCATCACGGTAGGCCTAGAGGTCGCACAGCACATGCGGTGTCTAGGACAGCTATGTGGCAACACACCTTCCTGATTACACTAGTATTTAGTCACCTGGTATATCTCATGGAACTGTATAAAGAATATCCCTGCTTTGACTTCTGGACCTCTTTCCTCTTCCCCAGCCTAAAACGTTGAAACTTCCAAGATGTTTAAAATTTAAATCCATTATGGGATGTGACACATGGTTGTGTTAAATTATTAAAAGTTGGTGGCAACATAGCCCATAATGGCTCGTTGATCTTCCCTGGCATGTCCTCTGACACACTACCAATATGTAGTTAGTCTATAATGGATGTTGTGGTGCTGTTAGGTAGCGCAAAGCTGCATATAGGCTGTAGAAATGGCTTATTTGTATGCATAGTATTTTTTCCTTAAATTAAGTGACTTAAAATATTTGCATAAAGTACTGTCCTCCAATGTCTGTCAGACATTTATAGGTAGCTCTTGTTAGCCCGAAAGGATGCAAGACTTTTTGCTGTAGTTATGCACATAAAATTATTTCTTTAATGTGTCAAATAGTAAATGTTAGTGCTAATACCGTACTTTAATTTCAGTGTATTTACAATGTATTCTCTAACGTGTTATAAAGTGAAAATTCTTCCAACAGAGGGTTTCAGTTCAACTCAGTATTTTTTGATCCTTAGTATTGTATCACATTGACCCTGATATAAATGATGTGTCATTTATTTATAAAGTCACTGTAAATGTATACCATTATGAGAGCTGGAATGTTTTACAGTAACATCATCTTTCTGCGGTTAATATAATCTGCCTTAGCAAAGGGAATATGTAATATTCAAAGTTTATAAATAAATACTTTACGTCAATCCTTTGAATGTCTCACTAACCTTAAATACAGGCTATTGGCAATAACAAACCCAAAACTTCACTGTTCACCCAACACAATATCATACAGATGACATTGGATATATGGAAGTGTTGGGATGAATTTTCATTGTCACTGATTCCCTTGGATAAAAACAAATGAGCTCCTTAAGTGATATCCAAAGAATTAGCATTTTCTGCTACATTAGGCCCCTATAGCTAATGATCTCACTTTCTAAGCCATAGAGGACCATATGATCTACCGAATCTGATCCACTATCTATGGAGTGAAGCACTATGCAATGCAGAGACCATGTCAGTCTGTCAGTGTTATTTATTGACATGAAGTTTATCCTTAGAAGCACTTTTCTTAATCTCAGCATCTCCCCTAATGGCTCCACAACCTGTCTTATTGGAGGTCAGTGGAAGTGAATTAGCATCAGTTTGTTGGCCAGGTTTCAGGACACCATGTTCCTAATTGTCCCCAGCAAGAAAGACTTGGGAATGTTAAGCAGTCTGGCAAGGCTCCAGCCCTGGACGATGCACCAGTCCATTTTATCTCATTGGCATAAGTGCAACAGAATGAAACCATTTATTTTTGTAGGGAAATTAGAACTGAGCCAATGAAAGATGACTAAAGCATTCTACATTCAACCATATGTTTAGAACAATTCATATATTAAGACCAAAAACATCTTTAAGCTTAAAATATTTTTATTATATGTATATACTAGACAAGGGGCGGCTCTGTGGCGCAGTGGGTAACACTGTCACCAGCAAGGTTCCAGGTTTGAGTCCTGCTCTGTGCAGAGCTTGCATGTACTCCCTGTGTCTGCGTGGGTTCTCTCCGGGTTCTGTGGCTTCCTCCCACCTCCAAAAACATGCACTCCAGGTTAATTGGCCGTTCCAAATTGCCCATAGTGTGTGAGTGTGAGCATGCATGGTTGTCTGTCTTTCTGTGTGGCTTCGCGGTGCACTGGTGTTGCGCCCAGAGTTTGCCCCTTCTCAAAGCCTAAGATAGCTGGGATAGGCTTCAGCTCTCCGTGACCCGCTACGGCAGATAAAGCAGTACAGAAGATGAATGAATTAATGTATATACTAGACATTCATTCATTCAGTCATTGTATATTTTAGGATTTCATTGGACTGTTCTGTAAATGTAACATCTGCTTTTTGCCTGTCCACTCTGAGTTATCCCTCCTGTTTGGATTCATAATAAATCACTGTACAGACTCCAGAATCTTTACTGAAATCCTTCTGAGGCAGTGGAATTTGTGATATCAGTCCATGCCAAAAAAATTAACTTAAGTCTACAAAAGACTCCACTACAACAGTGGTTGCGTATGATGTAATTTTAAGCAACTGAGGCCACGTACAACACGTGGTCACATTGGATCTTATTACGATTCTCTTACCCTCCAGCCGTTCTGTGGAAACACTGATCTGCTCATTTAAATATGCTGTGAAACAATTTCCATATGCTTAGAAGTGGAGTTAGGTTATCTTTATTGAGAAGGTAAAACACTATTTGCTGTGCAGTTAGAATGAAGGACGATGCTTGATGGCAGTTATCGCTCAATGAATGTGAGTGTTGATGGCAACTGGCTATTTATTGGCATTTAGATGTGGATGAATTAGCAGGTGTTAGTGGCAAGGAATGGATGATAGGAGATGGGGATTGGGGTCAGTGGTACTCACTAATATCTAGGGAAAGACGGAGGTCAGTGGGTAAATGTCCATGGAGGTCAGAAATGAGGTGAGCCGCCTGGCTATGTGGTGCAAGGACAACAATCTCCAGCTGAATATGGAGAAGACAAAGGAGATTGTTGTGGACCTGAGAAGAGCACGTACCCAGCATGCTCCACTAACCATCGACGGTGCTGCAGTGGAAAGGGTCAGCAGCACCAAGTTCCTGGGTGTACACATCTCCGAGGACCTGTCCTGGGGCTGCAACACCGCATCACTGGCCAAAAAAGCCCAACAGCAGCTATACTTCCTCCGCAAACTGAGAAGAGCAAGAGCCCCACCCCCCATCATGCTCAACTTCTACAGAAACACCATCGAGAGCATCCTGACCAGCTGCATCACTGTGTGTACCACACAGGCACCTGCACCGTTTCCTGCCGCAAGACCCTGCAGCGCATCGTGAGAGCAACTGAAAAGATGACTGGTGTCTCTCTCCCTTCCCTCACAGACATTTATCACACCCTCCTCACCGCAAAGCCATCAGCATTGCAGGTGATCCCACCCACCCCTCTCACAGCCTTTTCAGCCTGCTGCCATCAGGTAGGAGACTGCAGAGTCTGTGGGCCAAAACCAGCAGGCTCAAAGACAGTTTCTTTCACCAGGCGGTCAGGAGGCTCAACTCCCTCCCTGCTCTGCCCCCTGCCACAAACTTGAACCCTGACCTGCCCTTCCCCCAGCCCCAGACTACCCCCCCCCCCCGTCAACTCAGGGACTATGCACACGTCATTTCCCCTACGGGATTAAAGAGTGTATAGAGATGTTTACCATCCCTTTGTGTTTCGTCTCATACTTTGTGCTGTACTGTCTGATGTCTGTGTTGTACTGCCTGTTGTACTGCCTGTGTTGTCCTGCCTGTGTTGTCCTGCCTGTGTTGTACTGCCTGTGTTGTACTACCTGTTGTATTGTCTGTTGCACTGCCTGTTGTACTGCCTGTTTACCGTGGGTCAGAGAGGACTGCAATTTCATATGTGCTATATGTCGTGCATATATGGTACACTTGACAATAAAGCTGACTTTCAATTTAACTTTGACAGCTAGGAACGAATTGAAAGTCAATGGCTAGAAATGCATGTACAGTAGTTTAGTGTGTGGTAAGTCGGTGTTGATGGACATTGTAAGATGCAAGGACTAGATGAAAGTCAATGGCTATGTATTATAATAATATTAATAATGGATTGATTTAGTTTTAGGGACTCAAAGTACTTACATTGAATCTATTATTTATTCCACTTACTGGTGGTAAACTACATCTATTACCACAGCTACTCTGATGGAAATGCAGATGCAATCTATAAGCATGGTGAAGTGTCTTGCCCAAGGACTTAAAGGCAGGGTTAGGGTTAACCCTGTGATCACTGGACAACCCACTCTACCTCATGAGCCATAGCCTCCATATTGATAAATGTCAATGGCTAAGTAGAGATGGAGGTCAGTTAAGGATGGATAGAGGTCAATGGATAGGGTATGGATGGAGGTGAGTGGATAGGACTTGTGGGAAGAATTGAAGGTCAGTGGTAGTGAGTCACTAGGAATGGGTGCAATCAGAATGAGTGGTTTGTGGCTAAAAATGGACTAAGTGGCTGAGAAAGGGTTAGATGGTCGAATGTATGGTGACAGGTAGTGGATATCAACTAACAGAGGTCAATTTCTTGATATAAATGAGGTCAGTAGGTAAGATTAGATATATTTTAGTGTGTATGGTAGGAAATTCTTTCTCTGAATTTGACCTGTCCCTTATGATCCACTGGGCATATCTTACAGTGGGATAAGTTCAAGGAAACTTGGCTGTGAACTACAGGGGATAGGGATTGGATCCACCTTCTCTTTGCTTGGTGGACAACTGCTCAAACCTCAAAGGTCAGTGTTTGGGAATGAATTAAGATTAGTACCTATTGGTAGAAGGAAAACTGTAGTTATGAATTAATGAATTAGTGGTATACAATCCTAGAGATAATGGGTCTTGAATCAGAGGTAGAGAAATCTGACTGTGGTCAGCTATTGTAGCACAGGAGAATTATTTTTAAAATAGAGGAAGAGATTTGTGAGATCCAGGTTTGCTCTGGGAATAGCCTAGTTACTATGTACAGCCTTATATAGAATTAATGAGGATGGTTTTCAGGGTTTTGTTGTCCTCAGGGACCTGTTCATCAGCACTGCAGATACATTTTTGAGGGTTTTTCGGTAAATGAACTAGGTCCTCTGAAGCTGTAAATTGTAGTATCATTGTAATAGTTGTGTATAATGGATGAATTGCTTCTGGCAAATGGTCAGCAATTAGTAAAACTTAGAAGCGTTTCATTAGAATTACATAATCTAATAGAAAGACACATTTACACTTTATGTTAATAATAAAAGCTGTTTAGAAGTTACTTAACTGCCTTTTTACTTTTATTGATAATGCTCCTGGCCCCGTCTAAAGTCCAGCCCCCTAGAGGAAGTCTTCATCCTATTACATACAGAAGGAAGATGAGCTTGTTGACACTTGAAAGAGTGTTGATCATCTCCTACTTTTGCATTTTCTTTATGAATCACACACAAACATTTTCTTCTTCCTTTGCCAGGAAGAATACACAGAGTACACGCAGTATGGTTTTGTATACAGAAAAGAAGAATAGTCAATACTGCGTATGGACCCTTGAATTATCACTGAAGGAGCAGATTGAGATAGGAATGTGGATGGGGGCTTCCTCCAAGGGTGTGTTGTAGAATTCAACTTCCTACACAACCTGGCAATTAAACAGTTGGTTTTGCTAATTAGTGGGTTTGAGATTGTCATATAAAATTAACACACTGCCCACAACCTGCCAAAATGCCTACGGTGAAGCATAAGAAGCCACAGAGTAAAAATAGAACAAGTACAAAAATTTTGAATATTAATCATTACTAATTCCGTTATATCATAGTCTGAAATTAAATAGCATGTTTTATAGCATTGCTGTACAGGAATTAACAATGTGAAGGTTAGAGGAAACAGTCATGCCTGCATATAGAACATCTTTTCCCTCAACTTCACAGCTCTCTCTTATTATTCCAGTGAGTCACATTAGCAGATTGGTTCCCTATATGTCATGACAAGTGACAGTTTACTGTCAGGAGGAAAGGACACCACTGATATTCTTCTCACCCTTGCTGTAATGGTACAAGGTGGATAATTTGTCACCACCGCTTTCTGTTTATAGGATTTATTGCAGCAGATATGTGCTGTTGCTCCAGAAGTACAATATCAGGACCTCATGTTTCTATTCTTCACCCTAGGCATGACAGATCAGCGTTAACTTTAAGCTTCTATTTTCTATTTTCATTCCTCACTTAGTGTGGTCCTAGGGATGTTACTGTTTGTGTTTGTGCTCTCCTTTGGTACTTGCTGAAACATCTGCAAAAATGTGATTAAAGAAATAAACATATTAAACTGAAATATTGTTCATTCAAGTGTATCAGTTCGATTTTGGGGACTTAAGTGGTGTTTAAAATAAAAACGATAATCCTTCATTAGTCCCACAACAAGGACGTATGCAATGTTACAGTAATGAGTGGATAATGAAAAAACAGGTAAAAAAGGCAATAACATTAAGAGGTAAAAATCTAGACAAAATATTAAATATGAAAAAAATAAGAACAATATTAACAATGATTAAAAAATGACAGATTAAATTTCACAAATGGAATACCGTTACTATAGATTAGGGGTGTCAAACTCATTTCACCAAGGGCTACATCAGCATGATGGCTGTTTTCAAAGGGCCCGATGTATTTTATGAATGTAACTAAATGTAAGTCAATGTAATTACTAAACGTAACTCTTTTATGTTAAATAACTGTGAATTTATTACTTATTTAAGCTACAAACATTACAGTTGCACAGAAAAAAACATATTTGCTTGTTGCTCTGTTATATTTGTCAGGTGAGGAAACCCACAGAACTCCTTCAATCAAGGTTCAAACTAACCAAGCAAATAAAGAAAAATAACATCAAACACAAGTTAGGACATTAACTTTGTTCAAAACATTTTTGTCAGAGTTAAAATGGGCTTAATTACTGAATTTGTGGGAAGTGTAGTTTTTGGTCAAAGCACACTTTTTACCTGTTTATTTTTAGACACTCTGACCTTCTATGCTCTCGCGGGCCACATTTGGCCCCTGGGCCTTGAGTGTGACAAGTGCTATAGAGGAATGTTAATATACTTAATTGAAATATTTGTTTTGCACATTAGGATGAATTTACTGACTGAAGTACTGTGACATACATTTGAGTCTGTACTGATGCTTGACAGTAGTTGCAAATGATGATTGCAGTTATTGCCTGTTTGGATGTGTGTGATCTGTTGGGAGCAGGTCTATAGAGATGGTTGCAGGAGGTTGTAGCACTCACCCGAACCCTATACCTCTTACACAATTCAGATGGAGCAGCCTGACAGTGAAGAATATCTCCAACGCTCTGATAGCATCTTGCATGAGGTGGGAGACACTCACCATCATGCACTCCAAAAGTAGTTAGGCTACTATAGCCTTTCCTGTAAAGTGTGGTTGTGTTGTCTGTTCAGCCCAGTTTATTGTTCAGGTGAACATCCAGGGACTTGTAAAATGTTACAATCTCAAAGTCAATTGGCTGGATGCTCAACACTTTCATAGAGGGATCCATCAGTTCTCTGTGCTTGCTGTCATCCCCATCTGCAATGAGGTCATCAGTGAACTTCAACAGGTGACAGGTGGGGAGTGGTCTGCAGTGCTATTAAATGTAAAGAAGCTCCATGATGTACAACCCCTTGCAAAAAGTATGGAATCACCAGTCTTGGACGAGCACTCACTCAGACATTTTGTTATAAAGAACAAACTCTGATAAAAAGCATGAAAAAATAATGAAGTTTTTCAAAAGTGCAACTCCTTGGCATTCAGAAACACTAAAAAATGAAGAAAAAACATTGTGGTGGTCAGTAAATGTTACTTTATAGAGCAAGTGCAGGGAAATAAATATGGAATCACTCCATTTTGAGTAGAAAATAAGGACACACCCAGTCAATTTCCTTTAATTAATTGGGCACGTGCCTAAGGTTACATTTGCGCGTTAGTCAGCAGTTAAAAACAGTACAGTTATCACACCTTAGAGGGCTGCTGGATCAAGTGGATTGGCAAGAATCATGGCTCCAACAAGAGAGATGTCTCTTGAGACCAAACACAGGACTAACAAACTTCTTGAAGAAGTTGACTACACGTATGGTTGCCAAGATGTGGGCTGTTCACAGTCAGTTGTATCAAGGATCTGGACCAAGTACAAACAGCATGGGAAGGTTGTGAAAGTCAACCGTACTGGTAGTCCAAGGAAGACATCTAAGCGTCAAGACAAACAACTAAAGGTCATATGTCTTGAAAACAAAATGCACAACAAGACAAATGAAGAAGAAATGGGAGGAAGTATGTGACAGAACTGTGCAAAGTTGCCTAAAGGAAATGAGATTTTCATACAGTAAAGCTAACAAGAAACCATTATTGACACTTAAACAGAAAAGAACAAGACTGCAATGGGCTAAGGAGAGGCAATCATGGAATGTGGATGACTGGATGAAGGTTATCTTCAGTCACGAATCTGCATTGGACAGGGTGATGATGCTGGAACTTTTGTTTGGTGCCGTTCCAGTGAGATTTACATTGAGGACTGCCTAAAGAAAACATCAAAATTCCCACAGTCCTTGATGATATGGGGCTGCATGTCAGGCAAAGGCACCTGGGAGATGGTTGTGGTTAAATCTTCAATAAATACACAGGCTTACATTGACATTTTGGACAGCTTTCTTATCCCTTCAATTGAAAAATGTTTGGGGGTGATGAAATCATTTCCAAGATGACAATGTATCATGCCACAGAGCAAAAACTGTAAAAGCATTCCTTGGAGAAAGACGCATCCAGTCAATGTCATGGCCTGCAAATGGCCCAGATCTCAACCCAATTGAAAACCTGTGGTGGAAATTTTAAAAAATGGTCCATAGCAAGGCTCTGACCTGCAAGGATGATCTGGCAACTGCAATCAAAGAGAATTGGCACCAGATTGATGAAGAATACTGTTTGTCACTCATCAAGTCCATGCCTCAGAGACTGCAAGCTGTCATAAAGCCAGAGGTGGTGTAATTAAATACTAGTGATGTGTTTTGATTGTTATTTCTGTCTCTTTTTCATGACTCCACATTTTTTTCCTCAGAATTGAGTGATTCCATATTTATTTCCCTGCACTTGCTCTAAAAGTAACTGATGGCCAGCCACACATGGTGACCACACAGCCACACCTCACCACTAGTACATTTTTATTTTGCAGTCACAAGCCTCAATATTATATAATTTTATATACTATTTCAGTTCATATTTTCCAGTATTACACCTGGACAATGACATACAATGAAGTTATGGGAGAGAGTAGTGGAAGCTAGACTAAGGGCAGAAGTGAACATTTGTGTGCAGCAGTATGGTTTCATGCCAAAAAAAGATGCAGTATTAGCTTTGAGGATGTTGATAGAGAAGTACAGAGAAGGCCAGAGGGAGCTGCATTGTGTTTTTGTAGATCTGGAGAAAGCTTATGACAGGGTGCCCAGAGAGGAACTGTGGTATTGTATGAGGAAGTGTGGAGTGGCAGAGAAGTATGTTAGAGCAGTGCAGGACATGTATGAGGACTGTAAGACAGTGGTGAGGTGTGCTGTAGGTGTGACAGAGGAGTTCAAGGTGGAGGTGGGACTGCATCAGGGATCAGCTCTGAGCCCCTTCTTGTTCGCTATGGTGATTGGCAGGCTGACAGACGAAGTTAGACAGGAATCTCCATGGACTATGATGTTTGCAGATGACATTGTGATCTGTAGTGAGAGCAGGGAACAGGTGGAGGAGAAGCTAGAGAGGTGGAGGTTTGTCCTGGAAAGGAGAGGAATGAAGGTTAGCCGCAGTAAGACAGAGTACATGTGTGTGAATGAGAGGGACCCAAGTGGAAGAGTGAGGCTACAGGGAGAAGAGATCAAGAAGGTGGAGGATTTTAAGTGCTTAGGGTCAACAGTCCAGAGCAATGGAGAGTGTGGAAAAGAGGTGAAGAAGCGTGTCCAGGCAGGATGGAACGGGTGGAGGAAAGTGTCAGGTGTGATGTGTGATAGAAGAGTTTCAGCTAAAATGAAAGGAAAGGTGTACAAAACTGGTGAGACCAGCGATGTTTGGTCTAGAGACAGTGTCACTGACGAAAAGACAGGAGACAGAGCTGGAGGTAGCAGAGATGAAGATGCTGAGGTTCTCTCTGGGAGTGACCAGGAAGGATAGGATCAGGAATTAGTACATCAGAGGGACAGCGAATGTTAGAGGTTTTGGAGATAAAGTCAGAGAGGCCAGACTGAGATGGTTTGGACATGTCCAGAGGAGAGATAGTGAATATATTGGTAGAAGGATGCTGAGTTTTGAACTGCCAGGCAAGAGGCCTAGAGGAAGACCAAAGAGGAGGTTTATGGATGTAATGAGGGAAGACATGAAGGTAGTTGGTGTGAGAGAAGAGGATTCAAAGGACAGGGCTAGATGGAGGAAATTGATTCGCTGTGGCGACCCCAGAAGGGAAAAGCCGAAAGGAAAAGAAGAAGAAGAAGACACCTGGACAATGACAGTTCAGATTATGTTTGTATTAACATTTGTTTCTTTTCTTTTGAGTTACCTGTAGTTCTATTTCCTGGCGCAGCAAAGGCGTGGCCGAGGGCTCAGATAGGCTGCTGCCAGCCTTATTGGACTATACCATAGCCTTCTGTGTCATGGGGTTATCTGGGGATTTACATTGAGTTTTTGTCCAGTTATGTATGGAGTGGCCATTTTATTTCCCCCTCTGTTAATTTCCCCCTCTTAGTTTGGCTTAACTAGTAATTAAGTTCATCTGTTTGTTTGGGAGGTCAGTTATGTTATGTCCATTTATTTGCTTCAGTTCTGAGTTCTGTTGGAGTTTGGTTATATTTAGTTGACTTCTTACTGTTTCATTTGGTCAAACTGTTTCGTGAGATGTTTTGTTTTTTGGGATAATTAAAAGAAAAAGCCCGTTTTGGGATCAAAAATCTCCTGTTTCTTGCTGCCTTACTGCTTGGTCCCTTACAGGAAGATTTACAGACCATAATGTTTTTTCTTCATTCTTTTAGTGTTTCTGAATGCCAAAGAGTTGCACTTTTGAAAAACTTTATTATTTTTTCATGCTTTTTGTCTGAGTTTGTTCTACATAATAAAATGTCTGAGTGGTTGTCCAGACTTGTGATTTCATACTTTTTGCTAGGGGTAGTATCTCTCTCCACCTCCAAGGTGGAGGGAGAACTCCCAGGTAACAGGACTTTCAAGCAGGGATGAACCTTGTAAATGGCATGGAGATCTGCCCCTTATGTTGAGATTTTTCCTTTCACTACAGATATGTCTGGGATTTCACAGCAATTCAGTGCTGGAGCAGTCTAACAGAACAAAAATAAAAGTCCTCACAGTCCCAATAACACGATCCAACTCTCTGCTGTGTGTCTCTGTACTCTATTGTTCACTTTCTAGTCCAAAGTCTTCTAGCCCTTGATAGTCTCAAGCTTCTTCCGTTGTTTCACTGTGAAGCTCCACAAATGTTTGGTGGCTCAGTCGAAAATGACTGATTTTCTTTTTTGGGTAGACTTTTAGCTAAAATGCTTTGTGGCGAGTTCCAGTTAGGTGATAATTGTTTTACAACAATGACCCTCTTTACTTATATAACAAGGTAAGACATAATGAAGATATATTTTTAGTATCGCTTGAAGACACAGAAAGTGTATTGGACCAAACAAGAACGACCAGTTTTCCTCCATTTTCAAACTTTTAGGATGTGGACAGTAAACTAACTCCCCTCTGGCTCCCCGTCACCTGTTTGTCGTGGTTCAAGACGTTCTAATATTAAACGCTATATGTCTTCGACCTGCTTAGGTTTGCATCATGTTTGTTGGATGCAGGGTAGAGGGAGAGGTTTTAAGATTAGATAGATGATGGATGAGGCTGGAGCCTGGCAGACAGTTCAGCAGCTTCATGGCTGTGTAGCTTCATGCCCTGTTTAGTAATCCATTTGTGGAACACTGCATCAGTTTTATCACAGCTGAATTAAGGCTCTGTGCGATTGCTCACCTTAGTTTAGAGCTTTCCACCTTCAAATACTGTGGAAAGGTAAGAGACTTTTTCCCGAACAAGAATGTCATGTAATTATTACCCTAACTCAAGTAATGTTTTGGTCGACATCAGTTTATCTATTAGCAGGGTTACACAAAACCTTGCTGAATGGATTTCAAGACACTTGGTAGAAATGATGTGACAGGACAGGACCAGTTAAATTTCAGAGTAGATTTAAGGTGGATCCAATAACGAGTGAGATTATCTTTGGAGTTGATCATGGGAGTTTGGAGATTTTTTGAGAATTTTTAGACTACAATATTGAGAGTGGCTTTTTAAATCCTGGTTGTGATGGTACTTTTATGTGTGGAGTCCACAGCTGTGTCTTCGCTCCTGTCTGGTGTATGATTAGGTGGAGCTGCGGACTTGACTGTGAGCTCTGATGTGATAACATTCACCTCATCCAGTTAGTTATACATCAAACTCATTTGTCCCTGTTAAATTAATAAAGCTATTAATTGCTCTAAAATTGAGGTAGTGATGAAGTTCCAGGAGGATACATTGATTGTTGTTATTGTTTATGGTCAGTCACACATTAGAAAAATAACACATTCTCTTCCTAAACTTGATGTTCAATATGTATAACATATGATATTGAAACATAAGCACAGACAATGAAACACAGACTCTTCACAAAAAATTAACATTTCATTAGCTCTAGTGTCCACTTTACTTTTTCTCTCTTTTCTCTTTTTGTTTGAGGTGCTTCTTCTTCTTCTTGATTGGGTTGCTTTCTGACTGAGTCTTGCTCTTCTTGGCGGGGTTGGCTTGTGAAGCTGTTGCACCATCAGCTGATCGTTTCTTTTTGCCTGCAGCTGGTTTGTTCATGGAGGTTACTTTGTCTCCTGCTGGTTCTACAACAGGCTTCATGCGCTTTTTACGCTTTTTTGTTTCTGGTAGGAAACCTTTCTTCTTTTTGGGAACTTGCTTATGCTCATTGTTTTTGTCAGGCTTTATCTTTTCAACTTTGGGTTTCCTGTAAATTTGAAGATGAAAGCCCAAGATCAGCACAATAAGGAGTAAAATAACCATGAGACAAGATGAGTTGAGACAAGATATACTTTCATGATCGCAAACTGCGAAACTCACAATCTGGTCATAGAGAGAATACAGTGGTACCTCTACTTACGAATGTCTCTACTTATGAAATTTCTACTTACGAAATTTCTAAGCAGGAAAATATTACCTCTCGTTACGAAAGAAATTTCAGTTTACGAAAGGTAAAAATAGAGTATGGGCCGATACTGGCAGCTCCCACAGGTTCCTGAACGCAACATTCTCATAGCTGCTCTGCCATTGGCTATTACCTAGTATCTTCCTGGCATCCCATTGGCTAAGAGGGACCTCTGTGTGGAGCTAGATCTGTGTTTATGCAGGGTCCTCGTGATTCGGCTCTCGACCCATAACATGTTCTGATAGTTTCACGTAATATATATCAACTTTTAGAGTATTCGCTATGGACCCCAAGAAAGTGACGGAAAAAGAGAAAAAGAAAAGATGAAGAACAGTTTTTTTGTCCATACAAAGCATGAGATAATAGAAAAGCTTGAAAAAGGGATGCATTTGGTTGATCTCGCCGAAGAATATGGCAGTATTGCATCTACAATCGCCGCATTATTAAAACAAAAGGAAGTTTAAGGCATCACATGGGTGGTTGGAGAAGTTCAAAAGGAGGACTGGAATTCACTCTGTTGTTCGGCATCGTTAGGCAAGAGCGCATGAACCAAAGAGGGCAAAAAACAATGAGGACAGCAGTTAAAACGTAAATGACCATCATTTTTATTCTTTGTTTTAATTTTTACATTATGCACAAATTTCATTGATTGTGTAATAATCTAATCGTAACTTGTATTTGTTACATGTTTTGATGCATTTTTATGCTTTAGAAAACATTTATGTCGGAATTTTTGGGGGCTTGGAACGGATTAGGGCATTTGCATGCAAAACGCGCCTCTACTTTCGTAATTTTCTACTCACGTAATTTCTTCCGTAACCAATTAATTTCGTAAGTAGAGGTACCACTGTATCTGTTTCCAGAAAATCAGTGTAAAAATACATGAACTCAAACCAAAATCCTGTGTGTGGATTCCACTCCAACTTACATGACTCCAAAAAGTTTCATCACAGCCCAGTAGGTGTCCTCCAGCTGGCCGGTCTTCCTAAAGGTGACAGCTCTGGTCAGAGACTGCAGGACCTCCTGAAGGGGCTCCAGGTCCACAGTCAGCTTCTACTCAATGTAAAGGGAAGCAGGAATTAACTTCTGAACTAAAACCAGACAGACTTTTCCATTCAATTCTTCACCCTCACACTCAACCATCCACTGACCTGCTGGTGAACATGCTTGACCAGGAACTGACAGAGCTCCAGGGTTTTCACCACCTTCTCTTTCATCACATTGGCCTCAGTGTCACTGACCTGAAGACTCTGAAGAGAAGAAGAAAATGGAGTGAGACTATCTTCACAGACACCAAGCAGATTGCTTGGGTTTCTAATGGAAACAATGGCGTCGTGGTTGTCATCCTACAGGAGACTGACGAAAAAGGCAGCTGTGAAACAGACATGCTATTTGTCTACATGGAGTTCTGTAAAAGCAGTAGACGAACATCTGGTGTAGCATGGAGCAAATATTATGATCTTAATGTACAACCAAATACATTAATGATACAAAAAATGGTTTTATTTACTGTTTTACCATATGGTAATTTTTATCATTTTGTACACCAGGAGGAGTTATAGTTGGTAACAGGTGTGATGATAAATGCTTCTTCCCACATTAAATTCATTATATAACATTAAGAACACATTTATAGACATTAGACGCGTTAAAAGTGAGACAATAAAGTGGTGGTCTCAATTGTCTTAAATGAATATATTTAGACAACAGGTTGTTAACTAATCCCTGTATCCAGTTGCTTTGTTACACCAAAGCTCCTGTGAGGCAAAAAGCTCCCAAGCTTATAAAAAAACAGATTTTACCAATCAAATCTAAAGCCCTCATGGTTTCTGAATTCTTTACAATACAAGACGGTCTGTTTGTCCTCTAAAGTCAACTGGTGCCTAACACATTTTCAGTTATTCAGCAGATAAATTAAGTGATTCAGCAAATATTTGAAAAGACAAAAACCCTCAGTAAATTTTCCACCATCATTTCTACTACCACAAAACTGGTTTTCTGAGGTCCCACAAATGCTTGATGAAGGAGAGCAGCTAAAAAAAACCAGCACTGATCTTATTAATGCCAGTTTTGTTTTTTTGGCAAATACAGTTTAAAGAAAAAGCCTACAGAGGAGTTATGTTGTTTGGCAGTTCTGTATTTGTCTCAGAGGGAGAAAGGATGGGGGCAACGCAGAGGTGAGGCAATTTGGTGAAGAATTACACAAACATGTAATTAACAGTATGCATGTCTTTACCCTTGGCTGTCCTGAAGACACATAGAGGACAGAAAGTGCAGCTAAGCTCTAATAATAGTTTATCACAGCACAATGCAATTTCATGAGCCTCTGGGGCAATTTAATTAAAATGTGCACAAGCCTCAAAGAAACTGGTGGATTAACGTAATCACAGTTACAGTTAAAAACCAGTGAACCGATGACCTCATGATACAGTGCTGAACAATCACACCTGTAATGTACACACACACTATAGGGCGAAAACATTTGTGATTGTGGACATTAGCAAGTAGATATTATTACATGTGTTAGACAACAGATGCTGGTCACACATCCAGACATGCAGCAGCACTGCTTCTGTTACGTTTTAATTAATGCCAGTCAAATATTTACTGTCTTGCATCTGTTTAGGTATGATATCCATCATCTCCTATTAAATCTGTTCTCCTCTTGTTACTACTGAGTGTCTATGTGCTGGTCTCGTCTCGTTCAACACAATGTACTGCTATAACCTTCTGGAATATTACATACACCAACTTCCTCTGTTCACCTGCAGCTCAGGTTTAACCCTTCGCTGTGACAGTGATGTAGAGCCGTGATGACCTACCGCGACCAGCTGATCAGTGACCTTCACACAGAGGCTGATCCATGGAGGGCCGCTCAGCAACCTCTGAACATCCCTGTTTTGCATTGCCCGCAACACCAGCACACAAGCTTGGCCCTACACACACACACACACACACACACACACACACACACACACACACACACACACACACACACACACACAAATAAAATCCAACATGTACATGAACTAAAGGCAGAGAACTCTGGTAATGACATTTAGCAAAGGAGGAGGAAGGGAAAAGAATTTAATAGAATTTAAAGCATATCAGCTTTGGTAGAATTATATTCTACTGTATATACTACCTCCATTTTAAATATACTACACAATAATACAGTATACACTCTATTACAGGTAATAAATTATATATTCTATTAAAGCTAGTCTCCTCAAGCTAAACTAGCTTTAATATCTTCCTATGCCTTCCCCCTCACTCTTTTTTCTAAAAATAACTAATAAAAAAACCATCACTGAATTGAACCAACTAAAAAAATATTCTTGCTATATCCAAAAGCTCAGCATAATATTAGCTACACCTGTTCTTATTCACACTGAAACATTGCTAGCTTAAGGAACAGCATCCTCAGACAGACAGACTGGTGATATCACTGTTTAATCTACTCTGTCCTTAATGTTGTCTGAGGAAAGAGACGTCTGAGTCGAAAGCAGTGTTGCATCTTTTTTATGGTATTGCTTCAGTGGAGGTGGTCACACTGCATCAGCGGCAGATTCTTTTGGAGCTTCTTTTCCTTCTTTTGTAGTCCTCTTGTCAGACAGGAGTTCTCTTACATAAACTGGTGCTGTAGAAAAAAATAAATAAAAAAGAGGAGTACACCTCTACCTGTTGGTGTGGTCTGACCCCAGATGCGATGTACTGCAATGCTTCATCCAACAGGTTCACACACAGAATCTGAAAATAACACAAACGTTGCATTAGTCAGATTTAACAGGGGTGTAGCTCCAGGCTCACATTAGGGATGTGTAGAAGTACTCACTGGGAATCTGTTGAACAGGTCTGTGAACATCTGAGTGGTCAGGGGGCTCTTCCTCCTGCTCATGAAAGAGCTCAGAGCCCCTCTGAAGATGGCGGTGACCCGATCCATATCTACGTTGCCCATGAACTTCAACTGTGAGCATAGGCATCATCAGACAACACCGGGGATCAGGCGCTCTTCCTTACAGCATTTAAACACAAGTAGACTGGCAAGGTCCAAAAATCACAGGAGCACACTGCCAGTTTAACCTTTTTTTTTTTTTTTTTTGGAAGGAGGAACTCTGAGCAGGCAGCAGAGTGAGCAAAAGGGCTGAAACAACATCAGTATCAATACAGCAAGGCAGGAGGACGGGATGGTACTTCTAACAACTTCCTATTTGTGTGTTCCAAAAATTGAAAAGCTTAAAAGAAAGTAGCTGGCAGTAGCTAAGCCAAACAAAAAAAGCACTTCATGTCAGACACACGGGGCAAGTTCTGGGAGCTCCTCAAGGCCAACCTCCATGTGATGAAGGAAATCGATGGCTATTCACAGATTACTGCTGGATGTACACCCAGACGTGACACCAAATGCTGCTGCTGTACTGAGTGCCTTTTTTCCTTGCACTGCACCTGCATGCCATTTAAAAACACATACTGGATGGGGTGGCGTTACACTGTGAGGATCTTGGTCAGTGTGCACAGAACACAGTCAGAGAAGATCCTGATGTTACCATTAGTCTGGTATTTTTACCACTATGCCATGTTTAAATGTCAGTTGTGAAATAGACCTAATGTCTCTTGTGTTTCTTTCTTCATAATTTAATTAATACAACATCAGAACAAGGTTTATTAGCAATCTTCGGAAGAGTCAAATGTAAGTATATTTCACCTAAAGATTAAAAACCCACCATAATAATTTTAAGGAGCAGGAATCAAATATGTCTGGAAAGTGGACATAAAATTCTTAAACAATAAATCAGTTATCAATAAATAATGAATCTGTGTGGAGGAAAGTGTATGTCTTATGTGTCCCATGAATGAACTCAAGTGTGTCTTATGTGTCCCATGAATGAACTCAAGTGTTCTACGAATGAACTCCTAAATGAGCTCAAACTCATTACTGTTGCACATTCTCATAAAATATCCTTATCTGCACATTCCCATAAAATATATGGCCTTGTTATTGCAAAACATGTCAACTTGTGAGACCCATTATTTTAGCTAATGCTCGTATTTTGCTTTGACAGCCTAGATAAGGGGAGACTGCTAGCCTTGACCAGGGGTGGATGTTGCCTGCAGGTGGCCCTCCTCATTTGCACGTGATATTCCACTATAAAGAAGAGAGATTTTTCTCTGCCAGTTAGAGTCTGCCACGGGTCTTGGTACAGACGCCTGGTCCTTTGTTCTTCATCTGCTGCTCTGACTGAGGTGTTGGCTCTCCGCCTATTGTCAACGGTAAGAGTGATATAGCTGATGACTTGTTTGCATTCTTTGAACTGATGTTAATGTGGGGATTGCGGGAGTGACAACCTGTATCTAGCGTTTTCATCACTGTTGATTATATTTGCTTGCTTTGTGGATCTTTTGTTATAATAAACATTAACCATTTGTGAGTGTGCTGACTTACTTCGGACCTTAGGTCTACAAATAAGGCTTAAAATTTCACAAAACAATCTGTTAATGAGCGATACTGGCTAAAACGGGACCAAGTTATTCAGGACTGACCTACTTCTTGACCCAGTAAAACACAAGGACTGAACTGGGATGTATCCAGTGCAGAGCTGGGCTTTAGTTGACAGAGTAAAATAAATGCAGTGTAAAATAATTCTACTGTAAATATTTATGATCAGTCTTTGCTCTGTCTGGTTTGTCTGGGGTTGACGTTGGATAAATGGTGTGTGTGTGTGTAACAGCGCCTCACACACGTGTCGTTAGGCACCTGACAGTGATCTCCTAGATCACATACACACGTGGACAAAATTGTTGGTACCCCTATGTTAATGACAGAAAAACCCACGATGGTCACCAAAATCACTTGAAACTTGACTTCCGGGTTTCAATGAGAGGAGACATCTTTTCTCATGTCTCTCGTTGCTATCTCTCGCTATCTCTCTTCTATTTATACTTGGATTAACTCTCACTGACTCTTACAAAGCATTCGAATAAATGATGTGATCATCACCGGCATCAAACCGGCATCATCACCGGCATCAAACTTGAGCCAAGAAATTACGCTCATGCTGTGGCCAGAGGACAAGAAACTGAACACAGCACTGATTGTGAGTCAGTGGAACAACAGGTTATTTCTCAACTGAGGGATCTGGAGATTAATATCGAGCCGGACCAAATTGAGACATGTCACCCACTACCATCCGGAGGTAAGAGACCACCTGCAGTGTTGATAAAATTCTGCAATCGCAATTACAAAATTGCTCTTCTGAAACAAGGCCCTAAACTGAAAGGGAAAGATGTATACATCAATGAGAATCTCACCAGAAAGAATGCTGATATCTCTAAAGGACCTCTTCAGCTGAAGAAGACTGGGCTGATCGACAACACCTGGACAAACAACCGCAGGATCTAATTTAAAAAAAAAGGCTTTATCCGGAGTAGATGAAAACAATGGTGATCAAAAATGTGGAAGAATTGGGGAAATTCGACCAATAAGGTATGACCAAAAATAAAAACTCTAACTTCAACAGAGCAGAGAACAGCCATCTCTGCATTGTCTGAAGAAATGAAAGATCTAATACAGAGAACTGCTGATCAAGATAGTTTGGAATTGAAAACCGATCACTTTGTGGATTATACTCTGTCTGACCTAAAGAATTACTGACCCGGATAACAGTTTCTACATGATGAGAAAGAATGGATAACACACCCAGGACCAATACAACAAAAAATTTAAACCGGATGGTAAGCTTTCACTAATTTATTTCAACAGTAGGAGTCTATGCACCAATTTTGGATTAAGGATTACATAAACCAGTTTGAAAATCCATTTAAAATCATCGCTGTGACAGAAACTTGGATTAATGAAAACAAAGGCATGATTTTCTATTTGGAGGGATACAACATGACTTGTGTGAACAGGAAAAATAAAGGGGGGGACGGGGGTTGCCCTGTTTATTGAAAACAACATCAAGTTTAGGACTCTAAAAAATATGTCAATATCTGTTGACAATATAATGGAATGTGTATCTGTGGAAGTGTTTTGTTAAAAAAACGCAAACATATTGTTGTTAGTTGTGTCTAAAGAGCACCTGATTCCAAAATAGAAGAATTTACTGAATGTGTGGGAAATTTACTCCCGAAAATTAATCACAAACATGTGTTTTTAATGCACAAACTGAAAGCTTCTGTTGAGCTGAGCTGCAGGCCACGCCCTCTGCCTGAGTGTATCAGGTCTGGGTGTGTCTCCCAGGCTTCACTAAAAAACTGAACATGGCAGCTCCTGATCTACCACACCCGCACCCAAACAACCTGAACGACGTCTACTGCTCTTACTGTAATATGCTGCTGGCAGCCGCCAAGAAAAACATCCCCCGCGGTGTACGCAAAGCGCACATTCCCTGCTGGGACGAGGAATGTGAACACCTTCTTCGTGCCCATTCAGAAGCACAAACCACTGCAGGCAGGGACAAAGCACCAGATGACCTATTCTGCAGGTTGAACGAGATGCGTAGGCAATGCTGGATTGAAACAGTGGAATCAATCAACTTCACGTACTCAAGCCGACAGGGGTGGCAGACTCTGAACAAACTGACAGGAAGGTCAGCAACTCCAGCACAATGCCCCATCACCGCAGATTCCATTGCATCGCTCCTGCCGAGTAATGGCCGCTTCCCCAATGCAGACAAGGACGTCACTAGAAAAACATCAGCAAGAGTCCACGAGCTGCTCCGGGCCCCAGGATGCAACAACAACCCGTCGACCAACCTCATGGCTCATGAGATGGATCTGACCATACAATGCCTAAAGACTGGCAAGGCACCAGGCTTAGACGGCGTCCACCCGGAGTACTTAAAACATCAAGGCAAGAAGGCAAATGACTGGCTCCGTTCCTTCCTTTCTGCAGGCCTCCAGTACTCACAGCTGCCAAAGATCTGGCACCGTGCCAAGGTGATCGTCCTGCCAAAGCCAAACAAGCCAAGCAATGACCCTAAGGGATACCGGCCCATCTCCCTCCTGTTTGTTCCCTTTAAACTCCTGGAAACCCTCATCCTGGCACGCCTCACCCCAGTCATCCACCCCCAGCTGCCTATAGAACAAGCTGGCTTCTGAAGCGGCAGGTCGACAACAGACTAGGTGACCCTTCTTTGCCACGACATAGAGGAAAGCTCTCTCCAGGCAGGAGAGAAGGCCGGTGCTGTCTTCCTGGACCTCACAGATGCATACGACATTGTCTGGCTGTGCGGGCTCCACATGAAGCTTCTGGAGAGCATCCCAGATAAGCACATGGTGAGCTTCATCATGAACATGCTGAGCAACAGCAGCTTTTGGCTCCACACCAGTAATGGCCAAAGCAGTAGGGTGAGACAGCTCAGGAACGGTGTACCGCAGGGTTCAGTACTGGCACCACTTCTGTTCAACATCTACGACCTACCCGAAACAACATCACGGAAGTATGGCTACGCAGATGACCTGGCCATCTTGCTCAGAAAGCCATCTGGGGAAGCAGCAGAGGAGGGCCTTTCTGAGGATGTGAACATCCTGTCCTCATACTTGAAGGACTGGCACCTCAAGCTCAGTGTTGAAAAGACTGTCAACAATGTTCCACCTGTACAACAAGGAAGCCAACCGCAATATCAACATCATGGTTGACAATTTCCCGCGGCAGTCCAAATCCTCCCCAACATACCTCGGAGTGAAGCTGGACCAGACCCCGTCTTTTAAACAACATCTGGACAGTGTCAAAGGCAAGACCACCGCTCGTGCCGCACTGATACAGCGCCTAGCAGGTACCACGTGGGGAGCCACCACCAAGACAATGCGTATCTCCACTGAGGCCCTGGTGTTTCCCTTCGCCGAGTACTGTGCCCCAGTCTGGAGCCGCAGGCCTCATGTTAAGAAGCTGGATGCTGTCCTTAACACTGCCCTACGGATTGTCTGCGGATGCATACGAGCCACCCCAACCAACCAACTGCCTGTCCTCGCCAGTATCGCTCCTGCAGAGGTCAGACGAGAAGAAGCCATGCTTGCCCTCGCTCGGAAGGCTCAGCGGTGTGAATCCCACCTCCTCCACAAGGTTGTCACGAAGGCACCACAGCGGTTACGCCTCAAGTCCCGGCGCCCTTTTGCCACACATGCCCAGGAGCTGCTCCAAACAACACCAGCAGACACCTCCAAGGCTTCCTGGGTGAAGGCAAAATGGAGGGACCAGTGGAAGGCAGCCATACCATCACGGCTTCACCTATTCATTGAGGACCCAACAGATGTTCCTGGCCAGCATCTCCCTCGTAAGGAGTGGACAACCCTCAATCACTTGAGGACCGGTGTGGGACGCTTTGATGCAGCAATGCAGAAGTGGGGTCTCACAGAGTGCTCACTGCAAATGTGGGGTTACACCACAGACTGTGGAGCACATGACTACCAGCTGCCCCATATACCGGCCACCAAATGGAGACCGTGGCTTAATAGACTTAGACAGTGACACACTGGACTGGCTTGCTGCAACGGAGCTGGAGGTCTAATGACATACGACAGAAGAAGAAGAAGTAATGTTAGAGAGATGTTGTTGATTCAGGGGATGGGAATTTTACAAGCCAATGGCTTCTACCCGTCAACCCTTTTTTTTCTTTTCAGATGTTGTTGATGATGTTCCAAAACTGATGAAAGTGAAGTCTGCTATAATAACATGTCTGGAAAGAAAAATATTAACTGACTAAAAAAAAAACTTTCCAAAGTAACAATAAATACAAAATTATTGAAAATTAAACAATCAAATCAGACATTACTTTGGAATTGTCGTTCAACACAATTATCTAAAAAAAATAAACTAATGAAACAGGCTTGAACAAAACTGAAGGTACCCATAACTTAATATTTTGTTGCACAACCTTTTTAGGCAATCACTGCCATTAAATGATTCCTGTAGCCATCAATGAGACCTCTGCACCTCTCAACAGGTATTTTGGCCCACTCCTCGTAATGCATACTCCTCCATTTGACTCAGGTTTGGAGGGTGTCATCTCCAGCTGGCATGTTTCAGCTCTTTAGATCTGGGCTCATAGAAGGCGAAACCTCTCCATGCAACTGCTGGGCTAAGTCACATCTTAGTTTGTTCGGACACAGATAGGTCACAGCAGGTCACAGCCCATTAAACCAGATGCTGTAGACCCAGTACCCCTCTCTAAGGAGAGGAGATGGAGACCTGTGCATTCCAATGTGTAATAAAGATGTCTTAGTTTTGGTGTAATAAAGATGTTTTACAGCGTGCGTGAAAGCCTCCTACACTGCATTCTCGGGGTAGTGATGTTTTTCCTCAGCTGGGGGTACCACCAAAGGGAGGGCTGCCTGCGAGCTGGAACTGCCCATTCCTGCTTGCATGCAGGCCTTGCTTCTTAAAAGATATAAAAGGTGAGGAGTTTCATACTCCAGTCAGCTGCGGGTCACGTACGGACACCCAGTCTGATTGATGCTACTCTGCCTGGGTTGTGGGCTCTCCTTCTCTGTGTCAAGGTAAGAGGCAAAGCATATTTGGAATGCCACCATATATTGCCTTAGCTCAACCAACTATTTGTTTGTTTATTGCTATGCTCTGTGGGGAATGAAACTACAAGTTTATTCTAGCATCATAGAAATGTTTGTTTGCATTGCTATGCGCTGCGGGGACTAAACAACACATTTAGTCTAGCATCATAGAGGTCTTTTGACTTTGTTTGTTTGTACTTATTGTTTGTATTTCTATGCTCTGCGTGGAATAAATCACACATTATATTCTAGCATCATAGGAGTCTCGTTGATCAATTGTGTGAGTTTCCAGTGTACCCATCTCCGCGGACCTGCATGAAAATATTTCACAAAACATGTGCCTTGTTATGATTTGCTTTCAACAGTGGTGTCTTCCTTGGTTGTCTCCCACGGAGTCCACTTTGGCTCAAACAACGATGAATAGTGCAATCTGAAACTGATGTACCTTGGCCTTGGAGTTCATCTTTAATTTCTTTGGAGGTTGTTCTGGCCTCTTTGGATACCTTTCGAACTATCGGTGTCTTCAATTTATTGTCAATTTTCCTCTTGCGGCCACATCCAGGAAGATTGGCTAGAGTCCCATGGGTCTTAAACTTTTGAATAATATGTGCCACTGTTGTCACAGGGACATCAAGCTGCTTAGAGATTGACTTATAGACTTTAACATGCTGGTCTATAATTTTCTTTCCAACCTCCTGAGACAACTTTCTCCTTTGCTTTCTGCTGTCCATGTTCAGTGCGGTACACACCATGTCACCAAACAGCACAGTGACTATTCATCATCCTTTAAATAGGCTGACTACTTATGAGATTCAGCAAACCTGTGATGCCAATTACAGGACACACCTGAGTGATTCATGTCCCTCTGGTCAATATTTTTCCAATCTTTTACAGAGGTACCATCATTTTTGTCCAGGCCTGTTTCAGTAGTTCTTTTTTTTTTTTTAATTATGTTGAACAACAATTAAAAACTGATGACTGAGTTTTATTGTTTAAATTTCAATATATTTTTATTCATTGTTACTTTTGTAAGTGGGCGGCACGGTGGCGCAGTGGTTAGCGCTGCTGCCTCATAACACGGCGGAACCGGGTTCGAGTCCTGCTCTGTGCGGAGGTCGCATGCTCTCCCCGTGTCTGCGTGGGTTCTCTCCGGGTTCTCCGGCTTCCTCCCACCTCCAAAAGCATGTGCTTCAGGTTGATTGGCCGTTCCAAATTGCCCGTAGGAATGAGTGTGTGTGTGTGTGCATGGTTGTCTGTCTTTGTGTGTGGCTCCGCGGTGCACTGGCGTCGTGCCCGGAGTGTCCCCCGCCTCACGCCCTATGCCGCCGAGATAGGCTCCGGCTCCCCGTGACCCGCTGCGGCGGATATAGCGGTGGTAATCTGAAGATGACTGACTGACTTTTGTAAGTTTCAAGTGTTTTCAATAACCATTATGAATTTTTCTATCATTAACAGAAAAGTACCAACAATTTTGTCCACGTGTGTATCAGTTCTGTGTAAACGTACTTCAGTTGCTGAAGCTCTGTTTGTGGGCCGCTTCTCTTTGGTCTCAGGTGGAGCAGGTGGAGGACCTCGCAGAACTTTCACCACATAGAGAGATGCACTAAAAGGTCAACATCAGCAAACACATTATCAAAAAACAACACCAGAGACACAATGTTTGGACACAATGTGCTGGGCGTCATTGCTTCATGTCATCCATCTACAGATGTTTGAGAAAAAGTGGATCAAAATAATGGTGAAATAATCCAATGAAGACTGTGTTTAACACCTGAGAGCTCTGAACACACTAACATCGATGCCAGATTGTATGCCTGTGTGAAGGGATTTTAATGGTGAAATAGTTTCAATCAAATGTTTCAATCTTTTGATTGTCATCTTTTTAAACCTATTTAATAAATCAGTAGCTTTAATTGTTCTGTTTTAATATAAAACATGTTTTTTTGTATCATTGATCTGTTTTCCACTTGTGGGATCTAATGATTACTTTTATAACGATGTACTCACAAATAGTTTGGGCTGTGCGGGAGGTGAACCTGTACCTGAAGTAGTAAAGGCAGACGGAGGAGTCAGACAGCTTCTGGCTTTTAGTCATCAGCTTGTCCAGTAGGTCGTGGAGCTCCCACTGTTGGTCATCAACGGTCCTGCAGTAGACTTTGGACCGGCACAGCTGGTTCCTGAAAAAAACACAAACGGGAAACATGAGTGTTCACTCAAACTATGAATAAATAAACACAACAGCATCAAACCCAGAGGCTGTAAAGCAAGTCTTACAGCAGCTGATGCTGATGGAGGATTTGCGTCTGGTTGCCTCATTTGTTGCTAAGACAAAAGACTGGGATGCAAATGTTTGAGGTTCTTCAATTTAAGGTCTATTCAACCTCGTGGCTGTGGGACACGGGTTGGCCTCACATCACATTTCTAAATTGAGAAAAATGAGACGCAACAACGGCTTAGCTGGGTAAATGAGAATGCATTTGTATAAGGTGTGGTAAAAAAGAATAATAAAATGTTTACAGCTCACAGAGGGAAAAACACAATATTGTGTAAATGTAAAACTATGCTGCCCAATGGCAAACGGCGTTTTCCTGACATGCATTCTTAGCTTTACCCTCTTTCACTCACATTAATCATTTATTCATACAGCCCTTCAGCAGGAAGCAGTCTCTGGAGCCTCTTCCACTAAATATTACATTTCAGATTTCATAACAAAGATATGGATAAAAAGCATGAACCTGTGGGAATTGCACGATAAAACAATAATATTAGACTTCATACTATACATATGAAAACAAATGTATTGGTATTATAAACCAAGCGCACCCATCACCAGCATCCCGTTCGGACCCAGAACTGGCGTTGGCGTCTTTGGTGAGGAACGTGAATGAATGAATATATAAACTTTGACTCAAAGAAACAGAACAACAAATATCCAACTGTCAAGCATGTTTATCAACGCGTCTTCGAGATGGAGCTGTTATACGTCAGAAAATAGCCGGTTTTAACTCCGTCCATTCTGTGTGTACATGTAGACATGAGTCACACACACTAATGTCACAGTGGTTTTTGTCGCAGGTATACGCCCCCGGATAGAAAAAGTTTCGGTTACAGCGTCCACACGACAATGCAAAGAAAAATGTCTGCTTCTGTCAAATACAAGAAGTAATTTCACCAATACTAAATATATCTACACAAATAGTTGGCTCTTTCAGCTGAGGCCAGAGGTGAAGGAGTTTGTTTATGAGTCTTGAAATCAATAATAAAGCTCAAAATCTCAGTAATCAGTTGGGTCTACTCAGGATCTCATTTAAAGGTTAAACCACCTTGGCTTTAGTCACAAACATCTGTATGGTCACCTCCTTCGCAAAGCTACAAGTTACATCTTTAAAACAACCTATGTTTGAGTTCCTTATTTTTACTTAGGTAACAAAGATTGCTGGGTATAAAAATGTATGTACAGCCCAAATCGGCCATAAAGTCAATTACAATCCATTCAGATCATCTTCACAGTCGTAGTTTGACATGTGATGACTAAAAGAGCTAAACAACAAAAGCAGGTTTCACCCACTGTCACACATTTGTACAGCTGTGGTGAGCATCCTTCACCCAAACATCAACTGACCCTTTGATATGTAGGGATACAACCACTGACCCCCATCAGCTGAGCCACAGCAGCTTCCTGTGATGCAATGTTTGCAGCAACTTGCTGTCATTTTCTGTAGTTCAGATGAAAATGATGTCATCACCAACACAACATCACTGATCTGTCGAGAAATCACTCAAAAGTCTCAACATTTCCCACTAAAACATAATCTAACGGTGACTGAACACCAGGTTTTATTTTGTTATGTACCATATATAAAGCAACAAATATATGAGAAAGATGTGACAAAGTTGGGCAAAGTTTGGAATCAAATCAACAGATCAGAAATTGAATCGCAGGCAGACATTCATGCAGTGTGTCGCCTGGGCCCACAGGTTGGTTCATCACCTGAAGATATCTGCAGTTCGGCGGAGAAAATCCTGCTCTTGCTGGTTGCTGTCGGAGCGCATTCCTCTGTCGATGATGGCGAGCAGAGGCTCCACAAAACCCAGCACAAGAGGACTACCAGCCTGCCTGTTCACAAACACCTCCACCAGGTCCAGTACCTACAACAAAAGGACAGGCTGAATTAGTGAGCGAGACAATCCTGATCTTAAGAAGTATTCAAAATCTTTACAAGAGGTACCTTGATCTTAAAGTCGCGAACCAGCATCTTTTCTTTCTGTATCTTTGTCTTTTCTTCTTTCTTGGCCTCGTTCTTTTTCTTCTGCTCTGAGAACAGCGCTGCCAAGCTCTTATCCAGCTCCATCATGGCTTCATCATCCAGGTCTTCATCACTGCTGCCATCCTCTTCTGTGGCCTGATTAAAGTACAGCCCAACAGAGGACATCAACACAAAGCAGTCCTGCATGGGGTCTACTCCTGAATACAGCTGTGAACCAAAACCTGACACAAACCACCAGATTATCTGGACCAGATAATTATCCTGTTTATTCATTACATGAATGTTGGCAACTTAATTTATCATGTGCTCACAATAAACTCCAACAGTAACAAATTAGTCTAGCTGACTTAAAAAAGCCCTGCAGCATAATAACCTGACCAAACTATGATTAGTCTGTTCTGTGAGCTCATCTTCTTCATTAGAGGCTGCTTCCGTGGCTGAGAAAGCACATCAATGACAGCAGGCAGCAGAAAATTAAGTTTGCTTTCAAAATAATAAATATTGCTCTTAACTTTAATAAAAAATTTTGTGACCAATTATCTCATGATTCATACTGTGAGTATAAGCAAATAGCAACTCTAATAAAAACCTAAAAATAGTTTCTTATTCATTCAAGAATCACTTCTGACTGTTCACCGGCGCGATTCACCCACCCAAAATGGAAAAGAAACCCTTGTCAGGTCTCTGCCAGAGAAGGTCACCACCAGGCCCGGTATGTGTGTGTGGGCTATTACTCATGTATAAACAAGGGTTTTGATTTGGCACACAGCTATACTTGTACATTGGTGCAGATATCCGCAGGCTATCATACTGCTAATGTAAGGCTAATAACAGTGCTAATATAGCAGGAACAATGTTCACTGAGGCTTTAACATCTTAGCATTTTCACATACTTGAGTCATCACACAAACAACTGTAATCAGGATGTGCAGATATCTTGAAATCCCACCAGAGCATTCTGCCGCTGCAGGACCTTCATCATCTCCAAACGGAAATTTTGGTCCACTGCCTCCTCTTCTAGGTCTTCCTCTTCCTCCTCCATAGCTTCTTCTTCATCATCATCATCATCATCATCATCCTCCTCCTCCTGGTCAGACTCATCATCCTGGCAAAACCATAACCAATTGTTTTAGGATTTCAGTATGACTGGGAGTAAAGACGCTTATTTCTAAAGTAGGATCGGTAAGCAAACAATCAGTCAATCAAACAGACAAGAAACACAGACAGACAAACAGACACAGACAGAAACACAAATAATCTGCATGAGTTCACAATAAGTCAGAGACAAACTGACCTCCAACTCCTCGTTATCATCGTCACTTGTTTTCTCCTGGTTTTTGTAGTCGTCCGTGACGACCACTGCACCATCTTCTTCATCATCCTTTGCTGGGTCAAGGACCTGCAAAGAGCACAAACTACACTCTTTTAATCACCTTCAAATTCAGTGTTTCCTGTACAACTAACAGCACCTGAATGACTTTAACTACGAGTGAAGATGACATAAGATGAAGTTACTTTACATCTAAGATGGCAGAAAGGGCCGGCGCAGTAACGTGGGGGCAGATGGAGGAGAAGACAGTTTTGCAGACTTGTCGAATATGCCTGCTTGGCTGGGACAGCAGGGACAACAAGATGTCAACCATCACCTCCACCCAATGAGGCCCCTCCTCCTCCTGCTTCTCTGTGGCTGCAGCAAAGAAAAGGCCCATTTCAAATACACACACGCCTGGCACATGATGACTTGATCAAGGTTTAACAAGAAACAAAAGTGTTTGGTGTCCACCAGCAGCAACTTCCCCAGCATTAGTGAAACACTTTGTTGTTTTTAAGTTTGTCATTGAAAATTTAATGAAAATGAGTGATCTTTTTTGGACTGGTATGAATATGCAGCAAAAAATACAGGCCATACTAAATACAGGCCACATTTCATGATCTTAGTAAACAAAGTTGGTTTTCCTAAACATATTATATGTCTAGTTAACAGCTGACAGATGTGCTCATCACCTAGCAGGTGTAAAATATTGGTCAAGTTATGCAGGACTACAATGTTTAGGAAAATACTATATCTAAGATCCTCCCTTCTGCAGACCCACTTTGTTTTGTACGGTGGCACAAACATAAAAGCCAGATGGAGACTGCCTCACCTCTTGTCTTCTTTTTCTTCTTGCCCTTCTCGTGAGCTCTGTCCACACAGCTCTGCAAATCTTTCATGATGTCCAGCAGCTCTTCAGGGGCCTTCAGAAGAAATATGATTACAACAGTGTTCACCATCAATTACTGTAATCAACTTTGTTTTTGTGTCAGAAGATTGTATTTGCGACTAGAGATTCAACAGCAATAACAGCAAAAAACAGAAAAAACAAGAGCTACTTCTGTCGCAGTGTGCTGCACCTTGAAAAGATGCAAGCCAACCAATAGAAACAGCTGCTGGAACGCTGTGTTCTCCTCAGACAGTTTTTTCTTAGCTTTCTTCTTCAGGCTTGCCACCGATTCCATCATGCTGAAGAAACACATACGATCACACAAATTTCCTTGTTTAGAAGGAAGAGACACCCTGTGGTCAGTTACCTAATTGACATTAACTGGTTTTTTTAAATTAACAAAAAATGTAAGCAGTAATTTGTTAAGCTCTGTGTTATTTTATAATAAGAATTCTTCTTTTCCTTTCAGCTTTTACCTTCGCCACAGCTGGACTGTTGACCCTAAGTACTTAAAATCCTCATCCTTCTTGATCTCTTCTCCCTGTAACCTCACTCTTCCACTTGGGTCCCTCTCATTCACACACATGTACTCTGTCTTACTGCGGCTAACCTTCATTCCTCTCCTTTCCAGGACAAACCTCCACCTCTCGAGCTTCTCCTCCACCTGTTTCCTGCTCTTACTGCAGATCACAATTAAGGTCAACAAAAACAAAAATGCTCCTTGTAATAGTTAAAATAACATTACATGAAAAAAAGAACAAAGCTGGTCCTGCTGCTTCAGAGGAAACTTAGTTGTCTTACCTGTCCCAGGCCTGTCCCTGCTCCGGGGTGAAGGGCTGGCTGCTCTGGGCCTGTTTTGGATGGTTAAGCAGGACTTGGGCATACTGGACCAGGTGGTAGATCCACATGGTGCCATCAGCTGTTACACCAAAAACCCGCTTTTGGTTTGAAGCTCCATCTTCAGCCGATTCATCAGTCAAACGCAAATGATGCATGGACAAGAGGAGTCTGGAGGAGTGTAGCAGTGAAAAGATCGAAAATCAGAGTTTAAACGTAAAGCAGACTTTTACCCTGGTGTACTGTGTGTGTGTTGTAAAAGCAAACTGACCAGACACAGAATTTTAGAAGGCAGAAGTGTGACATTCACTTGTTTTCAGAAGTTGAACTCCATTCAATCTATCAGTGGACAGACCTTTATAATCTGTAAAGGGTCATAACCCTGACAACGCACTCAGACTAGCCCCTAATGTCATCCTAACTATTTATTAACTATTTTGATGTGGACCTCTCCGCCACATTCATCAAATACTAACTCACTGCTGAGAGAAACATACCATCAGTGCTGATATTTAGGAGGCAACTGTAGAAGAACAGAAGATTCAACTCACCCAAAGAAAGAATTGACAAGCACTGCTCTGGTTCGGTCATCCAGCGGGACGGAAAGCTTCTCTGTTGTCTCTGGGATGTCTGCAGAGGCTTTCTTGGCAGTGAAGAAAGCATGGAAAAAGACAAACCTGAAACAGAATCATGACACTGGATGTTGGTTTTCCCTCCATCAAACACTGATACCTTGACATCGGTCAACTGGGGGTACGTCTCACCTGGCTACTTCCATGACGAGATCCTCCCGCCTCTTCACTTGGTGGTTATCGATGAGAGAGGAGAGGCGAGCAACAATCCACTTCCTCAGGCGAAATATGGAGTCCTCCTTCCTAAGGAAAGACAGTGGACAGACACATAATCCAAGTTTTCATGTCTGTGTCTTCCTGTTCTGAGCCGTTAAGATTAGAAAAAAAGCCCAGAGAGCTGAGACAGATAAACAGTCTACAACACTCACTGCTCGTGTCTTTCTTGATTGTCCCTCTGCTTGCGGGTGTTGAAGTCCAGCAGCTTGTCCAACTCAGGTCGCAAGAACATCGTCTTCAACCACACTACGTACTGTTGGAGAGCTGCAGGCTGAAGGTGCTGCACCACCCTCCACACTGATGGCACCACAGGGTAGCCCTGGTTGGTCAGGGAGGAGAAGCCAACCATCACCGATAGCTGTTTTTCTGGGTCCGGGCAGCCTTGCAGGAAGTCTGATACATAGGTGTCCATCTCTGGGGCCAGCTTATAGCGGTCTGGTTTCTAGAAAAGACAAGAATGGATCGCATTAACTGCAACAGTCAGAAGTTATAGTCAGAGAATGCTGCAGGGCCATCTGTGAAAAAAGTCCTTTTAACATAGATCAGAAGAAAAATCCCAAGTGGAACTCCTGATGTGAGTCTTGCTGTACCGTTAGAACTGGTGCTGTGGAAATAGAAATTATCATACATTTGTGAACTAAATGCAGATTTTGAATTTAAATGATCTGGGGAACCTGGGAATTCAGAAATTATTTTGAATAAAAGTCAAATGAAGGCCAATCGTCTGATGCTGAGGCTATTATTGGGGAATTTAGGTTATTAAGGGGACTGGTGTACAGAGCCCCTGATGAGAAGTGGGCAAAAAAATAGAATCATGAGGTTCTGTTGTCATTCTGTCCAATGGGATGATCTTAGTCGCCTTTAGCTACACCAGGTACCTAAAGCTACCTGACAAAGGATATGCTCATTCTGTTTTACAGAAGAGGGTTATGTGATGTTTAGAGTCAACTAAGCCAGGATTGCTCACCTGAGCAGATACCACATGTTCCCCATAGAGCATCATCACCTGTCCAGACAACACCTCCTTCAGCTGGGCCACAGAGAGGAGAGGCAGGGCGCTGCCCAGCAAACGGAAGCTCATGTAACTGGACACAAACAGCAAAGATAGGCTGAACATTTTCACAGAAGGAAGTTTACTCGACCTCCTTGCCACACTCATCAAATACTAACTCACTGCGTTGGCCCAAGGTGCTCCTTTAACATGCTGTCGATAATGCCCTTGTTCCAGAAGAGCTGGAAGCTGCCTTCCTTCAAAGACAGCTTCAGGAGGTCCAGGGCCACCCCTGGGAGGACGTGCTCCTTCTTCACAGACCGGGCTGCTGTCTTCAATACCTCTGTCAACCTTCCATTTGGCAAATGGGAGAAGAGGGGAGGTGAATATAATACTTAAAATTTTCAAAATGACATAAAGACAATTACAGTGTTTTTACTTGGGGATGTTGTCGGCATTAATGATGGTTGAGGAGCCCAGGAGCTTTTTCAGTTTCTTGGGTTTGAGGGACTGTGGAAAACGATGCAGTGCCACAAGCAACAGCTGAAGCTGCTCTGGAGTCCTGAAGGCTGCTGCCAGGTCAGTCTGCAGGGCACTGAGCAGGACCTCCTCAAACACTTCCTCAGGGATCTGATAGACGGGACATGGACGTTAGACAAATGAAGGATGGATGTGACTTTTGACATGCAAAAATAAAATGAGTCTGCATAGGTAAAGGTGTGACTGAGAAGCAGTTGCTACCTCATGCAGGATGTCCGTCATGGTCTTGGTGGGCAGGTCCTTCAGGTGCTGTCTGTGCTGGGTGAGGCTCTGGAGGAGCTGCACACATCCCAACACCACCTGTGGCTCCTTCAGACACAAGAAACAGTGCTCACAGACCACAACCCCATTGCCACACTCACACAAAACAACAACCAAAGGTGCAAAAACCTACAAGAGCTTCACTCTTTCGATCTACTGGAAAGGTTAAGACATGATGTTGAGCAAGAATTTAGCTTGAAAAGCAAAGTTCTTAAATTGCAGACACAAGTATGAACATGACCTATATGCTGCATCAAGTTTATATGCCTTCACAAGTCAGCACGCACACACGCACACACGGACACACACACACACACACACACACACACAGATTGCTAAAAGTTCACCTATTCCTTTTAATACAAAGTATTATGTTGAGGTTACGTACCTTTGAGATGCGACTGGACTGCTGAAGGGCGAGGACCCCAAACAAATTTCCAAACAAAGCATTTCTGACCAGTTTCTGGAAACCAAGAGAAGACCATGAGACACTCACGAAGCCCATTCATAAAACTGCTGAAGCCAACACAAATAAGAAAAAAACAGCATTCACCTTTTTGGTTGTCTGTAAATTGTGTTTTTCCTTAATTCTGTTGAGTATATCCTGCAATGAGACGTCTTCAAAAGCACTTAAGACCTAAAAAACAAATAAATTGTATCATGCTCAAGCTTGTATACACCAAAAAGTAAACTCATCCTAGAAAAATTATTCTTGAAATACAACTTAATTACCACACCAGGTCAAGCAAGCAACTCTGACTCAAACTTGATTTCCCAGTTTCGGGAAACATCCATATCCGTTGTCTTATGGATGGTTCTTCAGGAAACTCATCAGTGAACAGTCTCACATGAAGCTCAGTAGTTAACACAATCTATCTGGTTAATGCGTGAAAAATCATAACAACAAATCGCTTAGTCAGGTAACTTGGAAGTGGCTGACAGATCCGAAAAAAGCTTTGACTTGAGCTTCTTTATACTAATTTACATTTAGGTAACTTTCCCTCTAATGATGTAACACATTCGTCATGTGTATATTTGTGAAACAGGCCAATTAGAAGACTGAATGAAATAAGTAATTATAGTTGGATTAGTTTAAACTGAATTTGGTTTCCATGACAGTCTGGAGTTCCACACTCACCTGTCCCAATGCCAGGCTGAATCCAGGTCTGGCAGTGTCCCGTGAGTGAGCTAACCCATCCACCAGCCTTTTGAAGGTGTATTCCAACTCATCAGCCTGCAGTGGAGATACGACACACAGATGCTACTACATGTACTGAACCTTTTTTCTTTTTGTCACATTACTCTACAAGAACAACTCTTATGTAACCTACAGGCAATGTAAGAAATTGTTCACCATTCTGTATTTTTCATTTCTCAAACAAGCTTTTAAAATATGATGCATTTATGGATTACAGTAAAATCAAGGACAACCATTTAAAAGTGTTGCTGTGTAAGTACTTGACGTCAAGTGCCAAATCTTTTAATGAACTTTTACGTTTTTATGTAGATACAATACTTGTAGTTTCCTTTTATTATCGTGGAGACAAGCTTTGTACTCACGTTATGGACACTTTAAAACTGTGATTAACACTAACCACAACTACAGTATTGCCGGCGTCCTGCTGGACTACAACGTGGAACCACGTTGGGTTCGGTGACAGCGGTCTCCGTCTGCCTCACCTTGTTGTTGGTTTTCAGATACTGGATGAGGTCCTCCACCGCCTTCAGTCGAACCTCCTGGTCCGGTTTGGCCAAGTCCCAGAAAAAGTCAAGGAAGACTCGGTTCTGTTGAAGAACCCCCGCACGGCGGACCAGCTCCGCTCTTTGAATCGAGAGCTCTACCATTTCTGTAGACATGCGCTCACGCAGCCTCGGTACAAGCGGTAGCAGCAGGAAAACGTGCGTTGCAACGTGGGGAATACTTCCGGGTCACCACTTCCGCTTTTTAGTGATTCTACGGTGATTTTTAGTAAACGGTACGTAACGAGGTGCGATAATGACCAGTGGATGGCAGTAATACGGAGTACAGCGTCTACACTGCCAGAAATCAAGAAGAAGAAAGGTTTTTTTTTGTTTTTTTTTTGCAAAAACACTTTAATCACATTCAAACGTTTTACAATTTTACATTAAAATGAAAACACTAAAGTGCTTCAGAAGAAGATTGTTTTGCAAAAAACATGAATCACATTCAGAACATTTTACAATTTTTCATTAGATGAAAGAACTAAAGTGCTTCAAAAACACTAAAAACCAATAAATGACAGGAAATACAATTTAAAAATTAGTGCATTATATCAGGAAGTTTGCAAAAGTGAGTTGATCATCAACTAAAGTGCATAGGACATTTTTGTGACATCACATGTTCCTAAAGTTGTTTAGGTCTTTTGTGATTTTATCTTCTTCTTTTCCTTTCGGCTTTTCCCTTCAAGGGTCGCCACAGCGAATCAATTGCCTCCATCTAGCCCTGTCCTTTGCATCCTCTTTTCTCACACCAACTACCTTCATGTCTTCCCTTATTACATCCATAAACCTCCTCTTTGGTCTTCCTCTAGGCCTCCTGCCTGGCAGTTCAAAACTCAGCATCCTTCTACCAATATATTCACTATCTCTCCTCTGGACATGTCCAAACCATCTCAGTCTGGCCTCTCTGACTTTATCTCCAAAACCTCTAACATGTGCTGTCCCTCTGATGTACTCATTCCTGATCCTATCCTTCCTGGTCACTCCCAGAGAGAACCTCAGCATCTTCATCTCTGCTACCTCCAGCTCTGTCTCCTGTCTTTTCTTCAGTGACACTGTCTCTAGACCAAACAACATCGTTGGTCTCACCACAGTTTTGTACACCTTTCCTTTCATTTTAGCTGAAACTCTTCTATCACACATCACACCTGACACTTTCCTCCACCCGTTCCATCCTGCCTGTACACGCTTCTTCACCTCTTTTCCACACTCTCCATTACTCTGGGCTGTTGACCCTAAGTACTTAAAATCCTCCACCTTCTTGATCCCTTCTCCCTGTAACCTCACTCTTCCACTTGGGTACCTCTCATTCACACACATGTACTCTGTCTTACTGCGGCTAACCTTCATTCCTCTCCTGTCCAGGACAAACCTCCACCTCTCTAGCTTCTCCTCCACCTGTTCCCTGCTCTCACTGCAGATCACAATGTCATCTGCAAACATCATAGTCCATGGAGATTCCTGTCTAACCTCGTCTGTCAGCCTGTCCATCACCATAGCGAACAAGAAGGGGCTCAGAGCTGATCCCTGATGCAGTCCCACCTCTTTTGTCATTTTATAGAAACCAAATTCTAGTTTTAAGCGACATCTGATGTTACAGCAAAAAACAGTAGCTGCTTCTTGAACGGTATTGTTTTCAATTTTCCTCTTCCTGGTCACATAAATTGCAAGTTTTGCCTCCCCAGGAATAAAATTTAAAAGCTGCCACTTTCTCTGATTCGATCTATTGTACCCAGCACCGTAGATGAATTTCCTGATACTAAAGTTTTCATTGAACAAGTTAAAAACATTCGTTAGAAGAGTGAAGAGCACTGCAAGTCTCCCACACTCACTGAAAGCATGAAAGACTGTTTCACGAAGGGGACAGAAGGGACACTGGCTGGACACCGCAGGGTTAAAAACAGAGATAAAAGCATTGGAACCGACGGCACCATGTAAAATCCTCCACTGGAGGTCGGCTGTGTTTTTCTTGAGGGGAGGTTTGTACAGAAGTCTCCACTGTGGGTCAGGTCCATTTCCCGTCATCCTGTTGGCCCAGGTAGTAGGTGCTCTGTTACACAGGTTTTTCTTGTTGATCACTTTTACACATTGCTTGTACAGTATTTTTTTGTTGGCCTTGTGCAGGCTGATCTGTCGTTCATCTCCGAGGAGAGGACCCTCCAGTTCTCCAAACAGGGGACTGATGTGGACCTCAGGGAAAGGATCTTTGCTGTCTGGCACAGTCCCTGTACTATAGTCCAGGAGGAAGTTTCTGTCCTTCCCGGAAAGTCTTTGCCTCCACAGTTGTAGCACTCTCTGAGCCACCCTGGTGGACTGGATGTTCAGCAGGGAGCTCACAGCCTGGGCATCCGCCAACGCTGGCCCGGCGTTGTCCACCAGCTGCTGGAGGGTCATGGTCCTGGTTCTGCAAAGTGCTGCAGACAGCCCAGGTGTGGCTCCACTGCAGACATCCAGCCTGGCTCCATGCACTAGTGGTTCCTTCAGTAACCAGAACAGAGGGTCAGAGCTTTTTCCTGGGCTGCTTTTAAATAGGGCCCATGACTTAGACAGCCCCATCAAACTTGAAACCTCAGTTGTTTACGGAATTTACTCATTTTCTTTTTGAGTCGGTATATCTCTTGGTCACTGAGTTCTGATGTGGCTCCGTTTTTAATAAGTTCAGTCAGTCATTTTCTAACCCGCTTAATCCGTTAAGGCAGGTCACAGGGGAGTCGGTGCCTATCCCGGCAGTCTCAGATTGCCAGGATGAGGCGGGGGACACTCCAGGCACGACGCCTGTCTACCGCAGAGCCACATAGAGACAAACAATTATTCACACACACACTCACTCCTACGCTCAATTTGGGACTGGCCAATCAACCTGAAGCGCATGCTTTTGGAGGTGGGAGGAAGCCGGAGAACCCGGAGAGAACCCACGCAGACACGGGGAGAGCATGCGAAATCCGCACAGAGTGGGACTCGAATCCGGGTCCGCCGTGTTGTGAGGTGGCAGCGCTAACCACTGCGCCACCGTGCCGCCCTTTTAACAAGTTGTTTTGCCAAATTATAAAAAATTAATTTATCAGGAAAAAACTGTTCCAGATTCAGACCTTTCATGCCTTTGGTTTGTTGTAAAAACAATTTAAGCATTTTTTCAGGGTACAAATCGTGCTGTTCACTGGCAGTGGCACTGTCCGGCACAGTCCCTGTACTATAGTCCAGGAGGAGGCTTCTCTCCTTCCCGGAAAGTCTTTGCCTCCACAGTTGTAGCACCCTCTGAGCCACCCTGGTGGACTGAATGTTCAACAGGGAGCTCACAGCCTGGGCATCCGCCAACGCTGGCCCGGCGTTGTCCACCAGCTGCTGGAGGGTCATGGTCCCGGTTCTATAAAGCGCTGCAGACAACCCAGGTGTGGCTCCACTGCAGACATCCAACCTGAAGAAGAAGAAGAAGAGGTGCGCTAATGCCCTCTATCGGTACAAAGAATTCACTTCTTGAAAGAATCAAATTAAACAAGAACCAATGCAGTCACAGACTGCAACATGCCACAACACCCCTGAATTCAAAATTTTACCCTGACCTACTTGCATGGTCAAAGATCAAAGCTAGTGCTCTGACCTACTTTCATAGATCAAAGCAGTATCTTTGATCTATGGTCTTACTCACACTGGCCTTCTCCCTCATCTTTCTATCTTATCCAGTTCCTGAGTGTACAAAAGTTGAAATTTGACCTTGACCTACTTTTCTCAAGGTTGAAGAGACACAATTACTTAAGTTAAACTTAGCTGAGGCTAGGGCTAAGGTAAATGACAAAAAGTTTGAGAAGAACTCTAACCCCGCTGGCAGTGCTGTGTGGCAGGGTCGTGGCGGCTGGTCTGGGGTCCGAGGAGGATGAGGAAGAGGTGAAAGCTATGGTGACAGTGGATCATACTCAGGTAATCAGCCTGGATGTTTCATCTGTGGTGATCTTAATCATTGGAGTCGCAGTTGCCCACAGGCCCAACTAAGACCACAAGGGTTTGGTTTACCTTGACACAGAGAATTTCCACCTGCTCCAGGACGTGGCAGAGGGGGCATCTATCCATGGGCACCAAACAACCAGCAGCCGAGGGCACTGCATGGACCACAGCAGCATGGTCAATACTACAGTGGGAAAACAGTGACACAGGGGGACCTGTGACACATGAGGACCCCTACTGGACAGCCTAGAGATGCCTGAGCAGCGCCAGAGCAACGAAACATCGGAACCAATGCTTCCTATGATTGTGTGCGGTAAGGCTGTCAGCGGCCTGGTAGACACTGGAGCCACATATTCCACTTTCAATACATCTGTACCACAGTCAATGTTAACATCAGACAGCATGTCATTGATGGGCTTCTCACCACAGGTTCTGCCTTTCACCAAACCATTACCTACTGTGTTACTGGGACATTGTTTAAGACACAGGTTCATTGCATCACCAAAAACGCCTGTTAACCTGATAGGCAGACTTGCTAATTGCCACAAATGCTACCATTTTGTGCGGACCACAAGGTTTGACTGTACAGTTCCCAGATGGTACTCAAGTTTTTTGCAGTGAAGCTGGACACAGTGGACAATGGCTGATGCGACCAGTTCCAACCTCACCCACTGCTGACATCTACTGGGCAGAGGTTCAACCAGAGACACCCTCCGCTGACCCCTGTGTGTGTTCCGTGTATGCCATGTGGAAACCTTGGATTCAGTCCTGTGCACCCCACCTGCCTCCTACATTGCACACTGTTTTATGATAGGGACCATGATAAAACATATGAAGATAGGTTCAGATCACACATAGACGATAATTGGCAGTTACACTCCGAGCACATTTACATCTCAACTGAAGGCGTTGCGGCACACACCATTTTGACACCAGAACAGAACACGTTGTTTGAAATGGGAAGAACATCAGTTCCCCAGATTTCATTGGCTGTCTCTTCAGGACATGAGCCAAGGGAACCGGGACCCATGGTCAAAAGCTTAGTAAGCCTTACTGATAGGCAGGATTCACAAATTCCACAAATTCAATTCTCACCATCAACTAATCATACAGAATTTCACTGCAACATCACCTCATTTCATGTGAACATGGCAGAGACTTAACAGATAATGAGGATAGCCAGGTAATGTTAGATTCTATCCCCAAAGGGATACGGTCTACAGGTCCATTTGATGTATGGCATTGTAAAGATAACCCTGATGTTGTACTAAACATTTTTGATGCACAAATTGTTTGCAGAAAACAGAATCCATGGCCAGAAGCAGCAAACAAGGGAATTAAGAGTACACTATGTGGGCTGTAGGATGCTGGTGTTCTGGAAGAATCAGACTCGCCTTGGTCAACCCCATTGAGGCCAGTTCAAAAAGCAGACGGAATAAGTTATCGAATGGCATATGATTTGAGAACTATAAATGTTGTAACGCTAACTCCAGTTGTACCTGTACCTGATCCACATAGGGTACTGAAGGAACATTAGTTTCATTGTTCAGGTCTTTACATGGGAAAAGCATTTAAACCCTTTGATCATCTTCTCACCCTTAGGTTTGTTCATCAGGGTTGTTGTTCTGGTTTATTGCTCAGGTATATTGCATAGGGAATACTGCAAACACTATCAAGATCTAAGGCCCCGTCCAAATGATGACGGATTTTTTAAAACGCAACTTTTTTGTAGCGTTTACACCTTCCGTACACACAACAACGCAGATATCTGGAACGAAAATGCAACTTTTCGAAAACGCTGGCCTAGGTGGATTTAAAAAAAAATGCTGAGTCTGCGTTGTCGTGTGGACGGTGTATCCGCAACTTTTAAAAACGCTGACTTCTTGCCTTCGACGAAAACCTCTGTGAAGTCATATTTATGGGCCCGTGTATTGTGACAACAAAACATGGAGGATTCCTATTGGATAAAATTGGACTCAATACTGCTAACACATGGTTTGGCATGCTTATAGCCGTCTTCGAAAACGCACTGGTGCATTTACGTGTGGACAGAGATTTTTTTGAAAACGCTGTCATGTGGACGCGAATAGTTTTCGATGCGTTTTTAAAAAGTTGCGTTTTCAAAAAAATCTGTCATCGTGTGGACGGGGCCTAACCTTTAGGGTTAGAAGAACATTTGGTGAACCCCTTCCACAGGATTTACCCCACACACACTCACTTTGTTCTTTTGTTCAGCTGTAAATGAGGTATGCTCACAGGATACAATCAGCACTTGCTAAATAACCTCAGGTCCCAGCCTTTGAAGATGTAGTTTATGGACCTTGAGGTTATCATGCATTCAACATTTGTCTCTAAGGCCCCGTCCACATGATGACGGATTTTTTTGAAAACGCAACTTTTTAAAAACGCAGGGAATACTTCCGGGTCACCACTTACGCTTTTTCCTGATTCTATGGTGATTTTTAGTCAAATGTGCGTAACAAGGTGCGCTAATGACCAGTGGAGGGCAGTAATACACAGTACAGCGTCTGCACTGCCGGAAATCAAGAAGAAGAAGAAGAGGTGCGCTAATGCCCTCTATCGGTACAAAGAATTCCTGAAAGAATCAAATTAAACAAGAACCAATGCAGTCGCAGACTGCAACATCCCGCAACATCCCTGAATTCAAAATTTTACCTAAATTTTACCTTGGTTAAATTGATCCTTAAATTTTTGAATGGATTTAATTTAATTTTATACTGTTTATATTTCAATTTTCATTCATTCATTCATTCATTTTCCAACCTGCTTAATCCGCTAACGCAGGTCGCGGGGTAGCCAGTGCCTATCCTGGCAGTCTCAGGGCGTGAGGCGGGGGACACTCCGGGCACGACGCCAGTGTACCGCAGAGCCACATAGAAACAAACAAACAATCAGTCACACACACTCACTCACTCCCATGGTCAATTTGGGACCGGCCAATCAACCTGAAGCGCATGCTTCTGGGGGTGGGAGGAAGCCAGAGAACCCGTAGAGAACCCACCCAGACACGGGGAGAGCATGCGAACTTCGCAGAGCGGGACTCGAACCCGAGTCCGCCGTGGTGTGAGGCAGCAGCACTAACCACTGCGCCACCGTGCCGCCTCTATTTCAATTTTATACTGTTTATATTTTAAGGTAATACTGTTATATTTTTAATTTTATACTGTTTATATTTCTATATTTCTATCTATCTATCTATCTATCTATCTATCTATCTATCTATCTATCTATCTATCTATCTATGCTATTCATTATTTTGCTAGCGGCATAAGTATTTAGTTTTAATCATGCAAAAAAAATTTCCATTACTCTGTCTCAGTAAATTTCCACACACTTGAACTCATCTAATCTGACACACACACACACACACACACACACACACACACACACACACACACACACACACACACACACACACACACACACACACACACACACACATATACACACACACACACACCAAAGGTAACAGTTCCATTTATGGAAGTTTTCACGCTCATGGGGTGATCAGGATGCAGGTATGTTTGTTTCAAGCTGAGAACGGAAACTACGCCGAGAATATATGTCCGAAAACCTGTCACGATCTGATTGGACCAGAAGACACCACATCCCCTTATGCATATTCCTAATCTGAATTATTTAAATTTGACCGGGCCAAAATAGAATTTGCTCTTCAGCGGCATCTGATGTAAGACCCGTGTAGGTACCAGCAGTCAGGGAGACGGAGAGAGTCCAGATATCTGTCTTAGACTTGTCAGGAATAAACTTTTTAAATTTATGACGATCGGCTAAATCTCCTACTTTACCTCAATAACAAGAACCCACGGAATAAAGTAGCTTTGAAAAGACTGCTTCTAAGTCATCATCTCATTTTCATCCCCTTTGCCGCCTGAGTAATGTGCTTTTTGTTTCATCTTTCTATCTGCACGATTGCGAGGATAGTTGGTGGACTAACGGACAAACAGACGGACGGACTAACACACAAACACTGACAATTACAATATATCACCGCTTTGAGGCGGCATGTAATTAATTCTTGTTTTTATTTAAGCTTTATTATACTTTATTGATCCGTAACTCTAACTCACAAACTCACATTCGTGAGTTACAACATTTTCACTGTCTTCAGTCTCCCAGGAAATAATGTACAGATCCTGATCATTCTGGTACAATTAAAGGGACATCCATCCATCCATCTTCCACCGCTTATCCGGGTCGCGGGGGCAGCAGCTTCAACAGGGAGCCACAAACTTCCCTTTCCCCGGCCACATCCACCAGCTCTGACTGGGGGATCCCAAGGCGTTCCCAGGCCAGTGTTGAGATGTAATCCCTCCACCTGGTCCTGGGTCTGCCCCGAGGTCTCCTCCCAGCTGGACGTGCCAGAAACACCTCCCTAGGGAGGCATCCCGGAGGCATCCGCACCAGATGCCCAAACTACCTCAACTGACTCCTTTCCACGCGAAGGAGCAGCGACTCTACTCTGAGCCCCTCGCGAATAGCAGTGTTTCTCACCTTACCTCTAAGGGAGACAGCAGCTATCCGTCTGAGAAAGCCCATTTCAGCCGCTTGTATCCACGATCTCGTTCTTTCGGTCATGACCCATCGCTCATGACCATAGGTGAGGGTAGGAACGAAGATTGAACGGTAGATGGAGATGTTTAGCTCCCTCTTTGTGACAACAGTGCGGTAAAGCGACTGCAATACTGCTCCTGCTGCCTCAATTCTCCGTCCAATCTCACACTCCATTGTTCCCTCACTCGTGAACAGGACCCCAAGATACTTAAACTCCTTCACTTGTGGAAGGACCTCATTCCCCACTTGGAGAAGGCAGTCCACCGGTTTCCTGCTGAGGACCATGGCCCCAGATTTGGAGGTGCTAATCCTCATCCCCGCCGCTTCACACTCAGCTGCAAACTGGACCAGTGAGCGCTGCAGGTCACAGGCTGATGACACAAACAGGACCACATCATCTGCAAAAAGCAGCGATGCAATCCTCAGGCCACCAAACTGTAAAGCCTCCTCACCACGACTACGCCTCGATATCCTGTCCATGAAAATCACAAACAGAATTGGTGATAAAGCACAGCCCTGGCAAAGACCAACAGCTACTCGGAACAAGTTCGACTTACTACCGAGAACCCGAACGCAGCTCTAACTTTGGGTGTACAGGGATTGGATGGCCCTGAGGAGAGGCCCCCTCACCCCATACTCCCGCAGTACTTCCCACAGTATATCCCTGGGGACTCGATCATACGCCTTCTCCAAGTCTACAAAACACATGTAGACTGGATGGGCATACTCCCAAGCCCCCTCTAGGATCCCTGTGAGAGTAAAAAGCTGGTCCGTTGTTCCACGACCAGGACGGAACCCACATTGTTCCTCCTCAATCTGAGGCTCGACAATCGGCCGGACCCTCCTTTCCAGCACCTTGGAGTAAACTTTCCCAGGGAGGCTGAGGAGTGTGATGCCCTTGTAGTTGGCACACACTCTCTGGTCCCCCTTTTTAAAAAGAGGAACCACCACCCCAGTCTGCCACTCTTTCGACACTGTCCCAGACTTCCACGCAATGTTAAAGAGGCGTGTCATTCACGACAGCCCCTCAACACCCAGAGCCTTCAGCATTTCCGGGCGAATCTCATCAATCTCATTTGCCACCGTGAAGTTGTTTAACTACCTCGGATACTTCGCCCCGAGAGATTGACTCTGATCCCCCATCATCCTCCAGCTCTGCCTCTGCAACAGAGGACGGGTCGGTTGGAGTAGTTGGATTCAGGAGTTCCTCAAAGTGTTCCTTCCACCGATCGACAACCTCCTCAGTCGAAGTCAACAGTGTCCCATCTTTGCTGTATACAGCTTGGATGGTCCCCCGTTTCCCCCTCCTGAGGTGTCGGACAGTCCTCCAGAACAACTTTGGTGCCGTCCGATAGTCCTTCTCCATGGCCTCTCCGAAATCCGCCCTCACCCTGTTTTGCCTCCATCACAGCCGAGGCTGCAGTCCTTTTGGCCTGTCGGTACCCTGCAACTGTTTCAGGAGTCCCCAGGGACAACATGCCCCTGAAGGCCTCCTTCTTCAGTCGGACAGCTTCCCTGACCACCGGGATCCACCACGGTGTTCGAGGGTTACCGCCCCTTGAGGCACCCAAGACCTTGAGACCACAGCTCTCAGCTGCAGCTTCAGCAATGGAAGCTTTGAACATCGACCATTCAGGTTCAATGCCCCCAGCCTCCACAGGGATGCATGAGAAGCTCCTTCGGAGGTGTGAATTGAAGGCCTCACGTGCCGAGTCCTACTCCAGACGTTCCCAGTTCACCCGCACTACTCGTTTGGGCTTACCAGGTCTATCCAAAGGTTTCCTCCGCTAACGGACCCAACTCACCACCAGGTGGTGATCAGTTGACAGCTCTGCCTCTCTCTTCACTCGAGTGTCCAAAACACACGGTCGAAGGTCAGATGATATAATTACAAGATCAATCATTGACCTCCGACCCAGGGTGCTCTGGTACCAGGTACACTTGTGAGCATCCTTGTGTTGGAACATGGTGTTAGTTATGAACAATCCGTGACTAGCACAGAAGTCCAACAACATAACACCACTCGGGTATAGATCAGGGAGGCCATTCCTCCCAATCACGCCCCTCCAAGTGTCTCCATCATTGCCGATGTGTGCATTGAAGTCCCCCAGGAGAACAATGGAGTCCCCTGCAGGGATCCGTTCAACGACCCCATTTAGGGACCCCAAGAAGGCCGAATACTCTGAACTGATATTTGGTGCATATGCACAAATAAGTCAGAGTTTCCCCCCCACCAGACTTAAGGCGTAGGGAAGTGACCCTCTTATCCACCGGGGTAAACTCCAACACAGCGGCGCCCAGCCGGGGGCTTGTGAGTATCCCCACACCTGCCCTGCGCCTCACGCCACTCCTGAGTAAAACAAGGTCCAACCCCTATCCAGGAGTTTGGATCCAGAACCGAGGCTATGCGTGGAGGTAAGCCCCACCAGATCCAACTGGTAACACTCCACCTCCAACACAAGCTCCGGCTCCCTCCCCGCCAGTGGTGACATTCCACGTCCCCAAAGCCAACTTCTGCCGCCCGGGTCTGGTCCGTCGTGACCCCCTGTCGTCACTGCCACCCATATGGCAGCACACCCGAACCCATCGGTCTGCCCTGTGGGTGGTGGGTCCACAGGGGTGAATTAAGGTGTTCATATTTAGCTGTGTAATTTGGTACAAAGCCAGATAAAAATAAAAATATTGATCTGATAAATTAAAAATGTTTCATAGCAGCCCTCTCATATATTATTGATTTGAGTATGGAATAGAAATAATACACTTGGTATCCACCGCCACATATACATCAGTGACAGAATGACACTAAAGTTTAAATTCACTGCTGCGTCATTTTATGAACTTATTCTGTTAAGTATATTTGGTCTTCTAACTCAACTTTTTCTGCTTCAATAACTTTCCTTTGGCACTGCCTTTATTATAAAGCAGATCATGAAACAAATACACAGGCTTGTCTTTAGTAAGAAACGTACTGTAGTTCTTAAAATTCTTCCGTGCCAAATTTTCGTAATCATACTATTATAACCATGCTGATTTCACTTGCTGGTAGTGTTAATGTGAAGCAGATGCTATTCAGGGTATATTAATATGTGACAGAATCAGAATAACAAAACTAGGATGCAGTGAAAAACATCTGGTATGGGAGAATAACAGGTAATATCACATAGAATTGTATTGTGGAAGTCTCTTTGCAAGCTCTCATAAGCCAATGGGCATTGTGTATGACACAATGAAGCTCAAGCAGAAGCTGCAGGCGCCCACTAGAAAACCACCGCAGCTGAAATCATGAAATATCAGCAGACATCCATACAGAAAGAAAAACATCTCAAACCATTTCATCTTTGCATAAAAAGATTATTTATTAAACGTGCATGCATGTTCTTTGATCCAGATTGACAGGCACAGGGAGAGCTTTAAAAACAAGAGCAGTCTGTGATCAGAGCTTGTTTCATGAAGTTCTTCTCTCTACAGAAGAGCCCACCACAGTGTCCAGGGCTGCCTGAGCCTCTGTGATCTGCTGCTTCAGTCTCTGCTTCATTCCTTCGTTCTGTGCCTTCTTCAGCATGTCCTCCATGTCTCTGATGGCCGCACGGTAGCCCGGTGTATTATGAAACACTCGGATGGCCTTGTCGCCGCTGCACACTAAGAACCGCCCGTTAATGTCGAATCTAAGATCAGTGATCTGACCACTGTAGACACTGTGCAGTTCCTCCTCCAGCTCGCCATTTGATGCGTTGTACATTGTCACGTTAGAGCCATCACTGATAGCCACAACCCTGCCGTCTGGAGACAAGGCCACCCGGCTACCTTCAGACGACGCACAAGGAACAGTCCTCAGGAGGTAGGGATCCTGCTGCTTTTTATACTCCACATTAGTATTCCATAGCTTCCATGTACCGTCTTTGGAGACCGTCACCATTCTAATGAATAACGGAAGACAATGATTAAATGACAAAGATGCAAATTATTATGAGGATATCAGCTGCTGTCGCTAGTGTTTTTTTGCATTGTTTCTACTTTACGTTTAAGAAGAAAGCAAATTAAAATGCTCTAATGTCAGTGAGACGTGTCACACATCAGTCTTCCTGCTTTAATAGGAAAAGTTTTACTTACCTGTGAGAGTCATTGGAAAAGGCAAACGCATGAACTCCTGCAGAGTGGCCCTTCAAATCAAAAGCTCGTGCCACATCTTTGAATTCTCCTCCTTTCCCAAAGCAGACCTCCCATATTTTCACATCTGGGGTGAATCCACATGAAGCCACAAACCTGTGGACAGACAGACAGATGTCAGTTAGACTGCCGCCACAATCAGCCAGCCATGAGATGGATAACTTCAGTTGGTGAGGTTAATAATGGGAATATAGAAAAATTTAATCCAAGTACATTGTCTAGCTTGGGCAGAGGTGTGAACTCTGTCTTTAAGAATTCAGTCACAGATATTCATCAGGCATTCCACTGAAGACAACACCAAGAGCCAAATAAAGAAGTGGAAGAAGTTTCTTTGACTGTCATTGCACCTAGCACTACTGACAGGTGTAGCCCTTAATTACCACACCCAAAGTGGACGTCACAGGGTTCTGGATTCCAGCTGTTTCATGATGGCAAGGCACTGACTGAGTTCAACTCCAGGAGAAAACAGTTGCTTAAGTATCACACATAAAGATTATAATGTGATACAACCATCAATGCTGGCTCTTGTAGCACATGACACTTCATCCCCACCTGAGGGCTCCGCTGATGCCAGATGCTTTCCAGAAAGGCTTTAAGACATTCCTGTTGAAACAACATTTTCCCAGCTCTCCCCTATGTACTAGCACAGGGGTCACCAAATGGTGGACCGCGGTCCAGATCCAGACCGCATGATGGTTCTGTCTGGACCCATGACCACTCCATGATAAATTCACAAGAGTAGATTTTCAAGGAGAATTTTTTCTGATGGTCGTGGCTACAGATGGCGGCCGCTGTTCCTCCAAATATGGTAATAGCTCCACTCAGTTAAGCCAATCAGGTCGTTTGTTTACCTGCTATGTCAGCGCACTTGGAAGTGCCGCTACCACTGTGAGTTTACCGCTACAGCGAAGCACATAGAAAGGGAAACCGTAAGGACAGTATAGCTTTCTCCAAACAAAGGGAGGTTAAAAAGGAAAACCGCTGGTTAACAATGAGCGGACGAAATTTGTGTTTATTCCTCCGTCAGGCAGTTCAAAACCATTGCGTCTCATTTAATCCGAACACGTAGCATTAACTAAAAATGATAACGTGACGCGCCTCTACGAAACAAAGCACAGAACTTTTGAGCAAAGTTATTCCCTGAAATCCGAGCTGAGGGCAAAATAACCGAGCGAAATGCCATCAAATGTTCACTAAAGGCGTAGTGGATTTTGGTGCAACATAAAAAATCTTTTAGTGATAGGATAGTTGTGAAGGAGTGCTTTAACACTGTTGTTGAGACATTATTTGAAGGGAAACAGAAAGATGAGATGTGTGAAAAAAACAAATCCCGATATCAACATTAACAGCAACCAGAAAATCAGAAATGTTAACAGCTTGATGCAGTTATTCAGAGTGCACCATGCATATCTTTGGCCATTGATGAGTCTACAGATGTTACTAGTAATGCCCAGCTTTTGTGTATGTCAGGTTCCTTCACAAAGGTAAGGAGCTCTTTGCTGGGTGTAACACCACTAACACACTCAAGAGGAGTGGACATGTATGCAGCAATTAAAAGAGATGCTGACAAAGAGGGACGTAGATCTGAAGCGGGTGGTCTCTGTCACCACAGGATATGGTGGGAAAAGAGAGTGGCTGTGCCCTGGATGAAATTACAACCCAGGCACCATTCCTTACCCCGTCTCATCCATCAGACTGTACTGTGCCACTCTATGCGAAAATGTTGAAGTAATGAGTACACCGATGAGACTTAACTTCCTTAGGACATCCTCATCCCTTCAGCATTCCTGTTAAGGCAAAAGCCTGCTTCCGCACAACAACCTGAGGTGGCTGAGTAAAAGCAATGCACTGAAGTGGTTCTTGTCTATTTGAATAGAAGTACCAGCTTTTAAGCAGAGTGAAAGTCAGAGTAACACAGTTTTCACTCTTTTTTGAAGATGAGTACAGGATGAATATGGCTGCCTTTTTGGTTGACATTACATCACATCTCAGTGGGATCAATTTAAAGCTGGAGGGAAAGAATAATTCAGTTGCTAATCTTAACTAAAAGGTTCAACAGCTTTGGCCTTAGGCAGTAGCTAGTAGTTGTTCTAGTAATAGTTCTAGTAGTGGAACATGGTAGTAGAGCTAATACTACTACCATATTGGTGGTAGTAATAATTTAAGATAATTTTAATGCACTTTTCATTTAAAAGAAACTGAAAATACTAAATTCTAAAATAAAGGTAAGAATCAGTGAGACAGAATGAAGCTGCTAGAACAGGGGTATTCAACTAAAAGTCAGAGAGGTCCGGTTATTAAAATTTACTCTTAGTAGAAGGTCCAAACCCGAGTCGCAAAGTGCAAACAGAGCTGAATAACCCCTTTTTCTCGTAAATTAAAGAGGTCCCAGCCTAAAGAACTGAAGGCCTACACTTCAAGTTAAAAAAAACATTAACATCTTCAGAAAGGTCAGTGCCTTATATGCCAACCGTGAAGTCGTTCAGACCTCGATAGTCGATGCACAGCCTCAGAGACCCATCCTTCTTGTCGACGATGAAAAAACCTGCGCCAGCAGGTGATGAGGAGGGTCGAATGATTCCGGCAGCCAGGGCATCACTGATGTAGGTCTCCATGGCCTCCTTTTCAGGTGCGGACAGCGAGTAGAGGCGAGGGCAGCAACTAAGGATCTCCAATCCTTTCTGTTCTGGGCCAGATTTTTTTATGGAACCCCATGTTTGATGTACGGTCTTCAGCTCTTCCTCCACTGCCCTCTGCCAGGTGTTCTTGGGTCGGCCTCTTTTGCGCCTGCCTTCTGGTGTCCAGTGAAGAGCAGTTTGGGTGATGTCCTGCTCTCTACGGATTACATATCCAATCCATTTCCCCCGCCTCTCATTAGGACGTCTGCCACGTCGTCTTGTTTGCACATACTAAAAAGCTGTTGATTAGAGATGATATTGGGCCAGAATATCCGCTGTATTCTCCGTAGGCTTTTGGTGTGAAATGTTGAGTCTCTGGAGATCAGATTCAGTCATCTGCTAACACTCAGAACCATATAGCAGGGTAGACAGGACACAACTCTGGTACAATCTCAGCTTGGTGTTAATGCTGTACTGGGCCGACTTCCAGTCGATGTTAAGTCTATGAAGGGTGTTTCTGGCCTTGCCGAGTTGGCTTGTGATTTCACTGTCTGCGCCACCATCATGGCTGACAACACTGCCTAAGTAGGTGAAAAAATTGGTTGCGGGTATGTTTATATCATCTAATTGAATTGGTGAGGGGGTTTGGATATTCAGCATCATCAGCTTTATTTTCAGACCTACTTGTTTCGCAAAGTTGTTCTGACAACAGGTTTTCTCTTGAAAATGTTGGTGTGTATGAGAGAGCAATGCCAAGTCATCAGCAAAGTCAAGGTCTTCCAATTGCGAGAAGAGATTCCATCTGATGCCCCTTGGTTTATCTTCGGTGGTTCTTCTCATCACCCACTCTATGACTAAGTTCAACAGTAGTGCTGCCATGACACAACCCTGTTGTCACAACCCCTGTTTTAACTGCAAAACTATGCTAATTGCTTCCAATTTGACATTTCAAGTTGGAATAGAAACCTTTTATGATATGGACAATTTGACTGGGGATCCTGTACACACATGGTATTCTCCAAAAGCCGTCCCTATGAATACTGTCAAAGGCCTTCACGAAATCCACAAATTTTATATACAGTTGCCTCTGCCACTCTGTATACTGCTCTATGATGTTACATAGCAAAAATACTGTATATGGTCAACACATCCTCTACCCTTTCGGAACCCTGCTTGTTCCTCTCTCAGTTCTTTGTCCGTTGCATCTGATATTCAAATGCAACCTCCTTAAGGAGGTTCCCTGACGGAACCCCCTTAAGGGATAAATAAAGTTATATGCTCTATCCTTCAATCCTTGGTGGTTCAATATCTACATCAAGATCAGAATCTGCTTCCTGTATATCAGCCTCTAGTGTTGACGGTGGTCTGTTGAGGATTTCATTGACGTGTTCCGCCCAGCGTTTTTCTATTTCTGCTTCGGAAGTAAGGAGTCGTCCCTGTTTGTCTGTGACTGGCACACTAGTATTCCTACTATACTTTCCACATATTGAGTTACTAATCCTGGATAAGGTTCCCTGTTCCCCTTTTCTGGTTGCATCTTCTGCCTGTTTTATAAGGTTTTCCATGTAAGCCCTCTTGTTAGCTATAACCATCGTCTTTGCTTGTTGGTCTGCTACTCTGTACTGCACTTTGTATCTTTCCTGTAGCCTCTCAGACTTGCTTTCTAATAACTTCTTAAGGCCTCTCCTGTGTTCAATGGCCTGCCAGGTGTCAGCTGTAATTTATTTTTTGTTACTAGACAGGTTTTACTTCTTTCAGAGTATATTTTTTTGATATGTTCCTACGTCATTGACTTCCTTTTCCTCCGGTTGTGTGTGGACGTCTTCAGTGTTTGTCAGTATTTGGAACTTGTTCAACTTTAGGACAAAGGCATTCTTGACTTTGGGGGTATTCAGTCTCCCTACATCGAAAATCTGACGCCCTACTTCTCTTCGTCCCTTTCTCCTGAGCTTGAGTTTTAGTACTGCCATCACCGGATGGTGGTTGCTGTAGACATCAGATGCTCTCCTTACTCTGACATCTAGGAGTGAGCGTCAAGTGGTCGATTATTGGGGGAACACCCTGTCAGTTTGTGTATGTCATGGTGTGGGAAGAGAGTTCCTCCATTGACAAGGTCATAGGTGGTACAAAGTTCCAGCAGCCATTTTCCATTCTCATTCATGGTTCCACAACCGTCTCTCCCCATTGCTTTGTCGTAGTTGGTGTTCTCGTTCCCAACCTTTGCGTTCAGGTCGCCCATTACAATTATCATATCATGCCGAGGTGATCTTTCTAACTCAGCTTGTAGTCGTCCATAGACAACATCTTTTGCTTCTTCATCACTGTCATTACTGGGGGCATAACACTGGATGATAGTGGTGTTGATGCATTTCCCTCTCATCCTGACTTTCATCAGCCTGCTATTGACAGGTTTCCACTTCATCAGGCATTTCTATATTGCCTTTCCCAATACGATGGCTACTCCTTCATGGTGTTGGTTGTAATTCCTGCCAGAATAAAGTATTGTCTCTCCTGTACATGTTTTTAGTCTGCCGGAACCTGTCCATCTGCTCTCACTGATACCAACATCTTCAGAAAGCATAAACAAGGGGAAAAATGCAAGCAGAACTTTGTTCATGAGCGAAGGGGAATGAGAATGGCCTGCCAGTCATTTAAATCTTGGTTGGAATGGACTCAGTGCCATTCTCATGTAGATAAGTAGCTGTTCGGTGAGTCTAGAACAGTAATTTGATTTTGGATTAGCAGGAGGAGCTACTAGTTGTTCTAGTAGTTGTTCTACTACTAGAACAACTATTACTACCATTATCACGTTAAGAGTAAGTTTCCCTGTTTCACCATTGAAGTGGAAGGTTTCTAGTGATAAAGAGGAGGCACTGACCTGCCACATGGAGAGATGGCAGCATATGAATTGGTAATCTGGTTAGTGTTAATAGAGGCCAGCACCTCTCCTTTCAGGTCCCAGATATAGATGCTGGTGTCGCTGGAGGCACTCATGATGAACTTCCCTATAAACAGGAAACAAAATCAGCTCCTCTCCACATCGGCAGCCTTTCAGACTGGCATCAAACAGGTTTAAGAAATTCTAAACATACTGAAATGTTCTGAAAATGCACCCACACAAATACACTGAGGGTCACAAAAGCTGGTGTTTAGCTACTGATGATTATTAAATTACTAATAGCATTTGTATCCTTGTGTGACTGGTTAATAGACACCATCAATACAAACAAAAAAAATTCACACATGACAGATATTTCATGCTTTCGGTACCCGTGTCTGCAATGCCAATGTTGAGGATGGTGGCCTTATGTTTCAGTGGAAAGTCCTCAGGGGCAGCTTTGAAAATTAACATGCCGTCCTCCTTCTTCATCATTTTGAAGATTCGAATGGTATCTCCATTAGCCAGCCAGGTGATAAAGGCTCTGCAGTGCAAAGAATGCATGCTGTATACTTAAATGATGAAGTGTTGGAAGAATTAGCCAAAAAATCCCCAAAACTCAATAAAGTTTTATTTTGACAGCTAATTATCTTTAAAGCAATGTATAGCTAAAAAAAATCTTAAACTGTAAAAAAAACCCGCTAAAAATCTCTATACAAAAAAATGGTGCCAACCAGGCTAACATTACAGAACTCTCCTTTCCTGGCAAGATTTCTTCTAGTGTGTCTATAATTTCATTTATAGTTACATTAGTCTGCTGGCTGACTAACACCTCAGATCAAATACATATTGTCAGACTTTATTCCAGATTAAAAATCACTCATCACACGAGTACTGCTACATAACAATCAATCAATTAATGAAGCAGTGAAAGAATGGAGAGATTAATCAATTTCAAGATCAACACAAGAAAATAACAGCTGGGACTGCCGATGGACTTCCACCGAGTCTTCCACCGTTAACACACTAGTCTGATCTGATGCTTATGATTATTATGACTGACGACAGTTTCATGTCAGCGAGGGTCTGTACTAGTACAGTCAGACAGAACGGTGCACCTGGAGTCTGGGCTGAAACGGACGAGGGTGGCGTGGTCCAGCTCCACATTGGCCCTGAGACATTTGTGCTCTCGATCCAGGAAGTCTTTGGTGCTCCAGAGACGGACAGTGCGGTCATCAGCACATGATGCCAAGTACTTCCCATTACTACTGAAATCAAGGCACGTCACATTCCCACTGTGGCCCTGAAGAGCACATGGAAACGAACACACAGATGCTCAATGGCAGAGTCAAGAGTTAGGTATCACTCTAGAGTCTAGACCAGGGGTATTCAATTAAAAGTCACGGTGGTCCGGTTATAAAAATTTCCTCTTCGTGAAAGGTCGAAACCCAAGTCCAGTTTGTGCCCCTATATCCACATTATCATTAATTATCCATTTTCAATGCAAGATATGTTGAACTGAGTGCACAGCTGGCTCTTTCACCTCACCATAAATAAAAGTAGACCCGGGCAAATAAATTTCCAATTTTTTATGTCAGATTGAAGAACACACAAACTTCAGAATTAAAATAAGGATTATTCAGCTCGTGATTTTACGAGCTGAATAATCCTTTTTCTCGTAAATTAAAGAAATCCCAGCCCAAAGAACTGAAGGCCTAAACTTCAAGTAAAAAAACATTGTCATTTTGAGAAAGCATAAATAAAAAGTGGCTCTTTCAGGGGAAAAATGCAAACAGAACTTTCTTCATGAGAGAAAGGGGCATGTGGCCTGCCAGTAATTTACTTGTGCACAGAACACACCTTGACTGTTTTGGAAAGCTCCCACTGTTTGGCACAGCCTCCCTCTCTTTTCCCACCATGACAAGTTGGTGGAAAAAGAGAGGGTGGTGGTCTCTGTCATCGTGGTGATAGAGACCACCCGCTTCAGATCTACATCCCTCTTTGTCAGCATCTCTTTAATTGCTGCATACATGTCCACTCCTCTTGAGTGTGTTAGTGGTGTTACACCCAGCAAAGATGTCCTTGTCTTTGTGAAGGGACCTGACACACACAAAAGCTGGACATTACCAGTAACATCTGTAGACTCATCAATGGCCACAGATATGCATGGTGCTTTCTGAATAGCCGCATCAAGCTGTAAATATATCTGATTCAATAGTTGCTGTTGAAGTTCACATCGGGATTTGTTTGATTTTTTCACACCTCATCTTTTGGTTTTCCCTCACATAATGTCAACAACAGCGTTTAAGCACTTCTTCACAACTGTCCCATCACAAAAGATTTTCTATGTTGTCTCAAAATCCACCATGCCTTTATTGAACATTCTTTTTCATTTTGCTCAGTTATTTTGCCCTCAGCTCGGACTTCAGGGAATAAGTTTGCTCAAAAGTTCTGTGCTTTGTATCATAGTGGCGCTTCACGTTATCATTTTTAATTAATGCTACGTGTTCAGACCATATGAGGCACAATGGTTTTGAACTGCCTAACGGAGGAATAAACATAAATTTCGTCCACTCATTGTTAACCAGCGGTTTTCCTCATTAACCTCGCTTTGTGTGGGGCTATGCTGTCCTCACTGTCTCCCTTCCTCTGTGCTCCTGTAGCGGCAAACTCACAGTGGTAGCAGCAGCGAGCTGTCTCACTTCCAGGTGCGCTGACAGAGCAGGGTAAAGAAACGATCTGATTGGCTGAACTGAGTGACACTATTACCGTATTAGCTGGAGGAGCAGCACCCGTTGTCTGTAGCCGCGAGAACAAATTCTCCAAGAAAATCTACTCTTGTGAATTTATCATGGAGTGGTCACGGATCCGGACAGAACCATCCGGATCCGGACCGCGGTCCGCCATTCGGTGTCCCCTGGTCTAGACGATAGAAATTACAATGATTATCACACACTGCATGTTATAATGTGGAGGCTGCATCTGTAGTACAGGTGAGAGGTGTTTCTCATGTTCTCAGAAGGATTCAGAGCCCTTCAGTTATTTCATGACGTGTGTTTACCTTCAGTGAGGCTGCCAGCAGCGGATGGCTGAAACTGTGCTGTGGAGCTTTCTCCTTCCGGCCACGCTGCTTCTCCTGCTTCTGTTTCTTGGCCGAGGGGCCTTTCACAGCGCTGCCTTCAGCAAAGACAAACACATGGGGTCACTGAAGAGCACTGTGATGTATGATAACACCGCAGCACAGACACAGTTATCGAAAACATTAAACAGGATTCTGCACTGTTCACCATTACACCACTAATATAATTTTCAAAGATGTAGATATTGTATACATTATTATGTATACAACACATACTGATGTATGTATTGTATACATTAACTGATACGTAATTCAGTATCTCTGATATGAGGACAACAAATCTATAATCATAAATTTGGAGTTCAGCCAAAATTAAAGCATCCCTGTAAGTTCTGGTTTCACTGGTGCAAAACATATTTTCTCCAATTTACTTTATCAGTGGGAAAAAAATGGAGGTTAAAGTATTCTACCCATACAGATTTACTGGCAAAAAGAGTGTACAATGTACTAACTGTTTTAAAAGAAAAGCACAATTCAAATGGGCCAAAATTGTTTTCTTAGTCTCAATCCACCCAGAACCCATATGAACATCTGCAGGCTGCGGGCAGCCCTACAGCATCACTGAACAGAACAACGTCCCAAACCATTCTGGGCCTGATCTAAAGGGTTCTGCGCTGATGCAAACTCTTCCTGGGTCAGTCTGGGCCATTTATATAAATGCAGGCCCCAACATCAGTCAATAACGTTTGACATTGTTTTGTAATATCTCGTTTAAAATGTAGGCTGTTTTTAGAGACGACATTGTGGGGTTTGAATAATTCTGAGACAACAGAAGTGAAAAAATAGTCCTTTGAGTGGAATGTGGAAATCTTAAAAAAGTTATACTGATCCATTTATTAGTTCTTGTGTGATTTGGTTGTACCGACCACATTTGCATTTTATAAACTAATCTTTTTCTTGTAGTACTACTGCTCTAGGCCCCCTCAACTGTCCCCTGGTGACAAATAGTTTTTTTTAAATGAATTTCTGTTCCAAGTGTTTTAATGTGTTAATATGAAAAAGTCTTCCCACGGGTCTTTCAAACTGACGTCTGGTCGAAGTCGCTCAAAGCTGTGTTTATGACTCTCTTCAGGGGTCAGTGTTCAGGTCCAACTCGTGAAGGAAGCGGCGGCATGTCTGAGCCCAGAGCAGCGGTGACTCGCGGCTACAGCTACCATGACGCTGGAATGAGTGGCTCTTACCGGCAGACTCCGCTTCCTGCTCCGCTTCCTCCCTCAGTTCTTCTTTCCGTCTGCCCACCGCTAACCCGACCAAGATAACCAGTGCACCCAGTAACACGCTCAACGCGACCAACGCAGCTAACTCCATACCGAAAGCCTTCTGCCACGTCTTTACTACCGATAATGTCTACTGGGTCCCACCGCCGGAGTACTGCGCATGCGTTAGTCTTCATTTACGTTTTCTTCTTTACGTTCATTACCGCCTCCTAGAGGTCAGGAGGTTACAACAGTCCGCAAAACGACATTTTGTTTCGCAGATACATTCTAAAAATAAACGCAGAATTTTAAATTTAATGTCAGAATTCCGACATCAAGCCGGAACTCATTTTATTAGATTGTTGCCCCCTCTTCCCGGAGCTCATGCAAGTTCTTGAGAGACTGCATTGACCCTCCATGTTCAAAGTACTGTAATGTTTTCCTATCAGCCTTACGTGTTTGACCATTGTGTGCTGATTTGTGACATTACCTGGTGTCTGAGATGTTTATTTTATTCACTTTTTTTTATCTTAGGGTCTTCAACTTTTAGCCTATCAAGTATTTGAACATTTTGAAAAGTGTTCTAAAAATGAATAGCTCACATTAAGGTTCACCCGTGGGTGGTCAGGAATCTGTTTATTCTAACGTCTATTGGACAAAGCCCTGGACTACGTACTAAGTATTTAAGATCAGCTATGTGATTGCTGTCTCAGGTGGGATTGACAGGTGATGCTGAACGTATACTGTATGTTAACGCACCATTTTTGACACTTTGCATTACAGCTGCACCATTTTAACACTTTGAATCACATCTTATAATTCACTATTGTAAATCACCACTTTTTAATCAGTGTGCCTGTTAAACCATCTTTACCTGGCAGATAACACAATAACTCACAACATCCTAAATTTGACCTCTGACTGAAGAATTGTGCGATTCTGCCAGCATATCCTTGAGTGGATCCTGCAGCTGCAAGATAGTTGAATGAGCCTCCCCAGAACATGAAATAATTGCCACAATGTGGGAAAATGGAGAACATCTTGTGATGGCATCTTCTGATGAGAGTTAGATCATCCCGTGTGAACACCTACTAGAAAGGGTATATTGTATTTAAATTATGGCTCTTTGCACACAGCTTGGAGTTTCTTTCCGGTTAGTCTCTGTGCCCAGAAATGTCTGTAAATACTTTGTGTTTTTGCAACTTTACTTGGTTTTTGTCCTGTTTATTTAACTTCGAAAAGAAATTGTCCTAGTTCAAGATCAACAAATACGCCGAAAGGCCACGAGGTCAGCTGTCCTCCAGGACCAGGTTTTCCAGCCTTTCCTTCACAGGTCAGTTTGGAGACCGATTCACATGTAGTCCAATCCTGTACAGCAGTAGTTTGTCACCCTATGTGGTGAGATGGGCATACTGTATACTGATTTCCTGAGTGGCCGTCAGACTAAATAGACACCACTCCAGGGGCAAAGACCATGGACCAGGAGTCAGTAGATGGCCACAATAATTTGCTGATAACTAATTATGTCCCTGACAGCTGATCAAACGCCTGGTGATTTATGAATAATCAAATTAAATTTTCTTAACCATATATTTGATTTGCATTTTCATTTAATTGCAAAGCATTTTTATCCTTTTCAAATAAAATGTATATCAATCAAATTTGCATGCTATGCAGCTAGGAGGCAGCTAAACTCAACTTGGTTCCATGGGTGAAAAGTATAACTAATCACCATCACCTGCAGAAGTTCTGACGACTCTGCAATCATCGGCCTCATCACTGATGGGGACAACAGAGTAAAGAGAACTGACCCAAGACTTTGTGGACTGGTGCCAGCGGAACCACCTCCAGATCAACGCGGTTAAAACCAAGAAACTGGTGGTGGATTTCCGCAGGCGACGACTCTGCCCAGTTACACCGAAGATCCAGGGTACTGACATCGAGGTGGTGTCCTCGTAAAAGTACCCAGGTGTTCACCTCAACAATAAACTGGACTCGAGTACTAACCCTCTCTGTATAAAAAGGGTCAGAGCAGACTATCTGCTCAGGAGGCTGAGGTCTTTTGGAGTGCAGGGGCCACTCCTGAAGGCCGTGTATGAGACTGTGGTAACCTCAGCCATTTTTCATGGGGTGGTCTGCTGGGAGCAGCATCACTGTGGCCGACGGGAAAAGCAGCATCACTGTGGCTGACAGGAAAAGACTGGACAGGCTGATTAGGAAGGCGGGTTCTGTCCTAGGATGCTCCCTGGACTCAATGGAGGTGGTCGTAGAGTGTAGGATGACAGCCAAGCTGTCATCGATGATGAAGAACCACTCCCACCCCCTGCAGGGCACACTAAGATCACTGGAGAGCTCCTTCAGCAATAGGTTGTTTCACCCAAGATGCATGAAGGAACGCTATCGCAGGTCAGCCCTGCCCACGGCCGTCAGGCTGTATAACCAGCAATCCTTCCAGCAGACCATTCAGCGAACACCACAGTCGAAATCCGGATGATCGATGTAATCTGCAGTTTTGTAGTTTGCATAGTTTGTATTTTAAATATAAACTGTAAATTGTTGATATAGGTTAATATGTATACCATATGTGTATTATTTAAGTACTACTGTATGCATGACCCCCCTCCCCCCACTACCACGATCGCACAAATTTTCCCACAGTGGGACAATAAAGGATTATCTTATCTTAATCGTGTTTATATTCTAGCTGGATGTCACTGTCCAAAATTCTGTTTTATTAATTCAAAGTTTACCATCAAAAACAGCAGTTTTCTTTCACACGTGACATCACTTTAAAGAACTTTGAATGCACACATATTTTAACATCATTTTTGCTTGACAAAAATTCCAAACTTTTGGTGAAAATAAGACATTAGATGATTGAAATCCCTGCAATGTGAGCATCTCTGTAGCTGTATTCAAACAGGTTGTACAGGTATTTTGAAAAAATCTGATGTGACTTTAATGAGGTGTCATTTATTCTAAGCAAGATATTTCAGAAGTGGTAAAATTGTGTTGCTCTGCCAATATTTTAAACCCAGTATTTATTAAAAGGTACATATGTATTAACAGTACTTGAAAGGTGAATTCTAATCAATATGCTTCAGTGAAATAAGGATTCAGTGCCTGGAATAAAGAGGTAGTCTGGCACAACAAACATCTCAAAATTCAAAGATGAAATAAAGATCTATGATTCTTTTCACAGGTGCTGAATGAAGTATTGGCTTTGGTTTGCCAGCGTAAGTCAGAAGTGTTCATCCTATCCATCAATTACATCAATTTTGGCCAACAAAAAAGATGGCCAATGGAGGACACAGGGAATGCTTGCATCAAAGTGTATGAAACAAGAACACAAGGGTCTGCACCTCCTACATTAAGACATTTACTCATCAAGTGCAGAAATGCTTCATCCACTTATAGGGTCACAAAGCCAATTAAAAAAATAATTTAAAACATCTCAACTGTACATTTACACTGCACTGTGTACCTTATCTTAAGCAATCACCCTATACAAACTCATTCAGATAATCTAATCAAATATTCAGCAACATACAAACCAGTGAGCATATTACATAAAAAAATAAATGTTTGAGCCAAAGCTCCTTATTTGCTGGAATCAACTTTGTCCTCAAGTTCAACCGATGGGAGTGTCCGCACACTGTAAAGGAAAGAGAACTTTGGATATGCTTTTGTTTATAATAAAACAAATAAACTGTCTTTCTCCCTTTCAAGTATAGTACACTGTTATGGATCTTGTCTTCACCACTACATTCCCTCACTGGCTCACGCCGTCATCCAGACAATGTGAACACAAGCAAGTTGGTGTGCTCTTTCTAACTCTTCTGCAAACAACTGTTTCGGGCCAGCGCAACCCACTGGGAGAGTGGAAGGAAGCAGGGGCATGACTGCTGCTCGTTTGGGGGATGCTGAGCTTAGAAATGTGAGCCAAATTAGCCACAGATGCAATGGCCAAATTCTCTGAAAAGCAGTGCAGCTCTTTACTTCTTCCTGTTATGTTGCCTCCGTGCTTGCAGTCTCTGACGCGCTCCAGAAGGCTTTGATCCAGCTCCGATGGAGAAGGAAGGAGTTGCTGGAGATCCTGATGATGAAACACACATGAAATGATAATTTCAACAGACTGTCATCAAATTGTTTCTCTAACATCTTAGGAATACACTATTAGTGTTTCAACAGCATGACTCATGAAACTGCCATGGTAGTTAGAATGGATGACACAAAAACAACTAAGTGGATAAACTGTCCCCACAGCAGTCTTTGCTCATCTAGAAGAGTGTGACATTGAGCTAATGGAACCAGGTAAATGTTTTGCCATTCTCCTCCATATTTCAACTGTACTTAAATCAATAAGATTGGGTTTCAATGTGTTGCCTGTCATTATTTCATGTGTTCCTCAGTATACAAACATAAAAAGAGTTAAAGCTGCTTCACACCATGCAATTGATTTACACCCACTAGCAACAAGTACAGTATTTTCCGCACTATAAACTGCACCTAAAAGCCTATAATTTTCTCATAATCCCGTAGTGCACTTTATAATCTGATCTTCTTTTCCTTTTGGCTTTTCCCTTCAGGGGTCACCACAGCAAATTAATTGCCTCCATCTAATCCCGTCTTCTGCATCCTCTTCTCTCACACCAACTACCTTCATGTCCTCTTTCACTACATCAATAAATCTCCCTCTTTGGTCTTCCTCTTTGGTCTTCCTGGCAGTTCAAAACTCAGCATTCTTCTACCAATATTTTCACTATCTCTCCTCTGGACATGTCCAAACCATCACAGTCTGGCCTCTCTGACTTTATCTCCAAAACCTCTAACATGTGCTGTCCCTCTGATGTACTCATAAAAAGTAGTGCGCCTTATAAGCCTTGTATATATATTAATATTAGTATTGGTTAAAAACAAGATCGCTGAAAAAAAGCTGGCAGTATGGCTGGCAGTCATGCAGTCTGAGGCACCCTCAGAAGGTACTACACCCTCTAACAACGGTAGTCAAGGGGCGTCGCCAAAGTGCCGCTCTCTTTGAGCTGCTGTCTGACTGCAGAGCAGCACCGGTGACCGGCTACGATTACGTAGCAAAAAAGGGAATTTTCAACAACTCTATTAATAAAGTTTGACTGACCGACTGATCTCAGTATTTTCCAACTACTGTGGCGCTGGAAAGAACCCACTTTAAACTTGATTGGTCTAAAAAATGCTATTGTGCTGTAATCTGGAATCCAGTGACGGTCCATTCTATTAGTTTGCGGAAACACACAGAGAAACCGGCATAAAGGTGAATGAAAGACCCTCAAAGCTGAACTTCCAGCCTTTTCTGAAATTTCAAGAACAGAGTCACTGCTAGGCAAAGGTGCCTGGTGTGCTGCAATTGATTTGTAAATGTAGTTGATACCTGAAACAACACGTGGGGGCGCATTTAGGCTTGTGTATTGTCTGGCAGCGACGTGCGGAGAGTTTCACGGCGGTGAGACACCGTTAACTACAGTCAGTTCTATGAGTAAGACAGTGTAGCATTTTCTAGTAAATTAGCAGCCTGACATTAAAACTGGTTAAAATGATTTAGGACACACAGTGCAGCAGCAAATAGCTGCACCTGACCTCCGACTGGACTACCGATTGATTGAAAAAATATTTAATTAATAAACGAAGATGAATGTCGGAGCTTAAATATCTGCTTTGAACTTCAGTTCGAACTGAGTGGTCCACTCGGAATGAATTTAACCGGTTTTTAATGTCAGGGTTTTGAATATGCGTGTTGACTTCTTTCTAATATGGCAAAGTGATCAAGCGATCAGGTTTCTCTGATGAGGCTCAGAATGGCTTCATTGAAATAACAATAGGGCCATTCATAGGTGACTAAAGGTACTCAGTCATGAATGCTCTGGCTAGTGGACAGATATCGCAACTACAGCCACTAGATTTTTAAATCTATTTTAATTTTTTTATTACCGTATTGGCCCAAATATAAGATGACCCTGATTATAAGACGACCCCTCTTTTTCAAGACTCAAGTTTGAAAAAAGAATTTTTGAACACCAAATTTAATTTTTATACAGAAAATAATTACAGTACATCTGAAACAAATGATTCTAACAATATATTCGAGAGACAAAGCATGTTATTTTGCCTCATTCAAATCATGCAAAAACTGTCCATCACATCTTAGTATCTAATGGGCATCCCGTCCTTTCGTTTCTCGTCCAGATACGCACACCCTCCTGTCGAGCTCTTGGAAGCGGCTGCTCTGAGGACCACAGAAAGCTTTTCTCTGACTGTGAGCATTTTTAGGCAATCTTTTTAGCTCTCCATCTCCGTACATTACACTCTGTGACACCATATTTCACAGCCGCTTTGTAATTGTTTGAAGACTCTGCTTCATTTATCACCATCATCTTGAAGTTTATATCATAACTTCTCCTCAGCTGCCGGTTAACCTGGCTGATCTTCGACCCACTTTTCTCCAGATTGTCGCTAGGTTTCTCCATTTTCTGTTATCTCTTCTCTTATTTTCTTCTATTTTCTTTCTTACTGCTATTTTTTATTTTTCTTCTTCGTGACAGGGGTTTGCTTTGGCCTGTGGAGTTAAGTTCAGCATTCGCTTTAAAGATATCTGGCGCCATCCAGCGTTGTGAATGAGTATAATGTCTAGACCCCGAATGTAAGACGACCCAGACTTTTTCAGTCTTATTTCAATGTAAAAAAAAAAACGTCTTATATTCAGGCCAATACAGTATATGCGCCTTATAATCCGATGCACCTTATATATGAAATAGTTTATAAAATAAACAATTCATTAAGGGTGCGCCTTATAATCCAGTGCACCTTATAGTGCAGAAAATACTGTATACAGTGGTACCTCTACTTACGAAATTAGTTGGTTCCGGAAGAAATTATTTAAGTAGAAAATTATGTAAGTAGACGCGTTTTCCATGCAAATATCCTAATCCGTTCCAAGCCCCAAAAAAATTCCGACATGTTTTATAAATCATAAAAAAAGCATCAAAACATGTAACAAATACATGTTACAATTAGATTATTGCACAATAAATGAGAGTTGTGAATAATGTAAAAGATCAAAGAATAAGGAATAATAATGACGGTCCTTTACCTTTACCTGTCCTCATTGTTTTTTTGCCCTCTTTGGTTCATGCACTCCTATCTCACGATGCCGAACAACACAGTGAATTCCAGTCCTCCTTTTGAAGTTATCCGACCACCCACGCAATGCCCTAAACTCCTTAAACTTCCTTTTGTTTTAATAACGTGGCGATTATAGATGTATTTCAGCCATATTCTTTGGCGAGATCAACCAAATAGATAGATACTTTATTATTCCAGAGGACATTGTATTAATCCCAGAGGAAATTGTATGCATCCCTTTTTCACGCTTTTCTATTATCTCTTGCTTTGTTTGTATGGACAAAAAAACTTTTCTTCGTCTTTTCTTTTCCTCTTTTCTCCGTCACTTTCTTGGGGTCCATAGCGAATACGTACTGAAAAAGTTATTATATTTGCTCAAAACTATCAGACTACCTCACAGGTTGAGTGCCGAATGCTGAAGACACTACATAAGCACCAATCTATCTCCACACAGAGGTGGAGTGGCATCCCTCTTAGCCAATGGGATGCCAGGAAGATACGTAATAGGTAATAGCCAATGGCAGAGCAGCTATGAGAATGTTGTGTTCAGGAACCTGTGGGAGATTCGAGTATCAGCCGATACTGTGTTTTTACATTACGTAAGTCGAAATTTCTTTCGTAAGTAGAGGCAATATTTTCCTGCTGAGAAATTTCGTAAGTAGAAAATTTTGTAATAAAGATACCACTGCAAGTTCAATGCTGCAGGGACCAATCATATAAGTAGAGAAGAGTAGGGATCAGCAGCTCCTCATCTGACTCGAATGAACAAATGTCACCACTTTTAGCTTGACATGTGAAGCTTTTTACAAACTAAACGATGCACAGACCATTATTGTCTTACCAAAAGGAACAGGATTGAAGCCTTGAACTGGAGTCCCAGGACTTCCGAAGGGAATTGGACCTGCAGGAGCACTCTGGCCAAAGGATGGGGTAGATGTTCCTGCGAAAAGGATCCATACAGGTTGAATACACCACAAAGAATCCCACTGACAGAAAAATGAGTAGCTGGAGCAATATCAAAATGTCAGTTTGTCCAAGAGGTTGGAGCAGCAAGACATCCATACCAAGATATAACTACAGATTCATGTAGCTATGTGGATATTATCTGGTTTCTATTATCCCCATGAATGTTTTTCTGATTAGTATGATAAGATTTCACAGATATCATTGAGTTTAGAGCTAACTCTAAGTAAAACAGTAAAATCATGAATGAAAAATAATTTTGAATCCACACTGAATGACAGTAATCATACAGATTTTCAATAATTTAATAGCCAAGACTTCTTGTCCTACTGCTGTCTTTCAAGTTTGAATATCAAGTTTAAATACAGTACTGTACTGTGAAAATAAAAACTGTTAATCCTTCAGTCAACTCACAGAAGAACCCCTCTAGCTGCATTCATTCTGAAAAACAGTCAAACTGTCCTAATTCCTTACCAAAAGCTGGTTTGTCAATAGCAGCAGCACCAAAATTGAAGCTTCCCATCTGAGGGACAGACGTATTGGTGACTGGTGTTCCAAACTGGGGCATACCAGCACCGAAGTTAAATCCACTAGGTGCTGACTGAGTTGGGCCAGAGGGCGGAGCCTGCTGAGCCGCACCACCAAATGTGAAGGTTGCTGAAGAGGAGCTCTGAGCCTGGGATGCTGCTCCAAAGCTCGGTGCAGCTGAAGACATTGCAGGAGTTGTTGTGCCGCCAAAAGAAAAACTGGTGGAGCCGGCTCCAAAAACTGGTTTGACTGGGTTCCCAAAGGTGGTTGCTGTGGTGACAGCAGCTGCCCCAAAAGGGAAGGGGGGTGGGGTGGGGTTAGAGGCAAGGGTGGGGGTGGGGTTAGATGCTGCACTGCCTCCAAAAGTGAATGGTTTTGGCTGTGCTGCTGTTGAGGACCCGAAGGTTGACTGCGCTACTGGTGCTTGAAATGATGACTTTCCAAAGGTGAAAGTGGATTGGGTGGTGCTGGCAGCAGCAGTGGTGGTGGTGGTGGAGGAGGTGATGGGGATGGAAGACACTTTGCTATCCATGGCAAAGCCTCCAAATATAGCAGTAGTGGTGTTCATGCTAGGTGAAGCTTGACCAAATGTAAATATTTTTTGGTGGGCAGCTTGTGGATCGGGCTGTGTGGCACCAAATGTGAAGTTTCCGTTGGTGGAGGCTGCAGTAGTAGCAGTAGGGGCCACTGAAGACGAACTGGTACTCGCTGTGGAGGATGACCAGTTTCCAAAAAGGGGTTTCACAACTGGCTGGGCTGAGGTCTGTGTGGCAGGGATGGAGCTGGTGGAGGTGATGCCAGTGGGGGCATTCATCATGCCAGGAAACACAGATGCAGTTACTGTGGTGCTGTTTGTTGATCCACCAAACATAGAGGATGTACTAGCAAAGACAGTAGATGTTGAGTTGGTGGTTGTGAGGGATGATGGCTGTCCAAAGATAGCACCTGCAGAAAGGCTGCCAAAAATGGGTTTGAAACTCTGGACAGGTTTGCCCTCTATTTGGGTCGACGCAGCTGAAGTGGAGGAGGGGGTGGCGACGGCAAAGATGGGCTTGAATCCTGAAGCCAGCAGAGGATTGGTGTTACTGACTGACCCTGAATTGCTGTCTGAGACAGCAGCAATGACCGAATTGGAGACTGAAGAGGGGGCGGGGGTGCTGCTCTGGCTTGCTGGTCCGAACAGCCCTGCTCCTGTTGCAGGTGTCATGCTGCTGGAAGCCTTAGAGACCTGACCCAGCACCTGAGTAAAGGCAGAGGGCTGCTCCACACCAGCAGAGGAGGATTGGGACAGGGTGGCATGAGGAATCAGAGGGGCCGCTGAGGTTGGAACCTTCAGGTTCAAACCACTGGGTTGAACTGATGTTGTTGGTGCTGACACTGCAGACAGATGTAAATGATGAAGAAAAATGTCAGAGAAGAAAGTGGAAAGTCATCAGATGTCATGACACATTCCCCAGTCTTACATTTTCAAATGTCAACAAAGAAAAAATAGAAGTTCCATGTCTGTAGTTTATTCTTTTCCTAAGTTACACATTAAAAATACAAAAATACCATTAACATTGCTGTTTGTTTGTTTTTTTTATCCTGGCAAGACAACTTCTGAACTGTCTGGTATCGCCCTCAGTTACATGGTCATACCTGCAGTTGTGTTTGCAGTGGATTTGAAGCTAGCAGAAATACTGCTCTGCATTTTCAGTGCATCCAGTAGTGGGTTGGAGGCTTTTGGGACTGTACTGGCACTGCTGACTGGGCCTGGGTCCAGGTTAATTACTGGGATGTTTGAAGTGGAGCTCGTGGTCAGAGGAACTGCCAGAAGGCTGCTCAGGCTGGTGGTGGGGATGGTTGAAGTTGAGCTTATGGTCAGTGGAGCTGCTAGAAGGCTGCTCAGGCTGGTGGTAGTGGTCGACAAGGGACGTTGGGTGGAAGCAATGGCTGGAGGAGAGACAGGCTTTGCTGGCTCTGGAGCTAGAGGAGGACAAGTCAATGTTAAGGTCAGGGGTCAGAGCTGTTTCAGTCACTGGGAGAGTATACTGCTCCTGACACACCTGTAAAAGCAGAGACAACTTTCCCAACACTATCTCAAAAAAAAAAAAAAAGCAAAAATTTAAAAACTGATTTAAGGAACTCTTCAAGAGAATTAATCTCCTATACTTCATGAGACATCAATGATGGAATGATGGATAGCAATATGACATGAACAAAAGTTATCAGGTAGATTTGTTCACCTGTTCACACACAGACCCAACCATACAGGTCTGAAGCTTAGTGCCATTTGTAAAAATGAGCAACAAGCTCCAATTGGACTTCTGCTCCACAGAAAATACTTAATTTCTCAAGTGATGTGTCTGATTGTGTATTGAGTTTGAGAGTTCAGAGTCAGAACATATATTCAGAGAACTGGATTTTTCTCAAATTGAAATTTTAAAGGTCCCATATTATGTTTTTTTTAATTCATGTCACTCAGCTGCCAGATGTCCAACTACACTGTATTTGAAATGTCTTGCCCCAAAGTGATCTACGGTCTTCAATATCTTTGATTGAATATTGATAAATTCTCCTCTGCTCCCTAACCCTGTTTTAATGGGGCTTAGCTCTCAACTCCCTATCTCCACCCCTCCCCCCTCTACACTTCCCTATCTCCCGCCCAATCAGAACTGCCCTCCCACATGCGTTTGTTTACTTGCGCCACTCGAACGTGCCTGCATTACAGATGCATTACAGCTCTAGACAATGGCGATCGCTCGCCATTGTCTAGAGCTTTAAGTTTCAGTAACTTCGCTGCTACGTATTTCACTCTAATTCTTCTTGTGTTTTCCACTCGTTTTTCATGATATAAAGGTTGATTTTTCGGCGCTAAGCGTGGACATGTTCTCCATGAGGAAGCAGGTCTTTGCTGAGAAAAGTCGTTGCCAGTCTTTGCTGAACAAAGACCCATGGCTCATTGTGTAAAAAATCAGACCAGCCGGTGAGATAATTACATCCCGCTTCAAAGCAGTGATGTTAAAGCTGGTTTTACAAAAAATCTCATGGACAATGACAGATCGTAGAGAACGCGGGAGCTAAGCTAATGCAAACTAACAAAACATGGGATTTTACCAGTAACACCAAGTTTTTCTCTTGTATTCTTGTGTGTGTGTGTGTGTGTGTGTGTATACACACAGCTCTCCGATCACTTAGAAGAGCTAAAGCTGCTTTCATTCACCAAAAACCAGACAATTGTTCTGTATTAGTAATCAATGTGCAACTGATTATTTGTTCGCTGTGATGCTGGGGATAGCCTCTGATGGACAAACACACAATACACACCTGACTGAAGCTGCGCTAACTAGTTAGCCAAATGCTAGCTGAATTCACAGTTTGCGAGGAACTTTCAGTGTGTAGCTCTGAGCCAGGTCATTACCACACATCGCTACGTAGCCTGATCACGAATTGCACACACACAAACGCACACACACACACACGACTGAAGTGGACCTAACTAGTTAGCCAAATGCTAACTAAGTTCAACATTTTGTGAGAACTTTGTGTATAGCTCTGAGCTAGGATATTACTGCACAATGCTACCATAGCCTGAACGAACTCACCCCTTGGGGATGGACACACCCTTCGGTATGTGAACCAATCAATATCGTTATCACTCTGTCCAATCACAGAGTAGATTTGTGACGTAACAAATAATATTCTAGCAAAATCCGATTACTTTGATTCGGTCTGGGTGATGAACTCCTAAAACTTCCAATATCTATTGATGCAGGAAACTTTTTTTTTTTACCAGATTCTAGGAGTTGGTCGGGTTAGGGAGGACCACTATGTCTATGTAGATACCTGAAAAAGTGTGATTTTCATAATAGGACCCCTTTAAGACTGGAGTTAAGGTGGGTGATGGCAGTAGATTAGATATATAATAATCCCAAGAGAAATTCGGGGAGACATCTGCTCACAGAGATACAAATAAATACACATAAGTGACGAAATTGGCACCGACAAAGACGTCGCATAAATTACATAATTTAGCATAATGACAGTTATACAGCAGAAAAAACAGGGGACCCTAATATAAAAAGGAAGTTTAAACCGAGCTGTAAACCGACACTAAGGACCCCCACAAAGTATCCCACAGTGCATCCCCAGTGTGTCCCAGGCCCCCTCAGTCTACCCCTTCTCGGCCGGCCTTGATGACCCTGCGGCGTCAGACCCCCTTCTTCTGAGAGTGTGATTGTGCCCCCTGATGGCACAGGGCACAAAGGAGGTCCACAGTCTCTCAGTGGAGGAGCTTGGTGACAGCAGTCTGCCACTGAAGGAGCTCCTATGCTGGGCAAAGGTAGTGTGCAACGGGTGGGTGGTGTTACCCAGGATCGCTCTAAACTTGGACATAGTCCTTCTTACAAGAGAGCAACATGCGGCTAGCTCGCGCATGCGCAGTAGAACAGTAGATTATTTACAGCTTTATTGTCCATAAAATATCCAAGGAGCAGCAGGCATCTCTTCTAGCACCCAGGGAGCAAGTTAGGGTTAAGTGTCTTGCTCAAGGATGCACTGGCATGTAGACCAGGGGGATACAGAAGCTCGAACAAGCAACCTTTCGACAAGTGGAGGATGGTCTGACCCCCTCTAAGCCACAGCTGCATCCAGTAAATGTTAGATTGGAAATGCTTTCTTAAATGCCAAAAAGCAAAGGTGGGTGGGGTGCAGGAGAGAAAGGACTACAAGCAAACGTGCTCGGCATTGGAGGACTGCATGTTCCATGTGTGTATGTGTGACTGGAGGGTAACAGTATTCCGAGAATCAAAGAGTGTAGAAGTTAAATTAGTTTTCAACGGTTTACTTCTGGGGTTTCTTATACTCACCAGGAGTCTCCAGAATCTTCTGGATCTTACTGATAGCTGCTCTTTTCTCTTCATCTAGGTCCTTCACAGTGATGGTGTACCCCAGCTCTGGAGGCGGAGGCTGCAAAACAACAGGGACCAATATTAATTTAAAGCAAACAGCTTCATCAGCCACAACTTCTGGGAAGAATGCAGCATTCCATACGAGTGAGATCTGATCGTCTCGCTGGCTGGACACCAATTGGATTTTTCGTTTTCTTTTGCCACCACTCCCAGTAGAGTTTGTCGTGGCTGTGACAGGAACCTCAGACACTGGAGTCAGTTTGGCTGCAACATTAAATAAAAGAACGATGAAACACAATCAGTGTCTACTTCCTGTTTATTTGTAAGACAGTATCTCCATTGAAATACAGTTGCAGTGAAAGAAATAAAATGACCAGCATCTCCAACAACAATGACCCTGCTGAGTGAATCAAGTATCTCAGCCAGCTGAGTAGCTGTTTATTTATCTGTGCCACTATATAGTCCAACTCTTCTGCTGTCAGCTAAAAATCAACTGAACAACACAAGAAAGCAACTGGACACAAATGAGACTCACCATTAACAGGTGCCTTATTAGAAGCTGCCTGGTCTGACTTCACTGAGGAGGCTGAGCTGGGAGATTGTCCATCATCCTCTCTGGGAATGAAACAAGTCAAGAATTGGTAATGAATTAGATCATAACATAAATGATTAGCAGGAAATCAGTGAACACACACCTGGATCTCTTTGAGGCTCCCTCTGGAGTCTGACAGCGAGAAGATCCGGGGCTGGACAGAGGGGAACTGGGTGCAGACGTTTTCTTCCACTGTGAAGGTAAACATGAATACAAAGACTTAACAACCACACTTTCTCTCAGCTGGGCCGTGTGCACCATAACTCAACAGGCAGACCTGGATAAGGCCTCGCGAAGAGCTGTAGGAGCTGTGGATTGGATTTCTCGCTGTCCCTGGTGTTCCTCTTGGGGAATGCACACCGCTGCCAGAACTGATAGAGGAAGTACGGGACCGCTTCATGGTCGACTCCTCCATCAGCGAGGTCATCCCTCTTTTCAGGCTCCCTGGCCTGTACAAAGATGTAATTCACTCAACTGTTATAGAGCCGCCATATACCTCACACACTGCAAAGCCTCAAATGGAGAACAGGGTTTCAGCAGGGTAGCTAAAGCTCTATGTTGCTGGACACACCATATAATCAACACATCAGAATTATACATTTGAGAAGAACTAGCGAAAGCTTAATCCCTTTCTTACAACTTGCTTGAGGGAAACCCTTCACTGAAAGTAAAGCACAAAGTCAAGATGAGGCAGTTAGTCTCTTCATAAAGGTTTGACTCACTTCGGAACCAGCTGTGATGGTGCTCCATTGAGTAAAAGCGGCCCAAAAGCAGAATGTGCACTTCCATCACTGTCATTACGCCTTGGGAAATGAACATGGATTAGAAACATGCATAACATGGTTGACTAGAAGCATGAACCAAGTCCTCCTGTGTTAAAGTTCAAGACAGAAAAGCTGAGACACCTGTCAGCTATGTGATGTGGATGATAACTGGCTTCATCCAACTCTGTCAGATGTAATGTCCTACCATTAAGATTCTCAAGATTTAGTTAAATACACAAGTATTGATAACAGCATGAGATTAATATACAAGCATATATTTTGCTACATAGTTATTTATCCATGTATTTAAATGGTATGTCAGAAAAGTATAAGGTGATAATCCATTTATTAATGATGTTATAACGCAATAAGAACACACACCACTGTTTCTCTGTGTGCATGAACGCTTGACTTTCTACAACATCCTAGCAGCACTCAATTTACAGTGGTGCTGTAAGGAAAGCCATCTGGAAACGTTCAACATAAAAATACCAAATACACTGTTTAGCATCTAAGCATGTTCGATGAATCACTCCGATTTAACCTCCAGCTATTACTGAGGTCTATTTTGTTGGTTCTGTGTGATGATTCCATGACAATAAAGCACAGGTTTCAATACTGCTGAAAACTGCATCTGAGCTCCACATTTTCAATATACTTAAAACTTCATTCTACGTCTGAAAATGTTTTGCAAAAACAAAGGGAAAAAAAATAAAAAAAGGCTAATGTTTATAACATTAGAAAGTAATACAGGAAGCTGGCTAGCACATAGTTCCTCGTTCACTAGGATACCTTCTTTTGCTTCTCTGCTCAGTTGTGAAGCTTCTGTCCTCTTCCTCCACTTCTCTCTTGCGGCTTTCCTTCAACACCTTGAGGACACTTTCTCTGGAACAGGGGTCTGCAGGGGCCCTGGGGAGCCCCACACAACTCAGGTCCAAACTGAAACCCAGACAGGCGATAATTAAGTCATTCTTTTTTCTCAATGGTAAAAGCAAATTAGAGGAACAAACAATGAGAAATATTTCTAAGCACTCATTCAACAAGCAAACACCTTTTAACATTAGAGACAAACTGAGCTATGTTTGGCATCAGAAATCACTAAAGTTTGCTGACAGTGTGAGGATGGCTCAGTGGATAAGATATATTTCAACAGCGTTCTCGTTTGCATGCGTCCTTGCCGCACACTTTTTGACAGGAATGCACAAACGTCAGACAGCATGTGTCCTAGGGACTTCCATTCAAGAAAAATATTCACAATTTTTCCATTTCTCCACTTAAATTTTGAACCCGGAAATCGCCCTTGTTTTGATCTTGCACGAGAAACTCGCACGTCATGAGCGTCACCTGCGTGATTCTGCCTTATCATTGACCACACGGCAACACGACATCTGCCCGTTTTATATGCTGCAGTGAGACCTTCCAGAGCAAGAATAAGCTGTCGCTTGTGCATGGAGAGAGCTCTTGGGTTTCTCTGTCTGTTAAAAAGCTTTGAAATGTCTGCAGATGTGATTAAGCACTATACAAACTAAAACCAAGGCAGTCAGAGACTGAAACATCCCGTGACAACCCTGAATTCAAAATTTTACCCTGACCTACTCAGAGTTCATTTTACCTCAAGAAAGTAGTGCATCCCTGGGATGCGCTGCAACAAAAATTTGTGCATCCCAGCATGACGTTTATGCATCCCAAAATAACAGAATATACGGTAAAAGACGTATGCAAGGATTGATTTGATTTAGCCAATAGTACAATCTAAAAACTAAAACTGTTAATTTTAATTATATTATTAATAATGTCATAACTTTTTGAGTAAAAAGAAATAATAAATTAAATTTTTTTATCAAAATGTTAAAGCCTGGTAGTTATTCTTTAAAAAAAAGTTTTAGAAACATTGTGTCAGAGTAAATTATTTGAGCATAGAGAACTAACCTCCTTACATTTGATACGTCTTTTGACTCGTCTGCAAGGATGCTTAATTAATACCGGAGATGCCTGAATTTTTTCTATTAACTCTTTCTCTTAAACTTCGGCCAAACTATCCAAAAGTTGGCTTTCTGTGAAGTACGCGTCATAATGCATGTTTTGTTGTTTAATGAGATCCACATCAGGTACACTAATGCCATGCATAAGTTAAATGATAGTTTTAAACTTGTTGAATGGTATATATTCAGCAGCTATCCATTTCACAACCTTTTAAATGTTATATATATAACATTGAATTATGTTGTGTGCATACCTCGCAATACATGTTATCTTTTTCCATAGCTATCAACGTGCCTCACCCATGGAAACAATTGCGTCCATTGGTGTACAAATGCTCGGATTTTACTGGTTTTTGCTTGTCTTCTTCTGCCTCTTCATTCTTACCGTCCACAGAAATATCTTGTCTTTTTGTCTTCATGAATTTTTGATTGATTTTTATCCATAAAAACACTGATTGTCATTTGTTTGTTTTTGGAGGCACGGTGATAATATAAGACTAACCCGTTGCTCTGTCACTGCTGCGCACAGAATGAGCACACATTGTGTTGGGTTACTCTCAATGCAAGATGATTTTATCGGGGGCTGAATCCTGCAGATGAGTCTCGAGAGAGACATAACGGCGATTTCCGGGTTTGAAATTTAAGTGGAGAAATGGATAAATTGTGAATATTTTTTGTTGAATGGAAGTGCATTTTTTCCCAATATTATATCTCGGAAAAAAGGTAGCATCTATTTTTTTTTATTGTCAGCATTTAAAGCATTTAAAGCTTGCATCCCTTGCTGTCCGACGATCGTGCATCCCCGTCAAAAGTTGTGCGTTAAAGACGCAAGGATGCACGCAAACACTGCCTACTTTCATTGATCAAAGCACTAGCTTGGATCTATGGTCTTACTCACAGTGGCCTTCTCCCTCATCTTTCTCTTATGTACAAAAGTTGAAATGTGACCATAACATACTTTTCTCAAGGTCAAAGTCATCTCATTTTCATCCCCTTTGCCAACTGAGTAATGTACTTTTTCTTTCATCTATCTGCAACGGTTGTGATGATATTAAGTGGACTAACGGATGGACAGACAGACGGACGAACACACAAACAGTGACAATTACAATACATCACCGCTCTAAAGCAGGATGTAATAAAGGTTGATTAATTATCACCATGCCTCCTAGAAAGATGCAAAAGTTGGAGAAAAAGCAAGTGACAATGAGTGCTTTCTTGCATAAAAAACAATCAAAAGTTAATGAAGAAAAAGAGACAGAAATTAGTGACACATTACTGAAATTTGTCTGGTGCAGTGGAATAGTAGAATACTGTATATAAATTAAAGGCAGAGAAAACTTGAGTGAAAAGCAAAAGTGAAAAAAAAAATATTACGTACATCTTTATTTCTAAAACAGTTTTTTAATGACTACGAGGATTTAACTCATATAATTTACTCTTTTTTTTCTTTTTACTTTAACAGTTATGATGTTATTAATAAAAACATTAAAATTAAGTTTGTTAAGTTTTTATATTGTACTATTGGCAAAACTCAATCTTTGTGTACGCTTCTACCGTATATTCGTTTTTACTTTTGGGAAGATAAATATCATGTTGCACAATTTTTTCTTGAAGTGCATCCCAGTGATGCACTACTTTCTTGAGGTAAAATAAACTGTTTCTGCATTCACTGGTATCTTCAACATTATCTCTAATTAAGGCACTGTCACTATGACATACAGTAGTATGATAGGTTGTAGAGATGCTCCAATTTATTTTCCCTTTCTTCATTAAAATCATAACTCCTGTGCAGGACAAAAATACTTTAGGTTGCATACAAATGCAACCTAACCTTGCATGCAGATGCCAGGAAGTAACAGGATCCTGTTTGAGGGTGAATAAATATTGTCATCAGATAAATGCATTAAATACTCACAGTAAAGAATGTAGCAATTATGACTGTAGAGGTTATTTCAATAACAGAATCAGAATGAGTTTAAGTAAATGTGTCAATTTGCTGTTGAATATTGGAATGTGATTATATAATCTCATTGTTAAATTGTGATTTTATACAATCATCACTGCGAATCATTGATAATTTAAAAGTCAGATAACAAGTCCTTGTTGTCAGATCAGTGGTTTGAAGACCAAACAGACCAATTACCTTACTGCAATCTCAAGTACTGTATATCGACAACAAAGCTAAATCAATACTGAAACCAGCATGTATGTGTGATTTATTTTGAGATACAGTATTGGGCAAAGGAATACTGTAATCGTAAAATGTTTTTGAGAAAGTTCAGACCTCTGGCAGCTGTGGTGGTCGGGCCTTGCAATCTTCACAGTAACTGGGCTGAAGGCCGCTGGGACGTTACGAGGGCTGAGGATGTTCTTCTTCCTGAAGCCATCCCACCCAACAGGAGGTAACACTCCCACTGATGAAACACCTGACCGCTGCAGGGGATAGTGACGCTGGGGGGTGATGGTAAATCTGCCCGGGGTTCCTGGTGACTCCCTATATGGACAGAAAATATATGAATAGAAGCATGAAATCATGCTTCCTGCATTCAACAATGGATAACCAGTAAAATAGATACATAGATATATCCTTTATTAATCCCGGGGGAAATTGCACATATCCACTGCTCAGGCATACATAACGAATAAATACTGGATAAACACCAGGAGAAAAAGAAACACAGACACCACAGGACAGGACACACCTCAAGACATACACTACACTAACAGACACATACAGTACTAAGAGGACATATACTAAAGTATAAACAGTATAAAATAGAATAAAAAGTAAAAATAATAATAATAAAAATAAAAATGTACCCATAACACATTCACATTATACTCAGACTGAAAGCAAAATTAAAATTAAGTTCCTTCACTCTGGTCCTCTTTTCCACCAGGCATGCCAGTGTTGCCTAGGGATTTAAACTGTAGTCAGGTTATATCTTCCCACCTATATATTTGAATAAGCTCACTTGAAAAGTCTGTGCTGTCACACACCCAACCAACCCCGGCACATCAGCCAGAAGGAATCAAGTGAACAATATGGTGTAAAGCATCGGAAAGCGAGGCCTTTTATTGCGGTTACGCCTTTCGTCCAGACGACAACACAGATACCCGGGACGAAAACGCCGGCCAAAGTGAAGTTTTTGAAAACGCCGGGTATGTGTTGTCGTGAGGACGCTGTAACCAAAACTCTTTCTATCTCGGGGGCATCTCCCTGCGATGACAACCACTGTGACGTTAGTGTGTGTGACTCATGTCTACATGTACACACAGAATGGACAGAGTTAAAACTGGCTATTTTCTGATGTATAACAGCTCCATGTCGAAGACGCATTGATAAACATGCTTGACAGTTGAATATTCGTTCGTCTGTTTCTTACTTTATGAGTTATTAAATTTATATATTTATTCATTCAATCATGTTCCTCGCTGACGCCAGTTCTGTGTCCGACCGGGATGCGTTTACTGCTGATGGGAGAACTCTGTGATGGAGGTAATCCTCCAGGACGAACGCCGTGAATTTCCACACGTCCTGGTCCGGTTCTTGGAGTTCTTTAGCTTGTAAACGTGTTGATCACACACTTATGCGGCTACATGTGTACATGGCCTGATTCAGGTAGTGGTTCGGTTTGTACCGCAAGTTTTCACAGCAATATAAGGCAGTTGTTTTTTAAAGCAGGGGGAATTTGTTAAAAAAAAAAAGAATCACCTAAAATCTGCTACAGTGGACAAAAATGTTTGTTTTTTTAAATAAAAACCAATGATATGACCCAAGCATAATCACTGGCTATACCTCAACGTTACAAAAGCACAATCATTGTCCATACCCCAACCACCCTCCCCTCAATGTACATGTTTACTGTATTTTGTAAGTTAACTTGAGGAATGGAGGTGTGAAATGTTTATCATCACAGTAGTTTCTGCATAGATAGGAAGTGTCTCTGTTGCATCAAAGTTGAAGTATAACTTCTCACTTCTGTTTTTTGTTGTGATGCAGGTATGACATGCCAGGCAAGGACGTCCTATACAGAGGATGTCTTCTGGGGTCACTGATTTGAATCATGGATTTCCCTGGAGAAAGGGGGATTTCGTGTGGATTACAGTGCATCTGACAAAGTATTTGAAGTTGAAATGGCCCCACTCAGTGCAAAAGACAGGAGCATGGCGAAGGGAGAAAAAGTTGTGTTTTAGAAGTTTGGTAGTAGTGATTGTAACAATAATATTATTATAACACACTGGATTTTTAACATTAAAAAGGTATAAGTTTAATTAGCCATTTAGATTGACCTGGATATTTCCATAAAATTTAAAGCAGGTATTTTTAAAATTTCTTTGAATCTCAGAGCAGAAGTTCTACATTTATGGTAGACATAATGAGATTTTTTAATATCATTTAATCTGCTACAGTACGGTATGTTTAATGTTCTATTTGCATTATTTTTCATAAATAAAAAATGTTAGTGATCTACTGGACCACATTACCTTAGGTCATTGAAAAATACTGTGCATTTAAAATATGAAACATAAAAGTCAACTTATAAAGGTCAGTTCATTTACTTTTGGGGGTGTGGGGGCTGTGTATTTTCATTTTCATCATATCCAAATGATCATTTTCAATACTGCCAGTCTGGAAAATGATCATTTGACATGATGTACGCTTGCACACGTATACAGTGTGTGTATACTGTATACATTTGGCGATAAAAGTAATTTCCTATTGGAATTATTAATAGATTTGATTTTACACACACACACACACACACACACACACACACACACACACACACACACACACAGTGTACTGCCATTACTAAAATATACATGTTTTTCACAATTCCCTATTTTGCTGACATTTTTATTCACAGGCTTTCTGCAAAATGCCATACACACAATCCACTGGACTTTCTTTAAGTCCAGTGGACTGATTTTAACATTAAGCCTTGCATAACCGTGACCTGGATAACTGAGAACTTACACATAGAGCAAATGAAGCCTCATAAAGCTTAGAACCGCAGTGAACCGATTGGGATGAAAAGCTTCAATGCTTCCCGTGGGGCTTCATCTGCCCATCACTAACTATACATGGACATCCGAGTTAACATAATTTTAGAGTGTCATAACTGTTCCAACAATTTTTATGTTTTTGAGCAGAAAGTCCAAACAACAGGAACGACACAAAAAACGGCAACGGTTTCTGAGTGAAACTAGCTGGCTAGCACGAACAGTCTGTCCAGCTATGGTTTCCATTTGGAATTGGACAATCGATGTAGTATCCAAAATGCTCCTCGGGCATCTAACAAAAACGCTCTTTAAGTAACTACATACAGTTGTTTTCATGTAGTCAGCTAACAGAACTATCACTTCTCTAAAATTTCTTTTCCACTTGCTCTTTTGACAGGTTCCTTTTCCATTAACATTAGCTCTTTCCCAACCTCCCGACTAGTTACCCTTCTTTCCCCAGTTAGCCTGCTGACATTCATCATCATCTTTTCCTTTCGGCTTTTCCCTTCAGGGATCGCCACAGCGAATCAGTTGCCTCCATCTAACCCTGTCTTCTGCATCCTCTTCTCACACAGCCTGCTAACGTTCATCTTCGGCTTCGCAATGCCTGCCCAGCGCAATCCATGATTTGCCACACAAGTCGTTACGTCACCACGTTGATTTTTGACTACGTTGGGTGCGCTAGGTTTATAATACCAATACGTTTGTTTTCATGTGTTTGGTATGAAGTCTGATGCTATTTTTTATCCTGGAATTTCCACGGGTTCCCACTTTATACATTTATGAAATAAATGTATAAAGGGACAGGGACAGCCTTCCCTAACCAAACCAAACTTCCACCAATTACTGAATAACATGGTCTACCATATTTTTATCGCGAATTTCTGAAGTGATCAGATGTGCATGTTGATTGACTACCTTACAGCCGTGATCCTTCCAAAGCTGAAAGTCGCTCACTGAAACCCGCCAAGAAATTGAACGTAAACCTCTATCGCCTCCAAGCGGACTGAGCGCTAAGGCTTGTAACGTTACAGCGATCGTGACTTGATTATAAACTTACCCAGCAAATGACAACCTCCTGTTTGGGTTATAGACAGCATGGTTGGGTCTGGATAGTTTTTCTCGCAGTTGTTCTCGGGGATTTCTCCCTGCCCTCGGCCTCACGGGGTCAGGTGTTGGACTGTCGGCTTTTCCGATGTAACTCCACATGAGGAACTCCCGTGGACTTACGAGAAAGGAGTCAGTTTCCAAGGCTTCCCTCCGATAAATCCCAGTGTCACCAAACCGTTCTCGGAATTGTCTTTCTGATTCACGGAACTCGACTTTGTTCCTACTACTCTTTGATCTTTGAGCTACTCTCTGATCCTTGATACCCTGTACAGTGAGGGACACGCCGGTTCCCCCCCAACCCCACAACCAGGGCTTGAGTACCCCTAGTACGTTTAGCCCGGCCCGCGGATTTAGGCCCAACCTGGCGGGAAGCGCTTCTCCTCTGTGGTAAAAACACACAACTAAACACACAGCAAGAATGAAAGTCGTGAAAACAATGATGGGTATATAGTAAAAAGCGCAGCTAACAATGCCTAAGGCAGAGAAAATCGCTAAACATTTCCCTCTAGGTGACATGGCGGCAACGCGCCGCCGGGAGGACTCTCATATCCCATCATGCTGCTCTTCTGGGTCGATTTCTTATTCTTCGCATTTTAAACATTTACGTTTCGATGACTAGCGCCACCTATTGGGATAAATTGAACAGAAGTCAATCTGGCGGTCTTACGAAATCTTTATTTGAGTTTCATTTTATACTTCAGTCATTGTGCTTTTGTGTTACGTTTTGTACTTTACGTTTTGTATTTTATTTGTCTGACAGCTGCAGGTCAAGTTATCATAGTGACTACCTTCCGTGTTTACATCTCCATTACTCATCCATTCTTGAAATATATAACAATAAAACTACTGAAAAACTGCAGACCTGTTGTGCCCATGATGAATATATGTACAAAAATGGACCTGCTATCACAGAAGGTTCCTGTATAACAATAGAATATTAAATCATGTTGCGTATGCTAGTTTTTTAAAAATCTTTTTGGGAGTAAACCCTTTCTTGAGTTTGAGAAGACGAAATACAATATATCCTTCATAATATGTATTTGTGTGTGTGTGTGTGTGTGGGGGGGGGGGGGGGGGGCTCTAGGGCCTAGGGCTGTGGAGGGGCCGCTTGATCTGGGCCTGCGGCTCGGCTTGGGCTTGGGCTGCTGGGGGGTTGGGCTTGGTTGCGGGCTTTTTATGACGACTGGATGGTTGTTGATGGCTGCCGGTTGTTGGTCGTGGCCGCTGATTCGCCGTGCAGCGATGGTGACCGGGGGTGTGGGCTGGGGCGCTGTTGTGGGGATGGGGCGATGTGTAGGCTGTCGGGCCTGGCCTGGCCTGGGGGTCGGGCTGCGGGGGGATGGCCCGTGGGTGCGGGGGTAGTCGGGTGGTACGGAGTCATTGCTTCATTTGGGGGCGGGATGGTGGCTGGGCGGCTTGGCTCCTGCCCCGCGGACCTTGTCTCCCATCTACCTGTGGGTGCTCCCTGCCCCGTGCCCCTTGGGCCTGTCCCGTGCGCCCTGGCGGTGGCGGCCGTTGCCTCCTTTGGGTCCCTGGGTCTACGTGGTTATCGGTGCCCCCGGTGGCTCTTCGTGTGATGGATTCTGGGAGTGCTCGGCTGGCGTGGCCCTGTTGAGTTCTGGTAGCCTATCTGGGTGTTGGTTTCATCACACAGGCATGGTGGGTCAGGGTTTACCAGCTCCTGTCGAGTCCAATTATTGAGAACCATTGGGTCCCGTCAGAATGTGATGAGTCTCACTTCAGTCATCACAATATTATGCCCTCTATCTTCCTCCTACACTGGTTTCCTCTGATGGCCTATTCTATATTATCAGGACCTCCACTAATCTGATGTTTTGTAACGTTGGTGTTGAAATATCAGTTCTAAGATAGAATAAAACAGCCTAAACCTGTTTCACTCCAACAGCACTGCCTGTCTATCCACTACCTTGTTTGTGTTTTCTCTCCCTGTCTCCTTTTGCTTTCCCCCTGAACTCACAGGGGTGCAGCACTTCCCTCTCTGGCTCACAATAGGAAATTCTAATAAAGACTGACAATTTAGAGACCTTGTTGACTTAGCTACTGCTGCCCCGACACCCCCCACCCCCCAAAAAAGTAAATAAACGGACTTTTATAAGTCGACTTTTATGTTTCACTTTTTAAATATACAGTATTTTTCAATGACCTAATGTAGCCGCAAGAGGGCACAAGCCAGTGTCTTATTGTGCCGGGCCCAAGCCCGGATAAACACAGAGGGTTGCATCAGGAAGGGCATCCAGTGTAAAACTTTTGCCAAATCAAAGATGTGAATCAAACCTATGACTTCCATAATGGATCGGTCGAGGCCCGGGTTAACAGTCTTTCATGCTTTCAGTGAGTGTGGGAGACTTTCAGTGCTCTTCACTCTTCTAACGAATGTTTTTAATTTGTTCAGTGAAAATTTTAGTATCAGGAAATTCATCTACGATGCTGTGTAACCAGCATGTGTACGATGCTGTGTAGATTGAATCAGAGAAAGTGGCAGCTTTTAAATTTTATTTCTGGGGAGGCAAAACTTGCAATTTATGTGACCAGGAAGAGGAGAATTGAAAACAATACTGTTCAAGAAGCAGCTACTGTTTTTTGCTGTAACATCAGATGTCGCTTAAAACTAGAATTTTGTTTCTATAAATAGACAAAAGACCTAAATAACTTTAGGAACATCTGCTGTTACAAAAATGTCCTATGCACTTTAGTTGATGACCACCTCACTTTTGAAAACTTCCTGTTATAATGTACTAATTTTTATATTGTATTTCCCTTTGTTTCTTGGTGTTTAATGTTTTTGAGTGTTTAGTGTTTTTGAAATTTCATCTAATGAAAAATTGTAAAATGTTCTAAATGTTCTAAATGTTCTAAATGTTAAATGTGATTGAAGTTTTTTTGCAAAAAATCTTCTGAGGCACTTTAGTGCTTCATCTAATGTAAAATTGCAAAATGTTTGAATGTGATTGAAGTGTTTTTGCAAAAATCAAAAGCCTGGATAAACACAGAGGGTTACATCAGGAAGGGCATCTGGCGTAACACTTTTGCCAAATCAAAGATGTGAATCAAACCTATGACTTCCAAAATGGATCGGTCGAGGCCCAGGTTAACAACGACCGCCATCGGCGCTGTTGACCTACAGGGCGCCGGTGGAAATTGGATTACTGTTGGTCGAAGAAGGAGAGGAGGAAAGTGCGAAGAAAGACAAGAGAAGCGCCAAGAGTATAGGACTAAGAGTAGGGATGTTGAATGCTGGAACTATGACAGGAAAAGGTAGAGAGTTGGTTGACATGATGCAAAAGGAAGGAAGGAAGGAAGAGTGTTGCATGACTTTTAGGAAGGAGTTAAGACAGGCTCTGGGTGGCAAGGAGTTGCTTCCAGATGACTGGACAACTACAGCTAATGTGATCAGGGAGACAGGTAGGAGAGTACTTGGTGTGTCATCTGGAAGGAAAGTAGATAAGGAGACTTGGTGGTGGAATGAGGAGGTACAGGAGTGTATACAGAAAAAAGGTTAGCTAAGAGGAAGTGGGACACTGAGAGGACTGAGGAGAGTAGACAGGGGTACAGGGAGATGCAGCGTAAGGTGAAGGTAGAGGTAGAAAAGGCCAAACAAGGGGCTTATGATGACTTGTATGCTAGGTTGGACAGTAAGGAGGGAGAGACTGATCTATACCAGTTGGCAAGACAGAGAGATAGAGATGGGAAGGACGTGCAGCAGGTTAGGGTGATTAAGGATAGGGATGGAAGTCTATTGACAGGTGCCAGTAGTGTGATGGGAAGATGGAAAGAGTACTTTGAAGAGTTGATGAACTTGGAAAATGAGAGAGAACAAAGACTAGAAGAGGAGACTGTTGTGGACCAGGATGTAGCAGAAATTAGTCAGGAGGGCATTGAAGAGGATGAAGAGTGGAAAGGCAGTCGGTCCTGATGATATACCTGTAGAGGTTTGGAACTGTCTAGGAGAGGTGGCAGTAGAGTTTCTGACTTGGTTGTTCAACAGGATCTTAGATAGTAAGAAGATGACTGAGGAATGGAGGAGAAGTGTGCTGGTGCCCATTTTTAAGAACAAGGGAGATGTGCAGAGTTGTGGCAACTACAGCGGAATAAAGCTGATGAGCGATACAATGAAGTTATGGGAAAGAGTAGTGGAAGCTAGACAAAGGGCAGAAGTGCACATTTGTGAGCAGCAGTATGGTTTCATGCCAAAAAGAGTACTGCAGATGCAGTATTTTCTTTGAGGATGTTGATAGAGAAGTACAGAGAAGGCCAAACAGAGCTGCATTGTGTTTTTGTAGATATGGAGAAAGCTTATGACAGGGTGGAACTGTGGTATTGTATGAAGAAGTCTGGATTGGCAGAGGAGTATGTTAGAGCGGTGCAGGACATGTATGAGGACTGTAAGACAATGGTGAGGTGTGCTGTAGGTGTGACAGAGGAGTTCAAGGTGGAGGTGGGACTGCATCAGGGATCAGCTCTGAGCCCCTTCTTGTTCGCTATGGTGATGGACAGGCTGGCAGATGAGGTTAGACAGGAATCTCGATGGACTATGATGTTTGCAGTGAGAGCAGGGAACAGGTGGAGGAGAAGCTAGTGAGGTGGAGGTTTGTCCTGGAAAGGAGAGGAATGAAGGTCAGCCGCAGTAAGACAGAGTACATGTGTGTGAATGAGAGGTACCCAAGTGGAAGAGTGAGGTTACAGGGAGAAGGGATCAAGAAGGTGGAGGATTTTAAGTACTTTGGCTCAACAGTCCAGAGCAATGGAGAGTGTGGAAAAGAGGTGAAGAAGCGTGTACAGGCAGGATGGAACGGGTGGAGAAAAGTGTCAGGTGTGATGTGTGATAGAAGAGTTTCAGCTAAAATGAAAGGAAAGGTGTACAAAACTGTGGTGAAGCCAGCAATGCTGTTTGGTCTAGAGGCAGTATCACTGAGGAAAAGACAGGAGGTAGAGCTGGAGGTAGCAGAGATGAAGATGCTGAGGTTCTCTTTGGGAGTGACCAGGAAGGATAGGATCAGGAATGAGTACATCAGAGGGACAGCACATGTTAGAGGTTTTGGAGATAAAGTCAGAAAAGCCACACTGAGATGGTTTGGATATGTCCAGAGGAGAGATAGTGAATATATTGGTAGACGGATGCTGAGTTTTGAACTGCCAGGAAGGAGGCCTAGAGGAAGACCAAAGAGGAGGTTTATGGATATAATGAGGGAGGACATGAAGGTAGTTGGTGTGAGAGAAGAGGATGCAAAGGACAGGGCTAGATGGAGGCAATTGATTCGCTGTGGCGACCCCTGAAGGGAAAAGCTGAAAGGAAAAGAAGCAGTATTTTTCAATGACCTAAGGCAACGTGGTCCAGTAGATCACTAACATTTTTTTATTTCTAAAAAAATAATGCGAATAGAACATTAAACATACCATACTGTAGCAGATTAAATGACATTAAAAAAAATCTCATTACTACCATAACTGTAGAACTTTAATCTGCTCTGAGATTCAAAGAAATTTTAAAAATACCTGCTTTAAATTTTGTGGAAATACCCAGGTCAATCTAAATGGCTAAATAAACTTGTACATTTTTAATGTTAAAAATCCTGTGTATTATAATAATATTATTGCTATAATCATTATTAGCAAACACTTCTAAAACACAGCTTTTTCTCCCTTCGTCGTGCTCCTGTCTTTTGCACTGAGTGGGGCCATTTCAACTTCAAATACTTTGTCAAATGCACTGTGATCCACACGAAATCCCCCTTTCTCCATCGAAATGCATGATTCAAATCGGTGACCCCAGAGGACCTCATCCTCTGTATAGGACGTCCTTGCCTGGCATGTCATACCTGCAGCACAACAAAAAACAGACGTGAGAAGTTATACTTCAACGTTAGTGCATCAGAGACACTTCCTATCTATGCAGAAACTCGTGCGATAAACACATTTCACACCTCCATTCCTCAAGTTAACTTACATGCAGCAAGGCTAAACTCTAACTGCACCATTTATCATTCAGAAATGTGTGACTAAATAAACTCTTTGCATTAATATAATTAACATCTCTTTCTACTGTCAGACTACTGCCAGTGTTTGAGATACTCATGTATTTAAGAATTTCAGTAAAGAATTCCAGAATTTACAGTTAGCATTAGTTTTGATACGTCATGGAGAAACAAATACACGTAAATAAAAAAAGAGGGTGTTATGTGATAATGGAATACCAAAGGAAGATCTGAGAGAGTCAGAGTAGATATAAAAGCTCTATATTTTATGATAAAGCAGCATAACATGGTCATCAAACCACACCCTTTAATATTTTCGCCAATTACTAAAATCGAAAAGAATCTCCAAATGCAATTTACTTCGAGAAAAGTGTTTCATTATGGATAACAACATTGTGGGAGAGCAACACAAAATGTAAAACTACTTCCACAAACCTGATGCTTCTACGATGCCCTCCAGAATGACAATGATCTCGAAGGTTTCCCTCTTCAAACGCTCAGACCCCACCTCCCAGAATGGGCTGTTTTCATTGATGACATGGGTAATGATCTGTGGTTCCACCAGGAGCAGCCGGTCCCCCCCAGTGTCATAGCCCAGATTGATTTCTGACTGCTCCAGTGGAATGAATTCACCCTCCTTGGTCTGCCTTGACTTGATTAGTTTGGCCCGAACCTTGGCGTCCACCATGTGGCTCACTCTAAGATCACCAATGCGAAAGAGCATGCACAGCTTCTCATCACGCTCACATATGACACAGTGCTTGCTGAAGATCAGTGTCTGGGCTCTCTGCTGTGGCCGGGAGATTTTAACAAACATGCAGCCAACCATCAGAGCATCAATAATGGAGCCAAGGATAGACTGGACCATTAGGAGCACTGTTCCCTCAGGGCAGTTAGCTGTCACCATCCTGGAGCCATACCCAATAGTTCTTTGGCTCTCTATTGACAGCAGTAGGGCTGAAAGGAAATCGTCTACATTTTCAAAGCATGCCTTCCATAGTGGGTCATGAACATGTGTAATGTCATCACGCAGCCAAGCACCAAAGAAGTATATTCCACCAAAGGTCACCCATGTGAGAATGTAGCACATAGTGAAGACAAGAAGGAACCAGCGATACTTGAGGTCCACTAATGTGGTGAAAATATCTGAGAGAAAGCGACTCTTGTCTGCAATAGGGCCTAAATTGACCCTGCATTTGCCATCCTTGCTGACATAACGCTGACGCAGATTGCTAGCAATGACATGCAATGAGTCCTCATCACCTAACAGTTTGCAGTGTTTCTTGTGAATCTTGGCGACATGCATGTTCTCCAGAGCAGAGGGAATGTTGCTGCTGCTTGTGGAACCTCTCGATTGCCACCTGGAGCTGAAACGCTTGAGGCGTCTGCTGCGATGTAAACGCTGCAGTTTCTGGGTCTCTTCCACTGGTTCTTGGGGACCTGCTTGAACAGTGTGGTGTTGGTGGGTTTCTTGCTGTGCCCAACCTGGAACTTGAGAAGACTGGATGCAGGGACTATGGGTCAGGGAGATGGAAGCCTCCTGAGATGGTGTCGGGGATGAGCACTTAGCAACGTAATAGTTTTGAATGAAAGAAGCTCTTTCTGCAGTCATCACGGAATTTATTTTAACCTCAACCTGAAATAAAAAAAAAAACCCATAACAATTCGTAATATTCATAGACTGCAGCAAAGAAAAGCATTTATACCTTATACCTGTGTGTGTGTGTGTGTGTGTGTGTGTGTGTGTGTGTGTGTGTGTGTGTGTGTGTGTGTGTGTGTGTGTGTGTGTGTGTGTGTGTGTGTGTGTGTTTGAAAAGTTTCACAGTTTTTACAGGTCCTCTTGTCCTTTCCTGTGGTGTCAGTGTATCTTTTTCTCCTGGTTTTTATCCAGTATTTATTCATTATGTATGCCTGAGCGGTGGATATGTGCAATTTCCTCCGGGATTAATAAAGTATCTATCTATCTATCTATCTATCTATCTATCTATCTATCTATCTATCTATCTATCTATCTATCTATCTATCTATCTATCTATCTATCTATCTATCTATCTATCTATCTATCTATCTATCTATCTATCTATCTATCTATCTATCTATCTATCCATCCATCCATCCATCCATCCATCCATCCATCCATCCATCCATCCATCCATCCATCCATCCATCCATCCATCCATCCATCCATCCATCCATCCATCCATCCATCCATCCATCCATCCATCCATCCATCCATCCATCCATCCATCCATCCATCCATCCATCCATCCATCTATCTATCTAGGGGTGTCCTTCCACCTCCTAAGTACCAGTGAGGAGCTGCCCGCCACTCCACCGCTCACTATCTACCTGCATGCCATAAAGGCCTCTTATTTGTGTGTGTTTCAGGGCCTGTACAATATATATATATGTGTGTAGAAAATGGACTGGAGTGGAAAAAATCATTCCCCCACGGGGATAATAAATAGTATGTTTTCTTCTTCTTCTGGATTGTACCATCAGTTGCAGTGAAACAGACCACAGAACAGTGGGAGGAAATGAACTGCTGGTGTGTTTATGCAACTACATTGGAGGTCAGCACAGACGAAACAACTTAATCTTCTTTTCCTTTCGGCTTTTCCCATCAGGGGTCACCATAGCGAATCAGTTGCCTCCATCTAAACCTGTCTTCTGCATCCTCTTCTCTCACACCAACTGCCTTCTTGTCCTCTTTCAAAACATCCATAAACCTCCTCTTTGGTATTCCTCTAGGCCTCCTGCCTGGCAGCTCAAAACTCAGCATCCGTCTACTAATATATTCACTATCTCTCCTCTGGACATGTCCAAACCATCTCAGTCTGGCCTCTCTGACTTTATCTCCAAAACTTCTACCATGTGGCGGCATGGTGGCGCAGTGGTTAGCGCTGCCACCTCACAACACGGCGGAACCGGGTTCGAGTCCCGCTCTGTGCGGAGTTCGCATGCTCTCCTCGTGTCTGCGTGGGTTCTCTCCGGGTTCTCCGGCTTCCTCCCACCTCCAAAAGCATGCGCTTCAGGTTGATTGGCCCTTCCAAATTGCCTGTAGGAATGAGTGTGTGTGTGCATGGTTGTCTGTCTTTGTGTGTGGCTCCGCGGTGCACTGGCGTCATGCCCAGAGTGTCCCCCGCCTCACGCCCTATGCCGCTGAGATTATCTCCGGCTCCCCGTGACCCACTGCGGCAGATATAGCGCTGGTAATCTGAAGATGACTGACTGACTGACTTCTACCATGTGCTGTCCATCTGATGTACTCCCCTATGAAAGAAAAATATATTGCAGTATATTGGAAAATATCATTCAATACATTAGTCAAAATATTCCCATATATGAAATTTATAGAGTATATTCCAAATAGGGCTGTCACTTTAACGCCTTATTTAGATTAATTAATTACGCTGCAAAATAACGCGCTATAAAAATTAACACAATTAACAGCGAGTGGCAAGTCAATGGCAAGTCAATCTTAAATTTGGCCCATTGAGAGACCCGTAGGCTGTAGTGACGTCACTTCGTACCTGCGCCATTAGTCAAAAGCAGGGTGACTGACAACAGAGATGGACATGACACAGGAGAGCGAGGCAAGCCCACTCGGACCTTTGAGCGGAAAGTTTATTAATAAAAAGAACAACAAAAACGCAGTGATTCTGTGCTGCTGATCTGTGATGTAGACGCCTCCGTCAGTCTGCCCCAGGGCAGCTGTGGCTACACACGTAGCTTACCATCACTAAGTATGAATGAGGAGTGAATGAATAATGAATCCGATGTAAAGCATCTTTGAGGGTCCAGAAAAGCGCTATATAAAGCTAATCTATTATTGTTATTGTTATTATTATTGTTATTGTTATTATTGTTATTATTATTATTATTATTATTATTATTATTATTATTATTATTATTATTATTGTTATTATTATTATTAATAATAATAATAATAATAATAATAATAATATTTGTACCTTTTGTAAAAGAGAATTTTCATATCACCGAAGAAGCTCCAGCCTAACGTATCATTTAAATGCAAAAAATGTCAAGGACACAGAGTTGAACGTTAGCTTACCCATCTTACTATTGATGTTGCCTTATTTAGAGGCATGTTATACTATTCATTTTGAATTGCTGTATTGAGTCAGCTTATTGTATTGCATCGTCACTGTACCCAAGAAAGGACGCCCTACTGAGCTCAACGACCACCGACCAATCGCTCTTATCTCCCATGTAATGAATTCGGTAGAGCGACTGGTCCTTGAGCTTATGCATCCACAGGTGCAGGGTGCTATTGACCCTCTCCAGTATCAGGCCAAGGTTGGGGTTGACGACACTGTCTTGTACCTCCTCCACCGCGTGTTCTCCTACCTGGACGCCGGGGGCTGTGCCGTCAGGGTGCTCTTCTTTGACTTTTCGAGCACCTTCAACACCATCCAGCCCTGGCTCCTGCAGGATAAACTGACCTCCATGGCTGTGGACCCCTACCTTGTGAGCTGGATCACGGACTACCTAACGGACAGACCCCAGTACGTCCATATGGGGGACTGTTTGTCTTCTATGGTGACCAGCAGCACAGGGGCGCTACAAGGGACTGTTCTCTCCCCCATTCTCTTCACCCTCTACACATCGGACTTCAAGCACAACTTGGATACATGCCACATACAGAAGTACTCCAATGCCACTGCGATTGTGGCATGTATCCGGGAGGGTGATGAGGGGGGGTACAGGGCATTGGTGACTGACTTCGTGGAGTGGTGCCAACAGAACCAGCTCCAGCTCAACGTCTCCAAGACGAAGGAGATGGTACTGGATTTCCAGCGGGCACCCCCTTCTCCACAGCCAGTGATCATCGAGGGCAGTGAGGTGGAGGTGGTAGAACCTGACGCTGGGACTACAGCTAGAAGGAGATGTTTCTGTGATTGATACCCGACTTGTTTTTCAGACGAACGTCAGAGAGTGTGTCCGCTCATCAAGGTCATACTTAGAGTGGAGTCTTTTGAAAGCAGACACACTCGGCTGCTGCAAATCTAATTTAGTTCACAGAGAGCAAAAGAGTGGGACACGATCAGTGTTTTTGGTCAGAAATATGGGTTCTTGCTTGTTGTGTAGGCTGCACTTCTTGTTGCGGTAAGCGTTTTCCGTCACTACCTGTTATGTTTGTTTGACTGCGGCATCTTGGTTCGCTTTCGTCACACAATCACTATTAATATCTTGTCATTTTAGAATTGTAGAGTAAGCTAGTTGTTTCTCTCCATCTCAAAACTTGATAGCGAAAGCTCTCACATATTTCAGCTAACATTTTACGAACTGTTTTATTAAAGTAATCTTTCGTACTTCAGAGCTAGCTTAGTTTATCTTTGTTGCTAACTATGGCTACGCTTCCCTCTGTCCACTCTCCTCCCTCTCCTTCTCTCTGCTGCTCAGTCTGTCAGATGTATAGTTTTTCCCCCGCTTCCTTCAGCGAAAGGGGCATCTGCACGAAGTGTAGTGCTTTTTCTCGGATGGAAGCAAGACTTAGTCAATTGGAGGCACTGGTTCGCTCCTTAACTGAAAACATAGCTGTGCCACCTAGTCAGGTAGCTTTAGCCAGAGCGGACCCACCAGCTCACGCTAGCCACTCCCCAGCTCAGGTTAGCCGTCCTCCAGCAGCCCCCGAGCAGGAGCAGTGGGTGACTGTTCGTAGGAAACATAGTGGCAGGCGAAAGCCTCGGGTTCACCACCAATCCCCGCAACCACTCGATATCTCGAACAGCTTTTCCCCGCTCAGCGACACACCCGCTGAGGAACCTACTCTTGTGATTGGCAGCTCTGTGGTGCGGCACGTTAAACTAGAGACACCAACGACCATTGTCAAGTGTATCCCGGGTGCCAGAGCGAGCGACATCGAGTCATTTTTGAAACTGCTGGCTAAAGATAAACGTACATATAGTAAGATAGTAATCCATGTCGGCGGTAATGACACCCGGTTACGCCAATCGGAGGTCACAAAAATTAATATTCAGTCGGTGTGCAGCTACGCAAAAACAATGTCGAACTCCGTAGTGTTCTCTGGTCCCCTTCCCAATCTGACCAGTGATGACATGTTTAGCCGCGTGTCTTCACTCAACCGCTGGCTGTCTAGGTGGTGTCCTGCTAATGACATTCAGTTTGTTGATAATTGGCGGACTTTTTGGGGAAAACCCGGTCTCATTAGGAGAGACAGCATACATCCCACTTGGAATGGCGCTGCTCTCCTGTCAAAAAATATGACCACGTTTATTTCTGCCCCAAAACCATGACCCAGAGTTGAGACCGGGATGCAGAGTCGCAGTCTTAAACAAGTCTCTGCACTCCTAGAACGGTCACCCACTGTACCTTCACCCACTGTAATGCTACCCACTGTAATGTTACCCACTACACTTTCACCTACTGTATTGTCACCCACTGTACACACCATTGAGACTGTGTCTGTCCCTCGACCATTTAAAGTTAATTCATGCAAATTCAAGTCATTTCAAGTCCAGAGGGAAGCAACTGGACATCCAAATTTAATAAATATCAAAACCAGGACTTCAGCAGCTGCAGAGTACAAAACAATAAAATGTGGTCTCCTAAATATTAGATCTCTGTCTTCAAAAGCTGTTTTAATCAATGACAATATATCAGATTATCAAATAGATTTATTCTGTTTAACGGAAACCTGGCTAAGTGAGGATGAGTATTTTTCCCTAAATGAAGCTACTCCTCCTAGTCACCTAAATTATCAGATCCCTCGAGTCTCAGGCAGAGGTGGTGGAGTTGCATCAATTTTTATTCCTCGCTAGAATTGAGCCCTAAACCAAAAATTATCTTCAATTCATTTGAAAGTCTTAGTCTGAGCCTATCAAACCCAATCCAGAAACTACTTCAGCCCCTATTATTTGTCATCATCTATCATCCTCCTGGTCCATACAGTGACTTTCTATCCGAATTTGCCGATTTCTTAACTAGTTTAATTCTTAAAACTGCTAAGGTCATAATTGTTGGTGATTTCAATATTCACGTGGACGACAGTAATGATAGCCTCAGTAGGGCATTTATGTCATTACTAGACTCCATAGGCTTTAGTCAGTGTGTACAGGAACCTACCCACCAGTTCGAGCATACTCTGGACTTAGTCTTGATTTATGGGATTGAAATTGAGGAGTTGGTCATCTTTCCTCCTAATCCTATCCTTTCTGACCACTGCCTGATAACTTTTGACATTCGGCTATTGTGTAATTCTCTTCCTGCAAAAAGCGTTTGTACTAGAAACTTATCAGATCATACTATTTCTAAATTCAGGGAAGAAGTCCCAAGTATGCTTAATCTAATCCCACTACTGAACTACACAGCGGGTCATTTTCTGAACTCAGTTAATGCTAGCCCATCTCAAATTGATGAATTTGTTGATGTTACTTCAGACTCTCTGCGAAAAACCTTAGATTTAATTGCTCCACTAAAAAATAAGACTATAAAACAGGGGATGCGAGCTCCCTGGTTTAATTGTCATACCCACCAATTAAAGCAAGAATCCCGACAACTTGAGAGGAAATGGCGTTCTACTAAATTAGAAGAATACTGCACTGCGTGGCATGATGGTTTACATAAATACAGGAAGGCACTTCGTTCCGCTAGAGCAGCCTATTATTCATCATTAATCGAGGACAATAGAAACAATCACAGGTTCTTGTTCAGTACTGTATCCATACTGACAAAGAACCACAGTGCATTTGTGCCTAGTATTCCATCAAGTCTCCACAGCAATGATTTTATGAATTTCTTCAATAATAAGATCCTGCTCATCAGAGACAAAATTAATGGTGTCCTATCCTCAAACTCTGGTCCTTCTTTAGGTCCCTTAGATCCGGAAAACACACAGCTGACTCCGGAACCCTTTGGTTCTATGGATGTCTTTTCTCCAATACAGATCAGTCAGCTGATTAAAATAATCTCCTCAGCTAAACCATCCTCCTGTCTGTTAGATCCAATTCCAACTAAACTCATCAAAGAAGCCCTACCTTTACTTGGCAACCACTTCCTTAATATAATTAACATGTCTTTATCTACTGGATATGTACCGCGGTCCTTTAAAGTAGCTGTAATTAAGCCACTTCTCAAAAAACTTAATCTGGACCCTACTGTTCTAAATAATTATCGACCCATCTCAAATCTCCCGTTTTTATCTAAGATCTTGGAGAAAATAATTGCTATTCAGTTATGTGATTTCCTTAAATCCAACAGTTTATTCGAGAATTTCCAGTCAGGTTTCAGGGAACATCATAGTACGGAAACAGCACTTGTCAAGGTTAGCAACGACCTTCTAACCGCTTCAGACAGAGGACTTGTTTCTATACTGGTTCTCTTTGACCTTAGTGCGGCGTTTGACACAATTGACCACAATATTCTTCTGGCACGACTGGACAAAACAATTGGTATTAAGGGATCAGCACTGATGTGGTTTAAGTCCTATTTAACTGACCGTTCCCAGTTTGTTCACGTTAATAACAACTCCTCTCAGTCAACTACAGTTAGTTATGGAGTTCCCCAAGGCTCGGTTGTTGGTCCAATACTGTTTATCTTGTACATACTTCCTCTGGGTAATTTGATAAGGAAACACTCCATCAACTTCCATTGTTATGCCGATGATACGCAATTATATCTCTCGATTAAACCTGACGAAGTCAGCCAGTTGTGCAAATTACAGGCGTGTATCAAAGGGATTAAAGATTGGATGACAAATAACTTTTTGAATCTCAATTCTGATAAAACTGAGGTTGTTGTACTCGGCCAAAAAACTGTTAGGGATGTAGTGCCCAGTGATGTAATAACCTTGGATGGCATCACGTTTGAGGCCAAAACCACTGCGAGGAACCTAGGTGTCATCTTCGATCAGAATCTCTCGTTTAACACACACATTAAGCAGGTTTCTAGAACAGCCTTTTTCCATCTCCGAAACATTGCTAAAATCAGGCATATTTTAAAACGGAGTGATGCAGGGAAATTAATCCACGCTTTCATCGCTTCCAGACTTGATCACTGCAACACACTTTTTTTAGGCTGCCCCAAAAAGTCGCTGAAGAGTCTTCAACTAATTCAGAATGCTGCCGCCCGTGTTCTGACCAGGACCAGTGCCAGGGACCATATTTCTCCTGTGCTGGCTTCTCTGCACTGGCTTCCTGTGAAAGCTAGGATAGATTTTAAAATACTCCTCCTCACTTACAAAGCCCTTCGTGGCCTATCTGAAGGAACTTTTAGTTCCTTATAATCCATCTAGAGCATTACGCTCTCAACATACTGGCCTACTAGTGGTTCCTAGAATTTATAAAAGTAGGACGGGGGCTAGAGCCTTTTGCTATCAAGCCCCTCTATTGTGGAACCACCTCCCTACCTCAGTTCGGGGGGCAGACACCCTCTCACTATTTAAGACTAGACTTAAAACTTTTCTTTTTCATAAATTTTACAATTAATGGCCACTTAAGTTACTACGTTTATTTTCATATAGACCTACACTGCTGGAGACTCAACATCCAGACTCACTGAGTTCCTCTCTCCTCCCCCTTCTCTCCAACCATCTCTGTTACTCCTCCTCTTCTCTGATCTCACTTTCCAAGTCTCCAATCACATCGTACTAACTAAACTTCTTCCCTGGAGTGTCTGTGCTCTATGTTCTCCCAGGTTTTTCTCGGGTTCACCCCTCATCCACCCATCTGCTATGGACCTGCTCTTCCTATCCCACCAGTACCACCCCTAACCTAATTATCGGCTGGGGTCCGGCTTCCTTTTTCCTCCGCGCCAACATGTGTCTGTTAGTGTAGTGTATGTCTTGTGGTATGTCCTGTGATGTCACTTTCTTTTTCTTCCGGTGTTCTTCCAATATTTATTCGCTATGTAATGCCTGAGACGTGGATATGTACAATTTCCTCCGGGATTATTAAAGTATCTATCTATCTATCTATCTATCTATCTATCTATCTATCTATCTATCTATCTATCTATCTATCTATCTATCTATCTATCTATCTATCTATCTATCTATCTATCTATCTATCTATCTATCTATCTATCTATCTTTAGTATTCATTTTGATTGAGAGTCTGCTTATGTGCCTATTTGAGACTCAGCCTTATTTTATTTCTGAATTTTATTTATTTTATTTAACTTTATTTGTATTGCGTTTTTGAGAAATGCACCTGGCCTAATTGGTTTGCTGATGTGCTTGGCCTTTTTTCTTTTGAACATCATTTATAAAGCACACATAACCAATAAAAATGTGGATTTCAAATCTTCTCTTCTTGGTGCATTGTATTTATAAGTCATGCACTACAATTTTGTAATGTCCAAGAATTCAAATTCTTTATTTGGGGGCCTTTAGCAGGTATGAGATTAAAATGCGATTAATTAGATTAATTAATGCAATTTCCTCCGGGATTATTAAAGTATATCTATCTATCTATCTATCTGTCTGTCTGTCTATCTATCTATCTATCTATCTATCTATCTATCTATCTATCTATCTATCTATCTATCTATCTATCTATCTATCTATCTATCTATCTATCTATCTATCTATCTATCTATCTATCTATCTTTAGTATTCATTTTGATTGAGAGTCTGCTTATGTGCCTATTTGAGACTCAGCCTTATTTTATTTCTGAATTTTATTTATTTTATTTAACTTTATTTGTATTGCGTTTTTGAGAAATGCACCTGGCCTAATTGGTTTGCTGATGTGCTTGGCCTTTTTTCTTTTGAACATCATTTATAAAGCACACATAACCAATAAAAATGTGGATTTCAAATCTTCTCTTCTTGGTGCATTGTATTTATAAGTCATGCACTACAATTTTGTAATGTCCAAGAATTCAAATTCTTTATTTGGGGGCCTTTAGCAGGTATGAGATTAAAATGCGATTAATTAGATTAATTAATGCAATTTCCTCCGGGATTATTAAAGTATATCTATCTATCTATCTATCTGTCTGTCTATCTATCTATCTATCTATCTGTCTGTCTGTCTGTCTGTCTGTCTGTCTGTCTGTCTGTCTGTCTGTCTGTCTGTCTGTCTGTCTGTCTGTCTGTCTGTCTGTCTGTCTGTCTGTCTGTCTGTCTGTCTGTCTGTCTGTCTCTATCTATCTATCTATCTATCTATCTATCTATCTATCTATCTATCTATCTATCTATCTATCTATCTATCTATCTATCTATCTATCTATCTATCTATCTATCTATCTATCTATCTATCTAATTACAAATCGTATAATTAATTAGATTAATTTTTTTTAATCACCTGACAACACTAATTCCAATATATTGCAATATATGCATAGACCATATATGCGTATATATTGATATATATAATAAAATATATTACAAACAAACTATATTTTTTATATGTAATAGTTTATTTATATGCTCCAATATAGTGCAATATATGCATGTGCCATATATTGATATATATTGTACCGTATATTAATATATATTGTATCATATATAAAAGGTCACTATATTTTTCACATGTAAGTTTGTCTTTATATGATCCAATATACTACAATACATGCAAGTGCCATTATTGTGGTATATATTGTGTCATATATGCATATATGCATATATGCACACACACACACACACACACACACACACACACACACACACACACACACACACACACACACTCACACACACACACACACACACACACACATATATAAAAGTAGTTCCTTTTTATAATTTTTTCAACCATAAATAATGGGGGGGGGGGAAATAAAATAAAAAATAAAGTACCGTATATGGACCATACAGTACATGGCTATAAGCAAAATAGATCACAGCGAAGACATCTGAATTAAACCAATGCTTATAGTTTATTGAAGCAAACTTCCATTGTCAATCCTCCACACTGGATCTTGGGGGTGTACATGCATAGAGGCTTGCATATTTTGGCAGATCAATAAGCATACATTTGAACGTGTGTATATTCTGCTTCGTTGACTAGTTGTTCTGGTCTGATCGAACATGACTACTTCTACCAGAATGCTTAGCGCGACTCGCGCGTGTGTAGAACCAGCTTCCTATCCGAGCCAGCTAATCAGAGCCCAAACACACATCATGCGCTCATGCGCAATGCTTGACCGGGACGCTGAACGGAAGATGGGTCTGTTGGCGCCAGCAGCATGCATGCAATGTGACAGGAAAAACAAACAAGAAGACACTTATATTTTTTTCCACCGAAAAGAAACAAGCAGCCGGACAGGTTCTGTTCAGCACAACGAGGAGGCGAAACATCAAGTAACAAGTCAAGTATGAAAGAATATAGGTTTGCCCTCGTTAATTGGGCGATGGGATCAGAAAAAGATAAAACTAGCATTATTCCCGTCAGCTGGATAATCGATCTTGACCCAGAAGATAATTGCAGGACATATCTTGTTGAATGTCGAACATTTAACCGCAAGAAGCCTGCTAATGGGTGGCCTGTCGAAGATGCTGAAGTTCTTCTGTTAAGCAGGCAAGTTAGTCTATACACACACACATACAGTTTCGCGTGTTTACACCAGTTATAGCAAATATAGCAACATAATGTTTCTTAGTTGTTCTGTAATATCTATCAAAATGTGGATCCCATATTTGACTGTTAAGCAATTGCCACCCTACAACTAGCTCTACAGATATGCATGGAAAGTATTTTCAAATATTAGAGGCATAAATTGATAAAACAGCCAATCTACACTCACCGGCCACTTTATTAGGTACACCTGTCCAACTGTCCAACACTTAATTTCTAATCAGCCAATCACATGGCGGCAACTCAGTGCATTTAGGCATGTAGACATGGTCAATACATACTCCTGCAGTTCAAACTGAGCATCAGTATGGGGAAGAAAGGTGATTTGAGTGACTTTGAACGTGGCATGGTTGTTGGTCCCAGAAGGGCTGGTGTGAGTGTTTCAGAAACTGATAATCTACTGGGATTTTCACGCACAACCATCTCTAGGGTTTACAGAGAATGGTCCGAAAAAGAAAAAATATCCAGTGAGCGGCAGTTCTGTGGGCAGAAATGCCTTGTTGATGCCAGAGGTCAGAGGAGAATGGCCAGAGTGGTTCGAGCTGATAGAAAAGCAACAGTGACTCAAATAACCACCCGTTACAACCAAAGTGGGCAGAAGAGCATCTCTGAACGCACAGTACGTCAAACTTTGAGGCAGATGGGCTACAGCAACAGAAGACCACGCCGGGTGCCACTCCTTTCAGCTAAGAACAGGAAACTGAGGCTACGATTTGCACAAGCTCATCGAAATTGGACAATAGAAGATTGGAAAAATGTTGCCTGGTCTGATGAGTCTCAATTTCTGCTGCGACATTCGGATGGTAGGGTCAGAATTTGGCGTCAACAACATGAAAGCATGGATCCGTCCTGTCTTGTATCAACGGTTCAGGCTGGTGGTGGTGGTGTAATGGTGTGGGGAATATTTTCTTGGCACTCTTTGGGCCCCTTGGTACCAATTGAGCATAGCTGCAACGCCACAGCCTACCTGAGTATTGTTGCTGACCATGTCCATCCCTTTATGACCACAATGTACCCAACTTCTGATGGCTACTTTCAGCAGGATAATGCGCCATGTCATAAAGCTGGAATCATCTCAGACTGGTTTCTTGAACATGACAATGAGTTCACTGTACTCAAATGGCCTCCACAGTCACTAGATCTCAATCCAATAGAGCATCTTTGGGATGTGGTGGAACGGGAGATTCGCATCATGGAAGTGCAGCCGACAAATCTGCGCCAACTGTGTGATGCCATCATGTCAATATGGACCAATCTCTCTGAGGAATGCTTCCAGCACCTTGTTGAATCTATGCCACGAAGAATTGAGGCAGTTCTGAAGGCAAAAGGGGGTACAGCCCGTTACTAGCATGGTGTACCTAATAAAGTGGCAGGTACACCATGCTACTTTATTAATGGTGTACATGCTCACAATTATGCCTCGCATTGTGAGGTGTTGTGAGCATGTAGATTGGCTGTTTTCACAATAGAACCATGCTAAACCATTGTAATACCTCTAATCTTCCGACACCAAGTGCTCACCATGGTGGGGATTCCCCAGTTCTAATATGATTTATTTTGGGGGTAGCAGCCTGAAATGGTTGAGAAACACTGGTTTTCAGGACTAATATCAATTATATATATAAAAATAAAGGAAAAGAAACAATTTATGGCACTACCTGTCTACCGACAATTATGTTTATTTATTCTAACATGTATTCATTGTTATGGTGTTGATTTTTGGCATTAAGAAAGTATAACTTTAATTCTGATTGTACAAAAAGTGGCTCCACTCAAAGCTGCTGTAAGGGAACTCCATTCAGATGACGCCAAGCAAGAGTGTGAGAAAAGAAAAACACCTGGACTGTGGTGAAGATATGTGGGCTGAGTCTGGACTCTGTGGAGACCGTTCTAGGGAGCAGGACCATGTCTAAATACAGGGCCATCATGAACAACACCAGCCACCCCCTGCACACCACCTTCTCCCAGCAGAGGAGCACCTTCAGCGGCAGACTGCTGTCATACAGCGCCTCCACAGAGAGGCTGAGGTCCTCCTCCGTGCCCCGTGCCATCAGGGGGTACAATGACTCTCTCAGGAGGAGTGGGGGGGGGGGTGGCGAGGTCAGCACGCGGTTAAATTGATTTAATTTAATTTTATACTGTTTATATTTTAATTTTATACTGTTTATATTTTAGTTTTTTCACAGATTGAATGACTTCACTAATTGAACTCCACACTGCTAATTTTTTGAACACGCCCCTTCAATTCAATTATACAGACTCAGGCGCATACATATCATGCATTTTGGCTCTGTTGGTTTTTTATGACCCTACTACAGCGACTTGTAAATTATTTGCCATGCAATAATATAATTTCTACCCAAAACAGGTTATTCATTTTGGACTGCTATTATTTTGAACACAACTGTATAAGTTGGTACATTTAGAACAAACATTTAAACTGACAGCATTATTGGCATTTCAATTGCAATGTGCTTCATTTTTTCCCCTTCTATTCAGCCTTCAATTGCTTGTGGTATTTTTGCTTTTATCTTTTTTGTTGTGCTCCTATTCATTTAATTTTATGATTTGAAGGTGAAAATCGGGAATGATGGAACCGTCACTGTCTCGATGCATTGCTGGGAGACTGCAAAAGCTTGTACTACCGCCAATGGCATGGCACGGGTGCTACTGATGGGGCTGTTTGATGTGGATGTCCTCCTCAATTCTAACGTGAAAGGAGGGGTCAGCAAGTTGGATCCCTCTGCTGAGCGTCGGCAGGTTCTCGACCCAAGGAAACTTCAAGCTTTACAAGGTAAAAAGTTCTCAGAGCTGGTGCTTTCCCATAATAATTGCATGTGGGGGAGGGGGGCACAGGAGGTGTGAAGAGGGGAAGAGTAATTAATTTTCATCCTTTTTGTTCCACAGATGCTGTTCTAAACCAGTTTCCGGCAGCCAAAGAAGCTGATGTCAGAAAATCCATCAACAGTAGAATCTGCGAGCTAAGACACCAGGTGAAGCGCAAAAGCAAGTGAAGTTAAATAAGAAGTCCCCCTTTATTCAAGTTGTATTGTTCCGCAACATGTTTAAATCACTGAAGAACCACCAAGATGGACTGTTAACCTGGATTAATGGACTGTTCGTTTGGTAGTTTTTCTTTGCATTTCCTTCACAGTTCACAAAAAAAGAAAGGTCTTGGATGTTTGTTTTGAAAATAATTGTTCATTGAAAGTGCCAGTTAAGCTACAGAAACAGCATTTTGGAACAATGTAAAGTTGTGACGATTGTTTTAATTTATATTTTGTATATTTTCTGTTCAATGTGACATTTTAAAAAATGTTTCATCAAATTGCACTGTTAAGAAATGTTGCACTGTTAAATGTTGCACTGTTACAAAATGTCTACCTCAAATCCTCAGGGTTTAGTATCTGCCTGATAAAGAAAATAAAGGTGGCTATTGATAGATTACCCATTAGTCTGTGTTGATATGTTAAAATGTTTTGCATTGCTCATACAGGTTGTATTAATTTAATCTTACCATATAATATACAGTCAACCCTCGGGTTTTCGAACATAATCCGTTCCAGAAGATTGTTCGAAAAGCGAGTTCGAAATCTGAAACTATTTTTGCCATTATAATTAATGATAATTAATTTTAATTCGTTCCAAGTCTAAAAAAGAACTTTTTCTAAGTTTTTTTTAAACTATTTTAACCATAAACTGCGTCGCGTTCAGGTACGCTCGGCTTCTTTCGTTTTACACCATAAACTGCACTGTATACTGTTTACCATAAAGAAAAAAGGGTAGAAATAGACACTGTTTTATTTTAATAAAAGATATCCTAACGAACTTTGAACACGAATGCGCTACGGAGGAAGCATCCTGGGCATTCGAGTTCGCTTGGCTCCCGAGTGAGTCGCGTTCAGGTACGCTCGGCTTCTTTCGGTTTGGTTGAGAGCCGAATTTAAAAAACAACATCCCTGATTCAGCCCATGGACCAAGGCAACATCCGTGCTTTCAAGGCTCTCTTTACACGCAACACCCTGCATCATCTTGTTTACGCTTTGGACTCGGATCAAGATTTCTCACTAAAGGACTACTAGCGTGGATACACCATCGCATCATGTCTCCAAAACATTCAGAGGGCCATTCAGGGGATGAAAACTGAAACTTTGAATGCCTGCTGGAAAAAACTGTGGCCAGAGGCAGTGTAAAACCCAACCGGAGGCTCGCTTGAAGAGGTCCATCACTCTGCCGTAGGTACAGCTGTGAATCTTGCTAAACAGCTTGGAGAAGACGGCTTAATGACATGAGTCCGGATGACATAAATGCCCTGATTGATGCAGACGCAGATCCGCTGACCGATGCAGACCTGGCAGAAATGACAAAGCGACGATGAAAGAGAAGAGGGAGAAGAGGACACAAGTGTGGCTAAAGATGAGGAGGAAGGACTTACACTTGGTCGCTTAGCAACCATGGTGAGAATGGCCACTGAACTTCAGCGAGTAGCTCAAGAATGGGACCCTTTGATGCGCCGTTCATTACAGTTCTCCAACATAATCGATGGTGGCATGTTGGTGTTCTTTTTGCAAAGAAGAAAAAAGAGCGACAACAACTGCCCATCACTATGTTCTTCTCCCGAACAAACACACCTGCACCGCGGGCTTCAAAAGAAGAAAACACTGCAGAGCGGAGTCAGGATGCAGCGACTCAGTCTGAAGAGCAGTGAAATACACCTGAGTCACTATTTGTCCGACTGTACTTTGTATTTTTTTTCATAATCATTTAAATTTTCTTGCGTTTAATCCAATTACTTACCAATTACGTGGTGGGCGGTGCTAATCTCTGCAATTTGAAGCCTTCTGTTCACATTGATGATTAAAATTATTATTTGACAGTACAGTACAGAAGTTATTTGTTGAAAAAATATTTCTAAAGTACTTTTATTTGTGAAACAAATGTTTGAGCCTTTAAAATGGTTTGGTTTTTCTTTTCAATGTACATAGAGTATTTAATTGTATAATAATTGTAAAAAAAAAAAAAAAAGGTTTCTACTTCACAGATTTAGCCTATCACGGGTTCTTTTTGGAACATAACCCCCGAGAAAAACAGGGGATTACTGTATTACAGTACATTTCAAATAATACATCGGTACATACAGTATATTTTCCTTTCATAAGGACTCCTTCCTGATCCTATCCACTTGCAGAGAGAACCTCAGCATCTTCATCTCTGTCATCTCAGATTAAGAAGGTGGGTTCTGTCCTAGGATGCTCCCTGGACTCAGTGGGGGTGGTGGTGGAGAGGAGGATGACAAACAAGCTGTCATCAATGATGAAGAACCACTCCCACCCTCTACAGGGCACACTGAGATCACTGGAGAGCTCCTTCAGCGATAAGTTGCTTCACCCGAGATGCGTGAGGGAACGCTATCGCAGGTCCTTCCTGCCCACGGCTGTCAGACTGTACAACCAGCAGTCCTCCCAGCAGACCACTCAAAGAACTCAGGGAACTCCAAGAACTCACCAAACTCAAAGAACAAAACGTTCTAATTCTGGATGAGCAATGTAAACATCAGCCTGTAGTGTATATTCTTTTCTGGTGTGTGAATATAATGTACATTCAGATAATATGATATATGTTAATATGTTTCCAATATGTGAATATGTAAATTTCATATGTTGCAGATGTTAATATGTATGTATATTATTTAACTATTTATGTTTGACCCTCCCCCCTGCTGCCACGATCGCACAAATTTCGCACAATATCGCACAATAAAGGTCTATTATTATTATTATTATTATTATTATTATTATTATTATTATTATCTCTGCTACCTCCAGCTCTGTCTCCTGTCATTTCCTCAGTGACACTGTCTCTAGTCTAGACCAAACAACATTGCTGGTCTCACCACAGTTTTATACACCTTTCACTTTAGCTGAAACTCTTCTATCACACATCTCACCTGACACTTTCCTCCACACGTTCCATCCTGCCTGTACGCGCTTCTTCACCTCTTTTCCACACTCTCCATTGCTCTGGACTGTTGATCCTAAGTACTTAAAATCCTCCACCTTCTTGATCTCTTCTCCCTGTAACCTCACTCTTCTACTTGGGTCCCTCTTATTCACACATATGTACTCTGTCTTACTGCGTCTAACCTCCACCTCTCTAGCTTCTCCTCCACCTGTTCCCTGCTCTCACTACAGATCACAATGTCATCTGCAAATATCATAGTTGTTGTGTATGTAGATGGAGGGAAGTAGATTGCAGGACAGACACAATTCGTAAAATTCACAACGTGTTTACTTCACTTCTTCGTGCATTCATCTCTTCGTAAGTTCAAGGCTACTCATTACAATACAGTAGTGCAGTGCCACTGCTGGATGGGGAGTGTATTGCAAGATACCACAATAGTCCATGGAGATTCCTGTCTAACCTCGTCTGCCAGCCTGTCCATCACCATAGCGAACTAGAAGGGGCTCAGCGCTGATCCCTGATGCAGTCCCACCTCCACCTTGAACTCCTCTGTCACACCCACAGCACACCTCACCACTGTCTTACAGTCTTCATACATGCCCTGCACTGCTCTAACATACTTCTCTGCCACTCCAGACTTCCTCATACAATACCACAGTTCCTCGCTGGGCACCCTGTCATAAGCTTTCTCCAGATCTACAAAAACACAATGCAGCTCCCTCTGGCCTTCTCTGTACTTCACTATCGACATCCTCAAAGCAAATACTGCATCTGTTGTACTCTTTTTTGGAATGAAACCATACTACTCCTCACAAATGCTCACTTCTGCCCTTTGTCTAGCTTCAACCACTCTTTCCAATAACTTCATTGTATGACTCATCAGCTTTAGTCCTCTGTAGTTGCCACAACTCTGCACATCTCCCTTGTTCTTAAAAATGGGCACCAGCACACTTCTCCTCCATTCCTCAGGCATCTTCTCACTATCTAAGATCCTGTTGAACAACCCAGTCAGATACTCTGCTGCCACCTCTCCTAGACACTTTCATACCTCCACAGGTATATCATCAGGACCGACTGCCTTTCCAGTCTTCATCCTCTTCAATGGCCTTGTGAAAAAATCTTCGTCCACACAACGCTCTTCCTCCTGGATAACAACCTCCATCACAGAGTTCTCCCACCAGCAGACAGCGCGTCCCGGTCTGACCCAGAACTGGCGTCGGCGTCTTTGGCTAGGAATGTGAATGAATGTATAAATAAATAAATAAACTTTATGACTCATAAAGAAAACAGACGAACAAATATTAATGTGACAAGCATGTTTATCAACGCATCTTGGACGTGGAGCTGTTATATGTCACAAAATAATCAGTTTTAACCCTTGGGTACCGGGTTACATGCATGACGTCACAGCGGTTTTCGTCAAAGGAGATGCCCCTTGGATAGAAAAAGTTGCAGATGCAGAGTCCACACGACAACGCAAACACGGCGTTTTCAAAAAAATTTCACCTTGGCCAGCGTTTTCAAAAAGTTGTGTTTTCATCCTGGATATTTGCGTTGTCGTGTGGACGAAACGCAACAGAAAACTTTTGAAAACGGGGTGGCACGGTGGCGCAGTGGGTAGAGGTTCTGGGTTCGAGTCCCGCTCTGTGCAGAGTTTGCATGCTCTCCCCGAGTCTGCGTGGGTTCTCTCTGGGTTCTTCCTCCCACCTCCAAACAGCACGCGCTTCAGGTTGATTGGCCGATCCCAAATTGCCGGTAAGAGTGAGTGTGTGTGCATGGTTGTCTGTCTTTGTGTGTGGCTCCGCGGCGCACACGCCCGGAGTGTCCCACGTGTCATGCCCTATGCCAGCTGGGATAGGCTCCAGCTCCCCATGACCTGCCACTGCGGATATAGCGCAGAAAATGGAGGGATGGACCTTTTGAAAACGCCGGGTATGCTTTGGTGTGTGGACACTGTAACCAAAACTTTTTCCAACCAGGGGGCGTCTCCCTGCGACGAAAACCGTTGTGACGTCACGCGTGTGACCCGTGTCTAGATGTGCAGACAGAATGGACGGAGTTAAAACCACCTATTTTCTGACGAAAAACAGCTCCAACTCGAAGACGTGTTGAAACATGCTTGACAGTTGGATATTTGTTCGTCTGTTTCTTTCTCTATGAGTCATTCATTCATTCACCTTCCTCACCAAGACGCCAGTTCTGTGTCAGACCGGGATGCGCTGCCCCCTGGTGGGAGAACTCTGTGATGGGTGCGCTTCGTTTATAATGCCAATACATTTGTTTTCATGTTTGTTATGAAATCTGATTAATATCAGAATTCATAACAAACATGAAAACATAACAAACGTGGAAATTCTAGCGGGAACCCATGGAATTTCCACGGGTTCCCGCTAGTGTTTATTTAATATATTTAAAGGGGCCCTATTATGAAAATCACACTTTTTCAGGTCTCTACATATACATAGTGGTCCTCCCTAACCCGACCAACTCCTAGAATCTGGTAAACAAACACTTCCTGCATCAATAGATATTTGGACTTTTAGGAAGTCATGGCTCTGAACGACTCGATTGCTAGAATAGGCATCCTTGACGTCAGACTTTGCACTCTGCTATTGGACAGAGTATTGGACAATATGGATTGGTGGACATGCTCAGGGGCGTGGACGATATGGACTGGTTGACACGCCCAAGGGCGTGGTCATCCCCAAGACGGAGTTCTTGTGTCGGACGAGAGGTAGCAGTCTGTTGAAATGGCGTCTGTGACAAGGAGACAAGGTAGTCGCTCAGTTGTTGATTGTACAAATCAACACCAGTGTTTATTTTTCATCCCATCCAATGAAGAACAGAAGAGACCAGCATTTCATTTTTAATGGCTATGTGCAGCTGCATCACCTGCACGTTTGTTTGTGTGTGGAACCACTTCACTCCAGCCTGTTTTAGAAATGAGGGTCAGTCCAGACAGGGCTTTGCCTGAGACTGATCCTCATTCAAGGATCACTCCCAACCATACGGGACCAAGGAACTGCACCCTGGTTACAGGTTAAGTCTCACCATATTTATCTTTTTTGCAGTTGTCTGTTAGTATGAGTGATCGAGTGCTATTTGGCTAATTAGGTGGTACTGCTTTGTTTTGTGTTTGCGTGTGTGCGCTGCAACGTGTGTGCTAAACCTACAGTATCTAGGTACAACGCACATGAGTTGGGCTCACATTTTATCTTTTTTCTTTTTGTCGGTTAGCATGAATGAAGTCATGCTATGCTAGGCTATGTAGGGAGGTCTCCTTTGTTTCGCGTTTGCGTGCTGTGTGTGTGCGTGCACTCCCACACGTGTGTGCGTGCTGGACCTACAGTATAAAACTAAAACGCACGTAAGTTGGTCTCATATTTTCTTTTCTATTATCTGTCAGCATAAATAAAGTCAACTTATGCTAGGCTACGTAGGGAGTTGTGCTTTGTTTCGTATTGTGTGTGTGCGCGCACGTGTTAGAGTCGATTGTTTGTTGGTCGTCATAGCGACAACGCACACAGGTCTGTCCTCCTTATCCAATATCAGAACATTGGTGTCCTGAAATTAGTGTCCCTCTTCCTTGTGTATCCTTTCAGCCTACAGCTTCAAGTGTCGTGGCGTGCCAAACTGATCCAGTGGACACCCATACTGTTGGTACACAGCTGTCCTTCAGGACTCTTCATTCCCACTATTGAAGTAAAGGTATGTACAACTCATATTCCATACAATGTTTTAATAAAGTTGGTTACACTAATTTTCTAAATATAGTTGTCTATAGGTCTTAGTGAATGCACATGTGTTGATAGTAGTTCAGTAAAAAAAAAGTGTTGTGTATTAGAATATTCCAGCAAGACAGTAAGTGAAGACTTTTTAGTATAACAATTTTTGAGACAGATTCATGTATGTCATATATTGTTTTGGCTCCTTATTTCGTTACGTTTGGTGTACCCCTCTACAAGATCCACTTTTCCAAAGGCTTTTGAAGGTACAGTGCGACAATGAGTCAAACCTCACAAGACCGAGCCAACATTCTGTTAGTGTTGCAATATTTTAATATTTCAAACAAACATGTTTTGAAATTCTGTTGGTAATTGTTCGCACCAAAACAGTGAAAAGTAACCATACAAATAAATAAATTAGTATCAAGTACCAGGATGTATTTTGAACAAAATTTTTCTAAACAAAGAAATGAATCAAACAATATCAATAACAGTAAAGATCTATCTTTGTGTTTTATTGAACAGGTTTTGTAGCTGACATGTTGGACCTCATATGTGACAAAGTCTTGGTGGACCCCGTGCCATACACAAATGAGATGTTGTCCATTCCTCTCCCCGAGAATCTGTCTGCCCAGTATGAGCGTCCTGGCAAGGAGGAGGTCATTGCCAGCTACATGACCAGGTTTCAACCAAGACTCGGTCTAAATCCAGCGTAATGGCCTTTATCTTCAAGAAACTCCTGGCGTATGTGAGGGACCACACATGCTGGGATGACAACCCGGATTCTGCGTCCTAAGTAGTCCCAGCACCAGCCAACAAAGGTGCGATAGGCCAGATGTCTGCACCATCTACAGAAAAAGGACACAAATCTATTTATTTCACAATGTTTTCAATCCCGAGTATTACAACTGTTGTTGATTTCCTGATAGGATGGCCCTGTGTTCTCATTATTATTATTGGATGTATTGTTTTATGTAAATAAATGCTTGTATATGTCAACATAAATGGATTGTGAATACCAAAAAATGTTCAACATGTCTATTAATAAGATAAAAATCAAGGTATCGCAAATACAATATATTAGACATTGTACCTATATATGTCATGTTACTGCATTAATGAAGGAATGCCTAATGAAGCAAAATAAGACATAACTAGTTTTTATTCCGACATTTTTCAAAGAACGACTTACCGATGTATTGGTCTCAGACGTGAAGGGCCATACTCGGCCCTCAGTACGTGACTGGCCGTTTGTAGGGTGTACACGTTTAGGCACACAGGCTGGAACCCAGGATGTTGAGTCATGCACGGAACTTCATCAACCTCCTGCAGACGGCTCCTAACCTACAGTGCAAAACATGGTAACGGTCATTTGAATTTACAGTTGTAAAAGTAGCCAAATACCATAGAGATGTAACTTTGTGGTTTAGCTGTGAGCTTGCTACTTGTATCTCCAAACAGCAGTAGTTTTCTGCTTCTGTTGGCATACATTCAGTGTCCACCTGTACAACAGGTGAAGACACCACAAAATAGAGTATATAAAGGCATCACTGCAATATGGTTACATCATTTCACCATTAACCTGGTGTGATGGTAGCAGGTGTTAGCTTCGTGTGTCTTGTCACAGAGGACTGCCTCAAATATTTAGCAGCTTAGTAATGGGTTAAATCAATGTGATAGAAAAATAAAGTAACTTAGCCGTGAGCAGAAGCTAGCATTAGCCACATGGTAATAACTATCAGAACCACCATCAGACTTTACTGTCACTTATAGAAATACAGCAACATTTTGACAGTAAATACATCTGTTCATTTACAAAATACATAATAAGACATGACATTATTACTGTGTGATAAGAGGCGGGAGTAGAAACAAAAGTAGCTACCGGACGATGCTAACGTCCTGTGATGACGTAGGTTACACAACAAAACACAACGCAGAACCAACTAAGTAACGTTCACACGTACTAACCATTCAGAAACGTCCTGCTGCAGCCGCACAGTCGGTGTTTCTTTAGGAGCTTCTGGGTCCGACTCAGGGTCATAAATGTACAGCGACACGATGGGTCCTCCAAACGCCATAATGATAACAAATGTAATGCCGGTCAGTGTCCCGTTAGCCTAACGCTCTACTTCAGAGGGGCGTGGCCCAGGTGAAGGAGGCGTTGACCAGCGGAGCTCATTAACATACTGCAGCCGGAGGCCTGAAACGAAGCGTTTTGTGAGTAGCTCAGATGAGCGATTTTGAAAACCTGATATTTAGGACCACAGATCACTTTAGGTCAAAATATTTGGAATACAGTCTAGTTGGACATCTGGCAGCTGAATGACATTAAGTTAAAAATACATAATATGGGACCTTTAATGTTATTTATATTTCAATATGCTAATTTAGGATATGTTTCTCATTTAAGTTTCTAATTTAGTCGGCTGATGTTCTCTCTTCTGTTCCACCTGTTTCATTTCATATCTACTCTCTATTTCAGTTTGAAAGACTCAAGGAGCCATCAAGAATACCACAGTAATACACCATATTTGAGTGAGGAGGGACTTTAATACAGAGAGCAGTACCTTATAAGTATATGGAGTGTAGTGCATGGACTGGGGCCGGGGTCGGGGCGGGTATGCAGGCAGATGTTTGGCAGTGAGGGTTTTTGTTGGGGGGATGGAGTTCCTGCGAGATGCAAGTCTGATGGAACTCCTGACCTGGCTGCTGCGTGGACTGTTCTGTCGTGTCTCTCTGCAGCTGGTCACAGTGGAGAACATTGCTGAGGTCTTCAGGGTGTTGACCGTTTTTCAGACCTGGCTTCTGTTGGTGTAAGTATATTAAAAAATATCAGTTTTCAAGAACTACTGGGATTTTCTTCAACAAGTGCTAGGAAGTAATGCTGATCTTTTAGATGGTGGTGATGTCATACTACATTACTACAAGACTGAGGAATTTTATACAGGACATGTTCTGTTGCAAATTAGCAATGTGCATGTTTTGAGTTCTTCTTGAGCCTCCCAAGGATACATTTCTGCTGTGCCAGCAAATACTGCTTTCAGTGTGGCATGAGGCTTCATCAGTCAGACGTGGGCTGATCAGTATCCGTCATGCGACACTTATTACACATGAAGGGATTACCACTAAGCCTCAAAATTAATCGGAGACAGACCAAAGAGCACGATGGATTTGAAAAGATTATAGACTGCATTTGTCAAAGGTTTAGTAAAGATTTTTTGAGATAAACTGTGGAAACTCACTTCTTTCTTGTAAAAATGTTGAAGAGATAATCAATTATCTGATAAGACACAAAAGATTAAACATTTGTAGTTATAACAAGGCAAAAACATTTTCAACATTAAAGTTTTCATCCTGGGTCTTCCCTGAATTCCTGTCTATTGTAGCTGATTCAGGGACTAACCGTTTGTATGCCGTTCATTTCTAGACATGCATGTGGGGAAAAGATCTGCACATAATAAAAAAAGTTAACATGTCATTTGCTAAAGATTTTTTCTGTACTCATTGTGAGATTTCTCAGCAGGCATAGTTCTTACAACTCATTTTAAATTTAAGGTAGAAATGTATACGGACAAGCCAATCAAGTTTTATAAAACCCCATAAAAATTAAACAAGAAAAAAAAAAACAGAAAACAGGGCAACTTTTGTGTATTCAGATTATTTCTTTTTCATTGCACAGTGACTAAAATACTCTACTGCTTATGGTTAAAATGAAGTTAGCACAAGTCCTTTGTGTAGATAGAGATTTTAATAAAAATTGATGAACACATCCTGATGAAAGGATTTACTACATTTCCTCACCTTGAATGACTGTGGGACTGGTGAGAAGGCAAAACAAATATATTTACAGACATAACTTTTTAACCAAACTCTTATTTGAAAAAAATATCTGCAGATTAAACTAGAAAGAATAATCCCCAACTGTAACACTTTCTGAATTTCAGATCAGAATATGATGGTTACATTATACCGAGGTACACTGGCGTTGTGCCCGGAGTGCCCCCCCCCCTCACGCCCTGAGACTGCCGGGATAGGCACCGGCTCCCCCGCGACCTGCGTTAGCGGATTAAGCGGGTTAGAAAATGACTGACTATCATTATAACATGACACATTTCAAAGATGGAATAAAATTAGATATTCAGATGAATCCTGACCAGTATTATAATTTAAACACAGCTTGTGCTTCATTAGTTCCAATAAATCTTTCTGATTTTATATCACACTTTTAGTGAAAACATTATTGGAATTGGATATGCTGTAATTATGACATACCTGTGAAGCATAGCCCTGGTGAACACAGTTGCAGTCTGATTGGAGATGGTCCAGATGAAGAAAACGTGGAGTCAGAAGAAGCTCTGATTGTCCAGCTGCTTATCTCCTCCCTCTGCCTCAACTCAAAGCAGAGCTGGTGGCTGTTTATGTCCATAGAACAACTCTGTGTCATTACATCACTGAGAATATTATTGAATATATATATATATATATATATATATATATATATATATATATATATATATATATATATATATATATATATATATATATATATATATATATAGTATGTGTACATACACACACACACACACACACACACACACACACATACACACACACAACCCTAAATACAATAGGATTGTTTGTGTTTAATTAGCTGGCACAAGGAAACATCCACTGAGGTTCTGTCAGCATCAACTGACAAATTTCTTTATTTATGATTGAAATAACCAAAGTACATTATACAGTAAAAGAATCAAAATGACTATTGTACATGACATCTAACTCAAGTCCCTGTGATGTTTTAAGATGCAGAATGTTTTAGAAAGGTACCAACACACACTAAGATCAGTGACCAACAACATATTCATGAATAAATAACCATTTACAAAAGGTTCTGAAAAGTATTATATTTTCAATTATATCAATAAGCAATAAATACATTATAGAAGAGCTCAATTTCGGAGTGTGGATTAGTAAAGACATATACAGTAGGTGTAAGGTAGCTTTGTTAGAGTCAAATGGGTATTTAGAGATGTTTAAGTCCAGGCATACTCCCTCCTGAAGTAACATTAGTCCAGACAGGATGAGGAAGGAGGAACAGATGACGTTTAATGAACATGTGCAGCAGCCTTAACCCTTGATACGACATAATACCTCAACAGATGGCAAACCACTAATTACATGTCAGTTGGCTTTGTAGAAATAAACCACAAAGCTATACAACTGATGCTATAGGATGCTGATTTAAAGAGGACATAATCTATATAGAATGCAGTATTTTCTGCACTAAGGTGCACCAGATTACACGGCAGCGTAGAGCTGCCACACCAAGAAAATAAAAACCGGGACGTGTCACGTTATTTCGTGATACGTATCACGTTATTTTGTGATAGTATCACGTTATTTTGTGATACGTATCACGTTATTTTGTGATAGTATCTCGTTATTTCGCGATACGTATCACGTTATTTTGTGATAGTATCACGTTATTTTGTGATAGTATCACGTTATTTTGTGATAGTATCTCGTTATTTTGTGATAGTATCACGTTATTTTGTGATAGTATCACGTTATCTTGTGATAGTATCACGTTATTTTGTGATAGTATCTCGTTATTTCGTGATACGTATCACGTTATTTTGTGATAGTATCACGTTATTTCGTGATAGTATCTCGTTATTTCGTGATACGTATCACGTTATTTTGTGATACGTATCTCGAAATAACGTGATACGACTTTTTAAAGTGGTTTCATTTACTGTCTGCTGGCCATCAGTAAATCATGGCTCCTTTACATGATGCCATTGAATTATATTTCATGCTTGGCTTGAGACATGGTGAGATTTTACAGTTATTGGGCTCTGTGGATGACATTTATACAAGCATGCGTACCCTAAGACGACATTTGAAAAAGATGGTGCTATACCAGAGGAAAAACGAGTCGGACCCTCTTGAGGTAGCGTCGTTCCTCATTGATGAGCTGGAGGGACACGGCCGGCTGCATGGATACAAGCTCCATCATCTCAACATAACATTCATTCATTCATCTTCTAAACCGCTTAATCCGCAAACGCAGGTCGCGGGTCTACATAACATTTTATCACGAAATAACGTGATACTATCACGAAATAACGAGATACGTATCACGAAATAACGTGATACGTATCACGAAATAACGTGATACGTCCCGGTTTTTATTTTCTTGGTCTGGCAGCTCTACGCTTCCGTAAGATTATATGGCGCATTTAATAAAAAAAATCTGAAATAAATGTAAAAAACTATCCGTCCACTAGCTAGAGCATTCATGACTCAGTTATGAATCCTTTAAGTCGGGGCTAGTTAGCACTAGTTAGTGCTTCGCCTCACAACACGGCGGCTCCGGGTTCGAGTCGCGCTATGTGGGGAGTTTGCACGCTCCCCCCGTGTCTGCGTGGGCTCTCTCCGGCTTCCTCATCTCCAAACGCTTCAGGTTGACTGGTCTGTCTTTGTGTGTGGCTCCACAGTGCAGTGCCCAGTGTCCCCCAGCCTCACGCCCCATGCCAGCTGAGATAGGCTCCCCGTGACCCGCTACGGCGGATGAAGCGGCAGAAAACGAACGAATGAAAATGAACGGCTATTGTTATGGCAATCAAGGAAACTCGATCACTTTGCCATCTTAGAAAGAAGTCAATACTAAAAACTGGTTAATTCATTACGAGTGGATCACTCAGTTCGAACAGGGCGTTTTATTTCCTTATCTGAAGTTCGCAGCAGATATTCATATTCACTTCATTCACCTTTATGGCAGTTTCTCCGTTTTTCCACAGACTTCCAGCACAATGGCATTTTTTAGACCAATTAAGTTTAAAGTGGGTTATTTCCGGTGCAGCAGTGTTTGGGAAATACTGAGATCAGTCAGTCAAACTTTATTGATAGAATTGTTGAAAATTCCCTATGTTTTGCTACGTTACCGTAGCTGGTCACTGGAGTTCTCCGCAGGCTGCTTTGCCGTCAGACAGGTGAGAGCCGCCACTTCAGCAACGCCCCTTGACTACCGTTGTTAGGGGGCATAGGCCAGAATACCTTGTGAGGGTGCCCCTGGTGGCGTAGTGCGGCATGACTGCCGGCCAGACTGCCGGCTTTTTTTCAGTGATCTTGTTTTTAGCCAATACTAATATTAATATTAATCCATATATATGGCGCATCGGATAATCAGGCGCACAACAGGTTAATGAGAAAATTATAGGCTTTTAGGTGCGCCTTTTAATGCGGTAAATACTATACAGACTGATTATAAACAGCTTATACCCTCAACAACACCACCTCTATCAGACAGCCTCTTCACTGAGACAAATGGTTCAAAATCAAGGTATAATGGAAATGTATTAACAGATGAATGTTGTCAGGACAAAGTGTTTTAGTATCTATTTGATTTTGGTCAGAGCTACAGCTCTCCTCTCTGTGTTCTGGAACAAGGCTCGGATCAGATTCTTCATTTCCAAACTGGAGAACTCAAACGCCAGAGGACCTTTCCCATCAGCCCACCTGTGGAAAGGAATCTCAGAACAATCAGCCAATCACCACACCTCAGTGAAGTTCTTCTAATTTCTGCAGTCGTGTTTATTCATCTTAGGATGAAAGAAACGCAAGAATTGTCAGACCAATGTGCGTTCTAAAATCTACTGTTCAATAAATCACATTTTTAAATTTTGATAGTGAACAATGTCAGGATATAAGCAGAGGGCCAAATGAATTACCTGTCAACGATCTCCTGCAGGTTGGCTCGCAGCACGATGACCAGCTCCTTGAAGATGCTCCACTTCTTCATGTAGAGAGGTGCTTCCTCCTGGTACTTCTTGTTGTCTTCAGTCAGGGGAGTAAAGACCAGTGGACCTTCCTCGATGATGGTTTGGCATAGAGTGTGGAGGTGATCCCCATCCTCAGATGAAATATCCTTCAGACAGTTGAGTAAAAAACAGAATCCTTCACGGTCAGCAGTGGAATAATAACATAAACTATGAGCAAACATCAGATTATCAACAGCTTGCTTTTTGTATCATTTTTAGTGCTTGCTGCAAAAAATGTAAGCCATTCTGATTTGGATAAATTAAATATTAAGCTACTGAATCATTTAACCCCGATTTGTTTTCCTTTGCCTGTTCTTTAGCATGTCAGCCTATTTTCTGCATCCTCCTCTCTGACACCATTTGCCCTCATGTCTTCCCTCACTACATCCACCCACCTGTCGTCTCTATAAAATGTAATCCACTTGCGTGCTTCTACCTCCACTCTTGTAGGTCACCAAATGTTCCTGCCTCTTCTGGAAGGTGTTCACTATAACCATGTCCATCCTTTTAGCAAAGTCTACCAGCATCTGCCCCTCCAAGTTCCTTTCCTGATGGGTTACTGCCTTTCTACCTGCTCTCCTGCACACAGTAAATATATCTTCCTTCTGATAATCAAGTCAACCAACTCCCTACCTTTTCCTGTCATAGTCCCTGTCCCTTGTCAAAGTCACAATTTTCAGATCTTGGGGCTTTCCATTTGTTTCCTCTTTCTGTTTCCTTTTTCCCTCTTATTAGCAATCTTAATTTATTTGTTTGCGCCAGCCACTGACTCTCATTAACATTCATCTTCTGAACAGCTTTATCCACCATAGCGGGTTATGGGAAACTGAAGCCTCTCCCAGCTGTCTTAGGGCTTGAGGCGGGGCAAATCCCGGGCACAACGCCAGTACACCGCGGAGCCACACAAAGACAGACAACCATGCATGCTCACACTCACACACTACGGGAAATTTGGGACCAGTCAATTAACCTGAAACGCATGTTTTTTTGGAGGTGGGAGCCGGAGAACCCGGAGAGAACCCACGCAGACAGGAGGAGAACATGCATCAATAACATTCACTTTTTAAAAATGTTTAAATTTATAGTACCTCATAAATCCTGAGTTCTCATTAAATGTTCAGAACATGTTTTTATACTCTAATAAAAACAGTCACATTTATATCTTTAATCTAAATACATGTTAATGTAGGTCAGAATTTATAAACTAAACACAGACAAACCTCGAGTGCCATAATTTTGGCAATGATTTCTGTGATGGCAGTGTTAAGGAGGTTTCCCATCGCTTTACAATAGATGCTGACTGGTAGGACGTCCTGCCACACCGTGCCCAGCTGCTTTAACTGATGGATGACCTGTAATCAAGTCAACAGCGTCACCAGAGAGACGAAAAAGAACTGAATGATTGAAGGCAATGCAGCCAACTAAATGACCACATGACAAATAAAAAGCATTTTCTCTCACCTGTCTCACAGCTTTGCTGGCTGCAATGTAGTGGTCTTCATCATCCAGGTTGCCAAAGTTGTGAGCAGTGGAAAGTCTCTCCAACAGCTCAGCTCTCTGGATGTTCATTTGTGCCAGAAAGCACCGGGCACCTAGAGGAGAATCACAAAAGGATGTTCTGCATATTTCAGAGACAAACTGCAGATTACTGTAATTTCGACATAGAAGTGGACATTACGGGCACAAGATACATAAAATAGTCGACCAAACAAAAGGAAATACCAATGAAATGAATCCTTGAGTTATAGATTTTCAATTAGACATTTCATGGAAATCTATGTAGGAATTAAAGGGAGAGTAAAGTTAATTTTAAGTGACATATATGTTATTCATCATTGTGAAAAATAGGGCACGGTGGCGCAGTGGGTAGCGCTGTCGCCTCACAACACAGGGGTTCCGGGTTAGACTCCCGCTCTGTACGGAGTTCGCATGCTCTCCCCGTGTCTGCGTGGGTTCCCTCCGGCTTTCAGGTTGATTGGCCGGTCCCAAATTGCCCATAGGAGTGTGTGTGTGTGTGTGTGTGTGCATGATTGTCTGTCGGTGTGTGGCTCCGCAGTGCACTGGTGTCGTGCCTGGAGTGTCCCCCACCTCACGCCCTATGCCAGCTGGGATAGGCTCCAGCTCCCCGTTACAGCGGAGACAGCGGCAGAAAATGAATGAAAATAGAAGAAAAAATAAATTTTCTATGTGTAGCATCAACCGTTTGGTCAGAAAACCTTAAAGTCTGCCCTGCAGCAGCTTCCTTATTCAGTGGTCACGTGGGCATCATATGTCACTGGCGCCCAACATAGCTTTGGCAGCCATAAGAAACATTGCAATCCATGACGCGATTAACTCCACAAATATCGTGGTTACCTGCGCAGTGAACGGTTGTGTCAACAGAACATCAAGAAAACACAAAGAGAAGGGCCTATCATTCCTTAGCATATTAATTCCACACAGTAACGAATGGTGGGTAGCTCAATGCTAACATAATATGGAAAATCCCATTGACAGGCTAGCGCGTTAGCATTGGTAGCCGTCAGAGATTTTCTCAGTAAAATGACCTGTCTGTGGATATTTACTTTTCATGAGTGCCATAATCGCATGATAATCTGGTCATAAAAACATTTATACAATGCCTTCAGTAGCTCCAGACATTAATCATCCACTAAACCTTGGGAATTCAGAATAGTATGGGTTGTCTGAAAATGATCTTACCGTCAAATCTCTTTGGAAATCCTCCGAGGTAAAGTGCTCATGGCAGTTCCTCAATCCTTGGTCATTTTGACCCAGTTTATCAGTGCTCTTCATCTCCTTCCTAGCTTCCGAGAAGGTTTTCTAAAGAACGATAGGTCCTTGTCTGTGTTTTCTTGATGTTCTGTTGACACAACCGTTCACCAAGATATCTTTGGAGTTAATCGCGACGTGGATTGCATTGTTTCTTATGGGTGCCAAGTTATGTTGGGCGCCAGTGACGTATGATGCCCATGTGACCACTGAATGCAGAGGCTGCTGCAGTGCAGACTTTAAGCTTTTCTGACAAAAGAGATGATGCTACACATATAAAATTTATTTTTTCTTCTATTTTTCATAATGATGAATAACATATGTCACTTAAGATTAACTTTACTGTCCCTTTATTTGTTAGTTTACCAAGTTTCCTGAATCCGGGAACCATGTCAATAAATGTTGCAATGCCTTCATTCTGGGGTTGTGGTAGGTGTGCTTTGAAATGGTGGCCCAGGGTTAGTAGGTGGTGGGCCAGGTACATGCAATTGTTGTGCTGGATGGCAGCCAGGTGAGGGAATTTCAGCAGGTTCTCCCTGATTGGAGTAAGAGGAATAATAAAACCGTCATTTACACATTGCCTGGAAGGCAATGCTGTTTGACCTGCTGTTTTCTGGTGAAAACATCCATACTTGTGGTATGTTGGGACAACATCATAGAACAACTGGAAGATGTTTCTCACAGTGAAGAAGAGTTGCAATGCACTGTGAAGAAGAACACACAAAGAAAATCCTAGTTAGATGCTGAATAGTGTAAAATACCAGACAAGCATCACCACATGATCTCCAGACAACATACCAATATGTGGAACTTCCAACGGCTTCAGACAGGGTGCTGAGAGCAAGATCCATCAGCTGCTGCACCGACTCACTGATGCGACACGCTGGCAAACACAAACTCCATGCCGACAGCTGCTTTGTGTTCTCCATCATGACTTCCTCCTTTGTATTTTCGTGCTTCACCTTCCCCTCTGAAGCTGGAGAGTCAAGCTTTGGAAGATGCAACTTGTAGTCTGGTGTGATCTAAAGGAGGAATGAATAGAAGGAACTCTTTAAACCAGACAAAAACATCTGCTACAATCAGATAGGTTAGATCAGTGGTCCCCAACATCCGGGCTACGGACAAATACTGGTCCACGGGTCAATTGATACGGAGCCGCACAGAAAGAAAATATAATTTGCATTATTTCTGAACAATGTCTTTGTTTGGGAAAATAGCCTGATTCTTTTCTTCACATCTATGAGTCTCTCTTGATGCAGATCAAGATGCTTGCCTCAGTCACATGGCTATATTCTTGAAGGGGCCGGTCCGGCCAGTAAAAAAAAAAATCTTTAGAAAGTTACTTTGTGCAGGATAAAACAGCCAGTGAGGAGACAGAAGAAGAACCTACGACTTTAAAGAGAAAGCTACACAATACCAGTTGTTATGCTTGTATTATTTATCCGGCAACTTAAAGGCTGGTCTGTCTGACGTTAAACCAATATGTAACGCCAAAAAGGTTGGGGATCACTGGATTAGATCACACAATTATTTAGCATAACAGCATAAAAACACAGAAAGACTTGAGTTAATGCTGCAATAACAAACACATACATTGTGTTTGAACAAGTGAGGACTCTACTGTACTTGAATTACGTACAGCACCGCTATGGAAGACTTGTTCATGATAAAGACACTAAGCCCCAGCACACACATACTTTCACTGTGTTGTGCATCTTTGAAGTCATAAGTTTGCGAGCAGCTACAATGACGTCCTTGCATTTTTTGGTGATAAAGTGACAGTTGACATCTCTGGCGTATTTGAGCAGATCCGTGGAATCACTCTGTAGAAACTCCATTTCCTTCAGTGACTTCTCAAACTCCTCCGTTTCCTTGATGACCTTAACCACAAATTAAATAACATTTTAAACCTCAGTGAAACACATCAGACCCATTATTTTGTTTTAAAGAGTTCTTCTGTACGTGAGAATCACTTACAGAAGAAAACAAGTTATGTCCTGTATATTTAATTTTACTTTCTACCATACAAACTACGTCATACAGTGTTGTATTTCTCCAGCTGGCTGCTGTTGGTGGGGATGGAGTACAGCAGACATTCGTGGATGATGCACTGGGAAAGGTCCTCCCAAATCAACTCCCCTAAGATGGTAGACATTTTTTTACCACTGATGGGTACATCTGAAAAACACAGTACACGTGACATGTACAGTAGTAAGGGTTATGTAATCTTCCAAGGACAAGGGCAAAAAAAATGTCAACAATTTTTTGGAGGTAAGCAAAGACAAATCTCATTGGTCTAAGAACAACAACTCAAGTTTGACATACTGCCTCATGATGTCATGACCTCCTGTGTAAGCAGAGTGATACTGAGCAGTCCTCACAACATCATACAGTACACCCTGTCTGTACTGTCCCCACCATACTGTACCTAGGAGGTGTGTTTGCAACGTTTTGAGCACCAGCAGCAGTTTGATGTAGACCTGAGACGGAGTGCATCGGTCTTCTTGACTTTCTTCCAAACAGTGTAAGGCCAGGATGATTCCCTCATCCTGCTGCTCTGTTACTGTCACGGACAGCGATGGATACATAACGAGTGGCCTCAGTATGAATTTCAACAGCACCTGACCTGGGTAACAATGACAGACCAATGTTGAGAAACGTATGATGGGAGAAACATTGTGCTTTAAACCTAAATTGTTTAAATTAGCTGATAAGTATAAATTCAATCATCATTCAACAAGGTACAAGTAACTTACAGGTCCTTCTCATAAAATGAGAATATTGTGATAAAGTTCATTATTTTCCATAATTTAATCATCTTTTCCTTTCGGCTTTTCCATTCAGGGGCGCCACAGCAAATCAATTGCCTCCATCTAACCCTGTCTTCTGCATCCTCTTCTCTCACACCAACTACCTTCATGTCCTCTTTCACTTCATCCATAAACCTCCTCTTTGGTCTTCCCCTAGGCCTCCTGACTGGCAGTTCAAAACTCAGCATCCTTCTACCAATATATTCACTATCTCTCCTTTGGACATGTCCAAACCATCTCAGTGTGGCCTCTCTGACTTTATCTCCAAAACCTCTAAAATGTGCTGTCCCTCTGATGTACTCATTCCTGATCCTATCCAACCTGGTCACTCCCAAAAAGAACTTCAGCATCTTCATCTCTGCTACCTCCAGCTCTTTCTCCTGTCTTTTCCTCAGTGACACTGTCTCTAGACCAAACAACATCGCTGGTCTCACCACAGTTTTGTACACCTGTCCTTTCATTTTAGCTGAAACTCTTCTATCACACCTGACATTTTTCTCCACCCGTTCCATCCTGCCTGTACACGCTTCTTCACCTCTTTTCCAGACTCTCCATTGCTCTGGACTGTTGACCATGAGTACTTAAAATCCTCCACCTTCTTGATCTCTTCTCCCTGTAACCTCACTCTTCCACTTGGGTCCCTCTTATTTACACACATGTTCTCTGTCTTACTGCAGCTAACCTTCATTCCTCTCCTTTCCAGGACAAACCTCCACCTCTCTAGCTTCTCCTCCACCTGTTCCCTGCTCTCACTGCAGATTACAATGTCATCTGCAAACATCATAGTCCATGGAGATTCCTGTCTAACCTCCTCTGTCAGCCTGTCCATCACCATAGCGAACAAGAAGAGGCTCAGAGCTGATCCCTGATGCAGTCCCACCTCCACCTTGAACTCCTCTGTCACACCTACAGCACACCTCACCACTGTCTTATAGTCCTCATACATGTCCTGCACTGCTCTAACGTACTTCTCTGCCACTCCAGACTTCCTCGTACAATACCACAGTTCCTCTCTGGGCACCCTGTCATAAGCTTTCTCCAAAAACACAATGCAGCTCCCTCTGGCCTTCTCTGTACTTCTCTATCAACATCCTCAAAGCAAATACTGCATCTGCAGTACTCTTTTTGGCATGAAATCATACTGCTGCTCACAAATGCTCACTTCTGCCCTTAGTCTAGCTTCCAATACTCTTTCCCATAACTTCATTGTATGGCTCAACAGCTTTATTCCTCTGTAGTTGCCACAACTCTGCACATCTCTCTTGTTCTTAAAAATGGGCACCAGCACACTTCTCCTCCATTCCTCAGGCATCTTCTCACCATTTAAGATCCTGTTGAACAACCCAGTCAGAAACTCTACTGCCACCTCTCCTAGACACTTCCATACCTCCACAGGTATATCATCAGGACAGACTGCCTTTCCACTCTTCGTCCTCTTCAATGCCCTCCTCACTTCATCCTGACTAATCTTTGCTACTTTCAGGTGACAAGGTAACAGATATGGGTCAACTTCTAACCCTAACCCCTTCTAACCCGAACCCCTTTTATTTTATTTTTTTTATTATATCATTTTCCATAATGTAATGATAAAAATTAAACTTTCATATATTTTTGATTCATTGCACACCAACTGAAATATTTCAGATCTTTTTATTGTTTTAACACTGATGATTTTGGCATACAGCTCATGAAAACCCAAAATTCCTATCTCAAAAAATTAGCATGTCATTAAAAGGTACTCTCAATGAGCTATTAACCTAATCATTTGAATCAACGAATTAACTCTGAACACCTGCAAAAGATTCCTGAGGCTTTTAAAAACTCCCAGCCTAGTTCATTACTCAAAACCACAATCATGGATAAGACTGCCGACCTGACTGCTCTCCAGAAGGCCATCACTGACATCCTCAAGCCAGAGAAAGACGCAGAAAGAAATTTCTGAGTGAATAGTCTGTTCCCAGAGTGCTGTATCAAGGCATCTCAGTGGAAAGTCTGTGGGAAGGAAAAAGTGTGGCAGAAAACGCTGCACAACTAGAAGAGGTGACCGGACCCTGAGAAAGATTGTGGAGAAGGGCCGATTCCAGACCTTGAGGGACCTGCGGAAGCAGTGGACCGAGTCTGGAGTAGAAACATCCACAGCCACTGTGCACAGGCGTGTGCAGGAAATGGGCAACAAGTGCCACATTCCCCAGGTCAAGCCACTTTTGAACCAGAAACAGCGGCAGAAGCGCCCGACCTGGGCTACAGAAAAGCAGCACTGGACTGTTGCTCAGTGGTCCAAAGTACTTTTTTCGGATGAAAGCAAATTTTGCATGTCATTCGGAAATCAAGGTGCCAGAGTCTGGAGGAAGACTGGGGAGAAGGAAATGCCAAAATGCCTTAAGTCCAGTGTCAAGTACCCACAGTCAGTGATAGTCTGGGGTGCCATGTCAGCTGCTGTTGTTGTTCCAGTGTGTTTTATCAAGGGCAGGGTCAATGCAGCTAGCTATCAAGAGATTTTGGAGCACTTCATGCTTCCATCTGCTGAAAAGCTTTATGGAGATGAAGATTTCATTTTTCAGCATGACCTGGCACCTGCTCACAGTGCCAAAACCACCGGTAAATGGTTTACTGACAATGGTTTACTGTGCTAACCCTAACCTGAACCCAATTGAAAATCTGTGGGATATTGTGAAGAGGAAGTTGAGAGACACCAGACCCAACACTGTGGATGAGCTTAAGGCCGCTATCGAAGCATCCTGGGCCTCTAACACCTCAGCAGTGCCACACGCCGATTGCCTCCATGGCACGCCGTATTGAAGTCATTTCTGCAAAAGGATTCCCAACCAAGTATCGAGTGCGTAACTGCGCATAATTATTTGAAGGTTGACTTTTTTTGAATTAAAAACAATTTTTTGAACTACTTCAGCTGTGTGTAATGAATCTAAAATACATGAAAGTCTAATGTTTATCAGTACATTAAAATAATGAACTTTATCACAATATGCTAATTTTTTGAGAAGGACCTGTAGGTGCAAAAAAGCTACAAATGTGCTTGTGAACAACTTTCAACTGCAGCTCAGTATGTTGCTGACCATGTTCTACCAAACATGAACTGGAATTAAGTGTAATGTATGAAAACAACAGTATTCCTGGCTCTTACTGAAAAGTTTGATCTTGTACTGAAGGTCTCCCTGGATGGCGAGAGCTTGTAGGACACAGCACATCAGAGCAGAAGGTTTCTGTTCGCCGTCCTTACTGCCAGAATGAGCCAGGTTCAGCTCCACTTTCAGAAAAGATTGCACACCTGCAGGCTCTAGAGTTACACATCCATCAGTCACTGATTACAAGGCAGTTTGTGAATGAAACAACAAAACAAATTCCTGTTTATTAAAGTTACTGTAATGAATGCGGTCACTTGACAAACGGTGATAAAAAATCAGCTCTGGATCTTCATTTAATTTGGGAATGAATAAAGTTAACATCTTATCTCACCAGCTTTGACAAAGGTCTGTAGCGTTATTATCACATGACAATATATGGTAGGAATGTAAAAGTGAGTAAGGTTTGGGTACCTTTACATAAGACTTAGATAGATGTGGTATAATGAAAGTAAATGAATGATTATTTCAAACAAATCATCAGAATCCACGTCCTTCCAGAAATCAGATAGCCACAATAAGCCACCAACTGCTAGTCTATCATTACTGCGAAGACCAAAGATCTCAGATCTGATCCTTGATGTACTCCCACCTCCACTATGAAAACCTCCTTTACTTCCACAGCATACCTTACTGCTATCAGACTTTCTTTATGCATGTCCTGTGCCAGTCTGACACATTTCTCAGCCCCTCCTAACTTCCTCTAGAAAACCACACTTCCGCTTCCAGGAGCTTTTCATATGCTTCCTCCAAATCTCCGCCTGGCCTTCTATGTACTTCTACATCAGCGTTCTCAAAGCAAAAATCACATCATTACTGGCATCAAAACAGACTGATGCTCACTGATGTTCACCTGTTCTCCACAATGCTTTCCCAAAACAATCTGCCCGACTGATGACTTTACTTTAGTAGTTTTCTGGCGAAGACTTACCCTTTGTAGATGGTAATCTCCAGATAACAAGGCCTTTCCATCGATCTCCAAGGTGGTAAATTAAATTTTCTCTCTGGACTGTTAACTCAGAGTTGAGAGCACTGAGCAGTGGTAGCTGGGAGGTCTTCCATTCTTTTAGTGAATTCACACTGGCCCTTGCCTGGAATATCAATGATCAATATATTAACATGCATTTAAGACACTATGTTATTGCAATTAGCTGTATGTACACAGGATTGTGTCCTTATTTTAATTTCACAAAACTGTATAAATCATATCAACACATTTAAGCTACATTTCTCAGGTGTAAAGTTTTCACTTTTCACAGGATTGTTTGGATTTTTTTCTGGTGCCGTTTAACAGGTCACTGAAAACACATACTAATTCCAATACCAATATCCTGCTTTTGCTTTTCCAGCTTCATCTGTGCACTCCAAAACAAATTACCTCCCAAAATAACCTGGCAGGGAAAACATGACAACCACACACTATGGCTGCATCAAGATTTCAGGTGCCTGATATAATATCAGCTTTAATCTGTTGTTGCATGTCAGCCTCCACCCTGTCCCCGTTTTTTTCTTTCTGCCAGAGAAATATATAGTATATACTAAAAATAACCTTCCTTTACCGATTGTACCTATTTACCGACACAAACTGAGCCAGAGTATTCCTCAAAAGAGTCTGAAGTAGATGTATGGCTTTTAATCATTGTAGATTTGAGGCTTACTTAAGAATATAATGTTTATATGAACCTATGTGTCTGCAATACACTGACAGCAATTCGTAAGGTGAAATCCCATTTTCATTTTATGTTCTGGTTTGTTGTAGATGTAGTAGGAGTACTAGTCGTAGTCTCAAGAGATTTTCGATTGTCACACACAGGAATTTGAATAAGGTTGATTAGCATATCACACTTTATGAATTTGAGTAATTTTCACAGCCCAAGTTTAGAGAAATTCTTAGGTTGTGTAGGCATGATGTAACAAGCTCTGACCAGTTCCAGGTGTTTGGCAGCATCCACATATTTATTATCCGGTAAGGCCATGGCGAATTCTGTCATTGCGTTATGAAACTGAATGAAACAGAAGAGATAACAGCTGAAGAGATATCCCAACAGGTAAATTTTAAATACTAAAATTACCATTGTATCTCCCTGCAAATACATTTCTGAGACCAAGACTACTGTTTAATGTATGGCAAACACAAAAAAAGATATTTTTAACTTGATGTTTTCAGGTAATACAATAACTTCATGGTCTCATACAGAATCAGCAATAAAATATTAATAGCTATAATCTTCTGCAAGAAAAGTGCCATTATCCAATAAAAAATATAAAAAAACCTCCCTTTAATATTGATTATAACAGCATTACATAATGTTTCACAAATAAAAATTACATATATGTTGTACCTCTTGTAAATGTCCCAACATTTTTATGATGATAGCATTTTTTTCCAGCTGCTGCTTCAGCTTTGTATAGTCAGCCACAGCCACGTGGATATTCTGTTGAACCTGAGTTACATACACAAACCAGTACTGCTATAAATCTGTTAATCTTTCATTCTCCATAAGATTTCAAATGTTGCTTTGATTTATAAATTCAAACCTCAGTCTCAATACAGTTTTTAAGGATATCCATTTCTCTGGAAACTTCGCCAATCTGTGACATTAACTTCTCTGATCCTTGAAGACTAGGTAAGAATTCAGCATACCTTTTGTTTATCATATCACACACTTCTTCCTGTTAAAAAATTGTGAAAATAGTTATTAGAAAAAAACCCCAATGAGGTAAATACTATTTACAAATAATTATGTGCTGTTATACACATAATCACAAAGGTCTGGATACTCAATTGAAGAAAATCAACTCTTTACACCATTTTAATGAATTGATGCATGTTTTTATATTGATTGCATGCATTGTTAACGATAGAACTGAGTAAAAGGCATGCTACTGGCAATCAAACAAACAAAAATACACAAGACATTCCATGAGAGGTTGCCCATGTTATTACTGGCATCTATTTTAGAAAAATGGTTCAGCACTTGGTTGTTTATATTATAGTAGTTTATCCTACATCGGGGTTTATTTACTTATTGTGTAATACCACATACATTTAATAAGTATTATTTCAATTCTCTCTGTCAAGTGATTTTTGATGCCTCAGTGCTTAAATCACTATAACCATATCCGGTTAAATGAACGAACAGGAGGTCGAAAAGCTTTCATTGTAAGGTAAGGATTTCTTTGATTACGTTGCTGGATATAAAAGCTATTTTTTAACGTTTTTTTTCTTTAAATAAAAAGAGAAATTAAACAGAATCGTGGTGGCAGCTGTCATCATACCGAACCACATACGGCTAATGTCAGCCACTAGTTTTGATAACAAAAATGAACTTTAATACACTGAATCAAACAACTTTTGCTGGATACGCCACACTGTAGCCACGAATTATTTTATGGAGAACTGTATAAACCTCTGATCAAATAATGAGTGATCTATGTTAGCACTAACAGCTAAACATAATTCAAACTTTTTAGCGGGGCGATAGTTAGCTAGTAGCTTACCTTCGTATCTTCTACCTTGCGCGACATTTTACTTATTTTACTAGACAGATCTTCTTTCTCCAGTTTGCCAGAGCTGGCGAGCACTTCGGTCACAAATGACGCCATGCCTTAAGCTAATTCTGATTATTTTAATAACTGTAAAAACTCAGAAAAACAACACGCGAAGGACCCGCCAGGTGATCTGATTGGTTCATAATGCCATGTCAGCAAGTGGATCCGCTTCCACGGTCTTCTTCTTCTTCTCCGCCTCTTCTCTTCTTCTGTTTGGTTTAATGGCAGTTTACCCCTTCGTGTCTCGAGCATTACCGCCACCTACTGAATCTACATTGGAACTGGAGATTAGGCAGTTACAGACTAGAACCCCTTAGTGACGGATCCTCCTAAATTCTGTCCATTAACCTAGTTTCCCGCATAAAGTCCATCAGTCGCCCCAGCCTTGCATTGTTATCAACTTTTTGCAGGTTTCCTAAATTAAACGGTTCCTTATCCTTCTCCATCATTGCGTTCAAGGTCTTCCTCTCCTCTTTGTATCTCTCACATTCTATCAACACATGTTCCACTGATTCTGTTACCCCACACTGTTCACATTTCCCATTTGTGTGTTTACCAATTTTATACAATGTTTCATTCAACCTTGTATGCCCGATCCTTAACCGAGTTAATGTTGTTTCCTCCTTCCAGTTCCTTCCAATCCTTCTTCCCTCTCCCACCTGTCTCTGTATTGAAAATAAATGCCTGCCCGTTTCTGCCAACTCCCAGTATTCTTGCCACTGTTTCTGACTGTATTTTTTAATGAGTGCCTTCCCATCTGCTTTGCTTAAACTGATTTGCAAGTCTATGTCTTGTTGCCTCAATGATTGCTTTGCTAGCATGTCTGCCTCCTCATTTCCCTCTATTCCCACATGGGCTGGAACCCACACAATACTCACCCCCAGCCCTCTCTCCCAGATTTCATATAGATTACTGTGTGCCTCAAATATTAGATCTTGTCTACATGAATTCATTGCTTGTATGCTTGAAAGAGCTGCCCAGCTTTCTGATGCTATGACTGACTTTTCCTTCCCATGTGTTTTTATCCACTGTAATGCTTTTATTATCGCTACTATTTCTACTGCATACACTGATATATGATCTGAACACCTCTGCTTTATTCTAATTTTTCCTGTATGGATATATACTGCAGCCCCAGGTCGGCCAGTATCTGGGTCTTTTGATCCATCTGTGAATATCATTTGATTATTGTCATATTTCTCTTCCAAGTATTTCATGGCAATGAACCCAGCTGTGCTTTGTCCCTTCATTTCCTTAAGAAGTTTCTTAATTTCCAAATTTACTTCTGACATCACAAAAAACCACAGGGGAATCCTTGATACAGGAACCGTTTTACCTACATGAATCCGGCTTAACCCTGCCCTTTCTGCCGCTCCATTCCCAATTCTACCAAAACTGGCTGCACTGCTGTTTTCATATTCCCAACAGTCCCTCAGGATATTCTTTATGGGGTGATGCTCCCCGTGCCCCTTTATATTAATCCATGCTAACATGATTTACTTCTTCTAATTCTCAGTGGCTGTTCTCCTGCTTCAACCTGTATAGCTGTCACCGGGGAAGTTTTAAATGCACCACAACATATTCTCAACCCTTGAGCTTGCTGCACCTCTAATTTCTTCAAATGAGTATCTGCAGCCGACATACAGTATATGCTATACACCCATAGTCTAATGTGGCTCTCATCATGGCTTTGTATATCCCTAACAGTGACAATCTTGATGCTCCCCAGTCCCTTCCAGCTACACACTTTACTAAATTATTCACTTTTTTGGATTTATTAACAAGCCTGTCTATATGCTGCCTCCACGTTATTTTTTCATCTATCCACAACCTCAAAAATCGTACTGTTTCAACCTGTTCTATTTTTTGCCCATATAGATATAATTCCACTTCCATACGTCTTCTTGCAAAGCATATTGTCTGTGTGTTGCTCTCTGAGAATTTAAATCCCCAGCATTCTGCCCACCGTTCTACTCTCCCAATAGCCCTCTGCAGTTTCTGCTGTAAATATTGTATATTTCGCCCCCTAACCCACAGAGCCCCATCGTCCGCAAATAACAACTTCCCTACGTTTGGTTGTATTTGCTCAAAGATATCATTTATCATAATATTAAACAATGTTGGACTGCACACACCTCCTTGGGGAGTTCCATTCTCTACACTGTACTGTCTGGAGTAATTTGTACCCACCCGCACCTCAATCTTCCTTTCAAACAAAAAGCTCAACACCCAGTTGTACATATTTCCTGTGATTCCCAGTTTGCTCATTTTCATGAGAAGACCTTCCTTCCACATCATATCATATGCCTTTTCAATGTCAAAGAAGACTGCTAGAACTATTTCTTTATTAGCTTGGGCTTTTCTAATCTCCGACTCTAACACTAATACACTATCCATAGTCCCTCTTCCTTTGCGAAAACCACTTTGGTACTTTGACATGAGGTTTTTGTTCTCCAAATAGTAATTTAGCCGCTCCATAACCATTCGCTCCATTATTTTCCCCAACTGAGATGTCAGTGCAATGGGTCTATAACTTGCTGGGTCTGACTGGTCTTTCCCTGGTTTTGGTATAGGGACTATGATTGATTCCTTCCATTTGGCTGGGATTTTGCCTGACTCCCATACTTTATTGTACAACTTTAGCACAGTATTGAGAGCTCTCTCACTCATCTGTGCCAGCATACCATAACAGATTCCATCCTTCCCTGGTGTCGTCTGCTTTGCTTTAGCGACTGCTCTCTTTATTTCAAACATCCTAAACGGCACATTTATTCCCTCCCTAGATATTGTTTTTTTACTCTTAACACCCTGGTTTTGTTCTATCATCTTTTCTCCATTAGTTTTAGCATTCGGAGTTAAGTTTTCAGAGCTATGTACCCTGACAAACGTCTTTGCTAGAACCTCCGCTCTATCTTTCCCCACTATTATTTGGTTATCGACCCGTAGCCCTGGGATTTCGTAGTTTCTGTTTATTCCACTCATTTTCCTTATCACTCCCCATATTTCTGTTAATTTTGTTTCTCGCCCTATCGTATTACAATACTGTCTCCATTAAGTCCTCTTTGCTTGGCGTATAACTCTGCACACTACTGCCTATGCTCTCTTGTACTTAGTCAACAAGCCCTTTGCCGCCCGAGTAATGTGCTTTTTGTTTCATCTTTCTATCTGCAAACTTTGTGAAGATATTTGGTGGACTAACGGACGGATGGACAGACGGATGGATGGATGAACAGACTAATAGACGAACACACAAACACTGACAATTACAATACATCACCGCTTTAAAGCGGGATGTAATGAGAGAAAGATTCTCTCTAAACCAGGAACAGATTTTCGAATCTCTGACAGTCTAGGAAGTAGCAAAAAACAGTTTCCCTGCGAGAATAGAACGGACAGTTTTCCGACACATTTGGATTTAAATTTGAAATAAAGCTGTTGACGGCCGAGCACCATGTAAAATTCTTCATTAGAGATCTCCAACCTTCTTCGTTAACATTGTCTTGTAGAACTCCCATGAAGGGCTCACACCCGATGTCAGACCAAGGTGAACCCTCCTTAGCGTGTCAACCTGATCATTAAGTTTATCTTTGTTTAAAATCTTTACCATCAGTTTACACATATTTTTACCATTGCTGTCACTGAGACTGATTGTGTCTTTGTTGAAACAAAGAGACAAACTCTACAGGGTAGGGATCCCTATCATCTGGATTTAAAAGGCCTGTACAGTAAAAACTGATCACAGTGAGTTGCTGTGGAGTGAGTCGGCTCCTCCAGTTCCTCAACAGGCTTTCGATGAGCCTCACTGAGGTCACACCCACAGCGGAGGACAGAGCAGCAGCGTCATCCAGGGTGGGTCCAAAAATCCCCACCACAATTCCAACAGTGGATTTTAGCTGCAATGAATTTGGACTCCACTGATGCTCTTGCTATAGTTCTTATATTAAAAAGTCCTCCTCTAATAACTGGCTCCTTTAAAATCCAATAGAGTGATTCAAAAATCCTGTGGTCTCCTCTTGGATAAAAGTCCACAGATTCCAAAAACACTGATAAAAACATGGAAGATCTTTCAGTCCGTCGTTTCTCGGGTCCATTAAAAACAACGAGCAATCAAGCCCAAGGTAACTAGGTAGTAGCTTTCCTTCGTATCTTCCACCTTGTTGAGCCGCATTTTGTAATAACGGTGCATTTTGTAATAAACGTCCAAAATGTAATAACTTTTTCTTCTGCTTGTTTAGAGAGCTGCTGTGACCTGCAAATTTCTCCACTAAGATTAATTTTAAACAAATATGAAATTGCTTCAAAAGGCTAAACCAACAACAAAATTTCTATTTCCAAAATATATCCATAATTTCAAATTGTCCATGTCTAATATGTCTAATTACCAGCCAAGCCATAAACCACTTGGAATGTTTCCCTTGAGTTTTAATGCCACACCACTAAAGTGCCCTGCTGCTTTGTACAACCTTTGTACATACACTAACTGTGTGTTTTCCAACGACGTCCAATCCAAGGCTTTGGCTTAATGTTTACCTTAGATAGATTGATGGATGGAATCGATCTGCAATGTCTTTAAAATGTTGAGACACTCTGTTAAACGTCCCAAGCATTGACATGTCATTGTCAAGGGTTATTTTGATAACAGACTGAAACATTTCAGTTGGTAGGACAGGCTGGTAGTTGGTAGTCAGAACAGGGTCCTCAGGCTGAACAGGGGGTGTAATCAGAACAGGGTCCTCAGGCTCATCAGGCTGGATAGGTGGGTCAGACTCATCTGGTAAGGTAGGCTGCAGCGGTGAAAGTGTGTTGTTGTCATATAACTGTCCTACTTGAGCATCCAAAACATGTTCTATAAATGGTGTGACTGGTCCCTCCAAACTCAGATAATGTTCTCCATGCCCCTCTGCCATATGACCAAGTAGTAGTACTGGATGGTTGTGACAATACATGTTTGACTCTGATACAATAGTTGAGGCATTGATTCCCAGAGAGGAAACTACAAGAAACTGGACCTTGAAGATTTCAGATGCTCTTTGCAATGTAATGTGGTGACCATAGGTTCCAGTTTGGGCCATTCTTTCCAAGTATCCATCCCAGTCATTGCCTTCGACAAAGTTGAACAAGAGTGTTCCCTTTCCATTGTATGGATAATTCCTGAGGTCTTGGACAATTTCATCTCTTAAGCTTTCTGGTGATCTAAATATTCCAAGGGTGGATAGCTGGTCAGCCATGGCTGCAAACTGACAATTTCCATCTGGGTCAGGGTCATAGCGAATGCTTAACTCCATGGACATAAATTCCTCTAGTCTGTCTGTGTGTGTGTACTGAAACCAAAGTGGGTTTAGGCCTCTCTTTGATGGTGCTGTCTTGGGTTTTTTAGTGTGTGTCTTTTTTCACAACCGGGTAGCACTAGTTGTATCCGACACGAAGAACCATTTTTGTGTTTGTCGGAGGGTCTTTGGGTCCCTAAAACCCACTTTGTATTTTGAGAGCTTTCGATTTTTTTTTCACAATTTTACCACGCCTTACGTGATACTTTTTGGAGACTCGATGGGCACCATCCCTCATTCTGACCAAAACAGCGTCCTTAACATTGTAGCGTTGTGATAGGTTTTGTTTGACTAGTTTTGTTTGATTAGTTTAGCACAGTGCTCAGAGGCGTTCCCTGCCATTCTTCTCACCCTTTTTCGTTTATCAAATCTTTCTCGATGTCTCAAGGATGGTAAAGTTGAATGTAGATTCCTCATAGACTCCTTCCGAACAGAAGATGGAGAACCGCATAAGGGATGCCTTATGCTGTTGCTTTTTCTTCCATAGTATACTTCAAATGGAGACCTTCACCCTAAAACTTCTTTAACGTCCTTATTTAGCACTCTTAAATATACAGGTAGGTGCTTGACCCGGTTAACTCCGTTCCCTTGAAATTTCACCAGATCATACATGATCTTCTTTCTTAGCCACCTATGTGTCCTCTCAACCTTTCCCTGACTTTGTGGAAGATATGCTGAGCTTTCAATTATTTTCACTTGCAGACATCTCATTAGAATTTTCACCCCCCCTTTAAACTCAGTCCCTTTGTCGTGTTGTAACACTTTGGGTGGTCCATGTTCATGATAAATCTTGTTAAGGTGTTTGGCAATTTCAACACTACTTTTTCTTTTCAATGGTTTCAGCCACATGTAACGACTGAACACATCCATCACTGTGAGAATGTAACGGTATAAAGCCTCAGCATAACTAATTTTCATTTTTCCCATGTCCAATAGATCAATTTGGTGTCGATCTTGCACTTCTTTGGCTTGAATGGTCATCAAAGGGGGCTTATTCAGAAACTTTGCATTTTGAAGTTGGTACCACTCAGTTTTGTTTACGATTTCCTACACCTTTCTTTCACTTATGCCACTATGATGCATTTTCAGTCCTTTGCTCAACTTTCTTGCTCGGAACACTTAGTATCATCTAGACCCTTTTTAACAACACAATCAACATTAGACTGTAGCATGACTGGCTTGCCGGCACACAGCAGTGTCTGCCCATCCTCACTGAGAGAATAGACCCCTTGATTTCTCCAGAGACGCCCCAAGGCTTTTTGTTGAATTCTTGTGCGTTCAGAAACTGGAACATCAAACTCTCCTCTCAACTTACTAGCTATGACATTGTACGTTTCCTTGGTCATTGCTTGCTTTTGTCCGTGGCCTTCAATGAGCCCCAGCAGGGTGCAGGTCAGGGTTATAATTAGCAGACCTACAAGGGTGACAAAAGAGGGAAAATGTTTAACTCCCAAAACTAAACTGCATTTTGTGCCTTTTTTTTTGCACTTTTATTTTATTTGTGGAATTCCAATTCACGTACTAAAATATTTTATCTTTAATCGATATTTAAGAAGGTATTTTAATTATTACAAGTTTGATAACCCACCACCATCTGCGGCATCACAGTACCGTAATTCAAATTGCACTATGAATGTTGATCTTATGTTATAGCCCTAGATTTGTCTCAATAAAGGATGCTTTTGTAGGAATACTGAAAAACAAGGTTTTAACAAATTTATGGTTTTCACACCTGTTATAACATTTTTAGCCTTTTAATAGCTATTTCGATGCTTACTATTCATGACTGTGTTAATTCATTGCATGGAATGTTAGGTATTCAGCTTCACTCATTCAGCCAATGGTTTTCAGTGACTTCACACAGGGAAGGTATTGCTCTCTTATCCAACATTCTCCATATGGCTAAACTAAGAAGTGAATAGCTAAGTTAAACTAGGTGCTTCACCCTATAGACTTACAGTGAAGGGTGAAGCACAACTATCAAAGCTGTTGTTCACAATGAAGATCTACCTACCGAATAACACATGAGAGGGGTGAACCGAGGCAAGCTTTGAAACAGCTTGGAACTGTAAAGTTTGACATTCATCTTAAACCATTTTAGACCAAAATGACAGATCCTCAGATCCTTGGACATAATGACCCAGTTTATCCATGCTCTCGATTTCCTTCCTAGCTTCCCAGAAGGTATTCTTAAGAACGATAGGCCCTTGTCTTTGTTTTTCTTGATGTTCTGTTGACACAACTGTTCACCTTGCAGGTAACCATGATATTTATAGAGTTAATCGCATCGGGAATCGCATTGTCTTCTATGGCTGCCAAGTGAAGTTGATCACCAATGACGTATGACGCCCACGTGCCCACTGAATGCAGAGGCTGCTGCAGCGCAGATTTTAAGCTTTTCTGACCAAAAGGATGATGCTACACATATAAAATTTATTTTTTCTTCTTTTTTCATAATGATGAATAACATATTTTCTTCTTACAGTCTTTCATGCTTTCAGTGAGTGTGGGAGACTTGCAGTGCTCTTCACTCTTCTAACGAATGTTTTTAATTTGTTCAGTGAAAATTTCAGTATCAGGAAATTCATCTACGGTGCTGGATACAATAGATCGAATCAGAGAAAGTGGCAGATTTTAAATTTTATTTCTGGAGAAGCAAACTTGCAATTTATGTGACCAGGAAGAGGAGAATTGAAAACAATACTGCTCAAGAAGCAGCTACTGTTTTTTGCTGTAACATCAGATGTCGCTTAAAACTACAATATGGTTTCTATAAATTGACAAAAGACCTGAATAACTTTAGGAACATCTGGTGTTACAAAAATGTCCTATGCACTTTAGTTGATGACCACCTTCACTTTTTAAACTTCCTGTTATAATGTACTAATTTTTATATTGTATTTCCCTTTGTTTATTGGTGTTTAGTGTTTTTGTCTGTTTAGTGTTTTTGAAGTTTCATCTAATGAAAAATTGTAAAAGGTTCTAAATGTTGTAAATGTGATTGAAGTTTTTTTGCAAAAAATCTTCTTCTGAAGCACTTTAGTGCATCATCTAATGTAAAATTGCAAAATGTTTGAATGTGATTAAAGTGCTTTTGCAAAAAAAATAAAAATCTTCTCCAGGAGGGGGAGAAGCCTCCTCCTGGACTATAGTACAGGGACTGTGCCTGACAATAAAAATCCTTTCCCTGAGGTTCACATCAGTCCCCTGTTTGGACAACTGGAGGGTCCTCTCCTCGGATATGAACGACAAATCAGCCTGCACACGGCCAACAAAAAAATACTGTACAAATACTGTGTAAAAGTAAACAAGTAAGGCCTTGTGTGACAGAGCGCCCACTGCCTGGACCAACAGGATGACGGGAAATGGACCTGACCCACAGTGGAGACTTTTATACAAACCTCCCCTCAAGAAAAAACAGCCGACCTCCAGTGGAGAATTTTACACGATGCCATCGATTCCAATGCTTTTATCTCTGCTTTTAACCCTGTCATGATCACTCCGTTCCTGCAGTCTGCTCCACAGTCCATAGTGCAGCTGACCTCTGCACTGAGGTTTTGGAGTGGGGTCATTCATCCAAACTGGCGAGCCATCCAGGGGCTCTCAGGACCCTGGGACCTTCTTCACCAGCGCTTCTGGTGGCCGTCTCTGGAGAAGGACGTCAGGGACTTTGTTAAGGCCTGCCAGGTCTGCACCCAACACAAGGCGTCCCACCAGGCTCCCGCTGGTCTCCCGCAGCCTCTGCCCGTACCTCAGCGCCCCTGGTCTCACATCTCACTTGATTTTGTCACCGGCCTGCCAGCCTACGAAGGTAACACTGTCATCTGCACCATTGTAGACAGGTTCAGCAAAATGGCTCATTTTGTTCCTTTGCCGAAGCTTCCCTCTGCCAAGGAGACCGCTCAAGTGATAACGCAGCACATCTTTCGTATTCATGGACTGCCCCTGGATGTGGTGTCGGACCGTGGTCCCCAGTTTGCCTCTGCATTCTGGAGGGAGTTCTGTCGCTCAATTGGTGCCACCGTGAGCCTGTCCTCGGGTTTTCACCCACAAACCAACGGTCAGACGGTCATGAACGGTCATGAACCGTCATGAACGGTCATGAACGGTCATGAACGGTCATGGTCAGACGGTCATGAACCAGGACCTGGAGGTCGCTCTGCGCTGCATGGTCTCTCGGGAGCCCGCCTCTTGGGCTTCCCATTTGTTGTGGGTTGAGTATGCCCTCAATTCACTGACCAGCTCCGCCACCGGTCTCTCACCCTTTCACTGTGTTTATGGTTACCAACCGCCTCCGTTTCCTGCCCTGGACGCCGAGGTCTCCTGCCCCTCTGCCTCTGCTCACGTCCGCTGCTGCCGTCAGGTGTGGTCCAGGGCCCGTGACACCCTACTCCGCACCGGAGAGTGCTATGCCACCGCTGCTAACCGCTGCTGGACTCCTGCACCCAAATATCAGGTGGGCTAGAAGGTGTGGCTCTCCACCCGAGACCTTCCCCTGCGTGTAGAGTCCAAAAAGCTGGCCCCCAGGTTTGTGGGCCCATTTCCAGTCTCTAACATAATCAGCCCGACATCAGTAAGATTACTCCTACCTCGCACTATGCGGGTTCACCCCACTTTCCATGTGTCAAAACTCAAACCTGTGCATGAGAGCCCTCTGTCCCCAGCTCATCCCCCTCCGCCTCCTGCCATCCAAGTGGAAGGAGGACCAGTCTACGCGGTCCGTCGCATCATTCGTTCCCACCACCGGGGTCGCGGACTGCAGTACCTGGTGGACTGGGAGGGATACGGTCCGGAGGAGAGGTCTTGTGTCCCGGGTCGCCACATTGTGGACCCCCTGATGGTGAGCGATTTCCACCACCAACACCCGGAGCAACCAGCACCTCGGACCCGTCGGCGGCCTCGTCGAGAGGAGTCAAAGGGGGACAGGCCTGCATCCAAGGGGGAGGCACTTGACCCCGGGGGCATGGAGTCCTCGGGGTCCCAAGAATTCTAGCCCACCTTCCTGTTTTCCCCCGCCTCCCGCCACGAGTCGGTTTTTGGGACGTCAAGGGCAGTCCCTTGCGGGGGGGGACCTGTCATGATCACTCCGTTCCTGCAGTCTGCTCCAGTTTCCACTGTCCCACCTCCCAGCCTGACCACACCTCCCGCTGATCACCCACACCTACAGCCCATCTGCAATCAGTCCGGTATTTAAACCCACTTCTCACACTCAGTCTCTGCCAGATTGTATTTGACCCATGTCCTACTCTCCAGCGTTATACTCCGGATTGCCTGCCCGATCACGACCTGTTTTGTCCCTGGACTCTGCCTCTCGTCTGCCTCCCAGCCAACCTACCCGCCTTTCATCCAGGGATTCTGCCTCGTCTCTCTGTGCCGGTAAACCTGACCCTCGCCTGTCCAACAACTCTGCCTCATGTTCCAGCCCTGGTAAATTGACTAGCCTTCTGTCCCTTGACCTCGTCTCCTGCCTGCTCCCTTTCTCTGGAGGGATCCATTGTGTCTCCAGCGTGCTCCGCTGGCCCATGGGTTACCTGCCTGCCTGCTACCTGGGAGACCCAGGTTCAACTCCCACTCTGCCTGGCCTGAAAATAAACACTGTTGAACTTAACTCCTGTCTTGTCTTTTTGTGCTGCACTTGGGTCTTGTTCGCACCCCGTGACAAACTCCGCTGTGTCAAGCCAGTGTCCCTTCTGTCCCCTTCGTGAGACAGTCTTTCATGCTTTCAGTGAGTGTAAGAGACTTGCAGTGCTCTTCACTCTTCTAACAAATGTTTTTAATCTGTTCAGTGAAAATTTTAGTATCAGGAAATTAATCTACGGTGCTGGGTACAATAAAGCGAATCAAAGAAAGTGGCAGCTTTTAAATTTTATCTCTGGAGAGGCAAAACTCGCAATTTATGTGACCAGGAAGAGGAGAATAGAAAACAATACTGTTCAAGAAGCAGCTACTGTTTTTTGCTGTAACATCAGATGGTCGCTTACAACTACAATTTGGTTTTTATAAAATGACAAAAGCCCTGAATAAATTTAGGAACATCTGGTGTCACAAAAATGTCCTGTGCACTTTAGTTGATGATCATCTCACTTTTGCAAAATTCCTGAATTAATGCACTAATTTTTAAATTGTATTTAATTTATTGGTTTTTAGTATTTTTGAAGCACTTTAGTACTTACATCTTGTGAAAAATGGTAAAATGTTTGAATGTGATTTAAGTATTTTTGCAAAAAATCTTCTTCTGAAGCACTTAAGTGCTTTCATCTAATGTACAATTGTAAAATGTTTGAATGTGATTAAAGTGTTTTTGCAAAAATCAAAAATCTACTGCTTCTTCTGCTTCTGCTTCTTCTTCCCTGCAGGGGTCGCCACAGCGAATCAATTCCTCCATCTAACCCTGTCTTCTGCATCATCTTCTCTCACACCAACTACCTTCTTGTCCTCTTTCACTACATCCATGAAACTCCTCTTTGGTCTTCCTCTGGGCCTCCTGCCTGGCAGTTCAAAACTCAGCATCCCTCTACCAATATAATCACTATCTCTCCTCTGGACTTGTCCAAACTCCACACCATACGTCACTTAAAATTAACTTTACTGTCCCTTTAAGCGTCAGGTCCGTACTCCAGTTCAGTTGGTGGCAGTAAAACATTTCTGTGAAATGACGTCATGATACATTGCAAAAAAAAGAAACGAAGAAGAATTCGAATCAGAAGACGAAGAAGAAGTAGAAGAAGGGGAAGAAGAAGATAAGGACGAATACGAAGATTTTAAGGAATTCAAAGGATTCAAAGCGTTTATTGTCATACACATAGTGAAGATACAGGGTTTCCCTGTACAATGAAAAATTTACTTGGTCCGTTGCACGTAATATCACCAGGGTTTTACAAAATGTATAGTATATAAGGACAATCTCCATGGCAACAGCAACCAAACATTTCCTGTTTAGCGCTTGACTGTTCTGAACTTGTGAAAAACAAAAATCGTGCTGGCTTTGATTGTAGCTAACAAAGTGTTTTATTCAACTTCATTTCGATCAGAACAATAGTGCTTCGAATATTTATCGTTAGTAAGTAAAGAATAATGGCAGACTGTTGGAACTCAGACACCGGGGAGGCTGTGTTTCGGACCAGGGATGATGTCAAAAACATGAGAATAAAGTAAGTTGAGAAAATTGTAACGTCAACATAATTTACAAACACCCAATGAGATTTGGGATCAGGGCGCATTTCTGTTCCGAGTATGAGTCTACTTTTGCTTATTGTGTTTGTCAAATTCAGGGTCCGTATAGAGAGGGTGACGACCGCAGCTGCTCTCTCCCTGCACCTCCAACAGCAAGTTCTGTCCCAGCAGGACAGAGGAGCCATTGAACTGGAAACCCTCAAGCCACAGGGCCATACTGGTATGAGGGTTTTAACGCTGCACAGATAAGGATTGATAATGACGACCAGAGGAGGAAAATAACATCCTGAAATCACATATTTTTTATTTGTCTCTATTATATTACTATTAAACTCACCTCCTTAGGTTTTTCATTAGTGATTTTGCTCTTTTTCCTTAACTTTCATACTATTTAACTGGTCTCTTGAGCTTGTAATACATTACACAACCTACTCAAAACATACAATTTTTGCTATTGTGTGAAATACAATTTTTTGGACTGCTCAACATAGAATTGCTTTTTTATATTATTTTGTTTGTTCTGCTTTTCACAGAAAATAATGCATGGCAGAACAATACAAAAACCATTGTGAATAAATTATATTAATCATGCATAAATTTTAACGGTTTCATAGTTCCTTCTAAACATGCTTTAATAATTCAATAATTGTACATGTGTGTTTGTCTCTTAGGTGACAATGAGGAAGAGTTGGTGGTGGGCTGGCAGGAAAAACTCTTCAGTCAGGTTAGATCTTTGAGTTTTTAATATCCTCATCCAAAGGGGAAAAAAAAGATGGTAAACTTGATTCAGCACAACATGTTTTGAATTGTTATTTTTTATATTAACTTTGATATTTCTGTGCAAAAATCCTAATCCTACTGTGTCCATCTATGGTCTCAGTATGAGATGGAGCTGTTCCAGAATGAAGCAGCATGTCAGACCCCACTGGATCGACAATATCACACAGAAGTCAAATCCCTGAACAGGACCAAGGGCCGACGAAATAACAGGATTTTCACATACACTGACCATGACCGTTACACCAATTGTCCTCCATTCAATGAACTTGTAAGTGACTTGTGAGTTCCTCACATAACAATTGTGATTATGTCCATCATTATTAAAGCTCATTTTTTTCTGTTAAGAAGAAGAATGATACTTTATTGAAACTATTTTTTTAAAATGCTTTTTAACAAACATGCACATCAGTCACATTTAGGCCTGTAAGAGGATATATACTGTACATTCATTCGATTTACATATCCATGATTATTGTTGAAGTACCTTCAAATTTATATCTTGGTATGAAATCTGTTTAAATAATACATCACTGACATGTCCATATCCAAGCATACTGGATTAGTGGAGGCATCCTTGTATGTTTCGTAAAGCATTCAATGATTTGTGTATGACATTGGAACATCATCCCAGACTGACACACACATTAGAACAGTCTGAGATGAAAGTCCCAAATATTGAGAAATCTTTGTTGAATCAGAAATCGTACCATTATTTGTACCCTTTTTTAATTAGCTTGTTATATTTGATTTTGATTTTGAATCAGTATTCCGCTGAATTATTGAACACAACGAAATCCAGCCCCACTTCCCTGGCTGAAAGGATGGCAAGCATGAGACTCAGACGGCAGGACAGATGCACCATGTAAGTGAAACAGACTTGTCTGTAAGAATGAAATTATGTATTTAGTGATGGAATCACAGTATACAACTGTAACTAACTTTTACTCTGTATTAATTACAGAAATTACATTGTGTTAGAATTTTCAGATGCTCATTGATCCCCAAAAACAGACCTTGTCCTGTTTGCTGTTTTAGACAGCCAAGTAATGAGATCTTCTGGCATCTTTGCAGGGATTATAATATCTCAAAATCAAAGATCATCAACTGGGAGCCCACAGAGGAGTTTGTTAAGAATAGCCATGTGGTGAACAATGCCATGCTGACCATGCATATCATGGCAGACCTGGGTCCCCCGGGAAGGTAGGACCATTTTCACAAAGACCCTTTTTCTATTCAGTTCAGTTGTTGTCCCACATGGAAATTTAGACTAACAGCGTGGAAAAACTGACACAGCAGAACAACTCATCTACCAGTTTTCACCTGTGATTTGTATATTAATCAATAAATTGATTCAGCCAACATTGTTAATAAAACCTCAGTAAGTTATGAAGACAGAGGAGTTGAACTCAGTCAGTAAACATGATGTATCTGTATAGATGCCTTCTTTTCCTGCTCAGAGGAAGTGCTAGGTTAGTCAGCCTTTATTTCCATAAGAATGTGGTAGCACTGTGCAGTAATGTCCACCTGGCTGAGATCTCAAAACAGTGTTAAGACATCTTCCACATATGACAAGAGCAGTTCCACAGCATTAGGATTGCAATATGTCACATGAAATCTACAACTGCATTAATAACTGTCCAGAGACAGAACTTCAAAACTTGGTACTATATAAGTGTGTATTATATGTACTGTACAGAATTAAGGCTTCTATTCTGAGCCTTAGGAAGTTTACATTTTAGCATTGAAGTGGATGAAGTGAAAGAATTTTTTTATGTTAAACTTCACTGAAAAAGTAAAGGGTCTAACTGCTGTTTACCTGTGATTTTGTTTTAATGGATTTATTTTCTCAGACTGGGCCAGAAAGAGAATGAATATTTGCTGGCCACCATAAAAACAGATGGTCACAGAACAGTCATTGTAAAACCAGACTTCAACAAAGGCAAAGAGCCCTACAGGTAAGTTCACATAGTGCTTGTTTTAAAACTACTATACGACCTGTTAAAGCTGTAACACTAAATTCAAGGTCCACCTAGTCTCTCTTTGACCTGGACTGAAGAAACCACCACTGTGGAATAGATTGCAATGACACAGTTATAAGAATAAAGGGGTGTCTTGATGACAAATTTAAAGAAATAGCGTGCTGTGTGATATTGTGCAGAATAGTGACAGACGGGTACTCAGATGTTTGGCATCTCACAATGGAAAATGTATCCACTGCCATGAAACCAGAGGAAAAGGAGAGGGAGCAGAATATGTACAAAGATGTGAGTCCACTTTTGTTTCAGTTACTGCAAACCCAGAGCAGCATGACAGAGCATAGGTTTGAATGCTGATTTTGCTGACATCTCTTCTTGTCTAGCTGTATGTGCGACACAAGGAGTACCTCAGTGGTCTTGTTGGACAGGACTTTGAAATGGTAAGCTATGTAACAAATTGCCATTAATTTAATATGCAAACATAGATGCTCAGTTCTGCACTATACTTCCCCAGAGGCTGAGGTTACATAACTAAAGCAACCAATTTTCTGTTGTCTTTGACAGTGAAAAGCAACAGATTGTCATTTTTCAGAATCAGTATATTTGATGGCTATACTTGAAAAAAATCAAAATGACTGCTGAAATATTATTGTTCTTCAAAAAATATTAGCTAAGTATACTGCATATACAGTCTTCTTTTCCTGAAGGGAAAAGGCGAAAGGAAAAGAAGAAGACTGTATATTTTTTTTCTTTTCTGCTCATGAAATATTTCTCTTTTAGCCTCCTGCTGGTGTTCTGCGTTACCTGATGAATGGAGAAATAGGTGAGCATGAAGCCTGTCGTCATGACCACTGTATTCAGTTGTAAAATATCATTTCATTTAAATGTTCTTCTTCCTTTCTTTACCCAGTCTCAGGCAAAGGCTTTGAGTATGATAACTTATACATCCACTTCTTATTGGAATTACCTAAAAGTATGTCGCACAGAATCCACTGCAACTTTTACACCATGATATGTTATTGAACCATTTCAGCCCTTTATTATAAAATAAATCTAAAACTTGTATTAATATTTCTTTTAAGGTTGGTCCAGCTTGCCATTTCAGTCTGTCTCAGGAATTACCCAGACTTGTCGAACCAGAACATCAAGGACGGTGTGTATACTGGACAGTTATCAGGTGACCAGCTTTGAAATGTGCCTACTGAGATTCATTAAACCCTCGAACTTCTGTCTGCTAACAGGAGAATGTTGCTTTCTGGAGTCATCCCTTCAGCTTTGAGGCTTTCTGCATGTGTGAAAAAGAGAGCGAGGGTTAGTATCAACTATGAAATATTGTGTAAGAATTTACTTCATGTATTCGATAAATGTGTTTCATTTATTTAAACATACATTGCTCTACTCTTAAATGTGCAGAGTCAGTCCTGCAGTGGCCAGTGCTCTACTTCAGGGTTCTATCTCGGGACTGGTTGGAGTGCTATAGGACTGAAGGCTATGGCTATCTACTTTTTCCTGCAGTACCTGGTATGCCTTGCACATTACAAATGTTCTCAGATAAAATTAGTTCTGCAGCAGTTATTTTAAATGCTCATCAACTAAATGTTTGTGGTTCAAAGATTGGTTGCTTGTAATTGAAAATGACATTCAGTGACAAAGACACAAAGCAGCAGATGAACCAGAGGCTGAAAAACCAGCTTCATTTCAAATATTACAAAAAAAACCATCATCAGTTGGCATTATAATTTAAAAATGTATAATCATGTATCCTTAAATGTTTGGTCTTATCATGAACACTTTATATTTTGCATGCATGCATACTTTTGCTTGTTTGTGATAGGTAAACATACAGTAACCTGCCATACGTGGAGACCTGTTCAGACAGGGACAGTTTCTGAACTCAGACGCTTCTTCATAGGAGGCTCACCGGAGCTTGAAGACCACACCTATGTCAGAATACCAGGGACCTTCAAGGTAGGGTCAGACCTTCTGCTAATTTACCTGAATTTGATGTTTACATACACTGAATTTGCACTAGTACCTGTGGAGGGAAAAAAGGTAGAGAACACCATTAAGAGGCGGGTTCCATTTCAGTTGATCATAGCATAAACATTATTTACACTGTGAGGATACAGAATATATATAAGAAATGTTTTAGCTATTTTACCACATATCTTTCAGGGAGAGAGGTTGAGTCGATTTGGCTTTTGCACAGAGACAACAGGAAGTGTCACCTTTAATTTGCACTGTGTGCAGCAGTCCAGGTGAGTACAGAGTGAATGACACCATCACTAAATGGAAGAAAAAAAACAATATTTCTGACTTTGTACGCTTCAGATTTGATTTGTTGAAGATGAATTATTAATGCATTTAAAATCATTACAACATTAAGTCATTTTCAAAACGAGAATAATCATAAATTCATTTAACTTTCCATGCTATTTTTGAGATGATATTGTTTACCTGTGACTCTGCACAGAATGAGTAGTTATAGAAAATTGGTGGAATAGACTGATAATTCGTCCTGTAGTGGGAGATGGGGAGGTAGGTCTAGGCAGGGTGTCCTGACATTTAAATGGCTGTTGATGTAGAATATAATGAATTTAGAAACTGATCTGCCGTCAAAAGTAATCCTTAAACCAGACCTCTGAACATGGTAATTCAAAGAAGTCTCATGCTGAATTATTTTCAGAGTTCACGAAACATTTCTCATCATCATATGTCATTCCTTTAAATGTATTAATTTTCTGTGCAACTGCTGCAAAATGCATATTAATGTATGTGGTTTTGCATGTCTCAGGGTATTTGTTGATGCAGCCCGGTTGAAAAAAAGAAGGCAGAAAGTTTCTGAGCAGCTGGGAGGATTCAGTCAGCAGGGAGCTGTCAGCAACATCCTCGGTAATGACACTCAGTTAGTTATTGAAAGAAACCAGGCTTCACCTGTGTTCTGGCTTCCAAAGTCAAAATATTCAAACACATTCTTGTTTTTGACCTATTTTGTTTGAAATTAAAACTAGTGGGAACCCATTGAAATTCCACGATAAAACAATAATATCAGACTCCATACCAAACATATGAAAACAAATGTATTGGTATTATAACCCACTGTAGTCCAAAATCAACGTAGTGACGTAACGACTTTGTGTGGGTCGAATCATTGATTGCACTGGGCGGGCATTGCGAAGCCGTAGATGAATGTTAGCATTCATCTGGAGAAAGAAAGCTAACTAATCGTGAGGTTGGGAAAGGAGCTAACGTTAAAGGAAAGGGCATCTGTCAAAAGAGTAAGTGGAAAAGAAATTTTAGAGAAGCGATAGTTCTGTTAGCTGACTACATGAACAGAACTGCATGTAGTTACTTAAAGACTGTTTTTTTCAGATGCCCAAGGAGCATTTTGGGTGCTACATCGATTTTCCCATTCCAAACGGAAACCATAGCTGGACAGACTGTTAGTGCTAGCCAGCTAGTTTCACTTAGAATTCGTTGCCGTTTTCTGTGTCATTCCTGCTGTTTGTACTCTCTGCTCAAAAACATGAAAATTGTTGGAACATATATGACACTCTACAATTATGTTAACTGGGAAGCCCATGTATAGTTGGTGATGGGCAAATGAAGCCCCATGAAGCACTGAAGCTTTTCATCCCAATCTGTTCACTGCGGTTCAAAGCTTCATGAGGCTTCATTTGCTCTAGTTTGACATCTACTGGATGCTAAAATATCAGTTGGCGTGAGTGAAGTGTGTGGCATTTTGCAGAAAGCCTGTGAATAAAACTGTCAGAAAAGTAAGGAAGTATGCAAAACATGTATATTTTACGGATGGCAGTACACTCTGTGTTTGTGTTGGTGTGTGTGAATAAAAATAAAAACTTAAATAAATAAATGTATTAATAATTCCAGTAGGAAAATTACTTTTAACTCCAAATCTGTCCCTATCCCCCCCCCCCCCCCCCGTCAACTCAGGGACTGCGCACACGTCACTTCCCCTATGGGATTAGAGTGTATAGAGATGTTAACCATCCCTTGTGTTTCGTCTTATACTTCGTGCTGTACTGTCTGTGTTGTACTGCTTTTTGTCCTGCCTGTGTTGTCCTGCCTGTGTTGTCCTGCCTGTGTTGTACTGTCTGTGTTGTCCGGTGGTGTATTACCTGTGTCGTACTGTCTGTGTTGTACTGCCTGTTGTACTGTCTACCGTGGGTCAGAGAAGACTAAAATTTCATCTGTGCGGTTTGTCGTGCATATATGGTACATTTGACAATAAAGCTGACTTTGACAAACGCTTGCACACGTACAGTATACAATACACACACACACACTGGCAGTATGCAAAATGATCATTTGAGCATGATAAAAATGACTACAGTAAACATGTACAGTGAGGGGAGGGTAGTTGGGGTTTGGGTATGGACAATGATTGTGGTTTTGTAACGTTGAGGTGTAGCCAGTGATTATGCTTGGGTCATATCGTTTTTATTTGAAAACAACATTTTTGTCCATTGTATAAACTTTGACTCATAAAGAAGGAACCAGACGAACAAATATCCAACTGTCAAGCATGTTTATCAACGCCTCTTCGACGTGTAGCTGTTATACGTCGGTATAACAGCTACACGTCGGTTTTAACCGGTTTTAACTCCGTTCACTCTGTGTGTACATGTAGACACGGGTCACACACACTAATAGCGGTTTTCGTCACAGGGAGACGCCCTAGAAAAAGTTTCGGTTACAGTGTCCACACAACAACGCATACCCGGCGTTTTCCAAAAACAACACTTCGGCCAGCGTTTTCGTTACGGATATCTGTGTTGTCGTGTGGACGAAAGGCGTAACCACAACAAAAAACCTCGTGCCCGATGCCTTGCGCCATATTGTTCACGTGATTCCTTCTGGCTGGAAGTATGAAAAACATATATTTTAGGGATGGTTGGACGCCGTGATTGATTTGGTGCTTGATTGACAGGTAGTTGACCCCTGGAGTTAAAGTGTGACAGTGTGAGGCTTTCAAGTGAGCTTATTAAAATATATAGGTGGGGAGATGGCAAACGTTAATGTGAACATTTTATTCATCGTTCACATTCAGATATCCAATTGTTGATGTTTTTACTGTGGAGTTATACCAAGTTCAGTAGACATATTATTGTTTGATTTTAATGTCATCTGTTAGATGCCTTCCAGAGGGCCAGAAGAAGGATGCAAGAGGCTCGAGAATCATTTTCCAGAGATCTCATCGACACCACCTCCTAACTCAAGATCAACTCCTCTCCTTGGGTGAAAAAATTAAGGAAAGACTTTAATTCTATTAAGTTCATAAAAACGTTGAAAAGCTTTAAAATCACATTTTGCTGTTGAGAACAGAAGGAATACTACCGGAATGATGAGTTGCCATTTAAGTCACTGTTTCATATTTGATAAAATCATCTCGTTGTCTTTTAAATACAATGAAGCTTGAGAAAACTGATGTAACAGATTAGGATTGCGTTATTTTAATAATAATGATAGATTAGATTTATATAGCGCTTTTCTAGGCACTCAGTTGCGTTTTACAGTGGATCCATTATTCATTCACTCCTTATTCATACTTTGTTCATGGTAAACTACATGTGAAGTCACATACTGTATAACGTAGCAGGAAATCCACATCAATGATCTCTCCGACCACTACCGGAACAATCATACACATTCAGACAACAGCGAGTACCTCACTAGAGGCAAGGAGGGTAAAGTGTCTTGCCCACTGTATTTTAACTGTATTTTATCAGTTTTAACTTTTTTTTATCATTTATAGTCTGACAATGGTATTGTATTTGTTTGTCCATTGATAAATAATAAAATTATGCTATAATTTTGACAATTTCTTCAAACATTTATGTGCCAATCACCTCCAAAGAATACACTATCGTCTTGATGAAGTTCAAATAGTTTCTCTAAATTTTCTTGAAGAGTTGTGAACTACAAAAATGGTAAGCAAATTTACCTGAGTAAACAAATGCTGAGATGAGAGAAACGAACATCTTGATGAGAGTGTATTCTGACCAAAGCTTTTTCGTAGCTCTTTTATAGATCCGTCTTAAAGTCCTTCTCACACGTCACAGCACCATATTTAGTATAATTTCACATTTTGTAAACAGGACTTAATCGTGATTATGTGAAGCCCTATTGCAATGTATTTTTTAAAAATCCTTTTTTCAACTAACATGAGAAATGAAAGCATATACTGTGTACTGTATTTACAATGTATGATTTTGTGAAGAATTAAATAATTTGTTCAGTTCACAGCAAAGTTATAACTGACGCTGACTGAAACTGTAATACATTAGTTTTATTTATTATCATGATTATTAATATGATTATAAGTATGACCAGCGGGAACCCGTGGAAATTCCACGATATAACAATAATATCACACTTCATACCTAAACCAAAGGCACCCATCACAGAGTTGTCCCACTGGCAGGCAGCGCATCCCGGTCTGACCCAGAACTGGCGTCGGCGTCTTTGGCGAGGAACGTGAAAGAATGAATGAATAAATAAATAAATAAATAAATAAATAAACTTTATGACTCATAAAGAAAGAAACAGACGAACAAATATCCAACTGTCAAGCATGTTTATCATGTAGCTGTTACGTCAGTAAATAGCCGGTTTTAACTCCGTTCATTCTGTGTGAACATATCCAGTAGATACGGGTCACACACACTAACGTTACAGCGTTTTTCGTCGCAGGGAGAATGTAGCCGCAAGAGGACACAAGCCAGTGTCTTATTGTGCCGGTCCCAAGCCCGGATAAATACAGAGGGTTGCGTCAGGAAGGGCATCCGGCGTAAAACTTTTGCCAAATCAAAGATGCGAATCAAACCTATGACTTCCATACCGGATCGGTCGAGGCCCGGGTTAACAACGACCGCCATCGGCGCTGTTGACCTACAGGGCGCAGGTGGAAATTGGACTACTGTTGGTCGAAGAAGGAGAGGAGGAAAGTGCGTTCGCACGAAGAAAGAGAAGAGGAACACCAAGAGTATAGGACTGAGAGTAGGGACGTTGAATGTTGGAACTATGACAGGAAAAGGTAGAGAGTTGGTTGACATGATGCAGAGGAGGAAGGTAGACATACTGTGTGTCCAGGAGACCAGGTGGAAAGGTAGCAAGGCTAGAAGTTTAGGAGCAGGGTTCAAGTTGTTCTATAATGGTGTAGATGGGAAGAGAAATGGAGTAGGAGTTATCTTGAAGGAGGAGTTTGTTAGGAATGTCCTGGAGTTAAAAAGAGTGTCTGATAGAGTGATGAGTCTGAAGCTAGAAATAGAAGGTGTGATGTTCAATGTTGTTAGCGGGTATGCTCCACAGGTAGGATGTGAGCTGGAGGAGAAGGAGAAATTCTGGTCGGACCTTGATGAAGTGATGCAGAGCATGCCTAGAAGTGAGAGAGTTGTCATTGGAGCAGACTTCAATGGACATGTTGGTGCAGGAAACAGAGGTGATGAGGAGGTGATGGGCAGGTTTGGTATCCAGGAGAGGGACAGATGGTAGTTGACTTTGCAAAAAGGATGGAAATGGCTGTAGTGAATACTTTCTTCCAGAAGAGGCAGGAACATAGAGTGACCTATAAGAGTGGCGGTAGGAGCACACAGGTAGACTACATCTTGTGTAGACGGTGTAACCTGAAAGAGATCAGTGACTGCAAAGTAGTGGTAGGTGAGAGTGTAGCCAAACAGCATAGGATGGTGGTGTGTAGGATGACTCTGGTGGTGAGGAAGATGAAGAGGGCAAAGACAGAGCAGAAGACAAAATGGTGGAAGCTGAAAAAGGAAGAGTGTTGCATGACTTTTAGGAAGGAGTTAAGACAGGCTCTGGGTGGTCAGGAGGTGCTTCCAGATGACTGGACAACTACGGCTAATGTGATCAGGGAGACAGGTAGGAGAGTACTTGGTGTGTCATCTGGAAGGAAAGTAGATAAGGAGACTTGGTGGTGGAATGAGGAGGTACAGGAGTGTATACAGAGAAAGAGGTTAGCCAAGAGGAAGTGGGACACTGAGAGGACTGAGGAGAGTAGACAGGAGTACAGGGAGATGCAGCGTAAGGTGAAGGTAGAGGTAGCAAAGGCCAAACAAGAAGCTTATGATGACTTGTATGCTAGGTTGGACAGTAAGGAGGGAGAGACTGATCTATACCGGTTGGCAAGACAGAGAGATAGAGATGGGAAGGACGTGCAGCAGGTTAGGGTGATTAAGGATAGGGATGGAAGTCTATTGACAGGTGCCAGTAGTGTGATGGGATGATGGAAAGAGTACTTTGAAGAGTTGATGAATGTGGAAAATGAGAGAGAACAAAGACTAGAAGAGGTGACTGTTGTGGACCAGGATGTAGCAAAGATTAGTCAGGATGAAGTGAGGAGGGCATTGAAGAGGATGAAGAGTCGAAAGGCAGTCGGTCCTGATGATATACCTGTAGAGGTATGGAAGTGTCTAGGAGAGGTGGCGGTAGAGTTTCTGACTGGGTTGTTCAACAGGATCTTAGATAGTGAGAAGATGCCTGAGGAATGGAGAAGTGTGCTGGTGCCCATTTTTAAGAACACGGGAGATGTGCAGAGTTGTGGCAACTACAGAGGACTAAAGCTGATGAGCCATACAATGAAGTTATGGGAGAGAGTAGTGGAAGCTAGACTAAGGGCAGAATTGAACATTTGTGAGCATCAGTATGGTTTCATGCCAAAAAAGAGTACTACAGATGCAGTATTTGCTTTGAGGATGTTGATAGAGAAGTACAGAGAAGGCCAGAGGGAGCTGCATTGTGTTTTTGTAGATCTGGAGAAAGCTTATGACAGGGTGCCCAGAGAGGAACTGTGGTATTGTATGAGGAAGTCTGGAGTGGCAGAGAAGTATGTTAGAACGGTGCAGGACATGTATGAAGACTGTAAGACAGTGGTGAGGTGTGCTGTAGGTGTGACAGAGGAGTTCAAGGTGGAGGTGGGACTGCATCAGGGATCAGCTCTGAGCCCCTTCTTGTTTGCCATGGTGATGGCAAGGCTGACAGACGAGGTTAGACAGGAATCTCCATGGACTATGATGTTTGCAGATGACATTGTGATCTGTAGTGAGAGCAGGGAACAGGTGGAGGAGAAGCTAGAGAAGTGGAGGTTTGTCCTGGAAAGGAGAGGAATGAAGGTTAGCCGCAGTAAGACAGAGTACATGTGTGTGAATGAGAGGGACCCCAGTGGAATAGTGAGGTTAGAGGGAGAAGAGATCAAGAAGGTGGAGGATTTTAAGTACTTAGGCTCAACAGTCCAGAGCAATGGAGAGTGTGGAAAAGAGGTGAAGAAGCGTGTCCAGGCAGGATGGAACGGGTGGAGGAAAGTGTCAGGTGTGATGTGTGATAGAAGAGTTTCAGCTAAAATGAAGGGAAAGGTGTACAAAACTGTGGTGAGACCAGCGATGTTGTTTGGTCTAGAGACAGTGTCACTGAAGAAAAGACAGGAGACAGAGCTAGAGGTAGCAGAGATGAAGATGCTGAGGTTCTCTCTGGGAGTGACCAGGAAGGATAGGATCAGGAATGAGTACATCAGAGGGACAGCACATGTTAGAGGTCTTGGAGATAAAGTCATACGGGCCAGACTGAGATGGTTTGGACATGTCCAAAGGAGAGATAGTGAATATATTGGTAGAAAGATGCTGAGTTTTGAACTGCCAGGCAGGAGGCCTAGAGGAAGACCAAAGAGGAGGTTTATGGATGTAATGAGGGAAGACATGAAGGTAGTTGGTGTGAGAGAAGAGGATTCAAAGGACAGGGCTAGATGGAGGAAATTGATTCGCTGTGGCGACCCCTGAAGGGAAAAGCCGAAAGGAAAAGAAGAAGAAGAAGAGGAGATGCCCCCCGCCCGGATAGAAAAAGTTTACAGCGTCCTCACGACAACACAGACCCGGCGTTTTCCAAAAACTTCACTTTGGCCAGCATTTTCGTCCCGGATATCTGCGTTGTCTTAAGAACGAAAGGCGTAACAGCAACAAAAAGCCTCACTGCCCAATGCTACTTTGAGGCATATTGTTCACGTGATTCCTTCTGGCAGATGTGCCGTGAGTGGTCGGGCACTTGATTGACAGGTAGTGGGTGGAGTTAAAACGTGACTGTGAGGTTTTCAAAGCACACTTTATTGTCCACGCAAACGGGGAAATTGTCTTTACACACTCTTGTTTTACATGCATATATACGTATTAGTAGCATTAGTATTAGTATACGTTAGTATTAGTATACGTGTTAGTAGCACAGCTACTAAACAAACACTGTATACAGGCCCCTGTAAACACACTAGGGGCCTGCTGGCATGTAATTAATCAACGTGATTAATAATCACACATGACTGGGGGAGGTGGAGTGATAGGTCGCCACTTTGGGGTGCACCCCAATGAGCATCTTGTGGGGGGGACGGCGCCTTGCGCAAGGGTGCCTCGGCAGTGGCTGGGAGGTGTGCTGAAGCCCCCACTGTCAGCTAACGCCCCGAAGATGTCCGGTTGGAGTGGGATTTGAACCACCGATGGCTGGGCGATGACTGGTCTTAAGACGTTTTGCTCTACCGCTGAGCCACTGCAGCCCCAAGAGACCTTATTCAAATATTTAGGTGGCGACATTGTATTTGTTATTACAACAGTGAAAAAAGACACATGGAGGAAAATTAATTCTATTCTATAATTCTTTATTCTAGTATAAAGCCTTTTTTTGAAAAAAAAATTCAGACTCTTAACTCAGATTTCCCAGAATAAAATAAAAAACCTGGGAATAAAGTCAGAACACTAAAATATTGTTTCGTTTTTTTAAAAACTTTTGAAAAAAATATTCGGAATTCTTACTTTATTTCTTAAATACGACCTTTGTAACGTGACTAATCCTTTTCATCACTCTTGCAGTCACTTTGACACAGCCGGCGTGGAAAACCTCATCCTCAGTTCGCTACAGAGTATGCTGAATCATTCCACTCTTGTTCAACACTACAAGGATTTCGTTGCCTCTGTATGACCATCTTGGTTTACACATGTAATACTGAAAACAAAGCAACGTACATTTCCACAACACTTCAGAAGGAATCATTCATTTTCTCAACCGCTTGCGCAGATCGCGGGAGCTTATTCCAGCTTGTCTTGGGGCGGGGAAACTCCGGGCGCGACGCCCCACACACCTATGGTCAATTTGGGACCGGCCAATTAACCTGAAGCTCATGTTTTTGGAGGAAGCCTGACCCGGAGAGAACGGGACTCGAACTCGCAACCGCCTCGCTGCGACAGCGCTACCCACTGCGCCACCGTGCCGCCCCTTCAGAAGGATCTCAACACAAAAGGGAAGTTGTCTAGCTTCCGCCGACAGTGAACGCACCATTACAATCCACATTCTCCATCTTCGTCTGAGTAGGCAAGGAACCAACCTCCGTCTGGCACCAACCGCAATATTGTCTCCCAGACACACACTCAACCAGGTATTTTTAACATTGAAATCAATATTTCTGTTGCGTCATTATAATTACTTTCATTCCGTGTGAGTCAGGCGGCGTTACGTTCACTCAAACCCGGTGTAAACCTCAATGGGAAACGGGCCGCCGATCGTGATTCAGTTTTCCTGTCAAATATAACCGTTCATGCTTGTAAGACTGGAGATCACATCCAACTACAGAAGACGTCTTATGCTGCTTTCAGGACAGTTATTTACCTTTTCTTAATGAGCGAGCCAACATGTGAGTGTTCGCCTTAGCGCTAGCCCCTTATCCCCTCATTTAACCTTAGCATGCGGCAAGCTAACGTTAACATTTCGATGGTGCTGTTGGGTTGTAGCTAAACTTGCAATCAGATCCGGCACGTAATCACAAATATTACAACAGATTAGAACGACCTGTAATTTAACAAGGGTTTGAATGAGAGTAATACAGAGTTGACGGTTACAGCTGGTGTTGAAGATGTAGGCTAGTTTAGCCGATAAATTAAAATGAATTCATCTGGGCGTAAAGTCATTCTGGTAGATGAAAATTTCGTTAACGTTAGCTAACTCACTTTTATTTTACATGGATATTTTCAGTATAGATGAAGGTAATTTATAATAAACACAAAGTACTCAACACTCTGAAAGGCATTTTAAAAATAGTTTAACATTAGCGCCTTGATAGATTTTGAGGAAAACGACACCGTCTTCAAAAAGCTGTAGTTCACAACAAGCTGTTTCGTCTTTATTGCTGAATTCCCTGTGTATTGTCAATGTGTGTTGTTATTTATCTCGGATAAACTGGCAAATCTAAATTAGACGAAGCTGATTGAAACTACGGACATGGTTATGAGTCTGTATCTGTTTCTTTAGTGACAGGTTAACATGTCTTTCTCACTGCAGCAGAACAGTGTTCCCAAACTGGGACATTAGTTTGGTATAATGCCTGGCTCCCAGTTAATGTTGCCATTAATCTAGAATCATAATAAAGGTAAAGATGAGGTCACCACAAAACTCCACTAAATAGTGGAAATACGTTGAAACAGGACAATGGACCGTGAATTTGCTCACAGGCAGGTTATAACAGGTGTGTTTTAAATTTGGGCAGGAGGAGTGGGAGTGACTCAGTGTTATGGTGGTCAAAGGGAAGTGAATTCCAGAGCCGGGATTGTGTGTCGAAGGTGAAATATAAGTGAGGAGGATGGAAGAAAAAGAGCCAAGAAGACGGGCAGGTGTGGCAATGTGGAGGAGTTTAGGGAGGTGTGGAGGCGTTAGGTTAAGGATGTGTTTGTAAGATCTAATGTACTGTAGTCATTGTATGCTGTGTGTGATTGAGCCAGTGGACCTACAGCAGCACCAGCGTGTTGTAATGTGTGGATGGGGTGCTTTTAATGACACGAACTGTTGACTTCTGTACCGGTTGCAGCTTAAGAAGTGTTTTATGAGGGGAAACAAACCAAAGGGTGTTCCAGTGGTCAGTCAGAATGTGGTACGATCGTGTACCAGTATGACATCAATGTGAATTGTGAGAGCACGACATGGGCAGGATATGGTTGGGCCAGTCCTGTTGTTCCTAACTAAACTTTATTTTTATTTGTTCACAGAGCATTGCCGTGTTCAAACAAGAAAGCCCCCTCTTAAGATGATGCCGCAAAGCTGAAAACATTAACCTATACATTTTTTGTCACTATATAATGAATTTTTTGCCTTTTTGGATAAAACTGTTCAAAAACACACCCTGAGTGTAATTCTGTGTCCACTTAATGTTGTGGTTGGTGGTGGTGGTGTTGATGGCATAGAGCATTCAACCATCAAAAAGACTACCATGTGTGTGAGTTTACTCCTGAGAGATGATGATGATGTTGTTCTATAATCCACGAATAATGTATTTTACACTCCTGTAACAGACTATGCTTTGCAGTTTTCAGCCTGCATTTCTGTTCCTCACTGTGGAAACCCATGCCTGCTGATGTATAGTGCTGACACAGCTTCCTGGGGCAGTTAATACATTTAACGGTCCGATTATGCAGTCTTTTGTGTCATTCCACTTCGCAAAGAGTCTTTGCGTTGATCCACGTTCCCACTTTTTGCTTATTTGTCCAACTCGAACAGCACATGGGATCCTGTGGTAATAAATACTTGTTATTATGACACATTCCACAGCAGATGATTGTCAGTAAGGCTTACATAACTCATTCCTGTGTTAGGTCATGCACCATTGATTGAGCATTCTAATTGAATGGGGTATCCACATGCTATTAGCCATTAAGTGTTATTACCTGGTATTTATTACAGAGGTTCAGACAGGAACTAAAACACACATTCAGAACATCTGATTGAGCAGTTCTGAAAAGCAATTTTGCTCGAAATGCCATTCCTGAGAATAATCGTTGTTTCTTCTGCCCAGATTTAAAGGACTACAGTCATGACAGACTCCAAGTACTTCACAACAAACAAAAAAGGTGAGTGAGGAAGGGGTTGGTGACAACTTCAGGTTGCTCTTTCATTTTCAGTTTGTTTTGTGATTAATTTAACCATCAATCCATATATATTATTTATTTATTTATTATTTATATATTATATAGTATTTTCCGCATTATAAGGCGCACTAGACTATAAAATGCACCTTCAATGAATGGCCTGTTTTAAAACTTTTTTCATATATAAGTGCACTGGGTTATAAGGCGCACTGTCGGTTTTTGTGAAAATCAAAGGCTTTTAGGTGCGCCTCGTAGTGCGGAAAATACTGTATAGATTGTTAGATAAAATCTATTCACGTCTTGATGCTTTGTCCCTACTTTCAGGTGAGATCTTTGAACTGAAGGCCGAGTTGAATAATGAGAAGAAGGAGAAGAGAAAAGAGGCCGTGAAGAAGGTTATCGCTGCCATGACTGTTGGGAAGGATGTCAGGTATTCTTGATATTTTAAACTCTGGCATAAACTAGATTTTATTTTATGCTAGTTGTATAAATAATCCATTGACTGTTGTGTGACCAGCACACGCTACAATTATTCGGTTGATGTGATGTTCAGCATTATATATTTGCATGTATCTATTGTGTTGAGATCCACACCTTGTTTCTACATTTCTTCTCCTGCATTGGAAGTAGTTCATGGAATTTTTGTGATTAGTCAAGTAAACTAGTCATTGCAGTGGGAACACTATAGAAAAATGGTTTCCTAAGCACAAGTTTGTAAAAAATGAAAACTGAGGTGACAACAGTCAGTGGTTGAAGAAAAGATGTAAGAATAAAAAACAGTTTGGGGAGTGATGTTCTTTTTCACATTTTCTTACCTCTGGCTTCACAAATCAGACATTTATTACATCCCGCTTCAAAGTGGTGATGTACTGTAATTGTCAGCATTGTGTGTGTTCGTCCGTCCGTTAGTTAGTACACCACATATCTTCGCAACCGTTGCTGATAGAAAGATGAAACAAAAAGCACATTACTCGGTTGGCAAAGGGGATGAAAATGAGATGATGACCTTGAGAAAAGTAGGCCAGTGTAAGACTGTAGATCAAAGCTACTGCTTTGCTATATGAAAGTAGTTCAGAGCGCTAGCTTTGATCTTTGACCTATGCAAGTAGGTCAGGGTAAAATTTTGAATTCGGGTGTGTTGTGGGATGTTACAGTCTGACTGGATTTGTTTTTATTTGGGAACTGTTTTGTAAAGATAAATGTTTTTTTTTAATCGAAAAAAAATGTTCCATTGACATCTAAGTCTTCTTTTTTTCAGTTCTTTATTCCCGGATGTGGTGAACTGCATGCAGACTGATAACCTGGAGCTGAAGAAGTTGGTCTACCTCTACTTAATGAACTACGCCAAGAGCCAGCCTGACATGGCCATCATGGCCGTCAACAGCTTTGTGAAGGCAAGGCCTGAAATTAGCTTTTTAAGTGACAGGAATAAGGGAATCTGTAGCTGTAGCAACACCAACACTAGAGCTTGCTATCTTCTTTTCCTTTCGGCTTTTCCCTTCAGGGGTCGCCACAGCAAATCAATTGCCTCCATCTAACCCTGTCTTCTGCATCCTCTTTTCTCACACCAACTACCTTCATGTCCTCTTTCACTTCATCCATAAACCTCCTCTTTGGTCTTCCCCTAGGCCTCCTGCCTTGGCAGTTCAAAACTCAGCATCCTTCTACCAATATATTCACTATCTCTCCTCTGGACATGTCCAAACCATCTCAGTGTGGCCTCTCTGACTTTGTCTCCAAAACCTCTAACATGTGCTGTCCCTCTGATGTACTCATTCCTGATCCTATCCTTCCTGGTCACTCCCAGAGAGAACCTCAGCATCTTCATCTCTGCTACCTCCAGCTCTGTCTCCTGTCTTTTCCTCAGTGACACTGTCTCTAGACCAAACAACATCACTGGTCTCACCATAGTTTTGTACACCTTTCCTTTCATTTTAGCTGAAACTCTTCTATCACACATCACACCTGACACTTTCCTCCATCCGTTCCATCCTGTCTGCACACGCTTCTTCATCTGTTGTCCACACTCTCCATTGCTCTGGACTGTTGACCCTAAGTATTTCAAACCCTCCTCTTTCTTGATCTCTTCTCCCTGTAACCTCACTCTTCCACTTGGGTCCCTGTCATTCACACACATGTACTCTGTCTTACTGCAGCTAACCTTCATTCCACAAACCTCCACCTCTCAAGCTTCTCCTCCACCTATTTCCTGCTGTCACTGCAGATCACAATGTCATCTGAAAACATCATAGTCCATGGAGATTCCTGTCTAACCTCGTCTGTCCATCACCATAGCGAACAAGAAGGGGCTCAGAGCTGATCCCTGATGTAGTCTCACCTCCACCTTGAACTCCTCTATCACACCTACAGCACACCTCACCACTGTCTTACAGTCCTCATACATGTCCTGCACCGCTCTAACATACTTCTCTGCCACTCCAGACTTCCTCATACAATTCCACAGTTCCTCTCTGGGCACCCTGTCATAAGCTTTCTCCAGATCTACAAAAACACAATGCAGCTCCGTTTGGCCTTCTCTGTACTTCTCTATCAACATCCTCAAAGCAAATACTGCATCTGTAGTACTCTTTTTTGGCATGAAACCATACTGCTGCTCACAAATGTTCACTTCTGCCCTTAGTCTAGCTTCCACTACTCTTTCCCATAACTTCATTGTATTATACAGGTACTGTATATCATCAGGACCGACTGCCTTTCCACTCTTCGTCCTCTTCAACGCCCCCCCCCCCACTTCATCCTGATTAATCTTTGCTACTTCATGGTCCACAACAGTCACCTATTCTAGTCTTTGTTCTCTCATTTTCTACGTTCATCAACTCTTCAAAGTACTCTTTCCATCTTCCCATCACACTACTGGCACACTAGAGCTTGCTATACTAATTGGATTCGCTCTCTGTCTGTCTGTCTGCCTGCGTGATTGACTGACTGACCCACACAGACACATACAAGAAAGATGGGATGATGATAGTAATAAAAGAGTCTTCTGACTGGAATGATAAATACACATTTAATAATAATAATGTATTACACAGTATTATGAAGATAGACACAGAATAAAACTATGAACCAAGGCAGTCAGAAACTGAAACATCCCGCGACTTAACCTGACCTACATTCAGGGTAGGTCAGGGTACCCTGAAAGTAGTACCTAACTAGTGCATAGCTTTGACCTACCGTGAAAGGTCAAAGCTATTGTCACTAGCTTTGCACTGGCTTTCATCTACGGCCTTTGACATACGGTCTTCTTTTTATCCTATCCGGTTCCTGAATGTACAGAAGTTGAAATTTGACCGTGACCTACTTTTCTCAAGGTCATTATCTCACTTTCATTCCCTTTGTCGCTCGAGTAATGTGTTTTTTGTTTCATCTTTCTATCGGCAATGGCTACGAAGATATTTGGTGGACAAACGAACGAATGAACGAACGGACAAACACACAAACACTGAACCAATGTAGTCACAAACTGCAACAACACCCCTGCATTCCAAATTTTACCCTGACCTACTTGCATAGGTCAAATATCAAAGCTCCGGTTCCTGAGTCATAGTCACATAGTCAACTTTATTGTCAAATGTACCATACCTGTATATGCACTACATACAGCACAGATGTGTACAAAAGTTGAAATTTGACCGTGACCTACTTTTCTCAAGGTCAAGGTCATCATCTCATTTTCATCCCCTTTGCTGCCTGAGTAATGTGCTCTTTGTTTTTACATCCTGCTTTTAAGCGGTGATGTATTGTGATTTCAGGACTTCAGGATTGTGTTTGCCATGTCGCAGGATGTTGCAGTCTGTGACTGCCTTGTTACATCCTGCTTCAAAGGGATGATGTATTGTAATTGTCAGCATTTTTTGTGTGTTCGTCCGTTTGTCCATTCATCCATCCGTCCATTAGTTAGTCCACCACATATCTTTGCAACCGTTGCTGATGGAAAGATGAAATAAAACACACATTACTCGGGCAGCGAAGGGGATGAAAATGAGATGATGACCTTGACCTTGAGTAAACTAGGTCAAGTTTTCTACACTCGGGAACTGGATAAGATAGAAAGACGAGGAGATAGACGAGGAGATAGATAAGATAGAAAGACGAGAAGGCCAGTGTGACTAAGACTATAGATCAGTGGTTCGTAACCTAGGTGCGATCGAACCCTCGGGGTTCGGTGAGTCGGTCTCGGGTTCGGCGGAGACGGAGGTCAAGACATACACGAATCACTGTGTACGTTTGACACATTTTGTCAGTTCGTGATGACACTCCCCCCCTTAGCCATCACTGGCTGCAGGTAATCACGCTACATCGATTAGCCTACCTGGTCTACATGGGATTTTGCGCACTCGGGCTCCGTCCACACGATGCCGGAACTTTTTGGAAACGCAACTTTTTTCACCCCGCATCGAAAACGATTCGTGTCCACACGACAGCGTTTTCAAAAAGATCTCCGTCCACACGTATCCGCATAAATGTGTTGATCAATACGCGTATAAGCAGAACAACTCCGAGAACGACAGGAGAGAGGACTGGGATGTGTGGAAATTCACGCTGTTCCTTCTGGAGGACGACCTCCATCACAAGAGTTCTCCACCAGCGGGCAGCTGACCCAGAACTAGTGTCTGCGTCTAAGGCGAGGAACGTGAATGAATATATACATATATAAACTTTATGACACATAAATAAAGAAACAAGCAAATATTTCAGTGCAAAGCATGTTTATCAACGCATCTACGATGTGGAGCTGTTTTACATCAGAAAATAGCTGATTTTAGCTCCATTTGTACATGTAGACACGGGTCACATGCATGATGTCACAGCGGTTTTCGTCACAGTGACACCTCCCCTGCATAGAAAAAGTTGCGGATACAGCGTCCACACGACAACGCAGACCCAGCATTTTCAAAAAATTCCCCTTTGGTCAGCGTTTTCAAAAACTTGGATTTTCGTTCCGGATATCTGCATTATTGTGTGGACGGAAGGTGTAAACACAACAAAAAAGTTGCGTTTTCAAAAGTTCCGGCATCGTGTGGACAGGGCCTTATGCCTGTTATGATGATACGTCATGTGATTGCTTTCTTAATATTTTAATTCATAGTAACTATGTTGAGCAAAAAAAGAAAGTGGTCGGACATGTGCAACGTGAATTTACATGTTCCTGTGCGGTGCACTGGCGTCGTGCCTGGATTGTCCCTTTGCCTCACGCCCTGTGCCAGCTGAGATAGGCTCCGGCTCTCTGTGACCCGCTACGGCGAATGAAGCGGCAAAAAATGACTGAATGAATTTACATGTACTGTATAATGGAACGTGATGGGAGTCAGCGTTCTGCATGATTTGCAATATCAAGTTGAGCAACTCTAGTCTCACACTGGCAAAAATAAAGGAACTAATGGAAAACAAAAGAAACAGACTTTGCTGTGAAAATGACATAAGAGTGGCACTTGCCAAGGCACTTGCATATCTGAACTGGTCAGGCCCCGTCCACATGATGACGGATTATTTTAAAATGCAACTTTTCGAAAACGCCGGCTGAGGTGGATTTTTAAAAAAACGCTGGGTCTGCTTTGTCGTGTGGACGGTGTATCCGCAACTTTTTAAAAACGTTGACGTCTTGCCTGCGACGAAAACCTCTGTGATGTCATATTTATGGGCCTGGAGGCCCGGAGGATTCCTATTGGATAAAATTTGACTGAATACTGCGACCACATGGTTTGGCATGCTTATAGCCGTCTTCGAAAACGCACTGGTGCGATTACGCGTGGACGAAGATTTTTTTGAAAACGCTGTCGTGGACGCGAATCGTTTTCGATGCGTTTTTAAAAAGTTGCGTTTTCAAAAAAATCCGTCATCGTGTGGACGGGGCCTCAATAACAGCAGCAGAAGTCACACTGATTTCCAGGTAGGTCATTTCATGTGAGTTCATGCACTGTCTTGGTTTTGTTCTTTGAGAAAGGTGACATTAATGCACAATTCATTAAACACACCAGCAAAAAATATACTTATGTCTTAAATTTGAAAAAAAATAAAATATTTTTTTGCTAAAATAGGGTTCAGTGAGTGAGCATATGAAACCGGCGGGGTTCGGTACCTCCAACAAGGTTAAGAACCACTTCTATAGATCAAAGCTACTGCTATCTATGAAAGGAGAGATTTTTGGAAGGAGAGATGCTGTAAATGAGCATAAAAATAAAACGAAACAAGTTAATTATACACACCCTCAAACAAAGATGTATGTTAGCGTGTGTGCACGCGTGTGTGTAATTTAGTGCTGATTTTTTTCCATATTTATCCATTCTATTTCCTGTACTTATACAGGTTTGAGTCAGACAGAGACCAAACACACTGGTCATCTGTCAGTTGGTCATTTGTAACTTGACATGTCTTATCTTAAGATATGACTGATGCTCTTGAAGTGAAAACATCGTGTGCTCGTAATATCACAGGCCAGATAAGTGGGTCGTTTCGATCAGGCACTGCACCAAGAAATAAAAAGAAAGTACAGTAATCCAACAAACATTTTTTTCCCCACTCTGATAAGCGGAGTGGTAACAAAAATATATTTGTATGTTCATCTTAATATCTACTTTCATCTTAGTCCTAACTTGTTTGCATAGCTGCACAGTTAAAACGTCAGGTTTGAATTTTTTTGATTATATTACCCTCCAGGACTGTGAGGACCCCAACCCTCTGATCCGGGCTCTTGCTGTTCGCACCATGGGCTGCATCCGTGTGGACAAGATCACTGAGTATCTGTGTGAGCCTCTGAGGAAATGTCTGAAGGATGAGGACCCCTATGTGAGGAAGACGGCGGCTGTTTGTGTGGCTAAGCTTCACGACATCAATGCCCAGATGGTGGAGGACCAGGGCTTCCTTGACTCCTTGAGAGATCTCATTGCTGATTCAAATCCCATGGTGAGAGTCACTTTTTGTCATCTTGAACCTTTGTTAGGCTTTGGGGTTATTGTAGTGACTTGAACAGATTATAGATTAAAACTTTAGCATTGATGTTTTTTTAATCCAGTGTTCAATGCAAACCAATTAGCTAGTCTTAAATGAAACTGGAATGCATTTCGGTGTTAGGGTTAGGGTTAGACAGGCAATTCTCGGTTTCCGACCACGATTCGTTGTGGTCGAAGGCTGCTCGAATACCGATTTGTTCTAATTTCAAAAACATTTTTCCCATTTCAAATAATATAAATGGTCTTAATGCGTTCAAAGACGCTTGAAAACTACCTATTTTCAGCATTATATGTTATTTCATAATGTCATTTATACATCAAATTGTATAGTATAACATGTCCAAATAATGTATAATAAAGGAGCAAACACAAGAAAGAAAGAAAAAGAATATCGACGTAATCAGGTTAGCCTAAGGTACGAGGAGGAAGGTAAAGTGCCTTGCCCAAGGACACAACGACAAATGACTCGGCGGGAGCGGGAATCGAACCACCGATCTTAAATCATCGGATGACCTGCGATACCACTTAGCCACGGTCACCCCAAAAAGGCGTTCGTTTCGCATTCAACTTCCAAAATTTGTTCGACTTGTAAGACAAAAAAAAACCCTAGAATAATTTGGTCGAATTCCGATTTGTTCGATGTCTAACACGTTCGAAAACCAAGGTTTCCTTGTACTTCATTCAAGTTCCATGCAACCAACTGCCATCTGACATGTTCCTTTGATGTTGCACAGCACATGTGTAACTACACAGATATGCATACAGGCTGTATATGGCACCAATTTTTACATCCTGCTTCAAAGTGGTGATGTATTGTAATTGTCAGCGTTTGTGTGTTTGTCGTTAGTCTATCCGTCCGTTAGTCCACCAAATATCTTCGCAGTCGTTGCAGATAGAAAGATGAAACAAAGAACATATTACCCGGACAGAAAAAGGGGATGAAAATGAGATGATGACTTTGACCTTGAGAAAACTAGGTCAAGGTCAAATTTTAAAGCTACTGCTTTGATCTATAAAAGTAGTTCAGAGCACTAGCTTTGATCTTTGACCTATGCATGTAGGTCGGTAAAATTTTGAATTCAGGGATGTCGCGGCATCTTGCAGTCTCTGACTGCATTGGTTCTTGTTACCACTTGTGAGTATTTCGGATTTGTCCTTTCTCCAGCTTTGCACGTTGTTACACTGTGTAATTAATGCGAAGCAAATGTCCAAGTGATAGATTTGTTATTCGCCTTTGCTGGCTCTATTTTTGATGGATCTGTCAGTGATGTTTGACAGTCACACAAAAACACAGAGTAGCTTCGCTCTGTCAATTTGCAGTTTGCAGTGCCTCTTATGTGTTTTTGTGGACTGTGTTGTATCTAATAATAATAAAAATAACGGCTGGTTTTTCATCACAAAATGTCTCTCTGCTTTAGGTTGTAGCCAATGCAGTTGCTGCTCTATCTGAGATCAGTGAATCTCACCCCAATAGCAACCTCTTGGATCTGAACCCCCAAAACATCAACAAGCTGCTGACAGCCCTGAACGAGTGTACAGAGTGGGGGCAGATCTTCATCCTGGACTGTTTGTCCAACTACAACCCCAAGGATGAGCGTGAGGCACAAAGGTTACAATCTCACCCTTAAGTATAGAAATATAGTTCCCTCCAAACTCACTTGAAATGCAGATTAAACATGATGCCGACTATTCATCACTGAGGAGTTGTTTCCTGAATACTCCATTTCGTTTTGTTATTCACCCTTTTGTATGGTGGGTTAAATGGATTTGCATCTGAAAGGCCTCCTGACACAACCTGTTTCTCTTTCATCAGACTCTTTGGTCTTTAAGGCCCTATCCACACGATGAGGGATTTTTTTGAAAACGCAACTTTTAAAAACGCATCGAAAACGATTCTCGTCCACGACAGTGTTTTCAAAAAAAATCTCCGTCCACACGTAAACGGCTATAAGCATGCCAAACCATGTGGTGGCAGTATTGAGTCAAATTTTATCCAATAGGAATCCTCCATGTTTTGTTGTCACAACACACAGGCCCATAAATATGATGCACAGAGGTTTTCGTCACAGGCAAGAAGTCAGCGTTTTTAAAAAGTGCGGATACACCGACCACATGACAATACAGACCCAGCGTTTTTTTAAAAATCCATCTCGGCCAGCGTTTTCGAAAAGTTTTGTTTTTGTTCCTGATATCTGGGTTGTCGTGTGGACGGAAGGCATAAACGTAACAAAAAGTTGCGTTTTCAAAAACTTTCGGCATTGTGTGGATGACGGACACACGATGACACACGATAATTGATTTTTTTGAAAACAATTCCCGTCCACACGACAGTGTTTTCAAAAAAAATCTCCGTCCACACGTAAATGCATCAGTGCTTTTTCAAAGACGGCTATAAGCATGCCAAACCATGTGGTGGCAGTATTGAGTCAAATTTTATCCAAAAGGAATCCTCTGTGTTTTGTTGCCACAAAACGCCTGCAAGAATGCTGCCATCAACAAGGTTCGTACATCCATCATGTTTGTACACACGGGCCCATAAATATGACGTCACAGTGGTTTTCGTCGCAGGTAAGACGTCAGCGTTTTCAAGAAGTTGCGTTTTCGTTCCGGATATCTGCATTGTCGTGTGGACGGAAGGCGTAAACGCAACAAAAAAGTTGCGTTTTCAAAAAGTTCCATTATCATGTGGACGGGGCCTTAGACTGTTGTATGTTTTGGGAGTGGGGCTGTTGATCCACATACTTGTGGTTTCAGCCATCTCATCCATATCTGTAACTTTTTGAGGATGTTCCCAAATATGCACAAATGTAACACAGAGGATTTACAGAAGGCTCGAGCCAAATCCATGTGTGTCTTTAACATACATCATAAAAGGGCTCGGAGACTCCTTGTGGTCTCAAATCATTACAATTGATGACAGTGCCATTTTTCCTGCAAAAAGATCAAAGAAATTGTTATTTTATCTTTTGACAGGTAGTTGTGCATTCCTTTTAGCAAGACAAATGAATTACATTGACATGTGTTGGGATGAAGTCAAATATTTGATTGTTAACTCAAAAACTCAAGAAATTAATACTAAACTGTCTACATAGAGATTAAGAAAGAGAACTTGAAAAAAATTACTGTAAGTTTATTTTCCTTTTTTTGTGCAATAATTATTTAAACAAAAGTAGGCAGGTGCATAAATTTGGGCACCCCAACACAAAAATGACATCAGTATTTAGTAGAGCCTGTTTTTGCAGAAAGTCAAAGTTAAGTCAAAGTCAGCTTTATTGTCAAATGTACCATATACGCACGACATACAGTACAGATGAAATGGTAGTCCTCTCTGACCTACGGTGAACTGTACAACAGGCAGTACAACACAGATAGTACAACAGGCAGTACAACACAGATAGTACAACACAGGTAGTACAACATGGTAGTACAACACAAGCAGGGCAACACAAGCAGGGCAACACAGGCAGGGCAACACAGGCAGGGCAACACAGGCAGGACGACAGGCAGTACAACGCAGACAGTACATCAGACAGTACAGCACGAAGTATTATACGAAACACAAGGGAAGGTAAACATCTGTATACACTCGTTAATCCCGTAGGAGAAGTGACGTGTGCGTAGTCCCTGAGTTGACGGGGGTAGATAGAGATAGGTAGTCAGGTGCTGGGGAGAGGGCAGGGCAGTGTTCAAGGCTATGGCAGGGAGCAGAGCAGGGAGGGAATTGAGCCTCCTGACCGCCTGGTGAAAGAAACTGTCCTTGAGCCTGCTGTTTCTGGCCCGCAGACTCTGCAGTCTCCTACCTGATGACAGCAGGCTGAAAATGCTGTGAGAGGGGTGGGATCACCTGCAATGCTGATGGCTTTGCGGGTGAGGAGGGTGTTGTAAATGTCTATGAGGGAAGGGAGAGAGACACCAGTGATCTTTTCAGTTGCTCTCACGATGTGCTGCAGGGTCTTACGGCAGGAAATGGTGTAGGCGTCGTACCACACGGTGCAGCTGGTTAAGATGCTCTCAATGGTGCCTCTGTAGAAGGTGAGCATGATGGGGGGTGGGGCTCTCGCTCTCCTCAGTTTGCGGAGGAAGTAGAGGCGCTGTTGGGCTTTTTTGGCCAGCGATGAGGTGTTCTCGGTCCTCGGAGATGAGCACACCCAGGACCTTGGCGCTGCTGACCCTTTCCACTGCAGCACTGTTGATGGTTAGTGGAGCATGCTGAGTGCGTGTTCACCTGAAGTCCACAACAATCTCCTTCGTCTTCTCCACATTAAGATGGAGATTGTTGTCCTTGCACCACATAGCCAGGCGGCTCACCTCATTTCTGTAGGTTGTCTCATCATTGTTGTTGATGAGACCCACTACAGTCTGCAAACTTGATGAAGAGGTTGGAGCTGGATGTCGGTTTACAGTCATGGGTTAGCAGAGTGAAGAGGAGGGGGCTCAGGCCCCGTCCACACGATGCCGGAACTTTTTGAAAACGCAACTTTTTTGTTGCGTTTACGCCGTCCATCCACACGACAACGCAGATATCAGGAACGAAAACTCAACTTTTCGAAAATGCTGGCCGAGATGGATTTTTAAAAAAACACTGGGTCTGTTGTCGTGTGGATGTTGTATCCGCAAGTTTTTAAAAACGCTGAAGTCTTGCCTGTGACGAAAACCTTTGTGACGTCATATTTATGGGCCCGTGTGTTGTGACAACAAAACACAGAGGATTCCTATTGGATAAAATTTGACTCAATACTGCCACCATGTGGTTTGGCATGCTTATAGCCGTCTTCCAATATGCACTGGTGCGTTAATGTGTGGATGGAGATTTTTTTGAAAACGCTGTCGTGTGGACGCGAATCGTTTTCGATGCGTTTTTAAAAAGTTGCGTTTTCAAAAAAATCAGTCATCGTGTGGACAGGGCCTCAGTACGCATCCTTGGGGGGCTCTCGTGTTCAGCGTGATGGTGCTGTAGGTGCTGTTACCAACAACACCTACAAGCTGCGTTCCGACCCTTCAGGAGCCTGTGGTCTTCTCCTGTCAGCCATGGCTTCTGGTTGGCTCGAACGGAGATGGTTCTGGTGACCGTGACAACATCCTTGCATTTTTTCATGTATGCAGTGACGGTCTCCGTGTACTCTTGGAGGTCTGTGGTGGTGTTGTGGGTGGCTGCGTCTTTCAATACGCTCCAGTCTGTGGTTGAGAAGCAGTCCCGGAGTGCCTTAGAAGATCCATCAGGCCACACCCATATCTGCCTATTCACAGGTTTGACGACTCTAATGAGCGGTCTGTATGCGGGCGTTAGCATAAGAGTGGTGTGGTCTGGCACCCAAGGTGGGAGAGGGCACGGGCCTTGTAGGCATCTTTATGTGTTGTGTCGACATTGTCCAAGAAGTCAAGAAATACATCCTTTAAATGCTTTATATAGTTTCCAATGAGGGTCTGCATTTTAGTTGGTTATTTTTGAATATTTGTCTTCACAACACCCAGTTCGGTTAGTTTGATGGTTGTTAGTTTGATGGTTTGATGGTTGCCAGCTTGGTCAGCCCGCTTTAAATCGCACCAAAAAATTTTTGACCCCGGACCGGGAGTGAGATGTCTATTCCGGAACATTGTAATTGTTCCTCTACATCTACATCACATATGTAAAAGTCAGGGCCCACGGGCGAGATCTGGCCCGTGACGAATTATTTATGTCCTGCTGGATGATTTTTAATTACTATTAGAACAGGCCTGCAGGGCCACATCAGCCCACTGGTGTTTTTCATGCACCAAAAATGCATTCCCCAAAATGCAACGATAGCACGCTTTGGTTTCATTGTTTATCAGCAGTCAAAGCAGAGGTTGAAATTAGCTACTCCCCTCCTCAAAAATGGCTAAAAGGAAGGTGGGCGCTGTGAGCAGGAGGTTTCAAGCCAGGTGGGAGTCAGGATGTATGTCCAGAGAGGTAAAAGGTAAACCTGTGTGTCTTCTCCTGAGTTTGTATGTTTCATCCTCACCACAATGTCCCAGCTGGGCATCCAACTTTCTCAGATGCTCTCCGCACATATGTGTGTGAACAATATTTCTCTGATGAAGCTGAACAAAGCAGCACACAGGAGCTGCCTGATTGATAAACACCACTCCATCATGAGGATTTCCTCAGCTCAGAGTCTGACCCCGAACATTGATGAACTTGGATGAAAGATGAGACTCCATAAAATATCAGGCTCAGCCTCAGACAAGTGAGCATTACCGAGTAGTAACGTATTTTCAGTTTTAAATTCAGTTACATTTTAAATTTGTTTCTACAAGACATGATGTCTCCTTGAAGGAAGTATTGTTTTGTTTGTGTGCCATAGATTTTTGTACTTTATTTATTTATATTTATTTCAGTTGAATGGACTCAGGGAAAATTGCAGGTAAGAGCCATGAGAAAGGAGACAACTGATTTGATTTTTTTTAATTTCACTATTTGTACATTTTCAAAAAAATTTTTGCACAATAATGTTAATTATTGTGCATGCACAACATTATTATTGTTCATGCAATAAGGCATGCAAATTCATTTATACATTTTTTTTTTTTTGAAGGACATTTACAGTACTTTTTGCTGTGAAAAGTTACTGACATAGCCATAAGAAAATATTGCTTTATTTAATTATGCAATTTCCTCCGGGATTAATAAAGTATCTATCTATCTATCTATCTATCTATTAAACAATATACACTGTGTTTGCTCTTGATTCAATAGGCTATGTTTATTTCAATATGTCTTAAAAAACATTGAACCAGCCCGGCCCTCGGCTTGTAGCAGATTTGTTTTTTTGGACCTCTGCTCCAGATGAATGTCTTAGTAGAATTTGAACAGCGTTTAGGGTCGCTGTCCTGTTGACGTATCCAGCTCTGGTGTAACTTCAACTTTGTCAATGATTCTTAAACATTGTTGGCAAGAATCTACTGATACAGACTGGAATTCATGTCAGCCTCAACTTTAACAAGATTGCCAGTACCTGCACTGGACACACAACCCCACAGCATGATGGAACCACCACCAAATTTTACTGTGGGTAGCTTGTATTTGTTTTGAAATGCTGTTTTCTTCGTCTGCCATGCGCACCACCCCTTGTTATGTCCAAATAACTCAATTTTAGTTTCATAAGTCATGAATACTTCATCCCAAAATGAAGCTGGCTTGTCCAACTGTGCTTTAGCATACCTCAAGCGACTCTCTGTGTGGCTTCCTCACTATGTTCCTTACAGTGGAAACTGACAGCAGAAATCTTTGAGATAGCTTTTTGCATCCTTCCCGTAAACCATGACATTTGAACAATCTTTGTGTTTTGGTCATTTGACAGTTGTTTTTGAGGCTGCCCTGTTGCCACTCTTCATAGAATATGCAAAGAAGACAACAACTTACAATTGGCCACCGTAAATACACTTTCTCATGATTGGCTTCACCTTTGTAGATAGGTCAAGGGTCAATGAGCTTACTAAACAAATTTTGTGCTGCAGTAATTAGTGCTAAAGTTATTTAAATCAATAAAACAACAAGGATGCCCAAATTTATGCACCAGCCTACCTTTGTTTAAATAAGTATTGCACGCTTTCTGTGAATCCAATAAACTTCATTTCACTTCTCAAATATTACTATTTGCTATATAATATATTAAATGAAATTGTTGATCCAAACAATCAGTGATTTATAAACGAAAATCTGGAAAATTATCAGGGGGGCCCAAACCTTTTCATACCACCGTATAATTTTTATTATGTGATGTTCACCTCTGACTCACCTTTCTTGTGTCATTTTCAAAGCATTTGTGAGCGTGTCACTCCTCGACTGTCTCACGCCAACTCAGCCGTAGTGCTGTCTGCTGTCAAGGTGCTGATGAAGTTCTTGGAGCTGCTGCCGAAAGACTCGGACTACTATAACACCCTGTTGAAGAAGCTATCCCCACCACTGGTCACCTTACTCTCTGGAGAACCTGAGGTTCAGTATGTGGCTTTAAGGAACATCAACCTCATCGTCCAGAAAAGGTGCATGATCACAAATGATTGAAGCTGTTTTTTTATCTAGTATGAGAACTACAAACAGCCCATGTTACCAACTTCTACAGAGAACGTATTCAGATGTTATTCTGACAAAGATAAAACATTGTCAGATGTCGAGACTAGTAACAATTATGTCTTTGCTTCCTTGATAGAAATGTGCGTACATTTCACAATGTCTCTTCTGAATCATGTCTCCCAATAATCTCTTGCATATCGTGTTGTATGTATTCTGCTCAGGCCAGAGATCCTGAAGCAGGAGATCAAAGTGTTCTTTGTGAAGTACAATGACCCCATCTATGTGAAACTGGAGAAACTGGACATTATGATCCGCTTGGCCTCTCAGGCCAACATTGCTCAGGTAACTTATTTGAAACATAACTACATGTTAACTTTGTTAGTGTAATTTTTGTAACATTGGATTTTTCTGACATTAATGATAGTGGTGCATATTGACAAATATACATTGTAGCTATGTGCATAGAGGACTTGTTTGCGGAGGTGGGTCAAATATATTCATGTTCACAATTCAGCCCTTCAGGGCTCAAGTGAACCAGTATGTGATTTTATCCTTGTAAATCCACTGAGTAGTTCTACTTTCTGTTCAAATCATGTTGTCATTTGTGAATAGAATGTAAAAATAATATGTCTAACAAATTTGATTCACAACCGTCAGGTGCTGGCTGAGCTGAAGGAATACGCCACGGAGGTGGATGTTGACTTTGTGCGAAAGGCTGTACGAGCCATCGGACGCTGTGCCATCAAAGTGGAGGTCAGAAATGTTCTTGTTTTGCATGTGCATTGCGCCCAGTTTTCTGTAGAGTGCTTCTCACAACAACAGTTAAGAGCAGGTCCAGACTTCTCATATCACATCAGACTTTCATTAGAATATTGTGATGGTAGTGATATTAAAACACAAGTGACAAAGTAATTCTTCTCCACACCGGGTAAGATTAAAATGATCCAGTGAATAATTCTTTTAATGTCTCCTTAGGGTTGTGCTAGCGTCATCTCTGTCTTGTTCTTTAAGAGTCGGCTTTTGATGCAGATATCTTCTTTTCCTGATCTGTTTGGATTACTGTTTGCTAAATGCAAAGACATGGAGTGAGCCTGACTGAGAGAGTAGACTGTCATTTAACAAGAGAAGAGCAGAACTCTGTGTTGTCAACACTTGGAAGTGTCAAGACTTAGACCTTTCAATGCCTGTTCATGTAGCATTAGGATGAAGTTATGGCTCATAGCCTGAACATTTTCTACCAATGATGATAACAAGGAGTCTCTGTATTGTTCCTTTCCAGCAATCAGCTGAGCGCTGTGTCAGCACTCTGCTGGACCTTATCCAGACCAAGGTCAACTACGTGGTGCAGGAGGCCATTGTGGTTATCAGGGACATCTTCCGCAAGTATCCCAACAAGTATGTGCTTCACTGAGTGTGTTAGAACTTCTCAGTGAATGAATAAATAGACCTTGACATGAACTTCATTGGTTATGTCAATCCAGGCCTATGTACAATTTACATTGTCAATTTCTGATTTATATTCCATGTAAAATGTCTTCATTTTACATGGAAACTGGAAGCTGCTTGTTGGTTTTCATGTGGCCACTGAGGTATTGTTGTTTTTCAGGTATGAAAGCATCATTGCCACGCTGTGTGAAAATCTGGATTCTTTGGATGAGCCTGACGCTCGTGCTGCCATGATCTGGATTGTTGGCGAGTATGCTGAGAGAATTGACAATGCTGATGAGCTGCTGGAGAGCTTCTTGGAAGGCTTCCATGATGAGAGCACTCAGGTGACGTCTCCAAAAAAAACCCAAATAACAACCCCAAAAACACAAGTGCTGTTTTAATCTGTATTTTCTGGGTGTTTTTTCAGCTCACCTTAGTTTTCTGAGGCTTTACACAATTATTGTTAGTTTATTTAATCACTTCACTGAGAGTATGGCTAATCCATCAACTTGTTCAGGTCTTAACTCTCCCTTAACTGAATGACAATTTGCTAATCATTTTAATTTGCATGATTAGTCTTACATTTTTATTCTCTTAGAATGTAAACTAGGTGATTCCAAATGTTATTCCTCAAAATTGAGCTATTTCATATTCCTCTACATAATCTAGATAAAAAGATGCAGTTTATTACAGTGTGGTACTTAAATTTTATTTGTTTCAGGTTTTCCTTCCTGAAGCCAAAATGTTCATAGATAAATTAAAATTGTTTTGTTCAATATGTTTGTTTGTTTATTTATTTATTTTCTACAAAACACATGTACGTATGGCGATTTTGTACATTATGCCAGTGGATGTATAATGAAAATATAATAATACACCAAATGTCCTGTAATATCCAGGTCCAGCTCACTCTCCTGACTGCTATTGTCAAGTTGTTCCTGAAGAAGCCCTCAGAGACTCAGGAGTTGGTGCAGCAGGTTCTCAGTTTAGCCACGCAGGTGAGTCTTCTGAAGATGTCTGATGAATACCTGTTCACTGCTGAATAGTTTTACTGTCCTCTTCATCTATAAAGGTCAGGTTTGTGGCGTAGATCTTTATCCTTCACTTTCAGTTTGTCCCATTAGGGTTCGCCACTGTACATATCCTACCTGTGGGGAATAACCACTCATATTATACATAACACCCTCAATTTCAAGTTCCACCCTTATCACTCGATCTGACAATCTTTTTACCTCTAAGACACTAAACTGACTCTTACTTTGAAAGGACTCCTACACAATTTCTCTTGTCATCAACACAGTAAATCAATTTGAATCCTGCTCCTGAGCTTTTAGACTTACTGCTTGTCCACCTGCTCTCTTGCACACACAGTGCAAGTCTATCGTCCTTCTGATCATCATGTCAGCCAACTCCCTAGCTTTTCCTGTCATAGTCCCTACATTCAAAGATGCCATTTTCAGATTTTAGGACTTTCCTTTATTCTTTTTCTGTCTAAGAATCCGCTCTCCACTTCTCCTTTGTCTTCGACACACAGTATTTGAATTTCCATCAATGCCGTGTAGGGTAACGGCGCCATTGGTGGATGTTGTTAACCCGAGCCAAGTCTGATGGAATTCTTTAGATGAACGCTCATTTTTGTTTGGCAAAGTTTTACGCCAGATGCCCTTCCTTCCACAACCCTCTATATTAATCCGGGTTTGGGACCGGATTAATATAGAGGGTTGCGCCCAGTTGACACTGGCTTGTGCCCCCTTAGGGCTGCGCTATCTGTAGCATATCAAATTATTTGGGGTAATACTAATAATAATGGATTAGATTTGTATTGTGCGTTTTTGGACACTCAAAGCACTCACAATGGTTCCATTATTCTCATTCATTCATACTGTGTGATGGTAGAATACATGTGTAGCCACAGCTGCCCTGGGGCAGGCTGACGGAAATGTGGCACCCAATCCGCACCAACAGGCTCTTCAACCATCAGCAGAACATTCATACACATTCACACACCAGCAAGTCCCTCACTGGAGGCAAGGAGGGGTGAAGTGTCTTACCGAAGGACACAGCAACATAACTGGGGGAATGGGATTTGAACCACCAATCCTCCCATGATTGGACGACCTGCTCTACCACTAATCCACTGCCGCCACAACCACTTTTGTCTTAATAATAATAATAACGAGGACCAAGCCAGTCAGAGACTGCAACATCCCGGCGACACCCCTGAACTCAAAATCTTACCTTGACTTTCATAAATCAAAGCATTGGCTATGGTCTTACTCACACTGGCCTTCTCCCTTGTCCTTCTATCTTGTCCGGTTCCTGAGTGTGCCAAAGTTGAAATTTGACCTTCACTTAGTTTTCTCAAGGTCATCTCATTTTCATTCCCTCTGCTGCCCGAGTAATGTGCTTTTTGTTTCATTTTTATATCTGCAACGGTTGCCAAGATATTTGTGGACCAGGAAACAAACGTACAAACAAACGTACAAATGGACGAGCACCGACCATTACAATACATCACTGCTTTGAAGCTGAACTCTTTTGTTCCTCTGCAGGACTCGGACAACCCTGACCTGCGTGACAGGGGCTATATTTACTGGCGTCTCTTGTCTACGGACCCTGTGACCGCCAAGGAGGTGGTGCTGTCAGAGAAGCCCCTGATCTCAGAGGAGACAGACCTGATCGAGCCCACCCTACTGGATGAGCTCATCTGCCACATTGGCTCCCTGGCTTCCGTCTATCACAAACCGCCCAGCGCTTTTGTCGAGGGCAGCCATGGAATTCACCGGAAACACCTACCTGTGCAGCACAGCAGGTCAGAAATACAAACACTGTGAGTTGTGACATGGCCACATGTCATGTTTCCTCCACTTGATCATATTCAGGTGGTTCTGAAAACGTTGGGACGATTTCTTCTGTATTCTTTTACGTTCACTGTGAAAAAAATGATCTAAAACCAAAAATCTGATGTTTATCAGAGTGGTAAATATCAATGTAATATTTCTGCTTGGTTTGGGGAAAAGGAAATTTTTTGTATTTATATGTGAAGCAAGTACCCTGGCGTGAGTGCGTGATGACAAGAAGTTACACACTGGTATGGGAACCTAAAGGACTTTGATATATTAATAAGGAACAGAAAACAACCACTAAATTTTATTAGATTTTCACCCCGGTTACATATGATTTACAGAAAATACCGCAAAGTATGAAATTGCTTATTGTGATTGATGAGTTCCATGTGACCTGATTTTTTTCTAGAATTACTCTGTTTAATTGCTAACCCTAAGGCTGTCTCCTTATCATTAGACTTTCAGTTTAAAGATTTTGTGTATTTCATTGTTGATTCCATCAGTTCCTTCATGCTGTCTTATTTCAAATACATCATGTATGCGGCACAAGCAAAAAAGAACCCAAAGACAAAAATTATGTGTTCAAATCAACAAATTTATATTTCAAGGTGTCATTGAAAAGTTCCAAAATGGTATCTGTGGCTTAAACTGAGGCTTCATATTGGTGATAGATTTCAGTGTCTGACATACTTCACTGCAACTAGTATCAGCCATTGAATAGCCTGAACAGCAAAAACACATACTTGCCATTTTTGAACGGCTAGGCTACAATAGCAATAAAGAATTGCAGCTGTTATATTGAGGATGTGTTGACATTCCATTTTGTAATGGTAAGAGAATCATCCACCAGGGGTGAGCTGAAGGTGTGTATCATGTTGAAGTTGACACTTATGTGTCGGTCATGGAATTTTACGAGTACTACTATTTTACTTATGACAGCATTGACACAGGCGAGAGCCCGATGAGCAGTGGGCCAGCAGCGGCCATGGACCAGCCTCATGTGATCCCCAGCCAGGGTGACCTGCTGGGAGACCTGCTGAACCTGGATCTGGGCCCTCCAGTCAATGTTCCCCAGGTTTCCTCCATGCAAATGGGTGCGGTGGATCTTCTAGGAGGGGGCCTGGATAGTTTGGTAAGTCTGAGCACACAGAAAATAATTGTCTGTATTGTGAAAACAATGGCTAAATCAGGCCAAAAGCCATTGAGCTTTTTATGCTTAAACGATGGTAAAGTTCACAAAACAAAAATGTGAACAGCTGTTTGGCATGAATTTCATGCAACGGTATTTGCAGATGGCAATTCTTTATTTGCATTTTAATTTAATGTAATTTAATATACTTTAGTAATCCCCATAGGGAAATTAAGAGCACACTCCAGTTAGTCCAATCAAATCACATGCATATGGTAGTGTGTAGCCCTGAACAAACAAACACACACAGGGGGCCTGTACGCATGCATAGGAGGTAGAGTGGCGGGCAGCTCCTTTGTGGTGCGCCCCAAATGAGCAACTTGTAAGGGGGACTGTGCCTTGCTCAAGGGTGCCTCGGCAGTGCTCCGGAGGTGAGCTGACACCTCTCACTGTCAGCTCACCTCCGGGTGTTTCTTGTGCGGCAGCGGGAATCGAACCGCCAATCTCTGAACATTGGACGACCCGCTCTACCACGCGCTCTACGACTGAGCCACCGACGCCCCAAATTTCAATTATTTAAAATCAGGATATAGGTTTTTACCCATTGTTAAATCTCTCACTGGGAGACAGTTTGATGTACTAAGAGAGGATGTCTGTGAAGGCCGTCGGCTCTACAAGTTGTGATAGAGCTCTGTGGGACGCTAATGTCTCAACCATCATCCGGACGACTACTATGTGACTCCTGGGTGTGACTTGGCAACCTTAACCTCTCCCACTAGGTTAAATATCTTGACCCCCACTGCCAGATGTTCAAAACTGAAGCCTCTTGGACGAGAAGAAAAAGTTTCAAGCTTTCCCTATAAGTCCTGCGGACTCTTTTCGACACAAATAGAGAGCAGTCCAAAGCTCTTGCACACTTTAGGATTTGAGGTTTTCTGTGGGATTTAAAAATGACAAAAGAACAGAGCGTTATGGCAGCCTTATCCATATAATCTTTACATCTGATCAAACTCTTACTGCTTCACAATAGTGACTTTTTGCTGATTAATCCAATCCAATCCACTTTATTTATAAAGCACAATTTAAATAAACCATGTGAGGCTGTCTACGGTCATCATTACCTGTTCCTCTTTATTGCAAAGGAAGCTAAATAAGCTGAACTGTCAACTTCCATCCAAGTCTCACATAAAAAAAACAACTTCTTTGAAAATATACAGAAAGTAGGTTAATTTCTCTCATGATCTTCTTTGGGTTGCAGTGGTCGTATAAAGATGTTTGTAATTAAATTAACAAGGCAGTCAGAGACTGCAACATCCCGCGACATCATCACATTTTTGTGCCTCTGGCTCCCTGAAATTTCGCTTTTTGTTTTGTGATTATATTTCATCAGGTTGAAATATCAACCTGTTCTTAATTGCTTGCCTGGTTAAATAAAGGTTAAATAAAATAAAAGGTTCAGAGATGTTAAACTAAAAAGACATAAAAGTGAAAATTTGATCTTGATTTAGTTTTTTGAGGTCAAGGTTGTGATCTAATTTTCATCCCCTTGCCTCCCTGAATATAATGCCTTTTGTTTCGTCTTTCTATCTTATCCGGTTCCTGAGATACAGTGGTATGAAAACGTTTTGCAGAGATGGTGTAATCTGAAGGACATGAGTGACTGAAAGTAGTGGTAGGCGAGAGTGTAGCCAAACAGCATAGGATGGTGGTGTGTAGGATGACTCTTAATGGTGAGGAAGATGAAGAGGGCAAAGACAAAGCAGAGGACGAAATGGTGGAAACTGGAAAAGGAAGAGTGCTTCATGACTTTTGGGAAGGAGTTAAGACAGGCTCTGGGTGGTCAGGTGGTGCTTCCAGTTGACTGGACAACTACAGCTAATGTAATCAGAGAGACAGGTAGGAGAGTACTCGGTGTGTCATCTGGAAGAAAAGTAGATAAGGAGACTTGGTGGTGGAATGAGGGGGTACAGGAGTGTAAACAGAGAAAGAGGTTAGCTAAGAAGTGGGACACTGAGAGGACTGAGGAGAGTAGACAGGGGTACAGGGAGATGCAGCATAATGCGAAGGTAGAGGTGGCAAAGGACAAACAAGGGGCTTATGATGACTTGTATGCTAGGTTGGACAGTAAGGAGGGAGAAACTGATCTATACAGGTTGGCAAGACAGAGAGATAGAGATGGGAAGGACGTGCAGCAGGTTAGGGTGATTACGGATAGGGATGGAAGTCTATTGACAGGTGCCATTAGTGTGATGGGAAGATGGAAAGAGTACTTTGAAGAGTTGATGAACAAGGAAAATAACAGAGAACAAAGACTAGAAGAGGTGGCTGTTGTGGACCAGGATGTAGCAAAGATTAGTCAGGATGAAGTGAGGAGGGCATTAAAGAGGATGAAGAGTGGAAAAGCATTCGGTCTTGATGATATACCTGTAGAGGTATGGAAGTGTCTCGGAGAGGTGGCAGTAGAATTTGTGACTGGGTTGTTCAATAGGATCTTGGATAGTGAGAAGATGCCTGAGGAATGGAGGAGAAGTGTGCTGATGCCCATTTTTAAGAACAAGGGAGATGTGCAGAGTTGTGACAACTACAGAGAAATAAAGCTGATGAGCCATACAATGAAGTCATGGGAAAGAGTAGTTGAAGCTAGACTAAGGGCAGAAGTGAGCATTTGTGAGCAGCAGTATGGTTTCATGTCAAAAAAGAGTACTACAGATGCAGTATTTGCTTTGAGGATGTTGATAGAGAAGTACAGAGAAGGCCAAACGGAGCTGCATTGTGTTTTCGTAGATCTGGAGAAAGCTTATGACAGGGTGAACAGAGAGGAACTGTGGTATTGTATGAGGAAGTCTGGAGTGGCAGAAAAGTATGTTAGAGCGGTGCAGGACATGTATGAGGACTGTAAGACAGTGGTAAGGTGTGCTGTAGGTGTGACAGGAGTTCAGGGTAGAGTAGAGTATAACTTTATTTATCCCTTAAGGAGGTTCCGTCAGGGAAATTAATTTCTCCGTCGCACACAGCATAGTAATTACACAAAACAGAAAAACACACGGAACGCACAAGCACATAGAAAGTAATACAACACCAAATAGAAAGATTAATAAATAACCCATCAAGAACATACAAATACAAAAAACCCTTAAATAGGTATGGAAATAAAAATAAACAGGCCTAGTTAAGTATGGGTATATTGAAATGTCTATAGTGTTTGTATTGTTTTTGGTGCATTGTTTGTGTCATCCCTCAGCTCTTGTGTGGACTCTCTTCTTTATCTCTCCCATAGAGGAGTTGAGCAGTTTAATGGCTCGGGGGATGAACAAGTTCTTAAGCCTGTTTGTCCTTCATGTTGGGAGGTGCAGCCTCTGGCTGCTTAGGCTTCTCTGGTTGTTTGCTACGGTGTGGAGAGGGTGGCTGACATTGTCCATGATGTCCAGCAGTTTGTCCAAGGTTCTCTTCTCCACCGTTGCCAGAGGGTCCAGCTTCATCCCGACCACCGAGCTGGCCTGTCTGATCAGCTTTTCCAGCCTGGAGAGATCCGCCTTAGTCACGCTCCCTCCCCAACAAACCACTGCAACGACAGGATGCTGGCCACCACAGACTGATAGAACATCCAAAGGAGCTTCCTGCAGATGTTGAATATCCTCAGCCTCCTCAGAAAGTACATCCTGCTCTGTGCTTTCTTGTACAGCTGCCTCGTTTTGCTGGTCCAGTGTAGCTCGTTGTCCAGCCACAGTCCAAGATATTTATAGGTCTGCACAATCTCCACCTCCTCCGTTCCTATCAGAACTGGTCTAGGCTGGGGTATGTCCCTCCTGAAGTAAATGACCAGCTCTTTAGTTTTGGAGGTGTTGAGCTGTAGGCTGTTGCTGTGACACCAGTCAACAAAGTCCTTCAGCAGGCATCTATACTCCTCCTCCTCATTGTCCCTGATACATCCCACAATAGCTGTGTCATTTGTGTACTTCTGGATGTGACACAGTTCTGAGTTGTAGCAGAAGTCCGCAGTGTACAGGGAGAAGAGGATTGGGGACAAGACAGTCCCCTGTGGAACACCGATGCAGCTGACCACAGTATCAGACGTGGCATCCTTTAGCCTGATGAACTGTGGTCTATTGGTGAGGTAGTCTTGGATCCAATCAACTAGGCCACTCGCATTTGTAGGAGTTTTTCCTGTAGTATACAGGGCTGGATGGTGTTAAAGGCACTTGAAAAATCCAGAAAAAGGATCCTCACAGTGCCGCTTTCCTTGTCCAGATGCAAATGGGCTCGGTGTAGCATGTGGAGGATGGCGTCTTCCACGCTGACCTTTTCCCGGTAGGCAAACTGCAAAGAGTCCTCAGCATGTTTCACCTGAGGCCTGAAGAGATTGAGGAAGAGCCGCTCCAGAGTCTTAATCAAATGCGATGTGAGCGCCACCGGTCGGAAGTCGTTCAGTTTGAGCCCCTTCTTGTTTGCTATGGTGATGGACAGGCTGACAGACGAGGTTAGACAGGAATCCCCATGGACTATGATGTTTGCTGATGACATTGTGATCTGTAGTGATAGCAGGGAACATGTGGAGGAGAAGCTAGAGAGCTGGAGGTTTGTCCTGGAAAGGAGAGGAATGAACGGTAGCCGCAGTAAGACAGAGTACATGTGTGTGAATGAGAGGGACCCAAGTGGAAGAGTGAGGTTACAGGGAGAAGATATCAAGAAGGTGGAGGATTTTAAGTACTTGGGGTCAACAGTCCTGAGCAGTCCTGGAGAGTGTGGAAAAGAGGTGAAGAAGCGTGTACAGACAGGATGGAACGGGTGGAGAAAAGTGTCAGGTGTGATAGAAGAGTTTCAGCTAAAATGAAAAGAAAGGTGTACCAAACTAGTGAGACCAGCAATGTTGTTTGGTCTACAGACAGTATCACTGAGGAAAAGACAGGAGACAGAGCTGGATGTAGCAGAGATGAAGATGCCAAGGTTCTCTTTGGGAGTGACCAGGATGGATAGGATCAGGAATGAGTACATCAGAAGGACAGTACATGTTAGAGGTTGTGGAGATAACGTCAGAGAGGCCAGACTGAGATGGTTTGGACATGTCCAGAGGAGAGATAGTATTGGTAGAAGGATGCTAAGTTTTGAACTGACAGGCAGGTGGCCTAGAGGAAAACCAAAGAGGAGGTTCATAGATGTAATGAAAGAAGACATGAAGGTAGTTGGTGTGAGAGAAGAGGATGCAGAAGCCAGGGTTAGACGAAGGCAATTAATTCGCTGTAGCGACCCCTGAAGGGAAAAGCCAAAAGGAAAAGAAGAAGAGTGGTATGAAAAAGTTTTGGCAATTCAGTTAAATACTGTATATAATATAATAGCAGACAAATAGAGTGATATTTGAGAAGTCAAATGAAGTTTATAGGATTTCCAGAAAGTGTACAATAATAATTTCAACAAAAGTAGGCCGGTGCATACATTTTGGCACCCTTGTTGTTTATTGATTTGAATACCTTTGGCAGTAACTATTGAAACACAAAATTTGTTCAGTAAGCTCATTGACTCTGACCTAATAACAAAGGTGAAGCCAATCTTGAGAAAGGATATTTATGGTGGCCAATTGCTGTCGGCCACCAGTTGTTGTCCTCTGTCCATTTTCTATGAAAAGTGGCAACAGGGGAGCCTCAAAACAACTGTCAAAAACAAAGATTGTTCACTATCATGGTTTCAGGGAAGGATGCAAAAGCTATCTCAAAGATTTCAGCTGTTTCATCTTTCTATTTGCAACGGTTGTAAAGATATTTGGTGGACGGATGGACGGATACACTAACACTGACAATTACAATACATCACCGCTTCACAGGATGTAATTAAAAATCATTTGTCTTTCGCTGAATCTGTTGGTTTGTTTAACAAGACAAAAATTTATTGAAGTAGAATTAAATTTTGTGTTTTGTGTTAAATATTTTACAATCGTGAATAAATTTGGTGCTTATTGTTAACATGGAACAACACACAATGAGCCTTATGATGTTGTTTTACTTTGTAAACTGCTGGTGTTATTGGAACTCTTAAAAATCTTCTTTCAGACTTATAAAATCTTATTTTATTGTATAAGAAACCACATGGAGTTCCTATTTTCCAAGAAAGTGATGGCTGCTCCTGATGGGTTGCGGTTGCTAAGGAAGTCTCTGTCTCTGTCTATGTTTGTGTGTTTGTATGCTGTCTTTGGGGGCCTGTCTTCTCTACTGTAGCTGGGGGGAGACCTGGGCGGAGGTGTTGGGGGAAGTCCAGCAGTAAGTCAAGCCCTTCTGTTTTGCAGTCTGCTTGTCTGCATGCTGCATGCTTCCGGTTTTTAATCCACAAACCAGCTTTGCCAAGTTTTTAAACAAGGAATTCTCTGACTCATTCTTCACATTTCTTTTAGAAGACCACACTAGTGTTTTGCATGTTTTAGCCCAATTTATTACTTGGAATGTTGATCTCAGTAGAATATGCATGAACTAGATGGAGCAAATTTCAAGCAGGTCATAGAAAAGAGGATTGCAAGTCCAATTTGGACATTAATATGAACTCTTTTACACCTGGTTTATGTTTTCTTCTTCAGATTTTCTTCTTTAATTTTGTTTAATGATATCCTCAGTGTTACTTAAAGCTATCTCATTGTAAAAAATCCTATGCAGTCAGATTTAATTATTTTGATTTTATCTCTTAGAAACTATTCTTCTAAGACTTAATTAAGAAGAAGAAAGTTTATTAATTCCCTGTAGGGGACATTATTTGCCTACTCTAGCTGTAAGTTATCACACACACACACACACACACACACACACACACACACACACACACACACACACACACACACACACACACACACACACACACACACACACACACACACACAGGGCATGAGGCATGGTTGTAGAAGGCTGGATGATGGGAACTAAAGTATTAGCAAGTTGAAATTAGACTGTCATGTGATTTTGCAGAAATGTTGATGTATGACAGTTCATACAGTATCAGTTACATGACATAAATATACTAATACCACACCAGGAACTCATATCCATAAACCACCCCAAACCCAGTGTACTGTATATCTGACAGTCTGGATCGATGATTCATGGATCAGAAGCAAAGCTTACATGATCTTTTTCAGCTCTTTAATACATTTCGTATAACATAAATGATGACACGTTTGGAAAATATATCAGCATCTTATTATTGAAATGGATTTCATATCTTTTAAGTTACAGTCTTCGCTTAAAGTATTTGAATTAATTGAAGCACTATTAATGGGCTAAAACACAAAACCTACTGGTAATGGTAACGCTGTTGACCTCACATTGGATGTTCTCACACCATCTGTCTCATAAAAACTTTGACTAATCACACAGTTTGCTGTAGCTAACAAGTAGTATATTTCTATAAATGTTTGATTCATTGTTTTCTTTCTTTGGATATGCCTTTAGATCATCTTCCTATGTGTACAGTGTGCCCTTGTTCTTTGCGGTCAATGCGTTCCAGGAACCCCACGTGATTAACAAATTCTGCAATCGAGCGACAAACTATCTTATATTTACGATAATTTGAACTTTTATGAACCTCCCCATACTGATATTAAACTACCTTCTATCTGTATTACCTTTTCCCACACTCTGATAGACTGTTTAAAGCACATTTTCACTCACGTAAGTCTGAAACACACGGAACCGAGCGCACTTCCGGTTGCCGTCAGCCAATAGAATGCACGTAAGGTATCACGTGACTGCCTAACAAAAATCCCGCCATGAGGTGAAGTCGCAAGCGTTAATGCGCGAGGGCGCACTGTAGGGCAAATTGTCACCTTGCGAGCGATGCTTGCTAAAATTGTTTTGACAGAGATTGTGTGTATTTACTGTGATTGCTTTAGGTGGGGCAGAACTTCATTCCTTCTTCTGTTCCCAATACCTTTGCTCCGTCACCCACACCTGCACCGCCTGCTGTCAGCAGTGGCCTCAATGATCTGTTTGAGCTTTCCACAGGCATGGCCATCACCACTGGAGGCTATGTGGCCCCAAAAGCAGTGAGTTCACACTTCAACCATCAGCATCTGCACCAGGCGTGACTTGAATAATGGATGACATGACATCAGTCAGTATAGCATGCAGACTTCATTTAGACAGCCTCATAAATCTTGTGCTCTGATTACATGATTAATGCAGTATCCAGAAGTGAAGTACAATTGCACAATGCAGTTGCAAAGAAACACAAATTGAATAACATTTTCAACGTTGTGCAATTAGATCAACAGTGAGAGGCATTTCCAACCTTGTGTATTGATAAAATGTGTACATGTTTAAAAGTATGTACCATACTACCTGTAGAACTGACCACACCAGGACTTTTTCTAGGTGTGGCTCCCTGCGGTTAAAGCGAAGGGACTGGAGATCTCCGGTACGTTCTCTCGCCGTCAGGGCCACATGTACATGGACATGACGTTCACCAACAAGGCCCTGCAGCACATGACCGACTTTGCTGTCCAGTTCAACAAAAACAGGTCAGTGAAATGACTCCGGAAATGGTCATCATTTCATGCTTTAATTTTAAGAAGTGAAACCTCAGAATTTTGGTGTACAATAAACATTAAATAGAAACTGAACACAGGTACTGGCAGTCAGTGTTTTTTTTTTTTTTCTTTATGTAGTTTTGGGATGATCCCTACAAGTTCTCTACCCATTCACACTCCGCTGATGCCAAGCCAGAGTATTGACGTCTCTTTGCCAATCAATACGATTGGGCCAGTCATGAAGATGGACCCACTCAATAATCTGCAGGTACCGAAGTCCTCAGTTGTCATGTCGTGTAAGGTTGCGTCACGTCACTGAAGTTCAATTAAATGCAACTGTACAATCATCCATCTTTAATAAATAATACATATAAAATAATTGTGATGAAATAAGCTGATATAAGTGGAGTAATTTACTGTTCCAGTTAGTTCACATGCTTACACAAACAGTACTCCGCTTTGAGGGTTACTAAATCTGGTAGTGACACACCACTTTTTATAAAGATGGACAACACTCCTCATCCTCCCTCTGTACTAAATTTACATGAAAATACCACAGATAAGAGAATTGTCCCCTTAAACGGTGAAATTCTGAATTATTCTTAGCTCTGAGAGTCAATCCTTGTCTTTATAATTAACCACCTGCTCACAATAAGTGCCGTTTAGCAATCTTTATAATTAACGGCATAAAGAGGAACCTTTCCGAGTAACTTTCATTTAGTTTCTCAGGAGAAGAACGGAATACTTGGACAACTGCAACAATAGCACTCTAAGCAGGAAGAGCAGAAAGCTTGACTGACAGGAAAAGAGGAAATCAAATGAATGTTTTTGAAGAGTTTTTCTGTGAGACAACATACTGACTTGGTGCTGTCTCCAGAACCCTAACCACCTGTCCAAAGTGGACACTTTTCTTCAGTCCCGTGTAGTCTTAGACAGGTTTAACTGAAATTACAGTACTATTCGCTAGTTGAGAAGTACAGATAATCTGTGATCGTCCTTGTCTTTTGTTTCCTTGTCTACAGGTGGCTGTGAAGAACAGCATTGACGTCTTCTACTTCAGTGTACTCATCCCTCTCAATATATTCTTTGTCGAGGATGGAAAAATGGGTATGTCACCCTACAACTTTATATAACAGCAGCACATTGAGTTTTTTCCCTACAGTTCGTTTCAAGCCTGGTGGTACCCATCAAAGAATTTTAAACAGAGGACACCTGTGGAATGATAAATTGATGCAGTCAGTTTTGATCACATGGTGCAGCAGACAGTCAGAACTTCATATTTGTGTGACTTCACTAAGACTTAGAAGGCAGTGAGCACAAGAAGATGAAGTGCCTTTATTGTACAGAAATAACTGATCTATTAATGATGTGCACTGCGTTAGCACATCATGTACGTCATGCGTGTTCCTTGTAGTGGCTGACTTGAATGGCTGACTTGAATCTATTTTTGTCTTCCACAAACCCTAAGAGATAAATAAGTAGTAGAAGTTACAAATTGTAAAAGTGACCATAGCTGGCAGTGTTCATGTGCGCATAAATATGTGTGCATGGTGGCACCACATAAAGAGTGGTGTGTAGCAGGCACTGACAGAGGAATGTCTCTGGCAGCTGTGTGACATGAATTAAAAACAGGGTGATATGGGACCTTCAAACCAGAACTCTTTACTGTGACGGCTACATATTTCAAATGGTAACTTACATGCCATTTTTTTATGTGTGAATCGGACATTAAGTTGTGAGTAATATTGCTCCAATATTACTCACTACTTTAATTCTTGTCTTTATAACAATTTTCAGAGCGACAGGTGTTCCTGGCTACCTGGAAAGACATCCCTAATGAGAACGAGCTCCAGTACCAAATCAAGGAGTGCCACCTAAATGCAGGTACTTAGTCTTGTGAATAAACAAACACTTTTTTACAGACAAATTAGAACATATCTCTGGTTCACACAAAAAAAATGAATGTTTTATTTTTATACATTCCAATGACAAGGAAGTTTATGGAGTGACTGTACTTATACCCATTTTAATGTAGCAGGGAATTTCTTGGATTGTTCTTCTAAGGACTTGTCTTCACTAAAACTGGTCACCTAAAGACAAAAGCTTGACAGCATTAAGCAAGAAAAAAAATCTTGCCTTCCATACATGTAGTGATTTATTTGAACTTGTGATGTGTAGATGTAAACAGTGACTGTCAGGGGGGGCCGTAGAGAGTAACATTCAGACTCTGATACCAGAATCACCGCATGTTTGGACCTTCTAACTGTATATCCAGCCACAACTCATGAAATGTCCCTAAATGCCTTTCTGTTTGTTTTTCCTCCGCCAACATGTCTGTCTTGGGATACTTCAACGTTTCTTCTTCTTTGCTTGAAGGACAACAACTTTTAGAGTCTACCCACAATCATGATGCTGTTGTCCTGGCAGCAGGATGACTCATGTTGTAGAATACTTGGTGTAGTCTTCCAAACACACCTAATTTACTGCCAGTTCCCCAATAAATCTTTTTTCCCTTTAATCAATGCTGAGGTGTGCTCTAGTATTAGTACCTGTAGTTATTATGGCTTCAACAGTGATTCTAACCTCTAGGTTATGACCGTTGCTCTGACTTGACTTTGATTCTGCTCTTGCAGACACAGTGTCAGGGAAACTGCAGAATAACAACATCTACACAATTGCCAAAAGAAACGTAGAAGGACAGGATATGCTCTACCAGTCCCTCAAGCTGACCAATGGCATATGGATTTTGGCAGAGCTCCGTATCCAACCTGGCAACCCAAACTATACGGTAGAGTCCTCAACAATTGCTAACAGCTTTTATGTGTGTTTCCCCCTCCAGTTATGCATTTCTTTGCATGAACTGTCTACATATGATTCTAGGTGACAATTAGATGTCAAACCCAATCCACTGCATTCACTAAGGAAATGAAACAAAGAAACTTAGTTTTGAAAACCATGTCATATGGTCTGTATGGAGGTGAAAAAACACCAACAATTCAATATCAAATCCAGTTGACTGTGAGGTTATGTCAACTTGTTCCAAATGAATTGTTCTACGGTAACTGAAAAGTCTTCGACAAGCAGCATCTGTACATTGAATTATTGCATGTTGGCTGCAACTGGAATTTTTAAAAAAAAAATTTGATTCATAAGTTAAACCTAATTTTTTGAATGAATGTCATAACGTAGTTCCAAGATCATTTAGATATTTATGTCTTTAAATTTTGTAACACAAACATATAAAATCAAAGAAAGGCAGCAGCAGTAGTTTCGACTGTGACAGCACCAATGACTTAAAACAGAATGACATGATAATCAGTTATTACCCATATTTATTATCCATGTGTAAACCATGCATTCCATATTATCATTATTATTATTATTATTATTATCAATTGTAGTATTATTGTCAATGCTTCTTTTCTTGCTGCTATTAGCACACAGTAGTGATGATGTCTCACGGTGTAACTCTATTCCACAGCTGTCTCTCAAGTGTCGGGCCCCTGAGGTTTCTCAGTATGTCTACCAGATGTACGACTCTGTGCTGAAGAACTGACTTGCTCTCAGTGATTACTCGGCTTCATTCTAACAACAAGCAACAGTGTTTTATCTTTTCTGTTATCTACAGCGAACTGCTAAAACAGTGGATTCAAAAACCATAACGGATAAAATAATTTGGGTTATTGGATTCAGTTTGCTTCTATAAAAGCAACAAGGCAACTGACGGTAAAACAAACATTTGATATCTTGCTGTAGTTCTTTATATAGAACTGAAGGGAAATTAGTCCTTGTTTGTGTTTCCTTGATTTTGGTAGTTCAGAGCATTATTAAATCTTGTTATACACTCCTCATTTTATATTTACCACTCCAATTCCCTCCTTAACTTTGTGTCTTAATGTTATAAAAATGTGACTGATGGTTAAATAGCTTGAGTGAGATAACATTGTTTGTTTTGTACTGTTTGTGGCTCCTCTGTAGTCTTCACTTGTTTAACTCCAGTTTTAGCTACAGAATGATTCCAGTGTGATCATTTCCTTTTGCCTTCAGTGCGCAAAGAGATGTAACCAAGACTGTCTTCTCTGGCAGAATGTTGACCTGTATGGATCACATGGTGTATTCACACATGATTTTGTTATGCATGAAGAAACATTCCTTTTTCCTTCGTATGTGTGTAACATAGCGAAGCAATTAAAGAAGTGGCTGAAGAGAATGTCACGCAGAAATTACACGAGTAAACTCTGTAGTCACTGCTAAATCCTGATTCTTCACCTCATCCTCAGCTGAATGTCCTTATAATATTTGGCTCTTGCTCAAACCACGATTTCAAGTTCTTACAGGTGCATCAAACATAAAATGGATACAATGGAGGATTCTAATAGCCAAAAGAAAAACACTGCCACCATCAAACACCTTCCCATTGCCATATATTTCCTTGTTATGTAAATGATGAAGTCTGGTGTGGTGAGGAATCCATTTATTCATACACTCCGTCTAGTGAAGTGTTGATTTAAATTCCTCCATAAATAGTTTATTTCCATTATTTGAACGTTAAAGTCTTGGCTCGTGAGCTTGGAACCACTACACACACCACCTTCTTCATGCGTTAACACACCAGTGCCACTGAACGATAACTGCTTGTTCACTCCATGTGATTTCTTTTTGTTGTAGCCCTGATAACTGCAACTCCATAGTTCCACAAGGCTTTACCTTCATTCTCATTCCTGTTTAATGTGCATCTACCTCTGTGTGCTTCTTATTTTTTCAATAGTTAAAATTCTCAAGTGCGCTTGAATGTTTTTATTTTAATGCCATTGTTGTTTTTGTAATCTTTTGTAACGTCAATCCAAAATAAACCTGTGGCAAGTCAATCAAACTCATCTCACAGGACCAAGTGTCCATGTTCAACCTAAATACTGGCTTATTTCCATTTTTTAGCACCATAGGTATCAACAGAACCTTTTAATGTTGGTGTTGATAGTGTTATAGAACATTAGGGTAAATGTGCCCCCAAGCCCAGAGTTGCTTTGTACAGTGTGGTAATGTGATGGTATAGTTTGTGTACGTAAGAAATTAAAATGTATTGCTAAGATCAAGAAAATGAGTTGAAACTGTCTCTTCAACAGAAATAGCCCTTTTGAGTATCAGCTGTGTTGATGACACTATTTTCCAACATATAATTAAAATATTTATCCGTGCTTGTTTGAGATAAATTGTCATTTTATCATTTTTTTTTTCCAATTAGGGTGGGAATTTTACCCATTTAAATACTCACCTTCCAACTACATCTTTGTCATGGCTTTAAGCAGCAATGTTTTTGCACTGCATAACTTTATATACGACTAAGTATCAGTGTGTACCAAGCTGTTGCCAGCAATATGCGCAGAGCTGTCAGAGCATCATGTGAAATAGAATATTTTTGCAGCATTGCTGTTATAATTGATTGGTTATTGTCACAGTTCCACATCTTATGTCAATAAATTGTTCAACACATCATTTCTCACTGTTCTTCATATGTATGATACGTGGTATCACTGGACAGCAGTGGAGACCAAGATGTTTTCCCTTCCACATACTGTTCACCACATCACCACAGCTCTCTTTCAATAGTACTGGATGAGACGGATGTGGTTTACAGTAGTTTAATAATCTGCTTCGTTCCACACTTGTGAAATATTTAACATGACAGAATACCCAACCTGATTATTTGTGGTGATTTAGAATCAATTTTTTATGGGCCAGTCTAGAATGTACTTTTTGGAATTTATGTACCACAATAGGGCACTGGAGGGCACCAAACGAAAATAACCAAAGGCCAGTTCCACCAAATTTTATACTGGTTTCTTAATCTTTCTACTAAAATCTCTTATACTAACACGGCTCCAAATGCAAGATTAAAAAAAAGTTGTATGCACCCCCCCCCAACCCCACACATGTGCGCGTGCACACACACACACACACACCCACACACACACCCACACACACAGTCACACTAACAATTCACATTAAAGCACTTATTGAATGTTTGCTCTATTGAAAATTTGTTTCAATCAGTTGTGTACGGTTACAAAAATAAATTTTGTTGAATCATGTTTTTTTGTGCATATTTACTTCTTTTCCTTTCGGCTTTTCCCTTCAGGGGTCGCCACAGCGAATCAATTGCCTCCATCTAGCCCTGTCCTTTGCATCCTCTTCTCTCACACCAACTACCTTTATGTCCTCCCTCATTACATCCATAAACCTCCTCTTTGGTCTTCCTCTAGGCCTCCTGCCTGGCAGTTCAAAACTCAGCATCCTTCTACCAATATATTCACTATCTCTCCTTTGGACATGTCCAAACCATCTCAGTCTGGCCCGTATGACTTTATCTCCAAAACCTCTAACATGTGCTGTCCCTCTGATGTACTCATTCCTGACCCTATCCTTGGTCACTCCCAAAGAGAACCTCAGCATCTTTATCTCTGCTACCTCCAGCTCTGTCTCCTGTCTTTTCTTCAGTGACACTGTCTCTTGACCAAACAACATCGCTGGTCTCACCAGAAGTTTTGTACACCTTTCCTTTCATTTTAGCTGAAACTCTTCTATCACACATCACACCTGACACTTTTCTCCACCCGTTCCATCCTGCCTGTACACGCTTCTTCTCTTTTCCACACTCTCCATTGCTCTGGACCGTTGATCCTAAGTACTTAAAATCCTCCACCTTCTTGATCTCCCTGTAACCTCACTCTTCCACTTGGGTCCCTGTCATTCACACACATGTACTCTGTCTTACTGCGGCAATCCTTCATTCCTCTCCTTTCCAGGACAAACCTCCACCTCTCTAGCTTCTCCTCCACCTCTTCCCTGCTCTCACTGCAGATCACAATGTCATCTGCAAACATCATAGTCCATGGAGATTACTGTCTAACCTCGTCTGTCAGCCTGTCCATCACCATGGCAAACAAGAAGGGGCTCAGAGCTGATCCCTGATGCAGTCCCACCTCCACCTTGAACTCCTCTGTGACACCTACAGCACACCTCACCACTGTCTTACAGTCCTCACACATGTCCTGCACCGCTCTAACATACTTTTTTGCCACTCCAGACTTCCTCATACAATACCACAGTTCCTCTCTGTTCACCCTGTCATAAGCTTTCTCCAGATCTACGAAAACACAATGCAGCTCCGTTTAGCCTTCTCTGTACTTCTCTATCAACATCATCAAAGCAAATACTGCATCTGTAGTACTCTTTTTTGGCATGAAACCATACTACTGCTCACAAATGTTCACTTCTGCCCTTAGTCTAGCTTCCACTACTATTTCCCATAACTTCATTGTATGGCTCAACAGCTTTATTCCTTTGTAGTTGCCACAACTCTGCACATTTCCCGTGTTCTTAAAAATGGGCACCAGCACACTTCTCCATTCCTCAGGCATCTTCTCACTATCTAAGAGCCTGTTGAACAACCCAGTCAGAAACTCTACCGCCACCTCTCCTAGACACTTCCATACCTCTACAGGTATATCATCAGGACCGACTGCCTTTCGACTCTTCATCCTCTTCAATGCCCTCCTCACTTCATCCTGACTAATCTTTGCTACATCCTGGTCCACAACAGTCACCTCTTCTAGTCTTTGTTCTCTCTCATTTTCCACATTCATCAACTCTTCAAAGTACTCTTTCCATCATCCCATCACACTACTGGCACCTGTCAATAGACTTCCGTCCCTATCCTTAATCATCCTAACCTGCTGCACGTCCTTCCCATCTCTGTCTTGCCAACCGGTATAGATCAGTTTCTCCCTCTGTACTCTCCAACCTAGCATACAAGTCATCATAAGCCTCTTGTTTATCCTTTGCTACCTCTACCTTCACCTTATGCTGCATCTCCCTGTACTAATCTCTTCAGTCCTCTCAGTGTTCCACTTCCTCTTAGCTAACCTCTTTCTCTGTATACACTCCTGTACCTCCTCATTCCACCACCAAGTCTCCTTATCTACTTTCCTTCCAGATGACACACCAAGTACTCTCCTACCTGTCTCCCTGATCACATTAGCTGCAGTTGTCCAGTCATCTGGAGGCACCTCCTGACCACCCAGAGCCTGTCTTAACTCCTTCCTAAAAGTCATGCAACACTCTTCCTTCTTCAGCTTCCACCATTTCGTCTTTTGCTCTGTTTTTGTCCTCTTCATCTTCCTCACCACCAGAGTCATCCTGCACACCACCATCCTATGCTGTTTGGCTACACTCTCACCTACCACTACTTTGCAGTCACTGATCTCCTTCAGGTTACACTGTCTATACAAGATGTAGGCTACCTGTGTGCTCCTGCCTCCACTCTTACAGGTCACCCTATGTTCCTGCCTCTTCTGGAAGGAAGTATTCACTAAAGCCATTTCCATCCTTTTTGCAAAATCAACTACCATCTGTCCTTCTGCATTCCTCTCCTGGATACCAAACTTGCCCATCACTTCCTCATCACCTCTTACCTGCACCAACATGTCCATTGAAGTCTGCACCAATGACAAGTCTCTCACTTCTAGGCATGCTCTGCATCACTTCTTTTGTGCATATTTACTTAAAGCTGTATATTTATTCAGACCCACCATGTTTGATAATTATTTGAGAGGGAAGCATTAATATTGTTCTAAATTAATGTAATGATCGAAAGAACGAGATTGCAGATACAAGCGGCTGAAATGGACTTTCTCAGGCGGATAGCTGGTGTCTCTATTAGAGATAAGGTGAGAAACACTGCTGTTCGCGAGGGGCTCAGAGTGGACCTCTGTTCTTCCGCATGGAGAGGAGTCAGTTGAGGTGGTTTGGGCATCTGGTGCTGAGGCCTCTGGAGCGCCTCCCTAGGGAGGTGTTTCTGGCACGTCCAGCTGGGAGGAGACCTCGGGGTAGACCCAGGACCAGGTGGAGGGATTATATCTCAACACTGGCCTGGGAACGCCTTGGGATCCCCCAGTCAGAGCTGGTGGATGTGGCCGGGGAAAGGGAAGTTTGGGGCTCCCTGTTGAAGCTGCTGCCCCCGCGACCCGACTACGGATAAGCGGTGGAAGATGGATAGATGGATAAATTAATATAAAATGATCACCACACCAATCAGGTTGAGTATTTTCTTGCCAGTTTTAGTTTACAAAATACTTCACTGTATGGGCATGACAAACCCTAAGGTGTTACGGGGAATTTTTACTCCAGAAATCCAACTCCAGAGTTGAAGTATTATTTAACTCACTCTTTGTTTTATAAGTGTTCTGAGATCAAATGGTTCATTCTCCACAGAACTTACGTTCCTATTTATACACAACACTCCTATTTACATAATTTCACCATAAACCCGTGCACCTACAGGCTAGATTTCTCCATAACATTTGTTAGACAGGAAACACCTTATTCAAGATAGTTTCATGTTCAGCTTAGACTCCTCTCACAATGTGATCACCTGTTTTGAGCCAATCTCTGGTTTAGGTTTCATATAAAACTTTCTTCACATCTACTAGAAAGCAGATTTGGTTATCAACAGTTTCTATTTAAATTCAAATTTATTTAATTCAAACTAAATTATTTAAAGTTAATGCAGGACAAAATCATTAGAACCACTCAAGCAATTCAGTTAAAAAACAAAAGGTACTGTTTGGCCCATTTTTTTGTTTACTTGCCCTGGGATTTTTATGATGACATCCAGGTTTTCAACTTCAACATGTTGTAGTGGTTTACACAGGAGTTTCATCCATACGTACATGTACTCATAAAGGAAGTGAAACAGGCCCCACTGGATCTGAGTCTATGAACAGGGACAGATTCTTTGTTTAGCAACTGATATTCTGAGGCCAGATTTAAAAAAATTTTTTTTTGATACTTATGATGTATTGTAATTGTCAGGGTTTGTGTGTTCATCCGTCCACCAAGTATCTTCACGACCGTTGCAGATAAAACGATGAAAGAAGAAGCATTACTTGGGCGGCAAAGGGGATGAAAATGAGATGATGACCTTGACCTTAAAACTAGGTCAAGGTAAATTTCAACTTTTGTAAAAAAAATTTTGCAAAACCAAATAAAATAGAAGAAACAAAAAGGTTTTATATTCAGGGAGGCAAGGGGATGAAAATTAGATCACAACCTTGACCTTGAAAAACTAGGTTAAGGTCAATTTTTCACTTTTATACCTTTTTAGGTACACATGTCTGAAATCTGATGAGATATAATCACAAAACAAAATGCAAAATTTCCAGAAAGCCACAGGCACAAATGAATTCATTGCTGCGACCATTATGAAAGTAGGCATGAGTAAAATCTTGAATTCAGGGGTGTCGCGGGATGTTGCAGTCTCTGACTGCCTTGTTAACATTGTGATTCAAGGCCTGAGTGAGGTGGACACCTGGTGGTGGTGGTGATTTAAAAAAATTCTACCAGGGTGGATGTTTTATGACAAAGACAAAATCAACTGTAGTGTGATTATAGTAGTGTGAAATCCAGTGGGACATCATGGAGACAACCAGGGTACTTATCTTGTTAATGCATTTCTCAGTTTATTCAGATTCTAGAAAGAAAAGTAAATAATAGCATGTTTTTAGAAAAATAAGTTAAAATTAAGAAGAAAAAGGAAGAAATCAAAGTATGCATAGACATGCACGTAGCATGTTGTACACTATGTTAAACCAAGATAAAACAAATATATACAATAAACAACGTGGTAGCAAGAATTTGTTCATATAATTTACAAGATATTTAATATCGATGACATGTCAGCAGCTACACATTACTGTTGAGATCGAAGGAAAGTTATGGTTATCAGGAATGCAAAATTTACTTCCTCATTCCCATTTCTATTTCAAATCTTTGTTAGAAATATTCCTAAAAGTAAGAATTAGCACTATTATCTCCACCCAGGTTACATCACTATTCACAACAAGCCAACAGGACATGCTTCACACTGATCTGACCAAACTGATAAGGTCCTATGATGATGTGTCCAACATATTAGTTAGAGATCTGCTTATAAAGTAATTTATAATGATTTACTACTTGTGTCACATAACTGAAAAGTGAGCGCAGAGTGAACATCAGACAGAGATGCCTACCAGTTGCACGCTGAGAGAATGTAAAATGCAAAATGAGAATGTTTATGTGACAAGTTTAAAAACAATGAAATCTCAAACCGCCAAAGTAAAGCTTAAACAACTATTGTACTTAAATGACTCTACACAATAAAGACTGACATATTGTGGTGTGTTGTATTGAAAGACAACAAGACATAGCATTCAGAAGACGGAAAACCAAAGCAACTCCTCCCTTTGCACAATTCATCACAGAGAACACACTGGCCAACCACACACACACGGCTCATGTGGTCTTCTTTATATCGAAGACTAGTACTACCATGTTCTCTGGATAGGAAGATGCATTTGAACACATGTTCTCAGCGTGACCATTTTTCTTGTATTTAGAAGCAAATGTTAACAGTGATTGAAGGATGAGGCCTGCCTAGTTGGAACAAAGCACAGAATGTCTGCTTTTTAATGGTCTCGACTTATGGGATACTCATAGGATCTTGTTTTGCATACATATTTCAATATTCTAAATATATATAGCATTTATCGTGTCTAACAGTTTAAAAAAAATGCTGATCTTGGATCAGTGAAAGACAAATTTCATCCCTATCAAAAGCAGAACTGATCCAAAATCAGCATTCCAGCCTAACAGAAAGCCGATAAATGTAGGCTAAAATACTCAATAGCCAAATTCTCCAAGATGTTACTTTCTGTGTTGGTACCCTATTGTATCGCAAGCGCCATCGCCATCTCAGACTATTTCTACTTTAGAATTGGGGTAAACCGCCACAACATCATAGCCCTCTGGGGGCCGGACACGTGCCTTGGCATGGGTCTCACAATACAGATTGTCCTCAATGAAGAAGTAGCCTCTCTGTTTGAGGTTGATGCCGCAGTCGTCGCACATGAAGCACTCGGGATGGTAGAGTTTGTCCCTGGCCTTAACAATGGTACCACTGGAGGGAGAGACAAGGAGATGCAGATTGGTTTTAAACAATTCAAGGACATTTCAACTTCATGTGAATCATAGTTTAATCAACCTTTAAGATTCACAAGAAGTTGTCTCACCCTTGGGCTGCCTTTCACACTGAATTTGATGCACATTTTTCACACAGTGCATCACATGCATATAGAGAGAACACAGCTTTATGCTTCAGGCAAAAGTGAAATAAAGATAAAGGTCAGCCTTACAGTGGAAGATGAAAGGGCTGCATGAATGAGAAGAAATATATAACACATGGCAAGAAGTTTCAAGAGGCTTGTCATTGAAGATGAAAACATTGCACTTCTTCGAAAAGAAAAAAATGACCATGAAAAGCTCATGACTCATCAAGTTAGTTATTAGTCTTTCCATTACTTGTGTAAACCAGCAATTTATCATACTATGTAGGGACTGTAACTATGTGAGCATTTGAGTATATATAATCTTATGTACAGAACACACATTATGAAGGATAACTAGCGTACCACTCCAAGCAGAATAAATATAGTTAATATTATGCTTGCTTTCCTCTCCAGGGATGAAGCAGCTGTAAGTTGCAAATTACTCAGTCATACAGTGACAGCAGTTATTAAGAGTGTTGTTTCCTCCCTGCTCCAAATACGTTTCCTTTGTGGTCAATATTCAGTCAGAATTCTTCTTGTTCTCTTTTTACTGCTTTCAGATCCCATCGATTGAAATGCAAACTCCTACACAATTCTCCAAGCATATTTAAAATGGATAAAATCCTCCAGGTCACAACTGCCTTCTTGTACCCTCCACGCTCCCACAATGCACCCTTGTTAACAAGTAAGCCAATGACATTACTGTTCACCTGCGGCTGTTTTTATAGAGGAGGGATTACTGATGCATGTGGTTACTTTGACAGTGTGTGTGATTATCCCTAGGTTTATATTGCATCTAAGAATGCGTGTCTAGCATTTGTGAATAGAAAAGGGTGTAGCAAATGGATTGATTTAACAATTATACTTTCAAATGGAGGTTTTTTTTTTTTCTGTATTCTGAGAAAAACTTGTTGGTTCAGGTTGACCTGTGTGAGTTCACCTCCATTTGAGTCAGAACAACTTTTGACTCACCTCTTATATAAAAATCTTTTGTGATCACGCGAGGTGTGGTAAAACTAGACAGAGGCTTATTTCTTCCACATGGAAATTGAAATGCATCGAATGTGAGAATAAATTATGTTAAAGGTATGTCAACGCACTGTAAGTGCATGAAAGAATGTAAGCAAATGAAAAGCTAACATGCAAAGGATTAAACCCAACCTATTTAATCAGGATTTCTTATCAAAAAGAGAAAGGTAGCCTTACATTCTTATTGTATCATATTTTATAATGTCATGCAGTCCACTGCAGCTAATGTAGCCGCAAGAGGACACAAGCCAGTGTCTTATTGTGCCGGTCCCAAGCCCGGATAAATACAGAGGGTTGCGTCAGGAAGGGCATCCGGCGTAAAACTTTTGCCAAATCAAAGATTGCAAATCAAACCTATGACTTCCATACCGGATCGGTTGAGGCCCGGGTTAACAACGACCGCCATCGGCGCTGTTGACCTACAGGGCGCCGGTGGAAATTGGATTACTGTTGGTCGAAGAAGGAGAGGAGGAAAGTGCGTTCGCTCGAAGAAAGAGAAGAGGAACACCAAGAGTATAGGACTAAGAGTAGGGACGTTGAATGTTGGAACTATGACAGGAAAAGGTAGAGAGTTGGTTGACATGATGCAGAGAAGGAAGGTAGACATAATGTGTGTGCAGGAGACCAGGTGGAAAGGTAGCAAGGCTAGAAGTTTAGGAGCAGGGTTCAAGTTGTTCTATCATGGTATAGATGGGAAGAGAAATGGAGTAGGAGTTATCTTGAAGGAAGAGTTTGTTAGGAATGTCCTGGAGGTAAAAAGAGTGTCGGATAGAGTGATGAGTCTGAAGCTAGAAATAGAAGGTGTGATGTTTAATGTTGTTAGCGGGTATGCTCCACAGGTAGGATGTGAGGTGGAGGAGAAGGAGAAATTCTGGTCGGACTTTGATGAAGTGATGCAGAGCATGCCTAGAAGTGAGAGAGTTGTCATTGGAGCAGACTTCAAAGGACATGTTGGTGCAGGAAACAGATGTGATGAGGATGTGATGGGCAGGTTTGGTATCCAGGAGAGGAACGCAGAAGGACAGATGGTAGTTGACTTTGCAAAAAGGATGGAAATGGCTGTAGTGAATACTTTCTTCCAGAAGAGGCAGGAACATAGAGTGACCTATAAGAGTGGCGGTAGGAGCACACAGGTAGACTACATCTTGTGTAGACGGTGTAACCTGAAAGAGATCAGTGACTGCAAAGTAGTGGTAGGTGAGAGTGTAGCCAAACAGCATAGGATGGTGGTGTGTAGGATGACTCTGTTGGTGAGGAAGATCAAGAGGGCAAAGGCAGAGCAGAAGACGAAATGGTGGAAGCTGAAGAAGGAAGAGTGTTGCATGACTTTCAGGAGGGAGTTAAGACAGGCTCTGGGTGGTCAGGAGGTGCTTCCAGATGACTGGACAACTACGGCTAATGTGATCAGGGAGACAGGTAAGAGAGTACTTGGTGTGTCATCTGGAAAGAAAGTAGATAAGGAGACTTGGTGTTGGAATGAGGAGGTACAGGAGTGTATACAGAGAAAGAGGTTAGCTAAGAAGAAGTGGGACACTGAGAGGACTGAGGAGAGTAGACAGGAGTACAGGGAGATGCAGCGTAAGGTGAAGGTCGAGGTAGCAAAGGCCAAACAAGAAGCTTAAGATGACTTGTATGCTAGGTTGGACAGTAAGGAGGGAGAGACTGATCTATACCGGTTGGCAAGACAGAGAGACAGCGATGGGAAGGACGTGCAGCAGGTTAGGGTGATTAAGGATTGGGATGGAAGTCTATTGACAGGTGCCAGTAGTGTGATGGGAAGATGGAAAGAGTACTTTTAAGAGTTGATGAACGTGGAAAATGAGAGAGAACAAAGACTAGAAGAGGTGACTGTTGTGGACCAGGATGTAGCAACGATTAGTCAGGATGAAGTGAGGAGGGCATTGAAGAGGATGAAGAGTCGAAAGGCAGTCGGTCCTGATGATATACCTGTAGAGGTATGGAAGTGTCTAGGAGAGGTGGCGGTAGAGTTTCTGACTGGGTTGTTCAACAGGATCTTAGATAGTGAGAAGATGCCTGAGGAATGGAGAAGTGTGCTGGTGCCCATTTTTAAGAACACGGGAGATGTGCAGAGTTGTGGCAACTACAGAGGAATAAAGCTGATGAGCCATACAATGAAGTTATGGGAAAGAGTAGTGGAAGCTAGACTAAGGGCAGAAGTGAACATTTGTGAGCAGCAGTATGGTTTCATGCCAAAAAAGAGTACTACAGATGCAGTATTTGCTTTGAGGATGTTGATAGAGAAGTACAGAGAAGGCTAAACGGAGCTGCATTGTGTTTTTGTAGATATGGAGAAAGCATACAGAGAGGAACTGTGGTATTGTATGAGGAAGTCTGGAGTGGCAGAGAAGTATGTTAGAGCAGTGCAGGACATGTATGAGGACTGTAAGACAGTGGTGAGGTGTGCTGTAGGTGTGACAGAGGAGTTCAAGGTGGAGGTGGGACTGCATCAGGGATCAGCTCTGAGCCCCTTCTTGTTCGCTATGGTGATGGACAGGCTGACAGACGAGGTTAGACAGGAATCCCCATGGACTATGATGTTTGCAGATGACATTGTGATCTGTAGTGAGAGCAGGGAACAGGTGGAGGAGAAGCTAGAGAGGTGGAGGTTTGTCCTGGAAAGGAGAGGAATGAAGGTTAGCCGCAGTAAGACAGAGTACATGTGTGTGAATGAGAGGGACCCAAGTGGAAGAGTGAGGTTACAGGGAGAAGAGATCAAGAAGGTGGAGGATTTTAAGTACTTAGGGTCAACAGTCCAGAGCAATGGAGAGTGTGGAAAAGAGGTGAAGAAGCGTGTACAGGCAGGATAAAATGGGTGGAGGAAAGTGTCAGGTGTGATGTGTGATAGAAGAGTTTCAGCTAAAATGAAAGGAAAGGTGTACAAAACTGTGGTGAGACCTGCGATGTTGTTTGGTCTAGAGACAGTGTCACTGAAGAAAAGACAGGAGAAAGAGCTGGAGGTAGCAGAGATGAAGATGCTGAGGTTCTCTCTGGGAGTGACCAGGAAGGATAGGATCAGGAATGAGTACATCAGAGAGACAGCACATGTTAGAGGTTTTGGAGATAAAGTCATACGGGCCAGACTGAGATGGTTTGGACATGTCCAAAGGAGAGATAGTGAATATATTGGTCGAAGGATGCTGAGTTTTGAACTGCCAGGCCGCAAGGCTAATGGGAGACCAAAGAGGAGGTTTATGGATGTAATGAGGGAAGACATGAAGGTAGTTGGTGTGAGAGAAGAGGATTCAAAGGACAGGGCTAGATGGAGGAAATTGATTCGCTGTGGCGACCCCTGAAGGGAAAAGCCGAAAGGAAAAGAAGAGAAGATGCAGTCCACTGTTTGTTTGTTTTTTAAGCAAATCCTTAAAATTCTGACAAATATAAGTAAAATACTCACACAATGCCATTACAGCAGCGCATGCACTGGGGAAGCTTCTGAAGACCAGACATGGGACCGGGAATGGGGCTGCCCAGTTTTGGGATTGGAGATCTGACTGGCGACTTAAGGTTTCTCATTCTGTCTGTCGGGGACACACCTATAAAAAAATTCCAGAATAAACGTAGGAACTAGGAAACACAGTTTTAACAAAAGCCTTACTAACAGCCTGTATCCTCCAATATATTTGTTCAGTATTCTCATGGATATACTTCTTGTGAATGAGTCGATTGCGATCTACAGCTACTTACTCTCCTTGTGGGTCTCAGCTGGCTACAGGCGTATTATTCGGTGTACATTATTGAACATAATCGTGAGTTCTACTGTTAATTCCTTACAATCTGATTTCACCAAATTTTGAATATTTATACTTTGGAAGGCTCGTGTCTATTTCGTTTAGTGAAAACGATTGGATTTTGCTGGAGTGTATTTGTTACGTTACAAATGGCGCTCTGTGATTGGACAGAGTGATTGACGATACTGATTGGCTGACATGCCCAAGGGCGTGGCAATCCCGAGGGGGGAGTTCATTCAGGCTACTGCAGCATTGTGCGGTAATGTCCTAGCTCAGAGCTACACACTGAAAGTTCCTCACAAACTGTTGAACTCAGTTAGCATTTGGCTAACTAGTTAGATCCACTTCAGTCATGTGTGTGACTTTGTGTGTGTGTGCGCGCTTGTGTGGTTCGTGATCAGGCTACGTAGCGGTGTGTGGTAACGATCTGGCTTAGAGCTACACAATAAAAGTTCCTCACAGGCTGTGAATTCGGCTAGCATTTGGCAACACACACACACACACACACACACACACACACACACACACACACACACACACACACACACACACACACACACACACACACACACACACACAAGAATACAAGAGAAAAACTTGGTCTTACCAGTAAAATTCTGTGTTTTATTAGTTTGCTTTAGATTAGCTCCTGTTTTATCCATGATCTGTCATTGTCCATGACGATTTTTGGAAAACACAGCTTTAACAATCACAATACATTACCACTTTAAAGCGGTATGTAATTATCTCACTGGCCGGTCTAATCGTGTTTACACAATGAGCCACGAGTCTTTGTTCAGCAAAGACTTGAGAAAAATCAACCGTTATATCATGAAAAAAAAGAGTGGAAAACATGAGAAGAATTAGAGCGAAATACAGTGCGCCCTCATTCTTGGCAGTTAATGCGATTGAGGAATCCGTGATTGAGTTCATGATCTATTTATCTTATTATTTAAGGAAATTTAAGCATTTATGACCGTCCCCATACTGATATTAAACCACCTTCTATCTGCATTACCTTTTCCCACAGTCTTATCAACTGTTTAAGGCACTTTTGTGTCTAACAAAAGTCAGAGTCTGACGGAACAAGCTCACTTCCGGATGCTGTCAGCCAATAGAATGGGCGGACAATATCATGTGACTGCCGACCAAAAATTTTAAATGAGGTGGTATCGCAATCATTAATGTACGATAGTGCGAGGGCACACTGTACATAGCAGTGAAGTTACTGAAAGTTAAAAAGACTATGTCGATCGATCTGTAATGCAGGCGTGTTCGAGTGGCGCAAGTAAACAAACGTACATGAACGCGCGGGGCAAGGCAGTGTTGATTGGACAGCTCAAAGGGGGGAGGGAAATAGGGAAGGCTCAGAGGGGGGAGAGGTGGAGATAGGGAGCTGAGAGCTACGCCTAATTAAAACAGACCTTTAGAGAGCGGAAGAGGATTTATCAATATTCAATCAAAGATATTGAGGACCACGGATCACTTTGGGGCAAGACATTTCAAATACAGTGTAGTTGGACATCTGGCAGCTGACTGACATGTATTAAAAAAAGCATAATATGGGACCTTTAACTGACATTCTTTGCTTTACCTTTAAAAGACCTTGAAAGTCAACATGCTTTCGACGGGGGATTCAACTTCAAATGGACACCAACTACAGTCATTTCAAAGTCTGACAACAAGTTATGTGTTGAAAAACAGCAATTACACTTTAAATTTCGAATGCCTTCGATTGCCAGTTTGCTTTATTGAGCAATAAACAAACAAAAGGTAAATGATTGACTTCAGGAGTATCTGTGTCCGGGTTACGCTCTCACACAGATTAATACAGAGGCCAAACATCAACAGAGAGAAGTAGCTATTAACGTGATCCCAGTGTAAACGGTGGGTGTCTTCATGGATCATCAAAGGCTTAGCCTGTCAGTCAAACTCTGGGTCTCACAAGGAGCAACAGATAAAAAGAAAACACAGTGAACCTCCTAAATCCAACAGCGGAACCTCATTCCCACTAACCCTCTGTGCGCCCTCTGTGTGTATCACCTGTCATGTATGTACTATATGTATGTATGAATATGTATATATACTGTGTGTGTGTGTGTGTGTGTGTGTGTGTGTGTGTGTATTTATGTACTGTATATGTATGTGTGTATGTATACTGTATACCAATCCATTACAAATAAACATTGCTAAGTGAAAAGTGAATAACACTTTTACACTGTGTTTAAAAAAATACAGCGTCTGTTTAATCCTCAAAGCATCTTCAAAGACAGTCAACAATAAACTGAATGAGTGGTGGAGTCACCTCCATATTTGAGTTCTAATCTAGTCTAGCAACACTGACTTTTGATACTTCTTCAATGTTCTGAATGCCTGTTTAACACCAGGTTACTACAGTCTTCTTCTTCGATCTAGGAGTTGTTTTGGGTTGCAGTGGTGTTGACAACTCTAATAGTGATCCTCTCCTCTTTAAGGAGTGTTTTCTGCATGGCTGTTGAGCTTATGATGAAGGGTTTTTTGGGTTCAGGTTCAGGTTAAGGTCATTCTGAACCCATACGTAACAAAAATAGAAACTTTGACAATGAACGAATGACTCCATCAAAAAAGAACGAAAATCATTTCAAGACACAGTGTGAAAAGGTGCTGCTTAAGAAATAGTATTTTTCATTCATTCATCAACCACTTCATCCACTGTGGCAGGTCACGTGGAGCTGGAGCTTATCCCAGCTGACTAAGGGCATGAGGCGGGGGAAACTCTGGGCACGATGCCAATGCACCGCAGAGCAAAATAAGATTTGTGTTTATTTTTAAAAAAAAGTGGAATGACTGTATTACAGTCAATTATTTTTATTATTACTATCCAAAGTAAAAATCAAATGGAAAAGCTAACTATGGCATCTTATTTTGTCAGGAAAATAATAAAATCAGCATGAGTACTTCGTCATCATAAGACAAGACAGATAGACGTGCCTTATTGACCCCCAAGTAAATTAACAAAACCATTTCAACCAATATTGGTATCTAAGACCAAGTCCAAGAGTTTCCCAAGAGCATTTCAGATTGATTACTTTATGACAAATCACAATGATTAAAAAATAACTTTACCATAGCAATGTTTATGAGCATCCATGCAGACTTTTACTAAAAATTCAAATATTCACAGCTGGTAACACTCCGCTAACAGCAATAAACTTTTTGAAGGAATGAATGAGAACATCAACACTGAGGTTTTCTCAACACTGAGGTTGAGAAAAATATTAATCCTTATTGATCCAGTGCTAACAGGTCATAATCCAGCTTCACACATGTTGAGGCTAGTGTTGTTCTTAGCTAACAGCTGTGACTAAAGTTGTGACTTCCACAGCTTCCACCCAGCTTTCTTTCTTCTTTGGTGATAAATATGGAACCTGAAAAGGATTAGCTCTACTCCATTTCAAGACTTTTTTTCAAAAGTTAAAATGTGGAGCTTAAAAGGCAGACAGAAAACCCATTTTTCTCACTTTATTTTGCGATGTGAAGTTATTGCAGTAAACTTCCCTCACTTGCTCATCCATGTGTGAGCTATTTAAAGCACCTCATCCTTGTTTCTTGTTTTTCTTTGGCTGTTCCTCCCTCAGTTTTCCTCTCTAGCCTCTGACTGCACTGTCTGTGTCTTTCTATAAAAGGAAAACTATGCCAGTGAGACAAGGGAGCTCAAAACACTCCAACAGAAATTTGTGGTAGACAAGATGTTCTTCTTTGGATTCACAAGTCTCATTTCAGCATAATATGAAAAAACAGATTGCATAGATGCATAAAACCAGTTATAAATTTCTCATGTTACATCTGTCCACAGTGAAGCAGTGTAGTTAGCCTTTTCTTCCATCACACAACATTCTCAGAAAAACTCATACAGACCACATACTTCCATCCTCAGCCTCCAGGATTCCTTGGAGGTATTTGAAGGAGCCAGACTGTTTGGGTTCAGATACAGGCTCCTTGTAATCCTGCAGCATTTTGTAGACATCTGACTGGGTGTTGAAATCATTACGACCCCCCGGAAGTGAAAGAGGCTCTGGGCTGAAGGAGACAAGGGAGACAGGATGTAGTATTAATGCATTGCAGTATAATTAATGACGATTAGATGAAAGGCAACAAAAAAAAGCATATCGCTTTTCTCTAGTTATGAGTGAAGCCAAAAAGGAAGATCATAGCCCACGAAGGAAAAAGACTAATGGACACAAAATATGCTTAGTACCACAATGTGTAGGCAATGTGTTTTAGTTACTCAAAACTAGAAAACGAAACCAAAAAAACAGAAATTTGAAAAGAACAGTAGTCTAGAAAATTAAATTCTACCATTATCCAGTATTCTCGTTTGTGTGTGTCAGGGACTCACAATCATCAGACAATGTATGTCCCTGGGACGCAAGCTTTAAATGCTTACAATAAAAAAAACAATTGATGCTACCTTTTTCCGCGATATCATATTGGGAAAAAATGCACTTCCATTCAACAAAAATATTTACAATTTATCCATTTCTCCACTTAAATTTCGAACTCGTAAATCACCATTGTGTTTTAATCTCACGCGAGCTTCTGATTCAGCCTTATTAGAATCGACCAGGGGCGGCACGGTGGCGCAGTGGGTAGCGCTGTGACCGCATAGCTAGGCGGTTCCGGGTTTGCAACCCACTCTGTGTGGAGTTTGTATGTTCTCCCCGTGTCAGCGTGTTTCTCTTTGGGTTTCCCGGCTTCCACCCATCTCCAAAAACATGTGCTTCAGGTTAATTGGCTGTTCCAAATTTACCGTAGGTGTGAGTGTGTGTTTATCTGACTCTCAGTGTGGCTCCCCAGTGCACTGGCACCCGTTTTCCCCGCCTCAAGCCCTAAGCCAGCTGGGATAGACTGATGGAGCTTTTGTGACAATGAATGAATAAATAAAATCGAACAAACGGCAGCACGACTTCTGCTCATTTTACATGCTGCAATGAGAGAGCGACGAGTTAGTCTCAAATTATCTCCATACTTCCGATAAAGATGCAAAAGTTGGAGAAAACCGAAGTGACAAATGAGTGCTTTCCTGAATAAAAAACAAAAGTTAATGAAAAGATAGAGACAGATATTACTGTGGACAGTACGAAAAAAGATGCACAAGAAGCCAAGCAAAAACCAGGAAAAATCCAAACATTTGTACTGCAATACACCCAATTTTTTCCATGGGTGAGGCATGGCTAAATGTCAGCACCCAAGACGAATTGAAGCCTACAAAAATTGTGTGTGGAAAAGGCTCAGTCAGCTTGGTGCAGTGTCTACAGGAGAATATATGAATTAAAGGCAAAGAAAACTGTTGAGTGAAAAGCAAAAGAGAAAAAAACTGTATTACATCTTTCCTTATTTCTTAAACTGTTTTTTTAAAGAATGACCATCAGGCTGTAACATTTTGATAAAAATAATATGTAATTTTCCTGCATACTCCTTTTTAATGAAAGTTATGTCATTAATAAAATTGGTAAAATTAACAGTTTTAGTTTTTATATTGTACTATTGGCAATACTCAATCCTTGCGTAAAGTCTACCATAAAATCTGTTATTACTTTTGTGATGCATGTACATCATGCTGGGATGCACAAAGTTTTGTTGAAGCACATCCCAGTGATGCACTTGTTTCTTGAGCTAAAATGAACTTTGATTATCTAACCCCTTATAAATATTAATTTAACTGAGATTAATGCATTACAGGAAGCTTTAATTATGACAGCTCTGTGGTAATGTTCTACATGTTCAAACATCCATCAAGAAATTCAACAAACCAACAAGATATTTCCCATTCATTTCATATATTTAAACCTCTGGAATATGAACAGTGCTGCTGACAGATAAGGTTAGAATCTGACAAACTCAAGTGCAAGTTACCCTGTGGGCTCCCCTCCAAGAATCTAAGAAAAGCAGTTCACTGCAGACGGTATGTGTTCATGAATGTGTCTGAGAAAGCAAACCTGAGAACGTAAAAGTTGACTGACTGACAACCTTAAAGAAAGATATAAACTGGAGTGCAGAATTTTAATAAAAAATATGTTAGAGAAAGTGAGTGATGGTTGATAGTGAGCAACATCAACTTCAGTTCAGAGGTTTCTTCAGGTCTGAGAGCTGGAGGAGCCTCTTTGATGAGAGGCAAAACAACTTCAAGATTTTCCTACAACTCCAGTTGACTTTATTCAACACAGAGATCACAAACAGTATGAAACATGCGGTGAGGAATTGGGTTCCCCAAGGTCCAGAATTTGAAACAAAGAAAGGGGTAGACCAAGGGTGGGCAAACGTTTTAATGGTGGGCCACACAGACAGACAGGTCTGATGAGGAGCAGATAGATGGAGTGTTTATTTGTACTGCTGGGACGGCAGTGGCTGAGGGGTACAGGGGGCCGTAGAGCGGATCGCTCCAAGATCAGTGGTTCGATTCCCGCTACTGCCCAAAAACACCTGGAGTGTGAGCTGACAGTGGGAGGTTTCAGCTCACCTCCGGAGCACTGCTGAGGCGCCCTTGAGCATGGTGCCGTCCCCCTCACAAACTGCTCATTTGGGCGCTCCAAAAAGGGGCTGCCTGCCACTCTACCTCCAATTGCATGCTTACAAGGCCCCCTTGTGTGTGGTTGTGTGTATTACAGGGGCCTGTACACACTAATATGCATGCGTGTCATTGACTAACATACTAGAGTATGCATTCTTAATTTCCCTTTGGGGATTATAACAGTATATAAAATAAGAAAAAAATGCATGTGACATGTAAAAACCATTATATGAAAGCTTTTGGCCTTAAACAGGCAGCAAAGCATAAGCAAGCACGACTTGTAAAACATTCTTTTAAAACTGCATTTATTTCATAAAATTAATTTTATAGTTAGAACATTTGGTGGGCCGGATTACAAAGCCCAACAAGCTGTATGTGGGGCTGTAGTTTGTCCATGCCTTGACTCAACTTTCACTCTTTGAATAGCAATCAAATGTACCCTTTTGTAGCCCAAAAAACTGGTTCACAGTAGAATTAATAACATGAACAATATTTTTTTTTATTAACAAGAACCAATGCAGTCAGACACTGCTACATCCTGCAACACCCCTGAATTCAAAATTTTATCCTGACCTACTTGCATAGGTCAAAGATCAAAGCTAGTGCTCTGACTTACTTTCATAGATCAAAGCAGTAGTTTTGATCTATGGTCTTACTCACACAGGCCTTTTCCCTCATCTTTCTATCTTATCCAGTGCCTGAGTGTACAAATGTTAAAATTTGACCTTGACCTAGTTTTCTCAAGGTCAAGGTCATCATCTCATTTTCATACCCTTTTCCGCCAGAGTACTGGGCTTTTTATTTCATCTTTCTATCTGCAACGGTTGCAAAGATATGTGGTGGACTAATAACGGACGGACAGACGAAAGGACGAACACACAAACGCTGACAATTACAATACATCACCGCTTTCAAGCCGGATGTAATGATGGTTTTTTAATAATCAGTAATCATATTTTAAGAATCAATACAACCATCAAATTCCCTCAGTAAACTCAATATGTCTCTAAGTAGCCTATATTAACACATGATTACAGTCATACAGAGTAAGACAAAAAATAAATGAATTAATGTCATTAGTTCTCTGAGAACTGAAAAAGCCTCTTGGATGACAAGTGAAACTTCTTACAGCTTTTTATACGTTCAGAGATGTACCATGACCTAGATGACTGAGAATCTTCAGACATTTTAAGGTTCATTAAAAAAAAATCACAAATAGCCCTTTCCCTACCAGAAAACTCGGTAGTATTTTTTTTCCTCAAAACCAATACAAATAAAGTGCAGCGGTGAATGCTGTGTGTGAAGGTGAATGTGTGTTCAAATATTTACAGTCGCTGTTATTTTTGTACAACGAATGCACTTTTTAGACTATATCTATGAACCAAACTTTGAACACATAATTTGAATGCTGCGCCATCTAATTAGATCCAACCACATCATGTTGCCATTCAGTGCACCTTATCAGTTTAAGGATTTTTTGGTGGGGAGCACCAGATCTGGTGAACATTGACAACACTGACAAGAAACGGCTTTTCCAAACTGTGTGGCCAGAGGTACCATGAGACACAAGTATGTTAATCAGTGCCTTCACGGGACTCGGCACATAGAGAAGTACCAAATGTGCGAACATAAATCCTCGCATAAGGTTGAAAAAAGGTCAATGGGAACAGTTCTTTTGGTGTCATCACTATCTCTTACATAGTAACTGTTTGACAGAGCAACAGCTCAGCTTACAAAGAGCTGAGCTGTTGCTGAGCTGTTGTTGAGGACTGAAGTGTGGCTGGTTCAAGAGCAGCGTGGACCAAAGTCTGTAAACTGGTATCTGTAAAGGTGTCAGCTCATCCATTGAGCACTGCCAAGGTGCCCTTGAGCAAGGCATCAAACCCACAAGCTCCTCCTGGAGCATTGTGACACGCTGCCCTTAATTCTACCATCTTTCTCCCTCCATTGCATATTTACAGGCCCTTGTGTGTGTGTGTGTGTGTGTGTGTGTGTGTGTGTGTGTGTGTGTGTGTGTGTGTGTGTGTGTGTGCGTGTGTGTAATATTTAGAGTAAAAAAAATAATTTAACCACTAACATAGGAACTTCTTAAATGAAATTTACCCTTGCTGAAGTCCTGGAGAAATAAAATTTGTCTCAATAGCCTCTACTTTTACATGAATTTTGCAAGAACTATTAAAACACATTTTTTCTGTTGCTGTACACTTTTTCATCTCCTCACCTGTGAGTGGCACTGAGGCTCAGGCCTCCCATCTTGCTTGGAAGAGGTCTGTCCACATTGCTGCCATTGTGAGCATAAAGTCCTGCTGGATTGTTATAATGAACATGGCCAGTTCCATTCTTGTACAGGTTGCTGTGGCCATTGTTGGGTCTAGAATGGTCATTATTCGGGTTAGTGGCCTGAGGAGACAGCAGGGACTGGGTTTCGGAGGTGTGAGGTTTACGACTGTAACCGCTGATGGGATGGAAATTCTGGTAAGAAAGGAAAAAATCAAGGATACTTTTAAGGAACTGAAAAAGTAAATTAAACATAACATAATATTAACATTTTCAGTCAAGAACTATTGCAAAAGCAATAAAACAGTGTATTTTGAAAGAATACCAGCATTACATGTAAGAATAAATGAGCAACAGAGTCATTACAGCAAAGCCCACACGTTTTGATTTAGGATGTGAAACCAGTGGTTCCCTCAGTAGAAAACCAAAACTTCTAACTGTTGCTCCCAAATGAGTGTTTGGTGAGGTAAGGATTAAGAGATAAGTATATTCATCTTAATTTGTCCGTTTACATCTGTTACTTTAAATCCTGCATCGGATTTCTTGCAGATGTTCCTGTCAAAATAAATTAACTTGTGTAAAGTAAGTATTGACAAAATTTAGTCTCCTTATGGCAGTTTCTTCAAGTCAGTTTAGATAAGCTAAAAGAGCTCAGAAACTCCCCCCCCCCCATCGCAGAGTTTCTCTATTATCCGTTAGCAGTTTGTAAAAATTGACTGGACAAATGTAGGACCAACACCTACGCAAACACCTACACCTATATCGCTACATGCCCAGGTATGAGTGTATGCTGAGGTCAATGCCCTAATCATGTATTTGCACAAACCCTGCGGAGACATCACTGAGTCTTTCAGTGTTTACCACAGATATCAGCACACAACGATAACACTCACAAACAACCCAGAGAGTCCATCCTGCAGGCTGAACTTGCAGATAAAGTTTAATAACACAGCAGTGATGTCACCCCTCTGTCTGTAATGTAGCACTTTGAGTTTGAAGTAACGAAATAGACAATATCTTCCAGTGACCAAATGGGCCTGAGTGTTATCATAACTTCAGAATCTAAGTATTTCAGCTGAAACAAATCGACTTGTTCACAAGTGAAGCAATCCGATAGAATGGGAGACATTTATGGGTCAGTTTAAAGTGCCTCAGCCACAGAAGATTCGCAGCTATAAGACACAGGATTCCAGTCATTTCAGCACATGGTTCCACTGGACGTCATCGTGTCCTCAGCCCTCATTTGGACCACACATGCACTCAGACCTACATGCTCACAGGTCTCCTATAATCAGCACTTTTCGAGAGACCTCCTCTCTTGAACCTTGAAAAAACTGCTGTCATCGTCATGCATTCTGCAATTAAGTTGAATGACTTTCAAGAAGTTCAAACCCGCTGCTTCCTACTCTCCCCGAAAAGCTTGGGTAGTAAAGATGAAAATCTTTTAAGTGAAATGTTGATAGTCATTCATGGTTAGAATGTTAAAAAGAGGGCTGGGAGTCAGTACTCAATGTAGCCTCTATCCCAAAGCCAAACCATATATGGGCAGGATGTAACAAACACCCGTCTCTCTGCAACTCCCTTCCAAAGTAAGCCTGAAACTCTGTGGCAAGGATTATACTTCAACATTGCCCAAACCAGATCATACTCGTTATCTTTAGCCCTTTGCATCAACAATGACAGTCATCAATATGGTGAATGTATTACATCCAAATTCTTCTAGTAAATGTATGCCGCTTTCCCAGTGTTGTCAGAACAGTTTAAAAGTTAAGCTTATGTGTGATTTTTCTGGCCAGTGGTAATGGTTTGGGTTGGCTGGTCATAAATGATTGTATGAGCACACCAATCATCTTCTTCTCCTTTCGGCTTGCCACAATGAATCAGTTGCCTCTATCTAACCCTGTCTTCTGCATCCTCTTCTCACACCAACTACCTTCATGCCCTCTTTCACTACATCCATAAACCTCCTCTTTGGTCTTCCAGGGCTCCTGCCTGGCAGTTCAAAACTCAACATCCTTCTACCAATATATTCATTATCTCTCCTCTGGACATGTCCAAACCATCTCAGTCTGGCCTGTCTGACTTTATCTCCAAAACCTCTAACATGTGCTGTTCTTCTGTTGTACTCATTCCTGATCCTATCCTTCCTGGTCACTCCCAGAGATAATCTCAGCATCTTCATCTCTGCTACCTCCAGCTCTGTGTCCTGTCTTTTCCTCAATAAAAAAGCATGAGAAAAAATAAATGCGAGAAAACATGCACCATAAGTTCATGTACAAGCGCTTGTATGCTGTATTATGTTTAATCAAGGGGCATTTGGGACCAGATATCACATTTCTCCAGGGAATGCAGCTTTCAGCTCTGGTACTTCAGGTACCAGAGTTTGGTGAAAAAGCGGAGGAGGGGTTAAAGGGGGAGGAAAAGGTGGAAGCCATTAATTGAAAGCATATGTTTTTTTCTGAAGACTGAGACCTCAGTCTGCCCGGCTAACAAATTTTTGGCTTCCAAAGTCATGATAACAAACAACATGCACACCAGCTCCTTCATTCCTGCCTCCTGCATCATTTAATCCCCATAGGCATTCGAAATAAAGCTTTTCACTCGATGCTCTGCTCCACTAAACAGACACAACCAAGCCCTTTATGGCTACCTAGGCCTGGTTCTGTGTATCTCGCCATCAGGGACAAATAGACAAGCCACAGAGAAAGCAGCAGGGAGCTGATTTAGGGGATATAGGAAAATGGTTGGGTTGTTTTGGTTCCTGGCCATGAGACTGCCCATGGATCGCTCCAACAAAAAAGGATGTCACAACCGAAAGTCATGAATATGACAGATTATGAATTTTGTCAATTGGCTCAAACTTTAAGGACAGTTTTTTGTCTCCATGCAAATTGGGCCAGATCTCTACAGGTTAAATCATGTTGTTTGTCTCTTACTGTCTGTCTTTCAATCTGTCTGACTCTCTCACTCGCTTTCCTTCCTCCATCACACACCCACATATTCATTCTGCAATTGTAAAATATTTGTAATTATTATTATCTATTATCATTAATCCTAATTTTATAATTCAGTCGTCTATGATAGATGCTATTACACAATTATCAGTAACTATCTTTGATCTTTTGAACAGAAAACAAAGGTGATCGTGACACAGCTGTTACCCATTTTACTACTACCATTTACAATTATTAAAACAAAACACTTGCATTTACAAAAGTGGAACTTAAAACAAATGCTATTGCTAACGCCTTCACCATTGAGGTGGTCTTCCTTTCAGTGACAGATAATTCTGACTAATTTTTTAATTTGGTATACCTTACCATTTTCTCCCTCAAGTACTCCTAAAGAACGTACATACCGAATAATGGTTATTATAATTTGCAACGATAATTAACCACATGTGCAGAGCATAAACAATTATGAATCCTTGCATAGGCCAAACATGTTTTTTGAATTATTTTTTATGTCCAAACTAGTCATGAGTATTTTTGTTAATCAGTCTAAGCCTTCAAGCCACATTGGAACACTACAGAAAAAAAAGAAAGGGAGTCAGTCTTTCATGGGGCCTCTGGGAATATATGCTTCCTCTTTTTATGCTCGAAGGAGTTTACCTGACCATGATCATAAAGTGGCCTTGACTTGATAGTTTCCAACTGTCCTGGTTCACTTCATTAAATCAGACACCAGGGGACATTTTAGGCTTTTGTGAGGGAAAGGAATGACTGGAGAAGACGTTAGAGATACAGACAGGAGGAGGGGAGACCCAGAGAAAGATGAGCACAAGGGAGAAAGATGTGTTATTGTCATGTTACCCAAAGTCCTCCTGTCACAATCACCTGCCTGAACAATCCTCACCATCAGGTTTATTATGTCTTCATGTTCATGAAAGTGAGGCTTGAGCTGGTGCTGAGATTGTCAAAAGATGAATGTTGCAGCAATTTCAACAACAATGTTGGGCGAAGAGTGATAATTTATGCGGGTAAATAATTTATACCTCAAATCCTGCTTTATCCCCTTTTAGCCTCAAATTCAATAACCTGCAAAATCTTGTATCATTGACAAAGTAAATTATTAGTTGCATAAATAAGGTGAAATGTATAAAGTCAAACTTGAAACTCATTAGTTTCCTAACATTCCCACTATGAAATCAATGCATGTGCTTTTTCAAAATAGGCTTTATTGGTCAAATTTGCACACACAAACAAGGATACAGACTCCAACCTATTGTTGCAGACTATGTACAAAGTAAGGTTTGTACAGTTTTTTGTCATTTCATCATCATACATTACGACAAATAGTCCAAGAGTTAATTCATCAATAGAAAAAAGTTTATTGGTTACTTGTAATTAGGCAGTTTGTCACATTACAACTCATAGGAAACAAGCATATTCTGCAAGTAGGATTTTTGTAAAACAAAGAAAGTATGTGCTTACAATTCTGATTCTCCAAGTATATTAATAAAAAGTATATTTCCTTTTAGTTTTCTCCCATTGATGGAATGGCAGGTAAATTTCACTTCTTTGTGTCTGTTCCACCCTCTTCAGAAAACAATCTCCAGCCACAGTGGGGGCTGGAGAGATGCACACATCAGTCCTGACTACCCAACAATGGCAACCCAATACTCTCACATGTCTGAGTCACAATATGTTCATTGTCTGTCACATGGTCTTCTTATTTACACCATATCGGACATTCACCTCTTATTCTCTACTTTCAGAAATGTTGGCTTGCACGAACTGGAAACTTTAGGCTCAACTCATCATGCCTTCAATTTCCATTTTCCATTCATCTACACCAAGACAATACACTATTTCTAAACCAGCCAAATAAACAGTGGGACACATTATCTCATCTATATTCATGTAATGATAATGATCATGTTGTTTATGGATTTTGTGTTGTTCCTGTTTTCATGGATACTATTTCTGATTCATACAAACAGAAGAGATGTGTCTCACACACAGAAGAGGATATTTTTATTGTATATTTTTTAAAGTGTCCTCTTATTACCAACGGTCTCCATCTTCTTTATTAATTTGTTGCAATAGACAACAGAACACATCTCAGCATAAGAGTTCCAAAACAATACTGCACTTTTGAGTTCTTACTGTTGCAGACTTTGCCAAAGCTGCTGTGCAAGCAATATCTCCAACTGCAATTTCTTGTAGGCTATTTTCTTTTGCAGGAAATTATTTGTTTGATCCTGGCTCCATCAACAGGAAGATTGCAAAAAAACAAAAGAAAAAATCTCCCAGACTGAATATATTGTACATATGAGCAACTGAGTCTTTTTGCTAATCCAGTTTTGTTCAGTTTTCTTGTTTATCAACACATGTTTTAAAAATCATTCAGATTTGCATGAAATAATTTAGAACTTTGAAATCAAGTGTTATTTTAAAAATATATTCAACCCAGAACTGGAAACAAATGTATGTGCAAGAGCTAAAAATAAAGACTTTTTAAAAATACTGTATTTTTCCTCATTTGTGAGGTTGTGAGTTATTATTTTCACCTAAGGAATGATCAGAGTCCTGAAACTGTGTAAGCAGCATGACAAATTCAGACAGCAGACATTACAGTGGGAATGAATTTGAATGTTAAGAAACACTTGTGACTTGAGCTGCAGTTAAATCTCATGTAAACAGTATTTACCTGTAAGTCAGGGTCCATGTAACAGCTTGTCTTGCCATCTTCACTAAATTTTGGTGACCACACTCTATCACCAGCCTCTGAGCTGAAAGACAAGACCCACAAGAGAAAGAGAGGGTAAGAAAAGCACTGTGCCATTTAACAGCCAAGTGTAGAACCATGCAGGATTTCTGCTGAAGGGCATATGTTCTTCTTTCTTGAGAAAACCCCACGACCGAGTCTAATTATCTCTAATATTTAGACAGAAACTGAAAGAGAATAACAGTTTTATTTAGTGTTCTTAGAATTACTGTTAGCCAGGAGAGATGTCAACAGTCTCATATCAGTAGATAACAAATCATACACTGTACAGGGAGTGTTGGAAGACTAACTGAATGTCAGTCTGTGCATTTGTGAGGATAAGGTTTGCATATGTGGAATGCGATAAAAGCTCTGACCAAAAGCCTCCTGTACAAAGATCAAGTCATCGGTACATATAATTTCAAGATGGACTATGCCCTGTTTGGAAGTTCCCATTAACATTACTTGCTATTTATTTATTCACAAAAAAAGTATCATTTACTGAAAGAAATCATATCTGTAGCACTTACTGTGAATTGACATCCTGCATTTCCTTCATTAAAGGGCAGGTAAATACAAGCTTCAGTGGAACTAATTGTTTCATAAAACGCGATTAAAATTCACTGGCATCACAGGCATTCCTCCTTTACTTTCAAGTTATACAGCGAACAAGCGGCAGGTTGTTTTTATTTTTTCCGTTGCCATATCATTAAGTAGGCAAACATCCAGCTTCCAAAAGGGCAACACCATGACATCAGACAGAGCAACAAAAAGAGAGCATATCTTTATGAATGTGCTTCTGTTCACCCACTGATTATTCCTTCACATTTCCAGTCTTAACCACAAGTGTGTGCGCGTGGGTTTCTAAAGCCCACAGCAGAAAGTTGACATTTAAAGAGGTGACATCATTGGGCTGCGGCTGGCTCAACATTAGTTGAGGTGAAGTAAGGCAGAAGATATGAACCATAAATGTGTCGCAATTGAGCATGTTCTTAAGAGGTGGCGAGTGTCTGGTGGATGAGCAACAGCTACCGTGTGGGATAGTCTTGGAGGAATTGTCTTGTGCCAGATCCTCCACAACCCTGGGACCAGGCTTCATGATCTTAAAGGTTTTAGTTTAGATGGAAAACTGAATGAGCGGAATGGAATTTAAATGAGTGAAAGTTAAATCAGAAGGGACTTATTTGAATTGACATTTGGAAGCACTAAAAATAAACATGGAATTCGCCCTTCATCCACAATAGGAGTTGTGAAGGATGAAGCATGAATGGAAACTGTGAAACACAGGCCATCTTGGGGTTTACCACATGACTGCACAGTACAGTAACAGCAGCAGTCATTCAGCAGTAGAATGTGATAGTTTTATCTGTAATTTGAACTTTGTTCACACAACCCATCTGACCTTATAAATTCCATGGATGGTCGTTAAAGACAACAACACTGAGGAGTAGCGGTGTACTTCTTTATAAGAGGGACAAGCTGCTTGTGCTCTGTAACATCCACCTGGTGGTAAACGTGGTAAACATGATCCCTATCCCACAGGAACTACAGTGGACTGACCACAGCTGCTAAAGGCTAAGTTATAGAGCTATAAGCTCCTTGTTCCTCCTATTGAGATTGGACACATGAAGTTACTGTGAAGGAGGTGATAGGGAGGCAGAACATTGAATTGGCTGATGATGGTTTGTCTTCAACCATACTCCTGGCCATTGTTGAGTGTGTTTGAATCCCGCCTAACAGTATGGTTTTCTCTGCTTAAGGCAATACACACAACTACAGTGAAGCTACAGACTCAAAATCCAAATGCCTTCAACAGGATCTCTGATGGCTTCAATCACGTCACATCTGACAACAGGCTGACAGATTGCTCTAAGTGAGTAGTTAGCTTCACCAGAAATAACAGCAACATCAACGTCTTTGCCAATGTAATGGACACACACACACACGCACGCACACACACACACACACGATACCGCTATACTTGTCAACCCCTTTATCATTTCAACAGCTTCTTTCATCTCTCTTCCACCTCAGTCTCTCCGTACTTCTCATTTCTACTTTACTCGATCCTGCGTTCTGTCTCCTCCAAAGTTTATTCCAGCCTGAAACGTAAAACCTTTCCTAACCTGGATACCCGATGTTATGCTAACCACATAAGCATGGATTGCAAGGTTCCCAGTTCTTGTTTCTGATCTACAACGCTGGAGTCTGGAATCTGAAGCACTGCCATAACTGTGTTAGTGATCTTGAGTTTAAATATCTGTGCTTTCAATAAGTCAGAAGTGAAGAAGCATCTTGGGTGATAAATTAACACTCATTAAAACTCTTCAAAACTTAAACAGAGATCCAGTTGCTTCAGATTCAGCCGTTAAGGAGTAGAGCATCTATCCATATTCTCATTTTAGCAAAACACAGGTTTGTTTCAACATAGCTCCAATGTGATATCTTTCTTTATTTGTGACAACAGAATCATAAAAACTACAAAAGATTAAGGGCAATATCTATAAAATTACTTTCAGAACTTTGAATGTAAAGTGTAAGGACCATTACACAGAATATAAATGCGTAAATGAAAGAGTTCAAACACTTCAAATTAAAGAACAACAAACAGAAGGGAAATAGGAAACTCTCAGTCCATTTGTTTGGTCATGCATTACCTTCCGTCCCCTTTTTTGGTTCCTGGGCTTCACCTATTTTGGATCAATAGACTGGACCTACATCTTCAATTCCATGCTCTTGGACTTAGTTCACATGGATTTTCATTGTTAATGACTGCCACAGCTGTTGTACTCTAACATCTACTTCACATGTATTGTGCATCTATCTGTCCATCCTAAGGATAGAGATCTGTCATCTGTGGTTAATCCCAAAGGTTTTCTTCACTCTGTCTGAGATTCCAATGGCAGAGGGTGTTGCTCTGTGACGATTGTAAAGCCCTCCAGAAGCAAATAGTGAATCTGAGTTAAGCAAATAAAATTTAAATGATTGATGGTCACCTGCCTTCCTCCATGCAATTAAGTTCCACAAATACTCTTAATGTCACAGCTACAAAGAAATACCTTTGGTAACTGGGATTCTTAGTGGGGGTCTCTGTGTGTGTGGGTCCAGAACTTTGGAGGTTTTGTTTTGATTTGGCCCAGCTGGAGTCCTGCATTCCTTTGGTCCCACACAACCTTGTGTATAATTCTTTATGTGTGAGTCACAGGTACTTGAGTCAAATCATGAAAGAGGAGGCAAAATCCTCCACCAGAATGGCTCCTCTAACTGCCATTTCTCTGTCAGATTCCACCTGAATCTCCTGCTTTGTGTTGTGTTCATATGTATTTCGATCTCCAGACCAAGATCATATTTTTTCTTACTCTGCAGGACATGCATTGCAAATATTGCAAGTACAAATCTACGCTCAAGTCCTCCAATATGAAAAAACAACATTAATGCATATTGAGATCTTAATCCAGAATCTTACCTTCTGTACAAATTGCCTTTTTCAATTTTCTGAATACGACAAAGCTGACAACCACCGTTTATTATGTGACCAACCTTTAACAGCCTCATAGGCTTATGTAAGCTCAATGTGAAAGCCAGGTTCAATCATGGATGACTGAAATGTGGATGACAGTTCGGAGAAAATCTAGTACGTGAACCATGGGACCTAATTTCCACTTAAATTCAACAAGTAAAATGATATTTCTGATTAACCTAACCTGCACTAAAGATGACAAACAAGATATACTCTCAGTATACATATTTATTAGTGCTGTCAGGCGATTAAAGAAATTAATCTAATTAATTACAGGATTTGTAATTAATTAATCTAATTAATCACATTTTAATCTCATACCTGCTAAAGGCCCCCAAATAAAGAATTAGAATTCTAGCACATTACAAAATTGTAGTGTAGAATGCACCAAGAAGAGAAGCTAAGAAATCCACATTTTTACTGGTTAAGTGTGCTTTATAAATTAAATTCAAAAGAAAAAAGGCCAAGCACATCAGCAAACCAATTAGGCCAGGTTTATTTCTCAAAAATGCAATACGGATACAGTTAAATAAAATTTAAAAAATTCAGAAAGAAAATAAGGCTGAGTCTCAAATAGTCTCAAAAGCAGACTCTCAATCAAAATGAATACTAAAGCTGACTCAACACAGCAATTCAAAATGAATAATATAACATGCCTCTAAATAAGGCAACTAAATAGCAAGATGCCAACAGGCTTTTCCTTTAAAAGGGTAAGCTAACGTTCAACTCTGTGTCCTTGACATGTTTTGGATTTAAATGATACACTATGCTGGAGCTGCTTCGGTGATATGAAAATTCTTTTTTACAAAAGGTACAAATAATAATAATAATAATGGATTATATTTATATAGCGCTTTTCTGGACACTCAAAGACGCAATACATCGAATATGAATTTGATGTCTTACCACACCATACATGAATGGATTGTCGACTATTGGGACGCAGCACATTTCGACAAACAAGATGGAATCAAGACTAATTCTGAAAATACTTTTTTTTTGGAGTGAACCGTGTTTGTTTTATTGGGAATTTGTGATGAAGGCTATTGGATGTACCCTTTATTCATTGTTTTTCCTCTTTTCATTTGTAATTTAAAAGTTCTGGAAATAAAACAGCACAGATGTTACATCGGATCTATTAATTCACTCCTTATTCATACTTGGTGATGGTAAGCCGCGTTTGGAGCTACAGCTGCCCTGGGGCAGACTGACGGAGGTGTCTACAGTGCAGACTGGCAGTGTAGAATCACTGTGTTTTTGTTGATAGTCCCGTCTTTGTTCTTTTTAGAAATAAACTTTCCGCCCAAAGGTCCGAGTGGGCTTGCCTCGCTCTCCTGTGTCGCGTCCATCTCTGTTGTCAGTCACTCTGCTTTTGACTAGTGGCGCAGGTAGGAAGTGACGTCACTACAGCCTACGGGTCTCTCAATCGGCCAAATTTAAAATGCTTGCGCATTGACTTGCCACTCGCAATCAATTGCGTTAATTTTTATAGCGAGTTAATTTGCAGCGAAATAACCCATATATATATATATTTATTTTATTTTAGGCAGCACGGTGGCGCAGTGGCTGTCGCCTCACAACACGGCGGGTCCGGGTTGATGTCCCGCTGTGTGGGGAGTTTGCATGCTCTCCCCGTGTCTGTAACGTAATTTTCTACTTACGTAATTTCTTCCGGAACCAATTAACTTCATAAGTAGAGGTACCACTGTATGTCTACCTTCCTCCTCCGCATCATGTCAACCAACTCGCTACCTTTTCTTGTCATAGTCCCAACATTCAATGTCCCTACTCTCAGTCCTATACTCTTGGCGTTCCTCTTCTCTCTCTTCCTATGAGCACAGTTTCCTCCTCACCTTTGACCAACGGTAGTCCAATTTCCACCGGCACCCTGTAGGTCAACAGTACAGATGGCGGTCATTGTTAACGCGGGCCTCGACCAATCCGGTATGGAAGTCATAGGTTTGATTTGTATGTTTGGTTTGGCAAAAGTTTTACGTCGGCTGCCCTTCCTTACACAACTCTGTATTTATTCGGGCTTGGGACCGGCACAATAAGACACTGGCTTGTGCGCTCTTGCGGCTACATTGCGTCTTTCTGACATTTAAAACTCAAAATTATCAACAGTGCAAACTTTATTCAGTTTGAACCTAAAACCACACTTTCTGTACAACAGTAAAACTGACACAAGGCCATCAGCGTCCCCTTTAACAATATATTTTTTTTGTAAAAGAACATGACACAAAGTAACACACAGGCACCATGACTCATGTTCTGCAAATTTAACTTGCCACCCTAGCAGGACTCTTTCCGAGTAGCCAGACTAGCACTGGAAACACACATCCATCCAACTTCATCGTTCTTCAGGCATCTGCAACCATATGTCTTTCTCCAGCAGGCGCTGGCAGAAAGGGGGAAGGAAATGGGTATAAAAAAACCCATAAAGAGAAGACATGTAAAGAAGAAACGGTACATGAGTTGGGTTTAGGGATTTAGGGAAATTGCTGAACCGTAAAAGGGCTTTAAGATTAAAAGAGGCAAAAGGAAGATGATGAAAAGAAGCACAAGGTGGAGAAAGGGAGCACATTTAGTTTATGTGTTCAAAGACTCTGTTTTGATATTCAGACTGTACGTCCACCTGTCCAGAGTCTCTCACATAATAGTGAACTAGGACAGTGTGTAGGTTTGTCTGTAAGATGGGGTGGTGGCTGCATTTCCTCTTTAGATGACATAACTCCATTAGATTCCTGATGTTAGCAACAAACACCAACAAGGGTGTGTCACTTCACAGCACAGAAGTGAGACACTTCTGTCAGGCTCACAGCACTGTCAGGCCTGTGTCAGTGGGAAGGCCTATTGAAAAATTATGGGAAAGACAAGGTCACTTTTTTATTTCCCTATGTTTGTCTGGCCTTCACAATTTTCTTTTTCTTTTTTTCCGCTCACAAATGTAATTGTTCTGTCAGGCTCACAGGGACATAAAATGTAAAACTTTCAGGGGCAGTATATTTTCCTTAGCCGTAGTTAACCAGAACATTGCACTCAAATTGTGACATTTGTATGAGCCTAAAAGATTTTTTTAAATGTATGGAACTAGAAATAAGATTTATGTAATTTAAAAAAATAGATGAGGAAATGTAATTAGAATTTTTTAGCCCATGCTGTTATGTTAGGAATGAAGGAGCAACACTGTGTTTGAGTTAAACAAGACCTTAATCTCAGATGTAGTCCTTTCACTTCTGGTTCAACATGTGGACACATATTTATTCAGCGACCACAAGACAAAGTGGTAAATCTCTTGTTATGACACTAACTGCTTGGAATATTTTACAGCTTTATGTCCAGATTTTTTACAGCTTTATGTTTTTTTGTCTGTCTACATGGGTTTCTTGCCTCTACAGTCAATAATAATCTTGATTTATTCCTGCAGCCAATGACTGAAGAGTGTTTTCAAGGAAACTCTAAATTTTATATTTCACATTAGCTAATAATCCTCTTTTACAAATAAACTTGACATCTAAATTATCCAGATAATTCACACCATATACACTTGGACTTAGGTCACCAGCTAGAGAAGACAGTACCATATGTCTGCTTCAAAACTCACAGCAGGTCAGTATTATGTTTTACTATTATCCTGAATAACTGTATGGAAACTGTGGCCTCTTTGATCCTTCCAATGTGAGTCAGTACACATTTTTGGACTACCAAGTCATAGTGACTGGTATCATTTGTCAACCCAGCATCTTGTGCAGCAATCTTTTTTTTAAAAAAAGCCAAGCTTATGGTGGACATCCAAGACACAAATGCGGTGCCAGTCGTAAACAGGTAAGTTTCTGGACACCCAGGGTATGAGACAGCATTGACTGGCAGTAGCAATACATCAAAACCTGAATATTAAAGGTATCTGCTCTCAGGTGTCGGAACACAAAATTAACTTGTATGCGGATGACATTTTACTTCATCTAGAAAATCCAAATACATCAGTGAAGGAAGTATGTACACTAATTACAACTTTCTCTGGTCTTTCAGATTATTCCATTAACTGGTCAAAGTCAATCACACTTCCAACAACAGAGAACTCGTGGAATCCTGCAGTCCACAACTCACTTTATTCTTTTCCCATTAGATATCTGGGTTTAAATATTTCTAATAAACTCTCTGATTTAGTTAGATTCACCCCACTTTTAGAAAAAAATCTCTGGCGATTTAAGACGTCCCTTACTTGAGTGGTCACCTTATCGTGGTGGAGGGGTTTGTGTGTCGTAATGATCCTAGGAGCTAAGTTGTCTGGGGCTTTCTGCCCCTGGTAGGGTCACCCATGGCAAACAGGTCCTAGGTGAGGGACCAGACAAAGTACTGCTCAAAGACCCCACATGATGATTAAAAACATTGGAACACGTTTTCCCTTGCCCGGATGCGGGTCACCGGGGCCCCCCTCTGGAGCCAGGCCTGGAGGTGGGGCTCGAAGGCGAGCGCCTGGTGGCCGGGCCTGCACCCATGGGGCCCGGTCGGGCGCAGCCCGAAAGGACATCGTGGGTCCCTCTTCCCATGGGCTCACCGCCTGTCGGGTGCATTGTGAGCTGGGCGGTGGCCAAAGGCAGGGACCTTGGCGATCTGATCCCCGGCTACAGAAGCTGGCTCTTGGAACGTGAAATGTCACCTCCCTGGCAGGGAAGAAGCCTGAGCTGGTGTGTGAGGTCGAGAAGTTCCGACCAGATATAGTCGGGCTCACCTCCACACACGGCTTGGGCTCTGGTACCAGTCCTCTCCAGAGGGGTTGGACTCTCTTTCACTCTGGAGTTGCCCATGGTGAGAGACGCCGAGCAGGTATACTTATAGCCTCCCCGGCTTGGCGCCTGTACATTGGGGTTCACCCCGGTGGACGAGAGGGTAGCCTCCCTCCGCCTCCGGGTGGGGGGCCGGGTCCTGACTGTTGTTTGTGCGTATGCACCAAACAGCAATTCAGAGTACCCACCCTTTTTGGAGTCCTTGGAGGGGGTGCTGGAGAGCGCTCCCACTGGGGACTCCATTGTTCTGCTGGGGGACTTCAATGCTCACATGGGCAATGACAGTGAGACCTGGAAGGGTGTGATTGGGAGGAACGGCCCCCCGATCAGAAGCCGAGTGGTGTTCAGTTATTGGACTTCTGTGCTTGTCACGGACTGTCCATAACTAACACCATGTTCAGACATAAGGGTGTCCATATGTGCACTTGGCACCAGGACACCCTAGGCCGCAGTTCGATGATCGACTTTGTGGTCGTGTCATCGGACTTGCGGCCGCATGTCTTGGACACTTGGGTGAAGAGAGGGGCGGAGCTGTCAACCGATCACCAACTGGTGGTGTGTTGGCTCCGATGGTGGGGGAAGATGCCGGTCCGACATGGCAAACCCAAACGTATTGTGAGGGTCTGCTGGGAATGCATGGCGGAATCCCCTGTCAGAGGGAGTTTCAACTCCCACCTCCGGCAGAACTTCACTCACGTTCCGGGGGAGGCGGGGGACATTGAGTCTGAGTGGACCATGTTCCGCGCCTCCATTGTCGAGGCGGCCGACCGCAGCTGCGGCCGTAAGGTGGTCAGTGCCTGTCGTGGCAGCAACCCCAGAACCCGTTGGTGGACATCAGCGGTAAGGGATGCTGTCAAGCTGAAGAAGGAGTGCTATCAGAGCTTTTTGGCCTGTGGGACTCCTGAAGCAGCTGATAGGTACCGGCTGGCCAAGCGGAATGCAGCTTTGGTGGTTGCTGAGGCAAAAACCCGGGCATGGGAGGAGTTCGGTGAGGCCTTGGAGGACGACTTCAAGACAGCTTCGAAGAAACTCGGGTCCACCATCAGGCGTCTCAGGAGGGGGAAGCAGTGCAGCATCCACACTGTATATAGTGGGGATGGGGCACTGCTGACCTCAACTTGGGACGTTGTGACTCGGTGGGGAGAATACTTTGAAGACCTCCTCAATCCCTCAGACATGCCTTCCCATGAGGAAGCAGAGTCTGGGTTCTCTGAGGCGGGCTCTCCTATCTCTGGGTTTGAGGTCACCGAGGTAGTTAAAAAGCTCCTCGGTGGCATGGCCCTGGGGGTGGATGAAATCCGCCCAGAGTTCCTAAAGGCTCTGGATGTTGTGGGGCTGTCCTGGTTGACACGCCTCTGCAACATCGCGTGGACATCGGGGACAGGATTGGCAGACTGGGGTGGTGGTCCCCCTTTTTAAGAAGGGGGACAGGAGGGTGTGCTCCAACTACAGGGGCATCACACTCCTCAGCCTCCCTGGCAAGGTCTATTCAAGGGTTCTGGAGAGGAGGGTCCGTCAGGAAGTCGAATCTCGGATTCAGGAGGAGCAGTGTGGTTTTCGTCCTGGCCGTGGAACAGTGGACCAGCTCTACACCCTCCGCAGGGTCCTTGAGGGGGCATGGGAGTTCGCCCAACCAGTCTACATGTGTTTTGTGGACTTCGAGAAGGCATTCGACCGTGTTCCTCGGGGGTTTCTGTTGGGGGTGCTTCGGGAGTATGGGGTACCGGACCCCTTGATAAGGGCTGTTCGGTCCCTGTACGACCAATGTCAGAGTTTGGTCCGCATTGCCGGCAGTAAGTCGGATTCGTTTCCAGTGAGGGTTGGACTCCGCCAAGGCTGCCCTTTGTCACCAATTCTGTTCATAACTTTTATGGACAGAATTTCTAGGCGCAGCCAAGGCGTTGAGGGTGTCCAGTTTGGTGGCCTCAGTATTGCGTCTCTGCTTTTTGCAGATGACGTGGTGCTGTTGGCTTCATCAAGCCGTGATCTCAAACTCTCACTGGAGCGGTTCGCAGCCGAGTGTGAGGCGGTTGGGATGAGACTCAGCACCTCCAAATCTGAGACCATGGTCCTCAGTCGGAAAAGGGTGGAGTGCCCTCTCCAGGTTGGGGATGAGATCCTGCCCCAGGTGGAGGACTTAAAGTATCTTGGGGTCTCGTTCACGAGTGAGGGTACAATGGAACGGGAGATCGACAGGCGGATCGGTGCAGCGTCTGCAGTGATGCGGACTCTGTATCGGTCCGTCGTGGTGAAGGAGCTGAGCCGAAAGGCAAAGCTCTCAATTTACCGGTCGATCTACGTTCCTGCCCTCACCTATGGTCACGAGCTATGGGTCGTGACCGAAAGAACGAGATCCCGGATACAAGCGGCCGAAATGAGTTTCCTCCGCAGGGTGTCCGGGCTCTCCCTTAGAGATAGGGTGAGAAGTTCGGTCATCCAGGAGGGACTCAAGAGTCGAGCCGCTGCGCCTCCGCATCGAGAGGAGCCAGATGAGGTGGCTCGGGCATCTGGTCAGGATGCCTCCTGGACGCCTCCCTGGTGAAGTGTTCCGGGCATGTCCTACCGGGAGGAGGCCCCGGGGACGACCCAGGACACGCTGGAGAGACTATGTCTCCCGGCTGGCCTGGGAACGCCTTGGGATTCTCCCGGAGGAGCTGGACGAAGTGGCTAGGGAGAGGGAAGTCTGGGCTTCCCTGCTTAAGCTGCTGCCCCCGCGACCCTACCTTGGATAAGCGGAAGAGAATGGATGGATGGATGGATGGATTTAAGACGTTGGAATAACCTCCCCATCTCCCTTCTGGGTAGAATAGCTACTGTTAAAATGAAAATATTACCTCAAATCAACTACCTTTTTACGATGATCCCATTTAAACCGACATCAAAGTGGTTCCAATCATTAGATTCTGCCATTGGTAAATTTTATTCAAAAAACAAAACAGCTAAAATTAGCCTGACAACGCTCCAAAAAAAGAAATCTGAAGGTGGTCTGGAGGTGCCCAACTTTATGCATTACTACTTAGCGAACCAACTACAGTATCTGATCAAGTGGATCCATCCACATGAGGACTATAACTCCTGGCTGGAGCTAGAACAGAGAGACTGTAATCACATCAATCTCTCTGATCTTCCTTTTATAACCACAACCCTTAAACAACATCCTTGCTTTAAGAATCCTTTGATTGCCTCCACCTTGTCTGTTTGGTGGAAAACCCTTGATATTACAGGAACTCAGTAACACCCTGGTATACCCTCTCCCCAATTTGGCATAACCCAGACTTTATTAACAATAAAACACCTCTTTATTTTAGCACTTGGGCAAAGAAAGGGATCACCCACCTCCATCACTTTCTTCAAGATAATAGACTAATGACATATACAAAACTATTCGAAACATTTGAAATAAGAAATGGAAATTTTCTCCATTATATCTGCAAATAAAAAAGACAATCATAAAAAGTATTCCGAAGCTTCAACCATCCTCATCGCCACCTGATTTACAGCTACCTGAATTCACGAAATACATTACAAAGTTGTTCCCACAACTTAAAAAAAATCTCTCAATATATAATTCACTCTCAAAAACTGGCTCGATACATCTACCAACCGCAAAATGGGAAATAGATTTAAACATATCATTAGACTATGACTCTTGGACCGAGATTTGCGGAAATACATTTAAGATAACAAAGAACTCTAACTTACAACTAATTCAATTTAAAGTACTTCATAGAGCACATATAACACAACACAGATTATTTAAAATGGGTTTCTGTCAATCAGATATATGCACCCAATGCACACAAAACACAATCGACACTTACTTTCATGCCCTTTGACTATGTTCACCCGTCTATCAATTTTGGGTATCAGTTACTCAGATTTTATCCTCTATGATAGACTGCAGGATTCCACAATCTCCAAACATCTGCCTTATTGGTGATCTAACAGAAACGGCCTTACCTCACACTCAGTTACAGCCCACACTTGTAGCTCTTGCCATTGCCAAGAAAACCATTTTGGTCAATTGGAAAGATAAAAGAACCCTAAACATCATCCACTGGTTGAATCTCCTCCTTGATCACATTTCGCTTGAGAAAAAATATCTGCTGCTCGAAAAAAACAATTGGCATTTTTTACAGAAAAATGGTCTCCATTTATTAGATCTTGAAATAGAAATCTATAGCTTTCTTTTGTCTGTCAGCGTATGCCTCCATTCTCACACATCTGATATGTTTCTGAACATGCTGTCTGAGGTCATGATCTGATGAATAACATGTCTCTTTGCCACCTTATAGTGCAATGATGGATCTGGGACCCCATGGATGTGTGCATGCACTAGGGGACCCCTCTCCATCTTACGCCTGGGTTTGCTCTCTGGATCTCCGGGGCCTGCCTGGCCCTGGCACCTCGCCCTGGCGGCTGTTGTATCTGTTGTCTCGCCTTTTGGGCTCTGGGGGTGCCGAATTCCTGGGGTCACTGGGGATTTGGGGGTGGCTGTGCCTGTCTCCTCTGGGGCGCTCTGGGTTGGCCTATGGGATGTGGGGTGGGTGGCCCATCCTGTTGCTCCCTTCTCCCATCTCTGCTCCGCTTCCTCCTTGTCTCTCCTTTCCTTTCTGCCCGCCCCTTCTCGTCCCTCTCCTGCCTCATGGGTTCTTGGGGTTGGCTGGGGGGCTGGGTGTTCCCTCTTGGGGTGGTGGGCGGGGTTGGGGTGGGGTTGGGCGGAGGGATGACACACCCTATCACGCACTATCCGGGTGCGGCGGGGATTCCGGGTGGGCCGTGGGTTCAGTGTCCGTGTCGCTGTTTACGGTGGGGGGTCTACTGGGGGCTGCTGGGGCTGTCATGCTGCTGGCTGGTGTGGCTGGCTGGAGGTCGGGCCAGCCATCTTCTGTCTGCTGATGGGGCTGTTTCGTTGGGACTACGCTTGACCTTTGGTCTGGTTGGTGGACCGGTGGTGGCGCTGGAAAACGCCTCAGTGCGTCGGGGATGAGCTGACTACTGGCTGTTGGCCAGCGGTGTCCGGCTGGCGGTGGTTGGTGGGCATGTGTTGCGATGCCGAGATGCCCGGCCTGGTGTGGGTGGCTGGCTCTATCGGTTTCCTGTTGGACCTGGGCTATGGGCGGGGCTCGGCGTAGGGGTGCCTGTGGGCGGGTTGGCTGCGCTGGGCCTCTGATAGGGCCAGGCATGGGCTGCCTGGGATGGCCAGCGGTGTGCGGGGGCTGGCGACTTCTGGTTGGCTTTCCTCTGTGGGTGGCAGCGCGGGGGGGTTTGCGGCCCGCTGGGGATCTCTGCCGTATATGGAGGGTTGATGTGGCCCCTATCTCTGGTCTGCCCGTGCTTGCGGGAGGCATGACGGGCATGTGGGGTTGCAAGACCCTACACTCGGACTGGGGGGGCTATGTAGGGGGGTGGGTCATATGTCGCTAAGTCACTGCAGCTGACCCCTGGGGTTGTGGGGGGCATTCCTGTCTCCTGGGGTTAGGGGGGTGGGCGGGATGTGGGCGGGACGGATGAGGATGGGGGGTTGGGGGGTGTGGTGGTGGGGGGCCTCCTTGACCCGTGCCCCTTGGGCCTGTCCCGTGCGCCCTGGAGGTGGAGGCCGGTCTCCTCTGGGTCCCTGGGACTACGTGGTTCTCGGTGCCCCCGGTGGCTCTTTGGGTGATGGCTTCTGGGTGCTCCTGGCTGCTGGGGTTGGGAATGCTCGGCTAGCGTGGCCCTGTTGAGTTCTGGTAGCCTATCTGGGTGTTGGTTCCATCACACATGCATGTTGGGTCAGGGCTTACCAGCTCCTGTCGAGTTCAATTATTGAGAACCATTGAGTCCCGTCAGCATGTGATGGGTCTCACTTCAGTCATCACAATCTTATGCCCTCTATCTTCCTCCTCCACTGGTTTCCTCTGGTGGCCTATTCTATACTATCAGGACCTCCACTAATCTGATGTTTTGTAACGTTGGTGTTGAGATATCAGTTCTAAGATAGGATAAAACAGCCTAAACCGTTTTCACTCCAACAGCACTGCCTGTCTATCCACTACTTTTGTTTGTGTTTTCTCTCCCCGTCTCCTTTTGCTTTTCCCCTTAACTCACAGGGATGCAGCACTTCCCTCTCTGGCTTACAATAGGAAATTCTAATAACTGACAATTTAGTTCCCAGAGAGGACTGGTGACAGTCACATGCACGCATTAAAATTTGTAAAAGATTTTACTGCAAGACTAAAATAAGCATTGATCTCATAAAAGGTTGACCCCCTTTTATGGGGTTAAACTATGAGAATACATGCAGACAAGACAAAAAAAAAAGACAGCATTGACTGACTGAATGTGGGAAACATGGAATACCCATTCATCTAATTTTCCTGCATATAAATGAGGTTGTTTTGCTTTCCTGTCTCTTGACAAAACTCTAGATCTTCACATCCATGCAATTCAAGAGTCGTAAAATTAATTCTCCCCTTCCCCTTCCCCAGGGGAGGATTTCACATCTGTGCTCTTAAGTCAAAGGTGAATGCCTTGTCACGACCCAGCTCGGGGTCTGCCCCCAGCCTCATGCTGGGTTTCCCGCGGCACAGATCCCACGACTGCATCCAATCATTCCAGACACAACTGCAACCGTTTGACCCCTTATCACTGACTATAAAGACCCGGCTTGAACACATACCCAGCGTCACATCCTCTGTGTTGATGCCGTGTTTGTCGCCAGTTCATCCTGACTCCTGCCTTGACCCCGGATTGCATTTGGAACCCTAACCTGCCTGCCTGGACCCGTATCAGAACTCTGCTTTGTCCCCAACCACAAACTCTGCCTCTCGGACTTGTACCTCCTGGCTGCCTGCCTGTTTCCCCGTAAGTCCTGTCTGTATCCTCCTGTATTTACACGCCGCCAGCCCCACTCTGTTTCCCTGGACTTGTGCACCGGTTTTTCCCGTACTTCCCTCTTGTGCCTTTACTGTAAATAAAGACTTTAGTTCAACCGCACCTGGTCTCCGCTCCTGTCTCGGTCCTGACAGTAGGATCTGACCAAAAATGGAGCCAGCGTCTGAACTCTCCGCAAAGGACCGCCTTCTGCGCGCCGAGGGCCGCCTGGACCAAGTCTCCGCTGAGATCTCTGCTCTGCTCCAGCATGTCCAATGCCAGAACAACCAGATCCAGGCGCTGCTGCAGCGGGAGCCTCCGGCACAGCCCGCGCCCAGCGCCTCCGCTGCCTTGGGGCTTTACCCCGGCGCCATGGCCCTGCCCCCCGGGGATTTCCCTGCTGCGTCACCGGAGCCGCGTTTCGGCAACCCTGAAAGGTTTGACAGAGATTCTGCTCGACTCCGCCCCTTTCTGACAAATTGCAGACTTTAATTCGCCCTTCAACTCCGGACTTTTGCCTCTGAACCAGTGCGGGTGGCCTACATCATCACCCACCTCACGGACCATGCTCAGCTCTGGGCGACAGCTGAGTACGAGTGTCAGTCTCCCGCCTGTTCCTCCTTCCACCTGCTCTCGGCGGAGATGATCAAGGTGTTTGATCTCGGGTCTTCAACGGCGGAGGCATCCAGAGAACTCATGTCTTTTCGGCAGGGGCGGAGCACGGTGGCAGGTCATGCCATACACTTCAGGACTTTAGCAGCGCGCAGTTCGTGGAATAATGAGGCGTTGGTGGACGCTTTTTACCACAGTCTGGCGGATTATATTAAAGACGAGCTGGTCTCCCACGTACCCCAGACCACTCTCGACGGAGCCATTTCCTTGGCGACACGGATCGATCAGCGGGTCCAGAGTCGTCGACGGGAGAGAGGACGCCAGGCCCCTACGCTTCCCAGCCCTCGCCGATTCAGCGCGCCCAGCTCTGCCACACCCGAACCTGCCGAGAGACCTGATAAACCCATGGAGGTGGGCCAGTCCTCACTCAGCACTGCGGATTGTCAACGCCGGTTCACCGCCAACCTGTGTCTGTACTGCGGGGAGGAGGGGCATCGAGTAGCGACATGTCCACTAAAAGCCAGAGCTCTCCGGCAGTAGGAGGGGTCCGGATGAGCTCAGTTACAGCTCGACCCTCCCAGACACCTAACCCCCGCAAGCCCCTCGTCCAGGTCCGTATTCACCTCCCTGATAAGCTCCACAGCCTCTCCGCCCTGGTGGACTCCGGGGCCGAGGAGAACATTATGGACTCTGAGCTGGCCCACCAGTGGAACCTGAAATGCCAGCCTCTACCCTCTCCTGATCCTGCCCGGGCACTGGACGGCCACACCCAGGGCACCGTCACCCATGTCACCGCACCGGTCCAGATGTCCATTCTTGGAAATCACCAGGAGGCCATACAGTTTCATCTGCTCCGGTCGCTTGGCCTGGCTATTATTCTCAGGTACCCCTGGCTCCGCCGGCACAATCCTCATATAGACTGGGTAACGGGCTCCATTCTGGAATGGAGTTAAGACTGCCACCAGACCTCTTTAAAGGCAGCAATACCAGACTCCTGCGGACCTCCAGCTGGACCACCCGCCGACATCTCCAAGGTCCCTGGCACGTCCCTGGCATGACCGCTTGTTCGTGCCAGAGGACCTGAGGACTCCAGTCATCCAGTGGGGTCATGAATCCCGTCTGGCCTGACACCCTGGTTCCACTCGTACAGCCTCTCTGGTCAGCCAAAGGTTCTGGTGGCCCAGCCTGAAGAGGGATGTCCTGGACTATGTACGAGCCTGCCCTATCTGCACCCGGACTAAATCCGTGTGTCGCCCCCCAGCAGGACTTTTACAACCCCTGCCGGTGCCGGTCCCATATTGCCCTCGACTTTGTTAAGGGACTCTGACAGCATGACCACCATCCCCAAGGTGGTTAACCAGTTCAGCAAGATGGCACATATTATATTCCCCTGCCCAAAAATTGCCATCGGCAAAAGAGACTGCCCAACTGGTCCTCCTGCATGTCTTCCGACTACATGTACTTCCTAAGGATGTAGTGTCAGACCGTGGGCCGCAATTCGTCTCCTCCTTCTGGAAACAGTTTTGTCAGCAGCTGGGAGCCACAGTTAGCCTCACCTCCGGTTTCCATCCCCAGTCCAATAGCCAGTCTGAGAGGGCTAACCAGGAGCTGGAGAAGGCGCTCCAGTGCATGGCGTAGCTGAACCAACGCTCCTGGCATGACCAACTCCTGTGGGTGGAGTACGCCCACAACTCTCTCACCTGCCACCGGACTCTCCCCATTCCAGTGTGTGTATGGGTACCAACCACCGATGTTCTCCAGCCAGGAGGGAGAGGTCACCTGTCCGTCAGCGTTCGCCTATGCCCGACGATGTCGCCGCACCTGGGTTCGCACCCTCTCCGCCCTGCTGAGGTCATCGGCCAGCTACGCTATGCCGGAGAACCCCCGCATATGCCTACTGAGAGGGCCAGAAGGTCTGGCTCTCCACCAGGGACCTTCCGCTCCAGGTGGAGTCCCTCAAGTTGGCTCCACGGTTCATCGGTCCATTCCCCATCCAGCGGGTCATCTCGCCGACTGCCGTCCAACTCCAGCTCTCTCCGACCATGAGAGTGCACCCGACCTTCCATGTCTCCAAGGTTAGGCCAGTACACACCGGTTCCTGCAGCCCCCCCCCCCCTCGTCTGCTTGAGGACGGGCCTGTCTACTCCGTCCCCTTCCGTAGGAACGGGTCTACAGTACCTCGTGGACTGGGAGGGTTATGGTCCTGAGGAGAGGACATGGGTTCCTGCAAGGTGGATCCTGGACAGGACTCTCGTCACAGATTTCCACCGCCTGCATCCTGACCAGCCTGCTATTCGCCGTGGCCGCCCGAGGGGGGCTGGCCGCGACTCACCGGCCCCTGCCGTTCCTACCTCCGTGGGTCCTAGGGATTCTCGGCAGGACTACGACGGTGGCCTGGATTCGGACCGGTCGGAGGAATATTAGACTGTTCTGGTTGCTTCCCCCCCACCCACCTGGCACTATGGATTCTGTTTTTCGGACTTCAGGAGACGTCCCTTGGGGGGGGGGGGGGTTCTGTCACGACCCAGCTTGGGGTCTGCCCCCAGCCTCGCGCTGGGTTTCCCATGGCGCAGATCCCACACTTGAACCAACCATTACAGACACACCTGCCACCGTTTGACCCCTAATCACTGACTATGAAGACCCGGCTTGAACATGGACCCAGCGTCAGATCCTCTGTGTTGATGCCGTGTTTGTCGCCAGTTCATCCTGACTCCTGCCTTGACCCCGGATTGTATTTGGCACCCGACCTGCCAGCATGGACCCGTATCAGGACTTGTGCACCGGTTTTTCCCATGCTTCCCTCGTGTGCCTTTGCTTTAAATAAAGACTTTAGTTCAGCCGCACCTGGTCTCCGCTCCTGTCTCGGTTCTGACATACCTATACCCCAAACCTGCCCTACCCTCCCGCTGTCCAGCAGCAGGGCAGCCCAGACTGAAATTATTCAACTGATGTGGAAAGGTCAAATCCTAGCCACTAGCTTTGCTCTGCCATTGCTGAGTTGCTTTGCTCAGAGACATATCAGGTAGAGATATCAATCCAATGCACTTTGAGACCACTTATTACATTGTTTTGACTATGAGCATTTCTCAGACCCACTGAAATTATGGTCAGGATCCAAGCGTTTCCAAAACTATCAAGCATGTCTGCCTAGACTTTTGTGTGTGTGTGTGTGTGTATGTATAAACTCCGATGAAGTGATAAAGCTAAAGATTTAATGCATTGCAAAGCATAGGTTTATGGAATCCATTATATGTCTAAGCCCATATCTATCACTCTAGAGAGCTCCTGGTTTTCATCACACTAAATTACATCTCACATTCTCTAATGTGTTTGACAACTTAAGGGAAACTTAAGCTGAATTTAAATCCATTGTGGTCGAAGTGGTGAAGTATAGAACTTTCTTTTTTCATGCTCCTGCAGCTGCACAGGGGCTTCCCTGGTCACTGAGCAGAATACTTCTTTATGTGTCCTTGACTAGATTTACTTTTCCTTTGTGAGCGCATCACTTCGCACTCAGCAACTCAGATTGATGTTTAATGTATGGTTTCTGCTGCAGGCTGAGAGGAAAAGAGTTGTTTCACACTTGAGCGCATACAATATAACAAAACTAAAGAACAGAGAGAGAGGAAAAGGAAAAAAAATGTTTTTCTGACTTTAGAGATTAGTTTAGAACCTTGTCTGACAGGACTGATTACTATTAGTGGGAGTGATTCTTACTTTAAATGCATCCGCAAGTCCTGTTAATCCTGTTAACTATCAGCAGAAACAGACAAGACAGCAATGAAACAGATTGTGCTTTTCAGTTACAGACAAGGCTGAAACAGCAGTTTCAGAGTTCTTCATTTGAGAGGCCAGAATTCAACGAAGTTCCAGAATTTTTGTGCAGTTTCAAACAAAAACTCTCCAAATGTGGGAAGAAACTGATATTTTCAATCTTTCCTTGGTTTTCTTGTGTGTCTGCATCTCTATGTTCTCTCTTTCTTTGTGAGCATCTGTCTCTCTGCTCCTCTGCCTGTTCCATCTATCTGCTCCATCCATATGTCCACTTATCTGTGCCTCTGACTGTCTGTCAGCTTTCCACCATTACATAATGAAATTGTTATCATCAAATAAACCCCTCATAATTCTGATACTGTTTTCATACCAAGATCAGAAAATTCCCCTTTAAAATCATGGAGGGAAGTCTTTATTATTCCTAATTGGAGTCAAATACAACAAGAATTTTCTTCACCTAAACAGAACGTGTCATAGCTTTCCAAGCTGTAATTGAATATGAAATGATCAAATAATTTACCAATCCAGGGTGTGGTTTTTGGAGATTTATATGTACAGTATATATCCAAAATACCTGTTCAACATGAATTGTGATATATTTATTTCACATCAGACGACTCTTGTATACAGTGACAGGGCAATGCCATGTGCACTTAAAAACTACTTAAAAGTTAAAGTTTACGAGTAACTGTACTAGTCACTCGTAAAATAAAAAGCCGAAATCACTTCTGAAAACAGATCCAGAGTTCTCAAACATTCAAAAAAGAAGAGCAGAAACCTCCTTTTACTATTAAATTGCGCGGTAAGAGAGTGAAAACTTGGCTGTCCACTCTGAGGGTCATGGAGGGAGTGACGACCTTGAACCTTTCACTGTGACATCATTGTCTAAATCTTCTCAATATTCTTTTTATTTCTGAACTTGTATTCCTGCACTGCAACTGATGTCTCATGTCACATCCTTTGAAACACTTTCTCAGATTACTTCACGCTCACTCTGGAGCCAACAAAGGCTATGTGCAACTTCTTATTTTTATGCAGTAGTTGTCTACAATAACAAAATCATTGGAGCACCACTTTCTTAACATGCAAAAAGATTTGAGTCATATTTCAAAGAAACCAACAATGATCTATGCCTCTGGAATCACACCTAACACGCAACAGGAAACCACTCGTATTTCCCAGCATAGTTTAGGAGTTTCATCAAACAACCAAAATCTGATATTTACAGTACATACCTCCTGATGTAAAGAGTGAGGTGCTGAGTGCAGAGTTTGATCCTGTTCTGAGCCTCCATGTGTGTCATGAGCTCTGTGCTTTCCCCATTGATAGCCAGGATGGTGTCCCCCGGACAAAGGTCACCTTGAGCGGCCTTGCTGCCTGGTGTTACCTGAAGACACGCACGCACGCATGCATGCAGAGAGAGAGAGAGAGAGAGAGAGAGAGAGAGAGAAAAGACAGCGCCATTATAAGTGGTGTCAAACAGTAAGTGAGGAAGAAAGAAAAGTTAAAAAGAAGGTGAAATTCCCCGAGGGAACACGTCACTGGAGGTTTACATTTTCAAAAGTCATCAGAAATAACCCTAGGAATTGAAAGAGCTCTCAGGGTTATGGAAGAGGAGAAATATTCAGAAATAAAAAGGATCATTTTACAAGCCAGGCCTTTATAAATTACGTTTAATTGTCTCATCACCCAAAAACACTAAATGAGGACGAGCTATCCCTAAAAACCATATGCCAGATTTTACATCCAGGAGTGTGCCAAATCGAACCTTAATTGTTAACAACAAACTTGCTTTAATGTTTTTGCAAACTTTTTCTCTGTGGCTTTTCCTGGTTTATCATTGTTCAGAAATCGCCTTAATTTTGAAGATGATCTTCTAGCTAATCTTCTAATTCCTCTCTGTGATCCCTAATTCTGAAAAAACAAAAAAACAAAAACAACACTGGTCTACGGACATTTATGTGGAGGAAGGGAGTGTGTCTGTTCATTTCACCTTCACAGACACACTAACATCTGATAACAATTTTCCATTCTTAAACCAAAAAATTACGGTTCAGGTGTCTTCAGGCCTGCCTCTGACTGACTCTAAAGGCTTTGTCGCCATAAAAAAGAAAAATCTAATTTTTCAGCATCATATCAGGACTCAAAGAAGAACAATGTCATATGACATTGTGAATAACTGCAATCAAAGTGAAGAATTGCAACTCTGTCTTCTTTTTGTCCTCTATGTTCTCTCACACCATCGTATACTGTACATGAGTATTAGTCCAAGTTTAAATATTCCTATTGTTATATCAAGAGATTTTTGGCAACTAAATGCAATTTGGTCACAATATTTATAACCGGATTTGGTTCGAAAATATGTGTACTCCCTGATGATTCTCCTTATCTAATTGAACATGATCGAACATGATGAAAGCGCCTGGAAACAATGTTTAGTCTCAGAAATCAGGATCCAGATCCTTGGGTAATTTTGACATTGTGAACAGCTTCATGTGGGACGTATTTTCTATCTACATGAATATATCTACCAGCAGTCTCACATTTATGAAGCTAGGTAGGGTAGTTAAGGATACAGCTCTGTGAGGGGAAACACCAACAAGGAATGCAGTCAAAAGTCTCTCTTCCATGCTTAAATGTATTCGAATGACGATGTAATGGAAAGAAAAACAGTCCTCCATTAAACCAAAAACACCCAGGTCTGTGCGATACCCAGCAGAACCAGGTCAGGGTTTTCTAGAAGAAGACAAATGTTGAGTTTTTCATTATCATTTTTTGGCCCTGTCTCATTTCTTTATCTATAGCACCTCAAAAACTCCAACACAAATGTCTAGACAATTAAATACCTCTGCAAGCAAGGAGCATAATACATATTTTTGAAATGAAGGTTAACTGTTTCTTTAAATAACACTGATCAATTAATAGGATGTGGATATGCGACTCTTTTCTGCAAACCAAACAACCACTACAGGACTAATGGATTGCTTCATACATATGAGTCCGGTTTACATATTGCAGCTGCCTGCAGTGATAAGCATCTGGCTGAAAGCACAAAGAATTGAAACATGCCTAAAGCTGTGAAAATTGATTTTATTATCTCCCCACCTATATATTTGAATAAACTCACTTGAAAACCTCAGACTGTCACGCTTTAACTGCACCCACTACCTGTCAATAGAGCACCCAACCAATCAAGGGCCCAACCAATCACGGCGCCCAACCAATCATGGCGCATCTGCCAGAAAGAATCAGGCTTTTTGTTGAGGTTACGCCTTTCATCCACATGACAAAGCAGATATTCAGAATGAAAAGGCTGGCTAAAGCGAACTTCTTTGTAAACGCCGGGTCTGCGTTGTCGTGTCGACGCTGTAAACGAATCTTTTTCTATCAGGGGGGCGTCTCCCTGCGACGAAAACCGTGGTGACGTTAGTGAGTGTGACCTGTGTCTACATGTACACATAGAAAGGACGGAGTTGAAACCAGCTATTTTCTGATGTATAACAGCCCCACGTCGAAGATAAACATGCTTGACAGTTGGACATTTGTTCGTCTGGTTCTTTCTTTATGTGTTATAAAATTTATACAGTGGACAAAAATGTTGTTTTTAAATAAAAAGCAATGATATGACCCACGCATAATCACTGGCTATACCTCAATGTTACAAAAGCACAATCATATCCATACCCCAACCACCCTCCCCTCACTGTACGTGTTTACTTTATTTTCATTTTCGTCATGTCTAAATGATCATTTTCCATATTGCCAGTGTGTGTGTGTGTGTGTGTGTACTGGGCTTGGACTAGCCATTTGCCACTTCGCCATAGTCGAAGTAAATTCCAGATTGGCTTCAAGGTTTTTAGACTGTGTAGTCACAGTGGCATTCTTATTTTTACGGAAAAAAGGCTAAAACTTACAACTTTTTCGCTCGCGACCGGCGCTCGCTATTTCCGTTAGGCTATTTCCGCTGGCAAGTGGCACTAGCGCCGCTACTTCCACTAGCGAGCGCCACTACTTCCGCTAGCGAGCACCGCTATTTCCTTTAGCGAGCGGCGCCAGCACCGCTACTTCCGCTAGCGAACGGCACTAGCCCCGCTATTTCTGCATGTCGACGGAATTTAGCCGAAGCATCCCGACGGAAATAGCCGAAGTGACCCGAACGCTCCCGATCATCAAATATGCACTCGGGTCATGACCTCCTTTCGTCCAATGAAAAACAAAAAGATTGGTTTTTTCCAAGCTGAACCCGCGAATTGTTGTAAGACAAGGCGAGGACGATCGATGAGAAGAATCCAGTGTTTTATAGTAGAGTTTGTGTTAAAGTCCTCATTAATAAACAAATGGTGAATGCTGAGAGGGGGGAGCAGTGGTGACAGACCGATCAGAAGGTAAATGAAAGATATTATCAATACTTGTTTGTAGTCTTAGACTTTTGTTTTCTATGACCGGCAGGAATAACCAGCGATGCATGTAAATGTGTATTCACCTTGCTTGCTATTTTATATGCATTTTTAAATTGAAATGAAAACTCATGTTATTGAATTTAAAAAAAACAAACAAACTATGGCATATCAATGGTGTTGGTGGTGGTTAAAGTTGAAATGTCTTCTAGTCTAAGTAAAACTTACAAGTAAACCTTGAGTAATATTTTGTATGACTGTCTCTTCACATAGTGAATGCAAGTTTTCAATTGTTGAATCTCACATTCATACCTGCATAAAGTAGGACAAAAATAAATATAGTTCAGCTTGAACTGATGACTTTAGTGTATTTTTGTAGGTAAACTGAACAGAAGATTTTGCCCTCAGAATGCAGGAAAACAACTCCATTTTCTAAAAAATTTCCCGGGGGAGGCCCCCACGCGACGAAAGTTGGTCGTCCGCCCGTGCGCCACCGTCTTGGACACAGAGTGTGGCTTTTTGTGGTTTGCTCAATTCGTTTACACTGAGCCACAGTGGCTTAGTCATACTAGCTCCTAGTGCAAGCCCAGGTGTATACTGTATACGTGTGCAAGCATTGCATTTGGATTTAAAAGTAATTTCCCTACGGGGATTATTAATAGATATATTTATTTATTATACACACACACACACACACACACACACACACACACATACACACTGTGCTGCCATCACTAAAATATGCATGTTTTGCATACTTCCTTATTTTGCTGACATTTTTATTACAAAATGCCACACACTTCAAACTCACGCCAACTGATATTTTAGCATCCAGCAGATGTTGTACTAGAGCAAATGAAGCCTCATGAAGCTTCGAACCGCAGTGAACCGATCGGGATGAAAAGCTTCAATGCTTCATTGGTGTTCATCTGCACATCACTAACTATACATGGACTTCCCAATTAACATAATTTTAGAGTGTCGGAACAGTTCCAACAATTTTCATATTTTTGATCAGAGACTCCAAACAGCAGGAACGACACAGAAACTGGCAACAAATAAGTGAAACTAGCTGGCTAGCACGAACATTTTGTCCAGCAATGTTTTCCATTTGAAATTGGACAATCGATGTAGTATCCAAAATGCTCCTCAGGCATTTGACAAAAACACTCTTGAAGTAACTACATACAGTTCTGTTCATGTAGTCAGCTAACAGAACTATCACTTCTCATTATCTTTTCCACTTGCTCTTTTGATAGGTGCCTTTTTCTTTAATGTTAGCTCCTTTCCCAATCCCACGATTAGTTAGCTTTCTTTCTCCAGTTAGCCTGCTAACATTCATCTACAGCTTCACAATGCCCGCAATCCATAATTTGCCAACACAAAGTCGTTATTTCACCACGTTGATTTTAGACTAAGTTGGGTGCACTTGGTTTATATATGAGTCTGATATTATTGTTTCATCTTGGAATTTCCATGGGTTCCCGCCAGTGATTATATAATGAATTTATCAGTTAATCATAATGCAATGTAAATTACTCTGAATTTTATTATTTTGCTGTTGATTAAGAACACACTAAAATGAGCAACTATGTGAAATCTTTCCTTGATTTGGACTAAAGTTCAGCACCTTTAACCCAGACAGAATGAGTTATGTGACTTTAATGACAAACACTCCTTTTATTACAGAAACACCAGAATAATCAACAGACTTGATGACTTATTTTACAATAAGGTTTTTCTACTGATTGGCTAAATGGAAAAAAAGGTTAGACCAGTGTTTTATTTTTGTCTTTCTATTTGCATTAGAGTACTGGCAGTAAAAAAGCATTCGGTCATCAAAAGCTACTGGAATATTTTTTTTCTATTACGATTCAGGATCAAACTCATAATAGGGAATGGCAGCCATTCACAAGCAAACAGGATTTCTGACCTCAGCTGGAAACAGACCTGAAGCAAAAGATGGCGCAAAGCTGATTAGAATGATGACAAAGCGGTTTCTAGACCACTGTGGATGGAACAAAAAAACACATTTCAAGAAAAATATCCAGTGTTACAAGAAATGGCATCTTAGGCTCACATGATACAAATTAAACCCCCTTTTCATTCGGTAACCTACTGTTGGCATCAGCAGATGGGTGGAATTTCTTCACAGCGATAACTTGTCCATGTATGCTGTTTATAATTTCACATACATTGAATGCATTTATAGTAGGAACCATCTCTCAGCAGCACACACTGTTTGCATGAGCTGTTCTCCAACTTGTGGCCATAACAGATTTTATGGTAATGATACCAGTGATTACACTGCCCGGAAATCTCAACACTGACTTACTTCCATAGAAGGCAGCGCCAACAACTAACACCTAATACTAATGCTGGTAGAAATTTTTGGAGATTAACTCTGGAATTCACATTTTCTTCCTATCTTTCTCATCTGGATCAGGACATACACATGGAGTCTGGTCCATGAGGTCAAAGTAGTTGACAGGCCAAACAAAATTTCAGTGTTTATTTAAACTATGAGTGAACAGTCAAAACACTTGTTTAACGTTAAAGTTACATAATAACTTCAGTTACACAATGTTTTGATCATGAAGTAGTCAGAGACAAAGTATAGACAAAGAAGTCACGACCTGGAAATATAAACATCTCTAAAACCTCCTGATACAGAGAGGTTTTTTAAAGCCAAACCAGATCCAACACCTTGCTCATGAATGGATTGTACAGACAGGCTTCTGCTGGGTGGGAACAGTGACTCTTATCCCTGGAAACGTGACAAACACCTTTGTTTGCTTGCTGGACCTGGAATGGAACCACAGCTATCACCTTTGTGGTGGAAGTGTGTTTCTATAGTCTGGATGTTGAGGTTCTGACTGTTGTGTGATCATCGCACTATAATAAACAGACTAATTCAATTAACAATACAGTAACAAATGAGTAAACATGTGAGATTCAATGAGAACACAAGGACATGAGAGAAATGCATGTGACTAATGACATTAGTCATTGTTATTAGTCTTTATTCTGTCTAAATCGGATCTGTAAACAGATTAATTAGAGTTCTGTCTGGTTCAGCTGTCTGATGGTTTCCGTCTATGTTGTCTATACTCAGAGTGCCACAACAACACAATATAAATAAAATAACTAAAACTATTATTATACATTGGACAAAAATGGTATTAAAAGATAATAATCTGAAAGCTGTAGAGACATTTCACCAGCTGGGACACACAAGGTAGAAAAGAGGTTGAAGATGAGACGATTATGGTCATCTACTCTTCAAGAAGATGGATGGATGGGAGGATGACAGACAGACAGACAGATAGAAAGAAAGATAGAAAGATGAATGAAAGACCATTTGAATGAAGATCAAATGGACTTCTAGGAAAAACCTGAAGACGTTTTGCTTCTCATCCAAGAGGTTTCTTCAGTTCATGCATCAGGTTACGGGTTTGGTAATTCCTGTCCAGAAAAGTGGCTGTTTGCCATTTGGGAAGTCCTACGTCACTTTCTGTCTGCCCATAGGTTTGATATTGTGTCACAAAATGTCTTACACCACAGCTGCTATATTCAACATATTCCCTCTAAATGCTTCTGTAGTTATGCCACTGCCACTGATTTGCACACACACACACACACACACACACACACACACACACACACACACACACACACACACACACACACACACACACACACACACACACACACACACACACACACACACACACACACACACACACACACCTCATTATCACCTTCAGCAAATGAACAGCTTCTATGAATCAGAAATTGCTTACTACTTTCACTGACTTTAACTACAGGTTCAGGAAAAGAGGAAGAAAGAGCTTTAATTGAATCGTTTGAATAAATAGACACAACAATTCCCCAAAAGATGCATTTTGGATACAATAAGACGTCAGTATTGTCACTTTCCCTCACTCTATTTCTTTCTGTGTCACCATTCAGCACATTGGAATTGCATTTGATGAAGTGAGTTTAGGAGATGCTATCAATTATATCAGGAGCAACTGGTCTTATTTCGGCTCAAATGAAGCACAAAACCATCTACCACATGTAAAGTGCATTTCTTTTCCACTTTTCTGCTTTTTAGTCACTTCTCCATAAATTTAATTCTTATTCGTCCACTCCAGTAAAGTGGCATCAGACACTAGGTTAAAACAAATGTCTCGTTCTGCCTATTCCAGATGTTATATACTGTCAAAGGAGGTTTCAAAGATTGCAATGGCTGGCAGAAAGGAAGGAGTCTTGAAGAGGAAGTGGAGATACAGACCTACTGCCAAGAGACTGAGTATTTACTCCTATGCCATTACATATTTTGGTAAATATGCGTGCATCTAACCAGCTGTTTCTTCCTCTATGCCAAGATTTAAAAATGATCCAGTACTCCCTCTGTTTAATGGGAGTGCTGCTTTTATAGCAATTTTAACTATGCACTGCAACTGTCTGTAAAGTGCAACATGTAATTACAGTGATTTAAATGATGCCATCAGCACTGTGTTGCCCAATCTTCCAACTACAAAAGACGTCCCTGACACTGACTAGAATTTGATTTGAGTGTGGATTGTTTTTCCACCTTTTTTCCCCCAAGTAAAGCCTGGAATTGGTGGAAGTGGAAACTGGGAACAGTGAGACAAACTGAACCCGAAAGATCAAGGCTGAAGAGTGCTTCACTAAAAAAGTGGATTTGCCAACAATATTTCAACTTGCAGCAAAAGACGTTAACATACAAGGAGTTTGGGGTTTTCTGATGTCCTGCTTAATTTTTGCCTATATTTCACTGTGGTTAAGAGAAGCAAAGGTGCCTAGCATGAAAGTTTTCAAATTGCACACAGACCCACAACTGTGAAGCCTTGCACGCACACCATGAGTCAAAGTATGCCTCACCATTGCATCACAATTCCTTTTAAAGGCTGTAGTGAAGACTTGATATAGAGAGCACTTCAGGTGACCTTCAGGGGCTTGTCAGTGCCTCTCAGAGTTGTTAATCACTTGCTGTAAAACGTAAAAATTACACCTCTAGTTTGAAGCGCGAGAACCCTGTAGTTAAAGGGATGGTTGGGGACTTCAGCATAACACCTGGAATCCTTCAGCTGCACCAATAAGCTCTGATGAAAAACAAATGTTGGTACCTCTTCCACCCCTCCACTTGCTGCACACTGACAGGCCTGCAGCAGAACTGTGCTGTGTTTATCCTGGCATAGACAAAGTATTGGCTACTGCCAGATCCACTGCCAGCACACTGACTTTTGACCCAAATTCTGAGGGCCAGGAAAGTTCACAAATCTTTATGAATACCACCAGTTTTCATCAGCACTACTAGCAGTAGTACTAACAGTAAAAATAATATATTAAGGAATGATCATGATCATAATGCAATGTCCTGGACTAGTTTTGACCTACTGCAGTCTGGCCATCTGTTGTCTCAGTTATTTCAACATTAACTTCAGAACCATGGGGAATAAGGTGGATTTATCTAACATATGAATCTGCATATTAGTTTTCTTCTGTCTCCTGATGCTTACAGTATGACTGACAAATCATAATGAAGGGCTCAATTAAACTGGCAACTTAAGTCACAAGTAACTCGATTCTACTGTCCCTCAGCTTTTACTTTCATACATAAGCACTGCTGTTAGAGATACACATTTCCTTCAAAATTGAGTTATAAGTACTTAGATATTTCGGCTTTTCTCCTCTCGAATCCCAAATCAATACCACAGGAATGTTTGTAAAAAGTATTATTATCCAAGATCCTGAAGCACAAAAACATTTCGCCAGGATTGCACACGGCTCAATGGATGATTACGCACCCAGACTACGCACAGCAGTCTCTACTTACCCTAGAGATGGTTAACGGTGTGCTGAAATCCCGTCCTCCGACCAGTCGGAAACCCCACGGAGAGGGTCCCTTCAGTGTGACGATGTGGGACATGTTTGTCGAGAGGGAAGGAGATGGGAGACAGACCGATGACAGGCAGGGCCGAGAAGCGGTCGCAGTTCCTCGGTATGGGCGTACAAACAAAACGAGGAAACGCACAGCAGCGAGAGTCTCCCAACCGGCTGCTAGGCAACGATACTTCGTCTGAGAAAACTTTGCTTTCCCCTTGAATCAAGTTTAAATAAAGAAACCGCCTCTGACGTGAGATACCCCGCCCCTCCCCCTCCTCGCCCCTCCCCCTCCTCGCCCCGCTTTCCTGCCGGAACAAAGTGGGAGGGGCCAAAACCTGACCGAGAGATGGACCAGGCTGTGACATGTCATCAACCAGCAGTGCTGGAGGGAACACTTCCATACTTTACTGCATTAGCTCCCTAGAAAAATACTTCCTTACAAACAAAAGTCGTTTTTTGAAAAAGCTACTTTTATGTAAGTATAATGATGAGAATGTCTGAAAAAAAGAAAACCAACTATTATTAATGAAAACGGTGCTAATGGTTAAGTAATTAAGCATATTTACTCAAGGCCAAGTTCTGAGCAGTAATACACTTCAACTTTTACACCATTACATTTCAGAGGAGGAGGAGGATGTACTTTTTAATTCTTTACATTTAAACGCCTAGTTAATTTGGATCAAAAGATCCCCACCTACATATTTGAATAAGCTCACTTCAAAAAGTCTCACAGTGTCACGCTGTCACCAACTCCACCCACTACCTGTCAATCAAGCACGTAACCAATCATAGATAGATAGATAGATAGATAGATACTTTATTAATCCCGGAGGAAATTGCATAATGGCTCCCAACCAATCACAGCGCATCTGCAATGTGGCATTAGGCATCTGCTATGTTAGGAGAAGAAATAACTATATATGAACTTCCCAGGGCGGCACGGTGGCGCAGTGGTTTGCGCTGCTGCGCGCTGCTGCCTCACAACACGGCGGACCCGGGTTCGAGTCCCCCTCTGTGCGGAGTTCGCATGCTCTCCCCATGTCTGCGTGGGTTCTCTCCGGGTTCTCCGGCTTCCTCCCACCTCCAAAAACATGCGCTTCAGGCTGATTGGCCATTGGCCATTCCAAATTGCCCGTAGGAATGAGTGTGTGTGTGCATGGTCGTATGTCTTTGTGTATGTCTTTGTGTGTGGCTCCGCGGTGCACTGGCGTCGTGCCCAGAGTGTCCCCCGCCTAATGCCCTATGCTGCCGAGATAGGCTCCGGCTCCCCGTGACCTGCTGCGTCGGATACAGCGGTGGTAATCTGAAGATGACTGACTGACTGACTCAACTTCCCAGTTAACATAATTTTAGAGTGTCATAACTGTTCCCACAATTTTCATATTTTTGATCAGAGACACCAAACAACAGGAACGACAAAGAAAACGACAACAAATTCTGAGTGAAACTAGCTGACGAGCACGAACAATCTGTCCAGCTATGGTTTCCGTTTGAAATGGGACGATTGATGTAGTATCCAAAATGCCTCTCAGGCATCTGACAAGAACAGTCTTTAAGTAACTACATACAGTTCTGTTCATGTCTCTAAATTATCTTGTCCACTTGCACTTTCGACAGGTGCCTTTTCCTTTAACGTTAGCTCCTTTCCCAATCTCATGATTAGTTAGCTTTCTCCAGTTAGCCTGCTAACATTCATCTACAGCTTCGCAAGGCCCCATGATTTGCCAACACAAAGTCGTTATTTCACCACGTTGATTTTGACTACGTTGGGTGCACTGGTTTATAATACCCATACATTTGTTTTCATATCTTTGGTATAAAGTCTGATATTATAGTTTTATCGTGGAATTTCCACGGCTTCCCACTAGTGAATGTATATAATAAAATCTAAAATGTACATAAAATATACAATATACAGTATTTATATTTTATACAATCAAGATGAGGTATCACGATGCAGCTACATTATCATATCAGTAATAAAATATTGTGACAACACTTTAAATAGTTTAAGTATGTTTTATGTTTTGGTGTTAACATATCTGTTTCATAGCTCACGTAAAATGTTTCTTAGATGCCTTAATAAATTCTACACTGCATTATCGACACTTTCACTTGAGTATAAAACAGATGATATGTTTCATGGGATTGTTTTGTTTACCATTATATCATCACAGCTCATGTATAAAAGTTTATCGAAAATTTTAATAATCTAGTTGGTTGAGACAAAGTTTATTTTCAACTATTACTGATGAAAAAATGTACAGGTTCATTGACTGTAGAAATATTTCAAGAAAGAAAGAAAGACAGAAATAAAATACAAAGACTTTTTAATTTCTCGTGTTTTAAAATAATCGGGAAATGCACCTTGGTACGTAGCTGGTAGAAAAAACTTCTTCCCTTTTCTTTTTTTGATTTTTCCTCAGCCAGTAGAAGAGTGAGTCATTGGGCTTGACTTTAAAATTTCTACTACAGGAATGACCTCACAGAATTTGCCGAGACTTTGTCTTTCCAACGTCTTAAGGCACGCTGAGCTCTGTCTGAGTCAGACGCTAACTTATGCCAGTTACTGTGTAAAAACAGTGGCACTGATGTCAAACCAGATGGATCCCAACATCAGGAGACATCAGTGCATCATGATAGTGGTTTCACAGTCTTAGATAAACATTGCACAATGAGCTGTTATGACATCATCTAGAGACAAAATAATGACGCAACTGGAAAACTGAAACCTGTGTGATTTGACAAACTAAAAAAAACAAGCGACCAATTCAATATCACATACATTCTCAGACTTTAGACAAACTGGAAAATAATCCTACACCATCATGGAATATAACTCAAGTGCTTCATTATCCCATCATACTTCAGTGCATCAAACTTTATGTGCTGGTCCCAAGCTTAATGCAAATGTTCATGAACAATGTTAACAAATTAAGAGAAAACAAACAAATAATCCGAATTTATTGAATTTTTTGAAAGCATGTTTCAGAAATTGTCATTAAATACTATTTACAGACTGTCCCTTTATTTTAAACATCAAAGTATGACCCACAGTAGACCCACAACGGATGAGAGGGCCATAGAGATTTATTGAACAGATGAGCAGGTTGACAGTCCTGATATACATGCACTTCAAGCCAATTCCCAGCACATACCTGGAACTACAGAGCTCCCATGTCCCTACCCTTTCCTCCCTGGTAGGTGCTTTTGGATTCCTGTTTATGCTTATTTTATCTGTGTCACATTGCAGAGAACATGAAGGGAAGCAAGTAAAACAAGTGGTGTTGCAATCACAAGCTGTCTGACTCTGTCTGGATGATCTGTGTTAGGAGAATGATGTCATGTAAGCTGTTGCACAAATATCAACTTCTCCTGCTGTAAAGGGTGGCACTACCTAATATTTATATATGTTGTCAGAAAATATTCAGTCATTTCCAACCATGTCATGAGGATTGTTGATGGAATGTATTTACTAAATAGAAACCAAAGCAAAGATCACAGTGAAATAAGTAATAAATTGAAGAGTATAACCCAATGCTTAAAAGCCTAATAAAGGTAAGACTGACATTATGGTCTATATAAAATAATATGGATTCAGATTCGATCATTGTCTTGTTAGTGTTTTAGTCAGCAAACTTTTTATTCAGTCACAGCTTTTATCAACCCACTGTGCTACAGACAAACAATATGAAATATGACTGAGAAGACTGGATAGCAGCGAATGAGGCAATGAGTCCGACATGAGCTAGATTAACTCTCTTTGTTGAAATGCCAGTATTTGTTTACCTTTGTTCTACTGTTCTACTCTGCATGCTTTTTTTGTTAGCACATTGTTAGCACATTTCCATTCATATCACCTCCACAGGTAATAGCAACAATAGAATCGGGTATCAGGCACCAGGTTTGCCAGTGTAAACTCAGAAAAAGCGAGTAGAGACAGGATAAAATGAGTCAATCCCATCAGTATAAAACAGATTGACCATGAAAACATACCTCTAGAATCTGGAATCACATTGTCATGATTATTACTTTGATTGCTAGATTCAAGAAAAATGATATTTCCATAATGTCAGTTTCCCTTGGCTAGAGTTCAGGAACATTTGATAAGAAATTGAATTTGACACATTGCTGAATCAGATAAAGATTAAGACAGAGTCTGATCTTCAAATCAAGTCAAAATGAAACATTCTGTTGTGGTAATTTGGATCCAAATCTCATGTTTCTACAGTTTTCTCTGTTCTTTCGTTTTGTCTGTGGGTGTGTCACTGCATGCCGTGGCTTGGCTGGAAGATCTGCTGATTCATCTCATTTCTTCCTTCTCAAATTTGAAAGTGATTTTTGTCCTGACCTTTCTCTCTTGTGCCTCAGGTCCATTCATCTGCCATTTTCTCTATTGTACCCTGTATGGTTGTCCACTCTCTAAGTTGATTTTTTGAGGGACAGTTATTACTTACCTGTGCTGCTTTTTCCTGAGTCTAATCCACTTATATTTTATTCAGTATTTGCACACTTTTCAAGCCTGGGACAATGACGTTTTGGATGATCTTTCATCTGAGCGTGGCATTTTAGATTCAGCACTTCAAAAAACACAACACAGGAAAGGTAAGACGGATCTTTTTCCCTTAGAGTTAGACCATAAACAACTGCTCTAAGAAATAAAATCTAAATAAAATCATAGTATTTTGAGTAAGCCTATTTACAAATAAAAAACTTATTTCTACGATTGAAGTAAAAAAAATGTTCCCTCATATGTTCCCTCTTTTGGAAATTGTTAGTCCTTTGTGATAGTACAAGCTGGAAACAATGGTGCCCCAGCTGCACAGTGTTATGCCTGGAGTGCTCCATGTGGAAGCAAATAGATGCAGGGAAATAATGAATGTTAAGTTATGTGGTTGCAATATTGCAGGGTCAAAAATTAAAAACAGATGATTTCATAGAATAATACGAGGGAGGAATAAGAATTTGGCAGACTTTAGCACATACCATCAGCAACGCATTTTTATTTACAGAGCATATTTCTGTGTCCCTTATATTTCATAAAGAATTTTAAAACCTAAATGTTCCAGTCAAACAGCCAAATGACAGATGGTATGTTTGTACTCTCCATTTCTTACATTGGAAACCTCAGTTTCTTCATAGTGCAGTTTCTTATAGCACATGAGGATAAAATGCGTTTTACCCTCAAAATTTTACGGCAGAGGTTATTGCTTTTGGTTTTTATTTCATTCAGTTTCCAAATGGCTTTATCCACCATAGTGGGTCACAGGGAGCTGGAGCGTATCCCAGCTGTCTTAGGGCGTGAGGTAGGGGAAACTTGGGGCATGACGCCAGTGTGCTGCAGAACCACACAAAGAGAGCACGCACACGCTCACACACTACAATTTGGAACGGCAAATTAACCTGAAGCGCATGTTTTATTGAGGTGAGAGGAAGCTGGAGAACCCGGAGGGAACCCATGCAAACATGGCAAGAACATGCAAACTCCACACAGAGCAAGACTTCAACCTGGAACCACCTTGCTGTGCGGCGACAGCGCTATCCACTGCTCGACCGTTATTGTTTTATTTATTTTTTAAATTTATATGTGACCATGCTGGTACGAATATTATTCTTCTCCTTTCGGTTTTACCCCTTAACTCTTCATTTCAAAATAGAACACATCTTTTTCTGTACACACGGTTTACCAAAACACTGGATATTCGACTCAAAATGAAATTACTGTGTCAAACAATAATGCTTGTTTTCACTTCATAAGGTACATGCAGTCAATCAAAGTACACCAGGTTTCAAATTACTTGGTATCGTTGACATTTGAAAAATTACATACACTTTTATGTTTCAGTTTTAATGGTCTTTGCCTGCAAAATGTACACAAAATGTCTTGGTTGGGAACTTTATGTCCACATGCAATTTTTACATTCAAAAGCATTCCAGTAAAGAGCAAATCTTTTTTTTCCTTTACAGTTTATTACAGGAGGTACAGTAAAAATACTGTTTACAATATGATAGATCAGAAAAAGCTTACAGTGAACAAAATAGCCATGAAACCCACAAGAGCATTCTGAACAAAAAAAAACGGCAACAGCAAATAGCCAGGAAAAAGTGTGTGTGTGTGTGTGTGTGTGTGTGTGTGTGTGGGGGGGGGGGGGGGGGGGGGGGCTTATGTAAAAAAAACACAAAATTACTGTTTCTAATCTCTATGATCTCTGATATCATCCAAGGTGATGCACCTGGGATAGAACCGCTTGGTATGCCGGATCCACCGTTGGCAATGATCAGCTATGTGTCAATGGGGGGGCAGTGACTCACTGGTAGAGTGGGTCGTCCAATGTTCCAAGATTGGCGGTTCGATTTCCCCTCCCACCCAAAAATACCCGGAGGTGAGCTGACAGTGGGAGGTGTCAGCTCACCTCCGGAGCACTGCTGGTGCGCCCTTGAGCAAGGCGCCGTCACCCTTACATGTTGGTCATTTGGGCGCACCATATAGGAGCTGCCCGCCACTCTACCCCCCCCCCCCCCCGCATGCATACAGGACTCTTGTGTGTGTGAGTGTGTGTACAGGGCCTGTACACACTGATATATGCACGTATGAATTACTAACAATAAAGTGTGCCACTAATTTCCCTTTCAGGATTAATTGAGTAAATAAAATTAAAGAAAATATCTACGATTCTGTTGAACAACCCAGTCAGAAACTCTACTGTCACCTCTCCTACACACTTCCATACCTCCACAGTAATATCATCAGGACTGATTGCCTTTCCACTCTTCATCCTTCAATGCCCTCCTCACTTCATCCTGACTAATCTTTGCTACTTCCTGGTCCACAACAGCCACCTCTTCTAGTCTTTGTTCTCTCTCATTTTCCTTGTTCATCAACTCTTCAAAGTACTCTTTCCATCTTCCCATCACACTACTGGCAACTGTCAATAGACTTCCACATCCTGCTGCACGTCCTTCCCATCTCTGTCTCTCTGTCTTGCCAACCTGTATAGATCAGTCACTCTCTCCTTATTGTCCAACCTAGCATACAAGTCATCACAAGCCTCTTGTTTGGCCTTTGCTACCTCTACCTTCACCTTATGCTGAATCTCCCTGTACTCCTGTCTACTCTCCTCACTCCTCTCAGTGTCCCACTTCTTCTTAGCTAACCTCTTTCTCTGTATACACTCATGTACCTCCTAAGTCCACCATCAAGTCTCCTTATCTACTTTCCTTGTTTTTCTGATTTATACACCTACTTATTAGCCAACCTTCGATCTATTAAGGCAAACATAATCTTACAAACACTATAGTCACCCACTGTAGAGATGAATCTTTGTTAAGCATGGAGCATCACATGGCTTACCCCACCTTAACCACATGTTTACCTTTTCAGTGATACCAATGTTATTTGTCTACTCCAAATAGAACCAGAGATATGAAGTAATATGTATTGGATGCATTTATACAGCACCACCCTTGAGAGCAGATAGAATTAAACCAGTAAAAAAAAGAAACACTGGCTTGTGCTTGATTTGAGACAGGAGTGGAAAGGCCCATGGGACTCTTAATGATAACATGTTAAAAGTTCATAAATTCATGCCATAAAGTGACAATATGGTGATGTATTAATATTTCACACGTGGCATGTAGGTTTCTGGGTTTGTCTACCTGGAACATTGCTTAGTTTTATTAGCAATGTAGCCACTATGACTTCGACTTCAGTTGTGTTTTGTTATGTTGGTCATTGTTCCTGTGGATCATGTGGTCATGCTAAATACGAGTGTTGATGTTATTGTGTCTTCGTATTATTGTGTCTGTGCCATTTGTGTTATTATGTATTTGTCTGCTTCCAGCCTTGTTATATTAACACTCTTGAAGTTCTTGTCCTCCCATTGGTCTGTACTCTTCACCTTGTCTGTTTAATTATAATTGCTCATATGAGGTCAGGCATTGTTTCTAGCCTCCTGTAACATCTACAGTGCTACACAAATAACTATGATGAAACTATTACATGTGTTATATTTTTATGTGCCAGAATGTTGTCATCTTAAGTCTCAGCTATGTACGTTTTAGTCTACCTTGCAGAGTTGTGTAAACAACAACAAAATAATGCACATGCTCAAACATCTGTCCTACCCTTGAAGGCTTAACCCTGGAACCGCCCCTGTTACATGGGGTAACAAGCCAAGGCAGGACATTTTGGCGCAGTAATAGATGATCAATCAATAAGTGGTTCGTGACAAAACAATGCCAAACACGCGAGAATATAAAGGCGTTTATTTAATGCTTTGAACACGGCTGACATCTAGTGGTCATTGTTGAAACGTGCAGCGACACGTTGACAGCTGCAGTTTGTTTCGCAGTGGTATTTCTTCGTCACCTAGGGAAAGGCAAATGACTTCATAAAAAGTTTTTTGTGTAGTAATAATACTAAAACTAAAAATTACATGTGTAAAAAAACAATAGTCCCCAGTAAACAGACGGTAGAACACATTTCATGAAGAATAGCAGTAAAGTCAACTCCTGTTTAGGAATGAACCCTTGAAACACGCATAGCGGATCGCGCTTTTTATTGTACAGTACATACTAATTTATGGTCGAAGCCCCCCAGGGCTCTCCTGTTCTGCTTTTTGTCTTGAAGGAATTTCATGATATTTTTTTCGCAGCTTTCATACATTGTCATGTTTTTGGGATAATGAAGTATAATACATAACGGTCTGATTTACATTTGGAATAATCATTTCATCAAGTTGTATGTTTTGTGTATTTTATTATGAGTTAAATACTTGGATCAGCTTGAATATAACTGTTTTCTCTTGTTGTGAGCAATCAGTCAAGAAGTGAAATACAGTAGTCAGAAATAGAGCACGCTATACTTGAATGCATTTACCACCCTAGAAAACAAGGCATGTGCAATCGACGATAACAGAAAAAAATAAAAATTTTGAACATCATTCAGCTGGCTTGTGTAATGGATGATTGAATCAGTAGTGGATAGGTTGAACACTCCATCACAAATGATGTTATGTTGTATTACAATAGTTTGTCAGTAATACAAATAGAAGGTTTGGACTACATTGCCAATCCGACATTATATAATCTGCGTTCGTGTTGTGTTGTATAAGATTACTGTATTTTGAAAGGTTAAATATATCTAATGTGTCACAGCTTGTGCTGATAATGATCTACTAAAATATATCACTGATGACCAAGAAGGAAACTAAAGCACTTATGATAACTCACCCATTCACTTCCGTTTCCAGTTAAAACATATTTTAATATTGTCAAGTCTTTGCAACGTGTAATGCAATCACAAGGGTCGTTTCATTAGATATGCCTCAAGAAGCTTTAGGTTGCCAAACGTGTATCAACACGCCACAACAGAACATAAAATCGTTTCTCCCAATGAAATCACACTGACTTCAAATTTTTAAAGATTTGATTTGGATTGGTTTTATAATAACTTTAAGCAAGTTGTCGTATACTGCTTGCGTTTAATAGAGAAAGCTCATACACAGTGAAACCATATCCACATGTCTTTTTTCTCCAGATGTTGTTCAGTCTATCAATAGAACATACTCTGTAAACCCAGTTCCAGATTGGAAATTTGACAAACTGCATGGATTAAATTACCGTAAGAACCCTAAAAGAGTGGGCAGTTGAAAGAAGAAGCTTCTGATCGCTCACTCAGGGGCCTTGTTGGACAGAAATCTCTACTAGGTCAGTTTTTTAATGCTTACTGTTTGTACGAAAAATTCCACATAAGTTTTTTAAAAAACCAAATTCTTCCAGCACATCATTACCACTTCTGCCATAAAACATCATCACTAATGATGTTGGAAAATATCTATTTCAGCATTTGAACATTATCCAATAATTTTATGCAAAAATCAAACTTTGTAAATACGGGTTAATGTTAGGGTAGGTAGGTAGTTAGGTAGGTTGAAAATTCCTTTCGGTTTGGTCCGTTAAGTGTTGTCACAGCGTATCATTCTTTTTTCCATTTCAGATAAACGCTCATATTTGTTTGGCCAAATTTTTATGCAAGATGCCCTTCTTGCCGAAGAGAATACATTAAAATTGCTGTTTAGTCCCCGAATCATAGATTGTCTTTTTTTAGTTGCAGTAATGTTTTAAAAAAAAAAAAAATCATTATTGTCTTCTGCTGTCCAACCCACTGCTGAGAATTACAGGAGAACCACGGATTATTTTCTTGTGCGGATCTATTCTGAGTTTTACTGCCATCTGGACGGAGGTTCTGTACGTGGCAGCGACGACCCTCTCCTGTCCGACTCCTAACCTAAGGAGCGTGAAGTGAAACTCCGTTTTCACACACGAGTGTGACGTTACTCCGTGATACATTAAACACTGAAGGTAAGATGACGTCAAGTATTAAGTGTTATTAAAACCGTAGTTAATATTTTTCATTTTTAAATTGGTTAAATCGTGTTGTCGCCTTTCCACTTTCCTTCCTGACCCAACATGATTGGATGGTCGCCAGTCGCCGGGTTTATTTTGATGAAGGGACGCGTTTCCAGACACTGTGGTGTGCAAATAGTGAGAGACACGTCTTGTTTTGTAAGGTGCGTGTTCGTCTCCGACATGTTTCGTTTCGATACAGACTTCCATGAGATAGCGAGGTCACAACGTTTTTAAAGACTAAATAAGTTTCGAAACTTCGTCTGGGAATATTTCAGACGGTGTTAACTCCGTGTCACTGTTCGTCGCGCACATTCTGAATAGCGGCAGGGGTGCGTGAAGTGTGGCGCAGTGGCCCGCAGTATCACAATGTTCCGGTGATCGTCAGAGCTCAAGTGTTGGGAATTTCTAGAAACAACTACGTCGACGTCAGAGACTCGGAGTGAGCCAAGCCAGACGTCCTCTGTTAACGGTCCGCACTCGACGTTCAAACAGGTGACGTCACAGAGGGAAGTTTATGTTTCAATTAAAATCACGCCTTCCATTGACTCGCTATAGAAAATCCTTCAGCCTCCTGAATATCATCAATCCATGTTTCTTGTGATAATAAAAGCTCCTTTTTTTAATTTAAAAAAAAAAGGAATGCTGATCTGCAGAATTTCAAATCGGACCAGAATCAGTTTGTTGCATCTGGATCAACATTTATTTACCTTCTCAGAGCTGTGCAGCAAACGAAGTCTGGTAATTGCGCTGCACGTTCCTCTGAAGTAAATAGCAAGTCCCTGGAGTTTAGTAGACTGAGAAGGCTAATTACTCCAGGGCTCATAAAATGTTTCACAGGTGAATACGTCTCAAAATAGTTGAGGTTGAATTATTTTACTTCTTGTTTACATCGTCAGCAAAAAATAAAAGATTATGTGAGAAGCTACTTTGACTTATTGAAATGTTTTTGCAGGCATATACCGTATGCTTGGTCAAGTGTCAGGAGTGTTTGGGCAGCAATGATTAAATCTTGATCCAGATATGTTCACAAAGACTGGAGAATGATGAAACCTGATTCTCACCTATACATGTACTGTATACAGGAAGTTTTATTCAATACAGAAGATGCTGGTCAGAAGGACAGACATATTGAACTTTACAGACCTACAGTATGTTAAGAAGTCGTGCCCTCATCACATGTTCGTGTCACATCCTGGTCTGGCCTCAGTGATGTTTCATTCCTTTGCAGAAGTGCCAGACGAGGGTCAGTCCTCAGCAGCTTTGGGTTGTTCTTGTAACAAGCCTCTTTTAAGGAACGTTGTATTCAGACAAGACCACTATAGGGTTGCATGACCTTAGTTGTTCCTAAAAGTAAAATAATTGGTCATTTAATTTGTAGTATAGGGCTTTAATAAAGCAACAACTAATATAAACACTAGGAGAAAGGTTAATTTTAGAAACTAAGAGACCTGATATTTCTCTGTGCCATTCTATTTATATTACTGAATGATATTATTAGTTTATTGACAAAATGCTTTTTTGTACAAAGTATGTTATCATTTTTTGCCTTGTTTTATAGAATTTGGTGTTATTTGCAAGGACGTTGACAAGCAAGCAGTTCTTTCTTTGAGAGAGTCAAATCTGTGACACACTGAGAGAGACACACTTTTAATCCACTCCTTAAGTGTCAGAGAAGAACATATTTTATTCTGAATGTGGCATTTAGTATTTCTACATCTGTGTAGAACATAGGCATGTGTGGAGACAAGTTAGGACAGCTATGTGTCTGCTCCCTACGCAGTCAAGGCAGAAGTTCTCTGGGTTTCGGAAATTCATCAAATTCTTATACTCTCAAGACATGTTTGATGAAAAGGCACTGACTGATGCACCAAATGTGGTGCAACATTGGTGATTTTAAATGTTAAAACTAAGCTAAAGAACTGTACCTTTCTGAGATGAAAACTCCACTTCATTTGTTTTTTCAAAAAAAGACGGTGAGATGGTTGGTAAAATTCTTGTCAAGTTTTTTTTTTTCTTGATTAAACTCAATAAAGCTTGATTTTATTTCACTAGTCTTCTGTCAATTCTTTTGTATTTTTTTAAATCTGGGCTTGCACTAGGAGGTAGTATGACTAAGCCACTGTGGCTCTGTATAAAATAATTGAGTAAGCTACAAAAAGCCACATTCTGTGTCCAAGACAGCGGCGCACAAGCGTTGGAAAGATCAAGAGAAAAGAGCGAGAGAAAAAGTTTGTTTTCTTATGTTATCGCTCGGGGATTTTCACAAGTCCCAAAAAGTTGTAAGTTTTAGCCTTTTTTTCCCTAAAAATAAGAACGCCACTGTGGCTGCACAGGCTAAAAACCTTGTAGCCAAACTGGAATTTACTCCGCCTATGTCATCGTGGCGATCGGCCAGCGCAAGCCCAGTAAATTGGATGACATGGTGATGAAGACAGAAATGTGAACGTGCTTTCATTTATAAGTGTGTGTAGACTTAACACAAGTGGCAAGCTGTCATCACTTTCTGTTAATGTGATGAGGCAGAATTAGATGAACTCCAGTTGGGAAGGATCTCCTTTCTCTCGAACAACCTTAATAAGGCTGTTATTAGTGTTTTTGCAGACAACCCAGTCTTGATAAACCAAAGTTTCTTTCCCTATTTAATCCATTGTTTACTCTATGAAAGGAGAAAGTCCACACAACTTCTGTTGCTGAAAAATGTGGTAACATCTGACAAGAAAGTCATTACAGTAAAGCTAGAAATACTTGAGAAGTGTGTTCAGCATCAAAGGACAGCGAGTGATGGTTAGCAGATCGGAAAATGCCTACAGACCACTGGACTAAATGAGTTTTGTTTCTAAAGTGTGAACAGAAGTGTGACCCTTACAGAAACTTTCATTATGTTCCATTCTAAATTGATAGGCTTTGATATGAAGTTATTCCCCTTCTGCAGCTCCTTCTCTGCAAGATTTTGGAGTTTGTGTTAATTTTAATGAAACCATAAGACCATTTGCAAGGTTAGGAACTGACGTTGGAAAAGATATCCAGGCTTACAGTCTCGGTTTCAGTTCATCCCAAAAGTGTTTGATGAGTTTGAGTACAGGCCTCTGTGCAGTCCAGTCAAGTTCTTCCACATCGTATATTTATGGACCATGTTCTGTGCACTAGGGTACAGTCATGACGGAATAGATAAGAGCCTTCCTCAAGCTGGTCCCTGAAATTCAGAAGCATAGATATCTCACTACGCTAAAGCGTTAAGATCTGCCTTTTGTCAAGGGCCTAGCCTAACCCCTCAAAACAACACCCTACTGTATGAATGTTCCCCCTCCACAAGATTTCACATTTGGTTCAATGCAATCTGGCAGGGAATGAGCTTTAGCATCTGCTAAACTTTGACTTGCCCATCAGGCTTCTAGAAAGAGAAATGTGATTTGACTTTCAATAGAAAAAGGTTTCCTGTGTGCCAAAATTCAGTGGCAATGTTTCACCACTCCGTCAAATGTCAGACATCCATACAGCAGCTGGGCTCTGGGAAGCCAACCCATGAAGCTCCTGCCACACACTTTATGTACTGCAGTTAATGCCAGAGGATGTTTGAAGGGTTCAATGACTTTATGTACTCAGTGGCTCATTTACTATATTTCTTTTGTTCCTAAATATCTTCACTTTTCAATGATACCACTTATAGTTGACTGTGGAATTTCTAGAAAGGAAGACAATACTGTGCCTGAATCCACTGAGCTCTTCAGTACAAAGCATCCTTCCACAAATATTTGCAATGCAGACTGTTTGGCTCGGTGATGGATTTTACTATATACTCTACACCTGTGCCTGTGGATCTGAATGAAAGCCCTGAATCCAGTGATTCGGAGGTGTGTGCTCATCTTTTTGTCCATGAGGTGTATATTCTTGATAATCTGTTTATTGTGAGTGATAAATTACATCAAATATATGGTTTCAATTTAGCTCTTCCTTTGCTTAGTAAATAATGGTGATAGAACCTGTGACAGCATGTCTCTTTGGAGATGATTTATTTACAGTGTACTAAAAACATTGGATGTCTTTGTACCATTATGTAATGTATGGCAGAAACAAAGGATGAGTTTTTTTTATTTTGTTCTAATAATGTCTAATATCAAACTGGCATCATATTTGTCATGGCTGATACTGTTAAGATAGTAATGAAGCTGAAGAAGTGAATCTTACGCAACCAGTTCTACATGCATACCTCAGGAAAAAAAGCAAAAAAGAAGTTAGCAGTGCTTCCTGCACTGTAACAAAAAGTATAAATAGTATTTAGGGTTTATTCTCATGTCACCATTTTTTAAGTCGTTTCTCACAAATATACTGGTATGCCTATTTTTTATCTGCTATAGTTTTTTTTGTGGTCTAAGAATACCGGCAGTTAGCCATAACCATGTATTCCATTTGTTTCAGCACGATCTATACAGAGACCCCTCTAAAGTATATAAGACTTATGTTATATGAGAATAATTTGCTGGATGGCATTTGGCGGCAGCAGCTCAGTCCACAACGACTTGGTTTGGAGACTGGAGGGTGGCTGGTTCAGAGCCAGTATAGACATAAGTATGGAGTGTAAAGAGGTAGCTGTAGAGGTGTCAGTTCACCGCCAGAGCTCTGCCGGGGGCCCTTGAGCAATGCGCCAAACCCCACAGCTCCTTCTAGGATACTATTATTTCTCCCTTAATTGCATGTTGTACAGGCTATCTGTCTTGTGTGTGTGTGTGTGTGTGTGTGTGTGTGTGTGTGTGTGTGTGTGTGTGTGTGTGTGTGTGTGTGTGTGTGTGTGTGTGTGTGTGTGTGTGTGTGTGTGTGTCTTTCCTAAGCGAAGGATTAATAAAAGAACTTTCTTCTTCTTAAACTAGAGTATCATAATATGATGTGGTTTCTCCTTACAGGTTATTAAAGTACACAGAATGGGGAAGCGCCTGTCTTATACCCTCTGGGCTTTGCTGTGGTTCTGCTGCTGTGCACAAGCAGATGTCTTCTCTTCCATAAGTAGGTTTTAAGAAAGCTTTTTCACTTTCTCATTGCCAAAGGAAATATACGATCACTGTCTGCAGTATGACTGGTTTTAGACAACACCCACCCCCTTTTTACCATTCCAATAATACCAATGTTATATTTCTATGTCAGATAGAACCAGAGATATGAACTTACACACTCCCACCATGCCAGTAGAAATATGAAATACTGACTTGTGCTTGGCATTTCCTGTAGGTGTATGTTTAACATTTCACATGATGCTACTAGGTTGGTGCTAGGTCACATCGAAGGGAGGAGCTAGCCTTAAAGCTAACAGTACAGTCATTTGAAAATTAGAATATTGTTGAGCCCATTAGGAAGTGATCACTCTGATTGGTGACAGTTATGAATTAGGAAAGCAAAGGTTGTCATGTTTAGGTTAAAAATGGATGTTTTAGTGATGTTTTGTTAATCTTTTAAAAGATTATACACCATAATTTCAATGGTCGTCATTGTAATATTTTTGCTATTATTATTATTGTTATTATCATTATTTTGAATTTCTCATCTTTAAATGCATAGTAAAATCCTGAATGTGACCTTAAAACCCAAAGTATGCGTTCTCAGAAGCATGTCTTATTGTAGCAACATAATAATGGTGAATTAGATAAGAGGCTGAAATTAAGTCAAAATTTATGTCAAAAATATTTTAAGGTTTTTTTTTTGCTTCTGTCTGAGAAGCATCAGTAAACATCATCGTCAATGGTCATTACTAGCGTCAGCCTCAATGTTCAATGTTATTTTTCTTTCTTCTAACAAACACAAAGGGAGAGTGTAAAGGAAATTAAACAATAAAGACAAGCCCCAAAGAAGTAAGAAGAGTGTTGCTAAAGCAGTGTTTGATGTAGTTACAGATAATTAAAAATAGATTGAACCTATGAACAGTAAATAAAGAAATTCATGCGCTTTTTGTCACTTCATGACAGATATGAAAAAATGTCAGTTGTTTATGTAACATGTGATGCTGATTTTATCAGCAGTGACCCTTTTCTCTCATCTACATTATCTTTGTTTTACTGCAGGCCAAATGACAGACTTAATCTATACAGAAAAAGACCTGGTCCATTCACTGAGGGAATACATCCAAGCGGAGGAGTCCAAACTTGCTGCTGTCAAGAGGTAAGGCTTCAAAACTGCAGGTTAATGTATCGTACTGATAATTCATGTCAGTAGTAAAAAGACTGTTTTTTTGCTAGTTGGGCCAACAGACTGGATGCCCTTACCAGAGTATCCACCTCTGACCCTGAAGGCTACCTGGGCCACCCAGTAAATGCTTACAAACTAATGAAGAGGCTGAATACAGAGTGGCTTGAACTGGAGAGCCTGGTGCTACAGAATCCCTCTGATGGTAAGGAAAGTATAAAAAAGGATAGGGGGAGGTGCTTATCTCTTGGTTTGATGCTTGGAGAGACAATAAGTACATTTACTGTGATTGTGCTACAAAAGGTACTTCATCACATGTAAAGTTCCGTTTTGCTGCTTTCCCTTTTAAGTATTTGAACCCTTTGCTGTACTGTAAGTGTGATGCTGTGATGAGAACCAGCCTGACCTTCCACTTCGGAAAAGAGGACAGGCTGATAGTTGGGGCATTCCCAGTATAATGCACCTGAAGGGCATTGCGTTTCTATGGAGTTTCTTTTAGTATTATCAGAAAGTGAGATTACTGATTTAACTAATAGTCCAACCCTGGAGGCCTGTTTTTGTCTCTCCAATTGTGTGTGTGTGTGTGTGTGTGTGTGTGTGTGTGTGTGTGTGTGTGTGTGTGTGTGTGTGTGTGTGTGTGTGTGTGTGTGTGTGTGTGTGTGTGTGTGTGTGTGTGTGTGTGTGTGTGTGTTTGTGTGTGTGTGTTTGCGTGTGTGTATAATGGAGTGTATCTGTGTTTGGGTCATGACCAATGTTCCCTCTAATTTTTCATGTATCTGCAGCATCAGATGTGCGTGCTGTGGTCTCACACCAGTATCACACTTGTACAAAACCCTGGATCATAGAAAGATACATGGCTTATTAAAAGAATCAAAAAACAGCAGCAATTTTCATTACAGTATTTTCCGCACTCTTAGGCGCACCTAAAAGCCTTTAATTTTCTATATTTTATTTTCAATATAAGTGATTTGGCCCAGATAAAAATCTTGTTCATCATCAGATGTGTAGTATGTACTGTAATATGTGAGGGTCCTGCTTTGGCCCCGGTGAGGTCCAGTTATGGCCTGGCTTATGGCCTGATACATACTGTATACACCTTTCAGACATAACATTTTGTTCAAATTAAAACATTCACACTTTGCACAATGATGTGTGCTGTTGCTTGTGATACAGTGTAAATGCCTGTAACTCTTTGTATGTAAAATATCTAATTACTTTTTTTATTAGCATTTCGACTGCCCATAAATTATCTAGTAGTAGTCATTAGAATATGCACAAATCTGACTTGAATTTTACGTTATGTTTCACGTGGTTGTGCACTTTATCCAGGTTAATGGCTTTGTCTTGCTTCTTGCTTTTAACTTTCTCAAAAGGAAAAAACGTCACCCAGTTTCATCGCTTGTTTTTCTATTTGTATATACTCAAACAGCCATTCCATTTTAGCATTTGTTTCAATTTTGTAAACAGAAAGAGAAATACATACTATAAACTACAAAGACAAGAGCCCCCGTATATGGAGGGGGCTTGTTAGTATGTAATTGTTGTGTATTAGAGCTATTGTCAGTAGACATGAATAGCTTTTGTTTCAATCTTGTAAACAGAAAGAGAAATACATACTGTAAACTACAAAGATAAGAGCCCTTTTAGATGGAGTGGGCTTGTTAGTATTTAATAGAAGTGCAATGAAAAAAAATCAAATCTATTCTTCCACTTACTTTAAGAAGAGAATTATGGTGTTCTTAAAACAGGCTTTAATTGTGTTTTGTTAAAGTTGTATGTAAAATCAGTCACATTGAAGAAAAGTATTCCAATAATGCAGTTTTTTGTCATATTTACTTGATTTTAATGAAGATTGTGACCACTGTGTGAATTTGAAAATGTAAAACATTTAATTGGCTGTCCATTGAAGAACCGTAATTTTGTTCCAGCATGTAGGAATGTAAAAGAAAATAGAAAAAAAAGTACATTCCATGAATGTAATCAGAGTATTAATTTGGTTAGTCATTAATTGAGTGACTTTTTTCACTCTCAATGTCTTCCTTATATTCCTGGGAATGTTTCCCTGCATCCCCTCCAGGTTTCATTTCCAACATGTCCACACACAGACAGTACTTCCCAGATGAAGAGGACAAGATGGGTGCAGCCAAGGCCTTGATGCGTCTTCAGGATACGTACAAACTGGATTCTGAGGCTTTCTCCAAAGGAAAACTACCAGGTAAAACTGTGAAGTAATTACTTCAAAGAAAATGTATACATTAAGACACCTCCACTTGTGTGTGGATTTGTTACAGAAGGAAAAGTAAATGCACCCAAAGAGATTTTTAAATATTGTGTTGGGCTATGTTTGTACTGATCCTTAGTTTGATCAGCAGTTTGGAGTTTTTAGCCTCCTGATAAATTTCTCAGCTTTTTAATTTTTTCAGACTTATGTTTAAATATTAGCCACTGTAAGATTAAGAATAAGTTGAAGTTAAATGTAATCATATTTCAGCAGTTGTTTTAACTGATGATTAGATCCAGAATTATATGAATGACTGTTTCAAGTCAAAATACTTAAAATTCCACACCTAAAGTACAGCTTTATCTCTTTATCATTGCACCTGTTAGTGGTTGGGATACATGAGGCAGTAAGTAACAATTTGCTGATGTGTTAGAAGCAAAAAAATGGGCCCTGTGGCCCTGTCCAGGTGTGATTGAGTTTATCCAGAACGCTTGGCCTCCCTCAAAGAGGTCCCTTTAAAAGAGCGAGTGGTACATTATTGAGAAATGGTGTTCAAGCTCACAGTAAATTTCCCTTGAGTGTTCTGTAGCAGAACCTCCCTGTCATTAATGTGGTTAGTTCCAGATAATCCTGGCTGGCAGAATGCAGTAGGAGTTTCTGATGAGGTCACGCCGAAGGCGTTCCGAGTGTGAAACACTCACTCATGCTAATCAGAGAACCAGGGTTATTCAAGTAACCTATAGGATTCAAAGCTGAAAACTGGCACAGGTCCTCACTGTGTCCCTACACCCAGAATGCCTAATAGAGAATGTCTCTAGTTGAGCTCCAGTTTATATGTCCTTGGTATCTCCACAAGGAAGGAGAGGGTTTTTAGAGGCTCTCACCCAATGAGGGCAAATAGTTTCGGTGAAAGAATTTGTCCAGGGGCAACACAGCTGTCTGGGAGATGGACTCCCATTGTTCTTTCTTTTTGGTTTTATCAGGCTTTCAATCTTTTTGCAGGCCTCTGAGGCTCAGTGAAGCAGGCTAGGCCTTGCATTATTTCTTGGACCATGAGGTCCAACAACACCTACAACCTAGACATACCTAGACATTGTTGCAGACCATGAACACCCTTTCATGAAAATGGTCTTTCTGAAAGCAGTGGTCTCTCTCAAGATAATATGCCATTCCAGAAAGAGAAATGGTTCAGGAACCAGCAACGGTTAAGGTACACAGTAACAAGTTTGAGCTGCCCAATTAACAAATTAACGCTGCCGTCCCCCACGCTTTCACGTGCGTTTGTTCACACGCGCCACTCAAACGCACCTGCATTACAGATTGATCGATCGTCATAGTCTGGAACTTTTTTAACTTTTAGTAACGTTGCTGCTATGTTTTTCACTATAATTCAAGTGTTTTCTACTCTTGTTTTCCATGATATAGCGGTTGATTTTTTGGCGCTAAGCGTGGACCTGCTTCCTCAGTCTTTGCTGAACAAGAACTCATGGCTCATTGTCTAAATATGAGACCGGTCGGTGAGATAATTACATCCTTCTTCAAAGCGGTGATGTATTGTGATTGTTAAAAATGTGTTTTCCAAAATCGTCATGGACAATAACAGATCGTGGATAAAGCGGAAGCTAAGCTAACGCAAACTAATGAAACATGGGATTTTACCGGTAAAACCAAGTGTCTCTCTTGTATTCTCGCGCGTGCGTGCATGCGTGTGTGTGTGTGTATACACGCAGTTGTCTGATCACTCAGAAGAGCTAAAGCTGCTTTCATTCACCAAAAATCAGACAATTGTTCTAAATTAGTAATTGATGTGCAACTGGTTATGTGTTCGCTGTGATGCTGGGGATAGCCTCGGGCGCACTCACATACACGTAACCGCTAAGTAGTTAGCTAAAAGCTAGCTGAATTCAACAGCTTGTGAGGAACTTTCAATGTGTAGCTCTGAGCCAGGTCATTACCACACACCGTTACGTAGCCTGATCACGAACCACACACACGCGTGCGCGCACACACACGCAATCACACACATGTCTGAAGTGGACTTAACTAGTCAGCCAATTGCTACTGAGTTCAACAGTTTGTGAGGAACTTTCAGTGTGTAGTTCTGAGCTACAGCATTATCACACAATGCTACCGTAGCCTGAATGAACTCCCCCCTCGGGGATGGCCATGCCCTTGGGCATGTCAGCCAGTCAATATCGTCAATCACTCTGTCCAATCACTGAGCGCCATATGTGATGTAACAAATGGCCATTCTAGCAAAATCCAATCATTTTGATTCAAACTAGGCCATGAATTCCTAAAACTCCAAAAATCTATTGATGCAGGAAGCATTTATTTACCAGATTCTAGGAGTTGGTTGGGTTAGGGAGAACCACTATGTATATGTAGAGACCTGAAAAAGTGTGATTTTCAAAATAGGACCCCTTTAAGTGATTTGTTTAAGCCGTGGTAAGTCGAATTACATCAGTTGAGTGACACAATGTTTTGGCAACAATAACATTATGAACATGTCATGAAAAGAATATTTTTCACATGTAAATTCAGTTGGTCAGTATTTAAATGCTGTATATCCTGCCCGCAGGTTTTCACTCCAATGCCCTGCTGACAGTGGACGACTGTTTTGACCTGGGAAAGACAGCTTACAATGATGCAGATTATTACCATGCTGTTCTGTGGATGCAGCAGTCTTTAAAACAGCTGGATTCTGGGGAGGAAGCTATGGTTTCCAAAGTAGATATTTTAGACTACCTCAGTTACTCTGTTTACCAAATGGGAGACCTCCCACGAGCGATTGAACTGACACGGCGGCTTGTGGCTATTGGTAAGATATACCATAAGATATTCCTTTATTAGTCCCACAGTGGGGAAATCTCCATTTAAGGAGCTTTGTGTTCTCTTGCCTCCCGTAACTCATACACAGACCAATCAGATGAGCAATACAGGCAGCTAGGTTGGGAATACAACTGCATTCTTTAACTTTTGGTATAGTTAGTGAACCTGTGCTCTCTTGTTGTTTGACCAATTACTGCAGCCTTCACTGCTGTTGTGCGACTAAAATGGTTTTCAAGAGAAGCAGGGTGTATCCATTTTAAATTAGGAGTCAGTGATGTGTGACTGTCATTTTAGTTTCTATATCAAGGACGTTATTCACAGCTGGAGGCCATTTTAGAGCAATACTATGCTTGGCTTGCTGTGAAACAGTTTAAATTAATGAGGAAGAGTAAATGGAGCAAATGTAATTTAACAACTAATAGTTTACACGTATATTAATAAAATGATCAATGTATGGTCCAGATTAAACAACAAAATCTAACTTGAAATAGACAGATTAAAACATCAAGAGCAGAAATTAATAGAACAGCAGAGGGTGAAACAAAGTGTTCTGTTGTTAGAGACAATAATAACAGCAAAAATTTTATACATTAGAATTAAAGAACGTCAACAGATGGTTACTGAAGAATGTAGAGGAACAACGTAATTGGAGCATGTCTGAATGAATGTAAAATGAGTAACCACTGTTGTGGAGTATTTTATTTTACTGAAGTTTTAAGTTTCCCAGAATAAATGAACTTAGTCTATCTCCACCACTGAGGGAAGATTTAATTGACTCTGAGGTGGCATGTGATGCCATTAATGGTTTTATTTTTAATGAAATCACACACTATCAGTAAGTATGTGAAAAAATAAGCCAGTTATTTAAAACATAAAGATTGACATTGTGGTGTTTAAATTAATTTTTGTTAACTTGTGTTGAACAAAAAAGACTCAAATAATAACTAGCTGTATTTATATATTTGTCATTAAGCATCAGTGGAACACCATGAGTTAGTTACAGAAATATTTGGTGATTTATTACCTTAGCTATAAAAGTTATCCTGCCTATCAGGCTGAGGTTTGGAAGTGCTAACTAACGCTTCTATTACTGACAGACCCCAGCCACCAGAGGGCAGGAGGGAATCTCCGTTATTTTGAGAAGTTACTTTCCAAGCAAATCGATGAGATGGGCCAGGCCTACGAGCCTGCCTCAGAGGAGCCAATCCAACTGGGAACGTACACTAGACCTAAAGACCATCTCCCAGAGAGAGAGACCTACGAAGCTCTCTGTAGAGGAGAGGGGCTCAAAATGGTGAGACGCAAGGAGGGAAACACTTCTTCTATTCCTTTCGGCTTTTCCCTTCAGGGGTCTCCACAGCGAATCAAATGCCTCCATCTAACCCTGTCTTCTGCATCCTCTTCTCTCACACCAACTACTTTCATGTCCTCTTTCACTACATCCATAAACAACCTATTTGGTCTTCCTCTAGGCCTCCTGCCTGGTAATTCAAAACTCAGCATCCTTCTACCAATACATTCACTATCTCTCCTCTGGACATGTCCAAACCATGTCAGTCTGGCCTCTCTGACTTTATCTCCAAAATCTCTAACATGTGCTGTCCCTCTGATGTACTCATTCTTTATCCTGTCCATCCTGGTCACTCCCAGAGAGAACCGCAGCATCTTCATCTCTGCCACCTCCAGCTCCATCTGCTGTCTTTTCCTCAGTGACACTGTCTTTAGACCAGTGGTTCTTAACCTTGTTGGAGGTACCGAACCCTGCCGGTTTCATATGCTCACTCACCGAACCGTTCTTTGGTTAAAAAAATATTATTTTTTTTGTGTATATTTTTTTTTCAAATTTAAGACATAAGTATATGTTTTACTGGTGTATTGAATGAATTGTGCATTAATGTAACCTTTTTCAAAGAACAAAACCAAGAGTCATGCATGAACTCACGTGAAATGACCTACCTGCAAATCAGTGTTTTTATTGAGAGACCAATTCAGATGTGTGTGGCTTCAACTTGGCAAGTGCTACTCTTATGTCATTTTCACAGCGAAGTCTTTCTTTTGTTTTCCATGCAGCTTAAGGAAGTGTTCCTTTAATTTTGCCAGTGCAAGACTAGAGTTGCTCAACTTGACATTAGAAATCATACAGAACGCTGACTCCCATCACGCTCTGTTCTACAGTACATGTAAATTCACGTTGCACATATTCGTCTGACCACTTTCTTTTTTTGCTCAACATAGTTACTATGAATTAAAATATTAAGAAAGCAATCAGATGACGTACCATCACGACAGACATAAATCGACTTCTGAGTGCGCAAAATCCCATGTAGCACAGGTAGGCCAGTCGATGTAGTGTGATCACCTGCAGCCAGTGATGGCTAAGGGGGGTGTGTCATCACAAATTGACACGATGTGTCAAACGTACACAGTGATTCGTGTATGTTCAGCAAAAACACCCGACACATCGTGTCGGGTGTTTTCTCTTGCCGTCCGTCTCCGCCGAACCCCTGTGACCGACTCACCGAACCCCTAGGGTTCCATCAAACCCCGGTTAAGAACCACTGGTTTAAACCAAACAACATCGCTGGTCTCACCATAGTTTTGTACACCTTTCCCTTCATTTTAGCTGAAACTCTTCTGTCACACCTGACAGTTTTCTCCACCCGTTCCATCCTGCCCGTACACGCTTCTTCACCTGTTTTCCACACTCTTCATTGCTCTGGACTGTTGACTCTAAGTATTTATAATCCTCCACCTTCTTGATCTCTTCTCCCTGTAACCTCACTCTTCTACTTGGGTCCCTCTCATTCACACACTTGTACTCTGTCTTACTGCGGCTAACTTTCATTTCTCTCCTTTCCAGGACAAACCTCCACCTCTGTAGCTTCTCCTCCACCTGTTCCCTGCTCTCACTACAGATCATACTGTCATGTTCAAACATCATAGTTCATGGAGATTCCTGTCTAGGAATATCAGCCTTTCCATCACCATAGCGAACAAGAAGGGGCTCAGAGCTGATCCCTGATGCAGTCCCACCCCCACCTTGAACTCCTCTGTCACACCTACAGCACACCTCACCACTGTCTTACAGTCCTGATACATGTCCTGCACCGCTCTAACATCTCTGTAACTCCAGACTTCCTTATACAATACCACAATTCATCTCTGGGCACCCTGTCACCCTGTCTTTCTCCAGATCTACAAAAACACAATGCAGCTCCCTCTGGCCTTCTCTGTACTTCTCTATCAACATCCTCAAAGCAAATACTGCATCTTTTTTCATCATTTTTTTTGGCAAGAAACCATGCTACTGCTCACAAATGCTCACTTCTGCCCTTAATCTAGCTTCAACTACTCTTTCCCATAACTTCATTGTATGGCTCATCAGCTTTATACCTCTGCAGTTGCCACAACTCTGCACATCTCCCGTGTTCTTAAAAATGGGCACCAGCACACTTCTCCTTCATTCCATCCAGCCCAGTCAGCAACTCTACTGTCAGGTTCAAATAACCTAGAACATTTAAAACACGGACAAAAAAGGAGAAGACAACAGTTTATATTTTTTACTCGCGAGGAGAATGGACAGAGATGTGCTTGCTACAAATGTCTATCCGCTCTAAAGATTTCTCTGCCGAACCCTCTTTTTATTTAGGGCAGTCCCTGTTTACATTTATTTTTTCTAAGGGATGGGGGGCAGAAAAACAACAGTAAAACAACATCTGGCATGATGCAATAAAAAAGTGACAGTCATTCTAATCTGTTTTAGGGCATCCTCTCCTTTGAAGATAACAACCATTGTCATTCTTATTGTCATTCAGAGGTCGCATCCTGCTCAAATGGCTCCCACTAACACTCTGGTGATCCCCCTGCTGATTTTGTCTGCCTGGAAAAGAACTTAAAACATAGCAGTACACTTACACACAGATATAAGAATTAATATGGTCATGCTACAAAGAATAAAGGAATATAAAAAGAGTAAATATTAGATAATTTATATACATTATTGTAACATTTCCCTCCTGTTTATCACATATTTGCTCAAATCCTCACATTACTATATAATGATTTTCAGCTGCCAGTTCATTTTTATGAGCACAAACATGCTTACACTCAGAGATCATGTTTACACGTCTAAGTCATAATCCTCACTGTCATCGTTGTTGTAGCCATCAGGAGCGAGTAAAGGGTACATTTGAGACATGTTTTCTCCCATAGGCAAAATAGCTGTGGTGATCAAACGGTTAACAAGAGAACATAGACAAGGTATACAACAACATCCACACAAAATCATAATTGCGGTTAGAACTCCAATTCAAACTGAAACTGAGGTCACTAACGCTCTATACTTGCCAAAGACATTCATCCATGAATCCCACATGGACGTGTCGACACCAGAGTGTTCCTTCATTTTGCTATTGAGAGTCATAAGTCCCTCTATAGCTTTGGTGAGGCTTCCGTCAGCAGCTGTGTTCTTGGGGATGAAAGTGCAACACCTCTCCCCAAACATAGAGCAAACCCCTCCCTTCTCCGCCATGTCCACGGCTATTCTATTCTGAAATGTCATTAGGGGGGGTTGCTGATAGCTGATTGTAAACAGCCTCAAACCCACTCTGTGTTCAGTTCCCCAGTTTTTGAAAATTATAGTGGATGTATCTGATCCTGTCTACGTTCTTGTCAATCGTACACCACCAACAAAAGAAGGACTCAAATCCTTCTGCTACCTGATCAGCTAATTTATGGCACTAATGGCATCAATATAAGTAAGTTCATTATAATAAAGTGAATGTTTTTGCATATATATAATTGGAAATATCAGCTCTTACACCAGCTTGTTGTGTGTAATTATTCATCCTAGTTGACTATGTTGTTTCCATAGTACTATTTACACACAGCAACAGGGAAATAAGGGTCAGATCCCTGGGACCAGGCCCACAGCAGTAATCCCCAACAGGATGTGTTAAATAATGTAGCATTTGGGGGCCATATTTTACCAACGGGAAGAGAAAAGGTCAATCTAAGTTTTTTGCCTAGATGGCTGAGGGTTATCCTATCTTTAAAGAATGTGGCCTCTTCACTATGACCAGGCGGCCAGTACTGCCCATCTTGGGTTGTAATAAAAGCGCTCCAATCAAGTCGTAGAATGTGACCCGTTAAGTACCACCAATAGCCTGTCCAATGTTTACCCAAAGTTTCTGTTCTACTCCAGAATCCTTTCAATGCTGTTATAGGAATATTCACAGAGGTTGTAGTATTAGGAGGCACATAAGGGTTATTGAGTTGTTATACACCCAGGATGTTATCCACGGAATGTAATTTGTTAGTGCAACATTTCTTTTTGCACACTTGATGTCTTGCAACTGAAATGTGTGAGGTTTTGACGCCTCACATAGATACCATATCATTAGAAACACTAACAATAAAAAGAAAATCAATACCCAACATCTTATAACTTGTTTTAAACACTTAGGGGTCATTTTGGCTGAAATGCGAAACCCTCTACCAGGATTGGTGTCTTGTAAGATCTTCACTGACTTTCGGATCTCACCAGTCTCTATACGTCTGGATCCACCCTATTATCAGGCTTTTGCTCACCTCTCCTATAGGGCCTTTCAGCTGAAATGACCTTTTTTACAATGTGTTAAATGAACCCAGGTTGAGCTCTCTGCTACTTTCACAGCGGTGGGGGTTGTCAGCAATACCTGATATGGTCCTTCCCACCTTGTTGAATACCAGTGCTTCTTCTTTATACTTATTATCAATACCCAATCTCCTGGTTAAACTAAATGGACTTCCTGCTGGGAGACAAAATGTTTCTCATCAATTTGTTTTTCTTTTTCAATATATTCCTCATATAATCAGCTAAATTAGCTTCATTATCGAGTTCCCATTGACTTTTAAATTGGGGCAACCTATAAGATCTTCCAAAAAGCGTTTCGTAGGGTGTTAATCCTGAAGTGCATGTAATATTAATAGTTTTACCAAGTCTACACATTGTGTCCATGGTCTTCCTGTTTCTCACTACACTTTCTCATCTGTTTTTGATCGTTCCATTCATTCTTTACACTAGACCAGCACTTTGAGGGTGGTAAAATTGATATATAGCATTACTCCGATCTTTTTCACAACTTGATTAACAAAGTGAGCGCCATTATCACTATAAATTGTCTCAGTAATACTGTATCTGGGAATTATGTCTTTACAAAGCTCTTTCGCCACCATCAAAGCATCTGGGTGTTTGGTTGTAAAGAATTCTATCTATCTTAAAAGGCATCTATTATTACCAAGCAGTACTCTTTACCTTCACTTTTATTTAACTCTATAAAGTCCATATGGATAATTTGAAATAAATATAAAGGTGTAGGGACTCATCCTCTATATAGTCTTAAATTCTCTTGTAAGTTGTATTTAGTGCATATTAAGCATGCTCTCGAAAAAATTTTTTTTGAATATGAGGTGTCTGTCCTACCATCCCTCTTGTTGAGACATGTGTAACACCATGGCTCAAAATAGCCGCCCATTTGTATAGGTTTTTGGGTAGGATAGGTTTATTGCTGGATCATAAATAGATGCCTTCTCGCAAAATTGCTCCATTCTTTTTCCAAATTTCTTGTTCGCATTCAGGACTTTGTTGTTGCATTTCTTTTGGTATTTTATCATCTAAAGTTGATTTTTCTTCTATAATTAACACATTTATATGTTCTGTTGCGGCTGCTTTAGCTGTTTTATCTGCAAACGCATTACCTCGAGATACACTGTCTTTCCCTGAGGTGTGTGCTGCACACTTACAAATGGCTAAGGTTTTTGGCAATTGTACTGCTTTTAAAAGATTAGATAAAAGTTCTGCATGTGTCACTGGTTTACCTGTAGATGTTATCATGCCTTGGTTTTTCCAATATCGAGCAAAAGTGTGAACTGTAGCAAATGCGTACTGACTATCTGTATAAATTGTCACGTCCTTATCTTTCATTAATTTACATGCTTCAGTTCATGCTACTAATTCAGCTGCTTGAGCTGAATAATTGGACGGTAAAAATTTAGCCTTTATTACAGTTTTTGTGTTACTACTGCATATCCTGTTTGTGTTTTTCCTGCATAATTTTTCTTAGAGGAACCATCTACAAATAACACTTCTCCTGTTTTGAGTGGTTGATCTTTTAAATCATTTCTGCTTTTAGCTGTCTTTTCTGCTATTTCCTGACAATCATGTTTAGTCCCATCTTCAGGAAGTGGTAACAAGGTAGCTGGATTTAACGTGAGGTTAAGATAACAATGTTGTCATGCAAGACAGATGTCTTTCAGGTGATAAAAACGTCATATTAGTCTGCAGGAACAGAGCAGAGACAGCATGTGGTACTCTCAAAATCAAAGGATGAAACAAGACTTTCGTAGTGCTTGTTTCTACAGCCATAGATACAATGACTACTTTAACACAGTGTGGCAATGCACATGTCACACTTTCCAATTTAGATGAGGCATACGGTATTGGCTTCATTTTATCTCCACATTGTTGTACTAAAACTGAGGTTATAAAATGACCTTTACAATCTACCATTTGAATAAAAGGTTTACTGTAATCTGGCAAGGCTAGATTCCAGTACTAGATACCAGAGTTTGCTTTATTTTACAAAAGGCATCTTCAGCCTCTACTGTCTATTTTAGATGTGCTCTTATTTTAAGGTCTTCGTCATACATCATTTTACTAAAAGGTGAGGTTATTTCTGCATAATTTGGCACCCAGTTTCTACAATAATTTGTCAAGCCTAAAAATGACATTATCTGCTTTTTAGTTTGTGGTTTAGGCGATTGAAGAATTGCAGTTTTCCTGTCTTCTACTATTGTTCTTCCTCCTGCACTCAGATTATGTCCCAAGTATTTCACTTGCTGTTCGCACATCTGTAACCTATTTTTACTCACTTTATGTCCTTCCTCAGCCAAATGTTTTAATAAGGCCACTGTATCACTTTTACATGTTTCAATATCAGGTGATGCTAGCAAAACATCATCCACATAAATCAAAATTTGGCTATTTTTTTGGAGGTTGGAATTTTGCCATGCTGGCATTCATTGCCGAGAGTAAATGATTAAAATCTCTCTATGCCCATGAGGCAGTTGAAATGCAAACCAAAACTGACTATTTTTATCAACAGGTATAGAGAAAAATGCATTACTGATGTCTACAACATGGAACACTTCGGTATCTGGTCTGAGTGAATATGGCAAGGTGTAAGGGTCTAGGACGCATGGTGCTCTCTGAAAGACAGCCTTAAATCTTGAACCATGCGCCATCCTACGGACACTGCTTGCTTTTTTTTTACTAGGAAAACTGGAGTATTGTATGGTGAATCATTACATTTCCTTATCAAACCTGCAGCTAATAAATTATTAATTACTTGTTTTATACCTTCATATGAATCCTGTTTCAATGACAGTAAGTCTCTGCTAATAACAGCTTTACTGCTGCAGCTGCATTAGCTTCTCCATCTGAATAGACATATCTTACAGTGACTCTTGCTGGTGTGGCTTTAGTTAAACTCTTTTCATATTTTTCATCAGGGCCTGGTGTGGCTTTGTACAAGAGTGTGATGTGCAAATCCTTCTCTGACATTTTTGTCCTGTGGTTTTGGTACCATCTTTTCTCTCTCTATCATCAGAGCTGTGGCTATCTCATATGGTTTTTTATTTGGAACATCAAGGGAGTAATAATAAGACAGTTCACCTGTTCCCTGGAGAACAGAAATGTCTCCTTTTTGCAGCTCTGCTTTTCTCTTTAGTACAATATTTCCCCCAAAACTTGGCACTAATGCTAATCCTAGCAATAGCAGACCATCATGGCGTAGTAGGTTTACAGGACAATCAGAAAACATTAATATGGACATCTGACAAGACTGTCCTTGGGGATCTCTCAACCAAACAGGTTCTGATTGTGGTACAGCGGACATTTTGCCATTAGCAGATCTCACAATCACACTCTGGTTACTCTGTCTGGAGCCTGGAATAGACTCCTTACGTATCATTCTTCACGCACCAGTGTCGCAGAAGAAAGTCACAGGTTTTCCATTTACCTTTAGCAATGTTTCTGGTTTTACTCCATCCATCAAGAACAAATTTTGTAAGTTTATAATTAAGAACTTCTTTTGTCTCACATTCCACTTTAAAGTCTTCCTCTATTTATTTATTTATATTTTCTGTCAACGAATCACATTCTTTTAGTCAATCTTAATCTTCTCTTTCCTTATCAGGACAATCTTTAGCTATGTGACATTCCTTACCACAACATCAACATCCTGACATGTTCTATATAGCTCCACCTCTTCCATCTCCTCCTCCATGTCTCCTGCCTCCAAAGCTGCCTCTAAAACCACCCTGATAGAATATTTCTTCTCCTTTCTGATTAAAGGCTTCTGCTGACTTCCTGTTTCTTTTCTTTCACTACTTTCTCTTATCAACATGCTCAAACTTTCTAAAGAATTCCTGTTCAATAATCCCATTAATGTAAACCCCTTTTTATGATACGGTGCCAAAATAAAACATTTATAACCACATATTTACCACATAATTTGAATTGACTCAATGGTTAATATAAATTTAATACTTATTCTTTCAATGGGCTTATCAGTCACACTCACACTGATCTTCCCATACGTATATGGTTGGATCTTATCAAACACACCGTAACTATTTCAGCCAGGTGGCTGGTATGACACTTTCATACTGAGCAGCTCACCCCCATAGTATACAGAGAATATATACCAGACACTGAAAGACTCACCACAAAGTTTATATCAATTACTTATATAATTTGTACATTCATATGCCCATTTTATTTCAATGGGATATACAGTATGTGCTAATTCTTTCCCTTTCTTACTTTGTGTTCATACTTTTCTTTTGTTATTTCTTTTATCTATTTTTATTTTTTCCCCATTATGGTGTAGCTACCCTTTATTATTATTATTATTATTATTATTATTATTATTGGTATTGTTATTATTATCATTATTATTATCATTATTTCATGAAGCGCTGCTATTTTTATGTGTTTAATTGACCTCCAATTTATACTATCCTCTATTATCATCTGTCTTATATTTTAAACTTTTTTAGGATCCTGTTTTTCAATAAGTTTCCAATCTTAACACTGCAGTGTATCTTTGGCCTTTATTTTACTTGTTCCTTTCCCCATTTTTAAAAATTTAGTCCAGTCTGTCAACACCTAGGGTATTCTAAAAACTGGTTTTCTGTCAGTAGGGCAGCAAATCAATTTCCTGTTGTGGTAATTCTCACTTCAACTCTTTCAAATGGAGAATTCTAGCCTTTGCATCCACACCAGTCTGCTGCTTACAATCCGACTGTTTTGGTATGAAATAAAAATACCTAGTGGTATTTTATTTCCATTCACACTCTCACTCTCTCACAAACGTTTTTTTAACGGAATTTAAGCACCTATTTTGCAGGACTCCGCCATCCTCTCATTTACACGGAATTTGTCGGACTCCGCCGTCCCTCAATTTGCACGGAATTTGTCGGACTCCGCCGTCCCTCGTTACCTGCTAGTGACTAGTATTTTCAGGGTTTTTCTTTTTACTTCGCGCGATGACCCTCAGTCATTCATTTCTTTCTTAAACAAACTTCAACTCACCACTGTTGTCTTCCCTCTCTCGAAATGCCATCAACCCGTGGATCCCAGCTGGTGATTTGGAGGCCGGTCCTGGAAAGGATCTGCTGTGGCCACGGTCTTTCCGGTGTCCTCGTCACCCGCTGGAATCCTTAGGTATATTGGCATCCGGCTCGAAGGACCAAATTAATGTCAGGTTCAAACAACCTAGAACATTTAAAACACAGACAAAAAAGGAGAAGACAACAATTTATATTTTTTACTCGCGAGGAGAACGGACAGAGATGTGCTTGCTACAAATGTCTATCCGCTCTAAAGATTTCTCTGCCGAACCCTCTTTTTATTTAGGGCAGTCCCTGTTTACATTTATTTTTTCTAAGGGATGGGGGGCAGAAAAACAACAGTAAAACAACATCTGGCATGATGCAATAAAAAAGTGACACAGTCATTCTAATCTGTTTTAGGGCATCCTCTCCTTTGAAGATAACAACCATTGTCATTCTTATTGTCATTCAGAGGTCGCATCCTGCTCAAAAGGCTCCCACTAACACTCTGGTGATCCCCCTGCTGATTTTGTCTGCCTGGAAAAGAACTTAAAACATAGCAGTACACTTACACACAGATATAAGAATTGATATGGTCATGCTACAAAGAATAAAGGAATATAAAAAGAGTAAATATGAGATAATTTATATACATTATTCTAACATCTACTGCCACCTCTCCTAAACACTTCCATACCTCCACACGTATATCATCAAGACCGAGTGCCTTTCCACACTTCATCATCTTCAATGCCCTCCTCACTTCATCTTGACTAATCTTTACTACTTCCTGGTCCACAACAACCACGTCTTCTAGTCTTTGTTGGCTCTCATTTTCCTCTTTCATCAACTCTTCAAAGTACTCTTTCCATCTTCCCATCACACTACTGGCACCTGTCAATAGACTTCCATCCCTATCCTTAATCACCCTAACCTGCTGCACGTCCTTCCCATCTCTGTCTCCCTGTCTTGCCAACCTGTATAGATCAGTCACTCCCTCTTTACTGTCCAACCTAGCATACAAGTCATCATAAGCCCTTTGTTTGGCCTTTGCTACCTCTAATTTCAACTTACGCTGCATCTCCTTGTACTCCTGTCTACTCTCTTCAATCCTCTCAGTGTCCCACTTTTTCTTAGCTAACCTCTTTCTCTGTATACACTCCTGTACCTCCTCATCCCACCACCAAGTCTCCTTATCTACTTTCCTTCCAGATGACACACCAAGTACTCTCCTACCTTTCTCCCTGATCACATTAGCTGTAGTTGTCCAGTCATCTTGAAGCACCTCCTGACCACCCAGAGCCTCTCTTAACTCCTTCCTAAAAGTCATGCAACACTCTTCCTTTTTCAGCTTCCACCATTTCGTCTTCTGCTCTGTTTTTGTACTCTTCATCTTCCTCACCACCAGAGTCATCCTACACACCACTATCCTATGCTGTTTGGCTAGTCTTGCCTACCACTACTTTGCAATCACTGATCTCCTACAAATTACACCGCCTACACAAGCTGTAGTCTACCTGTGTGCTCCTACCTCCACTCTTTTAGGTCACCCTGTGTTCCTGCCTCTTTTGGAAGAAAGTATTCACTAATGCCTCCTCATCACTATTGTGTTCAAAATTAGGTTGTTCTTAACTGCTTTTGTTTAGAGGAGAAAGGAAGTTTTACATTTCGTTAAACTAAATTGTGAAGGTTTTTTTCCCTGTTTTCATTCGACCTTTTATACTGGTCTGATTGAAATGAATATTTATGTATAAATGATTCAAAAGATTTTTTAGTCTTGTCTTTATTACTTTACTTCTTTAGAACGAAGCAAGGCGCAGCCGTTTGTTTTGTCGCTACCAGAATGGGAAGATGAATCCTCGTCTCCTGCTGAAGCCCATGAAGGAGGAAGATGAGTGGGATAGTCCCCACATAGTCCGCTATCAAGATGCCCTGACAGACACTGAGATCGAGAAGATTAAGGAACTGGCAAGACCAAAGGTGAGAGAAGCAAGAAGCAATAAAAACAAATCAAAACTGTCCTTCAGCACTACATAGTATGTCTGTACACGTGTGGAAGGATTTGAAGTGTAATATTGGCAAGTGGTGTGCCAGCTATCCAATAAAAATGATAATATAAAAAAATACAATGTAGAGGGTATCTGTGGATTGATTTTTTTTATAATTTTCAATTTCATGAACGTAGTTACTTAATTTTATCTGGGCTCAAAGAAAAAACAGAAGTATTTTTTTGTTCAGCTTTTCCAGTTTTACTCTTTTAGTATTTCAGTCTGTATCCCAGAACTATTACAACAATGTCCTATTTTTTTGTATGTTAATATGGTAATGCACCCTATCCAAGTGCTGCAATAAGCACGTTCTAGCATGTGTAAAACATTAAAGTTCAGGGGAGGTTGTTAGAGGGGGAGAGATATCGTAACAATCCAATAATTAACACTATGGTTGCAAAATCTTAAAACAAATGAAGGCCTCCAACTCTAGCTCTCAAGAACACTATTCTGAGGTGAAGTCCTTCACTGCTCTATGTACTCCTTTGGTGGTTGCTGCATCTGCTGCATGAGGCTTCAGGAACCATGACCACAGGCAGCAGGACAGAGTGAGGAGCAGCTTACTCCACTGAATGTGGACATGTTCAGATATAATTGGTCGATGTCTAGTGGTTAGACAGAGAGGAATTTGGGTATTCTTTTCTGAGCTTGCTGAGTCTTTCCCCAAATGTAGTTTGCAAGGTTTGGAAGGGAAATGAAAGGGCGTGCCTCATGTCTCTGGGAGACACTGTCATCTGGTGCTGGAATGTAAAAACATCTTCCAGAATCTCCAGAGTCATGTTTCCTTTTTCTGGAGACTTTAGTGTATTTAAGTGACTTGACACCAAGAAATGCAACCTTTTCAGCCAATCTTCAGTTTGGGATAGGTGAGTCCTTTGCCTATCAAGACGTGGTCCAGATGTGCAGTTGAAATTGAAATGTGTTTGTTTTGCATTTTAATGGCACTAATGGTCCTTGATTGTCTTTGCAGATGAAGTCATATCTTTGATGAACAATTTTGCTTTTTGTTTTTTTAAGTCCAAGAATTGTTGTTCAGATATTTTTATGAAAAATTCTTTCTTGTATTCTCCATCAATGAAAGGTTTTCCACACTTTTCCATGCCATACTATCTCCCCCTATCTCTGGAAACCCGACAGCTACACCACCCTTGATATCCTCCACCATGCAGGAATGGATCAGTCCAAACTCTACACAGTAAAAATTTAGCCTGGCATCCATAAGCATACACTCATCTCTAATGCAGTATGCCCAACTGAAGCCTCACACAGAATGTTTAAAGTGTATGATTGATGATGAATGTCGGCATCAGGAAATGTCTACACAACCATCTTCAACAGGGGTCCTAATTGCCCAACCATTGTCTCGGTTATTGTCATCTGAAGCATTTATGAATGCTGATGACACATTCACTTTCACCAACTTGGTGATGGAGTTGAGCTCCTAGATAACTGTCCATTTTCTCCATCCTTTAAGAGGACCCTTTACCCATAAAATTAAATCAGCCAATGCTGCTTGTTCTATCAAAAACACAGTGAAAATACATTATATTTTGTATGTGTTGAACCTAGTAATGGGGCAAATGGACTGATGTTTTGCTGAGGTAGGTTCATTCACTAGTTACTCTATTGTCTGTGAGGAGTCTCAGTCATGCAGGTCATTGTAGTTCTTTGTTAAATATAGTCCGCTGGATTTGTAGGAAAAGCCCTAAGACATTTTGTCTCCCATCTAAGAGTCTTCTTTAGCTCTCCAAAGCTTGTTGGAAGTGCGGTATTTACGATGACAAAAATTAATATGTATTGTGTTTTTTTCTTTTCTCAAGCTTGCCAGAGCTACTGTCCGTGACCCCAAAACAGGTGTCCTGACTACAGCCAACTACAGAGTTTCAAAAAGGTAGTTCAAAAGAAAGGTTCATTGGTTACATCTATTACAATTATTAGTGACAACAAAATTTGTTGCTTAAACCACAATACTCAAAGCATTTATAGGGAGTATTTATGATTGTTGAGCTTTGCTTTTTTTTTAAATCCAATTCTTAATTTTTAACTACAGAAGCTTTTTCTGAGCCGCCTTGCTAAAAGATATCTATTCATTGTAAATCACTGTAAAACACTGCCTGTGTTGCTCAAATGTCCTTCGAAAAATGATCATTGTTAAGATCTTCCTCATGTCTGTCAGTGAAGTCATAAGTTTAGTTTTGTCAAAACTTAATTTATTCTTTTAAAGGTTCATTGTCTTCAGAACAAGTCTGGTTTGACAAAATACTCAGGGAGTCATTTAAAAATGTAAATATATTGCATATACATCCAGATCTGCCAACAGGAGATTAGCCAATGGCAGCTGCAGTATGACACAGTAAAAAACTAATTTGTGTCAATCATCTTTTTTGTTAAAGGAATACAAAATTTGGAATGCACTTCCAAAAGAAATTACATTTGAAATATTAATTAAAAAACATTTGTTGAAACAAAACCAAAGCTGTGATCGTCATTGATCATGGATCATGTACATATGCGTGCATACAAGCACAAGGACGCTCACATAAAACAGACATACTGTACATAAACATTATGCAAGTATACTCATAACGGCCACCAGGATGGATGTGCAAAAAATATCTATAACCATAAACATGATGCACATACACATGCATTACTATGACTTAAGGAGAACACACACAGGGGCTCACACTGCAGCTGCTGCTAAGTGGGAGAGTGATCTTCTACTTATCAAGATAAGTATACACCAAATTCCTCTCACTGAATGGTAAATTTAAAACAAACGTATTCACTCTATGATGTGATAATTTTCACGATGTGATGATAACCACATGATTTCATTTTGACAGTGCCTGGTTGGAAGGAGAGGATGACCCTGTCATTGCCAGAGTCAATCAGAGAATAGAAGACATCTCTGGACTCACAGTAGATACTGCAGAGTTGCTTCAGGTAATGGAAGATATACTATAAAATTACACAATATCAAGATACAAACTACTAGGATATTTGATAACATTATTTAAAGGGTCAAGCTAAAAATGTAAAAAAATCATAATTAAAGATGATAAATAAATAAAAGGAATGCCACAAAAATCCCAGATGCTTGATTACATAATTTCAGGTCTGCAGCAGCAAATCATCTGAAGAGAACAACATGATTTAGCATGATCTGACTGGAATAAGCATTCCTACATTGTACTGAATAATTTGTTTCTATTCATGTCACCTTTTTTTCTCTCCAAATCACCCAACTGGCCAGGTTGCTAATTATGGAGTTGGAGGACAGTATGAACCACATTATGACTTCTCAAGGGTGAGTTCACTTAAATGAGGAAAAGGAAACAGAATGAGACACAGACATAAAGCTGTGCTTATTGGACAATCCTATGCGATCCTTGTCAACCGAACACATGGGCGAGAATTACAAGATCCACGTCAAAGGAACGTAATGACTGTCCAATAATGTAATAAAAGTCCTGAACTGATAATGTAAATAACTTTTGGCTGGTTACATAATAATAAGGGGTTAGGGACTTTTGGCAAAAGTCCCTATGTAAGTCCCTATGTCTTCTTCTTTTCCTTTCGACTTTTCCCTTCAGGGGTCGCCACAGAGAATCAATTGCCTCCATCTAGCCCTGTCCTTTGCATCCTCTTGTCTCACACCAACGACCTTCATGTCCTCCCTCATTACATCCATAAACCTCCTCTTTGGTCTTCCTCTAGGCCTCCTCCCTGGCATTTCAAAACTCAGCATCCTTCTGCCAATATATTCACTATCTCTCCTCTGGACATGTCCAAACCATCTCAGTCTGGCCTCTCTGACTTTATCTCTAAAAACCTCTAACATGTGCTGTGTCCCTCTGATGTACTCATTCCTGATCCTATCCTTCCTGGTCACTCCCAAAGAGAATCTCAGCATCTTCATCTCTGCTACCTCCAGCTCTGTCTCCTGTCTTTTCCTCAGTGACACTGTCTCTAGACCAAACAACATTGCTGGTCTCACCACAATTTTGTACACCTTTCATTTTAGCTGAAACTCTTCTATCACACATCACACCTGACACTTTTCTCCACCTGCTCCATCCTGCCCGTACACACTTCTTCACCTTTTTTCCAGACTCTACATTGCTCTGGACTGTTGACCCTAAGTACTTAAAATCCTCATCCTTCTTGATCTCTTCTCCCTGTAACCTCACTCTTCCACTTGGGTCCCTCTCATTCACACACATGTACTCTGTCTTACTGCTGCTAACCTTCATTCCTCTCCTTTCCAAGACAAACCTCCACCTCTCTAGCTTCTCCTCCACCTTTTCCCTGCTCTCACTGCAGATCACAATGTCATCTGCAAACATCATAGTCCATGGAGATTCCTGTCTAACCTCGCCTGTCAGCCTGTCCATCACCATAGCGAACAAGAAGGGGCTCAGAGCTGATCCCTGATGCAGTGCCACCTCCACCTTGAACTCCTGTCACACGTACAGCACACCTCACCACTGTCTTACAGTCCTCATACATGTCCTGCACCGCCACTCCAGACTTTTTCATACAATACCACAGTTCCTCTCTGGGCACCCTGTCATAAGCTTTCTCCAGATCTACAAAAACACAATGCAGCTCCGTTTGGCTTTCTCTGTACTTCTCTATCAACATCCTCAAACCAAATACTGCATCTGTAGTACTCTTTTTTGGCATGAAACCATACTGCTGCTCACAAATGTTCTCTTCTGCCCTTAGTCTAGCTTCAACGACTCTTTCCCATAACTTCATTGTATGGCTCATCAGCTTTATTCCTCTGTAGTTGCCACAACTCTGCACATCTCCCTTGTTCTTAAAAATGGGCACCAGCACACTTCTCCTCCATTCCTCAGTCATCTTCTCAAGAAAATATCTAAGATCCTGTTGAACAACCCAGTCAGAAACTCTACTGCCACCTCTCCTAGACACTTCCAAACCTCTACAGGTATATCATCAGGACTGACTGCCTTTCCATTCTTCATCCTCTTCAATGCCCTCCTCACTTCATCCTCACTAATCTTTACTACATCCTGGCCCACAACACTCCCCTCTTCTAGTCTTATTTCTCTCTCATTTTCCACTTTCATCAACTCTTCAAAGTACTCTTTCTATCTTCCCATCACACTACTGGCACCTGTCAATAGACTTCCATCCCTATCCTTAATCACCCTAACCTACTGCACGTCCTTCCCATCTCTATCTCTCTGTCTTGCCAACCGGTATAGATCAGTCTCTCCCTCCTTACTGTCCAACCTAGCATACAAGTCAACATAAGCCCCTTGTTTGTCCTTTACTACCTCTACCTTCACCTTACGCTACATCTCCCTGTACTCCTGTCTACTCTCCTCAGTCCTCTCAGTGTCCCACTTCCTCTTAGCTAACCTCTTTCTCTGTATACACTCCTGTACCTCCTCATTCCACCACCAAGTCTCCTTATCTACTTCCAGATGACACACCAAGTACTCTCCTACCTGTCTCCCTGATCACAATAGCTGTAGTTGTCCAGTCATCTGGAGGCACCTCCTTGTCACCCAGAAACTGTCTTAACTCCTTCCTAAAAGTCATGCAACACTCTTCCTTCTTCAGCTTCCACCATTTCATCTTCTGCTCTGTTTTTGTCCTCTTCATCTTCCTCACCATCAGAGTCACCCTGCACACCACCATCCTATGCTGTTTGGCTACACTCTCACCTACCATGACTTTGCAGTCACCAATCTCCTTCAGGTTACACCGCCTACACAAGATGTAGTCTACCTGTGTGCTCCTACCACCACTCCTGTAGGTCACCCTATGTTCCTGCCTCTTCCCGAAGAAAGTATTCATTCACTTGGGGCGGCAGTGGCTCAGCGGTAGAGCAATCGTCTTGAAGACAGGATCGCCCAGCCATCGGGGGCTCGAAACCCGCTCACACCAGAACATCCAACCGAGTGTCAGTCGACGGTGGGAGGTGTCGGCTCACCTCCTAGCCACTGCCGAGGTGCCCTTGAGCAAGGCGCCATCCCCCCTACAAGCTCCTCAATTTGGGGCGCGTTCCAGAAGCCGCTGCCCGTCACTCTGCCTCCTAATGTATGTGGTTTAATGTGTACCTGTTTGTACTAACTGCATACTTACAGGCCCCCTTGTGTGCTGTATTCAGGGGGCCTGTATACTATACTAAGCTGAGTAACCTGAGATAAATAAAGTATACTTCTTCTTCTTCTTCTTCTACAGCCATGTCCATCCTTTTTGCAAAGTCAACTACCATCTGTCCTTCTGCGTTCCTCTCCTGGATACCAAACCTGCCCATCACTTCCTCATCACCTCTGTTACCTGCACCAACATGTCCATTGAAATCTGCACCAATGACAACTCTCTCACTTCTAGGCATGCTCTGCATCACTTCATCAAAGTCCAACCAGAATTTCTCCTTTTCCTCCAGCTCAAATCCTGCCTGTGGAGCATACCCACTAACAACATTGAACATCACACCTTCTATTTCAAGCTTCAGACTCATCACTCTATCCGACACTCTTTTTACCTCCAGGACATTCCTAACAAACTCCTCCTTCAAGATAACTCCTACTCCATTTCTCTTCCCATCTATACCATGATAGAACAACTTGAACCCTGCTCCTAAACTTCTAGCCTTGCTACCTTTCCACCTGGTCTCCTGGACACACAGTATGTCTACCTTCTCTGCATCATGTCAACCAACTCTCTGCTTTTTCCTGTCATAGTTCCAACATTCAACGTCCCTACTCTTAGTCCTATAGTCTTGGCTCTCCTCTTTCTTCGTGCAAATGCACTTTCCTCCTCTCCTTCTTCGACCAACAGTAATCTAATTTCCATCAGCGCCCTGTAGGTCAACAGCGCCGATGGCGGTCGTTGTTAACCTGGGCCTCGACCGATCTGGTATGGAAGTCAAAGGTTTGATTCGCATCTTTGATTTGGCAAAAGTTTTATGCGGGATGCCCTTCCTGAAGCAACCCTCTGTATTTATCTGGGCTTGGGAGCGACACTTGCTTGTGCCCTCTTGTGGCTACATTCCTATGTAAGTCCCAATGTAATAATTATTATTTACGGGTAAGTTTAGTAATAAATTATTATGTTATCATCCATCTATCATCTACCACTTATCCGGTGCCGGGTCGCGGGGGCAACAGTCTCAGCAGGGATGCCCATACTTCCCTCTCCCCAGACAGCTCCTCCGGGGGGAGCCCGAGGTGTTCCCAGTCCAGTTAAGAGACATAGTCCCTCCAGCATGTCCTAGGTCTTCCTCGAGGTCTCCTCCCGGTAGAACATTCCCGAAACACCTCCCCAGGGAGGCGTCTAGGAAGCATCCAGAACAGATGCCTGAGCCACCTCAGCTGGCTCCGCTCGAGGCGGAGGAGCAGCGACTCTACTCTGAGCTCCTTCCTGGTGACTGAGCTCCTCACCCTATCACTAAGGGTGCGCCCAGCCACTCTACGGAGGAAACTCATTTCAGTTGCTTGTATCCGGGATCTTGTCCTTTCCGTCATGACCCAAAGCTCATGACCATAGGTGAGAGTAGGAACGTAGATTGACCAGTAAATCGAGAGCTTTGTCTTGCGACTCAGTTCCTTCGTCACCACGACAGACCTAAACAGCGACTGCATCACTAAGGAAGCTGCACCGATCCATCTGTCAATCTCACGTTCCATCTTTCCCTCACTCGTGAACAAGACCCCAGGATACTTAAACTCCTCCACTTGGGCACACCACCCTTTTCCGGTCGGTAACCATGGCCTCGGATTTAGAGGTGCTGATTCTCATCCCACTCGCGTCACTCAGTTGCAAACAGTCCCAGTGCACGTTACCAGTTCAGGACTTTTATTACGTTATTGGGCAGTTATTACATTATTGGTCTATTATATATCAAAAATGGGCAAATTTATCATGTCATCACCTATTATTACTTTATTGGCTGATAATACCTTACTGGCGTCAACAAAGCTCTTAAAAATCCCATATTATGCTTTTTTTAAATTCATGTCATTCAGCTGCCAGATATTCAACTACTCTGTATTTGAAATGTATTACCCCAAAGTAAATCCTCTTCCGCTCTCTAAAGGTCTGTTTTAATTGGGCGTAGCTCTCAGCTCCCTATCTCCACCCCTCCCCCTTCTGAGCCTTCCCTATTTCCCTCCCCCCTCTGAGCTGCACAAACACTGCCCTCCCCTGCGCGTTCACATGCGTTTGTTTACTTGCGCCACTTGAACGCGCCTGCATTACAGATCGATCAATTGCCATAGTCTGGAACTTTTTTAACTTTTAGTGACTTTGCTGCTACGTATTTTTCTCTAATTCTTCTCGTGTTTTCTACTCTTGTTTTTCATGATATAATGATTGATTTTTCTGCGCTAAGCGTGGACCTGCTTCATCATGTTCCCTAGTCTTTGCTGAACAAAGACTTGTGGCTCGTTGTGTAAACACGATGAGACTGGCCGGTGAGATAATTACATCCCACTTCAAACCGGTGATGTATTGTGATTGTTAAAGCTGTGTTTTTCAAAAATCGTCAATGGACAATGACAGATTGTCGATAACTCGGGAGCTAATCTAAACCAAACTAATGAAACATGGGATTTTACCAGTAAGACCAAGTTTTGCTCGTGCACACGTGTATGTGTGTGTGTGTGTGTGTGTGTGTGGATACACCTAGCTCTCTGATCACTTGGAAGAGCTAAAGCTGCATTCATTCAACCGTTATATCATTAAAAAATGGACAATTGATCTGAATTACTAATTAATGTGCAACTGACTATGTGTTCGCTTTGCTGCTGGTGATAGCCTCGGACACACACACACACACACACTGACACACACACAGACACACACACCTGACTGATAACTAATTAGCTAAATGCTAGCTGAATTCAACAGCTTGTGAGGAACTTTCAGTGTGTAGATCTGAGCCAGGTCATTTCCACACACCGCTACTTAGCCTGATCAAGAACCACACGCGCGCGCACGCACGCGCGCACACACACACACACACACGTCTGAAGTGCATCTAACTAGTCAGCCAAATGCTACTGAGTTTAACAGTTTGTGAGGAACTTTCAGTGTGTAGCTCTGAGCTAGGACAATACCGCACAATGTTACCGTAGCCTGAATGAACTCCCCCCTCGGGGATTGCCACACCCTTAGTCATGTCAACCAATCAATACTGTCAATCACCCTGTCCAGTCACAAGCACGATTTGTGACGTAACAAATACACTCCAGCAAAATCCGATTGTTTTAATTTGGTCCGGGCCATGAATTCCTAAAACTCCAAATATCTATTGATGCAGGAAGCGTATTTACCAGATTCTAGGAGTTGGTCAGGTTAGGGATGACCACTATGTATATGTAGAGACCTGAAAAATAATAGGACCCCTTACATAGTTAAGTCCGGGTGGTACTTTGCATTACATGTGCAGCTGTCAGAAATTGTGAGGCGGAATCTAAATGTATTTCAAACGGTAATTAAAGGAAAACTTTGCTGTTACTATATCACTGACCCAAGGTTGAGAACATACATAATGCCACAGATGATGAACAGTCTTTGACATCTGCAGACACCCCTGGAAGAAATATCTTCTTGTCCTGCCTGACTTTTTTAAAATACAAATAAATGCTTCATGCTCTTTTTTATTATTTGTAACTGAACAATGTGCTTTTATTTGAATTGAACTTAGTCTAAAACAACAAAAATATCTATTTTCAGAAGAAATGATGTTCCTGACACATAATGGCTAGTATTCTTTTCCCTTTATGGCGGGTTCCTATTGTCTTTGTTATCAAGGGTTAAATGTCTTAAACATCTGTTGCAGCGTCCTCTTGACAGCAACCTCAAGATCGATGGAAATAGACTTGCCACATTCTTAAACTATGTAAGTACACGTTTGTCTGGCAATGTCATGTATTTTCACCGCTGAATTTTATCTTCATAGAAAGATGAGCCTGATGCTTTCAAAAGATTAGGCACTGGAAATCGTGCAGCAACTTTTTTGAATTACGTAAGTATGTGGATCCAGTCGCCGGTAGTTGAAGGCTGGTTGTACAGCAATTTCCTGAAATCTCAACCCCTTCCCTCTTTTGTTGAGTGTTGGACTTGAATTGATTCACTTTAATAGTCAAAATGTAGAAGTGGAGATGAAATTATACCATTAAAACAGTACGTATTAAATAGCCCATCATGTGGATGACAGAGAGACTTCATACATAAATATCATCGAATAATCCCGTCAGTCTGTTCTGGTGCATGTTGTGACTTGTGTTGAAAATCTCTTGTCAACTTTCTATTTAGAATCAGCAGTTTTATACTAACACTGAAGGATCAAAACTTATACTTCTCATAATAAATTAGGGAAATTGTTATTTACATAGTTCTTTTCCTATTTGGTCTGAATTTTAATAAAATAAGTAAAATTTTACTTTGATATTACTAATAATGAATGAGAAGAAACACCATTTTTATTAGTTTAATATTTATTACCCCCAAAATTTAGACAACAACAAGGATAGCCCCAAATAACAAAAATTGACAATGTCAGTAGTGGGTGTTTCCACCATTTGCCGCAATGACAGCTTGACAGTGATGTGTTGTGCTCCTCACTAGCCTCATGATCACTCTTCCACAAGTGCTACACACAGCACACAGTTCTGCCAGGTCACTGGGGGGTGGGGTAAGATCATCCAGTCTCTGCTTCAGCTGGTCCCAGACGTGCTCTATGGAGTTCAGGTCAAGGGACATTGCTAGCCATACCATATGAGGTACTCTGACTTCCTGAAATCGAGCTGTGACAATTCTGGCACCATGTGGTGGAGCATTATCATGCATGAACAGAGAGTTGAGGGTGTGCTGGCGGAATTGGGGGATGATGGTGGGTTCTATGATGTCTCTAAGGTAAGAACGTGCAGTGACTGAGCCATCTACAATAACCAAATCTGTTTTGCGCTGGCTGATGATGCCTGCGCAGACCTGTTGCACCTCCTCCACCAAAGCGAACCCTGGGGACCATGTTGACGTCGGCATGTCGCTCACCTTGCCTTCTCCAGCAACGCTAACGACCATCATTTCTGTGCAAGGTGACCTTACACTCATCAGTGAACAGGCCGGTGGACCACTGCTACATTGTCCAGGTCACATGGTCTGGTGCCCACTACAAACGTTCACGGCAGTATCTTGGTGTAATTGGAATCACCTGCAACGGTCATCTGGCATTCAAGCCAAAGCAATGGATTTGGTTACGAATGGTTTGTCTGGAAACCTGAGTGACCCTCACATTTCAAAAACGGGCCTGCAGCTTTGTGGCAGTTGCATAACAATGTCTGAGTGCGTAGGTCCTTAGGTCATCATTGCAGACTGTCACTCATGGGGCTCCACTCCTGGGTCTGTCACAAAATCTGCCAGTAGTTCTGTGTCTTAATGCAAGTCTGCTAATGACACTTTGAGACACACCAAGTTCACAAGCAATATCTGACTGCCTGCCACTGACCCTAAGGCGCACTATGGACAGGTGGCGCTGCTCGTCTGTTAAGTGACGTCGGGTGTTCATGGCTGTTTGATTGACAAACTTGGAATGACACCGACAATACCAGCTTTTTATACCCACAGAATGTTGAAATTGATGTTACATTGAAAAGGGCTGTCTTTTTGTACTTTTTGGTATTGGCCCCAATATGTAAGGAACACTACACAGTGAGGCCGATGCGTGGAAAACACAAAATGAGGTGTGTCTATCACCCCAATACAATTGCCTCCCTATCTCAGAAAAACATTGTATGTATGACACCCACTGAATCTCTCAAAATATTCCTAACTTATTGTGAGTAGTATTAATCTTAGCAAAAACAAAACATTTTTGGTAAATGGTGAGATATACACCTAAATAGTTCTACCCATATCACCATGTTTAAGTTCATTTTTAGCATGAAACATGATGCTGATGTGCTCCATCACAATGTTGTGTCTGTCTTGATCATACAATGTGGAAAGTATTAAAAGGGGCATAACTCAAAACCTCCATTAGAAATTATGGCGGAATCACAGAAAATATAACAGTGGTACCTCTACTTACGAAATTAATTGGTTCCGGAAGAAATTACATAAGTAGAGACGAGTTTTCCATGCAAATGCCCTAATCCAATCCAAGCCCACAAAAATTCCGACATAAATGTTTTATAAAGCATACAAATGCATCAAAATATGTAACAAATACATGTTACAATTAGATTATTACACAATAAATCAGAGTCGTGCATAACGTAAAAAACAAAGAATAAAGAATAATAATGACGGTCATTTACCTTTTAACAGCTGTCCCTATTGTTTTTTGCCCTCTTTGGTACATGCGCGCCTATCTCACCATGAGTGAATTCCAGTCCTCCTTTTGAACTTCTCCAACCACCCACGCGATGCCTTAAAGTCCTTAAACTTCCTTTTGTTTTCATATCGTGGCGATTGTAGATGCATTACGGCCATATTTTTTGGCGAGATCAACCAAACGCATCACTTTCTCATGCTTTTCTATGATCTCTTGCTTAGTATGGACAAAAAAACTATTTTCTTCGTCTTTTGTTTTCCTCTTTTCTCCGTCACTTTCATTGGGTCCATAGTGAATACGTACTCAAAAATTTATTGTATTTGCGCAAAACTATCAGACTACCTGACGGGTCGAGTGCTGAATGGCGAACACTCCATAAGCACCGATCTAGCTCCACACAGAGGTGGAATGGCATCCCTCTTAGCCAATGGGATGCCAGGAAGATACGTAATAGGTAATAGCCAATGGCAGAGCAGCTATGAGAATGTTGCGCTCAGGAATCAGCCGATACTGTGTTTTTACATTACGTAAGTCGAAATTTCTTTCGTAAGTAGAGGTAATATTTTCCTGGTGATACATTTCGTAAGTAGAAAATTTCGTAAGTAGAGACATTCGTAAGGAGAGGTATCTCTGTAGTAATAAAATAAAAGATAAATTATACTCGCGGTGCACTGGCGTCGTGCCCGGAGTTTGCCCCCGTCTCACGCCCTGTGCTAGCTGGGATAGGCTCCAGCTTCCTGTGACCCGCGTAAGCAGGTGAAGCAGGTAGGAAGATGAATAAATGCTTATACGTGTTACATCAAGACGCAACTCTGTAATTCTGCAAAGTTGTGTAAAGCTATCTAATAGGCATCTGTGTGCATCTTGACAGTTCAGTATGTTGTGTGCCATCAAGCAATTGTGCACAACATACAGAACTTTAACATTTTAAATCTGCAGTTATTTATTAGCTGCTAGTCATAAAGAATTTAAAATTCATTATTACTACATTCTTGTCACATGAATGCAAACTTGTACTTTGAATGTTGACTCACACTATACTTTGAAAAACTTCTGAAGTTTTTGGAGTTTTGAATACCAGAGTATATTCTAACAGGAAAGTACAGATGGTCTTTGTTTGTTCTCAGATGAGCGATGTCGAGGCTGGAGGCGCAACTGTCTTCCCTGACTTCGGTGCAGCAATCTGGCCTAAAAAGGTAAAAGGAGAACGAGTTTCTGTGTGCGTCTGAGAAAGAAAGTGATTGAATGAGTTATGAAATGTGATAGGAACCATTTCCGCATGGCCAGTGGGTGTTTAGTTTGTACTGAGGCTCGTTCTGTTTACCAGTGGGAAGCAGATGTAATTCTAGCAGTGTTGGTCTCCATCCGACCATCTTCTTATTTTTATTTTTTTTATTTATACTGATTTTAATCTCTGAAGCGAAATTAGTGGCACACTCTAGTCAGTTGAATCATGCATATATACTGTATATATGCGTGTGTACAGGCCCTGAGTGCACAAACACACACAAGGGGGCCTGTACGCATGTAAGGGAGGTAGAGTGGCGGGCACCTCCTTTGTGGTGCGCCCAAATGAGCAACTTGTAAGGGGGACTGCACCTTGCTCAAGGGCGCCTCGCTCAAGGGTGCCTCGGCAGTGCTCCGGAGGTGAACTGACACCTCCCACTGTTAGCTCACACTCCGGGTGTTTTTTTGTTTTGGGCGGGAGCAGTAATCGAACCACTGATCTTGGAACATTGGACGACCCGCTCTACCGCCTGCCCTACCACTGAGCCACTGCCACCCCAAAAAACCACTGCCGCCCCACAGCTTTATCCCCTGTTGTGGATCTTAGTGAGCTATGCAATGCGGAGCCACACAGACACAGACAACCGCGCATGCACACAGTCATTTTGACCGGCCGATTAATCTGAAGCGCATGTTTTTGGAGGTGGGAGGAAGCCGGAGAACCCACGTAGACACGGGGTGAACATGCAAAATCCGCACTGAGGGGGACTCGAATCCGGAACCACCTTGCTGTGCTGCGACAGCACTACCCACTGCAGCACGGTGGCGCAGTTTTGGTCTCATTATGAGTTTTCTACTGAGATTTCTTTAGTTTCACTAATAAGTTAGTTGTCATTGTGAGGTTCCTTGTACAATATACTGTTTCTTGTAAACTTACCTGATGCCACTTTCCATGAACTCTACTTCACTGCTGTCTTGTGATTATAGATACTGTGATGGTATGTACAATATTTCTGCTAGTGTTATATATATATTTGGGGCGGCAGTGGCTCAGTGGTAAAGCGGGCGGTAGAGCGGGTCGTCCTATGATTTAAGATCGGCGGTTCGATTCCCGCTCCCGCCCCCCCAAAAATACCCGGAGGTGAGCTAACAGTGGGAGGTGTCAGCTCATCTCCGGAGCACTGCCGAGGCACCCTTGAGCAAGGTGCCGTCCCCTTTACAAATTGCTCATCTGAGGCGCACCAAGAAGGAGCTGCCTGCCACTCTACCTCCCCTGCATGCCTACAGGCCCCTTTGTGTGTGTGTGATACAGGGGCCTGTACTCACAAATATGTATGCATGCATTTGTAATCAGTAGCTAGAGTGTGCTTTCTTAATTTCCCTTTGGGGATCAAACCAGTATATAAAATTTAAAAAAAATAAAATAAAAAAAATCCCATATTTCCTCAATATAGTTTATATTTCTTAATATTGTAATACAGTGATACCTCTTTACTCGACCATAATCCGTTCTGAGGTGGTGGTTGAGCACCGATTTGTTCGACCACCGAAACCAATTTTCCCATAAGAAATAATGGAAAGTATTTTAATCCGTTCTTACCATTTAGAAAAATACCTAAAATATTATAAGAACGTGTATCTAAACAATGAATACGTAAATGTGCACAAGCAGTACATGATAAAGATAAAGCATTATGAACTATTTTGTATAATTTACTTTACGTTTTAGAGAGTGGTTGATGGCACTAGCGTCATCATGGAAGGGGAACCCCTTCCATGATGACGCTAGGTAACGCGCCTCCAGGGGTTTTCTCCCTTCTCTCTCTCTTCCGTGGAGGTGAATCTGGCTGGGCAGTAGCCTTCCTCTTTTTTTTAAGAAGGAACCTGTCCATTGTCAGTTGCTTCTGCTTCAACATAGTGGAAATGGTTGACTTTCATTTCGTACTGCGACGCGAGGTCGGACACTCGTATACCACTTTCATATTTTGCTATAATTTCCGTACGTCTTTGCGTACGTAATTTGCGTACGTAATTTGCGTACATGTTACTCCACTGGCGGTCTGAGTCGAACTGACGCTTACCCGCTGGCCGAGGAGCGCAGCCGAGGAGCGCGTTCGGGTCGACTTGGCTCGTCGAGTACCGAAAATTGGTTCGGGGTCCGATACATTTTCTACTCGAATTTTTTGGTCGAGCACCGATTTGGTCGAGTATAGAGGCGGTCGAGTACAGAGGTATCACTGTATAGGATTCCTTCTTTCATCATCATTTCATGGTCAAAGCATTTCATAATCCTCATATTATTTAATTTAATAAATATTATTGTTCTGCATCTTATAGTCCTAAATTTTATGAAATGTATTCTTTTCACATGCAGTCATTGAATGGGAGATCCTAATCTGAAGATTTTAGGACTGTTGTCGTCTTTGTTCTTGTAGAGGCTTTTAATGCTTTTTAACATTTCTTAAATTGTACAATAAATTCTGTCTTCACAGGGTACAGCAGTGTTTTGGTACAATCTGTTCAAGAGTGGGGAGGGAGACTATAGGACTAGACACGCAGCCTGTCCGGTCTTGGTAGGCAGTAAATGGGGTGAGTTCATGTTCACGTTTACCACTCATATCATGAATGGCACTACATTCTAATCACATAAATGTAAGTAATATATGACAGATTAACCGTACAATGAATGTGTTTAAAAAACAAAACAAAAAAAAAACTTGAGTTGAGGGCGGCAGTGGCTCAGTGGTAGAGGGCACAGTAGAGCGGGTTGTCCAATGTTTCAAAGATCGATGGTTCAATTCCCGCTCCTGCCCAAAAAGAACACCTGGAGGTGAGCTGACAGTGGGAGGTGTCACTATGGAGCACTGCCGCGGCGCCCTTGAGCAAGGCGCCGTCCCCCTTACAAGTTGCTCATTTGGGGCGCACCACAAATGAGCTGCCCGCCACTCTACCTCCTCTGCATGCGTACAGGCCCCATGTGTGTGTTTCTATGTTCAGGGCCTGTACACACATATATATGCATGATTGGAGCTAACTAGAGTGTGCCACTAATTTCCCTATGGGGATTATAATCCGTATATAAAATTTTTAAAATAAATAAATATTGTTATTCATTAAATATCCATGAGATTACACTCTCACACAAGCCTAACAAATCTTGTTTCATTTATTGTTTAAAATCTTGCTGTAAGCCATTTAAATCATTGCTGTGTCATTTAGTTCAGTGGTCCCCAACGCCCAGGCCGCGGACCGGTACCGGTCCGTGGGTCATTTGGTACCGGGCCGCTCAGAAAGAAGAACTTATTTACATTACTTCCGTTTCATTTATTTCTGAGTCTGAAAGACGTTAAATTTGAAAAGTGACGTCTGTTGGAATGACGCACTGACAAATTCATAACTCTGTCCCGCTTGACGGGTCTCGGTCATGTGACAGGTTATCAACACACACACAAGAAGCGCCCATAAACGCACCAGTGTTCTGGATTAAAGTCAAGGCAGATTATCCTGACATCGCCCAAAAAGTATCGAAAACCCTGCTTCCATTTCCAACCTCCTGTCTTTGTGAAGCGATTTTCTGCTGTGACCGAAAACCAAACCAAACTGCGGAGTAGACCGGACGTATGGTAAACACTTCAGGTGTCATTGTCTCCCGTTACCCCTTGATCAGTGGTCTCCATCCACTAATTCTAATTATTGTAATTACTATTATTTGATTGACTTGTTCACCTTTCTATTGGAAATCACAAGCCAATGGCTTCTACCCGTCAACCCTTTTTTTCTTTTCGGTCGCCTGGAAAGAAGAAAATTTACTGAATAAATAAATAAATAAATCATGAAAAAAAAAAAAAGATCAATATTTCTCCTGCGTTGAATGCACTGATTGTAAGTCGCGAAATTTCAAAATAAACCTCATCAGTGCAGTCACTTGAATCAAGTTTTTAATGTAATTATTTCTTATAATTATTTCGTTTACAGAGACAAAATAGAAATGTTGATTATCAATTTATGAAAAAAAGTTTATTTATTGTCTGTTGATGTCTACATTTTACATAAAACCACTGCGGACAATTTATTATTAGACTACAGCTGTCCTGGCGTCATTAACTATTATCGAGCAAATGAAGACCGGTCCGTCTTAGATGAAACCGGTCCGTGGCGCAAAAAAGGTCAGGGACCGCTGATTTAGATGACAGTACTTTATAGATTTATATGATCATATTGACAGAACTACATTCCATCCAAAATCAATGCTCTTTCTCTGTTTAAATTTTTACATTGTAAATCAAGAAAACTATATAGTTTGAAAAAATTATCACCGTTATTATGTGACTTTGGTCCCGTCTGCACGGTGCTGGATCTTTTCGAAAACGGAAGTTTTTGTTGCGGTTACGCCTTCCGTTCACATTTCAACGCAGATATCTGAGACGAAAATGCAACTTTTTGAAAACGCTAGCCAAAGTGCAGTTTTTGAAAACGCAGAGTCTGCGTTGTTTTGTGGACACTGTATCCGCAACTTTTTCTATCTGGGGGCGTGTCCCTGTGACGAAAACTGCTGTGACGTCATGCATGTGAACCGTGTCTACATGTACACACAGAATGGACGGAGTTAAAAGCGGTTATTTTCTGATGTATAACAGTTCGACGTCCAAGAGACATTGATAAATATGCATGACACTTAAATATTTGTTGGTCTGTTTCTTTCCTTATGAGTCATAAAGTTTATATATTTATTTATTCATTCATTCATTCACGTTCCTCGCCAAAGACACCAACGCCAGTTCTGGGTCAGACCAGGAGGGGCTGTCAGCTAGTGGGAGAAATCTGTGATGGAGGTCGTCCTCCAGGAGGAATGCCGTGAATTTCCACTCGTCCCGGTCCTCTTTCTCATCGTTTTCGGAGTTGTTCTTCTTATAAATGTGCTGATGTGGATACATGTGGATGAAGATTTTTTTGAAAACACTGTCGAGTGGACGCAAATCTTTTTCTATGCAGAGTGAAAAAAGTTGCCTTTTCAAAAAGATCCGTCACCGTCTTGATGGAGCCTTCGTCTTCCTTCTAGCAGTTTTATTATAAGAATAGAGTTAAATACTTTTTACAATTAAATCGTCACCCTAAAATAGACTGGAGGAACGTTTTGTCTCTGTGAAAGAATAAAAAACACCCAGAGACAGTGATTCACTTCTTCATGTGTTTTTGTTTCCTCAGTGTCAAATAAGTGGATTCATGAGCGTGGTCAAGAGTTCAGAAGACCCTGTGGCCTGACAGAAGTGGATTAAAGTCTTAATCACACCAAAGGGACATGCAAAAGCTCACATGTACTCAGCTCAAAGGTGCCTACATTCGGGAAATGATGAGACGGACACTCAAGCATTCTTCAAAACATAACCGTTTCTCTGAATTTCTTTGTCTCCCCTCCCTCCCCCCTCATGACAAGATTGAGCAAGGATGTGTCAGATCTCGATTATCCTCACTTTTCTATCCTTTGTTTCACCACAAGATAGCGAACTGAGTTCTCTATAATGCATTTCCCCACCACCCCAATCAAAAGATGGAATTAGGTTAAGGATTTAGATTGCGTACTGTGAATAGGAACTAATGGACATAATATTACCCAAAAAAAATGCATCAATGCAATCATGGCCTCAGTACAAAAATTATACAGTGTAACTATTCAAATGAATTTAATCTAATTCATTCAAAATTTAATATTTCATTGCTGGAAGGACAAAATGTTTGAACCAAATAGTCTAAGTGTTAAAAAAATTTTTAAAAATGTTTTAGCTTAGTGTTCTGAACCCAAATTTATCTTAATTTTTACAATTTTATTGTGATAAAATGGCTGTACACTTCCATCACACAGTTCTTATCATCTGCACCGAAATTTTTTAGTTTATTTCCTCCAAGTCAAGTCCATGTTTTTATTTGTATGTAGTGTTTAAGTTATTACACTCTTGTTACGCTTTGTGCTTCTACAAGATTGTAACCAAGTAAGTCATTAAACAGTGCCTTCTATTTGTTGTTTTGATTCACAATTTTACGCTTTTTCTTTCTCTCATAACCACACACACTAAACTAAAAGCAGACATTAGTAAACTGGGTCACACCAGCATGTCAGCAAATACAACATAGCATTGTGAACTCACTTGGAACTGACAATAATAGCTCAGCAGAACTGAAGAAGGGTTGGGTTGGATAATCAGCGAAACATCTTTAAGCTTTTTCTAGAATTCTGATTGACTTGGCAGAGATCTCCCATGACCTGGATGACAGAATCTCCACTGCTATTTAACCAAACAGGTAAAGGGTAAATAAAAATGTTATCAATGTTTTGCATATTGTTGAAACCTCATATGTGATTAAAAATAGCATTTCAAATGTTGAAACAATTTTTTAAAATTTTGATTATAAATATATCCTATTTAGAATTTCATGCAAGCAGCAAAGTTAAAATGGTATCATGTGCAATTTGTTTCATCACCTGTTCTTTGAACAAGGTTTTTAGGTGCTTGAGTGTTTGGTGTCTGTTGTTTAGCACCCTCACTATTATAGTATAGAGCTGTTGTAGTATTAGGAGAATGGGGTCTTGCTGAAACAAGTTATTTCTTGGGAAAAAAAGTGTGCTTTATATCAGCTTATGTCACAGGGTCACCAAATTCATTCATTGTTTTAGCCATTTCATCCTTCTGGTGAATGACCTGGCAGGACATGTTCCTGTTTGTGACATCACAGCAGTTTATTTCTTTCTTTCCTTCCTTATAAGAACAGTTTGAATTAATGTACAACTGCTTTAATATGTTATGCTGAATATGAGAGCAGGGCAGTGAGAAGGACCAGTCCTTTTGGGTGAAAATAAGCTTTTTGTTAGAGCCAGTATTGAAGGGGAAGAAGCTAGCTGTGCACTCCCAAAAACCTTACACTTTGCATAAAGAACCTATTACACAGCAGTCACTCATCCCACAGGGAGTTGTCTTGGTAACCAGACGGGAGCTGGTTCAATACCAGTGAGGACCACAGTATGGAATGTAGACCGGTAAATGGAGAGGTATCAGTTCACCTCCTGTGCACTGCAAAGATGCTGTCCAGCAAAAAAATGAAACAAAAAAAACTGCTCCCACCTTTTCTCACATTACTTGTGGGTAATCTAAATAGACAAAGAGTCTTTATTGATCTTTTACAAGTTTCTACTGGGGAATAATATAACACTCAAAATCATATAATATGCAACTTGGATCATTACAGAGCAGAATTAGAAGCAGGAATGTACCCTTTAAGATATGGTAAGGAATTACTCTGTGAAAAATAAAGAGTAATTATGCTCTGAACCCGTAGTTCACAAAATGACGACTTTTGTCCACTATATGTTGCTGTGCACCAGCCAGGTGAACACCTTATTTGTGTTCAGTGACTTCCTCGGTCTTGCATAAAGGATTAACCTCTGTGTGGACAGTGGAGACACTGGTTCCTGTTGGTGGAAGGCAATTTTGTTGGATATGTAGGTGGTCCACGGGCTGGCAGTGCAACAGGAATCGCTGAGAGTGACCAACAGAAAGAAAAAGAGTACGGAAGTGAAATTTACTCTGTGGTTCAAAAAATAAAACACATTTCTGTATTTTTGCAAACCAAAAGCCATTCTGTTGCATTATTACTCCTGCACAATTTTTGAACTTCAATTCTTTTTTTTTTAGCAGGATGTACTATCAAGGAATGTATTTTTATGGGATTTGTTCACGAAAATATTTCCACATCACCAGATATATCCTCCAAGAAGGAAAATTTCTGTAGCCAAAAGTTTGAGAACATTTTGTTTTGTGAGTCTTCTTCTTTTCCTTTTGGCTTTTCCCTTCAGGGGTCGGCACGGCGAATCAATTGCCTCCATCTAACCCTGTCTTCTGTATCCTCTTCTCTCACACCAACTACCTTCATGTCCTCTTTCATTACATCCATAAACCTCCTCTTTGGTCTTCCTCTAGGCCTCCTGCCTGGCAGTTCAAATTTCAGCATCATTCTACCAATATATTCACTAAATCTCTGGACATGTCCAGACTGTCTCAGTCTGGCCTCTCTGACTTTATCTCCAAAACCTCTAAGGTGTGCTGTTCCTCTGATGTACTCATTCCTGATCCTATCCATCCTGGTCACTCCCAAAGAGAACCTCAGCATCTTCATCTCTGCTACCTCCAGCTCGGTCTCCTGTCTTTTCTCTGGGACTTGTGTTTTGCAAATAATACATCATAAATCCCAGAGAAACATTTGAATGGAAGTGTACTACCAAGCTGTGCATATACTGCACCAAAATCAGGCTGTCATAAAAAGTTGAGTGCTGCCAAAAAAAAAAAACTTCCATCAGAATAACCTCTTAAAAAATCACGTGAGTTTTGGACATTGTTTAATAAAAAGCTTACAGCAGAACTATTTTCCAGTATGCAAGAGGTTATAAGCTTGACCGACTACTACAACATCAGCTAGGGCTATATCATCATACAAAGTCTGCTTACCAAGATGAATCAGCTGAGCTGGTCACTTTAACGCGATCAACAGAATTTTTTCCACCAGACCTGTCGGAACTGGTGAGCGCCATTGTCCAGATGGGACTTTTTTGGCTGGCAACATGCTGGACAGCTGGGATACTTTCAAAACTATGTGTCTGGCCCCACTGGATGTGGAGGACGTCGAGGATGTGTACATCTTCACCACAATGACAATCGGGATAGAAGCACTGGGTTTTGGTGTTTTCATGCTGCACCGCAAGCTGAGAAAATGGGATTACAACAGACCAAAGCACAAGAGGATACCGACCGAGCAGCAGAGGCAACAGCCAGGGTGTATAAGGAGGCTATGGCCATCATGCTGAATGAAGCCATAGCCAGGATGAGTGACCGGCATGAGGAGTCCAATGCTCGGCTCAAGGAGGATATCACCCAAAAGCTGGAGAAATGGGGAAAACGTTTGGATATGAAGGCCAGAAACCGTGATGCTGACGCCAGTGATTAGGAGTGTGGAAGGCACAGAAAGCAACGTCAACTCAACCACACAAAGCAGGTCTTTCCAACGGAGATTAACAATAAATTTGACCAAAAACAACCCTTGAAAGGAATAACAAAATAAACATTAATAAAATTCGTACTCTTCTCAAGAACTGATAAAGAGGTGTGCAAAGATGCATGCCTATTGGACTAAATGGACGGATCAAAACAACAATGTACCAGAATAAATAATTGAAATTGATTTGTGACATGCAAAGTATGTATTGGTTGACAATGTGCTGTAATGAGAGAGGTGTTGTTGATTTAGGGGACAGGAACCTTACAAGCCAATGGCTTCTACCCGTCAACCCTTTTTTTTCTTTTCGGATGATGTTGCTGATTTCTCAACACTGATGAGAGTAAAATCTGTTGTAATAACATGTCTGGAAAGAAGAAAATAAACTGAATAAATAAAATAAAAATAGTTGAATTATCTTATGGATGGTTTTTCCAAACAAAAAAGCTTAACAATGGTAGAACAACTTAGAAAGAATCATACTCACCTGCCGTAGGGTGCCTTCTCCCTGTATTATCTTATACAGCACAAACAGCGGGATGAGGGAGAGGGAGACACTGGCAATAAACCAGCCCAAGATGTTGGCCCAGAGTGGATAAATGTAAGTGTTACTAAACTTCAGTGGGGAGTATTTGATAATAGAAAAAATGAAGGTGCCCTGTGGAGGAAACAGTGGATTCACATTAAAACATTTCCATTTTTCGCTGAGCTCACTTATTTGAGCCATCTCCTATACCCAAATTATTGTCTATAAAGCCTTCACATAATGGACTTCTGAAAATGAGAGATAGCACTTAGAGGACATATCAGCAGAAGATACGGACAAATCATTTTAAGACAACAACCACCTATTGGCATGCATGTAGAGTGGAGTGTGTGTCTGGGGTTTGAAGTTCACTTAGAAAGGAAAGTGTAAAAACTACTGCTTCACACAGAGAAACTAGATGTGTACTACAATTTAGTTGTTAGCTGATGTACATAGCTGAGAGGACACTGTAATTGATTTGCTTATATTTGTACCATGGGAGGTCATCCGGTTCCAGCACACACCTGACAAATCATACATCCATCAAATGCGATGTCAAAGCAATGACAAAAAAATATTTGCCATCAATCACATGATGTAACCTATTCTTACAAAGCACATGAAGGGAGTGATGTAAGTCCAGCAGTACTTCATAAATGGGAGTGGACGATAGCCAATCATGTCTGCAATGTTGCCATAAAAACGGTCTGCACCTTTAGGGAAAAGAAAGATGAAGGCCAAATTTATCTTTGAAAAGAGAAGCACATGTGCATTCAGTGGTTTTCATTTGTTTTGTGAAGATGGTACTGTATTGTTTTTGTATGATTGCATCTCACCATAAACCCAGCCGATGCTGACAGACTGGCAGAAGGAGAGGATCAGGAGGGCAGTACCACTGCAGACATGATGATCTAACAGCTGGAGCAGATACATTCCTCCCTGTGTGCAATAAATGGACAATATCAATAGTAATACAATTACCTACTGATATTCAATCTTTCTGCACCAGAACTTTATATTTCAGGCATTTTTCATCACACTGATAAAACAACTGATTCCTCTATCTCTTGAATATGGCACCATGGTACCAGGCTAGCTGTCTCCAGCCATTCAATCATCTTAACTTCCTCCTAACTAGGTTGGCTTAGTTTTAGTTGATTTTATGCCTCTTAACTGTTTTACTTTGAACAACACTTGACCAGTTTGTTAAGTACTGTGAACAAAAAACATTAAGCTTTTGAAACCTGTCTGTACAGTACAAACCTCAGTGACCAGAGATAATCCTAGCAGACAGCATATGCTGCAGATACTCAGCAGAGCCAGCTCACGCCTACAGCCTTGACGCAAATAATTTGGAAAAAGATCGACCAGTGACGTCATCAGGCACTCCAGACCAACAAACTAGAAAGAACCAAAATGATGAAACACAGTGAGGGCCTGTTCATTCACTCAGACACTAAATAATTAATTTCAGGAGGGTCAGCTGGTACCTGACTGTCCAATCCCAGCAAAATTATCATGATGAAGAAACACACTGACCACACCTGAGGCATAGGCATCATGGCTACAGCACGAGGGTAGACAATGAAAGCCAACCCTGGACCTACCCACATAAAATCAAGTGAGATATAATACAAACATATTCACTACCGAGGTGCATTTGAGCAAGACACTAAACCCCTCACTGCTCTGAGGCTGTGTGTGTGTGTGTGTGTGTGTGTGTGTGTGTGTGTGTGTGTGTGTGTGTGTGTGTGTGTGTGCGTGCGTGCGTGCGTGCGTGCGTGCGTGTGTGTGTTAATCTCTGTTCTCTACCAGTGACCCCTCTTCACTCTTAAAGAAGTTTTACTTTGTTAAGTTCAACTTAAGCAAATTCAAATAACAAAGTAAATGTAATAAAATTTGAAAAAGTGGCAGCTTTAAAACATCATTTGTGGTGAAGCTAAATTATCTGTTCATGTAATCAGAAAGAACAAATTTGAAGACAAAGCAGGTCAAGCAGCAGCCGCAGTTTGTACTGCAGCATTAAATATTGACTGAGATTAGACTTCAATTTTATAAAATGACAAAAGATTGAGACAATTTTAAAAGAATGTGGTGTCAAAACAATATGCTTTGTACTTAGTTGAAGATCAACTTACATTTGCCAATGATGGTTACTTAATAAGGTTTTTACTAATGATTTTTGTACTTAAAGCACTTTAGCACTTTCCCATTGATAAATGTGTAACTGTACCATTGTGAATGTGACTAAAGTGTGTTTTTTTTCTACTACAACCATTCCCACTCACATTTATACCCACAGTCAGATAAAAATAAGCATTTAGTTTGTTCTTTTCAAATGAGAATCTGGTCTGCAATGCAGTTCAAAATGTTAACACACATCATTGTAATCAAGCAACCTTAGCTTAGAATGTAAATTTATAATGTATGATAAAAAAAGGATAAAAAAAGAGTATCCTCCTGATTCGAAAATAGAGATAGGGCGACACACTGGTGTCAATATGAAGATAAATATAAATTACAGAATTGGCATTAAAGCAGTTTCTCACTCTCATGATCATTGTTTAGACACACTAATTCAGAACTTGCCTGATTCAGCAACCTCTGAAATATCTACTCCTTGTTCGTAGGTCATGAATCCCAAAACAGAAAAAATGGCAAACCCTGCTACCACACTGGTGGCACTGTTCAGTAAACACAGGTAGAAGGAATCTCTAAGGGAAAAATGAAAGAAATAAAAATTGATTACATTGATTTGATCTCCTTCTGAAGGACGTTTTGCCACTACAGGAAGATATTTTAAGAAACATGACAGGAAGTGTTTTTATTGTATAATCAAACAGCACAGGAAAAATTAAAATATGACAATACTTTTTCTTTTTGCGGTTCGCACAGATTTATGTTATTACTGACATATCTGTCCTGCTCTCACCTGTAGCAGTCGTTGTGATAAGGATTGTAACTTCCAAGAGAAGTTAGGAACCCAAATCCAATTGCATAAGAAAAGAAGATCTGGGTTCCAGCATCCATCCATACCTGAGAAGGTAAAGCAGAACATGTGTTGTTGTCAGACCATCTGGAACTTTTCATTCATTCATTCATTCATTCATTCATTTGTTCATTTATTCATTCATTCTTTCATTCATTCATTCATTTTCCTGAAAACTAGATGATCATAATCATAATGGGTTGTGGGTTACACTCGAACGATCCCAGCTGACCACAGGCGAGACCTGGTGTAGCTGTTAGTCCTTTTATCACATTTAAGCTGTGACCAAGTTTCTTTGCACTCACAAAATCCGGCTAACAGCTCTTTTTCAATATCAGGTAATTTAAATAATTATTCCTTTTAGACAAATTGAATTTTTAAATCATATTTTTATTGTGACATGATTAAACAAAGATACTGGTGTAGGTACACCAACAGTTTCATCTCCAAAATACAAGTTTCAACAGTCAGACTGAAAACAGGAAGAATGGACATTTTGTACTTAAGGACTTTGACCTGGGTGAATTTACTACATTGGATTATCTTGTTCTAGAGCTGAAAGCAACATTACCAGTGCCCATCATTGCAATGTTCAGTTCATCAAGCTATTCACTACTGTTAACACAGGAATTCTAAGAATTGGCATTTCTTAGTATCACTAGTATCACATACTGTACATAAGATTCACCCTAACTAGATCTCTTAACATTTTGCTTTTAACAAAAGAATAGTTTGAAAAGCAATGTAGAAAATGAATTAACTTGACTGCTTTGAAGTTAAATGTAATTGAAGCAATTCATCTGCACTGTGACATTAGATTTGTTGTAATACAGAAATCTGGAATGAATCTGACAGCTTTAGATGTAATCAAGTTGTCTTGTTTCGTGCAAAAAAAAGAAGAAGTTTTGCTTGGGAACTTTTGCTTTTGTTTTCAAATGAGCATGAAATCCAATATTCTATAATGGGTCTTAAAGTCAGACAGGAATGTTTGTCCTAAATGAATTGATTACTCAAAGATCAAACGATTGTAAACAGTACAAAACTGTGGAGAGTCCAGCGATGTTGTTTGTTCCAGAGACAGTGTCACTGAGGAAAAGACAGGAGACCGGGCTGGAGGTAGCAGAGATGAAGATGCTGAGGTTCTCTCTGGGAGTTACCAGGACAGATAGGATCAGGAATGAGTACATCAGAGGGACAGCACATGTTAGAAGTTTTGGAGATAAAGTCAGAGAGGCCAGACTGAGACAGTCTGGACATGTCCAGAGGAGATTTAGTGAATATATTGGTAGAATGATGCTGAATTTTGAACTGCCAGGCAGGAGGCCTAGAGGAAGACCAAAGAGGAGATTTATGGATGCAATGAAAGAGGACATGAGTGTAGTTGGTGTGAGAGAAGAGGATGGAGAAGACAGGATTAGATGGAGGCAACTGATTTGCTGTAGCGACCCCTGAAGGGCAAAGCCGAAAGAAGAAGAAGAAGAAGAAGAAGAAGAAGAAGAAGAGAAACAATTGTAAACAGCAGATGGAAAAGAGCCAGGTCCTTGACTAGATTTGAACCCATAACTTCTTCACTGTGAGCCAACTGTTCTACCTCAACCTAACTTCTGGCAGAAAATTTAGGGTTCCCACATGCACTTATTATTAACATACATTGCCTATGAAGGAATCATCAAGCTTCTCAATAAACTGTCTTAACTCTAGACTTGTCAGTTTAATATACGATATCCTATGTTCTGCTCATAAACTGGGGGCCTCAGTGGCAGTGCACGGTAGAGCGAGTCGTGCTATGATTCAAGATCGGCGGTTCGATTCCCGCTCCCGCCCAAAAAAACCCGGAGTGTGAGCTGACAGTGGGAGATGTCAGCTCACCCCGGGAGCACAGCCAAGGCGCTTGAGCAAGGCGCCGCCCCCTTTACAAACTGGTCATGAGGGGTGCAGCAAGAAGGAGCTGCCCGCTACTCTACCTCCCCTTGCATACCTACAGGCCCCCTTGTGTGTGTGTGCGTGTGCTACATTGGCCTGTACTCACTAACATGTATGCATGCGTTTTGAACTAGAGTGTGCTGTCTTAACTTCACTTCGGGAATCAAATTAGTATAAAAAATTTAAATTAAAAATTAAACTGCTCTGAAGGGCTGCGCTTGTTGTCATCTGTTCAATAGATAGACCACAAAGATGGTGCAACATTCATATTACTGTGACATGCATGTGTGAACTGTTGTAAAAGCGAAACCATGTGTATATGATGCCTGACACCTTGAGAGACTGGTCTCTCAGTTTTTAACAGATGGTTTTATTACCGATTTTTGTGAAACTGTAGTAAATGGAGTTCAAATTAAATTTCTCTGTAGGCACAATACACATATTTCTTATTTTGTTTCATATTTTTGCTGGTTTCCTGGATTTAGCCTGTTTGTCTGCTTTTTGTATGATGTTCTACCAGACTGTTGTAGCGTCTAGGATTGTTAAAACTATAAATGTGGACTTATCTCTGTGTGTACTGCATTTGGGTCCTAACCACATTAATACATTAATAACCCTTTTACAGTGAAACTTCGACTTGTCCTTTTGCACCACCATCAGGCGAAACTTTAGAATCAGTCAGTTATTAGAATCAATTTATCTTACAACTTTTCTATCCAAAGCTTTTCCAATTTACTGACATTACTGACTACAAAAATATGAAAAATATTGATTTTTGTGATTATATAACCTTGCCTGCGATGCCACCATCATGTCAAAGTTTTATATTGTCAGATTGGACAGCTCCCACAAAATGCAAAAAAGCACTCATATTTTGTACTGTATACTGTACGTATATGTCAACACTCATTCTCATCTGATGAGAGTGCCTCAAAATCACAATCCTTCTCAACACAATTCTCTGTCTATGACGCATACTACTCTTCATGTTAACTGTGTGTGACAACCTGTGGATTGCAGAATACACAGAGCCCAATGAGGAATACGTTGGCTAGAGGGCTGCTGTGTAGGCTTTTATGTTTGCTTCTTCCTTATTTTGCATGAACTACTAATGTCCTTGGGGAAATACTCTGCTCTCTACAACACGGGAAATATCAGTTGTACTTTGGCTAGAGAAAGTAATATGTCACACATATACACACAGAAACACAAAAACAATCATGTTCATGGGGTGGGAAAGTTCTCGTTAGAATATTGCTTTCTCTCTTCATGTCATGTTTCAACTCAAAAGTACAAACTCTGCACGTGGAGATGTGGCGATGTTAGGTCATGGGCCTGACATATACAAACATGTTTTACACAACCAAAACAGCTTGGTGTCAACATAACCTCAGAGGAACACCAATGCATACAATTTGTATTCAGCACATTGACAAAATGTTATCATGATCATGATTTATGCTTATTCCATTGCACCCATTAAACAAGGAAAAGTAAAAGAAAAAGTTACCTATTATATTTTGATATTCAAACATTGATTAGGGTCAAATTTAGCAAGGTTAAAACATTAACACATCACTAAAACTAAAGATAAAACATTATTTTTTCACTTAAACATTAACAGACTCTGTATTCCTTACTCAGAACTGTCACCAACAACTCTACTATGTTGTAATTCTGTTAATAGTCAGAATGTGAAAGGAATTAAACTAAAAAACAAGGTGAACAAGCCTAAATTAATTTTTGACCAATTTATGGCCAATCTAGTGGTTGTCAAGACAATTAGACGCATTTTTCAGAAACAGTGGTTTTAAGGTTTGTGAAATTCCTTTCAATGCGATGTTAATACTTAATGTGACTCATTGATGTGACTGTCAGAAGGTAAGATGTTATTCAAAACCCCAAAGATATCTCCCATATATCCTCTCATGTGAAACTTCCCAGTTGCCTTCAGAAGACCTTTGTAAAGTTTTTGAAAGAAAATTGACAAAGATGCTAATGAACTGTTAATGTTAACTGTTAACTTTTTGTGTGAGGCAACTGGTGCATGGAGTTTCGTCTCATTTATTCACAAATCAATTTTTTTAATATTATCATCGTATTTATGTATATTTCTGTCTATGTGTACTGGAGACAATATAGGAGCAGTGCTCCTAATGTGCACATGTGCTCTTACCTGGGGATCTGAAAGGCGAGAGAAATCAGGGTACATGTAATAAATGATACCATCCTTTGCCCCTGGGAGAGTAACAGCACGTATGAGTAAAATAATCAGCATGAGGTACGGGAAGGTAGCTGTGAAGTATGCTGCCTGAAAAAAAGGGAAAAGAAAGAAAATCATAATCTAGAACCGTCTTTGTATAAATGTGTCTGTCCATCAGTCTGTCCGTCCACATCTATCTATCTATATATTAGAATGTGCAATGTTTAATTTGCCACAATTTTCTGCCTTAATTTATAGTCTGCCTCATACAATCTTGCCAGTAATGAACCAAACCTCTAAAAGTCTAGCCCCAGGTGAAAGAGAAAGATTGGTCGTACTATGTGTGGAATAGGTACGTAACCTGTCCACAGTGCATCCTTCCTGTCAACCCTGTGTCAACCGGGATAGGGATCAGACCCTATGACCCATGTATATGTTGACAGACAATGAATGGATACATATTGTGTTAATCTTGAAGCCTCATGCTAAGAAAGTAGCTCATATGCTCTCCTTATAAAACTACAGATAGCAAATGGATGTGGTAGACATACCACTAACCCAGTAAAAAAGGTTTATAAATAAGGTCCACTGTTCTATATCCTATACAAGGATTTCATTGCTTTATCGAAGTTTATTTATTTCTTGTAATAACTCTCTTATAAACTGAAAGGAAAAATCATACCAAAAAATATCACGATTTTCTGAAAGACATTTTCATCCATAATGTCACTTGATGCCAGATGTGCCACAGATAACAAGTGAGTGAAATGTTTCAAAGTTAGGCCAGTGAGCTAATGGATTCAGCTTCCACTGGAGCTGTGGAAATCAAGGTAATTAGGACTCATTATCAGGTGCTTATCCAAATCCAAGTCACTGGTTATGCTGGAGTCTATCCCAGATGACTACGGGCAGCACGCAGGGTACAACCTGATCAAGTTTTCAGTTCATTGCAGGGCCACAATGAAAAACACTCATTCACTCACAGAGACACAGACACTCTACCTATGGACAATATTAGACTGAGCAGTTCATTTCAATTTTTGATGGTGGAAGGAAGATGGAGTACCTGGAGAGAAGCCACACAGACATAAACATACAGAACATGCGAACTGCACACAAGGGCCCCAGGGGGGGAATTGATCCAAGGATCTTACGGTGAGGCAATCCATGTGCCACTGTGTTGCGCAGTGATGACTAATACACAGTAAAATGATAGTCTATAGGGCAACAGATTGGTCTGTTAAATCTCTCATAGAAACATCAACTTACAACCACCTTTGCCCAATCGCTAAAACCCACCATAGTACGTCATATTCACTTTTGTCCTTAGTATCAATAGATAACAAATAGATAACCAAGATCAATAGCCAACATAATGCATCAACCTGTATGTCTAGCATGTAACATATTATTAAGTTTTGGGGGGTTTTCGGACATGTTAATATAACAGACTTCACACCTTTGTCACATTTACAACATCAACAACAACATCCAAAAAAAGGGCAGACGGTAGAGGCAAATAGGCTTGTGAAATTCCCGTCCCCTAGAATCAACAAACATCTCTCTCATTAGAATATGTAAACATCAAACTCAGACATAAAGTTTTCAGCTAGTTCATACATTGAATTTTGACAGACGTTCATACTCTTATCCACTTCCAGATATTAGCCTTTTACCCTAAAGTATAACCATGTTTACATTCTTCCAAGGAATACAAGGTTTGTTAACATCATAAATAGTCAAAACTAGAAGTTGACTTTGCCAGTGTTCTCCAAAGGAATATAATGATCATATTAACGTCTTTCAGCAGACAGTTTTTATACAAGAATTAACCAGTTTGTTGCAGACACTTTAACAGTTTCACATGGTATTATATTATCAAAAGATATCAACATGCTCTTAAAGTCTCAAATTTAATGTTATCCTATGTTACCACATATCCATGGGGTTTTTGTGTGTGTTTTTTTTGGTTTTGTTCATTAATACATGTTTCTGACATTGATAATGTTGATTTTTTTCAACTCTTCCATGTAATACTTGATGTGTCCAAAATTGTAGCGCTCCCAATATTGAAATGACTCTTTTGTATTGATCTTTTGTGCAGTAACAAGTCTTGTCCGTCTTTATTGGTCATATTTCACCAACTCCTCTGCACTCCTGATCACCATTGTTTTCATCTGTTCTGGGGAAAGCCCCTTTGTTTTGATGAAATTTCCCTGTTTAGGAGGAAAACCGGTCTGCACTACAGGAGTCTGCACACTTGGGGTTCAACTTTCACAGAATTGATTCTATGGGGGCTTTTGAAAAACAAAAAAAGTTTAGAATATACGAAAATATGGTAGAAAAAAAAAACCTTTTGAAAGGGAGCTTACAAGTGGGCGGCAGTGGCTCAGTGGTAAAGCGGGCGGTAGAGCAGGTCGTCCTATGATTTAAGATCAAGCGGTTCGATTCCCGCTGCTGCCCAAAAAAAATACCCGGAGGTGAGCTGATGGTGGGAGGTGTCAGCTCACCTCCAGAGCACTGCCGAGGCACCCTTGAGCAAGGTGCTGTCCCCTTTACAAAATTGCTCATTTTTGAGGAGCTGCCTGCCACTCTACCTCCCTTGCATGCCTACAGGCCCCCTTGTGTGTGTGTGTGTGTGTGTGTGTGTGCTACAGGGGCCTGTACTCACAAATATACATGTATGCATGTGTTTGAATCATTAGCTAGAGTATGCGTTCTTATTTTCCCTTCGGGGATCAAACCACTATATATATATATATATATATATATATATATATATATATATATATATATATATATATATATATATATATATATATGTGTGTGTATATATATATATATGTGTGTGTATATATATATATATGTGTGTGTATATATATATATATAAAGTTGTTACAGTGAACTAAAGTCAGGATTAAATGTTTTGCAATTACTAAATATGTTTAATACAACAGGAAATCTTTATCTACAGTGTGATTAATGTATTGTACAGGTGCCAAATACAGGAAACTATTCTGATCAATATTACATTATGCAATACTACTCTAAATCCCATTATAATTTACCTTTGAACAATCAGTTTCGAAGCTTTCTAACAGAAATAAGTGAAACATTACTGAAGGGTTTTCGATTTGAGTTGCTGACCTTCCCAGTTGATTTGATACCCTTCCAAACACAGAAGTAGCAGATTACCCAGGACAAGATGAGACACAGGACTAGTTCCCATCTCAAGCTCCCCATCTCCTCAATGCCATGAGAGACTTTTAGAACCCGGTGCCTAAAAAAGAAAATGGTACAAAGTGGAAGAAAAATCACAACTTAATATGTAAGGGAGGAAGTAGTTTTATGGGAGGACAAACTGCGTGCAAAATGAAAACATGTACATTAAATAAAGGAGAAAATCAAAGGGATGACTGGAGAAGTAGGAAAGAGGATCTGAAGTGACTCAGAAGGCTTAGACAAAAAGAATCAAGAAGAAAATGTGAGGAGGCATTGAAAAACAAATAAAAATTGGCATTCAGTTGAGCTTGTGTAAGTTGATGCCTCGTTTACTTCCAAAACTCCACAACAGGAAGGGTTGTGTTCACTCTGGAGATGATGGTGCGGCTGTCATTTGGATGGCTGAAGTCCAAGCATGAGTCTAGTGTGAGAACATACAACACTTAAATCTTTTTTTTCATTCATTCATTAATTTTCTTCCGCTGTATCCGCCGCAGCAGGTCACGGGGAGCTGGAGCCTATCTCAGCTGGCATACGGTAGGGCGTGAGGCAGGGGAAACTCCGGGCACAATGTCAGTGCGCAGCGGAGCCACACACAAAGACAGACAACCACACACACACACACACTCACTCCTACGGGCAATTTGGAACCGGCCAATCAACCTGAAGCCGGAGAACCCAGAGAGAACCCACACAGACATGGGTAGAGCATGCAAACTCTGCACAGAGAGGGACTCGAACCCGGAACCGCCTTGGCGGCGGCAACGCTACCCACTACGCCACCGTGCCGCTCATAATCTTTTTTTGTTTTTTTTAAATTTCATATTAAAATGTAAACATACAACATGTCCTGACATATTACATCACATTCAACAGTGCTGGAATACATAAGACATGTTTCTGTTCCACTGACATTAAGAGTTTTTGAAATGTTCCTTGCCTGCCAAACTGCAGTATATGTGATTTCACACATGCTTGCCTCTCCATGTCAGTAAATTTAAAAAAAAAAATTTTTTTAAAAAGTGATGAATTGGGGATGAAGGGGGTAAAATTCTGCAATCATACTAGATCATAATTTTAGCAATTATAGTATGATGTAGAGCAAAGTATGTGAATCTTGTACAGTACAGTGTGGTTGTCTGGTGCATATGTTTAGGGGAAGAAAAGGTAGTTATACTTGAGAGAATAAATGATGAGATAGGCTTTTAAGCAAAATCCGACAGCCTTTCCGTGTGTGCCACTAAAGGGCATTCAGTCTGCCTACTTGGTATATAATATCGTACACATGTGTAGGACTTTGGAGATGAAAATCTATCTCCTGAAAATTAGTAATGCTAATTCGCACCCCCCTCTATATTATCCCTGTGTCTCCGTGGGTTCTCTCCAGGTTCTCCGACTTCCTCCCACCTCCAATGCGCTTTAAGTTAATTGGCCATTCCAAATTGCCGTAGGAGTGAGCATCTTGTCTGTGTCTCTGTGTAGCTCCATGGTGCACTGGCGTCCCACCTGGAGTTTTGTCCGCCTCAAGTCCTCAGTCAGCTGGGATAGATTCCAGCTCCCCGCGACCTGCTACAGCAGATGAAGCAGTAGACGATGAATGAATAATACTAATACTAATAATGGTAAATATAACAGTGATAACACACACACACACACACACACACACACGCACACACACACACACACACACACACAAATATAATTATGTAATTTTGTTGTCATTCTTAGAATGACAAAAGTCCACCATAATTATTAATAATAAGAGCTATAATAACAGTTATAGTGCTAATTTTTTGTCCTACATTGATGTACATATTTATCATTGTACGGAACCCCTAGTCAGGAGCTGAAGGACCCCCTACCTGTGTTCCAGTAGTTACCACACGTGGCCCAGGGCAGGTCTGCGCTGAAGGACGAGAACATGTAAAAGAACGCCCACGCAATTATTATTACGTAGGAGGTCCCACTAAAAGCGATGATTAGGTGGCTGGCATAACCCATGCCTGGAAGCAAGCAAGCAAACAAACAAACAAGTAAACAAACGTGCAGAAAAAAAGCGAATTACTGTATTTAGAGATAAAGATAAGCATCGTCTGTTCCGAACTAATCCAGTGATTGACAAGTTACTCACTTCTCATTCAATTAGTCTGGAAAAAGATATGAATAGAAATCCAATAAAATAAATTAAAAAATTCCGTACAACTTTTCATGTACCTTTGAAAAGCGGACAGATGTGGGTCCAGCACGTGATCCCCCCCTGGCTCGTGTACTGTCCTATGGCAGTCTCAAGGAAAAATAACGGGACTCCACATGTGAAGATGAACAAAACGTAAGGGATAAAAAACACACCTGCAAAAAGACAAGAACGCCTTAACTCTCTAGACTGGGGAGTTTTCTCAGACGTAAACGTGGGACTGCAGTTCCTCAGTGAAATTGCTCACCTCCACCGTTCTTGTAGCACAGGTAGGGGAACCTCCACACGTTCCCAGGGCCGATGATCGCTCCCATCACAGTCAGGATGTACTCGGCTTTGGTCCCCCAGTAACCTCGACCCTCCAACTTTTTACTCCGATGTTGACATTCCCTTGTCACCGAACTTGTGTGCGCATCATTGCCTCCATCCATGGTTATTTTGTCCCTGTCAAGTCAGTGAGCTGCTTGTCTTTTGGAAAATTTCCCAAGGGGTCGGTTTTCTTTCTTCAGTGAGTTTCACTTACCGATACCTCACTGCGTATTCTGGCACTTTAAAAATGTGTTTCAAGTGAAGCCCTGGTAAAATAATGCTGCTGGAAGAAACTGTCCAGGCTTTATGAATTGCTGGCATATACACGAACACGATGGGCGGTGCAAACTCAAGTGTAACGCCTGAATTGTTAGGTGGCTGTGTCAAATTATGAATTTGCCAAAATGAAACTCGTGAACAGATAAGACATTTTAAACATAAATGACACAATAAATGCGTCAGTCACAAGGAGAACAATCAGTACACAAAATGTGATCAACAGCGTAAAGTCATGCGCTTTTTTCCAATCTTGAAATTTAAACCAAACTAAAAAGCCGTTTCACTTTTGTCTATAACAGATAATGACAATTAGGAAATGTGATTGTTAACATTCACTTTCTATCTCACGCTGTTGGGATGGGACTGAATGAATAGACAACAGCTCGGCGTTCAGTGCGCACTTGCGGAACAAAATGTATGTCCTTGCTGCTTGTCTGTGTAGGTTCTCAGTCATCCAGGTCATGGTTATCCAAAAGCTGTTTGGTCAATCCACTGGACGTTAAGAAAGTTCGTGAAGACGTTTCGTCTCTCATCCAAGAGACTTCCTCAGTTCAGAGAGTGGCTGATAATGTCCCAGCTTATAAACCCTGTGCGGTGTGGTCAGTGCTTTTCACATTCCAACGACCGTTGTTAAAACCCGTCTGGCTCCTCAAGGATTGTTAGTGGGGGTGTCACAGGGGGTCCTTCAGATGTGAGTTACACCTTTGTATGCTAATGAGGGCCATTAGCATGAGACACACCACCTGGGCCAATCTGCTGAGAAAATCTTTGTGGGAGTTTCGAAAGGACATGATTATAAATGGCAGAAAGGTGATGTCGCAGACCACCCCCTCTATTCGGAGATGGCTTCTCCACTTTGACGTCGATGGCCTCTTTCACTCCTCTCTCAAACCATTTATCTTCCCTGTCCAAGATTTGAACATAAGTGTCCTGAAATGAGTGTCCCTCTTCCTTGAAGGAAGACTGCCGAGTCCTGTCCTGATGTGTTGGCTCTTCTGTGTTGAGCCATGCGCCTGTGTAGTGGTTGTTTGGTTTCCCCTATGTAGACATCTGAGCATTCCTCGCTGCATTTAACTGCATACACCAGATAGCTCTTCTGGCTGTGTGGTGCTGGGTCTTTTGGGTGGACCAGTCTTTGTCGGAGGGTGTTGCCCGGCTTAAAATACACAGGGACCTTGTGTTTGTTAAAGAGCCTCCTCAGCTTTTCAGACACTCCAGACACATATGGGATCACTATACCACTGCGCTTGCTCTCTTCCGTCCTCACTGGGTTGTACTGTGTGGATTACAGGAAATTGAACCTCCAAACCATCAACGATGCTAAAATATCAGTTGGCATGAGTTGGAAGTGTGTGGCATTTTGTATAAAGCCTGTGAATAAAGATGTCAGCAAAATAAGTATGCAAAACACATATATATATAATATATATATAATATATATATAATATTATATTATAATATATATAATATTATATAATATATAATATATATATTATAATATATATATATAATATTATACATTGTGACAGCCTCCTGCATAGCAGGGTCTGCTGCTGTGTGTTTGGTGGGTGTGTCTGTCTGTGATTGTGATCCGCAGGTGACCTGCACGTAGGCAGAGCCCTCTAACTGGGAGCACCTGGCCAGTCTGCCAGTGAACGTATTTGAGATCAGTTACCTTAGACCTTCCCTGTTGTTGGTTCCATCTCTGCTTGCTCTTCTCACCTGATCCAGACAAAACTGATTTACTCACCTTATAATTGAGACTTTTGTTTTGCAGTTATTTTTTGTAAAATAATTTTTTTTTCCTTTAAAGGACTGTGTATCTCTACGTTTTGTCATGGCTCACGAGCCGGGTTGTGACGAAAGTGGGGGCTCGTCGGTGTGTTTTTGGAATTGGGAGTTCGTCATCTCTGGGTTAGTGAACGGACTCCTAATTTGTGACTGAGTTGACGTCATCAGGGTTACTACGGAGCTGTGTTGATTTCAGTGCGTAGTTTTGGGTAACCTTGACTGGTTTGTTTATATTCTGGTTGGGGAAATGCAGTCATTTGTACGCTACTGTTTGGGTCTATTAACTGTTTTTGTGTGTTTTGAGGTTGTTGGGGTTTTTTGTTGTTGTTGTTTTTTGTTTGTTTCTCAGCGTGGTGCCGCAGGTGCGGGTGAGTGTCAGCTGATGCTGAAGTCTGATGAGTGCATACTTCCTTGGTTAGGCATAGCGGCGTTACCCCTTTGGGTTCGTCGTTTTGTTTTTTTTTCCATAGTGTTGCAGTAAACGTGGTTAGAGCAATTGCTCGGGAGCGCAGCCGTAGTTTCGGGGAGGTTGCCATTATATGGTCGCCTTTTCTGTGCTATCGGTATTGAGTGCATAAGTACCCGCCATTATCACTGCATGAAGACTAGGGGTGAGTGGAGTGAGGTAAGAACTGGATAGGTAGGTTAGATAGAGGGGATTGTGCGCTCTGTTTGTGTGTAGGCACCGAGTTGGCACTTGCTTTGGCCTGTGGTATCAGTTTGTGTAATGAATATTCATTCTCTGGCTGTATGATGGCAGAGGTATCGGACTTCGTCAACGCTCCGGCAGAGGAGTTTTTCGACAGGTGCACGAAAGAGCAGTTGTTAAGCATAGCAGGGCACTATGACATAAATGTTCCTGACAATCGGTTAAAGAATAATATTAGAGATATTTTGAAAGCAAATCTGAGGGAAATGGGTGTTTTGGCCGGAGGTCCAGAGCAACCACCCGGTCTAGTTAACTCTGCTGGTTTGTCTCTGCCATTGGCAGCCGGTAGTTTAACATTTGAGCAGCAAAAGGAAATACTGATGTTGCAATTGGAACATGATAAAATTAAGTATAATGCAGAAATTGAAAAGCAACTGGCGGTGGAGAAACTGGAATTTCAGTCTGAACAGGCGAGGTTGGCTTTGGAGCAGTATAAGCTTGATTTAATTAGAAGTGGGAATTTGTCAGCTGATGGTTCTGTCGAGAATAACGGTTCCTCCAGATGTCCTGTGCCTACAGAGGAGAGGTTTGACATTTTGGGTGACTTGAAATTATTGCCTAAATTTAGTGAGAGGGGCACGGAGACATTTTTTGTAGTGTTTGAGCGTGTGGCAGGCACGAGGAAGTGGCCGGAGTCGGCGCACACATTGATTCTGCAGTGCGCACTGACAGGTAGGGTGCAGGAGGCCTACTCGTCATTGTCTTCTGCAGATAGTCAAAACTATTCGGCAATTAAATCAGCTGTGTTGAAAGCTTATGAACCGGTCCCGGAGGCTTATCGCCAGCGGTTTCGGACGTGGAGGAAGAGAGTTGAGCAGACGCACCTTGAATTTTCCCGTGATCTGACCGTGCATTTTACGTGCTGGTGTTCTGCATTGGGGGTGAACACGTTTGACCAGCTGCGTGACTTGGTAGTGTTGGAGCAGTTCAAGAATTCTGTGCCTGAGAATATTGCCACATATATCGGCGAACAGAAGGAGAGAAATCTGTACATGCGGTATCTATTGCTTCGTCTGTCCACTCCTGGAAGAGGGGTCCCTCCTCTGCAGTCTTCCTGAGGTTTCTCCCATCCATTTTTTCCCCTGTTAAAAGGGTTTTGGGGGGAGTTGTTCCTTATCCGATGCGAGGGTCGCACTGCTTGCAGTGCACAAAGGTCAGAGGGATATCGTCCATGTGCAGATTGTAAAGCCCTTTGAGACATTGTTTGTGAATCTGGGCTATATAAAAATAAATAAACTTGAAACTTGAAACTAGAGGACTGCTGCTGCAGCGGCTGCTCTTGCGGATGATTTTGTTTTAACGCACAAGCGTAATTTGGGGGGATTACGCACTCGCGGTTCCGTTGTTGGGGAGAGTGCTGATGCAGGTGGTGCGTACTCTTTTGTAACTCCAGGCGCGTATTCTGCTGTTCCTCCAAATAGATCTGATTTGAAAAATCACGGCATGCAGAGTTCAGATAAGATCTGTAACTATTGTCATAAAAAAGGGCATTGGAAAGCAGACTGTTATGCTTTTAAAAATAGATCTAAACAGAATGGTCCTGCTGGGCAGGAGGAGGGTGTGTGTCTGGCTGTGTCCATGCCTACATTGTCTGCTGTGGATGTGGTGAGTGAGATGCAGGTAAAAGCTGGTGAGCTTGACTCTTTTCTGCCTTTTATGTCCGATGGGTTTGCTTCCCTGGTGGGTAGTGATGTCAAGGTGCCGGTTAAGGTACTGCGGGATACTGCTACTTTCCACTCTTTCATCCAGGCTTCAGTGCTGCCATTACGCTGTATTCCGGCCTGTTTGAGGGCCAGATGGCTGTTGGCGTGCGTCCGGCACTGCCAATTGGGGGCATCACACTAATTTTGGGGAATGGTGTGGCAGGAGGGCGTGTGTGGGCTGGCGTTCCGCCGCCTCCTGTGGTTTCAGTGGTTCCGCTGGTAAGGAGCCTGATGACAGCGAAGTGAACTTCCCAGAGGTCTTTCCTGCATGTGCGGTAACGCGCTCCATGGCGTGTAACAACCTGGATTCTGTGTCTGCTTCTGTGAAGTTGGAGTCTAGTGCTTCAGAGTTGTGTGCATTTTCACTATCTGATACCCCCCTCTCAGTTTCGCAGGAGGATCTGAGGGTTGAACAGCAAGCTGATCCGTCTCTGAGGGGTTTGTTTGAGCGGGTGATTCCTGCGGACGAGGTAAAAAACAACTCTTGGGGTTATTTAATGCACAATGCGCTGTTGGTTAGGAAATGGGTGCCCCATGGGGACTCTTTCATTGGAGATCCTGTTATCCAGTTTGTGTTGCCATCTAAATACCTTGAATCTGTTCTGAAGCTGGCTCATGATGATTCTGGGCACTTGGTTGTTAGGAAAACTTATGATCAGGTCCTGCGACATTTCTTCTGGCCGAAATTGAAGAGATGTTGCTGCGTATATTAAAATGTGTCACACCTGTCAACTTACTGGCAAACCTAATCAGAGTATACCACCTGCTCCTTTGACTCCGATTCCCGCCCTAGGTCAGATGTTTGAACATTTGATCATTGATTGTGTTGGCCCGCTGCCTCGTTCCAGATCTGGCGCAGTCTACCTCCTCACAGTGATGTGTCAAAGTACCCGTCACCCAGCTGCGTACCCATTGCGCACAATAACCGCTAGGTCTGTGGTTCGTGCTCTCCCTCAATTTATTTCTATTCTTGGTATTCCAAAAATCATCCAGACTGACCAGGGTTCGAATTTCTCATCCTGTCTATTCTCTCAGGTCCTGAGACAACTTAATGTCAGGCACAATAGAGCGTCTGCTTACCATGCGCAAAGTTAGGGGGCGCTAGGGCGTTTCTATCAAACCATGAAATCACTGCTGCGGGCTTATTGTGTTCAGATGGAGTCGGATTGGGAGGAGGGGTTGCCCTGGTTGATGCTGGCAGCTAGAGAGGTAACATAGGAGAGCACTGGATTCAGTCCAAGTGATTTGGTGTTTGGGCACTCAGTACGTGGTCCGCTGACTCTGTTGTGTGATCAGTGGAAAGAAGCTGACCTGCCCAAGAATGTAATTGATTACGTGAATGGTTTTCGGCATAGGCTTTATGCGGCTGGGGAGTTGGCCAAACAGAACCTGTCATCCGTACAAGACAAAATGAAAACCCTGTACGACAGACGGGTTGATCGTCGTGTGTTTAAGGTGGGGGACCAGGTATTGGCGCTGTTGCCCGTTGTCACTTTGCCGTTCCAAGCTAAGTTTACTGGTCCATACAAGGTTTTGAAGCAGGTGTCTGAGAATAACTACATAATAGCCACTCCTAAACGCAGAAAGGCCACTCAGCTTTGCCATGTCAATCTGTTAAAGCCATATTATGGTCGTGCGTCTGGTCCGGTTGCTGCTGAGGCTCAGTCTCATCCAGAGCCCGTGCACCCGGCATGTTCGGTGGGGAGAGTGTCTGTGGTTTCAACCCCTCAAACTGTGACAGGGGAGCTGGAGGATGGTCTGCCTTGTCTTGATTCGGATGCATTGCATGGACGCCTAAAGAACTCTGAGTCACTGGGCAGACTACAGGACCTGCTGGGACATCTACCTGAGTCGAGGCAGGCGGATTTGTCTGAGCTCATCCATGCTTTTCTTTGCCTATTTGGAGATACCCCCACCCAAACGCACCTCATTGAGCACGATATCGATGTCAGAGATGCCCAGCCAGTTCGGCAGAGATTTTATTGTGTGAATCCTGAAAAACGGAAATGTCTAGATGCTGAAGTGAGGTATATGGTAGATAATGATATTGCTGAGCCATTGTTTTCCAGTAGGGCTTCACCTTGCATTATGGTTCCTAAAATTGACAACACCCCCAGGTTCTGTACATATTTTCATAAGGTGAACGCTGTGACGAAACCAGACTCCTTTCCACTCCCGCGAACGGAAGACTGTGTTGACCAGGTTGGCCATGCTAAGTAGGTCAGCAAGTTCGACTTGTTAAAAGTCTATTGGCAGGTCCCGCTGTCAGAGCGAGCGCGTGAGCTTTCGGCATTTATAACACAGAATGGTTTGTATTCTTGTAGAGTCATGCCCTTTGGGTTGCGTAATGTCCTGGCAACATTTCAGAGACTGATGACGAAAGTCCTTGGGGACTTGGAGGGTTGTACAGTCTACTTAGATGACATGGTGGTTTGCTCTGACACCTGGGCCTCTCACTTGGAGCGCATCCAGGCACTGTTTGGCCGCCTGGCTGAGGCACGTCTCACTGTGAACCTTGCTAAGTGTGAGTTTGCGAGGGCGACAGTGACGTACTTGGGTCGGGTGGTTGGCCAGGGTTCTGTTCGCCCAGTGAGGGAAAAAGTGCAGGCTGTTGAAAGTTATCCTGTACCCGCTACGAAGAAAGACCTGATGGGCTTCCTGGTTCTAGTGGGATACTATCGGAGTTTTTGCAGAAACTTTTCCGAGGTAGTAGCTCCGCTGACTGACCTGTTGAAGATGAAAGTGACTTTTGTGTGGTCCATTGCTTTCCAACATGCATTTGAAAGGATAAAGGCACTGTTGGTTAATGCACTGGTTCTGTCTGCCCCGTGTTTTGATCGTCCGTTTTCCCTTCAGGTGGATGCTAGTCACGTGGGGGTGGGTGCTGTTCTTTTGCAGGCTGATGACTCGGGTTTTGATAAACTTGTGAGTTTCTTCTCAAAAAAGTTCAACTCATACCAACTGAATTATTCAACGATAGAAAAGGAAGCACTTGCAATTATATGGGCATTAAAACATTTCGATGTATATGTGGGTTCTGGTGTTGTGCCTGTGGTGGTCTAAACTGACCACAACCCCTTAACTTTTCTTATCTCCCTACAGTGTCCAAACTAGAGACTTATCAGGTGGTCGCTAATGTTGCAGTCATATCGGCTGGACATTAGACATATTAAGGGTTCAGACAATGTGGTGACGGACGCATTGTACAGAGCGCCTTACCAGTAATCCTCCATGTCAAGAGTGGATGACAAGCGTCAGGTCAGTTTTGTTTTCCTTTGGTGTAACACATTTTTTTTGCTAAAATAATTTTCTGTTTGTAGTTTTATTAGTTAAAACTAATTTGGTATGGTGGGTAGTTTGTGGTTCCGGGGTTGGGACCTCGTTCTTATGGAGGGGTGTGTGACGGCCTCCTGCATAGCAGGGCCTGCTGCTGTGTGTTTGGTGGGTGTCTGTCTGTGATTGTGATCCGCAGGTGACCGGCACGTACGCGGAGCCCTCTAACTGGGAGCACCTGGCCAGTCTCCTAGTGAGAGTATTTGAGATCAGCTACCTCAGACCTTCTCTGTTGTTGGTTCCATCTCTGCTCGCTCTTCTCACCTGATCCAGACAAAACTGATTTACTCACCTTATAATTCAGACTTTTGTTTTGCAGTTATTTTTAGTAAAATAAATGTATTTTTTTAAAGGACTGTGTATCTCTACGTTTTGTCATGGCTCAAGAGCCGGGTTGTGACAAAATATGTAGACAAAATATATATTTTAGTGTGTGTGTGTGTGTGTGTGTGTGTGTGTGTGTGTGTGTGTGTGTGTGTGTGTGTGTGATTGTTCAAATGTGTACAGACTTCAAGGGTGAGAAAAGAGGGTGAGAAAAGGTTAGATGAGTTCTGTGAGCTCTTTGTGTACTGGGATAGGGTTCAACTGTCTGCAAAGATTAAATGAGAATGTGATTAAAGTTGACTACTGTGAAGCTAGCAAAATAGCAAATAGCATTAGCATATAACACGTGTATAATGTCTAAATCTCTTCAATCACCACCTGTTGTATCAGAGTGCATAATGTATCAGGCAGGTCCATTCATGGGTCGAGGTGCGCCCCCTGGCAGTCGCAATGTATGCTTCAATTGTGGACAGTCTGGGCACTGGGCCAGGAACTGCAGACAACGCCCTTATCAGTCTGGATGGGGAGGGCGTGGCAGAGGACAGTCACCAGGTCGGGGAATGGTCAGAGGCACTTTCAACAGGCCTCAGGGACGCGGTTTTCAGCCAAACCGCCAGCAGCAACACGATCCACCGGTGCCCAACCAGCAGTATTTGCCACCGGGTTGACACTTTTCCACAATGAAGATGTCCTGAATCTACGTGCCTAGGCCTGCAGGAGCCTATAATGAACTTGACGGTAGGAGGCGTTTCAATACCTTTTATGGTAGACACTGGCGATAGTCACTCCACCGTGCGGACCCTGCCGCCTGGTGCCCACCTCACCAGACGCAACATCCCGCTCATTGGATTCAAGGTTGAGGACATATCCCTGCAATTGACTTCTCCAGCGACTGTACACTGTTTTTCTCAAGTTTTGATCACTGCTTGTTCCTTGCGCCTAACTGCCCTGTCAACTTGTTAGGAAGAGACCTTTTGATTGCCACATGTCCTCTCATCAAGTGTGGCCCTAATGGACTAACGTTGAGTTTCCAGGATGGAAGCTCATGTCTCTGCTCTGTGACTGATTCTCCTGTGCAGACGGCTCTCATGCAAGGTCCTCCTGTGGTGTGAGCCACTGCTGACATCTACTGGGCGAAAGTGAACACTGACTCTGACGGCTAACGTCTAGCTGAAAAGTTTTGGGCATCATGGTCATCATGGGTGCGTAACCTCAGGCCTTATGATATGGTATCTGACTCATTGCATTGCACCCTCTATTATGACAGGCATGGTGATGAAGTCTACCAAAATGGATTTCAGAATATTTAAGGCGACATGTGGGAATTGTGCATAGGTGACCTCTTTGCAGGTAAACCTGGTGTTGCATTCTCTGTGGAACTGCATTCGGACCAATCCAAATGGTACATGATGAAGGATCCCCCTGATCCCACCATGCCTCCATGTCATCCTCATGTCTCACTGATGGTTTCTCCTCAGCACATGCAGAAGGATCCTGGTCCTTTTGTAAAGAGTTGTATCGACACTACTGATTGGCAAACTACATTTCACCCTGAATTACTTTTCTCACCTTCTTTGGAGGCCTATTGGATTCAATCTCAACCATTTGTTTTATTGTCCACTCTCGAACACCAGTTACTTGACAGACATCATGGACATGAGACCACTGACAGTGAACATGCTTCCAAACTGACTGATTCCCTTCCCGCGTCCCTATGGACTGTTGATCCTACAGATGTTGGACGATGTGATGTCCCACCGGTTATGTTTCAAATTGAACCTGGTGCGATCTATGTTTCCCAGTACCCCGTTAAAGAGGTTGGAGCGCTTGGTGTCTCTGAAACAATTGATTCCCAGATCGGAGTTTAATACTCCTATCCTTCCAGTTGAAAAGAAAGGTACAGGCAAATTTAGGATGGTCCATGATTTGCGAGCGATTAATGCAGCTGTCCGAACATCAACTCTTCCGGTCCCGAATCCGCATTCTGCACTGTCCCAAATAACCTCCTCTCTCCTCTACTTTACCTGCATTGATCTGGCCAATTCATTTTTCTGCATTCCACTTGATCCTTCCATGCAACAATTCTTTGCCTTTACCTGGAATGACAAATGCTATTCCTACACTCGTCTCCCTCAAGGCTTTCTTCTTTCACCTGGATCGTTCAATGCCTACTTGAAATGACTCTTATCAACTATAGAGTTGCCACCTGGTGTTCTTTTGGTGCAGTATGTAGATGATCTCCTGCTGGCCGCACCCTCTGAATTATCCTGTCTTGATGCAACACATGCTCTCCTGCTCCATTTGGCCAAGGTTGGATTGAAATGCTCTTTGTTGTGTCAAGAAGGTTCTGGACGAAAATTCCCTCAGAGCTGAATTGTATGAAATGTCTCTTGCAGATCCAGACATGATCCTATTCACTGATGGATGCTGTTTCAAAGGAACTGACGGACTGCAATCTGGATTCTCAGTGGTTCAACAAACAGAAACTGGATTTGAAGAGGTTTGTGCTGAACAAATCACAGGTCCACAGTCAGCACAACAAGCAGAAATAAAGGCAGTTACCGCAGTTACCTGATTGAGTGAGTGGCAGCGGAATGACTTCCAGACAGTGGCTGGAGGTCCAATCAAACATCGTAAAGATATGATGAATCTAAGAGAAGCGTTGATGTTTCCAAAAACGGTAGCAATCATCAAATGTAAAGGACATTCACAATTGAATGATTTTATCTCGGCAGGAAACGAAGCTGCCGATCGTGCAGCAAAACATGTCACGGGCTATCAGCCGGCATTCCAACTTTTGTTGAGCGAGCTTGAAGGTAATGAACAACAGGTAACAGCCGAGAGTACGAGAGTGGCAGAGACAGGCAAGTCCAGAAGAAAGGAGTATCTGGAAATCGAAAGGGGGTGTTAGAGATAAAATGGGGGTGTGGAGAAAAGAAGGTAAACCAATCCCGCCACAAAAGAATTTGAAACAATTGATACTTGAGGCCCATGGAACATGCCATGTAGGATTAGATGAACACTGACACAACTCCAATCCTGGTGGCATCCTTTCATGAGACAGATTGTGAAAAGTGAACTGCAGGACTGCAGTGTTTGCTGTCAGTATAACAGTATGCCTACGACGAAACCACCACAGGGAGTTCACAATCCGGATGTGAATGCAGGTGATTTCAATGGATTTTACTGACATGATTAAACTAGTGTCAGGATGCAGGTATTTGCTAGTCATCGTAGATTCTTTCTCGGGCTGGCCTGAAGCCTACCCTTATAAGACAGAGACAGCTAGTGTAGTGGTCAAACATCTGATGAACCACTATATTACAACTCATGGGTTTCCTAGGAAGGTTTGATCAGATAACGGGTCCCATTTCAAAAATAAACATCTCCAGCATGTGGAACAAATGTTGGGTTTGAAGCATCCTTTTGGCTCTGTATATCATTAACAAACAGCCTCAGCCTGTATTTACAGCCTAGTAGATATTCACTGTCACCTGTCAAGGGTTACATTCAACTGACCTAAACCCTGCAGAAATAATCCAGGCAGAAATCAAGAGGGTAAATCTATTACTTATTCCCAGCCTTGTGAGAGACAAAGGGTGGATACGTTCTCTCTCTAACACACACACACACACACACACACACACACACACACACACACACACACACACACACACACACACACACACACACACACACACACACAAGCACACACGCATGGATGCACGCACACACACACACACAGCGAGCGAGAGCATGTTTTTTTCCCATCCATCCATCCATCAATCATCTGATAATAAATCTTTATTGTCCACCAGGGTTGGGTCGCGGAGGCAACAGTCTCAGCAGGGATGCCCATACTTCCCTCTCCCCAGACAGCTCCTCTGGGGGGAGCCCGAGGTGTTCCCAGGCCAGCCGAGAGACATAGTCCCTCCAGCGTGTCCTAGGTCTTCCTCGAGGTCTCCTCCCGAACACCTCCCCAGGGAGGCATCCAGGAGGCATCTGGAAGAGATGCCTGAGCCACCTCAGCTGGCTCCACTCCAGGGGGAGGGGCAGCGCCTCCACTCCGAGCTCCTCCCTGGTGACTGAGCTCCTCACCCTAACTCTAAGGGTGCGCCCAGCCACTCTACAGAGGAAACTCAATTCAGCCGCTTGTATCAGGGATCTTGTTCTTTCGGTCATGACCCAAAGCCCATGACCATAGGTGAAAGAAGGATTGACCGGTAAATCGAGAGCTTTGTTCTTCACCACGACAGACCTATGCAGCGAATGCATCACTGCAGAAGCTGCATCGATCTGTCTGTCAATCTCACATTCAATCCTTCCCTCACTCATGAACAAGACCCCAAGATACTTAAACTCCTCCACTTGGGGCAAGGACTCTCCACTGACCTGATGAGGGCACACCCCCCTTTTCCGGTCGACAACCATGGCCTCGGATTTAGAGGTGCTGATCCTCATTCCACTTGCGTCACACTCAGCTGCAAACCGTCCCAGCTGAAGGTCCAGGTTTGATGAGGCCAACAGGACAACATCATCTGCAAAAAGCAGAGATGAAATCCTTTGGTCCCCAAACCAGACACCCTCCGGATCCTGGCTGTGCCTGGAAATTCTGTTCATAAAGATGATGAACAGAACCGGTGATTGAAGGCAGCCCTGCCGGAGTCCAACATGCACTTGGAACAGGTCTGACTTACTGCCAGCAAGGTGAACCAAGCTCTGGCTTTGGTCATACAGGGACCCGACTGCCCTCAGCAAAGTGCCCCAGAACCCATACTCCCAAAGCATTCCCCGCAGATACCACGAGGGACAAGATTGAATGCCTTCTCCAGATCCACAAAACACATGTGGACTGGTTGGGCCAACTCCCATGAACCCTCGAGCACTCGATGAAGAGTGTGGAGCTGGTCCAGTGTTCCAAGACCAGGACGAAAACCGCATTGTTCCTCCCGAATCTTGACTATAGGTCTAATCCTCCTCTCCAGTACCCTGGAATAGACTTTCCCTGGGAGGAGTGTGATTCCCCTAAAGTTGGAACACACTCTCTGGTCCCCCTTTTTGAAAAGAGGGACCACCGCCCCGGTCTGCCAATCCAGCGGTACTGTCCCTGACTGCCATGTGATGTTACAGAGACGTGTCAACCATGACAGTTCCTGCACATCCAGAGACTTGAGGTACTCAGGACGAATCTCATCCATCCCCGGTGCTTTGCCATCAAGGAGTTTGGCAACCACCTTGGTGACTTCAGCTTGGGTGATGGACGAGTCCACCTCTGAGACCTCAGCCTCTGCTTTCTCTGTGTAAGACATGGCAGCGGGATTGAGGAGATCCTCAAAGTATTCTTTCCACCTCCTGACAATATCCCCAGTCGAGGTCAGCAGCTCTCTGCCTTTACTGTAAAAAGTGTTGGCTGTGCACCGCTTTCCCCGCCGATTTCCCCCCTGGATGGTTTGCCAGAATTTCTTCGAGGCTGACCAATAGTCTTCCTCCATGGCCTCTCCAAACTCCTCCAAGACCCAAGTTTTTGTTTCTGCGACTATTCGAGTTGCAGTACGCCTGGCCTGCCTGTACCTGTCAGCTATCTCCGGAGTCCCACAATTCAACAAGATTTGATCGGATTCCACCGGGTTCAAGGGTTACTGCCGCGACAGGCACCAGAGACCTTGCGACCACAGCTCTGAGCAACTGCTTTGACAATGGAGGTGGAGAACATGGTCCACTCTGACTCAATGTCCCCAGCCTCCTGTGGGATCTGGGAGAAGCTCTCCCAGAGGTGGGAGTTGAAGAACTCACTGACAGAGGGTTCTGCCAGATGTTCCCAACAGACTCTCAAAACGCGTTTGGGCCCGCCGAGTCTGTCTGGCCCCCTGCTCTGCCAGCGGATCCAGCTCACCATCAGGTGGTGATGGGTTGACAGCTCTGCCCCTCTCTTCACCCGAGTGTCCAACACACGCAGTCGGAGGCCTGATGATACGACAACAAAGTTGATCATTGACCTCTGGCCAAGGGTGTCCTGGTGCCATATGCACTTAGGGACATCCCTGTGGTTGAACAAGGTGTTCGTTATGGACAAACTGTGACTAGCACAGAAGTCCAATAACAGACACCGCTTGTGTTCAGATCAAGGAGGCCATTCATCCCAATCACACCTTTCTAGGTCTCACTGTCATTGCCCACATGAGCGCTGAAGTCCCCAAGGAGAACAATGGAGTCCCCAGTCGGAGCACTATTCAGTAGTCCTCCCAGGAACTCCAAGAAGGTCGGGTATTCCGCACTGCCATTTGGCCCGTAGGCCAAAACGACAGTGAGACACTTGTCCCTAACCCTGGGGTGAATTCTAACACATGACGGCTAAGCTGTGGGGCCACAAGCAAGCCCACACCAGTCCACTGCCTCTCACCTTGGGCAACACCAGAAAAGTGGGGAGTCCAGCCCCTGTCAAGCCCAGGCTGTGGGTGGAGGTGAGCCCGACTATATCTAGTCAGTACCTCTCAACCTCCCTCACAAGCTCTGGCTCCTTTCCCCCCAGCAAGGTGACATTCCATGTCCCTAGAGCTAGACTCTTTGTTTGGGGATTGAGTTGTCGAGCCCCATGCTGACGACCACCAGCGATCTCACATTGTCCGTGATGATTGTCGGGAAACAGATTTAATTATGTCCTGTCAAACATCGGTTGACGTCTCCATTGATTTTTGTCCCATTTGCAAACACAAGGGTCTTTAAATTGTTTGCGATGTTTAATGGTGGTCTCAGTAGGATCAGCCATGTCCTGTTCACACAATGAGGCACTGAGTTACGTTCAACTGACTGAGAAAGCAGCTCCACGCTCAGCACAGAGAAATCAACAGTTATTAACAAGAGAGACAAACACAAGAAAAATAAGAGCGAAATACGTAGTAACAAAGCTACTGAAATTTAAAAAAGTTCCAGACGATTGATCGGTAGTGCGTGCACATTCACGTGGCGCATATAAACAAAACGCTTGCAAACCCAAGGAGGGAGGCAGGTGTTGATAAAGGGAGCTCAGAGGGAGGACGGGGTTGTTGATAGAGAGCGCTCAGAGACACGCCCATTAACACGGAGCGTGTTAATGGTGATTAGACATTTCAAGTAATAATCAATAAGAATAATCAATAAAAATGTTTCATTTCAAATCTTCTCTTCTCGGTGTATTCTATTGATTAGTCATGTACTACAATTTTATAATGTCCTAGAATTCAAATTCTTTATGTGGGGGCCTTTAGCAGGCATGAGATTAAAATGTGATTAATTACATTAATTAATTGCAAGTCCTGTAATTAATTACAATAATTTTCTAAATCACCTGACAGCACTAGTTTTTAATGTTATTATTGTTTGTGCGATGCTACGCAGTTGATTGTTGCTGAGTTTAACAATTTAACGAATTGGTCTGAGTAAATTTTCAAATCCCGCTTGGAAAAAATAAACCAAATGGGTCAGGACAGAGGACAGACTAAGGAATACTTCTGGATCCAGTCTTATTGATGGCGAGCCTCCCAGCACGATTCGACTTGGACTCCACAAACTCATCGAAAACTCCACATGGGGGTAGGGTAGTGCCAGTTATCTGGACCATCAACCACATAATGAAAAGAGTGCACTCTATTTCAAGAAGAATTAAAGATAATTGATAATCTACGGAGAGTGGATTATAAAGTGATCACAAAACAAGCATAGAGATGTATGTAAGAGCCAGTTGTTATTTTATTTATGTATTGTATGTTGCTGTTTACCGTTTGTTCCAGTAAAAAGAAAGTTTGAAATTTATCTTGTCTGTGTACTTTCATGTATGTTTGTTATAGTTTACATCCTCAGTTCCTTATTACTGTTGAAGTGGAGCCAAATAATATGGTCCTAAAGACCCTTGGTCCTCCAACTTCGTGTTCGTTTTCTCTTGGTTGTGGACAATTTCTGAACAGAGTTAAATAAACAAAACACTCAGTGAAATGTCGAAGCTTCAAAGTTTATTTTTCAATTGCAAAGAGAATATTCTCGGCACTTTGTCTCATGGGAGATTACTCCCTGCAGAGTGCGAGGATGCACTTGCAGCACATGGATTTTATGCACATCAGAAGGCGGGGTTCACCTGGTATCACAACAGCTGCAAGATAGCAGGCAAGACAGTGGGTTACATTCAGGTGATGTCATGGTGCGCCAATTATCTGAGAAGAAAGAGGAAGACGGCCTTGCAGACGGCCTGGCAAGAGGTGATAAGCAGACAGGTCATGAAAACTATCGTAGCTATACGCCAATTATCTAAGAAGATATACGCCAGTTATCAGAGAAGAAAGAGGAAGACGGCCTTGCAAGAGTTTCTGCTCGACTAGCTGTGCAATTATTTAGCATAAGTCAGCAGTTCTAACTGTCACGTGATGTGACCTAAGATGAACTTTAAGCTCAGTAACTTTCCACAGCAAAATAACATAAAAAGATATAATTCCAACATAACATAAAAAGATATAATTCCAACAATCCCCCTTTTGGACTCGAAAGAGTCCAACACCTAAAATTAAATGTAGAAAATCTGTAGAGCAAAACCTGCTGCCGGGAGAGAACCTTCCGCAGGGTTCCATAACACTAGCATGACATTGAGATGTTGGGAAAAATAGGGGTTTAATGGACAGAGTTAAAGGATTACTTGTGGGGGAGTAATCCCTTTGCAGAGAAAAGAAGGAGCCCAATCCAGAAGTGGGGGGCTGGAACCCATGTTCTGTGGAATACCAAACAGAGGACCAAGAAGCACACCACGGGTCATTAAGGGAGTTGTCACTGTGACCGCAGATGTAAACATCATAGTGTCGCCATGGTGCGCCAGGACCCCTGCAGTTAATTACTTTGCAGAGATCAAAGGTATAAGAAGCTGTAGCCCCCTCAGTGTAGCTAAGCGTTAACCCACCATACTGTTGTAAACATTTGTCAGGAGAGGATGCAGCAGTGACAGCCAAAAGACTAAAAACAAGGAAATACAGCATGTTTTTTTTTAGTTTTTTTTTTTTAGACTGAAGATAACGGTTATTGCTTGTAGAGAGGGAGGTCTTGCACCTTTTCCTCTGGGTTGACCCCTCTGGATACTGGCTCGTCCGGACGCTGGTTGAGAGCGATGCTCGGGAACGCTGCACCGTGACCGCTGGGGTCTCTTCAAAAGCTTAGGTCAGTTACTGAACGTAATTGCCTGCTCTCGGGTTGCTTTGTGACTTTACGCCACGTTGAACAACCACTCACTCGATGTCCTCAGTTGGAGCCGTTGCTCGATGTCCTCAGTTGGGGCGGATGCCCTAGTGGTCGTCACCACTATTAGCAGCTTTTGGAGAGGGGAGAGCGACTCCCGTTGGGGTCTTTGCAGGCCTGGTGGACGTCAGATGAAACCACGTGTCCCCTCTTCCTAGAAGCCGAACTGCGGTTCCGGTTCTCTCAATGACTTGATGGGGACCTGTCCACCTAGGTTCAGACCATTTTCGTTTGATTACTCTCAGCCACACCCATTCACACACATTCACACTTTTTGGTGGTTTCTCCTGTGGTTCTGTGAGATGGGAAAAATTGACTGTTAGTTCGCGGAGGCCTTTTGGGCCTTGGAATCCGGGAACTGGTTCCAATGGAGCTGTGGGAGCTGGAAAAGGTCTGTTAGTGTGTGCCTCAAATGGGGTCCAACCTGTGGATGAATTCAATGACATTCTGACATTCAACAGAGCCACAGGGAGGGCCTGTAGCCAATTCATCTTTGACGAGGCCATGGATTTTGACAATTTTTCTTTGATGTTGCGATTCATTCGTTCGACCTTTCCCTGTGACTGAGGGTGATACACAGCGCCAAAAGTGTGTCTCAATCCCAACATACTTTCCACCTGTTGTAGATGTTTGTTTTTGAAATGAGTTCCATTGTCTGACCTGATTTTTCTCGGAAAACCATGAGTTGGAATGTAATGGTTAACCAAATGTTTCACTACAGAAGCTGCTGTCTCTGCTCTGCATGGATAAGCCTCAGGCCATCCTGAAAAAGAGTCAACAATCACTAACAGGTATCGATACCCATTAACCGATTGGATCATGTCGGTAAAATCCATTGAAATTACCTGACCAGGTGCTGTCACTTCCTGGTCCTGCACCCCTGGAGGTGGTTTAGTTGTTGGCAGGCAATTATGCCTATTGCAAACACTGCAGTCCTGCAGTTCACTTTTCACAATTGTTCTCATGAACGGATGCCACCAGCCACAGAGACGTCTCAGTGTTTCGTCCGTGCCTACGTGGCATGGTCCATGGGCTTCTTGAATCAAAACTTTCAATTGTTTTTGAGGCGGCACAGGTTTACCTTCTTTGTTCCAGATTCCTTCATCATTCTTTTCACCCCCTTTTGCCTTCCACAAACTCCTTTCTTCTGGGCTAGCTTTCACCTGCCACTCTCGGATCACATCATTCGTTATTTTGCAATCAATTTCTTTGTCACTCACCGAGAGTTGGAGTGCTGGCTGATAACCTGCCACCTTTTTAGCAGCTGCATCTGCTGCGGCGTTTCCATTTGCAATCAGGTCATTTTTTCTGGAATGACCTGGACACTTGATAACAGCAACAGCTTTTGGCAACATCAGCATTTCCTGGAGATGCATTACCTCTTTCAGGTGTTTAATTGGACTTCCTGTTGCTGTCTGATAATTGTTCCGTTGCCATTCACTTAATGCAGTATGTACAACCAAATGAGCATAAGCAGAATCAGTGTAGATATTTACAGTTTGGTCTTTTGCGAGTCCTAGAGCTTCTGCGACTGCTAGGATTTCAGCTCTCTGTGCTGACTGTGGTCCGTCCAGTCTGACTTCCTTAACTGTCTCAAAATCGTCGTTTTGATGTTGAACTATGGCAAAACCTGATTGCAGGCCATCCATGCCTTTAAAACAACATCCGTCGGTGAACAACGTCATGTCGGGGTTAGTCAATGGCTGTTCGTACAAGTCATCTCTGAGTTTTGTGTCGTCTTGGACTTTTTCTGTACAAAAGTGTGGGGTACCTTCAATCAGACCATCAGCCATATTGATCCCTTCATGGATGAAGATGATGTGTGGTTGAGTGATGACCGATTCTAGTGCTGAGGCAAAAGATGAACAGGGCGTTTGGCGTTTTTCATAATTGTCCAATGGTGTTGAGACATACATACAGACGTTTCGTTCTCCTCTATCCCCCTTTTGAAAAAGCACAGCAGAAACACTGCTTGCTTTTTCAGCCACATCGAGGAAAAACATCTTATTGTAGTCAGGAATGGAAAGAGATGTAGCAGAGGCCAAACATGCCTTAAGGTGAGAAAAGGCAGCATCAGCGTCCGGAGTCCAGGCCAAAGCGGCTGAAAGGTTCCGCATGCCGACTTCCTTGACCATAGCACGGAGAGGATGCGTGCACTCTGAGAAGTCAACAACATGATGGCGAGAGTAGTTACACAACCCCAGAAAAGCTAGCATTTGCTTCACGGTAGATGGACGAGCAGAGTGTAAAATGTCTTCTCTGTGCGAGGAGGAGAGGCCTGTGCCCATCCGGGATACACAGCGACCAAGGAAAGAGACTTGAGTTCTGGCAACTTGAATTTTGGATTTAGAAACTTTAAGGCCTACTTCATGGAGACGAAGGAGCAGAGAGTGAGTCGTGTCCAGACAGGATTGCTCTGATGGAGCCGCAACCAGGAGGTCATCGACGTACTGGACGAGGAGCACACCGGGCGGAAGAGACAAAGGTTTCAGAAGCTCACGAAGATGGACGTTGAAGAGACCAGGAGAAAGGAGGAACCCCATGGGCAGACAGTTGTAGGAGTATCTCCTTCCATCCCAGGTGAAGGCCAGATAAGGTTTCATGGATGGATGAAGAGGAATACTGAAAAAAGCATTAGCCAAGTCGATGACAGTGAAGTGAGTGTGAGAGGGCGACAACAGTGAGAGTGCAGCATGAGGGTTCGGGACCGGAAGGGTGGGAGTGGTGACTGCAGCATTTATAGCTCTCAAATCATGGACCATCCTCCATTTGCCTGTACCTTTCTTTTCTACAGGGAGAATGGGTGTATTAAAAGGAGAGCTTTCAATTAGAGCAAGCACACCAGCTTCAAGCAACCCGTTTATGGTCTCAGTTACACCGGCCTTACCCTTCGCAGGAACCGGATATTGAGGAACCCAAATGGGACCCGGTTTCATTTGAAACGTGACTGGCGTGACGTCACAACGACCGACATCCGTAGGACCCTGGGTCCAGAGGGAGTCGGGAAGAGAGTCAATCAGCGCAGGTGCCAAATCGCTGTCGGATGTTTCTCTGCCATGGTGCCTGTCCAGGACGCTGTGTTCTAGGACGGAAGGGATCACAAATTCTGGAGACAAAATGCGATATGAGTCAAGAGATGCAGAATAGTGCAAACCAGAGTAGAATGTCGGCTTCCAATCATCAGCATCGATGCAAGCTTTCACGAAGGGACCCAGATCTTTCTGTGTGTGTTTTGGGGAGACAGCCAAGGAGACATGAGGATAGCAAGGCGGCATCGAAGGATCTGGAGGATCATCCATACGATACCACTTCTGCTGTTCGGGCGTCAAGGATACGGCCCAAGCCACACCCTGAGGTCCTACGTAGAGATCTTGGAGAGAGAGATCCCACGGGAGTCCTTCCACCTCCTGGAAGGCTCCCAGGAAAATTGTGTCTTCCATCCTGTCATAATACAGAGTACAATGCAAAGCGTCAGAGACCAGATCATAGGGGCGTAGGTGACGGACCCAGGGCGACCACTTTGTCCAGAAAGTCTCAACAGGAGTCCACTGTCCAGCATCAGTGTCCATCACAACCCAAAAGATGTCAGCATACATGCACACCACAGCAACTTTGGCATGTACCGGAAACATGGTGTTGACGGGGTTGGTGGCAGACAGGCACAGTCGGGATGATCCATCCGGAAACATCAGTTGCAGGCCGTCGGCAGAACACTTTATCAAAGGACACAACTTGCACATTAAATCACGCCCTAAAAGATTGGCAGGGCTGGAGGGAGCCAGGATAAAGGAGTGAGTTAATAACTGGTTGTGTGCAGAAACCAAAATGGAGGAAGTCTTTGGCAGGGCAATTTCTTCACCCTTGAACCCAACTAAAGGAATTACGTCATTGGTGACATAGGCGCCAGGAGGAAGCCGTTGGATGGTGGAATAACGGGCACCAGTATCAACCATAAAAGGAGTTGACACTCCTCCTACCGTAATGGTGATCATAGGCTCCTGCATGCCTATGTCCGTGGGTTCAGGGCATCTTCATTGTGAGAACTGTTCACCAGGGGGCAGACGCTGGCGATTCGGGACGGGCGAACCTTGGTTGGAGTCCACTGGGCGGCGCTGTTGGTACTGCTGCCGATCTAGAGACTGCCACCGTCCCATGTCTCTGCCACGTCCACGAGGGCGTTGGAATCCACGACCACGCCCCCTAGGTGGGGGCCTCTCGGGGCAATCTTTGACCCAATGACCTTCTCTGCCACAGCGGAAACATACGTAACGTTGAGTGTCAGCCCCACCCCAAGATCGTGGCCCCGACTGATACATCATTCTATCTGCATCATCAGGTGGAAGAGCAGAGGCAGGAGAGGAAACAGAGTCCTCTTTCTTCTTGATGTCCTGGATCTGCATGACGGTCAATTGAGAAACAGCAGTTTGATGTTTTTCTACCTTAGTATCTTTTTCTTTGGCATGTCTCCTCAGAAAGTGTCTCAGGCAGGAACACCACCGGTCATCCGTCATTTCAGCCAGATCTGGTATGTTTTCCATGGCGGTAACCACTGTTTTGGGAATCCCCTTCAAAATGGAAGCTCGAAAGACTGAGTCATGGAAAGGCGAGGTATTATGTAGAAAACCTGTTTTAATGTGATATTCAGTTTTGGCCCGATCAACGTAAGTAGTCGCGTCCTCTCCAACTTTTGGAGTGAACACCATGTCATGGACAGCACACAGAGGCAAAGGGAAATGTGCGTTAAGACCTACGTCAATGCGGTCCAAATTTTCGTGGTCTAGAGGTTCATCTTTAGCCATACGACCCACCCCTGTTTCCTCTAGAACCTGTGGTAAGATAGACAAAGGACATACTTTAGTTAAAATCATTTGCATGTCACCACCACACAAGTCGTGGCCCATAGCCTGACGCTGCACGGATGCAAACCAATTGCGTCCCCCCGATGAAATAGGTGGCAATGTCTGAAGCATGGCATTGAGATCTGCTGCAGGGAAAGGGCGGTAGACGGCAACACGCCGTCCGGAGTTGGGGTCCACTGTATCCATCAATGGAGCTTGCACAGCGGCTCTGGATCGAGTCACAGGTCCCTCTGAGGTGGGCTGACAGGGAGGCGGGGTTGGAGGCCGGGGAGGGAGAGAAGGGAGGGGAAGAGCGGAGACGGGAGGTTCCGCTGCTGGAGGCCGGGGAGGGAGAGAAGGGAGGGGAAGAGCGGAGACGGGAGGTTCCACTCGGGAAGAGAGGCGACAGAGCTGTTCCTGAAGTGCAGCCACCTGTTTCTGTAAAGTGGAATGTTGTTCGTTGTCAAATGATACCTCATGATGTTTGAGTGACGTCTTGAAGTGTTCCTCCGCTTCTTGTTCTGCTTGTAGGACCCTCTGACGGAGTTCGTCTCTGACGCTGCGGGAGGCATTCCCTCTGCGCAGCAGCTCCGTCTTGAACTCACTCAGGGCAAGCCTCAGGTCCGGATAAGTTTTACTGGTCCTGAGGATTTCTTCAAACTCATCTTTAAGCTGTTTGTTAGCTCGTTCACAGGGCGCGGCCATGATTCTGACATGTTCCGGTACCACTTTACCTTCAGTCGCGGGTGTGGGCGCGGATGGGGCGGTCTGATCCATGTGCAGTTTCCCGCTGGTGATGTTCCAGACTGGTGCCTGGAAGTGTAGTGACGGCGGGTCTGGTCTGGTCTGAGTCAGAGTCAGAGTCTGTTGTAATTCTGCATAAGGATTACTGGCAAACGGGTTAGTTTTGGAAAAAACAGATGCAAAATTCTCCCCCAGATAAGGAGGTGGGTCAGGATTATTCCAAGCACACTTTTCTTTGACCTCTTGTCTACTTACTCTGACTGATCCTCCCATTGACAGCAATCGTACATGTGACTTAACTTTTTCCACCTTTACATATGACTCTCGTGCCCGCCTTCCTGGAATACTGATTCTATTTGTTGCAGAGACAGTTGTGGCCAGTACATTTAACTTTTTAATGCATGCTTTTTCAACCTCTTTCATCAGTAAGACGAATGATTTTTTGGATGTTAGCGGTGGTAACCATCCTTTTTACAGCAATCTTCAAACCAATCTTTCATTTCAGACTCCGTCTTACTGCGGATCTTTGTGGGCAGTCCCTCGGATGCCACTAAAATAGCAATTTTTGCTTGATTTTCTAATGGTGCACCATCTGGGTCGTCTGGAATTAAGTTCCAGTTGAACCAGTCTGTTTCCCGATCGAATTCACCTTCCATTGTAAATTCTATTAGGCCTTTTCCCAATTTAGTTAAGAAAATTCGGCGTCGTTTCCTCCGAGAACCTCAACACGGAACTCAGTATCACTCGACCCACGATCCCGGATCGTTTCACTAATATTCCCAGACGGGCGTCCCAGACGCAAAATCTCTAGCGCGCAGGATGTCCCAGACAATCCTCTCAGTCTACTCAGTTATGGAAGAATTTACCAGACGTTTTTAGCCAATAGTTTGCTTTAACCTCTACAGCCTAATGTCATCAGCTGGGGCAACCCCACAAACTCTTTGAGCGACCGCAGCATTAAAACAACTAGGTTTGAACGTCTGTAAACCTAGTTGAGTGTTCTTACTGTAAGAATAATTTAGGTGTAAGAACCACCAGACGCTGACACAAAGTATAATTAAAAGACCGATCAATCCAAACAGCGTCCGGTTTGACATTCACAAAAAGACGTCTATTAAATCAAATCACTGGTGTTCGAGTCAATGATTCTAGAACGTTTTCCAAATAGGGAAAGACAGATTTTAACCTTATACTGACAGGCAGAGACAAGGCCCTAAGAGGCAAAGTTCCTCTTACCTTACAAGTCGGGGTACCCTTTGGAGTTGTCTCTGTCCGGCAGGAGTCCAGCCAAGATCACGTCGGGGTCACCAAATGTTGAAGTGGAGCCAAATAATATGGTCCTAAAGACCCTTGGTCCTCCAACTTCGTGTTCGTTTTCTCTTGGTTGTGGACAATTTCTGAACAGAGTTAAATAAACAAAACACTCAGTGAAATGTCGAAGCTTCAAAGTTTATTTTTCAATTGCAAAGAGAATATTCTCGGCACTTTGTCTCATGGGAGATTACTCCCTGCAGAGTGCGAGGATGCACTTGCAGCACATGGATTTTATGCACATCAGAAGGCGGGGTTCACCTGGTATCACAACAGCTGCAAGATAGCAGGCAAGACAGTGGGTTACATTCAGGTGATGTCATGGTGCGCCAATTATCTGAGAAGAAAGAGGAAGACGGCCTTGCAGACGGCCTGGCAAGAGGTGATAAGCAGACAGGTCATGAAAACTATCGTAGCTATACGCCAATTATCTAAGAAGATATACGCCAGTTATCAGAGAAGAAAGAGGAAGACGGCCTTGCAAGAGTTTCTGCTCGACTAGCTGTGCAATTATTTAGCATAAGTCAGCAGTTCTAACTGTCACGTGATGTGACCTAAGATGAACTTTAAGCTCAGTAACTTTCCACAGCAAAATAACATAAAAAGATATAATTCCAACATAACATAAAAAGATATAATTCCAACATTACCTAGATTAGAAGTGTATTCACTTAGAGTGGGTTACACTTGCTTGTTTATGGAAAAATATCTTTTTCCAGATTATCAAGATCTTTTTCTTTCTCATTAAACACAGACATGGCACTGATAACAATATTAACTGACGTACTTCAGATTTGAAGTCATTCAAATGGATTTTATATCTGAGAAATATAATATAATTAAGTCACTGCACAGTGACCCAATACATACTGAATGCACCCCTTCCAAATTCACTTTATTTCATCAACGTCGTGGACATTGAGGTGGCTGCCTCCCCTGCTGGTGAACTGCGGAGCTGGACGGCGTGGAACTGGTGAGCTCATTGTGGTTCGTGGGGAGGAGGGCGGGGCTCCCAGCATCATCATCACCCCCAGCCATCACTGCTTCATTGTACGTGCAGCTGCTGATGCTAAGATCGTAGCGGAGGCGGTTTTTTTCTTTCTTTAAAAGAAGCATGTCTCGGACGCGGTTTCATACAGATGACGATTCCACACACGATGATTACGAGGTAAGGCTGCGTGAACCGCTATTAAATACTGTTAATGGAGGTTCTAACGTCGTCTTAACGGGGAGTTAATGGGACCAGCGGGCCTGCTGGTTTGAGTCAGAGCTCTCATTTCGGTGCGCTTTTAGGGCTCGTTTTTATTCCACTGCCGCGTTCAACCTAAACCTTACCACTCCACTCGCAATCGTCGTGCATGATGACACGGAAACCAGAATCCTGTCTAATTGCAGCGCGAATTGTCTTTGCCCGCATGCCAGAGGAAGCTGAGCCTGGCCTGCACCAGCCAGCCTGTCGGAGATGACGAGGATGAAGGCTTGCATCTGCTTGGTGCTCTTCATCGCCATGTAGGGCCGTGCGACACACAAGATGCTCAAAATGCACCATCAGCGCGTGTATGCGGGCTTTTGACAGCCTTACATGTTATACAGTGAAACTTCCAGCTGTTATTCCTCACGTACAGTACAACAGGATGCGCGTACAACAGGATGCTGTACTTCATGCTTGTGGTGTGTACCTTTTTCTGCGTGACAAGTGATCATACAATGCCGAATATGTTGTCAAGGCACCTTGTATGGATGCTGCAAGTCGATGCTGGTCCACAGTATACTGCCAGCCTATAGGCTGGCAGGGCCTTGAGTCTGAAGCACTGGGTCTGAGAGCTGGAAGCACCTCAGGGTATCACACCGGCCTGATTAACACAAATCACCCCTGCAGGGAAAGTATTTATCACTCTATTGCTTTCAGGTCAGCACAAATGTAGGCTAGCCTGTAGGATGCCCACATATTTATAGATTATAGAGTTCTAAAAGCAGATTTGGTCAATTGTACAGTTGGATGCTACGTTCAGTTGCCATTGTATTAGTTTGAATGTCGAAATATGCAATCTAGTTTGCATTTTGGAACTAGATCACACAAAAATCAGTTTAAAACGGCTTAATTACTGCTACAATTGCAGAATTATCCAAACACCTTAATATAATCTTTCACAAGGTGCATATTTGCAAATCGCATGCTGATAAAACATTGTGTTACCCCCTCATAGACATACTTTACTAGTGGAGTCCCAAAGCTTTTTGTTAAGACTTGAATTTCAAAAACTGCTCCACAATCAAATTTCATGATGAACACCACTGCTGGACCAAAAGCACAATGAATGTTAAGTCCTTTAGATCCAAACTGTTAAGATAAGAAGTGTACATTGTCTTGAACTGCAGTGGAGCCAAACTGTAACTCAGTGTGAACTTTAACTTAGTGACGTGTCTGGAGGAGGAGGAAGAATGAAGCTGATGCAGAAAAGAACACCCAACTTAATATGAGTGTGTCACATTTTATTTAGAGTTTGCAACATGGTATTTAATTTTATTTTTAGGCTAAACCAGATCCAAAAAGAAATATTAGAGACCTCAACAACTCTTTAAACCACTACTTATCACAACCAGATTAACAACTCCCTTGAAGTTGCTCATTGACATAAGAGCAGTACTGACATCAGATTACTGCTTGCACACTTGGTTGCATCAACCACCTCAATCAGAATATCCCAATAGCTTTACTGAATCACACTGATAAAAAGGGTTTGTTATGAGAACCAATACAGAAAAAAATAACTTAATGTGTAATTGAAATAAAGAATTTGGAAATGAACTGTTATAAAACTGGATTAAGAAAAACAATAATAAAAATAGTGACAATATTTATTTTAAGCAGTGGGATTTCATTTGTTGGAAAATTAAGATAAATTAAAATGTAAAGTTCTTGCAGTTTGAGCACATATGAAGAGATACAGAGGGTCAATATCATATTGATTTTTGATCCCCATGAGAATGGACAAACAGACTGCATGCATTCTCATACATCGTAGTGCAGTGGGTAGTACTGTTGTCATGTCATGTTGCAGCATGAAGGTCTTGGGTTCGAGTCCACCTGGGGCCATTCTGTGCAGTTTGTATGTTCTCCCCTTGTCTGTGTGGGTTGTTTCTAGGTTGTCCATATTCCTCCCACCACCAAAAATAACCCCAAAAACATAGAACTTAGGTTAAATGAATGCTTGTTTGTTTGTCCGTGTGTGGCCCTGTGATGACTTGATGACTTGTCCAGGTGATAGGATACATTTGGCGAGTGACTGTGAACTCCAGCAATGTTGTGACCTGCAAAGCCGATAAGTGGCTAAAGACAAGATGATTATGATTGTTTCGTCTATAACAAGAAGAATGGATGAATGAATGAAGGAAAGTTAAAATCAACATTTGTGTTGTAACTGATTTAATGTGGAGATTTATACAGTTTGACTCCACTCTGATAATATGTTATAATACGCTATCAGGTTGTGTCATTTATGTATGAAATGCATTCATACTAATTTGATTGGATAATAAGAGATAGTCACTTTCTTGACAAAGCCCTTCAGCTTTATTTATTTAAGTCATAATGCTTTAAATTAATGATCAGTATAGTTTCACTCCTTCACTACAGAGCTGCTTCTGGCTTTCTTGTCTGGCATTCTCACTATAGTTTATTATTTATTGCAACACTATCCTGAAGTAAAATATGTTTGTTCAGTAGAGTAATGGATGGCAGGTAGTTGGTTGATAGAGAATATGTTACCTCTAGGTAAAAAGACATACTTTAAAAATGAAAGACTTCAGAATTCCTTCACATTTCATCACTTTACTTTCACTACCACTAGCTTGACCTGATCTGTTTACTCTTTGTCAGCTGCTTCCATGATATACAGCTTCAGGTCAACAATGCCAACTTTACTCATTGAAGATGAGTGACTACTCTTGAAAGCTTATTAAAAGATGGTTGACCTTTGGGAGGATACGATTTGGATGTCTAATAAACATCAGAAAAAAGACTGCCTCCTGATCACCATCAGGGACAGGATTGCCTCATTCAATGCAGTCCTCCAAGAGACAGCTAGGAGGGATCCCTTCATCAGCAAAGCCTTCCATCTCCTCAAGACTGTACCACCAGTCATCCTGGGCTGAGGTTGTGGTCTGTGGTTGTAAGAGAGACCCAGACAGGGCTGACTCAGACTGTCCGCTGAACCTCTCCAACTATTACGCAGCCCTGACCGGCAACACACAATTGTCCACTGATTGTCCTGCGACTCCGACCCATTTTAAACAGTGTCCCTCAAATGCGCTGAAAGAGTTATATATCTACGACAAGTGCACAGCAGTGTTTGGCTACCTTTACTTTCCACTGGGAAACCCTCATCTCAGTAAACAACCTCTTCCTTATACTGTTGAATCCTGAAGGTGGATGGGTCGAGAAGCCCTACTCAGTTATCTGCAGAGGGTTCCCCTGAGAGAGAGGACACAGAGGAAGGGATTTTATACATCACCTGGCTATACGAACCCGTGGAGAGCTTCTTCTTCCATTACTTTAATGGTGGTGGATTCCATAATCAAGAGCACACAATTCTTCCCCTGCTATGAGACACTTTATGTAGCCACTCTCCAGGTTATTGTCGCCTTACCTCTATCACTTGAGTAATAGTCCAAGTTGGATCGAATGATAAGGCATGTCAACAGTCTGACTCAATCGATTTTCAAAACATTTTAAGCTCTTAAGTATTTGTGGAAAGTCTTTTTGTCTGCATTTCCAGTTGTATTCCCAGTTTGGCCTGAGGGCATTTTAGAAGGGTCCTCAGTCTTTAAACTCAGCTCCAGTTCACCTGCAGAGGTTATGGCATAGGTGTTAGTGATACTTTTACTTTTCTGGAATTGCGTTTCCCTCTAGCGGCTAACCTGCATTATGCTGTACAGTATATTACAGGTGACCTGCTCACACCTCACACCATCTAGGTAGCATCTTGTCCGACGTATATCCGCTCATACCTGTTGGGATTGATGACTCAATCTATCGTGTCCTTAGTCACAAATCTGTCCCACTGATTTTTGAATGAATGAGTGACATCACATCATCAACCATAGAATTAAAATATATTAGTACCTTGAGAAGGCGGCACGGTGGCGCAGTGGTTAGCGCTGCTGCCTCACAACACGGCGGACCCGGGTTCGAGTCCCGCTCTGTGCGGAGTTCGCATGCTCTCCCCGTGTCTGCGTGGGTTCTCTCCGGGTTCTCCGGCTTCCTCCCACCTCCAAAAGCATGCGCTTCAGGTTGATTGGCCGGTCCCAAATTGACCATAGGAGTGTGTGTGTGTGAATGGTTGTTTGTTTGTTTCTATGTGGCTCCGCGGTACACTGGCGTCGTGCCCGGAGTGTCCCCCGCCTCACGCCCTGAGACTGCCAGGATGGGCACTGGCTACCCCGCGACCTGCGTTAGCGGATTAAGCGGGTTGGAAAATGAATGAATGAATGAGGATAGTACCTTGAGATATGAGTTTAATTAAAGGGACAATAAACTTAATTTTAAGTGACATATATATTTATTTACCATTATGAAAAATAGAAGAAAAAAATACATTTTATATGTGTAGCATCATCCCTTTGGTCAGAAAACCTTAAAATCTGCGCTGCAGCTTCCGCATCCAGTGGTCACGTGGGCGTCATATGTCACTTGCGCCCAACATAGCTTGGCAGCCATAAGAAACAATGCAATCTACGACGCGCTTAACTCCAAAAATATAATGGTTACCTCTGCAGTGAACGGTTGTGTCAACAGAACATCAAGAAGACACAAAGACAAGGACCTATCCTTCTTTAGAATACCTTCTCGGAAGCTAGGAAGGAGATGGAGAGCACAGATAAACCGGGTCAATGTGACAAAGGATCCGAGGATCTGTCATGAGCACTTTACCTCAGATGATTTCCAAAGAGATTTGAAGGTAAAATCATTTTTGGACAACCCATAGTTTTTATTCTGAATTCCCAAGGTTTAGTGGATAATTAATTAATGTCTGGAGCTACTGGAGGTATTGTATAAATGTTTTTATGACCAGATTATCGCGCGATTATGGCACTTGGTATTATGTTATTATTGCCACAGCCACTGCCGAGGCGCCCTTGAGCAAGGCGCCGTCCCCCGCTACAAGCTGCTCAAAATTGGGGCGCGTTCCGAAGCCGCTGCCCATCACTCTGCCTCCCTGATGTGTGTAGTTTAATGTGATTGTACTAACTGCATGCTTACAGGCCCCCTTGTGTGCTGTGTTCAGGGGGCCTATATACTTGTCAACGAGTGACTTTGTAATTTTCCCCTTGCGGGGATCAATAAAGTATACTTCTTCTTCTTCTTCTTCTTCTTAATTTGGTTTCTATAAATTGACAAAAGACCTGAATAACTTTAGGAACATCTGGTGTTACAAAAATGTCCTATGCACTTTAGTTGATGACCACCTCACTTTTGCAAACTTCCTGTTATAATGCACTAATTCTTATATTGTATTTCCCTTTGTTTCTTGGTGTTGAATGTTTTTGAGTGTTTAGTGTTTTTGAAATTTCATCTAATGAAAAATTGTAAAATGTTCTAAATGTTCTAAATGTTCTAAATGTTCTAAATGTTCTACATGTTAAATGTGATTGAAGTTTGTTTGGAAAAGATGTTCTGAGGCACTTAAATGCTTTCATCTAATGTAAAACTGCAAAATGTTTGAATGAGATTAAAGTGTTTTTGCAAAAATCAAAAAAAAAATCTTCTTCTTCTTCTTCTTCTTCTTCTTCTTCTTCTTCTTCTTCTTGTGAAAAGTAAACAATATCAAAAAGTGATAGGTCATTTTACTGAAAAGAACTGTGAAACTGAAATAAAACCTACAAAAACAGCATGTCAGGTCCTGATCCTTATACATTCGTAAATACAAGACATTAATATAAACTAGAATTGTTATTAATTCCACACAGCCCAACAGTAACGAATAGCGGCTAGCTCAATGCTAACATAATATGGAAAATCTCATTGAAGGGCTAGCATGTTAGCATCGGTAGCGCGATTAACTTTTCCATACACACAGTATACCAAAATGGGACATTATAACTAGTTGGATATCTCTGTCAGAATGTGATTCAGATGAAGACACCTGGGATGAGTCGCTAGATGCCCAAACTCTCATCCTCCTTGTACTTCTTCTTTACCTTTCGGCTTTTCCCTTCAGGGTTCACCACAGCGAATCAATTACCTCCATCTAACCCTGTCTTCTGCTTCCTCTTCTCTCACACCACCTACCTTCATGTCCTCTTTCACTGCATCCATAAACCTCCTCTTTGGTCTTCCTCTAGGCCTCCTACCTGGCAGTCCCAAATTCAGCATCCTTCTACCAATATATTTACTGTCTCTCATCTGGACATGTCCAAACCATCTCAGTCTGGCCTCTCTGACTTTATCTCCAAAACCTCTAATATGTGCTGTCCCTCTGATGTACTTTTTCCTGATCCTATCCTTCCTGGTCACTCCCAGAGAGAACCTCAGCATCTTCATCTCTGCTATCTCCAGCTCTGTCTCTTGTCTTTTCCTTAGTGACACTGTCTCTAGACCAAACAACATTGCTGGTCTCACCACAGTTTTGTACACCTTTCCTTTCATTTTAGCTGAAACTCTTCTATAACGCATCACACCTGACACTTTCTCCATCCGTTCCATCCTGCCTGTACATGCTTCTTCACCTCTTTCTCCATTGCTCTGGACTGTTGACCCCAAGTACTGAAGCGGATTCTGACCTAGCTCCGCAGCGCGTTCGTTAGATGATCAGGGCAGACAGATGACTCTTGAGACGATGGTTGAAGTTCATCGTACTTTACTTACAGAGCTCTGGGTCGTTCTCCAATACAACAAAACATTGGTGCATGTGGTATGAGAAGGACAAGACCAGGAAAGGTCAACAATAGTCCATCAAAAGAGCACTTAATAGCTACAGCAGCTCGAATAATAATAATAATCCACCTTTAATAGTCCACACAATGGGGAAATTATGTTTTCCTCTCCAGTTTTCTGTACATGCATATATACATATGTGTTAGTCGGCATACACACACAAACATTGTACACAGGCCCCTGAACACAACACACACTAGGGGCCTGTAGGCATGCAGTTAATAACAAGGAGTACAGGGAGGTGGAGGGACGGGTCGCAACTTTGGGGGTGCGCCCCAATGAGCAGCTTGTGGGGGGGGCGGCGCCTTGCTCAAGGGCGCCTCGGCAGTGGCTGGGAGGTGAGCTGACACCTCCCACTGTCAGCTCACACTCCGAAGATGTCTGGCTGGAGCGGGAATCGAACCGCCGATGGCTGGGCGCTGTCTGGTTCCAAGACGTCCGCTCTACCGCTGAGCCACTGCCGCCCCAGCAAATCAGCAAATCCCTTCCCAGAAGATTCAAAGGACAGTTCGGAGCATAGATGAATCGATGTAGGAAAACTTGTCCTGCAATCTGGATAGGTATATGCTCTGTCAGATGTATCCACAGTTATTGTCACACAGGGATCCACCAACCCTGGTGACGTGTCTTCCCTTGGGCTCCATCACTGAGGGTACTGACCAGCCAGCCTTAGATCCTGAGGTATTGGAGAGAGATGTTGGTTTGGAGGCTGATAAGGCGTTTGGGGTTGAAATTTCCCACAACCACAATATCCTCCTCTCTGTGGCATACTTCTCCATAGTCCTTGTTGATTAGGACAATCACAAGCAAAATGACCTTCCTTCCCACACACAGCCAACATCTATAGCCACTGGAGGCAGTAAATCCACCCAGTGACCACCACGACTCCAACCTGCACTTCCACGACCCATAAACTGCAGAAAATTATAATAATTTTGCTCAATAGGAGGCAAAAAAGGCTGCTGCATGTAGGGAATAGCTTCCGGATACATCATTGCGGCCGAATTCACTTGCAATGGTTGAGGGGTCTGTACCATGATGTTGCTGTTTTTCTTTGGTTGTGAGGCAGTACATTTAGCTTCTTGAAGCCGAAGTGCTGTCAATTCCTCTTTCATTTTATTGATCTTACCATCATGTGAATCAATTTTTTGCATATGTCGTTTTAAATGATGTTTGAAATGTGTCATCCACCATCCATCATCAGCACTAGGCATGTCTGGATTATCTTCCACAGCTGCTTTCACAGAGGCAGGAGCACCTCTTAAAATTGCTGCTCTAAACATCTGAGTTTGCATGGGGTCGCCGTATGAGCTTCTCCAGTAACCTTCACATAATCAGCTGTAGCACAACCTACAAAATCCTCAGGTGATTCACTCTCTTTAATAGAATAACACAAATCAGTATAAACACAAGCGTAGGGAACATTGCAATGAGCGTCTGAATAAGTGTAGTAGACATAAAATTGTTAAAAGGAGTGTTATGCACCAACTCCATCCACACGAGAGATGCACATAAGGTCTGCATTTCCATCACTGAGCAACAGCGGCCCAGAAGGGCAACAATGTCGCCAACACACAGTACCTGTCCTGCATCCTGCAGTAATCCTATGCACTTCTCTCAACCACAAACGGCCTCCTGATGAAAGGGGCGGTAGTTGGGAAGCGATGGTCGAGGTATCTGAAAAAGACCAGGGCGTATGTTGCATAAGCACTCTACCAGTGTCTGCATCTTGACGCGCTACTAGTGGTGCCATTAATCCTTTAGTTTGACTACGTGTGTGGGGGCGTGCACCGGAGGCTACAACTCCCCCCTCTGCTCTGGTATCTGCATGACTCTCTCTGACATCAGTAACACTCACACTAAGCACGTTTAATCATAGCAGTCACTTTTTCAAATTCAGCTATTCCTCTATTTTTTTGTTTTATTTTCTTTTATTGCCTCATCAAGTCCTTGCCCAAACACCGAATACGACAAACGGGGAGTGTGTTCTTCTGATGACTTAGCATCAGGGTTATCCTCAGAGTCGATCTGTAACTGTCTGGTGTCGCGTGACATGTCAGGATCAGTTTTGGGTGTTAATTTAGATTCTACTTTCCTGCTCTTTTCCTTCCAGTATATGATGCTCAAAATTCTTTAAAGTAATTTTCAATCTATGTGTCAGTCGCTCTCTCATGTCATTGTCAAAGTCATGTCGCTTGTAGAGTTCCTTAATCTTTCGCTCCAATTCATTTCTGAGTTTCCGATTGTCAACACTATCATAACCATCTATCTCCCTACATATCCTTAAAACTTCCTCAAATTTCATCACAATGTTTGTATATACGGCACTCAAATCAAAACCTAGATCTGGATGAGATGTGCTCGTCGTTTGTGTTTTCGTTATGTTGGGGCACGATACGGTTGGATTAAGTGTTACACTAGCAATCAAACTGTCCTGCTTTAACAAGTAATTGGGGAATTTGTATAATAGGCCCCCCAGATGCTTGGATAAAAGAATTGTGATGTGTGAGATATGGAGGCGGTGTTACATTTAGCGTAGGTATGGGATGTGGCAGCAATACAGGATAAAGGACACCAGTCAAGAGTGGAGATGAACTTTTAACAGTTTCCTCCTCAAAATCTTTTCTGTCTGAATCCTCCTTGCCTTCCGTCACTACAGCCAATCCTCCCCCCTAAGGGACGACTTTCTCCTCAGGGACACACTCTTTGCCCCCTTCTTTTCGCACCAACTCTCCTTTATATAACACCAAATTTGCAGCCAGACCAATTGGATGTATGACTGTTCTAAATTTATTAAAAGACTCAAGCAGTGAATGGGCGCGCCTCACTGCAGTCGGGGGCCCCGTCACAGACACCGTCTTCACAGATTCAATCTTTGCCACAGCAGATTTCTCTGCTGCGGCCATCAAAGAAAACAAATCCTTCTTGGATTTCATCAGTGGAAACATATCTTTTTCCTTATAAATTTGAAACACCTTTTTTGGAGTTTTCTGAAACTTTTGTCTTTTATGATCATCGGACAAACCAACATAATAAATCTTAAGAGCAGATTCCAGCTGGTCACCCAGTGTGACCCCCCCCCCGGATACTCCCGCACAACATCCAGGTCAAACCACTCGGTTTCTCTATCAAATTCACCCTCCATTCTCAACTATTTGTGACGCCAACAAAATGTCTTATGATGGATAAAAATGATGCACACTGAATTCCTTGAACAGTCTTATTTAGCGTTCAGCCTTAACAAGGAACAAACAAAACTAACAACAATCTCCCGCCGGCACTCTCACTCACTCTCAGTCTCACAAACACATTCAAAACACACACACATGTTGGCCAACTCAGAACAACACACACAACAAAACAACAGTGATCACGTTTCTTTCCCTACACTATTCGGCAGTACTTCTGACTCCGCTACTCTCTACTACGTCTCTTACGTGCACTCCTACACTGACCCTCAACAACTACAGTCTAACTTTCTCCTACACGAATTCTACCAATGGCAGTAACTGACTCCGCTTTAATTCACTACGTGCACTCCTGCACTGTCCCTAAGTTTACAAGACTTCTCTTATTTCTCTTTAATCTCCTTTAATCTCTTTTCCTACACTTATGGCTACAGAATTTGTCTTACTTCTTTTTGCCAGATTAAACTTTCCCTACACTAAATCACCAGAACCACCAATCGTCAAATAAGTTGCGTTTTTAAAATATCTGTTATCGTGTGGACGGGGCCTTAGAAGAAAATGGCGAAGGGACAGTCTTAGAAACAAATGGTGAAGGGACAGTGTGAGAAACATTATAAACTCCATAAACTAGATCTTCAAAGGCTATGAAACTGGGGTTATTTAGCAAGTGTTGATTGTATCCTGTGAGAGAACCTACTTTACAGTTGAACAAAGGGACAAAGTGTGTGTGTGTGTGTGTGTGTGGGGGGGGTAAATCCTGTGGAAGGGGTTCACCAAATGTTCTTCTAACCCTAAAGGTTAGAAGATCTTGATAATGTTTACAGTATTTCCTATGTAATAAACCTGAGAAATAAACCAGAACAACAACCCTGGAGAACAAACCTAAGGGTGAGATACAGATCAATGGCAACATCTCCAAGACAAAGGAGATGGTGCTGGATTTCCGGCGGGCACCCCCTTCTCCACAGCCAGTGATCATCGAGGAAAGTGAGGTGGAGGTGGTAGAAAACTATAAGTACCTGGGACTGCAGCTAGACAGCTGACTGGACTGGTCACTCAACTCAAACTGCATGTACAAGAAGGGGCAGAGCAGGATGTACTTCCTTAGGAGGCTGGCCTCCTTCAACATCTGTCCTAAGCTCCTTCTCATGTTCTATCAGTCCGTAGTTTCCAGTGTGCTGTCATACGACATTGTGTGTTGGGGTGGTGGGGCCAGGAAAAGAGATATGGATCGTCTTAACAGACTAATCCGCAGAGTAGATCCAGTGGTTGGTCTGAGCCTGGACTCTGTGGAGACGCTTCTGGAGAGCAGGACCGTGTCTAAAGTTAAGGCTATCATGAACAACACCAGCCACCCCCTGCACACCACCTTCTCCCAGCAGAGAAGCACCTTCAGCTGCAGACTGCTGTCACACAGCGCCTCCACGGAGAGGCTGAGGTCCTCCTTCGTGTCCCGTGCCACCAGGGGGTACAATGACTCTGTCAGGAGGAGCGGGGTGAGGTGGCGAGGTCAGCACGTGGTTGACCAGATTTAATTTAATTTTATATTGTTTATATTTTAATTTAATTTTATACTGTTTATATTTTAATTTTATACTTTTTATAATGGGTGGCACGGTGGCGCAGTGGTTAGCGCTGCCGCCTCACAACACAGCGGACCCAGGTTCGAGTCCAGCTCTGTGCGGAGTTCGCATGCTCTCCCCGTGTCTGCGTGGGTTTTCTCCAGGTTCTCCGGCTTCCTCCCACCTCCAAAAGCATGCGCTTCAGGTTGATTGGCCGGTCCCAAATTGACCATAGGAGTGAGTGTGTGTGTGACTGATTGTTTGTTTCTATGTGGCTCCACGGTGCACTGGTGTCGTGCCCGGAGTGTCCCCCGCCTCACGCCTCAGACTGCCGGGATAGGCGCCGGCTCCCCCACGACCCGCGTTTGCGGATTAAGCGGGTTAGAAGATGAATGAATGAACTGTTTATAATTTAGTTATAGTTTAGTATATAAGTCCTGTTAATGCTGCATGTGTCTGTTAGTATAGTGTATGTCTTGTGGTATGTCCTGTGATGTCAGTATTTCTTTTTCTCATGGTGTTTTTCCAGTATTTATTCGCTACGTAATGCCTGAGCAGTGGATATGTACAATTTCCTCCAGTGGATATGTCCGTCCGTCCGTCCATCCATCCATCTATCTAAATGCTATTCCTATGTACAGACCTGAACAAAAAAATCCTCTACATTCTTGATCACTTCTCCCTGTAACCTCACTCTTCCACTCGGGTCCCTCTCATTCACATACATGTACTCTGTCTTACTGTGGCTAACCTTCATTCCTCTCCTTCCCAGGACAAATCTCCACCTCTCTAGCTTCTCCTCCACCTGTTCCCTCCTCTCACTGCACATCACAATGTCATCTGCAAACATCATAGTCCACGGAGATTCCTGTCTAACCTCGTCTGTCAGCCTGTCCATCACCATAGCGAACAAGAAAGGACTCAGAGCTCATGTCTGATGCAGTCCTAACTCCACCTTGAACTCCTCTGTCACACCTACAACACACCTCACCACTGTCTTACAGTCCTCATACATGTCCTGCACCGCTCTAACATACTTCTCTGCCACTCCAGACTTCCTCATACAATACCACAGTTAGCTCTTTGGGCACCCTGTCATAAGCTTTCTCCACATCTACAAAAACACAATGGAGATCCTTTTGGCCTTCTCTGTACTTCTCTATCAACATCCTCAATGCAAAAACTGCATCTGTAGTACTCTTTTTTTGCCATGAAACCATACTCCTGCTCACAAATGCTCACTTCTGCCCTTAGTCTAGCTTCCACTACTCTTTCCCATAACTTCATTGTATGGGTCATCAGCTTAGTCCTCTTTAGTTGCCACAATTCTGCATATCTCCCTTGTTCTTAAAAATGGGCACCAGCACACTTCTCCATTCCTCAGGCATCTTCTCACTATCTAAGATCCTGTTGAACAACCCAGTCAGAAACTCTACTGCCACCTCTCCTAGACACTTTCAAACATAAAACATATCATCAGGACCGACTGCCTTTCCACTCTTCATCCTCTTCAATGCCCTCCTCACTTCATCCTGACTAATCTTTGCTACTTCCTGGTCCGCAACAGTCACCTCTTCTAGTCTTTGGTCTCTCTCATTTTCCAAGTTCGTGAGCTCTTTAAAGTACTCTTTCCATCTTCCCATCACACTACTGGCACCTGTCAATAGACTTCCATCCTGAAAGTCCTTAATCACCCTAACCTGCTGCACGTCCTTCCCTTCTCTGTCTCCATGTCTTGCCAACCTGTATACAGTAGATCAGTCTCTCCCTCCGTACTGTCCAACCTAGCATACAAGTCATCATAAGCCTCTTGTTTGGCCTTTGATACCTCTAGCTTCACCGTACGCTGTATCTCCCTGTACTCCTGTCTACTCTCCTCAATCCTCTCAGTGTCCCACATCTTCTTAGCTAACCTCTTTCTCTGTATACACTCCTGTACCTCCTCATCCCACCACCAAGTCTCCTTATCTACTTTCCTTCCAGATGACACACCAAGTACTCTCCTACCTGTCTCCCTGATCACATTAGCTGTTGTTGTCCATTCATCTGGAAGCACCTCCTGACCACTCAGAGCGTGTCTTAAGTCCTTCCTAAAAGTCATGCATCACTCTTCCCATTTCAACTTCCACCATTTCTTCCTCTGCTCTGCCTTTGCCCTCCTCATCTTCCTCACCACAAGAGTCAACCTACACACCACCATCCCATGCTGTTTGGCTACCCTCTCACCTACCACCACTTTGCAATCAGGGATGTCCTTCAGATTACACCGTCTACGCAAGATGTAGTCTACCTGTGTGCTCCCACCTCCACTCTTATAGGTCACCCTATGTCCATGCCTCTTCTGGAGAAGAGGCATGGACAGAGCCATTTCCATTCTTTTTGCAAAATTAACCACCATCTGTGCTTCTGCATTCCTCTCCTGGATACCAAACCTGCCCATCACCTCCTCATCACCTGTTTGCTACACCACTGAAGTCTGCAGCAATGACAAATCTCTCACTTCTACATATGCTCTGCATCACTTCGTCAAAGTTCAACCAGAATTTCTCCTGCTCCTCCAGCTCACATCCTACCTGTGGAGCATACCCACCAACAACATTGAACATCACACTTTCTTTTTCTAGCTTCAGACTCATCACTCTATCTGACACTCTTTTTACCTCCAGGACATTCTTAACAAACTCCTCCTTCAAGATAACTCCTACTCCATTTCTTTTCCTATCTACACTGATAGAACAACTTGAACCCTGCACCTAAACTTCTAGCCTTGCTACCTTTCCACCTGGTCTCCTGGACACACAGTATGTCTACCTTCATTCTCTGCATCATGTCAACCAACTCTCTACCTTTTCCTGTCAATGACCCTACTCTCAGTCCTATACTCTGGCGTTCCTCTTCTCTCTCTTCCTATGAACAGACTTTCCTCCTCTCCTTCGACCAACAGTAGTCCAATTTCCAACGGCACCCTGTAGGTCAACAGCACCGATGGAGGTCATTGTTAACCCGGGCCTTGACCTATCTGGTATGGAAGTCATAGGTTTGATTCGCATGTTTGATTTGGCAAAAGTTTTACATTGGATGCCCTTCCTGACGCAACCCTCTGTATTTATCCAGGCTTGGGACCAGCACAATAAGACACTGGCTTGTTTCCTATTGTGGCTACATTTTATAAACCCTACCCATACTGATATTAAACCCTCCCCATACTACTATAAACCCTCCCCATACTGATATTAAACTTCCTTCTATCTGTGTTACCTTTTCCCACACTCTTACCGACTGTTTGAAGCACCTTTGTGTCTCACAAAAGTCCAAGACTGACGGACCAGAGCACACTTCTGGATGCCGTCAGCCAATAGCATGCATGTATGGTATCACGTGACTGCCTACCAAAAAAAGGCAACACAAGCTCTAAGTGTGTATATTAGCCTACTATCAAATTGATTCCCAAATGCAGCTCACAAATCGACGATCGCTCCTAAATACAGTAATACCCGTTCAGTGTGTGATGGGGATGAATGTCTCTGGATTCTTTCAGGGAGGGAAAGTGAGAGAGCCTCGCTGTACATCCCTGGTGCGTTCAGTCAGCTTGAGCTCCAATGACAAAAGTGTTTCCGCTCCTGGGGACTTTTATTGAGCATGTTTAGGTAATGTGTTCGAAACAAGCGGTGCTATTAATTCAATCATTTCTTCGTGCGGCTCGTCGGAGTTTACATACCTGCACAACAGCGTTGTCTGTTCAATATCGAACACATCACACGACTCATCATGATTAATTGAGTATACTGGAGTTGAATTAATGTCCTTGATTTGCTGATTGGTGATGTTGCGTGTCCTTTCCTTCACTGTCTTTGCAGAGAGAATCATATCTTACTTTCTGTATTACCTTTATTTTTTTTTCTTTATTTTCATGGATGAGTCCTTCGTGTAATCACCATCTATTAGAGATATAATTGGGGGGACTGTTTGTGTGTTGGAACCACCTTATCCACAGCGGTAACTCCGGTCAGAGCAGGCACTACACAGGGAACACACATTGTTGATTTCTGGCATTTAATCAGTAACTTGTAGCATTACAGAACATACAGTATTTTCAGCACTATAAGGCACACTGGACTATAAGGTGCACCCTCAATAATTTTTTTGTTTTATAATTTATTTCATATATAAGGCGCACCGCATTATAAGGCGCACACAATACAAAATAAATAAAATTTATTTGATAAACTGCAGCGGCTGTTGTTGCGCAATCCGTCCACTAGATAGAGCCGCGCTGCTCAGGCAGTCATGATTGCATTCATGACTTCCTGACTACCTTTGAATGGCCCCTATTGTTATGTCAATAAACCATTCTGAGCCTCATCAAGCAAACCGGATCACTAAATAACTTTGCCATCTTAGAAAGAAGTCAACACGCATATTAAAAAACCTGACATTAAAAACTGGTTAAATTCATTACAAGTGCAGTCAGTTTGAACAGAGCGGATTATTTCCTGATCTGAAGTTCGAAGCAGATATTTAAGCTCCGACGTTCGTCTTCGTTTATTAATTAAATATTGTTCAATCGATCGGTAGTCCAGTCAGAGGTGAGTTGCAGCTATTTGCTGTGTGTCCTAAACAATTTTTTAACTAGTTTTTAATGTCAGGCTGCTAATTTACTGGCAAATATGACGCTGTTTTACTCCTAGAACTGACTTTAACATCGGTATCTCATCGCCGTGAATCTCACCACATGTCGCTGCAGACAGAATACACAAGCCTGAATATGCCCCTCCGCCGCCCGCCCAGAGCTATCAACTACATTTGTAAATCAATTGTAGCATACCCATTTGCACCTTTGTCTAGCAGTGACTGCTCTTGAAATTTCAGAAAAGACTGGAAGTTCAGGTTTGAGGGTCTTTCATTCACCTTTATGTCAGTTTCTCCGTGTGTTTCCACAGACTAATAGAAAGGACCGTCACTAGATTCCAGATGATAGCACAATGGCATTTTTAAGACCAATTAAGTTTAAAGTGGGTTATTTACGACGCCAAATAGTTAGGAAATACTGAGATCTGTCAGTCAGTCAAACTTTATTAACAGAATTGTTGAAAGTTCCTTACGTTTTGCTAGGTAATCACCGGTGCTCCTACAGTCTGCTCTACCGTCTATGAGCAGCTCAGTCAGAGCCGGGACTTCGGTAATGCCCCTTGACTACTGTTGTTAGGGGGCGTAGGCCTGAGTGCCTTGTGAGGGTGCTCCTCTGGTGGTGGAGTGCGGCATGACTGGCGGCCAGACTGCCGGTTTTTTTTCAGAGATCATGTTTTTAACCAATATTAATATGAATATTAATCCATATATAAGATGCACCGGATTAAAAGGCGCACTACGGGTTTATGAGAAAATTTTAGGCTTTTAGGTGTGCCTTATAGTGCGGAAAATACGGTAATTTTGTGAACGACTCGGTTTTGTAAGAATCACCTCCATCCAATGGATGCGTCCTTCTTCAACAGAGCAACAAGCGCTTCTCCGGTCCTGAACCCACTCCCAATTTCACCCTGTACCAGAAAAACCTGCCCTGCAGACTGGCCATACATAAATAATATTACACAACATAAGGTTGAACAAACCTAAACAGGAACACACTTGTTTGGATTAATGATAATAACTATAGTATTCACGTTGCGATTATTAACAAGGCAATTATTAGCAGCGATTCATGTGACCAGCACACCTAGCATGGCTACCACAACCAGCCTCACTACCACAGCTAGCACGATTAGCGCGGCTAGTGCGACTTTCAATTCCCGTCTAATCTGTATGAACTCATATATGCACATATATATGTACTGAGAAGCAGCGGACCTTCTCCACTCACCATTGAATGGCCGCAATGCTGCTGTTCTTTATTAGACTGTGGAATCCTCGTAGTTCTCTCTCACAACTTGCACGGTCCGGCAGCGTGCGCTCCAGGACAAAATGGTAGTGTCGCGGTTCACGGCAAGGAGTAGACCAGACCTCAGGTGTCCAGGGATGCCGGGAGTCTCATCCGGTTGGTCAGGACTCATGTCACAGCCCTCATCAGCCGCCCACTGTGCTGCCAACCAAATACAACTGCTTTCTAAAGTCAGGGCTACAATCGTCTAGCTTAGATTTGGAAGCACTTCTGTCTCCATCTTGCATCTGTAAACAAATATTCAATCACTTCTGGGCTTATTTATTGTGTATTGTCTATTTCAGCTGGTCTTCTTAGCCACCCCAATGTTAAAATTATATTTTTTTTATTAATTGAACTTTGTTGTTTTTTTTCTTCTGAAATCAATATAAACTGTTAAATAATTAATACAATTTATTTATCTCATTATGTAACGGTTTTGCTAAATTGTGGGACCCCTCGAAAAAGAGAGGAGAAATAACAAGGAAGGATTTCTGCTTTTAGTTAAAACTCAACAATACAAGAAGTGAAGAAGTTAATAAGAAGTTAACCTAATTTAATTCACAAGACACTGTTTTCCAGTAAAAGTAATACATTTAAATGAGCTATGAAGGTTAAAAGTGGGTAAACAATTGAGGCAACGTCATGTGCATGGCCCAATATTACCCATATTTCCTGTCTCTGTTTATATTGTGTTCGTTTGAATAGCTACAAAACTTCCCAGAGTCGTCTAAAAATGGAATACGACCATAATCAGATTGACTTGAGCTCATATTAAATTTGTGTCTAGTCTAACCCTTTGGAATAGCACAAATCTGTTATGGATGGTTGCAGGTTAATACAGTATTAGTAATGGTGAGATTTGTGGTTGACTGTACGATTTGTTTTAGCCGGATCAACACAACATGTGTGTCAGAATACACATAGACACCACTACCTTGTTGCATGAAGGTCTTAGCTTCAAATCTTGGCTGATACAGAAGAACTTAAACCTTTATTTAATTAAGGTAAGGTCATTTTCATGAAGCTTGATCGGGTTTAGGGGTATTTATATTGGAAAAGTATTTTAATTAACTGCATCCTAATCCTATTCCAACAAGGCATGTGGTCCATCAGAATGACTTCCCCAAAGGTCCCTTTAGAGCAAAATAAATAAATAAATCAAAAAATAATTCGTCTACCTCTTTATCTCATTCTACGCAAAAATTTACAATTACAATTTCAGCAGTTTTTTTTCTCTTTCCACTTGCTTTCATGGAAATCTGTCAAAAATTTTCTCAATATTTTCATTTGTAAAATTATGCATCATTGAAAAAAGTACTGAAAAAGACCAGCCTCACAATAGTAACAAGGTCCCTATTTCCAGATTATTACGAAAGTTTTTTTTTCAAGTGATATCTATCAAGTTGTATATCCATCCATTCTCTTCTGCTTCATTCGCCGCATCAGGTCACGGGGAGCTGCAGCCTGTCCCAGCTGGCATAGGGCGTGAGGCGGGGGACACTCTGGGCACGACACCGTGCACAAACAAATACAGACAACCACGCACACACACACACTCACTCCTAAGGGCAATTTGGGACCAGCCAATTGAACTGAAGCACATGTTTTTGGAGGTGGGAGGAAGCCGGAGAACCCAGAGAGAACCTATGCAGACATGGGGAGAACATGCAAACTCCACACAGAGTAGGACTTGAACCCGCGACTTTCCTTGTTGTGCGGCGACAGTGCTGCCCACTGCGCCACTGTGCCGCCCTCAAGTTGTATATGTACCCCAAAATTAACCAACTGTGATTGTTGTATGGGCGGCAGTGGCTCAGTGGTAGAGCAGGTCGTCCAGTGATTCAAGATCGACCGTTCGATTCCAGACCGCCGAGTCATTTGTGTTGTGTCCTTGGGCAAGACACTTTACCCTCCTTGCCTCCAGTGAGGCACTCGCTGGTGTGTGAATGTAGGTGATTGTTCCAGTGGTGGTCAGAGAGGCCGGATTGGCAGCCACGCCTCCGTCAGTCTGCCCAGGGCAGCTGCTGCTACATACGTAGCTTACCATCACCTTGTATGAATGAGAAGTGAATGAATAATAAGCGACTTTGAGCGCTACAAAAATCTAATCCATTATTACTATTATTTATGGTCAAATACCTTAAAGAAATACTAAGTATCTGATCAGCGTTCATTATACTAAGAATGCCTACACTGTGAACATTATACATGCTAAACATCAGCATCTGTAGTGGTAACATGTCTTAATTTGTCACTCTTTCATCCCCTCAAGCCCTTTTCTTTGATAGGAGAATGAGGAAGAAAAGGTACTGGGAAACCTTTGGAGCACTTTGGAAAGTTTCTTTGAGGTCTCAATGAAAGCATCAGACGACTATCTCTAGTGATTTATTCAATGGCCAAAAAGGGGCGTTCAAAGGGTGAGAAGCCTGAAGCGCTCATCTCTGCCCTCCAGGCAGCAAATGAAGATCTCAGGTCCAAGCTGACTGACATTCAGATAGAGCTCCACCAGGAAAAATGCAAGGTACTGTACAAAATAAAAAGACAGATATGTTCCCTGACAACCCTTAATATTTTTAATTGTGGAGGCCACACTCAATGCAAGCTATACAGATTCTTATCCCACCATTGTGTAAGTGATTCATTATGTTTTTAAAGGCAATGATATCAGCTTTCAATGGAATACTTACAGCGACCACTGGATGTTGCTCTGCTTTAACCAGAAGATGCAAGTGCACCTTGTAACATTAAACCACATCTAGTATGTTTCTAATTTTTGTGAGGTCATCCTTGTATGACATACCGTATGTCCAGTTAATGCTAAATGTCAAACTAAACAAATTACAATTAAATCATGGAAGATAAGACTCTTGAACCAGTTGGAATTCATGTCTGAAACCTATAAGGTCAATAAAGTTGAACTTTAGCTGTACCAGATGTAAAGTAACTGACTTCTTGTCTGTTTTTCCTTCATTGCTTCTCTCAAAGGTGAGCAAACTGGAGCGTGACAAAGTGCAGGAGGTGAAGCGTGTGAAGGAGCAGGAGCAGCACCGCCACACTGCGATGTTAACAGAGCAGAGGGCCAAGTGGCATGAGGAAAAACAAAAGGAGCTTCAGGCTCTCAGGGAAAACCTGACGCGGCAGCATGAGCAGGAGCTTGCCCGCCATGCAAAAATCAAAGATCAAGAGAACCAGAGGCTCAAAGCTGCACTGAGCACCATGCGGGATGGCAGTGGAGAGAAGGTGAGTTTACAGCTTCAAGCGGGCTTGATTATTTAGATGTGAATAAGAGGAACATGCAATTAATTCAAAATAAAACAACTTCTGAGAAAGGATAGGGAGCAATAGAAAAATATACTCATTACTCATGTTTTCTTTTTCCAGATAAAGAATCAAAACCCAAATGAGTATTTCTGTGGAAATTTGCCCTGCTCTTTCAGGTTCGCACTGCACTGACCCTGGAAGCCAAGGAAGATGCACGTCGCTTCTTTGACCAGGAACGTGTGAAGCTTTTGCAGGAGATAGCTGAGCTGAAGTCTTCTAAGAAGCAGACTGATGAAGCTTTGAGCAACATGATCCAAGCTGACAAGATGAAGGCCGGTGACCTGCGGGTGGAGCACCAGCAACACCAGGAGCAGATTTCCAAGATCAAATGGGACTGTGAGAGGGACATCCGGAGACTGGTGTGCAAAGTCGCTAATACTCAACATTTAAAACCTCACTGACACTAATATTGATATTATCATATATGGTATATTTGGTCTACAGCTCACGTTGCAACATCCTGTTAAAGTTCAAGGTGTTGCTTTGCAGATTCTGTGTAACACAATAATAACACAGGTGAAAATATGAGCTCCTTCATACAATTTGAAAAAGAAATCTCATCCTCATTAAATACAACTGTTACAGAAGAACATGATAGTGATTAATTTTGAAGTCATTAATGTTTGAGCAATTTAAATTTCAACAAAAAACGTATTTTGTGATGACAACAGCAACGTGGTAATAGAAAATAAAAAATCAAGATACTACAAACTCTACAAAAGAAGTCCAGCTATTTCTTTAGTACACAATTTCAATGTCATTCTAGGTGGATGAAATCAAATCCAAAGATCGCACCATCTTTGCTTTGGAGAAGGAATTGGAGTCGGTGACGGGTTTCTTACAGAAGCTGCAGCTCCAGAAGGATGCCCTGGACGAACAACTCTTCCTTGTCAAAGAGGCTGAATGTGGTTTGGGTAGTCCGAAACGAGAGATTCCGGGCAGAGCTGGGGATGGAGCTGAACACTGTGGTAGTCCAGTGAGTATAGGAAAACCAAAGTGACTTTTCACACTCATTGTATTCATATCAAATATTAATATTGACCTGTTCTGGTGAAAGATAGTGAGTGCCTTTTGCTTTTTTCTCTGCTTCAGCCCATTCAGAGTAATATATAGCTTTAATGCCATTTGTCAAGATCTCTTACAAGACATTTACTTTTACAGGAAAGGGTCCTACTTTTCCAGTGCCAAACTGATGAGAATATATTAAAGATACTGCAGAGAAAAAAATATTGACCTGTATTTAGTCAAGTCAGCCTTCAGGAGTGCCCAGATACAAATATTTAAACTAAATTCTTTCTTTAAATGTATTCTTTAACCAACCAAATGGAGACATCCGCAAAATAAATCTCAAAATATTGACGCTACAAACACCACTGACCGTGAAGGATGTCATAAAGACATTTGTTTATGAAATCCTTCATAAACATATGTTTATGAAGGATTTTCCATACAATTACTTATATATGAAAAGACTTTTTTTGTGTGCTTGTTTCAGGACTTGAGGAGAAACCAGCGGCGTATTGCAGAACTCAACTCCACTATACGTAAATTGGAAGACCGCAACACACTGCTGGTTGACGAAAGGAATGAACTGGTATGATCAAAGGATTTAGCTACAAACTATGCTTCTTCCATTATCTCTTCACTGTTTCTTTCCTTCAGATCTCCAGTTTATTCCTTCCTTTCCTCCCTCCTCTTGTCAGTCTCAGTTGCATATACCCTTGTGTCTATTTCTCTGCACTAGCTGAAGCGAGTTCGTGAGTCAGAGAAGCAGTGCAAGCCCCTGTTGGACAAGAACAAACTGCTGAGTAAGAGGAATGATGATTTGACACAGACTATCCAGAGGATGGAGGATAAACTCAAGAGCATATCCAAGGAAAATCTTGAAATGGTAGGCACAAAGTTCGGCTTTGTTTTCATATTTACATATTTAAGTAAAAGGCCCAGGTCAATGACGGGTGGATGTGATCTCTGAAAGAGTTCTCCCTTTGTGTCGCATGTCTACAGAAGGAAAAGATCAGCTCCCATCCCCCTCTGAAGAAGCTAAAGTCTCTGAATGACCTGGACCAAGCCAACGATGACCAGGAAATAGCCTTTCTCAAGCTTCAAGTTTTGGAACAACAAAGCATAATTGATGAACTAACAAGAGTATGTTTTATGTGGATGTGTTTAGTGAGGGTGCAAATTAATATTTTTCACAAAATTGTCATTCATTTTCAGACTGTATCCATCTTATTTTATAAATGCAGTAGTACCTTATCATATGAGTGAGATACATATTTCTGCTTTAGGTCACCACCGCTAGTTGGCACATGGCTACAGCATCAGTTGAGAGCACAATATTGTTCAGACATAGCTCGTGTGTGCTTTATATATTTTATCATTGTTTACCTAACTTTTTATATAACATTAATTATGCACAGGAAGAGTATGCATGTTCAGTGGTTGATAAAAACTTGTTTTTCCAAAAACTTTGCATCTTTTTATGAGGCTGGAACAGATTAAAATGATTGAAGTTATTATAAGTGGGGAAAATTTGTATAGTTAAGTTATGACCTGAGTGCAAATGACAATCCTTGAATTAAATTTGGAAATAGAATACAGTAATCATTTTTCTTACAATGCCTTCTTATCTTTTGTCTTTCCCAGGACCGAGAAAAGCTTCTAAGAAAGAAAAGACATAAAAGAAGTTCGAGGCCAGTAAAGGTAGTAATGATGAAAAGACTACAACACTTAAACCAAATAACCGTCAGCTTATTTAAAGGCTTGACTTGACTGTCATGGCCATTTACTAAAAACTAAAAATTGAGCTTCACCTCAAATTCTGACCTTCAGTCATCTCAAAATTGACACTTTAAGTTCACCCGTCACATTGCACTGTGACGGGAAATGAAAAAATTGCAATGTCACGGGAAACGAAAAACCTTCCAAGGATCAAGCTTGTTATTTAACTGGACGTTTTTCACCAGAGATTTTTTTTAGATCTTTAATCAGCTTTTTTCTTTGCAGAGGCACATTGTAGTTGACACCTTCTTTGGTTATGATGAAGAGTCTATGGACTCGGAGACATCCTCCATGGCTTCATTCCGGATGGACAGAACGCCAGCTACTCCTGAAGACCTGGAAGTGGTGAGAACTACGATCCATTCAGTTTCATTAAAATAGTGTTTGAAGCCCAACTGAGCCGTTGTCTTTTACGTCACGTGTGTGAAACAAGGGGCTGTCCAATGAGGAGTCGGAGCTGCGATTTTGTCAGCTAACGAGGGAGTATCAGGCCTTACAGCGAGCCTATGCCCTACTACAAGAACAAAAAGGAGGCATTCTGGATGCTGAGATGGAAGCAAAGGTACAAGCCAACACAATCACAATCACTGGTTTCATTTCCACCTGAAATATTTGTGCACCTAAATATTTGTGGTTTGTATTTCTTATTTCTTATTTTCTTATTGAAACTATGAAATAATTACGTATGTACATTACACTAAAATATGATCAGTGATTTTTCAATCATAAGATAATATACAATACCAATACAATTTGTACTTGATCATCTTGCTAAAAACTTAGACTTGGATAAAAGAGAAAGGTAACGGGACACTCAGTGCAGAAGTGTACAGGAAGCCCACCCACACAGACCAGTATTTACAGTTCTATTTTCACTACCCTCTACAAAATAAGGAATCATCAGACCTACACCACAGGGCCCAAAGTGTACCTGCAACTGCAGAGGGGAAAAAAGCATGCAGAGAATGCAACAATACTGCAACGCCGCTGAATTCAAAATTTTACTCTGACCTACACATTTTTGTGCCTCTGGCTTCCTGAAAATGTTGCTTTTTGTTTTTTGTTTACAGTGCGCCCTCATAAATTTGCACATCAACGATTGCGACTCCACCTCAACGCGGATTTTTAGTAGGCGGTCATGTGATACCGTATGCACATTCTATTGGCTGACGGCATCTCTAGCGCGGATTCCTCAATCGCGTGTGGTTCCTGGAACACATTAACCGCAAAGAATGAGGGCGCACTGTATATCTCATCAGGTTGTGTACCTAAAAAGGTATAAAAGTGAAAATTTGACCTTGAGTTTCGTCTTTCTATTTTATCCGGTTCCTGAGATATGTGCAAAACAATGCACAAAAGGTGAAATTTGACCTTGAACTAGTTTCTCAAGGTCAATGTTATCATCTCATTTTCATCCCCTTTGCCGCCCGAGTAATGGGTTTTTTGTTTCATCTTTCTATCTGCAACGGTTGTGAAGATATTTGGTGGACGGACGGACGAACACACTAACACTGACAATTACAATACATCACTGCTTCGTAGGATGCAACAAGAAAAACAAGAGACTCATAGGTCCTAGCTCCAATCATGTGGATACCCCACCTGTGCTTTTGGGGTATCAGACCCATAGCAGACCACAGACCTACAACAGACCACAGAGAGATGGAAGGCATGCAGGAATACATAATCTTCCTATATGTGGCTGGGGTATCAAATAATTTAAAACAGATCTTTAATGTACACAACAGCCCCGTACACTTTAATTCCTCCAACAACCTAAGACAGAGGCTGATTTACTTCAAAGACAAGACACCCAGACATAAACTGAGTGAGGTAATGTGTTAGGGTTTTGCTCCAAACAAAACCCTCTTCCGTTCTTTAGCTCAGTTGAGAGGTGTATCTTCAATGATGAGACAAATGGTATTCCAAAAAGGTTTACTGAAGAAGTTCAGCAGTTTACAAAGTTGCTGAGGATACAGTGCTGGACTCTCCAACAGATGCAGCAACAAACCTCTGGAGAGGATGTTAGTTGGACGTGATCTTTATAGTGTTTGGGTTAGACTCTCCTTGAAGGATGAGCTCCACATCAGAATGTTCACTCACTATGATCTTGATGATGCCTGCCATAGTGTCTGCCATAAGTTATCCTTGAGAACTTATGAGCTCACCAGCCGCCGCCTGACTCAGCCTCTATTGTATCAGTTATCTATGTGTTTTGCATGCTCTGTACTTCTATGTTTAGAAAACTGTGGTAGACAAGGACTAAGTGTTGTGCTACCAATGTCTGTGTAAGCAGATGCGCTTTGTTCTTATTTCCATGGTTAAAAAGAAATTCCCAACAAATTTCTGCATCTCACTGGAGTGAGGACTGGCCAGACATATATTACGTAAATAAAACACCCACTCCACAAGTGGATGACATGAGGTTTAACAGCTTAAGGCAGGACACAGGTGTCCAAGTGCACAAGGATAAGGGCCATTTGTTCAAAGATAACAACATATATTGGCCAAACATTAGGGTATGGGAATGGAGTCAAATAACTCACCTAATGTATGTCAAACTGGAGCAGTCATCCCTCAATAGAGAAGGAGGTCTTCAATACAGTTCTGAAGCAGTTTAGTGTTCCCTCCCCAGTTAGCTTAAATATCATTTTCATATCATCAATTTGTATGATTGTAGGGATCAAACATCTCAACCATCATCTGAGCAATTTTCAGGTAACTTATCCTTCGTGATTTGAAGGCCTCCATTTCCATTGCTGAAACATGTATGACTGGGTTATAAGGGTTTTAATCATTGCTTAAAGACCTTGATGACTTCCATTAGGTTAAATATCTGGAAATCCCCACCATCTGTTCAGAACTGAAGATGACTTCTAGATGAGAGGCCAAATGACTTCAATTTTTTCCCTCTACAAAGTGCAGTTGACTTTTCAACAAAGAGATTAGGAAGGATACACATCCTAAACCACAAGAGCTATCAGTACATATTTAGATATAATAGAATGCAATTCAAACCATGGTCATATGTCCATCCTGTGTGCTTTAACTTTGGGTCCAGTAGTATGTGACATTAGCTGTGGTTGTGATGGAAAAACAGGCACATGCGCAAATGCATGATCCTTTATAAATCACACACACCTCTTGAAATTCCAGCATTACCCTCACTTGAGAAAGAGTGAAACAGGTTCCAATTAATGTACCTTATGTGAATGTTTCAGGCTCATGAGCAGCTCCAAGCAGATGTTCTCAGGTATAGAGCCAAAATAGATGACCTTGAGAAGGAGCTGACCATGAAGGGACAGGTAGGACAGGAGAGTATATGTATGAATAAAAGCTGAACACACACACACACACACACACACACACACACACACACACACACACACACACACACACACACACACACACACACACACACACACACACACTAAGACAAAGGGCCATAACTTTTTTTTTTGGCACTTAACCATACCAAATACCATCAAATACCACATTCACAGTAATTGACTGGCAGCAACAAATTAGACTATTTTAAGGTTCTTACTGTATTGTACAATTACAGTATATTGCTAAAAATAAATAATTCAAGCAAGAGGTATCTTCTTGTGAATTTAATTTATTGCAGTATGTAAACTGTTTGAATCTACAGTATACATCTTACATAATACTCCATAGTATTACACACACACACACACACACACACACACACACACACAGACTTTACTTTGGAGTGGGTATATACCGGTAGATTGCGTATGAAATGTAGTATGCCTAATATGTTAAATTATGAACCTTATGAACATGCTGTAAATTGAATATGAAGATAATGAAAACTGATTAATGTATGCACTAAATACTTCACTTGGTCATCATCATCATTGTCCTTTCTGTCCTCACATTCATCTAAGATGTCTTTGCTCCATCAGGACTCCAAATGGGTGGAGGAGAAGCAGCTATTTTTACGAAGGAATCAGGAGCTTTTAGAGAAGGTTGGACTCAAGCTTTTGTTGGGTTTTTGATTAGAAAAAAAATATGTATTTTAAGATTTACTGACTTTAATGATTTTATAATCAATCAATCAATCAAGTTTTATTTATATAGCGCTTAATCATGACAGCAGACATTTCAAAGCACTTTAACAGACAGAGAAACCCAACTGAACCCTCCAGAGCAAGCATAAGCGACAGTGGCGGGGAAAAACTCCCTCCATGAGGAAGAAACTCCGGGCAGGACCCAGACTCTTTTGGGCGGCCATCCGCCTCGACCGGTTGGGTGGAAAAGAAATCAAAGGAAGACAAGAACAGCATCAGACAGAGAGAGACAGAGAGAGAGAGACAGAGAGAGAGTGACAGATAGGCCAGATAGAGGCAGTATCAATATGGTTAAGGTTGCTAAAGTCAAGGCACAATTACAGCTGTGTGGATGACTGTATGGTGGCACGGAGGAAGAAAGGAAGCAGGACCCCAGCCGATGGATAGTTGAGGGGTGGTACTGGTGGGCTTGGAGGATAAGGTACACAGCACATGGAGAGATGGGGGTGATACTGGTGGGCTCGGAGGTGCAGGTCCACAGAGGAAGGTCCACGGCGGCTGGGCGGATGAGGGGTGGAAAAGTAAGATGACACCAAGGAAGACAGGCAGCAGGACCCCAGTCGATGGTTAGATGAGGGGTGATACTGGTGGATGGGAGGTGCAGGTCCACAGCAGATGGTCCACAGCGGATGGGTGGATGAGGGGTGGAACAGTATGGTGGCGCGGAGGAAAAAGGAAGCCGGACCCCAGCCGATAATTAGGTTAGGGGTGGTACTGGTGGGATGGGAAGAGCAGGTCCATAGCAGATGGGCGGATGAGGGGTGAACCTGAGAAAAACCTTGGAGAACATAGAGCACAGAGACTCCAGGGAAGAAGTTTAGTTAGTACGGTGTGATTGGAGACTTGGAGAGTGAGGTCAGAGAGGAGGAGGAGTAACAGAGATGGTTGGAGAGAAGGGAGAGGAGAGAGGAACTCAGTGAGTCTGGATGTTGAGTCTCCAGCAGTGTAGGTCTATATGAATATAAACGTAGTAACCTAAGTTGCCATTAATTGTAAAATTTATGAAAAAGAAAAGTTTTAAGTCTAGTCTTAAATAAGAGAGTTCTATTTGAATTATGTTAAATAAAATTTCTTAATATAGGCCTGAAGATCTATTACCTATATCACCTGGCATAACAGCTGCTACAGTATATAGCATCATTTAAAATAGTTACTAGTTTACCATTGTACTGCATAACCTTTTATTGCTACAACCTAAATGTTTAGAAGAGCAAAAAAAGAATCAGTTCAGTAGATAATTTTTTGCTCTTCTTGATTTGCCTTGACTTGGATAACTGAGAACGTAAACAGACCTCATTATTTGCTATCCATCTTTCTTTTTCTGTGATTCCGTATGTTGTTTCAGGTGGAGAAGTTGGAGTCAGACTGCAGTCAACTACAGCAGGAACTACAAGACTCCAGAGACCAGAATGAACTGTTAGAGTTTAGAATATTGGAGCTAGAGGTGAGTCACAAAGAGAGTTTCTCAAGGCTTTTGTCATTGTTCATCATTCAATATTTTTGTTTATTAAGACAAGATTTTTCTAAATTGTGTTAAACCATGATTCAATATATACCAGAAAATGAGATATCACCTATTTTTTGATAGAAACAAGTGATGCACATGCATGTGTAGCATGTGGGTTGCAAAGGAAGGTTTTCTAGCTATACTGAACCAGTTTTCTCAGAAATTGCTTATTTTATGGTACAAATATTGGATCTTGTAGCAGTTGTTAATATTTGCACAAATCAGCTGTGAAATCAAGGACAAAAAAACACACAAAATCCTGCAGCAAGTAGTCAAAACGCTCACTGGATGATTGTCAGCTGACAATGAAACCTGACTGTCATTGACTCATGCTGTCTCCACACGAAAAATCTAGTTAATCCTTGCGCTTCCATCACTGTATACAACCAGTTTCATCAGTTGCAGTGTCCACACCTTCAATAAACCCTCATACTTAGACAATGGAGGGCAGTATGCCAGTGCACAGCCTTTGCAGACATATTTCCTACACTGGCAACATACTGTATACACACTGTATATGTTTGACAGTCCTTCCTTGTGGGCAACAGTTGAGTCTTGTCTGGAAAGACTGGATCCTGGGTTTGCTGCTGGTCCTCTGCTAGACTTCTTTCTTGGATGTATGGAGTCTCAAGTGTCTTTCCCAGCTGCGACAGGAACACACTGCTCTTGTTCTGCTTGTGAGGCATGTAGCTGAGGTTGATCTCTCTCCATATCACAAAGACATTCCAGGACGACACTGAGGCACTGACATGTAGTGGGAGATGATCAGGGGTTGTTCTGATCACCTTGTCTTGTTTATTACACACCTCCTCTGTGGCAGTTGCAGTGTAGGACTCAGGCAACCCATTACTTGATCCTGTATTTTGCCAGTTTGCTGGGCATATACTACCAGAGATGATAAAGACCTTCGGAAGAGAGAAGACATTAGAACAGACAATTGTCAAGAGAAAAAAGAGCTGATTGTTCATTGTCACACCAGGCTCTGCGTTGTAGAAGTAGGACAGCTGCTCCTCTTACCTGTTCCAAATTTCTCTTATGGCTGCCAGTTTGTCTGTCACATGTCTGGAAGGTCTGCACTTACAGTCATTTGAATTGCACCAGTCTTGAACAAATATGAAAGAGTTTCGGTGGCACTGTGGCACGGAAGAATGCCCTGTCATGCTGCACCACATAGACTGGCTCTAACCTCACTTTAGGACATGCAAGAGGACACAAGCCAGTGTCTTATTGTGCCGGTCCCAAGCCTGGATAAATACAGAGGGTTGCATCAGGACGGGCATCGGGCGTAAAACGTTTGCCAAATCAAACATGCGAATCAAACCTATGACTTCCATACCGGATTGGTCGAGGCCCGGGTTAACAACGACCGCCATCGGTGGTGTTGACCTACAGGGTGCCGTTGAAAATTGGACTGCTGTTGGTCGAAGGAGAGGAGGAAAGTCTGTTCATAGGAAGAGAGAGAAGAGGAACGCCAAGAGTGTAGGACTGAGAGTAGGGACGTTGAATGTTGGAACTATGACAGGAAAAGGTAGAAGGTTGATTGACATGATGCAGAGGAGGAAGGTAGATATACTGTGTGTCCAGGAGACCAGGTAGAGGTAGCAAGACTAGAAGTTTAGGAGCAGGGTTAAAGTTGTTCTGTCATGGTGTAGATAGGAAAAGAAATGGAGTAGGAGTTATCTTGAAGGAGGAGTTTGTTAGGAATGTCCTGGAGGTAAAAAGAGCGTCAGATAAAGTGATGAGTCTGAAGCTAGAAATCGAAGGTGTGATGGTCAGTGTTGTTAGCAGGTATGCACCACAGGTAGAATGTGAGCAGGAGGAGAAGGAGAAATTCTGGTTGGACTTTGACGAAGTGATGCAGATTATATGTAGAAGTGAGAGAGTTGTCATTGGTGCAGATTTCAATGGACATGTTGGTGCAGGAAACAGAGGTGATGAGGAGGTGATGGGCAGATGTGGTATCCAGGAGAGGAACACAGAAGGACAGATGGTTTGTGACTTTGCAAAAAGAATGTAAGTGGCTATAGTAAATACGTTCTTCCAGAAGAGGCAGGAACATGACCTATAAGAGTGGAGGTAGGACCACACAGGTAGACTACATCTAGCTGAGAATGTAGCCAAACAGCATTGAATGGTGGTGTATAGCAGGGATTCCCAAAGTGTGGTGCGCGCACCCCCTGTGGTGCGCGAGCTGCCGCTAGGGGGTGCGCGAGTGTGATGGCAGCTGAGCACCTTGAAATACATAAATAATTAAATAAATAATTTAAACACTTTTTAGTGGAGGATTAACAGTTTAAATATTTAAATTCATTCACGGAAATCATTTGTAATTTTCAATTAAAAAACATTTTGGGAAAATTTTAAATAAAAAAAAAAAACCCCCCAAAATGCATTTGGCTTTCTCCTAACTACGTGCTAACTTGTGATAGCAACAACAATAATATGCATAACTGGTTAAAAACGGGCAGTCTGTCCGGAATTAAATCTGGGAGAAATGGAAGAGGACAGAATACATTTGCCACAACTGAGAGCTGTGCAGGGTACAAGGCTGAAGAAATCCAGCAGGAAAAAGAGATTGATGATGACGAGACAGGGGAAACTGAAAATGAGGAGCACAGAGTACAGAAAACTCACCCGGACACTTCATCAGGAGAAGGGGGTAAAGAACATAATGAGACTCATACTCGAAAGAGAAAATACGATGACTCCTATCTGGGTCTGGGGTTTACATGGACTGGTGATGTTGCCTACCCAAAGCCACAGTGTGTGGTGTGCGGTGAAGTTCTGTCTAACAGTAGTCTTAAGCCCTCATATCTACGCCGCCACCTCAACACCAAGCATCTGTGTATAAGTCAGAAACCCCTTTCATTTTTCAGAGCTAAATTGGAGGAACTGAAAAACAGAAAAAACCAGCTGCAGTTCTATTCATGTGGTGGATCTTCAAAAAGTGCACTACAGGCTTCTTATCTTGCCAGCTACAGAGTAGCTCCCTCACACAATTGTAGAAGATGTATGCTTGCCAGTTGCAAAGGATATGGTTCAATGCATGATTGAAGGGAAAGAGGCAAAATTGTTGGACACGATCTCGGTGTCCAACAATACTGTGTCACGCCGCATCGATTCAATGTCCGAAAACATCCTCACAACACTCGTCAGTCGTGTGAATAAAAGCGAGTTTTATTCACTTCAGGTAGACGAGTCCACAGATGTGGCAAATCTGGCGAATCTGTTGGTTTACATTCGCTACATCTTTGAAGGCACAGTGAAGGAGGATTTTTTGTTCTGTCGGCCGCTCACTACCCGAGCAACAGGAGAGGAAATCTTCAAATTAATTGAGGATTTTATGAGGTCCCATGAAATCGACTGGACGCTATTGCGTGGGAATATGCACAGATGGAGCAAAGGCAATGACAGGGAAGCACACAGGGCTGATAGCTCACATCAGGAAAGTATGTCCATCTATTCACTGGTTACACTGCAGTATTCACAGGGAGTCCCTCGCAGCCAAAAACATGCCAGGGGATCTACTTTCCACCCTCAATGATGCGGTGAAACTGGTGAACTTCATTAAAGCTCGTCCGCTAAATTCAAGGCTGTTCACACTACTTTGCAACGAAATGGGCAGTGAACACAGAACATTGCTTTTGCACACTGAAGTGCGTTGGTTGTCACGAGGAAAAGTGTTGACAAGGCTCTTTGAACTGCGACATGAACTTCAGCAATTTTTTGAAGACAACCCCTTTCATCTGGCCTCCAATCTGCATGATGAGGATTTTCTGCAGAAACCCGCCTATCTAGCTGACATATTTTCGGTTCTGAATGAACTGAATTTGAGTCTTCAGGGGGTCAGTGTCACCCTGTTCAACACTCAGGACAAGACCAAAGCTGTGATAAAAAAGCTACGTTTCTGGGTGAGCTGTGTGAGTAGCAACGTAGTCTTGTGTTTCCCCACATGAGTTTTTGGAGGCAAACGACCTTGTCGTGGGTGATCATGTAAAAACAATCATAACTGAACACCTCAAACACCTTGCCGAGCAGCTGCGGAAATATTTCCCATCCATGGACGAATCTCATGCGTAGATTCGCAACCCCTATGAAGTGTCCCTCCCTGTCCTACAGCTGTCACTTCAGCAGCAAGAACAGCTGATTGACGTAACATCCGACAGAGCGCTGCAGCTGCATTTCAAGCGAAAGCCACTCGTAGACTTCTGGACCGAGGTAATGACAGCATACCCGGTCCTGGCAAAGCAAGCCTTGAGAGTTTTGATGCCTTTTGCAACAACCTATCTTTGCGAGGCAGGATTTTCCGCTCTCATGGCAGTGAAAACAAAATATCGCCAAAGACTAAATGCTGTCGAAAAGGATATGCGCATTAAACTGTCCTCCATTGAGCCAAACTTCACAGAGCTTTGTGCAGAGACGCAGGCCCATCCTTCACATTAAAGTGGGTAAGTATTTTACAATGCATTGCACGTTCTAATTTTAATAAAATAACACAGAAAAAAAAACCGTGGCACACTACCAGGTCAATAACGCTCTTTCTCTCTCTCCCTCTCTCCTCCACTCCAGCTCTCTCTCTCTCTGTGGATCGGGCCGTATTACTGCAATTGCCCCCCCCCCCCGCCCCCCGATAATGTTTTTGTTCTTTTCACAAAACATGTTGAACTTCGGCCTATTTTATTTTGATTCTTTGTGATTCTTTCTATATTTGTTAGCATATAATAACTGTTAGTTTGTTAAATATGCCTATTTGTTACATAGTAATAACTTATTATTATTATTAAACTTGATACCTATATGGCTATAAAGACTACGCCTTTTCTTTCTTTTTTTTCATGTTTTGGGCATTGGGGGTGCGTAAGCTAAGTCGGGAGGTAGAAGTGGGTGCGCGGACTGAAAAGTTTGGGAACCGCTGGTGTATAGGATGACTGTGGTGGTGAGGAAGATGAAGAGGACAAAAGCAAAGCAGAGGAAGAAATGGTGGAAGCTGAAAAAGAGTGATACATGACTTTTAGGATGGAGTTAAGACAGGCTCTGGGTGGTCAGGAGGTGCTGCCAGATGACTGGACAACTACAGCTAATGTGATCAGGGAGACAGGTAGGAGAGTACTTGGTGTGTCATCTGGAAGGAAAGAAGATAAGGAGACTTGGTGGTGGAATGAGGAGGTACAGGAGTGTATAAAGAGAAAGAAATTAGCTAAGGTGAAGTGGGACACTGAGAAGACTGAGGAGAGTAGACAGGAGTACAGGGAGATACAACATAAGGTTAAGGTAGAGGTAGCAAAGGCCAAACAAGGGGCTTATGATGATTTGTATGCTGGGTTGGACAGTAAGGAGGGAGAGACTAATCATTACAGGTTGGCAAGACAGAGAGACAGAAGGGAAGGGCGTGTAGGAGGTTAGGGTGATTAAGGACTTTCAGGATGGAAGTCTATTGACAGGTGGCAGTAGTGTGATGGGAAGATGGAAAGAGTGTTTTGAAGAGTTGATGACCGTAGAAAATGAGAGAGACTAGAAAAGGTGACTGTTGTGGACCAGGAAGTAGCAAAGATTAGTCAGGATGAAGTGAGGAGGGCATTGAAGAGGATGAAGAGTGGAAAGGCACTCGGTCCTGATGATATACCTGTAGAGGTTTGGAAGTGTCTAGGAGAGGTGGCAGTAGAGATTCTGACTGGGTTGTTCAATAGGATCTTAGATAGTGAGAAGATACCCGAGGAATGAAGGATAAGTGTGCTGGTGCCCATTTTTAAGAACAAGGGAGATGTGCAGAGTTGTGGTAACTACAGAGGAATAAAGCTGATGAGCCATACAATGAAGTTATGGGAAGGAGTAGACTAAGGGCAGAAATGAGCATTTGTGAGCAGCAGTATGGTTTCATGTCAATAAAGAGTACTACAGATGCAGTAATTGCTTTGAGGATGTTGATAGAGAAGTACAGAGAAGGCCAAACGGATCTTCATTGTGTTTTTGTAGATCTGAAGAAAGCTTATGACAGGGTGCCCAGAGAAGAACTGTGGTATTGTATGAGGACGTCTGGAGTGGCAGAGAAGTATGTTAGAGCAGTGCAGGACATGTATGAGGACTGTAAGACAATGGTGAGGTGTGCTATAGGTGTGACACAGAAGTTCAAGGTGGAGGTGGGACTGCTCTGAGCCCTTTCTTGTTCGCTATGGTGATGGTCAGGCTGACAGACGAGGTTAGACAGGAATCCCGATAGACTATGATGTTTGCAGATGACATTGTGATCTGCAGTGAGAGCAGGGAACAGGTGGAGGAGAAGCTAGAGAGGTGGAGGTTTGTCCTGGAAAGGAGAGGAATGAAGGTTAGCCGCAGTAAGACAGAGTACAGGGAGAAGGGATCAAGAAAGTGGAGGATTTTAACACCTTCTAACCCTATCGCCTTCTGCGTTAGTTTTTTCTTACGTAACAAAGTTATTTTTTTCTTTACGTAACATTCCATTTTTTTCTTTGCGTAACAAAATATTTATGTCTTTTGTGATAGGAGCGTGAGAGGAGGTCCCCTCCATTCAACCATCTCAGAATGCATCCCTTCTCTGAGGGAGTGAGTGCACTGCAGATCTATTGTATGAAAGAGGGTGTCAAGGTATGCAAGTAGTTATCTGCTATAAATTAGTAATTTATGATAATCTTTACTATGTTCTATGCTTTATGAAAGGGATTCCAATGTTGCTCTGAAATTTGCATTTTGTTATTATTATTATTATTGTTGTTGTTTTTGTTATTGATACCTGCCAGTTTTTAGATTTGTTACTACATTCTGTATGAATATTTGATGTCTACGTTATTTTAAAGAATTGTGTAATCCTATGGTTCTGATGTTTATTGTTTTCTTCACAGGATGTGTGCATACCAGATCTCATTAAACTTCTAGATATCCTTGGGGACAACGGGGTGAATCATTCAGAATTCAACATATGAACAAATAATACAAGAACAAGCTCATTATTAATACCCCCCTCCCCTTTTTTCTCCTCAGAACTTAAGAAATGAGGAGCAAGTAGCCATCATTCAGGCTAGCACTGTTTTGTCACTAGCTGAGAAGGTGAGTCTCTAATAAAACGTAAAAATGACACCACTGAAACAGAATCACACTGACTAATTTGTGGCAGCTCATGATTTACTATTTGTTGTTCTGTAGTGGATTCAACAGATTGAAGGGACTGAGGCAGCACTCCATCAGAAGATGATGGACCTGGAGATAGAGATGGTTAGTCATAATATATGCGTACAGGAGAACATCTATTTGATTATGTACATGATGCTTTTTAAACCACTCGAGTTATGTCCTTATAGCAGCTTTACTCCAGCGTGATATGATGAAAGTTGCAGCCAATGTTCTCCCTACTAGTGATCTAGTTAAATAACTCGGTTTGAACAAATCTGATAAATTGTTCATCTTTGAGGGATGAATATAGTCATAATCCACATAAATGTTTTCTAGTTTTTAAACATCCACCACAGCACTTAGTAAGACTACAGCTTGAAAGATTTGCACACACAGGAAAAGTAATATAATTTCTATTATGCCCCAAATATTTTAATCATTAATCATCTTAATGTGTTTAGGAGATGTTCTGTAAGCAGAAAGGATATCTAGAGGAGGAGCTGGACTACAGAAAACAAGCCCTGGACCAGGCCTATATGGTCAGTATGTGTGTGTGCAAGTGAAGCTTAACGTCCATCCTTGGACAAGTAGTCATGTGTCTCTCATTTTTTATTTATATTGGGACTTCCATGAAGACCTGGGTTAAGGGCTGTGGCTGTCATGGCTACGTGAATGCCAACTGCCTTTGGGGTTTTATCATTGTAATGTACAATCAAATAAAAAAACTTTTTTCTCTTTTCCTGCCAGCAAATCCAAGAATTGGAAGCAACATTGTACAATGCCCTGCAGCAGGACAAGGTGATTCATATCATAATGCATTACAGATTTGAAAAACATTTTTTGACATTTGACTTTGATCAAATCAAAGCATCATTTTGAAAAATGTGATGTGACATCTGATAATAATTTAATTATTTGCTTTGAGGAATGCACCCTTGTGATCACGCACAATCCACTTTTCCGGAACATGTGCCCAGTATATATTTATCCATTTATTCAGTTTTTTAAATGAATACTGGAAGCTTTGTAGTTCTGAACATAGATGAAAAAGACATTGTACAGTACAAATAAAATTGGTTTAGTTCCTGTGACTCTTTGTAAAAGTTACACAATAGATAACAGCATCTTTTCAGAGCTTTTTAAAAAAAAAATACATAACGGTATCCTCTGTGTCTGACACTTTTCTTTCTTTAGGTGATAAAGTACGGCGAACCTTTAGATGAATTTCAAAAGGATGAGTTGCGGACGGCAGTGGAGAAGCTCAGGAGGCAAATGCTGAGAAAAAGTCGAGAATACGACTGCCAGATTCTTCAGGAGAGGATGGAACTGCTGCACCAGGCACATCAGGTCTGTCCAAGTCTGAATGGGTGATAGGTAGATGGTATGAATGTGAGAGCAGAATTTTTTTATGAAAATACAGTGGTACCTCTACTTACGAAATTAATTGGTTGTGGAAAAAATTGCGTACGTAGAAAATTTCGTAAGTAGAGAAGTGTTTTCCATGCAAATGCCCTAATCCGTTGCAAGCCCCCCAAAATTCAGACAGAAATCTTTTACATAGCATAAAAATGCATCAAAACATGTAACAAATATACAGTATGTTACAATTAGATTATTAAACAATAAATGACAGTTTTACATAATGTAAAAAACAAAGAATAAAAATGATGGTCATTTACCTTTTAACTGCTGTCCTCATCGTTTTTTGCCCTCTTTCGTTCATGCGCTCTTGCCTCACCATTCCGAATAGCAGAGTGAATTCCAGTCCTCCTTTTGAACTTCTCCAACCACTGTCGCGATGCCTTAAACTCCTTAAACTTCCTTTTGTTTTAATAACGTGGCGATTGTAGATGCATTGTAGATGTAGGGGGCAGCAGTGGCTCGGTAGGGGGCAACAGTAGCTCAGTGGCCTGGGGGCGGCAGTGGCTCAGTGGTAGAGCGCGTGGTAGAGCGGGTCATCCTATGATTTGGCGTTTCGATCCCCGCTCCTGCCCCCCCCCCAGAAAAAACACCAGGAGGTGAGCTGATAGTGTGAAGTGTCAGCTCACCTCCGGAGCACTGCTGAGGCGCCCTTCAGCAAGGCACCGCCCCCTTTACTCATTTGGGGTGCACCAACAAGGAGCTGCCTGCCACTCTACCTCCCCTTGCATGCCTACAGGCCCTTATAGGGACGGAGCCTCCACAGCGTTGTCGTCACCAGGTCTGCAGTGATGACGGTCTTGGTCGTGGTGGGAGCAGGAAGTCGTGGCGAGGTTGGAAGTCCAGTGGTTGAAGTGGGGCTGTTGAGCTTCGCAGCTCTTGGAGTGGGCTTGGGAGAAGTGGCAGGGGCAGGGGTGGAAGGAGAAGTGGCAGGGGTGGAAGGAGAGAAAGCACAGAAGGAGAGAGCATCAGTGGAGCAGTCTGCAGGGCCGCGAGAGACCTGGGACGAGGAGCCGGGAGTGATGGGGGAGCTGAACCGATTGAAAAAGCTGTTTAGTTCATTCGCTCGTTCACTGTTCCCTACCACAGTGCTGCGCCCTTTCCCGTGTCCGGCGATGGTTCTCATCCCATTCATGACCTCCCGCACCTGGTTGCGCCCCAGCTGCTTCTCCAGCTTCCTCCCGTACGCATCCTTGGCCTTCCTCAGGCAGTCTCACTTCCTGCTGGGCCTTCTTCATCTCCTCTTCGTTCTTGCTCCTGAACGCCCGCTTCTTTCTGTTCAGGACAGCCTTGCCTTCCTTTGTTACCCAGGGTTTGTTGTTGGGGTAACACCTGACTGTCCTGACAGGGGCCACGGTGTCCACACAGAAGTTCATGTAATCTGTAAAACACTGAGCAGCCCCCTCAATGACCTCCCCGTGTGAACCCACGATGACATCCCAGTTGGTGGTCTGGAAGCAGTCCCTCAGCGTTTCCTCTGCTTCCGGGGACCACCTCCTGACCTGTCGTGTTGTTGCTGGCAGCCGTTTCACCAGCGGGATATAGGTGGGCTGTAGGTACACTAGGTTGTGGTCTGATTTACCTAGTGGAGGGAGGGGGGTGGCAGTGTATGCCTCCTTAGCATTAGTGTAGAACAGATCAATGGTTCTGTCCTTCTGTGTGGGGCAGTCTACACACTGGACCATTGTGGGCAGAGATGAGTCCAAGGTGACGTGATTAAAGTCACCGGTGATAATGACGAGCGCCTCCGGGTGCCGGGTCCAAAGAGCGGAGGTGGTGCCACAGATGGTTTCTCGTGCAGTCTCAGGGTCCGCGCGTGGAGGGATGTAGACGGCGAGGACAATAACGTGTCAAAATTCAGGTCAAATTCAGGTCAAAATTCAGGTCAAAATTCAGGCCAGGTAGTAGGGTCTGATGCTAACAGCTGTTAGCTCCAGATCGTGGTTACACAGTGTTGATTTCACAGTCACATGTCCCGGATGGCACCATCTATTGTTGGTATAGATGATTAATCCACCTCCTTTCTTCTCACCGGCGGTGTTCGTGTCCCGGTCCGCTTGTACGGAGGAGAAGCCGTTTAGTCCGACATTAGTGTCTGGCACGTCACCAGTTAGCCACATCTCAGAGAACACAAACAAGCTGGTCTCCCGGTAGCACTGTTCAGTCCTGCACAGCGCCGTCAGTTCGTCCAACTTGTTCGGTAGCGAGTTCATGTACCCCATGATGACGGAGGGAACGGAGGGCTTGACTCGCCTCCGGTTAGCGGCTCTAGCCATTAGTCTAGTCCTTTCAACGCGACCCGCTCGGCATCCGCGATATCTCCGTCGGAGCTCGGCTGGGATGAGATCGCGTGTTGCTGGGTCTCCCTTGACCCTCATGGACATCAACTCCTCCCTTGAGTACACTAGCATATTACTATACATTATCTAAATTTATGTTAAAATAATATACACAGAAACATAGAAAAAAACGCAAAATTAAGCATAAGAAACTCGCTCAGAGCAGATCATCATCCTGCTCGCAAATGGATCAAGGGCTGAATGACAGCATTGACACCTATCTAGCTACACACAGAGGTCCGTCTTAGCCAATGGAATGCCAGGAAGATGCTAGGTAGAGTAGACAGTAGAGTGGGACTTCATTCATCCCTTCAAGAAGTTCCATCAGGGAAATTAGTTTCTCCATCACATTACACACAGCACAGTACGTACACAGAAAGAAAAGATGCACAGAAAGTAATGCCAATACCAAATAGAAAGAGTAATAAATAATAACCCACCAGAGAGAATAATAAATAATAGCCAATAATAAATAATAATAGGTAATAGCCAATGGCAGAGCAGCTATAAGAATGTTGCGTTCAGGAACCTTTGGGAGCTGTGAGTAGCAGCTCCCAAAGGTATTTTTATCTTTTGTAACACGAAATTTCTTTCGTAAGAAGAGGCAATATTTTCCTGTTGAGGCATTTCGTAAGTAGAAAATTTCGTATGCAGAGACATTGGTAAGTAGAGGTACCACTGTATATCCATATCAGAGAAGCGACGCTTCACTAAGCCCTGTGTTTTCATTGTAAGCCTCAGCTACTCTGTTAGAGCTGGTGTCGGGCACATCATTTGAACTAAATTATCAATGAAGAAATGTTGAAATGTGAGATGTGAAAAAAATCAAACTTAAATATGTGTTTAAAGGCTGCTTTAACTTAAAGTAAAATCAAATAAAAAGCTTGGAAACGAAAGAATACAAATTACCCTGTAAATTAACCACCACATAGAGGATACACGAGTATTTCTATAGGGTTTGGATCCGAAGAACTTGTGTACATTGTATGTCACGGTAGTATAAGGAGGACTTCATTTTACCAGCAGTAGAGACAGACCTGAACAAACAAACATGTTCAGAAGCAATTTGCTGTCTCTGTCCTTCTCCACCAACAGAGTGAGGAGCTTTTTAGTCCCCCAGGCCATGAAACTGTTCAATTCTTTCAAGCAAGAGGAGGTATTGAATGACCTTTCCAAAGCATGTAGGAAGCTGGTCAGAGATACGCTACGCTGAGATTGGCTAGCATACTTTTGGGGCTTAGGACTTACCCCCCATTTGAAATGAATTGGAAATGTTGTTCAGCAAAACAAAGAGAGTTTTCTGTTTCTTCTCTCAATCCTTACAGAGAATTCGTGACCTTGAAGACAAGACAGAAATCCAGAGGAGGCAGATTAAAGACTTGGAAGAAAAGGTGAAACATTCTTGATGTCTTTCTGTATAGAAATTACTGTATGTAGATTGAATAAGCAGCGGCTCAAACATAAGGGTGAAGGGGTCTTTCAAACTGTATAATCAGTAATGTGTAATCAATAATGAAATTAGTTTTTAGAGTAGACAGAAAATACTATAACCTTTTCCATTCATGTTATGCAAATTGCTCTTGCAATAAAAATCTCACACAATGTGCATTTAGTTATGTTTCAATAGGTACAGTTAAATTCCTCTGTACACTGAACCTGTTTCTTTCTGCTGTTACTAACATGTCTTGAGTGTTCTAACATTTTCTTGCTTTCTTTCTTTCCTCCTTTCCTTATTTATTTCCTTAGTTTCTATTTCTGTTCTTGTTCTTTTCTCTTGCCTTCATCCTCTGGCCTTGAAGTCTTTGACATGTCCTGTACCAGAGGTGAGTCCCCATACATTTGAGTAGAAACCGTGTCTCTTCTGACGTCAAATATTTCTCTATTAAAGCAGCACCTGTACAGCAAGTTTTGGGAGTTTTGGGTTTGCGCATTCAGCAAAGCCAAATCTGGGAAAGCTCCAGCTATAAAATCTTAACTGTCCTTCACAAGCTCTTAGTCAAGATGCATTTTTTGTGTGAATCCACAGACCTGGACAATAAAATTAAATAGTAGATTACAGTAGAACAGTTGATTAGAGCTTTTGAAATAGTTCTAAAGTGATCTGATTTGGTGCTGACCTATTATGTCCATAAAATGAAACCTTTAGAAATAACTTTTAACTATATTTTTGAAAATTTTCAATTTTAATCCATAATGTGAAAACTGGGTGTCACAACTGTACATTTATTGTGTAATGAAAGTTTTTCCTTGTGTTCACCTGGAAACAATCAGCTGTCCTCTTTTGTTTGTCTTTGATTCCAATCTACTGATTTATATGTGTTGAATTCATGTTTCTCCATATACATGTATTTATTACTGAGCTGCAAAATCCAGAAGGCAAAAAATGCCAACAGCATATCTTTTGTACTTGTTTGTTATCACCACTGATTTTTTTAAACTATGCATATTTTTTCAAAGGGTTTATAAGTTCTCATTTTATTCTGTTTTCTAATTTGACTTGACTTGTAAATCTCAGCAGTTAATCTTTTCCTTTAACCTGCATTTGCCTTTCCAACAACCTGGGGGCAGCAGAACAAATATTATCACCTAATGAATTTGTCTGTTTTCTACACTTGCTTACAGTCTAAAATTTAAAAAAATACACAGTAATTGAAACTTGACCCATAAAGCGCACAACATCAACCCCAGCTTGCGCAAGTGTATGCACATTCTCACCCCTAAACCCTTTCTATTAAACATTGAACACTTTTTTACCTTTGACATTATTCAAAACTGAAGTTCTGTGCATACTAATTGCTAAAACACTGATAGATTAGTATCACACTCAATTAGCATTCACCTGAACTCAGAATGGACTTGTCAGAAGCCATATGTCAGGTTTGCCCTTCGTTGTGAACAGAACAATTTTAGTGTAACAGTTATATGAGCAAGAGGTTGAGGTGAAGTATGTGGAGGGAGAGATATTTGTGCAATAGTGATAATACATGTTAGCAGACAGTTGCTGGTCTATAAGTCCAGCAGCTTTCTGTTTCTTGGACCAGAAGAATAAGTCTATGCTATAATTATGCTCTGTTTTAGTCTCTTCCAACTCCAGAAAAATAACTTTTGTGCTTTAGCATAGTACTGTATTATGTTTATCAGCCAAGTGGTGACTTGTTTTTTTTTTTAGCTCAGTTAGTGTACATTCAAAACAATGGACTGTATAGTATAGTTCAAGATTAATAAAATGGTAATCATAAATCAACCATCGATGTTGTTATAGATTACACTATACAGCAACGTAAAAGTTGATGAAAATAGCTACAACCTGTTGATACTACTTAGTGCATCTCTTATCTTATGGCTAATTTGATGAGCCATTTTACACCATAGGTACTTTTATTTTAGGCATTTGTATAGAATATATTTACTTTTAGTGTAGCGAGTTAAATTGTAGCACAGAACATTTTACAAATTAGTAAAGCTTTTTTATTTGAATAAAACATCTGAATACTTGTGGTAATTACTGCAATAATATTAAAGTATTAATTAAGGTAGCTGCAAGAGGACACAAGCCAGTGTTTTATTGTGCCGGTCCCAAGCCCGGATAAATACAGTGGGTTGTGTCAGGAAGGGCATCCGATATAAAACCTTTACCAAATCAAACATGCAAATCAAACATATAACTTCCATACTGGATTGGTCGAGGCCCGGGTTAACAACAACCACCATCGGTGCTGTTCACCTACAGGGTGCCAGTGGAAATTGGACTACTGTGGGCGAAGACGGAGAGGAGGAAAGTTTGTCTGGAGGAAGAGAGAGAAGAGGAACGCCAGGAGTATAGGATTGAGAGTAGGGATGTTGAATGTTGGAACTATGACAGGAAAAGGTAAAGAGTTGGTTAACATGAGGAGGAAAGTAGACACACTGCGTGTCCAGGATACCAGGTGGGAAGGTAGCAAGGTTAGAAGTTTAAGAGCAGGGTTTAAGCTGTTCTACTGTATCATGGTGTAGATAGGAAGAGAAATGGATAAGGAGTTGTCTTGACGGAGGAGTTTGTTAGGAATGTCCTGGAGGTAAAAAGAGTGTTTAGAGTGATGAGTCTGAAGCTAGAAAAAGAAAGTGTGATGTTCAATGTTGTTAGTGGGTGTGCTCCACAGGTTGGATGTGAGCTGGACGAGAAGGATAAATTCTGGTTGGACTTTGACGAAGTGATGCAGAGCATATGCAGAAGTGAGAGATTTGTCATTGCTGCAGACTTCAATGATGCAGCAAACAGGTGATGAGGAGGTGATGGGCAGGTTTGGTATCCAGGAGAGGTATGCAGAAGGACAGATGGCGGTTAATTTTGCCAATGCCGCCCCATGGAGGGGCGGTAGAGCGGGTCGTCCTATGATTTCAAGATCGGCGGTTTGCTTCCCGCTCCCGCCAAAAAAAAATACCCGGAGGTGAGCTGACAGTGGGAGGTGTCAGCTCACCTCTGGAGCACTGCCGAGGCGCCCTTGAGCAAGGTGCCGTCCCCTTTACAAAATTGCTCATTTAAGGCGCACCAAGATGGAGCTGCCTGCCACTCTACCTCCCTTGCATGCCTACAGGCCCCCTTGTTCATGTGTGTGTGTGCTACAGGGGCCTGTACACACTAATATATATATGCATGCGTTTGAATCATTAGCTAGAGTGTGCATGCTTAATTTCCCTTCGGGGATCAAAACAGTATATTAAATAAACAAAAATAAATAAATATATCGCTATAGTGAATACTTTCTTCCAGAAGAGGCATGGGCATAGGGTGACCTATAAGAGTGGAGGTGGGAGCACACAGGTAGCCTACAGCTTGTGTAGACGGTGTAATCTGAATGACATCCGTGACTGCAAAGTGGTGGTAGGAGAGAGGGTAGCCAAACAGCATAGGATGGTGGTGTGTAGGATGACTCTTGTGGTGAGGAAGATGAGGAGGGCAAAGGCAGAGCAGAGGACAAATGGTGGAAGCTGAAAAGGGAAGAGTGTTGTATGACTTTTAGGAAGGACTTAAGACAGGCTCTGAGTGGTCAGGAGGTGCTTCCAGCTGAATGGACAACAACAGCTAATGTGATCAGGGAGACAGGTAGGAGAGTACTTGGTGTGTCATCTGGAAGGAAAGTAGAAGCAAGGTGAAGTAAGGTGAAGCTAGAGGTATCAAAGGCCAAACAAGAGGCTTATGATGACTTGTATGCTAGGTTGGACAGTAAGGAGGAAGAGACTGATCTACTGTATACAGGTTGGCAAGACATAGAGACAGAGAAGGGAAGGACGTGCAGGAGGTTAGGGTGATTAAGGAATTTTAGGATGGAAGTCTATTGACAGGTGCCAGTAGTGTGATGGGAATATGGAAAGAGTACTTTGAAGAGTTGATGAACTTGGAAAATGAGAGAGACCAAAGACTAGAAGAGGTGACTGTTGCGGACCAGGAAGTAGCAAAGATTAGTCAGGATGAAGTGAGGAGGCCATTGAAGAGGATGAAGGGTGGAAAGGCAGTTGGTCCTGATGATATACCTGTGGAGGTATGGAAGTGTCTCGGAGAGGTGGCAGTAGAATTTGTGACTGGGTTGTTCAATAGGATCTTAGATAGTGAGAAGATGCCTGAGGAATGGAGAAGTGTGCTGGTGCCCATTTTTAAGAACAAGGGAGATGTGCAGAGTTGTGGCAACTACAGAGGAATAAAGCTAATGAGCCATACAATGAAGTTATGGTAACAAGTAGTTGAAGCAAGACTAAGGGCATAAGTGAGCATTTGTGAGCAGCAGTATGGTTTCTTGTCAAAAAAGAGTACTACAGATGTACAACCTCTCCACCATTCTCCTCCCACTGTATATCTCAACACACCAACACATGCTCACATCTATTGATGCACACACACACACACACACACACACACACATACACACACACACACACACACATACAACAAACGTAACGTGTGTGTAAGTTATTGCAAGCACTCTTAAGGGGCTGATTTTAAGGGTCGGTACTTAAATTCATCCGTTCCCCGTACTTGTATATCCAGTTGCCTAAAATGAATAATAAAAAGTTGTCATGATTTTGTGTTTTTGTTTCTGTTTCATTCATGGATGTACAGTGTGCCCTCATGCATTCGCACATCAAAGCTTGCGACTTCATCTCATTGCGGATTTTTTTGGTAGGCAGTCACATGATACCATACTAGCATTCTATTGGCTGACGGCATCTTGAAGTGCTCTCAGCTCCGTGAGTTTCGGACTTTGTACGTGCAACACAAAAGTGGTTCAAACAGTCGACAAGAGAGTGGGAAAAGGTAATACAGAATGAAGTTGGCTTGATATCAGTATGGGGTCATAAACATTTAAATTACAGTAAATAATAAAATAGTTTGTTGCTCTATCACGGAATTCATTAATCGCGTGTGGCTCCTGAAACACATTAACCGCAAAGAACGAGGGCACACTGTATGTAATGCAACATGTTCATTTCTAATGCTCCATTTCAATCTTGACTATGAACGAGACAGAATAAGTGCTGACTTTTAAATATTAAAAAATATAAAACTTTTTTGTGCACTTCAAACCTCATTAATTGTTTGTCACCCTTCTCTCTCTTTCCTTCAGGTGCCACGTCAGCTTTGGAATCTTGTTTGTGACTGCAGTGTTTATTTATTATCTGGAAATGTGTGGAAGGCAATGCGTAGCAGTGGCTGCTAGTGTCATAACATCCCTGGCGTGGTCATTATAGGTGGTGTGTTATGTTCTGGCCATGGATGTTCACAGCTCAGATTTTCTTATGTATTTTATGTGTTTGGATTAAATTATTTGAACACAAGGAGTAACTGTAACATCTTGCAAGAAAGAAGACTTACAATGGACAAATGTATGCAAACTCTTGTACACATACATTCTTTCACAAATTCAAACCAAAGCCTGGGAAATGCTTTCTCTGCCATGCAGGGTAATAATACTGTATGTCATTCATCACCATTCAGCTACAATGTGAAAGTAAACAGACAGAAAGTTGTAGACAACAAGGCAAAAAAAGTCTCCAGACCACAATGTTCCTTCATTTTTCTTTTCATTTTTTTTTGCAGCCCTGAAAGGACATTCTTCACATATATGAAATCAAAGTGAGTCAACTCAGGGTCATGAGGCCAGAAGATGTTTCAGTACAATGAAGACCCAGGATGAACTTGCCTTGGTTTTTGTCAAATTGGCGCTTACACAAGGCTACTTGGACTCTCCAGAAGTTGTACTGCCAGAAGGATGGTAGTACACAGCATAGACTGATGTGTACAGACACTTAAGGGGGACAAACGACACTCAGGTTGACACATCCTCGTCAGAATGGCTGTCATGAAGAGATACATAAAAATATAGTAAGAGAGATTGTGAAGGAAATGACACTTTGATCCAGTCCATCTCAAAATGGATCTTCACAGAAAAACAGCAGATCATCAGACGGCCAATGGATTTCTTAAAAACCAGGAGACTTCAAGAGATTGACTTTGATTATTGTTATTCTCCTTTCTTTACTTTTTACAGCTCCACCCACTTATACACCACCTCCTAAGATCTCCACTGAGAACAAAATTATACATTTGTCCATATGTACATGAGTCATTGAATCATTTCATGTAGTTTCCCCTGTTCAGTTTTTGTGAATAGATGCTCTTGCTTTTATTCTATGAAGGAGCATGAATACTTCATTTACCTGGCAGCTTATGATGAGCAATGAGTAGGTTCCTATGTTTTACTCTGGTGAAGGCTGCAAAGATTAATTTTATTTTATTGAAAGTTATATCTGAAGAGTTATTGGAACATGAATGTGGAACAGTGAGGCATTTGCTTCCTCTTTCTTTTGTCTTCTGCCCAAAATCACAAAGAAAATTTTATTTATTCTTTTCCTGCCTGAATGATGTGAGATGCTGTGATTGACCATTAGGAAGTGCTGGTTACACTTTAACAACTATCCATGCTCTGTTTAAAGAAATATGATCTTGAAGGAATTGTTTCACTACCGTGCAGAATGTCTTCATCAACTAGGTTTGGATGATTGGATTGAATTAAAATATAAACATAAACTTGTCAGTACTTGTCAAAAAGAAACGGGACAAAAGTACGAAGTTTTTGAAAATTAATTCATTCATTTTGAAGATGAGATGATGTGACAACATCAATCCTGCAGGCTCTCTCACTACTCCCCTTTTCAACCGTAACACTTTTGATAGTAATGACCATCTTATATTAAACATGACTCAACCTTCAGCGTAATAATAATGAATTGGATTTATACAAATTGTTTTCTAGGGGAGTCAAAAGTACTTTTACACTGAATCCACACTGCTGGTGATAATTTACATTAGTATCCGCACCTGCTCTGGGGCAAAATAACAGGAATGTATCTGCCATTTCATGCCGATGGTCTCTCCAACCACTACCAAACAATGTACAGTACATTCACATTCATAAACCACTGTGACTGTCATTGGAGGTATGATGGGTCTTCAACAAAGGATACAATGGCAGAGAATGGGATGGAGCAGGATTCCAATTCAACAGAAGAAAGTCATTGCAACACTCCGCCTGCTCCGCATCTCTTTTCTTAGACACAGTTTCTGCAATATTTACCAGTTGACCATTCTAGCAGAGGTTACCTCTGAAACTCAGAATTCTATCCCCCATCTCCAACTGTTATGTTTTTCAGGCAGTTAATATGATAATGTAGTTGTATTAAAAATATTTTTTTTATCTTTACCCCATCTGTTTTCTGATGAGAATTTAAACCTTCCCATCAATTCTATATCTAGATTATTAAATAAACTAGAAAAAAGAGAGGCTGTTTGTCCTTCTTTGACATTCACACATTTAGCAGACATTTTCTTTGCTATCAGTTTTGAATCATGAGCTTGCCTGAGAATTCACTCCACCTGGTACATTTAGCATCCTGTCACAAATGTTACATGTAACCCCAATGGAGAGATTCGTTTTCCAGTTGTCATGGTGTGTGTCCCCTTCATAATTTGAAAGATTTTCCGACCTGTTCCTCAGCCATGACTGAACATTCTTTATGACTATTCATTCTTTAAGTTGGAAACAACAGTTCTGCAGCTTTCTAAAGAATTGAAATGCTCAGTCATAGATATTTTGTTTGATTCTGGCAACTGTTTCTAAGCTGAAAAACAAAGCCTCCTCATTTTTTGCAGTGCACCTATGAGTCTGTTAACTCAGTTCTTATAGGCAAGAGCTGGGGTAGACCCCAAATGAGTTGCCAATTTATTGCATTGCTATAAATTTGACAAACTGTCTTTACACTGCATTCTTGCGATCAAGCTTGGAACCAGAAGGGTATGAGGACTTACTCTGGGCACAGACGAAGCAAACTGAAACAAAGCCCCTGGTACAGTATCTCTAGAGACGCAACAAGACCCAACTAGTGCATCCATCCCCAGAGGGGCTGGACTACCAGCTTCATGTCCCATTGGGCCATTCCGGCCACACAGGATGAGGGGATGATGGACTCCACCACAAGGAGTGCAAACTGTTGAGAGTGGGTGTCTGGCTTTCTGTTTCCGTATTCGGGATGGTAGGTGAAGGTGTCATCGAATAGGTCCAGAAACAAAGCCCATCAGGTAACTTTTGTCTGAAGTGCTTTGGGCCAATTATGACATAAATTTGGTGATAAACCAATTCACCAATGCTCTGTACTCCCCTTCCTGTCCATTCCCTACATACCCAACACCTGCAGTGTCAGATGAGAGCTTCTGCAGGTGTTCTAAGTCCAAGCTGTATTCAAATCAGTGGTTTACAGGCTGAACAGTAAGGGAGATAGCAGTCATTCACGTAAGTGTAGTGGAATATCTCAGTGTTTTACAGCTTGGCTTAGTCTCTACACCCCCCTAGGAGAAAATTAATTCAACAGAGGCAGGAATGTAAAAAAAGAAAAGGTATCTGTATTTCCGGAATACAGTATTTGTATTTAGTGAATCTGGGCGATACAGTGGCGCAGTGGGTATAGCGCTGTCGCCGCATAGCAGGGCGACAAATTGACCGTAGGTATGAGTGGGTGCGCGCATAGCTTCGTGTGTCTCTCTTTGGCTCCGCGGAGCACTTGCGTCACGCCTGGAGTTTCCCCGCCCCTCACCCCAAGCCAGATGGAATAGGCTCCAGCTCCTCATGACCCGCGACAGCAGATGAAGCGGTAGAAAATGGATGGATGGATAAAGTGAACGTTTTTTCCTCTAAAATTCCCAGAGAAATCTGTTTCAAAATATTGGCAATAAAATGATGATATATTCGGAATAGAATAATCACAAATCCAATTGTGTGTGCGCACGTGGGCGCGTGTGCTTGTTAGCGCGCATGCAGGCACGCCCTCAGTCACATGTTTCCTCATGGCATGCGTTAGTGCTAAGGAAAGGAGTCAAGGCAGGGCTCGAAATTAACTTTTTTTCTTGGTAGCACTGGTGCTGCCAAATTTAGATGTTAGTAGCAACCAGTAAAGACTTTAGGAGCACCTACCCGTCAAGCAAGGCAGTGACGGAGCGATAGAGACCGCTCCGTCCATCTCCGTTCTCTCTCCCTCGTCCAAGGACAGCAGCCGCAGCAGTGTTCTCATTGTTTCCTGGCAGGACCGTGGTCCTGCTCAGACTGTCGCGCACATTCTCCGGGAGGTCCACACTCACGTGTCCGCATCAAACAAACTGTCGCGGAAGTGCGTTCGAGGGTGCACACTCGGCGCCTACGCGTTTTCCCCACATTCACACAAAACGGTATGAGAGGTGCTCACCTGAGGATGCTGCGTTGGGCCGCCTCCGGGTCAGGGGCCCAACCTAGGCGCTACCTGGGCGTGGCTTAAATAGCGTGTTGTGGCACGCTGTCAGGCAAGCCCGGTACCTGTACTGAACCATTTTGGTTATTATTGGATTGTTTTGTATTTTAACATCACTAAAAGATGTTTTATGTTGCCCCCAAATCCACCATGCCTTTAGTGAACATTCGTTTGCATTGTCCTCGGTCATTTTGCCCTCAGCTCGGAATTCAGGGGATAATTCTGCTAAAAAGGTCTGTGCTTTGTTTCATCGTGGCACTTCATGTTACCACTTTTAATTCATGCTACGTGTTCAGACCATATGAGGTAAAATGGTTTTGAACTGCCTGACGGAGGAATAAACATAAATTTCGTCCACTCATTGTTATCCAGTGGTATTCCTCGTTAACCTCCCTTCGTTTGGAGCTATTCTGTCTCCCTTCTGCTGTGCTCTGCTGTAGGGTAAACTCACAGCGGCAGCAAGCAGTCTCAGTTCCTGGTGCACTTACAGCGCAGGGTAGATGAACGATCTGATTGGCTGAACTAAGTAGAGCTATTACCGTATTAACTGGAGGAGCAGCGCCCGTCGTCTGTAGCCGCGAACTGCAAGTAAAAATGATCCAAGAAAATCTACTCTCGTGAATTTATCATGGTGTGGTTGGGGGTCCTGACAGAAATATCACGCGGTCCGGATCCGGACCGCGGCCCGCCATTTGGTGACTCCTGCTCTATAGAGAAAGAGAAAGAGCGAGAGAGAAGATGAAAAAAAAGGCACACCAGATTTTTTTCCGTAGTCGCACCGGTGCTCCGAAATATATTTAATAGTCGCACTGATAAAAATTTGGGCGCATATGCGACCAAAATGGTCGCAGTTTCGAGCCCTGAGTCAAGGGAATGACTAGTGAAGTGAGGGTGGGAACTGCTGGTCGAAACATAAGAGAAACATGGCTGGGTGGGGCATATAAAGAGGGTGTGTGTGTTTGTGTGTGATTGTGTGTGTGTTTGTGTGTGTGTGTGTGTGTGTGTTTCAGAATATAGATAAACATGAATAGGAAATAATTATTAAATGATCCTAGTTGAATTAAATTATGCTGTGTCTCTTTGGTTAACAATATTCTAAATGGTGAGATTAGACTTTCACATGACCAAATACTTTAAAATTTGATGTTAAAAATGAGAATGACAACAATGATGGTGTCTTGTATCCTGCAGACATTGTTGTTTGTATTTGGGGCTGCACATTATCTTCTATCCCCTCAGCAGTCTTATCTTGAGGAATTCTTTCCATAGCAACAGTGTCATAGTTTAGAAAATAGTCGTGAATGACTAACAAGCTGGTTGAGATAAATCTGGTTTTAAGACAACAAACATTGCGGGTCAACACTGATCTCCATGTGTAGGATACGTTATCTGCTAATGGCAATATTTTTACTGTAATAAAAATGTCTGACAGTTCTGTAATGCAGACAACCGAGTGGGTGGAGGCTGAAGTCGTTGTCCCACGGCGCTCTCTAGTGGAGAGCTTTGCTCATTGCCACTGGAGGGAGGGGCCGGGTGACAACCGCAGACGCGCTCCTAGAGGCACTTTACATCGCGCTGGCAGGGCGACCATTCCCCGAGGCTTCCGTTCAGACGAGGATCTCTGCAGCATCCGTAAAGAGGAAATACGAACCAACCAGGCTTCATTTGTCAGGTGGGATTGGACGGAAAATGTCTTATCAAGGAAAGAAGAACATCCCAAAGATCACAGTGAGTATGAGGAGTTACTAATGCTTCAAATACTGATGGGAGTTTAATGCATGGTTTCTGTGAATCATCGTGTTTCACTGTCGTTTAACGTCGTCGCAGTGGTGAATCGTGATTATTTTTATTCACCGGCACGACTCAGCTTCGGGATTCCTAGTTTTTATTCAAGAACGGAACAAAAAAATCGGCACCATGAAATAAGTCGACTAACTGTCGTAGTGACGGTCAGGCTAGAGACGAGGCGTGTTCTTAAAGGTGTCCCGCATCTTCTTTGTTGAGGGATCCATGCATGCGAGCCGGCTCGCCCATGAAAATCACTGTAACGTGCCTGTTATTCGTGGACTTCAGATTGTCAGAGCGCGCACGCGCGCACACACACACACACATGCAAATGTAAAGGCCCATATATATTTGATGTAGTTTATTAGCATATATGTACAAAATTACATCAATCTGCAATGGATACATTTTTTCTGCACAATAAGCAATTAAAATTCTGTGTTAACCATGTAATGTTCAGCCATTTCTCTCAAATGGAAAAATGTTATGACCTCATGGGTGCCTCAACATTGATGTTTAATTTAATTTAAGACTTTTGTATCTAATGTTTTTAGTGACATGCTTTAATTTAGGCCCATCTTAATGATGCAATAGCCAAATGATGTTTTCCCTTAGCTGCTGTTTGGCAAATGAATGGTTAAAATGAGCGGTGTCAAATATTTACATCATCTCTTTAGTATTTGGGATCTTATTAATATTTTTGTTCAGGATAGAATTCGGCCCCTGCAGGCTGTGGACATGTTTGCGTTGCAGGCTTGTAGGGATGGAGGGAAGACACGCCCATTTGCGTTGCGCTGTGATTAGCTGGTTCCTTAATGAAGCGTTTGTGTTCCTGCACCAGAGAGAAGGATTCATTCTGGTCGGACTATCAAGAGTGGATTGTAGATCAAGTTCATGTGACGCAGTCAATTTGCTGGTTGTTGGTCTGTATTACAACTGCAGAGCCCTTCCACTCCCTCTACCTCTCTTAGTGTGTGTGTGTGTGTGTGTGTGTGTGTGTGTGTCTGTGTCTGTGTCTGTGTCTGTGTGTTTCTGTTGCCTAGGTTCCAGTTCTCCAGCTGCAGACAGGCATGTGTTGCATGAAAGTGGGAGACACAGCCTTTGTGTCGTCACCCACTGGAAGGACCTCAAAAGGGGGATCTGGGGGAAAACTGAGTAGCTTGTCGCTGCTCTCAAAGGGCTCTTGTCTCGAGAACATGCTAAAATGAGACGCACCTTTTTTATCCACCATTGAAGAGATTTAGTATTACCACAAGGTTTGGGTGTTTTATATGATGGAATTTTGCAGTGTTAAAAAGGAGATGACTTATGTCATCTCAGATTACTGAAGAAGTGAATACAGGTTCTGACAGAAATGTTTGAGAATACACAGTGCATTACAGGTTGTTGCATATGGGTCTGCACAGCAGCAGAATATTCAGGGTGTCCCTACTGACCTTCCTCGGTCCATCATGGAAAACATCAACAGGAGCATCATAAGTGAACCGTGAAACAATGGAGGAGTTTGGCCTGAGCTGCTGAAGATGGATGGCTATGTGTGTGTGTGTGTGTGTGTGTGTGTGTGTGTGTGTGTCCATTGCTTTCCTGCACATTGCAACAGTAAAAACCATGGGAAGAAGGCAAGCTGATGGAGGCAGTGCGAAGGTTTGGAAGTGTGAAAATTTTGGTATTGTAATCCGTGTTGATATTACTTTGACCTGAACCACTGACTTTGGCATTGTTGCAGACCAAGTACAACCCTTTTGTGGAAATGGTCTTCCCTGATGACAGTGACTTCTGTAAGCAGGATGATGCACCCACAAGGGAAAATGGGTCAGGAGTGTTTTAAAGAACACAAAGAGTGTGAGGTGTTAACTTTTTCTCCAAATTGTCCAGATCTAATTCAACGTTTGTAGGATGTGCTTGACAAACAAGTCTGATTAATAGAGTTCCCACCTCATAATATTTTTCCCCCCAGAAGGGAATTTCCTTCCTGGATTTGCTCCCATCCCAGATGGATGTGTGGGCCTGGAAAGCAAGTTAAGTTGAGGATCTTGCTTCAGACTAGATTGGCATGTAGACTGTGGGCTGGGGCTCAAACCATTGAGGATCCAATAAGTGACGATGCTCTTACCACCTAAACCACAGCTGCCACACACAGATACTTCAGCACACCTTCAGAAGTCTGGTGGAGTCCATTTCTGATGGTTCATGACTGTTGGTCATTATGTTATGACTTATGGTCTGTAGCCTTCTATCACAGGCTTTTTGGTGTTTCCTTGCTGACCAGTTTTGTTGCTGCGGCTTCCTCTTGTCCCGTTCACTGCAAGAGTGGTCTTTTTTTATATCCACTCTCAGCAGTCGTTGGTGTTGTTCTAGGCTGGTACATCTAATCGTTAATCCCCTCCAGCTGGAATGGGCATCTGTTGGAATGACACTGTGTTAACAGATGGCTACTCTGCCCAGTAAATGAAACCCATTCCCCCTCGAGATGCACCACAAAATACTGGGCACCAGCGGGGTTTAATACACTCTGTGGTGACTCTTAACGCTTATATACAAACAGACAACTTTTAGATGTCTTGACAGTTTCTTTTTAAGTAATCTGATCCAATCATGTCTGTATTGTATTTTTCTTTTCTTTTCTTTCTTTTCTTTACCTTTCTTGCATTATTGAAGTAGCCATAATTAGTTAAGATATATGAGTGTCATTCTTTTCACAAATCTAGAGTGTGAAAAAACATACCTGTGCAGTTTTGGGTAAAGGGTAAATATTTTGGCTCGCTAGGCAACAGGGTTGCAGCAGAGGCCATGTGCACATTCAGGATGAGTCCCCGCTTGCATTGGTTCTCTGGCTGCCTGCTTCTCTGCTGCTCTCCACAGCCACAAAAAGGCCTTGTCTAATGTCCTCTCAACCCTTTTCTGCAGCCAGCAAGTTTTCCAGGCTAATTTACATTTATTAAGGACAGAGGTTGCTATTAGGAATTTGCTTCCCAGTTTATGAGCACTTCTCCTTCTAGTCTGATAGAAGTGGAAAAAAGTTGTCAGTGCATATCAGGGTAGAAGTAAAACAACATTAAAATGCCCTCTATTTCTGATTATCCTGCAGGATTATGTAAGAGAAAATGTCAATTTCCTGTGTCTTTTATTTTTGGAATTGGGATAAGATTTTTCCTCACTGAACTTTTTTTTTGCCAACAGAAAAGAACAGAACATATAAGTTACAGTAAACTCTGATGGTGGTTCTAATAGTTATTAACATGTGGCTAATGCTAGCTTCTGCTCACAGCTAAGTTACTTTATTTTTCTATCACATTGATTTAATCCGTTACTAAGCTGCTAAATATTTGAGGCAGTCCTCTGTGACAAAACACTTACCACCATTACACCAGGTTAATGGTGAACTGATGTAGCCTTTATCTACTCTATTTTGAGATGTCTTCACCTGTTGTACAGGCTTTCCTGTGGACACTGTGAATGTATGCCAACAGCAGTAAACATCTGCTGTTTGGAGATACCATAGGTAGCAAGCTCACAGCCAAAACAACAAAGTTATGTCTCTTTTTGGCTACTTTTACAATTATAAATTCAAATGACCTTTACCATGTTTTTCACCGTAGGTTAGGAGCCATCTGCAGGTAGATGAGGTTCCGTGCATGACTCAACATCCTGGGTTCCAGCCTGTGCCTAAACGTGTACACCCTACAGAAAAGAACAGAACATATACGTACTTTTCAAATAAGATCCTGTTACAGACAGACAGACAGAGTGATAGATGCCTTTATATATTTTTGTGAATTTGTATGCACTTTACTATGAATTTATACTCTGGTAAGATGCCATGTACTGTACTTGTGTAGTGTTATAGTAGTAGATAGATCAAAAGATAAATAAAACATGTCTAGACATACATATATATACAATTGATTGTGTATATAAGTAAATGTAACTTCTTCAACATCACAAGTAAAAATGACATATTCAGCATAGTATCATCACGAGTTTATTTGTTTATGTGTGTGTGTGTGTGTGTGTGTGTGTGCATGCATGCGTGCATGCGCGCGCGTACGCAGGCAGGCACGCCCTCAGTCACAAGTTTCTTCATGGCATGCATTAGCGTTAGGAAAGGAGTCAAGGAAATGAATGACAGGAGTGGAGTGAGGACAGGAACCAATGTTTAAAACAGAAGAGAGAAATGGCAGGGTGGGGCATGTAAAGAGAGAAAGAGAGAGTGTATGCGCATGTGTGTGTGTATGTGTGTGTGTGTGTGTGTGTGTGTGTGTATGTCTGTGTGTGTGTGTGCGTGTGTGGTTTGGTCAGGGTTTTTGACAGCTGCTCTGCCTTTTTGACCATCCTTTGTTGTAAGGCAAACTAAAGCCAATCTGTAATAACTGATAAATATTTACGCTCATAATATTCATGAATTGAAAAGAATTAGTATTTCTTGTTAAAGAAATAAATTATATTTATTTTCACATTTATCAAACACATTTTTGTCAGTTCAACACATGCAAATGTCTGCCCTACCTCTGGGGACTGAACCCCTCCAAAGATTAGACTCTGGCATCATCCTCAAATTTAAAGGTCCCATATTATGTATTTTTAACTTAATGTCATTCAGCTGTCCAACTAGACTGTATTCCAAATATTTTGACCTAAAGTGATCTGTGGTCCTAAATATCAGCTTTTCAAAATCGCTCATCTGGGCACCTCACAAAACGCTTCGTTTCAGGCCTCCGGCTGTAGTATGCTAATGAGCTCCGCTGGTCAACGCCCCCTTCACCTGGGTCATGCCCCTCTGAAGGAGAACGTTAGGCTAACGGGACACTGACTGGCATTACATTTGCTATCATTATGGCCCCATCGTGTCGCCGTACATCTATGACCCTGAGTCGGACCCAGAAGCGGGGGCTCCTAAAGAAACACCGACTGTGCGGCTGCAGCAGGACGTTTCTGAATGGTTAGTACGTGTGAACGTTACTTAATTGGTTCTGTGTTTCGTTTTGTAACCTACGTCCTCACAGGACGTTAGCATCTCCGGTAGCTACTTTTGTTTCTACTCCCGCGTCTCATCGCACAGTAATGATGTCATATCTTATAATGTGTTTTGTATGTTGTATGTATACGGACGTTCAATGCTAAAATGTTGCTGTATTTCTATAAGTTACAGTAAACTCTGATGGTGGTTCTAATAGTTATTAACATGTGGCTAATGCTAGCTTCTGCTCACAGCTAAGTTACTTTATTTTTCTATCACATTGATTTAACCCGTTACTAAGCTGCTAAATATTTGAGGCAGTCCTCTGTGACAAAACACTTACCACCATTACACCAGGTTAATGGTGAACTGATGTAGCCATTATCTACTCTATTTCGAGATGTCTTCACCTGTTGTACAGGCTTTCCTGTGGACACTGTGAATGTATGCCAACAGCAGTAAACATCTGCTGTTTGGAGATACCATAGGTAGCAAGCTCACAGCCAAAACAACAAAGTTATGTCTCTTTTTGGCTACTTTTACAATTATAAATTCAAATGACCTTTACCATGTTTTTCACCGTAGGTTAGGAGCCGTCTGCAGGTTGATGAGGTTCCGTGCATGACTCAACATCCTGGGTTCCAGCCTGTGCCTAAACGTGTACACCCTACAAACGGCTGTTCATGTACTGAGGGCGGAGTATGGCCCTTCACGTCTGAGACCAATACATCGGTAAGTCGTTCTTTGAAAAATTTCAGAATAAAAACTACAGTTATGTCTTATTGCGCTTCATCAGGCAATTCATTAATGCAGTAACACATGACAAATATAGGTACAACAAAGTCTAATATATTGTATTTGCGACACCTTGATTTGTCTTATTAATAGACATGTTGAACATTTTTTGGTATTCACAATCCATTTCTGTTGACATATACAAGCATTTCTTTACATAAAAATACATCCAATAACAATAATGAGAACACGGGGCCAGGAGATCAACAACAGTTGTAATACTCAGGATTGAAAACATTGTGAAATAAATAATTTTGTGTCCTTTTTCTTTAGACTGTGCAGACATCTGGCCTATCACACCTTTGTTGGCTGGTGCTGGGACTACTTAGGGTGCAGAATCCGGGTCGTCATTCCAGCCTTTGTGGTCCTTCACATACGCCAGGAGTTTCCTGAAGATGAAGGCCACTACCCTGGATTTAGACTGAGTCTCGGTTGAACCTGGTCGTGTAGCTGGCAATGACCTCTTCCTTGTCCGGACGCTCATACTGGGCACAGATTCTCTGGGACAGCAATGGACAACATCTCATTTGTGTATGGCACGGGGTCCACCAAGACTTTGTCAAATATGAGGTCCAACATGTCAGCTACAAAACCTGTTCAATAAAACACAAAGATATATCTTTACTGTATTTTGTTCAAAATACATCCTGGTACTTGCTACTAATTTATTATTTGTATGGTTACTTTTTATTGTGTTTTGTTGTGAGCAATTACCAACAGAATTTCAAAACATGTTTGTTTGAAATATTAAAATATTGAAACACTAACAGAATGTTGGCTCGGTCTTGTGAGGTTTGACTCTGCATTGTCCCTTCAAAGCCTTTGGAAAGTGGATCTTGTAGAGGGGTACACCAATTGTAACGAAATAACGAGCCAAAACAATATATGACATACATGAATCTGTCTCAAATTTTTATACTAAACTCTTCACTTACTGTCTTGCTGGAATATTCCAATACACAACCCTATTATTTTTTACTGAACTACTATCAACACATGTCTACTCACTTAAACCTGTAGACAATATTTAGAAAATTAGTCTATTGAACCAATTTTATTAAAACATTGTATAGAATATGACTTGTACATACCTTTACTTCTATAGTGGGAATGAAGAATCCTGAAGGACAGCTGTGTACCAACAGTATGGGTGTCCACTGGGTCAGTTTGGCCCCACACGTCCTTTGAAGCTGTAGGCTGAAAGGATACACAAGGAAGAAGGACACTGATTTCAGGACACCAATGTTCTGATATTGGATGAGGACAGACCTGTGTGCGTTGTCGCTATGACGACCAACAAACAATCGACTCTTAACACGTGCGCGCGCACACAATACAAAACAAAGCACAACTCCCTATGTAGCCTAGCATAAACTGACTTTATTTATGCTGACAGATAATAGGAAAGAAAACATGAGACCAACTTACGTGCATTTTAGCTTTATATTGTAGGTCCGGCACGCACACACGTGTGGGAGTGCACGCACACACGCAACACGCAAACGCGAAACAAAGGAGACCTCCCGACATAGCCTAGCATAACATGACTTCATTCATGCTAACAGACAACAGGAAAAAAGATAAAATGTGAGCCCAACTTATGTGCGTTGCACCTATATACTGTCGGTTTAGCATGCACACACGTGTTGGAGTGCACACACACGCAAATGCGAAACAAAGCAGTACTACCTAATTAGCCAAATAGCACTCGATCACTCATGCTAACAGACAACTGCTAAAAAGATAAATGTGGTGAGACTTACCTGTAACCAGGGTGCAGGTCCTTGGTCCCGTATGGTTTGGAGTGATCCTTGAATGAGGATCAGTCTCAGGCAAAGCCCCGTCTGTACTGACCCGTATCTCTGTGTGGAGTGAAGTGGTTCACACACAAACAAACGGGCAGGCGATGTAGCCGCACATTGACATTAAAAATGAAATGCAACCACGGTCTCTTCTGTTCTTCATTGGATGGGATTAAAATTGAGCAACTACCTTTTCTCCTTCTCAGGGGAGCTTTTTCAACAGACTGCTGCCTCACCTCCTACGCAAAGATTTCTGTCTTTGGAATGGCCACACCCTTGGCCATTGTCAACCAATCCATATCGTCCACGCCCTTGAGCATGTCCACCAATCCATATTGTCCAATACTCTGTCCAATAGCACAGAGTGCATAGTCTGACGTCAAGAATACCTATTCTAGCGCTTTATGATCGATTAGAGTGGTTCAGAGCCATGACTTCCTAAAACTCCAAATATCTATTGATGCTGGAAGTGTTTGTTTACCAGATTCTAGGAGTTGGTCGGGTTAGGGAGGACCACTATCTATATGTAGAGACCTGAAAAAGTGTGATTGTCATAATAGGGCCCCTTTAAGTCTTCACATTTTAAAAGGCATCAGAGGAATGAACAAACTGGAAACAGGGAAGCTACTTAAAGAAATTATATTCATGTCACTTTCAATTCATGACAGGCAAATGTCATTTATTAGTCCTCAAATACACAAATTTTAATCATTCTAGCTTCACTGAGGAATTTCTCTTCTAAGGTTGCTATTATTCAAGGTCTACATGGAGGTCAAACACTGAGAATATTTTTCTTGAAGTTTGTAACAGTGGCCTTAATGACACGCATGGACATGTTCAGTGACCACGGAAGGCCACAGAGAATCCGGATCAACAACTTTTATTCATTATATTCATATCACTAACAATGTCAATATTGATAACACAGCCCAACATAAGAGCCTGCTTATGAGCAAAAATCCACTATTTTAAGAAAAAGTGTTTTTTTCATGGTCTAATATTCTCATAATTTTAAGTATGTAACAATGTATTTCTAAAGCAAGCACATCTCAGAACAAGGCAGTCAGATACTGCAATATCCCGCGACACCCCTGAATTCCTCATTTTTCCCTGACCTACACATTTTTGTGCCTCTGGCTTCCTGAAAACGTTGCTTTTTGTTTTGTGATTATATATCAGAGATGTGTGCCTAAAAAGGTATACAGTGCACTGTCGTTCCTCACGGTAAACGCGTTCCATGAACCACACGCGATTAACGAATTCTGCGATAGAGAGACAAACTATTTATCTTATTATTTACGGTGATTTAAATGTTGATGAACCCTCCCCATACTGATATTAAACCACCTTCTATCTGTATTATCTTTTCCAACACTCTTATTGAGTGTTTAAAGCACTTTTGTGTCTCACGGAAGTCCGAGACTCACAGAACGTAGCACACTTCCGAATGCCGTCAGTCAATGGAATGTGCATACGGTGTCACGTGACCTAGTTTTCTCAAGGTCAAGGTCATCATTTTAATTTCATCTCCTTTGTCGCCCGAGTAACATGCCTTTTCGTTCATCTTTCTGTCTGCAACTGTTGTAAAGATATGTGGTGGACGGACGGACCACCAGGTCGCGACCTGCTACCGTCCATCCGTCTGTCCGTCTGTCCACCATTAGGAACCAGGTGGCACAGAATGTTTGACTTTATTTTTTTTATTGATTACAGTCTAAAGATGTTTTATTTTGAAAAGTGATGTCTGTGCGGTAGGACGCACAGGTGAATGCTTGCGTCTGTCCCACTTGACAGGTCGCGGTCACGTGACAGGTTACTAGCCACAACCCCTAAATTAAGCACCCACAACTACACCAGTGTTCTGGATTAAAGTCAAGACAGATTATCCTGAGATGAGCCTAGGAGTATCGAAACTCCTGCTTCCATTTCCAACCTCCTTTCTTTGTAAAGTGGGATTTTCTGCAGTGACCGTAAAGAAAACCAAACTGCGGAGTGGACCGGGTGTCGGGAACACACTTCAGGTGTCATTGTCTCCCGTTTCCCCTAGATCAGCGATCCCCAAACCACTATTTCTCATTATGATAATTATTATTATTTGATTGACTTGTTCACTCTTTTATTAGAAATTATCAGTATTTCTCCTACGTTGCGGCTTCTTCCCACCTCCAACAACATGCGCTTCATGTTTATTGGCTGTTCCAAATTGCCCGTAGGTGTGAGTATGAGCGTACATGGTTGTCTGTCTGTGTGGCTCTATGGTGCACTGGTTTCCCCCACCTCACGCCCTAAGCAAGCTGGGATAGGCTCCAGCTCCCTGGGACTGGCTACGTCGGACAAAGCAGAAGAAGATGAATGAATGCAATGATTATAAGTCGCAATATTTTAAAATAAAGCTCATCAGTTAATGATAACCCAGATAATCAATCTGATGAAACTCAGGTTTGGAGACCAGACATGGCCGGAACACCTCCCCAGGGAGGCATCCAGGAGGCATCCGGAACAGATGCCAGAACCACCTCAGCTGGCTCCGCTCGAGGTGGAGAAGCAGCAGCTCTACTCCAAGCTCCTCCCTGGTGACTGAGCTCCTCACGCTATCTCTAAGGGTGCGCCCAGCCACTCTACTGCACGGAGGAAACTCATTTCTGCTGCTTGTATCCGGGATCTTGTCCTTTCGGTCATGACCCAAAACTCATGACCATAGGTGAGAGTAGGAATGTAGATTGACCGGTAAAACGAGAGCTTCGTCTTATGACTCAGCTCCTTCTTCACCACGACAGACCTATACAACGACCGCAACACTGCGGAAGCTGCACCACTCGGTCTGTCAATCTCACATTCCATCTTTCCCTCACTCATGAACAAGACCCCAAGATACTTAAACTCCTCCACTTCGGGTGAAGTCTCTCCACTGAACTGGAGAGGGCACACCACCCTTTTCCGGTCGAGAACCATGGCAACGGATTTAGAAGTGCTGATCCTCATTCCACTCGCGTCACACTCAGCTGCAAACTGTCCCAGTGCACGCTGAAGGTCCAGGTTTGATGAGGCTAACAGGAAAACATAGTCTGCAAAAAGCAGAGATATAATCCTTTAGTCCACAAACTGGACTTCCTCCGTATCCTGGCTGCACCTAGAAATTCTGTCCATAAAAATTATGGACAGAACTGGCGATAGAGGGCAGCCCTGCCGAAGTCCAACATGCACCTGGAACAGGTCTGACTTACTGCCGGCAATGCGAACCAAGCTCTGGCTTTGGTCACACAGGGACCGGACAGCCCTCAGCAAAGGGCCCCGAACCCCATACTCCCAAAGTATGGGGCACCCGAAGCACTCCCTGCAAGATACCACGAGGGACACGATCGAATGCCTTCTCCAGATCCACAAAACACATGTGGACTGGTTGCGCAAACTCCCATGAACTCTCGAGCACTCGATGGAGAGTGTAGAGTTGGTCCAGTGTTCCAAGACCAGGACCAAAACCGCATTGTTCCTCCTGAATCTTGACTATAGGTCTAATCCTCCTCTCCAGTACCCTGGAATAGACTTTCCCCGGGAGGCTGAGGAGTGTGATCCCCCTATAGTTGTAACCTCCGGTCCCCCTTTTTGAAAAGAGGGTCCACCGCCCTCGTCTGCTAATCCAGAGGTACTGTTCATGCCATGCAATGTTACAGAAACGTGTCAACCATGACAGTCCATGCACATCCAGAGACTTGAGGTACTCAGGGCAAATCTCATCCACCCCCGGTGCTTTGCCACCAAGGAGTTTGGAAACCACCTCGGTGACTTCAGCTTGGGTGATGAACGGTTCCGCCTCTGAAACCTCAGGCTCTGCTTCCTCTGTGTAAGACATGGTAGGCGGATTGAGGAGATCCTCAAAGTATTCTTTCCACCTCCCGACAATATCCTCAGTCGAGTTCAGCAGCTTTTCGCCTCTACTGTAAACTGTTGGCTGTGCACCGCTTTCCCCTCCTGATGCACCGAATGGTTTGCCAGAATTTCTTGGAGGCTGACCGATAGTCCTCCTCCATGGCCTCCCCGAACTCCTCCCAGACCCAAGTTTTTGTCTCCGCGACTACTCGGGCTGCAGTATGCCTGGCCTGTCTGTACCTGTCAGCTACCTGTTGGGGTTCGTAACCAAGCGCCTGGTGGTCGGGCCTCTGCCCACGGGGCCCAGCCAGGCTCAGCCCGAAAGGACAACATGGGCCCAACCTCCGGTGGACTCACTCTAAAATCATGTTAACTGGGTTATCCATGTATAGTTAGTGATGGGCAGATGAAGCCCCATGAAGCACTGACGCTTTTCATCCCAATCAGGTCATTGTGGTTCAAAGCTTCATTAGGCTTCATTTGCTCTAGTACGAAATCTACTGGATGCTAAAATATCAGTTGACATGAGTTTGAAGTGGGTAGCATTTTTCAGAAAGCCTGTGAATAAAAATGTCAGGAAAATAAGGTTGTATGCAAAATATATATGTATATTTTAGTGATGGCAGTACACTGTGTGTGTGTGTGTGTGTGTGTGTGTGTGTGTGTGTGTGTGTAAAAATAAAAAATAAAATAAATAAATCTATTAATGATTCCCATAAGGAAATTATTATAATTACATACCGTGCACACACACACACAAATACACACACACACACACACACACACACACACACACACACACACACACACACACACACACGCGCACACACACACACACACACACACACACACACACACACACACAATGGCAGTATGGAAAATGATCATTTGGACAAAAATGAAAATACAGTAAACATGTACGGTCAGGGGAGGGTGGTTGGGTTTGGGTAAGGACAATGACTGTGCTTTTGTTACGGTGAGGTATAGCCAGTGATTATGCTTGGGTCATTTCATTGATTTTAATTTAAAACAAATTTTTTGTCCACTGTGGCAGGTCTTAGGTGATTCCTTTTTTTTGACGATATTTCCCCTGCTTTAGAAAACACCTGCCTTATATCGCTGTCAAAACTTGCGGCACAACCACTACCCGAATCAGGCCATGTCCACTTGTTGCCGCATAAGTGCGTTGATCAACACGTTAATAAGCAACTCCGAGAACGGGACTGTGACGTGTGGAAATTCACTGTGTTCCCCCTTGAGGACGACCTCCATCAAAGAGTTCACCCACCAGCAGGCAGTGCATCCCGGTTTGACCCAGAACTGGCGTCGGTGGGGAACGTGAATGAATGAATGATGAATGAATGAATGAATGAATAAATAAATATATAAACTTTATGACTCATAAAGAAACAGACAAACAATATCCTACTGTCAAGCATGTTTCTTAACGCGCCTTCGACGTGGAGCTGTTACACGTCAGAAAATAACACGTTTTAACGCTGTCCATTCTGTGTGTACATGTAGACACGGGTCACACACACTAAAGTCACAGCGGTTTTCATCACAGGGAGACGCCCCCCGAATAGAAAAAGTTTCGGTTACAGTGTCCACACGACAACGCATACCCGGCATTTTCAAAAAACGTCATTTTGGCAGGCATTTTCGTCCTGGATATCTGGATTGTCGTGTGGATGAAAGGCGTAACCGTGACAAAAATCCTCGCTGCCCGATGCCTTACGCCAGTGGTCCTCAACCCCCAGGACGCGGACTGGTACCGGTCCGTGGGTCATTTGGTACCGGGCCGCAAAGAAAGAAAAATTTATTTACATTACTTCCGTTTTATTTATTTCGGAGTCTGAAAGATGTTTTATTTTGAAAAATTACCCTATTCTCTGTTACATCGGTCTATGTCAGTGGTCCCCGCCACCGGTTCATGACCTGGTACCTGGTCGCGGGACATTAGGTACCGAGCAACACAAAAAGTTTGACTTTCTTTTTTTTATTGATTACTGTACCAGTCAAAAGATTTTGAAAAGTGGCAACTATGAGGAATGACGCGCCAGTGTTCTGGATTGAAGTCAAGGCAGATTATCCTAAAATAGCCCAAAAAGTATCTTAATCCCTGCTTCCATTTCATTCATTATTTCTTACAATTATTTTGTTTACAGAGATGTTGATTATCAATTTATGAAAAAAGGTTGTTTGTTTTCTGTTGATGTCTGCATTTTACATAAAACCACTGATGATTTATTATTAGACTACAGCCGTCCTGGCGAAAACCGGTCCGTGAAAATATTGTCTTAGATGAAGCCGGTCCATGGAGCTAAAAAGGTTAGGGACCGCTGCCTTACGCCATATTGTTCACATGATTCCTTCTGGCAGATGTGCCGTGATTGGTTGGGTGCTTGATTAACAGGTAGTGGGTGGAGTTAAAAAGCGTGACAGCGTGAGGTTTTCAAGTGAGAATGGTCAGTGCCAGTAGTTTGCAAAGTGTTCAAGTCAGACTTAACATTGCTGCAAGATTTCTGTTTGAGTGACATTTCCAGGGCAGTGTTTTTTGCAGTATAATGTATGTTAGTGCTGTCTTCCAGACATCTTTGTCTGTTGCAATGTGTTACTACAGGGTGTGGCTGTTTGGGAAGGCTCACAGTCTTCACAGTGCTCCATCACCATCACACATGCACACATTCATCCATGTGTGCATGGATACACCATACATGAACATGTGAGATCTCAGTCTGAGATCTGAGCATGTACAATCTCACACAAAACAAGGAGTACAATTTTTCTTTTTTAGGTTAATACTGACAAAATTGTGAATTTACAAGATTATTGCATGACAAAATCTGGATGAAAATTAACATGAAAATCTGTGATCACACCTTCAAAGCATCCTCAGTTCTGTCTCGAACAATAATAGGAATATAGATAGATAGATAGATAGAATATGTTCTATCTGTTAATTTTATATCTAATTTTCAAATTTTATATGTAAAATTCATATTTGAACAGTAGAGATAAGCAATCTGTTACTTGAGGCTGTGACAAATTTTCACATAAAGTGCTACTAAAACAGCATTTTTTAACATTTGATTTTCATTTTGATGAAATATGTAACTTATCTATTTCCAAATAGGTGAGTGACCAATTATGAACCTAAATTAAAACGGTGAGCCTTGTTTGAGAAACACAAATTCAACAGAGAATCAAAGTTGAAAGATGCTCTATTATCGTCTGTGTTGAAGTATTAGTAACTTCATTGGTCCCTGCAAATTGCGATAAACTGGCGACTCATCCGGAATGTGCCTGTCGACCATAGTCAACTGGGACAGGCTTCAGCATAACTCGTGACCCAAATTCAGATAAGCGGCTGAAGACAAGGCGACCCTAATCATTTCGTCTTCAGTCGCTTCAAGAAAATGAGTGAATGAAATAATGAATGGTCTGTGTAGATAGTGCCAGGTGGTCTAAATTATTTGATGAATCATATAAAGATAACAAAGATATTGATGAATGTATGGAAGACCTGTAAAGAGCATCAAAATACTTTGGCAATGGGTGGTCCATAGTTGTGTATTTAATGAGAAAGGACTGACCCGCCCTCTTTTTCCCTACCCAGAATAAATGAATGAATGAATGGCACATTGTTCATCTTCTCTGGGTGGAAAAAATAGACATAATAAAACTACAGCAGGACATAATAACATTATGGAATTACTTTTTCCATTAGGGTTTTCTTTTAGCCAAACATTGATGTATTTCAAAGAGACTTGGGCTGACTGTTCTCTGTTTCTGTTCTTTGTTTTCATCCCCTCTTTCCATCTTCCCAGAGTGACAGGCTTCTGATCAAAGGTGGGAGGATCGTGAATGATGATCAGTCCTTCCATGCTGATATCTATATGGAGGATGGTGTCATTAAGTAAGTCTCCACTGTCCTACTTTCTCCACTACTTTTTGTCCCTCCCATTAACTCTCTATTGCTAGTCATGCTAATCATCCATTTAATTTATTTCAGTTAACTTGTTTGCTAGTATTCTATTTTCTATTTAAACTAAATAAAGATGTTTAATTTTTTCTCGATCCAGAACAAATAATACGGAATTTTCTTGTTTAGGGACATTGTGTCCTGCCAGCTGATCCAAACAAATCCGTCTTGATTTTCTTAAGTTATAGTCCCTTCAGTCAACCACTGATCATTCAGTGGCCCCCACTGAAGGCCTGGTATTACTTAATAAACACCCAGATGCCTGCTGGCAAACTTGCTGAGATACTAGTTCCTCTATCTTGGCAGATCTCTATTATAACAGCTGAACAAAAGAATTAAACAAGGGAGATTTAATATACTGACATGGTGACAGTGTGCTGCTTCAAGTATAACTGACTTTTTAAAAAAAATTTTTACATAGATATCTGAAAGAAAAATACCATTTCAATACTATTTCAAAATACTATTTCAAAATATACGTTTACATTTGTAGAAAATAAAACTTAAGAGGTCACAGTTTCTAAATCTTTTTAATGGCTTTTTTTTAAATCTAATTATAGCAGCTTTACATATTTATGGTTATTAGAGAAATGTACTTTCTTTTTCACTTTTTCACAGAAATTATGTACAGACACATATATGTCTAAAGACTCTATATGTTCTGGTTATCGAAGTCATTATGAAAATGTGTCAGAATAAATAAGGTGACATAATTTACTTAATTTTCTGTACATATCATAATAGCACTACACAGTGATGACATCCTCATCTGCCCTTGATAGGCAGATCGGTGACAACCTGATTATACCTGGTGGGGTGAAGACAATTGAGGCTAATGGGAAAATGGTGATCCCTGGTGGCATCGACATTCACACCCACTTTCAGATGCCCTACCGTGGAACCACAACCGTGGATGACTTTGCCCAGGGAACAAAGGCTGCTCTTGTTGGGGGTACCACCATGATTGGTAAGGGCTGAACGATAGGTCATCTACAAATTGATGGAAGGTTCCAGACAGACAGCAGCTATAAGGAATGAGAAGGAGGAAAGTGGCACAGACAGAGTCTGTGGAGTGTCTGGCACAGTGTGAAATACTCCCCAGCAGCAAAGCAACAACGTTTTCAGTCTGCAGTCACATCTGTGTACAAAGTGGGTTCATGTTACTGATGGACACTGTCCCCTGTTGTGTCCAATGTCCTCATTAACCACAGTATCTTCTTTTTATCTGGCTGGTACTTTATGGCTTGTGTGCCAGTGTAGCTCTGTGTTTGAAAAGATAATATTCACTAGCAGTTGTGCTAATGTAGTATTCATGGAGGAAGGATTATATAGATTATATTCTACTGGTAACTGTGTTATTGTTTGTATCTGTGTGTGTTCTATACAACAGCATGTGTCCACGTCTACCAATAGCTAATGTTGTATTTATTTGGTAGGGAGAAAATAAGTCACTCAGATGGTTAACAGGCATTGTAGATAAATTATGATTTGTCACTGTGGCCAAAAGCTGTATCTTTTTTTGCTCCTGTGTTCAATGGTAATTTGTTTTTATTCCACCATGAGTATGATGACAAGCTCATCAAGCCAACTTCCTTAGAACTGCAGACAAAATGTAATTTACACGCCAACTAACCTAATCTTTTCTTTCTATGAACATCTATTTTCATCTTCCTCTCATACAATAATCGCCACCCTCTGCTGTTCGTGTCCTCCAGTGGACCATGTGATCCCGGAGCCTGGCAGCAGCCTGATGGCAGCCTATGACCAGTGGAGGCAGTGGGCCGATGAGAAGGCCTGCTGTGACTATGCCCTCCATGTGGACATCACCCACTGGAACGATAGCGTAAAGCAGGAGGTGGATAACCTGATCAAGGAAAAAGGTCGGCTGTGTGACGTTTTAACATCAAATATACCTCAAGAAGGGACTGCAGTTATCATTATCCTCCTTATGATTGAATACAGTAAGGAATGTAAGCGAGAAAGCTATCCAGCCATCCGTCCTTTATTGTGGAAAGACAACAGTAATCGTCTTATCAACAGTTGACTTTCCACTTTGTGGGTCATGGGGGTGGCTGGAGCCTATCGAAGCTGAGGTGGGGTACGGTCCAGATACATCGACATATTGTGGGAACAAAAGCTATAAACTAAAAAAAAAGAGTTGGTACTCAGTAGCTAAATATGTTGAATCTGAGTACTTCAGATTTACTAAAACATACATATTGTAAAAATGTCAATCTTCGGGGAATATATAACATTAACAAAAAATATAGTCTATGCAGAAATTGACTAGAAATAAAGAAATCAATGTAAATTATACCTTAATAAGTTTGCAGCTTGATCATTAGATATTTTTATACACTTTTGATGTATTTTGGAGGTTATGATTTTACATTTTTCACACATTCACTTCATGGTTTCTTACTTTCTTTTAGGCGTGAACTCGTTCCAGGTCTACATGGCTTACAAGGACTACTATCAGATGAGCAACAGTGAGGTAGAATAACTTTTATTAATGCACACTTAGATTGTGTCTGTCCTCTAAATAAGAAAAAGCTTACATGTCAGATACACGTGAACACTTTAATATCTTTCTTTCTGTGCTGGCAATGAAAAAGTCCGAGTTAAAACCCATAGTTCCCCTTTGGGAAATAAATACACAGACTAGGGACTTCCATCTGTTACCTCAAGACTCGTTTAAATATAAAATCTTCTTTTAGTCCTTTACTCATTTTGCTGCAGTCAAAAAGTGATCATTGGTCAGTGGAGACCAAAGTAGGATTTTTTATACTCAAGGGATAGCAACTTGTGAAGATACTGAATCCATAATACTAACTTTAAACAGAAGAAGTACAGAATTATATTTGGCAGGTATCTGTTATTCACCACTAGTATGAACAGGAGGAATGAGCACAGCAAAAGAAAGCACTTTAGAACAAATGGTTCATATGTTTGTATGTATCCAAAAGCTTTTGAGTCGATCCACTGGACGTTACATCCAGTGGATCGACTCAACAGCTTTTGGATAACCATGACCTGGATGACTGAGAACCTACACAGACATGTTTGTATGTACTTTGGCACTACAGATCTAAACTAATAATTGTTTATGTTTGTAGGGTAACTGTTTAACAGTATGTGGTTATCAAATTAAAACATATTGATTGATATAAACATTCACTTCAAGTAGCAGAGAGTTAAAGGTCCCATATTGTGTTTTTTTAACTCAATGTCATACAGCTGCCAGATGTCCAACTAAACTGTATTATTTAGACTTTATAATTTGACAGAAAGTGATCTGTGGTCCTAAATATCAGCTTTTCAAAATCATTGATCTGAGCTCCTCATAAAACGCTTTGTTTCAGGCCTCCGGCTGTAGTATGGAATGAGCTCCTTTGGTCAACGCCTCCTTCACCTGGGTCACTCCCCTCTGAAGGAAAGCATTTGGCTAACAGGACACTGACTGGCATTAGATTTGTTATCACTATGGCGTTCAGAGGCCCTATTTTGTCACCGTATATTTATGACCCTGAGTCAGACCCAGAAGCAGAGACTCCTGAAGAGACACTGACTTTGCGGCTGCAGCAGGACGTTTCTGAATGGTTAGTATGTGTGAACATTACTGAGTTTGTTCTGTATTGTGTTTTGTAACCTACGTCCTCACAGGACCGGGGCATCGTCCGGTAGCTACTTTTTTCTACTCCCGCCTCTTATCGCACAATATTAATACCATATCTGTCTCATTATGTATTTTGTGTGTTGTATATGTACGGACGTGTTGACTGCTAAAATGTTGCTGTACTTCTATAAGTGACATTAAAGTTTGATCGTGGTTCTGATAGTAATTATCATGTAGCTATTGCTAGCTCCTGCGAACGGTAAAGTTATTTTTTTATCACATTGAATTTAACCTGTTACTAAGCTGCAACAAATTTGAGGCAGTCTTCTGTGACAAACTTGACTTATGTCAGACAAACGGAGCTAACACGCCAACATTACACCAAGTTAATGTGAATTGATGTAGCCATATTGCACAGTGATCCCTTTATATACTCTATATTTTGAGATATCTTCACCATCTGTTTATTGTACAGGTGTTCCTGTGGACACTGTGAACGGATGCCCACAGAAGCAGAAAATGTCTGCTGTCTGGAGATACCACAGGTAGCAAGCTCACAGCTAAACTACAAAGTTATGTCTCAATTTAGCTACTTTTTACACTATAAATTATAATAGATAGATACTTTAATAATCCCGAAGATACAAATAAATACACATAACAGTGACTGACACAGACAAAAAGACGGTACATAAATTACATAATTAACATAATGACATAATTACAACAACAATAAAACCTAACATAAAAAAGGAAGCATAGGAACCTGAAAGAAGCATTAGATGTAGATGTAGAAGATGCATAAGAAGATGTAAGATCAGAAGATGTGGATGAACCGAACTGTAGACTGACACTAAAGACCCCCACAAAGTATCACACAGTGCATCCCCAGTGCATCCCAAGCCCCCCTAGTCTATCCCCTATCGGCCGACCTTGATGACCCTCCGGCTTCGGCTTCGACCCCCCTCCTTCTGAGAGGGTGGTTGACCTTTAATGACCTTAACTATATATTTTTCATTGTAGGTTAGGAGCCGCCTGCAGGAGATCAACGACGGTCTGTTGATGACTCAACATCCTGAGTTCCAGCCAGTGTCCCTCAATGTGCACACCCTACAAATGGCTGGTGACATACTGAGGGATGAGTATGGGCCTTCACGTCTGAAAGGAATATATCGGTGAGTCGTTCTTTGAAAAACATCACAGAATAAAAACGATAGTTATATCTTATTTTGCTTCAGCTGGCATAACTTTGTTAATGCAGTTACACATGAGAAATATAAGTACAATAAAGTCTAACATATTGTATTTGCAACATCTTAATTTTTTTTGTCTTATTAATAGAACATTTTTTTGGTATTCACGATCCATTTCTTTTAACATATACAATCAATCAATCAGTCAAGTTTTATTCATATAGCGCTTAATCATGGCAGCAGACATTTCAAAGCACTTTAACAGACAGAGAAACCCAACTGAACCCTCCAGAGCAAGCATAAGCGACAGTGGCGGGGAAAAACTCCCTCCATGAGGAAGAAACTCCGGGCAGGACCCAGACTCTTTTGGGCGGCCATCCGCCTCGACCGGTTGGGTGGAAAAGAAATCAAAGGAAGACAAGAACAGCATCAGAGAGAGAGAGACAGAGAGAGAGTGGCAGATAGGCCAGATAGAGACAGTATCAATATGGTTAAGGTTGCTAAAGTCAAGGCACAATTACAGATGACTGTATGGCGGCACGGAGGAAGAAAGGAAGCAGCACCCCAACCGATGGATAGTTGAGGAGTGGTACTGATGGGCTTGGAGGAGAAGGTCCACAGCACATGGAGAGATGGGGGTGATACTGGTGGGCTCGGAGGTGCAGGTCCACAGAGGAAGGTCCACGGCGGCTGGGCGGATGAGGGGTGGAACAGTAAGATGACACCAAGGAAGAGAGGCAGCAGGACCCCAGTCGATGGTTAGGTGAGGGGTGATACTGGTGGATGGGAGGTGCAGGTCCACAGCAGATGGTCCACAGCGGATGGGTGGATGAGGGTTGGAACAGTATGGTGGCGTGGAGGAAAAAGGAAGCCGGACCCCAGCCGATAATTAGGTTAGGGATGGTACTGGTGGGATGGGAAGAGCAGGTCCATAGCAGATGGGTGGATGAGGGGTGAACCTGAGAAAAACCTGTGAGGACATAGAGCACAGAGACTCCAGGGAAGAAGTTTAGTTAGTAGGGTGTGATTGGAGACTTGGAGAGTGAGATCGGAGAAGAGGAGGAGTAACAGAGATGGTTGGAGAGAAGGGGGAGGAGAGAGGAACTCAGTGAGTCTGGACGTTGAGTCTCCAGCAGTGTAGGTCTATATGAAAATAAACGTAGTAACCTAAGTTGCCATTAATTGTAAAATTTATGAAAAAGAAAAGTTTTAAGTCTAGTCTTAAATAGTGAGAGAGTGTCTGCCCCCCGAACGGAGGTAGGGAGGTGGTTCCACAATAGAGGGTCATGATAGCAAAAGGCTCTAGCCCCCGTCCTACTTTTATAAATTCTAGGAACCACCAGTAGGCCAGTATGTTGAGAGCGTAATGCTCTAGATGGATAATAAGGAACTAAAAGTTCCTTCAGATAGGTCGGTGCCTGGCCACGAAGGGCTTTGTAAGTGAGGAGGAGTATTTTAAAATCTGTCCTAGCTTTCACAGGAAGCCAGTGCAGAGAAGCCAGCACAGGAGAAATATGGTCTCTGGTACTGGTCCTGGTCAGAACAAGGGGCGGCAGCATTCTGAATTAGTTGAGTCTTCAGCGACTTTTTGGGGCAGCCTGAAAAAAGTGCGTTACAGTAATCTAGTCTGGAAGTGATGAAAGCGTGGATTAATTTCTCTGCATCACTCCGTTTTAAAATATGCCAGATTTTAGCAATGTTTCGGAGATGGAAAAAGGCCGTTCTAGAAACCCGCTTAATGTGTGTGTTAAACGAGAGATCCTGATCAAAGATGACACCTAGGTTCCTCGCAGTGGTTTTGGCCTCAAACGTGATGCCATCCAAGGTTATTACATCACTTGGCACTACATCCCTAACAGTTTTTTGGTCGAGCACAACAACCTCAGTTTTATCAGAATTGAGATGCAAAAAGTTATTCGTCATCCAATCTTTAATCCCTTTGATACACACCTGTATTTGCACAACTGGTTGACTTCATCAGGTTTATGCAGTATTTGCTTTGAGGATGTTGATAGAGAAGTACAGAGAAGGCCAGAAGCAGCTGCATTGTGTTTTTGTACGTCTGGAGAAACCTTATGACAGGTTCCCCAGAGAGGAACTGTGATATTGTATGAGGAAGTCTAGAGTGGCAGATAAGTATGTTAGAGCGGTGCAGGACATGTCTGAGGACTGTAAGACAGTGGTGAGGTGTGCTGTAGGTTTGACAGAGGAGTTCAAGGTGTAGGTGGGACTGCGTCAGGGATCAGATCCGAATCCCTTCTTGTTCGCTATGGTGATGGACAGGCTGACTGTGGTGAGAGCAGGGAATAGGTGGAGGAGAAGCTAGAGACTGGAGGTTTGTCCTGGAAAGGAGAGGAATAAAGATTAAGCGCAATAAGACAGAGTACATATGTATTAATGAGAGGGACCTAAGTGGAAGAGTGAGGTTACAGGGAGAAGAGATCAAGAAGGTGGAGGATTTTAAGTACTTAGGGTCAACAGTCCAGAGCAATGGAGAGTGTGTAAAAGAGGTGAAGAAGTGTGTACAGGCAGGATGGAATGGGTGGAGAAAAGTGTCAGGTGTGATGTGTGATAGAAGAGTTTCAGCTAAAATGAAAGGAAAGGTGTACAAAACTGGTGAGACCAGCGATGTTGTTTGGTCAGAGCTGGAGGTAGCAGAGATGAAGATGCTGAGGTTCTCTCTGGGAGTGACCAGGAAGGATAGGATCAGGAATTAGTACACCAGAGGGATGGCACATGTTACTGGTTTTGGAGATAAAGTCAGAGAGGCCAGACTGAGATGCTGTGTTTTGAACTGCCAGGCAGGAGGGCGAGAGGAAGACCAAAGAGGAGGTTTATGGATGTGATGAAAGAGGACATGAAGTTAGTTGGTGTGAGAGAAGAGGAAGCCGAAGACGGGGTTAGATGGACGCAACTGATTCTCTGTGGAAAATCCCTGAAGGGAAAAGCTGAAAGGAAAAGAAGATTTACATAAAACAATACACACAAAAACAATAATAAGACAAAACAATAATGAAAACACAGGGCCATCCTATCAAGAAATTGACAACAGTTGTAATACTCAGGGTTGAAAACATTGTGAAATAAATAATTCTGTGTCCTTTTTTTGTAGACGTTGCCGATATCTGGCCTATCGCACCTTTGTTGGCTGGTGCTAGGGCTACTTAGGACCAGAATACGGTTCGTCATTCCAGCCTGTGTAGTCCTTCGCATACGCCGGGAGTTTCCTGATGACGAAGAACACTACGCTGGATTTAGACTGAGCCTTGGTTGAACCTGGTCACATAGCTGACAATGACCTCCTCCTTGGCTGTACGCTCATACTGGGCAGACATCTCATTTATGTATGGCATGGGGTCCACCAAGACTTTGTCAAATATGAGGTCCATCACGTTAGCTACAAAATATGTTCAAGAAAACAGATATATCTTGACTTTTATTGATATTGTTTGATTTGTTTCTTTGTTTAGAAAAATTGTGTTCAAAGTACGTCCTGGTACTTGTTACTAATTTATTTATTTCTATGGTTACTTTTTACTGTGTTTTGTTGTGAGAAACTAACAGTATAATTTTAAAACATGCTTATTTGAACTATTAAAATTTTGTAACACTAACAGATTGTTAGCTCTTTCTTGTGAAGTTTGACTCACATTGTCCCTTGAAAGCCTTTGGAAAATGGACCTCGCAGAGGGGTACCCCTTCCTGGGTCTCGGCTTGTGGTCTGTCTACGTTTTCATTGAAGTACATCGCAGCCAGGTAGAGTCTGGACGTTCACAGAAGATAAATATTAACAGATGATCATAATAAAATACAGTTTAGCCTGCATCTCTTACTGGAGTGACTCTTGCTTAATGTACCTGCAAAGCATTCCAATAAAGGGAAAAACAATGTTCTTCGGCGCAAACCTAAGGATTAAACTGTGGAAAGCCTCTAAAGATAAAGTCTGGTGGTGAGGGCTCAGTTTTGCCACATTCTTCAAAGTTCTGTTGTTGGTCAAAACCCTTCGTAAGAGTTTGAAAGTCACAGTACCTTGAAACGCTAAAAAAAATAAATGAATACAAAATACAACAAATATGTATCGCCGATAGCCCATAGGTGTGTGAATGTGTGAGAATGGTAGTTTCTTTCATATAGCTCCGCGCTATATGTCTGGAGTGTCCCCTCCATCTCTCGTCCATGGTCTGCTGGGATAGACTCCAGTAATGCCCACAACCCGCGAAGCTAAAAAAACAAGAAGAATTTTAATTGACATTCTTTCGATGATTTTCTAAGCACATTACTTGGTGTCCGTGGTGCACTGGCGTTGCGCCCGGAGTTTGCCCTGCCTCATGCCCTATGCCTGCTGGGATAGGCTCCAGCTCCCCGTGATCTGCTACGGCAGATACAGTGGAAGAAAATTAATGAATTACAAGGTGTAGTTGTCTTTTAGACAAAATATGGTCACTGAATGAAGATTATGAAGTAGCTTTTGGTGTATTAGTACATTTCCGTCTTTGGGCCATTTAGTAGTGTCCTGTGTCTGGCGATCCTCATGGAAGCACTTAGGGTAGAGAGGGTCATCACAGGTGTGGATGTCCTGCACATGGTTGAGGATTGAAGCCCATTTGGCATGTCTTTCTGGATGACGTTGATGCAATCCATTATATATGCATGTTTATGCTTCTCATCCACTTCTTTAGTGTTTGACACTCTTGGTCTTACTGATCTTGTCTAATTTCTTTGCAATACCTAAAGCTAATATTGATAGAAATACAGTGATCAGTCAACTGCAGCATTTCATAACCTTTTTCAAAAAATGACACTAACTGGCTCATAGCTTTAAAATACTACTGGAAAGACACAAATTTTGTAACATGTCACTCATGGAATGTGCAATACAAAGCGCTTTGTGCATAATGCACTTTCAGGAGCACATACTATGTGGATGCACATGATAATGGGGACAAATACATTTTGCAACGTACCACACATTGTAATAATGGGTGATATTTTTCTCCCTGAGGAACTTCTGAATTTGCGGATGATGGTCCGTGACCATTTAGTAAAGGTTCATGCCACGGTCATCCATCAATGCCAGACTCCTCCTCAGACACTCTTTCTCCATGTGGTAACTCCCACCAACCTCATTGCTCTGACAAAGTAAAACAAAACAAAAACAAACAAACAAACAAAAAAACTAAAATAGATTAAATTAACAAGAGCAATAAACTAATGTACATTTAAATAATGTCACTGATGATCCGTTTTACAATTTGAATTTTAACCACTCACCTGAATCAACTCGATGTCCATCCATCCATCCATTCTTGCACTGCTTATCCGGAGTCGGGTCGCAGCTACAACAGTGAGCCCCAAAAGTCCCTTTTCTCGGCCACATCCACCAGCTCTGCCTGGAGGATCCCAAGGCGTTCCCAGGTCAGTGTTGAGATGTAATCCCTCCACCTGGTCCTGGGTCTGCCCCGAGGCCTCCTCCCAGCTGGAAGTGCCAGGAACACCTCCCTAGGTAGGTGCTCCGGAGGTATTCGCACCAGATGCCCAAACCACCTCAGCTGCCCAAACCACCTCAGCTGACTCCTTTCCATGCAAAAGAGTGTGGTGGGGTTTCGTTTTTCGTAGGACAGGACACAGTGTACAAATACAAGATATTTATTTATCAACTCAAATCATGCATAGGTTGAGTAGAAGTCCAATAATATCATCGATGATATAGACAGACAGACAAGTTCAACAAATACTTATCTTATTATAATGAGATCTCTGGATAGTCCCTCGAAGTTTTATTACAGAATATTCTGGGTACAGGAAAACTCATACAAGAGCTGCAGTGGTGTTCAAGTACAAAGATATGAGAAGGATCACACATATACTCTAAAGGCATGGCTAGGGGAGGTGTGAATCTGTTGTTTAACTTCGGCACCTCTGCTCTCAACTAGTAGGTAGGTACATCATGACCTCTAGACGTTAACAAAAATGTCAAGTCGACAGTTTTACAAAGCTGATGACACAACATAATCAGTCATGCCAACCCCGCGAGGACACATCTATTGCAGACAAAATTATTCAAAGTTACCGACAGTTACGCAAGCTTTTCCAAACATGGTCAAACAGTAGATAATTTTTGTGCAGAGTCTTCATGACCTCGAGACAGCTTGGTGCCATCTTCCCAAGCGCTGGATGATTTGAGACACACACACAACAATCCAGATCTTTGGTTCTATGAAATTATATTATTTTATTGTATTATTTTATTGTATTTAAAACATTCCACCACATTAGCAGCGGCTCTACTCTGAGCCCCTCGCTGATAGCAGTGTTTCTCACCCTATCTCTAAGGGAGACACCAGCTATCTGCCTGAGAAAGCCCATTTCTGCCACTTGTATCTGCAATCTCGTTCTTTCGTCCATGACCCATCGCTCATGACCATAGGTGAGGGTAGGAACGAAGATTGAACGGTAGATAGAGAGCTTTGCCTCTCGGCTTAGCTCCCTCTTTGTAACAACAGTGCAGTAAAGCTACTGCAATACTGCTCCTGCTGCCCCAATTATCCTTGCAATCTCACGCTCCATTGTTCCTTCACTTGTGAACAGGACCCCAAGATACTTAAACTCCTTCACTTATGGAAGGACCTCATTCCCCACCCAGAGAAGGCAGTCCATCAAATTCCTGTTAAGGACCATGGCCTCAGATTTGGAGGTGCTGATCCTCATGCCCGCCACTTCACACTCGGCTGCAAACCAGATCAGTGAGTGCTGCAGGTCACAGGCCTATGATGCAAACAGGACCACATCATCTGCAAAAAGCAGCGATGCAATCCTTAGCCCACCAAACTGTAAATCTTCCTCACCACAACTACAGCTCGATATCCTGTCCATGAAAATCAGGAACAGAATTGGTGATACAGCGCAGCCCTGATGAAGGCCAACAGCCACTTGGAACAAATCCGACTTACTGCCGAGAATCCGAACGCAGCTCTCACTTTGGGCGTATAGGGATTGGATGGCCCTGATGAGAGGCCCCCTCACCCAATACTCCCGCAGTACCTCCCACAGTATATCCCTGGGGACTCGATTGTATGCCTTTCCAAGTCCACAAAACACATGTAGACTGGATTGACATACCTCCAAGGCCCTTCTAGGATAACTGCGATAGTAAAAAGCTGGTCTGTTGTTCCACGGCTAAGACGGAACCCACATTGTTCCTCGTCAATCTGAGGTTTGACAGTCGGCTGGACCCTCCTTTCCAGCACCTTGGAGTAAACTTTGCCAGGGAGGCTGAGGAGTGTGATACCTCTGTAGTTGGCACACAGCCCCTGGTCCCCCTTTTTAAAAAGAGGAACCACCCCCCCATCTGCCACTTTTTCGGCACTGTCCCAGACTTCCACACAATGCTAAAAAGGCGCGTCATCCACGACAGCCCCTCAACACCCAGAGCCTTCAGCATTTTACGGGTGATGCTCATCAACACCCAGGGCTTTGCCACTGTGAAGTTGGTGACTAGCTTGGTGACTTCGCCCAGAGAGATTGACTCAAATCCCCCATCATATTCCAGCTCTGCTTCTGCAACAGAAGACAGGACAGTTGGGGTAGTTGGATTCAGGAGTTCCTCAAAGTGTGCCTTCCACTGACCGACAACCTCCTCAGTCGAGGTCAACAGTGTCCCATCCTTGCCGTATACAGCTTGGATGATCCCCTGTTTCCCCCTGCTGAGGTGTCGGACAGTTCTCCAGAACAACTTTAGTGCCCTCCGATAGTCCTTCTCCATGGCCTCTCCGAACTCCTCCCACTCCCTCTGTTTGGCCTCCATCACAGCCAAGGTAACAGTCCTTTTGGCCTGTTGGTACCCTGCAACTGCTTCAGAAGTCCCCATGGACAATATGCCATCAAGGCCTCCTTCTTCAGTTGGACGGCTTCCCTGACCACCGGGGTCGAGGGTTACCGCCCCTTGAGGCACCCAAGACCTTGAGACCACAGCTCTCAGCTGCAGCTTCAGAAATGGAAGCTTTGAACATAGACCATTCAGGTTCGATGCCCCCAGTCTCCACAGGGATGCATGAGAAGCTCTTTTGGAGGTGTGAATTGAAGGCCTCGCGGACAGAGCCCTCCTCCAGATGTTCCCAGTTCATCTACACTACTCGTTTTAGCTTACCAGGTCTATTTAAAGGTTTCCCCCGCCAACAGACCCAACCCACCACCAGGTGGTGATCAGTTGACAGCTCTCCCCCTCTCCTCACCTGAGTGTCCAAAACACACGGTCGAAGGTCAGATGATACGATCACAAGATCGATCATTGACCTCCGACCCAAGGTGCTCTGGTACCAGGTACCCTTATGAGCATCCTTGTGTTCAAACATGGTGTTAATTATGAACAATCCGTGACTAGTACAGGCATCCAACAGCATACCACTGCTCGGGTTTAAATCAGGGAGGCCATTCCTCCCAATCACACCCCTCCAGGTGTCTCCATCATTGCCGACGTGTGCGTTGAAGTCCCCCATGAGAACAATGGAGTCCCCTGCAGGGATCCGTCAAGGACCCCATTTAGGGACCCGAAGAAGGCCGAATACTCTGAGCTCCTATTTGGTGCATATGCACAAATAACAGTCAGAGTTTTCCCTCCCACAACCTTAAGGCGTAGGGAGGCGACCCTCTCATCAACTGGGGTAAACTCCAACACAGTGAGTGAGTATCCCCACACCCGCCCTGTGCCTCACGCCTGACACAACTCCAGAGTAAAACAAGGTCCATCGCCTATCCAGGAGTTTGGATCCAGAACCGAGGCTATGCGTGGAGGTATGACCCACCAGGTCCAACTGGTAATGCTCCACCTCCAACACAAGCTACGGCTCCTTCCCCGCCAGTGAGGTGACATTCCACATCCCCAAAGCCAACTTTTTTCGCCTGGGTCTGGTCCGTTGTGACTCTCTCTAATCACTGCCACCCATATGGGAACGCAACGACCCCATTGATCTGCCTTGCGGGTGGTGGGTCCACAGGGTGGGAAGAATTTATGTTGCCTTTTTGGGCTGAGCCCGGCCAAGCCCCATGGCAGACCCGGCCACCAGGCGCTTGCTGACGGGCCCTCTGTCCAGACCTGGCTCCGGAAGTGGACCTCGGGTCTCCTCCAGGTAGCGTCACCTGTTTACCTTCTTGTTCTTTCATGGGATCTTCTGAACCATTCTTTGTTTGGCCCTTCACCTGAGACCTATTTGCCTTTGGTGACCCTACCAGGAGTACAAGACTCCCGACAATATAGCTCCCAGGATCCTTAGAGCACACAAACCTCTCCACTACGATAAGGTGATGGTTCCTCTGTGTATGGCTGTGTAATGTATGGCTCAAGAGGCAATTTGTCAGGACAGGAGTTAGCAGTCTTCCTTTATCCCAAGGAAGAGTGACACTAATTCCAGGACACAAATTTTTTCGATTTTGGATAAGAAGGACAGACCTATGTGTGTTGTCGTTATGACGCCAAACAAACAATCAACTCTAACGCGAGTGCTCACACATGCAATATGCAAACGCGAAACAAAGCACAACTCCCTACATAGCCTCGAATAACTTGAGTTCATTCATGCTAACAGACAATAGGAAAAAAGAAAATGTGAGACCAACAAGCAACTAGCTAGATACTGTAGGCCCAGCACGCACACACGTGTTGTCTATTTGTAACTTGAAGCCTGTGAAGTGTGAGTTCTTACTGTAAGGTCAGTTCATAAACGTAGAAACACAAAAGTTCATGTAAGGCAGAACTCTACGTGCTTCTCATACAGCCATGGCTAATTTTGTTGGCTCGAACAGCTCACAAGGTGACTGAAATAGTCCATCTTGAAAAGCTGATGTCATAGTGTTATTTGGTACAGGAGCAAAACAGCTACAGCATCTCATCCCACAGCAGTTCAACCATTTTTGATCTCACCCAATAATTGCAGTGTGTTGTGTCATGAGGGCGTTTCAGTCTTGTTTGTGCAGCTGAGCATGGTTTTCTGTCTAACAGCAGTGCTTATGTAATATCCTTTCTCTTTGTCTTCATCATATGCTAGCTCTACGAGGTTTTCACCTTCTTGGCAGAGAGGGGAGGCATCGCTCAGGTCCACGCTGAGAATGGTGAGATCATTGCTGAGGTGAGCTTGTTAACTTGAGTAAACAGACAGATACATTTCTTCAAAATGTCATTGTCTCTATTTCCCTGCAGGTTTTTTATTTGGCGTTTAGTTACTTCCATGTGTCCAGCTTGGACCTTCTAGTAGTGGTGACATTTTATAAATTTAAAACACCTTACAGGAAGGCCTTAACACAGCTGAAGACTAAATACACCATCCACGCTGAAATAAAGATTGTCTATCCACTACACTGTACTGTGTTTAAAGCTCTGGACCACGCCTGCAATCTGTTTCTTTGTGTGTGTTAGTGTATGGGATCTGATTTCTGTCCTATGCTTTGACCACACCTTTGAGGGAGTCACACTTCCATCAGCTTTAAGACCAAATATGTCTTTTTTGATACAAGGTTCAGATTTCTGTTATATTGGATATATTGTTATGGTTTAACATCGCAACTTTTGCAGTGTCTCCTCTATATAATAACAACTTGAAAAGTGCAACTGAGTGTCTGAACTCAGCCCTCTGATTCATCCTCTGTGTGTGGCCTGACCCAGATGGCAAGACCTTGGATCATTTCTTCACACAAGCTCAAAGAAACAGACAGAGAATATAATTCTGAAGCGTAACCAGAAACCTAGCACAGAGTAACCAGCTAACAGCCTACTTAAATGTGTTTCCGTAACAGGAGCAGGCACGCATGCTGCAGATTGGTATCACTGGACCAGAGGGACATGTGCTTAGCAGGCCGGAAGAGGTACCGCACATACACCTCATATATGTGTCCACACTAATTATCAATTATCATTTTAGTCATAAACATTTTAAAGACTGAAATACACACACTGATCAAACAAGATGATATTCTGTGACCAGTCTTCACACACACACACACACATTGCTCTTGTTACATGCATTTGGTTTTAGACACACCAGAGGTATTGTGTGAAACTTCTCATACAGTTGGCGGAATTATTTCTTCAACAAACAAGAAAATGAAACTCATGTTCCCAAAATTACATATTCTCTGCCTTTAGTAAGGTGAAGTTGTCCCATGAGTCTCATGCTATCATGCAGTTAGGTGGGGTTTTAAGATTCCGAAGTTTGATGACATCAAAACTGTATCAGTGGTTTCTCAGTGTTTGATGTTGTTTGTTTTTAATTTATTGGTTATTGGACAAAAGTGGAGTTTTAAATAATTGTCAGCTGAAGCACTTGGATCATAGTAACACTGATGAAAAATACGTACATTTAGGTGCTTAAATTAAAAAAAAAGAAAATTTAACATCATCATTTTAGAAAGTTGCCAGTTATATTTGCATTAATATGGAATATAATACTAATTATAGAATCCCAGGCGAGTCACCAACATGTGTTTTTTGAGATTTTTCTTTTTTGCATTATGTTTTGGATTTTCTTTTTACTACTTTTACAACTTCTGAGCAGACAAATGCATAAATTAGCTCCTCTTGTCTGCCAGTTTTATTAATGAACTTTCAAATAAGATTATTGTAAATTAATAAAGGTAAAATTCATTTCACCTTGTGTCACACTATATATTTTACTGTGTTTATATTTAATTGTGATCTTGATTAGAAAGACATCTCCACATTAACCACTGTGTTCCATACCATCTGCAGCTTGAAGCAGAGGCAGTGTTTCGTGCCACCACCATTGCCAGCCAAACCAACTGTCCTCTGTATGTAACACGAGTCATGAGCAAGAGCGCTGCTGACATCATCTCACAGGCCCGGAAAAAAGGTAAAGAACATAATTGTGACTTCACTCAGAAATACAGAATCCTTGAATCTACATATTTAGTTCAGAATAAGGTTAATTAACAAGGTTGTACCACCAGCACACCCAAATACACCAAAGAGAGGTATGTTTGTACACTGCAGTGACACTTTTATTTGACATATTTACATAAATATGCAGAAAAGACATGTTTCAAACAGATACTGTGATGTGTGAAATCTGTCTTTGTGCACTTGAGCACTTGACACTATGGATAGTGGAATGCCTTTGTATGCGTAGCATCATCAAGGGTATCTTAGCAACCTCTGAAGAGTTTTCAAAACGCATATTTCTCCCCAAAGTAACACTATCTTATCATCTAATTTTTCAGTTGTGTTTTTTTCTTTAGTTTAATTCTTCCTATGTATTATCATATAAAAACTTTCCTTATAGCCATTTAGAGTCTTGACTCCTCTGTATACTATATGACTTTTTTACATTTTTTAAAATTTCTGCTCATTACTTTACTTTACATTACTTTACTATACTTTACTTTACTTACTTTACTTTACTACTGTCAAATGTCAGACACATTTTACTGTAATTCCTTAATGAGGTGACGACAGAACTTTTCCTGTATCTGGTGAAACGCATAAGCATTGGTGGGTCTGCCTAGCATAAAGCAAACAGAATGCTGTTTATAGAAGAATTTTCAGCTCTGTTCAGGTGCCCTAATGCCAATTCTAATAATCAATATACAGTATGATTTTGATAGACTGTCTAACAACGGATTGCTCCTGTTGTTTCTTTACCAGGAAATGTTGTATTTGGGGAGCCAATCACAGCCAGTCTGGGGACTGATGGGACACATTACTGGAGCAAGAATTGGGCAAAAGCAGCTTTTTTTGTGACATCACCTCCTCTCAGCCCTGATCCCACCACCCCAGACTATTTGAACACGCTCCTGGCCAGGTACACATCACAGCACCTCTCTCTTTGGTAGGGGACCCATTTGTCACCTTGGAATCACTGGGGTGTTTACTATAGTGGGCATGGATAACACAACACAAGGCACACAAACCACAGCTGGATAATGAACTTAAACAGTCTGGTCACTTCCCATCATAGATTGTCTGAACAATATCCTTCTTGTTAGTAAACTACACTTTAAAAATTCTCTATTTTCCAGCTTTTTTTCCAGTCATCATATACAGTATGCTTTTACAGAAACAAATGAAGCAGCTCTTGTTAGAAGTCATCCATCCATCCATCCATCCTCAACTGCTTAATCCAGAGGTGGTTGCGGAAGCAATAATCTCAGCAGGGATGCCCGTACATCCCTCTCCCAAAGCGTTCTCAATCCAGCTGAGATACATACTGTAGCTCATGATCATAGGTCAGACTAGGAACGTAGATTGAGAGGAAAGTCAAGAGCTTCATCCTTTCACACAATGACAGATCTATACAGCGACTGCATCATTGCAGCCGCTGCACCAGTATGTTTCTAAGTCTTGTGTGCCACCCTTTCTTCACTCGTGAACATAACCCCAAGATACCTGAAGTTTCTTGAAAATCAGGATATCATTTTGAATTTGGAATCCAGGAGGTAAATAGGAAATTTAAAAATGACATCTGAGACATGATGCCTAAAAATCCTTCACAAGAAATATGGCTTGCCATCGGATTTTATCATAACTGTTTATTTTGATTATTTTTTGTACCTAGTGGAGACCTGAGTGTGGCTGGCAGTGCTCATTGTACCTTCAGTGTATCCCAGAAGGCCATCGGTAAGGATGACTTCACCCAGATCCCAGAGGGTATCAACGGAGTGGAGGAGAGGATGTCCCTCATCTGGGATAAAGCTGTGGTGGGTTGGTTTTTCAGATTTTTTCTCCCAGAGATTAAAAACAGTTAAAGAACAAAAAGGGGTTTTATCTCATCATTTTTTTCTTCTGATTCATTCATTCATTCATTTTCATGTAGCGCCGCTGTATCCTGCGTAGCAGGTCACGGGGAGCTGGAGCCTATCCCAGCTGGCATAGGGAGTGAGGCGGGGGACACTGCAGGCACGACGCCAGTGCACCGCAGAGCCACATACAAAGACATACAAACACGCACACACACAGTCACTCCTACGGGAACCGTCACCTTTTCCTCGATAAGACAAAATTTAATATATTTAGCCTTTAGCCTTTCTGTGTTGAGCACTACCTCCCTCTTTTGTTATTTGAATTTCTGTGCCTGTCCTTTCAATTTCCCCTCTCACTCTCGTAGCATTATAAAACTGCTAACAGACATGGAGCATGTAGGTTTGTACAGCTGTGGAATGCTGCACAGCCTATAAAATGTGGATTGGCAGTAACATGAATCTGAACAGATTTCTTGAAGAGGTTACTTAAAATCTTAGCTAACACCAAATTTGTACCAGCTGCAGTCTTTTTTAAATGCTTTTAGGTATATATTTCTTTTTTTAAATTTTGAATGGAGCCGTCATTTCTATTTCCAGTCATAATGTTAAGCTATTTAAATCCCCTCCTGTCAGCTTTGTACATAATGCATGGATATAAAAATTCTAGATCTCATCTAATACATGGTGCGAAAGCAAGAGAAAATGTTTTTTTAATGTATTACATCATATCTGATGTTAGGTCATTTGCAACCAATCATGTCATCAGTGGGACTGGAAACCATTGAAAGTTCGTCCTCTCTGTCTTCTTTTTTTAATACCGATTTTGTACAGAGAAATTAGTGGCACACCCTAGTTAGTTTTTTAAATCATGCTTATATATTTTTGTACTGGCCCTAAACACACAAACACACACACAGGGGGCCTGTACGCATACAGGGGGAGGTAGAGTGGTGGGCAGCTCCTTCGTGGTGCGCCCAAATGAGCAACTTGTAAGGGGGACGGCACCTTGCTCAAGGGCGCCTCGGCAGGGCTCCAGAGGTGAGCTGACACCTCCCACTGTCAGCTCACCTCTGGGTGTTGTTTTTGGACGGGAGCGGGAATCAAACTGCTGATCTCAGAACATTGGACGACCCGCTCTACCGCGCGCTCTACCACTGAGCCACTGGATTCTTATGATCTCTGTTCTTGTTTGCCTCTCAGACTACCGGGAAGATGGATGAGAACATGTTTGTGGCCGTCACCAGCACCAATGCAGCTAAGATCCTGAACCTGTACCCTCGTAAAGGTCGGATTGCTGTGGGCTCCGATGCTGACCTGGTCATCTGGGATACAGACTCCATTTGTACCATCACTGCCAAGACACACAACTCGGTATTTAATGTGCACCTCAATCAAGTTAGTCATTGTAATTCATTAAAAACCATAAGAATGTTCTTTTGCTTTACTGGTTTTTGCATTTCACTGTTTAATAGAGCAGGACAGTGCTTTGTTTCACTCCACACAGTGGACGTATGCAGTGGGGAATGCACTAAGAGTGAGGGAACCTTTTTGAGTAATGTAAGTGTCATTGTCGCAGGCAACAAGCCAGAAGTTCTGTTGAGAAGAAATGAGATTTGCAAAATGGGGGGGGGGGTAAAAAAGTGGTGTGAATTTTAAGGAGGGAGTAGAAATAGAACAGCAGATAAAGATAGAGAGAAAGAGAGAGAAAACGAGGATGTTAGAGGGGGAGAGATCACATATTTGAGTAGCTTTCAGAGAGTTCTCCGTTCCTCTGAGCGGAAATTCTGAAGTCTCAGTGGATGTTACTAATATGACTCACACTCTGTGAAGTTGAGCCTCACTAAATCCACAAACCCTCCAACCGCTGATGACATAGTTGTAAGATGGATTATTCTGATTCAATAAACATTTTGTCAGAAACTCAAATCTTTAAAAAAAAAATTCTTTACAGTTTGATCAAGGTAATCAACAAACATATGTTCTGTATAATCAAGTTATATTGAAATGTTACATATAACTTTCATTTGACGTGTTCATGAATGGACAAACATGGTAGGCTATAATGAAGGTCTTTAATTGTATCAGATTATGAAACAATATCTACTAATGTTTGGATGAATAATTTAAATAGGGACATTTTTGACACATTAGACACTCGTGAAACTATGTAATCTGATTACAGATTTTTTCCTCTCTCTTGGACCACCCAAGTCACACACATTTTTTTACACCGTTTAAAGACATAAACTGTCTGTCCAGCAAGCCTGATACATGGGTAATGAGGTTTTTTCCTAATTACACATAGGATTTCAAACTAGGCAGCAGAAAGAGTGTGGAAATTGCTTTGAGAGTCTAGAGATACCTCAGGCAAATGAGAATGCATTAATTAACAATGTATGGAGGTGGCTTTAGATAATAGTTGATATAGTTAGTTGATAACAATAGTTAGTCGATTTTTATTTGCCTTCTTTGCATTCCTGTTAGGGTTTTTTTGTGGAACAAACATTGCTGTCCAAATGGACGGATGGAAAGAATTACACTAATACTATGCTTGGTCTAAAGGTTGAGTGCATCTATCAAGGGTTCACGGGTTCTTACATTATGATGTCACCCTTCCATTTCCCATCGATGAGCCTTCTAAATAAAATACAAGAGAAACAAACAGGAGTTCAGGACGCTGCAGCTCCATTCCTAAGACATCAGCCTTAATGGGTAATCTGACTTGAGGCCAAACAGGAGCTAGCCTGTTTACAGAACATTGTCATGAGGAATGCCTTTCCCTGCAGTGTAAGTAAGAGCTACACTATGCTCTATTTTAGTTCGTTTTTGGTAAACCCGTATCTGATTTGAATTGCTTGTTGTTGTCAGAGTAAAATTGCATTGATGCACATGAGGATATCCTGAAACATTAGACAAGAAGCAGCAACATGCAGTCTGGAACATACAAGGCTTTGTCATGACATCACATTTGGCATGCAGCAACTCTTCATTATGTCCTGTTCTGGCCAGAATTTGGACAGCAGCAGAAATCTGGGCTCTGTGCAGAGGAAACAGTCAGGGGGAGGGGACAATCACAGATCACAGGCATGCAGAGGGAAGAAAGTTGGCACAAGAGAAATTCAGAAGGGGATGAATGGCACACAAGGTTGAACAAGAGGGATTTTGTAAATCAACAAAGATGGTTTGAGGTAGAGAATTGCATCAAAAGAGGGGTGGAAAAAAAGAAGAATACAGACAACCTGAAAGAACAATGTGAAGACAGTAAGAGAATGATGTAGAGAATCTGAGAAGGAAAGCAAGGAGTACCATGGAGGCATTCAATGGCAACTGGATGATGGCAGCTGTTTGTAAATGCCAAACAGACAAGTGTGAGACACAAAGTGTTGAATGATAATGGGTGGGAGAAAGGGATGAAGATGTGTCCGGAATTTTAAAGCCCAGCCAGCGTAACAGGATGCTTTGCCAAATGCTTACATGATAATTTAGTTGTCTTCTTTGTCTAATCTGAATATGTTACACAGGTATGCAGCATGTGTCATGTGAAGAGATGTATTAGTTTTCATCAGTCATTTTCACGGCAATCATTTTAGACATGTTTTGTAAAATTTTTTGACCCCAGAATTTTCAGTTACAAATTGTATTTTACTCCTCAATAATTTTATGTTTGTGCTTCAGGCTGCTGAGTATAATGTCTTTGAGGGCATGGAGCTGCGTGGCGCCCCAGAAGTGGTGATTTGCCAAGGGAAGATTATTCTGGAGGATGGAAACCTGCATGCCACTTACGGTGTGGGTCGCTTCATTCCCTGCTCTGCCTTCCCTGACTTTGCCTACAAGCGTATTAAAGCCAGGAAGCAGGTGAATACAATTTATTCCTCTGTGCATTCTGATTTTCACACTTGTGAATTATTTAGTCGAAAGTGTTGTATATATATTCTATATATAATGAATACATTTTTGAATAAAACTGACCTGCTGCGGAGGATAAAGCGGTAGAAAATGGATGGATGGATGGTGTTACATCCACAACACTCTTGTCAAAGAGAATTTAAACCTCAGTGGCATTTGGTAGATTAAAAGTTCAATAAATAAATAACACTCTTAGGATGCCATCTCCGCATTGCCGGCAGTAAGTCGGATTCGTTTCCAGTGAGGGTTGGACTCTGTCAAGGCTGCCCTTTGTCACCGATTCTGTTCATAACTTTTATGGACAGAATTTTTAGGCGCAGCCAAGGCGTTGAGGGTGTCTGGTTTGGTGGCCTCAGTATTGCGTCTCTGCTTTTTGCAGATGACGTAGTGCTGGTGGCTTCATCAAGCCGTGATCTCCAACTCTCACTGGAGCGGTTCGCAGCCGAGTGTGAAGCGGTTGGGATGAGAATCAGCACCTCCAAATCTGAGACCATGGTCCTCAGTCGGAAAAGGGTGGCGTGCCCTCTACAGGTTGGGGATGAGATCCTGCCCCAAATGGATGAGTTCAAGTATCTCGGGGTCTCGTTCACGAGTGAGGGTACAATGGAACGGGAGATCGACAGGAGGATCGGTGCAGTGTCTGCAGTGATGCGGACTCTGTATCTGTCTGTCGTGGTGAAGAAGGAGCTGAGCCGAAAGGCAAAGCTCTTGATTTACCGGTCGATCTACGTTCCTGCCCTCACCTATGGTCACGAGCTGTGGGTTGTGACCGAAAGAACGAGATCCCGGAAACAAGCGGCCGAAATGAGTTTCCTCCGCAGGGTGTCCGGGCTCTCCCTTAGAGATAGGGTGAGAAGTTCGGTCATCCGGGAGGGACTCAGAGTCGAGCCGCTGCTCCTCCGCATCGAGAGGAGCCAGATGAGGTGGCTCGGGCATCTGGTCAGGATGCCTCCTGGACGCCTCCCTGGTGAGGTGTTCCGGGCACGTCCTACCGGGAGGAGGCCCCGGGGACGACCCAGTACACCCTGGAGAGACTATGTCTCCCAGCTGGCCCTTGGAACGCCTTGGGATTCTCCCGGAGGAGCTGGACGAAGTTGGTAGGGAGAGGGAAGTCTGGGCTTCCCTGCTTTAAGCTGCTGCCCCCGCGACCCGACCCCGGATAAGCGCAGGAGAATGGATGGATGCCATCTTATATATCTTAAGTCATAATTATCACTAAGATCAATCAATCAATCAATCAATCAATCAATCAATCAATCAATCAATCAACTTTTATTTATATAGCGCTTAATCATATCTAAAGACATTTCAAAGCGCTTTACAGATAGAAAACCAACAATGCCCTCCAGAGCAAGCATAAGCAATGGTGGCGAGGAAAAACTCCCTCATTGAGGAAGAAACTCTGGGCAGGACCCAGGTTCTGGAGGGTGGTCATCTGCCTTGACCTGTTGGTTGGGAAATAGAAATACATTGGGGAAAGAGATAGGTCAAGTAAAAGAGACGGAGAGAGAGAGAGAGAGTGAGTGAGAGAGTGGCAGATAGGCCAGTTTGAGTTTCATGTCCATAGTACGCTGTCACTGAATTGGGGGCGGGATTTCCAGGCCTTTGGGTATCCTGTCTTCCATCCGCGTTCTCCACCCATGGAACAGAGGCACAAAGATAGCGGCAGTATCGTGCAGACAGAGAGTGTGATTTGACAGTAGTAGTAATAAATTCTAGGAGTAGTACCGTATTGGCCCGAATATAAGACGGTGTTTTTTGCATTGAAATAAGACTGAAAAAATGGGGGTCGTCTTACATTCGGGATTTGACATTATACGCATTCACAACGCTAGATAGCGCCAGATGTCTTTAAAGCAAATGCTGAACTTAACTCCCCAGGCAAAAGCGAACCCCTGTCACGAAGAAGAAAAATAGAAATAGCGGTAGCACGAAGAAGAAAAATAAAAAATAGCGGTAAGAAAGAAAACAGAAGAAAATAAGAGAAGAGATAAACAGAAAATGGAGAAATGTAGCAACAATCTGGAGAAAAGTGGGTCGAAGATCGGCTAGGTTAACCGGCAGTTCAGGAGAAGTTATGATGCAAACTTCAAGATGATGGTGATAAATGAGGCAGTCTTCAAACAATTCGGCTGTGAAATATGGTGTCACAGAGTGTAATGTACGGAGATGTACTGTAATTATTTTCTGTATAAAAATTAAATTAGGTGTTCAAAAAGTCTTTTTCAAACTTGAGTCTTGAAAAAGAGGGGGTCGTCTTATAATCAGGGTCGTCTTATATTCGGGCCAATACAGTAATAAATTCTAAGAGCATAGAAAGATAAAGAAAGCGAAGGAGAAGTGACAGAAGCTTCAGAGTATCTCCCTTTAACGGGAGAGATGGAGAAAATACCCTCAGCTGCCTAAGCCTATAGCAGCATATCTAGTGGCGTGAGTGTTATTTCTAATTGTAGGCTCTATCAAAAAGGATGGTTTTTAGTCTACTCAAATAAGCTGAGAGTGTCTGCCCCTCGGACCGAGGTTGGGAGATCTTTCCAGAGTAAAGGGGCCAGATAGCTAAAGCTTCTGCCTCCTTTTCTACTCTTAAAAACCCGAAGGGTCACCAGAAATCCTGCATCCTCGGATCGAAGGGCCCTGGGTGGTAATGTACTTCAATAAGATCCTCAATGAAGCCTTACAGTGGAGAGCTTTATATGTAATCATAAGGAGTTTGAATTGTATTCTATAATTAATCGAGAGCCAATGAAGTGACGCTAGGACTGGAGAGATGTGTTCTGTCCTCCCAGTTCGAGTCAGTAAGCGGGCAGCTGCATTCTGAACTAACTGTAGAGTCCTAATGAGGAGTTACAATAGCCCGATAATAAGGAATTGCAGTAATCCAATCTAGAAAGGCATGAATGATTTTTTCTGCGTCTTTAAAGGATAAGAAATTTCTAACTTTAGCAATATTTCGCAAGTGAAATAAGGCTGTCCGGGATACAGACTTGATATGAGAATCAAAGGACAGATCTTGATCAAAAATCACTCCAAAGTTCCTGACTTCATTGGTGGAGGATAGAGCAATGCTATCTAAGTGAATTGCCATGTCATGATCATCTCTGAGATGCTTCGGCCCAATAATAATGACTTCAGTTTTGTTACTGTTCAACATTAAGAAATTGTGAAGCATCCAGGATTTAATATCCCTGAGGCAGGATTCCAATTTAATTAGCTGATCAGATTCATTTGTTTTAATTGATAAATATAATTGTGTAATTGCGTATAATTAATGTTATGTTTCCATATAATATTTCCCAATGGTAACATACACAGATTAAACAGAATTGGTCCCAGAATGGATCCTTGAGGTACTCCACAGGTGAAAGTCCCTCGATGTGAAGATTTATTATTGACATAGACAGACTTAAAATCGGTCGGATAGATATGACCTAAACCAATCTAGTGCTGAGTTTTTAATCCCAACTTCCTCTTCCAATCTCCTTAAAAGACTCACTTATGATCAACAGTATCAAATGCTGCACTCAGGTCTAATAAGACTAGAACAGATAGAAGACATTTATCTGATGCTGTTAAAAGGTCATTTGTGACTTTTAGCAGTGCAGTCTCCATACTGTAGTTTGTTCTAAAACCTGACTGAAAATCCTTTAACAGATTGTTCTCTAACAAGTAGTCATTTAGCTGTTTGGCCACTACGTTCTCTAGGATCTTAGATAAGAATGGCAGGTTAGAGATTGGCCTGTAATTTGAGAGGATGACAGCATCTAGGTTTGGTTTCTTAAGTAGGGGCTCGATCATAGCCACTTTGAAAGACTGCGGTACACAACCTATTTTTAAGGATTGATTAATTATGGATAGTACAGGTATATTTATTAATGGTACAACCTCTTTGAGGAGCGTACTTGGAATTTTGTTTAGAAGACAGGTGGTGGGTTTAGCAGAAGAAATTAGGGAGTTTAAATCGGAGAGTTTCATTTGCTGAAAACACTCCAGGGTATTGCCAGAATTAGCTGATTCTTCTGTTAACTTATTTGTGTTCGGCAGTACATAATGGATCTCATGTCCAAGATTTGTAATTTTGCTTGGGAAAAATCTAAGACAGTCATCACATTCTAGATTTAAAGGAATGGTAGGCTCGATACGGTTGTGTTTCTTAGTCAGCCCGGCTACAGTGCTGAAAAGAAACTGAGGGTTGTTTTTATTTTCCTCTATTAAAGTAGAGTAGTAAGTATTTTTACTTCTACCGAGAGCCTTCTTATACTAGGATATGACAGTTACATTATTTAAATTACATAATTTCAAATAGCCCGTTCTATATATTACTAAATGTAAGCATTGTTCGTGCATGTACACTACACCGTTTTTTTAAAGTGGATATACTAAAAAAGTATTGCAGGAGTTGTCAGATGTTGAATGGGTGACTAAATACAATCGGACTCAAAGAACAAGAGTTTGATTCTTGGCTTGAGGTGAGCTGTAAGTGCAGTTGTGAGTTATAATCTTTAGAAATCAGATTATATGGACCAAGTTGCGTGGGTGTCTCCTTCGATTTAGTTCTTCCATCGTCAAGTCATATTCATCAGTAGGTCCGCCTACATGGAAATATCACTAGAATGAGTATTAGATATTTTTAGTCTCCTCCTTCTTAGTGTTTCAAATGGTCACTCACTTAATATAGTATGACCAAACATTATGGGAACAATGTACATTAAAATAATGATGATGATGATGATGATGATGATGATGATGATGATGATGATGATGATTATATCATTATTATTATTGTTATAGGATAGCATTGTCAGTTTAGAAAAATAAAATGAGGAAAAAGAAAATAACATGTACAGTGAGGGGAGAGGGGAGAGTGGTTGGGGTTGGGACAATGATAGTGCTTTTGTAACATTGAGGTAAAGCCAGTGATTATGCTTTGATGACATCATTTGTTTTTATTTAAAAACAATTTCTCCACTGTGGCAGGTTCCATTTCCTGATTCTCTCCTAAACCAACTCTCTCCACATTATCTATACCTCTCTCCAAAATATGTCTGACTATCCAAATTCCAAACTGTCTCCACACTAGCTAACCACAACTCTCCACCAAACAACCACATTCTGAATGGAGTGTGATCTCTTCATATCGATGTTAATGCACGTGTCACGAGCCTAATCAGTCACGTGGTATCAGACGCGTAGCGAGGCGTTCCCGTGATGGAAGCCTCGATACGCAACGTCACGCCCGAAGCCTCACTGCCCGGCTTTGGACATCATCCTTTTCAGCTCCTCCCTTTTATGAAGCAAGCCTCGATACGCGCTTCGCGGGAACTCCCCTCCCCTACTCGACACACGCTTCGGAGCTTCGATCCCCAGCGTCACATCACTAGGACCAAGGCCTTGGGACCGTGACAATTGTAGTTTACTGTCACTTCTTCTATGGCCGAGGAAGAGGAATCCTCAGGCGAATCCATGGGATCACCAGCACCCCCTACCATGAGGCACGAGAACTTCATGCCTTACTTTGTGCATTATCCAAAAGCTGTTGAGTCGATCCGCTGGACGCTAAGAAAGTTCTTGAAGACATTTCGTCTCTCATCCAAGAGACTTCTTGGAAGAAAGTGATCTCTCCAAAATAATAATAAAATAATAATAATACAACTAAGTTTTATTGTTCAGAAGACAACTTCAGAAATGTGTTCTATATGGTCCACTTGGTCTGTGGTATAACCCACATAATTTTCCTGTAAGGATAAATGAGTGTGGGTTCTTTGGGGTTAAAGTGGGCCAAATCACTTATATTAAAAGTAAACCAATGAAAATTGCTACTGTAGTTTGATTCTTTCAATAAGCCATGTATTTTTCTATGATCCAAGGTTTTGAAATCGTGTATGGCCACATTGTGCAAATCTGATGTTCACAGTAGTCCTCTGTGCTCAGGAAGCTTGTGTGTTTAGCCAGGTTCATGAAAAATTAGAGGGAACATTGCTTGCAACCTAAATTTGGATAAATGGCTGAAGATGAGACAATTGCGAATTGTCTCGTCTTCAAAAAAAAAAAGCATGAATGACTGAACAAATGAACGAACGAACAAATGAATGAGTGATAATAATTGTTGAATAGAATAATTGATAATAATCTTTTCCTTCTTCTGCCCCTTCTCCTTTTATCTCTCCATCCCGTAGCTGGCTATCCTGAGGGCAGTACCGAGGGGAATGTATGATGGTCCAGTATCTGACTTCTGTATATCACGCGGCGGTACCCCATCTGCTTCAGCACGTACCTCTCCCACCAAACAGCCAGTCCGAAACCTGCACCAGTCTGGATTTACTCTAACAGGTAACCTTGCACCATGTGGTGAGCACAGCTTCTTAGTACAGTCTTCACCTGTTTCGTGCCTAATGAATGACAGCGTAGCTGAACTCACCTTTGCGTTGCCTGTTTTTGCATCTGTTTTTTTTTTGTGTTTGTTTCAATCTGAGAACAGGAAGGAGTGTGTTAGCGTCTCTGCATATCTACTCACTCTATTTTTTGCATCTTCACTTTCAGTTAGTGAAAGTTACTTCGCAGTTGTGTTGTTTGAGAGACCTTTGCGGAGATTAAGAGGCACTATGGTGGCCCCGAGATGGGCTACCACGGAGGAGAAAGCCGCTCTGGCAAAGCTCACATGGCAGCATGGGATAAAGTTAACATCCCCCCCCTCAACTGCTCAGTGGGGAATGTGTGTTTAGCGGTGGGAGAGCAGGTCCGTTACAACAGCGTTAAAGCAGGCTCCTGAATGAACAAAGGGGTAGTAATTTTTCTCAACGAAATTGAAAAGGTGCACAAGGTGGTTGTGAGCAGGATGGTGAATAAGAATACCTTCATCCCCGTCCTAACACAGATGCTGAGGGTTAGTCGCCGGCCGCCAACCCGGAGCCACAGAATAGCACGCAGGATACGGATAACAGCACAAAGTATGGACAGATTGATTTGGTGAGGGCTGAAGGGGCCAGAGACAGCCGCCAATGTGGTAAAGTCTCTCCTGGTTGTAGGACGAGGGGGATGATGATATTGTGATAGACGAGGAATTATTAAAGATAGCTCTTAAAAGGAAAAACACTAACACAAGAATGAAAATCAAAGACAATTGCTAAAGAAACACCTGCTGATACAAGTAGCTTTGAGAACGAAAATGACAACAATTTGAAAGAGATCATAACAGAAAAATATGATTTGCCCAATATTAAAAAATTCCTTCAAGACAAGGTTCAAGGGCAAAAGTAGAAAAAACATTTTCCTGACCTAAACATGTTTCTGTATAGCGTCAGCTTTTATATGAAAAGTATAACAAGAAGTGGTGAGGCAGTTTTTACAGACCAAGAGTTTTATGGATTGAAAAAACTAATGAAAAAGTAAAAGACATGATTGTAGAAGAGATAATAGGGAGAACGGATCTTCTTCTTTTCCTTTCGGCTTTTCCCTTCAGGGGTCGCCACAGCGAATAGGGAGAACGGATAATTGTTGTTTTTTTTCTCTTAATTTTGTCTGGTTTTTTTTAGTTTGATAAATGTTAAAAGGTTAGATGTTTCTTTGTTCAGAAAACAGACAATGCTATTGAAAACCTTCTTTACGTGAATATCTTTGGATTTTGTGAATGTTTTGTAATTTGACTTTTATGAAAAAAAAGTGATGTTAAAAATCAAAATCAAATCTCTCTCTCTCTCTCTCTCTCTCTCTCTCTCTCTCTCTCTCTCTCTCTCTCTTGCTCGCTCTCTCCCCCCTCTCTCTTTCTATTTTATACAGCACATGGTGTGATGACATTTACCATATATATATATAAAAAAAAAAAGTCCCTCTCACCCTTGTGGGGTGGTATCTGTGTGTCATCCTCAAGCTCGGGTCCTCTACCAGAGGCCTGGGAGTCTGAGGGTTCTGCGCAGTATCTTAGCTGTTCCTAGGACTGCACTCTTCTGGACTGAGGCTTCAGATGTTGTTCCAGGAATCTGCTGGAGCCACTCTTCCAGTTTGGGGGTCACTGCCCCAAGTGCTCCTACTACCACGGGGACCACATTAACCTTAACCTTCCACATCTGTTCCAGCTGTTCTTTCAACCCTTGATAGTTCTCAATCTTTTCGTGTTCCTTCTTCCTGATGTTGGCATCAGCTGGAATCGCCACATCTATCACCACTGCTCTCTTCTGCTCTTTGTCCATCACCACAATGTCCGGTTTGTTAGCCAGTAGCTGTTTGTCGGTCTGGAAGCTGAAGTCCCACAGGATCTTAGCCTTGCCGTTCTCAACCACCTTCGGTGGTATGTCCCATTGGGATTTGGGTACTTCTAGTCCATACTGGGTACAGATGTTCCTGTACACTATCACAGCTACTTGGTTGTGCCTTTCCATGTATGCTGAGCTGGCGAGCATCTTACACCCTGCTACCACATGCTGGACTGACTCTGGGGCTTCTTTACATAGCCTGCACCTTGGGTCAGATCTACTGTGGTAGATATTGGCCTCTATTGCCCTTGTACTTAGGGCCTGTTCTTGTGCTGCCATGATCAGTGCCTCTGTGCTGTCTGTCAGTCCAGCTTTATTCAGCCATTGGTAGGTCTTCTTGATATCAGCCACTTCCTCTATCTGACGGTGGTACATGCCGTGTAGGGGCTTGTCCCTCCATGTTGTCTCCTCCTCCTCCTCAGGTTTCTGCTGTCTAAGGCATTCACTGAGCAGTTCATCTGTTGGGGCCATCTTCCTATATATATATATATATATATATATATATATATATATATATACACACATACACACACACACACATATATATATATACAGTATATATATGTATATCATATATCGCACATTATATAATACATAAAAATAAATAATGTACTATGATGGTAAAGAATGCTATTTATAATAAGTTCGAAAAGACTGACTAATTACAAAAGTAACTGTTTGTGGCACAGGAGTTTCTACTGGTTTTTGTTTATTGGTTTGTTTTGATCCTTCATTTTTCTCTTCTTTGTTCCCTGGCCAGGTCCACCCACTCCAGATGACATCCCCATCAGGCCTGCTGGCCGGCGTGTTGTAGTGCCTCCTGGTGGTCGATCTAATATCACATCACTCAGTTAAACAGCAGGAGGATTGATGGGACTAATCAAGAAATGGAACACAGCCAGTGTGCAGGATTAGGGGTGGGAGGGAGGGAAATAGGAGGGGCACACAGGAGGGAGGAAGAGAAGCTTAGGACCAAGATTACTTAAAAATTGATAGAGCAAAACACTGAATCAACATGCCTTACCTGTCACAATGCTACCTTACTCAAATAACTGGCCCTTTTCTTGGAAAATTAAAAAGTATTGAGATATTTTGGAATCGCTAATAAAGAAGATATTGCCACCAAAGCACAGCACCCAACAATACATCAAAAACATACTGCTTGTTGCTTTGGTAAAGGGAAAATAAAGGTGTAAAACTGCAAATCAATTCAATTAAAAGTCAAAAACAAATTAGGTAAATGGGTACTACAATTCTAAGAACCATGCTATTGTTCTTTCATTCTGTTTAGATTTCAGTGTCACCTTTTTTCAGTAGCCTGCCTTCTTCATTCGACTTGTGTGATCATATGGTTCCATTAGCTCTAGGTGGCAGTGTTAGTTGTAATTGTTTGGTAAAGGTAATGTAGCATTATGAATGATGTTCCAGCTGGTTTACTGTACCAGGTAAAAGGTATTTCTTAAATATTCGAGCAGGAGTGCAGTTTGGTATGATCAATTTGCATCACTTTGTGGAGGTGCTCAATAATCCCTCTGATGCAATAATTGCAAAAAAAAAAAAAAAAAATTGTGAAGAAAAAGTGATATCAGAAATTGCATTGCCCCAAAAAGTTTCAGCATTTTTGCCCCGTCATGGCTCCATACAAAAATCAAAATGAGAAACTGTCCTTTGCCTTTGCTTCCAGCTTATTTCCTGCTGCTGTGATTCTGAAATCTTCTTGAGAAGGAGAGCAGAGGAAAACATAGTAGTATATAAAAACTTGTTCTCAAGTAAGTGAGGACAAAGAAAACAGATGCAATGTAATGAATAAGTAACAACAGCCTGTCTTTGGATAATAGTACTTTACCTCTGGATTTCTTTTTCAGTGCTGACAAACTGATACATCATTTTATAGGAGTATATAACAACATAGACTTGAAATGCAATTCTGACTACTTCAACATCAATCTGAATATGCAAAATACAATATACCAAAACACTTTGGATCTATTTACATTTTGATCCTCAATTCTGTAGTCTCACTGCAGTTTTCTGATAAGGCTGAGGTTATAACTTGCTAAAGAGAGATGGATAATTTTTATTGGGCAGAGTGTGGCAGACTGAGGCAAGCACAAGTGATGGTTTGCTGTATTTATGTTAGTTTGACAACCTTTGTTATTTTTTTAAAATGTTTTTTCTTTTTTACTGTTGTATCAACACCCAGAGAGGGCAGGTCAAAAATAAGGTGTGTTGTGGAGGAAAGATTTCTTTCCTGAATAAACACGAGTTGCAACTGACAGTCTTGGATCTCTTATTTACATTTTTTCAAGAAGACTTTAACTGGTCAGTGGCGCAAAAAAGTTCGGGGACCGCTGCATTAATCTACCAAATATCTTCGCAACCGTTGCAGATAGAAAGATGAAACAAAGATGGCGCCGCAGATGGAGTTCTCGTTACAGAGTTCTCTCTTGTTTTACTTTCTTTTGTGTTTTTTGTTGACCTTCGGGTCTGTTTCTGAGTGCCATCCCATCACCTACTCCTCAGATGAACAGCTGGCCATCAGATAGTTCTTACCGGATAATTTTATTCCACAGTTTGTGTCAGATCCGAGCAGTTTCGCAGAGTTCTTGGTTGGTGGAGCTGCGGCCCTTTTTGGGCTGCAGCCACGCAGATGTCGGGGTAAGAAAGCTGGCGTTCTGGTGAGACTCCACCAGCAGGGATTCAGGACCCCGCTGCCACCAATACATCTGGCAAATCTCCGCTCATTGCCCAACAAACTGGACGAGCTGCACCTCCTCTGTGGGAAAAATATGGACTTTGCATGTTCCGCTGCCCTGTGTTTCACTGAAACGTGGCTCAGTGGATCGATCCCCGACGGTCACCTCAGACACTTGGTCAGTCAGCACCGGCGCCCCTCAGGGTTGCGTCCTCTCTCCGATGCTCTTTTCCCTCCACACGAACGACTGCACATCTACACACCCAGCTGTCAAACACCTGAAGTTTGCGGATGATACAACTGTAATTGGACTCATCCAGGACGACTCTGCATACCGACAGGAGGTGAGACAGCTGGTGGACTGGTGTAGTCGTAACAACCTGGAGCTGAACACGCTCAAGACTGTGGAGATGACAGTGGACTTTAGGAAGTTCCCCTCTGCTCCCCCTCATCATTGCCAACAGCCCTGTGGACTCTGTGGAGAGCTTCAAGTTCCTGGGGACTACTGTGTCCCGGGACCTGAAGTTGACTCTCCATATAAGCTGCATCCTCAAGAAGGCCCAGCAGAGGATGTACTTTCTCAGGCTGCTGAAGAAGCACGGTCTGCCACAGGAGGTGGTCCTGTTTTACACGGCAGTCATTGAATTGGTTCTGTGTTCCTCCATCACAGTCTGGTTCGGTGCTGCCACCAAAAGGGACAGGACAAGACTACAAAGGACAATCAGGTCTGCTGAGAAGATCACTGGGACCTCCCTGCCCTCCCTCAAAAAGTTGTAGTCCTCAAGAGTTAGGAGTCGGGCAGGGAAGATCATCTTAGACCCACCACACCCTGGACACAGACTGTTTGAAAGTCTACCCTCTGGGAGGTGCTAGACTTTCAAAAACCACCAGATTAAAGAACAGTTTCTTCCCCCAAGCCATAACTCACTTGAACAATAAATATTAAATTATCATGTCTTCCAGTTCTTGCACTTTGCTTACACATGCACTCTGCACTTGTACATTGTGTCCCCCACCCACTCCGTTTTGTGTTTTGTATTTAGCATAGTAATTTATAGTATTTATGGTATTTAGCATAGTGTATTTAGCATAGTTAATTTAATGTTACGAATGTAAAGTTTGAGACACCACCTGCCGGAAGCAAAATCCTTGTCTGTTTTTTAAACATACGATGGCAATTAAAGTTGATTCTGTTTCTGATCCTAACCCTAACCCTAACCCAAAAAACACAATACTCAGGTGGCAAAGGGGATCAAAATGAGATGATGACCCTGACCCTGATAAAACAAGGTCAAGGTAAAATTTTAACTTTTGTATACTGTGTGAGTGTGAGCGTGCATGGTGTCTGTCTTTGTGTGGCTCCTTGGCGCACTGGCATCGTGCCCAGAGTTTTCCCTGCCTCACACCCTAAGACAGCGGGGATAGGCTCCAGCTCCCCATGACTCGCTATGGTGCATAAAGCAGTTCAGAGGATGAATGAATGAACACTCAGGAACTGGATGAAATAGAAAGACGAGGGAGAAGGCCAGTGTGACTAAGACTGTAGATCAAAGCTACTGCTTTGATCTATGAAAGTAGAACAGAGCACTAGCTTTGATATTTGACTTATGCAATTAGGTTATGGTAAATATTGAATTCAGGGACGTCGTGGGATGTTGCAGTCTCTGACTGCATTGGTTCTTGTTTCAATTGTTTGTTTACCTTTGTATTTATTGTTGTGCTGTCTTGTTGAATGTGTTGGTGTACAGTATGTGAGTGATGGTATGTGCAGTTTCCTTAGGGATAAACAGTGGTCTCGATTGCATGTGTCCTTGTGTTTTTGACGCACAGGGACACACGACCATCAGACAACGTGCGTCCCTCGGACACCAGCTTCAAATACTTACAATAAAAAAAATAGATTCTACCTTTTTCCACGATATAATATTGGGAAAAAATGTGCCTCAATTCAAGAAAAATATTCACAATTTATTAATTTCTTCACATAAATTTCGAAACTGGAAATCGCCATTGTGTTTTGATCTGGTGTGAGTTTCTCGTCACGAGACTCTCCTTCTTGATTCATTCATTCATTCATCTTCTCAACCGCTTTATCGCCATAGCTGGTCACGGGGGGCTGGAGTCTATCCCTATTGACAAAGGGCGTGGAATACTCCGGGTGCGATGCCAGTATGCTACAGCTGCTTGATTCAGCCTTGGTTTGCATCCTGCTCTATGTGGAGTTTGCTTGTTCTCCCCATGTCTCCGTGGGTTCTCTCCGGGTTCTCTGACTTCTTCCCACCTCCAAAAACATACGCTTCAGGTTTATTGGCCATTCCATTTATTGGCACTGTCTGGCTCCCCAGTGCACTGGCATTGTGCACCGATTATGGAGTTTCCACCGCCTCACGTCCTCAACCAGCTGGGATAGACTGATGAAGCGGTTGTGGTAATGAATGAATGAATAAAATCAAACAAACGGCAACATGACGTCTGCTCATGCTGCAGTGACAGAACAACGAGTCAGTCTCACATGATCACGATGTCTCCAAAAAAGATGCAAAAGTTGGAGAAAACCCAAGTGACAATGAGTCCTTTCCTGAATATAAAACATAAGTTAATGAAAAGAAAGACAGATATTACTGTGGGCAGTACGGAAGAATATGCAGAAGAAGCCGAGCGAAAACCAGCAAAAATCCAAACATTTGTACCGCAATGGACGCAATTTTTTTCCATGGGTGAGGCATGGCTTAATGTCAGCACCCAAGACGAAATGCAGCTTACAAAAAATATATATGTGGAGAAGGCTCCATCAGCTTTGTGCTGTTTCCACAGGAGAATACTGTATTTGAATTTAAGGCAAAGAAAACTATTGAGTGAAAATCAAAAGGGAAAAAAAAACTGTGTAGAGGAGGACAGTTAGAATGAAGAGACACATTTACAGCCATCTTAGCAAAAAATAGTCCTCTGTAGTGAAACTGTAGCAGGTGGGTTACCTCATTGCCAATTTGTAAAGGTGGACAGTTAGAATGAAGACACTTTAGACATGGATTCTATTTCAATCGACAATTCTTTGTTTTTTTTGTGTATCAGCCTCACTCACATCATCGTATGCCGTACCTGTCACTTTCTCTCTACCCACTTCTTCACCTCATCCCATAGAACCTCTACAGGCAGGCTTCCCACAGTGACACCATGTGGTGCAAAACAGTAGTGCATGCATTCAAATAATGTGTAGCCTAAGCAGTATAACAGGACAAAACATTTCCCCTCTTTGTGGAAAAAGAAATTCTTCTGAGACAAAACAAAGGAAGAACAGAACCTGCACTCATGCATAAACAAAAAAATCCATTTCCATCTCTTTTCAGGACTGAGTAAATACAGTGCAAACCAGACATTAGAACATGAGGTATATAGACAAAAGAATCAAGTGCTTTACACTCTGAAATAAGATACAACTGTAGGACTTTTTTTTTCACACACTCTACATTGCATCACTTTGAAATTTAAAAAAAGGCAAGAAAGACTTATGAATTCACAGCTACTATAAGCTGATAAATAGCTAATCAGTCACATAGTCTTGCATCCAGTTAGGCTTCTTTCTGACTCTTGATTTCCTTGGGGAGGACGGAGAGGCACTGGCGGGTGAAACAGGAATGTCCTGAGTCTTTGCATTTGCACAGCGATCAGGAGTTAGGTGAGAGGCGTTCCATTTTCGGCCATCCTCCAGCAAGTATGTGCTTTGGGCTACCTTCTTTGTAACTCTCAGAGGAGCTCCAAACTTAGGGTGAGCTTTGGGCACATGGAGTGGTTTTTTAACCCGCACACTATCCCCTTCTCGAAAAGACGGAGTGCATGCGCCTCATTGTCCATCAGTATAGGACTTCATCTTGTTTTGATGGCGTGTGACTCTCTTCCGCACCTGTTCTATGGCAGGGTCAGCATTAGAGGGCGGCAGGACAGTCAACTTTGTGCGCATCCTCCGGCCATGCAGCAGCTGAAAGGGAGACACACCTGTTGCTGCAGGCTGTGTGGCACGGTAGGCAATCAGGAAGGCAGTAATGGCAGGTTTCTATGGTACAGACTGTGTGATAGCCATCTGCACACTCTGTTTCAGGACACGATTGAAACACTCTATAGCACCATTCGCAGCAGGGTAGTAGACAGACACTCTGTAGTGCACAATGTCTCGTTCAGCTAGGAAAGAAGCAAAGTCAGCTGATGTAAACTGCTTTGCATTGTCTGTCACAATCGATAATGGGTTGCCGTTCCTGCTGAAGACGGAGGAGAACAAGGTTGTAACATCCTTTGTAGCAACGTTGGCAGTGGAGGCAACCTCTGGCCACTTACTGTAGTAGTTGATCAGAGTGATCGCGTATCGACAGTCCCATGTAGCAGTCTCAAAAGGACCAACGATGTCCATGCCAAGCTTCTGCCATGGTCCATCCGGCAATGCAAGTGGTTGTAGTGGAGCAGGGCGTGGCATTGCAGTCTTGTCATGGAACTGGCATGACTTACATGACTGAATCGTAGACTGAACAAGGTCATCCATTTTGGCCACCAGTAGTATTCTCTCAGCTGTTGCTTTGTTCGCACCACTCCTTGATGTGTCTCATGTGTGAGAGCCACAAGTGTAGCATGCAGTGTGAGTGGCACGACCAGACGTGTTCCCCGAAGCACCAGTGAATCACTGACAGTTCATGACGTATGGGGAAGTATGGGGCAACTTGCGGACTCACCATGTTTGCCTTTTGTGGCTAGCCACGAGCAATCTTATCGCGTTGTGCAGAAAGCTCCGGGCAAGAGGCAGCAGTAGCCTAAAAGTCAGTAATGGGCAAAGCAGTCAGAGCATCAGTGATGTATGCGACCATTTCTGGCTCAGCATCCAGGGCAGGATCAGTAGCACCAGGAAGGGGAAGACGGGACAGGCAGTCAGCAGTGTAGTTGTCCGATCCTGGGCGGTAGATCACATCATAATCATAGGTCAAGAGCCTGGCAGACCAACGTGCAATACGCATTCCAGCTCGACCAATGCCCTTAGTAATCAGCAGTGTTGTGAGGGCTTGGTGGTCAGTACGCAGGGTGAATTTTCAGCCCCACAAGTATGTGCGCCACTTTTCCACTGCCCAAACACATCCCAGTGCTTCCTTTTCTACAGTGGAGTATTTGTGTTCCACTGTGGTGAGAGCCCGGGAGGCAAAAGCCACTGTACGTTCCATGCCATCAGGATGAATCTGGGTGAACACAGCTCCCAATCCATAATCTAAGGCATCAGTAAACACAACTGTATGCAGGGAAGGGTCGAATAGAGCAAGGGCAGTACTGTTCACCAGCAGCAGTTTAATTTTCTCAAAACTTTTCTGTGCCTCACTCGTCCAGTGAAAGTCAGTGTCTTTCCTGATACAGGCCCGCGTTGGCTCAGATTCTGTGGCATAGTTAGGAATGAACTTTGAATACCATGACACCAGGCCTAGAAAAGAGCGAAGGGTAGCAGCATCTGTCGGAGATGAGGCATTCAGAACAGCTTCAATGTGCTCTTTATCAGGAATGATGCCTTCAGCAGACACCACATGGCCCAGGAAGCGTAGACTTGACTGATTAAAGCAGCACTTGTCTTCATTCAGGAGTAGGCCAGCCTCTTGCAGACGGGGAAGGACTTGCTTCAGACGAGCATCGTGCACAGTGCTGTTTTCTCCGTAAATAATTATGTCATCAAGATAATTCTGCACACCTGCAGACCTTTCAGGATGGTAGCCATCATCTTTTGGAATGCTGATGGTGCAGAGGAGAGACCATAGGGCACCCAGCAGTTGCGGAAGAGTCCATCATGGGTAATAAAAGCAGTCAGGTCCCTACTTTCCTCATGTAGAGGCACCTGATGGTAGGCACTCGCCAAATCAATGGTTGAAAACACTGCGGCTCCACACAGAGTGGATAACAGCTCATCGATGTGTGGAATTGGGAAGCAGTCTGTAACGACAGCCTTGTTTGGCTCTCGGAGATCCGCACACGTCCGAATGCCTCCTTTCTTCTTTCGTGTGACCACGATAGGAGACATCCAGGGGGAAGCATCAGTTCTCTCTATCACACCAGCAGCCAGGAGTTTGTTTATCTCTTCTGTGACCGCATCTCTCACAGACAAAGGCAAACGGCGTAGCTTTTGTCGAACTGGGGGAACAGAGGCAGAGACTTTGACCAGGTGCACAAAATTTTTAGCACAGCCAATTAGTGGGGGAGAGGTGGATAGGTGCATCACAGGAGCAATTGGAGCATTGGCAGGAGGAGGAGGAACTACAACACCCCCCACAATGTGAATGTTCAGTGCGACCATCGGATCAAGGCCAAGCAGTGGTGTCCCCTTCTCCACCACTAAGAAGGTCGCTGCAGCAGTAACATCATCTCTAGTCACCAGTGCTGGAAGGCAGCCCAGCACAGGTATGGGTGACTTGGTGTATGTGGCCAAACAGATAGAAGGTGGTGTCAAATGGGACTCACCAAAATGTTCATCAAACATGCTGCGAGGCAGTATGGACACTGGGGACGCAGAGTCGACAATCAGGTCCATAGTATGGGCTGGTGAGTCTTGAGGGTTGGATCTTGACATTGCACTTTATTTTATCCGATATACAGGCAGTTTTTTGAATGCACAGGACAGTCAATTCAAGAACCTCCACTTCCCTCACTTGATGGGTAGAAGTAGAGCGGAAAACATGGGCGAAATGTCCCTTCTTGTGGCATGATTTGCATGTAGCTTTGGCAGCAGGACATGAGGGAGCATTTGCAAGGTGACTGTCAGATCCACATCTGAAACATGCAGGGGAGGACTTTCCAGTAGCAGCAGTAGGTGAAGGTGCATGTGTGGATGGTTTGTTCTGTTGCCGTGGTCGGAATGATTTCTTTTGTACTGCTTGTACTTGTAGGCTAGGTTTATCTCCAGCCATGCATTTAGCCTGTTCAGCTGCAGACTCAATCTGTAGCAATTGTCATGGCCCTGTCTAGAGTAAGATTAGGCTCCAGCAGTAATTTCTCCCTAATATGGGCATTTGTGACATATTGAATAAGCTGAGGGTGGCACGGTGGCACAGTGGTTAGCGCTGCTGCCTCACAACACGGCAGACCCGAGTTCGAGTCCCGCTCTGTGTGTAGTTCGCATGCTCTCCCCGTGTCTGCTTGGGTTCTCTCCGGGTTCTCCGGCTTCCTCCCACCTCCAAAAGCATGCGCTTCAGGTTGATTGGCCGGTCCCAAATTGACTGTAGGAGTGTGTGTGTGTGTGTGAGTGATTGTTTGTCTCTATGTGGCTCCGCGGTACACTGGCGTCATGCCCAGAGTGTCCCCCGCCTCACGCCCTGAGACTGCCGGGATAGGCAACTGTAATGCGACCTGCGTAAGCGGATTAAGCGGGTTAAGAAAATGACTGACTGACTGAATAAGCTGATCACGCAGCATCTCATCAGCCTTATCCCCAAAGTCACATGAAGAAGCAAGCACTCTGAGAGCAGCCACATATTGGGGAACAGTCTCATGTGGGCCTTGTGTTCTTTTTCTGAATGTGGCATTCCACTACCACATTAGTCATCGGTATGAAGTGAGCTTTCAATGCAGCAACAGCAGAATCATATGTATCACCTGTATCCGGAAATGAGTGGAAGATCCTCTGTCCTTCTGTTCCAAAGCAGTGAAGTAGTACAGCTCTCTTTCTGGCAACAAGCCATGCATTCCCTGTTGCATTTATTACCAGCAGGTAGTTGTCAAACACTTGCAACCATGTCTTGAATGGCATTATAGGGGTCCCAGGGCATGGCAAAAACGGAGCAGGACAAGGCACATTTACAGCCATCTTAGCAAAAAATAGTCCTCTGTAGTGAAACTGTAGCAGGTGGGTTACCTCATTGCCAATTTGTAAAGGTGGACAGTTAGAATGAAGACACTTTAGACATGGATTCTATTTCAATTGACAATTCTTTGTTTTTTTTGTGTATCAGCCTCACTCACATCATCGCATGCCGTACCTGTCACTTTCTCTCTACCCACTTCTTCACCTCATCCCATAGAACCCCTACAGGCAGGCTTCACACAGTGATACCATGTGGTGCAAAACAGTAGTGCATGCATTCAAACAATGTAGACTAAACAGTATAACAGGACACAACAAACTGCATTACATCTTTCTTTATTTTTTAAACTGTTTTTTAAGACTGACCACCAGGCTGTATCATTTTGATAAAAATTTTCCTGTTTTTTCCTTTTTACTGAAACAGTTATGATATTGTTATAAATAAAATCATTAAAATGAACAGTTTGTTTAGTTCTTATATTGTAATTAGGGCTGTCACTTAAACGCGTTAATTAGATTAATTAATTACGCTGCAAATTAACACGCTATAAAAATTAACGTAATTAATTGTGAGCGGCAAGTCAATGCGCAAGCATTTCAAATTTGGCCCATTGAGCTACCCGTAGGCTGCAGTGGCATGTCATTTCCTACCTGCACCACTAGTCAAAAGCAGGATGACTGACAACAGAGATGGGTGCTACACAGGAGAGCGAGGCAAGCCCAGTCGCACCTTTGGGCGGAAAGTTTATTCATAAAAAGAACAAAGACGGGGCTATCAACAAACACGCAGTGATTCTGTGTTGCCAATCAATGCTGTAGATGCCTCCGTCAGTCTGCCCCAGGGTAGCTGTGGCTACACACGTAGTTTACCATCACCAAGTGAGGAGTGAATGAATAATGGATCCGATGTAAAGCATCTTTGAGTGTCTAGAAAAGCGCAATATAAATCTAATCCATTATTATTATTATTATTATTATTATTATTATTATTATTATTTGTACCTTTTGTAAAAGAGAATTTTTATTTTACCGAAGCAGCTCCAGCCTAACGTATCATTTAAATGCAAAACATGTCAAGGACAGAGTTGAACGTTAGCTTACCCTTTTAAAGGACATGCCTATTGGCATCTTGCTAATGATGTTGCCTTATTTAGAGGCATGTTATACTGTTCATTTTGAATTGCTGTATTGAGTCAGCTTTAGTATTCGTTTTGATTGAGAGTCTGATTATGTGCCTATTTGAGACTCAGTCTTATTTTATTTCTGAAATTAATTTTATTTAACTATATTTGTATTGCATTTTTGAGAAATGCACCTTGGTTTGCTGATGTGCTTGGCCTTTTTTCTTTTGAATTTCATTTATAAAGCACACTTAACCAATAAAAATGTGGATGTCAAATCTTCTCTTCTTAGTGCATTCTATTGATTAGTCATGCACTACAATTTTGAAATGTCCTAGAATTGAAATTCTTTATTTGGGGTCCTTAAGCAGGTATGTACGGAAGCGTAGAGCTGCCACACCAAGAAAATAAAAACCGGGACGTATCACGTTATTTCGTGATACGTATCTCGGAATTTCGTGATAGTATCTCGGAATTTCGTGATAGTATCTCGGAATTTCGTGATACGTATCTCGGAATTTCGTGATAGTATCACGTAATTTTGTGATACGTATCTCGTTATTTTGTGATACGTTTCACGAAATAACGTGATAGGACTTTTTAAAGTGGTTTCATTTACTGTCTGCTGCCCATCAGTAAATCATGGCTCCTTTACATGATGCCATTGAATTATATTTCATGCTTGGCTTGAGACATGGTGAGATTTTACAGTTATTGGGCTCCGTGGATGACATTTATATAAGCATGCGTACCCTACATTTGAAAAATATGGGGCTATACCGGAGGAAAAACGAGTCGGACCCTCTTGAGGGTCGTTCCTCATTGATGAGCTGGAGGGACACAGCCGGCTGCATGGATACAAGCTCCATCATGTCAACATAACATTCATTCATTCATTCATTCATTCATCTTCTAAACCGCTTAATCCGCAAACGCAGGTCGTGGGTCAACATAACATTTTATCACGAAATTCCGAGATACTATCACAAAATTCCGAGATACTATCACGAAATTCCGAGATACGTATCACGAAATTCCGAGATACGTATCACGAAATTCCGAGATACTATCACGAAATTCCGAGATACTATCACGAAATTCCGAGATACGTATCACGAAATTCCGAGATACTATCACGAAATTCCGAGATACTATCACGAAATTCCGAGATACGTATCACGAAATAACGTGATACGTCCCGGTTTTTATTTTCTTGGTGTGGCAGCTCTACGCTGCCGTAGGTATGAGATTAAAATGCGATTAATTAGATTAATTACAAATCCTGTAATTAATTAGATTAATTTTTTAATCGCTGACAGCACTAATTGGAATATTGGCAAAACTCCATCCTTGCATTTACAGTTTCTCATTTTGGGATGCACAGATTTTTGCTTAAGCACATCCCAGGGATGCACTACTTCTTGAGGTTAAATGAACTCTGTATAAATAAATCTGTCTGTCTGTAATCCATCCATTCATCTATCTATCCATCCATCCATCCATCCATCCATCCATCCATCCATCCATCCAACTATCCATCTATCCATCCATCCATTCATCCATCCATCTATCCAGATAAATAGGTACTTTATTAATCCCGGTTGTAATTGCATTTTTTTTTTAGATGGATGGATAGGTCTATCTGACTTATCCAATTTTTTTTTTTTTGAAAAATTCTGTTATAGAGTAGTATCATGTGAATTTTGTTGTATTGTAAAATGTTTTTATTCTTATCCCTGTGGGTGAGTGTTTACACGTCAACACAAGTCTTAAACCAAGTATCTCTGACACACTAGAGGGCTCTATTATTGATTCATTCATCTTTTGAACCTCTTTATCCGCTATAGCGGGTCACAGGAAGCTGGAGCCTATTCCAGCTGTCATAGGGCGTGAGGCGGGGCAAACTACTGGACACGACACCAGTGCGCCGGAGCCACACACAGAAAGACAACCACGCTTGCTCACACTCACACACTACAGCCAATTTATGGCCAATTAAACTGAAGCGCATGTTTTTGGAGGTGGGAGGAAGCCGGAGAACCCGGAGAGAACCCACGCAGACACGATGAGAACATGCAAACTCCACATAGAGCAGGACTCGAACCCGGACCCGCCTTGCTGTGCGGCGACAGCACTACCCACTGAGCCTCCGAGCTGCAGGGTTATCCTCTTGTTTCACTACTCCTGATTTTGATTTAAAAAAATTGTTACTATTAATTTACCAGTGTTCCAATTAATCCTTATTCAATAAAATGTCATAAATAAAACACAAACAACAGTCAAATAGGTTCAGAAAAAGAGTCATTATTTAAGGCACACCTTAATAGTTTGCAACTCCATCACATTTGAATTACAACAAACAGACAGTGATAATTAAAGAACAGCATGTCTCCATAGGTATGTAAGTTTGGATTTGAAAAGTCAGGAATCATTTTAGTGATAATTTTTGTTCTCAGGGTTCACTCTGTCTCATCAGATGGTTACCATTCATGAACCTGATGTAATGACACATCTAGTTCTCATACTGTATATTAAAAAATGAAAGTATTCATTCACAAATAATATTTAGTCCGGGTTTAACGGGATTAGTCCATCAGCTTATCTATTCCACTACTTTTTACAATTTATTCAGGAAATCACCTTTCATATATATTAAAACAATATCAGTGACAACAACACAATGATAAAACAAGATAAAAACAAACCCTTGTATCACTTTTTGAAAGAAAAGTGCTAACAGTCACAAATTTAATAGAGACCTTAATTTAAAATATAACAAGAACCAATGCAGTCAGAGATTGCAACATCCCGCAACACCCCTGAATTCAAAATTTTACCCTGACCTACTTGCATAGGTCAAAGAGCTGGTGCTCTGACCTATTTTCATAGATCATAGCAGTAGCTCTGATCTACTCTTAGTTACACTGGCCTTCTCCCTCATCTTTCTATCTTATCTAGTTCCTGAGTGTTCATTAATTCTTTCATCTTCCGAATCTGCCATAGTGGGTCAGGGGGAGCTCAAGCCTATCCCAGCTGTCTTAGGGCGTGAGGTGGGACAAACTGGCATGACGCCACAACCTGGCACAATGCCAGTGTGCCGCGGAGCCACACAATGACAGAAAACCATGCAGGCTCACAATCATATAGCGTACAAAAGTTAAAATTTGACCTTGACCTAGTTTTCTCATCATCTCGTTTTCATCCCATTTGCCACCCGAGTAATGTGCTTTTTGTTTCATCTTTCTATCTGCAATGGTTGTGAAGATATTTGGTGGACTAATGGACAGACGAACGGACTAACTGATGAATGGATGAACACACAAACCTGACAATTACAATACATCACCGCTTTGTAGCCGCAAGAGGACACAAGCCAGTGTCTTATTGTGCCGGTCCCAAGCCCGGATAAATACAGAGGGTTGCGTCAGGAAGGGCATCCGGCGTAAAACTTTTGCCAAATCAAAGATGCGAATCAAACCTATGACTTCCATACCGGATCGGTCGAGGCCCGGGTTAACAACGACCGCCATCGGCGCTGTTGACCTACAGGGCGCCGGTGGAAATTGGATTACTGTTGTTCGAAGAAGGAGAGGAGGAAAGTGCGTTCGCACGAAGAAAGAGAAGAGGAACACCAAGAGTATAGGACTGAGAGTAGGGACGTTGAATGTTGGAACTATGACAGGAAAAGGTAGAGAGTTGGTTGACATGATGCAGAGAAGGAAGGTAGACATACTGTGTGTCCAGGAGACCAGGTGGGTGTGAGCTGGAGGAGAAGGAGAAATTCTGGTCGGACCTTGATGAAGTGATGCAGAGCATGCCTAGAAGTGAGAGAGTTGTCATTGGAGCAGACTTCAATGGACATGTTGGTGCAGGAAACAGAGGGGATGAGGATGTGATGGGCAGGTTTGGTATCCAGGAGAGGAACGCAGAAGGACAGATGGTAGTTGACTTTGCAAAAAGGATGGAAATGGCTGTAGCGAATACTTTCTTCCAGAAGAGGCAGGAACATAGAGTGACCTATAAGAGTGGCGGTGGGAGCACACAGGTAGACTACATCTTGTGTAGATGGTGTAACCTGAAAGAGATCAGTGACTGCAAAGTAGTGGTAGGTGAGAGTGTAGCCAAACAGCATAGGATGGTGGTGTGTAGGATGACTCTGGTGGTGAGGAAGATGAAGAGGGCAAAGGCAGAGCAGAAGACAAAATGGTGGAAGCTGAAAAAGGAAGAGTGTTGCATGACTTTTAGGAAGGAGTTAAGACAGGCTCTGGGTGGTCAGGAGGTGCTTCCAGATGACTGGACAACTACAGCTAATGTGATCAGGGAGACAGGTAGGAGAGTACTTGGTGTGTCATCTGGAAGGAAAGTAGATAAGGAGACTTGGTGGTGGAATGAGGAGGTACAGGAGTGTATACAGAGAAAGAGGTTAGCCAAGAGGAAGTGGGACACTGAGAGGACTGAGGAGAGTAGACAGGAGTACAGGGAGATGCAGCGTAAGGTGAAGGTAGAGGTAGCAAAGGCCAAACAAGAAGCTTATGATGACTTGTATGCTAGGTTGGACAGTAAGAAGGGAGAGACTGATCTATACCGGTTGGCAAGACAGAGAGATAGAGATGGGAAGGACGTGCAGCAGGTTAGGGTGATTAAGGATAGGGATGGAAGTCTATTGACAGGTGCCAGTAGTGTGATGGGAAGATGGAAAGAGTACTTTGGAGAGTTGATGAACGTGGAAAATGAGAGGGAACAAAGACTAGAAGAGGTGACTGTTGTGGACCAGGATGTAGCAAAGATTAGTCAGGATGAAGTGAGGAGGGCATTGAAGAGGATGAAGAGTGGAAAGGCAGTCGGTCCTGATGATATACCTGTAGAGGTATGGAAGTGTCAAGGAGAGGTGGCAGTAGAGTTTCTGACTGGGTTGTTCAACAGGATCTTAGATAGTGAGAAGATGCCTGAGGAATGGAGGAGAAGTGTGCTGGTGCCCATTTTTAAGAACAAGGGAGATGTGCAGAGTTGTGGCAACTACAGAGGAATAAAGCTGATGAGCCATACAATGAAGTTATGGGAGAGAGTAGTGGAAGCTAGACTAAGGGCAGAAGTGAACATTTGTGAGCAGCAGTATGGTTTCATGCCAAAAAAGAGTACTACAGATGCAGTATTTGCTTTGAGGATGTTGATAGAGAAGTACAGAGAAGGCCAGAGGGAGCTGCATTGTGTTTTTGTAGATCTGGAGAAAGCTTACGACAGGGTGTCCAGAGAGGAACTGTGGTATTGTATGAGGAAGTCTGGAGTGACAGAGAAGTATGTTAGAGCAGTGCAGGACATGTATGAGGACTGTAAGACAGTGGTGAGGTGTGCTGTAGGTGTGACAGAGGAGTTCAAGGTGGAGGTGGGACTGCATCAGGGATCAGCTCTGAGCCCCTTCTTGTTTGCCATGGTGATGGACAGGCTGACAGACGAGGTTAGACAGGAATCTCCATGGACTATGATGTTTGCAGATGACATTGTGATCTGTAGTGAGAGCAGGGAACAGGTGGAGGAGAAGATAGAGAGGTGGAGGTTTATCCTGGAAAGGAGAGGAGTGAAGGTTAGCCGCAGTAAGACAGAGTACATGTGTGTGAATGAGAGGGACCCAAGTGGAAGAGTGAGGTTAGAGGGAGAAGAGATCAAGAAGGTTCAGGATTTTAAGTACTTAGGCTCAACAGTCCAGAGCAATGGAGAGTGTGGAAAAGAGGTGAAGAAGCGTGTCCAGGCAGGATGGAACGGGTGGAGGAAAGTGTCAGGTGTGATGTGTGATAGAAGAGTTTCAGCTAAAATGAAGGGAAAGGTGTACAAAACTGTGGTTAGACCAGCGATGTTGTTTGGTCTAGAGACAGTGTCACTGAAGAAAAGACAGGAGACAGAGCTGGAGGTAGCAGAGATGAAGATGCTGAGGTTCTCTCTGGGAGTGACCAGGAAGGATAGGATCAGGAATGAGTACATCAGAGGGACAGCACATGTTAGAGGTCTTGGAGATAAAGTCAGAGAGGCCAGACTGAGATGGTTTGGACTTGTCCAGAGGAGAGATAGTGAATATATTGGTAGAAGGATGCTGAGTTTTGAACTGCCAGGCAGGAGGCCTAGAGGAAGACCAAAGAGGAGGTTTATGGATGTAATGAAGGAAGACATGAAGGTAGTTGGTGTGAGAGAAGAGGATTCAAAGGACAGGGCTAGATGGAGGAAATTGATTCGCTGTGGCGACCCCTGAAGGGAAAAGCCGAAAGGAAAAGAAGAAGAAGACCGCTTTGAAGCGGGATATAATATACATTCATTTTGCAAGGATCAAGTAATATTACAGATAAATAAAACAAAAGTCAGTAACATTATCAAATATCAGACTCAATCAGTGGTTGTGAAAAAACACTTGAGTTGTCTACACACATCATTTACAGGATTTCAGGGACAAGTAATTATTACCTCTGCTGAGGAGGTAATATTCTCACCTTTGTGCCATTTGTTTGTTGAATTTTAAATCAGTATTACACATATATGTGAACTGCGCATGCGCGAGCTAGCCGCAGGTTTTCGTCTGCTCCGCTGTATGTCTTCTTTCTATTCTTTTTCTTTGTCTTACCTAAGTCTTCTTCTTATCTAATTAACCACGATGGATAGCAGTGTTTTCATGTACTCCAGAGAACAAATGCTGTCCATGAAAGTTAGAGGAGAGCCCGGTATACGCGATCTCATCCCCACTGAGATCCAGCGGCGGTACAGAGGGAGCCGGGGAGGTAAACAAAAGCGGGATAGGCTAGCGGCTAGAGCTAACAGCCGCCGGCGGGTCCGACCCTCGGTTCCCTCCGTCATCATGGGGAACGTGAACTCGCTGCCCAACAAGGTGGACGAACTGACGGCGCTGTGCAGGACTGAGCAGCGCTACAGGGAGACCAGCTTGTTGGTGTTCTCTGAGACGTGGCTGACGGACCACGTTCCCGATGCTAACGTCGGACTGACCGGCTTTTCCTCCGTACGAGCGGACCGGGACACGAACACCGCTGGCAAGAAGAAGGGAGGCGGTCTGATCATCTACACCAACAACAGATGGTGTCACCCAGGACATGTGACCGTGAAAACCACGCTGTGCAACAGGGATCTGGAGCTAACAGCTGTTAGCATCAGGCCCTACTACTTGGCGCGTGAATTTTCACACGTCATTGTCCTCGCCGTCTACATCCCCCCACGTGCAGACCCAGAGACTGCACGAGAGACCATCTGTGGGACCACCTCTGATCTTCGGACCCGGCACCCGGAGGCGCTTGTCATCATCACGGGGGACTTTAACCACGTCACCTTGGACTCATGTCTCCCCACCATGTCCCAGTGTGTAGACTGTCCCACACGGAAGAACAGAACCATCGATCTGTTTTACACGAATGCCAAGGAGGCATACACCGCCACCCCCCTCCCCCCACTAGGCAGATCGGACCACAACCTAGTGTGCCTTCAGCCCACCTACATCCCGCTGGTGAAACGGCTGCCAGCAACAACACGGCAGGTCAGGAGGTGGTCCCCGGAAGCAGAGGAGACGCTGAGGGACTGCTTCCAGACCACCGACTGGGATGTTATTGTGGGCTCACATGGGGAAGACATTGAGGGGGCAGCTCAGTGTTTTACAGATTATATGAACTTCTGTGTGGACACAGTGGTCCCTGTCAGGACAGTCAAGTGTTACCCAAACAACAAACCATGGGTAACAAAGGAGGTGAAGGCTGTCCTGAACAGGAAGAAGCGGGCGTTCAGGAGTGGGAACGAGGATGCGATGAGAGAGGCTCAGCAGGAAGTGAGACTCTGCCTGAGGGAGGCCAAGGACAGCTACAGGAGGAAGCTGGAGAACCAGCTTGGGCGCAACCAAGTGCGGGAGGTCTGGAGTGGCATGAGGGCCATCACCGGCTATGGAGAGGGCCGCGGTACAGTGGAGGGGAACGTGGAGAGAGCTGATGAACTTAACAGCTTTTTTAATCGGTTCAGCTCCCCCATCACTCCATGCGCCTGTCCCCTGAGTTCCCCCGGCCCATCTGATCCGACTCCACCAACCTCCTTCTCCCCCTCTCCGTCCGGCTTATCTGCATCCCCCTCTCCCTCTCCGTCCACCTCGCCCACTTACTTCAGCCCAAACCCAGATCCTTCCCCCACCCCAACTGCCGGACCCCCCGGCCGGAGGGATCAACGTGCCGCGCCCCCACTTACGGCCATCACCGTGGAACAGGTGACGTCTGCGTTGCGGAGGCTTCGCCCAAGGAAGGCGGCCGGACCAGACCAGGTCCCCCCTAGACTCCTCAAGGCCTGTGCTGCCGAACTGGGCGGACCCCTACACCAGGTCTTCGACCTCAGTCTCCGGCTGGGGAGGGTCCCGTCCTTGTGGAAGACATCCTGCATCGTCCCTGTACCCAAGCGGAGACGCCCCACTGAGCTCAACGACTATCGACCAGTCGCTCTCACGTCGCACGTGATGAAGACCCTAGAGCGACTGGTCCTGGAGCTCATGCGTCCCCTGGTGCAGGGTGCGATGGACCCTCTCCAGTTCGCCTACCGGCCACAAGTTGGGGCTGATGATGCAGTCCTGTATCTCCTCCACCGGGCCCTCTCCTACCTGGATGTCGGGAGTTGTGCAGTGAGGGTGCTCTTTTTCGACTTCTCGAGCGCCTTCAACACCATCCAGCCCCGGCTCCTGCGGGAGAAACTGTCATCCATGGGTGTGGATCCCTACCTCGTGAGCTGGATCACGGACTATCTAACAGACAGACCCCAGTACGTCCGTATGGGGAACTGTCTGTCATCAGTGGTGACCAGCAGCACCGGGGCCCCGCAGGGAACGGTACTCTCCCCCCTTCTCTTCACCCTCTACACAACAGACTTCCAACACAACTCGGGTACGTGCCACATGCAGAAGTTCTCTGATGACACTGCAATTGTGGCATGTATCAGGGGGGGTGATGAGAGGGAGTACAGGAGAGTGGTGACGGACTTTGTGGGGTGGTGTCAGCGGAACGAGCTTCAGCTGAACATCTCCAAAACCAAGGAGATGGTGCTGGATTTCCGGCGGGCACCACCCTCCCCACAGCCAGTAGTCATCGGGGGTAAGGAGGTGGACGTTGTGGGGACTTATAAGTACCTGGGGCTGCAGCTGGACAGTAGACTGGACTGGTCGCACAACCTGGACTGTGTATACAAGAAGGGTCAGAGTAGGTTGTACTTCTTGAGGAGGCTGGCCTCCTTCAACGTCAGCTCTAATCTGCTCAGACTGTTTTACCAGTCCATTGTGTCCAGTGTGCTGTTTCACGCCATTGTGTGTTGGGGTGGTGGTGCCAGGAAACGGGACACAGAGAGAATCCACAGGCTCATCCGGAGGGCTAGCTCTGTGATCGGTCAGGATCTGGACTCGATACAGACTGTCCTAGAGAGGAGGACTATGTCCAGGTTTAGGTCGATCCTGGGTAACACCACCCACCCCCTGCACACCACCATCACCCAGCAGAGGAGCTCCTTCAGTGGCAGACTGCTGTCACCAAGCTCCTCCACTGAGAGACTCAGGACCTCCTTTGTGCCTCGTGCCATCAGGGGGCACAACCACTCTCTCAGGAGGAGGGGGTCTGAAGCCGCAGGGTCATCAAGGTCGGGTGAGAAAGGATAGACGTGGGGGGTCTGGGACGCACTGTGGATGCGCTGTGGGACACTTGTGGGGGTCCTTAACCAGTTAACAGCTCGGCTCATTCACGTGTTACTCATCACACTTCATCGACTCCCAAAGCTCTTTCTTCTCTTCTTCTCCCATGTGCCTATGCTTCCTTCCTTTTATTTTAGGCTATTCTTTTTCCTGTTGTTATAATTATGTAACAGCATGTATATAATGTTACTTATACTTTCTGTCATGTGTGTATTTATTGTATTTATTGTATCTCTTGCGAGCAGATGTCACCTGAATTTCCCTTGGGATCATTAAAGTATATATCTATCTATCTATCTATCTATCTACCACAGACCCACTATGATCTCAATGCAGGCCTGTGGCAGGATGGACCAAAAATGGACACCATGAAATCTTGGTGAGGATCTAGATGAAAAGAAATATTGAGATTATTATACTAATTATTACATCCTGCTTCAAAGCGGTGATGTATTGTAATTGTCAGTGTCCGTGTGTTCGTTCGTCTGTGCGTCAGTTCTTATGTCCACCAAATATCTTCGGCACTGTTGCAGATACAAAGATGAAACAAAGAACACATTACTCGGGCGGCAAATGGGATGAAAATGAAGGATGACCTTGACCTTGAGAAAACTAGGTCAAGGTCAAATTTCAACTTTTGTACACTCAGGAACCAGATAAGATAGAGAAAGCCAGTGTAAGACCATGGATTAAAGCCAGTGCTTTGATCTATGACAGTAGGTCAGAGCATTAGTTTTGATCTTTGACCTATGCAAGTAAGTCAGGGTAAAATTTTTAATTCAGGGGTGTCGTGGAATGTTGCAGTCTATGACTGTTTTGTTACATCCTGCTTCAAAGCGGTGATGTACAGTGCGCCCTCGTTCTTTGCAGTCAATGCGTCCCAGGAACCACATGTGTTCCATGAACCACACACGATCGAGGAACGAAGTATTTATCTTAATATTTACGGTAAATTTAATGTTCATGACCCTCCCCATACTGATATTGAGCCACCTTCTATCTGTATTACCTTTTCCCACACTGCTATTGACTGTTTAAATCACTTTTGTGTCTCAAGTAAGTCAGAGACTCATGGAACCAAGTGCACTTGCCGTCAGCCAATAGAATGCGTGTACAGTACCACGTGACTGCCTACCAAAAATCCGTGATGAGGTGAAGTTGCGAGCGTTCATGCGTGAATGTACTGTAATTGTCATTGTTCATCCGTTTGTTTGTCCACCAAATATCTTTGCAACCGTTGAAGATAGAAAGATGAAACAAAAAGTGCATTACTCGGGCAGAAAAAGGGATGAAAATGAGATGATGACCTTGATCTTGAGAAAAGTAGGTCAAGGTCAAATTTCATAGACATGAGTGTATCTGGGTCTACAAAAAAAAAGTGCATTAACCTGCCTGATACTAGTTTTGGCTTCTACATTTTTTTAATTACTAACAACTTGTACCATAAAGAAATGTGATTTATTTTCAAACTGTTTTATTCAACTGCTGCACAATTACATTTGCATAGCACCTGCAAAATAATCTTTCAAACTTTATTCTTCTACAGGAGCAACTAATTGCAAATATAAACATACAAATTCATCAGGTTGTACATAATGCATGTAATTGGTTGTACACAACACAAATGAGCAAAGACATTAAAAAGGAAAAAAATGTTCAGTGTAGACAGCTGCTAAAAAAATAATATTTTCTTGTACACATCTTTTGTCCATAAAAAAGTTCTTGAGGGAATAATTTTTGACTCACAGTTTTAGAATTTTTTGCGTCGGTGCATAAATGCTACATCAGATGGAGAAGCATGTGCAAAGCAGGGTACAGCAGAACATCTAACAGCTACAGTTTCTACATTTTCAATGCTGTTACTTGAAGACCCAGTTTGTTTTTTGCAGAATAAGCTAATTCCTGTTTAAAATATCAGTCTTTTGAAGAAATTTGAAACAAGTTCGACAATATTAAGAGCAAGATGCATTATCTTGTTAAAGTTGGCGTTGTCAACCATATCCATTGGCCTTTTCCAGTCCTTTCCAAAGACAAATGCAAGAATGAGAATAGACCTTCACTATTAACAGATTTTCACACTGAATCGCTCATAGAAACCTGACCCTAGAAAAACACTTTCAACTTCTTCAGCCTATATCTGCGGCTGTAAATCTTTAAATGTCCCCGTTTGTGTATTATCATCTGCTACAATGATAAAGTCAGCCATTCGTGCTCAAGCCTACAATTCAGATCTGTAGTTTCCATCTTGCAGAAATGTATTTTCTTTCTGAAAGCCAAAGACCTCATTTAACCAAATACATTTTTTCCTTATGATATTTTGTCCTCCTAGTGACATGCATGACGTTCAAGTCTCGTATGTCACACGGGACAGTCATTTATCCAAATGATTACAGTATTTTCTGCACTATAAGGCACACTGGACTATAAGGCGCACCCTCAGTAATTTGTTTGTTTTATAATTTATTTCATATATAAGGCGCACCGGATTATAAGGTGCACGCAATAAAACATAAAAAATATTTATTTGATAAACTGCAGCAGCTGTAGTTGCACAATCCGTCCACTAGATAGAGCCGCGCTGCTCAGGCAGTCATGATTGCATTCATGACTTCCTGACTACCTTTGAATGGCCCCCATTGTTATGTCAATAAGCCATTCTGAGCCTCATCAAGGAAACCTGATCACTTGATCACTTTGCCATCTTCGAAAGAAGTCAACACGCATATTAAAAAACCTGACATTAAAAACTGGTTAAATTCATTAGGAATGCAGTCAGTGCGAACAGAGCGGATTATATCCTGATCTGAAGTTCGAAGCAGATATTTAAGCTCCGACGATCGTCTTCGTTTATTAATTAAATATTGTTTTGATCGATCGGTAGTCCAGTCGGAGGTGAGGCGCAGCTATTTGCTGCTGTGTCCTAAACAATTTTTTTAACTAGTTTTTAATGTCAGACTGCTAATTTACTGGCAAATATGATGCTGTTTTACTCCTAGAACTGACTTTAACGTCGGTGTCTAACCGCCGTGAATCTCACAGCATGTCGCTGCAGACAGAATACACAAGCCTGAATGCGCCCCTCCGCCACCTGCCCAGAGCTATCAACTACATTTGTAAATCAATTGCAGCACACCCGTTGGCACCTTTGTCTAGCAGTGACTGCTCTTGAAATTTCAAAAAAGGCTGGAAGTTTAGCTTTGAGGGTCTTTCATTCACCTTTATGCCAGTTTCTCCGTGTGTTTCCACAGACTAATAGAATTGACCGTCACTAGATTCCAGATTACAGCACATGGCATTTTTAAGACCAATTAAGTTTAAAGTGGATTATTTCCGACATCAAATAGTAAGGAAATACTGAGATCAGTCAGTCAGTCTTCTTCTTTTCCTTTCGGCTTTTCCCTTCAGGGGTCGCCACAGCGAATCAATTTCCTCCATCTAGCCCTGTCCTTTGAATCCTCTTCTCTCACACCAACTACCTTCATGTCTTCCCTCATTACATCCATAAACCTCCTCTTTGGTCTTCCTCTAGGCCTCCTGCCTGGCAGTTCAAAACTCAGCATCCTTCTACCAATATATTCACTATCTCTCCTCTGGACATGTCCAAACCATCTCAGTCTGGCCTCTCTGACTTTATCTCCAAAACCTCTAACATGTGCTGTCCCTCTGATGTACTCATTCCTGATCCTATCCTTCCTGGTCACTCCCAGAGAGAACCTCAGCATCTTCATCTCTGCTACCTCCAGCTCTGTCTCCTGTCTTTTCTTCAGTGACACTGTCTCTAGACCAAACAACATCGCTGGTCTCACCACAGTTTTGTACACCTTTCCTTTCATTTTAGCTGAAACTCTTCTATCACACATCACACCTGACACTTTCCTCCACCCGTTCCATCCTGCCTGGACCCGCTTCTTCACCTCTTTTCCACACTCTCCATTGCTCTGGACTGTTGAGCCTAAGTACTTAAAATCCTGAACCTTCTTGATCTCTTCTCCCTCTAACCTCACTCTTCCACTTGGGTCCCTCTCATTCACACACATGTACTCTGTCTTACTGCGGCTAACCTTCATTCCTCTCCTTTCCAGGACAAACCTCCACCTCTCTAGCTTCTCCTCCACCTGTTCCCTGCTCTCACTGCAGATCACAATGTCATCTGCAAACATCATAGTCCATGGAGATTCCTGTCTAACCTCATCTGTCAGCCTGTCCATCACCATAGCGAACAAGAAGGGGCTCAGAGCTGATCCCTGATGCAGTCCCACCTCCACCTTGAACTCCTCTGTCACACCTACAGCACACCTCACCACTGTCTTACAGTCCTCATACATGTCCTGCACCGCTCTAAAATACTTCTCTGCCACTCCAGACTTCCTCATACAATACCACAGTTCCTCTCTGGGCACCCTGTCATAAGCTTTCTCCAGATCTACAAAAACACAATGCAGCTCCCTCTGGCCTTCTCTGTACTTCTCTATCAACATCCTCAAAGCAAATACTGCATCTGTAGTACTCTTTTTTGGCATGAAACCATACTGCTGCTCACAAATGTTCACTTCTGCCCTTAGTCTAGCTTCCACTACTCTCTCCCATAACTTCATTGTATGGCTCATCAGCTTTATTCCTCTGTAGTTGCCACAACTCTGCACATCTCCCTTGTTCTTAAAAATGGGCACCAGCACACTTCTCCTCCATTCCTCAGGCATCTTCTCACTATCTAAGATCCTGTTGAACAACCCAGTCAGAAACTCTACTGCCACCTCTCCTAGACACTTCCATACCTCTACAGGTATATCATCAGGACCAACTGCCTTTCCACTCTTCATCCTCTTCAATGCCCTCCTCACTTCATCCTGACTAATCTTTGCTACATCCTGGTCCACAACAGTCACCTCTTCTAGTCTTTGTTCTCTGTCATTTTCCACGTTCATCAACTCTCCAAAGTACTCTTTCCATCTTCCCATCACACTACTGGCACCTGTCAATAGACTTCCATCCCTATCCTTAATCACCCTAACCTGCTGCACGTCCTTCCCATCTCTGTCTCTCTGTCTTGCCAACCGGTATAGATCAGTCTCTCCCTCCTTACTGTCCAACCTAGCATACAATCAGATCAGAGATCAGTCAGTCAGTCAAACTTTATTAATAGAATTGTTGAAAGTTCCTTATGTTTTGCTACGTAATCACCGGTGCTCCTACAGTCTGCTCTACCGTCTGAGAGCAGCTCAGTCAGAGCCGGGACTTCGGTGACGCCCCTTGACTACCGTTGTTAGGGGGCATGGGCCCCGAGTGCCTTGTGAGGGCGCTACTCTGGTGGCGGAGTACGGCATGACTGGCAGCCAGACTGGCAGCTTTTTTTCAGCGATCAATGTTTTTAACCAATATTAATATGAATATTAATCCATATATACGATGCACTGGATTATGAGGCGCACTACGGGTTTATGAGAAAATTTTAGGCTTTTAGCTGCGCCTTATAGTGCGGAAAATACGGTATATGCTGTCAAACCAAGTACTATACTAATGTAATTTCTTAATATGTCCATTCTCTTGTAGAACTGGCAATCCATAATTTAAATTTAAATAAACCTGTACTTTGCTTAGGTCAAACAAATCGCATCCAAGACAGAAGCAGCATGAAAAACCTTTATTCCGATTTGACCACCTCAGGCCCTGTCTCTGTCATTCCGGCAATTTCACATTCCTGCATACTTCAGAGAACCAGAGCGATGTATGGGAGCATGAAATGAATGAGACTGCCTACATTCATTCTTGGTGTTTGGAAAGCGGGACAGGAACATTTCAGACAAGATCTGGGTATCTGTGCAGTTAGAACATTAGATGGAAACGCAGCTGAACTACAAGCTGTGGGAAAGTGTGAATAATAAGGGATGAAGAAGGGCTCTCAGGTCAGGACACCTATCCTGATAAGTAGGCAGCTGGTTGAACATTGTTATTCTGTCCGTCCTCTATTGCCTTGTTTCTCTCCGTAATGGACAGCTCAGATGATTCTGACTCCACCACCATCTTCCTTGACCTGTGGAGCAAATATTAGCTGTTATGAATACAGAACAATAGCATCACAGAGAATTACCATATAAAAAACAACACTGTTTGAGCTGTGTTGTTCTTCAGTTCAGAACTGAGCAAGCCTCTTGGACGAGAGGTAAAACATGTTCAAGCTTTTATTACAAGTCCAGTTAACTTTTAGTATCCACTAGTGCTGTCAGGCGATTAAGGAAATTAATCTAATTAATTACAGGATTTGTGATTAATTGATCTAATTAATCGCATTTTAATCTCATACCTATTAAAGGCCTCCAAATAAAGAATTTTAATCCTAGGACATTACAAAATTGTAGTGCATGACTAATCTTTTATTTCAAGTCCAGTTGACTTTTTGCAACACGCACACGCACACACACACACACACACACACACACACGGACACACACACACACAGACACAGACACACACACACACACACACACACACAGACACACACTCTCACCGCAATTAACTTTGTTTAACTTTATGTGAAAAAAAATGGCAAGAACATTAGGTGCTAAAAATAACAGATTATTAAGTATTCAGAGGCAAATTTGTTCTTTTTGAATTTGTGCTATACAAATAAAATTGAGGGCGGCACGGTGGCCCAGTAGGTAGCGCTGTCGCCGCACAACAAGGCGGTTCCGGGTTCGAGTCCCGCTCTGTGTGGAGTTTGCATGTTCTCCTCGTGTCTGTGTGGGTTCTCTCTGAACTTTCCCACCTTCCAAAAACATGCGCTCCAGGTTAATATGCCGGTCCCAAATTGTCCGTAGGAGTGTGTGTGTGTGTGTGTGTGTGTGAGGTTGTCTGTTTTTGTGTGTGGCTCCGTGGCGCACTGGCGTCATGCCTAGAGTGTCCCCCACCTCGTGCCCTATACCAACTGGGATAGGCTCCAGCTCCCCGTGACCCGCTGCGGCGGATAAAGCGGAAGAAAATGGATGGATGGATGGATGGATGGAGGGATTATTTAGTTTATTATTTACAACTGTCCATATTAGTTTGGGTGTTGACCTTTGTTTCCTGTTATTTCTCTGTTTGTTGAACTCAACCCTTTTTTCCAACCACAAGAATACTGTACTGAGAAAAAAAATACATTTTAAAATGTCTGACTTCCATTCAATAAGATTATGCAATAAAACTAGAGACTGACTGTAGACAATGAAAGGTAGAAAATTAAGGCTCTTACTTCTCTCTGTTGAAGACGATAAAGTCTCTCTGAACATTTTCCAGTCTCTGCTGTAACTGGCAATTCTACAGGGGGAGCAAAAAGAACAAAAGCAACTTGGTGACCATCACTGGTAATTCTGCAGATTTCCACAGACTCACACACTGATGATCAATCAACAGTACACACTGCTTGTCTCATGTTACTTTCTTCTCTGTACTCATGCAATGTGGTGACTATCAAATCATCCGGCTCTGACATGCCACATTGTTCTCATTAGCGCTGACATGGAAGCTGTTTTTGTAAAAAACTAGAAAGTGGGACAACCTGAAGTAATGTTTGATATTTCAGTTACCTTCATGAAACTTATTCAGGAAAAGACAACATTCTCAATCTTACTTTTAATACAAGGTCATTTAGTTTTTTAGTCAAGGAAATTCAGCTGAATATGATGACTGGTTTTGGTAGAACTTCACTAAAACAATTACATCAAAATAATTATATGTTATGTTTTAGTTATGACTGGCCACTACAGTATAAAAACAATTAAATGTCTCCCTTTACTCTGGGTCTTATCATACCTTACATAAATGCAATAAAAATTTCCCTGAAATACAGCTGTTTCCTTATAATAGAATGCACTTTGTTTGTCTGACTGGGCTAAAGGATGACAATTGTCTGGCTATGCAGTGAGATATAACTCATATACACAAATAAAGGCAGGTCATTTTTTGTACAGCTGCTTAGTTGTACAAAAATGTGTTTTTTGGGCCGGCTCTGATTTCCAATAGGTGACAAGCAATGTGTTCTGGAGGCTAGACCACACAAATGACACAAAACAGTAAAACTGCTCCTCTAATAATAGGATTTAAAATATCAAATTTTGCCATCCTAAATTAGTCCTGATTTCTTTTTTTTTGAGGGGGGGGGTGTCCTTTTGTCTTTTCCACTATGTGCATTAAAAGAAAAATGACTGCATTCATCAGGTCCCACTGCTGCACTAGACCAGAAATAACTATCCAACGGAATTCCATTATGACTGTGTGTGTGTGTGTGTGTGTGTGTGGGGGGGGGGGTATATCACTCCTCTGGAGATCATATTAACCTCTAACTGGTTTGTTGTCTATTTTTCATGAACACCCAGAGGACGTCAGCTGATTCATGTGGACAGTGTAATGAAATATGAAAATTGTCAGCCTTCAGTCTTACAGCCAGCAACTGGCTTACTTTTGTCAAAGTGAAGAAAGACAGAGCTCCAAAATGGGTCCTTCACATTTTTAGGTGTTCTCCAGACAACATAAGACAAAAAGACTGCAGGCAAAACCGATCCCGATCAGATTCCCTTTCATATCTGATTTTTTGGTCTGACTGTCCACACTGTTTTTAACAAGTGTGGTATTTTGGTCTGTTCAGACTGGGCCACATTACTGGCCGATCTGACAGGTTACCGTAGCAACGATGTCGGGGCGGAGGTGTCCTCCACGATCCGTAGTGCACATTGGCTCTTGTTTTGCGTAGCGTGACGTCACAGACAGTCAAAACCGATTGGTGTGTTTGGATACCAAAACACATCTGTCCAAATCAGGCCTTGAAATTAACTTTTTTTTCTTGGTAGCACTGGTGCTCCCAAATTTAGAAGTTAGTAGCACCAGCAAAGACTTTAGGAGCACCTCCCCAAAAGCAAGGCGTACAGACAATATATGTATTTTATTCACAGAATCGTCAACACTTTTGTAAACATGTTTGTAACATTAGTTGGGTCTCCTGGCTCTCACTCCCTTTCTCATCCACCTTTTCAATGAAGGTCCAGCAACAAAGTTCTCCTCAGGAGGACCCTCTATGTAATTTCCCTGCGGGGATTAATAAAGTATACTTCTTCTCAACACCAGGGGTATTCAATTAAAAGTCATTGAGGTCCGGTTAGAAAAATTTCCTCTTAGTAAAAGATCCGACCCCAAGTCCAGTTTGTGTCTTATAGCCGGACACTATATCTACATTTTCATTTATTATCAATTTTCAATTTACAGCAAGCTTTTACCTCACCATAAATAAAAGAGAACCCAGCCAAATAAATTTTAAGCCTTTATGTTAGATTGAAGAACACACAAACCTCAGAATTGAAAAATAAAGTGCAAAAAGAGCTGAATAATCCCTTTTCTTGTAAATTAAAGACATCCAAGCCTAAAGAACTGAAGGCCTACACTTCAAGTAAAAAAACATTAACATGTTAAGAAAGCATGAATAAAAACTGGCTCTTTCAGGGGGAGAATGCAAACAGAACTTTCTTCACGAGAGAAAGGGGCATGTGGCCTGCCAGTAATTTACTTGTAAACAAGTAACCTTGTACACAAGGTGTTCCTGTGCACACCTCGTGGTGGTCACCTTGTGGTGGTCTCTGTAATGTTGGTGAAAGAGACCACTGGACTTGATCAGCATCTTTTATCGCTGCTTGTATGTCCTCTCCCCTTGTGTGTGTTTCATAGTGGTGTTACACTCAGCAAAGAGCTCCTTATCTTTGTGAAGGAACCTGACACACACAAAAACTACAACTCATCAATGGCCACAGACATGCATGGCGCTCTCTGAATAGCTGCTTCAAGATGTTAATATTTCTGATTTTCTGGTTGCTGTTGAAGCTGACATTGGGAGTTTTTCCACACATCTCATCTTTCTGTTTTCCCCCAAACAAAATGTCAACAGCAGCTTTTAAGCACTCATTCACAACTGTCCCATCACTAAAAGATGTTTTATGTTGCCCCAAACTCCACCATGCCTTTAGTGAACATTCGTTTGCATTTTTCTCGGTCATTTTGGCCTCAGCTCGGACTTCAGGAGATAATTCTGTGCAAAAGCTCTATGCTTTGTTTCATCGTGGTGCTTCATGTTACCACTTTTAATTCATGCTACGTGTTCAGACCATATGAGGTAAAATGGTTTTGAACTGCCTGACGGAGGAATAAACATAAATTTCATCCATTCATTGTTCACCAGCAGTTTTCCTCATTAACCTCCCTTCGTTTGGAGCTATGCTGTCTCCCTTCTTCTGTGCTCCGCTGTAGCGGTAAACTCACAGCGGTAGAGAGCTGTTTCACTTCCTGGTACGCTGACAACGCAGGGTAGACAAACGATCTGATTGGCTGAACTGAGTGGCGCTATTACCGTATTAACTGGAGGAGCAGCGCCCGCCGTCTGTAGCCGCGAACTGCAAGTAAAAATGCGCCAAGAAAATCTACTCTCGTGAATTTATCATGGAGTGGTTACGGGTCCGGACAGAACCATCACGGTCCGCCATTTGGTGACCCCTGCTCTATGGAGAGAGAGAAAGAGCGAGAGAGAAGAGGAAAAAAAAGGCGCACCAGATTTTTTCCCCCAGTCGCACTGGTGCTCCCAAATATATTTAATAGTCGCACTGATAAAAAAAAAAAAAAAAAAAAAATTAGGCGTATATGTGACCAAAATGGTCGCAATTTCGAGCCCTGGTCCAAATGCTCCCGAATGTGGTTTCAATCCGTCCCGCAAAAATCTGATTTCTTGTGGTATGTGACTGTTTAGACTAAAAAAGAACAATCTGCTTCCAATCAAGATGGGCTAAAAATTGCATTTTGGCTGCCAGTCTGAACACAGCCTGTGACATGTACAGTAACTTGACCAATTTATGCCACTGGGAAGACATCAAAAGATAAGGAGAGGATTCACCAACATAAATTTCAAAAACTTATTGTGAAAAACTCTGGGTCGGTGAATGTTTGTATTTTGTTTAACCTTACCTGTGGAGATCCACCAGACTCCTTGGTTTTTCTAGCGAGCCTTTTTTTCTTCTTGTGAAGTGGTTTGGACTCAAGGATCATTTCCTCCAGTTCAAAAGTTGGGTCACAGTTCAGTCTCCGCTTCTGCAGACAGACAGACAGACACACACACATGCACACACACAAAATGCAAACATGAATAATCAAGGTTGAAGTAGCAGCATCCGATTAGGATGGCACACATGAAAGCATAAGAGACAAACCCTGTTCTTGGAGATACTCAAAGCACTGCTGACTTAAAGAATTAGTCATTCTTTCTTCTTTTCATTGCTGATACAAAGCAGTGGCAGTAGTTGCCACTGTGGATAGTTTTTTAAATTCCTTTATCATTGGTTTAGTGCAACTGACAAACATAAATAGCTTTAATTGTTGATGAATGGTCACTGAAGGTGTTTGAGTTCTCATTTGGTAAATGTTGAGATAAAATGACTGTGTTTAGACTTTGGGCTTTTGGACAACTGAGAAACATTTGAAAATGATACATTCGATGAAAGTGCTAAAGTGCTTCAAAAATACTAAAAACCAATAAGAAGAAATACAATTTAAAAATCAGTTCATTATATCAGGAAATTTACAAGATTGAGTTGACCATCAACTAAAGTGCATAGGACATTTTTTTGACACCAGATATTCCAAAAATTATATAAAGAAAATGAAGAAGAAGGAGAAGAACACCAACAACAATCCTTTATTTATCCATCAATGATAAAATTAATTTTCGCTCAACATATGCATATGCATTTTTTTAATATACATATAGGCCTGAACACACACGCACACGCACACACACACACACACACACACACACACACACACACACACACACACACACACACACACGCCTATACAGCTGCACTGGAGAGAATGGTGGAGTGATGAAGTGTAGGACAGCCATGTGGTGGCTACAGTATATTGCCAAAGGCACTAATCTGACAAAGACGTAAATAATTTTGAATACGACATCCTCATTTTTGTCTGTGTCCTTCTTTTTAAATCACTGGGTTGTGTTTTTCTTTATTTTTTCAGAGTAAATTTGGTATAAAAATAGTAATGCTCTAATAAAATACATCAAAAACCTGTCAATTATATTCAGATGTCAGCAATTCTTTGGTAACACAGTGCGACAGTGTTCAGTTTTTATGTTATACTCACATTAGGAATAAAGCCTGGTGGAACCTGCTTGCTCAGCACAGCATCCCAGTTGACATCTGACATAAAGTCCAGATCCTGCAGTTCTGCCAGGCAGGAAATGCGCTTCTGGACATCTATACACAGCAACTGAAGAGACAAAAGGATTAAAGATGAAAAAATTGTCAAAAGGGAGGCACGGCTTAAAAGTTAGAGTGCTGCTAAGATGCTAGAACATAATCAAATGGAGTACCTTAGAATAAGGACACAAGGACAAAAGGGTGGAAGTTAGTAGGGGCAAACAAGAGAGGATGAAGGGACCGAAGTGTGAACGATGAAGGATGGTTATACCAAAGTAGGAACTCTGTCCCTATAATTCTATGTTTCTCTGCGTCTCCCTCCTGCCCTCTCTCTCTGTGTCGCATCATCATATGCTGTACACTCCCCTTTTCGCTCCCACATTGAGATTTATGCAACTAGAATGCCAATGAAGTCTGAGCATAAGACAGTTTGACTGCAGTGGATTGCTGCCATGACAAATCCCTTAATTGTCCATCAACTGTGTGTCTGTTAGCTTTAACACTGCAAACACAATAGATCTTAGACAGTCAATTAGAGATAAATTCCTGTTAAATTACTTTTGTATTATTTAGAAAGTGACAAGGTATGTGCTCATCTTGTCACGGTTCGGCGTGGCAGTGTTGCTGTGTGGCAGGGAGAGGCCAAGCTGGTGGGTGGAGCCGCGGCTCCACACCTGAGACTCATCCACACACCATAGTGATCATCTCACCTGAACTTGTTTTGAGCTAATGACTCTAAGGCTTTTTAAGCCTGGCTCAATGAGAGCTCAGAGCTGGTTCATTGCTCATGTTTGGTTCCAGGTAGTCTGTCCTGATTCTTAGTTTCTTGTCTGTCTGGAGAATTTTTACGTTTGTTAATAAATCATGGAAGGAAGATTTGCTTTTGGTGTCCTGCACTTGGGTCCATATTCCGCCCCACGTGACACATCTGTTTGCACTCTTTTGAGGTTGTGTTTAATATGAGCCTTTTGACCAAGTAGAGATTCTTCTTTTTGAGGACTGACAGTAATTACACGTATAAACTGTATGAGTGCTGCTAGGTGTTTGTGAAAATAGGTAACTAGTACCCATTATAAAGCTTCACATCCATCCATCCGAAACGATTGTGATGACCTCATCCGTAGTAGAACTGTGACCCACGAGGGTTTTCTGTAGCCACTGAACTCCTTCTGTATCTCGGGTGGCAACTAGCAAGAGCTGGGGTACAGCCTGGATGAGATGCCAGCTCATTAGGGGGCAGGGAATTCACAGGAAAATTGACAAAATACCAAAGCAGACACACAGAAAAGCTAGACAGATACGCATCAGGTTGTCTCTTTCTTTCTATGTATGACAAAATCGCAACCTTCAGCTGTAAGGCTTTGAAAACATTCATTTCATACAGAATGTCAGCATTGTTTAATCACTGATCTGATTGGATGGCTCTTCCTGAAACTGCTTTTTCTTTTCCAGTATTTATATTACTCCTCATGCATTACATTATCTTTACTATCTATGTTGGTTTTCTTGTCAAGGGTATATGAGAGAGGTATTGTAAACAGGTTAGATTAATGGAAGTATACTTTATTGATCCCCGGCTTCAGAACGCACCCGAAATTGATCAGCTTGTACAGGGGGCGGCGCCTTGCTCAAGGGCGCCTCGGCAGTGGATGGGAGGTGAGCTGACACCTTCTACCGTCAGCTCACACTCCTGGTGACATCATGGCGGGAGCGGGACTCGATCCGTCGATGGCTGGGGCGATCTGTCTACGAGACATCTGCTCTAACGCTGAGCCACTGCCGCCCCTACATATTGCTTATTGCAACATTCGTGCAATATGCATGTGCAGTCATTTACCTTTCTGAGAAGAGACTTCATCTCCAAACACCAGGCTGCTGGGTAGCTGGGATGGACCTTGTGGAATGTCTGAAGGATCTCATTAGCTGGGGTACTGGATCTCATCACATATGGTCTCTAAGGAAAGGAGAGGTTAAAAAAAAAAGTTACTTTAATTATGGTCATATAGATCCTGCTTCACTGTTGTCTTTCTCTTGTTCACCTCTCATTGTGCTCATCTCCTGAGAATACATTTCTTCTTCTTCTTGTGAGAGAAAAGAGATTGAAGTGGCAAAATGTGGGTAGTTTTTCTGTTTCTTTCTCTTTCATGTGAAATTCTTTGATACAATTAGTTAGTCTTAACTTGTATTTTTGTCCGTTTAGTATGCTTTTTTGCCACCAGGCCTTGGCTGGTTGGCCAATCAGATGCCATCAAGACTTCTGGGGGCCTCACCTCACTGTAAAAGAGGCATGACATCAAGGTAGGTGCCAGTTCACCTTGCAGTGTGCAGGAAGTAGTGCTAGCCGTGAGGGAGATCATCAAGCATAGTGCTATAAAGTCTGCTGTTCTACCTTTGTTAAGAAGGTAGAACAGAGGAAATTACTGGTAGAAAGGGGAGTATCTGTCAACGTACTGTTGGAACAAGTCCTGCCTTTGTTGGAGCCAGCATGAAAGATTATGTGCTCCCTTTCATCAGCAATGAATTCCTAATAAAAGAGCTGTCTCAGCATGAAAAGGTCACATCACCGTTGACACATGTAATTCTCATTAACAAACTGAAGTAATTCAATTATTGATTTATTGTTTGGGTAGATGATGTTTATTTGCAAAAAGAATATTATATTAAGACACAACTATGATTACAGGTAGTCGTCGACTTCCAACCTATGCGACTTATGACCGACCGACTTTACGACCACAATGTCCAGGCAACGCAGGCATTCCCTCCTGCCACAGTACTCACGCTCTGAGACTCCCGCGCTCTCTTCAGTCACCATGCCGCACACACACTGTTCAGTCACACTGTGAGATCAGTAGCCCAGCCCAGTACAGTGCAGCACACTTCTTCCTTGTTTTTATACCCCCAAGATGTCTACCAAGTGGAAATTGTTTTCATCATCTCCTCAGGCTGCCAAGAAGGCAAGACGGGCCATCGATCTGGACACAAAAATGATTTTTTTTAATTTAATTTTTTTTTAATTTTATATACTGGTTTGATCCCCGAAGGGAAATTAAGAAAGCACACTCTAGCTAGTGATTACAAACGCATGCATACATATTTGTGAGTACAGGCCCCTGTATCACACACACACACAAGGGGGCCTGTAGGCATGCAGGGGGGAGGTAGAGTGGCAGGCAGCTCCTTCTTGGTGCGCCTCAAATGAGCAATTTGTAAAGGGGACGGCACCTTGCTCAAGGGTGCCTCGGCAGTGCTCCGGAGATGAGCTGACACCTCCCACTGTTAGCTCACCTCCGGGTATTTTTGGGGGGGGGCGGGAGCGGGAATCGAACCGCCGATCTTAAATCATAGGACGACCCGCTCTACCGCCCGCTTTACCACTGAGCCACTGCCGCCCCGAATGATGATGATGGTGATAAAACAGCACGAAGGAGGAAAAAAAGTGAATGTGATCGCACGTGACTTGGAAGTTATCACACTCTACTGTGTCAACAATTTTGAAAGACAAAGATAGGATCCGTGAAGCTATGAAAGGTTCTGCATCTATCCACTCAACAGTAATTACAAAACAACGCACTGGGCCCATCCATGAAATGGAAAAATTACTGCACATTTGGATGGAAGATCAGATTCAAAAACGGACTCCATTAAGCCTTTTTACTGTGCGGACGAAGGCTAGAAGTTTATTTCGGACTTTGAAGGAACGTGCTGGAGAAGACTACAGTCAAAATTTTGTGGTTAGTACTGGGTGGTTCAAAAGATTTAAGAAAAGATTCCAGCTGCATAATGTTCGAGTGACCGGAGAAGCAGCGAGTGCAGACGAGAAAGGAGCACGTGAGTTTGCCGCCAGTCTTGAACTGATTAAAGAAGAGGAGTATCTTCGAGAACAAATCTTCAATGTCGATGAAACTGGGTTGTTCTGGAAACGAATGCCAGAATGCACTTACATCCATAAGGAAGCCAAAAGCATGCCGGGATTTAAAGCCTATAAGTTAAGGCTGACTTTGCTGCTCGGCGGGAATGTCAAAGGGTTTAAGCTTAAGCCTTTCTTAATTTATCACTCAGAAAACCCACGTGCCTTCAAGAATGTAAACAAGCACACTTTGCCAGTTTCATATCGTGCTAACAGGAAGGCATGGATGACCCAGCCATGGTTTGAGGATTGGTTTATGAATTGTTTCATTCCTCAAGCGCGAGAATACTGTTTGGAGAACGGAATTCCTTTCAAGATTTTGCTGCTCCTCGACAATGCACCTGGACATCCACCTCACTTATCTGATCTCCATCCGGATGTAAAAGTGATTTTTCTGCCTCCCAATACAACTCCACTTATCCAACCCATGGATCAGGGTTCAATTGCTGCATTCAAGGCAAACTATCTCCGTACCACCTTTGCACAAGCCATAACTGCTATGGATGCAGACCTAGAACTATGGCTGTGAGATTTTGGAAACAGTAAAACATTCTGAAGTGTATCAAGAATATTGCTACTGCTTGGGAGGCTGTGACGGACAAATGTATGAATGGCGTATGGAAAAACCATGTCAAGCGTTATGTGAACTCTTCTGCTGGATTTGAAAGTGACGAAGAACTTGATCAGATTCGGGAAAAAATAGTGAAACTGGCAAAAAACCTCTCCTTGGAGTGTGAAGTGGAAGATATCGAGGAGTTGCTAGACAAAGAATCAGGAGAACTTACGAAAGAAGAACTGATCGCACTGGAAGAGGAAAGAGTGGAAGAATAAGAGAGAAGAGAAGCAGAGAAAGAAGAGGAGGAACCAGAAAAAATGTTCACCACCAAAGGCTTGTCAGAAGGCTTTTCCCTGTTAAATAAACTCCTTGCACACTTTGAAGAAATGGACCCAAACATAGAAAGATTTGCAAGGATTGAACGGATGGCAAACGACGCTTTCCGTCCATATCGTGAAATCTATGAGGAGAAAAAGAAACGAACAATTCAGACAAAGCTCACGATGTTTATGAAAAGATGGTCTCCAGCTCCCACCAACCCACACGCTGCCCCAGCTGATGATCCGGACGACCCACAGCCAAGCACCAGCACCAGTGATGCCAGCAGCCACTAAGTTTTTGTATTTTACTGTCTTTGCATTTTGGTATTTCAACACTACATTGTTTTTCATTTTGTATGCTTTCACATAATAAACTAATTGTATTGTAGTGCAGTATTGATTGTTTGACTTGAACCTGACAAACGTAAAAATATGGAATAGTATGATATCTAGAGAAAATGATCAAAGAGACGCCACCTCCCCACGCTCCCTCGTGTCTCCCGCGCCCTCCACTCCCACGCTCTTCTGTCCTCAACGCCACACCTCCACCCTACCTTGTGGGTCACAATAGGTGAGAAAACAGATTGAATTTTTACTTAACAGTCGATTTACGACCAATCTGTCGGGACCAATCGCGGTCGTAAGCTGACGACTACCTGTAATTGCTTTTCTAGTTTTCTATAGACAGGACTTCAGATAATCTCTCTTAAATGTTTCACTGCAGTAGGAGTATGCCAGGCAGACTACATATAGATAAACAGACTTACCTGTCCTCTTAGCAGTTCATATGCTGTGATACCCAGTGACCACCAATCCACAGAGAAGGAGTAGCCAGGGTGGGACCCCTCAAAGGTGTTAAAAAGCTCAGGAGCTGTTAGACAGCAAAATATTGTACAAGAAAATTAATTATTAAACAATTTTGTAGTCAGTTTTTTTTATTCTCTTCCATGTTTTATTAGGAACATTTTTGATTGGGGACCCATTCATATGTCAATCATTTATAACAGATTCTTGGGGTAGGGAGAATGATGTTTTCTTTGTCTGTTTCACTTTGCACAAGCATCCTTGTAGTTTTTTTTTTTTTTGTCTTTAAGAGGTGATAAAATCTCTGCAATAAAAGCGTACCATGCTCCTGTCAACAATGACAGCTTGCTCTGCTATCTTGTCGAGGATAAAAAAAGGAATTCATTTCCTGAAGCCTCTGAAACAAAGAGTGCTTTTTTTCTTTACAGAGTATCAGACTATTCACCTAGAACTTAATCACATATGGCCATAGAATTGTTCTGTCTTATCAGCATACTCTTATGTAAGGTTGAAAACAAGGCACATGCCTGCACATACACAACTATGATGCCTTGTCAGTCCCACTCTCCTGTAATCCTGTTACCACCTATCTGATGCCCCAGGAGCCAAATTCATATCCTCGCTATTAAACTTAAGAGCTACACAGAGAATGCCTCCAGTGATGCTGAAAATTTAATATGTTGGTTTCCAAAGATAAAATTTCTTCTTTTCAAATAGTTACACCCATGTTTGGGATTAATACACCAAAATCAAAGGAATAGGTCACATGTGTGCAACATAAGTACTATTGTGCGAAATGTTTGCATTGAATTTCTCAGAGTCATTGTGCTATTTGGGATTGGCATGATTTGGGCCTGAGTAAATACAGTTAGGGGCATGTCACTGACCCTAACAGGTGATGACCCTTCCTGGAGTGCAAGGGGGGCTAGAAGCGAGGAAGTCTGGGAAACTAGAAAGTGAGCATTTGTGTGTTGTAAAATATAAATCTGTTGATGGTATGGGCTTGAAACAGGTATAAAGGAACAATTTGCTGTAACAACTGTGGGAGCATCACTCTCGAGTGCTCTGCTCCCCATACCGGTATATATTAAAGAGGAATGACTGATCACACCGTATCTGTAACTTTTAATTCTTCTGAGAATTAGCAACCCATTTAGCAGGAAGAATTCCCTGACACTATAGATTGTAATTTAAGCTCTAGAAAGACACAAATAGATGGATGTCTCAGCATTTTCAAACAAAGTAATTACTTCAAATACTTTTTAGACATACATTCCAGACAACTTTAGTCCATATTAATTGCTCTTTACGTTAGCTGGTTCTTGATTTTAGGGGGTGTTTGTGAAGTGTTCTTACTTTTTGTTTATTAAATTACATTTTATATAAAGTCACCAGATAAAGATTAACTACCGGTAATAACAAATAGGGATCATACAATATACAAAATACGAACAATATATACAAATTTTTTATCAAGCACTGGTCAAAAAGTGAATTCTCTTACCCATATATGGCTTGGTCCCAGCAATGGAATTTGCTTTTAGGTCTTCTTTTACAATTGCTGCAATGTTGAAATCTGTGAGATGGACGTGCCCTGTTAAAGAAAGTGATGCAGAGTATATGTTTAATACAAATTTACTTGTGGCAGCTGTAAAAACCGCAAGACAGCTTTGAGCTGCCGAACCATAGAGCTTTTATTGTTCCCAGTTATCCTGTAAACATTAAAGGATCAACTTCAAGCTTTCCCCTCTGATGTCATGACTTCCCACATATAGCAGTGTTAGATATGCAGAAATATAGAGGAAAACAATTTTAATATATGACACAATCCAATGAAATTATGAATTTTTCTGTATACAACCTTGTGACCTTAAAACTTTTACATCACTCTTACATTTAATTGATATATACATTCATTATGACTTTATAAATGGAGTATGACATACTTAAAGGGGCTCTATTATGAAAATCACACTTTTTCAGGTCTCTACATATACATAGTGGTCCTCCCTAACCCGACCAAGAATCTGGTAAACAAACGCTCCCTGCATCAATAGATATTTGGAGTTTTAGGAAGTCATGGCCCTGAATGTCTCAAACCGATCATATCGTGCTAGATTCCCCGTTCTTGACGTCAGACTAGACACTCTGTGCAATTGGACAGAGTATTGGACAATACGGATTGGTTTGACATGCTCAAGGGCGTGGCCATCCCCAAGATGGAGTTCTTTACATCGGACGCGAGATGGCGTCCGTGAGAGGGAGGCATGAAAGTTGCTCAGTTTTTGATTGTGCAAATCAACGCCAGTGTTTATTTTTCATCCCATCCAAAGAAGAACAGAAGAGAGCGTGGTTGCATTTCATTTTTAATGGATACGTGCCGGTTACATCACCTGCACATATGTTTGTGCATGGAACCACTTCACTCCAGCCTGTTTTAGCAATGACGGTCAGTACAGATGTTGCTTTGCCTCGAGACTGATCCTCATTCAAGGATCACTCCCAACCATACCGGACCTTTGGTATGGTTTGGCTAATTAGTAGTACTGCTTGATTTCGCGTTTGCGTGTGTGCGTGCTCCAACACGTGTGTGCATGCTGAACCTACCGTATCTAGCTACAACGTACATAAATTGGGCTCACATTTGATCTTTTTTCTTTTTGTCGGTTAGCACGAATGAGGTCATGTTATGCTAGGCTTTGAGGGAGGTCTCCTTTGTTTCACGTTTGCGTATTGCTTGTGTGAATGCGCTCCAACAAATGTGCGCATGCCGGACCTACAGTATAACGCTAAAACGCACATATGTTTGTCTAATATTTTCTTATTGTTTGTTAGCATGAATGAAGTCAATTTATGCTAGGCTATGTAGGGATGTCTCCTTTGTTTCGTGTTTGTGTATTGCGTGTGTGTGCACACTCCAACACGTGTGTGCTTGCTGGCCTACGGTATAAAGCTAAAACGCACGTAAGTTGGTCTCATATTTTCATATTGTTTGTTAGCATGAATGAAGTCATGTTATGCTAGGCCAGGGGTCTGCAACTTTAAACGTTTAAAGAGCCACATTGAACCAAAAAAACTAAAATCAAACCTGTCGGTAGCCGCAAAACATTATAAGCTTTATATGAGGGCTACACAAGCTCTAAGTGTCTATAGCTACATTAGCTACGTTAGCCTAGTATCAAATTGATTAACTAGTCATAGTTAATGCATAATGAGATTCATTATTTTCCATGCAGCGCATCCTGGAATGACGCACCATGTGACTACTCTGTTGTACCATATTCGGTGCTTTACCTTCCATTGCTATATTACTGTATTATGTTTTGTTGCATTGATGAACTCGTTAAATTTGCTCCCAAATGCAGCTCACATATCGATGATCGCTCCTAAATACAGTAATCCCCGTTTAGTATGTGATGGTGATGAACGTCTCTGGACTCTTTCAGGGAGGGGGTGGCGAGAGTCTCGCTGTTCATCCCTGGTGAATACAGTCAGCTGGAGCTCCAATGACAAAACAGTGTTTCCGCTCCTGGAGACTTTTATTGAGCATGTTTAGGTACGTGTTCTAATCAAGCAGTGCTATAACTATCATTTATTTTTTCGGCTCGTTGGAGTTTACATACCTGCACAACAGCGCTGTCTGTTCAATATCGATCACATCACACGACTCATCATGTTTAACTGATAACGCTGGAGTTGAATTAATGTCCTAGATTTGCTGACTAGTGATGTTGTGTCTTCTTTCCTTTACTGTCTTTGCAGAGAGAAGCATGTATAACTTTATGTATTATGTTTTGTTTTCATTATTTTAATGAGTCCTGTGTGTATGTTGGAACCCCCTTATCCACAGCGGTAACTCCGGTCAGAGAGCAGGCACCACACAGGGAACAGTTCATTTCTGGCATTAAATCAGTAACTTGCAGCATTACCGAACATAATTTCGTGAAGACTCAGTTTTGTAGTTCACCGCTCTCCCGAGTCACCTCCATCCAACGGATGCATCCTCCCTCAACAGAGCAACAGGCCTTCTTCTTCTCACGAGCGCAGCTAGCACAATTAGCATGGCTAACACGACCAGTCTCACTAGCACAGCTAGCACGATTAGCGTGGCTAACATGACCAGCCTCACCAGCACAGCTAACACGATTAGCGTGGCTAGCGCAATTAGCGCAGCTAGCACGATTAGCGTGGCTAGCTTGACTTTCAATTCCCGTCTAATCTGTATGAACTCATAAATATGCACATGAATCTGTACCGACAAGCAGCGGACCTCCTCCACCCACCACTGAATGGCCGCAGCGCTGCTGTCCTTCATGAAATAGAATGTGGAATTCTTGTGACTCTCTCTCAGCCTGACTCGGTCGGGCAGCCCCCCAGGACAGAGTGGTAGTGCCGTGGCTGACGGCAAGGAGTACACCCGGGTAGACCCGCCCTCAGGTGTCCAGAGATACCGGGAGTCTCACCCGATTGGTTAGGACTCATGTCACATCACTCACCACTCGCCCACTGCGCTGCCAACGAATCACCACTGCTTTCTAAAGTCAGGGCAACAACTGCCTAGGACCCCACAGTGCATCTGAGCTGTCCAAAAGGAGCCTGACTAAATTTTTAAACATCACGATAACGATGATAACGTAATAAAGCGTAGGATGTTCACAACAATAAGTTTTGTTTTTTAAAGATTTTTAGCTATAAGTAGAATAACTTTCTATTTTTTTGTTAAGTATTATTTTTTTTATTTTGTGATTAATCTCCAGGGAGCCGCAAGGGAGGCACTAAAGAGCCGCATGTGGCTCCGGAGCCACAGGTTGCAGACCCCTTCCCTACATAGCGTAGTAACTAGGCTATCTTTCCTATTATCTGTCAGCATAAATAAAGTCAACTTATGCTAGGCTACGTAGGGAGTTGTGCTTTGTTCTTTGGAGTGCCAAACTGACCTAGTGGACACTCATACTGTTGGTACACAGCTGTCCTTCAGGACTCTTCATTCCCATTATAGAAGTAAAGGCATGTACAAGTCATATTCCATACAATGTTTCAATAAATTGGTTAAATAGATACAATTTTCTAAAGATTTTTGTCTATAGGTGTTACTGAATGCACATGTGTTGATAGTAGTTCTGTAAAAAATAATATGGCTGTGTATTAGAATATTCCAGCAAGACAGTAAGTGAAGAGTTTAGTACAAAACAATTTTGAGACAGATTCATGTTTGTCATATATTATTTTGTCTCCTTATTTCATTATGTTTGGTGTACCCCTCTACAAGACCCACTTTCCAAAAGATTTTGAAGGGACAATGCAGAGTCAAACCTCACAAGACCGAGCCAACATTCTGTTAGTGTTGCAATATATTAATATGTCAAACAAACATGTTTTGACATTCTGTTGGTAATTGCTCACAACAAAACACAGTAAAAAGTAACCATACAAATAAATAAATTAGTAGCAAGTACCAGGATGTATTTTGAACACAATTTTGTGTTCAAAGTGAAATGAATCAAACAATATCAATAACAGTAAAGATATATCTTTGTGTTTTATTGAACAGGTTTTGTAGCTGACATGTTGGATCTCATATTTGACAAAGTCTTGGTGGACCCCGTGCCATACACAAATGAGATATTGGTCATTCCTGTCCCCGATAATCTGTCTGCCCAGTATGAGCGTCCGGACAAGGAGGAGGTCATTGCCAGCTACATGACCAGGTTCAACCGAGACTCAGTCCAAATCCAGGGTAGTGGCCTTTGTCTTCAGGAAACTCTCGGCATATGCGAAGGACCACAAAGGCTGGAATGATGACCCAGATTCTGCGCACTAAGTAGCCCCAGCACCAGCCAACAAAGGTGCGATAGGCCAGATGTCTGCACCGTCTACAGAAAAAGGACACAAAATTATTTACTTCACAATGTTTTCAATCCTGAGTATTACAACTGTTGTTGATTTCCCGGTAGGATGGCCCTGTGTTCTCATTATTGTTATTGGATGTGTTGTTTTATGTAAATAAATGCTTGTATATGTCAACAGAAATGGGTTGTGAATGCCAAAAAATGTTCAACATGTCTATTAATATGACAAAAATCAAAGTGTTGCAAATACAATATATTAGACTTTGTTGTACCTATATTTGTCATGTGTTACTGCATTAATGAAGGTATGCCTGATGAAGCAAAATAAGGTATAACTAGTTTTTATTCTGACATTTTTCAAAGAACGATTACCAATGTACTTGTCTCAGACGTGAAGGGTCATACTCAGCCTTCAGTACATGACCTGCCATCTGTAGGGTGTACACGTTTAGGAATACAGGCTGGAACCCAGGATGTTGAGTCATGCACGGAACCTCAACAACCTCCTGCAGATGGCTCCTAACCTACAGTGAAAAACATGGTAAAGGTCATTTAAATTTATAATTGTAAAAGTAGCCAAATAGAGACATAGCTTTGTTGTTTTAGCTGTGAGCTTGCTACCTGTGTAATCTCCAAACAGCAGATATTTTCTAATTCTGTTGGCATCCGTACACAGTGTCCCAAGAAACACCTGTACAATAAACAGATGGTGAAGACATCTCAAGATAGAGTAGATAAAGGCATCACCGCAATAAGGCCACATCATTTCACGATTAACCTGGTGTGATGGTGGCAAGTGTTAGCTCCGTATGTCTTGTCACAGAGGACTGCTTCAAATATTTTGCAGTTTAGTAACGGGTTAAATCAATGTGCTATAAAAATAAAGTAACTTAGCCATGAGCAGAAGCTAGCATTAGCCACATGGTAATAAATATCAGAACCACCATCAGACTTTACTGTCACTTATAGAAGTACAGCAACATTTTAGCAGTCAACACATCTGTACATATACAAAATACATAATAAGACAGATATGACATTATTACTGGCCGATGAGAGGCGGGAGTAGAAAAAAATTAGCTACCGGACGATGCTCTGGTCCTGTGAGGACTTAGGATACAAAACAACACAGAACCAACTAAGTAACGTTCACACGTACTAACCATTCAGAAACGTCCTGCTGCAGCCCCACAGTCGGTGTTTCTTTAGGAGCCCCCGCTTCTGGGTCCAACTCAGGGTCATAGATGTACGGCAACACGATGGGGCCTCCGAACGCCATAATGATAAGAAATGTAAGGCCGGTCAGTGTCCCGTTAGCCTAACGTTCTCCTTCAGAGGGGCGTGACCCAGGTGAAGGAGGCGTTGACCAGCGGAGCTCATTAACATACTACAGCCGGAGGCCTGAAATGAAGCGTTTTGTGAGTAGCTCAGATGAGCGATTTTGAAAAGCTGATATTTAGGACCACAGGTCACTTTCGGTAAAAATATTTGGAATACAGTCTAGTTGGACATCTGGCAGCTGAATGACATTAAGTTAAAAATATATAATATGGGACCTTTATTCAGTATGGAGTAATGCAATTCTATATTTAAGTACGGAGTAAGACATACTTAATGTATGTCTTTCTCCATATTATCGAGTATGGTGTGTTGAGTATAGATATGACTTGGATCCTCATGGCAAATTACTGACCCATGTCCCACTGTGTCCCCTATAGTCCTTGCCATCCATACACACATTAAAGTGATGGATGTGCATGTGGGCACGTGTGTGTCTGTGTGGGTGTATGTGTCTGTGTGAGTTTGTGTGTATATATATTTTGAAAGAATGCATGCGCTACATATTCAAAGTATTCAAATTTTATCACCCTTCCATCTATCAGGATTTATTGATGCTCAACTTACTTCCTCTACCCTCTTGTCATTTTTATTTTCTAAAAATGACTAGATTATCTGCATCAGTATCTGTACTCGGAATGGGCGGGGCTTAAACCGGAAGTGGTGTGGTTTGGCCGAAAATGGGTGGGGCTTAAGTCTAAAATTTATATGGATTGATCACAAGTTGCTATATTTATTGTTTATTTTAAAACTATTTGTAGAACAGCCTCAAAATTTAGATTCAAATCAATGTTTTTGATCATAAAAGTAAGGGAACTATTTACAGAACAAGTTTTTTATGGAACTGAGTTAGAACATGAATATTCTTAAGTCTATGAATGACTATTTACCAAAGAGACTCAGAATTGAGATTGAACGGTTTTTATCACAATAGTAAAGGAACTATATATAGAACAAGTAAACACAAAATGCATTAATGAAGTGCATGCAATAGGAAATGATCAACTACGAAGTATGCATGAACAAGAATTTGTCATACTTAAAACTTTTACTTTTAATTTTTTTCCTTCTTTTTCACTTTAATTTTTTATAATCAAACTGGGGTTTTTTTTTCAATTATTTATTTTTAGCACCTAATGTTCTTGTCATTTTTTTTTCACATAAAGTTAAACAATGTTGATTGCGGTGAGTGAGTGTGTGTGTGTGTGTGTGTGTGTGTGTGTGTGTGTGCGCGCGCGCTATGTCTCAGTTAAAATATTTATAAAGTATAGAATTATTAATTTGAACAGAGTTTAGAACAAACAGGTAAAAAAAAAAAAGACAAGTGGAGGCGGTGGTTACATGCACGCGTACGCGCAACAAAAAACAACAAGAAAGTTCACCAGAGGCCTGTACCATAAAGCTTGATGAACCAAGCCGGGCTTCCTCTTACTTATCTGGCTTCACTTACCGAGACATCCGCCCTCCGGATTTTCGGTACCATAAAACCGGCAATCAACTCACTAATTCAATTCAGGCATACCCACTCTAGATCTGTGTGCGCTCACATAAAAAGGGCGGAGGTTGCTGCATGCGACCAATCGCAAACATACAACAAATCGTCCCGAGCCGCATATATCACAATGGAGGAGCAAACAATAATAATTAATAAATACGAGCAATACAAATCAATAATCCAGGCAAAAAGCAACACAGTTGCAGCTGCCAAACAGCGCAAGGATCGCTGGAACAATATCGCTGACTCTGTCAATGCGGAAGTTTGCCATTATAATATTACTTCCCCACTATGATGGCACTTGTATGTCTGACTACAATTACATTTGTGTGTTCCATAAATGTATGTGTGTACGACATTTTTCGTTATGGCATGTGATTCTAGCCCCCATGACTTTATGAATAGCTCTACATACTGGGTTCTTCCCGAGGTTTTCGGCATCGCCAACAAAATACATAAAAGTACCTATGAATGAATGACTCAATCCATGATTTACTTAAACAAAAAATTGATTAATGGCATTTTATCTGTGGCTTGCTTGTAACCCATCCAACAAGGGATTTAAGGACATCATAATAATTACGAACATCACTAAGAAATATATTAACTGTGGCAAAGAACCTCAGTGCAATGCACCCTGTCTGCGGGACTGTCAGCGCGTGGTTGCGGTGCGTTACATTACTGATGTAAGGCTCCAGTAGCTGACAGATGTAATGTTACCCCTCTCCCCAAAACCTGTACCTTTCGTACAGTTCAGACAATTCGAACGGATTACAGCGATCTCTAAATATTCTCTCGCGCCTGAGAGCCCTTCGCACAAGCTGTGCACCAAGATCCACAGGCTTCTCAAAACGGACAGCACATTTTCCAAGAGAACTGAAGGTCAGTAGGTGGGGCTGTTATACCCGCTGAGCTCTGATTGGTCAGTAGGTGGGGCTGTTATACCTGCTGAGCTCTTATCCTGAACTTATCCTACTCTGGAGCAGGTTAGGTGTTCAGCATAGGTTACCGCGACAACGTAGCCTGATAGAAAGTCAGCCACCTTTATGGTACCGAAAAGCCAGGGTTAAGCCTGAAGTTATCTCGCTAAGCCGTAATCCAGCTTTATGGTACAGGCCTCAGGTAACCAAACACCGAAATGAGGCAAGCTAAGAAGAAAGACGTGAGGAAGAGTGAAGCCATCAATAGAGAGATCAGTAATTGTCTGTGTGTGCCGTAGAGTGGGACAGGGACAAACTCCACTATAAGTGCAGTCTGTAGGGAGGGGCGGGAAGTATGTGTGACTGGCCAATCACAGAGCGTGAAAACAGTCAGGATGATTTTCCTTCAGTCCGATCACGAGTATTAACAGGTTTTATTTGTATCGTATTTGTATTCGTCAAAAACACATTATCCGTATGCGTTATCCGTATGAAACGAGTATCTGGCTCAACCCTAGTAGTGATGCACAAATAAGAGACTTGATTGTGTTTTTACAATAAAAAACACCATTGTTAACGAAGTCTAATGGCTGTGTTAAAGGGATAACCGGACAGAAAAATCCATTTCTGGCTTGAGAAGAACCAGCTGGTGGTCGTGTGGCACTGTTCAGGGCAGTGCCAGCATAGTGGTAATCAGTGTCTCTTGGTGACACCTGGGATTGGTGTTCACCAGCAGATAAATGAGACACAGTGATGCGACAACTTCAGTACCTTGTGTTAACCTTTTGAACTGTTTATTCACTCTACAAAAGTTACACAGCCTTCATTCACACACGAACATGCACTTCATGCTCATTTTACTGATTATCACACCCCGTGATTTGTGATCCTTGGTTAATAGATTATTTGAGTAAATTTCTGTTGAATAAATATTTTGTTATTCCTTTCTCTATCTTTGTCATGGCTGTGAGAGCCAGGCTGTCACAAATTTTTAAGTCTCCTGTGTCTGTTATATTCTAATCTTCTTTGCTTTTTTTCAGTCTTTATTTCATGGCTTTGCAGAAATATATAATAAAAATAATAAATGGAGTTTTATAGGAGGGTAGACATCCGTAGGTCAAAAATATACAGTGGCAAAATCATGTGTTCTAATTTTTAACCCTTCAAATGGCTGTGCAAACACTTCGAAAGAGCTTCAAGACTGAAGTCAAGATCCTTTCCTTAGTGTGGTCAAGACTGTTTGGTTGGGCTATGGCTTCAACAATTTCCAATCATTTCATCAGAATCATAAAAGGTTCATAGGTTCCCTACTTAATTTTCACTCAACCAAAAGCAGCACTGGAGTTGGAATCGCAATGAAAAACATCAAAATATTTCAAAACATCAAAATATTTCAAAACTTACAGTTTAATGTGATGAATAAAAATAAATACAAAAAATACTTAGAAAAAAATTAATTAATTAGAAGTGGTTGATAATTTGTATTTCTCGTTACTTGGTTTTGTTGTTTGTACCTCAGAAGGCACAAGAAGGAGAAACTAGATGATGACTGCTGCATGTTAAGTACCACAAGAAGAACCATGAAGTTAAGAGGAATAAAGCAGAATTATCAGAATGACATGAAGAAAATGTACGATACCACAAAAGTGCTGTTTGGATGGAGAAGCACCCGTTAAAGGCAAAAATGGCACCTTCCTACAGAATGTTGTTGACCAACGTAACAGCTGGACGAAGCACTGCCAAGAGGTTCTCAACAGACTGTACCCTGAGATTCAAAAAGACCTTCCGAAGGCCAGGCTGTTGCCCATAACAATTGGTCCTATTACTAGAGTGGAAGTAAAAAATTAGCTTAAGACCTTGAATGGGAATTGACAACATCCCTGCAGAGGCTTAGAAGAAGGAGGGTGGATCTCAGAAGAAGTTCGTTTTACTTAGGCCCCATCCACACAATAACGGATATTTTAAAAACGCAACTTTTTTGTTGCATTTACGCCTTCCCTCCACACGACACCTCAGATATCCGGAACGAAAACGCAACTTTTTAAAAACGCTGGCCGAGGTGGATTTATTTAAAAACGCTGGGTCTGCGTTGTCGTGTGGACGGTGTATCCACGACTTTTTAAAAATGCTGACGTCTTGCCTGCGACGAAAACCGCTGTGACGTCATATTTATGGGCCCGTGTGTTGTGACAACAAAACACGGAGGATTCTTACTGGATAAAATTCGACTCAATACTGCCACCACATGGTTTGGCACGCTTATAGCCGTCTTCGAAAACGCACTGGTGCGTTTACGTGTGGACGGAGATTATTTTAAAAACGCTGTCGTGCGGACGCAAATCTTTTTCGATGTGTTTTTAAAAAGTTCAGTTTTTTAAAAAATCCGTCATCATGTGGATGGGGCCTTAGTTAAATAAGATCTGGAATGTAGAAGGCACCCCCATGGACTGAAAGCCCAGAGTTTTGGTAAAGTTATCAAAGAAAGGAGGCCTTAGTAATTGAACCAACTCAAGAGGCATCATGTTACTAGCAAGAGCCAGTAAAGTACTTGGCAGATCTATTCCTGTTTACATGCTAAGGCCTGTCTGGCAACCACAAAGCATTTCTGCATGGACGAAGGTGGAAATCTTCAACTCAAACGTGAAACCTGTTATTTTGGATGGTTCCGAAACAAGGCTTGAGAGCTGGAACACTATAAACAAAGAGGCATATTTTGGCCAGATGGAATATCCAACAACGATTTGTACAAGGAAAATATAAAAGTAGACGAAGGACATATCAATGGATCGGGCACACTGAGAAAACCCACAAACAAAACCACACAGCAAGCCTTAAGTGGAATCCCCAAGGTAAAAGGAAAAGTGGCTGGTCTTAGAAATCATGGAGGGGAAAAGTTGCAGATGAACGTGAGAAGATCAGTATGATGTTTGAACAGATTAAGCCGTAATCACAGAACATGCAGAGTCCCATGCTACGGTAGGTGTGAAGAGTATTAACTGACCTCAGAAGGAACTCTCAATAACAACATGTTCAGCCACGCTTGTTTTTCTGTTTGATATCTTAATTTTGTTCTTGGTCCGGGGCATACTTAATTACATTTTGAGATAAATATTTCAAGTAATACAAACTTCATATCACATATTAAAACATGTTGCTCATTACTTTTATGACCCAAATCTGGATCATTGGATTATCAATGCTCACTTGCTTCTGAAACCGAAATCTGTTTTTTTTTCCAGTGGAGTAAGTGGCATAGTGAGTTTGAAAGTGTACATAAAAAGACTCTCTTTTTCAGCAGTTCTTTCTTCCCCTGACTGATTTGCTCATTACTTCATTTTTTTCTTGTCCCTGTGGAGTCCTTGCTGTTCTTTCATTGTTAGTTTCTAGTATGTAATGACAGCAGGACTGCCATTAATCGTATCTGCTCCACTGCCTTGCCCAGCTGTTAAAAGCCCTCCAAGGTCTCCGAACTGTTGTGTATGTTCCAAATGTGTTTGGACAATCTTCCTTTTTGGCTGTTTTAAACAATTACATTTATAGTTAAGTAAGATATTAATGCTGTGTTATTTGTGATTTATTTTACAGTAATTCATGTCCATAAGGTAATAATTTGGAGGGGTGGTGGACTGGGGGATTAATTTATAGTTTTCTGCTATTAACAGTTTTTTCCATCTCTACATGATCGATGATGTTCACTTCTGTAGACACTCATTAAGAGGCTACACGTTTCAGACATTTTACTTCAAAGCGGTGATGTATTGTAATTGTCAGGGTTTGTGTGTTCCTCCGTTAGTCTGTCCGTCCATGCGTTTGTTAGTCCACCAATATCTTCACAACCATTGCAGGTAGAAAGATGAAACAAAAAACACATTACTCGGGCGGCAAAGGGGATGAAAATGAGATGATGAACTTGACCTTGAGAAAACTAGGTCAAGATCAAATTTTAACTTTTGTACACTCAGGAACTGGATAAGATAGAAAGACGAGGGAGAAGGCCAGAGTGAGTAAGACCATAGATCAAAGCTAGTGCTTTGATCTATGGAAGTATGTCAGAGAACTAGCTTTGATCTTCGACCTATCCAAGTAGGTCAGGAAAAAATTTTGAATTCAGAGTTGTCGTGGGATGTTGCAGTCTCTGACTGCATTGCTTGTTTACTATTGGATTCTATCATTACATTTATTACATTTAACTAAATAAATTTTATCAGGTAATTATTTTATAATTGTGAAAATAATGAGTTGATCTCAAGGTAGCCTCATGGAGGATTTGCATCAAATTAATGCACATGGTTTTTTCATTACAGTGCCCTTGAAGTCTGCACCATCGTGCCTGTCGAAGGATGGTGATGCGTTAATGTTATTCTTATCACATACTGAAAGGATGATGTTCAGTCTTTTTCATGTGCCCTTGATTTGTGTCCCCCACAATCTGAGACACACGGACTGCGCACACACACACACGCACGCACGCACACATACACACACACACACACACACACACACACACACACACACACGGCCTCTTTTGTCAGTGTATGTTCATGCATTTGTGTTTCGTGAAACCAAAATTGTCCACAAAGGCTATGATGAGAAATAATTAATCATTCAGAACTAAACTTAGCATCACATAGAGGAGGTATGATGAATCTCAATTTGTTCTCAAACCTCATGTCCTTTTAATATAGTAACCTCTGGGATCATAAGAACTAGTTGAATGTTACGGTCTGCAATTGATGTGTTGCAGGGTTACATGGCTGAGTGATACAGTATTTGTAAGGCTGAAGAATCAGTGAACTTGTGAAATGCTGAATATTGTTTTGCTAAAAAAAATCAGTGGGATTGGAGAATTGTTGGACAATATAAATATTTGGTAACAGCTCCTTAAACCTTAGAATCATAATGAAGTTTAAAAAAAGTTTTTTATATTTAAAATTTCCCTCAAAAACATGCCATTGATATGCAATTTTGTTTTAGCTTTCATTTTATATATTGTATGAAGTTGCAGTTTTTGTTTTAACAGCCCAAACTTCCATTCATGCTCTCATTCATATTCAGTCATCAGTCATTTTCATATTACCACTGCTACATCCGCCGCAGCGGGTCACGGGGAGCTGGAGCCAATCCCAGTGGCATAGGGCGTGAGGCGGGGGACACTCCGGGCACGACGCCAGTGCACCGCGGAGCCACACACAAAGACATACAACCACTCACACACACACTCACACCTACGGGCAATTTGGGACCGGCCAATCAACCTGAAGTGCATGCTTTTGGAGGTGGGAGGAAGCCGGAGAACCCGGAGAGAACCCACGCAGACACGGGGAGAGCATGCAAACTCCGCACAGAGCGGGACAGGAACCCGGGTCCGCCGTGTTGTGATGCGACAGCGCTAACCACTGCGCCACCGTGCTGCCCCATCCATATTCATATTCACATAAATAGTACATATTTTGTGGACCACACCTTAAAATTAATTTAGACAGCAAAATCACATACATATAAGTATTTTTGATTTTTTTTAATCTCAGAAATGTGTCTGCATGTCATGACTACTGTGTGAAAAATTATTGTGTTATTATCATGTGTCAGTAAATTAGGTAACATACACAGCTACACTTAACTAAGGTAGCTTTAATTCCTGCATTTACTCGGTGTGTGTGTGTGTGTGTGTGTGTGTGTGTGTGTGTGTGTGTGTGTGTGTGTGTGTGTGTGTGTGTGCTTGCGTGGGCTCACATTTCATTTATTTATATGGTTACATAGAGATGTTTAAAATTTGATTGTTGTGTAAAAAATCCTGATATGAAAAATATTATTTTATATATGAAATTATTTTTGTGTGGGCCAAAACATAATTCAAATTATTATTCCTAACCAAGATGACAAAATGGCATAAAACACATTGATTATAACACAGGTCATTTTTGACCCTTTTACTGATAACATGAAAAATAATGAAAAATATGGCCTGAATTTTGCCATTATTTGAAGTTTGAATGAAGTTTTTTGTGAAGTTTGCATATGTAGTTAGGTATCAAAAAACCTACATAAGAAAATTATGAAAAATAAAAAACAGGATAATTTTATAATTAGACAAGTGATCTCTTACCATGTTCATCCAGTAGTATATTGTCAGGTTTGATGTCTCTGGAAGTAAAAACACAAATGTCACAGGTTACCAAGTGTCGCATCAGAATCAGATTACTTTTGTTTATAAATAGTTTGTAAATATTTACGATTCAAAATTTCTGCCTAGTTTGGACAACAAAACAAATAAACAAAAATATACATTTTTTTCGTTTTTCTGTTCAAAAATATGCTTTTTGAACAGCTTCAAAAATGGCCTTTTGTTTCCAGGCCTGAAGTCAAAACAAGGGGTGAGAAAGACTGACTTCACATTTGGGGAGGCTCATCACCCAGAAGAAAGGATGGATTTTTTTGAACACTTGCATGCATTGATCCACTGTCATTAGTATCATCACATCATGTCTCTTATTGAACAATACTGAACACACCAAACATTATCAACCACATGCCAGTGTCAGACACCACCTAAATTAATGTCACTTCTCACTGTCACAAATGTAATTCCTTGAGATGCATTTTGAAAAATGTGATTTGAAGTTGTAACGTACAAGGTAATAGAATGTGAGCTAATACTGTATTTAGTAGTAAACACACTCTGCTGTCACATTTCACCACCAAACTATTTGTGGTCCTGCTGGTGATTTTTGAATTTCTGTACTGTAGATGGCACTCTCCCCTTTGTTCCGCTGAATGGCTTCTACTGCTCATGTTAATTACCCAGTTTCCCCCAATACCCCACAGGAACAAACCCAATCTGAATGCACAAATCCAAATGTGAAAACTTCCGAGATCTGAATTTAGTCAAGGCAGCACCACTATTTTGTTAGATCAATATCTTCAGTGAATAATGAAAATTGAAAAATAACACCTTTGAGATTTTTATTAGAGACTTATCAGGTGAAGAAAATAATTAACATCTATTGCTTTTAAGGGAGAAGGAGGGACAGCAGGTGAAGCTGTGGGAGAAGCTGTGAAACCTGAGATGACAAACAGGTGCAGACTGAGGCTTGAGGTCTCAAGGGGTCACAGCTTCTGCTGATTCTTTGTAATCCTTTGTGTGTTGTGTTTATTCAATCCACTTTCAAGAAGATTTTTAGTTTTTCTGTCATTTGCCAATAGATGCCATGTATTATCTACATTTCCTCTATTCTGGAAGTCAAAACCGCTGTAGAACACAGAAAACCATGCTTACTGAAAAAAGTGGATATAGTAAAGATAATAAATCACAATGTACACTACGTGAATAAATTAGTCCATCCATCCATCCATCTATCCATCCATCCATCCATCCATCCATTCATGTTTTTTTATGTAACATTAAACAACCTGTTAAACAACCCTTTCAGGTGTTGTACAAGCGACTGATGACAAAAAAATGACAAACGATGTAAAGAATAACATATTTTTTGACTAAAACAAAAATACATCATGGGTCGTTAACAAAATAAGGGTGAAGATTAAGATAAAACAGCCAAGAAAACAAACAACAATAGAAAAAAATAAAGTAATGAGATACTTTTGTGATACATGATAAGAAAGTCAAACTAAAACAATAATAAAGTCAATTAATTCTGCTTTGGAAAACAGCAAAAAACAAAGAACCAGTGGATCCGAGGGAACTTTTCTTGCCATTTATGAGATGCAACATGGTGAAGGGCTGTATGTATTGCTTTATGAATTATAAGGTGAAAAGCAATATGTAAATTAAAGGTAAACAATTTGGCTTCTAGATGCAATATGTGCTTTGCCCGGCAGGCAGACTATGTCTTAGGTGCTAAGTCTGCAGCCAGTGTTTCCTTGACCAAGGCACTTAATCCCAGGACCTTGCATCCAATGTTCCTGGTAATTTCAAAGAAGATCTGTGTGCTTAAAGATGTCCCTCCTGGATATTTACTTTCATTCAAAGCAACATCATATGCTGATTTTTACTGATCTATTATAACAAGGGACTTATGACACAATTCTTTCAGCATTGCTTTTTGTTTTTCACCGACTGACACACATGCACAACCACATCAATTTCTAGCCTTTGATGATTTAAAACCTCAACGTTAATCTTGTTTCATCTGAACAGTCCATCTCTTGCTGAGGGAGTCTTGCTGTAGACTAAATGAATAAAAGAATACAGTTTATTCTCAATCCCTTTGTTCTTCCCTCTGTGGAAGCCACACATTTTAAAAAGATATGACTGAATTGAATACATGATATTCAATATTCACCACCCTTTTCAAATGTTTCACCCTTCTCAAATGTTTTGGATGGTACATTCAAGTACCATACAAAAATATTTTTAAAAATGTGCCAAGCAATGTTCTCTCTAATTTTTCATGTGTTTGGGCAAACGCACAAGCTTCCTAAGCGCACATAGGACTACTGTGAGCAACATCAGATGTGCTAGCTGTGGCCACACACAGTGCGCACGCTTCAAAACCAGTATCACCAGTATCACACTTCAAAACCTTGGATCATAAAAAGATACATGGCTTATTAAAAGAATCAAACTACAGTAGCTATTTTCATTACTTTAACTTTTTATATAAGTGATTTTGCCCACTTGAAATGAAAAAGATAAAAATCTTGTTCATCATGAGATGTGCAGTATGTTATATGTGAGGGTCCTACTTTGGGCTCGGTGAAGTCCAGTTGTGGCCTGGCTTAGGGTCCTGTTCTGGAAGAAATGATACATACTGTATACAGTGATACCTCTACTTACGAATGTCTCTTCTTACGAAATTTTCTACTTACAAAATTTCTCAGTGGGAAAATATTACCTCTAGTTACAAAAGAAATCTCTACTTACGTAATGTAAAAACACAGTATCGGTTGATACTCGAATCTCCTACAGGTTCTTGAATGCAACATTGTCATAGCTACTCTGCCATTGGCTATTACCTATTACGTACCTTCCTGGCATCCCATTGGCTAAGAGGGATGCCACTTCACCTCTGTGTGGAGCTAGATCGGTGCTTATGGAGTGTTAGGCATTCGGCACTCGACCCCTGAGGTAGTGTGATAGTTTTGCGCAAATATAATAACTTTTCAGTACGAATTTGCTATGGATACAAGAAAGTGACAGAGAAAAGAGGAAAAGAAAACACGAAGAAAAGAGTTTTTTTGTCCGTACAAACAAAGCAAGAGATCATAGAAAAGCATAAGAGATGCGTTTGGTTGATCTCGCCAAAGAATATGGCCTTAATGCATCTACAATCGCCACGTTATTAAAACAAAAGGCAGTTTAAGGAGTTTAAGGCATTATGTGGGTGGTTGGAGAAGTTCAAAAGGAGGACTGGAATTCACTCTGTTTTTCGGCATCGTGAGATAGGAGCGCATGAACCAGAGGGCAAAAAACAATGGGGACAGCTGTTAAAAGGTCATTATTATTCATTACTCTATTCTTTTTTTTTTGTTACATTATGCACAACTCTCATTTATTATGTAATAATCTAATCGTAACATGTATTTGTTACATGTTTTGATGCATTTTTATGCTTTATAAAACATTTATGTCGGAATTTTTGTGGGATTAGAACGGATTACGGCATTTGCATGGAAAATGTAATTTTCTACTTGCGTAATTTCTTCCGGAACCAATTAATTTCGTACACCTTTCAGACCTAACATTTTGTGCACATTAAAACATTCACATTTTGCACATTGATGTGTGCTGTTGCTTGTGATACAGTGTAAATGCCTTTAAATCTTTGTCTGTAAAATATCTAATTACTCCTTTTTTATTAGCATTTCTACTTCCCACAAATTATCAAGTAATAACAGCATCTAATGATCCATAAATAAAAAATCTTGATAAATATCATTAGAATATGCACAAATCTGACTTAAATTTTACGTTATTTTTCACGTGCTTGTACACTTTGTCCAGGTTAATGGCTTGGTCTGCTTATTGCTTTAAACCTTCTCAAAAGGAACAAACCTCACCTAGTTTTCATATACTCAAAAGCCATTCCATCATAAAAGAACCACATTCCTCTTTTACTTTAGCTTGGTGAGTGGATGTGTCGCTAACCGTTCGTCTCCAGTCGTTAACGAATTAATCTGCATGGTACGTATAACAGGTCGTACATGCAGGACCGACAATGCTGTGATTGGCTGCGAAGCGGAAGTGAACCTTATTGCATCATTGACTGGACACCTATCATTCACTGAGTTACAATGCATAATGGCACAGAAAACATTGGTTTTGGTCTAATTAATTAGCTAAGAGAGAGAGTAAAGAGTATAACTTTCTTTATCCCTTAAGGAGGTTCCATCAGGGATATTAATTTCTCCGTCGCACGTAGCACACTGAGTACACAAAACACAGAAAAAGCACACAAAAACCACCAGCACATAGAAAGTAGTACAAAACCAAACAGAAATATTAATAAATAAACGATCAAGAATATACAAATAGAAGATCATAAATAGGCATAGAAATTTAAAAAAAAAAAAACAGGCCTAGTCTAGTTAAGTTCGGGTATAGTGAAATGTCTATAGTGTTTGCATTGTTTTTGCTGTATTGTTTGTGTCATCCCTCAGCTCTCATGTGGACTTTCTTCTTCTTCATCTCCCCCCGAGAGGAGTTGAGGAGTATAATGGCTCGGGTACGAACGAGTTCTTAAGTCTGTTTGTCCTGCATATTGGGAGGCGCAGCCTCTGGCTGCTCAGGCTTCTCTGGTTGTTGGTAACGGTGTGCAGAGGGTGGCTGACATTGTCCATGATGTCCAGCAGTTTGTCCAAGGTTCTCTTCTATGCCACCGTTGCCAGAGGGTCCAGCTTCATCCCCACCACCGAGCTGGCCCGTCTGATCAGCTTCTCCAGCCTGGAGAGATCCGCCCTAGTCACACTCCCTCCCCAACACACCACAGCGAACGACGGGACGCTGGTGACCACAGACTGATAGAACATCAACAGGAGCTTCCTGCAGATGTTGAATGCCCTCAGCCTCGTCAGAAAGTACATCCTGCTCTGTGCTTTCTTGTACAGCTGCCTCGTGTTGCTGGTCCAGTCCAGCTTGTTGCCTAGCCACAGCCCAAGATATTTATAGGTCTGCACAATCTCCACATCCTCCTTTCCTATTAGAACTGGTCTAGGTTTGGGTCTGTCCCTCCTGAAGTCAATGACCAGCTCTTTAGTTTTCAAGGTGTTGAGCTTCAGGCTGTTGCTGTGACACCAGTCAACAAAGTCCTCACCAAGCATCTATACACTTCCTCCTCATTGACCCCGATACATCCCACGATAGCTGTGTCATTTGCGTACTTCTGGATGTGACACAGTTCTGAGTTGTAGCAGAAGTCCGCCGTGTACATGGAGAAGAGGATTGGGGACAAGACAGCACCGATGCAGCTGACCACAGTATCAGACGTGGCGTCCTTTAACCTGACGAACTGTGGTCTTGTCGGTGAGGTAGTCTTGGATCCAAGGAACCAGGCCGGGGTCCACTCGCATTTGTAGGAGTTTTTCCTGTAGGATACAGGGCTGGATGGTGTTAAAGGCACTTGAAAAATCCAGAAAAAGGATCCTCACAGTGCCGCTTTCCTTGTCCTTCTCTCACACCAACTACCTTCATGTCCTCTTTCACTACATCCATAAACCTCCTCTTTGGTCTTCCTCTAGGCCTCCTGCCTGGAAGTTCAAAACTCAGCATCCTTCTACCAATATATTCACCATCTGTCCTCTGGACATGTCAAAAGCATCTCAGTCTGGCCTCTCTGACTTTATCTCCAAAACCTCTAACATGTGCTGTCCCTCTGATGTACTCATTCCTGATCCTATCCTTCCTGGTCACTCCCAAAGAGAACCTCAGCATCTTCATCTCTGCTACCTCCAGCTCTGTCTCCTGTCTTTTCCTCAGTGACACTGTCTCTGGGCCAAACAACATCGCTGGTCTCACCACAGTTTTGTACACCTTTCCTTTCGTTTTAGCTGAAACTCCACCCGTACCATCCTGCCTGTACACGCTTCTTCACCTCTTTTCCACACTCTCCATTTCTCTGGACTGTTGACCCTAAGTACTTCAAATCCTCCACCTTCTTGATCTCTACTCCCTGTAACCTCACTCTTCCACTTGGGTTCCTCTCATTCACACACATGTACTCTGTCTTACTGCAGCTAACCTTCATTCCTCTCCTTTCCAGGACAAACCTCCACCTCTCTAGCTTCTCCTCCACCTGTTCCCTGCTCTCACTGCAGATCACAATGTCATCTGTAAACATCATAGTCCATGGAGATTCCTGTCTAACCTCGTCTGTCAGCCTGTCCATCACCATAGCGAACAAGAAGGGGCTCAGAGCTGATCCTTGATGCAGTCCCACCTCCATCTCGAACTTCTCTGTCACACCATCAGCACACCTCACCATCGTCTTATAGTCCTCATACATGTCCTGCACCGCTCTAACATACTTCTCTGCCACTCCAGACTTTATCATACAATACAACAGTTCCTCTCTGGGCATCTTGTCATAAGCTTTCTCCAGATCAACAAAAACACAATGCAGCTCCATCTGGCCTTCTCTTTACTTCTCTATCAACATCCTCAAAGCAAATACTGCATCTGTAGTACTCTTTTTTGGCATAAAACCATACTGCTGCTCACAGATGCTCACTTCTGCCCTTAGTCTAGCTTCAACCACTCTTTCCCATAACTTCATTGTATGGCTCATCAGCTTTATTCTTCTGTAGTTGCCAAACTCTGCACATCTCCCTTGTTCTTAAAAATAGGCACCAGCGCACTTATACTCCATTCCTCAGGCATCTTCTCACTATTTAAGATCCTGTTGAACAACCCACTCAGAAACTCTACTGCCACCTCTCCTAGACACTTCCATACCTCCACACGCATATCATCAGGACTGACTGCCTTTCCACGCTTCACCCTCTTCAATGCCCTCCTCACTTCATCCCGACTAATCTTTGCTACTTTCTGGTCCACAACAGCCACCTCTTCTAGTCTTTGTTCTCTCTCATTTACAAACCACGAACTTCTTTTGGCGAGCTTAATTTCAGCAGCCTTAACAAGCAACCATACAGAACTCCTCTAAACTCCCATTCAGCACTCACTGTATACTCTCAGCCCCCTCAGTCTTATGAAGTCATGGACAACTCACACACGCGCAGAACAACTCAGGGCAGCAACACACAACAGTAACAACACACAAGATATCACAACACGTTTTTATCGAATTTTATTTCATACGCAGCATAGAATTTCTTGTGCGCTGAGACTGCGAGCAGTGTGCAGTTGCGCAGGCGCGCAGCTTAGAGGAAACACTGGCACTAAGGAAGGTAAGGTGTGGAATTCCATCCATATTTTATAAAAATAACAAGGTTTTCAAACATTGTATCAAGATCTATACACTCACAGAGAGAGGGTGACAAAAGTGATTTGTATCAGGGAAATAACCCTGACCTTCCGACCAGGACTCAAGAGGTATTTAAGGAAAATGGACATAAAAAATATGGAGCTTCTAAGTTTATGGACTTATTTGGGAGGTGAGTTCAACTCATCTTGTCAACATTTACAAAAAAGATGAAAACATTATGTATGTTTCCAGTTATGTGATAATGTCAGATGACAGTACTGCTGCCTGCCAAATTATTAACAAACAAAAAAAGATTTCATTAAGAGAATAATCACAACAAGATATTGTCTTCAATGTAAAATGTATGTTGTGTGATCATTAATAGGTAGGATGTTTTTTGTTTGATTTTACTTTTTATTTAATATTACTGATTTGTAATCAGCCAAGAAGTGGCTCCCATTTAACCTCTGAACTGAAAATGGATACAGAAATGGACAGAGCCTTCTGTACACACTATGTGTTCTTTTTCAATCTATCTGTACACCTTCCCAGAGACCTTATGAGAATAGTTGATAGGGAAGTAACAGAGTAATACCAACAGAAATTATTGAAGGCAGTGAGAGTGAGAGTGAGAAAAGACTCTTCATCCTGAAGTATTGCTAAACATGTTCCCCTTTTTGTCCACAGAGGGAGCATAAATGGACCTTTATATTTCTCTCTGTGACTGGACACATTTGTTGTAAAAATCAATGTTATTACTGTGGTGACTTTCAGGAAAACAATGGACAGCCGCAATAGAAAGTCATGTATGGAAACTGGAGCACCCCTCCACTATCTTCTCCTTGAATAGCCAAATCACCATGAATCCTTATCATCATGGGGATTATCTCATCATCTCATTAGACAGTAAGCAGTGTTCAGTAAACAAAATGTGTTGCATTTGCCTGTGGCTGCATGTGCGTGTTTGTGAAACACAGTTATAATCTCTACCAAGGAGTTAAACTCAGCCTGCTTTGGTGAATCAAATGTTCAGCGTACAGGTCGGGGTACGAAATGTCAATCCTGTTGCCCTTAATTAGCTGACATTTTCCTCAAAGGCTGGCACTGATGGACGAAGGAAGGGCAAGTTTCATATCTTAAAAAGCAGTAAGCAAGAGGACATCTTTTATAGGAAGAGGTCATGTTCCCAATGTGAAGTTACAGGGCAAGGAAGGGCTTTTTGATAGCAAAAACAGCAAGGCTCATGAGAAGGTGACCCATTGGTATGGTACTGATGACATCACGAGCGACCTGTCCCTCTTATGATTTGTTTTAACTTTACAATTGTCATCTGCCTGCAGAGTTATGGAGGAATAACTTCTTCTTTTCATTTTTTTCCCTTCAGGGGTCGCCACAGCGAATCAATTTCCTCCATCTAGCCCTGTCCTTTGAATCCTCTTCTCTCACACCAACTACCTTCATGTCTTCCCTCATTACATCCATAAACCTCCTCTTTGGTCTTCCTCTAGGCCTCCTGCCTGGAAGTTCAAAACTCAGCATCCTTCTACCAATATATTCACCATCTGTCCTCTGGACATGTCAAAAGCATCTCAGTCTGGCCTCTCTGACTTTATCTCCAAAACCTCTAACATGTGCTGTCCCTCTGATGTACTCGTTACTGATCCTATCCTTCCTGGTCACTCTCAAAGAGAACCTCAGCATCTTCATCTCTGCTACCTCCAGCTCTGTCTCCTGTCTTTTCCTCAGTGACACTGTCTCTGGGCCAAACAACATCGCTGGTCTCACCACAGTTTTGTACACCTTTCCTTTCATTTTAGCTGAAACTCCACCCATCCTGCCTGTACACGCTTCTTCACCTCTTTTCCACACTCTCCATTTCTCTGGACTGTTGATCCTAAGTACTTAAAATCCTCCCGTTCTTGATCTGTTCTCCCTGTAACCTCACTCTTCCACTTGGGTCCCTCTCATTCACACACATGCACTCTGTCTTACTGCGGCTAAGCTTCATTCCTCTCCTTTCCAGGACAAACCTCCACCTCTCTAGCTTCTCCTCCACCTGTTCCCTGCTCTCACTGCAGATCACAATGTCATCTGCAAACATCATAGTCCATGGAGATTCCTGTCTAACCTCGTCTGTCAGCCTGTCCATCACCATAGCGAACAAGAAGGGGCTCAGAGCTGATCCTTGATGCAGTCCCACCTCCACCTTGAACTTCTCTGTCACACCAACAGCACACCTCACCACTGTCTTATACTGTAGTCCTCATACATGTCCTGCACCGCTCTAAAATACTTCTCTGCCACTCCCGACTTTATCATACAATACCATGAATAAATGTTTTTTTAATATAAATCTGACAATTTGTTTGTCACTCTAGTCTCTGTAGACTAGAGTGCAGGTCAAATAGCCACAATAGAAGTTTGTTTGGTGTCTGTATGCTAATAGTTTTAATGCACAAATTACCATATTATACTACATTATTTTTTGTAGTCAAAACAAAACAAATAAGAGTCTGAAACATGCCTAGTGGTTTTAGACATGCACATATAAACAGCCTTACATTAAAATTGACATTATCCCACAAACTGGAGATTTACAAAATTTATTACAGCAGTCAAACTCAGAACTCAGTTATCCAGTAATTAAATTTATGAACGAAGAGAGAGAAGCAAACACCATTTTACAGGGCAAAGAAATAAAATGTGACAGATAAAAGGATGAATGGATGGTGGAATCTGTGAGACAAAATGTGAAGAGTGCTCTGTGGAAGATGATTCCCTGGGCTTTTCTCTTGGTTCGCTGACCCTACAAGCAATTACTAGGATCTAATGGCCTCATTACAGCTTGCTTTGAGAGGCAGAGGGTAACTGGACACTGTAGCTGGTCATACGACGCTGCACTGATACTGGAGTGGGCCAACACACCTGACAATGTAGACACACCCACACACACACACACACACACACACACACACACACACACACACACACACACACACCTGACTGAAGCAGCGCTACCTAGTTAGCCAAATGCTACAGTGCCTTACGAAAGTATTGGTAAATACAATAAAAATATTGGAAAATATTTATTAAGATCAACAACATGTGAGACACAATCGTGACGTGGAACCAAATTTATTCTACATTTTATACTGTGTTTACAGATAAAAAACTGAAAAGTAGGACGCGCAAAAGCATTGACCCCTGTTCTCTCAGCTTAGCTAACCGACTCACAAGTTTCCTGACGACTTCTGAAAGACCCAATGTTGACCTAAATGACGAACAATGACAAACAGAGTGCACCTGTGTGTCATTTGGTCTCAGTTTAAATGCACTTGCTGTGTGATGGTCTCAGAGGTTTGTGAAAGGAACACTGGAGAACAAACAGCATCATGAAAACCAAAAACACATCAGGCAGGTCTGGGATAAAGTTGTGGAAAAGTTCAAAGCAGGAATGGGATGCAAGAAGATTTCACAACATTTAAACATCTCCTGGAGCACTGTGAGAGCAATATTATCAAAATGGAGAGAGCATAAAATCACTGCAAAGACCTGACCGTCACTCTAAACTTTCAGCCCAAACAAGGAGGAAACTAAGCAGAGAAGAAACGAAGAGGCCCATTATCATGCTCAATGACCTACAGACATACACAGCTGATGTGAGACAATCTGTCCATCAGCCAACTATTAGTAGTACTCTGCGTAAATCTGACCTTTAAGGAAGAGTGGCAAGAAGAAATACATTTCTGAAAGAAAACCATAAAAAGGCACATTTAGAGTTTGCAAGAAGCCACATGGGAGACACAGATGACTTTTTTTTTTTTTTTTTTTATTTTATTTTGACGACATGTGGAACAATGTACTCTGGTCAGATGAACCAAAATTGAACTTTTTGTGCTGAATGTGAAACACTACGTTTAGCATAAGAGTAACACTGTCAAACATGGTGGTGGCAGCATCATGCTCTGGGGTTGCTTTTCTTCAGCAGGGACTGGGAAGACTGTTCGAGGTGATGGGAAGATGGATGGAGCCAAATACAGGGTGATTCTGGCAGAAAATCTGTTGGAGTGTGGAAAAGACCTGAGGATGGGGCGGTGGTTCAGCTTCCAACAGGACAAGGATCCCAAAAATAAAAGCCAAATCTACAATGGAATGGTTAAAACCAACCATATAAAGGTGTTAGAATGGCTAAGTCTGTCATGCCGGTCGGGGTATGGACCCAAATGCAGGACACCAAAGGCACATCTTTTATCCATAATTTAATCAAAACAGAAACTCAGGCAGAACAAGGCCAGAACAAAACAGAACTACAGGCAAGACTTCAGAAAAACTACTACAGGCACAGACTCCAGGAAAAACCAAACTTAAGAAACAAACCAACAAAGAGCTCTCATCGAACCTGGCTTGAAAAGCCTCATGATCATTACACCAATCAAGATCAGGTGAGAGAACCAGCAATGGGCGTGGTGATGAGAAGCAGGTGTGGAGAGGACCAATAGGTGTGGAGCCCTGGCTCCGCCCACAAGTTTGGCCTCCCCCCTGCCACACACCAGCACAGCCACGCCGAACCGTGACAAAGCCAAAGTTCAGACCTCAATCCAATAGAGAATCTGTGGAAAGATCTGAAAATTGCTATGCACAATCTCCATTAAACCTTAAGGAACTTAAGCGGTTTTGTAAGGAAGAATGGACAAATATTTCTGTCTCAAGACGTACAAAACTTATAGAGACATACCCAAAAATACTTGAGGCTGTGATCGCAGCAAAAGGAGGTTGTACAAAGTATTAAGTCAAAGGGGGGCAATACTTTTGCTCATCCTACTTTTCAGTTTTTTATCTGTAAACAAAATATAAAATGTTGAATAAATTTGGTTCCACTTCACGATTGTGTCTTACATGTTGATTCTTAAAAAAATATTTTAAATTTTTTATCTTTAAGTTTGAAGCCTGAAATGTGGCAAAATGCCAATACTTTTGCAAGGCACTGTAGCGGAATTCACAACTTGTGAGGAACTTTCATTCTGTAGCTCTGAGCCAGGTCATAACCACATACTACTACATAGCCTGATCACAAACCACACACAGTACAAGCGTGCGCGCGCACACAAACATACACACACACACACACACACACACACACACACACACACACACACACACACACACACACACACACACACACACACACACACACATGACTGAAGTGAACCAAACTAGTTAGCCAAAAGCTAACTGAGTTCAACAGTTTGTGAGGAAGTTTCAGTGTGTAGCTCAGAGCTAGGACTTTATTGCACAATGCTACCGTAGCCTGAATGAACTCCCCCCTCGGGGATGGCCATGCTCTTGGTCATGTCAACCAATCAATATCGTTAATCACTCTGTCCAATCACAGACCTGATCTATGACGTAAGAAATACACTCCAGCAAAATCCAATTGTTTTTATTTGGTCCGGGCCATGAAGTCCTAAAACTCCAAATATCTATTGATGCAGGAAGCATTTGTTTTCCAGATTCTAGGAGTATGTGGGGTTAGGGAGGACCACTATATATATGTAGAGACCTGAAAAAGTGTGATTTTCACAATAGGACCCCTTTAAATGTACTGTATCTGTAGTGATGTAATCATACACAAAATAGCATCAAAATATAAATCAATCTTGTTGTCTGTAAATATTGAATTGATCTTCATGTCGATTATGTCTAAACTATAAACTTAGGTACCTTGGCCACTTTTCTCTCTGAAACACTGAGGAGTATTGACTGCCTCTGCTGGCTGACATCATGCAAGTCTTTCCGTTATGGGGATTCCAGGAGGCAAACTTGCTCCTGAGGATTCAGAGATTGTTGCTGTTGCTTACAAAGAGGCTATGGTGGAGTGAATGCAGGTAAACACCTTACACAGTCGTGCAATTATTGTCAGGTCTCTGAAGATGCTGCCTAAATGAGAATCATTCTATTATTCAGAACTGAAATTCCTCAGAGATCTTAGAGTTGAAAACAGGGTGAACAAGAAGCAATGGAGTCAGAGACTATAACATCCCACGACAACCCTGAATTCAAAATTTTTTCCTGACCTACTTGCATAGGTCAAAGGTCAAAGGTAGTGCTCTGACATACTTTCATAGATCAAAGCACTACCTTTGATCTACGGTCTTACTCACACTGGCCTTCTCCCTTGTCTTTCTATCTTGTCCACTTCCTGAGTGTAGAAAAGTTAAAATTTGACCTTGACCAAGGTCATCATCTCATTTTCATCCCCTTTGCCGCCCGAGTAATGTGCTTTTTGTTTAATCTTTCTATCTGCAACGGTTGTGAAGATATTTGGTGGACTAACAGACGGACGGACGGACAAACAGACTAACGGATGAACACACAAACGCTGACAATTACAATACATCACCACTTTCAAGCGGGATGTAATTAAGCTAAATAGGATATCAGGCAACCATGAGGTTGAGTAAGCGGGGCATACCGAAAAAACAGAAACCATTCACAAAAATGTTTTAACAAATTCAGAAAAGTCTAGATAGCAACTGAAATATGGGGGAATTCAGGATATTAATAAAAGCCAATAAGCTTTCCTTATGTGTTTATCATCTAACCCTGAAAAGTCTCAACAAAGCAAATAAGACACATTAATTAGGGAATGTATGAGAGACAAAAAGAAACAAAACAACCCATAACAATAATAATGATTTAATGATAATTTACCTGGGACAAAGTATATATTTCATATTATAATACAATGGCATCAAAATTATTTTACACACCATTAGTTAATGAATGATCACTATTTTACTTATAATGTTCCATATTGTACAGTACATTAGTTTAGAATTATGTAAATCCACGATACCAGGGAAGTGAGACAGAGATAAATTGCTACCACATATTAATGATGTTAATTATTGATATTAATGATACTGATTATCAACAAATGTATTTCTGATGTACTGCATGTATGGTGGAAGATTTACATGAGTCACCAGCTTGCATAATACTACCCTCTCATTTATTTTCCAAGGCTTTGCCAGGATGAGCTGAAGTGTAGTTGTTAAGCTTATTGCTGTCGTCACCCATCCCTAGAGATCATACATTCACATTTACCATGTAGTGCAAAAGAACTCATAATTGAAAGGGTGCTGTCTGTTGATATTATTCAGTACTGTTGTTGTGTTGTTATGAATGACAGTATTGTTGCAGATGAACTAATGAAAATTTTACGTTGATCATATGCTGGTAATGAAGAATGTCTTTTTTTTTATATTGATACAATAAAAGTAATAAACATTTATTAACATCACATAGGTATATATAGGCCTTATCGGTTTGTGTGTCACTGGATCTTGTTCTTTTAAGGTGCAGATACTCTCTCATTTATGTGTTCTACTGAACAGCAGTGAGAAAAAGGCTAATGTGACACGTGCTTTTGGCATGAATCAGTCAATGATCGGAAGAATTTACAAGGACTGCATAATGGAACACACGAAAAGTGCTGTGCCGATGGCTTCGACAATAGCAAGGGAAATGCATCCAGGCAATAGAATAATTCCGAGCCATGTGGAACAAACATCACAGACAAAGTCACATGCCCATTCTCTAATTTTTATTCAAGAAAAGGCTGAAAGCTTTTTTAAAGATGTGAAGGCTAAGACTGAAGAGGACGTTGCTGACATAGGTATTGTAGAAAGCCATGGTTGGTTTGCTAGAATCAAACAATGTTCAAATCTGCACATCAGAATAAGTGGAGAGGGTGCAAGTACAGATAAGGAGGCTGCAGAAGAAATGCTTGCTATCCTCAACAGAATTATTGATCCCGAAGGATATGCTCCCCAGCAGATTTTCATTCCGATGAAACTGGACTGTTTTGGAAGAAGATGCCAAACAAAACCTGCAACAGTCAAGAGGAGAAGAATTTGCCAGGGTTCAAGGATCGACTCACTGTGATGCTTGGTGGAAGTAATTCCCATGTTTGAAAGGTACCACACACGCCAAACCCACAGACAAGTGGTTGATGAGGAGGACACGGAGGAAATGCTATATGACTTCTGAAAGGCTTACAACATCTACGACTGCATCAAGAAAATTGATGCTTCGTGGCGTGAGGTCACGCAACTGAACATGAATGGGATATTTGACCCCACAGTTTGTCAACAATGTCCAGGGTTTTGACCAAGAAGAAGGGAACAAGGTGGTTGCCAGCCTTGTCGAGATTAGCAAGAAGTTCCAGCTCAACTTGGAAGAAAAGGATAACGAGGAGCTTCTTGATTTGCACTCGGAGGAGCTGAATAATGAAGATCTGATGGAGATGGAAACTATGCAGCATCAAGAGATGCAGTAAGAGAAGACTGAAGATGAGGCTCTTCCTATTAAAAAAATTTAAACCAACTCGCTTGCAGTCGCTTTTTCTAGGATCGAAGCAGGATTAACAATTTTAGAGGGTTAAGACACAGTTGTTAGGAAGTTTTCCAAAGTGTCAACAGGCATTCACAATACTCTACAGTGTTACTGGGTAATCTATGATGAGGGAAGAGGAAAACCACTCAGACATATTTCGACTGATTCTTCAAACCTAAGTTTGCATTGCCAGCTGCCACATCCTCTACAATGCCTTTGTCAGCACCTGCCTTCCCAGCAATGTCTTCCACCTCATCTGGACTTGCATTCTTAGAGGAAAACGTTGAGGGTATCTCTAAGGAATTATTAACCGAAGACGTCTCCGCAGAAATCTCCGGTGACGATCTGTAAGATTACAGCTCCACTTCCGACTTCCGACTGACAATAACCACCTCCTCCTCCTTTTCTACAAGGGAGCTACATTATGGTGCTTCAGTATTTAATTTCATAAATCTGTTGTTTTTATGTCCTGTAATTATTTCTGGTAGGCCTTAGGGAATAGCGCTTTTGTATTTAGAGTAGTAATGGCATTGTATGTTCTACATGGCGATTATAAATTTAAATTTAATGATTTACAAACAATTCAACCGACAAAAAAATCTCAGAACCAATTATGTTCGGAAATTGAGTACTACCTATACATATATGTTAGTATTAATTGCTGTTTAATTTTACTGCCTCTAAACTGTCATAGTAATCATTACTTCTGGTGTTGTGATCCAAGAGCAACAGAAAGGGAATTAGCACATCCTGCATCACACACAAATACAAGCATGTACATAAATGTAGTCTGAAAAGGCTTCAAGTTCAGACTCTCACTCAAAGAAAATGTTCACATCACCATCTGAGAGAGGAAATTATGAATTCAATTTCCATACAGATGAGTTGAGAATTACTTTCAGCTCCTCTTCCTATTTGATGCTAATGAATTTAGATGGAAAATATGTTGCCTAATCTTAATAAACACCCAAACACCTGCACATCAAGTGTCCTTCCCAGTCATGAAGCAGAAAACACAAATATTAATTTCAACTCAAAGGATTTAATGAATCAGAAAATTAAAATGGTGCAGAAATTGGAACAAAGAAATGCTTCTCTCGACTATTGCAAAATCAGTCATAAATGCAGAAATTGTAGGGTGCCAACGATTCTCCACAATAAAGACAGTACATGACCATTGTTCTTGTGTGTGTGCGTCCTTGCGTCTTTGACACACATTTTTTGACAGGGACGCACGATTGTCAGACAGCTTGAGTCCCTGGGACGCAAGCTTTAAATGCACTGCCATTCAAACAAAAATATTTTTCCATTTCTTTACTTAAATTTCGGAAAAGGAAATTGCAATGTTTTGATCTCGTGCGAGTTTCCCACACGAGTTTCTCATCACGAGACTCACCTGCGTGATTCTGCCCTATTAAAATCGACCAAATGGCAACACAACGTCTGCTTGTTTTACAAGCTGCAGTGAGAGCAAGGAGTTAGTTAGACCCTACAGAGCAAGCACAAGCTGTCACTTATGATTGGAGAGTCATTGAAATGTCTGCTGATGTGATTAAGCATTATACAAGTAAAAGTTGATTGATCATTTGATTGATTATCACCATGCCTCCGAAAAAGATGCAAAAGTTGGAGAAAAAGCAGGTGACAATGAGTGCTTTCTTGAATAAAAAACTTTCAAAAGGTACTAAAGAAAAAGAGACAGATATTACTGACATATTACTGTAATTTGTGTGGAGAAGGCTCTGTCAGATTGGTGCAGTGTCCACAGGAGAATACAATATAAGAATTAAAGGCAAAAAAACTACTGAGTGAAAAGCAGAAGTGAAACAAAAACTGTATTACGTATTTCTTTATTTCTAAAACTGTTTTATTAAAATTACTACCATACAATTTACTTTTTTCTTTTTACTTAAAACAGTTATGATATAGTTATTGATAAAAATCAGTAAAAGTAACAGTTTAGTTTTTATATTCCACTATTGGCAAAACTCAATCCTTGTGTACGCTTCTACCGTATATTCGGTCATTACTTTTGTGATGCATAAACATCGTGTTGGGATGGACAAATTTTCTTGTAAGCGCATCCCAGGGATACACTTCTTTCTTGAGGTTAAATGAACTCTGCATGACAAGCTTCACACCTGCGTTATAAATATGGTATTCAACCATAAGTGTGTTCAACTCTCCTTATGTCAACAAGTTGAATGTACATTCAACTTTTCATTCAACCCTTTCATTCAACCTTTCATTCAACCCTTCAGTGTCACCAATATTAAGTAAATCCGGTACTTGAATAGGTAAGTTGACCACAAAATAGACACAAAATCTGTTGACCTCCATTTGACTTAGGAAATTGAACACATTTGCAGAATTTGGGAAATATTTGTAAAAGAAGGTGGAAATAGGCTTGCTCTAGCTATATTTGGGAAATGTCAACAGATTTGTGCTTAGATAAAGGTAGATAATTTAAACAACTTCTTTTAATCAACGTATTGAAAACTTCTTGGTAGAATCATAAGCTGTAACAGGATATCTTAGACTGCTTCAGCCACTTCAGCATCTTAAAATAATTGGGATGTTGCCATATCCTTTTCGGCCAGCTGAGTCTGTTGTGCTGCTAGAGCTGAATCTATTTCTCCTGATAAAGCACTTAAACTGCATTCTACAAATTAAATGAGGCACCAACACAGCAGAGTAGACAGGACTGCTGCAATTAATGATGACCATAGTCTGCAGCTCAAGGTAATCTGATGTGTCAGTTGTGACCCCCAAGTCAAGACAGCTTGACCTCTATTCACAGCGGTGAAGTAGTAATATTAGAAAATATTATGGAAGGAGATTAATGCTCAGACTCGTGTGGAAAGACAAGAGAGGGACACATTACATATCTGGAAAAGAAATGCTCAGGCAATCTGTCAAAGACTGTTTGTTGACCTTTTTGAAAATGGGGGTGAGCTGCAGGCCATTCTTTGCATGGCTAAAACTTCCAAACAAAGTAAAATATAATTCTCACACTGTTAGTCTAGAAAAAAAGAGCTCTGGGGAAGGTGACTCAGACAAAATATCTCACCTGTGTATGATGCGCTTGCTGCATAGATATCCAAGGGCCAAAGCCAATTCGCAGATGTAGAGCTTGACAGTACTTTCAGTGAAGTGAACATTCTGCTGGAGGTGATAGCGTAGGTCTCCTCCCAAAAGCAAATCTACCACCATAAACATGTCCTCCTCATCCTGGAAGGAATACCTGTAGGATGCAAAGATCGGGAACACAGAGTGGTCAGAAAATGACAAGGACACGAGGTGACTGTAAAGGAGATTTTGCAGAAATTGAAATGGAGAGAAGCAGGCAAATAAAGGAAAGAGGTGTGAATACATGAAAATAAGAGTGGTGACAGAATGATAGAGGAGGAAAGACTATCAGCAGAGCTGAGGGGGAAATGGGGAGGTAGCAAGAGATGATAAGGGGAGGGAATTAAAATGTGAGAGAAGCAAGAAGATGAGAGGATGAGAAGAAAAAGCAGTCATGATCAAGAGTAACATCATCAAATTATAACTGTGTGGAAGACAAGCTCCCAAATGTTTTTTTAGATGAGCTAAACCATGCTTCAAGAGCAAGGGATGTCAGAATGTTCTAAAAAAATCTTCTTTTCCTTTCGGCTTTTCCCTTCAGGGGTCACCACAGCAAATCAGTTGCCTCCATCTAACTGTCTTCAACATCCTCTTCTCTCACACCAACTACCTTCATGTCCTCTTTCATTACATCCACAAACCTCCTCTTTGGTCTTCCTCTAGGCCTCCTGCCTGGAAGTTCAAAACTCAGCATCCTTCTACCAATATATTCACTATCTGTCTCCTCTGGACATGTCAAAAGCATCTCAGTCTGGCCTGACTTTATCTCCAAAACCTCTAACATGTGCTGTCCCTGCGATGTACTCATTCCTGATCTTATCAATCCTGGTCACTCCCAAACAGAAACTCAGCATCTTCATCTCTGCTACCTCCAGCTCTGTCTCCTGTATTTTCCTCAGTGACACTGTCTCTAGACCAAACAAAATCACTGGTCTCACCAGTTTTGTACACCTTTCATTTCATTTTAGCTGAAACTCTTTTATCGCACCTGATACTTTTCTGCATCCATTTCTGCCTGTACATGCTTCTTCACCTCTTTTCTACACTCCCCATTGCTCTGGACTATTGACTCTCCTTCTTTTTCTTTCAGCTTTTCCCTTCAGGGGTTGGCACAGCGAATCAGTTGCCTCCATCTAACCCTGTCTTCTGCATTCTCTTCTCTCACACCAACTACCTTCATTTCCTCCTTCACTACATCCATAAACCTCCTCTTTGGTCTTCCTCTAGACCTCCTGCCTGGCAGTTCAAATCTCAGCATCCTTCTACCATATATTCACTATCTCTCCTCTGGACATGTCCAAACTATTCCTCTGGACATGTCCAAACCATCTCTGGACTGGACTGTGGACCCTAAGTACTTAAAATCCTCCACCTTCTTGATCTCTTATCCCTGTAACCACACTCTTCCACTTGGGTCCCTCTAATTCACACACATGTACTCTGTCTTACAGCGGCTAAGCTTCATTCCTCTCCTTTCCAGGACAAACCTCCGTCTCTCTAGCTTCTCCTTTACCTGTTCCCTGTTCTCACTACAGATCACAATGTCATCTGCAAACATCATAGTCCATGGAGAGTCCTGTCTAACCTCGTCTGTCAGCCTGTCCATCACCATAGTGAACAAGAAGGGGCTCAGACAGGGCTCGAAATTGCGCCCATTTTGGTCGCATATGCGCCCAAATTCTTATCAGTGCGACTACTAAATATATTTGGTAGCACCGGTGCAACTAGGGAAAAAAATCTGGTGGGCCTTTTTTTGTGAGACCGCGCTCCTGCGGTCCTGCCAGGAAACAATGAGAGCGCAACTGCGGTTGCTCTCCTGGACGAGGGAGAGAGGCGCGCAGAACGGAGATGGACGGAGCGGTCTCTATCGCTCACTGCCTTGCTTTTGGGTAGGTGCTCCTAAAGTCTTTGCTGGTGTTATTAACTTCTAAATTTGGGAGCACCAGTGCTACCAAGAAAAAAAGTTAATTTCGAGCCCTGGGCTCAGAGCTGATCCCGGATGCAGTCACAACTCCACCTTGAACTCCTCTGTCACCCCTTACAGCACACCTCACAACTGTCATACAGTCCTCATACATGTCCTGCACCGCTCTAATATACTTCTCTGCCACTTCAGACTTCCTCATACAATACCAAAGTTCCTCTCTGGGCACCCTGTCATAAGTTTTTTCCAGATCTACAAAAACACAATGCAGCTCCCTCTGGTCTTCTCTATCAACATCCTCAAAGCAAATACTGCATCTGTAGTACTCTTTTTTTAGCATTAAAGCATACTGCTGCTAACAAATGCTCACTTCTGACCTTAGTCTAGCTTCAACTACTCTTTCCCATAACTTCATTGTATGGCTCATCAGCTTTATTCTTCTGTAGTTGCCACAACTCTGCACATCTTCCTTGTTCTTAAGAATGAGCACAAGCTCACTTCTGTGGGCATATCATATTTCCTTCCATATCTGATTTTTAGGGATTACTTTCCACACTGTTTTTAGCAAGTGTCCAAATGTGACGTGGTTCTGTTCAGACTGGGCCACATTATTGGCCGATCTGACAAGTTGCCGTAGCAACTTAGCGTATTGGCGATATCACAGTCTGGTAGAGGTGGGAAAATCTCACACACCAGACATCGTCAATTTTTTCTTCTGTTTTACCACTCTGTCATAGGCAACGCTATTCCCTCTGCCGCCTTACTCTTGCGTTGCGAATATGACCTCGTGGTCCGCCATATCTGATCTGAGTGTTAAGTGCTGTTCAGACTGCAGAAGCCTCTGTCCCTATCCAACACGAAACTACCTCCTGAATGTGGTTTCAATCTGTCCTGCAAAAATCCAATTGGGACTGTTCAAACTACATATGAGACATGCGACATCTATCTGGATGGGCTAAAAATCAGATATAGGCAACTATACATCTATATACACTGCTCACAAAAATTAAAGGAACACTTTTTTAATTGGGCCTGCCATGCAATCAAGTAAACCTGTCTGCTAATTTTCTGGTTGGTTAAGCAGCTGAGGGCATTGTTAATCACTCTCAGCTGTATTGGTGTTCATGGAATTAACAACAGGTGGACTACAGTGGTAACAATTAGAATACCCTCAAAACAGGACTGGTTTTACATGCGGAGGTCATTTCAAGTTTCTCCCTCTTGATGTTTTTGGCTGGTTTTCCACTCCTGCTGGTTTTGGCTTGAGTAATTGTCTCTACTGGCAGTATGATGCGATTCTTTAACCCTACAGAAGTTGCATAGGTTGTCCAACTTCTCCAGGATGGCACATCCACACGTGCTGCAGCAAGAAGGTTTAATGTGTCTCCCAGCACAATCTCCAGAGCATGGAGGGGATTTCAGGAGACTGGTAGTTGTTCTCGGAGAGCTGGACAGGGCCATAGAAGGTCTTCAACCCATCAGCAGGACCGATACCTGCTCCTTTGTACAAGGCGGAACAGGCTGAGCACTGCTCGTGCTCTACAGAATGACCTCCAGAGGGCCACTGGTGTGAATGTCTCTACCCAAACAATCAGGAACAGACTTCATGAAGGTGGCCTGAGGTGGGCCCTGTGCTCACTGCCCAGCTCGACTGGCATTTGCTCAAGAACACCAGAATTGGCAAGTCCGCCACTGGTGCCCTGTAATTTTTACAGATGAGAGCAGGTTCACCCTGAGCACCTTCGGTAGACGTTAAAGAGTCTGGAAAAGACAAAGGGAATGTTATGCTGCCTGCAACATCGTTCAACATGACACGTTTGGTGGTGGGTCAGTGATGGTCTGGGGAGGCATATCCATGGAAGGACGCACAGACTCTACTGCCAGGGAAATGGTGCTCTGACTGCCATGAGGTATCGAGATGAAATCCTTGAACCCATTGTCGGACCCTATGTTGGTGCAGTAGGTCCTGGTTTCCTTCTAATGCACGACAATGCCCGGCCTCATGTGACAAAAGTTTGCAGGCAGTACCTGGAGGATGAAGGAATTGAAACAATTGAATGGCCTTCACGATCCCCTGACTTAAACCCAAAAGAACATCTGTGGGACATTGTGTTGAAGTCCATTAGGCGCCGCCAGGTTGCTCCTCAGACTGTACAACAGCAAGACACCATCTGTCGTCTCATTAGGAGCATGCCGCGATGTTGTCAAGCCTGCATACAAGCTCATGGGGTCCACACAAGATACTGAAATTTTGAGTTGCAGAAATTAAGTTTTTGAAAAAATGGACCACATCTTAATTTCACTGATTTTAGGGTGTCTACACAAATGAGCCCTCTGTAGGCTGAAAACTTTTATTTACATTATTAAAAGGCTTGGAATCCTTTTGTTCCTAAGACATTGCCCTGTCGTTATTTGTATAGATATCCAACTTCATATTGAGATTTGATGTATCTAATGTGTTTCTTTTACGTGCTCCTTTAATTTTTGTGAGCAGTTTATATACTGTAGTTCATGGGTCCTCCATGAAAACAGGTAAATGGGGTAGAAACCAGTTCCCATGCTTGGTTGTGGTTTCCATTTTTTGTGTCCCACGGGGCTTTCCATCGGAAGGTGAAAAAAAAATCAGTTGGTATAAACTGAATATGCTCAGCTATACTGTTTTTTTCTCATAAGGAAGGCATGACCCCCCCCCCCCCCCCCCCACACACACACACACATGGATTAACAAGTCATTACATATGTGAACTATTGCCTCCATTAGATGTGAACTGAGAAGAAGAGCTGGAAATCTGGGAAATAAAAACAGGATACGATCTGTTACTTTTATGACAGTAACAGATGATCTCTATCTGATGATGATCTCTATCTACTCCTAGAAAAAAATGTGTAGATTGTTTGACAGTTGGGTAATTTTTTTTGTGTGTGTAAAACCACAATTTTAGACTTGATATTTTATACATTATTTAACAACCAAAATTCTTAAAAGACTAGAGGACAGGAGACTTTAATTTCAACAGAGAATCATCTAACATAAATAGTATTCCAATTTAATCTTAACAGACATCCAGTAGGAACACTTGATACTTTACCTGAAACAGTTAATTTCTAATTTGCTGATAACTCCCTATCTTAACTGAATAAATTTTTCTCATTAACACTAAATATTTATGTTTGAAAAACACAAGACACAAGCAAGCACACACACACACACACACACACACACACACACACACACACACACACACACACACACACACACACACACACATATATTTTCTCATATATGTACTGCATACATATACATGTATGTATATGTGTATATATATATATATATATATATATATATATATATATATATATATATATATATATATATATATATATATATATATATATATATATATATATGTACTGCATATATATACATATATATATGCAGTACATAGTGGAAATATGTTCCAAGCAACCTAATGTAATTTGTTACTGCTTTTGCCCCAAACTATCTAGCATGAGTGTACGCTACTACACTGAATAACAATGTTATGCTACAGCTACACACATTACTCATGGTACCATAGCTGCAACTTTCTCTCACTGTCATGATTAACAAGCAGTACAGGTCCCATAATAAAATTAAAAATGACTATTCAGAAGAATAAAGATGATGAAGAAGAAATACCAGTGGTGAAAAATTAATGTCATCCTTTTTTTTTTGTTTTTGCAGCTGTAATGGACTTCAAAAACAAAACAAACAAACAAAAAAATAGACCTATGAGAATAGAATAAAAAGAACAAATTCTGACAAAAATATTAGCAGCTGTTCTTTGATGCCCCAATTAGCATTTTGGGTCAAAAGCAGAGATTAGCACCTGTTTACGATGTTGAAATGGTGCCGGCCTTTTAATAAGCTTTGATGGTATCCTGCAGGCATCGGTTTTCTTTTTATTTCTTGCTTGATTGTTCTTACTTGCACTTGTCCTTTAGTAACTTTTCTTTTCCTTCCCTTATCCCTTCCTCTATATACTGTATATCTATTTATATCTCTCTTTTGGTGAGTGAATTCACTCTTTTGTCCATTCATTTCAATACGGCCTCTAAACTGCTGCCAGTCAGTCAACTACAACAGTAAAGGTACTGGAGAAAGGATTTGTACTTTTCCTTCAATCACTCGTCTCACTTGAACAACCTCAATGAAGGATGTGAGTGTGTGTTTGTCTACATGTGGCTCAGCGGTGCACTTTCTATCTTATCCAGCTCCTGAGTGTACAAAAGTGGAAATTTGACCTTGACCTAGTTTTCTAAAGGTCAATCATCTCATTTTCATCCCCTTTACCGCCCGAGTAATGGGCATTTTGTTTCATCTTTCTATGTGCAATGATTGTGAAGATATTTGGTGGGCGAACAGACAGACGGACGAACACAAAAACACTGACAATTACTAGTGCAATACATCACCGCTTCGTGGGATGTAAATAAACCAATATAATTGAATCTCAGTAATGGGCGGCACGGTGGCGCAGTGGGTAGTGCTGTCGCCGCACAACACAGCAGGTCCGGGCTCGAGTCCCGCTCTGTGTGGAGTTTGCATGTTCTCCCCGTGTCTGCGTGGGTTATCTCCGGGTTCTCCGGTTGCCTCCCACCTCCAAAAACATGCGTTTCAGGTTAATTGGCCGGTCCCAAATTACACGTAGGAGTGAATGAGTGTGTGTGTGTGTGTGGTTGTCTGTCTTGTGTGGGGCTCTCCGGTGCACTGGCGTCGTGCCCGGAGTGTCCCCCGCCTCACGTCCTATTCCAGCTGGGATAGGCTCCAGCTCCCGGTGACCCGCTGCGGCGGATATAGTGGTGGTAATCTGAAGATCATTGACTGACTGACTGACTGACTCTAGTTAGTTGAAATCATGCATATACAGTATATGTGTGTACAGGCCCTAAACATACAAACACACACACAAGGGGCCTGTACGCGTGCAGGGGAAATTGAGAGGCGGGCAACTCCTTCGTGGTGCTCCCAATTTAGCAAATTGTAAGGGGGACAGCGCCTCGGCAGTGCTCCGGAGCTGAGCTGACACCTCCCACTGTCAGCTCACCTCCGGGTGTTTTTTGGGTGGGAGTGGGAATCGCACCGCTGCTCTTGAAACATTGAACGACCAGCTGTACTGCCCACTGAGCCACTGCCGCCCCATACAAGTAAATACAACAAATGAAAAATATCTTGTTTAAAGTATACATCAAAAATAAATTTGCTACATGTCACTATATTTAAGGAATTAATTGAACAAATTAAAGAGGTAGCCCCGTTTATTTTTACCATGGGCAAAACACTATAAGTGTTCGCAATACTTGATCAGTATGTTTTCTTACAGTGGCCTGCCCAGTTCTGTTGATGTTTTATTTCACCAGGTCACCTTGACATTAGGCAAAACACTTGGCATGCTGACAAGCTGCGATCTAGTGTTCAACCATGCATGCACATTTTGAAAAATCCAAAGGATGCACTTTGTGCATTAGGTCTGCCATTGCTTTGTGATATTTGTAGAATCTTCATTCAACATAAACAATGAACAGACTATGATGCCTGTATAATTTTATGTATAAACATTACTACACTTTTTATATGGAGATGCCTAAAGGACTTTTGCAAGGCCTTTGAAACAGCCATTACCTTTGTGTCACTTATCCTTGATGTTCTGCAGGAGGAAAAGAAACTTGAATGGAGAATAAGAAAGAGACGTCTTTCTCTTCATAGAAATGAAATGCATTAGTGTGATTACGTAATACATGATAGGGGAAAAGAGGCACTCCCTGAGGCACGTAAAGCTTTCACACGACATTGTTTCAGACTTTTATATTTTGTCCTCTTTTCTTTTGATGGAAACTCAATAGCTTTTTTTTCAGTAGCACTTTACATTATGCAACACTTCGCAGTTGGACAGTGGGAAATTTAATAAAATGTACAGCCCTCCAGACTAAAATGTTAAATATAAATTAAAAATGTTGGTGTTGAACACTAGTATTCTGTGAACAAGCATTTGAAAGATATTTAGGCACCACAGTGGTACCTCTACTTACGGAATTAATTGGTTCCGAAAGAAATTATGTAAGTAGAAAATTACGTAAGTAGAGGTGCGTTTTCCATGCAAATGCCCTAATCCGGTCCAAGCCCCCAAAAATTCCGACATAAATGTTTTATAAAGCATGAAAATGCATCAAAACATGTAACAAATACATGTTACTATTAGATTATTACACAATAAATGAGAGTTGTGCATTATGTAAAAAACAAAGAATAAAGTAAAGAATAATAATGACGGTCATTTACCTTTTAACAAATGTCCCCATTTTTTTTTGCCCTCTTTGGTTCATGCGCTCCTGCCTCATGATGCCGAAAAACAGAGTGAATTCCAGTACTCCTTTTGAACTTCTCCAACCACCCACGCGATGCCTAAAACTACTTAAACTTCCTTTTGTTTTAATAACGTGGTGACTGTAGATACACTACGGCCATTTTCTTTGGCGAGATCAACCAAACGCATCCCTTTCTTATGCTTTTCTATGATCTCTTGCTTTGTTTGTATGGACTAAAAAACTCTTTTCTTTTCCTTTTTTCTCCGTCAATTTCTTGGGGTCCATAGCGAATGCGTACTCAAAAAGTTATTATATTTGCACAAGACTATCAGACTACCTCACGGGTCGAGTGCCGAATGCCTAAGACACTGCATAAACACCATTTAGCTCCAAACAGAGGTGGAGTGGCATCTCTCTTAGCCAATGGGATGCCAGGAAGATACGTAATAGGTAATAGCCAATGGCAGAGCAGCTATGAGAATGTTGCGTTCAGGAACCTGTGGGAGATTCGAGTATCAGCCGATACTATGTTTTTATAATACGTAAGTCGAAATTGCTTTCATTAGTAGAGGCAATATTATCCTGCTGAGAAATTTCGTAAGTAGAAAATTTCGTAAGTAGAGACATTCGTAAGTAGAGGTATCACTGTATAGTTCTATATTCCTTACTTCTCTTCAAGTGATTGTTATTAAAAAAAAGAGTCAGTATCTGCCCTTTCTAATTCTGAATATCCACTTGAATCTCAATCTACCCATCTTGTCTGTTTGAGTGTAATTTATCACTTCTACAGTTTAATTTGATAAAATATGTGATGTAGATGCAAGAGGACGCAAGCCAGTGCCCTATTGTACTGGTCTCAAGCCCGGTTAAATACAGAGGGTTGTGTCAGGAAGGGCAACTGACGTATAACTTTTGCCAAATTAAACATGCGAATCAAATCTATGACTTCCATACCGGATCGTTTGTAGTCCGGGTTAACAACAACCGACATCAGTGCTGTTCACCTACAGGGTGCCGGTTGAAATTGGACTACTGTTGGTCGAAGAAGGAGAGGAGGAAAGTGTGTTTGTAGGAAGAGAGAGAATAGGACCACCAAGAGTATAGGACTGAGAGTAGGGATGTTGAATGTTGGAACTATGACAGGAAAAGGTAGCGAGTTGGTTGACATGATACAGAGGAGGAAGGTAGACATACTGTGTGTCCAGGAGACCAGGTGGAAAGATAGCAAGGTTAGAAGTTTAGGAGCAGGGTTCAAGTTGTTCTATCATTGTGTAGATGGGAAGAGAAATGGAGTAGGAGTTATCTTGAAGGACGAGTTTGTCAGGAATGTCCTGGAGGTAAAAATAGTGTCAGATAGAGTGATGAGTCTGAGATAGAAATTGAAGATGTGATGTTCAATGTTGTTAGTGGGTATGCTCCACAGATAGGATGTGAGCTGAAGGAGAAGGAGAAATTCTGGTTGGACTTTGATGAAATGATGCAGAGCATACCTAGAAGTGAGAGAGTTGTCATTGCTGCAGACTTCAATGCACATGTTGGGGCAGGAAACAGAGGTGATGAGAAGGTTATGGGCAGGTTTGGTATCCTGGAGAGGAATGCAGCAGGGCAGATGGTGGTTGACTTCTCAGAAAGGATGGAAACGGCAATAGTGAATACTGTCTTCCAGAAGAGACAAGAACATAGGGTGACCTATAAGGGTGGAGGTAGGAGCACACAGGTAGACTACACCTTGTGTAGACGGTGTAATCTGAAGGAGATCAGTGACTGCAAACTAGTGGTAGGCGAGAGTGTAGTCAAAAAGTTTAGGATGATGGTGTGTAGAATGACTCTGGTGGTGAGGAAGATGAAAAGGGCAAAGACAGAGCAGAGAACGAAATGGTGGAAGCTGAAAAAGTAAGAGTGTTGCATAACTTTTAGGAAAGAGTTACAACAGGCTCTGGGTGGTCAGGAGGTGCTTCCAGATGACTGGACAACTACAGCTAATGAGATCAGGGAGACAAGTGGGATAGTACTTGGTGTGTCATCTGGAAGGAAAGTGGATAAGGAGACTTGCTGGCGGAATGAGGAGGTACAGGAGTGAATACAGAGAAAGAGGTTAGCTAAAAAGAAGTGAGACACTGAGAGGACTGAGGAGAGTAGACGGGAGTAAAGGGAGATGCAGGGTAAGGTGAAAGTAGAGGTAAGGCAAAAAAGTTGGACGGCAAGGAGGGAGAGACTGATCTATACAGGTCGGCAAGACAGAGAGACAGAGAATGGAAGGACGTGCATCAAGTTAGGATGATTAAGGATAGTGTTAGAAGTATATTGACAGATGCCAGTAGTGTGATGGCAGGCTGGAAAGAGTACTTTGAAGATTTGATGAACGAGGAAAATGAGAGTGAAAAAAGACTGGAGGAGGTGGCTGTTTGAACCAGGAAGTAGCAAAGATTAGTCAGGATGAAGTGAGGAGGGCACTGAAGAGGATGAAGAACGGAAAGGCACTCAGTCCTGATGAAATACCTGTGGAGGTATAGAAGTGTCTAAGAGGGGTGGCAATAGAGTTTCTGACTGGGTTGTTCAACAGGATCTTAGATAGTGAGAAGATTCCTGAAGAATGGAGAAGTGTGCTGGTGCCTATTTTTAAGAACAAGGGAGATGGGCAGAGTTGTGGAAAGTACAGAGGAATAAAGCTGGTGAGACATATAATGACATGCATGAGGACTGTAAGTGGTGAGGTTTGCTGTAGGGTGTGACAGAGGAGTTCAAGGTAGAGGTGGGACTGCATCAGGGATCAGCTTTGAGCCCCTTCTTGTTCGTTATGGTGATGGACAGGCTGACAGATGAGGTTAGACAGGAATCTCCATGGACTATGTTGTTTGCAGATGACATTGTGATCTGTAGTGAGAGCAGGGAACAGGTGGAGGAGAAGCTAGATGGGTGGAGGTTTGTCCTGGAAAGGAGAGGAATGAAGGTTAGCTGCAGTAAGACAGATTACATGTGTGTGAATGAGAGGGACCCAAGTGGAAGAGTGAGGTTACAGGGAGAAGAGATCAAGAAGGTGGACAATTTCAGTACTTAGGGTCAACAATCAAGAGCAATGGAGAGTGTGGAAAAGAGGTTAAGAAGCGTGTACAGGCAGGATGGAACAGATGGAGAAAAGTGTCAGGTGTGATGTGTGATAGAAGAGTTTCAGCTAAAATAAAAGGAAAGGTGTACAAAACTGTGGTGAGACCAGTGATGTGGTTTGGTCTAGAGACAGTGTCACTGAGGAAAAGACAGGAGACAGAGCTGGAGGTAGCAGAGATGAAGATGCTGAGCCACTCTGGGAGTGACCAGGATGGATAGGATCAGGAATAGTACATCACAGGGACAGTAGTTAGAAGTTTTGGAAATAAAGTCAGAGAGGCCAAACTGAGATGGTTTGGACATGTCCAGAGGAGAGATTGTGAATAATTGGTCGAAGAATGCTAAGTTTTGAACTGCCAGGCAGGAGGCTTAGAGGAAGACCAAAGAGGTTTATGGATGTTGTGAAAGGGGACATAAAGGTAGTTGGTGTGAGAGAAGAGGATGCAGAAGACAGGGTTAGACGGAGGCAACTGATTCGCTGTTGCGACCCCTGAAGGGAAAAGCCAAAAGGAGAAGAAGAAGAATGGGATAAAATATTTAACAGCCATTCTTTCTATCAAGATTCCTGTCAATAAATACAATAAATAAAACAAACAAAATGTTTAATATATGAGAATTTGAATTTTGGCACACTGTGTATGCATATACTGTAGTTTGTAAATTGGGTCTTCACTAAACATTGTGTAATTCACCTTTATCAGCTGTACGCACACATTAAAAGGAAGTGAAGCAAGTGTGGGAACAGGAACATGGCAGATAGATTGAAAGACAACAGAAAGGAGAGACGAGAGGTCTGCACATGTCCGTTAGTCTCTTCCCGTGTATGACCATGAATGATGCCTCAGGACAATCACGACTTTTGCTTAATCAACATGGTTGAAAGTAAGAGAGAAAATACAAGGAATGTGGAAAAAAAGTGGGTGCTGACTCAGGTATATCTCTAGAGGAACTCATCCCCTTCCGTTACACCTTTCTCTATTCCTCTGCTCCCCTCAGTTGTTTTTCCTTCTCTACCTCCTCTTTCTGCTCTGGGTCTATTCCCCACGTTTATGAGCCTTGTTGTTCTTTACTACTCTATCCTCTATTTACTGTGTGTTTACTGTCTTTTCAAAAAAATTAAAAAGAGAGTTTACACAAATGTTCGGTAAGACTTTATTTGGTAACACTTTATTTTAAGGTACACCTATTCACCATTAATAAGTTGCTTATTAACGTGCAAATTAGTTACCTATTGGCTCTTAATTACTCATTATTAAGTACTTATTAATGCCTTGTTCTGCATGGCCTTATTAAACAACCAGTAAGCGGTTTAATAAATGAGGTATTTGTACTTGTGCTGTCTTTGTTATTCTACCACTGAATGAGAGGGAACCTACTGTATAGATAGATCCATTTTTCAAAGATGTAACCCATCACTTCTTTATTGTAGCAGTAGTTATGTGCTATAACATATTAAGTAATTGTGAAAAGGAGGCAACTTTAGATTAGGGAACATGTGTTGGTTAATAAGTGTTCCACTATTAGTGAATTAGTAATGATCAAGATGTCACTTTAGTATGGGGAACATATTCTAAGTAACAAAGACTTAATTTAGAGTTATTTGGACACTTAATATTAGTAATTTTGTGTTTTGTAATGTTCATTAAGTGGTATTAAGGGAGAATAACTATTCCTGGGGTACTACAACCTTATTAAGTCCATACTAAGCAAAGCATATTGAGATCGTAATTCATATACAACAACTTCCTTACTTAATACTAATAAGCAAGAATTCTGAGGTTATTGAGGGAAGACTGTTAGTTAATGGCTTACTGGTTGTTTAATAAGGCCATGCAGAACAAGGCATTAATAAGTACTTAATAATGAATAATTAAGAGCCAATATGTTACTAATTTGCATGTTAATAAGCAACTAATTAATGGTGAATAGGTGTACCTTAAAATAAAGGGCAACACTTTATTTTGAGGTACAACTATTCACCATTGTACTTAATAATGAGTAATTAAGAGCCAATATGTAACTAATTTGCACGTTAATAAGCAACTTATTAATGGTGAATAGGTGTACCTTAAAATAAAGTGTTACCAGATGTGCTTACGAAAATTGTTTCTGTGCACAATTTGCACAGAAAATGTACACATTTTGCACATTTTCTGTGCAAAATGTGGAGAATTGGAGGGAAGCAGGAGGTAGGGATAGATGGATAGACAGACAGACAAAAAGGTAGACAGACAGATAGACAGATATAGATAGATAGATAGATAGATAGATAGATAGATAGATAGATAGATAGATAGATAGATAGATAGATAGATAGATAGATAGATAGATAGAGCAGTTCATGCTCATACTTCTGGAGTGGTTTCCTCTTTTACTTTACAGAGGAAGTGCTTATTAAGAGTTAATGATGCATTTCAGACTCAAACTCTGCAAGACATTCATCAGGAATCACCAATGCATTCCCGGTACTCTGTAAAGTCAGGTTTTCAAATTATGATGAATGAGTTGGTGAAAATTACCTGATGAGTCAACTTAGATTAGTGCACTGCAGTTTTGATAAACCTGCCTGGGTAATCCTGTTAAAGAATACATTTCTCCAACCAAACACCTGATGTGCTAACGCAAAGGAGAAGGTGGCTGGAAAAAACGACCATTCCCATCAAAGCTGAAGCTTACAATGGTTTCCTTCTAGCAAATTCACTCAGCAAGACAGCTATCATACGGACCGAAGTGTCTATAGCTGAGAGTAATAGAAAGTCAGACAGGCCTATGTCGTGATGACCCACTGAAGTAGAAATAACTTGTGTATTGAAGTATGAGATTAAGTTTGAATTCGAAGGGAAGAATGAATCATCAATTCGAAAATATCCAACAAAAGTTTCAGAAAAGCAAAATGACACATTCAAATATGTTTGGCTGATGCATCGGCATCTTACCAGAAGTTTACCAGAAAAGGATGTTCAAGGTTCTGCATGATCTGCAGCTCTTTCAAAACATTCCTCACTTCGTTCCGCTCCACACACTTCAACTTGTTCATGTACTTCATGGCATACATTTTCTTCGTGTCCTTCTTCTGCACGATGCAGACCTGTCAGGACCATAAAAGAGTAAATAGCATCATTGGCTTGTCTTTTGTTTGTGCAGTGCTGTCTTAATGTTCTGTACTTTAGAGTTATCTAAATGTTTTTTTCTTCACATTCAATAACACATCATCAATAGCACATCATCATTCCTTAAACAATCCAATGCATCATCCCTTCCACCATACCTATATTATCATTAGTTACTTATGGACTTTCCGTAGCATTTAATAATAAATAGTACGTTTGGAAATTAAAGAATACCATGAAATTGTGTATAACACCATTAATTGATATTTATCAAGATCATATTGATTGATACTCATTGACACATTAAATTATATTTAGCAGTAACAAGAAATGTTGCCCATCTAACGAGGATGTGAATATACAATTTATCTTTAATCTCAAGCATTTAAGCATTTAATTTTTGTCATTCAGCTTTACACATCGGCATGTTAAAAACACAGGAATGTCTTTTACACTGGGAATAGCCAGTAACTATACTTTGAATGTAGAGGAGTATAATATCCCATGTTTTAGTGTTGTTGTTCTTGTTTGTGCAAGCCTCAATGAGTCAGTGATTACTGCTTTCTAGGAGAGTGACATGTGGAACAGCTGGCACAGTTAATCAGCCAGACCCTGATCACTTCACTCCTCCCTTGAACAGCTTGCCATCCAATGATTAGACAGTTTATCTGTTGTTGGATTGTGTATATGCTTTGTGGGTCTGTGCACATATGTGCATGACAGTGAGTTTGTGCCTTGCTACATATACACTTACTTCTACTCAGTCATGATGTGAGTTACTGTGCATTGCATGGCTTAACAATGGTAAGAAACACCACTGATACAACCTCAAACTGGAGGGTCATTATAAACCTTCTCCAAGAGCCTGGTGATGATTAATAATTTGAAGAGGGAAGCAACAACATGCAGGAAAAGCAGTCTTTACCACAATGTCTGTTTACATCTAGCAAAGAAAATTCAGTTATTCAGACAAAATGCTCAAATTATCTAGTTTGATTAATCTTCTGCCTTTTGCAAAGATGGATTACTCGATTTGTTAGGAGTTAATATCTGAAAATGAAAATTAATAAAAAATGTGGTCAAAAAATCTTATTTTCTTAAATTCTTATGTACTTTAATTTTCTCAGAAACATTAGAGTCAACAAGAATATTCACTACATGTCTATAGTAATGTTTAGAGTAAAGCATTTTAATGTCATCGTTGCACAAATTTTGAGATTCAAAAATTCATGGACAGTCTGAAGATAAGTAATTAATTTGGTACCTGACCAATAGTTTTAAATTTTTACTGGCAAAATGATGAACTTCATAATACCCACAAGCTCCAAACATCACACCTTTCTTCTCTGCTGGGCTTACAGTTTGTGGAAACATTTTCAGTGTTTTTATTTTAAAAGTTGCTATAAAACCATCAGATCTCAGTCAAAATGCCAGCTGACAATGTTCGTTATGTTAAATGTTATTATATTATAATATATTACATTATATTATATCACATTCTTCTTCTTCTTCTCCTTTCGGCTTTTCCTTTCCCCCTCATTCCCTCTCTTTGGTCTTCCTCTAAGCCTCCTGCCTGGCAGTTCAAAACTCAGAATCCTTCAAACACTATATTCACTATCTCTCCTCTGGACATGTCCAAACCATCTCAGTCTGGCCTCTCTGACTTTATCTCCAAAACCTCTAACATGTGCTGTCCCTCTGATGTACTCATTCCTGATCCTATCCATCCAGGTCACTCCCAAAGAGAACCTCACAGCATCTTCATCTCTGCTACGTCCAGCTGTCTCCTGTATTTTCCTCAGTGAAACTGTCTCTAGACCAAACCACATCGCTGGTCTCACCACAGTGTTGTACAACTTTCCTTTCATTTTAGCTGAAACTCTTCTATCACACATCACACCTGACACTTTCTCCATCTGTTCCACCCTGCCTGTACACGCTTCTTAACCTCTTTTCCACACTCTCCATTGCTCTGGACTGTTGATCCTAAGTACTTAAAATCCTCCACCTTCTTGATCTCTTCTCCCTGTAACCTCACTCTTCCACTTGGGTCCCTCTCATTCACACACATGTACTCTGTCTTGCTGCAGCTAACCTTCATTCCTCTCCTTTCCAAGGACAAACCTCCACCTCTCTAGCTTCTCCTCCACCTGTTCCCTGCTCTCACTGCAGATCACAATGTCATCTGCAAACATCATAGTCCGTGGAGATTCCTGTCTAACCTTGTCTGTCAGCCTGTCCATCACCAAAGCGAACAAGAAGGGGCTCAAAGCTGATCCCTGATAAAGTCCCACCTCCACCTTGAACTCCTCTGTCACACCTACAGCATACTTTACCACTATCCTACAGTCCTCATACATGTCCTGCACTGCTCTAACTTACATCTCTGCCACTCCAGACTTCCTCATGCAATACCAAAGTTCCTCTCTGGGCACCCGGTCATAAGCTTTCTCCAGATCTACAAAAACAAAATGCAGCTCCGTCTGGCCTTCTCTTTACTTCTCTATCAACATCCTCAAAGAAAATAATACATTTGTAGTACTCTTTTTTGGCATTAAAGAATACTGCTGCTCACAAATGCTCACTTCTGCCCTTAGTCTTGCTTCAACTAGTCTTTCCCATTAACTTCATTGTATGGCTCATCAGATTTATTCTTCTGTAGTTGCCACAACTCTGCCTACGAACACACTTTCCTCCTCTCCTTCTTCGACCAACAGTAGTCCAATTTCAACCGGCACCCTGTCTGGCGGTTGTTGTTAACCCGGACTACAAACGATACGGTATGGAAGTCATAGATTTGATTCGCATGTTTAATTTGGCAAAAGTTATACGTTGGGTGCCCTTCCTGACACAACCCTCTGTATTTATCCAGGCTTGGGACTGGCACAATAAGACACTGGCTTTTGCCTTCTTGTGGCTACATTGTATTATATTATATTATATTATATTATATTATATTATATTATATTATATTATATTATATTATATTATATTAAAATTGTACTATTATGTATCTTTAAAGTTAGAGTCTTTGGCCGGTTGTGAGGCTCTGTTTCAGAGCTGGTATAGTTTACTTGCTTGATATATCTTTTGTTTTGTAAAAGACAATCATCTAGTTTTTATTTGAAGGAATCACTAGATTGATGTATGACAAAGCTGAAATAGTTTACTTCTGTGTACTTATTTCTTTTTAAGAAAACACTTATCTATACATGGACTCACTTTCCCAAAGCTTCCTTTTCCTATTGCTCTCAGGATTTGGAAGTGATCAAAATTTACTGAAAAGAGAAAAGCAGAAGAGTTATGTTTCAAAAATAAATTGTTCACACACGTTTTAACATTAAGCCAACATTGTTTCCACCGTTTGACAGGTTGTGGGTTTTTCAACTGAAAAAAAAGAAGAAAAAAGAGTCTATAAAGAGATGAAAATAAATGTGCCAAATCATTAAAAAAAATTGTTAAAGCTAAAGATACCTAAGAATAAATTTATCATTTAACAATCCTTAATGAAATAGATGACACTCAGGAGTCAGTGCAGGTACAACAGATTTACTGTCTGGTTCAATTTGAGGTCATGTAAAAATTGCAGGCACTCAAGCTGAAGCCTCCAGGGCAACACAGGTTCATAATATGATCTGAAATATGCCTTAGCACAAAGACAACTCCTATGTTCCTTGAATGTTTTTCCATTGAATGAAACTTTATTTTAGGCCTTGCTCGTGGCTACTGGAAGAGCCCTTAGTCTTTTAAGCTTTCTCTCTGCACATTTATTTGACATGGTTGTTCTCTCTACCTCTCTGTCTTCTCTTGGTCTCTGCCTCTCTGTCTGTCTGTCTGTCTCTCTCTGTTAAAAATAACAAAAAAAAAAAGAAACAGTTTATGTAAAAAAGTAAGGCATGTATCACAATACATACAAGATATATCCTAAACCGCAGCTTGATTCTCAACACAACCTAAATGCAATTTCTATAAAATTACCCACAGAAAACAACTTTCCCTCAACCTCTAACTTTCCCTGATAAAAGTACGTTGTTGAGGGATAGGTTGAGATTATTTGGAAAGTGGAGTCAATAGCAGATGGTATGATGAGCTTGATAACATGCTGGGCCAAAGTTCTGTCACCATAACAATAAGGTCTTGGTGACCTCATTGCTTGAGGTCATGTGTAAAGATGCACAGGAGACAGTAAACCCGAGGAATAAAGGTAAACCACATACTTATTTAACATTTAGTTTGTTACAGGCTGTAACAGTAGTCAGCGGCATGCCAAAAGGAGAGTTAATCTAATGCTAATACGCACCAGTCAAGGACAGAGAACTGGATCTCTTTATGCTGTTGGAATGAGCTGAAGACTGACATTTTTCCTTATGTATTGTAATTTCCTACACTAGACCATAGTCTGAGTCAATAAGTCAAGAATTGACTGACTGTCATTTGGAGTAGCTTATCAGATGGTTAATGTCACCTAAAGTGTATTTCAGATGGACATGTATTTACTCAACACCACCCATTTAAATTACTGTGTAATTTTATGGTGCTAGAACTTAGCGCCTTAATGGGAAAGAACTGTACTTGATAGAAGTTCAGCTAGAAGGTGTTTGAATAGTGCTCTTAAAACTCTTTTGGTCAAAGGGTTGGGATGAGGAATCCATCTATAGTACCTACTCTTGGTTTTTGCAACCCAAATTCTTTTAGAGTAACACTCGATGTCCTTTCGTCACTGCTGGGCAACTGAATAACTTTGGTTTAAAAGTACCCTCTTGAAAGCAGGACAAAACTTTGCACACAATTGCTCAGTCAAAAACCCCAACGCCAAATAAATGAGAGATGCCCTTTACTCTGAATTAGTTGCCAGTTTCCACAATGATGGGATTGAGATGGTGTCATTTGTGTTTTTATCGGTGCAACTCTGCATCCTTCAAAGTGCTGTGTTAACTGATGGACACATGAGTAAGAGACCGTGAAATGCACACAAGTAGAATTGACAGCGCCTCCATGACTGTAACTAACTGAGGAAATCATCTGCTTGTCAACTGGATACATGCTAATAAGCATGGCATTCTTTTCCAAACTCAGTCACAGAAAGCTCTCTAATATTTGCTTTCCATCTAGAACAAACATTCATATGTCCTACAAACTTGGGCTCTATATTCACAAGAAGCCCACAACCCACAGGAAGGAAAGATTTTTGATTCAGATCTGTCTTTTCATACAGAAGTACATGTCATTCAGCCCTGTTTTGTCCAATGCCACACAAATGACCAAAACCACTTCATCCATTTCTCTTGCTGGCTTATAAAATGTCAAGGCTGGTTTTACTATGTTTACAAAGTATAGGAATATGATTTAGTTTTGCTTATAAGGCACTTTTTAACTTTGCTGGTAAAAGTATGAGTAAAGTTATCATTTTTATATTTTTGAAGTAGGATCTCTGGTTTAATAACATTTTTAGTATCAAGTTGGTCACATTTTAGGTTGTGAATGTCATTTCCAGTTTATCTATGCATGTTCAATTGAATGTTTATCATTTAAAATAAACCTGTGTTGGTGTGATGATGAAGCGAAATATCTGTGGTCCCTAATTTTAAAGCATGCAGTCATTATTCATATTTTTTGAAGACATCATGTTAACAAAAGCAAAACTGGTGATACCCCAACCAACATTGTGTTAATTGGTGTCTCGATGCTTTAACTCAGCAACCACCTGTCACAAGGAGTAACACTTTCTTTATGTCCATATTTAAATTATTAAAATGGAGTCCTTTTATTAAAAATTTAATTTTCAAAAACAGCTGGGCTAAAAAACTAAATCACAAGTTTTCATTTAGGACTGTTTTCAGCAGGGGTTAATACATGTGTTGCTGCTTATGTTCAGCAGCAGGGTAGTGTGTACAACAAAATAAATATATTATTATAATATATTATCATTGTAATGAATGCACATGTCATTCAGTGCTAAGTGTTCCTTACTGATTTATGTTTGGGTTTTTTCAAAACTCTGCCAATCATAAAATAGTGACTGGATTTATGTCTCAGTCAGTGAAGCAGTGTGTTCATTTGGTGAAGAGTTAGTATTCATGACACTCAAATCAAAGAAATTGCTTTTAAGTATTTGCTTGAAAAAAAAAATCAACCTGTTTAATTCTCAACCTACATCTTCATCACACATCTTCTGCACACACTCACACACACACACACGCATGCACACACAGACACACACACACACACACACACACACAAACACAAACACACACGCGCGTAGGGAGTTAAACATGTTGAATTAGTCAAAGGCTGAGGGTTACACCAGGTGGAAAATTGTGTGACACTGAAGGAGCACATGTGGTACACATCCCTCAGAGGAGAAACATGTCTCGACAGAGTTCACCTTCATGCGCACAACTTTCTGTAAATCAGCGATTATCAGTTGTATATGAAACACAACTGTGTCTGTGCGCTGTCATCATTATGGATGATTATTTTTGTGGAGGGAACTGGTCAGTTATATTCACATAAATCTATTTTACATTTAATCTAATAAGCAACCTGAGTTTCTGCCACTTTTAATATAAAGTATTTTCATCAGTTGTTTAGAGTCTTTATCTTATTTTTATCTTTCACATAAATTTACAATCATGACATTAAAAAATGAACATCAATGTACATAAGAATGTGACAAACAGCCAAATTGAAAATTTGGTGGCATCACAAAAAAAAGAAATATTCACCCACTGTAGACAAATATTAAATGACCGTAAACTTTACTGAAGTTTAAAGAAGCATTTGCATCTGTGTTACTGTTCAGAAGACAGAGATGTACAGGTCCTTTAACTTCTAAAATAAAATGCTAAAAAAGAAATTAAATATAATCAGCCAGGGGATTACTTTTTTGTTTCCAGTGTCTAAATCTTTAAAAATGCGTTTCTATGTTTATTCTCTCAGTGAAATTACCAATGCATTTTGTGAGGGACAAAACAAAAAGGTGTGCTGTTGCATCAACTGACAATAGACAAGCCCTATTATGAGTGACATTTCCAGAACAGCACACTAGATGACTAAGCAACAAGGTAATCTATGAATAATGAACCTCTTCTTGACAAAGGTTACCTCAAGTGAAAAAGAGAAAGTCATAGGTATGGTGTTCATAAATTTAACAGTTAAAGTGAGAAAATAATGTGGTTTGACACAAAACAATCTCAGATGGGAGATATAAATTCAAATAATAATAATGAATAGGATTTATTTTTATCTGTTAGTAGGTTTCAAAAATGTATGAGATCATTAGTCACAGTGGGAAAACGTGGGAAAACCTCCTTACCAGTGATTCCATCATTGATTCATGAAACCCTGTTGAATTTGAAGTTTTGGGATAGCAGTTATGGAATTAAATTCAGAGGCTTATCGGATCAACACGTTTAAATTATACAGAGTCATAACTTGTTCATTCTGACCTTGATGCTGATTCATCTAAAATAATTAAAAAAGCAGCCTGACGAAATCCCTGCTCAAGTGAACAGTATTCAATCATCATGAATTCTTATCAATAAAGGCCAGTAGCTGATGTTTAGAATATTAGAAATATCAATAAGGAGTCATCATTGAGCACACTAATGTTAAACCTTCCTCTCAGAGAACAGTGGCAGACCTTCATCAGTCTGTTTAGTGACACTTATGTACTTTTTGTCTGTACCTGAATTTTTAAAAAAAATTAAGCAATTGTTCTTGATTGTTCATCACTTACCTTCATCTGTGTCTGCAGTGACCGGAGCCTTGGTAGACTGTCCTAGCCCCATGGCTGCTCCTCTTACAGTTCCTTCTTTGCGTCTCCCTTCTTAGCTTAACTCAGCATCAAATGGCCTCTCCTTCGGAAAAGCATTCAGTCTGGTCAACGTGATCTCCCCTCATACACACACACATGCACACACATGCACATGCATACACACAAAGTAGCTGGCTCTGTTCTTGCTCACTTGAACCACTCTGCCTCTTAGTGTGCTACCTTGACACAATCACACAGCTTGATACACAGACACGTTCACGCACACAGATACACACACTCACACATGGTGGAGGACCTTGTTGACCACTGAAGAACCGGCACACACAGGCAGCAGCTACACAGTGTAGGATGCAGGAGCAGACAGATAAACAGCTCTTTCCAGCCGTAGGAGGATGGGTGATATGTTTGTAATGGAGAGTCTCACCTAGAAGTGGATGCAGGCAAATATGACACCACCTGCAGGCTGAGGGAGGGAGAAAAGGCAAGGTGAAGAGGTGAAGCCACGAGACATGAACACGTCCTCTAAAACAGCCGTCCCCAACCACCTGGTTGAAGCCCAGTACCGGGTCGCGGGCCATTACATATCGGGTCATGGGCCATTAGGACGCACAGAACGTTTGATTTTTTCAAAATTGATGATCAGTCTAAAGATGTTTTATTTTGAAAAGTGTCTTCTGTGCAATGAGGCATAGGCTAATGCATGCATCTGTGCCTCTTGACAGCTTTTGGTCACGTGATAGGTTACTAACCGTCACCCACAAAATTAAACCCACAAGCAAAAGTAAGTAAAAAGGAAAAAACATCTTTGGGGAGATTCTTTGGAAGGGGGAAAAGGAGAAGAAGAGAAGAAGAGCTGACAACTTCCAAGAACAAAACATATGTATTTAAAAGACAACATCAGGAGTCCTACTTACAATACGGGTTTATCCCTACAAGTGAATCTCATGCGCTGAGGCCACTCTGTGTAATATGTGGCAACAAGATAGCATCAATAAAGCTTTCAAAACTGCCTGGAGACCAAAGCATCCTGCGTTAAAAGACCAAGCTTTGAAGTTTTTTGAAAGAAAAAAATGTGAGCACAAAGGGAAGAAACAATTACTGATGGCCACCACATCAGCACATGTGAGCGCCCTTAGAGCATCATACTTAGCGGCTAATTGTATTGCTAAGGCAAAAAAACCCTGTTGGTGAACAATTATGCTGCCTGCCGCTAACGACATTTGCCGTGGACTTCTAATTGAACACTAATTACATCCGGCTTCAAAGCGGTGATGTATAATAATTGTTAGTGTTTGTGTGTCCACCAAATATCTTCGCAACCTTTGCAGTTAGAAAGATGGGAAAAAAAAAAGAAAATGATTTGATGACTTCAACCTTGAAAAAACTAGGTCTTGGTCAAATTGCAACTCTTGTACTGTTTTTTTTACTGCTTGTGGGTCTGAGAGAACTGTAATTCATCTGTGCTGTAAGTCATGCATATATGGTACATTTGAAATGTAAGTTGACTATAACTATGAGTTGACTATGACTCAGGAACCGGATAAGATAGAAAGAGGAGAAGGCCAGTGTGTCTTACAGTGTAAGACATTAGATCAACGCTAGTGCTTTGATCTAACTATGCACTAGCTTTGATCTATGGTAAAAGCTAGTGCATAACTTTGACCTACCCTGGAAGGTGAAAGCTATGCACTTGTCAGGTATTACTTTCGTGGCAATCCCTGACTGCCTTGGTTCTTGTTTTTTTCATTGTTATTATTAATTGATTGACTTGTTCACCTTTTTACAAAGGAAGAATTAGTATTTCTCCCAAGTTTTAGGAACTGATTATAAGTCTCTGTATTTCAAAATAAACCTCATCAGCGCAGTCACTTGAATCAAATTTTTTATTGCAATTATTTCTTATTAGAAAGAACTTCTGTTCTAAATGAATGTTGATGTCTTTATTTGACATAAGACCACTGTGGATAATTTATTATTAGGCTACAGCCGTGCTGACGTCATTAACAATACTCGAGCAAATTAAGTCTTGTCCATGAAAATATTGCCTTAGATAAGGGGTATCAAACTCATTTTCACCGAGGGCCACATCAGCATAATGGCTGTCCTCAAAGGGCCGGACATAACTTATAAATGTAACTACTGTAAATGTAACTCAATGTAATGTAAAATAAATGTAACTACTCTTTAATGGTAAATAACGCTGAATTTATTACCTATTCTTGTTAGAAAAATTACAGTTGCACAGAAAAACAATGTTTGTTTTTTTGTAGGTGTAATGTAGATTTTACCTGTTTAGTTTTAGACCCTCTGACCTTTTATGCTCTCGCGGGCCACATAAAATGATGTGGTGGGCCACATTTGACTTTGACACATGTGCCTTAGACGAAACCTGTCCTTGGTGCAAAAACGGTTGGGAAATGCTGCTCTAAAACATTTAAACTTATGAACATTAATATGATGTCACAATAATAAATGCAGCAAATCTTCGGATGTAAACCCTCAGTGGCAAGAGGTCAGCAGTGACATTAATGTTAATGATGAGATGAAATTTATTAGTGCATCATTTTCCCCCTTCTTCTGTTCTTTCGCCTGTCATCGATCCAATTTTTTAATATCTGTATTTGATTTAGAACATCATCTCAGTGCAGTATCATAAACCATCCACGTGTGATTAATGCTTTTTGTGCATTTGCCATTAAGAGAACTAACTTGAAAGCGTTTAATTTATAGTTTACTGGAGTTGTGTCCTGTAAATGGAATTCCTCAGTCTACCCTCTTCATAACGTACTATGGGAGTAGACTCAGAACAAAGATCACATTTAAGCGGTAGAATTAGCGTAAAACATAAACAAATACTGTTAACAAAATGCCGGTATATTTATAAAACGGTTATTACAGAATTCTTAGGATTTGAGCCTGAATGTCTTGTAGGAAACTTGGGTATCAGAAACAAGTTTATTGTCAATTTTCAATTGTATCAAAAGCGCTAATCCATCCCATTCACATCCAAACTCCACCATGTGGTTGACTGAAATATATATTTAGAACAATAGCACTCTTATAACAGCATGTTAAAGTAGAAAGACTGTCATGAGTTACAAGATGCGTTTCAGGGTTTACCAGGCGAAGCACGGATCTTTAGGGGGGCTTAGTCGTGAATATCACCCCAGACTGAAAAGATAAAGTCACCTCAGCATATGTCATTGCCCCTTTTGATTCAAAGAAATATTCAGAAACTAGCTGCAGTGCTGAGCTCCCCGCAGAGGACATCGAGCCCCTCATCTGATCAACTGGGAGAAACGCGCAGAATAGAAAGTATGGCCCCGTCTCCCGCAATCCACACTGGGCGGCTTTGGACATTTACCTCTGAGCAGCGCGGGGGACTTGAGCACAAGACCATCTCCAGCCCGTTTTTGTTTGTCTCTGTTGAAACGCTGAGCAACAGTGCACTTCAAAGCATCATTTGTCCATTTGCACGACGAAGCACTGGGACACCCGCCACCCGGGGGGAAAAAAATCGAGTCACACAGCCAGACGTGCCGACCGAGTGCACAGAGAAAAACCCCGTCTTTCCAGAGGACAGGAAGACAGACGACAAAGGCGGTGGTGCTGAATGGGTTCGCTGCTCCTGCCCGGCGTGTTGCGCTGAGGAGCGACTGACCTCCACATCGCCGTCTGCGTAATGGGGCTGGCCACTGCTGTGGGTCTGGGGAGCCGCGTTTCTGGGGCAGGTCGGGCAGATCTGCTCAGGCTGTGTGGATAAGTTGAACCTGTCGTCAGCACTTCACAATAAATTCAACCAAAGTTTGGAGCTGGATTTGCCGGTACACATCAGATATACATTGAAATATTTAATGGAATATGATAGACGAGTGACATAGAAACTGTTGAGGATTCCACAGCTGTTGAGTGACCATAGAGATCGCTTATTATTCTCACGAAACCTGTGTACGCCTGGGTGGTGTTTTCTGTCAGTACCTGGCCACTTTAACAATGTTGTAATCTTCCATTTATTACATTTTTTCTGCTGGGAATCATTTTGTCTCGTCACCAATGAGTCAGGTGTGTTTTAAAACAGCGCCCCCCAAAGTTTAATTTTGTTCTGGCTCCTAGAGAAGGATATGTTGAATGTATAGCAGTTGAGCTGTCAACCCATTATAGCCTGTGAAGTTATATGGGAATAGGAGTTTCACAGAGGGAATAATGGACGTTAACAGGTCCCTGATGTGCTTTGCTGAACATAGATTAACTTAATTGTATTTTCTGTCTTCTTTATTTCTTCCAGTAGTTCAATGAAGCAACAGCTGAGACGCTCTGACATGCGGATCCTTGGCAGGGTCACCTCTCAGAAAGACAGTCATGGGTTTTTGGGGCGGCAGTGGCTCAGCGGTAGAGCAGATGTCTTGAAGACGGATCGATTCGGTGGATCGATTCCCGCTCCCGCCATGACATCCCTTGGAGTTCTGAGCTGACAGTGGGAGGTGTCAGCTCACCTCCCAGCCACTGCCGAGGTGCCCTTGAGCAAGGCACCGTCCCCACCACAAGCTGCTCATTTGGTGCGCGACCCGTCACTCTTCCTCCCCTGGACTAACTGCATGATTACAGGCCCCTAGTGTGCTGTGTTTCAGGGGTCTTGTTCACAATACTGTGTGATGTGCTAAAAACTAACACAAATATGCATGTACTGAGAGTGAAAAGAGAATTTCAATAAAGTCTGAATTATTATTATTATTATTACGCTCTCCTTGTGTTTTTAAGTGTTCCTTCCAGGTTTTACAACTTCCTCCCACAGCCAAGAACATGCATGTGAATTTGGCTATAAATGTGAATGGTTGTTTGTGTGTTGACCTTGTGATGACATGCTCAGCTGTCCAAGATGTGTCCTATTACCTGGGATAGGCCTCCTCCAACTGTCTCCCTGCAATGGACGATTAGTTCTAATAAATGGGTTCATCATAGTGATTGCCATCCAAAACCAAGTACTCTACTGTTCTGATTTTATGAGAAACTCATAAGCTTGGTTGGAATTAAATATTTTTCTATAGAGCCTACCTACATAGTTGATTGTATCTGAAAGAAAGAGTAGGATTTGATCAATATATTCTATCACACTTTGGGGCAGACATCTGTAGTCAAGTCTCACGTGACACCCTGTGAAATGTAAGAGACAGCAGCATCTGTTAATATTATCATGGTTTTGTAAGTGAGGACGTCGTGAATGAGTAAGAAATTGAAGCTGCAGAGCATCCATAAGCTGATAGATGCAGGTTCAGAAAATGCATGGAGCATAAACCTGTGAAGTTATCCCCATCTAGAGGACAGAAAGGATATAACCATTACATGGCAAAGGTCTAATGGGAACAGGCATTACAACATGAGTCTTTCTTCACTGCTATTTAAATCAAAATAGCTTTCCTTAAATAAGCGTCCATTATTTCCATATATGCACGCTTTAACATGGCAAATTTTCAAGTTATATGCTGCTGGATATTTTTAATGTTAATGCACATGTTTCATTATTATGTTTCATAAGTCAATTTATCTATTTTAAAGCAGAAGATATTCACAGATTTATGTAAACATAATCTTCACAATGTAATTAGACTAATGAATAGTTATGTTTCCTCTACTGCAGCAGGACCCATGTACAGTATGTGTATGTGACATGCTTTTGAATTCAACATTCCTGGAGTTGTTCGAGGCAATCTCTTAAAATATGTCATGTTGACTGATTACAATAAAATATTTAATCAAAAGTCATTGTAACATGGTCCATGTCACATTCTCATGTTTACAATAACACAGGAATGACTGGAGGTGATTTCATTTTGTGTGGATCAAAGAGATGAAGGTCCCTGTGACAAAAACAACAACAACAACACATGTTTATGTAATCTCAGAATTTGTAAAAAAAAAAAAAAAAAAAACTGACAAAAGTACAAAACAAAATTGAAACTGGTAAATTGATAAATTAATACACTTTTCTGTCCATGAGATCAGTAGTCAGGATCAATTTGACATCAATATATTGTTGGGCCGCATGGTCCAAGGCATAAAATAGAAAAATGCATTCTGCCTCACAGAGCCAGCAAATTAACTGCTCACAACGCCTGCAGATGATTAGCTGCTGTTGTTGTCCAGATCCACAGCTTGGAGGACTCAATTAGAAAAAGGAGAAACAACTTTTCTTATCAGTTGCCGTCAAACAAGTTAAATGCTTTACATCAGGATGCAGTTGATATATAATGCAACTCACTGTTTTTCAGATTAAAAATCCAATACGGAATGAACTATTTCTGCTAAGTTTATATTAGCTGTTTTTGATTCTTTACTTTCCATAAAATATAATAAAATTCAATCACCCTTTGCCAGCTTCTTCTTTTCCTTTCGGCTTTTCCCTTCAGGGGTCGCCACAGCGAATCAGTGGCCTCCATCTAACCCTGTCTTCTGCATCCTCTTCTCTCACAGCAACTACCTTCATGTCCTCTTTCACTACATCCATAAACCTCCTCTTTGGTCTTCCTCTAGGCCTCCTGCCTGGCAGTTCAAAACTCAGCATCCTTCTACCACTATATTCACTATCTCTCCTCTGGACATGTCCAAACCATCTCAGTCTGGCCTCTCTGACTTTATCTCCAAAACCTCTAACATGTGCTGTCCTTCTGATGTACTCATTCCTGATCCTACCTATCCTGGTCACTCCCAGAGAGAACCTCAGCATCTTCATCTCTGCTACGTCCAGCTAGGTCTCCTGTATTGTCCTCAGTGACACTGTCTCTAGACCAAAAAACATAGCTGGTTTCACTACAGCGTTGTACACCTTTCCTTTCATTTTAGCTGAAACTCTTCTATCACACATCACACCTGACAGTTTCCTCCACCCGTTCTATCCTGCCTGTACACGCTTCTTCACCTCTTTTCCATACTCTCCATTGCTCTGGACTGTTGACCCTAAGTACTCAAAATCCTCCACCTTCTTGATCTCTTCTCCCTTTAACCTCACTCTTCCACTTAGGTCCCTCTCATTCACACACATGTACTCCGTCTTACTGCAGCTAACCTTCATTCCTCACCTTTCCAGGACAAACCTCCACCTCTCTAGCTTCTCCTCCACCTGTTCCCTGCTCTCACAGCAGATCACAATGTCATCTGCAAACATCATAGTCCATGGAGATTCCTGTCTAACCTCGTCTGTCAGCCTGTCCATCACCATAGCAAACAAGAAGGGGCTCAGAGCTGATCCCTGATGCAGTCCCACCTCCACCTTGAACTCCTCTGTCACACCTACAGCACACCTCACCAGTGTCTTACAGTCCTCATAAATGTCCTGCACTGCTCTAACATACTTCTCTGCCACTCCACACTTCCTCATACAATACCACAGTTCCTCTCTGGGCACCCTGTCATAAGCTTTCTCCAGATCTACAAAAACACAATGCAGCTCCCTCTGGCCTTCTCTGTACTTCTCTATCAACATCCTCAAAGCAAATACTGCATCTGTAGTACTCTTTTTTGGCATGAAACCATACTGCTGCTCACAAATGCTCACTTCTGCCCTTAGTCTAGCTTCAACCAGTCTTTCCCATAACTTCATTGTATGGATCATCAGCTTTATTCCTCTGTAGTTGCCACAACTCTGCACATCTCCCTTGTTCTTAAAAATGGGCACCAGTACACTTCTCCTCCATTCCTCAGGCATCTTCTCACTATCTAAGATCCTGTTGAACAACCCAGTCAGAAACTCTACTGCCACCTCTCCTAGACACTTCCAAACCTCTACAGGTATATCATCAGGACCGACTGCCTTTCCACTCTTCATCCTCTTCAATGCCCTCCTCACTTCATCCTGACTAATCTTTGCTACTTCTTGGTCCACAACAGTCACCTCTTCTAGTCTTTGTTCTCTCTTATTTTCCACATTCATCAACTCTTCAAAGTACTCTTTCCATCTTCCCATCACACTACTGGCACCTGTCAATAGACTTCCATCTCTATTCTTAATCACCCTAACCTGCTGCACGTCCTTCCCATCTCCGTCTCTCTGTCTTGCCATCTATTTCATATTTCCATTTGCATTTAGTCATTTTGCAAACACTTTTATTCTAAATGACTTACAAGTGAGACACAATCATGCTATGATGTTATGTACATAAAAATGCGGTTCTAATTTACAGTTCTCAACTACCTATACAAGTACAGAGCTTTGGTGCAGTTAGTGAGATAGGATCATGAAGAGAGTGGAGAGGGGGATATAAACAGAAGTAATAGAGATATGAAGAGAGGGGAAGAGAAAGATAAGTGGTGTTAGGAGAGCAGGTGCTCTCCAAACAGCACTTATCTGATGATGGTGATGTTTACATTTACTGCATCATCAATTACAGCACATTAATATTTCACATATTCCAAACTATTTATGCCCTTTTAATAAACAGGTTAAATAGATCCACTGTTTCTAATATATTGAAAAGTGTTACACTGGATATTTTTTTCTTTCCTGAGCTGCCCTGGTACAAAACAAAAATGCTTTATCAGATTTAAGAAAGTTGTCTTTTTAAGCCTTCGTTGGTTCCTCCTAAAGATGAATGCTGTCATATCTGACACACAGAGTACACAGAGTGGGTCAACATGCACACATGGCTGAATATGGCAGAAAGATTCCGAGTAGAAGGGATCAGTAATGGCGTCAGTCATGTTTCTCCCTTTTCACACATGTCAATTTGCCAACATTCAGGTATTTTATTATTATTATTATTATTACTATGATTATTATTATAATAGCACAATTTTCTCCCCCATACACCCCCCCCCATGTCATCAGTTGAAAAGCTGATATTAAGAACTTCTTTGAAGGGGACAAGTTCAAGACGAGTTCCCTCCCTTCCCTGGACATCTGTTTTTGATTTTTTTGGCTGTGTCTTCTTCACCAAGGACATCCAGCAAAACACACATACATAAACATTGGACTAAAGACATAACTCGTATTCACATTCACTCTCACCTCTTATCCATCAAGTGATTGGTATTATGTATGTGCTAACATTTGTTGGAAATAATGGGCCTCTTTTGTGGGTCCTCATCGGGTTTCCTCTAGGAAGTATGGTGCTGAGTTGTTTTTTCTCTCACCCCTCCCTACCCCAATGGCCCATCCTCGAGGTGGGTTGAACACATCCAACTCGCAAATGAATCCTCTTTGACCCTTTTGATAATATGTAATTACTATTGGAGGTGGCCCGCTGGTACATTGCACACACTCCCGTAATACCAAAGTCCCACAATGCACAACACGTGCATTGGCACATCAATCACAGGCCTGTGAGCATGAGTCCCAGCCTCATTCATCAGCAGCCAATCAAATGGGGCTTACCTTGTGATAAACTTATGAGACTGACAACAGATGGAGCACCAGCATTGGGCCTTCATAACAGTGGATCAATGGGAAGGATCCAGGACAATAAAAAGTTACAGGTGCCACACAGAAAGACAGACACCCACACACGTTCACACCAAGAGACAATTTTGAGTGACCAATTCACCTAATGGATCCGATGTAAAGCGTGATTGTATGTTTTTGGAGGAAGCAAGAGAACCCGGAGAAAATCCATGCAAACACAAGTCGATACAAACTCTGCACAGAAAGGCCCGCAGTGGAATTGAACCAAGGATTTTCTTGATGTACGGCAAGAGTGCTACCCACTACCCATTTTGGCATATGGGCAGCACAGTAGTACAGTGGGTAAAATACAACAAAATATTAAACTGTGCGAGCTAGAGAATTTCCACGATTCGCCCATGACACATTTACTCAGCTGCACACCCAAACTACTAAAATGTTTTCTATGTTTGGCAGCACATACATGTATACATACACACATACTGATATGTATGTATGTATACATACATATTGTTGAAGATTAACAAAATATCTCTCACTGATAAACACCTTTACTCAATTCTGGTGATTTCTTCAGCTCAGAGCCTAATCCCAATAATAATAATGATAATAATAATAATAATAATAATAATAATAATAATAATAATAATAATAATAATAATAATAATAATAATAATAATAATAATAATAATCCTTGACTCTTTGAGGTCATAATGTTAAATGTCCATCATCAGCAGCTTTATGATTCTATGGCACAGAACTTAAATTGTTCTTACCAAGGTTAACCCCCCCCCCCCCCCCCCCCCAAATTCAGGTGGGAAGCGCAGTAGAAATCCAACACTGGTTTTGATGACTACATTTGTTTAATAATTTATCATGGAGATGGATTGATGGATAAATTAAACTGTGCATTGCTATTTCAAAGTCACTTGTGACTGAATTATATAATGACTCAGATATTCACTGAGCCAGTGTCTGGCCATCCAGCATGACACAGAAAAGGATGAACAGACTAAGAATAATGAGATGCATTCAGACTGGTTAATGGGTCACTCAGTTGGACATTTCATTGGATTAAACAGGATGCAGATTAGAAAAGTGCTCTGCGGAATATTTGATGTGCTCACCCTAACTGTGCAGACAGACATAGTATATCTGGATTTGGCTCTGGTTTCCTATGACTGGCTGACATGACCTGTCATTACAGACCAGACACTGACATATTAACCAGGAGTTACAGTACTTTATCTTTGTTGTCATTTCAGTTCTATTTACAGACTGGAAATAATACAGTGAAGCCACTGTGATCCACATTTCACATGATATTCTGAGATGGGATTTTATCTCTAATCTTTCATGCATGTGGAGTATTTTTAATGGCTCCAGCATGAGTAGAGGCCTGATTCATATGTCCTACAATGTGGGGCAGCAACGGATATCTTGGATTTGAATTTGAATAAAGATCAAATTCAAATGGTTATGCTTAATCCACAGAGACCTATTTCACTTTTCTTTTTGTAGCAGGCATTGGTGTTCAGGAACCTTGAAAGTGGGTTGCTCGTGTACTGTATCCTATCATCATACTGGATTACTGTCTGCTCAAAGAGAGCCAGCAATTTCTATTTTAAAATAATATTTTTTAGGGGTGGGGGGGTTTCCTTCTGTACATAGTGCTCAACCTGAAGCGCATGCTTTTGGAGGTGGGAGGAAGCCGGAGAACCCGGAGAGAACCCACGCAGACACGGGGAGAGCATGCAAACTCCGCACAGAGCTGGACTCAAACCCAGGTCCACTGTGATGTGAGGCGGCAGTGCTAACCACTGCGCCACTGTGCCGCTCGAGAGACATCATATCATGTTAAAATGAAAATTTTCGGGCTGTCACTTTAACGCATTAATTAGATTAATTACGCTGCAAAATAACGCGCTATAAAAATTAACGCAATTAATTGCGAGTGGCAAGTCAATGCGCAAGCATTTTAAATTTGGCTCATTGAGTGACCCGTAGGCTGCAGTGGCACATCAATTAGTACCTGCGCCACTAGTCAAAAGGAGGGTGACTGACAACAGAGATGGACACGACACGGGAGAGCGAGGCAAGCCCAGTCAGACCTTTGGGCGGAAAGTTTATTTGTCAAAAGAACAAAGACGGGACTATCAACAAAAACGCAGTGATTCTGCGCTGCCAATCTGCGCTGTAGACGCCTCTGTCAGTCGTGGCTACACACGTAGCTTACCATCACCAAGTATGAATGAGGAGTGAATGAATAATGGATCCGATGTAAAGCATCTTTGAGTGTCCAGAAAAGCATTTAAATGCAAAACATGCCAAGGACAGAGTTAGCTTACCCTCTTAAAGGAGAAGCCTTAAAGGAGAAGCCTGTTGGCATCTTGCTATTGATGTTGCCTTATTTAGAGGCATGTTATATTATTCATCTTGAATTTCTGTATTGAGTCAGCTTTAGTATTCATTTTGATTGAGAGTCTTCTTATGTGCCTATTTGAGACTCAGCCTTATTTTATTTCTGAAATGTATTTTATTTAACTATATTTGTATTGCTTTTTTGAGAAATGCACCTTAGTTTGCTGATGTGCTTGACCTTTTTTCTTTTGAATTTCATTTATAAAGCACACTTAACCAATAAAAATGTGAATTTCGAATCTTCTCTTCTTGGTGCATTCTATTGATTAGTCATGCACTACAATTTTGTAATGTCCTAGAATTGAAATTCTTTATTTGGGGGCCTTAAGCAGGTATGAGATTAAAATGTAATTAATTAGATTAATTAATTACAAATCATGTAATTAATTAGATTAATTTTTTTAATCACCTGACAGCACTAGAAATTTTGAAAAGAAAGTAACACCATTATTTATAAACATATTAACAGAGTATCACTTGTACAGCCATAATAATCAAGATATGATGAATGTGCATCTGCTGATTTGTTGATGTTTTATTTTGAAAATGTTGTCCAAAAGTGATAGATATTAAATTCAAATTAAGGTCATCAAAGGTAATAACATCAATAATGCATTAAGAAAAAAATTAATTTGCATAATGACTGTCATAGTTTATACCAGGGCTTTGAACCGGTTCATGGAATGAAAACGAAAACCGGAAACTTATATATTTTTTAACAGAATTTAACAGAATCGGAACAGATTTTTTCGTTCTTGAAAAAAATATTTTACCTCATGTTTCACTTCCTGTCATTCACTGGACGCGGGATGAGAGCGGAGGGAAGTAGCGGCTATCAGCAGCAGTTAAGAAAAGGGCAGTCACCATTTATTCATAACAGGTAAACACTGCATTGTGTCAATTTTAAAAATGATGTATGATTTAGACATTAATTCATTGGCTCCAGTCATTTTCAGAGCAGTGTGTCCCCGTACTGCCAGCACTTTGTAGCAATATTGAGCTAAGGGAGAAGCACAATGAAGATCTGTTGTTCAGCAATTCACCATTCAGTTCATTGTATAAAGAGGTGCAGTCGAAATTACGGAGTTTATTTCTGTACTTTAACCGGTGCCTGCTAGCTTAAGGGAAGCAAAAAGGTAACTGTGGTTGAACTCTGTTGTACTACGTATTTAAATTAAAAAAAATACATCGACATTATTTTTAAATATGTTTTTATTTATTTTTTGATAAATCTGTGCTAAATCCTTCGAAGTCCTCATCTTCGGTCTGCATTGAATAGCTTGCCAATTTCACTATTGCTGACCGTCACGTTTTCGGGTGGCTGTCCGGTAATGATGCCGGCTTTTGGGAAACATTGGACAAAAGTTGAAGCAGACACGTTAGTCCAGGCATCCGCAATCCACGCACATATTGCGGTGTAACTAGCTTGGTACTAACTCCAGTCCTGGTAAACGTGTGTTCACCGTCTCATCCATCACTCCACGACACACGCAGCTTGACTTTAAAGGCTCTGTTTACACTGATGTCCAGCGGTTGGAGTTCTTTCGTTAATCCTCCCGGGATGATTGCAAGCTCCGAATTCAGCCGCTTGACGTCGTTTTTTTACAGAAGCAGTGGTATGGGCGTACATGGAGTCACAGATCAAGAGAGATGGTGAAGCGTGAAAAAAGCCACCCGGGCTCTTTACGTGTACCGGAACAACCGGAACTGATAGCCTGGAGTTTACATTTTGCCACGTAAGCGTGTCTCCTCGCTGACGCCATTGTCTTTAGCCAAACAAATGCGGTTATGCAGCATCCTTGCAGTACAGTACCGGCATATACTGTACACTGGTACCCCCTGGAGGTGTGCCGGACGTAGCCTCGCGTCATGTTCTCTAATTGGTCTATCGCTGCTGGCGTACGTAGTGACGTATTACGTCCTATGTCTGTGGACAATGGGGGATCGCTGACTAAAGTCATACAAAAACATTTTTACAGATTTTGGAACTCAGTGTACACATAAGACGCTCAATATTAAAAGGCGCAGCGTTGATTTTTGGGAAATTTTAAGGCTTTTAAACGCGTCTTATGGTGCTCAAAACACGGCACCTACATATTTATATTTGCAAGGTACGTTATTAACCGGTTCAAGAACTTTATTGTTTTGTTCTAACCGGTTCAGGAACGTCAGTTTATGGTTGAACGTAAAACCGGACACGTAATAATTAAATTTTTGTTTGGAACAAACCGATTGGCAAAAAATTCTGGTTCAAAGCCCTGGTTTATACATTTATAATGCACTAGTTTTAAGTTTGAGTGACGTTTTAAGTGAGTGAGATCCTAGCATCCTGTGTTAAATTGCACTGTAGAAGTAAAAACTGTTACATCCATTTCCAAAGTGATCCTTTGTGCTGTGACCTCCAGAGCTGTTGGGAAAAATTGTTTCTCTGTGTACCTTCAAGGCTCACATATGTTCACATTATGAAAATCACACACAATTCGGATTAGTCGTGCTCTAGTCATCACACTGACCAGACCTGTACCTGTGTGAGTTTCTGCTGGAGCCTATCCCAGCTGGCTATGGGTTAAAGGCAGGGTACACCTCGGATGAGACGCCCTCATTAGGCTGGGATTGTTTTTCTTATAATAAATAAGTGCTGCATATATGTTTTCATGAAATAAACATTTTTGGCCACTCCCAACATGAACAAATAAAAAATGGTTTTAATTTAAATACAATTTTCAATGTATTTATTGTACATCCATCCATCTTCCACCCTATTGAAACAGCAGCTTCAACAGGGAGCCCCACACTTCCCACATCCACCAGGTCTGACTGGGGGATCCCAAGGCGTTCCCAGGCCAGTGTTGAGATATAATCCCTCCACCTGGTCCTGGGTCTGCCCTGAGGTCTCTTCCTAGATGAACGTGCCAGGAACACCTCCCTAGGGAGGTGTTATTATTGTGTTACTTGTTTACTTGTTTTGTTATTACTTGTTTTGTTATTATTGTACATGCTGTTCAATAAACTGGTTCCTAACCAGTATATTGAACAGCATGTTCAATATACAGGCCTTAAAACAAGAAACAAAAGTTTTCCTATATATCTGCATTTAATTTATTAATATAATAATCCACACTTAAAAAATATTTGGATTACCATTCAAGATATTTTGCATTTAATATGATCATCTTCGGGGGCAATAAGGTGGCGCATTGGTAGCGCTGTTGCTGAACAGTGAGGCAGTTGTTTGTGCAGTTGTTTGCATAGTGCGGAGTTTGCATGTTTCCCCCCGTGTCTGCGTGGGTTCTACCAGGGTTCTCCGGCTTCCTCCCATCTCCACTAACATGCTACTTAGGTGAATTGATCATACTAAATTGCCTGTAGGTATGAGTGTGGGCGTGTGTGGTTTTTTGCATACATGTGGCTCCACGGTGCACTGGCGTCGCACCCGGAGTGTCCCCTGCCTCTCGCCCCCAGTCGGCTGGGATAGGCTCCAACTTCCCATGACGTGCTGCAGCAGATGAAGCAGTGAAAAGGAAATGGATGGATGGATGAATGAATGAATGAGTGATGTCGTGCAAATCACTTCCTGCAATTTATGGATTCACTCTTTGAGCAAATTGTATAGTTTATCAGCTGCTGTTGTTATTTCTTCAGTAATAGTATAAATTTCTAAAATTCACTTGGACAGTTTAGTCAATTATTGGTGATTACGGTGACTACGTTTTCACAATAATGTTGCAATCACCAACTGTAACTTCTGTTTGGAGCAATAAGATTGGGTATATGTTCTCCCTCAAACAGGTCAAGGTTTACCTGGACTAATTTGAGGAAGAATATTGTGACATAAAATTGCAATACTGTAATTTATAATGGACAATGTAAAGGCACTAATATATACAGTATGTTAACAGGCATTTTCATTACCACAGAAGTAAAAACTTCCTAAATGTTCTTGAATTGACAGTACATTATTTAGTGTACAAGTGGGAGCACACACATCTAATACCTAATCTTATACAGATCTATACTAAAATAAGGTAAAGGGATAACCTTTAGATAACCTGGGTCCAATTGACAAGCCATGGGTGCTGCCACTGGAAGTGGCAGAAGTAACACTTTACAAGGTGAGACTGTCCTCAATAGTGATGACAGGAGCACTAGTGAACACGTTAAAAGTGTCAGTTGAAATGGAAGGTGTCTGGGTATAAATGACTTGAGTGGCAACACACCAGATAAGTCGATCATCACCGCAGATGGAATGGTATTACTGAAGAGGGACTGCGTCTCAACAATGGAGATGGATAAAGTGTGCCACACAACATAAAAGATTGACATGAGTTTAGAATCACATTTCTACATTTTCCAAATATTTTTGAAATGTTTAACTACTGTGAGGTGATTTGACTCTTGTTTTGACTCATGTTGATTACGAGGTCTCAACTACCTTTTTTATCTTAGTTGTTAGCTGCTGTCTTTTGTCCCTATCAGATTACTGCTGAATAAGTATACAGTAAGTTATAGCGTAACAGACAATCAGATTGTACCACATCATCATCGCCATCATTACTTTGAGGAAGAGTACAGGGGCACCAGCTAGGTCAAAAGAGAAACAGACAGAGACTTCATTCTGCTCAGGTAGACATTATTCCTCTACAGCTGGGGTATTCAATTTAAAGTCACGGAGGTCCGGTTATAAAAATTTCATCTTCGTAAAAGGTCCGAACCCAAGTCCATTTTGTATCTTATAGCCAGTCCCTATGCCCACATTATCATTTATTATCAATTTTCAATGCAGGATATGTTTAACTGAGTGCACAGCTAGCTCTTTTACCTCACCATAAATAAAAGTAGACCCAGGCAAATAAATTTCATGCCTTTATGTAAGATTGAAGAACACACAAACCTCAGAATTAAAATATAAAGTGCAAAAAGCTGAATAATCCTTTTTCTCATAAATTAAAGAACTGAAGGCCTACACTTCAAATAAAAAAAAATCAAAGGTTCGGAAAGCATGAATAAAATCTGGCTCTTTCAGGGGAAAAATGCAAACAGAACTTTCATCATGAGAGAAAGGGGTATGTGGCCTGCCAGTAATTTACTTATACACAAGTAAACTTGTGCACAATGTGTGCACAGGCACAAGGTGTGCACAGGCCCACCTTGTGGTGGTGTTGGTCACCTTGTGGTGGTCTCTGTCATCTGTGGTGAAAGAGACCAGTGGACTTTGTCAGCATCTTTTATTGCTGCTTTTATGTCCTCTCCTCTTGTTTGTGTTTCATAGTGCTGCTACACTCAGCAAAGAGCTCCTTATCTTTGTGAAGGAACCTGACACACACACACACACACACACACACACACACACACAAGCTACAACTCCTCAATGTCCACAGATATGCTTGGTGCTCTGTGAACAGCTGCATCAAGCTGTTAATATTTCTGATTTCCTGGTTGCTGTTGAAGCCGACATTGGGAGTTTTTCCACACATCTCGTCTTTCTGTTTTCCCTCAATGTCTCAACAACAGCTTTTAAGCACTTTGATGTTTTATGCTGACCCAAAATCCACAATACCTTTAGTGAACATTCGTTTGCATTTTTCTTGGTCATTTTGCCCTCAGCTCGGACTTCAGGAGATAATTCTGCACAAAAGCTCTGTGCTTTGTTTTGTAGAAGTGCTTCATGTTATGAATTAATTAATTTGTGCTACGTGTTCAGACTACCGTATTGGCCCAAATATAAGATGACCCTGATTATAAGACTACCCGCTCTTTTTCAAGACTCAAGTTTGAAAAAAGACTTTTTGAACACCAAATTCAATTTTTATACAGAAAATAATTACAGTATATCTGAAACAAATGATTATAACAATATATTCGAGAGAAAAAGCATTTTATTTTGCCTCATTCAAATCATGCAAAAACTGTCTATCACATCTTAATATCTGAACATCTAAAAAGGTAAACTAAAGTGAAATCACATTTGTAAATGAATGGTTCTGGTTTTTGAAATGTAAGTAACATTTCGTCGCTACGTTTCTCCATTTTCTGTTATCACACCTCTTATTTTCTTCTCTTTTCTTTCTTACCACTATTTTTTATTTTTCTTCTTCGTGCTACCGCTATTTTTATTTTTCTTCTTCGTGACAGGGGTTCGCTTTGGCCTGAGGAGTTAAGTTCAGCATTCGCTTTAAAGATCTCTGGCGCCATCTAGCGTTGCGAATGGGTATAATGTCTAGACCCCGAATGTAAGACGACCCACACTTTTTCAGTCTTATTTCAATGCAAAAAACACTGTCTTATATTTTGGCCAATACGGTATATGAGGTAACATGGTTTTTAACTGCCTCATGGAGGAATAAACATAAATTTCGACCACTCATCCTTAACCAGTGTTTTTCCTCATTAACCTCCCTTCGTTTGGAGCTATGCTGTCCTCACTGTCTCCATTCCTCTGTGCTCGTAGCGATAAACTCACAGCGGTAGCGTCACTTCCAGGTGCGCTGATGGAGCAGGTAAACAAACGATGTGATTGGCTGAACTGAGTGGCGCTATTACCGTATAAACTGGAGGAGCAGCGCTCGCCGTCTGGTGCCGCGACCATCAGTAAAAATGTGCCAAGAAAATCTACTCTCAAGAATTTGTCATGGAGTGGTCACGGGTCCGGACAGAACCATCACGCAGTCCGGATCCGGACCACGGTCCGCCATTTGGTAGCCCCTGCTCTATAGTCTACAGTATATCGGTGGTTCTTAACGTTGTTTGAGGTACCGAACCCTGCCGGTTTCACATGCTCGACCCAGGCTCAAAATGTCAATAATTATGTTCGGGTCGGGTCGGACCGGGCTTTAATACCCTGATCTGACCTCTACATGACAGGCATCAATCGACTACTGAGTGCGCAAAATCCCCTGTAGCACAGGTAGGCTAATCGATGTAGCGTGATCACCTGCAGCCAGTGATGGCTAAGGGGGGGTGTCATCACAAACTGACACGATGTATCAAACATACACAGTAATTCGTGTATGTTCGGCAAAAACACTGACACGATGTGTCGGGTGTTTTGTCTTGACCTCCGTCTCCACCGAACCCCTAGGGTTCGATCAAACCCGGGTTTAAACCACTGGTCTATATAGTAACCTTGCATAAAGTTATGCATAATATGAAACTCTTTACAATGCAATCCGTAACTTTGACTAAATTTAATAAAATCTTTTTGTGTAACAAAGTCATTATACTGTGACAGTAGTCCATGAGAACAATAATCTGGAAAACTTATCTTGTTCTTCTGTGTCCTCCTAGTTATGGCTCGGTATCTCAGCGGTGTATGATGGGTGTTGTTGGGTGTTGTTACCTCCTTATTTATTTTAATGGTTGTAGACCTTCTTTATTATTAAAAGTTCCTCCTTTATGTTCATTTCAGTTCAGTCCCAGTTGTGACAGAAGCAAGATGACTTAATTTCCATTGCAAGAATGTAGTAAAAAATATTTACTTCATTTGCCAGCTTTTGATATTTCTGAAACGTCATTGCTGTCTCCACCAGAACAAGACTGTCAACTGAAGCAGAAACACACAGCAAACTTTATGGGTTTCATGACAAGCCATGATAACAAATTAACAATATCACAAAACTTGGAATGTGTGTTTTGGACACTCGGGTGAAGAGAGGGGCAGAGCTGTCAACTGATCACCACCTGGTGGTGAGTTGGGTCCGTTGGCGGAGGAAACCTTTGTATAGCCATCTTTTTGTGTAACAAAGATGATAAGATGGCGTTGCACTAGTGGCAACTGATTGCGGCAGCTCTCCCACACCGGTCTTTGTTTCCTCTTTTTAACTGTTTTTTCTTACCTCTTTTTTTTTTCAATTTATTTTAAGTAACTAAGTAGTGTGCCATGGAGACCAAGTTTGTTGTACTTGCGCTGGTCTTCATGCTGTTTTTTACATTGGTCACGACCGTGTCTGTGGACCCCATACGCAGCCAGGGCCCTATTGTTCACAGTAGGGATCAGCTGTTGGCGCTCCATAGCAACGCGGTGCCGCCCCAGGAGAAACCTGACATCCCCCGGGAGCTGAGGAGGAGGAAGCGGGGGAAACGTGCCGGAGTTGCACGCCGGGCCAGGAGGAGGAAATTCAGACCTGTCCTCCCGTCCATCATCATGGGGAACGTGCGATCTCTCCCCAACAAGATGGATGAGCTGGCGGCGATGACCCGGCATTAGAGGGACTTCCGCGAGTGCAGCGTCATGGTGTTCACAGACACATGGCTGAGCGCGGCGATTCCAGACACGGCCGTTCATCTGGACGGGTTCAATCTAGTGCGGGCGGACAGGACGAGGGAGAGCGGAAAGAGGAAGGGGGAGGGCTGGCAGTGTTCGTGAATGATCAGTGGTGTAACCCTGGACACATCACTGTGAAGGAGCGGCACTGCTGCCGGGACATAGAACTGTTGGCGGTTGGCGTGCGGCCGTATTATCTGCCGCGGGAGTTCTCACACGCCATTGTGATAGCTGTGTATGTCCCCCCCCTCTGCCGATGTGGACGCAGCCTGCGACGTCCTCCACTCCCTAACGAGCGGGCTGCAGACACAGCACCCACAGGCCCTCATCCTCATCTCTGGAGACTTTAATCACGCCCCCCCGTCCTCCACTCTGCCCACCTTCACCCAGTACGTTACTTGTTTCACCAGAGACAGTAAAATACTGGACCTGTGCTATGCCAACACCAAGGAGGCATACATATCATCACCCCCCCCGGAAAAGAGCGGACCACAACCTGGTTCATCTCCTGCCCGTCTACAAGCCTCTTGTGGAAAGGCAACCAGCTGTGTCCCGCACTGTGAGGAGATGGTCCGACGAGGCTGAAGACGCTTTGAAGGACTGCTTCCACAGAACAGAGTGGGATTTATTCTGTGATTCTCATGGGGAGGACATTGACGGTCTCATAAACACCGTCGCAGACTACATTAACTTCTGTGTGGATAACACCGTACCCACCAGGACTGTACGGTGTTATCCCAACAACAAATCCTGGATCACCTCGGACATTAAGGTCCTTCTTAAGGAGAAGAAAAGGGCCTTTAAGTCTGGAAACAAGGACGAGCTGAAGGCTGTCCAGAGGGAGCTGATGAGGAAAATCAGAGAGGGGAAGAACATTTACAGGAGGAAGATGGAGGACCAGCTGCAGCAGAACAACGTCAGCGAGGTGTGGAGGGGCCTGAAGACTATCTCAGGCCATAAAGGACCCGACTGCCAGGTCACTGGGGACCAGAAGTGGGCAGATAACCTAAACAAATTTTTCAATAGATTCAATCAGGCATCCACGCCCCCCCCAGCCCAGCCCTCCACACTGTAGCCCCCTCCTCCCCCTCCCCCCCTCCCCCTGTCCCTCTCCAACACCACCTCAGCTCCTCCCCCTCTACAACAATCAGCTCACGGCCACCCCCCACTGCTCAGGTCATGTTACAGCCACCCCCTACAGTTCACCTCTTCAACCCACCCCCCTCACCCACACCCCCCAGCACACAGTCCCCCTGCTCCACCCTATCCCTCACTGAGTCCCAGGTGAGAAACCAGCTCCTGAGGATAAAGACGAGGAAGGCTGCGGGTCCAGACGGCATCAGCTCCAGGCTCCTGAAATCTTGCGCAGACCAGCTGTGTGGGATTGTTGGACATGTTTAACATGAGCCTGAAGCTGGGAAGGGTTCCACAGCTGTAGAAAACGTCCTGCTTGGTTCCCGTGCCCAAGACCCCGCATCCCAAGGACCTAAACAGCTACAGGCCGGTGGCACTAACGTCCCACCTGATGAAGACCCTGGAGCGTTTGGTCCTCTGTGATCTCCGCCCCCTGGTGAGCCCATCACTGGACCCACTCCGGTTTGCTTACCAGCCTGCCATCGGGGTGGATGACGCCGTCATTTTTCTCCTAGACTGGGGTGGTGGTTCCTCTTTTTAAAAAGGGGGACCAGAGGGTATGTGCCAACTACAGGGGCACCACACTCCTCAGCCTCCCTGGGAAAGTTTACTCCAAGGTGCTGGAAAGGAGGGTCCGGCCGATTGTCGAGCCTCAGATTGAGGAGGAACAATGTGGGTTCCGTCCTGGTCGTGGAACAACGGACCAGCTTTTTACTCTCACAGGGATCCTAGAGGGGGTTGGGAGTATGCCCATCCAGTCTACATGTGTTTTGTAGACTTGGAGAAGGTGTATGATCGAGTCCCCAGGGATATACTGTGGGAAGTACTGCGGGAGTATGGGATGAGGGGGCCTCTCCTCAGGGCCATCCAATCCCTGTATGCCCAAAGTAAGAGCTGCGTTCGGGTTTTTGGCAGTAAGTCGAACTTGTTCCGAGTAGCTGTTGGCCTTCGCCAGGGCTGCGCTTTATCACCAATTCTGTTCGTGATTTTCATGGACAGGATATCGAGGCGTAGTCGTGGCGAGGAGGCTTTACAGTTTGGTGGCTTGAGGATTGCATCGCTGCTTTTTGCAGATGATGTGGTCCTGTTTGCATCATCAGCCTGTGACCTGCAGCGCTCGCTGGTCCGGTTTGCAGCTGAGTGTGAAGCTGTGGGGATGAGGATTAGCACCTCCAAATCTGAGGCCATGGTCCTCAGCAGGAAACTGGTGGACTGCTTTCTCCGAGTGGGGAAATAGGTCCTTCCACAAGTGAAGGAGTTTAAGTATCTTAGGGTCCTGTTCACGAGTGAGGGAACAATGGAGCGTGAGATTGGATGGAGAATTGGGGCAGCAGGAGCGGTATTGAAGTCGCTTTACCGCACTGTTGTCACAAAGAGGAGCTAAGCCGAGAGGCAAAGCTCTCCATCTACCGTTCAATCTTCGTTCCTACCCTCACCTATGGTCATGAGCGATGGGTCATGACCGAAAGAACGAGATCGCGGATACAAGCGGCTGACGGATAGCTGGTGTCTCCCTTAGAGATAAGGTGAGAAACACTGCTGTTCGCGAGGGGCTCAGAGTAGGGTCGGTGCTCCTTCGCATGGAAAGGAGTCAGTTGAGGTGGTTTGGGCATCTGGTGCGGATGCCTCCGGGACGCCTCCCTAGGGAGGTGTTTCTGGCACGTCCAGCTGGGAGGAGACCTCGGGGCAGACCCAGGACCAGGTGGAGGGATTATATCTCAACACTGGCCTGGGAACGCCTTGGGATCCCCTAGTCAGAGCTGGTGGATGTGGCCCGGGAAAGGGAAGTTTGGGGCTCCCTGTTGAAGCTGCTGCCCCCGCGACTCGACTACGGATAAGTGGTGGAAGATGGATGGATGGACAAAATTTTTACATGCCACATACAGAAGTACTCCGATGACACTGTGATTGTGGCATGTATCTGGGAGGGTGATGAGGGGCGGGTACAGGGCATTGGTGGCTGACTTCGTGGAGTGGTGCCAACAGAACCAGCTCCAGGTCAACGTCTCCAAGACAATGGAGATGGTGCTGGATTTTCAGCAGGCACCGCCTTCTCCACAGTCAGTGATCATCGAGGGCAGTGAGGTGGAGGTGGTAGAAAACTATAAGTACCTGGGACTGCAGCTAAACAGCAGACTGGACTGGTCACTCAACTTGGACTGCGTGTACAAGAAGGGGCAGAGCAGGATGTACTTCCTGAGGAGGCTGGCCTCCTTCAACATCTGTCCTAAGCTCCTTCTCATGTTCTATCAGTCCATAGTCTCCAGTGTGCTGTCATACGCCAGTGTGTGTTGGGGTGGCGGGGCCAGGAAAAGAGATATGGATTGTCTTAACACAACCACAGAGCGGGCTCAGTGGTTGGTCTGAGCCTGGACTCTGGCTACGCTTCTGGAGAGCAGGACCATGTCTAAAGTTAAGGCTGTCATGAACAATACCAGCCACCCCCTGCACACCACCTTCTCCCAGCAGAGAAGCACCTTCAGCGGCAGACTGCCTTCACACAGCGCCTCCACAGAGAGGCTTAGGTCCTCCTTCGTGCCCCGTGCCATCAGGGGGTACAATGACTCTGTCAGGAGGAGCGGGGGGAGGTGGCGAGGTCGGCACATGGTTGATCAGATGTAATTTAATTTTATACTGTTTGTATTTTAATTCTATACTGTTTATATTTTAGTTATAGTTTAATATATACTGTAAGTCCTGTTAGTGCTGCATGTGTCTGTTAGTGTAGTGTATGTCTTGTGGTATGTCCTGTGATGTCAGTGTTTCATTTTCTCATGGTATTTTTCCAGTATTTATTCGCTATGTAATGCCTGAGCAGTGGATATGTACAATTTCCTCCAGGATTATTAAAGTATCTATCTATCTATCTATCTATCTATCTATCTATCTATCTATCTATCTATCTATCTATCTATCTATCTATCTATCTATCTATCTATCTATCTATCTATCTATCTATGTCAGAGAATATAACAGAGAATATAAAGGGGTCCTATTATGAAAATCAAATTTTTTCAGGTCTCTACATACACATAGTGGTCCTCCCTAACCTGACCAACTCCGAGAATCTGGTAAACAAATGCTTCCTGAATCAATAGATATTTGGAATTTTAGGAATTCATGGGCTGGACCTAAACAAAACAACTGGATTTTGCTGGAGTGTATTTGTTACGTCACAAATCGTGTGATTGACGATACTGATTGATAGACTTGCCCAAGGGCGTGGCCATCCCAGAGGGGGAGTTCTTTGTCTCAGACATGAGGAAGCAATCTGTTGAAATGGCATCCGTCAGAAGCAGGTATCAGTTGTTGGCTTTACAAAGCAACATACTTGTTACTTCCCGTCCCATTCAAAGAAGAACAGAAGATACTGGTCGCATTTCATTTTTAATGGCAATGTGCCGACTACATTGCCTGCAAGTTTATTTGCGCATGCGAACAACTTCACTCCAACTTGTTTCGGCAATGCGGGTCAGTACAGACGGGCTTTGCCTCGAAACTGACCCTCGTTACAGGATCACTCCCAACCATACAGGACCGAGCAACTGCACCCGGGTCACAGGTAAGTCTCACCACATTTATCTTTTTTGCAGTTGTCTGTTATCATGAGTTATCAAGTTATGCTGGGCTATGTAGGGAGTTCTGCTTTGTTTCGTGTTTGCGTGTTGCGTGTGTGCGTGCACGCTCCAACACGTGTGCACGTGCTGTACCTACAGTATCTAGCTACAACGCACATAAGTTGGTCTCACATTTGATCTTTTTTCTTGTTGTTGGTTAGCATGAATGAAGTCAGGTTCTGCTAGGCTATGTAGGGAGTTGTGCTTTTTTTCCGCGTTTGCGTATTGCATGTGCACGCTCATGTCAGAGTAGCTTGTTTGTTTAGTGACAACGCACATAGGTCTGTCCTTCTTATCCAAAATCTGGACATTGGTGTCCTGAAATTAGTGTCACTCTTCCTTGGGATAAAAGATGACTGCTGACTACTGTCCTGACGAATTGCGTCTTGAGCCATACGTTTGTTGAGTGGCTATTTGGTTTCCATTGTGTAAACATCTGAGCATTCCTCACTGCATTTAACTATACACCATTTATTTATATACAGGTCAGCATATCAAATGCATCCATTCACCCACAAGCATCAAGGGACATGGCATGCCAAACTGACCCAGTGGACACTCATACTGTTGGCACACAGCTGTCCTTCAGGACTCTTCAGTTCCAATATAGAAGTAAAGGTATGTACAAATCATATTCCATACAATAAGTTTTAATGAAATTGGTTAAATAGACTTATTTTCTAAATATTGCTGTCTACAGGCAGGAGGCCTAGAGGAAGACCAAAGAGGAGGTGTATGGATGTAGTGAAAGAGGACATGAGGGTGATTGGTGTGAGAGAAGGGGATGCAGACGACAGGGTTGGATGGGGGTGGCTGATTTGCTGTGGCAGCCCCTGAAGGGAAAAGCCGAAAGGAAAAGAAGAATAAGTTGTCTACAGGTGTTCAGGCAACTGTCCTGCAGAGATTTTGGTGTTGGAACATCCTCAGCAGACCCCTCCTTTCTTTTTTCATCAACACCTATAAAGAGACCCTCAAAGAGACCTCACCTGGACCTTGAAAAGGAGCTGGAGGAAGATCCATTAGAGGGCAGCTCTACTATGTCAGCTCCACAGGGGGAGGATTGCACCTATGATCCTGCAGAGTCCATCACAGCACTATCAGAGTCAACACTTGTGTCGTAAGTTATCCATTATGTTGTTGTTTATGTGTGTTAGTGAGTACTCATGTGTTGATAGTAGTTTAGTACAAAATAATAGTGCTGTGTATTAGAATATTCCAGCAAGACAGTACGGTAAGTGAAGTGTAGAGTTCAGTATAAAAAATTTTGAGACAGATTCATGTATATCATATGCTGTTGTTTTAGCTCCTTATTTCATTACGTTTCTATTGTACGGTTTATATTAACACAAGTGTAGCATCTATGGAAAATGAAGTTACTTTAACTGTCCCGCAGATCTTCGAAAGCTTATGACTATATTTGCCATTGTAATGCTGCTGTTATTTAAATCAGTAGTTGTTAAAGTTCAGTGTATACTACTGAAGACAACTGTTAAATTGCTAAATGTGTCCTAATTTTCTTTGATAAAGACAGGAATCATCCACTCCCACCCAGAAGATCCAAAAATACATAGTGTATGAAAGCTGTCTTCTGAAATTATTTGTGGAGTGTCCTGTCTGCACCCGGAAATGTGATGCAAGGACCACAAAGCTGGGAACATCCCTGTCTGTGGAGCAGAGATGCTCCTATTGCGAGTTCTACAGCCAGCCTGTCCTAGGGAGTACACCAGCTGGGATCCTGCACCTTTCGGCAGCTTTTCAGCTTACACCTTTCGGTGTACCTCAGTGGAGCTTCGTTTGTAAAAATTGCACAGGTAAATAATGTGCAACTCCGTTCCCTTCAATCCAAATAACTTTTCTGAATATAGAGTATGTCTGATTAAGTTACTGCGTCATTAAAAAAACCTGTCCTTCCAACAGGTGTTCAAGGCAGTGAATCTACAGCTTTTCAAATATGAAACATTTCGCCAGCATACCAGATCTTTGATTGAGCCTGCAGTCATTCACCACTGGAAAACTTTGCAAGACGTGATGCTGCAGCGGCTCAGTCAAGAGAGTCAAGTTATAGTTGGTGGTGACATGAGAGCTGACTCTCCAGGTATTTGCATATCAAAGAAGTACTGAAATTTGCTTTTTTTATATTTGGCTCACAACAGTGACATGAAAATGCAGTATAATCAAATAGTATTTGCTGTCTAATATGAAAAGTTGAACACATCTTTTTCATGGCACTCAGCAAAATTTGGGGGTTACACAATGATGGATCTCAAAACAAATAAAGTTTTGGACATCGAATTGATTCAGGTGAGTGTTTCAAATACAAATTGTAAAAAAGATCATCAGTGACATTATTGAAATGCATATTAGTTTATATTTCATGTTAATTTCATCTATTTTTGGGGGTTTTTTTTGTTCAAAGGATTTCATCTCTGCTTTTTGCGATGATGTCCTATTGCAATTTCCTATGTCAATTTCCTATGCAATTTCCAATGTCCTATGCAATTTCCTCCGGGATTAATAAAGTATCTATCTATCTATCTATTGGCCTCATCAAACCTAGACCTTCATTGGCATTGGGAGTGTGACGCGAGTGGGATGAGGATCAGCACCTCTACATCCGAGGCCATGGTTCTTCTTTTCCTTTCGGCTTTTCCCTTCAGGGGTCGCCACAGCGAATCAATTTCCTCCATCTAGCCCTGTCCTTTGAATCCTTTTCTCTCACACCAACCACCTTCATGTCCTCTTTCACTACATCCATAAACCTCCTCTTTGGTCTTCCTCTAGGCCTCCTGCCTGGCAGTTCAAAACTCAACATCCGTTTACCAATATATTCACTATCTCTCCTCTGGACATGTCCAAACCATCTCAGTCTGGCCTCTCTGACTTTATCTCCAAAACCTCTAACATGTGCTGTCCCTCTGATGTACTCATTCCTGATCCTATCCTTCCTGGTCACTCCCAGAGAGAACCTCAGCATCTTCATCTCGGCTACCTCCAGCTCTGTCTCCTGTCTTTTCTTCAGTGACACTGTCTCTAGACCAAACAACATCGCTGGTCTCACCACAGTTTTGTACACCTTTCCTTTCATTTTAGCTGAAACTCTTCTATCACACATCACACCTGACACCTTCCTCCATCCATTCCATCCTGCCTGTACACGCTTCTTCACCTCTTTTCCACACTCTCCATTGCTCTGGACTGTTGAGCCTAAGTACTCAAAATCCTCCACCTTCTTGATCTCTTCTCCCTGTAACCTCACTCTTCCACTTGGGTTCCTCTCATTCACACACATGTACTCTGTCTTACTGCGGCTAACATTCATTCCTCTCCTTTCCAGGACAAACCTCCACCTCTCTAGCTTCTCCTCCACCTGTTCCCTGCTCTCACTGCAGATCACAATGCCATCTGCAAACATCATAGTCCATGGAGATTCCTGTCTAACCTCGTCTGTCAGCCTGTCCATCACCATAGCAAACAAGAAGGGGCTCAGAGCTGATCCCTGATGCAGTCCCACCTCCACCTTGAACTCCTCTGTCGCACCTACAGCACACCTCACCACTGTCTTACAGTCCTCATACATGTCCTGCACTGCTCTAACATACTTCTCTGCCACTCCACACTTCCTCATACAATACCACAGTTCCTCTCTGGGCACCCTGTCATAAGCTTTCTCCAGATCTACAAAAACACAATGCAGCTCCCTCTGGCCTTGTCTGTACTTCTCTATCAACATCCTCAAAGCAAATACTGCATCTGTAGTACTCTTTTTTGGCATGAAGCCATACTGCTGCTCACAAATGTTCACTTCTGCCCTTAGTCTAGCTTCCACTACTCTCTCCCATAACTTCATTGTATGGCTCATCAGCTTTATTCCTCTGTAGTTGCCACAACTCTGCACATCTCCCTTGTTCTTAAAAATGGGCACCAGCACACTTCTCCTCCATTCCTCAGGAATCTTCTCACTATCTAAGATCCTGTTGAACAACCCAGTCAGAAACTCTACTGCCCCCTCTCCTAGACACTTCCAAACCTCTACAGGTATATCATCAGGACCGACTGTCTTTCCACTCTTCATCCTCTTCAATGCCCTCCTCACTTCATCCTGACTAATCTTTGCTACATCCTGGTCCACAACAGTCACCTCTTCTAGTCTTTGTTCTCTCTCATTTTCCACGTTCATCAACTCTTCAAAGTACTCTTTCCATCTTCCCATCACACTACTGGCACCTGTCAATAGACTTCCATCCCTATCCTTAATCACCCTAACCTGCTGCAAGTCCTTCCCATCTCTGTCTCTCTGTCTTGCCAACCGGTATAGATCAGTCTCTCCCTCCTTACTGTCCAAACTAGCATACAAGTCCTCATAAGCTTCTTGTTTGGCCTTTGCTACCTCAACCTTCACCTTACGCTGCATCTCCCTGTACTCCTGTCTACTCTCCTCAGTCCTCTCAGTGTCCCACTTCTTCCTAGCTAACCTCTTTCTCTGTATACACTCCTGTACCTCCTCATTCCACCACCAAGTCTCCTTATCTACTTTCCTTCCAGATGACACACCAAGTACTCTCCTACCTGTCTCCCTGATCACATTAGCTGTAGTTGTCCAGTCATCTGGAAGCACCTCCTGACCACCCAGAGCCTGTCTTAACTCCTTCCTAAAAGTCCTGCAACACTCTTCCTTTTTCAGCTTCCACCATTTCGTCTTCTGCTCTGCCTTTGCCCTCTTGATCTTCCTCACCACCAGAGTCATCCTACACACCACCATCCTATGCTGTTTGGCTACACTCTCACCTACCACTACTTTACAGTCACTGATCTCTTTCAGGTTACACCGTCTACACAAGATGTAGTCTACCTGCGTGCTCCTACCGCCACTCTTATAGGTCACTCTATGTTCCTGCCTCTTCTGGAAGAAAGTATTCACTACAGCCATTTCCATCCTTTTTGCAAAGTCAACTACCATCTGTCCTTCTGCGTTCCTCTCCTGGATACCAAACCTGCCCATCACCTCCTCATCACCTCTGTTTCCTGCACCAACATGTCCATTGAAGTCTGCTCCAATGACAACTCTCTCACTTCTAGGCATGCTCTGCATCATTTTGTCAAAGTCCGACCAGAATTTCTCCTTCTCCTCCAGCTCACATCCTACCTGTGGAGCATACCCGCTAACAACATTGAACATCACACCTTCTATTTCTAGCTTCAGACTCATCACTCTATCCGACACTCTTTTGACCTCCAGGACATTCCTAACCAACTCCTCCTTCAAGATAACTCCTACTCCATTTCTCTTCCCATCTACACCATGATAGAACAACTTGAACCCTGCTCCTAAACTTCTAGCCTTGCTACCTTTCCACTTGGTCTCCTGGACACACAGTATGTCTACCTTTCTTCTCTGCATCATGTCAACCAACTCTCTACCTTTTCCTGTCATAGTTGCAACATTCAACGTCCCTACTCTTAGTCCTATACTCTTGGTGTTCCTCTTCTCTTTCTTCGTGCGAACGCACTTTCCTCCTCTCCTTCTTCGACCAACAGTAATCCAATTTCCACCGGCGCCCTGTAGGTCAACAGCGCCGATGGCGGTCGTTGCTAACCCGGGCCTCGACCGATCCGGTATGGAAGTCATAGGTTTGATTCGCATCTTTGATTTGGCAAAAGTTTTACGCCGGATGCCCTTCCTGACGCAACCCTCTGTATTTATCCGGGCTTGGGACCGGCACAATACGACACTGGCTTGTATCCTCTTGTGGCTACATTATCCGAGGCCATGGTTCTCGACCGGAAAAGGGTGGTGTGCCCTCTTCAGGTTGGTGGAGAGTCCTTGCTCCAAGTGGAGGAGTTTAAGTATCTTGGGGTCTTATTCACAAGTGACGGAACAAGACCCCAAACGTGAGATTGACAGACAGATCCGTGCAGCTTCTGCAGTGTTGCAGTCGCTGTATAGATCTGTCATGGTGAAGAAGGAGCTGAGTTGCAAGATGAAACTCTTGATTTACCAGTAAATCTACGTTCCTACTCTCACCTATGGTCATGATCTTTGGGTCACGACCGAAAGGACAAGATCCCACATACAAGCGGCTGAAATGTGTTTCCTCCATAGTGTGGCTGGGCGCACCCTTAGAGATGGGGTGAGAAGCTCAGTCACCAGGGAAGAGCTTGGAGTGGTGCCACTGCTCCTCCGCCTCGAGCGGTGCCAGCTGAGGTGGCTCGGGCATCTGTTCCGGATGCTTCCTAGATGCCTCTCTGGGGATGTTTTCTGGGAATGTCCTAACGGGTGGAGACCTCGAGGAAGACCTAGGACACGCTGGAGGGACTATGTCTCTCGACTGGATGGGAATGCCTCGGGCTCCCCCCGCGAGAGCTGCAGGAGGTGTCTGGGGAGAGGGAAGTATGGACATTCCTCCTGAGACTCGGCCCAGGATAAGCAAAAGATGGTGGATGGATGGATTGTTTTACTTTGTCAGAGCAATGAGGTTGGTGAGAGTTACCACATGGACAAAGAGGGTTTGAGGAGGAATCGGACATTGTTGTATTGCACATTCCATGAGTGACATGTTAGAAAATGTGTGTCCTTCCAGTAGCATTTTAAAGCTATGAGCCAGTTAGTCTTAATGTTTTGAAAAAGGTTATGAAATGCTGCAGTTGTCTGATCATTGTATTTACTATCAACATTAACTTAAGGTATTGCAAAGAAATTAGACAAGATCAGTAAGAACAAAGACTGTCAAACACTAAAGAAGTGGATGACAGGCATAAACATGCACATACACTGGATTGCATCAATGTCATCCACCAGGCCAGAGAGACACGCCAAATGGGCATGTCCTCAACCACATGCAGAATATCCAGACCCATGGCCACCCTCTTTACCCCAAGTGCCTGCATGAGGATCACCAGACACAGGACACTAAATGGCTCAAAGATGGTATTGTATTAATAGACCAAAAGCTACTTCGTAACCTTCATTCAGTGACCACTTTGTCTAAAAGACAACTAAACCTAGCCTTCCAGTGTATCCGCCGTAGCAGGTCACGGGGAGCTGGAGCCTATCCAAGCAGGCATAGGGCGTGAGGCGGGGCAAACTCCGGACACGACGCCAGTGCACCTGGGACACCTAGCAATGTGCTTAGAAAATCTTCGCAAAGAATGTCAATTAAAATTCTTCTTTTTTTTATCTTCCTCTTCCTGGGTCGTGGACGTTGCAGGAGTCTATCCCAGCGGACCATGGATGAGAGATGGAGGGGACACTCCAGACATATAGCGCAGAGCCATACGAAAGAAACTACCATTCACAAACATTCTCCCACACCTATGGGCTATCAGCAATACGTATTTGTTGTATTTTTTTAAAATTGTTTCTAGATACTGTGCGTTTCAAACTCTTATGAAGAGTTTTGACCAACAACAGAACTTTGAAGGATGTAGCAAAACGGAGCCCTCACCACCAGACTTTCTCTTTAGAGGCTTTCCAGTTTAATCCTTCGATTTTTACAACAAAAAATGTTGTTTTTCCCTTTATTAGAATGCTTTGCAGGTACTTTAAGTAAGAGTTACTCCATTAAGAGATGTAGCCCAAACTGTATTTTATTATGATGATCTGTTAATTTTTATCTTCTATTAACTTCCAGACCCTACCTGGCTCCGGTGTACTTCAATGAAAACGCAGACAGACCACAAGCGAAGACCCAGGAAGGGGTAACCACATATAAGGGCCACTTTCCAAAGGATTTGAAGGGACAATGCAGAGTCAAAAGTCACAAGTCAGAGCCAACATTCTGTTAGTGTTACAATATTTGAATATTTCAAACAAACATGTTTTTGAAATTATACTGGTAATTGCTCACAACAAAACACAGTAAAAAGTAACCATACGAATACATAAATTAGTAGCGAGTACCAGGACGTATTTTGAACACAATTTTTCTAAACAAAGAAACAAATCAATATCAATAAAAGCAAAGATATATCTTTGTGTTTAGTTGAACAGGTTTTGTAGCTGACATGTTGGACCTCATATCTGACAAAGTCTCGGTGGACCCCAAGCCATACACAAATGAGATGTTGGTCATTCCTGTCCCAGAGAATCTGTCTGCCCAGTATGAGCATCTGGACAAGGAGGAAGTCATTGCCAGCTATGTGACCAGGTTCAATTGAGACTCAGTCTAAATCCAGCGTAATGGCCTTTGTCATTTGAAAACTCCTGGCGTACGCGAAGGACCACACAGGCTGGGATGATGGCCCGCATTCTGCGTCCTAAGGAGCCCCAGCACCAGCCAACAACGGTGCGATAGGCCGGGTGTCTGCAACGTCAACAGAAAAAGGTGAGATTAAAATTATTTATTTCAAAAAAATTAAATTAAATTAAATTATTTATTCCGCGGTACACTGGCGTCGTGCCCGGAGTGTCCCCTGCCTCACGCCCTGAGACTGCCGGGATAGGCACCGGCTCCCCGCGACCTGCGTTAACAGATTAAGCGGGTTTGAAGATGAATGAATGAATGAATGAATAAATTATTTATCTTTATTTATTTAAATTTATTTATTTCAAAATTATTTATTTCACACTGTTTTCAATCCAGAGTATTACAACTGTTGTTTATTTCCTGATATGATGGCACTGTGTTTCATTATTGTTATTGTCTTATTGTTTTTGGGTGAATTGTTTTATGTAAATAAACACTTGTATATGTCAACGGAAATGGATCATGAATACCAAAAAATGTTCAACATGTCTATTAATAAGACAAAAATCATGATGTCGCAAATACAATATATTAGACTTTGTTGTACTTATATTTCTCATGTGTTACAACTTTAACGTAGTTATGCCTGCTGAAGCAAAATAAGACATAACTATAATTTTTATTCTGTGACGTTTTTCAAAGAAAGACTTACCAATGTATTCCTCAGACATGAAGGCCTATACTCAGCCGTCAGTATGTGACCGGCCATTTGTAGGGTGTACACGTTGAGGGACACTGGCTGGAACCCAGGATGTTGAGTCATGCACAGACCCTCGTCGACCTCCTGCAGGCAGCTCCTAACCTACAGTGAAAAACATATAGTAAAGGTCATTAGAATTTATAAGTGTAAAAAGTAGCCAAATTGAGACATAACTTTGTGGTTTAGCTGTGAGCTTGCTACCTGTGGTATCTCCAAACAGCAGATATTTTCTGCTTCTGTGGGCATCTGTTCAATTCACGATTAACATGGTGTAATGGGGCAAGTTTTAACTCCGTGTGTCTGAGATAAGTCAATTTTGACACAGAGCACTGCCTAACATTTTTTGCAGCTTAGTAACAGGTTAAATCAATGAGATATAAAAATAAAGTAACTTTGCCGTGAGCAAGATCTAGCATTAGCTACATGGTAATAACTATCAGAACCACCATCAGACTTTACTGTCACTTATAGAAGTACAGCAACTTTTTAACAGTCAACACGTCCGTACATATACAACATACAAAATACATAATAAGACAGATATGACATTATTATTGTGCGATAAGAGGCAGGAGTAGAAAAAAAGTAGCAACCAGACAATGCTCCGGTCCTGTGAGGACGTAAGTTACAAAACACAACACAGAACCAAATTAGTAACATTGACACATGCTAACCCTACAGAAACATCCTGCTGCAGCCACAAAGTCGGTGGCTCTTCAGGAGCCAACTCGGGGTCATAAATGTACGGTGACAAAATAAGGCCTCCAAACGCCATAGTGATAACAAATCTAATGCCAGTCAGTGTCCCGTTAGCCTAATGCTCTCCTTTAGAGGGGCGTGACCCAGGTGAAGGAGGCGTTGACCAACAGAGTTCATTAGCATACTACAGCTGGAGGCCTGAAACAAAGCGTTTTGTGAGTAACTCAAATGAGCGATTATGAAAAGCTGATATTTAGGACCACAGATCACTTTGAGTCAAAATATTTGGAATACAGTCTAGTTGGACATCTGGCAGCTGAATGACAGTAAGGTAAAAGAACACAATATGGTACCTTTAAAAGTGTTCAAAGGCTTACAGTGTAAACAATACCAACGATGTTTCTATCAAGTAAAAATTGACATTAAATTCAATTTACCTGAGAATCATTACTTACAGATTCTATTTTCTCAGTTAAATTGATCTTGTCAGGCCTGATATAAACGGACTTCTGTTGAAACATTTTTTTGTTTCTTTTTTCACAATGGAGTCATTTAAAGTCTGACTGGAAGTAAGGAATGATTCAAGTAGTTTGATGTGATATGGCATCAGGATCTGTAACCTGGTGGCATACCCCCAGGTTACAGCGTAGACCCTCCACTGAATTGCTCTTTGTCCTCTCTAGGCTCTTCCCACTAGATTATCTACTCGCAATTGCTCTCTGACTCCCCATAGCTGAGCTCTGAAGCCTCACCGTCTGAAAGTGCCAGTGACGTTGGTAAGCCATTCAACCTTATTTCTTTCTGCTTGTGTCAACTTTCATTGTGACCTTTATATTATCTTAACAACCCATCTTGTACTATTTAAGTGTCTAAACCTAAATGAATGAATGAAGAAATGAACAGCAAATATTGCATGAAGTGTAAGCACCGGATCAATTCAAACACACTTTTACCAGTCAATTTGCAGTTTAATTACAGAGAGCACCCAGTGAACCCTGTCTAAACAGCCTTATTATTAATACATATGTGCTCAATAAAACAATAAAAATGATTGTCTCTCTCCGAGTGTCCGGGGTGATTTCCTCAGTTTTCATTCAGTGTGCTTGCAGAGGAACAGGCTGATAATCAACAATGTCCACGAGAGGGCGTACCAACACTTCAGGTTCAGGAAATACAGTATGTATGCGTGTGTACTGTATGTATGTACACTATATATATGTATATATATACACATATAATATATATATATATAGTGTGTGTATGTATGTATATATATATGTATATGTGTGTTTATATACACACAGTATATATATATATATATATATATATATATATATATATATATATATATACACACACACACACACACATACAGTATATGCTGTATATATATGTAGTGCGCCCTCTGTCTTTGCTGTTAATGTGTTCTAGGAACCAACCGCGCGATTAAGATCGCGATCTATTTGTTATTATTTAGGGTAATTTAAACGTTCATGAACCCTCCCCATACCGACATTAAACCACCTCCTATCTGCATTACCTTTTCCCACAGTCTTATCGATTGTTTAAAGCACTTTTGTGTTCTCACGAACTTCCGAGCCTGACTGAACAGCACACTTCCCGATGCCGTCAACCAATAGATTGTACATATGGTATCACGTGACTGCCGACCACACATCCGCGTTGAGGTGGAGTCGCAATCGTTGATATCTACCGGTATATCTCTATATCTATATATGTATATCTATATCTACCAGTGACGTGCGGTCAGGGGAGGCAGGGAGGCACGGCTTCGCCTGCCATAATGAGAGAAAAAAGAAAGAAAAAGAATTTAATTAAATGATTATATTTATTCAGTGATGCGTATTATAAAGTTAGCTTTTATTCAACATCACAAATTTTAGGTTAGTTTTACTCAAAATCGCTGAATTTTTACATCTACCGCTAAACTACGGAGAACAGACCTGCGGTGAGGCACCAACCAGCCGAACCTCACCATGCATTGCGCAATGGCTTGACTAGCTGTGCTGGCGTGCTGTACAGTGAGACCGTAATGCTATCTCTCTGCATGTCACTAATAAAATGTTAAAATGGTTGCTCTCTGAAGTAAATTTCCATAATTTAGATAATGTATATGATGTACAGTGTTTTTTTGTCAACAGCTGCATGTGTGTAAAGTCTTTCTTGAGTTGAGCGGTCCTGAAACCGCTTGGAAAAGGTTTCCAAGCGGTGAGGCACGATGCTGTCGTGCCTCATTGGTGGGGGGCGCTGGTGATACCAGGGATTCGGCCGAGGAACTCGAAGAAGTGACATCAAACTAAAGCAGCTCACCTTGCCTTACTATACAGGCAAACCTCGATTTCCGACCACAATTTGTTCCGGAAGGAAGGCTGTTCGAATACCGATTTGTTCGAATTCCAAATACGTACATTTTTTCCATTACAAATAATGTAAATGGTCTTAATCTGTTCCAAGATGCTAGACAACTACCTTTTTTGAACATAATATCCATTCATTTTCTGCTGCTGTATCCACGCTCTATATGTTATTTCATAATATAATTTATATAACAAATTGTATAGTAATGAAACATATCAAAGAAATGTAAAAGAAACAAGCAAACACGAGAAAGAAAGCGTTAAATACGAGCCTGTGACGCTCTTATTTTGGGACTTCCTTTTTTACCCGGAAGTGGTTGCATGTAATATAATGCTCTTGTTGTCTTTGAGTGCGACATGCGAAATGTACCAGTGTTCAATTGTGTGTTCAGGTGAGCGTAGCTGGCTCTGGTTCAATAAAGAAGAGAAAAACTTACTGTATTTCGCTTACCATTCACCACGCAGATTTCGGATGGGCAAATTTGGTATCGTAACAGAAAGAAAGAAAAAAAATCAACGTAATCAGGTTAGCATAAAGTACGAGTTACCGTCGTCTTTTGGACAGAAGTTTACGGTACCATAACTCGTACCATAGGCAATGGAACGCAAATTAAATGAACAATTATTGAACACAGTAAACATAAGAACAATAAAGATTTTTACCTTTGTTGTGGTGAGCAGTTCACTTACGTGAATGATGGAGAGGGAGAGGAGGAGGAAGAGGAAGGATGTTACTGCGTTTGTTTCACGTTCGACTACCAAATTTTGTTTGACTTCTAAGACAAAAAAATTCCGAATTTTTTGGTTGAATTCCTATTTGTACGATGTCCAAAATATTCGAAAACCAAGGTTTGCTTATTATATATATATATATATAATGTTTTGCTGTTTTTGTTCAGAAGGAGCGGCACATGGACTTCATTTTTAAAAAAAAATTTATGTATAAGTAAACGTAACATAAACAAACATTTAGGTAACAACATAACAGCGTATTTTTTAATCAAATGTGCTTATTTATGTGTTACAGTTTGTGCGTGTAAATAACTGATATGAGACTTTAAAAATAACCCACTCACTTTTGATAATTAAATGGTGAATGAGCTAAACTGTAGGTTCATATGTTTGTAAATCTAATAACGATTAGATCAGTGTGTCATCAGCCATAAACCTCACCGCACGTCACTGATCTATCTATCTATCTATCTATCTATCTATCTATCTATCTATCTATCTATCTATCTATCTATCTATAGAGAGAGATACAAATAGATATATAGATAGATATTTAATAAAAATCTAAATAAATCACATCATTAATCATGTAATATTAGAAAATGAAGAGGTTGATAGTAAATGGAAGGAAGGACTTGACGGTGTTAACGCACAGCTGTTGGGGACGTCAGCAGACCCTCCCAGAACCTACCCGGACATGAAGTCCCCTATTACCTCTTTGCCGCGGGGAGGACGGGCAATGAAAACTACATGGAAACTACATTTCCATGCCGGCTGTGGGCGGGTTGTTGAGTAACGAGGTGGGGCGTTTTCGCCGTTGGAAGCAACAAGTTGCTAAGACGGCCACTTTCTCGTGTTCCCATCGGCAGGTGGTCATCAAGCGTCCCCTACCAGACGACACCCGTTACCGGTGGAATGACTGCAGAGCCCTCACCGCTGACACGGACGATGTAGAGTAATTAATTTCAGTTAGTTCATATGTATTTTTTTTATTAAGGCGAAAGTGAAGACTGGGAAATCGTGTTTAACTGGTTGTGTGTGTCAACGCGTGTAATACTTTATGTAGAGGTTTGTGATTTCTTTTTTTTTTTTTTTTAGTGTGTAGTGTATTTGTACACAATGGCACTCGCTAGATTTAGCAAAATCCTCCGTCTTCCCACTATTGAACTCAAGAAGAAAGTCAAGCAATACGAGCACGTCCATCGGGACATCAACCCGAACGATATATGGGAAATTATTGGCGAGCTGGGTGACGGCGCGTTCGGAAAAGTCTACAAGGTGAGTGTGATCTGAAAAGCACAAGGCTCCTGCAGCTGCTTGTGATTGTTTCCCAGTTCATAAGACTTTATGGAGCGTTTTTAGTGGTTACAACTGTTTTATAGCCCAGACATTTTTGAAGTCACTCAACGTGTGAAGATTGTTGTGCTTCAACATGATGAAACATACAAATATCTATTAGAAGAGAGTCAGATTCATTCTGCTGTGATCACAAGTATCCGTGTATTTTTATGGTCACTAGTGGCAGGTGGCGCACTGGTGAACCTCAGTGTCTCAGAAGGGTGGCAAGTCGTTCTGCAACATAGCTGCGTTGGTGTCATTAAATTCCGGAAGTGTGGCCGTGATCAGGAAAGACTGGTTGTCTGGGCCAGAGTGCACCCTGTCCTGCCCGCTGTCAGCTGGGGTGACAGCGGGAGGGAGTGTCAGCTTCCTTCTACCCCACTGGTTATAGTTATAAAAAGTTATTAAGTTATAAAAAAATAAATGGTTGAACGGAATGGTTTTCTTCTGCTTAAAATTTCAATCCACGGATGTCTTTAAAATGACATAAATTAATATAGATGAAAATATAAAGTATTTTATGATGGATTACTCATTTGAACTGTTCTTGTCCAGACTTCACTTTATTACAAAATATAATTATATTTTTGTATGCAGATCTCATGTAAAGTTTAAGTATTAACTTAAGTTTTCAGTTACATCTTATGATGAAAGAAGTGCTGTATTTCCCTATGCAATATTTCTAATGGAGTAGACCACATGTGTCAAACTAAAGGCCCGAGGGCCAAAGGTCGCCGGCCACATCATTTTATATGGCCCGCGAGGGCATAAATGGTCAGAGTGTCTAAAAGTAAATAGGTCAAAAGTGTGCTTTGACTAAAACTGCATTTCCCACAATGCAGTATTTAAGCCCATTTTCATTCATCCATCTTCCGAACTGCTATATCCGCCATAGCGGGTCACGGGAAGCTGGAGCCTAACCCAGCTGTTTTAGGGCACGAGGTGGGGCAAACTTCTGGTGTGATGCCAGTCCCCCACAACTTTGACAAAAACATTTTGAACAAAGTTAATGTCCTAACTTGTGTTTGATGATATTTTTCTTTATTCATTCGATACTTTGATCCTTGATTGATTTAGTCTTATGGGTTTTTTCATTACCTGACAAATTAAAAGTGTTTATATTATAACAGAGCAACAAGAAAACATATGTTTTTCTATTTTTTTCTCTCAACTGTAATGTTTGTAACTTGAATAAGTGATAAATTCAGCGCTATTTAACAATAAGGAGTAGTTACATTTATTTTATATTACATTGATTTACATTTAGTCAAATTAATAAGTTACATCTGGCCCTTTGAGGACCGCCATTATGCTGATGTGGCCCTCGGTGAAAATAAGTTTGACACCCCTGGAGTAAACTAACTTAAACAACACTGTGTACCTGACAAAATGTACTATTACACACACTGTAGCTGTGCTTAACAGTTAAGTGGCAAGCTGAAGAAAAAAGGTCGGTACAACATTTCCTTAATCTTTTCTGACTAACTTGTTCTCCCATTCCCACTTTGCTATAGTATCATTGACGTACATTCAATTTGCCACCTGACTCCCTCCCTCCTTGATGTGAAGCAGTTTCTGTAACAGTGGAAGCAGTCTTCATCAGTCCTGTCCTTTCCTTCCAGACCTCAGGGGCAGGAGCTGTTTGGCTGGGAGAAGTTATTTAATATGGATCTGGTAGCTGGTCAGTTCCCTCTGTGATGTGTGGCACAAGCGTTCTGTGTCTCCTCTGCCTAGTGGAGCAGAGTGAAAGGCTTTGACATATCGGAGGCCCCTGTGAAAGAAGTAACATCTAACCAGAGGTCTTAAATGAACAGAGTAGGTTTTTATTTTGGGGACTCAGGTTATGCTTTTTTTTTCTTAATGGTACACGTACAGTGGGACATTTTGTAAAGTCGTCATTCTACCCTTGCACATGTAGTTCTGAAATTTGATGTGGAAGTCATCCATCTTTTAAGCAGAGTGAGCACGAGACATCTTGTACTTAATAGTAAAGATAAAATACCACCTAAAGTGAAGCAACCGGTGTACCACGACAACAAGCAACAGCTTCCGAAAAGTGTAGTGAAATGTAGTGAAAGCGTTTAGAAGTCTCTTAAATGCAGGAATATTTATTTTTTTATTTATGGGTTGCAGACTCCCAAATCAACTTTAAAGTTGTTTGAAGATGCTGCAGTGTGCCGAAATCAATGCTTGCTGCATGCAAACATGTCTCTGCAGGTGAAACCCTATCTAAATACAGCACAGATATTATTTTGTGTATTGTCTATGCATCAAAATCAATTAATCTATGTGTCTGGACTTCTCATTTAGGATATGTTAATTTTCTTAGATGTAAGGGTCAAATACCTTTGATTCAAGACGGTAATGTTCTTTCCTTCCTGTACAACAGATAACTATGTTGCGGGATGTTTTGCCATTCCAATCCAACCCCCTCCACTTTATCTATATAGAGCATTCAGTGAGAATGAGGATCCGTTTCCCAGTGGACAAATGCTATCAGTGCTAGCTTGTGTAGGCTTTGACAGTTTTTGAATTGTCTGCATTGGACAGGTGAAGAATCGGCAAGCTCTCTGAAATATTATGCCCCTCACCATGTCTTCCTTAGACAAAATTTAGAGCCTTTTCTTGGGTGTCCGTTTCCTCTTCTTGAGTAGGTTGGAGGAAGATCGCTCCACATCTGTAAGGCTGACGGAAGGGAGGCAAAGTGGCAACAGATGAAGCCCCATCTTGGAACTGTGGGACTTCATATTGGACGGCTTCTGTACGCAGCTCCTGATCTCAGAATAATCTGTAGGAGTGAAAGGCCTCATGTAATGAATTGCACGTATTTTCCACTGTTAGTGTTTGATAGCACAATGTTAAAGGTGGAGTTTGTGAAATAAGCATGATATGTTGGGGTTCAATGTTCAACTATTGTATATACCAACTACAACAGCATTGTTCGTAAAATAAATTATGGTAATATTTTTTGTATACGGAGGGACCGTTTTGTTTCCATTGTCTGTCTTTGAGATTAAAAACAGAACTCTATAATTACACACTGCTGGTTAAAAGAACATAGTGATCTGTAAAACTAACTCCTTTGATGTTAAGGGGCAACTTAACAACTTATTTTCTGTAAGGGGAGTGTTAAGGACCAGCTAAGCTTTTGTGTGTCTTGAGAATGATCTCTTAACACTGTACAACTCTCCACTTAAAAAGTCAATCCTGCTTTTTCCTTTGTGTACTTTTCTGTTATTCATATTCTACTGCAGATCTGAGATAATTTTTATTAAGATTATTTCAAAACCCTTGCTGTAAATATTCTCTTGTGTGTGTATATCCGTAAACCGTATCAAGAAAAAATAATTTAATGTACAGTATTTGGCGACAGAGTGAACTGAATTCACTTACACTCTACGGTGCTTCAGTGTAACATATGTGTTATTCTCACGCTACATACATAAGGATATGTTCACGGGAACACACAGCAGATGATATTCTCAAGTTTTCTGTGTTACATAGTACTGCTTGTCTGACCATGACACTGCCACAGAGATGGTAGACAATGTGAAGACACTGGATTGAACAACTGGATTTTTTAATGTAGTATTCTGATCTCTGATCAAATTTTAAGTTAAGATGGTCCCTCTTTAATAAAAAAACAGTTCAGGGATTGAGTGTCGGGATTAGTGTTCACATACCATAATCACGTTATTGCCATTCTGTTGTGTACCTGTGCCTTGCATGCTTGTACATTTTGGAATCGGTGTGTGTCTGCCGTTCAAGCATGGAACGGAGGAATTGTATTGTTCCTTTCACTAATTAATGAGCCATGTGCTGCTGAGCACACTGACCTGCTGCCACTGGTGAAAATTTTCCATGGACAAGCTGTGATGTTCTGCTTTGTTGGTTTCTCATGATGGGATGAAAACCACAGTGCCCCATATCCTTGTTGGACTGTAATCTAAAAGGTAGTGTCAAACCTGGACTTAAATGCTTGTTTGATTTGATACATACTGTGGTAGGGTAGATTGGGCATCATGGGAAATTTAAACATAAGGATTTTGATTGTGTGGTGGAGGGAGGGGGTGTTGTCACATAGAAGATAAATAGACTTAAATATTGTTATTACACTTAATATTTGTATGTTAAATATTTTGATGTCTTCAAATGATAATACTGTATAATGCCAAAAGTCAAACACCGATTTGTAAAACAATTTATAATTCCAATAAGTCAATGCAAATAGAATACAACGATTGTAAAACCTCACTGTTTGACACATATTCAACAATGTTAATGTAGGAGAAATGTCAAATGTTCTTAAAAATGTTACAAACCATTCTGTATAAATATACATAAATTATAAATTCACATTCACTCAGCACCTGACTAGATGTTCATACCTCTGCCAATATATAAACATAACCTAGTGTTATAAAGCCCTCCTGGTGTTTTGCATGGCTGCCCTGGAATCAGTTTTGCTACAAACTATTACATAAACTTTTTTTTTTTTTACTTACGGATTTGTGCCATTACTTTAGGTCGGGGTGGTGAGTAGTCGTTAGCATTCTGGTTAGATTGGCTATATTCTTATGTTTGCTAACCTAAATGTTGTTGCTTTGACATCTGAGGAGTGATGCCACCTTTTGGCTACACAAACTCCCTTATTTGGGCTTCTACAACTTGCCCTGCTGGCATTGGTCCCTTTGCTGCTGAGGTGAATGGAGTTTTATGTCATGGAATCACCGCCGCTGGCTGGAGTAAACTGGCCACCGCTGTGGTTTTAGCAGCTAGCTGACATTCAGACAGGGTACACTCACTGACTTGTATTTTTTGTAGGTGGGGAAGGTGTTAGGTCATGCAAGTTGTTCCTGTGTTGCACAAAATAAACCTGCCTTTTTTCAGGAGAAAGTGAAGCCACACATTGAGGACTGTTTACTGATCTTCATGATGGAGCCCAGCTTAAAGTGGTCATCCTGGCTGTGTGGTGAAAACTACGGTAGCCAAACGCTATCACCACCACAGCAGACTACGACCTAACTTGACGACAAGTGAAATTTATTGAGGCATTGATATATAGAATCTTATTGAAAATGTATTTAATTATTCCAAAGGAATTATTTTTAGAACAAATTTGGAGGAGTTTTAAAGTTATTACATCTGGCTTCAAAGCGGTGATGTATTGTAATTGTCAGTGTTTGTGTGTCCGTTCGTCTGTCCGTTCGTCCACCTAATATCTTCACAACCATTGCAGATAGAAAGATGAAACAAAAGGCACATTACTCAGGCGGCAAAGGGGATGAAAGTGAGATGATGACCTTGAGAAAACTGGGCCAAGGTCAAATTTAAACTTTTGTACATTTTTTTACATATCTCAAACTGGATAAGATAGACGAAACAAAAGGCATATTCAGGGAGGCAAGGGGATGAAAATTACATCACAACCTTGACCTTGAAAAATTTTCACTTTTGTAACTTTTTAGGTACACATCTTTGAAACCTCATGACAAATAGAATGCACCAGTGACGTGTTGGATCATGGGTCTTTTATTAAATTACCCTGACCTATGACAATAGGTCAAGGTAAAATTTTGAATTCAGGGGTGTCGCGTGATGTTGCAGTCTCTGACTACTTTGTTTGAATCGTCGTGTCTGCAGAGATTTGAATATGTGAAGCAAAACAGCATGTTATTGTAGCAAAAAATGTTCACGAGTGAAAATATGCACAACATATAAAAAAATATAAATGTATTAGTCAATAACAACTTTCTTGGAACGCAGTGTCTTATTGAGCAGTATTATTTCATGTCATTGAAGACTGTTGGGCCTAAAGGGTCTGATTGTCCCTTAACCAAGGCCACATCATATCTGTAGCGCAGCCACTCCAGTGACAAAGAATGCCCCAACAGATCACACCCTCTCCAGTTTCTGTACATTAGAATTATGTAATGAACCAGGTACTGATAATACTATACATAATGTTAGGCCAGATGTTGAAGGATGGCAGGCCTACTTAAGAACAAGAGAACAATCTTTTTGTTCCCTATTCTCGTTAAATGGAAAATTTCCTTTTTAAAAAAGACAATGACACACATTTGGTGTTTTTCACACAAATAGGCTTGGATACACACAAAGGGGCCAATGCACACCTGCAGAGGGGCTTGGAAACATCCTATGGAGAGTGATGTTATTTGCCCATCATTCCTTTACTTCATCACAAATGCTAAGTTCGAGTGGTGTAATTAGGGCATGATGGACACATAATGACCCTAGGAGCAATTTGTTTTTAAGAGGTTTGGTACTTGCTCAGGATGTTCAGGAAATGAACTAGGATCTCTCTGGCTACCAGTCCACACTTCATTCTTAGTCTGTGCTGGTCTTGGTCAAGTCTTTTATGGACTAAGCCACTGCTGCCCCAAGGACACCAAATAGGAAAAATCTGGCTTCCAATAACTGATAGTGGAAAGTAAATGAAGAGGAAATGTCACTTTTAAGTGAAAGAGAAACACACTGTCAGTAAGGGGGAGGAACTTTGATAAAGACATCCTGTCTTGAAAGTACAACCTTAGTTTTACTTGAAATATTGTCATCATTTTGTATATGGCAGTCCTAAAATGGCTCATGTAAAAGTTGGAATCAGTTGGTCTTGACATTTTTGTCACTTCTCCATCTAGACATTCCTGTTTTATATTTAACATGAATGCACTTTGTAACCATTCTTGTGCAATTAGACAAAGGCAAATAACTGATGACTCGCAAAAACTCAACATTATAAAGTAACTTGCGTGTGAAACATTTAATCTGTGTTGCATTTTATTTTGTGCAGTAGGTGGTAGTCAGGTAGTGTAACTCATCTATAATGAGATACTTTTGAAATATTATTCAAGACATTGCATGACTATAAATAAATGAAGAGTGTAGTGTTTGTGTTTTTCTTCCATGTGGCAAACCATGATTTCCTGCCTCAAGTGCTTTGCTATATGCTTGGGATGTAATTTACTTAATGTCTTGAATAAATGAAAAGTTTCATATCCCTAAAAAGACGTTCTATCCCAGGGTGTTAATTTTGAACATCGCTTGCTTGCTTTCATACAGTTACTAAATTGTGTAAGACGATCAGTCTTACCACCGAACGTTTGAAAATATAATACAGGGACAGCTTTCTACAGTAGTTAGCATTCTTAAAACATTGCATTAATGAAAGCATTACTTTGTCTTTTGGGGTAGCGTTAAATTTATAGCCTTACAGGTTTTTTACATTTTTTAAAGACTTTTTTTTCTCTATTAAAACAATTGAACTCAGTTACATAAGTAGTCGTTTTTCCATGCCACCAGCACACGTGCGTGAATGCACGTGTTTCAGTTTACGCTGATATTTCTAATTCTTTGTACATGTTTTGAAGCTTTAACAGGCACAAGCAGTACAAAAGATGCTGATTGATTATGAGCTGTTATTTGACCCTGTTACGCTCCGTCTAGGAGGGCCTGAGCCATAACATGAATGAGCCCCGTCTTCCCCAAGTCCCAAGTAGCCACAGACGAATAGTTGGAGTATATAATGAAAATCAAAGTTTTATTTACAATAACTTAATATCAAATACTGTAATAGGTTGAGCTTGCTTCAGGTTGGACTAAGGCCAAAATAACAAACCGACCGATCCTATCTTCAAAAGAATACTATTTAACCTAACCCAAAAACAAATGACAGGATCTAACCTTCCTAACTAAATCACACAGGAGAAAAGTATTACCAAATAAACTGGCAGTCCAACCCTACTTCTCAACGAGACTAAAAAGTTCATCTAACAATATGTGGCTGGTAGCTGGAGAGGATGAGGATCCACTGTCAGCTGCCCTGCTGCCCACAGACAGCTGTCATCTTGGAAGTTATATACACGGTGAGGCCTTGGCACAGCCAATCAAGAGAGGGAGCAGGTGTGCTTCCCCCAATCACCGTTGAGCGATGGTACAGGCTAATCTGCATAATTTAAGGAGCAGACAGAAAAACAGCAAAAGGACAAACCCCAACCTATAGTCATGCTCCTGCTAGGGTCTCCCTTGGCAAACAGGTCCTGGGTGATGGGCCACACAAAGAGCAGTACAAAAACCCCTATGATGACAGAAAAATCAAGGATCGTGACATCGCCCGGTATAGTGCAACCGGGGCCCCACCCTGGAGCCAGGCCCAGGGTCGGGGCTCGTATGCGAGCACCTGGTGGCCGGGCCTCTGCCCACAGGGCCCGGCCGGGCTCAGCCCGAAAGGACGACGTGGGCCCAACCTTTGGTGGACTCACCACCCGCCGAGGAAAAAGTAGGGGATGGGTGCAGTGTGGATTGGTGTCTAGCTCTAGGGACATGGAATGTCACCTCGCTGGGGGAAAAGGAGCCAGAGCTTGTGAGGGAGGTTGAGAGGTACTGACTAGATATAGTCGGGCTCAACTCCACCCACAGCTTGGGCTCTTGAACCCATGCCCTTTAGAGGGGCTGGACTCACCACTTTTCTGGTGTTGCCCAAGGTGAGACGTGGCGGGCTAGTGTGGGCTTGCTTTTGGCCCCACGGCTCAGCCATCATATGTTGGAGTTCAGCCTGGTGAATGAGAGGTGTCCCTGCATCTACGGGTTGGGGACAAGTGTCTCACTGTTGTTTTCAGCCTACGGGCCAAATGGCAGTGTGGAATACCCGGCCTTTTTGGAGTCCCTGGGAGGAGTACTGAATAGTGCCCCGACTGGGCACTCCATTGTTCTCCTTGGGGACTTCAATGCTCATGTGGGCAATGACAGTGAGACCTGGAAAGGGGTGACTGGGATGAACGGCTTCCCCAATCTGAACACGAGTGGTGTTCTGTTATTGGACTTCTGTGCTAGTCACAGTTTGTCCATAACGAACACCTTGTTCAACCACAGGGATGTACATAAGTGCACATGGCACCAGGACACCCTAGGCTGGAGGTCGATGATTGACTTTGTTGTCGTATCATCAGACCTCCGACCGTGTGTGTTGGACACTCGGATGAAGAGAGGGGCAGAGCTGTCAACCGATCACCACCTGGTGGTGAGTTGGATCCGCTGGCAGAGGAGGGGGTTGGACAGAATCGGCAGGCCCAAACATGTTTTGAGAGTCTGTTGGGAATGTCTGGCAGAACCCTCTGTCAGTGAGGTCTCCCACCTTCAGGGGAGCTTCTCTAAGATCCCTCAGGAGGCTGGGGACATTTAGTCAGAGTGGACCATGTTATCCACCTCCATTGTTGAAGCGGCTGCTCGGAGCTGTGGTTGCAAGGTCTCTGGTGCCTGTCACGGCGGTAACCCCCGAACCACGTGGTGGACACCAGAAGTAAAGGATTCCGTCAAGCCCAAAAAAGGAGTCCTATCAAATCTTGTTGAATTGTGGTACTCCAGAGAAGGCTGACAGGTGTAGGCAGGCCAGGCGTACTGCAGCCCGAGTAGTCGCGGAGGCAAAATCTCGGGTCTGGGAGGAGTTCGGGGAGGCCATGAACAAATTCTGGCAAAAATTCGGCGCCTCAGGAGGGGAAAGCGGTGTACAGCTAACACTGTTTATAGTTGAGGCGGAGAGCTGCTGACCTCGACTGAGGATATTGTCGGGCGGTGGAAAGAATACTTTGAGGATCTCCTCAATCCCACTTCTATGTCTTACAGAGGAAGCAGAGGCTGAGGTCTCAGAGGTGGACTCGTCCATCACCCAAGCTGAAGTCACCGAGGTGGTTGCCAAACTCCTCGGTGGCAAAGCACCGGGGGTGGATGAGATTCGCCATGATTACCTCAAGTCTCTCGATGTGCAGGGACTGTCATGGTTGACACATCCCTGTAACATCGCATGATAGTCGGGGACAGTGCTTTTCTGGATTGGCAGACCGGGGCGATGGTCCCTCTTTTCAAAAAGGGAGACCGGAGGGTGTGTTCCAACTATAGGGGGATCACACTCCTCAGCCTCCGGGGAAAGTCTATTCCAGGGTACTGGAGAGGAGGATTAGAGTTATAGTCGAACCGCGGATTCAGGAGGAACAAGGCGGTTTTTCGTCCCGGTCGTGGTACACTGGACCAGCTCTTTACATCAAGTGCTCGAAGGTTCATGGGAGTTTGCCCAACCAGTCCACATGTGTTTTGTGGATCTGGAGAAGGCATTCGATCATGTCCCGCATATCTTGTGGGGAGTTCTTCGAGAGTATGGGGTCCGGGGCCCTTTGCTTAGGGCTGTCCAGTCCCTGTATGACCGACGCCAGAGCTTAGTTCGCATTGCCGGCAGTAAGTCAGACCTGTTCCAGGTGTATGTCGGACTCTGGCAGGGCTGCCCTCTATCACCGGTTCTGTTCATAATCTTTATGGACAGAATTTCTCAGTGCAGCCAGGATCCGGAGGGAAGTCCTGTAGGGGACCAAAGGATTTCATCTCTGCTTTTTGCAGATGATGTTGTCCTTTTGGCCTCATCAAACCTGGACCTTCAGCGTGCACTGGGATGGCTTGCAGCCGAGTGTGACGCGAGTGGGATCAGGATCAGCACCTCTAATTCCGAGCCATGGTTCTCAACCAGAAAAGGGTGGTGTGCCCTCTTCAGGTCAGTGGAGAGTCCTTGCCCCAAGTGGAGGAGTTTAAGTATCCTGAGGTCTTGTTCACGAGTGAGGGAAGGATGGGACGTGAGATTGACAGACGGATCGGTGCAGCTTCTGCAGTGATGCAGTCGCTGTATAGGTCTGTCGTGGTGAAGAAGGAGCTGAGTCACAAGACAAAGCTCTCAATTTACCTGTCAATCTACGTTCCTACTCTCACCTATGGTCATGAGCTTTGGGTCATGACTGAAAGGACAAGATCCTGGATACAAGCAGCTGAAATATGTTTCCTCCATAGAGTTGCTGGGTGCAACCTTAGAGATAGGGTGAGGAGCTTTGTCACCAGGGAAGAGCTCGGAGTAGAGCCGCTGCTCCTCCGCCTCGAGCGGAGCCAGCTGAGGTGGCTCGGGCATCTGTTGCGGATGCCGCCTGGATGCCTCCCTGCGGAGGTTTTCCATGTCCTACCGGGAGGAGACCTCAAGGAAGATCTAGGACACGCTGGAGGTACTATGTCTCTCGGCTGGCCTGGGAACTGGATGACCTGGAGGAGGAGGTGTCTGGGGAGAAGGAAATATGGGCATCCCTTCTGAGACTGTTGCCCCTGTGACCCGGCCCTAGATAAGCGGTAGATAATGGATGGATGAATGGATGGATGTTGATCATAAATTGTGGTTCACCTCCTACAGTGTTCATGTTTTTGTATGTTTGTTCAATTGGCTACACCTCCAGTTAAAGGTTTAAAATGGATTTCTAAAAATGTTTACACTTTCTTTCTCCTAATCTTTTGTCAGACATTATAAATACAGATCGTTGCTTGACGTGCTAAGATGATTACAGAGACAACAAGAAAACAAGATAGGGGAGATGATTGTTGGAGACGGGCGGGCGCAGTGGTGCTGCTTGGCAGGGGTTGCGACAGAAAGGGGAACTGCTGTGCCATTGTCAGATATGGCGGTTTGCGTTAACTAACTTGTCAATTAATTGACAACTCCAGCAGCTGTAGTTAATTGAGCACATTAAAGAAAGGCAAGCAAAACCTCGATCAAGCTGGAATGGAACTTCAGAGCTTTTCCTTTCCCATTAAAACAAAATGCTTCTATAAATTTTCCGCTGCTAACAAGCCATGCCATTTGTTGAGTGGAAATTTCAGTGGAATTGTTTATCATTCAGACTTACCTGCTGCAGGTGACATTAGTAAGGTGCATTGTTTGGTCATGACTCGTGGAAATAAGGCAGTACATGAGCGAACAGTTGCTTATTGAAATCCTTGACATGCAGTTTGCTAACATTTTGCACAGTTTAAGGCAGAGGAGATTCCATCCAACATAGATTAGAAACTAACAATCACACCGGCGGTTTAGAGGCCATTTAGAAAACAGTTTATGTTGACTTGTTGGGTCTTAACAATTATGATACAACCATGTACGTAATGTGGGTATAACAGGTAACACATGTCTTCCTGGTACTGTGTATTGGCCCGTAAGCTTCATCAGAATCTATCTTCCTACATTAACTCCTGAGTTTAATGATGCTCATTTTGTTTTCTATCATTTTGTTTGAACACATGCAAAAAATGATATTGATACCTTTCAGTTTTGCTATGTTGTTGACATTTTTATGTTAATTTTTTAAAAATTTTATGAACTGTTCTAATCCCAGAATGGAAATTAGAAGTCCACTCTACACACAGGTTGGTAGTTGCATGCATATATAGTGTGTACAGGCCCGTGATGCACAGGCCCGTGACACACACACACACCTACACACACATACACACACACACACACACACACATGAACAAGAGGCCTGCAGACATGCAGGTGAGGGTGAGGTAGAGCGGCAGGCAGCTCTGTCATGGTGCGCCTCCAATGAGCATAAAGGGCATGGCGCCTTGCTCAAGGGTGCCTCGGCAGTGCTTGGGAGGTGAGCCTAAGCCTCCCTCTGTGAGCTCACACTCCGAAATGACTGGGCCGGAGGGGGAATCGAACCGCCGATCTTGTAAACATTGGATGACCCTCTCTACCGCTGAGCTACTGCCACCCCGTGATCAGTGAATTGATCCAGATTTTTTTTTTTTCACAAGTCTGTTGGTTACACTCTGACCCTCATTTTTGTATCAGTGTAAAAAGACTTTTGAGAACATAATTGAGCAACGGGAAGTCAGTCAGTCAGTCATCTTCTAACCCGCTTAATCCGCTAACGCAGGTCGCGGGGGAGCCGGTGCCTATCCCGGCAGTCTCAGGGCGTGAGGCGGGGGACACTCTGGGCACAACGCCAGTGTAACAACAGGAAGTCTCATTGCTATTAGGCATGAACATTTCACGCTAAAATACTACTGGATAATTGATGACTACCTCCACCGCTAAATACTGTTTTTATGTACGTGGTCTCTTTAGTCTTTCTGTTAAAGGATTTTGGAGGTGAAACCATCACCTTCAACATCGCTGATGAGACTTATGTCTTAATAAGCATTGATATGATGGCCATAGTTAATTCTTCAGATCTAATATCTTCAGAACACACTTTTCTGACTTAACTACAGTAGCTGAACTTCTTCTGCTGGTGCTTTGCTTTAAGCAGAGTTGGCACTTCTCTTCATTTCCTTCATTTATTCAAAAGAGTTTGATGTCTGACGTCAGACTGCTGTCCGCCTTGTGAATATGTCGGTATCATCAAACTGGAGACAAATCACCTTGCTTGACTGTCTAGTTTGCACAAGGTGATAACATTTCAAAGGCGTGGCAGTGTATGTCTCAGATCTTGCACTTTCTGAAAAGAATAATTCCACCTTCAATTGACTAAAAATAATATGGTCTATCTTAAAATCTCTAAAAGACAAAGACTTTTGGTCTCAATAATAGACAAGAATACTGACCAGCTGGAAAGTGAATAGTGGTAATTTTATGTGAAGACAGCATTCATTAGGTAAAATTTACTTTAATACCATGTTAGGGTCAGAAATATCAATTGAAATTTGGTGGCCTCTGCTCACCTCTTTTTGCTTGCTGAGACTGTGTCTACATGGATGAAGCTCCACGTAAATGAACAAAGCTAGCTTCTGTTTTTTTGTCTTTGCCCACTCCCCCGAACATCTGAGGGCCAGAGGCACATTCCTTAGCTTCATTTCACTTCGATGTAAAGGGGTGTGTGTGTGTGTGTGTGTGTGTGTGTGTGTGTGTGTGTGTGTGTGTGTGTGTGTGTGTGTGTGTGTGTGTGTGTGTGTGTGTGTGTGTGTGTGTGTGTGTGTGTGAGTGACAGAATGCCCTTGTGAGAAGAATCACATTATGTGCTGCACTGTTATGAATACTGAGTCCTTGTAGCTGATTTGAACATGACAAAATCTATTCATTTTGCGAGAAAAAATTAATGTTATATATTACAATACAATAATATGAAGGTGTGGATACTGTAGAAACAAAAATGGACCTGGCTCCAGAGTAAGCTGTCCTATGCCTTGACGTTTCTAGTGATCTTTCAAGTGCACCTCGAGGCACTTCCAGTTGGGTCTAGACTCTAGAAGCTAAAGTGTGTACAAAAGAGAAGTGGGCTTGTTAGATCTTTGTGGCTCCTGCTTTTCTCTGTTTCAGGTTGCATTAGTGGCCACTAATCTCTTTCTTGTCTGTGGTCTGTTTATCTGTATGTCACCCAGTCTTAATGAAACCTGCCAATTATCAAGTTGCAGCACAATGCTGTGTACTGCTTGTGTGTTGCATCGCCAGCATTGCTGACCACAATCAACATACATACCAGAAGGTCTTCTGAAAGTAGAGCCTAGACGGAGAGTTGTTGAGACTGACAATGTTTGTGGAGGAGAGTGAATAGCGTCAAGCTGAGATGTTAGCTGAGAAGTGAAAGCGTCTGCTGCCTCTGTGTTGACTGTTAGGGTTGTTAAGTAACTGATTGATGGTTTGATGGCAAGATGAGAAGTCCTGTTGACTCACACTGGGTTACTCCGATAGAGGCTGTTTGGCTCCCCTGTGGCTATGTTCGAACTCACACACAGTGATGGTGAATTGATATGAGTTCAGTTGTTATATTTATTCAGATGTTTTCCCACAGCTCCTGGAACACATGGAAGCAACAACCCCATTTGTCTATTGAGTCCACAGGTCAATGAGTGTACATTGTTCTTTTCTAAAGAAGTGTATTAATCTCAAGAGAAATTGGAATCATCACGTCCATTTTGTATCATCTCTTATTTATAACACGTCCTGACGGGGATGGAACGGATCATAATCATCATTCTCTTTTTTCGACTAAATTTTGGACGATTATGTTTCACGATGTCTACAAACCATATAGTCATGTCATGCTTACCCTCAAAATCTCATCAGCCAGCACTCTCATAGAAAATAATGCTTATGACTATGGGTGTGTGTGTGTGTCTGTGGGTATGGTTGTGTGTGGCAATGGACAATCATCTCATGATCAATTTGCTTCCCTTTTTAATCTCAAAAACATAATGCAGTCTATGTGCATGCGTGTCTTAGATCTTCATAACGACACGTTTTTGGTTTTGGTTTCTGTGGTTTCTTCATTTCTTACGTTGCTTCGTGGGTGTGGATTGTCCTTTCCTGTTTTTTCCCACTTAAATGTTAGTTTACGTAATTGCTGGCTTGTAAAGTTCATGAAGTTATAGATTCTATTCTACTAAATTCTTGGTCAGAACAGTCCATCACACAGAAGAAATATGCCAAAATTGAACAAACAAAATGGCTGTATTTTGTTTTTGTATTTACTGTGTTTTGATTCTCACAAATTTATTATGTGTGATTTTTTTTGTAATATTTTTTGCAAGTTTGTTAGATTGAAAAAAGAAGCCCTTCCTCGAGAAATTCTTCAATTCATAGGATTTTGTTTGATTAAAATTTTTTCCCTCTATTCTACTGAGGATTAGTTGTGGCCAAATTGAAATGAAATAAAATGTCAGTCTTGCCATTACTTGTGTTGAATTTATTTGTTTTATTTCTCCATCTTTCAGGCCAGAAACAAAGAAACAGGAGCTCTAGCTGCAGCCAAACAGATAGAGACAAAATGTGAAGAAGAGCTGGAGGACTATATGGTCGAGATTGACATCCTGGCTAAATGTAACCATCACTACATCGTCAAGCTGCTCGATGCGTTTTACCATGACCACACACTGTGGGTAGGTAACACAAACATCTGGATAAGACAAACAACGAAACACAATAGGCTGACTTACAGACTGAGTTTAGGAAATATTTCTCCACATTCTATCAGGAATATAGCTCAGTTAAATGGAAAGGCAGATGGTGTGTTGTTGAATGGGAAATAGGGTATTGATGGCTACTGCTAGACTGCCTGGTCCATACAGTGAACAAATCAGCCACAGCATGACATGGCTCCAGATGATGAATTTTCTGCTCACCATGCTGGCGTTCTGTTAGCAGATTAGGCATAACATGTATCACAGCAGGGCCATCATGTAGCATGATATTTAACATTTGTATTGAGTGGCTCTTGTAAACAGCAAAATAACATGTAAACAATCATTGATCAACTGCCCTGTTGCCTAATGGTTGTTCCTTGTTGGGAAAGGAGCACCTGCCTCCTAAATTACATTCCCAGATTATCTTCTTTGGGGACTTTCTAACTGCTAGCGGCTGCTCTATAAATCCTGCAACTTTATGTTTCACACATTGAAGCATCTCCCCTTCATTCTGTTTTACCGCTTTACCTATTTGCTTAAGGCACAACAATCTGGCAGCTTGACTCTATGGAAGGGGATATTGTTACCTTCCTAACACTGATTTCATTTTCTTTTGTTGACAGTATTATGTTTCTGTCCATCATATTTCTGTATAATGTTTCAACGCAATGCCGCAAAACACAAATGTGATCCATCAGCAGGGAAGAGGAAACCTTTGAGCATGTATGATGACAGGGTGTGTGGATAGTATTTTACTAGAACAGTGTCTAATATGAAAAAATATTTCTCTTATGTATATAAAAGACCTGTTGAACCATAAATATTAGAAAAACTGGATGTCTCAAATTATGATGACACAAGACCCTCATCATTGTGATGTAACTACAAGAATGACTCCTCTTCTTCTCCTTTCGGCTTTTCCCTTCAGGGGTCTCCACAGCGAATCAGTGGCCTCCATCTAACCCTGTCTTCTGCATTCTCTTCTCTCACACCAACTATCTTCATGTCTTCTTTCACTACATCCATAAACCTCCTCTTTGGTCTTCCTCTAGGCCTCCTGCCTGGCAGTTCAAAACTCATCATCCTTCTACCAATATATTCACTATCTCTCCTCTGGACATGTCCATACCATCTCAATCTGGCCTCTCTTACTTTATTTCCAAAACCTCTAACATGTGCTGTCCCTCTGATGTACTCATTCCTGATCCTATTTATCCTGGTCACTCCCAAAGGAAACCTCAGCATCTTCATCTCTGCTACCTCCAGCTCTGTCTCCTGACACTGTCCCTGTCTAGACCAAACAACATTGCTGGTCTCACCACAGTTTTGTACACCTTCCCTTTCATTTTAGCTGAAACTCTTCTGTTACACATCACCCCTGACACTTTTCTCCACCTGTTCCATCTTACCTGTACATGCTTCTTGACCTCTTTTCCACACTCTCCATTGCTCTGGACTGTTGACCCTATGTGCTTAAAATCCTCCACCGTCTTGATCTCTTCTCCCTGTAACCTTACTCTTCCACTTGGGTCCCTCTCATTCACACACATGTACTCTGTCTTACTGTGACTAACCCTTCATTCCTCTCCTTTCCTGGACAAACCTCCACCTCTATAACTTCTCCTCCACCTGTTCCCTGCTCTCACTAAAGATCACAGTGTCATCTGCAAACATCGTAGTTCATGGGGATTCCTGTCTAACTTCATCTGTCAGCCTATCCATCACCATAGCGAACAAGAAGGGGCTCAGAGCTGATCCCTGATGCAGTCCCACCTCCATCTTGAACTTGTCTGTCACACCTACAGCACACCTCACCACTGTCTTACAGTCCTCATACATGTCCTGCACTCTAGACTTCCTCATACAATACCAAAGTTCTTCTCTGAGTACCCCGTCGTAACCTTTCTCCAGATCTACAAAAACACAACTTCTCTATAAACATCCTCAATGACTATAAGTGTCAATTCTGTGCTCAGGTTTTTTTTCTCACAATACAAGTGGAAATTGTTCAGATTTCCCTGAAATGTTTGACTCACTTTGGCTGTGAATATCTATAATTACAGGCTGTTAAAATGCTAACATCATCGTCAGTCCAAGACTTTTGTTGAATAGTTTTCTTTACTTATTACTGCTTTAATTTCTAGTTAAATTCATTTGCAGCAACTTGATACAACTCTGAAAGCTGCTAATAATGACCTAAAATTAAGCTGGTCAACATGCATGAATTTATTTCCTATGAATAAGTTAAAGAATCATGTTGGACATGAAAGCACTCTTAACATCATCCAAAATTTTATTTTATCTCAAAATCAAGCCAATACATGGCAAGGTGATCAATTACCAGCAGACTCTAAAAACACGCACACACATGCGTCTTCATGAGTTCAATGTTAACTAAGATGGATAGTTTGTGCCGAGTGTATTTCAGCTATGGTAGCTGTCCAATGTGCATCAATGTGTTTTGTTCATTGATGCACCTTCGCTGATACACGTCATCCTTCCTTGAACCACTCTTGATAGATATTGTCTGCTGCAAATGTTTTATTAGATGGATGACATTGCTGCTATCAGTACTTGAGCACAGGGATGCTCATGTTCAGCCTGCTGCCTTCAGCCACTAAGGGTAACATAAAATACAAACAGACTCGGAGACAGCTTCTTCCCCAGGGTAATCACCGCTCTTAACTCTCAACACCTCAGAACACTAATGACTCTCATACCTCCTGCAATGCAAAAACACAAGGTACAGTAACCCACCTCACACTCACCACCCTATTTGTCTTACCACTGCAATAAGAACCCTATATATCCATACACTTAACCATTTATAATTATTGTGTTTCATATAAACAGATGCCAATGCAATTTCTTTGTATGCTGTACATGTAAGGCTGATAAAGGCACTCTATTTAGTTCAGTTCTATATATGGTACACATTTTATGCTCATTCTCTTCATACTGTTATTTCTCCTATATTTTAATAGCATCTACAATTTTCTAGGCTAGTGTAGAAACTTTCAGGTAAAAGGAGCTTGTGAGAAATCCTACAAGCAGTAGAATATTACACACAACAGTGAAAAAGCATTTAAATTCCTAGCTATGACTTTGTGTGCTTCACTCAAGTTCTCCACAGTCAGTCCAGTTGTTAGTAGCAGGCCCCAGTATCATCTAGGTGAATGAGCATGGTAGGGGTGCTTTGAGGCCATGCTTTACTTAACCCCTTTATCTGCTTCCTCCTGAAAAAGATGGAGTGAGGAAAACAAAGAAACCTGTCTCAGAGAGGGGGAAATAGAGAGCTTTAAAGATGGCATTGGGATTTTAGGCATTAGTCACCAAAGAATGAGCAGAAAGAACAGTTTTTCACATAATGACAATAAGGGAACTTGTGCATGTCATTTAGAAGTGTGAGAGTTCACCCATTTAGAACGTGATGGACGTTTTAAGTCTGGTGCACATTTTCATAAACGGCATAATGAAGGACTATTGTTGAAAAATGTTGTGAATGGTTGTTAGTCATTAATTGTTTCCTTCTGTGTCATTGACCCTTAAATGTCTTGCTCCCTTGAGTTATGGTGCCGAGTAAATGGTACCACCTGATTGTGATGATTTGAGGTAAGTTATTGTGCATGATCATAAGAATTCCTGCCATTCATCTGTTTCAAAACTAGCTGAATAAAAGTGAAATACCAGTTTTGAATCAGTGTTCCCGTTAACTGGCTGGTGTGTGTGTGTGTGTGTGTGTGTGTGTGTGTGTGTGTGTGTGTGTGTGTGTGTGTGTGTGTGTGTGTGTGTGTGTGTGTGTGTGTGTGTGTGTGTGTGTGTGTGTGTGTGTGTGTGTGTGTGTTAAGAAAGCTTGTGCATGTATGTATGTTCAACCCACTGCAGCTATGTTCTGTATGTAGTCCAACCAGTTGATACACATTCTTTCCAGTATCCTGGTTTCAGTTGCTTGTGACACAAGAGTTGAATGCACGACTGTTTAAGTCAGGGGTGTCAAAGTCAAATACACTGAGGGCCAAAAAATAAAATTGCTCCACGCTGAGGGCCAGACTGGCTCAATGTTTATTAAAACATATTGAAATGAACAAATCCTATTGAGCCAAGAGCTAATTCAGTGTATATTATCTAATGGTTAAATAAAGCAGTATTTTGTTATGACTCTGTCAGTAACTTCAAGGGGAAACCTTTTCGACAGGCAAACAGCAAAAACGTAAATGTCCTTCAAAAACAAAATATGTTCCTTAATATCAATATAAATACATAAATGTAATTTCATGCATTATAAACTGAAAATACATTATTGTGCATGCATTATTGCATGGATATTAGTAATATTTTGCATACACAATAATAATGCATTGCATTATCTTGAAATTTAAAAAAAACCCCAATGTGCTGCTCTAAGATCCAACCAATCACTGCTTTCAAATAGTAAAATTGAAGAAAAATAAATCAGTTGTATCCTTTCTCATGGCTCTTATTTGCAATTTTCCCTGAGTCCATTCAACTGAAATTAATATGAATAAATAAAATAAAATGCAAAAAACTATGGCACACAGACAAAACAATACTTGTTTCAAAGATACATCATGCCTTGTAGAAACGAATGTAAAAGTTTAATTGAATTCAAAACTGAAAATATGATGTGATGTGATACTCACTTGTCTGGGGCTTACCCTGATATTTGATGGTGTCTCATCTTTTCTACAAGTTCATGAATGATCAGGGTCAGGCTCTGAGTTGAGGAAATCCTCAGGATTGAGGGAAGGTGTTTATCAGTCAGATGGCTCCCGTGTGATATTTTGTTCAGCTTCATCAGAGAGAACAATTGTTCACACTGGTCTGTGCTATGAAACAGAGAGAGTGTCCAAGCAGCTTCGATGCACAGCAGGGGGATTGTGTCAGGGATGAAATGTGCAAACTTAGCAGAAGACACAGACGTTTACCTTTCACCTCTTTGAATATAAACTCTGACTCCCACCTGGCTTGGAATCCCCTGCTCTCAGAGTCCAGGAGGGGAGTAGCTAAATTCAACCTCCACTCTGACTGCTGATAAACATCAATCCATTGTCATGACTGCTTCATCCGTTGTCGCAGGTCACGGGAAGCTGGAGCCTATCCCAGCTGGCTTAGGGCGTGAGGTAGGCACAACGCCAGTGCACCGCGGAGCCACACAGAGAAACAGACAACCACGCACACACTCATTCCTATGGTCAATTTGGGACCGGTCAATTAACCCTATGCGCATATTTTTGGAGGTGGGAGGAAGCTAGAAAAACCATGCAGACACGGGGAGAACATGCAAACTCCGCTGATCGTGAACCCGGAACTGCTTTGCTGTGCGGCGACAGCACTACCCACTGCGCCCCCGAGCCACCCTGCTGATAAACATTGAAACCCAAAGCCCGCTTGCTGTGCTGCAGTGACTTCTGCTACCGTTGCATTGTGGGGAATGTAGCTTTGGTGCATGCAAAACACCAGCAGGCCCATGTGGCCTGCGGGCCGGTTCTAATAGTAATTACAAATCATCCGGCGGGCCATAAATAATTTGCCGCAGACCAGATCCCGCCTGCGGGCCTTGACTTTGACATAGGTGGTTTAGGTTGACAAGTTCGACAATTCATATGAAAGAGTGGTATGTGATTGATAAATTAAAATGCTTTGCTTGACCACTCTTTATTCTTATGTGGGACAAAAATGTAATTGGGACACTACAAACACTAGATTAAACTTGGCCTCCATTTTCAAAGTGATTATCATACTAAAAAAAAAAAAAACTCATCAGGAAAAAAATGATCACAACCACACATCAGCCACCATATGTGGGCCAGTGCCTCTATATCCGAAGATAAGAAGTCTGCTTTTATCTCAGTATTTGCCCAATTCTGGCCACTCTCTATATCCTTGGTAACATTGAAAGTACAGATGAGACAGAATAATCGATTAGAATTAGAGTAGAATTCAAGTGTCTTATTAGCTTCATGCCGTGTGTGTGTGTGTGTGTGTGTGTGTGTGTGTGTGTGTGTGTGTCTATATGACTGTCACTGGACATAAGCGTTGTCATTCATCCATGGTTTAAACACAGGAACATGTGACTGAGTGTTCTTGTTTGGACTGAACCTCACGCCCCATCCACAAGCAGGCTCATAGTTTGACAGGGCTGTCATAGGAAGCATGACTCAAAATTTAAATAAGAATGACTTCACACATTAGGTATACTGCACGCCACTCTGAGTTGCCCTCGGTCAATCAAGAATCACAGGATTAATATGAAAACTTTTGGATATTTATCATGTTTGCAAGAAGCCATACCAGTCGGTCTTTACAAAATACATTACTGGAGATGATTGTCATTAAGAAGCTCAGTCATTAGCAATCTCATCTTTGCTTGTTTTATGCAGTTACTGCAAACAGCTATAAACCTATTTTACAATGGAGGTTGGAAATGATTGTCATGGAAGAAATGAGTCCCTGCCTCCAAATGCTACAAATTATTGATTAATGCTGAGTGGCTACTTTGGGAAAACATTTATCCCCTGAAGTAAATGAATCTCACGTGTGTGTGTGTGTGTGTGTGTGTGTGTGTGTGTGTGTGTGTGGGTGTGTGTGGATATACAGTATATAAATACTCACATTACAAGGAACTACCACATGTATTCATGTGTGTATGTACATATACAGGTACATGTATACAGACATAAAGTACATGTATACATACACCAGTAAGTTTGAAACAATGTTTAATTTTGAAAGATATCCATATGATATATTTAAAGGTGGTAGCAACAACATGGAAATCTTTTAATGAACAATTGTTTTTAGTCCTATGTTCATGATTAAAACACTTTGTTAAATGTATCCACTTGTCCCTCTTTCGTTCTTCAGATCATGATCGAGTTCTGCCCAGGTGGTGCTGTGGATGCTACAATGCTAGGTAGATTTCTCCTTTTCTTTTAATTGTTCCCATTTGTCTTTCACTCATATTTTATTTTTCCTTTATTTCTGTCTTTGTTTTTCTGTCTTCTGTCTCCTCATTTGTCTTTTTTCCTCCCATTTCTCTCACACCTCCGTGTGTTTTTCTCTCCATCATTCTTCCACCATGAGTCAAGTTTCACACCAGCAGCATGTTCGGACTGCACCTATCCCTACTGTACCTGCAGCATTCTAGGGATTGTACAGCCATTATGAAATTATTTTTGTAACTGCATTGTTTTTACAGCATCTACAGTCTGTGATAAAAGTCTTGCTCCCTATCCAAGTTGTTGGAACAACTAATAATAACTTATCGTTGATCCATTGGAATCAGTAATGGCTTACATGAAAGGCAAAGGCCTCTGGTTAATGCTTATCACACCAAAATAAAGTCTTCTATCATTGAGTTCTATCATTTAATTAGGACAGAAAGGTCAGGTTTTTCTTATAATGTATAATAAAAATTATGTACTGGGTTTTGAATGCATAAACATACTACAGTAACATCAAAACAAAGTTAAGGTGCCTTTGGAGAAAAAAGTTGTGTATTACTCATGTAGGACTGCATCTGTATGTTCATTAATTACTCAAGTAACTTGATGATAAAATCATCTGGAACAGCAAAGAAAGCAAGTCTGGTATGCTTCCCAGAGCTCATCAAGATTTTTTAGTTTCATCATCCAAGTCTCTTCCTTCGTCTTACCCCAGAAATGCTCGTGAGTGGACTGGCCAATCCTCGCAAATCTTGATGTTAGCTTTCAGGAACCTTGTTGAGGAGGCTGAAGTATGAGAAGAAACATCACCCAGCTGAACAGTTTGCCCTCTTTTGTGGTTTGGAATATAATGGGTACCGAAAATATGGTGATAATTCAAGCTTTTGATGCTGATTTCCACTCTGCAAATCTCCTGCACATTGACATACAGGATGTAACACCATGATTTTTTCCTCCAACAATCTTGATTGTTTTCTGGCTGAATCTACATCAAAGCATCAAACAGTCCTCGGAGCTCTGACCTGACCTGGGCTTGTCATGAACTTCAACGGTTTCTCCAAATCTTTTTCTAATTGTGTGCACTTGACACTGACACTTGACATTTTGGATGCATTGAATATGTCTACCAGCAGCAGACATGGTCTTCAAGCACTCGATGAATAGGATTTGGTCTGTGTTTGAATCTTGGGTATGTTGTGACAGGTCAGGTTGCACTTCACATGATAGTCTGGTGTGTTGGGGTTCTTTTCATACATACCTGGGAATGTTTTAATTAGTCTGTGTAGGTTCTCAGTCGTTGAGGTCAAGGTAAAAAAAAAAAAAAAAGTAAATACAGTACTTGTCACAGGTGAAGCTGTCATCTGTGATTGATTGAATCATTTAAAAACACGACAACACTTTTGTACAAGCAAAATCTGACCTGTCTGTCCAATTAAATAATCTCAAGTGATACCAACTTCATTTTTGTATAAGAAGCACAATCAATCTTTCATCTGTCGTGTAAGCCATTTCTGATTCCTAATAACTGGAAGTAATTTGTTGTATGTATAACTTAGATAAGCGACAAGACTTTTGTCATGGACTGTATGTTTTGTGTGGGAAAGACCACTATGTACTGCAAAACTGCTGACTTGCTCTGAAAATGAACATATATCGTTATTTCACTTGAATTACCTTGAATGCTCTAAACATAGTGGAATCTACTGATGTGGAAAACCCCTCTGGTCTGTTTTTACTCTGTAATCCACATTCTTCCAACTGTCAGTAGCTTAACTATAGCTAACCAAACACAGAAACAATAGAATCAAGTCTGCAAGGCTGGAATAGTTTGGATGTGTTAAAGCCTCTCTGATCTACCATTACTTATTTGACATGAGAGAAACTTCTTTAATATTGCCACAAGTTTACCTTGTAATGTTCTTTCTGTTGGAGATTAGACTTTGATGTGCTAAAATTATATGCACACCACATATGGAATGTGCATAATTTGTTTGAACCCTTTCAGAGTTTCCTCAACTGACATTCTGTCTGTATTACCCTCTCCTCTCCCCTACACCATATCATGTCTCTTTCCATACCAATTCTGGTCTTTTCAGAACTGGATCGTGGACTAACGGAGCCGCAGATTAAGGTGGTTTGTCGCCAGGTGCTGGAAGCTCTGGTTTACCTCCACAGCATGAAGATCATTCACAGAGACCTGAAAGCTGGCAACATACTCTTAATGCTAGACGGAGACATCAAACTAGGTGAGTATTCAGATGTGTACTGCAGTATTACTTGTTTTTCATGTTTGCTTTTATATGTACTAAGGATTATTCACTGTGCTGAAATCAATATTGATTTGACAGACAAGTAATCAACAGCATAAAGAATTGTCACATTTGGAACCAAAATACTTATTTTATACAGATGAAACAAACCATTGGTTTCATGATGTGATTCTTTTGCTCAACAGTAGACTTTAATTCATCTTTATTCTTTGTTTTAAACTCGAAACAATGATTGTGTTTAAACAGTACTGGCATTTGGATTTTAGTCTGAAAACAAGAGTTTTTTTGCCCCCATTTTAGAACATAGCAGTTTGGAATTGTAGCAATCAGTCTGTTGGATATTTGGCTGATAAGCCAAGATGACATCTTGGGATATCTGCCATGATATCATTTCATGACGCAGTCATGATATAAAGGAAAATCACTACAAGAAGAAAAAAGGGATGCAAGTCATCAATCTGGCTTTACATTCTCTTCCTGACAAAACCATTTGAGGGTATAATTTCAGTTATCTCACATCATTTTTGTTGCTGTTGTTGCAGCTGATTTTGGAGTATCTGCAAAGAACACCAAAACTTTACAAAGACGAGATTCTTTCATTGGAACGCCATACTGGTGAGTAAAACACTGTTCGGAGCACATCAGATGAGGGAATTTCATTGTTTTTATGGAAAATTTTACAAGTTCTGTTTAAATGAATTACATTGTCTAGATGTATAAAAAATATACCGGATTAATCTACGTATTAATACGTATTAAAACATTTAAAACATTCATAAAGTGAACTGGAATCTGCTCACGGTTACCACCAACAGCAGCTTTCTTGTGATCACTGCTTCAAAGGGACTATTGATTGTCAGTTCACCGTAGGATAAAGAGGATGGTGACTCTGCTGGAAAGGGGGTTGAGTAAAGTTCTGTTGGGCGTTGTTGCTGGACAAATACGAAGCACTTGCCTTATGTTCTGAACAAACGCTAATGATTCCCTTTAAAGGCTCAGCCAGAATGAACCTTGTTCCATACCCTGAGTAAATTTGGTTGTAGTCAGTTAACAATTGACTAGAACATGTGATCATACTTCAGGAATATCCTTTCATTTAAAGCCCTGCCCTCAATTTGCAAATTACTGATTAGTTCTACAAGGAAATTTTTTAACAGTTTTGATTTATGTCTTTTTTTCTTGAATGCGTAAAGAAGTTAACTGTTAAGATGGAACAAAATGTGTTTCTTTGTACTGAGATGACAGCTATTGTGCAGATTGTCACCAAACATAATCTGATTGGAGAAGTTTGTTCCATGTTGAATGTCAAATTATGAGTAAGCAAGAGAAGAAATACTTTGTCCTACAATATTAATCATAAGGTGGCTACATTCTGCCATAAATCAGATGTAACTGCTGTAAATACTGCAAAACCACTTTGCATGATGTCATCATTAAAGTCTTGACCAGCAGTAAGACATGAGCTGCTTCCAGCTCCCACAAGGTATTTTGATATCAAGGGATTGCATTATTAAGACAGCATTTTCTTTTTTATTTATCTCTACAAAGGATGTATCAATCTATTTTAACTTTCTGTCATAAAGCTGTTTAATATTAAAATGCATGTCATGTCAGCCATGGCCCAGTCAAGTCACATATTGTACATTTATGCATTTATCATTTACAGAAAAAGGTTCATGTGCAAAATGGATAAAGTTGTTGGAAGAATAAACATGAAGAAGAGAACAAGAAAATCTTGTTTGTACCAAAGACTGGTATGCATTGCGATGCAATGGTTGAATGTTCAGCTATTGTTTTCTCAGGATGGCCCCAGAGGTAGTGATGTGTGAGACCATGAAGGATGCTCCTTATGACTACAAGGCTGATATCTGGTCTTTGGGAATCACTCTGATCGAGCTCGCCCAGATTGAGCCCCCGCACCATGAGCTCAACCCCATGAGAGTTATGCTGAAGATTGCCAAGTCAGAACCTCCCACCCTGGACCTGCCTCACAAATGGTGAGCATGCTTTCAAAATGACTCTTGAGTTCAGCTGCTGTACATTAGTCATAAAGTTTAACACATGTTGTGCACAAATTAGTACAAAAAGAGTTTGTTGTATTGCCCATAAATGGCAATAATTAACTTGCAATTTTAATCTTTTATAAGCCACTATCAGCTTCGGCAGATAATATGAGGTTGAGTCAACAGGAGACGACATCTTTATATAATTTTACATGGCCTTTTAATTTCTCCCTTTATACTGCAATCTACTTTAGACTGCCGATGCATCATACTCTCTGCTCTTCTTGTAATCTGTTATGCCCTCTCCAAATAAGAGCACCAATTCAGCAGAGATGTGGATGTCAAGGGCTAACTTCATCAAGTTGAGGAGCCTGAGTTTTCAGGTGCTTGATGGAGATTTGCCATGGGAAACTGACTCCCTGCTGAAAGCTTTGCTTGACTAAGAACATCTGTGCAAAAAGATGATCCTACTTGTACCAAAATCACATATCATACACCAAATCTGGAAAAATTCTGTGGAAACATTATCTGTTTTAATTGTCCTGTTCACACTCCCACCTTTATACTTGGCCATTTCTTTTTACATCCGGTGAAGCGATGATGTATTGTAATTGTCAGTGTTTGTGTGTTCGACCGGCCGTCCACCAAATATATTCACAACCGTTGCAGATAGAAAGATGAAACAAAAAGCACATTACCCGGGCGGCAAAGGGGATGAAAATGAGATGATGACCTTGACTTTGAAAAAAATAGGTCAAGGTCAAAGGTCCATTTTGTAGATTTTTTTGCACATATCTCAGGAACCGGATAAGATAGAAAGATGAAACCAAATGCATTATATTCAGGGAGGCAAATTAGATCGCAACCTTGAAAAAATAGGTCAAGGTCAAAAATATCACTTTTATACCTTTTTAGGTACACATCTCTGAAACTGATGAGATATAATCACAAAACAAAAGGCAACATTTACAGGAAGCCAGAGGCACGAAAGTGTGTTGGTAAGGGTAAAATTTTAATCCATCGGTGTTGCGGGATGTTGAAGTCTCTGACTGCCTTGTTTTGATTGTGTGTGTGTGTGTGTTCGTGTGTGTGTGTGTGTGTGTGTGTGTGTGTGTGTGTGTGTGTGTGTGTGTGTGTGTTTTTGCTGAAGGTCACAGGATTTTAAAGATTTCCTGAAGAAAGCTTTAGATAAAAACCCAGAGACTCGTCCAACTGCCGTACAACTCCTTGCAGTAAGTCCTAAATAAAAGCACACATTTGTACAGAACATTGCTCTTTGGTATGTGATTAAACTTTGCTCCGGCTCTGTCTTTATCTTGTACACAATTACTTTTAAGACTTAAATACTGCGATGTACTCCAGGGAAATGAGTGATGCATTGCAAAAGGCAGTACGAGAACTAAAATGAGCAAGAAATAAGCAGTATAACTGAAAAAATAATTCAGAGAAGGGAGGTGGGAGGAATCAGATGGTAGATGGGTGTGGTTGTGTTTTTTCATGGCATACTGGAGGTTTTAGATGTTTATCATGCCTGCTGCTCCTACCGGATGTCCGATAACATTTACTCCTGATGGTTGTGCAGGAACAGCAGTAAGTTCTGCTGTACAATGGATGTTCAGTGATAATGAGTTGGTGTTTTGAACATAGTTGCTAAACTGTACAAAGCGTTTGTGACTGTATCAGAGAGAAGACAAATTAAAAAATATGATAACATGTTTGTTTTCAAAGTTTTCTAAGATTGATCAAACCTCTTGCCTTGTCTCAGCCCCCCATCTGTGCTGGTGAAGAATCTAGATCAAGCAGAAGGATGATCAGTCACGATAACTTCTCTTACCACATAAATTCTCATTGTCAGGATTAGTAGTTTCCATTTATATGCAGCATTTACATCATAAATGATTTTTTGGTGATTTTGCAATATTGACATGCACTGTACATGCACAAACAAATGTCTTTAGATTTATGCTTGTGAGAACCGTCCTTCTCATTATGCCTTGGGCCTTAACACTAGCATCATTAAATGATTCTTCTTAGGGTTGCTCTGTAGTAAAACAATAGTAGTAGCTCTAATGTGTACAGTATATACTTAGTAATTCTAAGAAAAAATATTCTGTTGGATATTTTCTATAATTGATACAATATTATATAATATTTAAATAAATCGAAAGTTTTCAAACACTGATACGCTCTAGCATAGTTAAGGGGTAAGCAATCTTCAACATTCATACTACCTGACTCATTTAATAAAAGCTTACTGTTGTTCGTCACTGGAGATGTTACCACAAGCCCCTGCATACATACAAGTACCCATGACACACAGACACATATACTGACTGAGACACACACCTCATGGTCAAGCATTACTTCTAGCCTTTCCACATCTATCAGCTTTTCCAATAAAACAGTGGTGCAAAGGAGCTGAATCATAGCTAACCTGCTCTGTGTTTAATTTCAGTTTGTCTTTTAGTTCTTCACTATTCCACTCATTTCTCTTACTACTTTACTGAAATATGCCTTTATCATAGCAAAAGTACTGCTACATCACTGTGAGGTTAGTGTGTGTTATAGAGTTACTATTCAGGTTCTTGGCACATATACACTGCTCACAAAATTAAAGGAGCACTCAAAAGAAACACATTAGATCCATCAGATCTCAATATGAAATTGGATTTCTATACAAATAACGACAGGGCAATGTCTTGGGAACAAAAGGAGGCCAAGTCTTTTAATGGAAATAAAAGTTTTCAGCCTACAGAGGGCTTATTTGTGTAGACACCCTAAAATCAGAGTGAAATGAAGATGTGGCAGGATAGTCCATTTTTTCAAAAACTTAATTTTTGTAACTCAAAATGCTTTTCAGTATCTTGTGTGGCCCCCACGAGCTTGTATGCATGCTTGACAAAATCGCGACATGCTCCTAATGAGACGACGGATGGTGTCTTGTGGAATTTCCTCCCAGATCTGTATGAGGGCATCCCTGAGCTGTTGTACAGTCTGAGGAGCAACCTGGCGGCGCCTAATGGACTTAAAAATAGTGTCCTACAGATATTGTATTGGGTTTAGGTCAGGGGATCGTGAAGGCCATTCAGTTGTTTAAATTCCTTCATCCTCCAAGTACTGCCTGCATACTCTTGCCACATGAGGCCGGGCATTGTCGTGCATTAGGAGGAAACCAGGACCTCCTGCACCAGCGTAGGGTCTGACAAGGGGTTCAAGGATTTCATCTCGATACCTAATGGCAGTCAGAGTACCATTTCCTAGGCAGTAGAGGTCTGTGTGTCCCTCCATGGATATGCCTCTCCAGACCATCACTGACCCACCACCTAACGTGTCATGTTGAACGACGTTGCAGGCAGCATAACGTTCCCCTCGTCTTCTCCAGACTCTTTCACGTCTATCACAGGTGCTCAGGGTGAACCACCTCTCCTCTGTGAAAAGTACAGGACGCCAGTGGCAAACTTGCCAATTCTGGTGTTCTTGAGCAAATGCCAGTCGAGCTCCACGGTGCTGGGCAGTGAGCACAGGGCCCACTACAGGACATCATTAAGTCTGTTCCTGATTGTTTGGGTAGGGACATTCACACCAGTGGCCCTCTGGAGGTCATTCTGTAGGGCAGTGCTCAGCCTGTTTCGCCTTGCACAAAGGAGCAGGTATTGGTCCTGCTGATGGGTTCAAGACCTTCTACGGCCCTGTCCAGCTCTCTGAGAATAACCACCAGTCTGCTGAAATCTCCTCCATACTCTTGAGATTGTGCTGGGAGACACATTAAACCTTCTTGCTGCAGCACGTGTGGATGTGCCATCCTGGAGAATTTGGACAACCTGTGAAACTTCTGTAGGGTTAAAGAATCACCTCATACTGCCAGTAGAGATAATTACTCAAGCCAAAACCAGCATGAGTGGAAAACCAGCCAAAAAAGATCAAGAGGGAGAAACTTGAGATGACCTCCACATGTGAAAGCAGTCCTGTTTTGAGGGTTTTCTAATTGTTGCCACTGTAGTCCGCCTGTTGTTAATTCCATGAACACCAATACACCTGAGAGTGATTAATGATGCCCTCAGCTGCTTAACCAACCAGAAACAAGTTTCAGACAAGTTTACTTGATTTCATGCCATGCCTAATTAAAAAAAGTGTTCCTTTAATTTTTGTGAGCAGTATAGTTTCTTTCCTTGAACACCTATGATGTCATCCACAGTAGATAAGATAGCTTATTAAAAACTTTATTTCATCCTGTATCTTGCCATAATATCACTGTTTTGCACTTAACAAGTTATACATGCAGTAGTTTATTTATTTACTTAATATACTGTTATAATCCCTGAAGGAAATTAAGAATGCACACTCTAGTATATTAGTCAATCCCAATCATGCATGTTAGTGTGTTCAGGCCACTGTAATACACACAACCACACACGAGGGGGCCTGTAAGCATGCAATGGGAGATAGGGCGGCGGGCAGCCCCTTTGTGGAGCGCCCAAATGAGCAGCCTGTGAGGGGGACGACGCCTTGCTCAAGGGCCCCTTGGCAGTGCTCCGGAGGTGAGCTGACACCTCCCACTGTCAGCTCACACTATGGGTGTATTTGGGCGGGAGTGGGAACCGAACCGCCGATCTTGGAACGCTGGACGACCCGCTCTACCACTGAGCCACTGCCACCCCATTTATGACATTAATCTGTTAATAAAAAGCTGAATTGTTTGTTCTTTTCAAGTTGTTTAATGTAGTCTCGTAATGCACAGCAGCAACTTATTTACAGTCAAGAAATCAAACAGGTACAAACATGTATCGAATGTTATTATTGTCATTAGTTCTTGACTTATTTCAACATCCCCAAGCAAAAGTGTCTTTGTTGAATGATTCTGATTCATGGGTAGCTTACAGTTTACTTCCAACTAATGTTTTATGGTTGCAAGGGTGTTAATTTTGTGGTGCCATCAAGCCTTTTAGTCTCATTCCCTCTTCATGCAGGAAACAGCCATCTGTTTTTAAAATGTACAACTTTGTACAAATAGAAGTTGGAGAAAAACAAGAATAAATCTTTTTATGCACTGCTGTATTTTGATTGATATTCAATTAACTGTGCCCTGTCTTCATAGCACCCTTTTGTGAGGTCAGTGACGTCTAACCGTCCGCTGCGGGAGCTGGTGGCCGAGGCCAAGGCTGAGGTCATGGAGGAAATAGAGGACAATCGAGAGGAAGGAGAGGAGGACGATGTAATGGAGCTTACTGGGGTACCAAACTTTGTCTTTTCAAGTTTCTTTCCAGGAGTGTGGACAAGGAATTGATTTTCATTTTCAAAAATCCATCTATTATGGATTCATGAATATTGGTCACTTCTTTTTTTCCCCCGACTGTGCTGTCTATACAGCAGTACACATTCTCTCACAGATACCATGTTTATTTACTGCTGTGGTCATAGAAACCCTCTGACCGTTGTTCTCTTGAGGACTGACATTTGCTACTTCCACTGATTCATAAGAGGGCCTGTTGAGGATATTCACAGCTGGGTCAGTCACAAGGACCACATCTCTGCCTGAAGAGTACTGAAACTGATTTAGAAGGTCAATAATAGGGCAAAAGAGACATGAGTTCAAATGTTCAGTTAGACCTAAAAAAAAAGTACTTTTCACAGAAACATTTTAGATGATGTAATAAAATTAATATTACCTTACATCCTCTCAAAAAGGGATACCACATGTACGTGCATACCACGTCCCCTACTTTTTCAGTCATTGCTTGTGGAACTTTTGAAAAGTTTTCTTTTTAGCAAACTCCTACTTCCTGAAGGTCTACTCTGCAGCTGTTTTTAAGTCCAATGACAGTATGCGTGCAGTTCACCATCTACCCTCAGCACAAACAAAGGAACGGAACCCAGAATCCTGGTATTCGCCCACACCCACACATAGTTAAATATAGGTGCTGTCTTCAGCTTTGCTCGCGTCTACAAGCGTCACCTCAAACTCCCTGATGGAGTCAAAAAGTTAAGGCCAAATATTGTTGTTTTCTAGACTTCTACCCAGAACTGAAGCTTTTCATTACACACCACCATAGACAACTTTAGAATTACTCTAACAGGATGTTGTGAATGAGACATTTTTCTCTTTGTAAAGATGGATATCTGCCTCTCCTGGCTTTGTCAACATACAGGTATGTGTTCGTGTGTTAGTTTGTGTGGTTATTTATAATTTCATTTTTGGTGAATTTGCAAATAACCACACAATTTGGCTGTAGTGTTTTTGGCTGTAGTGCATTGACTGTTCCTTTAACTGTACAGTACAGTTTTGAAACAGTACTGTTTTGAAACTTGTGGCCATTGCAGCAGCATTTAGTACAAGCGACAACGGGGCACAGCATCTATGTAGGTGGTGTTACTCTCTTTCTATATCCTGTTCTGTTTACTGAAGTGAGTGCAAATTTTTTTAAACTGTATATCCAATGTAATATCTTAACCTAATAGTCATTTGAGTCTGATAGCTTTGTGATAATTTCTGTGTAAAATCTGTGCAACTACTCAGCTTGTCTTGTCGAATTGTGATATTCAAGTACACACACGATAATAATGTAACACATCAAATGTAAACCCCTTCAGAACTTATTATTTATGTATTATTTACAGTGCATTTTCAAATCTGTAAATGTTACTAACAAAACCACAAACCAAAAGTCATTTTTATGCATAAATTGTTTTTTTCTTATTCTGCTTCTTCATTAAATTAGTCTCCAGGCAAGGAGCCATGCCAGACGAGTCAGACGAGTTTGGAAGTAGACCAGACTCCAGAGTCCCCAGGTCCTATGACACCTTCTCCACCCCCACCAAAAACTATACTCCGAAAGGGGACTTTGACAGATACACCAACAGAGGACCAGACAGACTTGGTCGTTGTGGTCCCTGTTCCCCTACTGCGGCAGAATCTCCATCCAAAGGACGTAAAGATGTTGGGAAACAATCCAGCTGATGAACCCACTCTAGACTCTGAGACTTCCGAGAGCAAGACCTCAACAAAGTCTTCAAACTCTGATTCGGGCATTTACGATGGGATAACATCAGAGGAGGAGAAGGTGTCGTTTGAAAGTTGAAATGGCATATTTATGTATCTACAGATGTTAATTCAGGAAGTTATGACTTATATATGCACATATTTTTAATAATTATACTAAATGTCATTTTAAGGTTGTAGTGGAGACACCTGAGGCAGAACAGCCACCATCTCTCCTCCAGCCAGAAGCATCTGAGGAACACGTTGAGATCATCATAGACTCGACAGAACTGGAGGTGCCCAATAGTCAGGTGACTGGAGAGGAGAACAAGCCTGTGGATGATGATGGGTCACCAACTCCAAGCGCAAGTCCCACTACCACTCCTTCAGCCCTTCCTGCTCCTTCGTCTTCTCATACTCCAGTATCGACACCCAGTTCTAGTCTAAATGGTATCCCAGAGCAAAGATCGACAGGAAGAAATGCTGAGAATATTTTACCTTATATCAATGGAGGGATTATCAACAAACGGTGCTCTTACGCAGACAGCATGATATCGGACAGCATGGACCTGTCAATGAACAAGGAGAGCATCTCATTGCCTTCAAGGGTGAGTGAACATGGAGGAGCATGAGCACCTGCCAAACAACTGGATTGGATTCACTCTGTCCTCACATTTTGAGTACTAAAATCAATTTAGATAATATTTTTTCAGTGCAGGGATCAGTAATGAGCCAAGACTCTAAACCTTCCATTTCTAATGAAACACTTGCATGAATAAAGCATTTGTTTATGTCATACGCCCTGCCTCGGCAGGAAAACCCCTCTTTGGAAAAACTATTTCTCAGCACATGCAGAGGAACTGAAACTGCATTGTGTTGTGTTTTGGGGTATGGGTGTTGACCGGCTGAAACAGAGTACTGTCTATCTTGCACATCACTTTTTGGAAAGATACTGAGAGTGATGCCAATTAATGCTCTTAAATTTGTCACTTTGAATTAGTAAGGACATGTAGATTAACTTGGTGAATCCAGATGGATTAATGACTGATGGTTTTACTATACAAAAGGTGTATTTAAAAGATATCAACTTTGGCAAAATAATTATTGTAATATGTAGACTACTTGGTGAGGGAGGAGAAAGCTAGGGAGCTGAATAGAGAAGAGTGAGACCATTTCATCATCAAACACCAATCCTTTTCATGGAGAAAAATATGCAACATTTTCCATTCGTCAGGACCAACAGTGCCCTTTTTTGTGGCCACAGTTTAGCATTCACCAATGTAAATCGACGTTTCTGTGTAGCTCATTGTCCCTCTGCTGCTTCTGGACTGATAGTTATTGAAATCCTGTTGACTGCATAGTGTTGTCTATTTGTGGTATGTCATGTTTTTCCAGAACAGATTATTCAGCAAATGACTTGGCCAGCAGTGACACTGAATGAGTTTTGGATTGTTTATGGACTGGAAGATACATATTTGTAACCATGTGTGTTTCCGCACAATTGTATTAGAATTAAAGGAGAGCACTCTAAGTGCTTAATTTTGTGAGTGACGAACAATGGGAAGTCTGCACGGTCTGGTAGCATCTCAAACACTAACAAGGCAGCTATGCCACATAATGACAGTGTCTTCTGATTATGGTGCGACTGTGCCCTTCATAGGTCACTGAAACATACAGACACAAATAGTTATCACAGTTCCAAGTATGTCAGTTTAGAAAGTGAATCAACAGTAAAGAATAGAGCAAAAATAGCATCCGGGAGCAGACATCTGTTGCTGTAGCCTCAAACACTTTTGCATATTGTCATTCTTGTATTTGATCAGCTGCTCAGGGTCCACCGGGAGCCTTTGTCAAAGTGACAACACTATGTAAGCCAAATTATATGCTCTCCTCGCCTTAAAATAAATTATTTTTAAACCAGGAAATGACGACATGGATATTGAGTGTTTGCTGAGTAAACACAGCCTTATCAGTCTTATAAATATTGGTCACAAAGTCCGATTTAGATAAGAGATACTAGAACTGGAACCATTCAAGCATATGTACTTTGTATCCACAACAATTTTGTTTGTTTATTTACAAGGTTTAGTCACAGTTTGACTCAGATCCGAGATGTAATGCATAGCATGATGTGCCTAGATGTTACTAGATAGGCCTGTGCTGCGTTCTCCAATATTAGCCAGAGTTTATTTGAACTGGATCCACAGGCAGAGAAAATAAGTCATGGTGCTATTTTTGTTAGGCCAAGGATCAGAAATAGTTTGTGTCTGTGCCTGGTTAAAACCATAAATCCCCAAAAGGTGACTATTGAGTTACGTAACTAACAGAGTCCAATGTCCGAACCAGCCAAACTTACATTAGATAGAATAGTTGTGAACAAATCATAATTTAAATAAAACCTGAGTCACATTTTGTCATATTTTCTGGATGGGTACACAACTGTTGTGACAATTACCTCCAGTATCCCTGTCATTGTTAAAGATCGTCTTGTTTCTTGTTACAGTAGAACCTGTTTGACAAGATAGTCCATGCCTTCAGCAATGCACGTATACTCACATCACCTAGCCTTCCATTGGAAATAAACAACACTGGTGTCACTCATAGGTAGACATGACGTGTTACGTGTTTCTGCTGACTAATTTTTGAACTGTCCTTTGTTGGTCTGACAGTGTTGTCTGTGTATTTTATTATCTTCTAATAATAATGTGAGACAATGAGTTAAATCACATGTTCAGTTTCTGAAGTCTTTGCTCACCAGCATGTGTCTAAACCTACTAGAAACCATCTGAACTCTTAAACTCAAGATAAAGCACTCACTTTCTGTGAATTATGTTCTTCCTTGTCTGTCTATCAGGACTTCTCCAGCAAAACACTGAAGCGAACCAGGAGGTTTGTTGTTGATGGTGTGGAGGTGAGTGTGACCACATCCAAGATCATCAGAGATGATGAGAAGAAAGATGAGGAGATGAGATTCCTGAGGTATGCAGATAACAACCAGACATGACATGCCTTTGTTTTAGATGGGTGGAGTTAGACAACGCTGTTCACGTGTAATTTCCTGGAAAGAAATGTTTTTCAATCTGCATACGAGGATCATTATCTTTTCATGTCTTTGCCCATAGTCGGATCATTGCAACAATTGTTCTTCTAGGTTTAAATCCCTTGTGTTTTGACTTTACAGACACCCATAAATCTGTGGAAAAAGACTCATTAAGATGCTGGTTCATAATTTATGAGATATGGAGGATAAATTCTCAACCTTAAATGAGGATGAGGATTAGGTCTGTGGCATGTAGAGAGTCTAGATTTTGAAATAAAAATGAGAAATTTAAGTTATATATTTAATACATTAGTCATTTGGTTATGAAATAATATTTTTCTTATCTACCTACAGTCTTGTATACAGTATGCTGCACTGCCACTGAAAGCCCTGGTGTAGTCCGAGTACCATCTAGTGGTACATTTTATTATTGCATGTATGACAAACACACTTTTACAAAAAAATCCAGTCGTTTGTTTAAAAATATTAAAAGTCAAACTGACGTTTAAATACAATCACTCTAATATATGTTCAGTTCACATTTAAAGTATGTTTACGTATTTGCATGAAATACTTTTTCCATATGGAAGAATAAAACATCTTGGACAAGGGGAGCCTGACACTGGAAACCTGTTGAAGTTTTTAAATTAATGTCTTGTCGGTTGAAAGTTATTTATTCATTGCAAATTTGTCTACCTTCATTATCATTTTCAGCTTATTGCAGGCTGAAATCAGACATTTCTGATGTGAAATCTTAAATAAAAAAAAGTAACATAGTAACTAAAATAACATTACTGTATATTTGGAATACTTGTTAAAAACAAATAGTATATATAATAATACTTGTTAGAAGGTTGGTGAAGTTAAAGATATGTTAGTAACACGGCTGTGTGTGTTTAGACGTCAAGAGTTGCGTGAGCTCCGTTTGATGCAGAAGGAAGCACACCGCGCTCAGGCTGTCCTAAACGCCAAACTGGATACACAGAAAGAACAAATGCAAAGACGTTTTGACCAGGAGTTGAATGTAAGTCAGTGTTGTATCTCAAAATTTTCTACACCCAGCAACATGAGAGTTTCCTTTGAATGATATCAAAGTTATATACTGTATTTTTTGATACACATGGAGGTAAAAGTATTTTATCATATAAATAAAATCTTTACTTCATATTAGAATATATTTGTTAATATCTGTGTCTCAGAACAAGAAAAAGCACTTTGATGTGGAGCAGGAGAATATGGAGAAGCACCAGAAGCAGATGATTGAGAAGATGGAGACAGACCATAATGCTAAACTCAAAGATGAGAGCAAACGCATCAAAGCAGAGCAAGATCGTGACTTCCACAAGTTCCAGGATCAGATAAAACACAAGAAAAAGGAGGTTTGCCTAATTAAATGTGCACATGGAGAAAAATCACCTTTTGAATTTCCCGTTTTTTTATATTTTTTTTAAATAAAATCAACACGAGGTGCTGGAAAAGGAAAATAAATGAGTCAGTCTTCATGTACTTTGTGTTTGTCATGTGTTGCTCATTGAATATGGCTGATACATGCCTGCTTTTAATGCATTTAGGTAAAACAAAGTGTTGATAAGATGCCCAGAAGTCAGCGTAAAGAATCCCTGAGGCAAATGATGAATACCTTCCAAGAAGCAAAGATGAGTCAGGTATTATATGTGGTCATTTTGGGTGTATGGTTTTATTATGTAGGCTTAATTTAATAATTTATCAGTCTTCTTATTCATTAATGCCTCTTTTTTTGTAGGAGAACAAATTCTTGGCAGATCAGAAAAGTTTTCTGGATAGCACACTGCAGAGAATCATCTGCAACAACAAGAAAGAGATTGCAGACATGGAAAGGGAGTGCCTGTATCAGAAACACCAGCTTATCAGAGGTACAGTATATCAGTCTTTTTATTCTTTGCCCAAACATGCTGTTGGTGAGTCTGTTACTGTTGTGTCTCATATTATTTACTTCATCTTTAAATTCTAACTTTGCTCTGATTAGAGCGTGAAGCTACGATATGGGACATGGAAGAGAAGAACCTGTATGAGAGACACCAGCTTCTGAAGCAACAGCTTAAAGAACAATATTTCCTCCAGAGGCATCAGCTTGTCAAGAAACATGATAAAGTAAGTCAGTGCATTGAAACTCCTCCTTAAACACAATATTTGTCCCCGCTATCATACACCCTATTAACCTTGGTTTAAAGCATATGTTAAATTTAAAATCAGGACAAAAACTAAATTTAGATGTCATATGTCCTCAATGCAGGAGCAGGAACAGATGCAGTGTTACAATCAGAGAATGATAGAGATACTGAAAGCGCGGCAGCAGCAAGAAAAGACCCGGCTGCCCAAGATCCAGCGCAATGAGGCCAAGACCCGCATGGCCATGTACAAGAAGAGCCTTCGAATAAACTCCACGGGCAGCTCCTCCGAGGACAGGGAGAAGATCAAACAAGTAATTGAAAATTATTTTTTCCGCTTCAATCTTTTTGTTATTTTGTAACTCACTACTTTGGTGTCTTTTTAGTTTTCCCAGCAGGAAGATAAGCGGCAGAAGGCAGAGAGGCTGCACCAGCAGCAGAAGCATGAGAACCAGATGAGGGAGATGCTTGGCCAATGTGAAAGTAACATGAGAGAGCTGCAGCAGCTCCAGGTATTATTGGGGGATTCGCCGTTGTGGCCTCCAAGTCACTGCGGGTCCATTGGTTTGTGTCAGTTAATATAATGCAGTTGCAAATGACTTGTCTTGTGCATCAGAATGAAAAATGCCACCTGTTGATTGAGAATGAGACAGTGAAGCTGAAGCACTTGGATGAACAACACAACCAGGTGATGAAAGAATGGAGAGATAACCTGAAACCCAGGAAGAAGGTAAGTGTTTCCTGCTACAATACCATTCACACAAGCTCAGGGCTCTGACTAATTCTCATTATCATTAGTATTTGATTGACTTGTTCACCCTTTTATATAGAAATGATATAGAAAAGTATTTCTCTTACCTTGAATACACTGATTGTAAGTAGCTATATTTCAAAGTTAACCCCATCAGTGCAGTCACTTGAATCAAGTTTTTTATTATAAAAAAAACTTGATTTTAATAAAATCTGTCTTCCATTAAAAGTATTTATGTTCTAAATAATTTTGTTCTAAATAATTTTGTTTATAGAGATGTTGATTATTTATGAACAAAAAGTTTATTTTCTGTTGATTACTGCATTTGACAGAAGACCGCTACAGTGCATTATTATTAGACTACAGCTGTCCTGGCGTCATTAACAATTATCAGGCAAATGAAGGCTGGTCTGTGAAAATATTGTCTTGGGTGAAACTGGTTCGTAGCGCAAAAAAGGTTGGGAACTGCTGATATAATACATAGTTTCATTCTTGTTTTTGAACATTCAAGGCCCTTGAAGAGGAGCTACACCTTAAGACAAAGGAGCAGGAGGCCTTTTTCAAGATGAGTGAAAACACTGATTGCCCAAACCCAAGTTCCCCGAACAAACGCTCCAAGTTTGTACCTTACCAAGACTTTTCACACACATGAGAAAGGGACTGTAATACTCCACAGTATCTCTTGGCCACTGTTCTTAGCATGCAAAACCACAGACAAGTCATCCATACATAGCCTGTTGCCTCAGTTTATCTGGTTTTGCCTGTAAATTCAGTGAACACATCCCTCCTTTAGGTTCATTTATTGTTAAAGTATGTTTTACATCACATTCAAAGGTTTTTCTTTGAAATATTGTCTCTGCACTTGTCAGATTTTAAACTCACCTAGGCCTCACATCAAATGAGATGCACAATATCAGCTCCCATACAGTGTTCATTTTTTCTTTAAACTCCCTTTTGGTTTTCAGTGAGGTATGAAACTGTGACTACAGATTTGGGTAAGACAGAAATTCCAAATGATCAGTCTTAGAGAATTTTATAGTAGTCTGGTATCTTAAAATACCCACTGAGTGAATGCATATTGTGTATTTCTATTTACATTGTGTATTTCTATGAGTTTTTGAGGCAATAGCTACCTGTAAGCACCTTTGTTTATCCCAAATTATTAATAGTCTTGCAAATTTGACCCACAACACATTTACCAATCACTTGACTATTTCTCTACACCATGGATTATTGATCTGTTTTATTTGTAAACCGTATCCAGCTAACATGTCAGCTTAAAGTCTGCCTTTATTTATTTTTGATAGAGCTTTAAGTGTTCTCGATGTTGAAGATCTCTGCTGAGGAGAACCATAGCCAGATTGCTAGAAAGACTTATTTGAATATGTTTCTCTTCTTTTATACACCTATGATTTGAAGGATATGCTTTTTAATGTTACATGTTTGAAAATATGGTTTAGGCTGAATCCAGATCAAAATTAAAGTTTTTATAATTATTTGGAAATGGGATTTTAACAGACAAGGGAATACTTTATTTTTTAATCGTTAAGACGTATTTGTGTTTGTGTTTTTATTCTTTAAAATCAGTAACACTGGATGAGAACAGACGATGCCAAAGCCAATGTAAAGTTGCTGTTTGAAGGATGTTCAATGATTTAATTTTGAATTTAAAGTACAAATGTGTATAACCATTGTATCACGCGCAGTGAATGTACTGCTTGCTAACCAAAGTGCAATACACTGTCTTTAAACTTAGAGATTTATTTTCTTAAACCTTCCTTTGTACTGAGAGGGGAAATGCTATACAGAGTTAAAATGGATGTCTACTTTTTCAAAAGAAATAATTGTTTTAAATGTATTTCCATTTTCATAATTTTAGTATTTGAGAAGCAGTAAGTTGAGGCTTAAGTTTTGGATTTTTTTTTTTTAACATAGCTTTTTTTTTTTTTTTTTACAGAAATGTAATAATTCAGACTGGTGTAAGATACCAGACCTTAAAGCTTTACAGCTGAGGAAGTTGTCTTAATGGGGGGAAGTTTTCTTAAGAACAGTTTGACTTATATATTTACTGTACATTGATTCAGGTACCACATAATCTCACTATATTAAAAGTATTTAAATTGTTGAAATTCTCTTTCCTGTAATTTTTTGTGGCACCATTTATAAATTCCTCTGCCTCAGTTTGGATGATGTTTGTATGGAGGGGTTGTGAGTGAATGAATGTTGATCAGAAGAAACCACTGTAAATAACTTAATAAAAGCTGATTTTCTATTTACAGGACTGGTTGGGGCTCTGTCTGTCATTTTGCTTACTTTATTTTTCTTATTAATTTTGTGAATTCCAGCAGAACAATGGCTATTTAAAAATTAAGGTAAACATATGTATGGGTCTCAGAACAATACATATTTTTACATTTCCTCAGTTGGAAAATGTACAAGGAGCATTTCACTGAAAAAAAGAGCAACCTATACATCTAACTAACTACATTGCTAGATCTAATCATCTTGATTTTGACAGCTCATCACAACGACATGCACTTGAACCTACATGTTTAATTTCTTAAAATTTTGTTTACTTGAAAGCAACACAAGCAGAAAATATAACTCATGTGTTCACATATTTGTGGGTGATTATTTGGCTACATAAAATAAGTTGTATATTTAGCTTTCTTTTTTAGCCCTCCAGTCCTCAAGGAAATAACGCTATACATCTTGGTATTGGCTTCTCACACATATGTAGTCAACTGAGCTATGGGAAAAGGATATTTTCAGAAACTAGTTATGCTCACTTCAGGATGAAGTGAGGAGGGCACTGATGAAGAGTGGAAAGATACCCGGCCCTGATAATATACCCGTGGAGGTATGGAAGTGTCTAGGAGAGGTGGCAGTGGAGTGACTGGGTTGTTCAACAGGATCTTAGATTGTGAGGAGAACCCTGAGGAATGGAGGAGAAGTGGCTGCAGCCCGTTTTAATAACAAGTGAGATGTGCAGAGTTGTGGCAACCACAGACGAATAACGCTGATGAACAATACAATGAAGTTATGGGAAAGAGTAGTTGAAGCTAGACTAAGGGCAGAAGTGAGCATTTGTGAGCAGCAGAATGGTTTTTTGCCAAAAAAGAGTACTACAGGTGCAGTATTTGCTTTGAGGATGTTAGAGAAGTACAGAGAAGGCCGGAGGGAGCTGCATTGTGTTTTTCCAGATGTGGAGAAAGCTTATGACAAGGTGCCCAGAGAGGAATTGTGGTATTGTATGAGGAAGTCTGGGGTGGCAGAGAAGTACGTTATAGAAGTGCAGGATATGTATGAGGACTGTAAGACAGTGGTGAGGTGTGCTGTAGGTGTGACAGAGGAGTTCAAGGTGGAGGTGGGACTGCATCAGGGATCAGCTCTGAGCCCCTTCTTGTTCGCTATGGTTATGGACAGGCTGACAGACGAGGTTAGACAGGAATCTCCATGGACTATGTTGTTTACAGATGACATCGTGATCTGCAGTGAGAGCAGGGAACAGGTGGAGGAGAAGCTAGAGAGGTGGAGGTTTGTCCTGGAAAGGAGAGGAATGAAGGTTAGCCGCAGTAAGACAGAGTACATATGTGTGAATGAGAGGGACGCAAGTGGAAGAGTGAGGTTACAGGGAGAAGAGATCAAGAAGGTGGAGGATTTAAGTACTTAGGATCAACAATCAAGAGCAATGGAGAGTGTGGAAAAGAGGTGAAGAAGTGTGTACAGGCAGGATGGAACGGATAGAGAAAAGTGTCAGGTGTGATAGAAGAGTTTCAGCTAAAATAAAAGGAAAGGTGTACAGAACTGTGGTGAGACCAGCGATGTTGTTTGATCTAGAGACAGTGTCACTGAGGAAAAGACAGGAGACAGAGCTGGAGGTAGCAGAGGTCAAGATGCTGAGGTTTCCTTTGGGAGTGACCAGGATAAATAGGATCAGGAATAGTACATCAGAGGGACAGCAAATGTTAGAAGTTTTGGAAATAAAGTCAGAGAGGCCAGACTGAGATGGTTTGGACATGTCCAGAGGAGAGATCGTGAATAATTGGTAGAAGGATGCTGACTTTTGAAATGCAAGACAGGAGGCTTAGAAGAATACCAAAGAGGAGGTTTATGGATGTAGTGAAAGAGGACATGAAGGTAGTTGGTGTGAGAGAAGAGGATGCAGAAGACAGGGTTAGATGAAAGCAATTGATTCATTGTGGAGACCCCTGAAGGGGAAAGCTGAAAAAATAAGAGTAGAGCTAGACTAGGCCCTTATTAACTGTCATATGAAGATTGTATATACTGTATATTGTCATTTTAATGGAAAAATGTTTAACTCAGCCAGCTGCAAAATACTAGTGGTCAACCTTAATATTCAATGTTTACTATATCATAGAATCAGTTAAACTGTCATTTGAATATACCTAAACTAGCGAGAACCCGTGGAAAATCCACAATAAAAAAATAATATCAGACATCATACCAATTATATGAAAACAAATGTATTGGTATTATAAACCAAGCGCACACAGCATAGTCAAAAATCAACATGGTGATGTAACAACTTTTTGTTGTCAAATCATGGATTGCACTGGGCAGGCATTGCGAAGTCATTGATGAATCAAAGTCAAAGTCAGCTTTACTGTCAAGTGTACCAAATATGCACGACATACAGCACAGATAAAATTGACCCACGGTAGACAGGCAGTACAACACAGGCAGGACAACACAGGCAGTACAACACAAGGTATGAGATGAAAAATGGGAGTATGAGCACCTTGGGGCAAGTAGACATGACGAGGATGGACGTGACAAAGATGGACAAACACAAGGAGAGACAAGACACTATTGAGAGAGAGAGGAGCCGCTGCGGGTGCACATGCCGCCATCCTCAGCAAAAAAAAAAAAGTTAGGTTAACTGAAGAAAGGAAGCAAACTAATTGTGATATTGGGAAAGGAGCTCACATTAAAGGAAAAGGCACCTGTCAAAAGATTTAAGTGGAAAAGAAATTTTAGAGAAGTGATAGTTCTGTTAGGTGACTACATGAACAGAACTGCATGTAGTTACTTAAAGACTGTTTTTGTCAGATGCCTGAGGAGCATTTTGGATACTACATCGATTGTCACAGTCCAAACCATAGCTGGACAGACCGTTTGTGCTAGCCAGCTAGTTTCTCTCAGAATTCGCTGCCATTTTCTGTGTCGTTCCTGCTGTTTGGAGTCTCTGCTCAAAAACAGGAAAATTGTTTGAACAGTTATGACACTCTAAAATTATGTTAACCAGTGAAGTGATTTAGACATTATACACGTGTTATTTGTTAATGCTATTTGCTATGTTTGCTAGCTTCACAGTAGTCAACTTTAATCACACTCTCATTTAATCTTTGCAGACAGTTGAACCCTATCCCAGTACACACAGAGCTCACAGAACTCATCTAATCTTTTCCCACGCTCTTTTCTCACCCTTGAAGTCTGTACACATTTGAACAGACACACAGACACACACAGACACACAGAGACACACAGACACAGACACAGACACACACACACACACACACACACACACACACACACACACACACACACACACACACACACAAACCTACACACCCCCACACATCCAAGGTAACAGTTCCATTTATGGAAGTCTTCACATTTATGGGGTGATAAGGATGTAGGCAGGATTGTTTACAGGATGAGACCGGAGACGGAAACTACGTCGAGAAGATGCGGCCGGAAACCTGTCACGATCAGATTGGCCCAGAAGACACCACATCCCCTCATGCATATTCTTAATCTGAATTGTTTAAATTTGAAATTTGATTTCAGCTGCGTCTGGTGTAAGACCTGTGTAGTACCGGCAGTCAGGGACTGTGGAGAGCCCGGATATCTGTATTAGACTTGTTGTCAGGAATAAACTGTTTAAACTTATGACAATCGTCTAAGTCTCCTACTTTACGTCAATAACAAAAACCCATGAAATAAAGAAGCTTTGAAAGGACTTTGCTTCAGTTTTTGGCGCCCAACGTGGTGAGAGGGAGAGACGAAGACGAAGGATCGTCAACTCTGTGATGATAGCGGCGACAGCGGCTGTGAGCAGCAATGATGACCTCGGATGACCCGGTCCAAAACATGTTTTTCATCCCCCAGTGGCCACAATTAACAAAGGTAAGCAGAAAACCTGTTGTAACAACCAAATTTCTGCAATTGGACTGACTAAATTAAAGGAGATGAGTGATAATGTTGTAAGATCGGTTCAGTAAGATAAGGTAAGATAAGATAAGATAGGTTTGAGTCCTTCCGGAGAAGTATCATTGGGGTTAGAGTCCCTCCTAACAGCGATTCGGTTAATATTCTTGGGTTAAAGTCCCTCCTACGGTGTTTCGGTTAATATTCTTGGGTTAAAGTCCCTCCTGCGGCGATTCGGTAGATGTGATTAAGTGTTTTATTGAATATTGTGTTGTATTGCATTGTATTGTGGGAAATGGAAGGTGAATGTGATAAATGGGAATTGTGTGGAATGGATGGAATAAATGGTCAGGGACAGAGTGTGATTTTTGAAAGGATTCAAAGACAAATATTGAGTGGTATTGATAAGAAAAAACATGTCAAAGAAAAACAAAAGCTTCAGAGAGTGTGGACAAAGTTAAAAATGAGTGAAGGAACAGTAAATGTGATGAAGGATGTGAGCTGGAAGTTAAGAGAGGAGGAGAAAAAGGCACAGGAAAGGGTTAAAGATTTACAGGAGAGGGACAGGACGAAGAGGAAATGCAGGCAGGAAAGACGAAAGACGAAGGGTAGGCAGGACGAAGAGAGAAAAGGAAGTTGAAGAGGGAGTTAAAGGAAGCAGAAGAAGATAGAATAGAGGTGCATAAGTTAACTTTGAGTGCAGTAGCTTTGACTCAGACATCCACTTCACCAGTGACCCAGACACAGACGGAACCAGACAATCAGACAAAAAATCAGACAAGACAAAAAATCATCCGGCAGTGACGCCTAACGCACCGCCCCTCTTTAATGAACAATGCCAAACGAACGGACAATTCCCTATGCTTAGAGTAGCTGGTGAACTAAACATTGATACAGATATCGATCAGTCAGAACGGTGGAACGAGGCACAAAGACAGGCGCTCCGCGACATCATGAGGATCCCACCGGCCCAAGCTTCACATAATCAGGTGCCCTCCGCGCACACACCCGCCCGAGAACGCGAGAGAAGTGAGTATAATAGATTACAGGACAGACTCGATGAAGATACAGCAAAACATAACCAGGTTTTGATTGATAAAGCAGTCGAAGAAAAAACACACAGATTAATGGGAGACAATGCGGCTAGGCCTCTGACCCCCACCACGGCAGCAGGTGAGACTGAATGGTACGTTGAGTCAGCAGCACACCCTCGGGACGAAGAGGAGGAAGGTATCCCGGCACACACGCGCAGTGGTAAGACTTATCGTAGGATGCCCCTGAGAATCAACCAACAAGGTAATTTGGGAGAATATAAACTGTTTTCATTTATTGATGTTCAGAATCAGAATCAGAATCAGAGTTTTTATTGTCATGCTGACACACGTTTAAATATGACAGTACAAAATATGTCTCTGGAGGTCCCAGTAAGCCCGGTTGATAAATAAGATAAATAAGATTAAATAAGATAAATAAGATAAGTTAAGAAAAGAATGTAAGATAAATAGGAGAACAGAGAAAAGTTAAGAATAGTAAGTGTAAATTGAAAAGTGTTCGAACAGCAAAGTCTACAGTGTAGCAGCTGTATGTGGGTAAGTATGTGGGTGCTCCATCCATTGCACCTGATGAAGCACCATATTGCACCAGATCCCTGTGTGTCTGTGGTGACACTCGGGGCGTCGTGAGAGTGACTACAGAGCACCACAGGAGTTCAGCTGTCTAACGGCCTCTGGGAAGAAGCTGTTCCTCAGCCTGGTGGTCCTGCTCCGGATGCTCCGTAGTCTCCTGCCTGAGGGGAGGGGTTGGCACAGACTGTGTGCTGGGTGGGTGGGGTCTCTCATGATTTGGGTGGCCCTCCTTCTACACCTACTTATGTAGATTTCTGTGGTGGTAGGTAGGCCACCCCCTACAGTCCTCTGTGCAGCCTTCAAAACCCTCTGCAGGGCTTTCCTGTCTGCTGCAGAGCAGCTGCCGTGCCACACCGTGATGCTGGTGGTGAGGATGCTCTCCACCGCTCCCCTGTAGAAAGCCTTCACGACGGGACCGCCCAGTCCAGCACGCCTCAGCTTTCTGAGGAAGTAGAGCCGCTGGTGGGCCTTCCTGAGCAGGTAGGAGGTGTTACAGCTCCAGGTGAGGTCCTCAGTGAGTTGAACCCCCAAGTACCTGTAGCTGGAAACCACCTCCACAGCTGCTCCTCCGATGTGCAGGGGGGAGGGGAGTGTCTCTTCCTCCTGAAGTCCACCACCATCTCCTTGGTCTCCTTGGCCACCATCTCCTTGAAGGTATGGCTAAAAAGTTACCACCCCTCTCTCAAGGAGCGGGTCAATGGATTGGACACATGTTAGCCATGACCTCAGGTCAAACTTTAGCAGTAGGAGATGTATTGCAATTGTTAGGAACTGCACTAACCCCTATGAAAATTTCAGCTGTCAAAACAGCAGCAGGATTGCATGGTGTGGGAGCATAGAAACCGTTCGGACTGTATGCCAGAGCCTTGTTTAATGTGCTGAGAGAGGAATTCCCGACACCCCGTGGAAACACCCCTACCTCGTTCCCATGGGATGGTAAGGAGGAACCATTGGTGTATTATGACAACTGTCTGGCCAAATGGTCAACGGCAATGGAGCACATCCCTCCAACAATAAGGTATCTGAGACACTGTTTAGAACAGCTCTCTTGAATGGTTTGACACTTCCACTGAAGAATAAATTAACAGGTGATCCAGATTTCTTGATTATGGTAGAAGGCCGTTACCGCCATCACCTTGTGCATCATTTAACACATTATCAGAGAACAGAGGCCGACCACAATGCCAATGTCCAACACATGCAGACACAATTACTTAAATTAAACTTATCTGAGAGCTAGATCTAAGTCAAATGATATAAATGATATAAAGTCAAATTCAGCTGACAGTGTTATGTGGCAGGGTCGTGGTGGCTGGTCTGGGCCCGAGGAGGAGGTGAAAGCTATGGTGGCAACGGATCATACTCAGGTAATCAGCCTGGATGTTTCATCTGTGGTGATCTTAATCATTGGAGTCGCAGTTGCCCACAGGCCTGACTAAGACCACAATGGTACGGTCCACGACCACCTCGAGGCAGAGAATTTCCGGGACGTGGCAGAGGGGGCATCTATCCATGGGCACCAAACAACCCGCGGCTGGGGGGAACGAATGGACAGCAGCAATATGGTCAATATTACACTGGGGAAACAGTGACAGAGGGGGAGGAGGACCCCTAGTGGACAGCCTAGGGATGCCTGGGGAGCCCTGGAGGCAACGGAATGGCAGAACCAATGCTTCCTCTGACTGTGTGCGGTAAGGCTGTCAGCTGCCTGGTAGACACTGGAGCCACATATTCCACTTACAATACACCTGTACCGCAGTCAATGTTACATCAGACAGCATATCATTGATGGGCTTCTCGGGAAAACCCCAGGTTCTGCCTTTCACCAAAACATTACCTACTGTGTTAGTGGGACATTGTTTAAGACACAGGTTCATTGCATCACCAAAAACACCTGTTAATCTGATAGGCAGAGACTTGCTAATTGCCACAAACGCTACCATTTTGTGTGGACCACAAGGTTTTGACTGTCCGGTTCCCAGATGGTACTCAAGTTTTTTGCAGTGAAGCTGGACACAATGGACAATGGCTGATGCGACCAGTTCCAACCTCACCCACTGCTGACATCTACTGGGCAGAGGTTCAACCAGAGACACCCTCCGCTGACCCTGGCGTGTGTTCCGTGTATGCCATGTGGAAGCCTTGGATTCAGTCCTGTGCACCCTACCTGCCTCCTATCGAACCACTACGTTGCACACTGTTTTATGATAGGGACCACAATGAAACATATGAAGATAGGTTCAGATCACACATAGATGATAGTTGGCAGTTACATTCCGAGCACATTTACATCTCAACTGAAGGCGTTGCGGCACACAAGATTTTGACACCAGAACAGAGCATGTTTGAAATGGGAAGCACATCAGTTCCCCACATTTCATTGGCGGTGTCTTCAGGACATGAGCCGAGGGAACTGGGACCCATGGTCAAACGCTTAGTTAGCCTTACTGATTGGCAGGATTCACAAATTTCACAAGTTCAATTCTCACCATCAACTAAATCATACAGAATTTTAGGTTTCATGACTGATACAGCGACATTGCAACATCACCTCATTTCATGCGAACATGGCAGAGACTTAACAGATCATGAGGATAGTCAGGTAATGTTAGATTCTATCCCCAAAGGGATATGGTCTACAGGTCCATTTGATGTAGGGAATTGTAAAGATAACCCTGATGTTGTACTAAACATTTTTGATGCACAAGTTGTTTGCAGAAAACAGTACCCATGGCCGGAAGCAGCAAACGAGGGGATGGAGAGTACACTATGTGGACTGTGGGATGCTGGTGTTCTGGAAGAATCAGATGGGTTAACCCCATTGAGGCCAGTCCAAAAACCAGATGGAGTAAGTTATCGAATGGCACATGATTTCAGAGCCATAAATGATGTAACAATAACTCCAGTTCCACCTGTACCTGATCCACATAGGGTATTGACATCACTCTCACCTAAATTCAAATGGTTCACAGCAGTGGATTTGGCAAATGCTTTCTTTTGCTTACCTCTACAACCAGATTCCAGAAAATACTTTGCATTTTGGTATCATGGAGTCAAGTCACAAAACACTAGACTCCGGCAAGGATTTAAGAGCAGCCCTGAATCTTCAATAAGGCTTTGAAAACAATGTTGTCTGACATGCAGTTGCCTGAAGGTTGTGTGTTAGTTCAGTACGTGGATGATCTCTTGTTGGCATGTGAGATACCTGGAATTTGTTTAGAAGCCACTGAATGTTTATTGAGGAAATTGTTCTCATGTGGTTTCAAAGTGTCCAAACAGAAATTACAGTATTGCAGGAAATCACTTTCCTGGGACGTGTTGTGTCAGCACATGGTTCGGCAATGTCTACGGCTCATCGCTCTATCCTGCACCGTCCAAAGCCTCAAACGGTAAAAGACATGCTATCATTTTTGGGTTTGTGCAGTTACAGTAGACACTACATCCCTTGTTTTGTTGAACACACGACACCACTACGTGCACTGATAAAATAACACGGTCACAAGAACCCCACCGCCAAACTTGAGTGGGATACAGAAACATCAGATTGCTTTGTCAGACTTGTTAATGCTTTGGCTACGCCAGATTCAGGCACTGTGTTCCATCTGAATGTTTCCATCTCAGATGATATTGCTAACGGCGTCCTGTATCAGAAGGTTGAAGGTGAACGACACATTTTGATGTCTTGTAGTGCTCGTCTTGACCCCATTGAGAGTAGACAGCCACCTTGTACCAGATATGCGGCAGGTCTTGCTACATTGATAACCAAAACAGCACACATAGTTCGAGGCCACCCACTTATCATTCTCACAGAACATTCAGTCACATCGTTTGTTGCGTCTTAGGCCTTCACCATGTCTGCTTTGCGACAAACTCCATTCCGGCGTCAACATGGCAGACTATATTAGTTATTCAGGGACACCACATGAATGCACTTTTCTGATTCAGAGTGACCTCAAACCTCGCCCAGATTTACAAACCACACCACTGTCTACAGGGTTAATTCTCTTTTCAGAGGGATGTTGTTTCAGACACACTGACGGCTCGTTGAAGGCGGCAGCAGCAGTCGTCCAATACAACCCCTTGACTGGTGACTTTGACCTGACCTCCACCACCCAACTGATGGACAGCCCCTCAGCCCAAGGTGCTGAGGCTTTGGCTTTGTGTTTGGCCCTAGAGGCAGGCGAGGGACAAGACTTGACGGTATATTCAGACTCAGCCTACGTGGTGGGTGAAGCAGTGTTGAATCTACAGGAATGGAAGAGGACAGGTTTTCTTACAGCTAAGGGGGCTCCCATAGCTCATAGACCATTGATTGAGAGACTGTCAGCCAGCATTACGTTGCCCTCCACATTGGCTATTGTCAAAACACCAGGACACAGAAAAGCCAACACGTTGCAGGCTAAAGGTAATGCAGCAGCAGATCAGGCAGCGAAGCAGGCAGCAGGGTATTGGCTTTCAGACAAAGTCATGGTGAGTATGCCACAATCTCCTATGCCTATGTCACCTGCACACACATGGACATTGCAAGAGGTGCTTGGTCATCAAAATTCTGCTTCACCAGAAAAAGTAAACTTTTGGCGTTCTAAGGGTGCTTCTAAAACATCTGATTCCCTGTGGGGAAGGGCTGTCTGGCTCTTCCCATGGGCCAGTTATCCAAAACAGTGTTATCAGAGGCCCACGGTCCTGCTCACATTGGCGTTCAGAATATGCAAAATTGTCCAATTGTCCAACCCTAACATGACCGATTTGATCTGGAATCATTGTAATGAGTGTGAAACCTGTAAATATTTCAATGTCAAACCCACACTTAAGCCCACCCCAGGTCAATTGGCTCCAGCACTCTGGCCAGGTGCAGAAATTTCTCTTGATTTCACTGACATGCAAATTCGGGTTCAGGGTAAACGGTATCTGCTTGTCATTGTCGATTCGTTCACTGGCTGGCCTGAGGCTTACCAGTGTGCCAAAGACGATTCAGCCTAAGTTATTAAGGCTCTTGTTAATCACTACATACCCACACATGGTTTTCCAGCTCGAATTAGATCTGACAACGGCAGGCATTTCATGAGTACTCATTGGTAAAAGTGGAACAAATGTTGGGTTTAAAACACACCTTTGGTTCTGTTTATCATCCTCAGAGTCAGGGAAGAGTGGAATGGATGAACCGCTCACCGAAGGACAAATTGGCTAAAGTAATGTCCTCAACTGGCCTTAATTGGCTGCAAGTGTTGCCTTTTGTCTTATTGACAATAAGACAGGGGATTAATACCAGGACTGGTTTCTCCCCTTATGAGATGTTGACGGGCAGGTTAATGCCTGGCCCGGCTAGTTCTTTGATTCCATACCAGGAAGTTCCACTTTCTGATCTTTCCTCCAAAATGTATTGGTGTCAATTGCATTCTTTGGCACATGACATGTCTCAACAGGTACAGGATCATTCTGCGGCTGCAGTTCCAGCTCCTGACCACGGTCCTCCAGTCTGGGATCGTGTCTTCCTGAAAAGTTTGTCCAGAAAGTGGGCTGAACCTCGCTGGACGGGTCCATTCAAGGTTGTGGCACGGACTGACAGGGCTGTCCGGCAGTACAGCAAGGGACCCAAGTGGTATCATTATTCTATGCTTAGACCCGATACCTCGACTTAAAGACATGTGGTTTTTTGGTGGGCTGGGGTTTCCCCTGTCCCGGAGGGGGAAGGGGGTTACACTTACTTTAGTTACTTTAGTTTTCATTTTACTTTTCTTTTTATGTTTTGGGGGACTTACTCTTTCAGACATGGCGGGAGACAATGGGGTGGTCAGCCACAGACACAGTGGGAACATACCAATAGATGAGTGGGAGTGTAAGACCCCACCCCACCCCATATCCTGTATACGGCAACAGGCGTTAAGAATTTGCATTGCCACTAATAGCCCGACTATGACCCAAATACCCTATACAGCGTTAATCAATGAAAGGGGCCAGAAAGGACAGGATTGGGAGGCGTGTGAGTGATATTTGACAGGGGGACTCTACTGGGATTCCTTACTGGCGGAAACGGGATACGATTGGACACGCTGGTCAGTAGGGCAGGCTAGAAGTACGAGAAACGCTTTTAAGATATGGAAAACAAATACGGGTGTGATACTTGAAGTAGACACGACTGGGCAGGAAAACATGAAGGAAAGTGGGTGTGTTAGTCTCACACTCTGGGCCTATAGTAGCGGTCAGGAACCTGGATTCACGTTGACAATCTGTTACGCAAACACCACCACTGTCCCTGTGATGACACCAGAAACCCGTAAGAAGGGGGTGCAATTGAATGAAAATCGTAAGAAGGTGGGGCAATTGAATAACCGCCAACAGTGGAAGGGGGATGATTGGTTTCGGGTGCATACAGGCGTGTCCAGGAGAAATAACAATTGGCTCCTTATGGTAGAACAAGCTGCTAACGTTTCCCGCTCTGATTGTGTAGTATGCATGGGCCCAAGACCCATACTTAAAGTAGTCCCTGCCAGCTTAAATACCGAGTGTTTGCATACTGTGATGACCTCAATTAATATCCCTGACCCACATTGTTCTCATTGGGATCGAACATATCCGATTGTTAGAGATGCTAAAATAAAACTTCTATTCTATAAAAGGGTAGCTCCTCAAAAATGTATTTGTATTACTATCTCTACCGGAACTAGGTATGAATTAGGCCGCATAGATCCTGCCTGGTGTAGCACCACGCAAAGGGTTGATGGGACGTTTGTGACCATCAGTAGAACTGATGTATGGTGGTGGTGCGGAAAAGGTAAATTATATGATAGATTGCCAACTGAGAATACTTCTGCGTTGTTTGCTTTAGTGTCTCTTTTGCTTCCTGTTTAAGAGATACCCACCTCGTTGGAAGAAATTTGGGCAAACAAAAACAGCATGATTCCCCAGGATTGGGTCTCCAGGAAAAGGACACCCACGCACCTTGGTTGGAGAAGGGCACCCCCACCCACCCACACACACACACACACACACACAAACCTGGACGTGCCAGAAACATCTCCCTAGGGAGGCTCCCCGGAGGCATCCAAACCAGATGCCCAAACCACCTCAGCTGATTACTTTCCACACGAAGGAGCAACGGCTCTACCCCTCACGAATATCAGCGTTTCTCACCTTATCTCTAACTGAGACAATATGCTATCCACCTGAGAAAGCCCACTTCTGTGGCTTGTGTGGTGGGGGTTTCGTTTTTCTTAAGGACAGGAGACAGTGTTTAAAATACAAGATATTTATTTGTCAATTCAAATCACGTATAGATTGAGTAGCAGTACAATGATATCATCCACAGGTTGAGTATGAGTCCAATAACATCATCGATGATATTGACAGACAGACAGGTTCAACAAACAGACAAGTTTAACAAACACTTATCTAAGCATGATGAGAGCTCTGGAGACGATGAAAAAGTCCTCCGGTGTGTTGCAGAATATTCTGGGTACAGGAAAAAACTTCAAGTAAAAACTAGGAAATGGATCACATATCTTTTTATACTCTAAAGGTGTGACTAGGGGGAGGTATTAACCTCGGCCCATCTGCTTTCAACCAGTTCTTTACGGGCTTTCAGTTGGTACGTCATGACCTCCAGACGTTACCAGAAATATCAAGTCGACAGTTTCACAAAACTATTTGATGACATAATATAATCAGTCACGTGAACCCTGTGAGGACATATCTGCTGCAGACATTCTTTGGATGACCCTGTCCAGAAACATACATTCTAATTTCAGGTATAGCATATGAAATGATCTGGCTTGCTGCTTATGTCAGTGTCTAACTTCTTCCAAGGATACCCACAGTCATGCAAGCATTTCCAAATATGGTCTAACAGGAATTATTTTCATGCAGCGTCTTCATGACCTCGAGACATCCTGGGGCCACCTTCACAAGCGCTGAATAATATGACACACACACCAATCCAGATCTTTGGTTCAATGAGATGATATTATTTTACTATATTATTTTATTATTTTATTATATTAAAAACTTTCCACCACACTTGTATCCGCAATCTCGTTCTTTTGGTCAAGACCCATCGCTCAAGACCATAGGTGAAGGTAGGAACGAAGATTGAATGGTAGATGGAGAGCTTTGCCTCTCGGCTTAGCCCCCTCTTTTTGTGGCAACAGTACGGTAAAGTGACTGCAATACCGCTCCTGCTGCCCCAATTCTCCGTCCAATCTCTTGCTCCATTGTTCCCTCACTCGTGAACAAGACCCCAAGATATTTAAACTCCTTCACTTGTGGAAGGACCTCATTCCCCAATCGGAGAAGACAATCCACCAGCTTCCCGCTGAGGACAATAGCCTCGGATTTGGAGGTGCTGATTCTAATCCCTGCCGCTTCACACTCGGTGGCAAACCGGACCAGTGAGCGCTGCAGGTCACAGGCCGATGACGCAAATAGGACCACATCATCTGCAAAATGCAGCAATACAATCCACAGCCCACCAAACTGCAAACCCTCCTCCTCATGACTATGCATCTACAGTATATCCTGTCACAAACTGAATTGGTGATAAAGCGCAGCCCTGGCAAAGGCCAATAGCCACCTGGAACAAGTCCGACTTACTGCTGAAAACCCAAGCAAGGCTCTCACATTGGGCGTACAGGGATTGAATAGCCATAAGAAGAGGCCCCCTCACCCCATACTCCCGCAGTACCTCCCACAGTAAGTGCCTGGAAACCCGATCTTAAGCCTTCGCGAAGTCCACAAATCACAGGTAGACTGGACGGGCATATTCCAAGCCACCTCTAGGATCCCTGCGACAGCGAAGAGCTGGTCTGTTGTTCCACGACCAGGACGGAACCCACATTGTTCCTCCTCAGTCTGAAGTTCGACAATCGGCCGGACCCTCCTTTCCAGAACCTTGGAGTAAACCTTCCCAGGGAGGCTGAGGAGTGTGATGCCCCTGTAGTTGGCACACACCCTCTAGTCCCCCTTTTTGAAAAGAAGAACCACCACCACAGTCTGCCACTCTTTCGGCACTGTCCCAGACTTCCATGCAATGTTAAAGAGGTGTGTCATCCATGACAGCCCCTCAACACCCAGAGCCTTCAGCATTTCCGGGCGAATCTCATCAACACCCGGGGCTTTGCCACCGTGAAGTTGTTTAACTGCCTCAGTGACTTCGCCCAGAGAGATTGATTTGAATCCCCCATCAACCGTCAGCTCTGCCTTTGCAACAGAGGACGGGCCACTTGGAGTAGTTGGATTCAAAAGTTCCTCACAGTGTTCCTTCCACCGACCGACAACCTCCTCAGTCAAAGTCAATCGTGTCCCATCCTTGCCGTATACAGCTTGGATGTATACGGCAAGTATACCCCCATGAGGTGTCGGACAGTCTTCCAGAACAACTTTGGTCCCGTCTGAAAGTCCTTCTCCATGGCATCGCTGAAATCCTCCCAAACCCTTTGTTTTGCCTCCATCACAACTGAGGCTCCCTCTGGCCTGTCGGTATCCTGCAACTGCCCCAGGCGTCCCCAGGGACAACATGCCCCTGTGAGCCTCCTTCAGTCGGACAGCTTCCCTGACCACCTGGGTCCACCATGGTGTTCAAGGGTTACTGTCCCTTGAGGCACCCTAGACCTTGAGACCACAGCTCTCAGCCGCAGCTTCAGCAATGGAAGCTTTGAACATTGACCATTCAGGTTTGATTTCCCGAGCCTCCACAGGGATGCACAAAAAGCTCATTTGGAAGTGTGAATTGAAGGCCTCGCGGACTGAGTCCTCCTCCAGACGTACCCAGTTCACCCGCACTACTCGTTTTGGCTTACCAGGTCTATCCAGGGTTTTCCCCGCCAACGGACCCAACTCACCACCAGGTGGTGATCAGTTGACTCACTGCCCCTCTCTTCACCCGAATGTCAAACACACGGTCGAAGGTCAGATGATACGATCACAGGATCCATCATTGACCTCCGACCCAGGGTGCTCTGGTACCAGGTACACTTATGAGCATCCTTGTGTTCAAACATAGTGTTATGAACAAGTCATGACTAGCACAGAAGTCCAACAACATAACACCGCTCGGGTTTAGATCAGGGAGGCCACTCATCCCAATCACGCCCTTCCAGGTGTCTCCATCATTGCACATGTGTGCATTGAAGTCCCCCAAAAGAAGAATGGAGTCCCCTACAGGAATCCTGTGAACGACCTCATTCAGGGACCCCAAGAAGGCTGAATACTCCGAGCTGCTAGTTGCTGCATACGCGCAAACAACAGTCGGAGTTTTTCCTCCCACAGCCTTAATTCAAAAAACTTTAGTAGTTCCCAAGGGGCAATTGAAAAGAAGGTGAGTGAATGAATGGACTGTTGGGTGGATTTCAACGAGCCACCCTTAACCCTTTAACGTCAAAGCCTGTCAGCTAGGAGCTTCTTTAGATACACAGAAAGCAGTTGTCATAGTTGCCATCTTACGTGTTGCCATGTAAGATGCACCTTAATTTATTTCCCTTCCGTGAACTGGTTAGTTTGAGGGACACTGGCAGTCTTCAGTTTTGTCCTTTTTACATGAACTTCAAGAAACAACACGCGACAATCAAATTAGACACAGTGTAACAGCTGAAAGGAAAAATCAAAATATTTTATTGACTTGATTAAAATTAGACTTGATGTAATGAAAAATACATAGCAAAAAGCAAAAGAAGTAAAAGATTACAATACTTAAATGGTGATGCCAACACATTTGCTTTGCATTGTACCTTGCATTGTACATTGTAATCATAACTGGTTTCCTAGTTGGATACTTGAATCTGCCTCAAACTGGAAAGGAAAGTACTACAGCGACTAGAAGCAGAAGAACCGCTACAGCTAGCCTTGTCTGACCATGTGAACAACAAGAACTTGCACTTTTAAAATTCTTCGTAAACAATTAACTATGTAGAGTGCATTTGATCATTTCTGGACCACTTGTTTCACTTGGTTTGAGGGAGACACCATAGTCACATGTATTTCTTTCACTTGAGAAATCCCATTAGTCTTTTGCTTTTGTATCCACACCGAGTAAAAACAACAGATAGGCCATCAACACAAAGTGACAGCTAATATGTGCTTTTTCTACACAATAAAAATACTTTTTTTTAAATTCTGACCATACTTGAGACCAGTCAAGCATTAATGTAATACATTTATACAATGATCATATTTTGCTGTTATGTGACCACCAAACTTCAGTTAAGAACTGGCTGTACACTTACAATACTGTGAATAATTATAATAGTTATTTTGTGTGTGAGGTGACATAAAAAGTTCATTTGGAAATGTTTGGACATTCTTGACTCTTAACATTTCTGGATATTTGTTACTAAACATAAAAAACCTAATTCCTAATACAACTGACAAATACAACTGAGAAAACAAATGCGCTGTGGCATTCTGTTTCCTTCAGGGTGTAAAAACTTAACTGTAAAGGTACACCTGTTAAATTGCTACATTAGTCAATGATGAAAGCCAGGCAGTAGCATAAGACTAATAGGCATTTCTAGTATAACATAGGCATTTTCTAGTTTCTAGTATAACAAAACAGCACTTCTACTTGGCAAAGATGTATCGTTCATATATTAGTAATTGTTAATATTGCTTTAAAGTCGGATATAATCATTGAACTCCCCCAGTGAGTTCAGGTGCAGTCTCTGTCCAAGACACTTGACTTTTTTCTTCTTTGCATTAAGAAGGAAAGGACTTATACATTCGAGCGACTGCATCATTGAAGGTATGAGTGAAGATACATTTCCCGTTGTTGTAGCATCTATTCTTTTTGCCTAAAGAGCTCATGTAATAGTATTCAGATGAAAACAAAATGAAGTAAACATCACAAGACCCAACAAGGTCAGGTGTTTTTGCTGGTTTAGTTTTGGTAGAAAAAAGGGTAACTATAAATAAAAAAGGCTAATAAGCAACAACTTTTTGATGTTTTTAAAATTAATTTCTTTGGCAACTATTTTTAGAGACCTTCAATTCAGTTTCTTGCTGAGGTAATTGGAGGGGATCCAGCCCTCAACCTCCTCTTGTACGTTTTTGCAGAACCACCAGCCACTACCATTTTTTTCCAGGACTTCGAACACTGTACCCACCTTGAAGCTGGATGTGTTGTCATCCCCTTCATAGTCTGCCACAGCTAAATACAACACATCTTTACTGGGCTCCTTAAGCAAAGGAGGAAGCTTGTCCTTGGGAGGACCAGGCTTCTCACTCTTCAGCATGGGCTTAGGAGGAATCTGGACTCTATTAACCTTGAGCTGTTTCTCTTTGTTTGAAGGCACCAAAGAAAAACCTTTGGGTTTGGGGGGAGGGGGTCTGCTGAGTTGTGGTGGTACAGCTTTATGTGTATCCTGGATTTCTTTTAAAGCAGGCTTGGGTTCAGTTGAACTTGAAGGATCCTCCTTTTTTGGAGGAGGAGGCCTCCTTGGAGCCATGGCAGGTCTTTGAGGGGGTTCCTTGTGGGGAGGTACTGCTGGCTTTGCAGGGGGCGATGAACTCTCTTGGCTATGACCATTCATGTGTTTTGGAGTAAGTTTTGGCTCATTACAGTATTTACCAGTTGAACCATTCGGTGTTGTTGGAGAGTCAGGTGCAAAATTGGGATCTGCAGGTTTTGATGGCCTCAGCTTGCTTCTCAGGTTGGTGATATCCAGTGTGTTCTCGGCTGGAGGGTCTGGCTTGGCAACTGGAATAGGTTTAGGCCGGATCACTGGCTTTGGCTTTAACACTGTTGGGGAAGTTTCTGGTCTCTCCTCCAGGGGTTCAGATTTGGGTTTTGGTGGCTGTTTAGGCACAGGTTTCAGATTAAATTTCTTCACCTCTTTGGCTGACACCTTGTGGCCACATTCAAGACCCATTTCATTGCGTAGAAGAGGCTTGCTTTTGTCTTCTTTCTTGGTATCTGGTGGTTTGTCCTGTTTGTAGGGTTCAGCTTTGGGTGCAACCGGTGGTACAATGACCCCAGGTGCTAGGGGTTTGGGGGGCAAAGGTTTGGAATGATCAAGTCTCTGTTTGTCTGCTGCCTCCAATTCAAAGCTCTTATTAATGGACTCCCGACGAGGTGGTAGAGCTGGTTTCTCCTCAACTGGGGCAGGTGGAGGTAAAGGCCCAGATCCCACTTTACTGGAACTGGACTTCCAATCTCTCAGTTTAGGCCAGGCACATGCCTCGGAGACTGTGGTTGGCTCATCTGGTAAGGGCTTGGACCAAGTGTCATCTGTACATGAAACATTTGAAGAACCACCATCATCCAGTCTCAGCTTCTCCATCTCATCGGGCAGAGGTGCAAGGAAATTGGGACGCAGGGCATTACTGGTCTTTTTGTACTTGTCAATAAAGTTGGCAGGGGCCCAGCCCTCTTTGTCATCTATCTGGATGTACCACCAACCACTTGCATTCTTCTCTATCACCTGGTGGGCAAAAAATGCTCAATGTCACTTTTTTTTTTTTTTGCGTAATTAATTATAAATTGGAGGACAAGGATGCTACAACTACTAGAAAAACTCCACATGCACCAACGTGAACAGATTACAGTCAAACCTCGGTTTTCGAACGCTTCTGTTCTCGACCAAATCGGTTTTCGACCAGAAAATCCAAGAATTTTACGTCTCTGAACTCGACCAAAATTCAGCTCTTGACCAAACCAAAAGAAGCCGAGCGTACCTGAACGTAACTCACTCGGGAGCCGAGCGAACTTGAATGCCCAGGATGCTTCCTCCGTAGCGCATTTGTGTTCAAAGTTTGATAGGATATCTTTTATTAAAATAAAACAGTGTCTATTTCTACCCCTTTTTATTTATGGTAAACAGTATACAGTGCAGTTTATGGTGTAAAATAGTAAAAAAGAAAAATTAGAAATGTTGTTTTTTAACTTGGAACGGATTAAAATTATTTACATTAATTAAAATGGGAAAAATAGTTTCGGATTTTGAACAACTCACTTTTCAAACAGCCTTCTGGAACGGATTATGTTTGAAAACCGAGGGTTGACTGTATAATCAAAAATGAAATAAAAGTGTTATTGTGTAGTCTCTTTAAATGATTGGTATGCCACACTTGAACCTACTAATATGACATAAACTCCACTTTATCTTTATGGCTTCTGCTGCTTCTTGCATTTAGATTCAAGTTATTTCAGCAACATCAAGAATTGTAAAATGCACACCTTTAGGGCCCATCAAAGCACATATTTTTCAAATGTGGATAGACCATAGCCCTATCAAAAACTTTTTCACACAGTAAGACAGTGGAATCACGATGTGCCCCTAATGGCAGTGACATAAAATAAATAAGAATCTTTGCTCAAACCAAGTTTTTTTTTAACTGTTAATCTAACACACATTTAGTAAAGTGACCAACACACCTCAACCTTGACTCCTGCTTGAAAGCTAATACCATCAGGAATGGTGGTCTGAAAGTCTGAAATGGTGTAGAACTCTTCCTCAACTTGGGGAGGAACAGGTGGCTTGGGTAGGTTGGTACCACGTGGCTGTGGGAGATCATAGGGGCAAATTAAGATGAATTAAATTCATTTCTTCCCCCAGAGATTAGATATCTACCATTACAATGCTACCGTCACATTAAGATATAACCAGATTACTTACAATGCTAAGATCTCTGCGTGGAGGAGGTCTGTGTCTGGATCCCACTTCTGTGCAGGGAAAAGAATGAAACAATTTTTTTGAGCTGAACACCCCCAATCAAGAAGTACATACACCAGCTGAAAGTTTAGAATCTGGGTGTGATTCAAGCAAAATGAAATGTTGAGGATTGTATTTCCATTCAGATTTGATGTGAAATGCTGAGAATACTGATTGTGTCTGGTTAATATGATTGTAACCTAAAAAAACAATACTGTCTGTCTTTAATATGCAAGAATACATTTGTACTAGGGCGGCACGGTGGCGCAATGGATAGCGCTGTCGCCTCACAACACGGCGGGTCCAGGTTTGAGTCCTGCTCTGTGCGGAGTTCACATGTTCTCTCTGTGTCTGCTTGGGTTCTCTCCGGGTTCTCCGGCTTCCTCTCACCTCCAAAAGCATGCGCTTCGGATTAATTGACTGGTCCCAAATTGCCCGTGGGAGTGAGTGTGTGTGTGCGTGGTTGTCTGTCTTTGTGTGTGGCTCCGCAGCACACTGGCATCATACCCGGAGTGTCCCCCGCCTCACGCCCTATGCCAGCTGGGATAGGCTCCAGTTCTCCGTGACCCACTCCGGCGGATAAAGCGGCAGAAAATGGATGGAAATTTGTACTTTTCACTTTGCTGCCCTTCCTCACATTTAATTATAATATATTGTAAAAAGACAGCATCAAGGGATTTTTAGCAGCACAATAGATTATGAACAAATGAGATTTCTAGATTTGAAATAACTTTTTTTACTTTTGTTTTCAGAAAGAAAGGAGATCCGGTTTTCTTTATGGATGTTGTCTCGGTTTTCTCTGGCTGCATTGTTTTGCTGGTTGTGTTTGGAAACGACATCCAGATCATTGGCGCTAGAATGAGCAGCTGCTCCTACTAACAGCTTCTGGCTCTGGATGTCGGCTTTCTTCAGATAGGAAGCTGGGGCCCAGCCCTCACGTCCATGGTACCTGAATTTATGGAGAGAAGTAAATTCAAAGGGTTTTAGACGGAAACACTGGGATAAAAAAAAATTACTTGACAGTCTAAAACATAGTATCACTCACTTTTTTTTATTTCCCTCATTATTATCTAAGATCTGACATCAGTTCATGTTAAAATATATAAGCATATCTAAAGAGATAGAGTACAACGAAAAATTCAAAATTGAAAAGTATGAGCAATTAAAATGAAAATTACAGCCAAAAGCTATACACATATGGTACCAATCAGAGTTATCATTCATTTTATTACCTGATCTTCCACCAGCCCTCCAAGTTCTTCTGGATAACCTCCACAATCATGCCCCTCTCAAGGTCAATTTCATCCTCATCCCTGGCCGAGTATGGGTAAATGACTGAATATTTCTCTTTATGGGTCAGAAAAATGTGATATTGTAAAATACAGATTGCATGATTTCTGTTTTGTAGATTAATATGCACAGATACATAGAGAGAGCACTATCAGATGCTGACGGAGGGTAATAACTTGGGAGACAAAGCACACAGAAACACTTGAGTTGCAATCTGTAACGTGTCTGACTTTAAACTGCAGTTTGCTGTGATGCATGTATGGCATTGTTTATGCTTCATATTGCAGGTACTGTAAGCAGTTCAAGTGTCTGCAATAACTTAATAAAAATACTCAAAATAATTTATCTAGCACAACACTATCACTACTGCTGTTATTTTAGATGGGACACTTGAAACTGGTGAAGAAACAATTTTTGTTTTCTTTAGGAAACTGAATACTTAAAGCAAGGCTTGAGCTTGAGCGAGAAGATGTAAGATACATACATGTGCAACACATAAAACATTCATTCTGTACAGATAATGATACAAACAGGACAAACTTTCACTATAAAATATAGTAGCTATTTCTAAATATGTAGTTATTATAACTCTCTGATTAAGTACTATATAGTATTTATTACGTGTTTAATGTTGGATAATTTATATGATCACATATCAAATGTAGTAATCTGCTGAGTTTAATTCACATGCTTGGATCTCTCATGCAACACGCAACACAGATTTCATGCATGCTGTGATGGCCAGCCACACATGGTGATATCCACACCTCACCACTAGTACAGTATTTTCCATACTACAAGACGCACTGGTATGTAAGGTGCACCCTCAATAAATGACCTATTTAAAATTTATTCCATATATAAGGCGCAGTACATTATAAGGCGCATGTCGATTCTTGATACAATTAAAGGCTTTTAGGTGCGCCTTATAGTGTGGAAAATACTGTATATTTTTATTTTGCAGTCACAAGCTTCAGTTTTCATATTTTTCAGTATTACATTTGGGCACCTACAATTCAAATTATGTTTGTATCAACATTTGTTTCTTTTCTTTTGAGTTACCTGGAGTTTTATTTTCTGGTGCAGCAAAGGCATAGCAGAGGGCTCAGATAGGCTGCTGACAGCCTTACTGGACTGTACCACAGCATACTGTGTCATGGGGGGAGCTGGGGATTTACATTGAGTTTTGAGTTTATAGTTAGGAATATAGTGGCCATTTTATTTCCCCCTCTGTATTCATTTTTGGTTTGGCCTCACTAGTAATTAAGTTCATCTGTTTAATTGCTCGGGAGGTCAGTTTTGTTCTGTTGTGTTCATTCATTCGCTTCTGTTCTGAGTTCTATTGGAGTTTAGTTATAGAAGAAGAAGAAGAAGAAGAAGAAGAAGAAGATACACTTTATTGATCCCCTAGGGGAAATTACATTTGTCACTCAGGTGTACATTTGTTACATTTTTTTTTTGTGTTAGTTTTTCACACACACTATGTATGTACAGGCCCCTGAAACAACCACAGCACACAAAGGGGCCTGTAATCATGCAGTTAGTATACAAACACAACATCAAGCTGTACATCGGGAGACAGAGTGACGGGCAGCAGCTTCCTGGAGTGCGCCCCAATAGAGCAGCTTGTAAGGGGGACGGCGCCTTGCTCAGGGGCGCCTCGGCAGTGGCTGGGAGGTGAGGTGACGCCTCCCACTGTCAGCTCACACTCCGGAGATGTTCTGGCGGGAGCGGGAATCGATCCACCGATGGCTGGGCGATCTGTCTTCAAGACCTCTGCTCTACCGCTGAGCCACTGCCGCCCCAATATATATATATATATATATAATATATATTATATAAGCAAACCTTGGTTTTCGAACGCTTTAGACATTGAAAAAATCGAATTCAACCAAAAAATTCGGATTATTTTTGTCTTAGAAGTCAAACAAAACTTGGAAGTCGAATGTGAAACGAACGCCTTTTTGGGGCGACCGTGGCTCAGTGGTATAGCAGATCGTCCAATGATTCAAAATCGGCGCTTCCCGCTCCCGCTGAGTCACTTGTCATTGTGTACTTGGGCAAGACACTTTACCCCTCTTGCCCACAGTGGGGCACTCGCTGGTGTGTGAATGTGTGTGATTGTTCCGCGGGTGGTCGGAGGGGCCGTAGGCGCAGATTGGCAGCCACGCCTCTGTCAGTCTGCCACAGGGCAGCTGTGGCTACACACGTTGTCTACCGTCACCAAGTATGAATGAGGAGTGAATGAATAATGGATCCAATGTAAAGCGTCTTTGAGTGTCCAGAAAAGCACTATATAAATCTAATCTATTATTATTATTATTATTATTATTATTCCTCGCCGCCAAGAGCGAGAAAAGGCGAGAAAAGTCGAGAGAAAACATGACGGTAATGTGATTTTTATTTTAGTTTACTGTAATTTTTCACGTAATTTGCGTTCCATTGCCTATGGTACGAGTAACAGTACCGTAAACTTCTGTCCGAAAGACGACAGTAACTCGTACCTTAGTCAAACCTGATTACGTCGATGTTTTTTTTCTTTCATTCTTTAAAGTGGCAGCTTTTAAATTTTATTTCTGGAGAGGCAAAACTCGCAATTTATGTGACCAGTAAGAGGAGAATTGAAAACAATACTGTTTAAGAAGCAGCTACTGTTTTTTGCTGTAACATCAGATGTCGCTTAAAACTAGAATTTGGTTTCTATAAAATGACAAAAGACCTAAATAACTTTAGGAACATCTGGTGTTACAAAAATGTCCTATGGACTTTAGTTGATGGCCACCTCACTTTTGCAAACTTCCTATTATAATGCACTAAGTTTTATATTGTATTTCCTTTTGTTTATTGGTGTTTAGTGTTTTTGAGTGTTTAGTGTTTTTGAAGTTTCATCTAATGAAAAATTGTAAAATGTTCTAAATGTTCTGAATGTGATTGAAGTTTTTTTGAAAAAAATCCTCTTCTTCTTCTGAAGCACTTAAGTGCTTTCATCTAATGTAAAATTGTAAAATGTTTGAATGTGATTAAAGTGTTTTTGCAAAAATAAAAAAAAATCTTTCTTTCTTTCTCGTGTTTGCTTCTTTCTTTTACATTTCTTTAATATATTTCATTACTATACAATTTGATATATAAATGACATTATGAAATAATATACAGTGGTACCTCTACTTACGAAATTAATTTGTTCCGGAAGAAATTACGTAAGTAGAAAATTACGTAAGTAGAGACGCGTTTTCCATGCAAATGCCCTAATCTGTTCCAAGCCCACAAAAATTCAGACATAAATGTTTTATAAAGCATAAAAATGCATCAAAAAATGTAACAAATACATGTTACGATTAGATTATTACACAATAAATGAGAGTTGTGCATAACGTAAAAAACAACGAATAAAGAGTAATAATGACGGTCATTTACCTTTTAACTGCTGTCCTTATTGTTTTTTGCCCTCTTTGGTTCATGCGCTCCTATCTCACGATGCAGAACAACAGAGTGAATTCCACTCGTCCTTTTGAACTTCTCCAACCACCGAAGCGATGCCTTAAATTACTAAACTTCCTTTTGTTTTTATAACATGTCTATTGTAGATTTTTGGCCATATTCTTTGGCGAGATCAACCAAACGCATCCCTTCCTCATGTTTTCTATGATCTCTTGCTTTGTTTGTACGGACAAAAAAACTTTTTTCAACGTCTTTTCTTTTCCTCTTTTCTCCGTCACTTTCTTGGGGTCCATAGCGAATACATACTCAAAAAGTTATTGTATTTGTGCAAAACTATCAGAACACCTCACGGGTTGAGTGCCGAATGCCGAGACACTCCGTAAGCACCCTTATAGCTCCACACAGAGGTGGAGTGACATCCCTCTTAGCCAATGGGATGCCAGGAAGATATGTAATAGGTAATAGCCAATGGCAGAGCAGCTATGACAGGGCTGGAAATTGCGACCATTTTGGTCGCATATGTGCCCAAATTTTTATGAGTGCAACTATTAAATATATTTGGGAGCACAGGTGCGACTAGGGAAAAAAAATTGGTGCGCTTTTTTTTTCTCTCCTCTGTCACTCTTACTCTCTCTCTATAGAGCAGAGGTCACCAAATGGCGGACCACAGTCCGGATGCGGACCGTGTGATTGTTCTGTCCGGGCCCTTGACCACTCCATGAGAAATTCACAAGTATAGATTTTCTTGGCGCATTTTTACTTGCAGTTGGTGGCTACAGGAAATGAGACAGCTCGCTACCGCTGAGTTTATCGCTACAAGCGGAGCACAGAAGAAGGGAGACAGTATAGCTCCAAACGAAGGGAGGTTAACGAGGAAAACCGCTGGCTAACAATGAGTGGACGAAATTTATGTTTATTCCTCCGTCAGGCAGTTCAAAACCATTTGACCTCATATGGTCTGAACATGTAGCATGTATTAAAAGTGGAAACATGAAGCGCCACTATGAAACAAAGCACAGATCTTTTGCGCAGAATTATCCCCTGAAGTCCGAGCTGAGGGCAAAATGACCGAGAAAAATGCAAACGAATGTTCACTAAAGACATGGTAGAGTTTGGGGCAACATAAAACTTCTTTTAGTGATGTTTTAAAATACAAAACAATCCAATAATAACCAAAATAGTTCAGTCCAGGTACCAGGCTAGCCTGACAGCCCGGTACTTGTGCCTAAGTTTGGCCCCTGACCCGGAGGCGGACCAAAGCAGCATTCTCAGGTGAGCGTCTCTCATTGAGTTTTGTGAGGATGTGGGGAAAATGCGTAGGCGCCGAGTTTGCACCCTCGAACGCACTACCGGAGTTATTGTGTGATGTTGACACGTGAGTGTGGACCTGCCGGAGAATGTGTGCGAAACAGTCTGAGCAGGACCGCGGTCCTGCCAGGAAACAATGAGAGCGCAGCTGCGGCTGCTCTCCTGGGCAAGGGAGAGAGGCACACTGAGCAGAGATGGACGGAGTGGTTTCTATCGCTTCGTCACTGCCTTGCTTTTGGGTAGATGCTCCTAAAGTCTTTGCTGGTGCGACTAACTTCTAAATTTGGCAGCACCAGTGCTACCAAGAAAAAAAGTTAATTTCAAGCCCTGTATGAGAATGTTGTGTTCATGAACCTGTGGGAGATTCAAGTATCAGCCAATACTGTGTTTTTATTCGAGTATCAGCCGATACTGTGTTTTTACATTACGTAAGTCGAAATTTATTTCGTAAGTAGAGGTAATATTTTCCTGCTGAGAAATTTCGCAAGTAGAAAATTTCGTAAGTAGAGACATTCGTAAGTAGAGGTATCACTGTATTGTGTTGAAAAAAGGTAGTTTCCTAGCGTCTTGGAACGGATTAAGACCATTTACATTATTTGTAATGGAAAAAATGTATTTGGAATTCGAACAAATTGGTATTCGAACAGCCTTCCGGAACAAATTGTGGTCGGACACCGAGGTTTGTCTGTATTTAGTTGGCCTCTTTTACTACTTCATTTGGTCAAACTCTTGTTAGATGTTTTGCTTTTTGGGAAAATTAAAAGAAAAAGCCCGTTTTGGGACAAAAAATCTCCTGTGTCCTGCTGCCTTACTGCTTGGTCCCTGACACATGCACACAGACAAACATGCAAACAGCTTTGAATGCAACTTTGCAAACACACACACATTGAGAATAAGGGAAAAAAGAAAGGCGTGCGCTCCACCTTGCCCAAAACCTGTGCTGAATAGATCCCCTACAGTTCTGTGACGACCCATTTGCCTTGGCAGTGACCAGAATCTGCGAGGCACTGACATCCCAGTACAGTAAATGGGGCAAAATAGGAAGTGAGCATTACATAAGGCATAAGGAGGATACTTTATGTAAAGGAAGATTTACTAGAAGTCAAACTGCTCCTCCTGATATGCAGGTTGCCATTTTACCTATCTGCTGACAATACCTTTGTCCTTTATTAACCAGTTTAAATGCAGCTAATAGAGGTTACAGCTATTCGGCTGTCCAGTTTCCAGAAAACCAAATAAACAATTAGTTGAATCATGTAACTCCCAAAGGTGTAACACCATATAGCTCATGGTTAATTAAGGTATGTGGAACAATGTTAGCTCTGAGTATGGTCTTGAGACAATTTCTTAAAATCCCTTTCATTACACAAGGACCTGTGAATCAGCTGCTGTCTACTTCTAAATTCAAGGTTCTTGAGAGTGTTCTGTTCATCAAGGACACCCACAAAGTCCTAAGGCTTGCCAAGACCATAAATGCAGTCTGTAATTTGCAAATTGTGCAGTTGCTCTCCTGTGCATTACAGGATTGTACCCACATGATGTATACTACCTTTACAGAATTTTACAGGATAATATACATCAGTATTTTTCCTGCGATCTATCCTCCCTATTTTGATTCACAAAATGTTTCTTTCTGTATTTGTTGGTCTGTTTATTTACGATTCACCTTACATGTTGCACAATCCATAAATAACATGCATATGGTTAATTGCTTTAAAGGTAAATACACATATAGGAGTATGTGCACACAAAAAAACCACTAATTCCTACACTCCCACTATGATGTGCATATAGATCGAGTTATCATGATTGACATTAACTGTTGCCACATTGTTGTAGTAATATTATGTGCCCAACATGTCACAATCATATACTGCATGCCAAATGATGTAACACTATGTATTACACTTAGATGTATGTTGCCTATTAGAAAGGGACTGCAACACACAACACCTTTATTGTCAAATGTTTAACATCTACTTGGTCTCCCTCTTCCCTGGTAGACAAATAACTATTTATCTACAACTTGTTTGAAATGAAATGCCAAATGACCCCTTTACATTCTGAAGTTTTTCTTGAGTAAACACTGAATCTTAACAAAGGCACCCAGATGAAAAGTTACATGTACCTTCTTCCCCAGGAAACGTGAAGTCATCTGGGTCATCTTGTGCCTCAAGACAGGTGGCAGGAACCCAACCCTGGGCATCTTCTGAGCTAACAAACCACCACCCTAAACAAACACATTGTCATTGAAGACACAGAAGTCTTTGATTAATACTGCTGAAAAATCTAATTATGATCCAATACTACATAAAACAAAGTCAAGCTTTGAGGAAATAACCCAAAGAAAATGTAAAATAATACACCTATCCATCTACTAATGTTAGGTGGAATTCATTTAGAAGAAGGTTGTGGAAGCAATTCTGAGGTCTAGTACCCATAAAACATTACAGAAAAATGTTAAGGTAATTCTAGGGCAATCACTTCAGTTACGGCTGATCAATAAGCAATACTGAAGCAATACTGATCTTTGTGTGTTGAATAAAGGCAACTTGATTTGTAAGAAAAGGAAAAAAAGATAGTAATTGTTACACCAGATGCTGTGGAAATACCTTACCCGACTCATTTTTCTCAATGACCTCCACCACCTGACCCACATGAAGGCTGATCTCAGAGCTCTCCTGACTCGTGTAGTCTGTGACCGCCACATACTGGTCAAGGAGGAGGGGGTCTGCTGACGTGCCATCTCCTGTCAAGGGCAACAAATCAGAATACAGGCCCTTTTAACTCTTCTTTTCCTCTCTACTCCTTTGATGCTAGGCAGGTGAAGGATGAAAGCTTGATTTTGTAAATAAGCCTCCCCCGTTGACCTTTAAAATGCTTTGCATCTCACTGACTGAAGGGAACATGACCTTTTGAAATGTCAGGTGTAAAAGCACTTTAACTGTGAGTCCAATTTAATCTCTGTCTTTATAGAACTAAAACACGCCTGCTGAGACATGTCTATATCAAAATTGGGTTAATATGTATCACATTAATGACATGTCACTTAGGATTCAAAAACAGGAATTTGTGCTAAAGCTTTCAAATAAGAAAGAGAAGGTTTATGTGGAGTACAAAGATTCATCCAGACATAAAAATTAACTGGAGGCAGAAGACACAACTGAAGACATGGAGTGAGGGTGCAATGAGGTGGCATATTAGTTATTGTAGGTGTAGAGAAAAGAAGTGAAAGGTAGGGATTTACAATGTGTAAATAAGGGTTTAGTCCATCATCCGCACGGATGGACCTTCCACACAGAAACAAACCAGCACCACCACTGTAGTCACACATGTGCAAAAGCCGGCAGATGATCATTGTTCAGAAGAACTAATCTTCAATCAAAAGCTGAGGTAAAGTTGTACTGTAAGTTACCGTTCATAAGATGGAAAAAGGGAAGCCATTTTGCATACGTGTGACCCATCACCAATGTTTAGGACCAAGCCAACCTGAGAAAGTTCCCAAACAGTCACTCCACAACGACTGCTCTTGATTAAAAAACTTGAAAAAAACAAAACAAAAACGTTCTAGATCAAACACTGCTGGATGGCATTCAATTTAAAATGAAATAAATTCAAAATACCTTTCATACAAACCACACGACATGCTTCACTGCTTTCCATCAAGTGTTCTGATATAGAATAAGCCGTAAAAAATCAGCCAAAGCATGCAAATCACTGAAGGTGCTACCAAACAATTTTTTGGCACAGGTGTTTGGAACACAGGTCACATCGATAAATGGAGGTCACTATAAGAAGACATCCATGAGCATCCTTCAGGGAGCAGAAACAAATAGATTCATGAAACATCTGCCACAGATTCTCAATTCTATCAACACCCAACTAATATATTTAAAAAAATTCATCTTACGGTGGCATAAAAACAAAGAATAAGTTTTAACTTTTAAGATGGACTGGACTGTGAAGCTTGCCCAGGTAGCAGAAAAAGACTTAAATGTGTTCATCAAATGAGCCACACCAAGTTAAAGATCATCATCTCTAATGTAATGCCATCTTTAGACAGCCAATGCAAGCCCCACACCTTCAAACAGATCCACACTCCACTCGCTCAGATCAGAGGAGACCACAGCCCACTAGTAACCCACTGGACCCCACACACAGCGGTGTTTACTACCTCGCTTTAGGAAAGTAGCCGCTCTCTCCACAATCCCTAATGAAGGAAAGTGAGTGGTGAAGAAAACAGAAAACAATGACAAATGTAACTAGAGAATAATAGATTGAACAAGAGGATGGAGAGAATATAGGAAGATAAGAAGTAACAGTGGAGCAATGATAGCTTTTTGGCCAATGGTTCTAACGGAGTCAAAGTCTAGAAAAACAGTCTGAACACTTCTCTACTCATGAAACAAAAACATTTTTGGTAACCTTTTTTGTTAAACTGACCATTAGATGGAGATAACACCATTTTATATTATTCTAAAGAATGCATTTCCAATGAGATAGATGATTGATAGATAGATGAACAATTTATTAATCCCGAGGGGAAATTATTTACCCTCTGCTCAAATACAAATACAACACAGATATAATCATACATTACATGTAAAAAGCACTTTTTTCCATCATTTCCTGAAGGAAAAGAAAAACACACAAGACCTCCTAACCCTATTGAAAGTTCAAACACACCTCTCTTACCTGACTTCTTTTTTCCAATGGGTTCCCTGTTGAAGAGAGGGAATGATCACAAGAAGTGAAAGGAAACAAATAATGACAGCATTCATGACCTATGTTATAAATATAATGATTCACATCATCATCATCATCAATCACATAAGACAATCTTTTAATCCATACAAAAATGACTGGAAGAGTTTATTCTTGTGTTCCAGATTGTTTTGTCATTGTTTTGAAGCTTGTATTTCATTATATTATTGGGTGGTTGGTGTGGAAGATCGGATCAAGCATGGGGCGGCAGTGGCTCAGTGGTAGAGTAGGTTGAACAATGATTCAAGATTAGCAGTTCAATTTCCGCTTCTGCCGAGTCATTTGTTGTTGTGTCCATGGGCAAGACACTTCACTCTCCTTGCCTCCAGTAAGGCACTCGATGGTGTGTGAATGTGTGTGATTGTTCCGCTGGTGGTCAGAGGGGCTGTAGGCACAGATTGGCAACCACGCCCCAGGACAGCTGTGGCTACATACGTCATCTACCATCACCAAGTATGAATGACAAGTGAATGCATAATGGATCCAATGTAAAAGTAACTTTGAGTGTCCAGAAAAGTGCTATATAAACTTAATCCATTATTGTTTTTATTATTACATTTGTTTTCACAGTGGAATGTTTTTTGGCTATTTGAAAACAGATTGGATTCACCTTGGATTAGTCAGCATAAATAAACAAATGCAGCTTAGAGACGGATTTTCCTTACGGCGTTATTGCCTTATCTCTGTTAATGAATGTCTACAGTCTCTGCTATGACCCTGAGTGGGTTCACTTTCAGTCCAGTTGTGAAGCCTCTTTGGTGAGACCATTTGCGACTTCCACAAAGATTTAAATAAATGTAAAATATCTACATAAATAGATGTGCAAATGAGTGCAAGTGTGTGTGTGTGTGTGTGTGTGTGTGTGTGTGTGTGTGTGTGTGTGTGTGTGTGTGTGTGTGTGTGTGTGTGTGTGTGTGTGTGTGTGTGTGTGTGTGTGTGTGTGTGTGTGTGTGTGTGTGTGTGTGTGTATGTGTGTGCGTGTGTATGAGTGGTACTTACTCCTTGGGTGGGTTGAGGTCTTCTGGTCTGGTCTCAAAAAACACTCTGACCTCCTCGCACTGGGAGATGTAGACTGGCAGCTGAATGAGAGCCTGCAGGCAGAAGGATACCATGAAACTGGAGTCATTATAAATGCTGATTATTAACTTCCTTATCAACTACGTGGACATCTTATACAGTTAAAACAGTTGTGACAGTGGATGTACAAAATCAGGTGGTGTATATACTGATAATGATGCAGGAATTTGAGTTTGACTTAACAAAAACTCAAATCAAACCGAAGATAAAGAACATTTTCTTTTATTAATAACATTTAGCTGTGTAGCATGTGCACCCTTATATGGCGAGATGTTATGTATGTGTCTTGTAGTATTAATGTGAATGGATACAAATCTTTCACAATTTAAAAGAATCTTCTTTCTGCTGTTTCCTTCTTTCAGCCTGGGTTCAGTTCATTGAACTGCCTTGTCCAACTTCTCCCATTATGCGTCTGTGCAGGATTGCTATCATTTGTGAGATGAATTCTGACAATACAGCCAGCAATGGAAGAAAATGTACATCTCTGATGTTGTCTCAGCCATGGCTTGTCCTGTTATCACACAGTCTGTGGCCCTTTTTTTTGTAATCTCCTGAGTCTGTTTTATCTTTTCTTAGTCCATAAACCAATTAAGTGGCAGCAGGGGAAAAGACAATAACCAGAACATACTTAAAACAAACTGTCACCTGTGCTGACTGTCTCTCTTTTACTAAGAAAGAAAAGCACCCGCCCCCATCTCTTGTTTCTGGCAGGCAACACTGAATGCTATCCATCAACTCTCTTCTCTTGGCCTCTACCTCTGATTTTAATATTACTAAGTGTGTCCGTTCAGCTTTTTCAAGTAGTCTTTGTCAAACTCCCCTGCACACACTGACGCCACATCATGGATCATGATCAATGAATGGAGGTAAAAGACACAAACAAGTTGGCCTTGTTTTGTGTGTGACATCTGTCTTCCACACTTCACCATAAGCTCAGGCAAACAATTTTTCTTGAAGGAAAAACATGGGGTTCCTGCTGCAAAGTCATACAGTGCGTCCTGTCCATTTTCAAGATTGCTGATTCATGTATCATTTAATGCTGTCATATTATTACGCATCACTAAGATGAGCTCATATTTGACAGGAACTTCATTCATATCTTGACTCAGTGAAGCTTAGTAGCTGACTAAAGACTTCTTCCTGGTGACCTCCATTGGACTCTCTGATGTCTACTGTAGCTGTGTTGACCAAAACGCTGTGAGGTCAGAGTGCACCCTGAACCAGCTATCGCCTCTTTGGATTTATGAATCTCCTCATGTCAGCCTGAAACCCATCCACTCATTAGAATTCTCCCCAGGGACAAGATGGAGGAGGCACCTGCTACATTACAGTAAATGGACTTTATGGGGGCTCTTTGCAGCAGGCAGCATTAAGTTAATTGTGTACTCCTTTTCTTGCATATGTGTGTGTCCGTGTGTGTGTGTGTGTGTGTGTGTGTGTCTGTGTGTGTGTGTGCCTGGTTTCACCAAGGGAAATAAAAAGGGGTAATGAAATGAGAAATCTGCTTGTGGACTCCAATTCATTGTGAGTAACATTCCACATGTAGTCATACAGCAAATGAGATCCTCAAATCATCACCAACAAATAATACTGTGTTGCTGCACTGGTTGGTTTGACTTCACTTTATTGATCAATAAAAATGACTCTTTTACAAACACTTTTATTCGGATATTTTGAACACTGATTAATGAAGATCAGGTAGTTTTTGTTTCCAGTTTCATGTATAATGATATTTATCAAACTGTGTGGCCTTTCTAGTCCCCTGAGCTCAGCCGTCTGACTCTTTGTTAATGCAACCCATCCCTGACTCCACGTTTTCTTCTTGCTTTCTTTCTTTTCATGGGATTCTTTCCTGACCTCAATAAAAACATGGGACTGTGCAACTAGGGAAATTCCACAAGAGCCAGATTAAAGCTTCAGCTGTGCAGTAGAAGAGCTGAATCAGCTCCTCAATCAGAAAAACATGAGATTTCACCATGTCAACCTGACTGTCTGTGGGGATGGCTGAAAATGCAATTTTGCTTTGCTTACAGAGAGATTCAGATTTGTTTCAGCAGCAAATGTAAAACCAAGAATCCTCTGCTCCATCAGCACTCTGAATCTGACCTAACGTTGTATTGTCAGAGGACTGAAAAGGGCTTTTAAATCATCATCAGTATCATTATCATGTGTGGCATACATTTCTGAATGAAACGCCAGTGCTGTTCAGACACTATGTTTATTTGACTGAATAAAACTGGACTCTGTGCTCACTGAAGCTACAAGAGGGAGGTTTGGGCTGGATGGTGAGAGCTGGAGTCTGAGACTAGATGCTAAGGTTTGACATTTCCTCATCCACAGCCAATGTAAGAGAAATAGGCTGACATTTCCCTTTTAAACATCTCCAATGTGCTAATGGCCAAATATTAACAGTGAATCACAAATGCTGCACGTGCTTCTTGTATACACATACAAATTGATATTTTCAGTACCCCTCAACCCTAAAACAAAGCCCAGTCAACTTTGCCACTATACAACCCTAAATAGGTGAATGTAATGTTTGTATGTTTTCAGACATTTCCACAATAACATCTCTGACTGCGGTAAAGCCACTGGTGTGGCTCAGTTATTCCCATAAACATGTACGCCCACAGACAGGAACCAAAAACTATGTATACCTCCAACAAACTCATATTTTTTACCTAAGTGCTTAAAGATGTTGCAAAGACCAGCTGTGCATTCCTTTAACCCCAGCCGACACTGTGGAAAAGTTTTCCAGTACTCAACGCTGTTTATCATACATACACTTTTCTATTTACTTTTAGGAATTTGCAAACTGTTACTTTTCTTCGGAGACGAAGTTATGACAAAAAGTAACTCAGCACTGTATTAGGAGAGTTGTGTTGCAATTGTTTCTTAGGTGTGTTATTAGAATAGGTAAGCTACCCCATGATAAAATGAGACAGTTGGGAATACAAAGCATCATGAGAAAGAGCTGTTAAAAAAAACAAAACTTTTTTAAACATCTAGAAACGTCCTCTCTATGAGGGATGGATAGAAGGAAAACCTGTAAAATGTAACAATAGAACGACTTATGGGCAGCGAATGTGCTGACTGGAGCAACCTCAGCACTAGCAAACTCTTGAACTTGAGCAAAACCCTTTGCTGATATTTAACCATCATGGTATGAGATAGAAAAACACCTCACACTTCTGGTATGAAGTAATCACCGTCGATTGCAAAACACACCCATATCTTGGTAGCGGCAGAATAATAGCTGGAAATTAGAATTAGAGAAAGAGAAAACTATTGCTTTGAATTTACCTCAAGGACAAAACATCTCTTATTGCCAGGAGGGGAGGAAGGCCCATCTATCATAATGTATTCACTACAATCACTGTGGTTACCCTCTGTCAACTTGTAGCAATTAGCTGTTCACACTTGGTGGTTGCTTGGTTTCTATGGTTACAATTCTGCTTAGGCAGAGCACGAGAATGTTTGGAGGAACAGATGTATTTCTTTGTTAAGAAGCACGCAGTGCATATAATGGCCAGGATAATGGACAGGCTCTCCATCACCTCTGCTTCAAGTGGAAGGAGCTGCAGTACTTTGAATGGCATAACCCCAACACATTAGAAAAGTGGAGTCCATCCCGTCTGTCATTCCCAGTGATAGCAAATTCACAACAAACACCGATGCATTAACACACAGACACAGACACATATACACACGTACATACTGTATATACGGGTATGAATCATTGGGTTTGCCGTATCTTCAAAGGGTACACCAACATTTTCTTTTTTTTTCCCAAACACAAATTTTGCTGACACACCATTGGTCCCTTGAGAGCAATTCCATTTTAGTTGTGTAGTTTAGAAGGTTACAATCTGTTATAAAGCACCAAGAGAGCTTTTAGAGATGCCTAAGCAGGACTGATGCGTGCTGTCATAAAGCCATGTTCCATGGAGTTCAGTATAATGCCAATTTAGACGGTATACAGTCTACGGTATAAATCATACAAGACCAATGCAATCCTATTCATGTAGGTCTATTTGATTTGTCAATCCTGGTGTGGGACTATGAATATAAAGCTCATAAATCTCATAGCTAGAACGTCTGACAGTCTCCAGCGTCAAAAATGTGGGTTTCTGACATTGTCAGTTGTCAAATCTCAAACTGTGATGTGAAATCCAAGGCTAAACATGCCATGAAAGAAAAAAATAGTCAACTTGTGTTGCTCATGTTGTGTCTATACAAATATTATTCTCCACTTTCATACTCATCCATATGAAGATTCCATGTAGATGTAATACTCTTTTCATCTGACTACTTTTTATCTTGATTTGAATTCTTTGTCCTGAAGATGTCTTGCTCTGAAGTCAGTCTGACATTCATGACTACAAAAACACATGGCCAGTGCAGATTTTGAGGTTATAAAGTGGGTCTCTATACTCACCCTGCAATACTCATTGATGGGCCTTAGTCGCTTCATTGCCACATCTCTGATATGGCTCCTCCTAAACAGGATCTTTCCTATAATAAAAAAGGAAAAACTTATGAAGTCAACCATGTGCATTCCTACATTCCTTATAAACATTTTTATGTCAGGAATGTTGACTATCTGTGTTGGCATCGGCTTTGTTTTTAAAGATATAAATTTTATGGCATGCATTTCTCCACAACAATGAGTAAGAGTAAGTTGGTAAACCTAAGACTTTAGGACCTGAAGATACCTCGGATTGTGTACTTGTGTTCTACTCATTACAACAGCTGGTTTCTTCAATTCATTCAGAAAATAAAACCAAATGTAAGTAGGCAAGAGGGCAAAGCTGAAACTTGATCCTGACTGCTAATAGGATGTGTTTTGATTTGTTACTGCATTCCTGCCATCAAGGACTTATGGAATTTGTTATTTGTACTGTAGAGAGTGTCTGGAGCAGACCTGATGAAATATGAACCTATCTCTGAGGAGATTCCCACTGAGCAGTTAACCCCTTACAGCTTCACAATGTGTTACATTTTGTTATGATTACTTTGTCCTCCTGTATTGTGTGTATGGGTGAGCATCAGATGTATTGATAAAGAGATCCAGGCCATGTTTGAGATCGCCAACATCTGGTTATCAATAAAGTACAGCCGTATTCTTCATAACGAACACTCTTAAAAAGGCTTTAACAACAAGACCTTTAAAAACCAAGACCTGGTTCTACCATATTCCTCCAGCTCCTCTCTCTATATCTTCCTCCCCTCCCCGCTACTCAAACAGAAAGCTTTCTTGACAGTTTTCCAAAGCTCTCAAGGGTCATGAGTAAAGCACTGACTCAACACTGGTCACCGTGTATGCACAGCGGCTCATGTGTTCACCCAAGACCGGACCTTGTTTGGGGACGCACAGGAGAAGAAAAGAAGACTGTCATCTTGCAGTCTTGGCTGAGGCAGAGTTGACTTTACGGCAAATCTTAAAGCCAGACCTGACTAAGGATATCAACCAGTCTTTGTGCTATTGGAAAAGTGAGGGGCTAATTTGAGAGAAGACACGGATACAGACGTGAACATGAGGGATGCTGTTACACACCTCACTGCCAAAACCTATTAATCACTTACTCACTCCTAGTGAATGATTTTGTAACAGCAAGGATCAAGAACTTCAAGTTTTGCATTTGGTCTTAAGGAACTTTGTATAATGCAAGACAATTAAGTTAGGTGACTGGAGAGCTGCACCCACACATAACATGTTGTTGTTCTTGTGAATGTATTCTACAAGGAGTAAGATATTCAGGGACATGAAAAGTATGAGTTTTTAATCTGATACGAGAATGAGGCCTTCATGGAGAAGAGCAATGAATATTTTCTTCTGAAGATGAAAAGACGACAGTGACAGACCTGACTTATTGAGGTTTCTGCTTGTCCTAGAATCAAGGTCACAAAGATCTCCGAGCAAATAAGGCAGTTGAAAAAGGTGCATACTGACTCTAAAGAGAAATGGGGATTCAAAGCAGTCAGCCTGAGTTATAAGATCATATCCTTATTCAATTCTTAAATACAAAGTCATGCCTTTGTATATACTATATCAATCCCAACTGTATAAACAACGCATGGGCTCTTTTTTTTTGAAGGCTGACCCACGAACACTTCCTTCACATGGAATGTACACTTTTATCTAAACATAATGCATGAATCTCTTTTTAATTATAGACTAAAACCCTGGAGAAATTCTAGACTATGAAAGCATGCAGGCTTTGTTGTCACGGAAGACAGCAAATAAGTTAAAACAATATGAGGCAAAAACAATCACAGGTGGGGAAGTGTGCCAACAAGAATTTCACTTCATAAGAGAAGGTTAGCTAACTATCTCTCAGAAAGGTTTGTCATTGATCAAGGACTTAGGAGTAGAAGAGATCATTGAGCAACAACATTGTGCCACAAAGAAAAACCTCTGGAGATCCATATTATGCCCAACAGAGTATTGATTATCATTAGATCAATATTAAACATTCCCTACCTGAGATCACATCTGATCAAAAGACTACAAAAACAGAGGAATAAGAAGTATCAGCAAAACACCTATTGAAACACAAAAGTTCTTAAAAACCTTAGGAGCTCATCGATAACCTGAGATCAAGTCTTAATTTCCCGAATATTACTAAGTATGTGTATATATATATATCACCTGCATATCACCTGCAGCAGCCAAGGCTAATGTTGATATGCCTGCAGCCAGCGACAGAACTAACCAAGGCATAGACGCTGATGCAATCCTTTCATTGATAGTTTAAAAAGTTGTTATATAAAACTTTTTGATAATATCATCTAATCTGAACAGTTTTTCTTGTGTCCAAATTTCAGTTTGGTATGATCAGGCAATATGCTTGTAACATGCTAAAATATGCAATATATATGAGACTATTTTTGTTTTTTTGAGGCAACATTTTTTGACACGGGTATGTCCTCTAATGTCTGCCATTCCTTTTTAGATTTATACTGTACTTACATTTTTACACTACAGAGAGAGAGAAAGGGTGGGAGGGAGATAAAGGGGGGGGGGGAGAAAAGTATAAAAGGAGTGTGTCCTTGGATACCCGTATCATTTTCCACTGAAGTGGGAATCGTCCCCAATCCTTCATGCAGAGTCCTGTGATTTCTATCTTTGACTTTTTATGTCTTTACAGCACCACAGGAGCCGTCAGGGGTTTAGTAAGGTTTAATAACTTGTTTAGGGTATTTCAATGGTCACTTTATATCTTAGGAAACAAGAGCAGGAAGTAGAAATAATTCAGGTTAAGACAGTAAAAGTAGGAAATATGTAGTAGTGGACTGGTGTAAATGAGAGTTTCTCATACTACAAATAATAATGGATAATGTGTCCCAATGGTCCTAATGCTTTGTGTGATTGTTATTTGTAAGGATGAAAATGGATAGTATCTTTCTATGTTTCCCTGTTCACTTTTTCCTACTCGGAGTTCATCAAGAAGTCTTAGTGTGTGTGCATTCTGTCAATGAGCCAATGTTTTGTGTGTGTCTGTGTGCTACTTCATCATTTGTAAGTCTTGGGGATGTTATAAGTTGGAACTCTTACCTGGTAGGAATGGAATGATCCTGCGCTTTGGGTCTTTCTGGCCTCCTTCCACTGGGAATTTATCCAATAATTCCATCTGACAGACGATGATAAATTAAAATGTGTTGGGAAAAAACATGTCCACTCTCACACATACATAAAAACATTACACATTACACATTACACATAACAGGAAAGCTGAAGAGGACAGGATCACATTTTCACTCATCAAAAATTCATCCCAGGAATCTAGCCAACAGAATAAGGCCTGCCAGTGACTGGGAATGTACTGAGCAGATGGCACGGTTTTTCCCTACTTCATATGCTTCTGCCACAGAGGAGCTGTTAGCATGGTGGAACATTTCCATAACTTTTTCATAATTTCCTAATAGATAACTGTCTTCCCATTTCTTCTGATCAGTTTCTTCTTTGTCCCTGAAAATGTTTTAAAAAACAACTTTTTTTTTCATGATTCTACTAATTAGAAGTCATGTTTCATTTTGACCAAGAACTTCTCCTTTATTCATGACTCTTAAAGGAATCATTGTGCCTCTGTGAGTTTGGGTATGGTTGCTTATATGTGTATTTGTGCTTGTACATGTGTGACAATGCATCTTTGTATACATTCCACAGAGCTTGGGCCAATAAAATGACACCTGGCCATGTTAACCAGTGAAGTGCTAGAGCACTTCCTTAATTATTACACTTTACAAATTGTGCCCCACCATGGATTATTTTATAGTATATGAGTTAAAACACCATAAAACCTCAACCCAAAAAAATAGCAACAATCTGCTAGGCTTCAGAGTCAGATGCTTCATCATTGTCATGTCATGTTGAAAGAGACAGACAGATACAGACAGAAACACATGGGAGCTGATGCCCCCCCCCCCCCCCCACACACACACACACACTGTAATTGTTCCAATGTGTCTGAATGTGAACTCAGACACACCCAGTTTCTTTGTCTACTCTAAACCTTCTATCTACTCTGTAATCAGAGCCACTTGGACACGAGCAGGCATCAGGAGAGAGTAAGGATGTCTCTTCAAAATACAAAGTACATCATCCACCTCACACCAAATACTCATTTCACACTTTATAGGCAAGTGCAGAAGGTTAAAAGAGACCGCTGTTAAGAGAGGAAAATAACTTTTTTGCTGGACACTGGTGAGTCAGTGTCCAGCAATCTTCAAGGACACTATAGCTTGTCTAGTCTATATCCACTTTACCAACATCATCATCCTTCAAACTGAGGCCTATGAAAGATCTGAGGCCAGACTCTTTTGAGAGTATAAAAGACACAGAACAATGGCTGTTCTCTTTTTAACATATTCAACTTAGTAGTCCTCAGATTCTTTCACCCAGGCTATGTATCCATCCTTGAAATCTTTTTAACCTTTTGTGAACAATGATACACCCCATACTTGAAGGAGGCTGAGTAGTTAGTCCATGAATGTTATTCCTCATTGGTTACCGTCGGTCAAAAAGAAATGTTACCATTTCAAAACATTGCAATGGAACTATAAACAATGCAGGGGCACAAAACATGAATAGGCTCTTTATCAGAGGTTAGCTGATAAAATTTCCGGGATTCCAACTTGGCTTCTTTTTCTCTAGGCCACATGTGTCAAACTCAAGACCAAATGTTGCCCGCCACGTCATCTTATGTGGCCCGCGATAACAAATCATAGTGTCTAAAAGTAAATAGGTCAAAAATGTGCTTTGACCAAAACTACATTTTCCGCAATGCGGTAATTAAGCCCATTTTAACAATGAAAAAAACAAGGTTTTGAACAAGGTTAATGTCCTAACTTGTGTTTGATGTTATTTTTCTTTATTCAGTTGGCAAGTTTGATCCTTGATTGATGGAGTCATGTGGGTTTCATAACCTGGCAAATTAAAAGATTTTTATGTTATAACAGAGAATCAAACAAACATATTTTTTTTGTGCAACTGTAATGTTTGTAACTTCAATAAGTGATAAATTCAGAGTTATTTAACATTAAGGAGTAGTTACATTTATCTTACATTGCATTGAGTTACGTTTAGTTACATTTATAAGTTAAATATTGACCTTTGAGGACAGCCATTATCCTGATGTGGCCCTTGGTGGAAATGAATTTGACACCCCTGCTCTAGGCAATACCAAAGACTCGAGGTTTCTTGTGATATGCCAGTGGCAAACATAACAGAAGATAAGGGGCTACCTTTTAATTTCTCAGACTGGTGTTGAGCAATAAAAGCCTACCCATAGAGTAACACCATAACAGGAAGCAGGTGAATGGTAAGACAATGGGGAGAAAAAAATCAGCGGGGAATGCCCGTCTGAAAATATCTCATACATGCTAAAGTGGCTCAATTCAATTAATTGAATATAAGTCGTCTGCAAACTGTACTTGTAATTTGTTGAGGTATTTAAAAAGAGTTTATGCTAAAGTATGGATGAAATGTGAGTCCTTCAAGAAGTCAGCCAGCTGACGTGTTCTCAAGGGTTTATCACCAATGAGGCACACGACGACGTTGTGGCATCACTGGGGTGGGGGCGGGGCAACAGCACGATTAAGAAGTTGATCGCTGAATTCAAAAGTCCACGAGACATCAAGAATCTAAGAGACAGCATCGACACACAATAAAATGTTATGTATCTTTAAATCAATGTGATTTGCAGAAGAACAGATGCAGTCTACAGTTGCAAAAATTGGAAATATCAAAGGGCTTAGAACCAAGGTGGAGCTGGTGAGTCGTGACTATAGAACCAAATAAAATGAAAGTAGTGTTTGTGATGCAGCTCATGACATAAAATACAGAAAAATCCCAGTCTTTTAGAAATGTGATTGCATGTACCTGTATATGTGAATCAAGATCTACATGCATTCATTTATCTTCCAACCCGCTTAATCTGCTAACGCAGGTCGCGGGGGAGCCTATCCTCGCAGTCTCAAGGCGTGAGGCGGGGGGCACTCCGGGCACGACGCCAGTGTACCGCGGAGCCACATAGAAACAAACAATCATTCACACACACAGTCACTCCTATGGTCAATTTGGGACCGGCCAATCAACCTGAAGCACAAGCTTTTGGACGAGGGAGGAAGCCGGAGAACCCGGAGAGAACCCACGCAGACACGGGGAGAGCATGCGAACTCCGCACAGAGCGGGACCCTGACCCGGGTCCACCGTGTTGTGAGGCGGCAGCGCTAACCACTGCGCCACCGTGCCGCCCTCAAGATCTACATTTTATTATAATTAATCATGCAGCTCCATCTCTATGCACCGCGAATACTGGCTAGAGAAAGTAACTGGAGGAAAGGACTGATGAAAATGCGAAAGGTTTTTATCAACCGACTTGGTTGTAGGCCCCCAAGCGAGGGAGATTGGAGTCACCCGAAAGTTGTATGTATGATCTTTGAGTCGTTTGCTCCTCACAGTCATTTGCATGACTGACACAAACTTCCTGGACAAGGAACTCAAAACTGCTTTGTATATGAAGGACACCTGATAACAAACGTTTCCTCTATTGAAGGATAGCCATTCCAGTTTCACGCAGATCGTGGCTGTCACCCCTCGCTCTAAAAATAATGAGTTATTTTATGAGTACGGTTGTTAGCAGTTTTGTAGGTTTACGTCATATCAATTAAATTATATTGAATTTTTCCCTAAGTACAGTATTATTAAAAAAAATTGGAGCTCATGCTTTTTTTTACCATCCAAATTTAATAAAAGGAACATAACTTAATTAGGTTCGGTATTATTTTTAGCATAAATTAATTACATGCTAATTAAACACAGTTGCCTGTCTTGGTTCATGGAGTCCATGCTCTACACTCAGATGCCACCATAGTGCCAGATCCATTACCTTCTGAAAGAGGAAGAGAAACTAGACACTAATTTCATTCCTTTCTTGTGCAACAGCCTACCATGATGTTCGAGGATGATTCAGACATTTCTGTGGTCATCAGTGCGGTAGTCACATTCAATCACTGTCCTCAAGTAACTTCATTGGGACATTTTCCGACTCTGCCTGAAAAATATTTATTGGTGCTTTTTAGGTGGCACGGAGAAAGCTTGGTTAGAAAGCAGAGCTCGAGAAGGACGGTCCTGAAGGAGACTTGCATTTTGTCCCTGGTCCAGGCTAGCCTTTGCTGATGGGAATACACACTGTTATGTATAGACAATGCAAAAACACTCACCTGCAAGTCAAAGAATTTGCTGTAACGTCTGTAAATGATTTCTGTACTGCCATCACTCCAGGATACTTTGATGATATAAACCTGGCAAAGCACAAGACAAAACTTACGGTTAAGATTTCCCTGACAAACAAGAATAAATTACTATTACTCAACAACTATCACTACTGGAGAGGGTGGTATACGATATAAAGGTGAAGAACATAACATTAGCAGAGTTATACTACCTTTATTAACTTTTTAAATCCTTAGTTAATTTCTGTTAATAAATTCTAAATGAACTTATATGTTATGAAAATAAGCAGTCTTAAAAATTATAACTCTGTGGGAAACACTGCCAAACTTTGTACTGTCAAGAGAAACTGAGCAAAGGAAACATCCCTTTTTGGAGTTGACATGAAAATATAACCAAAGTGTCTAACCTAATCGTTGCAGTGAAGCAGCAACATTGGGTTTTTTATGTTTGCTATTAAAGTAAAAACAAGAGACAGAGACAGGGAGGTGGTTGCAGTGTCTGGATGACTCTGTTGGCCCCAGTCCTAGATGTGCTCAGGCCTTGATATCGGCTTAAGTACACTGGAGGAAGACATGACCGATGGATGGACCAACTACAGGAGCCACAAAGGCCAGGAAAGTAATTGTTTTCAGTTGACACAGTGTACATTCGTCCCAAACTAAGAGAAACAGTATTGAAGTGTTTTATCAAATAAGAGAGAAAACCTTTGCATGCTAAAAGCTTAGTCTTTAAGATGTTCTAACTAACGTTACATCTTAAATTGAGTTCAATCCTGTGGCTGTGGGGATGAAAACAAAAGCCATCCCTATAGCTGTAAAAGCTTCACTTGTCAATGTAACAGTAACACAGGCAATACAAATTATCAAAACCAGATTTGTTTTTCCTTTCTGCAACAGGAACTACAACTGCAAAGCAGACTAGAACCAAGGCAGAGACTGCAACATCCCGTGACATCCCTGAATTCAATATTTTACACTGACCTACTTTCATAGATCAAAGCACTAGCTTTGATATATGGTCTTACATTGGGCTTCTCCCTCGTCTTTCTATCTTATCCAGTTCATGAGTGTAGAAAAGTTTAAATTTGACCTTGACATAGTTTTCTCAAGGTCAAGGGCATCATTTCATTTTTATCCCCTTTGCCACCTGAGTAATGTGCTTTTAGTTTCATCTATCTGCAACAGCTGCAAAGATGTTTGGTGGACTAACGGACAAACGAACGAATGGATGGACGGACAAACACAAGAACACTGACAATTACAATACATCACCGCTTTGAAGCAGGATGTAACAAACAGATGGAGAAGACACAGGACCTCGAGAACTCTGTGTCCTTGACCACTATCACTCACAAGGAGATGGTCCGTTAGCCCACAAATAACTGTCACAGATTGCCAGAAACCAACACAAGCATAAGGTCACCTGCATGGCTACACCCAATTTGTTGAGTAATGCCAACACGACTAAGGCCTTACTGTTGGCTATCAAAACCCTGTGAGATCATATCATTCACTTTAAAATGAATATGGGTACATTAGCAGCCATCTCTCAGCACTCACTCACTGAGGCGAGAATCATGAAGACGCCATTGTTTATGAAGTGAAGTAAAGCAAGCAATCAGTTTTTGTCCATCTGACATTCCTGTCTCAAACATGAGCTTTTGAACAGTGTGAAAATGAAAAACAGCCACACACTAATTGCCTTTCTCTCCCGATTTTTTCCACTTGCCCCAGTTATGGATCTGGATTCGTTCCCTAACCTGGTATAAACAGTACAGTATTCTGCGTTCTGGGCCCTTCTATAATGAGCAACACGTGGCAGCAAGAGATGCGTTCAGGGGATTCTGATATGTTTACATTCACTTCAGCACACATAATACTTGCTGATTATCACATGAAAGTACAAAAAGCCGTTGAGAATCATGAGTCAAACGATCCAGATCTATTTGGATGCTTTAGGTCTAGACTGAAGGCAATCCTGATCGGAACCTTTCGAACTGAACTGGATTTATTTGATCAAAAACTCCGATATGTTCTGCTGATTTCATTAATACAGAGGATGACACACGAACTATAACATAGTATGTATGTCGTCCTCCAAGGAAAAGAAGAAACGAAGAATAAACCAAACACTAGTTTAAACACACTGACTCAAAGAAAACGACTACCTACACACATAGTGTCAACTTATTCGACATATTTTAAAGCTTCATTTAAATCTAAATTACGCTTTCCCCGTCCCTAATTTAGGTGTTGCGATCGGAGCATTAAAAGAAAAACAAGATTTGGCTCTTGAGTAAGTCTAACTGTCCATTCTTGGTTAAAAAAAATGTAATTTGACACTCTTTGTTTTGTCTTCACCGGACAAGGGAGGAAGAAGAACTACAATATGTCACCGATCCGTCGTTGACTTAGAGCAGCGATGTGTTATTGTGACCATGAAACGAGGCTTACGTAGTGTTTGTTCGGATTTCTCCGCTTCTGGACATCTTGCACTGTTACTTCTTGCACAGTGCGCCGCGGCATAATGTCCTCGTCTTCACGCCTCCCGCTAAAAAGAAAATCAGAATTCCGTCTTGGGTTTTAGGGATTGAACCTGGCTGTAGAAAAAAGTTTGCACGCCAATGTCTATTTGTCATCCGCGCCGTTTGAGATCCACAACCCCCCTCAAATGCAACGAATATTAGATTCTTGAACGCCGACTGTAAAAGTCAGTCGTCCGGTTTGGTGTCAATCCGCTCTGAAATTACGATAAAAAAAAGTGGTTTCTTCGGTTTTCCGTGCCCTGCCCCGTCCTGCTGGGATCTCCCACCTATACGCCGGCCTATCCCAAATCGCCCACTCCAGTTAGAGCGGCTGGGACGTTCCAGGATCCAAGTCCTCCTCCTCCCCCTGCCGCCGGGCTCCGAGCAAACCACAGCCTGGAGGATCACTGAGCCAAAGTCTGCGAGCTTAAAGCTGTAGTCACGGTCTTCTGGGAGGATTTCTGATTTGCGTGTGTCAAATACATTTCATACTGATAGTCCACAAAATAAATGGATTGGAAAGGTGAAATCAATTGGGCAATAACTTCAGAAGAGGCTTTTATGGGAAATATTTGAGACAGAATTCAAAATCAGCATTACACTCAGAGGCTCAACTGTAAGAAGCATCTGAATATGATCTCATATGGTCTCTCTCTCTCTCTCTCTCTCTCTCTCTCTCTCTCTCTCTCTCTCTCTCTCTCTCTCTCTCTCTCTCTCTCTCTCTCTCTCTCTCTTTTCCTTGACCTATCTCTGTCCCCAGTGTATTTCTCTTTCCCAACCAACAGGTCAAGGTGGATGACCGCCCTCCAGAGCCTGGGTCCTGCCAGGAGTTTCTTCCTCAATGAGGGAGTTTTTCCCCGACACCGTCGCTTATGCTTGCTCCGAGGGCATTGTTAGCTTTCTATCTGAAATGTCTTCAGATGTGATTAAGAACTATATAAATAAAAGTTGATTGATTGAAATTACCGTAAATAACAAGATAAATAGATTGTGATCTCGGTCGCGGATTCCTCAAAAGCGTGTGGTTCCTGGAACACATTAACCTCAAAGAACAAGGGCACACTGTATAATGATCATATTAACCTCTCTCAGCAGACAGTGTTTATCCAAGAATTAACCAGTTTTTTACAGACATTTTAACAGTTACACATGCTATTGTCATAGATATCAACATGCTCTTTAAGGTCTCAAACTTAATGTTATCCCTCCAAGCAGAAGTCTATGTTTTTTTGTTCATTAATCCATGTTTCTGACATTGATGATGTTGAATGTTTCAGTGGAATCCTTGATGTGTCTCAAAATTGGTGTAGAGACTCCCACTATTGAAGTGATTTGGTTGTATTCATCTATGGTATAATGACAACTATTGTCCATCTTTATTACTTGTATTTCATCAACACTTCTGCACTCCTGATCATCATTGTTTTCATTTGCTCTGGAGAAAGCCCCTTTGTTTTGATGAAGACCCTGCTGTCATTAGTCCAGGTGTTGTCGATCAGTCCATTCTTCTTTAGTTGTCAAGCTTTTTTGGCGATATCAGCATTCTTCTTAGTGAGATTCTCATTGATGTTGACATTTTTTTCCCTTCAGTTTGAAGCCTTGTTTCCGAAGAGTATTTTGGTGTAAAAGATTCTGGAATTTCATGAGAGCTGAAGGTGGTCTCCTAGTCTAGATGGTAGTGGATAACATGTCTCAATCTGGTCCAGATCTAGTTATCTCCTGATCCCTCAGTTGAGAAATCACTTGTTGTTCCACAGTCTCGATGTCAACTTCATGCTCAGTTCCCTCTCCTTTGACCACAGCATATGTGTAATTCCTCAGCTTGATTTTGATGCCGATGATGATCACATCATTTAGACGAATGCTTTGTTCCAATTTATCCATTCTTTGTTTCAGCTTTTCTCCCAACTTCTTATCAAAGTCACTCCTCAACTTACTAAAGTCGCTCCTTAACTCCTCCACAGAAGACCTTCTTTCATATTTTTAATGTCATACTCCTCCGATTTCCCTCTTCCTCTCGTCATTTTGTAAAGAATCTGTCTGAGTATGAGTTAGAGAGATAGCGAGAAGTAGCGACAGCAAGAGACAGAAGAAAGACGTCTGCTCTTGTTGAAAGCTGGAACTAATTTATTAAATATGACAAATGGCAGGTGCCCTGGCAAGTAGCGCGTTGCCTCACAGCAAGAAGGTTTGGGGTTCGATTTCTTTCTGTGAGGAGGTTCTATGTTCTTCTCGTGTCTGTGTGGGTTCTGTCCAGGTTCTTCAGCCTCCTCCCACCTCCAAAAACATGCACTTTATGTGAAATGGCCACACCATTTTGTAGTACGAGTGTGACTGGTTATTTGTTTTTTTTGTGGCCACACGATCAGCTAGCATCTCATCTGGGGTGTACCCCACCTCTTGTCTGTAGCCAGCTGTGATCAGCCAGAAATGGATAGACGTTGCAAGACAGCCCCACCTTTTGGAGCCTTGTAATCATTACATTTAAACAGTCCATGTGGCAGTTTACCCCTCTGCAAATATCACTGAAAAAACCTTGGGGTTGTTACAGAGAAAAGAAGTTTGGATCAAATATTTCAAAAATATACATGTTTTAAGACAAATAATGGAAAAAAGGGACTTCACATTTTAAAACATGTATGAGGACTTTAAGACAGCGGTGAGGTGTGCTGTGGGTGTGACAGAGGAGTTCAAGGTGGAGGTGGAACTGCATCAGGGATCAGCCCTGAGTCCCTTCTTGTTTGCTATGGTGATGGACAGGCTGACAGATGAGGTTTGACTGGAATCTCAATGGACTATGATGTTTGCAGATAACATTGTGATCTGTGGTGAGAGCAGGGAACAGGTGGAGGAAAAGCTAGAGAGATGGAGGTTTGTCCAGGAAAAGAGAGGAATGAAGGTTAGCCCCAGTAAGACAGAGTATATGTGTGTGAATGTGAGGGACCCAAGTGGAAGAGTGAGGTTACAGGGAGAAGAGATCAAGAACGTGGAGGATTTTAAGTACTTAGGGTCAACAGTCCAGAGCAATGGAGAGTGTGAAAAAGAGGTGAAGAAGCGTGTACAGGCAAGATGGTACGGGTGGAGAAAAGTGACAGGTATGACATGTGATAAAAGAGTTTCAGCTAAAATGAAAGGTGTACAAGACTGTGGTGAGACAAACGATGTTGTTTGGTCTATAGTCAGTGTCACTGAGGAAAAGACAAGAGACAGAGCTGGAGGTAGCAGAGATGAAGATGCTTAGGTTCTCTCTGGGAGTGACCAGGAAGGATAGGATCAGGAATGAGTACGTCAGAGGGACAGCACATTTTAGAGGTTTAGAAGATAAAGTCAGAGAGGCCAGACTGAGATGGTTTGGACATGTCCAGAGAAGAGATAGTGAATATATTGGTAGAAGGATGATGAGTTTTGTACTGCAATACAGGAGGCATTGAGGAAGACCAAAGAGGAGGTTTATGGATGTAGTGAAAGAGGAGATGAAGGTAGTTGTGTGAGAGAAGAGGATGCAGAAGACAGGGTTAGATGGAGGCAACTGATTCACTGCGGCGACCCTTGAAGGAAAAAACCGAAAGGAGAAGAAGACATTTTAAATATGTCACAATATGTATTTTATTCTCAAAGGGTTGATTGAAAGTAGAAACTACATTAAACACATAAACTTATATGCGTGATTTGATTTCATTGTCTTTAAGTGTTAATGCAAAATGGGTCATAAAAGGTTTTCTGAGGACATGACAGATTTATTGTAAGCAGGGAGAACAATTCCTCCGAGAGCTGCCACCTAATTGTGGGGGACTTTGAGTGCCCAAATTATCCCAGGAGCTATGTTGTCAGGGACTTTAGGCTCCTGCTAGGGTCTCCCTTGACAGGGAGACAAACAGGTCCTGGGTGACGGGTCAGACGAAGAGCAGTACAAAAATCCCTATGGCAAGAAAAATACCAAGGACCGTGACGTCGCCTGATATGGCACAAGTGGGGCCCCACCCTGGAGACAGGCCTGGGGTTGGGGCTCATATGCGAGCGCCTGGTGGCTGTGCCTCTGCCCACAGGGCCCGGCCGACGTAGGCTCAACCTCTGGTGGATTCACCACCCACCGAGGAAACTGTAGAGGACAGGTGCAGTGTGGATTGGGTGGCAGTTGTCAGCATGGGGCTCTACAACCCAATCTCCAGACAAAGAGTCTAGCTCTAGGGACATGGAATGTTTCCTCACTGTGGGGAAAGGAGCCAGAGCTTGTGAGGGAGGTCGAGAGGTACTGACTAGATATAGTCGGGCTCACCTCCACCCACAGCTTGGGCTCTGGAATCCAAACTCTTGAGAGGGGCTGGACTCTCCACTTTTCTGGTGTTGCCAAGGTGAGAGGCAGCGGGTTGGTGTGGGCTTGCTTGTGGCCCCATAGCTTAGCCGTCATATGTTGGAGTTCACCCCAGTGAACGAGAGGGTTGCGTCCCTGTGCCTTTGGGTTGGGAACACATATCTCACTGTTATTTTGGCCTATAGGCCAAATGGCAGTGCGGAATACCTGGCCTTCTTGAAGTCCCTGGGAGGGGTATTGAATAGTGCTCCAACTGGGGACTCCATCATTCTCCTTGGGGACTTCAACGCTCACATTGGCAAAGACAGTGAGACCTGGAAAGGGGTGATTGGGATGAACGGCCTCCCCGATGTGAACACGAGTGGTGTTCTGTTATTGGACTTCGGTGCTAGTCACAGTTTGTCCATAACGGACACCTTGTTCAACCACAGGGATGTCCATAAGTGCACATGGCACCAGGACACCCTAAGCCGAAGGTCGATAATCGACTGTTGTAGTACCATTAGACCTCCGATCTCGTGTGTTGGACACTCGGGTGAGGAGAGGGGCAGAGCTGTCAACCGATCATCACCTGGTCGTGAGCTGGATAGAGCAGGGGGGTGGACAGACTCCGCAGGCCCAAAATTGTTTTGAGAGTGTGTTGGGAATGACTGGCAGAACCCTCTGTCAGTGAGGTCTTCAACTCCCACCTCCAGGAGAGCTTCTCCCAGATCCCTCCGGATGGCCGGGGACATTGAGTCAGAGTGGGCAATGTTCTCCACCTCCATTGTCGAAGCGGCTGCTCGGAGCTGTGGTTGCAATGTCTCTCGTGCCTGTCGCGGCAGTAACCCACGAACCCGGTGGTGGACACCGGAAGTAAGGGATGCCGTCAAGCTGAAAAAGGAGTCCTATCAAATCTTGTTAAATTGTGGTACTGACAGCTGACAAGTACAGGCAGGCCAGGCGTACTGCAGCTCGAGTAGTCGTGGAGGCAAAAACTCGGGTGTGGGAGGAGTTCGGGGAGGCCATGGAGGAAGACTATCGGTCAGCCTCAAAGAAATTCTGGCAAACCATTTGGCGCCTCAGGAGGAGAAAGTGGTGCACAGCCAACACTGTTTACAGTAGAGGCGGAGAGCTGCTGACCTCGACTGAGGATATTGTCGGGGGGTGGAAAGAATACTTTGAGGATCTTCTCAATCCCGCTGCCATGTCATACACAGTGGAAGCAGAAACTGAGGTCTCAGAGGTGGACTCGTTGCCAAACTCCTTGGTGGCAAAGCCCTGAGTACCTCAAGTCTCTGGATGTGCAGGGACTGTCATGGTTGACACGTCTCTGTAACATCGGAAGGCAGTCGGGGACAGTACCTCTAGATTAGCAGACCGGGGCGGTCGTCCCTCTTTTCAAAAAAGGGGACTGAAGGGTGTGTTCCAACTATAAGGGGATCACACTCCTCAGCTTCCTTGGGAAAGTCTATTCCAGGGTACTGCATAGGAGGATTAGACCTATAGTTGAACCGCGGATTCAGGAGGAACAATGCGGTTTTCTTCCCGGTCGTGGAACACTGGGCCAGCTCTCAAGTGCAGCTCTCAAGTGCAAAAGGGTTCATGGGATTTTGCCCAACCAGTCCACATGTGTTTTGTAGATCTGCAGAAGGCATTAGATTGTGTCCTTCGTGGTATCTTATGGGGAGTACTTCGAGAGTATGGGGTCCGGGGCCCTTTGCTGAGGGCTGTCCGGCCCCTGAATGACCAAAGCCAGAGACTGGTTCGCATTGCCGGCAGTAAGTCCTACCTGTTCCAGGTGTATGTTGGACTCTGGCAGGACTGCCCTCTATCACCGGTTCTGTTCATAATCTTTATGGACAAAATTTCTAGGCGCAGCCAGGATCTGGAGGGAGTGCAGTTTGGGGACCAAAGGATTTCACCTCTGCTTTTTGCGGACACTTTTTGTTGGCCTCATCAAACCTAGACCCTAAGTGTACAATGGGTGTGCAGCTGAGTGTGACATGAGTTGGATGAGGATCAGCACCTCTAAATCCGAGGCCATGGTTCTCGAATGGAAAAGGGTGGTGTGCCCTCTTCAGGTTGGTGGAGAGTCCTTGCCCCAAGCGGAGGAGTATAAGTATAATAACAAGAGCTCCTGAGAGCATCATGGAATTAAATAATCAGAGTCAGAGAATCAGAGTCTTTATTTGTCATGCTGACACACGTTTTCACATTTGACAGTATGAAATACGTCTCTGAAGGTCCCAGTAAGCCCGGTCGATAAATAAGATAAAAAAGATAAGTTAAGAAAAACAAGAAAAAAGTTAAAAATGTAAGATATATAAAGTGTAAAGTGAATGGCAAAAATGTATTTACAATGCTGCAGCTTAAGTTTGTTTGTTGGTGCACTTGATGAAGCACCATATTGCATCAAATCCCCTTGTGTCTGTGGCGACATACGGGGCATCGTGAGGGTGACTACAGAGCACCACAGGAGTAGTTCAGCTGTCTAACAGCCTCTGGGAAGAAGCTGTTTCTCAGTCTGGTGGTCCTGCTCCGGATGCTCCGTAGTCTCCTGCCTGAGAGGTGGGGTTGGAACAGACAGTGAGCTGGGTGGGTGGGGTCTGCCATGATGTGGGTGGCCCTCCTTCTACACCTACTTATGTAGATTTCTGTGGTGGTAGGTAGGCCACCCCCTACAGTCCTCTGTGTGGCCTTCACAACCCTCTGCAGCGGTTTCCTGTCTGCTGCAGATCAGCTGCCGTGCCACACAGTGATGCTGGTGGTGAGGATGCTCTCCACTGCACCCCTGTAGAAGGCCTTCAGGACGGCACTCCCCTGTCCAGCACGCCTCAGCTTCCTGAGGAAGTACAGCCGCTGGTGGGCCTTCCTGAGCAGGAAGGAAGTGTTACAGTTCCAGGTGAGGTCCTCAGTGAGATGAACTCCCAAGTACCTGTAGCTGGAGACCACTTCCAAAGTTGCTCCTCAGATGTGAGGGGGGGAGTGGAGTGTCTTTTTCCACCACCACCATCTCCTTGGTCTTCCCCATGTTGATGCAGACGTTATTCTGTCTGCACCTGTGCACCAGGTGCTCCACTTCCTCTCTGTATTCGGACTCATCATTGTTCTGGGTGCGTCCCACCACTATTGTGTCGTCTGTGCACTTTACTATATGACAGTCATACGTCAGTAGGGTGAACAGGAGGGGGCTGAGCACACAGCTTCCTTTATGCCCTTATCCAGAGCCCTCCTCGCTGTCCTTAGTGCCCCTGCCTGCCCCGCCCTGAATGCAGCATCCCTGGCCTTATGCAGAGCTCTCACCTCTGCATTCAGCCAGGGCTTCTGTTTTGGGTAGACGGTGATTGTTTTGGTGTTAGTCACATTGTCCACACACTTGGAGATGAACCCGAGGACAGAGGAAGTGTATTCCTCCAAGTTCACCGCTCCCCCCTGTGGGCCACTTCCCCGAACTCCTGTCAGTCTTGTGTGCTGGAAGCAGTCCTGGAGCACTGGGGCTGTGTCCTGGGGCAACACAGTGACAGTTTTCCTCGTGGGTTTGAGTGATTTCACCCGGGGACGATATGCTGGGGCCAGCATGATGGAGATGTGGTCTGATAGGCCAAGGTGTGGTCGGGATAGGGCCCTGTATGCGCTGCGCAGGTTGGTGTATACACAGTCCAGAGTGTTGTCCCCACATGTGGGAAAGGTAACGTGCTGGTAGAAGCTGGGTAGTGTGTCCGTTAGTTTTATGTGGTTGAAGTCCCCTGCTACCACGTAAAAAGCCTCCGGGTGCCTGATCTGCATCCCGGCGGGATGTAAACAATGGTGATGAACACCGCTGTGAACTCACGAGGCAGATAATGCGGCCAGCATTTAACAGTCACGTGTTCTATCGCCTCAGAGCAGTAGCTCTTAACCAGTTCACTATTTGTGCACCAACCTCTGATCATGTATGCACACAAACCACTCCCACATGTTTTTCCGGATCGATGGTCCCGGTCCGCTCGGAACAGCTGTAATCCATCGATCTGGCAAGCAGAGTCCGGTATGCTGTTGTTTAGCCAGGTCTCCGTCAGGCCAACCACACAGCAGCTCCACATCTCCTCCCAGACCCTCAGCTGGAGGCGTAGCATGTCCATTTTATTGTCCAAAGAACGGACATTGGCGAAGAAGAGTGAGGGGATCGGTGGTCTACTGGATTTTAGCTGGGTTAGCCAGCCAGCCCTCTTTCCTCTTTTCGGCATCCGGGCACATTGCTTGCCGGTCCGTCCTCGGGCCCCCCCACGCCACTCCTGCATTCTGAGTATCCCCAGTTTGCCAAAAGTCGCTTTCACCGTTGGTGGAACAGATGCTATTTGGTTGTTTCTGATGAAGTACAGTTCGGCTGGGCTGTACTTCACATTTATTGCTAAGCTGCTGTTCAGATTTTTTCTTAAAATGGGCATTACAGTAGGAGCTCTAGAAGCCTCTGCAACCCTGTGCGCCGCCATCATGGAAAAAATAAACAGCTGTCACCACAAAAAACTACTCTATTTTCTGTTTAATGCCCATTTACATATAATGCAAACACACTGTACAGTGTTTTGGCCATGGTCTACCCGGAAGTTTGGCCTGCTGGCCGAGTTAGCTCCAGTCTTCATACTTGTCCATGTCTCTCACTTACGGAGCACTGGCAGTAAATGTGCACTCATGATGTTATAGTTGAATTAAGGGTCGAAGGCAGAGTCAGGACTGATGAGGTTTACTCATCACCCCAGTGACTTTTCAACACAGGATCCCTTCAAAAAACACTCACACATGTTTACAGTTACTAGATAGATAGATAGATAGATAGATACTTTATTAATCCCGGAGGAAATTGCATATATCCACTGCTCAGGCATTACATAACAAATAATACTGGATAAACACCAGGAGAAAAGGAAACACTGACATCACAGGACATACCACAAGACATACATTACACTAACAGACAGGCACATGCAGCACTAACAGGACTTATATACTAAACTATAACTAAAATATAAACAGTATAAAATTTAAAAATATTACAGTATTAAAATATAAACAGTATAAAATAAAATTTAAACAGTATAAAATTGAATTAAAATATAAAACAGTATAAAAAATAAATAAATAAATTATATATATATATATATATATACAACAGTATAAAATTAAATTTAAATTAAATTAAATTAAATCCATATTCAACCCCGTGCTGACCTCGCCACCTCCCCCCCGCTCCTCCTGAGAGAGTCATTGTACCCCCTGATGGCACGGGGCACGAAGGAGGACCTCAGCCTCTCTGTGGAGGCGCTGTGTGACAGCAGTCTGCCGCTGAAGGTGCTTCTCTGCTGGGAGAAGGTGGTGTGTAGGGGGTGCCTGGTGTTGTTCATGATGGCCTTAATTTTAGACATGGTCCTGCTCTCCAGAAGCATATCCACAGAGTCCAGGCTCAGCCCGACCACTGAGCCCGCTCTGCGGATGAGTCTGTTCAGACGGTCCATATCTCTTTTCCTGGCCCCCCCACCCCAACACACAATGGCGTATGACAGCACACTGGAGACTACAGACTGATAGAACATGAAAAGGAGCTTAGGACAGATGTTGAAGGAGGCCAGCCTCCTTAGGAAGTACATCCTGCTCTGCCCCTTCTTGTACACACAGTTACTAGCAACTTCCCGAAGGCTTGTGTTCCTGCTAGGTGATACAAACAGTGATGTGCGGTCAGGTGTGGCAGGTGAGGCATGGCCTCATCTAACGTCATAAAAGAAAAAAATGAAAAATGAAAGAAATAAATTAAATGGTTATATTTATCCACTGATGTGTATTATAAAGTTATTTTCCGTTTAACGTCACCAATTTTAGGTTATTTTTACTCAAAATCGCTGCATTTCACATTTACCACCGAAATACTGAAAAGAGGCTTGCTAGGTTAGCTTCAGAGAGTCTGTTACTGCGGTAAGAAACCCAGAGTTTCAGTTTACCTTGCTTCATGAAACAGGTCAGGGCTACTGCTCTAACTCTGGGTTAAGTTACCTCCCTTTGTGAAACCAAAAACCCTGGTTTTCTCTGATTTCATGGTTAACTTACCCAAGTTTTCCACTAAACCTGCTTTGTGAAACGGGCCCAATGTGTTGACATCATGAGACAAAAACATGGTGAAAAATCCGTTGAATGTGTGATGGTTTGGATGAATGCGTTTTGGCTAGTAGGAAGTCTAGTGTGACCGAGCTAGTGAAACTCGACAGTAAACTGAGAGATAAAGAGAATAATTAGACAAGGAACAGAAAATGTTTAAGGAAGATTTAAATGGCAATGACCGTAATAGGAGTATTAGCAAATATGGAAAAGTGAAGCAGAAGGTAGGGTAGCCGCAAGAGGACACAATCCAGTGTCTTATTGTGCTGGTCTCAAGCCCGGATAAATACAGAGGGTTGCGTCAGAAAGGGCATCCAGCGTAAAACTTTTGCCAAATCAAACATGCCAATCAAACCTATGACTTCCATACCGGATCGGTCGAGGCCCGCGTTAACAACGACCGCCATCGGTGCTGTTGATGTTGCAGGTCCCAGGTGGCCGGGACAAACATTCAGATATTGTTGTCCTGTTAAACAGGAGAAAGAAGCACACAGAACGTTGTCGCTGTTTTTAGACTGGTTGCTCTCTTCAAAATTTATTCACAAACATCATAAATCCATCAAAACTCTTATTTTCCATTTCTTTTCGTTACTGGTATTATTTCAATGTATTTTACTTCATCTCCAACGCTCTTTTCGTCAACGTAAACAAATAAATCAATAAAACCATCACTGTATCACTGGAATTTATTACCATTACAATACTGCATGTTTGACCCATATTCTTGTTTATAGTACAATAGTTACGTCTCATCACTTCAAAACACACAATAAAGTACTGTAATAGACCTTCAATCATGGTCTTACTCATGTTAGGGATATCCAACTTTAAATCAGCGCACTTTGCAATGCTCCTTTAAGTAATTATACTCTTATTTTCTTAGTTTTTGCAATAACACCTTTGAGTTACTATATTTACTGTAAATCTTTAATTATTAATACTGAGAGCTGAATTTATTCTTCACCATGTCCAAATAAAATAATATAACGGGTCACACATCTTATAAAACACACACAAGTCACCAAAATACAATACAAAATAAAATACAAAACAGGAGAACTTTGGAAGTGCAAACTAGGGTCAGTGTCCTTGAAAAAGCATTGTATATGGACGTCGCCATTTTGTATTGATTCACTCCGCCAAACTACTGTTTTGCACTGAATTCACTTTTAAACAAAAACGATCTCTTGCAAACACTTTAAAGTTAAGCTCCACCATCAGAACGTGTACTTAATGTTATTATAATCTCATATGTGTCATTTAGTGAGTTGGTGCACTAACACTAACTTGTTAAACAGGAGAAAGAAGCACACAGAACGTTTCCGCTGTTTTCAGACTGGTTGGTCTCTTTAGAATGAGGGGTGAGCTTCCCGTCTGCAGGTGACTTCTTCTTACCCAAGTAGAAGATAATTGAGAACGCCCCTATACAGCCCCCTACTGTTCCAGGTAAACTCTTATTAATTACAGACACTTTGACAAGTGACAGCTCCCAAAATTAATTCAAAACACAATTTAAAATAAATAAAACAACACAAAAATGTGACTACATTCTAGGTGGGTCACATTGACCTACAGGGTGCTGGTGGAAATTGGGCTACTGTTGGTCGAAGAAGGAGAGGAGGAAAGTGTGTTCATAGGAAGAGAGAGAGGAGGAACGCCAAGGGTATAGGACTGAGATTAGGGATGTTGAATGTTGGAACTATGACAGGAAAAGGTAGAGTTGGTTGACATGATGCAGAGGAGGAAGGTTGACATACTGTGTGTCCAGGAGACCAGGTGGAAAGGTTGCAAGGTTAGAAGTTTAGGAGCAGGGTTCAAGTTGTTCTATCATGGTGCGGATAGGAAAAGAAATGGAGTAGGAGTTATCTTAAAGGAGGAATTTGTTAGGAATGTCCTGGAGATAAAAAAGAGTGTCAGATAGAGTCTGAAGCAAGAAATCAAAGGTGTGATGTTCAATGTTGTTAGAGGGTTTGCTCCACAGGTAGAATGTGAGCTGGAAGAGAAGAGAAATTCTGGTTGTACCTTGATGAAGTGATGCAGAGCATACCTAAAAGTGAGAGTTGTCATTGGTGCAGACTTCAATGGACATGTTGGTGCAGGAACATCGCTGGTGATGAGGAGGTGATGGGCAGGTTTGGTATCCAGGAGAGGAACGCAGAAGGACAGATGGTAGCTGACTTTGCAAAAAGGATAGAAATGGATCTAGTGAATATTTTCTTCCAGAAGAGGCAGGAACATAGTGTGACCTATAAGAGTGGAGGTAAGAGCACACAGGTAGCCTACATCTTGTGTAGATGGTGTAATCTGAAGGAAATCAGTGCCTGCAAGTAGTGGTCGGCAAGAGTGTAGCCAAACAGCATAGGATGGTGGTGTGTAGGATGATTCTAGTGGTGAGGAAGATGAAGAGGGCAAAGGCAGAGCAGAGGTGGAAGCTGAAAAAGGAGGAGTGTTGCATGACTTTTAGGAAGGAGTTAAGACAGGCACTGGGTGGTCAGGAGGTGCTTCCAGGTGAATGGACAACTACAGTTAATGTGATCAGGGAGACAGGTAGGAGAGTACTTGATGTGTCATCTGGAAGGAAAGTAGATAAGGAGACTTTGTCGTGGAATGAGGAGGTACAGGAGTGTAGACAGAGAAAGAGGTTAGCTGAGAAGAAGTGGGACGCTGAGATGACTGAGGAGAGTAGACAGGAATACAGGGAGATGCAGTGTAAGGTGAAGGTAGAGGTGGCAAAGGACAAACAAGGGGCTTATGATGACTTGTATTCTAGGTTAGACAGTAAGGAGGGAGAGACTGATCTATACAGCTTGGCACGACAGAGAGACAGAGATGGGAAGGACGTGCAGCAGGTTAGGGTAATTAAGGATAGGGATGGAAGTGTATTGACAGTTGCCAGTAGTGTGATGGGAAGATGGAAAGCGTACTTTGAAGAGTTGATGAACGTGGAAAATGAGAGAGAACAAAGAATAGAATAGGTGACTGCTGTGGACCAGGAAGTAGCAAAGATTAGTCAGGATGAAGTGAGGAGGGCATTGAAGAGGATGAAGAGTGGAAAGGCAGTCGGTCTTGATGACATATCTGTGGAGGTATGGAAGTGTCTAGGAGAGGTGTTTGTAGAGCTACTGACTGGGTTGTTCAACAGGATCTTACATAGAGAGAAGATGCCTGAGGAATGGAGGAGAAGTGTGCTGGTGTCCATTTTTAAGAACAAGGGAGATGTGCAGAGTCGTGGCAACTGCAGAGTAATAAAGCTGATGAGCCATTCAATGAAGTCGTGGGAAAGAGTGGTTGAAGCTAGACTAAAGGCAGAAGTGGGCAGCAGTATGGTTTCATGCCAAAAAAGAGTACTACAGTTGCACTATTGTTTTGAGGATGTTGATAGAGAAGTACAGAGAAGGCCAGACGGAGCTGCAATGTGTTTTCGTAGATCTGGAGAAAGCTTATGACAGGGTGCCCAGAAAGGAACAGTGGTATTGTATGAGGAAGTCTGGAGTGGCAGAGAAGTATGTTAGAGCTGTGCAGGACAAGTTTGAGGACTGTAAGACAATGGTGAGGTGTGCTGTAGGTGTGACAGAGGAGTTCAAGGTGGAGGTGGGACTGCATCAGGGATCAGCTCGGAGCCCCTTCTCGTTGGCTATGGTGATGGACAGGCCAACAGACGAGGTTAGACAGGAGTCTCCAAGGACTATGATATTTGCAGATGACATTGTGATCTGCAGTGAGAGCAGGGAACATGTGGAGAAGCTAGAGAGGTGGAGGTTTGTCCTGGAAAGGAGAGGAATGAAGGTTAGCCGCAGTAAGACAGAGTACATGTGTGTGAATGAGAGGGACCCAAGTGGAAGAGTGAGGTTACAGGGAGAAGAGATCAAGAAGGTGGAGGATTTTAAGTACTTAGGGTCAACAGTCCAGATCAATGGAGATTGTGGAAAAGAGGTGAAGAAGCGTGTACAGGCAGGATGGTACGGGTGGAGAAAAGTGTCAGGTGTGATGTGTGATAGAAGAGTTTCAGCTAAAATGAAAGGAAAGGTGTACAAAACTGTGGTGAGACCAGCGATGTTGTTTGACCTAGAAACAGTGTCATTGAGGAAAAAACAGGAGGCAGAGCTGGAGGTAGCAGAGATGAAGATGCTGAGGTTCTCTTTGGGAGTGATCAGGAAGGGTAGGATCAGGAATGAGTACATCAGAGGGACAGCACATGTTAGAGGTTTTGGAGATAAAGTCAGAGAGGCCAGACTGAGATGGTTTGGACATGTCCAAAAAGCGATAGTGATTATATTGGTAGAAGGATGCTCAGTTTTGATTTGAACTGCCAGGCAGGAGACCTAGAGGAAGACCAAAGAGGAGGTTTATGGATGTAGTGAAAGAAGAGATGATGGTAGTTGGTGTGAGAAAAGAGGATGCAGAAGACAGGGAGGCAATTGATGCGCTGTGGCGACCCCTGAAGGGAGACGCCTAAAGGAAAAGAAGAAGCAGCAGAAGGCAGGGTTTTAAAAACAGATGACCAAACAGTTGCCTTCAGATGGAAAAGCAAATGATACGTGAGAAATAATAATTTAATACATTAGAGATATCTATAGAAGCTTTACTGAACAAGAGATTACTGAAGTCTGTTTCCTCTATTACGCTACTCACTGCTTTTGATGGCCCTCCCATCAAGTACGTTCCTTTGGTAGATTTTACAATGATGCAATGATGAACTTTTAATGTGACTCCAGAAGCATCCCATCCACTTCCATCATATTACATATAGGAAGGGAAGCCCAGCTACAGCCACACCATTTCCAAATGCACCACTGCCAGCTCTGGTTACATCTGGTGGACAACAATGGTGATCACGCAACCTGTGACAAAGAATAAAAGACATATAGTAATGAAAAACAGCAGCACCAGTTCCAACCAGAGCTTTGAACCGGTTCATGGAACGAAAGCGAAAACCGGAAACTTTTGTTATTTTGGCTGGAACGAAAACAAAACCAAAAACTTTATATGTTTTAATGTTCCGGAACAGAATCGAAACAGAAAATAATTGTAAACCAGTTAATACCATTTTTTTTTCATTCTTGAAAAAAATATTTGACCTCATGTTTCACTTCCTGTCATTCACTGAACGCGGTATGAGAGCGGAGGGAAGTAGCGGTTATCAGCAGCAGTTAAGAAAAGGGCAGTCTTCAAGTCACCATTTATTCATAACAGGTAAACAGTGTGTCAACCTTAAAAATGTATGATTTAGACATTAACTCATTGGCTGCAGTGATTTTCAGAGCAATGTGTTCCCGTACTGCCAGCCCTTTGTTGCAATGTTGAGCTATGGGAGAAGCACAATGAAGATCTGTTGTTCAGCAATAAATGACATGGTGGAAGTTATTCTTGTCTTATTTCATGTAATGTCTAAGTAGGAGGCATAAGTCTTAGCTACAGTGATATAACTTGTATAAAGCAGTGGTGTAGTGCTGTAGTACTGTTTACTGTAGGGTAGGGCCTAGGTATAATTATAGTATATAAACTAACTGCTTTAGTTGCAAATTAAATTTAAAAGTCCTTAAGTCATCGTATTTTGCACAACATTTGGCTCATTATATAAAGAGGCACAGTCTAAATAACGCAATTTATTTCTGTACTTTAACCGGACACAAGCGCGCAATATTGCTCAGTGCATGGTTGCTAACGGAAGCAAAAAGCTGACTGTGGTTGGACTGTGTTGTACTACGTATTTAAATTTCAAAAAATACACCGACATTTTTAAAATATATTTTTATTTAATTATTTTTTGATAAATCTGTGCTAAATCCTTCAAAGTCCTCATCTTCGGTCTGGACTGAATAGCTCGGCAATTTCACTATAGCTGACCATCTGGTTTCTGGGTGGCTGTCCGGTAATGATGCCGGCTTTTGGGAAACATCGGACAAAAGTCGAAGCAGACCCGTTAGTCCAGGTTCCACAATCCACGCACATATTGTGGGGGCGTGACTCGTGGTGTAACTCGCTCGGCACTGCCTCCAGTCCTGGTAAACGTGTGTTCACTGTCTCTCATCCATCGCTCAACGACGCACACAGCTTAACTTTAAAGGCTGTTTACACCGATGTCCAGCGGTTGGAGTTCTTTTGTTAATCCTCCCGGGATAATGGCAAGCTCTGAATTCAGCCGCTTGACGTGGTTTTTTTACATCAGCGGTGGTGTGGGCGTGCATGGAGTCACAGATCAAGAGAGTTGGCGAAGCGTGAAAAAAGCCACCCGGTCTTTTTACGTGAACCGGAACAACCGGAACTGATAGCCTGGAGTTTACATGTTGCGTCGTAGTCGTGTCTCTTCGCTGATGCCATTGTCGGGGGTCTTCAGCCAAACAAATGTGGTTAAAGCATACCTGTGGTACAGTACCGGCATATACCCTATACCGGTACCTACCGGAGGTGTGCCGAACGTAGCCTCGCGTCATGTTCTCTAATTGGTGTATCGCTGCTGGCGTACGTAGTGACGTAATACGTCCTACGTCGGTGGACAATGGTCGTTCTCGTGGATCACTGACTAAAATTACACAAAAACATTTTACAGATTTTGGAACTCAGTGTACACATGAGACTTAATGTTAAAAGAAGCAGCATTGATTTTTGAGAAATTTTAAGGCTTTTAAGCGCATCTTATTGTGCGCAAAATACAGCACCTACATATTTATATTTACAAGGAACGTTATTAACCGGTTCAGGAACTTTATTTTTTTGTTCTATCCCGGTTCAGGAACGTCAGTTTATGGGTGGAACACAAAATCGGAAACGTTATAATTCCGTTTCTGTTTGCCACGAATCAATTGGCAAAAAATTCTGGTTCAAAGCCCTGGTTCCACGGCGTATGTATTGCTCTTTCCAGCTCTGAGCGTGCATCATGGTTCTGTTGAAATGCTGTGTGGCCAATCTGAAGACAGTTGAGCATCTCAACACTGATTAGTTATTATGGTCTCTACACATATGTGCAGTTTTAGTAGGTCTGATTGCAAAACAACAACAGCTGTTTAATGTTGACAATTCATACCCACACAAATCCTTAAATCATTAACAGTCAAGTTGGCAAGTTATAGGCCTGTGGGTTAAAACTTGCAACAAACAAAACTGACAAACTTGATGTTGGTCTGATAAAAAAAAAAGTTGACCAGGTTGAGTTACACCAAAATCTACTACTACTGCTGCTTCTACTACGAATTCTACTACTACTGGTTACTACTACTACTACTACTATTATTACTACTACCACTAATACTTCTAAAACTACTTCTACTATACCATCAAAAAACCCATTTAACCCCGTCGTAAGTACACACCCTCACACAGTTGACCAGCAAACTGTCAGTCATCACACATGCACACCCACACATCCACACACACAACCTAGACTGGGTGACTGCTAATGAAGCCTGCCCTTGGATAAGAGGGGCGCATGGCCATAGCTGGTAGCACAAAGGAATAGTGAAGTTTCTGTGTTCCTTTCCTTGTGTTAAGCATGTAGAGCAGCGATCCCCAATCTTTTTTGCGCCAGGGACCGGTTTAATCTAAGACATGATTCTCACGGACTGGCCTTCATTTGCTTGATAATCGTTAATGATGCCAGGACAGCTGTAGTCTAATAATAAATCATCCGCAGTGATTTTATCTAAAATGCAGACATCAACAGACAATAAACAAGAGAGGAGTGAAAGAGGCCATCCACGTCAAAGTGGAGAAGCCATCTCCGAATAGAGGGGGTGGTCTGCGACATCACCTTTCTCCCATTTACAATCATGTCCTTTTGAAACTCCCAAAAAGTTTGTCTCAGCAGATTGACCCAGGTGATGTGTCTCATGCAAATGACCCTCATTAGCATACAAAGGTGTAACTCACATCTCAATGACCCCCTTTGACATCCTCTCCATGGGGAGAGGATGTCAGTCAGTATGGGCTCAGTGGGCCTGTGGCAAAAGTAGTGCCTGAAGTACCTGGGTCTAAAAACAGAGTCTACAAACAACCCTCATAAACAAATAGATGAGCCGAATAATATCTGAGCTAACGCTATTGGTAAAGCAGCACACTAAGCACTACCTGCTTGTTAATAGTTGTGTATAGCAAATAACCATAACCGATTCCTGACCTGGGATCAACAGTGATCTTATTGTCAAGCAGAACAAACAAAAATGCCGTAGAAGCACCCTACAGAAGGGGTGGAGAAGGAAGTGACAGGACATGAACAGTCCCTTGAGCCTGGAAGTGAGAGATTGGGAGAGCGATACTGCTCCTTTACCCCCCTCACCTCATACACTGACAGAATGATGAGCCAGGCAGAGTGCAGCATGGCAAGCCTACATGCATTATATCACAAAACTACATATTTAGTTGCAGCAGTTTATGAGTACATGAGGAGGTCACCACGTCATTTTGGGGCCTTCTTGGTTAACATAAAATCACTCGTTTTTGAGACTTTCACCTCCATATCTGCATTTACATTCGTATGCATTTATATTTATGTCAACTGTGTTGGTATACTGTACCTAGTACACAACATTGTCCTTTCTTTTTCCCTGAGCATATTTTTTTTGTTATTGACTTAGAGTGGTGAGGTTGTGAGGATGCTTCACAGTCTTGAGCTGTTGGCACCACCTCTTTCGGAAACTCTCCCACATTGACATCTGGACCTTATTTCTTAGAGAAGCAGCTTCACATTCTCCATTATTTGTTACTGAGTATACCCTGATGTTGCTGTGACCATTCTTGTCAGGCACCTGTGATGTTTTGAAGCACCACTAATATAAAAGGCAATCTTGAGAAGAGATGAAATGTGGTGAGAAACAACTTTCTTTGATTAAAGATTGAATCAAAATATTATTAATTACCGTATATTTGAAATCATCAAATATTATTACTGGGATCATTAATTTTCTTCAGCTTCAGTTACTGAGATTATTTTAATTATAGCAGTGAGATTAAGCATCTACTACACGTATCAAAGTATTTTCCATTGTTGAGCTGCAAGGAAACATTTCTACTTATCTAGCCCTTTTTCATATGAGTGTGATTTAACAAATATTTCACCTGTCAGGTTACTCAATGAAATTCAACAGACCAACAAACATAAACATCCAAAATAGCGACACAACAAAATATTCAACTGCTTTTCTGCTAAAGATTTGGCCTACATTGAAGGCATTGTGCAGTAATTGTAATAATGAGGTTGCTGTGAGTGTGTGTCTATTAGATAGATAGATAGATAGATAGATAGATAGATAGATAGATAGATAGATAGATAGATAGATAGATAGATAGATAGATACTTTATTAATCCCGGAGGAAATTGTATTCACTACATTACATCCTACAAGAGCAGTACAGTTAAAAATCAATCAATCATAAGGGAACATTTTGTTGGCTGCTCTCAATGAGAGGTCAGCACGGTGAATTTTCCATTATGAAAAAGATTTTAAAAAGTGCCTGCTTGCTAATTGTCACAAAATACCCCAATAACCTGTTAGGCAAGGCAAGGTAAGTGTATTTATATTGCACACCTTCTATACAATAACAGCCGAGGGATGTTTACATGAACATTTTAACTACGTTTTTCAGTATAATCTCTGCTCAGAAAGTGTAGTTGTCTATGAAGACAGAGATAATCAAAGTTCAGTTGTTCCACATGTTCTAGTTCTAACTAAATAATAATTATTCTGCCTACATATGACTCTTTGATGTCCATTAACTCTATTAAATTCACACTAGTCTGGAACACCAGAAGCCCTTGAAGACCAGCAGGGGGTTGTGCAGGAAAGCTGGTTGCGATAAGGGAAAGTCATTCTCTGAAGCATGTGGACTAAAAAAATCACAACCAAAGATTTACCTGCTGACTGAGTGAGGATTTACTGGTGCTTTGTTGGCTATTTGGGTATTGAAAGATTAAAAATGTTGAACATATCAAATACAGCATAGTCACGTGATTTTTTAATACTATAATGATCCCTATGGGGCAATTATCCTTCCCCTCATATATATTCCACACACATATAGAAGCCGTAGCACTCATACGAACACCAGCAGTCTTTAAGCATGCAAATTGGAAGAGAAAGATGGTAGAGCGGCGGGCAGCCACGTAGCACCCAACCAGGAACTTGTGAAGTTTAGTGCCTTGATCCAGGGCATCTCAACAGTGCAGGAGGTGAACTGGCGCCTCTCTAACTACCAATTTGCACTCCATGGTTTTGGTCCATGCTGGTCTTTAACCAACGACCCTTTGGTCTCCAAGCAAAAACTTATTGGACTGAGCTACTGCCGCCCCATTTTAGTGTTAAAGTTAAAATGTGATGCTTTAGTGAGCTTATCTTAAGGTTTAAAGTGTGTCACCTTGGTTTCTGGGTTAGTGTCAGGGTGCTTTTTGTTGGGGAGGATGGTGGAGGTGGTCACCCCCCCCTGGTTTTTACAAATTCTAGCCTTGCGGGGTGTAGAGGCTAAGCCAAGCTTTAAGACACTGAGGTATTCCACCGCACTGACATGAATTGCACGTTCATGCGCTTTCTTGTAATCAAAATTCTGGCGTGCCACTTTATGCTTGACTAGTCTGTTATATTTTGATTAAATTAAATTTCCATCAAATAGAAATACATTCAGCTTTCAGCAGTCAAAAAACTGTTGACACTCCCGGTGCAGAATCCTAACCCGACCAACATTGGTTCCTACTTATACTTGAACACCAGTTATCCCCAGGAGGCTCAATACATCATTTGGCTCCTACAGACAGTTTTCAAACAGGAAGCCTGTAGTCAACAATGCTGGCAGTAACTTTCAGTCTGACTGAAATTGTTCTCAGTCTCGATGTTCACGAACATCAAGAGACCTTTTACATGAGGCTAAATTGTCTTGCTATGTTGGCGTGATCAGCCCTTATCATTGTCCTGAAGCCTTATTAGGCCATCTTCCATGTCATGGCCAACACTGAAAATTAAGTGCTTCATGTCTTATTAAGTTTGTGTTAAGTTTGTATTAAATATGAATGTTGTACTGGTCGGAATTTAGGCTCATAGGGCTAACTGATTGATTATGGATTGCTTATTTTTTCATGATCAATTTTTTTTTTTTTGACAAATCACACCTTGGTTAGAATGACTGGAAAAATATCAAGTTTTATCGGCAATGTAGCCACCATGACTTTCCAGAATTCATGTGTGTGATTGTTCTTGATGCTTAGTAAAAGGTGTCATCTGCTTTTGATTGGAGAATTTGATTGCTGTTGTTGTCCAAAATCAAAACCAATGTTTCTCTCTGCATTCTTCTATGCAAGCTTACCACAATACCATGCTTTACTTTGTGTAGATGAGAATTGAAAGTATCCTCTTATAAAGTAATTTTTGGATTGTGATGATGGAGTTTGGATGACAGAAAGAGGTGTACCAAGTAAAATGAGAGATGAGTGTGACAGTGTAAGTCGTAGAAAACCAAGGAGTGGACCCAAAAGACGAGCAGAGGCGAAAATTCAAAGTCCAGGGTCTGTAGCTCAGAGCGTCTGAGAGTGAGTCAAAAAGCAAGGCTGGTGGCAGGAGAGAACAACAAGGAGGTACATGTGAACTGCATGGCAATCAACTCGACTGGAATAAGAGCAGGAGAGTTAATGATGAATTGAAAGCAGGTTGAAGGTAGATAGAGCGCCATCCCTCGGCTGCACAGTCATGAACCAGTCTGCAACAGAAAGCAAAATAAATATCCACAGGAAAAAAGGTCCTACCAAAATAAAAAAAGTGGAAACTAGAACAGAAAAAAATTATGGCTTCAAAATAGATAGATATACTTTAATAAACCCCAAACTGGGAAATTTACAGGATACAAGTCGCATAATCACCACCATGACACATAGAAAGTTATGTTAATGCTAAATTATACTGTGTTCAGTATATTTTCTTTAAGATGCAAAGACAAGTAATAGAATGCTAACATGGATTGTTGAATCATTTGCTTAGATAAAGGCTGCTGACATTCTCAAATATTCTAATTACGAATCAGTTGACAAGCTGCATACAAAGTGCATATTAAATATATTTCCAAGATATGAATATAAAAGCATATGGATATAAATATGTCCAGGACAAATGTGACGATTATGGCATGTTATTGCTCTTTGTCCAATCCAGGGGCTGGTGGAGCATGATTCATTTTATATTTGCAACAAAATGGATGCCTCATTATCATTTGCTCATCATCAGGCATGCCTTGAGCTTTGCAGTTACATGAAATTAAACTCCCACAATGTTAATGTTTATAAGGATTTAGATTTTGTTAATAGAGCTTGGCTCCTGGTAATTTCTAGAGGCAGGTACGTATATACACAATTCATTATTTCGATTAAAATCACCGTAGTGCATACAAGAATTTCTGTTTTTCTTTGTATGAGGCCCGTTTAAACATGCATAGTATAGCTGCTATTTGAATGCAATATGAGTCCATGTATCATTTACAATTTCCATGCAATAAGGGACTTACAGCATAATAGCATAGACGCAATGAGACAGACCCTCAAAAGAGTTTTCATTCCTTAGAGGACCAGATCAAAATCCAGAAGAATCTGCAGAATAACAGTTGAAAACAGCAATCTGGTTTTGTACACTGTTTCTGTTTATACAGTGTCTCATTTACTAAAAAGAAGACCAATTGAGTAATCGTCACTAATTAGGACTGAATACTGATATTTTTTAAATGAAAACATGACACTTATTGTAGTGATGTCAGTCACAGACGCCATCAGTATGGGTTCCACTTCCAGTAGTAAATTCATTCATTAGTGAATGAGTAAATTGTGAGTTAATCCAGAAGCAGCAAGAGAGCTGCTTTCTGTTGAAGTTCATGCATGGCACTGTACAGTGATTCAAGTTCAAGCCACCATGCATTGGAAGCTGATGGGCCACGTCACAGGACATTCCCTCACAGTCAATACTTTGTGACCAGGTGGATGAAGGACCCAAATATAACATATTTGAAAAGAAATGTTCTCACAAAGTTCTTATTTAAGAGCAGTCTTATGACATTAAACGCAGAACTCACTATTCTCTGTTCCTGGCTGTTCACATGGCAGGAACAGGGAAAAATGAGGCAGAATAAATCCAAAAAGACAGAAGTAAGGTCAAAACATCCTGAGCAGAACTTAAAACCATCCTGTGCCTAAATATGTAGGGATGGTCCAAAACAGGCAGGGTTCGTAAAAGTAAAATGTGTGAGGTGGAGGTGGTGGAGTTGCAAGAACCAGGGGGCTTTCTAAAACAGGCTTGATGCATTAACACTGTTGGTTGAATGTGCATGGTGCAAGGAAGTTTCACTGCCAGAAATCAATCCAAATTAAGAAAACACTTGAAGTGATGCTGCATATTGCAAAGCACAATTGTGCAGGAGTTGCAGGCTTATGCAGAGGTATGAGATGGCCATGGCTGATGGCAATGTAAAAAAACAGAGAAGTGGCTTCAGGGAGAGGCAGGTATCTTGAGCCTGACCTTTTTAAAACACTCACTGAAAAATATTCACTTGACTCTTTCTGACTCTAATCCATGAGAAGAAGCATCTGGAAGTAATGCCAAGATAAACATCCTTCCATATCTAACTGAAGAACTTCCATTGATAGTGATTAGAAACTGAGCAACATTTGAAAATCTTATTCTTTCCATTTTCATATATATCACAAAACAAATAAATGTATGCTATCAAACCCTCATATCTGCCATTATCAGTTAAATCACGAACATGCATTTTTGATGAAACATTATTGTTTTGATTAAAGAATAGCTTGTGTTTTTGGATTACAAACTCATCTGTTCGAGATATGAATTTTCGTAAAAGTTCAGACATGTGCTGCATGTTCTTTCTATCAGAAGCACTATGTTAAGCTTAAGTACCTTGGTATCCAATTATCCAGTCACAACATTTCATCTTCCCCTGATAGCTAATCATTTGTGGGATGTATTTGCCACCATCTGATTTTCATTACCAAATAGAAATAACACACCTCAACCCAGGCAGCTACACTTCCTGAATTTATTTCGTTGAGCTACACTCCTCACCACCACCAGTGTCCAGGCTCCCAGGAAGGACATTTCCTTCAGACCAGAAGCCATATTTCGTTGGATGGCTTCCAGTAGTGGTGTATTTCCTGTGGGGGTTTAAGCACCAAAGGCTATTCTCTGTTTCACAATGAATTATTGTTTTTAATTATTATTACTTTATTATATTTAATATCTCAGTGTTTCTCTGTAGTTTATTCTGATTGAAATGGATTTAGTTCACAGACACAGCAGTAAGAAAGGGTTATGTGATCAAAGCCGCCATATAGAATTAACCACTCTAATCATTCCTCATGTCTGTCCAAAAAGGCTGTATGACCTTTTCATAATATTTTTATTTATATTTAAATTTGCCCCATGCAGCATCTACGAGGTGAAGGCCAAACACTGCTAATCTGATTTCTTCAAGGTGGATGTGGAGGGTATTTCGGCAGTGGCTCGGCGGTAGAGCCACTGCCTCGCAGACAGATCACCCCAGCCTTCGGTGGATGGAATCCCACTCCCGCCTGCCAGGCGCCGTCCCCCCTACAAGCTGCTCAATTGGGGCGCGTTTCAGAAGCCGCTGCCCGTCACTCTGCCTCCCGATGTGTGTAGTTTGATGTGTGTACTAACTGCATGCTTACAGGCTCCCTTGTGTGCTGTGTTTCAGGGGGCCTGTGTATACACTGACTGTAAACTAACACAAAAACATGTATACACCTGAGTGACAATGTAATTTCCCTGCAGGGATTAATAAAGTATACTTCTTCTTGTTGTTATGTCAGAGATACTATGCGGTCGCTGACAAAATATCTGTAAAAGATCAAAGTGGACATAAGTGGCATGAGCAAAGACAACTGACTGCAAAAACAGGAGATGACAAAAAGGCAGTGGAAACTCTACCCAGCCGCTCACCTGTATGCCAAACACTCTGCTCCAGTAGAAGAAAGGCTGTGCTGACTTTGTGGCAACCTTTTGAAAAACATGGCCACTAATATAGCAACATACGCCTCATCCTTTAAATTCCTAGGAGAATAGAGCTAACATTTCACTCCACTCCTTTGTCAGTTAGTTCTGGCATTTCACTGAGAGGGAAGACAGATGCCACAAGTGTTTCCTAGCAACAATGCACTGCAAAGTCCCCCCCCACCTCTGCACCCTCCACACCCCTTCAAACTCCCTCCTTCCCTGAGCTACGAGTTGCAGCAATGCACCACTTGCCAAAGACCTGAATTACATTCTAATTCTCGTGGCTATTATTCCTATCCCCTTTAGTGAATGTCCAAACCTGCAATAAATGATACTCAGGCTCTTGACAACTATAAAAAAGAAACATGAGGCTTTCATCTGTCACTGTAGGCTGATGAAATATTGACAGAATGCAGCTATATTTCATCCTTAAATCCTGAGGGACAACTCAGACTGAGCACCCATGCCTTTACTGTTTTGTCTTCATTTTACTCCTATTCCTTCAGTTGCTAAGGTGTAGGGAGCATTTGACAGGCTTGGATTGAAGGATTCAATCTCCACATTGGGCCTAAATCAGCTTCATATACTCAGTCACACCCATTTGAATGTTTTGATTTACAAATACAGTATATTCAGAGTCATGTAACCAATCTGGCCAGAGTGACAGAAATCACAAGGGTAGAGGGATAAAGAACAAGGCTCTTGTGGATGCAGACAGGTGGCACTAGAGTCTGAATGATATCTTCTCTATGTCCATTGAGGGAGGGCTTTCAAAGGGTGTGAATGGACTCACAAAAGTCTGGTCACATATCATTATCACTCTAGGATCTCAGGAAAAAAAGACCACATTTAAGGAAAATGTGTCATTTAAAATATGCAAATGCCAAAACCTACTATAGCTTTATATACAGTACATGGTACTAGAATCTAAAGATTTATGGTCTTACCTGCATGAAGAATTGACAGTTGCATGCATGGCACATACTTTCATAAAATGAAAGGGACTGCTTGCACATTGGTTGCTTTAATCACGGTGAGAAAGTTCCTGGTTTTGATATGTGAAGTTAACATGTTTTCCCTATGGCTGCAAGGCTTGCCTTTGGTTCCTCAAGCATCCACTATGCACCATAGATGAACTGGTACCTTGAGTGTGAATGGGTGTCTGTGTGTCAACCCCTACGATGAACTGACCTGTCTAGGTTACAGTCTGCCTCTAATTTGGTACAAGTATTGCATTTGGATCCATAAATATAATCTGATGCTCTAAAATGGATGTGTGCTTCCAGCACACAATACTGTATAGCCAAAAGTATTCGCTCACCCATCCAAATAATCATTGTTCCAATCAGGTGGGACAATGATATCGCGATATCATTGTTCCACCTGATTGGAACATATCTGGGATCCCACACATCCAATTACTTCCATGGCCACAGGTGTAGAGTAGAGTTGAGTAGAGTATAACTTTATTTATCCCTTAAAAGGGTTCCATCAGGGAAATTAATTTCTTCGTCGCACGCAGCACAGTGAGTACACAAAAGACAGAAAAAGCACACAGAAAGCAGCACATAGAAAGTAGTACAACACTAAATAGAAAGATTAATAAATAACCCATCAAGAATATACAAATAGAAAATCATAAATGGGCATAGAAATTAAAAAATAAACAGTACTAGTTAAGTATGGGTAGAGTGAAATGTCTATAGTGTTTGCATTGTTTTTGCTGTATTGTTTCTGTCATCCTTCAGCCCTCGTGTGGACTTTCTTCTTCATTTCCCCTACAGAGGAACTGAGAAGTTGTATAAGTAGTATGAGCAGGTGTATAAGATAAAGCGCCGAGACATCCAGACTGCTTTTAGAAACATTTGTGCTCAAACAAAGACTTTGCTGAGATACATAAACATGACCAAGGGAGGGGGGAAGGAGAGAAAAGATAAAGTAAAACTGCATGGATGAGGGTCAGACTCTAAGGACAGAAACATTTGAACTGTCCAAAGCAGTGGAAGATGTCACATATCATGACTAATCATGAAACTTTCATGAAATAAACTTTGATCCATTAAGCATAGTTTTATTATCAGTACGGAGGAAAGAGAGGATATTAATTACATTGTGGTGGGTGATCATTTTGTTGAGGAAAAAGGACAAGGAATGTAACATGAGATGAAAGACCAGAGTGCTAAGTCATTGTTGCAGAACATGATGTCAGGCGTGTCGATCTCAGTAGAATTTGAAGTCTGCTGGCAACGAAAGAAAAATAGAAAAGCTGTAAAATATTTTTTTTAATGCTGATTTAGGAATGCAGCACAAAGAGGAAAAAGGAAAAGCAAAAGTGCAGAATTATGTTTGGAGCTTTGTGATGTATATATTTGTATACGAGTAAAACCAGACCAAGATATTCCATTCATCATGGACTCACCTAAGTGTTAAACATGCAGCAGCAACCGGATGGTTTAGCCTGCACTGAGAGATTACAGTGAACAACAAAGAAAGATTGTTGCAGCTGGCTCATATGTGAGTAAATGAGGGCAATACATCAAAAGTAAGTTAAAGAAAATCTTAGCCCTATCTAACTCCCGCTCTTGACTAAGCATTATATCTCATTTAAAGTCTGTTCATTACGAAACACCTAATTACACCCACATTATCTATAATTACAGTGTTTTTACATCACACTTGCATAATAAAACTGCTTCAATGAAGCTTTAATGTATAATTATCCTTTGTGTGCCCCTACTACAGACATAATTGGTTAGAAATGGTTCTAATACACCTGTCTACAAGGCATCTGAAGAGACACAACATGAACCTTTTGAAAGAGATGGTTACTGTTTTACTGAATACAACTAATCCACACACACACTCACACACACATGCACGCACGCACACATGCACGCACGCACACACGCACACACACATGCACGCATGCACACACGCACGCACGCACTCACACACACACGCACACTGAGATGGTAATTAAGAATTAAGAAAAAAACAGGACATTAACCTGTAAACTTCCCTGCACTGATCCTGTTTAATTCTGCTCCCCCGTCCTCCTGTCTTGACAATCTTGAAGAATAAACTCTAATACTGACAGTCAATGAGAACCCACCCTTTCGACAAAACAAAAACAAAAGGACAAACGTGTATTTACAAGACACAAAAATAGAATTTTGCAAAGGGCCTAAGAGCAACCAAGCAGTCTAATAAAAGCGAAGAGTTTACAATATCGTAAGACATGACAATCCAACACTAATGCAAATTTTATTTGTAAAATAAATAACAATATTTTACTCAGCATGATAATTAGGGAATAGTGCATCTAGGGTGCTCATTATAGTCCCCTTCTAACAAGAAAGCCATTGCTCTTTTTCCTTCTTTCCCTTTCATTTTGCTCTAATTGTAGCAATATTGGTCATATTGTTTGACCAGATGATGGCAGCAATGATCCACCAAAGAGGCCGGAGGCAGCTGCAAAATATCCTAGGTCAATTACATGGCACTGTCATAAGGGGAATGTGATCATTCAAACTGTGTCACACTGGAACAGGGGTGGGGTAGGGGGTCACAAATGAAAAATAAAGTCACATGCTTTGTGTGCTAATAATACAAAAATAAAGGTTTGCCAATAATCTGAACATACACATGCAGGGGCACACGCGAGCCCGCGCACGCAAACACCCCCCTCCTCCCCCCACACACACTAACACACACACACACACACACGCGCACACACGCACACACACATACACAGAACAAGCTCTCACGCACACTCAAAACTGCCAAACAGACACTAACAGTTCAGGCCACCCAGCTAAAGACATCCCCCAAAGAGACAGAGGCCAGGCGAATAAATAAGATGTTCTCCACTCGACCAATCAAAGTGCACTTTCAGTAGCTGGAAAATAGCAGAAGTTGGTGAGATCCACAAGAGCTGGCATGGAAAGATACTGGAAAGGTTCATGGGGAAAGAGAAGCATCACACAACTGATACACAACGACAAGTGGAACTGAAAACGGACCACAGAAAAAAAGACTACTAAACAAGATGAAGATGAACAGCACTAGTCCACAATATGACCCACGCATACTAGCTGAAGAAGCTAACATCACTAATGAATGCCTACCAGCACAGATGAACAGGATGTTAAGGGATGACCCACCTAGAGTGACTAACCGATAGCAGGGCAATCCAATAATAAAGTAACCCCGAAGGGACATAACCCATCCAACTACTGGCTAATAACCAGTCTTACAGTATGATCAGACTGGTTATATACTGTCAAGTATCCTGGTAGCCGAGATGGCTTGACGCATGGCTCAATACACAGCTCTTGAATTGGTAGAAATATCAAAGCACATGGTACTGGTCAACAGAGAATATAATAAAATGTAAGAATATACAGATCCAACTATACATCGCCTGGATTAACTGGTAGAATGTTTGAATGTCTGCAACTCAATGCTACACACAGATACTGGGATGAACTGGCACCTCTCTCACTACCAGTCAACATTCCATACAGTGGTCCACATTGGACTCCAACTGACCATCCTCCAGTTCCCAAACTAGTCTTGCAGACTGAACTACCATGACCCCAAAGGACATTAAGAGAATCGATGGACTTCTCAATGAGAATGTGGAAGACAACCCCAAAGACAAACGTGAAGCTGACTGCCCCAGTTAACATCAAGTGTGGCATATACCAGGAACATACAGTACAGTGTTGCCACTGTAGATTAAATTGCATAGACCTGAACTCCCTCAGCCAGATTAGAAACAGTGGCAATGGATACAGCTGTCATGGATGACATCCTCTATGAAGAGGTTGCAAGGACGTCAACCACAGCCAAGTACCTCATCTCATCTCTTCTTCTGCTGTTTTTCCAAATCCAGGTCACAGGTTTGCCAAGTGTAAGCCTAGGGTACATCTTGGAAAAGAAGAAGAAGAAGAAGAAGAAGAAGAAGAAGAATTTTTTTTTGATTTTTGCAAAAACACTTTAATCTCATTCAAACATTTTGCAGTTTTACATTAGATGAAAGCATTTAAGTGCCTCAGAACATCTTTTCCAAACAAACTTCAATCACATTTAACATTTAGAACATTTAGAACATTTAGAACATTTAGAACATTTTACAAATTTTCATTAGATGAAATTTCAAAAACACTAAACACTCAAAAACATTAAACACCAAGAAACAAAGGGAAATACAATATAAGAATTAGTGCATTATAACAGGAAGTTTGCAAAAGTGAGGTGGTCATCAACTAAAGTGCATAGGACATTTTTGTAACACCAGATGTTCCTAAAGTTATTCAGGTCTTTTGTCAATTTATAGAAACCAAATTCTAGTTTTAAGCGACATCTGATGTTACAGCAAAAAACAGTAGCTGCTTCTTGAGCGGTATTGTTTTCAATTTTCCTCTTCCTGGTCACATGAATTGCAAGTTTTGCCTCCCCAGAAATAAAATTTAAAAGCTGCCACTTTCTCTGATTCGATCTATTGTACCCAGCACCGTAGATGAATTTCCTGATACTAAAGTTTTCATTGAACAAGTTAAAAACATTCGTTAGAAGAGTGAAGAGCACTGCAAGTCTCCCACACTCACTGAAAGTATGAAAGACTGTCTCCTGAAGAGGACAGAAGGGACACTGGCTGGACACCGCAGGGGCAAAAACAGAGACAAAAGCATTGGAACCGACGGCACCATGCAAAATCCTCCACTGGAGGTCGGCTGTTTTTTTCTTGACACAGGGCGCCAATTCTTGATGTCCTGCAGATTGGCTTTTTTAGGCAGGAGGGCAACGACCGCCCTCCGGCAGGACAGTGGCAAAGAGCCTGAGGATAGACTTTCGGTGAACACTTCCAGCATATCACATGCTAGAATGTCCCAGAAGGCTGTATAGAACTCAACCGTTAGACCATCGATACCCGGAGAACGTCGTCCCTGCATGTTCTGCAGGGCAGTGTGGAGTTCCTCTAACTCCAGCGGCCGGTCAAGTTGTGAATTTGTCTCCGTGGAGACTTGAGGTAGCTCTGCACAGAACTCCTCTAACAGTGGCTGGTTTTCCCGGTATTCACTGTCATACAAAGATGAATAAAAACTCACAGCTCGCCTTCTGATCTGTCCAGGCTCTGTCAGCTCCTGTCCTGTGTCAGACAGCAGGGAGTGAATCACGTTGGTCTGTCCATGCTTTTTTTCCAGGCCGAAGAAGAAGCTAGAGGGAGCATCCATCTCGGTGATGTTTTGTACCCTGGATCGAACTAGGGCACCCTGTACTTTAGTATCCAACAGGTCGGCTAAAGCCATTCTTTTGGACTTGAGGATTTCAGTACACCTCTGATTTCCTGTGGAAGCGCTTGTCTCCAACTCCACAATTTCAGCCTCTAGGTGTTTCATAGACCGGCAGGTGTCTCGTGTGACGTTCAAAGTATACTGTTGGCACAGGACTTTTATCTCTGTTTTGCCATAGTCCCACCACTGGCTAAGAGAGGTAAAATCAGCTTTTCTAAGTCTAAAAGTGCTCCAAAAATAACTGAAGATCTCTCTAAAGCCTCTGTCCAAAGCTAAAGTTGAATTAAAATGCCAGTATGCACTCCTAGGTAAAATATTTCCCATCACAACGCGACATGAAACCAGAGAATGATCAGTATAAGCAGCTGGCATTATATTACAGTCTTTGAAAGCATTGAAATGGTGTTTAAAACAGTAAAAGTGATCCAGCCTGGCTAAAGACACCCTGCCTTCTGTCAGGTGGGACCAAGTGTACTGTCGGCAGTCTGGATGCATCCTCCTCCACACATCCACTAGGCCACGAGAAGAGACCAGCCGTTTTAGAGTGTGTTGGGATGCTGGGTAAGGCTCCGCGTGGTTACGGTCTAACATCCCATCCTCAGTACAGTTAAAATCCCCACCCAAAATTAAAAAGTCTTCCGAACCACAGCTATCTAGCTTAGCTTGTATTATTTCTAGAAAGCCCTTCCTTTCTGCACCGTTTGTTGGAGCATAAATATTTACAAAAACCAGGGTGCGGTGTTCAAAATGTGCCTTTACTAAGAGACACCTCCCCTTTACGACATGCTCGATTTCTAGAGATGTTGGGTTAAAAGTTTTAGAGAACAAGAAGCCCACTCCACCACTCAGCGTGGTGTTGTGGTCCAGGATCACCTGTCCCTCCCACTCCTTCATCCAGTCCACCGCATTGTTGTCATCACTGTGTGTTTCTTGTAAAAACAGAACATCAATAGTTTTCCTCCTTGCTGTGTCAAAAATTAGTGCTCTTTTCCTTTCCTCTCTGGCTCCATTTACGTTTAATGTCCCCACTCTAAAATAATCTATGATAAGGGAAAAAGTTAAAAGTACCTTAAAGTAACTACACACAGACAGCCCTATCAAACCTAAGTTGTTTGCGGACTTTACTCATTTTCTTTTTGAGTCGGTATATCTCTTGGTCACTGAGTTCTGATGTTGCTCTGTTTTGAATAATTTGTTTTGCCGAATTATAAAAAAATAATTTATCAGGAAAAAACTGTTCCAGGTTCAGACCTTTCATGCCTTTAGTTTGTTGTAAAAACAATTTAAACATTTTTTCAGGGTATAAATCGTGGTTTTGACTGGCAGTGACTGGAGTGTGAAATAGGTCACTGCAGTCAGACATACATTCATCACTGTCACTACTCTCTGGAACACTCGGTGTGTTCTCTAGTCGACCAGCTTTACGTCCGTCAGGGTCAGATAAAACATTCTTCCGCTTACCGCGGCGCCTGGCAGAAGCAGGAATCCATTCAGACTCACGCTCGTCTGTGATATCTTCAGGACCTGTCTGGCTTCCTGTGTCAACATTCTCATTTTTATCACCAGTCCCCTGTCTCTTGGTACCTACTGCACTTGTCACCACCTTAGTCTCACCCAGTGTACTGTCCTCACCCAGTACACATGCCACCTCCATCCTCTCACCTATTTTTCTCACTACCTCTCCAGTATCCCCCTGTTCACCTGTCAGCCCCTCATTGTCACCCACCGCAACTGTCGCGTCACCCATCTCGCTGGGCGCCGCCCCACTCTCACCCATCTCTCCACCTGCTCTCTCAGCTACCCTGCCACCATCCTCACTTGCCCCACCTTCACTCCGCCCCCTCACGATATCACTGGTTATCACTGCTCCTACCTGCATCTGACTCCCAGTCTCGCCCCTCGGAGCATCCCTCTGATCCACGCCCCCGACGCTTCGGCGCCGCGGAGCCGGAACGGGACGCCACGGAGCGGCGGTGCGAGCCGCCATGTTACCGGGACCCGGAGCATCGCCGACGCGTTTCGGACAGATGCTAACAATGTGTCCCTCCTCTCCGCAGCCAAAACACTTCATCCGAGAGGAGGTGGCGTACCACGGGTAGTCATAGCCGTCCACTCTAACAACAAAACGGTAGTCAAATTCTTCCGTCCTGTTGTTCAGGATCATGGATACCTGTCGGCGGTGACAAATGAGATGCCCCAGATGCGGGGACTTACACCCCGACGTGACTCTGGTAACTGGCGACACAACTTTTCCGTGTCGAGAGAGTTCTCTAACCAGGAAGTCATCACTGATGAAACAGGGGACGTTCGACAGTGTGACCGTAGTCGCTGGTTGGGACAGCGGCATAACGGGCACAAACAGTCCGCCAACGTTTATCCCCCGCTCCACCAGCAGCTTCACCTGGGCTACCTTCGCCACGAACATGACGATTGCCTTGTTCATCCGGCCGGCAGACTTCAGTTCTTTATACCCGATAACTTCACCCACCGCTAGTGCTACCTCCTCCACGCCTAGAAGAAGATTTTTTTTTTGATTTTTGCAAAAACACTTTAATCTCATTCAAACATTTTGCAGTTTTACATTAGATGAAAGCATTTAAGTGCCTCAGAACATCTTTTCCAAACAAACTTCAATCACATTTAACATTTAGAACATTTAGAACATTTAGAACATTTTACAAATTTTCATTAGATGAAATTTCAAAAACACTAAACACTCAAAAACATTAAACACCAAGAAACAAAGGGAAATACAATATAAGAATTAGTGCATTATAACAGGAAGTTTACAAAGAAGAAGAATAAGAATTTTTTGATTTTTGCAAAAACACTTTAATTCCATTCAAACATTTTGCAGTTTTACATTAGATTAAAGCATTTAAGTGTCTCAGAAGAAGAAGAAGATTTTTTTTTTTTTAAATGTTCTAAATGTTCTAAATGTTCTAAATGTTAAATGTGATTGAAGTTTGTTTGGAAAAGATGTTCTGAGGCACTTAAATGCTTTCATCTAATGTAAAACTGCAAAATGTTTGAATGAGATTAAAGTGTTTTTGCAAAAATCAAAAAAAAGAAGAAGAAGAAGAATTTTTGGTTTTGCATAAACACTTTAATCACATTCAAACATTTTGCAATTTTACATTGGATGAAGCACTAAAGTGCCTCAGAAGAAGATTTTTTTCAAAAAAACAGCAACAACTCGAATCACATTTAACATTTAGAACATTTAGAACATTTTACAATCTTTCATTAGATGAAATTTCAAAAACACTAAACACTCAAAAACATTAAACACCAAGAAACAAAGGGAAATACAATATGAACATTAATACATTATAACAGGAAGTTTGCAAAAGTGAGGTGGTCATCAACTAAAGTGCATAGGACATTTTTGTAACACCAGATGTTCCTAAAATTATTCAAGTCTTTTGTCAGTTTATAGAAACCAAATTCTAGTTTTAAGCGACATCTGATGTTACAGCAAAAGAAGAAGAAGTACACTTTATTAATCCCCACAGGGAAATTACATAGTCACTCAGTTATTTTTACATGTTCTTTGTGTTAGTTTATGACAATCAGTGTATACACAGGCCCCGTGTACACTGCTAGGCCAGAAGCGCAGTGGCCAGGTCACATGCTCCAAAGAAGAAGTAGACATATACCTTCATGACACCTACAGTGATGCAGCCTGGGAGGAGGACCTAGGTGAATGCAGAGCCCTGATCAACCCACCTGCACCAACCACTGAATGGAACACCAAGGTTCCCAGTTGGAGAGAAGTCCAAACAGTGGTCAAGGTTGCTAGAAACAGCTCAGCACCTGGATCCAATGGTGTACCTTACCTGGTGTACAAGCGGTGCCCCAAGCTTTTGTACCGTCTGTGGAAAAAAAATCCTTAGAGTGATCTGGAGGAGGGGAACAGTCGCCCAACAATGGAGATCTGCAGATGGGGTGTGGGTTCCAAAGGAAGAGAAGTCAACCACCATCCAGCAGTTTAGGACCATCTCTCTGCTTAATGTCGAGGAGAAGATATTTTTCAGCATTCTTTCCCACCGGCTGTCAGACTACCTCTTGAAGAACCAGTACATCGACCCCTCTGTGCAAAAGGGGGGTATCCCAGGGTTTCCAGGGTGCCTTGAACACAGTGGCGTGGTGACACAATTGATAGCCAACGCGTACAGCTCCATACCCCACAAGCTAGCGGAGGTGTCATTGGAGAGGCACCATGTCCCTGGCAACATCAAAGTCCTCATCATGGATTACTACAACAGCTTCCACCTGAGGTTCACCTCTGGCACAGTCACATCTGAGCAGCAACGACTGGAGAAAGGGATCATCACCGGATGTACCATTTCAGCAATACTCTTTGCCCTGGCCATGAACATACTGGTCAAGTCTGCCGAGCTGGAGTGCAGAGGCCCCAAATCCAAGTCCGGAATCAGTCAGCCCCCCATCAGAGCGTTTATGGACGACCTGACAGTAACAACTGTGTCAGTCCCAGGATGCAGATGGATCCTCCAGGGCTTGGAGAGGCTAACTACCTGGGCCCAGATGCGCTTCAAGCCTGAAAAATCCAGGTCTCTAGTTATGAAGAGAGGCAAGGTGACTGACCGCTTCCACTTCTTTCTAGGAGGTACCCACATTCCATCAGTCACAGAGAAACCCGTGAAGAGCTTCGGAAAAACCTTCGACTGCTCCCTAAAGGATGCCGCTTCCATCAGGGCAACCAATGAACAGCTGGACAGTTGGCTGACCGCAGTCGACAAGTCAGGTCTATACCAGCATGGCATCCTGCCAAGGATTCTGTGGCCACTGCTGGGGTATGAGTTTCCCATCTCCACCGTGGAAGGGATTGAGAGGAGGGTCAGCAGCCGCCTACGATGTTGGCTAGGTCTGCCTAGAAGCCTAAGCAGCATCGCCCTTTATGGCAACAAGAACAAGCTGACGCTCCCCATCAACAGCCTTACTGAAGAGTTCACGGTCGCAAGAGCGAGGGAGGTTCTCCAGTACAGGGAATCCAAGGATCCAAAGGTTTCCCAAGCAGGAATTGAGGTGAGGACCGGCAGAAAGTGGAGGGCGAAGGAAGCCGTGGACCTGGCAGAGTCACAGCTGTGCCACAAAGAACGTGTGGGAGCGGTGGCTACCGGCCGTGCAGGACTGGGAACCATTCCAACAACCCAGTACAACAAGCTCAAGGGCAACAAGAGGCGGAACCAGGTCCAGCTCGAGGTGAGGGCCAGAATCGAAGAGCAGCGTTCAAGCCAGTGGGTGGGATTGAGGCAACAGGGCGCGTGGACCAGATGGGAGGAAGCCACGGACAGAAAGATCTCGTGGAACGAGCTGTGGAGGGCCGAAACCCTCCGCAATAAATTCCTCATTCTTTGATGTTCTGCCCAGCCCATCAAACCTCTTCTGTTGGGGCAAGGTTGAAACTCCAGGATGTCCCTTGTACCAAGGAAGAGGAACCCTGGAGCACATTCTCAGCAGCTGTCCTAAAACACTTGGTGATGGCCGTTTTCGCTGGCGTCATGACTGCGTGCTGAAGGCGGTTGCTGAGTCCATCCACACTGCCATCGACCAGAGCAAGCGCTTACAACCATCAAGGCGTGAAATCTCCTTTGTTAGAGCTGGAGAACAACCACCTCCCCGACCTAAAGCCCAATCTGGATTACTGGGAACAGCGAAGGACTGGAAGCTAAGGGTGGACCTGGGAAAACAGCTGAAATTCCCTGAAAACATCGTGTGGAGACCAGACTCAGGCCAGACATCGTCTTACTCTCAGAGACATCCAAGCAGGTCATCATGTTGGAGCTAACAGTGCCCTGGGAGGAGAGAATGGAAGAAGCGAGAGAGAGGAAGAGGGTGAAATATGCAGAGCTGGTGGAGGAGTGCTGCAATCGGGGGTGGCGTGCTCGATGCCTACTGATCGAGGTGGGGGGAAGAGGCTTTGCAGGGAAGTCACTCCGCAAGGCCAACAGTCTCCTGGGCATCACAGGGACACGTAAGAGGAGAGCCATCACTGCTGCTTCTGAGGCTGCAGAGAGAGCCTCGCGATGGCTGTGGATCCAGAGGGATAAGCAGTGGTTGAGTGCTTCTTGGACACGGGCCGGGAACTGATCACCCTGGCCGGGTTGCCTGGGTGAGGGGGTCTGAAGTTGAAAGACCCGAAACCCCCGGTGAGCCCAGGTACTGTCACTGATGATGTGTCAAAGAAACTGTGGTGGAAAGTTTTTAATACAATAAAATAATAAAATAATATAATAAAATAATATTTCATAGAACCAAAAATCTGGATTGTTGTGTGCGTCAAATTATTCAGCGCTCGTGAAGGTGGCCCCAGGATGTCTCGAGGTCATGAAGACGCTGCATGAAAATAATTACCGTTAGACCATATTTGGAAATGCTTGCATGACTGTGGGTATCCTTGGAAGAAGTTAGACACTGACATAAGCAGCAAGCCAGATCATTTCATATGCTATACCTGAAATTAGAATGTATGTTTCTGGACAGGGTCATCCAAAGAATGTCTGCAGCAGATATGTCCTCACAGGGTTCACGTGACTGATTATATTATGTCATCAAATAGTTTTGTGAAACTGTCGACTTGATATTTCTGGTATAGTCTGGAGGTCATGACGTACCAACTGAAAGCCCGTAAAGAACTGGTTGAAAGCAGATGGGCCGAGGTTAATACCTCCCCCTAGTCACACCTGAAGAGTATAAAAAGATATGTGATCCATTTCCTAGTTTTTACTTGAAGTTTTTTCCTGTACCCAGAATATTCTGCAACACACCGGAGGACTTTTTCATCGTCTCCAGAGCTCTCATCATGCTTAGATAAGTGTTTGTTAAACTTGTCTGTTTGTTGAACCTGTCTGTCTGTCAATATCATCGATGATGTTATTGGACTCATACTCAACCTGTGGATGATATCATTGTACTGCTACTCAATCTATACATGATTTGAATTGACAAATAAATATCTTGTATTTTACACTGTCCCCTGTCCTTAAGAAAAACGAAACCCCACCACAAAGTGGTGTCACAAACAGCGAGGGTTTCAAGACTCCATCCGCCGCCCATTTGCCTCTCCTCTAGGCAGACAGACTGCACTGCGCGCAAACATAAGGCAAGCTTTTTGGCTTAAATATTGCATTACTGTCTGTCTGCAAGAGATGCTATGGTTTCTGGTGAGATGTTTACTAAACATAATGTTAAAACACATTTGTTTAGTTAGTCTTCCCAAAACTACCAGTGTGGGTCATCATGGGTTGAGTATTTGTCTGAATATATGTTGTTTGTCTGCTTAATATCTGTTTGCTTTGCATGAAAATATTTGTCTACTGTTTTCTCTTATTAAATGGGTGACTTTCAATAAACTTTAAAAAACAAAAATAAAAAGGTTAAGGTTGAAGATGTCAGATCCAATATTGAATCAGTAAATTATGGGTCTTTGGTTATTGGCTGACAGTCTATTTGTACACATAAATTATTTGTTTGACTGTTAATGTCCGACGTTTTCCGTCCTGGTGGGACACAGCGGGTAATAGCCCACGGGTGGCCTTTGTTTGAATCATTAAAGAACAAACTAAGCTTCGAAAGCCACAATAAAATTAGAGACTTGTTTGCTGTGGAGGACGGAAGTTCAGATCGGGTGCCATACAGTTTTCTAACTTCAGGGGTTGGTGGAATCGTGTGGAACTGCGCCTATGAGGTCATAACGTCTTGTCAAGCTGATGATTGATGAAGAGTTTTGACGCCGTTCAGGCAGGTGTTCCATAGGTGACGGGGTGATAAACAAATGGAGTGCGTCAATGATCGATTTATCTCCGGTTGTTGCGTAGAGCCTTGAGCTGGATTCCCATGTGGAATGTGAAAGTACGGCCAGTCCACCTGAGATCTCTGTAAATATTTGTCCGGGCTGGGGTGGGATAATTTTTATGTTCCTGTTAGACTCTTTCTAGTGCCATACAAATTGCTTAAGTGCTTGTGGAGATTGATAAATTGGTGATTTGCCTATAAATACTTGTCTATTTATTCTTTGCTCTATTCTCTATTCGTCTCTCTCTCTCTCACCCCCTCCCCTTGGCCTCACACTCTACTTCTCTGTTTTTCTTGAAAAATAATTTGTTTTTGTGTGTATATGTGTGTGTATGAGTGTGTTTGTGTGTGTGTGTGCGTGTGTGTGTGTGTGTATGAGTGTGTGTGTGTGTGTTCTCTCTTTGTTTGAGTTTGATTGCGTTAGACGCAGTTAAAGATTTATCCGAAAGCCCCCAATAATTGATATTAACTGTTATCTCTAATATTTTCATTTGTTGCACAATTTATTTTTACTTTTTTTTAATCTGAATATTCAGAGTAAGTGTGGAATTAATTTCTCTAATAGTGGGTAAGGCTTAGATGTTTGGGGTTGGAGGCTATCCAGCTTAAAAATACTGTTTTGGGTTCATGTTGGAGGTTGTCCAGTTTACAAACACCATTTTTAAAAAAATATTAATGTGGAGTTAAAAGTCATTTTTGTCAGAAAATTGAGTTGTTTGATAAGTGTGTCACTTCATAGATGCTCACTGATACAATTCTGACTGAGCTTGACACAAATTGGCATAAACTAGCATATATTAGTACAGACTAGCATACATTGGTGTGTTAGCATATTAGCTTAGCATGTTAGCATATTATCTTAGCATGTTAACTTAGCATGCTAGCATGTTAGTTTAGCATGTTAGCTTAGCATAAAACAGCACATTTAAGTGAATATACTTTAATATAGTAGCTTTGGATAGCATAATAAGCTTAGCATTACTTAGCTTATCATTGCTAATTGTGAACAGTTGGTTGTTTCAGTGTCTGGAGGAGCTGTGCTGGCAGCGTGTGTGTAAAGCCAATACAGAAATACAGTGATACCTCTGTACTCGACCGCCTCTATACTCGACCAAATCGGTGCTCGACCAAAAAATTCGAGTAGAAAATGTATCGGACCCCGAACCGATTTTCGGTGCTCGACTAGCCGAGTCGACCCGAACGCGCTCCTCGGCTGCGCTCCTCGGCCAGCGGGTAAGCGTCAGTTCGACGCCAGCGGAGTAACACGTACGCAAATTACGTACGCAAATTACGCACGGAAATTATAGCAAAATATGAAAGTGGTGTACGAGTGTCCGACCTCGCGTCACAGTACGAAATGGCAAAGTCAACCATTTCCACTATTTTGAAGCAGAAGCAACTGACAATGGACAGGTTCCTTCTTAAAGAAAAGAGGAAGGCTACTGCCCAGCCAGATTCACCTCCACGGAAGAGAGAGAGAAGGGAGAAAACCCCTGGAGGCGCGTTACCTAGCGTCATCATGGAAGGGATTCCCCTTCCATGATGACGCTAGTGCCATCAACCACTCTCTAAAACGTAAAGTAAATTATACAAAATGGTTTATAATGCTTTATCTTTATCATGTACTGCTTGTGCACATTTACGTATTCATTGTTGTTTAGATACACGTTCTTATAATATTTTAGGTATTTTTCTAAATGGTAAGAACGGATTAAAATACTTTCCATTATTTCTTATGGGAAAATTGGTTTCGGTGGTCGAACAAATCGGTGCTCAACCACCACCTCAGAACGGATTATGGTCGAGTACAGAGGTATCACTGTATCCTAGATACGTGTAAATTGATAATTTGTTCTTTGTCTTTTGTTGGCTTGGGATATCTGAATACATGTTTTTTAATTTTTGTAGTTATTATCGTGTGGTTTACATAGAGATATGATATTATAGTGATCCTGGCAGTTTAATAATATGTGGTAGATACAGAGTCACACAACACAGAAATATACACCAAAATACACTATAATACTTATATATAAACATCATATAGACACATACATACATTATTCTACACATTGCTTTTGAAACTATGAAACCCGCTACAGCGGGCGCCGGCTTTGACTCTTCCAGACTATGAGAAACCATTCCAGTTGTTTGTGTCATGTCGTCAGGGACATGCAGTAGGGATGTTAGGCCAGAAAACAGTTATTGGTACACATGCTCAACCAATTGCCTATTATTCTGTTGCACCAACGCTGGAAGAACTAGGTTTGCCAGAATGCTACCAGCACCTGGCTGCCACTCATTTGTTGTATGAAAAAGCATCAGCTCTTACTATGGGCTATTCGATAGAGATTTTATCACATCATAAGTTGATAAACTTAATTGAAAGAGGAAAATTTGTGTTAACCGCACAACGGTTGACTGACTATCACCGACTTCTTGAATACCCGGATGTGACATTGCATGTCTGCAGGGTGAAGAACCCAGCAGACTCCATTCCACTCCCGTTTGAGGGAGAACCACATGACTGTGTGGTTGAGGCAGAGAGATATGCTAAACTAAGGTCTGACCTGAGTGCTATCCCTTTGGAGTCAGCCGGCATGACTCTGTTCGTGGACGGCTCCTGCTACAGAGATGGGGAAGCACACAGAGCAGGTTGTGCAGTTATTGAGTTCAAACATGGAAAAACTGAGATTGTTCGAATGGAAGAGTGTGTGCAGCCGTGTTCCAGCCAGTTGGCAGAACTAAAGGCTTTGACATATGCATGTGAGTATTCAGAGGGTAAAAAAAGCTAACATCTATACTGATTCTGCCTATGCACATGGGGTGTGTCATTTGTTTGGTGCAGCGTGGAAGGGGAGAGGTTTCAGAAAAACTGACGGCTCTCCCGTTCAGCACTGTGATCAGATCATGAAATTATTAATGGCAATGATGAAACCAAGATCCTTAGCCATAATAAAGTATGCTGCACATCAGAAAAATGATTCATGGGTTGCCAAAGGAAATGCAGCAGCAGATGAAGCAGCTAAAAGTGCAGCTTCAGTGAACAATGAAGCTATAATGGTAACTCATGCTGTGGATTTTGAGGAACAAATAACTTCTAAAGATTTGATATTGTTACAAGAAGAAGATCCAGAAGCAGAATGCCATTTATGGCTTCAGAGAGGAGCTTCTAAAGATGCTAAAGGATTGTGGAGAAACCACGAGGGGCTATTTGTTGCTCCTAGTGGACTCCTACCTTTACTGATCAATGAGGCTCATGGGGTAGGCCATGAGTCTAGTGATGAGAAAAATTTGAGAATGGAATTTTTGGGCTCCTAAACTACAACAACATGTTGATGAACATGTTGACGATTGGTCGATGTGAAACATGCTTGAAAAGTAACATTCAAAAAGGAGAAACACCTCCTGCTGGACATATTCCAGCACCTGAAGGACCTTTTCTACACCTGGTCATGGACTACGTTGATATGGTGAGACCAGTGCAAGGGAAGAGGTATATGTTGGTGGTGATTCATAGATTCAGCAGGTGGGTTGAAGCGACACCGTCCAATCACAAAAATGCAGAAACCGTTGCAAAGTTTCTGTGCCGTGAAATCGTTCCGAGGTTCGGGATTCCACTAAGAATAAGTTCAGACAATGGAAAGGAGTTTGTGGATAAAACAGTGAAATGCATGTTGCAGAAGTTAGGAATCAAGCAGATTTGGATGTGTGTACAATCCTCAAAGTCAAGGTATATTGGAAAGAGTGAATGGGATTTTGAAAAGCAAACGTTTGCAGATTTGCATGTGTACAGGGTTAAATTGGGTAGATGCACTGCCACTTCCGCTCATGGCATATAGATCAAGTGCTCATAGAGACCTGAAAATAACGCCACATGAAGCTTTAACCGGCAGGTCGATGCCTTCTCCAATTTATAAAACAGCTGAGGGACCTTCTCTTGATATCTTGACAAATGACATGAAATCGAATATCAAACAAATGACTAACATCCACAGGTGCGTCTCTGCTCGTGTTATCTCATTACAGGCAAAAGCTGACCATGAGGAGACTCCATCTTCAGTGACACCAGGAGACTTGGTGTACATAAAGGTGTTCAGACGAAAGTGGAACATCCCCCGACGGGAGGGTCCGTACGAGGTGGTAAGAGCCACTTCCAATGCAGTGCAGGTCAAAGGATCCCCTACGTGGTATCATTTAAAGCATTGCTTAAAAGCACCCATTGACATTTTCAGTGACAAAGATGAAGGCCAGGGGAAGGATTCCCTGGAAGGGGGGAATGCTCCTTCTCCTCCTGGCTATGATGGGGATGATGATACAGCACATTTCCCAGTTATTCAATTCCCCAAAGAGAAGTGATACCAGTAATGATGTTAATAATCCACAGAGCAGAATTAGAAGGGAGATAAGGAGTGGTCCTGGACGTCACTGAACTCTTCCACAGGCTGGATTCACACTAACAGACCTTTTCCAGCTTACAGCTCCATTGACAGCTAAAGGTGCTGAAGGCCCACCAGGCCCGAGACAACTAACTATCACTTTCTCCCATCTCACAGAAAAACAGGCAGATGTCTCCAGAGAAATGGATGTGTGTGAAAGTGTTGTGGCTGAAAGTAACAAAACAAAAATGTTCTGAACCTAGGTGGACAGGTCCCTTCCAAGTGACTGAGCGAACGGGAACTGCAGTCCGTTTACTGGGAAAGGGGGACACATGTTGCCACACTTCATCTACCAGACCAGCCAGATATGACCAAGGATCTGCTCTCCCTCCACTGGCTGGTGTAGGTGCCACTCCAGACCCTGATCTGGAAACAGAGTTTTCAGCTCTTGCAACCCCAAAGAGTTCCTCGGCTAAGGAATGAAGAGTTAACTAATCATGCTTTGCTGTCATTGTGCTTTTTACATTCACATTAATTAAAGAATAAAAGATTCACAGGTCATGTAAAAGTCAAAAGTGCATCGGAAGACACAGTTAGGTCATCAGATGGTATGACTGTTGTGCAACTTCCTGTGGTTGGAACATGTCTCACACACAGGAATCGGCGCGAGCGTTGGTTTCGGAGAAAACTGCCGCTACGTGACAAAAAGGAACCGCAGCCATCAGCGGATGTTTCCTTTACCCTGCAACAGAAGAGGGCCAATCAAATCATTCAAGCCTTAAGCTTATGCATATTCATCTCGATGTGTATAACACTGGGCAACTTCAGGCACGGATTCGGTCTTCTTGTTTTCGTCGTCGACTGCTAACCTCGTGTTAGAGTTGTAACTTGAAGCCCCAGATATCTGTTATCTTTTGATGAAGAACAACTAAAGACTTGTGGATCAAACCTCGTCGTCTGGTGTCTCCTTCCTCGACTTCTGTATGCGCTCCTCTGTTAGGGTGTTCTGTTGTCTTAGTGTCTTGGAGTCAGATAGTTTGAGTTGGGTGACTTAGAAGGATAAGAGAGTGTATTTTATACCCTAACAGGAACCAACAAAGGCAACGGCCTCAACTGAGGACATCGTGTGTTGAGTCGTTGAGGACGTCGGTTGTTTTGATGTGAGAGGAAAAGATCCAGACAACTCATCCCAGAAAAAAGATGAGTGAGGCGTCCGTCTACATCGCGCACAGCGGCGGTGGGGACTCCTGCCAGAACTCACCCACCGGTGTGAGGGGAAGTCTGACTACAAAGTGGGGTGGATGTATAGATTCCACTCGTCTTGATGTCAGTGAAGCAGGGAGAGCCTCACACCATTAGGGGTTGAGCACTGGGGGAATGTCCTTATAGCTGTACAGCCAAGTACAGGACGAGAACACTGTGAAGGACTGATAACTTTGTGTCACCAAGAAGTTTTCAGTGATAATTCGTAAACTCACTACTACATATTGTTCAGTTTTTCAGTAATCTTTGTTTTTCAGCAGTCAGAATGTCATACTTCATAATAGAAGTGTGTTTATTTGATTGATCAGTAGTTTAAAATCCTTTTAAAAATCTTTTTTTTAAATTTCATTATTCATTTTATTTCATTATTATTTTAGAATTTAGTAATGATACATCTATAGATGAAAGGGTCATGTTCAAATGTTTTGGAGCCTACTAATTTTGGATTGTCTTCTCTGCTGGCTAAGAAAACGATCGCTCAGTCAGGGTCACTGAGGAATTTTTCCCCAAGAATGTAATCATCGAGGTTTTCGCCTCCGTCTGTAGTGAAGAATAGTGCGACAGTAGCCATAGATCTGCGCCATCTTTGTTAAAAATTGGATTGTTGCATTTTATTAAATTTCCCAGTTTTGGTCCATGGCTTAAAAGCCATGGAAGGGGGGAATGTGGTGGAAAGTTTTTAATACAATGAAATAATCCAATAATATAATAAAATAATATCATTTCATAGAACAAAAAATCTGGATTGTTGTGTGTGTCATATTATTCAGCTCTTGTGAAGGTGGCCCCAGGATGTCTCGAGGTCATGAAGACGCTGCATGAAAATAATTACCGTTAGACCATATTTGGAAATGCTTGCATGACTGTCGGTATCCTTGGAAGAAGTTAGACACTGACAGAAGCAGCTAGCCAGATCATTTCATATACTATACCTGAAATTAGAATGTATGTTTCTGCACAGGGTCATCCAAAGAATGTCTGCAGCAGATATTTCCTCACAGGGTTCACGTGACTGATTATGTTATGTCATCAAATAGTTTTGTGAAACTGTTGACTTGATATTTTTGGTAACGTCTGGAGGTCATGACGTACCAACTGAAAGCCAATAAAGAACTGGTTGAAAGCAGATGGGCCGAGGTTAATACCTCCCCCTAGTCACGCCTTTAGAGTATATAAAGATATGTGATCCATTTCCTAGTTTGTACTTGAAGTTTTTTCCTGTACCCAGAATATTCTGCAACAACACACCGGAGGACTTTTTCATCGTCTCCAGTGCTCTCATCATGCTTAGATAAGTATTTGTTAAACTTGTCTTTTTGTTGAACCTGTCTGTTTGTCAATATCATCGATGATATTATTGGACTCATACTCAACCTATTAATGATATTATTGTACTGCTACTCAACCTATACATGATTTGAATTGACAAATAAATATCTTGTATTTTACACTGTCCCCTGTCCTTAAGAAAAACGAAACCCCACCACAAAGTGGCGTCACAAACAGCGAGGGTTTCAAGACTCCATCCGCCGCCCATTTGCCTCTCCCACCACGAAACCCCACCACAAATCAGCATCACTAGATGTATGTAAGAATTATAAAGCATAAAAATGCATCAAAACATGTAACAAATACATGTTACGATTAGATTATTACAAAATAAATGAGAGTTGTGCATAATGTCAAAAACATAGAATAAAGAATAAAAATGATGGTCATTTACCTTTTAACTGCTGTCCTCATTGTTTTTTGCACTCTTTGGTCCATGCGTCCATGAAATTCGTTGTCTGAGCCTATCAAACCCAATCCAGAAACTACTTCAGCCTCTATTATTTGTCATAATTTATCGTCCTCCTGGTCCATAGAGTGACTTTCTACCTGAATTTTCCAATTTCTTAATTAATTCTTAAAACTGATAAGGTCATTATTGTTGGTGATTTAAATATTCATGTGGACGACAGTAATGATAGCCTCAGTAGCTCATTCATGTCGTTGCTAGACTCCATAGGCTTTAGTCAGTGTGTACAGGAATTTACTGACCAGTGTAAGCATACTCTGGCTTTGTCACGGTTCGGCGTGGCAGTGCTGGTGTATAGCAGGGAGAGGCCAAGCTTGTGGGGGGAGCCATGGCTCCACACCTGTTGGTCTTCTTCATACCTGAGACTCATCCACACACCCTTTCTGATCATCACACCTGAACTTGTTTTGGTGCTAATGACCATAAGGATTTTTAAGCCTGGCTCAATGAGAGCTTCTTGCTCGTTCGTTTTCTCTAGTTTGGTTCCTGTAAGTCTGTTCTTCCTTGAGTCGTCACCTTATAGTGGTAGAGGGGTTTGTGTTTCCCAATGATCTTAGGAGCTAAGTTGTCTGGGGCTTTCTGACCCTGGTAGGGTCACCAATAGCAAACAGGTCCTAGGTGAGGGACCAGACAAAGGACTGCTCAAAGACCCTAAATGATGATTACAAACAATGGAACACATTTTCCCTTGCTTTGGTGGTTGCTGAGTCAAAAACTCAGGCGTGGGAGGAGTTCGGTGAGGCCTTGGAGGACGACTTCCAGATGTCTTCGAAGAAATTCTGGTCCACCATCAGGCGTCTCAGGAGGGGGAAGCAGTGCAGCATCAACACTGTGTATAGTGGGGATGGGGCACTGCTGACCTCAACTCGGGACGGTGTGACTCGGTGGGGAGAATACTTCGAAGACCTCCTCCTCCTCACGCCTTCCCATGAGGAAGCAGAGTCTGGGTTCTCTGAGGCGGGCTCTCCTATCTCTGGGGTGGAGGTCACCGAGGTAGTTAAAAAGCTCGTTGGTGGCAGGGCCCCGGGGATGGATGAGATCCGCCCGGAGTTCCTAAAGGCTCTGGATGTTGTGGGGCTGTCCTGGTTGACACACCTCTGCAACATCTCGTGGACATCGGGGACAGTGCCTCTGGATTGGCAGACTGGGGTGGTGGTCCCCCTTTTTAAGAAGGGGGACCGGAGGGTGTGCTCCAACTACATCACACTCCTCAGCCTCCCTGGCAAGGTCTATTCAGGAGTTCTGGAGAGGAGGGTCCGTCGGGAAGTCGAATCTCGGATCAGGAGGAGCAGTGTGGTTTTCGTCCTGGCCGTGGAACAGTGGACCAGCTCTATACCCTCCGCAGGGTCCTTGAGGGGGCATGGGAGTTCACCCAACCAATCTACATGTGTTTTGTGGACTTGGAGAAGGCGTTCAACCGTGTTCCTCGGGGGGTTCTGTGGGGTTGCTTCAGGAGTATGGGGTACCGAACCCCTTGATAAGGGCTGTTCGGTCCCTGTACGACCGATGTCAGAGTTTGGTCCGCATTGCCGGCAGTAAGTTGGATTCATTTCCAGTGAGGGTTGGACTCCGCCAAGGCTGCTCTTTGTCACCGATTCTGTTCATAACTTTTATGGACAGAATTTCTAGGCGCAGCCAAGGCGTTGAGGGTGTCTGGTTTGGTGGCCTCAGTATTGCATCTCTGCTTTTGGCAGATGAAGTGGTGCTGTTGGCTTCATCAAGCCATGATCTCCAACTCTCACTGGAGCGGTTTGCAGCCGTGTGTGAAGCGGTTGGGATGAAAATCAGCACCTCCAAATCTGAGACCATGGTCCTCAGTTGGAAAAGGGTGGAGTGCCCTCTTCAGGTTGGGGATGAGATCCTGCCCTAAGTGGAGGAGTTCAAGTATCTCGGGGTCTCGTTCACAAGTGAGGGTACAATGGAACGGGAGATTGACAGGTAGATCGGTGCAGCATCTGCAGTGATGCGGACTCTGTATCGGTCCGTTGTGGTGAAGAAGGAGCTGAGCCGAAAGGCAAAGCTCTCGATTTACCGGTCGATCTACGTTCCTGCCCTCACCTATGGTCACGAGCTGTGGGTCGTGACCGAAAGAACGAGATCCCAGATACAAGTGGCCGAAATGGGTTTCCTCCGCAGGGTGTCCAGGCTCTCCCTTAGAGATAGGGTGAGGAGTTTGGTCATCCGGGAGGGACTCAGAGTCGAGGCGCTGCTCCTCCGCATCGAGAGGAGCCAGATGAGGTGGCTCGGGCATCTGGTCAGGATGCCTCCTTGACGCCTCCCTGGTGAGGTGTTCCGGGCCCGTCCTACCGGTAGGAGGCCCCAGGGATGACCCAGGACACGCTGGAGAGACAATGTCTCCCGGCTGGCCTGGGAATGCCTTGGGATTCTCCCGGAGGAGCTGGACGAAGTGGGTAGGGAGAGGGAAGTCTGGGCTTCCCTGCTTAAGCTGCTGCCCCCGCGACCCGACCCCGGATAAGCGGAAGAGAATGGATGGATGGATGGATGGATAATTAACATCTCTGTAAATGAAATAATTGTATGAAATAATTATAATAAAAACTCAATTCAAGTGTGATGAGGTCTATTTTGAAATATAGTGACTTACAATCAGTGCATTCAACGTAGGAGAAATACTGATCATTTCCAATAAAAGGGTGAACAAGTCAATCAAATAATAATTATTACAATAATGACAATTAGTGGTTGGGGACCGCTGATCTAGGGGTAACGGGAGACAACACCTGAAGTGCGTTCTGGACGTCTGTTCTACTCTGCAGTTTGGTTTTCTTTGCGGTCACTGCAGAAAATCCTGCTTCACAAAAACAGGAGGTTGGAAATGGAAGCAGGGTATTTGATACTTTTTGGGCAATTTCAGGATAAGCTGCCTTGATTTTAATTGGCGCAGTTGTGGGCTTGCTGGTAACCTGTCATGTGACTGAGACCTTTCAAGCGGGACAGACTCACGCATTCGTCCGTGCGTCATCCCGCACAGGTGTCACTTTTCAAAATAAAACATCTTTAGACCAGTAATCGATTAAAAAAGAAAGTCAGACTTTCTGTGCCGCCTGGTGCCAAATGGCCCGCGACCCGGTACTGGACCCAGTGGCTGAAAACCACTGACGTAACCGATGTAACAGAGAATCTGGTAATTTTTCAAAATAAAACATATTTTGGAATCCGAAATATAAAAAATGGAAGTAATGTATGTTATTTCGTCTTTCTGTTTGGTCCGGTACCAAATGACCCAGGGACCAGCACCAGTCCGCGGCTCGGGGGTTGGAGACCACTGATCTAGAGCATTATTCTCTCAACATACTGGCCTACTGGCGGGTCCTAGAATCTACAAAAGTAGGACGGCGGCTACAGCGTTTAGCTATCAAGCCCCTCTATTGTGGAACCACCTCCCTTCCTCAATTCGGGAGGCAGACATCCTTTCATTATATAAGACCAGACTTAAAACTTTTCTTTTTCAAAAATTTTACAATTTAGAATTAGGCTGCTAAGTTCTTTTTCCTCTTGACCTACACTGCTGGAGACTCGACATCCAGACTCACAGAGCTCGTCACTCTTCCTTCTTCTTTCTGACCCTCTCTGTTACTCCTCCTCCTCTCCGACCTCTCTATCCTAGTCATCAATCACACCGTACTAACTCAACTTCTTCTCTGGAGTCTCTGTGCTCAATGTCCTCACAGGTTTTCTCAGGTTCATCTGCCCATCCGCTGTGGACCTGCTCTTCCCATTACACCAGTATCATCCCTCATCTATCCATCGGCTGGGTCCTGCTGCCTTTCTTTCTCCATGCCACCATACAGTCATTCATGCAGCTGTAATTGTGCCGTGAATTTACCAACTACATGATGGGGAACATGTATTCATGGCAACAACCCAGGAGTCGGTGAACGCAGTCTGATTTTCGTTTCCCCCATTCAGCGTTTGCCTGAGTTTCTTCCTCAGCGAGGGAGTTTTTCCCCGCCACAGTGGCTTATGCTTGCTCTGCAGTTAATTTTTAATTTGTGCTTTCAATAACTCAAATAAGAATAAAAATGTACTGTATAAAAGATATGTTTTATTTTTCAAACAACTATATAATTAAATCGGAACTTTATTTACTTATTTTACATACATTTTAGATTTCTTTTTGATTTTTGTGGATTTTTTAAAAATGAAAATGTAGAAACAGGTGTCTATGTAAAGAGCCATGCCTTTTTGAAAGATATAGTATGAACAAACAAACCCAACACAGATTGCTAGGAGGCCTGATTGGGCAAGGAGTCAAGAAGACCATGGTCATTTAACCTTCACTGATTGATGTATTTGGCTCATGTAGGGCAGGATGACAGTCTCTTAACACGGCATGGGTATTTTATAAAACTTTAAAGGTGTTGGAAGCAGAGCTGACTTATTTTAGAACACAGGAAACCTGTGGTTTTAGGTAAAACACATTTTACTTGTAGATAAGTAGATTTTAAGAGAGTATCTGCAAGGGATATTGAATGAATCTGTAACAGAATACAGTATAATACCAACATGATAGTTTGAAGGCTTAGAGCAAGTAGAAGAAGAAGAGTTTGTGCTCCTAATCATATGCTAGCACATTTTGTATTGACTCTCCTCCTGTACAGACACGTTCCACATTAATTTTAACCAAAACATTTAAATATAAAATGCAAAACTACGTGACAGCTTTATTGTCTTTACAATGGCACTTGAGATCACAGATTTTTTTGCTATTCTTTTTTTTCCCCAATTGCATGTCAGAGATTAAGTTGGTGAGGAGAAAATGAAATCATATTGCAATATTAAAAGGTTGGTTTTCAAGCACCATGAGACATCAAGGGCATGACAAGAATTCCTCAAGGAGAATAGTTTTATTGAAGGTAATTTGTCATGTGGATGCACACTCCAACATGTGCAAACAACAAAGCTAAATTTTCTCTGGTACTCACCTTGACATAATAATGGGCCACCTCCCTAAATCCCAACTTGTTTTTCTAGATCTCGAATACACTGAGATACACACATACATACATACGCATACACTTGTGCCTTACTGCTTTGTTTTTAAATCTAACTCTCCTCTTGTTTTAGGTAACTTGCTTCCTTCCTCCCCTTATGTGTTTCCCTCCAGTGAGATTTTCTGCCCCGCCCGTCTGTTCTCCTTCGCTTTGTGTATAGTTTATATAGTCTGCACCTACTGCTCTCCGGTCACAGTTTGTCTTGTTATGTGAATCAGACTACCAGCACCATGTGGATCCATCCATCCATCCATCCATCCATCCATCCATCCATCCATCCAACCAACCAACCAACCAACACAAGCATCACCTTTACAATTACACCTTCATTCACTTAAGACTGAACAAACAAATCCATAGCTGTAGATGGACTGAAGAGACAAGAGTGTGAGAGGCTCAAGTCACCTGGTCAAAACACCTGGGAATCCAAAAATGAAAGTGCTTGGAGAGCAAAGTGGCTGATTGCTGATTCAAGTCCTGCTGAGTATCTTAAAACCACGGGTATAGTGTGGAGAAAAGAGAAATTAGTTGGACTAGGAGAATAAGAGGTTATTAACCTGCTAAAGGTCATATAAAAGAAATAATTTTTTCACCTTATGTTATGCCTACAATTGTGATGGAAAATCATTGATTTGCTCTGTAGAAATGTTATTGAATGCAAGCTGAGCTTCAATTATGCATAGGTAAATACATTACTGAAATAATTTGGGTGTTAAAACTATAAACTTTAATTCAATTCATTTTGAAACTTTGAAACAAACCCTGTACTGCAGATATCCAGATAATTTAATGCCTTTCAGCACTCCTCCTCTTTGGTGGGGTGACAATTCAATCTCTAGTTTTGAGTTGAAAAATTACATTACTGGAAAACTTCATTGTCAACCTGAAAATAAAGACATGAAGAGAGGCTTGAATCCATGAGGCAATAACAGTTGTCTGTTATTGTACTTTGAAAATTATATTAGTCAAATATGCCTGTGGAAGGAGGAGAGGGAGAAAGGGATTTGGTATGAACCTACATGAAACGTAAAATGATAAAATGGAATGTGCTTTTTGCTCCTCAGTCTACAGGTACCACCCTGTTTTTTGGGACGGCAGTGACTCAGTTGGTAGTCCATTTGTCGTTGTGTCCTTCGACAAGACACTTTACCATCCTTTTCTCTGGTGAGGGACTCACTGGTGTGTGAATATGTGTGGCTGTTCTGGTGGTGGTCGGAGAGGACGTGGGCATGGATTGGATGTCATGTTTCTGTCAATCTGCCCTAGCGCAGTTGTGGCTACATATGTACAGTAGTTTACCATGTATGAATGAGGAGTGAATGAATATTGGATCCACTGAAAAGTATCTTTAGAAAAGCGCTATAAAAATATAATCCATTATAATTATTTTTGGGATTTAGTTATTTTCTCTAAAGACCTTTGTGTAATTCTATGGCAACCAATTACAGTATACAGTTCCAAGCATTTGTTGAATGGATGCTGCCACACTAGCAGCAGGTGGTCTTGAAGGCGTATACGATGGATAAGTTGTTGTAAAAATATTGCAATTAATGGATGGTCCCTAGCAATGGGGCTATCTCTAGCAATGGGGCTGCTCCAAGGAGTCTGTCACAGACCTGACCTTAACTTTTAAGATTTGTTCCATGAGGTGGGATGACTTTTAATGGCTGTGCCTTTTGCCATCAAGACAGCTGGCTGCATTTGTTTGGCAGCCCATGTAACCTCTTGAATTCAACAAAACTGAATAAGAATAATAATAAGGACATCTGCAGACTGAACATATCCCATTTTCTTCTATATTTCCAGAATGACATTTTCAGCTCTAGTCAAATTGTTTCTAACAAATAGAGTCACAACTCCTCTGTAAATTATGCAGTAGAAATGCTTGTAATTATCAATACCTATTTAAATATAACTTTAAACTATACACTGTCATACAAACATGCCGAATGATCTATATATTGTTCCCTACAAACAAATCTTCCCCTGATGTTTTATATTTTTATAAAGGACTTGTAGCTGTCGTACATTAGAAACAACTCAGTATCTCCTGCAAACACAGGCAGTCGATCAACAGATGAGCCCTCATATATTTTTCTGGAAACAACAGATAAATGATGAAAGAGGTGAAAATTAGAGGACATTGAATGAGTGTACAACTTTGTTTGTGTTTCATGCTTAACTTGTTGTAATAGGCCATTTACTGACTTCAGACTCTTCAGGGAGTTTCCACATAAAAGGTTAGCTATATGCAAATTGTCTCTCAGCTCCCCATAACAATAAGCTCTTTATGAAGCTATTTATCCTGTGACCTTGCTATCCAGAGATACTGGATGGAAATTAGTTGACCGTGAAATACTTGTCGCCAAATAAAAGGGGTTACATTGGGAGAAATGCACTAAAGACGCAGTCAGTACAGTTCTCTTCGAAATAGTTTAGCAAGATGGTGTCAAAGTCATAGTACACATGAAAAAGTTGATGTGGCGAGTGCTTTACATTGTTTGAAAAGCACTAAATGCAATACTGTTATTAACAATTCTTTTTTTTTTTTTGCACTTGCTGTTTAATGCAATGAAACTCTGAATAAAATGGTTTGATTGTTTCAATGAAATTTTTCAATAGTTAGAATGCTTAGAATACAAAATACAGCAATTTTAATAAATATTAGGACTCTGTGAGCCTTAACACTTGTAAAAAGCAAGGCCAATTCTCTTCACATATTCAAAGAGGCTCTATTAACACTGACTTTCATGTGATAGATTCATGCTTCTTGACTTTTTTCTTGTATTGGTTGAGTGTCTCATTCTTTTCTCCAGTCATACATCACTGTTTTGTTAACATTGTTAATAATTAATATCAGTACATGAATATGCCACAAATCCACATCAGTCAAAAACGTCTGCTGATTGTGAATGGTAGCAGCTTTCAGTTAGGTGATCTATGAGTCAGCAGTTTCTCAGCCCTCTTTGTGCTGACCACAGCGTCTCACATGTACCTCTGTTAGTGTGTCTCTTTGTGTTGCTTCATGCATGAACGTCACCTCTGCAGGTACAAAATGTCTATTTTTATGTGATGTTGTTCAAAAGCGCGATAGAGAATTAGCTATTTAGCAGATGTTTCAAACCCAAGGAAAGAAATTAAGAGACACTAAAAAACATCTAGGAAAGTTATTTGATGCGGCTTTAACTCTTCCAGACTATGAGAAACCGTTCCAGTTGTTTGTGTCGTGTCATCAAGGACATACAGTAGGGATGTTAGGCCAGAAAACAGGTATAGGCACACATGCTCAACCAATTGCCTATTATTCTGTTGCACTAACGCCAGTAGAACTACGCTTGCCAGACTGTTATCAGCACCTGGCTGCCACTCATTTGTTGTATGAAAAAGCATCAGCTCTTACTATAGGCTATTCGATAGAGATTTTATCACATCATAAGTTGATAAACTTAATTGAAAGAGGAAAATTGGTGTTAACCGCACAATGATTGACTATCACTGACTTCTTGAATACCCGGATGTGACATTGCATCTCTGCAGGGTGAAAAACCCAGCAGACTCCATTCCACTCCCATTTGAGGGAGAATCACATGACTGTGTGGCTGAGGCAGAGAGATATGCTAAACTAAGGTCTGACCTGAGTGCTATCCCTTTGGAGTCAGCCGACATGACTCTGTTCGTGGACGGGTCCTGCTACAGAGATGAGGAAGCACTCAGAGCAGGTTGTGCAGTTATTGAGTTCAAACATGGCAAAATTGAGATTGTTCAAATGGAAGAGTGTGTGCAGCCGTGTTCCAGCCAGTTGGCAGAACTAAAGGCTTTGACATATGCATGTGAGTATGCAGAGGGTAAAAAACGCTAACATCTATACTGATTCTGCCTATGCACATGGGGTGTGTCATTTGTTTGGTGCAGCGTGGAAGGGGAGGGGTTTCAGAAAAACTGACGGCTCTCCCATTCAGCACCGTGATCAGATCATGAAATTATTAATGGCAATGATGAAACCAAGATCCTTAGCCATAATAAAGTGTGCTGCACATCAGAAAAATGATTCATGGGTTGCCAAAGGTAATGCAGCAGCAGATGAAGCAGCTAAAAGTGCAGCTTCAGTGAACCATAAAGCTATAATGGTAACTCATGCTGTTGATCTTGAGGAACAAATAACTTCTAAAGATTTGATATGATTTTGATTTGATTTATGGCTTCAGAGAGGAGCTTCTAAAGATGCTAAAGGATTGTGGAGAAACCACGAGGGGCTATTTGTTGCTCCTAGTGGACTCCTACCTTTACTGATCAATGAGTCAAGAGGCGAAGTGATGAGAAAAAAATCGAGAATGGAATTTTTGGGCTCCTAAACTACAACATGTTGATGAAGTGATTGGTCGATGTGAAACATGCTTGAAAAGTAACATGAGAAATACCTCCTGCTGGACATATTGCAGCACGTGAAGGACCTTTTATACACTTGGTCATGGACTACGTTGATATGGTGAGACCAGTGCAAGGGAAGAGGTATATGTTGGTGGTGATAGATGGATTCAACAGGTGGGTTGAAGCGACACCGTCCAAGCACAAAAATGCAGAAACTGTGCCATGAAATTGTTCCGAGGTTCGGGATTCCACTAAGAATAAGTTCAGACAATGGAAAGGAGTTTGTGGATAAAACAGTGAAATGCATGTTGCAGAAGTTAGGAATCAAGCAGATTTGGATGTGTTTCCAGTCCTCAAAGTCAAGGTATTGTGGAAAGAGTGAATAGGATTTTGAAAAACAAACTTTTGAAAATTCGCATGTGCACAGGGTTAAATTGGGTAGATGCACTGCCACTTGCGCTTATGGCATATACAGTAGATCAAGTGCTCATAAAGACCTGAAAATAACACCACATGAAGTTTTAACCGGCAGGTCAATGCCTTCTTCAATTTACAAAACAGCTAAGGGACCTTCTCTTGATATTTTGACAAATGACATGAAATCATATGTCAGACAAATGATTAACATCCACAGGAGCATCTCTGCTCGTGTTATCTCATTACAGACAAAAGCTGGCCGTGAGGATAATTCAACGTCAGTGACACCAGGAGATTTGGTGTACATAAAAGTGTTCAGACGGAAGTGGAACATCCCCCGACGGGAGGGTCCGTACGAGGTGGTAAGAGCCACTTCCACTGCAGTGCAGGTCAAAGGATCCCCTACGTGGTATCATTTAAAGCATTGCTTAAAAGCACCCATTGACATTTTCAGTGACAAAGATGAAGGCCAGGGGAAGGATTCCCTGGAAGGAGGGAATGCTCCTTCTCCTCCTGGCTATGATGGGGCTGATGATACAGCACAGTTCCCAGTTATTCAATTCCCCAAAGAGAAGTGATACCAGTAATGATGTTAATAATCTACAGAGCAGAATTACACGGGAGATAAGGAGTGGTCCTGGATGGCCTCAAGAAGTTGAATGGACTGCTATGGTTGGCAAGTAGCATTTTGATAAGGCGTGGTCTGAAGAAATCCCAAAGATAACATGGACAGAGACAGCAGTTAACTGTAATCTATATGTATTCACAATCTCTGAGGAAAAACCTGTATCCAGTGCCTGACTGGGCCGACATGGGAGAAGCGAAAGGAGAACCTTCCAGTGATGAAGATGATGGAGATGAGTGAGGCTCTACAACGTGCACAGCGGCGGCGGGGACTCCTGCCAGAACTCACCCACACAGGTGTGAGGGGAAGTCTGACTACAAAGGGGAGTGGATACATATATTCCACTCGTCTCAATGTCAGTGAAGCAGGGAAAACCTCACACCTACCTAGGGGTTGAGCTCTGGGGGAATGTCCTTATTGCCATGCAGCCGGGACGAGAACACTGTGAAGGGCTAAGAAAGCGATCGCTGAGGGTCACGGAGGAATTTTTCCCCAAGAATGAAGTCATTGGGGTTTTCGCCTCCGTCTGTAGAGGAAGAATAGTGAGGCAGTAGCCATAGGTCAGCACCATCTTTGTTAAAATTTGGATTGTTGCATTTTATTAAATTTCCCAGTTTTGGTCCATGTTTTAAAAGCCATGGAAGGGGGGAATGTGGTGGAAAGTTTTTAATACAATAAAATAATACAATAAAATAATATAATAAAATAATATCATTTCATAGAACCAAAGATCTGGATTGTTGTGTGTGTCTCAAATCATTCAGCGCTTGGGAAGATGGCACCAGGATGTCTCGAGGTCATGAAGACTCTGCATGAATGTAATCTGCTGTTTGACCATATTTGGAAATGCTTGCATGACTGTCGGTATCGGTAAATAATTTTGTCTGCAATAGATGTATCCTCGCGAGGTTCACGTGATTGATTGTGTTATGTCATCAAATAGTTTTGTGAAACTGTCGACTTGACATTTTTGTTAATGTCTGGAGGTCATGACGTACCAACTGAAAACCCGGTTGAACCTTGAAAGCAGATGAGCCGAGGTTAATACTTCCCCTAGTCACGCCTTTAGAGTATAAATGATGTGTGATCCTTTTCATATTTTTGTATTGGAACACCGCTGCAGCTCTCATCTGTAAGTTTTCCTGTACCCAGAATATTTTGTAATAACACTTCGAAGGACTGTTCATCGTCTCCAGAGATCTCATTATAATAAGATAAGTATTTGTTGAACTTGTCTGTCTGTCTATATCATCGATGATATTATTGTACTGCTAGTCAACCTATGCATGATTTGAATTGGCAAATAAATATCTTGTATTTATACACTGTCTCCTGTTCTTAAGAGAAATGAAACCCCCACCACAATGTCCTTTGTATTGTTATGATTACTGAGGTGTTTGTGAACTCTTCTAAAGGATGATGTGATGACAGCTACTGTCACCACTTTCACCAGAGAGTGGAGCCACTTAAGAAAGACGGAAAGAAATACATCAATAAATAAAAAATGGTAAAGACAAGAAATCTCACTGTAGCTTGCTCACATCAGGGTCTCAACAGCATGACATGTCTATTCAGATAGCCATACAATCGGGCCCATTGCAGCTTTTGCTCAGGACAAATTACAGTCGACTTCTCAGGGTGTAGTGAATACTTACCCTCATATTGCACCCAGTGGTGGTTCCAAAGGTGTCTGCATAATATCAATAGTTTCTGCTTATAGGAGAGAAGATAGCACCTGCATTGTTCTTTCAGGTGTATGTGCTGATAATGAGTCAGTCTGAACAGAAATGAGGTGATCAGCTATACTTCAAAAAGTGGAGGCTTGTAGTTGATAATAAAACAAGTTTTAATTACATCAAATGTATGTAATAATTATGATAGGTCATATTTGGTGCTGAGTTTCTTAATAAGACATCAAAGTATATCTGTCCCGAGCAGCAAGATACCGCTCTGAAGTTCAGACACTGGTCGTGCCAATGACCCTGGTGAAGCTGATGAATGATAACTCAGTTGACACCCCAACTGTGCCAGATGGAGAATAAAACTAAGCATGCATGAGAGGTATAAACGAGAGAATAGCATATGAAATAAGTGCACAACGGTCCCAACAACCATGCTAGAACATAGACTGTTGGTGAAGACAGTCAGCTGTCATGAAGACAACCTGAAAATAACTCCTGTGACTGTGTTTTAGCATTTTTCTCATCTAGGGAGTACCATGCCATTCACCTGGGACCAGCAGGGTTGGGTTCCAGAAGACTCGTGACCCACAAGGGAGATAAGCAGCTGTATAGGGTAAGGGTTATGGTTTCCTCTTGTATAGAGGAAAATTAATGGATGTATAGATGACTCTCTCACTTCTAAGATAGATATACAGTATACTGTAGATGGATGGATGGATGGATAGATAGATAAAACAATATGTTTGTTGTGTAAAGTATACAAAAAAACCATGGCAAACACATGTGCATGTTCACAGTCAAAAACCAGAAGTATAGACACAGATGTTTCAGGTGACCACAGATTGTAAATTGTATTATTGCTCTCAATGGCCAATTAGATTTATGGATGAGGAATATATTGTCCTGGCGGTAATACTGAAATAATAATCACTTGATGAAGATGTTGAGTACGTTTCAGTATTCTATAATGCCTCCATCTTAATACATCTCTCTCCAAATCACTTTTTTTTTCTGTATCTTTAAAACTTTTCCTGGGACATCGTCTTTTGGCTTTGTGCCCAGGCTTTAAGTTCAATAATAGTTCTGGGTTTTACAGTGTTTCTGAACTTTATAATGCCTCTGAGCTTTATAGTATCCTGGGCTTTACTTTGTCTCAGAGCTTTATAATATCTCTTAGTTTAATAATGTGTCTGGACTCCACAAAGTTCCTGGGCTTTAAGTGCCACTGAGGAAAACCATACCAAAAAAATATTACAAAGATAAAGGTGTTTCAAAAATGAAATTAAGTAATACGTTTGACGAAGTGTATAATATTTTAATATTGTCATGATAGACATGCTTTTTTTATGTTTTGGGATCATCACTGTAAGAGACTTGTGACCTCTTACTAGACAAGGCTTATAGATATGGCAACCTCCTCACTTTCAAGACTTGGCGTATGCAGTGAGTGAGAACTCCCCACTGGATCCTAATCTCCACATTACACTATTATTTTAAAACTTCTCATTCTACTACTCATCCATTTTTTAAAAATTTTCAAATGATCATTGCTAGAGTAACTGTACCTCAGTTTCTCAATTGGGTTTATAGATGTTATTATAACTGGAGTTGGTAGGCGAGAGGGGAAGCGGCACAAGATCTCAATGTCAATAGACAAAAACAAGTTTATTGAAAGCTGTAGAAGAAAAAAGTTACAGCACAGTGGTTAGGTGAATTAGCTGAAAGTGAGGGGCAAGTGTGTTAAAAACCAAGTTAAAAAACCCACACATCTGGGCCTAGAGAATTGCCAATTAAGGGATTCCCTCAAGGACCTGGAAGATCAGTGATGAGTTGCCAGTTAAAACATATATATTGACAAACAATCCATAGCCTATAACAGCATTGACTTTAATAGACAGGTCACAGAAAAACATGTAAATAACTCAATGCAAATTGACATTCATTAATCACTTTCAATTAATTTTATTGTGTTACACATTTTAAAATTGTTTGATCATGTGTTTGTTTGTTCATTCAATTGTTTATTAATTTATTGAGGCACATGAACTGGGACAATTGTTTCAAAAGAAATCACAAAACATTTTAAGATGTTTTCAGTGTAGGTGATATATATATATATATATATATAAAAATGTCCCTCTCACCCTTTCAGGGTGTTATCTCTGTGTCATCCTCAAGCTCGGGTCCTCTACCAGAGGCCTGGGAGTCTGAGGGTTCTGCGCAGTATCTTAGCTGTTCCTAGGACTGCGCTCTTCTGGACTGAGGCTTCAGATGTTGTTCCAGGAATCTGCTGGAGCCACTCTTCCAGTTTGGGGGTCACTGCCCCAAGTGCTCCTACTACCACGGGGACCACATTAACCTTTACCTTCCACATCTGTTCCAGCTGTTCTTTCAACCCTTGATATTTCTCAATCTTTTCGTGTTCCTTCTTCCTGATGTTGGCATCAGCTGGAATCGCCACATCTATCACCACTGCTCTCTTCTGCTCTTTGTCCATCACCACAATGTCCGGTTTGTTAGCCAGTAGCTGTTTGTCGGTCTGGAAGCTGAAGTCCCACAGGATCTTAGCCTTGCCGTTCTCAACCACCTTCGGTGGTATGTCCCATTGGGATTTGGGTACTTCTAGTCCATACCGGGTACAGATGTTCCTGTACACTATCACAGCTACTTTCCATGTATGCTGAGCTGGCGAGCATCTTACACCCTGCTACCACATGCTGGAGTGACTCTGGGGCTTCTTTACATAGCCTGCACCTTGGGTCAGATCTACTGTGGTAGATATTGGCCTCTATTGCCCTTGTACTTAGGGCCTGTTCTTGTGCTGCCATGATCAGTGCCTCTGTGCTGTCTGTCAGTCCAGCTTTATTCAGCCATTGGTAGGTCTTCTTGATATCAGCCACTTCCTCTATCTGACGGTGGTACATGCCGTGTAGGGGCTTGTCCCTCCATGTTGTCTCCTCCTCCTCCTCTTCCTCCTCAGGTTTCTGCTGTCTAAGGCATTCACTGAGCAGTTCATCTGTTGGGGCCATCTTCCTGATGTACTCTTGGATTTTTGATGTCTCATCCTGGACAGTGGCCCTGATGCTCACTAGTCCTCGGCCTCCCTCTTTCCGCTTAGTGTACAGCCTCAGGATGCTGGACTTGGGGTGAAACCCTCCATGCATGGTGAGGAGCTTTCTAGTCTTGATATCTGTGGCTTCTATCTCCTCCTTTGGCCAGCTTATGATCCCAGCGGGGTATCTGATGACCGGCAGTGCATACATGTTGATGGCTCGGACCTTGTTCTTGCCATTCAGCTGACTTCTCAGGACTTGCCTTACTCTCTGGAGGTATTTGGCTGTGGATGACTTCCTTGCGGCCTCCTCATGGTTGCCATTAGCCTGTGGGATTCCAAGGTATTTGTAGCTGTCCTTGATGTCTTCTATCCTGCCCCCTGGTAGGTTGACCCCTTCAGTTCTGATCATCTTGCCTCTTCTTGATACCATCCGGCCACATTTGTCTAATCCGAATGACATCCCTATGTCGTCGCTGTAGATCCTGGTGGTGTGGATCAGTGAGTCAATTTCTCGCTCATTCCTGGCATACAGCTTGATGTCATCCATGTAGAGGAGATGGCTGATTGTTGTCCCGCTTCGGAATTGGTATCCGTAGCCACTCTTTGTGATGATGTGACTGAGGGGGTTCAGGTCTATGCAGAACAGCAGTGGTGATAGTGCATCCCCTTGGTATATGCCGCACTTGATGTTAACTTGGGCAATTGGCTTGGAGTTAGTCTCCAGGGTTGTCTTCCACTTCCCCATTGAGTTCTTGATGAAGGCTCTTAGTGTCCTGTTGATCTTATACAGTTCCAGACATTCCAGTATCCACGTGTGTGGCATTGAGTCGTAGGCTTTCTGGTAGTCAATCCAGGCGGTGCACAAGTTGGTCTGCCTATTCTTACAGTCTCTGTGTACTGCTCTGTCCACCAGTAGCTGGTGCTTGGCTCCCCTGGTGTTAGTACCAACTCCTTTCTGTGTCCCACTCATGTATTGATCCATGTGCCTACTCATCTTAGCGGCCATGATGCCTTACAGGAGCTTCCATGTTGTACTGAGACAGGTTATTGGCCGGTAGTTGGATGGGGTAGATTCCTTCTGTGGGTCTTTCATGATCAGGACTGTCCTGCCTTCAGTCAACCATTCTGGGTGCGTCCCATCCCTTGGCAGCTGGTTCATCTGTGCTGCTAGACGCTCGTGGAGTGCTGTCAGCTTCTTTAGCCAGTATTATGGATCATATCGGGGCCCGGTGCTGACCAACTCTTCATCTTTGACACTCTTTCTTGGATGTCTGCCATTGAGATGGTTACTGGTTCTTGTTCTGGGAGGCAGCTGTGGTCAGTCCTTAGGTCCACTAGCCACTGGGCATCGGTGTTGTGTGATGCTACTCTTTCCCATATGCCCTTCCAGTATTTCTCCACCTCAGCTCTTGGTGGGTCTGGCCGGATGCTATTTCCCTGCCACTGAGAGTACACCTTTGCTGGTTGAGTGGAGAAGGTCTTGTTTATTCTCCTGGCCTCAATCTCCTTGGTGTATCGCTTCAGTCGGGTAGCCAGAGCTGTTAGTCTCTGTTTGGCAGTTTCGAGTGCTTCAGGTATGGAGAGCTTGCTGTATTTCCTGGGTGCCCCTTTATTCACCATGTTCCCCTTCTGTAGCTCGGCTAGCTGGCTGACTTCTCTCCGTGTCACCTTTATCTTGGCCTCTAACCGTCTCATCCATGGAGGGTATTGTTTGTTATGCCCTGTGTTGATCTTGTATCCCAGCATCTCGAGGATTACTGTTGCTGTACTGTGGATCAGCTTGTTGGTCTCAGTTATGTTCCCTGTGGGGATATATATATATATATATATATATATATATATATTATAAAGCAGCTGGATAGTACAGTGGTTAAGTCAACTGACTTGAATGCAGGAGGTTGTGGGTTCGAATCCCGGTCGGGACAAACACTATCCAGTCAACGTACACAAAATGCAGAAAGGGGCGTGGTCTGGAATGCAGGAGGGCGTGGTCTGGAATGCAGGAGGGTGTGGGCGTGGCTTCGAACCCCAGACATGGCGGGCACTATCCAGTGAGGGTCCTTAGGCAAGACCCTTAACGCTATACAAGCCTACCTCACGGATGTTCCAACATCCGTAACCGAAAACTGCTGTCACAACTAGAGATCGATGAAATACAACAACAATGCTACGGCAAGGGGGAGCCAGGACGCCAGGTCCGCGGGGGGATATCACCCCCCCACAATCCGTGATTGGGTACCAAGCCCCAAGAGACATAGACAGCCTCAATACAAGAGCTGCTGACCTGCGAAGGAAGATCGTGACCCAAATGGAAACCTGGAGTCTCCGACAAATACCGAAGCTAAGTTGTCAAGTACCTTCAGAAGATCTGCTAGAAGATTTGAATGCTGCAATAAGAACCATCCCCACAGGGAACATAACTGAGACCAACAAGTTGATCCACAGTACAGCAACAGTAATCCTCGAAATGCTGGGATATAAGATCAACACAGGGCATAACAGGGCATCTTCCACGGAAGAGACGGTTAGAGGCCAAGATAAAGGCGACACGGAGAGAAGTCAGCCAGCTAGCCGAGCTACAGAAGGGGAACATGGTGGATAAAGGGGCACCCAGGAAATACAGCAAGCTCTCCATACCTGAAGCACTCGAAACTGCCAAACAGAGACTAACGGCTCTGGCTACCCGACTGAAGCGATACACCAAGGAGATTGAGGTCAGGAGTATAAACAAGACCTTCTCCACTCAACCAGCAAAGGTGTACTCTCAGTGGCAGGGAAATAGCATCCGGCCAGACCCACCAAGAGCTGAGGTGGAGAAATACTGGAAGGGCATATGGGAAAGAGAAGCATCACACAACACCGATGCCCAATGGCTAGTGGACCTGAGGACTGACCACAGCTGCCTCCCAGAACAAGAACCAGTAACCATCTCAATGGCAGACATCCAAGAAAGAGTGTCAAACATGAAGAGTTGGTCAGCACCGGGCCCGGATATGATCCATACATACTGGCTAAAGAAGCTGACAGCACTCCACGAGCGTCTAGCAGCACAGATGAACCAGCTGCTAAGGGATGGGACGCACCCAGAATGGTTGACTGAAGGCAGGACAGTCCTGATCATGAAAGACCCACAGAAGGAACCTAACCCATCCAACTACCGGCCAATAACCTGTCTCAGTACAACATGGAAGCTCCTGTCAGGCATCATGGCAGCTAAGATGAGTAGGCACATGGATCAATATATGAGCGGGGCACAGAAAGGAGTTGGTACTAACACCAGGGGAGCCAAGCACCAGCTACTGGTGGACAGAGCAGTACACAAAGACTGTAAGAATAGGCAGACCAACTTGTGCACCGCCTGGATTGACAACCAGAAAGCCTACGACTCAATGCCACACACGTGGATACTGGAATGTCTGGAACTGTACAAGATCAACAGGACACTAAGAGCCTTCATCAAGAACTCAGTGGGGAAGTGGAAGACAACCCTGGAGACTAACTCCAAGCCATTTTCCCAAGTTAACATCAAGTGCGGCATATACCAAGGGGATGCACTATCACCACTGCTGTTCTGCATAGGCCTGAACCCCCTCAGTCACATCATCACAAAGAGTGGCTACGGATACCAATTCCGAAGCGGGACAACAATCAGCCATCTCCTCTACATGGATGACATCAAGCTGTATGCCAGGAATGAGCGAGAAATTGACTCACTGATCCATACCACCAGGATCTACAGCGACAACATAGGGATGTCATTCGGATTAGACAAATGTGGCCGGATGGTATCAAGAAGAGGCAAGATGATCAGAACTGAAGGGGTCAACCTACCAGGGGGCAGGATAGAAGACATCAAGGACAGCTACAAATACCTTGGAATCCCGCAGGCTAATGGCAACCATGAGGAGGCCGCAAGGAAGTCATCCACAGCCAAATACCTCCAGAGAGTATGGCAAGTCCTGAGAAGTCAGCTAAATGGCAAGAACAAGGTCCGAGCCATCAACATGTATGCACTGCCTGGCATCAGATACCCCGCTGGGATCATAAGCTGGCCAAAGGAGGAGATAGAAGCCACAGACATCAAGATGAGAAAGCTCCTCACCATGCATGGAGGGTTTCACCCCAAGTCCAGCATCCTGAGGCTGTACACTAAGCGGAAAGAGGGAGGCCGAGGACTAGTGAGCATCAGGGCCACTGTCCAGGATGAGACATCAAAAATCCAAGAGTACATCAGGAAGATGGCCCCAACAGATGAACTGCTCAGTGAATGCCTTAGACAGCAGAAACCTGAGGAGGAAGAGGAGGATGAGGAGACGACATGGAGGGACAAGCCCCTACACGGCATGTACCACCGTCAGATAGAGGAAGTGGCTGATATCAAGAAGACCTACCAATGGCTGATGAAAGCTGGACTGACAGACAGCACAGAGGCACTGATCATGGCAGCACAAGAACAGGCCCTAAGTACAAGGGCAATAGAGGCCAATATCTACCACAGTAGATCTGACCCAAGGTGCAGGCTATGTAAAGAAGCCCCAGAGTCACTCCAGCATGTGGTGTAAAATGCTCGCCAGCTCAGCATACATGGAAAGGCACAACCAAGTAGCTGTGATAGTGTACAGGAACATCTGTACCCGGTATGGACTAGAAGTACCCAAATCCCAATGGGACATACCACCAAAGGTGGTTGAGAACGGCAAGGCTAAGATCCTGTGGGACTTCAGCTTCCAGACCGACAAACAGCTACTGGCTAACAAACCGGACATAGTGGTGATGGACAAAGAGCAGAAGAGAGCAGTGGTGATAGATGTGGCGATTCCAGCTGACACCAACATCAGGAAGAAGGAACATGAAAAGATTGAGAAATATCAAGGGTTGAAAGAACAGCTGGAACAGATGTGGAAGGTTAAGGTTAATGTGGTCCCCGTGGTAGTAGGAGCACTTGGGGCAGTGACCCCCAAACTGGAAGAGTGGCTCCAGCAGATTCCTGGAACAACATCTGAAGCCTCAATCCAGAAAAGCGCAGTCCTAGGAACAGCTAAGATACTGCGCAGAACCCTCAGACTCCCAGGCCTCTGGTAGAGGACCCGAGCTTGAGGATGACACAGAGATAACACCCTGAAAGGATGAGCGGGACATTTTATATATATATAGCTGCTAAGGGATGGGACACACCCAGAATGGTTGACTGAAGGCAGGACAGTCCTGATCATGAAAGACCCACAGAAGGGATCTACCCCATCCAACTACCGGCCAATAAGCTGTCTATGTACAACATGGAAGCTACTGTCAGGCATCATGGCGACTAAGATGAGTAGGCACATGGATCAATATATAAGCAGGGCACAGAAAGGAGTTGGTAGTAACACCAGGGGAGCCAAGCACTGTAGTGTGAGTGTTTTATCCAGCAAAATACCAAAATAAAAACCAAGTACAACGAGGATGATGTTACAGCCAAAACGGGAATTCATTTATTGATACGCAGATCATCAGTACAGATCAATCGGGAACAGCCCCTGGATGCATGTCTCCTGACCCTTTTATAGTCACAGTACTTCATTTATGTGTATGTGAGCTTTGTACGTATCATATTCATGAGAAGACAGGAAACCAATTGTTCCCGGCAAGCATCCAAACCTAGGTAACCCACCAAATGTCAGGTTGACCTGCTTCCTGTCTTCCTGTTTTCTGGACAATCTGGTTATTTGCTGCCAAACTTAAAAATGTGTTTCCTCTTATTTGAAATGTGACCTACGCATTCATTATTTCGCTTCCACATAATCTCTCCTCTTTATGAGATTATCATAAACTACTAGTCAAAATAATATATGGTGAATCAGCACGTACGTCTAGATGTGTGTGACTAGGATTGGTGGCGCTGTAAGTTTAGGGTTAAATATATGGTTGGGTGAACTCTAAACATAGCGATAAGTGAAAAAAACATTCCATATACTGATATATGAACTTAACATGATTATACTAACATAACTGGTCATCTGTTACCATTCCACTGATAGGGGTGAAAAACCTGGCGGCTGTTTTTAACCAGGAAAAGTCCGTCATCGGCCCCCTTCCCGTTGGGCGACCTTACACAATAAATCCTAACAGACTGACCAAATACATCACACACTGAAATCATTTACGGAAACAGAGAAGTCATTGTAATAATTCTGAATAGTATGAATTAGATTACCGCTTCCTTTATAGAACACAACATTGAATATAGAATAAACAGAATGATCTAACCGACAAAATTGATGATTAAACAATGGTTACACAGAATAGTAAGAATGATGTCATAGTGATATACTGGTGATGTATCCGTATGTGGTTGCAATGTATATCCCTATCAACCATTTTCCATCGTTCCTTATAACAGTTCTTCCTCATAGTTGGAGATTGTGAACACATCTGGCATATTCTCCCTCCTCTGCGTCAGAAGAATTCTGCGCACCAGTTCGTCAGCCGTTAGCATACTTAGCATTTGAATTTCCTGTGTGTCCTTAATGAGGTTCAGTCCTCTTGTCCATTGCTCTCACACATCATTTCCTCAGGATAGACACGATGCAACATGTCAATAAAGATAATAGTATCAGAATTATCAGTATAATTATCTCAGATTTAGCCAAAACCAGCTTCCCATTTTCCAAAAATTTCCTCTAGCCCATCCCACTTAATGCTTCCACCCCTACCAGCATTGTCATTCATTTCAAACTTTAAAGCTTCAGGTTTTCTCATAGCAACAGAGATCTCTGTGATAAATTGTTATTTGAGATAAATGTACAACAAAGTGTTCCAAACATTTTACACACTCAAGATTATCTGAAGGTATTGTGATTTTTGTATTAAACGGGGGCTGATGTTATTTTCACAGTAGCAGTAGTAGTTAGACTAATTCTACTATATGGATATAGCGTCACGTGATCAATAATGTTTGGACTAGGTGTTGTGGCCTTTCTAATAATCTTAACGGTGGTTGGGGAAGCTGTTGTGCTGACTAAAGTTAGCTTTGTGGCAATTTTTGTTGTTTTCATGGAGGAAGTTGTTCTGGCAGCTGCAGATTTTTCTATCATAGGTGTTGGCGTTTTAATCTGCATTTTGAAACCTGTAGATCTTTTAGTTGGAGTCTTATCACTCACCGTTTCCCTGGTACACTCGTAGACCCAGACGTCCTTCCCTACATAAACTCTAACTTCACTAATCTCATCCCAACAACTCTTGTCTACCCCAGTTTCAAAATGTATTCTCCAATCACACAATGGGAAGTTTCCATTTCTTGTAGTCTTTGTATCTTTAAAGAGGATTACATTACGAATCAAGTGACTAGTCAGCTTGTTAGAGGGGATGTACTTCTTAACCTTTTCTCCTTCCCCTTCCAGCCTCACTGCTCTTGGAAATGATAAAGCTCTTCAATGATGTTTTTACTGCATCCTGTGTAGTAACATGTGGAGTGGTAATTATCAGTGGGGGGTAGGTTGTTATCTTAGTCAAAGATTTAATGTCCCAGGGCCAAATCCTACGGGTTTGCTGTCCCTCCTAAACCGTTACGATCATCTCTATCGCATAGGTCATGTCGGGTTTAACAATACTTATGTCTAGCTGAACCTGCCAAATCCCTTTTTCAAATTTTACTGTTTTCCCACATTGTTCAATTCCCCACGCTGCTCGTAGAGCCACACTAGTTTGCAAATCATGTGTGATTCCACAGAGTACATTCTGTTCTTGGTTCAGTATATCATTTTCCAAAATTCTAAATCTTCGTTGGGTAACCCTGGCAGTTACATCCTTACTTGGAATCTTTAAGGTTATTCTCTTACCCACTAGTGTTCCTGCTAAAATTGTTTCTGTTGGATTAACTGGATCCATATTATCCACTCGATTTAGTTTAGTGTATGTTTTAAAGTTTGTGGCTCTCTCACCAATTCTACACTTTACGTCGGTGAAGAACGAATCATTATGATTCATTCTCCTATCTAATTTTACTTGTATCTCGAGCTCTTGATTTATTGTGATGTTTATGTGGCATGAAAAGTTTTTCATACTTATCTGCCCTTCCCCTGATTTCATCCTACATAAAATGGTTTAATTTAACTTAACACTTATTTCACATTTTTTCCCCTTCTCTCTAATCTCATCGGAAATAATCACTGTTCCTGTCCACTTCCACATAGTGTGAAGATCTCTTACTTCTCCTGTCATCTTGTTCCTGGTTTACTGGTTGTGTGTCATCATGAACATGAGATGAGAATGCTAGCATGGGCTTCAACACAATGTGAATTGGGAATTTTGTGGTTGCATCATACTCATCTTGATCATGGCTGTGCGGTGCTTCCTGGAGCGGCTGTGACTCCAGTGGATGTCTCGTGCTCTTTAGCTTCAGAATCTGTGTTGGGCTCCTTGAAACAGTCCCCTGAGTCCCAGATTGCCTGTTGATTGCCACATCAGGCTGCACATTACTCCCGTCAACAACCACATCATGTTCCTCATTGTTTCTCAGTGTTATACTGCCCTTTGTCTCTGGCTGGACTTTGGTGCAGTGGCTCAGATGATACTACGTGGTGCTTCCCTCGACTTGGACCACTGTTGGGATTGCCCCCACCACGGTGTACGGCCCTTCTCTCCGTGGCTCGTGCCACTTTTGTGTTCAGAGAATTATGTGGTAGACAAGAACTACGTGTTGTGTTACCTATGTTTGTGTAAGCAGATGCGTTTTGTGGTCATTTCCATTGTTAAATGGAGATTCCCAACAACTCACCTCGTTGTGGTGATCCTATATGTATCCTTTCACTCCAACTGCTGAGAACGTGCCCCCCCACCCGCCCCCCAAAGGGATTTAGCGTATACCCCGCTCCACGGGCAGTGGAGAGTGTATGTAACAATATGAAAATGTCTATAGCCATGTGTTTTCAGCTGGAAACAATGGAAGCTAACCTTCCCCATGAGCCCTAGGGACTCAGCAAAGCTTCATTATCGGGGTCTGTGGTAGCCAAAACAATATTACCAACCCTTTTACCGCCACAGCCCTCACATGAGCAATGAGCACAGAATTACCAACAAAACTGTCCCTGCAGCAGCGTGATCATTTGTTAGCATTAGCAACATTGTGAATGTGAATTGTAGAACCTGACTAAGCTGGCCCTCTCCATCAGAGGGATGGACGATGTCTGGACAGGCAAAGTCTGCGGCGTTTCTCTCGTTGGAGTCGGGCGCCAATAGGGCCTCCCTCTCTGACTTCTGATATGACGGGGGCGTTTCCAGTCTGCCCACCGCCCAATCAATACTTCTTAGGGTCAACTGTTGAATGCAAGTGTGGCAGCTCGAGGGGCGGATTTGGGGTCGAGTTTATTTGATCTTAAACTTTCTTATAATTACCGACAACGCCACCTTGGGAATTTCGCCCAAGGAGATAGTTTTAATCAACCCCAACAGAGTAAAGCACACAGGTCCGTTCTATTTAAAAAATGGGCAGGAGACGTGGTTCCAGGTTCCGACCATTCTCTTTATTTTTCCACCAGATTAAAAATAATAAAGCCTTTAAAAATTTATCTCACACACACGGGAGGGACGACCTTCTTCAGGTGCTGAGGCTCGTCGACGGTGCAGTGGTTGTGGAACACAAAGGGGATTCCCAGGGAAGAAAAGCACCCCAGTCACTCGTGACACACACTACACACACTCTGGAAAACTCAAATATGGGGGATCACAGCACACTATAAGAGGAAACCACCACCAGGGCACCAGGGACCACCACCGTCGGCTCTCAGCAACTGAAAAAGGTAACAAAAACAAAACACAAGGGAATTAGTGGGTCACACACACAGCAAGGCAACCAAATACAACTAATTCAATGTTTAAACCCAAAACCAATATTTAGTCAAACAACAAATGTTGCAAACACATGGGAAAATAATTGAGTACTTAAAAAATAAAGGGAAGAAATCAATGGAGAAATGATTTAACTAACTTGTAGAAACAAATTCGACCAGAAATTAAATGAAAAAAACGAAAAGAGAAACAAACAAGAAGTAAATAGAACCCAAAATAGCCCCACGGATCTCAGTCTGTCATTAAAATCAAGTTGTTTTAAAAGCTACCAGGTATTTGGTCCAGTCCGCTGTGCAGCCGAGTGTCTATCCTTGGTTTAAAGGCGTCTCCTTGCGGCTCCGCCCGCAACCGTGCCGGATTAGCGGGACTAGCAGCCGCAGCAGCCGTAGCCTCAACCGCACGGACCACAAGAGTCTTGTCGCGGCTGCAGGCTGAGGTGAAAAGGAGCCGCTGACCCGAGTCAGGACAGGTGCCACCGACAAATAAAACCAGGACACAAAGCAGCAGCAAAGCGAGGCCCGCAACCAAGCAAAAGGACAGTCAGGACACTGAAACCTGGCAGAGCAGAGCAGTGGCGAAGCAGGGCAAAGCGGCATCCACACAGCGGCAAGCTACGGCGTTCTTACGGCACTTGGCGCTGCTGGAGCTGTAACACTGCTGGAGGTGCCACTTAACGCCGCTGAAACTCCCCAGCAACCACCCGGTCCTCACAGCCCCTGTTAAATAATCAAAAATTAAGTTTGGCAAGGTCTGGAGGAAGAGCGGAGGAGCAGAGTAGCACACTGGCTTGTCACAGTCACACATACCTGTCAGGCCCCCGTGAGGGATCACCACGAGGGAGAGTGAGAGGAGAAGGATGAGCGCATCGTACAAGGTCCCGTACGACGTGATTCCGTGAGTCGCAGACTAACGGTGTCTAGGAGCAAGCCCAACCAGGAAAATCAGCGCAACAATATTCACGGAGTATTAGCAGCCACTACCAACATACCTGTACAGGTGACGCAAGAGGAAGGGAACGACGGGACCCGGAAGTAACGAGGACGGCCAGAGCAAGAGGGAGGGGAGGCCGCCAACACTCCCTTTTAAAGAGTGCCACCACGAGGTCATTGGTCGCCAGTGACTACGCAGCAGCTCCCAATTAACCACCGATGGGGCACATCCCCCTGCCACACAAGCAAAAGAACAGCGTCCACAGAAAACAAACAGCAATTATATTTTGTCAAGTAACTAATGAGGTGACAGACGATTTAGAATGTACAGCTTCAAATCTGTTTCTAGTGAAATTTGTCAGACACTGAATGTTGTAATGGACCTAATTAATCCTGTCAATGTTTTTTCGGAGGTGATTCAAACAGAGATTGACTCAAAACCACCTGCAATTTTATTAGTCATTATATACTCATCTGGAACTCCAGAAGGGATGCCAATAGCATCTGTGTAACCTGGACTGTCCTCCGGTGTCGTGGTGTATGACCTCAGGTGTGACCATGTCATCACCTCAGCCTCCAACACGTAAATCTGATTGGGAGAAATGAGACACACAAGCACACATCTCCCTGCCCAGTTTGGGGTAAGGAATCATTTGTGTCTTGGTGTTAGTCTGTTAGTTTTGTGGTTGAGCTTTAGCTAAGTGCAATTCGTGAATTCTCGGCAGCCAAAAATCCAAGACAGGACATGGGGGTGTGGTTTGCTATTTTCTACAGTCTCAAGGAAATACACTTTTTGACCACGTCCCTTGTGAATTTCAAATCATCTTGTATCATCTTTTTTATTTCAGTCTTTTCTCAAAAGCTGCTTTAAGGCGTGAATGAATGAAAAATATGTTAATAACCTTAAAGGGAAATTATTTCCCTCTGATAACAACACGTACAATCATATGTTACACAAGAATGCACAAAAAGCCAACTGTCACAGTTAGACAACACAGCATTCACTAAATAAAGACATTAAAAAATCCACAGTAAATCATGTCAAGAATTATAAAAATGAAAAAAAAAAAAAAAAGCAGGTTTTAAGAGGTCTAAGTCAGTAAAAGCAGTGTTTCCGTCAGATGTCCAAGTCATAGTCAGTCATGGCCAAATGTCTTCCCCATGTGTGATGTCGTTTGGGGTCGAGAGATCTCTGTAAAATGATGGATCCCAAAACTTAAGCGCATCATGTATGTTCATTTTTCACTCACGATCGTTTGTATGTGGTCCAGACCAAACGTATACACCTCTAGAATAATAATTCAGCTAAAAAACCATGTGATTGTTTCACGAGCGGAAAGAGCAAAGACAAATATCATTGTCAAGAAAAACGTGGCACTTGTCCATATATATATATATATATATATATATATATATATATATATATATATATATATATATATATATATATATATATATATATATATAAAGTAAAATGTTTATCATTAAAAATACTAGTAGAAGTGTGAGTCAAGGTTTGCATTTATCAAATTAAATAATTAATCAATCAGTTAACCAATAGGAGTCTACTGTAATCTTTTTCACCTTTTAGTTCAGCTGGGGCTGGATGATTTATAGATTCTTTACCGCTCTGAGCTCTGACACTGGTTTCCAGCCCCCAATAGGTTCTCAACAGACAATATGTGGTTTTCTGTGGTGATTTAGGCCATTCAACAAAAGGCACCTTGATTCATGAGTGATTGAATGAAAAGATAAAACATCCTGATTTTCTTCTGATCTAAATAAACACTATCATGGGCTGCATCCTGTATTCCTAAGGTTGACCTATGGTATAATCTAATGAACAATCAGGAACTGTTGACAACATTACTTCTTCAGTCATTAGAATCATAATCATAACGTGTGTGGGTCTGTCTATGTTTACCATAATAGTGTCGTTGTGTGTGTTTGTATCTAAAGTGTTCATAGGTGTGTTTGCTTCACTGCTCTGACCTTTCTCCACTGTCTCCTCATTACTTCATTTACGGCCATGTTGCAGAATGAACACATGACTCGTGTCTCACATCCAGTCTTTAGTGAACATCATCATCGGTATCTGGTGTTGCCACCTTTGCATTTCCTTTGCTTTGCGAAAGTATCCCAGAATGCTACTCTGGAAGAAACAGGACATCTTGGAAAAAAGTCAGTTTGAGTGTCTTTAGGTATCAGAAAAAATTTTTTTGCAGACAGGATGTGAAGACAGTGAAGACAGATACAGAGCCCTATCCTATCGCTTCCCCTACATGACTGTTTGTCCTTCACTTCAAACATACTTTTTCCTTCATTTCATCATTTAACTGCAAACCTCTTAGAAATTACATAATCCCTCCTCTTGGAAATTAACATTCTTATCATTCTTAGCAGTCCATCTCATCTCTCTTCCCCTCTTCTCCTTCTCTTATCCACATGGCCAAACTTTCTTAACAATTCATGTTCAATGTAACAGTGTAAATCTTTTATGATATGGTACCAAAGTGAAACATCTATAACCACATTTTTACCACATTTTTCCTAGCGGGGCCTGTGAGAGGATTACCCCCATTGGTTCCCCATCATAATTTGAACTGACTCAGGGACATGTAGAGATTCATTCTCATTAGTATCAATTAAGCTCCCTTCTCAGTCTATTCCTTTATTTGGCAGATCAATCCAGAAGCTACAGGATCGTTCTCCCCCTGCATTTTTCCTCCCCTCGTAGCGATCCCATATGCCTGGCCTGCTGTGTCTAGCCTTCCTAGCAGTGCTACAATATTTTTGACTCACTACCTGTACAGTAGCTGAAGGTGTTGTATTGTTAAATGTAATCCTTAGGCTCGTGATTAGCAATGATCTGGGATATTTCTTCTTCTTGTGGTTCATAAACATTACCATTAAAATGCAACCAACCCTCAAAATTTGCAAAAGACCTGCAAATTCTGTTGCATTAAGTTGGTAGTCGTTCTGTCCCTTGGGTCTGCCTACATAGTTTTGTAGTGTCTTCAGTTCCTGTCTCATCCTTTGGCCTGTAGAAATTGTCTACCTCTTTGAACAACTTTTAAAATTTTAAACTCTAATTCTCTCTTCTTTAAACTTTTCTTAGAAATTTTGTTAATTAAAATGTCTGGGTTTTTGGTTCCCACCAGAGCTATTGGTGTGGGATTCATTGTTTTAGATTGTATTATGGTTATTTAAAGTAGCTTGTGTTCTTATGACTGGCTCTTTAAGAAAAGAAGTTGTGCGCCCGAAAGGAGGGGTTGTAAGGGGCGGGGGGGTTGCTCAAGCGGGGGATTTCTTTTGCAGCTTCTGCACCTAGATATATTTTTAGACAAGTCCAGTCTGTGTCTACTGACCCCTCCCCCTGTAGGCTTCTTCCTGATTTTAACTTCGTCTCTTCTTGACCTGACCCTCCTAGCGTGCAGATCTCTTCACACAAATTGACTCTACGCACTTTCTCCTTCACTACGCACAAATAAATAAATACACACGCTTTCAACACACTTTCAACACACTTTATACTACTCCATCTACAGCACATACGGTTCAATCTCAGTCGAACAGTCAACCACAGACTTTTTTTTTTTCAACACACACACTCACATCTGAGCTCAACAATCATTCACTCAATCACACAGTATCACTTATGACATCCGAGCAAACAGTTTTCCACACTCATAAAAGAAAAAAACAGTTTTATCCCAAGCTTGTATCTTCAGATTATTTGATTTGTATGCTTGTACTTTCATGACCTAGAAAAGGCAAAGGTTTTCACTGTGTGCGATGTAAAGCATGGTTTCTGGCATGTGAAGCTAGATGAAGAGTCGACCTACTTGACTACTTTTGCATTTACCTTTGGTCGATTTCGGTGGCTGAGAATGCCAATGGGCATCAGTCCTGCACCGGATGTTTTTCAACGGAAACTAACTCAGGCCCTAGAGATCCTGCCAGGCACCTACATCATTGCAGATGACATCCTGATCACAAGCGAAGGTGACACAAAGCAGGATGCGGTCAGAGATCATGACATAAAAATTGAGACTTTTCCTGGAAAGATGCAGAGACAGAAATATTAAGCTAAACGCGGATAAACTCAATCTCAGGAAACGGGAGGTCCCATACATTGGTCATTTGCTCACAGCAGAGGGACTCAAAGTGGACCCAGAAAAGGTGCGTGCGGTCACTGAAATGCCAGCACCGACAAATGTGAAAGGTGTTCAAAGACTAGTAGGACTAGCGAACTATTTGTCCAAGTTTTACAAGCACCTGTCTGATGATTGTGAGATACTAAGACAGCTCACACACAAAGAAAGTCTCTGGGAATGGACAGATGTACAAGAAAAAGCATTTTAAAGAATAAAAGTCGAGATAACACAAGTTCCAGTATTGAAATACTACAGCCCAGAAGAAGAGTTGACACTACAGTGTGTTGCAAGTGAAACAGGGCTAGGAGTAGCTCTGACACAAGGAGGCAAGTCAGTCGCATATGCCAGTCGTGCTCTGACAATGACCGAAAGGGGCTACGCACAAATTGAAAAAGAATGTCTGGCTATAGTCTTCGGCATGGAAAAGTTTCACCAATACACCTACCGCCAACTAGTCAGAGTTCAGTCAGACCCCAGCTCTTAGAAAACATCATTAAGAAACCACTGATAAATGCTTCAAAAAGGCTTCAACGCATGCTACTGAGACTACAGAAGTATGATCTGAACATCATATATGTTCCTGGACGTGACATGCTACTCGCTGACACGTTGAGTAAAGCTTACCTGGAGACCACCAACAAAAGTCAGACTGAGTTGGAAACTGAATGTCAATATGGTGGATTATGTGCCAATCTCTCCTGAAAGAATGGCCAATATCCGCTCAGCAACAGAATCAGACCCTAAGCTACAGACTCTGATCAAAACTATTCAAAATGGGTGGCCAAATGATAAAAAAAGACGCACCTGCTGGAATAACTCACTTTTATTCTCTACAGGATGAACTGAGCACCCAAAATGGACTGGTCTTCAGGGGTGAGAGAGTTGTGATTCCGGACTCCCTCACAAAGGACATTACGCAGCGAATTCACTCTTCCCACTTGGGTCCAGAGGGATGCCTCAGGAGGGCAAGAGACTGTTTATTGGCATGGTATGAACGATCATATCAAAAAGCATGTTGCAAAATGTGACACCTGTCGATCTGTGGACACAAAAGAACAAAAAGAGACACTACAACCACATGAGATCACTACCAGGCCGTGGGCTAAAGTCGGAAAAGACTTGTTCACATTTGACAACAAGGAGTATCTAGTAACTCTGGATTATTATTCCAATTTCTGGGAGGTGGACTACTTGCCAGATACAAGGTCAAACACAGTCATTCGAAAACTGAAAGATGACTTTGCACGTCAAGGTATTCCGGACGTCGTTTTTTCAGACAACGGACCCCAATTCAGTTCTGCAGAGTTTGCAAATTTCAGTCGCAAATGGGAATTCAAACACAAAACTTCCTCACCGGGCTATCCTCAATGTAATGGCAAGGCCGAATCAGCTGTAAAGAGCTCTCTGTCTGTGTGCCGGCTGGTGACTGTGTAGTCCAAGGTGTGAATAGAAGAGCGGGGGGCAGTCTGTACATGGATGTGTTGGAGGTGGACGGGGGAGCGCCAGCCGTTGATGCCTTAGCTGGCGCTTCTTATCTGCTGCTTGTGCTTGACTGGTCTCAAGTCTCTGAACATCGTTAGCAATTGTACCACGCCAGGCCGAGCGGTCCGCTGCCAGGGCGTCCCAGCTGTCCACAGGGATACTGGTCCTCTTTAGCAGTTGTTTGAACTGGTCTTTCAACCATTTCTTAGGCCCGCCTAGCAGCCTAGAGCCATGAGCCAGTTGACCAAACAGGGTCTGCTTGAGGAGGGATGAGTCTTCCCTGCGGCATACATGACCAAGGAAGCGCAGTTGGTTCTTGGTGATGATCGCTTCCACGCTTTGGAGGGCAGCACGTGTTAAAACATCATTGCTGATGATGCGTTCTTCCCAGCCAATTCCCATGATTGCCCTCAACTTCTGCTGGTGAAACCTCTCCAGGGTTCTGATGTTTTTGTGGTAGAGACTCATAGACTCATAGAGAAGGGTTGGAATCACAACCGCTCTGTAAACACCGATCTTGGTTTGTGCTGACAGACCATGTTGTGAAAAGACACGATGGTAGAGTTTGCCGAAGGCTTGATGGGCAGCGTGAGTCCTGTTATTGATGTCTTTGCTGGGGTGGTTGGTGTTGTTGAGCATAGACCAGAGGTAGCAGAATCTGCGAACTTGCTCTGCCGAGTTGCCATGGATGGATATGTCAACAGGCTGGAGAGGATGTTCAGGGTGGGATTGCGCAAGGACCTTAGTCTTCCCAACATTGACATCCAGACCTGCACTCTCATATGCCTCCATAAAGACATCAGTACTCTCCTGCAGTTCAGCAGGGGAGGAGGCTTGGGCACAACTGTCGTCAGCATACTGGAGTTCCGAGATATGTTGAAGACGATGCCGGTTGAAGAGACCACCATCTGTCAGGTAGCTCATACGTACTCCAAGATGTGGGTGAGGCGTATTGACACACAACAGAACAGCTGCAAGGTACAATGAGAGGAGCGTTGGCAAGAGCACACATCCCTGCTTAAACCCGGTAGCAATGGGAAATGATGGTGAAACAGAAGCACCATGGATGACAGAGCCCCTCATTCCTTCTTGCAGACCCTGCACTAGTCGGACATAGCTCCCAGGATCCTTAGGGCACACAAACCACTCTACCACGATAAGGTGATGGTTCCTTGCTCCATTTTAGTATTTTAATACATAATTAAAAAAAAAAGAAAAAAAAGAGGGGGGGGTTTCAATTAGAAACGAAAAAAAAGGGGGGGCTTAGGGAGAGGAATAGGAAACAATGAAAGGGATTTAAGAGGAACTTGGGCCTGAAACAAAATATTTGAGTTTAGTGTTTAAAATAGTGTGGACCCTAAAAGAAATTGGGTAAAATGGGATAAAATAAATATTTAATTAAATTTTTCATTCAGTTCGTGGGGTTCAATTGTGTCCAGTTTTCGGAACCAGCGTCTTTCAGCTGCACGGGGTTGTGTGACGGACCAGCGGCTGTCGCTCTCTATCCCCAGGCTCTGGACGTTGTGGGGTCTGTGGGTTTTAAAATGGTTGTATAAAATGTTATTTCCTGCTCTGCTATTCATCATATAAAAGTGCTATTTGATGCGTAAAAATATGGCATTTTTGGTTTCCCCGATGTACAGTTTCTGGCAGGCCCGACATCTGATGGCATAAATGGCGTTCCAGGTGCTGGGTGTGGGGGCCTGCCAGATGTTGGAACCAGCCTGACAAAATGGGTTGAAAATGTAGTGGGTTTGGATATAATGTATCTCCCGGGCTAGAGACGCTTCCCTAGGAGTTACCAGTTTGAGGGCTGCATGGAACAGGAAGTAAATTAGGTTTTTGTTTCTCCTGAATGCGGAGATCAGACGGCAGCCCCCCAGAGAAGTGGGTCGACTGTAGGTACGGAGAAGTTGTGACGTATGGTGCTGAGGAGGGGTTGTGTAGACTGCGAATATGCGGTGACCAGGGGGATGAGAAATTGATTGGTTTCTGTGCTGACCGGGGTGGGAGTGCTAGTTTGAAGGGGGCTGCAATAACCTCCGCCTTAATACTCCTAAGGAAGCGCCTCGAATACACCCGCGGCTGAAGTGCACTGAATAAAACTTTCATCGCCTCCTCGACATCCTTCAGGTAGGTGCAGATCCTGTGGGAGCGGATTAATTGCGACTTGATTACCCAATCAAAAGTGTGCCTCGGGTGGTAAGAAGCTTTAAAAAGGAGGGCATGTCGGTTCGTCTCTTTAAAATAAACTTTTGTGGCCAGTTTCTTATGTTTTCGATTATGTTCATGAAAAAAAACGGTGGTATCTAGAAACTCTATTCAGTCCTGGTGGATTTTGTGTTTTAACTTGATCTTGGGGTGGTGGGAATTCAGGATGTGAATAAATTGTAAAAATTCTGCCTCTGATCTGTCCCACAGCCCAAAAATATCATCTAGATACCTCACGTAGAGAAGGGGCTGGTGGGGGCAGTTGCGGAGAGCGGATCCCTCCCACTCGGCCAGATAGATGTCGGCATATGAGGGGGAGTATTTCCTTCCCATCGTGCAGCCACAGACCTGGAGGTAATGCTGGATACTGAAGGTGAAATCGTTCCGGGTGAGGGTTATTTCTAGTAGTTGTAAAATGGCAGAGTCAGGTCGGGGTGACGGAGGAAAATGTTCTTGATGGCAGAGAGGCCGAGGTGGGTTTCTATGTTGGTGTATAGGGAGTTGATGTCTATTGAAAAGAGAAAAGTGTGGGGCAGGACCTGGAGAGAAGACAGATGGTGGACGAATGCGTATGTATCCTTGATGTAACTGGGGTGCAGGTGGGAGAGGGGGTTAATGTAGTGGTCTATGTATTCGGCAATGCGTTGGGACTCGGACCCGCAATCACTGACGATGGGTCTCCCTACTGGGACCTCCGAGTGGACCGTCCAGGTTTCAGGCGGTTTGTGAATTTTTGGAAGTAGGTAGAAAAGGCGCGGTCAGGGTTCATCTGGGCCATCCAGGTAGGTTTTTTGTTTGTAATTGATGAATTTTTTTTATGTAAAGATCTGTGGTAATGTTGCGGATGATGGTCTGTGTTTCTAATTGTAATGATTGTTCCAATTTTTTATAATAAGTGTGATTATTTAGTTGTCGGTTTGCCTCCAGGATGTAATTATTGAGATCCTGGAGGACAATTTGGCCGCCTTTGTCCGCTGGTTTTATGATTATGTGTTTGTTGGATGATAATTGTTTAGTTATGTGTTGTTGTGCTTGTGTGATGTTGGGTGTGGGTGAGGTGTGTCGACGCCAGCGGCCGAGGGAGCGGAGGTTGGCATCCACCAGGTCCCCGAGGTCCGGGGATACTAAGTCCGGGTTCGGTTCCCACCTGGACGGCCCGACGAACGACGCTGGTTCCCGCGTTTGGGATGTTCCGAAGTGGTCTATTAAGAAGAGACGTCTATGGAAGAGATGGAGGTCCCCTCGGAGGTCTGGTCGGGAGCGAGGGGGTGGAGTGGGGATGAAGGTGAATCCTTTTTCTAGCAACTGTCTAATTTCAAGAGTGAGGTGAAAAGTGGAACAAAGATTCAAAACATTAATATGTCGGTTGTGGAGATGGGGGGTCGTGATTACACTGTCACGCCCCACTGGAAGTTTAACTGATTGCACCAGTAGTGGAGGATGGTGGAGGTGGTTTGGGGAGTCCAGTGAATGGGGTCCGAGTCCACAACCTGAAAAAGTGAGGGGTCGAGTTTGGGTAAAAATGTGCATTTACTGCTAATTGTTTGATTCATTTTCTTGATCAGAGTTTGTTTACGGATGGATAATGGTCTGAGAAATTAATTACAGGAATATAAATTTTGGCAGAGGGAAAGGTGGATTTGGCTGTCCTTAACAGCTGCTGCAGCTGTTTCCAGGTGGTCAGTGGGACCTGCTCCTGAAGGCAGTTGTTAAGGCCAGCCAAAATGATGATGGTGTGGGGGGTGGGTTGTGGTGGGAGTTTTTTGATAATCGAATTGATGTGATGGAAGGTGGCGCCAGGGAAACTGTCAATTTGAATATTGGGGTGCTTAAAAGTAGGGATTCGGGAAAGGTTCGAGTCACCGATGATGAGGTTGAGTTTGTGAACCGTGAGGGACCAGTCTAAGATTTTGCGGAAAATGGTGGGGTGTCGGTGAGGTCCCGGACGTCCAGGTGAGCGCGGAGTCGCCACTGGGGGCTCCCTTGAGGCAACAGTGATCGACTCAGATACAATGGGTGAGTTAAGCAGTGGTTCGCTTACATGAATTTCATTCATCATGGGGTTAGGGTTATGGGTTAGGGTAGGGTTAGTGCAGGGTTAAGGTTAGGGTTAGGGGTTAGGAATTAAGGTTAGGGGTTAGGGTTAGGGTTAGAGTAATGGTTTACGGATAGGGTTAGCGTTAGGGGTTAGGGTTAGAGTTTAGGGTAGGTTTAGGGAGGTTTGGGTAGACCTTAAGGTAAGGGTTAGGGGTTTAGGGTAGGGTTAGGGATAGGGATTAGGGCTTGATTTAGGGTTAGGGTAAGTGTTAGATTGTTAGGGTTAGGATCAGGTTTAGGTTAGGGTTAATGCTAGGGTTAGGATTTAGGGTTTTAGGTTCAGGGTTTGGTGGTTGGGGTTAGGGTTAGTGTAGGGTTAAAGTTGGGGGATAGGGTTAGGGATTACAGTTAGGGGTAGGGTTAAGTTAGGGTCAAGGTTTAGGTTTAGGGTTAGAGGGTGAGGGTAAGTGTTAGGGTGGGTTTAGGGTTAGGCGTTAGGATTACGCTAGGACTAGGCATTAAGGTTAGGTTTAGGGTTTAGTGTTAGGGTTGAGGTCCAGGGTTAGAGTTAGAGGTTAGATTTAAGCTTTAGTGCAGGGGTTAGGGTGAGAGGGTTAGGGTCAGGGGGTTAGAGTTATCCTCCAGTTAAGGTTAGGGTTACGGGCTAGGACAGGGTTAGGGTTAGGGGTTAGGGTATGGGGAGGGTTGGGTAAGGGTTAGGGCTAGTATTAGAGTTTAGGGTTAGTGTTAGGGGTTAGGATTTGGTTTATGGTGTTAGAATGTTCAGGTTAGGGTTAGAGGTTAGGATTAGGGTTAGGTTAGGGTTAATGTAAGGCTTAAGGGGTAGGGTAGGGTTAGAGTAGGGTTAAGGTTAGGGTTAGGGGTTAAGGTTAGGGGTTAAGGTTAGGGTTTAGGGTTAGGGGTTAGGTTAGGGCTATGAGTTAGGGTAGGGTTAGGGTAGTTTTAGGATAGGGTTAGGGATAGAAGTTAGGGTTAGGAATAGGGGTTAGTGTTAGGGGTTAGGGTTAGGGAGTTGGGGTTAGGGGGTTAGCGGTTAAGGTTAGGGTAGGATCAGGATAAGGATTTAGGGTTAGTGTTAGAGGGTTAAGGTTCGGGGTTAGGCTTAGGGTTTAGGGTTGGGGTTAGGGCAGTGTTAGGGCATAGGGTTAGGGTAGGGTTAGGGGTTAGAGTTAAGGTAAGGGTAAGGGGTTAGGGTAAGGGGTTAGGGTTTGCAGGTTAGGGTTAGGGGGTAGGGTTAGGGTTAGAGTAAGGGTTTAGGGTTAACGTTAAGGTTAGAGGGTTATGGTTAGGGGTTAGGGTTAGGTTTATGGCTAGGTTAGGGTTACGGTTATGTTTAGGGTAGGGTTAGGGAGGGTTAGGTTTAGGGTTAGGGTAGGGTTAAGGGTTAGGGTTAAGGTTAGGATAAGGGTTAGAGTAAGGGGTTAGGGTTAGGGGTTAGGGTTAGGGGGTTAGGGTTAGAGTAAGCGTTTAGAGATATTGGTTGACGTTAAGGGTTAGGCTTAGGGCATAGGGTTAGGGTAGGGTTAGGGTTAGGGTTAAGGTAAGGGCTAGGTTTAGGGTTAGGGCAGCGGTTCCCAAACTTTTCAGTCCGCGCACCCACTTCTACCTCCCGACTTAGCTGACGCACCCCCAATGCCCAAAACATGAAAAAAAAGAAAGAAAAGGCGTGGTCTTTATAGCCATATACGTAGGTATCAAGTTTAATAATATAGGCTCCTGTTAACACAGAACAGATTGTGCAATAATGGGCATAATGATCGCTCACTTTAGAAACGGTGGGGAGAATAATAATAACAATATAAAAATGATAATATTAATATTTTAAGTTAAAATGGTCGCCGAGTGAGCCGACTACAGATGAGTGATGAACAGCAGTTATTACTATGCAGGGCTCGAAATTAACTTTTTTTCTTGGTAGCACTGGTACTCCCAAATTTAGAAGTTAGTAGCACCAGCGAAGACTTCAGGAGCACCTACCCAAAAGCAAGGCAGTGACGGAGCGATAGAGACGCTCCGTCCATCTCCGTTCCTCCTCTCTCCGTCACCCAGGAGAGCAGCCGCAGCTGCACTCTCATTGTTTCCTGGCAGGATCGCAGGAGCGCCGTCTCACAAAAAATGGCGCACCAGATTTTTTCCCCTAGTCGCACCAGTGCTCCCAAATATATTTAATGGTCACAATGATAAAAATTTGGGCGCATATGCGACCAAAATGGGCGCAATTTCGAGCCCTGCTATGTAACAAATAGGCCTATTTAACAAACTGTCACAGTTATTAAATGCTTAAAATCCTGCTGGATTTCTTCAGCCTGGTAGACTGCACAGCTCTCAGTTGTGGCCAAAGTATCCTGTCCTCTTTCATTTCTCCCAGATTTAATACCGGACAGACTGCCCATTTTTAATCAGTTATGCATTTCGGCATATTATTGTTGTTGCTATCACAACAAGCTAGCACATAGCTAGGAGAAAGCCAAGTGCATTTTGGGTCTTTTTTTTTGATTAAAAATTTTCCCAAAACGTTTTTTAATTGAAAATTACCAATGATTTGCGTGAATGAATTGAAATATTTAAACTGTTAATCCTCCATTAAAAAGTGTTTACATTATTTATGTAATTATTTATGTATTTCAAGGTGCCCAGTTTACATTGCACTTGCGCACCCCCTAGCGGCAGCACCACAGGGGGTGCGCGCACCACACTTTGGGAATCCCTGGGTTAGGGTAAGGTTAGGGTTAAGGATAGGGGTTAGGATTAGTAGAGGTAAGATCGGGCCTAAAAAATTCGGCAAGATCCGAACCGAGCCCAAGGGTATTAAAGCTTGGCCCAACCTGATCCGAATGTAATTATTGGCATTTTGACGTGGACCCGGGCTCGAGCTTAATATCTTAGCTCTACTTTCAGTACATACGATCGGGAAGGTAAAGTGACAGGAGAAGATACAGCTGACGCACAGAGGGAACTGAGCAGGTATTGTAGATGGGTGTTTCTCACACAGCGCCTTCTCTGTTTTACCTAAATTATTTATTTCATTAGTGTATTCCTTAGTTCAATATCCATAGATCGTTTGAGATACGTAATATATAAATAAATATTTATTAAAAAAGTTTACGCCGGGTTGGGCTTGGATCTTAAGATCTGAAGCCTGAGCCAAAAAAATTCCAGCCCGACCCGACCTGAGCCCGAGGGTGTTGAAGCCCGACCCCACCCCACCCGAACGTAATTACTGACTTTTTGAGCCCAACCAGGCTCAAATTTAGGGTCGGGTCGGGCTTGGACTCAGGCTCAGGCTTAAGATCTTACCTCTAATGGTTAGGGGCTATTGTTAGGGTTAGGGTTTAGGGTAAGGATTAGGGTGAGGGTTTGGATAGGGTTTGGGATAGGGGTTAGGGTTAGGGGGTTAGGGTTATGGGTTAGGGTTAGCACAGGGTTAAAGTTAGGGGTTAGGGTAAGGGTAAGGGTAGGGTTAGGGTAAGGGCTAGGGTTAGGGTTAGTGTTAGGGGTTAGGGGTCGGTTTAGGGTTTAGGCTCAGGAAAATGTTTGAATATTAGAGTTGGGGTTAGAGGTTAGGATTAGGGTTTGGTTAGGGTTAATGCTAGGGGTTAGGGTTTAGGGTTAGAGGGTTAGGTTAGGGTTAAGGTTTAGGGTTAGAAGTTAGGGTAAGTGTTAGGGTAAGTGTTAGAATAGGTTTAGGGTTAGGGTTACGGTAGGGCTAGGGTCTAGGGTTAGGGATTAGATTTAGGTAGAGGTTAGGTAAAGGTTAGAGGATTAGGGTTAGGGGGTTAGGATCAGGGGGTTAGGGTTAGAGTTGGGGTTAGCCTAGAGGCAAGGTCAGGGGTTAGGGTACGGTTAGGGGTTAGGGTAGCGTTAGGATTAGAGTCAGGGTTAGGGGCTAGGGTAGGGTAAGGTTTGGAGTTAGGGTTAGGGATAGAGGTTAGGGTTTAGGATTATGGTTAGGAGTTAGGGTTAGGTTAGGGTTGGGGTTAGGGTTATGGGTTAGTGGTTAGGGTACGGTTGAAGTAGGGTCAATGTTAGGGGGTTAGGGTTAGCGTAGGGTTAAGGTTAGGGGTTAGGGTTAAGGTTTAGGGTTAGGGATTAGGGTTGGGGGTTAGGGTTAGGAGTTAGGGTTAAGGTTTAGGGTTGGCGTTAGAGGGTTAAGGTTAGTGTTAGGGTAGGTTTCGGATTAGGGGTTAAGGTTACGGTAGGGTTAGAGTTAGGGGTTAGTATTTAGGGTTAGGGGTTAAGGTAGGGTTAGGGGTTAGGTTTAGGGTTAGAGGGTTAGGGGGTTAGAGTAAGGGTCAGGGGGTTAGGGATAGGGTTAGAGTTAGGGGTTAGCCTACAGTTAAGGTTACGGTTAGGGTAGGGTTAGGGACAGTAAGATACGTAGTTCATTTAAAGAACTACGAAGTGCACTGGCACATGGGGCCCGGGAGTGGGGTCACTTTAAAATGCCGTGTTACGATTGGGGTTAGGGTTAGGTTGGAGTAGGGGTTAGGGGTTAGGGTTAAGTTTATGGTTACGAATTATGGTTAAGGTTGGGGTTAGGTTTAGGGTAGGGTTAGAGTAGGGTTAGGGTTAGGGGTTAAGGTTAGGGGTTAGGGGTTAAATTTAGGGTTAGGGGTTAGGGTAGGCTTAGTTTAGGTTAGGTTTAGAAGTTAGGGTTAGGGGGTTATGGGTTGGGGTTAGGGTAGGGTTAGAGTAGGCTTAGTTTTAGGTTAGGTTTAGAAGTTAGGGTTAGGGGGTTATGGTTGGGGGTTAGGGTTAGGGTAGGGTTAGGGTAGGTTTAGGGTTAGGGTGGGGTAGAGCTAGGGTCGTGTCATTTCAAATCCATTGCGGTGGTGTACAGGGACAAAAAGACACACAAAATAGTGTTATGGGCCTGACTGTAAATAGAATAAATTTGGGAGTGAGTGAAACAGTGTCAATTTATCATTAAGTGTGTGATATTATTTTGTCAACATTTATGTAATCGTGTTTTGTTTTATGTGTTTACTTCCAAACTTGCCTTTGTGTAATTATAACTGTTCCTACACGTCAGATTGGTCCTAGCTTTCTGTAACATCCACAGTGCCACACAATGATGTGTATAATGAAATTGTGAAATAAGTCCTGTTTTTTCTGCCAGAATTTTGTTGGCATGATTTCTTTCCCTTTGTATTTTTAGCCTATGACATGCAGTCATGGCAACAAAAACCTCTGCACATAAACATCTGTCCGACCTGTGGGGGCTCCCGAAGGTCTAACACTAAAATGACTCCTGCTTGCACTGAACAAAAAAAATCATGTCACCTCAAAGGATACTTGCCTTGCAGCAGTCACCACAAATAAATGAGACAGAGATGGACATAAAGAAAAATATAGATTTTAAAAGGACACAAACAAACAAACAAACAAACAAAAAAAGACAAGCTAACCACAGACCTAGAGCAGAATCCTGGTGGGCAACAGTAGACTGTAAACAGCTATATTTTAGTAATGACATTGACTTTACTACTTGAAGAATGTTTGTTATATATAATTTAATCAGATTTAAAGTAAACTTTAAGTTTAAAAACCCTTTGGATCAAGAGAGCCTCCAAACTGATTCATTAAAAATAATAATTGTTGTGAACTTAAGCCTTACAGCCCTGACCTATTTTGGTTGTTTTTTGGTACTTTTGATATTTGTCTTTATTACCACATTAAATTTATTTAATATACCCATGCTTGGTATGCTTATCTTCAGCACAACTTCACCTATATGAAGAGGAGGGGTTACAGTTTGGCGGGCTGAGGATTGCTGCTTTTTACATATGATGTGTGCACCGTTGGCCTGTGACCTGCAGCACTCATTGGTCCGGTTTGCAGCCGAGTGTGGATGAGGATCAGCACCACCACTGTCTTCTCTGGGTGGGGAATGAGGTCCTTCCATAAGCAAAGGAGTTTAAGTATCTTGGGGTGCTGTTCACGAGTGAGGGAACAATGGAGCGTGAGATTGGATGGAGAATTGGGGCAGCAGGAGCGGTATTGCAGTCGCTTCACTGCACTGTTGTCACAAACAGGGAGCTGAGCCGAGAGGCAAAGCTCTCTATCTACTGTTCAATCTTCGTTCCTACCCTCACCTATGGTCATGAACGATAGGTCATGACCGAAAGAACGAGATTGTGGATACAAGCAACGGAAATGGGCTTTCATAGGCGGATAGCTGGTGTCTCACTTAGAGATAAGGTGAGAAACGCTGATATTCGCGAGGGGTAGAATAGAGCCGCTGCTCCTCCTGAAAAGGGATCAGCTGAGGTGGTTTGGGCATCTGGTTCGGATGCCTCCGGGGATAGGGAGATGTTTCTGGCACGTCCAGCTGGGAGCAGACCTCGGAGCAGACCCCGGACCAGGTGGAGGGATTATATCTCAACACTGGCCTGGGAATGCCTTGGGATCCCCCAGTCAGAGCTGGTGGATGTGGCTGGGGAAAGGAAAGTTTGGGGCTCCTTGTTGAAGCTGCTTTCCCCATCGACATGACTTCGGGTAAGCGGTGGAAGATGGATGGATGGATGGATATACTGTAGACATTCAATAAACCAAAGACTGACGGTACGGTGGTGCAGTGGGTAGCGCTGTTGCCACACAGCAATGTGGTTATGGCAAGGCAAGGCAAGTTTATTTGTATAGCACTATTCATACACAGGCAATTCAAAGTACTTTACAAAGGCAACAAACCACAAGAACACTTCAAACATTAAAGGGGATTGAGACAATAAAATATCAATAAAAGAGCAATTAAATGAAAAAATAAATTCAACAGGAGGATAAAATATTTAAACTAAAACCACTGATTAAAAAAATGCAGATAATTAAGAAACAAATGCAGGAAAATACTGCAGTGAACAAAAATGTCTGTAACCCTGATTTGGATCAGTTGCAGCTGCCTGATTTATTTTTTATGTAGACCTGTAAGGACACCATTACAGTAATCTATTTTACTGAAAATGAAAGCGTGAACACGCTTTTCTGTGTCTTGTTGAGACAGAAACCCCTTAATTCGAGCAATTAAGGGGTTTCAGGTGGTAATAGGTAGATTTAGTCATAGCTTTTAAGTGGCTGGTAAAATTCAGGTCTGAGTCTATAATTACACCAAGATTTCTGGCTTGATTTGTAGCTTGTAATGACATGAGGTCAAGGTGAGCATTGATCTTTGATCTTTCATTTTTGAGGCCAAAAACAATCACTTCTGTCTTGTCTGGATTGAGCTGGAGTAAATTTTGGTCCATCCATTCATTGATTTGATTCATACAGTTGCTTAATGATTGTAAGGGACTATAGTCTTGTGATGACGCTGAAATGTACAGTTGCGTGTCATCTGCATAAGTATGACAGGAGATGTTGTGGTATTCCATGATCTGAGCAAGGGGCAGCATGTAGATATTAAATAGAAGTGGTACCAGAATGAACCTTTGTGGAACCCCGCATGTGATCTTTGTCCGCTCTGACTCATGACTACCAACTGAGACAAAGTAGTCCATATCTTGCAAGTAAGACTTGAACCACTTTAACACAGTGCCAGTAAGTCCCACCCACTGTTCGAGTCTGTCCAGCAGGATGTTATGATCAACCGTGTCAAATGCAGCACTGAGATCCAGCAGTACCAGCACAGTGGTTTTGAAGGTGTCATTGTTCATGTGAATATCATTTAAGACTTTAATAAGTACGGTCTCAGTGCTGTGATGTGGTCGAAATCCAGACTGAAATGCATTAAAGAGATTGTTTTGCATCATGAAACTGAGTCTGTTGAAAAACAGCCCGTTGAATGATTTTTCCCAAAAATGGAAGATTTGATATGGGCCTGTAGTTACTTATTATTAAAGCATCCAGCTTGGGCTTTTTCAGAAGTGGTTTTATTACTGCAGTTTTTAAGGGCTGGGTAAACTGCCTTGATTGTAGAGAATTATTCACTATAAGTAATACGTTAGGAGCAATGCAGTTAAAAACATTTTTGAAAAAGTTTGAAGGCAGCACATCAAGGCAGCATGTTGTGGATTTTAACTTATTACTGTTTCTTTCAAGGTTGTGTGGTCTAAAAGGTTAAAATGTTCAAAATGAACTGGACATCAAGATGGCACAAGTGACATAGTGATTTTCCCTGAGATAGCCGCTAACTTTTTGTCTTATTTGTAATATTTTTTCTGTGAAAAATGCTGCAAAGTTATTGCATGACTTGTTGGACAGCAGCTCAGAACGGACTGATGCTGTGGGATTTGTCAGTCTGTCCACAACAGAAAACAGTGTGCGAGCATTATTACCGTTTCTATTGATAACCTCGGAGATAAATGATTGTCTTGCATGTTTCAGTTCCTGGTTTTAGATGTGAGGACTGTCTTTGTCGTAATGAACCTGGAGTTTATTTTTGCGCCATCTGCGCTCTGCTTGTCTAAAAACTCTTTTTTGGGTTTTAACCAGCGTGGCATTTCTCCAGGGTGGCTTTTCACTGACTGACAGTACTTTGGTCTTAATCGGGGCGATGGAATCCATAACAGCCAAGACGTCAGAACTGAAAGCATTTACAAGATCATCTACAGAAGTTGAGGGCGGGCTAGGAGAGGATTTGAAAGCCTGAGTGAATAATGCACAGGTTTTATCATTAATATAGCTCTTTCTGACTACTTTTGTTTCACCCTTGTTCAGATTAGCAGGAGTGGTTGTTTTAAATGAAACACAGTAATGATCAGAAAGGGCAATATCAATCACCACAACCTCCGAAATATTAAAACCTTTGGAAATAATTAGATCCAATGTATGCCCCTTGTCATGTGTGGATTCTGTTACATGCTGAGAAAGCCCAAAATTGTCCAGAAGGTTCAAGAGTTATTTAGCAATTCTCGTCTTTCATACTATCAACATGAAAGTTAAAATCACCCACTAAAACAACATAGTCATATTCAATGCACAAAATAGACAACAGCTTGGCAAAGTCATCAATAAACTCTGTTACATTTAGGAAGTCTGTAAGTAGTTATAGGTTGCTCAATAGGAGAATTTTGACTGAAGAGCGACATATTCAAAAGATTTGAACTTCCCAAAGGATATTTTCTTACACTGGAAATTGTTATTGAACAGAATGGCGACCCCTCTGCCTTTCTCATGCATTCTAGCTTCACTCATGACACTGAAGTGTGGAGGGGTTGACTCACTAAGTACTGCTGAACTGTATCTTGTCCTAACCAAGTTTCTGTTAAAAACATCAAAAAATCAGTTAACCGGCACACAGATAAATACTTAATTTATTATGGGCAAATCACGGACGCGTTTCAGCAAATCTTTGCCACTACCGTGCACCCATTACACTATACAAGTTTTGGAGCTGTGCACGCCGTCTCCTTCACCTGATCTGTTAAAAACATAAAATCAAGTTTGTGCTTAGTAATAAAATAATTGATTAAAAATGATTTCCCCACCAAAGACCTGACATTTTAAAAGCCCTATCTTTCCCATGTTTTGGAACAGAATGTGGCTGACAAGGAATAAGTATCAAATTTGATTATGGGTTTGAGTCCTGCTCTGTGCAGAGTTTGCATGTCCTCCCCGTGACTGCGTGGGTTCTGTCCGGCTTCCTCCCACCTCCAAACACGTGCGCTTCAGGTGAACTGGCCAGTCTCACTGTGTGCGTGCATGTTTGTCTATCCTTCATGTGGCTCTGCGGTGCACTGTCGTTGCACCTGGATTGTGCCCTGCCTCATGCCCCAAGCCCACTGGGAGGGTCTCTACCAACCCCACAACCTACAATCTTGAAGATGAATGGATGAATGAATCAAGCAATCAATGAATCAATGAATAAACCAAATATGGTGTTCCTTCTGCAGAAAACAAGATCTTCAACATATTTTTTTCTTACAGCAAAATTTGTATCTATAGTAAATATCTAAAAGTCAATGGTGTTTACATTCAGAGGGATCTTACAAAGTTTTTTCTCTAACCTCACTCTAAAATGGTTTTACTCTAAATGACCAAACCAGCACGAAGCTTTGGCCAATTTTTTTGTCCTTGAAAGGACACTGAAAAATGGGTATGTGTGAAAGATACACACATAACCTCTTATCAGTGAGACACTCACATTATGTGAAGAATGTTAACTAAGATCGCCTTGACATAGCTTTATTCTACATAAGTCAGAGGATCACAGATGAAACACCTCAATGTATAAAGAGAGAGTGCGGGTTTTAAAGTCTAACTTTATGCAAATTGTTTAAGTCCACTTAGCAAAAAGGATCAAGAGGTCCACTGCTCACTGCAGATAAAAGCATGACACAGTAAATCAATATGCATTTGGGTAGGATATTATGGAAATAGAAGATGCAGCATCTCTGTTTTCACTCAGTCCACTGTGCATTGTGATGCCCTGGAGACATCTCTCCCAATATACTGCTACAAGCAATAGGAGAGAGCACACCATCTCAGGCATGACAATTTACATGTACTCTCCACTGCATTAAAAGATGCACATATCAACATCTCAACCTGTGAATGAGCATTCTTTTTTTTTTTTTTTTCCTATATCCCCAGAGCACTTGTCATGGCTAGAACACGACTGGCAGGGAGAACCCAAAAGCACAACAGAGTATCAGGTGGGCAAGGTCTCAAAAAAGGGTTTAATAATACAGGCAGGGGTCAAGTTCCAAAATAATCAGTCCGATAGGCAGAAGTATCCAAAAAACGACAGGCAAATGGTAGAGTCCGGAATCAGGTAGGGTCAGGCACGAAACAATCTACAAACCAGGCAGACGAATCAGATCAGGGGTCGATGAGAGGCAGGGTCCGGGAAACAGGCTGGGTCTATCAGAAAAGCAGGCAGGAGTCAAAGGCTGGAGAGCCAGGGCGAACACTAAACAATCTGGCAGAGAGCAGAAGGCTGAGCCGGCATATGTAGAGTGGAGACAGATTGGGGAGTGGCTCCAGGTGTGTGGGGAAACGGCAGGTGCAGGGAATGAACTGATTGAAGATGAGACAGGATCTGGAATGATATGAGATGTTAGCAAGAAAACAAACTATTAGACCCGAGATGTGACAGCACTGTCTGCTGCAGGGAGAGCTACTCCATCTCGTACCAGGCGGGCGAGTGCTGAGACTGAACAATGATATGACATAAGAAGCTACCTTGTCATTGGAAAAATGGACATGCATAGAGACAGCTGCCACCAGACACCAAAGCCAGTGTACTAGCTGCTTGCTGGGATGGGATAGAGCTGTTCTGCAAACACGTAGGAATATCATTTTCAGCATACTTGCATATACTCATACATGGCACAAATTGAGGCATGCCAAGACAAGTTTAATCATATAGACACTCAAACGGAGATATAAAACCAGACAGTTACAGTCACACAGGAATTGAGGCATTACTCATGTAAGAGGGTAGCCGCAAGAGGACACAAGCCAGTGTCTTATTGTGCCGGTCCCAAGCCCGGATAAATACAGAGGGTTGCGTCAGGAAGGGCATCCGGCGTAAAACTTTTGCCAAATCAAAGATGCGAATCAAACCTATGACTTCCATACCGGATCGGTCGAGGCCCGGGTTAACAACGACCGCCATCGGCCCTGTTGACCTACAGGGCGCCGGTGGAAATTGGATTACTGTTGGTCGAAGGAGAGGAGGAAAGTGCATTCGCTCGAAGAAAGAGAAGAGGAACACCAAGAGTATAGGACTAAGAGTAGGGACGTTGAATGTTGGAACTATGACAGGAAAAGGTAGAGAGTTGGTTGACATGATGCAGAGAAGGAAGGTAGACATACTGTGTGTACAGGAGACCAGGTGGAAAGGTAGCAAGGCTAGAAGTTTAGTAGCAGGGTTCAAGTTGTTCTATCATGGTGTAGATGGGAAGAGAAATGGAGTAGGAGTTATCTTGAAGGAGGAGTTTGTTAGAAATGTCCTGGAGGTAAAAAGAGTGTCAGATAGAGTGATGAGTCTGAAGCTAGAAATAGAAGGTGTGATGTTCAATGTTGTTAGTGGGTATGCTCCACAGGTAGGATGTGAGCTGGAGGAGAAGGAGAAATTCTGGTTGGACTTTGATGAATTGATGCAGAGCATGCCTAGAAGTGAGAGAGTTGTCATTTGAGCACACTTCAATGGACATGTTGGTGCAGGAAACAGAGGTGATGAGGATGTGATGGGCAGGTTAGGTATCCAGGAGAGGAACGCAGAAGGACAGATGGTAGTTGACTTTGCAAAAAGGATGGAAATGGCTGTAGTGAATACTTTCTTCCAGAAGAGGCAGGAACATAGAGTGACCTATAAGAGTGGCGGTAGGAGCACACAGGTAGACTACCGTACATCTTGTGTAGACGGTGTAACCTGAAAGAGATCAGTGACTGCAAAGTAGTGGTAGGTGAGAGTGTAGCCAAACAGCATAGGATGGTGGTGTGTAGGATGACTCTGGTGGTGAGGAAGATCAAGAGGGCAAAGGCAGAGCAGAAGACGAAATGGTGGAAGCTGAAAAAGGAAGAGTGTTGCATGACTTTTAGGAAGGAGTTAAGACAGGCTCTTGGTGGTCAGGAGGTGCTTCCAGATGACTGGACAACTATAGCTAATGTGATCAGGGAGACAGGTAGGAGAGTATTTGGTGTGTCATCTGGAAGGAAAGTAGATAAGGAGACTTGGTGGTGGAATGAGGAGGTACAGGAGTGTATACAGAGAAAGAGGTTAGCCAAGAGGAAGTGGGACACTGAGAGGACTGAGGAGAGTAGACAGGAGTACAGGGAGATGCAGCGTAAGGTGAAGGTAGAGGTAGCAAAGGCCAAACAAGAAGCTTTTGATGACTTGTATGCTAGGTTGGACAGTAAGTAGGGAGAGACTGATCTATACAGGTTGGCAAGACAGAGATAGAGATGGGAAGGACGTGCAGCAGGTTAGGGTGATTAAGGATAGGGATGGAAGTCTATTGACAGGTGCCAGTAGTGTGATGGGAAGATGGAAAGAGTACTTAGAAGAGTTAATGAACGTGGAAAATGAGAGAGAACAAAGACTAGAAGAGGTGACTGTTGTGGACCAGGATGTAGCAAAGATTAGTCAGGATGAAGTGAGGAGGGCATTGAAGAGGATGAAGAGACGAAAGGCAGTCGGTCCTGATGATATACCTGTAGAGGTATGGAAGTGTCTAGGAGAGGTGGCAGTAGAGTTTCTGACTGGATTGTGAGGAGATTTAGACATTATACATGTGTTATTTGCTCAGGCTATTTTTTATTTTTGCTAGCTTCACAGTAGTCAACTTTAATCACACTCATTTAATCTTGCAAACAGTTGAACCCTATCACAGTGAACCCCACACAGAGCTCACAGAACTCATTTAATCTTTTCTCACCCTCTTTTCTCACCCTTGAAGTCTGCACACATTTGAACAATCACACACACACACACACACACACACACACACACACACACACACACACACACACACACATCCAAGGTAACAGTTCCATTTATGGAAGTCTTCACACTTATGGGGTGATCAGGATGTAGGCAGGATTGTTTACAGGATGAGACCGGAGATGGAAACTACGTCGAGAAGATGCGGCTGGAAACCTGTCACGAACGGATTGGTCCAGAAGACACCACATCCCCTCATGCATATTCTTAATGTGAATTGTTTAAATTTGACCAGGCCAAGATATAATTTGCTCTTCTTCATCAGCTGCGTCTGATGTAAGACCTGTGTAGCACCGGCAGTCAGGGACTGTGGTAGAGCTGTATATCTGTATATATCTGTATTAGACTTGTTGTCAGGAATAAACTTTTTAAACTTATGACGATTGGCTAAGTCTCCTACTTTACCTCAATAACAAGAACCCACAGAATAAAGAAGCTTTGAAAATATTTTGCTTCAATTGTTCAACAGGATCGTAGAAGGTAAGAAGATGCCTGAAGAATGGAGAAGTGTGCTGGTGCCCATGTTTAAGAACAAGTGAGATGTGCAGAGTTGTGGCAACTACAGAGGAATAAAGCTGATGAGCCATACAATGAAGTTATGGGAAAGAGTAGTTTAAGATAGATTAAGGGCAGAAGTTAGCATTTTTGAGCAGCAGTATGGTTTAATGCCAAAAAAGAGTACTACAGATGCAGTATTTGCTTTGAGGATGTTGATAGAGAAGTACAGAGAAGGCCAGAGGGAGCTGCATTGTGTTTTTGTAGATCTGGAGAAAGCTTATGACAGGGTGCCCAGAGAGGAACTGTGGTATTGTATGAGGAAGTCTGGAGTGGCAGAGAAATATGCTAGAGCGGTGCAGGATATGTATGAGGACAGTAAGACAGTGGCGAGATGTGCTGTAGGTGTGACAGAGGAGTTCACTGCAGAGGTGGGACTGTATCAGGGATCAGCTCTGAGCCCCTTCTTGTTTGCTATGCTGATGGACAGGCTGACCGATGAGGTTAGACAGGAATCTCCATGGACTATGATTATTGCAGATGACATGGTAATTAGTAGTGAGAGTAGGGAACAGGTGAAAGAGAAGCTAGAGAGGTGGATGTTTGTCATGGACAGGAGAGGAATGAAGGTTAGCCGCAGTAAGACAGAGTACATGTGTGTGAATGAGAGGGACCCAAGTGGAAGAGTGAGGTTACAGGGATAAGAGATCAAGAAGGTGGAGGATTTTAAGTACTCAGGGTCAACGGTTAAGAGTAATGGAGAGTGTGGAAAAGAGGTTAAGAAGCTTATACAGGCAAGATGGAACGGGTGGAGAAAAGTGTCAGGTGTGATGTGTGATAGAGGAGTTCAGCTAAAATGAAAGGAAAGGTGTACAAAACTAGTGAGACCTGTGATGTTGTTTGTTCTTGAGACTGTGTCACTGAGGAAAAGACAGGAGACAGAGCTGGAGATAGCAGAGATGCTGAGGTTCTCTTTGAAGTGACCAGGATGGATAGATCAGGAATGAGTATATCAGAAGGACACATTTTAGACGTTTTGGAGATGAAGTCAGAGAGGCCAGAGTGAGAGGGTTTGGACATGTCCAGAGGAGAGATAGTGAATATATTGGTAGAAAGATGCTGAGTTTTGAACTGCTGGCAGGAAGCTTGGAGGAAGACCAAAGAGGAGGTTTATGGATGTAGTGAAAGAGGGCGTGAAGATAGCTGGTGGGAGAGAAGAGGATGCAGAAGACAGGGTTAGATAGAGGCAACTGATTCGCTGTGGTGACCACTGAGGGAAAAGCCGAAAGGAAAAGAAGATATTGTTCACTGCAACAAAATTGACTCATGGAAAATCCATAAAATCTCAAAATCCACCACGCCTTTGGTATTTCTGGTTGTTGAAGACAATGAAACATGTTACAGCAAAGACATACATTTTTTACCAGAAAAAATACATAATAATGGTTCTGATATTTTTCTTATTCATTAAAATCTTGTTAAGAAATAACACCAAATGATTCATTCAAAATAAATTGATTAAAGATGCACAGCAGTGAAAAAGGGGAACAAAGCTAGACAGAGCAAATAATGAACAGAGCTCATAGATACATAGCAGACAAAATTTAATAAAGGCCAACAAGGTACAAAGTAAAACAGAACAACATTCTGCACACACATTTTCAGCTAAATAATTTTCAATTGATTTTTTGTTCTGTCAGAGGGGGAAAAAATGTTGCACCGCTTTTACAATGTGTTCTCATTAGCTGATAGCACAAGGCAGAGTTATGCAACCACTCCTCATTGAAATGAGAAGCAAAACAACATCTTTTTTTCAACGACCATAGTACTGCTGGTATTTGTTTAGTCTATAGAGAAGATATATGTTGAAATAAGATTTTTGCATCCCAGGAGTAAACTTAAGGAAAGTTGCTTGTAATGGAATTTACAAATCGACCTCAAACATATGAAGTGTGAAGCCAACAATCAAAAAAGATGCGACCATGAGATCAATTCCTTCATATACAGTACATACCAGTTCATTCAAGAAGAGCTCAGCAGCTCTCATGCACTTTTAAAATACATATTGGTTTACATACTGTCACAGGAAATTATAATCTCAAAGATTTATTTGATATTCAAACACTGTATGGCTGGATGAGCAGGTCTGAATACAATGATGATGTTGACGTTTTGATGCAACCTCCAGAAATAAATGAACCCATTGATATATTATGTTTATGTTTATTTATTTGACATGGACATATCAAACACATTGCTCATTGCACAGTTGCACAACTTGTAGATGCGTCAGTTTACAGTGTGTTAGCACGAGTGCTAATTTTCACCACTTGTCCATGGGAGACTTTTCTAAAAGAGGAGAATACAAATAGCAAAACAGTACCACTATAGTTAAAAATAAACACCCAATCAAGTACAATAGATAAAATACATTCTGCTAATATTTAGAGCAGCGTTTCAGTACATTACAAAACCTTCAGTACAAAAGTAAACATAATTTAATAACCAGTCAGAGGCTATATATGTGAGCAGTTGATTTGATTTTGACCATAGTTTGAGCCCTCTGTAAAACACACCACCATCTGTCTCTAGTTTTACAACCGAGGGCAAAGAGTTCCACAGGTTTACTCCCTTTACTGAGAAGGCAGACTGTCCGAAAGAGTTGTTACATCTGGGAAGAATACAGTTGCCACTTGCTGAGGCTCGTGTGGTTGCTCTACCAGAGCTCGGGAGTCTATTAATCAGTCCAGACAACAGAGGTGAAACATGACCATGCAAAAACTTAAAAACCAATTTGATAGTAGAAAAGAACACATCATTTTCAAACGTAAGAAGGTTGTGTGTTTTTAGGATACCACAAAGGTGCCAACTCATCGGTTTTTGATCCATGATATTTTTATTACCTGTTTGTATAATGACGTTATTGGTTTTAAGACAGTTTGAGAGGATTGTGACTATGTTGTAATACTGTATGATAGGTGTGAGAAAATCATGGTATGCATGTACAGTAGTGCAGTTTTGGCTGATAGGTCCCTTCTAATATGAAAGAAACAATTTAGATTTGGTTTAACCTTCTTGCATATTTGCTTTACCTGTTTTTCAAATTTTAGGTTTTTATCCAAGGTTATACCTTAATATTTTACTTCACTCATTTCAGCAAGAGTTTCATTTTTGATACGAACCTCAAAGGTATCAGCAGCAGGCCTGCTGCGGATGGAGATCCACATTGAAACTTTTTTTTTTTACATTTAAAGTTAGATGTGACGACTCTAGCCAATTTGAGATGTTCTCTAATTCCTGTGTCAGCTGCGCAGCTGCCATGCTGGCTGTTTTAGCAGATGCATAGATGACAGTGTCATCAGCACACATCTGGTAGCTAACGCCAGGATAGGTATTCAGAAGATCGTTTATGTACATAGTAAACAGCAGAAGTCCAAGTACTGACCCTTGGGGCACTCCCATGTTGTTAGGGAGCAGTGTTGATTTCTCCCCATTGACCCTGACACACTGCTGTCTCCTTCCCAGATATGACTTAAACCACTGTAGAGCTTCTGCTGACATTTTAAAGTGTTTGAACTTAGACAATAAGACTCCATGATGGACAGTGTCAAAGGCCTTTTTGAGGTCCAAGAACACTGTCCCCACAACATGTCCTCTTACCAGTAGTGCTTTGAACCTGTCAAGTAAGTAGCAGTTAGCTGTTTCTGTAGAGTGCTTAGGTCTGAATCCAAAATGCTGTGGGTGCAGTAGTTGTCTAGACCCAAGATGTTCAGTGAGTTGTGTAGCAACAATATTTTCTAATATTTTAGAAACAACGGGAAGAATGGCAACAGGTCTGTAATTACTAGCCAAGTCCTTGTCCCCTGATTTGTGGATAGGGGCAATTATTGCAGTTTTCCAGCTCTCTGGGAATCTATTTTTATAGCTAAATTAACTAAGTAAATGATAGGCTCTAGTAAGCAGGTCTGATTTTTTTTAAATTAGTTCAGCATATTAACTATGGATGTCCTTTGACATTGAACTACTCATATTTATGATGCATTTTTTTACTGCATCACTGGATACCACTTCGATTTGAAAATCATCTGGACGGACATTGTTATTCTCCTCACATGGTGACTCAGTGGTTCTAAAGTTAGTGAACAGTTCCTCTACTGAATTAATAAAGAAATTGTTGAAAGCATCAGCCATAGCCACATTATTATCAACAAGGCTATTGTGTACTTTCAGACCTTTTATTTTAACGTGTTTATTCTTATTTGAGTTGGATACACGGTTGATATGCTGCCAGAGCTAGAGCTGTTGCCATTAGCCTCTTCAATAAGCTTGTGGAAGTAGTTACTCCTGGCCTTCCTTAGCTCAGACAGCACTTTGTTCCTCAAGCCTGTGAAGAGAAGGTGATCAGTGCTGTTTTTTGTTTTAAGGGACTTTTTAAGAAGCTTTTGCAAGCTGGAGGATATCATGATTAAACCAGGGGAGGGAATATGTCTTTGCCCTGCTTTTCCATGTCTTGGTGTATTTCTTTATTAAGTTGCCCAGGATTGAGGTGAAATTATTCATGCTGTTATTTAGATCCTGCTCTCTAGTCACCCCATCCCAGTTTATTTCCATTAAATCCTGTTCAAAGTTAGCTAAGTTTGCCGTAGGGATTCCTGATGTTAAGGTTCCACTTTCCATTTTACAGTGGTGGATCAGACGTTTTCCTGTTAGTTTTCTTACTATCAAAGTCATGTTGTGATCTGAAAGGCCAGTGATAAGTTTTTATTATTCTCTCTGGCCTGTTTGTGAAAATCAAGTCTATAAGAGTTTCACTCGTCCTAGTGATGCGGGTGGGTTTATCTATCAACTTCTTATATTTATATTTCTCCATTACGTATTTCAGTTTGCATTTGACCCTTGTATCGGCCCAGTTCACATTGTAGTCCCCCAAAAATATAGTCTCATTACAGGGCTCGAAATTGCAACCATTTTGGTCGCATATGCGCCCAAATTTTTATCAGTGAGACTATTAAATATATTTGGGAGCACCGATGCGACTAGGGGAAAAAATCTGGTCCGCCTTTTTTTGTGAGACGCGCTCCTGCGGTCCTGCCAGGAAACAATGAGAGCGCAACTGTGGCTGCTCTCCTGGGCAAGGGAGAGAGGCGCACGGAATGGAGATGGACGGAGCGGTCTCTATCGCTCCGTCACTGCCTTGCTTTTGGGTAGGTGCTCCTAAAGTCTTTGCTGGTGCTACTAACTGCTAAATTTGGGAGCACCAGTGCTACCAAGAAAAAAAGTTAATTTCGAGCCCTGCATTACATTTATCACAAGCAGAGAGAAGGTTTTTCAGTTCCTTATAAAAATCAGGGTCATGAGATGGAGGATTATACAGTACAACTATGCTGAAATTCATGTTGGGAGAAAGAGTTACATTGGGTCCCAGACACTCCATGTTTACAACAAGTTCGAACTCTGCACATTTAATACTTTCCCTAATATACTGTAGATTAGTACCCCCCCCCCCTGCTTTCCCTGTGGTCTTATCTTTCCTACTACATGTTAAATTCTGTCAGTGGAGACATTGCTATTCAGCCAAGTTTCAGTTATACACAAAAAATCCAAGTTAGAATCAATTAGCACTTTCCTTATCTGATCTGTTTTTGGTAACAGGCTTTTGGTGTTTAACAGACCTCCCAATAGTTCTTTGGGTTTTGATTGTGGGTTCCAAATGACCTGTGCGTGATTTACAGTTTGAAAAAACTTTAACTGTCTGTTTTAAAGCCGTGCAATGACATGATTCAAGTGACTGTTGTTGTTTGGTGACCCTCGTGGGATGCCGTCCTTGCTTACCCTGTACCATTATCCCAGACGAGTCGCGTTGCACACTGTTCGGTGATGCGGTGCGTACAGCCCCAGGACTCACCCGAGTGTCAATGGCAGCGGCCTGCAGCTAATCAAACTCCGCCGGCTCGGCGATGGCTCGATCACCTGTCTATGCTCCTGCCAAACAGCCCTTCTCTGTGGCCAGTCCACCCCCGTCTATCACGGGGTTTGTCCATCCACAGCCGTGATTCACAGCTGTGGAGGGACAAACGCTACCCAATGCCACGGGGGCATCAGTCTCTCTGGTGAGGTGCGGGGTTGTTGATGATGGTGTTGCAGTCTGGTGGAGGGTTTGGGTCGCTGGATATGTTGTTAATTGCGCCGGCAGGATGATGTTTGTTGCATAGCCGCCCTGTTGCGAGGAGGGCCCAGGGTTTAGGTGAACGTCCCCTGCTAATAGTAGCAGTAGGACAAACATTTTGGCTGTGTGCCGGCTACTGCTTGTTCTTCTGGTTACAGGTGTGCGTGTCGGCTCGATGATCTGAGCACGGCCGTCCTTGAGAATCCGTGCAAAGACAACAGCATAGTCGCATCCAAAAAAAAAAAGAAGTCAGTTTTGATTTTGTTACTAGTGGAATGCCAGAAAGTGGAGCCGAGGGGTGCTCCAAACAGTGTTGCTCTTTAGTCACAGTCCCAGGCATGTTACAGGTGGTTAGAATAGGTAGCAACAGAAGATCTGCCTGGATATAATTATATTTTCGTTTGCTTTTACCGCACCGTTTCAAATTAGAGTAGTGCGGTGGCTTGCTCAAGAGCCCTAGTAATGACACAAAAAGATGGCAGATGAGATTAATGGCAGTCTTGTCAAAAAATGTTTGCAGATGAGTGGAGCCTGCCAAACCACCCACCGCCGCTGCCGCCATCTCACACATTTGGTCTTGCATGGCCACAGTCAATGACAGCCAACTTATTGAGAAGGAAACATAATAAATATAATATTGCCGTTGTTTTGGAAACAATTTGCTTTTAGTATACAATATAGGATATTTTTGTGATTATTTGTCTTCTCATTAAGCAATTCAGTAAATGACAGTAAAATATATATATACATACATAAAATAATTTTATTTTTATTTTTTTTGATTTATTCTTTTTATTTTTTTCTTTCCAGACATGTTATTACAACAGATTTACTTTCATCAGTGTTGAGACATCAGCAACAACATCTGAAAAGAAAAAAAAGGGTTGACCGGTAGAAGCCATTGGCTTGTAAGGTTCCCGTCCCCTAAATCAACAACATCTCTCTCATTGCAGTACATTGTCAACCAGTTCATACTTTGCATGTCACAAATCAATTTCAATTATTTTATTCTGGTACATTGTTGTTTAACCTGTCCATTTAGTCCAATAGGCATGCATCTTTACACACCTCTTTGTCAGTTATCCAAAAGCTGTTGAGTTGATCCACTGGACGTTAAGGAAGTTCTTGAAGACGTTTAGTCTCTCATCCAAGAGACTTCTTCAGTTGAAGAAGAGACTGAATCCAAGAGACTGAAGAAGTCTCTTGGATGAGAGACGAAACGTCTTCAAGAACTTCCTTAACGTCCAGTGGATCGACTCAACAGCTTTTGGATAACCATGACCTGGATGAATGAGAACCTACACAGACATCTCGTTGTCAGTTCTTGAAAATAGTCCAAATTTTGTTAATGTTCATTTTGTTATTCCTTTCAAGGGTTGTTTCTGGTCAATTTTATGATTTAAGCGCTGTTGGAATGTCTTGCTTTGTGTGGTTGAGTTGACGTTGCTTTCTGTGCCTTCCACACTCCTAATCACTGGCGTCAGCATCCCGGTTTCTGGCCTTCACATCCAAATGTTTTCCCCATTTCTCCAGGTTTTGGGTGATATCCTCCTTGAGCCGAGCATTGGACTCCTCCTACCGGTCACTCATCCTGGCTATGGCATCATTCAGCATGATAGCCATAGCCTCCTTATACACCCTGGCCGTTCCCTCTCCTGCTCGGTTGGAATCCTCTTGTGCTTTGGTTTGTTGTAATCCCATTTTTCTCAGCTTGCGGTGCAGCATGAAAACACCAAACCCCAGTGCTGTTATCCCGATTGTCATGGAGGTGAAGATGTACACATCCTCAACGTCTTCCACATCCAGTGGGGCCAGACACATAGTTCTGAAAGTATCCCAGTTGTCTAGCATGTAGCCAGCCAAAAAAAGTCTCATCTGGACAATGGCGCTCACCAGTTCCGACAGGTCTGGTGGATCTGGTCTGGATTCTGTTGATCGCGTTAAGTGACCAGCTCAGCAGATTCATCTTGGTTAGCAGACTTCGTATGATGATATAAAATATAATACATATTTTTACATACACAAGATCAGTATATTTGTTTCTGACACCTCAAATTCTTTAAAATATTATCATCCATCCACCCATTCATCCTTCCGTCCGTCGATTTCTTCCATCCATCCAATCCATCTATATTCACAGAAGAATACTGTATTGATATTCAAATCAAGGGACATATCTGAGAGAAAATCTAATTTTGTGGGAAAATGAGAAGTAATGTGACATTTAAAGCCATGCTGGTTGTATTTTTGTTTCTTGTGTGTCTAATGCTCTCTCTACTCTGTGATGGATGAGCAGATTATTTCAGCTCCAGATATTTTCTCCAATCATCTGCTGTCTGCAGATGTTTATAATTAATTTGACTCCTGTAACTTCCTGTTGTTGCAGCTGTTGGAGGTTAGGAAGGGGAACTTGTGCATGACTGTGAGTGTGTCTGTGAATACAGAGCTGTCATTTTCAGCATCTGCATGTTTTCTAGTGTGGCCCTTGTTTTGTGTTGTTTTGGTGGGTTGAATGATTGAGAACTGAAGAAACAAGGTATTGACAATGTTAAAGTAATACCTTTTTACAAACAAAATTAACTTGAAGAACCAAAGACAACCACAACAGCCCGGCACCTCATCCTCATGGTCACCAACCTGGTCATGCACTGTTGTAGGGTGGTATCCCATTCCTCATCCAGCATTTGTCTCATCACAAACGTGGTTTGTTGGTTACCTTGGCATGAAGCTGAATACACGCAAATTCATCCCACCAAGTGTTCAAAGGTTTTGAGGTCAAGAATGCTGACAGGCCATTCCATCCTCTCCACTCCAAAATTTCTGTCAGGTAGTCCCTTATGAACCTTGTTCTATGGGGTTGAGTTTTGTAATCTTGGAGGAGAATTTGGTCTGAGGCTTAGGTAAGGTATTTCCACTGGTTGCAGAAATTCATCTTGATATTAGATTACATTGGATTGCTTCCAGTGAGGAGAAGCTCTGTTTGTCCAGTGAGCGAGATAACAGCCTACAAAATTGCACTAGGTCCACCAAAGGATGTTTATTTTGCAGTACAGCAATCAGCAAAGTGTATATTTTGTCTACATATGACCCTGTGGTCCAAGTGCCATAGGCATAATCTGAACTCATTGCGTAACGGGCCTAACAGTGAAGGGCTGTCATGGTAGGCCTCCTGGCAGTCGTACAAGTCCACAGATTGGCTGTTTGAATTTTGTTCCAGATTTTCTGGGCAGAGAGCCATCAGCCGTATGGTCCTGGAAACCTTAACTGCAAATCTGTAGAAGAGTGCCTGAAGTTAAGTGTTCATGAGGAAACGGTCACTCCAAAGAATGCCAGAACTTGCTTTTGCAAATATCAGTTTGAAGTGATTTTAGCAGCACATAGGATAAACAAGTGATTCTGCTGTTTACAGTAAATGATGTGAAATAATCACGATTGAAATGTCTTTGACAGCATTGTTGTTACAAAATCGCAAAAAGCTGAAAGAAACTGATGCATTTTTCAATGATAGATCTTAAAAAAAACCTTCACACTTAATTGATTCTCTTCAAAGCTTTGTTAACTTTGGCCTAATTATAGCGACAAGCCAATTGACTATTGAGCTCACTCAGGAGATAATTGGGTATTATTAATTAAACCCTACAGTAATTAACCAAATTAGAAGCAATAAAGGTCTTAACAGTGGCAGACACAAGTTTTATTATTATAGACACTCTAATTACCTCTAGGTAAAGCATCTTCATTACCTACAAAAACATTAGAATCTGACAAGTTGTGGGTGAGCTGGGTTGAGAAAGACCCTGAAGGCTCAGGTCTCTCTCTTTTTTTTTTCTTCTCACAATTAGCATTGGCTGTTTGCAATCAAGAAGCGGGGCTGTGGACCCAGAAGATATTTGCCTGGGAAATCCTCTAAATGTTAATTCTAATTATGTTTGACAGTAGGAGGGCAGCTTCAGTCTTCATTTCACAATGTATTGATTATATTAATCAAATGGTCTATATACCTTTGCTTTCTTCTTTTTTTCATGTCTGTAAAGAACACATACTGTATCCATAACTGAGTTCTCAGATATTTGCTTCACTGCACTGTGCATGGAAAACCTTTAAAAAACAATACCATCACTATCAGTGTCATTTAGTTTATGTCTGTGTTATTTTAAGCTAATTTTGAGATAGAACTTTGTTATGTCAAAACATTGGAATTAGTTGTCAAAGCATGATACATTTTCAGGTGTTATACAAAATGTTGCTTTGGTTAGATGCATGTTCCTTCCAGGGCTTTGAACCGGTTCATGGAACGAAAACCGGAAACTTTTGGTATTTTGGATGGAACGAAAACAAAACCGAAAACTTTATATTTTTTAATGTTCCGGAACAAAATCGTAACAGAAAATAATTGTAAACCTGTTATTACCGGGTTTTTTTTTTCGTTCTTGAAAAAATATTTGACCTCATGTATCACTTCCTGTCATTCACTGGACGCGGGATGACAGCGGAGAGAAGTAGAGGCTATCAGCAGCAGTTAGGAAAAGTTAGGAGGTCTCCCAGTCATAATTTAATCATAACAGTTAAACACTGCAGTGTGTCAATCTTAAAAATGTATGATTTAGACATTAACTCATTGGCTGCAGTCATTTTCAGTGCTATGTGTCGCTGTATTGCCAGCGCTTTGTAGCAATATTGAGCTATGGGAGAAGCACAATGAAGATCTGTTGTTCAGCAATAAATGAAATGCTGGAAGTTATTCTTGTCTTATTTCATGTAGTGTCTAAGTAGGAGGCATAAGCCTTAAATACAGTGATATAACTTGCATAAAGCAGAGGTGTAGTGCTGTGGTACTCTTTACTGTAGGGTAGGGATATATCTATAATTATAGTCTATAGTATATAAACTAATTGCTTTACTTGCCAATTTAAAAGTCTTTAAGTTACCGTATTTTGCGCACCATTTGGCTCATTGTATAAAGAGGTGCAGTCTAAATTACGGAGTTTATTTTTGTACTTTAACCGGATACAAGGCGCACCTTATTGTTCGTGGTTTTTGACAGAAGCGGTGGAGTCACAGATCAAGAGAGATGGCGAAGCGTGAAAAAAGCCACCCAGTCTCTTTACGTGAGCCGGAACAACCGCGGAACTGATAGCCTGGAGTTTACATATTGCGTCGTAAGCGTGTCTCTTCGCTGACGCCATTGTAGGGGGTCTTCAGCCAAACAAATACGGTTATGCAGCATACCTGCGGTAAAGTACCGGCATACACTGTACCGTAAACTGGTACCTACCGGAGGTGCACCGGACGAAGCCTCTCGTCATGTTCTCTAATTGGTCTATCGCTACCGGTGTACGTAGTGATGTATTACGTCCCATGTCTGTGGAAAATGACCGAATGGAGCGCCAAAATCACACAAAAACATTTTTACAGATTTTTGAACTCAGTGTACACATAAGATGCTTAATGTTAAAAGATGCAGCGTTGATTTGAGAAACTTTAAGGCTTTTAAGAACGTGTTATGGTGATGGTGCTCTAAATACAGCACCTACATATTTATATTTACAAAGATGTCACAGGGTGCGAACAGGACCCAAGTGCAGCACAAAGAGGCAAGACAGGAGTTAGGTTCAACAGTGTTTATTTTCAGGCCGGGCGGAGTGGGAGTCGAACCTGGGTCTCCCAGGCGGCAGGCAGGCAGGTAACCGACAGGCCAGCGGAGCACGCTGGAGACACAATGGATCACTCCAGAGAAAGGGAGCAGGCAGGAGACGAGGTCAAGGGACAGAAGGCTAGTCAGTTTACCGGGGCTGGAACAGGAGGCAGAGTCGTTTGACGGGCGAGGGTCAGGTTTACCAGCACAGAGAGACAAGGCAGAATCCGTGGACGAAGGGTGGGTAGGTTGGCTGGGAGGCAGACGAGAGGCAGAGTCCAGGGACGAAACAGGTCGTGATCGGGCAGGCAATCCGGAGTAGCACGCTGGAGAGTAAGACATCGGTCGATTACAATCTGGCAGAGACTGAGTGTGAGACGTGGGTTTAAATACCGGACTGATTGCTGATGGGCTGTAGGTGTGGGTGATCAGCGGGAGGTGATCACCCAGAAAATCACATTTTTTCCCAGTATCAAATAGCAATGATGCTGTAATTCCTTTTCATCAAAAACTTCAAGGGTGGTTTAGACAGATTATAGAGGTCTGAAGGTGGAACTGTTGGTTCCAATTTTGCCTCCTGCAGTTAGTATTTTGCCTCTCCACTCTTAATCAGTTTATTCCCATCAACTGTGTCACTGCAGTCACATAAATGCCATCTCACAATCAGTCTCCACCCTTCATATGTTCTGGCCAACCCTCAGCTCCCTACTAGATTGTCCAACTCTCCAGTGTTCTTGTTCTGTGTGATGATTTAGCTTCTTTCCTGAAATCTACCTGTTTGCTCATTCCTTGTCTGATTTGTTGGCTGATCTAGTGGCTACAGGGTTTTGTTTTGTATTAACGTTTCTTTGGACTGCTCCTCTGGTGTACTGCTTTTTAGCCCAAACCACACCTGTTACACATATGGACATTAAGATGTTGGAATTACTTGGCCAACATGCTTTTCTAAACAAATGGTTGTAACAATGTTGGAACTGTAAAGATAAGCATTAGACTTGGTTTTCAAATTTGAAATTAGGAAGAGATCATATTTTGGTGGACTAAATAAAAATTTAAATAAGTGCTGAATTGTGTAACCTGCTCATCAATGACCTGAGACTAGTGAAAGTGTTATATTCCAGCAAAAAAACAAAATAAAATGCAAGTACAACAGATAATGTTTTTTACAGCCAAAATGGGTTTTCTCTAATCGATTCTCAGCTCATCAGTACAGATCAATCGGGAAAGAGCAATCAAACTCGTCTCTCATGACCTTTTTGTACTTCACGGGTCCACATTCATGTGTATGTGTGTGGTTATGAGTGTCTTTTTTCTTGGGAAACAGGAAACACTGGATTTCCAGGCAAACATCCAAACCTTCGTCATCACCCTAAAGTCACCATGACCCCCTTGCTGTCTTTCCGGTTTTACACAATTAGTTTCTTCGCTGCCAAACCTGAAAATCTATTTCCTCCTGATTTGAAGTATGACCTAACCATTCTTTATTTCGCAACCACAAGACTCTCTTTAAAGACTTTGAAATATTCAATATTCTGGGACAATTTTCAGCATAAATGCACCAATAGTTTCTCAAACCTCATCTCAGACTATACTGACATTGTAATTAATAATTTCTCATGCTGCAAGGACAGTTGGGTATTTATCATCAATCTGGTTCTTGTTGGTCAATTTTTTGGATTAATAAACTTCCAACACACTATGATGTACAGTTGGACTTCAATTGTCATGATAAATGTTCTCCCTTATCCATTGTGCAAAGAAAAAAACAAAACAACAGATTTTTTCTGAGCCAAATAAAAACTGACAAATCTGAGGGACACACAAAACAGCAACTGTAAAACCATCAAGGAAACCCTGACAGAATTAGACACTTTAATCCCCTACAAAGAGGGAGTCAACATAATGGAAAGTGTTGACCACCATGAAATGGGCTTTATCAAATCTCATAATAAATTATACTCACATACAGAGTCGAAAGGCATCAGTTCAAACCACCAAAAAAAAAGGATTAATGCGTGAAGCAGCATTTCAAATTAAAATTTGATTGGAGTGCCAGTGAGATGAGAAAGATTAAAAATATTACTCATGGAAGTGAAAATACATAATGGGACTGAATCTCATGCATTTATATAAGAAAAACCCCCAACAATAACCACCATTTGACTAGGTGAATGACAGAAACCTAATTCAAGCCACAGCCTGTTCATATTGTGCCTATGGCTCAGCAGGATCATCCTACATTTACTATTAAGAGCTTCTGCAGATATTACTAATTCAATATCGGATGCTGGTTTTCCATCATGGGTGAACAGACCCTAAACTTAAACTCAGCCTAGCCACTGAGAAAAAGTGTGAAAATCAAGAGACTACAGTTTACCACACGGGTCGCCAATTAGTGGTCTGTGGATGAAATCCAGATGGTGAAAAACTTTAATACAGATCATAAACCGTAATTATATGAAGGGCAAGCACATACAGTGTGCCCTCGCGCATTTGCACATTAACACTTGCTACTTCACCTCATCGTGGATTTTTGGTAGGCAGTCGTGTGACACCATATGCGCATTCTATTGGCAGACAGCACCCGGAAGTGCACTACGTTCCGTGAGTCTTGAACTCCAGCGAGACACAAGAGTGCTTTAAACAGTCGATAAGAGTGTCGGAAAAGGTAATACACATAGAAGGTGGTTTGATATCAGTACGGGGAGGGTTCATAAACTTTTAAATTATCCTAAATAATAAGATAGTTTGTCGCTATAATGGGGAAGTCATTATTTGCGTGTGGTTCCTGGAACGCAATCTTCTTACCCCCCACTAGTTTCATTTTACACACCACCATTCTTTGCTGTCTAGCTCCACTCTCCACCAACTCTACCTTACAGTTGGTGATATTCAGATGATTTCTGCACAATATATAATTCAACTAAGAATAACAAACAGAAAAGAACAGAAAGTGAGAAGAGCAAACAGAAAGAGAGATATGTGAACTGTGACAAAGAAAAAATAAAGAGACTGGACATAATCAAATTCCTAATCTTTCAATCCCACCAATGTGTGGCTGCACTTCAGGATGTAAATTCAGAAACAGTTAAAATGCAGATCACAGCAATGTGAAGCTTTGAGAAAATGAGGCATTTTCCCAAGAGATACTCTAATAAATTCTATGTGCAACTCCTTCGCAGCCTCCTGACTGCCTGGAAGACCAAACATGTTCTGTGGACTGATTACACAATTTGTCGATGGTGAGTGCTTCGACTGACAGTCCATTAGTCCATTTTACCATTTATCTGTATCATTGCACCCGCTATCAATCTCCTTTTCCCAAAATCAATTGTTCCTAAACTGAAACCACTCATGATATTTAATTGAATTGATTGGTGCTCAATATTCTCATGTCAAAAACTGAGGTTTACCCTAGTGATGACCTATCTCAGTAACATGAAAATAAGCCCAAAATAAATGTAGTAATAAAAGTAGATTGAGAGAATTACTCTAATCTGTAATGTAAATTTACATGCTGATCATTGCCTTTCTCCACATTTCACCTCCACAGGATCAATTATCAACCTGTCCTGTGTAAATTACAAATCATAAGGTCTGTATTATCCTATTTCTTTCAACAATGCCACCGATGGTCTTGCAGTAAAATGAAAATTTATCACTGAGATTCTGAGTGACACTAACCCTATAAGACACATGGGAAAGCATATCATTCTTAATGTATATCATTCCTGCCATAATCACTGTCCAGCTATTTGGAAGGGCAGGATAAGCAAGAGTAAAGTTTGTGAAACATAGTATCATAAATGAAAGATGGCAACTGTTCCAGTAAAAGAAATAAATTATATTTTCTACACTTAACCATACAAAAATGTAAAAATAAGTCGTAAGAGGATCTGCATGGCAAATTTTAAGATTGAAAAATGTCATGTTACTCATCTGCAATATTGTATAAGCATTTCAGTATACAGTATTTTCCGCACTATAAGGCGCACTGGACTATAAGGCGCACCCTTAGTAATTTGTTTTATCATTTATTTCATATTTAAGGCGCACCGGATTATAAGGCACACACAATAAAAAAATAAATAAAATTTATTTGATAAACTGCAGCGGCTGTATTTGCGCAATCTGTCCACTAGATAGAGCCGCGCTGCTCAGGCAGTCATGATTGCATTCATGACTTCATGACTACCTTTGAATGGCCCCTATTGTTATGTCAATAAGCCATTCTGAGCCTCATCAAGGAAACCTGATCACTTGATCACTTTACCATCTTGGAAAGAAGTCAACACGCATATTAAAAAACCTGACATTAAAAACTGGTTAAATTCATTATGAGTGCAGTCAGTGCGAACAGAGCGGATTATTACCTGATCTGAAGTTCGAAGCAGATATTTAAGCTCCGACTTTCGTCTTCGTTTATTAATTAAATATTGTTTCGATTGATCGGTAGTCCAGTCGGAGATGAGGTGCAGCTATTTGCTGCTGTGTGTCCTAAATAATTTTTTGTTTTTAATGTCAGGCTGCTAATTTACTTAATTTAGATATGACGCTGTTTTATTCCTAGAACTGACTTTAACGTCGGTGTCTGACCGCTGTGAATCTCACAGCACGTCGCTGCAGACAGAATACACAAGCCTGAATGCGCCCCTCCGCCGCCCGCCCAGAGCTATCAACTACATTTGTAAATCAATTGCAGCACACCAGACACCTTTGTCTGCAGTGACTCTGCTCTTGAAATTTCAGAAAAGGCTGGAAGTTCAGCTTTGAGTGTCTTTCATTCACCTTTATGCCAGTTTCTCTGTGTGTTTCCACAGACTAATACAATGGACCTTCACTAAAATAAAAATAATTTCCCCAAGAGGGACAAGTAAGGTACTGGTTATTATTATTATTATTATTATTATTATTATTATTATTATTATTAGTAGTAGTAGTAGTAGTAGTAGTAGTAGATTCCAGATGACAGCACAATGGTATTTTTAAGACCCATTAAGTTTAAAGTGGGTTATTTCCGATGCCAAATGGTTAGGAAATACTGAGATCAGTCAGTCAGTCAAACTTTATTAATAGAATTTTTGAAAGTTCCTTATGTTTTTCTACGTAATCACCGGTGCTCCTACAGTCTGCTCTACCGTCTGAGACAGTGATGTGTCGTTCGCGAACGAGCCGGCTTCAAGAGTCGATGCCTTGTAGTGAACAAGAAGAGCCAATGCCCGTCGGAGAGAGCCGAGGCTTCAGCCCCCTGCTCAGCTGTCAACAGAGCTACCGCTCTGAGCAGTCCGTTCAGCGGAGAATGCGTGCAGGCACCAGGCAGGGGTGGGAGTTTATTTTGATGGGCACAGGAGGCGGCCAATCACATGCAAGGACAAGCTAGAATCATACCATTGAAAGAAGGGGGGCAGACGCTTGAAAGAATGAGTGTAGTGGTATAGGCCAGGTACACACTGTGTCAGGCAGCAGAGACAGGGAGACGGAGGAGGATTGGAGAGCAAGCGTGTCATGAGTGAAAAACGTAAAAGAAGCATTATTTGGCTGCATTTCAATGATGTTGGGGACTGCAAGGCTGAGTGCAGAATTTGTAAAATGAAAATATGGTAACACTTTATTTTAAGGTACACCTATTCACCATTAATTAGTTGCTTATTAACATGCAAATTAGTAACATATTGGCTCTTAATGAGTCATTATTAAGTACTTATTAATGCCTTGTTCTGCATGGCCTTATTAAACAACCAGTAGGCGGTTTAATGAATGAGGTATTTGTACTTGTGCTGTCTTTGTTATTCTACAACTGAATGAGAGGGAACCTACTGTATAGATAGATCCATTTTTCACAGATGTAACCCATCACTTGTTTATTGCAGTAGTTATGTGCTATAACATATTAACTAATTGTGAAAAGGAGGCAACTTTAGATTAGGGAACATGTGTTGGTTAATAAGTTTTCAACTATTAGTGAATTAGTAATGATCAAGATGTCACTTTAGTATGGGGAACATATTCTAAGTAACAAAGACTTAATTTAGAGTTATTTGGACACTTAATATTTGTAATTTTGTGTTTTGTTATGTTCATTAAGTGGTATTAAGGGAGAATAACTATTCTTGGGGTACTACCACCTTATTAAGTCCATACTAAGCAAAGCATATTGAGATCGTAATTCATATACAACAAATTCCTTACTTAATACTAATAAGCAAGAATTCTGAGGTTATTGAAGGAAGACTCTTAGTTAATGGCTTACTGGTTGTTTAATAAGGCCATGCAGAACAAGGCATTAATAAGTACTTAATAATGACTAATTAAGAGCCAATATATTACTAATTTGCATGTTAATAAGCAACTAATTAATGGTGAATAGTTGTACCTTAAAATAAAGTGTTACCGAAAATATCTGTGAGAGCAGGTTCAACCACAAACCTTCACAGATGTTTTAGAACTACCCACCCATCCGTGCAACTCGATGAGAGAGGAGAAACTCCTCCTCCACCATCTACTGACTATGGTCAGTGGATGGTGGACTGCATTGTCACAACATCGTTCCCCTCAGACAGACTCTTCTCAAAAACAGGACAAATAATAACAGAGAGGAGAAATCGGATCAGTCCATCCAAGCTGAGACATCTGGCATTCCTGAATGCCAATATCAAATAAAATACTTTTATGTAAGGTGTCATAATGTAATGTTCCAGACATTGGCCTTTGTTTGAGGTTTGATTTGTAAGTTTGCTGTGTTTGTGTGGTTGTTCAAGGGTTGTTTTGGTATTTAAAGTTTTGATACATAATAATAAAGCTTTTATGAAAACAATGAATGGAAAATTTCTTACCAATACACTAATTAATTGCTAAATTAGGCTAAAATATAACAATCAGAGTGATGTTAAATGAAGAGCCATTTGGGAGCCGTAAGAGCCAGCTCTTATAAGGGAGCTGAGCCAAAAGAGCCGAGGCTTGGAGAAGAGCCAGAATGCCCATCACAGCTCAGTCAGAGCCGGGACTTCGGTGACGCCCCTTGACTACCGTTGTTAGGGGGCGTAGGCTCGAGTGTCTTGTGAGGGTGCCCTCTGGTGGCGGAGTGCGGCATGACTGGCGGCCAGACTGCCAGCTTTTTTTCAGTGATCATCTTTTTAACTAATATTAATATGAATATTAATCCATATATAAGACGCACCAGATTATAAGGCACACTACAGGTTTATGAGAAAATTTTAGGCTTTTAGGTGTGCCTTATCGTGCGGAAAATATGGTACATATGTCTTCAATAATTGATCTTACTCCTTTCGTTGAACTGTCAAAGTAAAAGAGCATAATGTGGAAATATTCAGTCTTGTATAGTGGAGTGTTTTAAAACTTGGCTTACCCTGTGCACACTCTGAGAATAAAATTAATTGAGCAGAGGTAGAGATGTAAAAACCAGAGGGATGTAAATCTCCCCCAACAAATCACATCCTGGTTAGAGCAATTTTTTGGGATGAGTAATTTTTTGTGATGAGTAGGCTGAAGTATATAAAAGTTTACCAAAGAGTGGTAACAATCAGTAATTAAAACTACAGGCTATATTTATTTTTATTTTTATTTTACCATACCAATCCCCATAGAGGGCGGCACGGTGGCGCAGTGGTTAGCGTTGCCGCCTCACAACACGGCGGACCTGGGTTCGAGTCCCCCTCTGTGCGGAATTTGCATGCTCTCCCCGTGTCTGCGTGGGTTCTCTCCGGGTTCTCCGGCTTCCTCCCACCTCCAAAAGCATGTGCTTCAGGTTGATTGGCCGTTCCAAATTGACTGTAGGTATGAGTGTGTGCATGCATGGTTGTATGTCTTTGTGTGTGGCTCCGCGGTGCACTGGCATCGTGCCCGGAGTGTCCCCCGCCTCATGCCCTATGCCGCCGAGGTAGGCTCCGGCTCCCCGTGACCCGCTGCGGCGGATGTAGCAGTGCTAAATCTGAAGATGACTACTGACTGACAATCCCCATAGGGAAATTAGTAGTCCGCTCTGGCACACATTGTTAGTCAATCTTCATTTTTACATACACACACACACATACTGTATATTATATCCATCCATTATCTACCCCTTATCTGGGGGCGGGTCGTGGGGTCAACAATCTCAGCAGTGATGTCCATACTTCCCTCTCCCCAGACACCTCCTCCAGCTCCTCTCGGGAGAGCCCGAGGCGTTCACAGGCCAGCCGAGAGACATAGTCCCTCTAGGGTGTCATAGGTCTTCCTCGAGGCCTCCCCCGGTAGGACATGCCTGGAACATCTCCCCAGGGAGGCGTCCAGGAGGCATCAGGAAAAGATGCCCGAGCCACCTGAGCTGGCTCTGCTCGAGGTGGAGGAGCAGCGGTTGTACTCCGAGCTCCTCCCTGGTGACTGAGCTCCTCACCCTATCTCTAAGGGTGTGCCCAGTCACTCTACGTAGGAAACTCATTTCAGCCGCTTGTATCCGGGATCTTGTCCTTTCGGTCATGACCCAAAGCTCATGACCATAGGTGAGAGTAGGAACGTAGATTGACCGGTAAATCGAGAGCTTTGTCTTTCGACTCATCTCCTTCTTCACCACGACAGACCTATATAGCGACCGCATCACTGTGGAAGCTGCACCGATCCGTCTGTCAATCTCACATTCCATTCTTCCCTCACTCGTGAACAAGACCCCAGGATAGCGCTTTTTCCTCTGCGCATGCGCGAGCAGGCTGCAGTTTCCTCTGCTCAGAGCGAGTTTGTTATGCTTAATTTTGCATTTTTTTTCGATGTTTCTGTGTATATTATTCTAATACAATTTAGATAATGTTTAGTAATATGTGTCAGGCTCAAACAACCTAGAACATTTAAAACACACTCACAAAAAGGAGAAGACAACAGTTTATATTTTTTACTCGCGAGGAGAACGGACAGAGATGTGCTCAGTTCCAGATCTCCAACCCGTTCTCAAAATGTCTCTGCCGAACCCTCTCCTTTATTCATTTGGGGTAGTCCCTGTTTACATTATTTTTCTAAGGGATGGCGGCAGAGAAACAACAGTAAAACAACACCTGTGGAATGGTGCCATTAAAGAGTTAATAATTCTTCTTTTACGACATCCTCTCCTTAAAAGACAACTGTCAGGGCTAGAACACGACTGGCAGGGAGAACCCAAAAGCACAACAGAGTAACAGGTGGGCAAAGTCTTAAAAGAGGGTTTAATGATACAGGCAGGGGTATCCAATAAATGACAGGCAAATGGTAGAGTCCAGAATCAGGCAGGGTCAGGCATGAAACGATCAACAAACCAGGCAGACAAATCAGATGAGGGGTCGACGAAAGGCAGGGTCCGGGAAACAGGCTGGGTCAATCACAGGAATCAGAAAAGCAGGCAGAAATCAAAGGCTGGAGAGTCAGGGCGAACACTAAAACAATCTGGCAGAGAGCAGAAGGCTGAGCTGGCTTTTGAAGGGTGGGGACAGATTGGGGAGTGGCTGCAGGTGTGTGGAGGAAAGCAGGTACAGGGAATGAACTGATTGTAGATGAGACAGGATCTGAAATGATATGACATGTTAGACAAGAAAAAAAAAGCAACGTTTTTGTCCAGAGACATGACAGAACCCCCCCCCCCCTCTATGGACGTCCCTCGATGTCCCTCCAGGTTGGTCAGGATGATCGCAATGGAACTCCCTGATAAGTTCCGGGTCCAGGATGCTCCGAGCCGGGAACCAAGAACGTTCCTCTGGACCGTACCCCTCCCAGTCGACCAGGTACTGGACACCTCTGCCACGGTGCCGAGATCTGAGGAGGCGATGGACTGTGTAGGCAGGGGCACCATCAACGAGTCGGGGGGGTGGTGGGGTTCTGGAGGCAGGCTGCAACGAACTCTCCTTCACCGGCTTAATCTTGGAGACATGAAAGGTGGGATGGATCCTCATGGAACGGGGCAAACGGAGACGCACGGCCACAGGGTTGACCACCTTGGAGATGGGAAACGGGCCCACAAACCGAAGAGCCAACTTCCTAGATTCCACCCGGAGGGGAAGGACCCGTGTAGATAGCCAGACCCGTTAACCAGGGACATATTGTGGGGCTGGTGTGCCCTTACAGTTGGCTGAGCGCCTGTAACGATCCGATGAACGCAGAAGGGTGTTCCGGGCCTGCATCCAGGTGTGCCATCACTGTCGAATAAACGCCTGGACTGAGGGGACCCCGACTTCTCGCTCCTGCTCAGGAAAGAGTAGTGGTTGAAACCCTTGGGCACACTGGAAAGGCGAGACGCCGGTGGCTGAGCTGGGCAGGGTGTTGTGGGCGTATTCCACCCACAGGAGTTGCTTGGACCAAGAAGATGGGTTCCGGGAAGCTAAGCAACGCAGTGCTGTCTCCATCTCTTGATTCATCCTCTCGGCTTGGCCATTGGACTGTGGGTGGAAACCGGAAGAGAGACTGACCTTTGCCCCGAGCAGACTGCAGAAATTATGCCAGAAACGACATGTGAATTGCGGTCCCCAGTCGGAAACCACATCGCTGGGAATGCCGTGCAGACGGAAGACATTGAAAAGTAAAATCTCTGCAGTCTCTTTGACAGACGGCAATTTAGGCAGCGGTACAAGGTGGGCAGACTTAGAAAACCGATCAATTATGGTGAGAATAACAGTGTTACCCCCAGATGCTGGTAGTCCTGTGACAAAGTCCAGAGAGATGTGCAACCAAGGGCGGTGGGGTAAAGGCAGAGGTTGGAGAAGTCCAGGGGGTGGCCTATTAGAGTTCTTTTGCTGAGCACACGTGGGGCAAGCGGCAATAAACTCCTTGACATCCTTCTCCATAGATGCCCACCAGTATCGCTGTCGCAACAAGGCCAATGTGCGTCTCACCCCTGCGTGGCAGGCCAGTCGTGAACAATGACCCCACTGCAGAACCTGGGAACGAAGTCTAGCAGGGACAAATAAACGATTATCAGGACACGCATTTGGTGTAGGCTGTTCCCTTAGGGAACGCTTTACCTGGTCTTCCACTTCCCAAGTAACGGCACCCACGACACAGCTCTCAGGGAGAATGTTTATAGGGGAAACTGGATAGTCACCTGACTGGAACTGCCGGGAGAGAGCGTCAGGCATGGTGTTCTTTGATCGTGGTCGATATGAAAGGCAAAAGGTAAACCGATTGAAAAACAATGCCCACCTGGCTTGGCGAGAGTTTAACCATTTGGCAGACCGAATGTATTCCAAGTTTTTGTGGTCTGTCCAAACTATAAAAGGCTGCTCCGCTCCCTCCAGCCAGTGTCTCCACTCCTCGAGTGCCAACTTCACCGCCAAAAGTTCCCGGTTCCCAATGTCATAGTTTCTTTCAGCGGTTGACAGCTTGCAGGAGAAGAAGGCACAGGGATGGACCTTCTGATCCTCAGCAGACCGTTGTGACAGAACTGCTCCCACTCCAGAGTCAGAAGCATCCACTTCCACAATAAATTGCCTGACAGGGTCTGGAAAGATCAGAATTGGAGCAGAAGCAAACCTGGCCTTTAACTCCCCGAAAGCCTCCTCCGCGGCTTGGGACCACTTGAAGGAGACATTCTGAGAGGTGAGTGCCATGAGAGGGGCTGCAACAGAGCTATAATTGCGAATAAATCTATAGAAATTTGCAAAGCCCAAGAATCGCTGTAACTCTTTTCTGGAAGAAGGCGTGGGCCAAGCTGTTACAGCTGCAGTTTTGGCTGGGTCCATCGAAATCCTACCGACACTGATGATGAAACCTAGAAAAGAGACTTCAGAGACATGAAACGCACATTATTCTGCTTTAACAAAAAGCTGGTTCTCAAAGAGTCTCTGCAGGACCTGACGTACATGTATCACATGTTCCTGTTCGGACTTAGAAAAAATCAGAATATCATCGAGGTACACAAAAACACAAACGTTGAGCATATCACGAAGCACATCATTAACTAAACTTTGAAACACTGCAGGGGCATTAGTTAGTCCAAAGGGCATTACCAGTTATTCATAATGTCCACTAGGAGTGTTAAAGCAGTCTTCCACGCATCACCCTCCCTGATACGAACCAAATGGTAGGCATTCCTTAAATCTAACTTAGTAAAAATAGTAGCCCCTTGTAACAACTCGAAGGCCGATGAGATGAGTGGAAGCGGATACCTGTTCCTGACTGTGATCTCATTGAGACCCCTGTAGTCAATGCAAGGTCGCAATGTCTTGTCCTTCTTCTCTACAAAGAAAAACCCCACACCCGCAGGAGAAGAGGAAGGATGAATAAGGCCAATGAGTCCTGAATGTACTTTTCCATGGCCTTCATCTCTGGAACAGATAAGGAATAAAGTTTACCCCTCGGAGGTGATGTTCCCGGATGAAGATCTATAGCACAGTCATATGGCCTATGGGGAGGTAGAGATGTGGCCCGCGCTTTACTGAAAACGTCCTTCAAATCAATATATTCCTCAGGAATCCCGGTTGTGTCTGACACTTCGGCCGGAACATAAGGACTGAGCGGTGACCGGGCAGACTTGAGGCAAACGTTAAGACAATGGGAACCCCACTGGAGGATCGTCCCTGATGCCCAGTCTATATGTGGGTTGTGTTTTAGCAGCCAAGGATATCCCAAAATCACCGGTTGTTAAGGCAAGTGACTGAGGTGAAAAGAGAGAGTCTCTTTGTGGTTTCCTGACAAACACATGAACAGAGGACTCGTTTGGTGAGTCACCCGACAGAGAAAGCGACCATCTAACGCGTTGGCCTGGATGGGCTCGGCCAAAGGTTCCTTACCGACGCCCAGTTGAGTAGCCAAAGTCATGTCAAAAAGATTAGCGTCGGCACCAGAGTCAATAAACACACGTACCTGGATTTCCTGGCCAGCACAGCGAAGTAAGGCATGCAGCAAAGGTCGAGAGGGCACACTAAATTTTCTTGACCGACTCACCAATGCCGTCCTTTTAACTGGTGAGCCCTGCCTTTTACTGGACAAGATGAAAAGAAATGGCTGGGCTGACCACAGTAGAGGCAAAGTTTTCCCCGCAGATGATGTTCTCTCTCCACTGGGGACAGACTTGCCCTACCCAATTGCATTGATTCCATCCGTCCTCTAGCGATGTCCTCCGACTGTGGTGGCGGAGAGGCAGATGCGGAGTGGAACATACGCTCTGTATCGGGACGGTGAGCTTTCTCCCTCCTGCGCTCCCAGAGTCAGACATCAATTCGAGTGGCCAGGGCCACAAGGGAGTCGAGATTCACAGCAGGGTCTCGCGTCACCAATTCGTCCCTTATACGATCTGCCAACCCGTTATAAAAAGCGTCAAACAGGAAAGCAGGGTTCCAGTCGCTCTCCGCTGCCATGGTGCGGAAGTCTATAGAATAGTTAGCCACCGATCTGCCTCTCTCCCAGGAGTCACCTGATCGAAGATCTTCCTCAACTCGACAGAGAAGGACTGGACGGACGCACAGATAGATGACTGCCGCTCCCACTCTGCAGTTCCCCAGTCTCTGGCTCTCCCCGTGAGTAGGGAGACGATGTACGCCACACAAGACCGCTCTGTTGGAAAAGCTGAGGGTTGTTGCTCGAAAATAAGGGAGCATTGGACCAGGAATGGACAGCAGGTACCAGGGGCACCGGAACAGCGCTCAGGTGGCGGAATCCGAGCCTCGGAACCTATTGTCAATCGAGCAGAAGATTCAGGAACAGCAGTGGGAACTGGACGACCTGGTAATGCTGCTGTAAACGCAGCAAGCTGTTCTTGAAGAATGTACATGCTGCGCTCCTGGCGGGCGTTCGTGGAGCGAATGACCTCGGCTAAAAACTGGAGGTGACGGTCATAATGCTGGGTCATGCTGGGTTCATCCGATAGGTTCTGCTGAGCTGGACTGCTGTCAGCTGGGTTCTTTTTGGCCAGATTGTTCTGTCAGGGCTAGAACACGACTGGCAGGGAGAACCCAAAAGCACAACAGAGTAGCAGGTGGGCAAAGTCTCAAAAGAGGGCTTAATGATACAGGCAGGGGTATCCAATAAACGACAGGCAAATCGTAGAGTCCAGAATCAGGCAGGGTCAGGCACGAAACGATCAACAAACCAGGCAGACAAATCAGATGAGGGGTCGATGAAAGGCAGGGTCCAGGAAACAGGCTGGGTCAATCACAGGAATCAGAAAAGCAGGCAGGAATCAAAAGCTGGAGAGTCAGTGCGAACACTAATACAATCTGGCAGAGAGCCAGAGAAGGGTGGGGACAGATTGGGGAGTGGCTGCAGGTGTGTGGAGGAAAGCAGGTACAGGGAATGAACTGATTGTAGATGAGACAGGATCTGAAATGATATGACATGTTAGACAAGAAAAGAAAAGCAACACTTAATTGTCCGGAGACATGATAACAACAACCAGGCATGTTCCTAATTAACAGTTCAGAGGTCATATCCTGCTCAAGGGACCTCTACTATCACTCCAGTGTTCCCATTGCTGATGTTGTCTCCCTGAAAAAAATAACTCAATACATAGATATTATATCTTACACACAGATATAAACATTTACATGGTCATGGGGTGTAATTACAAAGAATAAAGGAATATAAAAGAGTAAATATGAGATAACTTATATACATTATTCTAACAATATGCTAGTGTACTCCAGGGAGGAGTTGATGTCCATGAGGGTTAAAGGAGACCCAGCAACACACGATCTCATCCCCGCTGAGCTCCGACGGAGATATCGCGGATACCGAGCAGGTTGCATTGAAAGGGCTAGACTAACGGCTAGAGCTGCTAACTGGAGGCGAGTCAAGCCCTCCGTCCCCGCCGTCATCATGGGGAATGTGAACTCACTACCGAACAAGTTGGACGAACTGACAGCGCTGTGCAGGACTGAACAGCGCTACCGGGAGACCAGCTTGTTTGTGTTCTCAGAGACGTGGCTAACTGGCAACATGCCAGACGCTAACTTCAGACTAACCGGCTTCTACAAGCGGACCGGGACACAAACACCGCCGGTAAGAAGAAAGGAGGTGTGACGGTGAAATCAACACTGTGTCACCGCGATCTGGAGCTAACAGCTGTTAGCATCAGACCCTACTACCTGCCGCATGAATTTTCACACGTCATTGTCCTCGCCATCTACATCCCTCCACGTGCAGACCCTGAGACTGCACGAGAGACCATCTGTGGAACCACCTCTGCTCTTCGGACCCGGCACCCGGAGGCGTTCGTAATTATCACCGGTGACTTTAACCACGTCACTTTGGACTCATCTCTCCCCACAATGGTCAAGGGTGTAGACTGCCCCACACGGAAGAACAGAACCATTGATCTGTTTTACACTAATGCTAAGGAGGCATACACTGCCTCCCCTCTCCTTCCACTAGGTAAATCAGACCATAACCTAGTGTACCTACAGCCCACCTACATTCCGCTGGTGAAACGGCTGCCAGCAACAACACGGCAGGTCAAGGAAGTGGTCCCTAGAAGCAGAGGAGATGCTGAGGGACTGCTTCCAGACCACCAACTGGGATATTATTGTGGGCTCACATGGGGAGGACATTGAGGGGGCAACTCAGTGTTTTACAGATTACATGAACTTCTGTGTGGACACCGTGGCCTCTGTCAGGACAGTCAGGTGTTACCCCAACAACAAACCCTGGGTAAAAAAGGAAGTCAAGGCCATCCTGAACAGGAAGAAGCGGGCGTTCAGGAGCAAGAACGAGGAGGAGATGAGGAAGGCCCAGAAGGAAGTGAGACTCTGCCTGAGAGAGGCCACGGAGGCGTACGGGAGGAAGCTGGAGAAGCAGCTGGGGTGCAACCAGGTGCAGGAGGTCTGGAATGGGATGAGAAACATTACGGGACACGGGAAAGGGCGCAGCGCTGTAGAGGAGAATAGCGAATGAGCGAATGAACTACATAGCTTTTTCAATCGGTTCAGCTCCCCCACCACTCCCGGCTCCTCATACCAGGCCCCCTGCAGACCCCTTGACTGATGCTCCCTCCTCCTGTGCTTCCTCTCCTTCCACCCCTGCCACTTCTCCCGAGCCCACCCCAAGAACTGCAAAGCTCTACGGCCCCACCTTAACTACTGTACTTCCAACCTCGCCACGTCCTCCTGCTCCCACCACAACTGAGACCGTCATCACTGCAGACCTGGTGACGACAACGCTGAGGAGGCTCCGTCCCTATAAGGTGGCTGGACCAGATAAGGTCTCCCCAAGACTCCTCCGAGCCTGTGCTTCGGAACTGGGGGACCCCATGCATTGATTGTTCAACCTCAGTCAACCTCAGTCTGCAGCTGGGTAGGGTCCCATCACTGTTGAAAGCCTCCTGCATCGTCCCTGTACCCAAGAAAGGACGCCCTACTGAGCTCAACGACCACCGACTAGTCGCTCTTACCTACCACGTGATGAAGACCCTAGAGCGACTGGTCCTGGAGCTCATGCGTCCACAGGTGCAGGGTGCTATGGACCCTCTCCAGTTTGCCTATCAGGCCAAGGTTGGGGTTGACGACCCTGTCTTGTACCTCCTCCACCATGTACACTCCCACCTGGACGCCGGGGGCTGGGCCATCAGGGTGCTCTTCTTTGACTTTTCAAGCACCTTCAACATCATCCAGCCCCAGCTCCTGCAGGACAAACTGACCTCCATGGCTGTAGACCCTTACCTCGTGAGCTGGATTACGGACTACCTAATGGACAGACCCCAGTATGTCCGTATGGGGGACTGTTTGTCTTCTATGGTGACCAGCAGCACGGGGGCGCCACAGGGGATTGTTCTCTCTCCCATTCTCTTCACCCTCTACACATCGGACTTCAAGCACAACTCGGATACCTGCCACATACAGAAGTACTCCGATGACACTGCGATTGTGGCATGTATCCGGGAGGGTGATGAGGGGGCGTACAGGACATTGGTGGCTGACTTCGTGGAGTGGTGCCAACAGAACCAACTCCAGCTCAATGTCTCCAAGACCAAGGAGATGGTGCTGGATTTACGGCGGGCACCTCCCCCTCCACAGCCAGTGATCATCGAGGGCAGTACTGTAAGTACCTGGGACAGCAGCTAGACAGCAGACTGGACTGGTCACTCAACTCGGACTGTGTGTAAAAGAAGGGGCAGAGCAGGATATACTTCCTGAGGAGACTGGCCTCCTGGGGCGGCAGTGGCTCAGTGGTAAAGCGGGCGGTAGAGCAGGTCGTCCTATGATTTAAGATCGGTGGTTCGATTCCCGCTCCCGCCCCCCCAAAAATACCCGGAGGTGAGCTGACAGTGGGAGGTGTCAGCTCATCTCTGGAGCACTGCCGAGGCACCCTTGAGCAAGGTGCCGTCCCCTTTACAAATTGCTCATCTGAGGCGCACCAAGAAGGAGCTGCCTGCCACTCTACCTCCCCTGCATGCCTACAGGCCCCCTTGTGTGTGTGTGTGATACAGGGGCCTGTACTCACAAATATATATATGTATGCATGCGTTTGTAATCAGTAGCTAGAGTGCGCGTTCTTAATTTCCCTTCGGGGATCAAACCAGTATATAAAATTAAAAAATTAAATTAAATTAAACATCTGTCATAAGCTCCTTCTCATGTTCTATCAGTCCGTAGTCTCCACTGTGCTGTCATATGCCATTGTATGTTGGGGTGGGGGGGCCAGGAAGAGAGATATGGACCGTCTGAACAGACTCATCTGCAGAGTGGGCTCAGTGGTCGGGCTGAGCCTGGACTCTGTGGATACACTTCTGGAGAGCAGGACCATGTCTAAAGTTAAGGCTATCGTGAACAACACCAGCCACCCCCTGCACACCACCTTCTCCCGGCAGAGCACCTTCAGCGGCAGACTGCTGTCACACAGATCCTCCAAAGAGAGGCTGAGGTCCTCCTTTGGGCCCCGTGCCATCAGGGGTACAATGACTCTCAAGAGGAGCAGGGGGGAGGTGGCGAGGTCAGCACGCGGTTGAATGGATTTAATTTAATTTTATACTGTTTATATTTTAATTTAATTTCATACTGTTTATATTTTAATTTTATACTGTTTATATTTTAGTTATAGTTTAGTATACAAGTTCTGTTAGTGCTGCATGTGTCTGTTAGTGTAGTGTATGTCTTATGGTATGTCCTGTGATGTCAGTGTTTCTTTTTCTCCTGGTTTTTATCCAGTATTTATTCTTTATGTAATGCCTGAGCAGTGGATATGTAAAATTTCCTCCGAGATCTATCTATCTATCTATCTATCTATCTATCTATTGATACTTAAACTCCTCCACTTGGGGCAAAGACTCTCCACTGACCTGAAGAGGGCACACCACCCTCTTCCGGTCGAGAACCATAGCCTCGGATTTAGAGGTGCTGATCCTCATCCCACTCGCGTCACACTCAGCTGCAAAACGTCCCAGCTGAAGGTTCAGGTTTGATGAGGCCAACAGGACAACATCGTCTTCAAAAAGCACAGATGAAATTCTGTAGTCCCCAAACCGGACTCCCTCCAGATGCTGGCGGCGCCTAGAAATTCTGTCCATAAAAATTATGAACAGAACCAGTGATAGAGGGCAACCTTGTCGGATACCAACGTGCACCTGGAACAGGTCTGACTTATTGCTGGCAATGCGAACCAGAGCTCTGGCTCTGGTCGTACAGGGACTGGACAGCCCTCAGCAAAGGGCTGCAAACCCCATACTCCCGAAGCATTCCCCACAAGATACCAGGAGGGACAAGGTCGAATGCCAGATCCACAAAACACAGGTGGACTGGTTGGGCAAACTCCCATGAACCCTCGAGCACTCGATGGAGAGTGTAGAGCTGGTCCAGTGTTCCACGACCAGGACGAAAACTGCATTGTTCCTCCTGAATCCGCAGTTCGACTATAGGTCTAGTCCTCCTCTCCAGTACCCTGGAGTAGACTTTCTCTGGGAGACTGAGGAGTGTGATCCCTCTATAGTTGGACCACACCCTCCAGTCCCCCTTTTTGAAAAGAAGGGACCACCGCCCCGGTCTGTCAATCCATAGGTACTGTCCCTGACTGCCATGCGATGTTACAGAGACGTGTCAACCATGACAGTCCTTGCACATCCAGAGACTTGAGGTACTCAGGGCAAATCTCATCCACCCCAGATGATTTGCCACCGAGGAGTTTGGCAACTACCTCGGTGACTTCAGCTTGGGTGATGAACGAGTCCACCTCTGAGATCTCAGCCTCTGCTTCCTCTGTGTAAGACATGGCAGCAGGATTGAGGAGATCCTCGAAGTATTCTTTCCACCACCCGACAATATCCTAGGTCAAGGTCAGCAGCTCTCCGCCTGTACTGTAAACAGTTTTGGCTGTGCACCGCTTTCCCTTCCTGAGGCGTAGAATGGTTTACCAGAATTTTTTCGAGGCTGAGATTGGGTCGTCAAGCTCCATGCTGACGACTGCCACCCAATCCACACTGTACCCATTCCCTATGGTTTCCTTGGCGGGTGGTGAGTCCACCGGAGGTTCGGCCCACGTTGTCCTTTCGGGCTGAGCTTGGCCGGGCCCCGTGGGCAGTGGCCCAGCCACCAGGTGCTCACATACAAGCCCCAACCCCAGGCCTGGCTCCAGGGTGGGGACCAGGTTACGTCATACTTGGCGATGTCATGGTCCTTGATGTATTTCTTGCCATAGGGTTTTTTGTACGGTTCTTTGTCTGGCCCGTCACCAGGACGTCTTTGCGGGGGGGGGGGGGGGGGGGGGGCGCTAGCAGGAGCATAAAGCCCCTGACAACATAGCTCCTGGGATCGTTCGGGCACTCAAACTCCCCAACCACGGTAAGGTGGCAGCTCTCGGAGAAGAGCTGCCACTGTATATACTGTATATATACAGTATACAGTATATATATATATATACATATATATATATATAATATACATATACACACATAGTGTATATATACAGTGTGTGTATATATATATATGTGTGTGTGTGTGTGTGTGTGTACACAGGCCCGTAACACACATACAAGGGGCAATTGAGGGGAGGTAGAGTGGCGGGCAGCTCCTTCATCGTGCGCACCAATGAGCAGCTTATAAGGGGACGGTGCCTTGCTCAAGGACGCCTCGTTAGTACTCGGAAGGTGAGCTGACACCTCCCACTCTCAGCTCACACTTGTGGTGGCTGAGCGGGAGCGGGAATCGAACCGCCGATCAGACGTTCATTGGACGACCCTCTCTATCAACTGATATTCCTTTTAAGTTGTGAATGTTAAGGAGTGTTTCATTATTTGGAAATAAGAGTTAAAATGAGATGTGATTTGCTAATGCGTCTATAGAGAAAAATAAGTAGAATTGCCTATAGCTACAGTATAAACCTTACTATAGACAAATCTATGTTACACTGTTGGGGTGTAACATCCCTTCATGAGTGACAAAGAAATTTTCAAGCTATTGTATTGTCCATCCATCCAGTCATCCAGCCATCCATCATATTGTACATTGATTAATTTCCCTCATTTAAACAAGATCTTAAATTTCCAGCACAGCGCTTTGCCATTTCTGTAAGAAGGGCACTCAAGAATGGATTGAGAAATGGAATACATCATTGACAAATAGACAATATCAAAGAAGGTTACTTGTCGAAGCTCCATGTTTTTCTTTTCCTGGACTAGCCTTTCAAGCCAGAAATAACTAACACTTAAGACTAAAATGGCATCAATCAATTGTCAGTAAGTGATATGTTTTTTCAGTGTTCAAGCTTTGATGAACATACATCAAACCTACATTTATTGTCATATTTCCAATAAGAAATAGGTGTGGGGTGCCAGAGTGGACTTAACATGTCAAGTGTAGCATCTGCTTAATATGGATGCAAATGATTTGTATCTAAAGTGATTATTGCAATGGATTCTTTAAATATACTATTTGGTTATCCTATTGTCATGCAGCTTTGTTCAATAAACACTTTCTGAATGCAAAAAAAAATAATATCTTGCATTAGTTTGTATAATTTTTTTCTATTATTTTCTGAGAATTTCAAATTTGTCACCAGTTGATATTAGAATCAAGTAACATGATTCAAACCTGACACCTCTGATTTTGAGCAGAAATCTACTCTTGACATATTTCATCATCTACATTAAAAAAAATTATGGATACCTCTTGTAATTTTGTTATTAGGGGGAAGTCAGAAAGTAAGGGTCACTGAAAACAATGGGTTAAAACTGCACAGCGGTAAAAGAGGCACCTCTCCAACCATCAATCCACATTCTGCTCTATAATCCCACTGATCTTGAACCAGCCTCTTTCCTGTGTTAGGTCCCCAACCCAAGTTCCATACAGACTGATCTATTGTCAACTGAAATGAACCATATTCATTACAGTGTGTCACATGTTTTTTGTTACATCCCGCGAAGCAGTGATGTAATGAAATTGTCAGTGTTTGTGTGTTTGTCAATCCGTCCGTCCACTAAATATCTTCACAACTGTTGCATATAGAAAGACAAAAGAAAAACCAAATTATTCAGGTGACTAAAGGGATGGAAATGAGACGAGGACCTTGACCTTGAGAAAACTAGCTCAAGGTCAAATTTCGACTTTTGTACATATCTCAGGAATCGGATAAGATAGAAAGATGGAAAAAAAGTTGTTATATTCAGGGAGGCAAGGGGATGAAAATTAGATCATAACCTTGACCTTGAAACACTAGGTCAAGATCAAATTTTCATATTTATATTTTTTTATTTACACATCTCCAAAACCTTATGAGATATAATTACAAAACAAAAAACAACATTTACAGGAAGCCAGAGGCACAAAAATGTGTAGGTCAGGGTAAACATTTTAAGTTAGCACCCTCTTGGCCTATGCACTCATTGGATAGCTTTAATTGGTCTATTTCTCTCCCATCTGTGAACACAATAGTTCCCAATAGGTATTTCCAATAGTTATTTACATAACATTATTGATCACTTTCTGCAGCTGTCTTCACGCTGATCACTGTGCTATGAGGAATTTCATGTTGTGACCTCTCACATACACCACAGACTAGAGGTAATTGTCTGCTGTGATAAATGTTATTCTAAGGTCCATTTCCAGAAAGCATTGTCTACTAAGTTTTCATTGTTGATTTTGTATCTAAAAAACATGTTTTCTCTCAATTAAATGGCCTTTCAAGAAAAACTCTCAGATTGTTTTCAGGATTAACAGCTCAACATTGTTCTCAGTTTAATTTGTGTTGTGTTGAAATAACATCAACTGGGCCTACCATCTTATTTAACATAGAAAAAATAACTTGTTGGAGTTCTGGATTTATATGTACTGTTTGGCGTAGGAACATCTCGTATCTTTCCAGAAGGAGCTGGAGGATGTAATTTGGGAGACTGACATCTGGAAATGTCTATTTAGACTGCTGCTACCATGATCTCACCCCAGAAATGAAAGGAAATGGAATGACTCATAACTAAACACAATACATTATTCAACATTTTTGCTACTGACTGAGAAGTAAATACCTTAACAAATTTTCTGTCAAGTATCATTTGTATCACTGGGCCCATTTCACAAAGCACATTTAGTGGAAAACCTGGGTAAGTTAACCCTGAAATCAGGGAAAACCAGGGTTTTCGGTTTCACAAAGGGAGGTAACTTAACCCAGAGTTAGAGCAGTAACCCTGACCTATTTCATGAAGCACGGTAAACTGAACCTCTGGATTTATTGCCACAGTAACAGACTCTCTGAAGCTACCCTGGTCAGGAGCAGGTTTTATTCCACAAACCAGGGTTTCCTCTGACTCCACCCCCTTTCATCTCCACTCGCGCGGCTTCATTTCCTAGTTCTGTCGGAAGGAGAGTTTTACCGAAGTAAGGTTTTATAAATAACTCTGTATTTTAGAGGCAAACATAGCATGTCCATTTGACATGAAGCCCCCCTTGATGGAGTTTCTGTATTAATTCACAGAGAATTACATATTTTTGTATTGCGTCATATCTAGACAGTTCTCTTTATGATCGGTACCGGTTCAGGCCCCGAACCATCACACACACACACACACACACACACACACACACACACACACACACACACACACACACACACACACACACACACACACACACACACACGACCTAATCCATCCTTACATCTGCAGCAGTGCTGTGTTGTGCTCCCGTCAGTTTTGTATTTTTTATTTGCAAGCGGTAGTTTTTCTATACAATGTGGGAGATGCTCAGATATTTTCTTAATGACATTGTGCTACAACGTCAGAATTGGATTATTAACTTTAATTCCTTTTAGGATTTCCCATTGTAATTGGTGTACTGATGTTCAGTCTTAGACCACATGTGCTCGCTAGGCGGCGCCTTGAAGTTAGGAGAGTGTTGGACTGCCGGCCGTAAAAAATATGCATCCAAACGCACAAACTCTTTCATTGAATTATAAAACCTTCTACATGGTGTCAGAAGTGGGATACCTACTGTGAGTATAAAGTAGGTGCAGGGCATGGGTATTTGAGTGGAGAAAGGTCCATAATAGTCCGGTGGAAATTCCGGTGGAATTGTTTACCTGGCTAGCATGGTGGTTAGGCTAAAGCTACGCAGCTAACAGCAAGCAGCAAGGCACACCATGGCCCGGAGTGAGAGAGGAGAGAAGGATGGATCAGATAACTTCACTTTTGAGTAGCCCAGCTCGTGGCCACAATGGATAAGACAGTTCGAGAGATTCAGACAAGCATCAGGTTTGGATGGAAAAGCAGAAGATTACTAAGTTAACTCCCTCCTTTATGTTATGGGCGAAAAGAACGAATACAACAACACAGGTCATGCAGCAGGAAGAACTAAATTAAAAACAGCAGTTGCTCTGAGGGGAACACTCAGAAATTAAAAGTGCAAATGTGGATGCCATAAATGCAGGCAAAGGAAGAACAAAATATAGACAAACTCCTCCACGCAGACCAAAGCAGTCAACATTCAAACCAAATTATGTGAATCATGCTGGAAATGTAAGAAGTGTGGTAAAACTCCACAACACCCCTGGAAATAGTGCCCAGCCAAAGAAGCAGAGTGTCGAAAGTGCAGAAAAAAGGGACATTTCGCTGTAGTCTGCAGGTCATCAAAAAGAGTGGAAGCTATTGCGGATTGTGATGCAGAAAATGACATGGCATTCATGGGGATGGTTAACACAGAAGACACAGAGGAAGCATGGCTAAAAGAAATGAGCTGAATGGAGAGCGGATTGTGTTGAAACTGGACTCAATTACAGCCATCCCAACTTTCATGTATTCCAGAAAATGGGACAGCAGGTTGATGAAACCACCTGATAAGAGCCCACTACAGGTTTTAGGCATAGTAACAGCATGTATCAAAACTGACTGAAAGGAAACAAAGCAGAATGTGTGTCGTACCATACCTGGTGATGCCACTGATAGGACTCCCTGCTTTGGTGAACCTGATCCAACAAGTAGCTTCAGTCCAGGAGGAGAACCAGTGGAATAGCCATCAGTACAGGGCTACCCACATAGCACCCGATGCCGGGGCGGATCCGACCTTAACACACGCAGTTCTGTCTCTGCGGATCACCCGCTTCGGGGAAGCACACAGAAAACGGAGACGGTTGCGGGCAGCACACCGTCATACAGCGGGTTCGGTACAGAGGCCGGGCGGATCAGCAAAGCGGATGCCTTGCGAATCTGCCCGTCTCAGTCGTTTTGGGGATGCGCACAGGAGCCGGGCAGGTTGCGTGCAGCGTAACCGGGCAGTTGCCGTTGCGTGCAGTGTTGTGGTTTATAGACAGGGTGGAGCACTACTGACATCCTCCATGGAAGGAACACAGGTAATTTAGGGAAGGTGCCGTTGATGAGCAGCAGGTGTGTGTGAACAAGGACACGCAAGCAATTTGTTGAACGTGTGCGTGAAAGTTATCCCACATAGCAGACATCCGCCCCTGACACGGGCAGTTCCGCCTCGGCGGATCACCCGCTTCGGGGAAGTGCACAGGAAACGGAGCGGTTGCACCGTCATACAGCGGACTCAGTTCTGATGCCAGGCGGATCCGCAGAGCGGATGCCCCTACCAAGATAGCACCTGATACCGATGATGATGAGCTGATCGATGATGAGCTCCAACACACCTGATCCCCATTGAAACGATCAGGTGTGTTGGAGCAGGGAGACGTCTATCCAGGGGGCGTGCCCCTGTGACGAAAACCGGCTATTTTCTGACGTAGAACGGCTCCACGTCAAAGAGGCGTTTATGCTTGACAGTTATAAAGTTTTTAAATTTATTATTCATTCATTCACGTTCCTCGCCCAAGACGCCGACGCCAGTTCTGTGTCGGACGTCAGGGTTTCTTGATTGGTCAATACATTTCGAGCCTGGATGACCGCATTACGTACGCATCTTTCTCCACCCACAGACGCCGGATGAGGACGCGGCTGAACAAGGTAAATGCTGTAAGTAGACGACACTCAAATATAATATGTACTTTCGTCTTACTGGCAAAATTATGTTCACCATAGATGTTAAGCATAAGTATCTGACACTCTTATTTTGGTACTTCCTGTTGTGAGCGGAAGTAGTTCTGTTGTATGTGTATGTAAATGTGATGGGTCTAGTGCGGCATGATTACTGTGCAAGTGTTCAGGTGATGTAGCATGCGCATGTCCAATAAAGAAAATGTATACTCCGCTCCGCTTGTTATTCCTCCTGCGCAAGTCGGATATCGTAACGATAAAGGTCAGTTGTGTCGTTGTTTCTGAAATGTTCAATTATGGTAAGTTAGGCTTGCTAACGGTACAGAGCTAGCATCACCGTTAGCTTGAGAGATTATCAAACTTATTAAGGTAAATAGCTAAAGTTAACTTCAAAATTTTGGACGATGTTTCTATGTCTGGGAGGTGGGGAGAACTGAACATTAGCATGCCTTGTTCAGCGAGTTTAATTCAGTCCTGAAGGACCACATTAGCATAAATTCAGTTCAGGTGTGTGTGGAGCTGTCATGTCAGGACGACTAAAAGAGTTGTAGGAGTCATCCATGAGTTTAGACCAATTTGCAGGTGCCTGATTGCGCGTGTGTTGGTATTAGCTTGTGGTTGGAGGAGTGGCACTATGGGTGTGTCTTCAGAAACGGAGATGGTTGCGGGCAGCACACCGTCATAAAGCGGGTTTGGTACAGAGGCCGGGCGGATCAGCAAAGCGGATGCCTTGCGAATCTGCCTTGCGGATGCCTTGCGAACAGACCCGGACCGGGTCCGCGCCGGGTCAGCCGCTTCATGAAGGGATCTGGATCGGCGCCGCGCCAGATCTGGTTTGGGTCCGTGGGCCTTGCCTGCTCCGGGTCCATCGCGTTGTGCAAGTGGACTCCGTTCCGGGCCCGGTTCACGGATCCGTGGCGGAGCCAGTGGTGGATCAGTGGCGGTTCCGGAGCGGAGTGGAAAGGCTATCTGGGTATGTTCCCAAAAGGGTTTTCAGGGCTTGGAAAGTTGCAAGGAAGCTACAGGATAAGACTGAAAGAGGGAGCAGTTCCTTATGCCCTCTCAGCTCCACGTAGAGTCCCATTACCTTTGAAGGATAAAGTTAAAGAGGAGTTAGACAGGATGGAAACATTGCGGGTAATAAGAAAAATTCAGGAGCCAACCAAATGGTGCGCAGGGATGGTGGTGGTCCCCAAACCAAATAAAAAACCAAGAATTTGTGTGGACCTCACCAGACTCAGTGACAGTGTCTGCTGGGAGAGACATATATTACCTGCAGTGGATGAGACACTAGCACAGCTAGAAGGGATAAAAGTCTTCTTGAAATTAGATGCAACATCTGGTTTCTGACAGGTTCCTCTGCACGACGAGTCACAGCCTTTGACGACTTTTATAACCCCCTTCGGAAGATGCTGCTTTAAGCGGTTACCTTTTGGTATCTCATCTGCACCTGAGCATTTTCAGTTGAGGATCTCCCAAATCATCGCAGGGACAAAGGGTGCTCTGTGTCATGCGGATGATATCCTGGTCTATGGAAAGGAGTGGAACATGATGAAAGGCTGCAGGAGGTACTTAAAAAGTGTGAAAAAGCAACAAAGGCAGCACCTTCAACGAAAAATGTGAATTAGCAGTGAAGAAAGTGAAATTCCTGGGACATAAGTGCAACAGGAATTGAGGCTGATCCAGAAAAAATCAGTGCCATTGGGAATATGCCTGAACCTCACAATATGGAAGAGGTTCACCATTTCATGGGCATGGCAGATTTTCACCTAGCCTACCAGCCCTTTCAAAACCCCTACGTGATGTTAAAAAGCGACAGCATATGGACCTGGGATGCACAACAGAAAATGGCCTTTGAGCAGATTTTAAAGGAGTTAAGTTCAGTCCTTGCACAATACACTCCTAAACTGGAGACAATGGTATCAGCGGATGCATCCTCATATGGGCTTGGGGCGGTCCTCATGCAGCAGCAAAACAGACGGCGGGTGGAGATCGGTGGTATACACTGCAAAAACAGACCAACTAGAAAGAAGCAAAATATTCTTAAATTCGATCAAATTATCTTGTATCAAGCAAAAAAATCTGCCAATGGGGTAAGCTTTTTTTACTTAACAAGATTTCTTAAAATAAGCACACAGTTCTTGCCTCTGAAAGACTAAAATGGGCCTTAAAACTAGACAGAAAACCTTAAATTTAAGTAATTTCTTCTATAATAAGCAATGAAAACCCTGTTATTTAATATTAAGCTTCTTAAAATTATAATTTTGGTCTCTAGACTGAGTTAATTTTAAGAAAGTACATCTTAATCTGGGATTAATAATGAGTAAAAAAATTGTTAAAATAAGACAAAATTTCTTCAAAAAGCATTCTAAAAATAAGTGACTTTGTCTTAAATCAAGACACCAGAACATTCTCATTTTTCATATTTTTTATTAACTTTGCAATACAATTGCATTTTGATGAGTTATAACTTCACTGTAAAAAAATAAATAAAACAATACATATATACATGTATAAGCTATTGTAGCAGCACACTATAATAATTAACATAACTTTGAAGCTACTATTATTGCATAATATCCCACAGGAAAAGTTTTCAATTTCACCAACAAATGTGGCTAACTGTCATGAACCTTGTCTGAAACAGAACTTTGACTTTTTCTTACATCACAGAGAGTGGGGCAGAGTAAAGAAACAAACACAAAATAAACGAAGAGACTCAACTCACTCAATGAAGGACTTCCACTCGCCAATGGCTTTTTTGTAGGAAGGGGTCAAATCTTGCTCATGAATGGAATCTTGGAGGATTTCTGTTTGCAGTACTGACAGGAGTGTGGAAGTACACTTTGGATAAGTGAGGTGCAGGGCATAGTAATATGCCATGAGGTAGAGCAGTCCCTCATTAAGCCTCTCGATGTTGAAGGTGGTCACTGGCATGTTTCCAATGGCGATCATGCAGTTGCCCTCAGACACAAGCACAAGTGGACAGGACATTGGTCGCTGGCGCAGGAAACCATCAGGATCCTCTGAAGTGTAGATGACACAAATGCAGATGATTAGAAAAACACCACAAATAACACACACTTTGACCTGGACTAGGACATTGGTAAAATCATATTTGTACTTTAAAACATATAGTCACAGTAACTCCTGAGAGGGAGAAGATGTGGTACTGTCGTTGTTGAGCACTGCAAATACTGAATGCACCACAGCTAATTCCAATGAAGTTAGGACTACAACAGCTACACTGTGGAGAACACTTCACCTTTGGATAAAAGTTTATCTCAAAGTAACTAAACCTGACATAAAATGTATGAGTGAATAACTGGAACATATAGTATGAAATATTGCAGTAAGTCTGTAAATCTCACCGTCAGGACATGGAAAAGAGCCTCGCTGCTTAAGCTCAGCTTCTTAGATGGCATGGTGCTGGACGGGAAGAGCAGTGGAAGGGCTCTGAACACAGCTGTGACATGCTCTGCTGGTTTAATGAAAAAGGCACAATACAGTACCATAAATAGCTTATCACAACACATTATTATATATAAAATTAACAAGTCAATGTATTGTAACTTCACCTCCATTAAAAGTTTTAGGACGCTTCATGACTTTCTTCATCACCCCATAAAACTGGATCTTTGAATAGAAGGTTTCCCATCTGCTCTTCATCTCAGAGATGTACTGGGAGTTGGTTGGATGATTCGCTGCAGCTCATCCAGCACCTGAAAAATAGATTCAGATACAGAAAGCAAATTCACTGAAAAAAATAATGTTCACTGCTAGCCCTTGTCAAACATTTTGATTAGTAATGTTCTTCAAAAGAGATCTATAATGTCTAAGGTATATGAACATTATGCCAATTATGTCATGCTAAAATAATTCCTTGGAAGAGCTGAAAATGTGGACTGAATGGGACCAACATTACTTACGTGATCCAGTTCTTGGAAACATGGGTAAGCCTCTTTGTTGGTCTGTCTTGCTCCTTTAAAATATCAGAGGAGATGAAGCCTCTTCGAGCCTCAAATTCCAGATTCAGCAAATGAGTTACCGCAGCTTTTTTTGGCTTTTTGGACTTGTAAATTTCCTGGAGGGTCTTGTAGTGTCTTGCTTGAGTTTTCTGGCTGTCCATGAAGTCAACTGAACCAGCTGAAGACACTAGAGGGAAGTTATGGTGGAAAGAGGACATGAAACCCTGGAAGTGGTACGGATTAATTAGTGTTCATGTTACTTGATATAAAAGCAAAACATTGGACAATAGAATACACATGTCTTTGGACAGACACGTAAATATTCTAGAGCTGCTGTGAATTAACTCAGCCAAAAATCACGTTTAATACAATACCTACATGTTTCATCACTGCTGTCCCGGGTCCGCAGTGGGGTGCTAGTTCTAGGTGACAGATCTAGCACTGGGATGCCCATGGGCCTAATAGGTGACCGTTCCAGAATAATGGTGGATCCACTGGAATCTCCATCATAGTCAGCGGTAGAAATGTCTGAACTGACATCCGCATCTTATCGTAGTTTCTTCAAAGGAGGAACAGAAAGGACTTCTGACATTTGAGAGTTTCTTCATGAGCTTTTTGGCAACATGCTCCTGCAAGGCATACATAGTCAACATTAAAAAATGACAAAAGACCCAAGCTTTCTTGTACTGTAATTATAGTTTTCAGCAAAGTCTAGCTCCATTTGAACCTTCTGTTATGGTTTAGCACTGTATGAATAGAACTGATCTAAATCTTACAGTTAACATCATACCATCAACAAACAATAGTGACAAATATCTACTCACCCACTCACTGTTTGATGACCTGTCTTTTATCATTGGATAGTGCTCCACCAATCGCTTTGCCATGGTAATGCCTGAGCAGTGGATATATGCAATTTCCTCCGGGATTAATAAAGTATCTATCTATCTATCTATCTATCTATCTATCTATCTATCTATCTATCTATCTATCTATCTATCTATCTATCTATCTATCTATCTATCTATGTTTGGTGGAGTATCTGCACTCTTCTGTGGCTCTTGCGATAGAAATCATATTAGTCATGGTGTTTCTTATGAGTCGGCAGAAGAGCTCCTTGGACAAGGTGACATTGCGCTCGGTCCCCTGCCGTTTCTGCTCAAAGTAGGAGCAGGGTTCTAGGGTTCAGAAGCAGAAGCAGTACACGGCACGTAGCTAATGTAGGCCACAAACAGGGGGAGAAATGATTTGGCGCTGTTTTATTTGCTGTGTGTTTTTGGCTCTCATTCTCAGATCTTTATTGAGTTATATAAATTCTGCTCACAGTCGTAGTCCAGATTTTCATGTTGTTTGTAGAATCGATGGATGTTCCAAAGAGTATCGAGTGTACAACTCACTATGGTATCACAGCCGAAGAAACCACCGGGAACACCTGGAAAGTGGCGGGCAGTCACCGAGAGAGAGGAGAGCAATAGCGACCTCATCAGCAGTGAACAGAAACGTGTGTGCACACAGGCCAGCGACTGTGGAAAACAGAGAGCATCAAAGAGACGAAGCAGTGGTGGACAATGGAGTGCAAGCTGAAGATGTAATGCAGCCCCGTCCGTCATCGGTGTCTCCACAACATTTTGGAGCATTTCACACAACTGCATCTTTGTACTCTGGCTTTGATCATGGCACCTGTACCTCTCCAAGTCATCCTGCTTTGTCCCAGACCGTTGATAGTACCTTAAATATAACTTCGAATGTTCCCGATGTTCCATGTCCTGCTATACTTGACTCTTCTGCATCATGTTAATCAAAGGTAATCCTATTGTTTCCTTCAGTAGACAACTATATTCAGCTAAGCCCTATCATCAGTCTTTGTGTTTATGTCTCTGCATACGAAAACAAATCTGAATTTGATTGTTATAAAATACTGTGTTATGACAGCATTTCTGTGTTTGTGACAGCAGTGTGTATTACACACTGAAGTTTCTTTTTTTAAAGGACACCAGGCGTGACACTTTGACCAGACAAGCTATTACTATTATGTTGACTGCAAGAGAAAAACACCATCTTTCACAGGTTTGTCTACATACAATATTATTACATTTATTTCATCTGTGGCTTTGTTGATTATCTGCATTACAAGTCCAATCTTGGAAATTAGGTCAGAGGTAGTAGCCTGGAGTGTTTTTGCTGCGAACTGTATTAGGTATAGGCCTGCCTCTCACTCTGAATCTTGTATATCTATGCTGCATGGTGTCTGCAGTTTAAAACATTGTGTTTAAAATAGTGTGATGTTTACAATCAAAAACTTTTTTGTAAACTTGCACTTATCCAATTAGTCTTCCTCAGCCGCCACATATCTTGTTTCTGTGAGATGTGATATTTTATAAGGCTTTATATTCGTTGTATTTACTCTCTGCTATCTAGTTAAGATGAATCCATATTTTGAATTTACTTTTAATACATTATCAATTCATTGAAAAACATTGTCGTGTTGATGTTACTCTTATTGATAAAAGGGGTTGTATGGTAATTTCCCTATAGGGTGCATTACTCAATAATTTTAAATAATTCTAAAACTGGATATGCTCTCCTTTCTTGCTAGTGTTTCATAGAGGTGTGAATGATGTTTTGACATCAATGCATCAATACCAAGCTCTGTTGATGACTGATCTAAGGAGTCAGCTACAAACTGTATTCCAGCAACATCAAGGAAGTGAACTTGAAAAGGAAGCGATGGCTGTATTTGACCGGATTGAGGATCCATTTGCCTCTGCGACAACATACAGACAGGACAATGTGATTAAGAAAAATTTCAATTTTGTGGAATCAGAGGAGGTTTCTGTTGGGTATACTGCCTGCTTGCAGAAAAAAGGGGCTACAAAGGTCCTCTCCACAAAACCCAAATGTTTTCATTACATACCTCTGATCAAAAGTTTAGAACAGTTATTGCCTCATCCAAGAGTTTTGGAAATGATAGATCGGCTACAGAAATGCAGAAGTGGGTATTTGTATGACATCATTGATGGAGAGTTCATGAAATCACACCCTTTATTTTCGGCCCGGCCCTCTGCTTTACAGATAATCATTTACTCTGATGAAATTGAAATTTCTAACCCACTTGGATCTCATGCTTCCAAGTATAAACTGCTAATGTTTTATTATACATTGGGAAGCATTAATCCAAAATATACATGTAGATCAAAACTAGCTGCAATCCGTCTACATGCTATTGCAAAGAGGAGTGAGCTGTCTGAATGTGGAGTTGATGGAATTTTGGGGAGGTTGTATGAGGACTTGGTAAAGCTATATGGTGGTGTTAATATTCAAACAAGGCACGGTGAACGTGGAATATTTGGAGCTTTGGTTTCGATATGTGAAGACACTTTAGCACAACATGAGCTTTGTGGATTTAAAGAGGGTGTTGGTTTTGCCTATAGTAAGTGCCGGCAGTGTGAATGTTCATTTGAGGACATGCAAATGTATTTTGACGAGGACGACTTTGAGCTCAGGACACTAGAAAGACATGTTTGGCAGTGTGGTGACATTGAGAAGGCAAATACTGAGTATCTTAGAAACAGTTTAAAAACTACATTTGGCATCAACAGAAGGAGCAAACTGGTAGAATTTCCAGCCTTTAACTTAATCCAACAAACACCTCAGGATATGATGCATATAATTCTTGAAGGCATTGCTCCATTAGAAATGAAGTGTGTGTTAAAACACTTAGTTCTTTTAGGTCAACTAGACTTTGATGTCCTCAATACTGCATTAACTGGATTTCCCTACTCTCCACTTGATGTCAGAGACAAACCAAGCCCTATAACTTGCAGCACATTAGCTTCAAGTGATAATAAGTTGAAGCAGTCCTCAGGCCAAATGATTGTTCCACTAAAAATATTGCCATTTCTTCTTGATACAGTCAAAGATAATGAATACTACAAAATAATTCTTGAACTCATAGAAATTGTTCAGATTTTGTTTGCTCCTGTCATTGGTCTACAGACAATTAGCAAGTTAAAAACACTAATTGAACAATATTTAAAACATATGAAAAATCTTTCCCCTGATAACAACATTACCCCAAAACAGCATTATTTGATTCATGCTCCATCACAGATAAAATTCCAGGGACCAACGGTCCGTCACATGTGCATGAGATTCGAATCAAAACATTGTTTTTTCAAACAGTGGGCCTCAAAACTACATTTTAGAAAGTCTTTAATAAGACATAATCAAATGTATGAATGTTGTCAAAATGCAAGTCATTCCGAACACCCAATTTTTTTAATGAGTGTGCATTCAGACCAACATCAGAAATACGCAACATGTCATATTTAAAAGAAAAAAATGAGGGCTTTCCTTGGAAATGATGACATAAACAATGCAGTGTCTGTGAAATGGATTAATCTAAACAATAATAAATATATACGGAAGAAGACATTACTTGTCACTGCTGTTAATTGCAATGATTTACCTGAATTTGGACTTGTGAGTAATATCTATGTAATTGACTCATCATTATATTGTTTTGAGTTCCAGCAGCATAATACTGTACTGTTTGTTACGATAGAAATTACATGGCATATACAATAGAGGTTCCAAACATGGCACAAGCAAATGAACTAATAACGGTTGACAGTCTGGTAGATTATACTCCATATTACAGTTATACTCACAAGGAAGTTACATATGTTCCTTTGAAATATTATCTGGTAGATGTGCTTGGGCTACACAGAGCCTCATCTGATGAACTGTAAAAGGCACACTGTTTAATGTGTTGTCCCTCATGCTGTTTTTTTGGGGTTTTTTTGTTTCATGATTGTTTCTTTTCATGTGTCAAAATAACTTGAATCTGAATGACAAAACAGCAGATCAGCAATCAGTTAATTAATAGCAGTCTTTATGCCGATGCTTGCAGGATCATACTGCATAAACCACATTCATTGTGATTCAGAATGCAGCTGGGGGTCATTTCAGTTTGGTCATTTTGTTTTGTTTGTGAGCCATGCAGATTTTGTCCAGCATGGATAGTTGTACTATGTTGTATAGACCAGCCTGCTGTCATCTTAAAATGGTAAAAATAAAGTGGCAGGGTCTGCCAGGTTCAGGTGGCCTGTGAACATAATAAATGAAAATAAATAACCTTTAATTTTTCTAGTTTCTTGGCATTCTTAAATTGAGAATTCATATAAGTGGTCTTATTCATAAAATAAGGCAAATAATCTTTTTGCTTCACTGAGTTTTATTGTAAAATTTTATACCCTGTTACTGGTTCATTCTAGCTTAAAATTAGCTGGGATTTCTTATTAAGAAAAAAATAGCCATACTTTCTTAAAGAGATTATTTTTCTAATGCAAAACATGCTTGACAAGATTATTTTTCTTTTTGGACAAAAAATAAGACTTATTTCCTTGATACAAGCCTTTTTTACTTTCTTGAAATGGTTTTTTTGCAGTGTACATATCATGGAGCCTCACACCCACAGAGGTCCAATACTCACAGATTGAAAAAGAAGCTCTAGCAGTATCGTGGCCCTTTGAACTACTCAGCACATATCTGCATGGCTTGGACTTCACAATGAGAACTGACCATAAACCTTTAATCTCACTGTTGGGCTCCCGGTCATTAGATGATCTACCTCCAAGAATTCTCTGATTCAGACTAAGACTTTTGAGATTCAACTACAGAATCATACATGTTCCAGGCAAACAACTTGTCACTGCTGATACCCTCTAAAGAGCTCCCGAAGGACTAGAGACCAGAAAGGCCAACAGCAGCTTGTGCCTACATTATCCACATTTTACGGCATCTGCATGCCACTGAAAGTAAGTTAGCTCATATCAGGGAGGCTCAAAGCACAGACAGCGTCTGTAAGCAGCTGAAAACTACACGGTGAATGGCTGGCCCCTTCACAGGAGAAGCGTACCGGAACATCTTCTGCCATTCTGGCCGGAGAGGAATGACTTCCACATGGCAGAGGGCCTGCTTCTCAAAGGTGTGAGGAGTCTGATCCCTGAAAGCATGCAGAGAGAAATGTTGGATAAACTGCACGAAGGCCATCAAGGAGTGACAAAGTGTGTAGCAAGGTCACAAGAATCCCTATGGTGGCCAGGGATAACACGACAAATCAAAGAGATTGTGGAAAGGTGTGAAATCTGCTGCCAGTATCTACAGGCAAAGACTGAACCTTTGATGACCACACCCCTACCAGCACGACTGTGGCAAAAAGTGGCAGCCGATGTACACCGGCCACTTTATTAGGTACACCTGTCCAACTGCTCGTTAACACTTAATTACTAATCAGCCAATCACATGGCGGCATCTCAGTGCATTTAGGCATGTAGACATGGTCAAGACAATCTCCTGCAGTTCAAACCGAGCATCAGTACGGGGAAGAAAGGTGATTTGAGTGACTTTGAACGTGGCATGGTTGTTGGTGCCAGAAGGGCCGGTCTGAGTATTTCTGAAACTGATGATCTACTGGGATTTTCAGGCACAACCATCTCTAGGGTTTACAGAGAATGGTCCAAAAAAGAAGAAATATCCATTCAGCGGCAGTTCTGTGGGCAGAAATGCCTTGTTGATGCCAGAGGTCAGAGGAGAATGGCCAGACTGGTTCGAGCTGATAGAAAGGCAACAGTGATTCAAATAACCACCCGTTACAACCAAGGTAGGCAGAAGAGCATCTCTGAACGCACAGTACGTCGAACTTTGAGGCAGATGGGCTACAGCAGCAGAAGACCACGCCGGGTGCCACTCCTTTCAGCTAAGAACAGGAAACTGAGGCTACAATTTGTACAAGCTCATCGAAATTGGACAATAGAAGATTGGAAAAACGTTGCCTGATCTGATGAGTCTCGATTTCTGCTGCGACATTCGGATGGTAGGGTCGGAATTTGGCGTCAACAACATGAAAGCATGGATCCATCCTGCCTTGTATTAATGGTTCAGGCTGGTGGTGGTGGTGTAATGGTGTGGGGAATATTTTCTTGGCACTCTTTGGGCCCCTTGGTACCAATTGAGCATCGTTGCAATGTCACAGCCTACCTGAGTATTGTTGCTGACCATGTCCATCCCTTTATGACCACAATGTACCCAACTTCTGATGGCTACTTTCAGCAGAATAATGCGCCATGTCATAAAGCTGGAATCATCTCAGACTGGTTTCTTGAACATGTCAATGAGTTCATTGTACTCAAATGGCCTCCACAGTCACCAGATCTCAATCAAATAGAGCATCTTTGGGATGTGGTGGAATGGGAGATTTGCATCATGGATGTGCAACCGACAAATCTGCACCAACTGTGTGACGCCATCATGTCAATATGGACCAGACTCTCTGAGGAATGCTTCCAGCACCTTGTTGAGTCTATGCCACGAAGAATTGAGGCAGTTCTGAAGGCAAAAGGGGGTCCAACCAGTTACTAGCCTGGTGTACCTAATAAAGTGGCCGGTGAGTATATGTATTTCAGAGGAGGAATGGCCATTACATTGTGGTGGTAGATTACTACTCACGATATATCAAGATAGCAAACCTCCCTAACAACTGTGGAGTGACTGAAAGTGATCTTCACCAGATTTGGAGTTCCTGAAATATTGGTAAGTGACCATGGTCTACAGTTTGCTTCAGCAGACTTTGCCAATTTCGCCCAGGACTATGGATTCAGTCACACGACCAGCAGCCCTCGCTACCCCCAGAGCAACAGGGAAACAAAGAGAGCTCTCCGCACAGTCAAACAGCTGCTCAACAAAAGCCCAGACCCTCAGAAAGCCCTCTTAGCCTACAGAGCTTTGTAGGCTAAGCTCACAGACTAAGTCCAGCACAACTGCTGATGGGGAGGAGGAAGTGGTTGGAACATCGGTTCCAACCACTTCACAAGTGTTGAAACCAGCAGGGCCAAACCTCAGGGCTTTCAGACAATAAGACAAAGAAATAAAAGAGAAACTGAGAAAGTCATTCAACTTGAGACTCAAGACAAAAGACTTGCCGGTTCTGTTTCCAGAACAGAGAGTGTGGATTAGAACAGAGACCACAGCTACTGTCCAGGGACCGGCTTCAACACCAAGGTCGAAACAGACCATGGGAACTTAAGGAGAAACAGAGTTCACCTTTCAATTATCCCTGAGACAGATCTACCCTGCTCAGATGGGACAGTCACTGATCCAAGGCAGACAGACTCTGGTGTAACAGTGACCAGGTCGGGAAGGACTTCCCGTCCTCCAGATAGACTGGACTTGTGAGAAAAATAAGTTATATTGCCAGATAAGTTTAAATGCATGCTGCCTGCCTGTTTGTTATACCTGAAACATAGTGTGATATAGTGTTTTGATGTCACTCAGGCTGAGTTAAAATGCAGTCATTTATACCAGATTAAGATGGAAGTGATTATTATTTTGGAGTAATTTTACTTTTGTAAAGTTCACCCTTAGAGGCAAAGATATGTGGGTCACTAGCTAAAAGGTGGGGATGTACTGATGTTCAGTGGTAGACCACATGTGCCCACTAGGCGACGCCTTGAAGTTAGGTGAGTGTTGTGTGGACAGCCGGCAGTAAAGTATATGCATCCAAACGCACATAACGTCTGCTGACTCTTTCATTGAATTATAAAACCTTCTACAATTGGCTGCACAGATGGTACCCATCAAGGTACACGTAGACTGAACACTGTTTCAACATGTTAAAGACCGCATCATAGAGAAACTAACATCTGTCCAGATCTTGTGTCATGCTACAGACTATAATTCTGATGTGGAGGTCTGGGTCTGTTCCTGACTCTTGGATGTATGATGAGTCTTACCTGGGCGCAGCAGCCTGTAATGTGGTCAGTACCCTAAAGATTTTCACAATAATTCACTTGTCTTCATTGTTTAATCCAGTCTAATGAATCCACTATACATTACAAGAGAGAGCCTACGAAACCTCAGGATGATTCCTGCCATCCAGGATGACAGAGCAGTGACAGACACCGTCTGCCAGAATCATTTCAGAGTCACCATCACCAACATCACAGCGGGCAATAAAAACATACAATATGCATTTCCTTTTTTCATCTTTATTTCTGACAAATACAAAGTTAGTTTTTGTATCGTTACAATACTTAACATTCTGATATTTAACATGATTCACCTGTGATCATTACCCACCTCTAACTTGTGCTCCAGTATTTCTATGTTTAGATCTGCCCTCCTAATCTGGATGTTCTAGTAAACCATTTCTATTTTCTGTATTTTTTAGAAAGTGAATTCTATAACCTTCTTCAGCAGATAAATGGGAATACATGAGGACATAGTTACAAAACATAGTTGCATATTAATTCCACAGAATGAACCACTGGTGGTCACTGAGCGTCTATTTCACTGTGATAATCTGTGCAGTTGGGACCCTTCTGCTACTGTAAATCCATGCTCTGTTAAAAAAGGATGAAAATATGTTAATACTTCAGTGATGGATAAATGTCACGCTCTGTATTCCACCAGAATGTGACGCAATGGGGAGAGAACAACCAATAACATAAAATATTAGACCACCTTTGTTTTCTTCAATTTCTTGTTAATTTCTTTTTATTTTTATCAATTAGTAACTCATCTGTGTATCATGTGACTAAAACAGAGAAAATAAAACTTGGAATACTATAAAATACTTGTGAGGTATGGAGTTGATGCAGGTGGGCTGATTACGGGGACTGTGACAAACACTATGGCTGTGCTGTCAGGCACATGGAAACAAGATTCTTTGTTTTAATTTATTATGGCTTGGGGGGCAGCAGATGAAACAATAGGGCTGACAGCAATGAAGGCTGACAGAATGAAGGCTGACAGAATGAAAGCTGGTTTTTATCTACACACAATGGAAACTAAGGATAAGTATACAGTGATACCGCTACTTACGAATGTCTCTACTTACGAAATGTTCTACTTATGAAATTTCTCAGAAGGAAAATATTACCTGTACTTACGAAAGATATTTCGACTTACTTAATGTAAAAACACAGGATCGGCTGATACTCAAAAACGCAGGATCGGCTGATACTTAAATCTCCCACAGGTTCCCGAATGCAATATTCTCATAGCTGCTCTGTCATTGGCTATTACCTATTACGTATCTTCATGGCATCCCATTGGCTAAGAGGGATGCCACTCCACCTCTGTGTGTCGCTAGATAGGCGTCTATGCAGCGTCCTCGTCATTCATCTCTCGACCCATGCGGTGTTCTGGTAGTTTTACGTAAATATATTAACTTTTAGAGTATTCACTATGGACCCTAAGAAAGTGACGGAGAAAAGAGGAAAAGAAAAGATGAAGAAAATATTTTTTTTGTCCATACAAACAAAGCAAGAGATAATAGAAAAGCATGAGAAAGGGATGCGTTTGGTTGATCTCGCAAAAGAATATGGCCAAAAATCTACAATCGACACATTATTAAAACAAAAGGAAGTTTAAGGAGTTTGCTTCATCGATGGGAGGAGCTGTAAATAATGACGTCCGAAGCCTTGCCGGCAGCGAGGCTTTGAGCGTTTCATTCCGTATCGACGCTTCCATCACGGGAACGCCCTGCTATGCGGCCGATACCACGTGACTGATTCGGCTCGCTCCAACACCGATATAAAGCGATCACACTCCATTCAGAATGTGGTTGTTTGGTGGAGAGTTGTGGTTAGATAGTGTGGAGACAGTTAGGAATTTAGATATTGTTAGATATATTCTGTAGCAAGGTATAAATAGTATGGAGAGAGTCAGTTTAGGAGAGAATCAGGAAATGGAACCTGCCAGAGTGGAGAAATTGTTGTTTCTAAATAAAAACCAATGATGTCACCAAGCATAATCACTGGCTATACCTCAATGTTACAGAAACACAATCATTGTCCATACCTCAACCACCCTCCCCTCACTGTACATGTTTATTTGGACATAAGGAAAAAGAAAATAATCACTTTCCATAGTGCTGGTGTGTGTGTGTAATACAAACAAGCAAACCTTGGTTTGGGAACACTGTGGACATCAAACAAATCTGAATTCGATCAAAAAATATGGAACTTTTGTCAGAAGTCGAACAAAATTTGGAAGTTGAACACAAAACTTTTTTTCTCGCCGCCAAGCGTGTGTGAGAAAATATGACGATAATGTGCTTTTTCTTTTAGTTTACTGTATTCAATAATTTTGCACTTAATTTGCGTTCCATTGCCTATGGTACGAGTTACGGTACCGTAAACTTCGGTCCCAAAGACGACGATAACTTGCATCTTGGGCTAACCTGATTTCTTTCTCATGTTTGTTTCTTTCTTTTACATTTCTTTGATATGTTTCATTACTTTACAATTTGATGTATCAATGACATAATATGTTGAAAAAAGGTAATTTTCTAGCGTTTTGGAACGGATTAAGACCATTTACATTATTTGAAATGGGAAAATTGTATTTGGAATTTGGAACAAATCACTATTCGAACAGCCTTCCGGAACAAATTGTGGTCGGAAACAGAGGTTTGCCTATATATATTTTATACTGTGTGTATATATACATATACTGTATATGTACAGTATATTACAATCACTAAACTACACGTTTTGCATACTTCTTTATTTTGCTGAAAGTTTTACTAACAGGCTTTCTGCAAAATGCCGCACACTTCAAACTCATGCCACCTGATATTTTACCATCCAGTAGATGTCGCACTAGAGCAAATGAAGCCACATGAAGCTCTGAACCACCGTGAACCGATTGGGATGAAAGGCTTCAATGCTTCATGAGGCTTCATCTTCCCATCACTACTCTATACAACCAAAAACAACACAAGGCATATGTCTATCAAACAAAGATATCAGCTAAACAAATCATTAAACATGGATAGAAAGGAACTCACATAGGCACGCAGACAAACGTTCTCTGTCAGTTGGGTAGGAAACTGCTGCATGGGAATTGGAAAGAACTCACACCTGTTCTCTGTCCAATTTATAAATTGTCCTTCCTCTAGCTTCTCCCATTTCCTGATCCTTCAGCTCCTCCTCCAAACCTGCCCTTCACAACAAATAGCTTAAAGCGGTGATAACTTACTCTGGGTTACAAAAACTAACCCTGAAAAGCATTTGTGAAAAAATGTCTACTTAGTATGACGTTATAGTTGGCTATGGTTAAGTAGTTTTGTATGTGGATGTCATGCTAATTACCAAACCTTATAACTGTTTACGAACAGAGAAGACTGGCGTCTGCAGCAGCAGATGACACAAAATAACTTAAGTGCTAATTAGCGCAGTGGCACAGCAGTACTGAACTGGCTAATGCTAATCCTCACATTAAACTTTGGGCTTTCACACAGCACAAATTTATCACCGCTGCCACCATAATTTCAAATGTAAACACACTTTATCGCAGAGGCACCAGCGCAACATCTTCGTTGCCACTGCATCTGCCACAAAACTAGGTTTCGTGCTCTTTGATTGGCAGCCGGGAGCGCCTTCAAGGCTATAGCAGGAGCCCCAGTCTCTATAGCCGCCGACATAATTACAAGGAAGCAACGCAGGTGTCGACAATAAATTCATGTTTACTGAAACACATATCACGTATGACAGAATCTTACCGTCTACATCACCGTGACTGTGCGGTTCTGACGGCCCAAGGCGAACAGAACCACGTGCGCCACCACATCGGGCCTGCTATGACGGCGCGCTAACTCAGACCTGGTCCTGTTCAATATTGCTGCGCCAATGTGCTAATATGCAGTAACGTTACACCAATACACAAATTTTATGGTAAACCATGTGTGTCCCGCCCGCAAATAACAAGCAGAAGTTAGTAATTTGATAACCAGAAAGTCATAACTAAGTTATGGCTAATATTTAAAGTTAGTAGACCTACCTTCAGGACTACATCCTACGAGCTCGTCAACAAAATACTACTGACACAGAATACAGAACACTACAAAATATTTCATATCAAACACATAAAATGTTTATGTCAAAATTTAACTTAACACTGGCTTACCTTCTCTCCGAGAGGGTACCGCGAGAGAAATTGTTGGCTCATTTGCAGGTGAAAATTTCTGGAAAAACTCTGGGTGTCATGACGTCAGACGTATAAAAACACAAATGTAAATGACGAGCATTTACTGAAGGCATATACAGTAAGTTAACCATGCCTTCGTGAAAAGGGCCCACTGTGCTCCACCCTTAACGATAAAACAAAAGGAATGTGGTAATTCATCCCCTGTGCTCATGCTCCCAGCAAAACTGTAAAATACTTTAATTGGAAAGTGTGATAAAAAAGATATTTTGGAAATTTCATAAACAACAAAAAATATCACTGAAGTAATCTTTCCCCTTACTTATTACATCCTGTGAAGCGGTCTCTTCTTCTTCTTTTCCTTTCGGCTATTCCCTTCAGGGGTCGCCACAGCGAATCAATTTCCTCCATCTAGCCCTGTCCTTTGAATCCTCTTCTCTCACACCAACTACCTTCATGTCCTCCCTCATTACATCCATAAACCTCCTCTTTGGTCTTCCTCTAGGCCTCCTGCCTGGCAGTTCAAAACTCAGCATCCTTCTACCAATATATTCACTATCTCTCCTCTGGACATGTCCAAACCATCTCAGTCTGGCCTCTCTGACTTTATCTCAAAAACCGCAAACATGTGCTGTCCCTCTGATGTACTCATTCCTGGTCCTATCCTTCCTGGTCACTCCCAGAGAGAACCTCAGCATCTTCATCTCTGCTACCTCCAGCTCTGTCTCCTGTCTTTTCTTCAGTGACACTGTCTCTAGACCAAACAACATTGCTGGTCTCACCACAGTTTTTTACACCTTTCCTTTCATTTTAGCTGAAACTCTTCTATCACACATCACACCTGACACTTTCCTCCACCCGTTCCATCCTGCCTGGACATGCTTCTTCACCTCTTTTCCACACTCTCCATTGCTCTGGACTGTTGAGCCTAAGTACTTAAAATCCTCCACCTTCTTGATCTCTTCTCCCTGTAACCTCACTCTTTCACTTGGTTCCCTCTCATTCACACACATGTACTCTCTCTTACTGCGGCTAACCTTCATTCCTCTCCTTTCCAGGACAAACCTCCACCTTTCTAGCTTCTCCTCCACCTGTTCCCTGCTCTCACTGCAGATCACAATGTCATCTGCAAACATCATAGTCCATGGAGATTCCTGTCTAACCTCGTCTGTCAGCCTGTCCATCACCATAGCGAACAAGAAGGGGCTCAGAGCTGATCCCTGATGTAGTCCCACCTCCACCTTGAACTCCTCTGTCACACCTACAGCACACCTCACCACTGTCTTACAGTCCTCATACATGTCCTGCACTGCTCTAACATACTTCTCTGCCACTCCACACTTCCTCATACAATACCACAGTTCCTCTCTGGGCACCCTGTTGTAAGCTTTCTCCATATCTACAAAAACACAATGCAGCTCCCTCTGGCCTTCTCTGTACTTCTCTATCAACATCCTCAAAGCAAATACTGTATCTGTAGTACTCTTTTTTGGCATGAAACCATACTGCTGCTCACAAATGTTCACTTCTTCCCTTAGTCTAGCTTCCACTACTCTCTCCCATAACTTCATTGTATGGCTCATCAGCTTTATTCCTCTGTAGTTGCCACAACTCTGCACATCTCCCTTGTTCTTAAAAATGGGCACCAGCACACTTCTCCTCCATTCCTCAGGCATCTTCTCACTATCTAAGATCCTGTTGAACAACCCAGTCAGAAACTCTACTGCCACCTCTCCTAGACACTTCCAAACCTCCACAGGTATATCATCAGGACCGACTGCTTTTCCACTCTTCATCCTCTTCAGTGCCCTCCTCACTTCATCCTGACTAATCTTTGCTACATCCTGGTCCACAACAGTCACATCTTCTAGTCTTTGTTCTCTCTCATTTTCCACGTTCATGAACTCTTCAAAGTACTCTTTCCATCTTCCCATCACACTACTGGCACCTGTCAATAGACTTCCATCCCTATCCTTAATCACCCTAACCTGCTGCACGTCCTTCCCATTTCTGTCTCTCTGTCTTGCCAACCTGTATAGATCAGTCTCTCCCTCCTTACTGTCCAACCTAGCATACTAGTCATCATAAGCTTCTTGTTTGGCCTTTGCTACCTCTACCTTCACCTTACGCTGCATCTCCCTGTACTCCTGTCTACTCTCCTCAGTCCTCTCAGTGTCCCACTCCTTCTTAGCTAACCTCTTTCTCTGTATACACTCCTGTACCTCCTCATTCCACCACTAAGTCTCCTTATCTACTTTCCTTCCAGATGACACACCAAGCACTCTCTTACCTGTCTCCCTGATCACATTAGCCATAGTTGTCCAGTCATCTGGAAGCACCCCCTGACCACCCAGAGCCTGTCTTAACTCCCTCCTGAAAGTCATGCAACACTCTTCCTTTTTCAGCTTCCACCATTTTGTCTTCTGCTCTGCCTTTGCCCTCTTGATCTTCCTCACCACCAGAGTCATCCTACACACCACCATCCTATGCTGTTTGGCTACACTCTCACCTACCACTACTTTGCAGTCACTGATCTCTTTCAGGTTACACCGTCTACACAAGATGTAGTCTACCTGTGTGCTCCTACCACCACTCTTATAGGTCACCCTATGTCCCTGCCTCTTCTGGAAGAAAGTATTCACTACAGCCATTCCCATCCTTTTTGCAAAGTCAACTACCATCTGTCCTTCTGCGTTCCTTTCCTGGATACCAAACCTGCCCATCACATCCTCATCACCTCTGTTTCCTGCACCAACATGTCCATTGAAGTCTGCTCCAATGACAACTCTCTCACTTCTAGGCATGCTCTGCATCACTTCATCAAAGTCCGATCAGAATTTCTCCTTCTCCTCCAGCTCACATCCTACCTGTGGAGCATACCCGCTAACAACATTGAACATCACACCTTCTATTTCTAGCTTAAGACTCATCACTGTATCCGACACTCTTTTTACCTCCAGGACATTCCTAACAAACTCCTCCTTCAAGATAACTCCTACTCCATTTCTCTTCCCATCTATACCATGATAGAACAACTTGAACCCTGCTCCTAAACTTCTAGCCTTGCTACCTTTCCACCTGGTCTCCTGTACACACAGTATGTCTACCTTCCTTCTCTGCATCATGTCAACCAACTCTCTACCTTTTCCTGTCATAGTTCCAACATTCAACGTCCCTACTCTTAGTCCTATACTCTTGGTGTTCCTCTTCTCTTTCTTCGAGCGAATGCACTTTCCTCCTCTCCTTCGACCAACAGTAATCCAATTTCCACCGGCGCCCTGTAGGTCAACAGGGCCGATGGCGGTCGTTGTTAACCCGGGCCTCGACCGATCCGGTATGGAAGTCATAGGTTTGATTCGCATCTTTGATTTGGCAAAAGTTTTACGCCGGATGCCCTCCTGACGCAACTCTCTGTATTTATCTGGGCTTGGGACCGGCACAATAAGACACTGGCTTGTGTCCTCTTGCGGCTACATTCACATCCTGTGAAGCGGTGATGTACAGTAATTGTCAGTGTTAGGGTGTCCGTCTGTCCGTTCACCAAATATCTTCACAACTGTTGCAGATAGAAAGATAGATCAAAAGCACTAGCTTTGATCTATGGTTTGAGATATTTTCTATATTGCTGCACATATCTCAGGAACTGGATAAGATCGGAAGACAAAACAAAAGCCTTTATATTCAGGGATGCAAGGGGATGAAAATTAGATCACAACCTTGACTTTGAAAAACTAGGTCAAGGTCAAATTTTTACTTTTATACCTTTTTAGGTACACATCTCTGAAACCTCAAATCAAAAACATTTATTTGAATTTCAATTTTGAGGCTGCTCTGTAAATAGTTTTAAAATAAGCAAAAATACAGCAACTTTTGATCAATCCATATCAATTTTAGACTTAAAACAATGTAGGGATTGAAGCCCCACCCATTTCCGGTCAAACCACACCCACTTACTGTTTAAGCCCCGCCCATTCCGATTGCAGATACGGATACAGATAATCTAGTTGGTTGAACAGATACAGATACAGATAGTGGTGTACTCGCTCATCTCTAATAGCTGCTGTATATAGAATCAACACAGAGAGATTTTGAAAGTACATCATAAGCTATACAATCTGTTCTCAGCCCATCCAATCATAGCTGGTTACCATTGTGACTCACACAGTTATGCAATATGGCAAATGATTGATTGACTTGGTCTTCATTCAAGGAGTCTTTAATGCAGAATGAGCAAAATATTTAAATGAATCAATAATGATGTGATCAGCTGTTTATATATCTGCACCCTCCTAATGTCTAATGGGAGTAATATCTGTGAAATTCAGGTTTTGTTCAGAGCAAAAACCTAACAGAGCATACATTAAAGAGCTGCTTCAGAAAAGCACTACTGGGACTAAAGACCACTACATCATCCGCATACATAACACAGTTACCTAAAGACATTCCCCGCCAGTCATTGTTTTATACTTCTCAGAAAATATTAAGATACACAAACTCCTGTTTGTGTATCTTAACTCACAAACTTTATTGGTGCCCACTTACCAAACCAATCACTGTAGATAGGATTACAGACAGGCATTTAGTTTTAAAAATCAGTAAATTTTAGAAACTTAATTTAGCTAGATGGAAGTCTGTTCATTCCAAAGTTGAATTTGACTCTGTTGGTGATATTGGATGGTATGTTGTTTTAGCCTTAACCTCCTGAGTTGAAAATTGATCTGTTCAATTCATTGTATAATAGTTGTATAATGCTGTCCACTTTTCTTTCTTACATCCTGAATAAAAACCTGTTTATTATTCTCTGCCAATAATAACATGAGGAGGAAACATAGGAATGGGATCAATTCTTTCCATCCACCTGCCCATCTATTTAGTTTCCATAGCTTTACCTCCAAAACAATTTTTTCATAAAAGTTTTTACACATTATAACAAGTACTGAAATTGTGCTTTTTGCTTACATCACCACATGTACATGTGGGACTTTCTGATGGTTGCTTTGCTTTCTGTAGAATATTTGAAAATTGGCTGATTTTTACACTGTTCAATATTTTTCATAAAAACTTCCTATAATCAACAAAACATACAGAAGTAGTGCCTTCTACTAGGGGCTGGATATTACTGAATTGCTTTGTTTCCATTTTTTAAAGTGGTTAAAAAAAGTAAGTTCTCCAATCCAAGCCAACTTTATTTGTTAAGCACTTTACAACAACCACAGTCAAACAAAGTGCTGTACAGAGGAATGATAAAAACATTATAGATAAGACAAAATGGCTCAAATATTGTAAGTAAAATAAATTGGTTTTATTTTGGCCAGCTGCCTCAAATGATACAAGCTTGACTAAAGTACTGCCCTGATCTGGCTGTCAAGCTTGAGATCTGAATCCACTTTTACTCCCAGATTAGCGAGTTGTTTTGATATGCTGGGCCAAAGAACCCAGATCTCGAAGGGGTGTTCCAGCGGTGCCACCAAAAACTATCTCTTCAGTTTTCTTCTCATTAAAATTCAAAAAGTTCAGAGCCATCCAGGCCTGAATTTCATCAAGACACTTAACTAATGAGGTGATTGAGTAAGCATTCTTCTTTTAGAGCGGAACATAAATTTGACTGTCATCCACATAACAGTGGTAATGAATCCCATGCTTCCTAAGTATAGAGCCAAGCAGAAGCATAGAGAGAGAGAAGAGGGCCTAGAACTGAGCCCTGTGGGACCCCACACAAGAGAGGAGCAGAGGAGGACACCAAGTCGCCAAGGCTGACACAGAACGTTCGATCTGCCAAGTACGACCTGAACCACTCCAGTGTTATGCCCCTGATGCCCACCCACTGTTCCAAGCGAGAGATCAGGATTTCATGATCCACTATATCAAATGCAGAAGTTAAGTCTAAAAGCACTAAAATAACAGTCACCAGAGTCAGTAACTACAAAAAATATAATTAAAAACTCTTAAAAGAGCTGATTCTGTGCTGTGCAGGGTTTTAAAACTGGATTGGAAAACCTCAAGAATATTGTAGTCTTTCAGAAAGGCCATTAATTGGCTGTAGACTATCTTCTGGAGGATTTTTGAAAGAAAAGGCGTTTGGAGATCGGTTGAAATTGGCAAGAGCTGTAGGATCTAGCCCAGGTTTTTTGATCAGGGGTTGCACTACTGCATGTTTAAAATACTCAGGGATGACACCTGAGGAGAGACTGCTATTAATAATTTCAAGAACAGAAGTTCCAACAGTTTGGAAATCCTCTAAAAATAGCCGAGGAGGGACAGCATCATTCGGACAGCCGGAAGGCCTCAACTGACCAACAATCTCCTGTAAAAAGGACAGTGTCACGGACAACAGGAGAAGTCTCTATACCGACAGTCTGCTTGGCATTAAGAGCTGAATCAATTGTTTTAAACAAAACACGAGGTTTGTGACAGTTAGAGAGGATAATTTTAGACAAATGTTCTCTTTTAGCATTTTTCACAGTTGTCTGTTAATGACACCAGCAGTCCCTTGACATTTGAAGAGACACCTGCAGTTTGTCTTTTTTCCATTTGCGCTCAGCTTTACGGCACTCACGTCTGGGAGCACGGGCCATGTCATTTAACCAGGGCTCAGATTTAGCTTTAGGTTGCCTTGTTTCTAATGGAGGCACAGTGTCTAAAACAGTCTGGCAGGTGGAGTGAAACCATGAGCTGAGCTCCTCTGGAGTGCACACAGACCCAGGAATGACGGAGTTATGATTAAAAGCGGCCAAAAACTGAACATCAGGGGAAGGGTTTATGATGCGACAGTGCCGAGAAGCAGCGGCAGATTTAACTGTATTACTGACAAGAGTAACCTCAAATATCACAGGTATATGATCTGAAAACTCTGCGTCACAAATCTCTAGGTTAAAAACAGGCAAACCATACGATAAAACAAGATCGAGTGTGTGTCCATGTTCTTGTGTTGGTCCAGACACAGACTGCACAAGATTAAGAGTCAATGAGGTTTAAAAAGTCAATTGCCATTGGCTTTTCAGGACAACACGGTCATATTTAGGCATAATTTCAACCAGGAAATTTGAAAATTCGTTTAAAAAGTCCTTATTGTATTTAGGAGGCCGATAGACCACGGAACACAGCACAGTGTGAGAGCGACCCAGTTCAAATAGGCTCAGTTCAAAGCTGGTGAACGAGGATAATAGAGATAACTGCTAAACAGTAGCGATTCCTCCTCCTCGGCCAGATGTCCGCGGGGAGTTAAAGTAGTGACAGTTGTCGGGTAAGAGGGTAAGCTCTGTCTGTAAATGAAAATTCTTTCACTGTAGAGTTTCCAAACAAAACTTCATGTGCCATTAGATATTTTTAGAAGTTTTAGATCATTTTATTTTTTTAAGTTTTAAAATGTATCTTTTCCTTCAAATTTACAATTAATTGCATTCCTCTCCTTTCCTTTCGGCTTTTCCCTTCAAGGGTCGCCACGGCGAATCAGTTGCCTCCATCTAACCCTGTCTTCTGCATCCTCTTCTGTCACACCAACTACCTTCATGTCCTCTTTCACTACATCCATAAACCTCCTCTATGGTCTTCCTCTAGGCCTCCTGCCTGGCAGTTCAAAATTCAGCATCCTTCTAACAATATATTCACTATCTATCCTCAGGACATGTCCAAAGCATCTCAGTCTGGCCTCTCTGACTTTATCTCGAAAACCTCTAACATGTGTTTTGTGGACTTGGAGAAGGCGTTCGACCGTGTTCCTCGGGGGGTTCTGTGGGGGGTGCTTCGGGAGTATGGGGTACCGGACCCCTTGATAAGGGCTGTTCGGTCCCTGTACGACCAATGTCAGAGTTTGGTCCGCGTTGCCGGCAATAAGTCGGATTCGTTTCCAGTGAGGGTTGGACTCCGCCAAGGCTGCCCTTTGTCACCGATTCTGTTCATAACTTTTATGGACAGAATTTCTAGGCGCAGCCAAGGCGTTGAGGGTGTCCGGTTTGGTGGCCTCAGTATTCCGTCTCTGCTTTTTGCAGACGACGTGGTGCTGTTGGCTTCATCAAGCCGTGATCTCCAACTCTCACTGGAACGGTTCGCAGCCGAGTGTGAAGCGGTTGGGATGAGAATCAGCACCTCCAAATCTGAGACCATGGTCCTCAGTCGGAAAAGGGTGGAGTGCCCTCTCCAGGTTGGGGATGAGATCCTGCCCCAAGTGGAGGAGTTCAAGTATCTTGGGGTCTCGTTCACGAGTGAGGGTACAATGGAACGGGAGATCGACAGGCGGATCGGTGCAGCGTCTGCAGTGATGCGGACTCTGTATCGGTCTGTCGTGGTGAAGAAGGAGCTGAGCCGAAAGGCAAAGCTCTCGATTTACCGGTCGATCTACGTTCCTACCCTCACCTATGTTCACGAGCTATGGGTCGTGACCGAAAGAACGAGATCCCGGATACAAGCGGCCGAAATGAGTTTCCTCCGTAGGGTGTCCGGACTCTCCCTTAGAGATAGGGTGAGGAGTTCGGCCATCCGGGAGGGACTCAGAGTCGAGCCGCTGCTCCTCCGCATCGAGAGGAGCCAGATGAGGTGGCTCGGGCATCTGGTTAGGATGCCTCCTGGACGCCTCCCTGGTGAGGTGTTCCGGGCACGTCCTACCGGGAGGAGGCCCCGGGGACGACCCAGGACACGCTGGAGAGACTATGTCTCCCGGCTGGCCTGGGAACGCCTTGGGATTCTCCCGGAGGAGCTGGATGAAGTGGCTAGGGAGAGGGAAGTCTGGGCTTCCCTGCTTAAGCTGCTGCCCCCGCGACCCGACCCCGGATAAGCGGAAGAGAATGGATGGATGGATGGATGGACCTCTAACATGTGCTATCCCTCTGATGTACTCATTCCTGATCCTATAGGAGTTCAAGGTAGAGGTGGGACTGCATCAGGGATCAGCTCTGAGCCCCTTCTTGTTTGCTATGGTGATGGACAGACTGACAGACGAGGTTAGACAGGAATCTCCATGGACTACGATGTTTGCAGATGACCTTGTGATCTGTAGTGACAGCAGGGAACAGGTGGAGGAGACGCGAGAGAGGTGGAGGTTTGTCCTAGAAAGGAGAGGAATGAAGGTTAGCCGTAGTAAGACAGAGTACATATGTGTAAAGAAGATGGACCAAAGTGGAAGAGTGAGGTTACAGGTAGAAGATATCAAGAAGGTGGGGGATTTTAAGTACTTATAGTCCAGAGCAATAGAGAGTGTGGAAAAGAGGTGAAGAAGAGTGCACAGGCAGGATGGAATGGGTTAAACGCCATGCATTTTAAAAGAAGGAGAGACAAATCCTTGTCATCAAATTTTGAACTTTTTAGTGTCGAGCATACATAAACATTCAAAAAGGAGACAAAGGAATTGATCTCTGATTTGCATTACAGCATGAAATTGACTCTAAAGTGGCACGCAGGAAACAACTGCTGTACTGGAGAAGGCCTCTTAGAATCATCCAACACCATCTTACACACTTGATAATTTTGAAGGTAGTTTTGTTTGTAGACTGGTCTGCTGATGAATGTGGAATGTGTGTAGATTAGAACCAATGGCTGCTGAGAGAGAGAGAGAGAGAGAGAGAGAGAGAGAGAGAGAGAGAGAGAGAGAGAGAGAGAGAGAGAGAGAGAGAGAGAGAGAGAGAGAGAGAGAGAGAAAGACAGTCTTTCTTATTAGCTTGTTAAGTCTGTTGAATTCGCTGGCTATTCCCCCAGCAGACCACGGCAAAGAAGATCTTACATTTTAGATCACTGATGTGACTTTGAAGTTTTGGCAGAGAAGAATACTTTTTACATCCCACCTTAAAGCGGTGATGTATTATACAGTAATTGTCAGCGTTTGTGTGTTCCTCCGTTTGTCCGTTAGTCTGTTCGTCCGTCCGTCTGCTAGTCCACCAAATATTTTCGCAACCATTGCAGATAGAAAGATGAAACAAAAAGCACATTAATCAGGTGGAAAGGGGATGAAAATGAAACCTTGACAAAAATAGGTCAAGGTCAAATTTGAACACTCAGGAACTGGATAAGATAAAAAGACGAGGGAGAAGGCCAATGTGAGTAAGACCGTAGATTAAAGCTACTGATTTGATTTATGAAAGTGGGTCAGAGCACTAGCTTTGATCTTTGACCTATGCAAGTATGTCAGGGTAAAATTTTGAATTCAGGTGTGTCGGAGGATGTAGCAGTCTCTGACTGCATTGGTTCTTGTTAGGTTTTGTGTCTCTCATTTGGACGTTGGTGAAATACACACATACACTGTCAGGGCCCGCTTTTTCCACAGTCGCTGGTCGTGGGGTTGCTGGAGCCAATCCCAGCAGATTTGGGGCATGAGGTAGGGTACACTCTGGGTGCGATGACAGTGCACCGTGCTACCAACTGCACCACCTGCTGCCATGTGGACGGGAGCGGCAGTGGCTCAGCGGTAGAGGAATCGTCTTGAAGACGGATCGCCCAGCCACCGGTGGTTCGATTCCTGCTCCCGCCAGGACATCCATCGGAGTGTGAGCTGACGGTGGGAGGTGTCGGCTCACCTCCCAGCAACTGCCGAGGCACCCTTGAGCAAGGCGCTGTCCCCCCCCACAAGATGCTCATTGGGGCGCGATTTCCTCACGTGACCCATCACTCCTCCTCCCCTGTACCTTTATATGTACACCTTTATATATACTGTATTACTAATTGCATGCCTACAGGCCCCTAAGTGTGCTGTGCCTGTTTCAGGGGCCTGTAACCTGTAACCACATGCTGTGATTAACACATATATGTACATGTGTGTGAGTGTAAAGAGAATTACCCCATGAGGGATTAATAAAGTGTGGATCATTATTATTATTATGTTGGTGAAATACATGTTATTCAAAAATTTCTCCACACCCCCTTGAGATAACACTTGTAATGTACATTATTTTGCATTAGGATATCATGTTTAACACCATAGATAACCTTTGTAATATTTTCAGTCCATTATTATATTTACAGTACAGGTATATTAATAAATTCACAAGTTTAGATACTATTTTTAGATTACAGTAGGTCATCAATTTGGACATTTGCAGCTGTAAAGAGTGGCAAACTGTGATATTTTAGTTTTCCCCTCCTCCACATGTTTAAATAATTTAGATAGGTAGTGTAGGGGAAACCCAGAGTCTTCTGAGCCTGCACATTCCAGAACTCAAAACCAACACAGTCACTCTCTTTGTGAACCCTTTCAAGAGACAGGATTTTTTTTTTACACCTAACTACTCTTGCTCTCGAAGTTCCGGAGAGGAATATGACAATTAATACATTATTGAAATCCAAAAATGTATACCTAATTCCAAAGGTATTCTCCTTACATTATCATCAAAAGACAGAACAACAACATTTAAATTATGATTGGTGCTTGATCGGCGGCAACTATATCCTATGGAACAATTTTGACCCCACAAATGGCATTTTTATCAGTGAAAGGAATGATCCGCCCCACAGCCTCGGTCACCCGCCATAAGCAACTCAGGACATAGAGAGATTTGCTTCAAGCCTTTGAGCAGATGTATGGATGGTTTATAAATCCCACAGGAAATTATTCACTATGTGCTTTCATACATTCCACAACATTACACATACCACAAGACAGGTAATGGGAACTAAGGAACAATTTGGTACTTACCTAGTTAGTTGCCATAACAGTCAAAGGTGCTTTAATGGTTCTTTTTAAACAGGGGAATTGTGGATGGGAGAACTTTGGTTTGAACTGGAGGTGTTTGTTGGACCAACTCCTTCAATGTCATGTCTCCGGACAATTAAGCTTTGTTTTCTTTTCCTAACATGTCATATCGTTCCAGATCCTGTCTCATCTACAATCACCTCATTCCCTGCACCTGCCGTCTCTCCACACACCTGCAGCCACTCCCCAATCTGTCTCCACACTTCTAAAGCCAGCTCAGCCTTCTGCACTCTGCCAGAAGTGTCCGCCCTGACTCTCCAGCCTTTGATTCATGCTGGGTATCCTGATATCTGTTACTGACCCAGCCTGTTTCCCAGACCCTGCCTTTCGTCGACCCCTTTTGGATTTGTTTGCCTGGTTTGTTGGAATGCCTTCTTGTGTATGAACTGCCTGATTTTGGACTCAGGCAGGATTTTTTACTGATTTTTACCGTCTGCCTGACTCGTCTGCTGTTTGGACTGATTACCTGGTACCTGACCCCTGCTTATCCTAATAAACCTGTTTTTGGACTTGACCCGTCTGCTTCACTGTCGTGCTTTTGGGTTCTTACCACCAGTCTTGTTCGAGCAGTGACATTCAACTCATACTTTTCTGTTTTCTCACAATTTAGATTTCAATACTAGCCTCTTGATTACTATCAGCCAGAAATCATGTTTTGGTTATTGAGCATTTTAACTCATTCATTCATTCAATCATTAATGCATTCATTCATTGTTTGTTCCTTCGTCCGTCCTTCTGTCCGTCCATCCATCCTTCCATCCATCCATCCATTCATTTTTCCAGCTCATTGCATGACCACAGAAAAGCGAAAACGACTCAAACTCAAATATATGGACAATTTGGAATGACAATTTCCGCTAAATTGCATATTGTTGGTGATGGCAAGAAACTGGAGAAACCACAGACACAACCCAGACAGTGGTAGAATAAGGAAACAGCACAAAAAGGTCTCCGGTGGAATTGATCCTGTGAGCACTACCCGTTATGCCACTGTTCTACCCCCCCCCCCCCCCCCCCCAGGTCAACACAGAATAATTGAATTCCTTTTGATGATAATGTGCTGGCAGCCCCATTAAACATGTATACATTTGCATTGTGATAGAATCAACTATACAGTGTGGGGAAGAAATGCAAATTACAAATCATGTCCTCAACACACACACACACACACACACACACACACACACACACACACACACACACACACACACACACACACACACACACACACACACACACACAGAGGCAATTCAGGTATCATAATACCATAAAATCCTGCATATAAGCCACAGATGTGGCTAATCTATTCATGTTTATGGGCTAACACCTGCTAGCGGGGCACTCTAGTAGCAATTGGAGAGGGAGAAGGGCGAAGATATAATGTGGCGAGGAAGACTACTGTAGTTTGATTGTGGTTTGAACAGACATTTCAGACATCATGTACATCCCCTGTCACTCTGGGGTGGAGTGGGGGAGCAAAGAAGACCTCAGCCCTGGTGGATTCCGGGTCGGAATCCAACTTCATGGATAGGGGCGCAGCCATCAGATGGGGAATTCCCTTGGAGGGGATAGAGCGTCCACTGGTGGTAGACTCCCTTAACGGCCAGAGAATCGATCGCATCACCCACTCAACCACTTTCCTGAAGTTGAACATTTCTGGAAACCATCAGGAGAGGATAAAGTTTAATCTAATAGAGTCACCACACTCCCCCGTGGTGCTGGGCCATCCCTGGTTGAACAAACACAATCCTTAGATGGACTGGGGAAAGCATGAAATTAAGGGGTGGAGCCCATCTTGTCTTGAATCATGTCTAGTGCAAGCTAATAATCATGTTCTTGTTCCTCAAGGTGAGGAGATTCATTGTCCAGATAACCTCCCTAAGGTGTATCAGGACCTGGCCATGGAAAAGTACCTGGAGGAGTTGCTGGCTGCCGGGATCATCACACCCTTTTTTGTGTTCTTCTTTGTGGGCAAGAAGGACGGCTCCCTCAGGCCCTGCATTGATTACCGTGAGCTGAACAGCATCACCATCAAGAACCGGTAACCTCTCCCTCTCATGTCCACGACTTTCGAGCTACTTCAGGGAGCCACCATCTTCACAAAGCTGGACCTGCGCAAAACTTACCACCTGGTGCGTATAATGGAGGGGGATGAGTGGAAGACCGCATTCAACACTCCCACAGGGCACTGGGAGTACCTGGTGATGCCATATGGGTTATGTAATACCCCAGCAATGTTTCAAGCTTTGATAAATGATGTGCTTCGAGACATGTTAAACCGCTTTGTGTTCGTCTATCTGGATGACATTTTGATTTTTTCTAAATCCACAGAGGAAGACATTGAGCACGTCAGAAGGGTATTGAAAAGACTTTTGGAGAATCGCCTGTTTGTCAAGGCCGAAAAATGCGAGTTTCATGTCTCAGCCACCACCTTCCTGGGGTTCAGTATCGCAGCTGGATGCGTTAGTATGGACCCTGCCAAGGTTAATGCGGTTTTGGAGTGGCCTCCACCCACTAATTTTGCTAATTTCTACAGACGTTTTATTGGGGATTACAGCTTGGTGACTACTCCCCTCACTGCCCTCACGTCAACCAAGGTCCAGTTCTGCTGGACAGAGGAGGCAGAAAAGGCTTTTCGGGCACTGAAGGGACGATTTACTGCTGCTCCCATTCTCATCCACCTGGACCCAAAGGTCCAGTTCATTGTCGAGGTCGATAGATAGATAGATAGATACTTTATTAATCCCGGAGGAAATTGCATACGATGCCTCGGATGTGGGGGTAGGAGCAGTTCCCTCCCAGAGAGCACTTTCTGACAATCAAGTTCACCCATGTGCCTTCTTCTCTCGCCGTCTAAGGCCGCCTGAACGGAATTATGATATCGGCAACCGGGAACTACTGGCGGTGAAGTTGGGCTTAGAGGAGTGGGGACATTGGCTTGAGGGTGCTAAACATCCATTTTTGGTGTGGACCGACCACAAGAACCTGGAATACCTCCAAACTGCCAAGAGACTCAACCCTCGTCAAGCCAGGTGGGCTATGTTTTTTGCTCAGTTCAACTTTCACCTTGCTTATCGTCCAGGGGACAAGAACATCAAGCCGGATGCTCTGTCCAGACGTTACAAGCAGGAGGGAGCCCCTCCCAAGGACGCACCATCCTAAGGCCCGAGGTCTTTGCCGGTGCCGTAACTATGGACATTGAGGATCAGGTGGAAGAAGCTCAATGGGATGAGGATGCTACTAGCAACTGTCCTGTTAGTTGTTTGTTTTTGCCAACCACCATGCACAAAAAAGTTTTAGAGTGGGGTCATGCATCACAATTGTCACGTCATCCAGGGGTTCAACGTACTATTAAATTCATTGTGAGAAGATTTTGGTAGCCTGACCTCAAGAAGGACGTTCAGGATTTTGTGTCTTCCTGCTCGGTCTGTGCCCAAGCAAAAGAGTCTCATCAGCTCCCGTCTGGTTTGCTCCAACCACTACCCACACATCATCGCCCATGGTCCCACATTTCCGTAGATTTCGTTACTGGTCTGCCCCCCTTCAATCATCATAACACCATACTGACTATTGTGGACAAATTCTCTAAAGCCGTCCATTTTGTTCCTTTGACCAAACTCCCCTCGGCACAAGAAACTGCTTCATTGCTCGTTCAACATGTTGTTCGTTTACATGGCATTCCATCAGACATTGTATCAGGTCGTGGTCCTCAATTCACTGCCAAGTTTTGAAAGGCATTTTGCAATTCTCTAGGCACCTCAGTCAGTCTCAATTCCGGTTACCACCCTCAATCCAACGGCCAGACTGAGTGGGCAAACAAGGTCATTGAAATGGTTCTTAGGTGTCTCTGTGCTAGGAACCCGTCTGCTTGGAGCCAGCAATTACCCTGGGCCGAGTATGCCATTAATAGTCATACGTCCGCATCTACTAACTTATCCCCCTTTGAATGTTGTCTGGGGTATCAGCCCCCACTATTTCCAAGCCAGGAGGAGGCAGTAGCGGTACTGTCAGTTGGGGCCTTCATTAGACGCTGCCGACGCACCTGGACCGTAGTCCGTCAGTCTCTTTAGAGAGCTGCGGCACAGATGAAATGACTGGCAGACCGTAGATGCAGACCTGCCCCTTCTTATTGGGCTGGACAAAGGGTGTGGCTGTCCACCAAGGACATCCCTATCCGCGGTGGTACTCATAAGCTTTCCCTGTTGTCCGTGTGATTAGCCCCACGACTGTTAATGACAAATCTCTTACCTTCCAATCTCTTTGGAAATCATCAGGGTGCCGTCGGATCTTTGGTCATTATGACCCTGTTTATCCTTGCTGTATATTTCCTTCCTAGCTTTCCCAGAAAGTATTCTGAAGAAAGATAGATCTTTGTATTTGTGTTTATGTCCTGTTGTGTTATTTCAACCATTCACCTCACAGATAACTATGTTCTTTACCGTGTTTATGGCTTCGGTGATCGCACTGTATTCTAATGGCTGCTCTAACTGATGACGTGAAGTATGTCGCCAATAACGTATGACCTCAACATGACCACCGGATTCGGAAGCTGCTGCAGCACAGATTTTAAGGTTTTCTGACCGCAGGGATGATACTAGACATCTAAACAAAATGTTCTATTTTTCGTAATGATGAACAACATATATGTCACTTAAAAACAAGTTTACTGTCCCATTAAGGGCCAAGTTTCTGAGCCATAGAGCAGGATGGAGACTACGGTAGAACTGTAAATTTGGAGCTTCGTCTTGCATGAGATGTTCTGATGCTGCCAGAGCGGCTTCCAGAAAGACTGCAGAGCTGATGCTGCCAGAGCTCTTCTGCAGAGAATCTCTGGTTTAAGGTCCCCATTGTCTTTCACTATGGGCCCCAGATACACAAAGCTCTTGACGGGCTCCACAGTGTCATCAAGCTGCAGGAGAGGTGGGTCCAGTCCGTGCATTCATGCATGAATTTTGCTTTAGTCCAGCTCACTTGAAGACCAAGCTTCTCTGCCTCTTCTCTGTATATGCCCAGAGAAGAAGCAGAAAGTGTTGTGTGTGACTTTTGATAACAGGGAAGTATATCAGCGTGGCATCAATGATGGTGAGACGTTGGAGATGGCAGTGTTGTTTTACTGCAATGCTACAGGCACTGTTCGGAAAAAAAAAAAGGTACTTCTAAATTTTAAAAATCTTTCTGTGTACCATCTGTCTTTATAACTATCTTATGTTAGAGCACCTGAACACCTGTCGCTTGGCCTATATATGTACAAAGTTTTTTTCTTTTAAAATTTAGTGCACTCAATAGTCCGAAATGTATGGTACTTGTGAGAGAAAGAAAGAAAACCTATACCAAACAATTCTGAAAGAAAGACTGTAGTACATCTAGGCTAGCTGTGGTGGAAAAATGAACGCAGTGCACTTAAAGGTCAGAAACATTTCAGTGTTTTTAAAAGGATGTTTTAATGTCTGTGTACCAGAATATAATTGTAGCATATAATTCTAAAGTCATAAACTATACAGAAAACAACAAAAACTACTTGGCAAGAGCTTGTTGGTGCCTTAGAACTGAGATCAACATCTCTATTCTTCCTCTTTTCCTTTTGGCTTTTCCCTTCAGGGGTAACCAGAGCGTATCACTTGTCTCCATTTAACTCTTTCTTCTGCGTCCTCTTCTCTCACACCAACTACCTTCATGTCCTCTTTCACTACATCCATAAAGCTCCTCTTTGGTCTTCCTCGAGGCCTCCTCTCTGGCAGTTCAAAACTCAGCATCCTTCTACCAAGATATTCACTATCTCTCCTCTGGACATGTCCAAACCATCTCAGTCTGGCCTCTCTGACTTTATCCCCAAAACCTCTAACATGTACTGTCCCTCTGATGTACTCATTCCTCATCCTATCCATCCTGGTCACTCCCAGAGAGAACCTCAGCATCTTCATCTCTGCTACCTCAAGCTCTGTCTCTTGTCATTTCCTCAGTGACACTGTCTCTAGACCAAACGACATTGCTGGTCTCACCACAGTTTTGTCCACCTTTCCTTTCATTTTATCTGAAACTCTTCTATCACACCTGACACTTTTCTCCACCCGTTCCATCCTGCCTGTACACTCTTTTTCACCTCTTTTCTGCACTCTCCATTGCTCTGGACCGTTGACAATGAGCACTCAAAATCCTCCACCTTCTTGATCTCTTCTCCCTGCACGCCTTTCCCATCTCTGTCTCTCTGTCTTGCCAACCTGAAGTGCTTTTGGAGGTGGGAGGAAGCCAGACAATCCAGAGAGAACCCACACAGACTTCCTTTTTCAGCTTTCACCATTTCGTCCTTTGCTCTTCCTTTTCCCTCTTCATTTTCCTCACCACCAGTCATCTACACACCACCATCCTATGCTGTTTGACTACACTCTCGCCTACCACTACTTTGCAGTCACTGATCTCCTTCAGATTACACCGCCTACACATCTCTTCTCCCTGTAACCTCACTCTTCCACTTGGGTCCCTCTCATTCACACACATGTACTCTGTCTTATTGCTCTCCTTTCCAGGACAAACCTCCACCTCTCCAGTGTCTCTTCCACCTCTTCCCTGCTCTCACTGCAGATCACAATGTCATCTGCAAACATCATAGTTCATGGAGATTCCTGTCTACTCTTGTCTGTCAGCCTGTCCATCACCATAGTGAACAAGAAGGGGCTCAGAGCAGATCCCTGATGCAGTCCCACCTCCACCTTGAACTCACCACTTTCTTACAGTCCTTATACATGTCCTGCACTGCTCTTACATACTTCTCCGCCACTCCAGACTTCCTCAAACAATACCACAGTTCCTCTCTGGACACCCTATCATAAGCTTTCTTCAGATCTACAAAAACACAATGCAGCTCCATCTGGCCTTCTCTGTACTTCTCTATCAACATCCTCAAAGCAAATGCTACATCTGTAGTACTCTTTTTTGTCAAGAAACCATAGTGCTACTCACAAATGCTCACTTCTGCCCTTAGTCAAGCTTCAACTACTCTTTCCCATAACTTCATTGTATGGCTCATCAGCTTTATTCCTCTGTAGTTGCCACAACTCTGCACATCCCCCCCTGTTCTTAAAAATGGGCACCAGCACACTTCTCCATTCGTCAGGCATCTTCTGACTATCTTGGATCCTGTTGAACAACCCGGTCAGAAACTCTTCTGCCACCTCTCCTAGACACTTCCATACCTCCGCAGGTATATCATCAGGACCGACTGCCTTTCCACTCTTCATCCTCTTCAGTGCCCTCCTCACTTCATCCTGACTAATCTTTGCTACTTGCTGGTCCACAACAGCCATCTCTTCTAGTCTTTGTTCTCTCTCATGTTCCTCATTCATCAACTCTTCAGAACACTCTTTCCACCTTTCCATCACACTACTGGCACCTGTCAATAGACTTCCATCCCTATCCTTAATCACCCTAACCAGCTGCTGTCATGGAGGTAGAGGTTTGGACCCAAATGCAGAACACCTAAGACACCACTTTTGTCGATAGCTTTAATCAAAAACTTAAACTATACGGGCAAAATGCAAACAAAAACTCAGGCAGACCAACGCGGAAAAACAGATGAGACTTACAGGAACCAACTTCAGAAAAAACGAACCAGCACCTAGCTTTCATTGAGCCAGGCTTAAAAAGCCTCATCATGATAACACCAAAGATGTTCAGGTGTGATAATCAGTTACTGGTGTGTGGATGAATATCAGGTGTGGAGAGGATGCACAGGCGTGGAGCTGTGGCTCCACCCACAAGCCTGGTCCTTCTCCCTGCCACAGACCAGCACTGCCACGCCGAACCATGACAGTACCCCCCACCCCACCCCCCTCAAAGGACGGCCCCCGACGTCCCATAAACGGTGCCAGGGAGGGTCAGGAACAGGTGCAGAATCCGGAGCAGACTCGGGCAGGGGTGCAGGATCAGAAAGAGACTCGGGCAGGGGTGCAGGAGCAGAATCACACTCGGGCGGGGGTGCAGGGGCAGAATCAGACTTAGGCGGGGGTGCAAGATCAGGAACAGACTCAGGCAGGGGTGCAGGATCTGGAGCAGACTCGACCTGCTGTGCACGATCTGGAGCAGACTCGAGCTGGGGCGCAGGAACATGAGCTGACTTGGGTGCAGGAACAGGACCAGACTCGGACTGGGTTGCAGGAACAGGAGCAGACTAGGACTGGGGTGCAGGAACCGGAGCAGACTCGGACTGGGGTGCAGGAACCAGAGCAGACTCAGACTGGGGTGCAGGTACAGGAGCGTACTCGGACTGGGGTGCCGGAACAGACTCTGATTTGGGTGCCGGAACAGACTCGGACTGGGGTGCCAGAACAAACTCGGACTGGGGTGCCGGAACAGACTCGGGCTCAGGTGTCGGAACAGACTTGGGCTCAGGTGTTGGAACGGGAGCAAGCTGGCGTCCAGGCGTGGGGATGGGAGCAAGCTGGCGCCCGGCCGCGGGGACTGGAACAGGCTGGGTTTGGGACGCGGACACAGGAGCAAGCTGGCGTCCGGGCGTGGGGACGGGAGCAAGCTGGCCTCCGGGTGTGTGGAAGGGAGCAAGCTGGTGTCCGGGCTTGGGGATGGGAGCAGCTGGTACCCGGGCTCGGGGACTGGAACAGGCTGGGTTTGGGACGTGGACACAGGAGCGAGCTGGTCTCCGAGCGTGGGGACGGGAGCAAGCTGGCCTCCAGGTGTGTGGAATAGAGCAAGCTGGTGTCCGGGCTTGGGGACAGGAGCAAGCTGGTGTCCGGGCTTGGGGACAGGAGCAAGCTGGCGTCCAGGAGTGTGGACCGGAATAGGCTGAGGTCGAGGTGCGGGGTCAGGAGCTTGCACTGGAAAAGACTCGGGGACAAACAAAGCAGGTGGAACTGGAATTCCAGTGCGAGTGGACAACCATTTTAAAAAGCCTCATCATGATAACACCAACAATGTTCAGGTGTCATAATCAGTTACTGGTATGTGGATGAGTATCAGGTGTGGAGAGGATCCACAGGCGTGGAGCCATGGCTCCACCCACAAGCCTGGCCCCTCTCCCTGCCACACACCAGCACTGCCTCGCTGAACCGTGACAGCTGCACACCTTTCCCATCTTTGTCTCTCTGTCTTGCCAACCTGAAGTGCTTTTGGAGGTGGGAGGAAGCCAGAGAACCCGGAGAGAACCCACACAGACTTCCTTTTTCAGCTTTCACCATTTCGGCCCCCTCCTTTGCCCTCTTCATCTTCCTCACAACCAGAGTCATCCTACACACCACCATCCTATGCTGTTTGGCTACACTCTCGCCTACCACTACTTTGCAGTCACTGATCTCCTTCAGATTAGACCGCCTACACAAGATGTAGTCTAGCTGTGTGCTCCTACCTCCATTCTTATAGTGGGGGTAGTTCCTTCCTCTTCTGGAAGAAAGTATTCACTATTGCCTTTTCCATCCTTTTTGCAAAGTCAACCGCCTCTGTCCTTCTGCATTCCTCTCCTGGATACCAAGCCTGCCCACCACCTCCTCATCACCTTTGTTTCCTGACACTCCAGTGACCCCTGTAGAGTCCTTCCACTTCCTGGGCACCACCTTCTCCTAGGAACTCAAATGAGAGCAGAACATCAGCTCCCTCACTGAGAAGGCTCAGCAGAGGATGTATTTCTTGCGGCAGCTGAAGAAGTTTCACCTCCCTGTGAAGATGCTGGTGAACTTCTACACTGCCACCATTTAATCAATCCTCACATCCTCCATGACAGTATGGTTTGCTGCAGCCTAGGCCAGGGACAAGGCCAAGCTGCAGCGTGTCATCCGCTCTGCGGAGAAGGTGATCGGCTGCAGCCTTCCACACCTTCAGGAACTGTTCCACACAAGGACCCATAGACGTGCAGCCAGGATTGCTCCTGACCTCTCTCATCCCGGCCACAACCTGTTCCAGACCCTCCCCTCTGGCAAGAGACTACGGTCCATCCGGACCAGGACCTCACGCCACAAAAATAGCTACTTTCACACTGCAGTCAGCCTCATGAACAATGCCCCCACCTCCAGGTAACCATTCGCTCCTCACCACTTTGCAACGACAATTTACTCTTTGGACTTTTATTTCGCCTGTATACACCAACCATAAAACTCACCTTAATGTAAATTGTAAGTATATTTTTTTTATTCCTTATTCCTTATTGGTTCTCTTCTACTTTTTATTGCACCAACCCCGCGTCAAGTTCCTCGTGTGGTAAACTTTACTGTACCTGGCAATAAACTATTTTCTGATTCTGATTCATTGAAGTCTGCACCAATGACAACTCTCTCACTTCTAGGTATGCTCTGCATCACTTCATCAAAGTCTAACCAGAACTTCTCCTCCAGCTCACATCCTACCTGTGGAGCATACCCACTAATAAAATTGAACATCACATCAATTTCTAGCTTCACTAGCTTCATCACTCTATCTGACACTCTTTTTACCTCCAGAACATTCCTGGAGGTAAACAAACTCCTCCTTCAAGATAACTCCTACTCCATTTCTCTTCCTATCTACACGATGATAGAACAACCCTGCTCCTAAACTTCTAACCTTTTCACCTGGTCTTCTGGACACACAGAAGACCTCCTCTGCATCATGTCAACCAACTCTACCTTTTCCTGTCATAGTTCCAACATTCAACGTCCCTACTCTCAGTCCTCTTGGTGTTCCTCTTCTCTTTCTTCCTACGAACACACTGTCCTCCTCTCGTTCTTCGACCAACAGTAGTCCAATTTCCACTGGCACCCTGTAGGTCAACAGCACTGATGGCGAACGTTTTTAACCCGGGCCTCGATCGATCCAATATGGAAGTCATAGGTTTGATTAGCATGTTTGATTTGGCAAAAAGTTTTACGTCAGATGCCCTTCCTGACACAACCCTCTGTATTTATCCGGGCTTAGGACCGGCACAATAAGACACTGGCTTGTGCCTTCTTGTGGCTACATTAGATCAAAATCTCCATACAGGTCTTTATTTTTACCTTATTTATTACAAAGGGATATGACTTAAGCTGTACACAATAAAGAAGCATACATCCAATACTGAATTAATACAACTGCTTCAAAAAACAAGTTTTTACCAGTGGTTTAACAGTGTGCTATGCGTGATTCAGGGTTGAATAACAGGGCTTCCTCCAATAGGCCAAATTCAAGGTATAAACCAACTGTTGTTTGTGAACTGACAAATGAGTCTCATTCCAAGGTCATTAAATAGCCATCAAACCAAAATGTTGTGTCAACTCAATGACCAACTCTGGCTGACACCTTAAACCATCCAAAGCACAGAAAAATAGCAATAGGATAAGAAAATATGAGTTGAGGAGAGGGTCTCTGAAGATACAGACATGTGAAAATGTTGCAGTGAATTGCTGATTGAGTCTGATTATTTTTGCATGTCTATGTCTATTTTTTTATTATGTTATATTGTATATAAACATATGTAATCTCTTGCCGTATCCTTATTTTGTAGGATGGTTTGTTAAAAAAAAAAATCTACTACTCAAAATAAATAATCAAATGTTTTCTTTGTCCTTGGTTTGACATTGAGCATAGGTTCTTGTGCCTGACCAATACATACACCTGTTGAAATTTAGCCTCAGTTGAACATTGTACTGGGCCACATGGGTTTGCATGTTCTCCCTGTGTCCCCGTGGGTTCTCTCCGGGTTCTCTGGCTTCTCCCCACCTCCAAAAACATGCGCTTCAGGTTAATTGGCCGTTCCTAATTGCCAGTAGTGTGTGAGTGTGAGCGTGCATGGTTGTCTGCATGGTTGTCTGTCTTTATGTGGCGCACTGGCATCATGCCCGGAGTTTGCCCCGCTTCACGCCCTCAGTCAGTTGGGATAGGCTCCAGCTCCCCATGACAAGCTATGACGGATAAAGCAGTTCCGAAGATGAATGAATGAATGAACCTTGTACCATAGGTCAACATGCCTTTTGTATCTGTCTTATATTTTATAGTATTGGTCATTAGAAAACACATGCTTGGTTGAGATGCACTAAATTGTGTATTATTCCTTATCTAAGAATGGTAATGATGTAGGCATGACAAAATATGCTTGGTTGAGATGCACTAAATTGTGTATTATTCCTTATCTAAGAATGGTAATGATGTAGGCATGACAAAATATGCAGGAAAGGCATCTATGGTAATGTACTGTTCTTGCACATAGTTAATAATAATCACATAGACAAGACAGATGTTTATATGCTGTGCCAAGGCAGGCAGGGTGTTACTTGACACTACCTCTTGGCTGCATTGCAGATACAGAATTCATATTCTGTGGCTGAAGCTTGATCTTCCTCCCCTTCCCTGCAACAGGGCCTGAACAGAATGTAATCATGCAGTCTACGCACTCTGTATTTCTTTGTTCTTCACTCTATAATAATTTTAGAAATACATCTGATATAGAATATTAAAGAGTTGACTTTAACCGTATTAGGTGCGTTACAGCATTAGGGAAATGTCAAAGACAATACAAGATTTCTTATTTCAAGGCAGGATTTTCTCTTTGATGTCATGGTGACAATGTGAGGTTTTAAAGCACGGTGGCACAGTGGTTAGCGCTGCTGCCGTACAACACGGCGGATCCGGGTTCAAGTCCCGCTCTGTGCGGCGTTTGCATGCTCTCCCCGTGTCTGCGTGGGTTCTATGGCTTCCTCCCACCTCCCAAAGCATGCACTTCAGGTTGATTGGCCATTCCAAATTGCCCGTAGGAATGAGTGTGTGTGCACGGTTGTATGTCTTTGTGCTTGGCTCCACGGTGCACTGGCGTCATGCCCGGAGTGTCCCCAGCCTCACGCCCTATGTCGCCAAGATAGACTCCGGCTCCTCGTGACCCGCTGCGGCGGATATAGTGGTGATAATCTGAAGATGACTGACTGACATTAAAAAAGTTCTTTTTAGGTCAAATTTAATCTTTTCTTCTCAGTGATGAGGAAAAAGAGTCACTTGGTTTATTTCACTGAAAATGTTTTTTTCTGTGTACTTCTTTCATAAATGAGAGTAAGAACTACAAAAACAAAAACTAAATGGCAAGTGACCACCAATTTTATCGAATTTCTATTTGGGGGATTGAATGGCCGAATGACTAACAAGGAGAAAGGTGAATGATAGTCAGTGTGACTGATGCCCATGTGGCGCTTTCTGGTGTTCCGCATACTAATCATGACATTGCACAGCCGGTGACCAAAGGAGAAAGCGAGAATACACTAGAGCAAGATAGAGATTAACTGATAAATAGAAACAGAGATTTGATAGCAGCAGGTGAGTAGAAGCTACGTGAGATTTTAGTGCAGTTCCATGTTGATCTAGATAAGACTGACAGGAAATTCAAACATGGAGGCAGTGTCTCAAGTGGAATACTAAGAGACTATCTGTGTCCCTTTTTTCATCTAAAAGTGCGGTGCCAATATGACAGTATGGCATCGGACAGTACAGTATTTCATTGACAGTATGCCAATGAAATCCTCAACACGTTCTTTTTATGATAATTGCTATGGAAATAAAATGTGCAATATACATGTGAAACTTAAATTGTCTTCCTTTTTCTATTTCTACTACAGTATGCTGAACATATCCAGAGATGTAGTTCAACAAGGGAACACTTAAGCAAAATCAGAAAAAAAAAACTTCAACACTAGATGTAGACATTTATGAACCCAAATTTTACATTTTAGATTGCTAAATAATGAATTTAGAATGCATCATCACTGTCCAAATTATTTTTTCTACGCTTTTTTTCTGTTTATGAGGATTTTGAGCAATGTTCAGTTGTCACAGGTCTAGTAAACAGCCACCAGGGGGGAGTGCTTATCTTTTGTAAATGTAAGACAAAAGAGTCACACATGCATGCAAAAAAAAACATTTATTTGTTCCAGTGCTCATTTTTAGAACAACCACTTACAACATTATGATATCATATGAACATTGATCGTAACAATTTGTATGTCTCATAAAAAGCCCAGCTTATCATTCCCTGTCATTGACCATCGAACTACACAAACTATGCCATAATCATTCAGAACTACTGTAATTTTTCTAATCTATTGACCAAATCTGTTGACTGAAGGGGCAGCTTCTTAAGACCAAATGCCATTATGCTGATTAAGTGGCACACAAAACTGCACAAAAGGAAAATGAAATCAAGATTGTGAGACACAGATTGAGCTCAAACAGGTTGTGAGTTATTTTATTCTTTTAGAGATTGTGCTAAAAAAAAACCTTGTAGGAGGATGAAATACCTGTTTTGCAGGGCTTTGAACCAGAATTTTTTGCAAATTGTTTCATTCCAAAGAGAAACAGTATTATAACTTTTCTGGTTTTGCGTTCCACCCATGAACTGTCGTTCCTGACTGGTTAAACCTAACAAAAAAAAAAAAAAAAGTTCCCAAACCCGTTAATAGCGGTGTTTGTAAATATAAATAGGTAGGTAGCTTTAGGACTTTTAAATTGGCAATTAAGGCAATTAGTTGACATTCTGTAGATCCCTACAGCAAACAGGGCAACATCACTACAGTTACAGAACAGAGGATGGACAGTCAGAGGAAGATGGAAAAGCTGCGGCAGCTTATGATGCAACAATGTTTGCATGTATCAGAGCTCACCGGGGAGCGAACACGTGAAGCTCTGAATGAAGCAACAGAAAGAAAACACCGATGGATGTCTGGAGCATCGGAGGAACCCCACTGAAGGGGATAAATTACTACAAACTGCTGGTAGTACGGGGACACACTACACTGAAAATGACTGGCTGCCAATGAGTTAATGTCTAAATCAAGTTTACTGATTTCATCATAATTAAATTTACAAACATATGAACCTACAGTTTAGCTTATTCACCATTTAATTACCGAGAGTGGGTGGGTTATTTTTAAAGTCTCAGAGCATAATTATTTACACATACAAACTGTAACACAGATATTATATCATTTGATTAAGAAAAAATTATGTTGTTATCTACATGTTTGCTTATATGTTACGTTTACTTATAAGTGACGTCCATGTGCTGCTCCTTCTGAACAAAAGCATCAAAAACATTTTTAGTTGAGATATGTAATCCTCCATTTTTATAGTAAGGCAATGCAAACGGAAAATAAATGATTGACTGCACTCCACTCGCTAACTATAGATTATAGTTTGCTGTCACTTCTTCTGCGACTGAGGAAGAAGAATCTCGGCCGAATATCTGGGATCATCAGCGCCCCCTACAATGGGGCACGAGAACTACGTGCCTCACTTCATGCCTTTTCCCAGTCGTTTCAGGACCGCCCAACTCAAGAAATGTGTTACACACATACAGTTGTTGACAAAAAACACTGTACATTATATACATTAGCTAAATCATAGAAATTTAGACCTAGAGGAAGACCAAAGAGGAGGTTTCTGGATGTAGTGAAAGAGGACACGAAGGTAGTCGGTGTGAGACAAGAGGATGCAGAAGGCAACGTTTGATGGAGGCAACTGATTCACTGTGGCGACCCCTGAAGGGAAAAGCCGAAAGGAAAAGAAGAAGAAGAAGAGTTAGTTCATAGAGCAAATGTGTTTGAACATTTTAATAGCGACATATAGAGAGATAGCATTACAGTCTCACTGTATAGCATGCCAGCACAGCTAGCCGAGCCATTGCACAATCCATTGTGAGGCTCGGCTGGCTGGTGCGTCACCGCAGGTCTCTTCTCAATATTTCAGTGGTAAATGTGAAAATTCAGCGATTTTAAGTAAAAATAACCTAAAATGTGTGAATCTAAATGGAAAATAACTTTATAATACACATCACTGGATAAATAAACCATTTAATGTATTTCTTACATTTTTTTATTTCATGATGGCAGGTGAATCCTGTTCTGATTCTGTTCCAGAACATTAAACAAATGAAGTTTTCAATTTTGTTTTCATTCCTGGCAAAATACCAACGTTTTCTGGTTTTTGTTTCATGAACTGTTTCAAAGCCGTGCTGTTTTGTTTTGTCCTGGTGTACTATGCCAATACCACTGTCATTGCATTGATGTAAAGTATATTATTGCTATTTTGTCTTGGTGGTACTGGTTTGTACTATGGACTGTTTTGCAATTGGTAGCACAAGGGAGTGGCAGTAGCTCAGTCCACTTAGTCTTGAGCTGGGGACCAGAGAGTGGCCAGTTCGAAACCCATGTGGACCAAAAAAGCTCGGAGTGTGAACTGGCAGTAAAGTAGGAAGTGCAAATACAACTTCACCTCCTGAGCAATTAAGCACAGCACCGTCTCCCTACAAGTTTCTCATTGGGGTACCCCACGAGGGAGCTGCCTGCTGCTCTACCTCCCTCTCTGTGTGTATGTGTGTGTGTCAGGCCTGTACATGTGTGACAATTAACTAGAGTGGAAAACTAATGTCTACTATGGGGGACAAATAAAGGATTTCATTGTCAATATCATTATTATTATAAACACCAAAAGCTCTTAGGAGCAGTTCTCATACAAAACACTATAAGGAGCAGTAGGAGGACTGCTGGGAATTGCAGTGTGACTGTGGATAGATGGGAAAGGATGCTTGAGGACATTTAAGTTTTACCACAATGACTTTTAATAAATATTATTATGATTATTTATAATAATATAAACCTTAGAGTTTGCTTTTTACTTGCTATTTAGTCACAATATCATGTTCAAATAAGAATAAGAGTAGACTTTGGAAAAATTGTTGTATAATGTTTCAGATTTAGGAGAACTTTTATGTAAAAAGTTCCAAATGACTGACCCTCCTTATTTTCCCTTCACAGTCAGTACTATCTATGTAGATGTGAAACTTTAAGACAGCAAAACTTACACCTGCACATCAAACTGCCAGATGGTGATGAGTCATGGCAGAAGACAACATGACAACATCGCTGACGTGTTCAATAGAACTCGTTGAATTATATAGATAAACTAGAACCAAGGCAGTCAGAGACTGCAAAAATCCTGCGACATCCCTGAATTCAAAATTTTACCATGACTTTCTTTCAGGGTTGGTCAGGGTAAGTGTAAATCAAAGCATAGGTAGATCAAAGCACTAGCTTTGATCTATGGTCTTACTCACACTGTCCTGCTCCCTCGTCTTTCTATCTCATCCGGTTCCTGAGTGTCCAAAAGCTGAAATTTGACCTTGACCTAGTTTTCTCAAGGTCAAGGTCCCCATCACATTTTCATCCCCTTCACCCTACCAGTAATGTGCTTTCGTTTCATCTTTCTATATGCAATGGTTGCAAAGATATTTGGTGGTCTAACGGACGGACACACAGACACTGACAATTACAATATATCCCCCTTCGCAGGACGTAAAAAAAGATAACTTGCTAGTGTTTCATTCACCTGCTATATTAATAGCTCTGGCAGAGCATTCCAAACACAAATAGGAATTCATAAAATAAAAGTCAGCATTCAAATGATAAAACCTTTTGCAGCGTGTGTTTTGTTACAACTGAGCCACCTTGTCATTATCCAGGGATTTCTTCTTTGCTACTGAGGAACATCTTCAATGCACAAGCAAGATTTTCTTTTTCCTTCTCCTTTAATGAAGTGTTAAACCAATGACTACAGTGAGGCAAGGCCTAAAGACTGTCTTTAAAAAACAATAATGGTGATAATAGAAATAATAATAAACAAATATAACACATACAGACAGACAAACAGACAGAGAGAGACAGACAGACAGACAAGCTGACCCTGCAGGTAAATAGCAAATATACTGTGAGTTAAGTTACAAATGGTGTCATGTTTGCAACAATAGATAGATGACAAACTGGTGGTCCATGCTGGCCAATATGGAATACAGACTGGTAGCTGGAGTGCCAGTTCACATTCAGGGGCCCTGAACCGTAACGCTGCTACCCGGCTGCTGCATGGCTGCTCCTCACTCCACCATCCCTATTTGCATGTCTATATGCCCTTTGTGTATGGGCTCAGTCCCAGGTGTGTGTAATATTTACCAGAGGGTAAAATTAATTTCCTCACTAGGGGTTAATAAAGTATGAAGTATAATAAATCCTAACTCTTCTACGCCATAAAAGCCTTGGTTTGCTCTTATTTCAATCTCTTTGCTTATAAGCCATCAATTTATACTCTGTGTTGATTTATCGAGTCCCCTCATCTCTCCTGTCTCATTGCACCTCTAGGTTCTGTGCTATCTTCATTAAGATAGTGGACAGAGCCCAGCTATATTCAATAGCATTAAATCCAATTAGATATTTAATTAATAGATGATGTCATAAAGGTTGTTGCCTTACAGCAAGAAGGTCTTGAAAATCTGCCTTTTACTTGTTTTGTGTAGACATTGCATTTACCTGTCCATGTAGTTTACTTCAGGGTTTTTTGGCTTGAAAAATGAATATAAATATGCACTTATGTAAAATCAAGAAAATTACATTTCAAGCCAACTTGTGTAGATGAATTATTTTTTGTTTGTGTGACAAGTTAGAAATGATTATAATAATTATAAAATTGTAAGTTTAAAAGACTTATTTGAAGATTTACAAGAAGTTGAACATTTAGTTAAGAGAAATGAAATATAATGTGTTCTGAAAATGGGCTAAAAACATTAAAAACTCAGATATGTTTGAGAAGGGTTAAAAAGTTAAAACGCTAAAAAGTCAAATTAATTCATTGTTTATTTTGTTTGTTATTGTTAAAAGTCAAGACGTATCAATGTTATCGTTGTTCATCAGTGCTGTCTTGATCCGATCGTCTGAGATGGATTGCTTAAGTCTTGATGTGTATTTCGGAGATTCGCGGCATTTTTCCCACACGGCAGTAAAGACACTACCGACTGGAAATATCTCTTGTCACATTTGTGATTATTTCGCCCCCTCATTGAAGGGTGTAACATTTTGGAGGCACCGCTGGGATTGCTATTCAGATGTCTAGTATCCACAGCCTGGCAACCAAAGTCTGGAGTGGCTAAATCCCCCTAATTAACCCGGGCAGGTGACGGCGAGGAAAACGCTTTTTAAGGGGAACTGGAGGCTGGAGATTGAGTACACTACCTGAGGCCATCAGAGATCATCAGGTACATTAAAATCTGTACATCTGAACAGATGTAAAAGGAAAATCCCGCATATCACTTGTGACCCATGTACTGAAACATCTGGAAACAGAAGGAGTGACGGAGTAAGAAGATGGTGGCATGTCTGTATTATTGCTACTAAAAGACAAAGTTATGAGTTTGGCTACTGACACAGATAACAGAGCCGCACAAACTGAAAAAAATATGGAAAGCACAGAAACGCAGGTAAACATGGAGGAACCAATAACTGTAAAACAGCGGCAAGATTTGGAAATTCAGCACCTTTCACCTGATAACACTACCGGTATTGAATCTCAGTCCTGGTTCTTACAGGCCATAAATCCTAAAACAAACATGAAGCCCTCAGTTAGTGCTCCACCACAGCAGCCAAGCCCATGCTGGCGCAAAGACTTCAACATTTCAGGACAAATAGGCGAACCAGTCCAGAAAGATAAATTGACATTTTCCAGCCTTGCTCACCAAATTGAGAATGGATTGAACAGAGGTTATGCTGAAGTGGAAATTATAGATGCTGTAATTACAGCTATTTCTCCAGGCTCCCAGTTACGCAGCTACTTGGAAGGGAAACCTCACCTTACTCTCCCCGTGCTCAGGAGCATCATGTGCTCCCCTTTTCAAGAGAGGAGTGCCACAGAGCTCTACAAACAGCTAGTTTCTTAAGAACAGAACAGCAAAGAGACCCCGCAAAGTTTCCTCATGCGAGTTTTGGATTTAAGACAAAACGTACTTTTCGCATCCCTAGAGTCAGAGTCAGGGCTTCAGTATGATCCTGATTTAGTCCAACGCATGTGTTTAAATACGTTACTTACTGGTCTTCAGAATGACAGTATAAGAATAGATATGCAGCCTCTCCTCTTAGATGCTGAAACATCAGATGAGGTTTTACTTGAGAGGATGAATGTAGCCTGCGCAAATGAGGCTGAGAGGAGGAATAAAAAGAAGCTAAGTACCCCACAGTCACAAGTCACAAGTATGAGTGTTGTGCAGTCAGAAGAAAATTCACCTGCAAAGTGTCCTGTGAGGGAATACAAAACAAAGCCTTCCCCTGAACTGTTAACAGAGTTACAAGAACTGAAGGTGGGTGTAGCTTCTTTAAAAGGTCTCAGTACAGAAGTGGCTTAGATTAAAGAGACTTTACAGCAAGGAAGGTTTCAACCGCAGCCCTATTCTGCACCTGCAAGCAGACCAGATGGAGAACCCCAGCTACATGTTTTGCCACAACAGTATTACAGTAGCTACAGTCAGCGCCAAATGCCTGCTCCAATGCAACGTCAGTATGGACCTGATCAGCACCCCAACCACTTTATCCACGTCCCACTGTGATGTTTTGTCTCAACAGACAGGAACAAATGAACGCTGCATGCACTGTTAACGATGTGGAAGTAGAGAACATTTTCAAGCTGGATGTAAGATCAGAGCAATTAGACTGTCTAGAGAAGCTCCTTTAAACAGGGAGCGGTTACCACCACGGGACGGGTGTTAACCGTAACCTGTCAAGAGTCCCAGGGATGTGCAAATTGTGGCAGTGCTGATTCACCTGAGAAGTTGAAACAATGCTCATCCTGCAAAGAGACACTTTATTGCTCTAAAGCATGCCAAAAGCAGAACTGGTTTAAACATAAGAAGAAATGTGTTCACAAGTCAAATTTCTGTAAGAAGTCCCCTCGTAAAGCTCAAGTTGACAACCCTCACAGAGTTACATTTGTAGTTGGCCGGCAGTGCCTTGTTGAATGTTACCTCAACGGCCACCAAGTGCAAGCTCTATGGGACACAGGTTCCCAGGTGTCCATAGTTGATGAAGGATGGAAAGAGGAATATTTGCCAACCACAGAGCTCAGAGATGTCTCAGAGATCCTACCGATCTACCGATCTGACATTGACTGCTGCAAATGGTACAGAAATGCCATACTTGGGATGGATTGAAACCACTTTCCGACTAGCCTCTGGAACTGAACAATCAACTGAACTGATCATTCCGGTGCTCATAATGAAAGGCTGGCATCTGTCTTGTCCCGTCATAGGCTTCAATCAAACACTGAAAAAACCGAACAGTATCACACAGTGAGGAAAGCTTTTCCCAAGTCTAAAAAGAAACAAGGTAAGAGCTTTTATACAGGCTGTTAGTGCGGAACAAGAAGATGAATATGCAGTCAAAACAAAGAGGGAGGAGGTTGTAGTTCCAAAACACAGTAGCATTCAGGTTAACTGTCGTGTAGTTGCACAGCCTTTTAACTCATTGACTGCCAGACACTTTCAGCGCGGACAGCTCCCCAGTGCCAGAGATTTTGAGCATTTTCACTGAATTTTGAAGGCCCACCAAATAATCATTTTTTAGGCTACATAAACATTCCACATATCACCCGAAACTTTAGACTGTCTTCTTTCATCAGAAAAAAGAATTTTGTTTCTAGCATCTATGTGTGTTTAGTTATTGCCCGTAGAACACAGGATGGTTTCAGCAAAAACGGCTGATTTTGACCAGAAAACTGAGATAATGACGTTTTACTGCAGAGAAGTAAATTCAAGCAAAACTCCAACGTCAAACTTCTGAAAATACTTTTACTTATTGAAACAATGCAAACAACATTAGAAAAAACATTTTTGATGAACAAATGATTTTATAACAATTTTGAAAATTAGACAAAACATAACAAAGTACATTCATTTCACCCTCAACTGTCAGAACCATTTACAGGTGAGTATGTGTGGGTGTAATCAATGATATTTTTTTTTAGTGTGATACACAGTAAAGCATTCTCCTGCATGCAGGGGAATACGACAGGCCTTGCACCACATCCTGGTCTCACTCCTCCCACCCCTTCTAACACACACCCGACATTTCCTTGAGGGATGTGCTTTCCTGGTGGTGGCCCTCAAACGTTCCAGCTTGTGCCTGGACATCAGGCCATCGAGTCTGCCTTCTGGGTCTCGGTTTCTGAGTGACCTGGTTTGCAGCACGTCTTCGACCTCCATCTCCTCGCCCTCCTCATGTGACACGTACCCCTTTTCAGTCCAGGACCTTGCAATGTCCTTCATGAAATCAAGGTGTGATTTCTTGATCCCTGGGTTCCTGGACCTGAACAACACATAGGCGTTGTATACACAAATCTGGAACAAATAGGCGACAAACTTTTTTGTCCAGTTTTGAGTTTTCCTAATGAAGGGGTAGTATGCAATGTTCTGGTCAAGTTTGTCCACCCCATTCATGCAGGAATTGTACTGAACCACACACTCCGGTTTGAGCTGTGCCACTTTTTCCCGCTGACCCTTCTGCCACACCTCCACCCTCTGCATCCTGTCGTTGTGGCAGGTTGTAATCATTCGCACCAAGCGCTTGTCCTGCCAGGCCAAGACCAGTACCCGGCCGTTGTGTCGCACCACCTTCCCCTCCTCACCCAAGTCTGTCTTTGACGGCTCTCTGATGATCTGTGGTTCGCCACGGTTTTTCCTGAGGGTTCCACAAACATTAGTCTTTTTTTTACACAACTGCTCACACAGTTTTACAGAATTATAAAAATTGTCCATGAATATTGTGTACCCCTGCTCGGTCAGGCGGTCAAGGAGGGAGAACACGATGTCTGGGAGTGTGCTCGGCTGGCCAACATAAGGCAACATATTGTAACAATAGCCAGTCCGCGAGTCACACAAAATATAAGATTTGATGCCATATTTGACTGGCTTCTGAGGGTTGTAAACCCTGAAGTTCAAGCGGCCACGCCACTGCAACATCCCCTCATCAATGCAAATGTTTTCATGAGGCTGAATTTGGACATAATAGAATCAAGGACAGGACGCACTTTATAAAGTTTATCTCCAGCATCCTGTGAGGCATTGTCATTGAAGTGGAGAAACTTCCCAATTAGCTGGAACCTGTTGCGTGGCATGGTGTTGTTGAAGTATGGAATGGCTTCCATTGGATCCTCACTCCAGTACATGCTGACGCTGGGCTTCTTTATGTAGCCGGTGAGGAACATAAGACCCAAGTATTTTTTGAGCTCTGGAACTGTCACCGGTTTCCACACCCTCTCTCTGGAGTGTGGCAGAGCTTCAGGATGTGCCTGTATAAACTGCCGTGCATACAGGTTGGTCTGAGACGCAATGTGACCCAGCAGCTCGTCAGTCAGAAACAGCTCCATGAAGTCAACCGGCTGGTCTGAATCCAGGTCTGCAGCCACATTCTGGGGACCAGGGGTTGCCACGAATGGGAACTTAGTGGGTTTCCAGCCATCATGACTCCAAACACCTGCATCCACCTCCAGTGATTGGCGTCTCCTCGCACCTCTCCCTCTAGCAGGTGCACGTCCTCTACTCGTGTTAGGGACTGTAAAATATAGAAATATACAATTTTACTCTATATATATATATATGCATGCTTGAAATAAGTAGGATATCATTTTACACTAAAATATAGAAAAATACAATTTTACACTATATATATATGCATGCTTGAAATAAGTGGGATATCATTTTACACAACATATATATATATATTATATACACACATGCCTGAAATAAGTACCATTCTACAAAACACACACACACACACACATATTATACATATATACACACACTTGCCTGAAATAAGTACCATTCTACACAAAAGAGTAATACATTCATGGATGGGGAACAACTTATGCGGGATGGAGGGCCAACACGTGTTTTTTACATCATGTAACAAAGTAGCAAAATAGTTACCTTTGCTCCTCAGATCCTCCGTGGGCTCCCACGGGTTTGGGGAGGACTCCCTGCTGCTTTCCGACGGAATCCAGTCAGATGACGAGTCCGGGTCCGGTTCAGAGTCAGAACTGTCGCCGGACAGACGCAGCGGAGAACTCTCCGCAGCGGCGCTCCCACGTGGGACGCCGCCGAACTGCGGGGGGGCCCCGCTACAACCCGCCACGCTTTCCTCGCCTCCGATCCGGTCTTCAACCTCCTTGGGTGCATCTCCTGCACCCCGATCCTTACCGCTGTCGCTCATTTCCACAGCAGCTACACTGCCAGACAAGCTCTGTGCCAGTGTGAGCTGCTTGAACCTGCCTCCTCCACATGCTTTCGCCTTGCGCTTCGCCATTTTGCTCTCCACTACTGCCCCAACCCCGACGCTTCTTCGTCGTTTTATCTGGTGATCTAGGGTGTGAAACACTGCCCCCGACCGGAATAAATGGAATACAAGGCTGAAAATCACACAGAATGTGCGAAACGCTTTGATCTAACGTTCCCTATAAAAAACGCCTAAGACGAAATATGACGTCTTTGGCACTCAACGTTTGGATTATATAAGACGAAATATGACGTCTTTGGCACTCTGTGAGTTAAGGAGGACATGGCCATGCTATTTCAGCTAGATCTCAACCCGCAGTGGCCAGATGGTCTTGAGTTTTATGATACACTAGTCAGAGCTCAGAAAGGTGTATTTCCAGTTATCGGTATAGATGTTTCTAACCCAACTGATCATGATATTTTTTTAACAGGGCACACCTTAATTGGCACAGTGCAAACCATAATGTCGGTTCTGCCAGCCCAGGTCTTTGAGAAGGTTGCCAGACCAGTCACAGTGAGTCACACTAGAGCAAACCCTGAAAGTAACACCAGTGAAAGATGGGATCCCCCTGTAGATTTAAGTCACCTTAGTGAAGATCAGGGACAAGTAGTGAAGCAGATGCTTCGACAAGAATGTCATTCTTTCTCTAGGTCAGATAATGATATTGGCTGAATTAACCAGTTGCAGATGACAATTTCTCTAAAAGACACTGAACCAGTCAAACGCACATACATTTCTGTACCAAGCCCCCTGTACCAGGAAATGAAAAGTTACCTCCACGACCTGATAGCACAGGGATGGGTTAGGAATTCAAACTCTTCGTATTCTTCGCCTGTTGTGTGTGTTCGGAAAAAAGATGGTACCCTGAGGTTGTGCATAGATTACAGAGGCTTGGATAGGAAACCTCATCCTGACTGTCAGCCTATCTCTCGGGTACAAGACATTTTAGATAGCTTGGGTGGTAAGTCCTGGTTTTCTCTTTTAGATCAAGGGAAAGCTTACCACCAGGGTTTCAGTAAAACCTTTGTCAACCATGTAAATGATGTACGTAAAGTGCTGCAACGTTTGAGAGAGTACGGCATTAAACTCAAACCGAGCAAATGTGATCTCTTCAAACGTGAGGTCCGTTATCTGGGCAGAATAGTCTCAGAAGAGGGCAGTAGAGTAGATCCTGCTGATTTTGAAGCTGAAAGAGCACTAAAAGACATTAGACCTCAGACTGTGGGCCAACTCAGAAAAATGTTTGGTCTACTCACCTACTACAGACAGTATGTAAAATACTTCTCGCGGAAAGCCAGTTGTCTGTATTATCTCTTAAAAACAGATTCATGTGAAGCCCCTTATTACAGAAAAATAAAGAATAGATTAAAGAAAATGAACCATCTAATGTGAAAAACACAACACCTTGGCCACACTGCACTGCAGCACAGGCTGACATCCCATCTCCTCCCCTCCATTCAACCGTGTGCTGACCTTGCTGTCTCCCCCCGCTGATGGCATGAGGCAAGAAGGAGGACCTCAGCCTCTCTGTGGAAGTGCTGTGTGAAGGCAGTCTGCCGCTGAAGGTGCTTCTCTGCTGGGAGAAGGTGGTGTGAAGGGGGTGGCTTGTGTATTCATGATAGCCTGACTTTGGACATGGTCTTGCACACCAGAAGCATCTCCACAGAATCCAGACTAAGTCCAACCACTGAGCCTGCTCTGCGGATGTGTCTGTTAAGACAGGCCATGTCTCTTTTCCTGGCTCTGCCACCCCAACACATTATGGCATATGACAGCACACTGGAAACTACAGACTGATAGAACATGAAAAGGAGCTCAGGACAGATTTTGAAGAAGGCCAGCCTCCTCAGGAGGTACAGCCTGCTCTGCCCCTTCTTGTACACCCAGTCCGTGTTGAGTGACCAGTCCAGTTTGCTGTCTAGCTGCAGTCTCAGGTACTTGTAGTTTCCTACCACCTCCACCTCACTGCCCTCGATGATCACTGGCTGTGGAGAGGGGAGTGCCCACCGAAAATCCAGCACAATCTCCTTCGTATTGGAGACATTGAGGTTCTGTGGGTACCACTCCACGAAGTCAGCCACCAATGCACTGTACTCCCCCTCATCACCCTCCCGGAGACATGCCACAATCGCAGTGTCATCGGACATGTCATAGTAAAACTCTGAACGCCTTTGTGTTTTGAGTATTTATTGATCAAAGGATGTTAGAATAAATTATACACATTTAAGAAAAGTCAGGATTTTATTGGTGCAAAGGATTTTTTAAAACCAGTTATGACATTGTGAATTTTGAAAGCAGTCAAAATGACAGCCTTGGTAGTTCTAGTGTTAATTATATACACACACACACACACACACACACACACACACACACACACACACACACACACACACATATGACGTATCCAACTGCCAATACATGGGAAAGAATGAGATGTGGTCTCAGCTTCATCCATCAACAAGCAGTGGGGTCACAAAACAAGGACTGTATCTTGGATTTTACTCGTATGCTGAACAAAAGTATGGGCAGTGCAACGGCATGGCCCGAATACAGTGGTACCTCTACTTACGAAATTGGTTCTGGAAGAAATTACGTAAGTAGACAATTACGTAAGTAGAGACGCGTTTTCCATGCAAATGCCCTAATCCGTTCCAAGCCCACAAAAATTCAGACATAAATGTTTTATAAAACACAAAAATACATCAAAACATGGAACAAATACATGTTACGATTAGATTATTACACAATAAATGAGAGTTTTGTATAGCGTACAAAACAACGGTCATTTACCTTTTAACAGCGGTCCCCATTGTTTTTGGTCCTCTTTGGTTCATGCACTCCTATCTCACGATGCCGAACAACAGAGTGAATTCTAGTCCTCCTTTTGAACTTCTTGAAGTTCTTGTATCTGCGCAAAACTATCAGAACACCTCACGGGTCGAGTACAGAATGCCGAAGACATTCCATAAGCACTGATTTAGCTCCACACAGAGGTAGAGTGGCATCCCTCTTAGCCAATGGGATGCCTGGAAGATGCGTAATAGGTAATAGCCAATGGCAGAGCAGCTATGAGAAGGTTGCGTTCAGGAACCTGTGGGAGATTAGAGGATCAGCCGATACTGTGTTTTTACATTACGTAAATCGAAATATCGTTCGTAGGTAGAGGTAATATTTTCCTGCTGATACATTTCGTACGTAGAAAATTTTGTAGGTAGAGACATTCGTAAGTAGAGGTATCACTGTGTATAAGGCGACCCTGATTACAGGTATAAGACGACCCCCTCTTTTTCAAGTCTCAAGTGTGAAAAAAGACTTTTTGAACACCAAATTACATTTTTATACAGAAAATAATTACAGTACATCTGAAACAAATGATTATAACTAGAGATGAGCGAGTACAACACTATCTGTATCTGTATCTGTTCAACCAACGAGATTATCTGCATCCGTATCTGTATGGCTTAAATTGGAAGTGGATGGGGTTTGACTGGAAATGGGTGGGGCTTAAATCGCAACATTATTTTAAGTCTAAAATTGATATGGATTGATCACAAGTTTCTATATTTATTGTTTATTTTAAAACTATTTACAGAACAGCCTCAAAATTGAAATTCAAATCAATGATTTTGATCACAAAAGTAAGAACTATTTACAGAACAAGTTTTTTATGGAACTGAGTCAGAACATGAATTTTCTTAAGTCTATGAATGAATATTTACCAAAGAGCCTCAGAATTGAGATTCAACGCTTTTGATCACAATAGTAAAGGAACTATATATAGAATGAGTAAACACAAGTGCATTAATGAAATGCATCCAATAGGAAATTATCAACTACAAAGTATGCATAAACAAGAATTGTCATACTTAACAAAACTTTTGTTTTTTTTCTTCTTCTTTTTCAGTTTAATTTCTTTTATAATCAAACAGTTTTTTCTTCAATTATTTATTTTTAGCGCCTCATGTTCTTGCCATTTTTTTTCACGTAAAGTTAAACAATGTTGATTGCGATGAGTGAGTGTGTGTGTATGTCTCGGTTAAAATGTTTATAAAGTATAGAATTTATTAATTTAAACAGTTTAGAACAAACAGGTAAAAAAAAAAAAAAAGACGAGTGGAGGCGGTGGTTAAATGCAACAAAAAAACAACAACAAGAAAGTCCACCAGGTAACCAAACACCGAAATAGAGGCAAGCTGAAGAAAACTTAAGAAGAAAGATGTGAGCTACGGTGAAGCCACCAACAGAGAGATCAGTAAATGTCTGCGTGTGCCGGAGTGGGACAGGGAACTCTGCTCTAGCTGCACTCTATAGGGAGGGGCGGGAAGTATGTGTGACTGGCCAATCACAGAGCGTGAAAACAGTCAGGAGGATTTTCCGTTTTATTTGTTTTATTTTTTTATGAGTTTTATTTGTATCGTACTGGTACTCGTCAAAAATGCATTATCCATACCGGACACTCATATGAAACGAGTATCCGGCTCAACCCTAATCATAACAATACATTTGAGAGAAAAAGCACATTATTTTGCCTAATTCAAATCATGCAAAAACTGTCTATCACATCTTAATATCTAATGGGCATCCCGTCCTTTCTTTTCTCATCCATGTACGCACACACCCTCCTGTCGAGCTCTTGGAAGTGGCCGCTCTGAGGACCACGGAAAGCTTTTCTCTGACTGATCATTTTTTAGTTGATCTTTTTGAGCTCTCCATCTCCGTACATTACACTCTGTGACACCATTACAGACCGCTCGTTAGAGTCGTTAAACCTGTGAAAAAGCAGATACGGGTGTGGCCTGATAGGTCGTCTGAGGCACTCCAGGACTTCTTTCTAACCACAGACTGGAGCATATTCAAAGACAAAGCCACCCACAACAACACCACATACCTCCAAGAGTGCATGGAGACCATCACTGCATGCATGAGGAAATGCATGGATGATGTCACGGTCACCAGAACAATCTCCGTTCAAGCCAACCAGAAGCCTTGGCTGACAGGTGAAGTCCACAGGCTCCTGAAGGCGCGGAACGTGTCCTTCAGAACTGGGGACGAGGTAGGCCTAATGACAGCTAGGGCCAACCTGCCACGAGACATCCGAGTGGCCAAGAGACAGTACTCCAGGAGGATCGCCACCCACTTCAATGACACCAGAGACACCAGGAACCTGTGGCGGGGGATTCAGTCCCTTACGGACTACAAGCCCCTTCCGCAATCCTGAGACAGCTCCACCACTCTGCTGAATCAGCTGAATGACTTCCCAACTGCCCAGTTGCACTCACTCCCATCCTCATGAAGTGCTTCGAGCAGCTAGTCATGGAGCACATCAAATCTGCCTTCCCTTCAACAATGGACACTTTTCAGTTTGTTTACCGGTCCAACCGCTCGACTGATGATGCCCTCTCCATTGCACTACACTAAACCGTCACCCACCTGGAGACCAAAGTCTCATACGCCAGAATGCTGTTCATCAACTTCAGCTCAGCATTCAACACAATCATCCCCCAGCAGCTCATCTATAAACTGGACCAGCTTGGACTCAACACCTCCATATGCCACTGGCTGCTGGACTTCCTGACAGGGAGACCACAGGTAGTGTGAGTTGGTAACAACACATCCAGCACCATCACGCTGAACACGGGAGCCCCCCAAGGATGTGTTCTGAGACCCCTCCTCTTCACTCTGTTAACCCATGACTGCACACCAACTTTCAGCTCCATCCTCTTTGTCAAGTTTGCAGACGACACGACTGTGGTGGTCTCATCAACAACAACGATGAGACAGCCTACAGAAATGAGATGAGCCTCCTGGCTATGCGGTGCAAGGACAATGATCTCCATCTAAATGTGGAGAAGACGAAGGAGATTGTTGTGGACTTCAGGAGACCACGCACCCATCATGCTCCACTAACCATCAACGGTGCTGCAATGGAAAGGGTCAGCAGCACCAAGTTCCTGGGTGTGCACATCTTCGAGGACCTGTCCTGGGACTGCAACACCGCGTCGCTAGCCAAAAAAGCCCAACAACGCCTCTACTTCCTCCGCAAACTGAGGAGAGAGTGTCCTGATTTGACTCTCATCATTTAAGTTGTTTTGGTCCATTCCACCATTCCAGTGTACAAGGTCACCTGATAAAGATGTTTCTCTCGGGGTATGTGAACACCTCCTACACTGCCTTCCCAGGTGTAGCGATGGCCTCACCACACGGTCTGATAAACTTCTTTTTTCCGACAGTGTGGTGTCACTGAAAGGAGGGGTGCCTGCGAGATGGGGCTGGCCACCCCTGCTCGCATGCATACCTCGTTTGTTCAAACGTATAAAGGTGGAGAGTTTCCGGTTCCAGGTTAGAGTCAGCTGCGGGTTGCGTACGGACGCCCAGCATTGGTTGATGCTATTCTGCCTGGGTCGTTGTACATTGTGGTCATAAAGGGATAGACATGGTCAGTAACAATACTCAGGTAGGCTGTGGTGTTGCAACAATGCTCGATTGGTACCAAGGGGCCCAAAGAGTGCCAAGAAAATATTCCCCACACCATTACACCATCACCATCAGCCTGAACCGTTGATAAAAGGCAGGATGGATCCATGCTTTCATGTTGTTGACGCCAAATTCTGACCTTACCATCCGAATGTCGCAGCAGAAATCGAGACTCATCAGACCAGGCAACATTTTTCCAATCTTCTATTGTCCAATTTCGATGAGCTTGTGCAAATTGTAGCCTCAGTTTCCTGTTCTTAGCTGAAAGGAGTGGCACCCGGCGTGGTCTTCTGCTGCTGTAGCCCATCTGCCTCAAAGTTCGACGTACTGTGTGTTCAGAGATGCTCTTCTGCCTACCTTGGTTGTAACAGGTGGTTATTTGAGTCACTGTTGCCTTTCTATCAGCTCGAACCAGTCTGGCCATTCTCCTCTGACCTCTGGCATCAACAAGGCATTTCCACCCACAGAAATGCCGCTCACTTGATATTTTTTCTTTTTCGGACCATTTTTCGGACCATTCTCTGTAAACGGTAGACGGTTGTGCGTGAAAATCCCAGTAGATCAGCAGTTTCTGACAAGCCCTTCTGGCACCAACAACCACGCCACGTTCAAAGTCACTCAAATCACCTTTCTTCCCCATACTGATGCTCGGTTTGAAGTGCAGGAGATTGTCTTGATCATGTCTACATGCCTAAATGCACTGAGTTGCTGCCGTGTGATTCGCTGATTAGAAATTAAGTGTTAACGAGCAGTTGGACCTAATAAAGTGCCCGGTGAGTGTATAATATATATATGTGTATTATATTAAAGCTCGGGTCCTCTACCAGAGGCCTGGGAGTCTGAGGGTTCTGTGCAGTATCTTAGCTGTTCCTAGGACTGCGCTCTTCTGGACTGAGGCTTCAGATGTCGTTCCAGGAATCTGCTGGAGCCACTCTTCCAGTTTGGGGGTCACAGCCCCAAGTGCTCCTACTACCACGGGGACCACATTAACCTTGACCTTCCACATCTGTTCCAGCTGTTCTTTCAACCCTTGATACCTCTCAATCTTTTCATGTTCCTTCTTCCTGATGTTGACGTCAGCTGGAATCGCCACATCTATCACCACTGCTCTCTTCTGCTCTTTGTCCATCACCACTATGTCCGGTTTGTTAGCCAGCAGCTTTTAGCCTTGTCGTTCTCAAACACCTTCGGTGGTATGTCCCATTGGGATTTGGGTACTTCTAATCCATACTGGGTACAGATGTTCCTGTACACTATAACAGCTACTTGGTTGTGCCTTTCCATGTATGCTGAGCTGGCGAGCATCTTACACCCTGCTACCACATGCTGGACTGACTCTGGGGCTTCTTTACATAGCCTGCACCTTGGGTCAGATCTACTGTGGTAGATATTGGCCTCTATTGCTCTTGTACTCAGGGCCTGTTCTTGTGCTGCCATGATCAGTGCCTCTGTGCTGTCTGTCAGTCCAGCTTTACTCAGCCATTGGTAGGTCTTCTTGATACCAGCCACTTCCTCTATCTGACAGTGGTACATGCCATGTAGGGGCTTGTCCCTCCATGTTGTCCCCTCCTCTTCCTCTTCCTCCTCAGGTTTCTGCTGTCTAAGGCATTCACTGAGCAGTTCATCTGTTGGGGCCATCTTCCTGATGTCCTCTTGGATTTTTGATGTCTCATCCTGGAGACTGGCCCTGATGCTCACTAGTCCTCGGCCTCCCTCTTTCCGCTTAGTGTACAGCCTCAGGATGCTGGACTTGGGGTGAAACCCTCCATGCATGGTGAGGAGCTTTCTCGTCTTGATGTCTGTGGCTTCTATCTCCTCCTTTGGCCAGCTTATGATCTCAGCGGGGTATCTGATGACAGGCAGTGCATACATGTTGATGGCTTGGACCTTGTTCTTGCCATTCAGCCAACTTCTCAGGACTTGCCTTACTCTCTGGAGGTATTTGGCTGTGGATGACTTCCTTGCGGCCTCCTCATGGTTGCCATTAGCCTGTGGGATTCCAAGGTATTTGTAGCTGTCCTTGATGTCTTCTATCCTGCCCCCTGGTAGGTCAACCCCTTCAGTTCCGATCATCTTGCCTCTTCTTGATACCATCCGGCCACATTTGTCTAATCCGAATGACCTGTAGATCCTAGTGGTGTGGATCAGTGAGTCAATTTCTCGCTCATTCCTGGCATACAGCTTGATGTCATCCGTGTAGAGGAGATGGCTGATTGTTGTCCCACTTCGGAATCGGTATCCATAGCCACTCTTTGTGATGATGTGACTGAGGGGGTTCAGGCCTATGCAGAACAGCAGTGGTGATAGTGCATCCCCTTGGTATATGCCGCACTTCATGTTAACTTTGGCAATTGGCTTGGAGTTAGTCTCCAGGGTTGTCTTCCACTTCCCCATTGAGTTCTTGATGAAGGCTCTTAGTGTCCTGTTGACCTTATACAGTTCCAGACATTCCAGTATCCACCTGTGTGGCAATGAGTCGTAGGCTTTCTGGTAGTCAATCCAGGCGGTGCACAAGTTGGTCTGTGTACTGCTCTGTCCACCAGTAGCTGGTGCTTGGCTCCCCTGGTGTTACTACCAACTCCTTTCTGTGCCCTGCTCATATATTGATCCATGTGCCTACTCATCTTAGCTGCCATGATGAGACAGCTTATTGGCTGGTAGTTGGATGGGGTACATTCCTTCTGTGGGTCTTTCATGATCAGGACTGTCCTGCCTTCAGTCAACCATTCTGGGTGTGTCCCATCCCTTAGCAGCTGGTTCATCTGTGCTGCTAGACGCTCATGGAGTGCTGTCAGCTTCTTTAGCCAGTATGCATGGATCATATCCAGGCCCGGTGCTGACCAACTCTTCATCTTTGACACTCTTTCTTGGATGTCTGCCATTGAGATGGTTACTGGTTCTTGTTCTGGGAGGCTGCTGTGGTCAATCCTCAGGTCCACTAGCCACTGGGTATCGGTGTCGTGTGATGCTTTCTTTCCCATATGCCCTTCCAGTATTTCTCCACCTCAGCTCTTGGTGGGTCTGGCCGGATGCTATTTCCCTGCCACTGAGAGTACACCTTTCCTGGTTGAGTGGAGAAGTTCTTGCTTATTCTCCTGGCCTCAATCTCCTTAGTGTATCTCTTCAGTCGGGTAGCCAGAGCCATTAGTCTCTGTTTGGCAGTTTCGAGTGCTTCAGGTATGGAGAGCTTGCGGTATTTCCTGGGTACCCCTTTATTCACCATGTTCCCCTTCTGTAGCTCAGCTAGCTGGCTGACTTCTCTCCATGTCGCCTTTATCTTGGTCTCTAACCGTCTCTTCCATGGAGGGTATTGCTTGTTATGCCCTGTGTTGATCTTATATCCCAGCATCTCGAGGATTACTGTTGCTGTACTGTGGATCAGCTTGTTGGTCTCAGTTATGTTCCCTTTGGGGATGGTTCTTATTGCAGAGTTCACATCTTCTAGCAGATCTTCTGAAGGTACTTGGCAATTTAGCTTCGGTATTTGTCGGAGGCTCCAGGTTTCCATTTGGGTCACGATCTTCCTTCTCAGGTCAGCAGCTTTTGTATTGAGGCTGTGTATGTCTCTTGGGGCTTGGTACCCAATCTCGGATTGTGGGGGGGGGTGATATCCCCCCGCTGACCTGGCGTCCTGGCTCTCCCTTGCTGTAGCATTGTTGTAGTATTTCATCGACCTCTAGTTGTGACAGCAGTTTTCGGTTACGGATGTTGGAACACTGGGCTAACAGCTGTTTCTTTGTTAGCCTTGATTGTGGGTTTCGAAGCTTCCATTGGTCCCACATCCGCCCCATATATCCCCTCTCTCTGGGATTACTCGTGTAGAAGCATTCCAACAACTCCGTATTCTCCGCCTTTGTCCATGTGTGTCTTGTTCCAGTAACCCATTTCTCATCAGATTGCCCTGGTTCCCTAGCATCTGACGTGGATCTTGTTAACCCGGGCGACGTCCGAGCCAGTATGACTCTGTCTTAATTGTGTTCACTCATGTTTGAGGTAGGCTGGTATAGCATTAAGGGTCTTGCCTAAGGACCCTCACTGGATCGTGTCCGCCATGTCTGGGGTTCGAAACCACGCCCTCCTGCATTCCAGACCACGCCCCTTTCTGCATTTGTATATATATATATATATATATATATATATATATATATATATATATATATATATATATATATATATGTTCACATTAAATGTGACTGCAGCTTGTAAAAGTTAACTTTTTTACGCTAAAAGCAACAGCAAAATGAATTTGTCATTCACAGGGCTTTTAAAATAATCACTGTAACAGAATAGAAAGTATAGCAAGATGATTAAGTACTGAGTGCATCTTGCTGGTGGGTGAAATAATGATAAGCTGTCTCTCCACCTCCCATCTCCATTCTGGAGCTCACTGTTGTCATTCCATTTTTCTGTAGTTTTAATGACATAAAGACCTTTTCAGTCAAGGCCAACATTTTCCTGAATGTTGCAAAACAACAACAACAACAGCAAATATTCTTCTAAACAAGCTTCTTGTCTAAAACTAAATACAAAATCATAAATGCAGAAAAAGAAATTAATGCAATGAAAGGTTTCAGTCGTTTATAATAACCAAAAGAGTAAATATTGGAATAATATAACTGTTAATAGTTATATACACATATCACAACACTTGCTGGAAATGCACTCTTCAATTAATTGAGACACTTTAATATATATTATAGGTATATAATAAAAAGCACATCATAAAAGTTAGAGCAAGTATTTTGTGATGACCAACATGACAGGCTTTCTGTAATGTAGTGAGGGAATAGTTGATGTGGTACAGCTGAACAGTATGGAGGACTAAAAGTGCCAAAATTAAATAAATAAATACTTCATTAAATAATTAATTAAAAATGTCATTAATTCATTAAAATTGCAATTAAATACATACATTTGTTATTAAATGTATCATTAATTCATTAAAATACCAATTATTTTAAGTGCTAACATTAAATAAATAAATACATCATTAAATAATTAATTAAATATGTCATTGATTAATTAAAATTGGAAATAAATACATACATGTGTTATTAAATGTGTTATTAATTCATTAAAATACCAATTCATTTTAGATTAAAAAAAACATTATTTCACTACTTAATTAATTATTTCATGGTCCTTGTGTTGCAGTGGATCATGATTTTATTTTATCTGTCAACCTCGGCCATTAACATCGGTGGGCGGGGCTAACGTAAATCCTGTCTAATCCACTGCTTTGGTCTAACTTGAAACCGAAAGTAGAAGTCTTTCTAAACATGGCGGCTGTGTTGATGGAGGATCTCCATCAACTTTCTAGAGAGTTGGTGAGAAATATTTTAGACCTTGCGGAGTATGTGGAAGCAAGACCTGCTGACCCCGACCATGTTGCGTGTAAAGCAGAGGAAGTTATTGAAGTTTTTGGAGTTATTTTCGCACTTTCCGACCAAGATGTTGACCATAGAGTGACTGCAAATTTAGAAGAAATACTCCGCCGCTTTTCTGGTACCATGGCGCAAGGGCGTTTGGCGTTTGACATACCGAGGGCAGTTCTGGAACATCACGTTCCTTGTGGATTACCAGGCTGTCAAATTGCAGTGATGCAATTTGACAGGGTGTCAAAGAGTGTCAAAGAGGACCATCAGGAGGCGCATGCAACAATATGGTTTAAGGTATTTACTCTAAATTCATGAGTTTTCAGTTTATTAATTGCCAGTCTCATCCACTCAGAAAGGATATTACATTTAGAGTATCACTCTATGTTAATGCTTTTTGTTTGTACAAATGACCATTTATAATTCCGTTGAAACAATATCACAGCTTTGCTTGGTTTTTATACAATGCAACAGCTCTACAAATGTCATTATATCCATCTTCTCGGCGTGAACCTCAGTTTGCAACAATATAGCGAGTGTAATAGTTGACTAATTAAATAATATAATAATAAAATTATATTTCGAAAACCTGTTACAGAAGTGATTTTATTTGATTTGTTGTATCAGCACTCACGGAATGCCTCTTGTCCAATCAAATTACCCGGTCGGAACTAATTGTTGTATAATTGAATTAATTTTTAACGTAGGCTATTTATTATTTCAATGTGAGCTACTTTCTTTCTTTAAAGAAACATCTCCTGGATGCACTGGGACGCATCTTCAGTGATGTATCCTGAGGTCATTGGGTGTTTCAGGTCTCGCAACATCAGACACCTTCCCCCAGGTGACCCAGCCGGGGTTGATCATGCCCCGACTTGTGTCCCAGTAGCAACCCACGGATCTGCCCTTTTGAGCCACAGCCACCTCGTGGCTTTCTCTACGGCTTCGCTAGCGGATTTAATGGCCCTCTTCTTGGCCGCCCCTGTCACGCCCAAACGGCCTAGGACTTTGCAGACAGAACGTCCTGCAAAGTCGTTTTCCCAGGTCAACGTTCAGCTGCCAATCAGGGGCTGTGTGGAGGAGTCCTGTTGTTATCTTTGGACATGCCCAGGGTCTCTCTCCAGCTTTGATGAAGGGGGCTGCCTTCTTTGGAGCATGATGGTGTTTGCTGGTGCTGATGGCCGAGGCTATGCTGTCAGCAACTGCTTTCAGAACTTGGTCGTGGCGCCAGCGGTAGCGACCATCAGCCAGGGACTTTGGGCAGCTGCTGAGGAGATGTTCCAAGGAGCCTCTTCCGGCGCACAGGGGGCAGGAAGGTGTCTTGCTCTTCCCACATACATGGAGGTTCGCTGGGCTCGGGAGAGCGTCGTAGACTGCCTGCACTAGCAACCGGACGCAGTGGAAGTCTTCCTGCATGATGTCTGACCAGGTAACTTTGTGCTGCAGCACGCTCTCTCATCTTGTCCATGCCCCTTGCTGCCGGAGTCCCACTGCCCTACTCACTCGCTCCTCCTCCACAGCTGCCCCGACTTCTTCCTGGAGTAAATGGTGTCTCTCCTTTCCCCGGGCCTGGCTCACTGGGGTCTTTGGGAAGTAGCCCGGGCCTGCTCTCCCTGTTGCCAAGACCCCTACCAGTGCTTTCTGCCTTAGGCGTGACTCTGCCCCCTCCACTGCCTTCTCAGCCTTCCACTTCCTTCCTGTCCTCACTTCAATCCCAGCTGATGACACCTTACAGTCCCTGGAATCCCTGTACTGTAGGGCTTCTTTTGTACGTGCCACTTTGAATTCTTCAGTGAGCCCACTGAAGGGTAGCTGGAGGGTGTTACTTGTCCCGTACAGGGCAGCGCTGTTGAGGCTGCGGGGAAGGCCCAGCCACTTCCGGAGAAAGCCACTGATTTTCCTTTCGAGGGATTCCACAGTTGTTACGGGGACTGCATAGACGAGGAGAAGCCACAAGACTCTGGGCAGAATGGAGTGCTGGTTGATCCAGGCTTTAAATCTACCAGGTAGGCCAGACTTGTCCACCCTAGTGAGCCACGCTCCTAGTTGCACACCAAACTCCTGGATGGCAGCAGAGTCTTTTAGGCTTGAGTCAAAGATCTTCCCCAAGCTGACTGGCTGCTCCGTGATGGATGGGATTGCAGTTCCAGAGATCGAGAACCGATACTTATCCATCACCTTCCCCCTCTTTAGTAACATGGACCTTGACTTGGAGGGCTTGAAACTCATCCTAGCCTATGTGATGAGTCTCTCCAATCCCTGCAAGATCCGCCTGCTCCCTGGGACCGATGTTGTTGTAATGGTAAAGTCATCCAGGTAGGCTCTTATAGGGGGCTGGTGAACACCTGATCTGGATAGGGGCCCTCTGCATTCCACCTCTGCAGCCTTGACCACCATGTTCATTGCCAGTGCGAAAAGGGTAACAGAAATGGTACAACCTGTTATTATTCCTTTCCCAAGGCAATGCCAGCCTGATGTTACTGATCCAGAAGTTAACCTGAGCCTGAAATTGCCATAATAATCCAGGATCACGTGCTTGATCTTACTGGGAACGTAGTGGAGGTGTAGCGCTAGCTCAACTAGTTTGTGTGGGATGGACCCGTAGGCGTTAGTCAGGTCCAACCACAACACAGCGAGATCGCCTCTGTTCTCATGGGTCTCTCTGATGAGCTGTGTGACTACACCAGTGTGCTCTAGACAGCCGGGAGCTCCAGGAACCCCACCCTTCTGTACTGAAGTGTTGATGTATTTGTTCTTGAGGAGAAACTCGTCAGTCTTCGGGAGACAATGCTGAAGAACACCTTCCCTTCCACACTCACTGGTGAGATTGTCCGAAACTGGTTAATGTTTTTCGAGTCCTCCTCTTTGGGGAACCAAACTACCTCTGCACACCTCCACTGGTCGGCCATTCTCCCCCATCACCAGATCACCTTCAGGGTCTTCCATAGGTGTTGGAGAAGCTCTGGACAGAGCTTGTAGACGAGGTAAGGTACCCCACTGGGGCCTGGGAAAGATGCTGAACGGGCTGCCTTGATGACCTCTTCGACCTCCTTCAGACTAGGCTCCGTCAGCATGAACTCTGCTATTGGTGGGGCAGGGCTGATGAGAGCTTTGTTGGGTCTTAGATCTTGTTCCCTCAGTGGGTCGCTCAAAGTGTTCTGGAGGAAGTGGTTCACTTCTTCTTTTGAGCACTCGAGCCGGCCACTGCGTTTATCCCCAAGTTGCTGTTTGGCAAAACGGAAGGGATTGGCAATGAAGGCCACGCGCTTCCTTGCTCTCTCTCTTCCCCGCCTCCTGTGTCACTCTGCTCTGCGGAGGGTTATCAGCTTCTTCCGCAGGATGTTATGCAGTTCTGCCAATGGTTGCTTCTCCTCCTCAGTAGCTCTCTTGAACTGTCTCTTGAGGGTTCGGAGCTCCTGGCGCAGTTGGTGAATCTTAGTGGCCCTGCCGTTCATGGTGTAGGATGTGGTCTTGGTGTTACCCTTCTCAGTCCAGCCAAATCTTTCTGAGCCATAGCTGACAATGATGGTGGTCATTACTTGGAGTCTGCTGTCAATGTATCCTTTGGCTGTGGCTCGAATGATGTTGGACACGTCCTCGTCAAACTGCAGTCACTCGCTCCGTCTGCTTGCTGGGGGCCATTTAATCCCCTGCTGTGGAACTACTCTGTCGGGGTCGGGAGATTGGTACGTGGAGGGACTAGGATCTGTGGGTTGCCTCCTGTCCGGGCTCCTCCTGCATCTCACCAGGTCCAAGACCTGTGCGTTGTACCTCGCTCTCCAGCTCCAAACATTTCATTCTGGCCTGATGGATTTTTAGGCCACGTTTGTTTTTGCATAGCTTGCATGTCATACTCGTAGTCAGTTCGTTTATGGGGGTAGTTAACCTATAGTCCATCCAAATGGAGATCTCATCCTCCCCTCCTGTCGGGATCTCGTGGGGGTATTTCTCTTTAGGGCTTTCCATAGCTTGTTGGGGTTCTTTCTCACGAAAGATACAGGCTGGGGTTAACCAATGCTGTCCCGGTTGCCGTCTTTCCAAGCTGTCAACTGACTCTCCAGTAGTCGACCAAACTGTTCTTGGTTGCCACCTAGTCTCTTCCTAGGAGTCTCTGGCTCTGCCAGCTTATAACTTTAAAGAAACATCTCCTAGATGCACTTGGGACACATCTTCATTGATGTATCCTGTATCCTATACAAAGTAAAGCCAGCTAATTTTAAGATAATATTCATGTACCCATTTGCAATGCATCAGTAATTTTATTTGCAGTTTACTTGAAACCAATAGCCATATCCTATCCTGAAGTAGCCTACGGTTTGCAACTTGTTTATTCTCTTTCTGAAAATTAAGTGAACTCTCATTATTTTTGAGGCTGTGGTGGTTCTGTTCTGTAAGTGTAGTAGTTTTACACACATCATTATATTGTCTTTTATTATGACACCACCAATTCCTCACAATAAGTGACTCCTCAAGTATTTTGTTCCAGTACTGGTCTAGTCTGTTGAACAGGTGTTTCTAATGAAGTTGGCATTGAGTTTATGGTTATTTCATTTTCCTCCCTTCAGTCTCAAGACTGCAGGAGTCTTTACACAGAGTTGATGCAGAGGGAGTCTACATGAGACGTTTAAGACTGCATGTATTAAGAATACGGCAGTATTCTGTTTCTGGCCCAAACTCTTTATGGCATATACTATAGATGGCAATCATAAGCTCATCAGGTCAGTGATGCTAGCAGATAAACAATGGCTCTTTCTATAGATGTCATTAGGATTGTTTTACAATAAAGTTGTGCCTTTTTGTGTTCACAATTGCCTGACAGGTGGAGATTTGTTGTCCATGGTGGGGTGGATGGATACAGTCGTTTACCCGTCTACCTGACTGTGGCTGGCAATAACAGAGCTAGTACGGTCTTACAGAGCTTTATCACTGCTGTTGAGCAGTACGGGCTGCCATCAAGGGTATGGTCTGATAAAGGGGGAGAGAATGCAGATGTAGCAGAATTCATGATCAGGAGCAGAGGTACCGACAGGAATTCGCACATCACAGACAGAAGTGTTCACAATCAACGGAAAATAAATATGTTTGGCAGCTAGGCTCACACAAGCAGCATACCAGTTGAATGTACCTCTTTAGCATATGTCACACATAAATTGACACCATGTCATTTTTTTTTCTCCTAAAAACAGAATAGAAAGGATGTGGAGAGATGTGTATGAATATACCCTGGACCTCTTCTATCAGATCTTCACTTCATTGGAAGTTCAGGGAACACTAAATCCAGACAATGAAGTCCATCTTTTTGCACTGCACCGGAGATTCTTTCCACTACTCCAGCAAAGCCTTGACTCTTTCAGGGATGTTTGGAACTTTCATGGTATTAGAACTGAGAGGAATCAGTCACCACAGCAACTCTGGAGAAGACACAGAGAGCAGGCCATATGGAGGATCCTACTGAGGTTTAAGATCAACTTTTAACATTTTTTAAATGTCTGTTCCTCCAAAGGAATTATGGGAGAAAATATTTTACTTGAAAGAGAGGTTATAGCATCTTCAAAGTCTCCTGAGCTTTCAAAGATCAACCTCTAAGCTGTAGTTTCTATTGGGTATACTGTGCATAACTACTATTTTACAAAACTGAATGGGCAACATTTAGTTTTTCACCAACTTGGTGACAAAAAATAACAATCTTAAGTACAAGATTGATCATGCTTGTCCTCCATTCAGGTGTATGAAGATTATGGGATCGACTGTGGAGGCACTGTGTCAGTTCCCGAGGTTCAGCTGGCATGCAAGCTCTCACTGGAAGAGGTTGCCATTTTGCCAGCTCCATGAGTTTCTGTAACTGATGCACTTAGATCATATGTAGAGACTGTGCACGTTTTGTAAAGAATCATAGCAGACTGATATCCAACCCATGCTTTTATTTAGCATATTACAACAAGCAGGCATAAACTGAAAATGTTTCCTTTCTTTAAATAAAAAAAAAACAAACTTTTACTTTTAAGCTCTACCATGATCATAGTTAAAATCTTGTAAATGCACTTAATGCACAGCTCCACTCCTTTTCTTCCTGTGTCATTATTAGTCACAGAATGAATAATATGAATGTTGTTCTGTTAACACTGAAAGCTGAAGATGCAGAAATGTTTGGTTACAGTAAGTGGAAAAAATATTGTGAATAAAACACTGATCAACTACTGCACAGTATGTTAAATGTTTTCAGACATTGAACTTGTGTCAATTGACCTGACCTACTGAATAGTGCATTCAATGACATCTGTCTTCTTAAATAAGTCCAAATCCAGTCTTTGCACTACTTATGGCACAGACAAGTGCTTCCTCGAAGTCCACACAGGTTTTGAAATGTTTCAAAGCACATAGGAAGGGTTCCCCCATAGATCTCCACTTTCAGTTCAGGAGGAAGTTTCTCTCATCCAACCCAGAATGTCAGCAGCTGGGCCAGTGTACCCGATGAAGCTAAAAGTCATAAAATTGATTCAATACAACGTTTAGTTAAACTTAAATTGATCATATACAGTATATCCATGAGACATAGAAGCATTTGTAAAGAGAGCAATGCATTTGCCAAATAACATGTTAATACCTGTTTCAATGAACATCCTTAGGAAGCCAGTGATGCGGCACGTGGACTCTGTCAAAGTCTTCATCATCACTGTCCTCAGCTGGCCATGTGGTTTTTTCTAGGAGCATCTTAAAAAACATCAATGTAATTATTTTAAAGGGAGAACTTATTTTGGTGGAGGAATATGCAGATCACATTCTTGGTAAATGGACAAACAACCAGCTCAGTCATTGAAAACATGTAAATTCATTAAGTGAAGTCACAAATGTAACTAAACTACTGACATACCTGGGGTGTGAACTCCATTTCAGCCATTTTAGGGAAAATAAGTGAGACAACATCTGGCCTAGATGTCAGCAGTGGCCATACCATCACATCATTCAGTCCCTTTCTCAGCTGTTTAATTTGGCGCATGGTCCTCCCAATGACCTAAGAGATAGGACCAACCCATATTAAAGACCAAATCCTCAACCGAACCTTTAAAAAAATTGGCACAGTAGCGAGAATGTTCATAAAAGCATAATGAAATGCTTTATAATATCCATTCAAACTAGTACAGAATATATCAACCCTCAAGACATTAAACATTTTAGAGTAATGCATTCCATTTTATACATTTCTGCAAATGACGTCTTTTGTACTCAAATCCAGTGGTGAATACTTGACTGTATCACCTTTTTAAAATATATTATCAAAAGGGAAATTCACAAAACCAGATGTGTATTGCTGTGCTGCTGTCTTTTTTGTAAAGGATTACATTTTGTCTTGTATAATAATTGTCCTACTGTGTCAACATTTGTGAAATTGTTTTTCTTTTAAATATGCCACTGTTCTATCAACACTTGGGAGTGAGAAATACGGAAGTAGTTAAACCGTAAATGAATTAAGTGCTGGTTTTCAAGAACTTTAAGATGACTATGAGCAAAGACTAAATGTTTTCCATCTCTGCCAGTGTTGACATAACATAAGAAGCCAGGGTTCACAACACTTTCGATAATTTCAACAACTACAGCAAGGAATGATGTCACTTACCCAGCAGGAACTCACTGCATGCAGTAGAAGTTTGTTATGTTGCCATCTCCGATTTGTTTTTGTGACGGAGCAGTAGAGACCGCTCCGTCCATCTCCGTTCCGCATGCCTCTCTCCCTCGCGCAGGACAGCGACCGCAGCAGCACTCTCATTGTTTCCTGACAGGACCGCAGGAGCGCGGTCCCGCTTAGACTGTTGCATGTACATTCTCGGTATTTTACAGGGTTTTGAGAAATGTTTAAACAGCCATATGATGGGCATTTATGTTTTATTCTGTTCTGGTTTATTTTGTAAAGCAGGTTTTTCTGTTTCGGTTGTATTATATCAGATATTGTAAAACCAACCCCATTTAATTATTGTTGGTTTGCCAGGGGAGGGGCATGGGGTTATTTAACGGAAGCATTTCTGCTTTATGGGGGAGAGTTGGAGTTGGAGAGTTGGAGCTAGGGTCGAGCATTCTTGAATATTATGCATGGTTGCTATTGGTAGTGTAAGTTTTCTCTAGTGATGGGCAAATGAAGCTTTTGTGAAGCACTGAATCACTTGAGCCAACTGGTTCGAAAATGAGTTCATTACTCGAAGTTTCAGTTATAGTGACCTCTCCTGGCGAAGTTTAAACCCTGAACTGCAAGTTAGTTTGACAAGAAGCTTTCTACTACACACATGCACCATCATCTCCTTTTTGCTTGGATTTATAGCATCTTTCATTTTAAATTTTGATATACCCTAGACTGAATATTATATTCTATGCACCTATAATAATTGACAAATGTGTGGAGTGTTGTTGAGGAGTGAATGCAGGGAATATCTGGTATTGGTTGGGTGTGCTTGTGCAACTATGGAAGATTAAGAGGGTTGATAATTTGGGATGAGGGTGATCAAAGATTTTTATTGAGATACATTATTTTTTCCCCAGTATTTGGATTAAGTCTGTTTCTTTTTTTAGTCACAATTTCTCCACATTTGGAGTAGACTCGTTCACATGGAACAGATGAAGCCGTCGTGCATAAACGTTTTTTCGCCAGTTTAAATAAATTTGGGTATACATTGTGGTGGTTCTTCCAGTAATCCACTGGGTCTTCTGACCTGGCCAGCGGTGGTTCGGTCAAATACCGCTGCACCTCCACAGTTGTGTCTGCAGTAGCATTCCTTGCCCTCCTTGCTTCCGACGCAACGCAATGACAACAGCAACAACAACAGGGACAACAACTCTCCGACAAAAACCCACAAACGGTGCATTTTCCAGAGCGTATATAAAGGAGTTTTGGCGCTAACATTCAAAACTGTCACAGGTGAGGAAACGTGTCAGTGAATTACATCCTTGGACTGCGAACCAGTCGGGTGGTTCCCTCGAGAAACGAAGCAAGTGGTGCTTTGGATGTCATTGTCACGTGACTGACTTCCGCCCCAAAGCAAGCTCTGAAGCAGTGGTTCTATTGAATTGTAGTTCTAGGGTTTGAAACATGTACCGAAGCTTCAGTGTCGAACTGCCATCACTAGTTTTCTCTGTATATACTTCTTTTTGTTGCGCTGGGTTTTTGGTTTTGGCAATTTTGATGAGCACTGTAAATATTTTTTTACTGCTTGTTGTTGGTGAAAATAAAAACCCCACCAAAAACGAATCTTTTGCGGCTGCGCCACCATTTTTTTCCCCACTGCATTCACAAACCCGTGACATTTGGTGTCAGGAGTGTAATGGCCAGTCGAAGGAAAAGACGTATGCAACAGAATAAGTTGGAAACAGAGGTGGAGGCAGAACTGGCTACCCCTGAGGGAGCGATACAACCTATGGGTGAGCTCATAGGTCATAGAGACATTTTATGGAAGGCCAGCAGAGGAGAGATGAGGGGTTCCTGGCAGAGCTTAGATGACTTCAGGCTTCGATGTCAGTACCCTAAACGGCCGAGTTGAAGCCTGCAGCACCCAGTCTGGCACCTGCAGAGGCTGTGTCACCAGCTGAAGGGTCGTCCATGAGCCTCCGGCTGGATCTACCAACACCTGCTCCACGACGGACCCGCAGTTCTCCCATAGACCCTCACAGGATGCACGTGAGTAGCAGAGATGAACTTTACAGGCGTGATACCAGAGCATACGGCAACCCCAAAATCCCTCCGTACTTGGCTGAAGAGGACATTGAAAGCTGTCTCATGCACTTTGAGCGCATGGCCAAGATGTGGGGTTGGCTGCAGTCTGAGTGGGCGTGCCGCCTGGTGCCATTGCTTAGTGGTAAGGCGCTGGAGGCCTACACAGCGATGGACGAAGAGAGGGCCCACCATTACCCCGACCTGAGGGCAGCACTCTCAGCCAAATTCGACATCTCACCAGAGACTTATCGTCAGCAGTTCCAGTCCAGTATGGTTCCGCAGGGAGAGAACCCAACAGAGAGGTACCACCACCTGAAGGGACTCTATCGACGCTGGATTCGGCCAGAGCAGCACACAAAAGAGCAGATCAGTGAGCACATCATCCTGGAGCAGCTTCTGCATGTCCTGCCAGCCGACATCCGCACCTGGGTGAAAGAGCATGAAACTGCAGATGGGCTAGCAGCATCCAAGCTGGCGCTGCAATACATCAATGCCCGACGAGGAGGCCCAGCAGCACACCCAGGCGGTCCAGGTTGACAGCTCCAGTCGCATCTCCGACCAGCAGGCAGAGGCAACTACCAGCCCTCCGGGAACCCCAGCGCAGCAGCTAGTCAGCAAGGTACCGGTAAGGAGCTCATCTGTTTTTACTGTCAGCAGCCAGAGCCCAAAGCCTCTCTGTGTACACTCAGAAAGGTGAAGCTTACTAGTGCTTGTTACACCCCGCGAGCTGAGTAGGTAAAAACGGCAGCACAACAGCAGTGTTTTAAGGAGGTTGTTAATAAGTGCACTCACAGGCTGTCCATTAATGACTGGCAGTTTTTTTAACCCTGGTACGGAGAGACTTAGTGCCCACCGGAGTGACTGATTGTAACTCACAAGAAGACATTATGTGTGTGTGCATGGCGACAGGCATTCCTACCCCACAGCAGAACTGACAATTGTGGTGGAGGAGCAGCCCTACTTGATGACTGTAGGGGTGGTAGAAAAGCTGCCTGTGGCTGTCATTTTGGGATGGGAACTACCTGTGCTCCTAGATGTACTGCGGGAAGAGGGGAACGAGGACGTTGTTGGGGTGAAGGCTCTGTCAGGACTTGTGATCACCCGAGCCCAGGCTAGGGCTGGGGTGACTGCTGAGCAAACCAGGGACCCTTGTTCGGAACCTTTTTCCACCTTGGACAGTGAACTGTTTGAGGGAGGGAACAAGGGTCCACGGAAGTCTCGCCGGCAGCGGCATTTTGAGAAAGGACTGAACTCAAGGGGGCCGGACTGTAAGGAGGGGCTTTTAAAGGACATGTGGGAGGTGCCAGAGGACATTGGGATGGTGCTAAAGGAGGATGTGGCTTTAAAGCCGTTGTTTGAAAAGGTGGTTGCGGGGCTGGATGCAGAAAGGGGAAACAAACAGTGTTTTATTGTGGAAAATGGTGTTTTGTATGCTGTGGCCTAGTGGTGCCTGTGTCCTGCCGACAGATGATCCTGCACTTGGCACACACCTTGCCCTGGGCAGGTTATCTAGGTCGCAACAAAACCTTTTTACGCATGAGTTCCCGATTTTATTGGCCCTCTATGTATGCAGATGTGCAAATGTATTGCAAAACATGTCCCACATGCCAAAAAACTGCTTATGTGCGCCATTCAGACCATGCCTACCTACAACCAATGCCTGTCATCTCCACCCCATTTTGGCGCGTAGCGATGGACATATTCAGGCTGTTGGTGAAGAGCAGTCATGGGCACCAATACATTTTGGTTGTCTCGGACTATGTCACACGGTTCCCAGAAGCATTCCCCTTACGAACGGTCATCGCCCCTGCTGTGCTGCGCTGTCTTGTAAAGTTGTTTTCCAGGGTCGGCATTCCAGAGGAGATTGTGACGGATTAGGGGACCAACTTCACCTCCCGCCTGCTGCAGCTCTTCCATCGCCAGCTGGGGATCTCTCCAATGAAGACCACTCCGTACCATCCTCAGACGGACGGCTTGGTGGAGAGGTTCAACCAGTCTCTGAAGAAGATGCTGCAGAAGTTTGTAGCAGACACCGGGCGGGACTGGGACCGATGGTACCACTTCCTCCTGTTTGCATACCGGGAGGTTCTTCAAGCCTCCACCGGTTTCTCTCCGTCGAGCTGCTGTATGGCTGGGACATCCAGGGGCCATTGGACCTCCTGCGGAAGACTTGGGAGGCTCCTTCGTCTGCAGCCGGTGATCGGAGTGTAGTCCAGTTCATGCTGGAGATGCGGGATTGGCCGGCAGAGCACTGGGAGGAAGCTGAGGTCAACCTGCGAGAGCAGTCCCAGAAGGCCTGGTAGGACAGACAGGCCCGACACAGGGAGTTCCAGCCCGGCCAGAAGGTCCTGCTCCTACTACCATCCTCCACCAGCAAGTTGCTCACGAAGTGGCAGGGCCCTTACGAAGTCCTCCGGAAAATGGGTCCTGTCACTTGCGAGATCCACCAGCCAGAGAAGAAAAAGGTGAAGCAGACGTGCCATGTCAACCTGTTGAAGGAGTGGAAGGAGGCTCCTGTCCCGGTTCCTGTGGTGTCCCTGCTGTTGACAGAGGTGGACAGCGAGGGGGAGGAGGAATCGTTCCTGGCCAGCGTCAACCAGCCTGCTGAACCAGCTCTCGGCCACCTGTCTACTGTCCAGACCAACCAACTCAGCGATGTGTTCCAGCGAGTCTCCGAGCTGTTCGCCGCCAACCCGGGGAAGACTGCGCTGGTTGAGCACATCCTCCGCCTTAAGGAGAGGGGGCCAGTCCGCCAGCGGACTTACATGGTACCTCAGCATCTGGTGGAGAAGCTCCTGAAGGAAGTGGAGGAGATGCAACGCCTGGGGGTGATCGAGCCTTCGCAGGCCGAGTGGTGCAGTCCAGTGGTCATTGTGGTGAAGAAAATGGCTCGCTCCGCATCTGCATCGACTTCCGGAAGCTCAACGCCATGTCAGAGTTTGATACCTACCCGATGCCCCGGATCGATGATCTGCTGGAGAAGATTGGCCGAGCCAGATTTATCACCACGCTCGACCTCTGCAAGGGCTACTGGCAGATTCCCCTGGAAGGGTCCAGTCATCCATACACGGCGTTCCGGACACCTGCTGGACTCTTCCAGTTCATCGTGATGCCCTTCGGTCTCCATGGAGCTCCCGCCACATTCGAGAGGCTGATGATGAGGCCATCCGCAGCAGTCCGCGGCCGTGCACAAAGAAGCAGGTGAGATTTTTCCTGGGCCTGGCTTGCTGGTACAGGCGGTTCGTCCCTCAGTTTGCCACCATCGCTGCTCCGCTGACCGCCCTCACAGCGAAGGACCAGGGGAATCTGGTCACCTGGAGTGAGGACTGCAAGACCGCCTTCCGGACCCTTAAGACCTGCCTGTGTTCTTCACCTGTACTGAGGAGCCCTGACTTCAGCCAGAGGTTCCTGGTCCAGACTGATGCATCAGCTGTGGGACTGGGAGCTGTCCTGGCCCAAGGTGCGTCAGGGGAGGAACAACCGGTCTTGTACCTGAGCCGTAAGCTGCTTCCACGGGAGACCAGGTACTCCACTGTGGAGAAGGAGGGCCTGGCCATCAAGTGGGCTCTGGAGAGCCTACGGTATTACCTGCTAGGAAGGGAGTTATGTGGATTATTGGATTATTTTGTATTTTGCAGGGTTTTGAGAAATGTTTAAACAGCCATTTCATGGGCATTTGTTTTATTCTGTTCTGTTTTATTTTGTAAAGCAGATTTTCTGTTTCGGGTGTATTGTATCAGATATTGTAAAACCAACACCATTTAATTATTGTTGGATTGCCATTGGAGGGGCATGGGGTTATTTAAGGGAAGCATTTCTGCTTTATGGGTGCCAGTGGCTCAGTGGTAAAGTGGGCGGTAGAGCGGGTCGTCCCATGATTCAAGATCGGTGGTTCGATTCCCGCTCCCGCCCAAAAAAAATACCCGGAGGTGAGCTGAGCCTTGAGCAAGGTGCTGTCCCCTTTACAAATTGCTAATTTGAGGCGCACCAAGAAGGAGCTGCCTGCCACTCTACCTCCTTGCCTCCCTTGCATGCCTACAGGCCCCCTCTGTGTGGTGTGTGTATCACAGGGGCCTGTACACACTAATATGCATGCATGTGATTTGATTTGATTGACTAACAAAAACTAGAGTGTGCGTTCTTAATTTCCCTTTCGGGGATTATAACAGTGTATTAAATTATGGGGGAGAGTTGGAGTTGGACAGTTGGAGCTAGAGTTGAGCGTTCTTGAACATTATCCATGGTTGCTATTGGTAGTGTATTTTTTCTCTGTATATATTTATTTTTGTTGTGCCGGGTTTTTGGTTTTGGGAATTTTGATCTGCACTGTAAATATTTTTTTACTGCTTGTTGTTGGTGAAAATAAAAACCTCACCAAAAACGGATCTTTTGCGGCTGCGCCACCAATTTTTTCCCCACTGCATTCACGAACCCATGACAGTTTTGTTGACTGCCGGGAGATCCCAAGACAGGGAAAGCTCTGAAATGGTGTCCTTCTGTTCTGGTGTACGTTCTTCATGTTCAAGCTAAAATCAAGACCACACAAGTTATTACATTTACCCAAACAATAATTTTGCAAGGCAAAGTTTTTATGATACATACCAGTTTTATGATACTCCTGATGTGCAGATCAGGACAGTCTTCTGTAACAACAGTTGCCGTTTCAGGGTCCCTGTTGAACAGCACATGAATTACAGCGGGACTTAATCCTGGGACATGGGGCCAGTCATGCAGAAAGCTGTGGGCCAACATCCTTCCTGCAACTTGGAAGAGGTCGGCCCATTCCTCCTGTAAAGTATCAAGAGAGCAGGGGATAAAGTCACAATAATTAACAACTGATATACATTTAAAAATTGCATAATATTAACCTTCAAAATAGTAAGACCAAGATCTAGACTGAATCCAAACTGCAGTTTGGATATTATTGTTGTCATAAAGTACCGCATCACTCCCTCTCCACCCGCAACATCACCTGAAACAAAATACTGATAATAACACAGTGTAAAAACAGTGGCTGACTAATACAGTTAACTGGATAAGGTAACAACTACTGGCTGTAATTCTAGAATAGCATCCTTAATATTGACTATTCCAGATAATAGGAGAATATTGTGCTTTTCATAAGTGGTCATAACATTATATATATTTTTTGGATCCCATTCTCCCATGTAACAATTCCATATAAGTTACTTGACAGGTATAAACTTTACTGACACATTTATATTACAAACTTTATATTACCTACCAAGAAGAGTATAGTGAAGTGGACATGCCCATTCCTGTAGCTGTTTATAGAATGAGAGAAGTTCCCATTCCCTGTCCTCTTCAGAGTCCTTTACATCCATTTTCATTCTCAGTGGTTTCCCAGATGCATTTTCCCTTAGCAGATTCTCTTTGAAAACTTTGGCAGCTTGAGCTAGTTCTTTGATAAGCTTCCATTCTAGACAACAACAATAATAAAGTTATCTATTCTGGAGATACATGTTGTGAGTTGGCATGTCACCAGCAGATACATATATCCTCTCGGTCTACAGAAAAGGAGGAAAGTTCTGTCCATGTCACTGACAAACATGAGACCCAACATCTGCATAATCTGTTACAAAGCTGAGTTGACATAATAAGCAAATTCTGAACAAAAACTAAATATTTTAACAGTTAAAATATATAACCCAGTTGAGTGTTATTGTGTGTAATTGTATTATCTAATTATATCTTGCAGGTGTCATTTTTCTATTGACTGAGTTTAAGTTACACACAATCTTACAACAACCCTATTGTGAGGACACAAACCATTGTCTGTTTCTTTGTGATCCAGGTCCTTGTCAATCAATGCTGGTACAACTGCATTTTCAGCTGATGTTCCAGGCCTCACTGGAACACTGTCACTGACTGGGGCTGTCTCTCTATCATTTTCTTAACTTGGGCCTCCCTCTTGTTCTCTCTCCAATTCCTGTATGTGTGTCCTTGAAGTGAACAAAATTGAAATCATGGTCATTCTTTATTATTTGTGTGCACAACACTCTAAGAGAGGCATTTGACAAAATAAAAATGAATATGCTACCATTGCATTTATTTAGGTATTACATACCCATTGCAACTCAATCTGTGCAGCTTCATCTCTGAAAAAGGAACTTCCTTCTGACAGGTGATGCAGGGGATGACTGGACCAGAGGCAGTTTGTGAGCTATCCTAACAACAAATGGCATTTAACTAATGATTAAAAGTCACCAATGAGCTTTTTTTTGATTATGTGAGTCTCTGTAAATCTATGTACACAATCTATGGATAGATCCTGTTGAAGCGGACGTATGTAGATTGTAGCCTGTCCAGTCATCGTTGATGGATCTTTCAGATAGGCAAGGGTGTATCCAGTGCTCGGACACGAAAGCAAAGCAATATTTCAGCTACAAGTAGATCCTGCAATTTTTAGAAATTCAAAGCCTCACCCTTCTTTGAGCTTCGGAAACACTTCCATCAGTTTATTTGTTATAACCATGGGATCGTTGTCATTCCCTGTTAAAACAAAAAAAATAGACATGACTCATATTGACTCACCTAAAGACTGTGGCAAATATTATTCACACTATGAAAGTCAATCATGTTTGAGTCGAATATGAACATATGGAAATACTTATGACTAAAAATAAATGCCGAGTTTAACAGCAAATAATTTCAACGAGCCACAGACAGTAACCTTTTTTTTTTTTTGGTAAATCCCTAATTTCATACTGACCTGAAAATGTCACTTTTTCCTCTCCAAACCCGGAATTAAGAAGGTCTGCTTTAAGCAGCACGCCTGGAACTTTATCCGCCTTGTGGTCAGCTAACCAACAGTGTGTGTGTAGCTTCTTCAACTAACTTGGACTTGTGCTGGTCATCTCGCCATATTCCTTCTGGCTCCACCGTTATACAGCGCAAAGTGCCTTGCTACCTCAGCTGCAACACAGAAAAGTGTCACAGCTCAATGGTCACCAGTCAGCCAAAACAGCCTCAACTTCTATCTTGGCCTGTCAGTGCCAGCTAACACTATTTTGCCGATTAGAGAACCAGTTTTATGCACGCACCATTTATCTACATGGAACATGTACACACGAACCACACAGTAATGAGCCTACCGCAAATACATTTACGATCCAACTCCAAATTGTTATCTAATTTAACATTGGACAGGTGTAACGTTACATGATGGAGCAGCAGGTATCTGCTGTGACTGAGCCGCCGGAGCCGGAGGAGTTCTGCTCAGAGCATCCTCAATCAAATTCGCTGCTTCTCTCAGCAGCTCTGGGCAGGTTTTTGACATTTTGTCCTGCACGCTGTATCAACATTGGGGTTAGAAGACCAAATCTAGATTTTTAACAGTTGCCAATAAAGTTTTTTTTTAAAGAGTATCCAAACCAACGCAGAGGTGAATAGCGCCACCCAGTGGATCAGAATGTGTTCACAAGCTCTGCATTAATCCATGATCTGGAATCGATTTGCCTTGACTTGATGTACAGGGTAACCAATCAGGTGTTAGGACCCGTCCACTGGCTCTGATGGGCAAGGCTGACAGATAAAATAAATGCATGATCCACTGCAACACAAGGACCATGAAATAATTAATTAAGTAGTGAAATAATATGTTTTTTTTAATCTAAAATGAATTGGTATTTTAATGAATTAATGACACATTTAATAACACATGTATGTATTTATTTCCAATTTTAATTAATGAATGACATATTTAATCAATTATTTAATGATTCATTTAGTTAATTTTGGCACTTTTAGTCCTCCACAGAACAGGAGCTGGACCAGCAATCAATTATTTTTGGACTTGGTTAAGTATGCCAGGTAACCCATGATAAAAAACACAGTTAATTGTTAAATTGTGTGTAACCAGTGTGGAGCAAGTTGAACTCAAATTCACCTATTCATTTATCTTCAGGACCCGCTTTTTCTGCTGTTACGAGTCGCAGGGTTGCTGGAACCTATCTCAATGGACATGGGGCGTGAGGCAGGGTACACTCTGGGTGCAACAACGGCACACTGCGGAGCCACGTGAAGGACAGGCAAGTACACACGCGTAAATGGTTGTTTGTCTTTCGTACAGCTGATGTCCCCAACAATAATAATTGTATTTGTTTTAAGGAGTAAACTAGATATGAAGACAGCAAATTCTGATAAAAAGTAAGTGTATGGACCAGGAGGATGGTACACTGTAGTAAACACCAAAGGCTTGAGTGATTTGTGGGTTGGGTGTCAGGGACAGGCAGAGTCGATACCGGAAAATCAGACAGGGAAAAACGCTGGAAAGTCTCGCATGACGCTGAAGAACAATCTGGCATGGAGTGAAGGTGCTGGAGAGACTAAATGCAGGCTTGATTGCAGTGATCAGAAGCAGGTGAGCAGCATGGGCTGAAGCAGTAGGCGTGGCCGGCAGGTAGAGTGGAGCAGAGTGAGGGAGAGTGGAAAAATACTGCAGGGGTGTGACAGGAGGGGAATGAGAGGCGGAGACTGTGACATTGGGTTTAATAAGCTCAGACTAAGACTTTCAGATGAGTTAAAATCCAGTTTAGGTTTCGGATTCAGTTGCAGACATGAATTAAAAATACCTGCAACTCCTCTTCCTCGGCCTGAGTCTTGAATGATCTGAAAATTTAAGTGACGATAAGGAATATTCATTTAGCGACACATATTCATCCTCACATACATAAGATGCATTAATAATGGAATGCTATGAAACTCATGTCCGTCTCACACCAGACACACACACACACACACACACACACACACACACACACACACACACACACACACACACACACACTAACACACACACTGAATGAAACTGATGAGAATTTATACATGGCATGGCAACAAGTGATTTTCCATGGTATCTCCCACAACAAACACACAACTGTGTTGATTTTGTTCACGGTTGATGATGGGAATACATGACAGAAATAAAAGCTGGTTTTGATTGTACTACTCTTATGAGAAAACTCAATTGCACACATGAGCCAGTTACATTAATGAGAGAGAAGTCAGTGGATTAAAGGAAGGCTTTTGGTGTGAATGCAGTTGAAGATGTCTGAAATAAAACATTTTACATGGCCATCCTGAAAAAAGTATAAAAATTTCCAATGGGACAAGAATGTAGGATTATTTTCACTCTTTTCCCTATAACAATTGTGTAATTGCAAACTGGCAAGCCTGAACAATTAATCTTAAGATTGTCCTGTATCTTGCAATGGAGTCTCAGTTTTGTGATTTGTATAGTTTGAGATTTAATTACGCTTAGATATAGGCAAGTATGAACACAAGTATGGTATATGTATGGGTTTGTAGAAGAGAAAAGTCATGATATGACTTACTAAATTTGGGAGAATATGTATCATATACGTCACCATTTGCAGCCCTCAACAGACTAGTTCTCGGCATGTAATAATAAAACAGTTTTAACAATATAATTACTTTATGTCTACCATTCTGTATTGGAGAGAGAAAGTTTTACTCACTGATACTACTGATTTACCTCTATAAGATAGCCATAAAACAATCTCTTGAAATTACTGCAGACAGACATGGTTGAAAACATCAATAATGTTGCCATGGGAGGGTAATCTGGACTATTGTGTACATTTGGGCATACACAAGGAAACAGTATCCATCACAATATAGACCAGAAAAAGAGAACATGCAGAACTCAAAAAGCCACTCAAGCAAATTGTTATTTTTTTGTGTGCTGTCCTTTGTATAATTTATCCACTGTTTTTTAAACCACCAAGTATTTTCTTTAAAAGCAAGTTTAACTCTGTGCATCATATACAGTGGCAAACATCATACAACTGTTATTTCTTTTCAAGCTGTAAATCTAACTACTCATACATTCATTATTAGTCTCTCAATCCTGTGGTGCTAAGGATCCTAAATCCACTGTTGATGTATTTCCTGCTTGTGTATTTACAGCTAAAAACAACACGTAAAATATTTCTCTACCTGGGTTCATATTTCCTGACTAATTCAACTCAATAAACCTCAATCTCCATGGTCTGAGAAGATTTATCTATTATTGATGTCCATATTGTTAACAAAATACAAGATGTTTTTGGACATCCGACACTGTGTATTACATGAATAAAGACAGACACATTTATGGCTCAGCAAAATGTAGGTTCAGTTGGTTTCATTTATATATCAGAGGAATGAAGTTATATTGGAAGTTCACTTAGGAAGACTATGGCTTTGCACATTTTCTCCATCATTAACCTTTATTCCATCCTGCTATTTACACCTTAGATAGTAGATCAATCTGGACTCTTTCCTGTTGTCATTGCTTTCAGACCGAGCAACTGATAATGGTGATTAAAATTTTTAAATAAATAAAATATAAACAATATATATATAAATATATATAAATAAACAAAAGAAGACCTCAACTACAAGTGTCTCAGCTAGTCCAGATAATCAACAAGCCCTGTGGCATATAAAAGAGGGACTATTAAAACTGAAGAGGATGGAGCAATTAGCTAAAGCTCAACTGCAAACTAACAAGACTAAAACCAAGACACAAATGTTTCCTTGTCCCCAATTGGGCAGGAAAATGTGCACTTGTGTCTCATTTCTCCCATACAGATTTACGTGTCAGGCTGATGTGACAACATGGTCACACACACACCCACACATGCACACATCTACACACCCACACAATGTATAAAACAGTTGTGGCAGATGAGTTCAGTGGCTGTATTCCTGACTGATCTGATATCATGTATTGATGACCTGAGAATCAAATTAAAAAATTCCCGTTTTGGCTGTAAACCATTCCTGATTTTATCTCAGTTTTTGCTGGAGTATAACACTTTCACTACACATAGTCTGCCCCAGGGCAGCTGTCGCTACATATGTAGTCTACCATCACCATGTAAAGTGTCTGAGTGTCCAGAAAAGCACTATATAAATCCAATCCATTATTATTATTATATTATTATTATTATTATTATCGTGGATTCTTGGTAGAAAGTCACGTGATACCATAAGCGCATTCTATTGGCTGACGGCAGCCGGAAGTGTGCCTGGTTCTGTGAGTCTTGGACTTATGTGAGTCACAAAAGTGCTTTAAACAGTCGATATGAGTGTGGGAAAAGGTAATACAGATAGAAGGTGGTTTAGTACTGTATTAGTATGGGGAGGGTCATAAACGTTTAAATTACGGTAAGTAATAAGATAAAAAGATCATAGCTCTATCGCGGAATTCATTAATCACATGTCGTTCCTGGAATGCATTAACCGCAAAGAACTAGGGTGCACTGTATATTCCACTTCTTTGACAATGACTAGTAGTCAATAGAAGCAGCATCAATTGCTTTAGTCTTACCTGTGGAAACAAAAATCAAATGAAAGAGTTGCAGCATTTGGAATAATTGGTTTTCCGTTACGATAGCGCCGCGGATGGACGCCTCTGCACAGAGCTCTCTCTTGTTTTACTTTATTTTGTTTTTTTTGTCGACGTTCGGGTCTGTTTCTGAGTGCCATCTCATCACCTACTCCTCTGAGGAACTACTGGCCATCAGACAGTTCTTAACGGGTCATTGTATTCCGCAGATTGCGTCAGATCTGAGCAGTTTTGCAGAGATCTTGATCTGTGGAGCTGCGGCCCTCTATGGGCTGCGGCCACGCAGACGTCGGGTTAAGAGAGCTGGCGTGCTGGTGAGACTCCACCAGCAGGGATTCAGGACCCCGCTGCCATCAATACATCTGGCTAATCTCCGCTCACTGCCCAATAAACTGGACGAGCTGCACCTCCTCTGCGGGAAAAATATGGACTTTGCACGTTCCGCTGCCCTGTGTTTCACTGAAACTTGGCTCAGTGAATTGATCCCCGACGGCGCTCTGCAACTGCCAGACTTCCAACTTCACAGAGTGGACCACGTCAAGGAGCGCTGGGGAAAACCAAGGGCGGTGGAATATGTTTCTACAAAGGTTGATGTAAGGATGTCACAGTGCTCAGCAGGTTCTGTGGACCGAACATTGAGTCATTCTTTATTAACTGCGAGCCCTTTTATTCTCCGCGGGAGTTCTCCTCTTTCGTGTTCATCGGTGTTTACATTCTAATGTGCTAATGTGGATGTGGCACTCCATACATTAGCGGAACAAATCACGGACATTGAAAGAAAACACCTAGACTCATTTTTTAGTCATCCTGAGGGACTTGAACAGACCGAAACTAAACAACGAGCTCCCTAAATACAGACAGCATGTGACCTGTCCGACGAGGGACAACAACACGCTGGATCACTGCTACACAGTAACTAAGGATGCTTATAATAATAAATAATAATAAAAGACCTTTATTGTCCCACAGTGGGGAAATTTGTGCGATCGTGGCAGCGGGGGGGGGGGGGGGGGTCAAACATAAATAGTTAAATAATATACATACATATTAACATCTGCAACATATGAAATTTACATATTCACATATTGGAAACATATTAACATATATCATATTATCCGAATGTACATTATATTTACACACCAAAAAAAGAATATACACTACAGGCTGGTTTTTACACTGCTCATCCGGAATTAGAACGTTGTGTTCTTTGAGTTTGGTGAGTTCTTGAGTTGAGTTGTTATCCCTCCGTCCCCAGCGCAGCTTTAGGAAACTCTGATCTTTGCCTCGTCCAACTCATCCCAGCCTACAGGCAGAGAATGAGAACACCTCGGCCTGTGGTAAAAACGGTAAAGAAATGGACCAACGAGGCAAAGCAGGAACTGCAGGAATGTTTTGACTGCACCAATTGGAGTGTTTTTGAAGTTGCTACAGACAACCTGGATGATTACATGGACACTGTGACAGCCTACATTAGCTTCTGTGAGGACCTGTGTGTGCCAACCAAAACATTCCTTACATACAGCAACAACAAGTCATGGTTCACAGCCAAGCTGAGACAACTGCTTTTGGCTAAGGAGGAGGCCTACAGATCTGGGGACAGGGGTCTGTACCGGCAGACCAGGAACACACTGACAAAGGCGATCAGAGTAGCTAAGACGAGTTACTCTGACAAGCTGAAAGAAAACTTTTCAGCCAACAACCCCTCGTCGGTGTGGAGAGGTCTGCAAGAGATCACCGGCTACAGACGCCGTCCCCCCCTGCTGAGGCCAACAAGAACCTGGCTGACGACCTCAACAGATTCTATCCTAGGTTCGAAAAAGACTTCACACCCACCACCCCCATTCCACTACCTGCAGCCCATATCACACCACCATTCGCACCTCCACTCCCCTCAACAAAGATTGTCTGCACCCCACCCCCTTCACACCCCCTGTCCGCCCCACCCTCAACCCCCCTCCCATCCACACCCCCATCCCCTTCACACCCCCAGCCCACCCCACCCCCAACCCCACTCAGTGTGACCGTCCAGGAGGTGAGTCAGCAGTTCCACAGACAAAAGATCAGGAAGGCGCCAGGCCCTGATGGAGTCTGTGCGGATCAGCTGGCTCCAGTATTCACACAGATCTTCAACAGATCCCTCCAGCTGTCTGAGGTACCCTCCTGCTTCAAGTGCTCCACCATCATTGCAGTCCCCAAGAAGCCCTTCACCACAGGACTAAATGACTTCCGGCCTGTCGCTCTGACATCCATGGTCATGAAGCCCCTTGAACGCCTCGTGTTGACCAACCTGAAGGAAATCACAGGACCCCTGCTGGACCCCTTGCAGTTTGCCTATCGGGCAAACAGGTCAGTGGATGATGCAGTCAACATGGGACTGCATTTCATCCTGAATCATCTCGACCACCCAGGGACATATGCCAGATCCTGTTCACTGACTTCATCTTGGCATTCAACACCATCATCCCTGAGCTGCTCTCCTCCAAACTTCACCAGCTCACAGTCCCATCTGTCATGTGTCAGTGGATCACCAGCCTCCTGACAGACAGGACACAGCAGGTGAGGCTGGGGGCGATCACCTCAGACACTCGGACAGTCAGCACCGGTGCCCCCCTGGGTTGCGTCCTCTCTCCGCTGCTCTTCTCCCTCTACACCATCGACTGCACATCTTCGCACCCAGCCGTCAAACTCCTGAAGTTTGCAGATGACACAACTGTCATTTGACTCATCAAGGACGGGGGTGAGTCTGAATACCAACAGGAGGTGAGACAGCTGGTGGACTGGTGTAGTCGTAACAACCTGGAGCTGAACACGCTCAAGACTGTGGAGATGACAGTGGACTTTAGGAAGTTCCCCTCCCCTCTGATCTCCCTCACCATCACAGACAGCCCTGTGGACTCTGTGGAGAGCTTCAAGTTCCTGGGGACTACTGTTTCCTGGGACCTGAAGTGGAGTCTCCACATCAGCTGCATCCTTAAAAAGGCCCAGCAGAGGATGTTCTTTCCCAGGCAGCTGAGGAAGCAGGGTCTGGCACAGAAACTGTTGGTCCTGTTCTACACGGCAGTCATTGAATCGGTTCTGTGTTCCTCCATCACAGTCTGGTTCGGTGCTGCCACCCAAAGGGACAGGACAAGACTGTAAAGGACAATCAGGTCTGCTGAGAAGATCACTGGGACCTCCCTGCCCTCCCTCCAAAAGCTGTACTCCTCAAGAGTTAGGAGTCGGGCAGGGAAGATCATGTCAGACCCAACACATGCTGGACACCGACTATTTAAAAGTCTACCCTCTGGAAGGTGCTACAGAGCCCTCCTCTCAAAAACCACCAGATTAAAGAACAGTTTCTTCCCCCAAGCCATAACACACTTAAACTGCAATTGTTAAATTATTTGTCTCCAAATAAATGTTAACATATGCACTCAGGACTTGTACATTGTGCCCCCCCCCCACCTACTGTGTTTTGCGTTTTGTGTTTTGTATTTAGTATAGATATTTATAGTATTTAAAGTATTTAGAATAGTTAAATTTAATGTATGAATGTACTGTTTGAGACACCACCTGCCGAAAACAAATTCCTTGCCTATTTTTCAACAAACGATGGCCAATAAAACTGATTCTGATTCCATTATACTGTATGTGAGTGTCTATATTTAATGTACAATACATTGGTTAGACTTTTACTTCTGAATTTAGGAGTGAGATACTGCTGTAGCTTTGCTCCTCTGCCTTCACATGTGACTTCACTGTCGCTGCGGAAAATGAGGTACCGAGAGGAAACAAGTGTCAATGAGCAGAATATCTCAATGATAGTGATTAAAAGCAACTGCATAGATTTTGTGCATCCTCATACAAGTGTTGGTCAGTTTCAGTCAGATTTAATCATATTTTTGTTTGATGGCAGTACATGAAACTGTCAAGCACTTACAGTATCATTTATTTTGAGATGGGAAGAAATGCAATTTTTAAACTTAGTTACTGAAATTAAGTTTAGCAAACCTTGCACACATCCTTGAACACATCAAGTAACAATGTAGGCGGACAAATTTTCCACACATTATTGACTGTCATTAGTGATGCTTGATAGAGCTGAAAATATTGAGTAAAAAGCAATAAGCTCATCTGAGAAGTGAGAAAATGTCAGGGAAGACTTTTAGGTGGAGTTGATGGAACATCTTTCATATTTGGTTAATTTTTGTTGTTGTTTGTTGTCATGTTATTGATATACATTTTTGACAGCCATTATAAAAGGACCAATAGTGTGGCTCTTTCCCCATGTGTACAGAAATGGTTGCACTGTGGCAGTAGAGTGAAATCTGCTGCTTTTGATAATGGAACCTGGCATGGCATTTGCTGTACCATAATCAAAGCAAGTTTGAATCATAGTGTGCTGAAGATTATAAAAATTACTATGTCAGTAGCAAGTTGCTCGAAGTGTTATGCCTCCTGTGTGACATAATTTCTTCCACCTATACAATGGCAGTGTAGGAAACAACATCAGTTATTCAGATCTAATCTCCAAAACTGAAAATATAACTGAAAACGATTTATGTAGATCTTGATATTAACAATCTTTCCACTATCTGCACAAAATCATTAATACAAACCAAAATAACACCAGCAAAAAATAAATACCTGAGGATTTAAAGCACTAAAATTGTTTTCCTGTTTTTTTGTTGCTGTTTTTTTTGTCTGCATGTATTCTCATGGTTTAACCCCATAAAAGGGGGTCAACTTTTTATGAGATCAGTGCTTATTTTAGTCTTGCAGCAAAATATTTTATATATGCATGCATGTGACCACCACCAGTCCTCCCTGGCAACTAAATTGTCAGTCTTTATTAGAATTTCCTATTGTGATCCAGAGAGGTAAGTGCTGCATCTCTGCGAGTTAAGTGGGAAGCAAAAGGAGACAGGGAGAGAAAACACAGACAAGGTAGTGGATAGACAGGCAGTGCTGTTGGAGTCAAAAGGGTTTGGGCTGTTTTATTATGTCTTGGAATTGATACCTTAATACCAATGTTATAAAACACCAGATTAGTGGAGATCCTGACAATATAGAACAGGCCACCAGAAGAAAACAGTGTAGTAGGAAGATAGAGGGCATCAGATTATGATGTCTGAAGTGAGACTCATCATCACATTCTGACGGGACCCAATGGTTCTCAATAATTGGACTCGACAGGAGCTGGTAAGCCCTGAACCAACATGTATGTGTGATGGAAACCAAGGCCCAGATACTATAGGCTACTAGAACCCAACAGGGCCACGCTAGCTGAGAACCCCCAACCCTGTCAGCCAGGAGCATCCAGAACCCATCACTCGCAGAGCCACCGGGGGCACCGAGAACCACGCAGGCCCAGGGGAGGCAGCGGCTGCCACCGCCAGGGCACACGGGTCAGCCCCAAGGGCCACGGGACATCCCCAAGGGCCACGGGGAAGGCCCAAGGACCACCATCGGGGCGTAGGCCCAACAAAACAGCCCCATGGGCCGACAGAAGACGGCGGGCCACCGACAGAGCCCGACCTCCAGCCAGCCGCACAAGCCAGCAGCAAGACAATCCCAGCAGCATCCAGCAGACCACCCACTGCCAACGGCAACACGGACCCCAAACCCACAGCCCGCACGGGAACCCCGCTGCATCTGGATAGCCAGTGAATCCCAACTCAGGGTGTGTCGCGAATAGGGTTGAGCCGGGTACTCGTTTCAATACAAGTGTCCGGTACGGATAACGCATTTGTGACGAGTACGAGTACAATACGAATAAAACCCGTTAATACTCGTGATCGGACTGAAGGAAAATCATCCTGACTGCTTTCATGCTATGTGATTGGCCAGTCACACATACTTCCCGCCCCTCCCTACAGAGTGCAGCTAGAGTGGAGCTTCCCTGTCTCACTCTCCGGCACACGCAGATATTTACTGATCTCTCTGTTGGTGTCTTCACCATAGCTCACGTCTTTCTTCTCAAGTTTTCTTCAGCTTGCCTCTATTTCGGTGTTTGGTTACCTGGTGAACTTTCTTGTTGTTTTGTTTGTTTCACATACGCAGTGCATTTAATCACCACCTCCACTCATCATTTTTTTTTAACCTGTTTGTTCTAAACTCTGTTCAAATTAATAATTTCTATATTTTATAAATATTTTAACTGAGACATAGCGCGCATACACACACACACACACACACACACACACACACACACACACACACACACACACATACACACACACACACACACACACTCACTCACTCACCGCATTCAACATTGTTTAACTTTGTGTAAAAAAAAAATGGCAAGAACATTAGGTGCTAAAAATAAATAATTGAAAAAAAAACAAACAGTTTGATTATAAAAAAAAATGAAACTGAAAAAGAAGAAAAAAAATTAAAAGTTTTGTTAAGTATGACAATTCTTGTTCATGCATACTTCGTAGTTGTACCCCCCCACCCCCATCCGCCACGCCCACATCCCACCCAATCCCCCAACCCCAGGAGACAGGAATGCCCCCCGCAGCCCCAGGGGTCAGCCGCAGTGACCCAGTGACATGTGACCCCCCCCCCCCCCCACATAGCCCTCCTAGACCGGGCATGGGGTCTTGCAAACCCACATGCCCCACCCATTTCCGGTCGAACCACACCCATTTTCGGTTTAAGCCCCGCCCATTCCGAGTACAGATATGGATACAGATAATCCAGTTGGTTGAACACATACAGATACAGATACAGATCGTGGTGTACTTCCTCATCCCTAGACACTAAGCCCACAACTGGGGTCTCAGCGACTGCGAGATCCGGACCAGACACCCATGGCCACCATGGCCCCCACCTCAAGCCATGGTATGGTTGCATACCTGCCCCCGGACAAATTGGTGGGCTTTATCATCATCCTGCCTATTCCCCCAACACCCCTACCCACCACCCGGAAAGGGGACACCCAGCCTTCCGGCCAACCCGTAGGAAGCGGAGGGCCCACCAGCACCCACGAGGTAGGAGAGGGACGAGAAGGGCAGGGCAGAAAGTAGAGGAGAAAGGAGGACGAAATGGAGCAGAGAAGGGAGACGGGAGCAACAGGAGGGCCAACCCACCCCACATCCCAAAGGCCAACCCAGAACTTCCCAGAGGAGACAGGCACAGCCACCCCCAAATCCCCAGAGACCACAGGCACTCAGCACCCCTAGGGCCCAAAAGGCAAGACAACAGATACGATAGCTGTCAGGGTGAGGCACCAGACCCAGGCAGGCCCTGGAGATCCAGAGAGCAAACCCAGGCAAAAGATGGAGAGGGGTCCCCTAGTGCATGCACACATCCATGGTGTCCCAGATCCATCATTCACTTATAAGGTGGCAGAGGAGACATAAGTTAGTTATCAGATCATGAGCACAGAACATTTCAGATGTGTAAGAGTGGAGGCATAGGCTTACAGACAAGAGAAAGCTATAGATTTGTAATTAAAGATCTTATAAATGAGGACCATTTTTCTGAAAATGATGCCAATTGTTCTTTTGAGTAGCAGATATTTTCTCAAGCGAAATGTGATCAATGAGGAGATTCAACCAATGGGTGATGTTTAGGGCTCTTTTATCTGTCCAATTGACCAAAATAGTTTTCTTTGCAATGGTAAGAGCTACAAGTGTGGGCTGTAATTGAGTGTGAGGTAAGGCCATTTCTGTTAGATCACCATTTAGGCGGATGTTTGGAGATTGTGGATTCCTCCAGTCTAACATAGAGGACAGTTTCTGAGTAATTGATACCCAAAATTGATGGACGGGTGAACATAGCCAAAGGGCATGAAAGTGTCAATTTTGTTCTGTGTGCATTGGGTACATATATCATTTACAAAAACTTATTTTATATAATTTATGTCGTGTTAAATTATTTAAAGTGGGTTTTTGTAAAATCAGACATATCCTGTTTTGGTTTGAAGCAATCCAACAAACAGTCTCATCTAAAGGCAAGGACAGTTGATTGCAGTCACGTGTGCACAGGGTGTGAGAGGAAGACTGATTACAAATGTCAGGTTCAAATCACCTCATCAGAAACAACAGCAAACAGCAGTGACGGTTCTCAACACTGAAAAGAACAGGGAGAACAGCAGATTGTATAATTACTTATGGTTGAACACTGTCATCTGACAAACACATGCAGACACAGGTCTAGTTATGGGATGCATTTTAGATTATCACCTAGGACAAGGAGGTGACAAGGAGGTGAGGTCAAAACACCCCAAATGCAAATGCATTTCCCTCTCTCCCCAGTTTTACCTGTCTACATGACATATCACTCAAGATCAGTACTGTATGTGGTGGGACACATGGGGTTAAAAATGATCAAATGATATTTGATAGTTTCCGTTCAAAGCCCACCTGTAGCCAAGCAGACAGTATGCACTCAAATCTTCCTGTGTACAGCCAAGAATAAAGAGTAGCAGTGTCTCACTCCTGTATGTTAGGTTTGCTGATGCAATTCACAGTACCATTTTTATTATAATTTCCAATATTTTTATAGTAAGGTGAGCCCTGGTGTTTGAGCATTTTGTTAGACAGGTAGTTGGCTTACTTTGTGTCTGAAGTTGCCTTTTTTCTATTGTTTTCAACACTAATGGTGCACTCAGATCCTTTCTCACACTTCTCACAGTGTTTATCAAATCAAAGTATTTCTTAATATTTTAATTAACTTGATAGAGTATAACATGTTTCACCCAATAATACATATTCTATACATTGTGTTTTAGCGTCTGATACAGGACATAATTATTTGAATCTTTTAACAATATAACACATTCCACATCACAGTCATTTTTTTTTCTTTTCTGCAGCTTGCGCTGCAAAATATTTCCCCATGTGAACACCTGTAAGTACTGTAGGTTTTTTAGTGTCAAAAACACTAAACTGTATTTTTTTCCCCTCTGTTTTGAGCTCCTTTATCTTCTCCTTTCTTTCTTTTTATACTGTACTAACCTGCTGCAATTTTCTCTTCTTGGATAGGCCCAGAACCAGATGGTGCCCACAGCCTTAGAGAGTCTGACTGGAACTGGGTGTGATTTGTGCTTATCTGGCTCTGAGCTGTCTCTTGTCCTGCTGAGAACACCCAGGCGAGCGGTTCTTGACTATTTGCACAGACTTCTGCTGAACCTCATCTTTCCATGCTGTTGCACATGAGAAATTTCCCTGCTGCCAGCTCTTGATGCTGCACTGTGAAGCACATCTTGTCAAACAAAAAAATGTGAACATACCATTTCGGCATGAATGTGGCGGACATTGATACAAAAATACAAAAATGCAAATACATTGAAAGATGTTTTTCAAGTCACAACAATTTTGACATGTGCCAACATTTAAGCAAAAAAAGAAGCAGAAGCAAGCCACTGAAAAAGGCACATTAATATCATGCTTTCCAACTCTGAATAATATCCTCCTTTATCTGCAGCTGTGAGTGTTCGGACTGCAAGTGCTGTGAGGAGGAAACGTGGTATTTATACAGTTAATAAAAATGAGAATAACCAATATGGTGATCTCTTTAACAAAACAAAGACCATGACAAGAGATAGACAATAATGGAAAGAGATTTCAATTTTCTCTCACAGATGGAAGGAGGAACAGAGAGGCCAGAGGCTTCTTTAACCAGAGCTAGAAAGTCCTGATAAATTAGCAAATGAATCATTGAAATTCGTTTCATTGTCACAGGAGTGGAGAAGAATGAGATGGATTACAAAGAGTCCAGTAAGGGCAGACACAATGTAGAGACCACAATAATCTTGAATCTCTTCGCAGCTGGTTATTGAGCTAAGATTTAGCCCAACAGAAATCTAATCTGATCTGATTACGACACATTGAATATATAGGATGATTGAGTATTACTATAAAGCTGGACAGGTCTTACTGACCAGAAGAAGAAGAGAAAAAAAATAATTTAATAGTCCTTTTGGGGAAATTTGTTTTTCCTCTTTCCTGTATATGTGTAACACAAGTGTATATATACATGTGTACAGACCCTGACACACACACATAAGAGGCGTGTTGGCATATATGGTGAGAGGTAGAACAGCGGGCAGGTCCTTCAATTTGTGAGAGGGACAATGCCTTGGCAGTGCTCAGGAGGTGAACTGACATCCCTCCACTGTCAGTTTGCAATCTGAAATGTTTTGCCCAACATGGGTCTTTAACCAGTCACCCTTCGGTTCCCAGTCCAAGCCTTAGTGAACCGAGCTACTGCCGCCCCAATGTAATCAATGTAATTTGTTCTGATGATGGCAACATTTTGTTAGGATCATATTCTTAGGTACACTAAAAGCAAATGTTTGACCAGAAATTTCAAATTAGGTTGGTTGCCTGGATATGTATAATATTATGGCATAGGGGTTGGTGCAGTGCACCAACAATTATAGAGTATAGAATAAATATTTTCAAAAACCATTGTCAAACTATCTTGACCTTTGATTTGTTGTTGAAAATAGGCTTTTGAATTATCAGTATTTTTTGCTGCATTTGAGAACCAACAGATAAACCTTTTGTTCATTGTATCCTGTCCCTAAGTTCACATGTTGGAAACCTAGCCCTGCATCAGTCCAACAACCACCTGTGTGTGTGTGTGTGTGTGTGTGTGTGTGTGTGTGTGTGTGTGTGTGTGTGTGTGTGTGTGTGTGTGTGTGTGTAAGCTATATATCTACTGGAAACTAATGAATTTGTGGGTTTAAAAAATTCAAAAGTATTTTCCATGCAGTACACAAGATATTTTACTGTATGTTCGTGTATGAATATTAGTGGACAAATGAGTATTATAATGAGTATATAATAGTGTACTCAATGTGGTGTACTTAATATGAGGTGGTTTTGTGTGTAAGTCTGAGTCCATTTAGCTGACGAGAGTAATATACTGTATTGCTATTGAAAGGACAGATTGTCCATCTTGTCTGAGCAGGAAAAAGTCTGAGCAGGGATGCTGTTAGCCCCACAAACGTAATAACTCCACAAACATAATAAAAAATTGCAGCTTTAAATGTAATAATCCCACAAATGTAATAACTTTCCCACAAACATAATACCATCGCCTACCACAAACGTAATACTTAATTGCCCGCAAATGTAATAATTATTACATTTGTGGGAATTTATTACATTTGTTGGATGGTAATAACCCCACAAATCTAATAAAAATTGTAGCTTTGAATGTAATAATCCCACAAATGTAATAACTTTCCCACAAACATAATACAGTTGCCTACCACAAAGGTAATACCTAATTTCCAACAAACATAATAAATATTATGTTTCTGTTGAGTAATATAATAAATATTATGTTTGTGTGGTTATTACGTTTGTGGGATTTATTACGTTTGCAGGGCTAACAGATGCCCACCCTTCTCTCTCCCCAAACAACTCCTCTAGCTCTTCTTGGAGGATCCCGAGGCGTTCCCAGGCCAGCTGAGAGACATAGTCTCTCCAACATGTCCGCATTCCCCACGGCCTTCTCCTGGTAGGACATATTTCGGAACACATCCACCAGGGAGGCGTCCAGGAAGAATCTGAAACAGATGCCTGAGCCACCTCAGCTGACTCCACTCGATAGGGTGGACTAGCAGTTCCACTCCGGCCATTTGTATCTGTGATCTTCTTCTTTCGGTTGTGACCCAAAGCCAGTGAACACAGGTGAGAGTAGGAACGTAGATTGTCCAGTGAATCAAGAGCTTTGTCTTTTGACTCAGCTACTTTTTCACCTTGACAGATCTATAAAACGACCGCATCACTTTAGCCACTGCACCAATCCCTCTGTCTGTCTGTCATCATTATCTTGCTCACAATATTCAAACTGTAGAAAATGCAAATATTCACCACTACAAATTATACATTTAACTTTGAAGTACTGGTATATGTACGGGATTATTTCTTTTGAAAATGCTTTTAAGTTGACAACATATTTCTCAATAAGACATGCTTCAGAATTACACAAAACAAATACTTTTAAAGGTTGCCTTTGCACAATGGTAAGAACTAACCCTCGTGGTTGAGCAAATAAAACAGCAGGTACTACTAGAACTATACTCTACTGACTAAGCTAAATGGGACCTGCAATATATTATTTTAAATTCATGTGATTTGTTTTGTGTCTGAAAATGCATTTCATGTACATCTATTTTATTCATATTGCTGTCATGCGCCCTCTAACTTTCTATCCCTTCTGAGTCTTTGCAGACTTCATGAAGCCATTTTTCTCCCCCCGAGACCCTTCTTTCCATCATCTACAATCATCCCACCCTGAAGTATTGAAAAACCATCTGCTGTTATAAATAATTGTCTACCCTTATTCATGTCTCCGATTCCACTGTTCTCACCACATAAGGTCAACTGACAATGCTTGCCCTATGCAGAAAAACATCATGTTGGGACATTCTGTTTCTGCTTGATATAAATTCTCCACTTGTTATTCTAACATTAAAAAGCTGATGTTAGAAACTGAAGACCTACCGTATTTATTCAAGTATAACGCGCAAAATTTCTACCTAAAAAAGAACTCAAAGTTTGGGTCCGCATTATAAACGAGGGCTGGGGTGACACGCTTAGATGTATTAGTATATTATTTGCGCAATGACTTATTGGTCGAAGATATCGCTGACCACAATCGCAAAACATTGAATGCAACCACATCTCTCGACCCACAAAACGTCCATGGTCGATTTTTAGTAACAGTATCCAAATCATTTGCGTGGGCGATCTAAAATAAATAATTCATGATGGCTCATGCGCATCACTCCTGCAGAGGCGAGGCGTATCTAAGGAAATGGTATTCAATAATCAAATGCGTCATCAGCAGACCTTGTCGGATGGTGTCATTTCCGAGAATTCTTATTATCCGCTTTGACGTATGATATTTGATTATTGATTAGCATTTTATTAGCTACGCCTTATCTCTTTATTTCCTTTCCTCGCCTACACTGAAACGTGAGTTACCGGTAAGCATTGCTGTTTTGCACAATTACCGGTACCAATATCTAGAGTTATAAAGTTTCAATTCAGTGTTCTTCATATTTTTATTGATATCCTGGTACCCGTTAGATGGCAACTCAAGGTATCAAGAGAAAACGTTCTGCATATGACGCTTCATTCAAGCTCAAAGTTGTTGACCATGCTGAAATTCACGGAAATCGAGCAGCTAGTCGAGAATTCACTGTACCAGAGACGAATGTTAGAGAATGGAGAAAACAGAAAGTCGTCCTGAAAGATATGAATAAAACCAAAAAAGCACGACGAGGAAGACAAGCCATGTACCCAGACATGGAGAAGGAACTTTATGAATGGATCATTGACCAAAGAAGTAGTGGGTACAACGTCACATCACTCCACATTAGACTTCAAGCTCAAAAGTTTTGCAAAGATTCAACCTTCAAAGCCTCTAATGGATGGACACAAAAGTTTATGAAGAGGCATGGACTTGCAATACGCCAGAGAACAAAGATATCACAGAAGCTACCAAATGATTTAGAAGAGAAGATCACTTCATTCCATACCTTTATAATCAACCAATGCAAGCAGAATAATTTTGAACTTTCACAGATAGGCAATATGGACGAGACCCCCATGTGTTTTGACCTACCCGGCAACAGGACAATTGACAGCAAAGGGAAGCACACAGTCCAGATCAAAACCACAGGCCATGAGAAAACTCATTTCACGGTTGTGTTATCTTGTAGGGCAGACGGTTTTAAACTTAAACCAATGGTGATTTTTAAAAGAAAGACTATTCCAAAAGGAGTTAAATTCCAACCAGGTATCGTGATCCATTGTCATCCTAAAGGATGGATGGATGAGAAGGGCATCATTTTATGGTTGAATAAAGTTTGGAATACTAGACCAGACGCACTATTGAAAAAATCCATGCTTGTATGGGACCAGTTCCGCTTACACCTGACAGACACTGTGAAGGACAGACTGAAAAGTCTAAAAACATTTCAAGCTGTGATTCCAGGTGGACTAACCTCTATTCTTCAGCCACTGGATGTTGTTTTAAACAAACCCTTCAAAGACAGAGTCAGGGAAAAGTGGATTACCTGGATGAAATCCGACGACAAAGAATTGACTGCAAAGGGAAACCTCAAGAAACCTGACCTATCTCTTGTGACATCCTGGATTAAAACATCATGGGAAGACATGCCAAAAGAAATGGTCATCAAGAGTTTTTTAAAGACAGGCATTAGCAATAAAATGGACGGCACAGAAGACGACCTGCTGTGGAATTCAGACTCAGAAGAAAGCGAAGAAACTGGATAAACAGATATTCCTGCCAACTGGGACACTGATGATAAATTAACTCAAGAAGAATGGGAACAACTCATTGGTGTATCTGATGATGAATCGGACTTTGAAGGATTTTAAATACCGGTAAATATTGTTAATTTTATTTCGGTATTGTGTTCATAGTTTACGTTGTCAATAAATTATTTTTATCATGGACGCACGTGTTTAACAATGTTTGTCACTTACAATGCTTTGTCCGACCCGAGAAAAAGTGAAACAAAATTTTATACTGATTTTTAATCGAAAATTAGGGATGCGCATTATACACGTGTGCGCGTTATACTCGAATAAATACGGTATGTACTTACTGTGCTGTAAATCCTAGCCTTTATGTCCCAGAATAAACCTATAAAGAGTCACTCATCACTCATGTCAGAAATTGAATATATAAAATCTACTGTTTATAGTCACTCCCACAACATGTAGACATGACTGCCTTAATGTGGAGAACTGTATTTAAAAGCACAGCACTTTGTTTTCAATTGCATTTGTCCTTGTTCACCAACACTCACAACAGACTCAGGTCATGAATGTTTTCCATCTTATTTAAAGGTAAAAACCTGTTTCCCTTGTTTCCAGGTTCCTCCTTATTTCATTACAGATCTACATAGAAAAAAAACAAAACAATCCATGAGCATTAACAAAAAAGCAAACCAGAGATAACACTGATGTATCTTTATGGCAATGTATGAAAGTATCCCCTTGTCGCACAAGAGAGAAGGTATGGCTAAGCATCATTGTCAATCCTTCCATTATTGGTGATTCTCCAGGAGGTTGGGTCAAAGTACATTCTAGCTATTTAAACACAGGATTGACATGTACTGTCATTAGGTCTCTGTATTGAGAAAAGGCAACCGGACCTGTAAGAAAAACTTAATATTTTGACTTTCATCCAAGAGGCTTATTCAGTTCTGGCACAACCATAGATAATGGATGGAAACTACACTGCTCACAAAAATTAAAGGAGCACCTAAAAGAAACCCATTAGATACATCAGATCTCAATATGAAATTGGATATCCATACAAATAATGACAGGGACAAAAGGATGCCAAGTCTTTTAATGGAAATAAAAGTTTTCAGCCTACAGACGGCTTATTTGTGTAGAAACTCTAAAATCAGAGTCATATGAAGATGTGGCAGGATAGTCCATTTTTTCAAAAACAATTTCTGCAACTCAAAATGCTTTTCAGTATCTCGTCTGGCCCCCACGACCTTGTATGCATGCTTGACAAGGTCGCGGCATGCTCCTAATGAGACGACGGATGGTGTCTTGTGGAATTTCCTCCCAGATCTGTGTGAGGGCATCCCTGAGCTGTTGTACAGTCTGAGGAGAAACCTGGTGGTGCCTAATGGACTTACACATAATGTCCCACAGATGTTCTATTGGGTTTAACTCAGGGGATCGTGAAGGCCATTCAGTTGTTTCAATTCCTTCATCCTCCAGGTACTGCCTGCAAACTCTTGCCACATGAGGCCGGGCATTGTCATGCATTAGAAGGAAACCAGGACCTACTACACCAGCGTAGGGTCTGACAATGGGTTCAAGGATTTCATCTCGATACCTCATGGCAGTCAGAGCACCATTTCCCTGGCAGTAGAGGTCTGTGCGTCCCTCCATGGATATGCCTCCCCAGACCATCACTGACCAACCACCAAACGTGTCATGTTGAACGATGTTGCAGGCAGCATAACATTCCCTTCGTCTTTTCCAGACTGTTTCATGTCTATCGCAGGTGCTCTAGGTGAAGCTGCTCTCGTCTGTGAAAAGTACAGGGCGCCAGTGGCGGACTTGCCGAGTCAAGCTCCACGGTGCTGGGCACTGAGCACAGGGCCCACTACAGGATGTCAGGCCCTCAGGCCACCGTCATGAAGTCTGTTCCTGATTGTTTGGGTAGAGTCGTTCACACCAGTGGCCCTCTGGAGGTCATTCTGTAGGGCACGAGCAGTGGTCAGGCTGTTCCGCCTTGCACAAAAGGGCAGGTATCGGTCCTGCTGATGGGTTGAAGACCTTTTACGACCCTGTCCAGCTCTCTGAGAATAACCACCAGTCTCCTGAAATCCCCTCCATGTTCTGGAGATTGTGCTGGGAGACACATTAAACCTTCTTGCTGCAGCACACGTGGATGTGCCATCCTGGAGAAGTTGGACAACCTGTGCAACTTCTGTAGGGTTAAGTAATCGCCTCATACTGCCAGCAGAGATAATTACTCAAGCCAAAACCAGCATGAGTGGAAAACCAGCCAAAAGAGACAAGAAAGAGAAACTTGAGATGACCTCCACATGTGAAACCAGTCCTGTTTTGAGGGTTTTCTAATTGTTGCCACTGTAGTGCCCCTGTTGTTAATTCCATGAACACCAATACAGCTGAAAGTGATTAACGATGCCCTCAGCTGCTTAACCAACCAGAAAATTAATCAGGTTTAATTGATTTCATGCCAGGCCCAATTAAAAAAGTGTTCCTTCAATTTTTGTGAGCAGTGTATTTTTATGCACTTCCATACTTAAAAGGAAAATTGTTTCTGGAAAAACACAGCACATGCCAAAAAAATGGCATTCCATTTAAAAGACAGTAGATAGAACAAAGAGAAAAAATCAACTGGACATGTAGATGTCTGTGTAGGTTCTCAGTTATCCAGGTCATGGTTATCCAAAACTGTTTAAATCAGTTCACTGAACTATAAGAAAGTTTCTTGAAGACATTTCAACTCTCATCCAAGAGGCTTCTTCAGTTCTCATGGTGGCTGGTCTTGTCCCAGTTTATTAACTTTGTTGGGTGTGGTCTGTGCTATTTATATTCCAACGACCATAGTTGAAGCCCATCTGGCTCCTTAGCAATGGTTGACGGGGTTGCCAGGGGTTGAAATTTGTTGAAATGTGTCACTGAGCCTTTGTTTATTAATGGTTGTCATTAGAGTGAGACATCTCTCCTGGGTTAATCTACTGAGTCATTCTTTTAGGGAGTCATCCATGTCAAAGTGGAGAAGCCATCTCTGAACAGGGGGAGTGGTCTGCGACATCATCTTTCGCCTATTTACAACAAGATACTTTCAAAACTCCCTAAAAGAACAAGTCAGAAAATTAATTCAAGTGAAGAGGTTCACCCGAGTTGTGTTATGTACCTGGGTTTTGTAATAGAACATGTGATCCTTTTTTTGGTTAGTTTTATTGTATTGACCAGCCCAGAAAAAAGCAGCGTGTTCTCAGGATATCTCATTTCAGCAACTTTCAGACAGTTGAAATTTAGGACCACAAATCAGTTTGGGTAAATACATTTCAAATAAAGCGTACTTGGACATCTGGCAGCTGTGTGAAATTATATTAAAATAATATAGAATGGGACCTCTAACACAAGGTCTAAAACAGTCCGTCTGGGTTTGTGTTCCAGCTTTAGAGTCTATTTTCAATTGTAAAATGACAATGGCAGTGTTATGTTCGTTCTTCAGACTGTCATGCAACTTTGAAGTGAGAATTCAAAAGAACAGCAACATGCCTTACATTTGCAGACAAAATCCCTTGCGTGAATTGTCATGCAACTGAATCAGAGCCTATGCTATTGAAATATATCTAAAGCGTTAAACATTTCCAACTTCTTTTAAAACATAGAGTCCATAGTTGTCACTCTTTGAGAGCTAAAGTAGGCTACGGAGAAGATCTTTCAGTTCTAATAGGATATATTCATGTGACTGCAAATTCACATGAATATATCCAAATACAAATTCATTTATTTCTTGTTTTTGTAAGTAATAGCAAATAAGCCCCATTTATAAGGCAATATACATTTTTATGTCTGTTCTTCTCCTTTTGGCTTTTCCCTTCAGGGGTCACCACAGCTAATCACTGCCTCCATCTAACCCTGTCTTCTGTATCCTCTTCTCTCAACCCAACAACCTTCATGTCCTCTTTCACTGCATCCATAAACCTCCTCTTTGGTTTTCCTCTAGGCCTCCTGCCTGACAGTTCAAAACTCAGCATCCTTCTACCAATATATTCACTATCTCTCCTCCCAACATGTCCAAACCATCACAGTCTGGCTTCTCTGACTTTATCTCCAAAACCTCCAACATGTGTTGTCCCTCTGATGTACTCATTCCTGATCCTATCTATCCTGGTCACTGCCACAGAGAACCTCAGCATCCTCATCTCTGCTACCTCCAGCTCTTTCTCCTGTCTTTTCCTCAGTGACACTGTCTCTAGGCCAAACAACATCGCTGGTCTCACCAGTTTTGTACACCTTTCCTTTCATTTTAGCTGAAACTTTTCTATCACACATCACACCTGACTCTATTCTCCACCCATTCCATCCTGCCTGTACACACTTCTTCACCTCTTTTTCATACTCTCCATACTCTCCATAGTACTTAAAATCCTCCACCTTCTTGATCTCTTCGACCTGTAACCTCACTCTTCCACTGGGGTCCCTCTCATTCACACACATGTACTCTGTCTTACTGCGGCTAACCTTCATTCATTTCCTTTCCAAGGCAAACCTCCACCTCTCTAGCTTCTCCTCCACCTGTTCCCTGCTCTCATTGCAGATCACAATGTCATCTGCAAACATCATAGTCCATGGAGATTTCTGTCTAACCTCGTCTGTCAGCCTGTCCATCACCATAGCAAACAAGAAGGGGCTCAGAGCTGATCCCTGATGCAGTCCCACCTCCACCTTGAACTCCTCTGTCACATATACATCACACCTCACCACTGTCTTAAAGTCCTCATACATGTCCTGCACTGCTCTAACATACTTCTCTGCCACTCCAGACTGCCTCATACAATACCACAGTTCCTCTCTGGGCACCCTGTCATAAGCTTTCTCCACATCTACAAAAACACAATGCAGCTCCCTCTGACCTTCTCTGTACTTCTCTATCAGCATCCTCAAAGCAAATACTACATGTCTAGTACTCTTCTTTGGCAAGAAACCATACTGCTGCTAACAAACGCTGACTTCTGCGCATACTCTAGCTTCAACTACTCTTTGTAGTTGCCACAACTCTGCATATCTCCCTTGTTCTTAAAAATGGGCATCAGCACACTTCTATTCCATTCCTCATGCATCTTCTCACTATCTAAGATCCTGCTGAACAACCCAGTCAGACATTCTACTGCCACTCCTCCTAGACACTTCCAAACATCTACAGGTATATCATCAGTACCGACTGCCTTTCCACTCTTCATCCTCTTCCAATGCCCTCCTCACTTCATCCTGACTAATCTTTGCTAGTTCCTGGTGCACAGCAACCACCTCTTTGTTTTCTCTCCTTTTCTTCATTCATCAACTCTTCAAAGTACTCTTTCAATCTTTCCTTCACACTACTGGCACCTGTCAGTCGACTTCCATTCCTATCCTTAATCACCCTAACCTGCTGCATGTCCTTCCCATCTCTGTTTCTTTGTCTTGCCAGCCTGTATAGACCAGTCTCTCCTTCTTTACTGTCCAACCTAGCATACAAATCATCATAAACTCCTTGTTTGACCTTTGCTACCTCTACCTTCACCTTATGCTGCATATCCCTGTACTCCTGTCTAATTTCCTCAGTCCTCTCAAGGTCCCACTTTTTCTTAGCTAACCTCTTTCTCTGTATACACTCCTGTACCTCCTCATTCCACCACCAAGTCTCCTTATCTATTTTCCTTCCAGATGACACACCAAGTACTCTCCTACCTGTCTCCCTGATCACATTAGCTGTTGGTGTCCAGTCATCTGGAAGCAAATCCTGACCACCCAGAGCCTGTCCTAACTCCCTCCTAAAAGTCATGCAACACTCTTCCTTATTCAGCTTCCTCCATTTCATCCTTTGCTCTGTCTTTGTCCTCTTCATCTTCCTCACCACTAGCCATCCTACACACCACCATCCTATGCTGTTTGGCTACACTATTGCCTACCACTACTTTGCAGTCACTGATCTCCTTCAGATTACACCGTCTACACAAGATGTAGTCTACCTGTGTGTTCCACCCTATGTTCCTGCCTCTTCTGAAAGAAAGTATTCACTATAGCCATTTCCATCTTTTTTGCAAAGTCAACCATCTGTCCTTCTGAATTCCTCTCCTATATGCCAAACCTGCCCATTTATTTATTTATTATTTTTTTTATTTATTCAGTTTATTTTTTCTTCTTTCTAGACATGTTATTACAACATATTTCACTTTCATAGTGTTGAAACATCATCAACAACATCTGAAAAGAAAAAAAAAGGGTTGAAGGGTATAAGCTATTGGCTTGAAAGGTTCTCGTCCCCTAAATCATTAACAAAACATCTCTCTCATTAGAATATGTAATAAACAAAGTCAGACATTAAACGTTTTCAATCAGCTCAAACATTGGATTTTGACAGACGTTCATACCCTTATCCTCTTCCAGATATTAGCTTTTTATCCTAGAGCATAACCATGTTTACATTCTTCCTAGGAACACAAGGTTTTGTTAACATCATGGATAGTCAAAACAAGAAGTTGGCTTTGCCAGTGTTCTCCACAAAAATATAATGGTCACCTTCACCTCTTTCAGCAGACAGTGTTTATACAATAATCAACCAGTTTGTTGCAGACACTTTTACTGTTTCACATGGTATTATATTGTCAAAAGATATCAACATGCTCTTTAAAGTCTCAAAGTCCATGTTATCACAAATACATGTTGTCGTTGTTTTGTTTTAGGGGTTTTTTTTGTTGTTGTTTTAGTTTTTGTTCATTAGTCCATTTTTCTGACATCAATGGTGTTGATTTTTTCGACTGTTCCATGAAATACTTGACATGTCCAAAATTGTAGAGCTCCCAATATTGAAGTGACTCTGTTGTGCTGATCTTTGGTGTAGTAAGAATAATTGTGTCTTTATTGCTCATATTTCAACAACTCCTCTGCACTGCTGATCACCATTGTTTTCATCTGGTCCGGAGAAAACCCCTTTATTTTGATAAAGATTCTGCAGTTGTTCGTCTAGGTGTTGTCGATCAGCCCATTCTTTTTCAGTTGTCGAGCTTTTGTTGTGATATCAGTATTCTTTTTAGTGAGATTCTCGTTAATGTAGACATTTTTTCCTTTCAGTTTGAAGCCTTGTTTCAGAAGAGCAATCTTGTGTTTACAATTGTTGAATTTTATCAGCACTGCAGGTGGTCTCCTACCTCCAGATGGTAGTGGGTGACATGTCTCAATCTGGTCCGGCTCGATGTTAATCTCCAGGTTCCTCAGTTGAGAAATCACCTGTTGTTCCACCGACTCAAAATCAGTGCTGTGTTCAGTTTCCACTCCTCTGGTCATGGCATGAGCATAATTTCTCGGCTTAAGTTTGATGCCGGTGATGATCACATCATTTATTCGAATGCTTTGTTCGAATTCCTCCATTCTTTGTTGCCCTTGCTCCGCTCCTTTCTGCATTTTTTCCATGTCATCCTCCACTTTTTGCATGCGGTTATTTAACGGTTTCAACTTTTCTTCCAGCCTCTTATCAAGTTCCCAGTTGAACTTTTCGAAGTCACTCCTTAGCATCACAGTTCTCTGTAGCTCATCCATCCCAGAGGCCAGCCGTTCAAGGGTTCCTTTCGTATTTTTATTCTCATGTTTATTCTCAGACTCCTCGGATTTCCATATTCCTTTCGGCATTTTGAAGGAGTCAGTGAGAGTTAATGAGTATTTATCCAATACGAGTTCGAGAGAGATAGCAAAGTTAGCAACAACGAGAGACAGAAAAAAAGACGTCTGCTCACATTGAAAGCCGGAAGTTATATCACCTCCTCATCACCTTTGTTTCCTGCACCAACACGTCCATTGAAGTCTGCACCAGTGACAACTCTCTCACTTCTAGGTAGAGGTAAGATCTTACGCCCAAGCCCGAGTTCGGACCCGAACCGAAATTCGGGCCAGGTCGGGCTCAAAAAGTCAGTAATTATGTTCAGGTCGGGTCAGGCTTTAAACCCTCGGGCTTGGGTCGGGTCAGGCTAGATTTTTTTTTGGACTCAGGCTCGGGCTTAAGATCTTATGATCCAAGCCAGACCTGGCCCGGACTTTTTTAATAAATGTATATTTATATATTATGGATCTCAAAGGATGGATATTAAACTAAGGAAGAGTCGAGTCGAGCCGCTGCTCCTCCACATCGAGAGGAGCCAGATGAGGTGGCTCGGGCATCTAGTTAGGATGCCTCCTGGACGCCTCCCTGGTGAGGTGTTCCGGGCACGTCCTACCGGGAGGAGGCCCCGGGGACAACCCAGGACACGCTGGAGAGACTATGTCTTCCGGCTGGCCTCGGAATGCCTTGGGGTTCTCCCGGAGGAGCTGGACAAAGTCGCTAGGGAGAGGGAAGTCTGGGCTTCCATGCTTAAGCTGCTGCCCCCGCGACCCGACCCCGGATAAGCGGAAGAAGATGGATGGATGGATGGAAATTCATTCTTCATCAGGGTTTTTAAATTGCCAATACAATTTTCACATTTCTCGCATAATTGAACTGTGCTTCACAGAAAATTCATTACTTAATTGTATATTTTATCAGTCAATCAATCAGTCAATCAAGGCTTTATTGACACATGCATAAAAATCACATAGAGCAACGAAATGCCCCAGGCAATGTCTGTGATGAAGTTCTCTCAATGCTTCATAGTAGATAAATAAAAGTAAAGAATGAGGTAGGCCAAAAATGTGTATTAACATGGTATATGCAAAGTAGAATGCAAAAAACAAATACATTAATAAACGGTGTCCTCTTTAGTATCTTGGGGGTACAGAGCATTCTACAATGAGCCGTTAGATGCCTGGTTGCCTTAAGAGTGAAGTCTCTGCTGGGGTGGGCCTGGATGTTGCATTACCATAGGACCAACGGCAATAAGTGGAAAGGTCTTAGGTCGTGTTGGAATGCAATCCTAGTACAGAGCTTATCTAGGGACTGAATGTTAGTCAGAAATATACTACATAGTGCTGTTGACCAATAGGGTGCCGGTGGAAATTGGACTACTGTTGTTCGAAGAAGGAGAGGAGGAAAGTGGGTCTGTAGGAAGCGAGAGAAGAGGAACACCAAGAGTATAGGACTGAGAGTAGAGATGTTGAATATTGGAACTCTGACAGGAAAAGGTAGAGAATTGGTTGACATGATGCAGAGAAGGAAGGTAGACATACTGTGTGTCCAGGAGACCAGGTGGAAAGGTAGCAAGACTATAAGTTTAAGAGCAGGGTTCAAGTTGTTCTATCATGGTGTAGATTGGAAAAGGAATGGCGTAGGAGTCATCTTGAAGGAGGAGATTTTTAGGAATGTTCTGGAGATAAAAACACGTCAAAGTGATGAGTCTGAAGCTAAAAATCATAGGGTGAGTTATGAGTGGATGTAGCAGCACACAGGTAGACTACATCTTGTGTAGATGGTGTAATCTGAAGGAGATCGGTGACTGCAAAGTACTGGTAGATGAGAGTGTGGCCAAACAGCACAGGATGGTGGTGTGTAGGATGACTCTGGTGGTGAGGAAGATGAAGAGGGCAAAGACAGAGCAGAGGATGAAATGATGGAAGCTGAAAAAGGAAGAGTGTTGCATGACTTTCAGGAAGGGGTTAAGACAGGCAGGTGGTCAGGAGGCGCTTCTAGATGTCTGGACAACTACAGCTAATGTGATCAGGGAGACAGGTAGGAGAGTACTTGGTGTGTCATCTGGAAGGAAAGTAGATAAGGAGAATCGGTGGTGGAATGAAGAGGTACAGGAGTGTATGCAGAGAAAGATTTTACCTTAGAAGAAGTGGGACACTGAGAGAACTGAGGAGAGTAGACAGGAGTACAGAGAGATGCAGCGTTTGGTGAAGGTAGAGGTAGCAAAGGCGAAAAAAGGAGCTTATGATGATTTGTATTCTTAGTTGAACAGTAAGGAAGGAGAGACTTATCTATACAGGTTGGCAAGGGAGATGTGAAGAGTTGTGGCAACTATAAAGAGTAGTTGAAGCTAGAGTATAGGCAGAAGTCAGCATTTGTGAGCAGCAGTATGGTTTCTTGCCAGGATGGTTTCTTGGATGTACAGGGCCTGCCTCAGCGGGGTGTTCAGATGTCTGCCTCTGCTGTCAATCAGACAGACCTCCGCATCGCCGCGGCGCTCTGCCACCCCCCTTGCACCTCGTGCCGTCAGCAAGCTCCACACAGTGGGTCTTGGCCTGGAACTCCTCATCAAACCTCTTAAACTTGGCGAGATCTGTGATGATATGCGAGGTTGCCCCGCAATCGACCATCAGGCCCCTCACGTTGATGCCTGCTGCCCCCTCGCTCACTCGGAAGGCATACTCTTTATCCTGGTCTTTAGTCTCCCCGGAGACTTTACGTGCGTCGTGTTGGTCTCTGCGCTGTTTCCTTCTGCAGGTGGTGTCCCAGTGTGTGTTGGTCCTGCAGTGACTGCACCAAAGCTTGCGCTGACAGGCTCTGGCCAGATGTCCCTTCAGGCCACATTTGAAGCACGCCAGGTCCACTGCGGTCGTCCTCTCTGCTCCCCGGTCACCTGCGCTGGCGGGTCTCCCTCTCTGCTACTGCATGCACGCCTTCATCACGTTGTCATCTGTTGCTGCAGCTCGCATCTTCTCCATGTCCTCGTAGCTGCGTAGCTTTGTTTTAAACTCGGCAAAGGATATGGTCTCATCACGCTGTGTGACATGGACCGCAAATGGCTTGAAGGACTCAGGCAACCCCTTCAGAACCATAGCTACCAGTAGTCCGTCACTTAACGTTTCACCAATATTTCTCAAAGCTGTCATTGCAGTCTCAGCGCGGATCACATATTCAGTCACACTTTCACTGTCTGACTTTTGCAGTGACGTCAGTTCTGTATAAAGGTTGATTATACGTGGCTTTCCTTTACCTTGGTAATAGTCCCTCAAAAGCTTTAGAGCTTCTCGCCCATCGTTCGCTGCCTCTCGCATTACCAGCGATAAACTTTTATCGTCCAAGAACTGAATAAGTTCTGCATATGCCTCGGCGTTCTTAGCTGCATCCACCATCAGCTCCTATGCGTCTTCCGTGTCGGGGTAATTTGAACAATGTCTTTCAGGCCTTGCAGATGAAGATGACCCAAAAATTTCATCTCCCATAGTTCGTAGTTCTTTTCATCTCCATCAAACAGGAGCTGAGACCAGCGGCCTGCATCTGCGATTCTTCTACTCAAGGTGCTAACAGCGTCTAATCATCACACGCTGTGGAAACACGCTAAACTGTCTCTGGATTACTCTGGGCCCATAACCTGTTGGCAGAGTAGGGCTATACAGCGGCCTTGCATTTGGATCCAAAAGTAGAAGATCAAGCATAAATTGAAGACGCTCTGCTGCTTTTTCCAAGTCACCTACACACAACTGTTTTCAGCTACGGGTGCAAGGCTTTTATTAGACACGCCCACAAGCTACAGACAGCGTGCCTGTCAATCAATCAGTTCCAAATCAATCAATAAACATACCATGATATATAACATTACGTTTGCCCCATCAATTTGCCCCACACAATATAACAAATAAACATTTAATAATTGGGAGCACCAACTCAACAGGTAGAAGGATGCCGAGTTTTGACATGCCAAGCAGGAGGCCTAGAGGAAGGCCAAAGAGGAGGTTTATGGATGTAGTGAAAGAGAACATGAAGGTAGTTGGTGTGAGAGATGAGGATGCAGAAGACAGTGTTAGATGAAGGCAATTGATTTGCTGTGGCGACCCCGGAAGGGAAAAGCCGAATGGAAAAGAAGTAAATTTTATTTGGCGTAACTCTATTAGTGTAGCTATGATTACAGAATTATGCAAGTAGCATAGTTCTGTAACAGCTGAGGAAATTAACCGTAATTGATTAGATAGTTCCTTAGCCAGTTAAATCTCTTCGCATCTGTGAAGCCTCAACATCCACTTCTGGCTTCCTGTTATGAACCTTCAGAGTTGTGTTCTTTCTGCCATTTTTAGCACAATACAAATGCTAATACAAATGGGTTTTTTTTTAATTATCTTAAATGTTCTGGGATCAATAAAGTATGTAACTATTTTAGCAATATGAGTTGTGTGGGATTAGGAACGCCAGGATGGGAGATAAAATAGAAATGGAGAAAACTGATGGTAATTAACTGTGGCAGGTTTATCATAAATGTAACAGAACATCAATTCGACAAATGACAAATGTGAACACCACACAAATTTTACAAAATAATTAATAAAATAATTATTTTGTGAAATTAATTTAGTGTTTCCGCACTGACGTCGTGCCCGGAGTGTCCCCCGCCTCACACCCTATGCCAGCTGAGTTAGGCTCCAGCTGCCCGTATCCCGCTACGGCGGATAATGCGGCAGAAGATGAATGAATGAATTTAGTGTTTCATCACTTTATCAATCAATCAATCAATAAGGTTTTACTTAAAAAGCACTTAATCCTGGCAACAGACATTTCAAAGCACTTAAATAGGCAAAACACCCCAACAAAACTCTCCAGAGCGAGCAAAAGTAACAGCGGCGGGAAAAACTTCTCATTGAGGAAGAAACTCCAGTCAGGACCCAGACTCTTTTGGGCAGCCATCTGCCTTGACTTGTTGGGTGGAAAAGAAATACAATGGAGATAAGGAAAGGGTAGGCGAGAGAAACAGGGAGGAAGAATAACAGATAGACTAGATAGAGTCAGTGTCTTTATGATTATAGTTAGGACAGGACAGAATATCAGTCTGAATTTGTACGCAATATTTTTGACATACATTCATCATGAATTAAGCAAACTAAATTGCATTGAGTTATGTCAATAAGACAAGATTGCTTTTGGTCGATGAATTTGAATAATATACATATGCATATTAATTTATTCCATATCACGCCCTATGCAGCCGAGGTAGGCTCCGGCTCCCCGTGACCCGCTGTGGCGGATACAGCGGTGGTAATCTGAAGATGACTGACTGATTGACATTATAATCATGATCTGCAGACACTGACATGTCCAATAAACTAACCAGGGTTCAAAACATGAAACAAAACCACAAAATTCAGTGAACAAAAGCATAATCACATTATGTCCTTCTTGGCCTATTCACACTAGCATGCCCTTCATCTATTTGAGGCCTGAAAATCCATATACTGCTAATAAGCAATAGATAAAAATTGAAACATGACACAATGTAATGTGCTTCCTGCTGGAGTCAGTCATCATGAAAGTTAAAAGCAATGGCTGATGGGAGCCTGCTGCCAATAATGAGCTATGAAAAGGCACCCAGCAGGAACCCTCGTTGGCATGGCGCCATCACAGCATTAGCCATTCAGTTACCAAATGGCCTTTAGAAGAAGCCAAAAGTGGCTATTTAACTGACCCCTAGTGAATGACTCATCTGCACTGCCACATGGTTTAATCAGAGAGCACAAAAATACAAGGCAGTGGAGAAAATAAGTGTCACATTAACTTTCACACAATTTGTCTCATAGCTATACATGCACCCATAATTTCTACAATAAGCTTGAAAATGATGCAATTTACTGAAAATTCAAATTGAAGTATATATTGTCAAATTAATCTAATTTGGAAACTATCTAGATCTTACAGAGGACCTGCATGTGCTACAGAAATGCACTGTTTTCTAATGACTCTGGTGATTGTTTACTTTTATTTTAGAAACTGTTTGAAATTCATACCAACATAGTGTGGTCTAAACATAGATTCTGGAAAGTAAACTTTTTCCATCCCATAATATTTAACCTTTTACCATCACCTAATGTATTCCTAAATAAGACTAATATCTTAATCTGTGACCATGTGCCCTACCTACAAATCTAAAGACCCCTTCCTTTGTCTCAGCTCTACTTTGTGTTTAGAGGCAATCTGAAGACATTAGGATCCTAACTCTATACTGAGATTTGGTTAATAAAGGATGTACTAGCTCATAATTTTAACACTGTTTGAATTTTCTGTCAAAATAACACTGTGTACAGCTATAAAGGGTTGTCATAATATCCTCGCATAAAGCAAGTTCAATAATGTGAACTGTGATTGAACATAATTTGGCAGCAAAACGTCAAAACAGTCAGGAAACACAGACTACAGCCATGAGAAGAAGTAGATGTGGATGCACTTCCCTGGTTGGCCAGCCAGGGGTGAAACAAACAAATCAGATGTGTTAGCTTTGTTATTGGAACTGAGCTGGATACAGTAGTGGTGGTTGAAGAGGGAAAATGAGTACTGGATAAGCTGCTATTCATTATCGATGATGTAAATCAGTACAAGAGTATCACGTCTCTGTACTATTTTATCCTGTTTTCCTGTCACTAACATGCAGGGGTGGACAGTAACGGAGTAAATTTACTTAAGTGCAGATTCTGAGGATTTTTAATTTACTCAAATACTAGAATTCTACTGGAATTCTTTCATACTTATTACTCTTACTCGAATACATTTCCAAGGCAAAGATTTTTACTCTTACTTAATTTCTGAGAAGGCTCATGAATACTCGTTACTTTTAGGTTTGCCTGATGTTGTTGTCCCCCCCCCCACCATGCAATTGGCCACATGCAGTGTTCGTCAAAGAAGGAAACCTATCACAGTACATGTTCTCAACTGGGATTTATGTAAAAGCGGAAATATGTCATCCCCTATCAGGTCAAAACAAGACCACGGTGGAAATGGCGACTGCCGAAGAAGTCTCAGTTGAATCTGATGAACATGATGAGCTGGAGTTTTATGAGGCGGAGGAAGAAAACCCACGGCCTCATCTTAAAGATATGCTCAAGTTTGTAGAAGTGAAAAAGGACAACGCGGACTCAGACAAGAAAAAGTACATTATCAAATGCTTATTGTGTTTGCCGAAGAAAAACTGACAAAAGTCACACCTAGAGACCTCTTGTCACTTAATTTTACAGTACTGTAGACTGACAGAGACTGGCGGACACAGGGCCACAGAGACACACAGACTGGGGGGCAGGGGGAGACACACAGCTTGGGGGGGGGGGGGGACAAACAGGCAGACAGGTGGGGGGAGACAGACAGTCTGGGGGAGACAAATATTGTGGTACTGGGATATGTCCTTCCTGTAAACATTGAGTTGTTGAAAGCAGAGATTTAGTTTGTTGTAAAGCAGTGGTTCTCAACCAGTGGTCCACCAGTGTGTCCTTTAGGGGTTCCAGTTGGTCCCCAGTTAAATGAGTTGGTTGGGCCTTTATGGCTCCATTTGGTCTTGTGTGTGTATGGAAGGGGGGGATTGTTTAATAAATTGTGAAAATGACATAATTGTCCTCTTTGATGAGTCCATTAATTTTATTTCCATTTTTATAGATGTTGGGGAAGGCGTGGTATAGTATAACATAATGGTTCTACAGGCAAGGACATCAGTGCAGGTGGTTTCACAGAGTTTTCTCTGAAACAAGAGATGCAAGGTACTATATATAAAATTGTAAAATGACAGTAATTCAGTCAGGTCCATTCTCATCAAAGATAAAAAAAAAAAAAAAAGTACTCTTACTCTTTTATTTTAAGTACATTTAAAAACATTTACTCTTGAATACTTTTTTACTCTTACTCACTTACTCAAGTAATGTATTGACTGGGCTACTCTTACTTGTAGCGGAGTAAATTTTGACCAGAAGTATTTGTACTATTACTCAAGTACTGGGGTCAGGTACTCTGTCCATCTCTGCTAACATGTCATGCCATTCCAGATCTGATCCCACTTGTACTCAGTTCATTCCCTGCACATGCCTTCCCTTCGCTCACCTGCAGCCACTCCCCTAATCAGCGACCACTCTTTTTATACCCAGCTCAGCCCTCTGTTATCTGCCAGATTGTTAGTGTTCATCCTGACCTTCCAGCGTTTATCTCCTGACCATGCTGATTGTGTGTTTGACACTGCCTGTTTCCCTGGATCTTGCCTGCTGTCTACCCCTCCTCGGATTTGTCTGCCTGGTTTATTGGATTGCCTTTATTATTTAAGAACCGCCCAATTATTGGACTGCCTGTTTGCTTGCCGTCTGTCTGATTCGTCTGCTGTTTGGATTGATTCCCTGGTACCAGAACCCTGCTTGTCCAATTAAACCTGTTTAGAGACCTGACCCACCTGCTTCCCTTTCGTGCTTCTGGGTTCTGACCACCGGTCCTGTTCGAGCTCTGACAGAACAATCTGGCCAGTATGAACCCAGCCAACAGCATCCCTGCCCAAACTGAGTCCTCCATAGACTCAAACAAGACCCATGCTTCTCGAGCAGAACCTTTCCTTCTTGTCTGAGGCTATGTAGTCCAACAACGCCCACCTAGAGCGCAAAATAGAGGCTATCTGGGAACATCTCGCTACGCTTTCTGCAGCGCCTCTGACCAACCCGCTTTCTGCTGCTGTTCCTGTTCTGTCTGCTCGTCTGCCCGCATATTCTGAAGCTCGGATTCCTCCTCCGGAGCGCTGTTCTGGTGCCCCAGGAACAGTTTTTTGGTTTAGTGTTCCCTTGTTTTTGTGCGGCAGCCCTCTGTTTTCCCCACAGAACGGTCCCGCGTGGCTTACATTGTCTCCCTTCTCACGGAGAAGGCCCGGGACTGGGGAACTGCAGGATGGGAGCATTTCCCTAGTCCCTGGCCTGTCTCTGCGTCTGTCCAGTCTTCTTCCCTCTTTGATGCCTTTTACCATGGTCTTTCCGATCATGTAAAAGATTAACTTGCGACGCAACTTCCCCCTGCTGATCTTGACTCTCTTGTGGCCTTGGCCGCCTTCGGGAGCGTAGAAGAGAGACTGCGCTTCCCCGAGGCTGTCCAGGTGCCCCGCGACCCAGCTGCGGCTTGGATACCTCCACCGACGACTGAGGACATCCCTGGAGGTCAGCAGGAACCCATGCAACTGGGTCGCTATTGTCTACCCCCAGCCGAGAGAGAGCGTCGCCTGCGTGAAAATCACTGCCTCTACTGCGACCAGGCTGGCCATTTTGTTTATTGTCCAGTAAGGGTGGCGAGCTCACCAGGTAAGCATAGGGGCCACAGCTAATCAGTTGCCTCCATCTAACCCTGTCTTCTGCATCCTCTTCTCTCCCACCAACTACCCTCATGTCCTCTTTCACTCTATCCATAAACCTCTTCCTGTCCAATAAGAGACTTGACTCGCCTGCTTCACTGTTGTGCTTTTGGATTCTGACCATCGGTCCTGTTCGAGCTCTGACAAAGAACAGATTTTACTCGGGTTCTCTGAAGTACAATATGGCGTCAGTTTCCATAGTGTGTGTGTGTGTGTGTGTGTGTGTGTGTGTGTGTGTGTGTGTGTGTGTGTGTGTGTGTGTGTGTGTGTGTGTGTACCAACAGGTGTGGACGCAATCTGTTTAGAATCTTTTGTAACTCTAATTTATATGCAGTCCTGCTATTCCAGCTAAAAATGAGGCCCCAGAGAGGGTTTCTCTTTTAGGATTCAGTACAGTATTCCAATATTTAGAAATGTCTGCTAAGAGGAAGAAGATATGAGTCAATGTTAAAACAGCTGGAGCTAAAGAGAAACATTGACCTTTGAAGAAATTCAAATAAAAAATTATGTTTGGAATGGATGATGCTGGCGGCACAGTGGCGCAGTGGGTATCGCTGTTGCCTCACAACAAGAAGGTTCCAGGTTTTATTATTTTCTGTGTGCAGTTTTATGTTCTCCCTGTGTCTGCGGGGGTTATCTCCAGGTTCTCAGGCTTCTTCTAAATTGTACATAGGTATGATTGTGTGCATGATTGTTTTTCGACTTTCATGTGGTCCCATGAGGCATCCAAGGTGTACCCTGCCTCATATCTGTAGCCAGCTGAGATTGGCTCTAGTGTTACTTTATACACAAAGGGCTTTACAACCAAGGATATCGCTTCTAGTAAGATTGTACCTAAATCAACCATTTATCGGATCATTAAGAACTTCAACGAGAGTGGTTCAATTGTTGTGAAGAAGGCTTCAGGGTGCCAGAGAGAGTCCAGCGATTGCTAGGACTAAAGTTGATTCAGCTATGGGATCGGGGCACCGCAAGTGCAAAGCTTGCTCATGTAGCAAGATTCCAGGCTACATTAATTAAAGATATTAGCTTTCGGACTAGTCAATCAGAAGACCAATTCGACTCATGGAGGTAGCGGTGCAATGAACCACACAAACACAGAACTTTATGTGCAAATAGTATGTTATATTAATTTGTGAAGAAAAAAATATATATACAGTGAACCCCAATATTCACTCTCTGCAGAAGGAATAAAATTAACTAAAGTAAAGTACATTTCAGATAAACCCACACACAATATTTATCATCACACTGATTGTCCAAAATAATCCAGGGTCAAGTCCAATCCGTAATTGGTCCGTTGGCAATTGCGTGTGTGTGCGTGTGTGTATGTGGGTGTGTCCGGAGGTGACGTGGGGGACCGGCTTCCAGAGCCTCCTACCAGACCAGGCGAAGTTCTCCGCATCGGTTGTCCCCGCTCTGAATCAGAGTCCTAGCTCGCCATCATTTAGTCGAGTCCTCACCGGCACTCCGACCAAATCCATAAAAAATGTTCAACGTTCATATAGTTCATATAACTCCTCCACACAGGTCTGTTCCGGTAGCCTGCGGCTGATCAGGTAACTCCAATGCCGGCTGCTTTCGGCGCTTCCGGATCTCTCTCTCTTTCGCGGACACACACCACCAACGCCGTCTTCTCACTGGCTTTTATTGCAGGTGACATCATTAGCCACCCGCAGCCCCACAGGTGAATGCGTGATGTCATACACCACGTGACAAGTTCACACTAGTGTGGAACCTAACGTCCTTTGATATGGTAAGAATAAACAAAATATTAATAATAAGAAAAATATTAATAATAACCAAAATAACCATCGAATATTACTATGGTAACATTCATCCTGGTTACACTCAGGAATGGCAGCTGGCAAGTATAAGAGCATCAACACACACGGTGATGCGAAGAACTTTAGAGGATGACCTGCTGTCAAGAAGGGCAGCAAAGAAGCCACTTCTCTCCAGGAAAAACATCAGGGACAGACTGATATTCTGCAAAAGGTACAGGGATTGAATTGGACTGGAGTAAAGTCATTTTCTCTGATGAATCCACTCTCCGATTGGGGCTTCTGGACAAAAGCTTGTCCTGTGTCATGCCAACAGTAAAGAATTCTGAGACCATTAACCTAAAAAAAAAAGAATTGGGCCTGTTTTTAGCTTATTTTTTTCATGATTGAAAAAACAAACAAAAAAAAAAACAACTTCTGTTACAACTGGGAGCTGTAAAATGGTCTTGCTCCATTTGCTCTCTATCATTCTGGTATTGCAGTGCCATGCGGACAGCAGTAAATTTGGCTTTGGGACTGGAGCATGGACCACTGTATGGAACGTGGACTGGTAACTTGTTCACCTCTTAGTGACCGTCAAGGTTCCTTTGAGCATGGTGCCACACTCCTAACTGCTCACAGGGTGCCACTACATGGCGACACATCAGTCCAGCATCTCTCCCTACATTTGTATATCTGTGTGTGTGCGCGTGTGTATGTGTATTCCAGGCCCATGAGAATTTCCCCACTGAGGGATTATCAAGTTATTCTATTTATTCAGTAAACATCAGTGGTCTCATCATCATCACCTGCTGCCACCACCACCAACACCGAACATCATGGGGGATTTATTTTCATCTATCTTGCTGATGCTTTTAAATGAGATATTTGAAGTCTTAAACATGTTATTGACCCTGTTATAGACAGTAGAGATATAACTGTAAATCTCCAGTATAATTATCATTGACATCAGATGCTGATGGAAATATATGATCAACAATATTATTTTATATATAACCATGCTAAATATGATCATAATGCTTAGCTATAAGCTATTTAGATGTGTGTGTGTGTGTGTGTGTGTACACAGTCATTTTTGTCCATCCATGTCAGAGTTACTTGCATAAATATTTCCTTCTGATAAGACTTCAACATCATTTTGTTATGTTTCATCACTAAATTTGAACTGCATTACTTTTTTTAACAGAGTTGGGAGAGTCATGTCATGAACTTGTGTCATGTTACATATGTTGTCTGCATTGTTTGTGGACTAAGAAGAAGAGTAATTACTCCAATGTCATCAAGGACGTCAAAATACAGTGAGATGGAGACAAAAATATATTAGAAGAGGAATACTGATGTTTTCCAAATGCATGCTGTTGGATGGATACAAACCACTGCTCTGCTGCCAAATTACTTATATCCATCCTCATGATTCATGTTTAAATTAAAAGTACTGTCCAGGATTAAACCCTTTAAATTGTATTGTATTTTTGTCATGTTCAATTAAGGCTCCTATGAAATGTGCAAGAACTCCACATGTTAAGGTATATTAAATAACAATTACACCGTTGTATGTTGACATTAATACATTTATGGGTGATTTGAATAATAGATTAGCTGTGCCCAGTTTTAAAGTAACATACAGTACTACTTTCCATGGCAAGTAGACTGTGGCCTATTTTTAAAAGCCCTGAGATATTCAGGCCAGTTTCTCATAAAATTGTCAAAAAAGCTTTTGTCCTTCAAAAGGATGTTGTGAACAGCTTTTTTTTATAAAAAGCACTTTCATTTTCTAAATTATTTTGTCATGACCTACTGTATATATAGTGTTATGGAACCTTGGTGGAAATGTGTCTATATGTAAAACATCCACATCATTCATTCATTAAAAACATACAAGACCAGATTTCTTATAACTATAAATCACTATCAAAGACAAATCTATGCAGACTGCATGGGCATTTACAGTGCAATACGGTTAATTTTGCACTTACGGAATACATTGTAAATATTGCAGTGCAAAGAACCTTTGCACTGAAAAAAACAATATGCTCAATAAGAGAATTATCTGTCCAATTAGAGTCACGGTAATTATTTTCACATAAAGTGAAACATGTTCTTCCATAATTCTACATTACTTTAGTCTTCTGAGAGTGACTGAAGGCAATACAGGCTATAAAATATTGAATGTGTTGTCTATTTTTATTACTAAAGAATCAGAATAGAATTAAAGTAATCATATGTCTGCATGTACCATGTATTTTGCATTGGTCCTTTATAATTTCAAACCTCACCTAAAGCTAAATCTGTTCTCCCACACAACCATTTGTCTGTATACTATTTGTTCTCCTAGATCCCTCCAAAATGAAATTAATCGGATGTGCAGAATGCCTACCTTATTGAAATATATCTTTGGCAGAGAAAATGGATTTTACTTGGCATCAGCTCCTCGGGAAGATTAGGGACAAACAAAAATGTGTGTTTGATGTCCATATCCCATTGAAGTCATTTTGTTCACTAAAATTGAACTCAATGAATAAAAGAAAGTAAAGCACTTTATTCAGAGTGGACATAGAATGACAAACTCACACTAGCATACTACTATAAAGACATATATTACTGCATCTTAACAAGAGAGGTCATATGACAAGATACTGTCTTCTTCTTTTCCTTTCGGCTTGTCCCTTCAGGGGTCGCCACAGCGAATAAGTTGCCTCCATCTAACCTTGTCTTCCGCATCCTCTTCTCTCACACCAACTACCCTCATGTCCTCTTTCACTACATCCATAAACCTCCTCTTTGTTCTCCCTCTAGGCCTCCTGCCTGGCAGTTCAAAACTCTGCATCCTTCTACCAATATATTCACTATCTCATTTCTGGACATGTCAAAACCATCTAAGTCTGGCCTCTCTGACTTTATCTCCAAAACCTCCAACATGGGCTGTCCCTCTGATGTACTCATTCCTGATCTCTGCTACCTCCAGCTCTGTCTCCTGTATTTTCCTCAGTGACACTGCCACTAGACCAAACAACATCGCTAGTCTCATCACTGTTTTGTACACCTTTCCTTTCATTTAAGCTGAAACTCTTCTATCACACATCACACCTGACACTTTCCTCCACCCGTTCCATCCTACCTGTACACGCTTTTTCACCTCTTTCCACACTCTCCATTGCTCTGGACTGTTGACCATAAGTACTTCAAATCTTCCAGCTTCTTGATCTCTTCTCCCTGTAACCTCACTCTTCCACTTGGGTCCCTGTCATTCACACACATGTATTCTGTCTTACTGCGGCTAACCTTTAATTGCCATTAAACCACAGTAAAACCAAAATAAATACTTTTATTTTTGTCTGTTAAGTAACTGCTGTCCTTTTTATGTGTAGTTTCTCTTCCACAAACAACATTGTCTGGTACTCATGTGCTGTTTAGTGTTGTTGATCTATTTTGGACATCTCAGGCCAGTAATTTCGCGTTAATATGATTAATGTGCCGTTTTCAAGACTGTAACAGTCTTGTCTGTTGGACTCAGCCTCTTCCCCTAGGTATTCTAATCTATAAAGGTAGATGAACACATATTACACAGAATGTGTGAAAACTAAGGCATCCCATGGGATCCACCTGACATACGCAACATACAGTGTTGTTTCACAGTGCTTCTCCTCTGCACACACTAGTTCAAAAGAATGGATGCCAAATTAAAAGATGACTTGTTTCTGCTCAGATTATCTTTCGTTTTTATTTTACACTAGTAATGATCAATTCAGTGAGGCTGGTTATAGAGAGCACATTTAAAGCAACATTTACAATTTTCCATCTGAGCTTTTTTTTAAAATCCTTTTAATTTTCTTTCAAGAAATATTTTGTTTTTGGATATTGCAAATCCACCAGAAAAGAACAGGGCCAAGTAAGAACAGGGATACCACGGTCCTTAAACCAGGTACTGGTAGCTTTGGCGCTGTGTGCAGGTGCCAAGTCCTGTCGGAAAATGAAATATACATCTCTATAAAGTTGCTCAGCATCAGGAAGCATGGAGTGCTCTAAAACTTCCTGGTAGACTGCTGCGTTGAACTTGGACCTCAGAAAACACGGTGGACCAACACCAGCAGATGACATGGCACCTCAAACCATCACTGACTGTGGAAACTTTACACTGGACCTCAAGCAATGTGGATACTGTGCCTCTCCTCTCTTCCTCCAGGCTCTGGGACCTTGATTTCCAACGGAAATTTAAAATTTACTTTCGTCAGAGAACATAACTTTGGACCACTCAGCAGCAGTCCAATCCTTTTTGTCTTTAGCCCAGGCAAGACGCTTCTGACAATGTCTCTTGTTCAAGAGTGGCTTGACACAAGGAATGTGACAGCTGTAACCCATGTCTTGCATACGTTTGTGCGTGGTGGTTCTTGAAGCACCGACTCCAGCTGCAGTCCACTCTTTGTGAATCTCCCCCATATTTTTGACTGAGTTTTGTTTCACAATCCTCTCCAGGGTAAGGTTATCCCTATTGCTTGTACACTTTTTTCTACCACATCTTTTCCTTCCCTTTGCCTCTCCATTAATGTGCTTGGACACAGAGCTCTGTGAACAGCCAGCCTCTTTAGCAATGACCTTTTGTGTCAATGGTTGTCTTTTGGACAACTTGTCAAGTCAGCAGTCTTCCCCATGATTGTGTAGCCTACAGAACTAGACTGAGAGACCATTTAAAGGCCTTAGCAGGTGTTTTGAGTTCATTAGCTGATTAGAGTGTGGCATCAGGTGTCTTTAATATTGAACCTTTTCACAATATTCTAATTTTCTAATATACTGAATTTGGAGTTTTCATTAGTTGTCAGTTATAATCATCAAAATTAAAAGAAATAATCAGTGTGTGTGGTATGAATGTATACATCATACAAGTTTCACTTTTTGAATGAAATTACTGAAATAAAAAAACTTTTGATGATATTCTAATTTTATGACCAGAACCTGTATGTGGTGACAGAGTGAGGGGCTCTGCCCAATTGTGTGAGTTTCTACTGAGGCTCTAGTAACACTCTAGCTCACTGTATGTTGTTGTTTGTACACCTCATTGCCTGCCATCATAAGTGTCTCAACCACAGCCAAGAGATGTTGAGAGGCTCTGCCAGGAGAAAAGTGACTACTACCGCACCTGAACATCATTCTACAGACATTTGTAATATGGTCTAAAGCAAGAATGAACTGCAGCTCTAGTATTAGATAAATTACTAGGTGCATCATCACAAATTCTTCCAAAAGTCAGAAAAAGTATTATTGTTGAAACCTTTGACCTTTCACTGATGTTGATTGTAAGAATGTACTCTACTTAGGGACCTATGAAAGCCTTTTCATTAGTTGAGTACTTAAGGTCCATTTATGCTCCAATACTTAAGTCATTCATTCATCTTCCAACCCGCTTAATCCGCTAACGCAGGTCACGGGGTAGCCAGTGCCTATCCTGGCAGTCTCAGGGCGTGAGGCGGGGGACACTCGGGGCACGACGCCAGTGTACCGCGGAGCCACATACAAACAAACAATCATTCACACACTCACTCCTATGGTCAATTTGGGACCGGCCAATCAACCTGAAGCGCATGCTTTTGGAGGTGGGAGGAAGCCGGAGAACCTGGGGAGAACCCACGCAGACACGGGGAGAGCATGCGAACTCCGCACAGAGCGGGACTCGAACCCAGGTCCGCCGTGTTGTGAGGCAGCAGCGCTAACCACTGCGCCACCGTGCCGCCCTCCAATACTTAAGTATTCTGTATAATTTTATATCAAGCACCATATACGGTAATCATACTGTATATGTCTGTCTCACTACGACTCTGAAGCTCACAAGAATTGCTGCATGTAAATCAAATGGAAAGTGGTTTAAATCTCAGCCAATGGACAAACATGGATTTTTATGTAGTCTTACTTCACATTAAGTTCAGACATACTCACAAGCTTAGAACGGTATAATATTTATTGACAATGTAATCAAAGATTTTTCATTAAAGACGTTGAATTTTACAGGGCTCCAGTTCCAGAAAGATACAGCTCTGGATTCTAGGAATGTTTTCATTAGTGGCACATACAGGAAGTATTCAAGATGAACATTGTTAAAAGGGTAGGAGAGACTGAATCTTATCAGAATGAAATCCAGGGCAGTGGGAGGCTAAGGCTTCTTCTGTGAGTGTGTGCAAATGTACTCTGTCAACATGATGCGTCATGTAGGCTTTTAGGATGTCAGTCTGTAGTTGCTTCCAGGAATAAAGAAAAGGGGTATTTTTCAAATCCTGTCAAAACATGTATTGTTTTCTTTAAGGGATCAGAAAGTACTTGTGTAAGGACAAATGTCACTGAGTTTTCAGAATCCCTTCAGGAAAATATCAGTCTATTGTATAAATGTGGAAAAAATTGCCAAAATTAAATTTACAAGGTTTTTGTCAAACAACAGTGTTTACACTTTATACACAATATTTTAGACATATAAAAATAGTTGAAAAAAGGTGTTGGGAAGTACAAACATATATTCCAAGATCTTTCTTGCCAGCCAAGTATATGCTTTAGAAACACATTCCTGTCTGGCCAACATGGACGTATACATACTGTATAATGACGAGAGGGAGAGTGTGTACTGTATCACATATACTGTAGTGTTATTGATAGGTAAGGAATTTACATTTACTGAGTGGGATGTGACCTCTCAATGACTTAAGTGTAATTAGAAATACAGTGCGCCCTCGCGCATCAATGCTCCCGACTTTTGGTAGGCAGTCATGTGATACTGTACGTGTATTGTATTGGCTAACGGCATCCGGAAGTGCGCTCTGTTCCGTGAGTCTTGGACTTACCTGACACACAAAAGGCTTTAAACAGTTGGTAAAAGGTAATACAGATATAAGGTAGTTTAATATCAGTATGGGGAGGGTTCATAAAAATTTCAATTACCGTAAATAATAAGGTAAATAGTTTGTCGCTCTATCACGGAATTTGTTAATTGCGTTTTGTTCCTGGAACACATTAACCACGAGGAACGACGGCGCACTGTATTAGGAGTGCAGAGTCTGCTGAAACAATCATTAATGCCCTACAAAAGCCAGGCTGCTTTGTAGGGCAAACTGACACTGCCGAACTGAAAACAAAAAGCTTATATCTTATAATGAATATAAGCATCAAGCAATACATACAACTCATAATCTCTGGAAAAAGCAGCAGCATGGAAATGACTTGAAGAGAAAACAGTACATTTCTACTCTGTTGGCGAATACACAGTAGACAGAATAGACATGTATATATACTTGTAAATATTCTGGATTTGCAAGTGTAATTTGTGTTTGTAGAGTGTATTTGACATATCGTAATATGAAGGGTGCTAACCTGAGATCTTTTAGTATTTGGATGACAAAAAGGCTTTTCTAACCTTGTAATTACTTTGAGTGTGTACGTGTGTATTTTTGTGTATTTGTGTGTATTTTGAAAAGACATGTGTGGCTCATTGATAGAAGTTAGAATTTGGCTGACATTACGGCAAATATGTGCTGTAAAAGAACATTAGCTACATTCATGAACACATGATCTATTCTGGAAATAACAAAATCTGCAATGACAGAGTAAAAAAAAAAAAAAAAAAGACAAAAGTTCAGTGATATTGTAAAATAGCCTATTTACATAATGTCACAACAGCCTCTTATTGTTTTAAAGTTCCAGTGTAAATAATGTTCTTTATTTTCTTTTCAGCTCATAGGTTTAAATTTACAGGAATATTAAGTTCAAATTTCGGATTAACAATATACTATTAAATATATACATGCTTCATTTAAATAAATTCAGGGGACAGTTCTGTATTTGAGTTCATTCATGTTTGATACCCGCTTCATCCGCTGTCACGGGTCACGGGGTTCCATTCCAGCTGAATGGGGGCATGAGGCAAGGGACACTCTGGGGCGTGACGTGAGTGCATATGTGGACGGACGTGTAGACGGACAAACACAGACGCGCACACTCACACCTATGGACAATTTGAAGCCAGCCAATTTGCCTGAATTGCATGGTTTTGGAGGTGGGGGAAGCGGGAGAAAACCCATGCAGACACGGAGAGAACATGAAAAATCCGCAAAGAGCGCACCTCGAACCGGGAACTGCCTTGCTGTGCGGCGACAGGCTACTCACTGCGCCATCCTCTATGTTTGAGTTTGACTCATGATTACTAATTTAAAAGACAAAGATTTAGTACTATGGCAATAAAGATTTTCTTGCTCCTCCATTTTGTACACTTTTTACATTTCAAAAATAAATATTCTTTTCACTCAACATTGAAAGATAAGAATTGTGTTGACAGGAACTATTTAAAAAATATTTTTGAGCACTTTTCAATACCTAGAGCAACACAACATACAACTCAACTGGGAATATAAGTACAATATTCAAAGATAACATTTCAGTTTTTGGGCAGTGACTGAGAAAACGCCTCATTGTGTCTTTCTTTAACAGGTCTAACGGGATAATAATCAGACACTGTAAATTTATTAACGTGTGTGTTGTGTATGCTCATAATGTGAAGTTAAAACAGTAAGAATCAAAAAATCAATAAGGAGGATGTTCACAAATCCAATATCAAAAGCTTAAACTTGTACATAGCATGCAGTGAGACAAATGTGGCTAAATGTGGCTATTTTTTAAGTAAATAATATCAATGTCAAATTATTTACTTATACTACGTGTTGGCAGGGAAGGATATGGCATTACAACAGTTCATTCATACAACCAATGGTGTAAATATATTAAAGGAATACAGCACTTTCAGCAATAAATCATATTATCCCATTTTCCATCATTTTCTTTGTTGTAGCTGGAACCTAAAGCAAAATTGTAACCTACATGATAAAGGTTGATCTTAAGCAACAGGTTCTGTAGTAGTATTAGAAAAATTATAGTATAGTCTTTGTGGCTAAGGAACATCTGTGTGAAATTGCTAATAAAATCCACTTTGTGTGTGTGCACCCAAAGGCATCATAACTAAATTATCATAACTCATTCATTTCATATGTAATACCAATTTTAGTATTATCCATCAAGTATAAACATAAAATGCAAATAGGTTGTCAGCCCATAAACAATTAAATGTATTCACTAAAAAAAAATCTCTCAATGTTGTCAATATTTGATGATTTTTGTGCTTTTCATGCATTCTGGCTTTTTGTTGGGTCAGGTGAGTTCTTTCATCTTTGTCACATTCTACTTGAACCATATTTATGGCCAACAGAGTGCCTATTCTTCATTTTTAATTTTTATCCTAAATATTATTCTACATGGTGGTAATAGTTCAGTCCACTAAGTCTTGGGCTGGGGGACCAGAGGAGGGCTGGTTCAAGTTTGGAGTGTGAACTGGCAGTCGGTGGCGCCAGTGCATCTCCTGAGCATTGCCGAGGTGCCCTTGAGCAAGGCCCACCCCCTTACAAGTTGCTCATGGTGCGCACCACATGAAAGTTGCCCACTGCTCTACGTCCCATTATCTGCATGCTTACAGGCCCCTTGTGTCTGTGTGAGTATGTGTGTGTAGGCCTGTATGATTATTTAAAGTCGAAAAAATAAGTTCCCAATGGAAATAATTGTTATTGTAGTGATAATGATGATGATGAAAAAATTTGGAGAGGAAATTCGATATTATATGTCATATTAACTATATTATGTTTATGCTATACTGATAAAATTAACATGATGATACACAACTAATACATGTAGAGTTGCTTAAAGCCTAAACTACTTTCAGACAGTCCTATCAAAGATTTCCGTTCTATTTATTTGCATTCCAGGGTCAAATATACTGATAACAATCACAACAATGTACAGCACAATTTGGCTGAAAAAGTATTTTATATTTATTTCTTACACTTGTCTCACTGCTTTTTTATGTTTATTCTCTTTAAACAGTTCGACACTAGAGAAGACTATATTAATGACAATCCTGGCTGTATTTGGTATTTGTGTCTGTATATTATGAATTTAATGACCTTTTACATGTTTCTTTAGTGCAACCCGAGTTAAAACCTGGAAGTTTTAAATGATCCTGACTGAGATATGCTCAAAATTATGCACTACTTCCATAGCATTAAGTAACAGGAGGTGAAAAATGTATTTCACATTACAGAATAGTAAGAGGTGAAATTCATGCCCTTATATTAGTATGAACTTATTTTTAGTAAGAATATATTTCATTGTTCCTTTGACTTTTTCAATTTAAGAAAACACTGTCAAGGTGTCAAACATTTCAGTTAACATCTGATATTGAATTTTGGCAATTATATAAATCTACCATGATAACAAAAAAGGTGAATGTAATCATTACAAATACAGTATGTCAAGATACACAGTTGACATTGAGGATAAATTTCAAACAATTACTCTGAAACAGGCACCTTATACATTTGTAATCTCTCCTCTATAAAGTTTACAAGTGTTAACCATCTAAAAGCAATATTGCAAGAGCTGAATTATTCTGTCTTGGATGTAGTAATTTAGTCCAATGAAGGTCTCATTAGAAATGAAACAAAACAGATAAAATCACTAATGAACATGTTTTGCTGTTTATCTTTTCCCTAATTTCTGTCTTGTTTATTTAATTGACATAGTATAGCCAGTAAACAATGTTGAAGAAGGAAAAGACAGTTGGGAAGATCATCCTCGACCATTTGTCAATAGAATTAACATCAGTCAAGTCTGGGATGGTAATCTTTAGCTGTGATGCACGTCTCCGTAGTCGGCTCTTCTTTTGAGTCATGTGGCACTCCAGTGTGTTTCGACCATAGTTGTGCCGAGCCAGCCCTGTTTTGCGATACTGTAAAGTCGAGCTGTCATATGTCAGCATGGTATTTCGTGGGTCATTGAGACCCAAAGCCAGTTCTGAAATGCCCATGTCATTCTTAATGTCCAAGGTGCCCAAAAGGATGTTTTCATGTGGGTCCATCTGTAAAGGAAAGAGTCATCTATTGTAATGCAACAGCATTTTTTAAAATATGTCAAATAAAATGAATTACACACACACACACACACACAGACACACACAGACACACACACACACACACACACACACACACACGGAAAACCTAGGGCTAATGCTGGTTCTGGCATAATGCATAAGTGATGGTAGTGGTACTGCTAAAGAAACGCAACAATCTCCCCAATGACAACTCTGCCTCTCCTAGAAATAACTTCTCCCTCTTCTTCTTCTTCTTTTGCTTTGTATTCTGTGTTACCAGCCTGAGCAGCCCCTTTAAGACAATAGACATGTGAACGATGCAAGCATCTCACATCAAGAGTGACAGATTTGGGGGAGAGAAACTTGTAATTTTCCAAACCAAACATCATTGGGACTGCAGTAGCTCAGTCCACTGGGTCTTGGGCTGTCAAGTGGGTGGCCTGTCCAAGAAGCACATCGGACAAAAAAATTTAGGCACTGCCGAGGTGCAGTTGAGCAAGGCACCATACCCTTTATAAATTGCTCAATTAAGGCACTGCCCACCATTACCTCCTGTCTGCATACTTACAGGCCTCCTGTGTGTGTCACGGGCGTGTACACATATACACTGTTCATGTGATTAACATAGACCAGGGGTCTCCAAACTTTTTCATGTAAGGGCCACATAACTTTCCCTTCTCTGATGGGGGTCTGGGACTCTTAATGACAGAAAAATGACAATTGCAGCGGCACCTAACAGTAAACATTTATTGTCTTTCAGAACCAAATATTAATAACCCTTTCCGGTCCTAATGTCATTTGCGAGGGCGGCATAGAACCCAATAAGACTGTCGGGCTTGAATGTGTGTTCCAGAACATCACAGTTCTGTAACTCGGCCAACTTAAACTGCCAAGTTTACAAAGAAGCTCCGGAAAAGACAGACTTATTTTGAATTAGCATGTAGTTCATGGAATAGGCACTGTTCAGGGGACCGAGCAAAATGTAGAGGCCCGTCTGGCCCGTGGGCCTTAGTTTGGGCACAACTGACATAAATTAACACTAGACTGGACAAGTAATTTCTCTGGGATTAAGAAAAATTGATTTAACCTTTAATCTCAATCTTCATCATGGGATAGTAAATAAAATGGAACATCGTGTAATGCAATAATTGAATGTGATAATATGTATTGTTTCTGTGCAGCCCAGTATCAATTGACCTACAGACCAGTAGCAGTCCGCAGCCTGGGGGTAGGACTCTAAAAAACGTTACATTATGGTACAACAGCATGTCATTGTGTTAATGTGTTGTTTTTGTGGACTATAATTGTTTCTGGAAAGTCTTAGGGAATAGTACTTTCACGTTTTTTTAAAATTCTTTTTTTATTTTATACACTGCTATGATCCCAAAAGGGAAATTAAGAACACACTCTAGTTTTTTTTGTTATTAAATCACACGCATGCATATTATTGTGTACAGGCCCCTGTAATACACACAACCACACACAAGGGGGCCAGTAGGCATGCAATGGGACGTAGAGTGGCGGTCAGCTCCTTCGTGGTGCGCCCAAATGAGCAGCTTGTGAGGGGGACGTGCCTCGCTCAAGGGCGCCTCAGCAGGGCTCCAGAGGTGAGCTGACACCTCCCACTGTCAGCTCACTTTCGGGTGTTTTTTTTGGGCGGGAGTGGGAATCAAACCGCCAATCTTACAACATTGGATGACCGGCTCTACCGCCCGCTCTACTACTGAGTCACTGCCACCCCTTTTACAGTAATAATTAATTTTAAATGACCTCAAATGGTGATTGTAGTTTGAAATTTAATAAATAATGCCTTACAAACAGTTCTGCTTATGAGCAACCTCTCGGAACCAACTGTGTTCATATGACTACACCCGCACATATACACACACGTACACACCCATGGCACGTTTTAGTGTCTTTCATGTCATTGTTTTGGTTTTCTGAGTTGACAAAAACACAGTGCCAGTCCATTGTTATCATGTTTGCTAGCTGTGTAATAATGGGTAACACATTGACATTATTAACTTTAAATTTTGACCAAAACTATCGTGAGCAATCCAAACAAACACGAAAACACATTACACAACTTTAACAATTATTAATGCTATCTAACCATTTCAACTTTAGCACTACCTTATTCTTTTGATCACCAAGTCCAATTGCTGTGTCATCCACAAAGATTGGTTCCCACATTGCATCATGACCATCGAGATCCCTTTGTTTCATTCTTGCATACAGTGTATCATCTCTGCCAACAATATTTCCCGCCAGCCACTGCAATCAAATAAGATTGACAAGAATTCCTCAGTAAAACATAAAACTAGTTGAAGAAGGTTTTCATGTCCGGTCTACAGGAGAATGGATGGATGGGTTTTATTAATGAAGGCAGGTAAACCTTGAATTTACAGGTAAATTCCTTCAAAAAACCCCATCTGGCAGTATGTTTTAGTGCCTATCTTTTCACTCCCCTCCTTTGACTTCACATGAAGTCAGTATTTATAAAACCAATCCCCATTCAGTCTAAAAAATATATTGTATAAGCATAATATCCCACCATGGTGTCCATTTTGCATTCCTATTTCATCTCAAGACATTGGGGGCACATCATTATCACATCACTAACTATTTAAACTTAGTTTTCAGGGTAGCTGTACCTTACACCATTAAGGTATATATCAATCAGATCAATACTTTGTGTTGTCTGTTTTTTTTTCTTTGTAGGTGATAATTATGAGCCTCTTATGCAAGTGGCACATATTTTGCTAGATTAGTAGTTTTATACAAGGTCCAGATAAATATTCAACTTCTCGTCAGAACTCCTGCATCCCATCCTCTGTCGTCTTCAGTCCACAATGGAATTTATAATTACCACTTTATGAGTTTGTTTTCCTTGTACAGTTTGATCATCATCAGTACGATTGTTAATTCCATTTCAATTATGTCTTTCCCTACAACATCGAAATGCATTACTAAAATAATTGCAGTTGCATTTGAGGCACAAAAAAAGAAAATTGTATTCTTCTAAAATACAGTATTCCCTTGCCTGTCCGTGCTTTCAATATGCACAGCTTCACTACAATGCGTATGTATCACATGACTACCGTACATGTGCGTACGGTAGTCATGTGATACCGTACGCACATGTTATTGGCTGACAGCATCTGGAAGCACCCTGCGTTCTGAGACTCATGGAATGTAGCACACTACCGTGTATTAAAGGAACACTTAAAAGTGCTTTAAACACTCTAAGTGAGGGAAAAGGTAATACAGATTGCGGAATTTTTTTGCGGGTAGTCCTGGAACACATTAACCGCTAGTAACGAGGGATTACTGTATACAATTGTGATCAAAAGTTTACATACACTTGTACAGAACATAATGTCATGGCTGTCTTGAATTTCCAGGTATTTCTACAACTCTAAATTTTCTCTGATAGAGTGATCGTGTCAGAAGTGGGGTTAGGACCCAAGTGCAGGACACCATTTGAGAAATGTTCCTCCATATTTTAATCAATGCAAACAATCCAGGAAATACAAGAAGACTCAAGAATTTCAAAACTAGACACAAGGGCATGAGTACAAACAATCTGGCACAGAACAAAAAGAACCAGGCCTAAAAAGCCTCAGGCTAATCACCCTGATCAAGTCCGGGTGGTGAGATGAGGGACAGGGGTGGAGACGAGACTCCGCCCAAACGTTTGGCCTCTCCTCCTGCCACACTCCAGCACAGCAACACCGAAACATGACAGATTGAACAAACCAGGAAAGTCAAGTGGAGCCATTTCAAAGCAGCTGCAGGTCCCAAGAGCAGCATTGCAAACAGTTGTTTGTAAATATAATGTGCATAGCATTGTTTTGTCACTGCCACAATCAGGAAAAAAATGCAAGCTATCACCAGCAGCTGAGAGAAAATTGGTCAGGAGGGTGAAGAGTCACCCGAGAACCACCATAAAGAAGATATGCCAAGAATCAGTAGCTTCTGGAACACAGGTGTCAGTGTCCAAGGTCAAGCGTGCTTTGCATCGCCATGGACTGAGAGTCTGCATATAAAAAGGAAGCCCTTACCCCAAAAGCGGCACCTTAAGGAAGTTTGCAGCTGATCACATGGACACAGACAAGACCTTCTGGAGAAACGTGCGGTCAGAAGAAATGAAATTGAGCTGTTTGGCCACAATAGCCAAAAATATGTTTGGAGGGGAAAAGATGAGGCTTTTAACCTCAAGAACACCATGCCTACCATAAAGCATGGAGGTGGTAGTATTATGCTGTGGGGATATTTTGTTGCCAATAGAACTGGTGCTTTATAGAGAGTAAATGGGATAGTGAAGAAGGAGGATTACCTAAAATCACGAGACCGGAGCTTTGGTTTTGGGCGCAGTTGGACTTTCCAACAGGATAGTTACCCCAAACACACATCAAAAATGGTAATGAAATGGTTAAAATATGGTAGAATTAAGGTTTTAGAATGGCTTTCCCAAATTCCTGATTGAAACCCAATTGAAAAGATGTGAGCAATGCTGAAGAAACAAGTTTTGTCAGGAGTGGTCAAAGATTCAACCAGAAGCTTGTAGATGGCTACTAAAAGTGCCTAATGGAAGTGAAAATGGCCAAGGTATATGTAACTAAATATTAACAATGCCTATATTTTCGCCCAGCAAATTTGGTCACATTTTCAGTTGACCCATAATGATGTCATAAAAGAACCAAACTTCCATCCATCTCCAAATACGTGCTGCATCCGCTGTTGCAGGTTGAAGGATGCCGGAGCCTATTCCAGCTGCCTGGGACGTGAGGCAGGGTACACTGAGGTCCCGTCCACGCGGTGCCGGACCTTTTTGAAAACGCAACTTTTTTCACCCCACATAGAAAAAGATTTGCGTCCACACAACAGCGTTTTTCGAAAAAATCTCCATCCACATGTATCCGCATCGGTGCGTTGATCAACACGTTTATCAGCAGAACAACTCCGAGAACGGCAGGGAGGACTGGGACGTGTGGAATGAATGAATAAAGATATAAATGACTTTATGACTGATAAAGAAACAGACAAACAAATATTCAAATGCAAAGCATGTTTATCAACGCATCTTTGACGTTGAGCTGTTTTACGTCGGAAAATAGCCGATTTTAGGTCAGTTTGTACATGTAGACACAGGTCACATGCATGACGTCACAGTGGTTTTCGTCGCATGGACATGCCCTCAGATAGAAAAAGTTGCGGAAACAGCGTCCACACGACATTGCAGAACCAGCGATTAAAAAAAAATTCACCTTAGCCAGCGTTTTAAAAAATTGCATTTTCGTCCCAAATATCTGCATTGTCGTGTGGACAGAAGGCATAAACGCAACAAAAAAGTTGCGTTTTCAAAAAGTTCCGGCATCGTGTGGACAGGGCCTCAGCGTGTGACATGAGTGCACTGCAGAGCCCCACGCAAATAGCCATGCATGCACACACTCACACCTACAGGCACAGAGTGGGACTCTGGTGTGCACCGACAGCACTACCCACTGCCCCTCTTTGCCATAGAACCAAACTTCATGAATGTTTTCATGAATCTTTTGACAAAGAAGTGTCTGTTCCAATCACTCTATCAGAGAAAAGAAACATCCTTTATTAACTCCTCATGGGTACATTTTCGTCCACTCATGATGTTTTTACTACACATATATTTTCATATATGTATGTGTGTACAGGCCCTTGAAACACATGCACACACACACACACACACACACACACACACACAAGTTGCTTGTAGGCATGCAGTATGTACAGTGAGAGGTAGAGCAGCAGGCAGCTCTGTTTTGGTGCACCCCAATGAGCAGCTTTAAGCGAGGCAGTGCTTGCTCAAGGGCACCTCGGAAGTGCTGAGAAGGTGAACTGGCACCTCCCACTGCCAGATCACACTCCAAACGTTTTTAGTCCATACAGGCATTGAAACGGGACAATACGGTCCCCAGCCCAAGGCCTAGTGGACTGAGCTGCTATTAGAGTTGTAGGAATAACTGAAAACTCAAGACGGCCATGACATTATGTATGTAAACTTTTAACCACAACTGTACATTGTATTTCAGGAGAACATTTCTTTTTCCGAAAAAAAAAAAAAGAAAAAGCACAAAAGATGCACAGGAATGCAACGTGAACCTCACCCTGTTAGGATCGATCCTCATCCTCTCATTGTTGGCTGTAGCTGTCTTCTCTGCAGCCCTTTTCTGACGCTGAGGGCCCCGTCCAAAGAAAATGTAGTTGACAAGTGCATACTCCAAAAGAGCCAAGAACACAAAGACAAAGCACCCCATGAGGTACATGTCTATGGCCTTTACATATGGGATTTTAGGTAGGGTTTCTCTCAAGTGGGTGTTGATGGTAGTCATGGTGAGCACCGTAGTAATTCCTGATGAAAAAACATCATATTTATTTCATAATAAGAATCATAATAGTGAGACAGTTGAGACAAATCTTTTCTGTAATAAATTAAAAATGGCTACGACTGGGTAATAAACAAAAAATGCATTGAACAAAACATTCAGCAACCACCCCCCCACACACACACACACACGAACAGAAAAAAAGCTTCCTTAGGAGTTAGGAGTCACCACAGTGTGTCATTTTTTTGGCACCAGATGCCTTTCCTGCCACAACCCTCTGCATTTATCTGAGCTTGGGAGCTGCCTACAGTTAACACTGGCTTGCTGTGCATTGAACCTGGAGCAACATACATGCGAAGCATGCACTCCACCACTGGGCTGCATATCTCACTTAACATTACAAAATTATTATACAAGTGCCACAGAGCTGTCAGTTGACCAATACTCAAAATACGATTCAGGTAATTTTCCCAAACTGTTGTTACAAGAGCTTAACAACAACAAAGGATTTTTGCAGCATAGTAACCATGTGATTCAGTTATTACGTTACCATTTTAATGCCTGAAACTAGGTCACAGCGGTTCCTAACTCTTCCGTAAACTGGGGGTTACTGAACATTTTCCCAACTGTGTTTCCCCAAGGATTTAAGTATTAAATCCCATGCATATCTTCCCAACTGGATGATTAAATGAAACGAGGTCCTCACATCAGTGAAATTGCCTTGTCTATGAAATTGAGGGATGAGTAGAAGGAAGGAACCTGGATGAAAAGAAAGCAGGGAGCTTCTGCTGAATAAGAATGAGCTTAAACATGATACAGACCTGACAGCCTCCATGTTGTTTACACAATTGACGATAACAAAGTTAGATTGTGATTTGCGGGCCTTTCGTTTCTTAATGTGATACTGCAACATTTGTTCTACTGCGATGGAAGACTTACAAAGTGTAAATGTGAAAGTTTCACATCGCTTAACTGTTGTCCTGCTCTCTTTATAATCAAAATTATGTTTGCCAAGGACATAATTCAAACATTAATGAAGCAATTTACTCCATGTAATGTAGGACATTAAAAATGTATTCTACCAATTAATTCACTGTGAGTATATTCAAAGTTTAGGCACTATGTTTTTAAGATGGCTCGTTTGTGAAATTTATTTTCCTTTTGATCGTATTTTACTTAGTTTTTCCCCTCTCTGTTTGCATTTAAAGACAATGATAAAGTTAAATCTTATTTATTTATTTATTTTTGCATTGACCTCCTCACCTAGAGCCACTCTGGCAGCAGAGGCATCATAGTTGATCCAAAAGGAGACCCAAGAGAGGATGGTGATAAGTATAGAAGGCATGTATGTTTGCAGAATGAAGTAGCCAATGTTTCTCTTCAGCTTAAAACTCAGAGACAGGCGAGGGTAAGAACCTGCAAATGGTACAGTAAAAAGGGGCAATGTTAGTTGATGCGTTTCCACAATATTTTCAACAGCTATAAAATTGCCAGGATATTTTGATTTTATTTCTGAGATTATTCTCCCCTATGCTGTAAAATTCGTAGAAAATGCTTAGAAAAGCAGTATTCATACCAAAACAACAAGTCATTCTGGTTTTCTCTACTTGCCATTCCAAAAGTAAAGAATTGCTGAAGACAAAGCCAGGTGAAATTGTTATTCCTTTGGTGGCAAAAGTCCAAAAAAGCCATATCATTTTGAAAGTATAACAATGAAAATGAAAATCCCACATATTAAATCCAAAAAGTTTCAAGGGACTTGTTCTGTCAACAACCAAAAAAAAGCAGCAAATCCTTACATTTCGAATATTGAAATAACTTAATATTTTTCATTTTATATTGATAAATGACCAAAACTTGGAGTTTTGTAGTCATATAAGCTATAAGGCCTCTAAACACTAAAAATTAATGGAAACAATGAAAACCATATTGGACATGAAAGATGTTATTTTCATTATCCAATATGAAATTACATTTGAAGACCAGTTGTCTGTGATTATTTAAACCAATGCCTTAAGTAGTGGAAAGTGGTTGTCATTGCTGAAATTCACTCTTACTATTCCGTTTTTAAATGTTACATATTCTCAAAATAAAAGCATTTTCATCATTCACTGCTTTTGCCTCATGGATATTAATGCTAAAATGTTTTGTCTTATAAAAACTACATATCTGTAGATACACTACAAAAATGAAAATGTACCCTCAATAGTTTTTTACTTCTGTGCTGTAGTAGTAAATGTATATGTGAAAAGACAGTGAACATACAGTAAATGCACTGTAAATCACAACAGATGACACCTAGTGTGCGGATAATTCAGATTCTTCCTGGGTGTGATCCTTCTTTCCAGGGTTGAAATCAGTACTTCTATTCATACTTTACCTGTTCCTTTGCAAGAGGTTTGATGGGGTGAATTGCTTCCAAACAAATTCCTCTACACTGGGAATTGACTGTATTTGGTTTGAGTTTTATAACACTTAGAATACACTGCTATACACTGCTGACCTCCCAAAGTTCAGGTAGCTCATCAAGTCCCCCACTACAGAAGGGAACATCCTGGACCACTGGTACTCCACAATCAGCGGTGCCTACCACGCTGTTCCCCGTGCTGCACTGGGCCAATCCGACCACATCATGGTGCATCTGATTCCTGCCTACAGGCAGAAATTAAAGCTCTGCAAACATGTTGTGAGGACATCCAAGAAGTGGACAAGTGATGCAGTGGGGGAACTTCAGGAGTGTTTGGACTTGATGGATTTGGATGTTTTTAGGTCTGCCACCAACAGTCCAGATGAGTACACGGACACTGTGACGTCCTACATCACCTTCTGTGAGGACAGCGTCATCCCAACACACACCAGGGTTAGCTACAACAACGGCAAAACCTGGTTCACAGCCACACTCAGAAGGCTCAGGTCAGAGAAGGAGGCTGCATTCAAAAGTGGGGACAGAGACAGATACAAGGACGCCAAGTCCAGATTTGGTAAGGAGGTGAAAAGAGCCAAATCTGCATATGGTAAGAGAATGGAACAACAATTCTCAGCCAACGACTCTGCCTCTGTCTGGAGAGGGCTCAAGGCTATCACCAATTACAAGCCTAAAGCCCCCCACTCTGTCAACGACCTAGTGTACGTCTGGCGAACAGCCTTAACGACTATTACTGTCATTTTGAAAGACAATGGGACAGACCTGACGCCCACATCACTATCAACGACCAGCCCCACACCTCAGCACCACACCCCCCTCCCCTCACCTCTCCTTATCAAAGGAACAGAGGTGAGGAGTCTCTTCCAACGACTCAACCAATGCAAGGCTGCAGGCCCAGACTCTGTCTCTCCCTCCACCTTGAAGCATTGCGTCAACCAGCTGGCTCCGGTGTTCACTCACATCTTCAACACCTCACTGTAGACCTTTCACGTACCAGCGTTCTTCAAGACTTAAGACATTGTCCCAGTCCCCAAGAAGACAAGGATCACAGGATTTAACGACTGCGGCCTCATCGCTCTGACATCTGTGGTCATGAAGTCCTTTGAGCGCCTTGTCCTGACCCACCTCAAGGACATTACTGGCAATCTCCTGGACCCTCTGAAGTTCACCTACAGAGCCAACAGATCTGTAGACGATGCTGTAAATATGGCGCTACACTTTGTCCTCCAGCACCTGGACTCCCCAGGATCCTACGCCAGGATTCTGTTTGTGGACTTCAGCTCTGCTTTCAATACAATCGTCCCAGCTCTGTTCCATGACAAGCTCTCTCAGCTGAACGTGCCCGACTCAATGTGCAGGTGGAACACCCGGACCATCAACACTGGATCCCCTCAAGGCTGCGTTCTTTCCCCTCTGCTCTTCTCCCTGTACACCAACTGCTGCACATGTGGTCACCAGTCTGTCAAACTCCTGAAGTTTGCTGACAACACCACCATCATCGGCCTCATCTCTGATGGGGATGAGTCGACCTACAGAATTGAGCTGGACCGCCTGGTATCATTGTGCAGCAGGAACAACCTGGAGCTCAACATTATCAAAACAGTGGAGATGATAGTAGACTTCAGGAAAGACACTCCTGCCCTCCCCCGCATCATCATCTGTGACACTCCAGTGACCCCAGTAGAGTCCTTCCGCTTCCTAGGCACCACCATCACCCGGGAGCTCAAATGGGAGCAGAACATCGGCTCCCTCACCAAGAAGGCTCGACAGAGGATGCATTTCTTGCGGCAGCTGAAGAAGTTTCACCTCCCTGCGAAGATGCTGGTGAACTTCTACACTGCCACCATTCAGTCATTTCTCACATCCTCCATGGCAGTGTGGTTTGCTGCAGCCACGTCCAGGGACAGGGCCAAGCTGCAGCGTGTCATCCGTTCTGCTGAGAAGGTTGTCGGCTGCAGCCTGCCAAACCTCCAGGAACTGTTCAACACAAGGACCCTCGGACGTGCAGCCAGGATTGCTGCTGACCCCTCTTATCCATGGCCACAACCTGTTCCAGACCCTCCCCTCCCAGTCAGCCTCATGAACAATACCCCCCCCCCCCAGGTAGCTATCTGCCCCTGACCACCCTGCAAAGAGAGTTTACTTTTTGGACTTCTCTTCTTCGCCTGTAAACACCAACCATATCAACCATAACCATCTCATTTCACCGTAATGTAAATTGTAAATACTTTTTAAAAAAAGTCCTTATTCCTTATTATTCTTTATTGCTTCTCTTCCACCTTTAATGCACCGACACCGCATCAAGTTCCTCGTATGGTAAACTTTACTGTAGTCAGCAATAAAACTTTTTCTGATTCTGATACACAAATATTTGAAAATAAATCAGGAGCACAAGAGTGTCTAGGGAGGAATATAACATATTTTCAATAAAAGAACTAGTGTCTAGAAGCAGTGTCTTTTCTGGAGTGGGACTTCACAGCAGACCAGGTTTTGAGTCATGTGCTTGACCAACTCTAAGTGGCTTTGTTTTGAATTCCTGAATGTTGTGAATGTATACTTATGCTCCACAAGTAACAGCTTCTAAAAGTAAAAGCTTACAAAGTGTGATATTTTCCGGAAATTAAATTAGTAGTTTGAGCCTAAACCTAACTTAACCAAAACAACAAATATGTTGCAACCTAAACAACTGTCAACAAGTAATTATGTCTTGTTATGTGACTTGATATATTTTTAGTGAGCTTTACTTTTGGGAGCATCCAGCGTAATAATTGCTAACTTGACAGGTGCTGTGCTGCATATAGCAGCCTTCCATTTTTCATTCATTCATCTTCATGACTCGCTCATTTCACTGGGTGCTAGAGCCCAGCCCAGCTGACTGGGGGTGAGACTCAGGGGACACTAGTGGCACGACAAAAGTGCACCACAGAGCCACATGTAAACAAACATACACGCATGCACACACTCACACCTACAGTACGGGCAATTTGGGCCTGGCCAATTCACCTGGAGTGCATGTTTTTGGTTATGTGAGGAAGCTGGAAAACCCAGAGAACACACGCAGTCACAGGGAGAACATGCAAACTCCCCACAGAGCTGGACTCAAACCAGGAACCGCTTTGCTGTGTGACAACAGTGCTACCCACTGTGCCAACGTGCCGCCCTGCAAGCCTCCAGTTTGTGGAAATATTACCACTTACTGAGAAAACAGCATCAACATAATAGTATTAAGAAATGAGGCACATACACATTTGTGCGTTTGAGTCAATTAAAACGGTACAATTTCAAACATAACCTGACATTTTCAGTTATGTTGATTTGCCAATATATAACTGTTTTCAATAATTAACTTAACAAAATTTTAACTTACCTGTTGTTACCATGAAGAGTGTTTTCCCATTTCCTAGATAAACATTTTAACCACTACCCCTAATAAATGTAATGACAGAAAGCAGTCAGAAAGTCAGAAAGCAAGTGGCACTTGAAAATGAGGGAAAGGGCTAAAAAGAGAAACTGTGTTAATGTGTTGTAAAATCTAACAAACTAGGGACACACTTGTCCAAACTTACTCCCATGCATGTTAATGAACAACACAAGCACATGCAGATACTTGTATACTAACAAACATGGTGCTGTCATCATTTGTAGGGTATGGTGTGGGTGGTCCTTGCAGACAAAAGGATTCCCTCTTTGGCAGAAGTTCTGTTCTTATTCACTATAAGACCAATAAACTATATTCAGCAAAACCACTGTACCACTTACACTTTCCTGCTTGCATGACAAATTCATGAACAGTGATGTGCAGAAGACATTAATATTGTATTGTATCAGACAGCATTCTTTTTGTTTATTGCTGTTAAATAAGTCATGCAGTCTTCTGTCATCCAGACAGCATTTCATTGGAAGGTTTATATGTGGGTTCTTACATTTACATAACAGTTTGCATTTCTGGAAATTGCTGAATCTCTTTTCACATCCATAAATGCTCACAAGGAATTGAGTCAATATTTCTGAATTTCTCAATTTCAGTGTAATTATTAAAATAAATAATCCTACAGTAAAAAAAAACTAGGTGGCACGGTGGTGCAGTGGGTGCGCTGTTGCTGCACAACACGGCGGTTCCGGGTTCGAGTCCCGCTCTGTGCGGAGTTTACATTCTCTCCCTGTGTCTGTGTGGGTTCTCTCCGGGTTCTCCGGATTCCTCCCACCTCCAAAAGCATAAACTTTAAGTTAATTGGCCAATCCCAAATTGCCATTAGGAGTGAGTGTGTGCGTGGTTGTCTGTCTTTGTGTGTGGCTCCGCGATGCACTGGCGTCGTGCCCGCCTCACGCCCTGTGCCAGCTGGGCTGGGATCCAGCTCCCCAGGACCTGCTGCGGCGGATAAAGCGGAAGAAAATGAATGAATGGATGAACGAATGAATAAACAAAACTGCATAAAGATTCTTAATGGAAATAAAATAAACAATTACATCTCAGTGATTATCTAAAACATGTGTATATACTTTCACATTTAATCCAGATCCAGTAACATTAGCCTGAATGACCTCAATTGTTCATGTATTCCACTAAATTACTACCAATTTAAATTTAACCACCTGTATTAACATTACCATGACTCTGGTGGTGAGGAAGATGAAGAGGGCAAAGGCAGAGCAGAGGACAAAATGGTGGAAGCTGGAAAAAGGAAGAGCATTCCATGACTTTTAGGGAGAAGCTAAGACAGGCTCTGAAAAGTCAGGAGGTACTTCCAAATGATGAGACAACTACAGCTATTGTGATCAGGGAGACAAGTAGGAGAGTACTTGGTGTGTCACCTGGAAGGAAAGTAGAAAGTAGTAGAGAAGACTTGGTGGTGGAATGAGGAGGTACAAGAGTGTATACAGAGAAAAAGGTTAACTAAGAAGAAGTGGGACACTGAGAGGATTGAGGAAAGTAGACAGGAGTACAGGGAGATGCAGCATAAGGTGAAAGTAAAGGTAGGAAAGGCCAAATAAGGGGCTTATGATGACTTGTATGCTAGGTGGAATTGTAAGGAGGGAGAGACTGATCTATAGAGGTGGGCAAGAGAGAGACAGAGATGGGAAGGACATGCAGTAGGTTAGTGTGATTAAGGCTAGTGTTGGAAGCGTATTGACAAGTGCCAGTAGGGTGGTGGAAAGATGGAAAGAGTACTTTGAAGAGTTGATGAATGAGGAAATTGAGAGAGAAGAAAGACTAGAAGAGGTGGCTGTTGTGGACCAGCAAGTAGCAGATTAGTCAGGATGAATTGAGGAGGGCATTGAAGAGGATGAGGAGTGGAAAGGCACTCGGTCCTGATGATATACAGTATCTGTGGAGGTATGGAAGTTTAGGAGAGGTGGCAGGGTTTCTGACTGGGTTGTTCAACAGGATCTTAGATTGTGAGAAGATGTCTGAGGAATGGAGGAGAAGTGTGCTGGTGCCCATTTTTAAGAACATGGGAGATGTGCAGATTTGTGGCAACTACTGAGGAATAAAGCTAATCAGCCATAAAATGAAGTTATGGGAAAGAGTAGTTGAAGCTACACTAAGGGCAGAAGTCAGCATTTGTGAGCAGCAGTATGGTTTCATGCCAAAAAAAGAGTACTACAGATGCAGTATTTGCTTGGAGGATGTTGGTAGAGAAGTACCGAGAAGGCCAGACTGAGCTGCATTGTGTTTTTGTAGATCTGGAGAAAGCTTATGACAGGGTGCCCAGAGAGGAACTGTGATATTGTATGAGGAAGTGTGGAGTGGCAGAGAAGTATGTTAAAGTGGTGCAGGACATGTATGAGGACTGTAAGACAGTGGTGAGGTGTGCTGTAGTTGTGACAGAGGAGTTCAAGGCGGCGGTGGGACTGCATCAGGGGTCAGCTCTGAGCCCCATCTTTTTCGCAATGGTGATGGACAGGCTGACAGACGAGTTTAGACAGAAATCTCCATGGACTATGATGTTTGCAGATGACATTGAGATCAGTAGTGAGAGTAGGGAACAGGTGGAGGAGAAGCTAGAGAGGTGGAGGTTTGTCTGGGAAAGGAGAGCAATAAGACAGAGTACATGTGTGTGAATGAGAGGGACCCAAGTGGAAGAGTGAGGTTACAGGGAGAAGAGATCAAGAAGGTGGAGGATTTTAAGGACCTAGGGTCAACAGTCCAGAGCAATGGAGAGTGCGGAAAATAGGTGAAGAAGCATGTACAGGGAGGATGGAACAGGTGGAGAAAAGTGTCAGGTGTGATAGATGAGTTTCAGCTAAAATTAAAAAAAAGGTGTACAAAACTGTGGTGAGACCAGAGTTTTTGTTTGGTCTAGAGACAGTGTCACTGAGAAAAGACAAGAGACAGAGCTGGAGGTAGCAGAGATGAAGATGCTGAGGTTCTCTTTGGGAGTGGCCAGGATGGATAGGATCAGGAATGAGTACATTAGAGGGACAGCGCATGTTAGAGGTTTTGGAGATAAAGTCAGAGAGGCCAGACTGAGATGGTTTTGACAAGTCCAGAAGAGAGATAGTGAATATATTGGTAGAAGGATGCTGAGTTCTGAACTGCCAGGCAGGAGGCCTAGAGGAAGACCAAAGGTGAGGTTTATGGATGTAGCGAAAGAGGACATGAAGGTAGTTGAAGAAGAAGAAGAAGAAGATACACTTTATTGATCCCCTAGGGGAAATTACATTTGTCACTCAGGTGTTTGTTACATTTTTTTTGTGTTAGTTTTTCACACTATGTATGTACAGGCCCCTGAAACAACCACAGCACACAAAGGGGCCTGTAATCATGCAGTTAGTATACAAACACAACACAACACAACATCAAGCTGTACATTGGGAGGCAGAGTGACGGGCAGCAGCTTCCTGGAGTGCGCCCCAATAGAGCAGCTTGTAAGGGGGACGGCACCTTGCTCAAGGGTGCCTCGGCAGTGGCTGGGAGGTGAGCTGACGCCTCCCACCGTCAGCTCACACTCCGGAGATGTTCTGGCGGGAGCGGGAATCGATCCACCGATGGCTGGGCGATCTGTCTTCAAGACCTCTACTCTACCGCTGAGCCACTGCCGCCCCAGTTGGTGTGAGAGAACAGGATGCAGAAGACAGGGTTGAATGGAGGCAACTGATTTGCTGTGGCGACCCCTGAAGGGAAAGGCCAAAAGGAAAAGAAGAAGATTAACATTACCTGTAGAGAAGACAACATTCTTGGAAATAAGCTTGTGATCCACAATGGAAAACTGGGGCAGTTCAATCTTGTCCACTCCGGTCACAGCATTCTTTCCTCCTCGCCAGTAGAATTCAATGTCATCTGTAGTGTAACCATCTGAAACACATAGAAAATGAATGACAGGAAGATTATTAATACCACTTGAATATTCTATGTTCATAACTACATTCCATGTGGATGGCATTTAGTCCATTTAATCACTTTTGTAGGTTTGGTTGGTTTGCAATTTGAATTTTGTTGACTGCAAGCACAATTATTATTTTTTATCCTGTACAATCAATTGCAGTGCAGATTTGTTTGCTTGTGTGCTTCCATCAAATTTATTTTTTAAAATATATTTACATATGTACTACTCTCTAGATTTGAGTAGACTGCTGTTATTAAACATCAATAACACTGTCAACTACCAACGCATTAAATGGATGTGGTTTGAAATCTCTCTTGCTGTGAAGGGCCAGTAACAGCAGCATTTTAAACACCATCATTGTTATTTGATATTCAATAGTATCCATTTTTATGGTATTTACTACTCATAAAATATATTGTTTGTGATACTTCAGTATGGTATAACTTTGGCATCAATGACTACAAATGTCTGATAGGGATTTTTAGCAGGTCCTTGACATATTTTTAGTTTTATTCACATGCAGACAACAGCTAACAGTATAAGTCCAGTCTGTCCTGGGCCATTTAAGCTCTACATTTTGAGGGAAGGTTGACATCAGCTTCTTGGTTCCTTGACAATTAATCAAATATGAAAAAGCATATAACTTTATGCATAGGGATCCTTTTAAAATGTATGTATCAACTTCATTATGTTTGTTACTTGAACAGCTCAATTATTAAAGCCTTGAAAATGGAGGCATGCCCATATTTATTAACATGAATCAAACATATCTCTCTTACCCTTATTTTGGATTGTGGAAACTGACAGAAAAGTTGCCAGGGCGCAGGAGCAATACATGATGGAGTAACTTGGTGATCTGTAGTTACAGTTCAAAGTACTGTTGTGAGAAGAATCTTCTTTAGTCTGTGAAATTTATTGTTAAATAATCCAGCACCTACTGTTTGTTTTGCTGTGTCTGCTGACTTGAGGGTGTGAAAGATGAGCCAGGGAGGGGTTAAGGACAAGAGTAGAGTCAAGAGATATCTAAGTTCAGTGCTTTGTTGTTGTTTTTTAAGGGGTCGCTGTAATAGCTACACCAAACATGTTAATTTATGAATTTTACATTTCAATATTCTTTATGACTTTTTTGTATCTTTGCAGAGCCACTGATGTTAGCAAATTACTCAATGTTTCCACCTGAATTACATGTGAAACATTCCAATTAAAGACAGGGATATTGGTTAGGTGAAGCAAAAAATCTAGAGGGAGATGCTGGGACCAACAACTTCACCTAAGGGGTCCAACTAGGCAGTTATCTCCTCACCGCTATGGTGAAAGCCACTATTCTGCTCCACACTAGACCACCTAGAAGACGCACTGGAGATCTATTCCACACACCTGGTCTAAAAGTCAACTAAGCAAAAACAAGATTGAAGCAAAGACTGCATGTAAATAGGGAAGAAGATGAGTTTGTGACTTACTTTTCATGATTGATTGACAGACAATGTGCCTTTAGAACCAGTGTCATGAAAACACTTTCTGGAAACTGTTGTGGAGACACCACATCATATTTTGAGGGACTAAACTATCTACAACACAAAAACAGAATTGACAGCTTTGACACCACAGCGCTTTGCATAATAGAAGGTATGTAATGGCACAACCAGGTTTCCAAATTAACTCTATTTCCAGCACGCTGGAAAGAACCAAATGGTTCCCTGCATCCCATCTGGCAGCTGACAGGTAACTGGCAGGTAACTTTACCTGTTTGATGTGAGCTGTTTGCATAATTAGTGGAAAAACCGGCTGGACTAGGTAAAAAATAACAACATGCTTGACAGACCCATTTAGCAGGAAGTCCTGCATTGTATCATAAATTGGTAACAGATAGCTTATCTGCTTCCCTCTTAAGTCTTTTTCTTTCCCACTCTTCTCTAGTTTATGTTTTAACTCACAATTTTTTCCTCAAGTTTTGCCATATTGGTTATTTTTCTGAAATATGACACTACTTGATGTTGTCAATTTTTCTGAAATATGACACTACTTGATGTTGTCAATTTTTCTGTGCATATTTTCTGTTTATTTTTTGAAATTTATTTTTAACCTATTCATATTTGCTCCTAACTCTGTTACAGTCTTTCTCTGGAAAAAACAAAAAAAGAAATTTGTGACATTTCCTGTTACTCCAGTTTATTAATCCCTCAGTGGGGACATATACACAAGGACCCTGTAAACATGCAAATCAAGGGAGAAACATTGTGAATGGTAGTTACGTAGCAGCACCCAATGAGAAGCTTGTGGGGTTTGATATTTATTTATTCAGTTTATTTTTCTTCTTTCCAGACATGTTATTACAACATATTTCACTTTCATCAGTGTTAAAACATCATCAACAACATCCGAAAAGAAAAAAAAAAAGGCTTAATGGGTAGAAGCCATTGGCTTATAAGATATATATATATATATTCTGGGGTTGTCAGTTTAACGCTTTAATTAAATTAACTAATTACACTGCAAATTAACGTACTATAAAAATTAACTCAATTAATCGTGAGTGGCAAGTCAATGCGCAAGCATTTTAAATTTGGCCCATTGAGTGACCTGTAGGCTGCAGTGGCACGTCACTTAGTACCTGCACCAGATGCCTGTTGCAGTGGTTTTTAACCTGGGTTCGATCGAGCCCTAGGGGTTCAGTGAGTCGGTCTCAGGGGTTCGGCGGATTGTGTTGGGTGTTTTTTGCCGAACATACACGAATCACTGTGTACATTTGAGACATCGTGTCAATTCATGATGACACGCCCCCCTTAGCCATCACTGGCTGCAGGTGATCACGCTACATGGATTAGCCTACCTGTGCTACAGGGGATTTTGCGCACTCAGTAGTCGATTTATGCCTGTCATGATGGCATATATATGAAGACACACACATATATAAGAGCTGTAACTTCTAGAGGCTCTTCAGTCCTCCACTCATTACCTATTTTAATGGCACCTGTTTGAACTCATTAGCAGTATAAAATACACGTGTCCACAACCTCAAACAGTCACACTCCAAACTCCACTATGGCCAAGACCAAAGAGCTGTCAAAGGACACCAGAAACAAAATTGTAGACCTACACCAGAATGACAATAGGTAAGCAGCTTGGTGTGACAAAATCAACTGTGGGAGCAATTATTAGAAAATGGAAGACATACAGGACCACTAATAATCTCCCTCGATCTGGGGCTTCACGCAAGATCTCACCCTGTGAGGTCAAAATGATGACAAGAACGGTGCACAAAAATCCATGTGAAGGAAAGAATGAATGGGGCCATGTATCGTGAGATTTTGAGTGAAAACCTCCTTCCATCAGCAAGGGCATTGAAGATGAAACGTGGCTGGGTCTGTCAGCATGACAATGACTCCAAACACACTGCCTGGGCAACAAAGGATTAGCCTTGTAAGAAGCAATTCAAGGTCTTGGAGTGGCCTAGCCAGTCTTCAGATCTCAACCCCATAGAAAATCTTTGGAGGGAGTTGAAAGTCCGTGTTGCCCAACGACAGCCCCAAAACATCACTGCTCTAGAGGAGATCTGCATGGAGGTATGTGCCAAAATACCAGCAACAGTGTGTGAAAACCTTTGAAGACTTACAGAAAATGCTTGACCTGTCATTGACAACAACGGGTATATAACAAATGTAGCACATCTCTAGAGTGGTTGGTCTATTAGTGAGAGGTGGCTAAACCTGTGTTCTTTAATATGTACTATGAGTTTCTATAGAATTGTTGTTAGGCTTCTCTTTTCATTTTAACTTTAACTTTAATTTAAACTTAACTATGTACCTTGTTCAATAAACACAACTCTTTTACCAAAATAACATTTACTCACAAGGTAGAACTCATATACTTCAATATCATCAACAACAAAAAGTCACAGTTTAATATGCAATATAGAAATACATTAACAAAATAAGGGCCCAATATAATAAAACAAAATAGCCAGCATTGAAGGCAATTCAAGTTAACTTAAATACCGTTGTAGGCCTGAACGTCGCTCGAGTGTGGTGTAGCCTTAAACCAGTGGCTGCTTCACCTTTCAGGTGGAATAAAAAATAAGAGGTACCTTACTTTAAAGTGACGGGATTCTCAGGTGCGCAGGTTCCAAGACAGAAGGAGCATTGAGAACGATGGTAGCGATGGTAGCAGGTGCGGTGAAGGCGATGGTGGCTGATGCGGTGAAGGCGATGAATCAGGAACACGTGGCAGAAGAACCTCCTCTGAGTCCCATGAAGCAGTCCCTCCACGCAAACTTTGCTCATGAAGGTTTAGCGTGGCTAGCTCGTTAACAAAGTCTGTGAGTCCGTATTTGTTGCTAAGTCAGCAACTACGTTCACTTGTTTTCTGTCTTCGGCGCCAAGTAGTCCACTCACGCTGACGGAAACTACTGTCCACATTTTCATATACTCGAGTTTGGGTTGAACTCTTTCATCAATTCTTAATCCACTCTTCCACTAACCAAATGTCCTTCTCACTACCACTAACCACACACACCGGTTGCACGTCTGTTCCCTCATTAAATTGTCTCTCTCTCTCTCTCACTCGCTTCTGTGTCCTTTGACCCAGGATGTGATGCAGTCATTCCCCAAAACTCAAAAAATATAAACATAAATACATCGTCAGAACATCAACACATATTTTAACATGAGTAGCTAACACATTAACATAACATTTCTTTTCACAAAAAGGATTCACTTTTTTAACTTTAAATACTATTATATATTAATATTTAAACCTTTTTAACCTTAAATATTTTTATATTTATATGTATTAACTGAACTTATTATTCAACTTAGGAAATTTTTAATTGAAATGATTACATTTAAACAGGGTTACACTGAGTATTGAGATGAACTTTTGTTATTTGACCAAATAGTTATTTTCCACCATAATTTGCAAATAAATTCTTTAAAAATCAAACAATGCGATTTACTGGATTTTTTTTCTCATTCTGTCATAGTTGGTTTACCTACAATGACATTTACAGGCCTCATCTTTTTTAAGTGGGAGAACTTGTTGTAAGGTTAGTACGTATACATAGGGGAAGGCAGAGTGAAGAGTTGCGTGAGGGATCGTGCCCCAAATGATCAGCTTGTGGGGAGGACGGCACCTTGCTCAAGGGTTCCTTGCTCAAGGGCTCCTCGGCAGTGAATAGGAGGTGAGCTGTCAGCTCACACACTGGAGAATGTCTTGGCGGGAGTGAGAATCGAACGGCCGATGGTTGGGCGATGTCTGGTCTTCAAGACGTCTGCTCTACAGTTGAGCCACTACAAACATTCTACAGTTTTTCAGGCTTGAAATATTATATAATGGGAGCATTGGAGAGGCAAAAAATTAATGCAATTGTTCCTGCTGGAAAATGCCCATTGAATCGAGCAGTGAAATAGACGCAGAACCAGGGCTATCATCTTTGATAACTACACAAACAATACAAACAAAAAGTGAGTTTAGAAGTTTAAAATATAATTATTTTTTATTTTATACCATTGAACTGCATTCCACTATCACAAATTCACAAAAATGTTGTTCTTTTGCTCTACTTCTCTTTGTACATGTAGCATATAGGAAAAAGTATTTCATTCCACCAAAATTTCTCTGTTCATTATTTTTTTTATGTTTTTAAGTAATCTACATTATTTTGTTTTAAACAAGTGTTTTGTATGTATTTATTTTAAATTTGTTTGAGAATATTAAAGTTTCCTTTTGGGATCTCCGTTACCTTCGACACGTGATGTCACTTCCGGGGATGTGCACCCCTTCCTCAGTCATGTTCTGGCGATGACGGAGGAAGGTGAATTTGTGAAGTGCTCCCGTGTTGTATATGGTATAAAAAGTTGTACAAATGAAGATATAGTGTTAGAAAGTAATTATTTGGTTTGATATAATGAGTATTTGTTATATTGAGTTTTGTTTTTGTCACGAGTGAAGTGTTTGGTCAATGTTTAGAGAATGTGTATTTCGTGGGAAAAATTCAGGGCCACCGCGGCAATTTTTTTTCATGACATATCCTGTGCTACAGATTGCTGTGCTCTGTCCACTTTGTGTACACACTTTGTGACCGTGTCACTTTGTTTTGCGCAGAATAAATATTCCAGCTCAAAGATAAGAAAACATTCATTTGAGAAGGAAGAATGCATTTTAGGTTTCATTATTACTCCTATTTGAACATTTAAATGACACTTTTTGTCAGTTTTTTAAAACAAAGTAAAAAAGAGAAACATCATGGTAGGCATTTAAAACTTAAAATGGCTGAGATTAAAAAGAACAACTGAGGCATTACAGTGGCAATAAGACACCTTGTCTTGTGTCGTCACTTTAAACTTTGTGATATCTTTGAATTTTTTACATAATGTTATCACTTCAGCACCACAGACAAATTATTAAGAGCATTTCTATACTTGATAACAATGGACCATCCACACCAAACTGCTTATGAAATAAATTAGAACTATATTTTATGCAAAATTCTGACAATTTTCTAAAACTCTATTTGCCATGTAATAGTATATACATAGTTCAACAAAATCTATCAGTGCCAAAACAGTATTTTCTTATTCATCTCTCTTTCTACAAGAGCAAAATCAGCCAAGGATGTATCTAAGTGGGTCTAAATCATTTTGCTGCAACCAATGGGAATACAATAAATTGGATGGGAAGATTTATGTTGAAACTATTAAAATTTAAACAAAAAAGACAAATCGTTGGTTCCCATTACAGACTCAGTTGGGTTCCCAATAGCTGAATGTAGAAAGCTGAGGTTAATCTCTTGTGTAAGGTGGTTGCCATTAACAGCTCTGACATTTAAAACGAACAACATGTCAGTAACAGTAGATAAATGAAAAAAAAAAAATACTCACAGCTCTCTATTTCGAGTGTGCAGTTTTGCTCATCTAGTGGATAGCGTCTCAGGTCCATCATACAAGCAGCAGTGGTAGTGATTCTGAAAACAAATGGGGCAGTTTTACTCACAACATTATGATTAAAGGTCCCATATTGTGTTAGTTTGTTTTTTTAAATTCATGTCATTCAGCTGCCAGATGTCCAACTACACTGTATTTGAAATGTGAAATTGAATTCACTTGCCCAAAAGTGATCCGTGGTCCCCAATATTTTTTGATTGAATATTGATAAAATTCCTTCTGACCCCCAAACAGACTGTGTTAATGGGGCGTAGCTCTCAGCTACCTATCTAGACGCCCTTCCCCCCTCTGAGCCTTCTCTATGAACAACTCCCTCCCCCACACATTCACAGGCGTTTTGTTTTGATCCAGTGTCAGAGCCATCGTCAGTCTCAAACTTTTCTTTCAGTAACTTCATTACTACGTACAGTGTGCCCTCGTTCTTTGCGGTCAATGCATTCCAGGAACCACACGCGATTAACAAATTCCGTGATCGAGCGACAAACTATTTCTTATTATTTACGGTGATTTAAACATGTCCCCCACCTCTTGCCTGCTGAGATAGTCAAAACTGTCACCAGATATCAGAGACGCTTCTGTGGACAAGGGGATGGATGGATGGATGGATGGATAGATGGACGGATGGTTGGATGGACGGAGGAATGGACGGACGGATAGATGGACGGATGGACGGATGTACTGATAATCATCCAACTCAAAACAACATATTTTGACAGAGGACTAAAAAAAAAGAATCTATACAGTAAATATAAGCACAGGTGCCAGGTAGAGGCAGCAGCATTGGTGAGCATTGGGGTTTTCACACTGATGGTGGGAACTCCTTTTGAGATTAAAGGTCTAAAGCTAATCCTTATGTCCCAGTTTTAGTATTATTTGGATAATCCTGTGGGGTCCTCAGGGAGGCCAGACCTGAGCTATGATTCACAGCAGGGATCAAATGTGCGACAGCGGTGACAATAATGGGTCACCAATAAGTTTCTGCTCCATGTCATATTATCTTGACATACAATATGCTGTATGCCATAAATACACAAATATATATTTGTTAATGACACCATGAAAACAGAAAAATTCAATGGGATTGCTAATATTAATAAATCCACTTTTTATACATTTACAATACAAATGTTACAACAAACCTGCAAGGCAATGTCTTAATGCATGCAAACAATGCTGTATGAGTGTGTGTGTTTCACATTTGCCCTTCCCTTCCTCAGTTCTTACATTTGTAGTGACTCAGTACTGAAGTTATTTTGTATGTTACTGTAAGTGTATGATGGCATAAGTCGACAAGAACACAGAAGACAGTGGCACATTGACCTGTGACATAATGAAATTATGTTCCTCCTGAAACTCCAGATGCCAGCACAGTTTAATGACCATAGTAGTCTTAGAACATGTTATGTATTAAAAACATAATTGTGCCTTTCTGAACTACTGTATGCTTGACTCACGGTAGCTGTTTTTATTGTGCATAAGATGGGGCCAAATGTATAAGCCTCGGACAAACTGATGTATATATCATCCCAACTTATTTACAAATACCTCAGTTAAATGTTTCATCTTATTTTATTTTAGATAAAGAATGTACAGTATATCATATGATACTTCCTCAGGCTGAAATGGGATCTAGTTTTAAATCTTCAACAGCTAGTATAGACGTTGCCCTCAAATAAACATGATCTGACACAGTGGAATAAGGATCAGTGGGCAGCAGTGGCTCAGTGGTAGAGTGTGCGGTAGAGCGGGTCACCCAATGTTTCAAGAACGGTGGTTTGATTCCTGCTCCTGTCCAAAACAACACCCAGAGGTGAGCTGACAGTGGGAGGTGTCAGCTCACCTCTGGAGCACTGCCGAGGCCCCCTTGAGCAAGCCGCCGTCCCCCTTCGCTCTTTTGGGTGCACCACGAGGGAGCTGCCTGCCACTCTGCCTCCTCTGCATGCGTACAGGCCCCCTGTGTATGTGCTTGTGTGTTCAGGGCCTGTACACACATATACGTACAGTATATGCATGATTCAAAACTAACTAGTGTGCCACTAATTTCCCTGCAGGGATTAAAATCAGTACAGTGTTACTTCTACTTACGAACGTCTCTTCATACGAAATTTTCAAGTTATGAAATGACTCAACAGGAAAATATTGCCTCTTGTTACGAAAGAAATTTCAGGATACGAAAGGTAAAAATACAGTATGGGATGCTACTCGGAGCTCCCAAAGTTCCCTAAATGCAACATTCTTACAGCTGCTCTGCCATTGGCTATTACCAACATTTTCCTGGCATCCCATTGGCTAAGAGGGACCTCTATATGTAGCTAGATAGGTGTCTGCAGCGTCCTCGTCATTTGGCCGTCGACCTATGCGGTGTTCTGAGAGTGAATATATTAACTTTTATAGTATTCACTATGGACCCTAAGAAAGTGATGGAGAACAAAGGAAAAGAAAATAAGAAGTGTTTTTTTGTCTATACAAACAAAGCAAGAGATAATAGAAAAGCATGAAAAAAGGGATTGTTTGGTTTATTTTACCAAAGAATATGGCCGTAATGCATCTACAATCGCCAAGTTATTAAAACAAAAGGAAGCCATAAAACACCAGGAGTTGAAGGCATCGCGTCAGTGGTTCGAGAAGTTCAAAAGGAGGACTGGAATTCACTCTGTTGTTTGGCATGGTGAGGCAAGTAAAGCAAGAACCAAAGAGGGCAAATAACAATGAGGACAGCAGTTAAAAGATAAATGACCATCATCTTTATTCTTTACTCTATTCCTTGTTTTTTGCATTATGCACAACTCTCATTTATTGTGTAATAATCTAATTGTAACATGTTTTTGGTACATGCTTTGATGCATTTTTATGCTTTATAAAACATTTATGTATGAATTTTGGGGGGCTTGGAACGGATTAGGGCATTTGAATGGAAAACGTGACTCTACTTACAAAATGTTCTACTTAAGAAATTTCTTCCAGAACCAATTCATTTCGTAAGTAGAGGAACCACTGTATATACAATAAATAAATAAGTAAAGATTATAATTGTCCTTTCAAGGAAGATGTTCTATACAGATATAGAGCTTTAATGATACATGGGTTATGGAGCATGAAGATCTTAATTTTTACTTTTACTGAATTTGATTTATCACATTTTATGAAGTAAATTAGTGCAGTATGTGGGTGCAGTGCGTAGCACTGTTACCTGAAAAGCAAGACGTCCTTGGTTGATTCCACTTGGGGCATTTCTGTATGGAGTTTGCATGCTCTTTCTATGGGTTGCCTGGCTTTCTCACACCACTAAAATGCAGCTTAAGTGAACTGGACATGCTTAATTGTCTGTAGGTGTGAATGTGAGTATGAATGTCTGTCTATCTGTGGCCCTGCGATGATTTGTCAACTCTTGACTGTAACCAGCTGAGATACTGCTCACATTAACCCTCAACCCATAAATAAATTCAAGTAAGCAAAAGTCTTTCATTATGGCTATGTTGCTAATTATGAAATATGTAGCATGGAGTGTAGTACAGGTTGCTATCCTGGTTCTGGTCTCATGTTAGAATTTGATTAACTCTGACGAAGTTGCTACAGAGCAACACAGCATGGTAGATAATCACCACACCTGACAACTTAGATAAATCTGTGTCAGTGGAGAGACTCATATTGAGAGAACTCCTCTGTGTAACATTGAAAAAATAATCACTCACATGTCTCTGACCATCTCTCTCTAGCTCTCTCCCTCTTGCAATCTTCATTTGAACTTCACTAATACATGTTTTACTTGAATGTATTGCCAATCTTTGTGCATCTCTTAATTGGAATAATTTATTCCAATTTTATTTTTGATATCATATTCTTTATATTACACAAACACATTATTAGAAACACGACAAAACACTACACTACACTATACCACACCACACCCAGATTTCATTTTAGCTCAAAAAAGTAGTGCATCCCTGGGATGTGCTTTAACAAAAATTTGTGCATCCCAACATGACATTTATGCATCCAAAGAGTAATAACAAAATATAGGGTAGAAACCATATACGCAATGATTGAGTTTTGCCAATAGTACAATATAAAAATGAAACAAACTGTTACTTTTAACGATTTTACTAATAACTACGTCATAACTTTCAGGAAAAAAGAAAAAACAGAAAAAAGTACATATTATTTTTATAAAAATGTTACAGCCTTGTTGTCATTCTTTAAAAAAAAAGTTTCAGAAATAAAGAAAGATATAAAACAGTTCTTTTTCCCTTTTTATTTTCACTTAATAGTTTTCTTTGCCTTTAATTCATATATTCTCCTGTGGACACTGCACCAAGTTGATGGAGCCTTCTCCACACACATTTTTTAAAGCTGCATTTTGTCTTGGGTCCTGAAATTTAGCCATTCCTCACCCATGAAAAAAGTTGCGATCATTGCAGTACAAATGTTCAAATTTTTGCTGGTTTTCGCTCAGCTTCTTCTGCATTTTTTTCCATACTGACCACAGTAATATCTGTCCTTCTTTTCATTAACTTTTGTTTTTTTATTCAGGAAAGCACCCATTTGTCACTTGGGTTTTCTCCAACTTTTGTATCTTTTTCGGAGGCATGGTCTAATGTGAGACTAACTCGTGGCTCTCTCGCTGCAGCATGTAAAATGAGCAGGTGTTGTGTTAGTATTTGGTCGATTTTATTCATTCGTTCATTCATTGTCACAACCATACCTAAGGTCAATTTGGAATGGCCAATTAACCTGAAGTGCATGTTTTAGGAGGTGGGAGGAAGCAGGAGAACCCGGAAAGAACCCACACAGACACGGGGAGAACAAGCAAACTCCGCTCAGAGCAGGACGCAAACCTGGAACCGCTTTGCTGTGTGGGGACAGCGCTACCCACTGCGCCCCTTGTCAATTTTAATAAGGCTGAATCAAGCAGATGAGTCTTGTGACCAGAAACTTGCACGAGATCAAAACACGATGGCGATTTCCGGGTTCGAAATTTAAGTGGAGAAATGGATAAATTTTGAATATTTTTGTTGAATGGAAGTACATTTTTTCCCAATATTACATAAAAAGGTAACATCTTTTTTTTTTTTTATTGTAAGTATTCAAAGTTTGCCCCGTAGGAATGAGTGTGTGTGTGCATGGTTGTATGTCTTTGTGTGTGGCTCCGCGGTGCACTGGCGTCGTGCCCGGAGTGTCCCCCGCCTAACGCCCTATGCCGCCGAGATAGGCTCCGGCTGCCCGTGACCCGCTGCGGTGGATATAGCGGTGGTAATCTGAAGATGACTGACTGACTATTCAAAGTTTCCGTCCCAGGGACGCACAGTGTCTGATGATAGTGCGTCCCTGTCAAAAAATGTGCGTCAGAGACGCGAGGACGCACGCAAACGAGAACACTGCACACCACGTTATACTATACTATACTATACTTCACTATACTTAGTACACTATGCTATAGTATAATATTCTATACTATACTATACTATACATTAAGGTATATGCATCCCTCTGGCTCCGTTCAAAATCGCTATTCACATAATTATTATGTCTCTTTCATTTGTTTTTTGTTGGTTTGTGTCTTCTCATACTGTGAATTCCCTGGCACTAGTGGGATGAATGAAGTAAATATCTTGTCTTATCTTATTCTTTACACAAAAACCATATGACTGTGTTTCTCTGGTGATGACAGTCATGGAAAGTTGACATTGATGAGCAGATCATCAATTTACAAAATCTGGAAATATATACAGTATATATATATATATATAATTTTTTTTTAATATTTACCAACACATGTAAATATAATTATGGGTTGCCTATGATTATAATCCACTGATCTAATGCAATTGTCACATGATTTATGTCACTATTCTGTAAATTTAATGTAAAGTGCAGGATGTGGATGATACAGCTTTTATCAAACAATTTTAAGTTTAGAATGATGGTAATAAAATGTATTTAAAAAGTGGTCTAATTCCTCAGCCTCTTGAATGTGTTGGCATGTACTTGATTCTTTACAACAATACACCAAGGATCACCTTGCTTATGCAAGTGCAACTTGCGGATGTTTTTCTAATAGTCTTTGAAGGAATTTTTTTAAGTCGAGCCAACCCTAAACGCCTATCACACTCAATCCAGACTCTACTTCCGTCATTAGGACAGGATCACCCTAGGGAGCTCAGCCTTGTGGTTAAGTGAGCCAACAGAGTCAGTGGTGATTAGGTTGTAAAGTAGCCTCTTTCAGTCTAATTATCAAGGATCACCAAAGGTAAATAATTTTTCAGAGCTATCATGGCATAATTGGAAAAAAGCTTGACCAAAGAAGCATTTTACAAAAATCTGACTGTTGTCAGATCACAAAAAATTACATCATTCTTTTAAGATCATTATGTGTGAAGACTGCAATACTACTGACAATACAGCAAAAGCAATACAAACACTATAGACATTTCACTATACCCATACTTAAACAGGCCTGTTTGTTTTTTTATTTCTATGCCTATTTATGATTTTCTATTTATATATTCTTGATGGGTTATTTATTACTCTTTGGTATTGTACTACTTTATGTGTGCTGGTGCTTTCTGTGTACTTTTTCTGTGTTGTGTGCGACAAATTAATTTCCCTGACGGAACCACTTCAAGGGATAAAGTTATACTCTACACTACAGGAACTGACAGCCCAAATGACAGGTGGCACTGCAATTGTAGGAACAATTATGATAACCCAAGTTACAATGGGAACCAAGTACTCAAGGCGGCTACTCAAGGTTAATCTACAAGTCCCCTAAAGGTTATGAATGGAGCCTAAATAACATCATTACTGAATATTAGGTTAAAAAAACAACAAGGAATTGCTGATCATACCCCAGTGTTAGTGACTCATTTGAGTCAGAAAATTGAATAGTTGTGCTGGATGTCCTTTTTCCAACCAAAAGAAGATGGCGTGAGATCTTCAATAAGAAAAAAAAAGATCAGTGAAGGCTCATCATGTTGCAAATGTGTGCCTTCTCAGAGAATCTGATGATATAAAGACTCAGTACACATACTAATGTTTATATTATCAATCACAAATGTTGGGTGCTATAACTGAGGCTTCTAAGGATATCATCTGTGGAAGCCAGAAAGAGAAATGTTCTGATTCTAAGCCCTCAGTTAACAAGGATTTCCTACATTTGGTTGGCAAACAACAAGCATCATGTGCTAAGGTAGATAAGAAAGAACTCTCAAAGGAGATACGTAAAATGTGCATTTCACTCAAGATGAAAAGGATAAGGCAAGAAATATCAGTTTGGCCAGTGAACAACAAAACACAGCAGGATTTCCGGTTTGCCAAGAGATACATATCCCTGTCGAGAAAGAACATGCAGTTTGTCCTTCTTTTCCTTTAGGGCTTTTCCTTTCAGGGGTCGCCACAGCATAGATCCTTTTACAACTCAGTCAGAAAATCCACTGCCACCTCTCCTAGACACGTCCATACCTCCACAGGTATATCATCAGGACCGAGTGCCTTTCCACTCTCCATCCTCTTCAATGCCCTCCTCACTTCATCCTGACTGATCTTTGTTACTTCCTGGTCCACAAAGGCCACCTCTTCTAGTCTTTGTTCTGTCTCATTTTCCTCGTTCATCAACTCTTCAAAGTACTCTTTCCATCTTCCCATCACACTACTGGCACATGTCAATACACTTCCATCCCCTATCCTTAATCACCCTAACCTGCTGCAAGTCCTTCCCATCTCTGTCTCTCTGTCTTACCAACCTGTATAGATCAGTCTCCCCCTCCTTACTGTCCAACCCAGCATACAAGTCATCATAAGCCCCTTGTTTGTTCTTTGCTACGTCTACTTTCATCACCTTACACTGCATCGCCCTGTACTCCTGTCTACTCTCCTCAGTCCTCTCAGTGTCACATTTCTTCTTAGCTAAACTCTCTCTCTGTATACACCCCTTTACCTCCTCATTCCACAACCAACTCTACTTACTCACTTTCCTTCCAGATTACACACCAAGTACAGTCAACCCTCGGTTTTGGAACATAATCCGTTCCAGAAGGCTGTTCGAAAAGCGAGTTGTTCGAAATCCGAAACTATTTTTCCCATTATAATTAATGAAAATAATTTTAATCCGTTCCAAGTCAAAAAACAACTTGGAACAAGTTTTTTTTATACTATTTTACACCATAAACTGCACTGTATACTGTTTACCATGAATAAAAAGGGTTAGAAATAGACACTGTTTTATTTTAATAAAAGATATCCCATCGAACTTTGAACATGAATGCGCTACAGAAGAAGCCTCCTGGGCAGTTCGCTTGGCTCCCAAGTGAATCGCATTCAAGTACGTTCGGCTTCTTTCGGTTTACACCATAAACTGCACTGTATACTCTGTATCATAAATAAAAAAAGGGTAGAAATAGATGCTGTGTTTTATTTTAATAAAAGACATCCTATCGAACTTTGTACACGAATGTGCTACGGAGGAAGCATCCTGGGCATTCGAGTTTGCTCGGCTCCCGAGTGAGTCGCGTTCAGGTACACTCGGCTTCTTTCGGTTTGGTGGAGAGCAGAATTTTGTTCGAGTTCAGAGACGTAAAATTCTCAGATTTTATGGTCGAAAACCGATTTGGTCGAGAACAGAAGCGTTCGAAAACCGAGGTTTGACTGTACTCTACTACCTGTCTCCCTGATCACATTAGCTGTAGTCATCTAGTCATCTAGAATCATCTCCTGATCACCAGAGCATATCTTACCTCCTTCCTAAAAGTCATGCAACACTCCTCCTTTTTCAGCTTCCACCATTTCTTCCTCTGCTCTGCCTTTGCCCTCTTCATCTTCCTCACCACCAGACTCATTCTACACACCACCATCCTATCCTGTTTGGCTACACTTTCACCGACCACCACTTTGCAGTCACTGATCTCCTTCAGATTACACTGTCTACAAAAGATGTAGTCTAACTGTGTGCTCCTACCTCCACTCTTATAGGTTACCCTATGTTCCTGCTTCTTCTGGAAGAAAGTATTCACTATAGCCATTCCCATTCTTTTTGCAAAATCAACCACCATCTGTTCTTCTGCATTCCTCTCCTCGATACCAAACCTGCCCATCACCTCCTCGTCACCTGTTTCCTGCACCAACATGTCCATTGAAGTCTGCACAAATGACAACTCTCTCACTTGTAGGTAAGGTCTGCATCACTTCATCAAAGTCCAACCAGAACTTCTCCTTCTCCTTCAACTCACAACCTACCTGTGGAGCATACCCACTAACAAGATTGAACATCACACCTTTGATATCTGGCTTCAGACTCATCACTCTATCTGACACTGTTTTTACCTCCAGGACATCCCTAACAAACTTAGGACAACTTAGATACATAGGACAATGATTGATAGCACTGACTTCCTCCGACTGCTAGAAGATCGACTGGCTCTACAGTCACACCCAAGGGCAAAGAGTAGGCCATAAGGGGAACTCTGATGATTCCATTTTGAACCTCCACAGTCAGAAAAAGAAGAGGCATTGTCTGTTGGATTTTATAATGGAGTCTGTGTGATGACTCCATTACAAAGCTCAAGTCCTACACTAGCGCAGACCTCAAACAACTTGAAGCTGCTGATCTCTCCACCATAACTCCACTTTTTGAGAGGGAGGCATTTTTTCTCCATTGCAGTATATTCTGTCTGTTCAGTGTTGAGGCCAAGGCTTCTTATCTTGTTGACAACTTTAGTGGCACACTGGTATTGAACACTAAACTGCCAATAATGAACAGCTTTCCCAGGCACAGTATGTGCTTCTTCGTTCCAGATGAGAAAGGTGAGGGGGATGGCATCTTTAGTTGACCTACTGGGCCTATAGAAAACTAAAGTGGGTCCAGTGAGTCAAGGAGGGAAGAGTTGATGATTTCACCAACTGCTAATACACTTCATGATTGTGAAGGCCAATGCTACTGGGTGATTCACCTCAAGAAAGTAGTGCATCCCTGGGATGTGCTTCAAAAACATTTGTGCATCCCAACATTACGTTTAATCATCCCAAAAGTAAGAACAGAATATGCAGTAGAAACCACATGCAAGGATTGAGTTTTGACAATAGTGCAATATAAAGACTAAAACTAAATTTTTAATGATTTTATTAACGATAATGTCATAACTACCGTATTTTCTGGACTATAAGCTGCTACTTTTTTCCTAGGTTTTGAACCATGGGGCTCATACAAAGGTGCGGCTATTCTGTAGTTTTGTCTTCCACTGATAGGGTTGCTCTAACTGGAATTAGAGTTAAAATCAGAGCTTTGAATCGGTTCATGGAACGAAAAAGAAAACAGGAAACTTTTGGTATTTTGGCAGGAACGAAAAAAACCCTAAATGTTCCGGAACCGAATCGGAACAGAAAATAATTGTAAACCGCTTAATAGCGGGTTGTTTTTTTTTATTCTTGAAAAAAATATTTGACCTCATGTTTCACTTCCTGTCATTCACTGGACGTGGTATGAGAGTGGAGGGAAGTAGCGGCTATCAGCAGCAGTTAAGAAAAGGGCAGTCTCCCAGTCACCATTTATTCATAACAGGTAAACACTGCAGTGTGTCAATCTTAAAAATGTATGATTTAGACATTAACTCATTGGCTGCAGTGATTTTCAGAGCAGCGTGTTCCCGTACTGTCAGTGCTTAGTTGCAATATTGAGCTACGTGAGAAGCACAATGAAAATCTGTTGTTCAGCAATAAATGACATGGTGGAAGTCATTCTTGTCTTATTTCATGTAGTGTCTAAGTAGGAGGCACAAGCCTTAACTACAGTGATATAACTTGCGTAAAGCAGTGGTGTAGTGCTGTGGTACTGTTTACTGTAGGGTAGGGGCATATCTATAATTATACTATATAAACTTTAAAATTATAATAATTTAATAATTTAAAATTATAAATTGCTTTATTTGCCAATTAAATTCAAAACTCCTTAAGTTACCTAATTATGTGCACCATTCGTGTGCGAGAGAAGAGGATGCAAATGACAGGTTTAGATGGAGGCAATTGATTCGCTGTGGCGACCCCTGAAGGGAAAAGCCGAAAGGAAAAGAAGTCTAAATAACGGAGTTTAACCGGACACACGGCGCACATTATTGCTCGGTGCATGGTTGCTAACGGAAGCAAAAAGCTGACTGTGGTTTGACTGTGTTGTACTACGTATTTAAATTTAAAAAAATACACCGACATTTTTACATTTTTTGTATTTCATCTGTGCTAAATCCTTCGAAGTCCTCATCTTCGGTCTGCATTAAATAGCTCGGCAATTTCACTATCGCTGACTGTCTGGTTTCCGGGTGGATGTCCGGTAATGATGCCGGCTTTTGGGAAACACCGGAAAAAAGTCAAAGCAGACACGTTAGTCCAGGTATCAGCAATCCACGCACATATTGTGGGAGTGTAACTCGCTCGGCACTGCCTTCAGTCCTGGTAAACGTGTGTTCACGTCTCTTATCCATCACTCCACGACGCACGCAGCTTAACTTTAAAGGCTGTGTTTACACCAATGTCCAGCGGTTGGAGTTCTTTCGTTAATCCTCCAGGATGATGGAAAGCTCCGAATTCAGCCGCTTGACGTGGTTTTTGACAAAAGCAGTTGTATGGGCGTACATTAAGTCACAGATCAAGAGATGGTGAAGCATGAAAAAAACCATCCGGTCTCTTTACGTGAACCGGAGCAACCGGAACTGATAGCCTGGAGTTTACATGTTGCGTCGTAAGCGTGTCTCTTCGCTGACGCCATTGTCGGGGGTCTTTAGCCAAACAAATGTGGTTAACAGCATACCTGAGATGCAGCCAAGAGGCCCATGGTGACTCTCGACGAACTGCAGAGATCCACAGCTCAGGTGGGATAATCTTTCCACAGGACAACTATTAGTCATGCGCTGCACAAATCTGGCCATTATGGAAGAGTGGCAAGAAGAAAGCCATTGTTAAGAGAAGACCATAAGAAATCCCATTTAGTTTGCCAGAAGCCATACGGGAGACACAGCAAACATGTGGAAGAAGGTGCTCTGGTCAGAAGAGACCAAAATTGAACTTTTTGGCCTAAATGCAAAACGCTATATGTGGCAGAAAACTAACACTGTACATCACTCTAAACACACCATCCCCACTGTCAAACATGGTGGTGGAAGCATAATGCTCTGGGTGTGCTTCTCTTCAGCAGGGACAGGGAAGATGGTCAGAGTTGATGGGAATATGGATGGAGCCAAATACAGGGCAATCTTGAAAGAAAACCTGTTGGAGTCTGCAAAAGTCTTGAGGCTGGGGCGGAGGTTCACGTTCCAGCAGGACAACGACCCTAAACATAAATCCAGGGCTACAATGGAATGGTTTAAAACAAAACATATGCGTGTGTTAGAAAGGTCCAGTCAAAGTCCTGACCTAAATCCAATCGAGAATCTGTGGCAAGATCTGAAAACTGTCGTTCACAAACCCTCTCCATCTAATCTGACTGAGCTTGAGCTGTTTTGCAAGGAAGAATGGGCAAAAATTTCAGACTCTCGATGTGCAAAGCTGGTAGGGACATACACAAAGACTTGCAGCTGTAATTGCACAAAAGGCGGTTCCACAAAGTATTGACTCGGGGGACTGAATACTTTTGTATTTTTTTAAAAAAATCATGTATAATTATCTTTCTACTTCACAATTGTGTACCACTTTGTGTAAGTCTTTCACATAAAATTCCAATAAAATATATTTCTGTTTTTGGTCATAACGTGACAAAATGTGGAAAAATTCAAGGGGGCTGAATACTTTTGCAAGCCATTGTAAATAAAAACTGACTTGACAACAATGACAAACAAGTTTAAAATTTAAATTCTCTAAAATTAACTTTTCTCATTCCCTCTTTGTCTCTTCTGCTCTCTCTGCTCAATTTTGGTCTCCCGCAGCAGTGCCAGTGTGCTGCCATGGCAGTCATTAAGATGTTATGGTTTTCAATAACGTTTTATAGGGTTTGGGCATCAGAGGCCAATTTAGAAAATGAACTGATGAGACATCACTGAGGTCAGTGAAAAGTGCACTGTAATCAAATTAACTCTGAGAGGTTGAAGCTCAGTGGAATGGATCAATCAGTTCATATAGTTTATAACTTATATTGTTTATAACTGAGGCTTGACTTCTGCAGCTGTAAAACAGATGGTACATGTCATATTAACATATCAAACATGGAAAAGTCTAATGTTGATGATCATTCAAAAAAGCCTCTAGTGAAATTTCAACAAGACGTTCAAGCTGTTTTGTGATATGGTGTGTGTCTTTATATTATAATATTTAAGTAGCTGTCATTGTTGAAAAGCTGCATATGTGTTCAAGAACTACAAATTAAAAACATCATTTTGGGAGGAAGTGTGGGAGGAAGTGTCACTAAACGCTTCAGTCATCTGCAATTATAACATTCAAAATCCAACAAAAATTGCAATTTATGATTATATTAACTGTCAATTTGTCAAAAACAAAGTCAATGTTAAGTTACATTTTTGATCAAAAAAGCAAAACGAAATATGTGAGGGGATATCTACAACATCCTCTGTTCCAGAGACAGTTGTACAACGGATATTTAGTTAGTCAGTCAGTCATCTTCATCTTCTTCGGCTATATCCGCCGCAGCGGGTCACGGGGAGCTGGAGCCTATTTCGGCGGCATAGGGCATGAGGCAGGGGACACTCCGGGCATAACACCAGTGCACCGACAAGACATATAACCATGCACACACACACACACACACACACACACACTCATTCCTAAAGGCAATTTGGAACGGCTAATCAAGTTGAAGCGCATGCTTTTGGAGGTGGGAGGAAGCCGGAGAACCAGGAGAGAACCCACGAAGACACGGGGAAAGCATGCAAACTCCGCACAGAGCTGGACTCGAACCCGGGTCCGCTGTGCTGTGAGGCAGCAGCGCTAACCACTGCGCCACCGTGCCGCCCACAAGATATTTATCCTTTAAAATATCAATCAGCAGTGCACCATCAAATGTGTGTTTGGTCATTCATTTGACAACAAATACGGCAACACAACAAATGTTTTCTTGTAGCAGGAAGTTGAGCAGGAAGGTTTGTGTTCATGGCTTGAGGTGCTCACATAGCAGTCTGCTGTGTGGCATTCTGAGTAAAGCAGAATGATTGGTTTACTACTTAATGAAAATATATTTTAATATGCATATGGTGATGAAAACAGTGAATAGTATTGGATAAGCATTGCAGAGGCACTTACTGAATGTAAAATACATGTCCTGCAAAATATGACACAAGTAGATCACTTCATCATGAGTATAATTTTCGCTTAAGGGCAACACTGGTGACCTGTAATTTTCTGATCATAAACTGTAATTGGTTCATCTAAAGATAGGGTTACTCTAGTTGGGTTCACTAAAGCATCCAACTCCACCATAAGGATTCTCAGAGATATCTTTGGTCCTCACAGCAAGAAGGTCAGGGGTTCAAACCCCATCATTTCCAACATGGCTTTTCTGTGAAGAGTTTGCATGTTCTCTCCGTGTCTGAATGGGTTTTCTCCGGGTTCTCTGGTTTCCCCCCATTATCAGGAAAAACATGCATCTAAGGAATATTAGGTCATGTTGGCCCGTAGTGGCGGCGCACCCAGGGTGCAGCGGGTCTAGGCCGACTTCCATCTGGCCTTTCAATTTCATTGTACCATCCCTGTATAATGACAAATAAAGCTCTTTGTCTTTGTCTCTTTGTCTTGTAATTTAACTCCCACATAAAAATGGCTTTGAGGAGTGCCTTCTTTTCGCAATATAGCATAGTGGAAAACATAGTACTACACAAATCAGGCACATGAATGTCTCAAATACATGCAGAAAAAAAAGTACTCCGTGAATTTGTTACTTCTAGGCTGGATTACTGCAACTCCTTATTATCAGGCTGCCCCAGTAAGTCCATTGAGACTCTGCAGTTTTTCCAGAATTCTGGCAGGGACTGACAGGAACCAGGATAATAAATTATATCTCTCCCATTTTAGCATTTGTGCATTGGCCCCTTGTAAAATCCAGTAACAAATTTAAAATCCTTTTCCTGATCTACAAAGCTCTTAATGGTCAGACATCATCATATCTTAAACAGCTCATAAAAACCCCTGTTTACAACACTGCCCTTCCATATTTCAGGGTTATTCGTTGTTTTGGAACATACAAGATTGGGAGACTAAACCTTCAGCTATAAAGCTCCTCTCCTGTAGTACCAGCTCCCAGTCTTTGTTCAGGAGGTAGGCAACGTCTCTATGATTAAGTGTAGGCTTGAAATGGTTATTTTTTATAGCAATTACAGTTAAAGCTGACAAGTGAGTCCTGAACCATCTCTTAGTCAGGCTGCTATACAGTAGGTCTAGACTGCCAGGGAAATGTCCATGATAAACCCCTTCGTCTTTCTTCCCCTTGTGATCTTGTGATGTTTTGGGAAAGAACCCAGCAGACACAGGGAGAACATACAAACTCTGCTCAGAAAGAACTCGAAACCAAGAACCTTCTCGCTGTTAGGGGACAGTGCTACCCATCGTGCCATTATCATTATTATTATTATTATTATTATTATTATTACTGCTGTACATCTTTGCCTCTCTCTCTTTCCCTCTCTCAACTAGTCATGGAAAATGGTTATCCAACAGTGGGTCAAGTCCTACACAAGTTTTCTGCCTCAAAAAGAGAAAAATGGAGTATAAAAAAGAGTTCAGTCTAGATCCAGTCTATACCAATAATATCATGTGAAAGTGTCCGTTATGATTTGACAGGATAAAAAAAAATTGAATTAGACTGACAAAAACACCACACATCAGTATTTTTTAGTCTGACTCGATTGAGATTACTGTTAACTCTGACTCAGAAATATGTAGTAGGTAGTTGTTTTATTATAGTTCCTTTTTCATATGCAGTTAACTCCTTTTTTTATCATAACTTTTCTTTTGTTATGCAAAATTGAGAGAATAGATAAGTCAGCTTGATTTCTTTCACCTTGCTTTCTAAGTTTATTCAAAAATGTTTTGATAAGAAATCAATATCTCACCTGAGACCGTACAGAACCGTTCCATCTGGGTGTAGTCGGATCATTCGATTTTTCACCGTGACACCATGAACAAACGATTTCTTGTCGTTGAGGAAGTACGTGTCAGGAACCCAGAGTTGGTCAGCCACTCGGTTATCTAAGGTTAGGTTGAGAGGGATCTCAGAATAGGACAGCCGCTTGTCTCGCCAGGCTTGCTGGAAGTACATTGTCAGTGTGTAGTCCTGAAAATGCATAAGGGGGAGCATATGAGGACAGAGAGGAGAATTGAGAGAAAGTGCAGAAAGTCAGAGGAGGTAAATGATAGGAGAAGAAAGTAGTCAGGACAGAAAGGGAGAGAAACAGATAAAACAAGTGAGATGGAATGAAAAGAGAGAATAATGTTGCACAGAAAAAGCTATTCCCAGCTACAGTTTCTGTAATATTTCTCATTAGACTGTCTTCAATACTGGATGAATTCACTTAAAGCAAGTGGAACAATAGTTCTACAGGCCAAAAAAACAAAATAACTGGGAATTACTTTAATCATAGAAACATGAAGTTAAGAAAGTCATGTAAAAGAGTGTAAATGTGTCACAGATGAAAAAAAACCTCAGAAATAAAAGTATCTTTGTTATTTCTGGATTATATTATTGCAACTCTGTACTGTCAGGATGCCCATATTCTTCAATTAGGAGTTTCCAATTAATTCAAAATGCTGCCTCATGAATACTGACTCAAACTGGGAGGATTGAGAACATCACGCCAGTCCTGGCATATTGACATTTGTTCCCAGTAAACTCAGCAAGGAATTCAAAATTATCCTGATTACTTATGCAACTGTTCACTCCCTGTATCCTCCCTATATTGAAAAGCTTAATACACATTATTCTCTTAGGGTCCTTGTCTCAGAGGATGCAGAACTTTTTGGTGACCCAGAAGGTCACAAAATAGATCAGGAGGTAGCTTTTTAGTTATAAACCCTGCTTACTGTGAAACCATCTTCCTGCTACACTGTGGGGGGCAGACACTGTTAACGTTAGACTAAAAACATTCTTATTCCATCAAGCTTTCATTCAGGGAGAACCCATTAAAAGTCAAGCTGAAATAGGCCTAGATTGCTGAGGGAGTTCTTTCTCTTGGCTTAAAAGTAGAATACTCTGGAGTTTCTTTTTTATATTTCCTTTGGCTTTTTTTGTACTTCCCCGAGATCTTCCCTCTCCTCTAAAATTTTTTTTTTTTTAAATGATACTGGTGCAGTCTCCGTGTCTCTTTGGTAGGTGCTGATCAAGACCTTGGATGGCAGGTACTGGAAACCCATCCCCGACATTCCCGAAGTCTTCACCTCTTAAGCTCAAGCCATGACTCAAGACTCAAAATGCAGACTAGTCCATCTCATTTAAACATAGACTCTTTGTAACTCAGCAGTTTGTCCCGCTAGCATTCTTTAACCTATTTGACACTCCGGCATTACCTCTCTATCTCTTGAATTTTGTATTTCCTTTTTTCACCCGAACCGGTCAAAGCAGAGGACCGCCCAACAGAGAATCAGGATCTGCGACAGGTTTCTTCCCAATTGGGAGTTTCTTCCTGACCATTGTCACTTTATGCTTGCTCTCGGGGGCTCAGTTTGCTTTATCTTTTTCTTGGGGTGGCAGTAGCTCAGTGTGTGTGTGTGTGTGTGTGTGTGTGTGTGTGTGTGAGTGTGTGTGTGTGTGTGTGTGTGTGTGTGTGTGTGTGTGTGTGTGCGTGCGTGTGCGTGTGCGTGTGTGGACGTGTGTGTGTCACGGGCCTTTACACATATACACTATGTATGTGATTAACATAGACTAGCACTACTAATTTCTTTGACCGACGTTTTAGAGCTAAAATGAAACAAAATGAAACAATGAGACAACGGCACATTAGCTTACTTAGCAAATAAGTTCTTACAATATAAAATCAAAAATATACACGATAAACATGAAGTTTACAGGCACAAATAAATTCAATTAACTTACCTTGTTGCCTCTCTCGACTGGAGCTAAACTTCCGTTTACTCTACCATTTGTTTATGACGTATTTATCACTCGTTTCTCTCCCCGTACACCTTGCCGTTTCTACACTAATTACCTCGTTTTTACCTGGTGATGCTACGCGCGCCCTACGACCTTCCAAAATAAACTTCCTTTTCAACAGGAAATGGCAACATCAGAAAATAACCGTGCCTTTCAACATAAAACTCTCAACTGCTTTGAACAGTAAATTGGGGTTATTTACAGGGAGCATTATTAGATATGGCATGGCTGCCTGGTTTGGGACTCTGTCTGTCCAGCTCAAATCTTAAATATCCAAAACGGTGAAAACGGCAATGAAGGTGATTGGCAGGAAAGACTCTCCTCTCCAGTCTATCTTTGAGAAGTCAGTGCTCAGTTTGGCGAATAGAGTGGTGTCTGATCCTTCTCACATTATTTTTCCTGAATATGAGCTTTTACCTTCAGGTAGACTTTATAGAACTAGTCGTTGCAAAAACAACCGTTTTAAATTATCTTTCCAACCTCTATTGCGCTTTTAAATGACAATAAAGTGGTTTGAAGCTCCAGTTAGTTGTTCTCATGAACTTTTGGTCCCTCGTGTTGTTACAGTGCTTAGCATTTTATTTTATTTATATTTACTTATATTTTTATTGACCTGTGGTCCTGTTTTATGTTATTGTGTTTACGCACTTTATTTTGTTTTACTAATTTGCTGATTTTTGTATTTTTTGGCATTGATTGAGGACAGTGATATCCTCTTGGTTGGGCAGTTTTGTCTCTTTTATGTATGTACAATGCTGCTGTCTTTGTATTGTCTTGCATGTTTTAAAATGTTGATGCTGATTAAGTGCAACTTGCCCAAGACAAATTTTCCCGTGTGGGATAATAAAGTATATCTTATCTTATCTTATCTTATCTTATCTTATCTTACTTTAATGATTTCCAAGGGGGTAACTGCTTTTCATACAGTTGCACTGCTCCAGACCGTATAAAAGAAAGGGTCCCACAATCAACAAGAAACTCAGAATCCAAAATTTCACTTATACCACATTATACCACAAATTCAAGTAAATCAATAATGTGAACAGATCCCTCAAAAACAGATGTAAATATAACATTCCAAATGACTGCAACCCTTCGACACAAGGATTCTTCCTATGTTTCACTCAGATACAGTATTTGTGAGAAATAAAAAAAAAATCATTATATTTAGTGTGCATAAATTTACTGTCAACATTTAATACTATTTATTGTCTGTTTCTTGGCTTTGGAATAATGTGATTACAATGTTTAACAGGACTTTACCTACATTAAATTAATTTAAATCTTGTCTATTGCATCAAATGTAGTGCAAATGTTACAACAAAGTAACAAAAAAGGTATAGTTGAATTGGTTAGTTAATAGTTCAGCCATTTCTAAACTATTGTGACTGTGATGTAGTAATTAAATTGAGTGAACAACCCCACTGTCATTCTTGAGAGCCTGTTATTGCAGACCTATCTACTTGTGGTTTGTTTTGTGGGACAATTTGTCACTATGGCCAGTTTACTGTGAGAATAAAGCTCCCCTCAGAGACGACTAGAGTGTGCCTCTGTTCTTCTTTGTGGGAAGAGAAGAAGGTTATAAGTCATCAGTGTAACTGCAATGACTATATACTTGTATGTACAAGTGAGGCTCTTATAATAACAGCCTCATTGAGAATTAAGTCGTAAATTGACTTGCAGAGAGACAGCAACAGACACATTAGATGATGAAAGAAGGAAGAACAGTGTTGAATTTATGTGCCATTTTGCAAGATGATGAGACACAAGAAAATAATAATTATATGGTTAAACTAATCCAGTAAAGAATGTGAGAAAACATTATGTAAAATCCCTCATGTAATTAATATCTAGTTCCACAGCTGACATTCCATGGTGTTTGTTTTCATTTAATTAAAATGAACACAGATTTTGATGGTTACTAGAATCAATTATGTTATTTATTTTGTGACCTGAGGGGTTTGTTTATTTTTCTGTGAAGAAAACTTTAATCAGTCAATCATTTGTATAAGATTTTACAAACAAAGTGTAGCAAACAAATAACATAATCAAAAACAGCCCCATATGCCCCATATTTACACAGACACTTTTTTTTTCCTTTCAGCTTTTCCCTTCAGGGGTCACCACAGCGAATCAATTGCCTCCATCTAAACCTGTCTTCTGCACAGACACATAACAGTGGGATTACAAGTAAACAAGAACAGATCATAAAATCATAATAAATGTAAATGTCTACAGTAGTAATAAAACACACCAGAATATGTATATAAATACTCAAAGAAACATCCTAAAATGCAGTAAACAAATAAATAATGAGAACTCATTAAAAGCCACAATGAATAATTGGGTCATGACATTGCTTTTAATAAGCATTAACTAGAAAACAGAAACCGAAGCTAAGTGAAATTCTTTGCGCTTTCTTATTGTCCATGCAAGCACTACTATAAATTTTAGATGATCAGTAAATAAAGCTTTACATCTAACAATACATTTAATAGATTTTTACTGTCAGAAACATGAGGAAATCTATCATCCTTTTCAATTTATTATTAACATTAAGAGCTACAAAAGTAAATGATATTACTGAGAATAACAAAAATCTTTTATGGATGCCATGGGTTGACTGTGCTCCTTTTTTAAGGATTAAAAAACATACAAAAACATATATGTAAAAAACAACAGTGGCAGAGCGGTAAAATTTGTTCTTCATAGATACAAAGCAATCAATTAGCTGAGAAAAATCTATTCATAGGATATTTTGTAATACACAATTGGTGTAGACAGTGGGATACACAAAAAATTCAAATTAAAACATGTGTATTTCTTGTGGCATAAGCAAAACCCTCAAATTATTTGATATGAATCCAATTTCATGGCCAAACTGTCCAAAAACTGCTGGATCATCTGCAAGACCGTCAAACAGATGTGTCCTCAATGTCTTCCTCTGACTCTGACACCACCATCCTTCTGTTCCATTCAGACAGTGAACTGAGAACATGTGCACGGCCCCGTGACTTCACCATTCCTTGCTTTCCATACGATGTGGAAGTTCAGCTTCAGTGGGGAAATGTAATTCAGAGAAACTAGCACAAGTCTGAAGATTACACCATGGCTGAAGTCCGACATCCTAGACAAAATGGCTGAAACATTTTTCTAGTGTACAGCAAATCCACAAAATCACCAAATAGCTGACGTAGCAAGGGCACTCATCAAAAAGTTTCCCTGTTTGCAAGATCAGTATGCCACTGAATGATACAGCTGAATGACTAGCCTGAAATATAAAATGTCTAATTACCGGACAAAGATGCGGAACATTGGATGTCCTGAAGGGACTGTTAATGCACTGAAAAGTAAATCAAGAGACGAATGCTTCCCAGCCAAAAATGTAAAGAAAGCTAAAAAGGCAGAGGTTAATTATTGTCCTTCACACCCCGCTGGTCAAACAGATATCAGTCTGGAAAACTTGCAAGTTTAACTTTTAACTGATGTCAGACGAAGAAACGGAGCACCAGATGTAAGGGAGAATATGTCTAAAACCTTCTCCTACCGAAGGAAAGAAGTGTTTATGGAAGTCCAGGTGTTGGAGAGATGAAAGCGAGATGGCCTGCACTTTTCTGCATTAATGAGGTAAATGTGTGTTTGCTTCCATCCAGTGTGCCTCTTTTCATTATGCATTTCCACTTGTGTTATGATTTCAATATGTGTATTACTATAATCACCATTGCTTTAATAACTGAGCATAGTCTTCTTTATCTTCTGCCACTTTTTTTGTTGTGTGCAACAGATAAATGCTGAATTTCAGCAAATTACAAGTTACAACACATCCACTCGAGACGACCTTCATGGTTGGACAGTCTTCAGCCTCAGCTGACAGCAGTTTTCCAGAAAAGGGAGATGTCGCCGGCCAGAAACTACCCTTACAATAGGTAACTGTTCATTCATTCTGGTCTATATGTGTGCTTTGATATATTCAGTTTAAGTAAAGCCTCAATCATTAGTGTAAGACACATATTTTACATATTTACATGTAAAAAAACAGCCATGTTTTCTCTTGTAGAACAGTTAATGTACACCGCCAGCACCGAGCAAGATATTTGTCCATGCTTAACACAACACTTCCATCCTATACATCCATTCATGTCACATATTGTAATCGCACCACATTTTGTAATAAAAGGAATAAGGTTAATCATTACATGATCGTGGATTGAAAAATGTTAACTGACCATTTATTATGTTTTACTGAAAATATTTTTGTACTTTAGTGGATCAGTGGAATCTCTTCACACAGGCTGGAAGTGATGTTCATTCAAAAAGGGCAGCTGTCCTCTGAGCACTTTGCCTCTACCTTGGTGAAGATGATGGACATCTGATCCGTGATTATATGGTAAGTTTAATGTTCTGAATGTAACTTTTATTTAAGATTCAGAAGTTGTTTGTCCTGTAGTTTTGGCTCCCCACTAGGTCTCTTCAGTGTACAGCAGACGTGCCTGTTACAGTGCACCATTATTGATTCTTTGACATGTAGTGATGTTTCTTGTGTTGCCTTACCTGTCCTAGTCAGTATAGTAAAATGTTTTGTTCCTGTTGATTATATGATAGAGCCAGCCATAGAGTTGAAGCACAAAACTACACCTTGCCTGCAAAACACTTGATGCACAAATGGACAGTGTCCTGATTGAAATCTGAAAATGTTCAATGTATGGTAAAAATGTTTATTTGTGGAACAGCATTCTAATGTTTATTTTTTCTCCTATTTACTTAAAATATACTGGCCATGAAAGAAAATCCCATCCTGACTTGCATGCAGAAGTGGGCCATTGGCATTTACATCATCAGCAAGGAGAATGGAGATCCTGGATATCATGATGATATCGGAATTTATGTTGATGGAGAAATCATCCTGGACAACATTAGTTCTGCAGCCCAGGCTTGTGCAGTGATGCTTGTAGTGATCTACGCATTGAACCTGGCATACCCCTAGGAACTGAGACACTATTATGAATTCATTCAGAAAGTACTCATGAGAATGGATGGGGAAAAAGCTTTCCCACAAAGTCCTTGGACTAAAGAACAAAGTTGGTATTGGACTGTAAAAATTCTTCGGCCATAGTTTTTTTGTTTGGTATTTGTGAAGGTGGCACGGAAAGATTAATGTGATCTGTATGTATTTTGTTTTCCTGATGTGGCCCACTGTGTATGGTTTGGTCAATGTTATATGTGTATTAGTTGGTGATGTATAATAGCTAAACATATTTCATTAGAATCAGCTGAATAAAAATTGCTAGTATTTAAACAATTTATTTGTTTTGAAAGTATACAAAAATATTCTATTGATGTAAATTTAAAATAGATTTAATTGGATCTACTAAGGAAATTTGTGTTAAATCTACTCAAAATAGTTTTGGAGGAGTTACAGAATATAATTCAATTGAATTTACTTCAAAAGTATTAGTTCTTTCAACATAATAAATATATCTAACTTCAGATAAAATTGTTTCGTGCAACCTCTTACAACAATAATATTATGTTCATTCAACAAAGCATTTTTTTCAATGCAGTGAAGGAAATGGGGAGGGGGATGAAGAGCAGGAATCGCTCAGTATGGCTAAAACCCTTTCATTTTCCTGAAACCTGCAGTGAATTTAATGTGACCAGCATTTTTTTTACAAATAATTTTAATTTAATTATTTTAAAATATTGATTTTGACTGATTTGGTGTTGCCTTCAACTTATAATTCTATGCCAGACTGATTATATATATTCAGCAATGCTAATGGTGTAGTACTACAGTTTTTATGACTTGAGTTCTTCTAACTAAAACAGTAAATATGAACATTAAAAGGCCTAATAGACAGAGTAAATTACAGGTAAATTAAAATACTAAAATAGGAGGGTAATGAAATTAATGACAAATTGAAAAATAAATACAACAGAACTGACTGAGCCAGCTGAGTGATTCAATCCCAGGCCCTACATTCAGAGTTCCCTTGGACAAGATATTGCACCCAGTGGCTGGTCCACTGATGTGTGGGTGAATGCTTATGCTCCATATGAGGTGGTGCTTTGCATGGTAGTAATGTCACTATGGTGTAAATGTTTGTATGTAAGGGTGAATGCTGGCTAGAGTTGCAAAGCACAGACCTGGAGTTTGTCAGACTAGAAAGGTGCTATATAACTACAGTCCATTTACAATTCATACAATCAACAGATTTATTAAGTATTTTATATTGATTTGAAATGAACGAATAAGTGATATTTTATGTCAGAGTGTTGTCAGCACAACTCTCTGTGTCTTAGCCTATCTCAAGCAAATGCAGCAAAACAAAATTTTGCACCCACAGACATCTGTCTTACCTAAGGGGGCTGAGCCCCCCCTAAGTGTCTGACACTGGAACTGCCCCTGCTATGAAAATAGCAATATTCCCTTAGCAGCAGCATTTTAGATCTGCTATTGTGATTTTAATTTATTTGTCATATCTTATACATATACAGTACATCTGATAAGTCCACTTCGCACTGAGCTACTAAATTCCACAGGTCCCCTTCAACCATATATTTACGTAATTTTTCTGCTCTTTTTTTCTAATTTTAAAGCCTACAAACTTTACAGTTTTGTTTCATTTACACTGTTATCAAAATTTTACTCAAACAGCAATTAGCTGTTTTAAGCTGGCTAATGAATAACCAAGGCTTGTCAGCATGTTAAGAGTTCAGTTAAATATTGGTCTATGTACTCTGGATATGTAAAAAATTACCATTATCATAAAATGTGATTTTAAAAAAGATTTGATGCTCCTCTATAGCAAAAAAATGAAAGTAAAATAAAAGCATATTAAGATTCAGTGAACATTTTTTTTTTTTTTTAGTTTTGGTAAGAAATACAGATTGAAAAAACAAAATACACATCATGTGCTTTCTGCTCAACATCCCGGTGTAATGATTTTCACAGCCACTAAAGGTTGTGCTATGTCATAATAAATTATATTATTTTAAATTAGGTACACAGAGCGAGGCAAGCCCACTCAGACCTTTGGGCGGAAAGTTTATTTATAAAAAGAACAGACGGGACTATCACCAAAAACGCAGTGATTCTTCGCTGCCAATCAGCACTGTAGACGCCTCCATCAGTCAGCCGCAGGGCAGCTGTAGCTACACACGTAGCTTACCATCAACAAGTATGAATGAGGAGTGAATGAATAATGGATCCGATGTAAAGCGTCTTTGAGTGTCCAGAAAAGCGCTATATAAATGCAATCCATTATTATTATTATTATTATTATTATTATTATTTGTACCTTTTGTAAAAGAGAATTTTCATATCACCGAAGCAGCTCCAGCCTAACGTATCATTTAAATGCAAAACATGTCAAGGACACAGAGTTGAACGTTAGCTTACCCTTTTAAAGGAAAAGCCCGTTGGCATCTTACTATTGATGTTGCCTTATTTAGAGGCATGTTATACGATTAATTTTGAATTGCTGTATTGAATCAGCTTTTGTATTCATTTTGATTGAGAATCTGCTTATGTGCCTATTTGAGACGCAGCCTTATTTTATTTCTGAATTTTATTTAACTGTATTCGTATTGCATTTTTGAGAAATGCACCTGGCCTAATTGGTTTGCTGATGTGCTTGGTCTTTTTTCCTTTGAATTTCATCTATAAAGCATACTTACCAATAAAAATGTGGATTTCAGATCTTCTCTTCTTGGTGTATTCTATTGATTAGACATGCACTACAATTTTGTAATGTCCTAGAATTCAAATTCTTTATTTGGAGGCCTTTAGCAGGCATGAGATTAAAATGTGATTAATTAGATTGATTAATTACACATCCTGTAATTAATTACATTAATTTTCTTATTCGCCTGACAGCACTAGTAATAATATTGATTGGAGGACAGACAGTAAGGGATGGCCCGAAAAAACAGGTTAATGGTAGGTATTGCAATGATAAGTAAGTGGCAGTATAGCATCAGGAGGCTGTTGCAGGAAGTGTTGTAACAGGAAGTGTGTGTAACATGTGAGTTATCCAGCAAGAGCAGAAGAATAAACAGCTGGCTGAAGCTAGCATAAAGTTCAAAGTGATGTTTATTAATGGATAAACAAGAACGTTACATGGTACCAGGAACTGGGTAAAGAAAGAGGCACAACACAACAAAATGGATGAAGTAAAACCTCCAGGTCCGTTGAAACTGACTGGAAACGTAGATGCAAATTGGAGGACTTTCAAACAGCATTTCCAGCTATATATTGCGGCGGTCGGAGTGGATCAACGACTACAGGAAGGAAAAATAGCCATGTTGCTAATAGTCGCCAGCCCAGAAGCAATAGAAGTCTTCAACACGTTTGTTTTTGCTCAACCTGATGACAAAAAGGCAAGTTTGACGAGGTCGTGAAGAAATTTAATGAGCATTGCCTGTCAAAGAAAAATTAAACGTACGAGAGGTATGTCTGTCACTCACGCTTACAGCACCAAGGTGAGTCATTTGATAATTTTCTACGATTTTCCACGAGAAACTATTGAGGGAGACAGACCTCGCGTTAAACAGCGCAATAAAAATATGTCACGCCAGTGAGCTTGCACGGCAACAGGTACTGACTTTCAGAGAGCCTGCACAGGAAGCAACATACCAAGAAAAAGAAGCAGTGAACGGCGTGTCAGTGAAAGGAAAACAACGGAGAAAAATTAAAAGTAATGATAATCGGAACAAAACCAGTGATAAGGATATGTTCAACTGCATGTGATGCGGTGAGAAACACTAACCTAGACAATGTCCTGCCTATGGAAAAATGTGTGAAAAATGCAAGGGACATAATCATCATGCCAGAATGTGTCTCTCAAAGAAGGGACAGGGTGTGCACACAATGCAGGATGACACAGATGACAATGATAATTTGAGTGAAAAAATTGTCATTAAAGATGGTGTCACACGATGAAGATGTTAACACGCCGTCATCAAGAGCGGATGATACAGTCCAAACTGTTAATCCAGTAACAGGAGATAAGTGTGCCACTCCACTGTTAGTTAATGAAACTATTGTAAAATTTAAAAGTGACATAGGGGTCAAAGCTAATTTGGTCAGTGAGGAAGATTTGAAAGGCACTGACAAAGAAGCCTAAAAAATTCTCAGAAAAAGTCAGGCTTACAATAATCAGCCAATACAAACAGAAGGTGGATGCAGACTGAAGGTGACAGCTGAAGGCAAAAAGCATAACCTGTTGTTCAACATTGTGCCTAATGGACATGAGTCACTCTTAGAGACAGGGCATCTGGGGACCTAGGTCTAGTAAAGAGGATTTACTGTATTAGGTAAACACAGACAACATGAAAATAGTCAAACAAGACAAAAGACTGGAACACCAACAGTGTCAGGGAACCACAGATATCGTGGATAAGTTTCCTTCTGTTTTCAAAGGACATGGGACATTACCTTACATTTACAAAATTCAGCTCAAGGATGATGCCAAGCCTGTAGTCCATGCCCCAAGGAGAGTGCCAGCACCACTGAGAGCTGGCTTGAAAAAAGAGCTGCAAAGGATGACTCAAATTGGTGTCATCGAGAGAGTGGAAGAACCCACAGACTGGGTGAACTCCATGACATGCGTCAAGAAGAAAACTACAGGTGCCATAAAAGTCTGCCTTGATCCCAAAGATCTAAATGAAATTTTTTTTTTAAAAGAGAACATTATCAGGTTCCAAAACGAGAAGAGATAATGAGTGAAATGGCAGGTGCAAAGTTTTTTAGCAAATTAGATGCTTCACATGGGCTCTGGCAGCTGAGACTGGACCCAGAAAGCAGCATTTACACCCCTTTTAACACAGCATTTAAACGTTACTGTCTTCTGAGGCCTCCCTGATCTGAACCCGAGCGGTGTTATGTTGTTGGACTTCTGTGCTAGTCACGGATTGTTCATAACTAACACCATGTTCGAACACAAGGATGCTCATAAGTGTACCTAGTACCAGAGCACCCTGGGTCGGAGGTCAATGATTGATCTTGTGATCGTATCATCTGATCTTCGACCATGTGTTTTGGACACTCGGGTGAAGAGAGGGGCAGAGCTATCAACTGATCACCACCTGGTGGTGAGTTGGGTCCATTGGCGGAGGAAACCTTTGGATAGACCTGGTAAGCCCAAACGAGTAGTGCGGGTGAACTGGGAACGTCTGGAGGAGGACTCTGTCCGTGAGGCCTTCAATTCACACCTCCAAAGGAGCTTCTCGTGCATCCCTGTGGTGGCTGGGGGCATTGAACCTGAATGGTCGATGTTCAAAACTTCCATTGCTGATGCTGCAGCTGAGAGCTGTGGTCTCAAGGTCTTGGGTGCCTCAAGGGGCGGTAACCCTCGAACACCGTGGTGGACCCCGGTGGTCAGGGAAGCCGTCCGACTGAAGAAGGAGGCCTTCAGGGGCATGTTGTCCCTGGGGACTCCTGAAGCAGTTGCAGGGTACCGACAGGCCAAAAGGACTGCAGCCTCGGCTGTGATGGAGGCAAAACAGAGGGTGTGGGAGGAGTTCGGAGAGGCCATGGAGAAGGACTATCGGACGGCACCAAAGTTGTTCTGGAGGAGTGTCCTTTGATCCATCAGAACCAACAAAATCTCCACTGATGCCTCGAAAGATGGCTTGGGAGCCATACTGCTCCAGATGCATGAAGATAAATGGCAGCCTGTGGCATATGCGTCTCGATCAACGACAGAGACTGAGCAATGCTATGCTCAAATTGAAAAACAGACTTTGGGCTTAGTGTATGGTGCGGAAAGTTTCACAGTTATGTGTACAGACTGCCAACCTTTAGAGCAGAGACTGACCACAAACTGCTCATCTCATTCCGAAAAAAGAATCTCAATGACATGTCACCCAGAATCCAGCACATGATGATGGCCTTGCAGCATTATGACTTTGACCTCATTTACAGAATCATTCCAAGAAAATACATTTTACTGGCACTTTGTCACGAGCACCAGCTCCAAGCAGTGATGTGCTCGTCAGCCCTGTGTCCAGTGATGTTGAGACACATGTAAACATGGTGACTGCTTCTCTCCCAAAATCAGATGTCATGCTGCAGCAAATTGTGCAAAAGACAGCAAAAGACCTGCTGCTGCAGAAGGTGACCCACAATATCAAAAATGGATAGTCGAGAGGAGACTGCCCAGGGTCCTACCCTGTGTGTGCAGATTTGTGTAGGGCTAATGGACTGCTGCTGAGACAAAACAGAATTGTCATTCCACAACCTATGCATCAAGACATGCTTCAGTGCTTCCATGAGGGACATCCGGGAGTGGATAAATGCAAAAGCAATAGAAACAGTTTACTGGCCGGGCATCAACAAAGATATAGAACTACACACTGCACCATGGCAAAAGGTGGGCACTGACTTATTCCATCTGCATGGCAAGGACTATGTTCTGGTGATTGACTATTATTCTAACTACCCAGAAGTTGCACAGCTTTCCAGTACATCAACACAGTCTGTCATCACACACATGAAAGGTTTTTTTCTCCAGACATGGAATTCCACAGTGTGTAGTCAGCAACAATGGTCCACAGTGCGACTGTAGTGACTTTCATGAGTTTGCAAGGCAGTATGGATTTGTACGAGTCACTTTCACAAATTTCCCCGCTGTGGGACAATAAAGGTTTATCTTATCTTATCTCTTCCAGTCTCTTGTATCCGCTGACAAAGGGGTCCAGATTGTAATGAGACTGTTAAAAAAGGCAAGGAAGAGAAATGCTGACCCTTACTTGGTTTTACTGAGCTACAGGGCTACATCTCTGGAGTGTAGAGCATTACCTGCTGAGCTGCTCATGTGTCGTAAGCTGCGCACCACACTTCCACAGTCAAACAAACAATGACAATAAATCCTACGATGAGCTGAATGACAAAAGGATGAGACTCAAGCACAGACAAAAGCTGAACTAAGACAAAACGGCAAGAGATCTGGAACCTCTGCAGGAAAAGGATGTTGCGAGGATTGAAGGTCCCAAGATGAGGGACGGAAAAGCAACAGTCCTCAGTGAAGTAGAACCCAGGTCGTTTTTCGTTAGAACACAGAATGGACAAATTTTAAGACAAAACAGGAGGAGTCTGTTAAAGACTCGGGACATTGAGGGTCAGATAGTGGAGACAGGATCTGAACTAGTGGGTGTTACACCAGCAACACAGTGAGCCTTCTTCACCTCCCCCAGTGATTGTCAGACTCAGAAGGTCTACCAGACCAAGAAAGCCACCTGAGAGGCTCATAAAACAAGAATGAATTGTTCAATTGATAAAATATGAAAGAAGATGTTGACATTGTAGCACAAAAAAACAAACAAAAAAAAACCCAAAAAAGAGTTGAAGGGTTGAAAGAGTTAATATTTTTGCTGAATTTGGTATGTTATGATTTTTTGATGTGTTATTGACTGCTACAATTGCGTAAAGTGTGAAGAGCTATACAGTATTGGAGTTTTTGAGGCTCATTTGGTCTGACCAGGGAAATTTATGTAATTTTGAAATACAGTGCGCATTTGCGCATCAACGCTCGCGACTCCACATCATTGCGGATTTTTGGTTGGCAGTCATGTGATACTGTACGCGGTTTCTATAAGCTGATGGCATCTGGAAGTGTGCTCCGTTCCGTCAGTCTCAGACTTTAGTGAGACACAAATGTGCTTTAAACAGTCGAGTGTGGGAAAAGGTAATACAGATAGAAGGTGGTTTAATATCAGTATGGGGACGGTTCAAAAACGTTTAAATTACCGTAAATAATAAGATAAATAGATTGCGATCTCAATCGCAGATTCCTTAATTGCGTGTGATTCCTGGAACACATAAACCACAAAGCACAAGGGTGCACTGTACATAGGTTCTTCCCTGACAGCGGTTCTTCCATAACTCCCCCAGTCCTGCTGCCACGGACTGGGGGAGACTCTGCACAGACACCCGGCTGTGGACCTACCAGTCCGGGTCATGGCGGCCGCCGGGGCTCTGTGAGGTTGGAGGACCGGAACTGCTCCTGCTGCCAGCTGGAGTTCGAGCGGACCGGCCGCAGCTTCAACCGGAGGGCGGTGCACACCTTCACCACGCCGGACACCATTCTCAGGGTCTTCCCCGATTCCACCGTGAACGAAAAGTCCTTCTTGTGTGAGACCTGCGCGCAGACCGTCAGGAGCAAATGTCGGCGCCAGCAGAGAGGGAAGTGGTCTGTGTGGCTGAAACCCCCCGCGGTCAGAAAGCTTCACAACTCTTCACGTGAGTAAGATACTGCTGGGTGTTTAAAGATGTCTCTTTTCATCATCTTACTCTTCCTTCTAACTGCCCGCGATACTGGGACCATTACTACCCCTAGGCAATCTCCTGTTCAAGAGACATTATCACCTCGATTGTCATCCTATGGCCGTGGTACATTGGACTTCACTTTTCCATCTAGGGATGTCTCATCCCTTTGGACTGCAATGTCTGTTGGTCTTCCTACTTGGTGTGTAACAGCTCTTGTTCCATTGTATTCTATCCTGCTATTGCAACAGCTACTTAGTTCCAAGTCTTTCATCTCTACCAAGCCCCCAATGAAAGATAATAACTCTCAACGATTTAGTACTGCTTTTTGTCGTTTGTTAATCATTCTCATGTTGGCCATTACTGGCAATGTTCATTCAAATCCAGGGCCTGCTACAGTTAATGTTAGTCCTATTGCTCCTAGTCTGTCGTTTGATGATTTTTGTAAACGGAAATCCTTGGGCTTTTTACACATCAATATCCATAGTCATTTACCTAAACTTGATTTGCTAAAATCCTGGGTACACACTGCAAATCCTGATGCTTTAGCGGTTTCTGAAACATGGCTTAGAAGGAGCATTGCGGATGTTCATCCTGACCTCGAAGGTCTTAGAGGAACTCAACAAACTCAACCCTAACAAGTCAGCTGGCTCTGATTGGCTCGACCCCTTATTTTTAAAAGTTGCTGCTCCTGTCATTGCCACCCCCATCTTGTATCTATTCAACTTATCTCTGGAGCTGTCTGTTTTTCCTTCAGATTGGAAATCCGCTTTGGTCTTTCCACTCTTTAAAGGTGGCTCTAGCTCTGATCCCAAATGTTACAGACCTATATCCATCCTGCCGTGCTTGGCCAAGATCCTAGAAAAATTGTTTCATAGACAGCTCAGCCACTTCATTGCTTCTAACGTTATTCTGTCCAACCTACAGTCTGGGTTCCAGCCTGGCCACGGGTGAACTACAGCCACTTTGAAGGTTCTGGATGATGTTGTTACCTCCTTGGACTCCAAACAAATCTGCATTGCTGCCTTTAATGACTTATCCAAAGCCTTCGACTCTGTCATCCACTCCATCCTCCTGCAGAGGCTCCCTAGCATTGGTCTGTCATCACACTCCTGCAACTGGTTTGCTAGCTACCTAAACAACAGAGTTCAGCAAGTAAAATCTGTAAATGTCTTGTCTGACCATCTTCCCATCATGAAAGGGGTGACTCAAGGTTCCATCCTGGGCCCAACGCTGTTCTCCATCTACATCAACAATGTAGCCAAGTATGCCGGTAATTCCAAGATTCATCTATATGCTGATGATACCATCTTATACTCAGAGGGCCCTTCTCTCCACTCTGCAGCATCCACACTCCAACTCAGTCTCACTTCTGTCGAGCAGTACTTTCATGGCCTTCATCTTTCACTTAACTCCAAGAAAACCAAATGCATTATTTTTGACCGGAAATATGATTCCACCACTGCCCCTAAAATCCCCTGTGCCGATGGCTCTGAACTGGAGTTTGTGACCAGCTATAAATACCTCGGTCTCTGGTTGGACTCATCCCTCTCCTTCACCACTCACATTAAGCACCTGCAATCAAAAGTCAAAGCTCGCCTGAGCTTCCTCTACCGGAATAAGGCCTCCTTCACTCGTTCAGCCAAACGCATGGTTGTGAAAATGACCATCCTGCCCATATTTGATTATGGTGACACCATCTATAGGATGGCTTCCCAATGTACCCTTGCAAACTTGACACTCTCCACCACTCTGCCATCCGTTTTGCCACAGGCGCTCCATTCAGAACTCACCACTGTGACCTGTACAACCTGGTAGACTGGACATCCCTCCACACCAGACGGCTCCACCACTTGCTTCACCTCATTTACAAATCCATACTTGGAAAAACACCTCCCTACCTCTCCTCCCTTCTACAACACTCCCATCCTGCCCGCAATCTTAGGTCCAGTAAGCTCATCAAACTCTCCATCCCTAAAGCCCGTACTGTCTTTGGTCGCAGTGCTAATGATTGGAACACTTTTCAAAACACCCTTGAACTCACTGTCCCCATATCACCCACTGCTTTTAAACATAACCTGTTTGAAATTGTAGCTGACAGCTGCACTTGTTGAGTGTCTCTATCTCTCTCTCTCTCTCTCTCTCTCTCTCTCTCTCTCTCTCTCTCTCTCTGTCTCGTTCTCTTTTGTATTGTATTTATTTTTCTTATATTTTCTGTATAATGTATATCTTTGTGTTTATTTTAGCCTTCCTCCCCACCCCCACACCTCTAAGAGCCATTGCTCTTTGTTGAGGCTGCATTTGTAAATAAGAACCTGTTCTCAATTGCCTGGTTAAATAAAGGTTAAATAAATTAAATAAAATAAAAGCTAGAAGCAAGAAGGGAGAATACATTTTATTTTGCATTGAGGTCACATATATATTTACTGAGAAAAAGCTTGGTGCTAAGAAATGTAGTTTGTTGCACTATTTGTGACATATATTTGTGACATATGAATGTTAGGACTGTTGAGATTTACAGAATGACATAACAGTACTTCAAGAGTTGTGAATCATGTTATTCTCACTTGTTTGGAAGGGGCATGTAATTATAATGATGTAATGATAATTATGTTTATTAATGGATGAACAAGAACTTTACAGGTATTATTAATATTGCACTTTACTAATCTGGCCAACAATTCAAAGCATCTTACAACACTCACCCATTTACACAAACATTAATCCTGTGGTTGTAGAGTGCACCATGCCATCAGAGGCCATAATCATTCACACAATCTGTCACTAATCACACACTGATGGAACAGCCATTGGCAGTAAATTGGGGCTCAGTATCTTACTCAAGGTGACTTCAGCACAAAAGAAATGCAATCCCTCCTTCCAGATAAATTGACAATTGCTCTACTTCTAAAGGAACAAGATTATTGATAAACATTTGGTGAGTGACCTGGTATAATGAGATGAAATGAACAGTGCAAGAAAACAAAAGAAATGGGACATAATTGAAAATGAATACATTGTCAGCATATTTGTCTTTTTCTGCCAGTTACTCTCAAAAACAGTTTCCTTTTGTGGTGTTCTGAAATGGTCTGAATTTGTTTAAATGCATGGGTGGGGCTTTTGGCTCTGTGGAGCAGTGACATGCTTTTATTATTGAAGCTCTTCATTCCCAATCTCTGATTTCAGCACCAGCATTAACCTCCCGTTGCTACTTTCTTTGTGTCTCCCTCTCCCATCTTCTCCAATCCGTTGGCTTTCTTTTTGTTTCACTCTAATTTTCCAGTTCTACCACCTTTCCCCCTCAAGTCTCTACATAAAAATCCTTCCGCCTTCTCCTTCCTATACCTTTGTCTCTCCCTCTTACATCGTCTCTCCATCTATCCACCTCAGTCTCACTGACATTTCCATTGCTTCTGTGTGCATATAGTGGGGAAAAAAGGTGAGAACACATTGGAATTGAGTGTGAATGGCTTAGATCATTACCACTAAGGAGATACTGCAGAGGGAGCTGCCCAGAGAACACAGCAGGTGTTGAATCGGCCTTTGAGGTGCTAGATGGGTTCTGAATGGTTCCATAAAAGATTCTCTTCAAATCAGGTAAATGTGTTTCAGCCGGGGAGGGGCAGAAAGAGGTACACAGTGCTTTCAATTATTATAGTGCACTGACCTTGAAGTGTGGGACTGAATCCTAATGTAACTGCCTCTCCTCTGAATTTTCTCTTCCCTGTATCCTTTCTGACTCTCTTGGAAACACCTTTAGTAGGGAGGAAATGCAATCCCTCCTCCAATTAGCATATGTCTACACTGAAGTCTATCATCTATCTACTTTACTTCCTCCCAAAAGCCCTCCAAAAAACAAGTGGCTTGCAATTTCCTGTTTTACAGTTGTCAACAACAGTGTATGAGGAGCAGTGCCTTGCAGTCATGGGAAAGACTGACTGCACGGACAATGGAAAAAATAAATTTAATTTTTATATTTATTCAGTGGTGTGTATTGTATAGTTATTTACCTTTTAACGTCACCAATTTTACATTATTTTTACTCAAAATCGCTGAATTTTAACATTTACCGCTGAAATATTGAGAAGAGACCTGCGGTGAGGCAGTGTGCCTTACCATAGATTGCGCAATGGCTCGACTAGCTGTGCTGGCATGGTATACAGTGAGACTGTAATGCTATCTCTCTATATGTCGCTATTAAAATGTTGAAACACGTTTGCTCTATGAACTTAATTGCCATAATTCAGCTAATGTACAGTGGGTTTTTTTGTCAACAATTGCATGTGTGTAAAGTCTTTCTTGAGGTGAGCAGTCCTGAAACCACTCAAAAAGGCACAAAGTGAGGCACGCAGTTCTCATGCCTCATGGTAGTGGTACTGGTGATCCCAGGGTTTCGGCCGAAAATTCTTCTTCCTTGGCCGTAGAAGAAGTGACAGCAAATTATAATCTATAGTCAGCAAGTCAAGTGCAGCTCGCCTTGCCTTACTATAAAATTGGAGGATTACATATCTCCACCCAAATTTTTTTCGATGCTTTTGTTCAGACAGTGCTGCGCATGGACTTCTTTTATAAGTAAACATAACACAAAAAAAAAACATGTAAGTGAAAACATACGTTTTTTAATCACATGTGCTTATTTGTGTGTTACAGCAGGTTAGTGTGTTTGTAAACATCTTTATTTGATAATGATGAAGTCAGTGCCTCACCAGTTATGAACCTCACCGCACGTCACTGATGAGGAGACTGGCATAGGGCGCATCATTTCCACAGAGACCTAATAATAAACATGCCGATACCCACAGAGCTGAGTGACATATATAACTGACTCTCTAGAGATCCGAAGTTTCAGCTTTGTATCTGGAACAGCTTGTGCGCTGCATGCAGCAAATCTGCAACAGGGAACCATACAGGGTATGCTGAAGGGGATTTGTGTGGCCTGCTTGTTCCAAGATGAATGCTATTGCCAGTCAGAAGCCTGAACAAAAACCATACAAGCTTGTTAATAGATGTCTTCATCTTCTTTAGTGGATAATACAAAACACTGAGCAGTAAGTAGAAACAGGCTTGAAATCTAACTCTGTTAGAACTGTTACACTTGGACTCAGGACATTTTTTTTGCCTTGTTTATTAAATGTATGAAATGAGATGACCCATTTCAAAGAAGCCAGAAAATGTGCAGTATTTGTTTACTTTGTCCAACCTCCATTTCCATCACTCTCCTCCTCTCACTCACCTCCACTATCATATAATTATCTCAGTGTGGATCCCGTTTTGTGAGACTTTTTATTCTTAGGGTTTTTCCAAACCAAAGGCCCCCAATTTTGTCAAGTTGACAACCAAAAATCTTAAATGACAAACAAGCAATTTGTTAAGGTTGATTAGAGCATCTGCAGGTGCTTTTCTGTCTCTGGAGAGGAGCAGAGTGGGACAGAGATTAAAAATATATAATGAAAAAAATGTCACAGATATCATTGATCACTCCGCTTCTCCCTCTTAAAGAGCTTACACACATACATTTCATGTCAGTTTCATTTCATGTCTCAGGATTTTGTTTTGGGTCTCTTAACTGTGGGTAAAGGTGTGTGTGTGTGTGTGTGTGTGTGTGTGTGTGTGTGTGTGTGTGTGTGTGTGTGTGTGTGTGTGTGTGTGTGTGTGTGTGTGTTTATTTTAATACATACTTTCTTGTTTTTCCCATGCAGTGAGGGCTCCTGACAGCTGTTTGTTGAATATCCCATATTGTCAACACAGATACGAACACACTGATCCACTGGTGAGTCTTGCACCTTATGCATAATCTAAGTTTGGGATACTGACAAAGAAGCTGATTGCTATTCAAACAGAGTACCCAGAAGCGAACATCACATCAACACATTGTCAACAATGACAATATGCAATATGTGCATTACATGAATCAATAGAAGGCATTGAGCTTGACAATGCAAGAAAAAATGGTTTGAAAAAATACTTCTGATCCACAAATCCATCTTATGCCATGTCTATATGTCTGTTTCTATCTATTTATCTGTCTATGTAGCGTTGTTAGCATTTATACAGCTTCTCCTTCAGCAAGGACACATTTGAAACGACCTTCAATAGACAATAACACTGTGTGTGTGTGTGTGTGTGTGTGTGTGTGTGTGTGTGTGTGTGTGTGTGTGTGTGTGTGTGTGTGTGTTTGTGTGTATGTGAGTGCATGTGCACCATCCAACAATATACCTAATAATTACAGTCTGAAACAACAGAGGGTATTTAAGTTAATGCATTATAAACTTTATCTGAATGCATTAGGATTATAGCAGCATTGAAATTGAACAGTCAGGTCCTTTTGCTCTTTATTAATTATCTGAAAAAATGAAAGGGTTACTTTCATAATTACATCACACACCACTCAGAGATGAGTCAAAACTAATGATGTGAGGGTACTGAGTGTGAACATGATCCTCTCTATCTTGATTAAAGTATTTTTATTCACCTTAGTCTGAGCTGCTGAAGTGAATGACATTTTTATCATGATATTTCATATGAAGCCATATCGGTGTCATGATCAGCTGCTATGAAAACAACTCTAAACCTGCAATATCTTTGGTGGTCATCAGTTTGAATTTTGACAATCTGCATAATTTTGTGTTGTGTCGCACTGAATGCAAGTGGCATGTGTTTCCACACTCTGTGTGGAAACACATGCCAAACACATGCTGCTTGCAAACCAAAGTGACCCATAAGTCAAATGGTAAGGCATTGATGGCAACACAAACCAGCTGAGCCTCATGGGTTAATCTATCAACAATTAAAATATAATAAAAATAAACTAAGCATCTAAACTAAACTAAAAATCTTCAATATATATGTTTATTGGGTGTGGGGCAGCAGTAGCTCAGTCCACTAGGTCTCGGCATGTGGAAAAGAGGGTGGCCGGTTGGTCATCATGGATTCAAGACCCATGCGGACCAAAAAGTTTGGAGTGTGGACTGGCACTGCCTCATTTAGGCAGCTAGATGAGGAAAGTAGGCATAATGATAATGCAGGTATAATGATGCAAATAGAGTGCAAAGGCTAAGCCAGAATCATCTGATGAATTATATGAAAGGCCGGACAATAATGAACGAGAAAAAAACGTGTACAGGTTAACCGGCTAAAGAGACCAGGCAGATATGGATGTGCAGCCTGTTAGAGTGACGTATAGAGTGAGTATAGAGATGGTAATGTGCTGAGTAGTGATTGGTTGGGTGGCAGTGGCTCAGTGGTAAAGCGGGTGGTAGAGCAGTCAGTATACCACGTCGTCCTATATATATATATATATATATATATATATATATATATATAAAGTGCTGCTGGGCGATTAAGAAAATTGATCTAATTAATTACAGGATTTGTAATTTATTAATCTAATTAATCACATTTTAATCTCATACCTGCTAAAAGCCCCCCAAAAAAGAATTTGAATTCTAGAACATTACAAAATTGTAGTGCATGTCTAATCAATAGAATACACCAAGAGGAGAAGATCTGAAATCCACATTTTTATTGGTTAAGTGTGCTTTATAAATGAAATTCAGAGGAAAAAAGGTCAAGCACATCAGCAAACCAATTAGGCCAGGTGCATTTCTCAAAAATGCAATACAAATAAAGTTAAATAAAATTAATAAAATAAGGCTGAGTCTCAAATAGGCCCATAAGCAGACTCTCAATCAAAATGAACACAAAAGCTGACTCAATACAGCAATTCAAAATGAATCGTATAACATGCCTCTAAATAAGGCACCATCAATAGCAAGATGCCAACAGGCTTTTTCCTTTAAAAAGGTAAGCTAACTTTCAACTCTGTGTCCTTGACATGTTTTGAATTTAAATGATACATTAGGCTGGAGCTGCTTCGGTGATATGAAAATTATTTTACAAAAGGTACAAATAATAATAATAACAATAATAGTAATAATAATGGATTAGATTTATGTCTGTGTAGGTTCTCAGTCATCCAGGTCATGGTTATCCAAAAGCTGTTTAAGTCAATCCACTGGACATTAAGAAATCCAGTGAACTGAAAAAGTCTCTTGGATGAGAGACGAAACGTCTTCACAAACTTTCTTAACGTCCAGTGGATTGACTTAGACAGCGTTTGGATTAGATGTATATACCGCTTTTCTGGACACTCAAAGACGATTTACATCGGATCCATTATTCATTCACTCCTCATTCATATTTGGTGATGGTAAGCTACGTGTGTAGCCACAGCTGCCCTCGGGCAGACTGACGGAGGTGTCTACAGTGCAGATTGGCAGCGCAGAATCACTGCGTTTTTGTTGATAGTTGCGTCTTTGTTCTTTTTATAAATAAACTTTCTGCCCAGGGGTCCGAGTGGGCTTGCCTCGTTCTCCTGTGTGGCGTCCATCTCTGTTGTCATTCGCCCTCCTTTTGACTAGTGGCACAGGTACTAAGTGACGTCACTGCAGCCTACGGGTCACTCAATGGGCCAAATTTAAAATGCTTGTGCATTGACTTGCCACTCGCGATTAATTACGTTAATTTTTATAGTGTGCTAATTTGCAGTGTAATTAATTAATCTAATTAACGCGTTAAAGTGACAGCCCTAATATATACTATATATATATATATTTTCTTGTTTGGGCGGCAGTGGCTCAGTGGTAAAGCAGGCGGTAGAGCGGGTCGTCCTATGATTTAAGATCGGCGGTTCGATTCCCGCTCCCGCTCCCCCAAAAATACCCGGAGGTGAGCTGGCAGTGGGAGGTGTCAGCTCACCTCTGGAGCACTGCCGAGGCACCCTTGAGCAAGGTGCCGTCCCCTTTACAAATTGCTCATTTGAGGCGCACCAAGAAGGAGCTGCCTGCCACTCTACCTCCCTGCATGCCTACAGGCCCCCCTGTGTGTGTGTTTGTGTGATACAGGGGCCTGTACTCACTAATATATGTACGCATGCATTTGAATCAGTAGCTAGAGTGTGCGTTCTTAATTTCCCTCCGGGGATCAAACCAGTATATAAATATATATATATATATATATATATATACATATATATATATATATATATAATAAAAGCATGTGACTAGCTAGAGTGTGCCACTAATTTCCCTTCGTGGATTAATTCGGGATATAAAATAAAATAAAAAATAGAGAGTTTTGCGACTGTGGAGGGAGTATTACAAAGTAGTTGATGGGTGAGGACAATGAGAAAGGAACAGCGGATGTGGAATTTGAACATTGGGAAATGATGCAGATTATTAAGGATAACAATGAGGACGGCATTGGAAAATATGGAGATTGGGAAGGCTGTTGATCCAAACGACATAGGAGTAGAAGTATGGAAATGTGTAGGCAAGATGGCAGGGAGATTTAGTAGACGAATGCCGAAAAGTGAAAGGATGCCAGAGAGCTTGATAAGTAATATTAGTTTGTTCCCTACTTCTCAGCTGCTTACAGTACATGCATGTACACCCACAGACCTCACAGACCTGTTTGCTCAGCACAGAAATGAAACTGAAATGAAAACAATCTCATACCACTCACACTTTATGGAATATCATATTGAGTGTGTAGGTCTGAACATGTTATCTTGATTAACAAACTAAAAATAGGTCCCACACATTGATTAGCATTATCTTCACTGCAGAACACAGAGCACAGAATTACACACCCAAGGCAGAAGTGGTAGAATGTTTATATGTGCTGGAAATTATAGTTTACTTGTTTTGGAAACCTAGCCATAAATGTAAATCTAATTATTAAAAACATTAAGGAGAAGCATGGTTCTCTCTTGATGCACTTCCCTTCACTGACTTTAAACTGGGTTGATGATAACAAATACAACATTTCAGACACAAACTATAAAGCTGTAGTTAATCGTAATTTCTTTTTTTCTAGGACTTTCAATGTAGAAATAACCACTGGCCAAGTGATGAACATTGGGTTAAATCAATTTAACAGAAGAGAGGTACATCAGCTTAATGCAGGACAGATGTGGGAATTATTGCCCTGCAATGAGCAAATGGCACTATGACAGCATGCAGCCAACTGCCTGCAGTATGCCCGGTGACAAGAAAAAAAAAACTGTATTGTCTAATAGATGTACAGTTGCAGTGACTGGTCTGTTTTTTGAAGGACTAGCACCTATCCAATCACTCGCCATCACAGGCAGCTGTGATTCAGATGTTTATGAACCCTCCCCATACTGATATTAAATCATGTTTTTTTAAAATATTTTTTATATTTTAAACCTTATTGCCTCTTGCCACCTTTTAATGCACCCATCACCGTTTCAAGTTCCTCGTGTGATAAACTTTACTGTACCTGGCAATAAACTATTTTCTGATTCTGAAACCACCTTCTATCTGTATTACCTTTTCCCACACTATTATCGACTGTTTAAAGCACTTTTGTGTCTCATTGAAGCCCGAGACACACAGAACGTATCACACTTCCGAATGCCGTCAGCCAATAGAATGCACGTATGGTATCACTTGACTACCTACCAAAAATCGGTGATGAGGTGAAGTCGAGAGGGTTGATAAGTGAATGCGCAAAGGGCACATTGTAAATGCTATAAATATGAATATTATATAAATTTATATACAGTGGTACTTCTACTTACGAAATTAATTGGTTCCGGAAGAAATTATGTAAGTAGAAAATTACGTAAGTAGAGACACGTTTTCCATGCAAATGCCCTAATCCGTTCCAAGCCCACAAAAATTCCAACATAAATGTTTTATAAAGCATAAAAATGCATCAAAACACGTAACAAATACATGTTACGATTACATTATTACACAATAAATGAGAGTTGTGCATAAGGTAAAAAACAAAGACTAGAGTAAAGAATAATAAGGATTGTCATGTACCTTTTAACAGCTGTCCCCATTGTTTTTTTGCCCTCTTTGGTTCATGCTCTCCTATCTCACGATGCAGAACAACAGAGTGAATTCCAGTCCTCCTTTTGAACTTCTCCAACAACCCACGCAATGCCTTAAACTCCTTAAACTTCCTTTTGTTTTAATAACATGGCGATTGTAGATGCATTACGGCCATATTCTTTGACGAGATCAACCAAACGCATCCCTTTCTTATGCTATTCTATGATCTCTTGCTTTTTTTGTATGGACAAAAAAACTCTTTTCTTCGTCTTTTCTTTTCCTGTTTTCTCCGTCACTTTCTTGGGGTCCATAGCGGATACGTACTCAAAAGGTTATTGTATTTGCGCAAAACTATCAGACTACCTCACAGGTCGAGTGCCGAATGCCGAACTCTCCATAAGCACCAATCTAGCTCCCCACAGAGGTGGAGTGGCATCCCTCTTAGCCAATGGGATGCCAGGAAGATACATAATAGGTAAAAGCCAATGGCAGATCAGCTATGAGAATGTTGCATTCAGGAACATGTGGGAGATTTGAGTATCAGCCGATACTGTGTTTTTACATTACCTAAGTCGAAATTTCTTTTGTAAGTAGAGGTAATATTTTCCTTCTGAGAATTTTTTTTAAGTAGAAAATTTCGTAAGAAGAGACATTTGTAAGTAGAGGTATTACTGTACAAATGTATGATATACAAATCTTTATCTCTCCACCTATATATTTGAATAAGCTCACTTGAAAGTCTCGTGCTGTCACACTGTCACCAGCTCCACCCAGCACCTGTCCATCAAGCGCCCAACCAATCATGGTACCCAACAAATCACGGCGCATCTGCCAGAAGAAATCATGTGAACAATATGTCGTAAGGCATCTGCTATGTTAGGAGAAGAAATAACTATACATGGACTTCCCAGTCAACATAATTTTACAGTGTCATAACTGTTTCAACAATTTTCATGTTTTTGAGCATAGTGTCTAAACATCAGGAACGAGACACAAAATGTCAACGAATTCTGTGTGAAACTCCGACCAAAGAGGAAACGATTGCGTCACAAAAACAGAAGTACTACTCGGCCAGAGCCAATGAATGTGGGGTATACAAAAAGTGTGTCTGTTTACACATTGACTGCTTTGGCCAAAAAGGAAACTCCTATATTTGTGACATCCATCCCTTTGCGAACAGCAGGGGGTGAAAACTTTTCTAAATGCTATCGTACTGTCGTCAAAAAAATGGGCAAAACTCAACTGAAAAGGATGAAATCAAAGCTTTGCAAGTTCATTAAGTCTCCTTCAAGCCTGATCATGTACACAATCAACAACCAATCTATGGCCCAAACAACAAGGAAACATCAGACCGTCCAGTTGTGTTTCTGCTGCAGACTGTTGAGTTTATTCCGATGAAGACGAGCTGAATCCCTACTGAGATCTCATTCTGTATGGATGATTTTGAAAAGTCTCTCCACCAGATTACAGACTCAATGGAGGTCATGATGGCGTTGGCACCGTAACGGGCGTCCTGCTGGTTTTGGTTCCTGCTGTCCAATGCTCGCAACAAGATGTTTCCAACTCTGGAAAGTTCAAAAACGTCAACTTTTATTATTCTAATAAAATGCAGAAATCACTATTCAGGTAGTAATCTAGAAGGACTATGTGCTAGCATACTTGACATCACTGTTTCTCACATTGTGTTGCAGCAAAAGCTCGGCTATCATCAGTTGGCTATTGGTTAGCTGGAGCTCTCCATGTTAGCAGTGTAGCGTTAGCTCCATAGAACAAGGTAGCTATTTATTATTTTCATATGTTTGGTATGAAGTCTGATATTATTTGTTTTATTGTGGAATTTCCATGGGTTCCCGCTAGTAAATATATAAAGATTTATAAAAAGTTATAGCATATAAGTTGAAGATGTAAAGAATTAGTATAACATGCTAATAATCAAATTATAATACAGTATTTTCCGCACTATAAGGCGCACCTAAAAGCCTATAATTTTCTCATAATCATGTAGTGTGCCTTATAATCCAATGCGTCTTATATACGGATTGATATTGAATGAATGAATGAATGAATGGTAAAATGGTGAATGTATTGGTAAAAACAAGATTGCTGAAAAAAAGCCGGCAGTCTTGTCAGCAGTCATACCGCACTACGCCACCAGGGGCACCCTCAGAAGGTATGGCTGTACTATGCCCCCTACCAACGGTAGTCAAGGGGCGTCCCAGCTCTCACTGACCTGCTGTCTGACGGCAGAGCAGCCTGCGGAGAACACTGGTGACCGGCAACGATAATGTAGCAGAACATAGGGAATTTTCAACAGCTCCATTAATAAAGTTTGACTGACTGATCTCAGTATTTCCCAACCACTGTAGCACCGGAAATAACTTAATTGGTCTAAAAAATGCCATTGTGCTCTAATCTGCAATCTAGTGATGGTCCATTCTATTAGAGTGCGGAAACACACGGAGAAACTGGCATAAAGGCGAATGAAAGACCCTCAAAGCTGAACTTCCAGCCTTTTGTGAAATTTCAAGAGCTAACTCACTGCTAGAAAAAGGTGGCTGGTGTGCTGCAATTGACTTGCAAATGTAGTTGATACTTGAAAAAACACATTACGGGTGGGGGGCGCACATTTAAGCTTATGTATTCTGTCTGGCAGCGACGTGCTGTGAGATTCACGGCGGTGAGACACCGATGGTAAAGTCAGGTCAATGACTAAAACAGTGTAGCATTTGCCAGTAAATTAGCAGCCTGACATTAAAAACTGGTAAAAGAAATTGTTTAGGACACACAGTGCAGCAGCAAATATCTTCATAACTTCATATCAGGAAATAATCCACCCTGTTCGAACTGAGTGGTCCAGTCGTAATGAATTTAACCAGTCTTTTAATGTCAGATTTTTTAATATGCGTGTTGACTTCTTTCTAAATGGCAAAGAGATCAAGTGATCAGGTTTCCTTGATGAGGCTCAGAATGGCCTCATTGACATAACAATAGCAGTTCACAGGTACTCATAGTCATGGATGTTCTATCCAGTGGATGAATAGTGCAACTACCACCACTAGTTTTTAAAATCTAATTTATTTATTTTTATTATATGTGCCTTATAATCCGGTGCGCCTTACATATGAAATAAATAGTAAAATGAACAATTCATTAAATGTGTGCCTAAAAATCCAGTGTGTCTTATAGTGCAGAAAATACTGTAACTACCTAAAAAAGTTCAAATTGTAAGTATGATTGTGACATGATTCTCTTTGTCACCTCCACCTTTCTTTGATGTGCAGTTCCTCACCTGTTCATCAGCTCTTGCTTATAGAACTTACCCTGTTCCTGCTTAACGAAGTGTCCTTTTCACCCAGTAGTTATTGTAATTATCCCCACCAGACATAGAGAATAGCTAAGTCAGCCACCTCCGTCAAATTGTTTTTGTTGACATCTTACTTTAGTGGTGAGGCCTTCCTTCTGTTTTACATCTGTACCTGTTTACATACAACCATCTGGCTTGCTTTTGATTTCCTGTTTGTCATCTTCACTATTTTGGATGTGTTTGTGTTAGAAATGACATTTTCAAATTTTTGCTTACTTATTTACAGAGATTTTGTTTCACTTCTAATTCTATACTACATTATTTATCAATGTCTCTTTGTTGCTGTTGTTATTGTTGTTGCAACACTAAATATTTTCATATTGTGTTCATTTGAGTTCTTTACATTGAGTTAACATAAATTCTAATATAAAGATAGATCTGATCATTATTGATTAAGAAAAAAAGTTAGTAGTTATTTTTCATTGTTCATTTTTCTAACCATATCATTAATTTTAGTCTGCAAGTACTGTATTATGTGCATAATGGTAGCAGTAGTATTAGCAGCTACATTGTTGGTTATCATAGTTATTATTATTGCAGTATGTTTAGATTATATATGAGTGTAAGTGGATTATTCAAAGTTCACAGGGAGGCATGAGTATCTAAAACTAACACCAAGAATAATGGACGTTGGAGCATGGACTGTTATGGTATTCTACTCATATGCTTCAACCCCTTGTGTATCGCTTTCCCCACCCTGCCTTGTAACTGCTCTGCACAATGTTTGCTGTCTTTTCTGTATCTGTATGTAATCACAGATGCAGTTTGTTTTTTTTATATTTTATATTTTGTCTTGGGCGGCACGGTGGTGCAGTGGGTAGTGCTCTCGCTGTGCAGCAAGGCGATTCCGAGTGCGAGTCCTGCTCTGTGCAGAGTTTGCATGTTCTCCTCGTGTCTGTGTGGGTTCTCACAGGGTTCTCCAGCTTCATCCCACCTCCAAATGCATGTGCTTCAGATTAATTGCCCACTCCAATTTGCCCCGTAGGTGTGAGTGTGTGCGTGTTTGTCTGTATCTCTGTTTGGCTCCATGGTGCACTGGCGTAGCGCCCGGACTTTCCCCCATCTCACGCCCTCAGTCAGCCGGGAGACTCCAGCTCCCCACGACCCGCGCAAGTTGATGGAGCGGTTAGACAAAATGAATGAATGAATATTTTCACTTTCTTGATGAATCTATGGAGCTGGTTGTTGCGCGCGCACACACACACACACACACACACACACACACACACACACACACACACAAGAAAAAATCAACACAAAATTGTGATACTGAAGGACGATTCGACATATAAAGATCATTTTATGTCCATAGTATGCAATCATTCACACTCACATTCATGCCTATGGAGAATGCTGTGGCCAAAAAATCACTTTGATTCATTTGATTTCACAATTTCGGGAGAAGAAATTGAAGGAACCCACACAGTAAAACGACAAGTCCTCAAGTGAATTTGGACCTTCTAGCTATCAAGCAACAGCAATACCAATCGGGTTGTTCCTTTTGTATTACATGCATAACCTGGAAATTGTTTGCTAACACGACCAGCGTGGTTGATGTGTAGTGTCAGCAAACCATTTCAATGATAATGTCAAACTTTGTTTTCTTCAGAAACTGACCAGCAGTTATCAGATGCAACTTTAAGCATAGAAGTTTTGTCTACATACATTAAAAGTTATCATGCTTGGTCTGCATAAGTAATTAATTCTATATTCTTATAGTTCATTTAAAAAACTGAGATTGCTTGCATTCTCCAAACTCCAAACCATCTCAGTCTGGCCTCTCTGACTTTATCTCCAAAACCTCTAACATGTGCTGTCCCTCGGATGTACTCATTCCTGATCCTATCCATCATGGTCACTCCCAAAGAGAACCTCAGAAATGAAGACACTGAGATACAACCCATACTTAGACTTACTTAGTTGACTTACTTTGTTCTTCCTGTTCCTCCTGGAATGTTGGGTGACAAGTCCCCTCCATGTGTTCCTGTCACTGGCGGCCTCTCTTGCTCCATGCCAGCTGACTCCCATCTCTCATAGGTCTTCCTATGGCTGTATGTCTTCTATGGCTGTATGTCTTCTTTGGCTGTCCTCTCTTCCTCCTCCCCCCTTTTGGCACCCAGTCCATTGTCACAATTGCTGGTCTTTCTCTTGGCAGTCGCAGTACGGGTTCAGCCATTCTCCTTCTTCTGTTCGAGACTATGTGAGACAGAGGTGCTACCCCTGCCCTTCTAATCAACTCTTCATTGGTGATATGGTCTCTCCATATCAATGGATGTATCTGAGGCACTGTCTGTGGAAGACATCCAGCTTGTTTGTGATGCCGGCTGTCTTCATCCACGACTCGCAGGCGTAGGTCACTGCAGGGATGACCACTGACATATCGAGGTGCATCTTTGTGAACATACTGATTGATTTTGATGACCAGATGTTCCAGTGGTGTGGGAAGACTCCTGTGGCTTTTCCGATGCTGGTCAATACATCTTTGTTGGTAAATTCCTGGAGTGCAGCATGGGTATGGCTAAGTAGAGCTAAGTCGTCTGCAAAGTCAAGATCTGCCAGTCTGCCCCCTCCCCACTTGATGCCGAGGTTTGCCCCGATGACAGACTCCCTCATCAGAAAGTCTATGACAATGATTAATAGTAAAAGTGACAGGACGCAGCCCTGTCTTACCCCAGTCACGTCATTAAAGTTGTTGGTAGTGGTGTTGGTGGTTCTCACTCGACAGGTGGAGTTGTGGCACAGGGATCTGAAGATGTTGACGTACTTGGATGGTATACTGTATAGCTGGAGGATCTGCCACAGTGATTCTCGGGGGATGCTGTCAAAAGCTTTCTTGAAATCGATGTAATTGATGATGAAGGGTCTCTGGAGCTTCTGGCACTGTTCTATGATGTTGCAAAGAGTGATGATCTGTTCTAGTTTGCTCTTCCCTTATGATGGTATCTACTTCGCCTTTCAGGCATTGGAACAGGACACTGCAGAATACCTTGCCAGGGATAGATAGCAATGTGATGCCCCGCCAGAATCAGAATCAGAATCAGAATCAGTTTTATTGGCCATTGTTTGTTGAAAGCAGACGAGGAATTTTTTTCCCGGCAAGTGGTGTCTCAAACTGTGCATTCATAACTTAACTATTCTAAATACTTTAAATATTATAAATAACTATACTAAATACAAAATGCAAGATGCAAAACGCAGTAGGTGGGGGGGGGGGGCACAATGTACAGGTGCTGAGTGCATGTTGCAGGGCCTTGGAGACAAATATTTAATGTTTATTGTTCAAGTGTCTTATGGCTTGGGGGAAGAAACTGTTTTTAAGTCTGGTTGTTTTTGAGAGGAGGGCTCTGTAGCGCCTCCCAGAGGGTAGACTTTTAAATAGACTGTAACAGTTGTTACAGTCTCTGAGGTTTCCCAATTTCGGCAGCGTCACAATACCCCTATGCCTCCAGTCAGTGTGGGGGTTTTGTGACGCTCGATGGAAGGATGTTATGGTACTTCAAGCTTCTTCCTCAACTCATAATGGTAGCTACTCAACAGGCTGGTGAACTTAAGCTTTTCCACCGCATCTTGGGCTGCACTTTTTTCCCCGTTTTCAGCTTCAGCCTGATTTTACCCACCACAAGAAAGTGGTCTGAGCCTATATCTGCACCCCTGTGTGAGCGAACATCTAGCAGTGATGAACGCCACTTTATGTTTATTCAGATATAGTCCAGTTCATTTCGGGTTTCACCCCCAAGTGAAACCCAGGTCATCTTGTGGATCGGCTTGTGCATGAAAAATATGTTAACATTGCTGAGACCATTGGTACTAGCTAGCATCAACAGTCTCTCCATGTTGTCATTGGTGGAGCTTGCAGACTAATGTTGTCCCACTGTGGCATTGAGGCCACTTCTGTCACCATCCAATTTTGTGTTTAGATCTCCAATCCGTATGTTGATGTCATAACTGGGGATTTCATCATGCACGGCCTGGAGCTGGCTGTATAAGGAGTCCTTGTCCTCCTCTGAGGCGACTTCGGTTGGGGCATAGACCCACATGATGGTGACTTTGGCACGTCTACTGTAGAGCCTCGCTGAGATGATGCGATCGTTCACTGGTTTCCATCTCATTAGTGCTTGTGCCTCACAGCTGGAAAGGATGATCCCAACTCCGTGGGTATGGTGGTCTTGCTTGCCAGAAAAAAAGGACGGTTGCTCCATCTATCACGAGGTGCTTAAGATGTCCAGGATATAGTCCCTCATAGTCTTCAGCACCTGGTCCATGCGCTCACATTGAAACAGTGTGCGCACTTTCCTGGTGCCTACTCTGGTGTCGGCTTCAGCATCAAAGATCGGAGTCATCAGGGGTCGGCCTTTCTGCCAGATTTGCTCCGGCCTCGTCATAAATACATCCAAGGATGTGCTTTCTCTTGTCCGCCACTGTATATCGGAATGGCTCCTTCTCGTCATTTCAGTAACATGCTGTTTTATTTACGGGTGAGGTTGTTAACCTCACGCCCAGCCCCCAACCTGGAGGACCAAGTGCTGACTTTCCTTGATCCCAAAATCTGCCCGATTTTGGTATAGAGGTTTAACCCCTGGTTAAACCTGCCAAGGGTGTGATTCCTCTGCTGGTATAGCTTTCTAGGGTCATTGAAGTACACAATGTCAAGGTACCAGTTCAGGGAGAGGTACCAGCACATGGAGAGGTCCTCACATGAATTATACCACATATGTAGTTTATGCTAAAATTGTGCACTGCAATGGCATACATCACAAAAACTTTTGACTGTGATCATCATACCTTCCAAAAATATGTCAGCTTTTGTATTAGTCTCAAATGAACATTTCAATGGACTCCCCTTATAATGCAAAATGGCATTGTGTAGCATATGAATGCGTATATTAACAAATTAACAATATCAAATTGGGCTTTCTCAGAAGATGTGGTTCGGCTCTAGGAGTGGAGAGAGGAAGAGACTGAGACTGAGGTTTGAATTTGGTACCATATATTTAAAAAAATTATAGAACACAAAGAATGGCTATTCTCACAAAGGAAAAATCAAATGACATTTCTAACTTAAATTAGCTTCAAGGAAAAAAAAAAATCAATGCCGTGAAATGCATACATTCAATTAATACATTCAATTCTAAAGTCCAATGAGCCCATTTAATTTGGTTTCAGTCCTTGTGCGCATTGCGCTAAACAAAAGTTCGGGTTGTCCACAGCACGGGGTTGCACCAGCGTTGACTTGAGCAGAATTTCCATAGGGATAATGTGCAAAGTGAGGGAAGGGAATGTGTGAATGTGAGTGTGTGGGACAGACCTCAAAATTCAGTACACAAGGATTTTTTTCCAAGTTCTTTTCGTTCCTTAGCTCGCCATCCAAACCTGGCCTGAATAAAAAGGAACAGGACCAGTTTCAGCTCAGTGTACACTATATATATATATATATATATATATATATATATATATATATATATATACAGTATATATATCAATCATAATCAATAAATAATGCAGTTCGCATAACAATTGTACATAACTGTACTATATTAACTTTGTTTCCTTTTAAAGTGTATGCCCGAAGATACACTTAAATACATGCATTTGGAGAAACGAGCATAGTTACGCTCGCAAACCCTATTGTATGCATACAGCCTAAAAGCTAACTGGTAGCGCAACTCACCGGATCAGCCGTTTCACGAACGTAGTTGCGCTGTAGTTGGCTCTCACAAATTCACATTCAATAACGTTTCAAGTGTTGTCAGTGAAATCAAAACTAAGAATTCGGCATCGGTCTCCTCACGGCCCCTCTCGCATCACCCGACTCACTTCCTGGGACGCCGTTTTATGGGCACCGATAGGATACGTGGGGTCATGTGACGCCCCGACGGTCGCTAGGAGACGACTAGAAACGCCAAATGAATTGTTTCTTCACCTGGGTTACAATTGCGTTGATACTTGATGTTATTGTTGTTTGTTTCTTTAACCATTGCTTCTTTGTTAAACTTAATAAGTCTTGTAAGCCAATATCAATTTCGTAACATAGCTAAAATGCTAACCATTGTGGGGGTTTGTTATTTACCGCATACCACCTTGTGACGATACAGCCTATTATTGTCAATAGCCAACACTGACTTAAGTCATAAATTGATTAATATCTTTAACATTACAATGAGATAATTAAGGCGATGTTTCATTCACAATTAATTCTATATAAAGGGTATTACATTTTCAAATCCACGCCATAAAAATCTATTTAAATCACATTGATTTACCTTTCTGGTTGGTGTAAGCCACTCATCCATTGACAGTTCTGCCCAGGGCTTTGAACCGTTCATGGAACGAAAACAAAAACCAGAAACTTTTGGTATTTTGCCAGGAATGAAAACAAAACCAAAACATTTATATTTTTTAATGTTCCGGAACAGAATCGGAACAGAAAATAATTGTAAACCGGTTAATACCGTTTTTTTTTTTCTTTCTTGAAAAAAATATTTGACCTCATGTTTCACTTTCTGTCATTCACTCGATGCGGGATGAGAGCAGAGAGAAGGAGCAGCTATCAGCAGCGGTTAAGAAAAGGGCAGTCTCCCAGTCATAATTTAATCATAACAGGTAAACACTGCAATATGTCAATCTTAAAATGTATGACTTAGACATTAACTCATTGGCTGCAGTCATTTTCAGAGCAGTGTGTTCCCGTACTGTTGTCCCTCCTCAACTGCGTAAAGAGGTTTTCCCCACGGTTGGAACTTCTGTTCTCACAATTATTAATAGCAGTCCCTCCTCAGGTGTCGTCCCAGTGTATTTTAAACATGCAGTAGTCCAACCTGTGATCAAATACCTGGGCTAGATCATACAGCTCTTGGCAATTTCAGGCTGATCTCCAAACTACCTTTTCTCTCAAAAATCCTTGAAAAGATAGTTTACAGTCAATTAATAGACTTTCTGAAAGACTACAATATTCTTGAGGTTTTCCAATCCGGTTTTAAAACCCTGCACAGCACAGAATCAGCTCTTTTAAGAGTTTTTAATGATATCTTTTTAGCTACTGACTCTGGTGACTGTGTTATTTTAGTGCTTTTAGACTTAACTGCTGGATTTGATACAGTGGACCATGAAATCCTGATCTCCCGCTTGGAACAGTGGGTGGGCAGCAGGGGCATAGCACTGGAGTGATTCAGGTCGTACTTGACAGATCGAACGATCTGTGTCAGCCTTGGCGACTCGGTGTCCTCCTCTGCTCCTCCCTTGTGTGGGGTCCCACAGGGCTCAATTCTGGGCCCTCTTCTCTTCTCTCTCTATCTGCTCCCACTTGGCTCCATACTTGCGGATGACAGCCAAATTTATGTTCCACTCAAAAAGAACAATGCATACTCTATCGCTGCATTAGTTAAATGTCTTGATGGCCTGGATGGCTCTGAACTTTTTGAGTTTCAATGAAAAGAAAACCGAAGTGATGTTTTTTGGTGGTACTGCTGGTACATCCCTTCCAGATCTGGGATCTTTGGCCCAGCATATCAAGCCAAGCATCACTAATCTTGGGGTAAAAATGGATTCAGGTCTCAAGCTTGACAGCCATATCAGGGCAGTAGTGAAGTCAAGCTTTTATCATTTGAGGCAGCTGGCCAAAATAAAACCAATTCTTTCGAGGCAACACTTTGAAACAGTCATCCACGCCTTTGTCACCACTAGGCTGGACTATTGCAATTCCCTTTATGTGGGGGTCAGTGCTTCTTCCATTTCCCGTCTCCAGATGGTCCAAAACGCTGCTGCACGTTTGTTGACCGGCACCCGTAAGCATGAGCATATTACCCCCATTTTAGCCTCACTCCACTGGCTGCCCATATATTTTAGAATCCATTTTAAAATCATTTTATTTACTTTTAAATCCCTAAATGCTCTTGCCCCACCTTACCTGTCTGAGCTTCTACACCCCTATGTACCTGCTGGCTCTCTCAGGTCAGCTGATCAGCTGCTCCTGAATGTGCCTAAAACCAAACGGAAGCACAGAGGGGACCGTGCCGTTGCTGTTGTGACCCCTAAATTGTGGAATAATCTGCCTCAGCAAATCAGACAGGCCTCTTCTCTATCTGTTTTTAAATCTCGTGTGAAGACCTACCTCTTCTCCTTGGCTTTTAACATCTAGATAGACACTGGATTTTATTTTATCTTATTTTTTATTGCTCTGATTATATGCTTTTGTTTTTATCCATATTTTATGTTTTTAATTGATTAATTTTACTTATAATATTTGAGCCATTTTGTCTTTTATCTATAATGTTTGTTCTTTTCTATTTATTCACCTGTACAGCACTTTGGTCGACTGTTTTGTGGTAAAGTGCTCAACAAATAAAGATTGGATTGGATTGGTACTGCCAGCGTTTTGTAGCAATACTGAGCTATGGGAGAAGCACAATGAAGATCTGTTGTTCGGCAATAAATTACATGGTGAAAGTTATTCTTATTCTATTGTCTTATTTCATGTAGTGTCTAAGTAGGAGGCATAGGCCTTAACTACAGTTATATAACTTGCATAAAGCAAAGGTGTAGTGCCGTGGTACTGTTTACTGTAGGGTAGGGACATATCTATAATTATAGTCTATAGTATACAGTATAAGCTAATTGCTTTAGTTGCCAATTTAACAGTCCTTAAGTTACCGTATTTTACGCACCATTCGGCGCATTGCATAACGATACGCAATCTAAATTACCGAGTTTATTTCTGTACTTCGACGTGCTATTTTCTATGTCCTGGTGCTTTCTGTGTGCTATGTCTGTGTTTTGTGTACTTATGCTGTGTGCGACGGTGAAATTAAGGGATAAATAAAGTTATACTCTACTCTCTCTACTTTTACACAAGGCACACGTTATTGTTCGGTGCATGCTTGCTAACAGAAGCAAAAATGTGACTGTGGTTGAACTGTGTTGTACTACGTATTTAAATTAAAAAAAATACACTGACATTGTTTTTTATGTTTTTATTTCTTTATTTTTTGATAAATCTGTGCTAAATCCTTCGAAGTCCTCATCTTCGGTCTGCATTGAATAGCTTGGAAATTTCACTATAGCTGACCATCTGGTTTCTGGGTGGTTGTCCAGTAATGATGGCAAACATCGGACAAAAGTCGAAGCAGACACGTTAGTCCAGGATCCACAATCCACGCACATATTGTGGGGGTGTAACTGGCGGTGTAACTCGCTCTGCACTGCCTCCCAGTCCTGGTAAATGTGTGTTCACGTCTCTCATCCATCACTCCACGACACACGCAGCTTAACTTTAAAGGCTCTGTTTACACCGATGTCCAGCAGTTGGAGGTCTTTCGTTAATCCTCCCAGGATGATGGCAAGCTCAGAATTCAGCCGCTTGACATGGTTTTTTACAGAATCGGTTGTATGGGCGTGCATGGAGTCACAGATCAAGAGAGATGGCGAAGTGTGAAAAAAGCCACCTGGTCTCTTTACGTGAACCGGAACAACCAGAGCTGATAGCCTGAAGTTTACATTTTGCGTCGTAAGCGTGTCTCTTCGCTGGCGTCATTGTCGGGGGTCTTCAGTCAAACAAATGCAATTATGCAGCATACCTGTGGTACAATACCAGCATTTACCTCATACTGGGTACCTACTGGGGGTGTGCCGGACGTAGTCTCGTGTCATGTTCTCTAATTGGTCTATCGCTGAGGGCGTGCGTAGTGACGTAATGCGTCCTGTGTCGGTGGACAATGGTCGATCTGGCGGAGCGCTGACTAAAATCACACAAAAACATTTTTACAGATTTTGGAACTCAGTGTACACATAAGACGCTTAATGTTAAAAGGCGCAGCGTTGGTTTTTGAAAAATTTTAAGGCTTTTAAGCGCGTCTTATGGTATGCAAAATGCGGCACCTACATATGTATATTTACCTGGAACGTTATTAACCGGTTCAGGAACTATATTTTATTGTTCTAACCGTTTCAGGAATGTCAGTTTATGGGTGGAACACAAAACCGGAAACGTTATATTCCATTTCTGTTCGGAACGAACTGATTGGCAAAAAATTCTGGTTCAAAGCCCTGGTTCTGCCAGTACCGTTACATTCACATAATATTGGGGTATGCTGTGAAACAGCTTCTGACACAACTTTAGGTGCACATTTATTATCATTGCAAAGGTTGTAGCTCAAAAATGTTACAATACCACATAAGCATTTCCACAATCTTTCCTTTTATAATACATGTCAGGCAATGATCTACTTAATCCACATACACCTAGATATGCATTAAAATGCAGACATACATTTCCTTTTATTTTAACTGTTTTGTAAAATTCACTTAAGGGACATCTTCTGCTTAGAGAGATAGAAATAACTTGGCATTTAAATTGGGGGCTCTGAATTTTTCAGTCCCACTGCAACAATCAATGAGCTCCTCTTGACCTTTATGTGCACAATAATAGTATCTCTGCCTTTTGGAAAAAAGACATATGCTTTAGTTTATGCACAAAAATAAGTATCTACTCTGAAAACTGTTGGATTTTGATTCAAGTGCTGTGGGGCTCAGCCGAAAGCATACGTGGAGATTAAATGGCAAAAGTCACCTAAAGACAATTTCTAGTGAAAAGAAAGCAAAATAAAGCAACCAATTCTTCTGCATGACAGCTGTGTATATGTATAGCCCATCCCTCATTTGAACAGTGCCTGAATTGAGGCCTGTTAAGCCATTTGCCCTGTGTTGACTATCTAGCATGACATTGGCATTCAGTGTGTGTCCCTCCGTATATGTTCACTTCTGAGTCATGCAGAATGAACCCTCAGCAGTACTAGGTGCATGACCTTCCCCTCCGAAAGCAGAACTGCTTCTGGCTCTCCACATGGTAACTCGCTAATGTCAGTTCTCTCATCCAGATCCATCTCTATCTCACTCTGTCATGTAATAAAGGGTGAAAGTTTTGACCCCAAGGTATCATGTCCTATCCATTCTCACCCTAGAAGGTTTGGTAGCTGGTGTCTTACACAAGGAACCAGTGACCTTTCATGGTTACATAATGAACACCAACCATAGCCTCATCATTCTCAATCAACTTTATTTACATGGTGTATGGCTCTGTGAAGCCAGCTACTGGTGTACAGTCTTAGATACCTCTTTCTAGAATATTGTCCAAAGGTAAATTGTGGTTTAGATGATACAGTTTTCTAAAGATCACACGGTGCATTTAAACTTCAAAACTATATGTGTTTACTGTTGAGGACTTCATGGTTTATAGGGCACTCATAGTTGAAGGCTTATCTGTTTTGGTGACTCATATAAAATGAGGCAGAGGCTTGTGTTGTTAGGGAGGGTTTGCTTAAACAAAGTACCAAACCAGCTTAGAAAAAAAAAGAAGCTTTTTGCGGTTCCATGTTGAAATGGCCCTTTGGTAAAATCAAACAAACACATTTTGTTGCCATCTGTTTATAGCTCCAATTATCACCCAATCCAATGATGTAAGGCTTTCAACAGAGAGCTTTGCCATGAATGCTTATGAGATACATTAGGATACATCTCTAAGTAACAAAATGTGCACAGAGCAGTTCTATGACCAAAGTAGCCAGCAGACAGACAGCCAGATGGGGGAGCAGAAATGTACGAAACGGAAATGCTTGTACAACAGCTGCTGCCCTGAAAATTAGTTATGTTTATGGAAAAGAGGTGCAGATCAAAGATACCAACATCCTTATTCACACATGTGGTGTCTTTTCATGAGAATCCAAAGGGTCAGGTGGTCACAGCTACTCTGTTTGTGTTTAATATCAAATGAATGACCTACTGTGTGTGTGTGTGTGTGTGTGTGTGTGTGTGTGTGTGTGTGTGTGTGTGTGTGTGTGTGTGTGTGTGTGTGTGTGTGTGTGTGTGTGTGTGTGTGTGGGTTGTGTAGGCCTTCTGTAAATAGACAAAAACAATATCATCTGTATTATCATCATCGTTATCATTATCATCGTCATCACAATCATCCTCTTGTGTTTTCTCCTTTTAATCTTGACACATTTACATAGTGTATATGGGCCCAACGAGAACACCAGGAATAGCCTTTGAGAGCTGCTACTAAAAATATTCTTGTGTGTACTCGTTCCTTGACATCACGATGACTCACAGCTACAACCTCCAAAACAACGGCAAATATCTCAGTTGAAGAAAGCCAACATTAAAAAAAAATACAGCTATAAATATTAGCTATGCAATGAATATCCAGTTGCCATAAATCTCCATCCCGCTCACCTTGTTAAAATACATTAAGAGCAAGTGACCTTCCTAAATGCTCGTTTCTCAGTTAACCCAGCTGCAGTTGTAACATCTTATCACTGGGAGGCGCACTTGTACGAGTCAAAACTTGCTTTCCACGACTCATCACCATAGCTCTCAAGTTCGTCCACTGACTCCACCTTTTATCTTGCAGAGCACCTAAATACCAGCTGCAAGATTTACAACCGAAACACTTATCAAAAAAACTTGTGTTTAACTGGAGCAAATACCAGCAACTACCCCTAAAGGACATGTCAGAAGTAGACAGAAATAAATTCATTCACTCTCACTTAGAGACGCTTTGTAATGGCAAATAACGGAGCTTACTTCAAACAAAATATTGCTTTTAGAGCCTCCAAGTCAAATCCAGTGATCGGGAAAATATGCATCCATAGACCTGTGGAGGAGTTTCCTCATATTGGAGCGTATTTCCCCTGGTTACGCACAGCAGGGATCACTGGTCCATTGTCAAACGAGAGGTTATAATGGCCTACTCACCATATTGACTTCTGATACCATGTCTATGCTGGCTATGTCTATATTCATCCCCACTCCAACAGGGGCACCTGAGACAGATCGACAGGGAAGAGATACTGTCAGGTGCAGCCGGTGTGAACATACATGAAACGGTTATTAACATGTAAACACAGGTTAACAGTTGTGTTCTTTTGCTGTTGTCAGCCCGATAATTGTTTAGTGTTCAATGTTCCGAGTCGCAAAGAGTGCGATGGTGCATTTGAGGAAAGTTGTTGACATGTAGAAAATGATGAAATACATGGACCGCGCACAGGAAGGCTGAACTTGGCAGGAGCCTGAACAAGAATTGGCGCTTAATTCTGTGAAATTCCACCAAAGGTGAACGATAAGGATTTTCATTCCAACGAATGTGCTGATATATTTTACCATCCGCCTTTCAACTCCATCATTCATGCATTCCCTCATTCTATCGGTACTCGAGGTTGTTTTGACACATTTTGTCTTCACCGTGCAAAAGACATGAAATGTTAAATGTTTACGCGAGGAAGTCCGTATCATCGCAAAAGTAATCTAAACATTGCACTGTTATACAGGCTGACAAGGCGTTAACTATACCAGAGTTAGACATAGAAATTAGAACATTTACCTCCGAAATCTGGCCTCAATCGTATATCATAACCGTCCAACAGTTTATCCACCGTCTCTTTAACCAAAGACATATTGCTAGGGTCACTGGCACTATGTAAGGGAAAAATGAGGGAGAGAGAGGGAGAGAGAGAGGGTGCTAAGCCGGTTTAAATACCAGACAATATTTAACCGTAAAGTGCAAGTATTCACCATGCATCCTGTGTCACAGTTACACTCAGTAAAAGCGAGTGGAGCATCATCCGACCCATTCACTTACCTTTGGACGCACACCGCGGCCATCATGATAAGGAACAACCAGTAGCAAAAACATCTCATCCTTCTTTTAATAAACACTGTCATACTTATCTTCTTTTTTTCTGTTTGTGAAGACAAACGAGCTCCAACTTATTCTTGTCAGTGCAGTAATTCCAATGCGGAGGCGCATGCGTATTTCCGGCCACAACATTCAGAAGCAGCGCCGCTGCTGCCGTCGGTTGTGGCAAATGTACTCAGCCTCGGAGAGATTTAAAGAACAAGAGACGCACACGGGAGTTTCCCTGAGTTATTTTCACAGAAAGTGGCCATTCCAGAAGCGGTTAATGTGACGGGAAACTTGGCGGTTCGGATCCCCGGGGGCGAGGCTGGATGTGTGGGTGGGGTTGTTTCGTTCTCTTCCCTCTTAAGACACCCATCATGCAACTCATCTCACTGTCCGCGAGCAAGACGCTCAAACCCGCCGCTTCCAGCAGAGCTAGTCTTTGCTCACAGACAGTCTGAAGTGGATGACTGCTTGTGTGAACGTGTGGGGCTCTTCGGCAGAGCAGATGCCCTAAGACCGGACATCACCGAGACATCGGCGATTCGATTCCCGCTCCAGACATCCTCGCATTGTGAGCTGACGGTGGGAGGTGTCAGCTCACCTCCCGGCCACTGCCGAGGCGCCCTTGAGCAAGGCGCCGTCCCCTCTACAAGCTGCTCGTTTTGGGCGCACCCCAAACTCGCGACCCGTCACTCTCTCACTGTTGTACTATTTGCGTGCCTACAGGCCCCTGGTGTGTTTGTGTCTGTTTCAGGGGCCTGTACATAACATTGTGCTGTGATTAACTCACAAACACACACACACACACACACACACACACACACACACACACACACACACACACACACACACACACACACACACACACACACACACACACACACACACACACACACACACACACACATATCCATGTACATGAATGAGTGAAACGATAATTTCCCACTGAGGGATCAATAAGGAGCCGGTCAGAGCCGTAATGGAAAGACAACCACTCAGTTGATTTCATTGTGACTGCCTACCTAAAACTTTCACTTCAAGTGGAGAACAAAGACAATACTGAGAACAATGAATATCTGCACTGTTCAATGTAAGTTATCTCATGTTATAACTTCATTTTAATTTTGAGTTATAACTTAATTTTAATTTTGTGTTATAACTTCATTTAATTACTAATATGCAACTAACTGTATAATTTATCCCCCTGATGCTGTCCGTGGTGCTGAAAGGGCTCCACTATCACTACTGTTGTATCCAAACAAAAACAAGAGGTATACCGTGCTATGAATATATCCCTGCTCTAACAATTGCTCACGCATCGATCCCCACGCGTACAGGCCTTTGACAAAATGAGAAGCGTGGCTTAATACACCGAGAGGCTCTGTGTCAATTCAGCGCCCCTGGGGTGGAAGTGGGTTGCATGGAGCAGCGCACTACGCACTAAAGCCTTCAGGCGGCACAGCTCTCGCATCTTTGTGCGCTTGTGGCTCCACGTACTGGCAAGCAGGATGTGCGCCACTGTGCGAACTCAGACAGGAATTGTCATGGAATAGTTGGGATCATACGCGGATGCTAAAACGGTGGCCTCTGAATGTATTCTACAGCGGCTGTGTTGCCAGAGATCCAAGGAACAGTAATCCAACTAAGTGGCTGCGAAATGTACCGTAGTGTGATATAAAAGCACACGACTATATATATATGTACAGACATTTTTGTACTTACATTTATTAAATATTAGAATCTAAAAATAGAAAGAAAAATCACACCCTGTTTAATATGAAGGGGTTCAGTAAACTTAAACAAATTAATCATATAAAGTATCTGAAATGGCAGAGTTGCAACATTGCTTTGAGAGTTAGCTTTCCAGCTGCACTTTTAAACTCTAATCATAAATCTCTACACTATCTTCTGTGTCATGACATGGAAACTGTGTTGCAATATTGGAGGGACATTTACTGTACTTATCTAATTTGTGATTAAAATGAAAAAAAAAAAATTTCCTCAAATTTCTTGGAACCATTTTAACATTGACCGATTTTATAGGCCTGAAAAAGTTTGTCTATAACCTCTGTGGAGGGGAGACACACCTTCGGACGATGAGATAGAGGTCAATGGGAATATCGTTGATTTAAATTTGTTACTTTGTAGGTTATTTAATTATTTTGAATGAATGATTATGTACATTCAGCTGACACAGCATTTTTATACCTCACTGAACTAAACATTTTTCACACCCCTGCCAACCCCCCTAAAAATACAAGCTCTGTAACCAAAAAAGGGATATGGGGAAGCCAATTCTTGTTTATGCCTAACATGTACAAGCAATTCAATTACGCAGAATATCAGTATAGTATTTCCTTGCACATCCACGCATCAACATGCCTGACTTCACTTCATAGCAGATTTTTAGTAGGTAGTCACATAATACAATACGCTCATTCTATTGGCTGACGGCATCTGGAAGTGCGCGACGTTCCTTGAGTCTCAAAACGCAGCGCACTTCCGTGAGACATATAAGTGCTTTAAACAGTTGATAAGAGTGTAAGAAAAGGTAATACAGATAGTTGGTGGTTTAATATCAGTATGGGGAGGTTCATAAACTTTTAAATTACCTTAAATAATAAGATAAATAGTTTTTCGCTATATCGCGGAATTTGTCATTTGCATGTGGTTCCTTGAATGCATTAACTGCGAGTAATGACGGCGCACTGCAATATAAAGAAGAAAATAAGATAATATTTTCTGTAAATTAATTAATTCACCTTCATTACCTGCTTCTTCTGCTGTCACTGGGTTGCTGGAGCCTATCCCAGGGGACTGGGGCCATGAGGCAAGGTACACTCTGGGTGCAACGCCAGTGCACCACAAAGCTACATATAGACATACAAACAAGCACGCACATACTTACACCTCCAGGCAACTTGAGAATGGACAATTCGCTAAATATGCCATAGTTGTCCCTAAAATCATTCCACTTTATTTCCAAACACTTTTCAAGTATTTTTAAAAACTGAGGTACAGTAGCAGAGACACAGATCTGTCATTTGATCCAATGTGTTTGTCACCACTTTTATAGTTTGGAACCATCATATCGTGAAAACAATTTGTATACATGATTTATAACATGTATAAATAAACTGTTTGAAAACACAGTCAATTACTGTACTTCTTTTATAAGTGATATAACAATAGTATCATTACCTGTAGATTTTTTTATTCTTAAACACCTGGATTATGTAGTTTTAATACATCACTACCACAAACTCCACCAAGGAATACTGATTTTTTAATGTTGAACACAAATTCATAATGACGCTGTACATCCCTGATTTCTCATGCTAAATTTGAACCAACATTTCCAAAAGACATTTAACTCATTAGTATTTTAAGAGTAATTATATTATTTAAAAAGTATGTTAGAAAACCATTTAACTATGATTTTTGATCACACCATTGATCACACTCTAGGTAACATTGATTTTTTTTTTGTGTTTTAACAGCAATATATCATTATAGTCTTTTTGTGCATTCTCATAATAGATGTCGATTTATGTTGATTTATTTTTTTATATTTGCTCCTGTGGTTCTTCATTCTGTGTATACTAAATTCCAATAAAGGCTATTTGTCTTTTTACAAGCTATTTCCATCGCTTCCGTAAACCATGGTTTCTGTTTTTTTATTTTTTTTACTTTCTTCTGTTTTTTTCAAGAGGTAATGTTAGTCCTAAATATTAAAAAAATAATCTAAAAATAGATTATATGATTGATTGGTATTTTTGTAATCTGTCAGTCATGATTTACCAGGTCTGTCTTGAGTGCCATAATTGCCTTTTGTGATTTTATTCTAAATAAATTACTTGTTTGGTAGTATTTGTTCCTACTTTTAATTCTACCATTATTTCTAACACAGCAAAAATATGCATTTGATGACTTACATCAGTCACTAATCTTCTTCTTCTTCTTTTCCTTTCGGCTTTTCCCTTCAGGGGTCGCCACAGCGAATCAATTTCCTCCATCTAGCCCTGTCCTTTGCATCCTCTTCTCTCACACCAACTACCTTCATGTCTTCCCTCATTACATCCATAAACCTCCTCTTTGGTCTTCCTCTAGGCCTCCTGCCTGGCAGTTCAAAACTCAGCATCCTTCTACCAATATATTCACTATCTCTCCTCTGGACATGTCCAAACCATCTCAGTCTGGCCTCTCTGACTTTATCTCCAAAACCTCTAACATGTGCTGTCCCTCTGATGTACTCATTCCTGATCCTATCCTTCCTGGTCACTCCCAGAGAGAACCTCAGCATCTTCATCTCTGCTACCTCCAGCTCTGTCTCCTGTCTTTTCTTCAGTGACACTGTCTCTAGGCCAAACAACATCGCTGGTCTCACCACAGTTTTGTACACCTTTCCTTTCATTTTAGCTGAAACTCTTCTATCACACATCACACCTGACACTTTCCTCCATCCGTTCCATCCTGCCTGGACACGCTTCTTCACCTCTTTTCCACACTCTCCATTGCTCTGGACTGTTGAGCCTAAGTACTTAAAATCCTCCACCTTCTTGATCTCTTCTCCCTGTAACCTCACCCTTCCACTTGGGTCCCTCTCATTCACACACATGTACTCTTGTCTTACTGCAGCTAACCTTCATTCCTCTCCTTTCCAGGACAAACCTCCACTTCTCTAGCTTCTCCTCCACCTGTTCCCTGCTCTCACTACAGATCACAATGTCATCTGCAAACATCATAGTCCATGGAGATTCCTGTCTAACCTCGTCTGTCAGCCTGTCCATCACCATAGCGAACAAGAAGGGGCTCAGAGCTGATCCCTGATGCAGTCCCACCTCCACCTTGAACTCCTCTGTCACACCTACAGCACACCTCACCACTGTCTTACAGTCCTCATACATGTCCTGCACCGCTCTCACATACTTCTCTGCCACTCCAGACTTCCTCATACAATACCACAGTTCCTCTCTGGGTACCCTGTCGTAAGCTTTCTCCAGATCTACAAAAACACAATGCAGCTCCCTCTGGCCTTCTCTGTACTTCTCTATCAACATCCTCAAAGCAAATACTGCATCTGTAGTACTCTTTTTTGGCATGAAACCATACTGCTGCTCACAAATGTTCACTTCTGCCCTTAGTCTAGCTTCCACTACTCTCTCCCATACCTTCATTGTATGGCTCATCAGCTTTATTCTTCTGTAGTTGCCACAACTCTGCACATCTCCCTTGTTCTTAAAAATGGGCACCAGCACACTTCTCCTCCATTCCTCAGGCATCTTCTCACTATCTAAGATCCTGTTGAACAACCCAGTCAGAAACTCTACTGCCACCTCTCCTAGACACTTCCATACCTCTACAGGTATGTCATCAGGACCAACTGCCTTTCCACTCTTCATCCTCTTCAATGCCCTCCTCACTTCATCCTGACTAATCTTTGCTACATCCTGGTCCACAACAGTCACCTCTTCTAGTCTTTGTTCTCGCTCATTTTCCACGTTCATCAACTCTTCAAAGTACTCTTTCCATCTTCCCATCACACTACTGGCACCTGTCAATAGACTTCCATCCCTATCCTTAATCACCCTAACCTGCTGCACGTCCTTCCCATCTCTATCTCTCTGTCTTGCCAACCGGTATAGATCAGTCTCTCCCTCCTTACTGTCGAACCTAGCATACAAGTCATCAAAGGCTTCTTGTTTGGCCTTTGCTACCTCTACCTTCACCTTACACTGCATCTCCCTGTACTCCTGTCTACTCTCCTCGGTCCTCTCAGTGTCCCACTTCCGCTTAGCTAACCTCTTTCTCTGTATACACTCCTGTACCTCCTCATTCCACCACCAAGTCTCCTTATCTACTTTCCTTCCAGATGACACACCAAGTACTCTCTTACCTGTCTCCCTGATCACATTAGCTGTAGTTGTCCAGTCATCTGGAAGCACCTCCTGACCACCTAGAGCCTGTCTTAACTCCTTCCTAAAAGTCATGCAACACTCTTCCTTTTTCAGCTTCCACCATTTTGTCTTCTGCTCTGCCTTTGCCCTCTTGGTCTTCCTCACCACCAGAGTCATCCTACATACCACCATCCTATGCTGTTTGGCTACACTCTCACCTACCACTACTTTGCAATCACTGATCTCCTTGAGGTTACACCGTCTACACAAGATGTAGTCTACCTGTGTGCTCCTACCGCCACTCTTATAGGTCACTCTATGTTCCAGCCTCTTCTGGAAGAAAGTATTCACTACAGCCATTTCCATCCTTTTTGCAAAGTCAACTACCATCTGTCCTTCTGCGTTCCTCTCCTGGATACCAAACCTGCCCATCACCTCCTCGTCACCTCTGTTTCCTGCACCTACATGTCCATTGAAGTCTGCTCCAATGACAACTCTCTCACTTCTAGGCATGCTCTGTATCACTTCATCAAAGTCCGACCAGAATTTCTCCTTCTCCTCCAGCTCACATCCTACCTGTGGAGCATACCCGCTAACAACATTGAACATCACACCTTCTATTTCTAGCTTCAGACTCATCACTCTATCTGACACTCTTTTTACCTCCAGGACATTCCTAACAAACTCCTCCTTCAAGATAACTCCTACTCCATTTCTCTTCCTATCTACACCATGATAGAACAACTTGAACCCTGCTCCTAAACTTCTAGCCTTGCTACCTTTCCACCTGGTCTCCTGTACACACAGTATGTCTACCTTCCTTCTCTGCATCATGTCAACCAACTCTCTACCTTTTCCTGTCATAGTTCCAACATTCAGCGTCCCTACTCTTAGTGCTATACTCTTGGTGTTTCTCTTCTCTTTCTTTGAGCGAACGCACTTTCCTCCTCTCCTTCTTTGACCAACAGTAATCCAATTTCCACCGGCGCCCTGTAGGTCAACAGCACCGATGGCGGTCGTTGTTAACCCGGGCCTCGACCGATCCGGTACGGAAGTCATATGTTTGATTCGCATCTTTGATTTGGCAAAAGTTTTACGCCGGATGCCCTTCCTGACGCAACCCTCTGTATTTATCCGGGCTTGGGACCGGCACAATAAGACACTGGCTTGTGTCCTCTTGCGGCTACATTTTACATTTTACATCAGTCACTAATAAACTTATCTATTTTAAAATATTATCAGTGTTGCAACATTTCTGGTTATTCTTTTTGGTTTGCCCGGATGGAAACTTGTGTTTAACAAAATATTAACAAAACCTGCAGTTTTCATATGATCATTAGATTTTAAATAATCAAAATTGAGTCACCACAAACCAAAATAACCTTACTATTATGTTTTCAATCTTCTTCTTCTTCTTTTCCTTTCGGCTTTTCCCTACAGGGGTCGCCACAGCGAATCAGTTGCCTCCATCTAACCGTCTTCTGCATCCTCTTCTCTCACACCAACTACCTTCATGTCCTCTTTCACTACATCCATAAACCTCCTCTTTGGTCTTCCTCTAGGCCTCCTGCCTGGCAGTTCAAAACTCAGCATCCTTCTACCAATATATTCACTATCTCTCCTCTGGACATGTCCAAACCATCTCAGTCTGGCCTCTCTGACTTTATCCCCAAAACCTCTAAAATGTGCTGTCCCTCTGATGTACTCATTCCTGATCCTATCCTTCCTGGTCACTCCCAGAGAGAACCTCAGCATCTTCATCTCTGCTACCTCCAGCTCTGCCTCCTGTCTTTTCCTCAGTGACACTGTCTCTAGACCAAACAACATCGCTGGTCTCGCCACAGTTTTGTACACCTTTCCTTTCATTTTAGCTGAAACTCTTCTATCACACATCACACCTGACACTTTTCTCCACCCGTACCATCCTGTCTGTATATGCTTCTTCACCCTCTTTTCCACATTCTCCATTGCTCTGGACTGTTGACCCTAAGTACTTAAAATCCTCCACCTTCTTGATCTCTTCTCCCTGTAACCTCACTCTTCTACTTGGGTCCCTCTCATTCACACACATGTACTCTGTCTTACTGCGGCTAACCTTTATTCCTCTCCTTTCCAGGACAAACCTTCACCTCTCTAGATTCTCGTCTACCTGTTCCCTGCTCTCACTACAGATCACAATGTCATCTGCAAACATCATAGTCCATGCCCAAAAGCTGTTTAAGTCAATCCACTGGACGTTAAGAAAGTTTGTGAAGTCGTTTCATCTCTCATCCAAGAGACTTCTTCAGTTCAGAGAGTGGCTGATAATGTCCCAGCTTATAAACCCTGTGGGGTGTGGTCAGTATTTTTCACATTCCAACGACCGTTGTTAAAACCCGTCTGGCTCCTCAACGATTGTTGGTGGGGGTGTCAAAGGGGGTAGTTGAGATGTGAGTTACACCTTTGTATGCTAATGAGGGTCATTAGCATGAGACACATCACCTAGATCAATCTGCTGAGACAATCTTTTTGGGAGTTTCGAAAGGACATGATTATAAATGGGAGAAAGGTGATGTCACAGACCACCCCCTTTATTCAGAGATGGCTTCGTCACTTTGACGTGGATGGCCTCTTTCACTCCTTTCTCAAACCATTTATCTCCCCTGTCCAAGATCTGAACATCAGTGTCCTGAAATGAGTGTCCCTCTTCCTTGAGGTGAAGGAAGACTGCCGAGTCCTGTCCTGATGTGTTGGCTCTTCTGTGTTGAGCCATGCGCCTGTGTAGTGGTTGTTTGGTTTCCCCTATGTAGACATCTGAGCATTCCTCGCTGCATTTAACTGCATACACCAGATTGCTCTTCTGATTGTGTGGTGTGGGGTTTTTTAGGTGGAGCAGTCTTTGTCGGAGGGTGTTGCCCGGCTTAAAATACACAGGGACCTTGTGTTTGTTAAAGATCCTCCTCATCTTTTCAGACACTCCAGACACATATGGGATCACTATACCATTGTGCTTGCTCTTTTCCGTCCTCCCTGGGTTGTTCTCCTTTCTGGATCTTGTGTGGGCTTTTACGAAGGTCCAGTCAGGATAGCCACACTTTTTCAGTGCCGCTTTCAGGTGTTGGTGTTCTTTCACCTGGTCTTGGGCGCTGGTTGGTAGCTCATCAGCCCTGTCCTGCAGGGTCCTGATGACGCCTACCTCGTGCTCCAGTGGGTGGTGAGAGTCAAAAAACAGGTATTGGTCCGTGTGTGTTGGTTTCCTATATGCCCAAACATACAGACTTCTGTCATATTTTATGTCGACCTTGCAATCCAAAAAGGGCAAACTGTTGTCCTTTACATCCTCTCTGGTGAACTTGATGTTGCTGTCCACCAAATTGATGTGTTCGGTGAAGGGTTGCACCTCGTGGATTTTTACCTTAACCCATGTGTCGTCCACATACCGGAACCAGTGGCTTGGTGGTGTTCCGTTGAACGAGTTAAGGGCCTTGTGTTCCACCTCTTCCATGTACAAATTGTCTACGATAGGAGATACCGGCGGGCCCATGGCACATCCGTGTTTCTGCCTATAGAAGTTCCCTCTGTAATGGAAGCAGGTTGTGTTGGGGCAGAGGTCCAAAAGTTTGTAGATCTGGTCGGGGTTGAGGTTTGTCCTGTCGCTGAGGGTGGTGTCCTGTGAAAGCTGTTGTCTAAGTGCTTCCACAGCCTCCGTTGTGGGGACACATGTGAACAGGGAGGTCACAAAATAGGATATCATGGTCTCATCTGTATCCAATCTCAGTCCTCTCACCTTTTCCACAAAGTCCATGGAATTCTCTATATGATAGGGGTTGTTACTCACTAGCGGGGCCAAGATGGTTGCAACATGCTTGCCAATGTTGTACGTGACAGAGATGATGCTGCTGACAATGGGTCTGAGTGGGGTTCCTTCTTTATGAATTTTGGGGAGGCCATATATGCATGGTATAGCCTCCCCAGGGTACAGGCGAAGGTAGAGCAGGCAATTTATAGTTTCCTCCTTCTGTAGTTCCTGTAGGCAGTCCATAACCTTCTTTTTGTAGCTGCTGGTTGGGCCGCGCTTCAGGGTCTCATAGGTTGTGCTGTAACTGAGTACGGACACTTCCGACTTTCAATGTGAGCAGACGTATTTTCTTCTGTCTCTCATTGTTGCTAACTTTGCTATCTCTCTCAAACTCGTATTGGATAAACACTCAACTCTCACTGACTCCTTCAAAATGCCGAAAGGAAAAGGGAAATCCGAGGAGTATGAGAATAAACATGAGAATAAAAATATGAAAGTAACCCTTGAACGGCTGGCCTCTGGGATGGATGAGCTACAGAGAACTGTGATGCTAAGGAGTGACTTCGAAAAGTTCAACAGGGAACTTGATAAGAGGCTGGAAGAAAAGCTGAAACTGTTAAATAACCGCACGCAAAGAGTGGAGGATGACATGGGAAAAATGCAGAAAGGAGCGGAGCAAGGACAACAAAGAATGTAGGAATTCGAACAAAGCATTCGAATAAATGATGTGATCATCACCGGCATCAAACTTAAGCCGAGAAATTATGATCATGCTGTGACCAGAGGAGTGGAAACTGAACACAGCACTGATTTTGAGTCGGTGGAACAACAGGTGATTTCTCAACTGAGGAACCTGGAGATTAACATAGAGCCGGACCAGATTGAGACTTGTCACCCACTACCATCTGGAGGTAGGATACCACCTGCAGTGCTGATAAAATTCAACAATCATAAACACAAGATTGATCTTCTGAAACAAGGCTTCAAACTGAAAGGAAAAAATGTTTACATTAATGAGAATCTCACTAAAAAGAATGCTGATATTGCTAAAAAAGCTCGACAACTGAAAGAGAATGGGCTGATCGACAACACCTGGACCAACAACTGCAGGATCTTCATCAAAACAAAGGGGCTTTCTCCGGACCAGATGAAAACATTGGTGATCAGGAGTGCAGAGGAGTTGGTGAAATATGAGCAATAAAGACGGACAAGAATTCTTACTACACCAAAGATCAATACAACAGAGTCACTTCAATATTAGGAGCTCTACGATTTTGGACACGTCAAGTATTTCATGGAACAGTCAAAAAAATTAACACCATCGATGTCAGAAACATGGACTAATGAACAAAAAAAAAGAAAAGAAAAAAACCTAAAACAAAAAAAACAACATGTATTCGTGATAACATAGGACATTAACTTTGAGACTTTAAAGAGCATGTCGATATCTTTTGACAATATAATATCATGTGAAACTGTTAAAGTGTCTGCAACAAACTGGTTAATTCTTGTATAAACACTGTCTGCTGAAAGGTGAATATGATCGTTATATTCTTGTGGAGAACACTGGCAAGGTCAATGTCTAGTTTTGACTATTTATGATGTTAACAAACCTTGTGTTTCTAGGAAGAATGTCAATATGGTTATACTCTAGGGTAAAAGGCTAACATCTGGAAGAAGATATGGATATGAACATCTGTCAAAATTCAATGCATGACTCAGACTCTTAATGTCTGAGTTTGTTGATTACAACAAGAGAGAGATGTTTTGTTGATGATTTAGGGGACGGGAATCTTACAAGCCAATGGCTTCTACCCGTTAACCCTTTTGTTTCTTTTCGGATGTTGTTGATGATATTTTAGCACGGATGAAAGTGAAATACGTTGTAATTACATGTCTGGAAAGAAGAAAAATAAATGGAATAAATAAATAAATAAATAACATTGATGTGGTAATCTGTTGTTTGGAGGATTACCGTGCATCTTCCTTTGTCTGCTGGAAGGATGATGATGTTATGGTTCTTACTCAGCACCGTCACTGCCTTCCGTTCCTGGGTGGAGAGGTTGGAAGGGGGGACCTTTGCTTCAGAAAGGGCTGCTGTTACCTTTAGCCTTAGCTCCTCTGTTTCTTTTGCGGAAAGGTTGTTCTTTTTGATTGCTGATTACATAGCGGTAATGATGTCCACTACCGGTACATGCTGTGGGGTGATGGTGAAGTTCAATCCTTTGGTGAGGACGTCCTTCTCTGGTTGGGTGAGTTCTCTGTCTGATAGATTCCTCACCCATCTGTCTTGTACTCGGTGGTTTCTGCCTCCAGCTGAGTTCTTCTGGCCTTGTATTTTTCCGAGATTGGAGGCTTTGAAACGTACGTCTTTGCCTTTCCTTGCTCTTTGAGTGTTGAGCTATTTGGGCTGCCTCAACAAACTTGTGGACCTCTTGTAGGTTCCTGGGTGGTAAGGCTGACGTGAGTTTCATATAGAGCTGGTCAGCCTTCGTCTTCAGTGCCTCGATGATGAAGTGGACCTGCCTCACTCTCTCATTTAGGAGTTGGTTTTGAGCCTTCTCCAAGATGATGCTGGCACGGTGTCCCCTCACTGAAGATCCCAGCCGTAGACTGTTTGGGATGATGTTGTTCTGGCGACACCGCAGGTTGAAACGCAAGTGGTTTCTGTAGTCCGCGATCTTCCTTGCTGTCCTTTCGTACTACCGTACACCCTGAGGGTGTTCCTCCCAAAGTGGTTTGCAAGATGTCTGTGTAGGTTCTCAGTCATCCAGGACATGCTTATCCAAAAGCTGTTTAAGTCAATCCACTGGATGTTAAGAAAGTTCGTGAAGACGTTTCGTCTCTCATCCAAGAGACTTCTTCAGTTCAGAGAGTGGCTGATAATGTCCCAGCTTATAAACCCTGTGGGGTGTGGTCAGTGCTGAGGAGATTCCATGGAGATTCCTGTCTAACCTCGACTCTCAGCCGGTCCATCACCATAGCAAACAAGAAGGGGCTCAGAGCTGATCGCTGCAGTCCCACTTCCACCTTGAACTCCTCTGTCAAACCTACAACACACCTCACCACTGTTTTACAGTCCTCATACATGTCCTGCACCGCTCTCACATACTTCTCTGCCACTCCAGACTTCCTCATACAATACCACAGTTCCTCTCTGGGCACTCTGTCATAAGCTTTCTCCAGATCTACAAAAACACAATGCAGCTCCCTCTGGCCTTCTCTGTACTTCTCTATCAACATCTTCAAAGCAAACACTGCATCTGTAGTACTCTTTTTTGGCATGAAACCATACTGCTGCTCACAAATGCTTACTTCTGCCCTTTGTCTCGCTTCCACTACTCTTTCCCATAACTTCATTGTATGGCTCATCAGCTTTATTCTTCTGTAGTTGCCACAACTCTGCACATCTCCCTTGTTCTTAAAAATGGGCAAGGGCACACTTCCCCTCCATTCCTCAAGGCATCTTCTCACTATCTAACATCCTGTTGAACAATGCAGTCAGGAACTCTACTGCCACCTCTCCTAGACACGTCCAAACCTCTACAGGTATATCATTAGGACCAACTGCCTTTCCACTCTTCATCCTCTTCAATGCCCTCTTCACTTCATCCTGACTGATTTTTGCTACTTTCTGGTCCACAACATTCACCTCATCTAGTCTTTGTTCTCTCTCATTTTCCACGTTCATCAACTCTTCAAAATATCTTTCCATCTTCCCATCACACTACTGGCACCTGTCAATAGACTTCCATCCCTATCCTTAATCACCCTATCCTGCTGCTAGTCCGTCCTATCTCTGTCTCTCTGTCTTGCCAACCTGTATAGATCAGTCTCTTCCTCCTTACAGTCCAACCTAGCATACAAGTCATCATAAGCCCCTTGTTTGGCCTTTGCTACCTCTACCTTACGCTGTGTCTCCCTGTACTCCTGTCTACTCTCCTCAGTCCTCGCAGTGTCCCGCTTCTTAGCTAACCTCTTTCTCTGTATACACTCCTGTACCTCCTCATTCTACCACCAAGTCTCCTTATCTACTTTCCTTCCAGATGACACACCAAGTACTCTCCTACCTGTCTCCCTAATCATATTAGCTGTAGTAGTCCAGTCATCTGGGAGCACCTCTTGACCACCCAGAGCCTGTCTTCATTCCTTCCTAAAAGTCATGCAACACTCTTCCCTTATCAGTTTCCACCATTTTGTCCTCTGCTCTGTCTTTGTCCTCTTCATCTTCCTCACCACCAGAGTCATCCTACACACCACCATCCTATGCTTTTTGGCTACACTATTGCCTACCACTACTTTACAGTCTCTGATCTCCTTCAGATTACACCGTCTACACAAAATGTAGTCAATCTGTGTGCTCCTACCACCATTCTGACCTATAGGTCACCCTGTGTTCCTGCTCTTCCGGAAGAAAGTATTCACTATAGCCATTTCCATCCTTTTTGCAAAAAGAATGGATCTCCTGGATTCCAAACCCGCCCATCACCTCCTCATCATCTCTGTAACCTGCACCAACATGTCCATTGAAGTCTGCACCAATGACAACTCTTTCACTTCTAGGTATGCTCTGCATCACTTCATCAAAGTCCAACCAGAATTTCTCCTTCTCTTCCAGCTCACATCCTACCTGTGGAGCATACCCACTAACAACATTGACCATCACACCCTCGATTTCTAGCTTGAGACTCATCACTCTATCTGACACCTTTTTACCACCAGGACATTCCTCTTTCAAGACAACTCCATTTCTCTTCCTATCTACACCATGATAGAATAACTTGAACCGTGCTCCTAAACTTTTAGCCTTGCTACCTTTCCACCTGGTCTCCTGGACACACAGTTTGTCTACCTCCTTCCTCTACATCATGTCAACCAACTCTCTACCTTTTCCTGTCATATTTCCAACATTCAACGACCCTACTCTCAGTCCTATACTCTTGGCGTTCCTCTTCTCTCTTCTAACAAACATACTTTCCTCCTCTCCTTCTTCGACCAACAGTAGTCCAATTTCCACCGGCGCCCTGTAGGTCAACAGCGCCAATGGCAGTCGTTGTTAACCCAGGCCTCGACCAATCCGGTATGGAAGTCATAGGTTTGATTCACATGTTTGGTTTGGCAAAAGTTTTACGCCGGATGCCTTTCCTGACGCAACCCTCTGTATTTATCCGGGCTTTGAACCGGCACAATAAGACACTGGCTTGTGTCCTCTTGTGGCTACATTACTATTTTGTTTTCAACCTCGATCAGAAATCTTGAATTTGTTAATACCTGACCCTCGTGTTCTTTGATAACAAAAATGAGTATGTTTTTGGATTTTTCAACACCAATTTCTATGGTTCAATGGTTTCATTCCACCAAATTATCAATATCATTGGTCATATCCACAAAGTCTTTACCTATATAGTACATATTGTTACATACATAGTAAATCATAGTTGAATCTGTTGAAAGCTGTTGTGGGTAATCCTTAATTTTTGAGAAGTTACTGTAGAGACTTCTGTTATTAAATGAATCATTGAAAACCCCTCCATCTTCTTACTGGTAATAATATCAATGTTCTAGAAGACGTGAATCTCTGGGTCAGTATCATTTTCTAACTCAAAAAGCTTGTGATATTGAAAGTCAAACAACTTAAAATCACACAAGTGTGCTTTGTCACACACAAGCAGTATTTCCAGTATGCTTATGTTTCTAACAAAATAAATGTTCAACATTCCCCACTATTCCACGCCTCACCCTGTGACTACAGCATTTTTATTTCTATTGATCCAGCTCTTGAATGTCTCTGACTGCTCTTACCGTAGCCTGTTCTGATGTTCCATTTTGTTTTATCATAATTTTGCAGTTCCTTGTCAAAATGTCTTGACACACACACACGCACGCACGCACGCACGCACACACACACACACACACACACACACACACACACACACACAGTTTTTACAGTTTCACAGTTTCAAGATTCCCTACGACTCTTTTTCTTCCCTTGATCGACATCGATTGATCTGAAATTCATCTCAATAGATATAGACTGAGGACGTGAATAGTATGTAAGGATGAAGGGACAACCATGGTAGAGGTTGAATCTCCTAGTAAGGAGTAACACAATTTATGGACTCATCAGACAAAAGTTGGGAAAAAAGAGTACAAATTGAAAAAAAAAAGATATTTTTGATCTGGAGCAAATAGAAGAATATTAGTAGCTTGAAATCAGCAGTCACTAAAAGTTATTGCAAGAGAACAGGTAAAGGTCAGGAGACCATCTTCTAAAAGATGTAGAGATGCCTAATTAAGAGTCTGTGTGAGGCACCCAATCTAAAATGACTACATTAAAATATTTAATGATAGTTTATAGGATTTACAGAAATTGTGCAGTAATTATTTAAACAAAAGCAGGGAGGTGCAAAAATTTGGGTACTGTTGTTGTTTCATTGGTTTGAATAACTTTAGCACTAATTATTTGAACAAAACATTTGTTTAGTAAGCCCATTCACCTTTGACCTACATGCGTACAAGAGTGAAGCCAATCATGAGAAAGGGTGTTTACACTGGCCAATTGTAAGTTGTCCTCTTTGAATTTTTCTTTCAAGAGTGGCAACAGGGGAGCCTCAAAACAATTCTCAAATGACCTGAAAACAAAGATTGTTCAACATCAAAGATTTCAGGTCTCAATTTCAACTGTAAGGAGCGTAGTGAGGAAACAGAAGACCACAGTCACAGTTTTAGTTAGGGCCCAGAGTGGCAAGCCAAGAAAAATGTCAGATAAACAGAGGCGACGGAAGAGCGATGCGGAAGAGGTTTTGTCTGCGTACCTGCCACAAACAGAGTCGCTTGAGGTATGCTAAAGCACATTTGGACAAGCCAGCGTCATTTTGGAAGGAAGTGATCTGGACTGATTGAATATAACAAGGGGTGGTACGCATGGCAGATGAAGAAAACAGCATTCCAAAACAAACACTGGCTACCCACAGTAAAATTTGGTGGTGGTCCCATCATCCTGTTGGGGTGTGTGTCCAGTGCAGGTACTGTCAATCTTGTTTAAATTGAATTTATGGATTCCAGTCCATATCAGCAGATTCTTACAATGTTTAAGAACCAAAGAAAGTTGAGGTTACGCAAGGGCTGGATACGTCAACAGGACAGCAACCCTAAACACTGTTTGAATTCTATTAAGGCATTCATGCAGGGGAAGAAGTACAACACCATCACACTCCTGGACCTGAATATTGTCAAAAAATTTTGGTGTGATTTAAAGCAGGCTGACCATGTTGGCAACCTTCAAACTAACCAAACCAGAGAAGTGTTGTGAAGACAACCAAAATCGAGACCCTCATTGGAAACTATAGAAAGCATTTAGAGGCTCTACTAAATACTGATGTAATTTTTGTGTTGGGGTGCCCAAATTTATGCACCTGCTTACTTTTGTTTGAATAATTATTGCATACTTTTTGAAAATCCTATAAACTTTATTTTACTTCTCATGTTCATGTTCATCTGCTATATGATATATTTAACTAAAATTGTTTATCCGAACAACCAGTGATTTATAAGGGAAAATCTGAAAAATTATCAGGGGTGCCCAAACTTTTTCATGCCACTGTATTTCTAAATATAATTATTTGAATAATGTACATCATCAATATCTACTGGACAAGTTGTTTTTCCCGAGTGTATTTAGAGTCAAGGGAGTTGAGGGAAAATGTTGCATGTTAATTCATAGTGAGTTGACTTCGCACCCTGCTTACAGTTGGCAATTCTTTCAGTGTTATGCTGTGCCTGTTTTAAAGGGCAGACTGTAGCAACAACACCATGGAAACTGTGTTAAAAAAACTGAAAAATAAGTTCATATGTGACTTTGTATTTTCTTAAAATCCACTATAGAACCAACAGATAATATGAACAAAAGGCATTCAATCAATCACATTATTGTGAGACTAAAATGTACTAAATTGAGTTGTAACCATTTGATATCCATGGGCAAATATTCAAAACCCTGTAAGACCTGCACCGAAGCAAGCAGGCTAGTACTTTGACCCACTCTGATGTTCTTAATGCTTGATTTAGTGAATTGATTTACATTCCCAAAAGGCATTTAGCTCTTTCATTTTCTCTCTACATCTTTCTACATCTTTGCACTGAAAGGAGTATAAAGACCGATTTTCTGAGCCACTCAGTGAAACACAATGTATTCCTCCCAGGTTGTTCTGTCTTGATGAAAAAAAAAGATGTCCTCCTCAGACTTCATACTGTTTCATGTCAGTAAGTTGGGGTTTGTTTGCAAGCATCTTGGCAATTTGTTTGAAAGTGTGCCCCTCAGTCTATACAATAACTACAATAAATAATAGAGTTTCATAAACCCTATTGAAGTTTTTAATTATCTTGATGGCTTTATAGACGTTTGAGCTAATCTTTCACAATAATAGACTAATTCAATTTATTTTCAAAATTGATTAATTTGTTGTATCATACTTCTATAACAAATATTGACCAAAGGAATTAAGGTACTTCAAACAAGTATTATTTAAATATTTCTGTCATGTCCAAAGGGTAGGTGGTGGATTAATCTGTAGTCCTACAAATGTATCTCTACATCTTGCAGTTTTAGGAGTTTGCACCTGGTCTGTATAATCTGGGCATAATCTCATGAATTCACTGTCTGATATCAATCCTACCTCACAAAGGACAGTATTCCAAAGCTCATGGTCAAAGTGGCAGAGACACTCATGTCAGCCTCTATGTATTGCGTATGCTTGTATATATTCTAGTGTGTATGTGTTTATATGAATATATTGTATTGTGGAGGTTTGCAGGAAGGCAAGGGTACGGGTGAGTTCAGTGTATTTATCACAACAACCAACATAGTTCCTTTTAATACCCACTTCCCCTATCACACCCTTTAACCCCGTGACGTCACACCTCCCTTGTGCCTGCCTGGTGTGAGACAGCTCTTTTAAGTATCCACTACACCCCCCCCCCCCCCCCGAACATCCAGAACAGGCCAACCACCGAAAAAGTCTCAGCCCCACACGGGCGGCCTGATAATCCGGCCCCAACGGTTACGCCTAACAGCTGGCAGGGGCCGTGCAGGGGTCGGTGGCAGCTCCTCTGGCCGGCGGGCTGGCTTAGAGGCACGACCTGAAACAAAAGCAGAAGTTTTACGTGATGAAACAAGGGGTGGCCGGCTGCGATGCGGGGGCTGAGCCACCTTGACGTGTTCCTCTGACAGTAGATGCGCAGCCTTAAGGCTGTCCACAGAAACCCGCTCAGAACGTCCCTCCACTTCCACTGTGAAGGACTTCGGCCGTGCCTCAATCACCCTGAAGGGCCCGTCATAAGGAGGCCGGAGCGGAGAACGGTGAGCATCGTGCCAGATGAAAACGTATTTCGCAGCGAGAAGATCCTTCGGGATGTACGATCTGGGGAGACAGTGGTGAACAGGCACAGGGACACAAACATGGTCAGCATTAGGGGGCACAGGCCGGGGAACCACTGCTGGCCCGGGGGCCGAACCCTCCGGCAGGAACTCCCCAGGGACCCTCAGCAGCTGGCCGTAGACCAACTCTGCTGATGAAGACCGCAGGTCAATCCAGTTGGCGTCTGTGAGTGCAGCTCGGAGCGCTGCCTTCAGGGACCGGTGACAATGCTCGCACAGCCCATTGGCCTGTGGATTGTACACCGTGGTGCGATGGAGCTTCACACCCAAGCTCCCCACTACTGCCGTCCAGAGCTCAGAGGTAAACTGTGGCCCCCGGCCGGACGTCAGGTCAGAGGGTGTACCAAACCTGGCCACCCAGGCAAAAATGAACGCCCGGGCAACCTCCACTGTTGCGGTGGAACACAGGGGCACCACCTCCGGCCACCTGGTGGTCCTGTCTACCATGGTGAGGAGATGAGTAAAACCCCTAGATGGGGGAAGCGGACCCACCAGGTCCACGTTGACATGGTCAAACCGTTTCTGTGGGATGAGAAATGGCTCCAGAGGTGCTTTAGTGTGTTTGTGCTCCTTGGCATGCTGACAGGGCACGCAGGCAGCAGCCCATCCCCGGACGTCCTTCCAGAGGCCTGGCCAGACTAACCTTGCTCCCACCAGCTTTACCGAAGCTTTAACGCCCGGGTGTAAAAGGGCATGCACAGAGTCAAAAACCCGGTGGCGCCAGCTGGAGGGAACTAAGGGGCGGGGCTGCCCTAGGGAAACGTCACAGAGAAGCGTGGCCCCACAGCCTTGAAAAGCCACACCCTCCAGGTGCAGTCCAGTCTTGGCCAACCGGAACGCCTGGATCTCCCTGTCTGTGAGTTGGTCAGCAGCCATGGCAGAGTAGTCCACCCCCAAATGCATAGAGGTGACCTGTGCTCTGGAGAGGCAGTCAGCAACCAGGTAATCCTTCCCTGCCACATGGCGAATGTCAGTTGTAAATTCCAGGTGAGAGGTTTGTGGTCCACAAAGGCAGTGAAGTCCCGGCCCTCCAGCAGGAACCTGAAGTGACGTGAGGCCAGGAAAAGAGCCAGCAGCTCCCTGTCAAATGTACTGTACCGCCGCTCACTGTCCCTCAGCGTCCGGCTGAAGAAGGCCAGGGGCTGCCATGCGCCCACTGGCACCCACTGCTCGCAGACCACCCCCACTGCAGAATCTGAGGCATCTGTTGTCAGAGCCACAGGAGCAGCAGCTGATGGGTGTGCTAGCAGGGCAGCATTGGCAGGTGCAGCCTTTGCATCCTCAAAAGCCTGCACCCTTTCCGGTGACCAGTCCACAGGTGCGCTGGCCTTTTGACCCTTCAGCACCTCGTACAATGGGCGCAAGAGGTGAGCTGCCTGGGAATGAACCGGTTGTAAAAGTTCACCATGCCTAGGAACTCCTGCAGGGCCCTAACAGTCCGGGGTTGAAGAAAGGCAGAGATGGCCTCAACCTTGGCAGGCAGGGGGACGGCTCCCAGGGGTGAGACATGGTGTCCCAGGAAGTCAATAACGGTCCGGCCAAACTGACACTTGGCCGGGTTCACAATAAGTCCATGATCACTTAACCGAGCAAACAGCAAACGAAGATGTGACAGGTGCTTATCAACCGAAGCACTGGCCACCAGGATGTCATCCAGGTAAATGAAAATAAAGGGCATGTCTCGCAGGACTGAGTCCATCATCCTTTGAAAAGTCTGTGCTGCCCCTTTAAGGCCGAAAGGCATCCACAAAAACTTGAATAATCCGAATGGAGTGATGACAGCAGTCTTAGGAATGTCCTGCAGGTGGACTGGCACCTGATGGTAACCCTGCACCAAATCCACCTTCGAAAAGATTACTGCCCCTGCCAGGTGCACAGAGAAATTCTGGATGTGCGGGACGGGTACCTGTCCGGGGTGGTGGCATTAATGAGGCGCTGGAAATCCCTGCAGGGACGCCAAACCCCATCCCGCTTCAGAACCATATGCAGGGGGGATGCCCATGGACTGTCTGAGCGGCGCATGATGCCGAGTTGCTCCATTGTGGCAAATTCTCTTTTTGCGATTGCCAGCTTGGCGGTATCCAGACGCCGCGCCCAGGCGAAAACCGGCGGACCGGCTGTGGTGATGTGATGCTCCACACCATGCTTCGCGACCACAGCAGAGAAAGTTGGGATGGTCAGGGCCGGAAACTCAGCAAGGAACCACTGATATACGTCCCCTCTAGCAAGGATGTTGGCGAGGGCGAGCGGCGCGGAGCTCCCCAGCGTGCAGGGGTAGGTGGCAAACGAAACAGCGTCAATCAGGCGGCGATTCGCTACGTCCACTAGCAGTCTGTGCGCGCACAAGAAATCCGCACCCAGTATGGGTACCGAGACAGAAGCCACAATAAACTCCCACCCGAACCGTCGTCCATTAAAAGAAACACTCACAAACCTTGAGCAGAAGGTGCGAATGGGCGTCCCGTTTGCCGCGTCGAGCGGAGGTCCGACGCCACCAGCCAGGGCATCCGCAGCTGACGCTGGCATGACCCTGGCATGACACTCAGCTGAGTGCCTGAGTCCACCAGCAGGCGATGCCCAGATAACTCATCCTCCATGAAAAGCAGCGGTTCTGCCACGCCAGTGCCCACAGCTGCTACTGAACACCGGCCCTGGTGTTTCCCTGGTTGCAGAAGGAGCAGGGCGGAATGCAGCGCCTTGCCTTGGCCCCAAAATGGCGATGATAAAAAGAGCTCCTGATTGTCCTTCCGGCACACCACCACCACAGCTGGCACAGCCCCATCCTCTGGCGAGGACTGCGGCTGTCCCGGGAGCACCGCGTGCATGTGAGAGCAATGGGACGCCAGCAGAATCCTATCTGCCTCCTCCGCCAGCCCTTGGTAATCTTCGTGCGCGTGAGAGGCGATGTGGCGAGAGACGTGCGCACCGGCGGTGGAAGCTGGCGGAGGAACAGCTAGATAAAGAGGAAGGAAGTATCACCGGATCCCATCAGCGCCAGCATGTTCTCCATCAGCTCCGTGGGCTTTGCGTCCCCCAAGCTGTTGAGCGACAGTAGCTGCTCCGTCCGCTCAGTGTCGGATAGCTGGAACACCTGCAGCTACATGGCCTTCAGCGCCCCGTACTTCCCAGTCAGCGGCGGGTTTCTCAGCAGCCCCATGATGCGGCGGGTGGTGGAGGAGTCCAGAGCTGAGACCACATGGAAATACCTGGTCTCATCGGCTGTGATCCCACGGAAGTGAAACTGTGCCTCAATATGTTGAAACCAGGGATCCGGGTCGTGCTGCCAAAACTCCGGCAGCTTAACTGTTGCCGCAAAAATCGCAGGAGAAGTGGCAGGAACCTGCGCCGAACTCCCTGGCTGGGTTTCGTGACTAGCATCCATGATCACCTCTGGGTCACCAATGTGGAGGTTTGCAGGAACGAGGCAAGGGTACGGGTGAGTTCAGTGTATTTATTCACAAGTGTCACAACAACCAACACAGTTCCTTTAATTACCCGCTTCCCCTATCACACCCGTGACATCACACCTCCCTTGTGCCTGCCTGGTGTGAGACAGCTCTCCCAAGTGTCCACTACAGTATCTACTTTCTTTAGATATTTAAGATAATTTATGAGTGCTGCATCTCTCTGAAAGACATTTTGCAGTTTGTAACTTTTCAGAGTATAGGAGCGGAACTTTCCTTGAGTCTCCTGGAGACTCCTGCCAGCAGTCAACCTTCAGTTGTGGCTCAGGTATTGAGCAGTGAAGCGTCCATCCCATCCTCATCACCAAATATATCAGGGAAATTATTCCTGCTAAATTGAGAGATGCTAAATCTTTGAAGAATTCTAAGTTATGAACACGGTGTGGTCAGTCATCTCTCTTTAATACATATCGGTATGGAGAGCTGAACACTTCAAGAGTGGTGCTCTCATAATTTTACATTTTAAAACACACAGATGTTTACCTCCTGGCTTTACAGGAAAGGTTATCAACTGTGATTGATCTTTTCTAGGGTCAGTGATTTGTCCCTTACTGTATAACAATCCTTTTGTCTCAAGCCATCCTACCTGTAAATACCATGTCAAACTCTCACAAGGCACAATGACTCTAAGAACTTTGATGCAAACATTTTCTCTCAAGAGTCAGTTAAATCTTTTTTGGCCGATTATTCCTGAGGAGAAGACCTCATACTTACAGTATGCACTAACCGCTAGCTGAGTTAGCTCCGGTCTTCACATTTGTCCATGTCTCTCACTTACGGAGCCGTTTTGGAGCACACAGGTAGACTACATCTTGTGTAGAGGGTGTAATCTGAAGGAAATCAATGACTGCAAAGTAGTGGTAGGCGAGAGTGTAGCCAAACAGCATAGAATGGTGGTGTGCAGGATGACTATGGTGGTGAGGAAGATGAAGAGGGCAAAGGCAGAGCAGAAGACGAAATGATGGAAACTGAGCAGCAGTATGGTTTCATGCCCAGAGATGGACAGAGTACTTGACCCCAGTACTTGAGTGAGAGTACAAATACTTCTGGTCAAAATTTACTCCGCTACAAGTAAGAGTAGCCCAGTCAATACATTACTTGAGTAAGAGTAAAAAAGTACTTGCTTTTAAATGTACTTGAGTATTCAAGAGTAAATGCTTTTAGATGTACTTAAAGTAAAAGTAAGAGTAAATTCCTTTTTTTTTTTTTATCTTTGATGAGAATAGACCTGCCTGAATTACTGTCATTTTATAATTTAATATATAGCACCTTGTATCTCTTGTTTCAGAGAAAACTCTTTGAAACCACCTGCACTAATGTGCTTGCCTGTAGAGCCATTATGTTATACTATACCAAGCCTTCCCCAACATCTATAAAAATGGAAATAACATTAATGGAATCATCAAAGAGGACAATTATGTCATTTTCACATTTTATTAAGCAATTTCCCCCTTCCATACACACACAAGACCAAATGGAGCCATACAGGCCCAACCAACTCGTTTAATTGGGGACCAACTGGAGAAGAAAATGTATCGGACCCCGAACAGATTTTCGGTACTCGACTAGCCAAGTCGACCCGAACGCGCTCCTCGGCTGCGCTCCTCGGCCAGCGGGTAAGCGTCAGTTCGACTCAGACCGCCAGCGGAGTAACACGTACGCAAATTACGTACGCAAAGACGTACGGAAATTATAGCAAAATATGAAAGTGGTGTACGAGCCATTTCCACTATCTTGAAGCAGAAGCAACTGACAATGGACAGGTTCCTTCTTAAAGAAAAGAGGAAGGCTACTGCCCAGCCAGATTCACCTCCACGGACGAGAGAAAGAAGGGAGAAAACCCCTGGAGGCGCGTTACCTAGCGTCATCATGGAAGGGATTCCCCTTCCATGATGACGCTAGTGCCATCAACCACTCTCCAAAACGTAAAGTAAATTATACAAAATGGTTTATAATGCTTTATCTTTATCATGTACTGCTTGTGCACATTTACGTATTCATTGTTGTTTAGATACACGTTCTTATAATATTTTAGGTATTTTTGTAAATGGTAAGAACGGATTAAAATACTTTCCATTATTTCTTATGGGAAAATTGGTTTCGGTGGTCGAACAAATCGGTGCTCAACCACCACCTCTGAACGGATTATGGTCGAGTACAGAGGTATCACTGTATATATAATAAATGTCCCTCTCACCCTTGTGGGGTGGTATCTGTGTGTCATCCTCAAGCTCAGGTCCTCTACCAGAGGCCTGGGAGTCTGAGGGTTCTGCGCAGTATCTTAGCTGTTCCTAGGACTGTGCTCTTCTAGACTGAGGCTTCAAATGTTGTTCCAGGAATCTGCTGGAGGCACTCTTCAAGTTTGGGGGTCACTGCCCCAAGTGCTCCTTCTACCACGGGGACCACATTAACCTTGACCTTCCACATCTGTTCCAAGCTTTTCTTTCAACCTTTGATACTTCTCAATCTTTTCATGTTCCTTCTTCCTGATGTTGGCATCAGCTGCTCTTTGTCCATCACCACTATGTCCGGTTTGTTAGCCAGCAGCTGTTTGTCAGTCTGGAAGCTGAAGTCCCACAGGATCTTAGCCTTGTCGTTCTCAACCACCTTCGGTGGTATGTTCCATTGGTATTTGAGTACTTCTAGTCCATACTGGGTACAGATGTTCCTGTACACTATCACAGCTACTTGGTTGTGCCGTTCCATGTATGCTGAGCTGGCGAGCATCTTACACCCTGCTACCACATGCTGGACTGACTCTGGGGCTTCTTTACATAGCCTGCACCTTGGGTCAGATCTACTGTGGTAGATATTGGCCTCTATTGCTCTTGTACTTAGGGCCTGTTCTTGTGCTGCCATGATCAGTGCCTCTGTGCTGTTTGTCAGTCCAGCTTTATTCAGCCATTGGTAGGTCTTCTTGATATCAACCACTTCCTCTATCTGACGGTGGTACATGCCGTGCAGGGGTTTGTCCCTCCATGTTGTCTCCTCCTCTTCCTCCTCAGGTTTCTGCTGTCTAAGGCATTCACTGAGCAGTTCATCTGTAGGGGCCATCTTCCTGATGTACTCTTGGATTTTGATGTCTCATCCTGGACAGTGGCCCTGATGCTCACTAGTCCTCGGCCTCCCTCTTTCTGCTTAGTGTACAGCCTCAGGATGCTGGACTTGGGGTGAAACCCTCCATGCATGGTGAGGAGCTTTCTCGTCTTGATATCTGTGGCTTCTATCTCCTCCTTTGGCCAGCTTATGATCCCAGCGGGGTATCTGATGACCGGCAGTGCATACATGTTGATGGCTTGGACCTTGTTCTTACCATTCAGCTGACTTCTCAGGACTTGCCTTACTCTCTGGAGGTATTTGGCTGTGGATGACTTCCTTGCGGCCTCCTTATGGTTGCCATTAGCCTGTGGGATTCCAAGGTATTTGTAGCTGTCCTTGATGTCTTCTATCCTGCCCCCTGGTAGGTCAACCCCTTCAGTTCTGATCATCTTGCCTCTTCTTGATACCATCCGGCCACATTTGTCTAATCCGAATGACATCCCTATGTCGTCGCTGTAGATCCTGGTGGTGTGGATCAGTGAGTCAATTTCTTGCTCATTCCTGGCATACAGCTTGATGTCATCCATGTAGAGGAGATGGCTGATTGTTGTCCCACTTGGAACCGGTATCCGTAGCCACTCTTTGTGATGATGTGACTGAGGGGGTTCAGGCCTACGCAGAACAGCAGCGGTGATAGTGCATCCCCTTGGTATATGCCGCACTTGATGTTAACTTGGGCAATTGGCTTGGAGTTAGTCTCCAGGGTTGTCTTTCACTTCCCCATTGAGTTCTTGATGAAGGCTCTTAGTGTCCTGTTGATCTTATACAGTTCCAGACATTCCACGTGTGTGGCATTGAATCGTAGGCGTTCTGGTAATCTATCCAGGCAATGCACAAGTTGGTCTGCCTATTCTTACAGTCTCTGTGTACTGCTCTGTCCACCAGTAGCTGGTGCTTGGCTCCCCTGGTGTTACTACCAACTCATTTCTGTGCCCCGCTCATATATTGATCCATGTGCCTACTCATCTTAGCCGCCATGATGCCTGACAGGAGCTTCCATGTTGTATTGAGACAGCTTATTGGCCGGTAGTTGGATGGGGTAGATTCCTTCTGTGGGTCTTTCATGATCAGGATTGTCCTGCCTTCAGTCAACTATTTTGGGTGCGTCCCATCCTTTAGCAGCTGGTTCATCTGTGCTGCTAGACGCTCATGGAGTGTTGTCAGCTTCTTTAGCCAGTATGTATGGATCATATCCGGGCCCGGTGCTGACCAGCTCTTCATCTTTGACACTCTTTCTTGGATGTCTGCCATTGAGATGGTTACCGGTTCTTGTTCTGGGAGGCAGTTGTGGTCAGTCCTCAGGTCCACTAGCCACTGGGCATCGGTGTTGTGTGATGCTTCTCTTTCCCATATGCCCTTCCAGTATTTCTCCGCCTCAGCTCTTGGTGGGTCTGGCCGGATGCTATTTCCCTGCCACTGAGAGTACACCTTTGCTGGTTGAGTGGAGAAGGACATGTTTATTCTCCTGGGCTCAATCTCCTTGGTGTATCTCTTCAGTCTGTTCAGTTTCGAGTGCTTCAGGTATGGAGAGCTTGCGGTATTTCCTGGGTACCCCTTTATTCACGATGTTCCCCTTCTGTAGCTCGGCTAGCTGGCTGACTTCTCTCCGTGTCGCCTTTATCTTGGCCTCTAACCATCTCTTCCAGGGAGGGTATTGTTTGTTATGCCCTGTGTTGATCTTATATCCCAGCATCTCAAGGATTACTGTTGCTGTACTGTGGATCAGCTTGTTCGTCTCAGTTATGTTCCCTGTGGGGATGGTTCTTATTGCAGCATTCACATCTTCTAGCAGATCTTCTGAAGGTACTTGACAACTTAGCTTCGGTATTTGTCGGAGGCTCCAGGTTTCCATTTGGGTCACGATCTTCCTTCTCAGGTCAGCAGCTCTTGTATTGAGGCTGTGTATGTCTTGGGGCTTGGTACCCAATCTCGGATTGTCGGGGGGGGGTGATATCCCCCCGCTGACCTGGCGTCCTGGCCCCCCCTTGCCGTAGCATTGTTGTAGTATTTCATCGATCTCTAGTTGTGACAGCAGTTTTCGGTTACAGATGTTGGAACACTGGGCTAACAGCTGTTTCTTTGTTAGCCTTGATTTTGGGTTTCGAAGCAGCCATTGGTCCCACATCTGCCCCATATATCCCCCTCTCTCTCTGGGATTGCTCGGGACAAACACTATCCAGTCAACTATATATATATATATATTTATATATATATATATATATATATATATATATATATATATTAGGGCTGCCACAAACAATTATTTTGATAGTCGACTAATCACCGATTATTTTTTCGATTAGTCGACTAATCAGATCATACGTAAATTGACATACAGCTTATCGCACCAGCATGAAGCTGCTCTTATATAACCATCAATACTTTTCAGCTTCAAGTGTTCAAGGCATATGCTAACTAAAAATAAAGACAATTAAGATGATAGTTCATTAAACCTTTAATGAAATATGCTTGTAGCAACAAACAATTGTTTAACTGCGTAGCATAAAGTGCAAACAGCTGAGTAAAATAAGGAAAAGACTCTTGCCTAAACATTACAAAAATAAATACTTCAGGTTTATTTTTTAGTTTTTTTCTTTCCTTAATTTGTCTTTGGCATCAAACATAGCAACAATGAGGTAGGCACCTGTAACTAAGGAATTATTACAGTTTTGGTCTCACTGACTCAAATATAACAAAAGTGCATTTTGTGCTCAGTGCTCACAACTGTATTCAGCTTTACTACACTCTGACTCTATGCAATCCCAAACTGCACAAGGGTCTTGTCCATAGCCAGGAAAGTTAGCATTTCTCCAATTCTTGGAGAAAGGCTTGCTCTCTTTGGAGAGCAGATGTTCCCTGCTGCAGAGAAAATCCGCTCCGATGCTGTCCGTCACCAGCATGTTCAGTATGGGCTCAGTCAGGACGTATGCTTGCTGAGGTGTGCATGTAGCTGGCTTTGTAACAACGCCGTCCATTGAAGTAGAACCTACTTTTTTAGCACTGAAACATAAAGTTAGAAAACATTAGGGTTACCACATTTCCTATTCAAACACATCACTGTCGTAGCGTTACAGAAAACACATGAAATATGTGTGCTAAGGGCGGCTAATGAATCAAATCGTCATCGCTAATATTAACGTTTACAGCTATATGAGTAAGTAGTAAGTTAAATCTCTGTTTACGCTAATATTAGCTGCTAACTGCCCAGTTAGCTTACCGAGATGTTGCCACAGCCTGCTTCCTTTTCAGGTGCTCGAACATCGCAGTTGTGCTGCTGTGGAAGGCAACTTCTGTCTTGCAGATATTGCATTGCACACATTTCTCTTTTGTTTTAGTAAAATGCTCCCACACTTTTGAGGTCCGGTGCCACCGGGTAGCCATGACACCAGAGCCCCTCTGGTATAACTTCCAGTGACATCACGGCTGGCCCCGATTACCTCTACTGCGCATGTGTGTCAAGGACAGAAAGGCAGGCGCGGCCGTGGAGGTGCCGCAGCAGTTTTGAGAGAAAAACAAAGATTAAAAAACAAACAAAAGACAAGTCGACTATTAAATTAGTTGTCGACGATTTCAATAGTCGACATAATCGTGAGTAGTCGACTAATTGTGGCATATATATATATATATATATATATATATATATATATATATATATATATATATATATTTATATATATATATATATATATACTGTCCCTTTAATCATATCATTATTGAAATTCATGAATTACATAAGTTATAGACATCTTTGTTTTTGACCCAGTCAAATTTAAGTGGATCAGTTCAATCAAGGTCCACAGCCCCACAGAGTAGGCAAAACACCACCCCTGCATGCTCACTGACAGGAGGTTGACATTGAATCGTTCTCCAACTACAAGCGGTAACCATAGAGACTGAATAGTAACTCTTGAATCCTACATCTGCTGAAGGATTGTTATTTTCTTTGTTTAAGAGTCAGCACAGCTTAATGATCAAAATGAAACAAGAGCTGAATGAACAAAACTCAAGTTGCCCATTGTTTGCTATATACAGTATATCATGTGTTTCGGGAGACCTTTAGTAATTGTCATTTGCTTTGAGGTTAAATTTATGAATTTATGTAACACTTCAAAATGTAGGAAGCAACACTTGTCATGATGACACCAATATTTTTTAATAGACATACACCTGCCTTTACTTTAATGATGATGGGTAGTAGTGTCATTTTTGTGATCGATGCAGTAATTAATACATATTCTTTCATATTATGTTAGTTTATTTGTACAGCACCACATTTCCCAAATGATGAGTATGTGTTTTATAATTTAGGGTGTATTCTTCATGTGGATGTGTTTGCTTCAGCTGCAGTGTGCGTTGACATCTCTTGGCCACTGCAAGGCCCTTTTCAAGACAAGGTTTTAGGCCGGCAGTATGTGTGATGTGTGAGTGTGAGGATTTTAATGAACTTCTGCTACGTCTCAAAAAGTGAAAATCAGTTTTTCATTAAAACTCAAATAAAAGTGTAATAGTTATAAACAAATACACTAAACTGTGACTTTGGCTATGTTTAATGACTTGCAGAAGGTGAGGAAACATGCCTCAGCAAAATATTTCTATCTATACCCATTACAGTGATACCTCTGTACTCGACCGCCTCTATACTCGACCAAATTGGTGCTCGACCAAAAAATTCGAGTAGAAAATGTATCGGACCCCGAACCGATTTTCGGTGCTCGACGAGCCGAGTCGACCCGAACGCGCTCCACGGCTGCGCTCCTCAGCCAGCGGGTAAGCGTCAGTTCGACTCAGACCGCCAGCGGAGTAAGACGTACGCAAATTACGTACGCAAATTACGTACGCAAATTACGTACGGAAATTATAGCAAAATATGAAAGTAGTGTACGAGTGTCCGACCTCGCGTCGCAGTACGAAATGGCAAAGTCAACCATTTCCACTATCTTGAAGCAGAAGCAACTGACAATGGACAGGTTCCTTCTTAAAGAAAAGAGGAAGGCTACTGCCCAGCCAGATTCACCTCCACGGACGAGAGAAAGAAGGGAGAAAACCCCTGGAGGCGCGTTACCTAGCGTCATCATGGAAGGGATTCCCCTTCCATGATGACGCTAGTGCCATCAACCACTCTCTAAAACGTAAAGTAAATTATACAAAATGGTTTATAATGCTTTATCTTTATCATGTACTGCTTGTGCACATTTACGTATTCATTGTTGTTTAGATACACGTTCTTATAATATTTTAGGTATTTTTCTAAATGGTAAGAACGGATTAAAATACTTTCCATTATTTCTTATGGGAAAATTGGTTTCGGTGGTCGAACAAATCGGTGCTCAACCACCACCTCAGAACGGATTATGGTCGAGTACAGAGGTATCACTGTATTAAGGTAAGACTATGAACTCTTGAAACACATCTTTGTATTTGTTTTTCACAGCAGTCTGCTGGCAGAATTTCATTCTGTTGAAAAAACAAAAGACAGAAGTCCTTTGTTTTTTTTATCTGTGATCCAGGTCAGCTGAAGCAATAAATAAATTAAGTTTCATTAAAATGCTGCTTTGCAGAGAAAATTGATTGGATACCCCATGTTCCATAATGTATTTGTTTTCAACTTTTTGTGCCTTATACATTGATGTAGAGAATTTTTCTGTGTGCTCATATTTGCTGCAAATATGCTAACTGTATTTGTCTGCTCAGTTGGCTATCTGCATATTTTGTGTCTCTATTTAAAGGAAGATGTGTAACAACTGTTGGTCTGAAAACTTTGCCATTTGCAGAAATTATTAGACGCATAATATTTACATACAGTATAAATTACAGAACCAATAAACAATAAAACAATAAACTTTACTGAACTGACATCATTGTTTTTTTTGCTTGTTTTTTAAAGGTTACTGCCTTTACTTCACTTATCTGTACTACCGGCTGTTGGCAGCTGTCCAGCACAGTGCATTGGGAGGCTTTTGGCTGCAGCTAGGCAAAAGGTCAATCATGGCACTGAAGACAACTGTTTTCTCCAACTCAACATTTATTTTATCTTACTATAATATGGTTCAGTCTCCATGGAAACTGCAGTAGAAATGTTTCCTGACATCAAATCCAGTGGAGGCGGTGCAGCACCTCATGTCTAAGGAGCACAGATTTTAAGGAACTACTGTTCATGTAGGATGTATGGCTATGGGGGCTGAGAAAGAAAGTAAAGGGTATATCTAGTCCCAAAGTTTGTACAAACTCGTTGATTCTGAATACCACTAAAGTACAAAGAAGCATTTAATTTACCAACTCTGAGGCATCAAACTAATGTTTTATGTTCACCTAACAAACAATGGAGATAATATAAGGTGAATTATCATTGAGAGTTAAAAGTTTATGAGCACAATTCATGGTTCAATCCTGAGATTACTGTGTGAAATCATTGAAGGCACTTTCAGAAGCAAAGAAAGGGAAATTATCACATCTTCTAACACATTTGCTCCTTTACAGTCTAGAAATACACTCACACAGACATTCCACCAGAGTTTCTCCTACTGTAAGCAGTTACCATAGATACCACATGGTGAGGTTGAAGAAGTACAGTGGGTCCATCTCATGCAGGAAATATCTATTTATAGAAGTATCATGGTATAGTCAGAAAATGACTTGAAATGGTGTGAAGTTTTTTGTGGTTTTTTTTGGTAATGAGAAGCAATGAGGTTTCTTGGCAATTGAGATACACTGTTAGCTTTTGTGTGTTTTAGTGTGATATCGGACCTCTCCATGCAGCTGACTGGGAGTACTTTTGTAAGGTGTCAAAATGTAAAATCTTTAGACAAGAGGGGTGGTTACTTTATATTTCTTTCTTTTTTCTGCTCTTTTTCCTTTTTTCTCCTCTTTGCAGCATGCTTTTTTTAGTCTGTCCACAGGCGAACAAAAGTTAATGAGTAGCACGTGCAAACAGCTTGAAAAAACTTTGTTTTGAAGTCATTCGAAAAGTCTAAATATCTTCCTTCGAAAGGTCAGTAAAATTTTGGAAGGTTTCTTCCAGTGATTAGCTAGTTTGGCACTCAGCCACATGACATGTTTAAATATATCTTTTGTATTATATAATGACCAAATTAAGAAACTCCTAATCAAAGCTCTTGTCCCCTCATCAAAACATTTTTGACATACACCCTCATCTTCCAAAAGTAATATTTCTGGAATTGGCACACCCACCTTGTCACGTGATTTGTATTGTTCTCAGTAAATGAAGCATGCGTAAATGCATATCAATGTAATCATCGCACCTTCACCAACAAAATTAGGATTTTAAATCAAATGAATGTTTATGCAATTTAAAGTTTGTAAAAACATGGTCATTCAACGTAAAGGCATTTCATTATTAAACAAGGTTCACTTGATTTGGACTTTAAAATCCAATATGTTGGTAAAAGTGATTTAGCCAATCTGACATGCATCTTTTCTGTAAATTGACAGACTTACATACATTGTTACTTTTTGCACAAGTAATATGCTTCACTTTTAAATACAATACAATTTTGAATACAATAAATTGTATTCAAAATAAAGTGCTTGTGCGAGGATGTCAGCTATTCACATTTTGCTTATGAGCAGATGATGTTCTGCTGCATTGTTCTTATCTCTCCTCTCTGATCATTTTATCATTCTGCAAGTTCTGCCTGATGACGACAGTGCTTATCTCATGCATCTATGCATCTGTTAAAAGCAAATTGCAATTTGGCCACTCTCTTTCATAGTTGTTTGTTTTTCCTTCTTCACTCTGTCACATTAAGACAACTTTAGACTGGTATGAGAACACAATCAATTACTAAAATGGTATGTGTTTTCAAACTCCATGAAGAAAATAATATGCATGTGCAGAATGTTAATTTTGAGCCATAGCTGTTAACTATAATCCAAGGTGGCTGCAGACTCTTCTCAGTATCAACAATAAAATCAGACTTTTACCTAAATTTACGTCATCTCAGAACAGGCTCATAAGGGGTGACGTGCTTTGAAGGCAGAGATTAAAAATGACTAAGCAGGTGTGTCCAAACCACAACACTTGACACTCACAGCTATAGGAATGGATTAAAGTGTAAGAGCCCCAATGCTCAGTGGGCCGCTGCTTGCTTGCTTTATAGTGGATGCCATCCCATAGCATGCCAATCATATCCATGCCAATGAGGGAATGAGTAAGGGATTACTGAAAGTATTTTTTTTTATTATCAACAAATTGAATGAGCTCACAAAAATGCTATTGTCATAATTGTCATTGCCCAGAATCATGATCGTTTAACTCCAGTCTATTACTGCTATGATTCCAGTACCACTGAAATGGGTAATTGACTTCTTCATCTGCTGCTTATCTCGCTTGCTTGCATCGTTTTCTTCTATCCCCACAATTGCTATAGCTATTACATAAATTATTGTCAAGTCCATGACTTCTACCCTTTCTATTTTCTCCTGTAGTGCTACATCACTTGGATGGCAGTTGGAGTGACTGCATTTTTTTTGTTCCTATTGCATCTAGCATGTCCCTTAGCAATCCAACAATTATATACTATTGCGTCACAGTATTATTCAATGTGATTCCCCTATAAAACATGCTAACATGTGACAACACAAAATCCAGTGAGTTTGTGTATGCTACAAATCATGATGATCTATTTTATTAAAACAACAAAATAATGTATATTGTCTATTTTTAATTGTGTACATTTATATATCTTTAACATCATCATATAACTTTGCATACAAATAGATTGGAGTTAAACTATCATGTTGCATAATCAGTCTCTACCTTTAAATGCTATCAGAGCAGTGCCATTTATTTTTTTTTACTCCCCACAATGAATTATTGATGGCTAAAGTATTATACCACTTATGATTAAAAAAGGAATGCTTTGCTGGAAAAAAAAATTCTGGCTCACTGATCAGTGGGGACATAATGCAAGACACTAACTTAAGTTAGAATTTAAATTACTTTTTTTTTTCCAGTTTACGGGTCAAGTTAAGTGAATGTAAATTATGTTCAATGCAAGAGATATAATTAGCTTTTGAAACATTATACATTGAAAAGATTTATCTCACACTGGGTTTGCTTTGAATACCATTGTGCAGCTTGTGCAACAGAACAATGTCCTGACTGAAAAAAAACAACTTTGACTCCAAAGCTGTTTCCCTGCAGGGAAATCTTGCAGGCCTATGAATGATGGCAATTTGAAGTTGAGTTTTGAAGCACTAAATGTATCTACCACGTACTGCACTCAACCACCCAAACGCTACATGAATCACAGCTCATCACGCTTTATCTCTTGTAGGAAATTTTCTGTTACGCGCGCGCGCACACACACACACACACACACACACACACACACACACACACACTCAGAGCAAAATCTGAGAACCTGTTGTCTAATGCTGAAAATGACATTGCATTCAATTAATGCAAGTCTACTGTCCACTGACCTGATGATGTTGGCATTCGTGCAAGCTCTCTTCCACCCCCCACGCACGCCCCCCACCCCCGTTCTGATTGTCACCATATTTCACTTCAACATTCCAATCAAATTGTCACAGCAAACGACAGCATTTCCACGAACATTTTTTCAAATATCAGTCCGGTTCCTTTCTGCTAAAATGCTTCGATTTACTAATACCCCCCCCCCCCCAACTTCCCCCGTCCCTCCTCCTCACTCTTGGAAACTCTTCAGTTTTTTTTTTCCTGCTGAACGATTCCGACTGAGGCGGGCGCAACCGCACTAGAAAGGGTGTCAAGTCGTGCTGGATTGGCGCGATATCGTCGCTCGGTTAATAACTAAAGGAAGACGCGAGCCGTGCCATGTTTTAAATGATGGACTATGTTGATTTTAAAAGTTGACCAGGGATTTCTAGTTGTGGGGTGTCTGCGAGGCATGGCTTTTATTTTAACTTGGTTATTCCTGTCTTGGTGAGTATGTCAACTCTTTTCTCCGTATGTTCTCGCACTTTTACGCACCAGAGTCAGATTCTTTGGATGGATGCGCAATATAGAAATGTCGTGTATTTTCATCTCTTTTTTTTTCTGTCTTTTTTTGGTTTGTGTGTACTTTGGTTACAGTGCGAGCAGTGTTTGGGGAAATCAGCACAGTGAGACGAGTATCTATTTAGATAACATCACGCGTATATTGGATAGATTACTGGATGGATATGATAACAGACTGAGACCTGGATTTGGAGGTATGCTAATGACCATGTCATGATGTATTTTGTTGTAGCACATATGATTTTATCGATTTTTTTTTTCATTAGAAGCTAAACTTTCACTTTATTTTCGTTGCTGAATTGCTTGAATATTTTACTTTTACCAATTCAAATAAAATTATGAACAGTCATGAGAAAAACTGAATGCAAAGATCATCTTAAAGTCAGTTTTGTACTTTTTTCCTTAAAAAGTAATTGTGTTTGTCATGTTGCAGTTTGTAATGGCTGTAAATTACATATAGGTACATTGGCTTACTATGAAAAACACAAATCAACACAAACACAAATCAAAGCTACTCTTTCAGAGCTTCTTGTTATCATTCTGCTGTAGGTCCAGTTACAGAGGTCAAAACTGACATCTTTGTCACCAGCTTTGGTCCGGTTTCAGATGTTGAGATGGTATGTAACCTGTACAAACTACTGACACATGTACTCATGATTCAAAGTCTTATTCACTGGCTGCTTGAATATATGTTTCACCTTTACTTAACACTAGTGGTACCGATGCATGAACATTCCAATAATACTGTATGTAGTTTTTCCAGTAACTCATTCCACATGAAATCATGGTTCTCCAAGCCTTCAGTATTCCAGCGTTGGGTTGGATGTCATTAGTGCAGCTTAGGATTTTAATCTGGTTGACAATCCCTGGGCCAAAGAGCCTGAGAGAGAAGGCGGGAGAGAGAGAGAAAGAGAGAGAGAGATGTGGCTGATGCTGAGATGGGATAGGTTTGCAAGTCTTGACATGGGATAGGCTGAGCACTGTATGTGTATTGTACTCTGTGTAAGCCTTACGCTTTAGATACTGTTTGACTGTATTTAAAGCCTACTCGAGTGCCACGTGATGTGTGTCATAAAGGGAATGTAGAGTAGGCAACAAAACCATTTATTTCATTCCAAAGCGTCTATGACAGGCTCAGAACCTTAATTGCAACATTAATATATTTAAGATAAATTGAAAAAAGAAAAAAGGTGAGGTGCATTCAATTTTGAAGAATGTTTGATAAAGATATCAAAAATTACAGTATGTTGTTAGCGGCCACATTTTGCAGTGGAGATAGTAGTAAGAACAAGAGTAGCAGCTGCAGAAGTGCTGGTGATATAGAAGCAAAAGTGGAATGTAAATAAATATTTTCTTTGCACTCTATTCCCTATCAAGGAATACACCATGGATGTGTTCTTCCGTCAAACATGGATTGACGAACGGCTGAAATTTGAGGGCCCCATTGAGATCCTGCGGCTCAACAACCTTATGGTCAGCAAGATCTGGACGCCAGACACATTCTTCCGGAATGGCAAGAGATCGATCTCTCACAACATGACCACCCCCAACAAGCTGTTCCGCATCATGCAGAACGGAACTATCCTCTACACCATGAGGTAAACAGAGCTGGACAGCGATGTCCAAACCCAGCCAAGACTGGAATAGAGCACAGACCTGGAAAGAAAATAAAACAAACAGGCATCCAAGAATGTGTACAGACATGAAAAGAAATGACGAGCCCCATTCCAAAAACAAGATATGTGCCATCTGATACTGAAAGCATGCCTTGGAAGTGATTCAAATAGTAACGACACCAGCTTTTTTCCATGAGGAAATATTTAGCATGAAAATGACTGATTGCTTAAAAATAAATACTTAATGCCAACTTCAATTTAAAGCAGTTTAGGGATTGAAATTGATTTAACCCATATTACAAGAGGTACGGGATATTATATAACAAAATGACAAAATAAAAAAAATAAAAAAATCATTTAGTTTTGTGCTTTGGGTGGTGTGTCAACCATTCTAAAGCACAGTGCCACATTTAGTGATTCAGTTTCTTAGCAGTGGTTTCTACTTAGCCAGTAACAGTTTGTCAAGTATAAATCAAACTGAGTTCCCTATTCCGACAGATTAACTATAAATGCAGAGTGCCCCATGCGTCTCATGAACTTCCCGATGGATGGCCACGCTTGCCCACTGAAGTTTGGGAGTTGTGAGTCACTTAATTTTTATTTCTTTGGTCAAACTGGATGTGACTGATGGTGTTATTCTAAAGTGATCATCTTGTCACCAAAAAAATTCACTTTCAGGTCAGAATACCTGAAAGTGCCAGTTGAATGTGCCAGTTGAAAAAAACAACTTGGCAGCATGAATGTGTTCTTTCGTAAATGAATTAAGAAGCAATTGTATTAAATTCTGGATCTAAGTTTTCTTTAATATCTTTGTCTTTTCTGTGTAGATGCTTACCCCATCAGTGAAATTGTGTACACATGGAAAAAGGGTCCTCTGTCATCTGTTGAGGTGCCACAAGAATCCTCCAGCTTGCTACAGTACGACCTCATTGGTCAGACAGTATCAAGTGAGAGACTCAAATCCAATACAGGTGAAGACCTCAGTGCTTACAACTGGGAGTCCATTCCAATGTGTGGTTTGACTTGCGTTGATTGTATCTATAGTGAAAGATAAGTGATTTTTGTGTATTGTCTCCACTACTTGATTTCCCCATTTACATTGCTGATTTTTGGAATAACAGACAAATTTCTGAATTTTACTCAGGTGAATATGTCATCATGACGGTCCATTTCCATCTGCAAAGGAAAATGGGCTTCTTCCTGATTCAGACATACATCCCCTGTATTATGACAGTCATTTTGGCCCAAGTGTCTTTCTGGATTAATAAGGAATCGGTTCCAGCGCGGACTGTATTTGGTAAGCTCTCTTATATGCTGTATTTTATGTCTATTTATAAAAAAATAAGTGAAAATGAACATGTAAACTTACACAAACCAATAAAAAATGCATGCTTAACATGGTTGATAGGAATAATGAAATAATAAGGTCATGTTGCAGATTTCGAATTACTTAGATGACTACTGTGAGGAGAATGTTAAATCATATAGTCAAGAAGTCATGAAAGAAGTGTTGTCTTTGAGGCAGGATATTTCTTGGTATATTGTTCATCTTTCGCAGTGTCTTATTTCTTAATTTAATTTCATATATTCGATTAATCCCCGAGGGGAAATTAGTAGCACACTTTAGTATTAGTAACATGCACATATTAGTGTGTACAGGCCCTGAACACACAAACACACACAGAAGGGGCCTGTACACATGCAGGGGGAGGTAGATTGGCGGGCAGCTCCTGCTTGGTGCACCCAAATGAGCAATTTGTAAGGGGTGATGGCACCTTGCTCAAAGGCACCTCGGCAGTGCTCCAGAGGTGAGCTGTCAGCTCACACCCTGTGTGTTTTTGGGCGGGAGCGGGTATTAAACTGCCAATCTTGGAAAATTGGATGACCCGCTCCACCACTTGTTCTACCACTGAGCCACTGCAGCCCCATAGTTCTAGAAAAACCTAGTGGGAATCTGTGGAAATTCCACAATAAAACAATATTAGACTTCATACCAAACATATGAAAAGAATAAATAGCTACCTTGTTCTATGGAGCTAACGCTACACTGCTACACAATGTGGAGAGCTCCACCTAAACAACAGCCAACTGATGGTAGCCAAGCTTTTGCTGCAACACAACGTGAGACATGGTGATGTATTGTATCCTAGTGCATATTCCTTCTAGATTACTTTACTACCTGAACAGTGAGTTCTACATTTTATGTGAATGAATGAATAAATATGTAAACTTTATGACTTATAAAGCAAGAAACAGACGAACAAATATCCAACTGTCAAGAATGTTTATCAACGCTTCTTCGACGCGGACCTGTTATACGTCAGAAAATAGCCAGTTTTAACTCCATCCATTCTGTGTATACATGTAGACACGGGTCACACACTAACGTCACAGCGATTTTCGTCGCAGGGAGACACTCCCCAAATACAAAAAGTTTCGGTTACAGCGTCCACATGACAACGCAGACTCGGCGTTTTCAAAAAACTTCACTGTGGCCAGTGTTTTCGTCCCGGATATCTGTGTTGTCGTGTGGACGAAAGTTGCAACCGCAACAAAAGCCTTGCTACCCAACGACTTACACTACATTGTTCACGTGATTCCTCCTGGCAGATGCGCCATGATTGGTTGGGCGTGGGACAGCATGAAGTTTTCAAAAGCTTATTCAAATATATAGGTGGGGATCCCAAGTCCGTGATATTTTTGTTTATCAACTTTTTTGTTTTCATCGTGAGCTTCCAAGTAACTCAAAAATTTTTCCCCAAGACGCTAAATCTTGGATTTATTGACTCACCACCCACGGCTTGACCCCAGCAGCTCTGCAAATACAACCTTTGGTGAAAATAGAAAGACACTCAGTGTTGCTTGTTTTGACCTCTCTTCATTACCGCTATCCCCCCTCTTCTTCTATGCTGCAGCTGCATTAATTAGAAATAAATGTCCTGTTTGAATTTGGTCATGCAAGGGAGAGAGGGAGGATGTTTATTTGGCTCTCTTCCCAGCACTCACAGGTTCCGTTTGCTCACATTACATTACGCTACAGTTGCCATCAACCCTTAGCCTGAGGATCAGAGAGTGAGAGACCATGAACAAAGATAGAAAGAGAGATTGAGGGAGATGACAACCACACAGAACAAAGAGGAATAAATTAAGGCAGTATTTTGAAAAATTCCCAGCAAATATTTTTGATAATATACCCATTTGTTCATTTTGAACGATCTAACACGAGTGGACTAGTCCTGCTGGCAGTGGTAGGTTCACTGTGCTTGCATTTGGAAACAAGCCAGAACTCTGAGCCTGCACACTTCTTCTGAGAATACATCCCAATCATTAGTGCTCAGGTGGGAGTTGAGTCCCCATGTGGAAATCCCATCTTTGGAAACTCATAAACCTCACCTAGTCTTGCTGGTTTCATTTCACTCAATATTGGCTCTAGAATAAAGAAAAAAACTAAAATGTTTCTTTCTCTATATTGGGTGTTTTTAGAATGATCTCTGGCTGAAGCTAGGGCACACTGTATTTTTTTAAGATGTATAACAAAAAATACGATACCAAAAATAAGATTTTTATAACAATATGTGAGATTTTATTCTCTAACTGTGATAAACTTTGTCTATTGCAATAAGTCTCTATACACTTGAGCTCTAAAATTAATCAGTGTAATGTTTCATTGATGCTGCTGGTTGTGCATGTGAGATAGAAAGTTGAAATGAGGCAGAAGAGAAAAAAAAACCTATTGCTACATGTATGTGTTCCACTCAAGTCAGGGGATGCTGTGTACTGGATTGTCAACAACCTAAGAACTGAAAATCCCTTGAGCACAAGTCTGAAAGACTCAATTGACTGTGGCCCAATTTGTACCTTGCTTTTTTTCCTGTAAAAGCACAAAACTGCCCTGAGCATTTTATTTCTATCCAGTCTTTATGCTTCACCCCCTCCCTCCTACACTCTTTCATTCTCTTTCTCCTTCCTCTCCCTCTTCCTTGACAGGCCTTTCTTCACATGTTCCTCCTCCCTTTTTTGCAATCATTTAATTTCTGCTTGAGTTTGAGACAGTCAGCGTTGGCTGACTATCAACAGAGGTTACATCTGACAGTTGTTAGCGTTCGCTCCTGAAATGGTGTGCAAAAAATGCATTTGAGACATTTTTATGTGCATTAAAGGCCCTACAAGTTTGTACATTGCTAATTTTGCAGAGCTAGTATGCTTTAGCTTGATGAAAGTGAATTAGATATGTGGTTTGTTAATGGACCATTAAAAGGCAAATTCATTGTCAGCATCTTTCTGTGACTTAATGAGGATGGAATCTGGTTGAGACTCAGGAAATTCTTTTACAGAAAAAAAGTTGGTGCCTTGTTTTGAATTAAATTGTGCTGCACATCTGTACTTCCTGCCATTTGATAACTTGACAAAACGCCTGCCATGAACCTTAAATATGGTCCAAACTATTTTCAGGCTATGGTGAATCACATCCACCTATAAATTAACATTTATGCATCCTTCACATATATTTTATCATCTTTTTCCATATTAATTCCTCCGGTTTATATTATAAGGGTGGCTTCTTCTAGAATCTTTACAGATGTCTGGTGTCTTTATTGGTGTGCCAGCTTGGGGGCATGGGTTAGTCTGCTTAGAGACAGATTAGAGTTCACTGGAGTGATGTCTTTGCCCGACCTTACTAAGCTGAAATGCCACATGGCATGAAATTCTACTTTTTCCCAAAGACACTCCTTGTCAAATCAACTATTTAAACTTCATGATCTTTTGACATTATTGTTATTTTTGTCTTTGCATTGATGCTTCTATACTATACTATATGAATTTTATTTATACAGCCCATAATCACTAATAATAATTTATATATTTTAGATATTGTATGTAACCCTTTGTCTATAAATTCTTGGATTTGCATATTCAATTTTTTTTAAAAAATGCTGCACATGTGCAGACCTAACCCCAGGCTGTCAAGATGTTGTAAACTAAACTTGTTTGCCCAACATCCTCCCTGCCCACCTACCTGTAGCTCCAGGACAGCACATACAGAGTTGCGTTTATTTGTGTCTGAAGATACTGCCATTAACAAAGATTTTCCTATATAAACATAAGCTCAAACAGACATGGTTAGATGGTCAACATTTGAGAACTGATAGCTTTAAGATGCTGACATTATTCACCAGGTAGTAGAGTTTGCTAAGAATGTTGAGCTTGTAATTTCCAAAGATATACTGATGATTTTTTTTTACATGATATACAGAAAAACTTTAGTAAAAGGACCTAATATCATCATCTAATGATTAAGAACAGTGGTCCCCAAACTTTTTTGCGCCACAGACCGGTTTCATCCAAGACAATATTTTCACAGACCGACCTTCATTTGCTCGATAATCGTTAATGACACCAGAACAGCTGTAGTCTAATAATAAATCAGACATCAACAGACAATAAACAACCTTTTTTACTTAAATTGATAATCAACATCTCTGTAAACGAAATAATTTTAACAAATAATTATATTAAAAACTTGATTCAAGTGACTGCACTGATGAGGTTTCTTTTGAATTATAGCGAGTTACAATCAGTGCATTCAACGTAGGAGAAATACTGATGATGTCTAATAAAAGGGAAATAAAAGTCAATTAAATAATAATAAGTATAGTTACGATAATGATAATTAGTGGTTGGGAAATGCTGATCTACGGGTACTGCAGAAAATCCCGCTTCACAAAGGCAGGAAGTTAGAAATGGAAGCAGGGTTTCCAGGATAATCTACCTTGACTTTAATGAAGAACACTGGCGCAGTTGTGGGCTGGCTGATAACCTGTTACGTGACCGAGACCTGTCAAGCGGGATGGACGCACACATTTGTCTGTGCGTCATTCCGCACAGATGTCACTTTTCAAAATAAAACATCTTTTGTCTGGTAATAAATTTTTCTATGCTGCCTGGTACCTAATGTCCCGCAACCAGGTACCGGGTCGCGACCCGATGATTGGGACTGACATAGACGGATGTAACAGAGAATTGGGTTATTTTTCAGAATAAAACATCTTTCAGACTCCAAAATAAATAAAATGGAAGTAATGTAAATTATTTTTTCTTTCTGTTTGGCCCGGTACCAAATGACCCATGGAACAGTATTGGTCCACGGCCCGGGGGTTAGGGACCACTGATTTGAAAAAAAAAGACACTCTGACAGGCTGAATGACACTTATTTATCGTCAGTCATTCTCTAATGTGGCAAAGTATTGTTTTATCTGTGTATTTAGGTCTGTTTGTCTGTTCTTAGGTATTTACAGTGGTCTCTCACCACCGTGCCCCTCTATGGTTATTTAATGACAAACATTTTGAGTTAGGAGCAACTGCAGCAGTTGTTTCCTCACAGCAAAGGGTTCCGGGTTTGATTCCTCTGAGTTTCTATGTTTTCCCCATGTCTGTTTGAAATCTTTCTGGGTTCTTCTTCTGTACTTATTCTTCTCACCATCAAAAAATATTAAATTTTGGTGAAATTGTCACACCAAATTGTACATACAAATGGGTGAATGTTTGTTTTTTTTCTTTTGTGTGGTCCTGTGATGAACTGGCAACTTATCCAGGTTCTACCCCACCTTTCACTCATAGGCAGCTGGCGTTAGCTCCAGCAAACCTTGCAGGATATGAGATTTAAATCGTCTCATCTACAAGAAAACTGATGGATGAGTTCGGGACAGGTAGCAGAGACAAGCAGGGACATACAGCACAAGTACATCAGTTTTCATTGTATCTTTGATGACAGCAGCTCAGTCAGGCAACTCGAGTTTGAATGTTTAGAATCACAGCAGCAGAACAAAGAGTAGTTTTGGTGTGTAGTTTAGACTCCTTCCCCCTGAACTTTAACAGCGTGCACAGATATGTTGACACAGAAACTCCTAACTGGAGCCTACAGGTAGATGCTAGTGTGGTGGTGGCTGCAATAATAAGCGTTCAGAGCTACAGGGGCATTGACAGATGGGAAATAGTTGCAGGTTAAATAGTTTGCCAGTTGGGAGGGTGTGCTTGATACCAATTGAGCAGAATCAGGCTTATAATGTGATTGTATGTGTATGCAGTGCAGCTCTATCTGTCTGCCTGAATTAACTCCCAGGCTTTACTCTATTTCCTATAAAATAACCCTTTTCTGTCCACTGATCACATAAACCTGCTGAATCTGTCATGTTTTGGGAAAGATTTATCCTGAGACATTAAAAACCATGGTCTTAGGATATTTTTCTGCTCATCACAAAGTGGTTACTGAATAAAGAATACATGTTGTTTACATCTGTCTGTTCCCTGTATGCAGGTATCACCACTGTCCTGACCATGACAACACTCAGTATCAGTGCCCGCCACTCCCTCCCCAAAGTTTCATACGCCACAGCCATGGATTGGTTCATCGCCGTATGCTTTGCCTTTGTCTTCTCCGCCTTGATTGAGTTTGCAGCCGTCAACTACTTCTCCACCTTGCAGGCCAATCGTGAGCTGAGGAAAGCAGCAGCAATGAAGGTAGCAGCTCAGGAGGCAGCTGCAGCAGCTGCAGCTCCATCTGCAAACACAGGGAATGATGGAGAGGTTTCTGCAGTAAGTCGTTCCCAATGTGTCACAGGCAACACACTGATTTTCACTTCTTTACAAATCAGGTTGACTCGCAGTTTCCTTCTACTTTTCACATTATAGCATTTCCAACACATTAACAATGTGGCTCTGACATTTTTTGAAAACAATGCGAGAATTGTTTTTTTTGCTTATTCAAAAACTACATATGTTTCACCTAAACTTTCCCTAAACTTCTCTTTCCTCCCAGGACACACACACACACACACACACACACACACACACACACACACACACACACACACACACACACACACACACACACACACACACACACACACACACACACACACCACACTACTGGTTTGGTATGGACTGTATTATAACTATTCATCAAGGAGAGACAGTGTATGGGGATAATTGTTTATTGTAGTAGATGATATGTGATAATTAGTCCTTTGTCCAAAAGTTTTTGGCACTTAGACACCTCAGAGAGACATCTGCTCAGAGCAGTAGGAACATAAATCCCCCATTTGAATTCAGACACTGCTGGTGATGGGTTGCTGATGACTGCTATGACTGAATGGATTGATGAAATGATGAAGCTGCAAGACATGCAGAGGGCTCACATAAAACTAGAGTGAATTAACATGAAGTGGAGAGAGATTAATATTTTAAAATGACAGTAGAAAGATAACAAGCTAACAATCAAAGATATGTTACTGTGTTTCTGGATTGATGTGACCAGCCGGTGAATGTAACTGATATTTAAAATCACAGCAACGGACAAAAGAAATAGTCTTTTTCAATTTAATATCTTTATTAACATGACATGACATAAACATATCTTTGTTGCACTAACACACACACACACACACACACACACACACAAAGACACACACATAGACACACACTCACACACAAACAAAGACACACACACAGCCAAACAATTACACTCACCCTCACATAATCCGTAGCACGCAATTAAACACATCGACAGTCCCATATAGATGCATGCACTCACTCATCAGCAAAGGATGGTTGCCTCATCAATACTGTCCACTTATCTATACAATTTCTGTCCATCCATCCATCCATCCTTTTTCATTATATTTATCATCCATCCATCCCTCTTATCCAGTTCTATGTTCTGCCTTGTAGCTGTGTGATAATCACAGAGAATGACATGAAGAGACAGGCAATGGCTCTGTGAATGATGTTGTTGTAGATTATATAAGAGCCATAGATTAAGGGAATATACAGCAGATCACTGTGGGCTCACAAGAAGGAGGGCAGCCGCCACCACAATAAAATATAGTAGGGCTTAGAAATCTGGAAAAGACCATTTTTGTGAAGCAAGATGGAGTTCTGAGGGACCAGTGCTGGTTGTTTTTTGTCTTGTTTGTGTCTCTGCGTGTGTGTGTGTGTGTGTGTGTGTGTGTGTGTGTGTGTGTGTGTGTGTGTGTGTGTGTGTGTGTGTGTGTGTGTGTGTGTGTGTGTGTGTGTGTGTGTGTGTGTGTGTGTGTGTGTGTGTGAGAGAGAGAGAGAGAGAGAGAGAGAGAGAGAGCACACAGAGTGGGAGGGATGCATCATGGAAAAATATTGCTTTCAACAAATATGTAGGAGAGAATACTCATCACACAGAAGAATAAAACAAAACAAAACAATGGCATATCATTGGGAATAGACCAAACCATTTACTGGTCACATTTTTTTTTCACTATAAATGGTTTTGACCTGGAGATCTGCAGCCTATAGAAATGCCAAAAAAGATTTATATTTTTTTTTAATCATACAGATTGTGACAATTAAATTTTTCATTTATGCTTTGTTTAGGTTTTACCCCTACTATTTACTTAAAAAGGATTATGTTGAATGAATGACATGCTTTTTTGTTTCCTCTGGAAAAAGCCACATAGGAAATGGCCCGCCATAAACCATGTGAAATGTAAACTTGTGTCGCTTACAAGATAGGTCAGTTTAACTTTACATTTCCACAGTAGATTTTAAGAATATGGGTAATATTTTAGAGCAGAGGTCCCTTTTTTGCCTTTTTTGCGCGACGGACCTGTTTAGACAGTATTTTAACGGACCGGCTTTTAAGGTGTGGAGGATGAAAACTGTTTTTTTCTACATATAATAACCAATGTGAATTCAATGTGGGTGTAACATTTTTAGCAGCGTCCTCATAAAATTGTGCCAATGTTTGTTTGTTTTTTAGTTTCGCTGGCTTTGGATTTTCAATTTAGCTGTAGTGTATTTTGTGTTACTCGCCGGAGCAGCCCCTTTAAGAAGGTAGCCGTGTGACTGAGGCAAGGATCTTGCATCAAGAGTGATTTCTGACAGATGTGGTAGAGAGTATTACCAATCCAGTAATTATCCAAAACAAAACATTACTAAGAATCAGGTAATAAATAAAACAGAAATGATGTAAGTTGACCCACAGAGCAGTACGATAGATAGTCTGTTTGTCAGAACCACTGTTATTGCACCACATGTAATTAGTACAGACCAGGACACAGAAACACAAACTAGGACTAGTGTCTGTATTTTAACCACGTTTTTTTATCATCATACTTTTAACCTAAATGAACCAATGATGAATCTCAGAGCTGATATTCTACCATGTTTGAGAAGCATCCATGTAGAAAATAAATTTACATCCATCTTTCTTTCTATCTCCTATTAATGATCTATACACCCACTCAACACCCACACATATGAACTGCGTGCATTTACTGCCATATACTAGCACAGAGACTAATGTTGTTTCACACACACACGCACACGCACACACACACACACACATACACACACACACACACACACACACACACACACATTCTCACACACACACGGTCAGGTTCACACACACACACACACAAACACACGCACACACACACACACCACACACACACACACACACACACACACACACACACACACACACACACACACACACACTCAAACACACAGACACTCCATGTAACCCACTTATCCAAAACAGCTCCCACCCTCCCTCTCTCTCTCTCTCTCTCTCTCTCTCTCTCTCTCTCTCTCTCTCTCTCTCTCTCTCTCTCTCTCTCTCTCTCTCTCTCTCTCTCTCTCTCTCTCTCTCTCTCTCTCTCTCTCTCTCTCTCTCGTTCTGTGTGTGCGTGCATGCCTGTGTGTCTGTGTGTGTTTGTGAGTGTGTGAGTATGTGTGTGTGTCAGCATGGGTCTGATGGTGAATCAATAGAACAGGAGCTGATCCTTCTGGGGTTTGACCACCAGGAAGTCAAGCAGGCTTCTTTCAATAACAATAGCTCATAAATATGCATTCCACCCACACGCCCATGCACATGTACAAGTAGCAAGCATGCTACACACAACCATTGCAATAAAATGTCCTTTAATAAATTACAATAGTTGTTACTGGAGCTTTGAACACCGACAAAATTAACATGAAACTTCAAATTAACGATAGCTAAACAGAAGTTAGAATCCATGTTGTAACCCAGCAACGGTAATACTCTGTACACACACTGTAATTAAGCAATGAGCAACCTTAAGTTAAGTTAGATGAAGTTAACCCAAATCCTTTCACAGCCCCTCTTTCATATTTACTTTTAACAAAGCCATTACATATTTTTAGTTCTGCGGAGTGTTAATGCCAATAGTACTATTGCATATGCATATAAGTAAATTTGCAAAGATAGATGATACTTCAAAAATGATTGCATCTAGATGAGTGTTGATTGCTGTTTTATTTCTAGCATGTTTGTGAGGTTGATGGTGTGACACCAGAGAAACTGAACGAGCAGATTTTACACCTCAGTGGACTCAAGACCGTCTGTTTTAACAAAGTCCAATCAATATTTTCAGTAAGCAATTATTTTTCACTACCTTATGATGGAAACATTTGTTCAGAGTTGCACATGTCCAGTAAAAAACTAAAGTGTCTACTCATATATTGTTATTGTCCTTGCATTTATTTAGGTATCAACAGATTTCTGCCAGATAAAGACTGATTTTAGAAGTGAGCCTTAGGACAAAGGCATGTAGCAAAATGTTATCCTTATTTTTACTATTTGGTGAACCCACTGGCAAGATCAATACAATTTGTGATTCAAAGGCAAAAAAAGGTTAATTATGAGATTGGTAACCATGCATTTTTGAGGGGGTCCCTCAGGTAGAGATTTGTAACAGTTTAATAACCAATTTTTACAGGAGTATACAGAATAATCCCAAAGCATAAAAAATCCTGTCTCAGCCTCTTGACCTCTTTCATTTTGTTAGCATGTTGCAGTGGAAAATAAAAGAAAACCAACGTAATTTATTATGTATTGTCATATTTTGATGGCAATTACTTTTTGTTGGGTGTATTATATAAGGTAAAAATTATACAGGGTTTGTAATGGTGTTGCTTAAAATAGTAACACCATCAGCGCTGCTATTCTGGATCAGTTGAATGAAGATGCTTAGTAGAGTTGTTGTGGCAACCTGACAGTAATGAGTTGCAGTAATCCAGCCTGGAAGTAAAAAAGGCATAGATTACCTTTTCTGCATCTTGTTGGATTAAAATGTGTCTGATTTTTGCACTACTTTGAAGGTGAAAGAATGCAATTTATTTGATGTGGACAGTGATGGACAGGTCCCGATCAAAGATAATCCAAAGCCTCCTGACAGTGGTGCTAGTGGACAAGGCAATGCCATCTAGGTTGACTAAATCCCTAGAACAAACATTTCTGAGATGTTTTTAGCCTGGCACCATTACTTAACTTTTATTTAAATTTAATAGCAGAAACTTCTTGGGCATTCATGATTTAATGCCCTTAGCGGATGCCAGTTATGCACAGGTAGATAATGTAAGTACAGAATTAAATGCATTTTAAGGTGCAACAAGGACAAATGCATCAGAGACTGCAACATCCTGCGACACTCCTGAATTCAAAATTTTACCCTGACCTACAGTACTTACAAAGGTCAAAGATCAAAGCTAGTGCTCTGACCGACTTTCATAGATCAAAGCAGTAGTTTTGATCTTCAGTCTTACACTGGCCTTCTCCTTAGTTTTCCTGTCTTATCCAGTTCCTGAGTGTACAAAAGTTAAAATTTCACCCTGACAGAGTTTTCTCAAGGTCAAGGTCATCATCCCATTTTGCTTTTTGTTTCATCTTTCTAACTGCAACGGCTGCGAAGATATTTGGTGGACTTACAGACGGAAGGAATGACAGTCTAACGGACAAACACACAAACACTGACAATTACAATACATCACCGCTTTGTAGTGGGATGTAGTTATAAGGTAATTTAGGACTTTCACTCATGCTGTCATACTCTGCCTGTCACCTGAAGTCAACTGATACAAACTCCAGCAACCCCTGTGATCCACGAGGCAGAAAACCAGCTGAAGAAGATACGATTAGTGTGTCTGATGTCAGATGGATGGATGTTTTGAGTTTAGGTTGGAGAAAGTGATACTGGTGTGCTCTAACTTTCACGGTGAATGGCTCATTGGATAATATAAAAAAAATAGATGACAAGGGACACTCTTGTCAAACCTCTCTATTAATACTAACAGTCAAGAAAAAATACTATAAGTACGAATTTCAGCAGTGGGATAAGTGTGTTGCAATTTAAACCATTTACAAAGTAGACTGAAATCAAACCAGTCCAGTTATGCAAACAGAAAGGTCATTTAATTCTATCAAAGGCTTTTTTGGCATTGAGTTAAATTAGAATAGTGACAGCATATTTGTCACGCTTCAGACAAAATTTATGGAGAGTGGGGGGGGGGTACCGGTATGGTAGGATTCGTGGAACTTTTTCATTTACTAAAATTCAAGGAGTCAATTACTTGTACAGTGTAATTTACTGTCAAATCCAAATCTAGATTGGTTTTTGACTTGTTTGAAATTGAAGGAATATAAAGGGTTGTGTAGATTTTGTATGTTCTCTTCGAATCTGCATGGGTTCTCTCCAGGTTCTCCAGCTTCCTCCCACCACCAAAAACATGCAATTTAGGTAAAGTGGTTGCTGTGAATGAATGAATGAATGAATCATTCTCCTTCATTCATCATCTTGAAGAAGAGATGACTGTAATTGTCTCATCTTCATTTGCTTATTTATTTATCAAAAGTACAAGTAGCAGGTGTTGTTTGAGTAAAGCCCAGCTGACCACACAGACAGACATCCACTCATGCACACACCCATACCTATGGACCATTTCCAGTGACCAATCGGGTACTTTGTAAGGTATTCCCCAGATATACCCTGATACAGACTCCTCATCTCATGGTCTACTGAAAGGTGATGAGCCATAGCAATAAACGCGTGTCAATCCACTGTGAGTCTCTTTTGTCTAGTATATTGGTTTGGTTCTCACAACTGCATCTATCCTCATGGAGTGGATTCATTGAAATTAAATAAAACAAAAACATGACATAATTGATTTTCAGTTGTTTTCGTTGGCTTTCTACACACTTGTTTTTGCAGAAATCTCCCACCCACTATCCAAAAAATGCAGATAGTCGCAAAACTGAGAAAATGTGGCACTACTATATATCAGGATAGATTTTTCTTCGCTAGTTGTTTCTCTGCCTATATGTTTTGTATGTGTTTACTCTTCTTCGATACAGTCAATGCTGCAGCAGCTTAGCGAGAATCACTTTTAGCTATTTTCATACATTTTTCCCAAATGACATAGTACCTCATACACCCAGCAATATTCTCCTTTATGTGAATTTCATTTTGCAGACTGTATTTCGTCCTTCTGTCCCTCTCCCAGGTGGATACCAGTAATATGCTGAAGAAAAGGTTGAACTCTGCTCCGCTGTTCGACCGACCTGCAAAAACATTCCCAAACCCACCTGTCAATGCCCACGCCTTTCTGCAGCAGGGTTCAGCCATGCCAGCCAACAATGTTCTGACTGGCACCAGCATCATCGACAAATACTCTCGCATCCTTTTCCCACTTTCTTTTGGCGCCTTCAACCTGGTTTACTGGATTGTCTATCTAACTAAGGACACAATGGAGATGTCCAGGTAAACAGATGGCATGTTTTGAACCAATAATTCAAGCACATCTTCATTGAATATAATGGGTTTGGTTAAATATTACTGTAGTTTTCCAAATTAATCAAAACAGGCAACTGAATGGCCTATTATACATTTTAAATGTTTAAAGAACATAGCTGTTATAGTTGCTGAAACTTGCCTTTTTCGAGTGTGTGTGTGTGTGTGTGTGTGTGTGTGTGTGTGTGTGTGTGTGTGTGTGTGTGTGTGTGTGTGTGTGTGTGTGTGTGTGAGAGAGAGAGAGAGAGAGAGCCTGCATGCATGTGCATGTGTTCTACGTTCTTTTTCCTTTTTTGATGTGTGTTTGCAAGACTGACAGACCATATATAATTCAGCAGCCACACAAGGCTCTCATATTTGCAACTCAAATGATTTACCATGAGGCTTTTCCAAATATGTTAGCTGAATACTCACCGTTGACTGAGTCATTGAGTCATAAGTGCAACATAAGACCACCAGGCAAAATTTTGTGTCTTGCTTTTACGTGTCTGTGTCTGTACACAGTAAACTACAGTCTAAATGAGCGAGAAGATGTAATTTAACTCCTTCAGTTTAACTGATTGACATTAGCAATTTTTTTAGACATGGATGTTTTTTGTTTTTTTAAACAAAACCATTTTAAAATACTGACAATAATGAATCAAGTGAGCTGCCGAGTGTGGACTTCCACATAGATCTTGTCATATAAGAGGGATTCTTTCACTTACTGTTGTACATCCAGAAAAGAATGATAATGGAATTACCTACTGCCATGCATCTTGCTCCGGTGTTTAAACAAGATGCATTTAGTTATTTACTTATTGAATTAAGTGCACATAAGATTTTACATTGCGCACACATACTCCTGACTAACCTGATTTCCAATTCTGACATGAGCCATTATGGACACCAGTTGTGATAATGAATGTTCCCCTTCTATGTTAAGTGATCTACAGCTGATCAAAATCTACTGTACAATCCACCACATTTTCTCCTTCTACAGCATCAGCCACATGTGACCCCTTAAGTGGGACCCACCACAATCCAAATGTCATATCCATTAAAGAAAAGTGGGTTGTCTGAAAAAAAAAATACTGTAGCTCCATTGGTCCTAATTGTAAGCAGATGGCAGTACACGCAACAGAAACTTCAGAACAATCTCCTTTTTTTCACGTCTTTGCTTTTAATTTAGAAGGTTCTGCAAAGATGAACTGGAGCAGAAGAAAACATTTTGTGTGCATGTGTGTGTGTGTGTGTGTGTGTGTGTGTGTGTGTGTGTGTTCGTGTGTGTTGTGTGTGCTACTTCTCTGAGAATACAGGCAGACAAGTGTATAAATGTGCCGTGGCAGCAGTGCCTACCGACTGGAGGCTATTTTAATGAATAGCACCATTCATTGTGAGACATGAAGGAAACAAATTTGCTGAAAACACTTCCTTCCGTGAGGGGCCCCAGCTGGTTGGCTGACTGGTTTGTGGCTGGCTGGCGGGCTGACTGGTGCATGTGTGTCAAAGTGGGTGAAGCGGATGATAAACGCTACTCCTCTTTATTGCTAGACTTGAAAAAACAACTTGCCCATTGTTTCTCATAAATCAGAAACCACTAAATGCTGTTTCAAACTCAATTCCTATATTTAACTGCAGGGCACAACTGTAATTTTGATGTGAAGATCATTCAATTACAGGTCCCTCAGTCTAGGAGTGAGGAAGACCAATATAAACAGCATTACCCTATCTATCAAATTTCCCTCCGTAGCCTCATGGGAATAGTAACATCTGCCTTTGTCACCTCATCTGTATGTACTTGTTCAAATGCAACCTCACACAGGTTTACATGTGTGTCCAGTTCTACACTAAAGTGTAGATATGTGAGCTTTCATAAAATTCTTACTGAGATAACTTGTTTTCACACAAGAGGTTTGCTCTTTGTCCTTGACTTTCTCATGAAATACATATATGCTTCGTCTCTCGCCTAGTATCCCTCACACAATTGCTTTCTCTATTTTTTACTTAATCTTTCTGTCACTCTCCCCTCCCTCTATCATGCTCTGTCCAGTGGTGAACAAGCAGTTCACCACTGGATAATACAGGACGTTCCAACAAGATTAGCAGAGTGATGTACCTCTTTTTCATCTACATACCATCAATGTAGCCATTTCAGAACAGAGAAGAATCTTAATGATCAATTTCATGGAACGGAATCGTCTGTTTGCTTGAGCAGATACAGCTAAAACTGAGAAAACCGAGAAATGGCAGTCAGTAAAAGGTCACAAGTTTAAGTTCTGCAAGAGCAGGGATAATTTTGAAAACCAGAATGTTTCCAAAATGCAAATAAAATGCTTTTCATAATGAAAGCACTGCTGTGTACTGTGTGTCTAATGGGACATGAATCTGTAAGCAGTGCCCTGCAACTGAGACACCAGATGCTATTTTCATATCTTAGGTCTGAAGGGATAAACTTGTAGGTCATCATTTTCAAATATTTTATTCAAATAAAATTATCCTTTACCAGTATTTGAAAAGGTATCAGCAGCAGTGATTCTGGAAAAAAAGAGCGGTGCAATATTCTTCAAACCTTTATAAACCTGTATAAACAGTTCTTCTTTTCCATTCTACATCATTAAATGTATAGTACAAGAGTTTAGTGGGATTTCAGAGCAGCTGTTTCATGGGGTGCGGTGTGGTTGCAATAATAATAATAGACATGAAGACACTTGAAGATGCTTTATCATCACAGACAATTTTATATCAATGTGTACTCTACATTTGGCTCATACCTTAGGAGCAATGGGGACTAAACACACTTGGGTAGCAAGTTCGGTTTAATTATATTCCTCAAGGATGCATCAGTATGCGAATTGGGGTAACTCGGGCTTGAACCACCAAGCCTCCGACAAGTAAACAACTCTCTTACCACCTGAATCCCATCCAATCCAGTCCAATCCATTTTATTTACAAAGCACAATTTAAATAAACACAAGGTTTCCAAAGCGCTGCACAGTAACTAGATAACAAAAACAGACGCGCCATAAAACCATGAACATACTGCAGTTAAATAAAATATCAAAATAAAAAACCCAATAAAACAATTTAAAATAAGTTAAAAAGTGGAAATAAAATAAGATAAAAACAATTAAAATAATGTAAAATAATACACAAAACACTCTAAAGGGTGTCAAACGGCAGGGAAAAGAGGTGGGTTTTAAGAAGAGTTTTAAAATGTGACAGTGAAGAAGCCTGCCTGATATGCAGTGGGAGCAAATTATGCATTCCATAATTTAGGAGCTGAAACCGAAAAAGTGTGTTCCCCTCTGAGCTTCAACCTGACTTAAGCCTGTGTGAGGAGCAGCTCGTCAGGTGACCTGAGAGATCGGCTAGGCGTGTACAGGTGAAGTAGCTCAGAGAGGTAGGGTTGGGCGAGGCCATTTATGGCTTTAAAAGCAAATAAAAGGATTTTAAAATGAATCCTAAAATGTATTGGCAGCCAGTGCAGTGAAGCTAAAATCGGTGAAATGTGCTCGTACTTTCTTGATCCAGTTAAAAGGCGTGCAGCAGCATTCTGGACCAGTAGAAGGCGGGGAATGGAGGACCCACTAACCCCCACATAAAGTCCGTTACAGTAATCCAGCTGAGTGGTCATAAAGGTGTGGATTACTGTCTCAAAATGTTTTTTTCCTAAAATTGGTTTAAGTTTGCCAACTGCCTCAACTAGAAAAAGCTTGGTTTAACCACTGCTTTAATCTGGCTGTCAAATTTAAGTTCTATATCCATTTTTATCCCCAAGTTGTTCATTACTGTCTTGTTGTACCTTGCCAACCAATCAAGATTGATCACGGGGTTTCAGAAGTGCCACCAAAGATCATGACTTCAGTCTTTTTTTGATTAAAATTAAGAAAATTCAGGGACATCCAGGTTTGAATGTAACAGTGAAAAGAAATACCATGATTTCTTAAAATTGTACCAAGTGGGAGTAAGTATAGGGAAAATAACAGAGGGTGAAGCACAGAGCCCTGGGGTACCCCACAAGAGAGAGGGGCAGTGGAGTACACACAATCATCAAGACTGACACAGAATGTCCTCTGAGATAAATATGATTTAAGGCACTTGAATGCTGTGCCACAAATGCCCACCCACTGCTCCAAGTGAGCAATCAGGATATCCTGGTCCACCGTGTCAAATGCTGCGGTCAGATCAAGGAGTACAAGTAAAACAGAATGACCAGAGTCGGTCGCTAAAAATATATCATTAAAAACTTTTAAAAGTGCTGATTCAGTGCTGTGCTATGGCTTAAAACCAGATTGGAAAATCTTTAAAATATTATGATCATTTAAAAAGTCTATTAGCTGGGAGTATATGATCTTTTCTAAGATTTTCAAAATAAAAAACAATTTAGAGATGGGTCTAAAATGTGTCATTATCGTGGGATCCAGCCCAGATTTTTAAAGCAACAGCATATTTAAAATTGACAGGGACTACTCCAGAAGACAAACTGTTATTAATAACAGCAAGAAAAGATGGACCAACAACCTGGAAAACTTCCTTAAAAAGTCGAGGAGGAACAGCATCCTCAGGAGAACCAGAGGGCTTCAAATGATTATCTCCTGTACATAAGGCAGGGTCACAGCTTCAAATGTATCGAACACTGTAGTACAGGAGGCTGAGACTGAAAGGTCAGTGGATGGATGTGAAACAAGTGCTCTGGCAGAAGACACTTTATTAATGAAGAAGCTAGAAGAAGAAGATACACTTTTTTGATCCCCTTGGGGAAATTACATTTGTCACTCAGGTGTATATTTGTTACATTTTTGTGTTAGTTTTTCACACACAGTATGTACGTATGTACAGTCCCCTGAAACAACCACAGCACACAAGGGGGCCTCAAAGCATGCAGTTAGTACACAAACACAACATCAAGCTGTACATTGGGAGGCAGAGTGACGGGCAGCAGCTTCCTGGAGTGCGCCCCAATAGAGCAGACGCCTCCCACAGCTCACACTCCGTGGATGTTCTGGCGGGAGCGGGAATCGATCCACCGATGGCTGGGCGATCTGTCTTCAAGACATCTGCTCTACCACTGAGCCGCTGCCTCCCCTAAAGAAAAGTTTCACAGTGCAGAGGTGTCAGTTCCAACAGTCGGTGGTGGCCTCAGAGCAGAATTAATGACTTTAAACAATGCACGAGGTGTGTGTGAGTTCGAAACAACAAGGTCAGAGAAATATTGTCTTTTGGCATCCTTCACAGAGGTAACTCATCCACCCCAGGGTCTGATACATGCATATATCCTTGGAGGTCAGCACTTAGCACTAGAATTTTCAGTTATACAAGCAATGGTAGAGCAATGAAATAAACCATAGTTGATTTAAACAGCCAACATTTAAAGAGTTTTACTGTAGGAGTCATGTGTACTTAGACTTGCATGACTTAATCTTTGAGACAAATATATGCTACTAGCAGGATCAGCCAGGTAATATAGATCTGTTTTTAATTTGTCATTTTATTTCTATGATTTTTAGTCATAGTGCTTCTGACACTGTAGCACTGTTTCTGACTTTACCCGTGAATCATATTTTGCCATATTTTGATGTAAGCTTAGCAATACTGTTTTGTTTTTGCAAATGAATGACAACAGCAACCTCAGACTTTTTCCTTACCTTTTTTTTTTTCAGCTTAAACCACACAGTAAGCTGTTGGGGTTATTTATTTATTTTGTGTGTGTGTGTGTGTGTGTGTGTGTGTGTGTGTGTGTGTGTGTGTGTGTGTGTGTGTGTGTGTGTGTGTGTGTGTGTGTGTGTGTGTGTGTTCTTTTTTTGGGGGGGGTGTCGAAAGAAGTATTGTCAGTTTTCTGGCTGGAAATGGATCTAGATGCTATCAAAAAGTGTCTCCTACTTTAACTCATGAGGCTAAAGAAGCGGAGGTGTGAACTGCATGGCAGGGGTTGCCTTCTAAGTTTCACGAGGTCTTTGTAAACAACTTTGGCAGCAAGGGATTGAATACATTGAAATGATATATTCAGCCTGGAAAGGATGCTGTCTCTCACAACACTACTGAACTAGAGGGTGTAGTTACACCATACCCATGTGCATTTGTGCCTTTCTGCAGGCTGATGTGGACAAATGTGAAATGTAGTATGTGTCGGCGTCTTTATGCATATGTTTAAATATATATGTTTAAATATGATAAGATAATATATCCATAATGTGGAGAGAAAACCTTTACCCTAGACAGTGTATCGGGGTGCTCCTTAACAACCCATAATGCACACAAGTCACTAATTGTAATTTTATTTCTCTTCTTCCCCTCTTTCAGGGATAATATCTAAACCAAAGGTTCCTGGAAATCCTCTGCCATCCCCAGCACACAAAGATACAATGAATAGATGAAAAAAAAATAACAAGCACCCCTTTATGTAGCCTGAGTGCATTGTGTTTATTTTTAAGTATCCCTTTGGAAAATGAGTGTGATGAACCAGCTCCTATTGCCAACTTGACAGGTGAGCTCACAGCCTGTGGGCTGCGGGTTCTGGCATCATTTTAAACAGGTGCATCTCTCGATGTCTGTCATTCCTTTATTTCTCCCCCCAAATAATATGAAAAGTACATATGAGAATACTTTTTCAGCACCTATCCTGTATTATATAACATCGCAGATGGGGGAAAATGTAAATGCAGAAGAAAAGAGAGACAATTCTTGACCTGATGTATTTAACTCTGCATGCATGTATTTCCACACATGAAATTAATCTCACAAATCTCTTTGCAAAGAAGACATTTCAAAAGTTGCTGCTGACTGACATGCAGGAAGTCGTTCTTATTAAACTCTGTTTCCGTTCCACATTTTCCCCACAATACCCATTTGCAAAATGTTTTGGTTCACTGGGTAAATTTCTCTCCGCTGATGGAGTATAGTGCATGTGAAGCAAAATCTTTAAAGGATTTGTATAGTCTGTTCCAAAGATACTTTAGCCTAGTTGAATATTCACTGACACATGCACATACAGGAGAAACATGCACATGCAAATATAGAAAAACACTAGCATGCACAAGTGCCACTCACTTACAGTGCACTTTGTTTTCCATATTTCTCACAGTGTTAGTAATATATGGCCTAGATTTCCTACACACGGGAACAGAAAACATCAGTGGATGTTTTAATGACTATCATAAATAACTTGTTATAGCCTAAAGCTGTGATCCGTCTGTTGCCAGTTTTAGGAAAAATGACAGAAACAGAAAACTCTGCAATGTTGTTGGAAAACAAAGGGTTTCTGTGGGCGTGTACGACATGAGAATTAGTTTGAGCGGCAAGATTTGTGACATTCATCAAACAGTGCACCATGGATGTAAACACAATGGATTGAAATGTGTGGCAAAGTTCAGGCATTTGTTATTGTGAAGGGAAAAAATATTTAGCTAGCCGAACACAACCCAACCCAAGTTGCCATTTAGTAATGTGATGGCTTCATATGTATCTTGGCAACAAGTCATATTACTTCAGAGATTCTGGTCATCATGCACTACCATTGTCAGTCAGTCAAGTCAGTCAACTTCAGATTACCACCGTTACATCCGCCGCAGCGGGTCACGGGGAGCCAGGGCCCATCTCGGCGGCATAGGGCGTGAGACGGGGGACACTCCGGGCACGACGCCAGTGCACCATGGAGCCACACACAACCATGCATACAACCATGCACGCTCACACTCATACCTACGGGCAAATTTACCTGAAGCACATGCTTTTGGAGGTGGGAGGAAGCCGGAGAACCCCGGTCCGCCCCCGGTCCGCCGTGTTGTGAGGCGGCAGCACTAACCACTGTGCCACCTGCCCCACTACCATTGTAATTTTTTTTAATTAGCATCTATATGATGTCTTTATTTTCACTGAAGTCAAATGATTCCTGTACTAGTTTGCAATTTGACAGCTGAATTCATTTCTAGTTCTAGAAAAACCAAAACTGAAACCGTTTGTCATCAATTATATTAAATGCCAAAACATGTTTATTACTAACTTCTGTACATTTGCATACAATTATAAACCATTTCCAATTCAGCAGGGAGGGTAACATGTTAATGCCATGCGGTAGCTATAAATAAGCTGTGTTGTGTGATTCCATATTACATTAATCATCACTGAGAATGTTACCATTAAAGATGTGTCTTATGAATATAGGCTCTGTACACTACACAAAAACATTGCAGTAGTCTGGAAATAGCCTACAGTAATGACAGACTGTCACAAAAACATTATGTACAACCGCTGTAAAGTCTCCTCTTGTTTATGTCTAGACTTGCACACTTGACGCAGGCAAGGAAGCTCTTCCTTCACTCATATTACATGTATTTCTTTTATTAACGCTTTAAATTTTGAAAAACCATGATTAAATCTTTACATCACAAACACAGTTTTCAACAAGATATGCTATGCAACAGAAAATGCAATCTAAACTCCTGATGGACCTCTAATGAAGATGTATTTTCATTTCCTGTTTTTAAAAGTTGCAAGGCATTCGTGAACTTGCAAACAACAACTCACCAGTATTCAATATATCTGCAAAACCTTAGATTCTAGTCGATGCAAAGGACTTTCATTTGCTTTCTGCAGTATGACAAGGTAAACTCTGATGTTTGTATTAAATTATGTAAACCATTGTAATAGTTTCTACTGAAATTAGTCTCACTACAGCTTAGTGTCATTAGTCATAAAATGGGAAGGTAAGGTTGTGTCAGATATTTTGTGTATCCTTCAACTGTCTCCCCTCTGACTTTGATGCAAACCTCTTCGGATCAGTTCAGTCTGTATTGCCTCATATGTCACACTATTGTGGTAAACCCAGCACACCCAGAGAGTGTCAGAACAGTGTTGGCTAAACCCAAATAGAGCCTGAGAGCACCAACTGTCTCCCTCCTGCAGGTGCAGCTGAGCGTTTCTGCACTTTAATCTTCAGTTTTAAGTAGACGTTGTGTATAGATGTGTGTGTACACTTTTTTTTCATCACCAAACCTTTTTGCTTTTGGGTCAGTCAATTTGCCCTCCTGTCCCAGCCCAAAGCTGTTCAGCTCTAGTGCACCATCATGAGACCTGCACTTGCATGACCTCTGACTCTTCATTTGCTTGTTAGGATTGCTGAATGTATAAGGTTATGAACTATGTGAAATCAAGAATTATTTTGCTGTGGTGACTGCAGACATACACTACCCTTTCAATATCTTATTTCATTCTACTGGCATGAGTTTTTTTAATGTTTCACTTTGTCATTGCTATTCTTGCAATTTTTTCTGTTATTTGCATAGAAATAATGGGCACAATTTAGAAGATAATGAATGAAGACATTGTCTCTGTATAGTTTGTGAATATGCTTTTGTAGGTTTGCTATTTGAATTCCAAATGTATGACCCTGCTTGTTGATATGCTGCTCTGTACTACTTTGCATTTGTTTAACTGACAGTCCATGATTTTGTATGTAAGTATTTATTTTGTCCATATTTTCTTGTACAATTTCCTTTCCATTAATTTTATTCATCATAAGTATGACCTGTGTTTATCATAGCAGACAACATTATTCTTTTATTCAGGTCCTTTTTCCCAGGTAATACATAAATCCAATTGACTTAATTCTACCACATGATTGTAAATTACTATGTTGAATAAAGCCAGATTATGTAGATAGATAGTGTGTTTCTCTCTTTCCTTTGCCATGTAACTACAACTACGCAGCAGAGATACAGTCTAAAAATGTGCACATTGTGGGAGCTTAAATCTTTGTAGTAAGGTGTAATCTGTTTTCAGTTTTTCATATGTAATGAACAACACTTATCAGAACACATTCATTCATTTACATTTCTGGGTTATTATTTCAGTCTGTCTTGATGCAGAAAGTCACATGCAAAACGTAATCTCACCAGTTTCCTTCTTACTTTCTTGAACAAGCGTAAATGATTTTCATTTTGTGCTTAAATGCCGCTGTGTTCAGAATGTAATTTCTTTACTACTCGTAATGTTTATTGTAATAATTTGATTAATAATGCTACGGGCGGCAGTGGCTCAGTGGTAGAGCGGGCGGTAGAGTAGAACATCCAATGGTCCTCAGATTGGTGGTTCGATTTCTGCTCCCACCCAAAAAAACACATGGAGTGTGAGCTGACAGTGGGAGGTGTCAGCTCGACTCCGGAGCACTGTTGATGCGCCTTTGAGAAAGACGCCGTCCCCCTTTACAAGTTGCTCATTTGGGCGCTCCACAAAGGGGCTGCTCCCCCTGCATGCCTACAGGCCCCTTGTGCTACAGGGGCCTGTACAAACTAACATGTATGCATGCATTTGAAGTATGTACTAACTAGAGTGTGCTCTTAATTTTCAGATCAGTATTTTTTTTTTAGAAATTAAAAATTATTAAATATGTTTTAGGAGAACAGTAGAAATGTGGCTTGGTCAGCAACATTAAGAAAACTCAATCTCAGTAGAACTTCTCTTCTCCTACTTACTGCGCAGAGTGTTCTTGCCAAGAAATACTTGGTAACACTTGCACACTTGCCCAGAACCACAAAGAATGCTGTGTTGTTCATGGAGATCCATCTAGATAAAGAGATTGGGTACCACACAAACCTGTCAGTTTGTTTTTGTTTTTTTTACTGTATTTTATTTACCGCCATATACATGTGATCAGTCTCAAAGGATGATCCTCTTTCAACCCCTGCAGTGTTAATTCTCCATTCATTCACATAATGGTAGCAACCCACCTCATCCCCGTTGCAATCTTCTTTCCCTCTGCTTTCACACATCTGCATCAAAAAGTAGACAGGCAGCAGAGCATAACCAGGTAAAAGGATTTATCTTCCAGCTCTCTGCTCTGTTCCATTTCAAATGTGTGAGTTTCCTAGCCTTTTTCAGTCTGGGTAAACCTCACCACCTATCACAAAAGGGTAGAGTGCCACCTATTGGTTCGCATCATGAATCCTCTCTCCATCAGCACCAATTCTCTATTTCACCTCCCAAAGACACACTGGTGCTGAACTCCTACACACTGACTCACCATATGGTTTTTACCCACACAGTCACACAGAAAATCAGTTTTTGCATGTGCATGCATGCAGAGACACATGCGCATCCACACACACAAGCACTCACACGCACGCGCACATATAAACAGATGCTGACGCAAGTACCAGAATTCACAACAACATAATAACTAACAATATTTTCCAGTTGTATAATGTTACCCAGTTATATATTTGCAAAATTTTTTGATTCTTTCAAATACATATTGGAGCTTTTTGTACCATATACCTCATTCATTCAATTTCCGAACCGCTTTATCCTCCGTAGCGGGTTACGGGAAGCTGGAACCTATCCCAGATGTTTTAGGGCACAACACAACAATAATGCTACTCTCAGTTGTAGGCAAAATAGTTAATCATATATCAAACTCAGGGGGAAATATGCACAGCTTGTTTCTCCTGCAGTGCATACAGGTTGTTCATTATTTGTTGCTATAAACAATAGGACGATAAACTCACCTTTCTAGTAATGAATTTATACACAGTAATCTATCATGTAACATGAGGTTTTGTTTCATGTGGCAGCAAAAACACAACGATGACTGGATCGTATGATTCTGATTCAACAGTGAAACCTATTTATTATTGGTCTGTATCATGGTCATGTGAGCTCTTGAAGGGACAGCAGGATGGTACGTGGAGAAAAAGGAAAGCAGAATAACAACAGCTGCTGAACTGTAAAAACCCCACCACACACACACACACACACACACACACACACACACACACACACACACACACACACACACACACACACACACACACACACACACACACACACACGCGGAAAATAATACCTACACACATATGTATATATGTAAACAGTAATAATGTAATAATTTTTGGCTACTAATGTGATAATTTATTAAGTTATTGGCTGGTTATTTCCTTCACTGGTCTGGTAAAAAAAAAACCCTACCCTATGAACACAATCGGTTCTGAGAGGTTGTTCATAAACTGAAACTGAAAGGGGAGATGAATGGTGGAAATGAGAGTAAAGAGTGGTGCTGCTCGGCAGAGGTTGCAGCAGATGAACTGCAGTCGTAGGATACAACGGCATATGGTTTGTATCTATGAATGTTCTTTTGAAGTTTGATGGTCATATCTTCAAGACTACCTGCACTTATGCAGTAGCAGAGGGTTTGTCCAATTGTGATTGCAATGTCACTTAAAACTTTGGAAACAAAGCTGAATTGATATGGCAGACATAGCGCATCTCACCTTCTCAGAGAGCAGGGGTTTGTTCCTTCAGGCTTCATAAAAAACTGCAGGCCTTCAATACAGATTAATTATTTCAATAAAGTGTTACAAATTTTATTTAAAAATATTGCGCAGTGAGTAGCATTGTTGCATCACCGCAAGAAGGTTCCGGGTTCAATTTTATACAAGAAAATGAATGAATGGATGGAAAAGATATGAATTAACTCCCTGTTGTGTTGGAATTCATGTCAGTCTTAGCGTGGGGCAAATTTAATGATAAATATAACCTGCAGTGGGGATAACAAATAAAGAAAAGGTCAGTTCAATCGTTTCTGTTTTTTCAACAAAAGGAACAACATACAAAAAAAAAAAAATCACTCGCCAAATCAATCACAAGTTTAAATAAGGTAGAAAGGGTAATTACCCTGAGGATTAATAATTGATCTTTTTTGTACAAATCAGGGTAAATTAAATACTTTGAATACAAGAAATGACACCAAACTTATTCTAAGATTCAAGGATACTCAGGTTTCAAGTGTATATATTAATTACTGTACACAAAAAACAAACATATCTTTTGTAGTTGATAAAGTTGTTCTTGTCTCTTCAGAGAACAACAATGTTTTTGATAGTAGGTGTATTGGGAAATTGGTGCAAGTGCAATAGTATTTATTTATTTGTGTGTTGGTTTCTTTATTTTTATCTAGTCAAACAATTGATGTAATGTATTCCAAGAAAGCAATTATTTAAATTTTAGAAAGATTGATGGCAGGTTAAGGCTTCTTTCCACAAACCTCCAACATCCAAAGCTTATGCCACTGGCCTCAGCCACATCCACATCTAGTTTGGGTAGCACACCTGTCGCCATAAAGTGTTCACATGTTTCTCTAGGCAATATAAGGGACGTTATGGAAATTCATCAGAACAAATTTGTTGTTTATATTTATTCCTGAGAAGGACCTCTCAGGAAAACACAATTTCCCCGCAACTAAAATAAAATGTCAACACAGACAGACAGAGAAAGAAAAAAACAAAACAAATAGCAAATATGTCACAAACCAACAAATCGTGAAAAGAAATGCACAAACCCAGATTTCCCGTTGAGCCCAATCTGGGAGGTCTGAGAAATAACAAGATTTGGCCTTATCTTTCTGAAGTACCAAAAAGCCACAATGACAAAGGTGGTATATAATAACCGTGAGATTATTTAGAGTGCAGTTCAGATTACAGTGGTAATGGGCTGTCAAAGCTTCAAGAGAATGGTCAAAATAATTATCAAATCAAACCTATCTGGGACTCAATCAACTTTTGAAATAAAGAAAATCACAATCACCGAAACAGTTACCTCTCAAATAAAGGGAAGAAAATGACTTGAACAGAACAGTCCATCCCTACCAAATATAATAAACTAACAAAAACCTGCTGATTAATAAGAGATGCACAGTGGAAGGTTGGGAGAGGAGGAAATGAGGAATTCTAGTTGACTGCTGCCACCTGCATGCTGTCATCTAGGCCATTTATATATCTACAGTGCGCCAACGCGCGTTCGCACATCAACGCTCACTACTTCACCTCATCGCAGATTTTTGGTAGGCAGTCAAGTGATACCACACACACATTCTATTGGCTGACGGCATCCGGATGTGCGCTATGTTCCGTGAGTCTCAGACTTCCGTGAGACACAAAAGTACTGAAACAGTAAGAGTGTGGGAAAAGGTAATGGCACACTGTATATCACCGAGAAGCAGCCAATCACCGATCCAATTGGGTACTTATTCCACCAATCTTGGTCCTGGTACACACCTATTTGCAGACATCACAAGAAACACAGCACGTCACAGAAAATGGGACACTGACAGAAAGTGTGACCACAGTAACACCATGAACTTCAATACATTCAAATTTCACTTTGTTTACAGCATATTTCCCCATTATGTAGTAACTAATAAGCTTACCCCTGTCTTATTCTAAGTAATTAGCAGAATATTCCCTAGTCTGCAGTCAGCTCCAGTAGTGCTACTAGGAACATGACAGGTTACATGTAAAGCCCAGTGTAATCTCATGAAAATATATTTCATGGCTAATTTGCTGATGAACATCCTGTTCTAATCAGACCACACATGAAAGATGTTTAAAAATAACCACAGAATGAGTGATGAGCAACCTCCATTGACACACTTATCATTCCGCATGCTCCTGGAATGGAAGGCAGGGTAGGAGCTTTGACAGACATTTTGCTGTAAACCTGGAAAAAGACTTCTTTGACCACAATTTACATATATTTTATATTGATTACATCAACTTGACTGTTTTGATTAAAATTTGAACTCCATTTAATTCACAATAAATTGTAAAGAGGATCATTCTCCATGATTAGGAGATTATAGTATGCCAGTGTATTTGTTTCAGGTTAGGGTTACTTGAGAATGACAATAAAGAGTAATATTAACATATATGTTTGAGTTTGAGTCTGATAGTGCGAGGTGCAACCATTTTTCTAAATTACTTACATGATTTTAATCCTAAATGATCATCAAATAATCTTCCACTCTTGTAAAGAATGCATTTCAATACAATTATCAAAACAATGAATGCTGTCCATATTTGTTCAGAAATCAAAATCATTCAACTCCATTGTATTGAAAAGCCATTTTGATAAAGGGTATTTCTCTAAATCCTTTGGCTTAATCTCACCTCATTGCATTGCTAAACAGTAAATAAGAGCAATATTCACTAAAAATGGAGCAAAACCTGCTTTGAAGAATCATTATTCTAATCATGATTAGCAGTTTTAAATAAGCTGCTACCATTCAAGGTGTGGAGATAATGCACAATGGCAGCACTAAACTGCTTTGTTTAAAACTTCTACATTGCAGCTCCTCCGATCATATCATAACAAATTCTCTTGATGCCATAGCAACAAAGTCTTTCTTGTTGCAAGAGGTCAACTGAAGCTTGTAGAGGATGGAAGGACACCAACGGCTGGATCTCCCACGCTGTCAAGTGAAAGGTCACATCCAACTTCTGCATCAAACTTGTACTTTAAAGTCATGACTGCATATTTTCTGCTTGTGCAGTGGCTGTCTTAGTCATATTTCCCAGTTTGTCATTACCAGTTCAAACTTTTGATTTTGAGTCTTGCAGTGTTCGCAAACACCTTTCGAATGAGAATGTGTGCCATCACTGAGAATATATTCTCAAGGCTTTTATTTTTTTGCACCCCAGTCTTTCATGTTTCGCTTCACTCTGAATTAACAACTCATGAATATCAGATTACAAGGTTCCTCTGTTTAAAATTAAAGAATGAACATAGTCTGCATGCCACAATTACAAAGTTCTTCTTCTTCTTTTCCTTTCGGCTTTTCCCTTCAGGGCTCGCCACAGCAAATCAATTGCCTCCATCTAACACTGTCATCTGCATCCTCTTCTCTCACACCAACTGCCTAATGTCCTCTTTCACTACATTCATAAACCTCCTCTTTGATCTTCCCTTAGGCCTCCTGCCTGGCAGTTCAAAACTCAGCATCCTTCTACCAATATACAGTATTCACTATCTCTCCTCTGAACATGTCCAAACCATCTCAGTCTGGCCTCTCTCCAAAACATCTAACATCTGCTGTCCCTCTGATGTACTCATTCCTGATCCTATCCTTCCTGGTCACTCCCAAAGAGAACCTCAGTATCTTCATCTCTGCTACCTCCAGCTCTGCCTCCTGTCTTTTCCTCAGTGACACTGTCTGTAGGCCAAACAACATCGCTGGTCTCGCCACAGTTTTGTACACCTTTCCTTTCATTTTACCTGAAACTCTTTTATCACACATCACACCTGACATTTTTCTCCACCCGTTCAATTCTGCCTGTACACTCTTCTTCACCTCTTTTACACACTCTCCATTGCTCTGGACTGTTGACCCTAAGTACTTAAAATCCCCCTCCTTCTTGATCTCTTCTCCCTGTAACCTCACTCTTCCACTTGGGTCCTTCTCATTCACACACATGTACTCTGTCTTACTGCGGCTAACCTTCATTCCTCTCCTTTCCGGGACAAACCTCCACCTCTCTAGCTTCTCCTCCACCTGTTCCCTGCTCTCACTGACATTGCAATGTCATCTGCAAAAATTATAGTCCATGTCTAACCTCGTCTGTCAGCCTGTCCATCACCGTAGCGAACAAGAAGGGGCTCAGAGCTGATCCCTGATGCATTCCCACCTCCACCTTGAACTCCTCTGTCACACCTACAGCACACCTCACCACTGTCTTACAGTCCTCATACATGTCCTGCACTGCTCTAACATACTTCTCTGCCACTCCAGACTTCTTCATACAATACCACAGTTCCTCTCTGGGCACCCTGTCATAAGCTTCCTCCAGATCTACAAAAACACAATACAGCTCGGTTTGGCCTTCTCTGTACTTCTCCGTCAACATACTCAAAGCAAATACTGCATCTGTAGTAATTTTTTTTGGCATGAAACCATACTGCTGCTCACAAATGTTCACTTCTGCCCTTAGTCTAGCTGCAACTACTCTTTCCCATAACTTCATTGTATGGGTCATCAGCTTTATTCCTCTGTAGTTGCCACAACTCTGCACATATCCCTTGTTCTTAAAAATGTGCACCAGCACACTTCTCCTCCATTCCACAGGCACCTTCTCACTATCTAAGATCCCGTTGAACATCCCAGTCAGAAACTCTACTGCCACCTCTACTAGACACTTCCAAACCTCTACAGGTATATCATCAGGACCGACTGCCACTCTTCATCCTCTTCAGTGCCCTCCTCACTTCATCCTGACTAATCTTTGCTACATCTTGGTCCACAACAGTCACCTCTTGTAGTCTTTGTTCTCTCTCATTTTCCACGTTCATCAACCCATCACACTACTGGCACCTGTCAATAGACTTCTGTCCCTATCCTTAATCACCCTAACCTGCTGCACGTCCTTCCCATTTATATCTCTCTGTCTTGCCAACTGGTATAGATCAGTATCTTCCTCCTTACTGTCCAAGTTAGCATACAAGTCATCATAAGCCCCTTGTTTGGCCTTGGCTATCTCTACCTTCACCTTATGCTGCATCTCCCTGTACTCCTGTCTACTCTCCTCAGTCCTCTTAGTGGCCCACTTCTTCTTAGCTAACCTCTTTCTCTGTATACAGTCCTGTACCTCCTCATTCCACCACCAAGTCTCCTTATCTACTTTCCTTCCAGATGACACACCAAGTACACTTCTACCTGTCTCCCCGATCACATTAGCTGTAGTTGTCCACTCATCTGGAAGCACCCCTTTGCCACCCAGAGCCTGTCTTAACTCCTTCCTAAAAGTCATGCAACACTCGTCCTTTTTTAGCTTCCATCATTTTGTCCTCTACTTAGCCTTTGCCCTCTTCATCTTCCTCATCACCAGAGTCATCCTACACACCACCATCCTAAGCTGTTTGGCTACTTTCGCCTACCACTTCTTTGCAGTCACTGATCTCCTTCAGATGACACCGTCTACATAAGATGTAGTCTACCTGTGTGCTCCTACCACCACTCTTACAGGTCACCCTATGTTCCTGTGTCTTCTGGAAGAAAGTATTCACTACAGCCATTTCCATCCTTTTTGCAAAGCCAACTACCATCTGTCCTTCTGCCTTCCTCTCCTGGATACCAAACCTGCCCATCACTTCCTCATCACCTCTGTTACCTGCACCAACATGTCCATTGAAGTCTGCACCAATGACAAATCTCTCACTTCTAGATATGCTCTGTATCACTTCATCAAAGTCCAACCAGAATTCCTCATTCTCCTCCAGCTCACATCCTACCTGTGGAGCATACCCACTAACAACATTGAACATCACACCTTCGATTTCTAGCTTCAGACTCATCACTCTATCTGACACTCTTTTTACCTCCAGGACATTCCTAACAAACTCCTCCTTCAAGTTAACTCATACTCCATTTATCTTCCCATCTACACCATGATAGAACAACTTGAACCCTGCTCCTAAACTTCTAGCCTTGCCACCTTTCCACCTGGTCTCCTGGACACACAGCATGTCTACCTTCTTCCTCTGCATCATGTCAACCAACTATCTACCTTTTCCTGTCATAGTTCCAACATTCAACATCCCTAGTCTTAGTCCTATACTCTTGGCGCTCAGTCTTCTCTGTCTTCATGCGAACACACTTTCCTCCTCTCCTTTTTCGACCAACAGTAATCCAATTTCCACCGGCGCCCTGTAGGTCAACAGTGCAGATGGCGGTCATTGTTAACCCGGGCCTCGACCGATCCGGTATGGAAGTCATAGGTTTGATTTTCATCTTTGATTTGGCAAAAGTTTTACACCGGATGCCCTTCCTGACACAACCCTCTGTATTTATCCGGGCTTGGGACTGGCACAATGAGACACTGGTTTGTGCCCTCTTGTGGCTACATTACAATTACAAAATTAAGTTATCTAAAGGTAAAGGTTTCTATGAATAAAAAAATCATACACAGGGTGCTGTGCCTAGGGTGATTGGTCGTTTTTATCATATTTTTATCATATTTACCCAAATCCTAACAGAAAATCTAACCCTAACCCTCACAGAACAATACAAAACAATTGCATTGTCCTCTCCTTTTGATGCTTAAAATGCCACTAAATGTCACTTTACTTGAAGTCTGTATATCAACAAAAAATACAAATGCTTAATCTTGTGAGATGATTGTCATAATGAAGCACTTCCCACTCTTCCAACACATGACACATTTGACACCCTGTCATCCTGAGAATGTACACATAAAAATGTCAGAAAAAAGGGACCAGGGGAGACTTGTTCTCAGAATTTGATGTTATTTGACATTGTATCGACTGTGACTCCCTTGTTGCCTTATGATGAAGTCACAAATACTAATAATTAGACTTTAACACATGGCTTTTATTGTCAATTATAATAAAAAACATTTCAGGTGGTTGTTTAAGTTGTGTTAGCCACCATATTATACAGCCAGTTCAAAAATATTTTGTGGACTCTCATAGTTGATGTGACGTCTATTCTGTTTGCCATCAACTATTAAAGAATGTAAAGTAATAGATGAAAATACATACAAATCATGTTGGATGAAATGAAAACTATTCATATCTTAGGATGTGTTGGATGTTTTTGTGTTTTTCTTTACATTCATTTTGCCAAGTAAATGTTACAACCATTTGACAACCACACATGGGGGAATGGAACAAGCAGTGAAAACAGAAGAACAGAATGGCAGGAGTAAGATGCATAGGTGGGTTTGTCACGAGAGACGGGAGGAGTAATGTGTGTGTATGAGTGTAAATATGTATGCATGCATGTGTTTTCGAATAGAGTGTGTATGAAGTGTAGAAGTGTTTATGCTTATGAATATAGATAATACAGATTAGTGTGATTTAGGTTAATGGGCAGGAGCAACAGTCAACTATAATCTGTTGGATTTTAAGCATGAAGGTGGAAAGGGGTGTCAAGAGTGAGACCTTCATGGTGTTTTGTATATTGTACCAACTGACAGCTGCTGCTAGGCTAAAGGAGTTGGAGAGGTAGGTGTATTGTGACAGTAATGGGAATGATGGGCTTGACATATTCACTTGACCTAGTACAATAGTTATTTGCAAGGTGAAGAAGAGATTACAGGGTGTTGTGCTGCCAAGGATGGTCTTAAAGATGAAATGAAACCACTGATGATATGCTCCATGCTGAACGCTCAATGCTGAATGCTCCATGCTGCATACTGCGGACAGAACCTACGCTACTGAAAAACACAGGAGACCTCTCCTGGGTATGGAAAGCATATTAACTGAAAGGAGACAACAGTGACTCAAAGCAGTGGGTGCTGGATACAGATGTGCACATGTGTGTGGGCAGCCGAACATGAACCCATGTGTTTCGTGGATATCTAACCTATCACACATATGTGTACCAAAATGGATATTTATGTCCATACTGATGTGCAGTGGTAGCAGACAGAGGGTATATGAATAAGGTCAGAACCACATTACCATGGTAACCCAGCAGAAGAGACCAGCTGGTCCATCTGTCCCTAGGCTAACTTTGAGATGGTTTTCCAACACCTCACACCAGATGCTGCAATCATTCAGCATCTTTGCTCTCAATCATCCTGTATTATGCAGCTTCGCTGGAATCCAAAGAAGGACATTTCAACCCATTAGTTTGATGAACTACGAGGCAATAGCATCTTTGGTGACAAGATAGTCCAAACAAATGGGATTTTTTTTTTTTTGAAGAGCAGGAGTCAACAGTCCTCCCTGGGTGTCAAGGACAGGACTGGACAAACTGAAATTCTGGAGCACACAGAAAATATCTGGCAGTCAGGTAATGATAGAAATGCTTAAAGAAATACACTGCCTGGCCAAAAAAATGTTGCCATCAAAAAGGTCACACCCTCTCATATTTTGTTGGACTGCATTTAGCTTTGATTACAGCATGCATTAACTGTGATATGGTTTTAATGAGTTAATGCAATATCACAAGTTATTTCCATCCAGTGATGCAATATTTTTTTCATATTTTTCATCAAGATCTTGCATTTATGATGATGTGGTCTGACCACTATGTAAAGCCACTCCCAGCACTCATTGAGATTCTTCTTTCAAAGAATCTCAACGAGTTTAAGGTCTGGACTCTGTGGTGGCCAATCCATGTATGAAAATGATGTCTCATGCTCCCTGAACCTCTCCCTCACAATTTTAGCCCCATGAATCCTGACATTGTCATCTTGGAATATGCCTGTGCCTTTGGAGAAGAAATAATCCAATGATGGAATAACCTCCGTTCCTCCGTACGAGCGGACCGGGTATATATCTATCTAACCTGGTCATTCAGTATATTCAGGTAATCAGCTGATCTCATCCTTTGAACACACATTGTTGCTGAACATAGACCTGACCTGAACGGGCATATTCCAAGTTACAATTAATTAATTGTAGCAGTTTAAGAACATTTGTACTAATATCCTTAGTTGTTTAGAATAGAACAGTTTAGGCAGAGGTGGAGGAGTTGCATCTCTTTTCAAATCGTCACTAGAATTGAGCCCTAAACCAAAAATAATCTTCAATTCATTTGAAAGTCTTAGTCTGAGCCCATCAAACCCAATCCAGAAACTACTTCAGCCTCTTATTTCTCATTATTTATCGTCCTCCTGGTCCATACAGTGACTGTCTATCTGAATGTGCCGATTTCTTAACTAGTTTAATTCTTAAAACTGGTAAGTTCATTATTGTTGGTAATTTCAATATTCACGTGGACGACAGTAATGATAGCCTCAGTAGGGCATTTATGCCATTACTAGACTCAATAGGCCTTAGTCAGTCTGTACAGGAATCTACTCACCAGTTCAAACATATGATGGACTTCGTGCTGATTTATGGGATTGAAATTGAAGACTTAGTCGTCTTTCCACAAAATCCTATCCTTTCTGACCACTGCCTGATAACTTTTGACATCCGGCTATCGTATAATTCCCATTCTGCAAAAACAAGTTTGTACTAGAAATTTATCAGATCATGCTATTTCTAAATTCAGGGAATAAATCCCAAGTATGCTTAATTTAATGTCACAACTGAACTACACAGTGTTTCATTTTCCGAACTCAGTTAATGTTAGTCCATCTCAAATTGTTGAGTTTGTTGACATTACTACAGACTCTCTTCGAAAAACCTTATATTTTACTGCTCCACTAAAAATTGAGACTATAAAACAGGGGATGCGAGCTCCCTAGTTTAATTCCCATACCCACCAATTAAAGCAACCGCTCTGTGTGGCAGGATGGTTTACATAAATACAGGAAGGCACTTCGTTCCGCTAGAGCAGCCTATTATTCATCATTGATCGAGGACAATAGAAACAATCACAGATTCTTGTTCAGTACTGTATCCAGACTGACAAAAAACCACAGTGCATATGAGCCTAGTATTCCATCAAGTCTCCACAGCAATGATTTTACAAATTTCTTCAATAATAAGATCCTGCTCATCAGAGACAAATTAATGGTGTCCTATCCTCAAACTCTGGTCCTTCTTTAGGTCCCTTATATCCGGAAAACACACAGCTGACTCCTGAACCCTTTGGTTCTATGGATGTCTTTTCTCCAATACAGATCAGTCAGCTGATTAAAATAATCTCCTCAGCTAAACCATCCTCCTATCTGTTAGATCCAATTCCAACTAAACTCATCAAAGAAGCCCTGCCTTTACTTGGCAACCACTTCCTTAATATAATTAACATGTCTTTATCTACTGGATATGTACCACGGTCCTTTAAAGTAGCTGTAATTAAGCCACTTCTCAAAAAACCTAACCTGGACCCTACTGTTCTAAATAATTATCGACCCATCTCAAATCTCCCATTTTCATCTAAGATCTTTGAGAAAATAGTCACTAATCAGTTCTGTGATTTCCTTAAATCCAACAGTTTATTCGAGAATTTCCAGTCAGGTTTCAGGGAACATCATAGTACGGAAACAGCACTTGTCAAGGTTAGCAACGACCTTCTAAGCACTTCAGACAGATGACTTGTTTCTATACTGGTTCTCTTGGACCTTAGTGCGGCGTTTGACACAATTGACCACAATATTCTTCTGGCACGACTGGACCAAACAATTGGTATTAAGGGATCAGCACTGATGTGGTTTAAGTCCTATTTAACTGACCGTTCCCAGTTTGTTCACGTTAATAACAACTCCTCTCAGTCAACTACAGTTAGTTATGGAGTTCCTCAAGGCTCGGTTCTTGGTCCAGTACTGTTTATCTTGTACATGCTTCCTCTGACGGGGGCTAGAGCCTTTTTCTATCAAGCCCCTCTATTGTGGAACCACCTTCCTACCTCAGTTCGGGGGGCAGACACCCTCTCACTACTTAAGATTAGACTTAAAACTTTTCTTTTTCATAATTTTACAATTAATGGCAACTTAGGTTACTACTTTTATTTTCATATAGACCTACACTGCTGGAGACTCAACATCCAGACTCACTGAGTTCCTCTCTCCTCCCCCTTCTCTCCAACCATCTGTTACTCCTCCTCTTCTCCGATCTCACTCTCCAAGTCTCCAATCACACCTTACTAACTAAACTTCTTCCCTGGAGTCTCTGTGCTCTATGTGCTCACAGGTTTTTCTCAGGGTCACCCCTCATCCACCCATCTGCTATGGACCTATGGACCTTCCCATCCCACCAGTACCACCCCTAACCTAATCATCGGCTGGGGTCCGGCTTCCTTTTTCCTCCGCGCCACCATACTGTTCCACCCCTCATCCACCCATCCGCTGTGGACCATCTGCTGTGGACCTGCACCTCCCATCCACCAGTATCGACCCTCACCTAACCAATGACTGGGGTCCTGCTGCCTCTCTTCCTTCGTGTCATCTTACTGTTCCACCACTCATCCACCCATCCGCTGTGGACCTTCCTCTGTGGACCTGCATCTCCGAGCCCACCAGTATCACCCCCATCTCTCCATGTGCTGTGGACCTTCTCCTCCAAGCCCACTAGTACCACCCCTCAACTATCCATCGGCTGGGGTCCTGCTTCCTTTCTTCCTCCGTGCCGCCATGCAGTCATCCACACAGCTGTAATTGTGCCTTGACTTTAGCAACCTTAACCATATTGACAACTGTCTCTATCTGGCCTATCTGTCACTCTCTCTGTCTCTCTCTCTCTGATGCTGTTCTTATCTTCCTTTGATTTCTTTTCCACCCAACCGGTCGAGGTGGATGGCCGCCCAAAAGGGTCTGGGTCCTGCTCGGAGTTTCTTCCTCATCGAGGGAGTTTTTCCCCGCCACTGTCGCTTATGCTTGCTCTGGAGGGTTCAGTTGGGTTTCTCTGTCTGTTAAAGCGCTTTGAAATGTCTGTTGCCATGATTAAGCACTATATAAATAAAACCTGATTGATGATTGCTAAATACAGCACTGTATATATACATACATACTTAGACACACATACATACAGTGAATGTGGACAATGGTTATGAGTTAGTTTTTGAATTATTTCAGCAGTCTGCCTTAATATCGAATATTATCTGCGAACTGTATTTTGCACTGAGAGTATCCATCATCCTTCCCTAAATCTTCAGCAGCTGCATCAAAACATGCCCGGTAAATTATCCTGGATATCGGTCAAAATACAAGCCCATTTATGCTCTCTGTTACAGATAATAAGAATGCAGATTTCTGTGCAAGCTCCGTGTTTGTGTTGCACACATTCAAGTGAGGACTAAGAGAAATTCTGAATACTGACAAGACTGATGAAAGGGAGCAATACCTTTGGAAATGTCTGAGGGCAGCATCATAATTCAAGCGGGACATGAGAAACAGAAATATTAAAAAAGACCTATCCTTATATCTGCACACCCAGGCATTTCTAGCAATATAAATACCCTTCAACCATAGCTGTTTCTTTGCTTACCGTTGCAAGCGCCTGGTGAGTATTGTGCACTAATAACCATCCACTGTGGAATTACAAAACTTGCATATAGGAAGTGTCTGGTGTAAAAGATGTCAATTTAAAAGGGCAGTGATACAAAGTATGTTATGTGACTGCCCTTAATTTAATGATTGGCCTGTACACTATCAAACCCCGTAATAAAATACACCAGAGTCCCAGTTACATAACTGACTGCAGTTGGTATATGAAATGTACAGTATATATTCTTCTTTGTAATGTCTCACCTTGTGGCCACTCTGATTATCTCATGACTGTGGGGGGTCCAGAGCCGAGAAGGTAATGAACTGAACTTACATAAAGACCTCTGCCAAGATTGTCTCTCTCCTTCAGGATGTCTGGGGAAAACCCCACTGCTCACTGTTCTTTTCATGGAGAATGCATTGGAGAGGGAAAACAACCAGGAAAGGAAAGAAGGGGTGAAAGAGAGTAAACAAAATAAGAAAAGTAAAAATCGGACGATGGGAGGATGATTCGATGGATGGATGGATTTTTTTCTGTATATTCAAATAAAAATACAATGCAGAATTATATGTTGCTAAAGATTTTAAATATCCAGACATGGGGGATATTAGTCACTGAGGAGACAAGGGGGCTGGCTAGTGTTTTTTGATCCTTCATGTCATGCAAAATTTTTTTGTTAATCCTCTGAGTGCTTGCATTATCCTGCCTCTTAGTAACCACTTTTTGCTTTCAGGCCAGGGGCCTATAACATGGGATATACTGTATAAGCCAATGCAATGAACACATTGAACTCAACTCATGACTGCATGTGTTCTCTCCAGGTTCTCCAGCTTCCTCCCACCACCAAACACATGAATTGGACACAACAGTGTAAGTCTGAGTATGAGGTTGTTTGTCTTGTTTGTTTTTTTCATGTGGCCTCTTGATGAGCTTTTGTCTAATCTGGTGTATACCCTGCCCCTCATCTGTAGCCAGCAGAGATAGGCTCTCTGCTGGCTACCCTTGATCTACATTGTGGATTAGTGGCTGTAGACAAGACAGATACCAACCTACAAGGGAGAGACAGATATTTTTTTTTACAGGAGAGAGGAACAGAGACAGACACACACACACACACAGACACACGCACACACACACACACACACACACACACACACACACACACACACACAGAGAGAGAGAGAGAGAGAGAGAGAGAGAGAGAGAGAGAGAGAGAGAGAGAGAGAGAGAGAGAGAGAGAGAGGAAAGCCTGTACTTTATTTTCCTCTCAATTTCCAGATTTAAAAGTTCTGACATTATAAATACTACATATAAATGCATCTGTAAAATATAACTGGAATGCACACTAGAGGGCATGTCAAATTAAAGTGAAATGCAAAAATGAGAAGGGGAATAGCAGGGAATGTAATGAAATTAAAAAAGAGATAATCCCAGTGAAATGGAAACAAGATAATGTGGAATGATGAAGACTAATATTTGGAAAAAGGCATGGAAAAACATCAAAGACAGTGGCATAAAAAAATTGACAAAAAAAGAGGATGAGAGATAGGAGTAAACAAAGGTCAGTTTGTAATAAATGTGGGAGATGACTACATCTATTTTGAAATGAGGCAAAGAAATCTGGGGAAAAGACAAAGATAGGGAATTATAATTGAAGAGGCCAAACCAAACTGGGGCGCTGAAACTGAGAAATCTTTCTTATTTTTTTGTAAGGTGATTGATAGATTGATAGATAGATAGATAGATAGATAGATAGATAGATAGATAGATAGATAGATAGATAGATAGATAGATAGATAGATAGATAGATAGATAGATAGATAGATAGATAGATAGATCTGTTAAATCTGTTCAACCATGTGCTGACCTCACCACTCCCCCCCGCTCCTCCTGACAGAGTCATTGTACCCCCTGATGGCACGGGGCACGAAGGAGGACCTCAGCCTCTCTGTGGAGGCGCTGTGTGACAGCAGTCTGCCGCTGAAGGTGCTTCTCTGCTGGGAGAAGGTGGTGTGCAGGGGGTGGCTAGTATTATTCATGATAGCCTTAACTTTAGACATGGTCCTGCTCTCCAGAAGCATATCCACAGAGTCCAGGCCCAGACCAACCACTGAGCCCGCTCTGCGGATGAATCTGTTAAGACGATCCATATCTCTTTTCCTGGCTCTGCCACCCCAACATACAATGGCGTATGACAGCACACTGGACACTACGGACTGATAGAACATAAGAAGGAGCTTAGGACAGATGTTGAAGGAGGCCAGCCTCCTCAGGAAGTACATCCTGCTCTGCCCCTTCTTGTACACACAGTCCGAGTTGAGTGACCAGTCCAATCTGCTGTCTAGCTGCAGTCCCAGGTACTTATAGTTACCTACCACCTCCACCTCACTGCCCTCGATGATCACTGGCTGTGGAGAAGGGGGTGCCTGCCGAAAATCAAGCACCATCTCCTTCGTCTTGGAGACGTTGAGCTGGAGCTGGTTCGGTTGGCACCACTCCACAAAGTCAGCCACCAATGCCCTGCACCCCCCCTCATGACCCTCTCTCGGCTGGATGGTGTTGAAGGCGCTCGAAAAAGTCAAAGAAGAGCCCCCTGACGGCACAGCCCCCGGCGTCCAGGTAGGAGAGCACGCGGTGGAGGAGGTACAAGACAGCGTCGTCAACCCCAACCTTGGCCTGATAGGCAAACTGGAGAGGGTCCATAGCACCCTGCACCTGTGGACGCATGAGTTCCAGGACCAGTCGCTCTAGGGTCTTCATTACGTGGGAGGTAAGAGCGACCGGTCGGTGGTCGTTGAGCTCAGTAGGGGCTCGTTTCTTGGGTACAGGGACGATGCAGGAGGTCTTCCACAGTGACGGGACCCTTCCCAGCCGCAGACTGAGGTTGAACAATCACTGCAAGGGGTCCCCCAGTTCCGAAGCACAGGCTCGGAGGAGTCTTGGGGAGACCTTATCCGGTCCAGCTGCCCTATAGGGACGGAGCCTCCTCAGCATTGTTGTCACCAGGTCTGCAGTGATAACAGTCTCGGTCGTGGTGGGAGCAGGAGGTGGTAGCAAAGTTGGAAGTCCAGTGGTTGAGGTGGGGCCGTTGAGTTTCGAAGTTCTTGGAGTGGGCTCGGGAGAAGTCGCAGGGGTGGAAGGAGAGGAAGCACTGGAGGAGGGAGCATCACTGGAGCAGTTTGCAGGACCGGGAGAGGCCTGGGACGAGGAGCCGGGAGTGGTGGGAGAGCTGAACCGATTGAAAAAGCTGTTTAGTTCATTCGCTCATTCACTATTCCCCTCCACAGTGCTGCGCCCTTTCCTGTGTCCGGTGATGGTTCTCATCCCATTCCAGACCTCCCGCACCTGGTTCCACCGCAGCTGCTTCTCCAGGTTCCTCCTGTGCATCTCCTTGGCCTCCCTCAAGCAGAGTCTCACTTCCTGCTGGGCCTTCCTCGTCTCCTCCTCCTTCTTGCTCCTGAACGCCCGCTTCTCCCTATTCAGGACAGCCTCGACTTCCTTGGTTACCCATGTTTTGTTGTTGGGGTGACCCCTGATTGTCCTGACAGGGGTCACGGTGTCCACACAGAAGTTCATGTAGTCTGTAAAACACTGAGCTGCCCCCTCAATGTCCTCCCCGTGTGAGCCCACGATGACATCCCAGTCGGTGGTCTGGAAGCAGTCCCTCAGCATCTCCTCTGCTTCCGGGGACCACCTCCTGACCTGCCGTGTTGTTGCTGGCAGCTGTTTCACCAGCGGGATGTGGGTGGGCTGTAGGTGCACTAGGTTATGGTCTGATTTACCTAGTGGAGGGAGAGGGGTGGCGGTGTCAATCAATCAATCAATCAATCAATCAATCAATCAATCAATCAATCAATCAATCAAGTTTTATTTATATAGCGCTTAATTATGGCAGCAGACATTTCAAAGCGCTTTAACAGACCCTCCAGAGCAAGCATAAGCGACAGTGGCGGGGAAAACTCCCTCGATGAGGAAAAAAATCCGAGCAGGACCCAGACTCTTTTGGGCGGCCATCCGCCTCGACCGGTTGGGTGGAAAAGAAATCAAAGGAAGATAAGAACAGCATCAGAGAGAGAGAGAGACAGGGAGAGAGTGACAGATAAGCCAGATAGAGACAGTTGTCAATATGGTTAAGGTTGCTAAAGTCAAGGCACAATTACAGCTGTGTGGATGACTGTAGGGCGGCACGGAGGAAGAAAGGAAGCAGGACCCCAGCCGATGGATAGTTGAGGGGTGGTACTAGTGGGCTTGGAGGAGAAGGTCCACAGCACATGGAGAGATGGGGGTGATACTGGTGGGCTCGGAGGTGCAGGTCCACAGAGGAAGGTCCACAGCGGATGGGTGGATGAGTGGTGGAACAGTAAGATGACACGAAGGAAGAGAGGCAGCAGGACCCCAGTCATTGGTTAGGTGAGGGTCGATACTGGTGGATGGGAGGTGCAGGTCCACAGCAGATGGTCCACAGCGGATGGGTGGATGAGGGGTGGAACAGTATGGTGGCGCGGAGGAAAAAGGAAGCCGGACCCCAGCCGATGATTAGGTTAGGGGTGGTACTGGTGGGATGGGAAGGTCCATAGGTCCATAGCAGATGGGTGGATGAGGGGTGACCCTGAGAAAAACCTGTGAGCACATAGAGCACAGAGACTCCAGGGAAGAAGTTTAGTTAGTAAGATGTGATTGGAGACTTGGAGAGTGAGATCGGAGAAGAGGAGGAGTAACAGAGATGGTTGGAGAGAAGGGGGAGGAGAGAGGAACTCAGTGAGTCTGGATGTTGAGTCTCCAGCAGTGTAGGTCTATATGAAAATAAAAGTAGTAACCTAAGTTGCCATTAATTGTAAAATTATGAAAAAGAAAAGTTTTAAGTCTAATCTTAAATAGTGAGAGGGTGTCTGCCCCCCGAACTGAGGTAGGAAGGTGGTTCCACAATAGTGGGGATTGATAGCAAAAGGCTCTAGCTCCCGTCCTACTTTTGTAAATTCTAGGAACCACCAGTAGGCCAGTTTGTTGAGAGCGTAATGCTCTAGATGGATTATAAGGAACTAAAAGTTCCTTCAGATAGGTCGGTGCCTGGCCACGAAGGGCTTTGTAAGTGAAGAGGAGTATTTTAAAATCTATCCTAGCTTTCGCAGGAAGCCAGTGCAGAGAAGCAAGCACAGGAGAAATATGGTCTCTGGCACTGGTCCTGGTCAGAACACGGGCGACAGCATTCTGAATTAGTTGAAGAGTCTTCAGCTTTTTGGGTCAGCCTGAAAAAATTGCGTTACAGTAATCTAGTCTGGAAGTGATGAAAGCATGGATTAATTTATCTGCATCACTCCGTTTTAAAATATGCCTGATTTTAGCAATGTTTCGGAGATGGAAAAATGCCGTTCTAGAAACCTGCTTAATGTGTGTGTTAAACGAGAGATCCTGATCAAAGATGACACCTAGGTTCCTCGCAGTGGTTTTGGCCTCAAGCGTGATGCCATCCAATGTTATTACATCACTTGGCACTGCATCCCTAACAGTTTTTTGGCCGAGCACAACGACCTCAGTTTTATCAGAACTGAGATGCAAAAAGTTATTGGTCATCCAATCTTTAATCCCTTTGTAATTTGCACAACTGGCTGACTTCATCAGGTTTAATCGAGAGATATAATTGCGTATCATCGGCATAACAATGGAAGTTGATGGAGTGTTTCCTTATCAAATTACCCAGAGGAAGCATGTACAGGATAAACAATATTGGACCAAGAACCGAGCCTTGAGGAACTCCATAACTAACTGTAGTTGACTGAGAGGAGTTATTAACGTGAACAAACTGGCACGTTAAACTAAAGACACCAGCGACTATAGTCGTGTATGCCTCCTTAGCATTACTGTAGAACAGATCAATGGTTCCGTTCTTCCATGTGAGACAGTCTACACACTGGACCATTGTGGGGAGAGATGAGTCCAAGGTGACGTGGTTAAAGTCACCGGTAATAATGACGAGCACCTCAGGGTACCAGGTCCGAAGAGCAGAGGCGGTCCCACAGATGGTCTCTCGTGCAGTCTCAGGGTCCGCCCCTGGAGGGATGTAGACGGCGAGGACAAGAACGTGTGAGAATTCACGCGCCAGGTAGTATGGTCTGATGCTAACAGCTGTTAGGTCCAGATTGCGGTTGCACAGTGTTGATTTCACCGTCACATGGCACCATCTGTCGTTGGTATAGATAATTAATCCACCTCCTTTGTTCTTACCAGCGGTGTTTGTGTCCAGGTCCGCTCGTACGGAGGAGAAGCCGGTTAGTCCGACGTTAGCGTCTGGCACGTCGCCAGTTAGCCACGTCTCTGAGAACACAAACAAGCTGGTCTCCCGGTAGCGCTGTTCAATCCTGCACAGCGCCATCAGTTCGTTCAACTTGTTCGGTAGCAAGTTCCCGTTCCCCATGATGACGGAAGGGACGGGGGGCTTGACTTGCCTCCGGTTAGCGGCTCTAGCCGTTAGTCTAGCCCTTTCAACGCGACCCACTTGGCATCTGTGATATCTCCGTCGGAGCTCAGCGGGGATGAGATCGCGTGTTGCTGGGTCTCTTTTGACCCTTATGGACATCAACTCATCCCTGGACTACACTAGCATATTACTATACATTATCTAAATTTATGTTAGAATAATATACACAGAAACATAGAAAAAAATGCAAAATTAAGCACAAAAAACTCGCTCTGAGCAGAAGAAACTGCAGCCTGCTCGCGCGTGTGCAGTGAGAATTTTGTGAGCAGTGAGCAGGTGAAATGAGCAGTGAGCAGGTGAAGACACAAAATCATCTTCTTGTGAAATGTCAATTAATGATGCAAGAAGGGACGGAAAAATGATGAGAAGATAACCCAAATAGTATGAAAATAGGCCTGAGTAATTTGATAAGACAGTGGGCTGAGCAAAAATGAATTTCAGTGTGAAGGCAGAGGCAGGAGAATGAGAGAAACATTACAGAGCAGGTGAACTCAGGATAAGGCAAGGGGCAGATGTAATAGTCACTGTAGAAGGAAGATGAGGAATTGGCTAGATGGACAAATACATGTCTATGCAATATTGAATTAACAGCCCTATGGGTTTGTGGATGGAAGAATGAAGGTTGTGAACCAAGAAATGATAGGAAAAGCATCTGATCATGTTCAGTATGTCAGACTGGAGGGGTAATCGGTAGTAGAAGCTGACTAGGGACTGAAATAAATTAGTAGAGCCATGCAGAGGATTTATTGAAAAACAACAATACCAATGATGATGATGATGTTGAAAAATATGTGCCTCATAAAGCCCTAAACCTACATTTTAGTCCACCTGGCATGGATGGCTTGTCAGCAAATACTTCCCATTGAAATATACATCAGGACTTGTGCAGCCACTTTCTACGTCGACTAATTTATAGTCTCATCCAATATGCTGACTGTGCTCCAGTAAATACCTGCTCCAAGGAGAGCTTTCAGGCCAATGTTGAGCTGACACATTTCACTTCAGCATATATCATTTTAGGCCTGGGACTCAACCCAAACAAGAAAAAACACACCTCTTCTCATAGTCAGTGACAGCATAGCTGTCTTGCAAAAAAATCCCAGCCAACAATAGATCCATTTAAAATCATTACTTCCTGGCAATTTCACAGATGAACTAACTTCACTAACAGAGAGGTCATAGGTTTGATATTTTCAGCATGAAGTAGAGTTTTGGTTAATATTTCTTAGAAACTAACTTAATTGTTTAAAAAAAAGCTGGAAGGCAGATTCACTTAAATATAAAAACTCTGATAATGTGAACTGGATGGAATTGAGCAGAACAAACTGACCTCATGAAGTTATTCAGCCATCCAAAACCAACTGAGGACCCAAACATTATCAACCGAACTATAAATAAAAGAAAAGGCCAGTTAGTTTCAGACATTCAAACTGACATGAACTTATTCTGCATAAACATGGTGAGATCTCCCTCCACTGGCAAAAACACTCGATCAGAGTTTTTTGCCAGTGGAGGGCAAAAACACTCTGAGCGTTCCACCATTAATTAATTAATGTAGTCATTTTACAAGAATGTTACCTACTGTGTTCGATGATAATAGTAAAATTATTGCTATGATTATGATTAATTAGTTAATTAATATGATTGTGATTAAGAGACATCAAAATATTTTTTTCACTGAGGTCTTGATTTGTTTTAATTGTAAATGAAAATATATGATTTTAACAATACAAATTGATATTGTGTGTGCATTATGTCAGTTTTTGGGATGAAAGTTTTCTCAAGTTTACTTTTTTTGAGAATACTGTAAAAGTGTCCAATATTCAGCAGAAACACACTTACAATTATAGAGTCAACTCTGTGATTTATTTCCTATTTAGGAAAGGTTCCAAGAAGTGATTATATTTTTGAATTACTTTTACACTTCTAATGTAAATATACTTCTATTGTAACAGAAATGACCAGATACTTTTGGTAAGGTCCCAAAAGCATTTGAATAAAATCTAAATATTAGTGTAAGTTGTTAGTCCAAAAATATTGTGCATGTCATGGGGTCAAACCACAGGCTAAAAACCATTCTAATAATTGAAGGTAATAACATGTATTTATGGTCATTTTTTTCATATGTCTTCAAGATAAAACCTATTCATCACTGGCCAATGCCATTCCCACCTAACTAAGTTCATCATAGTGCATCATTAGTGGTGTTACAGAGGGCTTTCTGTTCTCTTTTGTGGATTTAGTATTAATTGAAGGAGGAGGGTGAGACACGGGATGTTCAGTTAATTGTAATCTACAAACACACAACTAGATACCACACAGTAGACCCTCCAGTTTGCTATGTTCAGGTGTGAACACACTGCCCACTCAGAACCTGTTTTGAATGAAAATAAAGAGGAACTGAGGCAAAGGCGTCAGTGATTTTGTTCTTTTTATAGAGAAACAGACCACAGCAACTCAGTGCAATCTGCTGTTTAAGTAGTGAGTGTGCCCATTCTGACAAGCTGTCACTGAAGAACACATTGAACCCTTTCTTCTCTTCATAAAATCACAGAGTGTGAGCTTCATCTACATACTAAGATGTAAATAAAAGGGGAGCCATCAACTCTCTGGTGATGTAATTTTAGAAAGGGGCCCAAGGGTCAAGTCCTACTGCATTGCAGCAATGTCCAACAGTTGGAGCATGTGTTTCCTTAAGAGCCACTCATCTACATCATTCACCTGCAATCCTGTGAAACTCCTCCTTGATGGCTCTGACATGTTATTTCCAGGGAAACTAACAAACTGGGGAATGTGGTTCGCCATTTCAATGCGAGGCACACATTGAGCATCTCCCACATTGTGCAAAAACATACCGTTTACAAAAAATATAAATACAATGCAGCACTATGCACAATATCTGCTGGGATGTGGAAGCATGACCGTGATTTGTTGTGCTGCAAAGGTGAGGATGGATTAGGTCGTGGATGTACTGTGTGCGATTGATTGGGACGTGAAACGATACCATTCAAAAAGATAACTGTGGATATGACAGGACATCTTTTTTTTAATGACAAGACATCTAAATGCGGTCTGATATTCATCTCTCAACCAATATTTAATTCTCTGTGAATTACTGCTGCCCCTTCATCAATGGGATCCTTGTCAAATGACATGCCATGTTTGCCTGTGAAAGTTTTCTTTATGATCACTCAGAACTACGGCGAAACTTGCCATCTGACTGAAAATGGAAATGAAACGTCGTGAGCAGCTGTGAAAGAGGGCGGAGTCAGAAGAAACCCTGAACTCATGGAGTAAAACCTGCTCCCAACCAGGTGAGTTCCACAGAGTCTGAGACTACGGTAACAAACTCATAGGTGCAGTTACCTCGTTACATGAAATAGGCTAAAGTTACTCCTATTACTCTAAGTTAAGTTACTTCCCTTTGTGAAACTGGAAACTCTGTTTCCCATCATGTAAGACTTAAACACATAGTTTTCACTAAACCTGCTTTGTGAAATGACCCTCTGATCTATCTCAGACCCTGTGAGTTTCTCAAGGGGCCAAAGAAGTGAATTGGTGAATTTGCTTCAATGTGAATGTGACACAATGTCAAAAGATTAAGAACAGCAAACAGTAGACCAGGAGCAGGGACATGATGATGTAAATGAAGTCATGGACAGAGCTTTCAAAACATCACATCCATGAGTGTAATCATGATTACTCTGGAGAATAAGCTGCTACTAAAAATCCTTCCCTGGATCATAACTTTTTGGAGTGTTAGACTAAGACCAAACAATGTGGTGCTTAATAAACTCTGTGATCTGCCCTGTACATGTGTCTGTGGCACACTGGATGGTGCTGACTTATGCAGGCATACATTTTTTCAGTGATTACTTTAACTGCATACTCTACTTAGGGAATAAAACTGGTGGACATTGTGATATTTCACTTCAGTTCTCTGCAGGTGTCATATCCTCTCTCACATCTGCAGCCAATCTGTAAGTACTGCAGACTGTTGACTGTGATGCAGCAGCAGGGGGATGCATTCAGGGTAGTAAATATAAGATTCCTGCTGTGTATTGAGGTATGTCTATGATGCTGTGCAAGTTACTGACAAAGGTTATTTGATAGTTTTGTCACTGTAGGATTTTTCTTTTCTCCAATAATTTTAGGATACACAGCATTTGTTTGAGAAGCCGACATTAAAATGTTATATTGCTTGATAGGAATACTTTGTATTAAAAATACTGTTTATTAGTGAATGAAAGGGCTGTATTGTATGTTTGATTAGTCACCTTTTAGCTTTTTAGCACCATACATCATTTTCTTCATGCAAAGACACTTCCAAACACACACAGCACTGCACATCCACATCACACCAACTCAATCTTCATTAATCACTTGACCTTGAATGATATGAGTGAAGCATGGGTGCTGTTTCTGTGCACAAAACAATAGAGCCATGTTGCACTTGCGCGAAAGTGTGTGTTGGTGAAGATGTGTTTGTGTGTTAGCAGGTGCTACTGTAGCGGGCTTGAATAATGAAAGTGTCTTGATGCTTTTGTTCCATGTGTTGTTATACTTTTAGCATTTCCTCTGCAATATTTTTACACCACCATAGCAAAACTTATTCCTTGCATCTTTGTCATGGCACAGCAAAAACAAACAAAAAATTCTAATGTGTGTGTGTGTGTGTGTGTGTGTGTGTGTGTGTGTGTGTGTGTGTGTGTGTGTGTGTGTGTGTGTGTGTGTGTGTGTGTGTGTGTGTGCCAGTGTGTGTGTGCCAGTGTGTGTGGGAGTGTGTGTTAGCAATCTGGAGAATATTTACAGCAGCTCGAAGGAGTTTTTGTTTTGTTTATTTAAACAGCCTCAAATTATCTTTAATGCTTCTATATAACTGGCATGAGCAAAAGCATTTACAATTTTTTATAACGTCAGTTTGTTGGCAGCTGCTCAGGGCTGACTTTCTCACAAATTCAAATTAGGGAGCTAACACTGTTATTTCAGCAATTGTTACATGACCTATCAAAATCTATACTAGCTGGAACCCATGGAAATTCCACAATAAAACAATAATATCAGACTTCATAGCAAACATGCAGAAACAAATGTATTGGTATTATAAACCAGGCGCACCTATCATAAGAGTTCTCCCACCAGCAGGCAGCGTATCCTGGTCTGACCCAGAACTGACATCGGCGTCTATGCCGAGGAATGTGAATGAATGAATAAATAAATATACAAATGTCATGACTCATAAAGAAAGAAACAGACTAACAAATATCCAACTGTCAAGCATGTTTATCAACGCATCTTCGACGTGGAGCTGTTATACGTCAGAAAACAGCCGGTTTTAACTCCGTCCATTCTGTGTGTACATGTTGACACGTGTCACACACAGTAACGTCACAGCAGTTTTCGTCACAGGGAGACGCCCCCCCCCCCCCCCCCGTACAGAAAAAGTTTTGGTTACAGCGTCCAAACAACAATGGCGTGTCCACAAAACTTTACTTTGGCCAGCTTTTTCGTCCCAGATATCTCTGTTGTCGTGTGGACGAAAGGCGTAACTGCAGATGGCAAATGCGCCGTGATTGGTTGGGCTCTTGATTGACAGGTAGTGGTGGAGTTAAAACGTGACACAATGAGGTTTTTAAGTGAGCTTATTCGAATATATTTTGGTGGGGAGATAGTGTAGAGTGGTGGACCTCATCTAAAACCAGTGTGACCAGCAATCATAATCCGATGCGCCTTATGTATGGATTAATATTAATATTAGTATTGGTTACAAACAAGTTCGCTGACAAAAAGCCGGCAGTCTGGCCGGCAGTCATGCCGCACTCCGCCACTAGAGGAGCACACTCACAAGGTATTCGGGCCTATGGCCCCTAACAACGGTAGTCAAGGGGCGTCGCCAAAGTGACGGCTCTCTCTGAGCTGCTGTCTGACGGCACAGCAGCCTGCTGGAGAACACCAGTGACCTGCTACGATAACGTAGCAAAACATAAGTAACTTTCAACAATTCTATTAATAAAGTTTGACTGACTGACTGATCTCAGTATTTCCCAACCACGTTGGCGCCAGAAATAACCCACTTTAAACTTAATTGGTCTAAAACATGCCATTGTGCTGTAATCTCTTATGTAGTGACAGTCCATTCTATTAATCTGGAAACACACGGAGAAACTGGCATAAAAGTGAATGCAAGACCCTCAAAGCTGAACTTCCAGCCTTTTCTGAAATTCCAAGAGCTGAATCGCTGCTAGACAAAGCTGTCTGGTGTGCTGCATTGATTTGCAAATGAGTTGATAGCTCTGGGCGGGCGGGGAGGGGCACATTTAAACTTGTGTATTCTGTCTGGCAGAGACGTGCTTGTGAGATTCACGGCGGTGAGACACCGACGTTAAAGTCAGTTCTAGGAGTAAAACAGCGTCACATTTGCCAGTAAATTAGCAGCCTGACATTAAAAACTAGTTAAAAATTGTTTAGGACACACAGTGCAGCAGCAAATAACTGCACCTCACCTCCGACTTGACTACTATCGATCGGAACAATATTTAATTAATAAACGAAGATGAACGTCGGGGCTTAAATATCTGCTTCAAAGTTCAGATCAGGAAATAATCCGCCCTGTTTGAATTGAGTGGTCCACTCAGAATGAATTTAACCAGTTATAATGTCAGGTTTTTTAATACGCGTATTGACTTCTTTCTAGGATGGCAAAGTGATCAAGTTATCAGGTTTCCGTGATGAGGCTCAGAATGGCTTCATTGAACAGCTGACTAAAGGTACTCACAGTCATGAATGCTTTATGTAGTGGACGGATAGCGCAACTACAGCCACTATTTTTTAAAATCGATTTTTTTTTTAAATTATATGCGCCTTATAATCAGGAGCGCCTTATATATGGAATAAATTATAAAATAAACAATTCATTAAAGGTGCGCCTTATAATCCAGTGTGCCTTATAGTGCAGAAAATACTGTAATATTTTCTGTGACACCATGAGCAATAAAAGACTGAAAAGGGACTCTCACCAGCGTGAACCAAAAAAACAGTTCAGAATACACACTCTAATATCAAATTATCTTTCAAGCTTACTCTATGATGGTTTTGCCTATACAGATGAGATGCTTTTCTTCCCTCGCAAAGTAAAAAATCTACATTTTCAAATGTGTTTGTGCATCATTTACTTGGATGCCATCACAGTCAATCAGTGTCAGATTTTAATATTAAATTGCTTGGAAATGGATGAATTTAAGAATTGAAAACCTGATATACCGGGTGTCAGGTTTTATGTTGAATATTAGAAACTACAAGTCTGAAACTTCAACACACTTCAGCACATTCCAAACAAATTTGTTAAATTTAACATGCTGCCATTTTCTTTCAATATTATAGTTCACGGTGATTTTAATCAATAAAATAAGTGAAGTTACATAACATTTGATGGTCTAATCTCCCCTCCTACATACTTGAATAAGCTCACATGAAAACCTTTTGCTGTCACGCTTTTTAACTCCATCCAATACCTGTCACGCTGTGACGTTGGTGTGTGTGACCAGTGTCAACATGTACACACAGAATGGACGGAGTTAAAACCGGCTATTTTCTGACATGTAACAGCTCCATGCAGAAGACACATTAATAAACATGCCTGACAGTTGGATATTGGTTCGTCTTTCGTTCTTTATGAGTCATAATGTTTATATATTTATTTATTTATTTATTCATTCATTCATCATTCATTCATTTGTGTTCTTCGCCGACGGGATGTGTCGGACTGGGATGTGCTGCCTGCTGGTGGGAAAACTCTGTGATGGAGGTCGTCCTCCAGGAGGAACGGCAGTGATTTTCCACATGTCTCGGTCCTGTTCTTGAAGTTGTTATGCTTATAGATGTGTTGATTAATGCACTTATGCGGCTACGTGTGGACATGGCCTTATCAGGTAGGGGTTCAGTGAGTTTTGACAGTGATAAAAGGCGGATGTTTTCTAAAGCAGGGGAAATATTGTCAAAAAAAAGGAAATCAGCGAAGACCTGACACAGTGGACAAAATGTGTGTGTGTGTGTGTGTGTGTGTGTGTGTGTGTGTGTGTGTGTGTGTGTGTGTGTGTGTGTGTGTGTGTGTATACCGTATACATGTGCACTTGGAATTAAAGAAAAGTAATTTCCATACGGGAATTAGACGTATTTAATGTTTTATTTCACACACACACACACACACACACACACACACACACACACACACACACACACACACACACACACACACACACACACACACACACACACACACACACACACACACACACAGTGTACTACCATCACTTAAATATACATGTTTTGCATACTTCCTTATTTTGCTGACATTTTTATTCACTCTGTGTGGAGTATGCATGTTCTCCCCATGTCTGCGTGGGTTCTCTCTGGGTTCTCCGGCTTCCTCCCACATCCAAAAACATGCGCTTCAGGTTAATTGGCCATTCCAAAGTGCCCGTAGTGTGTGAGTGTGAGATGCATGGTTGTCTATCTTTGTGTGGCTCTGCAGTGCACTGGCGTTGCGCCTGGACTTTGCCCCGCCTCACTCCCTAAGATAGCCCATATAGGCTCCAGCTCCCCGTGACCTGCGTAAGTGGATGATGTGGGTAGGAAAATGAATAAATGAATGAAGAAAAAACAATAAGTTAAGTATAGCTGCTGAAAAATGTCAGCCAAGGGGCAGACAAGCATGACGATGCTTATTTTTCTGTTATTGAAAATAAGACACACCCAGTATCTCCATCACTCGTGTCTTTCATTCCCTCTAATGTGTTAGTAACGGTGGTAGTTATCACAGGATGAGTGCTATGGGAGCAAAATCAAATACCATTTTTCCATTTCTGATCCTGTAAGACTCTGATCAAGGACACGCAAATCTTTGATCTTTTGCCTGGCGGTTAAGATGTCACGCTGCTAAAAGATGCAGGTGAGATGGCAAAAGGGGAAGATGATCTCATTCCTGAAGACCCTGGAAAAAAGGATGAAGGGATTTTCAAACCTTACCCACACCCAAAGAAAAGTTCATTCTTTTTTACAGAATCCTCTACATATTTAAGTCTTACTGTGACTCTCTTATGTGTTCATGCTTCAGGTTTTCTCTCTGGTTACCTATGAAAGTGTTAGCCTTTAAAGACAGTTTACATGTAATATCATTACAGTATAGCAAACAATCTTCTCAATGCCACTTTTATTTACACTGTATAAAATTAGAGCAGGATAAATGCCACCCCACTGTGTTATTTTTCATATCATGTTGACATTCCATAAAAAAAAGAGGTGACGTGAACACCAACAACAGCTGTGTTTATATATGCAAAACCTTATTTATACAAGTATTGATTGTGGGTTGTCACTACCTTCATAAGCCTTTAAACCACTATGCAGACTAGTAATGCACTATAAAAACACAAGACACGTGTATGTACGTAAAACAAGAATATATTATGCTCTTTTATAATTATCCGCTACTTTGGTAACCGCTGTTCAAATTCAGACTATAACAAAAACATCAAAGGTCCATATTATGCTTTTTTTAATTCATATCTATAGCTGCCAGATGTCCAATTACCGTATTGTCCCGAATATAAGACGGTGTTTTTTGCTTTGAAATAAGACTGAAAAAGTGGGGGTCGTCTTACATTCGGGGTCTAGACATTATACCCATTCACAACGCTAAATAGCGCCAGATATCTTTAAAGCGAATGCTGAACTTAACCCCCTAGGCCAAAGCGAACCCCTGTCACGAATAAGAAAAAAAAAATAAAAATAGCGGTTCGAAAGAATAGAGATGAAAATAAGAGGTGTGATAACAGAAAATGGAGAAACGTAGCGACAAAATGTTATTTACAGTTCAAATACCAGAAGCCATTCATTTACAATTGTGATTACACTTTAGTTTACATATTTAAATGTACAGATATTATGATGTGATAGACAGTTTTTGCATGATTTTAATGAGGCAAAATAACATGCTTTTTCTCTCGAATATAGTGTTATAATCATTGTTTCAGATGTACTGTAATTATTTTATGTATAAAAATTAAATTTGGTGTTCAAAAAGTATTTTTTCAAACTTGAGTCTTGAAAAAGAGGGGTCGTCTTATAATCCGGGTCGTCTTATATTCGGGCCAACTGTATTTTAAATGTCTTGCCCCAAAGTGATACGTGGCCCTCAATATCTTTGATTGAATGTTGATAAAATCACTTCTGCCCCGAAAAGCTCTGTGTTAATGGCGTGGCTCTCAGCTCCCTATCTCGACCCCCCTCCCACCTCTGAGCAGCCTTCATCAACACCTCCCTCCTCCCTCGGGTTCACGTGTGTTTGTTTGCATGAGCCACTTGAACGCGCGCGCACTAGCGTTCCGTCTCGAACTTCTTTAACTTTCAGTAACTTTATTACTACGTATTTTGCTCTTATTTTACCTGTATTTGTCTCTCTTGTTAATAACTATTGATTTCTCTGAGCTGACTGCTTTCTCACTCAACCGAACATGACTCCATTGTTCATTTTGTAAACACTACATGGGCATATCCTATTGAGACCACAGGTAAACATAACGGAGAATTTAAAACAAACAGTGTTTGCAAATTGGACAAAAATCAGTGGCAATGACAACAGATTGTTTACAGACAGGACGTACACTGTTTCTCGGCAATCGTCACGAACAATGAGAGATCAGTTTAAATTAAACATGGGAAAGGTAAGCCAAAGCATTTGAGTATTGCATATTGAACTGCCTGTTGAGCGTCATCCCTATTTTCCCTATTCTTCATCCACTAACCTGCAGTTAGGAAAATACAGGGGTATTAAATCCTGTAATGGATACAGTCATTACTATCTCAGTCAGATTACTGGTTAGGCCTTGACTTCTTATGACACAGGGAGCAGGGGATGTTGTGTGTGTGTGTGTGTGTGTGTGTGTGTGTGTGTGTGTGTGTGTGTGTGTGTGTGTGTGTGTGTGTGTGTGTGTGTGTGTGTGTGTGTGTGTGTGTGTGTGTGTGTGTGCGTGTGTATGTGTGTGTATGTGTGTGTGCATCCAGCCTTTGTCTCTCACAAGGCTGGGAATGAGTGATAATTTCACCTCTTGATTTCTGCCTGGATTATTTCACATGCAGGCCTAATGAACGTAACCCTTGACTGGTGACAGTGAATATCTGTTATGCTGTAAATGAAGGCTAGGGTTGTTTGCTTATGAGCGATGTGGATACACGCAGCTGTGTTCGCTGTGACGATGAGGATACGCCTTTAGCCGACACACACATGTGTGTGTCCGCTAACTAATTAGCGGGGCTTACTAGTTAGCCAAATGCTAGCTGACTCCAATAGTTTGTGAGGAACTTTCAGTGTCTAGCTCTGAGCCAGGTCGTTACCACACACCACTACCGTAGCCTGAACACGAACGTTGCGTTGCGGCTGTATGTATGAACGTTTTCATTTGTCCTCTGATTCCTCTTTATATCTGTTTTTTATTTGTCATTTCCTTTTTGAATCACACACACACACACCCACACACACACCCACACACACACACACACACACACACACACACACACACTGCATCCACAAGTACTCCTACACCTCCAAAAATAGAGGCAGTCTCACTAAATATCTCAGCACACATGTTGATAATGTCACCTATTCAGTGTTTCATTACCTTGTGCTAACAACCCGAGAAACATTTCTCTCCACTTTCAATCTCCCTCTCATGCGTTCTTTATTTTTGGATCAGTGGGATGTTTAAAAAAGATAATAGCTATAGATATAGTGATAGTGTTGAACCGTATTATCTACATTGCATATGGACAGTGAAGAGAGTTTATGGTCCATTAATGTCTCTAACTTTTAAATCCTAAAGGAGTGGAAGTATGCTTCATGGCAGATAAGTTTTATTCATTTTAACAGATTTACGTTTCTGTCTTTAAAAGGCCGTTTCTCCTTTCTACTGTTGTCAAGTGCTTGTTGGGGCATTTTTAGGTTTAGTAGAATCAAGTGTCGTCTAGATCTACTTTTATTTCAGTGTCGTCTTGGCCTGTTGTTATTTCAGTTAACATAACATATTTCTTTGAAATAATCTTTGTTGTGTTTGGTGCGATATGAATCAATTTAACTGAATTGAAATTCTAACTAATCACTGTAAAATATCTGCTTTGAAAAATTATATGTGTATTATCATCATTCCCTTGGAAATTATGTCTTTTTCTCAAAGACCCAAGTACAGTACTTCAATAAATCAGTGATTGCAAATGAGACATGCATGACAAATTATTACTAACACAAATATTAAAGGAATAGAGGAATGCTCAGTAATAGACAAAACAAAAACGTGCATATAATTGCTTTTGATTTTCAAGTCATATATTCAAATGTTTTTTATATTCATCTTTATATAGACGGTATTAGTCATACATGTACATTGGCTTCAATGCTCAAAAAACACTCTTGAAAATAAATTAAATATAGTCTTGGCTCACTGATGCCTGGGTCGCAATGTACACAATTTCACTTGGAAGCATAAGCATCCTGGAAAAGTATTTGAAGGGAAGCAAACTGTACAACAGATGGTCAGTGAGATTTTAATGCCCAGGCCAAACTAAACTGTTGCATGTTGGTTGTTTAAATCTCAGGGTCATAATCAGTGTTATGTAAACCAACAAGTGAAAAGACTCCGCTTCTGTGTGATGAGCCATACAATGAAGTTATGGGAAAGAGTAGTGGAAGCTAGACTAAGGGCAGATGTGAGCATTTGTGAGCAGCAGTATGGTTTCATGCTAAAAAAGAGTACTACAGATGCAGTATTTGCTTTGAGGATGTTGATAGAGAAGTACAGAGAAGGCCAAACGGAGCTGCATTGTGTTTTTGTAGATTTGGAGAAAGCTTATTACAGGGTGCCCAGAGAGGAACTGTGGTATTTTATGAGAAAGTCTGGAGTGGCAGAGAAGTATGTCAGAACGGTGCAGGACATGTATGAGGACTGTAAGAAAGTGGTGAGGTGTGCTGTAGGTGTGACAGACGAGTTCATGGTGGAGGTGGAACTGCATCAGGGATCAGCTCTGAGCCCCTTCTTGTTCGCTATGGTGATGGACAGGCTGACAGACGAAGTTAGACAGGAGTTTCCATGGACTATGATGTTTGCAGATGACATTGTGATCTGCAGTGAGAGCAGGGAACAGGTGGAGGAGAAGCTAGAGAGGTGGAGGTTTGTCCTGGAAAGGAGATGAATGAAGGTTAGTCGCAGTAAGACAGAGTACATGTGTGTGAATGAGAAGGACCCAAGTGGAAGAGTAAGGTTACAGGGAGAAGAGATCAAGAAGGTGGAGGATTTTAAGTACTTAGGGTCAACAGTCCAGAGCAATGGAGAATGTGTGTAAAAGAGGTGAAGAAGCACGTACAGGCAGGATTGAATGGGTGGAGAAAATAGTCAGGTGTGATGTGTGATAGAACAGTTTCAGCTAAAATGAAAGGAAAGGTGTACAAAACTGTGGCGAGACCAGCGATGTTGTTTGGCCTACAGACAGTGTCATTGAGGAAAAGACAGGAGACAGAGCTGGAAGTAGCAGAGATGAAGATACTGAGGTTCTCTTTGGGAGTGACCAGGAAGGATAGGATCAGGAATGAGTACATCAGAGGGACAGTACATGTTAGAGGTTTTGGAGATAAAGTCAGAGAGACCAGACTTGGATGGTTTGGACATGTCCAGAGGAGAGATAGTGAATATATTGGTAGAAGGATGCTGAGTTTTGAGCTGTCAGGCAGGAGGCCTAGAGGAAGACCAAAGAGGAGGTTTATGGATGTAGTGAAAGAGGACATTAGGTAGTTGGTGTGAGAGAAGAGGATGCAAAAGACAGTGTTAGATGGAGGTAATTGATTTGCTGTGGCAACCCCTGAAGAGAAGATAGTTTTTGTTTATAATAAATTTTTATATGTTTATATGTATTAGACCGATCTATACAGGTTAGCAGTCACAGGATAAAAAAAATATGTATGTACAAAAATCTGTCGAACCTCCCAAAGCCAATAACCCCCACCCCCCCACTCCTATCCCCACCCCCGTTGTCCCAAATGGCAATGGTGATTGTAGGCTTGATTGAGTCTACAACACAAAATAAAAACAGTTACTTCATAGGGAGGTGCAATTGGAGGGCCTCTGTGTCTGTACTCAGAATCGTTCAGTAATCCGTCCATAAAACTAACAAGCCAACTGGTCCCTGGCCACTTCTCTGGCCCATCTAGAGCTCTTCAGTGTGTGCGTGTGTGTGTGTGTGTGTGTGTGTGTGTGTGTGTGTGTGTGTGTCTGTGTGTGTGTGTGTGTGTGTGTGTGTGTGTGTGTGTGTGTGTGTGTGTGTGTGTATGTGTGTGGTTGTGTGTTCATACCAAATAATGGCTGAAGACAGCAGCATCTTTTTAAGGTTTATCCAATCATATGTAGTGCACATACAAAGCATCTGTGTTTATACAGATATGGGAGCTACTTGGGGGAATTCTGACTTAGACGCTCCCTGACATAACATGTAACTGTACATATCAACTGCAATTGCAGGGCTCGAAATTGCGCCCATTTTGGTCGCATATGCGCCCAAATTTTTATCAGTACGACTTTTAAATGTATTTGGGAGCACCGGTGCGACTAGGGAAAAAAATCTGGTGCGCCTTTTTTGTGAGACCGCGTTCCTGCCAGGAAACAATGAGAGCACAACTGCGGCTGCTCTCCTGGGCGAGGGAGAGAGAAGGAACGGAGATGGACGGAGTGGTCTCTATCTCTCCGTCACTGCCTTGCTTTTGGGTAGGTGCTCCTAAAGTCTTTGCTGGTGCTACTAACTTCTAAATTTGGGAGCACCAGTGCTACCACGAAAAAAAGTTAATTTTGAACCCTGAATTGTGTGACCAAACATTAAAATTTGCAAGCCACCACTGATTTCTAAAACAAAGAGAAGCCGTTCCTAGGAAATTATTAAGAATGCATTGACTATACATTCCTAGTGTCCCATTTTATGTATTTTTAACTTAGTCATTCAGCTGCCAAAGGTCCAACTAGACTGTATTCCAAATATTCTGACATAAAGTGATCTGTGGTCCTAAATATTAGCTTTTCAAAATCGCTCATCTGAGCTACTCACAAAACGCTTCGTTTCAGGCCTCCAGCTGTAGCTTGCTAATGAGCTCCGTTGGTCAACGCCTCCTTCACCTGGGTCACACCCCTCTGAAGGAGAGTGTTAGGCTAAAGGCACACTGACTGGCATTACATTTGTAATACTTCGTATTTCGCCCATATGAGTAACTTGTAAGGGAGATGGCACCTTGCTCAAGGGTGCCTCGGCAGTGCTCCGGAGGTGAAGTGACACCTCCCACTGTCAGCTCACCTCCTGGTGTTTTTTTTGGGCGGGAGCGGGAATCGAACCGCTGATCTCAGAACATTGGGAGACCTGCTCTACTGTACAGTGCGCTCTACCACTGAGCCACTGCCTCCCCTTAATATGAATTCTTGATTTTGAAAAAACATTTAAAAAATGCGACCATTTGTCTTTTGTGACTATAAAAACTCAGCCAAAATTAAGTTGATGTTGAACAATTATTCTGTTCAAAGTTTACCTTTCACAATGAACATTTTAAAAACACTAATGTCCCAATTGTCACGGTTCGGTGTGGCAGTGCTGGTGTGTGGCAGGGAGAGGGGCCAGGCTTGTGTGCGGAGCCACGGCTCCACGCCTGTGGGTCCTCTCCACACCTGATACTCATCCACGCACCATTGGCTGATTTTCACACCTGGACTTCATTTGTGCTAATGACCATGAGGCTTTTTAAGCCTGGCTCAATGAGAACTCAATGTTGTTTTGTTTTCTCAAGTTTGGCTCCTGTAAGTTTCGGTTTGTATCTTACCCGTGTAGTTTAGTTTTTGATTAAAGCTATGGACAAAAGTGGTGTCGTCGGTGTTCTGCATTTGGGTCCAAACCCCACCAGTTGTGACACCGATAATTTCTTCTAGCATTGGACAGTGATATCATCTTTGAGAAGCTTCATTCAAGTTTCACAAAAAAACAAACTCCTAGTGTCACCAATTATCAGTAAAAGTATGCTGATGAAGGCATTTGCTCTGTTGCCATGTTCTGACCTGGCTGGAGACTCTGACACAATGAATTGCAGGGTGAAGAAAGGAGTATCTTATACAATGTGTGGGGGTTTTTTTTTTCATATTAAAAAGTTTTATCTCTGTATTGTCATTTTCTGCTGCTAAGTACATGCTGCCCCACAGGTTAGTTTGGAGTAAGTCATACGTTCTTTTTGATATTCCCCCGTAGTCATATAATATCAGGGGCCTTAGATTTTTATGCTAATGATTTTCAGTAGGGATGAGCACCACTGTTTGTATCTGTATCTGTTCAACCATCTAAATTATCCGAATCCATATCTGTACTCGGAATGGGCGGGACCTGAACCAGAAGTGGGTGTGGTTTGACCGGGAATGGGTGGGGCTTAAATTGCTATATTATTTTAAATTTGAAATCGATATGGATTGATCAGAAGTTGCTATATGTATTGTTTATTTTAAACTATTTACAGAAAAACCTCAAAATTGAGATTGAAATCAATGATTTTGATCACAAAAGTAAGAAGAGTAAGTTTTTTATTAACTCAAAACATGAAGTGTATCAATGAATACAACACATGCAATTGGAAATTATGAACTAAAAAATGGGCATGAACAAGAATTGTCATATTCAACACAACTTTCTAATGTTTTTAAGAGAGAGCATGTGTGTGTGTGCACACTATGTAACAGTTAAAATATCTATACAGTACATAAATTATTAATTTGAACAATTGAGAAAGTGTCAAACTAAGAGCAAGCAGGTAAAAAAAAAAGTATGACTGGAGTGGAAGCGGTGACTGATGCAACACGAGCAGTTTTCAACTCTGTCTGGTCAAATGCACCATGTACATGCAACAAAACAAAACAAGAAAAAAGCTCACCAAGTAAACTTAAATAGACCGAAAGAGAGGCAAGCTGAAGAAAACCAGTGATGTGTTTCTGTAGTGAGAGACGGGCGCTGTGTGTGACTGGCCAATCACAGAGCGTGAAGACAGTCAGTTATGAGCAGAAGTCCCCAAACCCCGGGCTGGAGAACGGTACTGGTCCGTGGTCATTTGGTACCGGGCCGCACAGAAAAAAACAAAACACATTACTTCCGTTTTATTTATTTGGCAGTCTGAAAAGATGTTTGATTTTGAAAAATTACCCGATTCTGTGTTACATCTGTCTATGTCAGTGGTCCCCAACCACCGGGTCGCGACCTGGTACATTAGGTAGTGGCTGGCACAGAAAGTTTGACTTTTTTTTTTTTATGGATTACCAGTATAAAGATATTTTCTTTCGAAAAGTGACGTCTGTACGGAATGACTCACAGACAAACTTGTGAGTCTGTCCCGCTTGACAGGTCTTGGTCACGTGACAGGTTACCAGCCATTCCCCCTAAATTAAGTCCCCATAACTGCGCCAGTGTTTTGGATTAAGTCAAAGCAGATTATCCTGAGATCGCTGAAAAAGTATCCAAAACCCTGCGTCCATTTCCAACCTCCTGTCTTTGCGAAGCGGGATTTTCTGCAGTGACCGTAAATATGACCAAATGGAGCCATCTGGAACACACTTCAGGTGCCTTTGTCTCCCCTTACCCCTACATCAGCAGTCCCCAACCACTAATTTGCATTATTGTAATTCTTATTATTTGATTGATTTGTTCACCCTTTTATAGGAAATGATCAGTATTTCTCCTACATTGAATGCACTGTTTGTAAGTCAATATATGTCAAAATAAACCTTATCAGTGCAGTCACTTCAATTGAGTTTTTAATTCTTACAATTATTTTATTAACAGACATGTTGATTATCAATGTAGGAAAAAAAGGTTGTTTGTTGTCTGTTGATGTCTGCATTTTACATAAAACCACTGCAGATGATTTATTATTAGACTACAGCTGTCCTGGCGTCATTAATGATCATTGAGCAAATGAAGGCCAGTCTGTGAACATATTGTTTAGATGAAACTGGTCCATGGAGCAAAAAAGGTTGGGGACTGCTGGTTATTTAGAATGATGAGTGTAAATTATACTTTACAGAACAGACCTTTATTTACGGCTGGAAACAGAACATGTTTCAGAAGCGGGCTGGCACACAACAACACATGTGGGCATTTTGCCGTACACCTACGGTCTTGCTGTAAAGCAGTGTCGCAACCTGTCGTAACTAACGAGCGACACTGTAGTCTTCTGTAACACTACATGACAGGTTATGAGGATTTTCCTTGAGCACGAGCACAAGTATTGACGAGTTTTACTCATATCGTGCTCGCACTTGTCAAAAATGCTTTATCCGTACTCGTCTGAAACATGTACCCGGCTCAACCCTAATTTACCTATCTTTTAGATACATGGTCCTTTGCATGATGACTTCAGACCAAGGGTATAGTGCAATACATCTGATAAGGCAATACGTTATGTAGTGATAGTGAAGACAGGTGGAGCAATGGTTAGGCTGTGTAATACAAAAAAAGCGAAAACTGTGGAACAAAAAGGAAAAAAAGAAAACACCAGACAAGGCATGAGGCATACAACCAAACCATACCCATAACACTACATTTAGATTTCCTAAGATTGTTGGTCAAGACAAGTCCATGAAACCTGGTAGTCATTTTCAACAAATGTAATTGCATTGCAAAAGTAAGGACCTGCTAAAAACCTGCCTTTTCCATTTGAAAAATATCTCAGTTACTGTCCATGGTTACAAAGCTAGAACCGGAATTGATCATACATTTTATAAAGTCTCATTTATAGTATTCTGATAGTGATTCTATTCAAAACTACTATTGCACATTTTCAGTCTACCCAGAATGCAGCAGCAAGGCTTTTAAGTGGGACAATAAAATGGGAAAAGATCACTCCAGTTTTATCTTTCCTTCATTGACTGCCTGTCACTCCTTCCAGGTGTGACCTCCCATGCATACTCTCTGGGTTCTTTTATTGTCCATACTGTTATTGCTTTTTATGTTGTTGCAATTATTTTTAGATTGTGTTTTCTTCAGTGTATTTGATGATGCAGTGAAGCACTATGATTTTATCTCAGAACTACTATAGCAAGAAACGTAGCTAGTACTATTATGGCTATGTTTTTACCTAAAAAAAAATCAAGATACAGTTAGTCTTTATCAGTGATCAATGTTTACAGTACATGTTTCAACTCTTAGACCCCAGACCTATTGTGGCCGTTTTTTGGTACCTTTGACATTTGTCTCTATATCTTCTTTTCCTTTCGGCTTTTCCCTTCAGGGGTCGCCACAGCGAATCAATTGCCTCCATCTAGCCCTGTCCTTTGAATCCTCTTCTCTCACACCAAATACCTTCATGTCTTCCCTCATTACATCCATAAACCTCCTCTTTGGTCTTCCTCTAGGACTCCTGCCTGGCAGTTCAAAACTCAGCATCCTTCTACCAAAATATTCACCATCCCTCCTCTGGACATGTCGAAACCATCTAAGTCTGGCCTCTCTGACTTTATCTCCAAAACCTCTAACATGTGCTGTCCCTCTGATGTACTCATTGCTGATCCTATCCTTCCTGGTCACTCCCAGAGAGAACCTCAGCATCTTCATCTCTGCTACTTCCAGCTCTGTCTCCTGTCTTTTCCTCAGTGACACTGTCTCTAGACCAAACAACATCGCTGGTCTCACCACAGTTTTGTACACCTTTCCTTTCATTTTAGCTGAAACTCTTCTATCACACATCACACCTGACTATTTTCTCCACTCGTTCCATCCTGCCTGTACACGCTTCTTCACCTATTTTCCACACTCTCCATTGCTCTGGACTGTTGACCCTAAGTACTTAAAATCCTCCACCTTCTTGGCCTCTTCTCCCTGTAACCTCACTCTTCCACTTGGGTCCCTCTCATTCACACACATGTACTCTGTCTTACTGCAGCTAAACTTCATTCCTCTCCTTTCCAGGACAAACCTCCACCTCTCTAGCTTCTCCTCCACCTGTTCCCTGCTCTCACTACAGATCACAATGTCATCTGCAAACATCATAGTCCATGGAGATTCCTGTCTAACCTCGTCTGTCAGCCTGTCCATCACCATAGCGAACAAGAAGGGGCTCAGAGCTGATCCCTGATGCAGTCCCACCTCCACCTTGAACTCCTCTGTCACACCTACAACACACCTCACCACTGTCTTATAGTCCCCATACATGTCCTGCACTGCTCTAACATACTTCTCTGCCACTCCAGACTTCCTCATACAATACCACAGTTCCTCTCTGGGCGCCCTGTCATAAGCTTTCTCCAGATCTACAAAAACACAATGCAGCTCCGTTTGGCCTTCTCTGTACTTCTCTATCAACATCCTCAAAGCAAATACTGCATCTGTAGTACTCTTTTTTGGCATGAAACCATACTGCTGCTCACAAATGTTCACACCTGCCCTTAGTCTAGCTGCAACTACTCTTTCCCATAACTTCATTGTATGGGTCATCAGCTTTATTCCTCTGTAGTTGCCATAACTCTGCACATATCCCTTGTTCTTAAAAATGTGCACCAGCACACTTCTCCTCCATTCCTCAGGCATCTTCTCACTATCTAAGATCCTGTTGAACAACCCAGTCAGAAACTCTACTGCCACCTCTCCTAGACACTTCCATACCTCTACAGGTATATCATCAGGGCCGACTGCCTTTCCACTCTTCATCCTCTTCAATGCCCTCCTCACTTCATCCTGACTAATCTTTGCTACATCCTGGTCCACAACAGTCACCTCTTCTAGTCTTTGTTCTCTCTCATTTTCCACGTTCATCAACTCTTCAAAGTACTCTTTCCATCTTCCCATCACACTACTGGCACCTGTCAATAGACTTCCATCCCTATCCTTAATCACCCTAACCTGCTGCACGTCCTTCCCATCTCTATCTCTCTGTCTTGCCAACCTGTATAGATCAGTCTCTCCCTCCTTACTGTCCAACCTAGCATACAAGTCATCATAAGCTTCTTGTTTGGCCTTTGCTACCTCTACCTTCACCTTACGCTGCATCTCCCTGTACTCCTGTCTACTCTCCTCAGTCCTCTCGGTGTCCCGCTTCCTCTTGGCTAACCTCTTTCTCTGTATACACTCCTGTACCTCCTCATTCCACCACCAAGTCCCCTTATCTACTTTCCTTCCAGATGACACACCAAGAACTCTCTTACCTGTCTCCCTGATCACTATAAACCAAACGCACCCAATGAGTCAAAAATCAATGTGGTGACGTAACAACTTTGTGTTGGCAAATCATGTGTTGCGCTGGACGGGCATTGCAAAGCTGTAGATGATGGTAGCAGGCTAACTGGAGAAAGAAAGCCAACTAATCGTAAGCTTGGGAAAGGAGCTAACATTTAAAAGAAAAGGCACCTGTCAAAAGAGCAAGTGGAAAATACATTTTAGAGAACTGATATTTCTGTGATAGTTCCCAAAAAGACGTGAAAACCCTGCTTCCACTTCCAGCCTCCTGTCTTTGTGAAGTGGGATTTTCTGCAGTGACCATAAAGCAAACCAAATTGCGGAGTAGACATGACGTCCGGAACGCACTTCAGTTGTCATTGTCTCCCGTTACCCCTAGATCAGCGGTCCCCAACCACTAATTCTCATTTTTGTAATTATTATTATTTGATTGACTAGTCCACCCATTTATTGGAAATGATCAGTATTTTGTCCTACGTTGAATGCACTGATTTAAAAATACCTCAATGCAGTTGCTTGAATGTAGTTTTTAATATAATTATTTCTTACAATTATTTTGTTTGCAGACATGTTGATTATCAATTTATGAAAAGATCCCAGATACAAGCACCTGAAAAGAGTTTCCTCCGTAGACTGGCTGGGCGCACCCTTAGACATAGGGTGAGGAGCTCAGTCACCAGGGAGGAGCTCCTAGTGGAGCCAGCTGAGTTGGCTCGGGCATCTGTTTCGGATGCCTCCTGGACGCCTCGCTGGGGAGGTGTTCTGGGCATTTCCTACCAGGAGGAGACCTCGAGGAAGACCTAGGGAATGCTGGAGGGACTATGGCTCTCAGCTGGCTTGGAAATGCCTTGGGCTCCCCCCGGAGGAGCTGGAGGTGGTGTCTGGGGAGGGGGAAGTATGGGCATCCCTGCTGATACTGTTGCCCCCGCGACCCGGCCCCAGATAAGCGGTTGAAGATGGATGGATGGGTGGAGTTGGTGCCATGACAGCTTGAGATTTTCAAGTGAACTTATTCAAATATATAGGTGGGGAGATTAATCCCCAAAGAAAAATGAGTTAGTTGCACACCCTTTCACACTGTTAGTTATGTTAGTTAATGCATATATACAGTATAAATATACATTATGAATAGTGTGTACAGGCCCGTAACACTCACACTTAGGGGGCCTGTACGCATGCATTGTGGGGGAGGTAGATGGACGGGCAGGTCCTGCGTGGTCCACCCTGTTTGGGAGCTAAAACCTCCCACCGTCAGCTCACAGTCTGAGGTGGCTGGATGGGACTCGAACCGCCAATCTTGGGAACATTGGATGACCCGCTCTCCTGCTGAGCCACTGATGCCCAAATCTTAAACTATCATTGCGAGTAAAATTTGTACAGTAATTCCTCACGCATTTGCACATCAAGACGTAAGATTTCATCGCGGATTTTTACGGGGAGAGTCACGCAACCACGGTCTCTTCTGTTCTTCTTTGGATGGGATGGAAAATAAACACTGGTGTTGATTTGTACAATCAACAACTGAGCAACTAGGATGTTTCCCTCTGACGGACGCCATTTCAACAGACTGGTACCTCACGTCCGAGACAAAGAACTCCTCCTCGGGGATGGCCACGCCCTAGGGCATGATAACCAATCAATATCGTCAATCACTCTGTCCAATCACAGAGCGCCTCTTGTGACATCACAAAGAGCCACTCTAGCAAAATCCGATCGTTTTGATTTGGTCCGAGCCATGAATTCCTAAAACTCCAAATATGAATTGATGCTGGAAGCGTTTGTCTATCAGATTCTGGGAGTTGGTCGGGTTATGGAGGACCACTATGTATATGTAGAGACCTGTAAAAGTGTGATTTTCAAAATACGACCCCTTTAAACAGTCTATGAGTGTGGGAAAAGGCAATGCAGATAGAAGGTGGTTTAATATCAGTGTGGGGAGGGTTTATAAACATTTACATTACTGTAAATAATAAGATAGATAGTTTGTTGCTGTATCACGGAATCAGTTATTCGCGTGTGGTTTTTTGAATGCATTAACCGCGAGTAACGAGGGTGCACTGTATATAATAATATGTACCCTGTTGAAAAGACATTATTACAGATTATATAACATTCACTGGTTATGTATTTCTTTTTTCAATTAATATAAATGTAGACATTAAAAATGACACCACACTTTCATTCTTACAGTTCATTATGAGGCAGACAGACAGACAAATATTGACATCCATCAGTAGTTGGTTTTCACCCAACCCAGTTTGTGAGGCAACAGTGCTGTCAAATCCACCACTGTGTGCATCGCTACCGTATCTACCTGAGTTTAAGAGAGGATTAACATCCACATGCATGGCAACACTACGATGCATTAACTCTAAATGTTTGCAAGTCTATTAACTTTAAAAGGACAAAAGAACACATTATCCATTCCATCCACATTCTCAGGATCGTTTGGTATCAGGAAAATACAGACAAATACACAATTCAAGAACACTGTAGGACCAAGGTGGAAAATTGTAGAATGATTGTGTCACATATTGTTTTAAATATCAGATTACTTGAGTTTGTACGTTTAGGGTTGTGTGAAACGAAAAAAAAAAAAAAAGATCACCACATCCAGAAGCATGATGGATGCATAACCACGGAGGGGGCGTAGTTCGTAAATATCATGTCTGTTAATATTCAAAAGCAACGTTCACAGCGAGCGATTATTTCCCCATAACCCGCCCGTCTCTCACCTAAATTACCGTCATCAATCTCTCTCCGTTTAGCCGTACACACAAACATCATCTCACTTCACGATCTATTTTACTCCCTGTCCAGAGATGAGCCTGAGGGATGCAAGGTTGCCCTTCGAGTATCATCGTCATTTGTTTGAGCGTTTCACTGAGGCATCGTCTCGATTGATCACTTGCTTGTGATCAAAAAACAAAACAAAACACCGTGTCACTCCTCCCTGATGTTCTGCTCTCTAACAGAACTGAAGGTTATTCGATCGCGTGGGCAGACGGAAGACTTTTCTCCTCTCCTCCATCTGGGATGTGCGCGACAACCCAACTCGCACGCGGACACGTGTTGGTTATGTATGCTTGCAGGTGCACGCGCGCGTAGATGCGAATGGAGTCACATGCAGGAGGTGGCGAATGGCTCCGAGCGAAGACGAGCAGTTTGGAGTGAGATCTCACCTGCTTTGTAACAGCGGGTTTTTTTTTTCCCTTAAGGAATAGAGCGAGTGCATCTGCAGCATCAGGTTATGAAGAGGGAATAAGTTACTGATCCGAGGCATATTGATATATTGCTTTATTTAATTGCGTCTCTGTCTCCCTCAGACACGCACACACACACACACACACACACACACACACACAGTCAAGAAACGTTGCACTGCAGACGAGACTGACGTGACTATTCTGCCGGTTCGCTCTGCTCTGCTTGGTGTGTTTAAACCCACAGTCAAAACTGAGGGCAAAATAAGTTTCTGCTCAATCAAGCGTCTTCCAACTGCAACAGCTTGTCTTTATTGTACGACTACGAATTACACTGAAAAGACAATAAACTGAGAATGTCCCTGATTTCCTGACATGCCTCCTGATGTAGTCGGTGGCGGTAAAAATGCCCTCTGACTTGTAGTTTAACTGGAAATACGCAGATGACTACATAAATATACGCCGGGCATCATCAGCCCGATTTTTTTTTTTTTCCTCCCTTGCAACGCAGCTCGGCGCTCCTTGTCGTTCTGAGCTCAGTCTTGAGGGGTGCGCGTAGCAGCAGAATATTCGGCTGTAAACAGAAACAGTGTGTTGTTATCTCGATGCGAAACGCAGTCATTTAGGAGACGGTGAGTTTTTTTTTTTTCTAACACTCACAAAGAACCTTGTCTCATCAGTGCGAGCTCAATATCATTTTTTTATATTTTGGAGGTGTCCTTTCCTTGCGCGCGTACCCGAGCCATGTAATCCACTGATGTTTATTTTCTTCTTCATCGTAAGTACTTACTGCCGGTCAGCTCTCGTATTTAACATTCCATAGCTGCCTTGGTCGCGCTTTTGATATATGTCAATTTTATTCTCTTGGAAATGTTCACGTTGGAGTCAGTCAGTAAGACAGAATAGGGAGAGAACAAGTCATTCCAGCTGAAAATGTAAGAGGATTTTTATTTAGCAGCCACTAGAAAAGAGATTAGGGCGACAGCAGTAAAAACTGCGCTGCGTATATAAGGGTCGGGACTTAATGTCAGGTTGGTACAGCCTATTTTAAATGTAAATGCCGTCCCTTGCCGTGTGCTTTATTTACAGCCACGACTAATGAGCTGCTTATTTTTGATGGGAACCTTACAATACGGACGAGATGCGTTAGTTTGGCGGAAGATATTTTGTTGCTGACGGACTGAGAGAGTTCTACTCACCACAGCATCACCAATGAACAGTGAGACAGACCTGCGCATATCGTTAGCAGCCGTTTCTCCAGCCTCAAGCTAAAATCGTCAGATCTGAGACCACAGAGGATTTATTTTCATCCGGCCAGGTTAGAAAAGATATTCTCAAAAGTTTGAGGATATAGCCAGTGGACACCGAATATACCCCGAGTCATCTGCTGTAAGTGATTTCCTCCATATCGCTCCCGTTTCAGATAGAAAGAGAGGAGGGAGTATCAGTCGGTTTTAGAATGGGAAGGTTTGTGTTCCCTGACGCTGCTTGAATACCAGACGAGTTTTATTTTGGGTAAAGGGGAGACTGTCGTCGAAATTTGGAACCTCTTTTTTAAAAAAAAAAAAAAAATTTTAGATCATTTTAAGGCAAACGAGAACCGTGTGATATGTGTCACGGAGGACTCTGCTTCAGTCCTGCGAGCAGCGCTCCGAATAAAACAGCATCTACGCACATTTGCTTAATTACTCCGCCACGCACGAATTGGATGGCCAGGCATGTATTTAGACTGGGTCTTACAGGGATGCCAGTTGCATATTAAATTCCTATCTGGCTGAAATATGTTCACATAGCCCATCGCATATCGCAGGGCAGAGTGACATCTCTGAATAACTTGCGAAGTGTGCTTGTGCGGGATTTTCTCCTCCATTCGTTAATCTGCATCATCCCCGCTCGGTCAAATCCTTGTCAATCAAGGGATTTATTTGATTTTTTTTTTTAAATTTGATTTTTAATAGAGCATCGGATGCCATAGACTCCCGTTCGTGAACGGTACACTTTAGTACATCACCATCAAGTAGCTCAACGCTATTGTACTCGAGATGAGCTGTTGTTGTTTTTTTTTCTTCTCTCTAGCAGGATTTTGTGGTTCTTTGTGAAATGAAGGATTTGGGCTTTCTCATTAGAAACGATGTCCTCTCATGGACGCACTGATCAAGCCTGTGCCAAAAATGGAACGTGAATCCGAGGACAAGCTAATTGCTTGCAGACTTTATGACCTGGTTGACATCATACCTTCATGATTGAGCCGCAAATATTCTTATATTTTGGGAGGGGGGGCGAGGGGGGTAGTTTGATATCGCAGTACCACCGCATTTCTCATTTCAGGATATTAGAGGCGGGTGTACACAGGTGCTACGAGCTCACACAGGGTGTTGTGCGGTCGATGATGCGTTGCCTTGTTATTTATTCCTAATCAGTACGCGCTACAGACGCGCTACAGACGCGCTACAGACGCGCTACAGACGCGCCACGACGGTCACAATGCTAATCAGCCACCTCAGCTGTCGCTTAAGACTCAGAATGTGTTTCTGTTGAAGGGACAGATTTTTCAGAGTGATTATGTACAATAAACTGCGTGTGTTAAGTGACATGTAATGGCCCAATACGTCTGGCAGGTCCATTTGGTTGGAACCAAGCCCTGTGAGTGAACCTGTCAGTTATTCAGAAGCAGGACCAAATTGTAAAAAAGCACTTATATAGGAACAAGGTCTCCCTCACAGGCTCCATGTTCATATTGACTGTTGATCGGCATGTTTGTTGATGACCTCCTGGGATTGATGGTAGACATTGGCTCAAATCAGTTGGTAATGATGTCCACTCTCTCTTTGACCTCCAATAGTGAAAGGTCCTCATTCTGCAGCTATGTGTGGACAGAGCAGGATGGCCTTTCTGTGTCTGTGGGCTTGCCTACTTGTCACCAGCTGCGTACTTGCTGGGAAAAGGTAAGAAAAACATTTAACTTGCAAATGCAAGACACATATGTCTTTTTGTGTTAAAATGTTTGATTCTTTAAAATAGTTGATTGCCTGTGATAATCTGCATATCATGCCTGCATGTATACTGTTTATGTGGTTTTTATTTTAAGGCACGGACAACATGCAAGACAAATATAATCTATTTGACCAAGATATTACTGAAAATTGTGCACAAAAAGGCATTGAGAGGTCAAACTATAATCATCACACTGAATTGGGAAAACATTGAATGCAGTTTTCTTAAAAAAGACGATTACCTTGAATGCCACCTCAGTTCTTGCCAAATGGGCGAGTGGCTAGTATAAATGTCAGAATATTAGGCAGTCATCCAGCTTTGGGAGCAGCCATTGATCCATCAACTGGGATGGTATTCTGTTGTCTTGACTATAGCTTTGATTATGGGGTTAAACTCTTATCAAGCATATTCTTTGTGGTTGAAACTGGGGCGTCCCCATGGAACACCTTTTATGCATGTTAATATGTTGAGGTAATGAGGAGATAGAAGGCGTGGACCAAGATAGTCACAAGCCATGCAAATAGAGTGTTATTGTTGTTTCTGACTCATTGGCGTCATGGCACTGACATCTGTGTTCTCCCTCAACTATATGGTGTTTGTTAGGTGCGTGGCATAAATTTGTCAACTAATAAGAAGCATTGAGTGAATGTAAGTGATGACAGTGATGAGGTCCAGTGTCATGATAATGAATATACACACGGTTCAGATGTTGCATGGTCATATGTGTAGTATGCAACAAAACATAATATTATAATTCCACTCTCTGGCTTACAGATCAATGTGACATTATGCTCTGCAATAAATAAACCTGCAGACCAGATAAACATTACAGTTACTAACAAAAGGCATTTGTGGAGGATAATTGTAATTACTTTACAATTTATTTTTTTTCATGGAGACTGAAGCTATCTTTTGAACAGTTTAATAATTCAGCAGCATTGTCACTGGAGTGTTGTTTGAATGTGATGGTTTTAGATGGTCCAGCTTTCTTTTCTCTGTGGAGATGTCTACAAAAAAAACAAAACACTACATCCACACAGTGCATCATTTTACATGCCCCAAGGACATGCTGTGCATGAATGGAAAATGTCCTGTTTTAAATATATGATGCACTGCAGTGTGTCTTTTTTTTTTTTTTTTTTTGCACTGACTTAATCTAAAAGATTAATTGTAGCTGTAACTTAAGTTTGAGACCTACCACTATTGAGGGGACAACCTAATTTAGTGAGTTTGATGGGCTGAATGTTGGGAGCATTAGAGAAATGTACTGATCTCTTTGTGAGGAGCTGTCACTGCAAACTGCAAAGCAATTATCACCCTAAGATTTACTGTACTTGAGTCTCGTTTTGAAGTTGAAAACAGAATGACTCACACATACGCAGCTTGGGGAATTTTGAATAAGACATGATAATCAGGACTATAAAGGGATCTTTTTAGCACACAAAATTGTCATATAATGAAATATTTGAGTGATGAGACAGGTGGGAAGAATACAAAAGTGGACATACGGACACGATAAGAGGAACACTGGTGGGATTCATGTGGGCTTCAGCACTGCTGCTGTTCAGATGACCTGTAGATGGGGATGGTGTACAATATTTTATGAGGAAGTGGCCTCTGGTTGATAAACATGTGTATGCTTCCAGAGCACCCTTTTCTCTCCAGGTTGTTCTTTTATTTTTTTCAAAGAGAAATATGTTGTATTATCAAAAATAGGAATAAACTCCCAAAAGGTAGCGCATCTAAAAACATTAATCAAGGGATGACAAAGTACTCACATTTCCACTTTTTTTTTTTTTATATTGGCACACACCAATAATGAACAAAATGAAAACATGTTGTATTATTCTGCAACTAGCTTTCAAGTAAGGCATGATTTTCACAGCATACTTTTTGGGGGAAGATATATGGGACAATATTAGGGATATTGATAGCACGTGCCTTAACTCTTCAATTCAGCCCTGCTTGTGGCATGGAGCCTTACTTATCTAATTATTTGGCTGCTCTCATTCAGTGCAGTAGGGATGAGATCCCGCAGTTGTGTCTCACTTAAATGCTGCTCCTGAGTGTTATTTTGCAGTGCCCGAACCTTTTCTTTCATCCTAGTGCATTCTGGTTTGAATCTTTCTGTTATGCTTTTCATTTCCATCTTTTTTCTTTTCTTAGTCTTTTCTTTACAACTTTCCTCACATCTTTTTCCACACTCCACATCTCCCACCTTTTCTCACTCCTATTGCTGGGCCCTGCTAACTAATCTTGATGACCCCTCCCTCTCTTTGCAGCCGTTCCACCAGCAGAACTAGTTTCAGCTGCACTTAATGTTTATTTTTCATGAAATCTTTCAGGCGATATTTTTACAAAAACTATTGGTGACGACTGCTTATCAACATGAATAATTTGAGACTTTTGTGTGATTCTCATCAGAACACACATGCAAACATTCGTATGAGTGTGGATACAGGCTTCCATGCGTAGACAGACCCTATGTCTATATGCATTTATTTATATATGCAAACACATGCATGCGCATACTTTCCTGTCACATTGTGCCTTCATGATACCAAAAGCAATTAGAGGCTGCATTCTTGTTTATGTGTTGAAATATTTATGAGTGGAGATGCTGCAAATTCTGCTCTCACAATTACTGATTGTGACGGTTTCCAGCATCGCTCTAAGCATTTTGTTTCATGTGCAAACAGCACATTCAGCAGGGCTTTGTGGTCCGAAAGACTGTATTAAGGTATAAATAATGGAATATTATTTCTGTTTTTTTCTTTGAAAAGGGGTGTGTGTCTGTGTGTGTGTGTGCTCACTTAGCAGGGCTCTGCTCATCCAGGTTTTCATCCCAATGACAATAACACATACAATCATACCGTTTTTAGTATAGATACATTAATATAGTTGGTCTCATGGGATGCTTTCCTTTCTTGTCCACCTCTAAGCAACGGTTCTCACTGTGACTCACAATTTCATTCTGGCCTACTACAGAGCAGATTCTCCGGTTTTGTCTTATTTGACTCATATTCAGAGTGTTTTGCTTGGTTTTTGGCAGTTTTGATGGTGGACTCTCATTGTGACAACTTCATTTTTTTCCCTTTGCGTTCACAGTCCCAACGGCATGACAGATGAACAGAAAGATAACACTACAGTGTTCACTAAGATCTTAGACAGCCTTCTGGATGGTTATGACAATCGCCTCAGGCCGGGACTGGGAGGTCAGTATGCCCAAGTCATTGAATGCAATTTGTCACACTTGTCACTTGAGGTATATCTTGGATACTTTTTATTTGTGTATGTGATTATTATAAATATTATACATGTATCATTGAAATTACTCCAGCACATACTTATTGTCCAACTCCAACTAAGTCTTAAAGAGGTAGCTTTTCTATCAGCGTCAGTTCATTGTCATTTGGATGATCACTGTTCACCTCCTGCAGTGAACTCTCTTAAGGAAATCACTTTTGATGGAGCATACTGTGAATGACACCCCATTGTGGGCTCATCTTTGCACTATTATGAGCTGTCCATTTTTAATGAGAAACAAAATGACAGAAAGATAAAAAGCCAAACCCCCTAAAAAACAAGACAGGAAGAAAGGGGGTAAAAGACAAAAAGTGGGGGAGCTAATGTAAGAATTGTATAGTGTAATGCAGAATTGTATAGTGTAATGTAGCAGGCATCAGAAAGAAGGACTGATAAAAACAATCCTCGTAGAAGTTCAGCAGCAGAGGAGAAGAATTTGTAGGTCGTTAATAGCATCATTCACAAGTCATGCTTTCGTGTTTCATCTTCACAATAAGGAGGGATAAATTCTCACATGTGTAAATCTGGATTTTTCCACCCCATTGTAATTTAATCTCATAAGACCCATTCTGACTCACAGGATTATGTGATGACACATTTTCATTAATGCAGAAGTTCACAAATTTATTACAATACCAAATTGCTCTCAAGTAAATGCTCTCACTACCAGCATTTTCAGTAACTTCCAAAGTTGTGAAGGTGTTTTCTTTCAACATGTGTGCTGGAATCATGTAGAAGACATTGCAAGGATCAGACACAATAGCAAGGTGGTCTTATATTAACAGGCAGTTAGTTGCTAATGAAAGCCACCGATAGTCACTCACTCTGGCAATTTCCTGCTTCAACAGAGCGTGTAACTGAAGTCAAGACTGACATTTTCGTGACTAGTATTGGGCCAGTTTCGGACCATGACATGGTAAGTCTTTTTTTGTCACTGTAAATGTCACTGGTTTCTTCACATCCCCCTTCATCTATTCCTCACTTCGCCTAATTCCCAAGCTGTGAGATATTTAATAATTTGATAATTCAGTTTTATGTGTTAATTGTATTTAATATAAATTCATGACCTTTTAATTAATATGATGATGTGGGATTTTTACATGAATGTCAAAATATGTTGTGAGCTGTTAACCTGAACAGGTTATTTGTTCTGTAACATTCAAAATATTTTGTTTGGCTTGTACGCGCAAGTATTTCCAGTAATACATTTGACAAAGATTTGTCAAAGGGTAAGAAAGAAATGCAACTAAACACATAAAATTGAATACATAAAATAATCATACCCCATGTTAAGTTAACGTCTCATTTGGAGTTTACCCCGCCTTTCGCCAATAATCAGATGAGATAGGTTCCAGCAGTCCTTGACCCCTTAAGGCAGATATGTGGCTGTGGACAAGATAATCATAATCTCAGCTACAAAAGGATGGATGAATGAATGGATGGATCATAATTATGGCTGTCTTGAACTATGCTGACTATATTGATAAGTATGTTCTTGTAAGTTTTTGCAACACAATCAGTTTCTGTGATTTGAAAGGTTGAAAATATGTGGTGTGGTGACATGACTACATATAAAAAATATCAGAATTAAAGCAAATAGAACATAACATAAAAAAAACACATTTTCGACAGTTTCCTCCAATATTAATCATAGGCTATACAAATATGAGCATTATACCTTTGCATTGTGCACTGGAGACCAATTAATTTCATCCAGATGTCTAGTTGGCTCTCCTTTACCACTTGGAAAGAAACCCTATTTAATGTACATGGCCTGTGTGTACTCCATTTGACACAACTTCAGTTAATTGCGCTGGCTGACATACAGCCCAGGACTATCTTGCTGCTGTGTTTAAGCCAGGAGGAATGCTAACCAACATTTTCTCTATCTCCGGCCTTTTTAGATCTTCATCTACTACCTTCAAGCATTCTTTCAGTTCATACTAATTATTTTCACAGGCTGGATGGAAACAAAAATGTCAGTGAGAATGAAAAACAAGATGAGCTGTGGTTTTTACAGGATTCCTTTTACTCTGTGGGGCAACCATTTGGATATAATAATGTCTGCTCTCAGGAAAACTCAATAGCTATCTTCAAAAATAAAATTTCCTCTAAATTTATTGTCCAGTGCTTCATGTTTGTGTGACAGGTTACAGAGAAAAGAAATTGCCCTCAAGTTAAAGACATTAAACATTGAGGCACTTACCTTACAGTGTCATAGCAAGTGACTCGCCATTTGCACAGCATTACTGCAATGCATTGAAACTGACCATTTACTAATTCTGTAAATACAATTTATGAAAATTTTAAAAGGCAACCACATATACTTTACACAGATACCAGGCAGAACCCATACACTTAATCTTTTGTATGTTTGCCAAAGCCTTTAAGATGAGACAGCAGCAGAAACTCAGCCAAGACCACAGTAACAAAGTCATAATGACAGGTGAAACATAAAAAATAAGAAATGTGAGACTACTCCTTTCCTGCACTTGAGCTGAAATAAGTAGATAATAAGAAAATATCTTCAGGGTTTGGGTTTTACTCTATTTTGATACTGTATAACTTTATGTGTGATTCTTATTTGACTTATTTTTCATCTACCTCAACCTGTAGGAGTACACCATTGATGTGTTCTTCAGACAGAGCTGGAAGGATGAAAGGCTAAAGTTTAAAGGACCCATGGCTGTTCTGCGTCTCAACAACCTGATGGCCAGCAAGATCTGGACCCCAGATACCTTCTTCCACAATGGCAAAAAGTCGGTGGCTCACAACATGACAATGCCAAACAAGCTTCTGCGAATTACAGAGGAAGGCACACTGCTCTATACTATGAGGTCAGACATCATGTTCCACTGAGCTGGTTATAGTTCACTGGTGCTCCAAAGAATTTTAGTCACATAACAATCATGCATGCACTTGAGCTTCAAGAAAAGCATAGAGCTTTTAATTCCAGAGCACATTATGTTTAATCATCAGGGCAGAGTGTGAATCAATGTCTGTGTTATCAGTGTTATATCTGAGAAATCAAAAAGATGACATATTTCATATTTCAGTTGATTTCAACTTTAAAATAACCTGTAGCTCCCAGGCTTATGTAACATAAGTTTCTGAGTAACTTCCTCAAACATCTGACAAATACAGAAAAAAACCTGAGTGCATTTGTTGTGAATCATTTTCAGCTATGGAATTATTAACATGTTCGATATAATCCTGAGTATTTATGATACTGAATGGTAGAAGATTGACTCATAATGAATTATGGAAACAGTTTTAATGTAATTCTTATAATTTTCAACTTTCAACAAGGTCACCTTCTTCTTTTCCTTTCGGCTTTTCCCTTCAGGGGTCGCCACAGCGAATCAATTTCCTCCATCTAACCCTGTCCTTTGAATCCTCTTCTCTCACACCAACTACCTTCATGTCCTCTCTCACTACATCCATAAACCTCCTCTTTGGTCTTCCTCTAGGCCTCCTGCCTGGCAGTTCAAAACTCAACATCCGTCTACCAATATATTCACTATCTCTCCTCTGGACATGTCCAAACCATCTCAGTCTGGCCTCTCTCACTTTATCTCCAAAACCTCTAACATGTGCTGTCCCTCTGATGTACTCATTCCTGATCCTATCCTCCTTGGTCACTCCCAGAGAGAACCTCAGCATCTTCATCTCTGCTACCTCCAGCTCTGTCTCCTGTCTTTTCTTCAGTGACACTGTCTCTAGACCAAACAACATCGCTGGTCTCACCACAGTTTTGTACACCTTTCCTTTCATTTTAGCTGAAACTCTTCTATCACACATCACACCTGAAACCTTCCTCCATCCATTCCATCCTGCCTGTACACGCTTCTTCACCTCTTTTCCACACTCTCCATTGCTCTGGACTGTTGAGCCTAAGTACTTAAAATCCTCCACCTTCTTGATCTCTTCTCCCTGTAACCTCACTCGTCCACTTGGGTTCCTCTCATTCACACACATGTACTCTGTCAACAAGGTCACCTATCACACAATATGATAAAGACCAAATTTTGTACATCAGAATACAGTCATGGAACAGAGTCCTAGTTGAGCAGAGGAAACATGGAAACTGTATTCTTCTCGCTAATGTTCAATCACTGGATGATAAAGTAGATGAGGTCCATGAAATAAAAGAGGAGCAAAATGATCAGAAGGGATAGACCTACCAGAGGGCAAGATAGGTGACATTTAGGACAGCTCCATATACATTAGAATCCGACAGGCTAATGGAAATCATGAGAACCATAACCAAATACCTCCATGAGAGTAAGGCAAGTCTTGAGAAGTCAGCTGAATGATAAGAACAAATTCAAATGTATCTACATGTACAAACTGCCAGTCATCAGATACCCCATTTGTGTCATGAGGTGGCCAAAGGAGGACATAGAAGCCACATATATCAAGACAGGAATGTTGCTCACCATGCATAGAGGATTTCAACCCAAATCCAGCACCTTGAGGCTGTACAATAAGCTGAAAGAGGGAGGCCTAGGACTAGTGAACATCAGATCCACTGTCCAGTATGAAACATTGAACATCCAGGAGTACACCAAGAAGATGGCCCCCAAAGATGAACTGCTCAGTGAATGCCTCAGGCAGCAGAAACTTTATGAGAGAGACAAAGATCAGGAGCAGATAACATGGAGGTACAAGCCTGGTACATGTGGTGGTACATGCCATGTACAGTATGTGGCGGTACATGTATGGCATGTACCACCGTCAGATAGAGAATGTGGCTGATATCAAGAACACCTACCAGTACAGCTAGAAAATGGAACATAAAGGAATAAAACCTTGCAGACTGGAAGAGAAGACTAGCAAAGCTGAGGGAATGTCTTCATTGCTCCCAGAAAACAGGTCATTCTATGTGTGCTTTGGGTGTTGTGGATTATACGAAGAGACAGACAGAGGAACATCATCTTCTTAATCAACAGTTCATCAACAAGACTAAAATGAAGTTAGCAGCTTCTGGTTCCTTGGGGTTCACATCAGTGACTTAGAATCACCACACATTCTTCATTTCCCTAACTGAAAAGCTCTACAGAGGGTGTGAAATTTGCTCAACATATCACTAGGGCAATGGCTGGCCTCCATAGAGGACCTCAACATAGGCAGTGTAGAAAAGACTCTTCCAAGCTCGCAAAAGATGCCAGCTGTAAACTTTTCCACCTGCGTCTGTCTGGCCATTGGTACGCATCATCCATTTCCTCATAGAGATGGCTTCATCCCTTAAGGCACAAGACTCAACAGCACATTGTAGAATGTTCCGCACCTGCAATATTGTTAACTTGCACATCTATTTATTTATTTTAATTTTATTTCATTTTACTTTTGCTCTTATTCTATTAATACAAAAATGTAGGCCTATGTTTTTGTACTTGTTTTTCTGTATGTCTACTACCTTTTTAAGCATTATATGAGGGAGCCTGTGATACAAGAATTTTATTTCCAGAGACTACTTTAAGATATTGTTGTGGACATGTCAGTAAATGCTTGGTTGAGATTGATATTGTCAACACAATATATAATTTATAATTGTATTACCTTTTTTAAAAATATATAACATAGTCACCCATATAATACTACTCACGTTGTAGTAAGACTTGTTTTGCAGTACGGCATTACTTGTATAGTTCTTATCTGTAATCAAACTGAATACTGCATAATACAACATTATGTAACACTGAAGTGTTTCATGATAAATTACTTTCTGATTCCAATTCTGAAAAAAAAAAAAAATTCCATGCTCTACCATCCCTACTCTACCAAATTCCCATTTTTTGTTTTTATGAATTTACTTTTTGCTCCTCAGAAATTTTATTTAAATATTTATAAGCTGTTTTGCACATTGATATTCATTGATGTCTGTCCTTTTTCCATTGTAGTGATCACCAGGTCAAATAAAATAATTTAATTCTATTCTGATTTACCAATACCTGACAGTCACACGTATGAAGAAAAAGGTGCATGACCAGCTGAGCTGAGTTTAGAAGTCATGGAAACTCAGTAACTTCCAGTGAAATAGAAGGTTAACAAAGAAAGTGCAAGCATAATCCATAAGTAGGGGTCATATTACGGTCACAAATGAGTGAAATGAGGCATGGATGTGAGTTCTACGTGTCATGCTTGACCTGAAATTCTATTTTCACCAAACTGCCAGAAAACAAAAATACACAGCTAAAAGAACCGGATTTTCTGTTGTCTGACAGAAAATTATCTGTAGTTTCAAAGTGATTGGGACGGAGATTCTAGAAATAAGTTTTCAGCATGTTCCCAGTACCTCACTGAGATGTCATTCTCATAGCTTAATTATTCTATTCCTTTTCTAACTCCTCTAGTGCTGCTATCTCTTTCCTTGCTTCTTGGCTTATTATATGCTGAGTTTGTCATATTTTCCTTTCTGCTTTCCTATTCATTGCCCATGTCTTTGTGGATGTCTCTAGGCTTACAGTCAGGGCAGAATGTCCCATGCACCTGGAAGATTTCCCAATGGATGCCCATGCATGTCCACTGAAGTTTGGCAGCTGTAAGTGGCCCCTGTGTGCTCAATTTTACTTACATGTGCATAATTCCATATGAACACACCAAGCAAACGGACACATGACTCTTTTACACACTATCACTATTTCTCTTAACTGAAAGTGTAACTCCAGAGTCAATTCCTGGCAAGGGATGGCAGCGTTGTAACAGCTGTTTTCCCAGAGGAACTGTCTGCCATAGCCCTCTGTCCCACTGTTCAACCCTGCCTGGTCCTGCAAGACCTTGGCAGTCATGCAGCTTGCAGACCTGTGTTTATTCATAGCAGTGCTCTCTGTAATATTTCCAGAACATCACGCCAGCTGCTCACTGTTGACAGCTACTACTACTCTGCATCATTGACTACAAATAACAAGAGACTGATGGCAGTCCGTCTAATTCTCTGTTGTTTTCACAACAGATAATTAGAGACAAAGGGAAAGGGGAGCAAAGCAAAAAAAGGATGAGATAAAGGATGAGCAATGAAGAAAAGATGCAGCATCAGTGAGACAGATAGAGGAGTGAATGTCACACTATCAGCTGGGCTTTAGACAGCTGCACAGTGTGAGGGAAATGATCGTGTCTCAACCTCCTTAACTTGGACACGCTCCCTAAATATTTCAATGGTGAGCCCTCCTCCTTATGCTGCAGTCTGCAGCGAGCCATCTTTTCCTCTGCAGTGAGCTAGTCACTCTGCAGCTTTGACATGTCGGTTGGCTAGAGGAAATAAAAGACTGACTTGGCTGTTTTAAGGTCATTTTGTCCTGTTGGGATCTTATTTGTCTGCTTTCTTCAAAGTTTAGGACTGACATAACATGGTGTCACTAATCATCATGTCTCATGTTAAAATCGCAAAATTTCATAAGATACAGAACCTGACCTTTGATAAAAGAAAGAAAAACATGAGATAAAACTTGCAATAAGTACATTACCCTACCAAGGTGAAAGAATAGGATGATATGTCTGGAAAAGAAATGAGACTAGACAGGCAGAATTTAGATGAGCATAGACTGAACTAGCTAAGAGGGAACAGTATGAGACAAAATGTGACAATGTCAGGCAACAATATGAAGTATATATATATATTTTTTAAATTTTATATACTGGTTTGATCCCCGAAGGGAAATTAAGAACGCACACTCTAGCTACTGATTACAAACGCATGCATACATATATATTTGTGAGTACAGGCCCCTGTATCACACACACACACACAAAGGGGCCTGTAGGCATGCAGGGGAGGTAGAGTGGCAGGCAGCTCCTTCTTGGTGCGCCTCAAATGAGCAATTTGTAAAGGGGACGGCACCTTGCTCAAGGGTGCCTCGGCAGTGCTCCGGAGATGAGCTGACACCTCCCACTGTCAGCTCACCTCCGGGTATTTTGGGGGGGGCGGGAGCGGGAATCGAACCGCCGATCTTAAATCATAGGACGACCCACTCTACCGCCCGCTTTACCACTGAGCCACTGCCGCCCCTTACCACTGAGCCACTGCCGCGAGTGGTATATGAGTATATGAATGGGATTTGTCGATAACCCTCTACACCAGCAGCTCTATGGTAATAATAATAATAATAATAATAATAGAATAAGAATATTCATTGCAACACTTGGCACACCAGTAGCAATTGAAATACGTTTTAACTCTGTCCATCCTTGTCAGATGCTTACACTCGAGCAGAGGTTGTCTATGTGTGGACCAGAGGGGCTGCTCAATCTGTGGTGGTGGCAGAGGATGGATCCCGTTTAAACCAGTATGATCTAATGGGGCAGAGTGTGGATTCTGGTGTGGTCCAGTCCAGCACAGGTAGGTTTCAGTTATATATGGTCTCTCTCTCTTGGTTTTTTTTCTTAATTTTGTCCATCTTTTTTAGTTTGATAAATGTTAAAAGGTTAGATGTTTATTTGTTCAGAAAACACACAGTACTATTGAAAATCTTCTTTACATGAATTTCTTTTGGATTTTGTGTCAACGTGATGTATTTTGTAGTTTGACCTTTATGAATAAACATGATTTTAAAAATCAAAATCTCTCTCTCTCGCTCTCGCTCTCTCTCTCTCTCTCTCTGTCTCTCTCTCTTTCTCTCTCTCTCTCTATGTATATATATATATATATATATATATATATATATATATATATATATATATATATATATATATATATATATATATATGCACACAGTATATAGTCAACATTTTTGTATAAACATATTAAACCCCAGTGCTATTTTTTGTGTGATTTTTTCTTTTCTTTTTTGGCCCTTGTACACTAATGAAATGAAACCCCAGGGTACAATGTAACAAACTATGTAAAAATATTTTAAAAAATAACAAAAATACAAGGATGGGTAAATACATGTATTTGAATTCATTTTTAACTTTAGTATCTTTCATTTACTGACCACAGGAGAGTATGTTGTGATGACAACTCACTTCCACCTGAAGAGGAAAATTGGGTACTTTGTGATCCAGACATATTTACCTTGCATCATGACAGTCATTCTATCCCAGGTGTCTTTCTGGCTCAATAGAGAATCTGTCCCTGCAAGGACTGTCTTTGGTGAGTTGTCTTGTCTCCTCTGCTTTTAACATCTGCTCTTAACATCTCTTAACATCGCCTCAAGGTTTCATAGCTGTTTGCTTATGACATGGCTTTTGGTACTCAATCAGGCATTGCCTAATTGTGTTGCTTGAAGGTACATGCAACTGACAAAAAAGAAATGCATTAAACTGTTCTATTCCAATATGACACGATGTATTGATTTTTCTTTGCAACCATAACAATTGATAAGTTACTTAATTTAAATAAGTGAACAAGTGAATAAAAATAGACAAGACAGCTGAAAACATTGTTGTCATTCCAGAGCAGTAGTGTAACCTTTCAAAATCAACACAGACTTAGACCACTGTTTTGTTGAAGCTTAAAGTTACAACAAAACTTTTGCAAAGCTGGGATGTAACATCGTTTTCAGACAAGTTTTGTTTTTCCCTATACATATGGTGAAGTGTGAATGGTGGTGTTTTAAAATGTTTTTCATAACGTGTGTCTACAATTTTTTTGTGGATACAAAATATCACTTACAACATTTAAGTCTTCAAAATTAAATAATTTTTAAACATTTTTTATTTTGTAGCTGTAATTGTTGAAGCCAAAGTCTCTCTTACTTGACAATATGGTCCATTTTCTGTGTATGTGGATTGTAAGACAGGGACCAGTATTATATTCTAAACTATTTAACATGTTATGAATAATACTTTTTGGCTTGTCTTTTAAAAGTTAAACTTTGAGCAATGACTGTGAAAACAAATGTAGAAATAGCAACTCAACATAAAAATCACTCTGCACAGCAAAGCAGACTTAAGCCTATTGAAGATGTTATTGAGGTATTATTGAATATACATATCAGATAAATGACATCCTATTAAGTTCTAAAATGAAATACCGCCGACATTTTGAACAAACTAGAAGCAACATTGTATCCAAATTGAGAAAATGTCAGACAGCAGAAACAGAACATCTTAATTTGCTTGATAAATCCAATTCTCTGTTTCCAGAAAAATAGGATAGGGTGACTAATGAAAAATTAAAGCAAGGGGTATGATGACGTCCCTCTGACACAAATTGAGGATTGTCTGACATGGAGAAAATGATCATTTATGGAAATTGAGTCCCTGCCTGTATTAGTTTTTTTGACAAAATCAATTAGCTTAGCATAGCACAGGTACAATAAGAAAACCAGAGGGCATGAACAGAAACAACACTGAAGCTCACTAATTAACAGGAAATCTAATTAAGAGAAATGAATAGAACAAACACAAAGAAAGGGACAGCATGTGGTGAAAATACTGTGCTGAGGCCGGATGCACTGACTTGCTGATGTCTGCTGGTTGCCTGGCAACCTCACAGTGATGACAGTGTGGTATCAATCTTCTCATGTAATTCACAGCAATGAAGCTAAAAAATGTGTTTTATAAGGTTAAACTGTTTATTTTCAAAAGGATGTTAAATTCTATCATAGACTGATATAATAATTGTGCACATTTACAATTAAAGAAAAATCTAATTTGTGCAACTTTTTCTCTCCAGTACGTGAGCATGTGAGCTTTAATCAGTTGCGACTGGCTGCAGCAGAATTTCAAGCACAAGGCTCAGTGTGAATTTGTATACAGGATACATGCCCTGAATGTGTTTTGTGTGTGTGTGTGTGTGTGTGTGTGTGTGTGTGTGTGTGTGTGTGTGTGTGTGTGTGTGTGTGTGTGTGTGTGTGTGTGTGTGTGTGTGTTGGCTGATGTGATACACACATATGTAGACATATAAATGCTCATTTGCACATTTCCATTTATGTCTACATATGTGTGTATCTGTCTGTCTGTCACAATGAGAGCTTGCATAATAATGCCTAAAAAGGAAAGCTCTTGCTAGTCTGCAGCATGGTCTGTAGCAGCACAATACAGCAACAAATCAGAATGTCCTTGTGTTACCTCGCCCTGCACTTTCTCTTTTTTGCTCTCTGTCTCTCTGCTTCTGAATCTGTCGTCATGGATGTAGCGGAAAACTTGAAACATAGTGTATTAGATTTTGCAGCTCTGCCATCTTCAGCTTCTTCATTGTATTTCCTCTTTTCTGCATGTCTTGGTGTCCTCAAGTACATCGTTTATCTTTGTGCACCGCAGCTAGCCACCTGCAGTGCTTATCACGTGTTGGGGGGAAATGAGGATGGCCTAGATTAGATTCAAACAACTATCTAGGGCATGTGTGTCCCTCATGCCATCGTTGCTGGTTCTGCTTCACGAGATTAGATACTTTCAGCATGCGCACAGATGTATACACTCGCCTGCACACTTTACACATACATGCATGCACAGTTGAATAAGCACATGTGTACACTTTCATGAAGACACAGAGAACCAGATTGTCCATGTTTACCAGGTCATTCCTGTGATTAATATGCATCATTTGAGACATCAAATGAATGAGCCTGTTCTTTAAAGATGTTTCGCTGTCAATATCAGCTTAAATAAAGCCTTAAAAAGACATAGTAGACTATCAGGATCTTTCATCACCAGCTTAAATATTTTAAGTCAAGGTTTAATGTGGTATATAAAGCATTGCTGTATGTGTATAGTGTGGCGCGATGGAGCAGTGAGTAATGCTGTTGAGCTTTTCTGTTCTACCCACATCTGTGTGGGTTCTCTACGCATTCTCTGGCTTCCTTCTACCACCAAAAACATGCAGCTTGGTTGAATTGTGCACACAAAATTTGTTTGTAGGTGTGAATGTATGCGTGATTAGTTTGTCTTTCATGTGGTCCCGCAATGAAATGGCGTCTTAATCGGGGTGTACCCCACCTCTCGCTGAGAGCTTGGTGGAAGAGGATCCAGCAGACTCATGACTCGCAGCTGTGGACAAGTCAATTATGATCGTTTAACCTACAAGAAAATGGATAAATGTGTATAGTGCTATTATGAATGAATGAGTGCACATATTTTTCTTGCTCCAGAAGGTATAATACAGTATTACTAGTACACAGCTAAAAGAGTACGTGTGTTTGTTAATGAAAAAATGTTAGCAAATAGAGATGTAGTAGCAAAACATTCAAATACACAGAATTTAACAAAGAATTTATTACATATATATAATCTACTAAAAATATTACATATTCATACTGTGCATGACTGTGATTTCAAACTTAAAAGATTATGAAATCATCTGTCACTCTTAAATGTTATTAATCATTCTCTCAACTCTCATCAGATGCATTATGACTGAAACCTGTATTGTGTAGAACTGAATGATCATGAGAGATTATTGTTGAAGTTTTGTTTTGCCCACTGCACTAGTGATTTATTTCTCTTCTTAGCACATTTTTTAAGGGTTCTGTCTCATGTAGTTTTTGTAGGGAATCATGTGCCTTTATTATTTTCACTCTTAGGAATAGTTTGTTGCTTGCTTATGAGGCTTATGTTTACAATAGTCTCATTACTTTTTATTTTTACTATGATCAGGGAATGTTCTTCAGCTCTTCTGGTCCCCATTGTCCTGTTGAATTTTATCTGCTGATATTGCTTTATATCCAGTCTAGCGTAAACCTGTGGAAATTCCACAATAAAAAAATAACATCAGACTTGATACCAAACATATGAAAAGAATAAATAGCTACTTTGCTCTATGGAGCTAACGCTACACTGCTAACATGGAGAGCTCCAGCTAAACAATAGTCAACTGATGCTAGCCAAGCTTTTGCTGCAACACAATGTGAGATACAGTGATGTCATGTATGCTAGAGCGTATTCCTTCTAGAACACTTTACTACCTGAACAGTAATTTCTACATTTTATTAGAACAATAAAAGTTGAAGTTTTTGATGATGTAACTTTCCAGAGTTGGAAACATCCTGTTGCGAGTGTTGGACACCAGGAACCAAAACCAGCAGGATTTTCCATTATGGTGCCGACGACATCCTGACCTCCGTTGAGTCTGTAATCTGGCATACAGACTTCAAAATTCAAAATCATCCGTACAGAATCAGATCATAGTAGGGATTTACGCCTTCATCGGCGTAGCATTAATAAACTCAGCAGAGCCTGCGGCAGAAACACAACTAGACAGTCTGATGATGTTTCCTTATCGTTTGGACCATAGATTGGTTGTGGATTGCGTACATCAACAAGGCTGGAAGGAAACTTAATAAACGTGCAAAGCGAATCTTTAATTTCATCCTTTTCAGTTTAGTTTTGCCCATTTCTGACAACGGTCCGACGTCATTTAGAAAAGTTTTCACCCCCTGCTGTTTTGCATACAGACGGACGCCGCAATTATAAGTGTTTCCTTCTTGGCCAAGGCAATCATTGTGTAAACAGAGACGCTTTTCGTATACCCCACATTCATTGGCTCTGGCTAAGTAGAACTTCTCTTTTGTGACTCAATCGTTTCCTCTCTTTCAGTCGGAGTTTCACTTAGAATTTGTTGCCGTTTTCTGTGTCATTCCTGCTGTTTGGACTCTCTGCTCAAAAACATGAAAATTATTCGAGCAGTTATGACACTAAAATTATGTTAACTGGGAAGGCCATGTATAGTTATTTCTTCTCCTAACATAGCAGATGTCTTAGGCCATATTGTTCACATGATTCGTTCTGGCAGATGCGTTGTGATAGGTTGAGCGCCGTGATTGGTTATACGCTTGATTGACAGGTAGTGGGTGGAGTTGGTGACAGTGTGACAGCATGAGACTTTCAAGTGGGCTTATTCAAATACTAGTGAGAACCCGTGGAAATTCCAAGATTAAACAATAATATCAGACTTTTTCTTTTTTTTTCTTTGCTGTCACAAGAAAACAAATCGCTGTGTTCGATGAAGCCGTGACGGCTCCTTGTGTCTGGGATGGACCAAGACGAAGGCCAGTTTGGCACTATGGTCCTCCCATCCGGGTACACGCCGGCTTTGAGTTTGGTGCCGGTTGAATAAAGCATCCGGGTTCCCCACACAACAACGTGAGACCCGTCACAATCAAAGAATATAAACCGCTATGTTTGACGGACCCGAAACGGCTCCATAAGTTAGAGAAATGGACAAATGCAAAGACCAACGCAAACTTGACTAGTGGCCCGAACTTCCGGGTAGACGCCTGCGAAAACTACACTGGAAAACATTTGATTTCTTGTGTGTTTGTATTGTATGTCAATGGACATTAAACAGAAAATGAAGTATTTTTTTGTGGCGAAAGCTGTTTATTTAATTCCACGATGCTCTCAGAAGCTCTTGTTCACGTGATTCCTTCTGGCAGATGCGCTGTGATTGGTTGGGTTCTTGATTGACTGGTAGTGGGTGGGGTTAAAAGCGTGACAGTGTGAGGTTTTCAAGTGAGGTTGTTCAAATATATAGGTGGGGACATTATTATGACGTGCCATTCTTATAAGTCAACGTTTTGTGAGTTTGAAGTGATGGAAACATGGAGTTTTTGAACTGGAATTAAACCTTAAAGAGAGTTTTGAGGTAGGTGTAGCAGATTTGACTACAGTAGATTGTATTTTCAAATCAAGTCTAAATTAATTATGCAGGTCTCCAGCTATATATTGCCATTTTTGTTATATTATTGTCTTCTTGTTTTTTTTTGGTCGAATGCATTTGGATTTTTTCATGTATTTTTTAATATTTATTTTTATTAAGTTTATTATCATTCTTTGTAGTTTTTATATTTAAATTTTTAATTCTTAATTGTTAAGGTTGACAAATTAGGGTGAGTATTATAATGTATCTATTTAAGTACATTCTTTAATATTGTGATTATGCTAAATCAATATTTTACTTTGTTTAAATCAAAATAATAACCACAACTGTAGCTATCCCAATTTTGTAAGTTGGTTACTTACTTATCCAACATCTCAATTACATCTATTGCTAATTTTTATAAATATCAACACAAACACGTTTTTTAATATATACCCCACATCTTATTCACTGAAACAAAGCAACTACTTTAATATTATTTGTGGTTGTTACTGTGGCTGTGATCAAGCTAATGTTCCCAACAAAGATGTACAAAACTTGGCATAGAAATTCCATTAACAAAGATGAATGTGACGTTGAAAACACGGGATTAATCACATAGTTTCAATGTCATAAGTTCTAAATCTTCCTAAAGCCTGCTTTGCAGATGAATAGGCAATTTAAAAACACAGCAGTGGGTAGAACTATCTTTTTAATCATTGTGCCGATTGAAAGGCTGATTAGTTTATTGTCGTTTTGGTATGGTGGAAAGCTGGTATGTAATTATTTGGAGTCCAAATGAAAAGTTAGAGGAAACATCCCCTAATGGAGTTGATATGGTGCTGTCTTCATCTGTCTAACCTTATGTCTATGTTGTAAGGGACAGTACTGATCAGATAATTTGCCCACTTACTTCTATCATTATACTGTATGCCACAATTGGCAGATTTTTTTTTTTTGTTCACAAGATTATGTTTAAGGTATCTGCTCATTATTATAATATGCGTTGGATTTTGAATATGTGGTTGTGTGCCAGAGGGAACGTGTGTGTGTGTGTGTGTGTGTGTGTGTGTGTGTGTGTGTGTGTGTGTGTGTGTGTGTGTGTGTGTGTGTGTGTGTGTGTGTGTGTCAATAGATGCATGCATGCATATGACAGTTTCTACAGCTGTGTGCCTGGCATAGTCATTTAACTTACTTGCCAATCAACATGTGAATTTATTTTGTTTTCTATCTGAGGTTGAGGTGATGCAGAAATGCTGGACTTCTTATTGTTGTCCTTTCGGCTCTTCCCTTCAGGGGTTGCCACAGCGAGTCAGTTGCCTCCATCTAAGCCTGTCTTCTGCATCCTCTTCGATCACACCAACTACCTTTATGTCCTCTTTCACTACATCCATAAACCTCCTCTTTGGTCTTCCTCTAGGCCTCCTGCCTGGCAGTCCTCTGTCACACCTACAGCACACCTCACCACTGTCTTACAGTCCTCATACATGTCCTGCACTGCTCTAACATACTTCTCTGTCACTCCAGACTTCCTCATACAATACCACAGTTCCTCTCTGGGCACCCTGTCATAAGCTTTCTCCAGATCTACAAAAACACAATGCAGCTCCATCTGGCCTTCTCTGTACTTCTCTATCAACATCCTCAAAGCAAATAGTGCATCTATAGTACTCTTTTTTTTTGGCATGAAACCATACTGCTGCTTACAAATGCACTTCTGCCCTTAGTCTAGCTTCCACTACTCTTTCCCATAACTTCATTGTATGGCTCATCAGCTTTATTCCTCAGAAATGCTGGTATTAATGTGTTTTTGAATCAGGATTCCCTAAGGCTTCAGATATTGATACATCTTGAATACATGAGATGCAGCATGGTGAGGATGTTGATGTTGCTATATAAAGACATCTTTACTCCTGGGACTGGTTTGAGAGATAAAGAAAGATGTTTGACTAATATGACAAATATAATCATATTCATCCACCACTTTACCTTGACATTGCAATTAATAGATTAGCGTGTGTGTGTGTGTGTGTGTGTGTGTGTGTGTGTGTGTGTGTGTGTGTGTGTGTGTGTGTGTGTGTTTGATTATAATCCAAAAAATATGGCTCTGATCCCATACCCACATTTATACCAGCTGATTAGCCAAAATAGCTATCATTCAAGGGTTCTTATTCAGAAAAATAAGTTAGAAGCAACAGAGCATAGCTTTGTAGAAAGGTATGTAAAAACAAACAATGGACTTGCAGACTAGGCTGATTAAATGGTTGACCTTAAGAAACAAAGGAACAAATATCTGAGCTCAAGGAGCTTTTTCATTTATTTTCAGTCATGCCTGAAGAGATTAATTTTCTTACCTGCAGCTTCATTCCTACAGTCAAGCATTTTAAGTCTTTCAGACTCATTGCCCTGATGTAATTTAAATCTTCATCCCAGAAGCTTTACCTGACTCTTTCAGACACCTATCAAACAAGGAGCCATTATATGCAAATCCATCTTCCAAAAACGGATGCCTACATTTATACCAAACTTTTTTCTTGCCAGCAATGATGACTATACCACCTTGACATTGGTTGCTTCACCTTGACATTCATCACTTCGTACCTCTAATTTAGCCATTTACTTTCACATATAATCCCCAGTTTTACTCTTCCCCATGTTGGTTTTTCTGTGTTTATTTGAAAACAAGTCTGCAAAATGAGGCAAAACCTTGTTAGAATATATGTATCATATAAATCAAGTGTCAGTGCTTTTGCACACTGTGCTAAATTGACTAGAGAGACTCTCAAGAATTGAGTTACAGCACAATTAATCCAGTTAGAACTTTCCACATTGGCAACTTCGTTCATTAACAGACTTTAAAAGCTTCAAGTCTATTAGTTACAGCAAGTCAAAGAGAGTCATTTAAAACTACTGTAAGTTTTAATGAATTAACTTACTAGTGATTCCTAAGGAGGCTTATCACTACTCACACATAGGAGACATCACACAAATTCATACACAAACAATCTAATACTCATTTCAAATTTCACAAAGGATGATTTTCCTTTTTTGTCTTGGGATATTACACCGGAGGAGTTGGAACACTTGTTTCCATGACAACAGATCTTATCAAACACAATATAGAGCATATGATTCCAAGTACTGGAGCAGTTTTATGAGGACTTGTACAATACACAGTGGTGTTGCCTTTATCCACTCTCACAAATTAAGTGATTTACTGACAAACAAAATAGTCAACAGACTGATACCACTGAATCCACCTATCTATTTTCCACTTTCTTGACCTGCCTTCATGTATTTCTGACTGCACCCCTTTCGACCATCGATTATCTGTGATTGTTTATCCCTTTTAGAGATGAAAAGATCTAAAGCCATTTCAGGCTGACATTAGGTGAATAGTGTGGTATAACAATTCATGGCACAGGTGACAGACACAATCAACTGTAGGCTGCATGTTTGACAAGGATCAAGAGCTCCTTTTAATTAAGTCAGACTGGAATTCATTTTCCAGTGATAGTAATACATATTAAACAATCTTATCCCTTTTTGAATGCCTTCCAAACTGATGATTTCCCCATCATTCCACCCGGTGTTGTGGTAATCTGTCAAGAAGTGTATGAAGTCATATGATTCAACTCTTTCTACTCAAAAATATAATGTACAACTCTTCCACCATCTTATATGAAAATTTGGAGGTGGAGGTGGAGGTGACATACCTACTGTAAATATTTTTCAGTCAATTTTTTGTTCCCCATTCTTATTATTCCCACAATTTAATCATGGCTCAGAGTATTTCGTAATATCCAAGATACCATAAATATTTTTCACAGCACAATTTTAACTCATAGTTCATGTGCACAACTGAGCAAAAGAGAAGGTGACACCTAATCTGGTCAAAATAAGATAACAAGGAACCTAAACCAATAACAGGATGACACAGGACAAAGGTTAATAATAGTTGAGGAAAACACCACTTCCCCATACGTCATATTCAATCTTATACAGGGTCTCAGCCAATCAGATTGAATGCTTCATTGCTGAGGATGTAACAAGAGACAAAATTGGCTCAGTCAGTACTAAAAGAGGAAAAGACAGTAGAATTTAGAGCCAGCGATCCAATAAAAGAATGAACATTTGGAGACTGTGACACATTGATAATGGCATCACGGTCCACTATAAATAGAAATAGCAAGATACTGTTTTACTACAAAACTGTTGCTGAGACCAAACTGATTAAATGTCAATCTATAGGTGACATAAAATACAGCGACTGTGTGTTCATTTTGCAACTGAGACTCACAGGTAACTGATCTGCTGGAGGAGCTTTAATTAATTTGCAGTGTCTGTTTCCAATATACAGTAATAAACTGAAATAAAGTCTGGCGTCTAGTTTATGCCTCATTTCATTATGAGAACTCAGATTTTTTATTTATATATATATATATATATATATATATATATATATATATATATATATATATATAATATATAAAATTAGCATCACAGTTCTTTTTTTATTGCTTGAATTAACCCGAGGACACTACCCTAAACATGTTCTTGTTTGAGAAGATAACATGTGGAATGCAAAAATAATTTAAAACTTTTTTCTGCATTTCACTCAGCAACTGATTCTGTTTTTTCTGCAGTTATGTGATTTCTTCCTAAAAATGCTATTTGTATTCTTCAAAAACTTTATAGAGCTAATATAAATATATATTAACAGCATCACAAACTGTATTAATACACTTAACAGTACTCTCTTCTTCATCACCTTTCTGCATCTTCATATAAAATTTAATTTAATTTTACTTCTTCACTATGGGGCTGTTGTTTGTATTGTACACATGCCAAGTTCAGTTAAACCATGTGTGCATTCCCCTTCTACTTTTATATTTGATCAAACAAATCATCTATATTGGACATATGATTAAAACATATGTGTAAACATAAATATATTTGACCTACTTCTGTGTTATTCATCCTTACCACTAGAAAATGTGTGTCCATGTTCTATGTGCACCTACAAAATTGGATCCATCTGGTCTCTTATCCATTTATGGTTACTTACCAGTCTCTGACGGATGAGAACACAATGATCATCTTTTATGCCTCATGTGACAACATGAATTCTGCAATTCCAAGAGCATGAGAAAAGAAAGTGGGAGGATGAGGAGTCCGTGACTCACTACTTAATGCTTTATCACAGACAAAAAGGACAAATAAAGAGTCATAATTCTAAAAGGAGCTGGCAATTTAATGGTACACATGTAATAACTGTGTACCAGCTGCATTTAATTAGAGGCGGTGGATCCAATAGCCAGTACATCCAGTACTTTTAAGTTTTTTTAGGCTGTGATGGATAATCCAGCAGTATGGTTTCATGCCAAAAAAGAGTACTACAGATGCAGTATTTGCTTTGAGGATGTTGATAGAGAAGTACAGAGAAGGCCAGACAGAGCTGCATTGTGTTTTTGTAGATCTGGAGAAAGCTTACAACAGGGTGCCCAGAGAGGAACTGTGGTATTGTATGAGGAAGTCTGGAGTGGCAGTGAAGTATGTTAGAGCAGTGCAGGACATGTATGAGGACTGTAAGACAGTGGTGAGGTGTGCTGTAGGTGTGACAGAGGAGTTCAAGGTGGAGGTGGGACTGCATCAGGGCTGATCCCCTTGTTTGCTATGGTGATGGACAGGTTAACAGACGAGGTTAGACAGGAATTTCCATTGAATATGATGTTTGCAGATGACATTGTAATCTGCAGTGAGAGCAGGGAACAGGTGGAGGAGAAGCTAAAGAGGTGAAGGTTTGTCCTGGAAAGGAGAGGAATGAAGGTTAGCCGCAGTAAGACAGTGTATGTGTCTGAATGAGAGGGACCCAAGTGGAAGAGTGAGGTTACAGGAAGAAGAGATCAAGAAGGTGGAGGATTGTAAGTACTTAGGGTCAACAGTCCAGAGCAATGGAGAGTGTGGAAAAGAGGTGAAAAAGCATGTACAGGCAGGATTGAACGGGTGGAGAAAAGTGTCAGGTGTGATGTGTGATAAAAGAGTTTCAGCTAAAATGAAAGGAAAGGTGTGCAAAACTGTGGCGAGACCAGCTATGTTCTTTGGTCTAGTGACAGTGTCACTGAGGAATGAAAACACTGAAGTTCTCTTTGGGAGTAACCAGGATGGATAGCACCAGAGTACATCAGAGGGACAGCACATGTTAGAGGTTTTGGAGATAAAGTCAGAGAGGCCAGACTGAGATGGTTTGGACATGTCCAGAGGAGAGATACTGAATATATTGGTAGAAGGATGCTGAGCTTTGAACTGCCAGGCACGAGGCCTAGAGGAAGACCAAACAGCGAGTATAACTTTATTTATCCTTTAAGGAGGAGGTTTATGGATGTAGTGAAAGAGGACATGAAGGTAGTTGGTGTGAGAGAAGAGGATGGAGAAGACAGGGAAGAAGACTGTTCTTCGGCTCCCTTGAGGATAGGGTGGGATTGTTAGATTGTTTACGTCTTGAGCTAATGTTGTTTAGCATGTAAACATCTTCAGTAACCTGTTCTGTGAGGAGCACATCATTATTAGACATGCCCTGATCTAGTTCTTCTCCTGCAGCGTGCAATGTCTCATCTACTTTTTTTTTCATTGTCATTGCATATGCATTGACAATGAAAAGGTCAAATTCAAATACAAGATAGGAATGTCTGGTTTTGATCAGCAGCTGCTTTCTGTTAGGTTAATCTGAATTGTTAAGCTGCAAATTCCTTATTTTTAAGGAAAACTGCAAAACTGTGACAGCGTTTCAGAAAACCTTTTTAAGAAGTGCTACTTGTACTGTAAAGTCTCCATATAATGATAGTTAAACGTTGTTCTGTGGAAAGAATTCACCGGTTGCATTGGTTTTAGATTATATTGAAATGATATCACATACATGTAACACTTTTGCTATGAACATTTCTGATTTCAATTGTAATCTACAATGCTTTTTTTGTTTTAAGCTACTTAGTTATGGTCAGATAAGCTTTCATACAAATTTCACATATTTCACTGTTATTCATTTAGGGTATACACATGATTGAAATGTGACAAGTGTGTGTGATTGAAGGTTTTCTCAAATTGAGCCTGTCTGTCCCTGCAGGAGTGACCACTGTTCTTACCATGACCACACTTAGCATCAGCGCCAGGAACTCACTCCCGAAGGTGGCCTATGCCACAGCTATGGACTGGTTCATTGCTGTCTGCTACGCCTTTGTCTTCTCGGCCCTCATTGAATTTGCCACAGTCAATTACTTCACTAAGAGGGGTTATGCCTGGGATGGAAAAAGTGTAGTGCCAGAGAAGGTATTTGAAGCCCATTTATTACACTTATATTTTTAAGTAACCTTATATAAAAAAAATAAAGTTAAAAGATGAAAGGTATGAAAAATTATGATTTGTGTAATATTGTGCCTCACTACATTATTTCTTCCAGTATTTTTTTTATTATTTTTTTAATCTGGACAAAATTACATAACCCCACCATGTTTATGCCCCCTTCCGGGACACACACGTTCACATACACACACATACACAAAGAATAGTATTATATATTAAATGTGTGTGTACTGTGTACAGTAACAAGCTCTTTTTCGAAGAATCTTTTAACAGGACAGTGAGGGCTTAAATGTTAATAAAAAAAGTCCAGAAAAGGAGCATTTAGTTGCTGTTGACATCCTATCTCATTTTTGACATGATATGACATCAATAATTTAGTCTAATACTTGTGGTTTCTGCTGCACTTGTCCGAGTGTGCTGGAACCATAATCATCTCACTCATACCTTTGTAATCCATAGTCCATTATGTGTTCACAGATTGCTGAGTTCACTGTTTTTATTTTCAAATACCGCTTTAACACTTGCCTAATGTCTCTCCTGACAAAATCAGCAAAAGAAGAAGAAGGAGTCCCTCCTCAAGAAGAACAACACTACAGCCTACCCAGCGGCTACTGCTACAACCTTCGCACCCAATATTGCCAGGGACCCTGGATTGGCCACTATTGCCAAAAGCGCCCCACCACCACCAACTGAGCCAAAGGAGGAGCCAAAGCCCAAGCCTCCAGAGGCCAAGAAGACCTTTAACAGTGTGAGCAAGATAGACAGGATTGCCAGAATAGCCTTCCCTCTGCTCTTTGGAACCTTTAACCTGGTCTACTGGGCGACCTACTTGAATAAGAAGCCTAAATTGCAGGGGATGACTCAGCACTAATCCATATTTCATTTATTTTAAAATGTAACAATTTTTTTCTTAATCTCCTTTCTTATTCCTCCAAAACACGTTTATTTCCAGGCAAATATGGTGTCTGCGCTGGTTTGAATTCCCAGTGGTTGCATTGCTTCTATGTTTACCTGTTTGAAAATCAAAATAGATTTAAAAAAAAAAAGAAGAATGATACAGACTTTTGAAAAGGTGTTTTTCAGATCTTGGATGATGCTTCTGTGGAAAAGTTACCTGAAATATTTAGGCAAGAGATTTCTTTTCTATGCCTGCACATGGCCCAAACTTGTTAAATTGTATTTAATTTATGTCTTTTATTTTTCTCTTCCACTTTGTCAAGAAATTAACACTTGTGTATTTGCATGAGCAGGGCATCTATTTATTTATAATTCCAAATGCAGATTTAAATTAACTGATAGCTTAGGTTTTTTTAAATCAGAAGCTAAAGGCAATGCTCAGTCTCCAATATCTTCAGTTTTGCTGGCAGTTTAAGAGATTGATTTTGTCATTCAAAATGTGTTAGGGTTTCAGCAATAGCAATAAAACATGTCTCAGTGGACGCACCATTTATTTAGGGGAAATATATATTAAAAAATTAAACATATTCGGTGTCCATCATTGAAAATATAAATTTTGTTTCACACTGTAAATATTATACTTTTAGATATGTCAATATTACGTTGAAGCTTTGCAAAAGTGTAACTAAAGTTTATTGAACACATCAAGAGAAGTCCTTTTTATTTTATTTTGTGTTTACAATACTTTCTACAAAAAACAGCATATACTGGTCTAATTCATGTTTGAGTGACTGTTTCTCACCTAGTTAGCATTCCGTTCGAAGCTGCGTTCACACAGAAGTAACATTTGAATGTGTGTTTGTATACATACTGATATCAACAGCAACATCAACCGTGAAAAAACTGAGATTGATTAAGTATGAGTAAGAATGTAAAAAACAGTTTGAATCATGAAATGCATTAAGAATTTAAGTACTTCTTATTTATGAGTACCATTAGCATCAATCACTCACTCACTGAGGGGTTGGGCACATTGAGATGGAGGAGACGGGCCTTTTCCATCTTCAACTGTGACAGCTGTGTTGTTCATTAAGGGCACATTTGTATCTTCCATCCCATCATTGTGTCCCCTGATCTTTTTTTTTTTTTTTGCCATAATACTTGTCTCCTTTCTATTGAAAATTGAGACATAACACTCAGAAAGTACCAGCTACACTGCCTTCAGTATCACATGCCTGTTTGGACTCATTCGTTGCTGCTTACTGGTGAGCAACACCGATAGACAGGGACAAAACAGAAGAAGAGAGAAGATGTTGAGTCAGACTGGCTCTGTTATCTCACGTTAGCTGGTACTGTGGTTTCACACAGGACTCGTCTTATAGTTCAATGATAGTGACGCAGATGAATATATTTTTGTAGCATGATGTTAATCCCTCTTCCAAGAAAAAACAAGAGAAACTAACACAAATATGAAAAGAATGCTTTAATTTGTCTTGATCATTGCCTGCTCCTTTTACTTTAATCTTACAAAATCACACACTTCTTCTTTGATGTGGCAGAAGGAGGTTTTGGAACAGTCCATTTTAAATTATGTTGTAGCAATATTAATTAGCAAGGGCTTTTCTTAGGACCTGAACCTGACACTCAGTTTGGGGTAACATCCATTGTAGCTTTACATTGACTGCTGTGTGCTTGTAGTCCCATCTGTATACAGTGCATGAACATTTAAGATCTATTTAGAAATAGCCTTTGATTGCAGACATTTCATTGTGTTTTCATATTGGGTTCTGAAGTCATTGGATTTCAATCTAATGTTCACATTCCTTAATCAAGGACTTGGAATGCATTATATTTTGTTGGTTCTGGTTGTATTGTAAACAATATTTTACATGGAAATGAACTGAGCCAAAAGACACCTGCAGAATTTTCTTTGTGTGCTTGGAAGAACATATTTTATTGTCAGAGGGAAAGAAAGCGATGGGTGGTCGATGTTATTTTTATTGTTTGCATTATCATAACCAATACCTAACACATCCCCTAATAGCAGACATCTTTGCAAGCGTATGCAAGGGGTCTATTAATACAGCCACTTAATCTGCAGAGAGACAGTCAAGTAAGAAGGCAAAGATTTGTACAAAGATATCTGAATCTTAAACTATTGTATGTATGTTTACTATCATGAAAAAGAAAACATATACATATGTAAAATATGAGATGCATACAGTATTTGATTCTGTTATTTAAGAGACATTAGCTACAACTGTAAGATGATGATGAATATTGTTTGTATTATCAACCTATTGTTATGCATTTTGCACATTTAGAAGAACAATAACATTACATTTATGTAGTCAGCTTTGTGCTATGCAAGGACAGCTTTGAATCACATCGTTGAATTTTATTTTTTTCTGTCTTACCATTTCCCTATAGATTTGCAAGCGCTCTCCTCTCTCTCTCTCCATATATATGTATATATATATATATATATATATATATATATATATATATATATATATATATATATATATATATATATAGAGAGAGAGAGAGAGAGAGAGAGAGAGAGAGAGAGAGAGAGAGAGAGAGAGATATTACAGCTTACCTTCTACATCAGCTGTAAACCATTAGCTTGCTCTCCCTTTCAACCATGGGTATACAGGGTGGCTTCAAAAGTTCAACTGGAAATAAGGGATTATGAATTTTGTTTGCATTATTGATTTGATGGAAGTTGAAGGGACATGACTTTTATTGTTGATTGCACTTTTTCTCCAAAGAAATGCAATAAAATGATTGAACTGACAAATGAGGAGCAAATCTGTAACAACATCACCTTATTAATATTTTTGTTTTTTACAAAAAAAACCCCCAAAACAATCCACAAAAGTTTTTTTTTGTTCTTTTACTCTCAAATTTCTGTGATATTACAGGTTTTAGTTTTGGACTTTAAGTAAAAGATAATTCAGTTCACTTCTCCTCGCTGAACCCCTGTGTACTCTATGCAGGATTAAATAAATACTAAAGAGTGATTACACCTATTTTTGAGCCAGGTCTGGTTTTGTTACATTTATTGCTCCACTGAATGATAATATGAAATATGAGGCACAGTGCAATCATGAGCTTCCAACTTTTATCTTCATATTCATATGTATAACATACATGTAAATAAATACCACACTTCAAGGCAATTCAGTCATTTATTGTTTTATGCGAGGTCTGTTGCAGCTCTCAGAGGCACTTGCTTTCCCTTACTTATTCCTAGATACCTTCTGAAGTTTTTTCTTGTATTTTTATCAAGCAAACCATGTTCTGATTTTCACTGAAATGTACAAAAAAAAATCTAAAGCACAAAAGTTACATAGTGATGAGAGAACTTGAATGAAAGTGTACACATGTGGATATCAACAAACTCACACACACACACACACACGCGCGCACATACACACACACACACACACACACAGACACACACACACACAAAATGCATACACAGAGTGCACAAGAATGTGTTGTTTCAATGATACTGTCAAAGGGTTCTGGTGGATGTCGAGGAAATGAAACTTCTGTAAATGTTTTATTTTGTTTCTTTTGGTTATGATATGGCCCTGTAGAATCTGAGTCTCTGCATTAGTATTTAAATAAAAAGAAAAGAAATGACAGTTGTGGCTATACCTATATTTTCTTGTGCTATTGATTACCAGTCATAACATATAAATCGCTGAACAAGCATAAAATATGTGTTTTCAGTCCCACCTGTCACCTCAGCACATAACGTCAGGGTGACATATACAGTAATTATCTAATCCAAAAGTGTGTTTGGGCAAGATTCTACTCTTCAAACCGCTGGTGTGTGAGTAATTGTGTAAATGATTACTGGCCCTACTGAACAGGCGATGTCTTGCATGGTACAAATGCTACCATGAAGGGTGAATGCTGGTTTGTGTTGTCAAGTGCCTTGAGTAGTAAGTCATACTACAAAGCCAACCATAACATACTATCCATACAATCATAATTTAAATGTAATAAATAGTGGTCACCTCTCTATAATGTAGTTTGTGAACTCTCCAGGTCAAAAGATGATGCTAGATGCTCAACGCTAACTGTAATGGTATCTATTATATATTTTTTGGTTTAAGCACAGACCAAAGACATTTCTGAGTGAAGTTTACATATTATCCCCATTTGTGCATGGTATGACCCTTGGATGCATTTGGCTTTTGATGTACAGTATGTTGTTCTCTTAGCTCAAGCCAACTCCAAAAGTAAAGCTTCACAGATGTAGATCAAATTTTCCAATGGACAACTTTTTATTTGCTCCATGTCCTACTCTACTCTCTACGCCCAAGTTCTTGTTCACAATACCTGATAAATGACGACAACTGTCCAGACTTTAACCCAACAACATTTAACCCATTATTCACCATTCAATGTTTTAAAGTGCATTATTATCTGAAACATATTAATTGGTCTCTCTTACTCTCCTCATTAATTTATGTACTATAAATATCTTTACTTTTATATTTTCAGTTATTATGGTACTGTCTGATGAGGTTGCAAAACCTCTGAATGTAGTGACTTATCAATTAATTTTTTTTTTTTTAAATTAAATTACATTCCAATGTTCATGGAAGGCATGGAAGGTATCTCCCAACTGACATCTAGGTTTTCTTTCTTATTGCTTTCCTCCTCACTTTAATTCCCTTGTGGTCTCCGCTTCTAGCAAGCCTCCATCTTGTCCTATTGTTTTCCCACGATTCCACTGGAGTTCAGGTGCAGGGGAACGTGTTTCACTTCCATAAAAGTATTTGAGCTGCCAGCTCTGAGACTGTTACGTAATATACTGGCTTCTCACTGGCAGAAGAGTAAAAAGGAGATATTTTAAATTCTCTCTATGGTTTTCTCTGTATGCTTCTCTCTCTCTCTCTCTCTCTCTCTCTCTCTCTCTCTCTCTCTCTCTCTCTCTCTCTCGGTGTATGCTGGGAAAGAACGTGAGAGGAAGTGTGAGGAGTGTGTGGAGTCTGAATATATTTTTCATTCTGTTTTTTTGCTTATTTTTTTAATTTTTATTCACATTTCTGTTAATATAGTTTAATCTCAGTTACGTCTGGGAGTTTGTGGGTGTTTTGGGGGGATTAGGGAGCAATCTGGCAGCCCACAGGGGCGACATGTCGGTGAGCTCCGGGTTCCAGTGGTTGACACGTTGGCATGCCATTAAACTGGCGCCGGCAGTCAGCTGCTCGGTGGAAGAAGTGAGTTTAGCGGTGGGAGAGAAGGTCGGGTATGGCAGCATAAAGTCAGCCTCCGAGTGAACAGCGTGGTGGAGATATTCCTTGACACCATTGAAAAGGTGAACCAGGTAGTAGAGAGCGGTGTGGTGATTCACAACACCTTCACCCCTGTCCTCACCCTGGCAAAGCCCTCTAAGAAAGTGATTATATCGAAAGCACAATTGTTCCATCAGCAACGGGGTCCTGGAGAAGGAATTGTCCCGACACGGTCAACTCCTGTCTCCTATTAAAATGAACCCGCTTGGCTGCAGGAAACCCCGCTTGAAATATGTCTCATTCAGGAGACACGTTCTGATGGTCCCTAAAAAGACCAATGAAGAGCTGAACATCGGGCTCATTTTCAGAGTGGATAACTTTGATTACACGGTCCATGTCACAACTGAGAGCATGAAGTGCTTCAAGTGCAGGAGGGAGGTACATCTTATCCACTTCTGTCCGGAGAAAGTCGGTGAGAACCAGCTATTCGCTGCTGGGCGGCCGGCAGTTGCGGCCATGATCCCTGTGCGACCAGCAACTGCGGTTGTTGCGCAAGTCGACATTTGAGACTGCGGCGGAGATGGGGGCTGCAGCGTCCACTGTAGAACCGAGGAAAAGTCCCGTCATATGTTACGCGGCTGCAGTGACTTCAAGTGCCGCAGTCCTGGTTCCATGACCGCAACCATATGGGTTTCCAACCCTGTCCCCCGCTGACCCGCCGATCACCAACCCAGAACCAAGAGCAACACACAGGACACGGGTGACACAACAATGGCAACACAGGTAACTGACACACAAAGCACAGATGATGTTAATTGTAGTTCACAGGGTAATTTGGAGGAGGTTGAGGGACCAGAGAGACTGCTGCCAGAGTGGCAGAGTCCCTGCTGGAGGAAGAGGAGGAAGAGGACATGATAATGGATGAGGATTTTTTTAAATATAGCTTCAAAAAGACAAAAAATTCAGACACAAGACATAGTAAAGGTAAAAAAGTTGCTAAGGAAGTAAATAAAAAGACACCGATTTATACAAGTAGTTCTGACAGTGAAATGAAAGAAGCCGTAAACCACAAATACGATTCACCAACGATTAAAAGAATCCTGCATGATACAAAAGGACTGAGGGTTAAAGCGGAAATTTTATTTCCTGAACTCTACATGTTTTTAGATAGCATCCGTTTTTATTTAAAAAAAAAAACAAAAGGAAGTGAGCAACTTAGTTTTTACTGTGCAAGAAGTTTTTGGATTGAATAAATTAATGACAAAAGTAAAAAATGTGGTTGTGGCTAACGCATTTTGTCTGCCTTTTTAAACCTGTGTTTTAAGTACTTGTTTGTTTTCAGCTCCATTTTTTACATGTGCAATTTTACACTAGGCACACTGAATGGTAATGGAGCGAGGGACATGGAGAGAAGAGCTTCTGTGTTCAGTTTAATAAATGTAAAAAAGTTAGATGTTTTATTTGTCGGGGAAACACACAATACTGTAGAAAATAAAGTTAATTGGAAGCGAGAATGGAACGGAGAAATGTACTTTAGCCACAAAACCAGCACCAGGGGTAGAGTGGGGATTGACTTTGCAAAAAGCATGGAAATAGCTACAGTGAATACTTTCTTCGAGAAGAGGCAGGAACATAGCATGACCTATAAGAGTGGAGGTAGGAGCACACAGGTAGACTACATCTTGTGTAGACGGTGTAACCTGAAGGAGATCAGTGACTGCAAAGTAGTGGTAGGTGAGAATGTAGCCAAACAGCATAGGATGGTGGTGTGTAGCATGACTCTGATGGTGAGGATAAAACACAGCAGAGGATGAAATGGTGGAAGCTGAAAAAGGAAAAGTGTTGCATGACCTTTAAGAAGGAGTTAAGACAGGCACTGGGTGGTCAGGAGGTGCTTCCAGATGACTGGACAACTACAGTTAATGTGATCAGGGACACAGGTAGGAGAGGTGGTGTGTCACCTGGAAGGAAAGTAGATAAGGAGACTTAGTGGTGGAATGAGGAAGTACAGGAATGTATACAGAGAGAAAGGTTAGCTAAGAAGCAGTGTGACACTGAGAGGACTGAGGAGAGTAGACAGGAGTACAGGGAGATGCAGCGTAAGGTGAAGGTAGAGGTAGCAAAGGCCAAACAAGGGGCTTATGATGAATTGTATGCTAGGCTGGACAGTAAGGAGGGAGTGACTGATCTATACAGCTTGGCAAGACAGAGAAACAGAGATGGGAAGGACGTGCAGCAGGTTAGGGTGATTAAGGATGGGGATGGAAGTCTGTTACAGGTGCCAGTGGTGTGATGGGAAGATGGAAAGAGTACTTTGAAGAGTTGATGAACGTGGAAAATGAGAGACAACAAAGACCAGAAGAGGTGACTGTTGTAGACCAGGAAGTAGCAAAGATTAGTCAGGATGAAGTGAGGAGGGCATTGAAGAGGATGAAGAGTGGAAAGGCAGTCGATCCTGATGATATACCTTTACAGGTTTGGAAGTGTCTAGGAGAGGTGGAAGTTTCTGACTGGGTTGTTCAACAGGATCTTAAATAGTGAGAAGATGCCTGAGGAATGGAGGAGAAGTGTGCTGGTGCCCATTTTTAAGAACAAGGGAGATGTGCAGAGTTGTGGCAACTACAGAGGAATAAAGCTGATGAGCCATATAATGAAGTTATGTGAAAGAGTAGTTGAAGCTAGACTAAGGGCAGAAGTGAGAATTTGTTAGCAGCAGTATGGTTTCATGCCAAAAAAAGAGTACTACAGATGCACTATTTGCTTTGAGGATGTTAGGGCAGACGGAGCTGCATTGTGTTTTTGTAGATATGGAGAAAACTTATGACAGAAACTGAAAGATTTTATAAAATCGAATGAACTGGCTGATGTGTGGCAAAATTTTAATGTCACACGTCGACATTACGCATGGGTTGGCTGCAGAAAAAACACAATATCCATGTCACAATTAGACAGATTTTATTGTTTTACCCACCATTTTAGTGTTTTTAAGAACTATTCCATCCTGCCAGCTGGATCATGCTCTTGTACAAGTGTTGTATTTTAATTAATAACTTGAAAGCTAGAAGTGCCATTTCTGGCGTTTTAATGCAGCACTTTTATTTGACATATGTTTTAAAACAGCTTTTATTGCTTTTTGGAATAGTTTTAAAAAACAACAAAAAAGTGATTTTAGCTCTCTTTAGCAATGGTGGGATGTAGGCAATAGCCAGGTTAAGAGTCTGTGTCTACAGTACACTCAGAATGTCTCCAGTGACTCCAGTGACTATTAAAGATCTGACGAGTGATGTGTCACAACTGTAGACTTTAGCAGAGTTCATAGGAGAAAGAGGACAAATTACAGCCCTCAGAGACCAAAAGTGTGCTTTAGCTCAGCTGCTTGGCATGCCTGCGAGGGGTGCCATGGTACACAGTAAGTTTAATAACATTGCTCTGATGGATGCTCCCTTTCACTTATTCTTTGGGCTGGAGAGGAAAAAAGGACAGAGGAGGTTGAGTCACTCTCTGCGATCCAGGGATGGTGCTGCAGAACAGTGCAGAAACCTGTGGATACACCGCAGGTTTCTATTAAGAACTGTTTCATTCTGAGTACACTGAGAAACCTGAAACACTGACAACAATTCTCTCCGGTCTGCCAAAGCTGTCAGCAGACAGTAACAACTGCCTAGATGCTAACATCACCCTACAAGAGATGTCTGTGGCCCTGTAGGGGATGAAACCTGGCAATTCTTGTGGCGTAGATGGCCTGCCAATTGAATTTTATAAAGAATTATGGGCTGTGATTGACAAGAACCTGCTCTCCATGCTCGGGGAAAACCTGATGACAAATTGGCTGCCCCTGAGCTGTAGGAGGGCGGTCCTTGGGCTCCTCTCCTGTTTTGGAACTCTCAAGTTCATTGTGCACAGGACTTGGTCTTATTTCTATAGAGAAAGAAAAGGCTTTTGATAGAGTTGAACACACGTACTTGTGACACACCTTAAAAAAGTTTCGGCCCTGGAGACTTTTTTAAACCAGCCTCTCTGGTTTTAATATGCCCAGTTTTTATTGATGGTTTTAAAATTTCAGCGTATGTTGATGATGTTATTGTTACAATTAAAAATCAGAAAGTTGTGGAGGTTTTAGAATCAGAATCAGAAAAAGTTTTATTGCCAAGTACAGTAAAAATTACTGTCGAGGAACTTGAAGCGGTGTCGGTGCATAGAAAGGCGGAAGAGAATAGTAGTGAGTGAGGAATAGGATAAGAATACAAAAACTATTTACAATTCACATTACGGTGTTTAGATACTGTATAAGGATGGTGATTGCGGGTGAAGAAAATAAGTCCAAACAGTAAACTGTCTTTGCAGAGTGGTGAGGGGCGGATGGTTACCTGGGGGGGGGGAGCATTGTTCATGAGGCTGACTGCAGTGGGAAGAAGCTGTTTTTATGGCGTGAGGTCCTGGATGGACCGTAGCCTCTTGCCGGAGGGGAGGGTCTGGAAGAGGTTGTGGCCGGGATGAGAGGGGTCAGCGGCAATCCTGGCTGCACGACTGCGGGTCCTTGTGTCAGATAGTTCCTGGAGATGTGGGAGGCTGCAACCGATCACCTTTTCCGCAGAACGGATGACACGCTGCAGCTTGGCCTTGTCCCTGGCCGTGGCTACAGGAAACCACACTGACATGGAGGATGTGAGGATGGACTGAATGGTGGCAGTGTAGAAGTTCACCAGCATCTTCACAGGGAGGTGAAACTTCTTCAGCTGCCACAAGAAGTACATCCTCTGCTGAGCCTTCTTGGTGAGGGAGCTGATGTTCTGCTCCCATTTGAGCTCCCGGGTGATGGTGGTGCCCAGGAAGCAGAAGGACTCCACAGAGGTCACTGGAGTGTCACAGATGATGACAGGGGGAAGGGCAGGAGGGTCTTTCCTGAAGTCCACTATCATCTCCACTGTTTTGAGAGTGTTGAGCTCCAGGTTGTTCCTGCTGCACCATGATACCAGCTGGTCCAACTCACTTCTGTAGGCTGACTCATCCCCATCAGAAATGAGGCCGATGAGGGTGGTGTCGTCAGCAAACTTCAGGAGTTTGACAGACTGGTGACCAGATGTGCAGCAGTTAATGTACAGGGAGAAGAGCAGAGGGGAAAGAACGCAGCCTTGAGGGGAGCCAGTGCTGATTGTCCGGGTGTCGGAAACATGCTTCCCCAGCCTCACGAACTGCCGTCTGTCTGTCAGGAAGTCCGTGATCCACCTGCACATGGAGTCGGGCACGTTCAGCTGGGAGAGCTTGTCATGGAGCAGAGCTGGGACAATCGTATTGAAAGCAGAGCTGAAGTCCACAAACAGAATCCTGGCGTAGGATCCTGGGGAGTCCAGGTGCTGGAGGACAAAGTGTAGCGCCATGTTTACAGCGTCGTCTACAGATCTGTTGGCTCTGTAGGCGAGCTGTAGAGGGTCCAGGAGGTTGCCAGTGATTTCTTTGAGGTGGGTCAGGACAAGGCGCTCAAAGGACTTCATGACCACAGATGTCAGAGCGACGGGTCTGTAGTCGTTAAGTCCTGTGATCCTTGTCTTCTTGGGGACTGGGACAATGGCTGAAGTCTTGAAGCACACTGGTACGTGACAGGTCTCCAGTGAGGTGTTGAAGATCTGAGTGAACACCGGAGCCAGTTGGTTGGCACAATGCTTCAAGGAGTGAGATCTCATCCGCAAAAGTCAACTGGGGGAAGAGCGAGGCTCAGATGGTGGGAGGTGGGCTGGAGGAGATCAGGCTCCCAGATAGGCTAATATGGAAAAAATAATGGGTTTAAATACCTTGGAGTTTATCTGGGAGACCGCACTAAAGTGCGCGACTTCACCTCATCACAGATTTTTGGTAGGCAGTCACGTGATACTGTATGCGCATTCTATTAGCTGACAGCATCCGGAAGTGCCCTTCGTTCTGTGAGTCTCGATCTTACGTGGGACACAAAAGTGCTTTAAACAGTTGATAAGAGTGGGAGAAGGTAATACACATAGAAGGTGGTTTAATATCAGTATGGGGAGGGTTCATAAACATTTAAATTGCCGTAAATAACAATGTAAATAGTTTGTTAGGGTCTTGCTCCAAACAAAACCCTCTTCCGTTCTTTATCTCGGTTGACAGGTGTATCTTCAATGATGAGACAAATGGTATTCCAAAAAGGGTTTACTGAAGAAGTTTAGCAGTTTACAAGTTGATGAGGATACAGCGTTGGGCTCTCCACCAGACTCAGCAACAAACCTCTGGTGAAGAGCCTCTGTTGTTCATTTACTGTGATCTTTATAGTGCTGGGTTAGACTCTCCTTGAACAATGAAGTCACCATCAGAATGCTTATTGACCATGCTCTTGATGGTGTCTGCAAAAAGTTCTCCTTGAAACATATGAGCTCACTATCAGATTGCTCAATGACCATGATCTTGATGATGTCTGCTATAAGTTCTCCTTGAGAACCTATGAGCTCACCAGCCACCTGACTCAGCCTATCGTGTATCAATTATCTATGTGTTATGCGTGCTCTGTACTTCTATGTTTAGAAAACGATGTGGTAGACAAGTACTAAGTGTTGTGCTTTCTATTTCTGTGTAAGGAGATGTGTTTTGTGGTTAGTTCCATAGTTAAATAGAAATTCTCAATAAGTTTGTCGCTGTATGGCGAAATTCATTAATCACGTGTGGTTCCTGGAACGCATTAACCGTGAGCAACGAGGGTGCACTGTATTGTACAAAAATACTGGGAAAATGTTTTGGAAAAAGTGGAAGGGAGGCTCAATAGCTGGAAGCGGATTTCATCCGGTCTTTTCGAGGTCGTGCTTTAACAACTTGATTATCTACTCAATGTTGTGGCACCAGTTGTCCCTCATTGACCCACCACCAGCGTTGTTTGCAAAAATCCAGGCAGCAATGGTGGACTTTTTCTGGGACTGCCGTCACTGGGATCTGGGACTTGACTGTGCCTTGTTTTTAATGGTCCTGAGAAGCGACAAACTAAAGACCTTCCAGTTTTTTTCAGAGTGTTTTTATAATCAGGGTTTTTTCTTTACAAAAGAAAAAAACAAAGGATTTTAACTCACTTTATTGGAATTTAAAAGAACCTGTTGTCAAAGTATGACTTTTTAATGTGAAGGAACTTGCAGGAGCAGCAGTGGAGAATAAGTTCACCATGTCTAAAATCACCATCCATGGGTATGTGGTGGAGATTTGTGAACCCATCTTTGAAGACGCTGCTGCTGTCCTCCGCTGTGGGTGTGACGTCAGGCATTGAAAGACTGCTTGGAACCTAGAGGAGCCGAGTCACCCTACAACAACTGAACTGAACAACAGAGGTCATGATGTACCAACTACAACCGGTGAAAGAACTGGTTTAGAGCAGATATTTTGATCAATGGTTAATCAATGGATTCACTGCCCACAATCCTGCCTTTTAGAGTATAAATGATGTGTGATCCTCTCTTATCTTTGCAGTCGTTTGCGCTGCTACAGCTCATGTCTGTAAGTCTCTTGTGCCCAGAATATTCTGTAATTAAACTTCTATGGACTGTTCGTCTCCAGCCTTTATTTGGACCTCCAACATTCTCACTACCCGAAATCAAACGAACACCCGGAGGAAGAAATTGCGCTTTCCTCTATGAATTGGTGAACCCGACGTGATTTCGGACTGAGGTGTTGGTTGACAGACATAACATCGGCCGGCCAACAATTGACCAAGGTCTTCTTCTTCTGTCGTATGTCATTAGACCTTCAGCTCCATTGCAGCAAGCCAGTCCAGTGTGTCACTGTTGAAGTCTATTAAGCCTTGGTCTCCATTTGGCAGCTGGTAGTCATGTGCTCCACAGTCTGTGGTGTAGCCCCACATTTGCAGTGGGCACTCTCTGTGAGACCCCACTTCTGCATTGCTGCACCAAAGTGTCCCACACCGGTCCTCAAGCGATTGAGGGTTGTCCACTCCTTACGGGGGAGATGCTGGCCAGGAACATCTGTTGGGTCCTCAATGAATAGGTGAAGCCATGATGGTATGGCAGCCTTCCACTGGTCCCTCCATTTTGCCTTCACCCAGGAAGCCTTGGAGGTGTCTGCTGGTGTTGTTCGGAGCAGTTCCTGGGCATGTGTGGCAAAGGGGCGCCGGGACTTGAGGCATGACCGCTGTGGTGTCTCTGTGACAACCTTGTGGAGGAGGTGGGATTCACACCGCTGAACCTTCCAAGAGAGGGCAAGCATGGCTGCTTCTCGTCTGACCTCTGCAGGAGCAATACGAGGACAGGCAGTTGGTTGGTTGGGGTGGCTCGTAGACATCCGGAGACAATCCGTAGGGCAGTGTTGAGGGCAGCATCCAGCTTCTTAACATGAGGGCTGCGGCACCAGACTGGGGCACAGTACTCAGTGGAGGGAAACACCAGGGCCTCAGTGGAGATACGCAGTGTCTTGGTGGTGGCTCCCCACGTGGTACCGGCTAGGCGCCGTAGCAGTGCGGCACGAGCGGTGGTCTTGCCTTGACACTGTCCAGATGTTGTTTAAAAGACAGGGTCTGGTCCAGCTTCACTCCGAGGTAGGTCGGGGAGGACTTGAACTTTAGCGGGAAATTGTCAACCATGATGTTGATATTGCAGTTGGCTTCCTTGTTGTACAGTTGGAACATTGTTGACACAGTCTTTTCAACATTGAGCTAGAAGTGCCAGTCCTTCAAGTATGAGGACAGGATGTTCACGTTCTCAGAAAGGCCCTCCTCTGCTGCTTCCCAAGATGGCTTTCTGAGCAAGATGGCCAGATCATCTGCGTAGCCGAACTTCCGTGATGATGTTTCGGGTAGGTCGTAGATGTAGATGTTGAACAGAAGTGGTGCCAGTACTGAACCTTGTGGGACACTGTTCATGAGCTTTCTCACCCTACTGCCTTGGCCATTGCTGGTGTGGAGCCGAAAGCTGCGGTTGCTCAGCATGTTCATGATGAAGCTCACCATGTGCTTATCTGGGATGGTCTCCAGAAGCTTCATGTGGGGCCCGCGCAGCCAGACAGTGTCGTATGCAGCTGTGAGGTCCAGGAAGACAGCACCGGCCTTCTCTCCTGCCTGGAAGCTTTCCTCTATGTTGTGGCACAGAAGGGTCACCTGGTCTGTTTTCGACCTATCGCTTTGGAAGCCAGCTTGTTCTTTGGACAGCTAGGGGTTGATGACTGGGGTGAGGTGTGCCAGGATGGGGCGTTCCAGGAGTTTAAAGGGAACACACAGGAGGGAGATGGGCCGGTATCCCTTAGGGTCATTGCTTGGCTTGTTTGGCTTCGGCAGGGCAATCCCCTTGGTACAGCGCCAGATCTTTGGCAGCTGTGAGTACTGGAGGCGCGCAGAAAGGAAGGAACAGAGCCAGTCATTTGCCTTCTTGCCTTGATGTTTTAAGTACTCCGGGTGGACGCCGTCTAAGCCTGGTGCCTTGCCAGTCTTTAGGCGTTGTATGGCCAGATCCATCTCATGAGACGTGAAGTTGGTCGACAGGTTATTGCATCCTTGGGCCCTGAGCAGCTCGTGGACTCTTGCTGATGTTTTTCTAGTGAAGTCCTTGTCTGCATTGGGGAAGCGGCCATTACTCAGCAGGAGCGATGCGATGGAATCTGCGGTGACGGGGAATTGTGCTGGAGTTGTTGACCTTCCTGTCAGTTTCTTCAGAGTCTGCCACCCCTGTCGGCTTGAGTGTGTGAAGTTGATTAATTCCACCGTTTCAATCCAGCGTTGCCTACGCATCTCGTTCAACCTGCAGAATAGGTCATCTGCTGCTTAGTCCCTGCCTGCAGTGGTTTGTGCTTCTGAATGGGCACGAAGAAGGTCTTCATATTCCTCGTCCCAGCAGGGAATGTGCGCTTTGCGTAAACCTTGGGGATGTTGTTCTTGGCAGCGGCCAGCAGCATATGACAGTAGGAGCCGTAGGCATCGTTCAGGTTGTTAGGGTGCGGGTGTGGTAGGCACAGGCTGGACCAAAGATGGAATGGTGATGAGTGACGGCTGATGGTGTGACCGAGGGAACATGTCCAGGATGCGTCTCACAGGGAGAGACTGGTTGTTGCGGCATTTTGCAAATGCCAGGTCTGGATTGGTGGTGCTGTTCCATCATGCAGAGAAGAATGTGCATGGCTCCTTTGGGTCATACAGGAGTGTAGCTTCTAAAGTGGAGGCCCAGACTACCAGTGTACACGACCGGGGCTGGGACATCTGGCAGGGATGATGGGGTCAGTCTGCTGGGTGGTGGTTTGTATACGTTAACGATAGTGGTGTCTTGTACGTTAGTGGCAATCCATTCGCTCTCTGCGTCCTCTGGGGATTGTCCGGTGGCTGACCAACCCATGTCTTTGTGGACAAATGTGGCAAAGCCATGTTGTTTATTGGCGGTATGGCCGGCTAAAAATGTACCCAGGGACCCTCAGGATGTTCTTGTTTTCCTGGTGAGTCTCCTGCAGGGTGATCACTGGCACATTGTTTTTTCTGGCTACTTGCTCAAGGATGTTGAATTTGGCAGTGGTGAGACCTTCAACGTTGAGATGGTGAAGCACTAGTGCCGGAGCTGTGGTCGGTAGACATTGTAAAGACATTAGTTTCGCTTAAGAGCATGCAACCTTGCAACTACTCTTTGGCTACTTGCAGGTGGCACCTGCAGGTGAGAAATTCCTTGTCACAGTTGCAAGCCCCAGTATTAACCGTTAACGAGGGCCGTCTTGATGTAAATGTTGACACATCTGGTGCGTTAATCAGATTGCTTGAAAAAACACAATCGACGAATGTAGCTGACCAACTGGCCTCCAGCATTACCGCTGCCATTCAGGAAATGGAACAAAAATTAGAAAAAGCTGCCGACCCCAAAGAACCCCCATACAAAAGACTAACTCTCTTGATGTTTTACAAAAAGGAGTTGAAAAGGCATGGTGAAATCCCTGATTCAGTGAAAACCCACCTCCATCGACGTGCCAGCCAACTTGAGGACAAAGCGACTGAGGAAGTGGAGGCAGAATACCGCACCCTCCAGGTGGAGCATGAAGCGAAAAGAGAACAGGAAGCTGCCGCACGAACTAGACCAGAATTGGAAAACAAATTTTACATTGCTGACTTACAGAATCAAGTGCAAGAACTAAAATGTCAAATGCAGTCTCTTTCAGGAACTCACCCAGGCTCCACCCTGAATGACTCCAAGGCCCCTCTGAGCTGCACCGGAACCTCTAGTTGTGAAGAGCCAACCCCCCCTTGCCGACCAGTCACCCGCTCACAGGTGGAGATTCAGACTCCGATGATTACCAAGGTGGATCCAGCGACCGGACATGCTGCCACCATTTGGAGACCCTTTGCTCCCATCGATCTGAATGTGTTGATGCAGAAACTTCCACCTTTGTCCTCAGGTGGGAGGAACTGGTTGCAGGCAGCGCAGAGGCAGGTAACGGGAAGGATGATGACAGCCGGGGATATGCGAGTAATTCTAACTCAGACTTGTCAATTAGTAAATTTGGACACTGTGCTTCAAAATTCCGGTCTAGCGTCAATCACCAACCTTTAACTAGAGGTGATTACATCACTCTATCCACTGCTTTGGATATTGTGTTTCCCCTCCCTGAATGTGTCATTTCAGACTTGGTGTTCACTACAAAACCTGATGAGGAAGCGGCAGATTTCTGTGCCCATGCTCAAGCTGATTATGCGCTAAAAACAGGTAACGCCCCTACAGAGTCACCTCTACATTCACAGGTATTCCGTGCCGCCATTATGAAGGGTGTCCCCAAACCCGTGGTACTAGCCATGGATGCAAACCCAGACCTTCCGAGTGCTGAAAGAGACAGGTGATTTTCCCACCTTAAACACCATCTGCGGAGACATGTGAAAGAACGTGAATCTAAGGTAGACAAACACAAAAATACTGAAGCACAATTGGCTCAAATGCAATTACAAGATTTAAAGGTCCCATAGTATTTATTTTTAAATTAATGTCATTCAGTTGCCAGATATACTGTATTCCAGCCTGCATGGTCCTTTGCATACGCCGAGTTTCCTGAAGACAAAGGCCACTACCCTGGATTTAGACCGAGTCTCGGTTGAACCTGGTCATGTAGCTGGCAATGACTTCCTCCTTGTCCGGACACTCATACTGGGCAGACAGATTCTATGGGACAGGAATGGCCAAAATCTCATTTGTGTATGGCATGCCGTCCACCAGGACTTTGTCAAATATGAGGTCCAACATGTCAGCTACAAAACCTGTTTAATAAAACACAAAGATATATCTTTACAGTTATTGATATTGTTTGATTCATTTCTTTGTTTAGAAAAATTGTGTTCAAAATACACCCTGGTACTTGCTACTAATTTATTTGTATGGTTACTTTTTACAGTGTTTTGTTGTGAGCAATTACCAACAGAATTTCAAAACATGTTTGTTTGAAATATTAAAATATTGCAACACTAACAGAATGTTGGCTCTGTCTTGTGAGGTTTGACTCTGCATTGTCCCCTCAAAAGCCTTCGGAAAGTGGATCTTGTATAGGGGTACACCAAACGTCACGAAATAAGTAGCCAAAACAATATCATATGACATACATGAATCTGTCACACATTTTTTTAATACTAAACTCTTCACTTACTGTCCTGCTGCAATATTCTAATACACAACACTATTATTTTTTACTGAACTACTATCAACACATGTGCACTCACTAACACCTATAGACAACAATATTTAGAAAATTAGTCTATTTAACCAATTTTATTAAAACATATTGTATGGAATATGACTTGTACATACCTTTACTTCTATGGTGGGAATAAAGAGTCCTGAAGGACAGCTGTGTACCAACAGTATGAGTGTCCACTGGGTCAGTCTGGCACGCCACGTCTTTTGAAGCTGTAGGCTGAATGCATGCACAAGGAAGAGGGACACTAATTTCAGGACACCACTGTTCTGGTTTTGGATAAGAAGAACAGACCTATGTGCATTGTCGCTATGACGCCGAGCAAACAATCGACTTTAACACGTGCGCACGCACACGCAATACGAAACAAAGCACAACTCCCTACGTAGCCTTGCATAAGTTGACTTTATTTATGCTGACAGATAATAGGAAAGAAAATATGAGACCAACTTATGTGTGTTTTAGCTTTATACTGTAGGCCAGCATGCACACACACAACACACAATTGCGAAACAAAGGAAACCTCCCTGCATAGCCTAGCATAGCATGACTTCATGCTAACAAACAATAAGAAAATATGAGACCAACTTATGTGTGTTGTACCTACTGTAGGTCCAGCACGCACATACGTGATTGGGCGTGCACACACACACATACACACACACACATACACACACACACACACACACACACACACACACACACACACACACACAATACGCAAACGCGAAACAACTAGACCTCCTTACATAGCCTAGCCTAACATGACTTCATCATTCATGCTAACAAACAATAAGAAAATATGAACCAACTTATGTGTGTTGTACCTACTGTAGGTACAGCACGCACACAGGTGTTGGAGCGTGCGCGCATACATGCAATACACAAACGCGAAACAAAGGAGACCTCCCTACATAGCCTAGCATAACATGACTTTATTCATGCTAACAGACAACATGAAAAAAGATCAAATGTGAGCCCAACCTATGTGTGTTGTAGCTAGATACTGTAGGTCCAGCACACAAACGTGTTGGACCACGCACGCAAATGCAAAACAAATCAGTACTACCTAAGAAGTCAAATACCACTTGATCACTCATGCTAACAGACAACTGCAATAAGATAAATGTGGTGAGACTTACCTGTAACCAGGATGCAGTTCCTTGGTCCGGTATGGCTAGAGGTGATCCTTGAATGAGGATCAGTCTCAGGAAATGCCACTTCTGTACTGACACTCATTGCTAAAACAGGCTGGAGTGAAGTGGTTCCACACACAAACAAATGTGCAGGTGACGTAGCCGGCACATTGGCATTAAAAATGAAATGCAACCACAGTATCTTCTGTTCTTCTTTGAATGGGATGAAACATAAACACTGGTGTTGATTTGTACAATCAACAACTGAGCAATTTCCATGTCTCCCTCTCACGGACGCCATTTCAACAGACTGCTGCCTCAGGTCTGACACAAAGAACTCCGTCTTGGGGATGGCCACGCCCTTGAGCATGTCAACCAATCCATATCGTCCAATATTATGTCCAATAGCACATAGTTAGGCATAGTGCATAGTCTGACGTCAAGAATGGCTATTCTAGCGCTATATGATTGATTCGAGTCATTTAGAGCCATGACTTCCTAAAACTCCAAATATCTATTAATGGAGGGAGCGTTTGTTTATCAGATTCTAGGAGTTGGTCGGGTTAGGGAGGACCACTATGTATATGTAGAGACCTGAACAAGTGTGATTTTCATAATAGGGCCCCTTTAAAAAAAATAAAAATTGGAGCCTGCTTCCTCCTCTGTGACTTCATCACCACCTGTTGTATCAGAGAGCATAATGTATCAGGCAGGTCCATTCATGGGTCGAGGTGCGCTCCCTGGCGATCGCAATGTATGCTTCAATTGTGGTCAGCCTGGACACTGGGCCAGGAAGTGCAGACAACGCCCTTATCAGTCTGGATGGGGAGGGCGCGACAGAGGACAATCATCAGGTCAGGGAATGGTCAGAGGCATTTTCAACAGGCCTCTGGTACGCAGTTTTCAGCCAAACCGTCAGCAGAAACACAATCCACCGGTGCCCAACCAGCAGTATTTTAGTCACCCCACCCTGCAGACCCTGCCACCTGGTACCCACCTCACCAGACGTAAGAGCCCGCTCGTTGGATTCAAGGGTGAGGACATATCCCTGCAATTGACTTCTCCAGTGACTACACTGTTTTTCTCAAGTTTCTGATCACTGCTTTGTCCTTGCGCCTAACTGCCCTGTCAACTTTTTAGGAAGAGACCTTTTGATTGCCACATGCCCTCTCATTAAGTGTGGCCCTGATGGACTAACGTCGAGTTTCCCGGATGGAAACTCATTTTTCTGCCCTGTGACTGATTCTCCTGTGCAGATGTCTCTCCTACGACATCCTCCTGTGGCGTGTGACATCTACTGGATGAAAGTGAACACTAGACGCCAGCTAGGCTGGCGTCTAGCTGAAAACTTTTGGGCAGCATGGTCATCATGGGTGCGTAACCTCAGGCCTTATGATATGGTATCTGACTCATTGCATTGCACTCTCTATTATGACAGACATGGTGATGAAGTCTATCAAAATTAATTTCAGAATATTGAAGGCGACATGTGGGAATTGTGCATAGGTGACCTCTTTGCAAGTAAACCTGGTGTTGCATCCCCTGTCGAACTGCATTCGGACTAGGGCTGCCACGATTAGTCGACTAGACACGATTATGTCGACTATTAAAATCGTCGACAACTATTTTAGTAGTCGACGCGTCGTTTTTGTTTTTTTTAATCTTTGTTTTTCTCTCAAAACTGCTGTGGCACCTCCACGGCCGCACCTGCCTTTCTGTCCTTGACGCACATGCGCAGATGAGGTAATCGGGGCCAGCCGTGATGTCACCGGAAGTTATACCAGAGGGGCTCGGTGTCATGGCTACCCGGCGTTACCAGACCTCAAAAGTGTGGGAGCATTTTCCGAAAACAAAAAAGAAAAGTGTGCAATGCAATATCTGCAAGACAGAAGTTGCCTTCCACGGCAGCACAACTACGATGTTCGAGCACCTGAAACAGAAGCAGGTTGTGGCAACGATGAAGAGGGACCGTCGTCTCGGTTAGCTAACTGGGTAGTTAGCAGCTAATATTAGCGTAAACAGAGCTAACTTACTACTTACTCATATAGCTGTAAACATTAGCATTAGCGATGACGATTTGATTTATTAGCCGCCCTTAGCACACATATTTCATGTGTTTTCTGTAACGCTACAACAGTGATGTGTTTGAATAGGAAATGTGGTAACGCTAACGTTTTCTAACGTTATGTATCAGTGCTAAAAAAGTAGGTTCTACTTCAATGGACGGCTTTGTTACAAAGCCAGCTACATGCACACCTCAGCAAGCAAACGTCCTGACTGAGTCCAGACTGAACATGCTGGTGACGGACAGCATCGGAGCGGATTTTCTCTGCAGCAGGGAACATCTGCTCTCCAAAGAGAGCAAACCTTTCTCCAAGACATGTAGAAATTCTAACTTTCCTGGCTATGAACAAGACCCTTGTGCAGTTTGGGCTTGCATAGAGTCAGAGTGTAGTAAAGTTGAATACAGTTGTGAGCACTGAGCACAAAATGCACTTTTGTTATATTTGAGTCAGTGAGACCAAAACTGTAATAATTCCTTAGTTACAGGTGCCTACGTCATTGTTGCTATGTTTGATGCCAAAGTCAAATTAAGAAAAGAAAAAAACTAAAAAATAAACCTGAAGTATTTATTTTTGTGTTGTTTAGGCAAGTGCCTTTTCCTTATTTTACTCAGCTGTTTGCACTTTATGCTACGCAGTTAAACAATTGTTTGTTGCTACAAGCATATTTCATTAAAGGTTTAATGAACTATCATCTTAATTGTCTTTATTTTTAGTTAGCATATGCCTTAAAAACTTAAAGCTGAAAAGTATCGATGGTTATATAAGAGCAGCTTCATGCTGGTGCGATAAGCTGTATGTTTTACATTCAATTTACGTATGATCCGATTAGTCGACTAATCGAAAAAATAACCGGTGATTAGTCGACTATCAAAATAATCGTTTGTGGCAGCCCTAATTCGGACCAATCCAAATGGTACATGATCCCACCATGCCTCCGTGTCATCCTCATGTTTCCCTGATGGTCTCCCCTCAGCACACGCAGAAAAATCTCGGTCCTTTTGTAAAGACTTGTATCGACACTACTGATTGGCAAACTACATTTCACCCTGAATTGCTTTTCTCGCCTTCTTTGGAGGCCTATTGGATTCAATCTCAACCATTTGTTCTATTGTCCACTCTCGAACACCAGTTACTTGACAGACATCATGGACGTGAGACCACTGACAGTAAACATGCTTCCAAACTGATTGATTCCCTTCCCGCGTCCTTGTGGACTGCTGACCCCACAGATGTTGGACGATGTGATATCCCACCGGTTACGTTTCAAATGAAACCTGGTGCGATCTATGTTCCCCAGTACCCCGTTAAAGAGGTTGGGGCGCTTGGTGTCTCTGAAACAATTAATGGCCCCCTGAAAGCAGGAGTCCTAACTGAAATTCCCAGATCGGAGTTTAATACTCCTATCCTTCGGGTTGAAAAGAAAGGTACAGGCAAATTGAGGATGATCCATGATTTGCGAGCGATTAATGTGGCTGTCCAAACACCAACTCTTCCGGTCCCGAAATCCGCATTCTGCACTGTCGAAAATAACGTCCTCTCACCTCTACTTTACCACCCACTCCACTCAAGAACCCACTCCAAGAACTGCAAAGCTCAACGGCCCCACCTCAACCACTGGACTTCCAACCTCGCCACAACCTCCTGCTCCCACCACGACCGAGATCATCATCACTGCAGACCTGGTGACGACAACGCTGAGGAGGCTCCGTCCCTACAAGGCGGCTGGACCAGATAAGGTCTCCCCAAGACTCCTCCGAGCCTGTGCTTCGGAACTAGGGGACCCCCTGCAACAATTGTTCAACCTCAGTCTGCGGCTGGGGAGGGTCCCGTCACTGTGGAAGACCTCCTGCATTGTCCCTGTACCCAAGAAAGGACGCCCTACTGAGCTCAACGACCACCGACCGGTCGCTCTTACCTCCCACGTAATGAAGACCCTAGAGCGACTGGTCCTGGAGCTCATGCGTCCACAGGTGCAGGGTGCTATGGACCCTCTCCAGTTTGCCTATCAGGCCAAGGTTGGGGTTGACGATGCTGTCATGTACCTCCTCCACCGCACACTCTCCTACCTGGACGCCGGGGGCTGTGCCGTCAGAGTGCTCTTCTTCGACTTTTGGAGTGCCTTCAACACCATCCAGCCCCAGCTCCTGCAGGATAAACTGACCTCCATGGCTGTGGACCCCTACCTCGTGAGCTGGATTACGGACTACCTAACGGACAGACCCCAGTACGTCCGTATGGGAGACTGTTTGTCTTCTATGGTGACCAGCAGCACGGGGGCGCCACAGGGGACCGTTCTATCCCCCATTCTCTTCACCCTCTACACATCAGACTTCAAGCACAACTCGGATACATGCCACATACAGAAGTACTCCGATGACACCGCGATAGTGGCATGTATCCGGGAGGGTGATGAGGGGGGGTACAGGGCATTGGTGGCTGACTTCGTGGAGTGGTGCCAACAGAACCAGCTCCAGCTCAACATCTCCAAGACAAAGGAGATGGTTCTGGATTTCCGGCGGGCACCTCCCTCTCCACAGCCGGTGATCATCAAAGGCAGTGAGGTGGAGGTGGTAGAAAACTATAAGTACCTGGGACTGCAGCTAGACAGCAGACTGGACTGGTCACTCAACTCCAACTGTGTGTACAAGAAGGGGCAGAGCAGGATGTACTTCCTAAGGAGGCTGGCCTCCTTCAACATCTGTCCTAAGCTCCTTTTCATGTTCTATCAGTCCGTAGTCTCCAGTGTGCTGTCATACGCCATTGTGTGTTGGGGTGGGGGGGCCAGGAAAAGAGATATGGACCGTCTGAACAGACTCATCCGCAGAGCAGGCTCAGTGGTCGGGCTGAGCCTGGACTCTGTGGAGACGCTTCTGGAGAGCAGGACCATGTCTAAAATTAAGGCAATCATGAACAACACCAGGCACCCCCTACACACCACCTTCTCCCAGCAGAGAAGCACCTTCAGCGGCAGACTGCTGTCACACAGCGCCTCCACAGAGAGGCTGAGGTCCTCCTTCGTGCCCCGTGCCATCAGGGGGTACAATGACTCTCTCAGGAGGAGCGGGGGGGAGGTGGCGAGGTCAGCACGGGGTTGAATATGGATTTAATTTAATTTAATTTAAATTTAATTTTATACTGTTGTATATATATATATATAATTTATTTATTTTTATACTGTTTTATATTTTAATTCAATTTTATACTGTTTAGATTTTATTTTATACTGTTTATATTTTAATACTGTAATATTTTTAAATTTTATACTGTTTATATTTTAGTTATAGTTTAGTATATAAGTCCTGTTAGTGCTGCATGTGTCTGTCTGTTAGTGTAATGTATGTCTTGTGGTATGTCCTGTGATGTCAATGTTTCCTTTTCTCCTGGTGTTTATCCAGTATTATTTGTTATTTAATGCCTGAGCAGTGGATATATGCAATTTCCTCCGGGATTAATAAAGTATCTATCTATCTATCTATCTATCTATCTATCTATCTATCTATCTATCTATCTACCTGTATTGATCTGGCCAATGCCTTTTTCTGCATTCCACTTGATCCTTCCATGCAACAATTCTTTGCCTTCACCTGGAACGACAAATGTTATTCCTACACTCGTCTCCCTCAAGGCTTTGTTTTTTCACCTGGATTGTTCAATGCCTACTTGACACGACTCTTGTCAACTTTAGAGTTGCCACCTGGTGTCCACAGGGAGTTCACGATCCGGATGTGAATGCTCCTGGTCAGGTGTTTTCAATGGATTTTACTGACATGAATAAACCAGTGCCAGGATACAGGTATTTGCTGGTCTTCATAGATTATTTCTCGGACTGGCCTGAGGCCTACCCTTGTAAGACAGAGACAGCTAGTGTAGTGGTCAAACATCTAGTGAACCACTATATTCCAACACATGGGTTTCCTAGGAAGATTCGATCAGATAACGGGTCCCATTTCAAAAATAAGTCAATTTTATTCACTACTGTCTATTTATTGCCTCTATCAGTATTGTCTAATGTTTGATATCCACCTAGTCCTTTCAAATTAGCTTTATGAATTGAAACTCTTGATTATAGCTTTAAATGTTTCATGAATATGTCCCTTAATATTTATCAGGGTTATAGCAATGAAATTGATGTTATGAGAACCATGCTTTTACAACATCTACTGGTGCTTGATCTCTTGACTGCTTCATCAGGGGATATATGTGTACTTCTTAACCAAACATGTTGTACTTATATTCCAGATTAAATTCACCAGTCCATTGAACCACAGTTGGCTGCACTGCATAACTTGCAGGGAGCGATGGCAAAGGATAAACCTGACTGCTTTTCTCCGTTTGATTGGCTTTCCACTGGTCCCTTATGGTCAATGTGTCTAAAATTTTTGATCCCTATGGCATCATTTTACTTCTTATCCTGGGCTGTTTGTGCTGTGTGGTTCCTTGTCTATGTGCTTCCCTTTTGCATGGAATTGCTCCCCCAGCAGCTGATAAACAGATGCTCCTGTCTTCTCTTTTTGATAGTCCCATCCCTGATGATGACCCCGCAGGTATTTTTTTGTGATTGTTTTTCTGTGTGTCGGACTCTTTCGAGTCCAAAAGGGGGATTGAAGGCTCTGTATGAATATATCTGCGTGTGTGTGTGTGTGTGTGTGTCAAATCATTCAGCGCTTGTGAGGATGGCACCAGGCTGTCTGAGGTCATGAAGGCTCTGGATGGAAATAATCTACTGTTTGACCATATTTGGAAATGCTTGTATGACTGTCAATATCCTTAGCTAATTTTGTTTGCAACAGATATGTCCTCATGGGGTCCACGTGATTAATAATGCTGTATTCTCAGATAATTTTGTGAAACTGTCAACTTGACATTTTGTGTTAACACCCAGAGGTCATACCAACTAAAACCAGTGAAAGAACTGGTTTAGAGCAGATATTTCGAGGTTAAACAATAGATTCACCACCCACAATCCTGCCTTTTAGAGTATAAATGATGTGTGATCCTCTTTTATCTTTGCAGCTCTTGTCTGTAAGTCTCTTGTGCCCAGAATATTCTGTAATTAAACTTCGAAGGACTGTTCGTCTCCAGCCTTTATTCAGACCTCCAACATTCTCACTACCCGAAATCAAACGAACACGCGGAGGAAGAAGTTGCGCTTTCCTCCATCACTTATCAAGTGACAATTTGCTGCCTGACATTAGTCTCCATTTGCATTGTTGACAAAACTCAGCAAATCTCATGTTTGAAGACTGAATTTAAATCTATAGCCAGATACTTGTTGGTTTAACTCAGTGTAAATGCTGAAAACATGTTGTTCTAATTTACTTTTGTTGCAATTGATGAATGACCAAATGATGAAACAGCCGCTGCAGCGCAGGCTAAACATCAGAGATAACTGATGACTCGCGCGCTGCCCACCGATCGACACTTAGTCATATTTGAGTGCACGTAAAACAGAGACAATAATATAGATTACCAAAATGTCAAATGCATTCATATTACCGTACGTCCAAAGGCGTTCAAAGGGTTCAAAACGTTCAAAAGTCCAACCAATACAAGTAACTGGTGAACACAGGTGAGTGGCATTAATTATTAATTTCTGAAGACACACCCATAGTGCCACTCCTCCCACCACAAGCCATTACCAACACATGCACAATCAAGGCACCTGCAAATTGGTCTAAACTCATGGATGACTCCTACAACTCTTACTCGTTCTGACATGACAGCTCCACACACACCTGAACTGAATTTATTCTCATGTGGTCCTTCAGGACAGGATTCAACTCGTTAAGCAAGGCATGTAGCTAATGTTCAGTTCTCCCCACCTCCCAGACATAAAAGCATCGTCCAAAATTTTAATGTTAACTTTAGCTAGTTACCTTAATAAGTTTGAGAATCTCTTAAGGTTAAGTTGATGCTAGCGCTGTACAGTTAGCAAGCCTAACTTCCCATAATTGAACATTTCAGAAACAATTAAACAAGCGGCCTTTATCTAGTGATGGCAGTTTGACACTGAAGCTTTGGTACACGTTTCAAACCCTAGAACTACATTTCAATAGAACCACTGCTTCGAAGCTTGCTTCAGGGCAGAAGAACGTCACGTGACAATGACGTCCAAAGCAGCAACTGCTTCGTTTCCTGAGGGAACCATGCGACTGGTTCGCAGTCCAAGGATGTGATTCACTGTCCCGCCTCCAACCTGTGACAGTTTTGAATGTTAGCGCCTAAACTCCTTTTATAGTTCTGGAAAATGCCCCGTTTTTGGGTTTTGTCAGAGAGTTGTTGTTGCTGTTGTTATTGCATTGCGTTGCTTTTTTTGATCGTTGGATCATTATGGAGCCAGCCAGGAAGAGAGGTCATTCCGAAATGGGGAACAATTCATTATGATCGCTGCTGATAAGGTAGGTGTACTCTCACATCTGTAATGAAGGAAGTTACATGTCTAACAGTAATTAGCTATAGCTATGGTCTATCATCCGTGTATATTGATTAATGATAATAAATTATGCTGTTAATGTGACAGCTTTATAGAGTCAAACTGTATTATTATTAACAAATAACTTTCTGTCCAGGTCCAGTGCTTGGTGTGTTCTGCTGAGCTGAAGTATCATGGGAATACTTCCTCCATGATTAGGCACTTCACTGCCAAACATGGAGCTGCTGGAAATCAGGGGACCACAAATGAAGGTTGGCTATATTATTACATTATTAGACACACTAACACAATGTGGTATGGCTGTGTTTCATTAGTCGTAGGCCTGCTTAACTGAAGTGAAGTTTCACATTAATCTTCCAGTATTATTTTAATCATTTACTTTTTGTTTCTGTCTATTTGTTATAGTGGACCGGAAGCAAGAGCTGCATGAAGCTCTTGTAAATATGGTAGTGAAAGACTTGCAGTCCTTTTCCATTGTGGATGACTGTGGCTTCAAGGAGTTTGTGGGATTGCTTGATCCCACATACAGTCTTCAATCCAGGCGAGCTCTCAACAACATGGTGCTTCAGAAATATGAGGAGGAGAAGACCAAGGCCAAGGCTGTCGTGGCAAAGGTGGAGGCTGTGAGTCTGACTGCTGATATGTGGACGTCCATTAATGTGGAGGAGTATCTTGCAGTGACCTGCCACTACATGCAGGACCCCATGAAGCTGGCCAGAGAGGTGCTGTTCCCTGAAGCACATACTGCAGCTAACATTAGTGAAGCTACAAGATCTCTCATGGAGGAATGGAGCCTTGAGGGCAAAGTGACCTAAATTGTGACTGACGTAGGAGCCAATATGCTTGCTTCTGTCAGAATGCTAAACTTGAGACATGCACTCTGTGTTGCTCATTCTTTGAATCTGGTCCTTAAGACGTCATTGGATTCAACCCCTGGCCTAAACGAACTATGGACAAGGACAAGGTGGTGTCTTTCTTTAGAGCTAGCACAACAGCCAAAGAAAAACTTAAAGAAGTGCAAGAGCAGATGGACATTCCCATCAAAAAACAAATTCAAGAGGTGGACACATGCTGGAACAGCACCTTCGTCATGCTGCAACGCTTATATGAAGAGAGACAGTCAGTGGGTGCAGCTCTCGCAACACTAAAAACTGATGTCATCCCACTGTCTTCTGATGAGTATGACATGACAGCAACATGCCTCAAATTACTTTCCCCTTTTTACCAGGCAACGGTTGAACTTTCTGAGGAAAAGAGAGTGTCAGTGTCAAAAGTGATCCCAAATGTAGCCGCAAGAGGACACAAGCCAGTGTCTTATTGTGCCGGTCCCAAGCCCGGATAAATACAGAGGGTTGCGTCAGGAAGGGCATCCGGCGTAAAACTTTTGCCAAATCAAACATGCGAATCAAACCTATGACTTCCATACCGGATCGGTCGAGGCCCGGGTTAACAACGACCGCCATCGGCGCTGTTGACCTACAGGGCGCCGGTGGAAATTGGATTACTGTTGGTCGAAGAAGGAGAGGAGGAAAGTGCGTTCGCACGAAGAAAGAGAAGAGGAACACTAAGAGTATAGGACTGAGAGTAGGGACGTTGAATGTTGGAACTATGACAGGAAAAGGTAGAGAGTTGGTTGACATGATGCAGAGGAGGAAGGTAGACATACTGTGTGTCCAGGAGACCAGGTGGAAAGGTAGCAAGGCTAGAAGTTTAGGAGCAGGGTTCAAGTTGTTCTATCATGGTGTAGATGGGAAGAGAAATGGAGTAGGAGTTATCTTGAAGGAGGAGTTTGTTAGGAATGTCCTGGAGGTAAAAAGAGTGTCAGATAGAGTGATGAGTCTGAAGCTAGAAATAGAAGGTGTGATGTTCAATGTTGTTAGTGGGTATGCTCCACAGGTAGGATGTGAGCTGGAGGAGAAGGAGAAATTCTGGTCGGACCTTGATGAAGTGATGCAGAGCATGCCTAGAAGTGAGAGAGTTGTCATTGGAGCAGACTTCAATGGACATGTTGGTGCAGGAAACAGAGGTGATGAGGAGGTGATGGGCAGGTTTGGTATCCAGGAGAGGAACGCAGAAGGACAGATGGTAGTTGACTTTGCAAAAAGGATGGAAATGGCTGTAGTGAATACTTTCTTCCAGAAGAGGCAGGAACATAGAGTGACCTATAAGAGTGGCGGTAGGAGCACACAGGTAGACTACATCTTGTGTAGACGGTGTAACCTGAAAGAGATCAGTGACTGCAAAGTAGTGGTAGGTGAGAGTGTAGCCAAACAGCATAGGATGGTGGTGTGTAGGATGCCTCTGGTGGTGAGGAAGATGAAGAGGGCAAAGGCAGAGCAGAAGACGAAATCGTGGAAGCTGAAAAAGGAAGAGTGTTGCATGACTTTTAGGAAGGAGTTAAGACAGGCTCTGGGTGGTCAGGAGGTGCTTCCAGATGACTGGACAACTACAGCTAATGTGATCAGGGAGACAGGTAGGAGAGTACTTGGTGTGTCATCTGGAAGGAAAGTAGATAAGGAGACTTGGTGGTGGAATGAGGAGGTACAGGAGTGTATACAGAGAAAGAGGTTAGCCAAGAGGAAGTGGGACACTGAGAGGACTGAGGAGAGTAGACAGGAGTACAGGGAGATGCAGCGTAAGGTGAAGGTAGAGGTAGCAAAGGCCAAACAAGAAGCTTATGATGACTTGTATGCTAGGTTGGACAGTAAGGAGGGAGAGACTGATCTATACCGGTTGGCAAGACAGAGAGATAGAGATGGGAAGGACGTGCAGCAGGTTAGGGTGATTAAGGATAGGGATGGAAGTCTATTGACAGGTGCCAGTAGTGTGATGGGAAGATGGAAAGAGTACTTTGAAGAGTTGATGAACGTGGAAAATGAGAGGGAACAAAGACTAGAAGAGGTGACTGTTGTGGACCAGGATGTAGCAAAGATTAGTCAGGATGAAGTGAGGAGGGCATTGAAGAGGATGAAGAGTGGAAAGGCAGTCGGTCCTGATGATATACCTGTAGAGGTATGGAAGTGTCTAGGAGAGGTGGCGGTAGAGTTTCTGACTGGGTTGTTCAACAGGATCTTAGATAGTGAGAAGATGCCTGAGGAATGGAGGAGAAGTGTGCTGGTGCCCATTTTTAAGAACAAGGGAGATGTGCAGAGTTGTGGCAACTACAGAGGAATAAAGCTGATGAGCCATACAATGAAGTTATGGGAGAGAGTAGTGGAAGCTAGACTAAGGGCAGAAGTGAACATTTGTGAGCAGCAGTATGGTTTCATGCCAAAAAAGAGTACTACAGATGCAGTATTTGCTTTGAGGATGTTGATAGAGAAGTACAGAGAAGGCCAGAGGGAGCTGCATTGTGTTTTTGTAGATCTGGAGAAAGCTTATGACAGGGTGCCCAGAGAGGAACTGTGGTATTGTATGAGGAAGTCTGGAGTGGCAGAGAAGTATGTTAGAACGGTGCAGGACATGTATGAAGACTGTAAGACAGTGGTGAGGTGTGCTGTAGGTGTGACAGGGGAGTTCAAGGTGGAGGTGGGACTGCATCAGGGATCAGCTCTGAGCCCCTTCTTGTTTGCCATGGTGATGGACAGGCTGACAGACGAGGTTAGACAGGAATCTCCATGGACTATGATGTTTGTAGATGACATTGTGATCTGTAGTGAGAGCAGGGAACAGGTGGAGGAGAAGCTAGAGAAGTGGAGGTTTGTCCTGGAAAGGAGAGGAATGAAGGTTAGCCGCAGTAAGACAGAGTACATGTGTGTGAATGAGAGGGACCCAAGTGGAAGAGTGAGGTTAGAGGGAGAAGAGATCCAGAAGGTGGAGGATTTTAAGTACTTAGGCTCAACAGTCCAGAGCAATGGAGAGTGTGGAAAAGAGGTGAAGAAGCGTGTCCAGGCAGGATGGAACGGGTGGAGGAAAGTGTCAGGTGTGATGTGTGATAGAAGAGTTTCAGCTAAAATGAAAGGAAAGGTGTACAAAACTGTGGTGAGACCAGCGATGTTGTTTGGTCTAGAGACAGTGTCACTGAAGAAAAGACAGGAGACAGAGCTAGAGGTAGCAGAGATGAAGATGCTGAGGTTCTCTCTGGGAGTGACCAGGAAGGATAGGATCAGGAATGAGTATATCAGAGGGACAGCACATGTTAGAGGTTTTGGAGATAAAGTCAGAGAGGCCAGACTGAGATGGTTTGGACATGTCCAGAGGAGAGATAGTGAATATATTGGTAGAAGGATGCTGAGTTTTGAACTGCCAGGCAGGAGGCCTAGAGGAAGACCAAAGAGGAGGTTTATGGATGTAATGAGGGAAGACATGAAGGTAGTTGGTGTGAGAGAAGAGGATTCAAAGGACAGGGCTAGATGGAGGAAATTGATTCGCTGTGGCGACCCCTGAAGGGAAAAGCCGAAAGGAAAAGAAGAGTGTCAAAAGTGATCCCAATGGTGAAAATGCTTATGTTGTATTTGTTTGACACTACTGTAAAACAAGCCATGAAATAGCAAAAAAAACTGGGACAAAACTTGGTATCAATGATGCAAAATAAATTTGAGACCATGGAAAGCCAAACGGCACTGACGATGTCAACGCTGCTGGATCCAAGATTTAAAACTATCGGATTCTACAATCAAGGACAGGCACGGGCAGCAGTGAGGCAACTGACCGCACAATGCTTCAAATCTATTAGAAACAAAACATCTGCTGAAACTCAAACATCCACAAGTAATATTATGAATAGTATTTTTTTCCAATAAGTTAAAATGCTGATGTTTGTTGTCGTGTTTGTCTTTCAGATAGGAACCTTTGGGAAACGTTGGACCGAGATGCGTTGGATGCAAGGAGGACAAGGAATGCAAAAAGAAATTTACCCAAACTTGTTTAAACTGGCAAAAAAAAAAAAAAAAAGATGCACGCCGGTTTCATTTGATCCATGTGAACGAGTCTTCTCCAAATGTGGAGAAATTGTGACTTAAAAAAGAAACCAACTTAAAACAAATACTGTGGAAAAAATGTATCTCAATAAAAATATTTGACCGCCCTCATCCCAAATTATCAGCCCTTCCATAATTGCACAATCAAACCCAACCAATACCAGATTTTCCCTGCATTCGCTCCTCAACAACACTCAAAACATTTGTCAATTATTATAAGTGTATAGAATATAATATTTGGTTCAAACTCTGCAGTGCAGGGTTTGAATTTTGCCAGAAGAGGTCACTGTAACTGAAACTTCGAGTATTGAACCCATTTTTGAACCACTTGGCTCAAGTTATTCAGTGCTTCACAAAAGCTTCATTTGCCCATCACTACCTTTATCTATCGTTACGATATCCACCTTGCGCAGGAGGAATAATAAGCGGAGCGGAGTATATATCTACTTTCTTTATTGGACATACACCTACTAAACTCACCTGAACACTCGTACACTAGACCTGTCAAGCGCATCACATTTACATGCACATACAACGGAACTAGGGCGGCATGGTGGCGCAGTGGTTAGCGCTGCTGCCTCACAACATGGCGGACCTCCGTTAGTCCCGCTCTGTGCAGAGTTCGCATGCTCTCTCTGTGTCTGCGTGGGTTCTCTCCGGGTTCTCCTGCTTCCTCCCACCTCCAAAAGCATGCGCTTCAGGTTGATTGGCCGTTCCAGATTGCCCGTAGGAATGAGTGTGTGTGTGCATGGTTGTCTTTGTGTGTGGCTCCGCGGTGCACTGGCGTCGTGCCCGGAGTGTCCCCCGCCTCACACCCTATGCCGCCAAGATAGGCTCCGGCTCCCCGTGACCCGTTGCGGCGGATACAGCGGTGGTAAACTGAAGATGACTGACAACAGAACTACTTCCGCTCACAACAGGAAGTACCAAAATAATAGCGTCACGGACTTATGCTAAACATTAGTGCTGTCAGGTGAATAAAAAAACGAATCTAATTAATTACAGGATTTGTAATTAATTGATCTAATTAATCACATTTTAATGTCATACCTGCCAAAGGCCCCCAAATAAAGAATTTGAATTCTAGGACATTACAAAAATGTAGTACATGGCTAATCAATAGAATACACAGAGAAGATTTGAAATCCACATTTTTATTGGTTCAGTGCGCTTTATCAATGAAATTCAAAAGAAAAAAGGTCAAGCACATCAGGAAAACAATTGGGCAATTCTCAAAAATGCAATACAAATAGTTCAATTTTCTTTAAAAATTCAGAAATAAAATAAGGCTGAGTCTCAAATAGGCACATAAGCACACTCTCAATCAAAATGAATACTAAAGCTGACTCAATATAGCAATTCAAAATGAATAGTATAACATGCCTCCAAATAAGTGTAACCAGGATGAATGTTACCATAGTAATATTCAATGGTTATTTTGTTTATTATTAATATTTTGTTTATTATTAATATTTTGTTTTATTAATATTTTGTTTATTCTTACCATATCAAAAGACGTTAGGTTCCACACTAGTGTGAACTTGTCACGTGGTGTATGACATCACGCATTCACCTGTGGGGCCTGCGGGTGGCTAATGATGTCACCTGCAATAAAAGCCAGTGAGAAGACGGCGTTGGGTGTGTGTGTGTCTGCGAAAGAGAGAGAGATCTGGAAGCGCCGAAAGCAGCCGGCATTGGAGTTACCTGATCAGCCGCAGGCTACCGGAACAGACCTGTGTGGAGGAGTTATATGAACTATGTGAACGTTGAACATTTTTTATGGATTTGGTCGGAGTGCCGGTGAGGACTCGACTAAATGATGGAGAGCTAGGACTCTGATTCAGAGCTGGGACAACCGATGCGGAGAACTTCGCCTGGTCTGGTAGGAGGCTCTGGAAGCCGGTCCCCCACGTCACCTCCGGACACACACACACACACGCAATTGCCAACGGACCAATTACGGCTTGGACTTGACCCTGGATTATTTTGGACAATCAGTGTGATGATAAATATTGTGTGTGGGTTTATCTGAAATGTACTTTACTTTAGTTAATTTTATTCCTTCTGCAGAGTGTGAATATTGGGGTTCACTGTATATATAGTTTTTTCTTCACAAATTAATATAACATACTATTTGCACATAAAGTTCTGTGTTTGTGTGGTTCATTGCACCGCTACCTCCATGAGTCGAATCGGTCTTCTGATTGACTAGTCCGAAAGCTAATATCTTTAATTAATGTAGCCTGGAAACTTGCTACATAATTGGCGAGCTAGCCAGGAGGTAGTGGTACAGTGTTCTTCATATTATTGTTTCTCTTTAAAAAAAATTCAGATTTACCAATTTATTTGAAAATGGAGGTTTTTGACATGCTTTGTATTAAAATACCAAATGCTGTGGTAATAGATGGCGTTAAATCTTGCTGTGAGGAGAGGAGGAGTTCCTGAAACTGAAGTGAATAGGCATCTGCTGAATCAATTTTGTAGAGGCTGCTGGGATAATACCCTAATTTCAGAATTTCGGCTCAAACAAAGAAAGTTGAGTCCACCATCACTTGCTGAATTACTGTTGTTACTCAGAACTGAAGAAGACCGAGAAGCTGCAAAGATTCACAGAATGAGACAACATTTAGGAACTGCAAAACAAAAAGTCACTTCCCAGGCTCAGTTCGCGTATGAGGAAGAGGAGAAGGGGATGTGTGCAACATTGACCACACTGACTAAGCAACTTACTAAGCAAATGGCGGCCATTCAACAACAGCTATCTGTCTTGACTGCAATGCAGTCTCAAGTACAACATGGTTCCTGTGCTTCCAGACTCGGTCATGCTACGAAGCCTCATAGTAAATCAAAGACTGCTGATACTGCTGTTGTAAACCCAAAGCCTGGGTTCTGCTTCCGTTGCGGTGAGGATGGCCATATGAAGCCTCAATGCAACAATCCACCTAACTCTGCCCTGGTTAGTGCAAAAAGAAAACAATTCAATGACAAGAAACAAAGACAATCTTCCAGATCTGATCAGTTAAACTAAACTCCGTTTCTGTTGTGGGACAAACAGGAACTGAGCTGGACCCATCCTGTCCCGCCATGTCAAAAATGACTGTTCAGTGTGCAGAGTTGCAGCCTTCTCGACCTAGGGCAACAGCCAAATTGCCCAGAGGCCTAGTGGGTTCTTGCTGTACAGCAGAAGTTAAAATAACAGGTCGCAACTGTCGGTGCCTGTTGGATACTGGGTCACAGGTGACTACTGTACCCGCCTCATTTTTCAATCACTATCTTCATGATCACCCAATCCACTCACTGCATGATCTGTTGGAAATCGAGGGAGCGGCAGGCCAATCAATCCCCTATCTTGGCTATATTGATCTGTCAGTGACTTTCCCCAAAACCTTTTTGGGTCGAGACATTGAGATTTTTAGACTGGCGCTTGTGGTTCCTGATTTTAGTCCTGACTCTTCTTCATCCGTGCTTATTGGCATGAATACGCTTGAGCCTTTGTACGAACAATATATGTGTAATAAATCTTCAGCATTTCAGCCAAGTACTCAAGGTCACAGAGCTGTATTAAAGACACTGCAGCTGATGCATCAGCAACATGACACTGGTAATGTTGGAGTGGTTCGACTCTTAAGCAAAGCCCCAGTGCGAGTTCCGGCCGGCAGCACTTTGGTGATCGAGGGCACAGCTAGGACCCCCTCTCCAACAGCCAACCAGTCAGTCTTACTTCACCATCCTTTGTCAGCTCTGCCTGGTGGGTTGTGCGTCAGCAGCTGTTTAATATCATTTCCAGCTCATTTTCCCTATAAAGTTCCAGTGATTGTAACCAACGAGTCAGAGCAAGATGTTAATATTCCATCCTTCAGTGTAATTGCAGAGCTTGAGACCTACCACTGCATCCTGTCTCAGCATCATGTGACTGACCCCCCCATCCAGAATCACACAGCAATCTGTCAACTTGAATCTGAATTTTGGCAACTCTCCCATAAAATCAGAGTGGAAGGAGCGAGTCACTGACAAGCTCAACTTAATATCTGAAGTATTCTCCCACCACGATCTTGACTTTGGATGCACCAACCAAGTTAAACACCATATCACTCTTCATGATGAGACCCCGTTCAAGCAACGTGCCCGCCCTATCCATCCAAAAGACATTGAAGCTGTACACAGACATCTTCGTGAGCTTCTGGATGCTGGTGTGATTAGGGAGTCAACATCTCCTTTTTCATCTCCTATTGTGGTTGTCAAAAAGAAGAATGGTGATGTACGGCTGTGCATTGACTATCGTAAGCTCAATCTCCAGACTATAAAAGATGCCTATGCCCTGCCACACTTGGAAGAGTCTTTTATTGCCCTTACCAGTTCAAGATGGTTTTCAGTACTCGACTTGAAATCAGGATATTATCAGATCGAAATGGAAGAGGCAGACAAACCCAAGACTGCTTTTGTAACTCCGTTAGGTTTCTGGGAATTCAATAGAATGCCTCAAGGAGTCACTAACGCACCAAGCACATTCCAGCGGTTGATGGAGCGATGCATGGGAGACCTTCATCTCAAGGAAGTGCTGGTGTTTCTTGATGATCTAATCATATTCTCAAACACTCTAAGAGCATGAGAAAAGACTACTGCGAGTACTGAACCGGCTGAAGGAGTATGGATTAAAGCTTTCTCCAGAAAAATGTAAATTCTTCCAGACTTCAGTCCGTTACCTGGGGCATATTGTGTCAGAGAGCGGGGTTGAAACAGATCCTGAAAAGATTGCTGCCATCAAGTCCTGGTCCATTCCCACAAACTTAAAGCAGCTGAGATCTTTCCTGGGTTTCGCAGGGTACTACTGCCGCTTTATTAAAGACTATGCTGTCATCGCCAAGCCTCTCAATGATCTTACTCGGGGTTACGCCCCAGTCCGAAAGACCAAACCTCAGACATCCGCCAAGTTGCACTGCAGCTCAAACCAGCCTTTTGGAGAGCGATGGAATCAAGGTTGCCAACAAGCCTTTGAGACCCTCATTGACAAACTTTCATCTGCACCAGTTCTCGGGTTCGCTGACCCAGCTCTTCCTTACATTTTAAAATACTTGCGCATTGACTTGCCACTCACGATTAATTGTGTTAATTTTTATAGCGCGTTAACTTGCAGCGTAATTAATTTATCTAATTAATTATTAAAGTGACAGCCCTATTTAACATCTATGATGAATAGAATTTTGCCAGTAAGACAAAAGTACATATTGGATATATTTGTGTGTCGTCTACTTACAGAATTTACCCTGCTCAGCAGCGTCCTCACTCGGCATCTGTGGGCGGAGAAAGGTGCGTATGTAATGCGGTCATCCAGGCTCGTAATGTTGTATTGACCAATCACGGAACCCCTACATTTCCCGGTCCGACACAGAACTAGCGTCGGCGTCTTAGGCGAGGAATGTGAATGAATGAATGAATGAATAATAAACTTATAAACTTTATAATGGTCAAGCATAAATGCATCTTCGACGTAGAGCCGTTATAAGTCAGAAAATAGCCGGTTTTCGTCACGGACACGCCCCCCGGATAGACGAGCCAACACATCAGGACAGGACTGAGCAGTCTTCCTTCACCTCAAGGAAGAGGGACACTCATTTCAGGACACTGATATTCAGATCTTGGACATTGACGATAAATGGTTTGAGAGAGGAGTGAAAGAGGCCATCCATGTCAAAGTGGAGAAGCCATCTCTGAACAGTGGGGTGGTCTGCGACATCACCTTTCTCCCATTTACAATCATCCTTTCAAAACTCCCAAAAAAGATTGTCTCGGCAGATTGACCCAGGTGATGTGTCTCATGCTAATGACCCTCATTAGCATACAAAGTGAAACTCACATTTCAACGACCCCCTTTGACACCCCCATCAACAATCCTTGAAGAGTCAGACGGGTTTCAACGACGGTTGTCGGAATGTCAATTGCACTGACCACACCCCACAGGGTTAATAAACTGGGACAAGACCAGCTTATTAACTAAAGAAGTTAATAAGTTAAGAACTAAAAGAAGTCTCTTGGATGAGAGACGAAACGTCTTCAAGAACTGTCTTAACGTCCAGCGGATTGACTTTGGAAAACCATGCTTTGGATAACCATGACCTGGATAATTGAGAACCTAGGATAGACGTCTCCCTGCTCCAACACACCTGATCATTTGAATGAGGATCAGCTGTGTTGGAGCTCATCATCGATCAGCTCATCATCATCAGTGTCAGATGCTATCTGAGTAGGGGCATCCGCTCTGTGGTTCCGCCTGGCAGTAATGGTAAAATGGTAATGGTAAAAACATGTACAAACTGATGGTAAAAAATTTAAACAAAAACAAACTTAAGCATCGGGCTAACACACCATGGACGGTTTACCTTGGTCAGGGGTGAACCCTTCATGGGAGTCTTTCTATAAGTCACCTTTAGCCGAAAAAGTTGGAGATCTTTACATGGTGCTGTGGCCATCAACAGTTTTGTTTTAATTTTAGACCCAAATGTGTCTGAAAACTCTCCGTTCTGTCTCACAGAGGAACTGTTTTCCACTTTTTCCTGGACTGCCAGAGGCTCGAAATCTTGTCCCTGTTTTTGGAGAGAGTCTTTCTCTCGTTTGGTTTTGTTTTTAACAAACAGATCTACATAATCGGTTTTAAACGCAGGAAAACTCAAAAAAATGAATGGCAGATTTTAAACTCCCTTCTGGGCCAAACAAAAATGGTAGCATACAATGTATTTAAGCAGGAAAAAAAAGATTGAAGGCTCCAAGGACAAGAACTTGTGGTGTCTCAAAGATGTATTGTTTTCTGTGTTCAGTGAGAAGCTTGTGTTTGGCTGTTGTTTGATTTAATTTATATATACAGTATTTGTATAGTTTATTATTTTTTCTATTATTCATTTTTATGTTTATTTTTTATATAAAATTATTTTTGTGTGAATCTTTTGTGTGAAATTAATCAATCAATCAATCAAACTTTATTTATAAAGCATTTTTCATACAGTGTGTAGCCCAAAGTGCTTTACATTAAAAAAAACAAAAAACAGTTTACACAGGAAAAATCCTGTATTTAAAATAAATAAATTTTAAAAAAAGATAAATACATTTTCAGTTAAAAGCCAAGTTAAAAAGGTGGGTCTTAAGTTTGCTTTTGAAAATGGCCACAGACTCGGTTTTCCTCAGGTCCTCAGGCAAGCTGTTCCACAAACGTGGGCCGTAGTGGTAAAAGGAGGCCTCCCCATATGTTTTGGTTAAAAAATTTTTTGAGTAATTAAAAGAGCAGTGTCTGAGGACCTGAGAGATCTAGAGGGTGTATATGTTTAAAGCAAATCAGATAAAAAATTAGGAACAAGACCATTAAGAGCTTTAAAAACCATTAAAATGATCTTAAAATCGATTGTGAAGCGTACAGGTAACCAGTGCAGAGACTTTAAAATTGGTGTAATGCGTGCTCTGTTTCTGGTCCTCGTCAGAACTCGTGCAGCTGAGTTTTGTAGATGTTGTAATGGAGTAGTTCTTTTTTTGGGGAGACCAGAAAGAAGAGTGTTGCAGTAATCAATTCTACAAGTAATAAAAGCATGCATTAGTGTCTCTGTATTGGTTCGAGATAAAAATGGTCTTACCCTGGCAATGTTCTTTAGATGATAAAATCCACTTTTAACCGTATTTTTGATATGAGCATTAAAATTCAAATTAGAATCCAGAATAACACCAAGGTTTTTTACCTGCTCAGAAGTCTTAAAAGCCAGGGCTTTGAGTTTCAATTTAAGTTTTTCTCCGTGTGCTTCAGGACCGATGACAAGTACTTCTGTTTTGTCCTGGCTGAGCTGCAAGAAGTTACCGGCCATCCATAACTATATATCTAAAATGCATTTTAAAAGGGTATCTGTTGGCCCAGTGTCGTCAGGGGATACAGCTATGTAAAGCTGTGTGTCATCAGCATAACTATGAAAATTAATGCCATGCCTCCTGATGACATCCCCCAGTGGTAACATATAAAGATTAAAAAGAGTTGGACCTAAAATTGAGCCTTGGGGGACACCACACCTCAGTTCATAGCTCTTGGAGGAATATTCATCCATGTTTATAAAAAAATATTTTCCAGTGAGGTATGACTTAAACCAATTTAAAACCGTACCAGAGATGCCAATCAGGGCATAAGGTCTGTCCAGGAGAATTGTGTGGTCAACTGTGTCGGACGCTGCACTGAGGTCTAGCAAGACAAGAACAGAAAGTTTCTTTGTGTCCATATTGCACCTTAAATCATTGACAACTTTTGTTAATGCCGTCTCTGTACTATGTTTGGCCCGAAAACCAGATTGATATTCTTCAAAAATATTACGAGAGTTTAAAAAATCATTTAGCTGATTAAAAACAAGGTTTTCTAAAATCTTACTTAAAAATGGCAGATTAGATACAGGTCTGTAATTACTGAGGACTGATGGATCTAAATTGTTTCTCTTCAGAGTGGGTTTAACTATTGCAGTTTTGAAAGAGGATGGGAATACACGCTTGAAGCGAACAATTAATGATGTTAAGCAAATCTTGGTCCAAAAAGCTATAAACTGATTTAAAAAAGGATGTGGGGATGGGATCTAAAACGCAAGTCGTGGGTTTAAGTTGAGAAATAACCTTTACCAACATCTCAGCATCAACCAAGACAAATTTCTCTAGTGGTTCCTCAATTGTAATGAGAGGTTCATTGGTAATACAGTCCAAGGTTTGACAGTGGGAGAAGTTTGACCTTATGCTATCAATTTTAGTATTAAAATGGGCTGCAAATTCCTCACACTTTGAGTAGGATGAAATAGCATTTGTGTTATTAAAAATGGGATTGATCAATTGTTGAAAAAATAATTTTTGGATTGTCACGGTTGTCACTGATGAGTTTTTAGAAATGTGCTTGTCTTGATCGCTTAATTGCCTTATTATAGATAATCAGCTGTTCACAGTAAATTTGGTAGTTGATGGTTAATTTGTTTTTCCTCCATCGCCTCTCAGCTATCCTACAGTTTCTCTTTAATTTTTTGATTTCTCCATTTATCCAGGGGGTTTTGGATTAGAAACTATTTTTTTTTCAATTTTAAAGGGGCAACTGAATCAAGAATGGACTTGAGTTTACTGTTAAAACTATCAACCATAAAATCACAAGAGGAGGGTAAAATATCTGCCGTAATGTCTTGTAAATGGTGAATAAAATTTTCAGCTACTTCTGAGGTGATACAGCGCTTCCTCACAGTTTGTTGTGGAATATCTTGTTTTATAAGACAATTTATCGCAAAATATACACAGTAATGATAAGATATGCCAACGTCCACAACAAAGGAGACACTGATAAATAGGCCGTTGGTTATTATAAGGTCTAATGTATGGCCTCTGTTGTAGGTTGGCAGGTTTACGTGTTGGTTAAAAGCTATACAGTTCAACATGTTTATAAAATCTAAGGTAAAAGGGTCTCATTGATTGTCTACGTCAATGTTAAAATCGCCTATGATAAGACTCTTACTGTAGTTGGTGTGGATGATTGAGAGGACTTCAGAAAAATCAGAGATAAAAGAAGAGAATCGTTTAGGAGGCCTATAGACAGTCATACATAAAATGTGAGAGCTGTTAAAAACAAATGCATGATATTCAAAAGATGGATATTTATCAAATGCACAGTCTTTAAAATCTATTGCCGTTGAGAGGATGGTTGCTGTTCCCCCACCTTTTCTATCAGTCCTGGAAGAGTATAAAAAAATTATAGTTGGGTGGGGATGCTTCCGCAAGTGTTGCTGGACCATCTGTGCCGAGCCACGTCTCAGTTAAAAACATGCATTGGACGTTGTTATCTAAAATCAGGTCATAAGAAATGATTTGTTTAAGAGAGAACGGACATTAAGAAGTGACATGTGCAGCGTGGTGTTGAGGGGTGGATTCCTTGTTGGTAGTCTATGTCTGTGTACAGTCTTGATATGGTTACGATGTATTCTAGAAGTCTGTTTGATGGTGTGTTTAGTGGTGATTAAAACAGGGATGGATGAGCAGAAGGTGTCCAAGTACTTACAGTAAGGGATGCTGGTCAACAGAGGGGTGCATGATGGGGGCAGGGTGGAAGAGTTGGGTCCAGTTTCTGTTGTGGTGTCCAGGTGCACTACTGGAATGATTTGTCATGTACTACTGTTTTGACAGTTAATGGTAACAGCATGGAAGATATTTGCTGCCATGGCACGGGAACCAAGAGGAGTGGGGTGAATTCCATCTCTGCTAAAAAATGACCCGCGGTTCCAGAAAAGGTTAAAATTGTGAATTAAAATTGCGTTGTGAGAGGAACAGGCTGCCTGTAACCAGGTGTTGAGACTCAATAGCCTGCTAAAAAGGCCAATGCCTCGATGGAAGGAGGGGAGGGGTCCAGAAATAAAAACGGATGTTATAGTCCCTGAGAAGGTTAAAAAGACTGATAAAATCCCGTTTTAAAATCTCTATCACAATCAGCGGTATTATTGATTCCATTGTGAATCACTACGTTTGTGGCGCTGGGATGGTCACTCAGGAGAGCAGGGATCTGTCTGACCATGTCTAGGACCTTGGCACCGGGAAAACAGTAAGTTGCTGACGATTTAGATTTGATGTGTCTCGTGATTGAGTCACCAATAACCAGTGTGGCAGGTGAAGGTGACTCAGACGGCTGGGCTGGATGTGGAGTGAGTGCCGAACCGATGGACTGCTTGTTGTTACCTGGAGGAGGGGGGTGTTGCTGCAGACATCCGCGGCCTGGCTGTAGAATGCGGGCTGGGACGGGCGGATGGCATGTGCCATTGAGAGTGACGGTCAATGGTGGAGGACCGAGACGGCGACCTATCGGAACCCGGAAACGATGGTGGGGTGTGTTGCCCGCTGAGTGGAGGAAAATCCTTCTCGTCCAGAACGGAGAACCTATTGGACAGCTGGAGATCCTGTTGTGGATCCTGTGGTGGAAATGACCGGGAGAGGAGCTTCCCACCAAGGTTGCCCTTCCCTGCAGCAATCCACAGCTCCAGGTGGCTGGGAGTAGAGTTAGCCTGGGACTTTGGTTTGGCTCCCAGCGTAGCCCAAAAGTCTGAAGGCTGTTTTGTATTAGTGTGAATAATTTGTTTTCTGTGAATAAATGTGATTTTTGATAATCAAACAATATACAATCTCTCTCTCTCTCTCTCTCTCTCTCTCTCTCTCTCTCTCTCTCTCTCTCTCTCTCTCTCTCTCTCTCTCTGCGTCTAACTTGGTTGCATCAATGTTGTGGCACCAACTGTCCTGCGTTGAACCCCCACCAATGTTGCTGAAATGAATCCAAGCGGTGATGTTGGCTTTTTTTTGGGACTGCCATCATTGGGTCCCTCAGAACTTACTCTTTCTGCCCAAGGAGGAGGGAGGTCAGGGACTCATCCATCTGACCAGCAGAAGTGCTGTGTTCTGGCTGCAATTCATTCAGATGTTCCTGACTGGCCCCGAGGACCTGGTGTGGTGGCCCACAACACAGGCAATACTTGCCCAGTGCTGGGGGCCAGTATTGCCAACAGCGCTGGGCCAATCGCTCACTGTTCTTAATGTACCTGAAAAACGAAAGACTGGGAGATCTTTCATGTTTTTATCAGAGTGTTTTTGGAATCTGGGGACTTTTGTCCAAGAAGAGGCCACAGGATTTTAAATTACTGTATTGGTTTTTAAAGGAACCTGTTATCAAAGAAGAACTTTTCTATGTAAGAACTTTTGCAGGAACATCAGTAGAGTAAAATTTTATTGCGGCTAAAATCTCCACGTTTGGATGTGTGGTGGAGATTTATGGTCCCACCCTGGATGGCGCTGCTGCTCTATCATCTACTGTGGGTATGACCTCAGCTAGACTCATCGGAAGACTGTTGAGGAGCTGGAAGAGCCAACTCGCCCCACAGCAAATAACTTTGATAAATTCTTATTGTAGAGGCCTGTCAAACTCAATTCATACTGAGCCTTTCCCTGTAGAGAGTTTGTCTCTGCTCTAACAACTCTGTGTCAGATCCAATCAGCCTCAGTGACAGTAATGAAAAAAACATGTGTAAATTGTTTGTAAAGGTTCAAACATAGGGTTGACACACCATGGAGGGTTTATCTTGGTCTGGCGGCGAATGTGAACCCTTGATGGGAGTCTTTCTACAAGTCACCATTAACAAATAGGGTTGGAGATCTCCAATGGAGAATTTTTACATGGTGCTGTAGCCGTCAACAGTTTTTTTTGCAGTTTTGAATCCAAATATGTCGGAAAACTGTCCATTGTGTTCTCAGAAGGAAACTGTCTCTGACTGCTTCCCTGACTGTCAGAGACTCGACAATCTTTTCCTGCTTTTAGAGGGAATCTTTCATTTGATCTTGTTTTTGACAGATGTTGTTAAGACCTGGCTTGGGGTCCACCCCCAGCCTCGCGCTGGTTTTCCTGCGGTGCAGTTCCCACATCTGCGTCCAATCATTCCAGACACACCTGCCACCTTTTGAACCCTAATCTCTAACTATAAAGACCCGGCTTGAACACGGACCCAGCGTCAGATCCTCTATGTAAATGCCATGTTTGTCACCAGTTCATTCTGACTCCTACCTAGACCCCGGATTGTATTTGGACCCCAACCTACCTTCCTGGACCCGTATCAGAACTCTGCTTTGTCCCCGACCACGAACTCTGCCTCTCGGACTTGTACCTCTGCCTGCCTGCCTGTTTCCCGGTAAGCCCTGTCTGTATCCTCCCGTGTTTGCACGCTGCCCGTTCCACTCTGTTTCCCTGGACTTGTGCACTGGGTTTTCCCATGCTTCCCTTGTGTGCCTTTGCTGTGATAAAGACTTTAGTTCAGACACACCTGGTCTCCGCTCCTGTCTCGGTCCTGACAGAAGGACCTGACCAAGAATGGAGTTAGCGTCTGAACCCTCCGCAAAGGACCGCCTTCTGCGCGCCGAGGGTCGCCTGGACAAGTGTCCGCTGCGATGTCTGTGCTGCTCCAGCAGGTCCAACGCCAGAACAACCAGATCCAGGCTCTGCTGCAGCGGGAGCTGCCGGCACAGCCCGCGCCCAGCGCTTCTGCTGCCTCTGGGTTTTTCCCCGGCGCCATGGCCCCACCCCTGGGGATCTCCCTGCTGCGTCACGAGCCACGTGTGGGCAACCCTGAAAGGTTTGACGGAGATTCTGCTCGACCCCGCCCCTTTCTGACAAACTGTAGACTTTTATTCGCCCTTCAGCCCTTCACTGTTGCCTCTGAACCAGCGTGGGTGGCCTACATCATCACCCACCTCACGGGCCGTGCTCAGCTCTGGGCAACAGCTGAGTACGAGCGTCAGTCTCCCGCCTGCTCCTCCTTCCATCTGCTCTCGACGGAGATGATCAAGGTGTTTGAACTCGGGTCTTCGACGGCGGAGGCATCCAGAGAACTCATGTCGGTTCGGCAGGGGTGGAGCACGGTGGCGGATCATGCCAGTAACTTCCGGACTTTAGCAGCACGCAGTTCGTGGAATAATGAGGCGCTGGTGGACGCTTTTTACCACAGTCTGGCGGATTACATTAAAGACGAGCTGGTCTCCCACGAACCCCAGACCACTCTCGATGGAGCCATTGCCTTGGCGACGCAGATCGATCAGCGGGTCCAGGGTCGTCGACGAGAGAGAGGGCGCCAGACCCCTACTCTCCCCAGCACTCGCCGATCCAACGCACCCAGCACTGCCACACCCGAACCTGTCGAGAGACCTGATGAACCCATGGAGGTGGGCCAGTACTCATTCAGCGCTGTGGAGCGTCAACGCCGGTTCACTGCCAACCTGTGTCTGTACTGCGGGGAAGGGGGGCATCAAGTAGCGACATGTCCGTTAAAAGCCAGAGCTCACCGGCAGTCGGAGGGGTCCGGATGAGCTCAGTTACAACTCAACCCTCCCAGACATCTAACCCCCACAAGCCCCTTGTCCAGATCCACATTCACCTCCCTGATAAGCTCCACAGCCTCTCCGCCCTGGTGGACTCCGGGGCCGAGGCGAACATTATGGACTCTGAGCTGGCCTGCCAGTGGAACCTGAAATGCCAGCCTCTACCCACTTCTGTTCCTGCCCGGGCGCTGGACAGTCACGCTCTGGGCACCGTCACCCATGTCACCACACCGATCCAGATGTCCATTCCTGGAAATCACCAGGAGGCCATTCAGTTTCATCTGCTCCGGTCGCCCGGCCGGGCTATTATTCTCAGGTACACCTGGCTCTGCCGGCTCAATCCCCGTATAGACTGGGTAACGGGCTCCATTCTGGAGTGGAGTAAAGACTGCCACCGGACATGTTTAAAGGCAGCAATACCAGACTCTTACAGACCTCCAGCTGGACCACCCCCCGATATCTCCAAGGTTCCTGAGGTTTATCATGACTTAAGAGAGGTGTTCAACAAAGCCAAGGCTACCTCTCTGCCCCCACATCAGCCATACGACTGTGCCATTGACCTACGTCCTGGTTCCACTCCACCCAGGGGCCGCCTGTACTCCCTCTCCATTCCTGAAAGGAGGTCTATGGAGGACTATATCAATGATTCCTTGGCTGCAGGCATCATCCGGCCGTCATCCTCTCCCGCTGGTGTGGGGTTCTTCTTCGTGGGGAAGAAGGATGGTTCGCTCCGTCCCTGCATCGATTACCGGGGACTGAATGAGATCGCGGTCAAGAACCGGTACCCTCTTCCTCTGCTCTCCTCTGCTTTTGAACTCCTCGAGGGGGCCACGGTCTTCACTAAATTGGACTTACGCAACGCCTACCACTTGGTCTGGTTTCGAGAGGGGGACGAGTGGAGGACGGTGTTTAACACCCCCACTGGACATTATGAATACCTGGTGATGCCGTTTGGACTTACAAATGCACTGGCGGTCCTCCAGGCTCTGATCAATGACATTCTGAGGGACATGTTGACTAAATTTTTGTTTGTTTACCTGGATGACATTCTGATTTTTTCCCGGACTCAGTCAGAGCACTAGAGACATGTCCGCCTGGTGCTCAGTTGTCTGCTCGAGAACTCATTGTTTGTTAAGGCGGAAAAATGTGAGTTCCAGGTCATATCCACTTCCTTCCTGGGTTATGTCATTGCAGAAGGGAATATACAAATGGACCCAGCTAAGGTCTCTGCAGTGACCTCTTGGCCAGTTCTGGATACCGGTAAGAAGCTCCAGCAGTTCCTGGGGTTTGCAAAACTTCTATAGACGCTTCATCCGGGATTATAGCTCCATTGCAGCCCCTCTCACCGCCCTCACCAGTACCAGACAGCCGTTTTTTCCTGGACCCCCTCGGCTGATAGGGCATTTAACGCTCTCCGGATCCATTTCTCCTCTGCGCCCATCCTCAGCATGCCAGACTCTGAACGCCAGTTGTCGTGGAGGTGGACGCTTCTGAAGTGGGGGTGGGAGCGGTGTTGTCCCACAGGTCGGCAGAGGATGAGAAGCTTCACCCCTGTGCGTTTTTGTCCCGTCAATTGCTGCCTGCTGAGCGCAACTATGACATCGGGAACCGAGAACTGCTGGCGGTAAAACTGGCTCTGGAGGAATGGTGTCACTGGCTGGAGGGCGCTTCCGTCCCGTTCCTGATATGGACAGATCATAAAAATCTGGAATATATTCGTTCAGCGAAGAGACTCAATCCTAAACAGGCCCGGTGGGCCTTATTTTACACCAGGTTTAACTTCTCCTTGTCATACCACCCTGGTTCTCGCAACGTTAAGCCTGACACACTTTCCCGCCAGTTTGCCGTGGATGACGCCTCACCCCAAGACAGTGCACCCATTCTTCCTGGCCCCTGCGTGGTTGCTGCCCTGACCTAGGATGTCTAGAAGAGGGTGAGATAGGCCATTCGTGACCAGCCCGGACCCAGCGCCTGCCCCGCTGACCTCTTGTTCATGCCAGAGGACCTGAGGACTCCAGTCACCCAGTGGGGTCATGAATTCCATCTGGCCTGCCACCCCGGTTCCACTCGTACAGCCTCTCTTGTCAGCCAAAGGTTCTGGTGGCCCAGCCTGAAGAAGGATGTCCTGGACTATGTACGAGCCTGCCCTATCTGCACCCGGAATAAATCCGTATGTCGCCCCCCCAGCTGGACTTTTACAGCCCTTGCCGGTGCCCAACTGCCCATGGTCCCATATTGCCCTGGACTTTGTTACGGGACTTCCACCCTCTGACGGCATGACCACCATCCTCACTGTGGTTGACCGGTTCAGTAAGGTGGCACATTTTATTTCCCTGCCCAAATTGCCATCAGCAAAAGAGACTGCCCAACTGGTCCTCCTGCACGTCTTCTGACTTCAAGGACTCCCTAAGGATGTAATGTCAGACCGTGGGCCACGATTCGTCTCCTCATTCTGGAAACAGTTTTGTCAGCAGCTGGGGGCCACAGTTAGCCTCACCTCCGGTTTCCATCACCTGTCCAATGGCCAGTCAGAGAGGGCTAACCAGGAGCTGGAATAGGTGCTCCGGTGAATGGCATCGCTGAACCAATGCTCCTGGCACGACCAACTCCTGTGGGTGGAGTACGCCCACAACTCTCTCACCAGCTCTGCCACCGGATTCTCCCGATCCCAGTGTGTGTATGGGTACCAACCACCGCTGTTCTCCAGCCAGGAGGGAGAGGTTACCTGCCCGTCAGCGTTCGCCTACGCCCGACGATGTCGCTGCACCTGGGTCCGCGCCTGCTCCGCCCTGCTGAGGTCATCTGCCAACTACGCTACGGGAGCCAACCGCCGGAGAACCCCCGCACCTGCCTACCGAGAGGGCCAGAAGGTTTGGCTCTCCACTAGGGACCTTTCGCTCCAGGTGGAGTCCCACAAGTTGGCTCCACGGTTCATTGGTCCATTCCCCATCCAACTGGTCATCTCGCTGACTGCCGTCCGGCTCCAGCTCCCTCCGACCATGTGAGTGCACCCGACCTTCCATGTCTCCAAGGTCAGGCCAGTCCACGAGAGTCCGCTGGTTCCTGCAGCTCCTCCTCCTCCCCCTCGTCTGCTGGAGGACGGGCCTGTCTACTTCGCCCGTTGTCTCTTGAAGTCCCGTCGGGGAGGAAGGGGTCTACAGTACCTCGTGGACTGGGAGGGTTATGGTCCTGAGGAGAGGACATGGGTTCCTGCGAGGCGGATCCTGGACAGGACTCTCATCACGGAGTTCCACCGCCTGCACCCTGACCAGTCGGCTGTTCGACATTGCCGCCCAAGGGGGGCTGGCCGCGACCCACTGGTTCCTGCTGTTTCTACCTCCGCGGGTCCTAGGGATTCTTGGCAGGACGACAACGGTGGCCTGCATTCGGACCGGCGGAGGAATATTAGACTGTTCTGGTTGCTTCCCCCCGCCCACCCGGGGGGGGGGGGGGTTCTGTCACGACCCGGCTCGGGGTCCACCCCCAGCCTCGCGCTGGTTTTCCTGCTGTGGTTTCCCACACCTGCGTCCAATCATTCCAGACACACCTGCCACCGTTTGAACCCTAATCTCTAACTATAAAGACCCGGCTTAAACACGGACCCAGCGTCAGATCCTCTGTGTAAATGCCGTGTTTGTCACCAGTTCATCCTGACTCCTACCTTGACCCCGGATTGTATTTGGACCCCAACCTGCCTGCCTGGACCCATATCAGAACTCTGCTTTGTCCGTGACCATGAACTCTGCCTCTCAGACTTGTACCTCTGCCTGCCTGCCTGTTTCCCCATAAGTCCTGTCTGTATCCTCCCGTGTCTGCACGGCGCCCGTCCCGCTCTGTTTCCCTGGACTCGTGCACCGGGTTTTCCCGTGCTTCCCTCGTGTGCCTTTGCTGTGATAAAGACTTTAGTTCAGACACACCTGGTCTCCGCTCCTGTCTCGGTCCTGACAGATATACATTATAGGTTTGAAACGCAGGAAGAATCAAAGAAAGGATTGGCAGATTCTAAATTTCGTTCTGAGCCAAGCAAAGATGGTGATTTATCTAATCAGGAAGGTGCAGTGCAGTGCAGAAGCCATTTTAAAAAGAATGTGTTAAACAAGAATCACAATCGATTTTAACTATTTCAGAGGTATGAATGATTTAGACACTTTTAACGGACCTATGGTGTATCAAAGGTGTCTTATGTTCCGTGTTAAATGAGTCAGTCACTGTTTGGTTTAATTCAAGTATATTTTGCCAACATTTCATTTGTTCATTCATTGATTCATTGATGCATTAATTTTAGATAGATAGATAGATAGATAGATAGATGGATAGATAGATGATCCCAAGGGAAATTCAGGTGACATCTGCTCACAAGAGATACAATAAATACACATAACAATGACAGAGAGAAATGGTACAGCCAAAAGACGTTGTATAAATTACATTATTTACATACTGTTACATAATTATAACAACAGGAAACAGAAGAACCTAGAATAAAAGGAAGCATAGGGACATGAGAGAAGAAGGAAGCATTGGGTGTAGATGATGTATGATCAGAAGCAGAAACACGTGGATGTACCGAGCTTTAAACTGACACTAAGGACCCCCACAAAGTGTCCCACAGTGCGTCCCAGGCCCCCCTCGTCTATCCCTTCTCACCCGACCTTGATGACCCTGCGGCTTCGGCCCCCCTCCTTCTGAGAGAGTGGTTGTGCCCTCTGATGGCATGAGGCACAAAGGAGGTCCTGAGTCTCTCAGTGGAGGAGCTTGGTGACAGCAGTCTGCCACTGAAGGAGCTCCTCTGCTGGGCGAAGGTGGTGTGCAAGGGGTGGGTGGTATTACCCAGGATCGATATAAACCTGGACATAGTCCTCCTCTCTAGAACAGTCTGTATTGAGTCCAGATCCTGACCGATCACAGATGAGACGATCACGACTCGGCTCGCATTCAGCGCTTATTGAAATGCAGGTTACGGGTTTACGCTGGAGCCTGTAGTCAGGGAACACCTTTGACAAGTTGCCAGTTCATCGCAGGATCCCTGCCTCCCATGTTCAATTTGTGGTGGCAGAGAGGCTTTCTTAAGACAGGACAAAAACTTGGACACTTGGATAGCCTTCAACCTGAACCCAAAAATGGTGTACCTAACCTGGATTGCTTCCAACCTGAACCCAAAAATGACAGACAGACAGACAGTTTATTAATCCCGAAGGAAATTCAGTGTAGCATCTGCTCACAAAAATACAAATAAATACACATAGCAGTGACTAACATAGACAAAAAGATGTTACATAATTACATAATTACATCAGCAGTACACATAACATAAAAAAGGAAGCATAAAAACATGGAAGAAGCATAATAAGAAGACATAGAAGAAGCTTAAGAAGAATAAGGCCCCCACAAAGTATCTCCACAGTGCATCCCTGCCCCCACACCCCATGTCCATCCCCTCTTGACTGACCTTGATGACACTGCAGGTTCAGCTTCACCCCCCCTTCTTCTGAGAGAATGGTTGTACCCCCTGATGGCACAGGGCACAAAGGAGGTCCTGAGTTTCTCTTTAGAGGAGGTTGGCAACAGCAGTCTGCCACTGAAAGAGCTCCTCTGCTGGGCAAAGATGGTGTGCAGATTGTGAGTGGTATCCCCAGTATCTATGTAAACTTGGACATAGTCCTCCTCTCTAAAACAGTCTCCACTGAGTCCAAGTCATTGCCAATCACAGAATAAGCCCTCCAGATGAGCCTGTCTAGGCCCTCGGTGTCCCGTTTCCTGGCACCACCACCCCAACACACAATGGAGTAGGACAGCACACTGGATACTATGGACTGGCAGAACAGTCTAAACAGTTCAGAGCTGATGTTGAAGGAAGCCAGCCTCCTCAGGAAGTACACCCTACTCTGACTTTTTCAATACACACAGTTCAAGTTGTATGACCAGTCCAGTCTGCTGTCCAGCTGCAGCCCCAGGTCCTTATAAGTCCCCACAAACACCACCTCCTTGCCCCCGAAGACCACTAGCTGTGGGGAAGGGAGTGCCTGCTGGAAATCCAGCACCATCTCCTTGGTTTTCGTAATGTTCAGCTGAAGCTCATTCTGCTGACGCCACCCCACAAAGTCCGTCACCGCCCTCCTGTACTCCCCATCGTCATCCTCCCTGATACATGCCACAATCAGTGTCGTTTTAGAACCTCTGCATGTGAGAAAAAACGGCATTCTTTTTTTTTATACAAGGTATTTTTTATTAATTTATGAAAAGATTTTGTACAATAATGTAAATCAGAGAAAGAAGAGGAAAAAAAAATCCCAACCACCCCTTCCCCTTCCCTTCACATAACAGGCTAAGACATTCACAATAATATCACAACTCATGTGCAAGATAGAGGTGAGCCTATCACACAAATATACAGATACACATGAAACAACACCAAAACAACAAAACAAAGAAAACCCCCCCCCCAAAAAAACCAACAACAGCAACGAAAAATAAATAAAAACCAAAAGATGAATTTAAGCAGATTACATTGGTGGGTTGTTACATAACAACCACAGGATGGTGTATGGCAAAACCTGGAAAGCAGTGACCCTTAGTTAAGGGGTTAACATTGCCCAATAATTGATATAGATATGCTGTATGTCCTGTACATGCTAGGCCTATAGAATTAAAAACGAAAATTCAGATTATAGGAGGGTTTGTAAATCTGTAAAATATTGTATAAAAGAACACCACTGCTTGAAAAATCTACCTGTGTCCCCACGTAGCATTTTTTTTTTCTAATTAAAAAAAAAACAAAAAACATAATTTATTTCAACCAAACAGATACAAGGGGGGGTTGTGGTGATTTCCAATTAAGTAAAATTCTACGCCTAGTCAGTAGAGTGGTAAAAGCCACAACATTTGCCTGGGTGTTGTTAAGGATGTGTATAGGTGAAACACCAAATATAGCTGTAATTGGGCATGGTTCCAGAGTGACTCCTAAAATTTCTGAGAGGATTTTAAAGATGGAATTCCAGTAATGATCAAGTTTCGGACAAGATATCTAACAGAGATGTCCTCAGTGTCAGGATATATTTTAAATAGCCTTGAACTTGACAGATGTAATCTATGAACACTTTTAAATTGTATCAAACTCAAATGAGCACATGATGAAGAGTTATGTATTGTGTTGATGGCTCTCTCCCAGAAGTCTTCCTTGAAATCCACACCCAACTCCTGCTCCCAGGAGATAGCAGTTTTAGAGCATTGCTCTGGATTGAATAATAGAAGACCCCAATAAATATGGGAAGAAGAAGAAAAGAAGAAGAAGAAGAAGAAGAAGATTTTTTTTTTTGATTTTTGCAAAAACACTTTAATCTCATTCAAACATTTTGCAGTTTTACATTAGATGAAAGCATTTAAGTGCCTCAGAAGATTTTTTGCAAAAAAAACTCCAATCACATTTAACATTTAGAACATTTAGAACATTTAGAACATTTTACAATTTTTCATTAGATGAAATTTCAAAAACACTAAACACTCAAAAACATTAAACTCCAAGAAACAAAGGGAAACACAATATAAAAATTAGTGCATTATAACAGGAAGTTTGCAAAAGTGAGGTGGTCATCAACTAAAGTGCATAAGACATTTTTGTAACACCAGATGTTCCTAAAGTTATTCAGGTCTTTTGTCAATTTATTAAAACCAAATTCTAGTTTTAAGCGACATCTGATGTTACAGCAAAAAACAGTAACTGCTTCTTGAACGGTATTGTTTTCAATTTTCCTTTTCCTGGTCACATAAATTGCAAGTTTTGCCTCCCCAGAAATAAAATTTAAAAGCTGCCACTTTCTATGATTCGATCTATTGTACCCAGCACCGTAGATGAATTTCCTGATACTAAAGTTTTCATTGAACAAATTAAAAACATTCGTTAGAAGAGTGAAGAGCACTGCAAGTCTCCCACACTCACTGAAAGCATGAAAGACTGTTTCACGAAGGGGACAGAAGGGACACTGGCTGGACACCGCAGGGGCGAAAACAGAGACAAAAGCATTGGAACCGACGGCACCATGCAAAATCCTCCACTGGAGGTCCGCTGTTTTTTTCTTGAGGGGAGGTTTGTACAGAAGTCTCCACTGCGGGTCAGGTCCATTTCCTGTCATCCTGTTGGCCCAGGTAGTGGGTGCTGTGTTACACAGGTTTTTCTTGTTGATTACTTTTACACATTGTTTGTACAGTATTTTTTTGTTGGCCGTGTGCAGGCTGATCTGTCGTTCATCTCCGAGGAGAGGACCCTCCAGTTCTCCAAACAGGGGACTGATGTGGACCTCTGGGAAAGGATCTTTGCTGTCTGGCACAGTCCCTGTACTTTAGTCCAGGAGGAGGCCTCTCTCCTTCCCGGAAAGTCTTTGCCTCCACAGTTGTAGCACCCTCTGAGCCACCCTGGTGGACTGGATGTTCAGCAGGGAGCTCAGAGCCTGGGCATCCGCCAGCACAGGCCCGGCGTTGTCTACCAGTTGCTGGAGGGTCATGGTCCTGGTTCTGCAAAGCACTGCAGACAGACCAGGTGTGGCTCCACTGCTGACGTCCAGCCTGGCCCCATGCACTAGTGGTTCCCTCAGTAACCAGAACAAAGAGTCAGAGCTTTTTCCTGGGCTGCTTTTAAAAAGGGCCCATGACTTAAAAACACCATGATAAAACGGAGGCAAACCATTTAACTTTAGAAACTTAAGAGTCCATTAAAAACAGAGCAGCATCCAGGTCCAAGTGGCTCACGCGTCTGAATATGCAGCTGGCCACCTCTCTCCACGTCAGATCCGCTGGTCCGGTCAGAAACCTGCTGGATGAACTGTAATCTGAACGTGGCTGTTCTGCTAGCCAGGTGGAGGAGGCCCTGTCCCCCCTCCTCTCTTGATAAAAACAACACTCCTTGAGGCACCCAATGCAGCCCATCCCAGAAAAAGTTAACAAGTTTGGTCTGGATTTGGGCTAGAAACCCTGATGGGGGTTCCATACAGGCCAAGCGGTGCCACAGCTGCGAGGCTACCAGATTTTTTTATCACTAAAACTCGACCTCTGTATGACATTCTGGGGAGCAACCATTTCCATTTTTTAAGTTTCCCTTCTATTTTGTCAATGACGCCCTCCCAGTTCTTCCTGGTTGTTGTCTCATTTCCCAGGTACACACCGAGATATTTGAGACCATCAGTCTTCCAACACAAGTTTTGAGGAAGAACCGGGAGGTTGCCATGCCACTCGCCAACAGCAAGGGCTTCACTTTTGTTCCACTTTACTTTTGCAGCAGTTAAAACATTGAATGAGTTTGTCAAACCCACCAGAAGAAGAAGAAGAAGTACACGTTATTGATCCCACAAGGGGAAATTAACAAATGACTTCTGGTTTAGTCGGAAATTAAAGAGGTTCTCCCATGGCTGCTTAGAGGGTTGGGTGGGGAAGCCATGAAACATTTTGAAGGCACAGTTCCTACATTGTAAATATCTGAATAAGTGTGTCTTAGGCAATTTATGTGAAGCAGATAGTTCTGTAAAACTACCAATGACTCCACCTATGTATAAGTCATTAAAAGTCTGTAACCGTTTCTCTCCCACAACTGGAATGCAACATCTTGAAAAGAGGGTGGAAAAGATGATTATGGGTTACTGGCATAGGAGAGAATAACTTAAAATGATGCCTGAATTGGTACCAGATTTTTAAAGAGTTACAGACAATTTGGTTGTCTGTGTAACGAGAGGGAGATGTCAGAAGTGATGAGAATAGGAGAGCCGGGAGAGAGGATGACACACATGACCTCAACTCAAGTTGGCACCACATGGGTTGGGGGTTATGTACCCAAAACAATAATTTACTAATATTTGCTGCCCAGTAATAATACATAAAATTTGGCAGAGACAGTCCTCCACTAAGTGAACACTGCTGTAGGAGGGACTTCCTGATCCTAGGGGGCTTTCCACTCCATATAAAGGTAAGATTTGTTGATTTGCTCAAACTTTGAAGAGCTCTCTTGGCGGCCTTCACAGCAGCTTCAGCTGCTCCATTCCAATGCGGTGAATCAGCAGGGAGCACTTTCCAGGTCCAGTTTGTCCCATTTGTCACGACATACTCCTCCAGGCTTGCACCGTCTTGGCTCTTCAAGAATGCATACAACTCCTCCAGCAGGGACTTTGCACCAATGAAATTGGTCCCAGGATCTGACCAAACCTTGAGGGGCTGGCCTCTGATGGCAGTGCATCTCTGGTAGGCCATTAGGAAGCTCTCTTTGGACATACTGTTGACCAGCTCTATGTGTAAGGCACGGATCGCCATGCAGCAGCAGATTACCCCCCAGACCTTCATGGATTTGCTTCTTTTGACATCGTCCTTCACCAAGTCAAGTCCAAACAGGTCAACTGACATGAACTGGATTGGCGCAGCAGGTCTTGATCTTTCCACTGGCAGGTCACTCAACACCTGTTGACAGACTTGAGCTCTGGCCCTTCTGCAGTGGACGCACTGGTTGACTGGTCCTCTACCTCTTCATCTGCTGCAGGGACTTCGACTCAGCCATACTGGGCTTTACTGAGAACTTTGGGGCACTGGGCTTGGACACAGCAGGGGTTGTGGACTGGCTTGGCAGGGGCGTCGGGTGAACTTGGAATTTCAATCTGGTTCGATAGGGGCTTTTCCAACCAGCTGGATGCGGTTTTATACTGTCAAGTGTTTTGCTTGCTGTATTAACTCCACACTTGAAGGGGTGTAACAACGCCGAACATTAAAAGCTAGAATCCACTCAAAGACCAGGTCGTTGTTCCTTTTTTTTAACTTTGTTTTCTTTACAACCTTTTTCTTCAGCAGGTGACAAACCTTAGACAAACACCACATGATTACCATTTTGCAAAACAGGTTCTAAAATATCAAATAATTATCAAACCCATAATTAGTAAATAATTATAATAATTATCAATTAATAATGATCAATTATCAAAAACCCTTCCACATTAAGTGTATGAAAATATATTAAATTTTTTTCCCTTTAAGTTAAAACACATGAAATCAAACTTCTCTGCTCCATGGTGGCATCTATTTTTTCTGCTTGACTTGACACAACTGAGTAATTAACGTGCTTGCGCCCTAGCTGATGAGCCGGTAGCGCTCACCGCTGCAATTATGCACAACCATACATAAACTACTTTAATTGTGCAAACTGGCTGGCCGAACTTCATCTTGGGCTACCAAGGCGAACACAGGTGCAGACATGCTCTGCCGATACTCTATAATGAAAATACAATGTTTACAAACGGGATTTGGCTGATTCTCATGCGCGCAGCAAGGCCACTGTGGTTGCGCGCTGATGAAACAGCTGTTCGGCGCTAAAGTAGGTCTATAAGGAAAGAAAAAATTAGCATCTTAAGCTGCCTTAAATATAAAATTTTCGAAAAAGAAATGTTTTAAGTCTAGTCCTAAATAATGAGAGGATGTCTGCATCCGGAAATGAGGGAGGGATGTTGATCCACAATAGAGGGGCTTGATAGCTAAAGGCTCTAGCCCTTTCCTACTTTTGTATATTCAAGGAATCACCAGTATGCCAGTATGTTAAGAGCGCAATGCTCTAAATGGATTATATGGAACTAAAAGTTCCTTCAGATAGGTCGTGCCTGGCCATGAAGGGCTTTGTAAGTGAGGAGGAGTATTTTAAATCTATCGTAGTTTTCACAGGAAGCCAGTGTAGAGAAGCCAACACAGGAGAAGAAATATGGTCTCGGATACTGGTCCTGGTCAGAACATGGGCAGCAGCATTCTGGATGAGTAGAAGTGTCTTCAGTGACTTTTTGGGGCAGCCTGAAAAAAGTGACTAACAGTAATGTAGTCTGGAGGTGAAAAAAGCATGGATTAATTTCTCCGCATCATTCTGGTTTAAAATATGCCTGATTTTAGCAATGTTTCGGAGATAGAAAAAGGCCGTCCTAGAAACCTGTTTTATGTGTTTGTTAAACAACAGATCCCGATCAAAGATGACACCTAGGGTCCTCGCATGTGGTTTTGGTCTCAAAAGTGATGCCATGCAAGGCTATTACGTCACTGGGAATTACATCCCTTATGGTTTTTGGGCTGGACACAATGACCTCAGTTTTACCAGAATTTAGATGCAAAAAGTTATTTATCATCCAATCTTTAATTTCTTTGATACACAGCTGTAATTTTCCCAACTGATTGACTTTATCAGGTTTAATTGATTGCGTATCATCGGCATGACAATGGAAGTTGATGGAGTATTTCCTTATCAAATTACCCAGAGGAAGCATGTATAAGATAAACAATGGACCAAGAACTGAGCCTTGAGGAACTCCATAACTAATGGTAGTGGACTGGGAGGAGTTGTTATTAACCTTAACAAACTAGGAATGGTCAGTTACATAGGACTTAAACCACATCAGTGCTGATCCCTTAATACCAATTGCTTTGTCCCATCTTACCAGAGAATATGATGGTCAATTGTGTCAAAAGCTGCACTAAGGTCCAAGAGAACCAATGTAGAAACAAGTCATCTATCTGAAGTGGTTAGAGGGTTGTTGCTAAACTTGAAAATTGCCGTTTCCGTACTATGATGTTCCCTAAAACCTGATGGGAAATTCTCAATAAACTGTTGGATTTAAGGAAATCACATATTTGATAAGGTAATTTTGATAATTTTCTCCATGATCTTGGATAAAAATTGGAGATTGGAGATGGGTCGAAAATTAATTGCAAAGTTATGTAACAGCAGGGTCCAGGTTAGGTTTCCTGAGAAGTGGACTGATAACGGATACTTAAAAGGACCGTGGTACATATCCCGTTGATAATGACAGGTTAATTATATTTAGGAAGTGGTTGCTAAGTAAAGGTAAGGCTTCTTTAATGAATTTTGTTGGAATTAGATCTAACAGACTGGAGGATGGTTTAGCTGAGGAGATTATTTTAATCAGCTGACTGATCTGTACTGGAGAAAAGACATCCATAGAACCAAAGGATTCAGGAGTCAGATGTGTATTTTCTGAATCTAAGGGACCTAAAGAAGGACTAGAGTTGATGGAGGACAGGACACCATTAATTTTGTCTCTGATGAACATGATCTTATTATTGAAGAAATTCATAAAATCATTGCTGTGGATACTTGATGGAATACTAGGCTCATATGCACTGTGGTTGTTTGTCAGTCTAGATACAGCACTGAACAAGACTCTGATTGTTTCTATTGTCCTCAATGATGAATAATAGGCTGCTCTAGTGAAGGGAAGTGCCTTCCTGTATTTATGTACACTATCTTGCCATGGAGAGAGGTGTTCTCTTAGTTTAGTAGATCGCCATTTCCTCTCAAGTTTTTGGGAATGCTGCTTTAATTGGTGGGTATGAGAATTAAACGAGGGAGCTCACAACCCCTGTTTATAGTCATATTTTTTAGTGGAACAATTACATCTTGGGTTTTTCTCAGAGAGTCTGTTGAAGTGTCAACAAACTCATCAATTTGAGATGGACTCACATTAACTGAGTTTGGACAATGACCCGGTGTGTAGTTCAGCTGCGGGATGAAATTAAGCATACTTGGGATTTCTTCCCTGAATTTAGAAATAGCATGATCTGATAAATTTCTAGTATAAACTTTTTTTATACACAATAGCCGAATGTCAAAAGTTATCAGGCAGTGGTCAGATAGGATAGGATTTTGTGGAAAGACGAGTAACTCTTCAATTTCAATCCCCTAAATCGGGACTATGTCTGGAGTATGCTCAAACTGGTGAGTAGATTCCTGTACACACTGACTAAAGCCTATGCAGTCTAGTAATGACATAAATGCGCTACTGAGGCTATAATTACTATCTTCCATGTGAATATTGAAATCACCGACAATAATGACCTTATAAGTTTTAAGAATTAAACTAGTTAAGAAGTCAGCAAATTCAGATAGAAAGTCACTGTATGGACCAGGAGGGCGATAAATTATGACAAATAATAGAGGCTAAAGCAGCTTCTTTATTGGGTTTAATTAACTCAGACTAAGACTTTTGTGGTGGAATATTTTAAATACAATAAAATAATACAATAAAATAATATAATAAAATAATATAATTTCATAGAACCAAGATCTGGATTGTCTGTGTGTCTCAAATCATTCAGCGCTTGGGAAGATGGCACCTGGATGTCTCGAGGTCATGAAGACTCCACAAAAATAATCTACTGTTTGACCACATTTGGAAATGCTTGTGCAACTGTCGGTATCTTTAAATAATTTTGTCTGCAATACATGTGTCCTCGCAGGGTTTGTGTGACTGATTATGTTGTGTCATCAGCTTTGTGAAACTGTCGACTTGACATTTTTGTTAACTTCTAGAAGTCATGATGTACTGTACCTCCTGAAACCGGTTCGAAGCAGATGAGCCAAAGTTAAACAACATATTTACACCTCCTCTAGCCATGCCTTTACAGTATAAATGTTGTGTGATCCTTTTCATATCTTTTTTACTTGAACACCGCTGCAGCTCTCGTTTAAGTTTTCCTGTACCCAGAATATTCTGCAATAAAACTTTGAAGGACTGCCCAGAGATCTCATTTTAATAAGATAAGTATTTGTTGAACTTGTCTGTCTGTCTATATCATCGATGATATCGATGTACTGCTACTAAACCTATGCATGATTTGAATTGACAAATAAATATCCTGTATTTATATCCTGTGTCCTGTCCTAAGAAAAACGAGACCCCCACCACACTTTCAAATGAATTAAAGATCATTTCTGGTTTAAGGCTCCATTTTTATTAATTTTTTTATATTATATACTTGATTGTCATGGGTGCATTGATTGCAGTGGGGAGAAAAATGATAGCACAGCCGCAAATGATCCGTTTGATGGTTTTTTATTGTCACCAAAACAACCAGTGAAAAAAATTTACAGTGAGCGATGAGAAATTCCCAAAAACCAAAAACCAGAGCAACAAAAAGAAGTATATACAGAAAAAAACTTACACTACTAGTAGCCACCATGCCCAATGTTCTATAACTCCAGCTCTACTCCAGCTCCATCTCTCACCCCCTAGTAAAGCAGAAATGTTCCCTTTATATATCCCCATGCCCCTCCCCTGGCAGACCAACAATAATTAAATGGGGTTGTTTTTACAATATCTGGTATAATATACCGGACACAGACCAAATTATTACTACCCTGCTGTACAAATAGACCAGGAAAGAATAAAACATAAATGCCCATCATGTGGCTGGTTAAACAATTATCAAAACGCAAAATAGGAAACAACCCAATATACACAAAATGGTTCAGTCCGGGTACCAGGCTTGCCTAACTGGGCGCCACAATGCGCTATTAAAATAACACCCGGGTAGTGCCTCGGATTGGCCCCTGAATCAGAGGCGGACCAGTGCAGCATCAGCAGGTGAGTGTCTCTCGCACAGTTCTGTGTGAATGTGAGGAAACATGTAGGCGAATGTAGGGAAACGCGTATGTGTGCACCATCGAACGCACTACCGCAACAGTGTGTATGATGCTGACACATGAGTGTGGACCTGTGGAGAATGTCCATGAAACAGTCTGAGCAGGACCGTGGTCCTGCGGTCCTTCTGGGGAACAATGAAAGCACTGCTGCACCTCTCTCCTGGGCGAGGGAAAGATGCATGCGGAACGGAGATGGACGAAGCAGTCTCTACTGCTCGATCACATTATCCTCATCCTCCCTGAGGTTGACGATGTAGGGCAACCCGGACAGATAATCAGCCACCATGTTGGTTCTGCCAGCTCGATGGCGGATCTGGAACTGGAATAGCTGAAGAGAGAGGTACCAGCGGGTGAGATGACTGTTGTGGTCTTTCATAGAGTTAATCCAGGTCAATGGTCGGTGGTCAGTCTCAAGTTCAAACTCCCTAGCAGGTAGTACCGCAAGCTCTCCAGGGCCCACTTGATGACAAGGGCCTCCTTCTCCACAGTGGAGTACCTGTTCTCCCGTGGAACCAGCTTACGGCTCAGGTACAGAACCAGTTGTTCCTCTCCTGGCACACCTTGGGCCAGGACAGCTCCAAGTCTCACGGCCGATGCATCTGTCTGGCCCAGGAACCTCTGGTTGAAATTAAGGCTCCTCAATACCGGTAAAGAGCACAGGCAGGTCTTCAGGGTCTGGAAGGCAGGTCTTGTAGTCCTCACTCCAAGTGACCGGATTCCTCTGATCTTTCGCTGTGAGGGCAGTCAGCGGAGCAGCGATGGTGGCAAACTGTGGGATGAACCACTTGTACCAGCCGGCCAGGCCCAGGAGGGACCTCACTTGCTTCTTTGTGCAAGGCTGCGGACTGCTGCGGATGGCCTCCAACTTGACCATCTGCGGTCGGACCTCTCCATGCACCAGCCGATATCCAAGGTACCTTGCTTCTGCCTCGCTCCACTGACAATTGGCCAGATTCAGTGTCAGGCCCGCCTTCTGGATCTGGCTCAAGTCTCGTTCCAGGTGCTGTAAGTGCTCCTCCCAGGTGGCGCTGAAGATAACCACATCATTCAAGTAGGCTGCTCTGCAGTCTTCACACCCCTGCAGGACATGGACCATCAACCTCTGGAAGGTGGCGGGAGCTCGGCCAATTTTCTCCAGAAGATCATCGATCCGGGCCTCGGGGAACCGTGTGGCATAGTCTGAGACTACCAAAATGTATTGATGCCCTCAACTGCTTTTTACCAACAGCCCAACAATGTACATGGCTATGCGCCAAAATGGTGTGGAGATCACAGGCATTGGTTGAAGGTAGGCACGGTCTGAATAGCAAACATAAGCAGTCTTTTGACAGATGAGACAGGCTTTGCAGTACATTTGCACATCTGTATACATGGAGGGCCAATAAAACCAGGAAATCATGTGCAAAAAGGTTTAGTTGCAACCTAGATAACCTGCCCAGGTCAAGATGTGTGCCAAGTGCAGTGTGATGGCCAGCCACACATGTTAATAGCCACACCTCACCACTAGTACATTTTTATTTTGCAGTCACAAGCCTCAATATTAAACATCATTTTATACACTATTTCGGTTCATATTTTCCAGTATTACGCCTGGACAATGACAGTTCAAATTATGTTTGTATTAACATTTGTTTATTTTCTTTTGAGTTACCTGGAATTTTATTTCCTGGTACAGCAAAGGCGTGGCCAAGGGCTCTGATAGGCTGCTGCCAGCCTTATTGGACTATACCATAGCCTGCTGTGTCATGGGGGGTATCTGGGGATTTACATTGAGTTTTTGGCCAGTTAAGTATGTAGTGGCCATTTTATTTTCCCCCTCTGTTAATTCTTAGTTTGGCTTAACTAGTAATAAAGTTCATCTGTTTGATTGTTTGGGAGGTCAGTTTGTTCTGTTGTGTCCATTCTTTCGCTTCAGTTCTGAGTTCTGTTAGAGTTTGGTTATATTAAGTTGACCTATTTTACTGCTGCATTTGGTCAAACTCTTTTGTTAGTTGTTTTGCTTTTTGGAAAATTAAAAGAAAAAGCCTGTGTTGGGACCCAAAATCTCCTGTGTCCTGCTGCCTTACTGCTTGGTCCCTCACATGCAGGATCATCTTGTCGGCAGGACACAGGCACCACTAGGCGCTTAACACCATCAGCCACAGCATACAAAACACCATTTTCCACCATAAAACACTGTTGCCCTTTTCAGCATCCACCCCTGCAACCACCTTGTCAAACAAAGGCTTGAGAGACACATCCTTCCTTTGCACAGTCCCATTGTCCTCTGGCACCTCTCACATGTCCTTTAAAAATCCCTCCTTACAGTCCGGCCCCCTGGAGTTCAGTTCTTTTTCAAAACGCTGCTGCTGGCGAGACTTCTGTGGTTCCTTGTTACCTCTCTCAAACAACCCACTGTGCAAAGAGGAAAAAGGTTCCAAACAAGGGTCCTTGGTTTGCTCAGCTGTCACCCCAGCTCTTGCCTCAGCCCGGGTGATCACAAGTCCTGACAGAGCCTTCTCACAGACAACGTCCTTGTTCCCCTCTTCCCGCAATACATCCAGCAGCACAGGTAGGTCCCACCCCAAAATGGCAGCCACAGGCAACTTTTCCACCACCCCCACAGTCATCAAATAGGGCTGTTCCTCCACTTGTCCCCATGCACACACATCATGTCCTCCTGTGCGAACATGCTCTTTATTATCCCCTTAGGGAAGTTACATTTTCCACTCTAGTCTATTCCAACACACACATATGTACTGTATATGGTACAGGCCCTGAAACACACACAAATAAGGGGTCTGTATGGCATGCAGGTAGATAGTGAGGGGTAGAGCGGCGGGCAGCTCCTCACTGGTGCGCCCTATGAGCGTCTTGTGGGGGACAGTGCCTTGCTCAAGGGCACCTCAGCAGTGCTCAGGAGGTGGAGAGACACCCCTCTACTGTCTCTACTATGCTCCAAGTTTTTTCGGTCCACGTGGGATTTGAAGCTATCCTCCGGTGTTCCTCCGGTCCCCAGTCGAATAATTAGTGGACTAAGCTACTGCCGCCCCCGTTACAATCAATAACCCTGGTGGGCACTAAATCTCTCCGCACCAGGGTTGAAAAACTACTAGAGTTGATAAGCACAGTCACAGGCTGTCCATTAATAACAACGTACATGAAACGCTGCCGCTGTCCTGCAGCTTTTACCTCCTCAGCTCGTGAGGTGTAACAAGCACCAGTAAATTTAGCTTTCCTGAGTGGACACAGAGATGCTTTGTGCTTGGGCTGCTGGCAGTAAAATCAGATAAGCTCCTTACCGGTACCTTGCTGACTGGCTGCTGAGCTGTTGTCCCTGAATGGCTGGCAGTTGCCTCTAACTGCCGGTTGGGGCTGCCACTGGAGTTGTCGACTTGGACCGCCTGGTTGTGCTGTTGGGCCTCCTCGTCAGGCATTGATGTACTGCAGCACCAGCTTGGATGCTGCTAGCCCATCTGCAGATTCATGCTACTTCACCCAGGTGCGGATGTCGGCTGGAAAAATTAAGCCAAGTAGCCTAGCTTTTTTTGTGTGCGCACATTGCACTCTGTCTGTCCAGACGAGAGGTCGTGGATGGCGGATAGAAGTTTTAATCCTCCCTGGTAGGTGATGCCAACTTGTGGTAGCAGAGAGGCTTTCTTAAGACAGGACAAAGCACATAAGTATTAAATATTTATTTGTCCATCCAAATCATAAATAGGTTGAGAATAAATCTTACACTATTATCGATGATTAAGACAGACAAACTTATCTAATGTTTTAGATATCTAAAAGCATCCTTCCCGGCGCCGCTTTCCTTTTTTTCCTCCTCTCTCCTTCTTTCCTCTCTGCCTTTCTTATACCTCTGATGAGACACGGGGAGAGAAGGTGGGGGGACCGCTGTCTTGCCAAGTTCAGTGTGAAGGAATGACTACACCTTATGCAGAATTATCATACTAAGCCAATGACTTTGTTTCTATTACATGATACTACATTAAACAGTATTATCCAAACGCATTCCACCACAAATTATATTTTGAAGTTAGAGAAAACTCAAAGCAGATCATTCTTAGAATTTATAAACCTCATGAGTTTTATAATTCAACAATTTTAAGTCATTTTAAAACTCATTGAAAGTGAACAATTTTTGGATCCAATTTGACAGAAAGTTATCCTCATTATCCATTGGTCCATTGTGCAAGGTAACATAATTTTTGGCAACCAATTTTCAATCCTCTCTCTCGAGCACTAGATGAGCCAATGGATCCATCCCCCGTTACTGGTTTATTTGCTGATGAACAACAAGCTATACATCTAATAAAGAACAAGTGCAACATGCTGGCCAGCAGCACTCTTTGGCCAGTCAACTCATATTAAGATGGAAAGACCATTTTCTTCCTTCTAATCAGGTTTACATACAGCATCTTAGTCTGGAGAAAATAAAATACTCTTTTACTTCATTTTAGGGTTTTTTTCAGAGATGCCAGCCTTTTTTGACATTGGTAAAATGTCCTTCCTTCCTCCCTCCCTCCCTAAAAGGTGATAATGCAAATTAAAATGGTGAACAACATGACTTCCCATTAACTGTGATAGATTTTTAAGAACTTTGGAAAATATGTTTCAGCAGATCTCTGCTGATCATGTTCTCTTTGTTACATTTTCGTCGGGTCAAAAGAAATCGAGATTCTTAACTCTGTAAATAAGATTTGAAACTGACATGCTGAAATGAGTGTAGTACAGCTGAATATAACCCACAGTTAACCAGAAAACGGTTTGGTGACTGGTGGGTTGAAAATCATCACACAACAGCTGGTTATCAAAGGTTTATATTCTCATACAGTTGAATGTTTTCTTAAATTTTTCATATGCTGAGTAATAATAATTCTTCAGCAATCCTTTGGAGACTGTGAGGTTTTCTTCAGTCACGTTGGACAAAGAGCTGATGTTGACTCATGGTGATGGGCATTCTTTTGCACAGTGGTATGGCCACAAAGTAATGTGGTGCTGTTTGACTCTTACGTCAGTGCCTGTGAATTCTTACAATTGGCATTACGTTCAAATTTCTAGAGAAAAATAGGATTTTTCACAGAACACGATATATTATGTATTAGCACAGTGTTAAAACAAAATCAGAACATTTGTATTGGCTCATGCAAAATAGATCTGGTCACAATATCACATATGCAGTAATAACAAGGTAAACCCAAGTCAAACCAGACAGAGAGAGAAAGAAGGGCGGAAGGAAGGAAGGAAGGAAGGAAGGAAGGAAGGAAGGAAGGAAGGAAGATACAGTAGATGTAATGCAATGTGATGTGATGAGCACTCAACAAGTATTTCAAGGTTTTAGAATGTTCTCTGCTTTCAGCATGACATTATTTTATGTATCAAATATGCCATAGCTTTACATCATGACATGGTCATGACCCTACTTTATCAACCTACATCTGTTCAGAACATTTCCTCTTCATAAGATGATAGGACTCTCACTCTGCTACTCTCTCTCTCTCTCTGTTGTAGACAGCATGTATTGCAATGTTTTGACCCATAAATCAAGCCATGAGAGATTGTATGCACTGTATCTCACATCACCTCTCTGGGGACTCATAGGATGCCAAAACGTCCATCAACTGTTTGCAGGTTAAATACAAAGAAAGAAAAATGGACCTGATCAGACAAGAGGCAAATCAAAATGTATTGTGATCTCTTTCAAAATCCTTTTCAGGCTGCTGTACTGTTCGTTATGAAGAGTCAACTGATATTGAGTACAGGGTAAACCCTGCCAGTCATTTACAGTGTCATGACATGGTTAAATATGAAAATCTGAATTAGAGGGTTAATCACAAAACAAGACGGCAGCCATGAGTTTGAGAGTGACTCAGATGTGAATTATCCTAAAAGCTGAAACACTCAACTGCCCAGAAACTTGACTTGCAATGCAAGGCTTAATTTTATTATTTATTCTTTACAGTGTCTTATTGTGCCAGTCCCAAGCCTGGATAAATACAGAGGGTTGTGTCAGGAAGGGCATCCAACATAAAACTTTTGCCAAATCAAACATGCAAATCAAATCTATGACTTCCATACCAGATCGGTTGAGGCCCGGGTTAACAATGACCGCCATTGGTGCTGTTCACCTACAGGGTGCCTGTGCAAATTGGACTACTATTGGTCAAAAACAGAGAGCAGGAAAGTGTGTTCTTGGGAAGAGAGAGAAGAGGAATGCCAAGAGTATAGAACTGTGAGTAGGGACTTTGAATATTGGAACTATGGCAGGAAAAGCTAGTGAGTTGGTTGACATGATGCAGAGGAGAAAGGTAGACATACTGTGTGTCCAGGAGACCAGGTGGAAAGTAAGCAAGGTTGGAGGGTAGCAACAGTTAAAGCTGTTCTATCATGGTGTAGATAGGAAGAGAAATGGAGCAGGAGTTATCTTGAAGGAGGAATGTCCTGGAGGTAAAAAGAATGTCAGATAGAGTGACTCTGAAGCTAGAAATCAAAAGTGTGATGTTCAATGTTGTTAGTGTGTATGCACCACATGTAGGTTGTGAGCTGAAAGAGAAGGAGAAGTTCTGGTTGGACTTTGATGAAATGATGCAGACCATACCTGCAAGTGAGAGAGTTGTCATTGGTGTGGACTTCAATGGAAATGTTGGTGCAAGAGTGTAGCCAAACAGCATAGGATGGTGGTGTGTAGGATGATGAGGAAGATGAAGAGGGCAAAGGCAGGGCAGAGGACGAAATAGTGGAAGCTGAAAAAAGAAAAGTGTTGCATGACCTTTAAGAAGGAGTTAAGACAGGCACTGGGTGGTCAGGAGGTGCTTCCAGATGACTGGACAACTACAGCTAATGTGATCGGGGAGACAGGTAGGAGAGGTGGTGTGTCACCTGGAGGGAAAGTAAATAAGGAGACTTAGTGGTGGAATGAGGAAGTACAGTAATGTATACAGAGAGAAAGGTTAGCTAAGAAGACGTGGGACACTGAGGACTGAGGAGGGTAGACAGGAGTACAGGGAGATGCAGTGTAAAGTGAAAGTAAAGGTAGCAAAGGTCGAACAGGGGGCTTATGATGACTTGTATGCTAGGTTGAACAGTAAGGAGGGAGAGACTGATCTATACAGGTTGGCAAGACAGAGAGACAGAGATTGGAAGGACGTGCAGCAGGTTAGGGTGATTAAGGATGGGGATGGAAGTCTGTTTACAGGGTCCAGTAGTGTGATGGGAAGATGGAAATAATACTTTGAAGAATTGATGAACGAGGAAAATGAGAGAACAAAGACTATAAGAGGTGACTGTTTTGGACCAGGAAGAAGCAAAGATTAGTCAGGGTGAAGTGAGGAGGGCACTGAAGATGATGAAGAGTGGAAAGGCAGTTGATCCTGATGATATACCTTCAGAGGTTTGGAAATGTCTAGGAGAGGTGGCAGTTTCTGACTGGTTGTTCAACAGGATCTTAAATAGTGAGAAGATTCCTGAGGACTGGAGGAGAAGTGTGCTGGTGCCCATTTTTAAGAACAAGGGAGATGTGCAGAGTTGTGGCAACTACAGAGGAATAAAGCTGATGAACCATAGAATGAAGTTATGTGAACGAGTAGTTGAAGCTAGACTAAGGGCAGAAGTGAGCATTTGTGAGCAGCAGTATGGTTTCATGCCAAAAAAGAGTACTACAGATGCAGTATTTGCTTTGAGGATGTTGATAGAGAAGGGCAGATGGAGCTGCATTGTGTTTTTGTAGATATGGAGAAAGCTTATGACAGGGTGCCCAGAGAGAAGAAGAAGAAGAAGAAGAAGAAGAAGAAGGTATACTTTATTGATCCCCTGGGGGAAATTACATTTGTCACTCGGGTGTACTTTTTTTTTGTATTAGTTTTTCACAGTCAGTATGTATAGGCCCCTGAAACAACCACAGCACACAAGGGCGCCTGTAAGCATGCAGTTAGTACATACTGTACACAAAAACACACAACATCAAGCTGTACATCGGGAGGCAGAGTGACGGGCAGCAACTTCCTGGAGTGCTCCCCAATAGAGCAGCTCGTACGGGGGACGTCGCCTTTCTCAAGGGCGCCTCGCTCAAGGGCGCCTCGCTCAAGGGCACCTCGGCAGTGGCTGGGAGGTGAGCTGACACCTCCCACCATCAGCTCACACTCCGGAGATGTTCTGGCGTGAGCGTGAATCGATCCACCGATGGCTGGGCGATCTGTCTTCAAGACATCTGGTAGGAACCGTGGTATTGTATGAGGAAGTCTGGAGTGGCAGAGAAGTTTGTGAGAGCAGTGCAGGACATGTATGAGGACTGTAAGACAGTGGTGAGGTGTGCTGTAGGTGTGACAGAGGAGTTCAAGGTGGAAGTGGGACTGCATCAGGGATCAGTTCTGAGCCCCTTCTTGTTTCTATGGTGATGGACAGGTTAACAGACGAAGTTAGACAGGAATCCCCATGGAGTATGATGTTTGCAGATGACATTGTGATCTGCAGTGAGAGCAGGGAACAGGTGGAGGAGAAGCTAGAGAGGTGGAGGTTTGTCTTGGAAAGGAGAGGAATGAAGGTTAGCCGCAGTAAGACAGAGTACAGTACATGTTTTTGAATGAGATGGACCCAAGTGGAAGAGTGAGGTTAGAGGGAGAAGAGATCAAGAAGGTGGAGGATTTTAAGTACTTAGGGTCAACAGTCCAGAGCAATGGAGAGTGTGGAAAAGAGGTGAAGAAGCGTGTACAGGCAGGATGGTATGGGTGGAGGAAATTGTCAGATGTGATGTGATAGAAGAATTTCAGCTAAAATTAAAGTAAAGGTGTACAAAACTGGTGAGACCAGCGATGTTTGGTCTAGAGACAGTGTCACTGACGAAAAGACAGGAGACAGAGCTGGAGGTAGCAGAGATGAAGATGCTGAGGTTCTCTTTTTGGGAATGACCAGGAACGATAGGATCAGGAATGAGTACATCAGAGGGACAGCACATGCTAGAGGTTTTGGAGATAAAGTCAGAGAGGCCAGACTGAGATGGTTTGGACATGTCCAGAGGAGAGATAGTGAATATATTGGTAGAAGGATGCTGAGTTTTGAACTGCCAGGCAGGAAGCCTAGAGGAAGACCAAAGAGGAGGCTTATGGATGTAATGAGGGAAGACATGAAGGTAGTTGGTGTGAGAGGAGAAGATGCAGAAGACAGGGTTAGATGGAGGCAACTGATTTGCTGTAGCGAACCCTGAAGGGAAAAGCCGAAAGGAAAAGAAGAAGTTAAGTAGTGGTTGTAGCGGCTCCCCAAGTTCAGTGGTACAGGCCTTGAATAGATGAGGGCTCAACCAATCCGGTCCTGCTGCTTTTCGGGGCCGAAGCTTCCTCAGTTCTCCTCTTACCTGGTCCACCGTGAAGATGGGAGGAGGGTGTGATGGTGGTGGGAGCTGGGGGGTGGAGGGTGCGTGTCTGTGACAGAGAGGAGGGCTTGCAGGTGAGAGAGTGGGGAAGGTAGGAGAGGGAGGAGCTAGGATAGTTGGAGATGGGCTTGAGGGAGGTAGGATAGGTGGTGGGATGGGGGGAGGAGTGCTCAGGGGAATGGGGGGCTGAGGGAGACTGCTCTGCTGCTGCAGAGGTCAGTAGGTTTGGAGGAGAAGGAGGGACGGCGGGGGGCTCCCTTGTACCTAGAGATGTGTGGAGGCTGTGGGGGAGGTTGAATGGGAGGGGGGACTGGGGGGAGGGAGAGGGGCAGGGGGGTGAAGAGGGTCCACTTTGCTGCTGTGGAGGGGGGAAGGAGGCCATGGGACAGGGGTGAGGCTGGTGAGCGGCGGCTGAGGTCGTGAGGATGGAGGGTGATAGGGGGTGCTGCGGGGGGGCCTGATTGAACCTATTGAAGAAGTCGTTCAGATCGTTGGCTCTCTGCACCCCTCCCACCTCTGTTCTGGTCCTTGCTTTGTGCCCAGTGATGTTTCTCACGCCTTCCCAGACGTCCCTCATGCTGTGGGTGCTCAACTGCTGCTCTACCTTCCTCCTGTAAGAGTCTTTGGCCTTCTTTATGCAGCGTCTGACCTCTCTCTGTGCTTCTCTCATCTCCTCATCCTTCATCCTGAAAGCCTTCTTTTTCCTGTTGAGGAAATCCTTGACATCCTGTTATCCACGGCTTGTTATTTGGATAGAACCGAACTGTCTTGGTGGGGACGACCACATCTTCACAAAAGTTGATATAGTCCGTGAGACAGTGGGTCATCCCATCGATGTCCTCACCATGTCCACCCAGCAGTACATCCCAGTCTGTGGTGTTGTAGCAGTCTCTGAGAGCCTCCTCTGCTTCAGGGGTCCATCTCCTGATGATGCGTGTAGAGACTGCCTGTCTTTGGACCAGGGGGGTGTACTGGGTCTGGACGTACATCAGGTTGTGGTCTGCCTTTCCTAGTGGAGGTAGGGTGGTGACTCTGTATGCCTCCTTAACATTGGTGTACAGTAAGTCAATTGTTCTGTTCTTCCTTGTGTGGCAGTTAATAATCTGGTGGAAAGCAGTCAGACCAGTGTCCAGGGTGACATGATTAAAGTCTCCAGAAATAATCATGAAGGCTTCAGGATGTTTGGTTTGCAGCCATGCAACGACACTGATGATCTTCTCACATGCAGTGGCTGCATTGGCCGATGGAGGGATGTAAACACAGAGGGGGATCACGTGACTGAACTCCCGGGGTAAATAGTATGGTCGTATGCTAAAGGCTAGCAGCTCCAGATTAGGGCAACATACAACCGCCTTCACTGAAACATGGCCGGGGTTACGCCAGTGGTTGTTGGTGTAGATGATGAGTCCCCACCTTTGCTTTTCCCACATGCCTTCGTGTCTCTGTCCACTCTCACTGCAGTGAAACCTCGCAGTTCTACGTTAGCATCCGGTATAGCGTCGGTCAGCCATGTCTCTGTTAGTATGAACATGTTGCACTCACGGTAGATCGGCTGGCTCTACAGAGCGGCCAGCTCATCCATTTAGTTCAGCAGTGAGTTGACATTGCCCATGATCACGGAGGGAAGCGATGGTATGAATCGCCTTCGGTTGTCTGCCTGCCTAGCCTTTAGCTTAGCCCCAGCCTTGCAGCCACGGTAACATCTCTTTTACCACCTAATGTTCTTTTACCACCTAGTGTCACCTAATGTTAATTACCACCTATGTTCTTTTACCACCTAATGTTCTTGCCATTTTTTTCACACGAAGTTAAACCATGTTGATTAACACTAGAACTCCCAAGGCAGTCATTTTGACTGCTTTCAAAATGACTGTGGAGGGCCCTTTGCTCCTTTACAAATGGAGGAAGCTCTTGTTTACTCTTATTTACTGGACCAACCCACTGGTTTTCTGGTCTTTTAGTGCCTTGGAAAGTTCAAGAGAGGTAAAGAAGTTATCAGTGGTGTCCCCCCCCCCAACACAAGTTACCTGTGTGGACTGAGTGTTTGTGAGGCATAAGCAGAAACTTGGCTTTGTAACAGCAGTGTCTCCAGCTGGCTGGCAGCCATCACAGCATTATTGAATGTTCATAATAGTTAATAAATTTTATTGTTAAAGTCTCATAACACCTATCTATTTTAAAGCAGGATACAATTGTTTTAATTTCACAGATACATTTTTTTTATTTCACAGTTTGAGTTTGGATGTGTAATTGCAGAGAAGTTATGTTGTGTAAATCAAACAAATAAAACATTCAATCATTATAGTTCTAATTTAATTTCCTGATGTGTTTTTATCTATTCCATCAATTTATTCTTAGATATTTTAAATTATAATCCAAAATTATATACAAATAATGTCTGAGCAGTCAAAATCACTGTCTATGGGAGTTTTAGTTGTTAAAGAATTCTGGGAGGCAGAGTGTTAAGGTATGTGTCTGTGTGTTGTGCGTGTGCATGTGTGTCTGTTTGTGCATGTGTGTGTGACTGAGTGTCTGTGTGTGAGAGAGAGAGAGATAGAGAGAAAGAGAGAGAGAGAAAAGAGAGAGCACGTGTTTGTGTGTGCGTGTGTGTTCGCTATGTAACAGTTAAAATATCCATACAGTATGTAAATCATTAATTTGAACTGAAGTGATAAAGTGTAAAACTAAGAGGGAGCAGGTACAAGAAAAAAAAAATGGTTGTGGCGGTTTTCAGCTCTATATGGTCAAATGCACTGTGTATGCATAACAAAACAAAACAAGTTCACCAAGTAACCTTAAATGGACCGAAATAGAGGCAAGCTGGAAAAAACCTAGAGAAATCAACATAAGCTACATCGAAGCCACGCACAGAGAGATCAGCAATTCTCTAGCTGCAGTCTCTGTAGGGAGGGGCGGGCACTGCGTGTGACTGGCTAATCACTGAGGGTGATGACAGTCAGTTCTGAGTATTTTACGAGTTTTACTCGTATCGTACTCGTGCTCGTCAAAAATGCGTTATTCATACCGGATACTCGTCTGAAGCAAGTACTCAACTCAGCCCTATTAAAGAGGTGCAGGACATGTATGAGGACTGTAAACAGAGATGAGGTGTGGTGTAGGTGTGACAGAGGAGTTCAAGATGGAGGTGGGACTGCATCAGAGATCAGCTCTGAGCCCCTTCTTTTTCATTGTGGTGACGGACAGGCTGACAGACGAGGTTAGACAGGAATCCCCATCAACCATGATGTTTGCAGATGATATTGTGATCTGTAGTGAGAGCAGGGATCAAGTGGAGGAGAGCTAGCTCCAACACAGCAGCGCTCAGCCAGGGGCTTGTGATTATCCCCACACCCGCCCTGCGCCTCAGCTCCAGAGTAAAACAAGGTCCATCCCCTATCGAGGAGTTTGGATCCAGAACCGAGGCTATGCTATGCATGTAGGTAAGCCCCACCATATCCAACTGGTAATGCTCCACCTCCGGCACAAGCTCTGGCTCCGTCCCCGCCAGTGAGGTGACATGCCACGTCCCCAAAGCCAGCTTTTGCTGCCCGGGTCTGGTCCATCGTGACCCACTGTCGTCACTGCCACCCATACGGCAGCGCACCTGACCCCATCAATCTGCCCTGCCAGTGGTGGGTTCTCACAGGTTGGAAGAATCCAAGTTGGCTGGGCCTCATGGTAGAACCGGTCACCAGGCGCTCACTGATGGGCCCTTAGGATAGATGGAGTTCCTCTGTACACTTGTAATTTGATTGATTGATTGACTTACAGACAGACATATATACTGTACACCTTTCCTTTCATTTTAGCTGAAACTCTTCTATCACACATCACACCTGACACTTTTCTCCACCCGTTCCATCATGCACACTCCATTGCTCTGGACTGTTGATGATCTCTTCTCCCTGTAACCCCGCTTTTCCACTTGGGCCCCTCTCATTCACACACATGTACTCTGTCTTACTGCGGCTAACCTTCGTTGCTCTCCTTTCCAGGAAAAAACCTCCACCCTACTAGCTCCTCCTCCACTTGTTCCCTGTTCTCACGACAAATCACAATGTCATCAGCAAAGATCATAGTCCATGGAGATTCCTGTCTAACCTCGTCTGTCAGCCTGTCCATCACCATAGCGAACAAGAAGGGGCTCAGAGCTGATCCCTGGTGCAGTCCCACCTCCACTTTGAACTCCTCTGTCACACCTACAGCACACCTCACCACTGTCTTACAGTCCTCATACATGTCCTGCATCGCTCTAACATACTTCTCTGCCACTCCAGACTTCCTCATACAATACCATGGTTCCTCTCTGGGCACCCTGTCATAAGCTTTCTCCAGATCTACAAAAACACAATGCAGCTCCCTATGGCCTCCTCTCATCATCCTCAAAGCAAATACTGTATCTGTAGTATTCTTTTTTAGCATGAAACCATACTGCTGCTCACAAATGCTTGCTTCTGCCCTAATTCTAGCTTCAACTACTCTTTGTTGTATGGCTCATAAGCTTTATTTCTCTGTAGTTGCCACAACTCTACACATCTTCCTTGTTCTTAAAAATCGGCACCAGCACACTATTCTCACTATCTAAGATCCTGTTGAACAACCCAGTTGGAAACTCTACTGCCACCTCTCCGAGACACTTTTATACTTCCACAGGTATATCATCAGGACAGTGTGCCTTTCCACTCTCCATCCTCTTCAATGCCCCCTCACTTCATTCTGAATAATATTTGCTACTTCCTGGTCCACAACAGCCACCTTTTCTAGTCTTTGTTCTCTCTCATTGTACTCATTCATCAACTCTTCAAAGTACTCTTTCTATATTCCCATCCCACTATCGGCCCCTGTCAATAGACACCCATCCCTAACCTAATGCAATCTCTGTCTCTCTGTCTTGCCAACCTGTATAGATCAGTCTCTCCCTCCTTACTGTCCAACCTAGTATACAAGTCATCATAAGCCTCTTGTTTTGCCTTTGCTACCTCTAGCTTCACCTTACACTGCATCTCCCTGTACTCCTGTCTACTCTCCTCAGTCCTCTCAGTGTCACACTTCTTCTTAGCTGACCTCTTTCTCTGTACACATTCCTGTTCCTCCTCATTCCACCACCAGGTCTCCTTATCTACTTTCCTTCCAGATGACACGCCACCTCTCCTATCTGTCTCCCTGATCACATTAGCTGTAGTTGTCCAGTCCTCTGAAAGCACCTCCTGACCACCCAGTGCCTGTCTTAACTCCTTCTTAAAGGTCATGCAACACTTTTCTTTTTTCAGTTTCCACCATTTCGTCCTCTGCTCTGCCTTTGCCCTCTTCATCATCGTCAACACCAGAGTCATTCTACACACCACCATCCTATGCTGTTTGGCTACACTTTCGCCTACCACTACTTTGCAGTCACTGATCTCTTTCAGATTACACTATCTACACAAGATGTAGTCTACCTGTGTGCTCCTACCTCCACTCTTATAGGTCATGCTATGTTCCTGCCTCTTCTGGAAGAAAGTATTCACTTTAGCTATTCCCATTCTTTTTGCAAAGTCAACCACCATCTATCCTTCTGCATTCCTCCACTGGATACCAAACCTGCCCATTACCCCGTCATCACCTGTTTCCTGCACCAATATGTCCATTGAAGTCTGCGCCAATGCCTCTCTCTCTCATTTGTAGGTATGGTCTGCATCACATCACTGATGCATACTACATCACTGCATCAAAGTCCAACCAGAACTTCTCCTTCTCCTTCAACTCACATCCTACCTGTGGAGAATACGCACTAACAACTTTGAACATCACACCTTCGATTTCTAGCTTCAGACTCATCACTCTATCTGACACTCTTTTTACCTCCAGGACATTCATATCAAACTCATCCTTCAAGATAACTCCTACTCCATTTCTCTTACTATCTACACCATGACTGAACAACCTGAAACCTGCTCCTAAACTTCTAACCTTTCTATATTTCCACCGAGTCTCTTGGACACACAGTATGTCTACCGTCCTCCTTTCCATCATGTCAACCAACTCTCTACCTTTTCCTGTCATAGTTCCAACAATCAAAGTCCCTACTCGCAGTTCTATTTTCTTGGCGTTCATCTTCTCTGTCTATCTTCGAACACACTTTCTTCCTCTCCTTATTCGACCAACAGCAGTCCAATTTCCAACGGTACCCTGTAGGTGAACAGCACCGCTGGCAGTTGTTGTTAAACAGGGCCTCGACCAATCCAGTATGGAAGTCATAGATTTGATTCACATGTTAGATTTGGCAAAAGTTTTATGACGGATGCCCTTCCTGACACAGCCCTCTGTATTTATCTGCACTTGGGGCCGGCACAATAAGACACTGGCTTGTGCCGTCTTGCGGCAACGTTGTTTAAAATACAGTGGTACATGTACTTACAAATGTCTATACATGCGAAATTTTCTACTTACGAAACGCCTCAACAAGAAAATATTGCCTCTAGTTATGAAAGAAATTTGGAGTTACAAAAGGTAAAAATACAGTATGAGGTTCTACTCGCAGCTCCCGAGGGTTCCTGAAGACAACATTCTTATAGCTTCTCTGTCATTGGCTATTACCTAGCATCCTGGCATCCCATTGGCTAAGAGGGACCTTTGTGGGTAGCTAGATCGGTGTCTATGCAGCGTCCTCGTCATTCAGCCATCGACCCATGATGTGTTCTGATAGTTTTATGCAAATATATTCACTTTTTGAGTATTCGCTATGGACCCCAAGGAAATGAAGGAGAAAAGACAAAAAAAAAGACGAAGAAAAGTTTTTTTGTCCATACAAACAAAGCAAGAGATAAAAGAAAAGCATGAAAAAGGGATGCGTTTGGTTGATCTCGCCAAAGAATATGGCTAATAATATATATATACATATATATACATATATATATATATATATATATATATATATATATATATATATATATATATATATATATATATATATATATATATATATATATATATATATAAAGCAGCTGGATAGTACAGTGGTTAAGTCAACTGACTTGAATGCAGGAGGTTGTGGGTTCGAATCCCAGTCGGGACAAACACTATCCAGTCAATGTACACAAAATGCAGAAAGGGGCGTGGTCTGGAATGCAGGAGGGCGTGGTCTGGAATGCAGGAGGGTGTGGGCGTGGCTTCGAACCCCACACATGGCGGGCACTATCCAGTGAGGGTCCTTAGGCAAGACCCTTAACGCTATACAAGCCTACCTCAAAAATATGAGTGAACACAATAATGACAGAGTCATACCGGCTCGGACGTCGCCCGGGTTAACAAGGTCCGCGTCAGATGCTAGGGAACCAGGGCAATCTCATGAGAAATGGGTTACTGGAACAAGACACACATGGACGAGGGCGGAGAATACGGACTTGTTGGAATTCTACTACACAAGTAATCCCAGAGAGAGGGGATATATGGGGCGGATGTGGGACCAACGGATGCTTCGAAACCCACAATCAAGGCTAACAAAGAAACAGCTGTTAGCCCAGTGTTCCAACATCCGTAACCGAAAACTGCTGTCACAACTAGAGATCGATGAAATACAACAACAATGCTACGGCAAGGGGGAGCCAGGACGCCAGGTCCGCGGGGGGATATCACCCCCCCACAATCCGTGATTGGGTACCAAGCCCCAAGAGACATAGACAGCCTCAATACAAGAGCTGCTGACCTGAGAAGGAAGATCGTGACCCAAATGGAAACCTGGAGCCTCCGACAAATACCGAAGCTAAGTTGTCAAGTACCTTCAGAAGATCTGCTAGAAGATGTGAATGCTGCAATAAGAACCATCCCCACAGGGAACATAACTGAGACCAACAAGTTGATCCACAGTACAGCAACAGTAATCCTCGAAATGGCAGGGAAATAGCATCCGGCCAGACCCACCAAGAGCTGAGGTGGAGAAATACTGGAAGGGCATATGGGAAAGAAAAGCATCACACAACACCAATGCCCAGTGGCTAGTGGACCTAAGGACTGACCACAGCTGCCTCCCAGAACAAGAACCAGTAACCATCTCAATGGCAGACATCCAAGAAAGAGTGTCAAAGATGAAGAGTTGGTCAGCACCGGGCCCCGATATGATCCATACATACTGGCTAAAGAAGCTGACAGCACTCCACGAGCGTCTAGCAGCACAGAAGAACCAGCTGCTAAGGGATGGGACGCACCCAGAATGGTTGACTGAAGGCAGGACAGTCCTGATCATGAAAGACCCACAGAAGGAATCTACCCCATCCAACTACCGGCCAATAACCTGTCTCAGTACAACATGGAAGGTCCTGTCAGGCATCATGGCAGCTAAGATGAGTAGGCACATGGATCAATATATGAGTGGGGCACAGAAAGGAGTTGGTAATAACACCAGGGGAGCCAAGCACCAGCTACTGGTGGACAGAGCAGTACACAGAGACTGTAAGAATAGGCAGACCAACTTGTGCACCGCCTGGATTGACTACCAGAAAGCCTACGACTCAATGCCACACACGTGGATACTGGAATGTCTGGAACTGTATAAGATCAACAGGACACTAAGAGCCTTCATCAAGAACTCAATGGGGAAGTGGAAGACAACCCTGGAGACTAACTCCAAGCCAATTGCCCAAGTTAACATCAAGTGCGGCATATACCAAGGGGATGCACTATCACCACTGCTGTTCTGCATAGGCCTGAACCCCCTCAGTCACATCATCACAAAGAGTGGCTACGGATACCAATTCCGAAGCGGGACAACAATCAGCCATCTCCTCTACATGGATGACATCAAGCTGTATGCCAGGAATGAGCGAGAAATTGACTCACTGATCCACACCACCAGGATCTACAGCGACGACATAGGGATGTCATTCGGATTAGACAAATGTGGCCGGATGGTATCAAGAAGAAGCAAGATGATCAGAACTGAAGGGGTCAACCTACCAGGAGGCAGGATAGAAGACATCAAGGACAGCTACAAATACCTTGGAATCCCACAGGCTAATGGCAACCATGAGGAGGCCGCAAGGAAGTCATCCACAGCCAAATACCTCCAGAGAGTAAGGCAAGTCCTGAGAAGTCAGCTGAATGGCAAGAACAAGGCCCGAGCCATCAACATGTATGCACTGCTGGTCATCAGATACCCCGCTGGGATCATAAGCTGGCCAAAGGAGGAGATAGAAGCCACAGATATCAAGACTAGAAAGCTCCTCACCATGCATGGAGGGTTTCACCCCAAGTCCAGCATCCTGAGGCTGTACACTAAGCGGAAAGAGGGAGGCCGAGGACTAGTGAGCATCAGGGCCAGTCTCCAGGATGAGACATCAAAAATCCAAGAGTACATCAGGAAGATGGCCCCAACAGATGAACTGCTCAGTGAATGCCTTAGACAGCAGAAGCCTGAGGAGGAAAAGGAGGAGGAGGAGACAACATGGAGGGACAAGCCCCTACACGGCATGTACCACCGTCAGATAGAGGAAGTGGCTGATATCAAGAAGACCTACCAATGGCTGAATAAAGTTGGACTGACAGACAGCACAGAGGCACTGATCATGGCAGCACAAGAACAGGCCCTAAGTACAAGGGCAATAGAGGCCAATATCTACCACAGTAGATCTGACCCAAGGTGCAGGCTATGTAAAGAAGCCCCAGAGTCAGTCCAGCATGTGGTAGCAGGGTGTAAGATGCTCGCCAGCTCAGCATACATGGAAAGGCACAACCAAGTAGCTGTGATAGTGTACAGAAACATCTGTACCCGGTATGGACTAGAAGTACCCAAATCCCAATGGGACATACCACCGAAGGTGGTTGAGAACGGCAAGGCTAAGATCCTGTGGGACTTCAGCTTCCAGACTGATAAACAGCTGCTGGCTAACAAACCGGACATAGTGGTGGTGGACAAAGAGCAGAAGAGAGCAGTGGTGATAGATGTGGCGATTCCAGCTGATGCCAACATCAGGAAGAAGGAACATGATAAGATTGAGAAGTACCAAGGGTTGAAAGAACAGCTGGAACATATGGTCGTAGGAGCACTTGGGGCAGTGACCCCCAAACTGGACTTGGGGTGAAACCCTCCATACATGGTGAGACATTTCTAGTCTTAATATCTGTGGCTTCTATCTCCTTCTTTGGCCAGCTTATGATCCCAGCGGGGTATCTGATGACCGGCAGTGCATACATGTTGATGGCTCGGGCCTTGTTCTTGTCATTCAGCTGTGGATGACTTCCTTGCGGCCTCCTCATGGTTGCCATTAGCCTGTGGGATTCCAAGGTATTTGTAGCTGGCCCGGTGCTGACCAGCTCTTCATCTTTGTCACTCTTTCTTGGAAGTCTGCCATTGAGATGGTTACTGGCTCTTGTTCTGGGAGACTGCTGTGGTCAGTCCTCAGATCCACTAGCCACTGGGCATCAGTGTTGTGTGATGCTTCTCTTTCCCATATGCCCTTCCAGTATTTCTCCACCTCAGCTCTTTGTGGGTCTGACCGGCTGCTATTATTTACCTGCCACTGAGAGTACACCTTTGCTGGTTGAGTGGAGAAGGTGCTGTTTATTCTCCTGGCCTTTATCTCCTTGGTGTATTTCTTCAGTCGGGTAGCCAGAGCTGTTAGTCTCTGTTTGGCAGTTTTGAGTGCTTCAGGTATGGAGAGCTTGCTGTATTTCCTGGTTACCCCTTTATTCACCATGTTCCCTTTCTGCAGCTCAGCTAGTTGGCTGACTTCTCTCCGTGTCGCCTTAATCTTGGCCTCTCACCGTCTCTTCTATGGAGGGTATAGTTTGTTATGCCCTGTGTTGATCTTATATCCCAGCATCTCGAGGATTACTGTTGCTGTACTGTGAATCAGCTTGTTGGTCTCAGGTTATATTCCCTGTGGGGATTGTTCTTACTGCAGCATTCACATCTTCTAGCATATCTTCTGAAGTTACTTGAAAACTTAGCTTCGGTATTTGCCGGAGGCTCCAGGTTTCCATTTGGGTCACGATCTTCCTTCTCAGGTCAGCAGCTCTTGTATTGAGGCTGTCTATGTCTCTTGGGGCTTGGTACCCAATCTCGGATTGTGGGGGGGGGGGGTGAAATCCCCCCGCGGACCTGGCGTCCTGGCTCCCCCATGCTGTAGGATTGTTGTAGTATTTCATTGATCTCTAGGTGTGATAGCAATTTTCTGTTACTGATGTTGGAACACTGGGCTAACAGCTGTTTCATTGTGGGTTTTGAAGCATCCGTTGGTCCCACATCCGCCCCATATATCCCCTCTCTCTAGGATTACTCGCATAGTAGCATTCTAACAACTCCATATTCTCCGCCCTTGTCCATGTGTGTCTTGTTCCAGTAACCCATTCCTCATCAGATATCCCTGGTTCCCTAGCAACTGACGCGGACCTTGTTAAACCGGGCGATGTCCGAGCCGGTATGACTCTATCTTTTTTGTGTTTGTTCATGACTGAGGTAAGCTGGTATAGTATTAAGGGTCTTGCTTAAGAACCCTCACTGGATAGTGTCCGCCATGACTGGGGTTCGAAACCACACCCTCCTACATTACCGATCACGCCCTTCCTGCATTTGAGTAAGTTGACTGGATAGTGTTTGTCCCGACCGGGATTCAAACCCACGACCTCCTGCATTCAAGTCAGATTTTAAGAAGTCCTGAAAATATATTTTTGAGGAGATGTGGATAGATCATAACTCCTGTTAAATCTGCATGCAGATACAAATGCTCAATCTAATAAGTGGACAGTGGTAACCATACATGATTTGTACGTGTATGTATGTACAATGTTCCCTACCAGATATAGCAGAGGAATAAAAAATCTGCTTGAATATACATTTAGAAAAAATACAGTGAAACCAATCTGTTTCATTCTATTCTGAAAGCACAATACTTTATTCAGAGAGGTAAGAGCTCATGCTGGGTTACCATGGGATTGACAGACCATCAGATATACCAGTGGCAGGGCACAGTGAGGCAACTGTTATCTCACAACCCTTTGCCTCAACCTTCCTCCTGACACTTCCATGTTGTCTTTAATCTAAATGAGTTCCACTTCAACATAAACTAGCAGCAGAAAATCAAGCAGCAACAGAATGAGGGAAGGAGAAGAAGAAACAAGATAGTGAATGATAGAGGGATGTTAGTCCAAAATGGTGGAGAACGTAAAGGAGGTATGGAACAACCCTATCAACATTTTGAATGCTCTCCAAAAAAGACATTAGGAAGTTACTTAGCTAAATCCATTATGCTCCACAGGATGTGGCTGCTTCACTGCTCTAAATCAAATCATGCATCCAGATGATTGTTCTCACATTAGAAGTACCATATCCTACTTACCCCCCTTCTATATGCACATCCCCCAGTCCCTCTGTCTGAGATGATAGATGGCTAAAATGCAAGGCATGGGGATGAAGGATAAAACAGATGATAATGGTAATAATGTCAATAATGCAATACACACTAAGAGATGTCACCAGCATTGTGATAATGAGATGAAATAAAGTGCATTAGAGGAGAAACAACATTAATGACAATAGTGGTAGTGATGATGAGATTATGACATTATGATGCTAATGGTGATGATACTGATGATGACAAATATGCAATTATTTCTCTTCATAATAGACAGCCCTGCTGATTGAACCTGTCTTTTTTTTTATCAGTGCAATATCTCAGTGGTATTCAGAATATACATATAGCCTCCAACTGCAATGCATTTGAGGTGAGCATTTACACAACAACTATGATGTTGCAGTCTCTGACTGCCTTGGTTCTAGTTTAATTTGTTAGTCAAGGTCTGCTACAATGTTATTTGTCTTTCCACTTAATAGAAGTGCCTAGCCTCAGCTCTATCATTTGGCTTTTCCCTACAGAGGTCGCCACAGCGAATCAGTTGTCTCCACCTAACCCTGTCTTCTGCATTCTCTTCTCCTGCCTGGCAGTTCAAAACTCAGCATCCTTCTACCAATATATTTACATGATAACAATACCAAACTTAAGTCACTTGATTAAGTAGAACAATAGTGTATCTTCCACAGAACATTATATCAAATGATAGAAAAGTTTGTTAATGGTACCTTGGGAACAAATCCGAATTTATAACACTCTGCGAGCATAATACATTAATACCCATTTGTTCTGCTGCAAGTATAAAAAATGACTGTGCGACAGCAAATTAATAACTCAAACATTCAAGGTGTGAAGCCCAAATTGACCTTTACATAGTGCCTAATCAAATGGGGGCACATTGCATAATTGAAATTCTTTAAAATATGAATAGACATATCATCTCATCAATTTTCAATGTCAAATGACTACAAAAATCCACTTCTGTATTCTACCCATCCAATTCTTTTGATTTTTGTTCACACAGAAAATATAATTTTAGTATCAGTTATTCTGATTATCAGTAACTCCACGCCACTGTCATACCCCTCACACACAAACATGATTAACTTTTTTATGTCTCCTTTTCTTGCGGTTTTCTACCAATTTTCTTTTTATACTGTGTTAACTCTCTCTTACATACACTCTTTCAATTCATCGTCTTTCATTTAATCCTGAAAAACTATTTATGTTTTCTCCACAGAGATTTTGTCAAAGATATTCACAGATAAAATTACAACCTAACCTTGGTCACTTTTCAGTTTTCAAAACCTTCGCCAATAAGAGAGATATTGTTTGTCAGTTTTCACTATGTATCCATGACCTTGCCAAATCCAGCCTAACTCTGAAAACAAATAACATCCTTTAAATGTGACATGGGTTTTTTGAACTGTCATCATGTGACAGTTGTCTATTCAAGTATATGCTGTTAAATCTGGCTATTTTCATGTTTTTTTGTACAGAATTGGTTCCAAGCCCTTTCAAGCCTTCCTATGAATAATTACTTATCAATGATTAATTAGTTAATAACTAATCAATGTCAACCTTCATATGCTAACATGAATACATACTCTGTTATTTCATAATCTTAAAATGTATTTCAATTTTTTGTGCAGTTTTGATTGTTTTTGTTGTGTAATGTCAAGAAGGATGAGAATTAGGACAGTTAAAGATCAGAAACTCTATACTGTTGTCCTGCTGTAATCATTGAAGATGATTTTGTTCATTTTATCAAATACCTTATATCTAAACTAGCGGGAATCCGTGGAAATTCCATGATAAAACTATAATATCAGACCTCATAGCAAACATATGAAAACAAATGTAATGGTATTATAAACCAAACACACCGAACAGGGTCAAAAATCAATGTGGTGACGTAACGACTTTGTGTTGGCAAATCATGGATTGTACTGGATTGGCATTGTGGAGCCGTAGATTAATGTTAGCCGGCTAATTGGAGAAAGAAAGCTAACTAATCATGAGCAAGGAGCAAACGTTAGAGGAAAAGGCACCTGTCAAAAGAGCAAGTGGAAAAGGCATATTACAGATATGATACTTCTGTTAGCTGACAACATGAACAGAACTGTATGTAGTTACTTAAAGAGCATTTTTGTCAGATGCCTGAGGAGCATTTTGGATACTACATTGATTGTCCCATTCCAAACGGAAACCATAGTTGGAAAGACTGTTCATGCTAGCCAGCTAGTTCCTCTCAGAATGTGGTGCTGTTTTCTGTGTCGTTCCTGCTGTTTGGACTTTTTGCTCAAAAACATGAAAATTGTTGCAACAGTTATGACACTCTAAAATTATGTTAACTGGGAAGTCCATTTATAGTTAGTGAAGGGCAGATGAAGCCCCATGAAGCATTGAGGCTTTTCATCCCAATTGGTTCACTGCCGTTCAAAGCTTCATGAGGCTTCATTTGCTCTAGTACGACATCTACTGGATGCTAAAATATCAGTTGGCCTGAGTTTGAAGTGTGTGGCATTTTGCAGAAAGCCTGAATAAAAATGTCAGCAAAATACAGAAGTATGCAAAACATGTATATTTTAGTGAGTACAGTACACTGTGTGTGTGTGTGTGTGTGTGTGTGTGTGTGTGTGTGTGTGTGTGTGTGTGTGTGTGTGTGTGTGTGTGTGTGTGTGTGTGTGTGTGTGTAAAAATCAAATAAATAAATCTATTAATAATTCCCGTAGGGAAATTGCTTTTAACTCCAAATGCTTGCACACATATAGTATACAGTACACGCACACACACACACACACACACACACACACACACACACACACACACACACACACACACACACACACATACACACACACACCGGAAGTATGGAACATGATCATTTCGACACAATGAAATGAAGATACAGTAAACATGTACAGTGAGGAGAGGGTGGGGATGGGATATGGAAAATTATTGTGCTTTTGTAACATTGAGGTATATCCAGTGATTATGCTTGGATCATGTGGAAGCGAAATAATGCGTGCGTAGGTCACATTTCAAATCAGAGGAAACACCTTTTCAAGTTTGGCAACGAATAACCAGATTGTCCAGAAAACAGGAAGACAGGAAACGGGTCAACCTGATATGGGGTGGTTACCTAGGTTTGGACAGTTGCCGGGAGCAATTGGTTTCCTGTTTTCTCATGAATAGGACACGTACAAAGCTCACATACACACAAATGAAGGACTGTGACTATAAAAGGGTCAGGAGACATGCATCCAGTGGCTGTTCCCAATTGATCTGTACTGATGATCTGTGTGTCAATAAAATAATTCCCGTTTTGGCTGTAAAAACACCCTCCTTGTACTTTGGTTTTATTTTGGTATTTTGCTGGATAAAAACACTCTCACCACAGTCACATCATTGGTTTTTATATAAAAACAACATTTTTGTCCACTGTATAAACTCGGATGCATAAAGAAAGAAACAGACGAAGAAATATCCAACTGTCAAGCATTTTTATCAACGCCTTTTTGATGTGGAGCTGTTATACATCAAAAAATAGACAGTCTTAACTCTGTCCATTCTGTGTGTACATGTAGACACAGGTTAAATACATGCTGTGTGGTGTATAATGCTGGTATGCACTAAAATTGACTTATTTTACCTTATTAGGTGGAGTCTGGAAGTGCATTTGTAAACATCTTTTTTGTCTCTACCTGATATTTTTCAGGTAGGACTGATATTGCTGCCTGATTACAGAGTCTTTATGTTTCGTAATCCCTGCTCCTTACCCTAATGTAACTCCATAAATCACACAGTGAACTTTATCTCTGGTAACTCTATATGGGGTGCTTTTGTACAAGGATCCTGAGGATTTAAATAGTAAAAGTATAGAACACATGATAATAACTTGGCTGTCCAAGATTGATCAGCATGCCAAGATGGTGCTGCTACTGCCAAAGCTCTTATAGGCTGATTATCACATGAGCAGATAGGAACAAGCTCCCTCTGGTGCCAACTCAGAGAGACAAAAAGACACACATGCTGACAAACAACCTGATGGGTAAAGTGAGAAGCGATATTAGTGGCTTATCAAGATATGCTTTGTCTCAAGCCAATGTTTTCAATGTCACAAAGGTGTCTCTTTTTTGACCTGACTAGATGACCATGGTGATTTATGATGCAGATCTAACCTCATGTGGATCAGGTTATGTTCATTGTTTCAGATGTATAAACAGTGTTTCCCTTAATTTTGTTCTCTGGGGAAAAAAAATGCTGATGTTAAGGTTCTCAATCAAAGGATAGTTTTTAGCATTCAATATCTTCTAAAAGCAAACTGGTGGAAGGGAAAATTTAACTGGATGTATAGATAATTGAATAGTTCATTTGTTTTCTTAGAAGTTAATCAGTCTCCTTATCTGCCTCACAATCTTTCTTTCCCATCCTCTCCTTCATCTCAAACAGAGGGCCACCTAGCTTTTGCTTTGAATCTTTTTGACATTTTGCCATGATTTTTCTCATGAGGGATTTTTGGGTCTCTTTTGAATAACTGCTTGATGCTAAAATAAAATTGTGACTTCATTGAAAGCATGATTACTAACAGGCTTTACTTGCCATTAGCCTGAGTTACAATTAAGTATAAGCTTAGCTGAGAATTAAACTGTGTCTTTAAAAAAGACATTGAGGTTTTCATGACAGTTTTTTTTTTCACTTATAATTCGGTTAATGGGAAATTCAAATCTGTATTTCCAATAGCTTGTTGACAGGGTTAAAGGCAATTGATACATCAAATCTGCCAGTCGATATTCACCACATCAGAGACAAAAATGATTTCACCTCCACCATGACCATGATGAAGCCAAATAAATCATCTGTGTGTAAAAAGCCAGTATTCCAGCTATACAAAATAGCAAAGATTGTAATGGCTTTGGGTTGAATAAGATGTTGTGAAATCGACTGGAGGCACAGGAAAGAGTATAATGACCATTGTAGAAAGCACATTGTCCTAAGCAATGAATTTAAGTCAAAGGTGTTAAAAACCACTGATGTGTTCGGAGATCCACGGCATAAATTGGGCAAGGCAGTTCCAATGTTCACAAAATTAAAACTGAGCACTGAATTGTAGCATTTCTTGTCAATGTAATTGTACAGTAAAAATGTGTTGCTATGCCTCATAAAATCATTTTCCTGATGAAAACCACATGTAATGGTGTTCTTTCATTTTCATTCCTTACAAGTAAAACAGTTTGATTAGTCGGTGGTCTTCCGTTTGGGATGAAAGAGATGATGGGAAACAAAGATCTTGAGGCAGATAAAGAGACTGAATAACTTGTAATTACCAAGTATTGGAGAATAAGAATGGCAAATTGATTTGTCAAATAGATTCCTCACGCTCCCTGGACCACTCTTTCACAATTAGAGTCCGATAAATTTTGGCATGGTTGTCCTGGAATATGATTGTGCTATCCGGGAGAAAAAATCCTGTCATGGGATAGCCTGGTCATTCAGTACATTCAGATACTCAGCTGACTTAATTTTTTTGCTGAATAATATTGCTGAGCCTAGACCTGACCAACCGAAGCAACCCCTGATCATAACGATACAATTTGCTTATTGAAACCCAAACCGTGACTTTTTTTTGGCCGGGCATTGTATATGCAGTATTCTGCTCTCTGAAGTTCAGTGGTATTGGTCGCTGCTTACAGAAGACCCTTTCAATATTATCAAAATGGGACTTAAAAGAAAGCGTCAATCCCCTGCTGCTTTCTTAATGACTTACAATAGGTGACATGGTCTCATCTAGAGGATTGCTGAGTGCATGTAGGCCATAGCAAATTGCCTATGCATGTCTTTCTCCAACATTACTTATTAAAACACAGAGGCAAAGGAATTTATAGATATGCAGTTTCCCTTGAGGATCAGTGGGTGCCAGCATCTTGTAATAATGAAGAGGTTTAACAAAACAGCTCAAAATGATTTGATAAATTCGATTGGTTTTAAATTGACAGTATTCTGGCTGCCATTTGTACCATTCCTACATTCAAGCATTTATTCCTCATATATAATTTCTAATGACAGCATCAGTGACTCTGGACTCAGTTGTGGTTTATGTTTCATGAAGCTTGACACTGAAGAGAACATAAAAGCCTCAGAAATAATGCCATAGCTGAGAGCAGAAAGTCCCTGTGATTTACCTTCGAGAGTGGAGATTATACCTGCTTAACATCAAGCAGACCAAATACCGCATAAAAAGGCTATAATATCAGCAAGCTATATTTCCCCCTGAATTACAGTGGGAAGTTATCAGATGCTGGCAGGTGCCTCACAAGCCTTGTGGAAAACAGTCGACTCAGTGTGATTGTGTGAATGTGAATGGACTCAGCGCCAAATGATTTTCTGCATAATCCTTATTATTTGTTCAGTCCACATATAAATGATGGTTTACTGCATCAAAGCAATATTGATACAGCCATAAACTGTTTTTTGAACTTTCTTTCACCTATGGATGGAACATAACAAGGGGCGCTATATTTCATTTGGTTGAAATTCAAAGTAGAAGACAGCACTTTATTATTAATTAAAGTGGAAGGTGGTTGTGTAAACGCAAACTGTTTGTTTGTTTGTTTATTTGTTTTTGTAATTCTGTTTGTATGTAAGATATACTGGACATGAATTTTGACAACAATTCATGGAGGGTTGTAAGGAAGATTTGATTTAAGTTTGGAATAGGTTGTCTTTTTCACTTTTCTCAACATAGTGAAAAAAATGGTTATGTGAAGACAAAATATCAGCCAAAAAAATCCAAGTAAGGCAAACTGTGGATAATCCAACCATTGTTCACAGTTGAATCGAGATTTTGATCATAATGCAGGTCTGGGAGATTAAATGTATATTTAAAGGGGATAACAATTACTTGACTCATTTAAATGGATCCCAGTAACAGTTGTGCTTTGGGAGCGATGTCCGAACATTTGAGTGAAAAAAGCTCAATGATGAAAAATAAAGCTGGATCTGACATGTAAAATCATATCTTCTTAATTATTTATCAGTTATTTTCAAGGTTGAAGAATTGTCTTATATTATTTATTTTAGTATGACGGAGATCCGAGAAAACCAATGTTGTCATGGCAACATTTCATAGTGTTTGCTAAGCTCTGGGTGCCTTGATACAGAAATAGTGTAAGAATGACTGTGTGAGATAGGTTAATATTCATTAACATTCATTCATGCATTTTTGAAATTGACAGCAAGCAATTGTTTTAGATATGCTACCTGCTGACATAATTCTATTAATATATTATTATGTTATAATATATTATATCTGCTAACATTATATTTCTACTTTTAAATATGTGTATTAAGGAGAAAGCAAGAGAGAAAGAGAGACCAATGATGTAGGTGAGGCATTCAGGCCAACAAGCCAGAGCAACAAGATCTGAAAATGCTTCTTCTAATTTACGAAGAAAGACACAGGTCCTAACCAGTTAAAGCTTTCAGGACCCACAAGATCAGTGAGGTTCATAAAAAGAACCTTTCAGGCAAACTGGTTTGACAGCGTTGGATGCTTAGCATACTCACTTAAAAGAAATGCTGTTTTTTATTTCAGTTGTAGAATATTTAAAGGCAAAAGCACAACGGCTGAAAATGTCTTCCAATTTTCCTACATCACACAGGGAAGATTTACTAAAAGACTGCTTACTGAGGTCTTCAAACTTACAAAAAAAGAAGATATAAACTTCACCAGGCATAATAGAAAAAAAGACATGGAACATTAGTGAAGTTAGTGAAGTAACATAAGCAAACTTACACAAGAAAGCAAAAAATAGAAAGCACATTTGAAATAAGATATCATTAATGATAATAATAACAATAACAATAACAATAATAATAATAATAATATAATGATGATGATAATAATAATAATTCACACTTTGTTAACCCCTCATGGGGAAATTCTCTTTACACTCACACATGTATACAGTATACACTGTATATGTGTTATTCAAAGCACGTGGTTACAGGTTACAGGCCCCAGAAACAGGCACAGCACACTAGGGGCCTGTAGGCATGCAATTAGTAGTACAGTATACATGTACAGGGGAGGCGGAGTGACGGGTCGCATGAGAAAATCGCACCCCAATGAGCATCTTGTGGGGGGGACGGCGCCTTGCTCAAGGGTGCCTCGGAAGTGGCTGGGAGGTGAGCCGACACCTCCCACCGTCAGCTCACACGCCATGGACAGCTCACGCGCCAGGACATCCGATGGATGTCCTGGCGCGAGTGGGACTCAAACCACCGATGGCTGAGCGATCTGTCTTCAAGACGTCTGCTCCACCGCTGAGCCACTGCCGCCCCAAATAGGATTGTGCCAATTACAATATTAATATTGTTGTATCTACATTTACATTGTATTGTGTTGGACCGTCTGTCTATCTCAAACCTTGTTATACAACCACGACAACAGTTCATTCCCACCCATTGGTCTGTGGTCCTTGCCTCATCAGATTAGCCATAGCTTTCCATAACGTCTATAGTGCTACACAAATGATGAGTGTGACAAAATTTTATGTTCCAGAATGATATTGACACAATTTTCTATGTGCATTTTTGGCTTAACTTACACAGTCCTGGTAACAACAAATGGACTATGTAGGCACCAATATGTATCCTACTACCAAGGGCTGAGCCTCCGCAAACAGCTGAATCTAGACTCACTCCTGTTTGTGACAAGAATTTTCTTGACCAAAAATAGTTTCTTTCATAAGTTAAGGAGGTTGAAACCTAAATACAGAATGGTTTTGTAGACGATTTCTTTGTTTTCAAGGCCACTCCTGACAATGGTTGGTTGTCACTGTAGTAAGACTTCTCTTTTTGCTAACATGATGTTAAAGCATGAAAGTGTTCCTACACCATTATCAGGGTCACAAAAGAACAAATCTAAACCTGAAGTGAATCAAGAGATACAAACACGGTACTCCTGATGCGGGTCCTCATTAAATCAGCTGAGAGCACAAAACAACACAGCATGACATATTGTTAGATTACGGACCTCAATGAAGTTCACTGGTTTGAAAGAAGAAATAAGCAACAATAAGTGAATGAAAAATATAACCTGAAATCTGGTGATATTTCAGTAGTTGAGTTATCCCACAAAGTGCTTTCTTGTTTCTAAAGCTCAATTTTAACAGGGGAGAGTTGTGCAAATTTTCAAGTTAATGAAAAGGATTCCTTGTTTATTCCATCTAAATTTTTCAGCTCCATTTATTTGTATTTATTTTTTGTTATCACTGCAGGAGAATCCCACTTAAAACTTAATGTAAAGACATTTCAAAATGCATTTGGTTTGTTTTCTCCTCTTTTGTTTTCTACATTTCTGATGTTGCATCACTCTTGATTTTCATGATATGTTATATGACTGTTGATTTTTCAGTGCTAAGCATGGACCTGCTTCCTCATGTTCCCCAGTCTTTGCTGAGCAAAGACTTGTGGCTCACTGTGTAAACACGATGTGACCGGCCGGTGAGATAGTTACATCCCGCTTCAAAGTGGTAATGTATTGTGATAGTTAAAGCTGTGTTTTCCAAAAATCGTCATGGACAATGACAGATCATGTATAACACGGGAGCTAAGCTAACGCAATCCAATGAAACATGGGATTTAACTTGTAAGACCATGTTTTTCTCTTGTATTCTCGTGTGCGCGTGCGCATTTGTGTTTTTGTGTGTGTGTGTGTGTGTGTGTGTGTGTGTGTGTGTGTGTGTGTGTGTGTGTGTGTGTGTGGATACACGCAGCTCTCCAATCACTTAGAAGAGCTTAAGCTGCTTTCATTCACCAAAAACAGACAATTGTTCTGAATAAGTAATTAATATGCAACTCATTATGTGTTCGCTGTGATGCTGGTGATAGCCTCGGGCGGACACACACACACACACACACACACACACACACACACACACACACACTCACACGCATAAACACACACACACAGGGACACACACACACACATACACACACACCTGACTGCCAACTAATTAGCCAAATGCTAGCTGAAATCAACAACTTGTGAGGAACTTTCAGTGTGTAGCTCTGATCCAGGTCATTACCAAACACCGCTACATAGCCTGATCACGAACCACACAGTTGTACTGTGTGGTTCACGAACTGAGTACAACAGTTTGTGAGGAACTTTCAGTGTGTAGCCCTCAGCTAGGACATTACCGCACTATGCTACCGTAGCCTGAACAAACTCCCCCCTCGGGGACTGCCACACCCTTGGGCTTGTCAACCAATCAATATCATCAATCACTCTGTCCAATCAAGCGAGATTTGTGATGTAACAAATACACTCCAACAAAATCCGATCATTTCGATTTGGTCTGGACCAGGAATTACTAAAACTCCAAATATCTATTGATGCAGGAAGCGTTTGTTCACCAGATTCTAGGAGTTGGTCGGGTTAGGAGGACCACTATGTATATGTAGGGACCTGAAAAAGTGTGATTTTCATATTAGGACCCCTTTAATACTGGATAAGATCAGTCGCACGTACGTGCAGGTCGAGTATTATTAATATCAACAAAGTCACAAGTGTGACATGATGATGGTGGACGTGTACCAAAGTAGACAGTGTTCCCATAAGAGTGTCTCCGCAGCTTTGACAGCCTTCAGTTGCCATTTCTGGCAACAAGGCAATGGTCTGCGCCAGGCTATGACGCCAGTCAACCTCGGCCGCCATTACGGCAGGGCAGCTACCCAAGGGGCTCGAATGTCAGGCAGATTGGACAACGGCATTCTGCTCCCCCTTGTTCGCCACCCCAGATGCAGAGGGCTCGGAGGTCGGTGTTTCGCCCCTGGAGAATTAAGGGGCAGGAGGTATGGACCCTGAGGGTCAGGGGCCGGCTGTAGGACACTTCTCGCAGCAGCATCTCAACCGCTGGAGAAGCTGCTCTTCAGATCCCTGGGTGGTGGCAACAATCTCTCAAGGGTACAGCATCCAGTTTCGCCACCAGCCCCCCACTTTCAGTGGGATCAGGATGATCATCGTCAATGATCTAACAAAATTCCAGGCACTCAGGCAGGAAGTGGCCACCCTCCTGAAAAAGAATGCCAGCGAACAACTTGATACCTAGACACGAAAAGGTGTATTTTTGGTCAAAAAAAAAGATGGAGGTTTTCGCCCTATACTGGACTTGCGAAGGCTCAACACCTATTCAACACCTGCCTTTCCATATGCTGAGGACAGCAGATGTGCTCCATGCAGTCAGGGTACACAGCATGTTCACATCAATCGACTTGAAGGACACATATTTCTATGTGGCTATAGCTCTGCACCACAGGCAATACCTTGATTTCGAAGGCAGAGCCTACCAGGTCAAGGTCCTCCCATTCGGGGTTCCCCTGGCCCCAAGATATTCACAAGGTGCATGCTCGTGGCATGCAGATCCTCCTGTACCTGGACAATTGGTTGGTCTGCTCTCTAACAAGAGAACAGGTGAAGCAGGACACAGAAGCTCTAATAAATCATGTAACACAGGCAGTCCAGGCAGGCAGTCATGGCAGGCAGTCATGTTCATTGGTTTGAACCTAGACCCCCACCGAATGCTTGCATGCCCCGCTCTTTGATGGTTGGATGCCATTTTACAATGTCTTCTCTGTTTTTGGAGGAATGAGATGCTACCATTCGGCTTCTTTCTCAGGCTGTTGGGGATGCTGACATCAATGACAGCAGTAGTACCACTGGGTACCCTACACTTGTGGCCATTGCAGGTTTGGATCAATGGCCTGCATCTAGAGCGTACATCCCACATTACCAGGAGAGTTAGAGTATCCAGGGGCTGCCTCCTCAAGCTGCAGCCCAGGAGGAACAAGACCTTTCTGTCTAGGGGTCCTACAGTCTCTCCCTCTTTTCTGTCCAACCTGCCATACAAGTTATCATAAGCCCCTTGTTTGGCCTTTGCTATCTCTACTTTCACCTTACGCTGCATTTCTCTGTACTCCTGTCTACTCTCTTTAGTCCTCTCAGTGTCCCACTTCTTCTTAGCTAACATCTTTCTCTGTATACACTCATGTAACTGCTCATTCCCCCACCAAGTCTCCTTATATTCTTTCCTTCCAGATGACACACCAAGTACTCTCCTACCTGTCTCCCTGATCACATTAGCTGAATTTGTCCAGTCATCTGGAAGCACCTCCTGACCACCAAGAGCCTGTCTTAACTCCTTCCTAAAAGTCATGCAACTCTCGTCCTTTTCCAGCTTCCACCATTTCGTTCTCTGCTCTGCCTTTGCCCTCTTCATCTTCCTCACCACCAGAGTCATCCTTCACACTACCATCCTATGCTGTTTGCCTACACTCTCGCATACCTCTACTTTGCAGTCAAATTTACATATGTAACTATGGTTCTATGAATTCTGGATGACTGCCGTTACGTCCCGTCACTCGGAATCTCACGAGAAGATTCCACAGGGAAGTAATGAATGACAAAGGGGTTCTTATGTATGCTGGCTACTGCGGTACACGCCCACCGTCTTCATGTCACCCCTGTGACTTTGTTGATATTAATACTCGACCTGCATGTGCGTGCGACAAATTTTAACCAGTGTTAAGGCACTGCCTCTGGCAGTCATCCAGAATTCATAGAACCATAGTTACATACGTAACTTACATTTAAACTCACAGAGCTGACCAGGGTGCTGAAATCATGGGTGTACTGGAGTCATGAATACTGTTTCAGGATTCCAAATCGAGCTACATAAAGGATCCTCTTTAGCATGGCTGTCCACAGAGGCTTCTAAAGATGTTTTTTTGGTCATTTTCGATAGGAAAACACAACTAACACACATCATCTTCCGGTCTGCTATAGACATTGCTGGTGAAACTGATGGTGAAACTGATGGTGTATTAGCTCATCCATACCTTGGACCCAAGGGGTCTACACTGAAATACATTAACTGCTGACTCTCATTGGTTGGCAGTAGTTATAAAATGGAACAGCTTGTTGTAATTACTTGGGCTTTACAAGATATTATTTTTCTGCACTATCGGTAGGAAAACTGCCAGAGACATGATGACATTGCCTTTAGACTCTTATTGTGGCCTCTGATCCTGCATAATCTGCTATATTTGCCCTACCAGTCGTCTGTTTGGGGCTCAGAGACCTTACCTTAATTTCTGATAATTGCTTATTCACATAATTTGGCCATCACTACCAAAAATGGTGCAATTACTTAGGATTTTCAATATTTTATTTCATCTACACTTAGGGTTGGAAAAGTAGGACAAACACGGGCAGTTGTAGTCTTGTATTGCTCAAACCTGCACAAAATGGTGGTTCATTATCTTCCAGTAAGAAACTCATGGCTTTGTCTTGCTTATTCACATTTAATTGCTTACTCACATTTAATTACCAAATGGCTCAGGTTTTAGTTTCACACCAGTAACCAGTGGATATTTTCCTTATAAGAAAAAATAAAATAAAATAAAATAAGAAGTATCACGTTGTCCATCTCAAAAAAATGTCCCTACATAAATAAATTACACAGAATGAAATAAAATAAAGCGACCATGTTTGTTTTCTTCAAGCAGCCGGCTAAGGCTGTGTCCCATCTTCTGTGTTCCTGCTCGGTGAAACCACGCATGTGTTGATCCGTGCCGCAGCACCGTCTATCAGTTCCTCTCTGACCCCGGTGTTAATCTACATGCAGACGGAGGCTCCACTGCTTTTCCCAGCTGCTCTGTGGCTCATTTCAAAAGGGAGGGGGTTTGGGTATTCGTGGCGGTTTTGTGGGCCCTGTTTGGCTGTTGATTCAGCAACAGAGATATAAAAAATATATATTTAAAAAAAAAAAAAAACGAGCGAAACGCAAGGTTTCCCATCGCATTGATTTGGTATTGGCTGATTGGACTCCACAGCTCGTCTGCCTCAGGAGCCGCTCCTGCTACCGTGCGTAATGTATCGCAGTAAATAGACGGACATCTGCAATAAAGAGGAAACGAAGATGGTGACGATGGCTTCACCAAATTTAGCCCCCAAATGCACGATGGCGAAGCCTACCCACCTCCTGAAGGTGTTTATCTGGGTATTTATCGCCATCAATCTCCCTAAAAGGTAAGCTATTAATGCGTGATGCCTACTCGTTATTCTGTGTCGGCTTTTTGGGGAGTGCGATTTCCTTCTTCTTTTTTTTTTTTTTCATAATTTTGCGGTGTGTTTCTCACACAACCCTGCTGTTCATGCGATCCTGAGAGGTCCGGTAGCTGTGAAGGAGGATCTGTCGTTAAAATATAAAACCCAAGACATGTTGTTTAATATAACAGTAGAATTATGCCGCTTCAATACAGATATGTAATATTATTGTTATAATTATTATTTTGGTGTGTATATTACGTGTGGAATTTCGTGTATCATAATATATTTTAAATATATTTAATGGCGAACAGCTGTAGTCTACATAAACCACGGGATTTTCTAACGGGATCTTTATTTACGGAAGCGTTTCATTGAGGAGTTGATTTGTTCGTGTTTCTTCCAGAAGTAACATAGTGACAGGGTAATTGGCTTTAAGCTAAGGCTACACATAGTCTCTGCTAAGCTATCCTTAAGGATAAGGTCTATTTTAGTAGGCAAAGCCCTGTTACTAGTGTTCGTGTTCCAGCCGGTGGTGAATGGTTAGAGGAATTCTAGCGTTCTTTAGGTGAAATTTAAAAAAAATAAAAATCACAGAGAGCTCAGAGAATAAAAGCATAATAAAACAATGGTAACACGATGATCCTTGTCCTACAGTGAAATATGTCTTGACTACGTTATGACCGACGTGCAAATATGTTTTGTGAATCCACTTTATGGCTTCCTCGTTAAGATAGAACCAAAGATAAGAATAGTCAAGGAGCAGCATGCTTATTGTCCCCTCGCTGCTTCCGCCTCATATTCTTGTAGAGGGTGAAAAATGGCAGCAGATACTTCAGATGACGTGCTATCACCGCCATGCTGATTGCAACCACAACCTGCCCAGCCTTGCGTTGAAAACCTGTGTGTGTGTGTGTGTGTGTGTGTGTCTGTGTGTGTGTGTGTGTGTGTGTGTGTGTGTGTGTGTGTGTGTGTGTGTGTGTGTGTGTGTGTGTGTTATTAGTATGCACAAGCAGTGCTCACTGTTTGCTTGAATGGACCCTGCACACTGCCCCATAAGCTAAGTTCAGACAGGCAGGATATGCATTTAGTAAACTGCAAGAGCTCCTCATATAAGCATCTGTATAAATGAAATAGATATATTTAGACCTCAGGTAGATGCTATTATGTGGGCTATTGTCTCTTCTGATGGTTTTTATACAAGTCATGTGTGATAACTGAAGGACAGCTAATGCTTTGAAGTCATTTGTGATACATCCATTAGACCTCTTACATAAGACATGTCTCTGGGCCTTGGGCATGTTTAAAGTAATCTATGCTGCTTTGTGACTCATTGTGGCAGTTACTATGTGTGGCGATGTCTGACGGCTATCAGCACCAATTAAGCTCACTGCATGGTCAAATACTGTTTTACACCCCAAAGTATCATTACAGCATTTTGACAAAGAAGGGTAAAGTAATGTGTCCTGTGGTATTTTCACCCTCATAATGGGGATATGTTACTATGAAAACCAAATCATCAAATTTTGGATCACTTTAGGTTCATTATTAGCTCAATAGCTATTCCAGGAAACAGTTTTTTACAACTTATTTTTTCTTCAGGTTGGAGATGATTAACTAAGAATACACATAAATACAAATGCGTGAACTGAATCAACACCGTTTCTGCTGCAATTTGAGTTTAGCTGCAAATTATTTAATATCTCAATGAAGCCTTTTAATGAATTTGATGAACTTAAATGTTCTAAATCACCATATCAAGAACGTCATTTCAGATAAGGCTGCATTATATGCAGTAAAGACTTCTTTGAAAACAGAAAGTCTCCAAAACAGTCATCAAAATTAATTCACAACTATTTAGTAGTCATGTTAACAGCTAAACAAAACATGACCTCCTTGGTGAAGGTATTAGGTTAGCGATGTGATCACTGGACTCATGAAAATTGAGAGGAAGTCAAATGAATGAGAAATACCTGCTCAGGTATTGTGGTGGTTCTTACCTTTTGATCTCTAAAATCTGAAGCAGTTTGGATGGTGAATGAAAGTCATACCCACAAAATGCATTACAATAGTGTGTTTATACAGTTGTAGTTGTTTTCTCATGATGTTCATTTAGTTGATCAAGAAAAAACTGCATAGTTTTTTGACAAATCGAGATATCATAGCAAATGCCATTTCAGAATTGTTCATTTTTAGTTTAAGCTTCATTTTAATCATGCATTATTTCAATTGTATGAAAAATGAGAACTTATTACATCCCGATTCAAAGTGGTAATGAATTGTAATTGTCAGTGGTTGTGTGTTCTTCCATTGCTTCATATATCCACCAAATACATTCGCAACCGTTGCAGATAGAAAGATGAAACAAAAAGCAGTTTACTTGGGGGGCAAAGGGATTGAAAATGAGATGATGACCTTGACTTTGAGAAAACTAGGTCAAGGTCAAATTTAAACTTTTGTACACACTGGAACAGGATAAGACAGAAAGACAAGAGAAAAGGCCAGTTTGAGTAAGACTATACATAAAAGCTAGTGCTTTGATCTATCAATGCACTAGCTTTAATTTATGGTCAAAGCTAGAGAAAAGCTTTGACCTACCCTCAAAGGTCAAAGCTATGCACTTGTCAGGTACTATCAGGGTACGCCTACCGACCCTTCGCAGGATGTTGCAGTCTCTGACTGCCTTGTTAGGAATTATTTTTCTTTGAAAATCATCATAAAAGTCTTCTGAAGTTAACATTGCATGAGTTTGTATCAAAACTAGATAATAAATAGTTCAATATGTCATTAGTTGCTTAAATAAATCTAATAGAATCTTCAGATTCAGTGGCTGAAGTGATCCTGCTAGCAAGAACATACTAGGATTGAAAAAAAATAAAACAGAGACGATAAACAATAAATGAAATATAAAAATGTACACAGATTTGCTGTACGTTCTGGCAATGAAAGACAAACTTTGTGACTTTAATTCAAATTTAATGATCCAATCGGTCACGTCTTGTATTTCAGTTATCCAAACAAGGATTGATTTTTTGCAAAGGGCCAGTGTTCAGAAGTAACGTAAGTGCAGTTTCTTTAAACTGTATTACTCTAATGGGAAGCCCAGAATGCATTAGACCCAGTCAGGCCATTGCAGTCGGTTTGTTTTCAACGTCCATTACGGTTCCGACGCCATCCTGATCTCCGTTGAGTCTGTAATCTGGTGGAGAGACTTTTCAAAATAAAGACTTTTCAAAATACTTTTCAAAGTACAGAATCAGATCATAGTAGGGATTCAGCTCTTCTTCATCGTAGGAGTGTTAATAAACTCAACAGAGTCTGCAGCAGAAACACAACTGGACGGTCTGATGATGTTTCCTCGTTGTTTTGGCCATAGGTTGGTTGTTGATCGCGTACATGAACAAGACTGGAAGAAAACTTAATTAACGTGCAAAGCTTTGATTTCATCCTTTTCAGTTGAGTTTTGCCCATTTTTTGAAGACGGTACAACAGCATTAAGAAATGTTTTCACCCCCTGTTGTTCGCAAACGGACGGAGGTTGCAAATATAAGAGTTTCCTTTTTGGCCGAAGCAGTCATTGTGTCAACAGACATACTTTTTTTATACCTCACATTCATTGGGTCTGGTTAAGAACAGTAGTTCTCCGTTTTTTTTGTGACACAATCGTTTCCTCTCTTTCAGTCAGAGTTTCACTCAGAATTTGTTGCCGTTTTCTGTCTCGTTCCTGCTGTTTGGACTCTCTACTCAAAAACATGAAAATTGTTGGAACAGTTATGACACTGTAAAATTAAGTTAACTGGGTAGTCCATGTATAGTTATTTCTTTCCCTAACATAACAGATGCCTCACGCCATATTGTTCACTTGATTTCTTCTGGCAGATGTGCCGTGATTGTTTGGGCGCCGTGATTAGTTGGGCACTTGATTGACAGGTAGTGGGTGGAGTTGGTGACAGCATGACAGCGTTAGATTTTCAAGTGAGCTTCATCAAATATATAGGTGGGGAGATGTTTTGCTGTTATATCCCTACCTATATCTCTGAATAATGCTCACTTGAAAACCTTACGCTGTCACACATTTAACTCCACCCACTAGCTGTCCATCAAGTGCCCAACCAATCACGGCACATCCGCCAGAAGGAATCACGTTCCACGATGCTCCTGAGAGCATCGCGGAATTAAACAGCTATCACCACCAAAATATATACTGTATATATATATTTTCTGTTTAATGTCCATTGACATATAATGCAAACACACTGTACACAAGAAAACAAATGTTTTCTTGTGTACAGTTTTGGCCGGTGTCTACCCAGAAGTTCGGGCCGCTAGCCGAGTTAGCTCTTGTCTTCACATTTGTCCACGTGTCTTACTTGTGGGGCTGTTTTGGCTTCATCAAACATAGTGGTTTGTATTCTTTGATTGTGATGGACTTCACGTTGTCGTGTGGGGAACCCCGATACTTTATTCACCAGGACTCACAAAGCTGACGTCTACCCGGATGGTCGGACCGTAACGTTGAAGTGACCTTCATCTTCACGTTCGTCTGTCCCACACAAACAGCCTTTATGGTTTCGTCGGACACAGCGGTTTGTTTTCTTGTGACGGCGAAGAAAAAAAAGAAAGCAAACAAAGTCTGATATTATTGTTTTATCGGGGAATTTCCACAGGTTCCTGCTAGAAACAGTATAATATGATTACTGTATTATCACTAATAGCAACATTACAGATGGCATAATTTGTCTTATGTTACCACTGAAAGAATCAAGCTTGCCTTAAAATAGCTAATTTGATTATGTTTAGACTGGATTGACTGAAGGCTTTATTGTAAATCAACCATCAGGGGTGACTTAAACTACCACAGTCCAGTTGATTAACGAACATGTACACAACTAGAATCAGAAATATTAAACCGTCTGACTGTTGAAGTAGGAACACTCCACTTCATTATAATGGTTAAAGTTTGTTTATTAGTTGTAAAAATGCACTGGTACATTATGCAACTTGTGAAAAATGGTTTGAGCATGAACATGGTGTGCATAAATCGTTTATTATGCTGTTGCCACATTAGCAGGATCTGTTTTATTTTGGTTGATACAAAAAATAAATGCTAATTAGTTCTGGTGTTTTATTTGCTACACTTTCAAAAAAGAGGAGAAGAAAAATGGACGTGGATGCTAATTGTAGGCTACCTGCTATTATCCTAATCTGAATATGTAAAACTGCTTGATAGGGCAGTTCTATTTACATTACATGAAAACTTCGATGACCTTTTTAATTGAGCTGTACTTTCTGGTGCACGTGGATAGGTTGTGTTTCCTGCCTATAGTGCAGATAAGAGTGATTTTTTAAGATGGCATTATGTGAAGAGGTTGAATACATTAACAATCAGACTGATTCAATGAGGATAGCTGGGAACACGAAACACTTCACTCCAGTCCTTCATTAAATACACAGCTATCATTACATAAACATGGACACGCATGGGAAAAAACCAACACAACTCCACACAGGCACACAGACTTACAGACACACAGACACACACACACACACACACAGACACACACACACACACACACACACACACACACACACACACCCACATGCGAGAACACACTTCTCTGTGGATTTTCAAATACTGAATTAGTAGGCAAACCTCAGATCTGCCTGCAGTGGAGAACACATGGCACCTCCTTTGATGATCTCGTCTTTGGAACATTTCCATACAGAGATAAGAGAAACTCTGTGAGAGGAATACTGATTATAAGAGAAACAACCTGAAAAATACCAGATATTTAAAAATTCCCCAATCTTTCCTCATACCTTATGTAGCTGATTGTCATCTGTTAAATTATCATGATGATGTCATAGGCACATGTTTTAGGGGATACAGATGGAACTTAATGCAATCTAAGAAAGAACATTGGTCAAAAGAGTGTTCACAAAGCACAAGGCTTCTGTCCTTGTGCTTTGCCATGGAAACAGTGTCTTGTTTTCTCACCATTACTCTTGTTTTTTCCTCACACAGACATCTATTTTCCTCTCATTGCTTCAAAGCTTTGAAAGCTTGATACTCCTTTTTTTTAAGACTGTGCTTTTGTGCGTCAGAAAAAAAAAGACAAAAAAGACATGCATGGAGTGCTGTGTGAGAAGCGGTGTTCCTCTGGTGCTCTGCAGTTTGGGTTCCTATTAGTTTTGTTGAAGAAGTCTAAAACACTCTAGAGGGAATGAAAAATGCTTCATTATCGCACGGTTGTCGCATTTGCATTTTCAGTGTTAAAGCCAATAAGCCTTTAATGGTTCAAGGGTTTGGCACATTTTTACTGTCACAGTGACCTTGGGATAAGAAGGACCTAAGGACCATTACATTGATTTCACTTGTTGGAGTTGTTGGTCGTAATATTGATCTGCTCCACTGAGTCCTGCGGGTGTATGGTTTATCCAAAAGTGCTTTGAAATGCTCCATCCTCAGTCAGAAACACATGTACCTCACTGAACAGCTACAGTTTCACATTTTCTGTCAACTGAGGCAGGACTTGCATTTAATGAATTAAGTTTCCAGAGTGATTTGTTAGCCAGTCTTTTTTGCCAAGGAAAACATCGCTTTCTGAAGAGTGTACATGTTTGAAAAAAATGTAGTAGAATATTATATTTCAATCAAACTGTATTTTGGGTGGCACAGTGGCGCAGCGGAGTCTGCATGTTCTTCCCATGTCTGTGTGGGTTCTCTCCGGGTTCTCTCCAAAAACATGCACTTCAGGTTAATTGGCCGGTCCCTGGGCTTGCACTAGGATGTAGTATGACTAAGCCACTGTGGCTCAGTGTAAAGGAATTGAGCAAGCCACAAAAAGCCACATTCTGTGTCCAAGACAGTGGTTTAGTGCGTGGACGACCGACGCTCATTGCGGGGCGCGTGGGGGGGGACACTCCCATGGGGGAAGCCGGGGGGCCTCCCCCGGGAAATGTTTTAGAGAATGGGGTTGTTTTCCTGCATTCTGGTGCATTCTGAGGACAAAATTTTCCGTTCCGTTTACCTACAAAAATACACTAAAGTCAACAGTTCAAGCTTAACTATCTTTATTTCTGTCCTACTTTATGCAGGTATGAATGTGAGATTCAACACTTGAAAACTTGTATTCACTATGTGAAGATACAGTCATACAAAATATTACTCAATGTTTACTTGTAAGTTTTACTTAGACTAGAAGACATTTTAACTTTGACCACCACCAACACCATTGGTATGCCATAGTTTATTTTACTTAATTCAACATGATTTTTCATTTCAATTTAAAAAGGCATGAAAAATAGCAAGCGAGGTGAATACATATTTACATGCATCGCAGGTTATTCCTGCCGGTCACAGGTATCAAAAGTCTAAGGCTCCGTCCACACGATAACGGATATTTTAAAAACGCAACTTTTTTGTTGTGTTTACGCCTTCCATCCACACGACAACGCAGATATCCGGAACGAAAACGCAACTTTTTAAAAACGCTGGCCAAGGTGGATTTATTTAAAAACACTAGGTCTGGGTTGTCGTGTGGACGGTGTATCCGCGACTTTTTAAAAACGCTGACGTCTTGCCTGCGACGAAAACCGCTGTGACGTCATATTTATGGGCCCGTGTGTTGTGACAACAAAACATGCAGGATTCTTATTGGATAGAATTTGACTCAATACTGCCACCACATGGTTGGCACGCTTATAGCCGTCTTCGAAAACACACTGATGCGTTTGCGTGTGGACGGAGATGATTTTAAAAACGCTGTCGTGTGGACGCGAATCATTTTCAATGCGTTTTTAAAAAGTTCCGTTTTTAAAAAAACCCGTCATCGTGTGGACTAAGACTACAAACAAGTATTGATAATATCTTTCATTTACCTTCTGATCGGTCTGTCACCACTCCTACCCCCTCTCAGCATTCACCATTTGTTTATTAATGAGCACTTTAACACAAACTCTACTATAAAACACTGGATTCTTTTGAGCGATCATCCTCGCCTTGTTGTACACAAATTTGCGGGTTCAGCTTGTAAAAAAACAATATTTTGTTTTTCATTGGACAAGAGGAGGTCATGACTCGAGTGCATATTTAATGATCGGGAGCATTCGGGTAAATTCGGCTCTTTCCATCGGCATGCGGAAATAGCGGCGCTAGCGCCGCTCGCTAGCTGAAATAGCGAAATCCGCTCGCTAGAGGAAATAGCGAGCACCTCTAGCGAGCGACAAAGTTTTAAGTTTTACCCTTTTTTCTATAAAAATAAGAACGCCACTGTGGCTACACAGTCTAAAAACCTTGTAGCCAATCTGGAATTTACTTCGCCTATGGCGAAGCGGCGAATGGCTAGCACAAGCCCAGGGACGGTCCCAAATTGCCAGTAGGAGTGAGTGGGTGTGCGCGTGTATATGTGCAGCTTCGCAGTGCACTGGTGTCGCGCCCAGAGTTTGCCCCCGCCTCACGCCCTATGCCAACTTTGTTAGGCTCCAGCTCCCCGTGACCCGGGCAATGCAGTGGGTAAGAAAATGAATGAGTGGATGAATGAATAACCTGTATTTTGAGGGATTTTCATTATTTGCTGAAAATGAAAACAGAAAAAAAGCAAAGGACAATATATGTCCACTATTTGATGCAGAACACAAAGAAGAAATTAACAGCATTAACTGAGCATGGAATCGCTGCACCTGTCATCAGACAAAGCAATCTTATTTTTGTAACCTTTATAAACCTGCAACATTTACAGATACATCAAGACAATATTAAAAATAAAAATGAAAAAAGCACATAGCCATAATTAGAGTAATAAATGGGAGCTGAATAAAAATCAGGTTTAATATTTTTTTTAACTTGTGGGGGATATTGGACTTTATTTAGCACCCTGCAAACAGTTTATTGTCGAAATAACTCCATTAATAAAGATAAGAATCCATAAAGAAGTAAGATCATCAATGGATATAAAAAGTAAGATTAACATAGAAATCACGTTGGGGTCACAGTGGTGTGCAAAATATGAATTAATTTAATTTAATGAAAGACAACGGAGAACTGCAAGGTTTTAAGCAGTCATTTAAAGCAGGTGAAATTTATTCTTGCTGTTGTTGTTTCTCCTGCTGTTTTGGTGAAAATATATTACACTGTATGATGCTGTGTTTATTTACCATTCCACGCCTTTTTATATTTCTCTAAGGCATAACTTTTTTACACCTTACTGGAGGGAAATATAATTGGAATTAGTTTCCGGATAAGTTTTTTATTTAACAGTAGCTTAGGGCCTTTCAACCTAAATGTGTTTGCTCCAGAAGGTCTCAGAGACTGATGGTGTAATGAACTGCTGCTTAAGTGAATCTCACAGTAATTAGACAGTGATAGCATGAATTACATGAAAATATGTAGCTGATTTTGAATGTCTGCTCTGATGTATACACGTATGTCTCTTCAATCACAACATGAACATATTTTTATTTTTTCGCGTGTCCTTTTGTTGCAAAACCAAAGAACATACGCACCTTACTTATGTCCATTGGCAATAGCTTCCCTTGCAGATTTCGCTGATAGGTTTATGCAGCACTTACTTTTTCAACATGCTTCCTTGATGGCAGCATTTTCATTCATTCATTCGTTCATTCATTCACTCGTTCATTCATTCATCCATTCATTCATTTTGTATACCTGCTTCTTCTGCTGTCATGAGTCTCGGGGTGCTGGAGCCTATCCCAGCTGTCTTGGGGCGTGATGCAGGATACACTCTGGGCACAACACCAGTGCACCACTGTGGCAACATGTTAAACATGTTAATGCATAATTACTTATAAGCACATTATAAGCGCATTCTTTATTCAGGACTTGAATATCTATTGTAGAAACAGTTTGATGAACTGTGGAAGTGGTCGATCACATTGTGGCCCTTACAAAGTGTATTTGAAATTCTAACATGTGGTGATCAGATTGTGGCCCTTACAAAGTGTATTTGAAATTCTAACATGCCTCTTATCATGTGTATGTAATATATTTTGAAATTATATTTTAAAATTAAATTTTATTTGCAACTTTTTAAATGGGCCTTCATTACAACAGTGGACCCATTTCACAAAGCAGGTTAAGTGTAAAACCATGGTAAGATAACACTGAAATCAGGGAAAACCGTGACTTTGGTTTCACTAAGGGAGGTAACTTAACCCAAAGTTACAGCAGTAACCCTGACCTGTTTCATGCAGTGAGGTAAACTGAACCCCTGGATTTGTTGCCACAGTAACAGACTCTCTGAAAGAATCATCAAGGAGGAGCTCCACAGGATTGCAGGTGAATGATGTAGAAATCTGATAAATTAATTTGAAATTATATCTTAATGACATTGTGCTACAACCTCAGAATTGGATTATTAACTTTAATTTCTTTTAGGATTTCTCATTGTAATTGGCTGCACAGATGGTACCCACATTCCCATCAAGGTACATGTAGACTGAACATTGTTTCAACATGTTAAAGACTGCATCATAGACAAACAAACATCTGTCCAGATCATGTGTGATGCTGTAGACTAAATTTCTGATGTGGAGGTCTGGGTCTGTCCCTGACTCTTGGATATATGGTCTTACCTGAGCAGCAGACTAACGTGGTCAGTAACCTAAAGATTTGCACAATAATTCACTTGTATTCATTGTGTAATCCAGTCTAATGAATCAAGTATACGTTACAGGAGAGAGCCTACGACACTTCAGGATGATTCCTGCTATCCAGGACGGCAGAACAGTGAGACACCATCTGCCAGAATCGTTACAGAGTCACCATCACCACCATCACAGCGGGCAATAAAAACATACAATGCACATTTTCTTTGGTCATCTTAATTTCTGACAAACACAAAGTTAGTTTTTGTATCATTACAATAGTTAACATTCTAATAGTTAACATGATTCACCTGTGACCATTACCCACCTCTAACTTGTGTTCCAGTGTTTCAATGTCCAGATCTGCCCTCCTAATCTGGAGGTCCTAGTAAACCAGGAAGTTTACTAGGACCTCCAGATTGAAGTAGATTGAGGAAGAGGAAGTGGAAGTGGGTTTAGGTGGCTGCTCGTCGAATACGTTTATTTATTTATTTTTGTTGTGTGGTAAATGGACTCTTAATATAATTTTTGTTTTGTTTTGTTTATACGTACATTCCTGACTGTGCCTGACTGTTTTTACCGGGTGTTTCGCTGTGGACTTTTGTTGTTTGTCTCGGTTGGTGCTGCAAGCTAGCGCACCTGAGCCAGGGAACACGAACGCCCTGACAAACAGACTGGAGTATCCCCTGCCACTGGATGCTTAACAAACTACAATGCCCCCACCAAGGAAAAGCCCGACACCAGAGGAGTTCGAGGAGATAAAACTCTCTCTCAATTCTCTGTGCGGCGATGTGTCTGTGGTCAGAACGCAGCAGGAGCAGCTTCTGGGGCTCCTGGAGGAGGTGAAACAACTACGCCTCCAGAACGCGGAGAAGGATCTGGAGCGGCGAGTGGACGAGCTGGAGCAATACTCCCGCATCAATGATGTAGTCATCACCGGCATCAACATCAGGCCCCGCTCATATGCGCGTGCGGTGGCCGCGGACAGCGGGGAGCCCAGCGAGCAGGAGACACAATAGGTGGAGCAACAGGTGGCTTCCTATCTCCAGAGCAAGGGGAAAGAGTTGGACCGGGAGCACATCGAGGCGTGTCACCCACTACCAGTGAGGAAAGAGAGACCATCAGCACTCATCATAAGGTTTACAAATCGGAAAAAGAAAATGGCACTACTGAAACAGGGGCGCAAACTAAAAGGAACAAATGTATTCATAAACGAGCACTTGACAAAGAAAAATGCCGACATCGCCAGGATCGCACGACAACTGAAAAAACAAGGCAAGATTCAACAAACCTGGGTAACAAACTGTAAGATCTTCATCAAACTAAATGGGTCACCGGAGGCAGCAAAAGTATTGGTGGTGAAGTGCATAGAAGACCTTGAACAGTATCGACATTGATAGAGCTTGTGACTCCTCATCATCATAATGCCAAACAAACCAAGAACACAAACTACACCAAGCACCAATTTGGACATGGACATCTTACAGAAGATCCTACAGCAACAACACGTAGAACTGGAAACGTGTGAGTATCAAGAGCACACCACCACCACAGACACTGAAATAGACCCTGATAATCATTTCCTCTCTGCCATTGTTAAAAACTGTAATTATTTCACCCAAGAACATTATGAAAACAGTGTAGATTCTGCAGATAGCCTGTCAATTATCCACTTTAATAGTCGAAGCATGTACATGAATTTTGAGCCTATCAAAGACTACCTGCAACATTTCACTCGTCCATTTAGTATCATTGCAATAACTGAAACCTGGTTCAATGATGACAAAGGTATTGATTTTTGTCTTAATGGCTATGAATTAAGATATACAGTATAAACAGTAGGCAAAACAGGAGGGGGGGTTGCCTTATACATTCACAAATCTGTTAAATTCAAAGTTTTGGCTAATATGACAACAGCTGTGGAGGGACTATTTGAATGTTTAACATTGGAAATTCTAAATGATAAAAAGACAAATATCATCATGAGTTGTGTATACAGGGCACCTGCTTCAGATATAGAAACTTTCACAGACTGGATTGGTGAACTGTTTTCAACTGTCAAGCAAAAAAACATATTTATCTGTGGTGATTTTTACATTGATCTGTTAAATCCAACCAAGCACAAAACAGTTGATGACTTCACTGACACAATGTACAGCTTGTCTCTGTATCCAACTATAACAAAACCGAGCAGAATGACGTCACATAGTGCCACAATCATTGATAACATCTTTACTAATATTATGGGAAATCAAATCACTAGTGGCCTATTTGTATGTGACATAACTGACCACTTACCTGTTTTTACTTTGTATAATGGTAATTTCAAGAAAACTAAAGACATTATGGCAAAAATCTCCAAACAAATTTTAACTGATGAAACGATCCAAGCCCTAAACAATAGTTTGGCGCTCCAGGATTGGACTTCAGTGTGCAGTGACCCTAATGTGGACAGTGCTTATTGTACTTTATTAGACGCCTTCACTTCCATGTATAATAATCACTGCCCTGTGAAAGAATATGTTATGAAGGAAAAATATCACAAAAGCCCTTGGATTACCAAAGGAATATTGAATGCCTGTAAAAAGAAAAACAATCTTTACAAATCTTTTCTCAAAATAAAAACAAAAGAAGTGGAACAAAGATATAAGAAGTACAAAAATAAATTAATTGATATCATAAGAACAAGCAAACGATTATACTATCAAAAAAAGTTGCATGAAAATAAAAACAACATAAAAGGAACTTGGAATGCTTTGAATAGCCTAATCAAAAAAAAAATCCTCAAAGTTGACATATCCTGATTACTTTATTGATGACAATGGTGAAGATTATAATATGAATAATGTAGTAAATAAGTTCAACAATTTTTTTGTGAATGTTGGCCCTAAGTTGGCTGGTGATATTCTTCATAGTGGAATTGCAAAGTCAACTATTGGAAATAATGCCTTTTCATTCTTCCTCTCAGCTACAAATGAGCAGGAAGTGACAAAGATCGTTAAGAAGTGTAAGAGTAAGTCCTCCACCGACTGTCATGACATTAGCGTGTCATTGGTTAAAAAAATTATACTAAATATTGTCAAACCTTTAACTTATATCTATAACTTGTCATTCCAGACTGGCTGTTTTCCAAGCAAAATGAAAATTGCCAAAGTAATTTCACTCTTCAAAAATGAAAACAAACATACATTAAATAATTACAGACCAATCTCACTTTTGCCTCAATTTTCAAAAATTTTAGAGAAACTCTTCGACACTCGACTTGAAAAGTTTCTTGAGAAACATCACATAATTAATGAAGGTCAGTATGGTTTTCGAACCAAAAGAACTACAGCAATGGCAATAACAGAAGCTATTGAAGAAATAACTAATGCACTGGAGCAGAAAAAGTATGCAATTGGTCTCTTCATTGATCTGAAAAAAGCATTTGATACTATTAACCACGTAATATTACTAAATAAAATGGAAAGATATGGATTTAGGGGGTTGGCTGGGGACTGGTTAAAAAGTTATTTAACAGGGCGGGTACAGTTTGTAAAAATGGGTCAACATTCATCAGATGTACTTGGCATTGCTTGTGGTGTCCCCCAGGGGTCAGTGTTAGGGCCCAAACTGTTCAATCTGTACATAAATGATATATTTAACACAACCAAAGTCCTGAAACTCATACTATTTGCAGATGACACAAATATATGTTATAGTAGTGATGATTATTTTGAGCTTGTAAACACAGTAAACGGAACTAAACACAATAAAAAATTGGATGGACTCAAATAAATTATCTTTGAATATAAATAAAACCAAGGTAATAATGTTTGGAAATCGCAACATAATGTCTGAACAAAAAATAAGTATTGATGGCATTCAAATTGAATTTGTAAGTGAAAATAAATTTTTAGGAGTTATTATTGATAGTAAATTGTCATGGAAACCCCATGTCAGACACATAAAAACAAAAATCTCCAAAACCCTCTCAATTATAAATAAAGCAAAACAATACCTTGATGGAAATGCACTCCGTACTTTATATTGCACCTTGGTCCTCCCATACTTTACATATTGTATTGAAGTTTGGGGAAATACTTACCAGAACACAATTAATCCTCTGATCATACTACAGAAAAGAGCAGTGCGGATCATTCACAAGGTTGTTTTTCTTGAACATACTCATAACCTGTTTACGCAGTCAAAGTTGCTAAAATTTCATGATCTTGTACAATATAATACATCAATAGTTTTATATAAAGCATTCAATAAATTATTACCACCAAACCTCCAACGATTTTTTATAACTCCAGTCAGGGCTCACAACTTGAGAGGGTTTGGATATTTTTCATTGCAGAAAGCTCAAACCACACGCAAACGTTTTTGTGTGTCTGTGTGCGGAGTGAAACTCTGGAACAATCTGGACTTACAACACAAGCAATGCAAAAGTACAAATCAATTCAAACTGCTTTATAAACACCGTCTCTGGTCAAAATATAGAGATGAGGGTCGTTAACTCAAACTGCTATTCTGTTTGTTAACATGTGCTCAGTGTTTCTTGATCATCATTGGTATTTGTTAATTACTGTTGTTGGCATTTGTCCATTACCGTTGTTGGTATATTGTACATTACCATTGTTGGTATATCGTTTGAATCTTCAAAGTATGAGTGAAGCCCAGTGTGTTGACCTCTGAATCAGGAACTGGGGTGGGATTACATAAGTTTTCTTCTTCCCACTCCCTTTCAGGCAAAATTGTATTGTTGAGATATGATCTTTATTTATTATTTGCTTATTTAATTATTTTGTTGTTGTTGTTTTTTGTTTTGTTTTTCCTTGCCTTGCTTGAAATAAATGAATAAATGAAAATGAATAAACCATTTCTATTTTCTGCGTTTTTTTAGAAAGTGAATTCTGTAAACTTCTTCAGCAGATAGATGGGAATACATGAGGAGGACATTAAAACATAGTTGCATATGAATTCCACAGAATGAACCACTGGTGGTCACTGAGTGTCTATTTCACTGTGATAATCTGTGGAGTTGGGACCCTTCTGCCACTGTCCATTCACGCTGTTACAAAAGGATGATAATTTGTTAATACTTCAGTAGAGGATAAACGTCACACTCTGTATTCCACCAGAATGTGAAGCAATGGGAAGAGAACAATCAATATCATAAAATATTAGACCAATTTTGTTTTCTTCAATTTCTTGTTAATTTATTTTTCTTTTTATCATTAGTAAATCATGTGTGTATCATGTGACTAAAACAGACGCAAAATAAAACTTGGAATATCTTAAAGCAGTTATAAGCAGTGCAATGCCACAGTTTTGGCTATTACTGTATCAAATGAGCTACATGTCAGCTTTTGATTTCAGTTCTTATATAATATAGGTACAGTATATGCAATGGTATGAATATCATTCTCAACTGGTTTTTGTAACGTGCATATGCCAATTTACTGTTTTATTTACATAACAATAACATGTTTAAATATATTTCCTTATTGAACAGACCTTGATATAGATGAGAGCGCATGTATGTGCGTGAAAAGAGTGTTATATTGGCGATAAAACAACTGAACAGTCAAACGTCCACTTAATATTTACTGTACACTGTCAAACATATAGAGGATGAGTAGGATCCCTAATGAGATAATGCAGAAGTCTGACCTGTGTGAACAATGTTTTTATACTTCATTCTCATCTGCTGACATGTGCGCTTCTATCGCTGCTGGATCGCACTTAAATAAAATAAATTCATAAACTATTATTCAAGCCGTTTACCTACGTATTTTTACCGTGAGTGCAACGGACTACGTTTAAACTTACGTGTTGACTTGAGTAGAAATTCACTCCCATGACATCTCCCTCTTCATTACAGCTGCAACACTGTTCCTCTTCTGAAAATGTCCCTAAAGTCTTCCTATGCCAGAATTAAAATCTGTACTTCGACTGCCGTAAAGTGCTGCAGTGCGCTTCTCCGTCATCGTGGTGAATGGTCAAATTGGGGCTCCATTGATGATGGCTTTTTTTCGAGTTGTCGCGCCTGTTAAACTGTGGGTCAACTTACTCTGGGTTACAAAAACTAACCCTGAAATGCGTTTGTGAAACCGAAATCCCTGGTTTTCCAAGTTCAGGGTAAATCAACTCAGAACCACAGGTTTACCTCAGGTTAGGTTAACCCTGCCTTTGTGGCCCAGTGTGTGTTCAAAAACACAAATCTCTGAACATGTACTACATACGGTTTTGAAAAATAATTTTCTCATCTGTGAAGTGAAAGGAAAAAAAAAGTTCAATGAAAAATATCAGAGGAAAAGTAGAAAATATTCATTACAAATTTTGTCCTTGGTACTTATAATCTGTTGATAAAAAGCTCTTTGGTTCATATCCTGATATGTCTGAGGAACAGAGCGGATAGGACAGAAAGTACTTACTCTGTTTCATTCCATGCATTCTTTTTCTCTCCCTCCTCTCAGTTCCATCCAGAGTGATGATGATGATGAGGTTTCCAACAAGACATGGGTGCTGACACCCAAAGTATATGAGAGTGATGTCACACACATCTTGAACAACCTACTTCATGGATATGACAACAAACTCAGACCTGATATTGGAGGTGAGGATTGATTTTTCTAACAAGATCCAATTTCCTTCAAGCCTTTGAACTGTACATCTTTTCACAAAGACAAAGGAACATATTACATATACTGTAAATCAAAGAAACATGTCTCCCTTTTTGGAGATAGAAATCTGAAAAGTTGACTTAAGGTTCTATCATGGTGTAGATAGTAAGAGCAATGGAGTAGGAGTTATCTTGAAGGATGAGTTTGTTAGGGATGTTCTGAAGGTAAAAAGAGTGATGTTTCTGAAGCTAGAAATTGAAGGTGTGATATTCAGTGTTGTTAGTGGGTATGCTCCACAGGTAGGATGTGAGCTAGAGGAGAAGGAGAAATTCTGTTTGGACATTGGTGAGGTGATGCAGAGCATATCTAGAAGTGAAACAGTTGCCATTGGTGTCGACTTCAATGGACATTTTGGTGCAGGAAACACATGTGATGATGAGGTGATGGATAGGTTTGGTAACTAGGAGAGGAGTGCAGAAGGACAGATGGTGGTTGACTTTGCAAAAAAGATTGAAAAAGCTATAGTAAATACTTTATTCCAGAACAGGCAGGAACATAGGGTGACCTATAAGAGTGGAGGTAGTAGGACACAGGTAGACTACATCTTGTATAGATGGTGTATTCTTAAGGAGATCAGTGACTCCAAAGTAGTGGTAGGCGAGAGTGTAGCCAAGCAGCATAGAATGGTGGTGTGTAGGATGACTCTGGCGGTGAGGAAGATGAAGGGGGCAAATGCAGAGCAGAAGACAAAATGGTGGATGGTGAAATGGAAGAGTGTTGCATGACTTTTAGGAAGGAGTTAAAACAGGCTCTGGGTCGTCAGGAGGTGCTTCCTGTTGACCGGACAACTACAGCTAATATGATCGGGGAGACAGGTAGGAGAGTACTTGGTGTGTCATCTGGAAGGAAAGAAGCTAAGGAGACTTGTTGGTGGACTGTGTACAGAGAAAGCGGTTAGCTAAGAAGAAGTGTAGACTGTGAGGACTGAGGAGAGTAGACAGGAGTACAGGGATATGCAGCATAGGGTGAAGGTAGAGGTGGCAAAGGCCAAACAAGGGGCTTATGATGACTTGTATGCTAGGTTGGACAGTAAAGAGAGAGAGAGATTGACAGACAGAGATGGGAAGGACGTGTAGCAGGTTAGGGGGATTCAGGGTAGGGATGGAAGTGTATTGACAGGTGCCAGTAGTGTGATGGGAAGATGGAAAGAGTACTTTGAAGAGTTGATGAATGAGGACAATGAGAGAAAAAAGACTAGAAGAGGTGGCTGTTGTGGACCAGGACGTAGCAAAGGTTAGTCAGGATGAAGTGAGGAGGGCACCGAAGAGGATGGAGTGGAAAGGCAGTTGGTCCTGATGATATACCTGTGGAGGCATGGAAGTGTCTAGGAGAGGTGGCAGTAGAGTTTCTGTCTGGATTCTTTAACAGGATCTTAATAGGGAGAAGATGCCTGGGGAATGGAGGAGAAGTGTGCTGGTGCCATTTTTAAGAACAAGGGAGATGTGCAGAGTTGTGACAACTACAGAGGAATAAAGCTGATTAGCCATACAATGAAGTTATGGGAAAGAGTTGTTGAAGCTAGACTAAGAGCAGAAGTGAACATTTGTGCGCAGAAATATGGTTTAATGCTAAAAAAGACTACTACAGATGCAGTATTTGCTTTGACATTGTTGATAGAGAAGTACAGAGGGAGCTGCATTGCGTTTTTGTAGATCTGGAGAGACTTTATGACAGGGTGCCCAGAGATTAACTGTGGTATTGTATAAAGAAGTCTGGAGTGGCAGACAAGTATGTTAGAGCGGTGCAGGACATGTATGAGGACTGTAAGACAGTGGTGAGGTGTGCTGTAGGTGTGACAGAGGAATTCAAAGTGGAGGTGGGTCTGCATCAGGGTTCAGCTCTGATGGACAGGCTGACGGACGAGGTTAGACAGGAATCTCCATGGACCATGATGTTTGCAGATGACATTGTGATCTGCAGTGAGAACAGGGAACAGGTGGAGGAGAAGCTAGAGAGGTGGAGGTTTGTCCTGGAAAGGAAAGGAATGAAGGTTAGCCGCGGTAAGACAGAGTACATGTGTGTGAATGAGAGGGTATCAAGTGGAAGAGTGAGACATTAGGGAGAAGAAATCAAGACGGTTGAGGATTTTAAGTACTTACGATACTTACGGTACTTACAGTCCAGAGCAATGGAGAGTGTGGAAAAGAGATGAAGAAGCGTGCACAGGCAAGATTGAACGGGTGGAGAAAAGTGTCAGGTGTGATGTGTGATAGAAGAGTTTCAGCTCAAATGAAAGGAAAGGTGTACAAAACTGTGATGAGACCAGCGGTGTTGTTTGGTCTAGAGACAGTGTCACTGAGGAAAAGACAGGAGGCAGAGCTGGAGGTAGCAGAGATGAAGATGCTGAGGTTTTCTTTGGGAGTGACCAGGGTGGATAGGAACAGGAATGAGTACATCAGAGGGACAAGCACATGTTAGAGGCTTTGGAGATAAAGTCAGAGAGGGCAGACTTAGATGGTTTGGACATGTCTAGAGGAGAGATAGTGAATATATTGGTAGAAGGATGCTGAGTTTTGAACTGTCAGTCAGGAGGCCAAGAGGAAGACCAAAGAGGAGGTTTATGGATGTCGTGAAAGAAGACACGGAGGTAGCTGGTGTGAGAGAAGAGAATGCAGAACACGGGTTAGATGGAGGTAACTGATTTGCTGTGGCGACCCCTGAAGGAAAAAGCCGAAAGGAGAAGAAGAACAAGTTCCCTACATAATCTCGGATAAACTACAAACTACAGGTGACACATCCAGTGACAGAGAATTTGATTCAATGGAAGGCGTAGCAGCTTTGAAACATCGCTAGTGACAGATTATGTCAACTCATAGTTAGTCATCCAAAAGATAAATTAAAAGTAGATTTGGATTTGACAAAATGCAATCAAATCAAACCCTGATACAATCAGAATAACATTAAAATTTTCATTATCACTGTTTCAGCATTAGTCATTTCAGCTCATACATATCCATGCTTCAAGTGATAAGAGAAAAATAATCATTTGAATGACACGGATAGAAAATGCCAGGCCCTACCTTCCAGGATGTCCTCTTCACTTTTTGTACATCCAGGCTGTAAGGAAGAACACAATATAATTCATTATGACACCAACCTGGGCAGCACATGGGTCTTTACACTCGCCAGTATGTCAAATATTTATGTGCATTTGTGTTGTGTATTTTCAGTTAGACAGGTTGACTATAAAATGCACCTTACCTTAACTCACATTGTGAAAATTTGACAAGTAGCTCCCTGCCTTCACTTTGACAGACAACTGGCGCCGTTTATACTGGAGCACTTATAACCAAAGACACTGTCAGTCCATCTGCAAGTCCTGAATATCAAGGGCTGTGGTCCCGCCTTGATTCAATGATAATTCCAGGCAAATTGTTAAGTTACAGTAAATCACATGAATAAGCTGATAGGCTTCTCCACTCACTGTAGGGGTACTGGATATTGTTGAGTTGTGTTGTGTTGTGTTAAAGATGCAGATAGTAACAGAAGAATGTCAATCCCCAGATTGATTTATTTGTGTCTCTTTCATAGTTATAGTTGAGTCTTTTTTTTTTTACGGCAGAGCACAGAAAGAGAACAAAACTGATATAGTTGCTCCTTCAGCTAAAAGTACGTGGTGATTTTTTTTTTTTTTAACTTATACTGATGTGTCAGTTTCTGTTCCCACGCTGTTTAAAATAGAACGGAAAAATAAATACATAAACTGTAAAAGTGTCACGGGTTGCGAACAGGACCCAAGTGCAGCACAAAGAAGCAAGACAGGAGTTAAAGTTCAACAGTGTTTATTTTCAGGCCGAGCGGAGTGGGAGTCGAACCTGGGTCTCCCAGGCAGCAGGCAGGCAGGTAACAGATAGGCCAGTGGAGCACGCTGGAGACACAATGGATCACTCCAGAGAAAGGGAGCAGGCAGGAGACGAGGTCAAGGGACGGAAGGCTAGTCAATTTACCAGGGCAGGAACAGGAGGCAGAGTCGTTGGGACAGGCGAGGGTCAGGTTTACCAGCACAGAGAGACAAGGCAGAATCCGTGGACGAAGGGCGGGTAGGTTGGCTGGGAGGCAGATGAGAGGCAGAGTCCAGGGACGAAACGGGTCGTGATCGGGCAGGCAATCCTTAGTAGCACGCTGGAGAGTAAGACATGGGTCGATTACAATCTGGCGCCTCCCCCATGGATGCAGGCCTGTCCCCCTTGGACTCCTCTCGACGAGGCCGCCCACGGGTCATAGGTGCTGGTTGCGCACCATCAGGGGGTCCACAATGTGGCAACCCGGGACCCAAGACCTCTCCTCTGGACCGTACCCCTCCCAGTCCACGAGGTACTGCAGTCCACGATCCCGGTGGCGGGTACAAATGATGCGACGGACCGCGTAGACTGGTCCTCCTTCCACTTGGATGGCAGGAAGCGGAGGGGGATGAGCTGGGGACAGAGGGCTCTCATGCACAGGTTTGAATTTCGATACATGGAAAGTGGGGTGAACCCGCATAGTGCGAAGTAGCAGTACTTTTACTGCTGTCGGGCTGATTACCTTAGAGACCGGAAATGGGCCCACAAACCTGGGGGCCAGCTTCTTGGACTCTACGCGCAGGGGAAGGTCTCGGGTGGAGAGCCACACCTTCTGGCCCACCTGATATTTGGGTGCAGGTGTCCGGTGGCGGTTAGCAGCAGTGGCATAGCGCTCCCCGGTGCGGAGTAGGGTGTCGCGGGCCCTGAACCACACCTGATGGCAGCGGCGGACGTGAGCAGAGGCAGAGGGGCGGGAGACGTCAGCGTCCAGGGCAGGAAACAGAGGCGGTTGGTAACCATAAACACAGTGAAATGGTGAGAGACCGGTGGCGGAGCTGGTCAGCGAATTGTGGGCATACTCAACCCACACCAAATGGGAAGCCCAAGAGGCGGGCTCCCGAGAGACCATGCAGCGCAGAGCGACCTCCAGGTCCTGGTTCGTTTGTTCCGTCTGACCGTTGGTTAGTGGGTGAAAACCCGAGGACAGGCTCGCGGTGGCACCAATAGAGCGACAGAACTCCCTCCAGAATGCAGAGGCAAACTGGGGACCACGGTCTGACACTACATCCAGGGGCAGTCCATGAATCCGAAAGATGTGCTGCGTTATCAGTTGAGCGGTCTCCTTGGCAGAGGGAAGCTTCGGCAAAGGAACAAAATGAGCCATTTTGCTGAACCTGTCTACAATGGTGCAGATGACAGTGTTACCTTCGGAGGCTGGCAGGCCGGTGACAAAATCAAGTGAGATGTGAGACCAGGGGCGCTGAGGTACGGGCAGAAGCTGTAAGAGATCAGCGGGAGCCTTGTGCTGGTTGCAGACCTGGCAGGCCTTAACAAAGTCCCTGACGTCCTTCTCCAGAGACAGCCACCAGAAACCCTGGTGAAGAAGGTCCCGGGTTCTGAGAGCCCCTGGATGGCACGCCAGTTTGGATGAATGACCCCACTCCAAAACCTCAGTGCGGAGGTCAGCTGGGACAAACAGGCGGTTATCGGGACAGGCACTGGGTCCCGTCTGGCCCTCAGTGGCGGCCCGGACTCTTTCCTCAATGCCCCAGGTGAGGGTGGCAACCACGCAGGGAGAAGGAAGAGTGGTCCCTGGTTCCGCCGTGGCCTCCTCACCTTTCTGGAACTGCCGGGACAGTGCATCAGGTTTGACATTTCTAGAGCCGGGGCGATAAGAAAGGGAAAAGTTAAAGAACAAGGCCCAAGGGCCTGGCGCCCAAGGGCCTGGCGCCCAAGGGCCTGGCGCCCAAGGGCCTGGCGCCCAAGGGCCTGGCGCCCAAGGGCCTGGCGCCCAAGGGCCTGGCGCCCAAGGGCCTGGCGCCCAAGGGCCTGGCGCCCAAGGGCCTGGCGAGAGTTCAGGCGTTTTGCTGTGCTGATGTATTCCAGGTTCTTGTGGTCGGTCCAAACCAGAAACGGCTGTTTGGCCCCCTCCAACCAGTGCCGCCACTCCTCCAACGCCAGCTTAACAGCTAACAGTTCGCGATTACCAATGTCATAGTTTTGCTCGGTAGGGGAGAGGCGGCGGGAGAAGTAGGTGCAGGGGTGGAGCCTCTGGTCGGAGATTGCCCTCTGGGAGAGGACAGCCCCAACCCCGACATCCAAGGCGTCCACCTCCACGACGAACTGCCAGTCTGGGTCTGGCATCCGAAGAATGGGGGCTGTGGTGAACCGTTCCTTGAGGATGCGGAAGGCGGCGGCTGCCTCGGGTGTCCAGGAGAAGGAGACCTTTGAACTGGTGAGCGCAGTGAGGGGGGCCGCCACCGAACTGTAGTTGCGGATGAATCACCTGTAAAAGTTGGCAAACCACAGGAATCATTGCAACTGCTTTCGGGAGTCTGGCGTGGGCCACTCGGTGACGGCAGAGACCTTGGACGAGTCCATCTGGATCCTCCCTGGGGAGATGCTGTAACCCAGGAAGGAGATCGATGAAACATGAAACTTACATTTCTCAGCCTTTGCAAACAGGGAGTTCTCCAGGAGTCTCTTAAGGACTGCCTTGACATGCTGAACATGCTCCTGGGTAGACTGGGGAAAAATCAAAATGTCGTCAAGGTAGACAAAAACAAATCAGTTAAGCATGTCCCGGAGTACATCGTTTACCAGCGTCTGGAATACAGCGGGGGCGTTAGTGAGCCCAAAAGGCATCAACAAATACTCATAATGTCCCACAGGAGTATTGAAGGCCGTTTTCCATTCGTCCCCCTCACGAATGCGGACTAGATGGTAGGCGTTGCGGAGGTCTAGCTTGGTGAATACCTGTGCCCCTTGCAGGAGTTCAAATGCAGAAGTCATTAGGGGCAATGGGTACCGGTTCTTTACCGTGATGTCGTTCAGACCCCGGTAATCAATGCAGGTGCGCAGGGACTTGTCCTTCTTCCCCACGAAGAAGAACCCAGCCTCGGCCGGGGAGGATGAAGGGCGGATGATCCCGGTGGCTAACGAGGTGTTAATGTACTCCTCCATGGCCTGTCGCTCTGGCTGAGAGAGGGAGTACAACCTTCCTTTGGGAGGGGAGGTGCCTGGGAGCAGGTCGATGGCACAGTCGTACGGCCGGTGAGGAGGCAAGGACAACGCCTTGACCTTGCTGAAGACCTGCCGGAAGTCATGATATTCCGGGGGAACGCCGGTCAGGTCAGGAGGGTCGGTGGCGGGTGATGGAGACAACCGGGGCGCCGCCGCTTGACGAAGGCAGGTGAGGTGACAGGAAACCCCCCACTCCATGATGGTTCCAGCCTCCCAATCAACATGGGGGTTGTGACGCCGGAGCCACGGGAAGCCCAGGACGAGAGGCAGACCAGGATGATCCAGGATGTGGAACTGAATGAGTTCATGGTGGTTACCTGAAAGTAACATGGGAACTGGGGAGGTCTGGTGTCTGATGGTGCCCAGTTTGTGTCCATCCAAGGCTCGTGCAGGAACTGGCTGAGGTAGAGGGACCCGTTTAAGCTTCAGTTGCCGAGCCAACTCTTCGATAATAATGCAGGCCTGGGCACCAGAGTCCATCAGGGCAACTAAGGAGTGGGATCCCTCAGGCAGAAGAAGACGGACCTGGAGCAGCGGTTTCTGGTCGGGGGGAGACTGTATCTTGGTCATGCTCACCAGTATCTCCCAGGTTACGGGTGAGCTTGGCCTTTGCTGAACATGTGGCTACCATGTGGCCTCCCTCTCCACAATACAGACATAGCCTGGAGCGAAGACGACGTTGTGTTCCTCTGGGGCGAGGGAGGTGCGACCCAACTCCATTGGCTCCAACTCCTCCGACGGCCGGCCTGTCAAGGGAGGTGAGCTGGGGGAGTTCCGGCCGAATGTAGCTGATGACTGATGTCGGACGGCCTCCTGGCGCCTCTCCAGCCTCTGGACCTGGATGCGACGATCAATTCGGGTCGCCAGCTCAATGACCCCATCCAGTGAAGTAGGGACCTCGTGAGAAACCATTCATCCTTGATTTAACCCGCCAGGCCATGAAGAAACGTGGCAACCAGGGCCGTAGAGTTCCAGCCGCTCTGACTGGCCTTGGTGCAGAAATCTATGGAGTAATCTGCCACCGTCTGGTTCCCTTGGCGAATGCCCAGTAGTCCCCGATCCGTCTCTGACCTGGAAGACCCCAAGCCAAAAACCTTGCGCAACTCCTCCGAAAAGAGCTGGAAGGAGGCACAGGCGGGAGACTGCCTCTCCCACTAAGCAGTGCCCCACAGTCGCGCCCGCCCCGTCAGGTGGTTGATGGTGAAAGCCACCTTGGCTTGTTCGGAAGCAAAGGTGCAGGGCTGAAGGGAGAACAGCAGGGAACAGTTTGTCAAAAAAGGACGACAGGTCTCAGGATCTCCTCCATACCATTCTGGCATTACCACCTGGGGTTCAGGAGCAAATGTGTCGGCGTTGGAAGGGCGGACCCCAGAGGAGAAGGAACTGGGAACGTTCTGTGCCGCCGTGCCCTCCGGTAGTGGTGGTGACCTGGTGCCGACCCCCATGACATCCAGATGGGCCAAGATGTTTGCAAAGGCAAGGTCGAGCTTGCTCTCCAGGGTAGAGAAACGGACCTCATGCTCTCGGAGGACGTCAGTGACTGCAGTGTGGCCGGACACCTCTGGGGAAAGGGAGCTCGTGGAAGTGGGATTGTGTGTTGGGTCCATTACTGGCCAGATTGTACTGTCACGGAGTGCGAACAGGACCCAAGTGCAGCACAAAGAAGCAAGACAGGAGTTAAAGTTCAACAGTGTTTATTTTCAGGCCGGGCGGAGTGGGAGTCGAACCTGGGTCTCCCAGGCGGCAGGCAGGCAGGTAACAGATAGGCCAGTGGAGCACGCTGGAGACACAATGGATCACTCCAGAGAAAGGGAGCAGGCAGGAGACGAGGTCAAGGGACGGAAGGCTAGTCAATTTACCGGGGCAGGAACAGGAGGCAGAGTCGTTGGACAGGCGAGGGTCAGGTTTACCAGTACAGGGAGACAAGGCAGAATCCGTGGACGAAGGGCGGGTAGGTTGGCTGGGAGGCAGATGAGAGGCAGAGTCGAGGGACGAAACGGGTCGTGATCGGGCAGGCAATCCTTAGTAGCACGCTGGAGAGTAAGACATGGGTCGATTACAATCTGGCAGAGACTGAGTGTGAGACGTGGGTTTAAATACCGGACTAATTGCAGATGGGCTGTAGGTGTGGGTGATCAGCGGGAGGTGTGGTCAGGCTGGGAGGTGGGATAGTGGAAACTGTGGAGCAGACTGCAGGAATGGAGTGATCATGACAAAAAGGACTGGCAGACAAGTTTTGCAATGGATTTGGTTAAATCACACTCAGTAATCATCCCAGCAAATTACATGTAATAAACTATAAAAATACAGAACAGGTTTTACAGCTAGAATAAATTAAAATACAGTACATTATAGTTAATAAATCCTTGATCAATGATATAACATATGTCAAAAAACAGTTAGCCTTCTGCTTACTCTTTAATTTATAGCTTTTATTTGCAACTTACCCAAACTGTCCAATTTTTCTAAAATATAATTTAGTAACTGAAAAAAAAATGTATGGAAATATAATACTGTTAATACATAAAACCATTGAATAATGTCCATAACACTATGGCATTCATCTGTTTCACAACACTATTGTGTTTTTTTAAAGAAGTCCTTTGGACAGCAGTAAAAAGGCATAATTAGTTATTAATTAAAATATATTAAAACTAGCGGAAACCCGTGGAAATTGCACGATAAAAAAATAGTATCAGACTTCATACCAAACATATGAAAACAAATGCATTGGTATTATATATCAAGCGCAGCAAATCACAAATCAACTTGATGACGTAACGACTTTGTGTTGGCGAATCATGGATTGCGCTGGGCATCCATTGCGAAGCCATAGATGAATGTTATCAGGCTAACTGGAGAAAGATAGCTAACTAATCGTGAGATTGGGAAAGGAGCTGAAGTTAAAGGAAAAAGGCACCTGTCAAAAAAGCAAAAGAAATAGAGAAGTGATAGTTCTGTTAGCTGACTACACGAACAGAACTGTATGTAGTTACTTAAAGACCGTTTTTGTCAGATGCCCGAGGAGCATTTTGGATACTACATCAATTGTCCCATTCCAAACGGAAACCATAGCTGGACAGACTGTTCATGCTAGCCAGCTAGTTTCACTTAGAATGTGTTGCCTTTTTTTGTGTCGTTCCTGCTGTTTGGACTCTCTGCTCAAAAACATGAAAATTGCTGGAACAGTTATGACACTGTAAAATTATGTTAACTGGGAAGTCCATGTTTAGTTATTTCTTCTTCTGCAAGTTTTCAATTGTTGGGTGGTGGAAGTGGGGTTGTTTTCCTGCATTCTGGTGCATTCTGAGGGCAAAATCTTCTGTTCAGTTTACCTACAAAAATATACTAAAGTCAATAGTTCAAACTTAGTTATCTTTATTTCTATCCTACTTTATGCAGGTATAAATGTGAGATTCAACTTGCATTCACTATGTGAAGATACAGTCATACAAAATATTGCTCAATGTTTACTTGTAAGTTTTACTTGGTATTATAGCAAGCGAGGTGAATACACATTTACATGCATCACTGGTTATTCCTGTCGGTCATAGGAATCAAAAGTCTAAGACTAAAAAAAAGTATTGATAATATCTTTCATTTACCTTCTGATCGGTCTGTAACCACTCCTATCCCCTCTCAGCATTCACCATTTTCTGATTTATTAGTATTTTTACACAAACTCTACTGTAAGACACTGGATTCTTAATTTATTTAGATCGATCGTCCTCGCCTTGTCATACACCAATTCACGGGTTTAGTTTGTAAAAAAAGAATCTTTGTTTTTCATTGGACGAGAGGAGGTTATGACCCGAGTGCATATTTAATGATCGGGAGCGTTCGGGTCACTTCGGCTCTTTCCGTCGGCATGCGGAAATAGCGGCGCCGGCGGAAATAGTGGCGCTAGCGAGGGGCGCTAGTGTGTATGCTAGAGTGTGTGTGTGCTTGTTTGTCTGTGGTTCTGCGGTGCCCTGGAGACATGCCCGGAGTTTCCCCTCCTCATGCCCTCAGTCTGCTGGTATAGGCTCCAGCTCCCCGTGACCCTAGACAGCGGATGAGGCCATTGAAAATGTATAGATGCATGGATGGATAATAAAACTCTGTGTATGAAAATGCAATAATAACAGAAAATCAAAGGCACACACCTAAAAATTGATGGTTTTAATTTGTAATGTTAAAAAATAATAAAAAATTGAAAAGTTAAAATAATTGTGAAAAAACAAGTTTAACACGTGCAAATTAGCCATACTGTAAATTTAGGCTATGTGTTATGAAACTATCCTATCCACCTATAGTTATCTGTAAAAATGTCTTTAAACCAGTATAAAACTATATCACAACATGTGAACATAGACCATGTACTTTTAACCACTTTTTTGTAAATTTTGTAAATATATGTATCAGACAGTTCTTTATACAGCTGTAATTGTTATTATTTCACTGGCTAATAGACAACTAAGCACTGTATGTCAGAACATATTGACAATAGATGCATTTGTGGGGGGGTTTGTAACCGCAACTGTAACTGATTCTCAGATTAAACATTGGTTTTAAATTATGTTTTATGTTATGCTATGTTATGTATCGTGATGTGATGTTATATTATGTTATGTTATGTAATGTTGTTATGAACAGTGCATCAAAATGCAAGGAGCACCTTCAGTGAAACAAACAGCTCTGTAAATTTATTCCATTTATGTGAATACTTAAAATATTCTTTTGACATTGTGAAATGAAGCTTTCCTTACTTTTTTGCTCCTTCAGAAACATCGCAGAAACATGAGAGAGTTTCCTGATATCTATGCCTGGGCATACTGAAACAGGCTTTCAAAAATATCCTTAACTTTTTTCAGATCTTCACACTAACAAAAAAGACATGAAACATTTTTTTAAGGTAACGCATCAACACTGGTATGATTATGGTTAATGTGTCCTTAAGACATTTTTATTCCATAATTTAATTTTTATTTTTATGCCAATATGTCCTTGAGCAAGATATTGTATTTTACCCAACTTTCTCTTCATGTGCCACAAGGGCTGGTCACTACTCCTCACGGGTTGGTGAAATGCTGAGAATAAATTTTAACCCTAACCTTACCTGAAGTCAGGAATAAGTATTTTGTATTCCATTCACACAAACAAGGATACATTTCATGCAAGGCAAAATCAGGCAAGCCAAGAACAGATATTCAGCACTGATAAGGGTTGAAAATTGATGGGGTTCAGTCCCATACAACTTTTTCTTGTGCCTCAGACAACAGGCTGGAAGCTGGACAGGAGACTCAGTTGTCAACATGACATTAGATCTATGTGTTAAATAAAGTTAACTGCACCTCTGATCCAACATGCTTTTTTAGTTCAGTCCAGAACAGTTAAATCTCCAAAGCTCTCAACTTGTCTAATAAAACATCAAGTACAACTTGAGGTGAAACTGCTGTGTATTTATGACCATCTTAATTGTCAAAATATGTCAATTTTCAAAATCTACAGTGTGTATGTGGAAATGTGCATATGTATGAGTATCATTGGGTCACCCCCTACCCTATTCCCCTATTAAAGAGCCTTTACTGTGTCACACACATGCACCACAAAGGGCATTGTCTTTATTCTAAGGACTTTAGAAGTCTGTCTGTGCTATAAAATAAAGAGGAGCTCAGATCTGCTTCAACCAAGAAAGCTACTGCATAGCTGGGTGCCACCATCTTCACCATCATCTTCAATCGTGCTATGATGTCGCTCTTTCAGAGGGAAAAAGCAGTCTTGAAGCTGCTGCCATGCCATCCACAGAGGGTTATAATTAGCTGGCAGTGCTGTCATCTGATCCAGTTACTGAAAACCAACAAGCCATACTGCAAGAATGTTGTTTGTTCCTTGTTCCTCACTTCACAAAATGATGATTTTTTGCTGATTGTCGTCTTTGAGGTCTATTGTGATTATTTTCTTTTCATGCCCTTGAATGCAACCTGGAGTCATTGACAAAAACAAAAAAGATTGTATATTCAGCTTTTGATAACTTGCTTAAACTTATTGCATAACCAAAAAAAAGAAAATTATGTTCTTGATTGCATTTCCAGTTAACTTACTGAAGACAGAGTGCAAGAGATCAGAAATACTTGTAGCATGATGTCTCCATACAAACCCGCCTTTTGAGTGTTGAAGAAATCTTAACATAATACACCACTTCCATTGGCCTGTGCAGTAATTTCTACTTTTTTCCAGCAGCTTTTTATGCTTCATTTTAAACATGGAGATGAGATAAGTTCCATGACAATAATTATAAAATAGTAATTATATAATAATATAGACAAACTGATAAGCAACTCTAAGTATATCATCAACAACATGTTTGATATAGTGAGTGATATATATCCCTCACATACATTTTTCTATGCTTCTTTGCAGTCAAACCAACAGTGATCCACACAGACATGTTTGTTAACAGCATCGGTCCTGTAAATGCTATCAATATGGTGAGTGTTTTTCATAAAAAGTATTGTTTAAGTAGTTTAAGTATTTTCATTAATAATTACTGTGAAACTAAATGTATGAATTCCTGGAATGTTTGTAGAGAAATGTTTGTTTGCCTCCCTCCTGACGGAATTGAGGACACAATGATCCAGAGAGTAGCTCCTATGTGGGGCTGGCAGGGAATCAGTGTCATGCTCAAGCACCCTTCAACACAGCACATGGCTGCTGTCATGGAGGATTGGATAGTCGACCTAATCACTAGGCTGCCCCACTGCCCCTGGAGAGTTATGGAAAAATGCAGGTGTCAGTCGGCTACCTAACTAGCACGCTGGCCTTTGCACGACAGTGGATAATTGGTTAATTTAAATAAAGCATATCCAAAGATATTCTAACTTTACCTGCAATCTGAGGTTTCATTTGTTCGAACTATTTGTAGCTTATGTAACTGCAACAAATTAAGCTTACCTGTCGTGGATCATTACCACGTTTTTAAAGGTTTTTGTAAGGATAATGTCTGTCTGTTGTTTGATTGACATTCAAATTGTTTACTGGTTGCACAACACGTGTTTGTATTCTCCAAATTCTGTTCAACCAACAACACCACCTTGCTAGATGGGCATCACATGATACTGCCATAGCTTAGTCTTTAAGAAATTACCCACCTTTCTTTTACCTCTGCTGATCCTGTCCTGTTTATGACAGAAAATAAATAACATGTCTGTCGTTCAGAGAAAAAAATAAAACATGGACAACCATGGACATGCTGTTTGGTGAGAATGTTATTTTTCAAATCTCATTTAGGACTCTTGGACTTGGATTTAGGCTTTGGTGTCGGACTCAGCTTTGTCAGGAAGTTAATACCGTTGTGCCCTCATGCACATAAATCCCCATATATTTTGCCCCTCCAGCTGTACTTCAGTTTGAACCTCAGGGCTGAACCATTCCAAATCAGAAAATAAATAAGAGAGAATGATGGCTTGCTCTCATTGCCCTCCTCCACTCTCATATCACCTTTGCCCACTGATATTCAACTCTACTCTTTCTTCTATTGCTCTATGTTCTCATCACTCATCTCTATGTTCTAACGCAGCTCTGAGGGACTGAATGGGACACAGAAGCTTTTGTCAGACGCAGGATGGACTGCTGCCAAGGCAGCAGGTTATGAAGTCAGATAATATGTGAGCCAAACGAGGGGAATTATTCATCGCTCCACTGAACATTCAATTTTCAGCTTTGATGGTGTCAAGGTGTTCTTTTTTGAATGCTTTTTATTAGAGGCTAAAGGATGTCTTGGTCTCGGCAGACACTAGTCTCAGAAACTGAGCCTGCAAATGTGTTCCAGCATTAAGTTTCCTCTGGAATAGTTTCTCTCAGCCCACATTCGTAATTATTCTCAGTGGAACTAACAGATAAAAAGGCAATACATACAGCAATTAGTTATATAACCTATTTGATAGGTTTCCCCAGGAAATGGAACATTTAATGGAGATATGTAAGGTAAACGTCAGCAGTAAACTTGTGTTTTCATTTTCAGGAATACACTATCGACATTTTTTTTGCTCAAACCTGGTATGACAGGAGGTTAAAATTCAACAGCACAATGAAGGTTCTACGCCTCAATAGCAACATGGTGGGGAAGATCTGGATTCCAGACACTTTTTTCCGTAACTCAAAGAAGGCAGATGCCCATTGGATCACCACGCCCAATCGCATGCTTCGAATCTGGAATGACGGTCGAATACTCTACACTCTCAGGTAGAATAATTTGTGTTCATCATGTAACCTATTATTTTCTCCCTGAGAATAACAGAAAACTTTCATTTTTGTACACAGTTACTCACTTAAGCTGATTATAGTGGACATAAATACAGAGCAGTCATAGTAACTAGCCTCTCCTCAACAATTTAAGCATTGAAAGTGTTTTGATTCAAGAGGCTCAAGGCTGTTTATATTTGAAATGCATTTACATGCATGGCTTCTTTCTGACTGGATGAGGCAAGAAGATATTAGTAGCTGAGTTACATTGACCTCTGTATTCTAATCAAAATGAGTTTGGAAACTCAACCAAAGAGAAAGTGCTCCATTTAAACACTTTTGAATTAACCAAAACCAAATAAAATGTCAGTTCATTTTCATTTTGTCAGATGCAAAGAAGTCGTGTGAAAGTGACTGGAAAAACGTCTGTACTATGGAAAATGTAGAATGGATTTTTAAATTGAAGCATTCTGTGCTTGCACAGGTGAAGATGCTGATAAAGGTGTCTTAAGCATGCCACCTGTCCTTCATTGGGTACATATGTGAATAATCTGTGTTGTGATCATGCTGTAGCTTTATTAAAAGCATAATTGTAACAACAGAAATTCTATTAATCTCATGACTAATCTTAAATCCTCTGATAAAAACACACAAAATATACATGATAGCCTTTGCTGTGATGGACAGCTGTCAGAAACAGGACCCCTACATGTGATACCGTTCCATTTGTTTTTGGGAGCACTCCATCTAGAGTTTCAAGTTTGTCAAATAAAGAGATAAGGTCAAACCCCAGCAACTGAGAACAGGAAATGACTGTGTCTGTAATGCTTTTTTTGTAAGATTTTTAAATTATATCAACAGCACTTTTTGGAATATCACCATATTGACCAATGTATCATTCTTACCGAAACAAAGAAGAATTTACTGAAAAAACAGGAGGAATGATCAATAATAACAGGCTTATTAACATGTTTTGCACAGCCTCGTGAATGCATTGGATGCTGAAAATGATAATAACAGACAAAGCAAACCCTTGTGCACTCAATCACAATGACGGATATTCTGCTAGGCTTAAACCTACCCCTTCACTTCATTAATTTGTGAAGGAACTCAGAATTTAACCACTGGTTAATTAGGATGACCGCTGTGAGTGGGAGGACAGTGATACATGACAATAGCGAGTGCTTGGATGGGTAAGGTCATTCAAGGTCATTATCTCATTAAGGGGAAGTTTAATGACTTTGCCTTCAAACTCCATGAAGCGTGACAAGGAAAGATGGGTGTGTTGTACGGAAAAAAAATAATTTGGTTTTGTGAGATTATAAATAGTAATGCCTAGTGTTGAACAAAAGAATTGAGGGCTACTTCAGCACACCGTAATGTAAAAAAGGTGGTGAAAAGTTGCTATGGCATTTCTATTTATTGTTGCACTCGGGCTGCCCTGAATAATAGATTGTTTTCCAGTTTACCCCATTAACTGAGGAGTCCATGAACATTAATGATTTTAAGTTAAAACTTAAAAAAAAATATGGAACACAAAATTCTTAAACTGTTCACCAAAAATAAACTGTAAACATGGGTAACTCATGCTAAAGTTTTATACACACATGTATATGTGTGTGTCTGTGTGTGTGTGTATATAGATTTTTTTTTTTTTTTTTTTACCAGCACTAATTCCTCAAAACTTCCTCCTCCATGCAATCCAGAGATATTGGTGTAAACACCAATTTACCTCCCCTTGCTAGCTACACGTGTGTTTCAAGAATAAGCGTTGTACATTTTACATATAATGTATTGCATTTAACACATTCACTGAGTTTTGGATCCAAATGTATGTTTGCAGGTTGACCATCGATGCTGAGTGTCAGCTTAAACTGAACAATTTCCCAATGGATGAGCATTCGTGTCCCCTGGAATTCTCCAGTTGTGAGTTTGCTCATATGGTTATAACAAACACACACACGCCCGGATGCACGCACACACGCAGGCACTCACGCACACACACACACACACACACACACACACACACACACACACACACACACACACACACACACACACACACACACACACACACACACACAAATTAATGTACAAATGTGTCTATAAACAATATTTAAAATGTGCAATAAGCATGTTCCATTATCTCAGATTTTAGGGGTTTCTGTAATTGAGGCAACATATGTTTTTATGTTTAGCAATATACAAACAAACATGTCATACGACACATTCATACATAGTATGCACTTGCATTTCTGTAAAGTGCTTTAACAATAAATGAATCACTGCCTATTTTACCACAACCAAAGCGCTGTTTGATTTCACTGAACTTGAATTTTCATCGTTCAAAGAGACATTTAAAATTGTGACAGCAGACAAAACGAGTCAGTCACTGTGAGCAGATGGCACAGGGGCTAAGTTATGCTAATGAGGCTGCTATGGGCCTACAGGGAGATGAACCATGGGATATTCTCCTTGGGAAGAAAAATGTGAAACCAGGGGATATCAGCCATTAAAAATTGAACTGAACTGAAGCATTCATTTAAATTTGATGAAAGTGATGTATGTGTTGGAACTTTCAAATTGCTGGATGTATCCTACATGATTTCAATGTCAGAGGCAGCAGGTGGAGCAGCTTATTCAGCGGTTTCACATATGATAAGCTTTATCAATATGTACTACAAAGCAATTTTATGGATTTGACTGGACAGACAGGCTCAAATTGAACTGAGATAGGCTGTGAGGTATTTTTTCCTTTTCTTTCATTTTTTTGAGATTTATTTAGGTTTTGCATTTTCAACTACAACACAGGTAACTCCAAAGTGAATTACTGGCATAGAGCTTTTCATCAGACTGAAGACAACAGAAATTCAGCTGATTATCATTACATTAAGACTTGAACCACATCCGTAGATGTTGTCAAGATATATGACAGCCATTCCACTTAGACATGGCTGCACATTTAAAAAAGGTACAGCTATTATTTTGTCAGACACAATTTTTGTATCAGCATCTGCTCATAGAAGAAAATCAGTGTCAAAACAAGACAAGTACCGTTTTAAAAAACTTCTGATGTAATAAAATTACTGAAATCCAGCTTTTATTCATCCATGGATAAATCTAGTAAATTTAGCTGTCAGTTCACCTCCTTACCACTTGATATCTTGTTGACATCTTGTACAGGAGTCTGTTATGTAAGAGTTCTTTCATGAAACCTTATTTGTAAGTTTGGTAATTAGTGGATATGGACTCTTTGAAAATAAAGCACACAACACTTTGTTGTTTTATGATCCAACATGCTGTTTTATGTAACACAAAGCTTATTGAAAATCTTAAAATACTTCTTAAAGTGGATGAACATGTATTTTTACACCAGGCTCATTTCCTCTGCTTTGCTCATTTTAACATGTTCCATTTAACTTTGCTGTTCAGATGGCTACCCCAGGGAGGAGATCATGTACAAGTGGAAAAGGAGCTCGGTTGAGGTTGGAGACATTCGCTCCTGGAGGCTCTATCAGTTCTCCTTTGTAGGCCTCAGAAACACCTCTGAGGTTGTCAGAACAGTCTCAGGTAAGACAACAGTCTACTCATTATTATTTGACACTGTCTCCTCAGCTCTGTATCAAGTCACTACGCCAATGGTTCTAATGTTTTATTATCTCATGAATGATTGAAAAGTAGCGTAAGCAGTAGTTAAGAAACCACATCACCTCTCTGAATATTTCATTTCCTCGATACCTGAATTTCCGTAACGTTCTTTTATAATTGTTCTTTGGTATATTGCTAATTCATCTTCTTGAAGACGAGATGATTGTAATTGTCTCTTCTTCTGCAGCTTATCTCAGCTGATTATGGGTGAGAGGTAAGGTACACCCAGGATGAGATGCCAGCTCATTACAGGTGGCATATTATTATTATTCAGCTTTAGCTTGAAGAAACTCATACATTTTCCTGCCAGTGTATTGATGTTGAGGTCGACTGCTATATATACGTAGCTAAAAAAGATGTCTTTCTAAAGATGAACAAATGATCGATCGTACATTGCAGAGGTTGTTCCTGAACAAATCATATTATTACAGATGCTTAATGTATGGTAAACCACACCAAAAATGGTTCATGTTAAAAGTGTATGTCATCAAAAACGTATAAGTTCTGTCAGAAGCTTTGACTGTAGAATATAGGTCATCTGTTGAAGTATGTCCATTAACTGTAAGGTTCCACATGCGTTCTTCCTACTATGTCTGTTGTATAGTTATTGATCAGGAAGAAAGGCTGTTTGACTTTAGTCCTAAATGACCGTAATCTTTTTAGAACATCCTGCTGGTTTGAAGGCACCGGAGAGTGAAGTTATTGTATCAGTTGTACGGCAGTAGGGTCATTAGTTATGCTGTTGACTCAGTGCCTCTAGCCATTTAGTTTATTATGTCTCATTCACAATTAAAACCCACGTTGTCCTCTGAGCTGCTCAAAATAAATAACTAGCAAAAACAAAGACACACTGCATACATTTTATTTCTGGATTATTATCTGGTATGTTTTTTGGCTAATGAAATAACCAACCAGAAACAACCATAACCCTACTGTCAGCTTTTTCATAATCAGAAAAGGAAAACCTCTTGGATGAGAGGAGACATGTATTCAACTAACCCGAAACAAGTCCAATTGATCCTTCATTTGTTCTTCATGTTTTGGCTTGACCTGGATGACTGAGAACCTACACAGACATGTGGAATGTTTACCGTAATGTTTATATTGTTTGTTTTAAGTTAAAAAGAAGTATTTTAATGACAACATTTTTCAAGTGACAACACAAAAAAGGCAATCTGCTTGAAGGGTAAGCTGTGGTGGAGAACTTGTAGTGTCCTCTGAGTGACTTGCTCTGATCTGTTTTGGGTTTTTTTTCCCCACAAACAGCCATCTGCCCTCTCATCAGAACAGAGGACCTTGACTATGGCTCAGAGACCTCTTGTCTCATTTTGCAGTCACTTTGGCTTTCCTGGCCTACTTTATGATCTTCTCACTACTTCACTTTCAAAGAGTAGTCAGTTGGGACCTTAGATTCGGTGAAGGATGTAGTGGAAATTTAGAAATATATAATATATAATAATATATAATACAATGTAATATACACAATATAATGTATGATTATAGATTTTTCATGCTGATAAACATTCGGTTATAGTGGCCTATTTTGATGATGGACAGACAGAACAAGTATATAAAATTGTTTTTGATTCTGTAGGATCGTACATTGCTCACTGCACTCTGTAATCTCAGTTGACAGAATGTTGAAGAAATCTGCAGGCTGTAGTTCACAAAGTAGGAAGACTCTCCTTCAACTTGATGACCCTATACTCTCTCCTCAGTATTAGCTGGTGTTTATCTAACTGCAATGTTGTGTTGTTGAGAATCCAAAGTAATCTGTCTCTATGCTGCATCAAAGTTTTTTTTTTGTTTTTTTTTGTTTTTTTTAAACTTGAAACAATTATTACATTTAAAAAACAATCTCTGTCCAGAACCTTTTCAGGTCAAAAACTTGACTGCATCACATCTGGCACCCAGTTGAAATGAGGCCACAGAAGGAAGGATGCCAGTAAGCCAAGCAGACAGGCAGGCAGGTAGACTGACCTGATCTAGACAATGATGGCTGGAACAAATAGTCAGAGGAAGAGATTTTTGTCTCATTCTATTACACAAGCCAACCTCTCCCAGGCTCAGGTTGTCACAGCAGCCCTGTACAGCATTATCGTACCTATGGCTTTATCCGATATGTGCGTTTTGTTTGTTTTTTTAAATACAGGAAGATTAAAAAAGCAATGCATGGTTAAAGAACAACTGAGTGGTGTTGTAATTAATGAGGGCTCAAGCCGTGACTCGCCATCTGCTGTTTCAACACAACAGCATTTTTTATTTTGTTTCTCCGCCCACCCTCAGCCGGCATCCAAAGGCTTGCTCTGTCAGTTCATATCAGGGCTGCCTGTATTGCCTGGAACCCCACACCTGCATTAACACACACACACAAACACACACACACACACACACACACACACACACACACACACACACAAACACAAACACACACCCTTTGTATTCGCATACACAATCTCAGGTCTAGAAAATAATCACTGCTGCACTAACAAACCAACAAACAGAAAGGACAGAAAGTATCAGAGACGACCAGGATTTTTTTTTTTTTTTTGGGGGGGGGGGTAGATAAATACTGTCAGGATAACCCCAGTTAATCCCTCAACCACACAATGACTTGTTTCATCTTGATGGTAGGAGTTGTGTTCTCACCCACGTACTAAACTTTTCAGGGATGAACATCACAGTCCAGTTTCTAACACAGAGGAAGTAAAGCAAGAAGAGAGGAAGTGTGAAGGCAGATAATTTCCTGCATTTGTAACATGTTATTGGTCCTGCTAGGCGACAGAGCAGGATCCACTGAAGAAGTCTGCACAGGTTAAGCGTTCAAAGATCTGTGGTGGATATGTGTGTATTTATTTTATCTGAGGCTATATTTTTGGCATTATAAAAATATGGATGCAAACCGCCGTTTATAAATGGTGTAGGTTTTCTAGCTTTGATTCTGTACTCCAGATGGCCAGTAATGTACGCATTACACATTTTATATGAACTCAGATATTTTTTATACTCCAAAAATTAACTTAGGTATTATAGGTGCAAGTTAGATGATTACATGATGATGATTGAAAAAGCTGAAGAAATGTGTTGGTGAAAATAAAGCCACTCTGGTACATTTACATCCCCTAAGAAATACTTTCAGAGAAGTCTCTCTGAACACTTCAACCAACTTAAAAGGCACAACATAGATGGGAGAGAAGCTTCGGCTTTTAAGCGTTCAGGCAATTTCATTTATTTTCTTTCTTTCTTTGCTTATAGTTTCATGTCACCAATGAATCATGGGATGGTTTTGCCAGGGCATTAGGTTTGCTACTGTGCTTTTAGTTGAGCACTCCTGTATGTTATACGCATCAGTCAATGGGACACATCTGTGTGCTTCACAGTACTTTGAGTGGTTTGGTCTGAAACCATGTCCATGAATTAATGCATGTTGCAATGTGTCCATTTGCTCGTATGCACGTTTCATTGTGGGTGCTTCACTGGATCTGGTCTAGCTTTATGTATTCAGAGCTATTCTGAGAGTGACCTTCCAAAAGCCATGCCATGCAGCCCTATTGTCTGTGTGCGCCCGCCTATATGATTCAGTTTGAGTGGAGAAAGCCCAGGGACACATCACTGGCCCTCTCCCGATTACAGAGCGCTGCAGTTTAAGGATGATTCTTTGATTAAATTAAAATATTAAATCCACTTTATTCGTCCACACAATGGGGAAATTATGTTTTCCACTCCAGTTTTTTTTTTGTACATGCATATATATATATATATATATATATATATATATATATATATATATATATATATATATATATATATATATATATATATATATATATCCCTATATATATAGATGTGTATATATATCCCTATATATATATATGTCCCTCTCACCCTTGTGGGGTGGTATCTGTGTGTCATCCTCAAGTTCGGGTCCTCTACCAGAGGCCTGGGAGTCTGAGGGTTCTGCGCAGTATCTTAGCTGTTCCTAGGACTGCGCTCTTCTGGACTGAGGCGTCAGATGTTGTTCCAGGAATCTGCTGGAGCCACTCTTCCAGTTTGGGGGTCACTGCCCCAAGTGCTCCTACTACCACGGGGACCACATTAACCTTGACCTTCCACATCTGTTCCAGCTGTTCTTTCAACCCTTGGTACTTCTCAATCTTTCCGTGTTCCTTCTTCCTGATGTTGGCATCAGCTGGAATTGCTACATCTATCACCACTGCTCTCTTCTGTTCTTTGTCCATCACCACTATGTCCGGTTTGTTAGCCAGCAGCTGTTTGTCGGTCTGGAAGCTGAAGTCCCACAGGATTTTAGCCTTGTCGTTCTCAACCACCTTTGGTGGTATGTCCCATTGGGATTTGGGTACTTCTAGTCCATACTGGGTACAGATGTTCCTGTACACTATCACAGCTACTTGGTTGTGCCTTTCCATGTATGCTGAGCTGGCGAGCATCTTACACCCTGCTACCACATGCTGGACTGACTCTGGGGCTTCTTTACATAGCCTGCACCTTGGGTCAGATCTACTGTGGTAGATATTGGCCTCTATTGCTCTTGTACTTAGGGCCTGTTCTTGTGCTGCCATGATCAGTGCCTCTGTGCTGTCTGTCAGTCCAGCTTTATTCAGCCATTGGTAGGTCTTCTTGATATCAGCCACTTCTTCTATCTGACGGTGGTACATGCCGTGTAGGGGCTTGTCCCTCCATGTTGCCTCCTCCCCCTCCTCCTCTTCCTCCTCAGGTTTCTGCTGTCTAAGACATTCACTGAGCAGTTCATCTGTTGGGGCCATCTTCCTGATGTACTCTTGGATTTTTGATGTCTCATCCTGGACAGTGGCCCTGATGCTCACTAGTCCTCGGCCTCCCTCTTTCCGCTTAGTGTAAAGCCTCAGGATGCTGGACTTGGGGTGAAACCCTCCATGCATGGTGAGGTGCTTTCTCGTCTTGATGTCTGTGGCTTCTATCTCCTCCTTTGGCCAGCTTATGATCCCAGCGGGGTATCTGATGACCGGCAGTGCATACACGTTGATGGCTCAGACCTTGTTCTTACCATTCAGCTGACTTCTCATAACTTGCCTTACTCTCTGGAGGTATTTGGCTGTGGATGACTTCCTTGCGGCCGCCTCATGATAGCCATTGGCCTGTGGGATTCCAAGGTATTTGTAGCTGTCCTTGATGTCTTCTATCCTGCCCCCTGGTAGGTCAACCCCTTCAGTTCTGATCATCTTGCCTCTTCTTGATACCATCCGGCCACATTTGTCTAATCCGAATTACATCCCTATGTTGTCGCTGTAGATCCTGGTGGTGTGGATCAGTGAGTCAATTTCAGAATCAGAATCAGTTTTATTGGCCATCGTTCGTTGAAAGCAGACGAGGAATTTGTCACCGGCAGGTGGTGTCTCAAACTGTAAATTCATAACTTAACTATTCTAAATACTTTAAATATTATAAATAACTATACTAAATACAAAATGCAAGATGCAAAACGCAGTAGGTGGGGGGGGGGGCACAATGTACAGGTGCTGAGTGCATGTTGCAAGGACTTGGGGACAAATATTTTGGAAATACAAATACTTTTGGAGGGAGGGCAGGGATGTCCCAGTGATCTTCTCAGCAGACCTGATTGTCCTTTGTAGTCTTGTCCTGTCCCTTTGGGTGGCAGCACCGAACCTGACTGTGATGAAGGAACACAGAACCGATTCAATGACTGCCGTGTAGAACAGGACCAACAGCTCCTGTGGCAGACCGTGCTTCCTTAGCTGCCTGAGAAAGTACATCCTCTGCTGGGCCTTCTTGAGGATGCAGCTGATGTGGAGTGTCCACTTCAGGTCCCGGGAAACAGTAGTCCCCAGGAACCTGAAGCTCTTCACCGAGTCCACAGGGCTGTTTGCGATGGTAAGGGGGAGCAGAGGGGAGGGTAACTTCCTAAAGTCCATTGTCATCTCCACAGTCTTGAGCGTGTTCAGCTCCAGGTTGTTGCGACTACACCAGTCCACCAGCTGTCTCACCTCCTGTCGGTATGCAGACTCATCCCCGTCCTGGATGAGTCCAATGACAGTTGTGTCATCTGCAAACTTCAGGAGTTTGACGGCTGGGTGCGTAGATGTGCAGTCGTTGGTGTAGATGGAGAAGAGCAGCGGATAGAGGACGCAACCCTGGGGGGCACCAGTGCTGACTGTCCGAGTGTCTGAGGTGATTGCCCCCAGCCTCACCTGCTGTGTCCTGTCTGTCAGGAAGCTGGTGATCCAGTGACACATGACAGAGGGGACTGTGAGCTGATGAAGTTTGGAGGACAGCAGCCCAGGGATGATGGTGTTGAACGCCCAGCTGAAGTCAACGAACAGGATCCGTGCATATGTCCCTGGGTGGCCGAGATGATCCTGGATGAAATGCAGTCCCATGTTGACTGCATCATTCACTGACCTGTTTGCTCGATAGGCAAACTGCAGGGGGTCCGGCAGGGGTCCTGTGATGTCCTTCAGGTGGCTCAACATGAGGCGTTCAAGGGACTTCATGACCACAGATGTCAGAGCGACAGGCCGGAAGTCATTTAGTCCTGTGGTGGAGGGTTTCTTGGGGACCGGGATGATGGTGGAGCGCTTGAAGCAGGAGGGTACCTCACACAGCTGGAGGGATCTGTTGAAGATCTGTGTGAAGACTGGAGCCAGCTGATCCGCACAGACCTTGAGACAGGAGGGGGAGACACCATCAGGGCCTGGCGCCTTCCTAATCTTTTGTCTGTGGAACTGCTGACTCACCTCCTGGACGGTCACACTGAGGGGGGTTGGGGGTGATGTGGGCTGGGGTGTGAAGGGGATGGGGGTGTGGAGGGGAGGGGGGTTGGAGGTGGGGCAGGCAGGGGGTGTGAAGGGGGTGGGGTGCAGACAGTGTTTGTTGAGGGGAATGGAGGTGTGAATGGCGGTTTGATATGGGCTGCAGGTAGTGGAATGGGGGTGGTGGGTGTGAAGGCCTTTTCGAACCTACAATAGAATCTGTTGAGGTCGTCAGCCAGGTTCTTGTTGGCCTCAGCAGGGGGGGATGGGCGTCTGTAGCCGGGGATGTCCTGCAGACCTCTCCACACCGACGAGGGGTTGATGGCTGAAAGGTTTCCTTTCAGCTTGTCAGAGTAACTCCTCTTAGCTACTCTGATCTCCTTAGTCAGTGTGTTCCTGGTCTGCCGGTACAGAGCCCTGTCCCCAGATCTGTAGGCCTCCTCCTTAGCCAAGCGCAGTTGTCTCAGCTTGGCTGTGAACCATGGCTTGTTGTTGCTGTATGTGCGGAAGGTCTTGGTTGGCACACACAGGTCCTCACAGAAGCTAATGTAGGCTGTCACAGTGTCTGTGTAATCATCCAGGTTGTCTGTAGCAGCTTCAAACACTCCAATCGGTGCAGTCAAAGCATTCTTGTAGTTCCTGCTTTGCCTCGTTGGTCCATTTCTTCACCGTTTTCACCACAGGCCGAGATGTTCTCAGTCTCTGCCTGTAGGCTGGGATGAGGTGGACGAGGCAGTGATCAGAGTTTCCCAAAGCTGCACGGGGGACTGAGCGATAAGCATCCTTAGTTACAGTGTAGCAGTGATCCAGCGTGTTGTTGTCCCTCGTCAGACAGGTCACATGCTGTCTGTATTTAGGGAGCTCGTTGTTTAGTTTCGCTCTGTTGAAGTCCCCCAGGATGATTAAAAATGAGTCCGGGTGTTTCCTTTCAATGTCCGTGATTTGTTCCGCTAATGTATGGAGTACGACATCCACATTAGCTTGCAGTGGAATGTAAATACCGACGAACACTCGCTCATTCCTAGCATACAGCTTGATGTCATCCATGTAGAGGAGATGACTGATTGTTGTCCCACTTCAGAATCGGTATCCGTAGCCGCTCTTTGTGATGATTTGACTGAGGGGGTTCAGGCCTATGCAGAACAGCAGTGGTGATAGTGCATCCCCTTGGTATATGCCGCACTTGATGTTAACTTGGGCAATTGGCTTGGAGTTAGTCTCCAGGGTTGTCTTCCACTTCCCCATTGAGTTCTTGATGAAGGCTCTTAGTGTCCTGTTGATCTTATACAGTTCCAGACATTCCATTATCCACGTGTGTGGCATTGAGTCATAGGCTTTCTGGTAGTCAATCCAGGCGGTGCACAAGTTGGTCTGCCTATTCTTACAGTCTCTGTGTACTGCTCTGTCCACCAGTAGCTGGTGCTTGGCTCCCCTGGTGTTACTACCAACTCCTTTCTGTGTCCCGCTCATATAGTGATCTATGTGCCTACCCATCTTAGCCGCCATGATGCCTGACAGGAGCTTCCATGTTGTATTGAGACAGGTTATTGGCCGGTAGTTGGATGGGGTAGATCCCTTCTGTGGGTCTTTCATGATGAGGACTGTCCTGCCTTCAGTCAACCATTCTGGGTGCGTCCCATCCCTTAGCAGCTGGTTCATCTGTGCTGCTAGACGCTCATGGAGTGCTGTCAGCTTCTTTAGCCAGTATGTATGGATCATATCCGGGCCCGGTGCTGACCAACTCTTCATCTTTGACACTCTTTCTTGGATGTCTGCCATTGAAATGGTTACTGGTTCTTGTTCTGGGAGGCAGCTGTGGTCAGTCCTCAGGTCCACTAGCCACTGGGCATCGGTGGTGTGTGATGCTTCTCTTTCCCATATGCCCTTCCAGTATTTCTCCACCTCAGCTCTTGGTGGGTCTGGCCGGATGCTATTTCACTGCCACTGAGAGTACACCTTTACTGGTTGATTGGAGAAGGTTTTGTTTATTCTCCTGGCCTCAATCTCCTTGGTGTATCGCTTCAGTCGGGTAGCCAGAGCCGTTAGTCTCTGTTTGGCATTTTCGAGTGCTTCAGGCATGGAGAGCTTGCTGTATTTCCTGGGTACCCCTTTATTCACCATGTTCCCCTTCTGTAGCTCGGCTATCTGGCTGACTTCTCTCCGTGTCGCCTTTATCTTGGCCTCTAACCGTCTCTTCCATGGAGGGTATTGTTTGTTATGCCCTGTGTTGATCTTATATCCCAGCATCTCGAGGATTACTGTTGCTGTACTGTGGATCAGCTTGTTGGTCTCAGCTATGTTCCCTGTGGGGATGGTTCTTATTGCGGCATTCACATCTTCTAGCAGCTCTTCTGAAGGTACTTGACAACTTAGCTTCGGTATTTGTCGGAGGCTCCAGGTTTCCAGTTGGGTCACGATCTTCCTTCTCAGGACAACAGCTCTTGTATTGAGACTGTGTATGTCTCTTGGGGCTAGGTACCCAATCTCGGATTGTGGGAGGGGGTAATATCCCCCCGCTGACCTGGCGTCCTGGCTCCCCCTTGCCGTAGCATTGTTGTTGTATTCCATTGATCTCTAGTTGTGATAGCAGTTTTCAGTTACGGATGTTGGAACACTGGGCTAACAGCTGTTTCTTTGTTAGCCTTGATTGTGGGTTTCGAAGCATCCATTGGTCCCACATCCGCCCCATATATCCCCTCTCTCTGGGATTACTTGTGTAGTAGCATTCCAACAACTCCGTATTCTCCGCCCTTGTCCATGTGTGTCTTGTTCCAGTAGCCCATTTCTCATCAGGTTGCCCTGGTTCCCTAGCATCTGACGCGGACCTTGTTAACCCGGGCGACGTCCGAGCCGGTATGACTCTGTCATTATTGTGTTCACTCATGTTTGAGGTAGGCTGGTATAGCATTAAGGGTCTTGCCTAAGGACACACTAGGGACCTGTAGGCATACAGTTAATGACAGTCAGTACAAGAGAGGTGGAGGGACGGGTGACTGATGGGGAAATCTGGAGGCATTGTGGCTCAGAGAAAAAAACAGCAAGCAAAAGATTAATAAGTTCACACACGTGCAGGGTGAGTTTAAACACACTGAGCAGCCTTTCTGACAAGACAAACAACTTTTTTACAGCATTGCAGAATAATTTAAATACACCTATGCACTGTATTGTACACATACTGTATACTATAGCATAAATATTGAGGAGTGCTTAGTCACCTACAAGTAATGTGACCTGTAGACCCCCCTCAGTCATTTGTTGCAATTTTATCATAAAGGGGAGTCTTTATAAAAGAAATTCATTGGAATTTGGTTTGATCTGGTCTGTGGCTTCATCTTGTTGAAAATATTTTCCTGTATGTAAATATTTATGTAGCAATATTTCTTTGGCATCAAGAGGCTTTTGAAATAATTTCCCCAAGGGAATTATTAAAGTACATTTCTTCTTCTTCTTCCTCTTCTTCTTAAGTCCCTCGTTGCGGCGTAGTGATGGTCACAATATATGTTCAGTATGAGAAATATATAGCAATGAGCAATCAGATTCCTTGAAACACAAGACACAATGCCACAGAGACAAGGATGTTTGTCACAACCTGTCTGGTTTAATCAAGAGCAGGTAGCAGGAGAGAAAAAGCAATAAAACAAAAATGTCAATGTTATGTCGATGGTTTTTGTTTCATTGTTACTGAACCATTGTATTTCTGATCAAGTAAGACAGCTGTGAAATTGTCCCTTCTAATGCTTAAATGTCTTACTGAGAAACACTTCATCCTCAGAATATTTGACAAAGGCAAAAACATGAAATAGGAGAGGAAGAATAAGCAGATGAAATGCAATGATCTAATATTACTTCATATGGTTATGTTTCACTCTGTCTATTTTACATCTGGGACAGAAAAAAATGATTATGGTGGCATTTTTGTTTTTCATCGTGTAGAGCAAAGTGTGTTGCATTTACATGCAGTATAAAATAGAAATGAAAAACATGACATGAATTAATGAAGAAATTTCCACATTTTAGGTATCCATTCAGTCAGCCAATGAATTTTTTCCATAGGTAAGCGCTTAAATTAAGTCACATTAATTAATTGGGGCGGCAGTGGCTCAGTGGTATAGCGGATGCCTTATGACCAGGCATCACCCAGACATCGGCAGTTTGAATCCCGCTCCCGCCAGACATAATCAGAGAGTGTGAACTGACTCTGGGGAGTGTCAGCTCATCTCCCGGCCACTGCCGAGGCACTCTTGAGCAAGGTGCCATCCTCCCTGCAAGCTTCTAATTTGGGGCACACCCCAAAGTCGTAATCCATCACTCTGCCTCCCCCTATAGTAATTTGCATGCCTACAGACCTGTTGTGTGTTTAGGGGCCTGTATGCAGAAATAAATAAATTATATATATATATATATATATATATATATATATATATATATATATATGCATGTTTCTCTCTAATATTACTGTCAGCTGACTCCTGCGGTTTCAAAGTGCTGAAACAATGTTTGCACAGGTTGCTACAAAAGCTAATTTCTGTTATCTCTCCTTCCTCTCAGCACCCTTTAGCCTCCCCTGCATGATAGTTGTGATGGACAGGAGTGGGAGGAAGAATGCTCTGACTCAGCTCAAAATCTTCCTTTTCTGAAGTTAAATACCAATTTAATACCTTCCCTATCCCACCTGTCCCAGCCTCCGCCCACACATTTTAACCTGACCCATGCTCTAACAGTATCCACACTCACAAGAGTCTGCTCTATCCAACCCAGACACCCCACTGCTTCGTTTCTGCTCACTCTTGCAAAGAGATTATTTTTTTACACCCAGTTTATCCCTGTGTCCTACTTACCACAACCCTCCCCCCTGCTTTCTCTCTCTCGCTCTCTTTCTTGACAGTCTAATAAGCCTGTAATTAAAACCTGAAAACAGGGTGTTGTGATAGGCCATAGGAGAAGACATCACTATGGGAATACTGCTCCTGTTTTTCTCCCCATCAACAAGCATTTGAAAGACTGCCTGCAGTGGAAGATGGAGAAACACAGATTTACAGAAGTAGATTTTATTTTTATTTTTTTTTTGTGCTGTGCTCAATTGTCAGTCATCCCAGCGTTCTCCTGTGTTTGCTCTTTAATGCAGGACACACCATGATGCAAACAGTCAGTTAAGATGGAGAAACAGAATCATATTCAGTATCAAATGGAGTAATCTCCAAACCTCCAAAATACAGCATAAATGCAGCTCCATGAATTTCAAGCCCAAAAACTAGGACACTTACATGCATTAATTAGAATATAAAATTAATCTAATTTGCAAAGAGGAATAATAATGGTGGAAGCAAGTGGACGTTGAATGAGTAAATATATTTTTTTCTTCCCATTCTTCAGTAGAGATTCTGGTAGGGAAGAATGGAGATCATTGGTTGTTTAGATACAGGGATAAGAAAATGAGTTAAAAAGGAAAAAGCAAGGTTGGTCAAAAAGGATGGATTATTTTTGTTCATTTTTTCTTTTTTCATTCTCATTTTTCACCAATTAAAAAGCATGAGAAAAGATAAAAGTCACATATGTATTATAATTCACTTCACTATGCATATTATATAATTTATGGTAAGCTCAATAATGTCTTAACACTATGGCTAAACAATGAGGAGCCTGTTCTCAGTTGGTCAAGCTACAGTGAAGGGTAACTAAAATGGGAACTGATCATGAATCTGTATAAGGGAGCAACCTATAAGATCATAGCACAATAACAGAACTATTTTACATTCTCAGATGTGCATCCAACTGGAAGATGTTGGTCACTAGTCAGAAAAGTAGCAGGATATAGCATCTATCAATGAAATAAAGAGGGTCTCCTATGGAAATAAAACTCTCCAAAACAATTACATGACAGAAACCTGTTGCTCAGCCTCTATATGATCTGTAATGTGCAGCTTGTACTTACATGTCATACATGTAAGGCAGGGATTCCCAAAGTGTGGCGCGGTGCGCAAGCTGCCGCTAGGGGGTGCACGAGTGTAATGGCAGCTGAGCACCTTGAAATACATAAATATTTAAATAAATAATTTAAACACTTTTTAATGGAGGATTAACAGTTTTAATATTTAAATTATTTCACGGAAATCATTGGTAATTTTCAATTAAAAAACGTTTTGGGAAAATTTTAAATTAAAAAAAATACCCAAAAGGCACGTGGCTTTCTCCTGGCTATGTGCTAGCTTGTTGTGATAGCAACAACAATAATATGCCAAAATGCATAACTGGTTAAAAACGGGCAGTCTGTCCGGTATTAAATCTGGGAGAAATGAAAGAGGACAGGATACGTTGGCCACAACTGAGAGCTGCGCAGTCTACCAGGCTGAAGAAATCGAGCAGGAAAAAGAGAGTGATGATGACGAGACAGGGGAAACTTAAAATGAGGAGCACAGAACACAGAAAACTCACCCGGACACTTCATCGGGAGAAGGGGGTAAAGAACACAATGAGACTCGTACTCGAAAGAGAAAATATGATGTTGAACTTGGGCCTATGTTATTTTGATTCTTTGTGGCGGAGTAGCATGTTTGTAACCAAACTGTTACAGTTTGTTAAATAGGCCTATTTGTTACATAGCAGGGCTCGAAATTGCGCCCATTTTGGTCGCATATTCGCCCAAATTTTTATCAGTGTGACTATTAAATATATTTGGGAGCACCGGTGCGACTAGGGAAAAAATCTGGTGCGCCTTTTTTTGTGAGACGGCGCTCCTGCGGTCCTGCCAGGAAACAATGAGAGCGCAGCTGCGGCTGCTCTCCCGGACGAGGGAGAGAGGAGGAACGGAGATGGACGGAGCGTCTCTATCGCTCTGTTACTGCCTTGCTTTTGGGTAGGTGCCCCTGAAGTCTTTGCTGGTGCTACTAACTTCTACATTTGGGAGCACCAGTGCTACCAAGAAAAAAAGTTAATTTTGAGCCCTGCATAGTAATAACTGCTGTTCATCACTCATCTCGCTTGGCGACCATTTTGACTTAAAATATTATTATTGTCATTTTTATATTGTTACTATTATTCTCCCCACCGTTTCTAAAGTGAGAGATCATTAGGCCCATTATTGCACAATCTATTCTGTGTTAACAGGAGCCTATATTATTAAATTTGATACCTATATGGCTAAAAAGACTACGCCTTTTCTTTTTTTTTTTCATGTTTTGGGCATTTGGGTGCGTCAGCTAAGTCGGGAGGTAGAAGTGGGTGCGCGGACTGAAAAGTTTGGGAACCGCTGATGTAAGGCATTGAACAGTTTCTGGTGATTAAATGTAGACCTGGACTGAGTGTGAATAACCATAAATCAGTGCTCTAGTTTTGGGTAATTCAATCAGTATGTTGAGCATAATAAATTCATTCATTCATTTTCCCACCTGCTTCATCCGCTTGCTCGGGTCGCGGGGAGTTGGAGCCTATTCCAGGGAGTGAGGCGGGGCAAATTCCGGGCACAATGCCAGCGCACCATGGATGATAAATTTCATTGCAAAGATAAATACAACACAGAGCCATTGGGAATCAAGTGAGAGTAGACTGATTGTAAAGGTGTGTTTGTTAATCCATCAAATGGGAATGTACTGTGTACGAGTGAAACATTAAGACATCAAGAGATACTCTGACAATAACTTCCAATAGTGGGTTCCTGGGGTTTTTTTTGTCATTGCAGTTGGGATTTATTCAAGTAAGCATTACCAAAAAAGTCTCATATTATATTATGCCATACATTCCAATCAACCTTAAACAGCATTTGTGAAAATTGACAATACAATAAATTACTTGTATCTGTACTTGGTGAGTCAATGATAGACCATATAACAAGTCCTAATTACATGTTTATATTGTCTGTTTTAGAGCAACTAAAGCAAAGTATGTGGTTCAATTTTATTGTGGACAAATTATTTGTATACACTACCTAGTTGAAGGATTAAGGAATAGAAATAGAAGCTGTGTGAAACTGAATAATGATGGTAAAAATCAAATGATATTAAGCATCATTTTAGATTTAGCATGTATTTGTTGTGTGTGGAAAAACAGTCAAGAGAAATACTTGGTAAAATGTATTGAATACAAAAAAGGCCAGAGACCTGGTGTCGAAATCAGAGGAAAAGATGGAGATGAATTTTAGTGCATGGGGCTTATGTAATGGGTGTGAATCTCTTCTCTCCTCAGTGTGCGACAATGAAGCTTTTTTAGCTCAACTAAGCTGGAATTGGATAAAATAGAGACAGCAGAGAGCAAAGTGAGAGACGCTCTCTGCTGAGAGAACATGAGAATACTTTGGAAAAAAAAATTTTTTAGCATATGAAGTGATGGAAATAAACCGACTGACGGCACTGGCCTTCAATTTCTGCATGTGGCCTGAATAAAATCAACACTTATTTATTTTACATGGCACAGTTCAGATTTCAACTGGGCTGAGGGGACAACCTTCAATCATTTGTGTTAAGATGACATGTGTTTGTAACAAAGGTGGTATCTTCATTCATTTATTTGTTCATTCGTTCATTCATTCATGGTCTTGAAGAAGAAACAGGTGTAATCTTATCTTTAGCAGTTTATCAAAATCCAAATGAGAGGTGGGGTAAACCTTGGACATGCCAACACCAGTTCACTGCAAGACAGGTAGCAACCTTTTTTTTTTTCAAAACACTTTAAAAAATACAAAGAAAAAGTTGTTACCATTGGCCTCTAAATAATCTGAGGCACTCATTCAGCAAACTGTCAAATTCTGTAGACATCTGTCTGTATGTTGGTTATTCTTCAGCATAACAAATATGTGCCTTATGCGCTTTCTTTCATGAGCGACCAGACACGCTAACACACACGCACACGCACACGTACAATAGCATGTGTCATCTCTGACACAGATAACCCCTGTCAGGAGAGGGGCTCAGAAATGCATCATGTTGGCAGCTCTGCAATGTGTCTGTCTGCCTTCACTGAGAGGCCAGCATGTGCCTCAGGTCTCTCCTGCGCATCCATATCCACACCAAGTTTCAGCCTGGCTGCCAGCAGAGTGATTTCCTCATATGACGTGTTTATTTTTTCAGGTCAGCTATTCTCAATTACCATATTCCTATGAACTCCCCTGTGGCTATTGTGCAATAATGTACAGTCAAACTGGGACAAACTGGTTTAGTGCTCTCCAGAACAAACAACAGAATGTCTGTATACAAATCATAATAAAATATTCATCCGTTTATTGCCTTTCACTATGTTAACACTCATATGGAAGAAAAATGCCCCCCAACACACACAGCCCAATGTGTGTGTCAGATTCTGCACTGCACGTATTCTCTGCAGGATTTAACAACAAAGAATCTTTGTTTTTTAGAGAAATGATCATACCCTGTGAGTTTTTATTACTTTATGCAGATTATGTCAGCTTGACGTACATGAATGAAGCGGGGTTTGTAATCATATCAAATAAATTCTTAAACCAATTCTTAAAAAAAAAAAAAAAAAAAGGTTTCCAGGAGCTCCAGTAATGCTCCAGCTCCAGAATGTTTTTCACACAGCAATCTCAAAATGTATCATCGATAACTGATGTGCAGAAAAAGTGAGCTAAATGGAGGGTTTGTATGCAGAAATTAGTAGAAGAGTATTTTGATGATTAGGACATGTAATCATGTCATCCATCAACCAACATGTAATAATAATGGGAACTCTGTTGCACTTGGTTCCTCTGCGCATGCGCAAGCAGGCTGCAGTTTCCTCTGCAGTATAGTTTCCTCCAGGATTAATAAAGTATCTATCTTTAAGTCTGTCCTCCAAAGTCGACCATTTCTGTTTTGTTTTGTCATTTGTTAGCTTTATATCTCAGGAAAAATAAGGCAGGAGATGCTGTTTCACCCAACAGGAAAAATGAACCGCTTCTTGCAGGTGTAATAACATTAATATTATAAGCCATCAGTGACATCCTGACAATTTGGACTCTGAGATGTAACAGCATAAACTACGGCACAAACATGACATGTATTTTTTATAATTTCACAAACACACACCACCAAAATATTTAGAAAATAAAATCCAGTCATGTAAGTAAACACATTAAATAAAATCAAAACTGTTTGAAGTCCTCAAACATTCCACTAATGCCAGGACTGTTTTTGAGGGGCACTAAACTATTTGCTACCATTACTGAAATGTCAAATGTCAAACAAACCCTTAAATCAGTGAGGTGCAGAACACCATTTTGCTTTGAGTAGGAACAGGAAGTTGATAACAAACTGAAGAGACATAATAGGTGGATATTTCTGCCCGCCAAAATGGACGCATCAGTCGATAGCACTTCCTCAAAGTAGCTTCCTGGAAAGCTCTGCAGTCCGTGAAGGTGAAACCAGAGAACAGACCTACAGAAGCCAATGGCAGCTGGGTGTCACACCGGCTGACGTTACGCATGTGGAGGGGATCCCATTATCATTATGAGTGTGGAGTAATGTGAATGGCTTTGTGCTGCTGACCAAGCGGATATAAATGTATTAACTGGCAGTTTCTAAGATGTCAGGGGCCTCAGTTTTTTGCCTCTGCTATTGCAGTGTTAATAAAAACACAATAGCGGGCTGTGAGACCCCTGAGAGCAGCCTTCATTTGCCTCTTGTACTCCAACAAATCAAGACAGTTCACTGTAATATACAGCACACCTGCCTACATCAGCAGAAACATGTACAGCAATATGAACACACAGGTGTGCTGCCGGGAGCATTCCACTCGGTTTATCATTTAAGGTTGCTATCAATGGCTGACTGAGCAGAGGTGCAGGCTGAGATGAATCAGGAAGCCTTGGTCCCTGTCCAGACAGTGTCAGGACTCCCCCACAGTCTCCACATGTTCACAAGCACAATAAACATTGACAGTCTCATCTCTGTTTCTCATTAACACACAACCACACAGATGTTGATTGTTTCTCACTAAACTGCAGTCTGTTATGAGCCCTTTCTCATGAGGAAATTTATTAGCCAGCTGTTCAGGCCCCAGCTGCAGGGTTCCATGTGTTATGTACTCACACACACATGCACACACAGTACATAGTTGAGCTTATGTTTGCGCAGCAAACCACACTTAATCTATTATAACAATCTCGGGCGCGGACATTCCAAAAATCCAATGTGAACACAGAAAAAAAAAAGTACATATAAGTTGCACCTGTCTATAAGCTGCAGGTGTTGAGGTGCTGTAATATGACATGTACACAGAAAGCTTTTTACAATTTTTAATTACTGCTTTTTTCCAAACAGTGTCAGTAATATGACAGTAAACATGGCTGTCATCTCCAAACTCTCAATATCAGGTCATTGATGCCATGCTGACGTGCAACAGCTGTTTCCTACTTTGAAAGCCAGATCAATTGCCTTTAACTAAAAAGTTGCGTCATATGGCTGTTTTTGCATGTTTTACATTACATGGTGTTTGCATGATGTACAAAATGGCTGTTCCAAGACAATCTACGGTAGCGTCTTCCTTGGCATATTGTGTCTTAGACCCATCAGTCTCACTCTTGCGCTTACTGCTAGAGCTGCCCCCCTGGAGGGGGGCATTGTTTAAGCCACATGGGTCAAAGCATGTGAAAAAAGTAGCAGCTTATCATCCTGGAATCACAGTAAACTATTTCAGTATAGCTTTTAAGTGGATAAAAAAGATTAAAAATATAATAGACATCCTTTGACCTTTATCATCCAGTAAAACATTTACCTTTTTACATATTTTTTCCTTTTAACCAACCTGTTCAGATAAATTTTAAACAACTCCATGTTTAGTGCTGCCTGGAGACTGTTGTGGACCCAAATTCCAAGAGACAGGTGGATAAAAGTACAGATAGTTTATTACAAAAAGAAATGTGCAAGAACACAAAAACAGTTGCAGGTAGCCTGGTGGTAGCAGGAAGCTGGTGCTCCAAGAACAGGAGGCGATGAGGCATTGAACTACAGTTAACAAGAAAGACAAGAATTAGTTCGGCTGCTCACTGAAAACAAAGAAAGGTACTCACAAGGATGTAAAATTTCTGGATTGCACTACTGAACTAGACAGAATTATCTGGCACTGTAGTGAGAGTCAGGACCAGCTTTATGGTATGGTTGATGATGGTTGAGTGGAACCTGCTGTGCCTCATTGTCACGCCTCCTCCACTCACAAGCCCTGCAGGTCCTAGAAGGAAAGGAAAAACAAAAAGGGAAAACACAAAAACAGCCACACAGCATGCCTACACAAACCCAAACCATAAGACTCAATGTGTTACTACAGACATATTGCATATTCTCAAGGCATAACAATATGATATGCTATAATTGTGGCTTTCTTCCTCCAATATTATATATATTTAGATCTGCAGAATTGTAAATAATTTAAGCATCAGGACAGGATTATTAAAACAGATTATTCAGTGGTCATGCACCAGTATTGCTGGCGGTCTTAAAGCTGACCTGATCTTCACGGATCATTCAAGCTGCTACAATCCCCATTAAATGAGATGATGTCTTAATTTGCATATGGAGAGATAAAAATCAGGACACAGAGGATTTGCTTCTGTTTTAGTCCAGAATAAACAGAACTGGATGACAGAGTATCATTGGTTAAGCGGAGGGAGGGGGGCACAGAATGATCTTCAACAACAGCCTGCCACCGTATTAATTTGCACCATTAACCTTACGTGGTTCCTAGAACTATACATTCTTGGATGGCCAGCTCTTCCACTCCCTAATATATTTATGTATGACCTTTATCTGTTGCAAAATATATTAATTCCCTGATAATTCCCTGACTCAGCCACACTGTTATTAGAAACAACACTTTCACATTATTGTAAAAGTGCTTTCATTTGTTGGGGTATTATTCAGTGCAAATTGTATAAAAGACAGGAAAATTAGAAAAAAAATAGTTTTCTAAAATAAATATAGATGTGTGATATATATATAAAAAAATATGAGTGGGTAGCGATGTCACCACACAGCAAGGTGGTTCTAGGTTTGAGTCCCGCTCTGTGTGGAGTTTGCATGTTCTCCCCGTGTCTGCGTGGGTGCTCCCCTGGTTCTCTGGCTTCCTCCCACTTCCAAAAATATGCATGTCAGTTCTAACCTTCCCATAGGTGTGAGTGCGTGCGTGAGTGGTTGTCTGTCTACATGTGGCTCCACAGTGCACGGGCATTGCGACCGAAGTGTACCCTGCTTCACGCCCCAATTTGGCTGGGATAGGCTCCAGCGCCTTGCGACCCCCTATGGTGGTAGAAGTGTGTCTAGAAAATGAATGAACGAATGAATAAGAAGTCTTTTCAGGGATGTCTGAAGATATCCCAGAGATGTTCAGGAATTATAAATATCACATCAAATCAAACATAGTACACATTTACAAAAGTAAGAACCTGCTCATGTTCACAGTTATAGATATCAGCCCAAAAACATGGAGTCTCTGATCCAGATATTAGTGTTGAAAAAAAAAATCCCTGTCTGCAATGACAGTTGCTTCCTTCTTTGCTTCATCTAGCACGTTTATCACTGACATATCTGTAGAATATGGTATTGATAAACATGTATCAATGCCATATTCTATATTTGTAGCAGTGTTTCTGTCAATCTACTTATGGTGGTAGCTCAGATTCAGTGCAAACTTTTCAGACTTATTGTGAAGTCAATCTAATAATCCATACCATATTTCCAATTATCTATATCAGTGCACTCCTCTTGTTTAATGTCCCTCATTTTCCTCTCACCTTCGAGGCAATTGAGAAAGGCATTGGAATCAGCTGTGCATGAAAATCCATGCCTATGATTATTCAGTGAGAAAGTCATTATGGCTGTATAGCACAAAGCATACCCTACATTAAATGTTTCTGATTTTTTCCACCTTTCTTTTGTGTATAGTTTTGGAAGAAGAAAAATGGTCTCATTTTCCCAATTTTTTTTCTAACCACCATGAGCAAGGCAGCCTCTATCCCATGGAAAAAGGAAGATAGCCTGTCTTGGCCTGGAGCTGCCAGTCAGTTGGGATTCCACCGAGTGGATCCTGTTTATGTCATACTAGTTATCAACTGGTATGTCTGGGGTGGCTGAGTTAGGTGGTAAGAGCGATGTCCTCTTATTGGATTGTTGGTTGCTTGAGACCCAGTTCCCTGAATCCGAATGTTGATGTATCCCTGTGCAACAAACATTCCCAATTTGCTTCCTGGGCACCAATGAGAATGTACACTGGTTCTCAGGGATGGGTGAGATGCAAAGAAGAAAGTCTCAAGGTGAATAAGAAAAAATACATATATAAAGTCCGCTGGGATAGGTTACAGTAACCCCCGTTACAGGGGGTTGCGGAAGAAATGGGTAACAAGATGGAATGAATGAATGAATGAATGAATGAATGAATGAATGAATATAGTGACTCTGAAAGAAAAGTGAAAGTATTTTTATTAATGCATGTCGGTCATAGCCTTCCATTTCCAATGATGGAAAAGTTTTAACAGCAAGCCCTCCATTGCCTACATTTCCTCTTCAGTATGCTATTCTGTCTGCCACTCACTCACTCACTCACCACTGACGTCCTATTTGCCTCTGTCTTCCAAATACGAAATTTTGTCCTCTGCCTCTGGAATCTAGCAGTCCAGACTTTTCACCATTTAATTTAGCAGTTTAACTCCTTTTTACACCCAAGAGTTCTTTAGCCAGGTCCTCGAGAACAGACTCACTTATCACTGCTCAACCGTCCTGTGGTAGGTTTTGTTTTTTTACTTTAAATTAAAATTATTATTTTACCTGTTACAACTCTCTCTCTCTCTCTCTCTCTCTCTCTCTCTCTCTCTCTCTCTCTCTCTCTCTCTCTCTCTCTCTCTCTCTCTCTCTCTCTCTCTCTCTCTCTCTCTCTCTCTCTCTCTCTCTCTCTCTCTCTCTCTCTCTCTCTCTCTCTCTCTCTCTCTCTCTCTCTCTTTCTGTGTGTGTCTACTTTGTTTAATTACAGCAAGGAAAAGGCCAATATTTTAAAACTGGCATACTGTTCCCTTACTGTAGCTTTTTTAGTGTTTTTACTCAATAATCTCAGCTACATGTTTTAATAATATAATTTATAAATGACATAAATAGGCGTTCACATCATATGTTTTAGTTTAGTTCTCAAAGGAGCACCTTAGATGGGCCTTGCTGCTCACCATTTACACCACCTGAATTCCACATTTTGTAGTTCACTGTTAATTGTAGCAGCTATAAATTTAATTCCCAATAGTAGCTTCCATGGTTTTATAAATCACTTGACCACATTTGGCACATCATATGTAAAATGTATTAAATAAAGTTCCCTTGTTGGACAAAGGGTATACTATTCTTTCCATATATTAATTTGTTTGTTTTTTTCTGCTTGCCCCCACTTTCTATAAAAATTAACTTGTTAAATGAACAGTAGACTGAGTAAATGATTCCCAGTATAGGACCTTGTGATCCGCTGACTTTCAAGGATGTGAGCAGTGCAATGATAATTATTACATCCTCTATTGCCACCATGCAATTTACAGCTCTGTCTGTGACAGAAAACAACTTCATCTTACATCAATCCCATAAATCATAAGCAAGGAATACCTGTGGAGACCCCTTTAACATATCTCATGTTGTTTAATTCATACCTTAATTCATTTGTTTCCTGCTGTGACACAATGGTGGAAAAAGCATTTCTTGTCAATTCCAATACCAATGCAGTGATTGCTTCAGCCACATAGGGGTATCACTTACATGCAGCCCTGAAACAAAAAAATCTTAACTTAATTTTCTTGGTGTTTTATCCTTCGGCAATGTTGTCACTTTGTCTTTTTCTATTTCATCATCACTTTCCAGGAGACTATGTGGTGCTGACTGTCTTCTTTGACCTGAGCAGGAGAATGGGCTACTTCACCATTCAGACCTACATTCCATGCACCCTGATTGTTGTCCTCTCCTGGGTCTCATTTTGGATCAACAAGGATGCTGTTCCTGCTAGGACATCATTAGGTAAGAGAATCAGCAAAATAACAATAACAATAATAGCAATAATAATGCTAATAATTACAACAATAGTACCACCAACAACAACAATAATAACTAGTTTTGTATTTTGTATTAGATTGCATATCCCTCTTACTGCTCATTAAGTACTGAGACAGTCGAGACATTTTTTTGTGGTAATTCCAAGTAGCCTATCCGCCTTCCGGTCATTCTCACTTTAGTTTTGTCATCTTTTTCATCCTGCTGCTGCCTCTCCTCCTCTCTGAGAACAGGCGTCTGCTCAGGAATGTAGTCCATCTTGGTTAGCAGAGTCGAGCCTGCCACATGTGTTTTTATGCATACCTAAATGAGGCATTAATTATGCAATACATAAGGGAGATGCAAATATGCAGCCTCAGCACATTAATAGTGCAGGTGGCTTGTTCTCCAAGCCTAATTCAGGAATAAGGAGGCTAAAAAACGCTTTAAGGAAATTTGTCAACTTTTGAACTTGCCCTTGGTGTTCAGTGGACATCAAAAGTTCACTTTTGATTCAGTAGCTATGTTTCCCTGAGTCAGCTTCCCTGTGGGACCCTTAAGGCTATACACCCTAATCTCAAAACCATGTGATGTGATCATTAGCGAGCAAAACCTAATGTAAAACAATCCCTGCAGGCAGAAATTCTTATTCGGTATATGTTCCAGTATCAGAATTTCTTTATCCATTATTAATCTCTCTGGAAATACATTGTTTTGTGCTTGCTTTCTGCAGTTCTAGACATGATGTGCAGTTAAAATAATAACACCATTAATCCCTTGGTAAAATTGATCTGACTCAAATATCTGTTTGTTTTTTGTTATTTTGAAAGATAATGAGGTAGAGAAAGCCAGCTGGTTAGAAAGTGGATTAATGCAGATAGATAGATAGTAAATCAAAAATGGTATTATTTTTATTTTACACGTATTCAATTAAAGTAGCAAAGCCTCACCTTTCTTTTGATTGGCGATTTTCCTTTTGTGCTTGGCATTCATTGGCTCTGGATAAGTAGTACTTCTCTTTCTATGATGCAATCCTTTCCTCTCTTTCCTCACAGAATTTTTTGCCGTTTTCTGTGTCGTTCCTGCTGTTTGGACTCTTCTCAAAAATATGAAAATTGTCGGAACAGTTATGTTAACTGGGAAGTCCATGCATAGCATGGACTTCTCCTAAAATAGCAGATGTCTTACGTCGTATTGTTCACACGATTCCTTCTGGCGTGATTGGTTTGGTGCCGTGATTGGTTGGGTACTTGATTGATAGGCAGTGGGTGGAGTTAGTGAGAAAACAATCCGCCGTGTCCAACAAAGCCGCAACGGCTCCGTGTGTGTGGGACGGACTAACGCGAAGACGAAGGCCACTTCAGCGTTACAGTCCAGATATCGCGACTTCGGTCCTGGTGAATAAGGCATCGGGGTTCCCCACACGACAACGTAAGGTCCGTCACAATCAGAGAATATAAACCCCTATGTTTGACAAAGCCAAAACGGTTCTGTAAGTGACAGACATGGACAAATGTGAAGTCCGGAGCTAAGTCAGCTAGCGGCCCCAACTTCCGGGTAGACGCCGGAAGCATGACAGCTTGCAGTTTGTGTGTGTGTGTATTAATTTTTATTCTTATTTATTTATGTATTAGTATTATTGTTTGGAGGTTAAGATTCATTTTACCACCCTGCCCCCACTCCAGCAACATCAGATTAAGACAGAGTGGATAAATGGGCGGGAGTTACTCAATAAAAGATCAGCTTGGTGGTGGATCAGGGGGACAGTAAAACAGCAGTTTACTCTCCCCACATCGCCTCAAGCTGTTAAGAGCTTGCAATTAAGCAGCCAATGGTGTTTATATCCCTCACTTGAAAACCTAACGCTGTCAGTTCAGGGCACTGGCCGAGTTAGCTCCGGTCTTCACATTTGTCCATGTCTCTCACTTACGGAGTCACTTTGGCTTCGTCAAACATAGAAGTTTATATTCTCTGATTGTGACGAACCTCACGTTGTCGTGTGGGGAACCCCGATGCTTTATTCGCCAGGACCGAAGTCACGAAGCCGGCGTCTACCCGGATGGCCGCACCGTAACGCCGAAGCAGCCTTCGCCTTGGCGTTAGACCGTCCCACACACAAAGAGCCGTTACGTCTTGGTAACAGTGGTTTGTTTTCTTGTGAAAGCAAGAAACACAAATGAAGTCTGGTATTATTGTTTTATTGTAGAATTTCCACAGTTGGGTGTGTGTGTGTGTGTGTGTGTGTGTGTGTGTGTGTATATATATATATATATATATATATATATACACACACACACACACACACACACACATACACACACACACACACACACACACACAAACACACACACACACACACACACACACACACACACACACACACACACACACACACACACACAGAGAGAGAGAGATGAAAAAACACATACAAATTAATCAAATTATAGAGGATTAATTGTCAAATTTTTGTTTTGTGTTTTTTCAATCTCATCATCAGGCATCACCACAGTGCTGACCATGACCACCCTGAGTACTATCGCCAGAAAATCCCTTCCAAAGGTCTCCTACGTTACAGCCATGGACCTGTTTGTGTCTGTCTGCTTCATTTTCGTCTTTGCTGCACTCATAGAGTATGGCACATTGCACTACTTTGTCAGCAACAGGAAGCCGAGTGCCAAAAAGGACAAGAAGAAGAAAAACCCGGTAAACCTCTTCTTGAACATTAATTTGTATCATGTTTAAGTTTAGATTTTTGACCATGAATGTTTTTCTGGTTTACAGTGTGCTTTACAACTAACACTTTATTGATTTATTGTGCTATATTTTTGTGCAATATGGTACGATAGGCCCTGATTTTAATGAGGTCAAAGTGGACTGTCTTTGCCTCTCCTTCTCCATTACAACACCAGGATAAGCCTTGGAAAATGCTGTACACTGCTCAATATCCTGCTTAGTGGGAAACATCTTCCCAGGGGATACTGCATCAAATTACTCAATGAGCGAAGCATGCCGTTCAAACCATGTCCTAATCCACTGCACATCTGTTATAGTTGTAATTTAGATACATGTCACATGACTGGAGTGTTGGTCTCATGTTAAATCCGTTGGTTAAAAGGCATTGAAAGGCTGTGATGTATAGTACTTATAAAGCCTCGTGCATTTGCCCTCCAGAGGAACATTAACACTCTCTAATTCTCTCTTACATTTTTAGAAATGAGAAGATTAAATATTTGTTATAGTCTATTATATAGTCTATATAGTCTACTTAAAGAAAAAAAAATTGTGTGGCAATTAAATCAAGTTTTCCAAAGGATTGTAAATATAACCCCTTACACATCTAATATTCTTTAAAGAATATTAGATGTGAAATGCAATTGAAAAGCATAACATTTTAAACCTAAATGTGCTTTGCTGGGTGAGCAGCCATGTTGACCTGGACATTTTGGAGGGCAGTCGGGCACTTGGGTATTTAGGGTTTAAATGTGGTTTTGAAATAAGAAGTTTGATATCAGAAAGTTTTTCCAGGGTCTCGGCAAGATTTGCCAAGATTCATGAAGAAAGAAAGGCAGTCTTTAATTGAACTTCTTTGGAAGAAAATGGAAGTAATAGGAAATCCAAGAAATACAAAATCTTCAAATATTCTTTTACTCCTTGCAATCTGGTTTAGTAACATACCAACAAAGAAATAATCCAAAAATGACTCATTTTCATTTTGTGTCTGCTATCCTCTCCGGTTAATACATGATTTTATATTGTAGTTCATTTTGGATTACTGATGTAAAGTTCAGTAATATCTGCTGAAGCTCTAAAGTAAGTGCTGTGGAGGACAATGTGAAGATGTCACACAAGTACAATATTTGTACTTGAGTAGTGAATCCATAATCTCTGATGATGTGGGCATAACTAGCATATGAAATACATTTCCCATCATGCATCTCTCCTTTGTGTGTTTTTAATATGTACTGTATGTCTTTGGTAGATTTCTTCTCTTTACATTTTGACAGAACAGGTCTTGTAATGTTCACACATTATCTAGTTGTTGTTTTTTTCTTTTAAATTGTTTTTCGTCCTCTGTTTACATGTATTCTTTGTTATTTGTTTGTTTCCTATCTGGACAAAAGCTCCTCCGGCTATTTTCCTCAAAGGTATATTGCTTGTGTATGACTGCATGTTTCTGATGCATTTTGGCTCTGTGAGCCTCTAGCACCTCACTGCTTTTCTGTATGTTCAACAGCAGATGTACATCTCTATAATCCCTCGTTATCAACCTGCATTCTTTATGTACTCCTCATCAGTTAATAAATAGTAAATAGTGTCTCAGAAAATACAGAAGGACGGGGGGGGGGTGTACTCCGTCGTGCACAGTGCAGAGGCAGCCAGTCAGACACATTTGTGCAGCTTTTAAAATTCAAATAAGCTTCCCGTACATATCATGTCCAGTGGAATTGTTGTCCACACTGAGTATGGAATAATTCTGGCTCCCTCTGTCCTGTTACACTTATTGTTGATGTTGTAACCATGACGAACAAGCAGCTGCTGCAGTAGCTGCCTCTTCTTTCCCTTCTCCTGCCAGCAAATCTATACCTGTGTGTTTGTTGGGCTTCTCAACCTGACGCTTTCTATAAAGTCAGCAGAGCCTTAACAGACTGAAAAAGACAACCCCTGCAACTCCACCCTTGTTCATTATCAAGAGCTGGAGGTCAAACGAGATTAACAGAGGCAAATCTTTAAACACAAAAATGCATCAAGGGTGGGTGGTAATTTGCAAAGATTTAAATTTAAATAACAGACAAGGGAAAGTCATCAACATTTACCACAATGAGGCTGACAATATTTTATTAACATACAAAGGCATGGGACTGATCTTTTTTTGGTTAGTATATTTACATTTACAGTCTAGACATGAATCTACATGTAAATCTAATAGAAAATACACCTGCGATATTTAAACATTATTGCCACACTCTCATTAAACTCAAGCCACAGAACGAAGGGATCCTTCAGTACTATAATCTTGGTGCCAGCTTTTACAGGTTGTCTACTTTCAGCCAGTTAAAGTTGCAAATGCCACCGTGCTGTTTCTTTCTTTCATTATTTTCTCTTTGTTTATTGTTTTGCTAACACAGTACGGCCCAGCCTGCTCAGGCTATGAGGATGCCATTAATGCTCTTTTTGCTTGAGCTTCCACTGCACTTCCAATCCTGTCTAAGAACTGTTCCTCATTAACTAAATATATTTTCCGTCAAATGAGGACAAACTTGCTAAAACTATCCTTTATCTTTTCTTTTCTTTTTTTTTTGTGATTATGCATCATTCTCAATGGGACGGCAGGTTTGTGCACAAGTGCCGGGCAAAATGTAAAAGGTTCAAGGAAGTTCAAAGAAACTGTTTAATTTAGTTATCTTATTTTACACTGCATGCTTACAGCAGATATTTTATTATGTTAAAACTAAAAGTGTTTATTTGCAGTAAGCATGCCATTGTACTAGCAGGATTCAAAATAAGTAGTTTGCTGAAATAAGAAAGCAATTGAGTAACATGAAATAATATGTCAAGTGATCCAATTCTCATAAAAATCATCAGTCATAAACACTGTAAAATAAGGGACACTAGTCCAGTCATTTAGAGCTTTTTTTTCCTGTCATAAAGAGAAAGCATAAGTACAAATGAAAGGTACTTGCATGTTTTTGATGAAAAGTTGTGGTCTGAAGACTTTGAATTTTGGTGTAAGCTCACCTCACTCTATCTTTTATAAATTATGATCTTGATAAACACTGGTCAAGATAAATTCCCTATCTGACAAGAGGAGGTTAGGGTAGCTATTTAATCTGCCAAACATCCAGAATTTCAGCTGTGCAAAGACTGGATGTAAAAAAGTCATAAAAATGAGCTGAATAATAATAGTCTACATTTAGAATGACAGGACTGATGATGCTGTCCTATTTTAAGAGTGAACGCAGATGACAGGCATCTGCCCTCCAGTGGTGAGCACTTTTTTTTTTTTTTTTTGGTGACAGAAAGCGTGGGCTGGGGAAATATTGAGCTGTGTGCTGCTGCACATCTGTCAGCACATGCTCTTCCCAAAGCTTGGCTTAATGACTCATCATAAGCCACGCACAATGAATCTCATATCATAAAAATGGCTTACAACATCCATACAGGTCCAAATGATGACATTTTGTTGAGTCACTGGGGATTGAAAACATTTAGTTTTCGGTACACTTAGCTGTTAGGTTTTTTTTAATGATTTTGTTGCAGTCTCTAGCATGATCATCATAAAAAAGACTGACATTGCCCAGCACTGCAACTGCTACATAAAGCAGTATGTATTACTACAGTGAATTGATATCACTATAATTTGGGCACCAAATCAGTGAGGCTTTATCGCCACAAGCCTCACTAATCACATTATTATCTATAGTATGTGCTTCCTTGACATTAAAATGGCAAATTGGTAATTGAAAGGTAAAAATAGCAATTTTCTGACCAGTGAATATAAGTAGAAGTAGGGCAGCCCTCCTGTCATGTCAGAAGGGTCTTGACTATGATTCTCTAGCTCTGGTGTCTAACTCATTCACTCTGTTCTGTCATAAGCAGACGCCCACTGTAGACATCCGTCCACGCTCAGCTACAGCCATTCAGATGAACAACGCCACACATATGCAGGAGCGAGATGAAGAGTATGGCTATGAGTGTCTGGATGGGAAAGACTGCACCAGCTTCTTCTGCTGTTTCGAAGACTGTCGCTCTGGAGCTTGGCGGCACGGCAGGTTGCACATCCGCATTGCCAAAATAGACTCGTATGCACGCATCTTTTTTCCCACTGCGTTCGGTCTCTTCAACCTGGTCTACTGGGTCTCCTATCTGTATCTCTAGGCCTTATCCAGGGTTTGTCATACTTCATTACATTCTACATATGTAAAGCATTTGTTTTAACTCTCTAATTTTAGTTTCATTGAACTACAATCATTTAAGTAGCTGACAGACATTGCAAATGTTGTTGCATTATATTTTAATGGATTGAGCTTTGTAGATGTGTTTAACAACATTGATTGCCCAAACAATTACCAAATTATGAGATTTGTTTTCACGATATATTTTTTTAAATGTGAAATTTCATTTACATTTCTTCTAATTTTATTTTTAATTGACTCTTTTCATAACAGTGCATCAACCGCAACAATTTAAGTATATACAGGCCATAGCCAATGCTCTGGGTTTTTTTTCCACTTACCATGCTGAGACAAAGAATCTGAAGCACTTTAATAGAATGATAATAGACAGTGGCATAAAATAAATTTTGTTGACACAAATTTATTTTTTAACTTATTTAGTGTTATTATTTGACAGTTATTAACCTCATTTCCTCTGTCTGGTCAGAGTGATGTGGCTGTTAATGAGATGATCAACTGTACATTCACTGTATATATTTTACATAGTCGTTTAAATTTATTGCATGCACCTATCAGGGCAAAAATCAGTATTTTATGGTCCATAACTGTTGGCTATGAGAATTAAAAATAGCAATGTTGATTTTTACTCTAGGATTTTTTTTAATTTTTTTTTTTAAGGAAAAATGGAGAAAAATGACAAAAATGTGCTCAGTTAAAAAATGTGTGTACCCACTGTAGGGCCAGACAACAGTGCCATGTCATCTTCTCACTCTGGTGTTTTGAAGGGAACATTAACATAATGACACGCTGTTGTTGTATTTTTGTTGTGTAAGATTTAACAAGAGAAACTGTATGACAAGAATGCAGGATTTCTCATAAAAGCTCATAATTTCTTAACATTTAAACTAACAAAGTAGTGATAAAGCAACTGCATTTTCCATAATGAGCAACAAAACACCAACCCAAAAAAAAAAAACCTATAAAAAAACATTTTATTACAGGAAGTACAATAAAGCAAAAAAAAAGCATCTTTTTGAGAACAGATGTATCATAAACAGGCATCTCATTTTCCGTCCTTTTGAAAAGACATGTAGGTATTGTTTCCTTAATGTTGTCTGAAGAGAGTGGCGAACACAGGAAATAATATCATTTATGATTGTGACCCCATATGGAAAAATTCAGGAAACAGTATTGTGCACCAACCTAAAGGACATGTTGCTTCTCTGTGATTTGTAAGTCCGCAATGAATAAGTGTAAATCACACTATGTATAGAAAATATTATATCAAGTCACTAGTCAAGCCCTTGGGGTTTTGTAAAGGGGTATATATTTTGTAATTTCAGCATTGTGACAGAATACATCATACAACAGACTTATTGTATCATGCTGGATTGACTGTGTAGAATATTTGGGGGTTAATAGGGTATTTATTTATTGACCTATTTATTGCTGGTATTTATTTATTTATTTATTTTACTAAAAGACATTGTACGTCATGATGATATATCCCCTGAAAAGGAACACTGAATGCTTTTACTTAAAAAAAAGACACATTTTAATTGATGTGGACCTTGAGCTTATTTATTCTGTGTTTTATATGTTGTGATTATATACTTCTCTCATGGAGGCCTGCCAAACTGTTAAATCTGTTGAGTTAGTGACTACCAACATTACATGTTGTGCAGCTTCTGAGTAGTTTAATAAAAATAAAAACACACGAAACAGTTCCCAAACCACCATAAGTGGAACATTCACTTGTCTACATGTATGCGGATTATTTTTTGTATCTTTCACAGGCTTTTGTGGTCTTGATATCAACCATCTTGTCTAAAGCATCAGTGATGGTACTGACTTATGTTTTTAAAAGATTAGCACATGTTTCCTGAGGTTCTTTCCATTTGCTTTTAATGGTAGTCCTGTTGTGTTCAGAAGCTGCTACTTAATGTATAAATATGTTCTCAGTGTGCACACTTTAGGGACATAGTAATGTAGACCAGTCATCATCAGTGTTCAGTAGCTTACAGAAATCTTAAGGAGTCATCACATCTCATAATGTGCCAAACTGACACATGCAATAGAGAACATATCATTTGTGAATTGTCGAAGACAACATATACACACACTGAAGCTGGCCACACCAAACTTTTTTTCAAAGAGAAAAACAAAAGCATGTAGACCACACCAATAAAAATTCAGACTTTTAATCATGATTGATTTTGAATTAAAACAGATAATGTGTCCTGTTTTCACAATGGTGCAAAAACAAACTTTTTTTCCCATTACAGTTGAATATTTCTTTTTAATATTTCTATATATTTTTAGGCACTCCATTGTAAATGCAGGGGTATAACGGTCTACGAGAGATGAGAATTGTAACTAATTCCAACCTTGTTTCATCTGATTTCAATCCTCTGACTGCATGGACATGGAATTTGTTGAATTGTACTTGTTTTGGAAGACACACATATATATATATATATATATATATATATATATATATATATATATATATGTATATATATACACCAACTAGATATTTTCTATATCTATGTATTTTGTCAAATTGCAGAAAACAGTACACTCTGGAATTACAGGCCCCAGTTAAAATTAGTAAAGAACAGAATTAATTTCATACATTATCATGCATATTATATGTTAGGTGTTTGCCATCTATGTATATTTAAGCATTGTATAAAATGGGCACCGGTTAATTCTGCTGCACAATATGTTATACATGTTCCGGTAAAAATCCTTTTCTTAAGGGAATTGCACATATCTGTGAATTTTATAAATAAAATATTGCATTTATCAGTGTGTGTGCATATGTTATTTGAAGGATATTTTTTGTGTTCATTTTTTTATAAGGATATTCAACATATTTAGTGTTCTACATAGTAATTAGCATTGCTGAATAGTGTCAATGTGATATGTAACTTAATTAAACTGTCTATATCAATATTAACGTACATAGAGACAGAGCCAGTTGACCAGTTCATGTCAGCGTTTCAAATCAATAATTAAAAAGGTAAGTCTGTCATAGACAGACATTAATCATCACCAATCTTGTGAACATCCTGATATTGATGATAGATTGTTGTAGAGATATGTCATTGCATATTTACCACAATTGTGAATAGAAAAAACAATACCTTTTTGGCTTCCTACAAATACCTTCTGATGTACTAAAAAGGAAATGTTTTCTTCTTTTTCTGAGTAAATACTGGTAAAGATAAACTAGCTTAATGGATCCAATCAAACTTGTTAAACTGTGCTCTACTATATTTTGAAAGAATATTTTATGTGTGGCCCTTCCTCATTAGAACAGGGGATTTTGGCAGTCTTACCGTGTGGCCTAAACCAGCGTTCCCCAACCATTTTTGCGGCACTGACCGGTTTCATCTAAAGCAATATTTTCACGGACCCGCCTTCATTTGCTTGATAATCGTTAATAATGCCAGGACAGCTGTTGCAGAAATGCAGACATCAACAGACAATAACCAACCTTTTTTTCATAAATTGATAATCAACATTGCAAGAAATAATTATATTAAAAACTTGATTCATATACTGCACTAATGAGATTTATTTTGAAATATTGCTTACAAACAGTGCATTCAACAGAAGAAATACTGTTCATTTCAAATAAAAGGGTGAACAAGTTAATCAAATAATAATAATTTCAATTACTTTAGCTGTTGGAGACCGCTGATGTAGGGGTAATGGGAGACAATGACACCTGAAGTGTGTTCCAGACGTCTACTCCGCAGTTGGTTCACTGTTCACTGCAGAAAATCCCGCTTCACAAAGACAAGAGGTTGGAAATGGAAGCAGGATTTTGGATACTTTTTGGGCGATCTCAGGATAATTTGCCTTGAACCTAATCCAGGACACTGGCACAGTTGTGGGCGCCCAATTTAGGGGTAATGGCTGGTAACCTGTCACATGACCGAGATCTGCCAAGCGGGACAGACGCATGCATTTGTCCGTGCGTCATTCCGCACAGACGCGTTTTTCAAAATCAGACATCCTTAACTGGTAATAAGAAATAAAAAGAAAGTCAAACTTTCTGTGCCACCCGGTACCTAATGTCCCCGGGTCGCGACCCAGTGGTTGGGGGCTACTGATGTAGATGGATATAACAGAGAAATGGGTCATTTTTCAAAATAAAACATCTTTCAGCCTTCGAAATAAATAAAACAGAATTAATGTAAATTATTTTTTTCTTTCTGTGCAGCCCTGTTCCAACTGATCCACGGACTGGTACCGGTCCTCGACTCGGTAGTTGGGGACCACTGGCCTAAGCGATAACTATTCTGCTATTCATGAACCCTCATTTTGCACTATGCACCAAGTAGAAACATGGATTCCCATGTGGTTAAACAATTTGAAATGGACACAAAGTAGTCACTTTATATTTAGGACACAGCGACATATTGAGACATCTTATAGCTATGTGATATTCAGAAGCTGCAGGAGATCATGGATTACCGAGATAATTTCCTCCTTGTGGAATCAAAATATATTTAGGAGTCCCACCCCTTATACTTTCAGAATCAAGAAAATGATTAAATTCACACTCCAAAATTTCCCTTGATGAGCTCTCAGCATATTCTTATTTAATGGTGCTCTTTCTGTGTAGGCATAGCACACACTGTGCGAGTCTTGTCCAGTCAATGTCTTATAGGACTGTGCACTTGGAGCAGCTGAATGATCAGCCCTTGTGCTTGCACTTCTCCCTTCACTATATAAGGTGGCAGCTCCAAAGGACCTTAAGTGAATCCCTCTGATTATTTCAAACCATCATCAAAGTATCACAGCACTAGCCTTTCAAAGCTGGCTTTTGATCACCTGATGTACAAGTTCTTCAGTGATTGCAGAGCCGCCAGTTCAGGGAGCACTGCATGAATAATGCAGCCTGAATGCTGCTTGCTTTTTATGATTCCATCACTTTGACTTCATCAGTATGCCATAAGAAAAACAGCAATAGGCACATTATTTGCTACACCCACTGGTTTGTGGCCTGCAGTATAAAAAAACTCAAATTTGGAATTTTGTGTTATTGCCATCTTTTGATTTTTAGCCAGGAGTGTCAATGATGTATGATGATGGGAGGTTGGAAATGGGGAGGAGTAAACTCATAGTCCATGTGTAACACATGTTATGTCCTGGGGCACAAGGTAATAACAATAATTTTAATACTGCTTATAAAAACCAAGGCACATCCAGAATTCTTGTCTTTTCAAGATTTAAGTTGCTTGATAATCCCCAGCTACCTGCTCACACTCCAGAATTTTGGTTCAAGCTAGACTTGAACTAACCACGCTCCGGTCCCCAAGCCAAGTCCTCGTGGACTGATTTCAGTTGGTGAGAAACACAATGTATTTCAAGATGCAAAAGCTTAACATTTTTGTTTTTCGGGGTGGTGTACCAGAATATATATGTGTAATACAAATGTACCTTAAACTAAATCATGTCACTCACCTGTAATACAGTGGTATAGAGGTTTGTGCTTAGGGAAGACTAAAACATTTTATAGCTGGCTGACTTCTGCTCAACACCCTGTCCCAAATTAATTAATATTCAATCAATCAATCAATCAATCAATCAATCAATCAATCAATCAATCAATCAATCAATCAATCAATCAATCAATTAATCTTCCATCTTCCATCCATTTTATGCCACTGTATCCACTGTAGCAGGTCACGGGGAGCTAGAGCCTATCTCAGCTGGCAAAGGGCGTGAGGCGGGGGACACTCTGGGCACGATGCCAGTGCGCCGCGGAGTCACACACAATAAACTTTTATTTATAAAGCACTTAATCACATCAATAGACATTTCAAAGCGCCTGTATTTTGTACATTGTGTATTTGTATATTTTAATATTGTACAGAAGTTTTTATTTGAATAAAAATGTAGCGCGATGCAACAAATTTGTTCTGATGTGAGTGCGTGAGTGTGTTTATGTGTGTGTGTGTGTGTGTGTGTGTGTGTGTGTGTGTGTGTGTGTGTGTGTGTGTGTGTGTGTGTGTGTGTGTGTGTGTGTGTGTGTGTGTGACCCTGGTTATGTACATTGTTGACTGATGTACTAACATTCATATACTGTATGTTAGTACATCTTATCAAGATCTGACAATTGCCTCCCAACACCAGGTATTGTGTATTCATTCTATTTCAATTTCTATTGGATGACAAAAATACATCTGACAGTTTGCTTTATGTGGGAGGAGACAGGTAGATCCTCAGAGTTTCATAAAGAAAATCTACCAGCAAGCAGGTTATGTTCACAGAGTCAGTTTCCATGGTGATTGACTCCAAGTTGGACGTACCTCTCTTTCTGAAATGGCTACCAAAGAGTTTTCCTCATCTCATGGTTAAGTTACTCAGTGTTTATATAAGAAGCTTTCTGAAATACACCCACATCAAAAATACAGGGTTTTCAAAACAGACAACATGATGGCAAAACAAGTACAAATTGATAAAAATAAGTTAATCAGGTGAGGAGTAGAAACAAATATGATGCAAAAACCAAACTGTCACACATATGGAAAAATACTAGCGACTCAAGAATAAATAAAACCCTCTAAATTCAGGAACAGAGACAAGGAAAAGCAGGTACATAGGTGACAAAAGGAAACTGAACAGGACAAATCACAGGGTGACAAGACAATAATAGACAGGCAGCAAAGAGAAGAGTAGACAATCTAGGGCAGGTAGAAAGAACCAAACAGTCACAAAGAAGAAGCAAACCCCATATTTTCTGAGAAATACTGACTAATTTACCCATCTTTAAAAAATATTACATGAAAATTACAATCCTTGATTTTTGGATATAATCATGATTTTCGAACAAATGTATGCAGGGTGTACTCTGCCTCTCGCCTGTAGCCAGCTGGGATACGCTTAAGCAGGGACACGACCGGCAAAGTGGATAACCATCTGAAGATAAAAGGATTACAACTGTCTCATTTTTTAGCAGATGACTAAATGAAAGTTATCATATTAAAAATATTTTTGATACATTTTTTATATGTATTGGTAGCATTGACTGTATATTCTAGCATAGATTAATATACACTGTTTAAGGAGCTTTAAAAAATGTTCTTGAAGTGATATATGCTTCTAGGTTTTTCAAAGAGTTGAAGAGATTCTTTGAACCATGTGAAAACTGTTAGATATCTGACTTGAGTTTAAATTGACATTGTTTTAATGTTAAAGTCAAGATTATGTTAAAACCTCTCCTTAGAATTAATGACAACATCTTGTAATTGTGAGAAGGAGAGTGGCCATAAAAACCTTTCTATATTAAAGACATTGCAAAAATGTAGCTGCAAAAGGGCAGAAACCAGTGTCTTATTGTGCCGTTCTCAAGCCGGGATAAATACCGAGGGTCGTTTCAGGAAAGGCATCCGACGTAAAACTTTTCCCAAATCAAACATGCAAATCAAATCTACGACTTTCATACTGGATCGGTCAAGGCCTGGGTTAACAACAACTGCCATCGATGCTGTTCATCTACAGGGTGCCGGTGGAAATTGGACTACTGTTGGTTGAAGGAGAAAAGTGTGTTTGTAGAAAGAGAGAGAAGAGAAACGCCAACAGTAGAGGACTGAGAGTAGGGACATTGAATGTTGGAACTAGGACAGGAAAACATAGAGAGTTGGTTGACATGAAGCATAGGAGGAACGTATACATACTGTGTGTTCAGGAGACCAGGTGGAAAGGTAGAAAGGTTAGACGTTTAGGAGGGTTCCAGCTGTTCTATCATGGTGTAGATAGAAAGAGAAATGGAATATGAGTTATTTTGAAGGAGCACATAGCTGACCGCAAGATCACCTGGACCGAACTTTGGAAGGCAGAGCCATCTCACTTAAAGTTCTTGGTCCAGTCAGTCTATGATGTCCTCCCAAGCCCTGCTAACTTGTTCACCTGGGGACTGACCGAGGCACCCGTGTGCCAGCTCTGCCAGAGAAGAGGATCTTTGGAGCACATCCTCAGCTGTTGTCCAAAGGCCTTGGGAGATGGCAGGTATCATTGGCACCACGACCAGGTCCTACGGGCAATAGCAGACACCATCTGCACTGGCATTAACACCCATAGGCAGCAACACCCAACCAGGAGTACAATTGCCTTTGTCCGAGCAGGGGAGAAACCTCAACCCTCCAAGAAGATCCAAGGAGGGCTGCTACGACCCTCAACTACGATCCTCAGGCCAGACCTGGTGCTGTGGTCCGGAGCCAGCAAGCAGGTGGTGCTCCTTGAGCTAACAGTTCCCTGGGAGGACAGATTGGAGGAAGCTCAGGAGAGGAAGCGAGCAAACTATTCCGATCTTGTGGCAGAGTGCCGGAGGAATGGGTGGAAGGCCCGCTGCGAGGATATTGAGGTGGGCTGCAGGGGTTTTGCAGGCAAGTCCTTACATCGGGTTCTAGGGCTCCTTGGGATTTATGGACTTCACAGGCGAACAGCCATTAAAAACATCTTGGAAGCATTGGAGAAGGCTTCATGTTGGCTCTGGTTGAGGTTGGGGATGCGTGGTGTAGTGGGCTACCTGGAGACAAGTCGAGGAACTGATCACCCCCGGCTGGGTCGCCAGGAGGAGGGTGTCTGATTCAGACCCGAAACACCCAGTGAGGCCTGGATCACTGATGATGTGTCCAAGTTGCACCAAGAGGTGTATAATAGAACAAACGAAGGATACGTTTTTTAAAAATGTCCTGGAGGTAAAAAGGGTGTCAGATACAGTGGTGAGTCTGAAACTAGAAATCGATGGTGTGATGTTCAATGTTGTTAGTGGGTATTTGAGCTGGAGGGGAAAGAGAATTTCTGGTTGGACTTTGACCGAATGATGTAGAGCATACCTAGAAGTGAGAGAGTTGTCATAGGTGCAAACTTCAATGGACATGTTGGTGCAGGAAACAGCTGAAAAGGTGATGGGCAGGTTTGGTACTCAGGAGAGGAATCCAGCAAGACAGGTGGCGGTTGACTTTGCAAAAAGGATGGAAATTGCTATAATGAATGCTTTCTTTCAGAAGAGATAGGAGCACACAGGAGATCAGTGACTGCAAAGTAGTGGTAGGCGAGAGTGTAACCAAACAGCATAGAATGGTGGTGTGTAGGATGACTCTGGTGGTAAGGAAGATGAAGGGGACAAAGACAGAGCAATGGACGGAATGGTGGAAGCTGATAAAGGAAGAGTGTTGCATGACTTTTAGGAAGGAGTTAAGACAGGCTCTGGGTGGTCAGGATTTGATTCTATTTCACTGAACAACTACAGCTTATGTGATCAAGGAGACAGGTAAGAGAGTGTGTGTCAGTGGTGTGTCATCTGGAAGGAAAGTATATAAGGAGACTTGGTGGTGGAATGAGGAGGTATAGGAGTGCATACAGAGAGAGGTTAGTGAAGAAGAGTGGGACACTGAGAGGACTGAGGAGAGTAAACAGGAGTACAGGGAGATGCAGGGTAAGGTGAGAGTAAAGGTATAAAGGCCAAGCATGGTGAGTTGTACGCTAGGTCGGACAGTAAGGAGGGAGAAACTGATCTATACAGGTTGGCAAGACAGAGAGACAGAGATGGGAGGGACGTGCAGCAGGTTAGGGTGATTAAGGATAGGGATGGAAATGTATTGACAGTTGCCAGTAGTGAGATGGGAAGATGGAAAGAGTACATCAAAGAGTTGATGAATGAGGACAATGAGAGAACAAGACTAGAAGAGGTGGCTGTTGTAGACCAGGAAGTAGCAAAGACTGGTCAGGATGAAGTGAGGAGGGCATTGAAGAGGATGAGAGAAAAAAGGCACTCAGTCCTGATGATATACCTGTGGAAGTATGGAAGTATCTAGGAGAGGCGGCAGTAGAGTTTCTGACTGAATTGTTCAGCAGGATCTTAGATAGGGAGAAGATGCCTGAGGAATGGAGAAGTGTGCTGGTGCCCCTTTTTAAGAACAAGCAAGATGTGCAGAGTTGTGGCAACTACAGAGGAATAAAGCTGATGAGCCATATAATGAAGTTATGGGAAAGAGTAGTCGAAGCTAGACTAAGGGCAGAAGTGAACATTTGTGAGCAGCAGTATGGTTTCATGCCAAAAAAGAGTACTACAGATGCAGTATTTTCTTTGAGGATGTTGATAGAGAAGTACAGAGAAGGCCAAATGGAGCTGCATTGTGTTTTTATAGATCTGGAGAAAGCTTATGACAGGGTGCCCTGAGAGGAACTGTGGTATTGTATGAAGAAGTCTGGAGTGGCAGAGAAGTACTGTATGTTAGAGCGGTGCAGGACATGTATGAGGACTGTAAGACAGTGGTGAGGTGTGCTGTAGGTGTGAGAGAGGAGTTCAAGGTGGAGGTGGGACTGCATCAGGGATCAGCCCTGAGCCCCTTCTTATTCGCTATGGTGATGGACAGGCTGACAGATGAGGTTAGACAGGAATCTCCATGGACTATGATGTTTGCAGATGACATTGTGATCTGTAGTGAGAGCAGGGAACAGGTGGAGGAGAAGCTAGAGAGGTGGAGGTTTGTCCTGGAAAGGAGAGGAATGAAGGTTAGCCACAGTAAGACAGAGTACATGTGTGTGAATGAGAGGGACCCAAGTGGAAGAGTGAGGTTAGAGGGAGAAGAGATCAAGAAGGTGGAGGATTTTAAGTACTTAGGGTCAACAGTCCAGAGCAAAGGAGAGTGTGGAAAAGAGGTGAAGAAGCATGTACAGGCAAGATGGAACGGGCGGAGAAAAGTGTCAGGTGTGATGTGTGATAGAAGAGTTTCAGCTTAAATGAAAGGAAAGGTGTACAAAACTGTGGTGAGACCAGCGATGTTGTTTGGTCTAGAGACAGTGTCACTGGGGAAAAGACAGGAGACAGAGTTGGAGGTAGCAGAGATGAATATGCTGAGGTTCTCTTTGGGAGTGACCAGGAAGGATAGGATCAGGAATGAGTACATCAGAGGGACAGCACATGTTAGAGGTTTTGGAGATAAAGTCAGAGAGGCCAGACTGAGATGGTTTGGACATGTCCAGAGGAGAGATAGTGAATATATTGGTAGAAGGATGCTGAGTTTTGAACTGTCAGGCAGGAGGCCTAGAGGAAGACCAAAGAGGAGGCTTATGGATGTAATGAGGGAAGACATGAAGGTAGTTGGTGTGAGAGGAGAAGATGCAGAAGACAGGGTTAGATGGAGACAACCGATTCACTGTGGCGACCCCTGAAGGGAACAGCCGAAAGGAAAATAAGATTAAAGACATTGTAAAATAATATGTCATGGTGGTGAGTGGGTAGCACTGTCGCCGCACAATGAGACGGGTCTGGGTTCGAATCCCAATATGTGCAGAGTTTGCTCATTCTCCCTGTGTCTGCGTGGGTACTCTCTGGGTCGTCCGTCTTCCTCCTAGCTCCAAAAACATGCCCTTCAGGTTAATTGGCCGTTCCAAATTCACCATAGGATTGGGTGTGTGTGTGAATGTTTGTACGTCTTCTGTATAGCTACGTGGTGCACTGGTGTCACACACGGAGTTTGCCCCTCCTCATGCCCTATACCAGCTAGGATAGGCCCCAGCTCTCCTGTGACCCGGGCAAGAGGATGAAGCAGGTGGGAAAATGAATTAATTTAACATGAATTAGAACAGTCATGTTATATCTGTTTTGTTTAAATGGTGTGTAGCTGTATACTGATATACTGAAAGACATTTTCATTACATTTCAGTGATTAATCATGCATCCTTGGTTCCCAACAGAGCCTCATTGAGCTCCTGAATCTTTTACGTGCTGGCCCTGCAGTCACAGAGAGCTGCAGGTGTCGAAATGTTTAAATCTCTAATACTTCACAGTGACTGACTTTTTCCCTGTGACTAAATCTGTGAAATTAGAACACTGTTGCTTTGGGTTGTGCTGTAGATAAGCTGATGTTGATTAAAACAGCCTGGAAAAGTTTAAAGCTATTCCATATTTAGAAAGTCCTTTGCATTCCCTGTTAAATATGTTTTTTTTTTAAAGTGATAAAAGATTTATAAGTTTTTGCTGGGATTTCAAAATCTTTACTCAGGCAGTGCAAACACATTAACTTTCAGCCTCCCTGTGGGGCATGGGGCAACCACCTGCTTTTGAGTTTCATTAATCTTCACAGGTGTTACAGGTATCCTTTTGTTTTATTGTCCTGAGCCGCAGCATTATGTTTTTGTGTCCTGACCGTTTATATCTTGTTGGTATTAATATTAGGTGTAATCAAATAAGACATGTGAAAAAGTGGACTCAGGCCAGGTCCCTTCCTTCATTGCTTGCTCAGCATCCAGAGTCAGACATAATGAATGCCTAAGTCAAGCCAATGCCATTACAAGCTCTGTTTCACCGCTTGGTTTCAAGATGAACTGTAACAATATACAGTACTCTGACAGGATAGATGGAGCGTGAAGAAAGGAATGGCACAATGTTATACACATTTCCTCTCCACAATACAACTGCATCTCCTTGTACTGTGATACAAATTGTCAGAGAGAGTCAAACATACTCTGACTGAGACATTTAAAAGCTGTTAACCTATGCTAATACACACACATAGACACAAACTATACAAACAAAATAAATGTATACATATATAAATGAATATACAACCACATCATGGTAATGCTGCCAATGTTATGAATGTTTGAACAGACCTTATGTTAAAGTTAACATTTTACCACGTTATCATAAAATAGAACATCCTAAAAATATCCCAATGATCTTTTTGCTGCCTTTGTTATTTATAGTACTCCAAGTAATCAATGATTAATAGTGGGTAAATAAATAACAATTATGCCTGTACCAACTCCATTGTAGCATTGACAGTTTGGGACGTGCATTCATGTCTGTGGTTGTTTGTTTTCTGCAAAAGTGGTTGTTGACTGGTTGAAATGGTGGATATACTGAAACCTGCTCCATAAAACCCATAACCATTGTGTTTCTAGGTTCCAGGGTACTTTTAGTTTGATGTATATTTTCTTTTTCATATGAACCCAAATACAGCCTTAGTTACCCCTCCAAAGCTTTGCAGAAGTGTAGTGTCAATATAAAATGTATTCGCAAGAACCAGCAAGTTATTTTTTCTTATTCAATCAAGGACATCATCATATCTGATAACTAGTGCATATTATCATATCATCTGCCAATGCAGAAGAGATAAGCTTATTCAATTCTTGAAATGCAAAACAACCCTTTTAACATATGTGACTAATATATGAGACATACACACACAGACATGCAAACGGATGTTTAGTTCTTCTTAGTTTGATTTTTGGGATGACCATATAATGGCTTGCTAGAAAAAGTTTTGCACAATCTTTCATCACAAATTTAGTGAGGGAAAAACAATATACTTGTTGTGCCGTTGTTTTAGAAACAACATTTAGAAAACCCAAATCACCGATTGATCAAGCAGCCCTAATCATGTTGACTATTACTGTAATCTCAGCTGTAAGGTAAAAGGTAGAAGGAGGGACCTTATACATCTGACACAGTGTTTGTTGTTTATTCAACTTCATTTAACTTCTATGATATTCTGATATACATAAAAACATGCATACATGCACGCATACATACATACATACAGTACATACATAGTGTATACACACACGCACACACTTGGACATTATTACATGGAATGTTAACAGTCAGAACCTATAAGGGGTGTGAGCTGATGGTGGGAGGTGTTGAGTTACCTCCTAGCCACTGCAGAGGTGCCCTTGCGCAAGGCGCCACCCCCCCCCACAAGATGATCATTGGGGCACGATGCCCCATGCACGACCCGTCACTCTGCTTCCCCCTATATACTGTTTGCTGTGATTGCATGCCTACAGGCCCCAAATGTGTTGTGTTCAGGGGCCTGTACATAGCAATGTATGTCTATATATGCATGTGACTGTGAAGAGTGTAATGCAAGTGTGAAAAAGATAATTCCCACATACGGGATTATTAAAGTTGACTTTATTCTTCTTTCTTCTTCTTCTTCTATAATAAGAAATTCAAATTGCTAACCGTCAGTGAGTATGTGTATTATGTATGTCTGTGTGTGTGTAGGTGTGTGTGCGTGTGTGTGTGTGTGTGTGTGTGTGTGTGTGTGTGTATGTCAGCATTTTTTTAAACCTGAATTGGGATTTACACTCAACTGTATCCCCCTAAACATATGTGAATTCATCAGATAGATGGTAGAGTACACTTCTGAAATGCACTGCCCTTGACACTAACTCTCTCCATGCGACTGCCCCTTCTTGAGCTCCCTGAGGCGATGTCAGACATGTCTAGTCAAGAAAAACGGATCTCTCTCTCTCTCTCCCCACAGGGCTGAAGGACCTCAGTTGCATGCTTTGGAGATCTTCTGCAATAATTTACCACGTACCCCTGGTCCAAGTGACTCAACCAAACACACAACTGAGTCACTTCTGTAGGATAAAAGCAGACAGGACTCATGTATAAACATGTCCTGAAAAATACATTATATATACCTTATTATTTAAAATGTATTTAGAAATCTGTTTTGAACATATTAAAAAAACAAACAAAAAAAAACAAAAACATTTGTACCCTTGACCCCTTTCCAATTATACCCAGTTTGAGTTTCTACTCAAAATAGTACCAGAGGTATGATTTATTTCATATAAGATACATTAAAATTTAAAAATATATTCAGGAGTAGACCCAAGCATGATCAAAAACCAAAATGTCACATAAATCCAAAAGGAAAAATACCAATGATATATTTACATATCCAAACACCACATTAAAAAACCCCCACTGTTTAAAGGGACAGTAAAGTTAATTTTAAGTGACATATATGTTATTCATCATTATGAAAAATAGAAGAAAAAATAAATTTTATATGTGTAGCATCATTCGTATGGTCAAAAAAGCTTATAACCTGCGCCGCAGCAGCTTCCGCATTCAGTGGTCATGTGGGCGTCATACGTCACTGGGGCCAAACATAGCTTAGCAGCCATAAGAAGCAATGCAATTCTAGACACGATTAACACCAAAAATATCATGTTGATGTAACCCAGGGGTTAGCCTGTTATTTAGCCAGCCTGTTATTCAGCGCTAATAGGTGCACTGTCTCTTTAAGAGTCACGACAGTAACGCTCTGCTTTAAGGCTGTGGAACAGGTGATCTCAGAGCGGGAGAAATAGCGGGTTGTCGTTTGATTAACTGAGAGAGGAGAGGACACATGGCTGAGCTGTGGCTAGTCTGTATTTGCCATCTTTCAATTCGAGTCACTTGTTATGTTTCTTCCTGCTAGGTGAGCACATACATTGATATTCCGTGATATTGTGTTTCCGTTGTAGTTAGTGGTGTATAGGTGCATCTGAATGTATAAATGTGCCATTTTTGTGCTAGGCGCTAATCGCGAGCTAACCGCTAATTCTTAGCGGTCACTTGATTAACTGAGAGAGGAGAGGACACATGGCCGAGGGTGGACCAGAGCCAGATAGGGACTTTGTGTGCACCGGGACCTGCTGCCATCCATCACCCACCTCTGCTAGTCGACTGCTTGAGTACCATACTTTTTTTTTTTTTCTATAGAGCTCTATAGAATTTTTTTTGTTGGGTACCCAAATTTTTGTTTTCCTTAACTAGGATCTTTAATTTCCTGGATAAAGAGTTACCAAATTGTGGATCGCCACAATTTGTGGAGAGGATTAACTGTTCATTACCAAAGAATAATTTTCATTTTAATTTAATATACTGATCCCCGAAGAGAAATTTAAGAATGCACACATATACCCCAGCATCTCGAGGATTACTGTTGCTGTACTGTGGACCAGCTTGTTGGTCTCAGTTATGTTCCCTGTGGGGATGGTTCTTATTGCAGCATTCACATCTTCTAGCAGATCTTCTGAAGGTACTTGACAACTTAGCTTTGGTATTTGTCAGAGGCTCCAGGTTTCCATTTGGGTCATGATCTTCCTTCGCAGGTCAGCAGCTCTTGTATTGAGGTTGTGTATGTCTCTTGGGGCTTGGTACCCAAGGTGATATCCCCCCGCTGACCTGGCGTCCTGGCTCCCCCTTGCCGTAGCATTGTTGTAGTATTTCATCGATCTCTAGTTGTGACAGCAGTTTTCGGTTACGGATGTTGGAACACTGGGCTAACAGCTGTTTCTTTGTTAGCCTTGATTGTGGGTTTCGAAGCATCCATTGGTCCCACATCCGCCCCATATATCCCCTCTCTCTGGGATTACTTGTGTAGTAGCATTCCAACAACTCCGTATTCTCCTCCCATGTCCATGTGTGTCTTGTTCCAGTAGCCCATTTCTCATCAGATTGCCCTGGTTCCCTAGCATCTGACGCGGACCTTGTTAACCCGGGCGACGTCCGAGCCGGTATGACTCTGTCATTATTGTGTTCACTCATATTTTTGAGGTAGGCTCGTATAGGATTTAAGGGTCTTGCCTAAGGACCCTCACTGGATAGTGCCCGCCATGTCTGGGGTTCGAAACCACGCCCACACCCTCCTGTGTTCCAGACCACGCCTGTAGGCATGCAAGGGAGGTAGAGTGGCAGGCAGCTCCATCTTGGTGCGCCTTAAATGAGCAATTTGTAAAGGAGATGGCACCTTGCTCAAGGGCGCCTCGGCAGTTGCTCCAGAGGTGAGCTGACACCTCTGGAGCAACCATCTGATCTTCAACCTTTTTTGTTTTGGGCAGGAGCAGGAATTGAACTGCCGATCTTGAAATCATAGGACGACCCGCTCTACCGCCCGCTTTACCACTGAGCCACTACCGCCACAAATAAGAGGGATTGATTCAGTTTGATAAACCCTGCAAAAGACTGGTTGAAAGGAAACATTTAGCAATGTTTTGAATTGTGACATTTTCATTTATATTATAATTGAAGACAATTTATTTTTATTATGTTAATACATTTTGTTTTAAGTTATTCTACGCTTATTTTTTATATAACATTTTGATTTAAAGGGAAGCAGTGTTCCAGTCCATGAAAGTTTTATTTAATTTTCTTTTTGGACTTTGGCAGCATACTACTGCCAGACCTAAATAAATTCCTGTTGACTCCCTTTGAATCTGATGTCACCCTCATTTCTTTGTTATTGAAGGAGGGACAAATTGATACTTGTTAACAGTTACCTGCGCGGTGAACGGTTGTGTCAACAGAACAGCAAAAAGACGCGACTTTCAAATAAATTCACTGTTGAATTAATAACAACTAGAGATGTTATTAATTCCACACAGTCCAATAGTAATAAATGGCGATTAGCTCAATGCTAAAATAGTGTGGACAATCTCATTGACGGGCTAGCACGTTAGCATTTTTAGCGTGATACCTTCCCAGAAGGTATTCTAAAGAACAACAGGTTTCTTATGGCTGCTGAAGTATGTTTGGCCCCAGTGACGTATGACGCCCACGTGACCACTTGATGCGGAAGCTGCTGCGGTGCAGCTTTTTTGACCAAACGGATGATGCTACACACATAAATGGTATTTTTTCTTCTATTTTTCATAATGATGAATAACATATATGTCACTTAAAATTAACTTTACTGTCCATGTAAATATTCAGGAGCAGACACAGGGAAATGTAGGTAAAATAAGTGACAAAAGGACACTGAACATGACGAATCACAGGGTGAGGAGACAACAACTGACAGGTAGCAAAGAGAGAAAAAGACAATCTGGTACAGGTAACAACAATCCCACAGTCAAAAAGAAGTAAATCCCACATACTGTATGTTCTGAAAAAGACTGACAGATTTATCCATCTTTAGGAAAATTTCACATGAAAATTCCAATTATAATTCTTAGTTCTTTAATAGAACCATGATTGTCCGCTATACAATAACGACGTGTCCAGGGTGTGCGCTGCCTCTCGCTTGCACCCACCTGGGATAAACAGCCAAAATCATAATTTAAACAATAGTAAAATAGTCGGATCTTTTTTTTTTAATACATGTATTGATAGCATTTATTTTATGTATATTCTGTTAGGACAGCTTAGTAGTTACTGTTTAAAGAGCGTTAAAAATGTTGTCCTTGAAGTGTTATGATCTGCATTTTGGTTTCTAATTATACCCAAGCTTGTGTTTCTACTCCAAATAGAACCAGTGTTAATAGAATAGAACCAGTGAATGCGTGAATATAATAGAAATTATAGTAGCAAATAAAGTTCATTTTGTCCATAAAATAATGAACTAATTATTGTCATGTATGTGTTTGGTTGGAATACAAAAATAGTTTCTCTCAGAATGTAATGGTGTATGCACAAACATTACTCTATCCCCATCTCCATCATTCTGTTATTTTGTGGCTTTGAAAATTTCTCCTCATTAAATATCTTGTAATGTGTGAACCTTGTCACTAACTAGACATGCAGTGTGCAAGCCAGATGAATTTGAACATTAACAAGACGAAGTTGTGTACTGTAGTTTGAACATTATAGTGATTGGATGACACTGATAGTTATTTGACTGGTTGACCTGCACTTTGGATAAGCCACGGGGCCCGGCCGGGCTCAGCCCGAAAAGGCACCGTGGATTCTTCCCACCCCTGTGGACCCACCACCCGCAGGGCAGACCGATGGGGTCGGGTGCGCTGCCATATGGGTGGATGTGACAACAGGGGGTCACGACCGACCAGACCCGGGCGACAGAAGTTGGCTTTGGGGATGTGGAATGTCACCTCACTGGCGGGGAAGGAGCCGGAACTTGTGTTGGAGGTGGAGCGCTACCAGTTGGATCTGGTGGGGCTTACCTCCACGCATAGCCTCGGTTCTGGATCCAAACTCCTGGATAGGGGTTGGACCTTGTTTTACTCCGGAGTTGCGTCAGGCGTGAGGCGCAGGGCGGGTGTGGGGATACTCACAAGCCCCCGGCTGAGCGCCGCTGTGTTGGAGTTTACCCCGGTGGATGAGAGGGTCGCTTCCCTACGCCTTAAGGCTGTGGGGGGGGAAACTCTGACTGTTGTTTGTGCATATGCACCAAATATCAGTTCAGAGTATTCGGCCTTCTTGGGGTCCCTAAATGGGGTCCTTGAAGGGATCCCTGCAGGGGACTCCACTGTTCTCCTGGGGGACTTCAACGCACACGTTGGCAATGATGGAGACACTTGGAGGGGCGTGATTGGAAGGAATGGCCTCCCTGATCTGAACCCGAGCGGTGTTATGTTGTTGGACTTCTGTGCTAGTCACAGATTGTTCATAACTAACACCATGTTCGAACACAAGGATGCTCATAAGTGTACCTGGTACCAGAGCACCCTGGGTCGGAGGTCAATGATTGATCTTGTGATCGTATCATCTGATCTTCGACCGTGTGTTTTGGACACTCGGGTGAAGAGAGGGGCAGAGCTGTCAACTGATCACCACCTGGTGGTGAGTTGGGTCCGTTGGCGGAGGAAACCTTTGGATAGACCTGGTAAGCCCAAACGAGTAGTGCGGGTGAACTGGGAACGTCTGGAGGAGGACTCTGTCCGTGAGGCCTTCAATTCACACCTCCGAAGGAGCTTCTCGTGCATCCCTGTGGAGGCTGGGGGCATTGAACCTGAATGGTCGATGTTCAAAACTTCCATTGCTGAAGCTGCAGCTGAGAGCTGTGGTCTCAAGGTCTTGGGTGCCTCAAGTGGTCTGAGAACGCCTTGGGATCCCCCAGTCAGAGCTGGTGGATGTGGCCGGGGAAAGGGAAGTTTGGGGCTCCCTGTTGAAGCTGCTGCCCCCGCGACCCGACTACAGATAAGCAGTGGAAGATGGATGGATGGATGGATGGATGGAAACTGAGTGTGTTTTTGATCGGGCTACCTGGGAAGTAAAATATCAGTTTTTGACCTGTTTTTTGATTTGAAAATAAAACGAATGCATATGCGCAAACGTGCACATGGACGCACACACACACACACACACACACACACACACACACACACACACACACACACACACACACAATACACACACACACACAATACACACACGCGCACACACGCACACACACACGCATGCACACAATACACGCACACACGCACGCACACACACACACACAATACACACACGCGCACGCACGCACACACACAAACACACACACACACACAACACACACACAATACATACAATTCAAGTCAGAACAAAGCTTCACTGTGTGTCTGCAATTGTATTCAAAATCAAACAGAAGAATTGTTGACTTTAACACATACAGTATGTACCTGACATTCCTATAAACATATGTTTCTGATATAGAATCTGAATGTTATTATATAACGTAACTATCAATAGAATATGTGCTAGATATACTCTATAGCTACTAAGGATGTATCTTTGTATCTGTTCAACCACCTAAATTATCTATCTTGTGTCTGTACCTGGAATGGGCAGGACTTAAATTGGAAGTGGGTGTGGTTTGACCAGAAACAGGTGGGGCTTAAATTGGTACATTATTTTAAGTCTGACATTGATATGGATTGATCAGAAGTTGCTATATTGTTTATTTGAAAACTATTTACAGAACACCCTCAAAATTGAGATTCAAATCAAATTTTTATGAACTCAGAACATGAATATTCTTAAGTTTATGAATGAATATTTGCAGAACAGCCTCCAAATTGAGATTCAATGCTTTTGATCACAATAGTAAAGGAACTATTTACAGAACAGTTTTTTACAAACTCAGAACATGAAGTGCATTAATGAATATAAGACATGCAATAAAAAATCATGAAATATTAAGGGTGAGAACATGAATTGTCATACTCAAGTTTTGTTTTTATTTTTTTTCTTTTCTAAAGATTTTTTCAGTGAGAGGCAGAGTTGTCACCATAGAGATTTTTGCCTTCACTAGCTTTTGTTTTACCATACATGATAAACAGTCAATATCCAATGTACGAAGCCTGCCATGCTGATGCTCATAGAGACAACAGCAAACACAAACAAGAGGGGGATTTGAGCGCAGGAGACATGTAAACACAGCAGTGCTGCTCTTTGAGGGTTGTGAAAGAAAGGGGAACTGCAATAGGTCAGATATGGCAGTCTGCCTTTATTGGTATCTACAATTGTTAATAAGTTGAATGTTTGTATGTTGAGGACTACCTGTAACACAATATAAGCCTTATTATGGACACCACTTGACCCAAACACCTGTGTTATGTATTGATTCTTCATCTTAATGGTTGTAAGTTTCCTCTATTATCAGAGCAATGACCAATACGTGGAAGTCATTGAAATGTTAAAACCTCTTCCCTTTTTTTTCCTCGTAGGTCTTAACAGTGGGCTCTGGTCTCCTACACCAGCCTCACAGATATTTTAATCTACCAGTATCATGTTTACTTATGTCACTATACTTCATCTCTCTTAGAGAATGCCAAGACAGATAGTTTTGCTGATGGAATGTTTGTCTCCTACTTTTGTCTGATTCACTTAACTAACAAAACAACGTCTTTCCAGAGAACACTGCCCTTGTTTTATAAATGTGTTTTTAGGACATGTTTACCACGTAAACACTGGTCAGCTGTTAGTTGTAAAGTTTGTCCCATATTTTGTGCCACAGAATGTATTGTTCATCAGAAATGTGATGTTGACTTTTCATGCATAGAAAAAAAGTCTATACTGCACATTTAAATAATCACCAGTGATCACCACAGCAAAAAATAATACTGGAAATGGCAAGCTGCAAAGCTGTACAATTGTTGTCAGCAGCATTGAAGTCCATTTGGTTTTGAGATGCTGCCATTTAATTAACTTAAACGCTTTCCCATCCTAGTATGCATTAAACTGCCATTTGTCGTCCAGAGAGATGTCAAATTCCACTTTTTTTTCCTCCCATCAGTCTGATTCATCTCTGATATTAAGTAGGAGGATGGGGAAGTTGAGACATGAAGGTGGTGGGCGTTTGCTCGGACACAAAAAAATCTGCTTACTGACCAAATGATGGCAGCATGATTGATGCAAGTTATTAAACACTTGCAGCTGTTTATCTTTATAGCATCTCACATCATACAGTATGTCACTGCTTGTCCTGCAAAAAAAATCATATCTGAATATGCATTTGCTAAAACTGTCATGAAAGATTATCAAACAGTAGGGGAAAATATGATTAAAGGTGGACTGTATCATTCTCTCCAATGAATAACAATATGATTGGCTGCAATTGGTATGGTATTGCTTTTTCTTTTACTCTGAACCATAGCAGTCAGTATTTATTTGTCAACTCTTGTGGGATGCAAAGTATTTTTGAAAGTAAAATTTGTGTCTAAAATGTTGCCAAATAGCTCCCATATTTACTAAAAAGTCCCAATATGGCCATGGCTGCCTCATTACCCATTTACTTAACTAAAAATAAACTTACCATCCATGGATATGCCGGAATTTTTTTGCAACAGGGATGAGTGCAAAATGTGCTGGTTAATGTGATAACTTGGTGGGTCGTGCATTTTACACCTAGGCCTTCAGTGATGTCCTACGTGGTCAAACTTGCATAAATACATTCCATAATACAATAAGCGGCTCCCACCGCTGCCACCAATTTACCGTTCGGGACTGTGGCATATAACCTCTCTCAAATGGGACAAAAACCATCACTTCTGAAGAGGCATCAGCCCTACTCCTTTTATTGTCACTTGCACAGAAGAACCCACGGTGTTTTGTGAAATATTTTTATGCAGGTCCGCGGAGGTGGACACACAGACAACTGAGACAATTGATCAACGAGACTCCTATGATGCTAGAACATAATGTGTGATTTATTCCACGCAGAGCATAGAAATACAAAGTACAGTGATACCTCTGTACTCGACCGCCTCTATACTCGAACAAATCGGTGCTCGACCAAAAAATTCGAGTAGAAAATGTATCGGACCCCGAACAGATTTTCGGTACTCGACTAGCCGAGTAGACCCGAACGCGCTCCTCGGCTGCGCTCCTCGGCCAGCGGGTAAGCGTCAGTTCAACTCAGACCGCCAGCGAAGTAACACGTACGCAAATTGCGTACGCAAAGATGTACGGAAATTATAGCAAAATATGAAAGTGGTGTACGAGTGTCGACCTCGCGTCGCAGTACGAAATGGCAAAGTCAACCATTTCCACTATCTTGAAGCAGAAGCAACTGACAATGGACAGGTTCCTTCTTAAAGAATAGAGGAAGGCTACTGCCCAGCCAGATTCACCTCCACGGAAGAGAGAGAGGAGGGAGAAAACCCCTGGAGGCGCGTTACCTAGCGTCATCATGGAAGGGGATTCCCCTTCCATGATGACGCTAGTGCCATCAACCGCTCTCAAAAACGTAAAGTAAATTATACAAAATGGTTTATAATGCTTTATCTTTATCATGTACTGCTTGTGCACATTTACGTCTTCATTGTTGTTTAGATACACATTCTTATAATATTTTAGGTATTTTTCTAAATGGTAAGAACGGATTAAAATACTTTCCATTATTTCTTATGGGAAAATTGGTTTCGGTGTTCAAACAAATCGGTGCTCAACCACCACCTCAGAACGGATTATGGTCGAGTACAGAGGTATTACTGTACAAACAATAAGTCAAAAAACCTCTATGATGCTAGACTAAATGTGTCATTTAGTCCCCGCAACGCATAGCAATACAAACAAACAATTATATGATGCTAAAATAAACTTGTAGTTTACTTCCCCACAGAGCACAGAAACAATTCTATGATGCTAGAATAAACTTATAGTTTCATTCCCCACAGAGCATAGCAATAAACAAACAAATATTTGGTTGAGCTAAGGCAATATATGGTGGCATTCCAAATATGCTTCGCCTCTTACCTTGACACAGGGAAGGAGAGCCCACAACCCAGGCAGAGTAACATCAACCAGGCTGGGCGTCCGTACGTGACTCGCAGCTGACTGACTGGAGTATGAAACTCCTCACCTTTTTATACCTTTTAAGATGCAAGACCTACATGCGAGCAGGAATGGCCAGTTCCAGCTCGCAGGCAGCCCTCCTTTTAGTGGTACCCCCAGATGAGGAAAAACATCACCACCCCCAAGAATGCAGTGTAGGAGGCTTTCACGCACCTGTAAAACATCTTTATTACACCAAAACTCAGACATCTTTATTACACATTGGAATGCATCAAAACAACAAGTTGACTGAAAACAGGTCTCCATCTCCTCTCCTTAGAGAGGGGTACTGGGTTTGCAGCATCTGGTTTAATGGGCTGTGACCTGCTGTGACCTATCTGTGTCCGAACAAACTAAGATGTGACTTAGCACAGCAGTTGCATGGAGACGTTTTGAAGCATGTTCTCAGTAGTGCCATGATGAGAGTCAAATCAGGACACACACAATACAAATTTCCATTACGCACGACCACACCTTTATAGACATCACACAACAACGTCACAGAACAAAACCGACTGAAATGACCATCATTTATGGCACCACAGCTAGAGAAATAGTGAACGTGTTCCAGGAACCACCCGCAAAAACGAAATTCCCCGATATAGTGACAAACTATTTCATTATTTTCGATAATTTAAATATTTATGAACCCTCCTTACGCTGATAATTCACCATCTTCTATCTGTGTTACCTTTTCCCACACTCTTATTGACTATTTTACAATAGAACTCCCAAGGCAGTCACTTTTACTGCTCTCAAAGTTTGCAATGTCATAACTTGGTTTTAAAAAAACCTACCGATAGGACCCTGACTTTTCCTAAATGTGTGTATACTTTATTCTGACATTGTTTGACCATTAAAATTTCAAAATAAAAAAAAGAGATACGAGTATTAATACCTAGAACTCCCATAGGCAGTCATTTTGACTACTTGGACATTATATATAATTTGGATTAATATTAAAATATCCAAGAATAAATACCGTATTGGCCCGAATATAAATCGACCCTGATTATACAACGACCCCGTCTTTTTCAAAACTCAAGTCTGAAAAAGACTTTTTGAACAACAAATGTAATTTTTATACAGAAAATAATTACAGTAAATCTCCGTACATTACACTCTGTGACACCATACTTCACAGCTGCTTTGCAATTGTTTGAAGACTCTGCCTCATTTATCACCATCAGCTTGAAGTTTGCATCATAACTTCTCAGCTGCCGGTTAACCTGGCCGATCTTCGACCCACTTTTCTCCAGATTGTCGCTACGTTTGTCCATTTTCTGTTATCTCTTCTCTTTTTTTGTTCTCTTTTCTTTCTTACCGCTATTTTTAATTTTTCTTCTTCGTGCTACCCTTATGTTTTTTTTTCTTCTTCGTGACAGGGGTTCACTTTGGCCTGGGGAAGTAAGTTCAGCATTCGCTTTAAAGATATCTGGCGCCATCTAGCGTTGTGAATGGGTATAATGTCTAGACTCCGAATGTAAGACGACCCACACTTTTTCAGTCTTATTTCAATGCAAAAAACACCGTCTTATATTCGGGCCAATACAGTAGTTGGAATAGGTAAAAACACATCAGGACACTAAATTAAAACTAAATTAAACATTAAAACTGGAAGAGTGTATCCAGTAGATTCCTGGAACAACATCTGAAACCCCAGTCCAGAAGAGCGCAGTCCAAGGAACAGTTAACATACTGCGCAGAATCCTTAGACTCCCAGGCCTCTGGTAGAGAATCCGAGCTTGAGGATAGCAGACTGATACCACCCTCCAAGGGTGAGAGGGACATTTTATATACAGTCAACCCTCGGTTTTCAAACATAATCCGTTCCAGAAGCCTGTTCGAAAAGCGAGTTGTTCGAAATCCGAAACTATTTTTCCCATTATAATTAATGTAAATAATTTTAATCCGTTCCAAGTCTAAAAAACAACTTTTTTTAGTTTTTTTTAAACTATTTTACACCATAAACTGCCCTGTATACTGTTTACCATAAATAAAAAGGGTTAGAAATAGACAGTTTTATTTTAATAAAATCTATCCTATTGAACTCGAACACGAATGTGCTACGGAGGAAGCATCCTGGGCAGTTTGTTCGGCTCCCAAGTGAGTCGTGTTCAGGTACGCTCAGCTTCTTTCGGTTTACACCATAAACCACTGTATACTGTTTACCATAAATAAAAAAGGGTAGAAATAGACACTGTGTTTTATTTTAATAAAAGATATTCTATCGAACTTTGAACACAAATGTGCTACGGAGGAAGCATCCTGGGCAGTTGTCATGATCACTCCGTTCCTGCAGTCTGCCCCACAGTTTCCACTGTCCCACCTCCCAGCCTGACCACACCTCCAACTGATCACCAACACCTACAGCCCATCTGCAGTCAGTCCGGTATTTAAACCCACGTCTCACACACAGTCTCTGCCAGATTGTAATTGACCCATGTCCTACTCTCCAGCGTTCTACTCCGGATTGCCTGCCCGATCACGACCTGTTTCGTCCCTGGACTCTGCCTCTCGTCTGCCTCCCAGCCAACCTACCCACCCTTCGTCCACGGATTCTGCCTCGTCTCTCTGTGCCGGTAAACCTGACCCTCGCCTGTCCAATGACTCTGCCTCCTGTTCCAGCCCCGGTAAATTGACTAGCCTTCCGTCCCTTGACCTCGTCTCCTGCCTGCTCCCTTTCTCTGGAGGGATCCATTGTGTCCAGCGTGCTCCGCTGGCCTAGCGGTTACCTGCCTGCCTGCCACCTGGGAGACCCAGGTTTGATTCCCACTCCGCCCAGCCTGAAAATAAACACTGTTGAACTTAACTCCTGTCTTGTCTCTTTGTGCTGCACTTGGGTCCTGTTCACACCCCGTGAAAGCAGTTCGCTCGGCTCCCAAGTGAGTCACGTTCAGGTATGCTCGGCTTCTTTTGGTTTGGTCAAGTTCAAAGACGTACAATTCTCGGATTTTCTGGTCGAAAACCGATTTGGTCGAGAACAGAAGCATTCAAAAACCGAGGTTTGACATTATATAATGAGAATGCATTAAATTATAATCACTTTTTAGCATAAACATTATGATTTCCAGTCACGTTAGGCCAGCAGAGAAGGCTTTGCTTGCCCTGACTTCCCACCACTGGCTATCTCACTCTGAAACCCTCTTGGCTTAGAAATGTACACTTTTGTTTGGGTCTGATGTCTTTAAACTCACCATGGGATAAAGGTAATCACCCACTGTTTTGTTCCTACATCCTGAATATAAGAATTATTTAATATTAATGCATTACTTATTAATGCAAACCAAAAGGGGAAATTCCCTTTATAATTTAACACACACACACACACACACACACACACACACACACACACACACACACACACACACACTTGGGCATATGCATATGCAATGTTGAATCAGCGAGGTAATAAGTATTCCAGCAAGTCTCCACAGTAATGATTTATGAATTTCTTCAATCATAAGATCCTCCTCATCATAGACAAATTAAAGGCGTCCTTTCCTCCATCAACTGTAGTCCTTGTTTAGATCCCTTAGATCTGGAAAACACACATTTGACTCCCAAACCTTTTGGTTCTATGGATGTATTTTCTCCAATACAGATCAATCATCTGATTAAAATAGACCCCTCAACTAAACCATCCTCCTATCTCTTAGATCCAATTCCAACTAAACTCATCAAAGAAGCCTTACCTTCACTTAGCAACCACTTCTTTAATATAATTAACCTGTCATTATCAACAGGATACGTACCACGGTCCTTTAAAGTAGCTGTAATCAAGCCACTTCTCAAACAACCTAACCTGGACTCTGCTGTTCTAAGTAACTTTTAGAGTTCCTCCAGACAGTACCCCTCCCAGTCAACCAGGTATTGAACCCCCCGGCCATGAAGCAGAGACCTGAGAAGGCGATGCACTGTGTAGGTTGGGGCACTTTCGAAAAGCCGGAGGGGTAGTGGTGGTCGGGAAGGGGGTTGCAACAGGCTCTCACTGGCTTAAACCAGGACGCATGAAATGTGGGGTGTGTCCTCATGGAACGGGGCAATCGGAGACGAATGGCCACTGGGTTGATAACCTTGGAGATGGGGAAGGGCCCCACGAATCAAGTAGCCAGCTTCCATGATCCAACACAGAGAGGGAGATTGCGTGTTGACAACCAGACTCGTTGACCCAGTGTATATTGTGGAGCAGGCGTGCAGATGGCCTGTAACTGTCCAATAAACGGAGTAAGGCTGCCTGGGCCTGCATCCAGGTGGGCCGGCACCATCAAACATCTTTACAGAAGGGACATCTCCCTTTCCTGCTCTGGGAACAACGGTGGTTGAAAGCCCTGCGAGCACTGGAAAGGCGAGAGACCAGTAGCAGAGCGGAGCAGGGTGTTCAGGGTGTATTCCATCCAGAGTAATTGTTTCAACCAAGATGAGGGGTTGCGAGATACCACACAGCACAATGCTGTCTCCATCTCCTGGTTCATGCGTTCCGCTTTGCCGTTGGACTGCGGATGAAATCCGGAGGTCAGACTCACCTTGGCCCCCAGCAAGCTGCAGAGTTCCTGCCAGTAGCGAGTCTCCTGCATGGTCTCCCCACGTCACTGGGGAGACCATGCAACCGGAAAACAGAGAAGCAGCAGCTCAGTATTCCCTTGGTTGAAGGCAACTTGGGTAATTGTATCAAATGCACAGGCAAAAAATTGATCAATAACTGTAAGAATAACTGTCTTACCCTCAGAGGCCGGCAGTCCTGTGACAAAATCCAGGGAGATATGGGACCAGGGATGGCGTGACAGAGGTAGCGGCTGGAGAAGTCCAGAAGGAGAAATATGCTAATTCTTTGCTGAGCACAGGTGGGACAGGCGGAAACAAACTCTTTGACATCTTCCTCCATAGATGGCCACCAAAACCGCCTCCGTAACAAGGCCAACAAGCGCCTAACTCCAGGCACGTCAATCTGGAACCATGTCTCCATTGCAGGGCCTGAGGGTGGAGACTAACAAGAACAAATAAACGATTAACTGGGTAGGCACTGGAAACCTGGTGCTCCCTCAAGGAACGCTTTAGGTGGTCCTCCACCTCCCAGGTAAAGGCACCAATGACACAGGTAACAGGCAGAATGCTCTTGAGTGAAGCTGGAGGATTGTCCGCCTGGAACTGGTGGGAGAAGTCGTCAGGTTTTATGTTCTTAGATCCTGGTCAGTAGGAGAGACAGAAGTTAAACCAATTAAAAAACAGCCAACCTGGGCTGCCGAGAGTTTAATCTCTTGGCAGACCAAATATATTCCAAGTTCTTGTGATCAGTCCACACTACGAAAGACTGCTCCGCCCCCTCGAACCAATGCCTCCACTCCTTGAGCACCAGCTTCACCGCAGAAAGAGACAGAGAGAGAGTGGCAGATAGGCCAGATAGAGTCATTGTCGATATGGTTATAGTTAGACGATTGGGGTTGTTCCTCATCATGTAGTTGGTAAATTCAAGGCAAAATTACCGCTGCATGGATGACTGTATGGCGCCATGGAGGAAGAAAGGCAGCTGGACCCCAACCGATGGTTAGGTTAGGTGTGATACTGGTGGGATGGGAAGAGCAGGTCCACAGCGGATGGGTGGATGAGGGGTGAACCTGAGAAAACCTGAGGACATTGAGCATAGAGACTCCGGGGAAGAAGTTGAGTTTCCTTATCAAATTACCTAGATGAAGCATGTACTGTATAAGATAAACAATATTTGACCTGAGCCTTGAGGAACTCCATAGCTAACTGAAGTGGACTGGGATGAATCGTTATTAACGGTAACAAACTGGGAACGTTCAGTTAAAAAGGACTTAAACCACGTCAATGCTGATCCCTTAATACCAATTGTTTTGTCCAGTTGTGCCAAAATAATATTGTGGTCAATTGTGTCAAAAGCCGCACTAAGGTCCAAGAGAACCAAGTCCTCTGTCTGAAGCGGTTAGAAGGTCGTTGCTAACCTTGACAAGTGCCATTTCCGGACTATGATGTTCCCTAAAACCTGCCTGGAAATTCTCTAAAAAACTGTTGGATTCAAGGAAATCACATAACTGATTTGCGACTATTTTCTCCAAAATCTTAGATAAAAATGGGAGATTTGAGATGGGTCGATAATTATTTAGAACAACGGGGTCAAGGTTAGGTTTTTTGAGAAGTGGCTTGATTACAGCTACTGTAAAGGACCGTGGTACATATCCAGTTGATAATGACAGGTTAATTATATTAAGGAAGTGGTAAAGGTAAGGCTTCTTTGATGAGTTTAGTTGGAATTGGATCTAACAGACAGGAGGATGGTTTAGCTGAGGAGACTATTTTAATCAGCTGACTGATCTGTATTGGAGAAAAGGCATCCATAGAACCAAAAGGTTCAGGAGTTAGCTGTGTGTTTTCTGGATCTAAGGGACCCAAAGAAGGACTAGAGTTTGTGGAGGACAGGGCACCATTAATTTGGTCTCTGATGAGCAGGATCTTATTGAAGAAATCCGTAAAATCATTGCTGTGGAGACTTGATGGAATACTAGGCTCATATGCACTATGGTTCTTTGCCAGTCTAGATACAGTACAGTGGTACCTCTACTTACGAAATTAATTGGTTCTAGAAGAAATTTCGTTAGTAAATGTCATTACTAAATTTCCTTCAGGGGTTGCCACAGCAAAATCAGTTGCCTCCATCTAACCCTTTCTTCTGCATCCTCTTCTCTCACACCAACTACCTTCATGTCCTCTTTCACTACATCTTCAACCAACGGTAGTCCATTTTCCACCGGCACCCTGTAGGTCAACAGTGCCAATGGTGGTCATTGTTAACCCAGGCCTCGACCGATCTGGTATGGAAGTCATAGGTTTGATTTGCATGTTTGACTTGGCAAAAGTTTTACGCCGGATGCCATTCCTGACGCAACCCTCTGAATTTATCCGGGCTTGGGACTGGCACAATAAGACACTGGCATTTATCCTCTTGTTTTCCAGGCAAATGCCCTAATCCGTTCCAAGCCCCCCGAAGTTCAGACATGTTTTGTAAAGCATAAAAATGCATCAAAACATGTAACAAATACATGTTACAATTAGATTATTACACAATAAATGAGAGTTGTACATAATGTAAAAAACAAAGAATAAAGAATAATAATGATGGTCATTTACCTTTTAACAGCTGTCCCCATTGTTTTTTGCCCTCTTTGGTTCATGCGCTCCTATCTCACGATACCGAACAACAGAGAATTCCAGTCCGCCTTAAACTCCTTACACTTCCTTTTGTTTTAATAATGTGGCGATTGTAGATGCATTTCGGCCATATTCTGTGGCGAGATCAACCAAATAGATCCCTTTCTTATGCTTTTCTATGATCTCTGGCTGTGTTTGAGTGTTTGTGTACGCTGGGTCTGCGTTGTCGTGTGGACGGTGTATTCGCGACTTTTTAAAAACACTCACCTCTTGCTTGCGATGAAAACCGCTGTGACGTCATATTTATGGGCCTGTGTGTTGTGACAAAAAAACACGGAGGATTAATATTAGATAAAATTTGACTCAATACTGCCACCACATGGTTTGGTATGCTTAAAGCCGTCTTCGAAAACGCACTGGTGCGTTTACGTGTGGACGGAGATTTTTTAAAAAAACGCTGTCGTGTGGACGCGAATCGTTTTCGATGCGTTTTTAAAAAGTTCCGTTTTTAAAAAAATCCTACATCGTGTCATCGCCTGACCCAGAACTGGCATCGGCGTCTTTGGCAAGGAACATGAATGAATGAGTGAATAAATGAATAAATATATAAACTTTATGACTCATAAAGAAACAGACAAATATCCAACTGTCAAGCATGTTTCTCAACGCGTCTTTGACGTGGAGATGTTATACGTCAGAAAATAGCCAGTTTTAACTCTGTCCATTCTGTGTGTACATGTAGACATGGGTCACACACACATCTTTTGTGGAATCTTCACTCATGCAGAAGTTAAAGATGAGCCAACATTGTAAATAGGAATTTTAGGATGTGGGCTTTATTTCACTTTTCATTTTCTTTCAAAGGCAACAAAGTAAAACCTGCAACCACCAGCAAGAAAACAAATATTCTATTCTCCACTAACTATCTACTTACTCTTGCTTCCAGGCCCCATTCTAAGACTTTTTTTTCCTACTATGTTTGCCTTGACACACAAACCCAGAGAGATATCCTGGCCAAGCAATTTTGTCTGTGCTAGTGTGATATCTGCTGGAAATCCCTACTCTTTTTAGGAGACAACCTTTTTTGAGCATGACAAAGAGACTTGTGTGTACCTGATCTACCATAATGTTCTTTACTGGCTTTACAGTGGCTTTTTCATTACTGAGAATACACTGCAGTGAATTATGCAGTCTTTCAGAGGAACTGCTGTCACAGGTTACAAGTAAGCATGGGGTTAACACTGGCTGACAGTATGCCTATGATAATGCTTTATGTTTGTGGTGTTTCACTGTTGACAACAATAAAAACAATATAAAGTAGAATGCAAAGTGAAATACAATTCCTACACAAGTAGTTATTAGTCTATACGGTTAACTTAACAAGGCATCAAACAATAAGTACCCATTTATTGGATGTTGAATGAACATAAGCCATCTCTTTGCCAATGCATGCATCTTGAATTGATTAGATTATAAACAGGGCAGGGTTTCTGTCTACCTTCCACACCTTTACACAAATCCAATTGGATTGTGACTGTACACTCAAACAAAAATTACCTTTATGAAATTATGACTTAGATTAATACCGTGGATACAAATCAGTCAAATCATTCAGCTAAAGTATCCTTTCTTCAAGGACAAACCAAAACCTCATCACCATCTGCAATCAAGCTTCTGGATCCTATTTCCTCATGAAATAATACGAATGGGAGCAATAATATAAAATCTTGCTCTGTTCAACAAGGAATAGATGTGTGCCTCCACTGCACTGGTTTACAAAATATGTAAATTTCAATTTTATGCATCTAAAAAAAAGTGAATGCACAGTATTTCCCCATAAATGTATTGTGGCTTTGGCAAAATGTTCATTATTTTCTATTGTAACCAGTTGGGAGACATCATGTCCATTGTGTTTATAGTAAGGCACTTGGTAATACATATAGGGCTGTTATTGCCCAATATATATATATATATATATATATATATATATATATATATATATATATATATATATATATATATATATATATTGTTTTTTTCCAAGTTTTTTTTTCAAGATTATTTATTTTTATATAGCCCAGATTCACAAACAATGTCTCAAAGGGCTTTACAATCTGCACATGGGTGATATCCCTCTGACCTTTGTGCACTGCAAGCAGTGTGACCCTCGCATCGGATAAGGAACAACTCCCCCAAAACCCTTTTAACAGGGGAAAAAATGGATGGGAGAAACCTCAGGAAGACTGCAGAGGAGGGACCCCTCTTCCAGGAGTGGACAGACGAAGCAATAGATACCATATGTACAGATTAACAACACAATAATAATAACAGTAACAATAATAAATGTATGACAAAGGCACGCTGATCCATCCAGTAGAGCGAGTCATCACCAGCCGATGAAGCACACAGAGGTCACCGATTGCCGAGGATCCACCACTCTGAGGACAGACTAAACAGTGCCTAAGTCATTGAGCTCAAAAAGTTATAGTTTAAGGTTACTCTGGCAAAACCCCAAAACCACAGCAGAACCAAATGAGGCAGAACCAGCACTCCCCTAATGGATTGTGAAAACAGGACCACTGTACAGCTTGTGCTATCGCCAGCCACGGAAGCAGACAGAGGTAGCCGATTGCCGATGATCCAACACACAAAGGCCTGTGAGAGAGAACAGGTGAAGAAGGGAGAGAGACAGAGAGAGCAGGGACGAGAGTGGTGCTAGAGGGACCAGAATAGCAGAGGATTAATGGGAGGCAGGGGCCTAACTAAGAAATCCTATGACTCGTCGGCAGGACTAGGCTAAACCTAAACATTGAGACTGCCACCCCCGATATTACTTATATGTTAGGTCGAACAGATATGTTTTGAGTCTAGATTTAAAGACATTTACAGATTCAGACTGTCTAATACCTATAGGGAGGTTATTCCACAAGAAAGGGGCACGAAAGGAGAAGGCCCTCTGGCCAGCTGACTTCTTTTTAACTCTAGGAGCACACAAGAGACCTGTATTCTGAGAGCGGAGAGCCCTAGTCGGCGTGTAAGGTTTAACAAGATCAGACAGATAGGTTGGAGCAAGCCCATTAATGCTTATATGTGAGTTAATAAGAGTACCTTAAAATCAGATCTAACATGAATCGGGAGCCAGTATAATGCAGCTAAAACTGGGGTGATATGGTCAAATTTCCTAGTTTTAGTTAATATTCTTGCTGCTGTGTTCTGAACCATCTGAAGGCCCCTAGTTTCTAGACCAAGGCAACCCTGATAACAGAACATTACAATAGTCAAGTCTAGAGGACACAAAGGCATGAATCAAAATTTCTGCATCAGCCATGGCTAGAGAGGACCTAATTTTGGAAATATTACGTAGATGAAAGAAGGCGATCTTTGTCACCTCTTTAATATGCTTGTCAAAGGCAAGAGTTGAATCTAACGTTACTCCAAGGTTCTTGACTGTTGAACTATGGGTTATAAGACAGTTATCTACATATATTGTTAGGTGTTGAAATTGGTTTATATGTCACGCAGGGCCAATGATTAAAATCTCAGTTTTGTCTGGGTTTAGGAGCAAGAAATTACTGGACATCCAACTATTCACAGCAGAAAGACAGGCCTCTAGTTTAATTAATTCAGATAGATCATCTGCTTTTATGGGCATGTAAAGTTGTGTGTCATCAGCATAACAGTGGAAACCTATTCCAAAGCTGCTTATAATTTGACCAAGAGGTGCAACATACAGGGAGAATAACAGAGGACCAAGTACAGACCCCTGAGGTACGCCATATTTGACGTCGGAGAAGGCAGAAGTTTTATTATTGTAGGAGACACATTGTGTCCTATCAGATAGATAAGATTTTAACCAACCAAGAGCTAACTCACAGACACCAAACTGTCTCTCCAGTTGGTCAAGGAGTATACAGTGATGTATAGTATCAAACGCTGCACTAAGATCCAAAAGAAGGAGAACAGAAGTGGTATCAGAGTCCAGATTTAATGGGAGATCATTCACAACTTTGGTAAGTGCTGTTTCAGTGGAATGGCGGGCCCGAAAAGCTGATTGGAATGGTTCGAAAAGACCGCTTATTGATAAATAATCTAAGAGCTGTTGAGATACTACCCTTTCTAGTACCTTAGATAAGAATGGAAGGTTAGAAACTGGTCTATAATTATTTAAAGACTCTTGGTCAAGACGTGGCTTTTTAAGCAAAGGTTTAATTACGGCCGCTTTAAAGCTAATGGGAACAACACCAGTTGCAAGAGAAAGATTAACTACATTTAACATAGTAGGGCCCAGCAATGGCCATAATTCTTTAACTAGTTTAGCAGGGAGAGGGTCTAAGAGGCATGTAGTAGGTTTAGAGATTGAGACCAACTTCGATAATTCTTCCAGAGAGACAGTCTCAAAGTGTGTTAAAGAGAGAAGTTTGGTTTTAACACCCAGAGAAGGAACCACATCAAATTTTGATCCAGGTGAAGCTGAAGAAGTAATTTTATGTCTAATGTTATCAATTTTACGGCAGAAAAAATCTTGGAAATCATCAGCCGCCAATAACAAGCTGCTTGCCGTTGGCTGTTTCTGGGTCTATCTGGCTACAGTATTAAACAGAAATCGAGGATTGTGTTTATTTTTACTTATTAATCTGGAGAAATAGGCAGCTTTAGCGGTCGACAGAGCACGTTTGTAGTTTAAGACACACTCGTGCCAAGAGATGTAGCATAATTTTGATTTTGATTTACGCCACCTGCGCTCTAAACTCCTACAGGCCCGTCTCAGTGCGCGTGTCTCCTCGTTAAACCATGGTGTAGACCTGCGCACCCCTATGGTTTTTAGTTTTTAGAGGTGCAACTGAGTCCAACAGACCAGAAAGAGCTGAGTTTAGATCACTAGTGTAATTTTCGATTGATCCTGTTGCTACAGTAAAAGGAGTCAATACCTCAGGTAGACGCTCACTAAGTTTAGATACCGCTGACAAGCCGATATGGCGATTGGAAGCAATGGTTCAATGACTCATCCAAAAAAAATAAAAATAAAATACATATATATATATATATATATCCTCTCCAAGGAACCATCACCTTAACGTGGTGGAGAGGTTTGTGTGCCCTAAGGATCCTGGGAGCTATGTTGTCGGGAGTCTTGTACTCCTGGTAGGGTCACCCAAGGCAAACAGGTCTCAGGTGAAAGGCCAGACAAAGAATGGTTCAAATATCCCATGAAAAACGGAAAAGGGAAAACTGTGACCCTGCCCGGAGGAAGCCCGGGGCCCACGTCTGGAGCCAGGCCTGGACGGAGGGCCCGTCAGCGAGCGCCTGGTGGCCGGGTCTGCCACGGGGCCCGGCCGGGCTTAGCCCGAAAAGGCAACGTGGATTCTTCCCACCCCTGTGGACCCACCACCCGCAGGGCAGACCGATGGGGTCGGGTGCGCTGCCATATGGGTGGCAGTGACGACAGGGGGTCACGACGGACCAGACCCGGGCGGCAGAAGTTGGCTTTGGGGACGTGGAATGTCACCTCACTGGCGGGGAAGGAGCCGGAACTTGTGTTGGAGGTGGAGCGCTACCAGTTGGATCTGGTGGGGCTTACCTCCACGCATAGCCTCGGTTCTGGATCCAAACTCCTGGATAGGGGTTGGACCTTGTTTTACTCCGGAGTTGCGTCAGGCGTGAGGCGCAGGGCGGGTGTGGGGATACTCACAAGCCCCCGCCTGAGCGCCGCTGTGTTGGAGTTTACCCCGGTGGATGAGAGGGTCGCTTCCCTACGCCTTAAGGCTGTGGGGGGGAAAACTCTGACTGTTGTTTGTGCATATGCACCAAATATCAGTTCAGAGTATTCGGCCTTCTTGGGGTCCCTAAATGGGGTCCTTGAAGGGATCCCTGCAGGGGACTCCATTGTTCTCTTGGGGGACTTCAACGCACACGTCGGCAATGATGGAGACACTTGGAGGGGCGTGATTGGGAGGAATGGCCTCCCTGATCTGAACCCGAGTGGTGTTATGTTGTTGGACTTCTGTGCTAGTCACGGATTGTTCATAACTAACACCATGTTCGAACACAAGGATGCTCATAAGTGTACCTGGTACCAGAGCACCCTGGGTCGGAGGTCAATGATTGATCTTGTGATCGTATCATCTGATCTTCGACCGTGTGTTTTGGACACTCGGGTGAAGAGAGGGGCAGAGCTGTCAACTGATCACCACCTGGTGGTGAGTTGGGTCCGTTGGCGGAGGAAACCTTTGGATAGATCTGGTAAGCCCAAACGAGTAGTGCGGGTGAACTGGGAACGTCTGGAGGAGGACTCTGTCCGTGAGGCCTTCAATTCACACCTCCGAAGGAGCTTCTCGTGCATCCCTGTGGAGGCTGGGGGCATTGAACCTGAATGGTCGATGTTCAAAGCTTCCATTGCTGAAGCTGCAGCTGAGAGCTTTGGTCTCAAGGTCTTGGGTGCCTCAAGGGGCGGTAACCCTCGAACACCGTGGTGGACCCCGGTGGTCAGGGAAGCCGTCCGACTAAAGAAGGAGGCCTTCAGGGGCATGTTGTCCCTGGGAACTCCTGAAGCAGTTGCAGGGTACCGACAGGCCAAAAGGACTGCAGCCTCGGCTGTGATGGAGGCAAAACAGAGGGTGTGGGAGGAGTTCGGAGAGGCCATGGAGAAGGACTATCGGACGGCACCAAAGTTGTTCTGGAGGACTGTCCGACACCTCAGGAGGGGGAAACGGGGAACCATCCAAGCTGTATACAGCAAAGATGGGACACTGTTGACCTTGACTGAGGAGGTTGTCGGTCGGTGGAAGGAACACTTTGAGGAACTCCTGAATCCAACTACCCCAACTGACCCGTCCTCTGTTGCAGAGGCAGAGCTGGAGGATGATGGGGGATCAGAGTCAATCTCTCGGGGCGAAGTCACCGAGGTAGTTAAACAACTGCACGGTGGCAAAGCCCCGGGTATTGATGAGATTCGCCCGGAAATGCTGAAGGCTCTGGGTGTTGAGGGGCTGTCGTGGATGACACGCCTCTTTAACATTGCGTGGAAATCTGGGACAGTGCCGAAAGAGTGGCAGACTGGGGTGGTGGTTCCTCTTTTTAAAAAGGGGGACCAGAGGGTGTGTGCCAATTACAGGGGCATCACACTCCTCAGCCTCCCTGGGAAAGTTTACTCCAAGGTGCTGGAAAGGAGGGTCCGGCCGATTGTCGAGCCTCAGATTGAGGAGGAACAATGTGGGTTCCGTCCTGGTCGTGGAACAACGGACCAGCTTTTTACTCTCACAGGGATCCTAGAGGGGGCTTGGGAGTATGCCCATCCAGTCTACATGTGTTTTGTGGACTTGGAGAAGGCATATGATCGTGTCCCCAGGGATATACTGTGGGAAATACTGCGGGAGTATGGAGTGAGGGGGCCTCTTCTCAGGGCCATCCAATCCCTGTATGCCCAAAGTGAGAGCTGCGTTTGGGTTCTCGGCAGTAAGTCGGACTTGTTCCGAGTAGCTGTTGGCCTTCGCCAGGGCTGCGCTTTATCACCAATTCTGTTTGTGATTTTCATGGACAGGATATCGAGGCGTAGTCGTGGTGAGGAGGCTTTACAGTTTGGTGGCCTGAGGATTGCATCACTGCTTTTTGCAGATGATGTGGTCCTGTTTGCGTCATCAGCCTGTGACCTGCAGCGCTCACTGGTCCGGTTTGCAGCCGAGTGTGAAGCGGCGGGGATGAGGATTAGCACCTCCAAATCTGAGGCCATGGTCCTCAGCAGGAAACCGGTGGAATGCCTTCTCCAAGTGGGGAATGAGGTCCTTCCACAAGTGAAGGAGTTTAAGTATCTTGGGGTCCTGTTCACGAGTGAGGGAACAATGGAGCGTGAGATTGGACGGAGAATTGGGGCAGCAGGAGCGGTATTGCAGTCGCTTTACCGCACTGTTGTCACAAAGAGGGAGCTAAGCCGAGAGGCAAAGCTCTCCATCTACCGTTCAATCTTCGTTCCTACCCTCACCTATGGTCATGAGCGATGGGTCATGACCGAAAGAACGAGATCGCGGATACAAGCGGCTGAAATGGGCTTTCTCAGGCGGATAGCTGGTGTCTCCCTTAGAGATAAGGTGAGAAACACTGCTGTTCGCGAGGGGCTCAGAGTAGAGCCGCTGCTCCTTCGCGTGGAAAGGAGTCAGTTGAGGTGGTTTGGGCATCTGGTGCGGATGCCTCTGGGACGCCTCCCTAGGGAGGTGTTTCTGGCACGTCCAGCTGGGAGGAGACCTCGGGGCAGACCCAGGACCAGATGGAGGGATTATATCTCAACACTGGCCTGGGAACGCCTTGGGATCCCCCAGTCAGAGCTGGTGGATGTGGCCCGGGAAAGGGAAGTTTGGGGCTCCCTGTTGAAGCTGCTGCCCCCGCGACCCGATTCCGGATAAGCGGTGGAAGATGGATGGATGGATATATATATATATATATATATATATATATATATATATATATATATATATATATATATATATATATATATATATATTCTTTCTGCATTTTCCCATTTTAGGGTAGCCACAGTACATAATTTCCTTTTTCTTTACAAATATGAGTTCAGTAGAGGCGAATTGATAGATAGATAGATAGATAGATAGATAGATAGATAGATAGATAGATAGATAGATAGATAGATAGATATGTATTTTATTAATTCCGTAGGAAATTGCACATATCCCCTGCTCATCCATCCATCTTCAACCACTTATCTGGGGCTGGGTCACGGGTGCAACAGTCTCAGGAGGGATGCCCATACTTCCCTCTCCCCAAACACCTCTTCCAGCTCCTCTGAGTGGATCCGTAGGCATTCCTAGGCCAGCCGAGAGACATAGTCCCTCCAGCATGTCCTAGGTCTTCCCTGGGGTCTCCTCCTGGTTGGACATGCCCAGAATACATCCCCAGGGCGGCGTCCAGGAGGCATCCAGAACAGATGCCCAAGTCACCTCCGATGGCTCTGCTAGAGGTGGAGGAGCAGCGGGTCTACTCCGAGCTCCTCCCTGGTGACTGAACTACTCACCCTATCTCTAAGGACACGCCCAGTCACTCTACGGAGGAAACTCATTTCAGCTGCTTGTGTCTGGGATCTTGTCCTTTCAATCATGACCCAAAGCTCATGATCACAGGTGAGAGTAGGAACGTAGATTGACTGGTAAATCTAGAGCTTCGCCTAACGACTCAGTGTCTTTTGGTGATGATTGAAAAAAGGAAGAAGAAGTTTGTCATCCTCTATCAAGTTCTTCAAATTCTAATCACTAAGGCAGTAAGATCTCTCATCTACAATCCACTGCAGCATTCAACAGATCTGTACTTAACAGCTGTATCCAAATGATAATCCGTTAAAAAATGGCTTCTGAAACACATGTTCAGCAAACATTTCACATTTCACAGCAAAGGAAGGTGTCAAGGTCCAAGCAAAGATCGGCAAATACTGAGCCTGTGTGCGAGAAAGCTGCCAAATTTTATGATTGTGAAAGATTTAATGTTAGATCACGTAATTAACCTCCACATAAATACAGTTAGATCTAATTATATAGAAGTTTTGTTCAAGGGGTGCCTCTTGTGATAAGATACTCATTACGAGAGTTGAACTATGAATGTTGTGGCTACAAATAGGGAAAAACCTCTCTGGATTTTTACTGAAAGATGGCCTTCATTTAGTTGATGTCCCAAAAGTTATTTTTTTTTTCCACAGAATTCCTCTGACTGTAATAATAATTATTATACTTGAGAGCAGTGGTTAGTGCTGTTGCCTCACAACACGGCGGTTCCAGGTTCGAGTCCCGCTCTGTGCGGAGTTTGCATGCTCTCCCCATGTCTGCGTGGGTTCTCTCCGGGTTCTCCTGCTCCCTCCCACCTTCAAAAGCATGCACTTCAGGTTGATTGGCCGGTCCCAAATTGCCTGTAGGAGTGAGTGTGTGTGAAAGGTTGCCTGTCTTTGTGTGTGGCTCCGCGGTGCACCGGCGTTTTGCCCGGAGTGTCCCCCACCTCACTCCCTATGCCAGCTGAGATAGGCTCCAGCTCCCCAGCGGACTCGGAGGATAAAGCAGCAGAAAATGAATGAATGGATACTGCTGGGTTTTGGTGGCAACTCAACTTAGAATGACATAGTTTCACAAGCTTGCCTGGACGGAGCGGAGCAGAGCAGAGGAAGTCCACCGAGTCTCTTGCAACTGAATGACAGTTACAGTGTAAGACAAGCGCTGCATTGAAAATGGAAATAGATTTTCAATGATACTAACCGTGGATTAAGAAAATGGGCGAAGCAATCGAGAATCTGGAGTTTAACAGCCGAATGGTTTCGGCTACGCCGCCGCTAAGACATTCAGACACGAGTCAAGATGACTGAAAGTGAGTCAATTCAGCAATATCTCAATAACAAAGCCTGATATAAGTTTAAAGATGGCAAAGAAGATGGCAGAGGATATGGAGGAAATGAAATAATCACTCAACTTTATATCACAGGAGTTGAGTTCGTGGGTGAAGCAAAAAGACTTGGTGAAGTTAATTGTGGAAGTGCGACAAATGAGGGATACAATCAAGGAAAAAGACAAGAAGATTGAAGAATTACAAAAAAGAGTGGATGACATGGAGTAGTATACACAGATGGATGACTTGCTGATAACTGGTTTGGTGACAAGACATCACATCTATGCCAGGACTACAGCAGAAGAAAAAGATGGTGAAAATGCTCCAACAGGTGAACTACACACTCTTGAAGATCAAGTCATACACAGTCAGAAGTAGGGAAATAGCCCTAAGATAATAGTGAGATTTGTTAACCGAAAACATAAAGTTGAAGTGCTAAAGTTAACTAATGTGAATGAATATCTAACAAGGAAAAATGCTGAAGAAACAAAAGAAGATCCAGGACACATGGACAAGAAACTGTTAAGTAATATCAAACTAAATTGAACTCCGCAGCAGGCCAAACTCCTGACTATAAAAGAAATGGAAGACTTGGAGAAATTTAAGTAAAACCAACATAGACAGTAAAATGACCTGCTTGGCTAATAAAAAAACCCAAAAACAACCTGTTAGCTTTGCTAGAAAGAAGTACGTAGTCCAATGAAATGGAGGACCAAATAGACTTTGAACCATTTGCTTTCTAAGACTAGAAATCCTATAATCTGGAAACTGACATTGATCCTAACTCTTATCTGTCAAATAATTTAAATATGAATGGCAAATATTACTCCGAAGATAAAGTTAATTCACTGACTGAGCAATTTTCTTTGATTTAAATCAACAGCCTGAGCCTCTATAAAAATATGGACAAATTGAAGGATTACCTAAATAATTTGCGTTCAAGTTCAGTGTTGTAGCCGTTTCAGAGACTTGGCTTTGTGAAAATAAGGATTTGAATGATAGCTTAGAAGATTATGAATCATTTACGCAAAATAGGAATAAAAAAATTGGGGGAGGAGTTGCTTTATTTGTGAAACAAGGTATACAGTGCAAAGTCATGCACACAATGACTTTTTCGGTTGATGACCTAATGGAATGTGTAACAGTTTAAATAAAAGATGAAAAGGTAAAGAAATTTATATTGATTAGTTGTATTTATTGGACTCCTGGATCATGCATTGATGATTTCAACAAAAAATCATAGTTATATTCTAAAGTTAAAAAAAAACAGAAATCTGCTGGTATGTGGGGATTTTAATATTGATTTGCTTAAATCTTCTGAACATGTAAAAACAACAGATTTTGTTAAAATATTCAGTATGGGTATGTGACATTCAATATCAAAACCAAGTAAAATAACTAGCAGCAATGCAATTTTGATTGAAAATATCTTTGTTAATCTAACTGACCAAAAATTTAAGAGTGGATTATTGCTGACAGATATAAATGATCATTTGCCAGTTTTTGTCATATTTGAATTTAATTTAAAGATAAAGAAAGGAGAAGTTTACAGAGAATAAGACATCCTAATGCAATGGAAGCTTTTAAAGCAGCACTCAGTGACCATGACTGGATTGAGGCAGCAGCTTCAACAGGGGCCCCCAAACTTCCCTTTCCCCGGCCACATCCACCAGCTCTGACTGGGGGATCCCAAGGCGTTCCCAGGCCAGTGTTGAGATATAATCCCTCCACCTGGTCCTGGGTCTGCCCCGAGGTCTCCTCCTAGCTGGACGTGCCAGAAACACCTCCCTAGGGATGCGTCCCGGAGGAATCGCACCAGATGCCCAAACCACCTCAACTGACTCCTTTCCACGTGAAGGAGCAGCGGCTCTACTCTGAGCCCCTCGCGGACAGCAGTGTTTCTCACCTTATCTCTAAGGGAGACACCAGCTATCCGCCTGAGAAAGCCCATTCCGGCTGCTTGTATCCACGATCTCGTTCTTTCGGTCATTACCCATCGCTCATGACAATAGGTGAGGGTAGGAACGAAGATTGAACGGTAGATGGAGAGCTTTGCCTCTCGGCTTAGCTCCCTCTTTGTGACAACAGTGCTGTAAAGTGACTGCAAAACCGCTCCTGCTGTCCTAATTCTCCGTCCAATCTCACTCTCCATTGTTCCCTCACTCATGAACAGGACCCCAAGATACTTAAACTCCTTCACTTGTGGAAGGACCTCATTCCCCACTCAGAGAAGGCAGTCCACCGGTTTCCTGCTGAAGACCATGGCCTCAGATTTGGAGGTGCTGATCCACATCCCCGCCGCTTCACACTCTGCTGCAAACCGGACCAGTGAATGCTGCAGGTCACAGGCCGATGATGCAAACAGGACCACATCATCTGCAAAAGCAGCGATGCAATCCTCAGGCCACCAAACTGTAACCCCTCCTCACCACGGCTATGCCTCGATATCCTGTCCATGAAAATCACAAACAGAATTGGTGATAAAGCCCAGCCCTGGCAAAGGCCAACAGCTACTCGGAACAAGTCCGACTTACTGCCGAGAACCCGAACGCAGCTCTCACTTTGGGCGTACAAGGATTGGATGGCCCTGAGGAGAGGCCCCCTCACCCCATACTCCCGCAGTACCTCCCACAGTATATCCCTGGGGACCCGATAGTACGCCTTCTCCAAGTCTACAAAACACATGTAGACTGGATGGGCATACTCCCAAGCCCCCTCTAGGATCCCTGCGAGAGTAAAAAGCTGGTCCGTTGTTCCATGACCAGGACGGAACCCACATTGTTCCTCCTCAATCTGAGGTTCGACAATCGGCCGGACCCTCCTTTCCAGCACCTTGGAGTAAACTTTCCCAGGGAGGCTGAGGAGTGTGATGCCCCTGTAGTTGGCACACCCCCTCTGGTCCCCCTTTTTAAAAAGAGGAACTACCACCCCAGCCTGCCACTTTTTCGGCACTGTCACAGACTTCCACGCAATGTTAAAGAGGCGTGTAATCCATGACAGCCCCTCAACACCCAGAGCCTTTAGCATTTCTGGGCTCTGCCCCTCTTCACTCGAGTGTCCGAAACACACGGTCGAAGGTCAGATGATACAATCACAAGATCGATCATTGACCTCCGACCCAGGATGCTCTGGTACCAAGTACACTTATGAGCATCCTTGTGTTCGAACATGGTGTTAGTTATGAACAATCTGTGACTAGCACAGAAGTCCAACAACATAACACCGCTCGGGTTTAGATCAGGGAGGCCATGCCTCCCAATCACGCCCCTCCAAGTGTCTCCATCATTGCCGACGTGTGCATTGAAGTTCCCCAGTAGAACAATGGTGTCCCTTGCAGGGATCCCATCAAGGACCCCATTTAGGGACCCCAAGAAGGCCACATACTCTGAATTGATATTTGGAGCGTATGCACGAATAACAGTCAGAGTTTTCCCTCCCACAGCCTTAAGGCGTAGGGAGGCGACCCTCTCATCCACCGGGGTAAACTCCACTAATGACTCATATAACCTATTTCTTGACACATTTATGTCAATTTATGATTATTATTGTCCAATTAAGAAAATTAAAGTGAAACATAAAAGCAGACAGAATCCATGTAAGACAAGTTGCCTGGTAAAATCACGCAGAAAGAAAAAAATGCTATATAAAAAATTCATTCATTTTCCAACAGCAGAAAATGAAAGCAAGTACAAACAATATAGGAACCAACTGACATCAATTACAATAGAACAGAGACAGAATCACTACAGTCTGCAACTCCCAACGGTTTAAAACAAATATTAGGGCAACTTGGTCAGTCATCAAGGAAGTGATTGACCAACACAACCCAAAATATCCCTTAAAACAAACAAACAAACAAACAAACAAAAACAATTAAAGGTAAAGTAATTAGTGATGCAAATGAAATTGCCAGTGAATTTAATGATTTTTTTGTTAATGTAGGCTCAAGTCGAGCAAGGCAAATACCACAATCACAGGTTGCAAATGAAAATCTTGGCATTAACAAGAATCCAAATTCCATGTATCTTGGGCCAGTGTGTCAGAGTGTTGTGTTAGAGGTTGTAAGAAAATGTAAGAGCAAGAAATCTACAGATAGTAATAATATAGATATTTCAATGATTAAAATATCATCTCCATTGTAACGGGTCACGGGTAGCTGGAGCCTATCTCAGATGCCATAGGGCGTGAGGCGGGGGACACTCTGGGCATGACACCAGTGCACCGCGGTATGTTAATACAGACCAACGAAAATATAAGTGACTGCTTCACAATAGAAGAAAAAGAAGAAGTATACTTTATTGATCCCCGCAAGGGGAAATTACAAAGTCACTCGGTTAGTTGACAAGTATACAGGCCCCCTGAACACAGCACACAAGGGGGCCTGTAAGCATGCAGTTAGTACAATCACATTACACTACACACATCTGGGAGGCAGAGTAAAGGGGAGCGGCTTTGGACAGCGCCCCAATTTTGAGTAGCTTGTAGGGGGGACGGCGCCTTGCTCAAGGCTTGTGGCTGGGAGGTGAGCTGACACCTCCCACTGTCAGCTCACACTCCTGATGACATCATGGCGGGAGCGGGATTCGATCCGCCTATGGCTGGGGCGATCTGTCTACGAGACATCTGCTCTACCGCTGAGCCACTGCCGCCCCAAGGAACAGACTATGTGGGGGAGGTTCTGCTGCTATTTTCAGCACTTACAAAAGTTTTAATAAGTTCTTCATTGCAACATGTCAAAATGGCACTTGGTGTACCTTCTTTTGTTTTCACACTTGCTGTCTGGAGAATGACAAAATAAAATACTGGGAGACAGATTAGATGGCTTTCATTTTGAGTGTCTGCTCCAAATGGCACTCAGAAACAGTGCAAGGGGGCGAGGAAAGAGCAGTGAAAATTTTTTAAATACTTGCTGGAAAAGAGTAGAGGAAGCACCTCTCCTGTATAAGCCTGACAGGGCCGAACAAAACATGGCATCTGAGACATCTAGTTTTCAGTCATTGCTGCCACTAAGTTTCTCGAGCTCAATGGCAATTATGGGAATGCTGGCCTCAGCAGGTAATGAATGGAACCTTGCTCCCTGATGCCAATGAAAGTCCTAATTACAGTACGTCATACAAAGCATCAGATATTGCCACCACCGGTTTCTTAAGGGATTGACTCCTTTCTTGTTCATGTCAAATGTTGACAGTAGCTTAAGGAGAAATTATTGGATTGATAGGTTTGGTTGGTTGTGGATTGATAGACAGATAGATGGAGGGATGGGAATGAGGTAAGTTGAGGCAAAATGATGGCCATGCAAGGCTTTCTGTCTCCAGACAGAAATTCAATAGGAAGAAATCTGAGGTCTCAAAGAGCATATTGCACTTAGTCCCAAAAGACCTGTCAACTCATGGCAGCTAGTGTTGTCTTCTTCTAATGTTGGAGGGAAAGCGTAGTCCATATGAGTTAATGTGTGTGAGAAAGCTAGTTGTGTAAATTAGCCTCTGTATGACATCTCTCTTTGGCTTGTTTGAACAGGCCAGGCAAAAAAGTAAAGTTCATTAACATTGACCCCCTCAATCATTTCCTTTAGTTGCTTGGTAGATGAATTGAGTACTGGGCAAATGATGAACGTTTCATGGGTCTTGGTGTAACCACACACATAAATCCAATATTGCTCAGATGGGCAGTAATTCTCCAGTCATGGCTTTAGCAGCCACTTAGCATGACTGTCAGTCCTGCACTGTCAAGCTTTTAATAACCTTTCCCACATAGAAGTAACACAACAAGCCCATCAAGACGTCCCTTCTCCCTAAAACCTAGCATTGTTCCAACCAAACAATATCATGACTCAACAACACCATTCCTGTGTGTGACTTTGATGCCAGCATCTCAAGACCAAAAGAACCATGACACTTAACATCACTACTCTGAGGTCAAGTGTGATATGTGACATGTAGCACTTTAGAAATAATATTATAAAGTGACAAAGACAGTTTACATTTCCTATTACATGATATTTGATTTTGATCTTCCCAGTTGAGCCAACTCCCCAGTTTGAAGAACTTTTTTTTTTCTGCTAATTGTCACTGGCTACTTTCTAAGTCTTGTCAAATAGGCTGAATTCACACAGCTCCATCCCACCCGTCCAACTTTCCTTTGCACAGATATTTGATACAGCACTTCTTACCACATACATAACAGCTGAAGAGGTGAAACATACAGACTAGGGATGAGCGAGCACACCACTATCTGTATCTGTATCTGTACTCGGAATAGGTGGGGCTTAAACCGGAAGTGGGTGAGGTTTGACCAGAAATGGGTGCGGCTTAAATCAGTACATTATTTTAAGTCTGAAATTGATATGGATTAATCAGAAGTTTCTATATTTATTGTTTATTGTAAAACTATTTACAGAAGAGCCTCAGAATTGAGATTGAGAACTTACATAAAAGTAAGAGAAATATTTACAGAAAATGTTTTTTATTAACTCAGAACATGAAATACATTAATGAATACAACGCATGCAATAGGAAAATACGAACTACAAAGTCTACATGAACAAGAATTGTCATACTCAACACAACTTTCAATTTTTTTTCTTTTTCTTTTTAATTTTCTTTTCTTTTTGTGATCAAACTGTTTTGTTCAATTATTTATTTTTACCACCTAAGGAGTGTGTGCGTGTGTTTGTGTGCTTGTCTGTTTGTGCATGTGTGTGTGACTGAGTGACTGTGTGAGAGGGTGACAGAGAGAGAGATAGAGAGCATGTAAGTGTGTGTTTGCGCGCTATGTAGCAGTTAAAATATCTACACATTATATCGATTCTCTGCCGCTGTATCCGCCGTAGCGGGTCACGGGGAGCTCGAGCCTATCCCAGCTGCCATAGGGCGTGAGGTGGGGGACACTCCGGGCACGACGCCAGTGTGCCACAGAGCCACACATAAAGACAGACAACCACACACACACATTCCAACGGGCAATTTTGTACCGGCTGATCAACCTGAAGCGCATGCTTTTGGAGGTGGGAGGAAGCCGGAGAACCTGGAGAGAAACCATGCAGACACAGGGAGAGCATGCAAACTTTGCACAGAGTGGGACTTGAACCCGGAACCACCGTGTTGTGAGGCGACATCACTACCCACCGCACCACCGTGTCGCTCAACACAGTATATAAATTATTAATTTGAACTGAAGTGAGAAAGTGTCAAACTAAGAGCAAGCATGTGACAAAAACAAAACGAGTAGAAGCTCAAACTGAAGAGCATGCTTTTGGAGGTGGGAGGAAGCCAAGAGTATATGAGAAGAGGAACGCGAAGAGTATAGTACTGAGAGTAGGGACGTTGAATGTTGGAACTATGACAGGAAAAGGTAGAGAGTTGGTTGACATGATGCAGAGAAGAAAGGTAGACATACTGTGTGTCCAGGAAACCAGGTGGAAAGGTAGCAAGGCTAAAAGTTTAAGAGCAGGATTCAAGTTGTTCTATCATGGTGTAGATAGGAAAAGACGGAGTAGGAGTTATCTTGAAGGAGCAGTTTGTTACAAATGTCCTGGAGGTAAAAAGTGTCAGATAGAGTGATGAGTCTGAAGCTAGAAATCGAAGGTGTGATGTTCAATGTTGTTAGTGGCTATGCTCCACAGGTAGGATGTGAGCTGGAGGAGAATGAGAATTTCTGGTTGGACTTTGATGAAGTAATGCAGAGCATACCGAGAAGTGAGAGAGGTGTCATTGGTGCGGACTTCAATGGACATGTTGGTGCAGGAAACAGAGGTGATGAGGAGGTGATGGGCAGGTTTGTTGTCCAGGAGAGGAACGCAAAAAGACAGATGATAATTGACTGTGCAAAAAGGATGAAAATGGCTATAGTGAATACTTTCTTCCAGAAGAGGCAGGATCATAGGGTGACCTATAAAGGTGGTGGTAGGAGCACACAGGTAGACTACATCTTGTGTAGACGTTTTAATCTGAGGGAGCTCAGTGACTGCAAAGTAGTGGCAGGCGAGAGTGTAGCCAAACAGCATAGGATGGTGTTGTGTAGGACACACTTTGGAAGGACATGCAGCAGGTTAGGGTGATTAAGGATAGGGATGGAAGTCTATTGACAGCTGCCAGTAGTGTGATGGGAAGATGGAAATAGTACTTTGAAGAGTTAATGAACGTGGAAAATGAGAGAACAAAGACTAGAAGAGGTGGCTGTTGTGGATCAGGAAGTAGCAAATATTAGTCAGGATGAAGTGAAGAGGGCATTGAGGATGAAGAGTGGAAAGGCAGTCAGTTCTGATGATATACCTGTAGAGGTTTGGAAGTGTCCAGGAGAGGTGGCAGTAGAGTTTCTGACTGGGTTGTTCAACAGGATCTTAGATAGTGAGAAAATGCCTGAGGAATGGAGGAGAAGTGTACCGGTGCCCATTTTTAAGAACAAGGGAGACGTGCAGAGTTGTGGAAACTACAGAGGAATAAAGCTGATGAGCCATACAATGAAGAGATATGGACCTGAAGAGATATGGACCGTCTGAACAGACTCATCCGCAGAGCGGGCTCAGTGGTCGGGCTGAGCCTGGACTCTGTGGATATGCTTCTGGAGAGCAGGACCATGTCTAAAATTAAGGCCATCATGAACAACACCAGGCACCCCCTACACACCACCTTCTCCCAGCAGAGAAGCACCTTCAGTGGCAGACTGCTGTCACACAGCGCCTCCACAGAGAGGCTGAGGTCCTCCTTCGTGCCCCGTGCCATCAGGGGGTACAATGACTCTCTCAGGAGGAGCGGGGGGGAGGTGGCGAGGTCAGCACGGGGTTGAAAATGGATTTAATTTAATTTAAATTTAATTTTATACTGTTGTATATATATATATATATATAAAATTTATTTATTTATTTTTTATACTGTTTTTATATTTTAATTCAATTTTATACTGTTTAGATTTTATTGTATACTGTTTATATTTTAATACTGTAATATTTTTAAATTTTATACTGTTTATATTTTTAGTTATAGTTTAGTATATAAGTCCTGTTAGTGCTGCATGTGCCTGTCTGTTAGTGTAATGTATGTCTTGTGGTATGTCCTGTGATGTCAGTGTTTCCTTTTCTCCTGGTGTTTATCCAGTATTATTTGTTAAGTAATGCCTGAGCAGTGGATATATGCAATTTCCTCCGGGATTAATAAAGTATCTATCTATCTATCTATCTATCTATCTATGAAGTTATGGGAGAGTAGTGGAAGCTAGACTAAGGGCAGAAGTGAGCATTTGTGAGCAGCGGTACGGTTTCATGCCAAAAAAGAGTACTACAGATGCAGTATTCACTTTGAGGATGTTGTTAGAGAAGTACAGAGAAGGCCAAACAGAGCTGCATTGTTTTTGTAGATCTGGTGAAAGCTTATGACAGGGTGCCCTGAGAGGAACTGTGGTATTATATGAGGAAGTCTGGAATGGCAGAGAAGTATGTTAAAACAGTGCAGGACATGTATGAGGACTGTAAGACAGTGGTGAGGTGTGCTGTAGGTGTGACGGAGGAGCTCAAGGTGGAGATGGGACTGCATCAGGGATCAGCTCTGATCCCCTTCTTGTTCGCTATGGTGATGGACAGGCTGACGAACAAGGTTAGACAGGAATATCCATGGACCATGATGTTTAGAGATGACATTGTGATCTGCAGTGAGAGCAGGGAAAAGGTGGAGGAGAAGCTAGAGAGGTCGAGGTTTATCCTGGAAAGGATGGGGATGAAGGTTAGCCGCAGTAAGACAGAGTACATGTGTGTGAATGAGAGGGACCCAAGTGGAGGATTGAGGCTACAGGGAAAAGAGATCAAGAAGGTGGAGGATTTTAAGTACTTAGGATCAACAGTCCAGAGCAATGGATAGTGTGGAAAAGAGGTGAAGAAGTGTGTACAGGCAGGATGGAATGGGTGGAGAAAAGTGTCAGGTGTGATGTGTGATAGAAGAGTTTCAGCTAAAATGAAAGGAAAGGTGTACAAAACTGTGGTGAGACCAGTGATGCTGTTTGGTCTAGAGACAGTGTCACTGAGGAAAAGACAGGAGACGGAGCTGGAGGTAGCAGAGATGAAGATGCTGAGGTTCTCTTTGGGAGTGACGATCCATATCTCTTTTCCTGGCCCCGCCACCCCAACACACAATGGCATATGACAGCACACTGGAAACTACGGACTGATAGAACATGAGAAGGAGCTTAGGACAGATATTGAAGGAGGCCAGCCTCCTCAGGAAGTACATCGTGTTCTGCCCCTTCTTGTACACACAGTCTGAGTTGAGTGACCAGTCCAGTTTGCTGTCTAGCTGCAGTCCCAGGTACTTATAGTTTCCTACCAGCTCCATCTCACTGCCCTCAATGATCACTGGCTGTGGTGAGGGGGATGCAAGCTGTAAATCCAGCACTATCTCCTTCGTCTTGGAGACGTTGAGCTGGAGTTGGTTCTCCTGGCACCATTCCACGAAGTTAGCCACCAATGCCTTGTACTCCCCCTCATCACCCTACCTGATGCATGCCACAATCGCAGTGTCATTGGAGTACTTCTGTATGTAGCATGTATCCGAATTGTGCTTGAAGTCCGATATGTAGAGGGTGCTGGAGGCGAACCGCTTCTCCAGCCTCCGCACGTTCATTTGTTTTCGGGTGGTGAGAATGTTGGTTCACGAATAAGGAATACAAAATGATGAAAAGTTCTTCGAAGCTTTATTACAGAATATTCCGGGCACATAAGTCTCACAAGTAAAAGAACAGAGCTTAAGTGCAACGAGACAAAGAGATCGCTTAGTATTTATACTCTTCAGAAGGCTTATCTTAAGATGGGGTGACTTCTTGTGGAATTTCCACTGTGTGAAACTCAACTGTCTCACGCTATTAGACTGGCTGGGACCACAGTTTCCCAAAACAGTTTCCCAAAACATGTTTTGTCTACGTCAGTGAGTTTCAGGGTGTGCTTTCGCACGCTAAGGTCTTGTGTGGACACTTCTTGATTTGTCTGTCTCGCTGCTTCTTCCTAATTTGGCAATATGTTATGTACAGAGCCCTTCAAGGGTGAAGAGAATGGGGGAGAGCATGGTCACCTGTGGCGCCCCCATACTGCTGGTCACCATAGAAGACAAACAGTCCTCCATACGGACGTACTGGAGTCTGTCTGTTAGGTTGTCCGTGATCCAGCTCACGAGGTACGGGTCCACAACCATGGAGGTCAGTTTATTCTGCAGGAGCCGGGGCTGGATGGCTGTTGAAGGTGCTCGAAAAGTCAAAGAAGAGCACCCAGATGGTACAGCCCCTGGCGTCCATGTAGGAGAGCACACAGGGGAGGAGGTACAAGACAGCGTTGTCAAACCCAAGGCCTGATAGGCGAACTGGAGAGGGTCCATCACACCCTGCACCTGTGGACGCATGAGCTCAAGGGCCAGTCGCTCTAGAGTCTTCATTACGTGGGAGGTAAGAGCAACCAGTCGGTGGTCGTTGAGTTCAGTAGGGCGTCCTTTCTTGGGTACAGGGATGATGCAGGAGGTCTTCCACAGTGACAGGATCCTCCTCATCCACATACTGACGTTAAACAATTTCTGCAGGGGGTCCCCTAGTTCCAAAGCACAGGCTTAGAGGAGTGTTGGGGAGACCTTATCCGGTCCAGCCGCCTTATAGGGAAGGAGCCTCGCAGCGTTGTTGTCAACAGGTCTGCAATGATGACGGTCTCGGTTGTGGTGGGAGGTGGAGGTCGTGGCAAAGTTGGCAGTCCAGTTTAGGTGGGGCCGTTGAGCTTCGCAGCTCTTAGAATGGGCTCAGAAGGAGTGGCAAGGGTGGAAGGAGAGGAAGCACAGGAGGAGGGAGCGTCAGTGGAGCAGGTCCGCAGGGCCGTGAGAGGCCTGGGATTAGGATATATATATATATATATATATATATATATATATATATATATATATATATATATATATATATATATATATATATATATAATCAGCTGTCATTCAATAGCTACTCATGTGGTGATCAATATTTAGGTTTGCATCTTCTAATTAGAAGACTTGGATATAAAGTCAGAGAGGCCAGACTGAGATGGTTTAGACATGTCCAGGGTAGAGACAGTGAATATATGGGTAGAAGAATGTTGAGTTTTGAACTGCCAGTCAGGAGGGCTAGAGGAAGACCAAAGAGGAAGTTTATGGATGTAGTGAAAGAGGATATGAAGGTAGTTGGTGTGAGAGAAGAGGATGCAGAAGACGGGGTTAGATGGAGGTAACTGATTTGCCGTGGTGACACCTGAAGTGAGAAGTCAAAATTAAAAGAAGAATTAGAAGACTTGTTAAAAACAAACAAAAAAAACCCTGATACAATGCAGAAAAAGAAATGACTGGAAATCACTGAGAAAGGGCATGCTGCTTGATGTAATTGAACAGGATTTATATTCCCCAGGCCAACTACAAGTGCAGTGAAATGTCCCTGGTGGTTTGGGCCTTTAAATTGGAGAAATTGATTTGTTCAGATGGATCATGGTTGGATGATTTCTGCATGCATGTGAATTTGAACATAATTCAGACATCATCACACACACTTGTTAACACACTGAACATTATTTTAGCTTGGGTCTCTGGAGTACTAAAACATTAACTAGGCCAGCAATTGAACAGCACAGCACTGAATAAATTGGTCATTTATTATCGCAAATTATCCAGAGGGTAATCAAGATATTATTGATAAAAAAAACAAAAAACAAAAAAAACAAAAACAAGAGGTCACAGATTGTTGTTTTGGAAACAGTTATCCTGCAGAGGCAACAACATCAAAATCGGTAATGTATAACTTTGTTTACTACAATTATTTTGGTTATCTTAATAATTGTCTCGTGCTATGTACATGTGCAATAAAAGCCCATAAAAGATTTTGATATTTACTTTTGCAGGAAAGAAAATTTGACTCCAAATGTCTGTAAAACAGTTTTAAATTTTAAAAAGCTTTATTACTGCTGTGACAAAGTACTCTAAAGAACCGCTTCCTTCAACGAAAAGGGCATCTGCACGAAGTGTAGTGCTTTTTCTCGGATGGAAGCCAGGCTTAATCAATTGGAGGCACTGGTCCGCTCCTTGACTGAAAATATACCTGTGCCACCGACATATATAGCCGCATGTCATCACTCAACCGCTGGTTGTCTAGGTGGTGTCCTGCTAATGATGTTCAACTTACAGATAACTGGCGGACCTGGCTTCATTAGGAGAGACTGCATATATCCCACTTGGAATGGCGCTGCTCTCCTGTCCAAAAATCTGACCACGTTTATTTCTGACCCAAAACCCTTACCCAGAGTTGAGACCGGGACGCAGAGTCGCAGTCTTAAACAGGTCTCTGCACTCCTAGAACGGTCACCCACTGTACTGTCACCCACTGTAATGTTACCCACTACACTTTCACCTACAATACTGTCACCCACCACACTGTCACCCACTGTACACACCATTGAGACTGTATCTGTATCTTGACCATTTAAAGTTAATTCATGTAAAATTAGGTCATTTCAAGTCCAGAGGAAAGCAAATGGACATCCAAATTTCATAAAAATCAAAACCAAGACTTCAACTGCTCCGGAGTACAAAACAATAAAATGTGGTCTCCTGAATATTAGATCTCTGTCTTCAAAAGCTGTTTTATTCAATGACATTATATCTTCTTCTTTTCCTTTCGGCTTTTATCTTCAGGGGTCGCCACAGCGAATCAGTTGCCTCCATCTAACCCTGTCTTCTGCATCCTCTTCTCTCACACCAACTACCTTCAAATCCTCTTTCACGATATCCATCAACCTCCTCTTTGGTCTCCCTCAAGGCCTCCCGCCTGGCTGTTCAAAACTCAGCATCCTTCTACCAATATATTCACTATCTCTCTTCTAGACATGTTCAAACCATCTCAGTCTGGCCTCTCTGACTTTATCTCCAAAGCCTCTAACATGTGCTGTCCCTCTGATGTACTCATTCCTGATCCTATCTATCCTGGTCACTCCCAGAGAGAACCTCAGCATCTTCATCTCTACTACCTCCAGCTCTGTCTCCTGTCTTTTCCTCAGTGACACTGTCTCTAGACCAAACAACATTGCTGGTCTCACCACAGTTTGGGAAACCTTTCTTTTCATTTTAGCTGAAACTCTTCTATCACACATCACACCTGGCACTTCTTCACCTCTTTTCCACTCTCCATTGCTCTGGACTGTTGACCCTAAGTACTTAAAATCCTCCACGTTCTTGATCTCTTCTCCCTGTAACCTCACTCTTCCACTTGGGTCCCTCTCATTCACACTCATGTACTCTGTCTTACTGTGGCTAACCTTCATTCCTTTCCTTTCCAGGACAAACCTCGACCTCTCTCGCTTCTCCTCCACCTGTTCCCTGCTCTCACTGCAGATCACAAGGTTGTCTGCAAACATCATAGTCCATGGTGATTCCTGTCTAACCTTGTCTGTCAGCCTGTCCATCACCATAGCGAACAAGAAGGGACTCAGAGCTGATCCCTAATGCAGTCCCACCTCCACTTTGAACTCCTCTGTCACACCTACAGCACACCTCACCACTGTCTTTCAGTCCTCATACATGTCCTGCACCACTCCAACATACTTATCTGCCACTCCAGACTTCCTCATACAGTACCACAGTTCCTCTCAGGGCACCCTGTCATAAGCTTTCTCCAGGTCTACAAAAACACAATGCAGCTCCCTCTGACCTTCTCTATACTTCTCTATCAACATCCTCAAAGCAAATACTGCATCTGTAGTACTCTTTTTTGGCATGAAACCATACTGCTGCTCACAAATGCTCACTTCTGCCCTTAGTCTAGCTTCCACTACCCGTTCTCCCTTGTTCTTAAAAATGGACACCAGCACACTTCTCTTCCATTCCTCAGGCATCTTGTCACTATCTAAGATCCTTTTAAACAACCCAGTCAGGAACTCTACTGCCACCTCTCCCAGACACTTCCAAACCTCTACAGGTATATCATCAGGACCGACTGCCTTTCCACTCTTCATCCTCTTCAATGCCCTCCTCACTTCATCCTGACTAATCTTTGCTACTTCCTGGTCCACAACAGCCACCTCTTCTCGTCTTTGTTCTCTCTCATTTTGCACACTCATCAACTCTTCAAAGTACTCTTTCCATCTTCCCATCACACTACTGGCAGCTGTCAATAGCCTTCCATCCCTATCCTTAATCACCCTAACCTGCTGCACGTCCTTCCCACCTGTGTCTTTCTGTCTTGCCAACCTGTATAGGTCAGTCTTCTCCCTCCTTACTGTCCAAAGTAGGATGCAAGTCATCTTAAGCCCCTTGTTTGCCCTTTGCTACCTCTACCTTCACCTTACGCTACATCTCCCTGTACTCCTGTCTACTCTCCTCAGTCCTCTTAGTGTCCCACTTCTTCTTAGCTAGCATCTCTCTCTGTATACACTCCTGTACCTCCTCATTCCACCACCAAGTCTCCTTATCTACTTTCTTTCCAGATGACACACCAAGTACTGTCCTACCTGTGTCCCTGATCACATTAGCTGTAGTTGTCCAGTCGTCTGGAAGCACCTCATGACCACCCAGAGCCTGTCTTAACTCCTTCCTAAAGGTGATGCAACACTCTGCCTTTTTCAGCTTCCACCATTTCGTCCTCTGCTCTGTCTTTGTCCTCTTCATCTTCCTCACCACCAGAGTTATCCTAATCAATGACATTATATCAGATTATCATATAGATCTATTCTGTTTAACGGAAACCTGGCTAAGTGAGGATGAGTATTTTTCCCTAAATGAAGCTACTCCTCCACCTCCTCCTATTCACCTAAATTATCAGATCCCTCAAGTCTCAGGCAGACGTATGGGAGTTGCATTTATTTTTAATTCCTTGCTAGAATTGAGCCCTAAACCAAAAATGATCTTCAATTGATTTGAAAGTCTTAGTCTGAGCCTATCCAGAAACTACTTCAGCCTCTATCCAGAAAACCAATCCAGAAACTAATTCAGCCTCTATTAGTTGTCATAATTTATCGTCCTCATGGTCTACACAGTGACTTTCTATCTGAATTTGCCGATTTCTTAACTAGTTTGATTCTTAAAACCGATAAGGTCATTATTGTTGGTGATTTCGATATTGACGTGGACAACAGTAATGATAGCCTCAGTAGCACATTTATGTCATTACTAGACTCCATAGGCTTTAGTCAGTGTGTACAGGAATCTACTCACCAGTTCAAGCATACGCTGGACTTATTGCTGATATATGGGATTGAAATTGAAGAGTTAGTCGTCTTTCCACAAAATCCTATCTTTTCTGACCACTGCCTGATAACTTTCGACATTCGGCTATTGTGTAATTCCCATCCTGCAAAAAAAGTTTGTACTAGAAATTTATCAGATCATGCAATTTCTAAATTCAGGGAAGAAATACCAAGTATGCTTAATTTAATGCCACAACTGAACTACACAGCGGGTCATTTTCCAAACTTAGTTAATGTTAGTCCATCTAAAATTGATGAGTTTGTTGACATTACCACAGACTCTCTGCGAAAAAATCTTAGATTTAATTGCTCCAATAAAAAATAAGACAATAAAACGGGATGCGAGCTCCCTGGTTTAATTCTCATAACCACCAATTAAGCAACAATAACAAAAACGTGAGAGGAAATGGCGTTCAACTAAACTAAGAGAACACTGCTCAGCGTGGCAAGATAGCTTACATACTGTAAATACAGGAAGGCACTTTGTTCCACTAAAGCAGCCTATTATTCATCATTAATCGAGGAAAATAGAAACAATCACAGATTCTTATTCAGTACTGTATCCAGACTGACATAGAACCACAGTGCATATGAGCCTAGTATTCCATCAAGTCTTCAATTATAAGATCCTGCTCATCAGAGACAAAATTAATGCTGTCCTGTCCTCCACAAACTCTAGTCCTTCTTTGGGTCCCTTAGATCCAGAAAACACACAGCTGACTCCTGAACCCTTTTGTTCTATGGATGTCTTTTCTCCAATACAGATCAGTCAGCTGATTAAAATAGTCTACTCAGCTAAACCATCCTCCTGTCTGTTAGATCCAATTCCAACTAAACTCATCAAAGAAGCCATACCTTTACTTAGCAATCACTTCCTTAATATAATTAACCTGTCACTATCAACTGGATATGTACCACGGTCCTTTAAAGTTGCTGTAATCAAGCCACTTCTCAAAAAACCTAACCTGGAACCTACTGTTCAAAATAATTATCGACCCGTCTCAAATCTCCTGTTTTTATCTAAGATCTTGGAGAAAATCGTCGTTAATCAGTTATGTGATTTCCTTAAATCCAACAGTTTATTCGAGAATTTCCAAGCAGGTTTTAGGGAACATCATAGTACAGAAACGGCACTTGTCAAGGTTAGCAACAACCTTCTAACTACTTCAGACAGAGGACGTGTTTCTATATTGGTTGTCTTGGACCTTAGTGTGGCTTTTGACACAATTGACCACAATATTCTTCTGGCGCGACTGGACAAAACAATTGCTATTAAGGGATCACCATTGCCGTGGTTTAAGTCCTATTTAACTGACCGTTCCCAGTTTGTTAAAGTTAATAAGGACTCCTCCCAGTCAACTACAGTTAGCTATGGAGTTCCTCAAGGCTCGGTTCTTGGTCCAATACTGTTTATCTTATACATGCTTCCTCTAGGTAATTTGATAAGGAAACACTCCATCAACTTCCATTGTTATGCTGATGATACACAATTATATCTCTCAATTAAAACTGATGAAGCCAATCAGTTGGGCAAATTACAGGCGTGCATCAAAGAGATTAAAGATTGGATGATAACTTTTTGCATTAAAATTCTGGTAAATAGTCATTGTGCTCAGCCCAAAAATCATTAGGGAAGTAGTGCCAGTGATGTAATAGCCTTGGATGGCATCATGTTTGAGGCCAAAACCACTGCGAGGAACCTAGGTGTCATCTTTGATCAGGATCTCTCGTTTAACACACACATAAAGCAGGTTTCTAGGATGGCCTTTTTCCATCTCCGAAACATTGCTAAAATCAGGCATATTTGAAAATGGAATGATGCAGAGAAATTATTCCATGCATTCATTATTTCCAGACTAGATCACTGTAACGCACTTTTCTCAGGCTGCCCCAAAAAGTCGCTGAAGACTCTTCAACTAATTCAGAATGCTGCTGCCCGTGTTCTGACCAGGACTAGTACCAGAGACCATATTTCTCCTGTGTTGGCTTCTCTGCACTGGCTTCCTGTGAAAGCTAGGATAGATTTTAAAAAATTCCTCCTCACTTACAAAGCCCTTCGTGGCCAGGCACTAACCTATCTGAAGGAACTTTTAGTTCCTTATAATCCATCTAGAGCACGGGTCAAGATGGATTATCTACTCTCGTGATAAATTCACGAGAGTATGTTTTCTTGGCGCATTGTTACTTGTAGTTCGCGGCTACAGATGGCAGGTACTGCTCCTCCAGTTAATACGGTAATAGCGCCACACAGTTCAGCCAATCAGATCGTTTGTCTAACCTGCGCTATCAGCGGACCAGGAAGTGAGACAGCTCGCTGCCGCTACCACTGTGAGTTTACCACTTACCGCTGTAGTGGTAATTTAAAAAAAAAAAAAAAAAATTACCGCTACAGCGGAGAACAGAAGAAGGGAGACAGCATTACTCCAAACGAAGGGAGGTTAACGACCAAAACCGCTGGTGAACAATGAATGGATGAAATTTATGTTTATTCCTCCGTCAGGCAGTTCAAAACCATTTTACCTCATATGGTCTCAACACTTAGCATGAATTAAAAGTGGTAATATGAAGCACCACTATGAAACAAAGCACAGAGCTTTTGCACAGAATTATCTCCTGAAGTCCTAGCTGAGAGCAAAATGACCGAGAAAAATGCAAATGAATGTTCACTAAAGGCATGGTAGAGTTTGGGGCAACATAAAACATCTTTTAGTGATGGACCAGTTGTGAATAAGTGCTCAAAAGCTGTTTTGACATATTGTTTGGGGGTAAACAGAAAGATGAGATGTGTGGAAAAACTCCCAATGTCAGGTTCAACAGCAACCAGAAAATCAGAAATATTAACATCTAAAGCAGCTATTCAGAGAGCACCATGCATATCATTGATGATTTGTAGTTTATGTGTGTGTGTCAGGTTCCTTCACAAAGATAAGGAGCTCTTTGCTGAGTGTAACATCACTGAAACACACACAAGGGGAGAGGACATACATGCAGCAATAAATTATGCTTATCAAGTCCAGTGGTCCCTTTCACCAACATTACAGAGACCACCACAAGGTGACCACCACAAGGTGTGCACAGGCACAAGGTGTGTACAAGGTTACTTGTGTACAAGTAAATTACTGGCAGGCCACATCCCCCTTTCTCTCATGAAGAAAGTTCTGTTTACATTTTTCCCCTGAAAGAGCCAGTTTTTATTCATGCTTTCTGAACATGTTAATGTTTTTTTTACTTGAAGTGTAGGCCTTCAGTTCTTTAGGCTGGGATGTATTTAATTTATGAGAAAAAGGATTATTCAGTTCTTTTCGCACTTTAGTTTTTAATTCTGAGGTTTGTTGGTTCTTCAATCTAACATAAAGGCTTAAAATTTATTTGCCTGGGTCTACTTTTATTTATGGTGAGGTAAGAGAGCTAGCTGTGCACTCACTTAAACCAATCCTGCATTGAAAATTGATAATAAATGATAATGTGGATATAGTGGCCGGCTATAAGACACATACTGGACTTGGGTTGGGACCTTTTACGAAGAAGATTTTTTTTTAACCGCACCTCCTTGACTTTTAATTAAATAACCCTGATCTAGAGCATTACGCTCTCAACATACTGGCCAACTGGTGGTTCCTAGAATTTACAAAAGTAGGACGGGGGCTAGAGCCGTTAGCTATCAAGCCCCTCTATTGTGGAACCACCTCCCTTCATCAGTTCGGGAGGCAGACACCCTCTCACTATTTAAGACTAGACTTAAAACTTTTCTTTTTCACAAATTTTACAATTACGGGAACTTAAGCTGCTACACTTTTTCTTGTAAACCTACACTGCTGGAGACTCAAAATCCAGACTTACTGAGTTCCTCTCTCCTCCTCCTTCTCTCTGACCATCTCTGTTATTCCTCCTCCTCTCCGATCTCAGTCTCCAAGTCTCCAATCACAACATACTAACTCAACTTCTTCCCCGGAGTCTCTGTGCTCTATGTCCTTTTAGGTTTTCTCAGGTTTACCCCTCATCCACCCAATGTAGCCGCAAGAGGACACAAGCCAGTGTCTTTTTGTGCCGGTCCCAAGCCCGGATAAATACAGAGGGTTGCGTCAGGAAGGGCATCCGGCGTAAAACTTTTGCCAAATCAAAGATGCGAATCAAACCTATGACTTCCATACCGGATCGGTCGAGGCCCGGGTTAACAACGACCGCCATCGGCGCTGTTGACCTACAGGGCGCCGGTGGAAATTGGATTACTGTTGGTCGAAGAAGGAGAGGAGGAAAGTGCGTTCGCTCGAAGAAAGAGAAGAGGAACACCAAGAGTATAGGACTGAGAGTAGGGACGTTGAATGTTGGAACTATGACAGGAAAAGGTAGAGAGTTGGTTGACATGATGCAGAGGAGGAAGGTAGACATACTGTGTGTACAGGAGACCAGGTGGAAAGGTAGCAAGGCTAGAAGTTTAGGAGCAGGGTTCAAGTTGTTCTATCATGGTATAGATGGGAAGAGAAATGGAGTAGGAGTTATCTTGAAGGAGGAGTTTGTTAGGAATGTCCTGGAGGTAAAAAGAGTGTCGGATAGAGTGATGAGTCTGAAGCTAGAAATAGAAGGTGTGATGTTCAATGTTGTTAGTGGGTATGCTCCACAGGTAGGATGTGAGCTGGAGGAGAAGGAGAAATTCTGGTCGGACTTTGATGAAGTGATGCAGAGCTTGCCTAGAAGTGAGAGAGTTGTCATTGGAGCAGACTTCAATGGACATGTTGGTGCAGGAAACAGAGGGGATGAGGATGTGATGGGCAGGTTTGGTATCCAGGAGAGGAACGCAGAAGGACAGATGGTAGTTGACTTTGCAAAAAGGATGGAAATGGCTGTAGTGAATACTTTCTTCCAGAAGAGGCAGGAACATAGAGTGACCTATAAGAGTGGCGGTAGGAGCACACAGGTAGACTACATCTTGTGTAGACGGTGTAACCTGAAGGAGATCAGTGACTGTAAAGTAGTGGTAGGTGAGAGTGTAGCCAAACAGCATAGGATGGTGGTGTGCAGGATGACTCTGGTGGTGAGGAAGATCAAGAGGGCAAAGGCAGAGCAGAAGACGAAATGGTGGAAGCTGAAAAAGGAAGAGTGTTGCATGACTTTTAGGAGGGAGTTAAGACAGGCTCTGGGTGGTCAGGAGGTGCTTCCAGATGACTGGACAACTACAGCTAATGTGATCAGGGAGACAGGTAGGAGAGTACTTGGTGTGTCATCTGGAAGGAAAGTAGATAAAGAGACTTGGTGGTGGAATGAGGAGGTACAGGAGTGCATACAGAGAAAGAGGTTAGCTAAGAAGAAATGGGACACTGAGAGGACCGAGGAGAGTAGACAGGAGTACAGGGAGATGCAGCGTAAGGTGAAGGTAGAGGTAGCAAAGGCCAAACAAGAAGCTTATGATGACTTGTATGCTAGGTTGGACAGTAAGGAGGGAGAGACTGATCTATACCGGTTGGCAAGACAGAGAGATAGAGATGGGAAGGACGTGCAGCAGGTTAGGGTGATTAAGGATAGGGATGGAAGTCTATTGACAGGTGCCAGTAGTGTGATGGGAAGATGGAAAGAGTACTTTGAAGAGTTGATGAACGTGGAAAATGAGAGAGAACAAAGACTAGAAGAGGTGACTGTTGTGGACCAGGATGTAGCAAAGATTAGTCAGGATGAAGTGAGGAGGGCATTGAAGAGGATGAAGAGTGGAAAGGCAGTTGGTCCTGATGATATACCTGTAGAGGTATGGAAGTGTCTAGGAGAGGTGGCAGTAGAGTTTCTGACTGGGTTGTTCAACAGGATCTTAGATAGTGAGAAGATGCCTGAGGAATGGAGGAGTAGTGTGCTGGTGCCCATTTTTAAGAACAAGGGAGATGTGCAGAGTTGTGGCAACTACAGAGGAATAAAACTGATGAGCCATACAATGAAGTTATGGGAGAGAGTAGTGGAAGCTAGACTAAGGGCAGAAGTGAGCATTTGTGAGCAGCAGTATGGTTTCATGCCAAAAAAGAGTACCACAGATGCAGTATTTGCTCTGAGGATGTTGATAGAGAAGTACAGAGAAGGCCAGAGGGAGCTGCATTGTGTTTTTGTAGATCTAGAGAAAGCTTATGACAGGGTGCCCAGAGAGGAACTGTGGTATTGTATGAGGAAGTCTGGAGTGGCAGAGAAGTATGTTAGAGCAGTGCAGGACATGTATGAGGACTGTAAGACAGTGGTGAGGTGTGCTGTAGGTGTGACAGAGGAGTTCAAGGTGGAGGTGGGACTGCATCAGGGATCAGCTCTGAGCCCCTTCTTGTTCGCTATGGTGATGGACAGGCTGACAGACGAGGTTAGACAGGAATCACCATGGACTATGATGTTTGCAGATGACATTGTGATCTGCGGCGAGAGCAGGGAACAGGTGGAGGAGAAGCTAGAGAGGTGGAGGTTTGTCCTGGAAAGGAGAGGAATGAAGGTTAGCCGCAGTAAGACAGAGTACATGTGTGTGAATGAGAGGGACCCAAGTGGAAGAGTGAGGCTACAGGGAGAAGAGATCAAGAAGGTGGAGGATTTTAAGTACTTAGGGTCAACAGTCCAGAGCAATGGAGAGTGTGGAAAAGAGGTGAAGAAGCGTGTACAGGCAGGATGGTACGGGTGGAGGAAAGTGTCAGGGGTGATGTGTGATAGAAGAGTTTCAGCTAAAATGAAGGGAAAGGTGTACAAAACTGTGGTGAGACCAGCGATGTTGTTTGGTCTAGAGACAGTGTCACTGAAGAAAAGACAGGAGAAAGAGCTGGAGGTAGCAGAGATGAAGATGCTGAGGTTCTCTCTGGGAGTGACCAGGAAGGATAGGATCAGGAATGAGTACATCAGAGGGACAGCACATGTTAGAGGTTTTGGAGATAAAGTCAGAGAGGCCAGACTGAGATGGTTTGGACATGTCCAGAGGAGAGATAGTGAATATATTGGTAGAAGGATGTTGAGTTTTGAACCGCCAGGCAGGAGACCTAGAGGAAGACCAAAGAGGAGGTTTATGGATGTAATGAGGGAAGACATGAAGATAGTTGGTGTGAGTGAAGAGGATTCAAAGGACAGGGCTAGATGGAGGAAATTGATTCGCTGTGGCGACCCCTGAAGGGAAAAGCCGAAAGGAAAAGAAGAAGAAGACCCCTCATCCACCCAGCCGCTGTGGACCTGCCCTTCCAATCCCACCAGTCACCCCTAACATAATCATCAGCTGGGGTCCAGCTTCCTTTTTTCCTCTGCCTCACCATACTGTTCCACCCCTCATCCGCCCATCCGCTGTGGACCATCCTTTGTGGACCTGCACCTCCATGCCCACCAGTACCACCTCTCATCTATCCATCGGCTGGGGTCCTGCTTCCTTTCTTCCTCCGTGCCGCCACATAGTCATCCATGCAGTTGTAATTGTGCCTTGAATTTACCAATGAAAAACATGTATTGAAGACAACAACCTCAATGGTCTAACTTTAACCATATTGACACTGACTCTATCTAGCCTATCTGCCATTCTCTCTCCGTCTCTCTTTGTCTTACCCTGTTCTTATCTTCCTTTTATTTCTTTTCCACCCAACCGGTCAAAGCGGATGGGTCCTGCCCGGAGTTTCTTCCTCATCAAGGGAGTTTTTCCCCGCCACTGTCACTTATGCTTGCTCTGGAGGTTTCAGTTGGGTTTCTCTGTCTGTTGAAGTGCTTTGAAATATCTGTTGCCATGATTAAGTGCTATATAAATAAAACTTGATTGATTGCTGCAAAACATATAACAGTAACTAAAACGAAGCAGCTTATGGGCTATATGTAAAATAATGTTCCAGTCTACCCTGTCAGATCATCTTTATGCTAGGTTCCAATGCCTATCAATCATTGGATGGAAAAGTTTAGCTTGATGTTAAATCCATAATAGATTTTCCCAGGGAAACTAATTTTACATCAAAGAAATTTTGTTCAGTTGAAACATTTAATGTATTGAAAATCTCTCTCGAATCTCTTTTGGACTTTGTGTCAACGTGATTATCTTGTAATTTGTTTTTTTATGAATAAACTTGATTTTAAAAATAAAGGGGAAACCAAAGAGCGTCCAGGACCAGAGTCAAATCCAATGAGGGATATTTCACAGCCTGTGGGGGTACCGTCGCCGTGCTCCCCGAAGAAACTGGGTCAGCAGAGTGTGAGACCCTATAGTTCGGTTTTCCACCCTGACATGTCTGGCCGATACTGAAGCTACATAGACTCTGAGTATTGAGGCAGACAGCTTCTTTACCAGCAGTGATTGCAAAAACCGTTGTATAACCGGCACTGAGCAACGCTAGGGAATCTGTGTGTGCATCACACCACTGAGAGAAAATGTCCCACCTGCTACCGTACACCGCTCTGGTGGAAGGTGGTCTTGCATCTAAAACAGTTTGGATCACATTATTGTCGCACAGACTCAGGAAAGAGTCTGGCCCTTCAGAGGCATTACCCACAGGTGCAGGCGTTGCGGACTCGGATGCCAAATGCAGCCATCCAACTGGGACAGGAGATCCATTTAGTCTGGGAGGCATCATCGAGAGCTGCAGCAGAGGCTGTGCAGCATCGAGAACCATGTTCTCCCTGACTACTGCGGGGCAACCGACAGGCAGAAAGTCTGCCACTGCGTTCTGTAGCCCTGGTCGATACATAGCCCTCAGGCTGGTAAAATGAGGAAAAGCCCACGTTAGAAGTTGCCATGCCACCTGTAATGGTAGGGTTGACCTTGTGCCTCCCCGGCAATTTATATGGTAGACGGCTGATCTGTTGTCGGAACGCACCAGTACATGCCTGTTCCTCAGCCGTGGTACAAAGTGCTGAAGTGCTAGAAATATAGCACGAAGCTCGAGTACATTTATATGCTGCGACATTTCCCGTTTCGTCCAGAGCCCTCTCACAGCTCTGTGCTGCCATACTGCTCCCCATCGAGAGGACGAGGCATCTGTCACCACTACTTTGCAGCGTGAGGGGACCAAACCCAGAGGGACATCCCTGGAAAGAAAGGTACTGTTTGTCACATCTCAGGGCTAATAGATTCTGTTTGTTTTCTTTATGTGAACATATCATGTCATTTCAGATTCTACCTTCATTTGCAGTCACCTCATTCCCTGCACCTGCCGTCTCTCCACACACCTGCAGCCACTCCCCAATCTGTCTCCACACTTCAATAGCCAGCTCAGCCTTCTGCACTCTGCCAGATTGTTTTAGTGTTCGCCCTAACTCTCCAGCCTTTGATTCCTGCCGGTTTTTCTGAATCCTAATACTGACCCAGCCTGTTTCCCGGACCCTGCTCTTTGTCTACCCCTTTTGTATTCGTCTGCCTGGTGTGTTGGAATGCCTTTTTGTGTATGAACTGCCTCACTTTGGAGTCTGCCTGTTTGCTTGCCGTCTGCCTGACTTGTCTGCTGTTTGGACTGATTACCTAGTACCTGACCCCTACTTGTCCTATTAAACCTGTTTTTGGACTTGACCCGCCTGCTTCACTGTCGTGCTTTTGGGTTCTCACTACCAGTCTTGTTCGAGCCGTGACACTGTTCCTCCAGGGCTGCAGCAAGAGGAGGCACCTGCTGGATACTCTGACTCTCCTGGACCTGTGGGACGTTGGGTCAAGATCAATGGTTCTTAACTTGGGTTCGATCGAACCCTAGGGGTTCGATGAGTTGGTCTCAGGGGTTCGGCGGAGATGGGGATCAAGAGAAAACACCCGACACGATGTGTTGGGTGTTTTTGATGAACATACACAAACCACTGTGTACATTTGACACATCGTGTCAATTCGTGACTACACGCCCCCCTTAGCCATCACTGGCTGCAGGTGATCACGCTACATTGATTAGCCCACCTGTGTTACAGGGGATTTTGCGCACTCAGTAGTTGATTTATGCTTGTCATGATGGTACATCATCGGATTGCTTTCTTAATATTTTAATTCATTGTAACTATGTTGAGCAAAAAAGGGAAAGTAGTCGGACGAATATGTGCAATGTGAATTTACATGTACTGTATAACAGAACGTGATGGGAGTCAGCGTTCTGCATGATTTGCAATGTCAAGTTGAGTAACACTACTTTCGCACTGGCAAAAATAAAGGAAAACTTCCTTAAGCTGCGTGGAAAACAAAAGAAACAGACTTTGCTGTGAAAATGACATAAGAGTAGCACTTGTAAAGGTGAAGCCACGCATATCTGAACTGGTCTCTCAATAACAACAGCAGAAGTCACACTGATTTGCAGGTAGGTCATTTCATGTGAGTTAATTCGCTGTCTTGGTTTTGTTCTTTGAAAAAGGTGACATTAATGCACAATTCATTAAATACACCGGTAAAACATATACTTATGTCTTAAATTTTATTTATTTATTTTTTACTAAAGGAGGGTTCTGTGAGTGAGCATATGAAACCGGCAGGGTTCGGCACCTCCAACAAGGTTAAGAACCACTGGTCTAGATGCAGGCCATTGATCCAAACCTGGTATGGCCGCAAGTGTAGGAGTTCCAGTGGTACTACTACTGTTACTGATGTCAGCATTCCCAACAGCCAGAGAAAAAGGCTGAATGGTAGCATTTTTTCCTCCAAAAACAAAAGTTGTAAAATGTTATCCACCCCTCACTGAGTGGGGCGGTCCAGGTTCAAACCAATGAACGTGACTGCCTGGCTGGGAATGAGGCAGCGTTTCTGTGAGGCCAAGCCATGTCACATGATCTATAAGGGTGTCTGTGTCTCGCTCCACCTGTTCCCTTGTTGGAGGGCAGACCAACCAATCGTCCAGGTACGGGAAGATCTGCATGCTACGAGTTTGCATCAGGGCCAGTGCAGCTCGCAAATACCTGGTAAAGACTCTTATGACTAAGGAAATCCCAAATGGACGGACCTTGAACTAGTAGACCCTGCCTTTGAAAGCGAAGCGGAGGTCCCAGTTGGATACCAACCAGCTGTGTGCCCTGACTGTGCGGAGCACATCTGCTGTCCTCAGCATACGGAAAGGCAACACCTTCAGATAAGTGTTGAGCCTTCGCAAGTCCAATATAGGGCAAAAGCCTCCATCTTTTTTTTTTTTTACAACCAAAAAATACATTGAGTAAAACCCACCTTGCTTTGTCTGTGCATCGAGTTGTTCGATAGCATTTTTTTTCCAGAAGGGTGGCTACCTCCTGCCTGAGTACCTGTTATCATTGTGGGATCATTGACAATGGTTATCCTGATCCCACTGTAAGTGGTAGGCCGGCAGTGAAACTGGATGTTGTACCCTTGGGAGAGTATTTCCACCACCCAGGGATCTGAAGAGCAGCTTCTCCAGTGGCTGAGATGCTGCTGCAAGAAGCATTTTACCGCCAACCCCTGACCCTCAGGGACTATTCCTCCGGCCCCTTGGTTCTCTGGGGGAGCGAAACACAGACCCCCGAGCCCTCTCCGTCTGGTGCGCCGGAAGAGGGTGAGCACAGTGCTGTTGTCCAATCGTCTGACATTTGAGGCACTTGGGTAGCTGCCATGCCATAATGATGTCCGAGGTTGACTGGCACCATAGCCCGGCGTAAACCGTCACCTTGTTGCTAGAAATGGCAACTGAAGGCTGGCGAACTGTTGTCGTCTCTGATTTGCCTGAAGACTATGGTCCAAGGCCTGGTGTGCCGCAGTGCCAAACACCTGTCCTGGGATTACGTGTAGACCACGGGGGACCCTCTGACAAGGCTCAGACAGTGGGGATTGGGCCAACCACACTTGTCGTCGAGTCAATGTTAGAGTTGACAGGAGTCTGCCAAGCTCTATCGTCATGCATGCTAAAGCCTCGAGTGACGCATCGCACAGGTTCTGGACAGAGGGATCCACACCTGAATTAGTGACTGGGGCTGATGAACCATCCGCACCCAAGAAGGCAAGCATGCCTGAGGGTTGTAGGGACTGACATAGAACAAGCATGATATGCGACATGTAGTTTCCTATGCGGCCGACCTGCGCTGCTGTTTCATAGCTCCTAACCAGCAGATCATCTGTAAGGCAACATTGAGGCCTGGGACAGCAAGAGACAGGTCATAGGACGACCTCTAATGTAAAAATAAGGGAGGTAACTGATGGCTCCACATACGGCATGTTGCCAAGCCCATAGGCAGCTGCGTCCTGCATGGAGGCTAAGGCCCTAGCGTCGGAGGCCCAATGAGTCTAGGACTTGGGGTCCTCCCAACACCTGTGGAGGTCCTCAATATACTGTTTGGAGGGTGGAACAGCAAAGGCAGCCTGTGGTGGGGCTGCCTAAAAATGGCACTTTTCAGAACCGTGGCCACCGGAGCCACAATCAGGCCCAGTCGTGCCAGTGCCATGCGGATTACCGGCTTGATTGAGGCTGACATCATACTAGAATCCACTCTAGATCCACTATCTGACCCCACGAGAGTGGGTGCATGAAGTGTGGGTAGCCGCTTCCTCATTCTCTGGCTCGCGCTCCCCCGTTAAGTCGGTGCACGAAGCCATTTTGGACAATGAATCATCATCCCACACCAGGGCTGAGACAGTTGTCTGCGGACCGTCAGCTTTTGGAGCAGGTCCCTCTGACTGGAGACTCCGGAGCAAGTCCTTCATCTCTGTAAATTGTGCTTCCAGGATCCATCTACCTTTGCAGCCAGACAATCTGTCTTCAAGGATTTTCTGCCATGTTGTTTTGTGAAATATTTTAATGCAGGTCCGCGGAGGTGGGTACACAGAAAACTTATACCATTAATCGACAAGACTCCTATGATGCTAGAATATAATGTGTGATTTATTACACGCAGAGCATAGAAATACTAAGACACAATAAGTACAAACAAACAAACAATAAGTCAAAAGACCTCTATGATGCTAGACTAAATGTGTCGTTTAGTCCCCGCAGCGCATAGCAATGCAAACAAACAATTATATGATGCTAGAATAAACTTGTAGTTTAATTCCCCACAAAGCACAGAAACAATTCTATGATGCTACAATAAACTTGTAGTTTCATTCCCCACAGAGCACAGAAACAATTCTATGATGCTAGAATAAACTGGTAGTTTCATTCCCCACAGAGTATAGCAATAAACAAACAAATATTTGGTTGAGCTAAGGCAATATATGGTGGCATTCCAAATATGCTTCGCCTCTTACCTTGACACAGGGAAGGACAGCCCACAACCCAGGCAGAGTAGCTTCAACCGGCTGGGCGTCCTTAGGTAACCCGCAGCTGACTCTGACCGGAGTATGAAACTCCTCACCTTTTATACCTTTGAAGAAGCAAGGCCTGCATGCGAGCAGGAATGGCCAGTTCCAGCTCGCAGGCAGCCCTCCCTTTGGTGGTACCCCAAGCTGAGGAAAAACATCCTTATCTTTTCGTTATCCCTGGGAATACAGTGTAGGACCCGTCTTTATTACACATTGGAATGTAGTTGCGTTTGCACTACTCCTGAGAATGCAGTTTTAGGGCATTCACGCAACCATAAAACATCTTACACCTTGGAAGGTAAACAGGTCACCATCTCCTCTCTATCTGCTCTCCTTTGTGATGGGTACTGGGTTTACAGCATCTCAGCTCCCCATATGGTTTAATAAGCTGTGACCTCTTTGTGTTCAAACAAACTAAGATATGACTTAACCCAGCAGTTGCATTGAGGTTTTGAAGCATGTTCTCAGTAATGACATGATAAGAGTCAAATCAGGACACACACAATACAAATTTCCATTACACATGTGGAGCGTCCAGAGGTGGGGAACCTCTCCAACGTCTACTTCCCTTTGAAGGGACACCAGATGGGGGAATCTGGGTTTCTGGTTGCTGTCCTTCCAGCTCAGCCACCCTAGCTAGCTTGAGGTCCCAAGACATGAGGCTGCAATTCAAGCATTGCCCCTCTGATAGCGCCTGCCTCAGGTGTGCCACACCCAGGCAGTTAGAGCATTCATTATGGCTGTCGTCCATCATCAGTGGTGCCATACAAGCTCAGCAAGCATGTGCCATGATTAAAGACACAAAATACACAGTTGTCTCCCGTCAGATGTACCCACTTTGTAACAGGGAATCCACTATGACAAAGCACTCCTAGTAACAAATACAGAACCCACCCTGAGCTGAGACGTTCTTATGGGAAAATACATATAACTGCTTAGCTAGTAATGCTCACAGTAACAAAAGGATAACCCACTCTGAGAGGACACTCTTGTGGGAAAAAATAACAGTGGAGCTAGTAATGCTCATAGTAACGAATAGAGAACCCATTTTGAGCGCAGACGCTCTTATGGGAAATACTATATATAACTGTGGAGCTAGTAAAGCTCTCAGTAACAAATGGAGAACCCACTCTGACCAGATGTTACGATTAGATTATTACACAATAAATGAGAGTTGTGCATAATGTAAAAAACAAAGAATGAAGAATAAAAATGATGGTCATTTACCTTTTAACTGCTGTCCTCATTGTTTTTTGCCCTCTTTGGTTCATGCGCTCTTGCCTAACCATGCCGGACAACAGAGTGAATTCCAGTCCTCTTTTTGAACTTCTCCAACCACCCACGCGATGCTTTAAACTCCTTAAACTTCCTTTTGTTTTAATAATATGGCCAATGTAGATGCATTACAGCCATATTCTTTCGCGAGATTAACCAAACGTATCCCCTTTTCATGATTTTCAATTATCTCTTGCTTTGTATGGACAAAAAAACCTCTTTTCTTCATCTTTTCTTTTCCTTTTTTCTCCGTCACTTTCTTGGGGTCCATAGTGAATACTCTAAAAGTTAATATATTTAGTGAAACTATCAGAACACGTCATGGGTCAAGAGCCGAATGACGAGGACCCTGCAAAAAAAACAATCTAGGTCCACACAGAGGTCCTTCTTAGCCAATGAGATGCCAGGAAGATACTAGGTAATAGCCAATGGCAGAGCAGCTATGAGAATGTTGTGGGAACCTGTGGGAACTGCGAGCATTAGCCCATACTGTATTTTTACCTTTCATAAGTCAAAATTTCTTTCGTAACTAGAGGTAATATTTTCCTGCGGAGAAGTTTCGTGAGTAGGAAATTTCGTAAGTAGAGGTACCACTGTATCTCCAAAGTGCCGTTTACCAAGTGCATAGAGATGAAGAGACCGAAAAAAGGCCCTTTCACTCGTTCAAACCTGGCGTCCTCTGCAGCGTGCCGGCACAGACGCAGGTGCTCGTTGTTAAATGGTCCCACAAATAAACAATGGAGAATGTCTTAATCGCAGCCCTAGGAGGACACAACGCGCTGCTCCAACCTAATGAGGTTACAGGGCTACCTGCGAAAAGACTGCAGTTTAGGAGTTTTGCTAGTTTTTTCAAAAGTTTGAACTCCAACGTGATAACGTAACTGCGAGACGATCAAAGGGAATTAATAAATGACGAACTGGCGCTTATGTACGCTGCCTACTGTGGCACAGGCCCACCGTCATCATGTCACACCTGTGACTTTGTTGATATTAATACTCGACCTGCACGTGCGTGCGACGGATCTTATCCACTCTTAAGGCACTTCCTCTGGCAGTCAGGAAGAATGAAATAGAACTTGAATCAAACAAAGACCAAACAAAAGCTTCTCTCTGAACACAGAACAAAACACATCTTTGACACAACACATATTCTGAAAAAACTCCAGATCGTTCATTGCTTTGTAATAATTGAAATCAATAATTCTCGTTTTGACCATTCTCTTTAAAATGACTTCTGCATTACAGTTAGAAAAGCCTTTGATCTTTTTGTTTTCCTGCTTAAATAAAAATACATTTTTGTTTGACCCAAAAGGAAGTTTCAAATCTACCATTCCTTTTTTTTTTTCCTGCGTTTAAAACTGATTGTGTATACTTGTTTGTTAAAAACAAGACGAAATGAGAGAAAAACTTTTTGTAAAAACAGAAATAGGTTTTCGAGCCTCTGACAGTTCAGGAAACAGTTGGAAACAACTTTCTCTGCAAGAACAGAACGGACAGTTTTCCAACACATTTGAATTTAAAATCGAGATAAAACCGTTGACGGACACAGCACCATGTAAAACCCTCCATTGGAGATCTCCAACTTTTTTGGTTAACAGTGACTTATAGAAACACTCCCATGAAGGGTGAACCCTTCATGGGACCAAGGTGAACCCTCCATGGTGTTATTACCTACGTCCCACCATTGCTGCAGAGAGCTGAAAAACTATTCCAAAAAGCAACAAAAGCTATTTTAAAACATCTGTCAGATAAAAGTGTTGCATTAAAATGCCAGAAAGCACTTCTAGCTTTTATGTTATTAATTAAATAAGACACTGTACAAGAGTAATATGTAAAACCAGCTGGCAAGATGGAACAGTTCTTAAAAACATTAAAATCGTAGGTAAAACAATAAAGTCTGTCTAATCGTGACATTGATAGTGTGTTTTCTCTGTAGCATACTGTTGATGTGTGTCATTAAAATTCTGCCACACGTCAGCCAGTTCATTTGATTTTATAAAATCTTACAGTTTCTTGTTCAATGTCGCATGAGGCTCCTGGTGACTCCTGTCTAAAATTGGGTTATCCGTACAATTAAAATCTCCTCCCAAAAACAGGTATTCACCTCTGCTATGTTTTTGAATTTCATTATTTAAAATGTTTAAAAACCAACATGATGTCTTCCATAAAACAGAGCAAGGTTTAAAAGCACGAGGATTTAAAATCCCCACTTCCCCCTGGTACTGGTTTTGTGGCTCTAATTTATCCGTTTCTCTCTTTTCCAATTAACTTCATTTTCTACAGTACTGTGTGTTTCCTGGACAAATAAATCCTCTAACTTTTTTTACATTTATTAAGCAAAAAACAGGCTCTTTTCTCCATGTCCCTCGCTCCATTAATGTTCAGTGTGCCTTGTTTAAAACCTCACAAGTAAAAATGGAGTTAAAACCAAACAGGTACTTAAAAAACAGGTTTAAAAAGGTAGACAAAATTTAAAAACAACCATTTGTTAGCCACAAACACATTTTTTACTTTTGTCATTAATTTCTTCAGACTGAAAACTTCTTGCTTAGTAAAAACTGCTTGCTCATTTCCTTCTGTTTTTTTTTTTTTATTATTATTTTTATTTTTTATAAAAACTAATGCTATCTAAAAGCATGTTGAGGTCAGGAAAGACATTTTCAACTTTAACCCTAAGTGCTTTTGTATCATGCAGGACTTTTTAAAATCTTTTGTGAATGATATTTTTTGTTTACTGCTTTCATTTTCACTATCAGAGCTACTTTTATAAATCTGTGTTTTTATTTACTTCCTTAGCAACTCTTTTACCTTTACTATTTCTTGTGCCTGAGGTTTTTTCTCTTTGAAGCTATTTTTAAAAAGTCCTCATCCATTATCATGTCCTCTTCCTAATCCTCCTCCAGCAGAGACTCTGCCACTCTGGCAGCAGTCCCTCTGGCCCCATCAACCACCTCCAAATCACCCTGTGAACTACAATTAACATTATCTGTGCTTTGTGTGTCAGTTACCTGTGTTGCCATTGTTGTGTCACCCATGTCCTGCGTGCAACTCTTTGATTCCGGGTTGGTGATTAGCGAGTCAGCGGGTGATGGGGTTGTTAACCTGTGTGGTTGTGGTCGCAGAACAAGGACTGCAGCACTTGAAGCCGCTGCAGCCACGTAAGAAGCAATGGGGCTTTTCCTTGGTTCTGTAACGGACAGTACAGTCCCCGTCTCCGCAGCAGTCTCAACTGTCGGCGGCGCAACAGCCACAGTTGCCGGTCACTCAGCAGTCTCACCCACTGGCTCCACAGCAGCCGGGACCGCCTGCCGCACAGCAGCTGATGGCTGGTTCTCATCGTCTGTCTCCAGACAGGAACGGATGAGATGTCCCTCCCATTCGCACTTGAAGCACTTCATGCTCTCAGTAGTGACGTGGACCGTGTAATCAAAGTTGTCCACTCTGAACACAATTGCCATGTTCAGCTCTTCATCTGTGTTTTTAGGGACCATCAGAACTTGTCTCCTGAATGAGACAACATTTTTAAAGTGGCGATTCTTGCAGCCTAGAGGGATCATTTTAATAGGCAGGAGTTGACCGTGTTGGGACAACTCCTTCTCCAGGATCCCGTTTCTGATGAACGGTGGTGCGTTAGATATGATGACCTTCTTAGCAGGGTTCGCCAGGGAGAGGATAGGGGGGGAGGTGTTCTGAATCACCATACCTCTCTCAACACCTGGTTCACCTTTTCAACACAATCAAGGAATATCCCCACCATGATGTTCATCCCGGAGGCTGACTTTATGCTGCCATTCTCGACCTTCTCTCCCACCGCTAAACTCACCTCTTCCACCGAGCAGCTGACTGCCAGTGCCAGTTTAATGGCATGCTGACGTGTAAGCCTCTCGAACCCGGAGCTCACCCCAAATGTTGCCCCTGTGGGCTGCCATATACTCTGATGGTACTGTTATTGTTATAACAATAACATAATTATTGCTATAACAATAACAGAAACAATACTAGACCTGTAAAAAATATCAAAATAGCCAGAATCCCTTTATCTATTTCTATTTTGGCTCTTTGCAAAAAATGAACGTCAGTTACTTCCGACAGGTTTTCCCAGACTGCTAATCCCCCCAAAACACTGACAAACTCCCAAATGTAACTGTGATTAAACTACATTAACAGAAATGTGAATAAAAATGAAAAAAAAAAAAGAAGCAAAAAACAGAATGAAAAATGCACTCAGATGTCGCACACTCCTCACACTTCTCATGTCCTTTCCCAGCATGCACCAAGAGAGAGGGAGAAAGAGAGAGCGGGAGAGAGAGAGAGAGAGAGAGAGAGAGAGAGAGAGAGAGAGAGAGAGAGAGAGAGAGAGAGAATAGTGGCCAACTAATTACTTTTGAATAGTGTCAAGCCAGCCGGGTCGCACAATCCCTCTTTATAATTAAAGTACACCCAGCAGTATGGGCAGACACTCTAATCATATTGACATCACCTTGTTTTGTTTCAGTAACACGTTGCATAGGCCAAGCCAGGAGAAAAAAAACATTTCAAATATGCTACGTTGTGAATAGTAGGTTTTGAATGCTCTGGAAGTGAATCATACAGGTATTAGAAATACAACATGGTTGTTAGTGTAGGTATGTTTTCATGAAAAATGAAAATCCAAATGATGGTCATATCCATAAACAAGGCAGTCAGATCCTGCAACTTACCCTGACCTACTTTCAGGGTAGGTCAGGGTACCCTGGAAGTAGTACTTGACTAGTGCATAAACTAGTGCATATGGAGGCCAGTGTGATTAAGACCATACATCAAAGCTAGTGCATACTGTAGTTAGATCAAAGCACTAGCTTTGATCTCGGGTCTTACTCACACTGGCCGTCTCCCTCATCTTTCTATGGTATCTGGTTCCTGAGTGTACAAAAGTTGAGATTTGACCTTGACCTGGTTTTCTCATGATCAGGGTCATCATCTCACTTTCTCACTTTGCCGCCTGAGTAATGTGCTTTTTTGTTTCATCTTTCTATCTGCAACGGTTGTGGAGATATTTGGTGGACAAAAAAAAGAACAAACAAACAATCGAACAAACAAACGAACAAATAGACGAACACATGAACACTGACAATCATAATAAATCACCACTTTGAAGTGGGGGATGAAATAATATAGCTTTGTAATTTACACATAATGAGCTTAATATAGTTTCATTTCAATGTTTGTATATTATATGATTCCAAGCTATCATTGCTTGTCTCTTCATAGAAGAAACTGTCCCTTTTTTACTCCTTTTCCACAGAGCAAAAGCTAAAAAAAAAAAAAAAGCCTCCAAAGACCATGGGGAACACCCCAGTGAATAATCGTGCCAGAAAAGGCAATTTATCAGACAATATTGCCTCTGTGTAGAGTGAGTGTCCCTACGCTCCTCCCTAGCAAGGATGATTGGGTTTGGACCAGCAGCAGAGAGAGGGGGAGGTCACCTAACTGATCTCTGATCTGCTACAATCTATCTTCTAGAGATCCAAGTGTTTCAGTGGACACAACTACATGGGCCCTAATGAAGGCCTCACGCGGTGTGCTGCCTGCTGCAACAAAACATGTTTATCACTGTCAGGCTGTGCTGGGTTAAAGATTAGAGGGTGAATAGATCAGATGTCTTATGGTATATGTGTTTTCAGTTGCTACATGTTTAATCTCTTCTTTTCCAGAATACAGTGGTACCTCTACTTACGAAATTCATTGGTTCCGGAAGAAATTATGTAAGTAGAAAATTACGTAAGTAGAGAAGCATTTTCCATGCAAATGCCCTAATCCGTTCCAAGCCCCCCCAAAATTCCGACATAAATGTTTTATAAAGCATAAAAATGCATCAAAACATGTAACAAATACATGTTACGATTAGATTATTACACAATACATGAGAGTTGTGCATAACGTAAAAACCAAAGAATAGAGTAAAGAATAATAATGATGGTCATTTACCTTTTAACAGCTGTCCCCATTGTTTTTTGCCCTCTTTGGTTCATGCGCTCATATCTCACGATGCTGAACAACAGAGTGAATTCCAGTCCTCCTCTTGAACTTCTCCAACCACCCACACAATGCTTTAAACTCCTTAAACTTTTGTTTTATTAACGTGGCGACTGTAGATGCATTTCGGCCATATTCTTTGGCGAGATCAACCAAATGCATCCCTTTGTAATGCTTTTCTATGATCTCTTGCTTTGTTTGTATGGACAAAAAAAACTTTGTTTTCTTCGTCTTTTCTTTTCCTCTTTTCTCCATCACTTTCTTGGGGTCCATAGTGAATACGTACTCAAAAAGTTATTATATTTGCGCAAAACTATCAGACTATCTCACGGGTCGAGAGCTGAAGACATTGCATCAGCTGCACAAGCACCCATCGAGCTCCACACAGAGGTGGAGTGGCATCCCTCTTAGCCAATGGGATGCCAGGAAGATATGTAATAGGTAATAGCCAATGGCAGAGCAGCTATGAGAATGTTGCATTCAGGAACCTGCGGGAGATTCGAGTATCAGCCGATACTGTGTTTTTACATTACGTAAGTCAAAATTTCTTTCGTAAGTAGAGGCAATATTTTCCTCCTGAGAAATTTCGTAAGTAGAAAATTTCGTAAGTAGAGACATTTGTAAGTAGAGGTATCACTGTATCCTTCTGAACCTTTTGTAATTTTTTGGTGACAGTCTTTTACATGTTATTATGCATGCTGGCTCGTCCCATTTGAAAAACTTGAATAACTTCATTATAAGTCACTTATAAAAAGCGTTAATGGGCTTGCTCCTGCCTACATGTCTGATCTGCTTGAACCGTACACTCTGATGAGGGCTCTCCACTCTCAGAATAGTCTTGTGTCTCTTGTGTGTTCCCAAAGTCGAGAAGAAATCAATTGGCCACAGTGCCTTGTCTTATCATGCCCTTTTCCTGTGGAATCATCTCCCTATTGATAGGGAGATGTGTGGTGGATCATCGGCTATTGGTGACCTCTGTCTACTTCCTTGGCTGGTGGTATCAAAGGCTACGCGAAGGAACTGCATCACCATCTACTAAGGGAGTCTGGTTCCATTTCATTTTGGTTCAGCTATGGTTTGGGTTCTAGCAGAGGTAATCCTACACTTTTTTTTTTTTTTAAGAATGTGACTTAGACATTTATTTGGTCCCTCCTCAGAGTGGTGGATCCTAGGCAATTGGTGACCTCCGTCTGCTTCATCGGCTGGTAGTGACTCACTCCATTGGATGGATCAGCATGCTTTGTCATACATTTATTATTGTTATTGTTACTGTTATTGTTATAACAATAACAGTAACAATACTAGACTTGTAAAAAATATCAAAATAGAAATCCCTGTATCTGTTTCTATTTTGGTTCTTTGCAAAAAATGAATGTCAGTTACTTCCGACAGGTTTTCCCAGACTGCCAAAGATGTTGTAAGATGTGTAAGAACTTTGTGTAAGATGAGAAAGAAAGAAACACACCTTTATTGACCCTCTTGGGGAAATTATCTTTACAGTCTTACTGATGAACATACATTTACAGTATATGTTAGTACAGGCTCCTGAGACATTAAATTTGCTAATTGGTTTCCCTTCACTATTTTGACTTATTTTTCTTTAATCAGGTTTTATTTTGTAGAGAAATAACTGAACAAACATCATGTGTAATTCATGACACAATTCATCGGATCAGAAGTTAAGTTGTCTATTGCTGTTCTCTGCTGTACGTACTGTATGCGTTACCATACTCCAGGTACTTGAATTGATACTTTTGTTTTTCAATTCAATTATTCAACTTGATCTTTTTTGCTCTTTTAGCACAAATGGCTATGCCAGTTTTAGATTGGTCAATCTAGAATATAATTTTACTTTACAACTGTTCAACTAATCAGGCAGATAGGGGTGTGTGATATATGACGATATCAAACCATGAAGGATTCAATCATGTTGTTGATCTTCCAAAACAGAAATATTGTAGAATCGTCAATAGGTTACGACCTGCAGGTCCGTGAGGTGCAGTGAGATCGAACACTGAAATAAATTCATATGGTTAGAACGATAAAATAAGATATAATCTGTGATGTTTCTCCTCAAACTGATATTAATAATGCATAATTCAGCCAGAGACATTTTACAGACAAAGTAGAAGATTATAAATATTGTTCTCAACACTTGTGATAACAATGATTGGAAATAAAAAAAATAAAAATAAATAAAAATAAGTTCAGAGATTCTTTGGCCACTTACAAAACCATGATTTTTTTTCCCCCCATATCACCCATGCCTAGTTGCAGATCCATAAAATTAGTTTTAACCTCAACATAAGGTTTCGTGTTTCCACAATCTTCTTCTTTATTGCTCAAATGCATCTAACCATCAGCTTTTTCAACCTAAATAAGCATATTGTATTTTCAAAATTTACTTTTTCTAATTCTAGGTTTTGTTTCTAATTTTTTTCCCCCATGATTCTTCCGCCTCATCTCATGTTCATCACCATATCTGTCATTTTCTTAAGTTTTGAAACCCCAATGTTGAGATTGTTTCAGTTCCTTTAGTTTTACTGAATTTCCTTATTTGTGGACCGTAGAGATAGTTCAGTGTGAATTTAGTCATATATGGATAAAGTTCTTAATGCTGTTGTAGTAACTGCTTTTACATTATACAATTTATCATTTGTATTTTATACTTGCAGTTTACATTATGCGCTGCAGGACACTGGATGGTTGGACACCGGTTGAGAAGAGTAACGTTTAAAAAAAAAGCCTTAAAAAATAAATGCGGCATGAGGACCACAAAACTGTAAAAAAAATTTTTTTATTATCCTGTTCAAAAATCCTGTTCAAAAACTGTCATGTTAACCTGAAAGATTTGTTCGATGTTGTGTAACTGTTAAACACTGTTACTTTTTTAAAAACACAGTTTTGCTGAAAAAATGTACATTTACAGTTCAGATTTTATGTTTGAATACCTTTTGCTTTATTTAAACTGTCTTTGATTTTGGTGTGAATGTTATAGTTATTAATGTTATTACAGCTACTTGAAGTACTCAAAATAATCAGTCATTGTACTCGAAAACTGAGTACTCTTCTTCTTTTCCTTTCGGCTTTTCCCTTCAGGGGTCGCCACAGCGAATCAATTTCCTCCATCTAGCCCTGTCCTTTGAATCCTCTTCTCTCACACCAACTACCTTCATGTCTTCCCTCATGACATCCATAAACCTCCTCTTTGGTCTTCCTCTAGGCCTCCTGCCTGGCAGTTCAAAACTCAGCATCCTTCTACCAATATATTCACTATCTCTCCTCTGGACATGTCCAAACCATCTCAGTCTGGCCTCTCTGACTTTATCTCCAAGACCTCTAACATGTGCTGTCCCTCTGATGTACTCATTCCTGATCCGATCCTTCCTGGTCACACCCAGAGAGAACCTCAGCATCTTCATCTCTGCTACCTCCAGCTCTGTCTCCTGTCTTTTCTTCAGTGACACTGTCTCTAGACCAAACAACATCGCTGGTCTCACCACAGTTTTGTACACCTTTCCCTTCATTTTAGCTGGAACTCTTCTATCACACATCACACCTGACACTTTCCTCCACCCGTACCATCCTGCCTGGACACGCTTCTTCGCCTCTTTTCCACACTCTCCATTGCTCTGGACTGTTGACCCTAAGTACTTAAAATCCTCCACCTTCTTGATCTCTTCTCCCTCTAGCCTCACTCTTCCACTTGGGTTCCTCTCATTCACACACATGTACTCTGTCTTACTGCGGCTAACCTTCATTCCTCTCCTTTCCAGGACAAACCTCCACTTCTCTAGCTTCTCCTCCACCTGTTCCCTGCTCTCACTACAGATCACAATGTCATCTGCAAACATCATAGTCCATGGAGATTCCTGTCTAACCTCGTCTGTCAGCCTGTCCATCACCATGGCAAACAAGAAGGGGCTCAGAGCTGATCCCTGATGCAGTCCCACCTCCACCTTGAACTCCTCTGTCACACCTACAGCACACCTCACCACTGTCTTACAGTCTTTATACATGTCCTGCACCGTTCTAACATACTTCTCTGCCACTCCAGACTTCCTCATACAATACCACAGTTCCTCTCTGGGCACCCTGTCATAAGCTTTCTCCAGATCTACAAAAACACAATGCAGCTCCCTCTGGCCTTCTCTGTACTTCTCTATCAACATCCTCAAAGCAAATACTGCATCTGTAGTACTCTTTTTTGGCATGAAACCATACTGCTGCTCACAAATGTTCACTTCTGCCCTTAGTCTAGCTTCCACTACTCTCTCCCATAACTTCATTGTATGGCTCATCAGCTTTATCCCTCTGTAGTTGCCACAACTCTGCACATCTCCCTTGTTCTTAAAAATGGGCACCAGCACACTTCTCCTCCATTCTTCAGGCATCTTCTCACTATCTAAGATCCTGTTGAACAACCCAGTCAGAAACTCTACCGCCACCTCTCCTAGACACTTCCATACCTCTACAGGTATATCATCAGGACCGACTGCCTTTCCACTCTTCATCCTCTTCAATGCCCTCCTCACTTCATCCTGACTAATCTTTGCTACATCCTGGTCCACAACGGTCACCTCTTCTAGTCTTTGTTCCCTCTCATTTTCCACGTTCATCAACTCTTCAAAGTACTCTTTCCATCTTCCCATCACACTACTGGCACCTGTCAATAGACTTCCATCCCTATCCTTAATCACCCTAACCTGCTGCACGTCCTTCCCATCTCTATCTCTCTGTCTTGCCAACCGGTATAGATCAGTCTCTCCCTCCTTACTGTCCAACCTAGCATACAAGTCATCATAAGCTTCTTGTTTGGCCTTTGCTACCTCTACCTTCACCTTACGCTGCATCTCCCTGTACTCCTGTCTACTCTCCTCAGTCCTCTCAGTGTCCCACTTCCTCTTGGCTAACCTCTTTCTCTGTATACACTCCTGTACCTCCTCATTCCACCACCAAGTCTCCTTATCTACTTTCCTTCCAGATGACACACCAAGTACTCTCCTACCTGTCTCCCTGATCACATTAGCTGTAGTTGTCCAGTCATCTGGAAGCACCTCCTGACCACCCAGAGCCTGTCTTAACTCCTTCCTAAAAGTCATGCAACACTCTTCCTTTTTCAGCTTCCACCATTTTGTCTTCTGCTCTGCCTTTGCCCTCTTCATCTTCCTCACCACCAGAGTCATCCTACACACCACCATCCTATGCTGTTTGGCTACACTCTCACCTACCACTACTTTGCAGTCACTGATCTCTTTCAGGTTACACCGTCTACACAAGATGTAGTCTACCTGTGTGCTCCTACCGCCACTCTTATAGGTCACTCTATGTTCCTGCCTCTTCTGGAAGAAAGTATTCACTACAGCCATTTCCATCCTTTTTGCAAAGTCAACTACCATCTGTCCTTCTGCGTTCCTCTCCTGGATACCAAACCTGCCCATCACCTCCTCATCACCTCTGTTTCCTGTACCAACATGTCCATTGAAGTCTGCTCCAATGACAACTCTCTCACTTCTAGGCATGCTCTGCATCACTTCATCAAGGTCCGACCAGAATTTCTCCTTCTCCTCCATTTCACATCCCACCTGTGGAGCATACCCACTAACAACATTGAACATCACACCTTCTATTTCTAGCTTCAGACTCATCACTCTATCTGACACTCTTTTTACCTCCAGGACATTCCTAACAAACTCCTCCTTCAAGATAACTCCTACTCCATTTCTCTTCCCATCTACACCATGATAGAACAACTTAAACCCTGCTCCTAAACTTCTAGCCTTGCTACCTTTCCACCTGGTCTCCTGGACACACAGTATGTCTACCTTCCTCCTCTGCATCATGTCAACCAACTCTCTACCTTTTCCTGTCATAGTTCCAACATTCAACGTCCCTACTCTCAGTCCTATACTCTTGGTGTTCCTCTTCTCTTTCTTCGTGCGAACGCACTTTCCTCCTCTCCTTCTTCGACCAACAGTAATCCAATTTCCACCGGCGCCCTGTAGGTCAACAGCGCCGATGGCGGTCGTTGTTAACCCGGGCCTCGACCGATCCGGTATGGAAGTCATAGGTTTGATTCGCATCTTTGATTTGGCAAAAGTTTTACGCCGGATGCCCTTCCTGACGCAACCCTCTGTATTTATCCGGGCTTGGGACCGGCACAATAAGACACTGGCTTGTGTCCTCTTGCGGCTACTCGAAAACTGAGTACTACTGTGTTGAATTTGAATAAAGTTTAAAATTCAGATTTTATTCATCACTAAACGTCTCCTGATATTATTATATGTGCCACAGGGGTAGATGTGTGTGTGCAGGCATGAGAGGGAGGGTGAGTGTCTCACATGTTGCTCCATCGTAGCTCCAGTATTGCTCATTTTTTTCCAAAGGAGAAACAAAGGAGCCATGAAAGACACTGATTTAAGGTTAGCAAGGTTATTTCCCTTAAGTCTCATGTATAACTCCCTGTAATTAGTCTGTCTCACCTATTTCTTCTAGTGAATATTAAGAGAAACATAAGAAAAATTTTAGACAAAATCGGAACTAAAATGAGACTGAGGTGACAATCTCAAATTTGTCTCTTGAACTATAGAAGCCCAAGCTTTGAGCTGTAAATTTTTCCTCTGGGTATTATTATTGTTGTGTTGCTAATCTGTACATGCAGTATCTATTGCTTTGTCTGTCCTTTCCTGGAAGACGGGTTCCTCCTCTGTAGTCTTCCTGAGGTTTCTCCCATCCACTTTTTTCCCTGTTAAAAGGGTTTTGGGGAGAGTTGTTCCTTATCCGATGTGAGGGTCGTACTGCTCACAGTACACAAAGCTTAGAGGGATATAATCCATGTGCCGATTGTAAAGCCCTTTGAGACATTTTCTGTGAATCTGGGCTATACTGTATAAGAATAAATAAACTTGAAACATGAAACACTTTTGCAAACAATTAATATGACTAATGCCGTGAAACTGCCACAATACAGTTGTTTTGGTTTTTAACCTGGTGATTATAGTCTTTTTTTTTATCACAAGTATTTACTTCCACTAGGAACATACCTCACTTTCTTCATATCCAGTTACAACCTGTCATATCTCCTGTTAGCTAATCACTTGTAAGCTGTCGATGTATAAATGAATCATCCGTGAGATGGTCTTTTAAAAAATTGAACTCCACTCTTTAAAGAAGAAAAGATTTTTGCTAAATGAAACTACAACCAGATGATGTTCCTTGTGCATGAATAAAAAAAAAAGCTCCAGGAGCAGGACATAAGTGACTTTTTTTTCCATAATGTCTTGAAGATCCTACACTTCGGAAATGTGTTCTAGGTGATGGAAATATTTTAAAAGTAAAATCTGTGAAAAATCAAGTAATTTTTCCTACATGGATAAATTTAGTTAGGAATTAAGTAGGAAGTTAGGAACTTTTTTTCTGTCAAAACACAAGAAATTTATATTTTCTTCATGAACGACAGTGACAATTACATAATCTCAGCCAATGTATCTAGGCACACTTATGAAAACAATCATTAGTTTAATCAGCTGCAAAATTGTTGTGATATGGGAGGAGCCACTTGTTTTGAGAGTTTTGCTTCCCAGCAGCAGGTGCTGCAACACAATGTGACACAATGTCAGAATAAAAAACAGCAAGCAGAGCATAAATCTGAGACTTTAATGTCTAACCACCTAAAAGATGGACACCCCCACAGATCAGAAACCTTGGATTCATCCTTGGCTTGACCGTTTCCTCCCAGTGACACCTCTATTAGATCACCAAAACAGCTTTCTTCCGTCTCTGTAACACTGCCCATCTTCAACTCAACCTATCTCAATCGACTGCAGAAACTTTAATCAATGCGTCTATATCCTACAGACTTGATTAGTGCAATAGCCTCCTGTACGGTCTGCCCTCCAGCTGCCCGGTTACTCACCCACACCCACTCCAGATACCACATTGCCCCGGTCCTGCAACAGCTACACTGGCGCCCCATGCAACTGTGCATCCACTTCAAGGTCCTTCTCATCACCTAAAAACCCCTTCATAACCTGGCACCCAATACCTCTCTGACCTTCTGCAGCATCACATCTACCTATCACCCCTCTTCCCACCTCTGCTCCTCTGACTCCAACCTCCTTACTCTCCTTGCCTTTGGCAAAACCTCCCCCAAACATCCGTGCCTCTCACTCAATACCTTTCTTCAAGTATCAGTTAAAGACTTACTTCTTTCAAATACCTTCTAAACTCCATGAACCTCCACCACCCATTTCACCTGTTTCTGTATCTCTTGTTTGTCTTTTCTGTCTGTAAAGCATCTTTGAGTACTGAACTGAAGAAGTCTCTTGGATGAGAGACAAAACATCTTCAAGAACTTTCTTAACGTCCAGTGGATTGACTTAAGCAGCTTTGGATAACCAGGACCTGGATAAATTAGAACCTACACAGACAATACTTCCCATTCTTCATCTTCTTCAGTACAGTCCCCACTTCATCCTTAATAACCTCTTACTTCTCACATTGTCTGGTTTTCTTACTTTCTTTTTTCCCTCTGTTATCTCAACACACTCTCGTTGAATGGGCAATTTTTTGTACTTTGGAACAAAATCAGCAAAGAAAATAAAAAGTCAGAAAACTCTCAAAAGAGCCCCTTTGTTGAATTTTGGTAAATGATAGACAATACAACACAATTCAGAGCAAGAAGAGGCCATCACAAGCAAAGCTAGAATAATTATTAATTATTCATTTGTAACTGTCCCAAGATACGACACTCTGACAAGGACTCTTGTGGATGATTAAAGAAGGAGCAGCAGTGGGACTTTAAGAAGAAACTGTTCTCACCCAGTTTCAGATAAGTCTCTGTCACCAAAAAGAAAATCCAAATCATACATGGCAAGTCTTTCAGGATTAAAATGTTATTTGTGAGAGATCTGGTGTTGATCAATGTCATGTGGATTGAACATTATTCAGTCTTCTGGGAGATAAGATTGAGTGAACAGAGATTCCACTGCCCAGGAAATCCTCAGAGGCCGGCTACATCGAAATGGTTTCCCAGAGCCAGGCAGAGGCACTAGTACCTCTACTCCAATTAGTTGCCACCAAGTCACCCACATGTGGTATATAGACTATCTCAGGTGTAGCCAATCCATTTTGATTTGGGAAACATGTTTGTTGGATGGTAATTTTAGAGTGAGAATACTTTTGAAGCAAACATAACAGTTCAGAAGTGGAAAAAGCAGTGTTTGACTTGAAGTAAAGCATTTAGCTGAAGCCTGTGTTGGGTTGGATTACATTTAAAAAGGCATCTTCCCATCTATATATTTGAATAAGCTCACTTCAAAAAGTCTAATGCTGTCACCAACTCCACCCACTACCTGTCAATCAAGCTCTCAACCAATCACGGTACCTCTAACTAGAATGAATCACATGAACAATATGGCGTAAGGCATCTGCTAAACTGGCTGGCTAGTACGAACAGTCTGTCCAGCTATGGTTTCCGTTTGTTATGGGACAATTATTTATAATACCAATGAAGCAAAGTTTTTTCAAATATTCTTTATTCCGTGGGTTCTTGTTATTGAGGGAAAGTATGAGACTTAACCAATCGTCATGAGTTTAAAATGTTTATTCCTGACAATAAGTCTTATACAGATATCCGAGCTCTCCCACAGTCCCTGACTGCCGGTACTGTATGGGTCTTACATCAGGGGCAGCTGAAGAAGAGCAAGTTCTATCTTGGCCCAGTCAAATTTAAACCAATTAGGAATATGCATGAGGGGATGTGGTGGCTTATGGTCCAATCAGATCGTGACAAGTTTTCGGACGCATCTTCTTGGTGTAGTTTCTGTTTCCAGCGTCATCCTGTAAACAATCCTGCCTACATCCTGATCACCTCTTAAGTGTGAAAACTTCCATAAATGGAACTGTTATCTTGGGTGTGTGTGTGTGTGTGTGTGTGTGCGTGTGTGTGTGTGCGTGTGTGTGTGTCAGATTAAATAAATTTGCCTACATCCTCCAAATGGAACTGCCTCTGCAACCGTGTGTGTGCCAAATTAAATGAGTTCAAGTGTGTGGAAATTTACTGAGACAGAGTGATAGAAAACTTGATTAAATGATTAAATGATTAAAATTAAATACTTATGCAGCCAGCAAAATAATGAATAGGATGTAAAGTGGTACCTCTACTTACGAAATTAATTGGTTCCGGAAGAAATTATGTAAGTAGAAAATTTCGTAAGTAGAGACGCGTTCTCCATGCAAATGTCCTAATCCATTCCAAGCCCCCAAAAATTCCGACATAAATGTTTTTTACATGTTTTGATGCATTTTTATGCATGTTACAATTAGAATATTACACAATAAATGAGAGTTATGCATAATGTAAAAAACAAAGAATAGAGTAAGGAATAAAAATGATGGTCATTTACCTTTTAACTCCAGTCCTCACTGTTTTCTGCCCTCTTTGGTTCATGCGCTGTTGCCTCATGATGCCAAACAACAGAGTGAATCCCAGTCCTCCTTTTGAACTTCTCCAACCGATGCCTTACATTCCTTAAAACTTCCTTTTGTTTTAATAACGTGGCGATTGTAGATGCATTTCGGCCATAATCTTTGGCGAGATCAACCAAATGCATACCTTTTCCATGCTTTTCTATTATCTCTTGCTTTGTTTGTATAGACAAAAAAAGATCTTTTCTTCGTCTTCTCTTTTCCTATTTTCTCCGTCACTTTCTTGGGGTTCATAGCGAACACTCAAAAAGTTAATATATTTTCGCAAAACTATCAGAACACCTCATGGGTCGAGGGCCGACGACAAGGACCCAGCATAAACACCAATCTAAGTCCACACAGAGGTCCCTCTTAGCCAATGGGATGCCAGGAAGATACTAGGTAATAGCCAATGGCAGAGCAGCTATGAGAATGTTGCATTCAGGAACCTGTGGGAGCTGCTAGTGTCAGCCCATACTGTATTTTTAACTTTTTGTAAGTCAAAATTTCTTGCAATATTTTCCTGCTGAGAAGTTTTGTAAGTAGAAAAAATAAATACCATAGTATTTAAATATCTTCACCAACTAGCGGGAATCCGTGGAAATTCCACGATAAAACAATAATATCAGACTTCATACCAAACATGGCAATAGCACCCAACATAGCCAAAAATCAACGTGGTGACGTAACAACTTTGGGAAAGGAGCTAACGTTAAAGGAAAAGGTACCTGTCAAAAGAGCAAGTGGAAAAGAAATTTTACAGAAGTGATAGTTCTGTTAGCTGACTACATGAACAGAATTGTATGTAGTTACAGTATTTTCCGCACTATAAGGCGCATTGCACTATAACGCGCACCCTCAATAATTTGTTTGTTTTCTAATTTTGACATTTTCGGTGTCATTCCTGCTGTTTGGGATTTCTGCTCAAAAAATGAAAATTGTTGGAAGTTATGACACTCTAAAATTATGTTAACTGGGAAGTCAATGTATAGTTAGTGATGGGCAGATGAAGCCCCATGAAGCATTGCAGCTTTTCATCCCAATCGGTTCAAAGCTTTTTCTTCTTCTTTTCCTCTCAGCTTTTCCCTTCAGGGGTCGCCACAGCAAATCAGTTGCCTCCATCTAACCCTGTCTTTCTGGATCCTCTTCTCGCACACCAACTACCTTCATGTCCTCTTTCACTACATCCATAAACCTCCTCTTTGGTCTTCCTCTAGGCCTTCTGCCTGGCAGTTCAAAAAACTCAGTATTGTTCTACCAATATATTCACTATCTCTCCTCTGGACATGTCCAAAACATCTCAGTCTGGCCTCTCTGACTTTATCTCCAAAACCTCTAACATGTGCTGTCCCTCTGATGTACTCATATGTATTGGTTTTTATTTCACATGTTCCTGAACTTGGCATCACAAAAATTAAAAATGGAAAAAGTTAAAAAGATAGCAATGAACAGATTTAGAAGAATTCATAAATCTAGTGAAATGTCATTCCAAATTTATTTACTAAATGTATTTAATACATTAAATAATCAAGCACAATTGAAAGAGTAATTATTACCAAAAAAAAGAAGTGACATCCTCATTGTGTGATTGTTTAAAGCTGAAAAGGAGAAGGCTCACCTGCTTTGTATTCATTGCTGCTTGATTTCTGTTACCTTCTAATTAGTTTATAGTGTGCATTGTTGCTAGGTGCAGGCAGTTTCTTGCGTATGTTCAGCTGTCAGTGGTTGTTAGAATGTGTCTGTCACAAAATCCCAATGGTTCAACATCAGGATTTACATTCTCTATTTTACCACACAAAGCTCTCTCAGGTTTATACTTTCTTGAAATCTGTAAAATTAATTAAAGTATTCTAGGGTCTTTTTTTCATAATCAAATAGGAGTATTTAGTTTTGCTCCATTTTAATAGTAAGGCAAGGGAATGATTGCACGTGACTGTAGACTGTAGTTTGCTGTCACTTCTTCTATGGCCGAGGAAGTGGAATCCTCGCTCGAATCCCTGGGATCACCAGCATCCCTTACCATGAGGCTGGATAACTGTGTGCCTCACGTAGTGCCTTTTTCCAGCGGTTTCAGGACCACTCAACTCAAGAAAGACGTTACACACATATAGTTGTTGACAAGAAAACATTGTACATTATATACATTAGCTAAATAATGCGAATTTAATTCATAGAGGAAACATGTTTAAACATTTCAATAGCAACAACTAGAGAGATAGCATTATGATCTCACTGTATAGCATGCCAGCAGAGTTAGCTGAGTCATTGCACAATCCATGATGAGGCTCTGCTGGCTAGTGCCTCACCGCAGGTCTCTTCTCAGTATTTCAGCGGTAAATGTGAAAATTCAGCGATTTTGAGTAAAAATGACCTAAAACTGGTGACGGAACGGAAATAAAATAAAATAAAATAAACTAAACGGAAAATAACTATACAATACACATCACTGGATAGTTATAAGCAAATAATTTATTTCTTACATTTGTCATTTTTTTCTTTCATGATGGCAGACGAGGCACTGCCTCACCTGCCTCCCCTGACCGCATGTCACTGCAGTGATCCTTGATTTTTCGGGCCTCTTGGCTTTACATGGTGGCTTTACTTAGTGACCTAACATGACCTAACATGTGGCTATTCAGGAGAGTTTGAATTGCTTTACTTCAAAATTATGTCAACACTTTTGGATGCCAGATCTTTATTATCCTGACCCAAAATGACCAAAACGACTGAGTGAAATAAGAACACTTTTAAACCCCACAGATCCTTGCCTGTGATGTCCAAACCTGTTACTTCACTATGATACATTAAAATAAGATCATATATTCTCTGTGAGACATTCCTTATCAATTCTCAGATTACTCCACATAGGGAGTGGGAGACAGAAAAGTAGGTGAGAAGTAGATGGAGAATGAACCCCAGAAAGGATCATTAAAATGTGAAAACTCTGACAAACCAGTCTTTTCAATCCTTTGTGTCTTGATAAACGTTCTTAATGTATAGATCAGTCAGATTTCTTGTTCCTTTCGGTAAAAAAAGACAACTCTTAACTTTTATTTTGTTATTACTTCACTTGGCTACATATAATCTTTGAATGTCTTACATATTTTTATGACTTGTATGAATAAAACAAAGTGGTATAACACGTCATGTGATCCTTTTTAAAATAACATGATCCATCTGTGACCTGGGTAACCCTTATTACACTATGGAAATAGTATACAGTAATAAAAGTGTTGTGATAGTCAATAGAAAATTATGTGGACTGGTACAGAATAAGAGATGTAGACTGAATATCAATAATGACACACACAAAACACATTCATATTTGTATGACCATTTATATTGCTGTACAGTAGAATGTGTGCTTTAAATTGCCACACAACCAATAACACCTCCTATATAGTCAGTCTTTTTGTAGAAAAATTCAACTCTAGACTAAGGCTGATGGCCTTAAAAGTATTACTACTTTTTCTTCTCCGTTATGCCTTTTTGAACTGCTGGTCCTGCTTCAAAAGTGAATGATTGGTTTTAAACATTTGGGTGAAGCAAGAGTTTAGAGGTTCTTTTTATCTAAAAAGTGCAAGTTCTGAGTCTGTATAATGTCCAAGAAAAAATATGCTTTGATGAATTCACCAAAATTTGTGGTCACTCAATTAAAACCAAAACCCAAAGAGGCTTTCCTTTCCACTTGGTTTAAAAGGTTTTTGATTATACAGTCAGTCATCTTTAATTCACAGCGTACTTCAGTTTCAAAGATACATTGCATAGTCGTGAAATATTGAGAAAGCTCCTAGAGGCAAAGATTGCAAGCTTGCTCTCTCAAAAAGAATTTAAAAAATGAGTTAACACGAAGTGCACATGGACAACAGTGGTCTATCTATTTGAGCCTCTCATCTAGTGGTGTATTGCAAGAGTAGATTCTATTAATGGAGCATGATCAGCATGGACTAATGCAGGTCAGGCATACAATCAGCATTCCTGCAGCTGTAGTAGTTCTCTACTGTCGAGGTATACTGCAGGACCCAAATGCGCAGACATCAGGTAAAAGGGAAAAAGATTTATTTAACAATGAATGTGATGAGATGATGAACCAGATGATCAGGCTGAGCAGGTGAATCGGTAGGAGATGAGAAGGCAGGCAGGCGGCTGGAATGGAAATAGTCAAACAGGCAGCAGACCGGAACTGGAACACGGAGAGAACAGAGTTATCAAAAAGTCAAGGTGCGAGTTCAAGAGAGACAAGGTGTAGATACTGACAAGCAGTACAAACGAACTGGCAATGAATGGGGGAAAGCTGGTCCTCATGAAGGTCTGGAGATTAGAGATTAGTCACAGGTGTGCTGCTCTGCTGCCACCAACAGCCACACCCAGGTAGGTGGAAACTATGAGGGACTCAGAAGAGGGAGAGAGAGAGAAGCAACTGCAAATCCTGGCACTCTTCTGTTCTAATGAGATACAAGCGGTAATGCATGACGTATGGTATGTGAGACTGGCAAACTGTTATGGAAAACAAAATGCCATGCCACCAGTCAACACACTGTCCTGAGAAAAAAAAATGTGAATCAGCTTAAAGTTAACAAATCTGTTAAGAAAAAGAGATGTGTATGACCGTTGCTTCCCCATTCCACTACCTACATTTTTATGTTATGCTAACACAGAACATCAAAATAACATATTTTTATCCCTAATTCAAAATCTGTAATCAAGAGACTTGTCAAAATAACTAATGTATTTGGCACTGAATTAATATGGTAGTGAGACACACATCACACATCTTTTATTTGCTATAATATGACATAGGCCTTGACCTGGGACCTTTCTATGTTGAGTTTTCACAGAACCCTAACCAAAGTTGCAATTATATAGACAACTCTTCTGACTTCACATCGAAGCAATTGTTAGAATCTTCCTCAGAGACAATTCCTACATGCTAAAAATTAATAGAACTTACAGCATAGTTAAAACAAATGGTTTATTGTAGTGGTCAGAGTTGAATACAGAATACAAGATCTCGGGTTCCAACTACAGTCACACGCAGTCACAATCACGAACCGGGAACCCCAAACTATAGATCAGCCTGCTTATATAGTTGTTGCCAAATGGAGTAGTGCTTTTTCCCTCGGAACATCCCCATCTATCAAGAGGGTGTGAAGCTAAGCATTTTCACACCATCTTGTAAAAACAAAAGTTGGATAGCTGTAAAAAGATGACAGGTTGATACTTCCCCCCGGAATTGAGGAATCGCCACAGGGGAACTGGAGAATGCATTTGCATCTTTTTGTTTTAGTGTTGCAACCATGCATAGTCTGCCAATTATATTTTTATAATTATCCTGAATTATATTTTACCACATGAGCAAAAATAGCCTTCACCATACAAGTTACAAAAGTTGATGAATTCTGATGAGTGTTAGCTTGAAAATTTAAAATTATATCATATCTAAGCTCATTCTTTCTTTTTTTTAAATTTGATTATCAACCATTCAAAACAAAAAAAAAGGACATTTCTAAAATAAATGTAATTTTTCCGCATACACAATTCTTTAAAAAAAAGGCAATTGTCATTTAGGACATACATGTGTAAATTATTTTTTGTTCTTTTCTCAAGAAAATGCTCAATGTGTATTGTTAAGTATAAAAAAATCTATTGGAAAAACTGTCACTCATACGTTAAGTAATTACAAAGAGGCATATGATTGTATAATGATGTTCTTTCATTTGTTGTCATATTGAATGTGATAATTCATGCTGATTGAAATTTCATATCCTCCAGCATACCTGTGCTGGGAGAGAAAAAAACCATATACCGACTTTATGTCAAATGAATTACAGCACATACAGTATTTTTACAAACCTAATGAAAATAATCCCCCAACTAAATTCAACCTTATTGAAAATCTTAACACGACCTGTCTGATGTTTTCGTTAAAGGCATTAGAATAGATTTGAAACTGGCTGACTGGCATCACAGAAATGAATGAAAAGATTATAATGTTTAAATGCATAAGGTGGTTAAAAAAAAGAACTTTCTCGTTACTACTAAGTAATTCCACCACTGGTTTATTCATTTTTCTCTCACGTAATCCCCAGGGCTGATTTATTCAAAAAATAGATTTTTTACAACAGCCAATATACACATGCTTTTTCCAGCAAAAAAGAAAAAAAAAACCTTGGTCTGAAGAGATTTAAACATGCTACTTGCTATTTTGCTAGCTTCACAGTATTGAATTTGAATTACACACTCAGTACTTTTCCATCACCCTGTCTCAGTAATTTTCCACATACTCATCAAATCTGACACACACACGCACACACGTACACACGCATACACACACACATACACACACACACACACACACACACACACACACACACACACACACACACACACACACACACACACACACACATACTGTCACATTCTCTGCCTCTCATTCCCCTCCTGTCACACCCCTGCAGTATTTTTCCACTCTCCCTCACTCTGCTCCACTCTACCTGCCGGCCACGCCTACTGCTTCAGCCCATGCTGCTCACCTGCTTCTGATCACTGCAATCAAGCCTGCATTTAGTCTCTCCAAAACCTTCACTCCATGCCAGATTGTTCTTCAGCGTCATGCGAGACTTTCCAGCGTTTTTTCCCTATCTGATTTTCCGGTGTCGACTCTGCCTGTCCCTGACCTGCCATCCTCGTCTGCCTCCAGGTAAACTCACCTGCCTTCTGTCCCTGACCTCGTGCTTCGCCTCAGCACCTCTGGTATCTGCCTGCTCGTTTGGTTTCGACTCCTCCGCCTGGCCTCGTCTCTTCTCCTGCCTGTTCCTAAACGGTACCTCTGCCTTCACGGACTGTTCACCTGGCTTCGACCTCCCTGCCTGCCCCGACCTCTCTTCGGCTCACTCCTCGTCGGCCTCACAGTTCGTGCTGCCTGCTCTCCAGAACTCAGGGCATCCTGCCTCAGCTGAAGTAAGCTACATCTTATCTCCTCTACAAAAGAGTACTGCATTTGGGTCCAAACAACATCCGTTACAGTACAATCTGGCCAGAAATGGACCCAGCAGACCCCACATCCCCCCAGTCTCGCCTAGCCCTCGTGGAGGCAATGCTTCAGCAGCATGAGTCTCTGTTAGCCTCCAACGCGGCAGAGGCTCGTCAGTCTGCATCATCCCTGGAACGAGCGCTAACCTCGCTAGCTGCCCAGGTACAGCAGATGGCAGCTTCCATGGCGCAACACGCTGCTTCGGTCCCAGTTCCGGCCCCTCCTGCTCCCACCCCTGTGCCAGCATCAAGCTCCACATCTGAGCCCCGTGTGGGGGCGCCAGAGCGCTACGATGGGGATCCTGAGGGTTGCAATCCCTTTTTGACGAACTGCTCAATCCTGTTTGCCCTGCAACCCCATACCTTCGCCACAGAGGGGGCAAGAGTCGCCTTCGCCATCAATCACCTCACTGGTAGAGCACGTCTGTGGGGGACGGCGGAGTGGGAGAGAGGCACGCCTGCCTGCGCCACATTCCAAGCCTTCGGTGAGGAGCTTCGCAAGGTGTTCGGACCCGTTTCCCTGGGTCCTGATGCAGCAGGGGGACTCATGAGTCAGAGGCAGGGAGATCGGACAGTTTCGGACTATGCCATAGACTTCAGAACTCGGGCTCGTCTCAGCGATTGGAATGCTGCTACCCAATGTGACGCCTTCCTAAATGGGCTGGCTCCTTACGTAAAGGATGAGCTGGTTCCGTTCGACCTTCCCAATTCCCTGGACGGTCTCATTGAGCTGACTACGAGGCTGGACAGGCGGATACAGACGAGGAGGAAGGAACAACGCCGTGAGAGAGGTGATCCCCGGCGTTCTGCTCGTTCACATAGGGTCCCAGTCATTCCTGTTCCCTCTTCTGAACCTATGCACGGGGGGGTGGAACCCATGCAGGTGGGGCAAACCAGCCTTAACACCAGAGGAACGAGAACGACGACGACGGGAAAATATCTGCCTCTACTGTGGCCAAGCCGGCCATTTTGTCTCCCGGTGTCCAGTAAAAGGGAGGGCTCAGCATTAGAAGGGGGCATTTTGCTGAGCCGGTCCCAGAACTCTGCCCCTAGCCCATGACCTCTGTTTCATGCCCAGCTCCTGTTGGTAGGGGGGTCCCACACCCTCGCCACCTTCATCGACTCGGGGGCAGACGTCAACCTGATGGATGAGGACCTCGCCCGTCAACTGGACATCAGTCGAGATCCTCTCCCTCGCCCCATGCCAGCCAGCGCTCTGGACGGTCATCTCCTGGGAACTGTCACCCATCAGACTGCCCCCATCTCTATGCTCCTGTCTGGCACACACCGTGAAACCATCCGGTTTCATATCCTGAGGTCTCCCAATCTTCCCCTCATCCTCGGCTACCCCTGGCTTCGACGCCACAACCCCCATATAGACTGGTCCATGGGGTCCATCCTGGGATGGAGTCCCTCCTGTCAGCAGATCTGCCTCAGACCTGTGGGGGCCCCCACGCCATTTGCCAGCCCCTGTTCCATTCCTGATCTCTCCATGGTGCCTTCTGACTATCACGACTTCCGGGAGGTGTTCAGTAAGGCGAGGGCCACCGCTCTACCTCCTCATCGGCCCTACGACTGCGCCATCGACCTCCTTCCCGGCTCTGTACCCCCCAAGGGCCGTCTCTACTCGCTGTCCGCACCTGAAAGGGAGGCCATGGAGACCTACATCAGCGATGCCCTGGCCGCCGGAATCATTCGACCCTCCTCGTCACCTGCTGGAGCGGGGTTTTTCTTCGTCGACAAGAAGGATGGGTCTCTGAGGCCGTGCATCGACTACCGAGGTCTGAATGACATCACTGTGAAGAACCGCTATCCTCTCCCCCTCATCGCCTCAGCTTTTGAGCTGCTCCAAGGGGCCACCGTGTACACCAAGCTGGATCTCCGCAACGCCTACCATCTGGTGCGGATCCGAGAGGGAGATGAGTGGAAGACGGCCTTTAACACCCCTACAGGACACTACGAATATCTGGTGATGCCGTTTGGGCTCACCAATGCCCCGGCTGTGTTCCAAAACCTCATCAATGATGTGCTGAGAGACATGCTAAACAAGTTTGTGTTTGTCTATCTAGATGATATCCTGATCTTCTCCCGGTCCAAGCAGGAACATATCCTCCATGTCCAGACGGTGCTGCAGCGCCTGCTAGAGAACTCCCTGTTTGTCAAGGCCGAAAAGTGTGAGTTCCATGCCTCCTCCGTGTCCTTCTTAGGTTACATCATTGGCCGGGACCGCATGGAGATGGACCCCGCAAAGGTCTCAGCTGTCGCCTCCTGGCCTGTCCCTGACTCTCGCAAGCAGCTGCAACGCTTTTTGGGGTTCGCCAACTTCTACAGGAGGTTTATCCGGGGCTACAGCACGGTGGCAGCACCTCTCACCGCCCTCACCTCCTCCAAGGTCCCTTTCCACTGGACTTCGGCCGCCGAGGAGGCATTCCAGCTCCTGAAAGGGCGTTTCACCTCGGCCCCATTCTCCTGATCCCTGACCCTGAGAGACAATTCGTTGTGGAAGTCGACGCCTCTGATGTGGGGGTAGGGGCCGTTCTCTCTCAGCGTTCTGCCAAGGATCAAAGACTACACCCTTGTGCTTTCTTCTCCAGGCGTCTGTCCCCAACAGAGATTAATTATGACATTGGGAACCGAGAACTATTGGCGGTGAAGCTGGCTTTGGAGGAGTGGCGCCACTGGTTGGAGGGAACCAAGACCCCCTTCCTCGTCTGGACTGACCACAAGAATCTGGAGTACATCCGCTCAGCCAAGAGACTGAACTCCCGTCAGGCCCGGTGGGCTCTATTCTTCGCCAGATTCCGTTTTACCCTCTCCTACCGGCCAGGCTCCCGCAATGTAAAACCTGATGCCCTATCCCGACAATTCATGGGCGGGGAGGAGGCCCCCTCTAGTCCTGACAACATTCTTCCTGCTTCTCATCTGGTGGCCGCTCTCACCTGGGAGGTGGAGGAGCGCGTGAGAGCTGCTTTGGAGGACCAGCCGTGGCCCAGCTCCTGCCCCCAAAACCGCCTATTCGTTCCCCAGCAGCTAAGGTCTGAGGTTCTACAGTGGGCCCACGCTTCTCGACTCACCTGTCATCCCGGAATACACCGCACCAAGGAGGTTCTGCAGCGGCGGTTCTGGTGGACCTCCATAGATGATGACATCAAAGACTTTGTAAACGCATGCCCAGTCTGCAGTCAGAACAAGGCTCCTCGCCGGGCTCCCGCCGGGCACCTGCATCCTCTGCCTGTGCCCCACCGACCCTGGTCCCATATCTCTTTAGACTTTGTCACCGGTCTGCCACTGTCAGGAGTTTAAACCACCATCCTGACAGTAGTGGACCGGAATTCTGCCGCCTCCTGGGAGCCTCCACCAGCCTGTCCTCCGGGTTTCATCCTCAATCCAACGGCCAGTCCGAGAGGATGAACCAGGAGATGGAGACAGCGCTCCGCTGCATGGCTTCAAAGAATCCTGCCTCCTGGTCCACTCAACTACTGTGGGTGGAATACGCCCATAACACCCTCATCAGCTCTACCACCAGCCTATCCCCATTTCAGTGCGCTTATGGCTACCAACCACCCCTCTTTCCTGCACAGGAGAAAGAGACGGTCTGCCCCTCCGTGGAGGCCTTCATTCGCCGTTGCCGCCGGACCTGGACACAGGCTCGGACAGCTCTCCTGCGAGCCATTGACCGGTACATGACAGCCGCCAACCGCCGTCGATCCCAGGCTCCCCCCTACCAGGTGGGACAGAAGGTGTGGCTGTCGACCCGAGACCTTCCGCTGAGGGTGGAGTCCAAGAAATTGGCCCCCAAGTTTATTGGGCCATTCCCCATCGAGAAGGTAGTAAACCCTGTGGCTGTTCGGCTCAAGTTGCCCCGCACCATGCGGATTCACCCCACCTTCCATGTTTCCAGGGTCAAACCGTTCCAGGAAAGTCCTCTGCAACCTGCCTCCCAGCCACCTCCGCCTCCTCGCTTCATTGACGGGGCCCCTGCTTACACAGTGCACCGCCTGCTACGCTCTCGTCGCCGTGGGAGGGGCCTACAATACCTCGTCGACTGGGAGGGGTACGGTCCGGAAGAACGGTCATGGGTCCCGGCCCGTCAGATCCTGGATGCTAGACTCATTAAGGAGTTTCATCGCCTACACCCCGACCTGCCTTCCAACACTGTCTCTGAACGAGGGGGTCCCATCGGCAACACTCGGTCTCCTCCTGCATCTGGGGCATCTACAGGGGATGACGTCAGCTCAGCCTCGGAGGGGGACAGTTCTCTCTCGGCGGACGAAGAGACTAGGACAGAGGCCTCTGAAGAATTCTAGCCCTCCACCTGGCCCCCTCCACCCACCCGGTTCCTCTGCGGCAGTTTTGGGACGTCAGGAGCCGTCCCTTGAGGGGGGGGTTCTGTCACAGTCTCCGCCTCTCATTCCCCTCCTGTCACACCCCTGCAGTATTTTTCCACTCTCCCTCACTCTGCTCCACTCTACCTGCCGGCCACGCCTACTGCTTCAGCCCATGCTGCTCACCTGCTTCTGATCACTGCAATCAAGCCTGCATTTAGTCTCTCCAAAACCTTCACTCCATGCCAGATTGTTCTTCAGCGTCATGCGAGACTTTCCAGCGTTTTTTCCCTGTCTGATTTTCCGGTGTCGACTCTGCCTGTCCCTGACCTGCCATCCTCGTCTGCCTCCAGGTAAACTCACCTGCCTTCTGTCCCTGACCTCGTGCTTCGCCTCAGCACCTCTGGTATCTGCCTGCTCGTTTGGTTTCGACTCCTCCGCCTGGCCTCGTCTCTTCTCCTGCCTGTTCCTAAACGGTACCTCTGCCTTCACGGACTGTTCACCTGGCTTCGACCTCCCTGCCTGCCCCGACCTCTCTTCGGCTCACTCCTCGTCGGCCTCACAGTTCGTGCTGCCTGCTCTCCAGAACTCAGGGCATCCTGCCTCAGCTGAAGTAAGCTACATCTTATCTCCTCTACAAAAGAGTACTGCATTTGGGTCCAAACAACATCCGTTACACATACTCAACATATAGTTACAATAACAATTCCATTTATAGGACATAGGCGGTCTCAGCTCTTTGTTCACAGGATGAACCGGAACCAGAAACCACATTCCAGCCGGAACCTGAAACCACTTTCCACTTGGAACTAGAAACCACATTCCAACGCCCATTGAGAAGGAGTGGCTTAACACTTGTCACAATCTAATTGGACCAGAAGACATTATATCACCTCACGCAAATTCCTTATCTGAATTGTATAAAAATCACCGGGCAGGGAAAGAAAGCTGAGCTGTTGCAAGACCCGTATACTGCAGGCATTCAGGAACACTGGAGGGAGCTCGGATATCTGTATTAGAATTGTTATCAGGAAAAAACTCTTTAAACTTATGACGATCGGCTGGCTAAGTCTCCTACTTTACCTCAACAACAAGAACCCACAGAATAACAACGTTTTAAGACTACTCTGCTTCAGTTCCCATAAATCCAGTGTTCATGTGGGAATCCTGACTGTTTATATTGAAAATAAATAAATGCCATTGCTGTTTACAAGACAGAATGTAGCCGCAACAGGACACAAGCCAGTGTCTTATTGTGCCGGTCTCAAGTCCGGATAAATACAAAGGGTTGCATCTGGAAGGGAATCCGGCGTAAAACTTTTGCCAAATCAAAGATGCGAATCAAACCTATGACTTCCTTACCGGATCGGTCGAGGCCCGGGTTAACAACGACCGCCATCGGCGCTGTTGACCTACAGGTCGCCGGTGGAAATTGGATTACTGTTGGTCAAAGAAGGAGAGGAGGAAAGTGCGTTTGCTCGAAGAAAGAGAAGAGGAACACCAAGAGTATAGGACTAAGAGTACGGACGTTGAATGTTGGAACTATGACAGGAAAAGGTAGAGAGTTGGTTGACATGATGCAGAGAAGGAAGGTAGACATACTGTGTGTACAGGAGACCAGGTGGAAAGGTAGCAAGGCTAGAAGTTTAGGAGCAGGGTTCAAGTTGTTCTATCATGGTATAGATGGGAAGATAAATGGAGTAGGAGTTATCTTGAAGGAGGAGTTTGTTAGGAATGTCCTGGAGGTAAAAAGAGTGTCAGATAGAGTGATGAGTCTGAAGCTAGAAATAGAGGGTGTGATCTTCAATGTTGTTAGTGGGTATGCTCCACAGGTAGGATGTGAGCTGGAGGAGAAGGAGAAATTCTGGTCGGACTTTGATGAAGTGATGCAGAGCATGCCTAGAAGTGAGAGAGTTGTCATTGGAGCAGACTTCAATGGACATGTTGGTGCAGGAAACAGAGGTGATGAGGAGGTGATGGGCAGGTTTGGTATCCAGGAGAGGAACGCAGAAGGACAGATGGTAGTTGACTTAGCAAAAAGGATGGAAATGGCTGCAGTGAATACTTTCTTCCAGAAGAGGCAGGAACATAGAGTGACCTATAAGAGTGGTGGTAGACTACATCTTGTGTAGACGGTGTAACCTGAAAGAGATCAGTGACTGTAAAGTAGTGGTAGGTGAGAGTGTAGCCAAACAGCATAGGATGGTGGTGTGTAGGATGACTCTGGTGGTGAGGAAGATGAAGAGGGCAAAGGCAGAGCAGAAGACGAAATCGTGGAAGCTGAAAAAGGAAGTGTGTTGCATGACTTTTAGGAAGAAGTTAAGACAGGCTCTGGGTGGTCAGGAGGTGCTTCCAGATGACTGGACAACTACAGCTTATGTGATCAGGGAGACAGGTAGGAGAGTACTTGGTGTGTCATCTGTAAGGAAAGTAGATAAGGAGACTTGGTGGTGGAATGAGGAGGTACAGGAGTGTATACAGAGAAAGAGGTTAGCCAAGAGGAAGTGGGACACTGAGAGGACTGAGGAGAGTAGACAGGAGTACAGGGAGATGCAGCGTAAGGTGAAGGTAGAGGTAGCAAAGGCCAAACAAGAAGCTTATGATAACGTGTATGCTAGGTTGGACAGTAAGGAGGGAGAGACTGATCTATAGAGAAACAGAGATGGGAAGGACGTACAGCAGGTTAAGGTGATAAAGGATAGGGATGGAGGTCTATTGACAGGGGCCATTAGTGTGATGGGAAGATGGAAAGAGTACTTTGAAGAGTTGATGAACGTGGAAAATGAGAGAGAACAAAGACTAGAAGAGGTGACTGTTGTGGACTAGGAAGTAGCAAAGATTAGTGAGGATGAAGAGTGGAAAGGCAGTCAGTCCTGATGATATACCTGTAGAGGTTTGGAAGTGCCTAGGAGAGGTGGCAGTAGAGTTTCTGACTGGGTTGTTCAACAGGATCTTAGATAGTGAGAAGATGCCTGAAGAATGGAGGAGAAGTGTGCTGGTGCCCATTTTTAAGAACAAGGGAGATGTGCAGAGTTGTGGCAACTACAGAGGAATAAAGCTAATGAGCCATACAATGAAGTTATGGGAGAGAGTAGTGGAAGCTAGACTAAGGGCAGAAGTGAACATTTGTGTGCAGCAGTATAGTTTCATGCAAAAAAAGAGTACTACAGATGCAGTATTTGCTTTGAGGATGTTGATAGAGAAGTACAGAGAAGGCCAGAGGGAGCTGCATTGTGTTTTTGTAGATCTGGAGAAAGCTTATGACAGGGTGCCCAAAGAGGAACTGTGGTATTGTATGAGGAAGTCTGGAGTGGCAGAAAAGTATGTTAGAGCAGTATAGGACATGTATGAGGACTGTAAGACAGTGGTGAGGTGTGCTGTAGGTGTGACAGAGGAGTTCAAGGTGGAGGTGGGACTACATCAGGGATCAGCTCTGAGCCCCTTCTTGTTCGCTATGGTGATGGACAGGCTGACAGACGAGGTTAGACAGGAATCTCCATGGACTATGATGTTTGCAGATGACATTGTGATCTGTAGTGAGAGCAGGGAACAGGTGGAGGAGAAGCTAGAGTGGTGGAGGTTTGTCCTGGAAAGGAGAGGAATGAAGGTTAGCCGCAGTAAGACAGTACATGTGTGTGAATGAGAGGGACCCAAGTGGAAGAGTGAGGTTACAGGGAGAAGAGATCAAGAAGGTGGAGGATTTTAAGTACTTAGGGTCAACAGTCCAGAGCAATGGAGAGTGTGGAAAAGAGGTGAAGAAGCGTGTACAGGCATTATGGAACGGGTGGAGGAAAGTGTCAGGTGTGATGTGTGATAGAAGAGTTTCAGCTAAAATGAAAGGAAAGGTGTACAAAACAGTGGTGAGACCAGCGATGTTGTTTGGCCTAGAGACAGTGTCACTGAAGAAAAGACAGGAGACAGAGCTGGAGGTAGCAGAGATGTAGATGCTGAGGTTCTCTCTGGGAGTGACCAGGAAGGATAGGATCAGGAATGAGTACATCAGAGGGACAGCACATGTTAGAGGTTTTGGAGAAAAAGTCAGAGAGGCCAGACTGAGATGGTTTGGACATGTCCAGAGGAGAGATAGTGAATATATTGGTTGAAGGATGCTGAGTTTTGAACTGCCAGGCAGGAGGCCTAGAGGAAGACCAAAGAGGAGGTTTATGGATGTAATGAGGGAAGACATGAAGGTAGTTGGTGTGAGAGAAGAGGATTCAAAGGACAGGGCTAGATGAAGGAAATTGATTTGCTGTGGCGACCCCTGAAGGGAAAAGCCGAAAGGAAAAGAAGAAGCTGTTTACAAGACAGATTCTTCCAAATTCAATTCTGTTTTGAGAAGAGGTGGGTAAACAAAAGCCAGATATCTTGTAATACTTTCAGATGAGAGTGGCATATGATTACTTTGTCATCTCTGCTGATTAGGCTGATCGTTTTCCCTACTTGGGCGGCAGTGGCTCAGTGGGTGGGCGGCAGTGGCTCAGTGGTAAAGCGGGTGGTAGAGCGGGTCGTCCTATGATTTAAGATCGGCGGTTCGATTCCCGCTCCCGCCCCCCAAAAAATACCCGGAGGTGAGCTGACAGTGGGAGGTGTCAGCTCATCTCTGGAGCACTGCCGAGGCACCCTTGAGCAAGGTGCCGTCCCCTTTACAAATTGCTCATTTGAGGCGCACCAAGAAGGAGCTGCCTGCCACTCTCCCTCCCCTGCATGCCTACAGACCCCTTTGTGTGTGTGTGTGATACAGGGGCCTGTACTCACAAATATATATGTATGCATGCGTTTGTAATCAGTAGCTAGAGTGTGCTTTCTTAATTTCCCTTCGGGGATCAAACCAGTATATAAAATTTAAAAAAAAAAAAAAATTACTTTCTAAGGCCTATTTCAAGTGGAAGCTTGGCTATTGGAAGTTTGGTTTGAAGGTCAAGAAATATTTTCCTGTGACTGCTGTTTTTGAGGCATTCCCTCTGAGCAGAATGTTCTGGGAATACAAAACACACAGCATTTCCGAAAGCTTTTTCAATCTGTCATCAACATTTTGTTGACCTCACAGTACTCTATAAAAGCCAGTAAAACCACAGTGGACATTATTGTAATATACTGGGTGTGCAAGTACGATGGGGGTGGAGTACACAAATGTCCAGCTACATTGGTTTTCATTTTTTTCCTGTGAATTTGGTTTCAGAGAATCAGTCTTTATTTGTCATGCTGACACACGTTTACATATGACAGTACGAAATATGTCTCTGAAGGTCCTAGTAAGCCTGGTCGATAAATAAGATAAATAAGATAGAATAAGATAAATAGGATAAGTTAAGTAAAGATAGGTTAAAAATGTAAGATAAATAAGAGAACAGAGAAAAGTTAAGAATGCTAGATATATGGTGTAAAGTGTAAATTGAAAAGTGTCTGAACAGCAAAATATATTTACAGTCTAGCAGCTTAAGTATGTGGGTGCTCCATCTATTGCACCTGATGAAGCATCATATTGCACCAGATCCCCGTGTGTCTGTGGTGACATACGGGCGTCGTGAGGGTGACTACAGAGCACCACAGGAGTTCAGCTGTATAACAGCCTCCGGGAAGAAGCTGTTCCTCAGCCTGGTGGTCCTGCTCCGGATGCTCCGTAGTCTCCTGCCTGAGGGGAGGGGTTGGAACAGACAGGGTGCTGGGTGGGTGGGGTCTCTCATGACGTGGGTGGCCCTCCTTCTACACCTACTTGTGTAGATTTCTGTGGTGGTAGGTAGGCCACCCCCTACAGTCCTCTGTGCAGCCTTCACCACCCTCTGCAGAGCTTTCCTGTCTGCTGCAGAGCAGCTGCCGTGCCACACGGTGATGCTGGTGGTGAGGAGGCTCTCCACCGCTCCCCTGTATAAGGCTTTCAGGACGGGGCTCCCCAGTCGAGCACACCTCAGCTTCCTGAGGAAGTAGAGCCGCTGGTGGGCCTTCCGGAGCAGGTAGGAGGTGTTACAGCTCCAGGTGAGGTCAGTGAGTTGAGCCCCTAAGTACCTGTAGCTGGAGACCACCTTTACAGCTGCTCCTCCGATGTGCAGGGGGGTAGGGGAGTGACTTTTCCTCCTGAAGTCCACCACCATCTCCTTGGTCTTCCCCACGTTGATGCAGAGGTTGTTGTGTCTGCACCAGTGCACCAGGTGCTCCACTCATCATTTTTGTGGATGCGTCCCACCACTACTGTGTCGTCTGCAAACTTTACTATATGACAGCTCAGGATTATGCTGAGCAGTCATACGTCAGTAGGGTGAACAGGAGGGGGCTGAGCACGCAACCCTGTGGGGAGCCGGTGCTGAGGGTGATGGGGGAGGAGACCATGTTGTTAATCCTAATAGTCTGTGATCTGTCTGCCAGGAAGTCCAGGACCCAGTTCCCTGTGGTGGCAGACAGTCCCAGCTCTGACAGTTTCTGGGTCTGAGGGATGATGGTGTTGAACGCAGAGGTAAAATCCAGGAAGAGCAGGCGGATGTAGGAGTCCTTGCTCTCCAGGTGGGTGAGGGATGTGTGGACCACAGAGGAGATGGCGTCGTCGGTGGAGCGGTTCCTCCTGTAGGCATATTGGTGGGGGTCCACCGTAATGTCTATGGAGCCCTTTATGTGTGCCATGACCAGCTTCTCAAAGCACTTCATGACAATTGGGGTAAGGGCCACCGGCCGATAGTCATTCAGCTCCTTCACCGAGTGGCCTTTGGGGACCGGGACGATGGTGGCGGACTTCAGGCAGCTGGGGACCGTTGCTAGCTGCAGTGAGGTGTTAAAGATGTCTGTTAGCACCTCTGCTAGCTGGTGGGAACAGTCCTTCAGTACTCTCCCTGGGATGCCGTCGGGGCCTGCAGCCTTGCGAGGATTGATCTTTGGCAAGGTCCTCCTCACATTCTCTGTGGTCACACTGAGGGGCGGGTCGTCGGGGGGTGGGGAGGGGTGTTAGTTTGGTGCTTGAGGGGGTGTTGGGGTCCTCAAAGCGGGCTTAAAATTTATTGAGGGCATCTGCTAGGGAGGGGTCTGTCAGGCCCTGTGTATTCCTGGTGTTAAAGTTAGTGATGCACTTGATGCCCTTCCACATGCTCCGTGCGTCTCCTGAGGTCAGGTGACCCTGGATCTTTTGAGCATAAGTGGATTTGGCCTCCTTTATTCCCTTATCCAGAGCCCTCCTCGCTTCCCTTAGTGCCCCTGCCTCCCCCGCCCTGAAAGCAGCATCCCTGGCCTTCAGCAGAGCTCTCACCTCTGCATTCAGCCAGGGCTTCTGGCTCGGGTAAACGGTGATCGTTATGGTGTTAGTGACATCGTCCGCACACTTGGAGATGAACCCGAGGACAGAGGAAGTGTATTCCTTCAGGTTCACCTCTCCCCCCTTTGTGGCTGCCTCCCTGAACATTTGCCAGTCTGTGTGCTGGAAACAGTCCTGGAGCTGCATCCTGGGGCCACACAGTGACAGTTCTCCTCGTGGGTTTGAGGGATTTCACCCGGGGACGATATGCTGGGGCCATCAGGATGGAGATGTGGTCTGATAGGCCGAGGTGTGGTCGGGGGAGGGACCTGTATGCACCACGTAGGTTGGTGTACACACAGTCCAGCGTATTGTCCCCACGTGTGGGGATGGTAAACTGCTGGTAAAAACTGGGCAGTGTGTCCGTCAGTTTAACGTGGTTGAAGTCTCCAGCTACCACGTCAAACGCCTCCGGGTGCCTGGTCTGCAGTGAGCTGATGGTGTCGTGCACGTAACGCTTCGTTAACGCTAGCATTAGTATTAGCACCCGGCGGGATGTAAACAATGGTGACGGTAAATGGTGATGGTAAACAAACACTGCCGTGAACTCACGAGGCAGATAGTGTGGCCGGCATTTAACAGTCACGTGTTCTATCGCCTCGGAGCAGTAGCTCTTGACCAGTTCACTATTTGTGCACCAACCCCTGTTCACGTATCCACACAGTCCTCCCCCACGTGTTTTCCCAGATCGATGGTCCCGGTCCGCTCGGAACAGCTGTAATCCATCGATCTGGAAAGCAGAGTCCGGCATGCTGTTGTTTAGCCAGGTCTCCGTCAGGCCGACCACACAGCAGCTCCTCATCTCCTCCCAGACCCGCAGCCGGAGGCGTAGCATGTCCATTTTATTGTCCAAACAATGGACATTGGCCAAAAAGAGTGAGGGGATTGGTGGTCTGCTGGATTTTACCTGGGTTAGCCAGCCAGTCCTCTTTCCTCTTTTTTGCCTCCAGGCACATTGCTTCCTCTTGTTTCTTCAAGGGAAGAAACAATTTTCTTCTTTGTAAATATTGTATTAGAGCAGGGCAGCACGGTGGCGCAATGGTTAGTGCTGCCGCCTCACAACACGGCAGACCCGGATTCGAATCCTGCTCTGTGCGGAGTTTGCATGCTCTCCCCGTGTCTGCGTGGGTTCTCTCTGGGTTCTCCGGCTTCCTCCCACCTCCAACAGCATGCGCTTCAGGTTGATTGGCCGTTCCAAATTGCCCGTAGGAATGAGTGTGTGTGTGCATGGTTGTATCTCTTTGTGTGTAGCTCCGGTGCACTGGCGTCGTGCCCGGAGTGTCCCCGGCCTCACGCCCTATGCCGCCGAGATAGGCTCCGGCTCCCTGTGACCAGCTGTGGCGGATACAGCGGTGGTTATCTGAAGATGACTGACTGGCTGTATTAGAGCAAACTTAATCCAGTTCAATTCAATTCAAAAACAATTCAAAAACCAAAACACATAATGCTGCCACATTATAAACAGTCTTGATATCTTTAGAGTTTTACAATTTTCACAGTCTTTATTATATTTACTACCTTTTTGCACATACATTTATTGTTTATCTTGTACATATCTGTTTATTGTGTATTTTAGTGTTAGTGTTGGCTTTCTGTGTTAAAATTTGCTGCTTTATGTTCCTTCAATTACCCTTTGGTGAAAAATACAGTTTTTTTGAATTAAATTGAACTCGGTGGATTACAACCAAATTCTTCAAAGGAATAATCTGCCCACATATTGTATAACATTATTTTCATTATATTGCATCCATATCAATATATGATACTTGGAATACAAATCCAGTTAGTTTTGAAAATGACTACTGTATATCACATACAATTCCAGGTGTTTCAGAATTATCAATATGTGTAGTGCATGGTGATCAAATACATATGGATTGGGCTGGCATCCTTGAGGCTCCCAGAGCTGCTATTATATCGAAAGTGCCAGCTTCCACCCTTGGTGGGAATGCTCAAAATGTTCAAAATGAGTGAAGCAGGGATAGCATGCAAACATGTCAAACAGTCTGCCTAACCCCTAATCTCCAAATTCTATCAGTAAACACCCTTCAAACAATTTACATAAGTAAAGTCAAAGTTCGGGATTAAGCTCTTTCAGCTCATGCACAATGATTATCCTCTAGGATTTTTCACTTTGGGCTAAAATTCACTCGGCATATAGAGCCACTCCTCATCCTGGACTCAGAATGATTCAGGCATTTTAATCTGGCACAACTATTTATAATCTGCTGATTGTTCCAGAAGCTTTAAATCAGCATGGCATTGGCCCCTGGGAGACGGCACACACACAGTCTTCTTTAAAAACAGGTGAGAAGCCTTTATATGGCTCCAGCCAGAGGGTGTCTGCCAGTTGACACATAAGAAGTCATGTACTCATGCATGACTGCCAATATAAACACTGACTTCTTGCGTGTGTTTGCACATATACACCCTCTATCCTCACTGTGTCCTACATGCATGGTCAAACACATACACACCTGAAATGATTCAGGCCGAAAAGGAACAAGAGGTAGTAGAGAAGGGCAACTTCCCCTCAAGTGTTCGACTGTCATGGCAGCAAATGGGTAGGTCAAAACAATGGACTTGCACTGCCCCCATTAAATCTTATCACAATATTTCATCTTCAGAGACCAGATACTAAGCTGTTATAAAACTTCAAACCTGTGTATGTATAAAAGAAAAATGTTATTCTAAAATGTTTATTTCAGTTTTTAAATCTCCATCAGTTAAAATGTAATTGAGAAAGTCCACTGAAATCCACTGAATGCTCTTTGTGACCAGCAAATATAAAAAAGGTGCAAGGAATAACAGAGTAAACTCATGAATCAGTTGTACCTTGTGATTTAGTAAAACTGCACTCAAACTTATAAAAGACCATGGCACAAAGGACATACACTATGCAAATTTTTGTCCTGAGGAATTAAGATAGGTATAGGTTTGACTGAGGGAATAATACTGTATAATAATTTTCAAGAGTGGGCAATTATGAAAAAATAAAGAATTAAAGAGACAAATGATGACGGGACAGGGAGGGGTGGAAGCGTCATTGATGAACCACTGAAAGAAAATCAGCACACCCAATACAACCTGTTACATTGCTCAGGATTCTCGGGCATTCAATTACTTGCAGCAATGCTGCCATTAAATCAACATTGCTAGTCACGTATTAATTTACTGTTCTTTGAGCTCTGTGCCCTCCTATTGTCCTCTTTTTTTCACAAATTAATCTGGTATATCCCTGTTGTAAAGGGTATATGAGCTCACTTTCTTTTCAAGCTTGTAAATGGAGGTGATTGGTGCCAAGTAGGTGCTACAGTAATTTTAAAGCTAAAAAATCAACAGTGATGAATGACACACACACACACACACACACACACACACACACACACACACACACACACATACACACACAGACACTCAGACACTACCGTGTAAAAAAAGGTATTGAAACTGATAATTAATTCTTTTAATGATGTAGTACAAGATTTTTTAAAAAGACAAACATTTTTAGTGTCATAATATACACCCACTATGATGGTGTAGAGACAGTTTTGAACACATGACACATGTAATCACACAGCATATAGCATCATAATCTAATCTTCAACATGAGCTGTGGGAGGAGTATTTATCACAATGGAATATCATGCACGCATGTGTTTGTTGGTGTTGGTGCGTGCAAGTGGGAGTGGAGGAATGTTTCTGGCACTGAAATACTTTTGCCTCTTTAATAGGGAAGGTTACTTGCTATGTCATTAATGTAGATATAATGATAGCCCCTAGTATTGGGGGAAAACCCCAACACAGCCTCAGGTAACGGGCTTCAGTAATATCCTCAAAGTTAAGAGGCCCTCTGTTACCTTATGCAGTTCAAAAAGACTTGCCTGATATGTATGTGCAGTGGTGAGTAACATGTATGGCATTTTTGTATTGATCCACACACAGAAAAATGTATAAGATGTTGCTGCTCAGTGACATCAAGCAGTCAAGTTCATTGCAAAGCACCAGACTCTCTCACTTAAATGTGTTGGCGAATTTTAAATAACTCATTGGCCCGCTATCACTTTTTTGAGAACTAACTAGTTGTCATGCAGTTAGGCTTGGCTGTTCAATTATTTGCAAATTAGTTCTGCCATACCATTGTTGTCTCCTTACTTGATAGAAATCTTTCTCTTCATTTTCAAATATCAGTTACAAATGAGACCCATCGAGACCTGCTCATACTGATGGACAAGTTAAGTTTGTTCACAATTTTACATAGTTGATGTTCTTTGCACATACAAAGGATGGATGATAAATAGTAAGTTGACAAAACAAAGATATTACAAAGAATAAAAATATCAAATATGAAAATGTCTTCAAAACTAAAAAAAGACTAACAAATTACTGCACATATTTCTTGGAACGTACAGTATGAACTAAACTCCATCAGATTACATTTCCATCAGAAAAAGATGAACCATCTTTTGTCATTGTGCAAATTATAGAGGTTGTGTAGGTTAGAGTAGGGAGTTAGTCCTGAACTGCTGTGATCTGAGCGTGCTGCCATACTGGGCCAACGCAACTTAATGTTCCCAAGATTCGCTCTCACACACAGGCATGCACGCACGCACACGCACACACACACACACACACACGCAAGGATAAATATTATTCGTATGTTCATTCATTCATTCATTCGTTCATTTTACTGACCGTTTCATTCGCTTGCGTGGGTCACGGGGAGCTGGAGCCTATCCCAGCCGACTTAGGGCGTGATGCAGGGCAAACTCTGGGCGCGACGCCAGTGCACCACGGTCACGCCAGTGACCGTTAGCCAAGCGAACGGTCTCCTGTAATGAAATTGTTACTGTGGAACTGAAATGACAAAACAGGGTATCTAAATTCACATTATAGAATGTTTTGCTTGAACATATAAAGGGTTATCTAGTAGCCTTTGCAAAACTGAACAAACACAATAAAGGAGATAGCCTTATGTTGCATTATGATATGTTGTTGTGTAATGCAGACTGGTCTGTTGCTCCCCATTCTATCTGGGTCATTATCGTATCAAGGTGTGAAGTGAAAGGATTTAAGGAGGCAATGTCTCTCCCACGATCTCTCACTTACTGGCTCAATGGTCTGCTGGCATCCTGGCCGCCCACTTCTACCTCCATTTTTTGTGCAGGTGAACAACTGTAGTCAAGAAGACTGCTGTTGATCCCAGTTGTTGTCACTGGCAATATGTGAACACGGGGGAGTCTAAAAATGTCACCAGGGTACTATTGGCATTCGGAGCGTTATGGACCCTCCTCATTCTTCTCCCCATTGGTGGGATGCCAGCCAGTCAGTTCTTGTGACCGAGCTGCATGCACACATAAGATAACTATGGGAACACAGATGTTTTGCAAACTGTTGGTGCACGGTGGCTGTTTTGCTTAGAATTTCTCTGCTATAATCTCTTGCTGGATGTGCTCGCTGCTTCCTGCTACACTGCCCATCATATTGGCAACCTCTGCTGCTTGTTATTGGGACTGCCTTTTCCCAAATTTCTGCTTGTTCCCAGTCCTATAGTGACTGGCTTTTTCTTATGCAGCAATGGGTTGCATTGGCAGTCAATCACTTTGAGTAGTGTATGTGCCTGTGTGTAAAAAGTTTGATGGTTGACTGGTTGTGTGTGTGGGTACATGAGTGCATACATGTGATGGGATCAGGTCATGTTCAAAGTTTTTGTTTTTGGTATCCTTTGAATTTTTGTTATTTTCATTAATTTGTTTCCAATTTTAATGCACTGATTTGTCAAACTATTTATTAAACATCTCTGGCCAGAGACTCCTTAGATTATTTATCATTACTATTTGTATTGTTTGCTGTTCTTTAAGTGGCTGCATTTACATTTATGTCATATTTTAATGGTTTTATAGAAGTTTTGTGTATTTGAACAACGATTGACTTTCTCTTTCCCATTAGTTGCTGGAAGCTAACAACGATGGGGGTGATGTCATAGGGGATGGTTTCCCTTCATTGGCTGCATAATCCCTTGTTTAGGTTTGGTATTGCAAGTCTCTAATTTCTGAGTGTGTCTTTTTCAGTTCATGTTATTGTCTGGAAAATCACTTCACTGACTCCCTATAATAATTCCATTAGGGTTATTAGGCTAAATTCTGAGCAGCTGAACAGTCATATTTAATACAAACTTAAAAAGACATGAAACATTTAATATTCTGTGCTGGCCACAATGTGGAAGATGGCGTAATTAGGCTTTAGGACAATGGATAAGGGCTGATTACGTGAACATGGTCAGAGCATTTTGCCTAATGTGAACAGGTCGGCAGTAGCTCAGTCGGTAGAACTGATCCAAGATCGGCAATTTGATTCCCGACCATTCATTCTTGGAGTGTGAGCTGCCAGTCCCCTTCACAAGCTACTCGTTCGGGGTGCTCCAAAGATGGGGCTGCCTGTCACTCAGGCCTTCCTGTATTTACTGCATGCCTACAGGCCCCTTGTGTGTGTGCTTGGTTGTTTCAGGGGCCTGTACAAAAAACATATATATGCATGATGACTAACCTTTTTCTTCTTCCTCTTCTTCTTGTGGGAGGAGTGAATGAAGTGAGTGGAAACTGCTCAGTGTGTTTCAGCACTTTTTTCCATCTTTACATTTTGTCTTTATGTTTGTATTCTTTTTATATTGTTAATTAGGTTTACAATAAACAAACTGACAATAGTGTCATCTATTGTCAGTTTTTTGCCAGGCGTGGGCTGGTTGGCGGCCACTCAGACGCCGTCATGGCGTATGATGGCTTCACATCGTTGACAAGGAGTCACGGGATCAGGGTGGTTTCTCCTTGCAGCGTTGAAGAGGTGGCACTTGTGGTGGGTGATGTTATTGGGTGCAGTGTGGTGAAGTCTGCTGACCAGGGCAATTCTTCTGTTCGTGGAGAAGGTGGAACAGGTAAGGTTGCTAATTGAAAACGGGATAACTGTAAATTGACTGTTTGAACAAGTCATGCCATTGTCACAGCCGGCGTCTAAAATAACGCTGTCAAACATGCCATGTTTCATCAGTGACGAATTCCGAATTAAAGAACTATCTCAACACGGAAAAGTTGTCTCGCCAATTACGAAAGTCCCGTCGGGGTGCAAGTCCCCGCAGCTGTAACACGTCGTGTGTCACCGCCGACAGGTATCAATGATCCTGAACAATAAAGCGGAAGAATTACCGCTTTGTTGTTAAGGTAGATGACTATGACTACACGCTGTACGCCACCTCCTCTCGGCTTAAATGTTTTGGCTGTGGAGAGGAGGGTGACATTGTTAGTGCCTGTCTGAGGTGCATCAGCGAAGCTTCGCGGGACCCGCCCAGTGAGACGGCGGTTCCCACCACCGCTCCAAAAGCATCCCACGGCGCCGAAGCATCGGAGACTGGGAGCGGGTAGAAGTTCCGAGGAGCGAGCCTGAGAGTCAGGTGCAGGAAGGACCGTCAACCAGCGATAACATCGAGGTGAGAGGGGAGAGTGAAAGTGGGACAAGTGAGAATGGTGGCAGGAAAGGTGAGAGAGCAAGTGAGGTTAGGGGTAAAGCAGGTGGAGTGATGGGTGAGAGTGTGGTGGTGTCCAGTGAGTTGGGTGAGGTGACGATTGTGGTGGGTGAGAATGGTGAGCTGACAGGTGAACAGGGTGAGATTGGAGAGGAAGTGAGTGAACGGGGTGAGATTATTGAGGTGGTAGGTGAACTGGGTGAGAAAAGTACAATGGGTGAGATTAGGGTGGTGACAGGTGCAGTGGGTGAGGTTAGGAGGAAGACTAGTGAAAAAAATGAGAATATTGAGACAGGAAATCAAACAGGTACTGAAGCTGTCACAGACGACCATGCGTCTGTCCAATCCAATCCAATCCGTACTTTATTTGTTGAGCACTTTACCACAACCGCAGTCGACCAAAGTGCTGTACAGGCGAATGAATAAAAAAGAACAAACATTATAGATAAAAGACAAAATGGCTCAAATATTATAAGTAAAGTTAATCAACTAAAAACATAAAACATAAAGTATGGATAAAAACAAAAGCAAATAATCAGAGCAATAAAGTAAGATAAAAAAGATAAGACAAAATAAAATCAGGTGTCTATCTAGATGTTAAAAGCCAAGGAGAAGAGGTAGGTCTTCACGCGAGATTTAAAAACAGACAGAGAAGAGGCCTGTCTGATTTGCTGAGGCAGATCATTCCACAATTTGGGTGCCACAACAGCAAAGGCACGGTCCCCTCTGAGGTTCTGTTTGGTTTCCTGCTGTGGATTCCTGCTCCTGCTTGGCAGCACAGTGAGCGAGAATGTCTTGACTGTTTCTACCGGATGTAAAGCTGGTCGGCTTGAGGTCAGATCGAGTGTTGAAGACAGCAGTAGTAGTGATGATTGTATGTCTGATTGCAGTGAGCTATCTCACACTCCAGTCACTGCCAGTCAACAACACGTTTTGTACCTGGAATTTTAAAAAAAAAAAGTTCTTACAACAAACTAAAGGCATGAAAGGTCTGAATCTTGGACAGTTTTTTCCTGACAAATTATTTTTTTTATAATTCGGCAAAAAAACTTATTAAAAACAGCCACATCAGAACTCAGTGACCAAGAGACATACCGACTCCAAAAGCAAATGAATAAAGTCTGTAAACAACTGAGTTTCTAATTTTGATGAGGCTGACTGTATTGTTGTGTTTCCTATTTATTTATTTTAAGGTTCTTACTTTTAACTTCTCCCTCATCATATATTCTTTTAGAGTGGGAACGTTAAACGTAAATGGAGCCAGAGAAGCAAGGAAAAGGGCACTGGTTTTTGACACAGCAAGGAGGAAACCTATTGATGTTCTTTATTTACAAGAAACACACAGTGGTGACAGTGATGAGGTTGACTGGATGAAGGAGTGGGAAGAACAGGTGGTCCTGAGCCATAACACCACACTGAGTGGTGGAGTGGGCTTCCTCTTCTCCGGAACTTTTAACCCAACATCTCTGGAGGTCGAGCATGTCGTAAAGGGGAGGTGTCTTTTAGCAAAGGCACAATTTGAGCACCACACCCTGGTTTTTATCAATATTTATGCTCCAACAAATAGTGCAGAGAGGAAGAGCTTTCTAGAAAAAATACAACCTAGACTGAATTGCTGTGGCTCGGAGGATTTTTTATTCTTGGGTTGGGATTTTAACTGTACTGAGGACAGGGTTTTAGACCGTAATCATGCAGAGCCTCACCCAGCATCCCAACACACTCTGAAAGAGCTGGTCTGTTCTCATGGCCTGGTGGACGTTTGGAGGAGGATGCATCCAGACTGCTGACAGTAAACTTGGTCCTACCTGACAGAAGATAGGGTGTCTTTAGCCTGGCTGGATCATTTTTACTGTTTTAAACACAATTTCAATGTTTTTAGGGACTGTAATATAATACCAGCTGTTTTTACTGATCATTCTGGGGTTTTATGTCACGTTGTGATGAGAAATATTTTACACAGGAGTGCATACTGGCATTTTAATTCAGTTTTAGCTTTAGACAGAGGCTTTAGAGAGGTTTTAAGTTATTTTTGGAACACTTTTAAACTTAGAAAAGCTTGTGGTGGGACTATGGCAAAACAGAGATATAACTCCTGTGCCAGCAGTATACTCTGAACGTCACACGTAACACCTGCTGGTCTATGAAAGACCTGGGGGCTGAGATCTAGGAGTTAGAGATAAGCGCTTCCAGAGGAAATCAGATATATATTTAAATCCTCAAGTCCAAAATAATGAATTTAGCCAAACTGTTGGATACTAAAGTACAGGGTGCACTGGTCCAATCCAGGGTGCAAAACATCACTGAGATGGATGCTTCCTCTAGCTTCTTCTCCTTCGGCCTGGAGAGGAAGCATGGACAGACCAATGTGATCCACTACCTGCTATCTGACACAGGGCAGGAGCTGACAAAGCCTGGACAGATCAGAAGGCGAGCTGTGAGTTTTTATTCATCTTTGTACAACAGTGAATATCAGGAAAACCAGCCACTGTTGGATGAGTTCTGTGCAGAGCCACCTCAAGTCTCTAAGGAGATAAACTCACAGTTTCACAGGCAACTGGAGTAGGAGGAGCTCCACTCTAGACCTGCAGAGCATGCAGGGATGACGGCCTCCGGGCATTGACGGTCTGACAGTGGAATTTTACAAGGCCTTCTGGGACATTCTAGCACGTGATGTGCTGGAAGTGTTTAATGAAAGCCTGGCCTCGGGCTCTCTGCCACTGTCCTGCCGGAGGGCTGTCGTTGACCTTCTGCCTAAAAAAAGGCAATCTGCAGGACATCAAGATCTGGTGCCCTGTGTCACTGCTCTGCATGGATTATAGGGTTCTGTCCAAGGCTTTGGCTACCAGGCTGAGGGAAGCTATGGAGCAGGTCATCCACCGGGATCAGACCTACTGCGTGCCCGGCAGGTCCATGGTAGACAATGTCTACGTAATTTCAGATGTTTTGGAGGTTTTCAGCTCATTAGGTATAAATGCTGGTCTCATTTCATTGGATCAGGAAAAGGCATTTGACCTTGTTGAGCACAGCTTCCTCTGGAAAACTATGGCGAAGTTTGGGTTCAGCACTGGTTTTATTGCAAAGATCCGGGTGTTGTACAGTGACGTTGAGAGTATCCTGAAGTTTAATGGCAGTTTGTGTGCTCCTTTCAGAGTGCCCCAGGGCATCCGGCAGGGCTGTACTCTGTATGGGATGCTCTATGCACTCTGCCTAGAACCCCTCCTCTGTCAAATCTGCAAAAGCATCGACAGTTTGATTTTACCTGGTTTTAAAGAGAGCATTATTTTATCTGCCTATGCTGATTATGTTGTTGTTCTTATCAAAAACCAGAGGGATATTGATGTTTTAGTGGTTTTAACATTTTTTTTCAGTGTTCTAACTGCGGCAAAAGTAAACTGGAGCAAAAGTGAAGCCCTTGCTGTTGGTGAAAGGCATGGCAACCTCCCGGTTCTTCCTCAAAACCTGTATTGGAAGACTGATGGTCTCAAATATCTCGGCATGCACCTGGGAAATGAGACAAGAACCAGGAAGAACTGGGAGGGCGTCATTGAAAAAATAGAAGGAAAACTTAAAAAATGGAAATGGTTACTCTCCAAAATGTCATATAGAGGTCAAGTTTGAGTCATAAACAACCTGGTGGCCTCACAGCTGTGGCACCGCTTGGCCTGTATGGACCCTCCATCAGGGTTTCTAGCCCAGATCCAGACTAAACTTGTTGACTTTTTCTGGGATGGGCTACATTGGGTGCCTCAGGGAGTGTTGTTTTTATCGAGAGAGGAGGGGGGACAGGGCCTCATCCACCTGGCTAGTAGGACAGACACGTTCAGATTACAGTTCATCCAGCGGTTTCTGACCGGACCAGCGGATCTGACGTGGAGGGAGGTGGCCAGCTGTATATTCAGACGTTTGAGTAACTTGGGACTGGATGCTGCACTTTTTTTTAATTGATTCTACATTTCTAAAGTTAAATGGTTTGCCCCCTTTCTATCATGGTGTTTTTAAGTTATGGGCCCTTTTTAAAAGCAGTTCAGGAAAAAGCTCTGACTCTGTGTTCTGGTTACTGAAGGAACCACTACTGTATGGAGCCAGGCTGGATGTCTGCAGTGGAGCCACACTTGGGCTATTTACAGCGCTTTACAGAACCAGGACCCTTACCCTCCAGCAGCTGGTGGTCAACGCCGGGCTGGCGTTGGTGGATGCCCAGGTTGTGAGCTCCCTGCTGAACATCCAGTCCACCAGGGTGACTAGGGTGCTAGAACTGTGGAGGCAAAGACTCTCTAAGAGGTAGAGAAGCCTCCTCCTGAATTATAGTAGAGGAACTGTGCCTGACAACAAAGATCCTATCCCTGAGGTCCACATCAGTCCCCTGTTTGGTGAGTTAGAGGGTCTTCTCCTCGGAGATGATCGACGAGTCAGCCTGTACACAGCCAACAAAAAAATACTGTATAAATACTGTGTAAAAGTAATTAACAAGAAAGGCCTGTGTGACAGAGCTCCGACTGCCTGGACCAACAGGATGACGGGAAATGGACCTGACCCACAGTGGAGACTTATATACAAACCTCCCCTCAAGAAAAAAACAGCCAACCACCATTGGATAATTTTACACGGTACCATCGGTTCCAATGCTTTTATCTCTGTTTTTAACGCTGCTGTGTCAAGCCAGTGTCCCTTCTGTCCCCTTCGTGAGACAGTCTTTCATGTTTTTAGTGAGTGTTAAAGACTTACAATGCTCTTCACTCTTTTAACAAATATTTTTAATCTGTTCAGTGAACATTTTAATATCAGAAAATGTATTTATGGTGCTGAGTAGAAGAAAATGAATCAAAAAAAGTGGCAGCTTTTAAATTTTATTTCTGGAGAAGCAAAACTCGCAATTTATGTGACCAGAAAGAGGAAAATTGAAACCAATACAGTTCAAGAAGCAGTTAATGTTTTTTGTTGTAACATCAGATGTCGCTTACAACTTTATAAAATGACAAGACCTGAATAGCTTTAGGAACATCTGGTGCCACAAAAATGCCCTATGCACTTAAGTTGATGATAAACTTGCTTTTGCAAATTTCCTGATGTAATGCACTGATTTTTGAATTGTATTTTTTTGGTTTTTTTAGTATTTTTGAAGCACTTTAGCACTTTAATGTAAAATTGTAAAATGTTTGAGTGTAATTAAAGTGTTTTTGTAAAAAAAAAAAATCTTCTGTGAAAGAAATGAGTGAAAACTGCTGAGTGTGTTTCAGCACTTTTTTTCTATCTTTGCTTTTGTCGTTACGTTTGTATTATTTGTATATTGTTAGTTGGGTTTGTCCTGAGTGTTTAGTGTTGTCTGTTATCGTTTTTTTTTTTGTGTGTGTATGTGTGGTTTTTGCCAGCCAGGCGTGAGCTGGTTGGTGGACACTCAGACGCCGTCATAGCTTCTAGTAGTTTCACATCGCTGTCAAGGAGACACGGGATCAGGGTGAGTTCTCCTTGCAACGTGGAAGAGGTGGCACTTGCGGTGGGGGACATTATTGGGCACAATGTTGTGAAGTCTGCTGCACGGATGAACAGGGCGGTTGTCCTGTTTGTGGACAAAGTCGAGCAAGTGAAGTCACTGATTGAAAAGGGCATTACTGTGAACGGACTGTTTGAACAGGTCATGCCGTTGTCACAGCCAGCATCTAGAATCACGCTGTCAAACGTTCCCTCTTTCATCGGTGAGCCGTCTCAGCACAGAAAAGTAGTATCACCAATCAAGAAAGTCTCGTCGGGGTGCACTGCTGCTGAGACACGTTGTGTCTCACCGCCAAAAGGTTTTTATGATACTTAACAATAAAGCTGTGCTCTGTCTTGCTCTATGCACTCTCCCTAGAACCCCTCCTCTGTAAGATCCTCAAAAGCATCTACGGTTTTGTTGTACCTAGTTTTAAGGAGAGCATTATTTTATCTGCTTACGCTGATGTAATTTTCCTTCTTGAAAATAAGAGGGATATGGATGTTTTAGTTGTTTTAACAAATTTATTAAATGTTCTAACTGCTGCAAGGGTGAACTAGAGCAAAAATGAAGCCCTTGCAGTAGGTGATTGGCATGATGGCCTGGTTCTTCCTCAAAGCTTATGCATATTAGCGTGTACAGGCCCCTGTAATACACACAACCACACACAAGGGGGCCTGTAAGTATGCAATGGGAGGTACAGTGGCGGGCAGCCCCCTTGTGGAGCACCCAAATGAGCAGCTTGTGAGGGGGGTGGTGCCTTGCTCAAGGGCGCCTCGGCAGTGCTCCTGCAATGAGCTGACACCTTCCACTGTCAGCTTACACTCTGGGTGTTTTTTTTGGGCAGGAGCGGGAATCGAACCGCCGATCTTGGAACATTGGACGACCCACTCTACCGCCCGCTCTACCACTGAACCACTGCTGCCCCAATGGTGTGCACCTTGGAAATGAGGCAACAACCAGGAAGAACTGGGAGGGCATCGTGAAGCTCGTCAGCTGAAGAAGAATGGGCTGATCGACAACACCTGGAAGAACAACTGCAGGATCTTCATAAAAACAAAAAGGCTTTCTCCGGAGCAGATGAAAACAACGATGATCAAAAATGTGGAAGAATTGGATAAATTCGACCAATAAGGTATGACCAAATATAAAATCCCTGTAACTTAAACACAGCAGAGAACAGCCATCTCTGCACCATCTGAAGAAATGAAAGATCTAATACAGAGAACTGCTGATCAAGATCAAGAGGTTGAAACGTTAATTAATGTTTATGCCAATGTGCAGCACGTATTCCGAGGCAAGAGCAACAGCACTGTGGCCGCAAAGGAGAGGGAGAAGGCGTGGGAGGAAATCGCTGGTCGAGTAAATGCGTAACTTTAAATGTAACGCTGTGTAATTACAATAAAATTACGGTTGGGAACAGCGTGAATGATAGTTCATTAATTTATTTCATTCAGGTGCAGTCCCACTGGGGTGAAGCGCACATGGCAGCAGCTGAAGATGAAGCACAAAAACATCCTTCACTCAGGTCAGACTCAGGTTTCCCCTCATTTTCATCATGTTTAATATTGTACAGCAGCGTTCCCTTTTTATGGGACTTTTTATGCACGACGGAACGGTTTCATTTAAGACAATATTTTGTCAGACCGGCCTTCATTTGTTCCATAATTGTTAATGACGCCAGGACTGCTGTAGTCTATTAATAAATCACTGGAGTGGTCTAATGTCAAATGCAGACATCAACAGAAAAAATAAACAATCTTTTTTTCTTAAATTTATTATAAACATCTCTGTAAACGAAATTGTTCATTTTAGAACAATAATCCTTGTTAGTAAGAAATAATTCTATCAAAAAACTCGACTCAAGACACTGTGATGATGAGGTTCATTCTGAAATAATTTGAATGCTAATCAGTGCATTCATTGTAGGATAAATACTGATAATTTCCACATAAAAAGGTGAACAAGTCAATCAAAAAATAATAATAATGAAAATTGGTGGGAGCCCTTGCAGTGAGCCAGTCCCATTTAGGCGTAACAGGAGACAAGACACCTGAAGTGTGTTCCGTACGTCTGGTGTACTTCAGTTTACTCTGGGGTTTTTTTTTGAGGTCACTGCCGAAAATGTTGCTTCAGGAATATAGGAGGTTGGACATCGAACGAGGATTTTAAGTGCTTTTTGGTTGATCTCAGGATATTCTGCCTTGACTTTGGTCCAGAACACTGACAGAACACTCATTTTTGCTTGTGGGCGTAAATTATGGGTTCACGACTGGTAACCTGTCAGGTGACCGAGACCTGTCAAGACATGGGCATTCATCTGTGCCGCATTCCGCACAGAAGTCACTTTTCAAAAGAAAACATTTTTACACTGATAATCAATAAAAAAGGAAAAATTCAAACGTTCTGTGCCACACAGTATCCAACGGCCTGCAGCCCGGTATCGGGTCGCGACCCGGTTGTCGGGGTCCGCTGTTGTAAAGTAAATATGAGGTGGCAGATTGACTTTGCAATAATTCTATCACCACCTTAACGCTGTTGTCACCCACATTAATGTGCCCTCACCTACATCAAATTCAGTGAGATGAAACGTACTGTAAGTAACGGACTTTACCACAGCCAACAGAAAGAAGGCGGACGCCAGAAGAACGGGTGGCGGTCCAGCATCCTCCAGGCAGAGGAGCTGGTCCTAAGCCAAAATGTGGGAAGGCCAGCCGCTGAGGGGATCCCCGGGGGGAAATCATCATGTAACCCCATCCTCCAAGACACAAGTAATGTCAAATGGCCCGGGATACATACAGTCATGGGGAAAATATCACACCACGTTGTTTCCTCAATGTTCTGTTAATGATATTGTTAATGATATTAATGGTACATTTGTATGGAAAAATATAATAACAATAATAGCTCATGAGGATACCTTGATCCCTTTGCAATTGTAATCTTAAATTACACACTAACACTAGTCATTTGCATGCTTATACCAATGTTACGTAACAGCTGATATCTAGCTGTTTTCCATTGTTTCCATGATAATCACCACAGTTGCTTAAGTTCTTGCAGCAATAGCTGTGGCACTGTAGTCCCCAGAGCAGCTTTTAAGCAAAGTGCGTTTTCCTCCTGGTTGTGTCACATGATACACACAGGCTTCACTTAACTGATGAGCAAAACAAAGACATCAACAAGACATTGAAGGACACAAGGATGGTCTACTGATGTAGTCCATGACTGTACCGCCTTTATTTGTATCCTAGTCATATAAATATTAGTTTGTCTTTCATATCCCCATTTCCTGTAGTCCCAACTGATGCTGGTGGTGCAATGTACCCAGAGGAGCCCCATCATGCCACAGTGGAGTCCACACCTTTAATTATTCATTACTCCAAATATGTCACCAAATGGGATTTCAAACTCTAATGGAACATATTGCTCATCCAGGATGAAGACGAGGAAACATTGTCTGCCGTCTTCACAGAGGGGGATTCAGGAAAGCCATTGGAGGTAACATGTTGTGTTACTGAAAGTCCTCTTCCCATTTTCTTAAAGTTTAGTGATATTTGGAGTGTGACATTTAGTTGCCACTGAAGTATTAAGACATTCTCCTTTTGAACAGAGCATTGCTGGCAAACACCAAGAAGGTCCCTCAATGTCCACCGCAATGATCGATACAGTTGAGAAAGATGTTCACCAAACATCAGCAGTTTATTCGGTAAAATTCATACGTAACTCCATCTTTTCATGTTTTGATGTATCCACAGCTACCGGTGAAGGAGCTGTACCAGATTTACCTTATGAAAAAAACAACAACAAAAAAAAACATCTGGAAGCAAGACACAAGAAGTAATATTTGCATTTTTATTTGTAGGAAATAAAGAAGACCAAATGAAATGTGACTTGTGCTTTTATTTTTTACTATGGTGGTAGTGATGGTGATTTAATATGAAAAAAAATTCTCACAAATGTCGCGCACCACTCTGCCCTCCTGGACAGCAGGCAGGTGGATGGGGTCGTCATCGGGGTCATCAATTTGTGGGGCAGGGTGTTGTTCTCCTCTAATAGTGGCAATATTATGAAGAACTACACATACCACAATTATATCACAGGCCCTCTCAGGGGTTGTCCTGAGGTGATGTAGGCACTGGAAACGTGCTTTCAGCAGGCCTATTGGTCATCTCCACCCAGGCTCTCATCCTTCAGTGAGCCTGGTTGAAGTTCTGCCTGGGATCTGGTTCAAGGTCAGGTTAAGGGGTCATCAGCCGTGGTTGGTATGGGTACGCCCTGTCCCCCAGCAGAACGCCATCAAACCCTCCTGAAAAGTGGATTCAGTACAGCGGATTAAGTTTGAGACTGTAGTGAATGTACTCGGGCCTGCACATTTATGCTATGAACAGACTTCCTATTCACATAATCACCGTCATTCTGTGAGGGGGCCTTAATGGGAATGTGGGTTCCATCCACACAGCCAATAACATCGGGAAATCTTACAGATAAGTGGAAGTATTTTACCAAGCCTAATGTTGAAGCATGGTGTTATCGCGAAAATACAGTAATCCCTTGCGTATTTGAGTTTCAAGATGAGTGACTGCACTACATATCAGATTTTTATTAGAAAGTCATGTGATACTGCACGCACGTGCTATTGGCTGACAGCATCCGTGCGTGTGCTGCATTCCAAGACTCACGGTTCCTCGTGTAAGTTTTCTTAATATATATATATATATATATATATATATTTTTTTTTTTTAATTTTATATACTGGTTTGATCCCCGAAGGGAAATTAAGAACGCACACTCTAGCTACTGATTCAAACGCATGCATACATATATATTTGTGAGTACAGGCCCCTGTATCACACACACACACACACAAGGGGGCCTGTAGGCATGTAGGGGAGGTAGAGTGGCAGGCAGCTCCTTCTTGGTTCGCCTCAAATGAGAAATTTGTAAAGGGGACGGAACCTTGCTCAAATGGTGCCTCGGCAGTGGTCCGGAGGGGAGCTGACGCCTCCCACTGTCAAGCTCACCTCCGATTATTTTTTTGGGGGCGGGAGCGGGAATTGAACCGTCGATCTTAAATCATAGGACGACCCGCTCTACCGCCCGCTTTACCACTGAGCCACTGCCGCCCCCGGCAGTGCTTTAAAGGTGCTTTAAACAGTCGATAAGAGTTTTGGACATGGTAATATAGATATAAGGTTAAATATCAGTATGGGGAGGGTTCATAAACATTTAAATTCCTGTAAATAATAAATGGTTTGTCGCTATTTCGTGGAACTTCGTTCTTCACAGGTGGTCTTGGAGGGATTCATATATACTTTAAAATGAATTAATATCATTAACCTGCAATCCTGTGGAACCCCTCCTTGATAGCCCTGATGGGTTTATCTCCAGGGAACCGAACGAGCCGGAGTAAAAGCCATTACAGGGCAAGGGTAACTCTCCTGCCCGCCCTGCACACAGTCGCCTTACTCAGGTGCTGCACATCTCCCACACTGTACAGGAAAGTCCCCGTTGCGTAAAAACGCAGTGCTGCACACAGCATCTGTTTGATAGATAGATAGATAGATAGATAGATATATTTATATATATATATATATATATATATATATATATATATATATATATATATATATATATATATATATATATATACAACAGTATAAAATTAAATTGAAATTAAATTAAATTAAATCCATATTCAACCCCGTGCTGACCTCGCCACCTCCCCCCCGCTCCTCCTGAGAGAGTCATTGTACCCCCTGATGGCACGGGGCACGAAGGACGACCTCAGCCTCTCTGTGGAGGCGCTGTGTGACAGCAGTCTGCCGCTGAAGGTGCTTCTCTGCTGGGAGAAGGTGGTGTGTAGGGGGTGCCTGGTGTTGTTCATGATGGCCTTAATTTTAGACATGGTCCTGCTCTCCAGAAGCATATCCACAGAGTCCAGGCTCAGCCCGACCACTGAGCCCGCTCTGCGGATGAGTCTGTGAGAACACGATTGGACGTGAGAACCCGACTCTGATTCGTTCTGCTGCAGATGTAGGGACGGATCAGGTCGTGGATATATTAAATTATCCGGCACGTGAAATGGTACCTCTCTTAAAGATGGCTATCAGGGAATGACATGACATCTAAATGCGGTCTTAAAATCGTCTCACACCGGAGATGTAATTCCATGCGCAGAAATGCCGCACCTTCGTGGACGGGATCCTCTTGAAAGGGACACACCATGGTTGCGCGTTGGTCCAGTAATAATGCTTTGTCTTACACGTAAGGCAAGAGTCCAACTGAATCTGGGAATGAAACGGCGTGATTGGCTTTATAAAGGGAGCAGAGTGGGAGGAGACCCTGCTTTCATGAAGAACACCTGGGGTCCATGTCACGAAGCAGGGCTACCGAACCCCGAGTACAACCTGTGGCTCTGGGTTGACCTACCCTGAACTTGGAAACCCAGGGATTTCAGTTTCACAAACGCTTCTCGGGGTTAGTTTTTGTAACCCAGGGTAAGTTGACCCGCAGTTTAACAGACGCGATGCCACTTTAAAAAGCCATCATCAATGGAGTCCAGATTCGAAGATTCACCATGACGACAGACGAGATGCGCTCCGCGTTACTTTACGCAGTGGAAGTACAGATAGTAATCTATGCGTATGAAAAGTTTGAGGACATGTTGCGAAAAGAGGTACAGCGTTGCTGCTGAAAAATAGTTTATTAAATTATTTTATTAGGTACAATCCAGCAGGGGAGAAGCGCACATGTCAGCAGCTGAAAATGAAGTTTAAAAACACCGTTCACACAGGTCAGACTTCTGCATCATCTTGTTAGGGATCCTCCTCTTCCTCATTATAACATAATGACATTGTACAGTAAATATTCAGCTTTCAGTTGTTTTATCGCCAACATAATGCTTTTGTCACACACATAAATGTGCTCTCATCTATATCAAGTTCTGTTAAATAAGGAAATGTTTTTAAACGTTTTCATGTTACGTAATTTAATCAGTAAATTGGCATATGCATGCTACAAAAACAGTTGACAAGAAGAATATTCATACCATCGCATATACCTATGTTGTCTAAGAACTGACATGAAGAACTGACATCTAGTCCTTTTTGGTGGTTTCCTTGACACAGTAATAGCTACAACTGCTTCAGTTCTTACATCAATAGCAGTGGCATTGTACTGCTTATAACTGCTTTTAGGCATTCCATGTTTAATTATCTGTGTCTTTTAGTCACAAAATACATAACTGATGAAAAGAAAAAGAAATTAGCATGAAGTTGAGAAAAGGAAGGTGGTCAAATATTTTCTGTTACCGATTGTTCCTATTGCTTAACGTTGTGGTGCAATTAAGAGTGGCATTTAGCCTCCACTAAAGTATTACCACTTTCCTATCCTTTTTTTAACAGAACAAGCTGGACCGTTCGTCACATCCACTGCACAGTGAGATAGACGCTCAGTGAACACCATCAGTTCATTCTGTGGAATTAATATGCAACTGTATGTTTTGATATCCTCCTCATATATTTCCAGCTATTTGTTAAAGAAGTTTATGAAATTCACTTTCCACGAAATAGAGACAACAGATAAAAAATGGTTTCTTTGGATCTCCAGATTAGGAGGGCAGATTTGGACATATAAATAGTGGAGCACAAGTTAGAGGTGGGTGTTGTTCACAAGTGAATCATGTTGAATATTAGAATGTTCACCACTGTAACGATCTAAGAAATAACTTCGTATTTGCAAGTAATAAAGATGACCAAATTAAATGTATATTGTATGTTTTTATTGCCCGCTGTGGTGATGGTGACTTGGACAGACTCTGAAATGATTCTGGCTGATGGTGTCACTGTTGTGCCACCCTGAATAGCTGGACGGTGGACGGGGTCATCATCGGGGTGTTCAGTTTGTGGGCTAGGGTGTTGTTCTCCTCTGATAGTGGCAATACTAATATGAAGAACAGAACTACATCACATGTCCTCTCAGGAATCATCCTGAGGTGTCATAGACATTGGAAACGGCCTTTCAGCAGGCCTACGGTCATCTCCACCCGGGCTCTCATCCTGCAGTGAACCCATTTGAAGTTATGTTGGGGGCCTGGGTTAGTAAGGGGTCAGCAGCCATGGTTGGCATGGGTACGCCCTGTCCCCCAGAAAACAACCATCAAACTCTCCTGTGATGGAAAGTAGATTCATTAGAGTGGATTAAAAGATGAAGACAAGTGAATTACTGTGCTAATCTTTAGTTGCTGTATTACAGTCTGTTGCCCAGGTGAAACTCATCATTCACCCGTGAGTCAGGAACCGATCAGGACCGCTCCGTCTCCACATCAGTACTGAGGGGAGTTCCTCCCCGCCGCTGCTGCTTATGCTTGCTCTGGAGGTTCTGTTGGGTGTCTCTGTCTGTTAAAGCTCTTTGAAATGTCTGCTGATGTGATTAGGCGCTATTCGAATAAAGGTTGAAAATGTAGTTTGCAGCATCACACATGATCTGGACAGATGTTAGTTTATCTATGATGCAGTCTTTAACATGTTGAAACAGTAGTCAATGTACTTAGTACCTGCATATATTTGCTGTAAATGGACTTCCTTTTCACATCATCACCTTCATTATGTGAGGGAGCCTTGATGGGAATGTGGGTACCATCTATGGCAACAAATTACATTGGGACATCCGAAAACAAATTAATGTTACTAACCCAAGTCTGATATTGCAGCACAATATCATTAAGAGAAAATACTTTCAAATGAATTTATCAGATTTCTACATCAGTCACCTGCAATCCTGTGGAACTCCTCTTTGATGATTCTGACGACTTCCTCTCCGGGGAAATAGAAAAACTGGGGTAAAAGATTCAAGGCGAGGCTCACTGAGCATCTGCCACATTATATAGGAAAATTACAGTTTCCAAATAAAAAATGAAAAACTGAACGGAGCACTACACGCAGCGCTGCTGCAGACGTGAGGATGAATCAGGTTGTGTGTGTGTGTATGTGTGTGTGTGTGTGTGTGTGTGTTTGTGTGTGTGTGTGTGTGTGTGTGGGTGTGGGTGTGAGTGTGTGTTCGATCGGGACGTGAATCGGTATCGATCAGAAAGAGAACCATCTGGATATGACCGGACATCTGAATGCAATACAAAAATATTGAATTCTCTGTGAATTAATGAGGAAAATCCATCAAGGGGCTCCACGTCAGACGGACATGCCATTTTTGCCTCTAAAATACCTCCAAAATACCTCTAAAATACGGAGTTAGTTATAAAACCTTAGTTCAGTCAAACTCTCCGTCCGACAGAACCAGGAAATGAAGCCTCATGAGCTGTGGTGAAAGGGGGCGGAGTCAGGAGAAGCCCTGGTTTTGTGGAATAAAACCTGCTACCGACCAGGTTAGCTTCAGAGAGTCTGTTACCAAGTTAATAAAACCCAGCGGTTCAGTTTACCTCGCTACGTGAAACAAGCCAGGGTTACAGCTCTAACTCTGGGTTAAGTTACCTCCCTTTGTGAAACCAAAAACCCTGGTTTTCCCTGATTTCAGGTTTAACTTACCTAGGGTTTCCACTGAATCTGCTTCGTGACATCGCCCCTCCTCCCGACCAGGCTAGCTTCCATGTCTGTTACTGTAGTAACAAACCTAGAGGTTCAGTTTACCTCGCCTCGTGACACAGGCTAAGTTTACTCCTCTGACTCTGGATTAAGATACCTCCCTTTGTGAAACCAGAAACCCTGGTTTTCCCTAATTTCAGGGTTAATTTACCGTGGTTTTCCACTAAACCGGCTTTGTGAAACGGGCCCTTTGTGGATCATGCCCTAAATGACCCAAATGGAATTTGGACACTTCAAGTATTACATGGAACAGTTGAAATACCATTCAACATCATCAATGTCAGAAACATGGACTAATGAACAAAAAACAAAAAAAATAATTTATGCTTGGAGGAATAACATTAAGTTTAAGACTTTAAAGAGCATGTTGATATCTTTTAATAATATAACAGCATGTAATACTGTTAAAATGTCCATACCAAACGGGTTAATTCTTGGGTATACACTGTCTGTTTGCTGAGTTAGGTTAATATGATCATTATATTCTTGTTGAGACACTGGCAATGTCAACTTTTTGTTTTGACTATCTATGATATTAATAAACCTTGAGTTCCTAGGAAGAATGTAAGTATGGTTATGCTCTAGGTTAAAAGGCCAATATCTGGAAGTGAATAAGAGTATGAACGTCTGTCAAAATTCAATGTATGGTGAACTAGGTGAAAACATTTAATGTCTGAATTGGCTGACAATATATTTCTAATGAGAGAGATGTTTTCTTGTCTTTTGGGGGACGGGAATTTCACAAACCTATTGGCTTCTACCCGTCAGCCCTTTTTTTTTCGGATGTTGTTGTTGATGTAATAAATGTGATGAAGGAGTGAAGGTCTGTCATATTAACCTGTCCAAAAATGAATAAACTAACTAACTAACTTACTAAATAAATAGATAAATAAATGTGTACAAATAAATGTGTAAATAAATGGACACCCTTATGTCTGAACATAGTGTTCGTTATGGACAGTCCGTGACGAGCACAGAAGTCCAATAACAGAAAACCACTCAGGTTCCGATCGGGGGGGGGTGTTCCTCCCAATCACGCCCTTCCAGGTCTCACTGTCATTGCCCACGTGAGCATTGAAGTCCCCCAGCAGAACGATGGAGTCCCCAGTGGGAACGCTCTCCAGCACCCCCTCCAAGGACTCCAAAAAGGGTGGGTACCCTGAGCTGCTGTTCGGTGCATAAGCACAAACAACAGTCAGGACCCGTCCCCCCACCCTAAGGCAGAGGGAGGCTACCCTCTCGTCCACCGGGGTGAACCCCAATGTACAGACGCTACGCCGGGGGGCCATAAGTATACCCACACCTGCTCGGCGTCTCTCACCATGGGCAACTCCAGAATGGAGTTCTAACCCCTCTCGAGAGGACTGGTACCAAAGCCCAAGCTGTGTGTAGGTGAGCCCGACTGTATCTAGTTGGAACTTCTCAGCCTCACATACAAGCTCGGGCTCCTTCCCTGCCAGAAAGGTGACATTCCACGTCCCAAGAGCCAGCTTCTGTAGCCGGGGATCGGATCGCCAAAGTCCCCACCTTCGGCCATAGCCCAGCTCACACTGCACCCGACCCCTATGGCCCCTCCCACAGGTGGTGAGCCCATGGGAAGGGGGACCCACGTTGTCCGTTCGGGTTGCGCCCAACCAGGCCCCATGGGTGCTGGCGTGGCCACCAGGCGCTCGCCTTCGAGCCTCACCTCCAGGCCTGGCTCCAGAGGGGGGCCCCGGTGACCCACGTCCGGGCGGAAGACATGGTCTATTGTTTGTGTACTTCATTAAGTGTCTCTGAGCTGTCCTTTGTCTGGTCCCTCACCTAGGACCTGTTAGTCATGGGGCCCAGACAACTTAGCTCCTAGGATCATTGAGACACACAATCCCCTCCACCACGATAAGGTGACGACTCAAGGAGGGGTATAAAATTCAATTCATTCAGAAAAGGTAGACATGTGAAAACTGTGATGGTGTGGTGACAGGGTGATCCCTTCACATACTGAAGCCTATTGTAACTAAGCATAACCATTTTGACGACACAAACTGCTCCAACTCAGCCAATCGCATGCTACTGCATGAAATCCATTATAAAGTCACTTTCATTTTTATAATATTAGATGGTCTACACTGAGGTCAGAGACTGTTAAAACTATGCAAATTATTACATTCTAATGTAATACCTGTATTGTAATTGTCAGTGTTTGTGTGTTTGTTTGTTTGTTCGTTTGTTTATTCGTCCATCTGTCTGTATGTCCACCAAATATCTTCGCAACCGTTGCAGTTAGAAAGATGAAACAACAAGCACATTACTCGGGCGGCAACAGGGGATGGGAATGAGATGATGACCTTGACCTTGATAAAAAGAGGTCAAGGTTAAATTTCAACTTTTGTACACTCAGGAACCGGATAACATAGAAAGAGGGAGAAGGCCAGTGTGAGTAAGACCATAGATCAAAGCTAGTGTTTTGATCAGTGACAGTATGTCAGAGCACTAGCTTTGATCTTTGACCTATCCAAGTAGGTCAGGGTAAAATGTTGAATTCAGAGGTGTCAGGATGTTGCAGTCTGTGACTGCATTGGTTCTAATTATGCTATGTAGAACAATAGATGTTCACTCTAAAGTAGACCTGTTCACTGAACTGAATACACTGTCCAGGTGGAAGCCAACAAATGCCAGACTTGTAAAATTGGGAATCATTTTTATTTTATTGGGTTTCTGTAAACCATTGAAATGCATGATACAATTAAGTTTCTTGAAATATTTTAATTAAAAACTCTATCTGTAACATTTGCATATAAATGACTTTGCATTGTCTTTCTGCATTGATACATAAATGAAAACAAGTAGAATGAGCAACATTTACCTTGGATTTACCTTGGATAATAAACACACACACACACACACACACACACACACACACACACACACGGCCCTAGCTGAGTCAGTCAAAATTCTGATTGGACACTAGGCCAGTCTGATCAATATACCCCACATCTAATGGAAATGGGCTCTTGATAGGAATCTAATGGAAGTTCACTCAGGCAATTATACTTAAACATGCTATTACATACTGCTTCTTTAAAAGCCACACTTTACTAGAGGACAGTACTTACTATATATCCTTAGGCCACAGGCCCACATGCCCCTCCTTAAGTTGGCCAAAGGGGAGGAGAACTGGATAATCCTCAACAGCAAAATGGAAATGTGATGTTTATCTGTCACATTTTTAATTGAATTAGGCTTTTGGTGCTCACCGAATTCTATTTTAATCAAAATAAATGAGGAAACAATAAAAACTAGAACCAATGCAGTCACAGACTGCAACATCCAGCAATACCCCTGAATTCAAAATTTTACCCTGACCAACAAAGATCAAAGCTATTGCTCTGACCTACTGTCATTGATCAAAGCACTAGCTCTGATCAATGATTTTACTCACACTGGCCTTCTCCCTCATCTTTCTGTTATCAGGTTCCTGAGTGTACAAAAGTTGAAATTTTACTTTGATGTATTTTTTTCAAGGTCATCATCTCATTTTCATCCCATTTGCCACCCGAGTAGTGTGCTTTTTGTTTCATATTTCTATCCCCAACAGTTTGCAAAGACATTTGGTGGACTAACGGATGGATGGACAGACGGACGAACAAACAAACGAACACACGAGCACTGACAATTACAATACATCACTTTGAAACGGGATCCATCCATCCATCCATCTATTTTCTTCCGCTTTATCCGCCACAGCAGATCACAGGGAGCTGGAGCCTATCCAAGCTGGCATTGGTCATAAGGCGGGGGACACTACGGGCGCTATTTTACCTGATACGAGATTTTAAAATATTTAATCAAAAGCAAATTTCAAACACAATGTCAATATCTGCCTTCTAAAAAACTTTGCATTACATTTCTGCACATTGTTCTTGGTTTACTAAGCCTTAATCAGTAGAAGTAAGATGAGACCAACAATCTACTTGGCTTCAGTCTGGCAAAACAACTACTGACTGTCGGGTGGGATTCATCCTAACAGTTAATTATTGGGAGAAAGTTTTATGATGGGCAGCATGGTGGCACAGTGGTTAGCGCTGTCGCCGCACAACAAAGTGGGTCCAGATTTGAGTCCAGCTCTGTGCGAAGTTTGCATGTTCTCCATGTGTCTGCATTGGTTCTCTCCGGGTTCTCTGGCTTCCTCCCACCTCCAAAAACATGCGCTTCAGGTTAATTGGCCGTTCCAAATTGCCCGTAGGGGTAAGTGTCTGTGCATGGTTGTCTGTCTCTGTGTGGCTCCGCGGTGCACTGGAGTCGCACCCGGAGTTTGCCCTGCCTCACGCCCTATGACAGCTGGGATAGGCTCCAGCTTGGGACCGGCCAATCAACCTGAATCGCATGCTTTTGGAGATGGGAGGAAGCCGGGAACCTGGAGAGAACCCACACGGACACGGGGAGAGCATGCGAGCTCCGCACAGAGCGGAACTCGAACCCGGACCTGCTGTGTTACCCACCGTGCCGCCCTGACCCATTTCTTTCACTTTAAATCTATTCAAATAGACCCCCTTGACTGAGGAATAAAACATTGAAAGTTAAAGAGAGCTCACTTTCTTGAAGTTGCTACAGTACTAAGGCTTATAATATATGATGTGTTTGATGCTCTACCCCCCTATGAAAATGAGTAACCTGTAATACAAACAACCAGAATATACACTACACATACCTGTAACTCTCATTACTACAAATTTTGTTATACTCTTTGGGAGGATAACATCCCATTAAGGGAATGAGAGCTGCATGATACATATCAGAAAAGCTTTCTTATAGCCGGGTTTGAGTTGAGGTGCTGTCTAACACTTCCATACATACACACAATTTTTGAAAATGTTTCGCATACAGGAAAAGTATAGAAAATCAAACAGACAATGCATGCCACAGAAGCACACACATAAGAACTTACTGCCACACAACAACAGCTAAACAACAGAAAAATAAATGCTGCTGTCAGAGTGCCTTGGGAGAGGAGCTGGAATAAATGACTCTACATCAAAACCCATCACATATCTTCCCTACCCCCCCCCCCCCCCCCGACTCCCCAACAACCCCAACATCCATCCAATGGAACAAAAGCACTATGATCCTCACTGGAGATGTTCATTAACAGTTTGTTTATGTGTCTTTGTCACCCTCCACTTCAAAGCCTCATCGGATTCCTCCTGCCATCAATGAGAGACAAAATAAGCTTGTGTGAAAGCAGAAGCACAGCAAAGCATCATCCACAAGCTAGAATATTGGCTGACAAGCAGAATGACTTTGCAAATCCTAAAACCCAGGCAGAATTTACAATGAAACGCTAAACCAAGTGAAAAGTAGAGTAGATGGAATCTGCCATGCTTATCTTTTGGTTTAACAGCAAATGAAGAAAGAGGATTAACATGGTGTTTCAAATTCTGTCAACATTGTGAGATGTCGGTAATCCAAACTGTTCTTATACCCTTGTTATACTGTCTACTATTCACACACAAATTAGTCAACCATCATTGAATATTACTTTCATTGTAATATTTATATGGTGCTTGCAATAACCACATCAAAAGAGAGCCATTTAATGTTTTTTGTTAAATAGAACACAACATACTACTTTTACTCACTGAAATCTCAAAAAGATTCAACTCATAATGACAAGCAGTAGTTTGTAGAGACTGTTTAGCTGCTATGATTTGCTGCAAGCATGATGTGTGTCCTGACTAGCTTCTGGTATATTCGTGAGTTTGTTTGTTGCAAAACTTTGTACGTACTGTATGTCACCAGGGATTCAAGTTAGATGACTAACAGCGACTGCAAAATTATTCAGGTATATGGGGTGAGCAGAAGTGTTCATTTAGCATTTTGAATTGTAGGCATAGAGCCCTCCATGAAATGTAAGTATTACATGTAACAATATAATAAATAAATAAATAAATAAATAATAATAATAATATTAGTTGATGTTGGTACTTTTGGCGACCAAATATAAAAAAAAAGACAAAGAAGAAGGTCACAACTATACAGTAAATCTAGAGTATATGGTACTTTAGATGAATACACAGGCAGATGATTGTTTCCCTTGACATTGTGAAGATAAACAACACCCCCTTCTGGTAACTGTTGTGACCAGGTGGCAAAATGACTTATTTTGGTCTGTTGGAGACAGTTGAAGTCACAGCTGTCAAAATAAATGCAGACATTGCACATCCAGAAACATTCTCAAATAATTTCATTTGACCCTTATAGAGCTCAACTCATCTCAACTTTTAGTATATCTTCATTTGCCTCAGAAGAATTAGGGAAGATGAAAGGTGGAGTGCAGAACAATGCATGCAACACATAAACACTTCTTAAGTAAAGGCCATCCAACAGTTGTTCGAGGATACAATAAAATCTGTGTAAAGGACCCATCAGTGACAGTCTAAAAAAAGGGATTTCATGGTCACATGTCAAACATATACAAGCCAAATGTTGCACACAAAAACATGCAAAAAACAACAACAAATAAACATGCAATTCTGTGTTGCCATTTAAAAGGATTTTCCCATTGTTTTGTCTGCATACAGATTTTCAGTGGTTAACTAATTTGTATTTTAAATGAAGAATTATTGAAGATTAGTTGCACTGGGGAAGATACTGTAAAAATAAAAAGTAAGGTACCAATTTCGTTGCAAGTGTTCAAAAGAGAGGAAACTAAATCAGACTGAATCTGAGCGTGTGTTCATACTTGTGTTTTTGTGGTAACCACGCCTGAAGTTGAATCAGTAAGGTGGTTTAAGTTTTGTCAGTATCTTACAGCATATTATTTTTATATATTGTTGACAAAAAAAGCATTGGGAATACTGAATGACTTTGGTTAATTGGTGAAGATGAAAGAGGAAATGAGAGGATTTAGGATGACAAGGGAATTCAATTATGAGAGATAGAATGTGGATAGTCTCAGAAATAGAGCCTTAAGCTACAGACTTGCTGAAAAGACAAAATAGGTTTCCTGTCAGGAATCATTATTTTCTTGAGCTATACTGTTCGCCTTCATTAGTGTTTACTCATACAATAAATATCACACAAAATCACATTCATCTCCTTTAGTTTTCAAAGCCTGAACAGACACTTGCAGACACAACTTAAGTTTGTCAAAAATTCAAAAAATAAATGTATAAATGTATAAATTGTTTGTTACAATTCCCATTACGTACGTACATACATACATACATAAATACATATGTACATACATACATACATACATACATACATACATACATACATACATACATACATACATACATACATACATACACCTTCTTTTCCTTTCGTCTTTTCCCTTCAGGGGTCGCCACAGTGAATCAGTTGCCTCCATCTAACTGTCTTCTGCATCCTCTTCTCTTCATACCAACTACCTTCATGTCCGCCTTCACTACGTCCATAAATCTCCTGTTTGGTCTTCCTCTAGGCCTCCTGCCTGGCAGTTAAAAACTGAACATCCTTCAACCAATATATTCATTATCTCTCCTCTGGACATGTCCAAACCATCTCAGTCTGGCCTCTTTGACTTTATCTCCAAAACCTTTAACATGTGCTGTCCCTCTGATGTACTCATTCCTGATCCTATCAATCGTGGTCACTCCCAAAGCAAACCTCAGCATCTTCATCTCTGCTACCTCCAGCTCTGCCTCCTGTCTTTTCATCAATGACACTGTCTCTAGACCAAACAACATCGCTGGTCTCACCACAGTTTTGTACACCTTTCCTTGCATTTTAGCTGAAACTCTTCTATGACACACTTCACACATGACACTTTTCTACAGTATAATCCTGTACAAGCTTCTTCACCTCTTTTCCACACTCTCCATTGCTCTGGACTGTCGACCCTAACTACTTAAAAGCTTCCACCTTCTTGATATCCACCTTGAACTCCTCTGTCACACCTACAGCACACATCACCACTGTCTTACAGTCCTCATACATGTTCTGCACCACTCTAATAATAATAATAATAACCAGTATTTTAATTGTCCCTCTAGGGGGACACTTCACATGTACATATACAGTATATGTATTACATACACAGGGTTTACAGGTTACAGCCCCTGAACACAGGACACACTAGGGGCCTGTAGGCATGCAATTAGTATAGAGAGGACATACAGAGGTACAAGGGGCGCCTCGGAGGTGAGCTGACGCCTCCCACCGTCAGCTCACACTCCGAAGGATGTTCTGGTGGGAGCGGGATTTGAACCCCCGATGGCTGGGCGATCCTGTCTTCAAGACAATTGCTCTACCGGTGGGCCACTGCCGCCCCATGCTTCACTGCCACCCCAGACTTCCTCATACAATACCACAGTTCCTCTCTGAGCACCTTGTAATAAGCTTTCTCCAGATCTACAAAAACACAATGCATCCCCCTCAGGCCTTCTCTGTACCTCTCTATCTACAGCCTCAAAGCAAATACTGCATATGTAGTACTCTTTTTGACAAGAAACCATGCTGCTGCTCACCAATGTTCACCTCTGCCCTAAGTCCAGCTTCAACTACTCTTTCCCATAACTTAATTGTATGGCTCATCAGTTTTAGTCATCTGCAGTTGCCACAACACTGCATATCTCCCTTGTTCATACAATGGGCACCAACACACTTCTCCTCCATTCCTCAGGCATCTTCTCACTATCTAAGGTCCTGTTGAACAACCCAGTCAGAAACTCTACTGCCACCTCTCCTAGACACTTCCATACCTCCAGGCATATCATCAGGAACGACTGCCTTTCCACTCTTCATCTTCTTCAATGCCCTCCTCACTTCATCCTGACTATTTTTTTCTACTTCCTGGTCCACTTCTCTATCTGACACTCTTTTTTTACCTCCAGGACATTCCTAACAAACTCCTCCTTCATGATAACTCCTACTCCATTTGTCTTGCTATCTACACCATGATAGAGCAACTTGAACCCTGCTCCTAAACTTCTAACCTTGCTACCTTTGTACCTGGTCACCTGGACACACAGTATGTCTGCCTTCCTCCTCCGCGTCATGTCAACCAAGTCTCTACCTTTTCCTGTCATAGTTCCAACATTCAACGTCCCTACTCTCAGTCCTACACTCTTGGCATTCCTCTTCTCTCTCTTCCTACCAACACACTTCCCTTCTTCGACCAACATACTGTCCGTCTTCGACCAACAGTAGCCCAATTTCCACCGGCACCCTGTAGGTCAACAGCACCGATTGCAGTCGTTGTTAAACCGGGCCTTGACCGATCCAGTATGGAAGTCATAGGTTTGATTTGCATGTTTGGTTTGGCGAGCGTTTTATGCCGGATGCCCTTCCTGACACAACCCTCTGTATTTATCTAGGCTTGGGACCGGCACAATAAGACACTGGCTTGTGCACTCTTGTGGCTACATTACATACATAAATACATACACAAATACATACATACCTGTACATATAAAATAGTTGTTTTTTGATCATTATTGTTGTTTGCTTTAACTGAACAAATTTAAAAGAATGACACAGTAGTATGTAGAAATATGAATATTATTCAAAATATTTGAATTACCATATTGGCCCGAATATAAGACGGTGTTTTTTTCATTGAAATAAGACTGAAAAAGTGGGGTTCGTCTTACATTCAGGGTCTAGACATTGTACCCATTCACAACGCTGGATGGCGCCAGATATCTTTAAAGCAAATGCTGAACTTAACTCCCAGGCCAAAGCAAACTCCTGTCACGAAGAAGAAAAATAAAAATAGTGGTAGCACGAAGAAGAAAAATAAAAAAATAGCGGTAAGAAAGAAGAGAGAAGAAAATACGAGAAGAGATAACAGAAAATGGGGAAAAGTAGTGACAATCTGAAGAAAATTGGGTCGGTTTCTCAGATGGTAGCAAGGTTGGTGCCAGTCCATTCATTTACAAATGTGATTGCACTTTGTTTTACATATTTAAATGTTCAGATATTAAGATGTGATAGACAGTTTTTGCATGATTTGAATGAGGCAAAATAACATGCTTTTTCTCTCGAATATATTGTTATAATCATTTGTTTCAGATCTACTGTAATTATTTTCTGTATAAAAATTAAATTTGGTGTACAAAAAGTCTTTTTTCAAACTTGTCTTGAAAAAGAGGGGGTCGTCTTATAATCAGGGTCGTCTTATATTCGGGCCAATACGGTGTCTCAATCTTATCTATTCTGACAGCTTTTGTGAACTTGGATAGATTACAACAAATTAGATGTGTATGAAAAATGAGCACCATCAAACTGGGATGTGGAACTTCAAGGGGACAGACAGGTTCACGGGGATAGTTTTGGCCTCATATTATCCATATAATTTTTAGAAGATCATGCTCATTGAGTGACATCAACACACAGATTAAACGCAAACCTTTTTATCTTCGGTTCTACCAAGTTTACTTGTTATCATCTACCTTTGTAGAAAGGTTTTTATGAATTTGATAGAGTTTACCTACAGTCTCCCACTTTTATTATATTTTTGTCCAGTGGTTACCCAGTGGCCTTGAACAGAAGAGAAAAAAAAAGACTGGTTTTCTTCCTTTATATGAAAGTGAACAGCTGTACTGAGCTGCTCTGTGAATGAGCTGTGAAGTGTCCTTTGTCTGGGTGGTTTGATACAAAGTCACTTATCCGCTCAAATATTCCCCTGTCATCTCAGTACAATCCAGCGCTGAACCTTTTGGTGTATTATAGAACTCATTAAAACCTTCTGAATGATAATCTGACAGGTTATCAGTTACAGGCAAAACAAATGTGTTTATGAAATGTGTCATGGCAATTTTGAACATCATAGAATACATCAAAAATGTTTTTTTCAGACAATTAAATACTGAGGGTTGTATCTTATCCACTCAGTTACAGAAACCATCTTATATGAGACAATGATAAGTGATGTGTGCTTGGGGTATTTCAGTCGATGCTTGAGGCTCTAATGATTCTTGTCTTCAAGAAATAAATGTATAAGGCAACCAGTGAGATTTAATGACTCACCCTGACTTTTCCTGTAGCACCAGAATGAGGTTGACATTTTTAGTCTTCACTGACATCCATTGACAGTAGGATTGATTACCATAATATTTTGTCACTGCCCCCATATTATGAGCTCAAATTACATTTTTTACAGTTTGCATGCTATTCCCTGCAGTGCCGGTGCAGGTTAATGTTTTACACCCCTGCTTAACTTAGACACACTCATTAACAGTGAGGTGTGTGATCTCTTAACATTTCTTGCACTGCCATTGTGACATTTTCTGCATAACTGTTCCTGTTCAGCAAATCAAAATATATAATTTTGGCTTTGAATTAAATTTCCCCAGTGAGAAAGTAGAGGAATAACATATTACTCTCCGTAAGGTATTATATATACAGTGTGCCCTTGTTCCTTGCGGTTAATGCATTCCAGGAACTATATACAATTAACAAATTCCACAATAGATCGACAAACGATTTATTTTATTATTTACGGTAATTTAAATGTTTATGAACCCTCCCCATACTGATATTAAACCATTCTATCCGTATTACCTTTTTCCACACTCTTATCGACTGTTTAAAGTACTTTTGTATCTCACGTAAATGAGAGACTCACGGAACAGAGCGCACGTACAGTATCACGTGACTGCCTACCAAAAATCCACGAGGAGGTAAAGTCACGAGATTGATGCACGAATATGCGAGGGTGCACTGAACTTTTATCTCACATTTCTTCCTGTGGTTATGACCAGCTTGCTTTGAATAATGTGGTTTCATTGGCTACATGAACATGAGAACTCAATGTGACTCCATTGTCAGGTTCTAAAAATTAGCACCGAAATATAGTGCAACGTAGTCAGCTGAAAATAAAAGGAGTATTTTTTTTCCTTCTGAATGCTAACAACTAATGTGGAATGTGCATACCTGAGAAATTATTGAAAATACAATAATTTACTGAGAAAAAACACAGCTGTCTGTGTTCTGTGAGTCTAAATTTTAGCCTTGCATGTTTGTGTTTCTATATAATGCTGCAGACCAGTTCTGGAAACCAATTTCACTTTTGTGATTAATCATCTTATCATCAGTATCATAGTTTATTATGCTAAACATGTGCTTTAGTGCAGCAGAATGTCTGAGTGGAAAATTAGAGAATGAAGCCTGTTTTAGTTTTTTTTGGTCTTTAGATGAAGTCAGTCAAAAATGTATCATGTTATTCCTTTTATGGGTGAATTGGTTATTTTGAAGTTGAATGTATGATATTGTTAAGGACAAGGACAGGCAATCATCTGTCTCTGCCTCACAGTCCATAAAGAGGAAAGGAAGATGTGAAAGCCAAAAGACTGGGAACGAAAATCTTCACATATTTCAGACTTTAACGAAAAGGCAAATGATGGTCTTGCCAATGATGACAACCCAACAAACAGTAGGACAGTGACAGGGATTGTTGCAGCACTCATGACCAGTATCGCTCCCACACCACAAAGTGTGTGGGAATGAAGTGATTCCCCAGTCTTAAAATGAGGGCAATAATGAATGGTGTAATTAGCAACTATTATGAAGTGCTTTGCGGGTCTTCGTTTTACCAATTTATTATGCAAGCATGTTTATTTATTTAATTTATCAGACCACCATATGATGATGACAGGAGGCCACATTGAGCACATGTGCTTATCATCTGAAAAGGATGTTTGCAGGGGTGCTTTTTGCTTGTCCTAAAACACCATAAGGAAGGGTATAGAACTCACTCAGTATAAAAAGCAAACTTATCAATTTACTTTGATATCTTACATAAAAAGTCGAGAAATGTAAGATCAGTAATGTAAATGAGCAATTCCACCACCAGTCTTCAAATTTAACTTCTTTGTCACAGAGAAAGCCAGACGGAGCTGCATTGTGTTTTGTAGATCTGGAGAAAGCTTGTGACATGATCCCCAGAGAGGAACTGTGGTATTGTATGATGAAGTCTGGAGTGGCAGAGATGTTAGAGCGGTGCAGGACATGTATGAGGACTGCTAGACAGTGGTGAGGTGTGCTGTTGGTGTGACAGAGGAGTTCAAGGTGGAGGTGGGACTCAGGGATCAGCTCTGTGCCCCTTCTTGTTTGCTATGGTGATGAACAGGCTGACAGACAGTTAGACAGGAATCTTCATGAACTATGATGTTTGCAGATGACATTGTGATCTGCAGCGTGAGCAGGGAACAGGTTGTTTGTCCTGGTAAGGAGAGGAATTAATCTTAGCCTGTTATTCACACATGTGTGTGAATAATAGGGACCCAAGTGGAAGAGTGAGGTTACAGGGTGAATAGATCAAGAAGGTGGAGGCTAGACTGAGATGGTTTGGACATGTCTAGAGGAGTTAGTGAATACATTGGTAGAAGGATGCTGAGTTTTGAATTGCCAGGCAGGAGGCCTAGAGGAAGACCAAGTTTAGTAGGTTTATGGATGTTGTGAAAGAGGACATTAAGTTAGTTAGTGTGAGAGAAGAGGATGCAGAAGATAGGGTTAGATGGAGGCAATTGATTTGCTGTGGCGACCCCTGAAGGGAAAAGGCAAAAGGAGAAGTTCAGTTTGATGATGCAGGCTACAAGTGAGTAGGTTCATTATGCATTATCTGAAAGATATTTTCAGTGAAAGTGCAGCTAGACTCTGCGGTTATTCATGCTAAAGGACAGGCTGGCATGACCAAATGTAAAACTGTATCATCAATATCCCAGAAAATTAATCATAGTCACACTGGAAATTTGTGGAGATTTTTCTAATGCTACAAAACTTAAAGGTCCCATATTATTTATTTTTAACTTAATCTCATTCAGCTGCCAGATGTCCAACTAGACTTTATTCCAAATATTTTGACCTAAAGTGATCTGTGGTCCTAAATATCAGCTTTTCAAAATCGCTCATCTGAGCTACTCACAAAACGCTTCGTTTCAGGCCTCCGGCCGTAGTATGCTAACGAGCCCCGCTGGTCAACGCCTCCTTCACCTGGGTCACACCCCTCTGAAGGAGAGCGTTAGGCTAACGGGACACTGACCGACATTACATTTGTTATCATTTTGGCGTTCGAAGGCCCCATCGTGTTGCCGTACATTTATGACCCTGAGTCAGACCCAGAAGTGGAGGTTCCTGAAGAAACACTGACTGTGCAGCTGCAGCAAGACATTTCTGAATGGTTAGTACGTGTGAATGTTACTTAGTTGGTTTTGTTTTGTAACCTACGTCCTCACAGGACCGGAGCATCGTCCGGTAGCTACTTTTTTTCTACTCCCGCCTCTTATCGCACAGTAATAATGTCATATATGTCCTATTATGGATTTTGTATATGTACAGATGTGTTGACTGCTAAAGTGTTGCTGTACTTCTATAAGTGACAGCAAAGTCTGATGATGGTTCTGATAGTTATTACCATGTGGCAAATGCTAGCTTCTGCTCACGGCTAAGTTACTTTATTTTTATATCACATTGATTTAACCCGTTACTAAGCTGCAAAATATTTGAAGCAGTCCTCTGTGACAAGACACAGGGAGCTAACACTTGCCACCATCACACCAGGTTAATCGTAAAATGATGCAGCCATATTGCAGTGATGCCTTTATCTACTCTATTTTGAGATGTCTTCACCTTCTGTTTATTGTACAGGTGTTTCTGTGGACACTGTGAACGAATGCCAACAAAATTAGAAAACATCTGCTGTTTGGAGATACCACAGGTAGCAAGCTCACAGCTAAACCACAAAGTTATGTCTCTATTTGGCTACTTTTACAATTATAAATTCAAATGACCTTTACCATGTTTTTCACTGTAGGTTAGGAGCCGTCTGCAGGTTGATGAGGTTCCGTGCATGACTCAACATTCTGGGTACCAGCCTGTGTGCCTAAACGTGTACACCCTACAGATGGCAGGTCACGTACTGAGGGCTGAGTATGGCCCTTCATGTCTGAGACGAATACATCGGTAAGTCGTTCTTTGAAAAATGTCAGAATAAAAACTACAGTTATGTCTTATTTTGCTTCATCAGGCATACTGTACCTTCATTAATGCAGTAACACATGACAAATATAGGTACAACAAAGTCTAATATATTGTATTTGCGACACCTTGATTTTTGTCTTATTAATAGACATGTTGAACATTTTTGGTATTCACAATCCATTTATGTTGACATATACAAGCATTTATTTACATAAAACAATACATCCAATAACAATAATGAGAACACAGGGCCATCCTATTAGGAAATAAACAACGGCTGTAATGCCCAGGATTGAAAACATTGTCAAATAAATAATTTTGTGTCCTGTTTCTGTAGAGGGTGCAGACATCTGGCCTATCGCACCTTTGTTGGCTGGTACTGGGGCTACTTAGGACGCAGAATCTGGGTCGTCATTCCAGCCTGTGTGGTCCTTCGCATACGCCGAGAGTTTCCTGAAGACAAAGGCCACTACCCTGGATTTAGACTGAGTCTCGGTTGAACCTGGTCATGTAACTGGCAATGACCTCCTCCTTGTCCGGACGCTCATACTGGGCAGACAGATTCTCGGGACAGGAATGGCCAAAATCTCATTTCTGTATGGCATGGGGTACACCAAGACTTTGTCAAATATGAGGTCCAACATGTCAGCTACAAAAGCTGTTCAATAAAACACAAAGATATATCTTTACTGTTATTGATATTGTTTGATTCATTTCTTTGTTTAGAAAAATTGTGTTCAAAATACATCCTGGTACTTGCTACTAATTTATTTATTTGTATGGTTACTTTTTACTGTGTTTTGTTGTGAGCAATTACCAACAGAATTTCAAAACATTTTTGTTTGAAATATCAAAATATTGCAACACTAACAGAATGTTGGCTCGGTCTTGTGAGGTTTGACTCTGCATTGTCCATTCAAAAGCCTTTGGAAAGTGGATCTTGTAGAGGGGTACCCCAAATGTAATGAAATAAGGAGGCAAAACAATATCATGTGACATACATGAATCTGTCTCAATTTTTTTTATACTAAACTCTTCACTTACTGTCTTGCTAGAATATTCTAATACACAACCATATTTTTTACTGAACTACTATCAACACATGTGCATTAATTAACACCTATAGACAACAATATTTAGAAAATTAGTCTATTTAACCAATTTATTAAAACATTGTATGGAATATGACTTGTACATACCTTTACTTCTATAGTGGGAATGAAGAGTCCTGAAGGACAGCTGTGTACCAAGAGTATGACTGTCCACTGGGTCAGTTTGGCACGCCACGTCCTTCGAAGCTGTAGACTGAATGGATGCACAAGGAACAGGGACACTAATTTCAGGACCCCAATGTTCTGATTTTGGATAAGAAGAAGAGACCTATGTGCGTTGTCGCGATGACGTCGAACAAACAAGCGACTCTAACACGTGCGCGTACACACGCAATACGAAACAAAGCACAACTCCCTACGTAGCCTGGCATAAGTTGACTTTATTTATGCTGACAGATAATAGGAAAAAACATATATGAGACCAATTTACGTGCGTTTTAGCTTTATACTGTAGGTCCAGCACGCACACACATGTTGGAGCATGCTCGTGTAGCGGAGTTGGTTGTTTTCACTTCTCATTGGCTAACAAGTTGTTAGAGCTCCCCCTATGGTACGCTGGTGGTGGTGTGCTAAATACCTGGAGACCCCTCCTCAGTCGGTAATGACCGCGGCTGAGAGAGGTACGTGTCTGTAGTGGGTGGGATCAATCTTCCTTGTTGGGGGCTAGATAAATAGCGGTGACAGTCGGAAGGTCTTAACTAACATTGTGCTTCACCGCAACTGTTTAAATTTAAGTTGTCTTTTCCCTCAATAGGTAGTTTGATGAGGATTCGATCGCCATTCGCACATGTTGTGTGTTGCCAGGTATGTAGCCATCCACCACCAGGTATTAACTATTTTACTGGAGACAACTTTTTATTTCCATTTTGTTTATTGATAATGACTCTTCAGTCAATTCATTTTATGTTAAATTTGCTAGTCAGTAATGACCGTGGCTGAGAGAAGTAGTATGATGAGGATTCGATCGCCTTTCGCACATGTTGTGTGTTGCCAGAATAAACGGCTGGTGATTGAAAACACAAATGATGAGTGGACTCATCATTTGAAGAAAATTTAAAAAAGGAAGACAACGCAAAGTACGAACCGCTACACTCGCGCACACGCAACACGCAAACTCTAAACAAAGGAGACCTCCCTACATAGCCTAGCATAACATGACTTCATGCTAACAAACAATAAGAAAATATGAGATAAACTTATGTGTATTGTACCTACTGTGGGTCCAGCACGCGCACACATGTTGGAGCATGCGCGCGCACACGCAATACGCAAACGTGAAACAAAGGAGACCTCCATACATAGCCTAGCATAACATGACCTCATTCATTCTGACCGACAAAAAGAAAAAATGTGAACCCAACTTATGTGCGTTGTAGCTAGATACTGTAGGTTCAGCATGCACACACGTGTTGGAGCTCGCACACATGCAAACGTGAAACAAAGTGTGGCAGGATAGTGCTACACTCCCCACCTTGAGGGGGTAGTGTAGCAGACAATTAGCGAGTGCCGCATAAATAGACCTGGTCGGACCCTTCTCCATCCTTTTTCCGCTTCCTCTTCCTCCTTTACGGAGCCGACAGCTGGGCGTGGCAGCGTTTTGCGGTGAGCAGTTGAGTTGGAAAATAAGTGTGGTGTTACTGGGACCTGGGCTGTCTCCCTTGGGCCGGTGCGCGTGCGGTGCACATCCTGAGGAACCACCTCTCCTGGTCTGGGCTGCGGGCTTCCTCCTCCTGCCGCGAGTGACACCTCAATCCTGCTCTCCGTGCGAGGCCGTCATCGCCACTGAGAGCTCACTGCTGTTTTGGTTCTTTGGTTCTTGGTTCCTCGTTCTCTGTTCGTTGTATTTTTTTTTCCCTGCACCTGTGTGTCTGCTCCGGGGTTTGGCTCATCTGGAGGCCTCCACCACCACAATCCGGCGCTGATTCGGCCTGTATCGGGCCAGACACCATTACCGGTGGTCAAGGCCGTATCATACGGCGTCCTCAACGCGAGCCAAGAGAGGGCATCCCGACCCTCTAATTGACGCTGAGCCACTACCCCTGGAGGGTGGTTTTAATTGGAGGGGCAGACTCTCCCCATTTTTTTCCAGTTTATTCATCTGTTATTTCTTCCGTTGAGTTATTATTGATCAGTTTGGTGGGTTATGTTTGATCTATTGTGTAGTAATCTTTTTTTTCCTCTTTTGGATAATTTGTGTGTTAACAGTTTATTGCTATTTGGTTATCGTGGGTGAGGGTTGCCTTGCTTTTTTTTTGTTTCTAATTGTGTTCTTTCGTTGACAGGTGCTGCGGGCCCAGAGCGGCAGCGGTTCCCCTGGTGGTGGTTCCTTATTCACGTTTTTGGTTTGCTGTGTCACGGGTGCAGTGTAGTTTTTTGGATCTCTCCCTTTTTTGTTGCCGCTGTCGTGGTAAGCCCCAGCCCTGTTTTTGGTAATCCCTCATACTCTTTATCTTCATATTTGTAGTATTCTTTTCGTCTGTCCTCATTTTAAAATAAATGTTTAATAAAGTCTTTTTTTTATAATTGGAAATCACACTCTGGTCCTGTGGAGTATTCTTGAACAGTGTGCCTTGGATCAATTCAAAACCTGCACATCCATAAGTTTTGTTCATATCCTGGGGTGAAGGCCCCCAGGTGGCGTTGTCGGCAACGGCTTCACGCCGCTCGCCTTGCCACAAAAGCAGTACTACCTGATTAGCCAATTAGAACCCGATCACTCATGCTAACAGACAATTGCAAAAAAGATAAATGTGGTAAGACTTACCTGTGGCCAGGGTGCAGTTCCTGTGGTATGGTTGGGAGTGATCCTTGAATGAGGATTAGTCTCGAGGCAAAGCCATATCTGTACTGACCCTCATTGCTAAAACAGGCTGGAGTGAAGTGGTTCCATAGACAAAAAAATGTGCAGGTGATGTAGCTGGCACATATCCATTAAAATGAAATGCAACCACGCTGTCTTCTGTTCTTCTTTGGATGGGATGAAGAATAAACACTGGCAATGATTTGTACAATCAACAACTGAGCAACTTTCATGTCTCCTGCTCACGGACGCCATTTTAACAGACTGCTGCCTCACATCCGACACAAAGAACTCTGTCTTGGGGATGGCCACGCCCTTGAGCATGTCAACCAATCCATATCGTCCAATACTCTGTCCAATTGCACAGAGTGCCTAGTCTGACGTCAATAATGGGGAATCTAGCGCAATATGATTGGTTTGAGACGTTCAGAGCCATGACTTCCTCAAACTTCAAATATCTATTGATGCAGGGAGTGTTTGTTTACCAGATTCTAGAAGTTAGTCGGGTTAAGGAGGACCACTATGTATATGTAGAGACCTGAAAAAGTGTGATTTTCATAATAGGGCCTCTTTAAACGTGTCTGTGCAGGTTCTCAGTTATCCAGGTCATGGTTATCCAAAGATGTTTAAATCAATCCACTGGACTTAAAAGACAAGCATGTACAAAAATGTTTCAGAATGTCCACAGTGTCGGGAATCAAAATGATTTAATAATGCTTGCTGATACAGTACTGAACACACTTTAATTCACTTGATTGTCTTCTTCTCAAACCCATTGGTACAAAGTTCAAGTAAAGTTTGGTGAAGCCCCCATCCTTCATTTCCCTCTTGGTATTGGGACGATACCTTATTTCTTCCAACAGTGATCAAAATGGCCTTGTTTACATTTAAATGGGTACTACACTACACTGCACTACAAAGTCCTCAAAAATAAAGGAAATTAAGGCTACTTTAAGATTTTTTTTTTTTCACAGCAGCTGAACTTAAAGAAGTCACTACTTCTATTTGTATGTGTTTGTTGTTTGTTTGCAAATATACTGTAGCTGTGAGCTTACAGCTAATTCATTATTTACAGATTTATTATTGTTGTCAAGTTCTACACTTTCAGGCAGCAGCAAGGTATTGTATGACATTTAAATTTAATTTAATTTAAATTTTCTCTAAAGGTATGAGGATACTTCTTTGTTCTTCCAAGTCCAAATCTCATTTCCATTGTTTGTTGCTCAGGATTGACTACAAAGATGACTTTTACATAGATGCATTGTGAAAAGTTCCAGTTTACTATAAGAATTAAATTCTGACCTCCACTTTATTAGTCGGTAAAGCAACATGTTGATCTATCCTGATGAATGATCTCTACTGCATCTGTTGGGAATTTGCACACATATTGGATGATTATTAGAATACTATCACAGCATTTATCACAACAATCGTAATTTATGAATAACAAGTTGTGAAGTTTGTAAATCGTCTTGTTTACGCTAATTTTAATTCAGTTCAATTTGAAAACAATGGAATGATAAGTGTCCTGTATTGCTATTGCATTACTCCATTACTTCCATTAAAATGTTTGGTATTTAAACACAAACTCCATCTCAAAATAACACTTCACTTTTTTCTTCAGTGTATCTTACTAGTGCAGTGTTTTTTGTAAATATTCACAATATAACAGTAATGTCAGATTCCACATTCAAGAGAATAAATGACTTCAATGCCAATGTGCCACAATGCTCTGTTTCTGTCTATGGTGTTTCAACTGCCCTTACTTTATGTTATGTAGAGCAAGCAGCATTGCTTCCAAAGTAAAGTTATGTGTAAATATCAGGTTTACTCTTATACACTATTGCATGGACAGTTTGATAATATGCTTGGTACACATAATATTGGACCCTACATGAAGTCTTTCAATTACAGTATATGGGTCATAGAGTCAACAATGGCTGTCCAGACCTCACATACCATTATTCAGAACACAAATGCCATTTCCAGAATTTACAAAAAAATTCCAAATAGCACACAGCATAAGTGTTATTCTCCCAACCTTGAAAATTTTAGATTCCAGTAATTTTTGTTCATTATTCTAAATGAGATCAAACTTTTATGCATGTCTCAAGGATCCCCCCCACCCATATTCTCTGTAGATGATTATGCCAAAGTATTTTTTCACCCTGTGTTTTTCATTCCATCATAATTTGGAGTTTGATGTTTTCTTAACATCTTATAAAATCTGGAGGCTTCCAACCTGATTGTCATAATTTTTGGATGCAATTCAGAGTTGTTCTTCCTCCTGTTAATAGTTGTGACACAACTCCTTATTTGGATAAATTGCCTGGACATATATTTTTGACAGAAGCAATCAAAGGAAAATAGTTGTTCCCCATCAGATAATAGCAATTCCTGTCACAAATCCGATGAGTCCTTCCACAGTTGTATAGTAAATGCCAGAATGAGATCCGAGTGAGGTATATTTCTTCCAAAGGAAGGATTGCATCAAAAAAGGGGTCAACCAGGTCGTTTTCCATTTCTGTCCAAGCTGGGGAATATACTGTATCTCTGACATGATTTTATTTAGATAATTGAGCAGCAAGAAGGCACAATTGTTCAAGTATATTCTTGGTCATCTACAACGTCTCTCATCCACAGATAAGTATATTCTTTTTACGACAGGTGGGCATCTTGCCACCTAAAAGGCTCTGTTTTATCTAGGAAGAAGTAAAAAGGAAGATCCAGCAGTAGAGGATGTTATGTAACCTGGGGCACAAGGAGGTATCATTTTTTATGATATTTATACTACATGTCCTTTCAGTTCTGACCAGTTTAGCAAACTATATTTCTTTGCTTATTTATGCTTCAAAGCGTATTTCCCAGTGTTTCTATTTTCATTCTTTTGTTTGTTTTCTAATGTAAATATTCATTGTTGCACTCTGCTATATTAGATTGTAGCCACAAGACGACACAAGCCAGTGTCTTATTGTGCCGATCCCAAGCCGAGATAAATAGAGAGTTGCGTCAGGAAGGGCATCCGGCGTAAAACTTTTGCCAAATCAAACATGCAAATCAAACCTATGACTTCCATACCAGACTGGTCGAGGCCCGGGTTAACAACAACCGCCATCGGTGCTCCTGACCTACAGGGTGCCAGTGGAAATTGGACTACTGTTGGTCGAAGAAGGAGAGGAGGAAAGTGTGTTCGTAGGAAGAGAGAGAAGAGGAACGGCAAGAGTATAGGACTGAGAGTAGGGACGTTGAATGTTGGAACTATGACAGGAAAAAGTTGAGTTGGTTGACATGATGCAGAGAAGGAATGTAGACATGCTGTGTGTCGAGAAAACCAGGTGGAAAGGTAGCAAGGCTAGGAGTTTAGGATGAGGGTTCAAGTTGTTCTATCATGGTGTAGATAGGAAAATAAATGGACTAGGAGTTATCTTGAAGGAGGAGTTTGTTACAAATGTCCTGGAGGGAAAAAAAGAGTCTCAGATAGAGTGATGAGTCTGAAGCTAGAAATCGAAGGTGTGATGTTCAATGTTGTTAGTGGCTATGCTCCACAGGTAGGATGTGAGCTGGAGGAGAAGGATAAAATCTGGTTGGACTTTGATGAAGTGATGAAGAGCATACCTAGAAGTGAGAGAGTTGTCATTGGTTCAGACTTCAATGGACATGTTGGTGCAGGAAACAGAGGTGATGAGGAGGTGCTGGGCAGGTTTGGTATCCAGGAGAAGAATACAAAAGGACAGATGGTAGTTGACTTTGCAAAAAGGATGGACATTGCTATTGTGAATACTTTCTTCCAGAAGAGGCAGGAACATAGGGTGACCTATAAGAGTGGTGGTAGGAGCACACAGGTAGACTACATCTTGCATAGATGCTGTAATCTGAAGGACATCAGTGACTGCAAAGTAGTGGTAGGTGAGAGTGTAGCCAAACAGCATAGGATAGTGGTGTGTAGGATGACTCTGGTGGTGAGGAAGATGAAGATGGCAAAGGCTGAGCAGAAGACGAACTGGTGGAAGCTGAAAAAGAAAGAGTGTTGCATGACATTTAGGAAGGACTTAAAACAGGCCCCGGGTGATAGGGAGGTGCTCCCAGATGACTGGACAATTACAGCTAATGTGATCAGGGAGACAGGTAGGAGAGTACTTGGTGTGTCATCTGGAAGGAAAGTAGATAAGGAGACTTGGTGTTGGAATAAGGAGGTACAGGAGTGTATACAGAGAAAGAGGTTAGCTAAGAATAAGTGGGACACTGAGAGGACTGAGGAGAGTAGACGGGACTACAGGGAAATGCAGCGTAAGGTGAAGGTAAAGGTGGCAAAGGCCAAACAAGGGGCTTATGATGACTTGTATGCTAGGTTAGACAGTAAGGAGGATGAGACAGATCTATACGGGTTGGCAAGATAGAGAGACATAGATGGGAAGGACGTGCAGCAGGTTAGGAAGGATAGATATGGAAAGTCTATTGACAGGTGCCAGAAGTGTGATGGGAAGATGGAAAGAGTTAATGAACGTGGAAAATGAGAGAAAACAAAGACTAGAAGAGGTGACTGTTGTGGACCAGGAAGTAGCAAAGATTAGTCAGGATGAAGTGAGGAGGGCATTGAAGAGTGGAAAGGTAGTCGGTCCCGATGATATACCTGTAGAGGTTTGGAAGTGCCTAGGAGAGGTGGCAGTAGAGTTTCTGACTGGGTTGTTCAACAGGACCTTAGATGGTGAGAAGATGCCTGAGGAATGGAGGAGAAGTGTGTTGGTGCCCATTTTTAACAAAACAAGGGAGACGTGCAGAGTTGTGGCAACTACAAAGGGATAAAGCTGATGAGCCATACAATGAAGTTATGGGAAAGTGTAGTGGAAGCTAGACTAAGGGCAGAAGTGAGCATATGTGAGCAGCAGTATGGTTTCATTCCAAAAAAGAGTACTACAGATGCAGTATTTGCTTTGCGGATGTTGATAGAGAAGTACAGAGAAGGCCAGAGGGAGCTGCATTGTGTTTTTGTAGACCTGGAGGAAGTTTATGACAGGGTACCCAGAGAGGAAATGTGGTATTGTATGAGGTAGTCTGGAGTGGCAGAGATGTTACAGCGCTGCAGGACATTTATGAGGACTGTAAGACAGTGGTGAGGTGTGCTGTAGGTGTGATAGAGGAGTTCAAGGTGGAGGTGGGACTGCATCAGGGATCAGCTCTGAGCCTTTTCTTGTTCGCTATGGTGATGGACAGGCTGACAGACAAGGTTATACAGGAATCTCCTTGGACTATGATGTTTGCAGATGCCATTGTGATCTGCAGTGAGAGCAGGGAACAGGTGGAGGAGAAGCTAGAGAGGTGGAGGTTTGTCCTGGAAAGGACATGAATGAATTTTAGCCGCAGTAAGACAGAGTACATGTGTGTGAATGAGAGGGACCCAAGTGGACGAGTGAGGTTACAGGGAGAATAAATCAATAAGGTGGAGGTCTTTAAGTGCTTAGGGTCAACAGTCCAGAGCAACGGAGAGTGTGGAAAAGAGGTGAAGAAGTGTCAACAGGCAGGATGGAACGAGTGGAGAAAAGTGTCTGGTGTAATGTGTGATAGAAGAGTTTCAGCTAAAATGAAAGGAAAGGTGTACAAAACTGTGGTGAGACCAGCGATGTTGTTTGGTCTAGAGACAGTGTCACTGAGTAAAAGACAGGAGGCAGAGCTGGAGGTCGCAGAGACGAAGATGCTGAGGTTCTCTTTGGGAGTGACCAGGAAGGATAGGACCAGGAATGAGTACATCAAAAGGACAGCACATGTTAAAGGTTTTAGAGATAAAGTCAGAGAGGCCAGACTGAGATGGTTTGGACATGTCCAGAGGAGAGATAGTGAATATATTGGTAGAAGGATGCTGAGTTTTGAACTGCCTAACAGGAGGCTTAGAGGAAGACCAATGAGGTTTATGGATGTAGTGAAAGAGGACATGAAGGTAGTTGGTGTGAGAGAAGAGGATGCAGAAGACATCCTCTTCTCTCGATGTGTCAGTCTTCCGACACAATGTGTCAGGTGTTTTGTCTTGACCTCCGTCTCCACCGAACCCCTGAGACCGACTCACCGAATCCTTTAGGTTTGATCGAACCTAGGTTAAGAACCACTGGTCTAGACATTAATTACACTTCAAAGACCCTACAGATAGTAACACAGATCATTTATGGACAGTAATTATAACATTTGGACATTGGGTGTAAGTTTTTTGGCTATTCTTAGCATTAAATGTGAGGCTGCTGGAGCCTTTAGTTCCAGGGTCCTGTCCCCTATAACAAACTGCCTGTCGATTTGAGATCCCACAAGACTTGTCTTTTCCATTTTAAACTCAAATCCTACCTGTTCATACACTTATCAATTTATCCTCGCATCCTTGGTTCTTCAAGATTTGTCTTTTTCATTGTTATATGATTTATATTGTCATTTAAATTCAAAAACACATTGAGTTTATAGTAGAATTCCCTGGATAAATAAAATTGACATGACCATAGTGAGGACTTTCCTCACCTCTCTCACCGACCCAGGGTCATTGTCAAAGCAGTGTTACCAACTGCCAGCAAACATCAGATCCACTGTGTGCTGCTGTGCAATGTCAACAATACAGAAAGCTCAACTTGCTCGCAATCCCTGAACCGTGACAGAGAGACATCAAATAGCACAGTGGTTGCCACATTCATCACAAAAACCTGCACACTGAGACGACTCATTCAATCCACCTCCTTCATCCACTGTAGTGCCCTCACATTCAGCCTGAGTGGTTGTTTTTCCTGTCATCATTTCTGTTATTACATCCCGCGAAGTGGATGTATATTAATTGCCATTTTTCGTGTGTTCGCCCGTCCGTCTGTCCGTCCATCCGTCCGTCCCTCTGTCCACTAAATATCTTCGTAACTGTTGCAGATAGAAAGTTGAAACAAAAAGCACATTACTCAAGCAAAGGCAAGGGGGATGAAAATGAGATGATGACCTTGACCAAGATATCAAAGCTAGTGTTTTAATCTACCTATGCTTTGATTTACCCTGACCTATGAAAGTAGGTCAAGGCAAAATTTTGAATTCAGAGACTGCAACATCCCACGACTTACCCTGACCTACCCTGAAAATAGGTCAGGGTAAAATTTTGAATTCATGGGATGTTGCATTCTCTGACTGCCATGTGTTACATTACAATGTATGTGTTTGCGTCTGTATGTGTGTGTGCATATATATATATATATATATATATATATATATATATATATATATATATATATATACACACACACATATATATACACATATATATATACACATATATAAAAACACACATACAGTGCACTCTTGCACATTCACACATCAACGCTCGCTAGTTCACCTCATCACAGATTTACCGTATGCACAACTATGTGATACCGTACACGCATTCTATTGGCTGACGGCATCCGGAAGTGTGCTGTGTTATGTCAGTCTCGGACTTTCCTGAGACACAAAAGTGCTTTAAACAGTCGATAACAGTGTGGGAAAGGTAATACAGATAGAAGGTGGTTTAATATCAGTATCTGGAGGGTTCATAAATGTTTAAATTACTGTAAATAATAAGATTATGGAACTTGTTAATCAAGTGTTGTTTCTGGAACACATTACCCGCGAGGAACGAGGGCGGACTGTATATATACACATATGACAGCAACATAGATCTGTTTTGAACTGCGTCCACTAGTAATGCATGCAAGGACTAATATCCCTTGCGTGCAGTGTCTGTTCTTCAACATGCCAGAAAACACATTCTGTGTTGTTGTAGGACTGTCCTCTCAAATGCCAAAAGTACTGTCTGTGAAGCCACTGGTTAATTTCAACATATTTTTTAAATTTATTTGATGCACAAAACTGATTTATTTTTAAATGCATACATCAAAATCTCAGCTAGATGGTTTGTGAAAGTAAAAGGAAATATTTGTGAAATAAGCAGTCAAAACAGTTTAATTTTACAAAGGCAACAGAGTCCTCAGTATTGTACAGAATTCCTATGTTGTATGACGACTTGAATTAACAGGACAAAGGTCAGCAGTCACTGCTAAACTAAGATTACTAAAAGGCAGGATTTCAAAAAAACCTTTCATGCATTACTAATGGAGGTCCCCCACCTGTGACAGTCTGATTTGTCTTTAATTAAACTTATGGTATTCAACATACATTCAGCATCATTGGGTAACAATGGAAATATTTGCACAGATATTAGGCTTATATACATTAGTGTGCAGTATGGTGTATTTTCCTGTGACGTACAGTTGATGAAAATGATTTGACAGTTAAAAAACAAGAAGTCACTTTATCCATGATGCTTCCAATGTCTTCCAGCTGAAACCACTCCATCCTGCTACAGCTGACCTGCTTTGACAAGGGGAGGTGCCTATTGAGGCATGAAGGCTTGTTATTTTCCCAGCAGGCACCTCATTAGAGTCCCTGTGACCTTTTACAATTGAAAAGACAATTGGTTGTGCAACATTTTGAATACAAATATCCATGTTTCGAGATTGTGTTGCCGACCTGAAAATTTGTTTGGGCTCACATGGATCAATTTATTCAACGCCTCTGGCAGTTTGTTTTCTGTTGCAAAAAAGTGTATATACAAAACTAATTTTTTCATTTGTCTAAATAATAAAAACATACCTTGCTGAAGAAGGTTCTGAAGTGTCAGGTTTTTAAATGAAAATGTTTGTAGTATACATCACAGTATGGATACACATAACACCATTGTCTCTATCTGTCGGCTACTAGCTGATTCTGCTTTTAAATTTTTTTGAGTTTCATTCAAATTATATTAAAAAATAATATTTATTATTCATTACATGCAAGGTCAAATTAATAAGACAAATATAGAATAATCAAGAAACACAAGTCTCTCAAAATGACAGAGCTGCAATGAAAAGCTTATCTCATGCTTCGGGTGGGTTTTTTTTTCTGCTATGAACCCTGAAAGTAAAATCCATTAAAAGTACCTCCATCCCCATGTCTGCCATTATGTCCTGTCCCTGTCCTTGGTGAGCTTGCTATTTTGCATCTTGCATATCATTAGCACAATAACCAAATAACAGGTTCTACAGGAGATTATCATTTCATTTTCATCTGCACCAACTGCATAAAATGAGTGTAGAGCCACTGTCTTATTCTGCTACTTAATCAACTTTCATCTTCTTTACATAGTACATAGTAAATAGTAAGTAGAAATCTTTTAGTGTAGCCTAACCAGCACTCTGCCATAATGCCAAATAGATCACAGGGACATGATATCAAAAATAATAATTATAGATGATAATGTACAGTATTTTCATCAAAGCAATGGATTTTGCCCTGTAAAGAGGAAAACAGTACACAATCAAGTGTACCTGATAGCTAACTGGGATAACTTGGATGGTAAAACCAAAAAGAGACCACACCCAGAAGTTTGTCACAATGTTCCTATTTATTTCAGTTGAGAACTAAACATTGTAAACAATGATTTTATGATAAACGTATATGATATTAACATTAACTTGAGTAGGTTAAGTCAAAGCTAGTCATTTAGAGCTACAGTAACTATCCTAAAGCATGTTTTCCTACCACCATAATCTCCAGAAAGGACAACAATTTTGTGATATTTCATGATTTTCTCAAGACTGTGCCTTTTGCTATATTCATATATTCTGAATGCAGCTCTAAATACGTAAAATCAGTCATTGGTTTCACCTGAAATGTTTTTATGTTTTTATACCACTGCAAGGATGGAAGAAGATCAATATATCCAGTGGTTTATTTTCAATTTCATGCTCTTGTGGTTCCATTATAATGTGTCATTGGGTGATAAAACTTGGCTTCTCACTTCTGCAGTGTCAACGGGATTTGTTGACTGAATCCCCTGCTGTCATTCTCACATCATAAACATATCCAGGATCTCTATTTATGCTATGTGCTAATCGGGGTTATAACCTTGTTGAGAATGTGACAGTCTTTCAGGTTTATTTTAAGATAGGAGATATAATGACAAGAAAAGTGATGTCATGAAAAAAATCTATTGTTTTGTGTATGGTGATCCATTGGGTGCCTTGTGCAAGTACCTGCTTTCATACATATAACTATGCTACTTATTTTAATATCTTACAAGATAACACATCTTCACATGGTGCAATTTGCACCCTTATGGAAAAAGAACCACTCAACAGATTATGTTTGAATATCATGGTGAAAAAGACTTATTTAAATGCAAACAAGCTGAATCATTGCTTTCATTTCCCTCTGATTTACATGTTTTAGACAAAGAAGCACAACCAAGTTATTCACACTCCTGCAACATAAACAGACTTTAAAAGACAAGCATGTTTTGCTTGAGAATTTTTGATAAACCCCGATGAAACAATGTGGGGTTTTAGGGTTTTTTTGTTTTTGTTGTTCCATTTTTTCATATGGAGGCAAACATTAACTTGATCAACCTGACAGGTTTCCCGGTCAAGGTTTCCAGTGTGATCTCTGTTAAACTACCTGAGTCTTTACATAACCCAAGATTGTCAGACTCTCTGGTCCTTGGTTTATGTAGACTCATCATCATATGGATGTAATCATGTCCATTTTCATGTGTGGACATTACAATTTCACACACTTTGGGTTACGACTGTGAAAAAACATCTTTTGATTCATTAGATTGCTGATGCATCAGTGGGTAATCTTTATTACAAATACATCTCTTGCAGCTACATTTAATCATATCCCGCATCAAAGTGGTGATGTATTGGTCGGGATGAAGCTGGACCCTCTGGTAATGGTGGCAGAGAAGAGAACCTTGGATAAAGTGCTGGACATCATGGACAATGTCAGTCACCCTCTACACCATTACCAACAGCCAGAGGCTGCTCATGCTTTTCATCTAATGAAAAATTGTAAAATGTTCTAAATGTTCTAAATGTGATTGAAGTTTTTTTTGCAAAAAATCTTCTTCTGAAGCACTTTAGTGCTTCATCTAATGTAAAATTGCAAAATTTTTGAATGTGATTAAAGTGTTTTTGCAAAAATAAAAATAAAAATCTTCTTCTTCTTCTTCTTCCTTTCTCATGGCTTGTCCTTTCAGGGGTTGCCACAGTGAATCAATTGCCTCCATCTAACTCAGTCTTAGGCATCTTCTTCTCTCACACCAACTACCTTCATATCCTCTTTCACTACATGCATAAACCTCCTCTTTGGTCTTCCTCTAGGCCTCCTGCCTGGCAGTTCAAACTCAGCATCCTTCTACCAATATATTCACTATCTCTCGTCTGGACATGTCCAAAACATCTCAGTCTGGCCTCTCTGACTTTATCTCCAAAACCTCTAACATGTGTTGTCCCTATGATGTACTCATTCCTGATCCTATCCGACCTGGTCACTCCCAAGGAGAACCTCAGCATCTTCATCTCTGCTACCTCCAGCTCTGTCTCTTTTCTTTTCCTTCGTGACACTGTCTCTAGACCAAACAAATACTCTGGTTTCACCACAGGTTTGTACACCTTTCCTTTCATTTTGACTGAAACTCTTCTATCACACCTGCCACCTTTCTCCACCCGTTTCATCCTACCTGCACATGCTTCTTCACCTCTTTCACACACTCTCCATTGCTCTGGACTGTTGACCCTAAGTACTTAAAATCCTTGATTCGTGATCTCTCCTCCCTGTAACCTCACTCTTCCACTTGGGTCCCTCTCATCCACACACATGTACTCTGTGTTACTGCAGCTAACCTTCATTCCTCTCCTTTCCAGGGCAAATCTCCACCTATGTAGCTTCTCCTGTTCCCGTTCACTGCTCTCACTGCAGATCACAATGTCATCTGCAAACATCATAGTCCATGGAGATTCCTATCTGACCTCATCTGTCAGCCTGTCCATCACCACTGCAAACAAGAAGGGGCTCAGAGCTGATCCCTGATTCAGTCCCACCTCCACCTTGAACTCCTCTGTCACACCTACAGCACACCTCACCACTGTCTTTACAGTCCTCATACATGTCCTGCATCACTCTAAAATACTTCTCTGCCACTCCAGACTACCTCATACAATACCACAGTTCTTCTCTGGGTACCCTGTCATAAACTTCCTCCAGGTCTACAAAAACACAATGCAGCTCCCTCTGGCCTTCTCAGTACTTCCCTATCAATATCCTCAAAGCAAATACTGCATCTGTAGTACTTTTGTTTGGCATGAAATCATACTGCTGCTCACAAATGTTCACTTCTGCCCTTAGACTAGCTTCCACTACTCTTTCCCATAACTTCATTGTATGGCTCATCAGCTTTATTCCTCTGTAGTTGCCGCAACTCTGCACATATCCCTTGTTCTTAAAAATGGGCACCAGCACACTTCTCCTCCATTCCTCAGGCATCTTCTCACTATTTAAAATCATGTTGAACAACCCAGTCAGAAACTCTACTGCCACTTCCAAACCTCTACAGGTATATCATCTGGACTGACTGCCTTTCCACTCTTCATCCTCTTCAGTGCCCTCCTTACTTCATCCTGACTAATCTTTGCTACGTCCTGGTCCACAACAGTCACCTTTTCTAGTCTTTGCTCTCTCTCATTTTCCACGTTCATCAACTCTTTCCATCTTCCTCATCACCTCTGTTTCCTGCACCAACATGTCCATTGAAGTCTGTACCAATGACAACTCTCTCCTGTCTAGGTATGCTCTGCATCACTTCATCAATGTCCAGCCAGAATTTTTCCTTCTCCTCCATCTCACATCCTACCTGTGGAGCATACCCACTAACAACATCGAACATCACACCTTATTTTTATAGCTTCAGACTCATCACTCAATCCGACACTTTTTTTTACCTCCAGGACATTCCTAACAAACTCCTCCTTCAAGATAACTCCTATGTCATTTCTCTTCCCATCTACACCATGATAGAACAACTTGAACCCTGCTCCTAAACTTCTAGCCTTGCTACTTTTCCACCTGGTCTCCTGGACACACAGTATGTCTAGCTTCCTCCTCTGCATCATGTCAACCAACTTTTCATGTCAACCTTTTCCTGTCATAGTTCCAACATTCAACTCTCAGTCCTATACTCTTGTTGTTCCTCATCTCTCTCTTCGTGCGATCCGGTATGGAAGTCATAGGTTTGATTTGCATCTTTGATTTGGCAAAAGTTTTACGCCGGATGCCCTTCCTGACACAACCCTCTGTATTTATGCGGCCTTGGGACCGGCACAATAAGACACTGGCTTGTGTCCTCTTGTGGCTACATTTAGGTACACTGTGAAGTCATCACAGTGACAACAGTAAAAAAAATAAAATAAAAAAAATAAAAAACCCACAGTGTCTGGGATGTCTACTTTCAAAAGCAGCGTTTTTCAACATTTTTCAGCTCTTCTACAACTTTCCTCCAAAAGATAACTCTTCATTTAGGGACAGCTGCATGGACTATGCTCCTGAAATGTTTACATCTCATGCATCCCACAGACAAGTTTTTCATTCTTTGACTACAGCAGTCGACAGAAAATCTTCTTAAACGAATCAGAGAAAGTGGCAGCTTTTAACTTTTATTTCTGGAGAGGCAAAACTCGCAATTTATGTGACCAGGAAGAGGAGAATTGACAACAATACTGTTCAAGAAGCAGCTACTGTCTTTTGCTGTAACATCAGATGTCACTTAAAACTAGAATTTGGTTTCTATAAAATGACAAAAGACTTAAATAACTTTAGGATCATCTGGTGTTACAAAAAAGTCCTATGCACTTTAGTTGATGACCACCTCACTTTTGCAAACTTCCTGATATAATGCACTAATTTTTAAATTCTATTTCCTTTTGTTTATTGGTGTTTAGTGTTTTTGAGTGTTTAGTGTTTTTGAAGTTTCATCTAATGAAAAATTGTAAAATGTTTTAAATGTTCTGAATGTGATTGAAATTTTTTTGCAAAAAATCTTCTTCTTCCTCTGAAGCACTTTAGTGCTTTCATCTAGATAGATAGATAGATAGATAGATAGATAGATAGATAGATAGATAGATAGATAGATAGATAGATAGATAGATAGATAGATAGATAGATAGATAGATAGATAGATAGATAGATAGATAGATAGATACTTTATTAATCCCGGAGGAAATTGTATATATCCACTGCTCAGGCATTACATAACGAATAATACTGGATACACACCAGGAGAAAAAGAAACACTGACATCACAGGACATGCAAGACATACACTACACTAAAAGACACATGCAGCACTAACAGGACTTATATACTAAACTATAACTAAAATATAAACACATCTAAAAATCTAATGTAAAATTGTAAAATGTTTGAATGTGATTAAAGTGTTTTTGCAAAAAAAAAAAAACTTCTCCTTTCAGCTTTTCCTTTCAGGGGTCGTCACAGTTGCCTCCATCTAATCATGTCTTCTGCATCCTCTTCTCTAACACAACCTACCCTCATGTCCTCTTTCACTATATCCATAAACCTCCTCTTTGGTCTTCTTCTAGGCCTCCTGCCTGTTAGTCGACAAAAAATAAGATTTAATAATACATTTGCAATCCAAAAGTGATCTGTAAAATTGTCATCAAATACACTCCTCTAAAATGTATTTTGATTGTTTACCTGTGATGACTTGTATCTCTCTTTTTAATTGGCACTGAAGTGATATTGTCATTTTTTACATTCTGCTTCAAAGCGGTGATGCTTTGTAATTGTTAGTGTTTGTGTGTTAATCCGTTCGTATGTTCATTCATCCATTCGTTCGTTCATTTGTCCACCAAATGTCTTTGCAACCATTGCAGACAGAAAGATGAAGCAAAAAGTGAAAGATGGAACAAAAAGCACACTACTCGGGCAGCAAAGGGGATGAAAATGAGATGATGACCTTGACCTTGAGAAAACTAGTTCAAGGTAAAATTTAAATTTTTGTACACTCAGTAACAGGATAAGATAGAAAGACGAGAGAGAAGGCCAATGTGAGTAAGACCATAGATCAAAGCTGGTGCTTTGATCTATGAAAGTAAGTCAGAGCACTAGTTTTGAACTTTGACCTATTCAAGTAGGTCAGGGTAAAATTTTGAATTTTGGGGTGTTGCGAGATGTTGAAGTCTGTGACTTCCTTGTTTCTGTTTTGAAATTAGTGCTTTAACTTACCCTTAATCTTTCATTGTTGGTAATATCTCCCTGGAGACAATTCTGTAAAAGTATTATGGGTTGAATTAATGATACCAGAGTTATAAGTAGCCAGGTCCAGAAGACAGAATCAATCACATCTGTATATCCTCTCAATAATATTAATTAAATGCATGTTCATTCAACGCATATTTCAGCACATGCCACATTCACCCATTCTAGTCAAGTCAAATCAAATTGCATTTATTTAACACCAAATAATGAGTAAGGGCATTGACCCAGGTTATGTATAGGGTTTCATGGAAAATGACTGGTATAAGATTGTTTGGATCAGATTAGTTTTCAGCTTGAAGAAAATAAAAGCCAATAAACCTGATCTTGTCCTGTTTCATAAATCAAATGAAATTATTTTTATCAAATTTTCCAACCCTTTGACTGTAAAGATTCAGGAAAATCATACAAAATATGCCTTTGAAATATCTTTGACAGCCAACCTACTCCCCATTTAGTACCTCCTGATCTCTTGACACAGATCAAGAGAGTGTCTGGATTTTTTACAGGTAGCACAACCTTTCTGACAAATTGAAAAATGCAGGAGCTGAAGAGTTGGGGATTTTCCATATTCTACAGAAAGTTCTGGTTGTGTTTCATGGGAGAAGTCCTATTCGCTGTCAGGGTTGCATGTAGAGTGGGTGTGTTGACAATGAGCCTAACCTGCCTGATAGTGCAAGGATCACCTGAACCAAGCACATTACATTTAAATGTAAATTAAAATAAATAAATAAATAATAATAATAATAATAATAATAATAATAATAATAATAATAATAATAATATAATTTTTATTCTCAACATTATTAGACAGTGAAGCAAGCTGTAAAACTATCACAAATAGCATTTTTTTTTATTAGGTTGAGACAGTTTAAGCATTTGAAACCATTGCAAAGAAAGAAGTAAGATATTGTTCTCACTCCACAGACTTTTCTTATTTTGTAATGTGACTTGAACCGATCTGAGGAGGAACATCATCAGATTTCCAGTGTAACTGATATTCTGCCCCTAAACTCAAATAAGGACATGCCCTTCTTGCTGTTTCGGAAATTTTCAATTGCATAGTGACCAGTCAATAAAGCATACGAGAATAAGGAAAATATGTTTGTGTAAGTGGCAAAGATCAGTTGCATCTGCAACTCAAATTAATTAGGCATTTTAAATACTGTAATTTGTTATGTTACATTGCCTAGTGCACACAGTCATTACTGACTGCGGTATGGTCACCCTTTACCGATAAAATTGTTCTAATAGTGTCCAGTCACCCTGATTGTGTTGCATCTCATTTTCAATCAGTTGATGTTCTGAAACACAGTCTTGCTCTCATTGCCAGATAGGAAGTGGTGGTGCTCTTAGGGGACCTGTTCTTTTTGACGACACAGCCTATGAAACAAAATGTTTTATAAGTTCAGCTAGTAAAGTTTGTGTCGCTTCAAAGTTTTGTCTGTACACAAGTGGGATTGTATGTCCCTGCTCAAGTTAAAGGATGCATATCCCCACCTATATATTTGAATAAACTGACTTAAAAGTCTCACGGTCTCATGCTGTTACCAACTCCATCCACTGCCAGTCAATGAAGCGCCCAACTAATCACAGCGCCCACCAGTCACAGCACATTTGCCAGAAGGAACCATGTGAACAATATGGCATAAGGCATCTGCTACGTTAGTAGAAGAAATAACTAAACATGGACTTCCCAGTTAATATAGTGTTATAACTCTAAAATTATGTTAACAACCAATGGGGTCAGGCATGACCCCATTGGTTGTTTTACTTCAGCAGCTTCAAAATAAAAGTTTATAATATAGTCATATTCTAGGTGTTCCTCATAAAATATGTCTTTCATTTTTAAAATGTAATGAATTATTTTCGAGAAATTACAAGTTTTTGTATCACTAACCCACTCATCCACGAGCGGGGTCACATATGACCCCGAATAGGTTTGATTGATTTTCCGACGAACCTTTACTTCCACTTTTACTGTCCCACTCAGACACCGGTTGTCAGTTATTCACTTCTGCTGGAGCTTTCCAATCAACACACCCGGCGTCAGCAAACTCTCCACCTGGTAACTGACTACAGCAGCCCCGTGAACCACTTCCAGACACACAACCCGAGCCTCCAGCAGGATGGAGGGCATTCACACCCCCGTTCCCAGCCCCAAGCAGCCCAGCAGGCGTTTGCAACATCCATTAAGGCCTCCACACACACAACCAGGGCCGACAGCAAGCCAAACGACCTCTGCTGCACTGCGCACATCCTCCACATCCACGGCTGGCTCGTATGACTTGTAAGTCATTTCTCTATTAACTTAATTTTTAGTGATATATTCTAAAGTGTAATCACTTTACTGGTTAATTTTATTTTATCCATAATAAAATGGCTAATAGGAGGCCAGCTCCGCTCTCTGTGGACCGTGTCCTGCAAATGATCCAGGACGAATGCAATGACCAGCCAGACGCAGTCACTGACTCTGATTCTAAAGTTTTAGATATGGAAGATCCAGTCTACCCCCCCCCCCCACCACCACCACTGGACAAGGGCTGTCAGACACACACGGGCCCCCTGATGAGTCGTCTGAAGAGGCCGTGGATGTTGTGTCGGACCGACGGAGCCACAAGGGCTCATACTGGGCAGAGTTACCCCCCAGACAGGCTGCAACACTAAGTTACAGTTTGATAAGTATTCGGCCAGGACCTGTACCGGGGTTTAGGACCGTCTCCCCAATAGATGCATGGAAGGAGTTCATGTCTGATGAGATAATAAAAAAGATTCTGACATGTACAAACAAGGAGGGAGAAAGAGCAGCATCAGGCACGGGGAGAGAGTGGAGAAATGTAACCAAAGATGAGCTGGTGGTTTTCATTGGATTGACCATTCTTGCAGGAAGCGAGAAGAACTGGGATGTGCAGGTAAGTGCGCTTTTCGGGAGTCCTCTGCACAATGCATTGTACAAGGCCACTATGTCAATTCGAAGATTTGAAGACATACGCCGGTTCTTTACGCTTTGATGACAAGTGGACCAGGGCTGACCGACTGCAAACAGATCGCCTTCACCTTTCTGCCACATATGGGACCTGTTCCTGATCAACTACCAGTTCAAATTCATTCCCAGTGATTGCGTGACAGTGGATAAACAACTCTTGCATTTCAGACGGAGGACCCAGCGTCTGTAGTACATGCTGAGCAAGCTTGCCAAGTATGGCATAAAGATCTTCTGGGTTTGTGATGCACTTAGCCCATGTGCAATTGATGGGAACGAGTACCTAGGGAGACAACCAGGGGAAAATGTATCTCTTTATAAAAGGGATATTTTCCTGGTTAAATAAAGATTAAAAAATAATAATAAAGAATTGAATTCTTAAACGGTTTACTCTGCACGATGAACCAAAAGTAATAAAGTAATACCCACCGGACTGTATCCATAAATGTATTCATCTGTGAAACCACTAAAGAACAAACAAATGTGAGAAATGGTCTCACAAACACATATCAAGAGGCCATTTCTGTGCAAGAGACAAGGAGGGTAACATGCAGAAATCAGCCAGTCCCTATACGTGTTCAATTATTCAGAAGACCATGTACAATATGAACACAAATCATCCACAAACCCTTGGGTCAAAGCCGGGTTTCGTGTTATGCATTTCACAAACCATGTTCAAAAAGAAGACAATCGTGTCAACTAAAGCAATACAAAATTGACCAATTAAACACATGTGCAGGAAGCACTGAAACAGAGAGGGGCTAGTAATAAGCTATGATCCTTGCTTCTTGCGACTGTGGTTACTGCAGTTGATCTTTATAGATGTCAGTTATTTTCAAAAATTTTAGATTTATTACAGATACAGTTAAACAAATCATATTTGTTTTAATATTAACAGTCACATTTACTGTGTTTTACACAGAGAAAATTACTTACTGCTTTGAACTACATTTTGTACATTATGGTTTTCTTAGCTCATTTTGATACCACTGGATTTGGACCTCTAACTGTAAAGCTTATTACATTTGACTACATTTAACCACTTCATTCATTTCCACAAATAAACATATACAATTATATCTATTGTATATTGTGATGAGGGATGGTGGTCCAAAGTAAATTAAATTTACACTTTGACACAGTCTGCAATGTTTTTGCCAGCTGCCCGTTTTGCTGTTGGCAGCTGTGACTATGTCAATGAATATTTTTTTCAACCATTGATGCTTTTTAATAATATAATCTGCTATGTTGAAGGTGTGAAATCCTCTCTAGAGTCCTAAACTTCAATTCCCTCTCCCGTCCAAAAACACCCGGAGTGTGAGCTGACAGTGGGAGGTGTCAGCTCACCTCCAGAGCACTGCCGAGGCGCCCTTGAGCTAGGTGCTGTCCCCCTCACAAGCTGCTCATTTGGGCACTCCACAAAGGGGCTGCCCGCTACTTTACCTCCTCCTGCATGCCTACAGGCCCCCTTGTCTGTGTGCGCTTGTGCTACAGGGGCCTGTACTCACTAATATGTATGCATGTGTTTGAACCACTAAGTAGAGTGTGCATCCTTAATTTTCCTTTGGTGATCACAATTAGTATATAAAATAAAAAAAGAAAACAAAATTAAAAAAACAACTGAAAATACAACATCCCAGAATACGAAGAAAGTCAGTCAATTTTAAAGTCAGCTAGATTTAGGTCATTTATTAATCATCATTTATGCATGCCCTCATCATCAGAGAGTCTAGGGAATGTATACAAGCTTAGTTCACAACATACATGTACAGTGGTACCTCTACTTACGAAATTAATTGGTTCTGGAAGAAATTTCGTAAGTAGAAAATTTTGTAAGTAGAGACGCGTTTTCCATGCAAATGCCCTAATCCGTTCCAAGCACCCCAAAATTTGGACATGTTTTATAAAGCATAAAAATGCATCAGAACATGTAACAAATACATGTGAAGCTGGGATAAGTAACACACAGACTTCAAATGCAATTTTTTGTGGGTCTTTATTGTGTTCCCCAAATCAAGATATAACATTGGAAATAATTATATAATAATAATTATCCTCAAGGTACCCTTTTTTCTCACCAGCCATTGCAGCTGTACACTGTGCATCTGCTGTTACATGGCTACAGACTTTAACTCTACTCTTTACATCTTTTGCACTTATTGCATGCTCTTCTGAGGCCCACAAGTAAGCTTCTTCACGTACTTCTATCAAAATTGATTCCGGATGAGCCCTGACATATTTACAAAGTTCTCGTCTCAAGGCAGGGTCTCTCACTCCATCGACAAACTGGTCTCTTAATGCCACTTTCTCATTAGCAACGGAGCTGGGATACCGTTTCAGTACCGAACTTAGTGCTTGTGATAAAGCATGTGCAAACTCACGTATGCCCTGACCGTCTTTCTGTTTGCAGCTATAGAAGTTCTGAAGTAGCTGGGAGGCACTATCTCCAAAAGCTTCTCTAAGATAGCAAAATATATCACTTGTCTGATCAGTTCCCTCATCATTGCGTAAACGCACCTCTTCTAAAGCTGGTCCTCTCAACAGTGACATAATGTAATCAAACTGCTCAGGCGGGGTCTGGTTTCTGGCAGAAAGAACTCGTTCTACCTCTTCAATGAATTCATCCACAGACCTTCCATCTCTGTCTATGTCCCCACTAAATGGTGCAATATGGCACTCCCTTGGCACATAAAAATATGATCTCGTAGGCACACTGTTCAATGAGGATATGGCAGCCATGACTTCTTGCTGTTTTTTTAGCTAAATCACCTATTTGCCTTTGTACATCTCCTTGTTCTACTTCATCCTCAGAACTACTGTGTTGGTCATTGTTCATCATCCATTCATTTACAACACTGCCTTCACCTTGGATTGACATTGTTCTTCCTTTTTTAATTCAGTTTTGTTTTTTTCTTTTTCTTCTAGTGTTCTTTAACACAGTTCAGTCTCTTTTATACAAGCAACGACTAAATTGGTTCAGCGATGAGTCCAACCGTCACTCCTGGACAATGTCTCCTCCGGCCTGGAGTCCCACTCTGTCTGGCGCAACGTTGGCCGACGTCCTCTCCAGCCACAGACAACCGTCCCTCCTCGTCGGGTCTGCCTCACCGAGTCCAACCAGCTAGCACACTTAGGAACTCTATGTGGTTCACTGCACCATACGACACAGCTATCTCTGTCCCTCCGAATCTGCTGTCAGGCAACTCTTCACCACTGCCATATTTTTACTCTACTATGTATACAACTATCGCCAATTTTAAATTTGACAGGAAAGACAAAAGAGACCCCACTCCTGGTACCAAGATTTGAAGCTGGGATAAGTAACACACAGACTTCAAATGCAATTTTTTGTGGGTTTTTATTGTGTTCCCCAAATCAAGATATAACATTGGAAATAATTATAAATGAAATTTAAGGTGTTGAATAAATTTGTCAATTTACCAAAACAAAATACATAGAAAAATACGTAGAAAAATGCGTAGAAAAATACATAGAAAAATACGACAGTGGCACCTCTGGCTACAGAGAAAATAGACAACATTCATATCAATGCCCTGTATAAATACAACACAGTATTTTAGTCTAAACAAAACAAATCATGTCCATATTATAGTTAGCAAAAGAAATACAGAGCATGAATCCCGAACTTGTCTTCAGTCTCTTACCTAGCTTAAATACACTGAGCTCCGGTAGCACACATGCTAATGTGATCCACCAGCATCAGCAATCCTAAGCTTGGCATCTATACACAAAACATGGTTCTATGAGAACATCGTACAACCTTACAATAACGGATGTGTATTTTGTGCAAACTTATCGTTAAACAACCTGTTAACGTCCAGAAATCGTCTCAAGGTCGGCACAGTAACTCAACTCTGTGAAAAACCAGCACGATACCGTTTACTTCCGGTATTTTCCCCGAAAGCGCGCGTCTCCCAGAGACCGTCACTCTGCCCCCTGCTGTCCAAAATTAATTCTTACTGCAGGACTACTACAACTGAGAATATATTAATTACAGTGGTTTTTATTCCCTGAGTATCTTTAAATAGTTTTACCACCTGGTTACACATGTTACAATTAGATTATTTCACAATAAATGAGAGTTGTGCATAATGTAAAAAAAAAAAAAAATTAAAGTAAAGAATAAACACGATGGTCATTTACCTTTTAACTGCTGTCCTCATTGTTTTTTACCCTCTTTGGTTCATGCGCTCTTGCCTCACGATGCCAAACAACCGAGTGAATTCCAGTTCTCCTTTTGAACTTCTCCAACCACCCACGCGATGCCTTCAACTCCTTAAACTTCCTTTTGTTTTAATAATGTGGCGATTGTAGATCCATTACGGCCATATTCTTTGTCGAGAACAACCAAATGCATCCCTTTTTCATGCTTGTCCATTATCTCTTGCTTTGTTTGTACGGACAAAAATCTCTTCTTCATATTTTCTTTTCCTCTTTTCTCCGTCACTTTCTTGGGGTCCATAGCGAATACTCAAAAAGTTAATATATTTGCATGAAAGTATCAGAACACCTTACGGGTCGAGGGTCGAATGACGAGGAGGCTGCGTAGACACCTATCTAGGTACACACAGCCAATGGGATGCCAGGATGCTAGGTAATAGCCAATGGCAGAGCAGCTATAAGAATGTTGCGTTCAGGAACTTTTGGGAACTGCGAGTAGCAGCCCATACTGTATTTTTACCTTTCGTAACTCGAAATTTCTTTCGAAACTAGAGGCAACATTTTCCTGTTGAGGCGTTTCGTAAGTAGAACATTTCGTATGTAGAGACATCCGTAAGTAGAGGTACCACTGTATACACAAAGGCGGAGTGAGTAAGTTGCTGCAAGCTGACCACAGTTATCAGGAGACCAGTTCTCTTGTCCATTTAAGGACCACTCACTTATTGGCATAACATTGCTTCTACCGACCTCTGTTTTTCATTTACAGACATACAAATGCTATTTTGCAATAAAGAGGCTCATTCATAAAGCTTTTTCATGTTCACTGTATTTATCTACATTATGACCAAGAGTCAAATTTGTGACCTCAGACAATCAAATTAAAGTACATTTTAGGCTGGAATTATCGTTTGAGTCCATTTGGAGTCATGGTATTGAGTCTGTAAATCTGTAGTGATGTATGCAACAGATTCACAGCACTATATACTCTAAAAGCAAAGCACGTTCAGGGGAATCAGCTAACGTGAACAGGAATGGAGCAATTGGGGGCTACAGAAAATAGAGTACATGATAAGGACACAGCAAAAACCAGGTTGAAACACTGCCAGTGAAGGCTTGATGTGGTGGGGGCAGAATTGTGGGATGATTAGTGGGCATGCAGCCATGGACACTTGGTTAGTAGGGTGCAAGAAAGTGAGCAGAAAAGAGGTCAAATGCAGTGGAAAGGTTTGGTTAGATTTCAAGATCTACAATAGATTGTAGTTCCGGAAAATTAGCATGCTCATGGTTTTGTTTGTGTGTGTGTGTGTGTGTGTGTGTGTGTGTGTGTGTGTGTGTGTGTGTGTGTGTGTGTGTGTGTGTGTGTGTGTGTGTGTGTGTGTGTGTGTGTGTGTGTGTGTGTGTGTGTGTGTTTTGTGTCATGGTAAAGATGAAATGAGGCTATAACCTAGATGGCAGTGACTGTTGGAGGGCTTTAATACGTGGGGGAAGCTTGGAAGAGCACAAGGATCTTTATTAAATACTAAAATGGTCCTGAATGCCAGGAGGAAGTAGAGCGTGAGAGTCAGGTGTGTCTCAGGAGGCTTTGGTGTTTTACTCTTGTAAAAAGTAGACTTTTGTTGCATTAAAATGCAATGTTATAAATAGTTTAATTGTAAATTTGACAGGTTATAGAGGGAAAAAATGTGTAGTAGCTCCAACTGGGACATTGTGATATGTATTACTGCAGAAAGTGGATGGCGGAACAAATTAACATGAAAAGTTAGAAATATATTTGTAAAGTGAAGAGGAGTGTGAGCAGACAGAGAAATGCAGGACGAAACTGAGAGGCAGAGGGAGATCCAGTGGTTGCCATTGTCATGATGCTGCTGTGTGTCCTGGCATGGCTTCATGACTGTGCAGTAAACCTGATTTTGGTCCAGTCCCCTGGGGATCTTTATGAGATGGTTATTTCCTACAAACAATCACAAACCCAGTTATTGTCATGCCCATATTTCAAATTTTTAACGTTAAGGTCACAGAACTATTGCTTTTTACAAGAAACTGTAGCTGTTACCACATAGATTGCACAAATTGCACATCCGTTCCCACCATTATGTGTGTGATACAAATGTGTCAAACAGAGGTACACTGTATTCTCAGATGAATACAGTGGGTTCATCAGTGGGTTCTATGAATACTGTGATGTAATGCCATAAGTGGAGTTTATGTAAGCCCCTAAGAACATTTAAGAACAGGATTTTAGAAGACTTGATTTGAAAAACAAGTGAAAAGGAAGTGCTTCAAGGTTTGCATCTAATCATAGCTTAATAAATGTAACAAATTACTATAGATTTAAGAAATTGAGCTGGTTTAATAATCACTGTAATCAAAGAGAGATAAATACACTTGAAAGGGGGCAATAAAAATAGATGAAGGAGCTTGAACCTAATGTTTTACAATTGTTAAATTTCAGATAATCTAACTTGCAAAATTAAATGATTAGTGAATTATTTACTCAAAGTTACTTCACATCTGAATATAGACTCTTTAAATAACCCTCTAAACCCAAGAGCTAAAATAACATTCCAATCCAATCCAATCCAAACTTTATTTGTTGAGCACTTTACCACAACCGCAGTCGACCAAAGTGCTGAGGGAACTGTGCACACACACACGTTCCCTCGAAGTGCATTCGAGGGAACTGAATTTTATATCAAAATTGTCAGACTCAAAGCCGATCTATACAATCTGCAATATGTGGCAATTAATCTGGTGGGGCTGATATCACTTTCCTCTATCCCGTTAATTCATTTACTAACTTTAGATAGTTTGGCAAATAAGGTTTATTAGCTAAGCATTTTCACCAGTCATATCACATGAGCTCTTTATAGCTCTTCATAGGTCATCTGATATGACTGGTGTATATAGCTCCAATTGTTTTGCCATGTTCTAGGTAAGTCAACAAATTGTCAAAATAATGTGCTGTATGTCGTGCATATATGGTGCATTTGACAATAAAGTTGACTATGACTATGACTTTAAGGTGATTCTGAATTTTTGAATACCTTTATAGTAACTCATTTGGCACTCTATCATACCAGAATGCAACAAATATATGTCTGTCTTGTGACAATCTCATCTGATCTACTTCACATGTATGCTGACCTTGGCTAGGTCAAGTCTCAGTCAAGTCCCAGAACATGAGAAAAACTGGTATGCTCCAGCAGAACATGTGACCCGCAATGCTGATAAGTGGCTGAAGACCAGTCCATTACAGACGTTGAATATTGATGAATGGATGGAAGTCCACTCATGCCCAAGGACAAAGATCATAGGTGTCTTTACATGCATACCAAGTAATAACTGTAACTTAGAAAAGTATAAAGTCCACTTCATGCAACAGTCAATACATGCACACAATGCACAAAAGTCATTTGGTAACAATGTTTTAGGATATTGTCTATGTTGCTTTCCACTCAGTTTCCATAAGGGTGATTTCACAAGTTGACACACACATAATGTTGTCCAGGGTGTGCTTTGTAGAGAACGCGATAACAAAGAGTAAAACAAAGTTTATTTGACTTTGATTCATTCCCCTGACTAAAGTGTCTCACTCTTTTCAATTAGTGGAAAAAGCAACACAGTGCTGTGCCATTTTGATGGCCTTACCCCTCTTGCCAAGCAAGAGAAAATGACCATTGTGGACACAACTTGTTGACCGAAGGCAATCTCCCCACTGTGACCAAATCACCCACAGAGATGTAAACATTAAATGGAAGAATGGACTACAGATCGACCTCAGAGATTGCAAAGTGAAGGTCAATGGTTTGTCCAGCACCCTATCAGAGGAGTGTGTGTGTGTATGTGTGTGTGTGTGTGTGTGTGTGTGTGTGTGTGTGTGTGTGTGTGTGTGTGTGTGTGTGTGTGTGTGTGTGTGTGTGTGTGTGTGTGTGTGAGACCGTCACAAAGAATGATCTTGATCTCTTCACTGACATGTACCTTTGGGTAAGATACATTTGTTTGCTACCACAGTCACATACAGACTGGCCACAGCATGTGTTGTAGTGATATGTGCTGTTTAATCTCAATTCACAGGCAAGCATATGTCTGGAACTGTGGATATGCATCATAAAGTTCTTGTGGTGTTTATCCCTTTGAAAAAGTATGTGTGCTATTTAAAACAGTTTGTTTAATCTGTCAGTAAAGCCCTACCAACAGAAAACTCTTCTTAAATAATGTTTGAAATATCCATTTCAGTGGTTTGAATACTTGTAAGTGCTTATCCTCAGTTTACTTCCATGTCTGTTTTTACCTGCGGAGACATACAATTTTTTTTTTCATCCTAACTACTAGATACTTTAATTCAGCTCAACAATTAAAGGAGAGCTACCTTATGTTTAAGTTATTAAGGCATTGTAAAAATATGGGGAGTGGCATAGACATTTTACATATGCGGGAACATTAGCATCATTTGCATAACTCACTTGGCAGTGCTTTGCAATTATGCACCTTAGTTTGCATGTAAATTCAATTTAATGGATGAGCGTTTTTCACTATAGAGTTAAATGGCAGCAAATTTCCCTGTTAAACTTTCAATCATTCTGTTGTTACTGGAGAATAATGCCTTTTCGTATTCGCTTTTCTCATTGTGTCTTCTTCTCTTTCTCAATACTAAAGGAAGTCGAATACCAAAACTTTGTTCCTTGGGCAGTATTTCCTAAATAGAAAAGGAATGAAGAAAAAGATGATGAAAGCGAGAACGGATCAAAGTTGTGGCTTTTAGTCTTGCATGTACGTGATTGAATCTGCTCTGATTACAGGGGATATCACATCTATGAGAGATCAAAGGGTTCCCTTACTTTATTTTGTATAACTCCACCTTTAGTAATGTATTTCCACATTCTACCTCTCAAGTTGCAGTGTCCTGAGTGCCATCACACACATGCAATTGCTTACAGCAGTGTCTAATATTTGTCTTCACCTTCTGATGAGGTTTTCAGCAGCAAAGGTGGTTTCAGGGTCTCGGGTAGCTCAAGGCTACAGAATGTTGTTGCGAGTGGGTGAAAACTGGTTTCACCAAAATGTGGTTCTGTAACCAGTAAATCTATGAGATCTATGCCTTTTAGAGCTCACTGTTCCTGGATAGAAAACTACACATGACACAGTACGGATAGAGTTTTAGAGATATAATAAATTAAGTGTTTTTTCCCAATTACTGTAAATGTTTTGAGTTATTTCATTATCCCATGTAATATCATCATACATGAAGATAAAATAGCAGTTAAAGGCGGAGTATTTCAGTCGGTAAAGTGAAGTAAAGTGTAAACTGATTTTTTCAACATTTATTGTCAAGGTGAAGGCACACAGCACTTAATTCCCAATCAAACAATTTGTAGTTCTAGTGCAATTACTCAGTAGCAATGGAACTACGGTTCTACTAGGCTGTTTGCTGGCTATGTAGAAAACTAAGGTATGAAAACATGGAAAATATACAGGATGAAAGTGTTTCCTAATATCAAGTTATTGAATGTATGGATTTTCACAGTGGGTTTATAAGAAAATAAAATAACTGAAGTTGTTTTGCTTAGAATACTTCAGTGTATGCCTAAGTATTACACTGCCTATTCTAATTATCAAGTGTTGCACCTTTCCTGAATCCCTTCCCTCCTCTCTGCCACCTGTGACATTGATATTTATTACTGGCTCATCTGCTGAGTGGGCAGCATTGAGCAGATTTAGGCTCTGTCCACACGATGATGGATTTTTTGAAAACACAACTTTTCTGATGCATTTACGCCTTCCGTCCACACGACAACGCAGATATCCGGAACGAAAACGCGACTTTTTAAAAACTCTGGCCGAGGTGGATTTTTTTAAAAACGCTGGGTCTGCGTTGTCGTGTATCTGCAGGACGGTGTATCCGCAACTTTTAAAAACGCTGACGTCTTGCCTGCGACAAAAACCGCTGTGATGTCATATTTATGGGCCCGTGTATTGTGACAACAAAACACGGAGGATTCCTATTGGATAAAATTTGACTCAATACTGCCACCAAATGATTTGGCATGCTTATAGCCGTCTTCGAAAATGCACTGCTGCGTTTACGTGTGGACAGAGATTTTTTTGAAAACGCTGTCGTATGGACGGGAATCGTTTTCGATGCGTTTTTAAAAAGTTGCATTTTAAAAAAAATCCATCATCGTGTGGACGGGGCCTTACTGTGATCAATTAATGCTGTTCTTTGGATTGCATGTTTAGTCATTTGCAAATAAAGACAAGGTGTTTTGTTCAATTTGAAGTACAAATGACCAAATACTTTACAACATATCCTATAAACAGTAGGATATGTCAAAACCTCACAACCATAACACATAGTCACACAAATAGGTAAATGTGTAAATGTGTGGGGTGGTATCTGTGTGTCATCCTCAAGCTCGGGTCCTCTACCAGAGGCGTGGGAGTCTGAGGGTTCTGCGCAGTATCTTAGCTGTTCCCAGGACTGCGCTCTTCTGGACTGAGGCTTCAGATGTTGTTCCAGGAATTTGCTGGAGCCACTCTTCCAGTTTGGGGGTCACTGCCCCAAGTGCTCCTACAACCACGGGGACCACATTAACCTTGACCTTCCATATTTGTTCCAGCTGTTCTTTCAACCCTTGATATTTCTCAATCTTTTCATGTTCCTTCTTCCTGATGTTGGCGTCTGCTGGAATCGCCACATCTATCACCACTGCTCTCTTCTGCTCTTTGTCCATCACCACTATGTCTGGTTTGTTAGCCAGCAGCTGTTTGTCGGTCTGGAAGCTGAAGTCCCACAGTATCTTAGCCTTGTCGTTCTCAACCACCTTTGGTGGTATGTCCCATTGAGATTTGGGTACTTCTAGTCCATACTGGGTACAGATGTTCCTGTACACTATCACAGCTACTTGGTTGTGCCTTTCCATGTATGCTGAGCTGGCGAGCATCTTACACCCTGCTACCACATGCTGGACTGACTCTGGGGCTTCTTTACATAGCCTGCACCTTGGGTCAGATCTACTGTGGTAGATATTGTTCTCTATTGCCCGTGGTCGTAGGAGCACTTGGGGCAATGACCCCCAAACTGGAAGAGTGGCTCCAGCAGATTCCTGGAACAACATCTGAAGCCTCAGTCCAGAAGAGCGCAGTCCTAGGAACAGTTAAGATAATGCGCAAAATCCAAAATTTTACCCTGACCTATTTTTATTTTTTGTCCTTGTGCACAAGGTGACATTGAATTCAAAATTGCACCCGAACATACTTTCATAGCTCAGGCAATTATGTAAATTGACAGTTAAAGATCTTTTCTGTTCAGGAAAAGTCAAACCTTCAGTTCCACCTTCAGCTCTACAGCCATGAGAACTATCATATCACATTCCCTTTAATCTATGGTCAAAGCTAGTGCTATGACCATAGATCAAAGCACTAGCACTAGCTAATGGACCAATGGACAGACGTACGGACAAACACACAAACACTGACAATTACATTGCATCCCCTTCGTAGGATTTAATAAGCCTAATTTGTTTCCCAAGTTCATGGAGTGAAGACATACTGTACCGTTTGAGCAACAAAAGAACCTGATGTTTAAACCAAAGTCTAATAAAAAAAAAACCTGCTAAAATAAGCTAGGACCTTGATGAAGATCAAGAAGAACAAGAGTGCATTCAAGATATTATTTTTTAATGTTGGAGCTAAAAGGGATATACATACAGTATATTTCATGTTGAGACTCGTGAAAGTGGACGAGACAGATTTTTAATGTCATTCCACTGTGACATTTAGATTTGCTCTGTCCATTAGTTATTTTTCAAAAACATTCTTATCATATCTGAAAATGATTTGCCAGATTTGAAAAAAAAAGGCATTTTAATTCAATTAAACGTCATCTGTGTCAAGTTTTGGTTTTGTGAAAATGAGTCCTCATAACTTTTGAGGATAAGGCAACCACCCAAGAGATAAAATCATAAAAAGTCTGAAAAGTCAGTCTGATGGGTTTGAGATTTCATTCCAGTGAAAGGGAGTCTGACCTTCCCCTAGAAAATAGCTTCAACAAAAAATGCTATCTGCCAAGCTGTCTACAGGTCCAGTGTAACACGCCAATCATGTCACACTACTGGAATCCCAAATGTAATGATACTAATTCTTCAAGCTGAAGTGGGAGATAGTTGGATCTGTTCATGACGGCTGTGTGACAAGAATGGGAATGGAGTTATAAACAGTTAACTGATCAAAATGGAAAGTACAGTATAAATGCAGATGCAGACTCATTCCTCAGTAAAATCTATTGCGTGGAGTGTTTTCGAGCAAAAAAGGGTGGCTTTTCTTTTGAATTCAATTAAAATGAAATGTAAAAATGATTATCATCACATTATAATCATGCTCCGCGGTGCACTGGCGTTGCGCCCGGAGTTTGCCCCATCTCACGCCCTATGCCAGCTGGGATAGGCTCCAGCTCCCTGTGACCTGCGCAAGCAGATGAAGCGGGTGGGATAATGAATGAAAGAATGAATGAATGAATATTATGCTGATCTTAGACTCAAAATGTGTTATTTGGTTTATTTTTACTTAATGCGTAATCAGAAAAAAAGAGCACCCACGTTCTCAAAACAGATTCCAAACATTAGTAGCCACCAATTCGTGATATGGTCTTTGATGGAATATTTACTCATTCAGTTCACACATACAGGACTGCACTGTATTTTCTAAAATGACCTTAAATGTCATAACAGAGCTGGACACATGTGACTAAGACCACACACACACACATACACACACACTTATACATGTTAATGAGAGATCAACCTCATCTTCAGGTTTCTTCCACTAAGCTTTTGCCCTTTTCTCATATACAGCAAAGGACATACGTGTACATACAGTACATTAGCACACACACACACACACACACACACACACACACACACACACACACACACACACACACACACACACACACACACCAGAAGAAGAGAAGACAAAAATCAGCCACATCTCATTTATATGTGGCAGCTCGAGGGGCGGATTTGGGGTCGAGTTTATGTAATCTTAAACTTTCTTATAATTACCGACAATGCCACCTTGGGAATTTCGCCCAAGGAGATAGTTTTAATCAACCCCAACAGAGTAAGGCACACAGGTCTGTTCTATTTAAAAAATGGGCAGGAGACGTGGTTCCAGGTTCCGACCATTCTCTTTATTTTTCCACAAGATTAAAAATAATAAAGCCTTTAAAAATTTACCTCACACACATGGGAGGGACGACCTTCTTCAGGTGCTGAGGCTCGTCGACGGTGCAGTGGTTGTGGAACACAAACGGGATTCCCGGGGAAGAAAAGCACCCCAGTCACTCGTGACACACACTACACACAGTCTGTGGAAAACTCAAATATGGGGGATCACAGCACACTATAAGAGGAAACCACCACCAGGGCACCAGGGACCACCACCGTCGGCTCTCAGCAACTGAAAAAGGTAACAAAAACAAAACACAAGGGAATTAGTGGGTCACACACACAGCAAGGTAACCAAATACAACAAATTAATTCAATGTTTAAACCCAAAACCAATATTTAGTTAAACAAACAAAAAATGTCGCAAACACATGGGAAAATAATTGAGTACTTAAAAAAATAAACGGAAGAAATCAATGGAGAAATGATTTAACTAACTTGTAGAAAAAAATTCGACCAGAAATGAAATGAAAAAAAAAAACGAAAAGAGAAACAAACAAGAAGTAACTAGAACCCAAAATAGCCCCACGGATCTCAGTCTGTCGTTAAAGTCAAGTTTTTTTTTTAAAAAGCTACCAGATATTTGGTCCAGTCTGCTGTGCAGCGGAGTGTCTATCCTTGGTTTAAAGGTTTATCCTTGTGGCTCCGCCCTCGACCGTGCCGGATTAGCGGGACTAGCAGCCGCAGCAGCCGTAACCTCTACCGCACGGACCACAAGAGAGTCTTGTCGCGGCTGCAGGCTGAGGCAAAAAGGAGCCGCTGACCCGAGTCAGGACAGGTGCCGCCAACAAATAAAACCAGGATACAAAGCAGCAGCGAAGTGAGGCCCGCAACCAAGCAAAAGGAAAACAGTCAGGACAGCGAAACCTGGCAGAGCAGAGCAGTGGCGAAGCAGGGCAAAGCGGCATCCACACAGCAACAAGCTATGGTGTTCTTACGGCACTTGGCGCTCCTGGAGCTGTAACACTGCTGGAGGTGCCACTTAACGCCGCTGAAACTCCCCAGCAACGACCCGGTCCTCACAGCCCCTGTTAAATAATAAAGAATTAAGTTTGGCGAGGTCTGGAGGAAGAGCGGAGGAGCAGAGTAAACGCACTGGCTTGTCACAGTCACACATACCTGTCAGGCCCCCGTGAGGGATCACCACGAGGGAGAGGGAGAGGAGAAGGATGAGCGCATTTTACAAGGTCCCGTACGACGTGATTCCGTGAGTCACAGACTAACGGTGTCTAGGAGCAAGCCCAACCAGGAAAATCAGCCCAACAATATTCACGGAGTATTAGCAGCCACTACCAACATACCTGTACAGGTGACGCAAGAGGAGGGGAACGACGGGACCCGGAAGTAACTAGGACGGCCAGAGCAAGAGGGAGGGGAGGCCGCCAACACTCCCTTTTAAAGAGTGCCACCACGAGGTCATTGGCCAGTGACTACGCAGCAGCTCCCAATTAACCACCGATGGGGCACATCATCCTGTCACATATAGTTCAATTCTTATTAACCTTAAAGGCGCAAAAGGGACTGCAGGCCTCCCCAGCAAAGGTTTTCTCTAGAAAGAGCCTTCTCTACAGTTTCTGTCATCATTCGATCATCTGAGAGACAATGGCCAAATGTGCACTGAGGCAGTGTTGTCTTGATGACAAAAAATTACTCAGATCTGCCTCACCAGAGGTGATAACTGCTGATTTCCATTTCATTTTTCAACTAATGAATTTCTAATTCATTAGTTGAAATTAATTCAGTAATCTTCCCACCTATATACTCGCATAAACTCACTTGAAAACCTCACACTGTTGCTTTTTAACTCCACCCACTACCTGTCAATCAAGCGCCCAACCAATCATGACACCCAACCAATCACTGCGCATCTGCCAGAAGGAATAACGTGAACAATATGGCGTAAGACATCAGGCAGAGAGGCTTTTTGTTGTGGTTACGCCTCTCGTCCACACGACAACACGGAAACCCGGGGCGAAAACGCTAGCCAAAGTGAAGTTTTTTGAAAATGCCAGGTATGCATTGTCGTGTTTCAAGTTTCAAGTTTATTTATTTTTATATTTTATATTTATTATAGATTCACAAACAATGTCTCAAAGGGCTTTACAATCTGCACATGGACGATATCCCTCTGACCTTTGTGCACTGCAAGCAGTGCGACCCTCGCATCGGATAAGGAACAACTCCCCCCAAAAACCCTTTTAACAGGGGAAAAAATGGATGGGAGAAACCTCAGGAAGACTGCAGAGGAGGGACCCCTCTTACAGGAGTGGACAGACGAAGCAATAGATACCGCATGTACAGATTAACAACACAATAATAATAACAGTAACAATAACAGTAACAATAAATGTATAACAAAGGCATGCCGATCCATCCAGTAGAGCGAGTCACCACCAGCCGATGAAGCACACAGAGGTCACCGATTGCCGAGGATCCACCACTCTGAGGACAGACCAGACAGTGCCTAAGTCATTCAGCTCAAAAAAGTTAAAGTCAAGGTTACTCTGGCAAAACCCCAAAACCACAGCAGAACCAAATGAGGCAGAACCAGCACTCCCCTAGTGGATGGTGAAACAGGACCACTGTACAGCTTGTGCTATCGCCAGCCATGGAAGCAGACAGAGGTAGCCGATTGCCGATGATCCACCACACAAAGGCCTGTGAGAGAGAACAGCAGAAGAAGGAAGAGAGACAGAGATAGCAGAGATAGCAGGGGCGAGAGTGGTGCTAGAGGGACCAGAATAGCAGAGAATTAATGGGAGGCAGGGGCCTAACTAAGAAATCCTATGACTCGTCGGCAGGACTAGGCTAAACCTAAACATTGAGACCGCCATCCCCGATATTACTTATATGTTAGATCGAACAGATATGTTTTGAGTCTAGATTTAAAGACATTTACAGAGTCAGACTGTCTAATATTTATAGGGAGGTTATTCCACAAGAAAGGGGCACGATAGGAGAAGGCCCTCTGGCCAGCTGACTTCTTTTTAAATCTAGGAACACACAAGAGACCAGTATTCTGAGAGCGGAGAGCCCTAGTCGGCGTATAAGGTTTAACAAGATCAGACAGATAGGTTGGAGCAAGCCCATTAAGGCTTTTGTATGTTAATAAGAGTACCTTAAAATCGGATCTAACATGAATCGGGAGCCAGTGTAATGCAGCCAAAACTGGGGTGATATGGTCAAATTTCCTAGTTTTAGTTAATATTCTTGCTGCTGTGTTCTGAACCATCTGAAGGCCCCTAGTTCTAGACCGAGGCAACCTTGATAACAGAACATTACAATAGTCAAGTCTAGAGGACACAAAGGCATGAATCAAAATTTCTGCATCAGCCATGGCTAAAGAGGACCTAATTTTGGAAATATTACATAGATGAAAGAAGGCGATCTTTGTCACCTCTTTAATATGCTTGTCAAAGGCAAGAGTTGAATCTAACGTTACTCCTAGGTTCTTGACTGTTGAACTATGGGTTATAAGACAGTTATCTACAGATATTGTTAGGTTTTGAAATTGGTTTCTATGTCGTGCAGGGCCAATGATTAACATTTCAGTTTTGTCTGGGTTTAGGAGCAGGAAATTACTGGACATCCAACTATTCACAGCAGAAAGACAGGCCTCTAGTTTACTCAATTCAGATCGATCATCTGCTTTTATGGGCATATAAAGTTGTGTGTCATCCGCATAACAGTGGAAACTTATTCCAAAGCTGCGTATAATTTGACCAAGAGGTGCAACATACAGGGAGAATAGTAGAGGACCAAGGACAGACCCCTGAGGTACGCCATATTTGACGTCGGAGAAGGCAGAAGTTTTATTATTGTAGGAGACACATTGTGTCCTATCAGATAGATAAGATTTTAACCAAGCCAGAGCTAACTCACAGACACCAAACTGTCTCTCCAGTCGGTCAAGGAGTATACATTGATCTATAGTATCAAATGCTGCACTAAGATCCAAAAGAAGGAGAACAGAAGTGGTATCAGAGTCCAGATTTAATAGGAGATCATTCACAACTTTGGTAAGTGCTGTTTCAGTGGAATGGCGGGCCCGAAAAGCTGATTGGAATGGTTCGAAAAGACCGCTTAATGATAAATAATCTAAGAGCTGTTGAGATACTACCCTTTCTAGTATTTTAGATAAGAATGGAGGGTTAGAAACTGGTCTATAATTATTTAAAGACTCTTGGTCGAGATGTGGCTTTTTAAGCAGAGGTTTAACCATGGCCGCTTTAAAGCTAGTGGGAACAACACCAGTTGCAAGAGAAAGATTAACTACATTTAACATAGTAGGGCCCAGCAATGGCCATAATTCTTTAACTAATTTAGCAGGGAGAGGGTCTAAGAGGCATGTAGTAGGTTTGGAGAATGAGACCAACTTCGATAATTCTACCAGAGAGACATTCTCAAAGTGTGTTAAAGAGAGAAGTTGGGTTTTAACACCCAGAGAAGGAACCACATCAAATTTTGATCCAGGTGAAGCTGAAGAAGTAATTTCATGTCTAATGTTATCAATTTTACGGCAGAAAAAATCTTGGAAATCATCAGCCGCCAATAACAAGCTGCTTGCCGTTGACTGTTTCTGGGTCAATCTGGCTACAGTATTAAACAGAAATCGAGGGTTGTGTTTATTTTTACTTATTAATCTGGAGAAATAGGCAGCTTTAGCGGTGGACAGAGCACGTTTGTAATTTAAGACACATTCGTACCAAGAGACGTGTAGACGTCGTAACCAAAACCTTTTCTATCCAGGTGATATCTCCCTGTGACGAAAACCGCTGTGATGTTACTGTGTGTGACCCGTGTTCACGGAGTTAAACCGGCTACTTTCTGGTGTATAACAGCTTCACGTCGAAGATGCGTTGATAAACATTCTTGACAGTTGCATATTTGTTGGTCTTTTTCTTTCTTTATGAGTCATAAAGTGAGCGGTGTGAATTTCCCGTTCTCTGAGTTGTTATGCTTATAAACGTGTTTATTAACGCACTTATGCGGCAACATGTGGACATGGCCTGATTCAGGTAGTGGTTCGGTTTGCGAGTTTTGACAGCGATATTAGGCAGGTGTTTTCTAAAGCAGAGGAAATACAGTCAAAAAAAAAAAAAAATCACCAAAAACCTGCTTCAGTGGACAAAAATGTTGTTTTTAAATAAAAACCAATAATATGACTCAAGCGTAATAACTGGCTATACCTCAACATTAAAAAAGAACAATCAGTGTCCATACCCCAACCCCAACCACCATCCCCTCACTGTACATGTTTACTGTATTTTAATTTTTGTCATGTCCAAATCATCATTTATGACACTGTGTGTGTGTGTGTGTGTGTGTGTGTGTGTGTGTGTGTGTGTGTGTGTGTGTGTGTGTGTGTGTGTGTGTGTATGTGTGTATGTCATATTACATTCAGTTGATGAACTTAATGTTCATTACGGATTGAATAAGTTTGCATTTAAGAGCCTTGATTTTGTGCATTGTACTGACATGGTTTTTACATCCCGTGAAGTGGTGATGTATTATAATTACATCCCGCAAAGCGGTAATGTATTGTAATTGTCAGTGTACTGTATGTGTGTTTGCCCGTCCGTCCGTCGATCCATCCATTTGTCCCCCAAATATCTTCACAACCGATGCAGATAGAAAGATGAAACAAAAAGCACATTACTTGGGTGGCAAAGGGGATCCAATCCAATCCAATCCACTTTATTTGTATAGCACAATTTAAGTAAACACAAGGTTTCCAAAGTGCTGCACAGTCAATAGATAAAAACACCACAGAAGCGCCATAAAACCATGAACACGTTGAATATGTTTTTTTTTTTGTGGTAAATTGACTCTTAATATAATTTTTGTTTGTTTATACATACAGTCCTGACTGTGCCTGACTTTCTTTGCCGGGTGTTTCGCTGTGGACTTTTGTTATTTGTCTCGGTCGGTGCTGCAAGCAAGCGCACCTGAGCCAGGGAACACGAACACCCTGAACAAAAAGACTGGAGTATCCCCTGCCACTGGATGCTCTAGTTAACAAACTACTGGAATGCCCCCACCGATGAAAAGCCCGACACCACAGGAGTTTGAGGAGATAAAACTCTCTCTCAATTCTCTGTGCGGCGATGTGACTGCGGTCAGAACAAAACAGGAGCAGCTTCTGGGGCTGCTGGAGGAGGTGAAACTACTACGCCTCCAGAACGCGGAGAAGGACAAGCGAATTGTGGATCTGGAGTGGCGAGTGGACGAGCTGGAGCAATACTCCCGCATCAATGATGTGGTCATCATTGATGCAGGCCCCGCTCATATGCTCGTGTGGTGGCCGTGAACAGTGAGGAGCCCAGCAAGCGGGAGACACAATCGGTAGAGCAACAGGTGGCTTCCTATCTCCAGAGCAAGGGGATAGAGTTGGACCAGGAGCACATCGAGGCGTGTCACCCACTACCAGTAGGGAACAAGAGACCACCAGCACTCATCATAAGGTTTACTAATCGGAAAAAGAAAACGGCACCACTGAAACAGGGGCGCAAACTAAAAGGAACAAATGTATTAATAAATGAGCACAAAGACAAAGACAAATGCTGACATTGCAAGGATCGCACAACAACTGAAAAAACAAGGCAAGATTCAACAAACCTGGGTAACAAACTGTAAGATCTTTATCAAACTAAATGGGTTACCGGAGGCAGCAAAAGTATTGGTGGTGAAGAGCATAGAAGATCTTGAACAGTATTGACATTGATAGAGCTTGTGACTCCTCATCATCACGATGCCAAACACATCAAGAACACAGACTACACCAAGCACCAAAATGGACATGTGCATGTTACAGAAGATCCTACAGCATCAACAAATTGAACTGGAAATATGTGAGTATCAAGAGCACACCACCACAGACACTGAAATAGACCCTGATAATCATTTCCTCTCTGCCATTGTCAAAAACTGCAATTATTTCACCCAAGAACATTATGAAAACAGTGTAGATTCAGCAGATAGCCTGTCAATAATCCATTTTAATAGTCGAAGCATGTACACAAATTTTGAGCCTATCAAAGACTACTTGCAACATTTCATTTGTCCATTTAGCAACATTGCAATAACTGAAACCTGGTTCAATGATGATAAAGGTATTGATTTTTGTCTTGATGGCTATGAATTAAGATATATAAACAGAGTAGGTAAAACAGGAGGGGGGGCAGCCTTATACATTCACAAATAATAATAATAATAATAATAATAATAATAATAATAGACCTTTATTGTCCCACAGTGGGGAAATTTGTGCGATTGTGGCAGCGGGGGGGGGGTCAAACATAAATAGTTAAATAATATACATACATATTAACATCTGCAACATATGAAATTTACATATTCACATATTGGAAACATATTAACATATATCATATTATCTCAATGTACATTATATTCACACATCAAAAAATTACACTACAGGCTGATGTTTACATTGTTCATCCAGAATTAGAACGTTTTGTTCTTTGAGTTTGGTGAGTTCTTAGAGTTCCCTGAGTTTTTTGAGTTCTTTGAGTGGTCTGCTGGGAGGACTGCTGGTTGTATAGTCTGACAGCCGTGGGCAGGAAGGACCTGCGATAGCATTCCCTCACGCATCTCGGGTGAAGCAATCTATCGCTAAAGGAGCTCTCCAGTGATCTCAGTGTGCCCTGTAGAGGGTGGGAGTGGTTCTTCATCATCAATGACAGCTTGTTTGTCATCCTCCACCACCCCCACTGAGTCCAGGGAGCATCCTAGGACAGAACCTGCCCTCCTAATCAGCCTGTCCAGTCTCTTCCTGTCGGCCGCAGTGATGCTGCTGCCCCAGCAAACCACCCCATGAAAAATAGCTGAGGCTACAACTGTGTCATAAAAGGTCCTTAGGAGCGACCCCCGCACTCCAAAAGACCTCTGCCTCTGGAGCAGATAGAGTCTGCTCTGACCCTTTTTATACAGAGAGTGAGTGTTGGTACTCCAGTCCAGTTTATTGTTGAGGTGAACACCCAGGTACTTGTACGAGGACAATCTGTTAAATTCAAAGTGTTGGGGCCCAAACTGTTTAATATGTTCATACATATATATTTAACACAACCGAAGTCCTGAAACTCACACTATTTGCAGATGACACAAATATATTTTAAAGTAGTGATGATTATTTTAGCAGTAAACAGGGAACTAAACACAATAAAAAATGGATGGACTCATATTATCTTTGAATATAAATAAAACCAAGGTAATGATGTTTGGAAATCGCAACATAATGTCTGAACAAAAAATAAGTATTGATGGCACTCAAATTGAATTTGTAAGTTAAATTAATTTTTTAGGAGTTATAATTGATAGTAAATTGTCATGGAAACCCCATGTCAGACACATAAAAACAAAAATCTACAAAACCCTCTCAATTATAAATGAAGCAAAACTACAGCTTGATGGAAATGCACTCCGTACGTTATACTGCACCTTGGTCCTCCCATACTTTACATATTGTGTTGAAGTTTGGGGAAATACTTACCAGAACACAATTAATCCTCTGATTAATCATCTGATCATACTACAGAAAAGAGCGGATCATTCACAAGGTTGGTTTACCTGAACATACTCATAACCTGTTTACGCATTCAAAGTCACTAAAATTTCATGATCTTGTACAATATAATACATCAATAGTTTTATATAAAGCATTCAACAAATTATTACCACCAAACCTCCAACTATTTTTTATAACTCCAGTCAGGGCTCATAACTTGAGAGGTTTTGGATATTTTTCATTGCCGAGAGCTCAAACCACGCATAAACGTTTTTGTGTGTCTGTGTACGGAGTGAAACTATGGAAAAATCTGGACTCACAACACAAGAAATGCCAAAGTATAAACACCGTCTCTGGTCAAAATATAGAGATGAGGGTCGTTAACTCAAACTGCTGTTCTGTTTGTTAACATGTGCTCAGTGTTTCTTGATAATCATTGGCATTTGTTAGATAGATAGATAGATAGATAGATAGATAGATAGATAGATAGATAGATAGATAGATAGATAGATAGATAGATAGATAGATAGATAGATAGATAGATAGATAGATAGATAGATAGATAGATACTGTATTAATCCCGGAGGAAATTATACATATCCACTGCTCAGGCATGACATAACAAATAAATACTGGATAAACACCAGGAGAAAAATAAACACTGACATCACAGGACATACCGCAAGACATACACTACACTAAAAGACACATGCAGCACTAACAGGACTTATATACTAAACTATAACTAAAATATAAACAGTATAAAATTAAAATATAAAATAATATAAAATTAAAATATAAACAGTATAACATTAAATTAAATCCATTCAACCGCGTGCTGACCTCGCCACCTCCCCCCCGCTCCTCCTGAGAGAGTCATTGTACCCCCTGATGGCACGGGGCACGAAGGAGGACCTCAGCCTCTCTATGGAGGTACTGTGTGACAGCAGTCTGCCGCTGAAGGTGCTCCTCTGCTGGGAGAAGGTGGTGTCCAGGGGGTGGCTGGTGTTGTTCATGATAGCCTTAACTTGTTTAGACATGGTCCTGCTCTCCAGAAGCGTATCCTCAGAGTCCAGGCTCAGCCCGATCACTGAGCACGCTCTGCGGATGAGTCTGTTCAGGTGGTCCATATCTCTTTTCCTGGCCCCCCCACCCCAACACACAATGGCGTATGACAACACACTGGAGACTACGGACTGATAGAACATGAGAAGGAGCTTAGGACAGATGTTGAAGGAGGCCAGCCTCCTCAGGAAGTACATCCTGCTCTGCCCCTTCTTGTACACACAGTTCGAGTTGAGTGACCAGTCCAGTCTGCTGTCTAGCTGCAGTCCCAGGTACTTATAGCTTTCTACCACCTCTAGCTCACTGCCCTCGATGATTACTGGCTGTGGAGAGGGAGGAGCCAGCCGGAAACCCAGCACCTTCTCCTTTGTCTTGGAGACGTTGAGCTGGAGCTGGTTCTGTTGGCACCAATCCACAAAGTCAGCTACCAATGCCCTGTACCCCCTCTCATCACCCTCCCGGATACATGCCACTATTGCAGTGTCATCGGAGTACTTCTGTATGTGGCATGTATCCGAGTTGTGCTTGAAGTCTGATGTGTAGAGGGTGAAGAGAATGGGGGAGAGCACGGTCCCCTGTGGCGCCCCCGTGCTGCTGGTCACCATAGAAGACAAACAGTCCCCCATACGGACGTACTGGGGTCTGTCCGTTAGGTAGTCAGTAATCCAGCTCACGACTAGGGGTCCACAGCCATGGAGGTCAGTTTGTCCTGCAGGAGCCAGGGCTGGATGATGTTGAAGGTGCTTGAAAAGTCAAAGAAGAGCACCCTGACGGCACAGCCCCCGGTGTCCGGGTAGGAGAGTATGCGGTGGAGGAGGTACAAGACAGTGTCCTCAACCCCAACCTTTGCCTGATAGGTGAACTGGAGAGGGTCCATAGCACCCTGCACCTGTGGATGCATGAGCTCCAGGACCAGTCGCTCTACGGTGTCCATTACGTGGGAGGTAAGAGCGACTGGTTGGTGGTTGTTGAGCTCAGTAGGGCGTCCTTTCTTGGGTACAGGGACGATGCAGGAGGTCTTCCACAGTGACGGGACCCTCCCCAGCCGCAGACTGAGGTAGAACAGTAGTTGCAGGGGGTCCCCTAGTTCCGAAGCACAGGCTCAGAGGAGTCTTGGGGAGACCTTATCTGGTCCAGCCGCCTTATAGGGACGGAGCCTCCTCAGCGTTGTCACCAGGTCTGCAGTGATGACGGTCTCGGTCGTGGTGGGAGAAGGAGGTTGTTGCGAGGTTGGAAGTCCAGTGGTTGAGGTGGGGCCGTTGAGCTTCGCAGTTCTTGGAGTGGGCTCAGGAGAAGTGGCAGGGGTGGAAGGAGAGGAAGCACAGGAGGAGGGAGCATAAGTGGAGCGGTTTGCAGGACCAGAAGAGGCCCGGGACGAGGAGCCGGGAGTGGTGGGAGAGCTGAACCGATTGAAAAAGCTGTTTAAGTTTATTCGCTCGTTCAGTATTCCCCTCCACAGTGCTGCCCCCTTTCCCGTGTCCGGTGATGGTTGTCATCCCATTCCAGACCTCCCGCACCTGGTTGCGTCCCAGCTGCTTCTCCAGCTTCCTCATGTACGCCTCCTTGGCTTCCCTCAGGCAGAGTCTCACTTCCTGCTGGGCCTTTTTCATCTCCTCCTCGTTCTTGCAGGAGGAGTTAATTACTGTTGTTGGAATTTATCCATTACCATTGTTGGTATATTGTACATTACCATTGTTGGTATATCGTGCCTTCCTTACATTGTTGTGTGGAATTGAAATTGGCAATGTGATAATTTCATTGTTGCCCATGGTGACGCCATCATGATGCAATTATTGTGTGGTTATCCTTGAATCTTCGAAGTAGCAGTGAAGCTCAGTGGTTTGATTTCTGAATCAGGAACTGGGGTGGGATTACATAAGTTTTCTTCTTCCCACTCCCTTTCAGGCAGAATTGTATTGTTGAGTTATGATCTTTGCTTATTATTTGCTTATTTAATTATTTTGTTTGTTGTTGTCTTTTGTTTGTTTTTTGTTTTGTTTTTCCTTGCCTTGCCTGAAATACATGAATAACTAACTAACTAACTAACATAATGCACTTAAATAAAATATCAAGTAAAATCCAATAAAATAACTTAAAATAAGTTAAAAGTGGTATTAAAATCAAATGAAAACAATTAAAATAATATAAAATAATACACAGAACACTAAATGGTGTCAAACGCCAGGGAAAAGAGGTGGGTTTTAAGAAGATATTAAAATGTGACAGTGAAGATGCCTGCCTGATGTGCAGCAGCAGCCCATTCCATACTTTAGGAGGGTGTGTTCCCCTCTGAGCCTCAGCCTGACTTTAGGCTGTGTGAGGACCAGCTGGTCAGCTGACCTGAGAGCATGGCTGGGCGTGTCCTCGTGAAGTAGCTTAGGGAGGCAAGGTGGAGTGAGGCCATTTATGGCTTTAAAATAAAATAAAAGGATTTTAAAATGAATCCTAAAATGAAAGGGCAGCCAGTGCAATGAGGCTGAAATCAGTAAGATGTACTCGTACTTTCTTAATCCTGTTAAAAAACACAGCAGCACCAATGGAGGACCCACTAATCCCCACAAAAAGTCCATTACAGTAATCCAGCCGAGCGGTCACAAAGGTGTGGATTCCTGTCTCAAAATGTTTTTTTTTCCCTAAAATTTGTTTAATTTTTGCCAACTACCTTAACTGGAAAAAAAAAAATGTAGCCGCAAAAGGACACAAGCCAGTGTCTTATTGTGCCGGTCCCAAGCCCGCATAAATACAGAGGGTTGTGTCAGGTAGGGCATCTGGCGTAAAACATTTACCAAATCAAAGATGTGAATCAAACCTATGACTTCCATACCGGATCGGTCGAGGCCCGGGTTAACAACGACTACCATTGTTGACCTACAAGGTGCCGGTGGAAACTGGATTACTGGTGGTCGAAGAAGGAGAGGAGGAAAGTGTGTAAGTGTGTTCGCACGAATAAAGAGAAGAGGAGCGCCAAGAGTATAGGACTAAGAGTAGGGATGTTGAATGTTGGAACTATGACAGGAAAAGGTAGAGAGTTGGTTGACATGATGCAGAGGAGGGAGGTAGACATACTGTGTATCCAGGAGACCAGGTGGAAAAGTAGCAAGGCTAGAAGTTTAGGAGCAGGGTTCAAGTTGTTCTATCATGGTGTAGATAGGAAGAGAAATGGAGTAGGAGTTATCTTGAAGGAAGATTTTGTTAGGAATGTCCTGGAGTGTCGGATAGAGTGATGAGTCTGAAGCTAGAAATAGAAGGTGTGATGTTCAACGTTGTTAGTGGGTATGCTCTGCAAGTAGGATGTGAGCTGGAGGAGAAGGATAAATTCTGGTTGGAGTTTGATGAAGTGATGTAGAGAATGCCTAGAAGTGAGAGTTGTCATTGGTGCAGACTTCAATGGACATGTTGGTGCAGGTAACAGAGGTGATGAGGAAGTGATGGACAAGTTTGGTTTCCAGGAGAGGAACGCAGAATGACAGATGGTAGTTGCCTTTACAAAAAGGATGGAAATGGCTGTAGTGAATACTTTCTTCCTGAAGAGGCAGGAACATAGGGTGACCTATAAGAGTGGTGGTAGGAGCACACAGGTAGACTACATCTTGTGTAGACGGTGTAACCTGAAGGGGATCAGTGACTGCAAAGTAGTGGTAGGCGAGAGTGCAGCTAAACAGCATAGGATGGTGGTGTGCAGGATGACTCTGGTGGTGAGGAAGATGAAAATGGCAAAGGCAGAGCAGAAGACGAAATGGTGGAAGCTAAAAAAGGAAGAGTGTTGCATGACTTTTAGGAAGGAGTTTAGACAGGCTCTGGGGTGGCAAGGAGGTGCTTCCAGATGACTGGAAAACTACAGCTAATGTGATCAGGGAGAAAGGTAGGAGAGTACTTGGTGTGTCATCTGGAAGGAAAGTAGATAAGGAGATTTGGTGGTTGAATGAGGAGGTACAGGAGTGTATACAGAGAAAGAGGTTAGCTAAGAGGAAGTGGGACACTGAGATGACTGAGGAGAGTAGACAGGAGTACAGGGAGATGCAGCATAAGGTGAAGGTAGAGGTAGCAAAGGCCAAACAAGAAGCTTATGATGAGAGCAGGGAACAGGTGGAGGAGAAGCTAGAAAGGTGGAGGTTTGTCCTGGAAAGGAGAGGAATGAAGGTTAGCCGCAGTAAGACAGAGTACATGTGTGTGAATGAGAGGGACCCAAGTGGAAGAATGAGGTTACAGGGATAAGAGATCAAGAAGGTGGAGGATTTTAAGTACTTAGGGTCAACAGTCCAGAGCAATGGAGAGTCTCGAAAAGAGGTGAAGAAGCATGTACAGGCAGGAAGGAACGGGTGGAGAAAAGTGTCAGGTGTGATGTGTGATAGAAGAGTTTCAGCTAAAATGAAAGGAAAGGTGTACAAAACTGTGGTGAGACCAGCAGTGTTGTTTGGTCTAGAGACAGTGTCACTGAGTAAAAGACAGGAGGCAGAGCTGGAGATAGCAGAGATGAAGTTGCTGAGGTTTTCTCTGGGAGTGACCAGGAAGGATAGGATCAGGAATGAGTACATCAGAGGAACAGCACATGTTAGAAGTTTTGGAGATAAAGTCAGAGAGGCCAGACTGAGATGGTTTGGACATGTCCAGAGGAGAGATAGTGAATATATTGTTAGAAGGATGCTGAGTTTTGAACTGCCAGGCAGGAGGTCTATAGGAAGACCAAAGAGGAGGTTTATGGATGTAATGAGGGAGGACATGAAGGTAGTTGGTGTGAGAGAAGAGGATGCAAAGGACAGGGCTAGATGGAGGCAATTGATTCGCTGTGGCGACCCCTGAAGGGAAAAGCCGAAAGGAAAAGAAGAAGAAGAAGACCTTAACTGGAAAAAGCTCGATTTCACCACTGTTTTAATTTGGCTGTCAAATTTAAGCTCATTACTCACTTTTCCCCCCAAATTGTTCACAGCTGTCTTGATGTATTGTCTTAACCAATCAAGATCGATTACGGGAGTTTCAGAAGTGCCACCAAAAATCATGATGTCAGTCTTTTTTTGATTGAAATTGAGAAAATTCAGAGACATCCAGATTTGAATGTCACGGAAACAATCAAGGAGCGGCTTTAGACTGAGAAGTCTGACTTCTTAAGAGGTACATATATCTGACTATCATCAGCATAACAATGAAAAGAAATGCCCAAATGGGAATAAGTATAGGGACATTAACAGAGTGCCAAGCACAGAGTTCTGCGGTACCCCACATGAGAGAGGGGCAGTGGAGGACACACAATCATCAAGACTGACAGAGAATGTTTGCTGAGCTAAATATGATTTAAACCATTTGAGTGCTGTGCCATGAATGCCCACCCACTGCTCCAAGCGAGTAATCAGAATATGATGGTCCACTGTATCAAATGCTGCGGTCAGATCAAGGAGTACAAGTACAACACAGTGACCAGAATCGGTCACAAAAAGATATCAAAAACTTTTAAAAGTTTTGATTCAGTGCTGGGCAATGGCTTAAAACCAGTTTGGAAAAAGTCTATAAACTGGGAGTATACGATCTTTTCTAAGACTTTAGAGAGAAAACGCATTTCGAGATGGGTCTAAAATTTGTCATTATCATGGGATCCAGCCCAGATTTTTTAAGCAGAGGTTGAACAATTACATGTTTAAAGTTGGCAGGGACCACTCCAGAAGACAAACTGCTATTAATAACAGCAAGAAAAGATGGATCAACAGCCTGGAAAACTTCCTTATAAAGTCGAGGAGGAACAGCATCCTCAGGAGAACCACAGAGCTTCAAATTATTAACAATCTCCTGTATAAAGGGCAGGGTCACAGCTTCAAATGTGTCAAACTCCGTAGTGCAGGAGACTGAGATTGACAGGACACAGGATGGAGGTGAAACAAGTGCTCATGCAGAAGACACTTTACCAAAGAAAAAGCTAAGGAATGTTTCACACAATGCATGAGAGGCATCAGTTCCAACAGTTGATGGTGGCTTCCAAGTGGAATTGATAACTTTAAACAACATACCAGGTGTGTGTGAGTTCGACACAATAAGGTCAGAGAAATTTGTCTTTTGGCATCCTTCACAGATTTTTGATAATTACACCAAGCATCCTTCAATATTTGAAAAGGCACTTGTAATTTGTCCTTTTCCAATTTTCACTCCGCTCTTCTATACTCCTGTCTGGCAGCACAGGTTGTTTCATTCAGCCAGGGCTCCGATACAGTTTTATGTCATTTGGTCATTAGTGGAGCTGCAACATCAATGGCAGTCTGACAGATGCTAAGAAACCAGGAGTTGGGAGCCTCTGTATCCTTATACACAGATTCCGGAATTGCACACCTTTGTCCAAAAGCCTCCAAGAAGAGGGCAGCAGTGGAGGAGTTAATAACTCGACATCTGCGAGCAGACGCGTGAGTTTTACCTGTGTGACAGCGACCAGTGGCTTCAAACAGTACAGGTTTATGATCTGAGAAAAATGCATCACAGATCTCCACTTAAATTCATTCTTAATTACAGTCGCAATTCCTCCTCCTTGGCCAGTCATCCATGGACAGTTAAAATAATAGAACTCGTCCGGCAAAAGTTCAGTAACAACAGAGGTCTCACCGACACCCTGCCATGTCTCAGAGATTTTCACTTTTATACCTTTTTGGGTACACATCTCTGAAACTTCATGACAAATAGAATGCACCAGTTACATGTTGGATCATGGGTCTTTTATTAAATGATCCTGACGTATGTAAGTAGGTCAAAATACCTTCTACATTATTCCATATTCAGTAATCATCACTTTTCATCAAGCCAATACTAAAACAGAAATTAAATGAATATAAAATTAAAAATTTCAAGCAGTTCAAGAAAATTAGAACTGGTGAAAGTAATGCATGTGAATGATGTAATTAGGGAACGGGATTACAAAGACAATTTGGGTAAGGTAATTGTACCTCAGAACAACAGCAGAAAATATCAAATATCCACCAATTTAATGCAAATCACAACATGAAAAAGAGACATTCATTACTAAAAATATGACCACTTGCCTTATATTGCATAGGTCCCACTTTTGCTGCTAAAATGACATTGACCTATCGAGGCATGAACTTCGCTAGACCCCTTTAGGTGTGCTTGTGGCATCTGGCACCAAGAAATTAGATACTGACCACTGCAGTCCAGTTACACCCCACAAGAGCTGCAGTTCTGTAATTGCTCTGACCCAGTTATCTGGCTGTAACCCTTGTCAAACTCACTCATATTTTTACAATCATCCATTTTTCCTGCCACAAAACCATCAACTTAGAGGACAGAATCAGAAACACCATTAGAATCAGAGTCGGGGGCATGATCATGGTGTGAAAAGGGTTAATAATCCCGGAGAGGAAATTGCTATTTGTTAGAGTCATTATACAGTACAACAAGATAAAAAAGTGAAAAAGGAGTAGAAAAATTTGCTTCACTTCTCCTTGTATGATAAAGTGAGGCATTGTACAATCTGATGTCCACAGGCAGGAAAAATTTCCAGTAGTTTATTTAGGAAGGGTTATCCTACTTCTAAAGGTACTCCTTTGTCCTATCAGTGTCTCGTATAGTGGGTGGTACTCTTTCTCCAAGATGGCCTTAGTTTGGACAATGTCCTCCTCTCCAACAGTGCAGTAAGTGAGTCTAACTTCACTCCCACATTGTCGCAAGCCTTGTGGATCAGTTTGTCCAGTCTTTTGGCATCCACCACCCTCAGACCACTGCCTCAGCACACCACAGCATAGAGGAGTGCACTGGCCACCACAGACTGGCAGAACAACCTCAGCATGGTTTTGCAGATGTTGAAAGACCTCAGCCTTCTCAGAAAAAAGAGACCCCTTTGGCCCTTCTTGTATTCCTCCAGTCTAGCTTATAGCCAATGTGGACCCCCAAGTACTTGTAGTCCTCAACATTATCTACATTGACCCCTGAAAATAGACCGGGGTTACCTGTCCCTTCGTCCTCCTCAAATCTGCCATGAGTTCCTTTGTCTTAGCCACAATGAGTTGGAGGTTGTTTTTCTCACTCCAAGTGACAAAGTTGTCCACAACAGCCCTCTAGGCTCACTTGCTGCATAATGTGTTGGACCCATTAATGTGGATTAATGATAAGATGAGTCTTTCAGTGGTTATAATATTATGGCTGATCAGTGAACAACAGTCATAACTACCAAGGAGCTAAGATAAAGATTACAGGCCAGTCTGAAGCCCTGAGTAATTGCAAGGGATCAGGGAGGATATCATCCCTCCCCCACTCCAACCCCATCTTTTCAGCTGATGGATGAGGGGCTTCATTACTTGCCAATGGATAACATGGCCATTGAGATGAATCCCACAATAAAAGGACCATTACTCCCCATTGGAATGACTACAGGTTCATTGCTTATGGCAATGGCTTTCTGTTTGACTGAGACTGAGCTCCACATTTAGGAGACCTGGATTCATATGTCATCATCAGGTCCAGCAGATTGAGGCAAGAGCTGCAGATGATAGGCAGGGATTATAAGAGGGACAGGAGTGAGGGTAGGAAAGAAAGTGAGAAGTGATCGACAGAGTAGGATGGTAGGAGACAGGAAAGATAGCAATTCAGCCATGCTGAAATGTTTGAAAAGAAAGTGAGGAAATGGAAATGAGGAAACGAGAGGAAAGGTTTTAAACCTAGAGGGACAGAAGGGAATAGCAGATTGGCCAGCTGGTTGACAGGTAGCCTACATATTAGGCATTTAAAGAGCACTGGTTTTAAAAGGCTGTCTTTCAGAAGAGCAATGGCCATCCTCTGTTACGCTTCTTGAAATTAGCTCTTTAGAGTTTAGGTTATTACAGAGTAGTCTCTGGAGAAAACTGAGATGTCATTAAACATCGAGAGAGCCACTTCAATGGGAAGGACAGCAAAAGGGAGGGAGCTTGAAAGTGACAGAAACAGACTCAGAAACAGAAAGGCAAAGGCTGAGAGATTAAAAGGACATCAAGTAAAAAAGGAGTAGGTATTGTAATGCAGCAAAATGTGCAGGAAAATAAAGTTCAATTTAAACAGTGCTTTGGGTTTCCATGTGTCACTTAAATTTAATGTTATCAGGCAGCCTAAAAATGAATCGAGCACTCCGTGTTAATAAGTCTTTGTTATAAAATGCAAATCAGCCGAAGTAAAATGTAAAAATCAATAGGCATACTTAGAGAAAATGGAGGTTAGGCATGAGCCAAAAATCAAATCCTGGAATTTTTTTCATGAGAACTTGAATTGACCAAACAATCAACCCACCTAGCGAATAAAAACCACACAACCTAGAACGCAAAACAAACGTGCCTTAAACTTAAACAAAAGAAGAGTAGCCCCGCAGACCAGTCACCACCACCATCCATCTTTTTTTTTTTTTAAGACAAGACAATCATAATTGTCTCGTCTTCAGCCTGTTTTCTGCTTTGTGGGTCACAGGTGTTGCTGGGGCCTCAGCTGGCTACGGGCAAGAGGTAGGGTACACCTAGGTAGCATTTTCACATGAAGGATGAAAGAATCATTCAAATATGATCCACTAGGAGTGAGCAATTCACCTAAATTTGCCAACAAATAACCACCACAGATACAGAGAGAACATGCAAACTTCACAGAGAAAAGAATCACACCTAGAGCCTTCTTTGCTTAGAGGTGACTGTACCTACTACACCACTGTGCCACCCGGCACAAGGAATCACAGGAACTAAAGCAGGGGTATTCAATTAAAGGTCACGGAGATCCGGTTATAAAAATTTCCTCTAAGTACAGTGGTTCTTAACCTTGTTGGAGGTACCGAACCCTGCCGGTTTCATATGCTCACTCACCCAACCCTTTAGTAACATATATATATATATATATATATATACAAGTAATCCCAGAGAGAGGGGATATATGGGGCGGATGTGGGACCAATGGATGCTTCGAAACCCACAATCAAGGCTAACAAAGAAACAGCTGTTAGCCCAGTGTTCCAACATCCGTAACCGAAAACTGCTGTCACAACTAGAGATCGATGAAATACACCAACAATGCTACGGCAAGGGGGAGCCAGGACGCCAGGTCAGCGGGGGGATATCACACCCCCCACAATCCGTGATTGGGTACCAAGCCCCAAGAGACATACACAGCCTCAATACAAGAGCTGCTGACCTGCGAAGGAAGATCGTGACCCAAATGGAAACCTGGAGCCTCCGACAAATACCGAAGCTAAGTTGTCAAGTACCTTCAGAAGATCTGCTAGAAGATGTGAATGCTGCAATAAGAACCATCCCCACAGGGAACATAACTGAGACCAACAAGCTGATCCACAGTACAGCAACAGTAATCCTCGAAATGCTGGGATATAAGATCAACACAGGGCATAACAAACAATACCCTCCATGGAAGAGACGGTTAGAGGCCAAGATAAAGGCGACACGGAAAGAAGTCAGCCAGCTAGCCGAGCTACAGAAGGGGAACATGGTGAATAAAGGGGCACCCAGGAAATACAGCAAGCTCTCCATACCTGAAGCACTCGAAACTGCCAAACAGAGACTAGCAGCTCTGGCTACCCGACTGAAGCGATACACCAAGGAGATTGAGGCCAGGAGAATAAACAAGACCTTCTCCACTCAACCAGCAAAGGTGTACTCTCAGTGGCAGGGAAATAGCATCCGGCCAGACCCACCAAGAGCTGAGGTGGAGAAATACTGGACGGGCATATGGGAAAGAAAAGCATCACACAACACTGATGCTCAGTGGCTAGTGGACCTGAGGACTGACCACTGCTGCCTCCCAGAACAAGAACCAGTAACCATCTCAATGGCAGACATCCAAGAAAGAGTATCAAAGATGAAGAGTTGGTCAGCACCGGGCCCCGATATGATCCATACATACTGGCTAAAGAAGCTGACAGCACTCCACGAGCGTCTAGCAGCACAGATGAACCAGCTGCTAAGGGATGGGACGCACCCAGAATGGTTGACTGAAGGCAGGACAGTCCTGATCCTGAAAGACCCACAGAAGGAATCTACCCCATCCAACTACCGGCCAATAACCTGTCTCAGTACAACATGGAAGCTCCTGTCAGGCATCATGGCAGCTAAGATGAGTAGGCACATGGATCAATATATGAGTGGGACACAGAAAGGAGTTGGTAATAACACCAGGGGAGCCAAGCACCAGCTACTGGTGGACAGAGCAGTACACAGAGACTGTAAGAATAGGCAGACCAACTTGTGCACCGCCTGGATTGACTACCAGAAACCCTATGACTCAATGCCACACAAGTGGATACTGGAATGTCTGGAACTGTACAAGATCAACGGGACACTAAGAGCCTTCATCAAGAACTCAATGGGGAAGTGGAAGACAACCCTGGAGACTAACTCCAAGCCAATTGCCCAAGTTAACATCAAGTGCGGCATATACCAAGGGGATGCACTATCACCACTGCTGTTCTGCATAGGCCTGAACCCCCTCAGTCACATCATCACAAAGAGTGGCTACGGATACCAATTCCGAAGCGGGACAACAATCAGCCATCTCCTCTACATGGATGGCATCAAGCTGTATGCCAGGAATGAGCGAGAAATTGACTCACTGATCCACACCACCAGGATCTACAGCGACGACATAGGGATGTCATTCGGATTAGACAAATGTGACCGGATGGTATCAAAAAGAACGCTGGATAGTACAGTGGTTAAGTCAACTGACTTCAATGCAGGAGGTTGTGGGTTCGAATCCCGGTCGGGACAAACACTATCCAGTCAACGTGAAATGCAGAAAGGGGCGTGGTCTGGAATGCAGGAGGGCGTGGTCTGGAATGCAGGAGGGCGTGGCTTCGAACCCCAAGACATGGCGGGCACTATCCAGTGAGGGTCCTTAGGCAAGACCCTTAATGCTATACGAGCCTACCTCAAACATGAGTGAACACAATAATGACAGAGTCATACCGGCTCGGACGTCGCCCGGGTTAACAAGGTCCGCGTCAGATGCTAGGGAACCAGGGCAATCTGATGAGAAATGGGCTACTGGAACAAGACACACATGGACAAGGGCGGAGAATACGGAGTTGTTGGAATGCTACTATATAACTATATATATACTATATACTATATAACGCTGACTCCTATTCACGTTCCGTTATACAGTACAAGTAAATGTACGTTAATAATAATGGATTAGATTTATATAGCGCTTTTCTGGACACTCAAAGATGCTTTACATTGGATCCACTATTCATTCACTCCTCATTCATACATGGTGATGGTAAGTACCTATGTAGCCACAGCTGCCCTGGAGCAGACTGACGGAGGCGTAGCTGTCAATCTGTGCCTACGGCCCCTCTGACCACCAGAAAACATTCACACACCAGTGAGTGCCCCACTGGAGGCAAGGAGGGTAAAGTGTCTTGCCCAAGGACACAACGACAAATGAATCGGGGGGAGCGGGAATCGACCACCGATCTTAAATCATTGGACGACCCGCTCTACCACTGAGCCACGGCCGTCCATTGTACATATTCGTCCGACTACTTTCTTTTTTTGCTCAACATAGTTACTATGAATTAAAATATTAAGAAAGCAATCAGATGACGTACCATCACGACAAGCATAAATCGACTATTGAGTGTGGAAAACCCCCCTGTGGCACAGGTATCAATGGAACGTGATCACCTGCAGCCAGCGATGGCTAAGGGGGGTGTGTCATCACGAATTGACACAATGTGTCAAACGTACACAGTGATTTGTGTGTGTTCGGCAAAAACACTTGACACATTGTGTCGGGTGTTCTGTCTTGACCTCCGTCTCCGCCAAACCCCTGAGACCTACTCACCGAACCCCTAGGGTTCGATCGAACCCCGGTTAAGAACTACTGTCTTAGTAAAAGGTCCGAACCCAAGTCAAGTTTGTGTCTTATAGCCGGTCCCTATGTCCATATTATTATTTATTATCAATTTTCAATGCAGGATATGTTTAAGTGAGTGCACAGATAGCTCTTTTACCTCACCATAAATAAAACTAGATCCAGGCAAATAAATTTCAACCCTTTATGTTAGATTGAAGAACACACAAACCTCAGAATTAAAAATTAAGTTCAAAAAGAACTAAATGATCCTTTTTCTCGTACATTAAAGACGTCCCAACCCAAAGAACTGAAGGCCTAAACTTCAAGTAAAAAACATTAACATCTTCAGAATGCATAAATAAAAACTGTCTCTTTCAGGGGAATAATGCAAACAGAACTTTCTTCATGAGAGAAAGGGGCATGTGGCCTGCCAGTAATTTACTTGTGCCCAAGGTTACTTGTGCACAAGGTGTGCACAGAGCACACCTTGATTGTTTTGGAAAGCTCCCATTGTTTGGCACAGCCCCCCTCTCTTTTCCCACCATGACAAGGTGGTGTAAAAAAGAGAAGGTGGTGGTCTCTGTCATATGTGGTGACAGAGACCACCCACTTCAGATCCATATCCCTCTTTGTCAGCATCTTATTGCTGCATACATGTCCCCTCCTCTTGTGTGTGTTAGTGGTGTTACATCCAGTAAAGAGCTCCTTGTCTTTGTGAAGGAACTTGACACACACAAAAGCTGGACATTACCAGTAACATCTGTAGACTTATCAATGGCCACAGATATGCATGGTGCTCTCTGAATAGATGCATCAAGCTGTTAATATTTCTGATTTTGTGGTTGCTGTTGACATTGGGATTTGTTTTATATCTTCACATCTCATCTTTCTGTTTTCCCACAGATAATGTCTCAAAAAAAGTGTTTAAGCACTTCTTGACGACTGTACCATCACTAAAATAATTTTTATGTTGCACCAAAATCCAGCATGCATTTTTCACGGTTATTTGCCCCTCAGCACGGACTTCAAGGTATACCTTTGCTCAAAAGTTTTGTGCTTTGTTTCACAGTGGACCTTCACGTTACCATTTTTAATTAATGCTACGTGTTCAGACAATATGAGGCACAATGGTTTTGAACTGCCTGACAGAAAAATAAACAAAAATTCTTTCCTCTCACTGGTAACCAGCAGTTCTCCACATTAACCTCCTTTCGTTTAGAGCTATTCTGTCTTCACCGTCTTCTTTCCTCTGTGCTCCTCTATAGCGGGAAACTCACAGCGGCAGCAGGTTGTCTCACTTCCAGGTGCGTTGACAGCGCAGGGTAAAGAAATCTGATTGGCTGAACTGAGTGGAACTATTACCATATTAACTGGAGGAGTAGCGGTAGCTACTCCTCCAGTAGCTACCGCTACTCCTCTGTAGCCGCGACCGTCAGTAAAAATGCGGCAAGAAAATATACCCTCGTGAATTTTTCATGGAGTGGTCACAGGTACGGACAGAACCACTACGCGGTCCGGATCCGGACCGCGATCAGCCATTTGGTGACCCCTGGCCTAAAGTGTGGAGAGACAGTGACAGACAGGTGGCACAGGGTTGAGTATACAGGTTAGGCTAGATAGTAAACAAATCAGATAATCTTAGTGGAGGAGTAAATCAAGAGGGGAACGTTATATGATCAAAGGACGTGGAAAACACAAGACATGACGTAAGGATTTTACTACAAAATAAGACAGGAAATAATCAGACAAAACCTAGTTTCATGACAAAATTATTACTCAGATCTGTCCTGTAGCTTCCAGACTTGTTATTATTCTTTTCTTCCAAGTAGCAGTATATTTTCATTCTAATTTCAAACTAGATTTTGGGAAAGTGAAATGTATCTCTGATAGTTCAGGACCCCGAACACACACACACACACACACACACACACACACACACACACACACACACACACACACACACATACACACACACACACTGCTGTACTGTGTCAACTATGCCATTGCAGAAAAATAAACAAACAGACCTTCTGGTTGGTTTGACAATGAGCCAACTAAATGTCATATCGCCAGATGCTTCATCTCAACGTCTGGCTTGTTCGATTTCCATCTGTTTACCCTATCTCACAAGTACCCAACACGCCCAAATCAATTATGATTGAGCCAAATGTCATAAACAGGTGTAATGCTTAATGACACTTGGCTTGATGATACTCTGGTTCATATTAATGATTTATGCATCAGGAGGATTTTCAGTCTATGAATGTTAAACAATCATTCTGTGCATATTTACCAAAGTAAATTGAGTTTAGAGGAAACAAAGATTTCAGGCAACATGAGGTTTGCAATAATATCACATCGTTATCATCGTAACCCCCTCCCTATACACATCACAGTAACTCAATTGTTTAGCCTTTTGGAAAGATCTGACTGACCTATTTTGTGATATTTATGGTGCTTTACTGTACGTGACATCCTGTGTGGCAGCATGTGAATTTATTATGAAACATTAGAGATAAAAATGCAAACCGTCAACAACTATGTTTTTAGCAACTATACGAAATGTCCCTGGACAGATATCTGGTAAGAAACTAATTGCAATATAAAACAAAATAATTTAATCAAAATCTGTTTAGTTGACATCATTGTTCAGTAAAGACTAGAGGCGCTTTCTCTCTCCTCTGCCACCACCATTGTTAGAGCATGGACTTGTAACAAGCACAACAGAAACTGCATCAATTGGTTTTGGATAATGTGTGCAATGAAATTATATGGTAGCTGCATGGCCCCAATGCACCTTTCTGTGCTTATAGAAATTGTCTTGACTGTGGATCCAAGGCACAAAACAAAAAGATCTATGGAGTCCAACAACACAATTTTGATATTGAGCATTGACTATTCATATTTAAATTCTTAATGTGAACAATAAATGTTGAGACAACAAAATGGCACATCATCATAGCAATAAAGAACTAATGTCAAAGACAAATGATACATTTCAACAGCAGTGAACACCCCAAACATCTGCTGCACCCTTCCATCCATCCATCCATTCTCTTCCGCTTATCCGGGGTCGGGTCGCAGGCGCAGCAGCTTAAGCAGGGAAGCCCAGACTTCCCTCTCCCTAGCCACTTCGTCCAGCTCCTCCGGGAGAATCCCAAGGCGTTCCCAGGCCAGCCGGGAGACATAGTCTCTCCAGCGTGTCCTGGGTCGTCCCCGGGGCCTCCTCCCGGTAGGACGTGCCCGGAACACCTCACCAGGGAGGCGTCCAGGAGGCATCCTAACCAGATGCCCGAGCCACCTCATCTGGCTCCTCTCGATGCGGAGGAGCAGCGGCTCGACTCTGAGTCCCTCCCGGATGACCGAACTTCTCACCCTATCTCTAAGGGAGAGCCCGGACACCCTGCGGAGGACCGGTAAATCGAGAGCTTTGCCTTTCGGCTCAGCTCCTTCTTCACCACGACGGACCGATACAGAGTCCGCATCACTGCAGACGCTGCACCGATCCGCCTGTCGATCTCCCGTTCCATTGTACCCTCACTCGTGAACGAGACCCCAAGATACTTGAACTCCTCCACTTGGGGCAGGATCTCATCCCCAACCTGGAGAGGGCACTCCACCCTTTTCCGACTGAGGACCATGGTCTCAGATTTGGAGGTGCTGATTCTCATCCCAACCGCTTCACACCCGGCTGCGAACCGCTCCAGTGAGAGTTGGAGATCACAGCTTGATGAAGCCAACAGCACCACGTCGTCTGCAAAAAGCAGAGACACAATACTGAGGCCACCAAACCGGACACCCTCAACGCTTTGGCTGTGCCTAGAAATTCTGTCCATAAAAGTTATGAACACAATTGGTGACAATGGGCAGCCTTGGCGGAGTCCAACCCTCACTGGAAACGAATCCGACTTACTGCCGGCAATGCGGACCAAACTCTGACATTGGTCGTACAGGGACCGAACAGCCCTTATCAAGGGGTCCGGTACCCCATACTCCTGAAGCACCCCCCACAGAACCCCCCGAAGAACACGGTCGAACGCCTTCTCCAAGTCCACAAAACACATGTAGACTGGTTGGGCGAACTCCCATGCCCCCTCAAGGACCCTGCGGAGGGTCTGCTACACCCCTACTGCTATATAGATGGTGATCTGTGGGTTATTATAGGTAGTGCTGTAGCAGCGTAACTTAATGGGCAACATCGGTGGTACTGACTATGCTGTAACTGGATGCTTAGTCCCCGTACACACGATGCCGGAACTTTTTGAAAACGCACCTTTTTTGTTGCATTTATGCCTTCCGTCCACATGACAACGCAGATATCCGGAACGAAAATGCAAGTTTTTGAAAATGCTGGCCAAGGTGTATTTTTTTTTAAAACGCTGGGTCTGCGTTGTCGTGTAGACACTGTATCCGCAACTTTTTCTATCCGGGGGGCGTGTCCCTGCGAGGGAAACCGCTGTGACCAGTGTCTACATGTACAAATGGAGCTAAAACCGGCTATTTTCTGATGTATAACAACTCCACGTCGAAGATGCATTGATAAACATGCTTTTCACTTAAATATTTGTTGTATATGTCATATAGTTTATTTATATGTCATAAAGTTTATTTATTTATTTATTCATTCATTCATTCATTCACGTTCCTCACCAAAGACGCTGACGCCAGTTCTGGGTCAGACCGGGCTGCACTGCCTGCTGGTGGGAGAACTCTGATGGAGGTCATCCTCCAGGAGGAACGGCGTGAATTTCCACACGTCCGGGTGCTCTCTCCTGTCGTTCTCGGAGTTGTTCTGCGTATACACGTGTTGATAAACGCACTGATGCCTTTACGTGTGGTATTACGTTAGGTATTACTTTCAGAGGACCCTGACCTACCCTTCGAGGGATGTTGCAGTCTCTGACTGCCTTGTTTATTTAGAGCTTAATCACACTGTCAGACATTTCAAAGCGCTTTAATAGACAGAAAACCAACAGCACCCTCCAGCGCAACCGTAAGCGACAATTGCGGGGAAAAACTCCTCATTGAGGAAGAAACTCCGGGCCGAGTGTGATACAACGGCCCGGAGTTTCTTCCATAATGAGGATTTTTTTCCCGTAATTGTAGTCAGTTATCTCACACATGAGATAACTGACCACATTGCTGCCTTGATGATTTCACTGACTGAGTAATGTTTGCTGTTGAGATATCAATTGTGAATTGGTCTACTCAACTTTACGTCTGCATACTGTACAATTGTGCCGACTCTACAGTTGCACTAACTATACATAGGATGTAAAGGATGTTATAGAAATGTACATTATTTGATTTTTTATATTATTGTTGAAATGGTACTAGTGTGTGTTATAAGTGCCACAATGATAACTAAAGTTAGTAGTAGATAATGTGTTTTTTGTAAGAAAAATAGAAAGAAATAAGAACTAGTGGTAAAATTAGCAATTGTGTATCCCTTTAAATCGAGTGTCATCTGTGAATCTAGGTACTACTGATGAGTTTGAAAAAAAAGAAAAGAAAAAAAGCTTGGTCTAGATCAGTGTCCCACTGTGGAACATGTAATAATATTTTACAAATCTGTCCTTTAAAATTAATTTGAAAATGTTTTTCATACCTTAAAAAATCATGTAAAGAGCCTCAATATCTTATTTATGACTGACCGCCAAACATCTTGTAGTTGTATCGAATCAGCATCAAAAAAGACCAGTGTAATTGTGTGTAACAGTGAATGTGTAATAGTATGTAATAGTGTATAATAGATGATAATAGGGTGTAATAACTTGTAGCTGAAAACTGAAATGTTAAAGGAAAATCACAACACGGTCAGACAAAACAGGTTTGATAAAGCAAAAAGATTAATTGGGTCATGAGAAAGAAAAGAGATAGGAATTAGGTTAAGAAAAATCAAAACAGATAGTTATTATCTATAAGAGTTTAGAAATGCTTTTATGGTTGAAAAAGAATGGTGTGCAAATAGTAATACATACATGCAAATATGTGTTTATTAATGTACATCATTAGGAATACTTAACTGTTTAATTGATGATATGGTCATAGTTTGTACATAAGAATATCTGAACAAACGTGATAGACATGTTTATTAATCAAATTGATTTTGGGTTCATCATAGTTGTAAGAAACATGGTTAGGATGATTGTTGTTTGTTTCATTGTTTTTATTTGCTACAGAGAACAACACAATGGGTCTATTTCACGAAGGCAGGGTTAACCTACCCTGAGGTAAACCTGTGGTTCTGGGTTGCTTTACCCTGAACTTGGAAAAACCAAGGATCTCAGTTTCACAAACGCAGTTCAGGGTTAGTTTTTCTAACCCAGAGTAAATTGACCCGCAGGTTAACAGACACCACGACTTGAAAAAAAGCCATCATCAATGGAGCCCCGATTCATCGATTCACCATGACGACGGACGAGACGCACACCACAACGCTTTACGGAAGTCGGAGTACAGATTTTAATTTATGAATAGAAAGACTATGAGGACATTTTCAGAAGAAACAGAACAGCGTTGCAGCTGCAAAGAAGATCGACATGTCGTGGGAGTGAATTGCTGCTCAAGTCGTTGCGTAAATTCTAAGTCCGTTGCACTCACGGTAAAAATACGGAAGTAAACGGCTTCAAGAATAGTTCATTAATTTATTTTATTTAGGTGCGATCCAGTGGGGGGAGAAGGGCACGTCACCAGCTGAGAATGAAAATAAAAACATCATTCACATGGGTCAGACTTCATCATCTCGTTATGGATCCTCCTCATCCTCATTATGTTTGATATTGTACAGTAAATATTAAGTGGACGTTTGACTGTTCAGTTGTTTCATCGCCAACATAGCGCTCTTTAAATGCGCTCTCATCTATATCAGGTTCTGTTAAATAATGAAATACATTAAAACGTTTTATTGTTGTGTAAATAAAACAGTCAATCGGCATATGAACATTACAAAAACAGTTGAGAAGGATATTCACACCATTGCGTACACCGATATTATCTAAGAACTGAAATCAAGAGCTGACATGTAGCTCGTTTGATACAGTAATAGTCAAAACTGCTTTAGTTCATACAACAGTGGCCGTGACATTGTAGTGCTTATAACCGCTTTAAGGTATTCCAGGTTTTATCTGTTTTACTCACATGATACACACAGGAGTTAATACTGATTTTAAAAAAAGACAGAAATTAACAAGAAATAGAAAAAACAAATTTGGGATAACATTTTATGTTACTGATTGTTCTCTTCCCATTCTGGTGGAATACAGAGTGACATTTATCCGCTACTAAAGTATTAACAGATTCTCATCCCTTTTTAAAGAAAACTGATAAAGAGAACTGTCCGACAGGATATGACAGGACATCTGAACGCGATACAACAAAAATTAAAATCTCTTTGAATTAATGCGGAAACTCCATCAATGGGCTCCTCATCAAACGGACATGACATGTTCACCTCTAAAATACGGAGTTATTTATCTCCGTCCGACAGAACCAGGAAATGAAGCCGCGTGAGCGGCGGTGAAAGGGGGCGGAGTCAGAGGAAACCCTGGGTTTGTGGAATGAATCCTGCTCCCGATCAGGTTAAGTTCAGAGAGTCTGTTACTGCGGTAACAAACCAGAGGTTCAGTTCATCTCGCGTCATGAAACAGGTCAGGGTTACTGCTCTAACTCTGGGTTAATTTACTTCCCTTTTTGAAAATGAAAGCCCTGGTTTTCCCTGATTTCAGGGTTAACTCACCCTGGTTGTCCACTAAACCTGCTTTTTGAACGGCCCCACGTCACGAAGCAGGGGTAACGACCCCCGAGTACAACCTGTGGTTCTGGGTTGCTTTACCCTGAACTTGGAAATCCAGGGTTTTCGGTTTCACAAGCACTTCTCGGGGTTAGTTTTTGTAACCCAGGGTAAATTGACCCACAGTTTAACAGGCGTGACGCCACTTTAAAAAGCCATCATCAATGGAGCCCAGATTCGACGAGTCACCATGACGACGGACGAGACGCGCTCAGCGTTACTTCACGCAGTTGAAGTACAGATTGTAATCTACGTATATGAAGACTTAGAGGACATGTTATGAAAAGAGGAACAGCGTTGCAGCTGTAAAGAAGAGAGAGATGACTTCAAACTGCTGCTCAAGTCGATGCATACGTCTAAACGTAGTCCGTGGGACTCACAGTACAATTACGGAGGTAAACGGCTTGAATAATAGTTTATTAAATTATTTTCTTAGATGCAATCCAGCGGGGGAGAAGCGCACATGTCAACAGCTTAGAATGAAGTTTAAAAGCATCGTTCACACAGGTCAGACTTCTGCATCATCTCGTTAGGGATCTTCCTCTTCCTCATTATAACATAATGACATTGTACAGTAAATAATAAGTGGACTTTCAGCTTTTCATTTGCTTTATCGCCAACAGAATGCTCTTGTCACACACATAAATGCGCTCTCATCTATAGGCATTCCATGTTTAATTCTCTGTGTCTTATAGTCAAATAATACATAATTGATAAAAAGAAAAATAAATTAACAGGAAATTGAAGATAAGAAAGGTGCTCAAATATTACCGATTGTTACCAATTGCTCCTATTGCTTAACATTCTGGTGCAATACAGAGTGACATTTAGCCTCCACTGAAGGATCAACACTCTCATCTTTTCTTAACAGAGCAAGCAGGACAGTCCGTCACATCCAATGTACAGATAGAGGCTCAGTGAACACCAGCAGTTATTTCTGTGGCATTCATATGCAACTGTATGTTTTGATGTTCTCCTCATGTATTTCCAGCTATTTGTTACAGAAGTTTATCCAATTCGCTTTCTATGAAATACAGACAACAGATAAAAAAATGGTTTCTTTGGACCTCCAGATTAGGAGGGCAGATTTGAACATACAAATACAAAGTTAGAGGTGGGTGTTGTTCACAAGTGAATCATGTTGAATATTAGAATGTTCACCACTAAAATGATCTAAGAAATAACTTTGTATTTGTAAGTAATAAAGATGACCAAATTAAATGTATATTGTATGTTTTTATTGCCCGCTGTGGTGATGGTGAGTTACACAGACTCTGAAATGATTCTGGCAGATGGAGTCACTGCTCTGTCACCCTGGATAGCTGGCAGGTGGACGGGGTCATCATCGGGGTGTTCAGTTTGTGGGGTAGGGTGCTGTTCTCCTATGATAGCGGCAATACTACTATGAAGGACAGGACTGCATCACAGGTCCTCTCAGGAATCATCCTGAGGTGTCATAGACACTGGAAACGGCCTTTCAGCAGCCTATAGTCATCTCCACCGGGGCTCTTGTCCTGCAGTGAACCCATTTGAAGTTCTGTTGGAGGCCTGGGTTACTAAGGGGTCAGCAGCCTTGGTTGGGCATGGGTAACCCCTGTCCCCCAGAAAACAACCATCAGATTCCTGTGATGGAAAGTAGATTCATTAGAGTGGATTAAACGATGGAGACTAGTGAATTATTGTGCTAATCTTTACTTAATGCATTAGTCTGTTGCTCAGGTGAGACTCATCATACACCTGTGAGTCAGGAACCGATCAGGACCGCTCCATTCTCCACATCAGTATGCTATGCTTGCTCTGGAGGGTTCTGTTGGGTGTCTGTCTGTTAAAGCTCTTTGAAATGTCTGCTGAAGTGATTAGGCGCTATACAAATAAGGGTGGAAAATGTAGTTTGCTGCATCACATGTGATCTGGACAGATGTTAGTTTATCTATGATGCAGTCTTTAACGTGTAGAAACAGTAGTCAATGTACTTGTACCTGCATATAGTTGCTGTGAATGGACATCCTCTTCACATCATCACCTTCATTATGTGAGGGAGCCTTGATGGGAATGTGGGTACCATCTATGGCAGCAAATTACATTGGGACATCCGAAAGAAATTAATGTTTGGGATTGCAGCACAATATCATTAAGAGAACATACTTTCAAATAAATCAGATTTCTACATCATTCACCTGCAATCCTGTGGAACTCCTCCTTGATGATCCTGACAGGTTTCTCTCCAGGGAAATAGAAGAACTGGGGTAAAAGTTTAAAGGCGAGGCGCACTGAGCATCTCCCACATTATAGGAAAATTACCGTTTGCAAATAAAAAATGAAAAACTGAACGGAGCGCTACACGCAGCGCTGCTGCAGATGTGACGATGGCTGTGTGTGTGTGTGTGTGTGTGTGTGTGTGTGTGTGTGTGTGTGTGTGTGTGTGTGTGTGTGTGTTTGTGTGTGTGATAGATAGATAGATAGATAGATAGATAGATAGATAGATAGATAGATAGATAGATAGATAGATAGATAGATAGATAGATAGATAGATATATACTTTAATGATCCCAAGGGAAATTCCGGTGACATCTGCTCACAAGAGATACAATAAATACAATAAATACACACATGACAGAAAGTATAAGTAACATTATGTACATGCTGTTACATAATTATAAAAACAGGAAAAAGAATAGCCTAAAATAAAAGGAAGGAAGCATAGGCACATGGGAGAAGAAGAGAAGAAAGAGCATTGGGTGTAGATGAAGTGTGATGAGTAACACGTGAATGAGCCGAGCTGTGAACTGATTAAGGACCCCCACAAAGTGTCCCACAGTGCATCCACAGTGCATCCACAGTGCGTCCCAGGCCCCCCACGTCTATCCCTTCTCACCCGACCTTGATGACCCTGCGGCTTCAGACCCCCTCCTCCTGAGAGAGTGGTTGTGCCCCCTGATGGCACGAGGCACAAAGGAGGTCCTGAGTCTCTCAGTGGAGGAGCTTGGTGACAGCAGTCTGCCACTGAAGGAGCTCCTCTGCTGGGTGATGGTGGTGTGCAGGGGGTGGGTGGTGTTACCCAGGATCGACCTAAACCTGGACATAGTCCTCCTCTCTAGGACAGTCTGTATCGAGTCCAGATCCTGACCGATCACAGAGCTAGCCCTCCGGATGAGCCTGTGGAGTCTCTCTGTGTCCCGTTTCCTGGCACCACCACCCCAACACACAATGGCGTGAAACAGCACACTGGACACAATGGACTGGTAGAACAGTCTGAGCAGATTAGAGCTGACGTTGAAGGACGCCAGCCTCCTCAAGAAGTACAACCTGCTCTGACCCTTCTTGTATACACAGTCCAGGTTGTGCGACCAGTCCAGTCTACTGTCCAGCTGCAGCCCCAGGTACTTATAAGTCCCCACAACATCCACCTCCTTACCCCCGATGACTACTGGCTGTGGGGAGGGTGGTGCCCGCCGGAAATCCAGCACCATCTCCTTGGTTTTGGAGATGTTCAGCTGAAGCTCGTTCCGCTGACACCACCCCACAAAGTCCGTCACCACTCTCCTGTACTCCCTCTCATCACCCCCCCTGATACATGCCACAATTGCAGTGTCATCAGAGAATTTCTGCATGTGGCACGTACCCGAGTTGTGTTGGAAGTCTGTTGTGTAGAGGGTGAAGAGAAGGGGAGAGAGTACCGTTCCCTGCGGGGCCCCGGTGCTGCTGGTCACCACTGATGACAGACAGTTCCCCATACGGACGTACTGTGGTCTGTCTGTTAGATAGTCCGTGATCCAGCTCACGAGGTAGGGATCCACAGCCATGGATGACAGAATGTGTGTGTGTGTGTGTGTGTGTGTATCGATCAGCATGATCAGTATGGTCAGTAACGATCAGTATGATCGGTACCGATCATAAAGAGAACTGTCTGGATATGACGGGACATCTGAACGCGATACAAACACATTAAATTCTCTGTGAATGAATGCGGAAACTCCATCAAGGGGCTCCACATCAAACGGACATGACATGTTCGCCTCTAAAACACCTCTAAAATACGGAGTTATTTATTAAACCTTACTTTGGTCAGACTCTCCGTCCGACAGAACCAGGAAATGAAGCTGTGCGAGCAGCGGTGAAAGGGGGTGGAGTCAAAAGAAACCCTGGGTTTGTGGAATAAAACCTGCTCCCGACCAGGTTATGTTCAGAGAGTCTGTTACTGCGGTAACGAACCCAGAGGTTCACTTTACCTCACTTTACCTGAAACAAGAACTGTGATTTCAGGGTTAACTTACTCTGGGTTACCACTGCACCTGCTTTGTGACAAGGCCCCTCTTCCAGACCAGGCTAGCTTCAGAGTCTGTTACTGTGGTAACAAACCTAGAGGTTTACATTCTGACACAGGCTAGGTTTACTCCTCTGACTCTGGGTTAAGTTACCTCCCTTTGTGACACCGCAAGCCCTGGTTTTCCCTGATTTCAGGGTTAATTTACCCAGGTTTTCCACTAAACCGGCTTTGTGAAACGGACCCATTGTCTTAACGATTGTTTATGCATTCCAAGAGTTATTATGGCAACATGAAAACCTGTTTGGATGCAATAATTTCTGTTTGGATTAAGAATGTCTGGTTCTGTATATGTAAACATGGATTGGTTTGGTCTGCGACCAGACAGGAGGGATTCACAGGGTTTTGTGTGAAAAAAGAGTTGGAAAAAAATGAGAGCAAAGAAGATGAAGAAGTTTGCAAGTGCCGTGTGGACGGAATGAAGAAAAATTAATAAAATGTACACCTGGATTAAGAAACATGGAATCACTCGTTGGTGATTTTAATCCCCCTTTTTCACAGAGTGTAACACCAGCACTTGGCACAGACTTAAATGCATACACACTGTTACAGGCACTTGGGTTGTGTCCACTGACACCAACATCTCAAGACAGACATGTTTGATGTGCCTTAAATTGAAAGGGTAATATACAGTATATTCTAATAGTGTGTAGCACTTGAAGTTTGCCTCTTTTCCAGATGAACCCACACACCTCTGAGGGAGTGACACAGAGGAACAACATTGCTTTATGGGAACTATGAGGTATGACCTCATGGCTGTGGGAGCTAGCGTCTCTCCACAGAGATCTCTGTACTGTTAGATGTGGTGTATGGCCTGCCACTTACTATGACAGACTATGATCATATTTCATGATGAAGAAAATAAAACACAGGATAGTATTGATCTATGATATTATGGCTGAGGGAAACTGAAGTTCTCATGCTGCAGTTTTCTTTTATAGTTTGGTTTTAAGCTCCCCTCTGATGCTTCTGGGTTGTAACTGAGGGCATCACCTGCTGATCCCTTCATCTCTATTATAGTCACTCTTTCTCCATCCAACTTTGTCAACACCTGGCTCACTCTATCTTGAGCTGAATTAATCTATGAAACTACTTTTTTGTTATAGATGTTCACATAGTTGTTAGTCTTCGTCTTGATTTATGTTGATTTATGTGGCAGCAAAATTCTCTGAAACCTATTGATTTAAGAAAGAAATGTAATTTGTTATGTTAGTTTGTCTCTTGGATGCATAGAGCAATATAATACGTTATCTCAAAAAATATCACTTGAGGAAGTGCTTTAGGTATGGCCATACTATATACAATTAAGAAGAACTGTAAATTAATAGAGTCATGGTGTTTTCTGTAGACTATTGTCTGAGATGTTAAAGTGAGGTAGCAGCAAAGGAACCCAAACCTGGTAGTTAGGTCTATCTGGTTTGGGTTCATTAGTCTATTGGTACTCTCAATTGAAAGTACTAATGGCAGTGACGTGAGGTCAAGGGAGGCAAGTGAGGCATGGCCTCACCTGCCATCATGAAAGAAAAAAAGAAAAAATGGAAGAAATAAATTAAATAGTTGTATTTATCCAGTGATGTGTATTATAAAGTTATTTTTCGTTTATGTCACCAATTTTAGGTTATTTTTACACAAAATTGCTGTATTTTCACATTTACCGCTGAAATACAGAGAAGAAACCTGCGGTGAGGCACCAGAGAGCTATGATTGTACAGTGGCTTGATTAGCTGCGCTGGCAGCTAAAGAGTGAGACCGTAATGCTATCTCTCTATATGTCGCTATTAAAATGTTCAAACACGTTTGCTCTATGAACTAAATTTCCATAATTTAGCTAATGCTACAATAGACAGTGTTTTTTGTCAACAACTGCATGTGTGTAATGTCTTTCTTGAGTTGAGCAGTCTTGAAACCTCTGGGAAAGGGCATGAAGGGAAGCACGCAGTTCTCATGCCTCAAGGTAGGGGGTGCTGGTGATCCCAGGGATTCTTCTTCCTCGGCTGTAGAAGAAGTGACTGCAAACTACTATCTACTGTACAGTCCAGTTGTTTTCCACTTGCCTTGGCTTACTGTAAAAATGAGGATTACAAATCTCCATCAAAATGTTTTTTGTTCAGAAGGAAGGACAAATGGATTTAATGTAAGTAAATGTAACATAAACAAACATGTAGGAAACAACATAACATGTTTTTTTTAATCAAATGTGTTGTGTGTTAGTTTGTGTGTGTAAATAATTCTGCTCTGAGACTTTAGAAATGACATGTTGCAAATTAAATGGTGAATAAGCTAAACTGTAGGTTCATATTTTTGTAAAATCTTGGCCTGTACACACATGCAGTATACATGCATGAAAAACATCAAAAACTAACTAGAGTGTGCCACTAATTTCCCTGCGGGGATCATAATCAGTATATTGTGATGAAATCAGTGCCTCACCAGCCATGGATCTCACCGCACGTCACTGACTAATGGATGATTATAATAAAGATAACAACAAAAACTAACGTTTTGTTACTTCCATACTCAACCTGAACAAGACTTTCTAAGCTTTAAAACGATGGGTGAGGAGGTAACATTAACAACAACAAATACATTTTGAAAACCAACAAATTACACCAAAAGACAATCGATGTTCACAGTCAAATTTGGTTGCAGTATTACCAGTATTAGTATTACCACTGTGTTAATATCCTTATGAGACAAATCTATGATGTTAAAATCCATTCACTACACAAGAATACTTACATGGGGTAAACTACATGAGATGTACTAACGAACATGTGCGATTTGAAATACAGTTTAAAACCTTCCGAAAACTGAAGGAAAAATAGATCTATGCATGAACATGACAGGTGGGGGGATTAGAAAAGTTCAGCAAGGAGAAGTAAAGGAATCTGGGATGTCTGACTTGAGAAATTAACAGAAAAACAGTTAGGGATATGAGGACTTTCTTGCTTAATTGCTAGATGTAATTTCAGCAATGAAAAATTGGACCTAACCACTGCATCATGCGAGGTAAAAATGTAAAGAAGTCTCCGACAGGACTAATTAAACAGCAGTCATTCCCCACCAGTTACCTGGTGCTTTAGTTTAGTCAGTGGGATGGATTGTCCTGAGTGAGGCAGTAGTGACAAGGGAACGTTTAATTACTAATATTTCTCTTTGGGCTGTGTAAACTGTAAGTGCTGTTTGTCCTCCAAGGAGCTTGTTCATTTGCAAGAAACTTTAAATAATGAATCAAAATGGCATTTTTTTACGTGCACGTATGCATGAATAGTTCTATGTGAAGCAATACTAAGAACTAGAACTATTTATACATTGCAGATCCAAAAACTACAAGCCAAACAGTTTGTGCAATTGAGAAAAGAACCACACGCAGTGCCACCGTCTCCTCGCTGCAAGGAAGTTCCGGGTTTGATTCCTTTCTGTGTGAGAGAGACCACACAGGGTTTGTGTGGTCTCTCTCTGGGTTCTCCCTCTAAAAAATCCAGCTTATGTGAATTGGTCACACCAAATTGTCCATAGGGGTGAGTGTGAGCGTGAATGGTTGTTTGTCTTTCATGTGGCCACATGGTGCACTGGGATGTGTCTGGGGTGAACCCCGCTTCTCGCCCATAAACTGGGCTACAGCTTAGGCTCCACCATAACCTGCAAGGCAGATAAGCGGCTGAAGACAAGACAATTACGGTCATCTTGTCTTCAAGAAGAATGATGGATGGAAAACAACCACCACCATTAACCTTGAGTTCACAACCAACAGTTATAGTTACAGACTTTCATGTACTGAAAGGACAGAGAGGTGATTCAAAATAAACAGACCTTTATCAGCAGTTTATTTAAGGAGATTTGCTGGAAGAGAAAAAGAACTAGTGTTCTAAATACAATAAAAATCAAGACATTAAAAATATAAACTACACAAATGTATTAATTATAATTACATTGCACACACAATACTATATTCATAAGAAGTGTAACTTACCATTCACAAATGTAGCTTTACCACCTATTACACTGATGCCTCAGCCACTGGCATTCACTTTCACCGGACAGTAAATATGTTCTATCTTGCATATTTCTAATTATAGGGACAAATGCATGAAATATTGACATTTTAAAACCCTGGCTTTGACGGGTTTTTTAATCCAAGTTTATCTAATTTAGTGGAAAAATTAAATTTGTGTCCTCTGACAAAAGAAAAATGTCATATATGCCTCACATGCAGCCCAAAGCCTAAGCATCAGTCCAAACGTGTCACCATGTGTGGTCTTTTTCACAGCCATTGATCCTGGTTGTGTGAAGCAAGGAGTACACAGTGGAAAAGGGTTTCCTATTGTTTTATGACAGTATACGAAGTGGGTCACGACAGCAGGGTGCTTCTTCTCATCTGCACCGGATTGCTCTCTGCTCTTATTGATGCTTCGTCTTTTTCTCACAAGTCACTCTTCAGGCTACTCTCACCTCATTGCTGCCTTTCAGTTTTTCTTAGTAACCTCAGTGTTTCCCTGTTCCAGTTTTCCTTCTCACACTGTTTGTCCCGCTCCTTCTCTTTCATCACTCTCTCCCTCACTTTTCCTGTTTCTTTTTCTGGTCACCGACTTCATCCACATGCTCCTCCACTGTGTTCTTTAATGTCCTGCACATAAAGGATTCATTGGATTGTTTAAATATTAAACATGAACCAAAGTAGTCACAGACTGCAACTGTCATGTCTCTGGACTATTGTTATCCTGTTTGTTTTCCTGTCATTAACATGTCATGTCATTTCAGATCCAGTCCCACTTGCAATCAGTTCATTCCCTGCACTTGCCTTCCCTTTGCTCACCTGCAGCCACTCCCCTAATCAGCCACCAGTCTTCATATACCCAGCTCAGCCCTCAGGTCTCTGCCAGGTTGTTAGTGTTTGATCTGACCTTCCAGCCATTGTATATTGCTTCTTGTGAAGGACCTGACTGATTATCTGACTCTGACTGTTTGCTTGCCGTCTGTCAGATTTGTCTGCTGTTTGGACTGATTCCCTGGTACTATAACCCTGCCTGTCTAATTAAACCTGCTCTGAGACTCTTGACCTACCCGTTTGTCTGTCGTGCTTCTGGGCACTCACCACCAGTCTTGTTCTAGCCATGACAGCAACATCCCGCGACACCCCTGAATTCAAAATTTTATCCTGACCTACTTACGTAGGTCAAAGATCAAAGCTTGTGGTCTGACCTACTTTCATAGATCAAACCACTAGCTTTGATCTACGGTCTTACTCACACTGGCCTTCTCCCTTCTCTTTCTTATCTGGTTCCTGAGTGTACAAAAGTTGACATTTGACCTTGACTTTTTCAAGGTCAAGGTCATCATCTTATTTTCATCCCCTTTGCCACCCGACTGATGTGCTTTTTGTTTCATCTTTCTATCTGCAACGGTTCCGAAGATATTTGGTGGACTAGGGCCTGGGACGCACTGGGGATGCACTGTGGGATACTTTGCAGGAGTCCTTAGTATCGGTTTACAGCTCGGTTCACAACTTAATTCATCCATCCTTCTGATCCTACATCGTCTTCATCTCAAGCTTCTTTCATGTTCCTACACTTCCTCTTTATGTTAGGTTCCCCTGTTTTTTCGTCACTGTTATGTGTATTTATTTGTATCTCTGTGAGCAGATGTCACCCCGAATTTCCCTTGGGATTATTAAAGTATATATCTATCTAACTAACAGATGGACGAATGGACGGAGGAATTGACTGACGAACGGAAGGACGAATGGACGGACGGACAAACACACAACAACTGACAATTATAATACATCACCGCTTTGAAGGGGGCACAGTAGGAAAGCACATAATGCACCCTTGACTAGAGCACCAAGGATCCAAAAGACAAGAAAGAATAATAATCTTGCTCTGTCCCGAGTTCCCTCCATTATTTGTCATTCTGTCTCTTTATTCTTTGGTTTTCTAAAGCATCCTCAGCGAGAACCTCTGGATAAAGACAGAAGTGAGTTACAACAGATGGCAGGAGATCTTTGAGACACTCAGTCACTCACAAGTCTTTGGTTTGAATCTGATCTTAACAGTTGTCTTCGCACAACTCAAATATAAGAAATATATTTATTTTTCTTTTGCCCCCTTTTTTTTCAAAAGTTGAGAAAAGAGATTTCTAAACGAAACCAGTTTTAAATAATTACATTACGTCAATGATGGAAATAAAAAAGGATAGAAAATGTCACACTGCCATTGACATTACAGTGTAGATTTATAGTATAAACCACCTTTGGCATTACAGTATGTTATTTTTCATATATTCTGAACAAAACATTTTCAATATAAATTTATATTAAGAAGAAAATGTCTTTTTTCCAACTTTGAAACAGCTTAAGTTTTTACCCGTATGAAAGAAAAATATATTGCAGTATATTGGAAAATATCATGCAAAACATTAGTCAATATATTCCCATATGAGTTTTAGTATTTATATTTTCAAAAATATTGCAATATGTGCATAGACCATATATGTATATATATATATATATATATATATATATATATATATATATATACATGTAATAAAATATATTGCAAACAAAACCAAAAAGGGCACTATATTTTTACATATAATAGTTTATTTATGTAATAACTGACTGGGTTACATTTATATGCTCCAATATAGTGCAATATATGCATGTTTCATATATTGAGATTATATATATATATATATATTGTACCATATATGGATGTATATTGTATCATATACAAAAGGTCACTATATTTTTCACATGCAAGTTTGTCTTTATATGCTCCAATATACTGCAACACGCAAGTTCCATATAATGTTACTATTTCATGTATTTAGTTTTATTTTTTCAGACATGCTAATGTAGCAGACTTCACACCTTCATCATATTTACAACATCAACGACAACATCAAAAAAAAAGGGCTGAAGGGTAGAAGCCAATAGGCTTGTGAAATTCCCGTCCCCCAGAATCAACAAACATCTCTTATTAGATTATGTAATCAACAAACTCAGACATTAAAAGTTTTCAACCAGCTCATGCATTGAATTTTGACAGACGTTCATAACCTTATCCACTCCCAGATATTAGCCTTTTACGATAGAGCATAACCATGCTTACATTCTTCCTAGGAACAACAAGGTTTGTTAACATCATAAATAGTCTAAACAAGAAGTTGACCTTGCCAGTGTTCTCCACAGGAATATACAATCATATTAACCTCTTTCAGCAGACACTGTTTATACAAGAATTAACCAGTTTGTTGCAGACACTTTGACAGTTTTACATGGTATTATATTGTCAAAAGATATCAATATGCTCTTTAAGGTCTCAAAGTTAATGTTATCCCATGTTATCACAAATACATGTTTTTTTGTTGGTTTTTTTTGTTGGTTTTTTTGTTTTGTTCATATATACTCGACAAAAATATAAACGCAACAATTGTTTTTGTTCCCATTCTTCATGAGATGGACTTAAAGATCTATAATTCATTCCAGATACACAGTGTTACTATTTCTCTCAAACGTTGTTCACAAATCTGTCTAAATGTGTGATAGTGAGCATTTCTACTTTGCTGAGATAATATATCCCACCTCACAGGTGTGCCACATCAAGATGCTGATCTGACATCATAATTAGTGCACAGGTATACCTTATACTACCCACAATAAGAGAAATGGTAATATTGTGTATCTGGAATGAATTATAGATCTAAGTCCATCTTATGAAAAATGGGAGCAAAAACAAAAGTGTTGCATTTATATTTTTGTTGAGTATATATTGTGGTATATATTGTGCCATATATGCACATACTGTATATACTGTACCACATATAAAAATAGTCAATTTTTATATTTTTTTCAACCATAAATAATGAACAAAAAATTAAAGTAAATATAGTACCGAACATGGACCATACATGGCTATAGGCAAAATAGAACACAGTGAAAACATTTGAATTAAACAAATGCTTATAGTTTATTGAAGAAAACTTCCATTTTCAATCCTCCACACTGGATCTTGGGGGTACAGAACCCCTGAGAACCACTGCAGTACAGGATACTCACCGTTATGTGGCTGATATCATGTGAATCTTCAGAGCCATTGTCAGAGAAATTTTCATTCAGGTTCTGTGTTTAAGAAAATACAAAGTATTGATTAACCTTTGTCACATGCACAGTCTCCATCGACTAACAGTCCCCATCAACAGGATGTGCCGTAGCATGTGGAAGACGCTAATCCATCCAGTTGCCTTCCCTCCAAACTTGATAAATACTCAACACACCAATATCAGAAGTATCAGCTCAGTTATTAGGGAGATACAGGCATAGCTTTTGAGGCTGGGACCACAATTGCCAAAACTTGAGGTGGTTGGGTCAAAACCAGCATGATTCAATTATGATATTATTGCTCTATAATGCTCGTGCTATAGGCCAAATTCTTGCAGAAATTGAAAGCATTATGCTTGAGTTATTCAAGGACATTGTTAAAATAAACATCTGAAAGAGTTGAAACTTACTGAGTTTTCTGCTCCTGACAAACTTTGTTGTCCACTGAGAGGGACCCGAGGTTCTAAATCATCAGCAACCTATAAATAAATATAATAATAATAGATCTCCTATTTTAACACATCAATACAGCATGGGGTTGTTAGCTAAATCTTTATGAATTACACTATTATTTATACCACACTGTGGTACAATAAACATACATACTTTATGTTAGATGCATATAAATAATGCAAGTGTAAATAACTATAGTTATTTACAATTTGGACAAAATGAAATGTAACTACTTGTTCTCTGTAAGCCATTCAATGAACCACCAAGCATGAATGCACTCAATCTTTAAATATTCGGTCAGACACTCAAACATTTTCCATCTGATCCATTCCTTTATCTACTCCTTCAGCCCAGAGTGCACCTGGAGAACACCCAAAAGCAGTGTCCAGCGATTCTTGATCTTCACATACTTCCTCTTGTGTTATAATATCCAGGATCCTGACAGTATGATTTTGTCTGTCATTTCAACAATCGGCTTCTGCCTCCTGTTGCCACCTGCATGTGGATGTATAAGAGAGCAAAGCAAGTGGAACCTTCTGCCTCATTCAGCCCAAAGTCTTCACTACATGCTACATGCTATATATTATAGCAATGTTGCATACTCATCCTCATACACAGCCCACTAGAAAATTCAACTACCATTGTGTGTTGAAATAAGCTGATGTCGACCACATTCTAATTTTTAAAACTAGCTGTTTGTATGAAAAATAGCATCTAACATAAATCATTTGAAACTATTTTCTAGAGATGCTCCTTTTTTATTTTGTAGAATTGTATTGTCACCTGTTTCTGTGCTCTAACTTATTAGAATTATTCTGTTTATCAGCAGCATTTCCTTCTCAAAACCTTGAATCTTCAAATTTGCTTCATGTAAATTTAATTTATATTTTTGTTTGGTTAATAGATTGCGGGATGCAAGTAGCTAATTTAGTGTATTAAGCAGGATAGTTAAGTAGTAAAAACTATCAAAAGTTCTTTGTCAATTCTTGAATTTTCTCACATGCATGCATTATCATTGGTCCATTGTGTTCTGAAGTAACTGGTGGAGTTGGTAGTTCAACCAGCAGAGATGCTATCAAACCACTTGTATGGAAGAAAATCCTCCATTATAATTAAATAGAAGTGTGATGGCACAACTCCTGTATTATTTAGCAAGAAAACATAAATCTAATAGGAAGCATGTTAGGATTCTGAATTGTAACCTGTTCCCAAATTAAGATTTCAAGATTTACTTTAAGTCTTAAATCCAATTTGTTCCCTGTATCTGTTGCTTTTTAAGTCTTGTCCTTCCTCTTCACTGTGAAATTTCTCATCATTAAAATGAAATGCTAGAATAAATGGTATGTAAACTAAGCTCCATATAAGCACTGCATAATATACAATAAACTTACATTATTAGGACTGACAGTGAATATGTGGCCCAGAAATGTAAAGGGTACAACAGCTTAGAAATGCATTTGATGCGCTACATGCCCTGTGATCATTCCATTTAATTTGTTTGATGTTGCAAGAGGGGGAGAGGAAAATATCATAAATGGCTTTCATTGACATGCAATATGGGATTTATGGAAAAAAGCGACCCTTCACTCATCTTCATTAGATTAAGGGGACATGGTGCAGCAACCAGACTTTTATTTATAGCTATCACAAAGACGGGATAGCAACAAAATCCTTCTCTGACATTCAGGCATTAAGATTTTTTATGTTTCTTATGTATGTAAAAAATGTGACAGTATGTGACAAGGATGGTTTTCAAGCAGTCTACTGAATTGAGTAAGGAAAATGACACCATCCAAGACACTGCCAGCTATTCTGTTGATGAGATCTTTCATGCTTCTTTAAGCACAGATTGCAAAATAAGAGTCACATTGTGTCCTCCAGTGCTGAAGGAAATGATTGTGACCTTGCGGGCAGAGCTGCCTCAGAGTATGGAATGAATGTGTCAGTGAGGCATACAACATTAAGCTGCTATGGACCAAAGACCACACTTATCCAGTTGCTGATAGTGCTCCTTTGGTAAAGTAGACTCACAAAGAACTTAGTACAGTGAAGGTGTACCATTACCGGAAGCTAAAATGTGCATGATACGATAAAAATATACACAGAATAAATTTCTGCAACGTTAATGTACATATTCACTCATTTGAAGTAACTTTTATGATCTTCATCACACCTGACCATAGATCTCCTACAGAAAGCATTTACAGAAAGCAGCTGATTAGAATAAAAAAGGACTTAAAGTGAGGCAAAGCCCTCTAGTGATTATGATGAGAGAAAAGAGGGATTCTGGTGACCTCATGTTAAGGGAAACAAAAGCCATATTTCCACTGTAAAATACAGGCTCTACTTCAACACACACACACAAAACACACACACACACACACACACACACACACACACACACACACACACACACACACACAAACACTTGCCCACTGATTGGTTAATGACCAACATGTACTGGATGTCTAGTACAGCACATGTCAATGGTCAAACATTGGCATTACTTTTGTGACCATAACTTGTCATTCAGGTCACTAAATTGAATATTATAATATTTCAAGATAGAATATTTAAGATTCACTTTTTTTTTCATTTCCTTACTTTTTACTACTTAGAAGTATTTCTTCAAGGTCCTTTAACCCATCACCTACTGCACTCTGAGTTTATCAAACAAAGTCCTTGAAGTGCAAAAGGAAAAACACTTTTCATCCCAGGGAACACGCACTTTCACTGTTGATTCTATCTCAATTCCATCGGTTAAAACTGCCCAGAGTCAACTCTTCAAAAAAGGCAACATAAGTTCCACTTAGTTTTTCTTTCGCAAGGGAAAATAGCTCTGGAAAGAAAAATGCTTGTGTGATATTCTCTTGGAGATTCATTTAGTGGAGGTTGAACAACAGCTAACTTTTGTCAGACGTGTTGGCCAGTTGCTACTGAAATGCTGCTGATTAAACCATAGAAGGGAGCATAAATCTAGCACATTGATATCTGTTATCTCATATTCCCAGACGGTATGTCCTTGTTTGCGAAAGATAAAAATAACGTGGCAGGCGACTGCTTTGTTGCAACTTTACTGTGGAACTAAACAAACCATTTTTGTGATGACTAGGAAGTATGCTGTGCGGGTATGATTCCTGTGACGCTCCTTCAGCTTTGAATTTTTTTTTTATCTTTGTTTTGTTAGCCCCTAAAATTTATGTTGTGTTGCAATTTGAATTCCCTTTGCTTACAAGCTCTTATTTTCTAGTTGTAGCCAATGCAGAGATGTATTATGCAACATGTGACAAAAAATATTTTTCTTGAATCTGTTTTTGTAGTGGTTTTAATAAGTTATTCTTTAGATCATATTAGATTAGATTAGATTCAACTTTATTGTCATTACACATGTACAAGTACAATGTAACAAAATTCATTTTGGCATCTAACCAGACGTGCAATTAGTTTAAAGTACAATTACAAGATATACAGATTGTCGCATGTGATATACAGTATATATATACATGTGTGGTGCTATGAACAAACTATACAAGAATATACACATATACGGTATACAGGTTATTGGAATATACAGATTAAAATGCAGTGGTTATCAAGTGTGCAAAAATATCAATATACAGGCTAAAGTGCAGTGAGAATAAGTGGTCATAATACAGTATATGGAAGAAGGACAAACAGTCTGTGGGCAGGGTGGGAGGAGTCTTTGAGGATGCTGCGAGCTCGACGTAAACAGTGTTTCCTCTGGATGTCCTCAGTGGCTGGTAGTGGAGTCCATATGATGCGTTGGGCGGTTTTCACCACCCGCTGAAGCATCTTGCGGTCTGCGACAGCAATTCCCATACCAGACAGTGACACAGCTGGTCAGGATGCTCTCAATCGCACAGCAGTAGAAGTTCAACAGTATTGCTGGAGACAGGTGGTGTCTCTTCAATGTCTTCAGGAAGAAGAGGCTCTGGTGAGCCTTTTTGACCAGGCTAGAAGTGTTAGTGGACCAGGAGAGGTCCTCAGAGACGTGGGTCCCCAGGAATTTGAAGCTGGTGACACGTTCCACAGACAAGTCATTGATGTGAATGGGGTTGTGCGTGTTTCCTCTCACCCTCCTGTAGTCAGTGATCAGCTCCATCACCTTGCTGGTGTTAAGGAGCAGATTATTGTCGGCACACCACCTGGCCAGGTGTTGTACCTCCTCCCTGCAGAATGTCTCATCGTCATTGCTGATGAGGCCAACCACTGTTGTGTCGTCCGCAAATTTGATGATGGAGTTGGATCCATGTACAGGACTGCAGTCGTAGTTGAAGAGGGAGTAGAGGAATGGGCTCAGCACACAGCCCTGTGGCACCCCTGTGTTGAGTGTGATAGTGGTTGAGCAGTTGTGACCTGACCTAACATGCTGGGGTCTGTTAGTCAAAAAGTCCATTATCCAGTAACAGAGGGGGTGTTGATGCCCAGATCACCAAGTTTAATGATTAACTTGGAGGGGGTGACAGTGTTAAATGCGGAACTAAAGTCAATAAACAGCATCCATGCGTATGTGTTGTTACTGTCCAGATGTGTGAGCACAGAGTGCAGCGCAGTGGAGACGGCATCCTCTGTACACCTATTACTGCGGTAGGCAAACTGATATGGGTCCAGTGTGGGTGGGAGGCAGCTCTTCAGATGTGCCAGGACCAGTTGCTCGAAACACTTCATGATGATGGGTGTGAGTGCCACAGGGCAGTAGTCATTCTGGCACGCTGGGCTGGAGTGTTTCGGAACTGGACAAAGTGGAAGAAAATGTGATGATGAACTTGACCTTGAGAAAACTAGGTAAACTTTTGGACACTCAGGAACCGGATAAGATAGAAAGACAACGGAGATGGCCAGTGTAAGACCGTATATCAGAGCTAGTGCTTTGATCTACCTATGCACTAGCTTTGATCTATGGTCACATAGCTTTGACCTACCCTGAGCAGTTAAAGCTATGCACTTGTCACGTACTACTTTCAGGGTACCCTGACCTACCTTTTGCAGGATGTTGCAGTCTCTGACTGCTTTGGTTCTTGTTGGCTCATGCGATTAATATCTAAAAAGCACTTACAATTTTGAAACAGCTGGACTGTTGTTTACATTTTCTTATTTATCAATCTCTGCATCATTGCAAGGTGTTGGACCAAGTGCCGTGTGTAGTTGTGTCAACAGCAGGATGAAGTGGAAACACTTTTGTTGATGTGCATAATCTCCCCAGAGTGTTTGCCACAGGGTTCATACAATCACAGGGTTCAGAGAGTGGAGGGGGATTGTCAAAGCTGTTCATTATGAAGCTTTCAGGTTTTCAATGCCATTTGATGGAGATGAAGTGCAGTGGTAAAAACAGTTTCCAAAGCTTGATGTGTGTGTAGGTTCTCAGTCATCCAGGTCATGGTTATCCAAAAGCTGTTGAGTCGATACACTGGACGTTAAGAAAATTCTTGAAGACGTTTCGTCTCTCATCCAAGAGACTTCTTCAGTTCAGAGAGTGGCTGATAATGTCCCATCTAATAAACCCTGTGGGGTGTGGTCAGTGCTTTTCACATTCCAACGACCGTCGTTAAACCCGTCCAGCTCTTCAACGATTGTTGGTGGGGGTGTCAAAGGGGGTCGTTGAGATGTGAGTTACACCTTTGTATGCTAAGAGGGTCATTAGCATGAGACCCATCACCTGGATCAATCCGCTGAGACAATCTTTTTTGGGACTTTCAAAAGAACATGATTATAAATGGGAGAAGGGAGATGTCACAGACCACCCCCTCTATTCAGAGACGGCTTCTCCACTTTGACGTGGATGGCCTCTTTCACTCCTCTCTCAAACCATTTATCTTCCCTGTCCAAGATCTGACCATCTGTGTACTGAAATGAGTGTCCCTCTTCCTTGAGGTGAAGGAAGACTGCCGAGTCCTGTCCTGATGTGTTGGCTCTTCTGTGTTGAGCCATGCATCTGTGTAGTGGTTGTTTGGTTTCCCCTATGTAGACATCTGAGCATTCCTCGCTGCATTTAATTGCATACACCAGAGTGCTCTTCTGACTGCGTGGTGTGGGTTCTTTTGGGTGAACCGGTCTTTGTCGGAGGGTGTTTCCCAGCTTAAAATACACAGGGACTCCAGACACATACGGGGTCACTATACCATTGCGCTTGCTCTCTTTCATCCTCACTGGGTTGTTCTCCTTTCTGGATCTTGTGTGAGCTTTCACGAAAGTCCAGATATACACACGTTTTTAGTGCCCCTTTCAGGTGCTGCTGTTCTTTCACCTGGTCTTGGGCACTGGTTGGTAGCTTATGAGCCCTGTCTTGCAGGGTCCTGATGACGCCCAGCTTGTGCTCCAGTGGGTGGTGAGAGTCAAAAAGCAGGTATTGGTCCGTGTGTGTTGGTTTCCTATATACCCCAACATACAGACTTCTGTCATCTTTTAAGTCGACCTCGCAATCCAAAAAGGGCAAACTGTTGTCCTTTACATCCTCTCTGGTGCACTTGATGTTGCTGTCCACCGAGTTGATGTGTTCAGTGAAAGGTTGCACCTCGTGGATTTTTACCTTAACCCATGTGTCGTCCACATACCGGAACCAGTGGCTTGGTGGTGTTCCGTTGAACAAGGTAAGGGGCTTGTGTTCCACCTCTTCCATGTACAAATTGGCCACGATATGAGATACCGGCGAGCCCATGGCACATCCGTGTTTCTGCCTATAGAAGTTCCCTCTGTACTGGAAGTAGGCTGTGTTGAGGCAGAGGTCCAAAAGTTTACAGATCTGGTCGGGGTTGAGGTTTGTCCTGTCGCTGAGGGTGGTGTCCTGTGAAAGCTGTTGTCTCACCGCTTCCATAGCCTCCGTTGTGGGTCACATGTGAACAGGGAGGTGACGTCGTAGGACACCATGGTCTCATCTGTATCCAATCTTAGTCCTCTCACCTTTTCCACAAAGTCCATGGAATTTTCTATATGATAGGGGATGTTACCCACTAGCGGGGCCAAGATGGTTGCAACATGCTTGGCAATGTTGTAAGTGTAAGTGAGTTGATGCTGCTGATGATGAGTCTGAGTGGGGTTCCTTCTTTATGAATTTTGGGGGGGCCATATATGCATGGTATAGCCTCCCCAGGGTACAGGTGAAAGTAGAGCAGGCGGTTTAAAATTTCCCCCTTCTGTAGCTCCTGTAGGCAGTCCACAACCTTCTTTTTGTAGATGCTGGTTGGGTCGCGCTTCAGGGTCTCATAGGTCATGCTGTCGCTGAGTAGGGACATAACCTTGCTGTGGTAATCCGTTGTGTTGAGGATTACCGTGGATCTTCCTTTGTCTGCTGGAAGGATGGTGATGTTTTGGTCCTTACTCAGCGCTGTCACTGCCTTCCGTTCCTGGATGGAGAGGTTGGAAAGGGGGACCTTCGCTTCAGAAAGAGATGCTGTTACCTTTAGCCTTAGTCCCTCTGGACTTTGGAGAGGTTGGACTTTACTGTCCCTTTACGTTTTAGTGGAAAATAGGATCAAAGCCACTTGTAAACACAGGACAGCACACCTGCACCAGCCTAGCCCCAGGGACAGCTTGCAGAGGTTGGTTTAAAAAAAACCCCACAGATATCTCTTACACTTCACCCATGAATTAAACTAAAACTGGCATCGTGCCCGGAGTGTCCCCCGCCTCACGCCCTATGCCGCCGAGATAGGCTCCGATTCCCCGTGACCCGCTGCGGCAGATACAGCGATGGTAATCTGAAGATAATGATGATGATGAGAGGAGAATAATCCAGAATAGAGCATCTATTTCATTCATCCATCCATGTTCTTGTTGATAAAATGATAGCAATCATCTCGTCTAAACCTGCTTTTCCCCCTTGCTGGTCACAGGTTTGCAGAAGCCTATCTCAGCTGGCTGTGGGCTTGGGCGGGGTACATCCCAGACAAGACACAAGCTCATAAGATAAGATAAAGTGACATGAGATAAGATAGATGTAAGATAGTCCTTTATTAGTCCCACAGTGGGGAAATGTGCATGATTGCGGCAGCTGAGGGGAGGAGGTTCATACATACATACATACAGTATATATATACATACATACATACATACAGTCGAAGACTACAGTAAATTAAAAATTTACAACTAAAACCAAGGCAGTCAGACATTTCAGCTTCCCGCGACACCCCTAAATTCTGAATTTTACCCTGAGATACTTTCAGGGTAGGTCAGGGTAAGTCGCGGGATGTTGCAGTCTCTGAATCCAAAATTTTACCCTGACCTACTTTCATAGGTCAGGGTAAATCAAAGAATAAGTAGATCAAAGGACTAGCTTTGATCTATGGTCTTATTCACACTGGCCTTCTCCCTTGTCTTTCTATCTTGTCCGATTCCTGAGTGTACAAAAGTTGAAATTTGAGCTTGACTTAGTTTTCTCAAGGTCATTATGTGCTTTTTGTTTAATCTTTCTATCTGCAACGAAGATGTTTGGTGGGCGAACGGACGGATGGACAGACAGACGGATAGACAGATGAATGGATGAACACACAAACATTGACAATAACAATACATGCCCTTCGCAGGATGTAGTCACCAATTTACATTTCACAGCTACAACTACAAACTACGTAAGATGCTACAAACTAAACTGGTCATCTGATCGCGGATCGTGAATGACTCTCACACTCACACTTATACAGTGCCTTGTGAAAGTATTGGCCCCCCAAGAACTTTTTGACATTTTGCCACATTTCAGGCTTCAAACTTAAAGATAACAAACTGAAAATATTTTTCAAGAATCAACAACATGTGAGACACAATTGTGAAGTGGAACCAAATTTATTCAAGATTTTATATTGTGTTTATAAATTAAAAAAACTGAAAAGTAGGATGTGCAAATGTGAGACCAAATGACACACAGGTGCACTCTGTCATTGTTAGTCATTTAGGTCAACATTGGATCATTCAGAAGTCATCAGGGAACTTCTGGAGTTGTTTAGCTGATCTGAGAGAACAGGGGGCCAATATTTTTTCACATCCTACTTTTTAGTTCTTTATTTTTAAACACAAAAATTAGTCAGCATGAAGTGAGGAGGACATTGAAGAGGATGGAGACTGGAAAGGCACTCGGTCCTGTGGAGGTATGGAAGTGTCTAGGAGAGGTGACAGTAGAGTTCCTGACTGGGTTGTTCAACAGGATCTTGGTGAATGTCCCAAAGACCCGCAGGACTTACTGCAAGAAGTGCAAGAAGCACCAACCCCACAAAGTCACCCAGTACATGAAGGGAAAGGATTCCCTCTATTCCCAGGGTAAGAGGAGATATGACAGAAAGCAGAGTGGTTATGGTGGTCAGACGAAGCCCATTTTCCGAAAGAAGGCTAACACTACCAAGATAATTGTGTTGAGACTTGAGTGTGTGGAGCACAACTGCAGATCCAAGAGAATGCTGGCCATCAAGAGATGCAAGCACTTCGAGTTGGGTGGTGACAAGAAGAGAAAGGGCCAGGTCATCCAGTTCTAAACTGGCACAGTTTTCTGGAAGAACTCATCACAATTTTCAATAAATGTGTTAAACATAAAAACAAAAAAAACAAAAAACAAAACAGGATCTTAGATAGTGAGAAGATGCCTGAGAAATGGAGGAGAAGTGTGCTGGTGCCCATTTCTAAGAACAAGGGAGATGTCCAGAGTTGTGGCAACTACAAAGGAATAAAGCTGATGAGCCATACAATGAAGTTATGTGAAAGAATAGTTGAAGCTAGAATGATGGCAGAAGTCAGAATTTCTTAGCAGCAGTATGGTTTCATGACAAAAAAGAGTTCTACAGATGCAGTATTTTCTTTGAGGATGTTGATAGAGAAGTAAAGAGCAATGGAGCAAGCAATGGAGAGTGTGTAAAAGAGGTGAAGAAGCGTGTACAGGCAGGATAAAACAGATGGAGAAAAGTATCAGGTGTGATGTATGATAGAAGAGTTTCAGCTAAAATGAAAGGAAAGGTGTACAAAACTGGTGAGAGCAGCGATGTTGTTTGGTCTAGAGCAGTGGTTCTTAACCTGGGTTCGATTGAACCCTAGGGGTTTGGTGAGTCAGTCTCAGGGTTGCGATGGAGATGGGGGTCAAAACAAAACACCCGACACGACGTGTCGGGTGTTTTTGCCGAACACACACAAATCACTGTGTACACATCGTGTCAATTCGTGATGACACGCCCCACTTAGCCAACACTGGCTGCAGGTGATCACGGTACATTGATTAGCCTATCTCTGCTACATGGGATTTTGCACACTCAGTAGTCAATTTATGCCTGTCATGATGGTACGTCATCTGATTGCTTTCTCAATATTTTAATTCATAGTAACTATGTTGAGGAGGAGGATTTGGTGAGTGAGCGTATGAAACCGGCAAGGTTCGGCACCTCCAAAAAGGTTAAGAACCACTGGTCTAGAGACAGTGTAACTGAGGAAAAGACAGGAGACATAGCTGGAGGTAGCAGAGATGAAGATGCTGAAGTTCTCTTTGGGAGTGACCAGGACGGATAGGATCAAAAATGAGTACACCAGAGGGACAGCACGTGTTAGAGGTTTTGGAGATAAAGTCAGAGAGGCCAGATTGAGATGGTTTTGACATGTCCAGAGGAGAGCTAGTTGAATATATTGGTTGAAGGATGCTGAGTTTTGAACTGCCAGTCAGGAGGCCTAGAGGAAGACCAAAAAGGAGGTTTATGGATGTAGTGAAAGAGGACATGAAGGTAGTTGGTGTGAGAAAAGAGGATGCAGAATACAGGGTTAGATGGAAGCAACTGATTCGCTGTGGAGACCCCTGAAGGGAAAAGCCGAAAGGAAAACAAGAATCAGTTGATTTTAATTATTCTTATGAACTTTAAAACAACATTTAGTTACACTCGCGACTAGAATTGCATTGTTTCTTATGGCTGCTAAGCTATTTTTGGCCCCAGTGACGTATGACGACCGCGTGACCACTGAATGCAGAAGCTGCTGCGGCACAGATTTTAAGCTTTTTTTGACCAAACTGATGATGTTACACACATAAAATGTATTTTTTCTTCTATTTTTCATATGTCATTTTAAGTGACATATATGTCACTTAAAATGAACTTTACTGTCCCTTCAAGTTATTTATTACCTGTGTTTAAAAGCTCAACATTTTAATCAAGAAACTCAGATTTCCACTCTTTTTCTGCATGTAATGACATGTATACAAGTGAATGTTCCCACGATGGCATTGTCGACAAATGACATTGTCAACAAATAACAACAAAAAACACATATCTCATTATATTTGGTCCGAAGCACATAATTGCTTTAGTGGTGGTTTGCAGACAGTCACAGGCGTTACAGAATATTCGAAGCAGAGTGAAGGGACACTTTTGCAGATGCGATCAAATTCAAGAAAATAAGTGAAAGGAGAGGCTAACAAAGGGATTTATGACATGTCAAATATTGGTCTAGGACAGCACAATAAAATGAACTTCAACAAAGTTTTTCCATCTGGAGCAAGTGCACATTCTAAATCCGAATTTTTTGTACATGTCTTTCATATCCTGCATAATTAGACATATTTGCTTTTAGTCCAAAATAAAAAAGAGACATAGAATATATAAAGCAAATGGAATTGAACGTGAGTGGCTCACTTGTTCCTAGGTGTGGTCTGATTGTGTCATGTGGGTGAAAACTAAATATACAGTATATAAAGTTGTTAAAATATTTTTCTGCTGTTCTACTTGATGGGATTAATTGTATCGGTTTAAAAGGTGCTTAATTGGAAATTTAAATGAAGACATTTACCTGAACACATTTTCTGTGTCATTCCAAGCACAACAGCTGTGGAAAGCCATTTGTCAAGTCAATATTGTTGGGGAATCTCTCAAGGAGATGTGCATTCTTTGTTTTCTCATGAACCATTTACATTGACTGATGACTATCGAACTTGGGGCAAGGGTTTTGACTGAGCTTAAGAAGCAATTAGGAATGCATCAAAGAAAGGCAGAAACACACTGACTACCTCTCTGAAAGATCGTGTCACGATTCAGAGGAGCCATCCCTTTAGTTCACCATGAAATTGATTTTCAAGGGAGCCTTGGGATTGTGTGGCATTGCAAAAATTCAATACACATTTCAAAGAACTTAACCGGTGCCTTGATTTTCAAGAGACTAGTGGAGGACATGGTCTCAGGACTGCATCTTCTGACACATAATGGCACAAAGCTCAGAACAAGTATCATTTCTAGAATGATACTCTCAAGTGAGCATCAATATCCCATGGATGCTTCAGTATCCTATGAATACTGAAGTATCGGGCACTATTCAATGCCAATAGTGCACTTACAACCTTCCAATAGTGCACTTACAACCTTCATCAATAACTACATGCAGTTGAGGAAGTCAAAGCCTTCATACACATCACCAGCACATGTGGCATATACCAAGGTGATGCACTCTTCCGACTGCTGTTCAACCTGGGCCTGAACACCCTCAGCCCGATCAAGAGGAAGAAGTGTGACATCAAGCTGTGAGTGAACAAGACATTGAGTCGCTGATCTGCCTGACAGACAACACAGCCATTGAATGTCATATGATTTTGCAGTTTGAACCACATCTACAGATTAATGGACTCTATAGCACTTCTTAAAATTAGCATGGGTGCATCATTCAAATTAAGTTGAACATTATTGTTATGTCGCCCCTTTTTTTTCGTGAATTATTTCATCGCCCCATTCTTTTCTTGGCTGGGAACTGTTCAGCCTTTCACCATTCATGATCCTTCATTACATTATATTGATAATATTTTTAGTGATATTTTCTGATGCAGTACAGAAAGCTTTAGTGATTCATGGCATAGTCAAATTTAATGTAGAGAGAGAGACAGCAAATAGATAAATAGATAAATGGATGGATAGATACAAGTCCAGGCTATTCACTTTTTCAAAATGGTTAAAAGCACAATACTAGCTGTGAAATCACTGAAACAAATTAAAAGTGATGAGTAATGACGTAGAATTTAATTTGTCTTGCTTTCAATCTTTTAGATGATTGAAGGTACACAGAACAATGCTCTTCAAGAAGCTACACAATGCTTCTCCCTGCATTTAGACCTACAAGACATACACTCTGCAACAACTCAACTGACAGACATGTCTGTCAGTTCCACGAATGGTTCAAAAATCCCATCTGGCTGATGAACAATATGCACATGACAATTAGAACTGTCATGCATGGTTTATATTGTTTATGTTACAATATCAAGATGAGAATGGCGTATTAGAAAACATGAACCTGATATGACCAAAGTTCCTTTTTTGGCTACCCCTAATCTTCAAATGCATGGCTACTTGTCCGCTTTAAATGTCACTGGCCATTTCCAGGTCTATGCCTTTTCCTCACTGTGAAATTCAAAGCACCAAGTGTTGATGCACATTGCTCTGGTGTCTCTAACAGTAGGACACGCGATATACAATATACCAACACTGTGATATTATATCCTAAGAGGAGGAAAACGTGTTAAGCCTTTTGGGTCTCTGGCATTCTTGCTCTGATGTATTGGTCAAGACACTTGCTGCTATATTTATTTAGGCCCCTAAAGGAGTCCAGTTGTTCATTTATAGGTATTTGGATGTTTAATAGTCACCGTTTATTTTTCTCTACCCTTTGAAATTATCCCCATGCTTGCATTAATTGATTACATCCCGCTTCAAAGCGGTGATGTAATTGTCAATGTTTGTGTGTTCGTGTGTTCGTTCGTTCGTTCGTTTGTTCGTCCGTTAGTATGTCCACCAAATATCTTTGGAACCATTGCAGATACAGAGATGAAACTACAAGCACATTACTCAGCAAAGGTGAAGAAATTGAGATGATGATCTTGACTGTGAAGAAAACTAGGTCAAGATCAGTTTCAACTTTTGTACGCTCAGGGTTAAATAGATAACAGAAAAACGAGGGAGAAGGCCAGTGTGAGTAAGACCATAGATCAAAGCTTGTAGTTTGAACAATGACAGTAGGTCAGAGCATGGGCTTTGATCTTTGACCTATGCAAGTAGGTCAGGGTAAAGGTTTGAATTCAGGGGTTTAGCGGGATGTGGCAGTCTGTGACTGCCTTGTTCTGATGAGATTTGCTTGTTTCATCAGGTTTCAGAGATACCTGAAAAGGTGTACAGTGCGCTATCGTTCCTCGTCATTAATGTGTTCCAGGAACCACACGCGATTAACGAATTCCGCGATTGAGCGACAAACTATCTTATTATTTACAGTAATTTGAAGGTTTATGAACCCTCCTCATACTATCTGTATTACCTTTTCCCACACTCTTATCGACTGTTTAAAGCACTCTTGTCTCTCACAGAAGTCCAAGACTCACAGAATGCATTTCCTGATGCCGTCAGCCAATAGAATGCATGTACGGTATCATGTGACTGTCTTCCTAAAATCCGCAGTGAGTACAAAAGTTGAAATTTGACCATGACTTTTCTCATGGTCGAGGTCATCATCTCATTTCATCCCCTTTTTCGCCCAAGTAATGTGCTTTTTGTTTCATCTTTCCATCTGCAACGGTTGTGAAGATATTTTGTGGACGAATGGATGGACGGACAAACACACAAACACTGACAATTACAATACATCACCACTTTACGGGATGTAACGAAAACAACATGTATGATTCATGTGCAAAGAAATAAAAGCTCTGCATAATTATGGAGTGTCTGTAATAATTGTAGGATTAATGGATTAACAGGTGCACTGGTATGAAGTTCCCCTTGCTGTGGTGGTATACATGATATTGAAATGAGCTGAAGACCAAGGAGCTAGTTCAAAAAATAAGAATCTAATTACAACACATTTACAGTTGTCTGTAGATATGGCTCCACTTTTCTAAATTTGTGTCTTTTTTTCCATGCAATTATCTGTCATACTACAGAGCTACAGTTTCAATAGATCACACTCAAGGAAAAAGGGTTCAAGCAGCAAAAACACGCTAAACCATCCAAAAACCTCAATGAAGATTCATTATGTATTTTCAATGTTACATTTGCCACTTTATTGCTGAAATGTGATGATTGCAACTGAAGAAGAGTCTTAAATTAAATGGAATGTTGAACAACAAAGTAAATCTGATGTGAACCAGATTAACAGTAATTTCATCATAAAATGAAAAAAGGTATCTTCTTTGTCCTTAAAAATGAGAACTCCAATTTTCAGATTAAAAGAACTCTAATAATTAAAGATGGAGCAATCTGTATCCATGGGGTTATGCAATTACTGTATTTTCTCATTTGAATTGCACAGACATGGTTCTTTAAAGCTAGAGCTAAAATTACGATATTGAAGAGTGCAGTAATTTCATAGCACACTTCAAAGAAATTATTTGATGAATCACAATATTCTCATCAACAAATGATACAATATAGACCCATAACAATCATCTCATGAGTAAAATAAATTGAATGTCATGCTTTGCAACAGTGATCACATCTCTCTTAGGCCAGTTGTCGCTTGTTTTTGTCCCCTCGTGTTGCATAAGCTTCACACTGGCATCCCTGCTATAAAGAGATATCCTCAAAGTAATTAGTTGCACATTGCTAATTTAAAGGTAACTTGTTGATGTAATACCAAAGCTTTAAATTATCCAATGCACCAATTTGTTGAGATATTTCCTTGAACAGAACTGTATTAAAAACATTTGTTGACGCCAATTTAATGTAATCCCAATTATTTCAAGTGTCGAGCCTTGCCAGTCAGACTAGTGGGCAGCTAGCGCTCATTTAGAGCAGGGAATTGTGGTGCATAATTACCCTCTTTAAAGATTCTAGATAGGCCTGTCTAATTTGGACCAGGGGACAGTTTTGCAGGAAAAAACAAAATTTTAAAAAAACTGTTTCTAAAGAAGGTGAGCTGCCAGAACTTCATGGTGGTCAAATGAACTTTTAATGCTAAAAGTCTAGCTTTTATCTCTTGGTGCTCAACGTTTCTAGTTTAAAAAAATGGTTAATAAGTGGACTGAAAACCTGCTGTGCAGAACATGTGTGATCTTAGATATATAATACCAGTATTTATGTGATATAACACCATGCTTCATGGTTGATGCCCACCCCCAGTTCTTGTAAGGCATTTCTTGTAAATCATTGTAGGTTGATGTAAAACAAATTGCAAGTGGGAGGCCATAGAGTCACAACAGACTCAAGAATTAAAAACTATGCTTTTCAGCAAAACACTGATGGTAGCATTAATTGGCTTTGTGTGAACAACATGTGCTTGTGTAATATTGAATTTCTCTGAAATAGCTGTAATCAATGGCTTTACAGGCACCTATGCTAAAAAAAAAAATAATAATAATGTTGGTGTGCTGCAGGTGGTGCAACTAATTAAAGATGGCTTGCTACAAACTGATTTGCATTTTCTTTTAGATATGAAACATTTCTGTCTCATTTGTAACTGATGAAGTCTCTTATCTTTTTCCAGTGTTTTGCATTTATTCTGAACACTTCAGAGGTCTTCCAAGCAGCTGCTGAATCATACACATGCACAGTAATGTAAACTATTTGTTCTTGCTGCAGTATTCCTATTCAATCGCTTAAGATCTCAGCTGCTGCAATGCCTTGAGTTTCCTTTGGAGGATGACATCCCTGATAAATGTAGTGCAACACTGTTTTTAGTTGGCTGTTCATTTTCTTAATCAGTCTCTTCCATGCATCACTGTAGGTTGTGTATATGTACTTCTTTCACTTACTGTACTGTTGGAGAAGAGGACATTGTCCAAACTAAGGGCCATCTTGGAGAATTAGTACCAGTGGTTAAAATGTCTGCAGACAGACAGACAGACAGAGAGACATACAGACAGATAGACTGGAGGAAAGAACAGCATAAGTTCAGTTCACAAATGGGTCAGACCTTACAGTTTTTAGTGAACATGGTTTAGACAGACGAGGTCTTTGTCCCCATTAGTTTGTCTTGGGCAACTTTGGATCTTTGCTAATGTTCTGAGTATACAATCTCATTAGAGTGAAGCAGTGAAATTTCAAAGACAGCTATTCAGCAAAACTTGCACAAACACACTACAAAATACACATGTAAACACAAAATTGCTAATGTTTAAAATTTTCTTGTCACAAAATCATGGTGCTACAGAGTGCTTCTGGTTATCTTAAATACTTTGACAGAAATGTTTTCTCCTCCATTTTGGAGAGAATTATGAAGACGAGTTTACATACAGAATTTCTCTTATAGCTGAAGGATTCAACAGCAAACTCCTCAACACATAAATTAAGTTTATTTCCTGTAATATCTGCTTGAATGTAACCGCAAGAGCGCATAGGCCAGTGTCTTATTGTGTCAGTCCCAAGCCCGGGTAAATACAGAAGTTTGTGTCAGGAAGGGCATCCGATGTAAAACTTTTGCCAAATCAAACATGCAAATCAAATCTATGACTTCTATACCGGATCGATCAAGGCCCGGGTTAACAACTGCCATCGGTGCTGTTTACCTGCAGGGTGCTGGTAGAATTTGGACAGCTGTTGGTCGAAGGATAGGAGAAAAGTTTGTTTGTAGGAAGAGAGAGAAGACAAACGCCCAACAGTATAGGACTGAGAGTAGGGATGATGAATGTTGGAACTATGACAGGAACAGGTAGAGCCTTGGTTGACATGACGCAGAGAAAGAAAGTAGACATATAGTGTGTCCAGGAGACCAGGTGAAAATGTAGCAAGGTTAGAAGTTTAGGAGCATCGTTCAGGTTGTTCTATCATGGTGTAGTTAGGAATAGAAATGGAGTAAGAGTTATCTTGAAGGAGTTTGTTAGGAATGTCCTGGAGATTAAAAAAAAGTAGCAGATAGAGTGATGAGTCTGAAGCTAGAAATTGAAGGTATGATGTTCAATGTTGTTAGTGTGTAAGCTCCACAGGTAGGATGTGAGCTGAAGTAGAAGGAGAAATTCTGGTTGGACTTTGATGAAGTGATGCAGAGCATAACTAGACGTGAGAGAGTTGTCATTGATGCAGATTTTAATAGACATGTTGGTGCAGGAAACAGACGTGATGAGGGAGTGATTGACAGGTTTGGTATCCAGGAGAGGAATGCAGGACAGATGGTGGTTGACTTTGCAAAAAGAATGGGAATGGTTATAGCGAGTACTTTCTTCCAGAAGAGGCAGGAACATAGGGTGACCTATAAGAGTGGTGGTAGGAGCACACAGTTAGACATCTTGTGTAAACAGTGTAATCTGAAGGAGATCAGTGACTGCAAAGTAGTGGTAGGCGAAAGTGTAGCCAAACAGCATAGGATGGTGGTGTGTAGGATGGCTCTGCTGGTGAGGAAGATGAAGGGGGCAAAGGCAGACCAGAGGACGAAATGGTGGAAACTGAAAAAGTAAGAGTGTTGCATGACTTTTAGGAAGGAGTTAAAACAGGCTCTGGGTGGTCAGGAGGGGCTTCCAGATGACTGGACAACTACAGCTAATGTGATCAGGGAGACAGGTAGGAGAGTACTTGGTGTGTCATCTGGAAGGAAAGTAGATAAGGAGACTTGGTGGTGGAATGAGGAGGTACAGGAGTGTATACAGAGAAAGAAGTTAGCTAAGAAGAAGTGGGACACTAAGAGGACTGAGGAGAGTAGACAGGAGTACAGGGAGATGCAGCGTAAGGTGAAAGTAGAGGCAGCAAAGGTCAAACAAAGGTTTATGATGACTTGTATGCTAGGTTGGACAGTAAGGAGGGAGAGACTGATCCATACAGGTTGCCATGACAGAGAGACAGAGATGGGAAGGATGTGCAGCAGCTTAGAGTGTTTAAGGATAGGGATGGAAGTGTATTGACAGCTGCCAGTAGTGTGATGGGAAGGTGGAAAGAGTACTTGATGAACGAAAGATGATGAAGAAGGGAAATGAGAACAAAAACTAGAAGAGGTGGCTATTGTGGACCAGGAAGTAGCAAAGATTAGTCAGGATGAAGTGAGGAAGGCATTGAAGAGGATGAAGAGTGGAAAAGCGCTCGGTCATGTGGATTTATGGAAGTGTCTAGGAGAGGTGGCAGTAGAGTTTCTGACTGGTTTGTTCAACAGGATCTTAGATAGTGAGAGGATGCCTGAGAAATGGAGGAGAGGTCTTCTGGTGCCTATTTTCCAGAACAAGGGAGACGTACAGAGTTGTGGCAAATAAAAAGGAATTAAGCTGATTAGCCATACAATGAATTTATGGGAAACAGTAGTTGAAGATAGAATAAGGACGGAAATCATCATTTGTGAGCAGCAGTATGGTTTCTTGCCAAAACGAGTACAACAGATGTAGTATTTGCTTTGAGGATGTTGATAGAGAAGTACAGAGAAGGCCAGAGGGGATTGTATTGTGTTTTTGTGAATCTGGAGAAAGCATATGAAAGGGTGCCCAGAGAGGAACTGTGGTATTGTATGAGGAAGCCTGGAGTGGCAGAGAAGTATGCTAGAGCGGTGTAGGACATGTCTGAGGACTGTAAGACAGAGGTGAGGTGTGCTGTCGGTGTGACAGATTAGTTCAAGATGAAGGTGGGACTCCATCAGGGATCAGCTCTGAGCCCTTTCTTGTTTGCTATGGTAAGGGACAGGCTTGACAGACAAGGTTAGACAAGAATCTCCATGGACTATGATGTTTGCAGATGACATTGTGATGTGTAGTGAGAGCAGGGATTGTGGTGAGAGTGTTTTGTCCAGAAAAATACCAAAATAAAAACCAAAATAAAAACCAAAATACAACGAGGATGATGTTACAGCCAAAACGGGAATTATTTTATTGATACGCAGATCATCAGTACAGATCAACCAGGAACAGCCACTGGATGCATGTCTCCTGACCCTTTTATAGTCACAGTCCTTCATTCTTGTGTATGTGAGAGTTGTGTGTGTCTTATTCATGGGAAAACAGGAAGGCATTTGTTCCCAGCAACTACCCAAACCTAGGTAACCACCCCGTGTCAGGTTGACCCGCTTCCTGTCTTCCTGTTTTTTGGACAATCTGGTTATTCACTGCCAAACTTGAAAATGTGTTTCCTCTGATTTGAAGTGTGACCCACGCATGCATTATTTCGCTTCCACATAATCCCTCCTCTTTATGACATTATCATAAACTACTCGTCGAAATAATGTATGGTGAATCAACACGTATGTCTAGATGTGTGTGACTAGGATTGGTGGCACTGTAAGTTTAGGGTTAAATATATGGTTGTGTGAACTCAAAACATAGTTATAATTGAAAAAAACATTCCATATACTGATATGAACTTAACATGAATATACTAACATAACTATTCATCTGTTATCACTTCCCTGATGGGGGTGAAAAACCTGGCGGCTGTTTTTTAACCAGAAAAAGCCCCCCATGATCCCCTTCCCGTTAGGTGACCTTACACAATAAATCCTAACAGACTGACCAAATATATCACACACTGAAATCATTTACTGGAACACAGAAATCATTCTAATAAGTCTGAGTAGTATGAATTAGATTACCTTTTCCTTTATGGAACACAATTTGAATATAGAATATGCATATATGTTTGTTTGTTTTTTCCTAAAATATTATTAAGACATAAAAGTGAATATAAAATGATTAACCAGAATGATCTAACTGATAAAATTGATGATTAAACAGTGGTTACACAGAATAGTAAGAATAATGTCATAGTGATATCCTGGTGATATATCCGTATGTGGTTGTAATGTATATCTGCATCAGCCATTGTCCATCGCTCTTTATTACAATTCTTCCTCATAGTTGGAGATTGTGAACACATTTGGCATGTTCTCCCTCTGCGTCAGAAGAATTATGCACACCAGTTCATCAGGCGGTAGCATACTTAGCATTTGTGAGTCCTGTGTGTCCTTAATGAGATTCATCCTCTTGTCCATTGCTCTCACACACAATTTCCTCAGGATAGGCACGATGCAACATGTCAATAAAGAGAATAGTATCAGTATTATCAATATAATTATTCCAGATTTAGCCAAAATGGCTCCCCATTTTCCAAAAATTTATTCTAGCCCATCCTATTTAATGCTTCCACTCCTACCAGCATTCTCCTTCATTTCAAACTTTAAAGCTTCAAGTTTTCTCATAGCAACAGAAAATGTTCCATCCGGTGATGTGTTATTTGAGATAAATGTACAACAAAGTGTCCCAAACATTTTACACACTCCCCCCTTTTCTGCTAAAATCTAGTTTAAGGTTTGCCTATTCTGCCATGCTACAGCACTAGTCTCATACACTTGCTGACCTAACTGCTTCAGAACTTCGAAAGTGTAGTTAACATATCTCTGCTGATTGTAATAAATGTAGTTAATCCCAGCTACGTTCTTATTAATTGTTATCCAAGGAAGTATGGACTCTAATCCTGATCTGACCTCGTCTTGGGCTTTGAATTCGTCTGGAATTCCTGTTGGAAGTCCAATGTTATTAAGATAGACTTGTTCGTCAGAAGGCACCTGTGTCTGTGTAATTTGTCTTTAGCTACTCGAATTCCTAAAATCTCTTCTACCCCCTTGTAGGCGACTACCACAGGCACTCGCATACGCACGAGTGTGCAGAGTCCGGTCCAACAAAAAGGCAGAGTGTTTCTTAAAACATTATCTCCACACATCCAGTAGCTATCGGCAACTGTTTGTGTCTGTTCCTCCAATAGTGACCGACTAGGGACAGTCATAGCTAAATGTTCACATTTCTGTCTCGGTGGATGGGCGGGATTTTTTAACCAGATTGGTGTACTTATGAACTGTGGAGTTATCATGGCTTCTGGAAATCATGACAACACTCATGTCACTGCGCAATTAACGGTAGTGTTACCCATGTTGACACCTTCCTCTCTCCCTGCATATCCTCCACTAGCATAACACTCATAATTTGCAAGTTCGTCTACTTTGTATTTAGTATGAGGCTCTCTCTCCGCGGTAGATATTTCAAATTTCTTGAATTGATCATATAACTCACAATTGAAGCTTGTGCAGTCAGTCCATAATCCTTTTAAGTTCCCTTTTAAGAGAACCATATAATATTCGGCACGTGATACCATGGGATGCGCATACACATCCCTCAACATTCCTTGTGGCAAATCTTCCTGGGCTGTGAAATTCCCTTTGGTGCATTCGTGTCTGCTCTATAGCACATCCTGCAAAAGTGTACAGTTCAGGAACAACCATAGGTAAGGTGTTTGGAGCACACACTACAGACTCCTCAGGTGTCATTTTCTCGATAGTGACAAAATATAATAAATATTATCCAGAGGTAATTCAGATATATTGGTATTGATATACAGTATATTAAAATTCAGAAATTACTACAGTTTACACCCAACTCCAGAAAAGTTTTGATGAACCGGATCTGTATTTGAATTACATAAGTTAAAAAAAAAGGCTTGGTGGCATTTTTATTTTTTCATTTGCAACCGGGACTTAGAAAAATGAAATTTAACGTAAGTTGTGGAGTGAACCATGACAGCAGAAGTGATGCAAACGTAGATCACCGGGTGAATCCATATCAGTGCAGATAAAGCTAGCGAACAGGTAACGAGTCAAGTGTTATTAGTTATTTATCCAAATATCGCCAAATTTAATGTCGTCATCGGAAGCTGAAGATGAGTTCACAGTGAACCCACCTGGGGGTTCACTCTGAACTCGCCGTAAACATTTGGTGCCGTCCACACAAGCTCGCCGTACCAAATGGATCAAGAAGGGCTCTGCAGCTCACAAAGCACTTGTTGTAAGTAATATATACTATTATTATAATAGTATTGTAATAATAATGATCATGTTATCATTTATAAAGTGACAAGGACTAAAAAAAAATCAGTTGAATAAGGTATATGCTATAACAGTCTAAGTAGAAACAATATCTTAAAGTGATTTCAAGATCAGTAGATGCTGCTATTCAGTGTTATCACTTTGTAATATTTTGTTTTAGTTTTAAAATGCATATTGTTCTGTTTGATTGTGTCAGGATGTCATGTACGACAAGTACTTGCTGTGAGACTTGCATGGTCTTGTGGACTTCTGCCACACTGGACAGTTGGAGGTGTCACAGCCCCTGCCTTTAATTCCCCTCTGTCACACTGCTGCAGTATTTTTCCTCTCTCCCTCCCTCTGCTCCACTCTACCTGCCGGCCACGCCTACTGCATCAGCCCACTCTGCTCACCTGCTGCAGATCACTGCAATCAGGCCTGCATATAGTCTCTCCAGCACCTTCACTCCTTGCCAGATTGTTCTTCAGCATCATGCGAGACTTTCCAGCGTTCATACCCTGTCTGATCTCCCGGTGTCGACTCTGCCTGTCCCTGACCTGCCATACTCATCTGCCTCCCGGTAAACTCACCTGCCTTCTGTCCCTGACGTCATGCTCTGCCTCAGTGTCTCTGGTATCTGCCTGCTCGTCTGGTTTTGACTCCTCCGCCTGGCCTTGTCTCCTCTCCTGCCTGCTCCCCAACGGTGCCTCTGTCTTCGCTGACTGCTCACCTGGCTACAACCCCCCCGTCTGTCTCCGACCTCTCTTCAGTTCACTCCTCGTCGGCCTCATAGCACGTGCAGCCGGCTCTCCAGAACACAGAGCGTCCCGCTCGTCTTCTTCGCCTGAAGTAAGCTACATCTCTTCCACTCGGTGCCGCGGCTGATCCCAGTCACCTCCCTTTCCCTCCTCTGAGCCCCAGAGACTGTGCGAGGGCTCTCAGCCTGAAGAACGAACTTTATTGTGTGATAAATCTGCATGCTGCATACCCTGTTTGCTGTGGTGATGTGAAGGTCATTACCAACTGTTCCTGTGCGCCTGTGTACTGCATTTGGGTCCAAACAACACCTGTTTCAGGAGGTCTTCCATTCCTTGCTGATGAAGTACTGCACTAAAAGGCAGCATTTCTCACCAGAAGGTAATTCTTTACACATTGAAGCAAAGTCTTTTCAAAGCTTCTTTATTCCGTGGGTTCTTGTTATTGAGGTAAAGTAGGAGACTTAGCCGATCGTCATAAGTTTAAAAAGTTTATTCCTGACAACAAGTCTAATACAGATATCCGGGCTCTCCACAGTCCCTGACTGCCCGTAATACACAGGTCTTACATCAGACGCAGCCGAAGAAGAGCAAATTCTATCTTGGCCCGGTCAGATTTAAACAATTCAGATTAAGAATATGCATGAGGGGATGTGGTGTCTTCTGGACCAATCCGTGACAGGTTTCCGGCCGCATCTTCTCGACGTAGTTTCCGTCTCCGGTCTCATCCTGTAAACAATCCTGCCTACATCGTGATCACCCCATAACTGTGAAGACTTCCATAAATGGAACTGTTACCTTGGATGTGTGGAGGTGTGTGTGTGTGTGTGTGTGTGTGTGTGTGTGTGTGTGTGTGTGTGTGTGTGAGATTGTTCAAATGTGTACAGACTTCAAGGGTGAGAAAAGATTAGATGACTTCTGTGAGCTCTGTGTGTACTGGAATAGGGTTCAACTGTCTGCAAAGATTAAATGAGAGTGTGATTAAAGCTGACTACTGTGAAGCTAGCAAATAGCATTAGCAAAGAACATGTGTATAATGTCCAAAAATTCTTCAACATGATGTTCCAAAATCAAGATCAAATACCTGTCATTCACCAATTATTAACATAAATTATTGTTCATATGTCACATTCGCCATCGGACCACCGTCCCTCTGCAGCCTGCTGACATCGACAGCTCTCGGAACAGGAGCCACAGGAGGTGAGCAGAAGCCGCTGGACCAGTCCCAGGCCAACACCAGGCTCTACCTGATCTAAAAGCAGCTTCCCGGCTGCTAGAGCAAACAAGATGCCACCAAAATCAATGAATAACGCAGCCTTGGAGGAGGAGATTGAGGATATAAAGAAATCACTGGACTTTATGCCTGGTGAAATAACAACAATCTCAAAACACCAAAAACTGATTCTGGAGATGATGGGTGAAATTAAACAACTCAGGAAGTGTGCCGAGAAGGATAAGATGGTGACCTTTCTTGAATGCCGTTTAGCAGACCTGGACCAGTACTCCCGCATGAATGACATTGTTGTCAGCTGGCTACACACCAAACCTTGGACATATACCCAGGTGGGTTCACCAGCAGCGAGCAGTGGACCCATCGTCTCTGACCAGGATTCCATCGAGCAACAGGTGATTACATTTTTCAGCAGCAAAGACATTCCGGTAAATGACAGTGACATTAAGGTGTGCCATGCTCTCCCTCGGAGAAATAAAACAGACAAGCCAGCTATAGTTATTCGCTTCGCCAATGGGAAGCACAAGGCTGCACTGCTCAAACAAGGAAGAAAGCTAAAGGGGTCAAATGTCTATGTAAACGAGCACTTAACTAAGAAAAATGCAGATATTGCCAGGAAAGCATGCTTTCTGAGAAAGCACGGGAAAATTCATTCAACATGGACTGCAAACTGTAAGGTATATATTAAGTTGAATGGATCACCAAAGGAGACCAAGGTTTTGGTCATCAGAGACCTGGGTAAGCTGGACAAATAAAAGGGACCCCACCAAGGTAACTATAACCCATAGACAATGGTAACGTATGCACCGAAAAATCACCTAACTCAACATGAAGGCAATTGAACAAGACATTGATCCGGACAGTAACTTCTTTGACCACTTGAACAACACATGTTGCTACTACACAGATGAACAATACAATGACCTGAATGTTAAACAAGACCATAGAATATCAATAATTCACTTTAATTGTAGAAGTCCGTATGCCAATTACAATAGCATCAAAGATTACTTAAGTAAATTTAAAAAGCCATTCAATATCATTGCATTGTCTGAAACTTGGCTCTGTCCTGAGAAGGGATTTGATCTTGAGCTGAGTGGATATGAGCTCAATTATACAAATAGAAGGGGGAAAAAAGGTGGAGATGTGGCTCTATACTGTACATTGACAATAGCCTAAAATACAAAGTAATGGAAAATATGACAACATCTATTGATGACCAAATGGAATGTATCACAGTTGAGAAATGCTTGGAAAAACTTAAAAATGTAATTTGTAGTTGTGTGTATAGAACACCAGATTCAAGCATTGAAAAATTCAAGGATAACATGGAGGAGTTGTTTTCAACTGACAATCTGAAGGTTATATATATTTAAATATCTGTGGGGACATCGACATATTAAATCCCAATAAACATGGACTGACTGAAGAATTTATTAACACTATGAGTTTATATCCGCTGATCACCAAACCAAGTAGAATAACAGTAAAATGTGCAACGGTAATAGATAACATATTTACAAATTACATGAAGAACAGCGTAGTGTGTGGGCTGTTCATGCATGACGTCAGTGACCATCTTCCCATTTTTTTTATCCATGACTATGAATATGTCAAAGATAAAGAGAAACATACATTTAAGCACAGGAGAATGAGAACAGAACAAAACTTTAATGCATTCAGAAAGTATTTATTGATTCAAAATTGGAATAAAAGGATATTGACAAAGTTTATGAAATATCTCTTGAAACCTTTAAGTTGTTATACAACAAAAAATGTCAAATTAAACAAATCAATGACAGGGAAAACCGAACCATCAACAGACCATGGATAACAAATGGATTGAATAATGTCTGTAAGAAAAAGAACACTCTCTATAAACAATTTTTGAAACAAAGAACTGTCGATGCCAAACTTAAATACAAGAAATATAAAAACAAATTAACTAATATAATGAGGAAATGTAAGAAGGAATATTATACCAAACTATTAGAGAATAGTAAAAACATTAAAAATGTATGGAACATACTAAACAATATTACTGTATTAGAAATGGCTCAAATGATAGGAAATACCCTGAATATTTTATTGATATTGAGAGGTCTTTAAATAACATGAATGGTGTGGTTAATGGCTTCAACAATTTCTTTGTGAATATAGGTCCAAACTTGGTCAAAAAAATAAATGCCACTTTTAGTGATAGGGATGCCGAAGGGAGCATCACAAGAAATCTCAACTCCTTCTATTTAAAGGCTGTAGGAAAAAGAGAAAGCATTGATATTGTCAATAAGTGCAAGAATAAATCATCTACGTGACGATAATCAAGAAAGTGATTGATTGTATTATAGATACACTGACCTACATCTACAGTTTGTCACTGACAACTGGTACATTTCCACAGAAAATGAAAGTTGCCAAAGTTATCCCAGTGGCCCACATGACCACTGAATGAGGAAGCTGCTGCGGCACAGATTTTAAGCTTTTTTGACCAAACGGATGATGCTACACATATAAAAATTATTTTTCTATTTTTCATAATGATGAATAACAAATCAGTCAGTCATCTTCAGATTACCACCGCTATATCCGCCACAGCGGTTCACAGGGAGCCGGAGTCTATCTCGGCGGCATAGGGCATGGGGCGGGGGACACTCCGGGCAAGGCGTCAGTGCACCGCGGAGCCACACGCAAGGACATACAACCATCCACACACACACTCATTCCTATACGGGCAATTTGGAACGGCCAATCAACCTGAAGCGCATGCTTTTGGAGGTGGGAGGAAGCTGGAGAATCCGGAGAGAGCCCACGCAGACAGCATGCGAACTCCGCACAGAGCGGGTCTCCAACCCGGGTCCGCCGTGTTGTGAGGGGGCAGCGCTAACCACTGCGCCACCGTGCCACCCGAATAACATATATGTCCCTTAAAATTAACTTTACCATCCCTTTAAGTAATTTGAATAAAAAAGAGAAAAGACTAAGTTGCATAGATTGATTTAATTTTTTGCAACATGTTTTCCTTAATAACATGCTGACTGTCACTACATGACCTATATCTATTTTTAGTGTGATTGTGATATAGAAAGAGAAGTGATAATCATCCTTAGACTTCACGTAAAACAGAAACTGTCAGGAAAAAGCTATGACATCTGCCATTTGCAAACTTAGACATAGCTTAATTCTAGAAAAGTAGAGCTGAGAAGGGAATGGAATAAGTAACAGAATCCCGTTTCAGCAGCTGCTGCCTCCATTGTAACCTTTTAACACACAGTTGTCAGACTAAGCATAATGGCTGTCAAATTAAGGACAGATCAGTCAATCACAGCCTACCACCCTCTGCTGCATCCAAAAACCAAGTATAGCTGACGTGTGCTACACAGACCTGACAGATTACATGACTGTGGAAAAGCAGACGTGGAGAGGCTCACCTTCACACACTGACAGAGTCTTAGATGTCATTCTATTAATCACTAAAAGAACTTTCTACAACAAGACACACAGTTTTTAGAGTTGTGACAGACAGAGAAGCTGACATGACTGTGATGGGTTTGGGCTGGATGTAAGGCAACAGAGAGCAAAGAAGCAAAGACAGTGTGAATGAGCCACAGTGACATCCACAAGATCAACTCTGGCTAAAATGAGTTGATACCAGGGAAATTCTTTGCAAATAAATTGATGTTTGACTACTGGTGAATGTGGAAGGCCTTGATACATGGACGAAGAGCCTAATAGTAGTAATAAATGAGATGAGGAGTGAGATTTACTAGTAACTATCATGAGAAATTTGTAGCATTTTCGCAACATGTTTTCTCAGGCTTTTCATAGAAAAGGCCATCAAAGTTGTCATGGTATGGCGTAGCCTTTAAATATATAATAGTTATGTATTTTTCAATGAATATTAGATCCAAAATGCATAACTCTGACAATGAGTCAAGATGAAGAATTGAACAAATAATGAATTTAGAAACATGAAGCTGGACCTACAATGATCTCAAAAAAGAAAGAAAGAAATATGTCACAGAGGAGATAAATTGACCCAAGGCAGAGGGAATACAGATGAGAATTAAACAGACTAGCACATAAGAAATGTAAATGGATTGATGTAGGAGTATACAGGCAATGAATGGCCATTTGTGCTGAGAGAGTTGAAAAGCCAGCCGTTAAGGACTGTTGAAACTATGTGAATCTATTGAAGTGATTGTTCCTCAGACAAAAGTGGGTACTGTAGCTTTGATAGGGATTGGGGCCAATATGCCCTGTGACCACTTTGAAAGGTTAGAGGCTTATCAGAAATCCAGAGGGGGTTAAACATAGAAGAATTGAGCTGTTTGAGTGTGAAGAGTTGAAAAGAAGTAATGCTCAGCAATTTGTAATACAGTACACTTGATTGAATTTAACATCAGTCCATTTTTCACTAAAATTAATTAGCTGAATAGGCTCCAGCTCCCCGTGACCCACTACGGCGGATGAAGCGGCAGAAGATGAATGAATGAACTTATTTTGCAACACTTTCCCAAAACAATTTAATGAAAGGCCAGTCAAAAATGCAAGAGGGTATTACCCTTTAGAAAGTTAAGCTTGTGTAGGATTCAAAATATATCTATTTGTGTTTAATTATGGATAAGCAAAAAAATGCCCTTTACACATTATGCTTGGTATTTAAAATACAACAAAACAAAAATATCAATCAATAGAGTCACAGAGAGACCTAAGCTTATTATTTGTGTGTGTGTGTGTGTGTGTGTGTGTGTGTGTGTGTGTGTGTGTGTGTGTGTGTGTGTGTGTGTGTGTGTGTGTGTGTGTGTTTTGCATTAATATCAGACGTGAGCCAAACACCTACATTAAATACTGGAAATTATTTATTTATTTGTTTATTTATTTATTCCGTTTATTTTCTTCTTTCCAGACATGTTATTACAACAGATTTTACTTTCATCAGTGCTGAGACATACTTTGTATGTCACTAATCAATCTCATTGTTATTTTGATCCGTCCATTTAGTCCAATAGTCGTGCGTCTTTGCACACCTCTTTATCAGTTCTTGAGAAGAGTCCAAATTTTATTAATGTTCATTTTGTTATTCCTTGTTTCTTTTCAAATTTATTATTAATTGCCGTTGGAAAGACTTGCTTTGTGTGGCTGAGTTGATGTTGCTTTCTGTGCCTTCCACACTCCTTATCACTGGCTTCAGCATCATGGTTTGTCTTTTAAATATTGTGGTCACCCTACAAACTTTTTTACAAACACACACCATATGCACTACTTTCAAAAACACACAGGGTAACCAGACTTATTGGACCAGCCCCAAGCTGATACACATGAGTTCCAGACATACATACTAAAACCAAACAAAAAGTAAACATATTAATTTTGATTATTTGCTACGATCGTCCACTAATTGCTGAATGCACTCTGGACACTAATTTTACTGCCCCCCCCCCCCAATTCAGGACAATGTGGTGAAATGTGTTGGGATAATACTGTTTAATGTAGTGTCATGTAATAGAACCCTAGTCATTGGTTTGGTATGATATCTCGGTATAAGGAGTAATGATTCCTTAACAAGGGATTTGCCAAACCCTCGACTTCGCTCCCCTACTCTGGTTTTCTTAGGTGTATAAGAGAGGCAGAGGAGAGGAGGAAACGAAAAACAATAAAGTATCAACAGAGCTTTGAAAGCCACGATAAGATTAGAGGCTAAGAGATTTATTAGCTGTGATGGATGTTCAATTTTGTTTGGGTGCCATGAAGTTTTCAAAATTTTGAGTTATTAAATGGAGATGATGTTGTTTGGGCTAGAGACAGTGGGCCCTTTTCACAAAGCCAGTTTAGTGGAAAACCTGGGTAAGTTAACCCTGAAATCAGGGAAAACCAGGGTTTCCAGTTTCACAAAGGGAGGTAACTTAATCCAGAATCAGAGGAGTAAACCCAGCCTGTGTCACGAAGCGAGGTAAACTGAACCTCTAGGTTTGTTACCACAGTAACAGACTCTGAAGCTAGCCTGGTCGGGAGGAGGGGCCATGTCACGAAGCAGGTTCAGTGGAAACTCTGGGTAAGTTAACCCTGAAATCAGGGAAAACCAGGGTTTTCGGTTTAACAAACGAGGTAATTTAACTCAGAGTTAGAGCAGTAACCCTGACCTGTTTCATGAAGCGAGGTAAGCTGAACCTCTGGGTTTGTTACCGCAGTAACAGACTCTCTGAAGCTAACCTGGTCGGGAGCAGGTTTTATTTCACAAACCCAGGTTTTCCTCTGACTGCGCCCCCTTTCAGCCACGCTCATGTGGCTTAATTTCCTGGTTTTGTCGGACGGAGATTTTTACCGACGTAAGGTTTTAGAAATAATGCTGTATTTTAGAGGTATTTTAGAGGCAAACATGTCATGTCTGTTTGACGAGGATCCCGTTTGTGAAGATTCAGCATTAATTCAGAGAATTATCGCTTTCAGATGGCCTGTCATATCCAGATATTTCTTTTTATGATCGGTACCAGTTCACGTCCCAATCCATCACACACACACACACACACACACACACACACACACACACACACACACACACACACACACACACACACACACACACACACACACACAACCTGATCCGACCTCACATCTTCAGCAATGCTGTGTGTAGTGATCCAGTCAGGGTTTTTTTTTGGTTTTTGTTATTTGCAAACGGTAGTTTTTCTATACAATGTGGGAGATGCTCAGTGTGCCTCACCTTGAAACTTTTACCCCAGTTTTTCTATTTCCCTGGAGATAAACCCATCCGAATCATCAAGGAGAAGTTCCACAGGATTGCAGGTGAATGATGTAGAAATCTGATAAATTAATTTGAAATTATATTCTCTAAATCACATTGTTCTGCAACCTCAGAATGTCAATTCAATTTATTTTAGGATTTCACAATGTAATTGGCTACACAGATGGTACCCACATTCTCATCAAGGTACTTGTAGACTGACCACTGTTTCAACATGTTAAAGACTGCATCACAGGTAAACTAACATCAGTCCAGATCATGTGCGATGCTGCAGACTACATTTCTGTTGTGGAGATCTAGGTCTGTTCCTGACTCTCGGATTTATGGTCTTACCTGAGCAACAGACTGTAACGTGGTCAGTTACCTAAGGATTTGCGCAATAATTCACTTATCTTAATTGTTTAATCCACTCTAATGAATCCACTATACATTACAGGAGAGAGCCTACTACACCTCAGGATGATTCCTGCTATCCAAGACGGCAGAGCAGTGACAGTCACTATCTCAATCAAGTTCAATCAAGTTTTATTTATATAGCGCTTAATCATGACAGCAAACATTTCAAAGCACTTTAACAGACAGAGAAACCCAACTGAACCCTCCAGAGCAAGCATAAGCGACAGTGGCGGGGAAAAACTCCCTCCATGAGGAAGAAACTCCGGGCAGGACCCAGACTCTTTTGGGCGGCCATCCGCCTCGACCGGTTGGGTGGAAAAGAAATCAAAGGAAGACAAGAACAGCATCAGAGAGAGAGAGAGACAGAGAGAGAGTGACAGATAGGCCAGATAGAGACAGTATCAATATGGTTAAGGTTGCTAAAGTCAAGGCACAATTACAGCTGTGTGGATGACTGTATGGCGGCACGGAGGAAGAAAGGAAGCCCAGCCGATGGATAGTTGAGGGGTGGTACTGGTGGGCTTGGAGGATAAGGTGCACAGCACATGGAGAGATGGGGGTGATACTGGTGGGCTCGGAGGTGCAGGTCCACAGAGAAAGGTCCACGGCGGCTGGGCGGATGAGGGGTGGAAAAGTAAGATGACACCAAGGAAGACAGGCAGCAGGACCCCAGTCGATGGATAGGTGGGGGGTGATACTGGTGGATGGTAGGTGCAGGTCCACAGCAGATGGTCCACAGCGGATGGGCGGATGAGGGGTGGAACAGTATGGTGGCGCGGAGGAAAAAGGAAGCCGGACCCCAGCCGATAATTAGGTTAGGGGTGGTACTGGTGGGATGGGAAGAGCAGGTCCATAGCAGATGGGCAATGAGGGGTGAACCTGAGAAAAACCTGGGAGAACATAGAGCACAGAGACTCCAGGGTAGAAGTTTAGTTAGTACGGTGTGATTGGAGACTTGAAGAGTGAGGTCAGAGAGGAGGAGGAGTAACAGAGATGGTTGGAGAGAAGGGAGAGGAGAGAGGAACTCAGTGAGTCTGGATGTTGAGTCTCCAGCAGTGTAGGTCTATATGAATATAAACGTAGTAACCTAAGTTGCCATTAATTGTAAAATTTATGAAAAAGAAAAGTTTTAAGTCTAGTCTTAAATAGTGAGAGGGTATCTGTCAGAATCATTTCAGAGTCACCATCACCACCATCACAGCAGGCAATAAAAACATACAATACACATTTCCTTTGGTCATCTCTATTTCTTACAAATACAAAGACAGTTTTTGTATCATTACAACAGTTAACATTCTAATAGTTAACATGATTCACCTGTGACCATTGCCCACCTCTAACTTGTGCTGCAGTATTTCTATGTCCAGATCTAACCTCCTAGTCTGGAGGTTCTTGTAAACCATTTGTTTTCTGTATTTTTTTAGACAGTAAATTCTATAAACTATACATTTATTTTTATTTTTGTCAATTAGTTACTCCAGTGTGTATCATGTGACTAAAACAGACAGAAAATAAAACCCTAACCCCTGAACCTAACCCTAACTCAAAATACCTTAAAACAGTTATAAGCAGTACAATGACACATCCATTGATGTAAGAACTAAAACAGTTTTGGCTATTACTGTATCAGGGAAACCCTGCAAACAAGCTACATGTCAGCTCTTGATTTCAGCTCTTAGATAATATAGGTATACCCAATGGTATCCTTCTCAACTGTTTTTGGAACGTGCATAAACCAATTTACTGTTTTATTAACATAACATTAAAAAGTTTGAATAGATTCCCTAATTTAATAGAACTTGATATAGATGAGAGCACATTTATGAGAGTGAAAAGAACGTTATTTTGGCAATAGAACAACTGGAAACTCAAACATCCACTTAATGTTTACTGTACAATATCAAACATAATAAGGATGAGGAGGATCCCTAATGAGATGATGCAGAAGTCTGACCTGTGTGAACAATGTTTTTATCCTTCGTTCTCAGCTGCTGACATGTATGCTTCTCCCACACTGGACTGCACCTAAATAAAATAAATTATTAAACTATTATTGAAGCCGTTTACCTACGTGTTTTTACCATGAGTGCAACGTACTACATTTAAACTTACGCATCTATTTGAGCAGCAATTCACTCCCACAACATCCCCCTCTTCTTTGCAGCAGCAGCTCTGTTTCTCTTTCTTCTGAAAATGTCCTCAAAGTCTTTATATGCATAAATTAAAATGTGTACTCCGAATGCCCTAAAGTGTTGCAGTGCACGTCTCGTCTGTCGTCATGGTTTGATAATGGCTTTTTTTCGAGTTGTCGCGCCTGTTAAACTGCAGGTCAGCTTACACTGGGTTAACAAAACTAAAACCCTGAAAAGAGTTTGTGAAACTGAAATTCCAAGTTCAGGGTAAATCAACCTAGAACCACAGGTTTACCTCCCGGTAGGTTAACCCTGCTTTCGCGAAACGGGAGTCACCAGGTTTTATGCTCTGTTGTTGCATCCCGGTGATGAAGTCGATGATGATGCGAGGAGTAGAGAAGCAGATGTTAGTATTGGCTAGGGAACCTCCACAGATACCAGACCTGTATCCACTGCCTCACTGGGAGGACATGGTAGAAGTGAAAGGAGATAAGGAGATAAGGAGATATACTCGAATTAACATTAAACACAATCATGCGTGTGTGTGTGTGTGTGTGTGTGTGTGTGTGTGTGTGTGTGTGTGTGTGTGTGTGTGTGTGTGTGTGTGTGTGTGTGTGTGTTATACATGTGATGATGCTGATGCCATTTAGGGGTCGCTGTCCCTTTAGGGTGTACATACCATCTAAACCTACAAAGTATGGCATAAAGATCTGGTCCGCTTGTGATGCCACTTCCTCCTATGCTTGGTACCTACAAGTCTACATAGGGAAACCTGATGGAGGAGCCCTTGAGAAAAATCAAGGAATGAGAGTTGTCATGGACGTGACTAAAGGACTCAGTGGACACAACATCACATGCAACAGGTTTTTTTTTTTACCTCGCACAAGCTGTGACAGGAGCTCCTAAAGAGGAAGCTGACCATGGTGGGAACAATACGGAAAAACAATCCTAAACTCACACCCCAACTGCTGACTACAAAGAACAGGCCTGTCAAGTCTTCCAAGTTTGTGTAAACGGATGAGACGTCCCTTATATCCTATGTGCCAAAGAAAGGCAAGAATGTAGTACTCGTGAGTACACTGCACAGGGATGGGAGAATCTGTGGTCAGGAGCATCAGAAACCAGAGATCATCATGGATTACAATGCCACAAAAGAAAAGATGGACAACATGGACAAGCTGGTGACTGCCTACAGCTGCAAACAGAGGACCGTACGCTGGCCACTGGTGATATTCATTGACATATTGGACATCTCAGGGTACGCCTTTATCATCTGGATGGCACTGAACCCAGAGTGTAACACAGGGAAGCTCCAGAGGAGACGCCTCTTTCTTGAGGAACTGGGAAAGGCACTGGTGAGACTTCAAATCCAGAGAAGATATGTTCAAGAGCCCCAGCCTCTGCAGCCATCATGATGAAGATTCGGGAGTAGAATGCTGGTGCCCCATCCATCCGACCTACAGAACCACCATCTGCAAAGCCTGAAGTCAGTGTGTGATACTGTTGCAGTGTATGTCTGACACTCGTGCCTTGCGATAGAGAGAGTGGGATGTTAGTAAAAATCCTTATCTTTCTATTATTCTAGGTTGCGGCCAGCAGCCACAAAAAGAAGTGCTGCAAAGTGTGTGGATCCAAGAAGGACAAAAAACACAATATACATTCATCAAGTGCAAGTACATATGCAACATACGCACAGTAAATTTCTCCCCGTCATGTGTTGTATAGGCTGATATGAAAAGGCAATGTTTTCAATGGGGCTGATGTGTTGTCTAGACTGACATGATTACTGTATGTGTTCAGCTTGAGCTGTGTAAACTGACCTGAATGTGTTAAATTTGTAAAGTTCAAATAAATAAAAATCAATTGTTATGGAAAACCTTGCTTCATTTAGAAATTTGTTGATTTTTCCACTCATATCTTGATTATAATTGATTTTCTTTTTTTTAAATTACATTTTATTAAAAAACAAACAAAAACCGAGTTGCACTTTAATTCATAAATGTGATCTAACAAAGGTAAAAGTCAAATATTAACCATATATGCTATTTGTATTACTTGTAATTGGGATGAAGTAAACATCTTTTGAGTATTTTAGCATAAAATTGTTAGATTGGGTTGTGATAAAAACCCAAAAATGCAGTGGGTCCTCCAGACCATGAACACTGGCTGAAAAACAAAAATTTGAATACCACACAAGGGTTAAACTTATTTGAAAAATGGAAACACCATATAGTGCTTTGTTTATCACTCCCTTAAAGACACTTTCGCTTTAGCATGACACCACTGGTCAACATCTTTAAGACATTTTTTATCTGCTTTCAATCCGAATTTTAAGTCCATACCAAGAGACAGTCATCACGTTACACATAATCACCCAACTTGATGCAATGAGCAAAGATCCGCATCAGCTCCGTTGTGATGATCATCAAATAAAGCGGCCATATGTGGAGGTCAGCTCTCAGCGAATGCCTCACAGTGACTGAGCCTGGCAGGAGAGGATTCATCCATGGAAACAGATGGGCAGAAGAAGAAGGAGGAAGCCATCTAGCTGAGAAAGTCCTGCTGGGTGTCTCCTTATGGTAAAACATATTACAGACATCTGGTGACGCTTAACATCAGAATGCAGCACATTAACTCTGATTGATAACTTTTATATTGACCACAGTGAATTAAATAGGACTGCATGAAATTGTTATAAAGGGCAGAGATACTTGTTGGAGAACTTGTAAGGAGTCTAGTGTATAGTTATTTTTTTCATAACTTAACATTTAAATTGAAAACACATCCATTACAAATATCAAAGTAATTTCTACAGGAAATGGGAAAATGTAAAAGTGTCCAAAATGTAAAACAATAAGTGGATTCCCACGCTTGATTGTTTGTATATGTTTTGATGTGAATACAGTGCGCCCTCGTTCTTTGCGGTTAATGCATTCCAGGAACCACACATGATCAATGAAATCCTCGATAGAGCAACAAACTATTTATCTTATTATTTACGGTAATTTAAACATTTACGACCCTCCCCATACTGATATTAAACCACCTTCTGTCTTTATTACCTTTTCCCACACTCCTATCGACTGTTTAAAGCACTTTCGTCTCTCACGTAAGTCCAAGACTCATGGAACAGAGCGCACTTCTGGATGCCGTCAGCCAATGGAATGTGCATACGCTATCATGCAACCGCCTACCAAAAATCCATAATGAGGTGAAGTCGCAAGCTTTGATACGCGGATGCGTGAAGGCGCACTGTCCTCTGAATATGTAAAAAGGGGGAAACATATTTGAACAAATCCTTCTGCACTGACATCATAAACATACAGTATAAGTAGACAAACTTAGTGAAATATTGTTTTCTAAACAGTGTGGATTTTTGACTCATAATAACCTAATCCTAAGCCTAACATGTACCCTAAACCATAATAACCGTAACCCTAATGATAATGATTAAAGGGCCACCAATAAACCATTTACAGGAGTAGCAGATTTTTTAAAAATTATTTTCAGCTTTGATGTTGTTTTGTCTTGTCCTGACTTGTTGAGAATAGAGAATATTTTTCCCAACAGAGACTCTGAACAACAAAAACATGTTATACAAACATCTACCATAAAAATAAATAAATAAATAAAAAATATGGATTTTTTTCTGTCACCATATTCTTCATAACATTTTGGCTTTTGAATAACTTAGATGCTATGTTATGACATAACCACTTGGAGTGATTCATGCACTGTGTTTTCAGCAGTAGCAGCAGTGTGCTGTATGAGCCAGAGAAGATATGTTTTATGCAAAAGCTGTTGCAACTGTTAATTGCAGGGAATCTAAGTATTAGTGGTATTCACACTGGATATACACTGTTCTCCAATAGACTCCAATAGAAATAACTGAGTGCATGAAAATACATATTCTTCTTTATCAGTTAGTTTAGCCAGATTCCTCCACTGCACCATCAAGAGTTGGAAACAAGGGTAGAATACTGACCTCGCTGAGCAAGATCATGTTACCATTCAGTCAGAAGGGTAAAATGATAAATAGTCAGTGCACAAGCTTACCAGCAAGACTTATCTGTTCAAAGTGAAAAGGCTATCCTATCCCTCTGGGGATTAACAAGTAGGAAATGCTGTTCTGGCATTTTTAACAAAGTGTTGGATAATTTAATACCCAGTGCATGTCTCTACTTCTTATTTCCCACATTTTGCAGTTTTACTTAGAACATTTTATATGTATTAAGAGTCAATAAGCTATTTTTGTCAATGCCCATCAATTCCTGACATTGCATTTGATCTATGTGTGTATGCATGCTTGTGTGTGTGTGTGTGTGTGTGTGTGTGTGTGTGTGTGTGTGTGTGTGTGTGTGTGTGTGTGTGTGTGTGTGTGTGTGTGTGTGTGTGTGTGTGTGTGTGTGTGTGTGTGTGTGTGTGCTCAGCAAATGGACTCATGTGTCTACTGCACGAACACATTGGTACACAAATTGCCTTGCACTATAAAACTGCCATCCTTCTAATGTAAGCCAAAAATCGAAAACGTAATGATGGTCATACACTGTATTATGTTTCATCCATCATATTTTGTCTTGTCGACAGCACAAGAGCATTTATAAACCCCATATATTGTTCTCTTCACTTCATGGCACTGAAAATGAAATTCATTTATTCAATAATAACCCACTTTAGCAAGCTGTTGTCTCACTGCCAGCAGAACCTGCTTCTCTCAGCTCTAATGGCAGCCCAATTATGAATGGTTGATGGGTACCTAATAGGGGAAACCACCTCTCACAAAGCCCAGGAGGGAGAGAAGAATGAGAAAAAGGCAGGGTTAAGAAACAAGGCCAGAAGATGACATCTCCTGCCCGTGGACAAACATTAGATGTTGGAGAAAGAAAATGCTTACACCTTAACTCCTCACAACTGGATTATTCAAAAAGTATAATGCTATCCCCCAGTGTGTTTTATTTAAATGACAAAATAAGACGATAATGCATTATTTAACATGGGAATTCTAATCATTCATTATGTCAGGAGTAGCAAAGCACTTGCAGGAAATATCTTAAACAAAACCAAAATGACCATGTACCTGTATCTTATTGAAGAACTAACATCCTAAACAACCTGAATCATGCATACTTGTTTGTTGTGTGGCCCACAATTCTTACAACCCCTTAGACAGCCTAAGTGTGGAGTGACAAAGGAGGAGGCCACATACTTAATCATGGTTTACAATGAGAGCAAAAAGAGTCAATACCTTTTCTTACACTGGGGACCAATCACAGGTGCAGGGGTAAGAAAAGCAACACACAGACATACACAGACACACACACACACACACACACACACACACACACACATACACAAAGTGCAATACCCTGTCGTCTGTAATCTAATCTCAGTCATGGCATACTAATTCATCACAATTACCTACTCAGTCTGGAGGATGGTGCCATTAGAAATACATTGTCTCCATTATCACAAAGAGTCTGTGTTGGTGCATACTCGTGTGGGACCGACTACTCCAACAAGTGTAGATGTCTGAAAACTGAGGCACTCTCAATCTCTATGTAGACTATTTCATATTCAATTACACTTTCCTTACATCACCAGGATTTATGTTTGTTTGTTGAGTCAATAATGGCCCAGATCACTTGTTTGGGTTGTAGAGAGAAATTAGTGACATTTTGACTGCATTGTCTTTTATTAGAGAGAGGGCGGAAATAAGCCATTTACTGTAAATACGGAGGGGCATACAAAGAGATGGAGCTAAAGAGAAAATGAGAATTTGCACAGGAATATTATGCTTAAATTGTTCTCTCTGAAAATTTGCAACTCTGGAAGTTTATCCCATTCCACAAATAAACTTAATAAAGTCATCAGAAACCCTGGTTCTGTCTTGAGAGTGGAGTCCTTTGTGGAGGTGTCAGAGAGGAGGATGCTGAGGAAACTGATCAGCATCCGAGAAAACATATTTCACCCCCTAAACGTCACTCTGAATGGTTATAGGAGCATCACAGGACACAGGCAGAGATTGCCGAAAATAAGAACAGAACATTACCGGAAGTCTTCTCTACTTGTGGTTGTCAGACTGTATGACTCCTGGCCTTTCTGCAAAGGAGACAACTAACTTTCTTCACCGACTGACATTACGTTACTGACCAGCACTTGACAGTCTCTGTTTTTTTTACCTTTATTGTCTTCTGCTGTAATTAGATTGCGTTACTATTACTGTTATCTCATTCAACTCTGTTGCATATTATTATTGGAGTTTGATCTCATTTCATCTCATATCTCTCATTACTATACCTGCAAGATGTTATTAAAAATATTAAATAATGAAAATTGCCATTACAAGCTTATATAGCTTGTAAATTGCCATTACAAGCTATATAAGAACTGTTGTATCGTACAAGTAGCCAGTCGTTGATTTAAAACATTTTACCTTAGGTTAATTAAATTTGAACTATTGGAATGTTGTTACAGATGCTGATAAACTCTTCTGCATTTTGATATAAAAATAAGTGAAAGCCTTTTGACTTTGATGACACTTATAATTCTAGACAGTCATTCAACGTGAACAAAGTCTGTACTCAGTCTGAATGGAGTATTCTGAATTATCATCTCCGTCGGACAACCCCCGGCTCAGTGTATACAAGCATCCTACCATCCATTTACCTGTAGATGAGCAGTTTATCCACCTTGCAGGTCACGGGTCTGCTAGAGCCCATCTCAGCTTGCGAGAGGCGGGATACATCCCAACATCCCAGATAAAATCGCTCATCATAGGGACATGCTGCCCAGTATAAAAACACGACTATTTAACTGTGTGCTATTGTATTCACACACACACACACACACACACACTCCCATGGAGGAGCTGTTATAGAGAAATATGGCACCCTGTCTCTTTAATGCATCATCCAAGTGAAAAGGGCACAAGTTAAGTTGTCACCAAATATTTGAACATAATTTTGCCTGTGGGACATGAATGTTTACATTATTCTCTTTAATCGACTGCTAAATCAACTCAGCGACACATTAACTCACCTTGTCCTAAAATATTGATAAAAGTGCAAGGTAATGTAACATTAATAATATTTAAATACTTACATTGACCTATATTCTAAATTAAGCCTTTTGACCATAGGAAGGACTTGGCAAGGTAGAACAGATTTGATGCATGGGCCACTGGAGAAGCAAACACTGCAGAATGTGTCATGCTTATTTAGCAAAACAGAAGCAAAGTAGACAATCATGCAGATACGTGTCCATGTGCATGCACATGCACGTCCGTCCACAAGGTGCCGAGATGAATTTACTTCAAAGGTAAACCTGAGGCGATCTCCCAGAGAGGAGCAGTGAGGAGGAACCTCCACCAAAAACATTTGTGGTGACACAGCAGAAAAGTGGTGCAAAGGAAGGAGGAAGAGAAAATGACAAATGAAGTACTCCACCTGCCATAACCTCAAACCAACAACACAAGGACACCTGCATAAAGATATGCCTTGTTCCAAGCTCTCTAACACATTATGGCACCTACTGCTGACAGGCTGGCACTTAATTCATTCTCTACTTAAAATGACTCAAGTGACAAAGGAGAATGATGTGTCAGGACGTTCAAGGTAAAAAAAAAAGTCATCTTGTGATTAAAATTTATTGATACAATGCAATATGCCTGACATTTGGTGATCGAAGATGGGTGATTATGATAACAAAGAAATATTGAGTATCTATTTACCCACCCGCGATGCACACCCATCTCTCGCTCAAATCAGCAGGGATAGGTTCCAATGACTGGCAAAGTGAAAGAAGCGGCTGTATGGATGGCAATTTCCACACACATATTAATGTCAAATGATACTATACAAAATTCAGGTAATTAACCAGCTGATCCATGATTGATAACGAGGCACATTTGCACTCCATATACAAGTTTGACTTAAGCTGGGACTTTAAGAATCTTTGAAATTCATTGAGGTGCAGGAATTTATAAAAGCCTCGCCGGCAGCGAGGCATCGGACGTGTCTTCCGTATCGATGCTCCCATCACGGGAACGCCTCGCTAAGCGGCCGATACCACGTGACTGATTCGGCAAGCAACACGCGCTCCACCACCGATATAAAGCAACCACACTCCATTCAGAATGTGGTTGTTTGGTGGAGAGTTGTGGTTAGATAGTGTGGAGACAGTTAGGAAATTAGATAGTGTTAGATATATTCTGGAGCGAGGTATAGATAGTGTGGAGAGAGTCAGTTTAGGAGATTCAGGAAATGGAACCTGCCACAGTGGAGAAAATGTTGTTTCTAAATACAAACCAATGATGTCACAAAGCATAATCACTGGCTATACCTCAATGTTACAGAAACACAATCATTGTCCCAAACCCAACCACCCTTCCCTCACTGTATTCAATAATTTTTCACTTGATTTGCGTTCCATTGCCTATGGTACGAGTTATGGTACCGTAAACTTCGGTCCCAAAGATGATGATAACTTGCATCTTGGGCTAACCAGATTTCTTTCTCATGTTTGCTTCTTTCTTTTACATTTCTTTGATATGTTTCATTACTATACAATTTGATATATAAATGACATAACATGTTGAATTACCAGAACAGGTAATTTTGTAGCGTCTTGGAATGGATTAAGACCATTTACATAATTTGAAATGGGAAAATTGTACTTGGAATTCGAACAAATAGCTATTCGAACAGCCTTCCGGAACAAATTGTGGTCGGAAACCGAGGTTTGCCTGTATATATTATATACTGTGTATATATACATATATATATATACTGTATATTATAATCACTAAACTATACATGTTTTGCATACTTCCTCCTTTTTATGCTGAGAGTTTTATTAACAGGCTTTCTGCAAAATGCCGCACACTTCAAACTCATGCCACCTGATATTGTAGCATCCAGTAGATGTCGTACTAGAGCAAATGAAGCCTCATGAAGCTCCGAATCCACCGTGAACTGATTGGGATGAAAGGCTTCAATGCTTCATGGGGCTTCATCTGCCCATCACTACTTTGTAGGATCTTTGGTTATCTAACCCTATCTCAAAATTAATTGAATGAAGTTTCACCTACAAAGGCCAACTGACTTCAAATTTAAAATTAAACTATCTGTCTAGTTTTCTAATCCTTTGACATCAGGATACTCATTTTCCCAGCTTTGACAATAAGTGGGAAGTCAGGAAATGTTTTTTATTTTATTGGTTAAATTATATTAAAACCTTTCGTTATAAATCTAAACCAAAAAGACTGAAGATAGATATTTGCTGGTCATGATTTACCTAAAGCCACTTAATCCTTTAAGAGTGTATCAATCTTGAAGATTCAAAGTGTCCTTTTTTGTGGGGAATTATGAAAACTGTCACGGTTTGGTGTGACAGTTCTGGTGTGTGGCAGGGAGAGGCCAGGTTGGTGGGTGGAGCCAGGGCTCCACACCTGAGACTCCTCCACACCCCCGTTCTTATCGTTCACAACTGAACTTCATTGGGGTAATCATGAGACTTTTTAAGCCTAGCTCAATGAGAGCTAGGTACTGGTTCGTTTCTCTTGTTTGATTCCCAGAAGTCTGTTATGTGTCTTGCCTGTCTGGAGATTTCTTTCAGTTTTGAATAAATCATGGATAGAAGATTCGCTTTTGGTGTCCTGCACTTGGGTCCATATCCCATCTTTCGTGACAGAACGAACCAGCCACAACTGGACCCAGCGGACACCGACTATCCTGCTGCCCTGACCAGCAGCAATTCCTGGAATCTGGAACAGGCTGACAAGTGGAGACAGTGGGGAAGAGACACCTGAGCGTGGCTGGCAGCATATGCTGGAATTCCAGCTCCACCTTCTCTGTTTGATCTCGAGCCTGTTCCAGTGCCCGCTCCGGTCCCCCACATCCCAAACTCAGCCTGTTCCGGTCCCCATGCCCAGGCGCCAGCTTGCTCCCATCCCTGTGCCAGACTTTGTTCCTGCACCAGAGCCCGGTTCTGTTCCTGAGTCTGCTCCTGTTCCTGCACCCAGCCTCGAGTCTGCTCCTGTTCCTGCACCCAGCCTCGAGTCTGCTCCTGTTCCTGCACCCAGCCTCGAGTCTGCTCCTGTTCCTGCACCCAGCCTCGAGTCTGCTCCTGTTCCTGCACCCCGCCTCGAGTCTGCTCCTACACTTGGATCCCACCAAATTCTAGAACGTGTTCCTGACCCTGGGCCTGGACTCCATTTGGTTCGGGGGCACGACCCTGACCCTCCTTGGGACCGTTTTTGGGATGTTGGGGGCCATCCCTTGAGGGTGGGGGAAATGTCACGGTTTGGTGTGGCAGTTCTGGTGTGTGGCAGGGAGAGGCCAGGCTGGTGGGTGGAGCCACGGCTCCAAACCTGAGACTCATCCACACCCCCGTTCTTATCGTTCACACCTGAACTTCATTGGGGTAATCATGAGACTTTTTAAGCTTAGCTCAATGAGAGCTAGGTGCTGGTTTCGCTTTTGGTGTCCTGCACTTGGGTCCATATCCCGCCTCTCGTGACAGAACGAACCAGCCACAACTGGACCCAGCAGACACCGACTATCTTGCTGCCCTGACCAGCAGCAATTCCTGGAGTCCGGAACAGGCTGACGAGTGAAGACAGTGGGAAAGAGACACATGGGCATGGCTGGCAGCATATGCTGGAATTCCAGCTCCACCTTCTCTGTTTGACCTCGAGCCTGTTCCAGTGCCGGCTCCGGTCCCCGCATCCCGAACCCAGCATGTTCCAGTCCCCATGCCCGGACGCCAGCTTGCTCCCGTCCCCGTGCCAGACTTTGTTCCAGCACCAGAGCCAAGTTCTCTTCCTGAGCCTGCTCCTGTTCCTGCACCCCGCCTCGAGTCTGCTCCTGTTCCTGCAGCCCGCCTCGAGTCTGCTCTTGTTCCTGCAGCCCGCCTCAAGTCTGCTCCTGTTCCTGCACCCCGCTTCGAGTCTGCTCCTGTTCCTGCACCCCGCCTCGAGTCTGCTCCTGTTCCTGCACCCCGCCTCGAGTCTGCTCCTGCACTTGGATCCCACCAAATTCCAGAACCTGTTCCTAACCCTGGGCCTGGACTCCATTTGGTTCGGGGGCACGACCCTGACCCTCCTTGGGACCGTTTTTGGGATGTTGGGGGCCATCCCTTGAGGGTGGGGGAAATGTCACGGTTTGGTGTGGCAGTTCTGGTGTGTGGCAGGGAGAGGCCAGGCTGGTGGGTGGAGCCACGGCTCCAAACCTGAGACTCATCCACACCCCCGTTCTTATCGTTCACACCTGAACTTCATTGGGGTAATCATGAGACTTTTTAAGCTTAGCTCAATGAGAGCTAGGTGCTGGTTTCGCTTTTGGTGTCCTGCACTTGGGTCCATATCCCGCCTCTCGTGACAGAACGAACCAGCCACAACTGGACCCAGCAGACACCGACTATCTTGCTGCCCTGACCAGCAGCAATTCCTGGAGTCCGGAACAGGCTGACGAGTGAAGACAGTGGGAAAGAGACACATGGGCATGGCTGGCAGCATATGCTAGAATTCCAGCTCCACCTTCTCTGTTTGACCTCGAGCCTGTTCCAGTGCCGGCTCCGGTCCCCGCATCCCGAACCCAGCCTGTTCCAGTCCCCATGCCCGGACGCCAGCTTGCTCCCGTCCCCGTGCCAGACTTTGTTCCAGCACCAGAGCCAAGTTCTCTTCCTGAGCCTGCTCCTGTTCCTGCACGCCGCCTCGAGTCTGCTCCTGTTCCTGCAGCCCGCCTCGAGTCTGCTCTTGTTCCTGCAGCCCGCCTCAAGTCTGCTCCTGTTCCTGCACCCCGCTTCGAGTCTGCTCCTGTTCCTGCACCCCGCCTCGAGTCTGCTCCTGTTCCTGCACCCCGCCTCGAGTCTGCTCCTGCACTTGGATCCCACCAAATTCCAGAACCTGTTCCTAACCCTGGGCCTGGACTCCATTTGGTTCGGGGGCACGACCCTGACCCTCCTTGGGACCGTTTTTGGGACATCTGGGGCCGTCCCTTGAGGGGGGGTACTGTCACGGTTTGGTGTGGCACTTCTGGTGTGTGGCAGGGAGAGGCCAGGCTGGTGGGTGGAGCCACGGCTCCACACCTGAGACCCATCCACACCCCCATTCTTATCGTTCACACCTGAACTTCATTGGGGTAATCATGAGACTTTTTAAGCCTAGCTCAATGAGAGCTAGGTGCTGGTTCGTTTCTCTTGTTTGATTCCTAGAAGTCTGTTATGTTTCTTGCCTGTCTGGGGAATTCTTTCAGTTTTGAATAAATCATGGATGGAAGATTCGCTTTTGGTGTCCTGCACTTGGGTCCATATCCCGCCTCTCGTGACAAAAACAGATACAAATACAGTATAGTGATCCTTTGTTTATCGTGGTTAATGCATTCCAGGACCATCCGCAAATAATGAAATTTTGCAACATTGTGACGAATTTTATTTTATTATTTAAGGTAATTTAAACTTTTATGAACCCTGCCATACTGATGTTAAACCACCTTATATGTGTCTTACCTTTTCCCACACTCTTATAGATTGTTTAAAGCGCTTTTCAGTGTTTCTTGAATACACGGAAGTGCGTTACATTCTGTGAGTCTCAGAATGCAGCACAGGTCCGGATGCTGTCAGGCAATAGAGTGCAGTGTTCTTGTTTGTGTGCGTCCGTGACGCACATTTTTTGACAGGGACACAAAATCATCAAATAGTGTGCGTTCCTGGGACGCAAGCTTTAAATGAACTGTCATTCAACAAAAATATTTGCAATTTATCCATTTCTCCACTTATACAGTGGTACCTCTACTTACCAAATTAATTGGTTCCGAAAGCAATTACGTAAGTAGAAAATTTCGTAAGTAGAGACCTGTTTTCCATGGAAATGCCCTAATCCGTTCCAAGCCCCCAAAAATTCTGACATAAATGTCTTATAAAGCATAAAAATGCATCAAAATATGTAACAAATACATGTTATAGATAGATAGATACTTTAATAATCCCGGAGGAAATTGCATATGATTAGATTACTACACAATAAATGAGCGTTGTGCAGAATGTAAAAAACAAACAATAGAGCAAAGAATAAAAATGATGGTTATTTACCTTTTAACTGCTGTCGTCATTGTTTTTTGCCCTCTTTGGTTCATGCGCTCTTGCCTCACGATGCCAAACAACAGAGTGAATCCCAGTTCTCCTTTTGAACTTCTCCAACTACCCATGCGATGCCTTGAACTCTTTAAACTTCCTTTTGTTTTAATAACGTGGCGATTGTAGATGCATAATGGCCATATTTTTTGGCGAGATCAACCAAATGCATCCCTTTTTCATGCTTTTCTATTATCTCTTGCATTGTTTGTATGGACAAAAAACTCTTTTCTTCTTTTCTTTTCCTCTTTCCCCCACACTTTCTTGAGGTCCATAGCAAATACTCAAAAGTTAATACAGTATATTTGCGCAAAACTATCAGAACACGTCACGGGTCGAGAGCCGAATGACGAGGACCCTGCATAAACACAGATCTAGCTCCACACAGAGGTCCCTCTTAGCCAATGGGATGCCAGGAAGATAGTAGATAATAGCCAATGGTAAAGCAGCTATGAGAATGTTGCGTTCAGGAACCTGTGGGAGCCGCGAGTATCAGCCGATACTGTATTTTTTCCTTACATAAGTCAAAATGTCTTTCGTAACTAGAGGTAATATTTTCCTGCTGAGGAATTTCGTAAGTAGAAAATTTCGTAAGTAGAGACATTCGTAAGTAGTGGTACCACTGTATTTCGAACCCAGAAACTGCCACTGTGTTTTTGTCTCGCGTGAGTTTCTTGTCACATGACTAATCTGCGTGATTCAGTCTAATAACAATTGACCAGGGGCGGCACGGTGTTGCAGTGGGTAGCGCTGTCGCCGCATAGCAACTCTACAGACTTTGCATCTTCCCGCCGTGTCTGCGTGAATTCTCTCCAGGTGGTCCAGCTGCCTCCCACTTCCAAAATTAACCTGCGCTTAAGGTTAATTTGCCGGTCCAAATAGACCGTAGGTTTTGAGTGAGTGTGTGCATGTTTGTCTGCGTCTCTGTGTGGCTCTGCATTGCACTGGCGTCGTGCCCGGAGTTTCCACCGCCTCACGCCCTCAGTCAGCTGGGAAAGGGGTATAGCTCCCCGGGACAGCGGATGAAGTGGTTGTGATAATAAATGAATGAATGAATAAAATCGACCAAACGGCAACACGACCTCTGCTCGTTTTTCACTCTGCAGTGAGAGAGTGACTAGTTAGTCTCACACTATCACTATGCCTCCGAAAAAGAGGCAAAAGTTGGAGAAAACCCAAGTGACAATGAGTGTTTTCCTGAATAAAAACAACCAAAAGTTAATGAAAAGACAGAGACAGGTGTTACTGTGGACAATACGAAAGAAGATGAAGAAGAAGCTAAGCCAAAACCAGAAAAAGATCAGAACAATTGTCCCATTATTGACACAATTGATTTCATGGCTGAGGCACGGCTAAATGTCATCACCCAAGACAAAATGCAGCTTAGAATAACAACCAATGCAGTCTTACACTGCAACATTCAGCAACTTACTCTGACCTACTTCCAGGGTAGGTCAGGGCAACCTGAAAGTAGTACCTGACAAGTGCATAGCTGTGACCTTTCAGGGTAGGTCAAAGCTATGCACTAGCTTTGACCATAGATCAAAGCTAGTGCATGAACCCTCCCATACTGATGTTAAACCACCTTATATGTGTATTACCTTTTCCCACACTCTTATAGATTGTTTAAAGCACTTTTCACTGTTTCTTGAATACACGGAAGTGCATTACATTATGTGAGTCTCAGAATGCAGCACAGGTCCGAATGCTATCAGACAATAGAATGCCTGACAGCATTCTATTGCAAAAATCATAAACAATAGAATGTTTAGGATGTTTGCACTAGTGCATAGATCACTAGTGCATAGTGATCTATGGACTAGCTTTGACCATAGATCAAAGCTAGTGCATAGGTAGATCAAAGCACTACCTTAGATCTATGGTCTTACTCACACTGGCCTTCTCCCTCGTCTGTCTATCTTATCTGGTTTTTGAGTGGACAAAAGTTGAAATTTGACCTTGACCTAGTTTTCTCAAGGTCATCATTTCATTTTCATCCCCTTTGCTGCCAAAGTAATCTGCTTTTTGTTTAATCTTTCTATCTGCAACAGTTGCGAAGATATTTGTTGGACATAGTCACGGATGGAAGGATGGACGGACGGTCAAACGGATGGACGCACGGACACTGCGGACACTGCGGACACTGACAATCACAATACATCACTGTTTTGAAGCAGGGTGTCAAAAATGTGTGTAGAGAAGGCTCCGTCAGCTTGATGCAGTGTCCACAGGAGAATATTCTAATTAAATTGAATGTTGAATGGATTTTATTTAATCTTATACTGTTTATATTTTAGTTATAGTTTAGTATACAGTATATGTCCTGTTAATGCTGTATGTGTCTGTTAGTGTAGTGTATGGTTTGTGGTGTTCTGTGATGTCAGTGTTTCTTTTTTTTCTGATGTTTACCCAGTATTAATTCATTATGTAATGCCTAAGCAGTGGATATGTGCAACTTCCTCCGGGATTAATAAAGTATCTATCTATCTATCTATCTATCTATCTATCTATCTATCTATCTATCTATCTATCTATCTATCTATCTATCTATCTATCTATCTATCTATCTATCTATCTATCTATCTATCTATCTATCTATCTATCTATCTATCCTAAAGGCAAAGAAAACTATTTAGTGAAAAGCAAAAGGCAAAAAAAACTGTATTACATCTTTCTTTATTTCTTAAACTGTTTTTTTTTCTTTTAAGAATGACTACCATAGCTGCTTTGCCATTGGCTATTATCTACTATCTTCCTGGCATCTTTTAACAATTTGATAAAAATGTGTCCTTTTCCTTTTTTTTCTTTTTTACATAAACTGCTATGACATTGTTATTAATAAAATCTTTCAAATTAAGTTTGGTTTTTTTATTGTACTATTGGCAAAACACAATCCTTACGTACGTTTCTACCGTATATTCTGTTATTATTTTTGGGATGCATAAACGTCCTGTTGGGATGAACAATTTTTTGTTGAAGCACATCCCAGGGATGCACTACTTTCTTGAGGTAAAATGAACTCTGAGAATGCACGTATGGTATCACATGACTACCCACTAAAAATCTGTGATTAGGTGAAGCCGGGCATCTTGAAGCGCTAATGTGCAAGGGATTACTGTGTATGCTCTGATCTTGAGACCACTGTACACAGTGCATTGTTTTCATTACACATTATTTTCATACTGTTAAATATCACATTAGATCAAGTAAAGAAACAAATATTATTTGCTAACACATGATAACGTGATAATCATGGCCAAAAAGCTCTTATGTTAACTGCATCATAGATCAATTGGTATTGACAGACTCACTGACCAATAATGCATATTAGTATATGAAGGTGTCAGGTCAATAGTTCTGTATCTGTAAGGGAGAAAATGGAGACAATCTTGTCCAGCCAAATAGTGTCCACTTCATTTAGCATCAGAGACGATGTTGTCCAGCCAAATAGAGTCCACTTCATTTAGTATCACTCACTGGCTTGAGAGATAGAAAAGAGCAGAGAAGGGAGAAAAGATAAGAGAAAAGTAATTAGGTGGAAACACCAATAGGAAATGACCTGATAACTCTGTAAAACTGCACTAATAAAGAACTCTATTCGCTCTGCTGGAGGATAGATATATTTTACACATCTAGACAAAGATGGCTCAGCAAATTGCAATGATAATTCTCATTCATTAGAATTAACAAGGTTTCAGATTTTTCAGAGAGTTTTGTTGTACAAATGGTGATGACTTTTCGTATTCTTTCAGATTATTTTGAATGGTTGATAAAAAAAGATGATATTTACACCTCTATCTTAGCTCAGCTATACGTCACCATGCCTCAACCTGATGTATGTTTCTTGTCTAGCCTTTCATGTTTTGTCCTTTCTGTATTTTGCCCCACCCTGTCTTCCATTCTCATGTGTCTCACCTTGTTACTCCCGCCTGTGCTTTTATCTGATTGTGCAGCTCTTTCTCTGCAGCTTTGCACATCAGTTTGAATTTACCGTTATCTGGGATAAAGCTTGACTAAGCGCAACTAATTAACATAGAATGTTAGTGACCCCAATTTCTTCTTCACGAGGAGCCAAGTAACAGATGGCACTTTGCTTTATTGCTCCATTCTGTAATTGGAAAATATGAGGCTCTAGTTATGAGAAAGGATTTTTTTTACAACTGGTGAATTGAGAATACAATATAGGAACAAAAGCTAAGTCTGACAGGGCTGTATAGTGCCAAGTGTTGTCCTTGTGCATTCATGGATAACTTCCAAAAGCCTCAAGTTGTCAGGGGCTACACACATTTTTAAAGTATTTTAATTTTGGTTGCATTTTGGACTGGGTGATATTAACACATAATTAGCATGTGGATCCACTTTATGAATCAATCTGGTTGGAACACATCATATTAATTAGTGTCCTGTTTGAAGTGGAAATATTTTTGTTTGCTTTGTTTTTTGTTGGGGTTTCTTGTCTATTTGTTTTTTGATATTATTTCTTGATTTAGAAAAAAAAAAAACTCTTACCTTTTGAAGATTTAAGAGTTGTTGTTTAAGATAAAATTTTGTATTCGACACAAATTCATAGTGTTATTACAGATGAAGATACAAAATGATAAAAATAATTTTTAATTCCAGGCTTAGTGTTAAGAATATTACTTTACACTAATTCTGTATGCTCAATGAAAATATTTTAATATCCCTTCAGAATAAGTGGTTTGGTTCTTAAATTATAACCTTCCTCATTGATCAAAAATTTTCCCAGCAAAAAAACAATATGTGCAATTTGTTATCACTCCACAAAACGACTGTAAGACAACTTGTTAGATGTAGACACAGCTTCAGTAACATAGATTTAGGACCATAGACGTATGCTTGAGTGTCAGGATATGAAATAATATTCATGCGTAGATTTGATTCAGCGTTAACCATGTGAGACATGTACACACATTACTCTGTGTGTTGCAGTACACATTCACCTATGCCACACTGAAATGTGTGAGCAAAATAGATTTAAGGCTTATGAGATCAAGCTGTTTTTGACCAATTCTTTTATTTTCCTTTTCTAGGTCTCTCACACTTTTTCTCAATTCTCTTTTAGATCTCTACTTCTGGGATTCTGGATTAAAAATCACATAAAAGCTCAAGCTGAAAGGTGAATACCACTTTTGGTAAACTGTCCATGAAAGACAGTCGAGCAAAAGATGAATGGAGGAGAAAATAACATGAAAAACAGTACTGAGATATGATGGAGAGAAGAATAAAGACAGAAAAGAATGTAGAAAAGGACAAATACAAAACAAGAGAAAAAGAAGCAGCCATGACTTGGTGTGATTTAGGTAGAGAAGGTGTTGGGGATTGTGAAAAAGGGGTAAAGAGGAAGATACTGTGGAAAGAAAACTTGGGCTGCCAGTCACTTTGCTTCATTGTCAAACTTGGGTTGGTGATGCCTTCAAGGCCCAACATAAAATGCTGCAAATAACGGAGAAAACAGGGAATTGAGAGCTCCAGGGACAGGAGGGAATAACAGGAAATTGCAGCATGAAACTCTGACTCTAAAAGTTTGAACTCCAAACTGTCTGACTCATAGAATCTGACAAATACATTGCTGGTGTGTAGCAAGACACTGAAATATTCAAGACCCCTGGTTTGCTAAAAGCATAAAATAAGTATGAGACTGGTGCATGTGGGTATTATGTGCTGATTTACTCAATAAACAAAGAAAATATTTCAGGTTTCGACTCCATCTTCTTGTGTCAGTGTCTATTAATTCACCTGTAGCTTATGTCTGTAAACAATAGAGTGCCATTAATGTGTCTTTGTATTCAATTTTACAAGATTTATATTGCTTTCAAAATGAGTTCCTGGTGTTCACATCTCACATGAAAAACAATAAAACTTCACCTCAGCCAAATTTAAATATTGAAGTTAATGAGAAAAAGTTTTTAAGAAGACCTCACAATTCACTTTTAGTTATTTACAAACTTGTTTCAGCATTAATATGTATTAAAATATTGAATTTTTAATGTAAATATAAAGGAAAATATTTTCAAAGAAGATTGGTACCATAATTTAAAGGTGTATTTCCTTCAGTCTGCCGAATCCAAGCTCTATGACCTACTTATCACACATCATACATCATATCATATCGCTTCTTTTCTCACTGAGTTCAAGTGAAATATATTGAATTTGAATTTGTGGGAGATATACTACAATTAACATTTAATACAAGTGTGTGTGTGTGTGTGTGTGTGTGTGTGTGTGTGTGTGTGTGTGTGTGTGTGTGCATGCATGCGTGCGTGTGTGCGTGCGTATGTGCGTACGTGCGTGCGTGCGTGTGTGCGTGTGCAATGCAAATCCATGCAAAAAGAGGTTATTTATACTGTCTATGTAAGCTGACAGTTGCTAGCCTCTGCAACCAGCCAGCCAGCCAACCCTATGGCTTCCCCCAACTCAAAGATTCTTCACCATGCAACATCACACAAAAAACAAGTGCAGTTACCCCTTGAAAACAGTTTATGTCAAAATAAGAGAGAATGACAAGTATGTTACAATTTAGGCATCCCCAATTGAAAATATTCTTGTCATATTTGATATTAATTAATTTATATTAATAATACAAAAATCTTTAGAGAAATGTTATACCTGAGTTAATTAGTGCTGGGTAGTCAAGCTCCTATGGTCACTGGTGTCAAATGTTTACTCGGTAAACATTTTGAATAAACACTGTACAAACAGTGTCATAGCTGTTCTGTTCTGTTCAGTTCTGTCCCCAAAGCAGAATATCTAAGTGAATGACTTAGGTAAGGTTCATCTACCATATAACATGATCTTCCGTTATGATCAGTTCAGCTTCTATGAGGTACAGTGAGATAACATAGACATTAACAAGCTCCTTTGAACAGTGAAGGGACAAAACCACTCATATATTTGTTGGACGTTGAACTTTAATTGTATGTACATGTATAATAGTACAGTAATCCCTCGTTACTCGCGAAAAACCTGTGAAAAATGAAAATATGCGATATAGCGACCAAATATTTATTATTTAAGAATAATTTAAAAATGTATTAACCCTGCAAATACTGATATTAAATCAGAAGCCATTGCAATGTTTTCACAAAGAAAAAACTCTGCTTCACTAGGCAAAAATAAACTTGGAGGAACCATGAGTCTCGGACGCAGGACACACACGGATGCTGTCAGCCAATAGCATGCACCCACGGTATCACGTGACTACAGCTCACACGAGACACTTCTTGCCTCTTGCTCTCTCCCTTGTCCTTGATGAGATGAAACTTTTATCTTATATATACTGTATATATATAAGTATATGTATATATGTACCCTTGGTTTTCGAACGCTATAGACATTGAACAAATTGAAATTCTTCTAAAGAATATGGAATTTTTTTGTCTTAGAAGTCGAACAAAATTTGGAAGTCGAACGCGAAACAAACGCCTTTTTGGGGCGACAATGGCTCAGTGGTATAGCGGGTCGATTCCCGCTCCCACCGAGTCATTTCTCGTTGCGTCCTTGTGCAAGACACTTTACCCTCCTTGCCTCCAGTGGTGTGTGAATGTGTGTGAATGTGTGTGCTTGTTCCGCTGGTAGGCAGAGGGGCCGTAGGCGCAGATAGGTAGCCATACCTCCGTCAGTCTGCCCCAGGGCAGCTGTAGCTACACACGTAATCAACCATCACCAAGTATGAATGAGAAGTGAATGAATAATGGATACAATGTAAAGCGCTATATACTGTAAATCTAATCCATATTATTATTATTATTATTATTATTATTATTACTTCTCGTGAAGGTAATGTGTTTTTTAATTTTAGTTTACTGTATTCAAGAATTTTTCACTTAATTTGCATTCCATTGCCTATGGTACGAGTTACGGTATCGTAAACTTATGTCCAAAATACGACGGTAACTCGTACCTTAGGCTAATCTGATTACGTCAATGTTTTTATTTATTTCTTTCTCTTTCTCGTGTTTGCTTCTTTCTTTTACATTTCTTTGATATACAGGTATTTCATTACTATACAATTTGATATATAAATGACATTATGAAATAACATATTATGTTGAAAAAAGGTAGTTTTCTAGCATCTTGGAATAGATATACACCATTTACATTATTAGTACTGGGAAAAACGTATTTGGAATTTGAACAAATCGGTATTCAAACAGCCTTCTGGAACGAATTGTGGTCATTAACCAAGGTTTAAAAATCCACAATGTAGCTAAGCCATGCATTTTGAAGAGTGAATAAGCAAGGGATTACTGTATGTAAGACAAATTTGTCTGCAGAATTTATTCTGGATTGAATTTCGCTAAACTTCAGAAAATAGCAGGACATCGTATGGCCCCATTACAGGCATGTTTCTTTATTTGATATTTGATAAGAGTACCAAGTATAACATTCTTCCCAAAAAATACAGAAATGCTGAACAGATTCACACTTAAAAATATTTTTTAAATTATTTTAATATTTTTTAAAAGCAAGCCAAATTTATAAGACTGATTCACTCTTATGAATGCTGGTTCCCTGTCACACTAACTTGTTGAGACATGAATGAATCACTGTTCCTGAAGTATAGTGATTGAAGATGTATGTTGTGGTGGAAACAGAAGCAGGGTGGCAGCTATTGTTTACCTTTGTAATTGAGTATAGCAGCTGTGCATGTGAAGTAAGCATGGGACGAAGTCATTGTGGTTACAAGCAATGCAAAGTGATATTATTAATATTTATGATGAGGATCAACTTTACTCCTACTGTGAAATTGATCGTACATTTGACTTGAAATCTTACTGATCAGATATATAACTAGGCTTCATATCAATCCAAATGGTGTTTGGTTTTTTGTGGTGTTTGTTTGTTTGTGTCGCTTTTGTTTTCTCTCTGATTAATATAGCCATGCTGACAGATATTTGGGAAACAAAAAGGAATACGGCCAGAAGGAACTAACAAATGTGGCTTCTAATATAACAAGTAGAAGAAATGAATCCCACCACACTGTCGCTGTTAGATGCAGAGTCAGTCCGACTCTTAAGTGTGGCTATGTCTCAGTTAACTCACAGTCCAGGTACAGTCCAGGTACAGGCTGTGAGTTGACAGACAGACAGACAGACAGACAGACAGACAGACAGACAGACAGACAGACAGACAGACAGACAGACAGACAGACAGACAGACAGACAGACAGACAGACAGACAGACAGACAGACAGACAGACAGACAGACAGACAGACAGACAGACAGACAGACAGACAGACAGACAGACAGACAGACAGACAGACAGACAGACAGACAGACAGACAGACAGACAGACAGACAGACAGACAGACAGACAGACAGACAGACAGACAGACAGACAGACAGACAGACAGACAGACAGACAGACAGACAGACAGACAGACAGACAGACAGACAGACAGACAGACAGACAGACAGACAGACAGACAGACAGACAGACAGACAGACAGACAGACAGACAGACAGACAGACAGACAGACAGACAGACAGACAGACAGACAGACAGACAGACAGACAGACAGACAGACAGACAGACAGACAGACAGACAGACAGACAGACAGACAGACAGACAGACAGACAGACAGACAGACAGACAGACAGACAGACAGACAGACAGACAGACAGACAGACAGACAGACAGACAGACAGACAGACAGACAGACAGACAGACAGACAGACAGACAGACAGACAGACAGACAGACAGACAGACAGACAGACAGACAGACAGACAGACAGACAGACAGACAGACAGACAGACAGACAGACAGACAGACAGACAGACAGACAGACAGACAGACAGACAGACAGACAGACAGACAGACAGACAGACAGACAGACAGACAGACAGACAGACAGACAGACAGACAGACAGACAGACAGACAGACAGACAGACAGACAGACAGACAGACAGACAGACAGACAGACAGACAGACAGACAGACAGACAGACAGACAGACAGACAGACAGACAGACAGACAGACAGACAGACAGACAGACAGACAGACAGACAGACAGACAGACAGACAGACAGACAGACAGACAGACAGACAGACAGACAGACAGACAGACAGACAGACAGACAGACAGACAGACAGACAGACAGACAGACAGACAGACAGACAGACAGACAGACAGACAGACAGACAGACAGACAGACAGACAGACAGACAGACAGACAGACAGACAGACAGACAGACAGACAGATACTTTATTAATCCCAGAGGAAATTGCATATATCCACTGCTCAGGAATTACATAACAAATAATACTGGATAAACACCAGGAGAAAAGGAAACACTGACATCACAGGACATACCACAAGACATACATTACACTAACAGACAGACACATGCAGCACTAACAGGACTTATATACTAAACTATAACTAAAATATAAACAGTATAAAATTTAAAAATATTACAGTATTAATATATAAACAGTATAAAATAAAATCTAAACAGTATAAAATTGAATTAAAATATAAAACAGTATAAAAAATAAATAAATTATATATATATACATATATATATACATATACATATATACATATATATATATATATATATATATATATATATATACATATACATATATACATATATATATATATATATATATACATATATATATACATATATACATATATATATATATATATATATATATATATATATATATATAACAGTATAAAATTAAAATTAAATTAAATCCATTTTCAACCCCGTGCTGACCTCGCCACCTCCCCCCCGCTCCTCCTGAGAGAGTCATTGTACCCCCTGATGGCACGGGGCACGAAGGAGGACCTCAGCCTCTCTGTGGAGGCGCTGTGTGACAGCAGTCTGCCGCTGAAGGTGCTTCTCTGCTGGGAGAAGGTGGTGTGTAGGGGGTGCCTGGTGTTGTTCATGATAGCCTTAATTTTAGACATGGTCCTGCTCTCCAGAAGCATATCCACAGAGTCCAGGCTCAGCCCGACCACTGAGCCCGCTCTGCGGATGAGTCTGTTTACACAATGGCAAACTCAAACTAAAGCCATTTCATTAGTTTACTCAAAAATGAAAACACCTGCTCATGCACACACAGGCATAAGTACAGTAAATGTCCACCTCATGTGTCAGGGAATTTTTGATGTAGAATCATTTTGTGGTGGAGAATCTTAGATCAGGAAAAGAGGTTGTGACTCGCCGTAGATGGTTCAGAAGGAGCCTACAATTATTTTATTCACTAGATATAAACACTGTGAGAGGATCTCTAACCACAGAAACACAGACACCACACACCACAGAGAGAGAGAGAAATATCTCCTGCATAGCAGACACAGACCACTGTGCCATCCTGACAGTCCTCAGTGGTAGTCTGCCCTACCACCTTCGTGATTTCATTTCTTGCATGTGTTTTTTCCTTGTGCTCCAGATCATCATTGGAGATCTGCCTGCCAACTCCTGCTACCTCTGAACAGTCAGTCCTGTCACACTTCAAGACTTACTTCTATTACGCAGCAAACCTTCTCAGGAGTTAACCACTCATCAACAGCCACTATGTTCATCAGCCACTCTAAGGACTTTAATCAGGGAAATTCCAAAGCAATGTCAATGTATTTTTTACTGCCCTTTAAAAAGGGAATTGGTGGCACACGCACTGACATCTTGAAGTCCACAAACAACATTATGGTGAACCATTATATAAGCTTGACATGTCTTACAAAGACTGAATCTACCTTTAGAACATTACAATGAAATGTATTAAGGTTTTTCCCAGGATGATCAGTTTTGAATAATCTGCAATAGGCTTAGTCAACTTCCACTGCTTCTATCATCACTTTTTAATGGTGCACATTAATCTTTTATATCAACTTAAGCAGATTCAACAGGAGCTGTTAGCCCAGATTTCAACATTCTTCTTCTGAGCAGAGTGACTTATCTGATGCCAGAGGCTGGGAGATGTGTCAAAAGTGGTGAGATGCTCCAGCACATTCCTTTGCGCCTCTTATCCTTGCAGTCTGACTCCAAAAGAGCCTCATATCCTAGAATTATCTCTGTTTGATTACATCCCGCTTCAAAGCGGTAATGTATTGTAATTGTCAGCATTTGTGTGTTTGTCCGTTCGTCCGTTAGTCCTTCAGTCCGTTCGTCCATCCGTCTGTCATTCTGTTAGTCCACCAAATATATCTTCGCAACCGTAGCAGATAGAAAGATGAAACAAAAAACAGATTACTCGGGCAGCAAAGGAAATTAAAATGAGATGATGACCTTGACCTTGAGAAAACTACGTCCCGCGACTTATCCTGACCTATCCTGAAAGTAGGTCAGGGTAAAATTTTGAATTCAGGGGTGTCACAGGATGTTACAGTCTGACTTGCCTTGGTTCTAGTTGTTGTTGTTGTTGTTTGTGTGTTTATTCAATGTATGACCAATTCGCAAAGGTTATCTTGGCAAAGAAATCCACTCATCCTACAACCCTATAGTCACATGTGCATGTCATTTTGGACCAGATATCTAACACTCTCAATAACTGATTTCTCAATAACAACAGCACAAGTCACACTGATTTGCAGGTAGGTATTTTCATGTGAGTTCATGCACCGTCTTGATTTTGTTCTTTGAAAAAGGTGACAATTAATGCACAATTCATTAAATACACCAGTAAAACATATACTTATGTCTTAAATTCAAAAAATAAAATAAATACGTATATAGTCAGTCAGTCATTTTCTACGGTCACTCCTATGGTCAATTTCGGACCGGTCAGTCAACCTGAAGCGCATGCTTTTGGAGGTGGGAGAAGCCGTAGAACCCGGAGAGAACCCACGCAGACACGGGGAGAGCATGCGAACTCCGCACAGAGCAGGACTCGAATCTGGGTCTGCCGCGTTGTGAGGCGGCAGCGCTAACCACTGCGCCACCGTGCCGCCCTAATATATATATATATATATATATATATATATATATATATATATATATATATATATATATATATGTGTGTGTGTGTGTGTGTGTGTGTGTGTGTGTGTATATATGTATATGTATATATATACTGTATATATATATATATTTATATTTATATTTTATTTTTATTTTTTTTAACTAAAGAAGGATTCAGTGAGTGAGCATATGAAACCATCAGGGTTCGGTACCCCCAACAAGGTTAGGAATCACTGCTCTAGACCAAACTTCATCGCTGGTCTCACCACAATTTTATAGACTTTTCCTTTCATTTTAGCTGAAACTCTTCTGACACACATCACAGCTGACACTTTTCTCCACCCATTCCATCCTGCCTGGACACGCTCTCCACCTCTTTCCCACACTCTCTATTGCTCTGGACTGTTGACCCTAAGTACTTAAAGTCCTCCACCTTCTTGATCTCTTCTCCCTGTAACCTCTTCCACTTGAGTTCCTCTCATTCACACTCTGTCTTACTACAACTAACATTCATTCCTATCCTTTCAAGGACAACCTTCCACCTCTCTAGCTTCTCCTCCACCTGATCCCTGCTCTCACTGCAGATCACAATGTCAATTGCAAACATCAAAGTCCATGGAGATTCCTGTCTAACCTCGTCCGTCAGCCTGTCCATCACCATAGCAAACGAGAAGCGGCTCAGAGCTGATCCCTGATGCAATCCCACCTCAACCTTGAACTCCTTTGTCACACCTACAGCACACCTCACCACTGTCTTACAGTCCTCATATATGTCCTGCACTGCTCTAACATACTTCTTTGCTTATCCAGACTTCCTCATACAATACCGCATTTCTTCTCTGGGCACCCGGTCATAAGCTTTCTCTAGATCTACAAAAACACAATGCAGCTCCCTCTGGCATTCTCTGTACTTTTCTATCAACATCCTCATCGCAAATACTGCATCTGTAGTACTCTTTTTTGGCATAAAACCATACTGCTGCTCACAAATGCCCTTAGACTAGCTTCAACTACTCTTTCCCATAACTTCAGAGTATGGACCATCAGCTTTATTCCTCTGTAATTGACACAACTCTGCACATCTCCCTTGTTTTTAAAAATGGGCACCAGCACACTTCTCCATTTTTCAGGCATCTTCTCACTATCTAAGATCCTGTTGAACAACCCAGTCAGAGTCTTACACTACAGTGAAAATACACCACTGCTGTTAAAGAGTCAAGTCTCATTTAGATGTAGTGACTGGATGCATCATCATTATCTCACTCAATTATTATTTCTATCAACGCAAGCCAGTAAAGCAAACCTGCAATTGGACCATTAATTTCTAACGCATTAGTCTCATTTAATATTAACCATGCTTAACTCACTGTCTTCAATAAATTTGACTGATGAGAATAACTTCAGTATCTCATAATTGTTCATGCATGACACATAATCAATATGGTCAATACCTCATTTGTCTGCAGTAAACTATGACTACTTAATGTCTATGTAGGTTCTCAGTCATACAGGTCAAGATAAATCAAGAAGAGATTTTAATTTTATTTTATCTCATGTATAATTGGTTTTATTATATTTTATTCTTCAGTAAATGCTTCCCTTAATGCTGTACTTTCGGTGTACTGCTGTGGCAAACTACATTCATTACGTAGGCCGTCTTGTTTGTATTTGTGTCAATCCCCCTTCCTCAATCAGGAGAAAGTAGGGTTTGTTTGTTTTTTCTGATATGTTATTACTACAGACTTCACATCTTCCTCACATTGGCAACATCAACAACATCCAAAAAAAAAGGGGTGACAAGTAGAGGCCATTTGGCTTTTGAAATTCCCATCCCCCAGAATCAACAAACACCTCTCTCATTACAACACTTTATCAACCAAGTCAGACATCAAATGTCTTCAACCAGTTCATACAGTGAATTTTTAAACTCATTCTGGCACATTTTTGTTTCAACCATTCATTCCCTTATTAGTGTAGTCATAAAATCATTACATCAATTCTCTGCAAAGCCAGATATTAGCCTTTGTCCCAGATATAACCTAGAGCAGCGGTTCCCAAACTTTTCAGTCCGCGCACCCACTTCTACCTCCCGACTTAGCTGACGCACCCCCAATGCGCTGACGCAGCCCAATGCCCAAAACACGAAAAAAAAGAAAGAAAGAACAGGCGTAGTCTTTATAGCCATATAGGTATCAAGTTTAATAATATAGGCTCCTGTTAACACAGAATAAATTGTGCAATAATGGGCCTAATGATCTCTCACTTTAGAAACGGTGGGGAGAATAATAGTAACAATATAAAAATGACAATAATAATATTTTAAGTCAAAATGGTCGCCGAGCGAGCCAAGTACAGATGAGTGATGGACAGCAGTTATTACTATGCAGGGCTTGAAATTAACTTTTTTTCTTGGTATCACTGGTGCTCCCAAATTTAGAAGTTAGTAGCACCAGCTAAGACTTCAGGAGCACCTACCCAAAAGCAAGGCATTGACAGAGCGATAGAGACGCTCCGTCCATCTCCATTCCTCCTCTCTCTCTCGCCCAGGAGAGCAGCCGCAGCTGCGCTCTCATTGTTTCCTGGCAGGACCACAGGAGTGCGGTCTCAAAAAAAAAGGCGCACCAGATTTTTTTCCCTAGTCGCACCGGTGCTCCCAAATATATTTATTAGTCGCACTGATAAAAATTTGGGCGCATATGCGACCAAAATGGGCGCAATTTCGAGCCCTGCTATGTAACAAATAGGCCTATTTACAAACTGTAACAGTTATTAAATGGTAACAAATATGCTACTCCGCCCACAAAGAATCAAAATAACATAGGCCCAAGTTCAAAATCATGTTTTCTCTTTCGAGTACGAGTCTCATTGTGTTCTTTACCCCCTTCTCCCGATGAAGTGTCCGGGTGAGTTTTCTGTGTTCTGTGCTCCTCATTTTCAGTTGTCATCATCACTCTCTTTTTCCTGCTGGATTTCTTCAGCCTGGTAGACTGCCCAGCTCGCAGTTGAGGTCAATGTATCCTTTCCTCTTTCATTTCTCCCAGATTTAGTACCGGACAGACTGCCCGTTTTTAACCAGTTATGCATTTCGGCATATTATTGTTGTTGCTATGTTGCTAGGAGAAAGCCAAGTGCATTTTGGGTATTTTTTTTTTTATTTAAATTTTTCCCAAAACTTTTTTAAATTGAAAATTACAAATGATTTACATGAATGAATGTAAATATTTAAACTGTTAATCCTCCATTAAAAAGTGTTTAAATTATTTATTTAATTATTTATGTATTTCAAGGTGCTCAGCTGCCATTACACTCGCGCACCCCCTAGCGGCAGCTCGCGCACCACAGGGGGTGCGCGCACCACAGGGGGTGCGCGCACCACACTTTGGGAATCCCTGACCTAGAGCATAACCATGTTTACATTCTTCCTGAGAACAGCTAAGTTTGTTAACATTATCGATGGTCAAAACAAGAAGCTGACCTTGCCAGTGTTCTTGACAAGAGTATAATGATCATATTAACCTGGGTAGCACTGCCGCTGCACAGCAATGCATCTGCATCCCGTTCTGTGCAGAGTTTGCATGTTCTCCCCGTGTCTGCGTGGGTTCTCTCCGGGTTCTCCAACTTCCTCCCACCTCCAAAAAACATGGGCTTCAGGTAATTGTCCGGTCCGAAATTGACTGTAGGAGTGAGTGTGTAAGTGTGTAGTTATCTGTGTCTTTGTGTGTGGCTCTGCAGCGCACTAGCCTTGCGCCTGGTGTTTCCCCATCTAAGCCAGCTGGGATAGGCTCCAGCTCCCTGTGACCCGCAACAGCGGATAAAGCAGTGGCAGAAAATGAATGGATGGATTAACCTCCGTCAGCAGAGTTTATCCAAGAACTAACCAGTTTGTCACAGACACTTCAACAGTTACAAATTCCATTAAATTGTCAACAGATATCAACATGCTCTTTAACGTTTCATATCTCATTTTATCCCTCCAAGCAGAAATCCATGTATTCTTCCATCCATCCATTCTCTTCCGCTTATCCGGGGTCGGGTCGCGGGGGCAGCAGCTTAAGCAGGGAAGCTCAGACTTCCCTCTCCCTAGCCACTTCGTCCAGCTCCTCCGGGAGAATCCCAAGGCGTTCCCAGGCCAGCCGGGAGACATAGTCTCTCCAGCGTGTCCTGGGTCGTCCCCGGGGCCTCCTCCCGGTAGGACGTGCCCGGAACACCTCACCAGGGAGGCGTCCAGGAGGCATCCTAACCAGATGCCCGAGCCACCTCATCTGGCTGCTCTCAATGCGGAGGCGCAGCGGCTCGACTCTGAGTCCCTCCCGGATGACCGAACTTCTCACCCTATCTCTAAGGGAGAGCCCGGACACCCTGCAGAGGAAACTCATTTCGGCCGCTTGTATCCGGGATCTCGTTCTTTCAGTCACAACCCATAGCTCGTGACCATAGGTGAGGGCAGGAACGTAGATCGACCGGTAAATCGAGAGATATGCCTTTTGGCTCAGCTCCTTCTTCACCACGACGGACCGATACAGAGTCCGCATCACTGCAGACGCTGCACCGATCCGCCTGTCGATCTCCCGTTCAATTGTACCCTCACTCGTGAACGAGACCCCAAGAAACTTGAACTCCTCCACTTGGGGCAGGATCTCATCCCCAACCTGGAGAGGGCACTCCACCCTTTTCCGACTGAGGACCATGGTCTCAGATTTGGAGGTGCTGATTCTCATCCCAACCGCTTAACACTCGGCTGCGAACCGTTCCAGTGAGAGTTGGAGATCACGGCTTGATGAAGCCAACAGCACCACGTCGTCTGCTAAAGGCAGAGACGCGATACTGAGGCCACCAAACCGGACACCCTCAACGCCTTGGCTGTGCCTAGAAATTCTGTCCATAAAAGTTATGAACAGAATTGGTGACAAAGGGCAGCCTTGGTGGAGTCCAACCCTCACTGGAAACGAATCCGACTTACTGCCGGCAATGCGGACCAAACTCTGACATTGGTCGTACAGGGACCGAACAGCCCTTATCAAGGGGTCCGGCACCCCATACTCCCGAAGCACCCCCCACAGAACCCCCCCTAGGAACACGGTCGAACGCCTTCTCCAAGTCCACAAAACACATGTAGACTGGTTGGGCGAACTCCCATGCCCCCTCAAGGACCCTGCGGAGGGTGTAGAGCTGGTCCACTGTTCCACGGCCAAGACGAAAACCACACTGCTCCTCCTGAATCCGAGATTCGACTTCCCGACGGACCCTCCTCTCCAGAACCCCTGAATAGACCTTACCAGGGAGGCTGAGGAGTGTGATACCCCTGTAGTTGGAGCACACCCTCCTGTCCCCCTTCTTAAAAAGGGGGACCACCACCCCAGTCTGCCAATCCAGAGGCACTGTCCCCAAAGTCCACGCGATGTTGCAGAGGCGTGTCAACCAGGACAGCCCCACAACATCCAGAGCCTTTAGGAACTCCGGGCGGATCTCATCCGTCCCTGGGGCCCTGCCACCGAGGAGCTTTTTAACTACCTCGGTGACCTCAACCCCAGACATAGGAGAGCCCGCCTCAGAGAACCCAGACTCTGCCTCCTCATGGGAAGGCGTGTCTGCGGGATTGAGGAGGTCTTCGAAGTATTCTCCCCACCGAGTCACAACGTCCCGAGTTGAGGTCAGCAGTTCCCCATCCCCACTATATACAGTGTGGATGCTGCACTGCTTCCCCCACCTGAGACACCTGATGGTGGACCAGAATTTCTTCGAAGCCGTCTTGAAGTCGTCCTCCAAGGCCTCACCGAACTCCTCCCACGCCCGGGTTTTTGCCTCAGCAACCAACAAAGCCGCATTCCGCTTGGCCAGCCGGTACCTATCAGCTGCTTCAGGAGTCCCACAGGCCAAAAAGGTCTAATAGGACTCCTTCTTCAGCTTGACGGCATCCCTTACCGCTGATGTCCACCAACGGGTTCTGGGGTTGCCGCCACGACAGGCACCGACCACCTTACGGCCACAGCTGCGGTGGGCCGCCTCGACAATGGAGGCGCAGAAAATGGTCCACTCAGACTCAATGTCCCCCGCCTCCCCCGGAACGTGAGTGAAGTTCTGCCGGAGGTGGGAGTTGAAACTCCTTCTGACAGGGGATTCCGCCAGGCGTTCCCAGCAGACCCTCACAATACGTTTGGGTCTGCCAGGTCGGACCGGCATCTTCCCCCACCATCGGAGTCAACACACCACCAGGTGGTGATCGGTTGACAGCTCCGCCCCTCTCTTCACCCGAGTGTCCAAGACATGCGGCCGCAAGTCCGATGACACGACCACAAAGTTGATCATCGAACTACGGCCTAGGGTGTCCTGGTGCCAAGTGCACATATGGACACCCTTATGTCTGAACATGGTGTTCGTTATGGACAGTCCGTGACAAGCACAGAAGTCCAATAACTGAACACCACTCAGGTTCTGATCGGGGGGGCCGTTCCTCCCAATCACTCCCTTCCAGGTCTCACTGTCATTGCCCACATGAGCATTGAAGTCCCCCAGCAGAACAATCGAGTCCCCAGTGGGAGCGCTCTCCAGCACCCCCTCCAAGGACTCCAAAAAGGGTGGGTACTCTGAACTGCTGTTTGGTGCATACGCACAAACAACAGTCAGGACCCGGCCCCCCACCCGAAGGTGGAGGGAGGCTACCCTCTCGTCCACCGGGGTGAACCCCAATGTATAGGCGCCAAGCCGGGGGGCTATAAGTATACCCACACCAACTCGGCGTCTTTCACGATGGGCAACTCCAGAGTGGAAGAGAGTCCAACCCCTCTGGAGAGGACTGGTACCAGAGCCCAAGCCGTGTGTGGAGGTGAGCCCGACTATGTCTAGTCAGAACTTCTCAACCTCACACACCAGCTCAGGCTCCTTCCCTGCCAGAGAGCGGACATTCCATGTCCCAAGAGCCAGCTTCTGTAGCCGGGGATCGGATCGCCAAGGTCCCTGCCTTCGGCCACCGCCCAGCTCACAATGCACCCGACCCCTATGGCCCCTCCCACAGTTGGTGAGCCCATGGGAAGAAATCCCATTTGTATTTGTTTTCATTAATCCATGTTTCTCACACTGGTGATGTTGAGTGGTTTTTCAACTGTTTTACGTAATCTGTAATTTGTCCAAAATTGGTGTAGAGGCTCCCACTATTGAAGTGATTTTGTAGTACTGATCTTTGTTGTAATAACAACTCTTGTCAATCCTGTCATTGTAGAAGTTGTCAGGCTCAATAATTCCATTTAGGTCAGTCATGGCACAATACACAAATTTATCAACTCGAAACTGTCTTGCTTAGCAATTCTGTGGTTTAGATCCATTTCTTCAGATTGAACAGTGATTGCTTTTTTTTTTTTTGCTGTGCTGTAGTTACAAAGTTTATATTTTTGGCCATAACTAATTGATCGTATTTTGCCAACTCCTCTGCGCTGCAGTTTAGCATTGTTTTCATCTGTTATGGAGAAAGCTGCTTTGTTTTGAAGAAGATCCTTTAATTGTTCATCCAGGTGTTGTCAATCAACCCATTCTTCTTCAGATGGTGAGCTTTTTTAGTGATATTAGCGTTCTTGTTAGTGAGATTCTCTTTAATGTAGACATGTTTTTTTCCTGTCAGTTTGAAGCCTTGTTTCTGAAGAGCTATCTTGTGCTTACGGTTGTGACCAGCTGAGGAGACCAGCTACAAATCATGGTCGTAGGAAAGGCATGTATGTATAAAAACAAAAAAGCTTGAGCAAATTCAGACACAAAAGTTTAGTCTTCTGAAATGGACACAACATCCACTAAAGCTTCAGGTCTGCTCTGTGATAGGATTCAATCTCTTTGTGTGATGGAGAACCTGAAAACTTCATTCTTTCAAAAGCTGACTGCCATTGGTGATTTTTTTTTATCCCATGCCCAGCTTCCCCAGAAACCATTTCTTCTCAGGGACAGTTGAATAAATAAAAAAAATTACTAGAAAATGCTGTTCCTCAATGCTATTCTCAGGAAAACCTGAGAACAGCATCAAGGGACACCCTCATTCCCTCAGTACTGTTATTTCCTGGTCTTAGACTCTGTTTCATCATCTGTGTTAGAATGAGACTGTAACAGAAAACTGCTATTACAGTGGGTTCTCTCAGTGACATGTGAATCACATTATTATTTACAACGTAAGATTATGGACTTAACTGCAAAAAGGTTTGCAGCTTCTGGAGTCCAGATATCACACCCCCCAGCATCTCTACATAGGAGAGGATTCGCTCAGTACACAATACAAAACACCTGTAGGTAATACATTATAAATAAAATAAATGTAAACCCTGAACCACACCAACACTCTCCCTCACTTGATACTAATCACAAGCAAAATCCTATTAACACTGGTACCTTCCAATTTTTGACTGATCCCTGTTTTAATTTACTGATTTATTGTTGCTGCTGTTTACACTCCCTAGGCACTTTGGATCTACTAACATCATGTTCTGTGTTTTTGAAATAATTCACTTTGGAGTAATCCAGTGACTGCTGTGAACAGAATGGCTGACAACAAGGGAAAGACCATGTGACTGCTGGAAAGACAACTGACAGGAGGAAATAGACCCCACCTGGGTCAGGCATGGGCTAGCTACCCATGTCAGATGGATCCAGTACTAATTAGTATTTTGGAGACACTCGCAAATTGCTACAAACCCAATACAAGAGGAAATACCCCTAGAGTCTGCGAGAGTGGGGGCGGAAGAAGACTCGGCAATGGATAACGCGGCAACAGATCCTGGAACGGAAAAGACTACGAGGAAGACCTGCGCACCAACATCGTCCAATAAAAGGCTTCAGATCTGTCCCTGTGGCTGGAGGAGTGTGACATCTTCACTGGGCCTGAAAATACATCAAGACAGAAAAAAAGTGCTTGAAAGAGAGAAAACAGGAACCTCGCATTGATATGTACCTCTTGAGAAGTCAATCAAGTCAGTCGAATGAAGTTTTGCGACTGGAATCTCACCAAAGTTCGCAGGACATAAGTCCTCCTGAAGAAGGACACTCAAGGACATTGGAGGAGACAGAGGAATGTATGGAGCCCATCCAGCCAAAACCAGCAATGGAGAAAAAGATCAGTGGAAACAAACCCCGGGTGAAATGGCCTGGAGCCTCGCAGAAGAAACAATGGGAGACAATAAACAGGGACTTGGCCAGCATCCTGCAAAGCATGAGTTGAAAGAAGGCTTGACAAGATGGGAGACGTCATCTACTCATACGGAGCAGAGCGGTATGGAGTGAGGAACAAGCAGAGAAGGGCACCAGCATTAGAGAGCAAATCCAGACGACAACAGGAGATCGACCGACTGTACCGGGAGAGAAAGCAGCTTAAGAAGCAGTGGAGGAAGGCTTCTGACATTGAGAAAGAGGGCATCAACTTTCTACAGGAAAACATCAAAAGCCGGCTAACCACTTTGAGACGGGCAGAGAACCAGCAAAAGTCCCGGAAAAAGAGAGAACGAGCAAGATCCCGTTTCTTTAAGGACCCCTTCAAGTTTGTGAAAATACTCTTCACCAAAAAGAAGGGAGGAAACCTGAAAACATCAAATCAAGAGCTGGAAACATTTCTGTAAAGAATGTGTGCAGATGTCAGGAAGCACGAGCAGATAGCTATTCCATCTGATATTCCACCAATCGAGGAACCCGAACATCAAATGGACACTAATCCTCCCAAGTGGAGGGAGGTGGAACACACAGTGAAGCGGGCGAGAGCTTCATCAGCGCCAGGGCCAAATGGAGTTCCGTACCAACTTTACAAGAATGCTCCAGATGTTCTTCGTTTTCTGTGAAAACTAATGAGAGTGGCCTGGGAAAAGGGAATTGTGCCCAAAGCATGGTGCCGATCAGGAGGAGTCCTGATTCCAAAAGAGAAGGAATCAACGGATATCAGCCAATTCCGCCTGGTCAGTTTGCTTAATGTGGAGGGTAAGATTTTCTTCATTTCTTTCGGATACCTGAGACTATGAAGCACCTAGTCAAGTCCTACTTCCAAGATCTGCAGCTCTGCTTCACCATGCCAGACTTTACTACCACATGTTACCGCATGGAGATTGGCATAATGGCAGGATGCACCATCTCCCCATTGGCATTCACCATGGCTATGGAAGTCATTATAAGAGCCTCCAAGTGGGTGGTGGGCAGTGAGCTCTTGTCACCTGGAATCCGGCTGCCGCCCATCAGGGCCTACATTGATGACATGACAACCATGACAACAACAATACCGTGTACCAGGCACCTTCTAGGGAAGCTTCAAGAGAACATCGCTGGGGCCAGAATGTAATTCAAGCCATCCAAATCAATAAGCATCTCCATAGTTAAAGGCAAACTGACGGAGCAAAGGTTCTTCATCGATGAAGAACCTATCCCTACAGTCACGGAAAAGCCAATCAAAAGTCTGGGAAGATGGTACGATTCAAAGCTGAAGGACTCTGACCAGGCACATGAACTCAGGCAGGAACTCATCAAAGGTCTTTAGGTCATCGACAAATCCATGTTGCCCGGCAAGTAGAAAATCTGGTGCCTACAGTTCGGATTACTGCCTCTACTCACGTGGCCGCTAACCATGTATGACCTAACACTCACAAGAGTTGAGAAGATGGAGAGGATGATAAGCTCTCATGTGAGAAAGTGGTTGGGGGTTCCTCGTTGCCTGAGTAGTGTGGGCATTGGTTTCCATCACACATGCATGTTGGTTCAGGGCCTACCAGCTTCTGTGGAGTCCAATTTTTGAGAACCGTTGGGTCCTGGCAGAACGTGATGACTCTCTCTTCAGAAATCACACCTATCTCAGGCCCTCTATCTTCCTTCTGCACGTCCACTAATCTGGTGTTCTATAACACTGGTATAAAGGCATCACTTGTGAAACAGCTCAAATCTCTACCACTCTAACAGCACTAATTGTCTATCCATTAACCTGTTTGTGATTTTTCTCTCTGTCTGGTTTCCTTACTAACACACAAAGGAGCAGCACTTCCCTCTCTGGCTCACAATAGGAAATTCTAATAAAGACTACTACTACTAGACCAACTACTTAGTTCCCAGAGAAGACTGGTGATGGCCACATGCACACATTAAAATATATAAAAGAGTTTTCTTCAAGACTAAAAAAAACATTGATCTCATAAAAGGTTGATCCCCTTTTATGGGGTTAGACTATGAGAATACATGCAGACAAAAAAAAGGGGGGGGGAATAGGTCTGTTAGAATAATTCTGGCACGTTCTGAATTATTGTCTTTTCCCAGCTGGCTCCCATTGCTTTTCTATCACCTCCCCCATGGCTGAGAAATCAGCAAATCTGTCCTTGCTGCTCTTGGCCAGCTGCATGCTTCATCTATGTAGAAAGCTAAAACAGAGGTTTAACAGATGGTTTTGTCTGACTCAAGAAATTAAGCACGAGGCTGGTGCCAAGCGAAGGAGACGTGATCGGAACAACAGTAGTATGAAAAGATACAAGCAGATAAACATTATTACCTGCTGGCTTCATTTCCATGTAATCATATGGGGCATGGTAGGGTGGGGGGATGCTGCATTGTAGGTTAAAGTATAGCCAGAAACGTTCATATTTTGTAGCTTCAGTTCCTGATACTGAATGAAATTCAGTATCTGCTCTTAATTAAAAATCCACACAAAACAGAAAGTTCATGTCCCTGTACATGTGACAGAAATTATTTAATCTAACCTTAGGCTTTGCATCTCATAGAGTGCTTTACAGTAGGCACTCTATGAGATAAACTTTTTTTTAATTTGTACTCTCTTGCCCCCACTATGCATATATCTGGGAAAGCTCCTTTGATGTCTTATTACTTTTCCATTGCAAATGATATGGAGGTTTCTATTTCCAATCATCTGAGAGGTGAACAGAAACTGGTGAGGGAGGCTATGTGCTTTCAGGACACAATTGAGTTGTGCATGCATGTGTCTGTGTATTTTTGTGCTTGCACACAAATGCATGAATTTGCATGCTGTCAGTGACTCCCGACTCAGCTCATGTCCTCCTTATTCAAGCATTCTCTCCATTTTTAAATGCGACGGAGTGCCTTGACATGGAAAGAGGTAATTGGAGAGACTGCCTTCTACCCAGGTTCTGTTCCACATTACCACATTGAGAATTCACAGAAAGTAATAGAAAATAATAATAATGAAGAGTAAAGTGAGAAGGGTGCATGTGTGTATTAACATGTCACAGAGCAAAAAATGAAATGCTGGGGGAGAGGGATGTGGGTAAGGAGAAAAAGTGATAGATGTGATTATGGTAAAACTGTCCTCTTCCATTTTCGATCTTAATGTTTCCATTGTCTTGACATGATCCATCCACTGCTTATTCCCAATTCCAGCTCTGAAAATTTCACAGTGAACAACTCAGTTTCTGTTGCTGCATCTCAATCAAGTCATTGACTTACTTTTCAAGGGCAAGCATGCTATACATACCTCCACTGTACCAAAGCCATATAGATTAATATGGTTTAACCTCTATTTTTCAACATTGATTATACAACTCATTTGTTCATTTGTTTGCACATACTGAACATACAATCTCATCCGTCACTGCACAAACAAATACACCATCCCCCATTTCACCTCTAGCTTACACACCTTTAGGAATGTAGATTGTCACCGGAATTGTTTGGAGCTGCAGTCATACTGAGACTATGGATAGGAATTGAGTTTAAGGGCAAGCTAGGTTAACGGACTGGTCACTGGCTTAGCATGGACTAGGTGTTTGGTCAGATATTGGAACAGATTTTAACTTGATTTTCATGCATAAAAACTGCAACACATCCACTCAGTGGACAATTTTGGATGGAATGAAGAAAGAAGCAGAAAACAAGAAGAGTTTGGTTGGGTGAATGGTTGGAACAAACAGAGAAAGCGTGATTTTACAAATAACTGGAAAGAAATGTAAAAATAAATCTGAGGGACATAATTTAAAATGAAACAGATGAAGAAGAGTGGCAAATGAAGAAGGTCTCAAAGAAAAAAATCAGAATGGAATGAAAAAGGAAAATGTGATTAAAGCAGCGAAAAGGAATAAAGAAAATGAATGAGGAAGACTGGAAAAGTCTCTGGTCAGAAAATGAAACATAATGAAATAATTTCACCAAAGGAATGGACTGTCGATGCAGAACATTTCCTTTTCAGTACTATCAAAGAGAATATGTTTTGGCAATGCTGTGCTTTTTATCTCTTCATTCTTTAACACTGCCTCAAATGTTGTGGTGTTGTTTTTCTCCAAAGGTCCTCTGAAATGAATGATTTTCAAGGGTGACCTCATTGTCCACATCTCATTTTGTTATTTTTCCACACATAGAGAGCTTTGCTGTCTCATGCCAGCAAGCTGTTTTGAAATTGCACTGATCTAGGCCAAAGATTAATTTGATCTCTTTAAATAAACATATGCCTAGGGTGTGTATATTATTAGCTATAGCTAAAATCTATGGTTTAAAATTCCTCAAACAGACGCAATTTTGCACCACAGACTCAGGGATATATCTTCGATTTCAAGTAACAAAGAGATGGTGGACTTAAATCATCAATCATGCATGAATAATTAGGCAGTATAATAGAAACATTTAGAGAGTGTTAATGGGGCAACCACTTGATAGGGGAGGTTTGAAAATTTTGATTACGTGCAACTGCTTTTTGTGCTGTTCTGTGCTCAGCAAAAGACAAACCATGCAGTTGAGTTATGTGTTGTGCTCTATAACAATGTCAGCATTAATGCGGGAACATTTTCCAACTGAAAGCAGTTTCATTGAGTGTATGAGACAAAACTTTTTGCATAGTAATCTATTGTAAGTGGAAAGTATGTACATTTAGTTTTAAAAAAACATGTCTTAAATAAGTAAAAAGTGTTTAAAAATGATGAAAGACATTTTGTCTTCTGTAAAGTAATAGTGCTGTATCATTATAATGAGGGAGTCATTTGTCAAAAAAACAGAGAAAAAAACATGCAATTTGGACTAATTTTTTTTTTTTAGGTTAATGGAAGGCCATATGAGCCTAAATTTTGAACAGTTCAACATTCATATTTAATACAAACTTAGAAAGACACAAAACATTTAATTTTCGCTGGCACGAAATTTTGTCACTTGAACATGGCAAGAGTATTTAGTCGATTGCGAAAAGTCAGTAAAATGTAACATTAGTACCCATAGATCTCACATCATGTAAAACTAACTGCAAATATCAGACAAAGTGACCTGTTTGCTCTGATGTTGGACTTGATGTAGCCTTTCACCTTTCCTGTTGGAGCATCATCTGCAGCGTTTCATCCTTCTTTTATCAACATCTGTATGAACCTTTGAACAGGGATCAAACCCACAATGTATTTATGTGCATGGGGATGTTCACAAACATGAAGAGTGCCGACAATTTGGGTCAGGTTGAAAGTTAATAACAGTAATGAATACCATAGACTACCTATAAGAAAACTGTCACAACCTGCTTGTTGTTTGTTTTGTTTTTCTTTTTTTAAAATGTGTTTGACAGGGTGTGATGTGTCTGTAACAGTGTCCACCTCTCGCTATGAGCTAGTCTGATAATCAGCTGGGGTAGGCTCTCTACCATAAAGTGGAAGACACAGTGGTGGACGAGACTTATCTGGCCTACTGGAGGCAGGCAGGCAGGCAGGCAGGCAGGCAGGGCTGTCCCCCCCCAGGATGAAAGTCGTTCAACAGAGGTACAGATGTAAAAATCACAAGAGGATGATCCCTCATTCCCCCAAAAAATCATACCCTGAATATCGTGTTTTTCTTTTACCAAAATATCCTCCTTATGCATTTAGAAACTTGCAATTTCTGACGTCCCTCAGTGCAATCTAATGAAAATTATTTTTATAATGAATTCTTCCAAAGGAACCATACAAAAAAAAAAAAAACAATTAAAAAAATACTGAGAAAAAAGCCTATCAAGATTGTTCACCAGGTCAGGGTAAAGTCTTCAGACTTCATCTTCTGCCTGCTCATTTTATTATACAGTATATTCAATATTTGTTGATAAATTTTCTATTTAATTAACACATCTGGTTTTAGTTTCCTAAAGAAACTGAAGCCAGTGTAGTCATAAGAAAATTCCTCTCATTTGTCAGCAGAAGACATGACCTCACAAAGTGTTGGACTGATTTACATGAAGACTACACTGTTAGTACTAACTTTCAACCTTACCTGAACTGTCGGCAGTTTTGATGTTCACGAACGTCCCCAAGCACATAAATACACTGTGCGTTTGTTTCCTGCTCAGATATTTGCAGAGATGAGGATAAAGGAAGAACAAATTGCTGCAGGTGATGCGACAACAAGAAAGTCGAAAAGACCATATTAACTCTTAGAAAACAGAAATGTCCCCACTGTGGGACAATAAGGGTTTATTATTATTATTAGACCCCTGACCTATTTTGGCTGTTTTTTGGTACCTTTGATATTTGTCTCTATATACCACATTAAGAATGATTTAACATACCCATGCTTGGTACGTTTATCTTCAGCACAACTTCAGCTAGATGAAGAAATAGTTATTATTTCCCTAGAACTTACTATATTGACATATTGGGGCAAATAGACACACAGTCATATTCAAAAATGGAAAAAATTGTATTTTATCGCACATAAAAACCAAAAACATGATCATTGAATTGATTTTGAACTCCAAAAAGGTTGTCATAGGCTTCTAACATAACCATATACAGTTTGTGTCACTCATGCCACTCTTCAAAGGAGTTTGTTGGGATTAAAATAGACACGCAGTCCAATTCAAAACCAATTGTATTTTATTGCACATAAAAACCAAAAATATGCTCGTCAATTTGATTTTGAACTCAAAAAAGTTTGCCATAGGCTTCGAAGATAGCTACAGTATATACAGTTTGTGTCACTTATCCCACTCTTCAAATGAGTTTTTCAAAATAAGAGGCAGTGCCAGGTGAAATGCATGAATCGCGAGACATATTTGCATCACATGACAAAATGCACCAATCACGGTACATGTTTGCATCACGGAATGAAATTCACAAATCGCGAGACATGTTCAGATCACATGAATAAATGCATCCCTGCTTGTACAATGGTAGAAATATGGCGCGTGCTATCTGATTATACCAATAAAAGAAGCCATTTGAACCATTTGTCTTAATCAAATGTCAACAATCTTATCTCCGGTTTTCCGGTGTCAATCGGCTCCAAATAAAAACCGGAAGATAGTTTCACATCTATACTGTCACGTACATATGTGCACAGAAATCCATCTGACAGATTTATTTGTTAAGAATGGTTTATAAACAGCATGTGATCTGATCGCGGGGCCATGATCGTAGTGATCCTATATTCTGGATTCATCAATATAGCCACCCTTTGCTGTTGTTATTGCGTTGTTCACTCTGGGCATTCTCTCATAAGGGTTAAGTCTTATATCAAAGCAAACTTTTCAGTTAATCTTATATTTGCTGTTATTTTGATGATACATTTTACAGACCATTCACATTAGCTAAATCGTCTTGCCATGTTCGCATGATTGGCCCTTAACCATGGTCCAGAAGCTTAATTAGGACATCTTCCACATTGTGGTTGCCACAGAAAAGTAAATGTTTAATTTTTTTAAAGTTTTAACTAAATATGAATGTTCAACTGAACAGAATTTAAGGTCGTGGGGTCCACCATCAATGTAAAAAAGAATTAGGGTTGCTCAAATTTCCACCCCTCTTTTTTTGGGGGGACTCGTACTCTGGATGTATCCAACTAACCATGTATCCATATAACCAAAATACAAAAGTAAAGTTTACTAATATAGCCAGTCAAACAGTCAGAGCCTTGAGACAGAGTGGGCTGGGCAGCGGTGAGTTTGCAGACTCTGGACAACAAACCTAGTCCGCTCCCAGCCAAATGGCCAAAACAGAAAAAAACAAGCACAAAAAAAATACAAAATAAAAAATAAAATAACAAGCTAACTAAGAAAAGAACTAATTAATAAAAAGCCAAAGTAAAGCCCTAAAAGTAAAGGGAGCTCAAAGACCCCTAACAAGTCAAAAATGGAAATGTACAATAGACCAATTACAAAACTAAACTAGAACCAAGGCAGTCAGAGACTGTAACATCCCTCGTCTTACCCTAACCTACTTTCAGGGTAGGTCAGGGTACCCTGAAAGTAGTACCTGACTAGTGTATAAACTAGCTGTCACAGCCTTGCCCTCACAGCCAAAGATGGAGACACACTGTGTTTTAAAGGAATAACAAAATATTCATTTAAGATTAAGATTAAGTTCACTTTATTGATCCCTCAAATGGGGAAATTATTTTTTCACTCATACATGTACATACTGTATATGTGTTAATCACAGCACAAAGTTATATACATGCCCCTGAAACAGGCACAACACACTAGGACCTGTAGGCATGCAAATGAGCCCAAATGAGCAGCTTGTGGGGGGGACGGCACCTTGCTCAAGGACACCTCAGCAGTGGCTGGGAGGTGAGCCAACAACTCTCGCTGTCAGCTCACACTCCGAAGGGTGTCTCGGCGGGAGCGGGAATCGAACCGCCGATGGCTGGGCAATGTCTGATCTTCAAGACGTCTGTTCTGCCATAGAGCCACTGCTGCCCCCACAGATTAAAGATTAATAGAAATTTTATCAAATAATATATCAAACAAGAGTCACATATCATGGGGTGGGAGAATTAGTAAAATGAGCATGAAGTGCATGTTTGGTGTGATTGAGGGCTGTGTGTGAGTGTATCAACATTCGGATCAATACCTTCATGAAAGAAACTGAAGCTGTCACATAACTGACAGTGCCTGCGAAGAAGGAGAGAGAGTGATTAACAGGCATTCATTTATTTGCTGGTGAACACCGGGCCCGGGTGTCACCAGGAGACACTGATTACCCTTCTGCTGGCACTGCCCTGAAGAGCACCACACGACCACCAGCTGGGGTTGTCACAGTCAGTCATTTTCTTAACCCACTTAATCCGCTTACGCAGGCGTGCCTATCCCGGCAGTCACAGGGCGTGAGGCGGGGGACACCCCGGGCACCCCAGTGTACCAGAGCCACATAGAGACAAACAATCACTCACACACACACACACACACACTCACTCCTATGGTCAATTTGGGACCGGCCAATCAACCTGAAGCGCATGCTTTTGGAGGTGGGAGGAAGCCAGAGAACCCGGAGAGAACCCACGCAGACACGGGGAGAGCATGCGAACATACTGCATATGTGTGAGTAAGATCATAGATCAGGGCTAGTGCATAGGTAGATCAAAGCACTAGCTTTGATCTGGGGTCTTACTTACACTGATCTTCTCCTTTGTCTTTCTATCCTATCCGGTTCCTGAGTGACCACTTTTCTCAAGGTCAAGGTCATCATCTCCCTTTCATGCCCTTTGCCACCCAAGTAACAGTTGCTAAGATACAGGTAGTCGTCGACCTACGACCTATGCAACTTATGACCGACCGACTTTACGACCAAAATGTCCGGGCAACGCAGGCATTCCCTCCTGGCACAGTACTCACACTCTGAGACTCCCGCGCTCTCTTCAGTCACCACGCCGCACACACACTGTTCAGTCACACTGTGAGATCAGTAGCCCAGCCCACTACTGATGGGCTGGGCTGCTTGGGAGGCTGTGACGGAGAAATGTATGAGTGGCATATGGAAAAACTGTCAAGCGTTACGTGAACTCTTCTACTGGATTTGAAAGTGACAAAGAACTTGATCAGATTCGGGAGAAAATAGTGAAACTGGCAAAAAACCTCTCCTTGGAGAACTTAAGAATTAAGAACTGATCGCGCTGGAAGAAGAACTGATCGCGCTGGAAGAAGAAAGAGTAGAAGAAGAAGAGAGAAGAGAAGCAGAGAAAGAAGAGGAGGAAACAGAAAAAAATTTCACCACCAAAGGCCTGTCAGAAGGCTTTTCCCTGTTAAATAAGCTCCTTGCACACTTTGAAGAAATGGACCCAAACATAGAAAGATTTGCAAGGATTGAACGGATGGCAAACACCACTTTCCGTCCATATCGTGAAATTTATGAGGAGAAAAAGAAATGAACAATTCAGACATAGCTCACGATGATTATGAAAAGATCGTCTCCTGCTCCCACCAACCCACGCGCTGCCCCAGCTGATGATCCGGACGACCCACAGCCAAGCACCAGCACCAGTGATGCTGGATTGAATTTTTACTTAAGAGTCGATTTACAACCAAGTCAAGTTGCAACTGGTCTGTCGGGTCCAATCGCGGTCGTAAGTCGACGACTACCTGTATTTGGTTAAAAAAACAAACCAACCAACCAACCAACGGACAAACACACAAACATTAACAATTGCAATACATCACCAGTTTGAAGTGGGATGTAATCAAAAAAAGAACCAACGCAGTCACAGACTGCAACATTCCGCACCACCCCTGATATCAAATTTTTACCCTGACCTACTTGCATATGTCAAAGATCAAAGTTAGTGCTCTGACCTACTGTCATTGATCACTAGCTTTGATCTAAGGTCTTACTCACATTGGCCTTCTGCCTCGTATTTCTATCTTTTCTGGTTCCTGAGTGTACTAGAGTTAAAACTTCACCTTGACCTAGTTTTCTGAAGGTCCAGGTCATCATGTCATTTTCATTCCCCTTGCCATGTGAGTAATGGTGCTTTTTGTTTCATCTTTCTATCTGTAATGGTGTCGAAATTTGGTGGACACACGAATGAACAAACTGATGAACGAACGGAAGAACACATGAACACTGACAATTACAATGCATCACCGCTTTGAAGCGGAATGTAACAAGAACCAAGGCAGTCAGAGACTGCAACATCCTGCGACTTAGGTCAGGGTACCCAGAAGTAGTACCTGACAAGTGCATAGCTTTGACCTTTCAGGGTAGTTTTAGAATAATATACATAAGTTACCCCATATTTACTAATTTACACTCTTATTCTTTGTACTGCATACCATGACCATATAAATGTGTACGTGTGTGTGTGTGTGTCTTGCTCATAGTTTCACCTATGTGAGGAAGCACCTGCATTTGCTTCTGTCCGGTGTTAGCTGGTGTTAGCTACCCACAAGCTGAAGCCGATCAGTAAGGTGATATTTTCCATTTATATAACTTATTCTAAACTCGTACTTTTCTAACTATACTCTACCAACTATGGCTTCTCCCACTAGCCTCTCCTCCGTCTCTTCCCCTATCTACTCTTGCTCCAACTGTCTTATGTTCAGCTATACCTCGACCTCCATTAGCGAGTCAGGAATTTGTGTAAATTATAGCTTTGTTTTAGCATTGGAGGCGAGGCTCAGTCAGGTCGAGGGGTGACTCCGCTCCATTGAGCATAGGTATAGCCCCGCAAAAAGCAGCCCCCAGATAGGGGGAGCAGAGTGGAGCACCCTAGCTTAGCACCGCAGCTAGTAGGCCCGGCTAGCGCTAGTCCTAGAGTAGCTTCCCAGTTAGTAGGTCCAACTGGTGCTAGTTCTAGCTGCTCCCCACTCTCAGCGGCCCCGAGCAGCCGGGGAAACAGCACGGTTGTATAACTTTGAGGGTGAAACATAGGCAGAAGACGCCTACTGGACACCACCAACCTCAAACTGTTCCAGCCCCCTCCGTCTGTGTCTCAAACAAGTTTGCCCCACTCAGTTGCATGCCGACTGAGAAGCACACGCTGGTTATTGCCTCTTCCATTGTGAGACACATTCATTAAAGACAGCCAGCGGCCACAGTTAGCTGCATCCCTGGGGCCAGAGCGGGCGACATCGAGGGAGAGTTAAGTTAACAAGTACAACTAAACGAACGTTTAAACAAATTGTAATTCATTGTGGAGTAAATGATGCTCGCCTAAGAAAGTCAGAGGTCCTAAAAGTTAATGCAGAGTCAGTGTGCACATTTGCGAAGACCCTGGCTGAATAAGTAGTTTTCTCTGGTCCCCTCCCCAATTTAACTAGCGATGAGATGTTTAGCCGCATGTCATCTTTTAATCGCTGGCTGACTAGGTGGTGTCCCAATAACTCAGTAGGCTTCATTGATAATTGAAAAGCTTTCTGGGGCAAGCCTGGTCTCATTAGGAGGGATGGCATTCATCCAACTTGGGATGGTGCAACCCTCTTATCTAAAAATATAGTTCAAAGTCTATCCTTTAAATCTTGACATACCGAAGTGGAGATGAGGCAACAGAGGTGCAGTCTTACATGCTTCTCTGAGTTTCCCCTACTGCAGTACACAGCCATAGCTAACTCTAATTAAACTAATACACACCCCATTAAGACTGTGACTGTCCTTCAGACCTATAGAAATGTTAGACTGCCAAAATCTAGAAATATTGCTTAAATTTACCCTAATAACTTAATCCACATTAAATGTGACCCAGACAAATTTTGGACAGGAGAATTAAATGTGTTTTTTTAAATATTAGATCATTATCATCTAAGGCTCGATTAGTTAATGATCTAATAACTGATCATACCATTGATATTTTTGGACTAACAGAAATCTGGCTGCATAAGGATGAGTATGTTAGTCTTAGCAAAGCTTTTCCTCCCAGCCACATCAATGGGCACGTAGCACGTAATAGTGGACAAGGAGGTGGCATGGCAGCCATTTACAACTCTAATTTAGCTATTAACCCAAAACCTGAGTCTAGCTACATTACTTTTGAGAGCCTTGTGGTGGAATGTTTTAAATACGATACAATAATACAATAAAATAATATCATTTCATAGAACCATAGAACCAAAGACCTGGATTGTTGTATTGGTGTTCTGGTGTGATCTGTATTGCATGAATATATCCATACATGTGTGTGCATGTGTGTGTGTGCGTGTGTGTGTGTGTGTGTGTGTGTGTGTGTGTGTGTGTGTGTGTGTGTGTGTGTGTGTGTGTGTGTGTGGGACAGCCTGGTGAAGGTGGCACCAGGCTGTCCCGAGGTCATGAAGGCTCTGTATGGATATAATCTACTGTCATGGGCAAACATACGGGACAGGGAATCGGGCTTAACATTCTTTGAGCCAAGTTGGTAGGAAAGCGTGAAATTAAAACAACCAAAAAAGATAGCGCACCTTGCCTGCCCAGCATTAAGCCTCTTAGCAGTCTTTAAGTATTCAAGATTTTTATGATCCGTCCATATCAAAAAAGGCTGATAAGCTCCCTCCAGCCAGTGTCTCCACTCCTCCAGGGCCACCTTGACAGCCAGCAGTTCGCAGTCACCAATATCATAATTGCACTCAGCTGCAGAGAGTTTCCTTGACAGAAACGCACAGGGGTGCAGCTTACCGTCCTTGGAACTGACTTGAGAGAGAATCGTCCCAACCCCGACGTCTGAAGTGTCTAGCTCTACCATGAACTACTGGCTGGGGTCCGGCAGGATGAGAACAGGGGTGGAGGTGAAGCTCTTCTTTAGAGTCTGGGACACTGCTGCACACTCTGGACTCCAGACAAAAGGTCTGTGAGGAGAAGACAGGTCATGCAGAGGTGTGGCTATGGAGCTATAATTGTGGATGTACCTTCGATAAAAATTGTCAAAACCCAGAAACCTTTGGATCTCTTTGCGAGAACTGGGGGTGGCCCACTCGGCAACTGAAGAAACCTTGTCGGAATCCATCCTGATCTCCCCCTCAGCAAGCACAAACCCAAGGAATGAGACAGAGGGTTTGTGAAACTCGCATTTCTCTGCTTTCACAAACAGTTGATGCTGAAGCATCCGCTGAAGCACTGAGCAGACATGTTGAGTGTGGGTCTCTTCATCAGGAGAAAAGATGAAGATGTCATCTAAATAAACAAATACAAAAACATTAAGCATATCTCTGAGCACGTCAGGAGTTCTGGAACACTGCAGGAGCATTGGTGAAACCAAAAGGCATCACAAGATATTTGTAATGGCCTGTGGGCGTATTAAAAGTAGTTTTCCACTCATCCCCCTCTCTGATCCTCACCAAATGGTATGCATTGTGGAGGTCAAGTTTCAAAAAATTTTAGCCCCCTCCAACAATTCAAAAGCTGAAGAGATGAGGGGAAGAGGGTACCTGTTCTTAATTGAAATGTCATTGAGGTCTAGTCTATGCAGATAGTCTATGCAGGGTCAGAGGGTCTTGTCCTTCTCCACGAAAAAAACCCCCGGCTCCTGCAGGGGATGAGGAGGGACGGATGATCCCAGAGGCGAGAGTCCTTAATATAATCCTCCATGGCTCTGCGTTCTGGAGCAGAGAGAGAATACAACCTACCCCTGGTTGGGTGCTACCAGACAACAAGTCAATAGCACAGTCATACGGACGGTGCGGTGGCAGAGACGTAGCCTTAGTCTTAAAAACTTTGGTGAGGTCATGGTAACATGGCGGCACATTAACAAATATATTTGGGAGCACTGGTGCGACTAGGGAAAAAAATCTGGTGCGCCTTTTTTTGTGAGACTGCACTCCTGCGGTCCTGCCAGGAAACAATGAGAGCGCAACTGCGGCTGCTCTCCTGGGTGAGGCGCGCGGAAAGGAGATGGACGGAGCGGTCTCTATCGCTCCGTCACTGCCTTGCTTTGGGTAGGTGCTCCTAAAGTCTTTGCTGGTGCTACTGACTCCTAAATTTGGGAGCACCAGTGCTACCAAGGAAAAATGTTAATTTCGAGCCCTGGGTTCCACTCGGCGGTGGCCTACGTCTCTGTCCGCCCAGTAAGATGGGAGATGATAAACGCAACCTTGGCTCAGTCTGTGGGGAAGGTTGAAGCCCGCAGTTCAAAATGTAGTTCACACTGAGTTAAACATGGTCTCACGTCACCTGATTCCCCGGAGAATCGCTCCAGATGAGAGAGGTGGAGGCAGGAAGAAGCGGCGCTGGCCGGTGACTGAGAGTTGGAGGCAAAACCCGCAAGAGTGGCCGGGTTAGACACCACCACAGCAGGTGCCTCTCGAGGCAGGTGACTGAGTAATTGACTGACCTGTGAGCCCAACGATGTCATCATCGAGTCCTGGCGAGCCGCCAGTTCTCTCAGAATGGCGCACAGGGACGTAAGATGCTCCTGCTGTTGAGCCAGCTTTTCTCGTAGTCGAAGGGCGTTACGAACCGTATCAGAATCGGCTGAGTCCATTCTGGCCAGTTCGTTCTGTCATGAACGTAGCGCAGGGAGGCAGGACTCAAGTGCACGATGCTGAGCGGTAAAATCACAAAACAAGGTTTATTCCAGACAAGGTTCGGTACACAGGTAAGGCAGTCAATCCAGGCAGAGGTATCCAAGGCGGGAGGTGAAAAGGCAAGGTCAAAATACAAGCAAGGTTCAAACACGATGACGAGAACAAGAGCAATGAAACAAGGCTGGAATGTGAGCTATGAACTACAACGAACTGGCGACGAGACAAGATATAAAAGGGGAATATATGTAGGACTAATGGGGGTGATAGGAGACAGGTGCGGGAATTACAATCAGGGATCAGGTGCATATAGACGGGGAGGGGGCAGTGCAAACAGGTACCTGGAACAGAGATGGGTGAGTGATCACAAAATAAAACAGGAAGACAAGACATGAAACATTGGGAAGCAAAAACACATAACAAACAGGATCATGACAAGTATGCTCCCCTGACCCCTATACCAGTACTAGGCAAAATATTGAATTTCTCACAGTGTGACTGACATCCGAATAACAACTCTTGATGGCATAGCCCTGTTAAAAAGAAAATTTAAAAAACAGGAAAGGTCAGCCCCATAGTTTAACTCATCAGTTCGCAAGCTTAAACAATGCTCCTGCAGACTGTAGAGAATTTGGCCATCGACAAAAACTGACATAGCCTATTCAACTTTGAAAGACAGCTTTACATCATATAAGAAGTTTCTCAGTAGAAGTAGAAATTAATACTTCTACTCAACATTAATAGGGGAAAATAAAAACAACCCTTGGTTTCTTTTCAGCACTGTAGCCAGGCTGACTAAGAAACACAACATTATCGAGCCTGCCATTCCTTTAAATCTGGAATGTCACGACTTTCATCCCTTTCAAAGCAAAATTACAAATCTTGGAGATGAGATCCATTACGTACTGCCAAACACTGGTAAAATAGCATAGAAATCGACTAATTCTGGCAATATCTCCGATTTAAATTCCATAATTTCCTCTGCTAAATCCACCACCTGTCTACTAGACAAGATTCCAAGTACGCTCCTCAAAGAATTTTTACCATTAATAAATAAACCTCAGCACATGGATAGATGGGGGTGATACTGGTGGGCTTGGAGGTGCAGGTCCACGGAGGAAGGTCCACAGCAGATGGGCGGATGAGGGATGGAACAGTATGCTGACATGAAGGAAAAGAGGCAGCAGGACCCCATCTGATGGTTAGGTGAGGGGTGATACCGGTGGATGGGAGGTGCAGGTCCACAGCAGATGGTCCACAACGGATGGGTGGATGAGGGGTGGATCAGTACGGTGGCGCGGAGGGAAAAAAAAAAGGAAGCCGGACCCCAGCCAATGATTAGGTTAGGGGTGACACTGGTGGGATGAGAAGAGCAGGTCCATAGCGGATGGGTGGATGAGGGGTGAACCTGAGAAAAACCTGTGAGGACATAGAGCACAGAGACTCGAGGGAAGAAGTTGAGTTAGTAGGGTGTGATTTGGAGACTTGGAGAGTGAGATCGGAGAGGAGGAGGAGTAACAGAGATGGTTGGAGAGAAGGAAGAGGAAAGAGAAACTCAGCGAGTCTGGATGTTGAGTCTCCATTAGTGTAGATCTATAAGAAAAAAATTAGTAGCCTAAGTTGCCTTAATTGTACACTTTGTGAAAAAGAAAATTTTTAAGTCTAGTCTTAAATAGTGAGAGGGTGTCTGCCTCCTGAACTGAGGTAGGGAGGTGGTTCCACAATAGAGGGGCTTGATAGCAAAAGGCTCTAGCCCCTGTCCTACTTTTTTAAATTCTAGGAACCACCAGTAGGCCAGTATGTTGAGAGCGTAATGCTCTAGATCAGTGGTTCTTAACCTGGGTTCGACCGAACCCCAGGGGTTAGGTGGAGCGGAGGTAAAGACTCACCGACTCATCATGTCAGGAGTAATTATCACTCAGGAGTGATAATTATGCGTAATTACTTTCTTCATATTTTAATGACTAAAGATTAATCTATACTAAATATGTCGAGCAAAAAAAGAAAGTGGTCCGACGAATATGTACAATATGGATTCTCATGTATCGCGGAACGTGATGGGAGTCAGCGTCCTATCTGCATGATTTGCAATGCTAAATTGAGTAACTCGAGCCTTGCACTCCAAAACTAAAGGAACACTTCGAGAAGTTGCATGGAGATGGGGAATATAAGAACACAACGGTTGCTGAATTCAAGGTGAAGAGAGCCAGATTTGCTGATGAGGCCACTCTGCCTGCTCTTGGATTTGTACCCATTAAGAAACCGATCCTCACAGCATCATACAGAGTTGCATGATCGCACAGCAGGGCAAGCCACACACTCTACGTGAAACACTTGTAAAACCAGCCGCGTTAAAGATGGCAAATCTGATACTCGGAACTCGGAACAGCGGCCAAAGGTAAATTATCCAAAGTTCCTCTTTCAAATGACAGGATCAGCGACAGAGTAGAGGACAGGAGTAAAGAAATCTTGGCTCAAGTAGTCGCAGATCTGATTTCAAGCCCGGCAAAATTCAGCCTTGAACTTGACGAGACCACAGACGTTGCTAACCTAAGCCAGCGGTATGTGAAAGACAACATGATAAAAGAAGAGTTTTTATTTTGTAAGCCTCTTACAACAACAACTAAAGCAGCCGATGTGAAGAAGCTTGTGGATGACTTCTTCAGAGAAAATTATCTTTCATGGGATATGGTTTCTGCACTTTGTACGGATGGAGCTCCAGTCATGCTGGGAAGAAATTCTGGTTTTGGCACGCTCGTAAAAGCCGATGCACCACACATCATTGGTACGCATTGCATTCTGCACAGGTATGCCTTGGCAACAAAAACTTTGCCTCCAAAAATGGTAGAAGTATTAAAAACTGTAGTGGAATGTGTGAACTATGTGCAAAATAGTGCTCTGAGGCACCTCGTCTTCAGTGAGCTGTGTAAAGAAATTGGCACTGAATTCGAGGTACTTCTGTACCATTCTAATGTTCGGTGGTTATCCCGGGGACAGGTGCTGAATCATGTTTTTGCCTTGTGTGTAGAATTAGCCTAGTTTTTGAAAGAGCACCAACATTGTCATGCAGATTGCTTCAAAAAATTTGACTTCATTCTCATTTTAGCATACATGACTGATATATTCGCAGCTCTCAATCACCTTAATCAGCAGATGCAGGGGGGTGGGGGTGGGCTTTTCAAAAAAAGCTGCTATTATGGAAACAACAAACAGAGAACAATAGCTATGCAAACTTTCACCTTCTTGACAACTGTGTACTTAATATTGAAGATGTGTCTGGAATTGGTGACATTTCTGTACCCATGGAACTGAAACAAGCAATTACCACGCACTTAGATGAGCTTGCAAAGTCTCTCGATGGATACTTCCCTGCACGAGACTCATATCCAGCATGGGTGAGACAGCCGTTCACGTTTGATGTTGAGACAGAAGTTAATGATGAATACCTCGAATACCTCGATGAAATTCAGCAGAGCAAGGTTCAACAGCAACTCTTCAGAATAACAACGCTCTCAAAGTTTTGGTGTCAACAAATGGAAAAGTATCCAGTTATTGCCAAGAAAGCCCTGGAGTTTTTTTATACCATTTGTTGCTACATATCTTTGCGAGCAATCCTTTTCGAGGACGCTGAAGATAAAAACAAAGAAAAGAAATGGACTTTGCTGTGAAAATGACATGCGAGTAGCCCTTGCCAAGGTGAAGCCATGCATAGCCGAACTGGTGTCTCAAAGACAACAGCAGAAGTCACACTGATTGCAGGTATGTAATTTGTTGTGCGTTCATGCACTATGTTGGTTTTGTTCTGCACGGTTCATTTTGTGCACCAGTATTAAAACTGCATGTCTTGAATTTAAAAAAAAAAAAGATACTATATTTTACACTAAAGTAGGGTTCTGTGAATGCGCATATGAAACTGGTGGGGTTCGGTAGGTCCAAAAAGGTTAAGAACCACTGCTCTAGATAGATTATATGGAACTAAAAGTTCCTTCAGATAGGTCGGTGCCTGGCCATGAAGGGCTTTGTACATAAGTGAGGAGGAGTATTTTAAAATATATCCTAGCTTTCACAGGAAGCCAGTGCAGAGAAGCTAACACAGGAGAAATATGGTCTCTGGTACTGGTCCTGGTCAGAACACGGGCAGCAGCATTCTGAATTAATTGAAGAGTCTTCAGCAACTTTTTGGGGCAGCCTGAAAGAAGTGTGTTACAGTAATCAAGTCTGGAAGTGATGAAAGCATGGATTAATTTCTCTGCATCATTCCGTTTTAAAACATGCCTGATTTTAGCATGTTTCAGAGATGGAAAAAGGCCGTTCTAGAAACTTGCTTAATGTGTGTGTTAACGAGAGATCCTAGGTCCGTTTCACAAAGCCGGTTTAGTGGAAAACCAGGGTAAGTTAACCCTGAAATCAGAAAACCAAGGTTTCCGGTTTCACAATGGGAGGTAACTTAACTCAGAGTCAGAGGAGTAAACCTAGCCTGTGTCACGAGGTAAACCTCTAGGTTTGTTACCACAGTAACAGACTCTAAAGCTAGCCTGGTCTGGAGGAGGGGCCATGTCACAAAGCAGGTGCAGTGGAAACCCGGAGTAAGATAACCCCGAAATCAGACAAAACCAGGGTTTTCGGTTTCACAAAGGGGGATAACTTAACCCAGAGTTAGAGCAGTAACCCTGGCCTGTTTCACGTAGCAAGGTAAAGTGAACATCTGGGTTTGTTACCACAGTAACAGACTCTCTGAACATAACCTGGTCGGGAGCAGGTTTTATTCCACAAACCCAGGGTTTCTTTTTACTCCGCCTCCTTTCACCGCCGCTCGCGCGGCTTCATTTCCTGGTTCTGTCGGACGGAGAGTTTGACCTAAGTGAGGTTTTATAAATAACTCCGTATTTCAGAGGTGAACATGGCATGTCCGTTTGACGAGGAGCCCCTTGATGGACTTTCCGCATTAATTCACAGAGATTTTAATTTTTTTTGTATCGCGTTCAGATGTCCTGTCATATCCTGTTGGACAGTTCTCTTTATGATCGGTACCGATCATACTGCGCGGTACTGACCCATCCTCACATCTGCAGCAGTGCTGTGTAGGTAGTGGTCCGGTCAGTTTTTTTATTTTTTTTATATGCAAATGGTAGTTTTTCTATACAATTTGAGAGATGCTCAGTGCAGCTCGCCTTGAAACTTGTACCCCAGTTTTTCTATTTCCCTGGAGATAAACCCATCAGAATCATCAAGGAGGAGTTCCACAGGATTGCAGGTGAATAATGTAGAAATCTGATAAATTAATTTCAAATGATATTCTGTTAATGACATTGTGCTACAACCTCAGACTTGGATTATTGACTTTAATTTCTTTTAGGATTTCCCAATGTAATTGGCTGCACAGATGGTACCCACATTCCCATTTAGGTACATGTAGACTTAACATTGTTTCAACATGTTAATGACTGCATCATAGACAAACAAACATCTGTCCAGATCATGTGATGCTGCAGACTACATTTCTGATGTGGAGGTCTGGGTCTGTTCCTGACTCTTGGATATATGTTCTTACCTGAGCAGCAGACTGTAATGTGGTCAGTAATCTACAGATTTGCACAATAATTTGCTTGTCTTCATTGTGTAATCCACTCTAATGAATACACTATACATTACAGGAGAGAGCCTACGACACCTCAGGATGATTCCTGAAATCCAGGACGTCAGAGCGGTGACAGACACCATCTACCAGAATCATTTCGGAGTCACCATCACCACCATCACAGCGGGCAATAAAACATACAATACGCATTTCCTGTGGTAATCTTTATTTCTGACAAATATAAAGTTAGTTTTTGTATTATTACAATACTTAACATTCTAATACGTAACATGATTCACCTGTGACCATTACCCACCTCTAACTTGTGGTCCAGTATTTCTATGTCCAGATCTGTCCTCCTAATCTGGAAGTCCTAGTAAAGCATTTCTATTTTCAGTATTTCTTTAGAAACTGAATTCTATAAACCTCTTTAGCAGATAGATGGGAATACAGTACATGAGGAGCACAATAAAACATAGTTACATATAAATTCCACAGACTGAACCGCTGGTGGTCATTGAGCGTCTATTTCACTGTGACAGTCTGTGCAGTTGGGACCCTTCTGCTACTGTCCATCCATGCTCTGTTAAAAAGGGATGAGAATCTGTTAATACCTTAGTAGCGGATAAATGTCACACTCTGTATTCCACCAGAATGTGAAGCAATGGGAAGAGAACAATCAGTAACATAAAATATTATCCCACCTTTGTCTTCTTCAATTTCTTGTTAATTTCTTTCTTCTTTTTTTTTAATCAATATTAACTCCTGTCTGTATCATGTGACTAAAACAGACAGAAAATAAAACCTGGAATACCTTAAAGTGGTTCTAAGCAGTACAATGTCACAGCCACTGATGTAAGAACTAAAGCAGTTTTGGCTATTACTGTATCAAACGAGCTACATGTCAGCTCTTGATTTCAGTTCTTATGGTATATAGGTATACACAATGGTGTGAATATCCTTCTCAACTGTTTTTGTAATGTGAATATGTCGATTTACTGTTTTATTTACACAAAAATAAAACATTTTAATGTATTTCATTATTTAACAGAACCTGATATAGATGAGAGCGCATTTATGTGCGTGAAAAGAGCGTTATGTTGGCGATAAAAAAATTGAATAGTCAAACGTCCACTTAATATTTACTGTACAATATCAAACATAATGAGGATGAGGAGGATCCATAACGAGATGATGCAGAAGTCTGACCTGTGTGACTGATGTTTTTATTTTCATTATCAGCTGCTGATGTGCGCTTCTCCCCCCATTGGATCGCACCTAAATAAAATAAATTAATAATATTCTTGAAGCCGTTTACCTACGTATTTTTACTGTGAGTGCAACGGACGCATCGACGTGAGCAGCAATTCACTCCCACGACATCTCGCTCTTCTTTGCAGCTGCAACGCCGTTCTCTTTCTTCTGGAAATTTCCTCAAAGTCTTTACATTCATAAATTAAAATCTGTACTCCGACTTCCGTAAAGCGTTGCGGTGCGCGTCTCGTCCGTTGTCATGGTGAATCAATGAATCGGAGCTCCATTGATGATGGCTTTTTTTCAAGTTGTTGTGTCTGTTAAACTGTGGGTCAACTTACTCTGAGTTAGAAAAACTAACCCTCTTTGATACACGCCTGTAATTTGCACAGCTGAAACCTGACTTCATCAGGTTTAATCGAGAAATATAATTGCATATCATCGGCATAACAATGGAAGTTGATGGAGTGTTTCCTTATCGAATTACCCAGAGGAAGCATGTGTAAGACAAACAGTATTGGACCAAGAACTGAGCCTTGAGGAACTCCATAGCTAACTGTAGTTCACTGGGAGGAGTTGTTATTAACGTTAAAAAACTGGGAATGGTCAGTTAAATAGGACTTAAACCACTTCAATGCTGATCCCTTAATACCAATTGTTTGGTCCAGTCGTGCCAGAAGAATATTGTGGTCAATTGTGTCAAATGCGGTACTAATGTCCAAGACAACCAGTATAGAAACAAGTCCTCTTTTTGAAGCGGTTAGAAGGTCATTGCTAACCTTGACAAGTACTGTTTCTATACTATGATGTTCCCTAAAACCTGACTGGAAATTCTCGAATAAACTGCTGGATTTAAGGAAATCACATAACTGATAAGTGACTACTTTCTCCAAGATCTTAGATAAAGACGGGAGATTTGAAATGGGTCCAGGTTAGGTGTTTTTTGAGAATTGGCTTGATTACAGCTACTGAAAAGGACCACGGTACATATCCAGTTGATAATGACAGGTTAATTATATTAAGGAAGTGGTTGCTAAGTAAAGGTAAGGCTTCTTTTATGAGTTTAGTTGGAATTGGATCTAACAGACAGGAGGATGGTTTAGCTGAGGAGGAGATTATTTTAATCAGCTGACTGATCTGTATTGGATCAGGATTCAGCTGTATGTTTTCCAGATCTAAGGGACCTAGAAAAGGACCAGAGTTTGAGGATAGGACGCCATTAATTTTGTCTCTGATGAGCAGGATCTTATTATTGAAGAAATTCATAAAATCATTGCTGTGGAGACTTGATGGAGGAATTAGTAATAGATGCAACTCCTCCTCCGCCTGAGACTCGAGGGATCTGATAATTTAGCTAACTAGGAGGAGTAGCTTCATTAAGGGAAAAATACTCATCCTCACTTAGCCAGGATTCCGTTAAACAGAATAAATCTATATGATAATCTGATATAATGTCATTTATTAAAACAGCTTTTGAAGAGATCTAATATTTAGGAAGACCATATTTTATTGTTTTGTACTCCGGAGCTGTTGAAGTCCTGGTTTTGATTTCTATTAAATTTGGATGTCCAATTGCTTTCCTCTGGACTTGAAATTACTTACGTTTACATGAGTTAACATTAAACGGTTGAGGGACAGACACAGTCTCAATGGTGTGTACAGTGGGTGACAATACAGTAAGTGAAAGTGTAGTGGGTAACATTACAGTGGGTAACATTACAGTGGGTGAAGGTACAGTGGGTGACCGTTCTAGGAGTGCGGAGACCTGTTTAAGACTGTGACTCTGCATCCCAGTCTAAACTCTGGGTCAGGGTTTTGGAGCTGAAATAAGCGTGGTCAGATTTTTTGACAGGAAAGCAGCGCCATTCCAAGTGGGATATATGCAGTCTATCCAAATGCAGTTTTCCCCAAAATGTCCGCCAATTATCGACAAACTGTACGTCATTAGCAGGACACCACCGAGACAGCCAACGGTTGAGTGAAGACATGCGACTATACATGTCATCACTGGTCATATTGGGAAGGGGACCAGAGAACACTTTGGAGTCCAACATTGTTTTTGCGTAGCTGCACACTGACTGGATATAAATTTTTGTGACCTCTGATTAGCATAACCGAGTGTCATTACCGCCGACATGAATCACTATCTTACTATATATATGTTTATCTTTAGCCAGCAGTTTCAAAAATGACGCCTGCTCTGGCACCCGGGATACACTTGACTATGTTCGCTGGTGTCTTTAGTTTAACGTGCCGCACCACAGAGCTGCCAATCACCAGAGTAGGTACCTCAGGGGGTGTGTTGCTGAGCGGGAAAAAGCCACTATGTTTCCTACGAACAGTCACCTTCTGCTCCTGCTCGGGGGCTGCTGGAGGACGGCTAACCTGAGCTGGGGAGTGGCTAGCATGACCTGGTGGGTCTGCTCCGGTTAAAGCTACCTGAGTAGGTGGCAAAGCTATGTTTTCAGTAAAGGAGCGAACCAGTGCCTCCAATTGACTAAGCCTTGCTTCCATCCAAGAGAAAGCACTACACTTTGTGCAGATGCCTCTTTCGCTGAAGGAAGCAGGGGGAAAACTATACATTGGACACACTGAGCAGCAGAGAGAAGGAGAGGGAGGAGAGTGGACAGAAGGAAGCGTAGCCATAGTTAGCAACAAAGATAAACTAAGCTAGCTCTGAAGTATGGAAGATTACTTTAATAAAACAGTTCGTAAAAGTTTAGCTGAAATATGTGAGAGCTTTCACTATTAAGCTTTGAGATGGAGAGAAGCAACTAGCTTCCTCTACAATTATAAAATGGCACAAGATATTGACAATGATGTGTGACAAAAGTAAACTAAGACGCCACAGTCAAAAAAACACACCAGGAAATGACGGAAAACGCTTACCGCAACAGGAAGTGATGACTGACCAGGTCATGTTCTGCAGCAATGATGCTCTGCGTGCTGCCTGAACAAACTACAGTATGGAGACTGCACTGCTAGAGGTCACAAATGACCTGTTAATAGCGTCAGATAAAAGTCTTCTGTCTGTTCTGGTCTTATTAGACCTGAGTGCAGCATTTGATACTTCTGACCATAATATTCTCTTAATGATATTGGAAGAGGAAGTTGGGATTAAAAACTCGGCACTAGACTGGTTTAGGTCATATCTATCCGACCAATTTCAGTTTTCTATGTCAATAATAAATCTTCAGATCGAGGGACTCTCACCTGTGGAGTACCTCAAGGATCTGTTCTGGGGCCAATTCTGTTTAATTTCTATATGCTACCATTGGGAAATATTATAAGGAAACATAACATTAATTTTCATTGTTATGAAAATTAATTTTATGACAATACACTATCATATCTATCAATTAAAACAACTGAATCTGACCAGCTAATTAAATTGGAAACCTGCCTCAGGGATATTAAATCCTGGATGCTTCAAAATGTTTTAATGTTGAACAGTAACAAAACTGAAGTCGTTATTATTGGGCCAAAGCATATTAGAGATGATTTCTCCATCATTGCAATTCACTTAGATAGCATTGCTCTATCTTCCACCAATGAGGTCAGGAACTTGGGAGTCATTTTGATCTGTCCTTTGATTCTCATATTAAGTCTGTGTCTTGGACAGCCTTCTTTCACTTGCAAAATTTTGCTAAAGTTAGAAATTTCTTATCCTTTAAAGGTGCAGAAAAATTAATTCATGCCTTTGTTCCTTATTATCGTGCTGTTCTAGCTCCTCTATTAGGACTCTACAATTAGTTCAAAATGCAGCTGCCTGCTTACTGACTCAAACTGGAAGGAGACAGCACATGTCTCCTGTCCTAGCATCCCTGTTTTTTAATCTAGTTGTTTTGCAATAGATGCTTCGGAACCTTCTGCCTGACGCCAACAGGGAGAATAGTCCATGGTGAGGGTGGGTACGGTCAGACTGAATCTGGTGTGCTCTGGCTAGGCAGCGTCTATATGCAATGTCCTGGGCGAGGGGGGGGGGGGGGGGTTCCCAATGATCTTCTCCGCTGTCCTCACCACTCTCCGCAGAGACTTCCAGTCTAAGGCCTTGCAGCTCCCGGACCAGACGCAGATACAGCTGATCAGCAAGCTCACAATGGTCCCTCTTTAGAAGGTGGAGAGAATGGGAGGGGGGAGGGAGGCTCTTCTCAACTGTCGCAGGAAGTGCAGACGATGCTGTGGTTTCTTTAACAGGGAGGTGGTATGCAGTGACCAGCTGAGGTTGTCTATGATATGTACCCCCAGAAACTTGGTGCTGCTGACAACCTCCACTGCTGTGCAGTGATAAGTAGAGGTGTGTGGCTGGGTTGGGATCTCCTGCAGTCGACGATGATCTCTTTTGTCTTGTTGATGTTCAGGAGCAAGTTGTTCTTCCTACATCATTCCCTCAGATGTTGCACCTCGTCCCTGTAGGCCAGCTCATTGTCATCTTGAATGAGGCCCACAACTGTCGTGTCATCAGCATATTTCAGGATGTGGTTGGTTTTGTACCTGGGACGACAGTCATGGGTCATCAGGGTGAACAGCAGGGGGCTCAGGACACAGCCCTGGGGGGAGCCGGTGCTCAGGGAGATGACACTGGAGGTGTTGTAACAGGGGGGAACTGAAGTCCAGAAACAGCATCCTCACGTGGGTGTTCTTCTCCTCCAGGTGCTTCAGGCTCAGGTGGAGAGCAGTGGAGATGGCATCATCAGTGGAGTGGTTTGGTCGGTACACAAACTGGAATGGGTCAAATGATGCGGCCACTATGGATGTGATGTGGTCCTTAACCACCTGCTCGAAGCACTTCATGATGGTGGATGTTAGTGCAGCAGGGCAGAAGTCATTGAGGCAGGAGATGGTTGGTTTCTTTGGCACTGGAATGATGGTTGCTGACTTGAAGCATGGGGGGACAATGGCCTGGATGAGTGATGTGTTAAAGATGTCAATGAACACGAGCTGGTCTGCACACTCCTTGATCAGCCGTCCTGGGATGTTATCAGGACCAGCAGCTCTCCGTGCGGTGACCTTTCTCAGAACTTTCTTCACAGCAGTGCTTTCGAGCCTGAGGACCTGATCATTAGGATGGGGGGTGGCTTTCCTTGCTGGTGTATTGTTAAGAGCTTCAAATCTTCCGAAGAAGTTGTTGAGCTCATTCAGGAAGCCAATGTCGTCTTGGCAGCGGGAGGGTGTGGCTTTGTAGTCTGTGACGGACTGAATTCCCTGACACATCTGTCTGGTGTTGCTGGGGTCCTGGAAGAAACCCTGTACTTTCTTGCTGTGGGCACGCTTTGCTGCCCTGATGGCACGGTTGAGATTGCTGATCTGAGTGTCACTGCGTCACCAGATTTGAAGGCTGCATTACACTCCCTCAGCCTCATACGCATCTCCTTGTTCATCCAGGGTTTCTGGCTGGCCCGTGTGATTATTGTCTTGATTGCTGTGACCCCCTCAATGCACCACTGGATGTAGTCAGATACTGATGCAGTGCATCTGTGTGCTGATTCCCCATCGCAGCCTTCCTGAACATGCCCCAGTCAGTGCACTCGAAGCAGTCCTGTAGTGCTGACATAGCTCCCTCAGGCCACACTCTCACCTTCTTCACCACGGGTTTTTCTCTGATGAGCAGGGACTGGTATGCTGGGATTAGCATAGCAGAGAGATGGTCTGAAGAGCCAAGGTGTGGGCGGGGGGCTGCTCTGTACGCCTTCTTGATGTTGGGGTAGACCAGGTCCAGTGTGTTCACCCCTCTCGTTGCAAAATCCACATGTTGGTGAAAGGTAGGGAGGACAGTCTTCATGTTGGCCTGGTTAAAGACCCCAGCAACAATAAAAACGCCCTCCGGATGTGTGGTTTGTAAGTCACTGATGGCACGGTAGAGAGTGTTTAGCGCTTGCTTGATGTTAGCACTGAGAAAGATGTGAACAGCAAAAATGGTGATAGTGGTGAACTCCCGAGGCAGGTAGAATGGTCTGCATCTCACAATCATAAACTCGTTGTCCACGGAGCAATGACTGGAGAACAGGGTAGCGTTGTTGCACCAGTTGTTTTTTGTGTAGACACAAATGCCCCCCCCCCCCGGGATTTACCTGTGAGAGTATGGCTCCTGTCAGCTCTGAATGTTGTTAGCCCATGCATGCTAATGGCATCATCAGGGTCGGAAGAGTTTAGCCACGTCTCGGTGAAAATGAGGATGCAGCAGTTACTTGTCTCCCTTTTGGTGATTAAGTCCAGCTTCAGGTAGTCCAGTTGGTGTTCCAGGGAACGTACGTTGGCAAACACAATGGAGGGAAGCGGTGATCGGACCAGGTTAGCTTTTAGCTTAGATGTAAGTCCTCAGCAGCAACCGCGCTTCTGTTTCCTCTCACACCGTCTCTGGTGTATCCGTCTACGATCTGTGCTGGAGGGGGACTCCGCTGTGTAATGAGCCGTTGGATCTAACTGGCCTATGAGACCAAGGCTTTGGAGAGTGGTCCGAATCTCTAGGTTCACAAAGTCCAGGTGGCCGAAGTTGCTTAACCTAAGCATATCCGTCTCCTAAGCAGTTTCCGCAGAAAACATTAATCTAGCTGGCGAAAACGACAATGTATTTGCTGTGTTGTTGGAAGCCGAAGCAGCTGCTGCCGTACAGGGCACCGCCATCTTTCCACCGATATATACTCTATTAATCCCGGAGGAAATTGTACATATCCACTGTTCAGCCATTACATAACAAATAAATACTGGATAAACACCAGGAGAAAAAGAAACACTGACATCACAGGACTTACCACAAGACATACACTACACTAACAGACACATGCAGCATTAACAGGACTTATACACTAAACTATAATTAAAATATAAACAGTATAAAATTAAAATATAAACAGTCTAAAATTAAAATATAAACAGTATAAAATTAAATTAAATTTATTCAACCGTGTGCTGACCTCACCACCTCCCCCCGCTCCTCCTGAGAGAGTCATTGTACCCCCTGATGGTACGGGGCACGAAGGAGGACCTAAGCCTCTCTGTGGAGGTGCTGTGTGACAGCAGTCTGCTGCTGAAGGTGCTTCTCTGCTGGGAGAAGGTGGTGGGCAGGGGGTGGCTGGTGTTGTTCATGATAGCCTTAACTTTAGACATGGTCCTGCTCTCCAGAACTGTCTCCACAGACTCCAGGCTCAGCCCGACCACTGAGCCCACTCTACGGATGAGTCTGTTAAGACGGTCCATATCTCTTTTCCTGGCCCCACCACCCCAACACACAATGGCGTATGACAGCACACTGGAGACTATGGACTGATAGAACATGAGAAGGAGCTTAGGACAGATGTCGAAGAAGGCCGGTCTCCTCAGGAAGAACATCCTGCTCTGCCCCTTCTTGTACTCTACATGAAGGGGCAGAGGGGCAACTCTACACAGTCCAAGTTGAGTGACCAGTCCAGTCTGCTGTCTAGCTGCAGTCCCAGGTACTTATAGTTTCCTACCACCTCCACCTCACTGCCCTCGATGATCACTGGCTGTGGAGAGGGAGGTGCCATCTCCTTCATCTCGGAGACGTTGATCTGGAGCTGGTTCTGTTGGCACCACTCCCCAAAGTCAGCCACCAATTCCCTGTACTCCCCATCATCACCCTCCCAGATACATGCCACAATTGCAGTGTCATCGGAGTACTTCTGTATGTGGCATGTATCTGAGTTGTGCTTGAAGTCCGATGTGTAGAGGGTGAAGAGAATGGGGGAGAGCATGGTCTCCTGTGGCGCCCCCGTGCTGCTGGTCACCATAGAAGACAAAAAGTCCCCCATACAGACGTACTGGGGTCTGTCCGTTAGGTAGTCCGTAATCCAGCTCACGAGGTAGGGGTCCACATCCATGAAGGTCAGTTTATCCTGCAGGAGCTGGGGCTGGATGGTGTTGAAGGCACTCGAAAAGTCAAAGAAGAGCACCCTGATGGCACAGCCCCCGGCGTCCATGTCGGAGAGCACAAGGTGGAGGAGGTACAAGACAGCGTCGTCAACCCCAATTTTGGCCTGATAGTTGAACTGGAGAGGGTCCATTGCACCCTGCACCTGTGGAGACATGAGTTCCAGGACCAGTCGCTCCAGGGTCTTCATTACGTGAGAGGTAAGAGCGACCGGGCGGTGGTCATTGAGCTCAGTAGGGCATCCTTTCTTGGGTATAGGGATGATGTAGGAGGTCTTCTACAGTGACCGGACCCTCCCCAGCCGCAGACTGAGGTTGAACAATCGCTGCAGGGGGTCCTCCAGTTCCGAAGCAAAGGATCGGAGGAGTCTTGGGGAGACCTTATCCATTCCAGCCTTCTTATAGGGACGGAGCCTCCTCAGCGTTATCGTCACCAGGTCTGCAGTGATGACGGTCTCGGTCGTGGTGGGAGTAAGAGGTCGTGGCAAGGTTGGAAGTCCAGTGGTTGAGGTGGGGCTGTTGAGCTTCGCAGTTCTTGGAGTGGGCTCGGGAGAAGTGGCAGGGGTGGTAGGAGAGGAAGCACAGGAGGAGGGAGCATCAGTGGAGCTGTCTGCAGGGACGAGGAGCTGGGAGTGGTGGGGGAGCTGATCCGATTGAAAGAGCTGTTTAGTTCATTCGCTCATTCAATATTCCCCTTCACAGTGCTGCACCCTTTCCCATGTCCGGTGATGGTTCTCATCCCATTCCAGACCTCCCGCACCTGGTTGCACCCCAGCTGCTTCTCCAGCTTCCTCCTGTACGCCTCCCTGGCTTCCCTCAGGCAGAGCAGATGCAGGATTTCTGGTGACCCGTCGGGTTTTTAAGAGTAGAAAAGGAGGCAGAAGTTTTAGCTATCTGGCCCCTTTACTCTAGAACGATCTCCCAGCCTCTGTCTCGGCGGCAGACACCCGTAGCATATTTAAGAGTAGACTAAAAACCCTCCTATTTGATAGAGCCTACAGTTAGAAATAACACACTCCAGTAGATATGTTGCTATAGGCCTAGTCTGCTGAGGGTATTTTTCCCCGTCTATCCCATTAAAGGGAGATACTCTAGAGCTTCTGTCACTTCTCTTTCTTCATCTTTCTATGCTTATGGAATGTATTATTACTGTTAAATCACAATTTTTGTCTGCACGATACTGCCACTGTCTTTGTGCTTCTGTTCGACAAGTGGGGAACACGCATGGAAGACAGGAAATCCAAAGGCATAGAAATCCCATCTCCAATTCAGCAACAGCTCACTACTGACATTGAATGCAATCTAGCCTATCTGTGCCACTCTCTCTCTCTCTCTCTCTCTCTCTCTTTCACTTGACCTATCTCTGTCCCCAGTGTATTTCTTTTTCCCAACCAACAGGTCAAGGCAGCTGACCGCCCTCCAGAGCCTGGGTCCTGCCCTGACTTTCTTCCTCAATGAGGGAGTTTTTACCCGCCGTCTATGCTTATGCTTGCTCTGGAGGGCATTGTTGGCTTTATATCTGTCAAGCGCTTTGAAATATCTTCAGATGTGATTAAGCGCTATGTAAATAAAAGTCGATTGATTGATTGATTGATTGATTGATTGATTGATTGATTGATTGATTGATTGATATGAGAGATTGCAGCTGACAAACTGCTGACTGGAGGTGAACTTGCCTTGAACTGCTGACAGGATGCGCATGATTCCTGCTTCAAGGAGAGAATACAAAGGAAGAAGTTATTACTCTGTTATGACATCATGTCATATGGTGCATTTCTGTTGTTTCTAACCCCCATCCTGTAGGACAGAATTCACATTGTTTCAGGGAACTCCCTAATGCAAATAAAAAGAGAGGGCTAGGAGGGATGTGCTCAGAGCGGGCTGGAGATATGTAACTGATCATGTTTGTCTGTGTAAGAAAACAAACTGTTGAATTCTCATTTTTGTGTGAGTGTGCTCTAAATGTTCTAAGTTATTAGAACCTGACAGGGATGTCAAAGCTATGCATTAGCTTTGACCATATATCAAAGGTAGTGCATAGGTAGCTCAAAGCACAAGCTCTGATCTATGGTCTTACACTGGCCTTCTCCCTTGTCTTTCTATGTTATCCTGTTCCTAAGTGTACAAAAGCTGAAATCTGACCCTTTCACCTAGTTTTCTCAAGGTCAAGGTCATCATCTCATTTTCATCCCCTGTGCCGCCGCAGTAATCTGCTTTTCGTTTCATCTTTCTAACAGCAACAGTTGCGTAGATATTTGGTGGACTAACGAACAAACGGACGAACGCACCAACAAATACATGAACACTGACTATTACAATACATCACCGCTTTGAAACAGGATGTAACAATAATTAAAGAGAGGGACAGACAGACAGACAGACATAAAGAATGAAAGAAGGATTTTTTTTTTTTTTGCAAAAACACTTTAATCACATTCAAACATTTTACAATTTTTCATTAGATGAAAGTACTAAAGTGCTTTAAAAAAGATTAAAAACCAATCAATAAAATGAAAATACAATTTAAAAATTAGTGCATTATAATACGAAGTTTGCACAAGTGAGGTAGCCATCAACTAAAGTGCATAGGACATTTTTGTAACACCAGATGTTCCTGAAGTTATTCAGGTCTTTTGTCATTTTATAGAAACCAAATTCTAGTTTTAAGTGACATTTGATGTCACAACAAAAAACAGTAGCTGCTTCTTGAACAGTATTGTTTTCAATTCTCCCCTTCTTGGTCACAAAAATTGCGAGTTTTGCCTCTCCAGAGATAAAATTTAAAAGCTGCCACTTTCTCTGATTCAATTTATTGTACCCAGCACCGTAGATGAATTTCCTGATACTAAAATTTTCACTGAACAAATTAAAAACATTTGTTAGAAGAGTGAAGAGCACTGCAAGTCTCCCACACTCATTGTGCATGAAAGACTGTTTCATGGAGGTTGACAGAAGGGACACTGGCTGGACACTGCAGGGCTAAAAACAGAGATAAAAGAATTGGAACCGATGGCACCATGTAAAATCCTCCATTGGAGGTCGGCTGTTTTTCTTGAGGGGAGGTTTGTACAGAAGTCTCCACTGTGGGTCAGGTCCATTTCCAGTCATCCTGTTGGCCCAGGGAGTGGGTGCTCTGTCACACAGGCTTCTCTTATTGATTACTTTTACATATTGTTTGTACAGTATTTTTTTGTTGGCCGTGTGCAGGCTGATTTGTCGATCATCTCCGAGGAGAGGACCCTCCAGTTCTCCAAACGGGACTGATGTGTACCTCAGGGAAAGGATCTTTGTTGTCCTGCACAGTCCCTGTACTATAGTCCAAGAGGAGGCTTCTCCCCTTCCCGGAGAGTCTTTGCCTCCACAGTTGTAGCACCCTCTGAGCCACCCTGGTGGACTGGATGTTCAGCAGGGAGCTCACAGCCAGGGCATCCGCCAACGCTGGCCCGGCGTTGTCCAACAGCTGCTGGAGGGTCATGGTCCCAGTTCTGCAAAGCGCTGCAGACAGCCCAGGTGTGGCTCCACTGCAAACATCCAACCTGGGTCCATGCACTAGTTGTTCCTTCAGTAACCAGAACAGAGAGTCATAGCTTTTTCCTGGGCTGCTTTTAAATAGGGCCCATGACTTAAAAACACCATGATAAAACGGAGGCAAACCATTTAACTTTAGAAACTTGGAGTCCATTAAAAACAGTGCAGCATCCAGGTCCACGTTACTCACACGTTTGAATATGCAGCTGGCCACCTCTCTCCACGTCAGATTGCCGGTCCGGTCAGAAACCGCTGGATGAACTGTAATCTGAACGTGGCTGTTCTGCTAGCCAGGTGGATGAGTCCCTGTCCCCCCTCCTCTCTTGATAAAAAACAACACTCCTTGAGGCACCCAATGCAGCCCAACCCAGAAAAAATTCACAAGTTTGGTCTGGATTTGGGCTAGAAACCCTGATGGAGGGTCCATGCAGGCCAAGCGGTGCCACAGCTGTGAGGGTACCAGGTTGTTTATCACTAAAACTCGACCTCTGTACGACATTCTGGGGAGCAACCATTTCCATTTCTTAAGTTTCCCTTTTTTTCAATGACGCCCTCCCAGATCTTCCTGGTTGTTGTCTCATTTCCCAGGTACACACCAAGATATTTGAGACCATCAGTCTTCCAACACAAGTTTTGAGGAAGAACTGGGAGGTTGTCATGCCACACACCAACAGCAAGGGCTTCACTTTTGTTCCAGTTTACTTTTGCAGCAGTTAAAACATTGAATGAGTTTGTCAAACCCACCAAAAAAACAACATCCCTTTGGTTTTTGATAAGAACAACATCAGCAGCATAGGCAGATAAAATAATGCTCTCTCTTACACCAGGTAAAACCATCGATGCTTTTGTGGATTTTACAGAGGAGGGGTTCCAGAGAGAGTGCATAGAGCATCCCATACAGAGCACAGCCCTGCCAGATGCCCCGATGCATCCTGAAGGGGGCACACAAACTGCCGTTAAACTTCAGTATACTCTCAACGTCACTGTACAACACCTGGATCTTAGCAATAAACTCGGTGCTGAACCCAAACCTCTCCATAGTTTTCCAGAGGAAGCTGTGCTCAACACGGTCAAATGCCTTTTCCTGATCTAATGAAATGAGACCAGCATTTATACCCAATGATCTGGAAACCTCCAAAACATCTTGAATTAGGTAGACATTGTCTGCCATGGACCTGCCGGGCACACAGCAGGTTTGATCCTGGTGGATGACCTGCTCCATAGCTTCCCTCAGCCTGGTAGCCAAAGCCTTGAACAGAATCTTGTAATCGGTGCAGAGCAATGACACAGGGCATCTTCCACTGTCCTGCAGATTGCCATTTTTAGGCAGGAGGGCAATGACCGCCCCCCGGCAGGACAGTGGAAGAGACTGAGGCCAGACTTTCGGTAAACACTTCCAGCATATCACATGCTAGAATGTCCCAGAAGGCTTTCTAGAATTCGACCGTCAGACCATCAATACCCGGAGATCGTCATCCCTGCATGTTCTGCAGGGCAGTGTGGAGTTCCTCTAACTCCAGCGGCCGGTAGAGTTGTGAATTTGTCTCCGTGGAGACCTGAGGTAGCTCTGCACAGAACTCCTCTAACAGTAGCTGGTTTGCTCGGTATTCACTGTCATACAAAGATGAATAAAAACTCACAGCTAGCCTTCTGATCTGTCCAGGCTCTGTCAGCTCCTGTCCTGTGTCAGACAGCAGGGAGTGGATCACGTTGGTCTGTCCATGCTTCCTTTCCAGGCCGAAGAAGAGGCTAGAGGGAGCACCCATCTAGGTGATGTTTTGTACCCTGGATCGGACCAGTGCACCCTGTACTTTAGTATCCAACAGGTCGGCTAAAGCCATTCTTTTGGACTTGAGGATTTCAGTACACCTCTGATTTCCTGTGGAAGCGCTTGTCTCTAACTCCATGATCTCAGCCTCCAGGTCTTTCATAGACCGGCAGGTGTTACATGTGACGTTCAGAGTACATTATTGGCATAGGAGTTTTATCTCTGTTTTGCCATAGTCCCACCACTGCCTACGAGAGGTAAAATCAGCTTTTCTAAGTCTAAAAGTGCTCCAAAAATAACTGAAGATCTCTCTAAAGCCTCTGCCCAAAGCTAAAGTATGCCAGTATGCACTCCTAGGTAAAATATGTCTCATCATAACGTGACATGAAACCAGAGAATGATCAGTAAAAGCAGCTGGCATTGTATTACAGTCTTTAAAAACATTGAAATGGTGTTTAAAACAGTAAAAGCGATCCAGCCTGGCTAAAGACCCCTACCTTCTGTCAGGTGGGACCAAGTGTACTGTCGGCAGTCTGGATGCAACCTCCTCCACACATCCACTAGGCCAGGGATTCCCAAAGTGTGGTGCGAGCACCCCCTATGATGCACGAGCTGCCGCTAGGGGGTGTGCGAGTGTAATGGCAGCTGAGCACCTTGAAATACATAAATAATTAAATAAATAATTTAAACACTTTTTAATGGAGGATTAACAGTTTAAATATTTAAATTCATTCATGCAAATCATATGTAATTTTCAATTAAAAAACGCTTTGGGAAAATTTTAAATAAATAAAAAATACCCAAAATGCACTTGGCTTTCTCCTAGCTACATGCTACGTGCAATAATATGCCGAAATGCATAACTGATTAAAAACGGGCAGTTTGTCCGGTATTGAAAGAGGACATGATACTTTGGCCACAACTGAGAGCTGTGCAGTCTACCAGGCTGAAGAAATCCAGCAGGAAAAAGAGTGATGATGATGAGACAGGGGAAACTGAAAATGAGGAGCACAGAACACAGAAAACTCACCCGAACACTTCATCGGGAAAAGGGGGTAAAGAACACAATGAGACTCGTACTCGAAAGAGAAAATATGATGTTGAACTTGGGCCTATGTTATTTTGATTCTTTGTGGCGGAATAGCATATTTGTTACCATTTAATAACTGTTACAGTTTGTTAAATAGGCCTATTTGTTACATAGCAGAGCTCGAAATTGCACCCATTTTGGTCGCATATGCGCCCAAATTTTTATCATTGTGACTATTAAATATATTTGGGAGCACCGGTGCGACTAGGGGAAAAAATGTGGTGCGCCTTTTTTTGTGAGACGGCGCTCCTGCGGTCCTGCCAGGAAACAATGAGAGCGCAGCTGCGGCTGCTCTCCTGGGCGAGGGAGAGAGGAGGAACGGAGATGGACGGAGCGTCTCTATCGCTCCGTCACTGCCTTGCTTTTGGGTAGGTGCTCCTGAAGTCTTTGCTGGTGCTACTAACTTCTAAATTTGGGAGCACCAGTGCTACCAAGAAATAAAGTTAATTTCGAGCCCTGCATAGTAATAACTGCTGTTCATCACTCATCTGTAGTCAGCTCGCTCGGCGACCATTTTGACTTAAAATATTATTATTGTCATTTTTATGTTGTTACTATTATTCTCCCCACCGTTTCTAAAGTGAGAGATCATTAGGCCCATTATTGCACAATCTATTTTGTGTTAACAGGAGCCTATATTATTAAACTTGATACCTACGTATATGGCTATAAAGACTATGCCTTTTCTTTCTTTTTTTTTCATGTTTTGGGCATTGAGGGTGCGTCAGCTAAGTCGGGAGGTAGAAGTGGGTGCGCGGACTGAAAAGTTTGGAAACCGCTGCACTAGGCCATGAGAAGAGACTAACCGTTTCAGAGTGTGTTGGGGTGCTGGGTAAGGCTCTGCGTGATTACGGTCTAACATCCCGTCCTCAGTACAGTTAAAATCCCCAGCCAAGAGCAAAATGTCTTCCGAGCCACAGCTATCCAGTCTAGCTTGTATTTTTTCTAGAAAGCTCTTCCTCTCTGCACCATTTGTTGGAGCATAAATATTCACAAAAACCAGGGTGCGGTGTTCAAAATGTGCCTTCGCTAAAAGACACCTCCCCTTTACGACACGCTCGATTTCTGGAGATGTTGGGTTAAAAGTTCTAGAGAACAGGAAGCCCACTCCACCACTCAGCGTGGTGTTATGGCTCAGGACCACCTGTCCTTCCCACTCCTTCATCCAGTCCACCTCATTGTTCTCATCACTGTGTGTTTCTTGTAAAAACAGAACATCAATAGTTTTCCTCCTTGCTGTGTCAAAAACCAGCGCCCTTTTCCTTTCTTCTCTGGCTCCATTTACGTTTAATGTCCCCACTCTAAAATAATCCATGATCAGGGAAAAAGTTAAAAGAACCTTAAAGTAATTAAATATAGACAGCCCTATCAAACTTGAAACCTCAGTTGTTTACGGACTTTACTCATTTTCTTTTTGAGTCGGTATATCTCTTGGTCACTGAGTTCTGATGTGGCTCTGTTTTGAATAAGTTGTTTATTATAAAAAATGAATTTATCAGGAAAAAAATGTTCCAGATTCAGACCTTTCATGCCTTTAGTTTGTTGTAAAAACAATTTAAACATTTTTTCAGGGTACAAATCGTGGTTTTGACTGGCATTGACTGGAGTATGAGATAGGTCACTGCAATCAGACATGCATTCATCACTGTCACTACTGTCTGGAACACTCGGTGTGCTCTCTAGTCGACCAGCTTTATGTCCGACAGAAACAGTTAAACCATTCTTCCGCTTACTGTGCCGCCTGGTAGAAGCAGGAATCCATTCAGCTCATCTGTGATATCTTCAGTACTCGTCTGGTTTCCTGTCTCAACATTCTCATTTTTATCACCAGTCCCCTTCCTATTGTCACCTATTGCACTTGTCACCACCTTAGTCTCACCCAGTGTATTTTTCTCACCGAGTTCACCTACCACCTCCATACTCTCACCCATTTCACTCACTACCTCTCCAATCTCCCCCTGTTCACCTGTTAGCCCACCATTCTCATCCACCACAGCCGTCGCGTCACCCAACTCACTGGGCGTCACCCCACTCTCAATCATCACTCCACCTGCTCTCTCAGCCACCCTGCCACCATCCTTACTTGTCCCACCGTCACTCTGCCCCCTCACAATATTACTGGTTATCACTGCTCCTACCTGCATCTGACTCTCGGTCTCGCCCCTCGGAGCATCTCTCTGCTACTCGTCCCCGATGCTTCGGCGCCGCGGAGCCGGAACGGGACGCCACGGAGTGGCGGTGGGAGCCGCTGTGTCACTGGGACCCGGAGCATCGCTGACGCATCTCGGACAGACGCTAACAATGTGTCCCTCCTCTCCACAGCCAAAACATTTCATCCGAGAGGAGGTGGCGTACCATGGGTAGTCATAGTTGTCCACTCTAACAACAAAACGGTAGCTAAATTCTTCATGGATACCTGTCGGAGGTAACACACGAGATGCCCCAGATGCGGGGGACTTACACCCCGTCGTGACTCTGGTAGCTTGCGACACAATTTTTCCATGTGGAGAGAGTTCTCTAACCAAGAAGTCATCACTGATGAAACAGGGGACGTTCGACAGCGTGAGCTTAGACGCCGGCTGCGACAACGGCATAACAGGTACAAACAGTCCGTTAACGTTTATCCCCTGTTCCACCAGTAGCATTACCTGTTCTACCTTCTCCACGAACATGACAATTGCCCTGTTCATCCGGCCGGCAGACTTCAGTGCACTATACCCGATAACTTCACCCACCGCTAGTCCCACCTCCTCCACGCTGAAATGAGACACCACTCTAATCCCGTGGTCCCTTGTCAGCTTTGTGAAATCGAACCCACCACCCGCCATGACGTCGTCAACAGACAAATAAATAAATAAAAGAAAAAGTAATAAACTTAACAAATACCGTATACATAAATTAAATTAACCAATGATCGACACAAGCTTCTATGGAAATAAGACCAAGTTCTGTGCCCAACGAACTTGAGAGTTCCAAAACATTCCAGATTAAATCTACGTTATCTGTGATTAGCCTGCCCGGTACACTGTAAGTCTGGTCCACATTATGCAATTTCCTCCGGGATTAATAAAGTATATCTATCTATGAACAACCTGATAATTCACTTTTCTTGGCCTGTTGGCCTGTTGGCCAAGACCTTGGACAGCAGCTTGTAGTCTGTGCAGAGGAAGGACACCGGCCACCAGTTCCTGATATCCTGCTAGTCTCCCTTTTTTGTCAGGAGCGTGAGGACCGTCCTCCTACAGCTCAGGGGCAGCCGATTTGTCGTTAGGCTTTCCCTGAGCATGGAGAGCAGGTCCTTGCCAATCAGTGCCCAGAATTCTTTATAGAACTCAATTGGCAGGCCATCTCAGCCAGGAGACTTGCCAGGTTTCATCCCCTACAGGGTGATGTCAGCATTTTGACAGTTGTTACTGTCTGCTGACACCTTTGGCAGAAAGGACAGAGATGTTTCAGGTTTCTCAGTGTACTCATAATGGAACAGTTCTTCATAGGAACCTACAGTGTGTCCACGGATTTCTGCACTGTCCTGCAGCACCGTACCATCCGTGGACAGCAGAGAGTGGATCAACCTCTTATCCACCACTGTTGCAGAGCTAAAATAACTTTTTTGTTTTTTAAAACTATTCCAAAAAGCAATAAAAGCTGTTTTAAAACATCTGTCAGATAAAAGTGTTGTATTAAAATGCCAGAAAGCACTTCTAGCTATTATGTTGGCTAGAACATAATAGCTAGTCAATGCTTCATTGACTGCTAAAGACGCCAAATGGCGTCTTTCCCTTTTTTTGCAGGAGGGGGCAGATTGAAGTCTTATACACCTGGGCTGTGAATTTCAGACTTTGGTTGTAATGGATCTGCCACCAGATGGGGGAAGCAGTTCGATTTATCTCAGAACGGTCATATGAAGAAGAAACACGCCGATGAATTGTGGGTTGGAAAATGGCGACGCGGTTAGCGAAACGGAAGCACAGAGATGATCGATTTAAGCAGTTGACACTGGCAAAGAGCTTTTTTTACATACATTAGGCTTCATAAATACTATCTGGTACCCATTTACTCGCTTACACTCCAGCCTAATCAACTGTGCATTTGCACCCTGATTGGATGCCAGACTTTTTTTCGTTGTAGTGTATAACACTGTACTGTATAATGACAATAAATTTGAATCTAATCTAATCTAATATTTCAATATTTTACAGTCCCTAAATCGAGCAGAGGACGTCCCTCAACCAGAGGGTGTACAGCAAGGAGACGGCTGTCATCCGAGAAAGATGCTGGTTGGTATCAGGGTGACTGCAATGTGTGCAAGGCTGAGGTGACGACATGGTCACACCTAAGCTCATACACCACGATGCTGGAGGACAGTCCAGTCTTCACAGATGCTATTGGCATCCCATGTTGATTTCCAGATGAGCATAAATTGAGAAATCAAATTGCAGGTGAGAATGAATGATACATTAAGTTAGCAGCACACCCACATGACGAAGGGGAGGAAGAAAATACCCCGCCACACACGTGCAGTGGTAAGACTTATCGTGAGATGCCCCTGAGAATCGATTAGCCAGATAATTTGAGAGAATATAAACCATTTATTTACCGATGTCAATGGCAAGGCTAAAAAGTTACTGCCCCTGTCTCAAGGAGCGGATCAATTGATTGGACATGTTAGCCAAGACCTCAGGTCAAACTTTAGCAGTAGGAGATGCATTGCAATTATTAGGAACTGCACTGACACCTATGAAAATTTCAGCTTTTAAAACAGCAGCAGGCTGCATGGTGTGAGAGCAGAGAAACCGTTCAGACCATATGCCAGGGCCTTGTTTAATGTGCTGAGAGAGGAATTCCCGACACCCCGTGGAAACACCCCTACCTCGTTCCCATGGGATGGTAAGGAGGAACCATTGGTGTATTATGACAACTGTCTGGCCAAATGGTCAACGGCAACGGGAGCACATCCCTCCAACAATGAGGTAACTGAGACACTGTTTAGAACAGCTCTCTTAAATGGTTTGCCACTTCCACTGAAGAACAAATTAACAGGCGATCTAGATTTCTTGATTATGGTAGAAGGCCGTTTCCGCCATCACCTTGTGCATCATTTAACACATTATCAGAGATCAGAGGCCGACCACAACGCCGACGTCCAACACATACAGAGACAATTGCATAAATTAAACTTATCTGAGGCTAGATCCAAGTCAAATAATAAAAATAAGTCTAATTCCGCTGGCAGGGTTATGTGACAGGGTCGTGACAGCTGGTCTGGGGCCCGAGGAGGACAAGGAAGAGGTGAAAGCTATGGCGGCAGCGGTTTGTAACCCTGTCAGTATAAAGGGTTACTGTCAGTTGTAGTCTATTACTAAAAGTAGTATTTCAATTCAGAAATGTATTAGAATTGCGTTTAGCAATATTATTGTGAAAAAGGAAGTCAATGACTTTTATTTTGAAAAGGCCCGCGAAAGCGGCGCAGGTGACTTCCGCCGAGAGAGCACGCGAAAGGAGGAGAAGACAGCGAAAAAGAGTGAGGAGAGAGATGGCGGAGAGAAGGATAAGAAAGAAGAAAAATAGAGAAAAAGATATTCCTGTGCACAACGCCGGAATATTGAAGAAAGAGAGGAATTTTTGACAATAACTTTTGTGGTATTATCCAGACTTGGATTTTTCTGAACTGTTTTCTGTGAGAAATCCATCACGGGAATCCACGGAGACCGTTTATTGATGCTGGCGCCACACCGTCGCCACTTTGGATTCCAGATTCATCGCATGGTCCAGTCCAAAGATGGCGAGCCACTGTCCTAGGATTTGATACGGAACTGATTGATCTAAGGATTTATTGATTTTCTTTGGGTGACAAGGATTTTGGATTTCTACTTCTGCAGTAGGAGGACTTGCACCTTATTCTTTGCACTCTGCAGAGGAAACCGTCATCGAGAGATTAACTAGCATAACCCCGGGGTATGTGCGTATGTGTGTGTGTCTGTGTTTGCCTATTATTTTATTGATTTTCAGGCCCATTTCCTTTCATTATGAAATGTTATTTTGTATGTTCTGAATTATTGGCATAGATGACAATTTAAGTTTATAAAGTTTCAATACATGTCATCTACCCAAACTGACTGAGTTGTCTCATTTATTACACCTCCTGCTCCAGTAGTCGAACCTCCGCATTGGCCCAACATCCGGTAAGTTCTTAGAGTTTAACATACTAAATTCTGAACGAGTGTTACAGGATCATACTCAGGTAACCAGCCTGGATGTTTCATCTGTGGTGATCTTAATCATGTATTTATTTATTTATTCCGTTTATTTTCTTCTTTCCAGACATGTTATTACAACAGATTTTACTTTCATCAGTGTTGATACATCAGCAACATCATCTGAAAAGAAAAAAAACGGGTTGACGGGTAGAAGCTATTGGCTTGTAAGGTTCTCGTCCCCTAAATCAACATCTCTCTCATTACAGCACATTGTCAACCAATACATACTTTGCATGTCACAAATCCATTTCGATGATTTTATTCTGGTACATTGTTGTTTTGATCCATCCATTTAGTCCAATAGGCGTGCGTCTTTGCACACCTCTTTATCAGTTCTTGAGAAGAGTCCGAATTTTATTAATGTTCACTTTGTTAATCCCTTCAAGGTTTGTTTCTGGTCAAATTTATTATTAATTGCTGTTGGAAAGACATTGCTTTGCGTGGCTGAGTTGATGTTGCTTTCTGTGCCATCCACACTCCTAATCACTGGCGTCAGCATCACGGTTTCTGGCCTTCACATCCAAACGTTTTCCCCATTTCTCCAGCTTTTGGGTGATATCCTCCTTGTGCCGAGCATTGGACTCCTCATGCCGGTCACTCATCCTGGCTATGGCTTCATTCAGCATGATGGCCATAGCCTCCTTATACATCCTGGCTGTTGCCTCTGCTGCTCGGTCGGTATTCTCTTGTGCTTTGGTCTGTTGTAATCCCATTTTTCTCAGCTTGCGGTGCAGCATGAAAACACCAAAACCCAGTGCTGTTATCCCGATTGTCATGGTGGTGAAGATGTACACATCCTCTACGTCCTCCACATCCAGTGGGGCCAAACACATAGTTTTGAAAGTATCCCAGCTGTCCAGCATGTTGCCAGCCAAAAAAGTCCCATCTGGACAATGGCGCTCACCAGTTCCGACAGGTCTGATTGAAAAAATTCTGTCGATAGCGTTAAGTGACCAGCTCAGCAGATTCATCTTAGTTAGCAGATTTCGTATGATGATATGGAATAGATAGGAATCATTGGAGTCGCAGTTGCCCACAGGCCCGACTAAGACCACAATGGTACGGTCCACGACCACCTTGAGGCAGAGGATTTCCAGGACGTGGCAGAGGGAGCATCTATCCATGGGCACCAAACAACCAGCGGCTAGGGGGACCGACTGGACAACAGCAATATGGTCAATATTACACTGGGGAAACAGTGACAGAGGGGGAGGAGGACCCCTACTGGCGGGCCTAGGGATGCCTGGGCAGCCCCGGAAACAACGGAATGGCGGAACCAATGCTTCCTATGACTGTCAGCGGCCTGGTAGACACTTGAGCCACGTATTCCACTTACAATACACCTGTACCGCAGTCAATGTTAACATCAGACAGCATATCATTGATGGGCTTCTCGGGAAACCACAGGTTCTGCCTTTCACCAAACCATTACCTACTGTGTTAGCGGGACATTGTTTAAGACAAAGGTTTGTTGCGTCACCAAAAATACCTGTTAATCTGATAGGCAGAGACTTGCTAATTGCCACAAACGCTACCATTTTGTGCAGACCACAAGGTTTGACTGTCCGGTTCCCAGATGGTACTCAAGTTTTTTGCAGTGAAGCTGGACACAATGGGCAATGGCTGATGCGACCAGTTCCATCTTCACCCACTGCTGACACCTACTAGGCAGAGGTTCAACCAGAGACCCTCTGCTGACCCTAGCGTGTGTTCCGTGTATGCCATGTGGAAGCCTTGGATTCAGACCTGTGCACTCTACCTGCCTCCTATCGATCCACTAGATTGCACTATGTTTTATGATAGGGACCACGATGAAACATATGAATATAGGTTCAGATCACACATAGATGATAGTTGGCAGTTACATTCCGAGCACATTTACATCTCAACTGAAGGCGTTGCGGCACATACGACTTTGACACCAGAACAGAACATGTTGTTTGAAATGGGAAGCACATCAATTCCCCACATTTCATTGGCGGTGTCTTCAGGGCATGAGCCGAGGGAACTGGGACCCATGGTCAAACGCTTAGTTAGCCTTACTGATTGGCAGGATTCACAAATTCCACAAGTTCAATTCTCACCATCAACATCAGACTCACCTTGGTCAACTCCATTGAGGCCAGTTCAAAAAGCAGACGGAGTAAGTTATTGAATGGCACATGATTTGAGAGCCATAAATGAAGTAACGATAACTCCAGTTCTACCTGTACCTGATCCACATAGGGTAGTGACATCACTCTCACCTAAATTCAAGTGGTTCACAGTTGTGGATTTGGCAAATGCTTTATTTTGCTTACCTCTACATCAAGATTCCAGAAAATATTTTGCATTTTGGTATCATGGAGTCAAGTTGCAATACACTAGACTCCCGTAAGGATTTAAGAACAGCCCTGGAATCTTCAATCAGGCTTTGAAAACAATGTTGTCTGACATGCAGTTGCCTGAAGGTTGTGTGTTAGTTCAGTGCGTGGATGATCTCTCATTGGCATGTGAGACACCTGAAATTTGTTTAGAAGCCACTGAATGTTTATAGACGAAATTGTTCTCATGTGGTTTTAAAGTGTCCGAACAGAAATTGCAGTTTTGCAGGAAATCTGTCACTTTCCTGGGACGTGTTGTGTCAGCACATGGTTCGGCAATGTCTACGGCTCATCGCTCTGCTATCCTGCACCATCCAAAGCCTCAAACGGTAAAAGACATGCAATCATTTTTGGGTTTCTGCAGTTACAGTAGACACTACATCCCTTGTTTTGTCGAACACATGACACCACTACGTGCACTGATAAAACAACATGGTCACAAGAACCCCACCGCCAAACTTGGGTGGGATACAGAAACGCCAGATTGCTTTGTCAAACTTGTTACTGCTTTGGCTACAGTGGCTGCCTTGGCCACGACAGATTCAGGCACTGCGTTCCATCTGGATGTCTCCATTTCAGATGCTATCGCTAACGGCGTCCTGTATCAGAAGGTTGAAGGTGAAAGACGCATTTTGATGTATTGTAGTGCTTGTCCTGACCCCTTTGAAAGTAGACTGCCACCTTGCCCCAGATATGCGGCAGGCCTTGCTTCACTGGTAACCAAAACAGCACACACAGTTCGAGGCCACCCACCTATCATCCTCACAGAACATTCAGTCACATTGTTTCTTGCGTCTCAGGCCTTCTCCATGTCTGCTTTGCAACAAACTAGAGATTCTTCAAGCTACTAACATCCAGTACATCCATTCCGGCGTCGACATGGCAGAGTCATGTTGAGTATGCCACAGTCTCCTACACGTACGTCACCTGAGCAGACAACATCATTAAAGGAGGGAAGTGTTTACCCATCAGCAGTCCGCCACCCCGGAAGAATTGAATCTTTGATGTCTTTGTTGTGGCCTCTTTCGAGGCCAAGAGGGGCAATGACGAGATTTAGACATTATACACATGTTATTTGCTAATGCTATTTGATATTTTTGCTAGCTTCACAGTAGTCAACTTTAATCACACTCTCATTTAATCTTTGCAGACTGCTGAACCCTATCCCAGTACACACAGAGCTCACAGAACTCATCTAATCTTTTTTCACCCTCTTTTCTCACCCTTGAAGTCTGTACACATTTGATCACACACACACACACACACACACACACACACACACACACACACACACACACACACACACACACACACACACACACAAACCTACACACCCCCACACATCCAAGGTAACAGTTCCATTTATGGAAGTCTTCACATGTGGGATTAAATCCTACATATTGTGTGACTCCAATACTGGGTATTGCATGAAGCCTTATGTTGGCCAGTCAAGCACACTCCCAGACACAGTGTTCTCCCTCCTTGACCGTCTCCCAGGACACGGATACACACTTTTTATGGACAACTTTTATAACTCTGTTGTGTTGTGGCATACAATGTCTGCATGAATGGCGTGGACAAACTCAACCAGAACATTTGCGAGTACCCATTCATATGGAAAACACTCAACTGCTCAAAGAAGTTTGTGGCGTACTTATTTCAGCTTTGTGTGTTCAATGCATATGTGCTGTACAAGGCCAGGAACCCAGGGAAGTGCAAAACACACTTGGACTTCATGAGGAGGGTGGCGAGGTCGTGGACTGAAAGAAGTTATGTGGTGGAGGAGCAGGAGGGGGAGCAGGAGGGGGAACAGGAAGAGGAGGTGGTGGTGGCAGTCCGACAAACCAGGGCAGCCAAAAACCAAGACCCAGACAGCAGGCTGGATGGCCTGATGGCCAGGCATCAGTTGGAACGCTTAAGGCTCATCAGCAAGAACACACAGCCAGCGAGAAAATGTAGGTCTGCATACGAAGGGGCAAAAGGAGTGAGACCAGACTGTGGTGCAGGTCCTGCCGTGTACCCCTGCATGCAGGAGAGTGCTACACAGCCTACCACACAAAGTCCAAATACTAATTGCGTTCATAGACACACACACACACACACACACACACACACACACACACACACACACACACACACACACACACACACACACACACACACACACACACACACACCTGTAAATAAGTTCACACACACACACCTGTAAATAGTTCACACACATATAAATAGATTATTTTGTTATGTTTTATGTTATGTTCTAAATGTTCTATATCTGTGAATAAAAAAATTTGTATTGTCATCAAAAGCTTTTTTCCTGTGTTGTTTTTATTTTTCATAGAAGTAAACAACTTTTCAGATGTTTGAGGTGTCACTGAAGCTAAAATATTGGGACATCAGTCACTGTTTTGCTTGAATTTGCTTCTCTGCAGAAAAAGCTTGTTTTCTCTGTTTTTTGGTCAAAATTGGGTGTTTTTGCTGAAATCTTGTATGGTCAATTTCTAAACACTCAAAGAGGCTAGAAACAAACTTTCTTTTTCTGATAAAAGAAGAGAGTCTAAAGTTTTGGTAGATATATTCAATGTTTATGTAATCCAAAAAGTCAATATTTGGTGGGTCCTCAAAGTTCAGCGAAAATGCTCCAAAAGTCTGGCAGTATGGAGCTCTCCGTTCTGAACATGGTTGGCAGTCAGTTAATAACCACACATGACTGTACTACAGTGTGACCAGCTTTTATTGTAAAAATCTGTCTAAACATGACAAGGACAGAGTGTATTCTCGGCAGCCAACACATGTGTACTGTCGACTTGTGCCATTAAAATTTCGCCACACGTCATCCAGTTCATTCGATTTTATAAAATCATTCAGTTTTTTGTTCAATACAGTACGTGGGGTCCTGGTAATTCCTGACTAAAATTGGGTTTTCCGTACACTTAAAATCCCCTCCTAAAAATAGGTACATCTGCTGCATTTCTGAATTTCATTATTTAAAATCTTTAAAGAAAAACACCGTCTGTGCCTACAGTTGGAGCATACATACAGATAAAAACCAACAGTCTTCCTTTCAAACAATGCTTGTACTTTTAAAATGTTGCCTGACATGATGTCTTCCACTAAAACAGAGCAAGATTTTAAAGCACAAGAAAGTAATATCTCCACTCCACCCCTGGTGCTGGTTTTGTGGCTAAAATATATTTCTCCGCTCCATTCTCGCTTCCAATTAACTTCATTTTCCACAGTACTGTGTGTTTCCTGGACAAATAAAAAATTTAACTTTTTTACATTTATTAAACTAAAAACAGAGGCAAATGTAGCCACAAGAGGGCACAAGCCAGTGTCTTAATGTGCCAGTTCCAGGCCCGGATAATACAGAGGGTTGTGTCAGGAAGGGCATCCAACATAAAACTTTTGCCAAATCAAACATGCAAATGAAATCTATGATTTCCATACCAGATTGGTCGAGGCCCAGGTTAACAACAACCGCCTTCGGTGTTGTTCACTGACAGGGTGCCAGTGGAAATTGGACTACTGTTGGTCGAAGAAGGAGAGGAGGAAAGTGTGTTCACACGAAGAGAGAGAAGAGGAATGCAAGGGGGTATAGGGCTGACAGTAGGGATGTTGAATGTTGAAACTATGACAGGAAAGGTAGACAGTTGGTTCACATGATGCAGAGGAGGAAGATATACATACTCTGTATCCATGAGACCAGGTGCAAAGGTAGCAAGGCTAGAAGTTTAGGAACAGGGTTCAAGTTGTTCTACATTGGTGTAGATAGGAAGAGAAATGGAGTTGGAGTTATCTTGAAAGAAGAGTTTGTTAGGAGTGTCCTAGAGGTAAAAAGAGTGCCAGATAGAGTGATGAATCTGAAGCTAGAAATTGAAGGTGTGATGTTCAATGTTGTTAGTGGGTATGCTCCACAGATATGGTGTGAGCTGGATAAATTCTGGTTGGACTTGGATGAAGTGATGCAGAGCGTACCTAAAAGTGAGAGAGTTGTCATTGGTGCAGACTTCAATGGACATGTTGGTGCAGGAAACAGAGGTGATGAGGAGGTGATGGCAAGTTTGGTATCCAGAGGAAGAATGCAGAAGGACAGGTGGTGATTTTGCAAAAAGGATGGAAATGGCTATAGTGAATACATTATTTGCGACGAGGCAGGAAACTGGAATGACCTAAATGAGTGGAGGCAGTGTGGAAGCGAAATAATGCATGTGTAGGTCACATTTCAAATCAGAGGAAACACATTTTCAAGTTTGGCAGCGAATAACCAGATTGTCCAGAAAACAGGAAGACAGGAAGCGGGTCAACCTGACATGGGCTGGTTACCTAGATTTGGACAGTTGCCGGGAACAATTGGTTTCCTGTTTTCTCATGAATAGGACACGTACAAAGCTCACGCACACACAAATGGAGGACTGTGACTATAAAAGTGTCAGGAGACATGCATCCAGGGGCTGTTCCCGATTGATCTGTACTGATGATCTACGTATCAATAAAAGAATTCCCGTTTTGGCTGTAACATCATCCTCGTTGTACTTTGGTTTTATTTTGGTATTTTGCTGGACAAAACACTCTCACCACATAACTGGCGTCACGAACAGGATACAGGATCAGGAGGATCTCTGAAAGGAAGGAGAGCGGTCGGTGCGGCTCCGAGGGGCATCCTCTCTGCGTGGTGTGACAGGCTAGCTAAAGGTAAGGTCATTTGAATCCCTTACACAAATTTGAATTGGCAAAGATAAAATATCTAAAGTTTAAGTCACTAAGTGTAGGTGGATGCTCCAAATAGTTGTTCAGAGACCTCAGAGACATGAGAGGTGTTGCAGCAGAGGGTGTGTTTCGCTAAAACTCCAGGTGCACATGGACGGCTGCTGCAAGGAGAGCTTCACTTAGAGAAGTGAAGTGACAATTGGACTGATTGGCATTACGACTAAAAGGGAACAGCCAGAAATTAAGACAGCAGCTGGGGAGAAGTTTGTGGAGCTTAGTGAAGCTCGTATGTCCAAGTGTGGACTTGTGTTACTGGTCTTGGGAGACCAGGGTGAGTCTAGAGAGACCACTGTGATGTCCAAGTGTGGACCGTGTTGTGTTACTGGTCTTGGGAGACCAGGGTGAGTCTATGGGTAGACCACTTTGAGAATACGGTTTTGGGAAACCGGGGTCCAAGAGTGGACTTGTGTTGAGAATATGGTTTTGGGAAAACGGGGTCCAAGAGTGGACTTGTGTTGAGAATACGGTTTTGGGAAACCGGGGTCCAAGTGTGGACTTGCGTTATTACTGGTTTGGGGAAACCAGGGGGTCCAAGTGTGGACTTTGAGCTTTTTCCAGGGTTTTGAGTTGACAACCCTGGGCCCTTCTACTGCTTCCGGCGGTGAAGCAGCTGTTTTGTTTGTCCATTTGTGTGTCTTTGATCGAGCGCCGGCAGTAACTGATAGTGGCATAATTTGACTCTAAAATTCAGGAAAGGTGCCAAGAAATAGCATAGTTAAGAGACTGCGCCTATCGTGTCTCTATAATCCAGAAGATAGTTTGAAGAGATAACGATCATATACTGACATAATAATAAATTGTAATAACCGGCCGGTAAAAATAAGAAATTAAGAAAAAAAATATATATATAAGTGCAAAATAAGTAAAGGTGATATAAAGAGAATTTGGGAACCGTAATTTGTGAAATAGCGTAAAAAGGCTGCAGCTAAATATAACAATCACTTCATGCGTGTGAACCTAAAGTGAATCCCATCTAAATTGAAGCCCCCATCTACACACATGTCCCACTGAAATACAATGGGGGTATGAATGCATAAACTGTATAAGTAATTGATATAAACTTGTGGTGAGTCTTTCAGTGTCTGCATACATCCGTGTATACATTGGGGTGCGTTTCTTAAGCGTCATCTGGCTGAAATAAGGTCACCCAGAGTTAGTGTGTGTTTGATAAGATCCAACCATACGTATGGGAAGATCAGAGTGAATGAGAATTGTGTGACTGATAAGCCCATTGAAAGTACAAGCATACAAATCAAATAATCTGAACATACAAGCTTGGGATAAAAAGGTTTTTTCTTTTATGAGTGTGGAAAACTGTTTGTTTGGACGTCATAAGTGATACTGAGTTATTGAGTGAATGATCGCTGAGCTCAGATGTGAGTGTGTGTGTTGAAAAAACAAAACAAAAACAAAAAAAAGTCGGTGGTTGACTGTTCGACTGAGATTGAACCATATGTGCTGCAGATGGAGCAGTAGAAAGTGTGTTAAAGTGTGTTTAAAGCATGTGTATTTATTTATTTGTGCGCAGTGAAGGAGAAAGTGCGTAAAGTTGGTTTGTGTGGAGAGATCTGCACGCTAGGAGGGTCAAGAAGAGACTGGAAGTTAAAATCAGGAAGCAGCCTACAGGGGGAGGGATCAGTAGACACAGACTGGACTTGTCTAAAAATATATCTAGGTGCAGAAGCTGCAAAAGAAATCCCCGAACAGGCACTGCTAGCACTGCTAGGAAGGCTAGACACAGCAGGTCAGGCGTACTGGATCACTACGAGGGGAGGAAAAAGTGCAGGAGGAGAACGATCCTGTAGCTTCTGGATTGATCTGCCCAATAAAGGAATAGACTTGAGAAGGGAGATTAAGCGATAATAATGAGAATAAATCTCTACATGTCCCTGAGTCAGTTCAAATTATGATGGGGAACCAATGGGGGTAATCCTCTCACAGGCCCTGCTAGGAACAATGGGGTAAATAAATGTGGTTATAAATGTTTCACTTTGGCACCATATCACAAAGAGGGTTTACATTAATAGTTACGTTGAACAAGAATTGTTTAGAAAGTTTTGGCCACGTTGATAAGAGAAGGAGAAGAGGTAAAGAGAAAAGAGATGGACTGCTAAGTATGAAGAGAATGTTAATTTCCAAGAGGAGGGATTATGTAATTTCTAAGAGGTTTGAAGTTAAATGAAGTAATGAAGGAAAAAATATGTTTGAAGAGAAGGACAAACAGTTATGTAGGGGAAGCGATAGGATAGGGCTCTGTATCTGTCTTCACTGTCTTCACATCCTGTCTGCAACATTTTTTCTGATACCTAAAGACACTCAAACTGACTGTTTTTTCCAAGATGTCCTGTTTCTTCCAGAGTATCATTCTGGGATACTTTCACAAAGCAAAGGGAATTCAAAGGTGGCAACACCAGATACCAATGATGATGTTCACTAAAGACTGGATGTGTGACACGAGTCATGTGTTCATCCAGCAACAAGGCTGTAAATGAAGTAATGAGGAGACAGGGGAGAAAGGCCAGAGCATTGAAGAAAATACACCTATGAACACTTTAGATACAAACACACACAACAACACCATTATGGTAAACATAGACAGACCCACAGGTTATGATTATGATTCTAATGACTGAAGAAGTAATGTTGTCAACAGTTCCTGGTTGTTCATTAGATTATAGGTTGACCTTAGGAACACATGGATTCAGCCCATGATAATGTTTATTTAGATCAGAAGCAAATCAGGATGTTTTATCTTTTCATTCAATCACTCATGAACCAAGGTGCCTTTTGTTGAATGGCCTAAACCACCACAGAAAACCACATCTTGTCTGTTCAGAACCTATTGGGGGCTGGAAACCAGTGTCAGAGCTCAGAGCGGTAAAGAATTTGTACGTCATACAACCCCAGCTGAACTAAAAGGTGAAAGATTACAGTCGACTCACATTGGTTAACTGATTAATTATTTAATTTGATAAATGCAAACCTTGACTCACACTTCTTCTTGTATTTTTAATGATAAACATTTTACTTTATATATATATATGGACAAATGCCACGTTTCTTCTTTCTTGACAATGATATTTGTCTTTGCTCTTTCCGCTCGTGAAACAATCACGTGGGTTTTTTAGCTGAATTATTACTCTAGAGGTGTATACGTTTTGTCTGGACCTCGTACAAACGATCGTGAGGGAAACATGAACATAAATGATGCGCTTAAGTTTTTGGATCCATGATTTTACAGAGATCTCTCAACCCCAAATGACATCACACGTGGGGAAGACGTTTGGCCATGACTGACTATGACTTGGATGTCTGACTGAAACACTGCTTCACTGACTTAAAGCAGGTTTTAAAAGGTCTATTTTTTATTTTATTTTTATTTTTTTTTCATTTTTGTAATTCTTGACATGACTTAACTCTGGATTTTTTATTATGTGTTTATTTAGTGAATGCTGTGTTGTCTAACTGTGACAGTTGGCTTTTTATGCATTCTTGTGTAACATATGATTGTACGTGTTCTTATCAGAGGGAAATAATTTCCCTTTAAGGTTATTAACATATTTTTCATTCATTCACGCCGTAAAGCAGCTTTTGAGAAAAGACTGAAATAAAAAGATGATACAAGATGATTTGAAATTCACAAGGGATGTGGTCAAAAAGTGTATTTTCTTGAGACTGTAGAAAATAGCAAACCACACCCCCAAGGCCTGTCTTGGATTTTTGGCTGCCGGGGAAGGGCCCTCCTGCGACAGCTGGAACCCATGAACAAGGACAATAGGTTTACAATAGGAGAGAATTTTTAATTTGAAAAAATTGGTAATAATCCATTCAGAAACATGTCAACTCAAGCAAGAGAGAGAAAGAGTGGAGCATGAGATGTCGAGACGATGATAAAGTCCAAAAGAAATTTGAGGATTTAGTAAAGAATTCACGAAAACTACAGTTGCACTTAACTAAAGCTCAACCACAAAACTAACAGACTAACACCAAGACACAAATGATTTATTGCCCCAACCTGGGCAAGGAGATGTGTGCTTGTGTGTCTCATTTCTCCCAGTCAGATTTACGTGTTGGAGGCTGAGGTGATGACACTGTCACACCTGAGGTCATACACCAGGACACCGGAGGACAGTCCAGTTTACACAGATGCTATTGGCATCCCAACTGGAGTTCCAGATGATTTATATAATGACTGATAAAATTACAGGTGGTTTTGAGTCAATCTCTGTTTGAATCACCTCCGGAAAAAAAATAAATAAATGAATAAATAAAAACATTGACAGGATTAATTAGGTCCATCACAACATTCAATGTCTGACAAATTTCACTAGAAACAGATTTGAAGCTGTATGTGATTAATTGTCTGCCACCACATTAGTTACTTATGAAAATAGAATTGCTGTTTGTTTTCTGTGGATGCTGTTCGTTTGCTTGCATTCAACAGTTGCTCCTAAGAAGCATCGGTTGGGCGGTGGGCAGACTGGAAACGCCCCCGTCATATCAGAAGGCAGAGTGGGAGGCCCTATTGGGGCCCGACTCCAACGAGAGAAACGCCGCAGACTTTGCCTGTCCAGACATCGTCCATCCCTCTGATGGAGAGGGGGGCAGCTTAGTCAGGTTCTGCAATTCACATTCACAATGTTGCTAATGCTAATGCTAACACATGATCACGCTGCTGCAGGGACAGTTTTGTTGGTAATTCTGTGCTCATTGCTCATGTGAGGGCTGTGGAGGTAAAAGGGTTGGTAATATTGTCTTAGCTACCACAGACCCCGATAATGAAGCTTTGCTGAGTCCCTAGGGCTCATAGGGAAGGTTAGCTTCCATTGTTCCAGCTGAAAACACATGGCTATAGACATTTCCATATTGTTACATACACTCTCCACTGCCTGTGGAGCTGGGTGTACGCTAAATCCCTTTGGGGGGGGAGCCACGTCCTCAGCAGTTGGAGTGAACATATAGGATACATATAGGATCACCACACTGAGGTGAGTTGTTGGGAATCTCCATTTAACAATGGAAATGACCACAAAACGCATCTGCTTACACAAATATAGGTAACACAACACGTAGTTCTTGTCTACCACATAATTTTCTGAACACAAAAGTGGCACGAGCCACGGAAAGAAGGGCCATACACCGTGGTGGGGGTGACCCCAACAGTGGTCCAAGTCGAGGGAAGCACCACATGGTATCAACTGAGCCACTCCACCAAAGAGACTTTGCCAGAGACAAAGGGGAGAATGAAACTGAGAAACAATGAGGAAGATGATGTGGTTGTTGACAGGAGTCAGGGGACTGTTCTGAGGAGCCCGACTCAGATTCTGAAGCTAAAGAACAAGAGACATCCGCTGGAGTCACAGCCGCTCCAGGAAGCACCGCACAGCCATGATCAAGATGAGTATGATGCAACCACAAAATTCCCAATTCACACTGTGTTGACGCCCATGCTAGCATTCTCATCTCATGTTCATGATGACACACAACCAGTAAACCAGGAGCAAGATGACAGGAGAAGTAAGAGAGATCTTCACACTATGTGGAAGTGGACAGGAACAGTGATCATTTCCGAAGAAATTAGAGAGAAGGGGACAAAATGTGAAATAAGTGTTGAATTAAATAAAACCATTTTATGTAGGATGAAATCGGGGGAAGGGCAGATAAGTATGAACAACTTTTCATGCCACATAAAAATTACCATAGATCAAGTGCTCGAGATACAAGTAAAATTAGATAGGAGAATGAATTCTAATGATGCGTTCATTAGAATTGATCACAGAGATCTCTCTGTTGCTATGAGAAAACCTGAAGCTTTGAAGTTTGAAATGAATGACAATGCTGGTAGGGGTGGAAGCATTAAGTGGGATGGGCTAGAAGAAATTTTTGGAAAATGGGAAGCCGGTTTTGGCTTAATCTGGGATAATTATACTGATAATACTGATACTATTCTCTTTATTGACATGTTGCATCGTGCCTATCCTGAGGGAATGGTGTGTGAGAACAATGGACGAAAGGATGAACCTCATTAAGGACACACAGGACGCATAAATGCTAAGTATGCTACCGGCTGATGCACTGGTGCGCAGAATTCTTCTGGCGCAGAGGTGGGAGAACATGCCAGATGTGTTCACAATCTCCAACTATGAGGAAGAACTGTTATAAGGAATGATGGACAATGGCTGATATGGATATACATTACAACTACATACGGATATATCATCAGGATATCACTATGACATTATTCTCACTATTCTGTGTAACCATTGTTTAATCATCAATTTTATCAGTTAGATCATTCTGTTTATTCTATATTCAATGTTGTGTTCTATAAAAGAAGAGGTAATCTAATTCATACCATTCAGAATTATTAGAATGACTTCTGTGTTTCAGTAAATTATTTCAGTGTGTGATGTATTTGGTCAATCTGTTAGGATGTATTGTTTAAGGTCGCCCAACGGGAAGGGGGCCATGGGGGGCTTTTCCTGGTTAAAAAACAGCCGCCAGGTTTTTCACCCTCATCAGGGAAGTGATAACAGGTGACCAGTTATGTTAGTATATTCATGTTAAGTTCATATATCAGTAAATGGAATGTTTTTGTCGCTTATCACTATGTTTAGAGTTCACACAACCATATATTTAACCCTAAACTTACAGTGCCACCAATCCTAGTCACACACATACAGACATACAGGCTGATTCACCATACATTATTTCGACGAGTAGTTTATGATAATCTCATAAAGAGGAGGGATTATGTGGAAGCGAAATAATGCATGTGTAGGTCACATTTCAAATCAGAGGAAACACATTTTCAAGTTTGGCAGGGAATAACCAGATTGTCCAGAAAACAGGAAGACAGGAAGCGGGTCAACCTGACATGGGCTGGTTACCTAGATTTGGACAGTTGCCGGGAACAATTGGTTTCCTGTTTTCTCATGAATAGGACACGTACAAAGCTCACGCACACACAAATGGAGGACTGTGACTATAAAAGTGTCAGGAGACATGCATCCAGGGGCTGTTCCCGATTGATCTGTACTGATGATCTGCGTATCAATAAAAGAATTCCCGTTTTGGCTGTAACATCATCCTCATTGTACTTTGGTTTTATTTTGGTATTTTGCTGGACAAAACACTCTCACCACAGCAGGAGCACACAGGTAGACTACATCTTGTGTAGAAGGTGTAATCTGAAGGAGATCAGTGAATGCAAAGTAGTGGTAGGCGAGAGTGTAGCCAAACAGCATAGGATGGTAGTGTGTAGGATGACTGGTGGTGAGGAAGATGAAGAGGGAAAAGAAAGAGCAGAGGATGAAATGATGGAAGCTAAAAAAGAAGAGAGTTGCATGAGTTTTAAAAAGGAGTTAAGACAGGTTCTGGGTGGTCAGGGGGTGCTTCCAGATGATTGGACAACTACAGCTAATGTGATCAGGGAGACAGGTAGGAGAGTACTTGGTGTATCATCTGGAAGGAAAGTTGATAAGGAGAATTGGTGGTGGAATGAGGAAGTACAGGAATGTATACAGAGAAAGAGGTTAGCTAAGAAGAAGAGTGACTGAGAGGACTGAGGAGAGTAGATAGGAGTACAGGGAAATGCAGCGTAAGGTGAAAGTAGAGGTAACAAAAGGCCAAACAAGGGGCTTATGATGACTTGTATGCTAGGTTGGACATTAAGGAGGGAGATACTGATCTATACAGGTTGGCAAGACAGAAAGACAGATATAGTAAGGATGTGCAGCAGGTCAGGGTGATTAAGGATAGGGATGGAAGTCTATTGACAGGGGCCAGTAGTGTGATAGGAGGATGGAAAGAGTACTTTGGAGAGTTGATGAATGAAGAAAATGACAGACAACAAAGACTAGAAAAGGTCAATGTTGTGGACCAGGAAGTAGCAAAGATTAGTCAGGATGAAGTGAGGAGGGCATTGGAGAGGATAAAGAGTGGAAAGGCAGTCGGTCCTGCTGATATGCCTGTGGAGGTATGGAAGTGTCTTGGAGAGGTGGCAGTAGAGTTTCTGACTGGGTTGTTCAACAGGATCTTGGATAGTGAGAAGATAGATAGATAAAGATAGAGTAGAAGTGTGCTGGATCACATTTTTAAGAGTAAGGGAGATGTGCAGATTTGTGGGAACTACAGAGGAATAAAGCTGATGAGCCAAACAATGAAGTTATGGGAAAGAGTAACTGAGGCTAGGCTAAGAGCAGAAGTGAGCATTTGTGAGCAGCAGTATGGTTTCTTGCCAAAAAAAGTACTAAAGATGCAATGTTTGCTTAGAGGATGTTGATAGAGAAGTACAGAGAAGGCCAGATGGAGCTGCATTGTGTTTTTGAAGATCTGGAGAAAGCTTATTGCACGGTGCCCAGTGAGGAACTGTGGTATTGTATTAGGAAGTCTGGAGTGGCAGGGAACTATGTTAGAGCAATGCAGGACATGTATGAGGACTTTAAGACAGTGTTGAGGTGTGCTGTAGGTGTGACAGAGGAGTTCAAGGTGTAAGTGGGACTGCATCAGGGATCAGCTCTGAGCCCCTTCTTCTTTGCTATGGTGATGGACAGGCTGACAGACGAGGTTAGACAGGAATCTCCATGGACTATGATGTTTGCAGATGACGTTGTGATCTGCAGTGAGAGCAGGGAACAGGTGGAGGAGAAGCTAGAGAGGTGGAGGTTTGTCCTGGAAAGGAGAGGAATGAAGGTTAGCCACAGTAAGACAGAGTACATGTGTGTGAATGAGAGGGACCCAAGTGGAAGAGGGAGGTTACAGGGACAAGAGATCAAGAAGGTGGAGGATTTTTAAGTACTTAGGGTCAACAGTCCAGAGCAATGGAGAGTGTGGAAAAGAGGCGAACAAGCGTGTTCAGGCAGGATGGAACAGGTGGAAAAAAGTGTCAGGTGTTATCTGTGATAGAAGAGTTTCAGCTAAAATGAATGAAAAAATTAAGGGGTTTTGGAGATAAAGTCAGAGAGGCCAGACTGAGATTGTTTGGACTTGTAAAGAGGAGAGATAGTGAATATATTTGTAGAAGGATGTTGAGTTTTGAACTGCCAGGCAGGAGGCCTAGAGGAAGACCAAAGAGGAGGTTTATGGATGTAGTGAAAGAGGACATGAAGGTAGTTGGTGCGAGAGAAGAGGATGCAGAAGACAGGGTTAGATGGAGGCAACTGAGTTGCTGTGGCGACCCCTGAAAGGAAAAGCCAAAAGGAAAAGAAGAAGAATGGTACACCCTGGATAATTCACGAGTTCATTGCAGGGCCACACTGAAAGACAGACACACACTGTCTTTCTGTGTGTCTGAAGCTGGAGAACACGAATGACCCCACTGAGTCTGTACAAAAGGGAGTTTGCAAGATTTTTTTTTAGAAATTCAAAAACATGATACTAATAATAATAATAAGAAGAAGAAGAAGAAGATTTTTTTGATTTTTGCAAAAACACTTTAATCTCATTCAAACATTTTGCAGTTTTACATTAGATGAACACATTTAAGTGCCTCAGAAGATCTTTTCCAAACAAACTTCAATCACATTGAACATTTAGAATATTTAGAACATTTAGAACATTTAGAACATTTAGAACATTTTACAATTTTTCATTAGATGAAATTTCAAAAACACTAAACACTGAAAAACATTAAACACCAAGAAACAAAGGGAAATACAATATAAAAATGCATGCATTATAACAGGAAGTTTGCAAAAGTGAGGTGGTCATCAACTAAAGTGCATAGGACATTTTTGTAACACCAGATGTTCCTAAAGTTATTCAGGTCTTTTGTCATTTTATAGAAACCAAATTCTAGTTTTAAGCGACATCTGATGTTACAGCAAAAAACAGTAGCTGCTTCTTGAACAGTATTGTTTTCAATTTTCTTCTTCCTGGTCACATAAATTGCAAGTTTTGCCTCCCCAGAAATACAATTTAAAAGCTGCCACTTTCTCTGATTCGATCTATTGTACCCAGCACCGTAGATTAATTTCCTGATACTAAAGTTTTCATTGAACAAGTTAAAAACATTCGTTAGAAGAGTAAAGAGCACTGCAAGTCTCCCACACTCACTGAAAGTATGACTGTTTCACGAAGGGGACAGAAGGGACACTGGCTGGACACCGCAGGGGCAAAAACAGAGACAAAAGCATTGGAACCGACGGCACCATGCAAAATCCTCCACTGGAGGTCGGCTGTTTTTTTCTTGAGGGGAGGTTTGTACAGAAGTCTCCACTGCGGGTCAGGTCCATTTCCCGTCATCCTGTTGGCCCAGGTAGTAGGTGCTCTGTTACACAGGTTTTTCTTGTTGATCACGTTTACGCATTGTTTGTACAGTATTTTTTTGTTGGCCGTGTGCAGGCTGATCTGTCGTTCATCCCCGAGGAGAGGACCCTCCAGTTCTCCAAACAGGGGACTGATGTGGACCTCTGGGAAAGGATCTTTGCTGTCTGGTACAGTCCCTGTACTATAGTCCAGGAGGAGGCTTCTCTCCTTCCCGGAAAGTCTTTGCCTCCACAGTTGTAGCACCCTTTGAGCCACCCTGGTGGACTGGATGTTCAGCAGGGAGCTCACAGCCTGGGCATCCGCCAGCGCAGGCCCGGCGTTGTCTACCAGTTGCTGGAGGGTCATGGTCCTGGTTCTGCAAAGCGCTGTAGACAGACCAGGTGTGGCTCCACTGCAGACGTCCAGCCTGGCCCCATGCACTAGTGGTTCCCTCAGTAACCAGAACAAAGAGTCAGAGCTTTTTCCTGGGCTGCTTTTAAATAGGGCCCATGACTTAAAAACACCATGATAAAACGGAGGCAAACCATTTAACTTTAGAAGCTTAGAGTCCATTAAAAACAGTGCAGCATCCAATTCCAAGTGGCTCACGCGTCTGAATATGCAGCCGGCCACCTCTCTCCACGTCAGATCCGCTGGTCCGGTCAGAAACCGCTGGATGAACTGTAATCTGAACGTGGCTGTTCTGCTAGCCAGGTGGATGAGGCCCTGTCCCCCCTCCTCTCTTGATAAAAACAACACTCCTTGAGGCACCCAATGCAGCCCATCCCAGAAAACGTTAACAAGTTTGATCTGGATTTGGGCTAGAAACCCTGATGGGGGTTCCATACAGGCCAAGCGGTGCCACAGCTGCGAGGCTACCAGATTGTTTATCACTAAAACTCGACCTCTGTACAACATTCTGGGGAGCAACCATTTCCATTTTTTAAGTTTCCCTTCTGTTTTGTCAATGACGCCCTCCCAGTTCTTCCTGGTTGTTGTCTCATTTCCCAGGTACACACCGAGATATTTGAGACCATCAGTCTTCCAACACAAGTTTTGAGGAAGAACCGGGAGGTTGCCATGCCACTCGCCAACAGCAAGGGCTTCACTTTTGTTCCAGTTTACTTTTGCAGCAGTTAAAACATTGAATGAGTTTGTCAAACCCACCAAAAAACAACATCCCTTTGGTTTTTGATAAGAACAACAACATCATCAGCATAGGCAGATAAAAGAATGTTCTCTCTAACACCAGGTAAAATCAAACCATCGATGCTTTTGCGGATTTTACAGAGGAGGGGCTCCAGAGAGAGTGCATAGAGCATCCCAGACAGGGCACAACCCTGCCGGATGCCCCGATGCACCCCGAAGGGGGCACACAAACTGCCGTTAAACTTCAGAATACTCTCAACGTCACTGTACAACACCTGGATCTTGGCAATAAACTCGGTGCTGAACCCAAATCTCTCCATAGTTGTCCAGAGGAAGCTGTGCTCAACACGGTCAAATGCCTTTTCCTGATCTAACGAAATGAGACCAGCGTTTATACCCAATGATTTGGACACCTCCAAAACATCACAAATTAGGTAGACATTGTCTGCCATGGACCTGCCGGGCACACAGTAGGTTTGATCCCGGTGGATGACCTGCTCCATAGCTTCCCTCAGCCTGGTAGCCAAAGCCTTGGACAGAATCTTGTAATCGGTGCAGAGCAGTGACACAAGGCGCCAGTTCTTGATGTCCTGCAGATTGCCTTTTTTAGGCAGGAGGGCAACGACCGCCCTCTGGCAGGACAGTGGAAGAGACTGAGGATAGACTTTCGGTGAACACTTCCAGCATATCACATGCTAGAATGTCCCAGAAGGCTGTATAGAACTCAATCGTTAGACCATCGATACCCGGAGAACGTCGTCCCTGCATGTTCTGCAGGGCAGTGTGGAGTTCCTCTAACTCCAGCGGCCGGTCAAGTTGTGAATTTGTCTCCGTGGAGACCTGAGGTAGCTCTGCACAGAACTCCTCTAACAGTGGCTGGTTTTCCCGGTATTCACTGTCATACAAAGATGAATAAAAACTCACAGCTCGCCTTCTGATCTGTCCAGGCTCTGTCAGCTCCTGTCCTGTGTCAGACAGCAGGGAGTGAATCACGTTGGTCTGTCCATGCTTTTTTTCCAGGCCGAAGAAGAAGCTAGAGGGAGCATCCATCTCGGTGATGTTTTGTACCCTGGATCGGACCAGGGCACCCTGTACTTTAGTATCCAACAGGTCGGCTAAAGCCATTCTTTTGGACTTGAGGATTTCAGTACACCTCTGATTTCCTGTGGAAGCGCTTGTCTCCAACTCCACAATTTCAGCCTCTAGGTGTTTCATAGACCGGCAGGTGTCTCGTGTGACGTTCAAAGTATACTGTTGGCACAGGACTTTTATCTCTGTTTTGCCATAGTCCCACCACTGGCTAAGAGAGGTAAAATCAGCTTTTCTAAGTCTAAAAGTGCTCCAAAAATAACTGAAGATCTCTCTAAAGCCTCTGTCCAAAGCTAAAGTTGAATTAAAATGCCAGTATGCACTCCTAGGTAAAATATTTCCCATCACAACGCGACATGAAACCAGAGAATGATCAGTAAAAGCAGCTGGCATTATATTACAGTCTTTGAAAGCATTGAAATGGTGTTCAAAACAGTAAAAGTGATCCAGCCTGGCTAAAGACACCCTGCCTTCTGTCAGGTGGGACCAAGTGTACTGTCGGCAGTCTGGATGCATCCTCCTCCACACATCCACTAGGCCACGAGAAGAGACCAGCCGTTTCAGAGTGAGTTGGGATGCTGGGTAAGGCTCCGCGTGGTTACGGTCTAACATCCCATCCTCAGTACAGTTAAAATCCCCACCCAAAATTAAAAAGTCCTCCGAACCACAGCTATCTAGCTTAGCTTGTATTATTTCTAGAAAGCCCTTCCTTTCTGCACCGTTTGTTGGAGCATAGATATTTACAAAAACCAGGGTGCGGTGTTCAAAATGTGCCTTTACTAAAAGACACCTCCCCTTTACGACATGCTCGATTTCTGGAGATGTTGGGTTAAAAGTTCTAGAGAACAGGAAGCCCACTCCACCACTCAGCGTGGTATTGTGGTCAAGGATCACCTGTCTCACCCACTCCTTCATCCAGTCCATCACATTGTTGTCATCACTGTGTGTTTCTTGTAAAAACAGAACATCAATAGTTTTCCTCCTTGCTGTGTCAAAAATTAGTGCTCTTTTCCTTTCTTCTCTGGCTCCATTTACGTTTAATGTCCCCACTCTAAAATAATCCATGATAAGGGAAAAAGTTAAAAGTACCTTAAAGTAACTACACACAGACAGCCCTATCAAACCTCAGTTGTTTGCGGACTTTACTCATTTTTTTTTTGAGTCGGTATATCTCTTGGTCACTGAGTTCTGATGTTGCTCTGTTTTGAATAAGTTGTTTTGCCAAATTATAAAAAATTAATTTATCAGGAAAAAACGATTCCAGGTTCAGACCTTTCATGCCTTTAGTTTGTTGTAAAAACAATTTAAACATTTTTTCAGGGTACAAATCGTGGTTTTGACTGGCAGTGACTGGAGTGTGAGATAGGTCACTGCAGTCAGACATACATTCATCACTGTCACTACTGTCTGGAACACTCGGTGTGTTCTCTAGTCGACCAGCTTTACGTCCGTCAGGAACAGTTAAAACATTCTTCCGCTTACCGCGGCGCCTGGCAGAAGCAGGAATCCATTCAGACTCTCGCTCGTCTGTGATATCTTCAGGACCTGTCTGGCTTCCTGTGTCAACATTCTCATTTTTATCACCAGTCCCCTGTCTCTTGTTACCTACTGCACTTGTCACCACCTTGGTCTCACCCAGTGTACTGTCCTCACCCAGTACACATGCCACCTCCATCCTCTCACCTATTTTTCTCACTACCTCTCCAGTCTCCCCCTGTTCACTTGTCAGCCCCCCATTGTCACCCAACGCAACTGTCGCGTCACCCATCTCGCTGGGCGCCGCCCCACTCTCACCCATCTCTCCACCTGCTCTCTCAGCCACTCTGCCACCATCCTCACTTGCCCCACCTTCACTCCGCCCCCTCACAATATTACTGGTTATCACTGCTCCTACCTGCATCTGACTCTCAGTCTCGCCCCTCGGAGCATTCCTCTGATCCGCGTCCCCGACGCTTCGGCGCCGCGGAGTCGGAACGGGACGGCACGGAGCGGCGGTGGGAGCCGCCATGTTACCGGGACCCGGAGCATCGCTGACGCGTTTCGGACAGACGCTAACAATGTGTCCCTCCTCTCCGCAGCCAAAACACTTCATCCGAGAGGAGGTGGCGTAACACGGGTAGTCATAGCCGTCCACTCTAACAACAAAACGGTAGTCAAATTCCTCCGTCCTGTTGTTTAGGATCATGGATACCTGTCGGCGGTGACAAATGAGATGCCCCAGATGCGGGGACTTAAACCCCATCGTGATTCTGGTAACTGGTGACACAACTTTTCCGTGTCGAGAGAGTTCTCTAACCAGGAAGTCATCACTGATGAAACAGGGGACGTTCGACAGTGTGACCGTAGTCGCTGGTTGGGACAACGGCATAACGGGCACAAACAGTCCGCCAACGTTTATCCCCCGTTCCACCAGTAGCTTTACCTGTGCTACCTTTGCCACAAACATGACGATTGCCTTGTTCATCCGACCGGCAGACTTCAGTTCTTTATACCCGATAACTTCACCCACCGCTAGTGCTACCTCCTCCACGCCTAAATGGGACACCACTCTAATCCCGTGGTCCCTTGTCAGCGTAGTGAAATCAAACCCACCACCCGCCATGACGGCGTCCAAGTGGCCGCCAACCGGCACACACCTGGTCGGCTAAAAAGATATAAAACCTGAAAATAAACGACGTTAAACACGCAATACAAACACAATTAACAATACACAAAGAGTAAAAACTCAAAAACAAAATGTGACGATATAAAAAATACTGAAAATTACTCAGTTGTGTCTCTACTCACCTCACGCACTCCTCACAGGAGAAGATCAAAGAAGAAGAAGAAGAAATTGGGCTTTTGTACCATTTTGATTTCAGGCACATTTTGATTTCAGATAATTCTGTGAACTTAACCTTTTTGTCTTTACACACTTTTAATAAGGCTGGGTTGTTGCATTGTCAGAAGTTAATGCAGATGTAACTAGTTGGTTCTGCTGTGGTTTTGGGGTTTTGCCAGAGTAACCTTAAACTATAACTTTTTTGAGCTCAATGACTTAGGCACTGTTTGGTCTGTCCTCAGAGTGGTGGATCCTCGGCAATCGGTGACCTCTGTGTGCTTCATCGGCTGGTGATGATTCGCTCTACTGGATGGATCAGCGTGCCTTTGTCATACATTTATTATTGTTACTGTTATTATTGTTGTGTTGTTAATCTGTACATGCGGTATCTATTGCTTCGTCTGTCCACTCCTGGAAGAGGGGTCCCTCCTCTGCAGTCTTCCTGAGGTTTCTCCCATCCATTTTTTCCCCTGTTAAAAGGGTTTTGGGGGGAGTTGTTCCTTATCCGATGCGAGGGTCGCACTGCTTGCAGTGCATAAAGGTCAGAGGGATATCGTCCATGTGCAGATTGTATAGACATTATTTGTGAATCTGGGCTATATAAAAATAAATAAACTTGAAACTTGAAACTAGTGACAAAGAGCTGGCAGAAAATGAAGACTAACATAAGTCTGCCGTCACACTCACATATTGCCACTGGGAACTGAAATAAGTTGATTTGTCTGAATTACACAATTTCTTACAGGGCACTTTTTCCAGTCTGATAGAAGAGCTGGCACATTGGCAATAATCGGCCAAACAAATAAATTGTCGTTTACATAATCTTAATCACGTTCTCGAGGAATCCAGGGGTGAGCAACTCAGGGAGAGGGTGCAATGAAAATAACAAAGGCTGTCATAACTGTTTAAAGGATTGGGAACATTATGGCTGTATTTTCCATCAAACGTGTGCCAGTTGACACCGCACTGAGCCCCCTCAGCCTGATGCTTATCTCATGCACAGTCATAAACATCAGAAATAGTTATGTATAAATAGTGCAACACCCAAAGACTGACATATAGAAAAAAAATGCAACAAACCATAAAAAGAATGGTAAGATTTTCTTTGTTCTAATAATCTTTTTTTTTTTCGAAACGCTTTTTGAGATAATATCCTTGCAGGATTGAAGTTCATTCAGCCGAAGTATCAAAAATGCTCAATGCCCACTACTTACAGTGAATAAATACATTTCATAGTAGGCAGAGCAAGTAATACATTACACTGTGATTGTTTATGGGAATTCATTCATTCATTTTCCTCTGCTTTATCCGCCGCAGCGGGTCACGGGGAACTGGAGTCTATCCCAGCTGGCATAGAGCGTGAGGCGGGGGACACTCCAGGCACGACGCCAGTACGCCGCAGAGCCTCACACGAATACAGACAACCACACCCACACACACACTCACTCGTACGGGCAATTTGGGACCGGCCAATTAACCTGAAGCTCATATTTCTGGAGATAGGAGGAAGCCGGAGAACTCGGAGAGAACCCACGCAGACACGGGGAGAACATGCAAACTCCGCACAGAGTGGGACTCGCACCTGGACCAGCCGTGTTGTGCATCGACAGGGCTACCCGCTGCACCACCATGCCGCCCTTTATGGGAATTAATCATTCAAAAAGCAATAAGAAAAAGTCATTTTTATGAATGCCGTTGAAACCATGATAATTCTACCTGTCAATTTGAAGACATAGGAAGATATATATATATATATATCTTCAAGAGCCGCGGTGCACTGGCGTCATGTCCGGAGTGTCCCCCGCCTCACGCCCTATGTCAGCTGGGATAGGCTCCAGCTCCCCATGATCTGCTATGGCGGATACAGCGGCGGTACATGAAAATGAATGAATGAATATCTTCAAGAGGACTTGAAGGTAGTATATACTGTGTATATATATATATACTGTGTGTGTGTGTGTGTGTGTGTGTGTGTGTGTGTGTGTGTGTGTGTGTATACCTACAGAGAGAGAGAGAGAGAGAGAGAGAGAGAGAGAGAGAGAGAGCTACCAGAGCATACAGTTAAATGTCAGTCTCTCCTAGCAGCACAGCTTCCTGACATGTTTAAAGGCAGATGAGAGGAAAAAATGGGTGCCATCAGACATCAGAAGGGAATCAAACTGATTTCAGGCAGAAATCGCTGAGGCTTTTATCATAGACATGTGGAGCTACGTAACACCACTACTTGGCTCCTGTTTGCTGATTTATCAGTTTTTAACACTCTTCAGCCATATATCCATAAACTATATGACCATATGACCAACTGACCCTGTGAAGTTTTAACTTCTTCACATACAGGTTACAGAGAACACTGGTTAATAACACCTTCTCAGCATCTTCCTTCCCTCTGATGGCTCCAAACAGGGCTGTGTCTTGTTTGCTTTTCATTCCCTTCACCTATGACTGCAGATGCACCCAGCTAAGGGTAGGGATGGGCTTAGCCCATCCCACCCAGTCAACAATGAAGAAATATTTATTTTGATTAATGGAAAGATAATGAAACATATACAGTATAAGTACAATTCTTGGCCTCTAACTGGGCAGGAAGCCAACAGCCCTTTTCCGAAATCAGTTACTCACTTTTTGCCTTAAGACTGCTACCAAAAAATGATTGCTTTAGCTAAATGTATTTATTTTATTTAAAGCAACGCAATAATCTGTAAATAAACCCTAGTGCTGCATCAAGCAATGCTAGTACACTATTGTCACTGTTACACTCCAGAAAAAGGAGGGATTAAAATCACCAACGAGCGATGCCGTTTTTTTAATCCAGGTGTATGTTATATAAATTTTCCATCCGTCCATATGCTCGCCAATTTCTTCGTCCGTCTTCGCTCTCCTTTCTTTTTTTCTCTTTTTTTCACACCATACCCCGCAAAACTCTCCAGTCTGGTCGCAGACCAAACCAATCCATTTTCATAGCCAGACATTCTCAATCTAAACAGATATCATTGCAAACAAACGGGTTTTCATCTTGCAATAAACAAAATCTCTTAAGTGAATAAACAATCAAAATAACATTGTGTTTGTTTTCAAATAACAAATAAAAACAATGAAATAAACATCAATCATCATAACCATATTTTCTTACATTGTGATAAATCTAACCAATGAAATTAATAAACAATTACTCAACGTTTGTTCAGTTCCTCTTATACAAACTATGACCATATCATCAATTAAACAGTTCAATATTCCTAATGTACATCAATAAACACATATGCACATGTATGCTTTACCATTTACCATTTGTACCATAACAGCATTTCTAAAATCTTGGACTATTGCTATCCGTTTTTCTTAACCCAATTTCTTTCGTTTATCTAAATTCTGCTTTATCTAACCTATTTTCCCTGACCGTGTTGTGATATTTACTTTAGCATTTCTAAAGTTATTCAGCTTCTTATCTATTACACCCTATTATCATCTATTATACACTATTAAATACTATTACCTACTCACTGTTACTCACTATTACATCACCATCCAAAAGCACTGCCCCAAAGTATTTCCTTGACTTTGCAAGAAAATACCTTTGCAAAGTGCATCATCATTTCATACAGTTTGCAATTTGAATGATTATGCACCATCTCAGGTCAGTCATATCTAGCTACCTAAATAATGCATTTGGTGCCACCTAACTGTTAATTTTGCTTAACACTATACATGATCATGATGTAATTAAAATCATGCTCAGCTTAATTTGCATATGCTCATGTACATCATTCAAGCTGTAAGGTACCAAGACTCACCCAAGAGCATAAATAGTCTTCACACAACATAAACCATTTTCTACCTATGCACCTGGGAATTACTATCCATTGAACAGGCTACACTTTTGTCTTTGTGAGTTGAGCCTAATTTAAAAACAGAAAGAAGTTCTACCAGCCCATGATATTGCAGTTACAGCTGGCTAAAACCACCTGTGGGATTTAATGATCAAACTATCATGGAATGATTGGTTATAACAACATAATGGAAAAACTGAGCTACCTTGTTTGCAGTCTCTGAGCAAAAGATAAATGGACTCTTCTGCACTCAGAACATTTCATTTCGTAAGACTATTCTCCCGCGGTGCACTGGCGTCGTGCCTGGACTTTGCCCCACCTTACGTCCTAAGACAGCTGTGATAGGTTCCAGCTCCCTGTGACCTGCACAAGCGGAAGAAGTGGTCAGGAAAATGAATTAATGACTGACTGTTCTCTGTTAAAGCTTCTGTTGTATTGTCCCACTCTCCTAACCACCTCTGAACTGCACTCAGTTTTGTGTTCATTTTGGTTTCAGTGTTCGAATCAGCACTTTGCCTCATCCTTTAAAACTTTTAGACCTTGTTTTCAGTCCTCTCTTCCTTTTTTTTTTCTCTCCCCACACATAAATAATAAATGAATCATCATGCGAATAGCAGTTTCTGTTGAGAAGCAGTGTTTTGTGAATCAAATGCCCTGGATTTCACTGAAAGTGTGTGGTGTTAGTGGTCAAGGGTTTCAGGAGGATTAGTTCTGAATGGTTTGTTGAAATGCTCAATATTTGGTGCCCCTAAACATCATCACAAGGCAAACAAATACTCACCAAGAGTCAAAGTATGCAAAATAGCATGGAGCTTTCAATTTCATGACTATATATCTTCTTGAGACCCAATGTAGCCACAAAAGGACACAAGCCAGTGTCTTATTGTGCCGGTCCCAAACCTGGATAAATGCAGCGGGTTGCATCGGGAAAGGTATCCGGCTTCAAACTTTTGCCAAATCAAAAAAGCGAATCAAACCTATGACTTCCATACCAGATCGGTCGAGGCCCAGGTTAACAATGACCACCACCTGTTGACCTACAGGGTGCTGGTGGAAATTGGACTACTGTTGGTCGAAGAAGGAGAGGATGAAAGTGTGTTCGTAGGAAGAGAGAGAAGAGGATAGCCAAGAGTATAGGATTGAGAGTGGGGACGTTGAATGTTGGAACTATGACAGGAAAGGTAGACAGTTGGTTCACATGATGCAGAGGAAGGCAGACATACTGTCTGTCCAGGAGACCAGGTGGAAAGGTAGCAAGGCTAGAAGTCTACGAACAGGGTTCAAGTTATTCTATCATGGTGTAGATAGGACGAAAAATGGAGTAGGAGTTCTCTTGAAGGATACATTTGTTAGGAATGTCCTGGAGGTAAAAAAGAGTGTCAGATAGAGTGATAAGTCTGAAACTAGAAATAGAAGGCGTCATGTTCAATGTTGTTAGTGGGTAAGCTCCGCAGGTAGGATGTGAGCTGAGGGAGAAGTAGAAATTCTGGTTGGACTTGGATGAAGTGATGCAGAGCATACCTAGAAATGAGAGAGTTGTCATTGGTGCAGATCTCAGTGGACATGTTGGTGCAGGAAACTGAGGTGATGAGGAGGTGATGGGCAGGTCTGGTATCCCGGCGAGGAACACAGAAGGACAGATGGTGGTTGACTTTGCAAAAAGGATGGAAATGGCTGTAGTGAATACTTTCTTCCAGAAGAGGCAGGAACATAGGGTGACCTACAAGAGTGGAGGCAGGAGCACACAGGTAGACTATATCTTGTGCAGATTTTGTAATCTGAAGGAGATCAGTGACTGCAAAGTAGTGGTAGGTGAAAGTGTAGCCAAACAGCATAGGATGGTAGTGTGTAGGATGACTCTGGTGGTGAGGAAGATGAAGAGGATAAAGACAGAGCAGAGGACGAAATGGTGGAAGCTAAAAAAGGAAGAGTGTTGCATGACTTTTAGGAAGGAGTTAAGACAGGCTCTGGGTGGCCAAGGGGTGCTTCCAGATGACTGGACAACTACAGCTAATGTGATCGGGGAGACAGGTAGGAGAGTACTTGGTGTGTCACCACAAAGGAAAGTAGATAAGGAGACTTGGTGGTGGAATGAGGAGGTACAGGAGTTTATAAGGAGAAGGGGTTAGCTAAGAAGAAGTGGGACACTGAGAGGACTGAGGAGAGTGTACAGGAGTACAGGGAGATTCAGCATAAGGTGAAAGTAGAGGTAACAAAGGCCAAACAAGGGGCTTATGATGACTTGTACGCTAGGTTGGACTGTAGGAAGGAGAGACTGATCTATACAGGTTGGCAAGACAGAAAGACAGAAATAGGAAGGGTGTGCAGCAGTTAGGGTGATTACGGATAGGGATGGAAGTATATTGACAGGGGCCAATAGTGTGATGGGAGGATGGAAAGATTACTTTGAAAAGTTGATGAACGAAGAAAATGACAGACAACAAAGACTAGAAGAGGTGATTGTTGTGGACCAGTGGTAGCAAAGATTAGTCAGGATGAGGTTAGGAGGGCATTGGAGAGGATGAAGAGTGGAAAGGCAGTCGGTCCCGATGATATACCTGTAGAGGTATCGAAGTGTCTAGGAGAGGTGGCAGTGGAGTTTCTGACTGGGTTGTTCGACAAGATCTTAGATAGCGAGAAGATGCCTGAGGAATGGAGGAGAAGTGTGCTGGTGCCCATTTTTAAGATCAAGGGAGATGTGCAGACTTGCGGCAACTACAGGGGAATAAAGGTGATGAGCCAAACAATGAAATTATGGGAAAGAGTAGTTGAAGCTAGACTAAGCCCAGAGCAATGGAGAGTGTAAAAAAGAGGCGAACAAGCGTGTTCAGGCAGGATGGAACAGGTGGAGAAAAGTGTCAGGTGTTATGTTTGTTATGTTAGTTTCAGCTAAAATGAAAGGAAAGGTGTACCAAACTGTGGTGAGACCAGTGATGTTGTTTGGTCTAGAGACAGTGTCACAGAGGAAAAGACAGGAGACAGAGCTGGAGGTAGCAGAGACGAAGATGCTGAGGTTCTCTTTGGGAGTGACCAGGATGGATAGGATCAGGAATGAGTACATCAGAGGGACATCACATGTTAGAGGTTTTGGAGATAAAGTCAGAGAGGCCAGACTGACATGGTTTGGACATGTCCAGAGGAGAGATAGTGAATATATTTGTTGAAGGATTTTGAGTTTTGAACTTCCAGCCAGAGACCCTGTTAGAGGCTCGCTCGGTGCAGAATTTGCATGTTATCCCCTGTCTGTGTGGGTGTTCTCCAGGTTCGACGAGCTCCCTCCGACCTCCAAAAACACGCACTTCAGGCGAAATGGCTAACATGACATTTCCCCGAAGGTGTGATTGTGTGTGTGTTTTCTGTGTCTGTGTGCGGCTCCGTGGTGCACTAGCATCGTGCCCGGAGTGTCCCCTGCCTCATGTCTCCAGTCGGCTGGGATAGGCTCCAGCATCCCTCAACCTTTAACAGCGGACAAAAAGAACTGTCATGATCCTGTTTGTTTAGTGTTTTATTTGCTTCCCTATGTTTCATGTCTTGTCTACCTGTTTTGTTTTGTGATTACTCACCCCTGTCTCTCTTCCAGGTTACTGTCTGCCCTGCCCCCTCCCCGTCTGCGTGCACCTGATCCCCGATTGTGTTTCCCGCACCTGTCTCCAATCACCCCCCATCAGTCCTGCATATATTTCCCTTTTGTGTCTTGTGTCGTTGCCAGTTTGTTGTAGTTCATAGCTCACATTCCAGCCTTGTTTCATTGCTCTTGTTCTCGTCATCGTGTTTGAACCTTGCTTGTATTTTGACCTTGCCTTTTTTCCTATCGCCTTGGATACCTCTGCCTGGATTGACTGCCTTACCTGTGTACCGAGCCCCGCCTGGAATAAACTTTGTTTTCTGATTGTACCGCTCAGTGTCGTGCACTTGAGTCCTGCCTCCCTGCGCTACGTTCATGACAAAAAACTACATTTGAAGGGAACTGAAATGACAGCAAAATTCACAACAGAGCTTTTCATTTTCTGATGCAACATAATCATTGAGACTTTTTTACTCCACCTCCCTCTGTCTCACTCTTTCATTTTCTGAAGTAACAGATAACACCCAAATGGCTACATCAATAAAGGGTAATCTTCTTTTGCCTTCAGCTGAGACTACTTCAAGAGACAGAAATCACTAAATAGATCTGGTTGTTACGATCAAGGATTAGGGCAGAGCACAGGGTTTTGTTCTCAGAGTAATTAGATGAGAGAAAAGCTATAGATTTCACATTTAATTGGACTGTAAAAATTTGATTCCAGTTAGTCTAGTAGTTAATTTTTACTTAGGAGCACATGTTTCGTATTTAATTGACATGGTGTGTATGTTTAAAAAAATCATTTCCACTGACCAGCAATACTACTGTAAGTGTGTGTGTGTGTGTGTGTGTGTGTGTGTGTGTGTGTGTGTGTGTGTGTGTGTGTGTGTGTGTGTGTGTGTGTGTGTGTGTGTGTGTGTTGATTCCCAAAATAGTTCCATTTTGGGAATCTGATCCAAAATGGAACCAGTTATTCACAGCCAGCCTTTTTCTTCAGCTCCAGAGATGACATATTAAAGATGTATACCCAGACTGAAATGTTTTTTTCATGAGGAGTTGTCATGTATCTTACATAAATTCATTAAAGCTTTTACTCTTTGGTTGGTAAAGACCATAGTTCTATGCATACAAATTGTAAAGCATAAGTAAATTGAAAAACAAGAAATTAATCTGTGAGGCATTGCTGTTTGCTCCATATGGGGTTGTAGTAATTAAACCTGTTGAGGGCATCTTTCAACTCATGGAAAATGAGAAAAAAATAAATGAGAGAGAGAGAGAGAGAGAGAGAGAGAGAGAGAGAGAGAGAGAGAGAGAGAGAGAGAGAGAGAGAGACTAAACTAGAAGAGGTGGTGAGAAAGAACAAGGACTAGAAGATGTGGCTGTTGTGGATCAGGAAGTAGCAAAGATTAGTCAGGATGAAGTGAGGAGGACATTGAAGAGGATGAAGACTGGAAAGGCACCCGGTTCTGATAATATACCCGTGGGGGTATGGAAGTGTCTAGGAGAGGTGGCAGTTGAGTTTCTGACTGGGTTGTTCGACAGGATCTTAGATATTGAAGAGATGCCTGAGGAATGGAGGAGAAGTGTGCTGGTGCCCATTTCTAAGAGCAAGGGAGATGTGCAGAGTTTGGGCAACTACAGTGAAATAAAGCTGATGAGCCATACAATGAAGTTATGGGAAAGATTAGTTGCAGCTAGACTAAGGGCAGAAGTGAGCATTTGTAAGCAGCAGTATGGTTTCTTGCCAAAAAAAAAGTACTAAGGATGCAGTACAGTGGTACCTCTACTTACGAAATGAGAGGGACCCAAGCGGAAGAATGAGGTTACAGGGAGAAGAGATCAAGAAGGTGGAGGATATTAATTACATAGGGTCAACAGTTCAGAGCAATGCAGAGTGTGGAAAAGAGGTGAAGAAGTGTGTATAGGCAAATTGGAACTGGTGGAGAAAATTGTGTGGCGTGATGTGTAATAGAAGAGTTTCAGCTAAAATGAAAGGAAAGGTGTACAAAACTGTGGTGAGACCAGCGATGTTGTTTGGTCTTGAGACAGTGTCACTGAGGCAAAAAGACAGGAGGCAGCAGAGATGAAGATGCTGAGATTATCTTTGGGAGTAACCAGGATGGATAGGGTCAGGAATGAGTACATCAGAGGGACAGCACATTTTAAGGGTTTTGGAGATAAAGTCAGAGAGGCCAGACTGAGATGGCTTGGATATGTCCAGAGGAGAGATAGTGAATACATTTGTAGAAGGATTTTGAGTTTTGAACTGCCAGGCAGGAGGCCTAGAGGAAGACCAAATAGGAGGTTTATGGATGTAGTGAAATAGGACATGGAGGTAGTTGGTGCGAGAGAAGAGGATCCAGAAGACAGGGTTAGATGGAGCAACTGATTTGCTGTGGCAACCCCTGAAAGGAAAAGCCGAAAGGAAAAGAAGAGGAAGAAAACTATCTCGAATTATTTCTTCATGGCTGATGCTTTCCAGTAACACACTACCACTACATGTTGTCTTCTGCAGTCACATTACCCTGTATCTGATTTTGGTTCAGAAATAAATCCATCAGAAGAATATATGCCAAAATAGAAACTATATACAATATGCTCATTTACGCATGTTCCTCTACAGTGAATGAATCATACTCTGCTGTGGTGTCTGAATGTTGTGAAGCATTCATAAATTTTGCATGTTACAGTACTGCAGGGTTTATATTAAGTCAGTGTGAATAATGACTGATACAAATGTTCCCATATGGCACACACACACACACACACACACACACACACACACACACACACACACACACACACACACACACACACACACACACCATTAAATGCTCTTCCACACCCCAAGATGGTTGTTTTTCTAAGCATCACGTATATAAAAAGTTGAGGCATTAGACAAAAAATATCTAAACATTAGGATATCTCATAATTGAATCGTATGAAACGTAAAGATTAGACGAACGTTTTATTTTACTGCCATCTTTGTAAGTATAGCACATAAAATCCCAATCAAGGTGCTATTGTTTCCGATAGATTTGCCTGATGGTTGACAGAACTTGATGTTTAAAAATAACTTTAGATGTGTTAAACTCTGCTGGATAATACACTATAACTATTATATTATATTATATTATATTATATTATATTATATTATATTATTTATATTATTTATATTATTTATATTATTTATATTATTTATATTATATTATATTAGTATTATAATTTAATACTTGCCATCTTGCAAGGAAGAAGAGACTGTCCATGCATAATGTGGGTTAAGCAACATATGTGACAGAGAATACATTCAATCTCATAGCTATCGTAATGGATAAAATTAATCAAAGGAACATTTAAGGCTATGACAACCTTTCAGTATACAGTAATCCCTCATGTACCCCGCGCTTCAAGATACCTGGCTTCACCTCATCGCAATTTTTTAGTAGGTAGTGACGTGATACCGTACACTCATTCTATTGGCTGACAGCATCCGGAAGTGCGCTGCATTCCAAGACTCATGGAACGCAGCACACTTTGATTTATTAAAGAAACACTTTCAAAATGAAAATTTATGATTTTAGTTGATTTTCTTTTACATAGCCTACACATAATCTCCAGAACTGCTGAACATTAACAGAATCAAACAGAAATAGAATACCTTCACATAAAGGCACAGTCCATTCTTTATCCAAAGTCTTACATCTCTTCAATGACACGTCGTGTGGGCCTCCTATTGGTTCACATTGAGTACCATGGTTGGACTGGAATGTTAGGATTAACATTGGCATTTTCCTTTTCGTGATCAGGCCCCTCATCCGGTGAATGTGAAGGTGCAAGTCCAGATCATAGCTGAGCCAATCACAACTGAAGATGGAATCCGTTTGAAGTGTGAGGAGTTCCTTGTCACTTCATGTCCAGATCAGGCCGCTGTTATCATTAACCCTCTGACCTCGATGACGACCTAGGGCAGGGGTGTCAAACTTATTTTCACCCAGGGCCACATCAGCATAATGGCTATCCTCAGACAGCCAGATGTAACTTATAAATGTAACTAAATGTAACTCAATGCAATGTATGATAAATGTAACTACTCCTTAATGTTAAATGACTGAATGTATTACTTAATCAAGTTACAAACATTACAGTTGCTCTCTTGTAACATAAATCCTTTTAATTTGTCAGGTTATGGTGATGGACAGGCTGACAGACGAGGTTAGACAGGAATTTCCATGGACTATGATGTTTTCAGATGACATTGTGATCTGTAGTGAGAGCAGGGAACAGGTGGAGGAGAAGCTAGAGAGGTGGAGGTTTGTCCTGGAAAGGAGAGGAATGAAGGTTAGCCGCAGTAAGACAGAGTACATGTGTGTGAATGAGAGGGACCCAAGTGGAAGAGTGAGGTTACAGGGAGAAGAGATCAAGAAGGTGGAGGATTTTAAGTACTTAGGGTCAACAGTCCAGAGCAGTGGAGAGTGTGGAAAAGAGGTGAAGAAGCGTGTACAGGCAGGATGGAACAGGTGGAGGAAAGTGTTAGGTGTGATGTGTGATAGAAGAGTCTCAGCTAAAATGAAAGGAAAGGTGTACAAAACTGTGGTGAGACCAGCGATGTTGTTTGGCCCTAGAGACAGTGTCACTGAAGAAAAGACAGGAGACAGAGCTGGAGGTAGCAGAGATGAAGATGCTGAGGTTCTCTCTGGGAGTGACCAGGAAGGATAGGATCAGGAATGAGTACATCAGAGGGACAGCACATGTTAGAGGTTTTGGAGATAAAGTCAGAGAGGCCAGACTGAGATGGTTTGGACATGTCCAGAGGAGAGATAGTGAATATATTGGTAGAAGGATGTTGAGTTTTGAACTGCCAGGCAGGAGGCCTAGAGGAAGACCAAAGAGGAGGTTTATGGATGTAATGAGGGAAGAATGAAGGTAGTTGGTGTGAGAGAAGAGGATTCAAAGGACAGGGCTAGATGGAGGAAATTGATTCGCTGTGGCGACCCCTGAAGGGAAAAGCCGAAAGGAAAAAAAGAAGATGAAACCTACTGAATTCCATCAATCAAGGATCAAACTATCCAAGAGAATAAAAAATAATAATATCAAACACAAGTTGGGACATTAACTTTGTTCAAAACGTTTTTGTAAATGTTAAAATGGACTTAATTACCGCATTGTGGGAAATTTAGTTTTGCCCGAAGCACACTTTTGACTTATTTATTTTTAGACACTGACTCTTTATGCTGCCACAGGCCACATAAAATAATGTGGTGGGCCACATTTGGCCCCTGGGCCTTGAGTTTGACACACATGATGTAGAGCTTATCATGGTAAGGAGTTGGTAACTTGATCAGCAGATGGTAGAGAAGGGTCTCCTGGTTTGAAAACAGTGTGCCGTGCTCTGTTCCTGCTGTCAGTGTGCTCTTTCGTGTGTTTCTTGGCACGATGATTTGTGTCATGCAGTTGGGAGTTAGGTGAAGAGTGATGAATGGTGGGTAGGGTGGTATGTAGTTTCCTCTCGTACAGTAACTCAGCTGGAGTCTGTTGAGTGGTTCCATGAGGGGTTGCACGGTGGTTTCTGAGAAACGTGTAAACTTTGTTTCCAAGGTTTGCCTTCTGAATGAGTAGCATTAATGGTCATCTTCAAAGTTTTCTTTGAAGATGACCTCGGCATTTGCTCTCTCCAGTGTTTGAAACCAAGGTATTGGCTGAAGTAGATAAGAGTGTGGGAAAAGGTAATACAGATATAAGGTGGTTTCATATCAGTATGGAGAGGGTTCATCAATGCTTAAATTAACGTAAATAATAACATACAAAGTTTGTTGCTGTACTGCTGTATTTTTTTTATTTGCGGGTGATCCTGGAATGCATTAACTGCGAGTAACGAGGGATCACTGATATATATATATATATTGTCCATCACCACATTGTGGTGATGGACAAAGAGCAGAAGAGAGCAGTGGTGATAGATGTGGCGATTCCAGCTGATGCCAACATCAGGAAGAAGGAACACGAAAAGATTGAGAAATATCAAGGGTTGAAAGAACAGCTGGAACAGATGTGGAAGGTTAAGGTTAATGTGGTCCCCGTGGTAGTAGGAGCACTTGGGGCAGTGACCCCCAAACTGGAAGAGTGGCTCCAGCAGATTCCTGGAACAACATCTGAAGCCTCAGTCCAGAAGAGCGCAGTCCTAGGAACAGCTAAGATACTGCGCAGAACCCTCAGACTCCCAGGCCTCTGGTAGAGGACCCGAGCTTGAGGATGACACACAGATACCACCCCACAAGGGTGAGAGGGACTTTTTTTTTTTTTTTAGTAATTATATACAGTATGGGCCAAAAGTCCAGTCCCAATCTGTAAGACTTACTACACTGAGCTACTGCTGCCCCACTGACTTGATTGCCAAGTCATTGTGATTCTTGTTCTTACTCCATTTAAATGGCAATAAAATAAATGTGTATTTACCCCACTGAAAGTATTACAGTGTAATAAGGCTTATCATTGTTTTCCGTGCACAATTAAGTTTCTGTGTTTTAATCTGGTGAACAAGGGTCAGTTCACACAATTTAAAGACTTAAGAGAGATTGATTTTATGCACAAGTTTTAAAGACTTTTGCCTTTGAAACTGTGTCCCCATTAAAACAAAGAAAGTGGTGCCTGAGCAGTCTACATGTCAAAATGTCCTTGACCAAAATACAAAGCTCCAAACTAAGTGTTGGTGTGAACAGTTATCTGTCCTGATAAGCAGGTGGTGTCTTAAACAGCAGCATATGCCACCACTGTAAGAATGTGTGTGTGTGTGTGTGTGTGTGTGTGTGTGTGTGTGTGTGTGTGTGTGTGTGTGTGTGTGTGTGTGTGTGTGTGTGTGTGTGTGTGTATGTGTGTAAATCAGTAAGCCCTATGAGCCTAATTTCCTAACAGTTTAACATTTATATTTAATACAAAATTTAATACAAACAAAGACATGAAACATTTAATTCTCTACACCTTCCATGATGTGGTATATGGCCTAAATAGGCTTCAGGACCACAGATAAGGACCAATGACGCTATCGTGGCAGGAGGATTTATCTGAATGCAAGCAGTTGGTCGAGTTAACTGAGAAACTTAATGGAAATAAAACAGTATTCAAGCATAAAGTGGCATGTTAAAGGGACAGTAAAGTTAATTTTAAGTGACATGCTGTATATGTTATTCATCATTTTAAAAAATAGAAGAAAAAATACATTTTATATGTGTAGCATCATTCGTTTGGTCAAAAAAGCTTAAAATCTGTGCCGCAGCAGCTTCCGCATTCAGTAGGCGTCATACGTCACTGGGGCCAAACATAGCTTAGCAGCCATAAGAAACAATGCAATTCTAGACGCGATTAACACCAAAAGTATCATGGTTACCTTCGGGGTGAACGGTTGTGTCAACAGAACAGCAAAAAGACGTGAAGACAAGGACTTGTCGTTCTTCAGAACACCTTCTGAGAAGGTATCGCGCTAAAAATGCTAACGCGCTAGCACGCCAATGGGATTGTCTTTATTATGTTAGCATTGAGCTAACCGCCATTTATTACTATTGGACTGTGTGAATTTATTTGAGTCGCGTCTTTTTGCTGTCCTATTGACACAACCGTTCACCGCGCAGGTAACCATGATACTTTTGGTGTAAATCGCGTCTAGAATTGCATTGATTCTTATGGCTGTCAAGCTATGTTTTGCCCCAGTGATGTATGATGCCCACGTGACCACTGAATGCGGAAGCTGCTGAGGTGCAGATTTTAAGCTTTTTTGACCAGACGAATGATGCTACACATATAAAATTTATTTTTTCCTCTATTTCTCATAATGATGAATAACATAAATGTCACTTAAAATTAACTTTACTGTCCCTTTAAGACTTTTGATCACAAGGAAGCACATCAACGTGTCATTCACGTAAGTGTGGTGTAATACCTCAGTGTTTTAAAGCTAGGTTTAGACTCTACACCCCCTGAGGATCAAATTCACTCAGCAGAGGTAGAAATGTAAAACCTAGAGGGGGGAAAAGATCCCCCATCCCCCCAAACAAATCACATCCTGTATGAATGTATGGATGCATGTATGTGTGTATGTATTTGTATTTTATCACCTAAATTTGACTATTACATCAATACTATTAAACAAATAAATAAAGTCTGAAATAATATGGGTAAAACGAAACTGCATTGATTAACATTAGTCATAGGAACCCTGAACTCAGTGGAAGGTTTTTCAAATTGAACACAGGCTAATTGCTGAGTATAGTTAGTTTAATATCTGGCACAGACTTTTCTCAAACAACGTTTCTATTGTATAACATTGTTCTTTTCATTTCAAGCACAATTTTATGACCCCTTATGTCAATGACCACATTACTCAACCAAGTAATCCGGTGTTTCTTGTTTCCCCGGAGAAGAGAGTGACGCTATTTTGTTTCCACAAAGAATAAATACAACACAGTTGCTCTAGTCTCTACTCTTCAGCTTTTGTTGGTTGTATAGCTGTTAATAATTTTATCCAAAGTCATTTGTGTGGAGAAATAATCACAGCAGGGACAGGAGAACAAAAGGTTTGCTGATAAAGCACTTGACAGTGCTGAGACATGAATACAAGTACGGACAGAACATTTATGCTTTCACAGATACATGCTTGCAGCACATAAAACTTTTTTTTTTTTTTTACAGTACAGTATCTGCTTTGGGCCAAACAGCCTTTTCATGAACTACATCAAGGATCAATTCTGCTTTTATTATCTTTTTTTAATTTGCCGTTGTTACCAATACACAAATGACATACTAACTCTGGGGTCACAAGATAAGTGAAGGAACAGTTCATCATACATTCAAAAATTCAGATTTTTCCCCATACCTTTACATTTCCATTGTTTTAATGAGCCACATGGCTCCATAATGACTGGAATAAGACTGAACAAATCATTCACAGTAAATTGTATACAGTGCTATACTATGCGAAACATAACAGCAAACAAAAAAGGAATCTGTCTATTCTGTCTAGAGGCACAAGTGACATGAGTTAAAACCAGGTCTTTGAACCGGTTCAAACAAAAACCAAAAACTTTTGGTATTTTGCCAGGAACGGGAAAAAAACAAACCCAAAAACTTTATATTTTTTAATGTTCTGGGACAGAATCGGTTATTCAAAATCATTGTAACTGGTTACTACCAGAGAGGTTTTTTTTCATTCTTGAAAAAAGTATCTAGCCATCTTACACTTCCTATCATTCACTCAATGCATGATGAGGGCGGAGAGAAATTGAGGCATACCAACAACAGTCAAGGGAAAAGGCAGTCTCCTAGTCTTCATTAAATTCATAACACGTAAATACTGTAGTCAATCTTAAAAAAAATGTTTGATTTGGACAATAACTCATCAGCTGCAGCCAGAGCAGAGTTCCCCCTACTGCCAGCACATTGTAGCAATCGATCTCGGTCGGTGGAGTTCCTCCAATGCTCCCGACATTTATTGGTGTTTTCTGTCTGTCCTTGACCGATCACAAAATGCTTTGTTCAGAGCAATGCAGTGTTCTCTCCCCGGTGAGCTCTGAGATAAGAAAACTTTGTCGCATCATAAAACTTTTCTGTCTCCATTTGATTCTCCATCCTCTGTTCCGTAACTGTATCAGTGCTGTTTTCCTGTTTACTGTAGGGATGTATCTACAGTATGTCAACTAATTGCTTTACAGTGATTTCAAATTTAATAGTTCTAAAGCTACTTACCTATTTATATTTACAAGGCATGTTATTACCTCCGGTGGATTCACCACCCGCCGAGGAAACCGTAGGGGACGGGTGCAGTGTGGATTGGGTGGCAGTCGTCAGCATGGAGTTCGACGACCCAATCCCCAGACAAAGAGTCTAGCTCTATGGACATGGAATGTCACCTCGCTGGGGGGAAAGGAGTCAGAGCTTGTGAGGGAGGTTGAGAGGTACCGACTAGATATAGTCGGGCTCATGTCCACCCACAGCTTGGGCTCTGGAACCCAAACCCTTGAGAAGGGCTGGACTCTCCACTTTTCTGGTGTTGTCCAAGGTGAGAGGCGACGGGCTGGTGTGGGCTTGCTTGTAGCCCCACAGCTCAGCCATCATATGTTGGAGGGACAGGTTTAATCTCTCGATTAAACCTGATGAAGTCAATAAGCTGTGCAAATTACAGGCGTGAATCAAAGAAATCAAAGATTGGATGACCAATAACTTTTTGCATCTCAATTCTGATAAAACTGAGGTCATTGTGCTCGGCCCAAAAACTGTTAGGGATGTAGTGCCAAGTGATGTAATAGCCTTGGATGGCATCACGTTTGAGGCCAAAACCACTGCGAGGAACCTACTGTAGGTGTTATCTTTGATCAGGATCTCTCGTTTAACAGACACATTAAGCATGTTTCTAGAACAGCCTTTTTCCATCTCTGAAACATTGCTAAAATCAGGCATATTTTAAAACAGAATGATGCAGAGAAATGAACCCATGCTTTCATCACTTCCAGACTTGATTACTGTAACTAATTTTTTCAGGCTGCCCCAAAAAGTCACTGAAGACTCATCAATTAATTCAAAATGCTGCTGTCCATATTCTGACCAGGACCAGTAACAGACACCATATTTCTCCTGTGTTGGCTTCTCTGCACTGGCTTCCTGTGAAAGCTAGGACAGATTTTAAAATACTCCTCCTCACTTACAAAGCCCTTCATGGCCAGGCACCGACCTATCTGAAGGAACTTTTAGTCCCATATAATCCATCTAGAGCATTACGCTCTCTACACACTGGCCTACTGGTGGTTCCTAGAATTTACAAAAGTAGGATGGGGGCTAGAGCCTTTTGCTATCAAGCCCCTCTATTGTGGAACCACCTCCCTACCTCAGTTCGGGAGGCAGACACCCTCTCACTATTTAAGACTAGACTTAAAACTTTTCTTTTTCACAAAGTGTACAATTAAGGCAACTTAGGCTACTACATTTTTTTCTTATAGACCTACACTGCTGGAGACTCAACATCCAGACTCACTGAGTTCCTCTCTCCTCCTCCTCCTCTCCGATCTCACTCTCCAAGTCTCCAATCACTACCCTACTAACTCAACTTCTTCCATCGAGTCTCTGTGCTCTATGTCCTCACAGGTTTTTCTCAGGTTCACCTCTCATCCACCCATCCGCTATGGACCTGCTCTTCTCATCCCACCAGTATCACCCCTAACCTAATCTTCGCCTGGGGTCCGGCTTCCTTTTTTTTCCTCCACGCCACCATACTGATCCACCCCTCATCCACCCATCTGCTGTGGACCATCTGCTGTGGACCTGCACCTCCCATCCACCAGTATCACCCCTCACCTAACCATTTGCTGGGGTCCTACTGCCTCTCTTCCTTCGTGTCATCATACTGTTCCACCCCTCATCAGCCCATCCGCTGTGGACCTTCCTCTGTGGACCTGCACCTCCAAGCCCACCAGTGCAGCCCCTCATCTATCCATCAGCTGGGGTCCTGATTCCTTTCTTCCTCTTTGCCGCCATACAGTCATCCACGCAGCTGTAATTGTGCCTTGACTTTTAACCATATTGACACTAACTCTATCTGGCCTATCTGCCACTCTCTCTCTGTCTCTTTTTCTCTTTCTCTGTTCTTATCTTCATTTGATTTCTTTTCCACCCAACCGGTCAAGGTGGATGGCCGCTCAATAGAGTCTTGGTCCTGCCCGGAGTTTCTTCATCATCGAGGGAGTTTTTCCCCGCCACTGTCACTTATGCTTGGTCTGGAGGGTTCAGTTGGGTTTCTCTGTCTGTTAAAGCGCTTTGAAATGTCTGTTGCCATGATTAAGCACTATATAAATAAAACTTGATGAACTTGATTGTCGGGCGGTGGAAAGAATAATTTGAGGATCTCCTCTATCCCGCTGCCATGTCTTACACAGAGGAAGCAGAGGCTGAGGTCTTAGAGGTGGACTCTTCCATCACCCAAGCTGAAGTCACCGAGGTGGTTGTCAAACTCCTTGGTGGCAAAGCACCATGGGTGGATGAGATTCACCCTGAGTACCTCAAGTCTCTGGATGTGCAGGGACTGTCATGGTTGACATGTCTCTGTAACATCGCATGGCAGTCAGGGACAGTACCTCTGGATTGGCAGATCAGGGCGTTGGTCCCTCTTTTCAAAAAGGGGATGGGAGGGTGTGTTCCAACTATAGGGGGATGACACTCCTCAGCCTCCCAGGAAAAGTCTATTCCAGAGTACTGGAGAGGAGGATTAGACCGACAGTTGAACCGTGGATTCAGGAGGACCAATGTGGTTTTCGTCCCGGTCGTGGAACACTGGACCAGCTCTACACTCTCCATCAAGTGCTCGAGGGTTCATGGGAGTTTGCCAAACATGTGTTTTGTGGACCTGGAGAAGGCATTTGGTCGTGTACCTCGTGGTATCTTGTGGGGAGTGCTTCGGGAGTATGGGGTCCGGGGCCCTTTACTGAGGGCTGTCCGGTCCCTGTATGACCGAAGACAAGAGCTTGGTTCGCATTTCCGGCAGTAAGTCAGACCTATTCCAGGTGCATGTTGGACTCCAGCAGGGCTGGTTCTGTTCATAATCTTTCTGGACAGCATTTCTAGGCGCAGCCAGGGACCGGAGGGAGCCCAGTTTGGGGACCAAAGGATTTCATCTCTGCTTGTTGCAGATGATGTTGTCCTGTTGCCCTCATCGAACCTGGACCTTCAGCGTGCACTGGGACAGTTTGCAGCCGAGTGTGACGCGAGTTGGATGAGGATCTGCACCTCTAAATCCGAGGGAATGGTTCTCGTCAGGAAAAGGGTGGTGTGCCCTCTTCAGGTTGGTGGAGAGTCCTTGCCCCAAGTGGAGGAGTTCAAGTATCTTGGGGTCAAGTTCACGAGTGAGGTAAGGATGGAACCTGAGATTGACAGCCGGATCGGTGCAGCTACTGCAGTGATGCAGTTGCTGTATAGGTCCGTTGTGGTGAAGAACGAGCTGAATCGTAAGACAAAGCTCTTGATTTACCGGTCAATCTACGTTCCTACTCTCACCTATGGTCATGAGCTTTGGGTCATGACCAAAAGGGCAAGATCCCGGATACAAGTGACTGATATGAGTTTCCTCCGTAGAGTGGCTGGGCACACCCTTAAAGATAGGGTGAGGAAGACGGAAGAGACAGAATGGTATTCAGGCATCCTATAATAGTTTATAACATAACATCGGGGTCACATATAAAACTGTTAACCAGAGTATATTATTGCACCTTTAAGCATTTTGACTAGTTAGATTTTTACTTTAAAATTTATTGATAGCAAAAAAAAAAAGTGTAACTTGACTCCCTCCATCTACTTAACATTAGTCTGCAACCAAACTCATGGATTATATGACTGTGAATACCAAGCCAACTAACAGGACTTTATCTTTATCACCACTAACACTACTTCCAAATTTTTATCTCATGTGATTAAATTGCAGGAATTGAAGACACAACGCCAAAACTTGGAAATGTCTTTCTGCATGGTGGCCAGTAAAATCTCATTAATATTCATAAGATTGCTACATGAAGTGAATGCCCTACTTCACAAGAACTGTTTGACTTCTGAGCGCTTTTTGAATAAGACTGTCTTTATGTTTCATGATACGTCATTACACCAGAGGTACAGAGGTGTTCATGCACCCAAAACAGCAGCCACACAAGGACTCTGAAGCTGAGCCTCTGCTGTTTCTGTATGAATGCAGATTTACATGCAGAGCTCTCGCCTAAACTCTTCCATTAGTTGTGCTAGTGTGGTACTTACTGGAGTAACATCTTGTTCAGATCCAGACCTTGAGGCATAGCCACAACATACTTCACTTGAACACGTTTTACCTTAGCTCTGCGTTTTGCCTTTTCCCCATCCAATTGCTGCCTTCTTTTCATCGCATCTAATTGACGTCTCAGCCTTGAAGCATTGCACCAGGGGAACTGTTCTGCACACACTTGCACATGCAGAGGTTTGCTTCAGGTTGTGACATTTCCAGTTTCATTTTTTTTCCTGCACCGGTCTTAGCTCTCAATAAGAAAAAATTCTTACCAGTATGCTTAGTGTTTGCTAAAATAAAAATATTCAATGCCAAAACACAGACTTTTCATTAATGAGCAAGAAAGGGTCCCATTTTCCCAACACATAATGTTAGATTTTTACTGTTTGGAAAGAAATTCTGACTCAGTAGACCTCTAATGTTATGATTTTAGTTTGCAACGTGGTAATTCAGCTCATTTCAATATGACCATCATGTGTCCAAATCTGTGTTTTCCTTTGAGTCCCAAAGAGAGTGCAGTGAACTGCTATCCTTATTTATTAATTACAAATGACGCTGATGCCTCAGTCTATGTGCTTCTGTGCAGTACTGTGGGTTCTCCCATCAATGCCACACTCTCCTGGGAACCCGCTCTCTAAATGGGCAGTTGACTCTTGGATCCGAGAGCCAACATTAAAGCTAAATATTTGGAAGACATACTTCTGCTGAACCATGAAGAAAGTCTTCCCCTCAAATCGTCTTTTTAGTCTGCAGCAGTGACTGTATTTATTGTCAATTCTCCTGTGAGTGTGACATTACTGTGGGAGTAGAAGATGGGTGTAAAAGAAAATTACAGCAGTGTCTGTTGATATTCTAAAATTTTACTCTAGCGAGATTACAAATGTCGTTCTTTACATCACTTGCACACGCAAACATCCTCATGATAAGGTGGACACAAATGCAATATTCAGTTAGTAGAGTGACACCTATCTAAGGAAACAACTATTCAATTTCACAGATTTCAAAAATAAATATTGTTCACAAAGAACATTTGGGGTGGGGAAGAATGCCTGGTGCCACCAGTTCAGCCCATCATAAGTTGTGTACCCCAAACTCATTGGGTGTTTTGGACTTTTATCACAAGACACCCTCATCTGAAGTTGGATCACTACAGGTTGATAAGACCTGAGTGCGTGTCGCACTGAAGGCACCTGGAACATTATGTGTTGAAGCTGGAGAAGCAGCTGGGGCGCAACCAAGTGCGGGAGGTCTGGAATGGGATGAGAACCATCACCGGACACGGGAAAGGGAAAGCACTGTGGAGGGGAATATTGAACGAGCGAATGAACTTAACAGCTTTTTCAATCGGTTCAGCTCCCCCACCACTCCCGGCTCCTCGTCCCAGGCCTCTCCTGGCCTACAGACCTCTTCTGGCCTACAGGCCTCTCCTGGCCCTACAGACCGCTCCACTGATGCTCCCTCCTCCTGTGCTTCCTCTCCTTCCACCCCTGCCACTTCTCCCGAGCCCACTCCAAGAACTGCGAAGCTCAACGGCCCCACCTCAACCACTGGACTTCCAACCTCGCCACAACCTCCTGCTCCCACCACGACCGAGACCATCATCACTGCAGACCTGGTGACGACAACGCTGAGGAGGCTCCGTCCCTACAAGGCGGCTGGACCAGATAAGGTCTCCCCAAGACTCCTCCAAGCCTGTGCTTCGGAACTAGGGGACCCCCTGCAACAATTGTTCAACCTCAGTCTGCGGCTGGGGAGGGTCCCGTCACTGTGGAAGACCTCCTGCATTGTCCCTGTACCCAAGAAAGGACGCCCTACTGAGCTCAACGACCACCGACCGGTCGCTCTTACCTCCCACGTAATGAAGACCCTAGAGCGACTGGTCCTGGAGCTCATGCGTCCACAGGTGCAGGGTGCTATGGACCCTCTCCAGTTTGCCTATCAGGCCAAGGTTGGGGTTGACGACGCTGTCATGTACCTCCTCCACCGCACACTCTCCTACCTGGACGCCGGGGGCTGTGCCGTCAGGGTGCTCTTCTTCGACTTTTCGAGTGCCTTCAACACCATCCAGCCCCAGCTCCTGCAGGATAAACTGACCTCCATGGCTGTGGACCCCTACCTCGTGAGCTGGATTACGGACTACCTAACGGACAGACCCCAGTACGTCCGTATGGGGGACTGTTTGTCTTCTATGGTGACCAGCAGCACGGGGGCGCCACAGGGGACCGTTCTATCCCCCATTCTCTTCACCCTCTACACATCAGACTTCAAGCACAACTCGGATACATGCCACATACAGAAGTACTCCGATGACACCGCGATAGTGGCATGTATCCGGGAGGGTGATGAGGGGGGGTACAGGGCATTGGTGGCTGACTTCGTGGAGTGGTGCCAACAGAACCAGCTCCAGCTCAACGTCTCCAAGACAAAGGAGATGGTTCTGGATTTCAGGCGGGCACCTCCCTCTCCACAGCCGGTGATCATCAAAGGCAGTGAGGTGGAGGTGGTAGAAAACTATAAGTACCTGGGACTGCAGCTAGACAGCAGACTGGACTGGTCACTCAACTCCAACTGTGTGTACAAGAAGGGGCAGAGCAGGATGTACTTCCTAAGGAGGCTGGCCTCCTTCAACATCTGTCCTAAGCTCCTTTTCATGTTCTATCAGTCCGTAGTCTCCAGTGTGCTGTCATACGCCATTGTGTGTTGGGGTGGGGGGGCCAGGAAAAGAGATATGGACCGTCTGAACAGACTCATCCGCAGAGCGGGCTCAGTGGTTGGGCTGAGCCTGGACTCTGTGGAGAGGCTTCTGGAGAGCAGGACCATGTCTAAAATTAAGGCCATCATGAACAACACCAGGCACCCCCTACACACCACCTTCTCCCAGCAGAGAAGCACCTTCAGCGGCAGACTGCTGTCACACAGCGCCTCCACAGAGAGGCTGAGGTCCTCCTTCGTGCCCCGTGCCATCAGGGGGTACAATGACTCTCTCAGGAGGAGCGGGGGAGAGGTGGCGAGGTCAGCACGGGGTTGAATATGGATTTAATTTAATTTAATTTCAATTTAATTTTATACTGTTGTATATATATGTATATATATATATATATATATATATATATATATATATAATTTATTTATTTTTTATACTGTTTTATATTTTAATTCAATTTTATACTGTTTAGATTTTATTTTATACTGTTTATATTTTAATACTGTAATATTTTTAAATTTTATACTGTTTATATTTTAGTTATAGTTTAGTATATAAGTCCTGTTAGTGCTGCATGTGTCTGTCTGTTAGTGTAGTGTATGTCTTGTGGTATGTCCTGTGATGTCAATGTTTCCTTTTCTCCTGGTGTTTATCCAGTATTATTTGTTATTTAATGCCTGAGCAGTGGCTTTATGCAATTTCCTCCGGGATTAATAAAGTATCTATCTATCTATCTATCTATCTATCTATCTATCTATCTATCTATCTACCATGTGGTTATTTGGCAGCCCAAGCAGTCTCCGTTCTCCTCAGCCACAGCCAATGACTGCTTCTTTCAGCAACATTGGCAAGCGCCTTGATGGTCTTCCATTGAGCCTTGCCCTCTGGTGCCAAATTTAGAAGCCTTGTGGTGGAACTGGCTACAAAGGCCCTGTAGCCTACCTCCACTGGACGCACCTTTACAGTCCATCTCTTCTCCTCTGCTTCAGCTGCTAAATTGGCATATTGTAGACTTTTTTTATATATATGCATCATCAATGGCCTCTTTCCACAGTACTGTTAGCTCAATGATGAAGACATGGCGGACGGATTTGGACCAGAGGACCAGATCTGGCTGCAGGTTGGTTGCTGCTATTTCAGGTGGAAAAATAAATTTGTGGGCCAAATCAAATCACATTTCCCAATCCTGGGCTGCATCCAACAACCTTGATCCAAGGCTGCATCCATCAACCTTGGATCAACCTTCGAGATGGGTTGTTTAATTGCTTCTCACCTTCCTGAACGACTGTTGAGTATATGTGGTTATGGGCTTGTGGGTATATGTTGGGTATTTTTGGCTCTGATGAACCTGTTTAGCTACATGCTCCACAGCTTGCTCCAGGTGATCTTCCTTCTCTCAAAACCTTCCAATCCTACACATCTGTCTTGCTTGGCTTGAGAAGCTGCAGTGGCTGCTTCCTCATGATGGAGCAGCTCCTCCACTATTAAGTACACCATTCAAGTGGGATAGCGTTAAACCATGTGGGTGTTGTTGATCCAATTCCAAGGCACCCTCTGCCTTGATGGACTTGCCCGACTATGTCCCGTAGCCTTAGGGCAGACTTTGCTTGTGCCACTGATCTCCACTTCCTCTTGGATGCTAGGGTGAGAGCAGCACTTCTGACAAAAGTTACATACTTAAAGTAAAATTATACTGTTCTTCACATCAGTCTTGTAACAGTATATTTAATCAACTTAATTAGATAACTAGCAAACAAGAGTGTTACATGTCTTTTCAGGTCAAATGCAAATTCATCTGACATATTTAGAAGCAAAAACAAAAGCAGGGCTTTCAACTTTTCCCTAAAAACCTATGTAATGCAGATGAAGATATTTTTGAGGTAGTTGGAAAAAACTCCACTCAATTTCACTTGTGCATCACCTTCATTTCTTAAACATATAATAAATAATATATAATACATAAATAAGATTTACTGCTTGGAAAGGGGACAGAATTGAGATTCAGCGGTGCTGTGATTGATATTTCAATTGACTCCAATACTGACCAAGTGAAAATATAGCTATTTCTAGCTACATTTTAGGGGGTGGCACAGGCTCAGTGGTAGAGCGGGTGCCCTATGATCAGAAATTGGCGGTTCGATTCCCGCTCCCGCCAACCATCCTCGGAGTGTGAGCTGACAGCGGGAGGTGTCAGCTCACCTCCCAGTCACTGCCGAGGCACCCTTGAGCAAGGCACTGTCCACCCTACAAGCTGCTCAATTGGGATGCACCCCGAAGTCGCTGCCCGTCACTCTGCCTCCCCCTGTACTAATTTGCATACTTACAGGCCCCTAGCGTGTTGTGCGTTTGTTTTAGGGGCCTGTACACAATATGTATGTACATACATATATATACATACATATGTATGTATATGTATTGTATGGGTTGAATTTAAAGATAATTTCCTCATTTGGGGAAAATAAAGTGGAGTTTTTTTTCTTTCTAGTAATATTGTAAACTAAGTGCTTTTTGCATGCCTGGCCAGAAAGCCTGTTTATCACTGACAGGAAGATGCATAACCATCTGCTGTCACAAGAAAATATGTGGATGGCATAGCTGTCAGCAGCCTACTAGTGATCTTCAAAATGAATGATGCTAAGTGAACATTTAGAACAACACAAACGCACATCATTCATAAGCATTCATATGCTAGATGTAACACAGGCCCATACAATGATAATGGGTACATACAAGTTTGTATAAATCAATCATGGCATTAGCAGGAATTGTACTGAAGCACTAGTCTCTCTCTGCCTCCCTTCATCTCTGTCATGCTCTCCCTCCTGGGCTAGCTCAATAGCATACTACTCCCATCCTTAACATACAGGCTGAGACAACAACAAGCAACACATCAGTAACTGTGTCTTGTTTCTTGTCTGTTTTTAATGAGGCCAAACAGCAGCTGTGAGTAGGGAATGCAGAAAAGACATGCACAAATGCATGTGCATGAACACACACATCATCATTTGGCTGATCAATAGGGTAAAAAAAACTTTACACATGAAAACACATAAAGCTTAATTGGCTGTGTAGCAGTGGACTACACACACCAAGACAACAAAATACTGAAATCTGAATTTATTTTTGAAACAGATTTGAAAATTGCAATGCTTTTGAAGAAAATCAATTTTGTATACCTGTGAGCTGTCAATGCTTTCCCCAGTGTCTTGTAACCCTCACATTCCTTTCATTTTTCGTCATACTTTGCTATAACTCCTGCAGCACAAAATGGTACTTTTACATTTTTCTCCAGCATTCTGCAAATTTCAACTTTTCTGTATGCAGCACTGCTTTTCAGTAAAATACAATTTCTCCAACATGAAACTACATCCATACATAGAGTGGGTCCTCTAGTTAGAAACAATGTTGAAAATGAATGGATTGAATGGTGTAATTAAGTGAATGGGCTTAATTAATGGAAGCATGTTCTGATGTATTGTTAGTTATAATGTTAAATTATGTTATTGGTTAGTGTCAAAATTACGCAATATATTGACACCAGGTAAGAAAGGAACCGTTTGACTGTATTTTAGTCAAACTTTTTTTTTTTTTTTTAAATTTCATTTAACTAGACTGGTCAGTTGAGAACCAAGTTGTACTTTACAATGATGACCTATTGAAACACCACTGGCAAAGGCTGAAGGCAGTCATTGATTTTATTGTAAGTAATGTTATACCTAGGTGAACGAGACCCATTTAAAATTCATTATTTTACAAAAAAACTGGCAGGTAGAGCTGTGTCAAATTCTGTGGCAGTGAAATTTCATCAGCAATAAAGTCAAAGTGCTGATTTACTTGACCCCAACTTGCTTGCAGAGTGCCAGAAGAGCTGCCCACAGCTCCTCGGGAATGGGTCAAAATGCAAAGAAGATTTTCCCACCAGTGGATCAATGAACCCTTCCTTGAGTGGTCACCTTATCGTGGTGGAGGGGTTTGTGTGTCCCAATGATCCTAGGAGCTAAGTTGTCTGGGGCTTTCTGCCCCTGGTAGGGTCACCCATGGCAAACAGGTCCTAGGTGAGGGACCAGACAGAGTACTGCTCAAAGACCCCATATGATGATGAAAAACATTGAAACACGTTTTCCCTTGCCCGGATGCGGGTCACCGGGGCCCCCTCTGGAGCCAGGCCTGGAGGTGGGGCTCGAAGGCGAGCGCCTGGTGGTCGGGCCTGCACCCATGGGGCCCGGTCGGGCGCAGCCCGAAAGGACAACGTGGGTCCCTCTTCCCATGGGCTCACCACCTGTGGGAGGGGCCATAGGGGACGGGTGCATTGTGAGCTGGGCGGTGGCCGAAGGCAGGGACCTTGGCGATCCGATCCCCGGCTACAGAAGCTGGCTCTTGGGACATGGAATGTCACCTCTCTGGCAGGGAAGGAGCCTGAGCTGGTGTGTGAGGTTGAGAAGTTCCGACTAGATATAGTCGGGCTCACCTCCACACACGGCTTGGGCTCTGGTACCAGTCCTCTCCAGAGGGGTTGGACTCTCTTCCACTCTGGAGTTGCCCATCGTGAGAGACGCCGAGCAGGTGTGGGTATACTTATAGCCCCCCGGCTTGGCGCGTATACATTGGGGTTCACCCCGGTGGACGAGAGGGTAGCCTCCCTCCGCCTTCGGGTGGGGGGCCGGGTCCTGACTGTTGTTTGTGCGTATGCACCAAACAGCAGTTCAGAGTACCCACCCTTTTTGGAGTCCTTGGAGGGGGTGCTGGAGAGCGCTCCCACTGGGGACTCGATTGTTCTGCTGGGGGACTTCAATGATCACGTGGGCAATGACAGTGAGACCTGGAAGGGTGTGATTGGGAGGAACGGCCCCCCGGATCAGAACCCGAGTGGTGTTCAGTTATTGGACTTCTGTGCTTGTCACGGACTGTCCATAACGAACACCATGTTCAGACATAAGGGTGTCCATATGTGCACTTGGCACCAGGACACCCTAGGCCGCAGTTCGATGATCGACTTTGTGGTCGTGTCATCGGACTTGCGGCCGCATGTCTTGGACACTCGGGTGAAGAGAGGGGCGGAGCTGTCAACCGATCACCACCTGGTGGTGTGCTGGCTCCGATGGTGGGGTAAGATGCCGGTCCGACCTGGCAGACCCAAACGTATTGTGAGGGTCTGCTGGGAACGCCTGGCGGAATCCCCTGTCAGAAGGAGTTTCAACTCCCACCTCCGGCAGAACTTCACTCACGTTCCGGGGGAGGCGGGGGACATTGAGTCTGAGTGGACCATGTTCCGCGCCTCCATTGTCGAGGCGGCCGACCGCAGCTGTGGCCGTAAGGTGGTCGGTGCCTGTCGTGGCGGCAACCCCAGAACCCGTTGGTGGACATCAGCGGTAAGGGATGCCGTCAAGCTGCAGAAGGAGTCCTATCAGACCTTTTTGGCCTGTGGGACTCCTGAAGCAGCTGATAGGTACCGGCTGGCCAAGCGGAATGCGGCTTTGTTGGTTGCTGAGGCAAAAACCCGGGCGTGGGAGGAGTTTGGTGAGGCCTTGGAGGACGACTTCAAGACGGCTTCGAAGAAATTCTGGTCCACCATCAGGCGTCTCAGGTGGGGGAAGCAGTGCAGCATCCACACTGTATATAGTGGGGATGGGGAACTGCTGACCTCAACTCGGGACGTTGTGACTCGGTGGGGAGAATACTTCGAAGACCTCCTCAATCCCGCAGACACACCTTCCCATGAGGAAGCAGAGTCTGGGTTCTCTGAGGCGGGCTCTCCTATGTCTGGGGTTGAGGTCACCGAGGTAGTTAAAAAGCTCCTCGGTGGCAGGGCCCCGAGGGTGGATGAGATCCGCCCGGAGTTCCTAAAGGCTCTAGATGTTGTGGGGCTGTCCTGGTTGACATGCCTCTGCAACATCGCGTGGACTTCGGGGACAATGCCTCTGGATTGGCAGACTGGGGTGGTGGTCCCCCTTTTTAAGAAGGGGGACAGGAGGGTGTGCTCCAACTACAGGGGAATCACACTCCTCAGCCTCCCTGGTAAGGTCTATTCAGGGGTTCTGGAGAGGAGGGTCCGTCGGGAAGTCGAATCTCGGATTCAGGAGGAGCAGTGTGGTTTTCGTCCTGGCCGTGGAACAGTGGACCAGCTCTACACCCTCCGCAGGGTCCTTGAGGGGGCATGGGAGTTCGCCCAACCAGTCTACATGTGTTTTGTGGACTTGGAGAAGGCGTTCGACCGTGTTCCTCGGGGGGTTCTGTGGGGGGTGCTTCGGGAGTATGGGGTACCGGACCCCTTGATAAGGGCTGTTCGGTCCCTGTACGACCAATGTCAGAGTTTGGTCCGCATTGCCGGCAGTAAGTCGGATTCGTTTCCAGTGAGGGTTTGACTCCGCCAAGGCTGCCCTTTGTCACCAATTCTGTTCATAACTTTTATGGACAGAATTTCTAGGCGCAGCCAAGGCGTTGAGGGTGTCCGGTTTGGTGGCCTCAGTATCGCGTCTCTGCCTTCTGCAGACGACGTGGTGCTGTTGGCTTCATCAAGCCGTGATCTCCAACTCTCACTGGAACGGTTCGCAGCCGAGTGTGAAGCGGTTGGGATGAGAATCAGCACCTCCAAATCTGAGACCATGGTCCTCAGTCGGAAAAGGGTGGAGTGCCCTCTCCAGGTTGGGGATGAGATCCTGCCCCAAGTGGAGGAGTTCAAATATCTTGGGGTCTCGTTCACGAGTGAGGGTACAATGGAACGGGAGATCGACAGGCGGATCAGTGCAGCGTCTGCAGTGATGCGGACTCTGTATCGGTCCGTCGTGGTGAAGAAGGAGCTGAGCCGAAAGGCAAAGCTCTCGATTTACCGGTCGATCTACGTTCCTGCCCTCACCTATGGTCACGAGCTATGGGTCGTGACTGAAAGAACGAGATCCCGGATACAAGCGGCCGAAATGAGTTTCCTCCGCAGGGTGTCCGGGCTCTCCCTTAGAGATAGAGGGAGAAGTTCGGTCATCCGGGAGGGATTCAGAGTCGAGCCGCTGCGCCTCCGCATCGAGAAGAGCCAGATGAGGTGGCTCGGGCATCTGGTTAGGATGCCTCCTGGACGCCTCCCTGGTGAGGTGTTCCGGGCACGTCCTACCGGGAGGAGGCCCCGGGGACGACCCAGGACACGCTGGAGAGACTGTGTCTCCCGGCTGGCCTGGGAACGCCTTGGGATTCTCCCGGAGGAGCTGGACGAAGTGGCTAGGGAGAGGGAAGTCTGGGCTTCCCTGCTTAAGCTGCTGCCCCCGCGACCCGACCCCGGATAAGCAGAAGAGAATGGATGGATGGATGGATGGATGGACGGATCAATGAAGTATTCCGAAAATAAATATGATGATAGTCAAGGAATTTGTGATAATCCACCTAGGAAATACACAGCAACAAACACAAAAAATACGACAATGCACTTCTTTAAACCCCAAGGAACTCAAATACAGTAATGCCCGGCTTCACCTCATTGCAATTTTTTAGTAGATAGTCATGTGATACGGTACGCGGATTCTACTGGCTGACAGCATCTGGAAGTGCGCTGCGTTCCGTGAGTCTCGGAACGGAGCGCACTTCCATGTATTAAAGAAACACTTAAAAGTGCTTTAAACAATCTATAAGAGTGTGGGAAACAGTAGTACAGATATAAGGCGGTTTAATATCTGTATGGGGAGGGTTCATAAACATTTAAATTACCATCAATAATAAAATAAATAGTTTTTCGCTGTATAGTGGGATTTGCGAGCGGTTCTGGAATGCATTAATCGCAAATAACGAGGACACACTGTATATCTGATGAACAGTGGTTTTAAAAAAGAATTACAGACCGATGTCTTGCATAACATAAAATGCTCCGGTTCAGTTAGGATTTAATGGATGTTTTCTATCTGGAATTACTAGATTTCCTCATTTTAATGTAATAGTAGCTACTATGCTGACATGGTTTCTGGGGACTTGTCGAGGAGAAAGTTATTTGCCTTTGTGGATATTTGCCTAGTATCATGTATCTGTAATATACAAAGAAAAAATAATGACTTTCATGACAAATTTTAATGTAATAATATTTTATTTGTTTCAGTTTTATAAAAAGAAGGATTCAAAGTGACATAAAGCTGGAAAAATAAGGACACAACGTAAAGGGCTTAAACTTATTCAGGCCTCATGTCTTGGAGGTTATTATGCTAATTATCTGTCTAGTCTGGCACTAACGTACCACGCGAGGATAGAATTCACCCAGCCTCCTTTGTCACGCACATGTCTGTGAGCAGATTAACAGGATGAAGTCAGGTCTATACTAGACACTGGTTTGAGTACACTCTCTTTGTCACAGCACAACCACAGTCCTTTGAATCATGAGCTACAAAAATAAACACTTAGAAAAATATTGTTGAGCACAAACCATATTAACACACTTTTTTCAGATGCTTGCAAAGAAGCACACTAACAATGCATTTAAACTGCCTACACAACTGAGGATGACTCAAAAACTCACAAGCGACTCGTATCACTGTGTTGCATTTCATATTTGCACAGTTGATTCCAAAAGAGAGCAGTGATGATAATTTGTCAGCTGTTTACAAGGTAAAGAAAAAACATTTAATGTTAATTTTAAACAGCATGTCCTTCACAAACAATACATTTCTTGCCAGGAATGTCAGGGAGACCGAGTTAAAAAAAGGCTTGAAACTAAACATGTTAGACTTAAAAATCTTGATTTTGGTATTCTAGCGGATATTTGCCATTCACAGGGTTATCATCTAACTGTGGTGTGCATACTTCATTATTGCACTGTTGCTAAAAGATGAGGAAAATTATTTTTTGACAAGTAATTTCAGCTTCATTTTTTTCCCCTGTAAATTATTGAATATTATTGTATTGCTTTCTGTTTTACCACAGTTCCAAATAAAGTCACTATTATTTTCAGCTTTTAAAATAATGCAATCAGATACAATTCAAGAGAAATTCAATTTACAAAAATAATCCTGGATGATTTTCTTTAATTTTTTAAGGATATACAGTAAGTAACATCATTTAACTTAGTAGATGAATATTTCCCAGACTAAAATGGATGGATGAATTTCAGTCATCAGTCATCTTCTAACTAGCTTAATCCGCTAACGCAGGTCGCGGGGGAGCCAGTGCCTATCCCGGCAGTCTCAGGGCATGAGGCAGGGGACACTCCAGGCACGACGCCAGTGTGCCACGGAGCCACATGGAAACAAACAATCATTCACACACACACTCACTCCTACGGTCAATTTGGGACCGGCCAATCAACCTGAAGCGCATGCCTTTGGAGGCGGGAGGATGCCAGAGAACCCGGAGTGAACCCACGCAGACACGGGGAGAGCATGCGAACTCCACATAGAGCAGGACTCGAACCCGGGTCCGCCATGTTGTGAGGCGGCAGCGCTAACCACTGTGCCACCGTACCGCCCGGATGAATTTCATAACAAACCAAAAACAACTTAACTCTTATTCTAGTAACAGTCAAGATCTTTTTGTGTATCCATACTGTATATAATCACACTTTTCTCCTCCTTTTGATTGTTTATTTGTTTGTATTTGTTTGTGGAATCCTGTAAATTACGATTTGTAGTCCATTTGAAATTTCAGCATATTTGGATTTCTAGCTATGATTTGAATGTTGGATAGCTGTTATAACAATAGATAGAGTGTTGAAAACATAATGAACAACTGAAGAAACACAAATGTGGAATCCATGAACAAGGATATTTATATATTTTGTTATGTCTGCAGGCCAAGAGTGTGTAAAGAATTCACAATACTAAAAGCTTAGTGTGTAAAGCAGTTTAAATAATGTTCCTTTGGGATATTCAATATACAGCACATGGCAATGTTATGGGGAGATTTATTTGATTCAGGGGAAAATGCTGTCAACTTTTCACTACTAATGAGGCTGAACATATTCAGCGTAATCATCAGCATGATGCCTGCTAATCACACTCTGGTATGTATTAGCTGACACTGATTATTGTGTTACGTCTTTTTTATACTACATACTGTATATGTTTGTTAGGATGTTTTGGTTCCTACTGATAAACAGCATTTTGGCCAGTCAGTTACAGGAAAGGCTTTCTTTTACTGAGAGGCGTATAGCTCTTCATTTGGAAGTCATAGAACTATTATCACTGCCAAAATATTAAACATCTTGCAATTCTATATTCTGTCACGCATTTTTGTCACTAGTATAAAGCCACTGCTGATGAGAATATGATGAAATAAATCTCTACAGTCTGCATTTGTAAATTATTATAAGCTATTTTTGATTTCCCAGACCGGAGATTTTGATTGTGCTGATTGGCTCCTTCCTGCTGCAGAATCAGGGTAGCAGCTGATTGCTCTATTTCTCTCCTCTTCCCTTTCTTGATAATCAGTTGAAGTTTGTCCAACACTGTTGCAAGTGTGTGACTCCATGAGCTTCAAAGTGAACTCCACATCTTGTAGCCCCAGAACACTTGCCGTCCCTGAACACCAGTTCCATACACTTTGAAAGCAGGTTGCTGTCACTATGCTTAATGAAGACCTTGCATCCTATTTCATCAACTCTTCCTTCCCTGCTACCAGTCTTTTACTTTGCATTGTCGCTTCATAATTAATGAGTGCTCATTTTTTCACTAATGAGTACGCAGGTTTCAGAGTTGTTTCACAAACAAAATAAAAGTTTGAGCTTTAAAATTGTGGTTAGATTAAACTTGAATATATGAACATAATGAAAGCCACTCGGTTATGACAACCAATAGACTCTTGGGACATTAATCCAGTTATTAAAATGAGAGAAGACAGAAAGACGCTATGACAGACATAGTACAGTCATATACAGCTTGCAATATAGAACCTGATCATGACATTTAACGCTTAAAGATTTATTTTTGCAAATTGCATTTCTTGGCTATTACACCTGGGTTAAATTAATTTCCGCCACTCTCTCTTATCTCTTCTCCTCAATTTTATCTCTACTATCCTTTTATTCTGATCCCAGACAATCTCTTGTGCCCTTCATCTCTCTTAATTTAACTCACCTCCTCACTCACCACAATTCTTCTCCTTCTCCTTTTGTTTTCTATCTTTCAACATTTTACCTGTTAGTTTTGGCTTTGTGTGGTTTGGGAACACACTTAGCGTGCATGTACATTTTCTCCCCCTGTGGTCATAGAACCGACCTAATCAGACCCCCAGCCACAACTCTTAGTGCCTCAGCCTCCTGCAAGACATTGATAGAAGTGCTGTGGTTTGTTTTCCTGCTGGTGTTAATTATGTAACCCAATTATACCATCACAGGGCTGATGCAGAGAAGCTAAATTAAAAGTGATTGGCTTCATTACAGTCGCCTGAATGCTGCACAGGGTGCTTTCAAGGGGCCCTATTTAAAGTTTCCTCTGTGGTGAAAACCACTCAGATCTGTGGGATTTCATTATATTGGGTTTTTCTAGAATTTTTGCAGCATAGGTGCCCCATTTATTTAGAGCAAATTGAATTTCAATTCATTCCCATAAGAATTCATACAGATAGATGTTTAAATGTACCAGGTGATTTACAGACCTAGTTTGCTTCCAGCCGTCTTGCTTTGCTACTATGTATTGTTTACCCAACACAAAAGTAATTACTGCAACACAACGGGGCCAGAATACCTTTATTTTGCTTGTTTGAATGCTTGTAGGCTGTTTCATTGCAGAAAGGTCATGAGCTGCATACATTTCCACCATCTCCACATGTAACCTGTGATGCTTTGGGCCTTAGGTGGACTCACATTTCTTTGAATATGCAACAGTATATATAATCACACTTGCTCACAAATGAAGTGAGTATAAGGGAATCGGAATGTTTCTGTCAATCACAGAGCATGACTCAAAGACCATTGACTACTTTTACAACCTTGGACAAGCAGAAACTTTTGGGGGATTTTTTTTTCTGTTCCCTTGACCTTTATAGGGCTATCCTGACTGAACTGATTTTGTTTGCAGAGCAGATTTGAAATAGCATTCAATATAACTTTTCACCACTTTCTACACTCAACAAACAGACAGTGGTATTGTAGTATCTGTACTGAAGATAAAGACAGTCCAGTCAACAGCTGGTCTTTGCTACATTTTATAATCCTCCCATTTATTCATCTTCTAACCTGCTTAATCTGCTTGTGCATGTCATGGGGGAGCTGGTGCCTATCCTGGCGGTCCCGGGGTGTGAGGTGGGGGACACTCTGGGCACGATGCCAGTGTACCGCGGAGCCACATAGAAACAAACAATCATTCACACACACACACTCACTCACTCCTATGGTCAATTTGGGACTGGCCAATCAACCTGAAGTGCATGATTTTGGAGGCGGGAGGAAGCCAGAGAACCCAGAGGGAATGGGAAGACACAGGGAGAGCATGCAAACTCTGCACAGAGTGGGACTTGAACCTGGGTCCGCCGTGTTGTGAGGTGGCAGCGCTAGCCACTGCGCCACTGTGCCGCCCTCCTCCTCCTCCCATTTATTATGTCTCAAAAGCTTCATTTTAAACCTTCTTTAAGCATTCAGTCATTATTTAGCACCCATGAACACAATATTGCAGGCAATTTATCCTCCAGCTGCTGAGATATTACAATGTGGACCTGTGATGGGCCAGCCGACCTACATACATACAGTATATCCCTGCTATCCGCAGTGTGCTTCCCTTAAAACAGTTATCTCCTTCATCATAGCTGTGTTTGTCATGTGGTAACCTAGAAATGCTCCCATCACATATTGATTCACATATCTCTCTATCTGATGACATAGCTCACCTTTTCCTGGCTAAACCTGCTCTGCTCAATTGCAGTGAGTGGAGTACAGAATTACAAAAAAAAACAGTCATGGCAGATATCGCTTCTCAAGTTTTAGACCTTTGCAGACTCCTGTCAAATGTAGTATGTACTTTGATGAGAAAATATATTATCAGCCCTGCCAAATCATAACATGTCAGCATTAGAAACAATTGCCATGATGCTACTGTGTGTGTGTGTGGGTGCGTGCGTGCGTGCGTGCGTGCGTGCGCAATTCCCCAATATTTTTTCTGATGCTCCCCAATATTTTTTCTGTTGCTCCCGCACCTGTTTGCGCCAGGTGCGCGAGGTCTGGAGTGGCATGAGGGCCACAGTACAGTGGAGGGGAACGTGGAGCGAACTAATGAACTCAACAGCTTTTTTAATCGGTTCACCTCCCCCACCACTCCATGCCCTTGTCCCCAGAGTTCCCTCGACCCAGCTGACCTGAATACACATGCCTCCCCCTCTCCCTCTCCGTCCACCTCACCTATCTACCCTGGACCAAACCAAGACCTTTCCCCCGCCTTAACTGTCAGACCCCCCTGGCCAAATGGATCAACATGCCACCCCCCCACACACAGCCTTCACTGCAGAACAGGTGACGTCAGCGCTGAGAAAACTTCGCCCAAGGAAGGCGGCCGGACCAGTCTTTGCACCCCCAAGACTCCTCAAGGCCTGTCCTGCCAAACTGGGTGAACTCCTACACCAGGCCTTCGACCTCATTGTCAGCCTGGGGAGAGTCCCACCCGTATGGAAGACATCCTGCATCATCCCTGTGCACAAGCAGAGACGCCCCACAGAGCTCAATGATTATCGACCAGTCGCTCTCACCTCGCACGTGATGAAGACCCTAGAGGCCTGGTCCTGGAGCTCATGCGTTCCCATGTTCTGGGCACGATAGACCCTCTCCAGTTTGCGTACCGGCCCCAGGTTGTGGCTGACGACGCCGTCCTGTACCTCCTCCACCGGGCCCTCTCCTACTTGGATGTCGGGAGCTGTGCAGTGTGGGTGCTCTTCTTTCACTTCTCAAGCGCCTTCAACACAATCCAGCCCCGGCTCCTGCAGGAGAAACTATCATCCATGGCTGTGGACCCCTAACTCATGAGCTGGATCACGGACTATCTAAAAGACTGACCCCAGTACGTCCATATGGGGGACTGTCTGTCATCAGTGGTGACCAGCAGCACAGGGGCTCCGCAGGGAACAGTACTTCCCCTCTTCTCTTCACCCTCTACACGACGGACTTCCAGCACCACTCGGATTCATGCCACATGCAGAAGTTCTCAGATGACACCGCAATTGGGGCATGTATCAGGGAGGATGATGAGAGGGAGTAGAGGAGGGTGGTGATGGACTTTGTGGGGTGGTGTCAGCAGAATGAGCTTAAACATCTCCAACACCAAGGAGATGGATTTCCGGCGGGCACCCCCCCAACCAACAGCCAGTGGTCATCGGGGGTAAGGAGGTGGAGGTAGTGGGGACTTATAAGGGCTGCAGCTAGACAGCAGACTAGACTGGTCGTACAACCTGGACTGTGTATACAAGAAAGGTCAGAGTAGGATGTCCCTACTGAGGAGGCTGGCCTCCTTCAACATCAGCTCTGATCTGCTTAGACTGTTCGTCCAGTCCATTGTGTCCAGTGTGCTGTTCTATGCCATTGTGTGTTGGGGTGGTGGTGCCAGGAAACGGGACACCGCGCGCCTAGACAGGCTCATCCGGAGGGCTGGTTCTGTGATCGGCCAGGACCTGGACTCTGTGCAGACTGTTCTAGAGAGGAGGACTATGTCCAAGTTTAGATCAATCCCGGGTAAGACCCCCCCAACCCCTGCACACCACCTTCGCCCAGCAGAGGAGCTCTTTCAGTGGCAGACTGCTGTCGCCAAGCTCCTCCACTGAGAGACTCAGGACCTCCTTTGTTCCTTGTGCCATCAGGGGGTACAACCACTCTTTCAGAAGGAGGGGGGTCGAAGCTGAAGCCACAGGGTCATCAAGGTCGGTCGAGAGGGGATAGACTAGGGGGGCCTGGGATGCACTGTGGGATACTTTGTGTGGATCCTTAGTGTCAGTCTACAGTTCGGTTCATCCAGGTGTTCTTGTCTTATATCTTCTTATGCATCTTCTATATCTAATGTTTCTTTCAGGTTCCTATGCTTCCTTTTTTATGTTAGGTTTTTCTGTTGTTGTAATTATGTCATTATGTTATGTATTTTTGTAACGCATTTTTGTCTGTGTCAGTCACTGTTATGTGTCACGGGGTGCGAACAAGACCCAGGTGCAGCACAAAGAGGCAAGACAGGAGTAAGTTCAACAAGGTTTATTTTCATTCCGGGCAGAGTGGGAATCGAACCTGGGTCTCCCAGGCTGCAGGCAGGCAAGTAACCACTAGGCCAGCGGAGCATGCTAGAGACACAAAGGATCCCTCCAGAGAAAGGGAGCAGGCAGGAGACGAGGTCAAGGGACGGAAGGCTAGCCAATTTATCGGGGCTGGAACAGGAGGCAGAGTCGTTGGACAGGCGAGGGTCAGGTTTACCGGCACAGAGAGAAGAGGCAGAATCCGTGGACGAAGGGCGGGTAGGTTAGCTGGGAGGCAGACGAGAGGCAGAGTCCAGGGATGAAACGGGTCGTGATCGGGCAGACAATCCGGAGTAGCACGCTGGAGAGTAAGACATGGGTCGATTACAATCTGGCAGAGACTGAGTATGAGACGTGGGTTTAAATACCGGACTGATTGCAGATGGGCTGTAGGTGTGGGTGATAAGCAGGAGGTGTGGTCAGGCTGGGAGGTGGGATAATGGAAACTGTGGAGCAGACTGTAGGAATGGAGTGCTCATGACAGATATGTGTATATATTTGTATCTTTTGTGAGCAGATGTCACCCTGAATTTCCTTCAGGATTATTAAAGTATCTATCTATCTATCTATCTATCTATCTATCTATCTATCTATCTATCTATCTATCTATCTATCTATCTATCTATCTATCTATCTATCTATCTATCTATCTATCTATCTATCTATCTATCTATCTATCTATCTATCTATCTATCTATCTATCTATCTATCTATCTATCTATCTATCTATCTATCTGACTAACTGGAAAATAGGCCACATTATGAAAAAGTGAAAGAATGACGCAGTCCCACACTTTGTGGGGCACTGCATCAGAGAGGGGGTTAGAGTGTGAGGCCAGGCAGTCAAGTATCTTGTTCAAAAGATATGTTAGTACATCAGTTTTCCATAGAAGATTAATAGAAATAGAAGTTTACATGCAGCTGTGTGGGCTGTTATAAAGTTAAGACTCACTTACTATATTGACTTGCTTTTTTTCTCTGCCTGCCTTGTTATTTACTTGTTTTTATCCTTTTAACATTTTAAAGTTCTGAATTAATACCCTACATATTCCAACCTTTGGCTACAGTGTGTTTGGAGTGCTTTAATTTCTCTGAATAGCTGGATTCTACATCAACTTCACAGTATGATACTGACATAAATGCCACTACTTGATCAAGAACCTCATTAACCTGAAGAGAGAGAAGAGAAGGATAAAAAGACTCTGATGGGGAAAAGAGATGAAGAGAAGAAAAGAAACAGGGGATAAGGACAGGAGGGAGTGAGGAGTAGGCGGCTGGAAGGGTGTAAAAAAAATGGTAAGTGTGACTGCATCACATAGATTTAGTCTCCATAAACAAAGAGCGATTTCTATGTTTCAAACCTAAAAACCTTCTTTGCTCAACTTATTGATTTTCAAAGCTATGTATAGTCATTTCTGCTTTACACATGTAATAGAGAGAGTTTGAGCTTGTTCTGAACAGTTTCATGAGGAATATTTTTATTGGAGGAGAGAACAGGATTCATGTTTGCAAACACATCATTGCTACATTACACTTATGTTCATCACAACTGTCCTGATGGTCATATTGTACAGGCTTTCAAACTCAGCATTTATCCGCAGCTTGCTGCCCACTTTTTTGTCTGCATCTGTACCTGTTTTTTCTTTTCTCACTCTTTTTTCTTCCCAACATATCTTCTTTTTCCAAACTCCTACACTTCCCTGCCTCTTCTCCTTCAGCTCAAGCAGTGCTTCTTCCACAAGGTGGTTGCAACCATTTTCAGTCTTCAACATGAGCTATGAACCAACACTGCCCCCTAAAGGATTAAATAATTTAGAAAACCTACCAAAACCTTGGGAAGGTTGGAGATAAAATAATTTTCACTTTTACCCATTTGAATTTTGATAATTTTTAGAGGCTGGTCATCATTATAATCAGACTGTTTTTCTGGATAGAGTATCAAGTATCAATCAGTACTGAGATCATGTGAGGACACACAAAATTAAAGGATCATTAGAAACAAAGTATGTAACAGAATCAACATAAGCGTGAAGAAAACACGGAAATGCTGATGACAACCCACTGAATGATTTTCTGAAAATGAGCACAAATGCAGGACAGTGTGTCAGATAGCACTATCAATGGATATGTTAAAGCAGTGGTTCTTAACTTTGTTGGAGGAACCGAACCCTGCCGGTTTCATATGCTCACTCACCGAACCCTTTTTTAGTTGTTGTTGTTTTTTTTTCAAATTTAAGACATAAGTATATGTTTTACTGGTGTATTTAATGAATTGTGCATTAATGTCACCTTTTTCAAAGAACAAAACCAAGACAGTGCATGAACTCACATGAAAGGATCTACCTGCAAATCAGTGTTACTTCTGCTGTTGTTATTGAGAGACCAGTTTAGATATGCGTGGCTTCACATTGGCAAGTGCTACTCTTATGTCATTTTCACAGCAAAGTCTGTTTCTTTTGTTTTCCATGCAGCTTAAGGAAGTATTCCTTTAGTTTTGCCAGTGCCAGACTAGAGTTATTCAACTTGACATTACAAATCATCCAGAATGCTGACTCCCATCACGTTCCGTGATACAGTACATGTAAATGCACGTTGCACATATTTGTCCAACCACTTTCTTTTTTTGCTGAACATAGTTACTATGAATTAAAATATTAAGGAAGCAAACATGACGTACCATCATCCATACATCCATTTTCTGCCACTGTATCCGCCGCAGCGGGTCACAGGGAGTTGGAGCCTATCCCAGCTGGCATATGGCACACACGCACACAATTTGGGACCGGCCAGTCAACCTGAAACGCATACTTTTGGAGGTGGGAGGAAGCTGGAGAACCCACGCAGACACGGGGAGAGCATGCAAGCTCCTATACAAAGCGGGACTCCAACCTGGAGCCGACGTGTCGTGAGGTGACAGCGCTACCCACTGCGCCACTGTGCCGCCCGACGTACCACCATGACAGGCATAAATTGACGACCGAGTGCGCAAAATCCCATGTAGCACAAGTGATGGCTGAGGGGGGCGTGTCATCACGAATTGACAGGATGTGTCATATGTACACAGTGTTTTTCTTGACCTCCGTCTCTGCCGAACCCCTGAGAATGACTCACCGAACCCCTAGGGTTCAATGGAACCCAGGTTAAGAAACACTGTGTTAAAGGCTTTTGACACTAAACAATCTTTTTTTTTTTGGCATTAATCTGTGTAGACTTGCTGTGAGAGCCATTTGTTTTGTTATTTATATCAGTCAGTAATCAGATATGGCTGCGGGGTGACTTTCCAGAACGATCTAAGAAAGTTAAATTAACTGTGATGGATGCAGACTTACATAACTACTGGCACAGCATTTACTTTTTGCACTCTGAGTATCATTAGCAGTGACAGTTTAGCTGCGTATCAATCACTTTGTAAAAGCACTTGTTTGCTTTTCCTCAAGGGTTGACTACATTTTTGTAACAGTCAGATTGTTTCCATAGTGTAGTAAGAAGGAGTTATAAGGATAAATTTGAATATCAGAATCTGAAAAGGAATGCTTTAACTTACAATTTTAAGGGTTCTGATTTTTACCTGTGCCATTAGATGTGGACGAAAACATATTTTGGTATTATGGACAAGCATTTGTTGGTATCCATGAGGATGGGATATATATTTTTGCACAGCAGTATTTTACAGTGCTGCAATGTAATTGCAAATATTAGCATTTCCATTATTACTGCATGAAAATTTATATTTCTCCCCTCCAAGAGAGCCATTGCTGTGTACTTTACGCATAACCACCTCAAGTCATTGATATTCAGTATTCAGGGTGTTTTCTGAGCTACATGCAGAGTAAGCACACTCCCTCACTCCCCAACATAGCTATCAACATTACCACAAGCTCTCAGCCATGCAATTCTGAAACGAGTGGTGATCTACTGCGGCAAGTGACACAAAACTCAACCACATGTTCAAGAATCAACTCATTCTATTTTTTATTTTATTTTTTAATAATACTCAATATTTTTCCATCCTGCAACTTCACAACAAATGTTCAGTACCTTTCTTTCACTGACAACAAAAGGTCTCTATTTGAGTTAGAACCCATATTTTTCCAGGTTCCAACATTTTAGTTACCATGGATTTATGAAGCAAGCAGGTTCCTGTGTCTATGTTTGTTGAAGCAACATTGTCATCCTTCAGAGGGTATTTCTACAGCATTATACTCTGACAAAAATACTTAAATTATGAATACAGTATTGATCAATAAATTGTCAGAGTATCAATATATGACGTGTATAAAGATTAACTTAAAGGTGCAGTTAAATTTGCTTTTATTTAATATGTATCTGTTCACTGCAATGAGAGACCTGTGGGGTTTTTTTGTACTTCAGATGCATAGGTTATCAGAGAATGTCATAGCTCAACCTGATGATGTGCGAACACTGATGTGAGAATGTCAAATGTCTCCTGGTCATAAAAAAACTGTGCAGTATGGAGCAGTGTACAATTACCAATTCAAATCTATCTAAATTAATCTTGCTACTTACAGTGAGTACCAAGTTTCCCAAATCTTGTCCCATTAATTACAAAATTTACATTTCTGCTTGCTCTTGCTTGCAAATCACAAGAGAAGGTTTTAAAATTCACTTGGGTTTGGCACCACTGTGGTTTCTAAAGGGTCAGCACGAGCACTCATATCCCTGATTACACTTGCAAATTTAAAGGCTAAAAACAACATTAATCTTTGTTCTCTGAAAGAAAAATTTGTCATAACCCCCCCCCCCCAATGAAACAGGCATGGTAGTTGGTTACTGTAAATGACTTGGCTTATCAGACCAACAACAACTCAAAAATTCCGTAAACTCAAGCATAATGAAAATTATGTATAACTGATGGCACTTAATTACACATAAATACACCCAATAAAAATATAAACGCAACACTTTTGTTTTTGCTCCCATTTTTCATGAGATGGACTTAAAGATCTATAATTCATTCCAGATACACAATATTACCATTTCTCTCAAACATTGTTCACAAATTCGTCTAAATGTGTGATAGTGAGCACTTCTGCTTTGCTGAGATAATCTATCCCACCTCACAGGTGTGCCACATCAAGATGCTGATCTGTCATCATGATTAGTGCACAGGTGTACCTTATACTGCCCACAAAAAGAGGCCACTCTGAAATGTACAGTTTTGTCTCACAGCAAAATGCCACAAGCATTGAGGGAGCGTGCAATTGGCACGCTGACAGCAGGAATGTCAACCAGATCTGTTGCTTGTGCATTGAATGTTCATTTGTCCACCATAAGCCGTCTCCAAAGGCGTTTCAGAAAATATGGCAATACATCCAACCAGCCTCACAACCGCAGACCACGTGTAACCACACCAGCCCAGGACCTCCACATCCAGCAGGTTCACCTCCAAGATCATCTGAGACCAGCCACTCAGACAGCTGCTGAAACAACTGATTTGCATAACCAAACAATTTCTGCACAAACTGTCAGAAACCATCTGAGGGAAGCTCAACTGCATGCTCGTCGTCCTCATCGGGGTCTTAAGCTGACTCCAGACCGTTGCCGTAACAGACTTGAGTGGGCAAATGCTCACATTCGATGGCATGTGGCACGTTGGAGAGGTGTTCTCTTCATGGATTAATCTCTGTTGACATTGTTCAGGGCAAATGGCAGATAGCGTGTGTGGTGTTGTGTGGGTGAGTGCTTTGCTGATGTCAATGTCATGGATCGAGTGGCCCATGGTGGTGGTGGGGTTATGGTATGGGCAGGCATTTCTTATGGACAAAGGACACAGGTGTATTTTATTGATAACATTTTGAATGTGCAGAGATACCGTGATGAGATCCTGAGGCCCATTGTTGTGCCATACATCCATGAACGTCACCTCATGTTTCAGCAAGATGATGCATGGCCCCATGTTGCAAGGATCTGTACACAATTCTTGGAAGCTGAAAATGACCAAGTTCATGGCCAGCATCCTCACCAGACATGTCACCCATTGAGCATGTTTGGGATGTGCTTGACTGGCGTATATGAGAGAGTGTACCAGTTCCCACTAATATCCAGCAACTTCGCACAGCAATTGAAGAGGAGTGGACCAACATTCCACAGGCCACAATTGACAAGCTGATAAACTCTATCCGAAGAAGATGTTGCACAGCATGAGGCAAATGGTGGTCACATCAGATACTGACTGGTTCTGAGTCCCCAGACCCCCAATAAATAAATAAAAAACAACAACAACAAAAAACTGCACATTCCAGAGTAGCCTTTTCTTGTGGGCAGTATAAGGTACACCTGTGCACTAATCATGATGTCAGATCAGTGTCTTGATGTGGCACACCTGTGAGGTGGGATGGATTATCTCAGCAAAGCAGAAGTGCTCACTATCACACATTTAGACAGATTTGTAAACAATGTTTGAGAGAAATGGTAATATTGTGTATCTGGAATGATTTGTAGATCTTTAATCCATCTTGTAAAAAATGGGAGCAAAAACAAAAGTGTTGAGGTTATATTTTTGTTGAGTGTATAACTAGCTTTAGTTAGCTTTACCTATCAATGGTAAAATCAATGGTTTGTATATTAACTTACATATAAATTAAACATTCTATCAGCACTAGAGATTGCCTTATACACTTCCTGATCGGTACAAAAGATCAACATCTGGGTAAATTTGGTGACTGCTTTGAAATTACCACAAAACACACTGTTGAATTGGTCATTAATTTTAAAATGAAAAATTTAAATTCAGTAAATTTGTTTCTTATGACTAATTTTTTTTTAAAATGTAATACTCAAATATCCTATGTTATATGATTAAGTTAAAATGCAACTAGCACTGTAAAAAAATATTCTTAAAACTCCTATGATGAGTGAAGCACCTTACTATTAAGACTGTAAATTTCTTTTCATTAGAAATATAGATCATTTTGTTTAATGATTAATAGTCATTAAACAAAATGATCCAAGTATCTTTTGGCCAAGTATATTTTGTTTTGACTGACACAGACAAAGTGATCACAACTATATTAGTCACATTTTTTAAGATAAGCTTTGAATCGTCATCATGTTAGACACACTGTAAAATGGACTATAGCTAATATTGGCTAACATGAACAATTGTGACCCACAGTTTGGGTAAAGGATGCGCTTTCACTGTAAATGAGTTGAGTTCAAAGAAGAAAGGTTTTACTCTTCACCTTGTTTAAAAAAAGAAAAGGAAATACTGCAAGTGGTGACATTGAAGAAGCAAAGCATTTTCAGTTGACTTATCACATCAAGGGCAGATCCCATCTTCCCGCTTTCCCCTGTGAATCAGTGTGTATTTGAAAGTGTGTTGTTGTTAAACACTCACAGTAACCCTAATTACTTTCTCTCTCCAGACACCATGGACCACTGTACTGTCATCTGTTCGCTTTTTACATCTGTATGACCCTCAAAGGGTAAAGAAGCAACCCCTGCATCAACAGCATCACTGCACCAAAGCCTAATGAGACACACACACACAGCATGCTGTCACACAGAAAACCAAATGGGGAGTAATGAATATCACGCCAGCTGTACTGTGGACCCAACAACCCAATTACTGTCCATGTGGTGAGATTCTCTGTTGTAAACGATGCAGCTCTTATATGAGCTGAAAAGTCTCAGTGGCTTTAACTCCAGTTAAGAAAGAGAAACATTTATTTTTAGTAGAATGTGCAACTTTTTCAAATGTAAATATTGTAAAATTTGCATTAAGAATATAGTAATGCCATAAACTAAGTGGGAGTGCAGTCCATGTGAATGAGTTGCAAGTGCAACAGTGTGTTCAAGGGATGACAAAGAGATTTAAGTCAATAACAGTAAATGGTACTATGCCACAGCCACAAAATACAATTAAAAAAAAAAAGTTTTACTCAGCACTCTCTCAGTGTTAGAACAGTTGTTCATTTCAATTAAGGTCAGTGATTCATTTGCAGTTCACGTTACCAAACTGTCCTTGGGCAAACTACTGAATCCCAACTGGTCCCAGTAGCAGTTATGTGTTGTATGTGTAATGTTAGCTTTGTACTATGAAAAAAACTTGGGTGGGGTCAGTCAAACTAGAAAGGTACTATATACTTTATTTATACTATGGGGCGGCAGTGGCTCAGTGGTAAAGCGGGCGGTAGAGCGGGTTGTCCCATGATTCAAGATCGGCGGTTCGCGATCCCACCCAAAAAAATACCCGAGCAATTTACAAATTGCTTATTTGAGGCGCACCAAGAAGGAGCTGCCTGCCATTCTACCTCCCTTGCGTGCCTACAGGCCCCCTTGTGTGTGGTGTGTGTATTACAGGGGCCTGTAAACACTAATATGCATGCATGTGATTTGATTGACTAACAAAAAAACTAGAGTGTGCGTTCTTAATTTCCCTTCGGGGATTATAACAGTGTATTATACTAAAATTAAATCAAATGTAAAGACATATTACCATTTAAACCTATATTGTTACTGTAACAACAGAAATCCATCCTGCACTCATCAAGACGCAACTGAAAAAAACAAAAATGTCAGTAAGCAAAATTTGTTGGCTTCCCTGTTTGGAGACCGGGAGCATCAGAACAACATACTATGAAAAATCAGCAATACATCTAGGAAAAAATATATGAGTTCAACTTTGATATCACCTAGACCTTGACAAGTCTGTTTAATTTGAAAGTTCTGGTTTATGTTAAAGCTGATAAGAATATCAAAATAAATAAAGTGGGACTTTTTAAACTTAAGATGTGATTAAACTTTCATTCTGGAAGCTTTGGCGTGTTGAAAGGAACACAATGACATGGGTAAGAATAAGTGATGAGCAATTAAAGCTGGAGATTAGAAAAACTGTATAAAATAATGAATAATTAAAATGTCCTCAAAGCCAAAATCATGTTAGTAGTGGAGCTCAAAGTATACATTGCAGTATAATTTTACTTAAGGCACAATATAATTAAATGTGACCAAAGAAGCTCAGTTCATCATCTTTGCCCAATGAGGGAGACCCTATGGAGATCAGATCAGAAGCATAAAAAAGCACAAACATATGTGGATATAGAAACCATGAACTACTTCACTACTTTGAATCAATGCTATAGGTACATTTGCATAAGTAATTGTATTATTGTTCTGTACAATCACAATGACATAAAATATCTGGTTTTGAAATGTGGAAACCTAAAAATTCAATGAAACACAAATAATATACATACAGTATATCATCCCTCTTTTATCCACAGAGTAGTGTGCTTAAAAAAAAAATGTGCAAGCAATGAGAGTTTAAGTTGTAAATTGCAATTGTGATCCAATATACTCTCTAAAACATCGAGTGATGTGTAAGAGAGGAGAGTCACAAGCTGTTAGACATGGTGGTTGGACAGAGAAGTTACTTGTGATAGTGAGTGTGTGTTTGTCACCATAAGACACTACCCTTACTGGACTATAGTTTCAGCTGCACACTATATTAATAATTAGTTATCAAACACTGGAGTGATTTATTATTAAGCAGAGGCCCCTTTTGGAAATGTCAAATCATGATGTAATTAGTTAAAAAATTCAGAGAGCAAGACTTTGCTTCTTCTCTTAAGCAGTCATCATGAGATGAGATGACAAACAAAAGACTTCCTCATAGACTAATTAAACAGGCAGATGTGGGTTATTTCTTTATCGCTGTTACTGCAGCTAATTTTCATGTCACTGTGGCAGTGGTAGGGGAAAGTGTAGCTAGACAGTATAGGATGGTGGTGTGTAACATAAACCTGGTGGTGGGAAGAAGATTAAAGGTCCCATATTATGTATTTTTAACTTAATGTCATTCAGCTGCCAGATGTCCAACTAGACTGTATTCCAAATATTTTGATCCAAAGTGATCTGTGGTCCTAAATATCAGCTTTTCAAAATCGCTCATCTGAGCTACTCACAAAACGCTTCGTTTCAGGCCTCCGACCCTTCACCTGAGTCACGCCCCTCTGAAGAACAGCGTTAGGCTAACGGAACACTGACCTGCATTACATTTGTTATCATCATGGCGTTCGGGGGCCCCATCATGTCGCCATACATTTATGACCCTGAGTCGGACTCAGAAGCGGGGGCTCCTGAAGAAACACCGACTGTGCGGCTGCAGCAGGACATTTCTGAATGGTTAGTACGTGTGAAAGTTACTTAGTTGGTTCTGTGTTGTTTTGTAACCTACGTCCTCACATCGTCCGGTAGTTACTCTTTTTCTACTCCCGCCTCTCATCGCACAGTAATAATGTGGTATCTGTCTTATTATGTATTTTGTATATGTACAGATGTGTTGACTGCTAAAATGTTGCTGTACCTCTATAAGTGACAGTAAAGTCTGATGGTGATTCTGATGGTTATTACCATGTGGCTTGGGCTAGCTTCTGCTCACGGCTAAGTTACTTAATTTTATATCACATTGATTTAATCCGTTACTAATCTGCAAGATATTGGAGGCAGTCCTCTCTGACAAGACACACGGAGCTAACACTTGCCACCATCACACCAGGTTAATGGTGAATTGATGTAGTCATATTGCAGTACCCCTGTGGACCCACCACCCACAGGGCAGACCGATGGGGTCGGGTGCGCTGCCATATGGGTGGCAGTGACGACTGGGGGTCACAACGGACCAGACCCGGGCGGCAGAAGTTGGCTTTGGGGACGTGGAATGTCACCTCACTGGCGGGGAAGGAGCCGGAGCTTGTATTGGAGGTGGAGCGTTACCAGTTGGATCTGGTGGGGCTTACCTCCACGCATAGCCTCGGTTCGGGATCCAAACTCCTGGATGGGGGTTGGACCTTGTTTTACTCTGGAGTTGCGTCAGGCGTGAGGCGCAGGGCGGGTGTGGGATACTCACAACAGCCGGCTGAGCACCGCTGTATAGGAGTTTACCCCGGTGGATGAGAGGGTCGCTTCCCTACGCCTTAAGGGTGTGGGGGGAAAACTCTGACTGTTATTTGTGCTATATGCACCAAATGTTAGTTCAGAGTATTCGGCCTTCTTGGGGTCCCTAAATGGGGTCCTTGAAGGGATTCCTGCAGGGGACTCCATTGTTCTCCTGGGGGACTTCAATGCACATGTCGGCAATGATGGAGACACTTGGAGGGGCGTGATTGGGAGGAATGGCCTCCCTGATCTGAACCCGAGCGGTGTTATGTTGTTGGACTTCTGTGCTAGTCACGGATTGTTCATAACTAACACCATGTTCGAACACAAGGATGCTCATAAGTGTACCTGGTACCAGAGCACCCTGGGTCGGAGGTCAACGATTGATCTTGTGATCGTATCAACCAACCGTCGACCGTGTGTTTTGGACACTCGGGTGAAGAGAGGGGCAGAGCTGTCAACTGATCACCACCTGGTGGTGAGTTGGGTCCGTTGGCGGAGGAAACCTTTGGATAGACCTGGTAAGCCCAAACGAGTAGTGCGGATGAACTGAGAACGTCTGGAGGAGGACTCGGTCCGTGAGGCCTTCAATTCACACCTCCGAAGGGGCTTCTCGTGCATCCCTGTGGAGGCTGGGGGCATTGAACCTGAATGGTCAATGTTCCAAACTTCCATTGGTGAAGCTGCAGCTGAGAGCTGTGGTCTCAAGGTCTTGGGTGCCTCAAGGGGAGGTAACCCTCGAACACCGTGGTGGACCCCGGTGGTCAGGGAAGCCGTCCGACTGAAGAAGGAGGCCTTCAGTGGCATGTTGTCCTTGGAGACTCCTGAAGCAGTTGCAGGGTACCGACAGGCCAAAAGGACTGCAGCCTCGGCTGTGGTGGAGGCAAAACAGAGGGTGGGGGAGGAGTTCGGAGAGGCCATGGAGAAAGACTATCGCACGGCACCAAAGTTGTTCTGGAGAACTGTCCGACACCTCAGGAGGGGGAAATGGGGAACCATCCAAGCTGTATACAGCAAAGATGGGACACTGTTGACTTCGACTGAGGAGGTTGTCGGTCGGTGGAAGGAACACTTTGAGGAACTCCTGAATCCAACTACCCCAACTGACCCGTCCTCTGTTGCAGAGGCAGAGCTGGAGGATGATGGGGGATCAGAGTCAATGTGACAATCGAAGTCACCGAGGTAGTAAACAACTTCACGGTGGCAAAGCCCCGGGTGTTGATGAGATTCGCCCGGAAATGCTGAAGGCTCTGGGTGTTGAGGGGCTGTCGTGGATGACACGCGTCTCTAACATTGCGTGGAAGTCTGGGACAGTGCCGAAAGAGTGACAGACTGGGGTTGTGGTTCCTCTTTTTAAAAAGGGGGACCAGAGGGTGTGTGCCAACTGCAGGGGCATCACACTCCTCAACCTCCCTGGGAAAGTTTACTCCAAGGTGCTGGAAAGGTGGGTCCGGCCGATTGTTGAGCCTCAGATTGAGGAGGAACAATGTGGGTTCCGTCCTGGTCGTGGAACAACAACAACGGACCAGCTTTTGACTCTCACAGGGATCCTGGAGGGGGCTTGGAAGTATGCCCATCCAGTCTACATGTGTTTTGTAGACTTGGAGAAGGCGTATGATCAAGTCCCCAGGGATATACTGTGGGAAGTACTGCGGGAGTATGGGGTGAGGGGGCCTCTCCTCAGGGCCATCCAATCCCTGTACGCCCAAAGTGAGAGCTGCGTTCGGGTTCTCGGCAGTAAGTCGAACTTGTTCCGAGTAGCTGTTGGCCTTCGCCAGGGCGGCGCTTTATCACCAATTCTGTTGTGATTTTCATGGACAGGACAGGATATCGAGGCATAGTCGTGGTGAGGAGGCTTTACAGTTTGGTGGCCTGAGGATTGCATCGCTGCTTTTTGCAGATGATGTTCTCCTGTTTGCGTCATCAGCCTGTGACCTGCAGCGCTCACTGGTCCGGTTTGCAGCCGAGTGTGAAGCTGCAGGGATGAGGATTAGCATAAATCTGAGGCCATGGTCCTCAGCAGGAAACCGGTAGACTGCCTTCTCTGAGTGGGGAATGAGATCCTTCCACAAGTGAAGGAGTTTAAGTATCTTGGGGTCCTGTTCACGAGTGAGGGAACAATGGAGCGTGAGATTGGACGGAGAATTGGGGAAGCAGGAGCTGTATTGCAGTCGCTTTACTGCACTGTTGTCACAAACAGGGAGCTAAGCCGAGAGGCAAAGCTCTCCATCTACCATTCAATCTTCGTTCCTACCCTCACCTATGGTCATGAGCGATGGGTCATGACCGAAAGAACGAGATCGCGGATACAAGCGGCTGAAATGGGCTTTCTCAGGCGGACAGCTGGTGTCTCCCTTAGAGATAAGGTGAAAAACACTGCTGTTCGCGAGGGGCTCAGAGTAGAGTCCCTGCTCCTTCGCGTTGAAAGGAGTCAGTTCAGATGGTTTGGGCATCTGGTGCGGATGCCTCGGGGACGCCTCCCTAGAGAGGTGTTTCTGGCATGTCCAGCTGGGAGGAGACCTCGGGGCAGACCCAGGACCAGGTGGAGGGATTATATCTCAGCACTGGCCCGGGAACGCCTTGGGATCTCCCAGTCAGAGCTGGTGGATGTGGCCGGGAAAAGGGAAGTTTGGGGCTCCCTGTTGAAGCTGCTGCCCCCGCGACCCAACTACGGATAAGCGGTGGAAGATGGATGGATGGATGGATGGATATTGCAGTGATGCCTTTATCTATTTTGAGATGTCCTCACCTTCTGTTTATTGTACAGGTGTTCCTGTGGACACTGTGAACGTATGCCAATAGAAGCAGAAAACATCTGTTTGGAGATACCACAGGTAGCATGCTCACAGCTAAACCACAAAGTTATGTCTCTATTTGGCTACTTTTACAATTATAAATTCAAATTACCTTTGCCATGTTTTTCACTGTAGGTTAGGAGCTGTCTGCAGGAGGTTGATGAGGTTCCCTGCATGACTCAACATCCAGGGTTCCAGCCTGTGTGCCTAAACGTGTACACCCTACAAATGGCCTGTAACGTACTAAGGGCTGAGTATGGCCATTCACGTCTGAGACAAATACATCAGTAAGTCATTCTTTGAAAAATGTCACAGAATAAAAACTACAGTTATGTCTTATTTTGCTTCATCAGGTATACCTTCATTAATGCAGTAAAACATGACAAATACAGGTACAACAAAGTCTAATATATTGTATTTGCGTCACCTTGATTTTTGTCTTAATAGACATGTTGAACATTTTTTGGTATTCACAATCCATTTCTGTTGGCATATACAAGCATTTATTTACATAAAACAATACATCCAATAAGAATGAGAACACAGAATCATCCTATCGGGAAATCAACAACAGTTGTAATACTCAGGGCAGACAGATTCTCGGGACAGGAATGGCCAAAATCTCATTTGTGTATCGTATGGGGTACACCAAGACTTTGTCAAATATGAGGTCCAACATGTCAGCTACAAAACACAAAGATATATCTTTACTGTTATTGATATTGTTTGATTCATTTCTTTGTTAAGAAAAATTGTGTTCAAAATAAATCCTGGTACTTGCTATTAATTTATTTATTTGTATGGTTACTTTTTACTGTGTTTTGTTGTGAGCAATTACCAACAGAATTTCAAAACATGTTTGTTTGAAATATTAAAATATTGCAACACTAACTCAATGTTGGCTCTGTCTTGTGAGGTTTGACTTTGCATTGTCCCTTCAAAAGCCTTTGGAAAGTGGATCTTGTAGAGGGGTACACCAAACGTAACGAAATAAGGAGACAAAACAATATCATATGACATACATGAATCTGTCTCAAAATTTTTTTATACTAAACTCTTCACTTACTGTCCTGCTGGAATATTCTAATACACAACACTATTATTTTTTACTGAACTACTATCAACACATCTGTACTCACTAACACCTATAGACAACAATATTTAGAAAACTAGTCTATTTAACGAATCGTATTAAAACATATGGAATATGACTTGTACATACCTTTACTTCTAAAGTGGGAATGAAGAGTCCTGAAGGACAGCTGTGTACCAACAGTATGACTGTTCACTGGGTCAGTTTGGCACGCCACGTTCTTTGAAGCTGTAGACTGAATGCATGCACAAAGAAGAGGGACACTAATTTCAGGACACCAATGTTCTGATTTTGGATAAGGAGGACAGACCTATGTGCGTTGTCGCTATGAGGCCGAACAAACTATTGACTCTAGCATGCGCACACGCAATACGAAACAAACCACAACTCCCTACTTAGCTGAGCATAAGCTGACTTTATTTATGCTGACAGATAATTGGAAAGAAAATATGAGACCAATTTATGTGCATTTTAGCTTTATACTGTAGGCCAGCATGTACACACATGTTGGAGCGTGCGCGCACACACGCAATACAAAAACGCAGAAAAAAAGCACATTGGCCTACATAGCCTAGCATAACATGACGTCATGCTAACAAACAATAAGAAAATACGAGACCAACTTATGTGTGTTGTACCTACAAACTGTAGGTCCAGCGCGCACACACGTGATCTAACGTGCACGCACATATACGCAATACACAAACGCAAAACAAAGGAGACCTCCCTACACAGCCTAGCATAACATGACTTCATTCATGCTAACAGACAACATGAAAAAAGATAAAATGTGAGCCCAACTTATGTGCTTTGTAGCTAGTTTCTGTAGGTTCAGCACACACACATTTTGGAGTGTGCACACACGCAAACGTGAAACAAAGCAGTACTACCTAATTAGCCAAATAGAACTTGATCATTCATTCTAACAGACAAATGCAAAAAAGATAAATGTGGTGAGACTTACCTGTAACCAGAGTGCAGTTCCTTGGTCCAGTATGGTTGGGAGTGATCCTTGAATGAGGATCAGTCTCGAGGCAAAGCAACTTCTGTACTGACCCTCATTGCTAAAACAGTCTGGAGTGAAGTGGTTCCATACACAACCAAATGTGCAGGAGATGTAGCCGGCACATAGCCATTAAAAATTAAATACAAAATTAAATGGAAGTGCAAATCATCTGTTCTTCTTTGGATGGGATGAAAAATAAACACTGGCATTGATTTGAAAAAATCATGGAAGCTTCTGGAGGCGGTTGTGGAGATTTTGACCCAGGTGTTCAGTAGAATGCTTGCAGGTGAGAAGATACCTGAAGAATCAAGGAAGAGTGTTCTCATGTCCATTTTTAAGAACAAAGGTGATGAGCAGTCATGGGAACTGTAGAGAGATAAAATTGGTGAGTCACACAATGAAGTTGTTGAAATAAGTAGAGACCAGACTCAGGACAGAAGTGAGTATTTGTGATCAACAATATGGTTTCATGCCTACCAAGAGTACCACAGATGCATTTTCCTTGAGGATGTTGATGGAGAAGTACAGAGGTCAGAAGTAGCTGAAGGATCAGAAGGATCTTTGTAGATCTAGAGAAAGCCTATGATAGGGTACCCAGAGAGAAACTGTGGCATTGCATGAGGAAGTATGGAGTGGCAGAGTATATTATATTCGTATATATTAGTATCACAGCAGCGCACTAGCGTCCTGCCCAGAGTTACCCCCGCATCATGCCCAAGCTAGTTGGGGTAGGCTCCAGCTCCCCGCAACAGTGGAGAAAGCGGTAGAAGATGAATGAATGAATATTAGTATATTACAGGACATGTATGAGGGCAGCAGACCTGCGGTGAGGTGTGCTGCAGGTGTGATAGAGGAGTTCAAGGCAGAGGTGAGACTTCATCAGGGATCAGCCTTGAGCCCCTTCCTGTTTGCAGTGGTGATGGATAGGTTGAAAGATGAAGTGAGACTAGAATCGCCATGAACCATGATGTTTTCCCATGGAATGGTGATCTGCAGTGAAAGCAGGGAGCAGGTGAAAGAACATTTAGAAAGGTAATGGCATGTGTTGGAGAGGAGAGGAATGAAGATTAGCCGCTAAAAACAGAATATTTGTGCATAAACGAGAGTAGTGGAGATGGAAGAGAAAGGCTACAGGGAGAAGAAATAACAAAGGTCGGAGGATTTTAAGTACTTGGGTCAACAGTCCAGAGACACGGTGAATGTGGTCAGGAGGTGAAGAAACAGATTCAAGCAGGTTGGAACAGGTGGAGGAAAGTATTCGGTGTTTTATGTGACAGAACATTCTATGCTGGAATGAAGGCAAAAGTCTATAAAACAATAATGATGTGTAGTTAGAGACAGTGCCTTTGAAAAGAAGACAGGAAGTCGAGCTGGAGGTGGTGTAAATGAATATGTTGAGGTTCTCTGTGACCAGGTTGGATAGGATCAGAAATAAGTTCATCAGAGAAATCATGAGTGGTAAAAGGGTGTTGATGATGGATGCTACCAGGCAAGAGGGCAAGAGGAAGACCAAAGAGATGGTGGATAGATGTAGTGTGGGAAGACATGAGGGCAGTTGGTGTTAGAGACGAGGATGCAGAAGATGGGCTGATATGGAAAAGGATGACATGCTGTGGCGACCCCTAATGGGACAAGCCAAAAGGAGTATAAGGAGTGTTACGTCACCAGCCCATCAAGGAAAAGACAGTTGACTTTAATTGAATGAAAAAGATCTGGTATCAAAAGTGTCCAGCTTTCTCCAACATTCTCCCACAACCCTAGTTTTACAACTGCTGTGTAAAACCAAAGAAAGAAGCAGAATGTGATTCTTGCTTTTCAGTCCATAGCTGTAAAAAGACGGCAAAGTACATTTTTTACCCCAGCTACCACATTCATTTATTCATTGTCTTGAGTGCTTATTCTGCTTTTACGGGTTATGGAGCCTATCCCAGCTGACTTACGGACGAGAGTCAGGGGACATTTCAAGCACTACACTGCAAAGCTATGAAAGACAAACAACGACTCACACTGACACCTACGGGCAATTTGGAATGGTCACTTCAGTACAGCTGCATGTTTTTGGAGGTGGAATGAAGCAGGAGAACCCGGAGAATTCCATTCAGACATGGGGAAAATAAACACGCTCCACACAAACTGGATTCCAATCTGGAACCTTCTAGCTGTGAGGGGACAACGCTACCCACTTCGCCACCCACAACAACATTGATATTATAAATATTCTGAATAATGGTTAAATACGTATGTGGTGCAGGTGAGAGAATTATAACTCATTGGCATAGAGCATCATTAACAGGTCTAGTGGTTCACAAGCCAGAATAAGGATGATTTACTCCTTTGAGGGATATGTGACTGTTCATTCATTTCATTCATTTTCTCAACCCGATTCATCCGCTTGCGCAGGTCGTGGAGAGCTGGAGCCTACCCCAACTTGTCTTAGGGCGTGGGGTGGGGAAACTCCGGGCGGGACGCTAGTGCACCGCGGAGCTACACACAGACACAATCGGCACACACACTCATTCCCATGGTCAATTTGGGACCGGCCAATCAACCTGAAGTGCACATTTTTGGATGTGGGAAGAAGCCAGAGTACCCGGAGAGAACTCACGCAGACAAGGGGAGAACACACAAAGCCCGTAAAGAGCGAGACTAGAACCCGGATTCGCCTTGCTGTGCAGCGACAGCACTCCGCACTGCGCCACCATGCTGCCCATATGTGACTGTATAAATCATATTTGTGGGGTGACAAACCAGTTCTCTTTTTGCAATCTAGTTTCTTTGTCAGGAAGCCCCAACACTTTAGGAATCAGTACTGACTTTATATTATATTTTTTAATCTGTACTTGGACAGGACACTAGGCCCCAAATTGTTCCAAGCAGTCAGCCCAACACACTGTGATGAGGATGCCACTAAGTGGGAAGTGCAGAATAAGTGGGAAAAAACCGTGTGAAGTGCTTTTGATTAATAGCTTGTTCAAAATCTCAGAATAAGTGCTGCTGAAGATAGTTAATATCTAATAAGTGAATGAGGTCTCCATCATGGCTTTCTGAAGTTCTAAATTATTCTCATTAATTGTGAGCTGCAGGGAAACTATTATTTCAAGCAAAGCGATCAACACTCTGAAATAGAACTGTTCATCTTAAACAAAAGCATAAATGGAAAGTACATTAGTGGGAGTAAAGAACCACAGGCATTCACTATGTCCGCAAATAACAATGGGAACCAATTATCATGTGCCTGACTGCTTACATTATGTTCCCAAATTTAATTACGTAACTCTGCAACATGGTTAGAACAAGTCACATCAAAATCAAACATTTAAATCTATGTTTCTATATCCCAACATTCCTTTCAAACCCAACAGCCAAATAGAACAGAAACAGTCAAATTTAACGTAGAAGTAATCATCCATCCATCCATTTTCTTCCACTTTAGTGGATCATGGGGAGCTGGAGCCTATCCCAGATGGCATAGGCCGTGACGCGGGGGACACTCCTGGCACGACGCCAGTGTGCCACGGAACTACACAAAAAGACACAACCACACACACACACACAATCACTCACTCCTATGGGCAATTTGGGACAGGCCAATTGACACAGCGCATCTTTGGAGGAAGCCAGAGAACCCGGAGAAAACCCACGCAGACATGGGGAGAAGATGCAAACTCTGCATAGAGCGGGATCAGAAACCCGGACCAGCCATGTTGTGCGGCGACACTACTACCCACTGCACCACTGTGCTGCCCTAGGTGTAACCAGACTTCTCAAAAACCCAACCTTGAATCTGCAGTTCAATTATAGACCCATTTCAAATGTCCCATTCATATCTAAAATCTTGTACAAAATAGTGAATTCCTTAAATCCAACAGTTGATTTGAGAATTTTGAGTCTGGTTGTAGAGAACATTGTTGTACGGAAACGGCATTGGTCAAAGTCACCAATGACCTTCTAACCGCTTCAGACGAAGGGCTTGTTTCTCTGTTGGTTCTCTTGCACCTTTATGTAGCGTTCGACACTGTCGACCATTATATCCTCCTGCAGAGACTGAACTATGGTATTAAAGTTAAGTGTTAGTATGTGCATACTTATGCATATGTTTTTGTTACTGTAAATATAAATGTATATATATGATGGTAAATATAATTTGCAGCATTTCCTACATATGCCTCATATTTAAAAGGCTTAACTTGCATACAGTTATTTGTTGAGAAGGCAAGATGTTTTAGATGTATGGACTTGAACTTTACAAAGCTATTTTTATTTCACCCCACCACATAGCAAATCAGTCTTACTCACATTTGTATATGTCCAACAAATAGCCACTGAGCAGCTGCTGCTGTTGTGTTTTCCATCTGTGTTCTTTTGCACGTTATCAGGCCCAGTTCATACCTCTCACCCTTAGTTACTCCCCCAGTGGATGAAGATCAAATCTTGCTGTGGCAGCATTGGATTACAAAGTACATGTTTACATATTTTCTCAGGATCACAAGACCTAAACTGAGATGCAAATTATAAACTCTAACAAGGTACAAGAATGATGCTTCATCCAACCTTTAAAACTAATGAGATGCCTCAAATTGTCAGTTTGCATCCAGGTGTAAATGAACATTTACACTGATGATGCACCTCCTTTTCTTCAGATCTCCTTTTGTCAGAATCCAAGCAGGCAGAGCCAGATAAAAAGAAATGAGCATCACATGGCCGATCTCACCTGGAGAGAGATGATCTTAAACTGGAAGGATAAGTACTCTCAAGCAAATTAAGCATCAACCATTGATGACTCAGCCAAATTGAAAAAAACTCAAGAGTTTGCCAGCAAAGATTTCACTTTACCCTTGTAAAACTGATGAGAAAAATAACCAAGTATAAATCTGTTGGGGAAAAAACTCATATGCCTCTGTAAGCAAACTATTTAAGAGTCTAACAAAGGATAAGATTCCACCAAAATTAACTGAGGGGGCTAGAATCAAAACATTTAAATGTCAAGAGCAATTCACAAGATGCCCTTTGGCAGATGACCTTCAGCTGTTGTGTAGTTGCTATGTGACCACTTTCTTATTTTCAGCTTTGAATATGCAACATTTTGTGTTGATGAACCATCCGTTCTCTACAGAAGTAACCCATTCATTTCACTAAATGAAACAGTGCTCTGCTATTTTTCTTGCTGAAAAATAGCAAGACAAATAAGGATGTACAGTATGGGAATCACAGATTAATAGCGCTGCATTTATGACACTGTGTGTAAATATGATGCTTAATTGGCTTTAACAAACAAAGTAGTCATAGGTACTTTAGTTGCTTTTAAATGCTCAGTGTTCATTGGGTCACATCTGGATTTTAAACAAAAAAATCGTCAGTAGAAGGAAAAAATAAATCCACTCTACACATTAACCAACTACAATATATTTCTTCAGTGTTTACCATTAACTAGGTAGATCTCCAGAGTTACAAAAGTAGGAAGCTAATGTATATCATCTACCAGCAGCGGTGCTGTTAATGTAGCCACAAGAGGGCACAAGTCAGTCTCTTATTGTGCCTGTCCCAATCCCGGATAAATACAGAGTTGTGTTGTGTCTGATGCAAAACTTGCCAAGTCAAACGTGATCAAATCTATTAATTCCATACCGGATCAGTCGAGGCCCAGGTTTAAAATGACGGCAATCAGTGCTGTTCACCTACAGGGCGCTAGAGTAATCGGACTACTGTTGGTCGAATAAGGAGAGGAGGAAAATGTGTTCGTAGGAAGAGAAAGAAGAATGCCAAGAGTATAGGACTGACAGTAGGGATTTTGAATGTTGGAACTATGACAGGAAAAGGTAGAGAGTTGGTTGACATGATGCAGAGGAGAAGGTATAAATACTGTGTGTCCATGAGACTAGGTGGAAAGGTAGCAAGGTCAGAATTGTAGGAGCAGGGTTCAAGTTGTTCTATCATGGTGTAGATATAAAAAGAAATGGAGTAAGAGTTATCTTAAAGGAGGAGTTTATTAGGAATGTCCTGGAGGTAAAAACAGTGTCAGATTGAGTGATAAGTCTGAAGCTAGAAATCAAAGGTGTGATGTTCAATGTTGTTAGTGGGTATGCTCCACAGATAGGATGTGAGCTGGAGGAGAAACAGAAATTCTGGTTGGACTTTGATAAAGTGATGCAGAGCATGCCTAGAAGTGAAAGAGTTAACATTGGTGCAGACTTCAATGGACATGTTGGTGCAGGAAACAGAGATGATGAGGAGGTGATGGGCAAGTTTGGTATCCAGGAGAGGAATGCAGAAGGACAGATGGTTCGTTGATTTTGCAAAAAGGATGGAAACGGCCATAGTGAATACTTTCTTCCAGAAGCAGCAGGAACATAGGGTGACCTATAACCGTGGAGGTAGGAGCACACAGGTAGACTACATATTGTGTTGATGGTGTCATCTGAAGGAGATCAGTGACTGCAAGGTAGTGGTAGGCGACAGGGTAGCCAAACAGCATTGGATGATGGTGTGTAGGGTGACTCTGGTGGTGAGGAATATGAAGAGGGCAAAGGCAAAACAGAGGACGAAATAGTGGAAGCTGAAAAAGGAAGAGTGTTGCATGAGTTTTAAAAAGGAGTTAAGACAGGCTCTGGGTGGTCAGAAGGTGCTTCAAGATGACTGGACAACTACAGCTGATATGATCAGGGAGACAGGTAGGAGAGTACTTGGTGTGTCATCTGGAAGGAAAACAGATAAGGAGACTTGGTGGAAGGGGCAGCAGTGGCTCAGCAGTAGAGCAGATGTCTTGAAGACAAAACGCCCAGCCATCGGTGGCTCGAATCCCGCTCCTGCCAAGAGTGGCAGAGAAGTTGGTTAGAGCAGTGCAGAACATGTATGAGGACTGTAAGACAGTGGTGAGGTGTGCTGTAGGTGTGACAGAGGAATTCAAGGTGGAGGTGGGACTGCATCAGGGATTAGCTCTGAGCCCCTTCTTGTTCACTATGGTGATGGACAGGCTGACGAGGTTAGACAGGGATCTCCATGGACTATGATGTTTGCAGATGACATTGTGATCTATAGTGAGAGCAGGGAACAGGTGTAAGAGAAGCTAGAGAGGTGGAGATTTTTCTTGGAAAGGAGAGGAACCAAGGTTAGCTGCAGTAAGACAGAGTACATGTGTGTGAATGAGAGGCACCCAAGTGAAAGAGTGAGGTTACATGGAGAAGAGATCAAGAAGGTGGAGGATTTTAACTATTTACGGTCAACAATCCAGAGCAATGGAGAGTGTGGAAAAGAGGTGAAGATGCATGTACAGGCAGGATGGAACGGGTGGAGAGTTTTAGCTAAAATGAAAGGAAAGGTGTACAAAACTGCGGTGAGACCAGTGATGTTATTTGGTCTAGAAACAGTGTCACTGAGGAAAAGACAGGAGACAGAGCTCGACATAGCAGAGATGAAGATGCTGAGGTTCTCTTTGGGAGTGACCAGGATGGACAGGATCAGGAATGAGTACATCAGAGGGACAGCACATGTTAGATGTTTTGGAGAAGAGGCAGACCAAAGAGGAGGTTTATGGATGTAGTCAAAGAGGACATGACGGTATTTGGTGTGAGAGAAGAGGATGCAGAAGACAGGGTTAGATGGAGGCAAATGATTCGCTGTGGCGATCCCTGAAGAAAAAACTCAAAAAGAGGAGGAGCAAGACAAAGTGGAGGAGGAGGAGGAGGAGTAAAAGAAGATGAAGAAGAAAAAGAGGAAGAGGTGCTGTTAATTCCTAACGCCTCATCTGGTTTAAGCTTTCTCCAGGAGAGACTGGTTTACCAACAGTAATGACTTGTTATGGACAAACTACCAACATTTTTCCCATTCTGTCATAGATCTTCATTTAATGAGGTGCTGTCTGGAACAAACAATCATTGTTTAATATCTTTTGATACATCATTGTTCATCATCTGCTTAGATGATAAGGAGCATCCAGACCTTGAAATGTATTTCTCAATTGGAAGACGTTTTGAACTGAATTTTGTCTGATTTTATGCAAGCTGAATCTGTCTAAAGTTGTGAGTAACACACGCAGCAACTTTACACAGTAAAACCATTACATGTAATGTAATGGCTTTACTGGGGCCATGGTGGACTGCTTGTTATTACCTCCACTTCCATCTTAGAGGCAGAACAACGACAATATATACGTAAATGGGTTGCACACAACATGCCATTTACACGTTTGCTTCTTAATTAGTGATACATTTCTCTAAATGGTGAAGTAGATATTATCCTTTGAATTAAGTTCTCTCCCTTACACGGTCAAGTGTCAGTAATCCTTTTTGCAACACGTATACACTCCCAAAGCTAAGCAAAGATAAGAAGACATCAAGCCAAAGTCATGCACATACTCTTCGTCAACACACACACACACACACACACACACACACACACACACACACACACACACACACACACACACACACACACACACACACACACACACACACACACAACCACACAAACACACACACACACAGCTGCTTAAGCAAGCTGCAAGGTAAGCAGTGCACTCAAAAATGAAATTACCTTCACTACACACTTGCAACAGCCTGGTGCCAAAGAAAGGAAAAGCAGGAACTGGTGAAAGGCAGTGATGCACATTTGACAGAACCAATGTGGCCAAAGGGCAAAGAGGAGGGATGGAAAGGGATGTGGGTACCTCAGCAACTTGGATATTAATTTAGATTATTTTGACATGTCTTTCTGTGCAATCAGGTATTCTTTGTCTCATTTTTTAATTGTTTCTATCTCTACCATACCTGACTAATAGACAACAATGTGAGAGGATATTGTGACTTTGGCCAAATCACGATGCCTCCTTCTTGGCAACCTTATAAACTGCACTTAAATAGAGTTACACAGAGAAATTCACAACAAAATCACACACATCCAGACTCTTACAAAGAAGCACACTATATGTCAGCTCCATCTGTGGAAACCGGACAGGAAACTGATTTGTAACATCAGCTCTTATTACCTTTCTGTTTTCTCACTTTTTGCCACTGTTGTACAATATGAGCAAGGGAGAAATGTGCACAACCCAACTAAAGAAATGAACCAGAATAGATATACTGTCATTCCAACAATAAATCATATTTTACACATTCCTAGATGCAGAGGTTCTGCTGCAAAAACTTCAGTCAAGAGTGGGTGGTAGCTGTAGGGCTTTTTCGAAGGAAACTCCAACAAGAAACAAAACATATCAGGCTTTTTGCGCTGTTATTCATGTTTCTTTTGTCAGATTGGATTGCTATTGCTCTTCACATAAGTAGGGTGCAATGAGAGGCTGGAGGTTTTATAAGCAGATCTGAGCACACAACAAGAGCTCCTCACTCAGTGTGAAAATAATTTGTGCATTTGTATGATATTGTGAACCCAGCAGCTTTTCTGTCAGATTTTGATCTACTTTCTGAGCTTTTGACTGAAGAAAAAGAGCACAGAACAGTCACACACATATAACTTGGGGAAAAAAGCTTTTAGATGTTGATGGCTGCAAGAATGAAAAAGGACAGTGAAATATCAGTGAAAGCAAAGGTTTATACATGTGTCTGTGAGAAGCACTCTTGCAAGACTCAGTAACTTCTCAACATTAACCTTTGTTTACCCTTACTTAACCCTTACTTTACCCTATTGCAAGTATTAAAGACTCTTTTCCTGTCAGTAGCAATTTACTGTAACATTGACTATGGCATTTTAGACCATTGTAATTATGGACTTTAAACTTGATATTTAACTTTTTTAACCTATTTTCACATATAGAACGATGGAGATTCAGACAGAGATAAAGACAGAGATGATTTTGATATAGATTTATAGATATATGTCAATATAGATATCAACATAAATGTATGTATGAAATAGTCTTTAGGTGGATAAATACTCTACAGCTATACAAAGACAGAAAAAATATTTAATGAATATATGTGTGTGTGTGTGTGTGTGTGTGTGTGTGTGTGTGTGTGTGTGTGTGTGTGTGTGTGTGTGTGTGTGTGTGTGTGTGTGTGTGTGTGAGAGAGTGTCTCTCTCTCTCTCATATATATATATATATATATATATATATATATATATATATATATATATATATATATATATATATATATATATATATATATATATATATATGGAGACAAGTAAGCCAGCTAGCCAAGTTGCAGAAGGGGAACATGGTGAATAAAGGGGTACCCTGGGGTACTCTCCATACCTGAAGCACTCGAAACTGCCAAACAGAGACTAACGGCTCTGGCTACCCGACTGAAGAGATACACCAAGGAGATAGAGGCCAGGAGAATAAAAAAGACCTTCTCCACTCAACCGGCAAAGGTGTACTCAGTGGCAGGGAAATAGCAGCCAGTCAGACCCACTAAGAGCTGAGGTGGAGAAATACTGGAAGGGCATATGGGAAAGAGAAGCATCACACAACACCAATGCCCAATGGCTACTGGACCTGAGGACTGACCACAGCTGCCTCCCAGAACAAGAACCAGTAACCATCTCAATGGCAGACATCCAAGAAAGAGTGTCAAAGATGAAGAGTTGGTCAGTACCGGGCCCCGATATGATCCATACATACTGGCTAAAGAAGCTGACAGCACTCCATGAGCGTCTAGCAGCACCGATGAACCAGCTGCTAAGGGATGGAACACACCCAGAATGGTTGACTGAAGGCAGGACAGTCCTGATCATGAAAGACCCACAGAAGGGATCTACTCCATCCAACTACCGGCCAATAACCTGTCTCAGTACAACATGGAAGCTCCTGTCAGGCATCATGTAGGCTAAGTTGAGTAGGCACATGGATCAATATATGAGCAGGGAACAGAAAGGAGTTGGTAGTAACACCAGACGAGCCAAGCACCAGCTACTGGTGGACAGAGCAGTACACAGAGACTGTAAGAATAGGCGGACCAACTTGTGCACTGCCTGGATAGACTACCAGAAAGCCTACGATTCAATGCCACACACATGGATACTAGAATGTCTGGAACTGTATAAGATCAACAGGACACTAAGAGCCTTCATCAAGAACTCAATGGGAATGTGGTAGACGTTACTGCAAATAATAGAGGAATAGAGGAGACATGTACAATAAAAGAGTATTGATGACAGAACTGGAGTTAGGTTGCTATTCTATATGTTTGTACAAAATTTCCCTTTTGACCACTACGTTTAATTCTTTAAACATCTATCCAGGGTTTAATGACCCAGTAAAGCAATGCATGTGCATAGCTGAAAAGTACATTCCCAAAATGTTGTGATGATGAAGCTGTTTGAAACGCATCATTGCTGGTAAAATTCCTGTTATAAGAGTGGTTAAGCTTGGCTGGAGTATCAATATGCCAATATGAACCAATTAACTTGTTCAAGCTTAACTGGGGGTTAACCAACTAAACCTTCATCCCTGGAATATGCTGCTTATATTCCTCATTACGGTCTTGCCATCAGATGCCATTCCTCACAAAGTGCAAATACAATGGAATCTTCTCAGTGTGAATGAGGGCATAGTACTTCACACGTAATTACCCAGAACCCCCTAATGACCTGCTAATATTCAGATATGAAAGATGAATTTTGTGTCCGGACTTGTTTCAGATACCCTCTCATCATTATACCACTGAGATTAACTGGGAGGCCAGGAAGATCATTTATTTTTATGGATGAAGTTAAAGTGAGCAGCAGTACTTTGTTGAAAGTGCTACTGAGATCTGCCAATATATCAGTAAGTTCAACTAGAAGTGATAGGACAAGAAACTACAATTCCCACAATGCAGTAATAAAGCCCTTTTAATTCTGACAAAAATGTTTTTGTCAGAATTTAATGTCCTAATGTGTGTTTGGTATTATTTTTATTTATTCACTGTGGATAATTTCATCCTTGTTTAATGGATGTGGGTTTCATAACCTGATAAATTAAAAGAATTAATGTTATAACAGAGCAACAACCAAACATATTTTTACTTTGTAACTGTAATGTTTGTAACTTGAATAAGTAATAAATTATCACCCAGTGGGCGGTGTCAGCTCACCTCTGGAGCACTGCTAAGGCTCCCTTGAGCAAGGCGCCGCCCCCCTTACAAGTTGCTCATTTGGGCACACCACGAAGGAGCTGCCTGGCACTCTACCTCCCTTGCATGTGTACAGGCCTCTTGTGTGCATGTTTGTGCGTTCAGGGCCTGTACACACATGTACTGTATATGCATGATTTCAACTAATTTAGAGTGTGCCATTTATTTCCCTGCGGGGATTAAAATCGGTATATAAAAAGTAAAACAAATGTATAAAGTTACGTCTGGCCCTTTGAGGCCCTCAGTGAAAGTAAGTTTGATACTCCTGGCTCACATGGATAAAAGAATAAAAATCAGCCAGTCACCCAAGTATTAACTAAACCAAACTAACCATCACCCTAGCTGAACATATTCACAATACAACCTGAATCATAAGAATCTTCATTCTCTGGCAACAGAGAATAATTCAGGTGCATTTAAAATCCTGGTCAACACCTAAATGCATACAAGCAACTCAATTGTTCTTCAAACTGATTCTATTCTTGAGCTTCCAGTGCTAATGATTTTAAAGTTGGTCTGTAGCCAGACAAAAACCCTTGAATGTGATTTTTGGATTTTCCAACTTGTCATCTCTTTTAGTACAATAATTAAACTGTTTGAAAAGGCTGTAACTGAGTTAGTAGCAGACTAAGACATGAATGGCTTTTATATAGGTCTCTGTATATAACATATATAACACATTATTATGAATGTTAGATCTGTTAATCAGATCATAAAATTCATCACAGTCATTCACATAAAAATAATTTCAAGGTTTCATCCAATCATCCACCAACAGTTTTATTTCACAAATGAGGTTGTTGTTTTTTTTCATTTTGGTCTGTTTGTTGCTTAGTGGATTTGTTAACATCATGTAGAAAATTGTACTGACCCAGCATTCATTTCCACAATGCAAGCAGTTAGTCCACAGAATTCCCATCCTGCAAATAAAAACAAAATAATAGTGATTTATTTTTATTCCTCGGCTCATACAAGGGCAAATTTATTAGATATGTTTTATTTTTTAATGTAAGTAGGTGAACTCACTTACATTCATTTAGAACTAAGATTAGCAAATGCTGTTTCAATTATGTAGATAAAGGATTTTCAATCAAAAGTAAAAATTATCTGAGGCAAAAATGTTTCAGCACCCTTATGATTTACACAAAAGCTGTCATGTGTCATCAATCCCACTCTGTTTATTAAATAAAGATATTACTAAATATGGGTGAATGGAAATGGAGGAATTTATTGTATCCATCATGTAAATGTATATAAGGGAGTCTAAGCAAAAATGTAATAATGTACATTGCACAAGTGAGGGTTGCTACAGTCTCCCATTCTCTCTCACATTGCTCTACTGAAAATACTCTATGTCAGATTTCTGTGATGGCTGCAGTCACTCAATTTATACACTATTCCTGTTTAATTAATATTTATATTGAGTAACATTTATGATTCATTTTCCTGACCTAAAATACAGAGAAACTACCAAGAAAAATCATAATGTTTTGTCCAGTTTATCTCCTCCCAAGTTACCCAGCTGAGTAGCTGATGAATTTGAATGAAGTTGTTCATGAAATGAAAATAATCTTATGCTGATGTGTTCCCGTGATGCACCCTGGACCCTCATCTCCACAACAAAGAGTCCACCTTGTCTGTTTTTTGGATGTGGCTGCCAAGACAATAACAGAGCATGGAGTCACTTAAGAGGTATAAAATACCTTTGCCAAGTAATACTCTCTCAAAGATGAAAGTAGAAATGGGGTAGAAATGGAACCCCATGACAGATATACACCGACAGTCAAACACAATTGTTCTCTTGATGACATACTCAAATTTAGTCCTATCCTCACAGACACAAATACTCATGCATGGAGTGATTAAGTGAGAGAAACACAGGAGGGATTTGCCAAAATGAGCTGCAAGTGAAAGACGAGTGTTGAGAGTAATCCTTGGAGAAGGCAAATAGACTGCAGAGGTTTAATACAAAAGCAGGGAGCATGGCTGAGTGTCACCTCCTGTTGTGGCTTTGAAGACTGTGGCTGGAAAACACAGCCAGATAGGACAGAGAGTAAGCATACAGTATGTTTTTTTGGCTTTGTCGTTTGCTCTGTTTCATCAGTCTGCCTGCCTCTTTCTGACTCAGTATACTCCTTCCCTTTCAGTTTTGACCTATTTCCCCAATGTAAATTTGTTTTGTTCTGTGTCTGACTGACTTTTGCTTTATGTAGACAGAATGAATCTTTCAAGATATTCTATGGAAACTTTTCCAAAAGCAAAACATAAAATAATGTATAAAGGAATTTGCATTTAAAGGGGTCCTATTATGAAAATCACACTTTTTCAGGTCTCTACATATACATAGATGTCCTCCCCAACCCGACCATCTCCTAGAATCTGGTAAACAAAGGCTTCCTGCACAAAACATATTTTGAGTCTAAGGAATTCATGGCCCAGACCGAATCAAAACAATCGGATTTTGCCAGAGTAGTATTTGTGACGTCACGAGTTCGCTGTGTGATTGGACAGAGTGATTGACAATATTAATTGGTTGACATGCTCAAGGGCGTCGCAATCCCTGAGGGGAAGTTTGTTCAGGCTACGGTAGCATTGCGCAGTAATGTCCTAGCTCAGAGCTACACACTGAAAGTTCCTCACAAACTGTTGAACTCAGTTAGCATTTGGCTAACTAACTAAGTCCGCTTTGGTCGAGTGTGAGTGTGAGTGTATGTGTCTGTGTGTTGTGTGTGTGTGTGTGTGTGTGTGTGTGTGTGTGTGTGTGTTGTGTGTGTGTGTGTGTGTGTGTGTGTGTGTGTGTGTGTGTGTGTGTGTGTGTGTGTGTGTGTGTGTGTGTGTGTGTGTGTGATTGTGCACCCGCATGTGTGTGGTTTGTGATCAAGCTACGTAGCGGTGTGTGGTAATGACCTGGCTCAGAGCTACGTACCGAAAGTTCCTCACAAGCTGTTGAATTCAGCTACCATTTAGCAGTCAGGTGTGCATGTGTGTGTGTCTGTGTGTGTTTGTGTTTGTGTGTGGGTGTGGGTGTGGGTGTGTGTCCGCCCAAGGCTATCCCATCACAGCGAACACATAACTAGTTGCAAATTAATTAATAATTCAGAACAATTGTCTTTTTTTTGGTGAATGAAAGAAGCTTTAGCTCTTCTAAGTGATTGGAGAGCTGCATGTATCAACACACACACACACACACACACACACACACACACAAACACACACACACACACACACACCCGCGAGAGAATAAAAAAGAAAAACTTGGTCTTACAGGTCAAATCCCACGTTTCATTACTTTGTGTTAGCTTAGCTCCTGTGTTATTCACGATCTGTCCTTGTCCATGACGATTTTCAGAAAACACAGCTTTAACTATCCCAATATATCACCACTTTGAAGTGGGATGTAATTATCTAATCGGCCGATCTCAATTGTGTTTACATAATGAGCCACAAGTCTTTGTTCAGCAAAGACTGAGGAAGCAGGTCTATGCTTAACACCGAAAAATTAACTGTTATATCATGAAAAACAAGAGTAGAAAACATGAGAAGAATTAGAGCGAAAAACATAGCAGCAAAGTTATTGAAAGTTAAAAAAGTTATTGACTATGTTGATCGATCGATCTGTAATGTAGGCGCGTTCGAGTGGCACAAGTAAACAAACGCACGTGAATGCGCAGGGGATGTCAATATTGATTGGGCAGCTCAGATGGGGGAGAGAGATAGGGAAGGCTCAGAGGGAGGAGGGATGGAGATCGAGAGCTGAGAGCTACATCCCATTATAACAGAACTTTTGAGAGTGGAAGAGAACTTATCAATATTCAATCAAAGATATTGAGGACCACAGATCACTTTGGGGAAAAACTTTTCAAATACAGTGTAGTTGGACATCTGGCAGCTGAATGACATGAATTGGGGGCCTTTAATAAGGATGTTTTCCAAAAGTTGTAGGAATGGAGAAAAAAAATGCCCATTTTCCTTCATGATGGCAATTAATTTATGATGCCATGCAATAGAAACTGGATTAACAGGGTTAATATAAAACACATCAGAAAAGTTTATCATCACAAAATTATCAGACCTGTGATTACAGTATCTGATGCACATTATATCTCATCCAACATTTGTTATTGAACAATGAAGATATCAGCCAGAGGTATATGTGTGAGAAATTATGCAATAGACATGTCAAACTTTTTACCAACCTCACTAAAGGATAGCAAAGGGACAGGTTGAGTGCTAAACATTTATCAGTGTAGCCATCTCCAGACAGATTTCATGTGTTACCATTTATTGGACAGGTTTTTATTTCACTGTCAAGTTCTGATTGATTACTCAATCTGAACATGATGATTTCCTGTCAGTGACCAAACTTGTCAACAGAATTTAATTTCACTGGTGATCAAAATGTCAAATTCAGGTGAACATACCTCTAAAACAAATGAATTACCCATACCAGCCTTGCAATTAGTTCAATGTTTACTGGATGCTATCAGCTTAAAAAGTTATCATGCTAGCAGTTCAGCTGAAATTGATGAAAGATGAACAACATCAAAATGCAGAGCTGGTCCTCCTTCATACAGCCTTTCATTCAGCACAAACTTTAGGCCAGATATCCCCACCTATGTATTTGAATAAGCTCACAGGTTCTACTACTGTTTATTCATGCTAAATAGAAATCCTATGGTTGAATTAGGCAGGACAAGTGACAGATTGTGGACCTTTAAAGTGCTGATGTCTGCCATCGATTGATAATTTTCATTTGTTTGATGGGATGCATAATCACAATTATAAATGGCTCTGATCTTTAATATACAGCAAACTAATTTTTATCTATGTCTTCAATTTATATTCATTAGCTCTTTGAAACTGAAAAGGTAGGTTTCTTTTCACACTGTTCATGTCTGATGAGTTTCAATTTCTCTCTACCACTATGTCCTTAACTCTCAGTATTATATCTGTCCACCCATTCATTCCCCAACCATAAAATACATACAGTATGTATTGTCCTTGTCCATTGACTGAGGATACAGTGTTAAACATGTAGGTTAAATTTTGAAGGGGAAAATAGCTGTCTCATCTGTTTTCAAAAACTACTTGTGAATGCTCATGCTGGAACATTACTTTAGTTTCAAAGTGGTTTCATCATAAAACATGATCCTTCTTAATATCCAAAGAGAGCGGTGAAGAGGCCATAAATTAAACTTTTTAATCACTCTTTCATCGGATTTTCCAACGTGAAGTAGTGTTTTAAAGAGAGAATAACAGAAGGGCGAACAGAATAAAAATGTCTTCAGGAGAGACAAAGTTACATGAGAGCCTGTTGAAAGCTCTAGCAAACCTGAGTTTGACCCGAGCATTTTCAAACTGTGTGAAGATGCTTCACACACAATTATAATTGTCTTGACATATTTTCTTACAACACTGCCATTTCCAGACACACATAAAAAAAACGTTGCTCCTTCTAGACATATTATTACAGCATTGGTATTTATTAGATCCAAAGAAGTAAATAAACTAAAATATATATATAAAATAAAATATGTCAACATATGTCAAGACAACAGCAAAATGTGACAGATGTTTTTTGAGACCCGTAAGTTGTGAATATTTGAAGAAGCCTTGACAGCAAGCATTCTCAAGGAGCACAAACTTAAAGGCTTGTATTTGCTCTCACAGGCTATTCCATCAAAATAACCTCAGATATGCTTTACTTTTTACTGCTGTGATAAAAAATAAAAGGGCAGCAATGCAGCTTCTTTAAAAAGAGGCAATTATTGTAATGGGTGTGACAGAACAACTTTACATATAAATGGGGATAATTTTTCTCCTGACATCTATAACACTGTTTCAAATCCATCATAGTTAGACCCCTATGGGCCACTAATATTGACAGATCTCATTGTCAGTGCTGATTGGGTTATTGATGTGATGGTATTGGGGTTAATATGAGGAGATGTACCCTATGGCTAACAGTAATAATATGTGCACTACCTTGTTTAGGCCTAGTGAATTTTTCCTGTAAAAATAAATATATGTTCTGAATAAATTACGGTAAATTGCCAAGTGAGACAATATGCTGTCGTAGATAAATGAAAATAACCATGTTTTGTAAGAGGCTCACATGAAACAATCTCCTAAGATATCATCCATCTTGAAAAAAGTGTATATTTATGTATGCATATCAGACAAGTTTGATGTCCACTCTGTTGTCTGTGTAGGTTCTCAGTCATCCAGGTCATGGTTATCCAAAAACTGTTGAGTCGATCCACTGGACGTTAAATATACTGTATATTCTTGATGTCCAGTGGATCGACTCAACAGTTTTTGGATGTCAACTCCGTTAAACTAGTAATGGTAAAAAATAAAGCCAGGAGGTAAAACAGTCTATAGGAAAGAAACTACATTTGCATCCATCATTCATCCACTTTCCTGCAGACAAGATGACCGTAATAGTCTCATCTACAGCCGCTCTATTTTGTGGGTCATGGGTGTTGCTAGAGCCTATTCCACCTGATTACGGGCGAGAGGTGGGGTACACCATGGATGCATCACTGAGACACATAAAAGACATATACATCCACTCCCACACACACACAAGTCACACCTACACTCAATTTAGCTCAATTCACCTAAACTGCATGTTTTTAGAGAGGACCTGGATAGAATCCATGCGATAACATACAAACTCCCCACATAAAAACAACTTGAATCCGGAACTTTCTATCTGTGAGGCAAGAGTGCTACCCACTGATGCCCCTATGTGCATTTCTTGAACGTTAAATCATTTTTTCATCCATTGTCACAGAAAACAGAGAAAATGATGTCAGTCATCATTGCTGAAAATTATCACCAGTTTGACAGCAAGAGAAATTATCTGTGATGGAGCAGCAGTGGTGAAACCATGTAAGATTTTGAGGATGTTCTGTTCTGACTAAGGTACATGTCATTGAAATATCCAGGCATGAAACATAGTGAGTAAAACCCTTTCATTTCCATCCTTTCAGACTGCTATCACCTCATCTTCTACTGTATACCCTTCAAACTAAGTTCTGTTTGAAAACTCGTGACTCACAGAGCAAACAGGCTCGTTAGCTTGTTCCAAACAATTTGTTACGTCCAGGTTTGCCAGTTGTCAAATCTGTCTTTGTTAACAGATGTGTGAACAGACTCAGCACATCACCTTTACACAACATCAGCGGGGGGTGCAACGTGTTACAGCACAAAAATTTAATCTAGCCAAGCTGAACAATAGTTCATGATTCTTTTAATCATGGTTTGTGTCATCATGGTACTTTCACAAGTCATCTATTGTGAATGACTTGTTTGCATAATATTATGCAAATCCAAGTCCCTTTGATTTGACGGCACCAGTCGTCAGATGCACCCTGCGAGGTTTGATTGTGAAAGACATTACTGTTTTTCACATCAATTCATCAGTAAATTAGTCGTGACTGTGTGATGAAAACATTTGCTGACTTTAGTCATTTGACATCATTAACCTTTAGCTCGTAAATAATCACAAATCTCTCTGGTTTAGTAATAGAGAAGTGAAGTGTCACAGATGTTTACTTCTAAATCGTGATGAGTTTCAAAGTCATAGATTATCAGATCAAAACCTTTATGTCAATTTAGACATTTTTTCATCAGGTTTAAACAATATTCTGAACATTGTTTTCAGAAATTTCATTTATAGTTCTTCATTCATTCATGAGTAAATGAATGAATGAATATTTCTTTATATAACTTTTTCTTACACAGGAGGTAGCCATGGCTTTGGTGGTAAGAGACTTGCCCACTTTTCAAAAGCTCAGTGTCTCAAGCCCCACTCGCCCCAGTTGACATGGCAATATAACTATAAGCGAGATGTTGAACCCCAATTTACTGCCCAAGTGTTCCACAGATCCTCATCAAAAGATTTTTAACAGTTTGAACTCACAGGTGTGCTTTATTTTGTCTGAAGTTAACTTCTTTCTTCCGAAAAATGTCCTTCTAAAATAATTCTGAGCCCAGACCCTTGATTGTAACTTTGGGTATATTAGAGGAATCTGTTCACTACAATTAGACAGATTCTGTCTCATTTTCAGACTTTAGAAATGAATGCTTTAATATCTACCCTGAAGAGAGGTTTTCATGTATTTGAAGTAGTTTTTTAAAGATATTTAAATTTTAGCCAGAAATTTGAATGTATCACTATAAAGGTTCTATATACCACAATATCACCTTTCACAGCAGCAGTGGCTCAGCGGTAGAGCAGGCGGTAGAACGTGTCGTCCAATGTTCCAAGATCGGCAGTTCAATTCTTGCTCCTGCCCAAAAGTGTGAGCTGACAGTGGGAGGTGTCAGCTCACCTACAGAGCACTGCCGAGGAGCCCTTGAGCAAGGCGCTGTCCCCCTTAGAAGTTGCTCATTTGAGTGCACCACAAAGAAGCTGCCCACCACTCAACCCCCCCCGCATTCGTACAGGCCCCCTGTGTGTGTGTTTGTGTGTTCAGGGCCTGTACACACATATACATATGCATGTTTCAACTACAGAGTGCCACTAATTTCCCTTCGGGGATTAAATCAGTATATAAAATGTAAAAAAAACAAAACATTATCACCACTGACAGGCAAACAAGATGAATTTGACAATAAAATGGCATCTGTCAGTGCCATGGAACGTATTAGACAAAAAATGTACATGTTGTCCTTCAAGCTAATGTATAACAAGTAGGAATAATGTTCAAGCATAAGGCTGGACAACACAAATTTGTGATGGCTTGACAATTGGGTCACAGTGTCTCTGCAGTGGTTTATACCAAAAGCATTGGTAGAGCAGATGTCTTGTAGACAGATCCCCCCACCCATCGGTGGATCAAAACCTGCTCCCGCCAGGATGTCACCAGAAGTGCGAGCTGACGGTGGGAGGTGTCAGCTCACCTCCCAGCCACCCCCGAGGCGCCCTTGAGTAAGGCGCCGTCCCCCCTACGCCGTCCCCCCTGCTCAATTGGGGCGCGTTCCAGAAGCCGCTGCCCGTCACTCTGCCTCCCTGATGTGTGTTGTTTGATGTGTACTAACTGCATGCTTGCAGGCCCCCTTGTGTGCTGTGTTTCAGGGGGCCTATATATGCACTGATTCTTAAAAACGAACACAACAACATGTACACCTGAGTGACTATGTAATTTCCCTGCGGGGATGAATAAAGTATACTTCTTCTTCTTCTGAGGACTGATGAACAGCTAAAAGGGTCATGAGCACCAAAGACTAATTAGTACAGGGCTGTTGTGTGATGCCATATTACAGCTACTGTACCACAAATTTTATTAATGGTAAGATGTCCGAACACAAAGAGCTCAACAACTCGCTGTGCATGGAACACATATCCTCAGAGAGGCCAGACTGTTCATAGTGACACCTGTCAACTCTTCCAGTGGGCATTAGAACTGGATCATGGAGCAATTGAATGGAATAGCTGAGGAGTACAACAACTCACCGTGTTGACTTGATGACAGCTTTGAAGACTTGAAGAATCTGCTGCTAGTGGTTAGTGCTAGATATCACAGCGCATCTTCAGAGGTCTCAAGGGAGTCCAGAGCTACCATCCGCAATATTAGTCAGGTGGTGTTAATGGTAAGGATAATTGGTGTATATAGTCTGTTACAATAAATATATGTACAGGTGTACATAAATGGACAGAAACCATGTTGATTTACCATCCAACTTTTTTAAATGTATTTTAAGGAGAATGCTTTTGGATGAATAAAAAAATATCATCCTTGTGATTGTTGAGAGCTTATTGAATTATCATCGTGCTCTACCCTAAAACCATATGCAGGTTTATCTTTCCACTCGACACGGCCGTAGTTTTATTTTACATTTTTGCTTATGCACATTGCTGTTAGTCACCTATGAGGCTTTTTTGACTAAGTGTCAAAGAATGTTAATCTCAATGGGCTTTTTTTATTAGCCTCTCTAATTTAATTATATATTCCCACTAAATCAAAGAGAAAGACAATAAGACAAAAAGGGACATAAGTTGGTCCAGGGTAAAAGCACTCCAAGTCCTAGAAAGTCAATAGGGTTACGTAACTCAATTTCCTCCAAGTCCAGGAACACCATGAAGATAATGGATTTCTTGTCAAGGGAGCAGGGGTTTGGTGGTGTGAAATGCTTGCCGTACAGAGATGCACACGCACACGCACAACACACATGAGCACACACACACACACACACACACACACACACACACACACACACACACACACACCCTGTTGTACATAGAATTTATGGGGGGAGAAGGATGACTAAAAAAGTAAAGGGATAGAAATTCAGTTGGAGGATAAAAAGAAGTCCTAAGGGAAATGCAGTGAGCAGATGAAAAGCTGAAAAGAGTGAGAGACAGACAGTGTGAGAGGAGCAAATTGACCAAAAGAGAGAATGGAAATAGAGGGAAGATAAAGTACTGAAAGCTGAAAGGACACAGAAAAGATGAAGGAAGTGGTAAAGAAAGGAGTAATAATTTGACTGGTGGTTTAAATGACACCCTCAGGGACAGCGCAAAAGTGGGAAGCTTTAAAGAGGCTGAAATTGATTCAAGGAAAAACAGAAGAAAAGAAAGTAAAAGAATTTATGTGAAAGCATTCCAAGGTTAGGATCAAGCAACAGAACACCGGTCCTAAGGAAGTGTGTGTGTGTGTGTGTGTGTGTGTGTGTGTGTGTGTGTGTGTGTGTGTGTGTGTGTGTGTGTGTGTGTGTGTCTGTGTGTTTAGCCAGATACAGCCTAGAAATAATACTGAAGCTTCAAATTAGTTTTGTTGATTTGCCATCACTAAGTGATTGAAGACTAAGTCTTGCCTAGAAAAATACTGTACTGTTCTTTTGATATAAAAGACAGTAACAGTTTTCACCATGGCAACAAAAGTCTCCTAACCTAAATCAAAAGATATTTTTAGTTAAATAATGATTTTTTTTTTTCCTAACTCAGTGATGATTTGTGCTCAAATCTCGCTAATCGTTAACCAGAGCTCCACGATAATTCATGGGGCAGTACAAGGGAGACTAAAACTATTACAAGGTTCCCACTTAGCACCCGACGCCACCTGATCCTCATTCAAATGATCAGGTGTGTTGAAGCAGGGAAATGTCTAGCCGGGGGGAGTGTCCCTGTGACGAAAACCGACTATTTTTATGACATATAACAGCTCCGCGTTGACAGTTGAATATTTGTTTGTCTGTTTCTTTCTTTATGACTCACAAAGTTTATATATTTATTTATTGGTTCGTTCGTTCATTCACGTTCCACGCCTAACTGTTTTAAGTTATTCAGAATTTGTTTTTTGTATAACATTTTGATTTAAAGGGAAGGTACGTTCCAATCCATTTATTGATCCATTGCTTCAATCCTTTGAATCTGATGTCACCCTCATTTATTTGTTATTAAAGGAGGGACAAATTCATACTTGGTTACAAAAGCATGGTTAACAAACTCTGAGATAAACCAGTGGTTCAGGGTTGACTTACCCTGAACTTGGAAAACCAGGGATTTCGGTTTCACAAACACTTTTCAGGGTTTTGTTAACCCAGAGTAACTTGACCGGCAGTTTAGCAGGCGCAACAACTCTAAAAAAGCCATCATAAATAAAGCCCCGATTCTACGATTCACCATGACGATGGATGAGACGTGCACCGCAACGCTTTATGGCAGTCGGAGTACAGATTTTAATTCATGCATATGAAGACTTTGTGGACATGTTCTGAAGAAAGAGCAACAATGTTGCAGCTGCAAACCAGAGGGAGATGGCAATGGAGGAAATTGCTGCTCAAGTCAATGCAAAAGTTTAAACGTAGTCCATTGCAATCATGGTAAAACTACAGGTAAACGGCTTCATTATTTATTTTATGTAGGTGCAATCTAGCGGGGGAGAAACGGGTAACAAAAATATTTAATTCTCTGAATTAATGCTGAAACTCCATCAACGCGATCCTCGTCAAACGGACATGCCTCCTTTCCTCTAAATACGTCTAAAATATGGAGTTATTTATAAAACTACATCGGTAAAACACTCTGTTCGAAGAACCAGTAAATGAAACTGTACGAGCGACTGTGAAAGGGGGCAGAGTCAGAGCAAACCCTTGTATTGCGGAAAAAAATCTGCTTCCAACCAGGTTAGTTTCAGAGAGTCTGTTACTATGGTAACAAACCCAGAGGTTCAGTTTACCTTTCTTCATGAAACATTCATGATATTCTTTCGTAATTGATTGCCCAGAGAAACGTGGCAGTAAAATGCTCCGGATACAATTCATGGTTGGATTCATTTTTCCATTTATAGTATTTTTTTTACCTCTTTTCTGATGAGTGTCACTGATAATTGATTGCTCTCAGCTGTAGCAAAGCTATTATGCTGCTACAAAGGACAATTTAACCAGAGACTCAGTGTGGGTTGAAGGATATGGTCTAATATATTTTTAAGTCTTGAATGTATTGAAGATTTATTCCTATTAATAAACGCAGACTGTATTCAAACTTTTTCGGTGACATGGCGCAGTCAGCCGCATCATGAACAGTTCCGAAACGGGTCCGCGCCAGATCAGCCGCTTCATGAATAGTTCCGGACCGGGTCAGGATGGCTGAGCTGCTTTATGAACCGATTCGGATTGCCTCCACGCCAGATCTGGTTTGGGTCCACAACCCTTGTCCGTTCCGAGTCTGTTCTGTTGTGCAAGTGGACTCCGTTCCGGGCCTGGTTCGCGGACACGTGCAGAGCCGGTACCAGAACCAGGGCGGTTCCGGGGTGGAGTGAAAAGGCTGTTTGGGTTGAGTTCATTAATTCTGGATGACTGATAATAGTACCTTGGAAACTTTCAATTGTAAATTTGAAGTAGATGATGAAACCAGATACATTACACAAAGTAAATGGGAAGAGACGTGGTCGACAGTTTACAAACTATAATCAATTTTTTTCTTACCCCTTCTATAGTGACTGAGTCTCACCACTAGTCTTACACAACTACACTTAAAGACACGCACACAAACACACACACTTCCTTAGGATCAGTGCTTCTGTTGATTGATCTTACACCACTCATACATGTCACACATAGGAAGTGGAGATATGAAAGAAAAGCTAAACCCAGGGTTATACTGCACATGTAGGAACAACCACCCTCAATGACCACCACCAAAAACCCCAACAACAGGAAGGAGAAAATTTGCCAGTCAATTACTTTAAATTAAACAGAGTATTTGAAATATCTTAAATATGTTAGTAGAGGCATTTAATCAACAAACAATTAATGAACAACCTAAGTCAAGAAGAATTATTAAACCAAATGATGAAGCTTAGGGAAGTAGTTCCAAATCAACCGCAAAAGGTCTCTGGCTAGAGACGCTAAATTAACAAATGAGTGATTTCATCAGTTCATTGAAGTGGAAACCAAATTTTAAATGACCAAATACTTTGAAAATAAAACAATATAATCAAGAAACCATGAACTTGTTTATTACCAATGGAAAACAAAAGTGGAGCAGTGATCACATGGAACCATGACGGTACATGAAAAGCATAATGTTATGAGAGTCAATGACTCTAAACTCTTCTGGGAACATTTTGGCCCTCAAGCCTGACACAGATGATTCCATTCAAATCCAGAGCTTTAGGATGAATTGAGGTCAAGTTTGTACACAACAAATGCTTGTGGATCTTATGAGTTGTGAAAAAATGAGGAATGTGCTTCCCCAAATTCTTGCCAAATTGGAAGCACACGAGTATCTTTAGTATCACTCGATGTTGTGGCATAGGTACAGGGATGTAACTTCAGTCAATGGTAGATCATTCAAATTAAACCTTCCTTCCGTGACTGGAAATGTTACCTTGAGACAATTAAACATTTAAGAAGGCTCAGTGAAAGACATGATTGCAGCAGTGAGAAATCAATTACCCACTCTTACATACAGCAGGCTTTCTGAGCCTTGTGGTAAACCTTGCCCCTCAACAGCAAAAGTGCATTTTCTCCTCAGCCTTAGTTTCCCTGTTGTACATTCATCACTTCAGCCTATGACCTGAAACACATAATAAACAGGGAACTACAAAATTCTGTACAGTACATCAGCTGTTTAACCATGTGTGTCATCCATATGGGAATAAGTGGGAGACCCAGATCAGCAAGAGGGTCTTGGGGATGTTTCTCTGCTATTCACCCATGGCTGTTTGTTGAATGAGTATGTATTCATTCATGCAAATACATGAAATATTAAGAGGGCCATGCACAATTACTCATGCACTTAGCTAAACACATATATTCTATATATAAAACAGCATCTATATTACAGGCACTCCGCTGCACTAACATGTTAAAACAGCATATATGTAAAAGAAAACTTGTTCACACCACCTGCTTTAAATGCATGAGGTATTGGATAGTGTAGGATTCCTGTAACTCAATTCACCATTGAAAACAGAACTGTAAGTTTGCATGAGCTTGTTAGCTTCACACATTTTTATCACCTACTCATTTGTCTGCTAATCCTTGCTCACCTTTGATTATTGCATTAGTTCCAGCAAAAACACATCTACCCATGCTCATGGTTTTGTTTTTTTTGCTTTTCCATGCAGCATGGGGCGTTCAAGATTAGACGCAGGGAGTTGGAGGGGCTTGGTCATTCCTTGTAGTCATTTCATTGTCTTTTACCCATTTTAATCCGTATTTCCCATACTCACCCCCACTCCCAAGCAGTGTTACAGTGGCTCAAACACCTGTGTCATCTCTGCAATACCTCCTCCATTGTCTTTTGTGTCTTCCTCTTTGTAACAGTTTTAATCTTTTTCCTGTCAATCCAGTTCCTTCTCCAGAGGTTATCTTCCTTCTCCTCTTCAGCCACACCCTTTTACTGTGGGTGTAGTTTTTCAGAAGAGCTGGTATGAAGTAGAGATTAAAGAGCATCTTTTTGCATCTCAATTCTGATGAAACTGAGGTCATCGTGCTCGGCCCAAAAACTGTTAGGGATTTAGTGCCAAGTGATATGATAGCCTTGGATGGCATCACGTTTGAGGCCAAAACCACTGCAAGGAACCTTGGTGTCATCTTTGATCAGGATCTCTTGTTTAACACAAAGATTAAGCAGGTTTCTAGAACGGCCTTTTTCCATCTCTGAAACATTGCTAAAATCAGGTATATTTTAAAACGGAATGATGCAGAGAAATTAATCCATGCTTTCATCACTTTCAGGCTAAATTACTGTAATGCACTTTTTTCAGGCTTCCCCAAAAAGTCGCTGAAGACTCTTCAGCTAATTCAGAATGCTGCCGCCCGTGTTCTGACCAGGACCAGTACCAGAGACCATATTTCTCCTGTGCTGGCTTCTCTGCACTGGCTTCCTGTGAAAGCTAGAATACATTTTAAAATACTCCTCCTCACTTACAAAGCCCTTCGTGGCCAGGCACCGACCTATCTGAAGGAACTTTTAGTTCCTTATTATCCATCTAGAGCAATACGCTCTCAACATACTGGCCTACTGGCACTTCCTAGAATTTACAAAAGTAGGACGGGGGCTAGAGCCTTTTGCTATCAAGCCCCTCTATTGTGGAACCACCTTCCTACCTCGGTTCGGGGGGCAGACACCCTCTCACTATTTAAGACTAGACTTAAAACTTTTCTTTTTGATAAATTTTACAATTAAGGCAACTTAGGTTGCTACGTTTTTGTTTTTTGTTTATTTTTGTTTTGTTTTTCTTTTCTTATAAACCTACACTGCTAGAGACTCAACATCCAGACTCACTGAGTTCCTCTCTCCTCCTCCTTCTCTCCAACCATCTCTGTTACTCCTCCTCCTCTCTGATCTCACTCTCCAAGTCTCCAATCACACCCTACTAACTCAACTTCTTCCCTGGAGTCTCTGTGCTCTATGTCCTCACAGGTTTTTCTCAGGTTCACCCCTCATCCACCCATACACTATCGACATGCTCTTCCCATCCCACCAGTATCACCCCTCACCTAACCGTTGGCTGGGGTCCTGCTGCCTCTCTTCCTTCGTGTCATCATACTGCTTCACCCCTCATCCACCCATCCACTGTGGACCTTCCTCTGTGGACCTGCACCTCCAAGCCCACCAGTACCACCCCTCATTTATCCATTGGCTGGGGTCCTGCTTCCTTTCTTCATCCGTGCCACCATACAGTCATCCACGCAGCTGTAATTGCGCCTTGACTTTAGCAGTGGGAAACATAACCTTAACCATATTGACACTGTCTCTATCTGGCCTATCTGCCACTCTCTCTCTGTCTCTCTCTCTGACCCTGTTCTTATCTGACTTTGATTTCTTTTCCACCCAACCGGTCAAGGCGGATGGTCGCCCAAAAGAGTCTGGGTCCTGCCCGGAGTTTCTTCCTCATCGAGGGAGTTTTTCCCCGCCACTGTCGCTTATCCTTGCTCTGGAGGGCTCAGTTGGGCTTCTCTGTCTATTAAAGCGTTTTGAAATGTATGTTGCCATGATTAAGCACTATATAAATAAAACTTGATTGATTGATTGATTGATTGATTGATTGATTGATTGATTGATTGATTGATTGATTGATTGATTGATTGAGCATTCATTTCATCAAAGGGCGGGTATGAAGTGTTGAAAATCATGAAGGAATTCAGGGATGAAAGTTTCACCTTGCTCAATGAGTGTATGGCATGACTGAAGCTAATTAACCTCAATCTGTTCCAATGGTACTGCACAGTGGCCATAAGTTAAATGCTGGCTCTGTTGGGTAAGTCCCAGGTGTCTATGTTAAATGTGTGCTTATGAGAGAAATAATGAGGACAAGATTAAATTAGAACAAAATGTAGATATTCAACACAGTGTTTATTTAAAAATACACGATGAGATGTTTACCATGAACTGTCATTTATTTTCAGTCAAGGTTCAATTCCACCTGGGGACTTTCTGTGTGGAGTTAGAATGTTCTCCCTGTGTCTGTATGGGAACTTATGTTGGGCCTTTTATGGTTGCCAGTTTCTGATGCTGCAAAAACATATTTCTGAAATCAGCGTTAATATTTCAGGTAATATACTTTTTAAAAATTATATGGTTGGTAATATTAGGTAAAAAGCACACTAAATCAACATATTATGTGTGTTTACCAAAATTGAACCTGAGTTGTTAAAACAAGTCAATTTGCTCAACTTCCTAAACATACCCCCAGAAATATGAACAAAACAAGATGATAAAATAACCACGAGCTCTGGCCCATCAGTCTGAACCAGATGACTACTGAATAGTTTGACTTCTCAGACCTGCACATGTGCGTCTGTGGTTGTGTGTGTAGACGTATGATTTGCTCCTCAGCTGTGAGTCGTGTCTCCTGTGTGTAACAGACTGCACGGATCTACTATTGCTCAGCCCCACAGCAACCGGCGGGTAATGAGAGCTTTATGTGTTTTCATTACGCTGTACCAGACAGCAGAATCACACTGAGTGCTGTTGGAAGAAACAGAGGTTGGAGCAATGCAGACAAATCAGATTATGGTGCTGAGATATATTGTAGCTCAGGTGATACGGTAGGTTGAGTGAACTAACAAGTGCCTGCTCTCAGGAGAAACACGTCGACATTTACACACCTGCCTCACAGAGTGAGTGCAAAAGTACACCTACAGCTCTTTGTGTGCATTAACACATTCACGCATCAAGTACATGTAAAGATAAATCAACAAACGCATGATGGAGCGTGGGATGTGGAAACAGTGCGTCACATTGAATTTGACATTAAAAATACCCTGCATCCATTTTATGTAACAGTGGTCCTGTGAGTGTGTGTGTGCGTTCGTGTGTGCACAATCAGGGCCTTCCTGCTGTGAAGTCTTGCCTCACTATATCACCTTCCTTCCACAACCAAACTACCCTTTAAAGAAATTATTTTTTTTACATTTACTGGCCACTTCATATAGAATTAGGCAATCAGCTATGTTATAACTAACGGTACACAAAAGACTAATCACTTAAACACATGAAGAACATTGAAGAGCATCAGCCAATAAATAAAATTTCACCAGGGTATAAACGCTCCTTTGTGCCTGTGTTCATGCATTCAACAGCCATACAGTAGGCTGGAGACATAAAAGGAGAAAATTCATTAAAGTGAAGACAACAAGGACAAAGAAGGTGACATTTACCCTACTGCAAATACCAATTCTCTTTTTTCATTTCCTTTATGGATTTTTTTTAATCTCTCAGTTGTGTTTGTTATTTGACTTTATGCATGATTTGATCATTGAGGTACAGTAAATTATGTAGATGAAAGAAGCTATTTTAAATTCATAGATATATAGAACCTAATGGCTGCATTATTTGACTGCTTTGACATTTTTATATTTCACAAAATACATTATTGAGTACATATGACATTGTTAAAAGTGTGTGATTATAAAGTGATTGTAATTATAAGTAATTATAAAAACTCTGTAAGACAAGACACATTGATCATTGATGGGTTTCGAGTATGGTGGTTGGAATATGAATAGCACTGACTACACCTCAGGCAGGGCTCGAAATTGCGCCCATTTTGGTCGCATATGCACCCAAATTTTTATCAGTGCGACTATTAAATATATTTGGGAGCACCAGTGCGACTAGGGAAAAAAATCTGTTGCAAATTTTTTTGTGAGACCGCGGTCCTGCGGTCCTGCCAAGAAACAATGAGCGCGCAGCTGTGGCTGCTCTCCTGGGCAAGGGAGAGAGGCGCGCGGAACGGAGATGGACAGAACAGTCTCTATCGCTCCGTCACTGCCTTGCTTTTGGGTAAGTGCTCCTAAAGTATTTGCTGGTGCTACTAACTTCTAAATTTGGGAGCACCAGTGCTACCAAGAAAAAAAGTTAATTTCGAGCCCTGACCTCAGGGTTAATAAGCTAGGACGAAATCAGCCACCATGAGAAATGAAAAAGCCTCTTGGATGAGAGGTGAAACATCTTCAAGAAACTTTCTCAAAGTCCAGTGGATTGATTTAAACAGCTTTGGATAACCATGACCTATATAACAGAGCCTATAGAGACAAAGCCCTTAATTCAAAATTCAGATAAGGTGCTTGTTGTCCTGTATTTATTTTAGACTGAAAACAAGCATTTGCAAGTTAAAAGTCTGACTGAACTTCTGTGAATACCTACTTTTGACTATTCATGTACTGTAAGACCAATCAAGCATCCAAACAAATGGTTAAGTTGGTTTTTAATATAGTGCATATGATGGCCTAATGAAATTAGTTCACACCGAGTTTGCTTCAGCTAACCATAAATGGATAAAACTGCTACAGTAATCATAGCTTCAACCAGTAAAACTGACTAGCCTGAGCTGAAGGGTAACCATAGAAGGAGGCGACGCTAAATGGTGGCGCCTGTTGCATCCTAAGCACCTAGGATGCCACATGCGCCACCAGTGTTTAGTGGTTTGTGAGAATACTGTCATTGATTGAAGAAAGGGACAGAAGCTCATTTATCATGAAGTCATAGGTTTTTTTGGAACTGTTGTAGTTGTGGTTTTATAAACGTTAATTTACACCTGCAGTTTTTTGCATGGGAAAACATATTCTCCTATGAAGCCACAAGGGGTAAAAGAATGGAAACAGATGATGAGGAAATACTTTTGCTCTTCAAGAAATGAAACAAAGATTTAAGGAGGGAAAAAGAAAACAAAAGGCAGTGCGGATAGAAAGCTATATTTGAAGAGAGAAAAGACAGGGAAATACAATGTCAGTGCCTCAAGACTGTACAATATTTAATGCCATCGCCTCTGGGCTCACACATATCCCTGATGACTAGGCCTGAATCCTACCACCTTCATCTGATTTTAGCTAAAGGCTCAGTGCAAAAAATGAAAGGACTTATCTCTCCTGTTTGCAATAAGAAAAGTGAAGGAGAGCTCAGGGAGAAATGGAGTGATGGGAGCACCAAAAAGTTAAATAATGGATGTGGAATTGCTGTGGAGACTGGAATTGTATATAATAAATGAGCATTGAAATGAAGGAGTGAGTGGTGCGAACAAGGGAAAAAGCCAGTATGATAATAAGGAATTAAAGTCACACCTGAAGTCCTGAACTTATGTTCCTTCCTTCAATCAATGAAAGCACTCTCACAAACCACCAAACACTGATGAGGTGCTTAGGATGCCACAGGCGCCACCATTTAGCGTAGCCTTCTGCTATGGTTGCCCTTCAGCTCAGGTAAACCAGGTTTGCTGGTTGAAAGATAATTGACAGTTTTTATATTATTTCAGAGTTAATGTTTGTACTATAACAGCCCAAACTGAATAGTATGAGTGCACCACATAAAGTGTTTCTAAAGAGTTAAAAGCAAACACTATGCCATTGATTGGTGTGAATTGTATGTCAGTATTTCTGTCATTCATCATTCTGATGAATGACAGGCTTATAAGCATGTGCAACTTCCTCTGATGGAGAGTGTGCTGATGCTGTTCACTTGAGGTGACATAATGAAAACTGGGAAAACAAATTGTGCCTTTCCAATTCAACTTTGGAGTTCTAGGTCTGTGTTAAATTGTTTTTGGATATTTTTTTAGAAATGCTCTCTGAACAAAAAAACTTCACCAAGGCTTTCCATCATTAGGAGTTGAGTAGATAATGACTAAAGTTTAGCATCTGGCTTAACACTTCTTTTTAAAGTCCTATAATAAACATCTAATTTCTAATCTTGGAAATATTCCCCACTGGGCCCTCTCATATGCTATTTGCTTTACCCTACCAATTCTATAAATGCATAAGGTAACTTTGACAAACAAACACATATCGGAGCTTTTCCAGTTCTTGAAAGAGAAGCAATGCTGTATGCTTGCTGGAGGACTGTACAGTGCTGCTGCAACACCACAAAGCTTGTTAAGGAGCTGACAATCGCAAAACAGAATATGAGTAGATGCAGCTTCTATCTGAAGAACGGTAGAAAAAAGGTGCTGTGATGGTGAGATAGACTTCAATCACAAAAAGAGAGACTTTTTTATCACAGTCACATTCCTAAACTTACAAAATTACTTTTTATCAAGTCGTCATTCAAAGTACTGGTGTTGGTGATGCCTTGAGTTTTTCTTGGCATCATATCAACCCCAAAATCAACCCCAAAATCTCTAACATTCCCTCACTAGCAGTCTCAAGGATTCTTATTTACAGGCATAATGAATGATGTGGCAGTGAATGTACGAGTTAAATAAATCTGTCTCCTTTTCTTTCTATTAGCTATCACAATAGAACCTAGTCCTGTTATCTTAGACATCTCTCAAGTTGTGCTGCCTCACAAATGATCCACATCACAGTTTTGTGATGCTCAACAGTAACTACTTCCCATGCTACGAGTTTATTCATTTAGCATAGATTGAAGACACTAGAGTGCCATGATATCGACCGGCATAGGACCAACAGTAAGGCTCTCATTTTCTCGGTAAGACTTCATGCCCATGGCAAACAGAAATACATTGCTTGGGTCAACTCATATTGAAAGACAGTTAAAAATGTTAAAACAATGTCTTCTTCTTTTCCTTTCGCCTTTTCCCTTCAGGGGTCGCCACAGCGAATCAATTGCCTCCAACTAGCCCTGTCCTTTGAATCCTCTTCTCTCACACCAACTACCTTCATGTCCTCTTTCACTACATCCATAAACCTCCTCTTTGGTCTTCCTCTAGGCCTCCTGCCTGGCAGTTCAAAACTCAGCATCCTTCTACCAATATATTCACTATCTCTCCTCTGGACATGTCCAAACCATCTCAGTCGGGCCTCTCTGACTTTATCTCCAAAACTTCTAACGTGTGCTGTCCCTCTGATATACTCATTCCTGATCCTATCCTTCCTGGTCACTCCCAGAGAGAACCTCAGCATCTTCATCTCTGCTACCTCCAGCTCTGTCTCCTATCTTTTCCTCAGTGACACTGTCTCTAGACCAAACAACATCGCTGGTCTCACCACAGTTTTGTACACCTTTCCTTTCATTTTAGCTGAAACTCTTCTATCACACATCACACCTGACACTTTTCTCCACCAGTTCCATCCTGCCTGTACACGCTTCTTCACCTCTTTTCCAGACTCTCCATTGCTCTGGACTGTTAACCTAAGTACTTAAAATCCTCCACCTTCTTGATCTCTTCTTCCTGTAACCTCACTCTTCCACTTGGGTCCCTCTCATTCACACACATGTACTCTGTCTTACTGCGGCTAACCTTCATTCTTCTCCTTTCCAGGACAAACCTCCACCTCTCTAGCTTCTCCTCCACCTGTTCCCTGCTCTCACTACAGATCAAATGTCATCTGCAAATATCATAGTCCATGGAGATTCCTGTCTAACCTCGTCTGTCAGCCTGTCGAACAAAGAAGGGGCTCAGAGCTGATCCCTAATGCAGTCCCATCTCCACCTTGAACTCCTCTGTCACACCTACAGCACACCTCACCACTGTCTTACAGTCCTCATACATGTCCTGCACTGCTCTAACATACTTCTCTGCCACTCCAGACTTCCTCATACAATACTACAGTTCCTCTCTGGGCACCCTGTCATAAGCTTTCTCCAGATCTACAAAAACACAATTCAGCTGCCTCTGGCCTTCTCTGTACTTCTCTATCAACATCCTCAAAGCAAATACTGCATCTGTAGTACTCTTTTTTGGCATGAAACCATACTGCTCCTCACAAATGTTCACTTCTGCCCCTAGTCTAGCTTCCACTACTCTCCCATAACTTCATTGTATGGCTCATCAGCTTTATTCCTCAGTAGTTGCCACAACTCTGCACATCTCCCTTGTTCTTAAAAATGGGCACCAGCACACTTCTCCTCCACTCCTCAGGCATCTTCTCACTATCTAAAATCCTGTTGAACAACCCAGTCAGAATCTCTACTGCCACCTCTCCTAGACACTTCCAAACCTCTACAGGTATATCATCAGGACCGACTGCCTTTCCACTCTTCATCCTCTTCAATGCCCTCCTCACTTCATCCTGACTAATCTTTGCTACATCCTGGTCCACAACAGTCACCTCTTCTAGTCTTTGTTCTCTCTCATGTTCCACGGTCATTAACTCTTCAAAGTACTCTTTCCGTCTTCCCATCACACTACTGGCACCAGTCAATAGACTTCCATCCCTGTCCATAATCACCCAAACCTGCTGCACGTCCTTCCCATCTCTATCTCTCTGTCTTGCCAACCGGCAACACAGCCTCCCTCCTTACTGTCCAACCTAGCATACAAGTCATCATAAGCTTCTTGTTTGGCCTTTGCTACCTCTACCTTCTACTTACGCTGCATTTCCCTGTACTCCTGACTACTCTCCTCAGTCCTCTCAGTGTCCCACTTCCTCTTAGCTAACCTCTTTCTCTGTATACATTCCTGTACCTCCTCATTCCACCACCAAATCTCCTTATCTACTTTCCTTCCAGATGACACACCAAGTACTCTTACCTGTCTCCCTAATCACATTAGCTGTATTTTTCCAGTCATCTGGGAGCACCTCCTTGCCACCCAGAGCCTGTCTCAACCCCTTCCTAAAAGTCATGCAACACTCTTCCTTTTTTAGCTTCCACCATTTCGTCTTCTGCTCTGCCTTTGCCCTCTTCATCTTCCTCACCGCCAGAGTCATCCTACACACCACCATCCTATGCTGTTTGGCTGCACTCTCGCCTACCACTACTTTGCAGTCACTGATCTCCTTCAGGTTACACCATCTACACAAGATGTAGTCTACCTGTGTGCTCCTACCACCACTCTTATAGGTCACTCTATGTTCCTGCCTCTTCTGGAAGAAAGTATTCACTACAGCCATTTCCATTCTTTTTGCAAAGTCAACTACCGTCTGTCCTTCTGCATTCCTCTCCTGGATACCAAACCTGCCCATCACCTTCTCATCACCTCTGTTTCCTGCACCAACATGTCCATTGAAGTCTGCTCCAATGACAACTCTCTCACTTCCAGGCATGCTCTGCATCACTTCATCAAAGTCCAACCAGAATTTCTCCTTCTCCTCCAGCTCACATCCTACCTGTGGAGCATACCCACTAACAACATTGAACATCACACCTTCTATTTCTAGCTTCAGACTCATCACTCTATCTGACACTCTTTTTACCTCCAGGACATTCCTAACAAACTCCTCCTTCAAGATAACTCCTACTCCATTTCTCTTCCTATCTACACCATGATAGAACAACTTGAACCTTGCTCCTAAAGTTCGAGCCTTGCTACCTTTCCACCTGGTCTCCTGCACACACAGTATGTCTACCTTCCTCCTCTGCATCATGTCAACCAACTCTCTACCTTTTCCTGTCATAGTTCCAACATTCAACATCCCTACTCTTAGTCCTACACTCTTGGCGCTCCTCTTCTCTTTCTTCGAGCGAATGCACTTTCCTCCTCTCCTTCTTCGACCAACAGTAATCCAATTTCCACCGGCGCCCTGTAGGTCAACAGCGCCGATGGCGGTCGTTGTAAACCCGGGCCTCGACCGATCCGGTATGGAAGTCATAGGTGTGATTCGCATCTCTGATTTGGCAAAAGTTTTACGCCGGATGCCCTTCCTGACGCAACCCTCTGTATTTATCCGGGCTTGGGACTGGCACAACAAGACACTGGCTTGTGTCCTCTTGCGGCTACATTAAATGTTAAAACAATGTAATAAATATTAATTCTCCAGAATTACAGTATTGTATTTCTGTCTTCTCTTTTTGCTCAGGTCATACAGTGGACCTCACTTCGCACATATCACTTCCAGATCCTATCCTCAAATGACATGCAACCAGACTATGCAAGGAAAGCAGCATGGGACTGAGAGATGGAGATTACAAAGGGGAAATTGAGAAAAAATAAAATGTGCTGCATAACTCCCATTTTTCTTGAGGACAGCTGAGGCACACTGCACATGATGCTGGAAAAGAGATAAAATGAAAAGAAATGAGAAACAAATAATCAGAGAAGGACTTCTTGCCAATGCCACATCATTCAGAGTGTTCCATCTATTCCCACTGCCTGGTGAGCATGTTCCTTCACAGCAAAGTGTGTCAGTGCAGGAGTAGACATGGTGAATCAGCGCCATCTCGCTCTCAAAATCTCTGTTCTCCTTTCCCTCTCACACACAGACATTCATATTCCCATGGATGTCATGTCAGTGACTTGAAAAGAGAAGCATTTGCATTTGTCTCCCCGTGTCTGAACTCACATGTCGATTCATGTGACCGCGTCTTTGTGCATCTGTTCGTATTTGTGTATGTGGGGAATACGCATAGAAATGTAGGACATGTACCTGCTAGCGTCGCTTTGGGCATTTATCACTGCTTGTAAGAATGGAGGGTACATGCATGGGTGCGTGTATTTGTAATCTGACAAATGTTGTACTGAATACTGTCAAGCAAGGATACTCTTTAGCCAAACATGTTGATACTTTTAGACGTGAAGCTCATACCAGGCAGGAACAGTGTGGATCTTATCAAAAGGGTTCTCAATGCCGGGGAGAACACATTTCTTGATTGACAGCAGGCAAGAAATGTATGTATACTCTGACAGCAGACCTGGATGATGCTACTTGTGTATTCTCTTCAGTGTAATAGTACAAACCAACTTGTGTTTAACAAACACAAGTTATAGACCGACATTTAATGCCTTAGATTCTCCGATACCGGACTTTGACATAGAAAGAGCAATACATGTGTTAAGCTTACACCCCAAAAATGTAAAGAATATATATTTTGGGGGACAAATATAAAATGTGTTTCTTCCCATCTTTCATGGGTTTTACATTCTGAGACTTTGGCCATGCATGCAAAACCAAAGAAACCACATGTAGGTTCCTGTTGCAAGGCCAGCTGGGTGGCTTGCCAAATTCTTAGAACTGTACAAGTGAACTCGCTTGAAACCACAGTGTGTGTGTTTTCTCAGTGATGGTGCCTTGATGATGGTTTGTAACAGTCTCTATTTAACACAAATTAATTAGTGTAACACAAACCAGGCTCCCAGCTTCATCCAACTATCCATTTTCTTGTCAAGCCGACCATAGCAATTGCTCATTGCACGGCCATAAGAAAAACAAACAATCACCCATGCTCACATTCACATTTATGGAAAATTTAGAGTATTCAATTCACCTGATTTGTATGTTTTTGATGGTGGGGGAAAGCAAGACAATCACAACAACCCCTGCTATATCAAACTCTGCCTGACCCCATCTCCCTAAACCACACCAACACTCTCTCACCTGACACAAAGCACCAAAAAATTAACATCTTCAAATGTGCCACTATCAAAAGGTGATATACAATGATGAAAATCTTCTTTCAACTGAAATACTTACATACTGTACAGGTATACCTTAATCAGGATGTACTATAGAAGTCTAGAGTCGGTGAATTGTGGAGCTCCTGAGGATTTAGTGACTTTATGACAGATTTTTTGTAGATGGACAATTTCACTGTTGCTGGGATTAACCTTGTGGTTATCAGTTGCAGAGGATGGTGAGTCATTTCACTCCATTGAAAAGCCATGATGCATTCAAATATGTAAAATGAAAGGGAAGTAAGAATCTGTCTAACAATTTTATCTCAGTCACCTCTCACTCTCCCCTCTTTTTTTGACATGTGGAGGGAAGTGTTTGTTTTTTTAAATTTAACTTATTATCCGCAGGGAACAGGCCACGAGGAGCAAGGAAGGGAACATGTCAGCAGAGGTGATAGTGTAGGGGCAGGGCAGGATTGGCTGAGAATTGAAATGCTATGGTAAGACTAAAAATACAGTAACATCACTGTAATTAATACTGTCTTTCAAAAAGGTCCTTCTATGTGAATAAATGTAATACTGTCACGTAAATCAACCTAAACTCTGCTAAAATGGATTGGTTAATGTTTGCAAAAGGAAATTAAGTAAAAGGTGATAGAAATAAAAGATTTCTTTAAATCATTGAGATCAAAGAAATAAAAAAAATTCACAAATGTAATAGTAGGAGCGGGAATATTTAACACCATGAAGCACTGTAAATGGTAGTATTTATTGCTATAATTGGAAACACTGGTGAGACACAAGCATCTGACTTGTTTCTTTTGTTATCTCAAAAATTGAATTTTTTTGGCTGTTACCCCAACTGACCTGATTGGCCAGAGGAAAGACAACAGAGTATTGTCAATATCATTAACATTATAAATAACCATTGATTGGATAAGAATATTCAAATACCCTTACCATTCTCACATATAAAACAGATTTACATGCAAGTCAATCATTTACAATTTTCTGTCTTTCAGAAAAGGGCTTCTTTTCTTTTTCTTTTCCGTCCTTTCTTATTTTCTTCTTTCCATCAGAAAGTCAATCCAGAAGATATACAGTAATTTAATTTTCTGGGTCTGGTATTCAAACATGAGTTGTGCATGCATGAATTATTTTATTTTGAAAAAAATGTGGTTTTTAAATAAAAGACACAAAAAGCATGACTCTTGAAACATTTGCATTCATAATCAAATCGGCCTCAGAATTTAATCAACTCTTTCTTCACCCAATCCACTCAATATTCCCTCAGATTCCACTGACAGCATTTTGATACTCAGAGAACCTCCTACTCTTGATGGTGGAAGAAATAATGCATCAATAAACAGCCCCACAAGTCGGAGGTGAAATGTCCCTTCAAACACTTCCTATACAGTTAAGTGATGGGTTCAATAAGAAGATATAACAAATGTAAATATGGAGCGTGTATATGCTGTATGTATCATGGGAAAGAAACACTATACGCACAAACAAGCTGTTATGGTTTGAACACACACAGACAGAGGAAAATTCCCAAACGACATGAATCTTTTGATTAAACAGTCAATGATTGCAGCAGTTGTCCAGGTCTGTCTTTTACTGGACTCTAATGGCCATTAGACTCAGCAGTAAGTGAGGTTTGTAGAGTGAGCAACAGTGATGTACCCTTAATGGAGATTTCATCGTCACTACTGGGAACATTGTTAGGGTCTGCTAGCCTCACATGGCAGTGACATCTTACCAATTACAGTGTTTCAGTCCAATTAATTAAAAGGATATCTCAAAGGCATTTTCTGACCATGGGGAACCTAAAGAGGATTATTGTTTGAGGTAAGTGTTTATCTCCCATTGTGGTGTGAGAAATATTGGTGTTTCAGTATCGACGTCTGCATGTGTGCCTGCTTAAAAAACTCATTAAGATCTATGCATTAAATGTAGTTAAACCCATAGCTGTCGCTAATTATTTCAACACGATCACATTCAAAATTTGCCCTCTATAATAACAAAGAGGAGACCTTGTGCTTGGAATAAGGGTTAGGACATGTACAGTTACTCTAATGTACTGCATTGCCCTGCTACCCTCTCAGTGGGACTATTGCTGTTACTGTCACTAATGGAACATTAAGAAAACAAGTAGTCTAATCAATCTAAGTTAAAGTCCAGTTGCCTCAGATTCAACTTGAACTCTTTGATCTGCCATTTCCATTTCCTCTGGGATTGTTGTTTGGAGAAGCTTTAAATTAATGCACACTTAAAAATTATTTCTACATTATAATTTTTAGATAAATCTTCTGAAAATTACGCAAAAAAAATATTTTTTACATAATATAGTGTAAGAAACTGCGTTTTGGTAACAGTTTACATGTAATTAATACAAAAAGATTATTTTACTTCACCACAGTATACAATATACAGGAATACGTTATACACAAAAAAAACCTAAAATTCATCCATCCATCCATGTTCTGCCGCTGTATTCGCTGCAACGGGTCACAGGGAGCCAGAACCTATCCCAGCTGGACTAGGACATGAGGCGGGGGACACTCTGGACACGACGCCAGTGCACCACGGAGCCACACACAAAGACAGACAAACACACACACTCACTCCTACGGGCAATTTGGGACCGGCCACTCAACCTGAAGAGCATGCTTTTGGAGGTGGGAGGAAGCCAGAGAACCCACAGGGAGAACATGCAATCTCCACGCAGTGCGGGACTCGAACCCGGAACCACCGTGTTACGAGGCGACAGTGCTACCCACTACGCCACTGTGCCACCCTATTCAGTTTTTATAAAACAACCGCTTTGGTAGAGAAGCTGAATTCTACTCTTGGAGTGTAATTGCCGTCATACTAAAGAATTTTTAGAGAAATGAGAGCAGCTGATTAAACTGTAAGCCTGTTAAAACAATGATGGAAGAGTATTGATTGATGGCTCTGGTGACTGTGTCATAGTGCTGACTCACCTGGAGCGTGAGGTGACTTTTTCTTGGTCCATTACAGGAATGTTTGATTTCCCTCAAATGTCACTAATCACTTCATGTTTGGCATCGAGCATTTTGTTTGACCTGAGTCATCTCTGCCACTATCAGAAGGACAGGGCTTAACATTTCACACAGTGCAGCAGTGAAAGGAAAATCTCTCCAACCCTCATGAGAGAGCCAACATCCACCCACCACCCACAAACCCCCACCCCCTCCCCGATGAAGTGACATAGGGCTGCTGACCCTCAGTCACTGCCTTTCACCGCCAATGCTGACCTGACCTTTCTCAAGGAGTAGTCAATGAATAACCACCTTCAAAAGTGAGCAGTGGGCATACTAATTAAATCTGATTATTCAAACAGACAAGAGTTTAAACAAACTAAAGATGTAAATAATACAAACAAATGGTGGATATATGCAATTTCCTCCGGGATTAATAAAGTATCTATCTATCTATCTATCTATCTATCTATCTATCTATCTATCTATCTATCTATCTATCTATCTATCTATCTATCTATCTAGTCTCCAAGTTTATGTTTCCATTGAATACAGTATGTGTAGCCACTGTACAGTAACTAAATACCAGGTAGCACAGGAAAAAAAATCACCTGTTTTACAATTTATTTAGGTTTATAATAAACAGGAGAAATAACAAACAGTACCAAAATAATGGCAGCAGAATTATTCAGTCTAAGTTCTTTGAAAACACTTTACTGGTTGGGATCAACTGGTTTGGCTACAACTTCTCCCCAGTGTCAGGGTGTCCCACGAATGGACCATTGATTGTAGATTGACGGGCGATACAAAAGAGGCGTGTCTTCAGATGATGGAGGCGACGCTGACTCAGCCTGGATTCAGAGAGGCAAGGTGACTCATTTCTAATACTCATAATGAGTGTTTCATCGGTTAGTTTCAAAGACCATAAGATTCACAGATGCAGTAAATTACACTTGGTCAGCGCCAGAGCAGCTCAAGGAAAATATTCCTGAACACATGCATGCAAGTACTTGAGGTTCCAGAATTGTCTTCCTCTTTAATACACTGTATGACGGCTGTGCTTAGTAATCATTGCAGCAACCTGGTGCAGTTCAGAGGACCCTTCAATGCAGGATAGAGTATGGTCCATGCTACAGGGAAATTAAGAAACTTGCTGATGGTGCCTGAACTAGACTGACCACTTCATACACATATTAATGCCTCTTTCTTTATTACAAGGAACAAATTGATCATGACAATGGTTTGACATGCTGGGTAGATGAATACTGACTCTCTGACTGTCAAAACCATAGAGCAGTAATGTTGACATACCTCCCCTTTCTTGAATAATTTCTCTTATCAAGTTAAATGGAGTCCTGCATGTGAAGCTTATTGATCCGACCTGAGAAGGAGATTTAAGGCTGCCTGTGATGGTGTCCCATGTGGAGCTTTTCCTTCAGCTCATTGCTTCCTTTCTTCGACTATCCATGTGATGAGTGTACAATTAAAGTGAGTGTGTGGTAGCAAAGTCTGAAGCTGCTAGAATGTGGAAGCAAGGAAAGGGAGGACTACTTTATACGGGTGGGAGCACCATATAAAGTAGATAAAGAGAATGGATGCTAGAGGAGGAGAAGAGGAATTTTATTGTGGAAGAATTGGCAGGGATAGACATAATCTTTATAAATCATTCTTTCCATATGAATGAGTCATTCTTCACTTACAAGAGGCTTTGCAAATATCTTTAGAAAAAATATGGAGGCACTGTTATCCTCCTCCATGGCACCAAACCACTGCTCAGTTCAATATGAATGACTTTAAACAGAAGCTACCACACCATCAGCATTTACCATTCTATAATGAGTATATGAGCGAAGGCCTTTAGAGGCCGAGGATGGGACAAATAACAATAAAATATCAAATACAACGTCGCATAAATGCTATTAATTCTGGTGGTGATGTGAATGTGTGACAGTCTTAGCGCTTGTTCAATAAAAGGTTTGAATATATTTGTGCCAGATCATTCTTCAGAAAAACATTCATGGCTTGATGAATCAAAAAGGAGTCAGAAGAATGAGAACAGCATCTCAACCGCACAGATTTACATGCACACAATGAAACAGACATGACAAGGAAAACGAAACACAATCACCAAGGCCATTGCAGTCATTGGGAGTAGTCATGTGACCCGCACAACATGTTTATGGGGAGAAAGTGTCAATCATCCAAGTTCCAAAAGAAAAGAGAAGGAATCTCAACTCTCTTTGAGCCACATCGTGTTTATGATCTGTGTAGGGTACTCGTGAAATCAAACAGTTGTTTGGTGTTTGGTATGCAAAGGCCTTAAGACATTCTGTTTGTTTTAATTTGTCAGCTGACTGAACATGCATACCATTTTTAGGGCCGCTCTGCCTCCTGCTCAGTTATTTTCTCATCCGGCTTCATTCTCTACTTTCTGATATCCTTGAACTCAGCCCCTCAGTGAATTTTGTCACTCTTCATTTCATGTTCCTCTGGTTCTGATTTCCTATGTTCGACTTCCCTCTTCTCTTTAATGGCCTACCATTTCTTTTGTTGTGTTCTCATTTTTCTTTTCTCTGTGCCTTTTAACTCCCAAAGTTTTAACTTCGGGAACTTCAATATTGAAACATTTTATCACTAACATCATTGTATTTTGACACTTCAGTGTCTGCTTGTAAGGACTTATGAATTGAGCTGCATTTGTTTAATGCTACCGTGAATAATTGTGCCACTACACAATTATTCAAATCAGTTATTAAATCAGTTTCCTTTGCTGTTCCTCCCAGTCCTCCCAATACACTCCTATTTTTGATTAATTGTGATCTGATAGTCTAAGCACAAACTGCTATGAATATTGGGTCCTGTCCAATGCATTATCAGTTTTCGTCAGGTTTGGATCTTACTAATCAGTTGCTGCCCTCTAAACAGTTCCATTGTTCTTAAAATAGAAGCCTGCAGAATGATGGCTGTGTAGAGACTAATTCAGTCTGAGAAGATAAGTCAATTTCTTTGCACATTTCGGACTCATTCCTGTACAGCACAAAAAATGGAAGACACGCAAGCTGCTATAGTTATTTCATCTCCTTGTAACACTACTCTTTCCTTCTCCTGCTCTCTGTCAGAGCTGTAAGTGGTGCAGCAGCACCTGCAGTGGACTGAATCCACATGGCAGCTGTAGCTTGGAGTATGTCTATGCTTCACACATGTACTGCATCCAAATTTACAGCGTGAATTCACAAAATATGCATTACACATATGGATAAATCATCTACAGCAGCAGTCGCCAACCTTTTTTGCGCCACAGACCAGTTTCATCCAAGACAATATTTTCACGGACTGGCCCTCATTTGCTCGATAATCGTTAATGATGCCAGGACAGCTGTAGTCTAACAATAAATCATCCGCAGTGGATTTATGTAAAAAAGCTGACATCAACAGAGAATAAACAACCATTTTTCATAAATTGATAATCAATCTCTGTAAATGAAATAATTGTAAGAAATAATTATATTAAAAACTCCATTAAAGTGACTCCACTGATGAGGTTTATTTTGAAATATAATGACTTACAATTAGTACATTCAACGTAGGAGAAATACTGATCATTTCCTGTAAAAGGGTGAACAAGTCAATCAAATAATAATAATTATAACAATGAGAATTAGTGGTGGGGGACTGATAATCTAGGGGTAAGGGGAGACAATGACACCTGAAGTGTGTTCCGGACGTCCGGTCTACCCCACAGTTCGGTTTTCTTTATGTTCACTGCAGAAATTCCCACTTCACAAAATAAGGAGGCTTGAAATGGAAGCAGGGTTTTCAAAACTTTTTGGGCGATTGCAGGATATTCTGCCTTGACTTTAATCTAGAACACTGGCGCAGTTGTGGGCGCTTAATTTAGGTGTAACCTGTCACGTGACCAAGACCTTTTGGCGGGACAGACACATGCATTTGTTTGTGCGAAGTGACGCACAGGCGTCACTTTTCAAAATAAAGAGACTGGTAATCAATAAAAAAAAGAAAGTCAAGCTTTCTGTGCCACCCAGTATCTAATGACCCACGGACCGGTACCACGGACCGGTACCGGTCCGTGGCCAGGGGTTAGGACCCCTGATCTACAGTATTACTGGACCTTAGATTACTGGAACTTAGAGAGGAGGGGTGTAAATACAAAGTTTTTACTTTTTTAAAAAAGAAAGTCAAGCTTTCATATGCTGCAGCTGGAGTTGATTGAAGTTGAACGCTCCATCTGTGAAGACGAGCACAGTGTCCCTGGTGCATTAATGTCAATACAATCTGCCTATTTGGTTTAAAAATTTGAAATATTTGATTAAATCTGACATTAAATGTTTATTGGTGTTTTTAAGGGGGTGCAGTGTGTGTTTCCTCCTGTTTGAGGTAAAGGAGTCCCGAGCTTTCTGAGCAGCAATTTAAGGGTTTTGGGAGACACTGCCTTTTAGAATTAGCATTATAAACAGTATTGTGAGATGTTTTTATTTGGTGTTATTTGGTTATGTGTATCGTTTTAATACTAACTAAGGGGGATATCTCCCTAGATGGTGGTGGAGACTCAGGGGATAGACAGTGGCAAGATAAATACACCAGAGGCCTGTACCATAAAACTGGATTATGGTTTAGCGAGATAACTTCAGGTTTAACCCTGGCTTTTCGGTACCATAAAGGTCGCTTACTTTCTATCGGGCTACGTTGTCGTGGTAACCTATGCTGAACACCTAACCTGCTCCGGAGCAGGATAAGTTCAGGATATGAGCTGAGCAGGTATAAAAGCCCCACCTACTGACCAATCAGTTCTCTTGGAAAATGGCCTGTCCGTTTTATGAGAACCCGGGGGCTCTTGGTGCACAGTAGGGGTGGGCGATACTGGGAATTTTGGTATCGATCCGATACTAAGTAAATACAGGGTAGTATCGGCCGATACCGATACGATACCAATACTTTTTGCTTGGAAATGTCATGATCATTGAATAATTGACCCCCCCCGCCGCCACCTGCCCCCCGCCCCCGAGTTAGTTTATAATAATTGTGATAAACACAGCACAAATATTTTAGGCAATAAAAATGTTTCATTTTTTGATAAATAACTACAATGCAAACTTTAACAGTATAAAAAAATGAAATACTTCTACTACAACAACTGTTTCAGAACAAGAGTCAAGAGAGTCAAACCAAAAAAAAGCAGCAATGTAACGTAATGTTATTTCAGGAATTAAAGTTTGTTTATCACTTTAATGTACATGGTTCACAATATGTTAGAGATTATGAGAGACTCATTTTTGGGGTAATAAATATTACACTAATGGAAATGGTGTTTCTTCTCATTCACTATATAACTTTTATTTATGTCATTACAATTCAGACCAAGTAGGAAAGCAGTCACATAAATAACAATATCAATAACATATTGTGAACCTTGTATTTTTATCTGATTACTTTAGTAATAGAATTAATCAATAGTTTAATAGATTCCTTGGGTAATGGATAGCTGTAGCCCTTAGTAAAGCAAGATTGTTTTCAACTGGGTGAACATATAACCATTGAACCAATCTCCTAAAATTGATATCCAATTACATTGCAAAAAACAGATTACGGGGGTATATTTGATTTTTTTGGCTGAAAAGCCTCTGCCAGAGTACATTGTCTCTGTGTCCGGAGGATGCAGCAGGCCAGTGGCCAGGTAGGGGGACGGCTAAAGGTGTGCCTGAGTCACTCACTCAGGCATAGACTCAGGGGGTAGCAGGGGGCGCTGGGCGAGAGAGAGAGGGGGGTGCGCTATTTGCACAGAGAAGCGGCGCTTTGAGGAAATTGGTTGAGGAGCAAAGTATCGATCACAAGACAATAGTATCGATCCGATCCAAGTACTTGCTTAGTATCGATAATATCGATATTTGGATCGATCTGCCCACCCCTAGCAATTGGTCGCATGCAGCAAACTCCGCCCTTTTTATGTGAGCGCACACAGATCTAGAGTGAAGAAGCCTGAATTGAATTAGTGAGTTGTTAGACGGCTTTATGGTACCGAAAATCCGGAGGGCGGATGTCTCGTTAAGTGAAGCCAGATAAGTAGGAGGAAGCCCGGCTAGGTTAATCAATCTTTATGGTACAGGCCTCTGGGCTAGCAAGTTCTGTTATCACGCTTTGCAGCCTGAGATGCACCATAGTGTGTAAATGTATAATATGATGTCTATAGTGTGGGTGAGAATAAAGAACCTGGTTGTCTGCACAGAACGTCTGTCTCAAGCCTGCTATTTTTAAAATCCTGCTGCTACATAGCCATTCTAAAACAGTCACTATGGCTGAAAGCCTCACATTGCAACAATCTCAAACATGACTATGGATGCTGCATTTTCTCATTTAATGTAAAAATATCAATTCATATAGGTTTTGTTGCAATATCTTACAAAGAAGAATAAAAAATTATCTGCAAAAGCATTACTAGGCTCTAATCACTTACACAGGTCCTCAGCTACATTTTCAACATTGAGCTCTTGAGGCTTGCAGCACTTCAGTCTCTGACAGAGGGAATCACTTCCAGCTAACTGACCTCAACTTTCCATCTCTCTAAGCAATTTCCTTGCATTTTTATGTGCTTGGCTTTGCAGAGCTTTACCATGCACCGTGTATTGGCTCACATTAAACCACACAGTAAATGGACGGACAACATTTAGCAAACTAATTGCGAAAGCATTGCTTTCCCTTAGGAGTCAGTCTGGCAGCAGTTAGTGCATAACAAAGTGGAGCAGAGGACAAATGCAGGAATGTTCTTTATTTTTATCTTTTTTTTCCAAATAATTTTCTAGCCTTTATTGGCACCTGTTTAAGTGGAAAGCCTGATTCATAAATAGAACAATAAAACAGATCATGCGTAGCCAGTTTATTTAAGTAAACCCAGAATACAACATCTTCCAGATAAAGGGTTTTACTTTCTCCATCCTTTTTTATGTCAATATAATGTTGGCAAGGATAGAATAGAATTGCAGTTTTTACTTTATGGGGTACGAGCTAAAGTTAATTATGTAAACTAGCCTTTTTTTTTTATATCTTATTTTAAGTTGAAGTTTGTTAAGAATATTAAGTATGATGAGACAGTTACATGGGTGATTTAAGTCTGATTTAAGTACAGCCTTAGGGGAAGCTTAGTCATTTTTCCTGGGACTGAAAGTTTATATTTGGATGAGGTTGGATATTCAGAAGTCATTGACTGTGATATACCAGACATTTAATCTGCTGGAGCTTTTGGCATCAACATATACCGTATAGAGATGAGGATGCAGACTTAGAGGACGTGACTCAGTAAAGAGAATGTGTATTTGTGTATTAGTGAAACCAGCAGTGTAGTTTAAGAGACTAAAATAGGGATGTCACCTCATTTTTTTAGGGAAAGGGGGAAATAATTTGACTACTATTACTAAGACTGCAGTCTCACCCTAGCCTTAGCTGTCTGAGGAAAACATTAATGAGGAGGCTAAACTAGTCTTGTAAAGACTACACATATGTTCCTGTGATACTCCATTAAAAAAAAATCTATGCTGGGACAGGCTGTCAGGGAAGGGATTCAGGTGAAGAAGATGGAGGGCACTGCTGGATAAAAGACAGAGCAGTCATTAAATGTGATTTCTCTTGGGCAACTCACATCACCAGTTAGGAATAAAGAAACGACAACCCCACGCAAAGAAAGGGGGGGAGGGGGTAGTCTCTACATGGCACTGCTGGGCTTTCAATATCAAACACCTAACAACATGGTTACCCAATGGCGATGATGGGAGATAAGTCAAGGTGGTTTCAAATAGAGGCTGAAGTAAATGGATATTGCCCGCTTCAAATAAGCATTTAATTTCAGAATATGATTCAGATCTTGACCCAACCACATTTAGTAGTGGAACATGGTGAGACGTCCATGCTTGGGTAAAAAAAAATGTCGTTAATATCATACCGTCATAATAATAATAATTGGATTAGGTTTTACAGTGTTAAAGAAAAGTGGACTTGGACACTCACTTTTCACACATTCCTTTTTGTGGGATTCAGCACCCTGGTGAAAACATGTGAAGGCAGTCAAGTGTGATTTTTCCACCCGCAGACATGTTGTGCAAACATACTGCAGGGGGAGCGCCCATTCCCATGACTCTTGCCGCTGAGGTTGCACTGTTGCATATCCATGCATGCCTCCAAGATTTCGAAGGATCAGTCAGTCCTTCACTGGGAATGTCAGGGTCGAACCTCTCCCACAGACATCACACAGTCTCTCTTTGTGAGCTTACTTGACTCCAACATATACATGTGGACACACACACACACACACATTGCTTGTTCATGCGTGCATGAAGCTGACACACGCTCCACTCAAAGGGGAACTGTTGCTACTGCATTCGATCCTCACACTTCCTGATTAAAATGTGACAGCTTGCTTATGGCTCTTCTTGTTTTTTTCTGTGCTGTCAGCCATTGATTTCCCTGGTCTGATCTAATCCTGGATTCACATAGCTGAGAATTAATTGGTGATCCAAAGACGAGAGAACAAGAACCAGTATAACATACACCCCAGGCTTAGAAATATTGGGTTCAAAGTTGGATCAAGGGCTAGTGAAGAGAAGGATGTACAGAATCTATGCACCATCTCTTTTATTTCATTAACACCCTTTAAGTCACAGCAGCCACTATTCGGCAAACACAATTTGTTCATCAAAGCACTGGCTTTTTGATGCCAATGCTGTCTCCCTCATTTTTACCACTCCTTACTTCAACATTCAGGTCGCGTGGATGTGATTCTGCCTTTATTTTGGATCGATGCCCTGCAAAGTTTCAGTTGTAAGAAGCACCAGGGTCTCTATCTGCCTTTATAGAAAATTGATTACAGATAGTTGAAAAAACCTGTCTGTTTGCTTGGCACACGAAGGGCAAGAGTTACTATTTGCTACTTTCCATCAGGTAATATGCACACCCAACTTTATGTTGTTTTGGGGGGTTAGGTTTTTTAGGTTGTGTGGCTTTGCTTCCATCTACTGGTAGAAAGGGAAACTACTTTAAGATGTCGGGCAGTTTTAAGCAAATCAGAATTATTGTAATGAGATGCCAAATTTATTCTAAAATCATCTTCACTCGCATCTGTGTTTGATTCTTTCTAACACCAAACAGCAAGTTAGTCTCATTTTTTGCCTGAACTTATGTTTTATTATTTCACTTTGTGAAGTCACATATTGTATGATAAAGACTGGAAATCCAGGGGTCATTAAAAAAACAAACAGAATGTTTTGACTGTACAAGTGGAAATTATTCACAAAATAACAATGATTCCCATCTTCTATACATAAGTGTTTATTTCTGACTATTTTCTTTACCTTTCCACTTTCAAGGATGTACAGGACACCACAGCAGCTCAGAGCTATGATAGACCTGTAGCTGGATTACATGTTATACAAATTCTTAGATGGATTTTGTTCTTATTGCAGTGAGATACCACAAAAGATGGAAGCAGTTGCTCATACTCATTATGAAATGCTGTGCAAGCAGGAGTCAAGCTAAAAAAAACACTATCAAGCTAACCAACACTTCATTAAGGTCACTGAATGAAATCCATATAATTAGAGCAGGTGGATGGAGCTTGCAGTATACAGTATGTGTTACTGCAGTCATCTTTAACACACCACTGACTGCCTCCAGCAACAATTCAGTTCACCCTTAAAAAATGTCAGCTCTGCCAACAGGTAGTCAGGTTCAGGTTATTATTCCACAGACATTTGTGGAGCTTCAGAATGGAAAATGTTTGACAGACTTCCAAATGTGAGAAGAGAGAATTTTTTTTAAAAGAAGAAACTGAAATAGCACAAATGAACAATGATGGTGTGTTCCTGTTGACCTCATCTGGTGGCACATTTACACATGTTCAAACTTGTGCTACCACCTCAGAGTGGATGCTAGCTAACGCTTTTACACTTGAGTGTGACTAAAAGCTTTTTAAATCAATATAGGGTCTCAAGCTGAAAAGATCGTGCTTCTGACGTGAGCTGTTGTAATTTGGCTCTAAATGTCTTCTTTCCACTCCAATAAAATATCAGTAACTGAATCATTGACCTGTTTGACTACTCTTAAGTCATGATTATAATTACATCCAAAGATGCTTCTCCTTCATTTACTTTTGGTGAATGTAGCTTTGGCCAGGAGGAGTTGATGTCCTCAAGTGGCAACCAAGATCATCAGGTTTTTCGACCCTGAACCATGACACTCTCACATTGGCAGGGCAGCAGTGGTGGCCAAATCACTGCCCAGCTCCTCCTCCTGGTTTCCAGCTAAGCTTCTCTCTCCTGTTCCATAACCAGCAGGAGGGTCTCTCTGCTGCCTCCCCCATCCTGCGAGCTGCTGTTTTTCTCTCCCTCCCTGTTCTCTCCCATCCTCCACACTGACTGGGCAGGGAATCTTCTACATCTGACCGCGACTGGGAACAGCCATGCCTGCCATTCTTTCTCCCTGCAGTCATGCAAGAGATCCTGGTATTTGGTGCTCTTTCTCCCAAACGCTTGCTCTCAACCGTCTTCCCATGGGACTGTAAATTCTGAAGATGATCTTCTTTGTCTCTTCAGACCGTTTTACCACATCTGGTCTCAGGGTTGTCTGGACAACCTGGGGGAATTGCAGTCTTCCCCCCAGGTCTACCTTCATTTCCCATGATTGGGCATTTGTAGTAGGTTGCTTCTTGTTGAAACTGTGGCTGATGGTTTTTGTCACTCCCAAACAAACTTAATAGATGGTATTGTTTTCCCATGTGGTTGTCGTTTCTTGCATCTCTCCTGCTCCAGGGTGTTGGCAAGTGTCATGAGCACCTTGTCATGGCTCCACTTGTATTTTCCTTGGACTAGTGCTGTCTTACACCTTGACAGGATGTGTGCCATGGTTCCTCTCTCCACACACAGCTTTCACAGTGGGTCCTCCCTCATGCTCCACCTGTGCAAGTTTGTTGGTGTTGGCAGTGTGTCATAGACTGCTCTTAGCAGGATGGAGATACAGAGAGGCTCCAGTCTCCAGAGATCTCCCCATATGATCTTCCTCCTAGGTAGGTTTCATCTGGTCCAGGCTCCCTGGGATCCCACCTCCCCTGCCCTTGCCCTTCAGACCTCATCCTCCAGGCTTCGCACCTCTTCCTGGACCATGGCCCTTCGGTCCCTGGCTCCCGCCTTCCCCCGTTGTTGGACATGGGAGGTGCCAAGACCCTGTCCCCCCATGCACAGTGTTCCAATAATGTCGAGCAGCTTCAACATGCTCTCAGCTTGTGCAACAGAGGAGTTAGCGGCCCACTGGCAAATATTTTAGCTTTTCAATTCTTTTAAAGTATCAAAAGTAATTAACATCCATTTCATTAAGGTGAATGTGAGAGGTTTTGCTGCAGTGAATGTCTGCCAAAATAATGGCACATTTAATTAAACTTCCTGCAGAAACTGATCAATAAACTATTAAAATGCAGGCACATGCTCACACAATTGTGTCCTTTGTTGCTAATTTGTCCTTAACAATAAAAATATCATCACAATTAACAGATAGAATGAGAATTCTTGGGTACTAGGGTAACCTGACGGCATATAAGAATCGTTAATACACACATGCTTGAGAAATGCTGACATTTAATTGGAAATAAACGAACGATAATGTAGCTCCTTCTCTGCTCAGGAACCGAGTACCAGCCTAATGAATCTTTGAGTTATAGCAGAGACAATATCCCATAACTATGATGAGAAGATTAGAATAATTAAAGGTTGCAAGCTTTTGTGCTGCTAATATGGCTTGTAAATAAAATGCTTTCGACAGGAAATGAATTTGATGCACATTTGTACTCATTACAACGATGCTAAATTGTTAAGTGTGGCGTAGCTGCCTATCGGCCAAAGTACAATGAGTACTTTCACATGGGTTTTCTGGTTGGCAGCAGCTGTCTTCTGCCAATTAGAAGTATTGAGTGTGAGTGCACACACATGCATGCATGGATTTATCTCTAAACAAATACATCTCAACCCTTCATACCCTCTGGCAATGTGCTGCCCAAGCCTTGGCAGGCTTCCTGACAATGTTCATATACATACCTACACTCTCCTCATGTTCACATTAGATTCCCTAATCTTACCATAGCCATGTCACAGCCCCCACTGGGCACTGTGTTGCTGTAGGGTAGACACACACACAAACTCCTTTTCTCATCAATTTATGTGACAGCATCAGAATATGGAACAAGACACGGTAACGAAGGAAGAAATACAAGCAGAGATGCTAAGAATTTAATATAGAACACTTAGTAATATGTCAGTATAAAATTGATATTCGTCATAGTTCTGCAGTATTTATCACGAGTCCAATATTACTGTACTCCAATTCTTGTTACCTAGATGAGACAGATTGAATTTTATGTTTGGTGTTTACTTATGACATGCTTAGTAAAACAATAATGTACTTAAAAATGCTTATGAGTACAATTTGAACAGTGTAGATTTTCATTCACACCAAAACAATGTATTCTTCCTTTTTTAAACCTGTAATCTTCATAGTAGCCTCGCAGCTGAAATTTTTATCGTGTACCCCTGGCAAGGAAAATACATGCATTTCAAAAATGTGTACACACACAACTAAATGAGATCAACGAGAGCGTGTAAGTCTTACTTACATGTAAAACACACAGAGGCTTGTGTTGCTTTTGGGCTGAGAAATTTGAGTTACACTTCTTGCATATGCATATACCCACCCAACATGGCATTTGTGTGTGTGTGTGTGTGTGTGTGTGTGTGTGTGTGTGTGTGTGTGTGTGTGTGTGTGTGTGTGTGTGTGTGTGTGTGTGTGCGCACAGACACTTTTAGTAAAAAGGCTGTGAAGAGTTCATCTGAAGAGGTGAAAACTAGATACACTTGCAGTATCAGGCTTTATTTATATACCTAAACAAGATTAGAAGCCAGAACATGTTTGTCAAAGATGAAAACGCTCATCTATTTCGGCAAGTTTTCACCTCTCATTGTACTTTGGTAGTTGGTAGTTGGTGAACATGTTCCAGAAACTCACAAGCATCTGTGATTCTGAAAATTTCTCCACATTGGCCATATGGAGTCTCAATTAAAAAAGAAAAAAAAAAGAAGATAATAATCAGAGGATATATAGATAAAATTTTGTGTATTCCAAGTTACGGTCCATCTCTTAATCATGTAGTGTGCCAGGAGCCCAACAAAAAAATCACACAAGCAAATGTGGCACTAATAAGTACCTAGTGAAGGCCGAATGCCAATTCTGACAGCTGTGTTTGTGTGAAATCTTCAGGCGCTAACACCATAAACAGCCTGCTAGCCCGTCCCTGCTGTTGGCCTGGCTCAAACTGCACATGTACTATATGCCCATCAAATAAAAAACACACAAATGGTATTGATTGAGAATGACTTAGCATTGGTAGACAAGAATACCATTTTCAGAAAAACCCTTGAACAATATCAGCATGATAATATGAACTTTTAGTTCAATGAGTCCACCATCAATCCAGCTAAAAGGGGCGACCACTGCAACCATCGGCCCTCACTATCTTACAAGACAGAAACAGTTTGTCGGAAGGTCATAGGCGGTGCACTACAAATCCATTTAAACTATTTAGTGTGGAAATCTGCTATGGTAATGGCTGCCCAGAGGGGAAACTCTCCAGATAGATGGAGCCATTTTAATCTCAGAGTGGGAGAACTCTGTGACCTTGTCTGGAGGTGTTCAAGCTGGGTGACTGACGAGATTCCCCATAGTCACATCATATAGTGAGGAGAACGACTCACCCCTGATGCAGTGGATGGAAAAGGGTGGGAAGTGACCGACAGACAAGAAGTTCTCCTGTCAGGCTCAAATAGCAGACAAAAAGGAACAGAAGAGAAAACAGCTTTAATTCCACCAGTATGTTGGGGGGGAAACACAACCACAGATAAAAAACATTTTATTTTTACTGTTTCAACTCTTGTAATTGCATATGTGAGGTTTTTTTTTTTATTTAAAAGAAAAACTACAATGCTTGAAATTCCAAAAAAAAAAATCACAAGCCACATTTTCCAGAAATTGTAAATCAGTACATATAGTTTTGAAATATTTGAAATATATCAATATTTTGAGCTGCAGAAACTTTCAACAGAGAGATATCCCACTCACCGAATCTGCCTCAGCTCAACTTGTATCCATGGAAACTACAAATATTAGACAGAAGTTTTTCTTTAAAACAAGGCACCACTTCAGTGCTTGGTTGTTTTGCATAGGAGAATATGTGGCAAAGCATGACATTGGACTGGACATTTCTTTTATTAGACAGCCACCAGGATGACCCAACATATAATCACAGAAAGAAAACATACAAACAATGAAAGTTCCATACTAACAAAAAGCACCATATGTGAATGACTTGTGTGCTAAACTTTGTGAAAAACTAATGAACAGTTTTTGAGTTATGGTCCAGAAACCACACAAACCAGGCAGACATATGGAAAGGATGGGCGGCAGTCAGACACATATCTCCATCTATCCTTTGTTTGTAGAAAGAAACTGAAGAACTGCAATTAAACAGCTTTTTAAAAAGCAGCCAAACAGTGCAGATTTGAGAGACAGCTAAAAAGTAATTATTGGTATGCCACTGTTCGTCTACCAGCCACTAACAAGCAGCATGCTAACCATTTGTCACAGACACTACGTCTCAGCAGCAGGTGTCGTTCAGAATTGGGACTGAAAGACAGAATAGGCAGATGGGAGGGTAGAAAGCAGCACAAACTTCTTTCCACATGAAAAAAAGTTGAATTTATAGCAATTTAGAGAATAATGAGAGTAAAAATGAACAGAGCAGTGGATTATTCTCCACAACGGGTGTGAAAAGTTCTTATGGACGTTTCTGTCTGGAGCCTGAGTTGCTATTTGAATCAATAGTAAATTACTTTTCAGAATTGGTTTTCAAGCTTTGAACTGATTAGTTTTGATACTTGATACAATACTCTTTCAGCTATAATAGAGAAAGGCATAGATGGGTTTACATGCAATACTATGAAAGACTGTTAAATATAAAGCAACACACAGACAGGCAGAATGGCATCTGAAACTTAATTCTGTTCAAATAATTGAGACTTTCTAATTAATCATATACAGTGCGCCTTCGTTCTTTGCGGTTAATGCATTCCAGGAACTACACGCGGTTAACATATTTCCACGATGGAGTGACAATTTTCTTAAACGTTTATGAACCTTCCCCATACTGATATTAAACCACCTTCCATCTGTATTACCTTTTCCCACAGTCTTATCGACTGTTTAAAGCACTTTTGTGTCTTAGGTAAGTCTGCAACTCACGGAACTGAGCGGACTTCCGGATGCCGTCATCCAATAGAATGTGTGTATGGTATCACGTGACTGCCTACCAAAACCCCGCAATGAGGGGGAACGCGAGCGTTGATGCACGAATGTACAGTGCATACCCTATGTTTGTCTGCTAAATAATCATTCAAAATGAAGCATCTTATTATGTAGTATTATTATTATCAATTGGGATTTTTACTTATTTGTTTGACAAAGTAGTTCTTCTTTGCATTTGTACCCACAAAGTTGTGGAATCAATAATTTTGGGAAAAACTGGTGAACATGCCCTGAAAAGAATGTGAATTCCACTTGAGACCATATTAGAGCCGAAGCCAGCTCTTGTTGCCTCAGGATATTTCATCAGAAAATGAAATTTGAGTTCCTGGGATGTCAATGTTATGGCATGTCAGCTGGACTGAAAGGGTCCATTTTGAAATAGCTGATAGATGACTACAGTATAACCTCAAACCTGGCTGGGCCGCATGTCCTGTCCTTCAACAAGCCATTCAAAAAGTTCAATCAGTGGCCATCTATATAATTAATCTTTAACTATCTGCTGAATTTTAGTGCAGACTGATAGGTCAATAAAAGAAGACGGAAGGCGTGGTACACAATTGCCCCAATTCACATTCAGTCCTCCCTCCAGCACTGGTTTGTTGTTAGATGAATTTGTAGCTATTTCCTGGCACAGCTGTTTCACACCCACCAAAAAAACAAAAACAAACTCAGTTTACCTCTGCAAAAAGCCTTATAAAATGGCTCTAATGAGAGCAGCTTTATGTCTACTTATAGCTGGTTTTTCATCTGCAGAGACAGGGTGAAGACAAATATGAAAATGAAAACCTGTGAGAAAACAAGGAAGACAGATCTGATGAGGTTGATGGGGAAAAAAGTGAGGTGAAGGAAAAGATGATGAAGACATCAAGATGAACAAGGCAGTAAGAGACTGCAACATCCCGCGACACCGGTGAATTCAACATTTTACTCTGACCTACGCATTTTTGTGCCCTTGGGTTCCTGAAAATGTTGCTTTTAGTTTTGTTATTATATCCCATCAGGTTTCAGAGATGTGTACCTAAAAAGGCATTAAGTGCTTTGTCGTTCCCTGCTGTTAAGGAACCACACGCAATTAACAAATTCCACGATAGAGCGTCAACCTATTTATCTTATTATTTATGGTAATTTAAACTTTCCCCATACTGACATTAAACCACCTTCTATCTGTATTACCTTTTCCCAGACTCTTATTGACCATTTAAAGCACTTTTGTGTGTCCCGAGACTCACAGAATGTAGCGCACTACCAGATGCCGTCAGCCAATAGATTGCGCATACAGTGTCTAATGACTGCCTTCCAAAAATCTGCAATGAGTACAAAAGTTGAATTTTGACCTTGACCTAGTTTTCTCAAGGTCAAGGTTATCATCTCATTTACATCCCCTTTGCCGCCTGAGTAATGTGCTTTTTGTTTCATCTTTTTATCTGCAACGGTTGTGAAGATATTTGGTTTTTTGGTTGACAGACAGACAGATGGATGGACGGACACACAAACACTAACAATGACAAAGCATCACTGTTTCGCGGGACGTAAAAAAAAGTAGAGACAGCAATGAGTTGCTGCCAGAGATTTGTTCCTGGCAATTTATGGCACAGACACTTTTAAACAGCTGTTAACTGTGGCCATGAGTGAGAGTTGTTAAAGATAGAGAGTCCATCTTTATGCAATGAATTGAGTTTAGTAAAGGGGAAAGAGGAAGCAGTGAGTAAATGTGTGTTGCAGGTTAATGATAGTAAATAAAGACAGCAGCTTCAAGACTAGGATTACGTTCCAATGTAGTTTTTTGAAAGAGTAGTAGAGTCCATCTTTATGCAGTGAATTGAGCTTAGTAAGGGGGAAAGAAGAAGCAGTAAGTAAATGTGTGCTGTGGGTTAACAGTAGTAAATAAAGGCAGCAGCTTCTCAAGACTAGGATTAAATTCCAATGCACTGTTTTTTGAAAGAATAGTAGAAATAACTTTTCCAAAATGACATCAAAAATTTGTGCCTTTCTTTTTGTAGCCTAGCCTTCACTGGCTGTAAAAAGTATCACTACAATAATTAATCAACTAGTTCAAAGAAAATTAATGGTAATCTCTACTGATACTAGTAACCATTAGTATCTGAAGAGTTGGTCATTCACTGCATATGAGAGACTAACATGTTATGGTTCCATGTCCTTGCATATTGGGATTTTGTCATTAGGTAATAAATCATCGAGTATTTTGGACTTTCAGCTTTGGCACAGAAGTAATTTCAAGACATCACTTAGCAAAATCAGAAATAGGGTTTTTTACATTAGTGGAATGACCAACTACTATAACAAAATAAAACTAATACACAATGTTGAATTTACAGAATTTAAAATACCTGAATACCTGACTACCACCCATAAACAAAATCAGGTGTAATTTCATGAAAATTTTTACGAAGTTATTATTATGAACATTAAAGTATTAGCTCTTTGTGATGGTCAGAGCCAGTCATCACACACACACACACACACACACACACACACACACACACACACACACACACACACACACACACACACACACACACACACACACACACACACACGTAGTGACAGCCCAGCCTTAACAGTTTACAATCATAAACCATCCAAAGTCCATTCCCATTTCCATGGCTTGAACAAATGTGGGAGGTGAACAGCTGAACTCCAATCAAAACCCTCAGTAACAAGACAAGTACATACTTTCTCAGTATCACAGCACATGCATCTTTCTTCTTGGCAGGCATGACAGTAATTTGAACTTCTTGATTAACTTTCTTAGAGACATAATCACGTAGCATAACTCAGTAATTACTGATGATTACTTAAAACTGAAAGCAATCAATTAACGCTATTTTCGGTGTCAGCGTTTATGCAACACATGCTCACACTATTGCTTCATGACAACCAACAAAAGAAAATCAATTTCACATTCTTATCAATAATACACCACTTTTTGTAATTTAATATCATGTAAATGCATACAATGTTGAGACACTCGCACACTGTGCTGCTCTTCCATTTGCTTTTCTTTGCACCAAGGAACAATTACATGAACAGTAAAACAAAATGGTAACGAGTTCACAGAAATCAAGATACAACCGGTGGTGAATACTAATCTGATCCAGGTGATTCAAATCACCTATGCATAGTCTAGCCAAAGTCAATGATTGGATATCATTGCATATACATATGCAATGATATCTCCAGCATCTCCAATAACAGGTGTGGATGCTCTGCAGCGTCTCCCGAGCAGGCGTTGCCATATCCAGTGGCTCCAACGACAGGTAGCCCCACTCCACAGCGCAGGTGTGCACGCAAGATCCAGGTGGCGAAACGCACCAAGCGCACGGCACCACGCGTCCTTCTTTCCCGTTCTCCTTTTCACCAACGTGGAGGAAGTCCAATAATTTCCAATTGTCAACCTAAGCTATAGTTTTTGAATAAATTGTAGAGGCTAAGCCACGCTTGAAGCCACTGAGGTTTCCTCTGCTCGAGTAGTTGACACGTTGACATGCTTTCTCAATCCTCTTCTCCTCATTTTATCCTGATAAATCTTTGCTACTTCCTAGTCGACAACAGCCACCTTTTCTATTCTTTGTTCTCTCTCATTGTCCTCATTCATTAACTCTTCAAAGTACTCTTTCCATCTTCCCATCACACTACTGGCAACTGTCAATACACTTCCATTCCTATCCTTAATCACCCTAACCTGCTGCACGTCCTTCCCATCTCTGTCTCTCTGTCTTGCCAACCTGTATAGATCAGTCTCTCCCTCCTTACTGTCCAACCTAGCATACAAGTCATCATAAGCCCCTTGTTTGGCCTTTGCTACCTCTACTTTCACTTTAAGCTGCATCTCCCTGTACTCCTGTCTACTCTCCTCAATCTTCTCAGTGTCCCACTTCTTCTTAGCTAACCTCTTTCTCTGTATACACTCCTGTACCTCCTCATTCCACCACCAAGTATCCTTATCTACTTTCCTTCCAGATGACACACCAAGTACTCTCCTACCTGTGTCCCTGATCACATTGGCTGTAGTTTTCCAGTCATCTGGAAGCACCTCCTTGCCACCCAGAGCCTGTCTTAACTCCTTCCTAAAAGTCATGCAACACTCTTCATTTTTCCCTTCCATCATTTCATCCTCCGCTCTGCCTTTGCTCTCTTCATCCTCCTCACCACCAGAGTCATCCTTCATACCACCATCCTATGCTGTTTGGCTACACTCTTGCCTACCACTACTTTGCAGTCACAGATCTACTTCAGATTACACCGTCTACACAAGATGTAGTCTACCTGTGTGCTCCTCCCTCCACTCTATGTTCCTGCCTCTTCTGGAAGAAAGTATTCACTATAGCCATTTCCATCCTTTTTGAAAAGTCAACCACCATCTGTCCCTCTGCATTCCTGTCCTGGATACCAAACCTGCCCATCACCTCCTCATCACCTCTGTTTCCTGCACCAACATGTCCATTGAAGTCTGCACCAATGACAACTCTCTCACTTCTAGGTATGCTCTGCATCACTCCATCAAAGTCCAACCAGAATTTATCCTTCTCCTTCAGCTCACATCCTACCTGTGGAGCATACCCACTAACAACATTGAACATCACACCTTCAATTTCTAGCTTCAGACTCATCAGTATCTGACTCTTTTTACTTCCAGGACATTCCTAAGAAACTCCTCCTTCAAAATAACTCAATTTCTCTTCCTATTTACACTGTGATAGAACAGCTTGAACCTAAACTTCTAGCCTTGCTACCTTTCCACCTGGTCTCCTGGACACACGGTATGTCTACCTTCCTCCTCTGCATCATGTCAACCAACTCTCTACCTTTTCCTGTCATAGTTCCAACATTCAACGTCCCTACTCTCAGTCCTATACTCTTGGCATTCCTCTTTTCTCTCTTCCTGCAAACACACTTTCTTCCACTCCTTTGACCAACAGTAGTCCAATTTCCATCGGCACCCTTTAGGTCAACGGTACCCATGGCGGTCGTTGTTAACCTGTTAGCCTGTACCGATCCTGTATGGAAGTCATAGGTTCGATTCGCATGATTGATTTGGCAAAAGTTTCATGTTGGATGCCCTTTCTGACACAACCCTCATTTATCTGGGCTTGGGACCGGCACAATAAGACACTGGCTTGTGTCCTCTTTCGGTTACATTGTTATAAAATGTCAGAATAATCCTGCCAAATTAGCTAAAGATTCAGTAAAATACATAGAGTGATTTTATTGAATAAATCAATTATGACCTAATTCAAGTGTGGTTTGTTAAAATATTACTAAAAAATCATCCTTTTTTATTTCATTTGATCTAGGACTAATAACTCCAGTTTAAATAATGTGTTTATCTATTATTTATTATTTAAAAGAAAATTATGCATGTACCTATAATGTCACCTGTGCACTATGAATTTAAAATACCTGCCATTGAAAAGATATATCATTTAATAAGATTAATGGCTATGCTTGTGTCTGTAGCCGGCAAAGCAACAGATTTACCAAGGGCAGGTGAATAATTTCTGCGTCTGTGCTCTGGTCTTGACAGGTTAGGTGACAAATGAGGGAAACCTTTCTATTTATAATCATTTTAACACACTAAACAGACAAGATCATGTATTTCGTACCGGAATTTCTGACCACCCTGCCCAGACTAGCTCAATTCTGCTTGCTTTCTCTCCTGTCCCTCGTACATTTCTTCCATCAATTAATCTCCATATCACATTTTCCTGCTGTTTCCCGTCAATCCTTTTGTATCTTTGTCCTTTTCTTCAAGGATGTCATCAAGACCTAATGAAGATTAAAGCTTATGAAAATCGGACAACTGCCTTGCCCTGTATCTGGCCTTTCTGAGCACTACATCTACATATATTCCATCCAGGCCCACTTTCATTAATCAGACATATTAACCTCGCTTTCAAGTTAAATTATTCTTTATTTGTTCAGGCATTTGAAGATCAATCCAAAGGTACACAATATGGCTTCATTTTGTTTTAAAATGCAATAATGTGTGACAATCTCTATTTATCGCAAACAGCATTCTGAAGGATGCCATCCATCAGCAGATGCCACAAATACTGTAAATACTGTTTGAGTAAAGAGCAATAACAAACATATACAACCATGTTGCATAGTTACATATCCATACATGTGTATCACACTAATGGCCTAAAACAGGACATACATTGTTCACTGTTCATGCTTCTAAATTCCATTTATTCTGCTGAAGTTCAATTGTTTTCTGGGGCAGACACAAATGACTTGTAAGTAACATGTTCATGCAGCCGTTGCTAGATATTTACAGTATGTGTGTTCAAGTGCACATATAAAACTGTCACTCCAAATTAGCATCACAATTAGTGACAATTTGTAAACAAAATAGGCATGCTTATGTTTAGCATCCTCTTCTGAATACATACAGTGACAAATGCACATACAATTAGAATGAGAAAGAAGAAACAACACTTATTTGTGTAAGTTAAAGCTCAGGTGTGTTTTCAAATAGTAAATAATGAGCCACCAGTTACTCAGTTACTGCAAAAAGATATAAAATTACACAATGAACAATGTGGGAAAAGTCCAGGTTACAGGACAGATTTTGAGATGTTTTGCTGTGTTAAACTGAAATTTTTTTTGCAAGTAGTTCATTAAATAAAGTTTTTTTTCAAAGTTAAACCTTTACCTTGAGAAAACTAGGTCTTTTGTAAAAAATTTTGCACATATCTCAAGAACCGGATAAGATAGAACGATGAAACAAAGGAGTTATACTCAAGGAGGCAAGGGGATGAAAATTATATCAAAAACTTCACCTTGAAAAACTAGGTCAAAGTCAAATTTTAACTTTTATACGTTTTTAGGTACAGTATATATGGGTCAGGGTAAAATTTTGAATGCAGGGGTGTCGCGGGATGTTGCAGTCCGTGACTGCCTTGCTGTAATTGGTATTTACCCTCTCGTTTCTGTTACTTGCTGCCCTCAGGTTGTCCTTTGTGTGCTGATTACAGCAGCCCCACCCTGTGTCCACCTACATCTGGGCTGTCACCCCTTGCCTTGTGTATATGAATCTTGTGCTTAATGGCTGTCCTCGCCAGTTCCTCTTGTCCAGCTCATCAAGCTTTTCAGCCTTTCTCAGTAACTTTTGTCAAGTCCTTGTGGTTTTTGAACGTTGCCTGTTTTGGGATGTCCTTCTGCGAGCCCTTCTTGATACCACGTCCTGTGTCATTCTAGTTCACAACGTGGCCAGCCCGACTGATTTTTGAACTATGAAAATACATTTTGATTTTTGGAACTGCTTTTTTCAAATGCTGAGTTGAGCACTTGACTCCCCTGTTCCCGACCCTTGTCACACTTCATACCCTGCTGTCAATGTGTTGGGCTGACAAAGAAAATATCCACTGTTCATCATTCTGTCATCCTACCATCTTCCTGATGTCCTTTTAAATATGAATGATCTCTCCCTGTACCTCCACTTTTTCCGTACCGCTTCCCTTCCTGTCAATTTCCAGACTTTGTGGATTCATTAACATAATCTGTCTCAGCAGAGCCATCAGCCATCACCACCAGCAGCTTCTGAACTTGAGGTAATTAATTTTTTATCACAATCTACCTGAACAGACTAAGTGCCAGTTATACTAAGTTTCCTCTGATAGTGCAGAATGGAAATATAGAAATGTGTTCTGTTCATTTGTGTCATCAGTCATGTTTCATTTTGAGACCAAAAGATTAAAAAAAATACTAGCACATTTCCCTTTCTCTTGATTGGGAATCTGCTGATACATGACACATTAGTAATGCAATGTGTAGTAATATATCAATTCTCCAAATATTACATTTCAGATTAATTCATGTTTAAAACCTTGATGCCACTGCATCGCCAAGGGACATGTTAAACTGTTTTAAGCAATAATGAAAATCTGCATATCAAGGAAATGAAAGTAGTTGTGCATCAAGATCAACCCGAAGGGAACTGTTCATTATGAGAGGAAAGTTAAATTTAACATTCTATTTCACAAATAGCTAAAAATAAATAAATAAACAAACATAAGAAAATACTTATTTCTGCTATAAATTATAAAATGTTTGATTCCCCCGGGGTGAGTTATTCTCTTTCATAGCATTCTTTTCAAGAGGAAATGAAGGCTCTTCGTAGGCAACTAACAGATAAATAGCCGTATGTTTTATTGCCCTATTTATAAAATCAAGATGCCTGAATAAAAAAGTAATGAAAAAACAGAACGTGCTTAAAGACACAAATTAAAGATCTCTTCAGTATTAGGCTTCCAAGAGTCATGAGTTTGTCTGGAGGTTAATTACAATGCGGGACAGACATGACTTGTCTTTGTAGTGGTGTACTTGAAGGTGTGTGTATGTCTATCACACTAATTCAGCATCACGGTTCACGGTCATTTATAACTAAAACTGACATCTCAGTGTGTGTCTTTCTATTAATACACATCCAAATGCGACACAATCGAGCATCAGCTGGGTTGCCCGCAGCAATGATTAAGGTCGTTATGACCCAGATGTTCTTGACACAGCAATGCTCCAGTTTGGGGACTTAAATCGACAGGTGAACATTTTATTGTTTAAACTGCTGTGAATCACAGTTGAACAAATAAATATACAGAGGATGGCACACACACAGATGTCTAGCCTGCTGGGCCTGACCCAACAGACATCTACCCTCTGGTTCCCCAGCGGGTCAGACTTGTTTACGGCTTTCCATATCCACTTAAAACTGCTTAGTATGGGAAAGGCTCTCACTCCCTCAATGACTCCTCTACTTCTCTTTGTCTCTGACTCAGTCTGCGGCATTCAGTTGTTTTATTAGTTTTTCCACCACTTGTCTGTATTCCCTATTTACAAATATTTAGTAAAGCCTATTAGAAACCATTGTCTTTCCAAATCCACAGCCAGGCTAACCACAATGGCCATTATCAGTGTGGGAATTCATCACAATATTAACAGAAGCAAGTAGATGATGCCATTTTTATCTCAATGTTTACAAAGCAAAAATACCCAGAGCTAGACTCCATAGTTCCACTGAGAGATGCACAATGTGAACTTCAATATTTAAACCATTAACAAAACACAATCTTAAACTCCCAACCTCCCACGGCTGGTTGTAAATCACCTTTAACCTGTTAGGTTGTTTTATTAATAATCACACCTGCCGTGTAAACGATATGGTCACAAAGGGAAGAAATAGTAAATGTGAGCATTGCTATCAAAATAAAGCTACATCTGGCATCTGGCACCCAGAAATATAAAATGATTTGATTGCCCCTATCAATCAGACAGACAGTCAATTACTGGTTTGCATAGATGCTGTGAATCTAGTCAGAATCAATCAGGTTACTGAAGTGCAAAGCCAGAAAGACTGCAACACAGAGACAAAACAGGAAGTGTCACTCAAGAAAATTCTTAATTAAGCAATAAAGACATTTGTTCAGTGGGGATAGTGTTCCAGCAGTGCCAAATAATCAAATGAATTTCTCTTTTCTAATGAAGCCATTTTTAACATAGGGCCATCAAATAGAGAGACAAGCAGGATTTAACAATCACATTCACATTCAGAGGATAGTTCATTAATAGCTAATGTGCCCATTGACTGTTTATGGGCTGTAACTCAAGAGGACCCATAGAAGACTCGCCATCATTCTACTATGATTTTGTTGAACTGTATATCATAATATCCATTCTGAACACTTGCTAGTTCATTAGCTAGGTCCACTTAGCTAAAATATTTAATCTACTCAGAGCTAACAGATTTTAGTCACCACCGCAACCTACACAGTGATTCGGGAGAGAGTCCCACTTTGGTTCTACATCAGAAATTAATTGACAACAACATGGCCAAATAGGTTAATTTAACCAGGGTTTTTAGTTGACAACAATTTATGATCAAAATGACTTCAGTCTGGACTATGTTGCGGATCGATATGTGTTTTCAGTGTTTAATAATATTTTTTAGACATACAGGATGTCACAGTATTGTTCTGTTCTGTTCTTAATATAACATTGTTTTTTCAGTTTTTGAAAATTAGCGAATGGCATGGCTTTTGTGCTTGTTGGGATCCTGTTTTGTGCCTGTTTTCTCTTTTCCCTTCCTTTTGTGCTATTCTTTTCTGCAGGTGTTGTGCATTTGCTTGACTAGGAGGCGTGGCACACTTCCTGGCTGGCGGATGACGAGACGCATCTGTTCTGCATTCCCTAATCCCACCCTCCTTATTAGGCTGGTCTCTCATCCACTTACCTGCCAGACAATTTCTTCCCGTTTGTTACCCGATCATGTCTATGCTGCTTTATCTGTTTGGATTAACAATTTTTGCTTTGTTGCTTCTTGTTTTTGCACTTTTCTCATTTATTTTGTTGTTTGAGCATTAAAACTGTTGATTCTTTCCATTTTCAGATTGTCAGTGCTGACGTGTCTGCTTCTTGGGGTCCAGGATTTTTCCTCGCAGTCTTAGCCTAACAGTGCCATTATACTGATTCGAGATCCTTTTTTATTTCTCGACTTGTCACTTCAATAGTAATGTTAAACTGTAGATTATAGAATTTGTGTACTCGTTCCAAAAGTATATCAGCAGGAAGGATGTGCTAATCCATGCACAAAGAGTATAAATAAATGCAAGATCTGCAAATTAAGTCCTAGTGCTAAGGGTATACGCAATATCGAATGGATAATATGAATTATAAATAATGGAGCCACATGTACCTTACATGGATATAATAAAGATTCGCACAAAGGGTAAAACTTCCCACTAGGCATTGTATAGTTGTGATCAACAAAAAAGAGTAAATTCTTGTTGTTCTTGTTTACCATGTGTGTGTGTGCGCAGAGGAAAAGACAGCATGTTTGGTCTAGACATGTATGGCTGTCAGTCGATTTAATTTAGAAATAAATTCATGTAGTGTATACAGCAGTTAGCATGTTTTTAATTTGACAAGAAAACTGTGCTCCTCAGGCAACATTTATTTTATATCAAGGACTTGAATACATTGATTTAAGAGCAAGGCACAGTTTCAGAAGCTTGAGAGCTCCCAACAGAGTGATGCAAGTGAGCTGAGATGTCAAAGAAATATGAACAGTGATAATGTGTGTGAGGGTGTTCATGTGACAACAAAGCAATGACTCATCTTATGTTACTGTTGCTTTAAAATATGAGGGTATAAATACTGTACACATACATACAACAAAACACAAAACCACCCTACATGCACAGATTTTATATGTGCAGAATATAGTTTATCAGAGAGAGTGATTTCTGTTGTTAGGGGAGAAAAATAATAAAATACACCTTTTAAAACTGGATGTGAGTCTGCAGCAGAGAACTGAAGTTTGGTGCACAATCAGAGCACTCAAAATTTAAACAGACCCCTTTAATTAATATGCCATCAAAACAGGAAATCTCTCCAAATCTAAGTGTTATTGGAGGCGAGTCATATGAGTGCTTTAATATGTAACTCACTGATTGTATTGCATCACAGCAAAAAGATCCTTGGTTCGATTCCACTTGACCCTTTCTGTATCGAGTTTGTTTAGGTTCTCCAGCTTCCTCACACCAACAAAAACATGTGAGTTAGGTAAACTGGTCACTCTATATTGTTTGTAGGTGTGAGCGTGAGCGTGTGTTCGTCTTTCTGTGTAGTCCTGAAATGAACAACCGACTTATCCAGTGTTCCCTACCTCTCGTTCATATTTTGCTGGGATAGGCTCCAGCATAACCTGTGGCCTGGATTTGTGCCTGAAGAGGAGACAATTACCATTGTCTCTTGTTCAAGAAGATGAATGACTGAAATAGTTTTTCAATCCAGTAGAATCCACAAAAACAGAGGTCTGAGTCAATAAAAGATCTAACCAACACAATACACAGATTTGTATGTGGAGCTTTCAAAAGAAAGTCCAATAGTTGGCCAGATGCGTAAGATGTCCTGACTGTAAGGAAGTTGAGTTTACTTGATGGGTATATTGGGTGAGGCAGCAAGGAATCATTGCCCAGGGAGTCAAATCTTTGCAGTGCAGAAACTATTTTTTCGCATGTGGATGCAGACACATACAGAGTTGATTGGTATAATACAGAGTATTTCCTTTTCTGAATTGGTTTTGGCACAGTTTTTGTTTCATTTTTGTGCTGCCACATGGATCAATGTTGATGAACAGCGGTGGCTGCAGCCACTTTGAATAAACATGGGTGCATCAGCATCAACGGACTGACACCTCCAGTGTGTATCACTAAGCACCACCAGTTGAAACAACACGAATGAGAACTGTCATCATGTTCACGTCACATGTTCATTCCTGTTTTTTCTTTGTATTGTCCCTTCAATCCGCGGTGCACTGGCGTCGTGCCCGGAGTGTCCCCCGCCTCACGCCCTATGCCGCCGAGATAGGCTCCGGCTCCCCGTGACCCGCTGCGGCGGATATAGCGGTGGTAATCTGAAGATGATTGACTGACTGACTGTCCCTTCAATGATGCTGAGCCATTGCTTCCACTCAGACTACGCACTTCTGTCCTTTTTCACTAATTATTTCTCCAGTTGATTTTGAATATGAAACTAATAAGGAAGTCAGTGAAAGATCGGAATATAAGAAAAGGGTTCAAAAGCTGAATCATGGCTGTCATGTGGCAGAGGCCTCAGACAGGATATATTAAGGCTTATGGCAGTGTACTTTGAGGATTTAAGAGAAGAGGGGAGACAGACAAAAGAGCAGAGAGTGTGGAGCATGAAAAAAATGAGGGCAAACACCACTGGAGGCATTTGTAGACACAACAGGGGTGTTTGTCCTGCAGTCCTCGAACTTAAGCTATGTTGTTGTATTTTCTTTGTTGAAAAAAACCTGTTTCCCTGGTATGACACTAAGGGTGGTAAAAACAGGCTTTTATCATAATGGTGGATCAATCATAAACCAATTACTTGAAGGATTTCTATCCACCTACTGGCTTTGGTGATTTCAGACTCTGCTGGTTTATATTTCTCAAGTGAAAAGAGTCGATAGTAATTGAAATGAAATTTGCCACCAAAATTATAGAAACTCTACTAATAAATAGATTAAAAGTAAAATACTTTCATTTAAGAACAATTACTAATGTATTACTATTTCCACCTCCTAACTGTGTGAAGTATTCTGTTATCAAGCTTATTTTTCTGTGAAGGTTGAATAAGATGATTGAATAATTACATTATGACTCCTTTGAACTTCCATACATTAGGATACAGGAGCAAAGGGTGCCTTCAAACACATGGGGCATTTTTGTTTCCTGCTCTTCAAAAACACGCATGTGTAATATTCCAAGGACATTTTTTTTCTCACACCTCATTAATTTTGGACTGCAGGCCATTGAGCAACTTTTCCCCTGACTTGTGGAGATCTTACTTGTCTAATTTTGCATAGTGCTGAGAGAACTCTCTTATTCACAAAGTGCAAAGATTCAACCTGGAATACAAATAATATCAAGATGAGTATGCAGTGCAACAATTGTGTTCCGCTCTTAGCATTGCCTTATCCGCCTTCTCTAGAGCAACAACTTTAACCATGCATATCAACACAGCAACATCCGCCCATTTGAGTCATGTATTCACAATCTGTTAGTTTCTGCCTTCACGTTACTCAGTGCAAACTTCTCATTCATTCCAAGGCTGTTTTTAAAATACATAATTCAATTGAACCTATTCTAATTTTTTCCTCCTATATGGTACAGATTGGGTGTCAATCAAGAATATATACGCAGAAAAGAAGCATAGGGAATTAGATATTCTCAGGCCTCATTCACATAACGAAATAAACGTGATATGAATCTAATATGTGCATTTGTGTCTGTCATCTAAGCAGATATCTCAACATAAGTCATGCATAATTGAAAAAGAATACATCCAGGCTGAATTGGGAGCTCTCCTCTTTCTTCTCCAATATGATATGAAACCAAAATTGAGCACTCCTCTAAAAATGCAGCATTTTTACTTCAATTTCATTTTCACAACAAACATATTTAGGCTTGCTGGATTTTATCCTGTGTTAATTTGTGTGAAAGTAGATGTTGTTTATGGGTCACCTTTAAAAGTACATGGGAGCAAGTGGTCAGTGAGATTGTGTGTAGGCAACAAATCAGGATTTGGCATCAAGACATGTGGTGTAAAGACAGTACAAATGATTCCATTCTTTCTAAATCTCTTACATTGACAGCAGTTTGTTTTGTTTTTTTAACTGTCTAAATGTGAACTACCGAATCAGACAATAGTAGAACTTGAGTCTCTAAATGAAAGCTATACATCCTCCACTTTGGATTCAGCAGAGCTTGTTATGAACCCTTTCATGATAAAAGGCATCATTAAATAGCGGCAAAGAATAATTTTGACACAAACTACTCCCTGGCTTCTTTTTAGTATAACACAGCATCTCCTCAGCTTGTTCTCGGGGATCATGCAGACAGAGAGAGTTCAAATTTTGAGCTATTTTAAACAGGCACAGGAAGCAGAACAGGCACTGGAAGCAGGCTGGTGCTTGCTTGCTGAATAGTTGGCAGATATTTTCCAAAAATGAAGCAATGACATAAATGAGCTTGGGGAGACAGGCAGGAGGACAGAGAGGGAGGGAAAACCGAGAGAGCACGCTGATGTTGAGGATGATTGTGTAAGCCAGCTAAACATGAAATGTGCCAGTAATTAAGAATGCTAATTTATTTTATCGCAGCTAATGTAATATTGGTAATCTGCACTGTAATTTGTTTTCAAGCCCCATAGCCAAAGTCATCTATTATTGCAGCATGTATCTTGTACAGAATCTTAGAAAAAAGCATAGGGGGGAAAAAAAGCTGCTTTCACTGCATCAGCAGATCTACTTGATCACAAGAATTCTGCACAGAAACAGCCTGGCCTTTAATCATGCTCCCAAGGTCATTAAATATTTAAATCTGGCAAATGAAACAGCTTTTTATTCAGCCCAAAGACCTCGGACAATGCTCATGGTTCAGCAGCAAAAGCAAATGTCGGTTCACAAGGTCATGGAAAAAAAAAAACCACACTTCGCCACCTCCAATTTTCCCCCATAATTCCCACACAAGCTCAATGTCACGCATGGATGGCTGCAGATGTGTCGACAACTAAGCACTAAGTGAATAAATCATCAAACGAGTGTACACAGGACGGATGAGGTAAAAATGACATGAAATGCAGTTTAGGCGGTGTTGTTGAATTATGTATTCTGTCTCCTGAGGATGACATCATGTTCACTGGTCATGTTCTTTTTTTTTCCCTCGATGTTACAAGATGGTGGAAAATGCCCTATTTCTTCAGTGTTACTACCACAGTGTAGACTTTGAACAAAACAAGATGCATCCAACAAAATTATGTCATTGCAACACAAATATAAAAATTTATGAAATGTTATTCAATAATATAACGTGGACCCATTTTTCAATTGTCTGCTAGAATTCCATCTCTACAACATTATTGTGGAGACAGCTAATGAAATACATTGTCAACATTTTGCTGATTTTACACATATAACGTAGTTGTAATAGTAATTGTAGTAGTAGTAGTAATAATAGTCATAGTATTTGAAATAGTAATGCTAGTAGTAGTGGTACTGGTGGTAGTGGTAGTAGTAGTAGTAGTAGTAGTAGACTCGAAACCTTCCTCTATGATAAAGCTGACAACAGGCAAGACTGAAAAGACTGCTGAGGATATTTTCTGTATTTTGTCTGTCTCTCCCATTAAAGAGAGTTACATTAACTACTTTAGGAGCTTCTGTTATTTCTTTCATTGCTTTTTCTTGATCAGAGTACATTGATGCTTCACATGCTTGCAAGATACTGTCGCTGTCTATGTGCTTCTAATTGACAGGTGGGGTACAAGTATAGAAGACAAGAAAGCCTTCAGCAGCTAGAGCTCACTTTAAACTTTAGACAGCAATTCAATCTGGCTTAACTGCCTCTATCTCTCTGTGTGTCCCTCTCTTTTCCTTCCCGTCTCTATCCCCTCTGTATTTCCTTTCTCACCCAACCGGTCAAGGCGGATGACCGCCCTCCAGAGTAGGGGTCCTGCCCGGAGTTTCTTCCTCAGTGAAAGAGTTTTTCCCCACTGCTGTTGCTTATGCCTGCTCTGGAGAGTTCTGTTGGGTTTCTCTGTCTATTAAAGCACTTTGAGACATCTGGGGGTGTGATTAAGCGCTACACAATTAAAGGTTGATTGATTGATTGATTGATTGATTGATTGATATATTAAACAGTAACTTGGAACTGCCAACACTAAGGACTGCTTTGTCAGTATGTACACCTGTAATAACTGTTTTTACAGGGCCAGTGAAAACTGGATCTGAACCCATCATTGTGACAGCCTGAACTGTCCACAGGTGCAGTTGGTAACGCTGCTGCCTCACACAAAGATTTTTCTGTGAGAATAGTTGTTTGTCTTTCTGTGTGTGTCGTTGTGATGAACTGCCAACTTGTCCAGGATGCACTGTACCTCACACCCAAAGGAAGCTGGGATACATCCTGACTCTTCACAGGATAAGCCAGTACAGGAAATAAATGAATAAGTATGGCTGGAGGGAGGCACAGAGCAAAAGACTAGCAGTTTCTGTCAAACAACAAATGTAAGTCTGATTTTCAGTTGTCTGGTACTGATAGTCATCATCCACACACAGAACCTCCATACATATTCACTGGAGAGTGTATAGCAGTTTCATGAGAAAATAATAAATGTAATCAAAGAACAAACTACTTCTTTCACCACATATTTTGGAAGACAAACCTGTCCATACAGAGTCAGCAAAAAGATACCGGGTTTTAATCCTCCTGGGATTTTTCTCTGTGGGGTTAGCATATCCCTCCCGTATCCTTCTGGGTTCTTTCTAGGTTCCTCACACCACCATAAACATGTGTTACACAATAGGTGGATCAGTGACTCGAAAATTGCTGATTGGCATGAATTTGACTAGTCCAAGGTGTGACACGCCTTGAGCCCAATGTCAGGTAGGATAGGAAAAAGCTCTCACGGTGACCCTAAACAGGACAAGCAGAAAGAATTAAACAGGAAATGAAATGTGCTTTTTAGACAGTACAAGCGCACTCTAATATAATATTCATAGGCTAAACAGTAAAAGAAGTCTGCAGAGAAAGGGGCACCTCTGTTATTTACATAATAAAACCCAAAAAGCATAAATTACTGCAGCCTAGAGAGACAAACCTCTTTCATACACACCCCATAAACAACGCAAAGAAGGTATTTCTGTCCGAAAAAACAGTACTTATAAACAGACAGGATAAAAGCTGCACATTAACATTAATCCTCTTTCCATTACAAGAGATGTAAACTTGAGTAACAGTTGAATTGACAAGTAATAATGGGGATTTACTTTCTCTTACCCAGACAGTTTTAAACAGTAACTTGTCAGGCCTAGACTTTTTGACACGTCACTGAAACGTATTAAATATGTTTTGACCCACAGGAGATTATTGCTATTTTTGCCTGCACAGAATATAGAAATTCTGGTAAATTAATCATTAGTCTTCAGCTCTTCCCCTTACTTGGTCAAGTTTATGCCCCCACACTTGTCATTCATTGCGATGAGCTGTCCACCTTGCCTGAAGCCAAAATAAATGAAGGAGACGGGAACATTCAGGTAGAAGAACAACACTGGAATTGCCCTTTATTCCTGACCTTTCCATTCTATTCCATTTAATGGTCTGTATATCTCTGGCTGCAGAAAATAATGTGCTCTATAATCTATATGTTTTGTCATTTTAATTTCACGACAAAATCTTTACAACCCCTTTGATAAAAACAATAGTTTTGGTCATGAAATGTGAGGAAAGACATCAAAGTGACAGTACCTCAGGTCCTTCTCAGTATTTCATTTGTATCTTAAATGGTAGAAGAGACAACTGTGCAATTTAAATCTTGGAACATTGCTTTTTAAAAATGTGTCCATCAATAAAGTTGTTAGAAATTCCATGTTTCTACGTTCAGTGAAATGTTGAGATAGAGACAGAGAAAGACTACAGAAACATTAAACCTCCTTGCTTTCCATACAACATCTTCAGATTTAATCACTGCTGGATCCACCAAGAACACTGAGCATCAAAATCTCTTTCATGAGAGACGTATAATATGTACAAGAAAACGTATTCAGTATATATGTATGTTCATACAGAACCTTAGAATGAAATATTTACACCAAGTTCACGGTTTATATTCATGGAACAGTAGCTCTACATAAAAGGTAACTATTACAAACATAATTCATTGCTTTTGAGGGGTAAAAAATAGCAATTACAATTATCTCTATTTGAAACTGTCTTCTCAATCCTTTTGTGAGGTATATATACAAGTATATAAGACCACTTCTTGACTTTGGTAGGATTGAACTTGCCTGAAATACAAATATGAACATGTGTACATGAATGTCATCTAATTACTGATTTGTCGGTGTAGCATATTTTGAAGAAAATCTAAACATGAAACAAGATGCTTTATGTATTAAAGGGACAGTAAAGTTTATTTTAAGTGACATACAGTGTATATGTTATTCATCATTATGAAAAATAGAAGAAAAAATAAATTTTATATGTGTAGCATTATCCGTTTGGTCAGAGGTTCTCTTTGGGACTTACCAGGAAAGATAGGATCAGGAATGAGTACATCAGAGGGACAGCACATGTTAGAGGTTTTGGAGATAAAGTCAGAGAGGCCAGACTGAGATGGTTTGGACATGTCCAGAGGAGAGATAGTGAATATATTGGCAGAAGGATGTTGAGTATTGAACTGCCAGGCAGGAGGCCTAGAGGAAAACCAAAGAGGAGGTTTATGGATGTAGTGATAGAGGACATGAAGGTAGGTGGTGTGAGAGAAGAGGATGCAGAAGACAGGGTTAGATGGAGGCAATTGATTCGATGTGGCGACCCCTGAAGGGAAAAGCCGAAAGGAAAAGAAGATCATCCGTTTGGTCAACAAAGCTTAAAATCTGTGCCGCAGCAGCTTCCAGTGGTCACGTGGGCGTCATACGTCACTGGGGCCAAACATAGCTTAGTAGTCATAAGAAACAATGCACCAAAAATATCATGGTTACCTGCGCGATGAACAGTTGTGTCAACAGAACACCAAAAAGATGGGAAGACCAGGACCTGTCGTTCTTTAGAATACCTTCTGGGAAGCTAGGAAGGAGTTGGAGAGCACGGATAAACTGGGTTAATATGACCAAGAATCCGAGGATCTGCCATGAGCACTTTACCTCGGAGGATTTCAAAGAGATATTAAGGTAAGATCGTTTTTCAGACAACCCATAGTATGTATTTTGAATTCCCAAGGTTTAGTGGATAATTAATTAATATCTGGAGCTACTGGAGGTATTGTATAAATGTTTTTTATGACCAGATTATCATGCGATTAATGCACTCATGCAGAATAACATATATGTCACTTAAAATTGACTTTACTGTCCCTTTAATGATCTCATGTCCCACGACATCACAACAGATTGTGAACAAGTACACTTTATGCAGTTTGGTACCCAGTAACAGAGGAGCCTCGAAACAGTGTAGTACTCACACAAATGAAAGTACCAGGAACTCATGCACTTGCTTTATTTGTAGTGTTGTGGGAATGGACCCTCCAGCCCTCCGTTCTCCCCAGAGTAGAACCTTGCTCCCTTTTAAATTTCCCAGATTCCAACCCTTTGAACCAAGTATTGATTCATTCATTAATATTTATTTCCCTTTACATTGCTTTGATGGCGGGGCCTTTTAAATGTTTAATTTGGTTCAGAGCCATTAAACAGTAATGCTGGAGTTTTAATTCTAATGTACACATTATGACACAGCCTGTGCACAGGCTTTGTGAGGATGACTGTCTCTGCACCACGGTAGCCTTGTTTCCTGTTTTCTCATTTTTCTGTTGTTTTCCCATTAAATAGTGCCTTTCGAGTGGATGTTTTTCAAAGATTTTATGCTTCTGAATTTGCCATGTTGCTTTCATTCCAAGCTTCACTGCAGTTTTTCATTATAGCTGTATGTCTTTATTGAGGATTACCACATTACTCTACTTTATGGAAAGATGCATTAAGCTTATTTTTGGAATCAACAAGAAGGTCAACATGTTTTTAATGTATTATTAATATGCTTCACTCTTTATTATTTTGAGGGGTTTTTTGCATTTACAGGGTGTCACATTCACTCTATATGTTAATAAACTGTCTTGGTTACTTAACCGGCCAATGGCGGAAAATCAGATGCATGTCACATTTTCACAACCTTCAATCACATCAAGTCAATGATAATTTATTGATCCCAAAGGAAATTGTTGTATCCATCAGCACAGAAGTACAATTGTACATACAGTCATGAGGGGTGCGGTGGGCATTGGGTAGTGCATCTAGGTTTAATTTCTTCCTAATTTCTCCTTCCTGGAGTATGCTTATTCTCCCCGTATTTTCATCTTAACAACAAAAACATGCAACTCAGGTGAATTAGTGACTCCAAATTGTCCAGTGATGAAGTGGAAATCAAATCTTTTGAAGACATGACTTCAGTTCATCTGCCCATTCCACACCCTCTTCAGCTGCAGCTTTGTTCTTCTACTTACAGCTGATCACTGTCCTCAGTCCATTCCAGACCCCCCTCGTGTTGTTCTGTTAGAACCTCCTCTTCACCTTCCATCTGTGGGCCTTCTTGGCCACCTTCATCTGGTGTGTCACCTGTCACCCTCTCTGAAGGCGCTGTTTTCTGCTTGAGGATGGCCTCAACATCACTGATCATCCAAGGCTTGTTGTTTGGGTAACAAACCACAGTTCAAATAGGAACAACACTGTCTGTGTCCAATGTCATGTAATCTAAAAGACAATGCATCGCACCTTCCAGGTCGTCCTGGTACACTCGCTGATCTACTCCTGCTGCTTTTCTCCAAATGTCTATGATACAAATCTGTTAATATTAATAATTTTCCATGTTGATTTGTGATTTTGTAGACCATCAGATAACCGTGGTTATTGTAAATTCCTGAGCTTAAATCACCTGTCAACTTATCTTGAAGCCTACTTCCATCCATCAAGATTAGATGCTTCACCAGTTCCATAATGAAAATGTGAGCAGCACTGTGACAGTATACACACTTTCAAGGAGGGAAGCACACTATCTAATCTAAATGTTAATGCATATGCAGAATTTATTTGATATATAGATTACTATTACTGGTGTAATTTACTCACACTGTGGAAGCAATGTCTTCAAACAGCCCCTACGAAAATTACTGATAAATGATCAGCTCCCGTGTGACTGATGTGGTAGTGACTCAGGCAGGTTGGTGATAACTATAATTATCGTACATGTTTTGTGTTGAACTCTTTGCTCTCTCCCTTTGTCTGTAGCACAGGCTGGACTTCAGTGATGCATCTGGCAGATACAAGGATGCATGAGCATGGGGTGAGAATATCGCAAAGCAAAAAAGCTTAGTTCACATGAGCTGTTATTTCTTGTAGTTAAGATAGATGAGACAGATAGATCGAGATTTGTACAGCACTGAAAAAATAATCGGGCGTAGTAGATAGAACATTTGCATTCTGCGAATGAAAGGTGAGTATGGGTCCAATTCTAAACAATGAAACATTTGTGTTTCTGAAATCCACTATTCCCCAGGTCCTAAAGTGGGTTTTCTACATTGACTCAATAATCTTAAAGGCCCTGCAGAGGATGTACTTACTGCATCAGCTCAGGAGGTTCAAACCTGCCTCAGGAACTGCTAACACAGTAACAACCATTTGGTATGTACTCACATCTATCACCATCTGGTTTGGTTCGGCCATCAAACAGGACAGGAGCAGACAGCAATAGGCCATCAGGACAACAGAAAAAATCCTTAACACTAACTTGCCCTCCATTCAGGATTTATACAGAACCAGGAAAGGGGCAGTAAACACACAAGGCACACACCCACCTGACCTTAGACACATCCTATGTCCATTGGTTGCTTCTCTATATATTTTACACATTTATAGCACATCTAATGTACATAATAGCTTTTTTTAAATGTATAATCTAGAACCTTGTTTGCAATGTTAGATCCTGAGTCAAAATTCTATATGTGCTGAAACTAAAGCTGATTCTGATTCTAAAACCCAACTTTTCTGATGAAGCAGTTCAGCAGAATCTACAGAGACTTTTTCGATAATGCAATCTCTCTCTCCTGCCATCCCCATTGTACAGTTCCTGAAAGTACTGTAATTCCCCAGTCCATATGACTACATTAAAAACATGTCCCATTACCTCCCTGTTAGCCCATCTCACACTCAGTCCCAGTCCTCTCCGGTAAAACATATGTCTTTTCATCCGGGTTCCTCTGTGTCACATGGCAGCATCATGAATTACGCTCTGCGGTCTATAAAGGAATTACAAAGAGTAAAATGCTGCTGAGAAAAGACGTGAGGCCACAAAAGTGCTCCACTTACTTTACAAGTCAAGCTAATGAACTAGTCTTCAGATAGCTGGTTATGTTCACACGTGGTTATAGGTGAATTTATTAAAGACTGGGAACATAGCTCTGTGGTCATTTGAAAAATAAAGAGTTTAGTTTAGAGAAATTAGATGTAAAGATTCTATAACTAAATCATAATAATAATGGGTTAGATTTATATAGCGTTTTTCTGGAGACTCAAAGTTGCTTTTACATTGGATCCATTCACTTCTCATTCATACTTGGTGATGGTAAGCTACGTGTGTAGCCACAGCTGCCGTGGGGCAGACTGACGGAGGCGTGGCTGCCAATCTGCGCATACAGCCCCTCCAACCACCAGCGGAACAATCACACACATTCACACACCAGTGAGTGCCTCACTGCCGGCAAAGAGAATGATGTGTCTTGCCCATGGACAAATCGACAAATGACTCGGCAGGGGCGGGAATCGAACTGCCGATCTTGAATTATTGGACAATCTGCTCTACCACCAAACCACTGCCGCCCCTTATATTCACTCATTGCTCATGCATGTATTATGTTCTATAGGTTACTGTATTTTAATATATCTAGACCTACAAAATAACAAATAGCTCCAACTGTTGAATAATGTAATTGAGGAAAAAGTATGGAACTTCCCTCATAAATGTAAACTTCAAATGAAACTAAAGCACAAGTGCCTTAACCATAGAGAACCTACACCCATTTATCCTTACAGGAAAATTATGTGGGTTATATCACAGACAAGTGTACATAGAACACATTTCTGAAGTTTTTTTCAGAAAAATAAAACTTAGTTTTATTATTATTTTATTACTATTTTGGAGGGATCACTTTCTGTCTGAGACACATGACTGTCACATGGTCATGATACCAGGATGTTGAGTAAACGTCACTTAGGGACTTGACGAGTTAAAATCAGACATAAAGCTTTATAACGAATAGACACGGGCATTCAAAGAACGTGTGACACCAGTGTCACCGTGGGTCTTCTTGGGTTAAAATTGCATAATACTATGTAAAAGTACTTAGTTACTTCATGTACCAAAATATATCATATCATCAGAGCAGAAATGAGGTATAAAGGAATAATTAATTAAGTGTGCTGAGAGGTTGCTCTGAAACTACTATCGCATAAACGTCCAATAAAAGTAAAACCATCTCACCACATCTAAACTATCTCAGAGGGAACAAAAGCAATAACCTACTGGTATGGGAACAAATTCATCAGCCACATTCAATCGGCCGAAAAACAATCGAACGCTTATCTAGCAAGTTTGAAGGTGATACGGAAACATTTTGTTTGCATGACCAACACATCTTGCAGTACAAGACAAACTACCAACTTGGTTTCATGAGCCGTAACATTGTTCTTTCCAAATCTCCCCACTTGAAAATGGCTGAAACTTTATATTTACGGTTGGATACTGTCTGTTATTGAGAGGGCGATAATGTCATGTTTACCATTGCTGACATTTAATTGACTTTCGACTACATTTATGCACATTGTGTTAATTAGCAGATTTAGGAATTAATGCAGACAATTTATGCAGAATCAAAAAGCACTCTGTTAAAATTCTTCTTATTTATATACTTAAATCTCTTTTTTTGTCCCTCAGTTATTGATGGTCAGGTTATTTGAAATGTATTTGAAATGTGTTTACTTTCATTAAGATTTGTAGTGTCTTTTAAGTGTTTCTGTTTTTGCATAGCTACAGCAGTGTGATATTTAAGGTATTTACTACTCAAGCCTTTTGGGTCCTTTTGGTTTTAGGGTTCAGGGCGTCAGCAGAAATTTCAACAGATGACAAAACCAAAGTTACAAGCCAAAAAGATAACCCTAAACTCTGAAAAAAAAAGGCATGTTTAAATTGGACTGCCAGCTTCTTTTCTGGTGTGTGTTTCCAGACCATTGTACATTGTACATTGTATAAGCACTCAAAAAAAATTATGTGTCTAGGTATGTTATCATTTATTCTGACTTCAGGATGATGAATAGAGGCAAAGTAAGTGGATAATGGCATCTGTCAAAATGGCATGAAGATGACAAAATGTTTGCATTTCCTCTTCCCAGTGTGTATGTGCGTGGGTGCCTGTGTATTTGTGGGTATTTGATGACAAGTGTTATCTCACAATTGTTAATAACCTGTCTTCGTTTTAAAAACTCGATGAAAAACAATTATTTGAACTGTTGGAGTAAATAAAATAGAAAAGACTCCTGAGTGTTCATGTGAGCTTTGTGTGTGTTTGTGTGTGAGTGTGTGTGTGTGTGTGTGTGTGTGTGTGTGTGTGTGTGTGTGTGTGTGTGTGTGTGTGTGTGTGTGTGTGTGTGTGTGTGTGTGTGTGTGTGTGTGTGTGTGTCCGTCACTTCATTAATGAGCACCTTCCAGGCAGTTTGCTGTGATGAGGAGCTCCTTTCCACAGAGATGAGAAATGATGGTGGCAGCCTAAAGTCTAATTATAAAGTGAGCCTAACAAACCAGCCATTCATGTCTTTTACAGCTTAATGCCTCTGAGGCGAATAGTCCGGATTTTCCTGCTTTTAACCCTTTGTCTTTCATGTGTTTTGCTTTCTTGGGAAGAAAATGGTTGGTTTGTTTCGTGCCTCCTTCTCTTCCTCCTCCTCCTCCTCCTCCTCCACTGTGGCTGCTCTCTTCTATGCAACTCCCCCTGTGACTTAATTCCAAGAATGACCAACGGGTTTGTCATGGTTACCAAATTACAAAACCAAGATGCTGAGATGCTGTTTGATCCGTTCTTTTAAATACACGTGGGAGGTTGTTGTTGCATTGAGTTCTTTGAGCACCCAATGTTCTTTCAGACACCCACCTAATGAAAAAGTGAAAGCGATGAAAAAGTAATGCAGATGCTTGTTGGTTGATCCTTCCAATGCAACAATTCTCCATTTACTGGAAACCCAAATTCATTTAACTTTGCAAGCTTCCAAAGCCCCTTTTGCATTAAGAACTGTCTTAAATATTCAGTGTCAAATTCTACAGGATTTTGGAAACATTCTTCAAAGATTTTGATCCATGTTGACGTGGCATCACACATGTGCTGAAGGTAAATTGCTGCAAAGCTGAAATGTAAATTCTCCATTCTTCACTAAGGTCCACCATTGTAGCAGTCCCCAACCTTATTTGCGCCACAGACCGGTTTCATCTAAGTCAATATTTTCACGGACCGGCCTTCATTTGCTCGATAATTGTTAATGATGCCAGGACACCTGCAGTCTAATAATAAATCACCGCAGCGGTTTTATGTGAAATGCAGACATCAACAGACAATAAACAACTTTTTTTTTTCATAAACTGGTAATCAACATCTCTGTTTACTAAATTATTGTAAGAAATAATTATATTAAAAACTTGATTCAAGTGACAACTTATATAGCAACTTACAATCAGTGAATTCAACGTAGGAGAAATACTAATCATTTCCAATAAAAGGGTGAACAAGTCAATCAAATAATAATAATTACAATAATGAGAATTAGTGGTTGAGACCGCTGATCTAGGGGTAACAGGAGACAATGACACTGGACATGTGTTTCGGACGTCCGGTCGACTCCGCAGTTTGGTTTTCTTTACAGTCACAGCAGAAAATCCCTCTTCACAAAGACAGGAGGATGGAAATGGATGCAGGGTTTTCAAAACTTTTTTGTGTGATCTCAGGATAATCTGCCTTGACTTTAATTCAGAACACTGGTGCAGTTGTGGGTGCTTAATTTAGAGGTAACGGCTGGTAACCTGTCACATGACTGAGACCTGTCAAGCAGGACAGACGCACATATGACGCACAGACGTCACTTTTCAAAATAAAATATCTTTAGACCGGTAATCAATGAAAAAAAGGAAGTCAAACTTTATGTGCCACCCGGTACCTAATGTCCCGCGACCAGGTGCCGGGCCGCAACCCGGTGGTTGGGAACCACTGATATAGATGGATGTAACACAGAATCGGGTAATTTTGCAAAATAAAACATATTTCAGACTCCAAAATAAATAAAACGGAATTAATGTAAATTATTTTTTCTTTCTGTGCGGCCAGTAACAAATGACCCATGGACCGGTGCTGGTCCATGGCCTGGGGGTTTGGGACCCTTGCTCTATTCCCAAAACCAGACCCTATAGTTGGATGCTAGGGTGGTGATAGATCTGAAAGCACAGCAGCAAATGCTAATGGAGCAGCAGCAGTATAGTTGTCAAAAAGAGAGATTGGAAATTGCAACTTTATAGGAGAATGATGCACATCACACACGTATGTGCATTTGCAACAGTGCATCACAAGTTGTCTATCTAAAGTAATCTATGGATTTTAAACTTTCTGTATTTACAGAGATACAGAAAGGCACTTTGTTCCACTAGAGCAGCCTATTATTCATCATTAATTGAGGACAATAAAGACAATCACAGATTCTTGTTCAGTATGTCAGAACCGAGACAGGAGCAGAGACCAGGTACGTCTGAACTAAAGTCTTTATTACAGCAAAGGCACATGAGGGAAGCACGGGAAAGACCGGTGCACGAGTCCAGGGAAACAGAGCGGGACGGGCAGCGTGCAGACACGGGACGATACAGACAGGACTTACGGGACTTACAGAAACAGGCAGGTAGGCAGAGGTACAAGTCCAAGAGGCAGAGTTCATGGTCGGGGACAAAGCAGAGTTCTGATACGGGTCCAGGCAGGCAAGTCGGGGTCCAAATACAATCCGGGGTCAAGGTAGGAGTCAGGATGAACTGGCGACAAACACGGCATCTACACAGAGGACCTGACGCTGGGTCTCTGTTCAAGCTGGGTCTTTATAGTTAGTGATTAGGGGTAAACCGGTGGCAGGTGTGTCTGGGATGATTGGATGCAGGTGTGGGATCGGTGCCGCAGGAAATCCAGTACGAGACTGGGGGCGGACCCCGAGCCGGGCCGTGACAGAACTCCCCCCCTAAGGGACGGCTCCCGAAGTCCCAAAAATAGAATCCATAGTGCCGGGTGGGCGGGGGGGAAGCAACCAGAACAGTCTAATATTCCTCTGACCGGTCCAAATCCAGGCCACCGTCGTCGTCCTGCCAAGAATCCCTAGGACCCGCACAGGTAGGAACGGCAGGGTCCGGTGGGTCGCGGCCAGCCCCCCTTGGGCGACCACGTCGAATAGCGGGCTGGTCAGGGTGCAGTGTGGTGGAACTCCGTGATGAGAGTCCTGTCAAGGATCCGCCTTGCAGGAACCCATGTCCTCTCCTCAGGACCGTAACCCTCCCAGTCCACGAGGTACTGTAGACCCCTTCCTCTCCAACGGGACTTCAACAGACGACGGACGGAGTAGACCGGCCCATCCTCCAGCAGACAAGGGGGGGGGGGGGGGCTGCAGGAACCAGTGGACTCTCGTGGACTGGCCTGACCTTGGAGACATGGAAGGTCAGGTGCACTCTCATGGTCGGAGGGAGCTGGAGCCTGACAGCAGTCGGCGAGATGACCCGCTGGATGGGGAATGGACCGATGAACCGTGGAGCCAACTTGCGGGACTCCACCTGGAGCGGGAGGTCCCTGGTGGAGAGCCAGACCTTCTGGCCCTCTCGGTAGACAGGTGCGGGGGTTCTCCGGCAGTTGGCTCCCGTAGCTGGCTGAAGACCTCAGCAGGGCGGAGCGGGCGCGGACCCAGATGCGACGACATCGTCGGGCGTAGGCGAAAGCTGACGGGCAGGTGACCTCTCCCTCCTGGCTGGAGAACAGCGGTGGTTGGTACCCATATGTAACCAGGATGAATGTTACCATAGTAATATTCGATGGTTATTTTGGTTATTATTAATATTTTTCTGGAGAAAGCTTTAATCCATACTCCTTCAGCCGGCTCAGTACTCGCAGTATTCTTTTCTCATGCTCTTCTAGAGTGTTTGAGAATATGATTAGATCATCAAGAAACACCAGCACTTCCTGTCGATATGGTTTTTGGACTACCACTGCTGGGGACCAAGTACAAAAGTCATTCACAATATGTTCAAGGACTGAAGTTACGACTGGAAGAGAGTTTCAAAATAGCCTCAGAGAATGCTCATAAATCAGCAGAACGAAACAAAACACGGTTTGATCAGAGAGTCATACCAGCAGCATTGGAAGCAGGTGATCGAGTGCTTGTGAGGAATGTGCGTCTCAGGGGAAAACATAAACTGTCTGACAAGTGGGAAGAAGACGTCTATGTGGTGGTTAGCAGAGCTGGTGATCTCCCAGTCTACAAAGTGAAGCCGGAAATCGGAGATGGACCCATTCGCACTCTCCATAGAGACCTCCTTCTCCCCTGTGGTTTCCTTCCATCTAAGGAAGACCGTAGGGCATCATTTGACACAATTCCTGCTGTAAGACCATGTACTCGTTCTCGTCAAGTTGTTGACCATTGTAGTCAAGATGCTGACGGCTCCTTGGAATACCTTGCTAGTGACGATGATTTTGAGACCGTAGTTTCATTGAATCCAAACTTACCCGCAGTCCAATTCACCATGGACAAAGACATTCCAGCTCCTGTTCCTTCGTCATCGAGTGTAGCTGTCCAAAGCAGTCCTCTAACTCCTCCGTCTGTTAGCCCTGTGGTCTCGGAAGTATTTGAAGAGGAATCAAGGGTGGAAGGAAATCTTGTTAATAAGTCACAAATTGAAACCTTACCTGAAGAGTCATTCCAACTAGTCGCCACTGACGCAGATCCACCAGTTGCCACTAATGCAGAGCCACCAGTTGCCACTGACTCAGAGCCATTAGTTGCCACTGAAGTAGATGACCATGACCCAACTCTTAGACGTTCAACCCGTCAACGTTTAGCTCCTGATCGACTCCAGTATACAGCTCTTGGTAAACCCTCAGAATCTGTAGTTCAACTGGTAATACGCAGCTTGTCCAACCTCCTAGGTGTTTCACCCCCATCAGATCTGGTTGTGCCGTCTGTTGAAATCGTTTAGTTAGCATGCAACGGGACGAGCATAGTTTAAGGACGGGAGAGTGTAACCAGGATGAATGTTACCATAGTAATATTCGATGGTTATTTTGGTTATTATTAATATTTTTCTTATTATTAATATTTTGTTTATTCTTACCATATCAAAGGACGTTAGGTTCCACACTAGTGTGAACTTGTCACGTGGTGTATGACATCACGCATTCACCTGTGGGGCTGCGGGTGGCTAATGATGTCACCTGCAATAAAAGCCAGTGAGAAGACGGCGTTGGGGGTGTGTGTCCGCGAAAGAGAGAGAGATCCGGAAGCGTCGAAAGCAGCCGGCATTGGAGTTCCCTGATCAGCCGCAGGCTACCGGAACAGACCTGTGTGGAGGAGTTATATGAACTATATGAACGTTGAACATTTTTTATGGATTTGGTCGGAGTGCCGGTGAGGACTCGACTAAACGATGGCGAGCTAGGACTCTGATTCAGAGCGGGGACAACCGATGCGGAGAACTTCGCCTGGTCTGGTAGGAGGCTCTGGAAGCCGGTCCCCCACGTCACCTCCGGACACACCCACATACACACACGCACACACACGCCATTGCCAATGGACTAATTACGGCTTGGACTTGACCCTGGATTATTTTGGACAATCAGTGTGATGATAAATATTGTGTGTGGGTTTATCTGAAATGTACTTTACTTTAGTTAATTTTATTCCTTCTGCAGAGAGTGAATATTGGGGTTCACTGTATATATATTTTTTCCTTCACAAATTAATATAACATACTATTTGCACATAAAGTTCTGTGTTTGTATGGTTCATTGCACCGCTACCTCCATGAGTCGAATTGGTCTTCTGATTGACTAGTCCGAAAGCTAATATCTTTAATTAATGTAGCCTGGAAACTTGCTACACATACACACACTGGAATGGGGAGAGTCCGGTGGCAGAGCTGGTGAGAGAGTTGTGGGCGTACTCCACCCACAGGAGTTGATCATGCCAGGAGCGTTGGTTCAGCGACGCCATGCACCGGAGTGCCTTCTCCAGCTCCTGGTTAGCCCTCTCAGACTGGCCATTGGACTAGGGAGGGAAACTGGAGGTGAGGCTAACAGTAGCCCCAAGCTGCTGACAAAACTGTTTCCAGAAAGCCGAGACGAATTGGGGCCCACGGTTTGACACTACATCTTTAGGAAGTCCATGTAGTTGGAAGATGTGCAGGAGGACCAGTTGGGCAGTTTCTTTTGCCGATGGCAATTTGAGCAGGGGAATAAAATGTGCCATCTTACTGAACCGGTCAACCACCGTGAGGATGGTGGTCATGCCGTCAGAGGGTGGAAGTCCCATAACAAAGTCCAGGGCAATATGGGACCATGGGCGACTGGGCACTGGGAGGGGTTGTAAAAGTCCAGCTGGGGGGGCGACACACGGATTTATTCTGGGTGCAGATAGGGCAGGCTCGTACATAGTCCAGGACATCCTTCTTCAGGCTGGACCACCAGAACCTTTGGCTGACAAGAGAGGCTGTACGAGTGGAACCAGGGTGGCAGGCCAGAAGGGATTCATGACCTCACTGGATGACTGGAGCCCTCAGGTCCTCTGGCATGAACAAGCGGTCAGCGGGGCAGGCGCTGGGTCCAGGCTGGTCACGAATGGCCTCTCTCACCTTCTCCTTGACATCCCAGGTCAGGGCAGCAACCACGCAGGGGCCGGGAAGAATGGGTGCGCCGTCTTGGGGCGAGGCGTCATCTACTGCAAACTGGCGGGAAAGTGCGTCGGGCTTAATGTTGTGAGAACCAGGGCGGTAAGACAAAGAGAAGTTGAACCTGGTGAAAAATAAGGTCCACAGGGCCTGTCTGGGATTGAGTCTCTTCGCTGAATGAAGAGTACTGTATCTAGACTGACCACAGTGCATATGAGCCTAGTATTCTATCAATTCGCCACAGCAATGATTGTATGAATCTCTTCAATAATAAGATCCTGATCATCAGAGACAAAATTAATGACGAGTTGGTCTTCCACCAACTTAGGTGTCATCTTTGATCAGGATCTGTCATTTAACACACACATAAACCAGGTTCCTAGAACAGCCTTTTTCCATCTCCGAAACATTGCTAAAATGAGGTAAATTTTAAAACGGAATGATGCGGAGAAATTAATCCATGCTTTCATCAATTTCAGACAATCAATCAATCAAGTTTTATTTATATAGCGCTTAATCATGGCAGCAGACATTTCAAAGCACTTTAACAGACAGAGAAACCCAACTGAACCCTCCAGAGCAAGCATAAGCGACAGTGGCGGGGAAAAACTCGCTCGATGAGGAAGAAACTCCAGGCAGGACCCAGACTCTTTTGGGCGGCCATCCGCCTCGACCGGTTGGGTGGAAAAGAAATCAAAGGAATATCAGAACAGCATCAGAGAGAGAGAGACAGAGAGAGAGTGACAGATAGGCCAGATAGAGACAGTATCAATATGGTTAAGGTTGCTAAAGTCAAGGCACAATTACAGCTGCGTGGATGACTGTATGGCGGCACGGAGGAAGAAAGGAGGCAGGACCCCAGCCGATGGATAGTTGAGGGGTGGTACTGGTGGGCTTGGAGGAGAAGGTCCACAGCACATGGAGATATGGGGGTGATACTGGTGGGCTCGGAGGTGCAGGTCCACGGCGGCTGGGCGGATGAGGGGTGGAACAGTAAGGTGACACCAAAGAAGAGAGGCAGCAGGACCCCAGTCGATGGTTAGGTGAGGGGTGATACTGGTGGATGGGAGGTGCAGGTCCACAGCAGATGGTCCACAGCGGATGGGTGGATGAGGGGTAGAATAGTATGGTGGCTCGGAGGAAAAAGGAAGACGGACCCCAGCCGATAATTAGGTTAGGGGTGGTACTGGTGGACTAGATTTCAGACAAGACTAAGTAATTTTTCTCAGGCTGCCGCAAAAAGTCACTGAAGACACTTCAACTAATTCAGAATGCTGCTGTCCGTGTTCTGACCAGGACCAGTACTCAAGACCATATTTCTCCTGTGATGGCTTCTCTGCACTGGCTTCCTGTGAAAGATAGGATAGATTTTAAAATAATCCTCCTCGCTTACACTTACTTACATGCTGGCCAGGCACCGACCACAGAAAAAAGAAATAACTTACATTACATCCGATTTATATATTTATCTGAAAGACGTATTTTTAAAAATTACCCAATTCTGTTATACCCGTCAGTATGTCACTCTTGACGCAGGTCAAAGCACTCTTCTCAGTCACATGATAGGCTATCGCTAAAACAAAACCCAGGAGCTAGCAAAATGAGAAAAAAGCAAACTTCTTTGGAAAGTTTCTTTGCAAAGGGAAAAAGGTCCAGCCAGGAGACAGAAGAGGAGCCTTCGACTTCCATGAAGAAGGTAGCTATTTTTTAGAGATAATATCAGGAGTCTTATTTAAAATACGGATTTATCCCAACAGGAGATTCCCACGCACCAAGCCCGCCCTCCGTAATATGCGGCAAATGAGGCAATGAAGCCTTCAAAACTGCTTCACAACTTGGAAACCAAGCACCCTGTATTAAAGGACAAGCCTTTGGAGTATTTTGAAAGAAAAAAGCGTGAACAAGAAGGACAGAAACAGTTACTGAAGGCCATCACATCAACAAATGCGAGTGCACTGAGAGTATCATACCTGGTGGCTGATCGTATCGCTAAGGCTAAAAAGCTATTCATCCTTGGCGAAGAATTGACCCTGCCCTCCACAAAGGACATCTGCCGTGAAGTTCTAGGAGAGGCTGCGGTTAAAAAGATAGAACAGGTGCCTCTTTCGCTAGCACCGTCACTTGGCGCATTGAGGAAATAGTGGAGGACATTGAGACACAATTGCTGGAGAGGATTAATACAACACCATGTTACGCACTCCAGGTTGATGAGTCTACAAATATTGACAACAAGGCAATACTATTCGTTTTTGTGCGTTCATCAGGAGGATGTGCATGAGGATATCTTATGTACACTGTCATTGCCAGCCACAGCTGCAGAACTATTCAAGTCCCTTAATGATTATAAATCAGGAAAATTGAGATGGGCCTTTTGTGTCAGCGTATGCACACAAGGAGCTGCTGCCATGACCAGAGGGCTGTCTTCTTTAATTGCATGGATTTAGGAGGTGGCACCTGAATGTGAGTCTACACATTGTGTCATTCACAGGGAAGTCCTGGCTAGCCAAAAAAATGCCACCAGAACTTATTGTATTATTGTATTATTCAATACTTATTGTATTGAATGATATACAGTGATACCTCTACTTACGAATGTCTCTACTTACGAAATTTCTCAGCAGGACAATATTACCTCTACTTACGAGAGAAATTTCGACTTACACAATGTAAAAACACAGTATCGGCTGATACTCAAATCTCCCACATGTTCCTGAACGCAACATTCTCATAACTGCTCTGCCATTGGCTATTACCTATTACGTATCTTCCTGGCATCCCATTGGCTAAGAGGGATGCCACTCCACCTCTGTGTGGAGCTAGAACGGTGCTTATGGAGTGTCTCGGCATCGGCACTCGACCCGTGAGGTGTTCTGATAGTTTTGCGCAAATATAATAACTTTTTGAGTACATATTCGCTATGGACCCCAAGAAAGTGACGGAGAAAAGATGGAAAAGAAAAGACGAAGAAAATTCTTTTTTTTGTCCAAACAAACAAAGCAAGAGATAATAGAAAAGCATGAAAAAGGGATGTGTTTGGTTGATCTCGCCAAAGAATATGGCCGTAATGCAAATACAATCGCCACGTTATTAAAACAAAAGGAAGTTTAAGGAGTTTAAGGCATTGCATGGGTGGTTGGAGAAGTAACATGTATTTTTTATATGTTTTGATGCATTTTTATGCTTTATAAAATATTTATGTCAGAATTTTTGTGGGCTTGGAACGGATTAGGGCATTTGCATGGAAAATGCGTCTCTACTTACATAATTTCCTACTTACGTAATTTCTTCCGGAACCAATTAATTTCATAAGTAGAGGTACCACTGTAATTAAAGTTATTAACCACATCAAAGCACACACCCTTAACTCGTGCCTGCTCAAGCAACTTTGTGAGGAGATGGATGCGGACCAAAGACGCCTTCTCTTATACACAGAAATAAGGGTCTCACATAGGAGATCACTGGCCATAGTATTTCAATTACGGGAGCCGCTGCAAAGATTTCTCTCAGAAAAAAAAGTCACTGATGGCTGCACATTTCAGTGACAAGGAATGGGTCGCTAAACTTGCTTACTTGTGTAACATATTCAGCCTACTCAATGAACTCAATCTGTCACTCCAGGGTTAAATGACAACTATATTCAAGTTGGTAGATAAAGTAGCTGCATTTAAAGCCAAATTGGATTTGTGGGGACGGCGCGTGAGCAAAGGTATATTTGACATGTTTCACACATTAGCAGGGATTTTGGAAGAGACTGAGTATGAGCCTTCCTTCTCCCAGCTGGTGCACAATCACCTGCCTTTGCTATTGGAAGAGTGGATCAGTAACCCATTTCTCAACAAACCAGGTGAATCCAACATGTCTGTGCAAGAAGAGAATCAGCTGCTGGAGATCGCAATAACGGCGGCCTTAAAAGTACGTTCGGGACAACAACTCTGCCGGTGTTCTGGATTAAAGCCATGGCTGAATACCCTGAGATCACCACAACAGCACTGAAAACACTGTTGCCATTTCCGACATCCTATCTGTGTGAAGCAGGGTTTTCTGCAGTGACAGCGACCAAAATAAAATGACGAAGTAGACTGGAGGTAACCCATAGACTTCGGGTGTCATTGTCTCCTATTACCCCTAGATTGGACTGCCTGGTTGCAGGAGAACAAGCTCAGAGCTCCCACTGATTCAGCATTGTGGTAAGTTGTATTTTGAATGCACGTTCAAACGTTATCATAGCAACTAGAGAGTGTTGCGGGCAGAGAGGACGTAATTTATCCGCCACACCTTAAAGACTGGTCCGTGAAAACATTGTCTGACATTAAACCGGTCCGTGGGGCAAAAACGTTGGGGACCACTGATCTAGGGCATCACGATCTCAACATACTGGCCTACTGGTGGTTCCTAGAATCTACAAAAGTAGGACGGGGGCTAGAGCCTTTAGCGATCAAGCCCCTCTATTGTGGAACCACCTCCCTTCCTCAGTTCGGGAGGCAAACACCCTCTCATTATTTAAGACCAGACTGGAAACATTTCTTTTTGAAAAATTTTACAATTAAGACACCTTAGGCTGCTAAGTTTTTTTTCTTATAGACCTACACTGCTGGAGACTCAACAATCAGACTCACTGAGCTCCTCTCTCCTCCTTCTTCTCTCTGACCTTCTCTTTTACTCCTTCTCCTCTGCGACCTCTCTCTCCTAGTCTCCAATCACACCCTACTAACTCAACTTCTTTCCTGGAGTCTCTGTGCTCTGTGTCCTCACAGGTTTTCTCAGGTTCACCCCTCATCCACCCGTCCACTGTGGACCTGCTCCTCCAAACCCACCAGTATCACCCCTTATTCATCCATAGGCTGGGGTCCTGCTGCCTTCCTTCATTCGTGCTACCATACAGTCATCCATGCAGCCGTAATTGTGCCTTGCATTTACTAACTACATGATGGGGAACATGTATTGAAGGCAACAACCCAGGAGTCAGTGAACGCAGCCTGACTTTCCCGTCCCTAATTCAACGCCTGCATCAAATTGTCTAACTAAAACCATAAAGACACTGACTATCTGGCCTATCTACCACTCTCTCTCTCTCTGTCTCTTTCTCTTACCCTGTCCTTTTCTCATTTTATTTCTTTTCCAGTCAACCGGTCAAGGCGGATGGCCGCCCAAAAAAGTCAGGGTCCTGCCCAGAGTTTCTTCCTCAACGAGGGAGTTTTTCTCCACAACTGTGGCTTATGCTTGCGATGGAGGGTTCAGTTGGGTTTTTCTGTCAAAGTGCTTTGAAATGTCTGTTGCCATGATTAAGCGCTATATAAATAAAACTTGATTGATTGATTGATTGATTGATTGATTGATCTCCTTTACTACTGATCAGAACACGTGTAACACCATTTGGAAAAGCTGCTAGAGTCTTTAGACTTATATGAACAGCCAGATAATAAATTATAATAATCCAGCCTGGAGGTAACAAAAACATAGATTCATATTTTCATATCTTTTAAAAATAAAATGAGCCTGACTCATAACATATTGTGCAAGTGAAAGACAGCAGTGATGGAAATCCATTTTGGGAGTTTAAAGATATCCAGACTAAACTAACTCCCACCTTCCCCACAGTGTTGCTGGATGGTAATAGTATCCATAGTGGCAATATCTTTACATTACTATATTATTGCTGTGTTATTATTGTGTTTCTGAGATGTGTAGAATTTGGTAGAAGGAGAGAACCCATACTTAAGTTTGGTTATGTGATAAAGTTCAGTGGTACTCATGTGTGCTAATTATAAATTGAAAGTGTTTCCCGGTAATATTACCTAAAGCGAGCATAAATAGTGTGAACTACATTAGTTCTTCAAGTACAAAACCCTGAGAACTCTATGTTTAACTTCTTTGGAGGATTCATCCTTAATATGCACCAACTGAGATCAAATACATAGATAGACAGAAGTTGCTGAGCTAAATGCTAATACAGTGGTTCTTAACCTGGGTTTGATCGAACCCTAGGGGTTCGGTGAGTCGGTCTCAGGGGTTCGGTGGAGACGGGGGTCAAGACAAAACACCCGACACGGTGTTTTGCCAAACATACACGACTCATTGTGTACGATTGACAGACCGTGTCAATTCGTGATGACACACCTCCCTTAGCCATCACTGGCTGCAAGTGATCGCTCTACAATGATTAGCCTACCTGTGCTACATGGGATTTTGCGCACTCAGTAGTCGATTTATGCCTGTCATGATGGCACGTCGTCTGATTGGTTTCTTAATATTTTAATTCATAGTAACTATGTTGAGCAAAAAAAGAAAATGGTTGGACGAATATGTGCAACGTGAATTTATACGCACTGTATAACGGAACGTGATGGGAGTCAGCATTCTGCATGATTTGCAATGTCAAGTTGAGCAATTTTAGTTTCGTGTAATACTGTGTCCCTGGCAAAAATAAAGGAACACTTCCTTAAGCTGCATGGAAACCACAGAAACTGAATTTGCTGTGAAAATGACATAACAGTTGCACTTGTCAAGGTGAAGCCACGCCTATCTGAACTGGTGTCTCAATAACAACAGCAGAAGTCACACCGATTTGCCGGTAGGTCATTTCATGTGAGTTCATGCACTCTCTTGGTTTTGGTCTTTGAAAAAGGTGACATTAATGCACAATTCATTAAACACAACCAGTAAAACATACGTATGTCTTAAATTTGAATTTATTTATTTATTTTCTATTAAAGAAGGGTTCGGTGAGTGAGCATATGAAACTGGCAGAGTTCAGCACCTCCAACAAGGTTAAGAACCACTGTGCTAATATCTACATGCTCACCATGGCAACACTTGAATACTTTTATTCATTCATCCATTCATTTTCCAACCCACTAACGCAGGTCGCAGTGGAGCCAGTGCCTATCCTGGCAGTCTCGGGGCGTGAGGTGGGGGACACTCCAGGCACGACGCCAGTGTACCGCAGAGCTACATAGAAACAAACAATCATCCACACACACTCACTCCTATGGTCAATTTGGGACCGGCCAATCAACCTGAAGTGCATGCTTTTGGAGGTGGGAGGAAGCCGGAGAACCCGGAGAGAACCCACGCAGACACGGGGAGAGCATGCGAACTCAGCACAGAGCGGGACTCGAACCCGGGTCCGCCGTGTCGTGAGGCGGCAGCGCTAACCACTGCGCCACCGTGCCGCACTGAATACTTTTATTAAGAATGTATATTAGTCATTATTGTAAACATTTTTCTTCAAAGTATTAACAAGCCAACATTTGTTAATTTGCTAATTAGTTAACAGAGTACAACTGAGGCAAATGAGGAGGACATCAGCTACACACGTTTTTTGGTAATGAACCAGTGGTTTGGACTTTTGAATGCACTAACAAGAAAGTATACATAGTTATTAGAATTCATCTTAAGACGAACATGAAAAAACTTTTGCTAAATTTATGGAAATCTATTCAAAAGAGCTCCAAGCTACAAACTTGAACCTCAAGCCTTGAGCAAAAGTGAGAGGATCACCAAAGTCAGCCTCAGGGCAACATACGGTAGATATCGGGCCCTAATGTTATGCCCATACTTACAGTCGCTGTTGTGGTGTTTCAGGAAAGATAAATGCGGTGGAACACCCAAGCAACAGACCAATATTGCCACCTACTGAGCTCTGCTGCTAACATGGCTCAGATTTCAAAATTCAACATTTTGAAGCCAATCAGGAGGCCATTTACCCATTTTCATGACTGCGGTTGAGCGCAATCAACTTATATAAGAATGTGAGACGAAGCAAGCATATGAGAAGCAGATGAGGAGGATGGTTGTGAGGCAGGAAAAATGAGCAGCTGCAACTCCTCCCTTACTACAGTGAAGCTAGATCCAAAGATACTTTGATGTCACAACATGGAGGTGCTGCTGGTTTCATGAAGGTAAAGAAAGGACATAATATGATGTGATGATTGGCTTTGATTTCATATATCAAGAGGTCATTTTGACAACAAGATTTAATTGTTCAATGTTGATTACAAAAAATACTTATGACTCCCACAATAGGCAGAAGTTTCCTTTTTAATCCAGAGTAAAAACAGGATATCAGTAAGGAATGCCCTTGTAGGCATAACCAACATTGATATGCACAATGGTTGACAATGTGCTGCGCAAAATGATTATACGCCTGAAGTAAATCCACACTCAGTACTGATTAGACCTAAATTTAATTCTTCACCTAAGGTGTTACGTAAGAACTTATTTAAATGTAAATTTGCTTATTCCGTTTTAAGCTTGTATTGTATAAGTGTGTGATTAGAATTAAATACCTCTTAAGAGGTATGTTATGATTGGCTCCAAGTGTGAATCAGAAAGGGAACAGAACCTGGTTATTAGACAGGATATAAAATAACTGAGACAGTACAAAAGTGGATATTTGTGATTTGACATCAAACTGAACCAAAACATCTTTCACTGATTCATTTATTAAGTCTTTGCTCTTATTCTCACAAAAGTAAGCATCCAAGATCTGAACTGCAATTACAGAATCAAACATCAAGAGAGAGCCGGCCAAAGTAAAGACAATCTTCATTCCTAAAATAAGAAAGGTTTTTACAGTAAGAAGAGAATTTTAACATAGGTTTGAAAGGCAAAAGGCAAAACAAGAACCTTCAGCTCACACTCTGAAAGATTCAGCTTCTAGAAAGTCCTTAGCGATGGACTCCTGCTTCTAGATTTATCTGATTATATAATATTTTCGTTTCTTTGGGCTCAGGCGAGCTTTGGCGCATAGGGCACTGGCAGCAGTGCAGCCTCTGTGGAACCACACTGCCCCCTGTTGATGGAAAAGATGATCACAAGGTCCCTCCTGGTTCTCTTCTCCCTGTCACCTCAAAATGTTGAGGACCTGCATGATAACGCAGCAAAACTGAGTGAAGCTCTCTCCTCTGTAGAAAACATAAGACCTGCTCAGCATTATGAACAAAAAGAATATTTGAGCTTAATATAATAATAAAAACTGGAAAATATAGGCAAGTTCAAGGTTTAGACCCCAACGAAGCTTTGCAATCTACTAAAGCCAAAAGAAGGAATCTCTAATGGATTTCATGTTTCTTGCTGGGATTATTTGAGGTGTATTCATGTTTGTAGCCTTCCATTGTTATATCTCCTATTATGCCACATCAGCCACATTGTACAAAGCAATTAGACTACTTCACTTTTCTATTAAACAGATTATGGAATTGATTCCGGGAGCATCCATGTTATTTAATTAATATTTCTGACCATTAATAATTATAGGAAGGCAGAGGGGCAGGAACTACGTATTTTTGTCCATCATCAAGACATCAAAGATGATGATGATGATGATGATGAGGATGATGAGGATGGTCAGGCTGTGGACTACTATCCGTGTGGCTGTCTTTCATCATTTTCTTTTTCTCGATATTTCAAATGATGTATCCTCCTCTTCATTGACTCCATCATGGTAGCTTTTCAAAATCTGACATCTGAGCACCTAACAGATGTGTTTCAGAAGAGGAATGACGTGAGCATGATTTGTGTGAGTGGTTTACCACTTCATTATCGTGTCACAGAGACATGACTGGGTTTATTGGTCAATGCCTGTATCAGCGTCTATGATCTGGCCTCTGTCTCCCTCCAGTGGTGTCTAGTCACCCAAGCTATCTTGAGAAATAAATGTACTGTAGTTGCTTTAATCATGATGTCAGTTGGCCAGAATCAGTACTGTCTCCTTCTAATGATTCCAGTGGCATTTTGAGGGCCAACTTCCAGCCACTTTTCGTACATCTGCACTATGGGTGGATGAATAAGTGCTGAATACACAGTCTGGCCAGGAGCCACCTGCTAATCCTCTTAAATGACTTTGCTGTATTTACAGAGTGGATCCTCACAGCTGAGCAGGAGGGATAAACATTTAAAATTTGACAGCAACATAAATTTAAAGCTTTTACGGTCAACATCCCAGATTCTTGCCCTCACAAACAGTTTTATTTACGTCTCTATAATGTTGCTATTGTCAATTGTGACAAGTTCAAACTGGGCCAAAATCTTTACCATAACTCAACATATTTAAATACATACTGTATGTGTGTATACAAAGGCTCTACTTAAATCTATTAAATACAGTCATTAAGATGTTGAAATGAGGGTTAGATGAAGTTACCAAATTAGGGCTTATTTTTTGTATTGAGAGACTCATAACATCCAAACTTGTAAGCATACTTTAGCAATTTTGGTATACGTTTACAAGTGATACGTATATTAGTATAGGAAATAAATCATCAAATAAACAATAATAGTCTATCGTCTCTTCTTTCAAGTCATTGTTAACTGTAAATGTTTGATTTTGGACCATTGGAAGAAATGAGCAATCTGTAAAGTCATCTGTAAAGTCATTTTCAGCCCTTGAAATAAGAAACTCCACCAAATTGTATGAAGCAAATGATTCATGTAAACATAAATGAGAACAGACATCACCGTCAGGCTTTGTATCTAAACAATTATTTTACTCAATAAGAAATGGTTCCAAATCTACCACTTATAGATTCTATATTCCTGTCAAGGTATCATAATTTATCATGTTCTCAGGCTGTTATGTGTTATGCATAATTATGCTGATTATTAAATTATCTGAAGCAATCAAAGCAGATTTTCCTGTAATACCAGGCTTACATACATCAATCAGTGAGAAGCAGAGATATTGCAGATAAATGGGCCACCATCAAATGAATTGTCACGGGAGAGGACATTACCCTCATTGATGGTGATTAGAGGTAATCTAAAAATTAGTAATTGAGAGTCCTCTCATAGTAATCTGTACCATCACAGTCAGAGTGTCATGTTCAAACTGAGAATTCCTGAATATCTGACCAGCCCTCTGTGGGTCCGCAGGCTAGCATGTAACTTTAGCCCAGCCAGCGCAGAGGCACAAGGCTCTAGAGGGGCCTCAAAAGATAAAAAGGAAAGGAAAACTAATTCCATTTGGCCTGACAGGCAGTGATCAAAGTCAGAGATCAGATGTAACTCCGGGAACATAATGTGCTCAGCCACATGCACAAAGCTTTCCTGACAGGGCAAAGTTGGTTCAGGGTTGATGCTCATTTATGATGTAGTGCTGGGCATTCCAGCAGAGGAGAAATGCAGGGGGTTGGCAGGAACCTATAGTACATTCTTGATAAAGTGATCAGAGCAGGGTGTATTCCAACATCAGTGAGATATCAAGCAAAACATGTAGCGTCTTCAGTTTCATAGGCATCTTAGGATCCCAGAAGTTGAAGCCAGTGTGCCCCCGAGACTCTGTGAGTGTTTTTATCTTTTGTCAAACTGGTCCTGCTTGACTCCTTTGTGAATATACTCTAGCTCCATATGTGAATGTATATGTCCTCTGTCTGGTTAGCTCATAGCTGACGTTTCATGTTCTATTTTGAAGTGTTTTTTTCCCTCATTACCATTTCACATGAAACAGCTATCCTTAGGTGTTGTTTTTATGTGAAGTTGACATACAAAAAAACCATCATAGCTTTAAGTGATTTGTTATAGCTGATGAATATTTAATGTTTTTCATTTCCAATCATATTAAATATTCAGTTCAATCAGTCATATTGCATCAGTAAGTGAATCAAATAACAAAAATAACTGGTCAGACTTTTTAATTCATCTGAGCTAAGAAGCTGAACTCAAGCTACTCTCATGATGTGTTTGTTGTACACTTTGGAGTAACTCTTCCCCTAGAGGTTCGGTGAATTTTGATAATTTGAACACGTTGGATTTTGATCTGATTTACTGATGGATCCACAGATCACATACATACAATGGACAATACAGCTGGTTAAATCCACTGATAGATGTGCACAACGTACTGTACATGTCAAATAAAATATAAGGCGTTTCAGATCTACAGAGGTCTATCCAGTTCTCTGTGCCTTAGATCGCCATTGTTAAGAACACATAAGCCACACTTGATCAACGTATTTGTTTCTATACATCGATCACACATAAATTATCTTGGTGTGAACAAAATTTGCACTAGTCACCAAACCTTTAGCTGAAAGTACACCCCAACAAATACACCATTTACAACTATTAGAGTTACATACATTAATTCAACAGTCCTGGCTGCTAGGGGACATTGCTGAGCATTATTAAAAGGTGACTTTATAAATATATACCTTGAGATAGAACCACCAACAAGATAGCAACATCATCCCGGAGTAAATTTTATCAGGTTTGTGAGATTAGAAGCAGGTTTCTCTCTCTAAATAATGATATTAAACCATAAATAACAGCCTATTGGTTTCTCTTTCTTTCTTTCTGTCTCATTCTCTCTCTCAGTAGTGCTGCATAATGCCATGGGTGTTTTCATTTTTATCCTAGGTTAGTAGTGCTCTGTTCCTGGCATGCTTTTTCTCTCAAATTAGACAACCCCCCTTAAAACAACCCGACCCAGGTGACAAAGATTCTTCTGTTACTGCCATGAACCAACAGGGAACAGTAAACAAGTTTCAGCTCAGTTATGCTCCCACTGGCATCCACAGAGTGATGGAATGCAAATATGCAAACAATTCTGTGCAAATACATTAGAATCTGATGAGTGGAGGCAGACAGGAAGCAGTAGAGTTGAGTGTGGAGAGGCAGGAGAATAAGGATGATGTGTGGATTTCAACCCCCAGAATATGTGAAACTAACCTTCTGTTTTACAAATATCTGTATCCTATTACATTATCTCAAGCAACTAAGCACATGGAACAAATATGACGCATACAAATCAAACACAGCGTGACTCAATTCAATACAACCAGTGTTTGATACCCTCTGTCGACATGCAGATATGCTGCAGGCTGTGATTCTTTCTTTATCAGCATTCCTGGCGTGACCTCAGGTCACACTCACTAGTCAACCTTGTCTTTTATCAGTCAGGTGTGGGAACTGAGTGAAAGCCTTTAGCTGACATCTGTTGACTGCGCTTATGTTGAGTATTTGTGATATCTTGTTCAAAGCAAACAAACAAGAAAGACAGAAAGAAAGAACTCTTGGTTATTCTGGGAGTTCATTTTTGATATTTCTTGCACAGAAGCAGTCAGGAAGCATAAATGTGTTTTCTCCTTCTGTCATTTTGTTTGCTGTTAAATATTCAGGAATAAAACATGGATGCATTGCTGAACAGTTTGCAGTCTTAAAGTTAAGCAGCACAAAGTGACATTAAGGAATCCACACAACACCAGCAGGTCTGTGCCGCAGCTTAATGCCCTTTAATGGACATGAGGCAGCTAATTAAATCTCACATTAACAGTTATTTAAGAGGTCATTATACCACCATGTTAATGGGTTCAAAGCACACTGCAGACTATGGCATTAGAACAGTGATTAGCTCTAGTATTCTATATTTAAATAGAAAATCTGACGATGAGGCTAACCATTTTAGCCATGTGGTTCTTCATTCTGGCTCATATAGTATAAATCAATATTCTCATGACTGTATCTATATTAGGCTTTAAAATAACATTAGATGATTATTTCTAATGATGGATCCTCACAGTTCCTCTCCAAAAACATACAGTTTAGGTAAATTGATCAAAACCAAATTAGCTGTAGGTGACACTGTGAGCATGTGACTTGTATTTCTTTTGGCCCAGAGATCATATGCTGGGTGTACCCCGCCTCTCGCCCATGCCAACTGTGATAGGCTGGCATGGGCGAGACCCTCATGGTGCATTAACAGCCGTAGATGAGGCAACAGCAATTGTCTCATCCACAAGAAAATGTGTGGATGGATGGATGGATGGATGGATGGATGGATGGATGGATGGATGGATGGATGGATGGATGGATGGATGGATAAATATTTGTCAATTACATTAACCACTAAATTTTTGTTGGAGTTCCTGCTCTTGTTGGCAGAAAGACACCTGAAAATGTGATCAACTTGCCGATGATAGTAATGACAGGTGAGGTTGTGAGGCCATCCATGCTCAAGGACATTTCAAGGACAAAAATGTGTGTTCACCTCCACAGGTTGAAGAATGAGACAGAAAAAACCATTCCTCCTGGAAAACAAAGAAACTGACATGTTCAAAGACATTTTTGATTAAAAGAGAATTCTGATGAATGCTCTCAGACTTTAAGTGACTAATGAGAAAAAAAGTGTCTCTCTGTGTGTATTCTTATTACCGTGGTAATGAATTATCTTTTTTTATTTAATGTATAATTCAACAAGAATAGCATTTGTCAAGAGAGAGGTTTTTTGGCATTCAATCCCACATGCAGTATATCACCTATAAGCAGCTGGACGGCGGTGGTAATGTCACTGCATTTTGAACAGCAGCTTGCTGATGCCGCACAAATGAGAAAGTTATCAGTGTTCCTGACTAGAATATAAAGAAAGATGCAGAGGAGATGCGGTAAAATAGGAAATAGCAGCACAAGGACAAACCCACCCACAGCTGAGAGGAAAAGATAAATGTCTGCAAAGCATCACTGTCACATACAAATGAGCTCCAGAAATTACAAGAAGCTGGCCTGACAGATTCCCAGGCAAATAGCACTATGTGATCACATGGCAGCATCAATGACAGTAATGGAGTTCACCTCAGCTAACACACATGTGAAAGAAAGGACCAACACTTTCAGCTGACAACCTGCTCTTCCCCGGCAGCGACGAAGCTTAGTTGGACAGAAACATGGATTGGTTGGAACTGGTTGACAGAGAAACCATCCGAAGTCTGGAATGTCAAACCTGAGCTCTGCCTGGTTCAGGATATGACTCAATGTCCCATAGATCATAAAACTATACAAGGTCAATGATAATCTTCATCGAAAATATAATGACTGCAAGGTCATTACGGTGGCGCAGTGGGTAGCGCTGTCGCCACACACCAAGGCGGTTCAGGGTTCGAGTTCCGCTCTTTGTGGAGTTTGCATGTTCTCCCCGTGTCTGCGTGGGTTCTCTCCGGGTGGCTTCCTCCCACCTCCAAAAACATGCACATTAGGTTAATTGGCCGGTCCCAAATTGACCATAGGAATAAGTGTCTGTGTGTAACTCCGCGGTGCACTGGTGTCGCGCCCGCGGTTTGCCCCGCCACACGCCCAAAGACAAGCTGGGATAGGCTCCAGCTCCCCGCAACCTCCGCAAGCGGATGAAGCGGGTTAAGAAAATGAATGAATGAAATCCTTTCCTTGTGAAAGGTGGAATGACCTCCAGTTCCCTAACATACAAAGGTCCTCAACGAATAGGAGGTATAGGCCAAATCCGACCATGACCTCACAGATCCAAACCGGCCCAGACATTGTTGTTGTGATGTCTCACTGAATAAAGCAACGGAATTTTTCAAACCTTGAATCTTCTTCTTTTCCTTTCAGCTTTTCCCTTCAGGGGTCACCACAGCGAATCAGTTGCCTCCATCTAACCCTGACTTCTGCATCCTCTTCTCTCACACCAACTACCTTCATGTCCTCTTTCACTACATCCATAAACCTCCTCTTTGGTCTTCCTCTAGGCCTCCTGCCTGGCAGTTCAAAACTCAGCATCCTTCTACCAATATATTCACTATCTCTCCTCTGGACATGTCCAAACCATCTCAGTCTGGCCTCTCTGACTTTATCTCCAAAACCTCTAACATGTGCTGTCCCTCTGATGTACTCATTCCTGATCCTATTCATCCTGGTTAGTCCCAAAGAGAACCTCAGCATCTTCATCTCTGCTACCTCCAGCTCTGTCTCCTGTCTTTTCTTCAGTGACGCTGTCTCTAGACCAAACAACATCGCTGGTCTCACCACAGTTTTGTACACCTTTCCTTTCATTTTTGCTGAAACTCTTCTATCACCTTTCAAGCACCTTTCAAATCTTGAATACTGGTCTTAATATTGCTACCGTGGTAATAAATTGATCATGTTTCATGATAGACCATAATAGATCCACCCCTATTTTTATTTAAATATAAGTTCACTTTCACGGGTGACGTCCTTTTCAATGACGTTTGTGTGTGTGTGTGTGTGTGTGTGTGTGTGTGTGTGTGTGTGTGTGTGTGTGTGTGTGTGTGTGTGTGTGTGTGTGTGTGTGTGTGTGACTCTAGGATCCACCTCAAGATGTAATGACCACCTGTGGGCACACAATCTGTCGACAATTGATAAAAATAATCCGAAGAAAATCGGACACAGTGACTTCATCCGATTCTCATCACATGGAACCCCAGAAGTTCATCACGTGATACAATGACAAATGAAAATACTGTAGTGTTATATAAGTCTATATAAAATACATAAGTAATACAAGTTATTAATATACAGGAAACATCAGCCTTTGTAGGGAGAAGACATGCAGTTCTTCTCTCTGCGTATTTATACACAGGAACTGAGTCAAAGCTTTAATCTCTGCGCATCATCATCATCATCATCAGTGTGGAACACACAAACACAAAGGTCTTCCATTTCCACTGAAAGCTCGACCATTTTGTGCGCGGAGTCCCGTATGTCTGACCCACTAACACATTTATGGGAACAGACGGGATGACGTCACTAAGGGGCGGAGCGTGAAGCGTTCAAAACACAAGCTGCCCTTAATCCTTCTTGATTTTTTTGTTTGTTTCCTGCCTCTGGTTTGCGCTCATTTACACCTCTGGCCAGTTCTTTGGATTAATCTGCGCGCTTTGTTTTTAAATTTCATTTTGCTTATTTTATATCATGCAACTGCTTTCTGTATGTTCACCTCTAAAGACGCTGCTTTCCGAGACTGCGTTCCTTAACAGCATCCGACTGTTTGTTTGTTTGTTTTGTTTGTTTGTTTGCTGCATTCGATGGATACGGACTAAGTAATAAAAGCGGATAAATGCACCTGCCGTCGAGGGGATCGCCTGCTTTTGAAATCGAAGAGGTAAGACTGAGTGCAGACGACAAAGAGGAGGATGAAGGTGTTTGTGGGGAGAGGCTGCAACAGCTGCAGCCCGTTGTCCCGCCTTGGATCCGCGGACCGTATTTCGGTCTGGAGCGTTTCAGCAGCGATTAAAGCGAAGATTAAACCGAAGTCACATCCGAACTGATTTCTAACATTTTTTTTTTTTTTGCTCAGTCCAGCTCTCATACTGCAAAGTGTGAATAATGGCGCCGTTGTTTATCAGAGCGGACGATGCTTCCTGTTACTTGTCTGTCAGCTGGGCTCATCAACTCCAAGCTGACAAGTTTCTATCATTTATGTGGTGTTTATTTGTATATTCCTTTTTATAAATAAAATCCATTATTGTACACTGACGTCATTTTTAAAACTCATCACTGTGTTTTGATGGCTGCTTTTTTCCTGTGGTATAATGTTAAGTGTGACCTTACCTGATTGGTTTTGTTATAACGGTAAGGATAGGGTTTCTCAAATCTTGATCCGTATCAGATTAGTGACATATGAATTAAACAGCAGAGTGAATAGATTTATTTTTAAGTTATTCATACTTGTGCTCAAATCTAAGTAGAGACCCTTTGAAGGCCCTGTGCATAATGTCACTTTTACTATATTGGGCAATCTTTCCTTCATACCCTGGTGTGGTGTCAGGTGTGTGTGCTCAGGGTGCAGCCTGGCCTGTGCTGGGGTGGCAATGAAGAATGTGGGAGCTGTGGAGAGCCATCGGCTGGGCGTCCTGCTGGAGGCTGCCCTGCACAGAGAGGCTCGCCTCTGGAAGGTTCCTGCTTTCAAGAGTGGATGCATCCAGGTGAGACCGATGCATGCATATGATCGTGGTCATGTGCATTTCCATAATTAAGGGTAGCATGAGTTGGGACCGTTTTAGAAATGAGTAATATTCATGTTCAGATGTTGATAGCTCACACTAACTCTAAAAACAGGTTCTACTTTTGACGACTGCTCTGGTTTAGAGGCTTAGAGCTGTGGTCTCATCTTTTTGTGTGCTTCCATTACTGTAGTAAATGTGATGTTAAAGTGTAATGGGTTATGTATGTAACTATCTGGTTTGACATAAATAACCCCTCAGGGCACAGACATTTCTTCATCTGAACACCAAGAAATGATCCTGTGGCTTGGAGCGGTGAGCAGGATGTTCCATTTCTGTCCAGAGACCTTTGCACTGGGAGTATGTACCCTCAAACGGCTGCTGTCCACTGTCAAGGTAAACTGCTGCAGTGAGCAAAAATGGTTTCCAGTGTTCGGTGTGCAGAATTGAAAACACCTGTAAGGCCTGCAAACATACGTGGTTCAAGACTCTGTTCAGTGAAAGCAACATTGTATTTGCATTTTTCATCAGATTTCTGATCAAGCTGCTAAAATGTACCAGTTTTTAAACCACAGCAGCACAATTCCAAATGTTTCTGCTATTGATGGGGATGAAATGAGCTCCTGACTCATCCAATGCTCTCATTCTACACAAGTGGCAATTTTCCACTGATCATTGGATTTCTGCCAATTTTAATTCAAAATGATCAATTCTGTGAATCGTCTGTTGAGAAAATTTTAGGTTGGGTATCTTATTTTTATTGTCATGTAAAAAAAATTTAGGTCAACTTATGTGCCCAATATATTTTCTGCAATCGAAAGGAAAATCGAACATCTTTAGCTCGTGTTTTAACGGATTAGCAATTGGATGAGTATGAAATAATTTAATTAAATGAAAATACTCGTAGCATTTTACTTCGCAAATTCACTGCAAGCACACCAGAAGAAATTAAAGAGGAAGCAGTACAGAAGGTTGCAGAACTTGCTATAAAGAGGTTGTCAAACTAGAAGTACCAACTGTGAACTGTATATGAATATAACCTACAGCTAGGAAGCTGTTCTTGAACTGAAGACTTCTTTTCAGAAGGTTTCTGATGAGAACAAGAGCAAAGCATTGAAAAACAGTTACTGAATATATTTAAAGTTAAATTTTCATTGAATACGTTTACTTATTTCAAGTCTGTTGTAATATTCATGTGGTCTGTTTTTCTTATACATAATTTCACTGTGAATCAGTTATAAATTACTGAAAATCTCTCACCACATTACTGGTTCAACATTAATTGTTCAGCTGAAAAAAATATTTTCCTGTTGCTATCTCTGATTCTGTAATATTTTATTTCAACCATCTTTACCACTAATGCAGGGGAAATGTATGTTGCATGCATAAACATTTCTGCTTATTCCTAATTTTAATGATGTCCTTTCTCTTTTCAGGCTCAACCAAAATACTTGAAATGCATTGCTTTTACCTCATTGGTCCTGGCTGCCAAAATCAATGAGGAAGATGAGGTAAGAGTTATCAGTCTTGTTAAACAAAATAATAAATGACAGACATCAGTGCTTAAAACAATAAGTTTATTTGCTTCACTTTGTCGGCGTGTTTTCACACAGGTAATAAGCTCTGTCAAAGACCTGGTTGTGCAGAGCGGATGCAACTTTTCGACAGCAGAAATACTTCGTATGGAAAGGATCATTCTGGACAAGCTGCACTGGGACTTGTACACCGCAACACCAGTCGACTTCATTCACATAGTAAGTCAAGAGTTCAGCAGACAGACGGCAAACAGGAATTTTTTTTATTTTTTTTTACTAGACCTTTGCAGTAAAGGCATCTCAGAGTGATCTGGCTCGATCTGAAATGCTTTGAGTTCAGGTGCTGGTCTTGCATTGAAACATAGCAGTACAAAAGCACACATCAAACTATCATGCTTGCATCATATTTGCCCATCAACCCCACCCCAACAGTATAACATTGTCCTAATTGCCTTTTTTTTTCAATAAGAACTGTTCTTCAGGTGCATCTAAAAAATATACATATACTGTATACTGAATATGAACATAATATAAAGGTAAAGTGTTTCCTACCACACTTTACCTTTTCAGTCAACTTTCCATCAATATGCTTTGGCAAATCCCTAGAACAGTGAATGCTTTCATCAGTAGTGTGTGGTTTGTTCTCCTTGTGGAGATTGTCAGTGAATGTCTTCGTGACAACCTGCAGGTCAGTAGTCTTCCCCATGACTTTGGTGGTGTGTACAGCAACAGACAGAGATCCTTGGTGTTCCTACTGGATGTTTGTAAGGATTTAATCAAATGTGACTTGAAATATTTTCAGATCTATTTTCCCTATGTTTAACCTGTAGGCTGTAATTATTCATTTTAAAAAACTTTTAGTTTACATAATGAATATGGAACACACAAAAATTTTCACTTTCTCAAACAACTGAACTTTTCTGTGATTTTTTTTTTTTAGACGCACCTGTATAATAAAATGCCACTTCTGTAGTAACAATAATCAAATTAAATATTCTCATGATAGAAGGATGGATCGCAGTTTACTTTCCGAAACAGAACAAAGCATGTCAGAAATACTCCAGTTTTCTACTTGCAAACCTGAGACCCACAACTGTACTAGGAGATCATTGTCTGAATTCTATTGAAAATGAGTCTTTCTAGTATCATATTCATCTTTCTACAGCCTTCTTGGAAATGCGATTATTATTAAATCACAGAACGGACAAACCAAAGTCACATTGTAACCCAGATCAATTAAAACGATGATGCGTTTTTACAACATTAGGAATCAGAACAGAACCAAATGTGCTTCTTCAAACTACATGAGAGACATATTGCATATCAGGCCAAGATGCCTAACGAAAGTCCCATAGTGGAAATATATAGTGGGAACCACACAGAACCACTGATTTGGGTTGTTAGTGTTCAGTACCATAAAGAATGCTGCCACTGTTAAAAATCATTTACTTGTATTCAAGGTAGTTTATACTTAAACCCTGACACATAAGTGCCAAAACATCTACCACTAGTTGAACCAGTCACTACAAACGCATGACTCACCTTGTCTGGCCAAGAGCTGTACTCTTAATGGGTTTCATAAGAAGTCATACAGGATGTATAGGTTACATACAGGATGTATAGGTGGTTTTAGTGTGAGTATTAAGGATTTATAGGCTGTACTTGGGGCTCAACTAATGCAACGGAATATTTTAATAATGAAATGCATGTAAAACCAGACTTGAGTCTCGTTTGTGTGGCCACGCTAGCAGTACCTCATAATAAATCATATTTGTCTGTTATTTTGGTTTCTCTGAGTCCTCAGTACTATTAACTACTGTTTGCGTTGGAACCTGTTTAACAAAACCCTTTGACTCTTGAAGAATTATTGCCCTATCCCTAAGTATAAGTTTTATACATATATTTGCATTTTTAAAGCAAAACAAACCACAATTTGACTGAAAACTACACCAATTCGTTACTCCTGTAACCGTCTTGACAAACATGATTCACCACACCAAATGGATCCACACCATTGAAACAGTTTCCATTAATATTGTTGCCATTGTCTCCTATTGAGAAACCACTGTTGCTGGTACACAAAATAATTCTGATGGTAGATCGTTTTCAAGATACTCATTTTGATATTCTAGAAATGCCTCTGGTTATGAGTTTTAAAACCTCACCCTGGACCAAAGTACAACAGACCATCAATAAACACTTTAGATATTTTTCTGTGTGATTTTCAAAAGTGATAGAAGACATAATCATTGTCTTAAAGCCGCAAACCATGAACTGTCACCAAAAAGCTTTTTGTCACATAGAATCAGTATTTTCTGCTGTACTGTAAATTTTAATTTTCTCCCACCATTTCAGCTTGTGAATCCAACTGATTGTCAGCTTTAGTGTGTACAGTTGTGAATACATTAATATAATTGTTGACTTTAATTTTATAAAAATTCAAGACTTCTAAAATAAATGTATTAATAAAAACTATATAAAATAAAGACATCTTCTGTTTATACTTTTCAAATAAAGACTTTTTAACTAATATAATTGCTCACAATTCCTATCCCTGCCCTGAATTGTTTCCTAAATAAAGTTGTATTCTTTATCTAGAAAATAGTGGTCAATAAAATCTAAGAATTTATCCGACTCTCCAACATGACACTGATATGATTATAGTTGGATTTACAGATATCTTGTCACTCCCTCTGTTTGCATCAACATTAAACCAAAATAAAAGGCAGAATTAGCCATGTGCTGCTGGAATCTGTTTCATATGTTGATGGCGAACAAAGAAGGTTTTAATAATGCAAGAATAACTTTCCCCTTCACACCACATAGCTGAATTTGTGTAAAAGTAAACCACCTTAAACTCAGCTTTGCAAGAGAGACAATGAAAGCAAATGAGCTCAACACATGACGGACTAGAACTACCAATTAAAATAAGTTGATAGTAGACATCTAGTCTGAGGTGGGGTTTTTTTTAACATGAACAGGCTTTTTCTTTCATTTAAACAAAAGGGTAAAGCTAGCTTGCTAGCATGAGCCCCTTGGTTTCAGTAATGCTAGCTACAAGCTAAAAAGCTGCTAGCATGTGTACAGAGAGCTTCTCACACTAAACGGTTCCTGCCAACACATGGGAACAGGGAAAAGCCATGCATTTATGACACAGTATGAACAAGATCAGATGTTTATGGCTGAACATTAAATGTTCTGATGGATTTGATGTTAAGTAAAGGTAAGGAATGATGGACAATAAGACAAAAATGACATTACGTTAACAATTTGGTCTCTTTCCTCTTTGTGTTTCTGCACAACTCCCATCTAGTTTCACGCCCTGCTCGTCACCGACCACCCTCGCCTTATTCCGTCCGTCGGGTTCGGATCCGGTGTCACCTGGGACCCGGCAGTAGGCCCCATTTCGCTTTCAGCCGGGCCTGGGCATCAGAAGACGCCTCCAGACTTCCATGCGGTGTTGTGGACCAGGCAGGTGCAGCACTGTATGGCCTGCCACCAGCTTTGGCAGTTCAAGGGCTCCACATTGGCCTTAGCCATCATCACTTTGGAGCTTGAGGTGCTCACGCCTGACTGGTTCTCAGTCTTCACCGACCTGCTAAAGAAAGCACAAGTAAGAATCGATGCAGGCGTCCTGTGAGGCTATTTCTTCACTAGACCATTTTCCAATATACTGTATTGAAATATATGTAGGTCAATGGCTATAAGTACAGATATGTTTGAGATCATTATGAACACAGTGTCAATCTCTGTGGTGAATAGGGTCACCTGGACTTGTAGGAAGAACTTGAAAACATGTCGCCTCTCGTCCAAGAGGCTTCTTCAGTTCTGAACGGTTAGTGGAGAGCTCCAGATATTCAACTACCCCTACCAGACTAACATACGAAGGCAAAACATCTTAAATTTTTTCCTACAAGTCCAGTTGACCATACAACATAGATGTACCATGATTTGGATTACTGAGAATCTTCAGAGACCTTGCAGATTGTAGAGGACTTGTTAATTTTAATTGATAAATGTCCCACTGTATGTATGGTTGTTTAGGTAAAATTAACTCTTAGCGACAATCCCTTAGGTTAAAAACAAATCAAAATACATTACCTGATGTTCAGAACAGAAGTGATTTAAAATCAATCTCTGCCTTCGGTCACGTCAATGACTTGTCATTTACTGAAAGTGGAACGGGGTGATTTTATAATTTTACATTACCATACTGTTCAATTAGACCAGGAATGGGTAAATGTATATTAATAAAATTTGCTCTGAGTATAACCAGTACTGCAAAGCCAAATCTGTTTTTATCAATAAGCACCACAGTGACACATTAATATACTGTTTTAAGCGAAAGTAGTCACTGATCAACCAGTAAATGCAGTAGAGGTGCAATTTTTTTTACAAAGTGTGCTGTTTAAGTTGCAATAAATATGCACTTAAGTATCTGACTTTTATGGTGTGTAAATTCCTAGTTTAAATGGACGATAGACTCTCATCACCAGTCCAGCCTAGCAGATCTTTAAATGTACTGGTTCAAAAGAAAAAAACAGAACAGAACTTTTCACACCAGTCTGCTTTTATCAGATGTTCTCTTCTGCAGTGAATAATCATAAAGGCACACATTGACATATCAGTTCAGGAAATAATGCTGACATGCAAGTCAGAGTAATGGTCACATTATATGGGAAAAGAGCAGTGAACAAACGTTGGTCAAAGAAAATATCCGTTTGAAATGTACTAAAACTGGAAGCTGTTGACCACAGCAATCATGACACATCGTTTTGTAATGAAACCGTCTGAAGGTTAACCTATTTGGCTAAGGCTTCAGTTTGTAACGTTTGACCCATACTGATGTTCTGCTCACCTAGATTGATAGTGGTGAGTTCATTCACTGCAAAGAGATGGTGGACGAGTACCTACACGGCCTGGAGTTCTCCCTACCGCCCAACGCTGTGTACATATTCGACGGCACCCAGATTCAGGATGAGGAATGGGACCAGAGCCTCCGATGGAGCCTCAGACAGGCCAGGAGGGGCCGCGGCAGCAGAGAGCAGGGGGACTGTGATGATGAGTATTATGACGGTTTTAGGTGTCTGTATAACGAGGAGGCGGCCCCGGGGCCGGAGGGGAATGAACCTGTGGTTCTGCAGAAAAATGCTTCTCCCTGTCCACCACTGCACCCCGCTGTCAACTAGTGGGTTCAGCTCATTTTACACTGAGAATATTACCAATACTGCAATTCAGCTAATTTTAAAGCCTCAGTCAACTTTCAGAGCACTTAAATGAATCTAGATGTTTGATTTTAAAAGAAAAGCATTCTCCTTGGCCCGAGTTCAGATTTGATTCTTGGTTTTAGGCTCACTTGTGTACACATCCACACAGTGGTTCTGTGTGTGTGGTTCTACAGGTGTGTATAGATCAGTGTTAAACCGAAACTCTTCTGTGTTTGGTGGTTGGATGTTCGGATCAGCTCTGGGGATTCATCAAGCCTGATTGAATGTGAGATGCGGTTCTCTTTAGCGCAGATTACTGATCCATTTCAACCATTTATATCACTTCTACTTACTTTTAAACTTGTTCCCACTCTTTAAATTCAACAGGGTTTGAAGGATGAGTTTGTGTGTGGTTGAGGCCAAGAATAGCTTTTGTTTGTTTGACTTGATCCTGATTTTGATTCTTGGCACTCGAAGAACCACAGAGCCACACAGCATTGAGGTTAATACAAGCTTTTTTTAATGGAAAAAAAATATTTTTTCACAATCTTGGTTTATGTTAAACTTTTACTTACTGTACTAAACATTTTTACCCTTAAGGTAGAGGAACCACATTAAACTTTAATTTCATGAGTACATGCTGCAAAATTTAATTCAACATTTCTGCCTGTTTATGCTGGAGCTGTTTGGTACATTAAGCAGAATAAATGGCTAAAGGTTTGTTTTGACATCTTAAAATCCCTTGATTACTAATTCTGCATCACTTATAAAAGTATTGCATTCTAAACAATTTTTTAACAATTTGTCACAGAAATATTGGGATTTAATGGTCCCATTTTATTTTATAAAGACTACATTTTCTGATCTACAGTATTGCCAATATTATCAAATAAAATGAAGTGGCAAAGTTGAAGCTGATACATGGTGAACAGGCTGCTGAGTTGCGTTGTGTCAACAAGTTTTTCTGCTTTGATTCAACCAGTCAATAATACCAGTGACCAATGTATTTTTTATGTTACTCCATTTATTGAGGCAGCTATATTATATGGAAAACCAGAGAAATAAAGCTATGAATTTAAAAGTCTAACTTGTCTTTTGTGTCACTTCTGAAACGCTTTGAATCCTCCCCCCTAAAGAGTCAAGCAGTTTTACACAAACGCACTGAAGAATGGGACATTAATCACACAATTGAAATTTAGTTGACACATGTAATTTAAAAGTTTTACATTCAACGTTTGAGTCAAGTGCCTCATAACTGACTTAATTTTTTTAACCTGACAACTTTAATTCCCAGTTTTGGCTTACCAGGAATACTTTTGTCTTTCTGAGAATTTCCCACCCTGAATAGGCTTCTCAAGCTCCATTGTCCTAAATCCTCAAGCAAACTTTCCAAACAGTCTAGACTATGGTATTCCACCTCTACGCCTGCAGGATGCAGCAGTCTTAACGTATGAATCGACAAGTAGCTGTGAACAGGCACTAATGCTAGATGAGATCAATGCTGTGGAGCAGGTGGACGGAATTTTAAAAAGTATTGGCAGAGACTCCACGAAAAACAACTGTTGCTATGGCAACATCAGTCTGTTTTGAATCACTTTTTCTAAATCACAAAGGAAATGCCAAAATATTGAAGCCTTACAACTTCAGACATTGATGGGTGTTTGGATTTTTTTTGTTTCTGGGTTTGCAAACCGGTAAACTACAAGTAGACCCACAGAAGTCATCAGGAAAGAAGCTAATGTTTCTTGGATTGCAAGTTTGGAGATATTCCACACTTTATCAGACATTGCATGACAAGAATTCATTTGTAAGTAATACACAAATTTTGCTCTCTGACTTCAATTAGCAAGTCTTATAAAAAATTAACTAGTTCTTGGCTGGAAACTTAACTCAGCTGTCATTCAAAAACCACCAGAGAAATGTCAAACGAGAATAAAGTGACTGCCAGTTGAGTTGATTAACAGAGTATGTTTAGAGGAAATAGAAACTAACATTACTCTGATGTATTACCCACATGTTTCCAAAATATGTTCTCATACAAGAGAAAGACATGATTGTCTCTTCTTTAGCATTGTAGGGGGCTGTTGTGCTTCTAGCTTCATGGATAATGCCTACAGCACATGAACAAAACTGACTCAATTGGTCCAATACGATCTCCCACACAGCATCAAATGTTACTCAGCTAGATCTCGGACAGAAGCCGTCAGAGAGACATTGTTTCTCTTGAATGAACTAATGATATATTGTGATACTATAAATCAACGAGTACGTTCTTTTGGCAGAAGTCTTATTAAAGACTCGATCTAAAAGGAAAACTGAGTGGCCAGGCAGAGGTGTGCACTCTACTGCGTGCCTGAGGGTGAGTTCTCAAATTTGGCCAACTAGTTTCTAAAAAGATCACCTGCCAGTCACAGTTGGTCTATGCATAATGTATTTACATATTTCACTGCAAGCAGTTAACATACATCATTTCACATGCAAATCCTACACTAACACACAAGTCAATGAATGTGATTAGTCCACACACACACACACATTGAAAACAAAGAATGAGTAAACATGTCTTTTCTCCTCTGTCATGGGGTCACTAAACAGGAAACACCATTTCTCAAGCTAACAGGTTGTGTGTGTGTGTGTGTTTGTAAACGTATTCACCTGCATCTCCCTCCTGGATGAATGTTGCCAAACAAATGATGGTAGAGAGACACTTCAGTGTGAGGAGGGTCTTGCATTTATTTTCAACAACATACAGTAAATACAGCTGTTCTCTCCATCTGTGAGTACAAACCCTCCTTCAGTGAGCTGAGGCCTGCATGAATCAGGTGTGTGTGTGTGTGTGTGTGTGTGTGTGTGTGTGTGTGTGTGTGTGTGTGTGTGTGTGTGTGTGTTCACTGGCTTTGTGTTGCATTCAATGTCAAAACAATCACGCCCAGACGATCACTCATGGTTTACAATAGAGTTACATTATTTAGGAACAATGTTCACTGTCAGATGTACTCATATTAATATCATTCCAAAATCTAGTACGTTTGCTTATTAAACTGGGTAAGCTCTAAAAAATATTCACATACATTTATTGAGTTAATATGAAACAGCACCAGTATATTGCATAGGTTTTTATTGAGACTATGTTTCAAGTTGCCAGTACCAATGCAGTGATATATACAGTATACAGGTACTTGGTAGAATTACTTGACATAAGGCTATTTATTTGGGTTTACTTTATTCATGGATTTATTTGCTGTAAAATATACTTAATCTAAATTCTCAACAACAAAAAAAAGGTAAACAGACACCTGGACAACATTTTAAGGAACTCTTGTATTTTGAAAATTTTAGGAAAGCTTAACCTTAGGTTTCTCTTTATTTAGTCATTTCAAAGTTAGTCCTTTAAAAGCAAGCACTCCTTAAGTTTTAAAAAAAAATACATTAGAAATGGCTTCCTGCTGTGTTTAACTGGTGAACCTTGTTCCTGTGTGAAGGGTCAATTACAAAACACAAAAAAAAAGCAACAGAAAGTCTTTAAAACAACATAAATTGAAAAAAAAAAAAAAAGCAAAATATATATATGTGTCCAAATAACAAATAAACTGTGGAATGAAAAATCCCGAGTCAACAAGCTGGCCAATGGAAGCAACATTTCTTTTCATAATATGACCATAATCACCACCTTTCATTTTTTATGTCTCCTCTGTGGTTTCATCATCCTCAGTGTTTTGGTCCATGTGCATGTCGAGATGGAATGTAAAGACAAACAAACAACAACAAAAAAAACCTTTACAGGTGTTGTCGACACTATGGGGATGGAGAACAAATCCATGGTCTTGTGTGGAAGGGTAAACAGCACCCATAAATTAACTGAAAAACAATGACAAACAAACAAAATAAATAAAAGAATACACAACTTTTCAATGGAAATTTTCATATAAGATTGTAAACTCTAGAGATCATAAAGGAGTGTTTAAATGGGTTAGTGAGCCTTCATAACTACATGTAAGAGGACGGTTCAGGAATGTATCCTTTGAAATTCTACAGTTCATCTGGAATAAAAATCTGATGCATATGTGTGAAATTTAGGAATAATTAATGATTAAAACATTTTTTTTTAAAAAGACAAGCACAGACGAACGTGAAATGCTTGAGCAGCCACTAGATGACGCCACATGTCTCAGATTCAGTTTCAGATTCCGTTCCTCAGACTACGTGACATCAAGTCCATGTCCATAATTTATTAGGAGTACAGCAAACACTAGTTTTCATTTCCAACCATTGAGGCAGCCACTATCTTCAGTTAATCTTAATGGGACTGGAACATTATCAAGACTTGTATCAAATATATTTATGTAAACCTGTTTAAACCTGTTAGTCTAGACTGATATAATCACATAGCTGTTGGATGAGTTGAAGTTTAGGCATCCAATCACATTTTTTAAGGCCCAGCAAGGAAAATCATTATAATATGAACAAGTTTGTCCACATACTTGTGGGCACAACAAGAGGAAGAGTCGTTGAAAGTACTTTCAAATAATTTCAACACTAACTTCACCTAATGGCTGCTAAAACAGTGAAATAAATACACGTGAATAAACAGGAAGCGATTGTCGTTAAACCTGTGAGTGCTTCATCAACTCAAACCTACTGAGGATCGGTTCGTTCCCTGTGTGAGATACGTCCTATTTAGAAGCTAAGTGTGGGATTGCCGTGGCAAGTGAGCTCAGATGCACCTCCTTGAATATCCTGAATAATTAGAGCGAGTCAAAAGGAAAGAGTGAAAGGAAAGGAAATATTCTGCTTAGGCAGGACAAAAAGGGGAGGAAGTTTCCTTAACACATGCCAGGCATTTAAAATAGCAACAATTCTTGGGTAATTTGACAATTTAAGGATTAATGGTGTAACTTAACAGAGTGGGAATCTACTGCTTTGATATTTTGACAGGAGTTAGAGATTAAGAGGAAGACGGAGATCAGAAGTAAGAGAAGCGAGGATGCAGGAAATAACTTTTCAAATTTCAGGTACAGAGCATTATTTCACAAATGGATCAAGTTAAGAAAAAGCAGCTCCCTACTGTGGAACAAAGAATAGAGCGATGGAAAGAAAGGGTTGTCTTACTTTTTTTTGTCTTTGTCTTTCTTGAAAGGCTGAGCTAAAGACAGGGTCTCGGCTGCCACTTTCTTCCTGTTGAAGGCATTCATCTCCTCCTCCAGATCTCTCCGCTTCTCCTCCACCTTCCTCTTCTCCTCCTGGTGCATCCGCTTCAGTTGCTCAAACCTGTCATGCAGCTGAGAGGGAGGAGGAACATGATGGTGGTGGTGGTGGATGAACAGCACAGCAACAAAAGGACACATGTGAGAACAGTCAGATCAAAGGCACCAAGACTTGAGAACAGGAGTGTTTTTCTGAAGTGAATACATAGGGGCAGTTAGGAATGTTTCTGATCTTAGAAATTGATTAATTTTCAGAGTAAATGAAAATTTTCACACTACTCAGCCTTTTATCCTATTTTGGATCGTTGTTTTGGTATACAGACTTGCAGCTGCAGATTTTATTGATTCGATCATCTGTGTGATCATCGCGAAGGCAGCGGTTTGTAAAGCTGATCAGTTGTGCTGACAGATGTTCATTTTGTCATATCCGGCCCATTTATAGAAGCCACGGGCTAAATAATCTATAACTCATTGTATAATGTCATGCAGTACAAAATGATGAAACACGTGTACTTAACATAACATGCCAAAAAGCTCAGCTACTGCGGACCAGTAAAATGGACCTAGCAAAAGGATAAATCAACAGCCAACAGTTCCTTTACCTCCACCTTGTCCCTTATTTCTAACATAACAACATGATCATTTCAAATTAAATATACAGTACACAATCTATACCCATAAACTGACTGACCTCTCTCTCTTTTTCTTTCAGTTCTGCTTCTGTCTCTTTCACTTTGTTGACAAACATTTGTCGCATGTCTTCCTCTTTGCGCTGCAGATCCCCAAGGAACTCTTTCCTCTTGGCTTCATATGTCTCTTGAAGACTGGAAGACGAGAATGAAAACTGGTAAAGATCAACTACTGTCAAAGAGTGGACACACTCCCTGAAGTCAATACTGAATATTTTCAGGTTTTGGACTCTATCTGTTTTCAGCTCCTACCTGAATGGCTGGCTATCAGGATCTGTATCTTTGAAGCCCATTTCCTCCAGCTTACAGCGTCGGTACAATTCATAGTGGCGGGCGTGGGTCTGCTCCCTGAGATCCTCCATATTGACCCTGATCAGCATCTCTCTGAGTTTCACAAAGTCGCAGTGACTCTCATTCTCCACTGGCAGGGAAAGACACACAACAGAGTTAGGTAAGTGTTACGCTATAGATGATGATGTTATTCATTCATCTTATTGAAGACGTCTCACCCTCAGACACTTATCCACCTATTGGGTCAGCCTATCTCAGCTGTCTATGGCGAGAAGCAGACTACACCCTGGATAAGACGCCAGCTCATCGCAGGACCACATTAAGGAAAAACAACTACTCACACCTAAGGCCAATTCTGGTGTGACCATTTCATCTAAGCTTAATGTTTTTGGAGGTGAGAGAGAGGACCCATGCAGACACAGGGAGAAGATATAAACGCCACACAGAAAGGAGTCGAACCTGGAACCTTCTTGCTTAGGGACATCAGCACCACCCACTGCGTCACCATGCTGCTTCTTATTATATTGATGGTTCTTAAAACATGGCAGACGTGAAATTGTTTTTAATTATTTAAGAAGCAGCCTTAGATCTATAACTGTGTTGTTCCAAGTGCTTTTGCTTCTTTTGTCTTTTTCACCACTTGCAACTCATTTTCACACCCCATTTGTCACCCTGTCATTCTGCTGCCCTCCCCAGTTTTGTCAAAAGAAGGAAATCACCACATCTCTACAGGAATGTCAAGCAGTCTGCACAAAAAAAAAAAAATCAGAGCGATGTGAAATGCTGATTGAATTACACTGAATGTTACATTTTCCAAACATACAGAAGCTGATAAATTTAATATATTCAACATCATTCACGTTCATTCTTTCTCCTGAAGAAGCATGAACAATTTAAGTTCAGTTTCCTGGCTGCATGACTTGAACACTTGAATGATTTCCTGGTGGGAAAGTGGTAGTAACTATTTCCTCCCTGACAAACAGATGGCTGAGGAGTGGCAATGAGCCCTGGGCAGTATTTCCATTCTGATGAAGTCTTTTACTCATAAGTTTCCTCCCAACTGCATCAGGTCTGACAAACTTGGATGAGTGAGACACAAGTATCTTATCTCTTCTTGGTTTTATTTATTGATTTATTACTGCTTTTTTAAGCATTGTGTGAGGGAGCCTGTGACACAGGAGTTTCATTGTCAGGGACTGAGGCCCCATCCACACGGTGCCGGATCTTTTCGATAGCGCAACTTTTTTGTTGCTGTTACGCCTTTCATCCACACGACAACGCAGATATGCGGGACAAAAATGCAACTTTTTGAAAACGCTGGCTGAAATGAAGTTTTTTGAAAACGACAGGTCTGTGTTGCTGTGTGGATGCTGTAATCGAATGCACACTCTAGTATGTTAGTGTGCATATTAGTGTGTACAGGCCCCTGTAATACACACAACCACACACAGGGGGCCTGTAAGCAGCCCCTTTTGTGGAGCGCCAAAATGAGCAGATTGTGAGGGGGATGCTCAAAGGCGCCTCAGCAGTGGTCCGGAGGGTGAGCTGACACCTCCCACTATCAGCTCACCCTCCGGGTGTTTTCGGGCGGGAGCGGAAATTGAGCCGCCCATCTTGGAACATTGGATGACCTGCTCTCCCGCCCGCTCTACCACTGAACCACTGCCGCCCCAAACTTCCATCTTTAGTTTTGTTTACGTCATCATAAAATGTCTGTGCCTTGGAAAAAATTTGATCTAAGCCTTTTGAATAACTGAAATTTCTTATTGAGAATAGTGAATTAATTGCTTTGTTGGACTTTTAAAGACCTGCTGATGCCCTCCAGAAAGAATCCTCTGCTGACGCCTCTTTTGCCTCATCCAAAAAGGAAGAAAAAGGAGGACTGATTTCCTTTCCTTACCTTTATTTTTAACTGCATTCTTAGACTTTTTTAAAACATCACCGCCTCTGTCACACTGGGTAAGCCGAGAATAACAACACAAAAAGTGTGTGTGTGTGTGTGTGTGTGTGTGTGTGTGTGTGTGTGTGTGTGTGTGTGTGTGTGTGTGTGTGTGTGTGTGTGTGTGTGTGTGTGTGTGTGTGTGTGTGTGTGTGTGTGTGTGTGTGTGTGGGAGCTGGATCTCTGGGTAGCAGAGATTTGGTACTAGTGTAGCGGCAGTGGCTCAGTGGTAAAGCGGGTGGTAGAGTGGGTCATCCTATGATTCAAGATCGGCGGTTCGATTCCCGCTCCCGCCAAAAAAATACCTGGACGTGAGCTGACAGTGGGAGGTTTCAGCTCACCTCCAGAGCACTGCCAAGGCACCCTTTATAGCAAGGTGCCGTCCCCTTTACAAATTGCCCTAACAGTGCACAAATAAAACCAAGTAGATTTGCAAATAACACAACTTGTTAAATATTTGTAATGATGAAACGGTCTGGATTTGTTTGTAAAGCGCACAAGTTAAAACCAGAAATGAACTGTTTTCTGGGGCTGCATCCATGCTGCTGAAAATGCCTGCTCTTTTAGCATCCAATAGTCTCTGTGATCTAACCCCCCCGCTGAGGGCTGAACGGGGGGAGTCTGAAGACTGACTGACTGCAGCACTGAGCCCTCGAGACACCAGAGAGCAGACCTCCGCACACAAACACACAACCATGAGAACAGAATCAGGAAGGATCATAGAAAAACACAAGGATGGGGAGAATAGCAAAATGGTGAGAAATAAATCTTCAATATTTGCAAATAGAAACATATAAATGTGTAAAGTTAAAATATGAAAAACCCATACTGCAGAATGACCAGTCATCTAAAACAAAAGTGATCCATGTCAAACAAAAATGTTCTGTTCACATTACATACTATGTAGGCTTCTGATTAGGTTAATGTTTTTTTGTCCGGATCACTTATTGATGTAAGACCTTTTTTTAAAACCCACATGTTCACTAACAGCCTTTAGAATCAGTGTCTGCAGGGTTGAACAAACAGTAGCTTGCAGAGAAAAAATATCATGGGTTTGCTATGTTTGTCTGGAGTTCAGAGATAACAGAGCATCAAGATCCTGAGGGAGGATAAGCACACACAAGGCACCCCTTCAATTACTCTTTATCAGTAGACAGTCCTCCCACTGTCTTCCTTCAAGTCCATGGAAATTTCCCATGGCTCTCTGAGAGGTTAACATAACCCGTCGATATGACATCTGGCATCTGCAAACTGTTTCCACTACACAAGCCTTCTTTTCAATCAGCCAACAATGGTAAAACACTGAGACTTGTGTCCTCCTTTGCCCTTGCTGATGGACACTTTGACCGAGTGTGTTGTAGAAGTGATGAGGCATCTGTTCACAAGCCTCCCTGTCTGAAGCAAAGTGGTTTGCTGGTTTTGCATCACATTAGTCCAGATTTTATTTTTAAAGACAGACATGGACACGGTTGATCAAAATAATGGAAATAATATTATCTGAGGAAACTTCAGCCTCATCCACAAGGATATCATGTTATACAGCCTCAATCCATGAATATTACAACAATCACGAAACTCGGTCCACATACTCAGCTTTTCTGAAATTAAAACAAGGTCTCCAACATATCAACATCAGCCTCAGGATCTGTAACTCCTGTACTAATAACATTTACTACCTGCTGTATTACTGTCAAATAAGGACAATTTAAGGAATGCATATTTTGCCAAGGAGAGAAGTCTCAAGTAAGCTAGGTTTGTTTAAGTCAAGTTAAATTCCTTCAGATGGTACTATTCTGTCTGTTTCTGTGTTGTCTACCCTTTATGGTGAGTGATGGGGTCTGTCACCAGGAGACAAACAGCAGGCTTTAAAAATAACCATAGCATGTCCCTCCGAGGGTTGTAGAATGAGTGTGGTCAGTGGATAAAGAAGAAAGGAAATGCAGAAGGGGTGATAACATGACAGCAGCAAACCAAGGAAAGGAAGAAAGAAAGACAGAGTCCAGTATGTGTCCTAAAATTCTCACAACACATCTCTGTATGACATCATATTGATGAAATTATTTATTCTAAGGGGCTGAGGACAATAAGCTGTGGGAAATTATTCAAGGATCCCAGACACAGTAAGTGGCATCACCAAGGAAATCAAATGTACCAAAAAAACACACAAAGGCAAAGAACATAAGCATGCAGACACACACGGTCAATGTCAAAACACACCTTCTACATTGCCCTTCATTTTATAATGTCATTCTGTATGAAGTCACTCCAGCAGCAGGGGAAGCTGTTCCACATGAAAAAACAGTAGAAAACAGCAGACCATGTGATACCCATACCCACGGCTGTGGATCTACTGTATATATATTTTTATATATGTATATATGTATATATATATATATATATATATATATATATATATGTGTGTGTGTATATATGTGTGTGTATATATATATATATATATATATATATATATATATATATATATATATATATATATATGTGTGTGTGTATATATTATACTGATTTGATCCCTGAAGAGAAATTAAGAATGCACACGCTAGTTAGTGGTTCAAACGCATGCATACATATTAGTGAGTACAGGCCCTTGTAGCACGCACGCACGCACACACACACACACACACACACACACACACACACACACACACACACACACACACACACACACACACGGGGGTCTGTGGGCATGCAAAGGGAGGTAGAGCTGCGGGTAGCTCCTTAATGGTGTGCACCTCATGAGCATTTGAAAAGGGGACGGCGCCTCAGTCAGGGGCGCCTAGGCAGTGCTGCAGAGGTGAGCTGTCACCTCCCACTGTTTAGCCCACACTCCGGGTGTTTTTGGGCAGGAGCGGGAATCAAACCGCTGACTTGAATCACAAGACGACCCGCTCTACCACTGAGCCACTGCCACCCCACACCCGTGACCAGTCACTTGTTTCACAATGACAGAAACTTTGGTTATGTATAAAACATTCTGAAACCAAACAGTTTGAGGTAAAAACAGCTCCCACATTTTAAACTGAAGGTGAATCCTATTATTTAAATTTGGGTCATGACAGTGTCAGAAAAATTTACAAATCACCACCAAAATCTGACGAAAACAGAAAATGAGGCAGAAATATCAAAAACTACCTTTGACTTAACTGTAATAAATGTTTTATAACCGTGACTAAAATTATACTTGAAAAGGTGGAAGTCAATATTATACGTTTCTACCACTCTCCTGGATGCACTTGTTCATATCAGTTTGAGGAGTGTTTGGAAATTTGGAAGACAATGACACAGACAAATCCTGTCTAAGGCTGTTTTAGTGATTCATTTGAGACCAAGGAAACCATGATTGAAACTAGACAGATCATCAATATTAATTAATGCTGAGTATCAGGAACAACTGACGAGCAAAAGTATTATTTTGGAACCTTCTTTTTATATTATTGAAAAATGTGATTCTTTGGAAGATGTTGGGAAAAAAAGACTAACATTATCCAACCTCTTGGGTATGACTTTACTGTTTGAGAAACCCAAGCACACACACAGATGGTTCTCACCTTGCACAACTCCCCAGGGGTACTGTCTGGCCCTCACGGTTTTGTTCCCAACTTTGACCTCTTCCACACTCCCAACCACAGCAAAGGGCAGATGAGCCTGCACAGGAAAAGACATTAAATAGGTCAAAAGGTCACGACCGTAACTGTGTTCCATCCCAGAGGGGAGTTCCTATCCACTCTTTTTTCTAGAAGAGGCTGAAGAGTTTTTTTCCCAAGGTTCTTACACCTCCCATTTTGCAAGTTATACATCACGAGACAAAATTGCGTTATAAAAATAATAGAGCAAGAATAAATCAAAAAGCTGTGTTTGTCATCTCTCTGATGTAACACAACGAGACAACAGCAGAGAAAAGTGTGCATATGAACTGCAACAAAGTAGTTTAAAGTTTAACATAAGAAGCCAGAACAACAAACTCCTTCTTGGTTCGGACAGTGCAGCATCACAGGGAAAACATTTCTGAAATTCAACCTCAAAAATTAGGTGGAGAGATTGATCCAGCTGGCTGGTTGTAGCTCAGAAGAACAAGCTGACGAGTGTGGGCGCTGACATAATAGACTAGGAATAGATGGGCTGCTGTACGAGGACTGATTTATACTTGCTAATTCAACAAAAATCAGAAGTTTATGGTCAATGGCATTCTTACATATGTATTGTTTGATACAGTAACTAGCTTATTTTGACAATGTGGAGGGAAACAAACAATATAAAGCACATAATAAACAATCCAACTTGGTCAAGATTTCAACAAACATTGAGTATACAAAAGTTTATATAAAATAAGGTGCTTATTGTAAGAAAATTACTTACATTCATGGAGGAGTTGATCTCACTGACGGCTTCATCATCTGTTGGGAACTGATATATCTGAACGCCATTGCTCACCAGCTCGCTCATAATTTTTATTTTGAATTTATGGAGCTCACTCTTTGAGATTGTGTCTGCCTTGGCAATGATAGGAATTATGTTGACCTGAGAACGGATGAGAAGAGAAACTGTAATCATAAAAAATGTTAAGTCAAGCCATTATCTTGATGGTTAAATTTGCCTAATAATGCAAAGAGGGTTGAAAGCGGATTTGTGTTTCAGTGTGTATGTGGACTTTGTTATGTAACCGTTTGGTTTAGGATAATGTGTTTATTCACAAAGGACCAAATGTACCTCTTAACCTGGAATATGAGGAGCGACAAGGCTCAGAGAAAGAACCTGTGTTTTTCCACGTAATTACAGATTTGAGCAATTAACTTTCCTCTGTCAGCACATCAAGACCAACCACTGTGAATGAAACCAGATGAAGCACACTCAAGACTTCATTAAAAACATAAGTCCATTGTTAAATACGGCTGAAGAGACATTAAGACCATTTTCAGCAAAACTGTTCAGTGAGTAGCTCAGTTAGAACCCAACAGACACATAAAACAAACAGTCATTACAGACAACAAGCTCATTTTCATCACCAATCAGCAGCAGATGAGTAGAAATAAACACATCCTCTGTAAGGCTGCATCACCCAATTCTCTAACAGGGACAAAGAGACCCACAAATTCAGTCATCAGTTCCCTAGTGTGCCTCAGAGAAAACACCAGAACTTGTTCTGAGTCAAATTACAGGCACATCATATCATATTAGATCATGAATGTAAGGCAGGGAAACTGATGACATGTTCTCTCACATTGTTCACTGATCACTCTCCATCGCTGGAACAGCCTTGTGTGGCATCTGATGCAGACAGAAGTGTCACTGTCGATGAGGACAGTGACAGGACACTGTCCTCATCGACAGTGACTGTTAGACTGTGATATTTGTTCATTTCCTACAACTGGGTGTTTTTCTCCCGCTGGCCAAACAGTATTCCCCAAATAGTTCTGTGTTTGTTCAGAGCAACAAGGAGCCCCAGATAGCAAGCATACAACACACACCACAAAAGACAACAGTCACTTATCGGTTTTCATTGTGCACATGAGTGTAAGCACTCAATGGACAAGAACTATGGTGAAACATTCTGAATCCACTAAAAAAATGTGCATCTAAGGAAACAGATGCTCCTGTTATATTGAGGAAAAAACTAACATGACCTTAATCACTTTATTTCAACTATTCCTAAGAAATCTAAAAATGACACCCTAGAAGAAACCATTTTAGAGTTGGACACCCTCTGAAATCTGAGCCCTGGTTAAATGACATGACTCAAGCTGCCAGACGTAAATGCCGTAAAGCTGAGCGCAAATGGAAAAAGGACAAACTGCAGGTGTCTCTTCAAATGTTAAGGGACTGCTGGCGTCATTATCAGACAACTGTGAAAAATGCTAAAAGAGAACATTTGTCTAACATCTAATTGTCACAAACCTTGTGTTTTGTTTAAAACAATTGATTCAGCTCTTAATGTCAAGCAGACTATCGGTATAGAGACTTCTCCTGTCGTCTGTGAAAAATTTCTTCACTTTATTGACAAGGTCTCTTTCTACAAGGGCTCTCTCATCTCACCTCCTGCTTATGACCCCTCAATCTGTCACCTGCTCTGCTGTTTTTTACCAGTTTGAGCCCGTGACACTGTCCTTTTTACAGGAGATTGTTGGTCAGTTTAGGCCCTCAGGCTCTCCAAATGATGCCGTCCCTCCTCGACTATTTAAAGAGGGTTTCCCCACTGTTGGAACTTCTGTTCTTGCAATTATTAATAGCAGTCTCTCCTCAGGTGTTGTCCCTGTGTATTTTAAACATGCAGTAGTGCAACCCATGATCAAAAAAACCTGGGCTAGATCCTACAGCTCTTGCCAATTTCAGGTCGATCTCCAAACTACCTTTTCTTTCAAAAATCCTCGAGAAGATAGTCTAAAGTCAATTAATGGCCTTTCTGAAAGACTACAATATTCTTGGTTTTCCAATCCGGTTTTAAAACCCTGCACAGCACAGAATCAGCTCTTTTAAGAGTTTTTAATGATTATTTTTAATGATTAATTATTTTAATTATATCTTTTTAGCTACTGACTCTGGTGACTGTGTTATTTTAGTGCTTTTAGACTTAACTGCATTTGATACAGTGAACCATGAAATCCTGATCTCTCGCTTGGAACAGTGGGTGGGCATCAGGGGCATAGCACTGGAGTGATTCAGGTCGTACTTGGCAGATCAAACGTTCTGTGTCAGCCTTGGTGACTCGGTGTCCTCCTCTGCTGCTCTCTTTTGTGGGGTCCCACAGGGCTCAGTTCTAGGCCCTCTTCTCTTCTCTCTCTATCTGTTCCCGCTTGGCTCCATACTTAGGAAGCATTGGATTCATTATCACTGTTATGCGGATGACAGTCAAATTAATGTTCCACTCAAAAAGAAGAATGCATACTCAATCACTGCATTAGTTAAGTGCCTTGATGACATTAAGGCCTGGATGGCTCTGAACTTTTTGAATTTTAACGAGAAGAAAACTGAAGTGATGGTTTTTGATGTCACTGCTGGAACACCCCTTCCAGATCTGGGTTCTTTGGCCCAGCATATCAAACCAAGCATCACTAATCTCAAGGTAAAAATGGATTCTGATCTCAAGCTTGACAGCCTTTTTAGGGGCAGTAATTAAGTCGAGCTTTTATCATTTTAGGCAGCTGGCCAAAATAAAACCAATTCTCTCGAGGCAACAGTTTGAAATAGTTATCCACTCCTTTGTCAGCACTAGGCTGGACTATTGCAATTCCCTTTATGTGGGGGTTAGTGCTTCTTCCATCTCCCGTCTCCAGATGGTCCAAAACGCTGCTGCACCTCTTTTGACCAGCACCCTTAAACATGAGCACATTACCCCCATTTTAGCCTCACTCCACTGGCTGCCCATACATTTTAGGATCCATTTTAAAATTATTTTATTTACTTTAAATCCCTGAATGCTCTTCCCCCGCCTTACCTCTCTGAGCTTCTACACCCTTACGTACCTGCTCGCTCTCTCAGCTCAGCTGATCAGCTGCTCCTGAGTGTGCAGAAGACCAAACGGAAGCTCAGAGGGGACCGTGCCTTTGCTGTTGTGGCTCCTAAATTATGGAATGATCTGCCTCAACAAATCAGACAGGCCTCTTCTCTGTCTGTTTTTAAATCACTTGTGAAAACCTACCTCTTCTCCTTGGCTTTTAACATCTAGATAGAAATTGGATTTTATTTTATCTTATTTTTATTGCTCTGATTGTGGCTTTTGTTTTTATCCATGTTTTATGTTTTTAATTAATTAATTTTACTTACAATATTTGAGCCATTTTGTCTTTTATCTATAATGTTTTTTCTTTTTATTTATTTGTCTGTACAGCACTTTGGTTGACTGTGGTTGTTGTAAAGTGCTCAACAAATCAATCAATCAACTTTTATTTATATAGCGCTTAATCACATGTGAAGACATTTCAAAGCGCTTTACAGATAGAAAGCCAACAATGCCCTCCAGAGCAAGCATAAGCCACGGTGGCGGGGAAAAACTCCCTCATTGAAGAAGAAACTCCGGGCAGGACCCAAATTAAGATTGGATTGGATTGGATTGGACCCTCAGAGTCTGAATTCTGTCCAGACGTTTTTGAGGAAAAAACATTGTCATACAAACAAAATTGAAAAATATGATTCACATGGAAGGTTTTAACCTATTAAGTAACTTTGCTCAACTACATCTGAGAAGATTCATGGATATTTATTTTCACTGGACATCAGAGGTTATGACACCCATCAAATGTCACACTGAATCTAAAAATAAATCACTATTTCTGTGTGTTTACATATGACTGAAGAATAATTCTGAGAAAACGAGAAAATGTTAGTACAAATTGGAGCGTTGAGATCCCTAAGGATTTGAAAGCCGTTCCAGCTGGTTGGGTACAGAGAGACGGGTGTGTAGGTTGTAGTACTTTGGATGGTTGCAGCAGACAGGTGGCAAACGTTGGCTGCCAGGCTATGATCAGTGTTTGGATGGTAGGGATAGGAGAGAGGGTCAGTGCTCAGTGCCATCACTTCACAGCAAGGAAAGAGCTGAATGTTGACCCTGTCAAACCAAAGTCTTCTCAGTTGTGTTGTTTCCCACTTAGGGACAGAACAGCAATCTGGTAACTCAGGACTTTGATTTATTAATGCATGTAAACCAATAAACTGTCTTCTTCTCCTTCCGGCTTTTCCCTTCAGGGGTCGCCACAGCGAATCATTTGTTTTAATTTTTTTTTTTTTTTTTAATATACTGTTTTGAGCCCCGAAGGGAAATTAAGAATGCACACTCTAGCTAATGATTCAAACACATGCATATATATATATATATTTGTATGTACAGGCCCCTGTAGCACACACACACATACACAGGGGGGCCTGTAGGCATGCAAGGGAGGTGGAGTGGCAGGCAGCTCCTTCTTGGTGCGCCTTAAATGAGCAATTTGTAAAGGGGACGGCACCTTGCTCAAGGGCGCCTCGGCAGTGCTCCAGAGGTGAGCTGACACCTCCCACTGTCAGCTCACCTCTGGGTATTTTTTTTTGGGCGGGAGCGGGAATCGAACCGCCGATCTTGAAATCATAGGACGACCCGCTCTACCGCCTGCTTTACCACTGAGCCACTGCCGCCCCCAGAGATAAAGTCTCTGACTTTATCTCCAAAACCTCTAACATGTGCTGTCCCTCTGATGTACTCATTCCTGATCCTATCCTTCCTGGTCACTCCCAAAGAGAACCTCCGCATCTTCATCTCTGCTACCTCCAGCTCTGTCTCCTGTCTTTTTCTCAGTGACACTGCCTCTAGACCAAACAACATCACTGGTCTCACCACAGTTTTGTATATTTTTCCTTTCATTTTTGCTGAAAGTCTTCTATCACACATCACACCTGACACTTTTCTCCACCAACAGTAGTACAATTCCCTGTAGGTGAACAGCACCGATGGAGGTCGTTGTTAACCCAGGTCTCAGCCGATCTGGCATGGAAGTCAAAGATTCTATTCGCATGTTTGATTTGGCAAAAGTTTTATGTCGGATGCCCTTCCTGACACAACCCTCTAGGCTTGGGACCGCACAATAAGACACTGGCTTGTGTCCCCTTGCGGCTTCATTCATCTGTTTCACAACTAATGTCTGCAAATAGAAAATGATAACATGTCAGATCACATCATCTAGTGAATATAAAAACTTCAGAGAGAAACAACTCCACAGGTACTTATGGTCTTTCCAAAATTCTGGGCTGTTAACTTCAAAACCTTAAACCTTCTTCCTCACAAAAAGTAATACGACACAAAGATGTCTTGTGAAGTTTTCTTGTAATCCTACATGCTGAAGTGAAAGCATGCTCAGTCAGTGCAAATTATTTTGCTGTATTCTTTTGGGTCACTAAGAGTCCACACCCCAACTAAAAGATCAGGGATCTCCACATTTCACTGAAATATAAACCAGTCACCATGACAGGGAGGTTGAACTTCATCGAAACAGACATTTATTCGTACACAATGAGAAAGGACTGGCTAGTGTGTGGGAATCCATGACTGTGTGTAGGTGTACCTTGCTGTCGAGTTTTTTCATTGTAACGAGGTCCAGCGACTTGAGGGAGTGTCCCGTCGGGGCAATGAAATAAAGGCAGATGTGGATCCTGGTGTCGTGGTAGTTAAATAGAGAACGTTTGATCTTCAGTTCTTCCTGGAGATAGTTTTCAAACTGAGTGTCAATGTAGTCGACAATGGGCTTGTAACTGTGGAGGCAGCAGAAAAAGAAACTAAGGATTTATGTCTGTGGGTAACAGCAGAAACATTTGTCATCTTATTCATACATCTGTAATGAATCTGAGGAGATACGGACTTCTCACAGGGGAAATGAAACAAGTTTGTTGTGTTTTAAATAACTGAGATTTGACAATATGCCAGGATCTCAGCATTCTATTGCACGAAAGTTGTGCTTAGCTTATGGGAGACTGGTTGCAACAAATCTCAGAGGCTGCAAAATGTCCTGATGTTTGTCATGGACCTCGCTGTTTGCATTGTCACCGGTAAATCAGAGAAGCTAGGAATGTGTTGGGTGAAACAATCCGTCTTGTTGTTTGCTCATAAGCGCTTTTTTAAAAAATGTGTATTAAATCCCCAATAGACAGACGGGTCAATTGATCAGATTATGTAATTTGGCCTTTAATTATGGCTTTTCTTCGTGTCTAAAGATAATGTTTGGTAATGAGACAGTTTGATGACGATTATGCTGGAGTTTCAGCAAGATTGCTGGGAGCAGCTTGAGTCCACAGCCAGCTTGTTTCATTTGAAGGGCGAGTGACAATCGCATACATCTAGCACACTGCACAATTTCAGCCTCAGCCTCAGGCTTCATCATCTCCAGCTTAGTAAAATACTTAGGCATGTTGTCTTAACCACGACCAAATTTTGCATACAACCCTTCTAATTATTTGAGCCAACAGCAGACTGTACTGTTAATTACATTTTTACCAAGTTTTCCTACAATTTATTTTACAGCTCAGACTGAGATATGCATCAAAGAAATCTACTCTAGATCTTCTGCCAACACTATGTTTGCAGTTACATGGTATCTTCTTTCACAAAAATCAGTGCATTCCACAGTCTTCTCTGTGGAATGCACTAACTCTGACCTTTTGAGACTCTCAAAGTGCATTTACAGTCTGCTATAGGCTCTGTCCGGTCAGCATGTTGGCTTATACAGCCTACAGAGAATACTGCTATCAAAGGGAGTGAGACTGCTGCATGCTGGCTAGGTCAAAGCAAGAACATTCACATTCCACGGCTGAAGGTTAAAAAAAAACACCATTTCCTCTTCATTGCTGTCCCTCCTCATCCATTTTCCACAACACGGGAAACCTAAATGTGTAGAACCCTCAGCTGATATTACTTTGTGTCCATGTCTGTTGTGTCTCTCTCTAAAAGGAACACAAGCCTAGTTCTGGCAAAAAATTGGCACTGATCATCCTATAGAAAGGGAGTTAGGGATCAGGACTGATGGGAAAACTTATATTTGGGGGATGGAAGAAAAACACTATAGGGCTTGTGACTCATCAGTTTGCTTTGACAATCACATGAATTGAATTTATATTTGTCAGGGTATTTCAGAACATCTTGATTTGATCAATGTCACTGTAGGTGAGATTTACCATGGATTGTTTTATTCAGTGTCCAAATGGACTGTCAGTGTTTGGTGATTAGCATGTCAACGGTATATACAGTAGAAATCTGGATTGCAACTGGGCTACATTTGATCATCTTAAGCCATTGATACCAAACGTGATCTATGAGTCAGTGTTGGAACAGGACACTCAGTCATACTCTACCGCTGCAGTTTGGTCAGTTAGGATCTTTTTTGCTTCTTCCATCACTGTACAGACTTCATTTTATGTGCAGTTAGAACCAAAGTGACACAAAAATGCAAATGAACCATATTTAGTAGACCCTTTCACTTCACTCAAAAAGGCAAGTACTAACAAACAGATCTGTAAATCATTAGACCAGCACATAAGCGTTACCCTATTTATTGTCTCAACACCATCAGTCATATTCCACGATCCTCACCTATCCTCTTTGTTGATCTGATCACCAAATCCAACAGTGTCAACAATTGTCAGTTTGAGGTGGACGTTGCTCTCTTGAAGGTCATATGTTCGCGGCCGTAGATAAACCCCATTCTGATAATGGCTCGCCTCCTCGTTCTCGAACATGGTGTTGAAGAGTGTGTTCATTAAAGTGGACTTTCCAATACCAGTCTCTCCTGTGGATTGTAGGCAGAAACGAAATGTGAAGTTAATTATTCAGTCACAAGGGAGCAATTCATTAACTTTTGGACATGAGGTTTTCATTGCAGGAGAAGTGGAGTGTCTGTGCATTTCTTTAACATCAAGAAAACACAACAGAACGGGGTTTATGTGTTTTTTGCAGATAAAACATGTTTGAAGAAAATTTAAGATCAAGGAAAAAACATTATGGTGGGACATTTTTGTACGTCTCCAATAGTATGAAATATTAAATGGATTACAATGAAGTGCAAAAATTGTACTCACCAACACAGAGAATGTTAAAACAAAATCCTTGTGTGACCGATTTGCTGACTAGCTGGTCAGGGAGGCTGTCGAATCCAACATGTCCACCCAAACTCAGGTTACGCTTCTCTTCATTCTGAGAAAAACAAGCAAAAGAAAGGATTAAAAGCCTGAATGTGATATAAGAAAACAAACAAGGAAGACATTAGTCAATGACAGAAGGAGCTGATTATGAAGCCCTCACATTCCTATGCAAATGTACACCAGAGATGGGCGTATATCTGAAGATATCACATGATTTAAACTTTTTAAAATTAATAAAAGGTTATAAAAGTCAACCAGAGAAACAACCTCAAGCAGGTAGTTTGGAATCATTATGTTAAACAGTTCAAAGAAACTGTCTTCTATCATTTCAGTACAATTAGGCAGGCAAAGACACATAGTTCTGGCAACATGGATGATTTGTATCAAACTTTTAAACTGACTTAACCCCCTCATCAATCATATTTTAAGAACTGAATAGAGCTCAAGAAAGAATGTATGAACAAAGCTGAAACTCTCATTACTGTTGTTACAGTAAATTATTCCAGACATGAACAGCCTCTCTGTAATCACAGCACATTTATAATAAAGCACACTAGAACAAAAGGAACAAAGGTTATCGATACAACAATCCACAGACAGGCAGACAAAGCTATTGGGATTTAAGTGTTTTCACCTTTGGGCTAATGTCTGATCCATCTCGGCTGAAGGACAGACGGTCGGTGAGAAGACAGAACATACTACCTCTGAAGAGGAGGGGAGCAGACAGCACCCTGAGATGAATGAGCCCACCCAGGCTAGACTCAAGCACGAAGGGCTGCATACTTAAAAGCTGATGTCACCGAACACAGGCAGACTGAGAACAGCTAAAGGCAACATGGGATATACTGACATCCGAGTTGGAGGCTGCCACATACACAGTGGATGTGCTGAGAACTGGACTGAACTGCAGACTAAAGGTTATGTTTATAGTATATGTGTATTTAACTATAATGGAGAGACTGGGCTGTACATGTCAGGCAACGACACTGGAGTAATCTGACATGAGCACAGACAATACTGAACTGAGCTGCAACACTTACTTAGTACACTCCATTAACATCAGTGTTCAATGACAATTAAAAATCAACAGTCTGTTAATATGCTTAAGTGTTTCTAAACGTGTTTGGTGACAAACATCCATCCAATCTGAGAAAATGTGTTTCATGGCACAGCCAGTCTAAATCTTGATTTTCCCACTTTTAACTGCTGTGAATTCCGTGTGGAACAATGTCCTCTGGATAGAAATATTTATTAACCAGAACCAATTAACAGTGCATAAATGTGCTTTAATACTCATGTGAGCATCTGTTTTGTTGTTTGAACACAGGTACATTTAATGTAGCTGCTAACACGACTGATCAACTATTTCAAATGGTTTCAGGTGGCAGAATTACAGAACAACTTTGGTCACATTTATCTCTTATTACTTTTGAGTCTGAATGAACTGACACTTCATAAACATAAATGTTTGTGGTGCTAATTTGCTAGCTCAAAAAAATTGAGAAATAGGTCATATTTTGTTTGTTAGTTTCTCTAAACTCAAATTGTCAATCAATATTATCAATATTGTTGTTAATTTGCTGAAATAAACCTGTGAAGATATTCAGGTCTTGCTGAGGAGGAGTGTGATCAACTGTATTAGGCTTGAAAGAAACAAGTGCAAGGACTCCTTATTCCTGAATTTTATTTAAATTATGTCAGCATGTTTTTACTTCAATAAATAAATAGAGGTAAATAATGGGGTTCATACTCATGTTCCATCAACACCCCAGTTACACATATGGCAGCTATCTTAGAGCACAGTGATGTTTTAGACAACTTTCAAAGCACGTTGACAATATTTCCTCTGCAAGCAGGGATTTTTTGTTCACACTGAAACTCTGGAAATGTATTTTCAGGTCACAGGTTTACTTCTCGGGGAGCACTCAGATAAGCATAGCTGAAAGGGAGGGGTAAACTTGGATTACATTCAGTTTTACAGTCCATAGCCTTTGTCAATGTTGTTTCTGTGGATGTTGCTCCAAATTTCTTTCAATTCTCAGTGAAGAAACTCTAAGATTCGAAAAAAATGTCTAAGATCCTGACCAAAGATAATTTCCAGTGGTGTCCCACATTAAAGCAGATAAGCCTTCACAGTACGTAATCTGTCACTCATAAGAGGCAGACGATACCGATCGAAGGCTAATAAAGGAGCTAATAAAAGGCCAGAACTACAGTTATCAATAACAATCTGACACACTAGACATTCATATAAGATGAACACAAATGTGCAAAGAGGCAAGCAGATGTTTCCACTTATCAGAAAGTAAAATGGATTCAAACAAATTCATGTCTCAGGTGGCATGATAACAAGATTGTGCACTGAACAACACAGCATGTTATACATATGGATGTGGCTTGTATTTAAAATTGTAAATCTGCATAATAACTAGAAAATAGTTGTCAGAAATGAAAGTTACAGTGTGCCCTTGTTCTTCGTAGGTAATGCGTTCCAGGAACCACACGCAATTAATGAATTCCGCACTAGAAGGACAATTTGTATAATTATTTTCTGTAATTTAAACGTTTTTGAACCTTTCCCATACTAACATTAAACCATCTTCTATCTGTATTACCTTTTCCTACACTCTGTTTAATTGACTGTTTAAAGCACTTTTGTGTCTCACGTAAGTCCGAGACTCATGGAACATAGCGCACTTCCAGGTGCCGTCAGCCTATAAAATGCGCATACGGTATCACATGACTGCCTACCAAAAATCTGCAATGAGGTGAAGTTGCGAGTGTTGATGCGCGAATGTGCACTGTATTTGAGTTGGAAAGGTTTAAAAATCAGCACTTACAACTCAAACAACTGAGGTCATTGTGCTATCCTGTGGAGAATGCTGTGTTTAAATAGCAAAGTTAGGCACACAAATGTGACAATAGAAGAGAATAGAATGCCTTTAATGTCATCATACACAAGTGTACAATGAAATTTTTAGACAACTCTCAATGCCAAAACAAAACTCAGGTGCAAGAAACAAGCAACTATAGAAATATATTTACAATGAGCCGTCAAGAGTGTAGGAATGTACTGTGCAGCAGAGAGCTTGATAACAGCAGTTGCAACATATACTGTACATTACACAGAGTACCTAATTGGGAAGGACTTCCAACAGCGTGTCGTCAGTTACTTTCGGAGTACTGTGTTCAGTACTCTGATAGCACTGCAATAAAACGTATTGGTCAGTCTAGAAGTCCGGGCCTTGATGGACCTGTACCTCTTCCTTAAGGGCAGCAGAGAGAACAGGCTGTGGCCGGGGTATGAACTGTCACCAGTGATTCTTGTGGCCCTGCACAGACATCTGGTGTTGTAGATGTCCAAGAGACAGGATAGCTACACACCTACAACTTCCTGTGCTGACTTCCTGACTCTTCCCAGATCCTGTAGTTGCGGGATGGCATTTTCAGACCAGATCCGTATGGGTCTCACCTTAGGTGGTGTTCTCGATGTCATCCATAAAACGGAGGTTGGTAATTGGTCTGCCTATAATGTGCTGACAGTTTGTTCTTGGTCTGCCAGGGCATCCGTCATGATACGCTCCAGAAAGATGTTCAAGAGAGTGGGTGAGACAGGGCATCCTTGGTGCACTCCAATTTTGTCCTGAACCAGTCTCCGACAGCTTCATTGTGGAGAAGTGCACTGATCGATTTGCTGTACAGGTGCTGAATGACACTGACAAGATTAGGGCTGATGTCATACATTCTCATGGTTGCCCAAAGCGCAACATGCCATACCTAGTCGAAGGCTTTCAAGTCTACAAGCACATGGTAAAGGTCTTGTCGATGCTGCAGGTATTTTTAAGTTAAAAATCTGTTTTGTGGTGCTCCGTCCTGCCCTAAATCTTGCCTGTTCTTCAGCTATGATTTGTTCAGCTTGAGGTTTTAACCCATTTACATCCCGCTTCAAAGCGGTGATGTATTGTAATTGTCAGCACGTCCGTTAGTCCATTCGTGCGTCCAGCCGTTCGTCTGTTAGTCCACCAAAAAGCACATCGGGCGGACAGCAAAGGGGATGAAAATGAGATGATGACCTTGAGAAAACTAGGTCAAGGTCAAATTTTAACTTTTGTACACTCAGGAACTGGATAAGATATAAAGATGAAGGGACAAGGTCAGTGTGAGTAAGACCGTAGATCAAAGCTATGGCTTTGATCTATGAAAGTAGGTCAGAGCATGAGCTTTGATCTTTGACATGCAAGTAGGTCAGGGTAAAATTTTGAATTCAGGGGTGTCGAGGGATGTTGCAGTCTCTGACTGCATTGGTTCTATTTAATATTATTTTCATTTGGACTTTGCTGGGATGGCTAGTAAGACTGATGGTGTGGTGGTTTTGGCACAGATAAAGATTGCCTTTTTTCGTAAGTGTGATGATGAGTGACTGGGTGCAGGATGTGGGCCACTCACCACTCTGCTAGATTTTATTGCACAGCATGGTGAGTGTCAATAATGGCTTCTCCCCCTACTTGTGCCAGCACTGCTGTGATGTTGTCCACTCCAGCTTTTTTTTCCTTTTTTCAGTGCTCGAACTACAGTCTCATCTTCTTCACGGATGATGGGGAGCTTTTCCTCTTCTTGCATGGCTTGAGGACATGTCAGGACTGTTGGCTCTCCACTTGCTGTGTGGCTGTAGAGTTCAGAGCATTATTCTGTCCACCTGTTCAAGATTTTACATAGACATTGCTAGACATTCACAGTCTTACTCTGAATTGAAGAGACTTTGATCTGTTTTGCTGTTGTCAACAGTTTCATATGCCATCTTGGTGTTGTTGATGTTCAGGCTGTTCTTTATTTCTCTGCACTTTCCCTCAATCCAGCTGTTTTTCTACCTGCAGGGCTTTCTTGATGCTCTTTTGGTTTCTCTATAAGCATCAGATCCTTCAGACAAATTCTTACTTTTCTTCAGGGCTCTTCGCTTGTCGCACAAGTCCAGCAGTTCATTGGTGGCCCAATGTTTTTCCTGTAGGCAGAGTTTGCCAATGATCTCAGTGGTTACGGCTGTGTTCATTGTGGTGCCGTCAAAATTGTTGACGTCAGTATCTTCTCCAAGTATAGTAAGGTTAGTCTAGATATAAGGGTTATCTTTGTTATGTAATTTAGAAGATAAATACAAGAAAAATTTGGTTGTTTTTTTAGTTTTCATTTTACATAGTCAATTAATCCCCGAAGGGAAATTAGTGGAACACTCTAGTTAGTCAAATCAAATCACATGCATGCAGTATGTTAGTGTGTACAGGCCCTGAACAAGCAAACACACACCGGGGGCCTGTACGCATGCAGAAGGAGGTAGAGTGGCGGGCAGTTCCTGCTTGGTGCGCCCCAAATGAGCAACTTGCAAGGGGGATGGCGCCTTGCTCAAGTGCACCTCAGCAGTGCTCCGGAGGTGAACTGACACCTCCCACTGTCAGCTCACCTCCGGGTGTTTTTTTGGGCGGGAATGGGAATCGAACCGCCGATCTCAGAACATTGGATGACCCACTCTACTGCGCACTCTACCACTGAGCCACTGCCGCCCCAGGTTATATACAAATGTATGAATTTAGTACAGTGGGAAAAAGCTGTCATTTTCTTGTTTGTATTTTTTGTGTAAATCTAAACTGAGAGATTACTAACTTTAATGTAAGAAAAGCATTTTCCATACAAGAAATCTGGGAAAAATACAAAAAATAACTCCTAAAGCTATAAATAAATGTAGGAGTGAGACGCTTAGACGACTGACTATCCTCCCATCCGAGCCGGTTCATAAGAAGAGCAGCAGCTTAAATATGAGAGGAATGAAAGCCTTTTGGTTAACTGTCCCAGGGTAAGGAAACAACAATGTTCCCAGGCCATAGCTCCACCAAGACAACAGGAAATAGCAGCACATGGAGGCCCCAGGTGGCTCCAAATGAAATGAGGCATAAATCATATAGCCTAGTTTACAATGCTGTGCAGTTATAGCATGCTGAATGTCAACAGTTTTTCCTGTTGGTCGTAATACAGTTACAAAGTCAAAACAGATTTTAAAGCAAACACCAGTGCGAATTGACAAGAGATTGTCCAATCAATGGCTGCATTGCATGGTTTTCCTTCTTGCGTTTCTAATGAAATGATAGATTCTTTAGTCTATAAGACAATAAAGTGAAGAAAAAAAAAAGACATTCTGGGAATGAAAAATGAAGATGTCCTCTAGAGTGAAACTGACTCTAGAAATATATTCACTATGTTTGTGTGTTCACATTTCACTGCGTTTGACACATGGATCAAGGGTCTTGTGTACTTTAATTGCCTCCCTGGGCTGGTTGTCAAATCCACTGCTGCACCTTCTAGTTCTGAATGTGTTGACAGCCCAAACCTCTTGTTTTCAGAACACCAGCATACACCTGTCATTTCATGCGACACTTTACCCCTCCTCCTGTCTTCATCTGTCCAACACACCTCAATTTGAAAACTTCCTCTGGTCAACTGTTTCAGCACTGGCATAGTTTTTAAACTGAAGCCCAAAATGAGAAACATAACCATTTCAAATACCACAAAAATTTGTACTCCAGCAGCAGGAAATTTAAGACATCAGCTACGACATCAACTTTCCATAGCATTAAACAGGAAACACTTTTGGAAACCAGTTCTGATAGAAGGTGAAATTCTTCCATTACTCTTTCTCTCCCTCTGCAGACCACCTCCTCCTCCTCTTCTCTTCAGCTTCCTGCAGCTTTCTGGTCCCTATGCTCCTCTTGGCTTGTATCTGACTTGTGTTTGCAGCTCTAGTCTGCCTCAGTGATTCTCCATCTAACAGACGCAGACACACATTGCTGCATCCGATGTTGCTGTGTGGGGAAATACATTAAAGTAAGGTCTTAAGAAAGGGCCTCAGATTTTTAGAACTAGAGGATTCCTTAAAATGTCATTCATTTTACACAACATTTTTGAGGTTTCATAAATATCAATTGTTTAACAAGTGTGCAGCAGACAGATTACTTCATTGTTATTGTGTGTTGTAGGGCATTAAAAATTATAAAGAAAAGTAAGAAGAGCAGAGAAAGGTGGCAAAAGGAGAAGAAAGCAGGGCAAGGAAGGACGGAGGAGACAGGAGAAAGAGGAAGTTGTGATCATGATCTGAGTTTTTTTTACTATACATCACTGATAATTATTATTGTACTGTAGCTTTGTTTTAAGTGTTTTTTTTAATTGATACTAAATCAATGTTAATGCTGCCCTTGTAAGATATCTTAAAATTTTCAAATTTTCTCAACACTTAATAGGAAGATGTATCCCAATAAAAATAAGATAAGAAAGAAGAAAAATATATTAGATACTAGGTTTTCTACTTGTTGTTTCCTTCCTTTTTTAATGCAGACACTGGACTAACACCAAAAACACAGCCTCATGTTTGTGCTGAGCCTAAATTTGTTACAATTTGCTTCAGTTATTGTAACAAGCATACATTGATTTGGGGGCTTCCAGAAACCCTCTGGTTGTAATTTAACAGAGTATCTGTGAAAGTAGGAGATCATATGATAGCATCAGGTTCAAACCCACATGCACATTCAGCACAGGTGTTTCCTTTCCCATGATGGTTAGATGTACAAAAATATCTGCCGTCATTTTAAATGTATTCATGTACTTTTAAATTATAATTATGATACTTGAATACGTTTTTATATCCATGCTCAACAATGAACATCACTAGATGTTTTTTGGGTATTACTCTACAGCCACATCCGTAGATTTTACCCTTCAGTCCTAACATCACTGCTGTCCTGTTGCACTGCAAACAGTGACGTCGTAATGGTAAAAATGTTGATGGTTCACATTTTGACTGGCATCCTTAGATGCCAAACAAGATGTAATGTGTTTTCTGTACCCATTCTTGTAGATAAGATGAACACAATCATCTCGTCTTATCCGGCTTTAGGGTCACGGGTCTGCTGGAGCCTATCCCAGCATGGTACAGGGGAAAGATGGGATACACCCCGGATAAGACGCCAGCTCATTGCGGGGCCACATGAAAGACAATCATACATGCTCACACACTCATACCTACGGACAATTTGGTATGACCAGTTCACCTAAGCTGCATGTAGTTGAAGGAGGAAGCCGGAAAACCCAGAGAGAACCCACGCAGATAGGGGGAGAACATACAAACTCCGCACAGAAAGGAATCAAACCAGGGATGTTCTTGCTCTGAGGTGACAGAGCTACCAACTGCCCTACCGTGCTGCCCGTATTTTCTGTGTCATTTTGTCGAATGGTCTCTCTCTTTTGTATGTCAAGTATCACATCAATGCAGTACATTGATGTGTGGTCATATTACTGCCTAGGCTCATCTATGTTCAAAACGAAAAGTGAAAGAAAAAGTGGAAAAAATTGAGACGCATGGGAGAGACGAGGGGAACTCTTTTATGAGACAGATGTACAGCTTTTAAGAATACACATTTTACTTGGAGAGACTGTTGTCCTGGCCAGTTATAACTTTCAGCTTCCACCATTTTACCAATTATTTGTATATGTCAGTAGTTTTATCCATTAGCAGCTAATGCATTAAATTACTGTTTTAATTTAATACAGTTTGTGTTTTTACAGTGGCAATATTTAATATTTATTTAATAATGAGTTAAGTACAAGCTTCTAGAAATATACTACAGAACTTTTGTACTTTATAAAAATTGTGCATTGCATTCATTCAGTAATTTTCTTGAAGACAAGACGACTGTAATCTTCTCATCTTCAGCTTTTTGTCCACCTTGCTGGAGCCTGTCCTAGCTGGCTATGTGTGAGAGGAAGGGTATACCCTGGACACGTTGCCAGTGCCTTGCAGGGCATCAATCTATTAGTGTTTACTCTAAACTAAGATTAAATTTTTTATTGAATGTAAAAGTTTTTTTACAGGCTTTAAAATGATGAACAAAATGTCTGATCCTTGAAAAATATTTTAATACAGTACATTGGTCAGCTATGGTATTGGTTATCATGTTATCGGTAATGAGCAAAGTATGTGTGCTATTTATTGGATTAGAGGTAAAGCTTTAGTCGGGATTAGATCATACAGTATTTTCTCTCACATGAATTTCAAACCTCTCACATATACAAAGTAAGATTGTTTTACTTCCGTTCAAACTCTAAAATAGTTATGGACATTATACTCAATGCTATTGATAACTAGACAGCATGAAAGACTTTGAAAATTTGGTACATTTTGGTAAAGCTGACTCACCCAAAACCTTTCAATGACCCTGGAAAGACTTGATTTGAACATTCACTTTTTTTTTTCAACATTCAAACCTTCATTCATTCATTCATTTTCCAACCCGCTTAATCCGCTAACGCAGGTCGCGGGGTAGTCGCGGGGTAGCCGGCGGTCTCAGGGCGTGAGGCGGGGGACACTCCGGGCACGACGCCAGTGTACCGCGGAGCCACATAGAAACAAACAATCGTTCACACACACACTCACTCCTATGGTCAATTTGGGACCGGCCAATCAACCTGAAGCGCATGCTTTTGGAGGTGGGAGGAAGCCGGAGAACCCGGAGAGAACCCACGCAGACACAGGGAGAGTATGCGAACTCCGCACAGAGCGGGACTCGAACGGACTCCGCCGTGTTGTGAGGCAGCAGCGCTAACCACTGCGCCACCGTGCCGCCAACATTCAAACCCTTAATTCAAATAAAGGACTCTATACTGCTGTTTATTGTTCATAATGATCAAGATACCTTGGGCAATAGAGTAAAACTTTCAAGTAAAGACAGCCAATGACTGCTGATGGGTTTGTTGGCTGCTGAAAGAATATTTATAGCACTACAGCATTATTTTTCATTATACAGATGGTACAACAAAATTGGAGGGTCAGAAGGAGAGTTAATCCCGAGTTGCTGCACCCTGGGTGCGCCGCCACTATGGGCCAACATGACCTAATGTTCCTTAGAAGCATGGTTTTCATGATAATTGGGGGCAACCGAAGAACCCGAAGAAAACCCATTCAGACATGGAGAGAACACGCAAACTCTTCACAGAAAAACCATGTTGGAAATGCAAGAACCCCTAACCTTCTTGCTGTGAGGCAGCAGTGCTAACCACTATGCCACCGTGCCACAATGACAATGAAAATGAATATTGACTCATCAGCACAAAGGCTGCAGCTTCACTCATTCATCTGCAACATTGGATTTAACAAACTCGCCTGAAGGCAACTCAGTCTGTATGTTCTATATCTGGCTACAATCACTGATGACACACAGCAATAACTTCATCTGCAATCTGACACGAGCAATATACTGTACAGCTGAACAACATAGAACACCACCAACAAAGGTTTGTTTTTAGTTCAAGAACTGATTTTTAATAACAAACAACTATAGCTTGATTTAACTGAATCGATCACTTCAGCACACACATTAATAATGTATTCACAAGTCTAAAGAAAACCTTGTTTCTTGCTTTCTGAGCTGATTTAATTTTATTTATCCAGTCATCACAAAATGGAGAATACACCCATGGGTCAACATGCACGTTGACCCACGTTATCAAATGTCATATAACATAATTAAATGTTATATGACATTTAATTACATGTCCATGTAATTAACCAATTACTTTAACATGTCCTCCACACTCAAAATTGATTGTCTCATATGGATCTGGCCTAGAAAGTTTACTCAAAGGTCCATGGGATTGATATGGACCAACAATCCAATCAGCCACACATCCTATCAATGGATGCTCATCATTAACAGTGTGCCCTTTACACAAACTGTAAGGCAAGCATGTCACTTTGTTCAATGTGGTCTCACTTTGCTCTGAATGTTTGGCAGGAAGTTTCCCAGTCAGGCTACTATCCTCACACTGCTGTCTCACTGGGGTGTTGTACTGCATTTTTCCCATCAATCAAGGGTCTGATTTTGAATTCCCACAAAGCCTCTTGGACACTTTCCTAACTTTAGAACTGCCAAACATGCAATATTACATGCACACTCTTTTTTAGATAGTTTCCTTATCTTGCAGACAGGTGTTACACCAATAAGTGGTGAGATGGGTGTGGATTGTGCTCTTAATCTCTTAATCCCAACTCTGTTCAATTCATCACTGCATGTATGCCTTCAAAAATCTATTAAGACGTTAATCATCTTTTAAATACTACATCGCTTGTTTTCAATAGTCGACATGCTTAACATTCTTGAACGCTGAAGATTTTACTGTACAGTTTGGTAGACACCAGGAACATGCCTGACTGACAGTACTTAAATGATGAAAATAAAAACATAAATGCTACTGTGATGTACAAAATATGATTTAAAAAAGCACACAGGGCGCCAGCAAAGCAGCATCTGGCAGGTCACAGTGACATTTAAATATCTGATTATGAGTCCAGAAAGTGAATCACGAGTTTTAGACCTCTGAACAGGGAAAAATTTTAACTTTGTCCATCACTTTGATGGCTCAGGCTGAGGTTACATGGACTTGTTTGCCATAATATTGTACTTTCATACAACCAAATGTGAAGTTGTATACCTCATAGTGACGTGAAGAGTCTTTGCAGTGCTCAGCGGTGAATTTACGGGTGTTTTACCACAATTTATCTGCTAGCTAGTTACTGTATTTGTTGAATGAAAAACAGAAATATGATTCCGAGGTTTATTGCTAACAGCTACTTCTAAAAACGTCAACACTTAACAGTTGCTGTCGTGCGTTACACCCATATAATTGCCAAATCATCTATTGGAATCGATATGGGTTAAATTACTACAATAGCGCTGTAAAGTCGTATTTAGATATCCAACAAAGTCAGTATACTCTCAATGTATGTTAACTGAAAGAAATCACTCCCACCATCTCGGTTGAGACCCCACATTACAGGCTCCGCAAACGGGGGAGGCTTAGTTTCATATCCAGTTAACACATACAGTACAAACACTTACAGTACCCACACTTGTAAGGTTTACAGACAAAAAGGGAAACCAACACTAAAGCTGTCGTTTATACTTACCGAAAATACGTCAACGTCCGTGGCAGCCATTGCGTGGAATGTCGCTGTCGCTGTGCTGTGCAGACTGGGGAGAGGCGAAAGGGAGCAGCCCTCGTCTCTGTGCTAGCCTGCTAAACCAGAACTGAGCTGACAGAGAGGAGACACACCACGGAGAGGAGCTAACTGGGCAGGAAGGCCACTGGCTGGGGGCAAGATGATTCACTGCTATGCAGCTTCCTGTTCGCTCATTCGAAATAAATCGTTTATTTTCGTCTTTTCCTCACTGGTCCGCAAATGGGGTTTTGCGGTGTACGGTAGTATGAAAATAACGTATGTAAGCAAAAAGAACAAAGAGAAATGACACCCGCTGAGGTAAAACAAGTGATTTTTTTTAAATTGGCTTCCTCGGCGATTATTTATCGAGAACTTCTGTCGAATACTGGTGGATGGATAAAGTCTGATTGTGGAGCATATTAAAAAGTCACCGAGAAGAATTTACCGCTCCAGCATTTGAATTTTGCAGCAGTGTGTGAACTATCTTGATACCCATCTAATATCTTTGGGTTGGACTCTGACGTACCAATATGGCCACTTCTCAGGAACTCCCATTTAGTCAAGGAATTTCGCACTGCACGTTCTGCAAGCCAGGACAGGAGCCAGCGTCACCGTCGAGCGACAAGGAATAATAAAAATACTTTTTAGAAGAGAACATGCAACACCTGATCATCACGTCGTCCTACTCCACTGTGGATGTGACGTTTTCATGATGGGCTATTCATACAGACTATCATATCAGTGATTTTTTTTTTAAATCTTTCTATCTATATATTTAAATAAACTCACTTGAAAGTCTCACACTGTCACCAACTCCACCCACTACCTGTCAATCAAGCGCCCAACTAGTCACGCACCGCTACGTGGGTCATTTGGTACCGGGCCACACAGAAATAAAAAATAATGTACATTACTTGCGTTTTATATTTGGGAGTCTTTTATAGAGATGTAGATTATCAATTTATGAAAAAAAGGTTGTTTATTTTCTTTTGATGTCTGCATTTTACTTAAAACCACTGCAGATGATTTACTATTAGACTACAATTGTCCTGGCATCATTAGCAATTATAGAGCAAATAAAGTTTGGTCAGTGAAAATATTGTCTTAGATGAAACCAGTTCATGGCACAATAAAGGTTGGGGACTGCTGGCGTAAGGCATCTGCTATGTTAGGAGAAGAAATAACTATACCTTCCAGTTAACATAATTTTACAGTGTCATAGCTGTTTCAACAATTTTCATTTTTTTTGAGCAGAGTACAAACAGCAGGAATGAGACAGGAAACGGCAACAAATTCTGAGTGAAACTCCACCTGAAAGAGGGGAAACGATTGCGTCACAAAAAGAGAAGTACTACTTTGCCAGAGCCAATGAATGTGGGGTATACAAAAAGCATGTCCGTTTACACAGTGACTGCTTTGACCAAAAAGGAAACTTATACTTGCGACGTCCATCCATTTGCGAACAACAGGGGGTGAAAACTTTTCTGAATGCTGTTGTACCGCCGTCAAAAAAATGGGCAAAAACTCAACTGAAAAGGATAAAATCAAAGCTTTGCACGTTTATTAGGTTTATTTCCAGCCTTGTTCATGTATGCAATCAACAACCAATCTATGGTCCAAATGATAAGGAAAGATCATCAGACTGTCCAGTTGTGTTCTGCTGCAGACTCTGTTGAGTTTATTAACACTCCTTCGATGAAGACGAGCTGAATCCCTACTGTGATCTCATTCTGTAGGGATAATTTTGAAAAGTTTCTCCACCAGATTACAGACTCAACGGAGGTCAGGATAGTGTCTGCAACATAAGGACTTCCTGCTGGTTTTGGTTCCTGGTGTCCAACGCTCGCAACAGGATGTTTCCAACTCTAGAAAGTTACATCATCAAAAACTTCAACTTTTATTGTTCTAATAAAATGTAGAAATCACTGTTCAGGTAGTAAAGTAATCTAGAAGGAATATGAGCTAACATACACGACATCACCGTGTCTCACGTGTTGCAGCAAAAGCTCGACTAGCTATTGGCTATTGTTTAGCTGGAGCTCACCACGTTAGCAGTGTAGCGTTAGCTCCATAGAACAAAGTAGCTATTTATTCTTTTCATATGTACTCCTTAGGCATCTGTATTGTTTATATTATTATTGTTTTATCATGGAGTTTCCACGGGTTCCTACTTGCTTCAATATAACAAGACTGAGCGAGGCATCAGATGTTGCTGATTAGAAGTCTGGTGCATTTAGAGGAAAAAGTGTACTTCACTTATCCCTGCAGGGAAATTACACAGTCACTCAATACGTGCTGTTGTGTTAGTCGTATACAATGTATACACAGGCCCCCTGAACACAGCACACAAAGGGGCCTGCAAGCATGCAGTTAGTACACATCAAACAACAAAACAAAACACACATCAGGGGGGCAGAGTGACGGGCACGCCCCAATTGAGCAGCTTGTGGGGGGGACGGTGCCTTGCTCAAGGGCACCTCGGCAGTGGCTGGGAGGTGAGCTGACGCGTCCCACTACCTCACACTCCTGGTGGCATCCTGGCGGGAGCGGGATTCGATCCACCGATGGTTGGGGCGATCTGTCTACAAGACGTCTGCTCTACCGCTGAGCCACTGCCTCCGACCATTTGAACGTGAATCCACATTAAATTGAATCAAGCTCATAAAACTTTGAGTATTTGTTTCATTGTGCCCTAGCAATAGCCCTCTTACTTTCAAGTGATTCTTGTCTAAAGTTTTAATGGTTAATATGTGGTCTAACAAATCTTATATATATATTATTTGTAATACGCATGTTCAAATTTCTGCATGTGGTCATATTATTGATACAGTATTACAGTATATGACCACAGTGACACTTTATTATAAATCTTCATCCGAGAAGTCCCTTTGACTCGTATGCACTTCATCTGCATATATTATTCAAATTGTATCCACGTCTGCGCTTTCCAGGGAAAGTGACTCCTCCAGGTAGGAAGGAGGTGAAGGACAGGTGAGCGCAGGCGCCAGTGCTGCGGTGTGACAGCGCGGCTGTTGGGAGTTGCGCGTAATAAACTTTGATCCTCCAGGAAATTCCACTTTTCATAATGGCATTAACGCAAGAATCTATCTTGTCCTTGCTGATAAAGGAAGGGGGCAAAATAAAGAAGTCCGACTTGGTGAGTAAATTCAAAGGATCACTGGAATGCGACGATCTATCAGATAGACAACAAAACAGGGAGGCTTTCAAGGCATATGTCAATAATGTCGCCTTCGTCAAGGAAATCGATTCCGTCCGTTACGTTGTCGTTAAGAAAATGTACCACCATTTGCTGGAGGGTGTGCATACTGCGGAAAAGAGTGACCGTAAGGAGATCACGCTTTCAGGTGAGCAGCAGCGCCCACCACCGCGGAGTGAGAGGACTGAAAGTAGTGCTGACGCAGAAGGGGAGAGATCAGCTGTTTCTGAGCCTGATGAACAGCAAGCAAGTGGTGAAAGTAGTAAAAATCCTAAAGAATCAATTTCTCCTCTTCAGCTCGCGTTGCAAAGGAGCATAATGACAGATAGAGTTAAAAGAGGGCTGAATGTAGAAATCCAAAATCCTGGTGCAAATGGAGATCGCAAACCCTATGCCTTGCCTCTGAGAATGTCACCCACCAGAATTGAATTCCGCAAACTGAAAGAAGAACCAAAGGAACATCCTGAAAACCCAATGCCAAACACCTTCAGGAACAAGAGGCCTCCCTTGACAGAAGGAGAGGGTAATGTCAGCTCCCCTCCACTGAGGAGATCCGCGAAGAGCACCAAGGCGTCAGATGTGTCAAAAGAGACGCGGGTCCCCTCCTTGGTGCCCCTGGAGCAGTCAGAGCATGAATGGATGGTCAGATGTGCTGCAGGACACTGGAACCAGGTTTACGGCCTGCTGCTGAGAGACAACCAGCTAGCTGAGAAGAGGGACTTCATATCAGGGTTCACCGCCCTGCACTGGGCTGTCAAATGTGGAAACAGTAAAATGCTTGTGAACATTATTGATTTAGCCAAACAAGGAGGCATTGAACTTGACATTAATGTAAAAACACACGGTGGCTACACTCCTTTACATATTGCCGCCTTGCATCACCAGGAGTACATCATGACCCTGCTGGTGGAGAAATACCGTGCCGACCCGAGTGTCAGGGACAACTGCGGGAAGAGGGCCTACCACTACCTGCACAAAGGCATTTCTGGAACAGTGAGAAAATTGTTGGGTGAACCCAGAGCGCAGCAAACGCAGGACAGGGCGTTGCACGAGAAAGATGAGCTGGACCTGCTGCCAGATCTCTCCAAGGGCTTCAATTCGATTGGCCGTCTCTTACAGCCCCACGCGACAGGCTACAAGAAGAAGCAGAAGCAGAGGGCAGGATTACACTCCCTGAATGATAACCCCATCGAAGAGCGAGAATATGTCAGTAGCAGCACCTACAGACCAAGAATTCTATCAGATGTCTTTATGTAAGAAATTTCTTTCCATCAATGGTAGTGTATGATGCCAGCATCAAAGAATATTACTGATCCTCCACAAAAACTGTTAAAAAAACTGACATTGACATTTAGAAGCTAATATTCCAATCTGGCATAAGCAGAGTTTCATTTTATGGTCAAAGGAATAATTATTAATTAGTTTAAATTGATGATCACATTAAGATAGACCATCTGGAGCTGCTAAATGATTATAATGTATAATGTGATGGTTTGTCTTCAACATATCTTGAAATACTGTCCACAGAGTTCTACGAAATTTTGTGTATGGGCAGATTTTGAGCCAATATGGTTGAATTCCGAGGTCGGTCCAGATTATGGATCACTTCTTTACTTTCTTCAATACTGTGAGTTTGAGTTGTTTTTTTTATATATATATATATTTTTCCATACTGTGAAAAACAACAGACCAATCACAATGAAATTATCTGATCATGAACGACTAAAGTGAAACTGGATCCGGATCCACATAATAATCTGGATTAAAATCTATATTTATATGGGCGGGGCAAATTTATTCAGTCACAGTGTAGTAAAATAATTGTTTTCCTTCTTTTCTTTGAAAGATAATAAATTATAAATAAATTAAGATTTAGATCCAACTTGAGAAAAAATCCAAATTTTGTTGATAACCGATAAATTATTAATAATAAACATGTGAGTTCGGTGTTGGTCTCCAGAATTGAGGAAGTAGATGACGTAAATGGATTTTGTACTCAGCAAATCATTAAAACTTCATCATGGCTGTACCAGCAGTGCAAGTTATACTTCAGATGCAATTTATCATCTCATCATGGTGACATAAAATGTGTGCCTTGTGCACACTCATGAACATGCTGGATCCTGATGGAAATTGTTCTTAGGGGAGAATTTTTTAGTGTTACTAGAACTCAGGAAGGTATGCGATCCCAAGTGCTCCCTACTTTGTATTGAGTTGAGTCTGAGTTAGAGGCGTTGAGGCTTAGTTCGACGTGAACTAAACCTCAACGTGTTATATTTGCACATGTAAAAACAAGTTTTTACTTGTCCAAATATAACACGATTCAGTGAATATTTCAGTACGTCCTGTGACTCATGTCTTTATTCATGAATATTGTCTCTTCCGCCTACCAGTTGCTCAACTTCAGTCAAGGCTCAGGTGCAGAACAGAAGAGCAAATACAATGTCATGGATATTGTGTATGTTATTGTGAATAATGTTTGTTTGATGACTCTTTTGAGTTGAAAAATCAAAGTTGTTTATTTAACCAATATTTTTAAGCTTTGACTCATTCAAACTGTGGACTATCCAAATCAATCCGATCCATAATATCAGACTGTAACATCTTTTCATGAACTTGATTTTTAAATGTATGTTACACACATAAAAATGTGTATTTAAATATATTTTGGTTGAATTAAATCAACATGAACGGAAAATCTATGTAGCTGTTGTACTAGAAATGAAAAGCTGTCTTGTATTCCTCTGTTTTCATGTTCTTGATTAAAACTGAAGTGGTCCTGCTCTGTTACATGGCAAATATGTTCACGCTTATAATCAAGGATGTGCTTCAGACATACGGGTAAATCAAACCTCTGGGAACAGTGACACAGATAGACAAACAAAAATATGAGCGTTTGTGTCTCTAAGGAGGATTTAGAGGACCTCCCTCTTCATCACTGCTGCATTTTGCACCAGATTAATTATTAAACATTGTAAAGCTTTAATGAGAAGAAAACATTCCACTCCAATACACTAGAAAACACCACTGAATAAATATACTGCACACACCTACAGCACACCTCATCGCTGTCTTACAGTCCTAATACATGTCCTGCCCCGCTCTAAGATACTTCTCTGCTACTCCAGACTTTCTCATACAATACCACAGTTCCTCTCTGGGCACTCTGTCATAAGCTTTCTCCAGATATAAAAAAAACACAATGCAGCTCCGTCTGGCCTTCTCTGTACTTCTCTATCAACATCCTCAAAGCAAATACTGCATCTGTAGTACTCTTTTTTTGACAAGAAACCATACTGCTACTCACAAGTGCTCACTTCTGCCCTTAGTCTAGCTTCCACTACTCTTTCCCCATAACCTCATTGTGTGGCTCATTAGCTTTACTCATCTGTAGTTGCCACAACTCTGCACATCTGCCTTGATTTTAAAAATGGGCACCAGCACACTTCTCCATTCCTTAGGCATCTTCTCACTATCTAAGATCCTGTTAAACAACCCAGTCAGAAACTACTGCCACCTCTCCTAGACACTGCCAAACCTCTACAGATATGTCATCAGGGCCGAGTGCCTCTCCACTCTTCATCCTCTTCAGTGCCCTCCTCACTTCATCCTGACTAATCCTGGTCCACAAAAGCCGCCTCTTCTAGTCCTTGATTTCTCTCATTTTCCACGTTCATCAACTCTTCAAAGTACTCTTTCCATCTTCCCATCACACTACTGGCACCTGTCAATAGACTTCCATCCCTATCCTTAATCACCCTAACCTGCTGCACGTCCTTCCCATCTCTGTCTCTCTGTCTTGCCAGCGTGTATAGATCACTGTCCCCCTCCCTACTGTCTAACCTAGCATACAAGTCATCATAAGCCCCTTGTTTGGCCTTTGCTACCTCTACTTTCACTTGACACTGCGTCTCCCTGTACTCCTGTTTATTGTCCTCAGTCCTCTTAGTGTGCCACTTCTTCTTACCCAACATCTTTCTCTGTATACACTCCTGTACCTCCTCATTCCACCACGAAGTCTCTTTATCTACTTTCCTTCCAGATGACACACCAAGTACTCTCCCACCTGTCTACCTGATCGCATTAGCTGTAGTTGTCCAGTCGTCTGGAAGCACCTCCTGACCACCCAGACTCTGTCTTAACTCCTTCCTAAAAGTAATGCAACACTGTTCCTTTTTCAGCTTCCACCATTAGGTCACCCTATGTTCCTGCCTCTTCTGGAAGAAAGTATTCACTATATCCGTTTCCATCCTTTTTGCAAAGCCAACCACCATCTGTCCTTCTGCATTCCTCTCCTGGATACCAAACCTGCCCATCACCTCCTCATCACCTCTGTTTCCTGCACCAACATGTCCATTGAAGTCTGCACCAATGACAACTCTCTCACTTCTAGTTATGTTCTGCATCACTTCATCAAAGTCCAACCAGAATTTCTCCTACTCCTCCAGCTCATGTTCTACCTGTGGAGCATACCCACTAACAACAATGAACATCACACCTTCGATTTCTAGCTTCAGACTCATCACTCTATCTGACACTCTTTTTACCTCCAAGACATTCCTAGCAAACTGCTCCTTCAAGATAACTCCTACTCCATTTCTCTTCCTATCTACACCATGATAAAACAACTTGAACCCTGCTCCTAAACTTATAACCTTGCTACCTTTCCACCTGGTCCCATGGACACACAGTATGTCTACCTTCCTCCTCTGCATCATGTCAACCAACTCTCTACCTTTTCCTGTCATAGTTCCAACATTCAACATCCCTACTCTCAGTGCTATACTCTTGGTGTACCTCTTCTCTCTTTTCCTACACACTTTCCTCCTCTCCTTCTTTGACCAGAAATCATTCATTACAGGTCTGAATTTTGTCCGGAATCTTTTGTCTTGCTGACACGGCTGTGACTCAGCCAGATTTCTAGCTGAGTAAGAATGAGTCGTGTTTGCATATGTGGCCTGATTGCAAGAACGAGCAGATCTGCCTTTGCTGCCTTGTTCCAGCCTGTCTTTGCTCATCTTCCTCACCAGACTCAATTGTAGGACAGGGGAAAAATAAAGTCAAGGCGTTTAGAAACATAATTATCATGAGCTAGTTGATTATAATGTTGTAATTAATATGAAATAACTATTTACCGACTTTCTTCTTTGCTACAAGCAGTCTCCCTCTTTTTTCATATACATATTGTGATGTTTCCGCAGGAGCAGCACCCACTGACTTAATGTCAAGACGATGTTTCATCTCTGACCCTCGGACTTTTAAGTAGATAACTTTTTTGTTTTTGTTTTTTTGCTGCTGCTGTGAAGAGAAAGGTTTTCACAAGGTCACAAACAGTTCCAGCTCTCTTCCACATAAAAGGAGCAGTAATACTGTCATGTCAAACTGCTTACTTGTGAAAATATTTATACATGTGAAAATGACACATATTGCAGTAATAGCAATTCAAACAGTATCAATATCATGGTGAGGATAGCCCAAAAACTAAGAAGAGAAGTGCCGAAATTCTGCTCTAATTTATACAGTTATCAAAATATTGAGAATCCAGGCAAAATAGTGGATCATGTAAAACAAAAACCCAAATTGATAGATCTCCTGGAAAAGATACCAATTGGGTCGGCAGTGGGTCAGTGGTAAAGCGGGCGGTAGAGAGGGTCGTTCAATGTTCCTAAGATCGGCAGTTCGATTCCCGCTCCCAAAAAAAAAAACACTCAGAGGGGAGCTGACAGTGGGAGGTGTCAGCTCACCTCTGGAGCACTGCCAGGGCGCCCTTGAGCAAGGCGCCCTTGAGCAAGGCGCCCTTGAGCAAGGCGCCGTCCCCTTTTACAAGTTGCTCATTTGGGCACACCATGAAGGAGCTGCCCGCCACTCTACCTCCCCCTGCATGCCCACAGGCCCCCTTGTGTGTGTGTGTGTGTGTGTGTGTGTGTGTGTGTGTGTGTGTGTGTGCGTGCGTGCGTGCGTGCGTGCGTGTGTGTGTGTGTTACAGGGGCCTGTACACACTAACATGTATGCATGGGGATGAGAAGGCCTCTCCTCAGGGCCATCCAATCCCTGTACGCTGCGTTCGGGTTCTCGACAGTAAGTCGGACTTGTTCCAAGTGGCTGTTGGCCTTCGCCAGGGCTGCGCTTTATCACCAATTCTGTTTGTGATTTTTATGGACAGGATATCGAGGCGTAGTCGCGGTGAGGAGGGGTTGCAGTATGGTGGCCTGAGGATTGCATCGCTGCATTTTGCAGATGATGTGGTCCTGTTTGCGTCATCAGCCTGTGACCTGCAGCACTCACTGGTCCGGTTTGCAGCCGAGTGTGAAACGGCGGGGATGAGGATCAGCACCTCCAAATCTGAGGCCATGGTCCTCAGCAGGAAACCAGTGGACTGCCTTCTCTGAGTGGGGGATGAGGTCCTTCCACAAGTGAAGGAGTTTAAGTATCTTGGGGTCCTGTTCACGAGTGAGGGAACAATGGAGCGTGAGATTGGACGGAGAATTGGGGCAGCAGGAGCGGTACTGAAGTCGCTTTACCGCACTGTTGTCACAAAGAGGGAGCTAAGCCGAGAGGCAAAGCTCTCCATCTACCGTTCAATCTTCGTTCCTACCCTCACCTATGGTCATGAGCGATGGGTAATGACCGAAAGAACGAGATCGCGGATACAAGCGGCTGAAATGGGCTTTCTCAGGCGGATAGCTAGTGTCTCCCTTAGATATAAGGTGAGAAACACTGCTGTTCGCGAGGGGCTCAGAGTAGAGCCGCTGCTCCTTCGCGTGGAAAGGAGTCAGTTGTGGTGGTTTGGGCATCTGATGCGGATGCCTCCGGGACGCCTCCCTAGGGAGGTGTTCTGGCATGTCCAGCTGGGAGGAGACCTCGGGTCAGACCCAGGACCAGGTGGAGGGATTACATCGCAACACTGGCCTGGGAACTCCTTGGGATCCCTCCAGTAAGAGTTAGTGGATGTGGCCAGGGAAAGGGAAGTTTGGGGCTCCCTGTTGAAGATGCTGCTGCCGCGACCCGATTCCGGATAAGCGGTGGAAGATGGATGGATGAATGGATGAAGTGTTTCACTAACTCGAGTGTGCTCTTAATTTTCCTTTGGGGATCAGAATAGTATATAAAATTAAATTATTAAATTAAAAAATTAATTATATGCATACGAAGTTACAGCTAAAATTACAATTTATCCATCACTATTACCTGTTTCTGGACCGTAGGAACAAGCCGGAGATCAAGCGGGACGTTCATGAGAACATGGGAGAACATGCTCCACAAGGGACAGGCCCAGCTCAGAACTCAAAATCAGAAGCATCTTGTTGTGAGGCAATATCAAGGAGGAGTACTTGTGGTCTTGCGTGGTCAAGTAATTATATCATGAGCATGAAACTATAACAGTATTGCTGCTTCTAGGGACAAAGAAGTAATGGGAAGAAGTAAACTTCTGTGGTTTGCTCGAAGGTTTGCTCCTTTTAAGCTATGCCTGGTTATCATTTTCTTTTTTTGTCATGGAACTGGAGGCAGCTGGAGATACTTATTAACAGAGGGGCTTTATTATCCTTCATAAGTGAGCTGTATCATCACTGCCAGAGTTAAGCCTTCAGGAGGAGACTGACGGCACTGACATTCCTGTGGGAGGAGAGTTCAGAGTTCAGGTTGACACGACCTTTGAAGCCATTAATCTGAACACCCGGTACAGTAGTAACTGAGCCACAGATGTGTTAAACTACCCTCCTGCCCTGCTGACACTGTATACGACAGTCTGAGCAGCGATCCCCTCGGGTGTGGGGAACATGAGACCTAACGAGAGCACATACTGTATGTGGAAGACCTGCATTCATTAAAGTTTGAAAAATCAGCTTATTCATACCTGCAAATATCCCAAGCATTTCTGTTACATCTTCTTACTACTATACTATGTGTTTGTTTGTCTGAAAGCTACTTGAAAACAGCTGTCAAAAACCATCCCCTACCACCCTGGCCTTCATCTGAGGAACTCATTGACAAGATTTTGAAGAAAATTTGGTGTGGTCTTGATCTTGAATCAGGAAGTCTATCAAATGTGGATCCAGACATGGATGGACTCATGATTGCTTCAGTAACATAGCAAGATAATCTGTTGATCTAGCATCATAAAATTGTATTTTTATAATAATAATAATTATTACTATTTTTTTAATTATCATCGCTACTATTATTGTCGATAATAATAATATAATATGCACCCAGTGACGTTGTTTGGTCAAGAGACAGTGTCACTGAGGAAAAGACAGGAGGTAGGAGAGTGAATATATTGGTAGAAGGATGCTGAGTTTTGAACTGCCATGCAGGAGGCCTAGAGGAAGATGAAAGGGGAGGTTTATGTATGTAGTGAAAGAGGATATGGAGGTAGTTGGTGTGAGAGAAGTAGATGCAGAAGACAGGGTTAGATGGAGGACACTGATTCGCTGTGGTGACCCCTGAAGGGAAAAACCAAAAGGAAAAGAAGAATGATACCACAGTTGTTGAGTCCTAATGAATTTGGTTGAGATATAAGCTCCTAGAGTGCTTTGTAGTTTAATATACACTCACCGTCCCACTTTATTAGGTACACCTGTCCAACTGCTCATTAACACTTAATTTCTAATCAGCCAATCACATGGCGGCAACTCAGTGCATTTAGGCATGTAGACATGGTCAAGACAATCTCCTGCAGTTCAAACCGAGCATCAGTATGGGGAAGAAAGGTGATTTGAGTGACTTTGAATGTGGCATGGTTGTTGGTGCCAGAAGGACTGGTCTGAGTATTTCAGAAACTGCTGATCTACTGGGATTTTCACGCACAACCATCTCTAGGGTTTACAGAGAATGGTCTGAAAAAGAAAAAATATCCAGTGAGCGGCAGTTCTGTGGGCGGAAATGCCTTGTTGATGCCATAGGTCAGAGGAGAATTGCCAGACTGGTTCGAGCTGATAGAAAGGCAATAGTGACTCAAATAACCACCCGTTACAACCAAGGTAGGCAGAAGAGCATCTCTGAACGCACAGTACATCGAACTGTGAGGCAGATGGGCTACAGCAGCAGAAGACCACGCCGGGTGCCACTCCTTTCAGCTAAGAACAGGAAACTGAGGCTACATTTTGCACAAGCTCATCAAAATTGGACAATAGAAGATTGGAAAAATGTTGCCTGGTCTGATGAATCTCGATTTCTGCTGCGACATTCAGATGGTAGGGTCAGAATTTGGCGTCAACAACATGAAAGCATGGATCCATCCTGCCTTGTATCAACGGTTCAGGCTGGTGGTGGTGGTGTAATGGTGTGGGGAATATTTTCTTGGCACTCTTTGGGCCCCTTGGTACCAATTGAGCATCGTTGCAATGCCACAGCCTACCTGAGTATTGTTGCTGACCATGTCCATCCCTTTATGACCACAATGTACCCAACTTCTGATGACTACTTTCAGCAGAATTATGTGCCATGTCATAAAGCTGGAATGATCTCAGACTGGTTTCTTGAACATGACAATGAGTTCACTGTACTCAAATGGCCTCCACAGTCACCAGATCTCAGTCCAATGGAGCATCTTTGGGATGTGGTGGAACGGGAGATTCCCATCATGGATGTGCAGCCGACAAATCTGCGCCAACTGTGTGATGCCATCATGTCAATATGGATCAAACTCTCTGAGGAATGCTTCCAGCACCTAGTTGAATCTATGCCACAAAGAATTGAGGCAGTTATGAAGGCAAAAGGGGGTCCAACCCGTTACTAGCATGGTGTACCTAATAAAGTGGCCGGTGAGTGTATAACTCACTAAATCATAAGTTGTTTTTATGAGAGATTATGTCTTGAACCTTTTATTTGAGAAAAGGGCTATAAGTCATTAGTGAGCTTTAAAAATGATGGATTTCATTCTCTCCAATAAAGCTGGCCTTTCTCTGTTTTTGCTTGCTGGAGCTTCATTTTTACTGTGAGAGTCTTATTTGGGAAAAAGATGAGCTGAAGGCCACATGTCAGCAGAGTCTTCCTCCTCTTGTCCCCTTCATGCCTCGTCGCTCATTTGTTCAGTCTTACAGTGGAATTGTCACAATCCGCTCCTGCTTTTCCTCTCATCTGCCCAGCTCTACCTGCCTTCCACTCCCACCTCATCAGTGCAACTACCTTCACCTGTGTTTCCTCACCTGATTATCACCTGCCTGTTCAGTATATATACCCTCCCATTTCTCTCAGTCTCTGCCAGATTGTCTTTGTGTCATGCATAGCTCTCTCGCATTTATCTTCGGACTGCTCCCTCGGTTTCGACCCTGCCTGTATTCGACCCGTCTTCCTCGTCTCTGCCCCGGTTATCTGACCAGCCTTATGTCTTTGACTGCCCTGCCTGCTCGTTCCTTGTGTGCTACCTGTCAGCTGGGATTCCTGTTTGCTGAGACTGTCTTTCTGGGATATGGCTGCCATTGTGTGCGAAGCTTCAGAACAAACTGTTGGACTATCCCTGCTCTGGTCTCAGTCTGTGCTGTACTTGGGTCCTACCTCAGACCTGTTACAGGAATGCCCTTCACCGTGTTTGGTAGTGAGTTAAAATGGAAACCCCAGAAAGTTAATGTGAGGCACCAGATAGCATTTAGTGTCCTTTAGAGAGTAAAACACACTTTTAATCAAATTCCAAGCACAGACAGCAGAAAAACAACTCGGGCCATTCTAAACAAGTGAGAACTTTGTCAGATTCAAACTGCATGGTAATTACTTTTAGCTGTGTTATAAAGATTGTGCAAGTGATGGGAGTGTTTGGTGGTGTGTGCTCCAGATAATAAACAGCAGTCCTGTCCCAGCACCAGGTGATAAGGATCTTTAATTCACAATATCTCCCTTAGCTGCCAGTCCAATATAAAACTGGTACCAACAGGTAGCTGGGCATAACATAGCCAGCCCGATGATGGACACTGATGCCTGTACAACTGGGAAAATAAATTGTGTCCTAATATGGACAGACCTGACCTTTATGAAAATTGTCTCAATTCATGTCTAAAAATGTTAAAGCCATTGACGAAATCAATTACAAGATGCACACCCATAAATCTCACCCTAACCTAAACCTGCAAAGCATGTAAAATTTCACAGAATAGTCTCACAGATTTTGAGATGTAGATAAACTTTGTTCCGTTACATAAGGATTAGGGGTGACTTAAATGTCCCTTTGGGGCATAAATTGCTTATGTGTTACTAATTTTAATCTTGTTCAGTCTTAGTTATGTAGAGAACCTGGCACAAGAAATAAGTTATGTGTAAACATTTGAGGTGATGGTTGATGGGTTTAATACAGTCATCTTCAGATAGATGTTGCTGACTGCCTCCCCGTTTCCAGTCTGTGTGATAAACTAAATTCTAATGTACAGTAATTAATTGTCTAATTCACAACTAAAACGAAAAATAAACACTTTTTCCAACTATTCCTTAAAATGCATTATAACGTAATATGCAGATGGCATCAAGTGTTATTTTCAATCTCATGTGAAGACACTGGCACTGCAAACTGAAACACATCTGTACTGAGACAGATTTAATGCAGTGTATTTTTCAGTTATGAAAAAGAAAAAAAACAGGATCCTAGTCACTGAAAGACGTTGAATAGTACAAATAAACTCTTCTTTGCTTCCATTCACAAACTGGTGAATGATTTGTTCATCTATCAACATTTCTGTCTTTAAGCCTTTTTTCAAAATTCCCTTCTGCAGTAAGTCATAGATTCAAACCCTGGTTTGTTGCTCTCAGTTTGGTGAAGGAGGCAATACATTGATACACCTGCAGATGGCAGATGTGATATCTGAGAGGTACTGTAAACTGGAATAGCCTAAACTGGTGACATAAAGTCAGATTTTTAGAAGGAGAAGCCTCTACATGAAAAAAAAATTCACAAGTTAAAAGGAAATAATGCATTTTAATATCCACTTCCATGAATGTTTCATCCAATTCCTCATCATTGTAGTTGTAGCTGTATCTTAGACTTGCTGTTCAGGCCGCGTGTGTATCAGGCACTATTTCAGATGAGATGCAACTACTGAGACAACATTTTTGATGTCAGTTCATTTTCAGGAGGGACAGGAATGAGAAACGTGTGACACTGGAAGGAGAGGAAGAACTTAATTTACTCATAATGTTACAAACATTACAGCTCCAAACAGGCACAAAAGCAACTCAAACTCTCAACAGGAAAGGTGAAATATAACAGAAAAGTAGATTGACAATCTCATTCACGTCACCAGCTGGGACTCACTGACATCGGTCGTTCCTCCCTCGATTTAGACAGACTCTGTTCGTATTAAAGTCACATGCATCTAGTATGTGAAACCAAACCCCTAAATTAACAAACAAATCCAGTTCTAGAGCAGAACCCTTTCCTGAAACCTCAACAAAACACTGCTTAGATTGACTTAAACCAGAAATGACACAGAAGGTTGTAATGTTTGATAGTAAACAAACATAGCTGGAATCAAATGCACATATATCCATGATGAACCACATCCGTTTCAATTTCTTTTTCCTAAATGTTGGTCTTTTATACATTTCACGACATTCAGCCGGCTGCAGGAATGAAACCAGGAGTCTTTCCAATCCCTCATCCCCTTGTCAGCATAAAGCCTAAACAAACACATTTGTTTAGCAAACTGAAACAGATAGCCGTCAACCTCCACAGAAACAGCCGAGGGGTGGCACTGAAAAAAGTGGAACTGTTTAACGAAAAACATGAAAACATCTTTCAACTTGGCAGAGTCCGATTACTGAAAAGAACACGCTTCTAGTCACTTTTTTAACATTTTGAGTTGGTGAAGTTTTTTCTAATGATGCTCCACCTCTTTGTCATCATTATTATATAACTAACGTATACAGAGCACTGACTTTCCTGAAGTGAGATAAACACACAGCAAACACCGCAAGGAGTTCTGTCATTCAGTTAAGCAGCTAATTTCTACACAATAAGGACATTCTTGATTTCACACACACATGATCCAATGAAGGGCAACACTTCACATTATTATTCTCCATGTCTATTAAAAAAAAAAAAAAACTACTGACAAACATCAACATGGAAACTTAGACTTTAAAATGTCATATTCCTAAAACAAAATTAGTAGGAAAAGACACTTGATAGGTGCATGTCTCCATGCAGGGCTATCAAGAAAGACAAGCCTTCAAACTAAAGCTGTGTGAAAGGCTACACGTGTCCAACAGTGGCCATGCCGTGGAGGTAGAGAAGAAAGATTAGTTTAAGACACCTGAAGTAAAGATTGTGGATTTTCTTCATTAAATAAAGTATTTCAAGTATCACATGTCACTTCTGCAACAAAGGATCATTGGAGAAAATACTCAACAATACAATTACTTATAAACGACTTTGCAGAGGATTAGCGCGTCTGTATGAGGAAACAGATCCAGCATGGAACCATTAACACATACTGGCATCAAGAAAGAAGTTAACGTGCTGGGCCTGACGATATACCCTATTAAATATTATTTCTACATTCCTATTTAAGATTATTAACAGAACAAACAAAGAACAGAGATATAGTTTAAATGGATGGAGTATCTTCACTTGAGAATATTTAGAAAACAAATCTGATTTGACGAAACGTGCATTTATGTATCATTGCAAAGTGCTTTTTTTCATTCACCCTTTTTGGTTTTTAGTGCCTTAATTTGAAAAATATTTTAAAAATATGAACATTTAAAAGAAATTTTAAATGTAATACACCTATTGTACATTTTAGTGACGTGATACATGATATCACCTCGAGGGTAATGTTCTTTCATTCAAGCCTTTTCACTGGTCAAAATACAATCTTAAAGCTTACAATAGGTCTACAGGTGCAGACACCGGGCTGTAGCACTACCATCTGAACGACAACAGAAGGCCAGTTACTGAATTAATAACTAGGGGCACAGTTTCCACCCTGCAGCTCCAACCAAGAACGTTCCACTGCAACACCAACATCAAGGCACACAGGAAAACAGTTCAGTCTGTTCACAAAAACAACACATATGTAGAGAATGTTGGGAAATGTCTTCACATCCACACTGCAGATGGTTCACGCCAATGATGTCTGAAGAATAGGTGTGGGAGCGCTTTGACCAAAACTTCTTGTCATATCACAGACAGGCTTGGAGCTATAGTCTATAGTGTTTATTGCTCAAATCACACGAGACCTACAGTTATGAGGAGAGCAGGAGGCAGTGAGAAACGTACAGTATGTGCTCTCTGTATATTTTGGAAAATCCTCTTCAAATGCAAGTGAAAAAAAAAGAGGAATCAATGCTTCAATATATTCTTCCTTCACAGAATCAGGCGATTGGAGAGGGCCTCCAGCCGCTCCTCTCCTAGCTTCTGTTTCTCCTCTAGATCCTTCTGCCGGATGAGCAGAGAGGCCTTGGTCTGGACGAAGCGGCGGTAGTCCTTAAGCTGGTCAGAGGTCAGCTGCCGAGTGAGAAAGTTGGACACTAGGTTCTCTCTCCTGTCCAGGTTGTCCTTCAGGTCTTTAGCGTCCTCCCTCTGTTTGCACAGCAGACGGTGGCGACTGTCCAGAGATTGCTGAGTACAGAGACAAAGGATAAAGACAAATTATAGGTGGTGTTTTGAAAGGTTACAGTTCCTCTGTAGTTTGAATGACAGCTGAATGAAATGTGTTAGTTCTGTTATTTGAATTTTAAACTGATTTAGGGGGTGCTGGTTTTGAGAGCATTTAAGGAACATTTGTATAAGAAACAAAACGCAGTGAATGCCCTACTATCAGTATGCTCATGCAAACAGGCTTCAACAGAACTGCTGATATGCGATCTGAAAATAATCACATTTTAAGGTTTTATTTCTACCTACTGGTGTCATATTTTAGCCTTTGACGTAATAGCAAGCTATAAAAGTTGTTTGATCATGCTGTAGAACAGCCACAGGATAGTAGGTGCAGTGTTTCCTTATGTCAACAGAGGGCAGGGTAGGTACAAATGTCACAGACTCACCGAAACTACAGCCAGGTTTCGGTGAGTCAGTATAAATACCAGTGTTGCTGATAACAGCGAGAAAACAAAGGAATTCTAGCAAGTCCTCAGTATACTGCACGTTCAGCCAGGTTTTTACTGATGGGCAAATTAACAAGGAGCCCTTTGAGGGGCAAATCTAAAAATTTAAATGGATTCCTGACAACATAAATTGATGCAGAAAACTCTTGGACACACAATGAAACAGAAAACAAAGGGATAATGAAGCAAAGAGCTCAAGTCAGATCCTGTGACGCTACTCATGAAAGTAATTACCGGTATACCTTAAATATGTAAATGTCACATTTGAAATAAATACCAAATGACTGACAATAAGTATATTTTACTACGTACACTTGAAATTTACAATGAGGTTCTATTGTTTTATACCAGAAAGTGACATCCTATCCAACTGCAGATCATCTAAAATGTTCTTCAACTATTTCATGAAGCATTTAAGTCTTCTACCGAGAGTCACATTTTATGAGTCCCACATTGGGAAAACTAACCTTCAACTTTAGGTTCATGAGTTTTGTTTGCTGTTCTAAAGTAAACTGAACAAGTATAACTGTGAGAGTTTGGGGAAAAACAAAAAAACAAAAACACGTTTAACACTCTTGGCGTGTTTCGCCAGAAGTTCTAAATGGGCTTTGAGGCATGACAACAATAATGTATGCCAAACAAGAATTGTAAACAAGAATTTCTGCATATCTATACATGTCAAGGATCAAAGACAGGAGCCCAAATAGGACCAATCCCATGACACGAGTGTAGTTTAGATCATGTCCCAGCTAATGTATTCAGTTGACATTAAACCCACTAAATCGTTGACAACATCAGCGGTCTTTAAAGGCCCCCATGCCGTTTTTGGTTTGTAGAACTAAAACAAGTCTTTAAAGGGACAGCAAAGTTAATTTTAAGTGACATGTACTGTATGTTGTTCATCATCATGAAAAATATAAGAAAAAATAAATTTTACATGTGTATCATCATCCGTTTGGTCAGAAATGCTTAAAATCTGCGCTGTAGCAGCTTCCACATTCAGTGGTCACGTGGGCGTCATATGTCACTGGTGCCCAACATAGCTTGGCAGCCATAAGAAACAATGCAATCCACGACGTGATTAACTCCAAAAATATCATGGTTACCTGCGCGGTGAACAGTTGTGTCAACAGAACATCAAGAAAACACAAAGACAAGGACCTATCCTTCTTTAGAATACCTTCTGGGAAGCTAGGAAGGAGATGGAGAGCACGGATAAACTGGGTTAATTTGACCAAGGATCAGAGGATCTGTCATGAGCACTTTACCTCTGAGGATTTCCAAAGAGATTTGAAGGTAAGATCATTTTCGGACAACCCATACTATTTATTCTGAATTCCCTAGGTTTAGTGGATAATTAATGTCTGGAGCTACTGAAGATATTGTATAAATGTTTTTATGACCAGATTATCATGCGATTAATGCACACGCAAAACGTACACAAAAGTGATAGACAGGTCATTTTACTGAGAAGATCTGTGACACTGAAATAAAACACAAAAACAGCATGTAAGGCCCTGATCCTTATACATTCGTAAATACAAGACATATTAATATAAACCATAGCTGTTATTGATTCAAAACAGTCCACCAGTAACGAATGGCCGCGAGCAAACCAAAATGGGACATTATAACTAGTTGGATATCTCTGTCAGAATGTGATTCAGATGAAGACACCTGGGATGAGTCGCTAGATGGTTTACTGTGTGTATGGAAAAGTTAATCGCGCTACCGATGCCAACGCGCTAGCCTGTCAATGGGATTTTCCATTTTATGTTAGCATTGAGCTGGCCGCCATTCGTTACTGATGGACTGTGTGGAATTAATATTCTAAGGAACGATAGGCTCTTGTCTTTGTGTCTTCTTGATGTTCTGTCGACACAACTGTTCACCTCGTAGGTAACCATGATATTTTTGGAGTTAATCGCGTCGTGGATCACATTGTTTCTTATGGCTGCCAAGTTATGTTGGGCGCCAGTGACGTACGATGCCCACGTGACCACTGAATGTGGAAGCTGCTGCGGAGCAGATTTTAAACTTTTCTGACCAAAGGAATGATGCTACACATATAAAATTAATTTTTTTCTTCTTTTTTTCATAATGATGAATAACGTATATGTCACTCAAAATTAACTTTACTGTCCCTTTAAGAATTCAGAGACTAACAAAAGGCAAAACTGAATGTAGTGTAGATGATTGTATACATTTAGTAAATGATCACATTATAAGATTCGTAATTTACACAACGTTCAACTAACAGACAGTCTTGGTTCCTCACCTTCTCCTCGGCATCGGTGTGCTGGTCCACGTTGCTCAGAGCATTCTGTACCCTTGCCAGCCGAGCCGAGAGACATAGCAACAGGCTCACCACCCTCTCCAGGTCTCCTATGAATAGATTGTACCTTTCTAGCTCTACAGGGTGACAGCGCTCATGGACCAGCACCTCCAGAGCCTCCCCAAGAGCCACGTTCTCCTCAATGTCTGTCTGAAGGGGACCACGCATCTCTTCCAGTGAGCGTAGATGTGCTTCAATACAAGACACTAAGAGATGCTGTTGAAATAAGCAGAGCAGGTAATGTGTGAGAAACTTCGACAATGATGGTCAAGAACATGGAGAAACAAAACGGAAAAACAAAAAGACGAGAAAAATAAAATGCTTGCCATATGTCAGATAAGCCATTACATTTTTTTGTTGTCATAAGATGAGGGATAAAGGCATACATTATTAAGAGTGGACGTGGCAGTCTGGAAAAGGGAGGCATTACGTGCTGAGCCAACATTCGACAAGTAGGAGACACTGATAAGAGGTAGACAGTAAATCATGTGATAAGGGACATAAAATTCTCTCTCTGAAAAATTCCACTTACTGCCAAATAGCATTGGGATGGTATCATTATTAGATCACCACAGGTTTTGATAAAGTGGTGTGAGACCATATTGTAAAGTGTAAAATAAAAAGAAAGTTTGTTCTGCTTTCTAACTGGATTCTTGTCATTTTATCATAAAAGAAAGAAATGTCACAGACATATTAGTAATACAAATTAGAAATGTTAAAATTTTTTGGCCACATGACTGTCTAATTTTGTTTGTCTGTTTTGATTATTTTGATCATTTATTTGATTCGTTGTTTTGCATTAATAGCTTCTTACCCTCTTCTCAGTGATGTCAACGTTGCTCTGTCGGTCTATGCAATGAGGTTTTGCGTTGTCAGGAACAGAAGTACAAGAGGAGGATTCAGTCCATTCTGCAATTTCAGGACTACAACAGATGTGTTAAGGTCACGTTAGGGATATCATACTGTCAATGCAACCAATGCTTAATTACAGCTCATCATGCTCACATTTAATTCCATTTTCAGCTGTGTCATATATTGTGCTATCGCAGAGATTACACTGTGTGTCTTAAGTGTGCTTACGCAACCATAAATCTGAGTGCACAAACAGCAGTAAGCCAATGGTCAGGTGTTCTTCTGCATGTGATGTAAAAAGGTAAAAGTGCACCAAATCAGTGTCATTTTCAATAAAAATATTAAATTAGGAATCCTTATTTACTTGGCAGTGTCTGCCCTTTGAATACGATGTCCACTTTAACAACTACAGTGGTACCTCTACTTATAAATGTCTCTACTTACGAAATTTTCTACTTACGAAACTCCTCCGCAGGAAAATATTAAAGCTAGTTACGAAAGAAATTTCGACTTACGAAAGGTAAAAATACAGTATGGGCTGATACTCGCAGTTCCCACAGGTTCCTGAACGCAACATTCTTATAGCTGCTCTGCCACTGGCTATTACCTCTTCCTGGCATCCCAATGTCTAAGATGGACCTCTGTGTGGACCTACTGTAGATCGGTGTTTATAAAGGGTCCTCGTCATTCGGCTCTTGACACATGACGTGTTCTGATAGTTTCACATAAATATATTAACTTTTAGAGTATTCGCTATGGACCCCAAGAAAGTGACGGAGAAAACAGGAAAAGAAAAGACGAAGAAAATAGTTTTTTTGTCCATACAAACAGAGGAAGAGATAATAGAAAAACATAAAATAAGGGATGCATTTGGTTAATCTCACCAAAGAATATGGCCGTAATGCATCTACAATCGCCATGTTATTAAAACAAAAGGAAGTTTAAGGAGTTTAAGGCATCGCGTGGGTGGTTGGAGAAGTTCAAAGGTAGGCCTGGAATTCACTCTGTTGTTCGGCATGGTGAGGCAAGAGCACATGAACCAAAGAGGGCAAAAAACAATGAGGATAGTAGTTAAAAGGTAAATGACCATCATTTTTATTCTTTAGTCTATTCTTTGCTTTTACATTATGCACAACTCTCATGTATTGTGTAATAATCTATTCGTAACATGTATTTGTTACATGTTTTGATGCATTTTTATGCTTTATAAAACATTTATGTCGGAATTTTTTGGGGCTTGGAACGGATTAGGGCATTTACATGGAAAAAGCGTTTCTACTTACGTACAGTATTTTCCGCACTATAAGGCGCACTGGACTATAAGGCGCACCCTCAATAATTTGTTTTATAATTTATTTCATATATAAGGTGCACCAGATTATAAGGCGCACACAATAAAAATAAATAAAATTTATTTGATAAACTGCGAGCCACGCTGCTCAAGCAGTAATGACTGAATTCATGACTTCCTGACTACCTTTGAATGGCCCCTATTGTTATGTCAATAAGCCATACTGAGCCTCATCAAGGAAACCTGATCACTTGATCACTTTGTCACTTAGAAAGAAGTCAACCTGCATATTAAAAAACCTGACATTAAAAACTGGTTAAATTCATTACGAGTGCAGTCAGTGCGAACAGAGCGGATTATTTCCTGATCTGAAGTTCGAAGCAGATATTTAAGCTCCGACGTTCGTCTTCGTTTATTAATTAAATATTGTTTCGATCGATCGGTAGTCCAGCCGGAGGTGAGGTGCAGCTATTTGCTGCTGTGTGTCCTAAACAATTTTTTAACTAGTTTTTAATGTCAGGCTGCTAATATACTGGCAAATTTGACGCTGTTTTACTCCTAGAACTGACTTTAACGTCGGTGTCTCACCGCCGTGAATCTCACAGCACGTCGCTGCAGACAGAATACACAAGCCTGAATGCGCCCCTCCGCCGCCCGCCCAGAGCTATCAACTACATTTGTAAATCAATTGCAGCACACCCGTTGGCACCTTTGTCTAGCAGTGACTGCTCTTGAAATTTCAGGAAGTTCAGCTTTGAGGGTCTTTCATTCACCTTTATGCCAGTTTCTCTGTGTGTTTCCACAGACTAATAGAATGGACCGTCACTAGATTCAAGATGACAGCACAATGGCATTTTTAAGACCAATTAAGTTTAAAGCGCCAAATAGTTAGGAAATACTGAGATCGGTCAGTCAAACTTTATTAATACAATTGTTGAAAGTTCCTTATGTTTTGCTACGTAATCAACGGTGCTCCTACAGTCTGCTCTATCGTCTGAGAGCAGCTCAGTCAGAGCAGGGACTTCGGTGACGCCCCTTGACTACCGCTGTTAGGGAGCGTAGGCCCGAGTGACTTGTGAGGGTGCTCCCCTGGTGGCGGAGTGCGGCATGACTGGCGGCCAGACTGCTGGCTTTTTTCAGCGATCATGTTTTTAACCAACAGTAATATGAATATATCCATATATAAGACGCTCCAGATTATGAGGCGCACTAGGGGTTTATGAGAAAATTTTAGGCTTTTAGGTGCGCCTTATAGTGCAGAAAATATATTAATTTTCTACTTACGCAATTTCTTCCAGAACCAATTAATTTCTTAATTAGAGGTACCACTGTAGTTTTTAACATGTTAGTGACATATGTATTCTATTTCTTTACACAGTTGTGCTTATCTTTGGTAAAAGAGTTCAACACATGACTGAAAAATGGAAATCAACTATTTGAGTCATTGAATGAGCAAGGGTAGTTTAATTTAAGTAAGTCTAATTTAAATGATGTCAGACTCATATTCTTTGCCATATTTATTGCTTTAGAACAAGTTTTATCAATAGTGATCTCCTCTAATTTAAGTACAATGCTTTCAATAAGACTGAAACATATCAAACTAATGTGAGTAGGAACCAGTGGGGTTTTGTTATGAATAAAATACCAGAGCTGAGATTTGTTCCAATTGAATAATAGACCATACGTATTCACCTTTCAACCGCTCCTTTCTGCTCTTGTTTCTTCTTGTAGTGCTCCTCCATGAGGAGTGTGTCCTCTGACAGCAGCTGCTCCATCAGCATCAGTGCTGTCTTTCGATTGGCTAGTGGGTAGAACACTCTGGCCAGTGATTGGTCAGCTTTGACCACTGTTTCTACAAGTTCGTCCCAGTGTGGTCTCTCTGAAGGCCTCTCCAGGTTTTTCATCTCTCCTTCTGGTGTTTCCCTCTCTTCCATCTCCTCATTTTCTACAGACTTCATATCTCCATTTTCTCGGTTTTTCTCCTCTTCAACTTGCTGAGTGACATCTTTGTCAAAGACTGACATACAGGAAGAGACAAAAGCTTCACTTGTCTGCGCAGCAGCTACTGTGCTGGGGGATGCATCATCAAAAACAGTGTCTGTCAGAGGTGAGGTCCCGACAGCATCTTTGTTTTCTTTGTCTGATGGGAGAATCCACAATGACGGATCTGTTGTGATTCCGCAGCTCAAAGACACTTCATTGTTTGGATCAGGCGGTGGAGAGTCATTGCTGGGTTCATCCACCAAATGCTTCCTCTCTGATCCAGTCATAGAAGAAGGAGCCCCGACACTGAAACAAATCATGAATGAGAATCACAACTGGTCAAAATCTATTTAAAATCAAAAACACAATAAATCCAAAGAATTGAAATCAGAAAAGTGATGAGGCATAATGAATTTATTGAAACACATCACAGAAGAACCAAACTGCAATCACATGGATTTTAAGCTTACCTGAAGTTGGGGCTGTTTTCACAAAGATGTTCTGTTTGGATGGGGGTGGAAGTGGAGGATTTGAGCTCCATCTCACCGTCCAGACCTTTGGGGGAAGGGGGGTTAGACGGAGTCTCACTGATCAGTGGATTGGACCTGAATTCATCAGAGATAGGACTGTCAAGTTCAGAGTGAGCCCTGGCTCGTGAAGACAAAGTGGATGGGGAATTGGATGTACTGTAGTTCCTTGAATCTAATCCAGTGATCTCTCCTGGTTCTGAGTTCTGCACTGGTATTTTCTTGGTTTGGTTCTGTGTGTGTCCCTGAGTACTCTTCTGAACAACAGTCTCTGGTTCTTTTGCTGCTGCCTCTGTTACATTTTGTTTTGTCTTCTCTCGGTCTTGCAGGTGGCCTTCTCTGAATTCGGAAAAGAATAAAACGTCACTGTTTTCTGTGACCGGTCCAACTCGTTCAGTTGAACACCTCTGGAGTTGATCCAGCTGTTCAGAACTTTTACTTAAAGCAGATGGTCTTCTTAACTTCAATGCTCCAAGCTCTTCCATTGACTTCACTCTGGGGGCAACCACTCTGGGGACCCGCTGCTGGCCCTCAGGGGCTTGTTTTATCAAAGGGTCCTGAACGGTAGTCTTCTGGGAACTGACAGTGACATCCAGTGTTAACTAACTTAGTTCCTTGAATTATACAATATATTACTTAGCATCAGAGTCTAAGCTTTAAATGGAAACAAATATTGAGTTACGATTTTTACCCAGAGTATTTCCACATGCAATGTCTTGAAAGGCAATTTCTAACATGCAACACAAAGCCTCAGGGAAATTTTACTGCATGACTGGTACTAATAACTTGTCTAACTTAACACAATGTCATTTTGAGAAATAGGTGAACTTCTGGTTCATTCTGTGACTTGTCATTTAGAGGTGAGGAATAAATCTTTCAAAAGGAATGCAGGTTTGTTCAAGCAGCTTGGTGTTAATGTTCCAGGGTCAGAATAAATCAAGTAGAGATTTAGAGTCTGTGGCACAGGGCACACATCACCACCCTAATACTTCCTTGACCTAAAACTAATAAAAATGTCCCGAGTTGTCTGCAGCACTGGTACATACCTCAAGGTTTCCATAGAAATAACTGGTAGAGGATCCTTCTCATTGTAATGTGCCTCCAGACACTGTGGGAGAACACACAAAATATCATTTAATCAGGAAAATAAACACAATTTTTCTCAAATCAAAAATTATGACATACATTTATCAATATTTTCTCTTTTCTGACTGATTTTTTTTGTCTGACTGACACTGATTTATTCTGCTAAATTAAACTCCAGCCCTGCGGCCTTTAAGATGTAGGTGAAAAGCTTAACATTAGGTATCTACCTATTAATTAGTAGTAGACCACCAGACAAAACTTTATTGTCACATGTATAAGATAATACACAATTTCGAGTCTCTCAGACTTACTTCAAAAGTATAGGGTGTGGACGTGGATCTGTTCCTGAAGACACTCGGTGGATTTTGCTGATCCAAGAGATTCTCCACAGAAGCAGACTTCCCCTGAGTTGGACCTCGGCTCTCCCTCAGTCTTGGCTTACTGGACTGGCCAGCATATTGGTCTGATGCAGACTGAGCTGAGAAGAACTGGGCATACCTGTTTTGGGAAATTGAAAACAGAATACCTAAAATATGTAATGGGATTTAACAAAAAAACATTGAACAATCTACTTGCTCTCTGGCTCTGCCTTTTGTTTGTACCTGATTGAGCTGGTGGAGGAATCAAGGATGCGACCTGCAGAGTGCGGCCTGTGGAGTTTACTTTTGCTTTTTTTGTCATCATGATTTCCCATGAAAGGCCTGGGTGCCCAGTCAAATGGTTTTTCCCCTAGAGAATGCCTTTGTCTGGGTGGAGGTAGTACCTGAGATGCCGGTTGCTGTGGCTCAGCCACTTTCTGGCCTGTCTTACGCTCCATATACTCCATCAAGGCCTTGTGTTGTAGATGTTTTAGGCTTGTCTTTGAAGTGCTAGAAGCCAAAAAGGTGTGGTCTCTTGTTTCAAACAGCTTCCGGCGTGAAGCAACCAGTCCCTGCTCTCCATGTTGTACACGTTCCTTCCCCTCATATTCGACTGCAAACACGTTGTCACTTTCATTTCCAAAGGAGTGGTAAGAAGAATGAACTGGGGCACCACCACCAACCAGGTTGAGATTTTCCGGTTCAGAGTAGCACATCTTCTTCTGGTCTTGAGTCAAACGCTTCCTGCCTCCGATGCGCGCTACCTGTGGCTGTGCTAAATTTGCTGTTCTATTTTCTTTCTCATTTTGTTTGTCCTTCTCTTCCTGAATCTCCCTGAGTACTTCCTTTATGCTTCCCCTCTCTGTGTCCTCAGAGGTCACAGAGGGAGTGAGCGTGTCTGTGGAAGTCTCAGAGTCCTGTGATGAGAAGAAAGTGTGAATCACGGTAGGTCTCAGCTCAGATTTTTGCCTCACCTGATGCGACCTTGACAGCTGTAAGTCTCTTCTTTTAAATGATGTCTCATTCAGGACTTTAGACTGGGCATCCTTCAGCCTCTCTTTGTAGTACTTTTTAAAGGAGTCATCCAGGGTATTACAGGCAGAGATAACTTCCTCCCTATCATTCTTTCTTGTGTCACTTTTTGGATGACTTTCTTTGTTGTTTACAGTCAGGTCTCCATAAACTATTTTGTTTGGGATCATTTCCTTGCCTTTTATGCTAAAGTCAGTACTCTTTTTAGTCTGCAACACTGTCCTGCTGGCTCCAGTGAGGTGATACAGAAGTGGGGTGGTTTCCTTGTTTATCTTATCGCTGGCGAAATCATGCAACGGATGTTGTTTCCCTCTCTTTTGGTGGTTAGGCTGTTCATTACTCATTAGTGAAATGACCTCATTCTTTTGTGGGTCTGAAGGTGGGGGGCAGTTTTTTTCAGGTCCACAGTAAAATATAGCATTGTTGGCAGTATGGCAGCCAATCTCTCGACACTGCATGGTGTTGATTTCCTCTAAAGGATCAGGGCTTTGGCAGGACTGGGATGAGTTAAGAGACAGTCTGTGATTCTCATGATCCTGACTCCTGGATGAGAGGTCACTGTATTCTGACACAGAAGTGTAATTTTTTTTCTCATCTGGAATTTCACTTGAACTATGAGAACTCTCTTGGAATGTCATAAACAAATTATCCATTGTGCTGTGGCACCTTTTTTTCTCTCTGAGCTGGTATGTCTCTAACACAGTAGAGTGCTCACTTGCAGCCTCAGACCCACAGACAGTGGCAGAGTGTGTCCTCAAACCAGATTCAGAGAGCTTGCACACTCCTGTGACAAAGTAGAACTGACCCTTATGCTGGATACTGCTGCTGATAAAACTTTGACCAGCATTCCTGGGTCTGGATACTCGGGTTGGATCTGAACTAAGCAAATCATAAGCAGAGTGTGCCCTTTTGCACCCACTTTCAAAATGGCTACTTCGGCATCTGTTATCCCCATTAAGTGCCTGACTGCTTGAAGGAGGTCCAAGGTTCGGGTGCTCCAGCTGGCTTGTGCCTTGGGGAGATGATTGGTTTATGATGTTTGATAACCTCTGCTCAGAAGCAGATTTGTTATCTGTAGTGAAATGTTTTTCTGGGCTTAATGAAACCCCAGTCTGATCGCGGAGGTGGAAACGGTAGCTTGGTGGATGTTGGCCTTGTGGCATAGAGGCCCTCCGAGCGGGATATGCTGGTTTGGAATTGCAACTCAGATTACCTGTATCTAAAACAGCTGCCTCCGATCTTGGGGCATGGAGCTGTGGATGAGGCACATTGTTGAGTCTGGGTTGTTGTTGAAGATGTGGCTGCTGGGGTTGAATCTCAGGATTGTAGCAGTGGACCTTGCTGTTCTCCAAATTTTTTGTGGCTATAAAACTATCAAGGCGTGTGGGGACTGGAGGAGGACCAACAGAAGTGTGAACAACTTGGGATGCACCCCCTAAATGTACTTCTTGCTTAGCAAGAGGTTTCTTGTTGATATGGGAACTAATATTAACATTATTGTTATGATGTTTGACAGCGTGTTTTAGTTTGTTGCTTGTATTGTTGCGGTATTGCTGTGAGATGGCTTCCACAGAGCGATAGAGCTGGTCCATGGTATTTGAGTCAGAATGTAGAACTTGAGCAGGATTGTAAATAGACTTTACATACTTAAGATCAACACAATGACTGAAAGAACTGGACTGTAGGTCATCTGGTTGAAGAGGAGATGGATAGTCTGGGGCAGTGGATCCTCCAGAGAAGGAGCTATAGGCAGAGTCTCCTTTTCCGTGTTGGTGATGGGAAAATTGGTCAACGATGCTGCTGCTGGACTTGGCTGGAGACAGCCGACTGGCAGGCAGATGAAATTGATGTAGGTCCACGTTGCTCATTCTCTCAAAGTGGAAGGACTCCATTGAGGAATGGAATGGAGAGCAGGAAGGAAAGGCCAGGGTTTGGAAAAATGTTGCATGCGTACATGTGCCAATGCATGTATCTTCTTGAAACCGGAGAAATTATCACCAACAACTTTGAACCAGATCCTTCACAGCTATCTCTCATTAGGTCATTTTCTCCATTTCCTTTTTGTTCATTCAAATTTTCTTGGAATGGTCTGCTCAGGAGATCCTAAGGGACAAAACAAAAACACCACAGCCTCATTAAACGTCTGTAATTTTAACTCAAGACTAGTGACAAATCTGTGGTAATTGACTGTTCAAGAGTGAAGTGATGCATTGAATGTCGAGTGTCGAACAGATAATCAATGTACCACATTGTGTTGTCTGGAAAAAAACCCCAAAAAAACCCAAAAACTTATTGCCTAGCTCCTTTGACTGCTTTGCAATGGCATGATAATCTAACACAAATTCTAAATGTGTTTGGTGAAAAAATGACTTATGTTCTCCAGGGGCCTTTCTACGCAAAATCTTAAGATTCCAGACAACATAAAAAGCCACTGGTCCGTCTTTACAAGGCATTTCTAGGTCAAATTCCTCTGTGATCTTTCCCCATCTGTGTAAGTCATAAAAACTCTTGTTACAAACTGAATGAATTTTCTTTTAATTTTAATGCAGTAGGGTAGAGGTCCAACTATCCTAATAATAAGTCGGACCTTTTTTCCATCGTAATGCACTTTGTTACACTGTCTTGGAAGGTGTCAATAAAACAATGCTAGACAATATACCATTACTATTCCCACATGAAATATTTTGCCATTGAAGTCGAATATGTTTTATTTAGTTAACCAAAAGAACACATTCAAATATCTTCTATATTATTCAGGTGATTGCTTTCTTGATTAATCTGTAGATTAATATTGTAGTGTGCTTTTGAATTTTGTCCTTCATTTCATACTTTATCATTGTTTACATAACTTATATATGATTAATTAATCACAAGTAGGCATGTCTATTGGTTGATAAACTTTTTTTTTCATAATTCAGAGGGGTATTTTGTGTCCAGCAAATATAATTTGAATCCATTTTGATGTTATTCCAGTTTACTCTGTTTGCTGCTGCTTGGTTTTGAAAATCAGTATAGCTTGGAACCTGCAGAAGGAGTATGTCTGCCAGTTTGCATCAATGAGGCCTCTAATTAAGGGCCTTGGGGTTGGCAGTGCACGCTGGAGCACACACGAAAAAATTTCAGGAATTCTGTATGGAACTACAAAAATCCTGCAAAACTTGTCATGTGTCAAAAGCATAATGCTTTGTGGTACAGATCTGACCCCATAAAGGCTCCACTACTTGTTACACCTCTTATTGTTGCATTAGCATTTGTTTGAACTATTTCCTTAAAAAGAAAATAATTATTGTAATTCATTAAACATACTAACACATACTCAGAAAAAAATCTTCACAAGAAACAAGCCCTGTAAGTACATGATGGGTTTAGATTTTACTATGGACCCTACTGAAGCATGACTGTAACCAGATCTCTTTGTTTAACTGAAGCCATGCACCTGTCATGAACACACAAAAGTCAATGCTGCCAATAAAACAAATACAAGTCAACCTGTTCATCAAGTCTTGCACTGCCTTATTAAAGGTGGATCTCACCATTGACTAAAGAGCGAAAAATGTTGCACATTTTGTGAATAAGCACCTATAATAAAAATAACAATGACTTCTAGCCATCCAGAGGTTATGCTGTGTCTCAAAGTATAGGGTTTCTTCCTTGATGTTAAAAGTATGAGTGTAAAATCCTAAAAGTTTGTTATGGAATGATGGACACTTCTCACCTTCAAAGGTTGATATCTTGGCTATGCAACAGAAGGGGAGGAGCTTATGAGAATGTTTTGAGTGGCCGAGGAGACGACTAGAATTTAGCAGTGCTACTTTGGATAGCTTTACTTCAAACATGCAATTGTGTTTCAATAACAACAAAAGGAACAAATACATCAAAATAGTTGCAGGCTTTCGTTTAGCAGTTGAATAACAAATCATGGTATTCACAGGCAATAATTTCAGGCAGTAATGTCATTTCTTCATGAAACAGGAGGGGCATTAAAACATTATTAGTCAAGTGATTAAAAAAAAATTTCACAAAAGGGAAAAAGCTGCAGATATTTCTGAAGGTGAAGTGAAATGTCATTCACATCCAAATACTTTGGACAACATTTGTAACATATTCAATGCAGCAATGTTTAAGTAAATGCACACTGCATAAGTTACTATACCTGCATACAGTATTGGAAATGGACAGCAGAAGTACATGATTTGAGACAAAGCTTGAGATAACACAAACTCTTTTAGAATCAATTCTGTTGAGCAATATTTTCAGTTTTGCCAACTTTGTTGGCAGAACAGAAAAATGTGGACAAAGATGATCTGATGTGGCTGATATGCACATTTATAAACCTTATCTCCTAAGAGTCTTTACAGATACCACAGTACCAACAAGGAGTCTGTGTATGTAAAGTGCCTTCTGCTCTGTCTGTGTGGTTTCCAGTCCCACTAGTCCCTCTGCAAAAAAGAGAGGCTCCCAAACAGGGGAGTACTCAAGTGGAAGTGATGGAGGGACAGGCAGATACAAAATGTACAGAGAAACTAGGGGGGAAAGGGAGGGAGGGAGGGAGGGAGAGCAGAGAAACAGAGAAGAGAGGGATGGAGGGAAAGAGGGTGAGCAGAGGGTGACCTGTCCAGACAAATACCCTTACACGCAAAGCACAACAAGAGACAAGTAAAGTGAACAGTGACAGCAGGAAAGCTGAGTTAGAAGGCTGGATCAACAGTCAGAAGGCAGACTGGGATGAAAGAAATTTCACAGACTTAAAAGAGCCTGATTAAAAATGGAAAAACTCACCCAAACTTTGAGTCCACCAGAAAAGAAACTATTTTCTAAGTTTCAATTCAAAGAAAGATTTTGTTGAATAATTTTCCTCCTTCTTTCTTCCTCAAAACATCTTTTTTTCACTCCAGAAGGACCACACCAAGTAACTAGGAGAGCTATATATTGGAGGAAGACTTCTAGTGAGTCCCTTCTCCCCCCACCAAGACCCGAAGCTGCCTAGCGGGAGCCAGTGATTGGCCAGTGGATGATGTCCAGCTCTGTGAAGCACAATGAATGCAGCGGAGGGAATATTTCAGTGCTGCGGATAGTTTGTAGTGCTGCTGGCTGCCTGAACAACAGAGAGAGAGAGAGAGAGAGAGAGAGAGAGAGAGAGAGAGAGAGAGAGAGAGAGAGAGAGAGAGAGAAAGAGGGGGGGAGAGAGAGAGAGAGAGAGAGAGAGAGAGAGAGAGAGAGAGAGAGAGAGAGAGAGAGAGAGAGAGAGAGAGAGAGAAAGAGGCCTCGCATTCCTGGCTGGCTTCAAAGACGGAGCAGAGCTCGGGCGCCATTCATTCCCAAGGCCCTGAGCCCTGCACATGGAGACTGGCCAAGGAAGGAGGGAGGACTGATGAAGGGAGGGGGCAATGGTAGTGATGGGGTTGGTGGTTCTAAGGGTAACCTCGCAGTCTCCAACCAAAAAACAGTCCCTATTCCCTACCATTACGCTAATTTCCCCTTTTCTGTCTTACATCTAACACCAGTTTCTCTCCACTTAATTCTTCAATCCTTTACAAAGCATTAATGACAAATATAAATGAATAACGCTGCTAATCATTAATCAATTGTAGAAATGTCTTTCAAGCACCACTGCTGTACGACTGATATGAAGGTCAACATTGCAGTCATTTAATCCCTAAAGTAACTCCAATATCAGTAAACACTGTTAGCTTCACAGAAGTCTGAAGCATATTTATTTGGTTTTTAAAAAATTTTTGCAAATTAAGCAGAAGGCTATGGACTTGAACAATCAACTCAAAACACTATTTTGTTGCATGAGTGAAACTCTCAATTACCAATTCCAAAACTTCTCTGATTATCTATTTCAAAATAAACAACCTCGTTGTCATTTTGACTATTTTTTATAGTGGCTGGCAGTGTGAGTGTTCAGATGCTGTATGTAGAGTTTTGGAATACTTTAAAATATTATAAAAGACTTGTTAAGCCCCTTTCTACGCGTGACTGAAGACAAGTCTATAAATGGGGTCAATATTAAATGGAAACTTGTAAACAAGGATAAGCCCATGGCCACTTTCTGCCTGGAAACTGAGCTAAGTAGTATATCACAATGGAGAAAGGCGGGAGCATGCCTTAAGAACAGCAAGAATTCAAAGAGCATAAACAGATCTAATGTGAGGAATAAAGGTGTCAAGTAAGGTCAATTTTTTGTGAATAAAACTTGATTAATAAAAGCAATGAATGATGGAGAAACCACTGAATGATGGTTAATGGAAAAAAATGCCACAACATTAATTCTTTCAGATGAGAACATCATTAACAGGAAGTACAGGATAATAAAAAGATGCAGTAGTACTTGGTTAGAACATTTTAGAGAGAAAGGAAGGTAAAGAAAAAAAAAGAAAGGAAGAAATACTAGGACAACCTAATATACTACTATGGCTACTGTTGGTGCCATAGTAGCCAGCCAGCCAACTTTCAAGCCAAAACCAATTAGCTTATTAGTCTGTTAAGTCGGTTGATAAAGATGATGGAGGGTTGACATATCTCCAAGCCTCTGACTGAGGAGCTGGTTGAAATGCTGTTGTTTGCACTGGGGTTCTGAAGCAGAAGCATTCAGAGGGAAACAAGACATCAACTCACAGCCGTGCTAAGAAACGAATCAAAGTAGAAAACAAGGTGTAATTATTAGCATGTGTAATAGCTGCATTTAATTCACAAAGGGTTTGGGACCGATTTCATTAAGATATTTTATAATGGACTGTAGTCTCAGGGCTAGATTTCCCTTTTCGCTTTACAGTTAGAGTTTCACAAAAATAAAAGGGTAATTTAAAATAATAGATGTACACCTGAGCCCAGGCTAACTCTAAGACTCATGGTTGAAAGTATCCTGACTGTGACTTATTGTGACTTAAGACAGATATTTCACCCTTCACTGAGTTTCTGACTAAAATGTTCTTTTAGCTAAAGAATTGCAGTATTTCAGGGGACAAACATTTTCTGCTGGGATGTATATGCTAGACTTTACTGAAAATTTGTCCTGTTCAAGTCAAGAAGTGGAAGACCCGAAATAGTTTTTCATTACACATTGAATACTCACAAATACCAATCCATGAAGAACAAATAGTCATAAATCAATTGTTCTGAATGAAAACATCCCAGCCATTTTGTTGGAAAAATGTACACGAGGGTAGCTCTATGAAAACCACAATAAAGTACCATGGTGGAAATTCCTATGCAGCAGAACAGTCATGTGTTTAGAATGGAACTGTAAAAATGGATCAAAGCTCTCAAGATAGGGCATTATTGCAAAGGTCAGCATAAAACACAAATGCGCCTGTACTCAAGCGGCACAAGTCTTACTGACTTATCGTTGACAAACCTATTTGTTATGGACTAAGATTGATCTACTGACCTTTTGGCCAGTGGAGGCCAACAGCCTTTGAACTATTATATTCTTTATTCAACATAAGGAATTTTAATTAAGTACTACAAAAATGTCTTTAAATAAGATAATGCTTCATTTGTCCCACAGTGGGGAAATTTATGCATCACAGCAGAAGCATTCAGAGAGAGTGGAAGAAGATGTTACAGAAGGTGTAAGTTTAACTACGATTCTTACATATATACATATTTATATACACAAACAAACACACACATACACATACTTATGGGCCAAAGGAGAGGAACACTGCAGGCAAGACGTTAGAGGAGAGCCAGATGAAAGACAAACAATCACTCACGCACACCTTCCGACAATTTGGAATGAGCAGTTCACCTAAAGTGTAGGTTTTAGAAGAGAACCCACACAGACACCGGGAGAATATACAAACTCCTCACAGAAAGAACTCAAACCCGGAATCTTACACACACACACACACACACACACACACACACACACACACACACACACACACACACACACACACACCATATATATGTATGTGTGTGTGTGTGTGTGTGTGTGTGTGTGTGTGTGTGTGTGTGTGTGTGTGTGTGTGTGTGTGTGTGTGTGTGTGTGTGTGTGTGTTTGTTTACACCTGTCTTCTATTTCATTCGGCTTTTCCCTTCAGGGGTCACCACAGCGAATGACTTGCCTCCATCCATCTGCCTTCTCTTCTATTGCACCCACTACCTTCATGTCCTCTTTCACTAAATCCATAAACCTCCTCTTTGGTCTTCATCTAAGCCTCCTGACTGGCAGTTAAAAACTCCTTCTACCAATATATTCACCATCTCTCCTCTGGACATGTCCAAACCATCTTTGTCTGGCCTCTCTGACATTATCTCCAAAACCTCTAACATGTGCTCTCTGATGTACTCATTCCTGATCCTATCCATCCTAGTCACTCCCAAAGAGAACCTCAGCATCTTCAACTCTGCTACCTCAAGCTCTATCTCTGTTCTTTTTCTCAGTGACGCTGTATCTTGACCAAACAACATTGCTGGTCTCACCACAGTTTTGTACACTTTTCCTTTCATTTTAGCTGAAACTCTTCTATTAAACCTGACACTTTTCTCCATCCCTTTCATCCTGACTGCACACACTTCTTCACGTGTTTTCCACACTCTCCATTGCTCTGGATTGTTGACCCTAAGTACTTAAAATCATCCACCTTCTTGATCTCTTCTCCCTGTAACCTCACTCTTCCACTTGGGTCCTTCTCATTCACAGACATGTACTCTGTCTTACTGCGGCTAACCTTCATTCCTCTCCTTTCCAGGACAAACCTCCACCTCTCTATCTTCTACACCTGTTCCCTGCTCTCACTACAGATCATACTGTCATCTGTAAACATTATAGTCCATGGAGATTCCTGTCAAACCTCGTCTGTCAGCCTGTCCATCACCATAGCGAACAAGAAGGGGCTCAGAGTTGATCCCTGATGCAGTCCCACCTCCACCTTGAACTCCTCTGTCACATCTACAGCACATCTCACCACTGTCTTACAGTCCTCATACATGTCCTGCACTGCCCTAAGATACTTTTCTGCCACTCCAGACTTCCTCATACAATACCACAGTTCCTCTCTGGGCACCCTGTCATAAGATAAGTTTCTCTCCAGATCTACAAAAACACAATGCAGCTCACTCTGGCCTTCTCTGTATTTCTCTATCAACATCCTCAAAGCAAATACAGCATCTGTACTACTCTTTTTTGGCATGAAACTATACTGCAGCTCACAAATGCTCACTTCTGTCCTGAGTCTAGCTTCAACTACTCTTTCCCATAACTTCATTGTATGGCTCATCAACTTTATTCCTCTGTAGTTGTCACAACTCTGCACATCTCCCTTGTTCTTAAAAATGGGCACAAGATAGATAGATAGATAGATAGATAGATAGATAGATAGATAGATAGATAGATAGATAGATAGATAGATAGATAGATAGATAGATACGTTATTAATCCCGGAGGAAATTGCACATATCCAATACTCAGGCATTACATAATGAATCAATACTGGATTTAAAAAAAAAGAAACACTGACACCAACGCACATAACACAAGACATACACGAAATAAAAATATAAAGTGAAGTGAAAATTAGCAGGAGGCCCACATGGTCTTCCTTCGTGTCATCATACTGTTCCACCCCTCATCCGCCCATCTGCTGTGGACCTTCCTCTGTGGACCTGCACCTCCAGGCCCACCAGTATCACCCCCATCTATCCATGTGCTGTGGACCTTCTCCTCCAAGCCCACCAGTACCACCCCTCATCTATCCATGGGCTGGGGTCCTGTTTCCTTTCTTCCTGCGTGCCACCATACAGTCATCCACGCAGCTGTAATTGTGCCTTGGGAAACATAACTTTAACCATACTGACACTGTCTCTATCTGGCCTATCTGCCACTCTCTCTGTGTCTCTTTTTCTCTTTCCCTGTTCTTATTCTCCTTTGATTTCTTTTCCACCCAACTGGTCAAGGTGGATGACCGCCCAAAAGAGTCTGGGTCCTGCCCGGAGTTTCTTCCTCATCGGAAGGAAGTTTTTCCCCGCCACTGTCGCTTATGCTTGCTCTGGAGGGTTCAGTTGGGTTTCCCTGTCTGTTAAAGCGCTCTGACATGTCTGTTGCCATGATTAAGCGCTATAAAAATAAAACTTGATTGATTGATTAATTGATTGATTGATTGATGGTGGATAAGGTACACCCTTCTTATAATGTAAGGCATCACTATCTAATATCACAACTATCACAACTATCTAATATCACAACATCTAATATCTAATACCTATCTCGCAATGGTCAAAAATATAAGGCGTCACTATCTAATATCAAAACATCACAACACCTTGGCCCCACTACACTGCAGCACAGGTTGACATCTCCTCCCTTCCATTCAACCGCGAACAGACCTTGCCACCTCCCCCTGATCCTCTTGAGAGAGTCATTGTACCCCCTGATGGCACAGGGCACGAAGGAGGACCTCAGCATCTCTGTGGAGGCGCTGTATGACAGCAGTCTGTCGCTGAAGGTGCCTCTCTGCTGGGAAAAGGGGGTGTGCAGGGTCTGGCTGGTGTGGTATTATTCATGATAGCCCTGACTCTAGACATGGTCCTGCTCTACAGAAGTGTCCCCACAAAGTCCAGGCTCAGCCCGACCCCTGAGTCCACTCTTGAAGTCCGATGTGTAGAGGGTGAAGAGAACGGGGGAGAGCACGGTCCCCTGTGGCGCCCCCGTGCTGCTGGTCACCATAGAAGACAAACAGTCCCCCATACGGATGTACTGGGGTCTGTCTGTTAGGTAGTCCGTGATCCAGCTCACAAGGTAGGGGTCCACAGCCATGGAGGTCAGTTTATCATACAGGAGTCGGGGCTGGATGGTGTTGAAGTCGCTCGAAAAGTAAAAGAAGAGCACCCTGATGGCACAGCCCCTACGTCCAGGTAGGAGAGCACACGGTGGAGGAGGTACAAGACAGCGTTGTCAACCCCAACCTTGGCCTGATAGGCGAACTAGAGAGGGTCCATTGCACCCTGCACCGTTGGACGCATGAGCTCCAGGACCAGTCGCTATATGGTCTTCATTACGTGGGAGGTAAAAGTGACCGGTTGGTGGTTGTTGAGCTCAGTAAGGCGTCTTTTCACGGGTACAGGGATGATGCAGGAGGTCTTCCACAGTGATGGGACCCTCCCAAGCCGCAGACTGAGGTTGAACAATCGCTGTAAAGGGTCCCCTAGTTTCGAAGCACAGGCTCGGAGGAGTCTTGGGGAGACCTTATCCGGTCCAGCCACCTTATAGGGACGTAGCCTCCGCAGCCTTGTCGTCACCAAGTCTGCAGTGATGACAGTCTCAGTCATGGCGGGAGCAGGAGGTCGTGGCGAGGTTGGAAGTCCAGTGGTTGAGGTGGGGCCGTTGAGCTTTGCATCTCTTGGAGTGGGCTCGGGGGGAGTGGCAGGGGTGGAAGGAGAAGACACACAGGAGGAGAGAGCATCAGTCGTCCGCAGGGCAGGGAGAGGCCTGGGACGAGGAGCCAGGAGTGGTGGGGGAGCTGAACCGATTGAAAAAGCTGTGCCCTTTCCCGTGTCCGATGATGGTTCTCATCCCATTCCAGTCTCCTTCGCCTTCCTCAGGCAGAGTCTCACTTCCTGCTGGGTCTTCCTCATCTCCTCCTCGTTCTTGCTCCTGAACGCCCTCTTCTTCCTGTTCAGGAAAGCTTTGACTTCCTTTGTGACTCAAGGTTTGTTGTTGGGGTAACACGGTTTGTTGGGGTTTGTTTGTTTGTTTGTTTGTTGAGGTTTGTTTGTTTTTGGGGTTTCTTTTGTTTGTTGGGGTTTGTTTGTTTGTTGGGGTTTGTTTGTTTGTTTGTTTAAGGTTTGTTGGGTAACAAGGTTGTTGGGGTAACAAGGGTTTGTTGTTGGGGTAACAAGCACACTTCTCCTCCATTCCTCAGGAATCTTTTCACCATCTAAGATCCAGAAACTGTACTGCCACCTCTCCTAGACACTTCCATACCTCCACAGGTATATCATCAGGGCCGAGTGCCTTTCCACTCTTCATCCTCTTCAGTGCCCTCCTCACTTCATCTAATCTTGGTACTTCCTGGTCCACATCAGCCCCCCTCTTCTAATCTTCTAGTCTTTGTTCTCTCCTCATTCATCAACTCTTCAAAGTACTCTTTCCATCTTCCCATCACACTTCTGGCAACTGTCAATACACTTCCATCCCTATCCTTAATCACCCTAAACTGCTGTACGTCCTTCCCATCTCTATCTCTCTGTCTTGCCAACCTGTATAGATCAGTCTCCTTACTGTCCAACCTAACATACAAGTCATCATTGGGCGACAGTGGCTCAATCGTCTTGAAGATAGGATCACCCAGCCATCGAGGGTTCGAGTCCCGCTACCGCCAGGACATTCATTGGAGTGTGAGATGACGGTGGGAGGTGTCAGCTCACCCCCCAGTCACTGCTGAGGCGCCCTTGAGCAAGGCGCCGTCCCCCCTACAAGATGCTCATAGGGGTGTGATTTCTTCACGCGACCTGTCACTCCACCTCCCCTGTACCTCTATATGTACCTCTCTGTATTTACTAATTGCATGCCTACAGGCCCCTAGTGTGCTGTGTCTGTTTCAGGGGCCTGTAATCTGTAACCAAGTGCTGTAATTAACACTTATATGTACTTGAGTGGGAAGTGTGAAGTGTAAAGAGAATTTCCCCAAGAGGGATCAAAAAAATGTGGATTATTATTATTATTATTATTATTATTATTATTATCATAAGCACCTTCTTTGGTCTTTGCTACCTCTACTTTCACCTTACGCTGCATGTTCCTGTACTCCTGTCTACTCTCCTCAGTCCTCTCAGCGTCCCACTTCTTCTTAGCTAAACTCTTTCACTGTATACATTCCTGTACCTCCTCATTCCACCGCCAAGTGTCCTTATCTATGTTCCTTCCAGATGACACACCAAGTACTCTCTTACCTGTCTCCCTGATCACATTAGCTGAAGTTTTCCAGTCATCTGGAAACACATCCTGACCACCCAGAGCCTGTCTTAACTCCTTCCTAAAAGTCATGCAACACTCTTCCTTTTTCAGCATCCACCATTTTGTCCTTTGCTTCGCCTTTGCCCTCTTCATCTTCCTCACCACCAGAGTCATCCTACACACCACCATCGTATGCTGTTTGGCTACACTCTCGCCTACCACTACTTTGCAGTCACTGATACCCTTCAGATTACACCGTCTACACAAGATATAGTCTACCTGTGTGGTCCTAACTCCACTCTCAGAGGGCACCCTATGTTCCTGCCTCTTCTGGAAGAAAGTATTCACTATAGCCGTTTCCATACTTTTTTGCAAAGCCAAATGTGTTATGTGTTTACACATATACAATGCCTTGCAAAAGTATTGGTCCCCCAAGACATTTTTGACATTTTGCCACATTTCAGGCTTCAAACTTAAAGATAACAAACTGAAAATATTTTTAAGAATCAACAACATGTGAGACACAATCATGAAGTGGAACCAAATTTATTCAACATTTTATATTGTGTTTACAAATAAAAACTGAAAAGTAGGACATGCAAAAGTATTGGCCCCCTGTTCTCTCAGCTCAGCTAACCAACTCCAGAAGTTCCCTGATGACTGCTGAATGATCCAATATTGACCTAAATGACTAACAATGATAAACAGAGCGCACCTCTGTGTCATTTGTTCTCAGTTTAAATGCACCTGCTCTGTGATGGTCTCAGACGTCTGTGAAAGGAACACTGGAGAACAAAGAGCATCATGAAAACCAAAAAACACACAAGACAGGTCCGGGATAAAGTTGTGGAAAAGTTCAAAGCAGGAATGGGATACAAAAAGATCTCACAATATTTAAACGTCTCCCGGAGCAGTGCCCGAGCGATAATATCAAAATGGAGAGCGCATAAAAACACTGCAAACCTACCAAGACCTGGCCGCCCCTCTAAACTTTCAGCCCAAACAATGAGGAAACTAAGTAGAGAAGCAACCAAGAGGCCCATGATCATGCTGGATGACCTGCAGACATACACAGCTGAGGTGGGACAATCTGTCCATAAGAAGCTATTAGTCGCACTCTGCATAAATCTGGCCTTTATGGAAGAGTGGCAAGAAGAAAGCCATTTCTGAAAGAAAACCATAAAAAGGCCTGTTTGGAGTTTGCAAGAAGCCCCATAGGAGACAAAGATGATATGTGGAACAAGGTGCTCTGGTCAGATGAGACCAAAGTTGAACTTTTTGGGCTGAATGCAAAACGTTCCGTTTGGCGTAAAAGTAACACTGCACATCACCCTGAAAACACCATCCCCACTGTCAAACATGGTAGAGGCAGCATCATGCTCTGGGGTTGCTTTTCTTCAGCAGGGACTGGGATGATCGTTAGAGTTAATGGGAAGATGGATGGAGCCAAATACAGGGTGATTCTGGCAGAAAATCTGTTGGAGTCTGCAAAAGACCTGAGGATGGGGCGAAGGTTCACCTTTCAAAAGGACAATGATCCTAAACATAAAGCCAAATCTACAATGGAATGGTTTAAAACTAACCATATAATGGTTAGAATGGCCAAGTCAAAGTCCAGACCTCAATCCAATAGAGCATCTGTGGAAAGATTTGGGAATTGCTGTGCACAAACAATCTCTGTCACGGTTCAGCGTGGCAGTGCTGGTGTGTGGCAGGGAGAGGGGCCAGGCTTGTGGGTGGAGCCCCGGCTCCATGCCTGTGGGTCCTCTCCACACCTGATACTCATCCATACACCAGTAACTGATTATCACACTTGAACATCGTTGGTGTTATCATGATGAGGCTTTTTAGGCCTGGCTCAATGAGAGCTAGGGGCTGGTTCGTTCTCTCTAGTTTGGTTCCTGTAAGTCTGTTATGTTTTTCTGACTTGGTCTGCCTGAGTTTTTGTTTGCATCTTGCCCATGTAGTTAAAGTTTTTTTTAATTATAGCTATGGACAAAAGTGATGTCTTCGGTGTTCTGCATTTGGGTCCAAACTCCTACCTTCGTGACAATCTCCATCAAACCTTAAAGAACTTGAGCTGTTTTGTAAGGAACAATGGGCAAATATTTCTGTCATAAGATGTGAAAAACTTATAGAGACATGCCAAAAAGACTTGGGGCTGCGATTGCTGCAAAAGGAGCTGGTACAAAGTATTAAACCAAAGGGGGGCAATACTTTTGCACGTCCTACTTTTCAGTTTTTTATTTGTAAACATAATATAAAATGTTGAATAAATTTGTTTCCACTACTCGATTGTGTCTCACATGTTGTTGAATCTTGAAAAATATTTTCAATTTGTTATCTTTAAGTGTGAAGCCTGAAATGTGACAAAATGTCAAAAGGTTCTTGGGGGACTAATACTTTTGCCAGGCACTGTATACATACATATACAGTATATGTATGTGTATTTACATACATATAATTATATACACACATACATAGCAAGACATCTAATAGAGGAGGCACTGCATGCTCTTCTAACATTTCCAACCGACCAACACAAGCTTTAATGCTTCACATTCCTGCCCTGACCTTACCTCAGTTCATATAGTTGTCAAGGTGATTTAATGTTAATATTTTCATTGCAAGTAGCTAAAGCAGCTAAAATGTGTCCCTGTGCAATCACAAAGACAGAACTACCTCCTCTGAATTAACTAGGACGCACACAGCCAACAAACCTGCCAGCTGCATGTGACTTTTATTTTGGCAATTAATACAAACATCACTCACGCACGCACGCGCGCACGCGCACACACACACACACACACACACACACACACACACACACACACACACACACACACACACACACACACACACACACACCACCACCCATAATACAACAAGCACAACAACCCGTTAGGCATTTTGATCCTCCTTGGTCAACCTTTAACCAGGAAGTACACCATGCCAGCAAAAACAAGCTTACTAAGGGAAAACAGGCCTCTGTGAATGATAAACCTAGCATGTTCAAGCTTCTGCTTCTGAGAATACAATTACTTCTGTAATAAGAACCCCCTTGGTGGGCATTATATGATCTGGTCATGGTGAGTTTAACTGGATACTGTCGGAATTCCTTTGCGCAAGAAAGGTGCAATACTGCAGGCGATGAAGTTTTGTTTGTGGAGGTGTGCTTGGTTAGAAAAGGGGCTGTTCAAATTTATCACTGATGCAACATCCCATATTCAGTCTGGTATGCGTACTCAAATCTGGGAACATACTGACCTGGGTCAAAGTCAGACATGAAACCTTTATGAGAAGGAGAATTATGGAAGCAATCAGACCAAACTAAAAGTTGTCACAATGCCATCTCCTGTTCTTTTTTGTTTTCATTAAATAAAAATGTATTCAGCAAACAGTTTTTTACTTTGCAGAAAAGGTTACCAACCATTAATGCAGGAATCAATAAACATGTCATTGTGATGTGATATCATATGATGGATTAGAGAGGAGATATGACCGAGGCAAACTGACCTTAAGACTCCTGGCCACATGTTTTACTGGGCACTACAGAAGGTTACAACTCCATGAAGCAGGAGATTGCCTTGTGTGATACCATCAACAGCAACAAAGCCACAGTGACATAAGAAGGCAAAGAACACAGATGTATTATGGGAAAGAAACAGAAAAGTGAGAAAGAAGAGATGACCCAACAGGATGCGCTGTACAGGAAAAAACAACAACACTATAACAAACGACCCACTTCCTGCTCAAAGGCGGGAAAAGTTTCAGCGAAAAATGTTCTTTTATAACACTACTATTGTTCTTGGGTCTCCAGGGTCTCCTACAGCTCTACCTGCATCTCTAAACAGCCCCTTATGAGACATGGTACTTACAGACCTGACTGGATAATGTACTGTAACGTAATATAGAGTTCACAAAGTCATCAACGGCTGTTGGCCAGCCTATTCCTGTAAAACAGTACTTTGATGATTCGCTGTTTAGTTTTCAATTGTTCAGCTGAATGAAATGAGACGGACGGCCAGACAGAGTTGCTGTAGGAACTAATGAATAGATATCTATAGCTGTCCTACATGTTGTTGTCTTTACCCCATCGTGAGAACGACATGAATAAATACAACAGCCACAATGTAAAATCACAATTGATTTTTGATTGTATGCAGCCACAATATACTGTTTAGATTTTATTTTATACTGTTTATATTTTAATACTGTAATATTTTTAAATTTTATACTGTTTATATTTTAGTTATAGTTTAGTATATAAGTCCTGTTAGTGCTGCTTGTGTGTGTCTGTTAGTGTAATGTATGTCTTGTGGTATGTCCTGTGATGTCAGTGTTTCTTTTTCTCCTGGTGTTTATCCAGTATTATTTGTTATGTAATGCCTGAGCAGTGGATATATGCAATTTCCTCCGGGATTATTAAAGTATGTATGTATGTATGTATGTATGTATGTATGTATGTATGTATGTATGTATGTATGTATCTATCTATCTATCTATCTATCTATCTATCTATCTATCTATCTATCTATCTATCTATCTATCTATCTACATTTTTATTGTCACCATTCAGAAACACATTTGATGGCTTGGATATATGAAAAGTAAATGTTGAGTAATAACTTTATTACATCACACAGAATGAGAACATACAGTTTAGAACTAACCATGTTTGCTTTAGGAACAAACATAACGTCTTCCCATGAGAATTCTAACCAGTGTTACATCTCTTGCCTCAGGCTGTCTCATGTCTGCCAGACTACAGTCACAGCCCTGACTCTCACCTAATGAGCTGCACTGCATCGCCTATACCATTGCATGACTTCAATGACAGTTGAGTTTACCACAAAGGACAAGGCAGACTGAAGCCAACTTGTTGTTCTACAGTACCAAATATTCAAATAAAGTTACTGATTTCACATAATTTAGGATCTCCACTGACTCACCCAACCTATATAATTGTAATAATTATTTCAACCTATGAAGACTGAACTGCGTTGCAGTAATGGTAATGTCACATACAAGAGCACTGCTGAGGTGCCCTTGAGCAAATGCCCTCCTCCTTGACAAGTTGCTCATTTGGGGTGCTCCACAAAGGGACTGCCTGCCACTCTACCTCCCTTTGCATGCTTACAGCCCCCCTTGTGTGTGTGTGTGTGTGTGTGTGTGTGTGTGTGTGTGTGTGTGTGTGTGTGTGTGTGTGTGTGTGTGTGTGTGTGTGTGTGTGTGTGCTACAGGGGCCTGTGCAAACTAACATGTATGCGTGCGTTTGAAGTATTTAGTAACTAGAGTGTGCTCTTAATTTCCCTTGGGGATCAGATCAATACATAAAATTATAATTAGAAATACTTTTTTATTTTAAATAGCGGCTATGACGCAAAAACAAATGGGAAACTGGCATAAAGAGATTTAGCCTCATAAAAGAATAAAATGAAGAAGAAAAATAAACCAAGCAATCATTAAGTCTTACAGTAAACAAGAACAACAAAATCATTGTGGAAGTTGATTTACTGTGCATTAGGTTGCTTCAAGTATTTGTGGTTGCTCATGGAATGTGTAAAATCCTGGTCAAAGCTTCTAATGGTTTTATCACACTTTTTACAGAGTGCTGTGGCATAAAGGTCGTACATTTGACTAGGTTCTTTCTGTCACAAATAGCCAACACTCAGAAACCTCATACGTCCACCAGGGAAGCTGTTTCTGCATCATGTCAGTTTATGTGAAAGCCAATGTGACAAATGGAAGTTCTTGATCATGAAAATCATACTCTTTAGAATTACATCAGTATCATTATTAGATTTAAAGTTATTTGAGAAAAACTGGATTTTACTAATGATCTAACTTCAAAATATAATGATTTTTTTCATGGTTTCATGGCAATCTATCAAGTAGTTTATGTGTGACTGACAAAGTAAGTACATGAATCCCAATCCTGCAGCGTTAGAGAAAAAAAGATGGAATCAAATATTTCATATTGGTCTAATATTTCATATTAGACTTAACTGCTCTCCAAGGAACCATCACCTTATCGTGGTGGAGAGGTTTGTGTGCCCTAAGGATCCTGGGAGCTATGTTGTCGGGAGTCTTGTACTCCTGGTAGGGTCACCCAAGGCAAACAGGTCTCAGGTGAAGGGCCAGACAAAGAATGGTTCAGAAGATCCCATGAAAAATGGAAAAGAGAAAAATGTGACCCTGCTCGGAGGAAGCCCGGGGCCCACGTCTGGAGCCAGGCCTGGACGGAGGGCCCGTCAGCGAGCGCCTGGTGGCCGGGTCTGCCACGGGGCCCGGCCGGGCTCAGCCCGAAAAGGCAACGTGGATTCTTCCCACCCCTGTGGACCCACCACCCGCAGGGCAGACCGATGGGGTCGGGTGCGCTGCCATATGGGTGGCAGTGACGACAGGGGGTCACGACGGACCAGACCCGGGCGGCAGAAGTTGGCTTTGGGGACGTGGAATGTCACCTCACTGGGGGGAAGGAGCCGGAACTTGTGTTGGAGGTGGAGCGCTACCAGTTGGATCTGTTGGGGCTTACCTCCACGCATAGCCTCGGTTCTGGATCCAAACTCCTGGATAGGGGTTGGACCTTGTTTTACTCCGGAGTTGCGTCAGGCGTGAGGCGCAGGGCGGGTGTGGGGATACTCACAAGCCCCCAGCTGAGCGCCGCTGTATTGGAGTTTACCCCGGTGGATGAGAGGGTCGCTTCCCCCCACCTTAAGGCTGTGGGGGGGAAAACTCTGACTGTTGTTTGTGCATATGCACCAAATATCAGTTCAGAGTATTCGGCCTTCTTGGGGTCCCTAAATGGGGTCCTTGAAGGGATCCCTGCAGGGGACTCCATTGTTCTCCTGGGGGACTTCAATGCACACGTCAGCAATGATGGAGACACTTGGAGGGGCGTGATTGGGAGGAATGGCCTCCCTGATTTCAACCCGAGCGGTGTTATGTTGTTGGACTTCTGTGCTAGTCACGGATTGTTCATAACTAACACAATGTTCGAACACAAGGATGCTCATAAGTGTACCTGGTACCAGAGCACCCTGAGTCGGAGGTCAATGATTGATCTTGTGATCGTATCATCTGATCTTTGACCGTGTGTTTTGGACACTCGGGTGAAGAGAGGGGCAGAGCTGTCAACGGATCACCACTTGGTGGTGAGTTGGGTCCGTTGGCGGAGGAAACCTTTGGATAGACCTGGTAAGCCCAAACGAGTAGTGCGGGTGAACTGGGAACGTCTAGAGGAGGACTCTGTCAGTGAGGCCTTCAATTCACACCTCCGAAGGAGCTTCTTGTGGAGGCTAGGGGCATTGAACCTGAATGGTCGATGTTCAAAACTTCCATTGCTGAAGCTGCAGCTGAGAGCTGTGGTCTCAAGGTCTTGGGTGCCTCAAGGGGCGGTAACCCTCGAACACCGTGGTGGACCCCGGTGGTCAGGGAAGCCGTCCGACTGAAGAAGGAGGCCTTCAGGGGCATGTTGTCCCTGGGGACTCCTGAAGCAGTTGCAGGGTACCGACGGGCCAAAAGGACTGCAGCCTCGGCTGTGATGGAGGCAAAACAGAGGGTGTGGGAGGAGTTCGGAGAGGCCATGGAGAAGGACTATCGGAGGGCACCAAAGTTGTTCTGGAGGACTGTCCGACACCTCAGGAGGGGGAAACAGGGAACCATCCAAGCTGTATACAGCAAAGATGGGACACTGTTGACTTCAACTGAGGAGGTTGTCGGTCGGTGGAAGGAACACTTTGAGGAACTCCTGAATCCAACTACCCCAACTGACCCATCCTCTGTTGCAGAGGCAGAGCTGGAGGTTGATGGGGGTTCAGAGTCAATCTCTCGGGGCGAAGTCACCAAGGTAGTTAAACAACTGTACGGTGGCAAAGCCCCGGGTGTTGATGAGATTTGCCCGGAAATGCTGAAGGCTCTGGGTGTTGAGGGGCTGTCGTGGATGACACGCCTCTTTAACATTGCGTGGAAGTCTGGGACAGTGCTGAAAGAGTGGCAGACTGGGGTGGTGGTTCCTCTTTTTAAAAAGGGGGACCACAGGGTGTGTGCCAATTACAGGGGTATCACACTCCTCAGCCTCCCTGGGAAAGTTTGCTCCAAGATGCTGGAAAGGAGGGTCCGGCCGATTGTCGAGCCGCAGATTGAGGAGGAACAATGTGGGTTCCGTCCTGGTCGTGGAACAACGGACCAGCTTTTTACTCTCACAGGGATCCTAGAGGGGGCTTGGGAGTATGCCCATCCAGTCTACATGTGTTTTGTGGACTTGGAGAAGGCATATGATCGTGTCCCCAGGGATATACTGTGGGAAATACTGCGGGAGTATGGGGTGAGGGGGCCTCTCCTCAGGGCCATCCAATCCCTGTACACCCAAAGTGAGAGCTGCGTTCGGGTTCTCGGCAGTAAGTCGAACTTGTTCCGAGTAGCTGTTGGCCTTCGCCAGGGCTGCGCTTTATCACCAATTCTGTTTGTGATTTTCATGGACAGGATATCGAGGCGTAGTCGTGGTGAGGAGGCTTTACAGTTTGGTTGCCTGAGGATTGCATCACTGCTTTTTGCAGATGATGTGGTCCTGTTTGCGTCATCAGCCGGTGACCTGCAGCGCTCACTGGTCCGGTTTGCAGCCGAGTGTGAAGTGGCGGGGATGAGGATTAGCACCTCCAAATCTGAGGCCATGGTCCTCAGCAGGAAACCGGTGGACTGCCTTCTCCAAGTGGGGGATGAGGTCCTTCCACAAGTGAAGGAGTTTAAGTATCTTGGGGTCCTGTTCACGAGTGAGGGAACAATGGAGCGTGAGATTGGACGGAGAATTGGGGCAGCAGGAGCGGTATTGAAGTCGCTTTACCGCACTGTTGTCACAAAGAGGGAGCTAAGCCGAGAGGCAAAGCTCTCCATCTACCGTTCAATCTTCGTTCCTACCCTCACCTATGGTCATGAGCGATGGGTCATGACCGAAAGAACGAGATCGCGGATACAAGCGGCTGAAATGGGCTTTCTCAGGCGGATAGCTGGTGTCTCCCTTAGAGATAAGGTGAGAAACACTGCTGTTCACCAGGGGCTCAGAGTAGAGCCGCTGCTCCTTCGCGTGGAAAGTAGTCAGTTGAGGTGGTTTGGGCATCTGGTGCGGATGCCTCCGGGACGCCCCCCTAGGGAGGTGTTTCTGGCACGTCCAGCTGGGAGGAGACCTCGGGGCAGACCCAGGACCAGGTGGAGCGATTATATCTCAACACTGGCCTGGGAACTCCTTGGGATCCCCCAGTCAGAGCTGGTGGATGTGGCCAGGGAAAGGGAAGTTTGGGGCTCCCTGTTGAAGCTGCTGCCCCGCGACCCGACTACGGATAAGCGGTGGAAGATGGATGGATGGATGGATGGATGCTGCATTTGATACAGTGGACCATGAAATCCTGATCTCCAACTTGGAACAGTGGGTGGGCATCAGGGGCACAGCACTGGAGTGGTTCAGGTCGTACTTGGCAGATAGAACGTTCGGTGTCAGCCTTGGCGACTCGGTGTCCTACTCTGCTCCTCTCTTGTGTGGGGTCCCACAGGGCTCAGTTCGGGGCCCTCTTTCTCTTCTCTCTCTATCTGCTCCCGCTTGGCTCCATACTTAGGAAGCATGGGATTCACTACAACTGTTATGCGGATGACAGCCAAATTTATGTTCCACTCAAAAAGAACAATGCATACTCTATCTCTGCATTAGTTAAATGTCTTGATGACATTAAGGCCTGGATGGCTCTGAACTTTTTGAGTTTCAATGAAAAGAAAACCGAAGTGATGTTTTTTGGTGGCACCGCTGGTACACCCCTTCCAGATCCAGGATCTTTGGCTCGGCATATCAAGCCAAGCATCACTAATCTTGGGGTAAAAATGGACTCAGGTCTCAAGCTTGACAGCCAGATCAGGGCTTTAGTGAAGTCAAGTTTTATCATTTGAGGCAGCTGGCCAAAATAAACCTAATTCTTTCGAGGCAACACTTTGAAACAGTCATCCACGCCTTTGTCACCACTAGGCTTGACTATTGCAATTCCCTTTATGTGGGGGTTAGTGCTTCTTCCATCTCCCGTCTCCAGATGGTCCAAAACGCTGCTGCACGTCTGTTGACCGGCATCCGTAAGCATGAGCACATTACCCCCATTTTAGCCTCACTCCACTGGCTGCCCATATATTTTAGAATCCATTTTAAAATTATTTTATTTACTTTTAAATCCCTGAATGGTCTTGCCCCGCCTTACCTCTCTGAGCTTCTACACCCCTATGTACCTGCTCGCTCTCTCAGGTCAGCTGATCAGCTGCTCTTGAATGTGCCTAAAACCAAACGGAAGCTCAGAGGGGACCATGCCTTTGCTGTTGTGGCACCTAAATTGTGGAATAATCTGCCTCAGCAAATCAATAGGCCTCTTCTCTGTCTGTTTTTAAATCTCGTGTGAAGACCTACCTCATCTCCTTGGCTTTTAACATCTACAGTAGATAGACACTGGATTTTATTTTGTCTTATCTAATTTTATCTTATTTTTTATTGCTCTGATTATATGCTTTTGTTTTTATCCATATTTTATGTTTTTAATTGATTAATTTTACTTAGAATATTTGAGCCATTTTGTTTTTTATCTATAATGTTTGTTCTTTTTTATTTATTCACCTGTACAGCACTTTGGTCGACTGCAGTTGTGGTAATGTGCTCAACAAATAAAGATTGGATTGGATTGGATATTCAAATGTTTTGGGTCACCCAAATCTGTGAAGTAGTTTGAGTATAATAGTATAGTATACAGTATAATAGAAAAGTGAAAGAAAAAATGAAAACAAACAAATAAATAAATAAATGACTACATAAGTCAGGTTACATGCATCTGTCACGTGTTTTCCATGACTTTTTCCATGACTGGTAAGTAAACATTTACTCATAAAAACAACATATTTTGGCCAAGGTAATTGGCTTCAAGTCTCTCTGAGAATACCACTGCTTTCCATGGGAATAATTAAAGGCGCCTCATACTTATAAAGTAATTTGTTAAGCTGTTAGAGACCTGTTTAAAAACAAGACTTAAAGCATGATCATGAAACACAATTCTGAGGTACAGACCACTGGATATATGAACCACTCTCTGCACCACCCCTGGAATACATATTAGAGCATTTTCAGTCACTTTTTGTGTAGCTCTATTATCAATAAACATTTGTGTATGTCCCTTCACCACCAAATACCAAAAGAGAGTAACTTAGTTTATTATTTTTTCACTTGAGTGCTAGTGAAACTAAACTGACAAATTTGTCCTGGGTTCAGTACACATGGTGACTGTATCTAAGAGCAGGCCAAACACCTGACACTTTATGGCAGTGAGGTACTTTGACCTTTGGTGCCTTGTCACTGCTAGTTTGGCTAGTTTGGTTGTTTGGCAAAAGTACATTGACAGGAATGCGTTGATAAGCATTGAAGGCAGGCACGAAGAGGAAAACAAGTGGTTACGCAGTTCAAATCCTCCAGTTTGACGTTCTTAAATAAAACAATACAAATCTGGTTCTTTTTTCTTCGTCTTGTCCTTTCGGCTTTTTTCCCTACAGGGGTCGCCACAACAAATCAGTTGCCTCCATCTAACCATGTCTTCTGCATCCTCTTCTCTCACACCAACTACCTTCATGTCCTCTTTCACTACATCCATAAACCTACTCTTTGGTCTTCCTCTAGGCCTCCTGCCTGGCAGTTCAAAACTCAGCATCCTTTTACCAATTATTCACTATCTCTCCCCTGGACATGTCCAAACCATCTCAGTCTGGTCTCTCTGACTTTATCTGCAAAAGACAAAGAGGATGCAGAAGACAGGGTTAGATGGAGGCAACAGATTTGCTGTGGCGACCCCTGAAGAGAAAAGCCGAAAGGGGAGAAGAAGATTTGTATGCCCTGTAGACGTCAAACAGATATTATGGATTAGACAGACTGCAGGACACCTCCTGGTAGAAGAAATTTAGAACAAAGAATCATTCAAACATTCAGAATACAATCATACAGAAAAAATAAATCTCAAATATTCACACAATGTCTGAGCTGGAAACCTGAATTCTTGTTTGTATCAGTTACTATAACAGAGATGATTAAATAAGTATTAAATGCCATGTGCGAAATCCTGATCCTATACAATTAGATTTTATTTTATCACAAAGACAATATCTCAGTTGCCAGGTTAATTAATGAGGAAGGACTAGAAACATCCACACAGTATACCTCAGATGAACTCATGATTCAAGAGTTTAGCAACAGCATTCAGTGGCAGATTAGTCCTTAGATTTAGTTTTTCCTCTGTTCACTGACTCGATCAGGCTTTCCTCAAACAATAATTTATTCAATTTAGCTTCACAACTAAAACTGCTTTGGGTTATTTTATGGAAAAACAGACTAAAGATCATTCACATCTGGCTTCAGACATAAATCCTTCTCATCAACAAACTACCATATCACTTTGAGACACTACTACAACATAGTATTATACTAGTATTTACAAACTAAATTAGCCACTCAGCTCCAAGATAACAGGTGAGGTCACTTGAGAAAATGGTTGGACATCTTTAGATGACAGGATGACAGACTGTGAAAAGTTACATGGGGGAATCATTGTAGCGGGAATACCACATTGCATTAACAGTAATCAATTGCCTGACAGTACAGTACAGCTGTCTAAGCAATCTAACTACATACTCCCATATGTGTTTTTACTTACTCAGTCATTATTCTGCTTACCATGCTGGATCTGACAGTTTTGGGTCTTGTCATTTTACTATGTTTCCTGCCTACCTTTTGCAGCCACATCCTGACTATTCAAAGAAAAGGAAAGATAATAATTACAGAATGATGAAAACCTTCCAATTAATAAAACCACTTTTGCTAGGGCACATGTTTGCTCAACCAATGCACGACACAAATACCTTCTCTTCTCTTATACCTTTACTCCGTTAGGTGAACTTGTGACTAATAGCATGTGATCTGTCAACCCTGTGGTGTCCAGTTCAATCATCCATCCATTCATCTTCTTGAAGATGAGACAATCGTAATTGTCCTGTCTTCAACTGCTTATCTGACATACTGGTCACAATTTATGCTGGAACTTAGTTATGGGTGAGAGGCTGGGTACATCCTGGTTGAGACACCAACTCATCTCAGTGCCCAAATTCTTATTCTATCATTCTACCTCCAAATCATAGATAGAGGATTTCTCACCAATGAGGGAAATTTAATTTAATTTTAATATTATTTAATTTTAGTCATGTGTGCAAGACAGCAGATAAACAACCTCCCTCTTCTCTTGTTCTACAATGAGAAGACTCTATCCAAACTCTATAGAGTCACTGACGTCAGAGCTTGAAAAGACAAACGGTTTGTGACAGGCATTATTGTCTGCTAAGGAGGGAGAAACCCTAGTAAATAAAGGACAAATGTAGAGATAAATAAGAAAAGGTGTGAGAAACTGGGTCACTGTCTAACATCTAACATGGTGTGATAAAAGTGAAAAGACATGCCTCTAATCTCTCCTTTAAGACCTGCCAGGATACTTTAAAAGGAATGAAAAGGACAGGGCTAGATACATGATACGCTGCCTGTAGAGCAGCAGGAGGACAAAAAGGAAACATTCACTCTCTGTTGCACCAGAGATCTCAATGGCAAAAGGATCTGTCAGGCAGACAGAGACATCGTTTGAGGATGAACGGTTAGCACTCACTCTCTCAAATGACCTTACCATGGCTTGTACGAAAATCAGCCCAGAGATATTTTTGACAAAGTCGTATGTTGATCTACAGTATTTGAGGAGAACATGCTTGTCAACTCTGACCAGTCAGGCCAGTTTAACAGAATCCAAAAAATAAGTGAGAGTATTCAGAGCTCACATGTTAAACTTCGGGTCTCCATCTGTCTAGAAAAGGTATGTTAATGCAAAATGTGAGTATTGACAGATAAGATTTAATTTACCATGCTAAAATAAACAGCCTCCTACCAGTCACAAGTTTAGACAGAAGAACGCAAAATAACAGATGACTGATTCCAAAACATCCTGACTTGAAGTGGATTTTGTAGGTCCCTGATGTTTGAATTAGTTAAACACAAAGAAGTATTACATGTCAGAGGAAGCCTTTCCCCATCATTCAAGATGTTCACAAGAAAAACAAACATCAGTACACATATACAGCCTTTGTATTAACCATCATACAGTATGAGACTAACACTTGAATAACATATCTCTCCCCCCCCCCTTCTCTCTCATATTGAAAGTTGAGAGCTGTGCTCTCAACTGTCAAAATATCCCTCAATGCCTTTTCTGTGTCCACATCCTGTGCAAACACCTGTATCTCATACTTAAAATCACAATAAGCTTATCATTAAAAAACTTTTTTCTGGCACCAACAGCTCTTGAAGTTTTATTAATCATTTAATGAAATATAAAGCAGAATATCAATATAATGCCCGCACTATTCTCCTGAATGGTAAGTGTGTCAAACTGATTAATCCTGTTGAAGTGCTTTTCTTCTGAGAGCTTTACTTTATGCCTCAGAAGCTATACAATGATAATAAGAAAGCTATTATTTTATACACAATACAAACATTCTTTGTTCATTCAAAGCACTATTACCTCATGGATTGGGATTTTGCAAACAACCCCCATTCATCTGAGCAGATTTGAGGACACAACACACACTGGTGCTGTGTTAGAAGAACAGAGGCGTAAAGACAGGGTCCTACCTTCACCTCAGGCTATATGTTGTATGTTGTAGATTATCTCTCATTGTGGCGACACCCCTGCAGGAAACGAACAATGTTAACTTGTAATTGTTCTGCTTTTGAAACATACAGTAACCTAATAGCACTGATCATCCCCCTCAGGAGTCAAATTATTTCCAATCTCCATTAAGTTTCCTGACAGTCGGCGGGTGGTTATTTTTGTGAACTGATCACAGTAGGCCTCATTTTGCTGCCGGCACCACAAGTTTCCTTCCTAACGACAAAAAATGAATGATTGGGGTCAAGGGGAGGTGGGTAGTATTAGGGGCTGAAAAACAATTTAAACATTTATCAAACTTAAGCAAAAAAAGAGTTTAGCTCACTCTGGACTTCTATTTGGACCTTAAATTCATCATTCATTCATCTTCTGCCACTTAATCCACCGTAGCGGGTCACTGGGAGCTGGAGCCCAACTCATCTGGCATAGAGTGTGAGGCGGGGGACACTCCGGGCACGACGCCAGTGCACCACAGAGCCACACACAAAGATGGACAAGTTACCATGCACACACACACTCACTCCTACGGCAATTTGGGACCAGCCAATTAACCTGAAGCGCATGTTTTTGTAGATGGGAGGAAGCCGGAAAACCCGGAGAGAACACATGCAGACACGGGGAGAACATACAAACTTCGCACAGAGCGGGACTCGAACCCGGACCCGCCGTGTTGTGAGGCGACAGAGCTACCCATTACACCACCGTGCCGCCCTGGACCTTAAATTAATTTTTTTAAATCATTGAGTCCCTAATTTTTCCTCACATGTGCACAAACATGAAATGCAATTCAGCCCTGACGATATACACTATTGTACAAGTAGTGGCTGCTAAACACACAGTTACGTGCTGCAAATGTTGGAGAATAGGGTTCCAAGTGTGTGTCAGTGTCTTTCATTGTGCAGTCCAACAGGCATTTCAATAATGCAGAGGCATACAAGATACTCTCATTACTATAACACTGGTAATAAGCTAATGTTCCTAGAATGCTTATCATCAAATTTTATAGCATTGACATAGCACGACAATGCTATAACCACTACAAGTCTAATGCAGAATAACCTGGGTGTCCATCCAATCCTGACATATTTTTAAAAAATGTATCCTACGTTTAATAGATAGATAGATACATTAATAATCCCAAGGGAAATTCGGGGTGGCATCTGCTCACAGAGATACAAATAAATACACATAACAGTGACAATATGTAATAGGTTTCTTAAACAATATTGGTGCAGCTCAGTTACCAGTACATATATTTTATTGAATATAATGTTAAACCATTGTTTCAAAGTGATTAAGTAGATGTTGATATAATGCTGAAAGATACTGGCCACTAAACCAAGTAACTTTTCTGGTAAAAACCCTGAAAGCCAAGGTAACATTCAATCTTTCAAAATGTGTTTGCTAAAAAGAAATTATTTACAGCCAGCACTATATAACACACTGTCTGTCTGCAGGGCATGGCTGCTATAGAAATTGTATATCCTGTCAGTCAATCTCATCCAACTAAATTGTAGGGAAAAGGTGTGGGCAGTATTTTTTTCTCAACATGTATAGCTTCATGACATGTGACACTGCCATACGTCAATGAGGGTCCTATAGGGCCATACAACAGAGTTGGTGTGGATATGTCAGATTGAAACAATGGGCAGGCAGGCACACAGAGACATAGCCATATGAAATTTCCAGGCTTTCCCTCCGGGGGTCTCATTCTAACCGGTGATAACCTCTGTCAGCCATTTGTCTCCTTTGCATTCATCTGATCCACAAACGTAAGAAAGTTTCTCTTTCTCTGACAAAACCAGGAGGATCCAGCAATAACTCAGAACAGTAGACCCGTGAGTCGTCAAACCCTTGGAAAAAAAATACTTTAGCAATAATAGAACAAAGCAAACTAGATAATAGTGGGGGTGTTCTGTTATAAAAGGCTAATTATGGTGGATTGGAGGTAGCTTCTGAAATCCACATGTGCTTCTGTGTTTCTTGGTTGCCTCCTCTCTGAGAAGAACCCTCCAATGTCTGGAATGTCTATGTGAGGAGACAGGGAAGAGCGAATGCAGGTCCAACCTGTTCCCTGCAGGTATTGGTTAAAGTCAAGATAAAATGGAAACTACTCTCTCTGCTAAATGCTACTCCACAGGCAGTGGCCAGTTGCTAACTTTGTAGGCAGCTTCTGAGCGTATTTCTGCTCAAGATGAAAACTAATGAAAATAGCTAAATGGAACCAAAAATGAAAGCAATGAGGCAACACAAAAACACACACTAAAAGATAGTATACTTTAGTAGTATTTCTCTGTTCGTGTGTATAAAAATATTGAAATAGCACTTCCAAGAAAAAACAAGTCAACAACACTTAATTATTATTTATCTTTGTCCCTGTTATCAATGTGAGACTTCAGAAAGTCTTTTTATGTGAGGTAGAGGAAAGTTAAAACAATGGGGATGCCAAAAGTTTTTAACTCTGTGTCATAATACGTCCTCTTCACAGACCACCACGTAACAAAAATACCATCACAAATTCTATGTCTGTCACACAAGATTGAAATAAATTCTAGACAAATGCATACAGTCAGATCAGATTGTAACCTAATTATCTTTATGTCTTCATGTCTTATGTCTGCTGTTTACAAAAAGCTAACATTCATTCATTCATTCTCTGTCCATTTCATCTGCTTGCGCGGGTCACGGGGAGCTAGAGCCTATCCCAGCTGTCACAGGGCGTGAGGCGGGGCAAACTCCGGGCGCGACGCCAGTGCACCGGGGAGCTAAAACCTAAGATATTCCCCCCATTCCTTTCTATTACTTATTAAACCTATTGGGAAATTTTAACTTGAATGTGGCATCTTAAACAAGCATCTCACTTCCTCATCTGCTCTCTTATTCAAGAGAATCTTATCATTTACACCGTTCTTCTTATCAGTGTTTAAAGAGCCTTTCCTTGTTATTACAGAAATGATGTCATATAAGCTAAGTGTACCTGACTACCTGTATGCTACAGTCATGCATCCCTCACCTTATCAGTCTCTCTAAGGTCTTTTTTATATATAAAACAGACCATGACATCACAGTGACTTTCCCAAACTAGAGCAATCCTTATGCTTACAAGTCCCTACCTCAACTACAGCAACAGTGTGGTAAAATATCAACACGAAATAGCAAACCTGTAAAATACACAGATACTTATGTATTATACAATGTCTTAAGTTTATCTCTGTTACTATCAAACTATTATGTCATTCAACAACTCGGTGAACAGTTGTTCTTTATTACCCTTTAAACCATTGATAACAAGTTCTCGTGAACTTTGGTCAGTCAATTAATTCTTTTGGGGATAAACCTTTCCCCATCCTTTCCTGTTGATTAAATCTGGCATTGTTACTAAAACCCTGCATATCAAACCCTTCTGGTATTTGATCACAATGGCTGGTTTATATTTGAATTTGAATATTTAAGGTTTACACATAGTATCATTAGAATTCTTCTTTAGTATCTGTTAACAAACACCGTAAAAAAAAACAAAACACCACAGTATTCTCCCTTCCCTTCACCAGTTATTTCCTTTTGACATTTATTTCCTGGCAGTGACAGCGCCAGTAAAGGCCTCAAGTTATGAAGGTACAATGAAAGAAGTGGGATTACTAAATAGCACTTTCTTTACAGGAATATATGAACAATGCTGGTGAGAGTGGCAGAAACTAATGAGCTGTTACAAGTGATTATAACTCTGACCTTCCTGGCACATCCTTGGACATTCCATAAACTGATAATGATTTAATGACAGCTGTGCTGCATGAATTCAGCAAGATATTTCTATTACACGGTTTATTTCAAACAACTACATTTGGATCACTTTCAGCAACCTTTTATGGGGATCATTATTTTGAACAATATATTCCAGCACAGCCCTTCGGTGAATCCATCTGAAACGCTTACCTAGGCTACAAAGTCAAACCAGTTAATTCATCCTCGTAGAGACTGGATGAGCAAAAAGCCACTGAAGGAATGCAAACATCCAAACCACACACTTAGACACATCAAGAGTAAATATCCTGTGTGAATCAAAAAGCAATACTACTTTAAATGACAACACAACTTGTGCTATATTGACTCAATGTATGTATTTTTTAATGCAGATTTCTTGCTATTTTAGATGAAGAGAAGAAGCAGGGTATGTTTACCTATGTGGCACTTCTCTTGAAGTTATAGCTTTAGCCTTCTATTTGCCTCCATGTTTACTTCTTGAGTTCCTTTCTTTTTTAATCTACCTATAAGCACATGCCAGAGTAGCTATCATATTTGCTGACATATACGTAACCACCCTTATATATTGCAATTTACAAAACGCAGCCAGTTCTTTCCAAACAAACAGTGTAGCATAAGATAATCTTGGGATCTACAGGTTGTTTTATTGGGTGAATTTATGTGTTTTCTGTTGCATCTGCCTTCCTCGGTGAAGATCGTGTATGTGTTTCCTCTTGTCTTACCTCACTCTTAATATGAACATGTTATTACACCGAAACACATCTACAGTGTGCACTAATGGTTGTGAAAGGGCCTCCTTGCATCCTTGTTGTTAGATCCTGTAACTTTGTCCTGGAGTCAAGCCAGGTCAGCGACCTGAGCAGGACGTCCAGCAGAAGCACAGAGAGGCCAGTGTGTTCCTCCTGCCCAAAGTATCTGACAAATACACCGCATGAGTGCTTCAGTTTCAGCCACAACACAAAACACCAGGATCTGGTTTCCCCCAAAGCAACCCTGCCACAGCCATGGCGCCTTTTGTTCCCGCTTTAAATAAAATATAGTGTACTTATTAGTTAGAAAGGTGCTGTGCATAATTCAGTACCAAGTATCAATTTGAAGCAAGAATATTAAGTTAGTAAACGGTTTTAATGTATAAACCATAGATCTACCAACATAATATACATGATTATTTTGAAACACAAAGTATGGTAATAACAAGCACATACAACAGGTAGAGGACGATGTTCAGAAACACAATCAGGACTAACTGCTAACAAGAATTTCCTCCTAGCAAAACTCAAGTGGGAATAGTTCCTGCTTACACAAGAACGACGTAAGCCTTTGGGCTTTTTAAAGCGCTTAAATATTATTCCGAATGACTTGCTTTTTCTTTCCTAAAGCTTCCCTCACACTTTTTTATTGTCAATAAACACTACAGGTAATCATTCTATTGTCATCCTGACCACCGAAACTGAGCAGCAACAGCGATACTAAATATGCACCTGCTGCTTCTGAAGTCCCGTCATGTACCTGCTCATTCCCGGACACTTCAGTTTTAGTCCTCGCTTCCCTCGGACGTGTCTCCTCTTCACGGGAGAGAAAGCGACAAATACTTAAACTGACAAATGTTACTTCGTGAGGTTATCTGTCGTGTCTCGTATTCTCCGGTAATAAGCTTTCCTTTTCCTTTTGCTCGCAGTTGGTTTACATCATTCCATGGAGGAAGAAGGGGGTGAAAAGTAATGGAAAGGTAGATTTAACCAATCAGAGGCGGGAGGCGGGCCCTATGGGAGGAACCGATATTCTATTGGTCAGTCCATGTTGATGACGGCCCAGCAAAAGTTTTTGCTTCGTAATTTGATGTTTTTCCAGTGAAAAATAGGCTGGACCAGAGGTTGAAGTAGACGATTTAACGAAGTTAATGAGTATACATTCAAGAAAATTATGATAACTACAAACAACACTGGAAGGGAACAAAATCTAAGTAAAATGTGAAAAAAACAAAGTTGCCATGAAAACACAAAAAAGTAACAGGACCTTCATAAGAGTTAATGTTCTCTGGGCAGCAAAATGTGGATTGAGAGGAGCTAATCATTTCTTAGAGGGTCTGCCACGCAAAGCTATATAAACTACTTTGGGGGCGGCAGTGGCTCAGCGGTAGAGCAGATGTCTTGAAGATGGATCGCCCGGTCATCGGTGGAACGATTCCCGCTCCAGCCATGACATCCCTTGGAGTGTGAGCTGACAGTGATGTCAGCTCACCTCCCAGCCACTGCCAAGGTGCCCTTGAGCAAGGCGCCATCCCCACTACAAGCTGCTCATTTGGGGCGCGACCTCCGTGCGCTACCCGTCACTCTTCCTCCCCTGGACTAATTGCATGATTGCAGGCCCCTAGTGTGCTGTGTTTCAGGGGCCTTGTTCACAATACTGTGTGATGTAATAAGACTAACACATATATATGCATGTACTGAGAGTGAGAAGAGAATTTCCCCTCTGGGGATCAACAAAGTGTGAATTATTATTAATAATACTTTTGTTTCAGACACAGGTTTACTGGACATCTATTTATTTGCTGAAATTTACAAAAAGCAGAGGTTACACTCTGGATAGTTCAGGACTCAGTACAATGGAATTTTTATTTTCCAATAGAAATAACTTGTTGCTCAATAAAGAAGCGCAGAACACATTTTTCAAAATTACGCGTATTTTTGGAGGGGTCAAATTTAATGATATGTAAAACATTGACTATAAAAAAAACAAGGCAACATCTAACCATGTCTTCTGCATCCTCTTCTCTCACACCAACTACCTTCATGTCCTCTTTCACTACATCCATAAACCCCCTCTTTGGTCTTCCTCTAGGCCTCCTGCCTGGCAGTTCAAAACTCAGCATCCTTCTATCAATATACTCACTATTTCTCCTCTGGACATGTCCAAACCATCTCAGTCTGGCCTCTCTGACTTTATCTCCAAAACCTCTAACATGTGCTTATGTACTCATTCCTGATCCTATCCATCCTAGTCACTCCCAAAGAGAACACTTCCATCCCTATCCTTAATCACCCTAACCTGCTGCACGTTCTTCCCATCTCTCTCTCTGTCTTGCCAACCTGGAAAGATCAGTCTCTCCCTCCTTACTGTCCAACCTAGCATACAAGTCATCATAAGCCCCTTGTTTGGCCTGTGCTACCTCTACTTTCACCTTCACCTTGCATCTCCCGGTACTCCTGTCTACTCTTCTCAGTCCTCTCAGTCCCACTTCTTCTTAGCTAACCTCTTTCTCTGTATACACTCCTTTACCTCCTCATTCCACCAAGTCTCTTTATCTACTTTCCTTGCAGATGACACACCAAGTACTGTCCTATCTCCCTGATCACATTAGCTGTAGTTGTCCAGTCAACTGGAAGCACCTCCTGACCACCCAGAGCCTGTCTTAACTCCTCCCTAAAAGTCATGCAGAACTCTTCCTTTTTCAGTTTCCACCATTTTGTCCTCTACTCAGCCTTTGCCCTCTTCATCTTCCTCATCACCAGTCATTCTACACACCACCCTCCTATGCTGTTTGGTTACTCTCGCCTACCACTTCTTTGCAGTCACTGATCTCCTTCAGATTACACCGTTTACATAAGATGTGTAGACAATTATTTCCCCTACGGTTCTGTGCTGAATGGAGCCCTCATTCATTCGTATCAGACAATTGTATAGGATTTTCATTGTAAAGGAAACTTTAATATGATTTTGATGAACAGAAGTCACTCTCAACTGAGAGATGTCCAAAAAGTTTCACCCACGGTTTTGTTTGATCGTGCCATCATCATCCGAACGCGTTCGGTTTTTTACAACTGTAATGACTACTATTGTTGATTACCAGAAAAATAAAACAAAGAAACTCATTGATTTATTTTGCCCAGATGAAAATTAATATGGCCCCTCTGAAACTTCCTGACATGCTTTGACATTTTTAAACTTTGAAGGTAGTTAAGATGTCGAAAGTTTTTTAGGAAATGTTGTAGGGTGATTACAAGGATCCAAGCATCTGGTGGAAATGCAAGCTGGACCTCAAGTGTGTTTTGACATAAAATAATGTACACTTACCGTCAAATTGACTTAAACTCCACAGGCCTATAAATTTATTGTACCATTTATAAAAAAAAACAAATGCAGGTTGAGTCAATTAGACATTCAAGAAATTATTTAGTTCTTCCAATTTGACATTCCATTTTTTTCCAAGCTCTTGTCAATCTCTTGGTTACGTAATTAATACACTTCCCTAAAGGCATCAAAACAACAAAACTCTAGAGGCACACAAGATGAACATGAGGAACACTCCATAAACATATCCATATAGTGTATATATTTTATTCTCAATACGACAAAATACAAAGAATATTCAGGACAGACTCTCATTAGTCACAATTAATACTCACTTCACAAGAATACTTTTAAATTACATAAACTAAGTTTGAAGATCAAACTCAATGAGTACCTTTAATCATATTGCATCCATCATATATAGTATCTCTAGCATCTGTTCTCTTAAAACTAATCCAATTTAGACTTTTGTACATAGTGTATGCTGCTGGCCCCGCTTTAGAGACAATGTTTAGAAAAAAGGTCTTATACAACATACTGTATAAACTGCTACAACGGTTTTTACCTGTAGAGAAATACCTCTGTTTCAAAAGACATGTTGGACCAATTGTTCAAAAGGGACAAATAGAAAATACATCTCTCGAATGAAAATGAAAACAGACTGTATACACCATCCATTCATCTCATGAGATCAACGATATACATTTCATGAAAAGTACGCGCCTCCATATCAAATACAGAGCTGACAAAATATTCACACTGGGATCTAGACACGTTAGTGATTATGTGGCAACCATGACTCTGAGAGACAGTGAAGTAGGAAACAGAACACCAGCACGGCAAGAAAAGGACAGAGAAATCAATATGATATACAGTGTTGAGAGACTGAAACGTCATATGTAACAGTTTGGAAGAAGAACAAAAACACAAAATCCCACAGAGAAAGAAATGTGCATAAAGTATCTGACAAATGTATTTACAGCATTTCTTTAAATTTCAATAAAAATGTCAACCTGTAGTACAAATTCACCCTTAAAGAAATGTTATATTTACAATTTATACATTTATATTTAAATAAAAACATGCAAGCATTACTCTCTACTGAATGTCCCAAAAAAATCTTACCCTGGATTTTTCAAGTTAAAATATTAATTACTACCGACAATGAAAATCTCATCATGATTACCTCCAATGTATTTACATCTTGCCAGTTCATAAAACTGTACTTCTTAAAATGACTAAATAGAAAAAGCATGAAGCAAAAGGGCAGAAAAATAAATAAGTGTGTGCATCTAATATAATGCTGAATTTTGTATATTGGCATACAAGAGTGTCGGGAAAACAAGGCGCGGACCTGTACTCACTAAGGGTACCAGTGTATGAAGACGTTGACAGAGTTGGAAAAACCCAAAGGGGATTTTCATGAGAAAAGAAGCCTTCAGCTTTAGGTACAAAAAAAACTGAAGCTGGAGGCTTATGTTGCTTATTTTTGCTTACAAAAACAGATCTATATACAGATATATACTAAACCATTACATAAAAATGCAAAAGCTAAAGGCATCGGACATTTGAGTTCAAAAGGTTTCTCACTGAGGTGGAAAAAAAGGAGGGGAAAAAAAATCCCAAGCCTAAAAATATTTTTTTTTCCAGAGAAACTGATTCCTTTTTTTTTTTTTTTTTTGTAAAAATCCTGCATAGATGAAAATAATACCTCCTCTGACTTTCTCTTTTTCAAGTGAAAGAGGAAATAACAGTATCCCCTCTTACAATAAAGACCAGGGAGCCAGTGAGGGGAAATAAGTAAAAGACAAAAATTAAAACCTGGGCCAGTTAGTAATTCAGTTTTTTTTTTATTACAGAAAGCTGCCTGATGAGCAGTCAACTCAGAAAAACATATAACTTCATTCTTCAAAACTAAAACAAAGCTAACAAAGGTACAGATCTTTTTAAACTTTCTGCACTTTCCTTTTTTAATTTGCCATCAATTAAAATAAAAATATTTTAATAGTTTCCAGGAAAACTATTTGACCCAGGCTTCAATATTTCCAGCATAACTCAGTAGAGGGTAGGGTAAAAGCAAAACAGTGAAAAAACAACAGTCCTTCATGTCATTCAAGACCACTAGCATTCAAATTATCATAAAAGACACTCAGAAATGTAAAATAACCAATAGAAATGTTCATATGTGGACAGCCAGTGGATGCAGTTACTCTGTTGTCTTTACCTTGCCTGCTTTAGCATGTTAACAACTAATTGATGCATTTCTTATCTGCAGTCTTTTAATACAAGAGGGATTAGTTTTCCGAAAAAATTCAAAGAGGAATAATTAAAAATAGAAATACTTTGCATCTTATAATCCATACTCAACCCTGTTTTAGAAGTATGTTTTTGAAAAGTTAAACCTCATCTCAGCTACAACACAACAAGAACCCAATTACTTGATATATAAATAAAACATATATTGGTCATTATATTTATTAAATACATTATCATAGACTTCTTCTGTAAATGCAACACTGCTACTATGTATCTCTGATGACTAAAAAAACATTTTTCATTTAAGATCAATTGTGCCAAATTAGTGGCAACTCCGGCCCAGTTTTTGTAGCTGTTAGGTCAGAAACTGCATTGTGTCTGGGAAAATTATTTCGACACTCCCTGCTGTTCCACAGGAAAACACTGGGCAAACGGGAGGATCATAAAATGAATAACACTGTCTGGAAGTCACTCATCTCCTCAGAAATTTCTCAATGAACAATGCAGCTTGTTATGACAACCATCACAAGAGCTCGGCAGCCCCATCTAGAGGCAATGCTGTTCCTTACATCAAACCAAAACCGTTTGGCCAATCCGATGACATTTCCTTTTTTAACCACAGCTATAAAATTCATGATTGTGGAAAATTGAATGATATTGCTAGATAATGCAGCTCACATAATGTATAAATATAAAAGAAAACATCTGGTGTGAACAGTAGCCCTTCCTATGGTTTATAAAATCTTGTGGGCATGTTCCAAAGAAAGTTAATTTACAGTATCTTAATTTAAAACCAACACCATCTTTGATATAAATGTCAAATGCTTTGACATAACCATTGCCAGTTTCCATTAAATGACAGCTGTTTAAAATCCATTAAATACATAAAATCAGAAAAGGGGGGGAAATATAAAAAATATTCATATATGACACGGTGGCTGTTTGTTTTCCTGCAGCTCACATACAAGGCACAAAAAAGATAAAGAGAAACCTTCATTTTAAAGCACCTTTGGTGTTTATGGGAGGTACTTTGGTGAAACAAAGTCAAATAAAATTTAAAAAGCCAAAGTAGCTTAAGAACCTAACTCCGTATTAAGCATATTAGTTGAAGTGAGAATGTCAGTATATGAAGCTTGGTGATCAGCTGTCAGTTCTGCGTTGCAGTTTTGATGCTTCTCCATGCGTGGTGCTGTCAACGGTTTGAGATGCTCAGTGCTCTTGGCAAGCTGGTGTAAGAAATGGACACAGTGTTGGAGATTTATCTGAGAAGTTCTTCACACTTGTGTGTACATGGAGGACCAGATGTGGTCTGTGTGAGCACAATTGTGTTCATCTGTAATGGCAATGTCATTTTATCTCAAAGCGTGTTGCTTAAAAGAAAAGGCTGAGGTGTGTGTGTGTGTGTGTGTGTGTGTGTGTGTGTGTGTGTGTGTGTGCGCGCACGTGTGTGAGCACCAAGTCCTTTTTAAGGAATAAGCTTAGCATCCAGCCGCAGCCAGTGAAGGCCTTGCCGTGTGTACCGCACCAGTTCTGTCATGCTGCTGGTATTGAAGATGAGAGGACCCATCACCTTGTCTAACTCCAAAAAGAACTCTAGAGAAACAGAAGAAAGCACCACAATTGGTTTTCTGCTTCCACAAAAGAAAAATCCATGTGTTTTTCTCAATCACAACTAGTTGTTATTGGTCTACACTGTATTTATTTAGTCTAATAATTGTTTTTGTGGTTTACCCTTCTGCTCTTTGGATAGCTGCTCAGCCTGGTCCCAGACCTCTGTGGCATACAGGAAGTTGGAAGTGACCTGGACGTAGCTGGCAGCCATCTGATGGATACGCTGAGGGATGGTCACAGAGGAGCTGGTGCTGCTTGTGCTGGTTACTGACGAATAGCCACCAGCCGTGCCTGGTGACAGTTTAGGAGACACTGGAGAGGGCATTCCCGCTGCCTTGCTGCATTCGGGAACAACACATAGATCCAATGATGAGTACATCTGGTTTAGAAACTGTCTGGTAAATGCTTTACAACAGTTTTCTTTACCTTCCCTGTAAAAATTTAATTTCTAGACAGCAATTTCCAATATTTTCCACAGACTTGTGCATTACACACTTTCTCCGTCCTTACAATTACTTAAAATTTTTAAACTAAAATGGATGATGTGACTTACTTTCCCATTCCAGGAGAGGGAGCCTGGGTGTTACTCAAAGAATTCTGTTAAGAGAACAAGAACATTATGTCCACGCGTAAGAAACAGATTACACATTGTAAAGCACTTGGAGGACAGAAGAAGTACCTTTAAGTGTTCAGTGAGTGTTTTCGAGTACTTTAGTGCACTGTCTTTCCTCAGCTTGAATAACCTCAGGTAGAGGAGGGACTGGCATCGAAGACTGAAAGGAGAAATAGTTTTATACAGATCTTTTATTGTAATTAATTGCAATAAATATAGATTAAGAGGTACTGGTTCAGGATATGACAACATTTCTTCTACATGAAACAGAAATCCGTCAGTATACTCACCAAAGGACAGCTAGCCTCTTGTCCGCTGAAGTAGCATCTGGGGCCATGTAGCTTTTTAACTTCATAGTGTATCTAAATATACACAATATTTAGTTTGTAGGAGAACTAGTTTTTAAGTCGTTATAGAAATAGTTCGTTCAGAGACTTGTATTATGCTAACAATGGCCAATTAGCCTGAAACCACAAACCTACATTGGAAATGAGAAGCGATAAAAAATTCTCATGAAATCCTTAAACCAACTTAAATATTGACAAAGATAACGACAGACTTCGACATGTTCTAACTGAAATTTTGTGACAGGGATGAAGCTTTTTGTGTGCTTACTTGATGAGCTCCACGGTTTCAGCATACATGGGGAAAGGAGACTTGGCCTCTTGGGCGCTTTTCTCCAGAGCATTACCACATTCAATGAAAGATACCACAGCGTCCAGGTAGTAAACTGCCTTCTCAAACCGGTCCAGCTGTAAAAGAGAAAACCTTATTGTATGTCTTCCTTACTGCCACAGCATGACATTGGAATGTGACGAAGTTCTGAGATGTCGTTCTGTAACATTACTGTCATAGTTTGACTCTATGGATTGTGTTATTTTATCACACTGGAACAGAAATTGTGATGCACATGTTGGACCTTGAATGATGAAGTGAACTGGGGTTCGGGAATTCTAATCTATACACATGCTAGTGAAATTATGAAGTGTGTCCAAAATGGATTAAATGGGGGACTTTTAAGGATCTTGTTGAGGTTTTTTTCTATTGGGTTTTATATATCATGCTAAAAAAATGACATCAGAAATAAAAATAGGCTTTTAGTATCTTTGAGGTAATTGTCCATGTTTGTAGCAAAGTATTAAACAAAAATTGTGTTCCAGTTCCTAGGTCACATGCAATAGGCCAACCAGGATATAGTTATTCTCCTCTCACTTATTTGCATACAGTAACTGACAGAGCCATCTCAATTTCACATGCAAATTTCAACCAGGGGCTCATTCTTACCAGTGCATCTGCATTGTGTTTAAGTTTCTTGGCCTCTTGTAAGTAGTGATCTGCTGAATGGACCCTGCAATACAATCATTAAGTGATTAAACATTTGATTCCTCCAAGCTACTGGAAAAAACCCTCTTATTTAAGAAGAAACACTTGCTGTAGTTTTACAGCACTGTAGTCGTGGCTTAATTTATACAAATTTCCTCCAAGCAGTACGCATAAGGTGTGATTCAAACAATCCTATTCTGCAATCAAATTAATTCCCAAACACAAGACACAAAAAATTCTAAAGTAAGACTACCACTATATTATAAGGACAGGGACTCGAAAGAGACGACCATTTAAAATAGAAATTTGTATCATCGCTCCTGCATGCTGCTTCATCTATTCACGGCCTTCCGAACCTCCTACAGCTTTATGCATCAAAGGCACCCCTAGATCCCCACGGCAGCTCTCTGCATACCCTGCTGAGGGGTTATCCACAGTGGAAAGAGCTCCTCTTACCTGTCTTCAAACACCAGCTTGGATCTATGAGACTTGGAGCTGTCCATGGAGAGGGGAGGAACGGCCAGCTGGTTATCAGAGCCCTTTGCAGATTTCTCCTGCAGAGATGGAAGACGAGAAGGAATTATGTTTTTGTTTTTTTTTTAAAGTGAGGGGGGCCTGGTTTCTGAAATTGGAAGATAACATTGGGGGGGTGGGGGGGGTTGATGATGGAGTCAAAATGTGAAAATGTTTTTCTTTCAGTACAGACTCTGCATCCATATCATATAAATACCCGAGACATTAATGATGTGAATACAGTATAGCCAAAAATACACATTATATGTACAGGGCTCGAAATTCCACCCATTTTGGTCACATATGCGCGCAAAGTTTTATCAGTGCGACTATTAAATATATTTGGGAGCACTGGTGCGACTAGGGAAAAAAATCTGGTGCGCCTTGTAAGACCGCGCTCCTGCGGTCCTGCCAGGAAACAATGAGAGCGCAACTACGGCTGCTCTCCTGGGCGAGGGAGAGAGGCGCGCGGAACGGAGATGGACAGAGCGGTCTCTATCGCTCCGTCACTGCCTTGCTTTTGGGTAGGTGCTCCTAAAGTCTTTGTTGGTGCTACTAACGTCTAAATTTGGGAGCACCAGTGCTACCAAGAAAAAAAGTTAATTTCGAGCCCTGTATGTACATGTTCTTGAACGCTCTCTCTCTTCCTGCAGTTTCACACTCGGTTCGTAATTCTCCAGGGGGAGAATTGGCAAACAAGTTGGAAAACAAAGAAACATTGCACTTTCCCTGTGTCTACAATGCCTGCCAGGCATTCCTGCAGACCATAAATAACCAGAGATGAGGTGACTTGTACCCACCTTTCCATCACGAGTGCTTCGTCCCTTGTCCTCTCCTTTTCTATGTTTGGAGGTGGAATTGCCCTTTGTGCTGTTGCTTCCCTCCTTGCCACTTCCTGTCCCACTGGACATAGAAGTGGGGGACTGGCTGACTGTCCTCTTACGACTTGGATGCTCTGCCTTGGATGTTCGCTGAAGACCAGACATGGATGGAGAGGGGACCGGTTCCTCTTTCTTTTCCAAAGACCTTTTCAACCTTTGGGCAGAAGATAGTCGTTTCATAAAATAAAACAGTAAGCAGAAGCAATGTACAGGTACTCCACATCACAAAATACAAATGCACAGATTAAATACAAACAAATATTTTTATTTAAAGTATTCCATCATAAAAAACAAATTACAAATCTCATTAAAGAAAGCTGGTGTGTGGCATTTTGATTAAAAGACACCAGAAACAAAACTTTTATTTTCTAATGCTCATTAGCTAAAAGTGTTTATTTTGTGAATTGTTTGAATAGCATTAGACATTGGGGCAGGCACTATTTTATCTCACCAAAACTAAGTACAACTTTATACCATGTGCCAACTGCTCCCAGTGTGCAGATTTTTTCCTGAAAATAGCATTCAAGAGGAATGCCTGTTGTCCTGCCTGTTTTGTCCTGCCTGTGTTGTCCTGCCTGTTTACCGTGGGTCAGAGAGGACTGCAATTTCATCTGTGCTGTATGTCGTGCATATATGGTTAACTTGACAATAAAGCTGACTTTGACTTGACTTTGAAAAGAAAGGACACTCACTCTTTACTGCTGTTTCTATGATGAGATAGGGACTTCTCCTCGAGCTTACATCGCTTACTCTCTGACTTGGTGCCTTCTTCGTCATTCTAAGGATAAAAAAAAAGAATTAAAAAAAACAGCACAAAATATTAAAACCAAACTGTATTACAAGACATGATTGAGTATGTAAATGTCTGAAGACAAATTTCAACACAAGAACTTTCCAAGTTACAGCACAACCTCCTGCTGAAGCTGAATGGCTTTCTAAATAATTGTTAATAAATAATTGTTAAACCTTTTGACATAACTAAAACTTAAAACTGCAAGCTTCCCACTTAGAATTAAAACATATTGAGGAATCACATACTTTAAGAAATACCAATTACGGACTGCATCAAAACTAGATAATTTGTTCAGAAGTACTTTAATCAATTTAACAGAAGACATCTGTTGTTTAGTAAAGCGTATAATAATGGGTTTAAAGCAATCTATCGAACAGAAGTATATTAAAAACAACAGAAGAGGGATTTGTTCCATCATGTCTCACACCTTGTGTTTTCTCTTAGCCTTATTAGAGCTCTTCTCAAAGCTCTGCTTGCTAAATTCTTTGCTGTCCCGGTCTAGTGAATCATCTCTCTCCACTTTTATCTCCACAGGCTCCTTGTAGGGTCGCCCTGGAATTCTGGACAGTAAGGTGAGATCTATAGAAAGAACATAAGATAAGAACAGGATAGGGTACGGTTTGACTTAGTCCAAGGTAAAGAAAAGCTTCAAGAAAGTGCACTCCTGAGAGATATTCTAGAAACAAGAACACAAAAAATGAGCTTTTTCGACTAACCTATCTTCACAAGTAATGCCTGCTGTTGGGGCTGCCTTGCTGTGTAACGCTCCTCTGGGTCACTCAGTGGAGACAACAGCTCTTTCTCTTCCATTGGAGAGAATACACATACAGGAGTCCTAATACTTTCTGTGTACTTGGGTGTCTGCGATGAGGAAGGGATGCTATCGTTCCCTTCAGAGTCTGAAGATGACGAGTCCGTATCGACAAACTCACGGGATTTCTGTGAAGTCTTGGTTGGTGCCTTAGTCTTGCGTTTATCTGTAGTGGAGGTTACTGCAGCTGCAGTAGGCCTTGGGGAGGACTTAGGCTCTTTTTTGTTGCTTGGTTTGCGGAAACCTTTAGTGGCAGCTTTAGGGCGATGGGGTGGTATCTCCGGAGCCGGCTCACTCTCCACTCTCAGACCTCCTTTGGGTTCCTCCACAACTGGAAGTTTCTCAGACTTTTTAGGCTGTTTTTTACCCACACTCCTTCGAGGATTTGGGCCCCCTTCACTCTGGGCAGGGGATTTTTGTCGACCACGGCCACCCTCTGCACCTTTTTGTGCTGCCCGAAGGTCCCTGCTTGGGGTTGCCGCTGTGGAGTCTTTTGACCCCCCGCCCTGACCCCCATAGCCACGTCCTGAGCTGTTATCTCTGCCCTCTTTCTTGCACTTAGTTGGAACATTATTGTCCACAGGAGAGGCTGGTGAAAACTGCTTGGCCTTCTTGAACCAGTTGTCTAACTGCCACTTGTTGGCCATTGGTTGCTCTGGCTGAAGGAGAACAGGAAATTAGAAACAAACCATTATCCAAGCAGTAAAACATATTATTTTCTAATTATTATTGTGCTAGTTAGAAAAAACCCAATTAATGCCTGAAGGAAAAAGTAATAAGTCATCACCAACTGGAGATAGCATGAAGGTACTGTTAAATTCTTACTTCAGGGGAGGCAGGGCGCGGGTGCTCATTGGCTTCACTGTCTGTTGTGCTGCTTTCGCTCTCACTGTCTGAGCCTGAGCTGCTTTCTGAGCCACTGTGGCTGCTCGAGTCGTCCCTTGATTGTTCTGCTCCCTCACTGTTATTGCTGTTGTTACAGAAGAGAGTCAATCAGATTTATACTGAGTACAAAAAGTGCACTTTCAGTCATACATAAAAACAACTATATCATGTCCTGTGGTTGAAATCTTATATACAATTTCAGGTACACATATTCACTTCTGAAGTTACAAACATTGTTTTGCTCCATACAAAAAACAGAAGTCTACAATATGCTGATCATTTCTGGATAACGCTTTTAAGGCTGAAGCACGACATTCTGATGCTTATACTTTTATGGCTATTATTTGTCAATTCTGCATTGTACCATTTCAGAGCTGAGATTTTGCTTCACACTGGACATTTAATCCCTGATGACTCTTAGTCTTGGCATTGGGGAAGGTATGAGCACTGTGTGCATATGGCACTTGACTATAATGTGAGGCAGTCCCAAACATCAGCGAACACAATCACAATATGCTGCACTTTTGTTTCACATTTTACCTTGCTGATGTATTCCTGGAGGCATTCTTGGCAGAATCCTGTTCTCCATCACTGTCCTCACTGCTGCTTAGCTTCAGATCATCCTCTAGTCTACTGAGATACAGAAATTAAACTACGTTAAAAAATCATTAGAGACATATATTTAAAGCACAACTACTCGCTCTGCATCACTAAGGCAACCTTTGCATCTGTGTTTTTAGATTGCTCTACTCAGCAAAAATGTGTTTTATTATCCTATTCTTTGTTGTCTGAATCAATACTGTAAAAAAAGAAAAAAAGACATACACAGGCTTATAATGAGATGAAGAGAGGAAAAGACAAAGCACTTACGTTGGTTGGTCATCACAAGCTTTGGGCTGGTGACTGCTGGAGCTCTTAGAAGAACTGCCTCGCTCTGACAACAGACAAACTTATTAGTAATAAATACATTTAAAAATACATATACTGCATCAATAACAATAAGTATGAGTTTATTGTGCATTCAGATTTGAAGTGTGCGTAATACTCACTGTGGCCACTTGGAAAAGGGTGAGAATCCTGTGGTGAAATAAAAATTAAATAAAATTAAATAATAATAAAAAGACACTGCATTATTTTTATGACCTTAAGTGTGTTTTAATTTTTAATTATAAAATCTGCTAATTGTATAATTTCTATTTAAAAAATCCCAAATTTTTTAATAAGGTTCAGTATAACCCTGCTTACAAAACAAAAAGCCAATACCAGCAGTAACATTACCTTTTTTAAATAGTTAATAAGAATTTACCGAACAGGGTGTATTTGGAATCGTGTGTGTGGTGATGACCAAACAAACAAATAATGACGCTTTACTGGTTCACCCTGACACATCTTAGCAGTACACACAGGGACTGGCATACTGACCTTCGTAGGGAATGGAAACTTAGATGGTTCTGTTTTGCAGGGGGTGTGGATGGCTGTCAGTGGAGAGGGCCACGACTGAGTCATTTCCTGTAGAAAGAAACACACATGAAAAAAAAATCTAAATTATTTATGAATAAAGTGAAATTTCCTTTACTAACTGGGTATTGTAGAATTTTCTCTGACTAGTCATGATGAGAGAGAATACCAGGCAAAATATATTACACACAAACCTTCAGAATCTCGTCAACGCAGTTGGCATCACTAGATCCCTAAAGACAAAAGAATATTTATCACATGTTCATGACAAATATGATGCAACGAGCATCCATTTTAGGCCTTTACTGGTACCAGCAAGTTCCATTAGACAAAAGGTAACATGATGTGAGCTAATTTACTCCACATCATTTAGAAAATTTATATACACTAAACAAAACACTCTTCTGCTACTCTGTCCATTTGCTACATACACAGTGCAACATTCGCAAATATAAATTTAAATCTTGATTAACGCATTAACACACAGAGCGTCCATTGTGTGAGTCATGTGCAAATCCTGTAGCATCTACAATAAATGACAGAAAACTTGTGGCCAACCCTTACCTCCACAGGTTGTGAAGGAATCTTGAGTTTGGACAGTGACACCTTGCTGTTGGACTTCATCTCTCCCATGTTGCTGCTGTGTGACTGTCCACTGTAGGTTTCTGCTTGCAAGCTCTTAGGTTCTACCGTTTCCTGGCCGTCCATAGGCCGCACATATGCTGTAGGCTTCTGTAGCATGGAGCTTGGTTTGGACATGAGAGATGGGGGAAAGGCTTGACTTGAATGCTGTCCACTGGGGAAGGAGGTGTGAACCCGTGAGGGTGAGTCCCAGTTGGCTTCTCTTTCTCGGGGAGACTTTGAGCGATAGCGCTCCTTGCTGTGGTGCTGTTCAGCAGACACCGAGCTCCGTAAGTGGCTGTTGCTACTAGAGGAGCCCTTGGCCGGACTTGATGTGTGTGACTTTGAGTGTTCTGACCCTCCACTGTGTTTACTTGATTTCTTTTCCCGCACCTCCCCTCCGTGTCTTTGGCTACTGCTGCTGCCGCTGCTGCCTCCGTTGCCCCTCTGGTTGCCGAGTCCTGAGCGTTTCTGGGACTGGGATGAAGATACACCTGCTGCAGGTCCGACAGGTGTCCACTTACTGCTCTGGCTGCTGCCGCTACTACCACCACCACGCTGGTCACCAAACAAAGCTGGGCCGGATTTCTCCTCAGAGGAAGACGAGTTGTTAGGTTTACCGCTGAGCTTTGGAAGTGTTTCACCAATCGGTTCTTTCATCTCGTCGTAATTGCCCAGCATGCTCTGAATACGGCTGGACAGTTTATCTTCCTTGCTGGACTGAAGAGAGAAGCAGAGAATACGGGAAGAAGAGGTAGAGGAGAGGACAGCATGATTATGAATTAAAAGAAATAGCCATAGAGAAATAATAAACAGATGAAAACAAATGACAAACAGAAAATACAGACAGGAGAGAAGGAGGGGAAGGGGACAGAGAAAACATTCATTATGGGCACAAGCTCAACACTGAAGTCGTTTGCTTTCCATGAAAATCATTTTTAAAAAAGTTAATTCCACAAAGAAGGACTTAAATCAACAAAATACACGAAATAATCACGAGTTAAAATGCAGATTTGTTCATTTGATTTCAATGGCATTTTAATCATGTTTCAACAGTTTATCCCCTTATATATTTGACTTAAAACAAAGAAGATAATTCATTGGGTATACAGGGAGGAGTGACGTTACAGTCAGATATATTTTTCAAGCCGGGGCCCATATTGGTCCACACCCATCTTTGGACAAAGATCAGATAAGACTACCCAGTTACAACACAGAGGTTAATAATTACTGTGAGTCCAAAGACTTCAATAGGCCTGCTTTCAATCATCGGCTCCAACAGTACAAAATACTCTTGTCACATGCAGCCTCAGACTCTATGTTGTTTATAGATTCACACCACAAACTGTTGTCTGTAGAAGGAAATGTAACTATCTTGGTCATATTATGCACTCTATTAACTAGCATATGGCCAACCAAGCTCACATGTGTAGCTGCTAAATCTTTTTTCTGGAGTTGGGCTGGTTTCAATTTGTATATCAAGTGTAAATGGCATCCAGGATTATGGCTAAATCAGACAGAGTGGAAGAGAAACACTTACTACCTTTAAAATACAACCACTTATTGCAAGCATTTTAAAATATATTATGCTTGTTACACATTCTAATGCTGGCAATGGATGCCAAAAAGAAACAAGAAATAGAGGCAAAATGCACATCCTTCAGATTCTTTTTTTCAGCATTTTTTGTCCAGAGAAATTCTCATGAACTTTCCCTCCATGTTCATCAGAAGCCTGTTTAACATTTGGTTCCTGGCTCCATAAAGTATCCCTGGTCTTACAACTATACCTTTGTAATTGACAGTGACCATCGGAAAAAATACCACTGTATTATTTTTTCACAAAATCAAAATACTAGGGCCTTCACCTACAAAACTTTAAAATTAACCCAAACTTGAATAGACAATTGGGTTTTTCTTACAGAATTGGTAAATTAAAGGGATTTGATATGATTTGAATAATCCTTAATTTAATATACTGTATATGTATCAACAAATACATATAAAGTTATTAAAATAGTTAAGATCGGGAACTGTAAAAGAATGTTCTTCAACTGAGTAATAACTGCATGAGATATACTGCATAAAATGTTACAGCTTTGCCGCTCTACATCTGGGAGGGCCCAGCTGCAGCTGCGTGCACACATGGCCCTTAATGCAGAAGACAGTAAACTTCAATTTACTGAAGCATGACAGAGGAGGAAACTTAACATAAGAGACAGACAATGAAGAGATACAAAGCTTAGACAAGCCAATGATTTAAACAATTGGTTATATTTGCCACACCTTTTGTAAATAAAAACAGTTTAACGTTTTCAAAGACAGAATAATTAATTGTTGGAGTGTCTTTTTTCTTGTGGAAAGGTCAAGGACATTTCCTTCAGCTTTCATTTGTTGTGGACCAAAACATATATGTCTGCACTCATCACTCACCTTCGGTAACCTTTCTATTCCTAACCTGTCAGGACACATTCCTCAATGACTCTTTGATGGCCAGGCCCAGCTCAGAAGAGGAGCCACTTACTTGTGCTCAAATCTGGTTAGTGGCAAAGATTAGACCAGTACAGAAACCTTAAATCCTCTTTACCATTACACCGACTGGACAGGAGCTGGGCGCCCTACATCTATGTGTGAGAAGGATGAAGAAGACATTTTCTTATGTTTTCCTTCTTTAGCTGTGCTACAAAACAGAAAATGTTTTTAAAAACATCTGATTTTGTTTAATCCCCTATTTAAGATTAGTTGTACCTAGATCTCCTACTGTTTAAGACTGGAGTTTGCATAGTTAGAGTGCATTACACAATCTCTAAACTATAGCAGGACAGCAAAGTTTGAACGTAATGGAGTGGTATTTCATTAATGGAGCATAGTACTAGTATAGTAGTATAGTCTTGATGTCGTCAAAACAACTAAACATCAGTGTATACACTAAAACACTAAAAAGTGTTTCTACCTTTTCCCTGTACAGAAGAAAGTAACTTTCCTCTAGGCAGTTCAGGAAAGCAGGTAAAAAGGGCAAAAACAGATTCCACTAAAGTGACAAAAAAAATTGAAATCTGAATGTTTGATAAACAAATTTACCACTTTGTAGGGTTCAGGAAAGAGAGGGGAATTCGCTGGAAAGGCCTCGCCTCCTCCCTGCTGGATTTCTTGATTTCGCCTTTCTCTTTCTTTCATTCGGAGCACATTCCGGTCCTCACGGTTCATGTTGCTAATGACACAAATGGAACAACAAGTCAACATAAAAAGCACAAAGAGCTCTTATCTCAAGATTGTTATCCTGTGATTTTACAAGGATGTCTACAAAAAAAGAGGATTATGAAAGTGAGACATTCAGAATCACCTGCTACATATTTAACAATTTACCTAACAAAATGTACTCCTGACTGGCTACAAAACACAAGGCTATTTTCCTCCAGTGTTCTTTGAGTTCCTAATAATTACCAGCTGGTTCAAGTTTTCAGCCATTTATTTCATACATTCAAGCAGCTATTGTCTCCTATCTGCTGTGAGTCAATGCTTTGGAAAAACCACAGATCAGACATCATTTGTGGACCCCCACTCCTCATCAAATCACTGGAGTCCAGAGTTGATTGGTTTACGCTGATCAAGACAAAGTGTAGTTATCTAAATGTACAGACAACACTCTCCTTGAAAGAAAGTCTTAAGAAATGGCGTAACAAAAAGGAGTAATATGGATTAAGTAACATATTTTCATTATTAAACCATTAAATAAAAAAAAAACCACACACACACAAAACCGGGCTCACTATAGGAAGATAAAACACAATGTTTTCTGAAATACTTTTCATCGTCATATGTCTGAAGTTCTTTAAAACTAAAAAACGATCAAAGGCTCAGCTCAGCGTGTCTCCTACTTTAATATCCAGCATCCAGCTCTGCAGTGACAACATGGAGCTTACACATGTTGGAGTGATTCAGCAGCAAGTTCATCTTCCCACTCAATGATCTCACTACAAGAGTGTTTAAAAGCTCTTTTAAAAGGTTTTTATGACCCAATACATGACCCCCTATCCCCACCCCTCCACAGGTTTGAATGAGTGCAGTGAGTGGACTTTGAAGCAGTTATGAGAGTGTGAGGGCATTCCTCCCCAGTAACAAATCTGTACAGTTTTAAGATAAATAAATCAAGCTGGTGTTGTTTGAGAGCAAATGTGAGTAAAGAAAAAAAAAAGAATCTAATCTAACATTGAGTTTTGTCTCCGCTGCTTCAGAATTCATGGCTATACAGTTGCTACCCAGTGTAAAAATTAAGCTTCAAGGATATCATTATTATTCAATGTTGATTTCAGTTTTTTATCCTGATTTAATGAACAGTCCAAATCCACTCCTCATCTCAAAACACCCAAATTTTGTTGGGGGATGAACTTGGTGTCGGCTATGTTTTTCAAAATCAAAAACATACTGTGGTTCGACAGGGAGCAGGGAGGCCAAAGAACTTAGAGTGCGAGATCTTCACTACATTCACAGCTAAGAAACAAATTACAGGATTTTACAGAAGAGTTTTAAGATACTTTAAAACTGTGCCAGGACAATTTGAACAGAAAAATAGAAATTGACAGGGAATTTGAAAACACAACTGTATCTCTGACAGTATATATGGTTTCCAGGAAATGTCAAACTGCTCCGACATGGAAACATCTGCATTCACATAGCTTTGTTTCCACAGACAACCTCCAAACATATAGATCCACAAAAATGACTGAACACACAATAGTATGTATGACAAAGCAGAAGTAACTCAAAATTGACAACACATTAAATTACCTCAATTGTTGTTCAGAAAATGTACATTGGTGGAGCATTAATAAAATTCATCAGGTTTGCTGTACATGCAAACATTCTGATGTTGTATTTTTGTTGTTTCGGCAATAGGAGGCAATTAGCTATCCATGTAAGCAAATATGGCTGACAGGAACTGCATCAGGCATTTGTCTTCCCTATTTATACAACAATGGTATAATGTTTGGAAAACATTCCACTCTGGAGCTGATTCTAAAAAACTTTGACATTTCAGTCCTCAATAACAGTTGTTTTGAGGAAACGCACAGCCAAACAAAACTCAGGAAAGGGTTTCCGTTTTTTGGAAATGGCCCCTAAATCTTGCTCAAGAAAACCTTAACAAGTCTTCAAATTCCTCATGAAAAGCTCAGCAGTCTATGTAATTTCCCAATCAAACTTATCCAATGATGAATCACAACTGATGACAGGAAAATGTTATTCACACACCAAAGCTGAGGACGTCACCAAGGCTGTTTGACAAACACCTTTAAAGGCCACTCCTCCACATAAACTTACTTCCAGTGTAGTACCTTGGAAACCCCATGGAACCCATTATAAATAGTACTTAACCCTAGATGAGTATTACAATTCCACCACAGATAGCATCATTATCTGATCTGACAATCTTTTGAGGGCATTTGTTTGTTCATTACAATAGGTCTAGATTTGTTTTAAAAAGGATTGCATGCAGGAAAATGTCAAAGCTGAAGAGATAGGAAATCCTAGATCACAACACAAAGAACTGTCTATTCTAAGATCACTCAGTGGAATCAATTCTTAAATTCTACCTTGTACAAGAGGAGTAACTAAGCCCCTGTTTATACAACAACAATTTCATCAAAAATGTTTTTTGGTGTTTTAAAATGGTCTGGATAAGACCAACATTTTGGAAACAATCATCATTCACACTGATATGCAAAATTGGCATTCAATTCTGTAGCACCAACTCCGCAGCAACACAAACAAAATTGGACAGTCTGACAGTATTTGTATTTTTTTTTACCCTAATGTTCTCTCTGGTGTCTCTTTTTGTGGGAGTTGCGTTTTTTCTGTTTGGACACCACTGGTTTTCAAATATAATCTGGTTTCCAAACTTTGCCTTTTCAGGCCAATGGAACACTGTTTTTGATTAAAAGTTAAAAGCTAGAACCATCAAAGTTTAAAAAAAAGGTAAGAAGTTTTGAGTTTTTTTCTAAAATGCAAAAGAAACGGGTGGGGAGCCCCATCCCACTGCTGCCGCAGTCCACACCAGATGTGGAGACGGAGAAACTCATCAAGAAGAAGGATGAAGAGCTGAAGAGGATGCAGCAGATGCTCCAGAAGATGCTGCGGCAAATGCATGAGCAGGACCTGTGACCTCTGACCTCCGTTAGAATAACCAGAACCACGTCCCACAGCACATATTTGACAAACACTGTCCCTCCAGGTGACGAGGCACAGAAAATATCACCTGATTCTGAAAACACTGGTGGTAGAGAATGACGAGATGAATGAGCATGCTGTGAAATGTAGTTTGGGCTACTTTAAGTGGTTTTTTTGGGATTATAGGAAGTTTCTTACACTTACATTTGTTAATGCAGTCTTTAGCCAAGTGAGTGTTGTTAGGCAATACATTTTACTTTAACTGTAGTTCACAGCTGATGTGTTGTATACCTGAAATAAATCTCACATCCTGCTGCTGTTGATGGGTTCAGTGTAAGTGAACAAACACAGCACAGAGGTGGCTCAGTTGAACGACGGCTGCACATTCTCACCATTCCATAGTAGTATATGTCATGTGAATTCAGTGACTGTGTTAGGAAGATTTAGAAAATGCAGGTATACAGTACATTTCAGTATTTGATACTGTCCAGAGAAACTGGATCACTCAGTTCTCTTGCTTTATAATATTAGTAATAATCAATCACGTTTGTATAAAAGAATTAAGCAAATAAAAACTATAGGATAAAGCCTTTGTGATGAGCCTTTGTGATATAGATCACATTTTTTAAGGTCTCTACATATACAAAGTAGTCCTCCCTAACCCAACCAACTCCTAGAATCTGGTAAACAAACAGTTCCTGCATCAATGAATATTCAGAGTTTTAGCCCGGACTGAATCAAGACGATCGGATTTTGCAAGAGTGGTATTTGTGATGTCACAAAGGGCGCTCTGTGATTGTACAGAGTGATTGACGATATTGATTGGTTGACATGCCCCAAGAGCATGGTCATCCCTGAGGGGAAGTTCGTTTAGACTGCGGTAGCATTGTGCGGTAACGTCCTAGCTCAGAGCTACACACTGAAAGTTCCTCACAAAGTTTGTCAGCTAGCATTTGGCTAACTAGTTAGCTCCACTTCAGTATGTGTGTGTCCGCTAAAGGCGTATCTTCATCGGCATGGCCAATACAGCTGCGTGTATCTACACCACTCAAACAGCCTCAGCCTTTTTTTACAGCCTAACAGATATTCACTGTCACCAGACAAGGGTTACGTTCAACTGACATAAACCCTGCATGAGAAATAATCCAGGCAGAAATCAAGAGGTGAAATTATCACTCATTCCCAGCCTTGTCAGAGACGAAGGCTAGATACGCTCACACACACACACACACACACACACACACACACACACACACACACACACACACACACACACACACACACACACACACACACACAAACACACACACACAAACACTTAAGCCTTACCTGTCCCGTGTTTCATTTAGACTGCAATGTTTTGCTCCCTGCAGTCTCTCATTGTCAGTCACAATTGTCGATAAACAGCATGTACACATCCTGTTTGTAAACATCTGTTGTCGTCACCACTGATTTTTGTCCCATTTGCAAACACTGTGTGTTTTAAATTCTTTGAGATGTTCACCGGTGGTCTCAATAGGATCAGCCCATGTAGTGTTTACATAGTGAACAATGGAGTCACGTTCAGCTGAAAGCAGCTTCATGCTCATCGCAGAGAGATCAACAGTTATTAACAAGAAAGAAAACCATGGGAAAAATGAGAGCGAAATACGTAGTAACAAAGTTACTGAAAGAAAGTGCTCCGACACTGGATCAAAACAAAACGCTTGTGAACGCGTGGGGGAGAGTTGTTGATAGGGAAGTCTCAGATGGGGGAGGGAAGCAGAGATTGGGACCTGAGAGCTAAGCCCCATTAACACAGACTGTTTGGAGGCGGAAGCAATTTTATCAATATTCAATTATCAATCAAAGATATTGAGGACCACAGATCACTTTGGGGCAAGACATTTCAAATACAGTTTAGTTGGATATCTGGCAACTGGATGACATGAATTAAAAAAACCATAATATGGGACCATTAAAAGAAGTATTTCATATCTTTTTTGGGATGTAGTAGTAGGTCATATTGCAGTCAAGCCACATCTTCAAATTAATTCTGGGTGGAATGTACGACTGTCTGGTTGGTATGTAACACAAAGTGCATAAACTAACTGATACTAATACTACAACTTTCACTCGCAAACAATGAATATGGCACATTAGGAGAGTAACAAGCTGCAAAGGCACTGCTGAACAAAAACTTTCAGATTTCATCAAAGCCTTATGAAGTTGACTGCCACCCCTGAGTTGCTTGTCAGGTACATACTTCGCAGACACTTTTTTTGCAGGCATCTTGAATGCCAAAGTGCTAGGCAAAGAAGAAAACCTCATGCATCACTGAGGATCTCAGCTCTTGTTCATGCAGTTTTTCATAGAACAGGATTTTCATTCAAATTACTTTGTCTGAAATTCTCCATCCATATTGAAAGTTTTTGTTTTAGATACTTCATTAATCCCACAAGAGGAATTTTCTCTATCTCTGCATTTACCATAACCAATCCCTGAGGAGGAGTGGGTTGCCAATATGATGCTTGTAGAGCAAATTGGAGCTCAGTAAATGGGAGAGAACAGAGAAGACTGCATGATGAAAATACTTTGGATTTCATTGCAAACGGAGTATTCAATAATTTCAAGTAGCATCCATGAGACTCAGCAATCATCCAACAATGTATCTGTTCAGCGATTTGAGTACAACTTGAATCAAGTACATTTCAGACTGGAGTCACTGCAGGGTTGACCCTAGTTTGAAAAGTGCCTCAAAAAAGAATGCAAATAGATCTTAGCTTACTTACTTCACAGAGATGGCCTTCTGTTACTATTATTGATCAAATTCCTGAAAGTGAACCCAACAATACTCCTCACTGCCATAGCTGTGGTGGAGACTCACTTGAGCAATAGTCATTGTTATTCGCATCAATGGAATTTAGTTTGAATATTTTCATTTACATCAACGAAGACCTTAGTCCTAAAGACAAAATCAAACAAAGCCAGTAAGAGGGGCAATGTAGTTAAACACAAAGTTAAAAAATGTTCTGGCAAATTACTTCCGAAAAAATGAATTTCAATGGCTTTTATTATGCAAGTGTAATGGCCTTTGTTTATTATATACACTCAACAGTGTGCCATATTGAAAAGGTCAAAGTCTGCTGAGTTGACAAGCCAATACTCTTTGTTACCAAATTAATCAGCTCATCTATGTCTTCGTAACTCAAAATGAACAACTTAGGATGCATCCTCAATAAGTCAATAAAAAAGAAGTCAACTGAGCACCACAAACACAGAAGTGGGCTTCTGAACCATTAAGTAAGGCCATTTTAAAATGTTTTTAAATGATCCATAAACACAGTAAAAACTGGAGTGCTTAGAAAGCAAGAGAGATTTTTTTTAAAAAGTAGACAGCAAGCTGAATATGTCTTACCCTGACTGAGAGGCCATGGCCCCAACCACTGAAACATTGGAAGGAGGAGGTAAGAGCGTTCAGAGAATCTCCCAGGGATTCAGAAGTATTCTCGTCATGACTTGCCAGATCTAAATTTCTACGCCAGCTACTCCAGTGAAGATGACTTGGCCTTCTTTTCCAAGTGCACCTGTGGGTCTCAGCTGAAAGAGTAACTACAGTTTCTGTACTCAACTCGAAAGTTGTATTTCCTCAGAGTGGAGACAAATCTGACATAGGGAGGGGAGGTGACTGTTAGTTCTTGGGAGAAACCACAATAGCTGACAGTGGGGGTAGTAACATCCTATGCAAAGTTTAAGTGGAGCTGCTTTTGTGTAGTGCTTTCGGGTTAAGCATGTTTGCAGTACAAGAGAGGTGATAAGAGGCATGGAATGAATAAATGCAACTGTGAGTAGTAATGTGGCTTAATATTAAAATGTGTGACAAAATGATTTAACATGTCTCCTAAGTGTCAAAAAAGGATGGATCTTGCCTTAACAACAGACTTATAGGCACTTAATTATAATGGACTATAATTTAGTTGATGGGTGCATTTGTGCAAACTCTGCCAAACAGTACACAAAATAGAAATGAGAGGACTTACAAAATAAGAATCATAATGTGATCATTTACATATGAAAATATTCAAACAACAGATAAAGTGGATTTTAAAAAAGCTGTGCATTTTTCACAAGAGGCAACACTGAAAGGAGGCTTTACACAAAAGACAGATGCCTTTCATAATTACTTTACAAAGCTAACTTCAATGCTGATTAGAGAGAAAATCCGCTGGGGCAACAGCATAAGAGGAACAACAAAATCTCACCTCTCTCCAAGAATGGAATGTTCCAGCTGGCCCCATAAAAGGAGATGTTATTTTACACCACAGGACCTCTCCTCCATGTGATGTCACTGCCCTAAGAGAGACCCAACCAATCAGAACTCATCTTTTCATCAACAACCTCCCTCCCTCCCCCATTAGCCTGGAGGACAGGGCAAAGCAATCCTACAGCTTGTTAAAGAGACAGCTTCCAGTTTCCAGTGCGCCGGTTGTAAGAAACAGGAGGTGTTTTCATCAGCCGCAAATAATGATGACACAGTTTGATAAATGTGTAATCACATACTGCAAGAACTTTCAAGTAGTACAAATACTAGTCATATCCGCCATTTCACTTCTGGTAATATGATGTAGGCTTCTTTTAGTTTTGTGTCTTGCTTTCTTAAGTTGAGTTTTGTCTTGTACTTGCTTTGAATCATGAAACTTTTTTTGTTAGTTGAATGTTGAGGACAATACAAGATTAAATAATATTATGACAGCTTCACATTTACGGATGTTTTACTGATTCTACTATGAACAACAATTACAAAATGCCAATGGCAAATCTTGGGGAAATCCACTTTGATTTTGAGTTCACAAGTTACACATTTCAAAAAGTCACAAAAAAGTGAACAAAACCGCTAGTGTCGTTTAAAAATAGTGCAGAGCACAGTGTCATAGTCAAAAGAAAGGAAACAATAAAAGGTTAGACAAAGAGGTTGGTGATAATTACTGCAACTTTTCAATGTGACTCTTTAAAAAATGAATACAGTTACCACATCAAAGGTATGCATGATTTGAGTTCAGGATAAGATACTGATAGTCACAAATACAAAGAGGCCCATAGAGAGTGCTATCTTCAGCAGAGGACCACATTATTTATGGAAAGGTGTTGAGTTTTTGTTAATAGTGTCAACAAAGAAAGTGTTAGGTTGCGCATCCAATTGTGTTGTTTTGGAAAAAGCAAGTTTTTCCTTCTTCTTCTTCTTCTTTTCCTTTCAGCTTTTCCCTTCAGGGGTCGCCACATATTAGGACTTATACATAGTACTAAGATGGATATTTATCTTTGATTACCTTCATTTGGATAAAAACTACAATGATTTCAAGGCAGAAGTAAACTAAAAATTTAAATACAAATGTATGCCAGTGCTGCCTCCCAGATGCTTTTGAAGCCAACATGCTGACAGCAGTCATTCCAAAGAGTGTCCATTCAAATGTTGCAACCCTGCTTCGTATAGGCAGCTGTTTGGGTGAGAGGTGCCATCAAAACCACATGCCAGTATTTATCTGATGATACTTGAGGAGCACAATGTCCAAATTAGAAGTCTGAGTATTCAGAATGTTTGGGTCCTGCTTAAGTAAAAAAATTTATTTTACTGTGGCTTCATACGTATTTCCTTCAATTAACAGCTAAAAACAAGTCTCTCAATCTTGATTGGCACGTGCTTCAAAAACTGCTTACAGTAGTACCTCGAGACACTAGCTGCCGCGTTGTCCGTGAAATCCGAGAAACGAGCCGTGCTTCGGGCCATCCCCACTATTGTATGGATGGATACAACATCAGCTGAGACCTAATGTTGTTCTCTATCGCTGAGTAAAGACATAGTATGAATTTATTTTCATAGTTTATCATGATTTACTTCATAAAAGTAAAGTATGCATGTCTATGTTAATGCATGCTGATTGATAAAAATATGCTCATTTCATAATTTAGAGGGGTTTGTGGTGATGTGCCCTACAAACATAATATGTCCAATTTAAAACTAGAAAATTTGTGTTTAACAAAACAGCTGTTCCCTCTAAAAGCAGTTTGTGCAAAAAGGTTATACAAACAACGAAAAGTGAGCAAACTGACCTGAAACTCACTTCAGTTAAAATATTCAGGTCATGAATTTTTTTTTTTCTGTTTCCCAAGTTACTGAAAGTTGTCAGGTATTTCATTTGCAATTTTTATATACTAGATGTGGAACCTCAGATACCCGATTTTCCTGCCGTATGATTTCCTCACAATGTTGATCTACATCAGTTTCATCACACAAAGTTCTGTATTATTTAGAATAAACACTGATTAAGAATATCCTTAATTATTTTTCAATGAGATTATAAAACGTGAACCCCTTATGAGGCTTAATTTACCTTCTAGGAACTAATGAACCAGATGACTTATGTAAATTAAAGCCTCAAGCATAATAAATCTTACCATGGAGCAACATAGTACATCAATTATCAAAGGTGATGACAAGGGAAGACAAAAATGCCCCCTGCTCAATTAATGTGTCATGGGAACAAATGAATTATTTTCCATCAAGAATAAACTTATTACTCAGATAGCAGTTTCAGCTTGATTTGACATGGGAATATATGCCTACCTATAAACAGAAACATGTTAACACTATAGATTAATAATTTCTTCTTCTCCTTTAAGCTTTTCCCTTCAGGGGTCCCCACAGCGAATCAGTTGCCTCCATCTGACCCTGTCTTCTGCATCCTCTTCTCTCACACCAACTACCTCCATGTCCTCCTTCACTACATCCATAAACCTCCTAATTGGTCTTCCTCTAGGCCTCCTGCCTAGCAGTTCAAAACTCAGCATCCTTCTACCAATATATTCACTATCTCTCCTCTGGACATGTCCAAACCATCTCAGTCTGGCCTCTCTGACATTATCTCCAAAACCTCTAACATATGCTGTGCCTCTGATGTACTCATTCCTGATCATATCCATCCTGGTCACTCCCAAAGAGAACCTCAGCATCTTCATCTCTGCCACCTCCAGCTCCGTCTCCTGTCTTTTCCTCAGTGACACTGTCTCTAGATCAAAGAACATCGCTGGTCTCACCACAGTTTTGTACACCTTTCCTTTCATTTTTGCTGAAACTCACTGCTGCTCACAAATGCTCACTTCCGCCCTTAGTCTAGGTTCAAATACTCTTTCGCATAACTTCATTGTATGGCTCATCAGCTATATTCTTCTGTAGTTTCCACAACTGAGAAGATAGGATGTCAGCGCGTGCACACGCAGCGTTTCCTTTATCTCTCGCTAGAGCAGTTCTTTCATGTTTTTTGTGTCTTGTCACTTCGTGTGCTTCCATCTTTGTTACATATACTTGCCCCATGGCACTCAAACTCCTGTGAGTTTCTGGTGTTTCTGTCCAAAAACACCTTTTTTGGACTTTAACCCAGCAGGCGCGGAAGTGCTGCGTGAGTGCGGCCTGCTCCGGAGGCCTGCTCAATGACCAGCCCCCAATCTTGCTCCCAGCCTGCAGTGGAAGCGCCACAGGTGGAACATACGAAAGCAGAAGAGGGGCAAGCGCGGAGGCATCCAGGCTAGGCTAGCGGCTAGCTCTCACTGGCCGGCTATCCTGACCATCACGCTTGCCAACCTACACTCCCTGGATAATAAACTGGACTACATCCACCTGCTCCGGTCATCATCTAAGTCTGTGGATGAGTGTTGCGTCTTTGTGTTTGTGGAAACATGGCTCACCAACAGCGTCCCGGCTAACATGCAGGTCTGACAGAACACTTGTCGAGGGGGGGAAGACCCACGGCGGGGGACTCTGTGTTTACATAAAGGATGCTTGGTGCCGCGATGCTGCTGTGGTCAGGACATATGATCATCAGATGCCGGCCATTCTACCTGCCTAGGGAGTTCTCTGCCATATTGCTGGTAGCAGTATACATCCCTCCCACCTCCAGCAACAACAGGAGTGAGGCACTGAATGAACTCTACCATCACATCAGTGAGCAGCCGACAGCCCACCCAGATGCCCTCCTCATTCTGGCAGGGGATTTTAACCATGCAAACTCCAAGAGTGCGATTCCCAAATTACATGGACATATCAACTTTTCCACCAGAGGAAGTAACATCCTGGACAATATCTACACAACACATAAAGATGCCTACAAAGCCCATGCCCTCCCCCACCATGGGGTGTCAAACCACACCACTGTTATGCTAACGCCGGCATACAGTCTGCTCGTTACAGTCGTCAGACCTGCATAAAGGCAGATACGGGTGTGGCCTGAGGGGTCTTCAGAGACACTTCAGAACTGCTTCTCCACCACAGACGGGAGTGTATTCAAAGATGCAGCCACCCACAACAACACCACAGACGTCCAGGAGTACACGGAGACCGTCACTGCATACATGAAGAAATGCATGGATGATGTCACGGTCACCAGAACCATCTCCATTCGAACCGAACCAGAGGCCATGACAGGGGAAGTCCACAGGCTCCTGAGGGCCCGGAACGCGGCCGTCAGAGCGGGGGATGAAGTGGGACTAAGGACAGTCAGCTTGCGCTAACCAATCGCCACTTCGCCATAGGCGACGTAAATTCCAGAGTGGCTACAAGGTTTTTAGCCTGTGTGGCGTTCTTATTTTTAGGGAAAAAAAGGCTAAAACATAACTTTTTTGGACTCGCGAAAATCCCTGAGCGATAACATAAGAAAACAAACTTTTTCTCTCGCTAGGCGGAGCACATGCCAACGGAAATAGCCGAAGTGACCCGAACGCTCCCGATCATTAAATATGCACTCGGGTCATGACCTCCTCTCGTAAAAATAAAAAAAAAACATTCTATTTTTAAAAGCTAAACCCGCGAATTGGTGTGCGACAAGGTGAGGACAATTGATCGAAAGAAAATGAGAATAGTGTGTTTTATAGTAGATTTTGTGTTAAAATTCTCATTGAACAACAAATGGTGAACGCTGAGCGGAGGTAGGAGTGCTGACAGAACGATCAGAAGGCAAATGAAAGATATTATCAATACTTCTTTGTAGTCTTAGACTTTTGATACCTATGACTGGCAGGAATAACCAGCGATGCATGTAAATGTGTATTCACATCACTTGCTATAATAGCAAGTAAAACTTACAAGTAAACATTGAGTAATATTTTGTATGACTGCATCTTCACATAGTGAAAGCAAGTTTTCAGTTGTTGCATCTCACATTTATACCTACATAAAGTAGGTTAGAAATAAAGATACAGTAGTTAAGCTTGAACTGTTGACTTTAGTATATTTTTGTAGGTAAACTGAACAGAAGATTTTGCCCTCAGAATGCAGGAAAACCCCATTTTCTAAAAAATTTCCTGAGGGAGGTCCCCACGGACCCACCCTGTGGGGGTATCCCCCCCACTCCCCCCCCAGGAAGAGCGTGGTTTTATACCCCCAAAAATTGAAAACTTGCATTCACTATGTGAAGATAGTCATACAAAATATTACTGAATGTTGTAAGTTTTACTTGCTATTATAGCAGGCCACTGTCTTGGACACAGAATGTGGCTTTTTGTGGCTTACTCAATTCTTTTACACTGAGCCACAGTGGCTTAGTAATACTACCTCCTAGTGCAAGCCCAGGGACAGCTAGGGCCAACCTGTCACCAGGCATCAGAGTGGCCAAGAGACAGTACTCCAGGAGGATCTCTACTCACTTCAGCAACAGCAGAGACACCAGGAGCCTGCGGCGGGGGATTCAGTCAATTATGGACTACAATCCCCTTCCGCAGGCCTGCGACAGCTCCACCACTCTGCTGAATCAGCTGAATGGCTTCTTTGCGCGCTTTGAGGCAGACAACAGCATCCCGGCACAGAAGACTCAACCCCCTCCTGGTGACCAGGCATTGACGCTTTCTCCGGAGAGCGTGAAGCAAGTCCTCAAAAGGACCAACACACGGAAAACTCCAGGTCCTGACAACATCCCTGGTCGTATCCTGAGAGACTGCTGGTAAGCTCACAGATGTCTTCACATACATCTTCAGCATCTCCCTGAGCCAGTCTGTTGTCCCCACCTGCCCCAAAGCCACCACCATCATCCCAGTCCCGAAGAATCACCCCCATCCACCTGGTTGCACTCAATCCCATCCTCATGAAGTGCTTCGAGCGGCTAGTCATGCACCAAATCAAATCTGCCCTCCCTTCAACCCTGGACCCTTTTCAGTTTGCTTACTGGTCGAACCACTCCACTCTACTGAACTCTACCCTCACCCTGCCCTGCCCTCCCCCCAGCACCTGACTACCTCTCTCTCTCTGCCTGTTGTGATGCCTGTGTTGTACTGCCTGTTTAATGTGGGTCTGAGAGGACTGCAACTTCACATGTGCTGTATGTCTTGCATATATGGTACATTTGACAATAAAGCTGACTTTGACAACTCTGCACATATCCCTTGTTCTTAAAAATGGGTACCAGTACACTTCTCCATCCCTCAGGCATCTTCTCACTATCTAAAATCCTGTTGAACAACCCAGACAGAAAATGTAAGGCCACCTCTCCTCGACACTTCCATACCTCCACAGGTATATCATCAGGACTGAGTGCCTTTCTACTCTTTATTCTCTTCAATGCTCTTCTCACTTCATCCTGACTAATCTTTGCTACTTCCTGGTCCACAACAGCCACCTCTTCTAGTTTGTCTCTCATTTTCCTCATTCATCAACTCTTCAAAGTACTCTTTCCATCTTCCCATCACATTACTGGCACCTGTCAATATACTTCCATCCCTATCCTTAAGCCCTCTAACCTGCTGCACGTCCTTCCCATCTCTGTCTCTCTGTCTCGCCAGCGTGTATAGATCAGTCTCCCCCTCCTTACTGTCCAACCAAGCATACAAGTCATCATAAGCCCCTTGTTTGGCCTTTGATACCTCTACTTTCACCTTACACTCTGTCTCCCTGTACTTCTGTTAACTCACCTCAGTGCTCTCAGTGTCCCACTTCTTCTTAGCTAACCTCTTTCTCTTTATACATTCCTGTACCTCCTCATTCCACCACCAAGTCTCCTTACCTACTTTCCTTCCAGATGACATACCAAGTACTCTCCTACCTGTCTCCCTGATCACATTAGCTGTAGTTGTCCAGTCATCTGGAAGCACCTCCTGACCACCCAAAGCCTGTCTTAACTCCTAACAGTCCTGCTACACTTTTCTTTTTTCGGCATCCAACATTTCGTCCTCTGCTCTGCCTTTGCCCTCTTCATCTTCCTCACCACCATAGTCATCCTACGCACCAGATACTGTTTGGCTACACTCTTGCCTACCACTACTTTGCAGTCACTGATCTCCTTCAGAATACACCGTCTACACAAGATGTAGTCTAACTGTCTGCTCCTACCTCCACTCTTATACAGGTAGGTCACCCTATGTTCCTGCCTCTTCTGGAAGAAAGTAATCAAAATAGCAGATTCCATTCTTTTTGCAAAGTCAACCACCATCTGTCCTTCTGTATTCCTCTCCTGGATCCCAAACCTGCCCATCACCACCTCATCATCTGTTTCCTGCACCAACATGTCCACTGAAGTCTGCACCAACGACAATTCTCTCACTTCTCGGTATGCTCTGCATCACTTCATCAAAGTCCAACCAGAATTTCTCCTTCTCCTCCAGCTTACATCCTACCTGTGGAGCATACCCACTAACAACATTGAACACCACACCTTCGATTTCTAGTTTCAGACTCATCACTCAATCTGACACTTTTTACCTTCAGAACATTCCTAACAAACTCCTCCAAGATAACTCCCTTCTCCATTTCTCTTCCTATCTACACCATGGTAGAACAACCTGGGCTTGCGCTAGCCATTCGCCACTTCGCCATAGGCTAAGTAAATTCCAGATTGGCTACAAGGTTTTCAGATTGTGTAGCCACAGTGGCGTTCTTATTTCTACTGAAAAAAAGGCTAAAACTTAAAACTTTGTCGCTCGCTAGCGGCGCTCGCTATTTCCGCATGCCGACGGAAATAGCAGTAGAGTTTGTGTTAAAGTCCTCATTAATAAACAAATGGGGAATGCTGAGAGGGGGTAGGAGTGGTGACAGACCGATCAGAAGGTAAATGAAAGATATTATCAATACTTTTTTGTAGTCTTAGACTTTTGATTCCTATGACCGGGAGGAATAACCAGCAATGCATGTAAATATGTATTCACCTCGCTATTTTTCATGCCTTTTTAAATTGAAATGAAAAATCATGTTGTTGAATTAGAAAAAATAATAAAATAAACTATGGCATACCAATGGTGGTGTTGGTGGTCAAAGTTAAAATGTCTTCTAGTCCAAGTAAAACTTACAAGTAAACATTGAGTAATATTTTGTATGACTGTATCTTCACATAGTGAATGCAAGTTTTCAATAGTTGAATCTCACATTCATACCTGCATAAAGTAGGACAGAAATAAAGATAGTTAAGTTTGAACTGTTGACTTTAGTGTATTTTTGTTGGTAAACTGAAAAGAAGATTTTGTCCTCAGAATGCACCACAATGCAGGAAAACCCCATTTTCTAAAACATTTCCCGGGGGAGGTGCCCTGGCCCCCCCCGCCCCCCGCAGCGAGCGTCAGTCGTCCGCGCAGTGTGCCACTGTCTTGGACACAGAATGTGGCTTTTTATGGCTTGCTCAATTCTTTCACACTGAGCCACAGTGGCTTAGTCATACTACCTCCTAGTGCAAGCCCAGACAACTTGAAACCTGGTCCTAAATGTCTAACCTTGCTACCTTTCCACCTGGTGTCCTTGACACAGTATGTCTCCCTTCCTCCTCTGCATCATGTCAACCAATTCTACTTTTTCCTGTTATAGTTCCAACATTCAACGTCCCTACTCTCAGTCCTATAATCTTGGCGTTTCTTTTGTCCATCTTCCTTTGAACACACTTTCCTCCTCTCCTTCAACCAACAGTAGTCCAATTTCCGACGGCACCCTGCAGTTGAACAGCACCGATGGGGGTTGTTGTTAACCCAGGCCTGGACCGATCCGGTATGGAAGTTATAGATTTGATTTGTATGTTTGATTTGGCAAATGTTTTACATTGGTGCCCTTCCTGACACAACCCTCTGTATTTACCCAGGCTTGGGACCAGCACAATAAGACATTGGCTTGTGCCCTCTTGCAGCTACATTCTACAGATCAATACTTTGATATGCTAAATAGCCATCTGCGCTACCCTGAACATGAACTTCAATTTAAAAAAATTGGCCCAAAGATAAAACGGTTGATGAAAATTTTATTTTTATAATTCATGTGGTGTGGACTTCTGTGAAGATCATAAACAGTAGATAAATCAGAATTTTACTTGTGATTTTTATTGTACTACATTCCTGGGCTTGCACTAGGAGCTAGTATGACTAAGCCACTGTGGCTCAGTTTAAAAGAATTGAGCAAGCCACAAAAAGCCATAGTCTGTCCAAGACAGTGGTGCAGGGGGCGTCCGGGGGGCCTCCCCCGGGAAATTTTTTTATAAAATGGGGTTGTTTTCCTGCATTCTGAGGACAAAATCTTCTGTTCAGTTTAGCTACAAAAAAATACTAAAGTCAACAGTTCAAGCTGAACTATCTTTATTTCTGTCCTACTTTATGCAGGTATGAATGTGATATTCAACAATTGAAAACTTCCATTCACTATGTGAAGATACAGTCATACAAAATATTACTCAATGTTTACTTGTAAGTTTTACTTACACTAGAAGACATTTCAACTTTGAACACCACCAACACGATTGGTATGCCATAGTTTTGTTTTTGTTTTTTTAATTCAATAACATGATTTTTCATTTCAATTTAAAAAGGCATGAAAATAGCAAACGAGGTGAATACATATTTACATGCATCGCTGGTTATTCCTGCCGGTCATAGGGAACAAAAGTCTAAGACTACAAACAAGTATTGATAATATCTTTCATCTACCTTCTGATCGGTCTGTCACCACTCCTACCCCCTCTCAGCGTTCACCAATTGTTTATTAATGAGGACTTTATAACACAAACTCTACTATAAAACACTGGATTCTTTTGATCGATCGTCCTCGCCTTGTCTTACACCAATTCGCGGGTTCAGCTTGTAAAAAAAATAATATTCTTGTTTTTTATTGGATGAAAGGAGGTCATGACCCGAGTGCAAATGTAATGATCGGGAGCGTTCAGGTCACTTCGGCTATTTCTGTCGGCATGCTTCGGCTAAATTCTGCCGGCATGCAGAAATAGCTGCGCTAGCGCCATTCGCTAGCGGAAGTAGTGGCGATAGTGCCGCTCACTACAGGAAATAGTGGCGCTCAGTAGCGGAAGTAGCAGCGCTCGCTAGCGGAAATAGCGAGCGCCACTCGCTAGCGGATATAGCGAGTGCCGCTAGCGAGCAAAATAGTTGCAAGTTTTAGCCTTTTTTCCAGTAAAAATAAATACGCCACTGTGGCTACACAGTCTATAAACCTTGTAGCCAATCTGGAATTTACTTCGCCTATGGCGAAGTGGCGAATGGCTAGCGCAAGCCCAGCATTCATCATTTCTTGATAATTGTTATTTTGCTGGATTCACTTCAGCATCTTAGACATTTAAGGTTTATGGTATTAATCCATCTGTCATTGCCTGAAAAGCACTGTCCCCCTCCTGACGAAAGTCAGGCCCATACATTTCACTGTTGTTCATTTTAAGTATTTCAGCCAAAACAGGCGACTGGTATTTAAATATTAGAGAGCTGAATCCAAAAGCATGGATCAATGCCATAATTCTGAGGTTTGACAAATAAATGCCCTGAATGAATTTTATCACCCGAGTTTAAAGTATATCCACATAAGCACTTAGATCACATCCTGGAGAACAAAAGCTGAAGTAGAGATGCGTGAGGTCAGGACACAATGAGTAGCATATTTTTCTGCAACGTGAGCAGAGAGGAATGTAAAAAGTGCTACTGATGTCTGATTAGATTTCTGCTAATTAAATTGTCAGCCTCTGGAAGAGCTTTAAAACAACATATTTTGGATAAGCTCTTTGTAAAAGAAAATTACATCTGATTATAAACTTAGTAGCTTAGATAAGATGTAAATTTTTCTACCTTGTGCAAATATGACATTAAATAAAGTATCATCTGTACACAGTAATCACGTTTTCTTTCTAACTTCTCTCCTTAAATTCATTTCAATCATAAGCATGAGATGAAGACTAAGGCAATAAGACAGGATAAAATGGATATACTGCGATGATGATATCTTGGAGATTTTTTTCTAACACAAACTTAAATGTGATTTTAATCATAAAGGGAAAACTAAGTTCCAAATGACGCCAGCATTACTCAAAGGAAAAGCTGTTGACAGACCTGGAAACCTTGGAAAAACTGTTGAGTCAGCACAACTCAACCTGGGTAATTGGGCTACATTTCAGACACTTATCGACTAGCTCAGCAATGATTTGGGCAAAGCAATATATAAAACTGTCAAAGGGTGCATTAATGCTATTTTCAGGGCTTGACCTGTTTATTCAAAGAAGGAAAAAGCACCAGTTTTTTTTTTGTTGCTGTTGTCGTCATCACTCCCGCAGTAAGTTCCCATAGTATTTCTCCAAATTTTATGTGGTACATGGACCACTGCAGTCAGCGTCAGGTATTGATCACATTTAAAATCCTATACAAAGAATTGAAAAAGGAGTCAGTGGCTGACCTTTTTCAAGCATAGCGTTGGTGTTAGCAAAAACGTTTGGCAAAAAAATTATCCAAAAAAAACCCATAATCTAATTGTATATCTAAAGCTAGGATCAGACAATAACTTTCACTGCCTTTACAGATTTGATTTCTTTACAGAAGACTTGGAGTACACAATACGGACTGGTTTAATCAGATTTCTTTAACAATAAAAGACTGAGGTTAAAGTGAACCATCTGATTATGAAACACAGACTTTACTTTTCAAACTAAGCTGACTGGGCGTGCACTAAGAGATAGTATGACTAAGCCACTGTGGCTCAGTGTAAACGAATTGAGCAAGCCACAAAAAGCCCCATTCTGTGTCCAAGACAGTGGCACAGTGCGCGGATGACCGACACTCGTTGCGAGTCCGAGGGCCCCCCCCCCCCGGGAAATGTTTTAGAAAATGGGGTTGTTTTCCTGCATTCTGCATGTTCAGTTTACCTACAAAAATGCACTAAAGTCAACAGTTCAAGCTTAACTATCTTTATTTCTGTCCTACTTTATGCAGGTATGAATGTGAAATTCAACAATTGAAAACTTCCATTCACTATGTGAAGATACAGACATATAAAATATTACTCAATGTTTACTTGTGTAACTTTTACTGAGACTAGACGACATTTCAACTTTGACCACCACCAACACCATTGCTATGCCATAGTTTATTTTATTTTTTTAATTCAACAACATGATTTTTCATTTCAATTTAAAAAGGCATGAAAAATAGCAAGCGAGGTGAATACATATTTACATGCATCGCTGGTTATTCCTGCGGTCATAGGGAACAAAAGTCTAAGACTACAAACAAGTATTGATAATATCTTTCATTTACCTTCTGATCGGTCTGTCACCATTCCTATCCCCTCTCAGCATTCACCAATTGTTTATTAATGAGGACTTTAACAGAAACTCTACTATAAAACACTGGATTCTTTTGATCGATCGTCCTCGCCTTGTTGTACACAAATTCGCGGGTTCAGCTTGTAAAAAAACAATATTTTGTTTTTCATTGGACGAGAGGAGGTCATGACCCGAGTGCATATTTAATGATCGGGAGCGTTCAGGTCACTTCGGCTATTTCCGTCGGCATGCTTCAGCTAAATTCCGTCGGCATGTGGAAATAGCGGCGAGCGCGCCGCTCGCTAGCGGAAATAGCGAGCACCTCTAGCGAGCGACAAAGTTGTAAGTTTTAGCCTTTTTTCCGTGAAAATAAAAACGCCACTGTGGCTACACAGTCTAAAAACCTTGTAGCCAATCTGGAATTTACTTCACCTATGGCAAAGTGGCGAATGGCTAGCGCAAGCCCAGGCTGACCAATCAAATGCTCAGAAGGGTGACAGTTTAAAGGGTTAACAAACATACCAATCACTTCCTGTGTCCCATTCTCTCTTTTTCATTGGATGTTGGCAAAGTGTTTGCAGTTGAGTCGGCAGTGAGATCACACCATTCAATTAGGCTCAAAAAATTCAAACATGTTTCCATGACTGCAACAGAAGTCAGGTAAGTTCCACAGACTGGCATTGCCTTGGTCCAAAATGGAATTGAGTAAAATCCGGCATTGTCCTCATTGTTCATGGAGGTCTGAACTTTCCACGATCTAGTAACAGCGCTGACTGCAGATGTTTTAATGTCAACACTACACTCCTCACATTCTGGATCTACTTTGTATTTGACTAGGTATTTCCATGGATTAGACCAGTTGTCTTGACTAGCTTGGCCTTGTCATTCTGCCTGGAGTTTTGGCAAGTTTTAAGACATGGGAAAAATTAAGACATGTTAGGATAGTTTTACTTTTTGAGTTAACTAGTAACTGCTACTTGCTATCTTATGGTCTGGGCCACACACAATAATTAAACAAATGTCACAGCCCTGTCCTTACCATCCACCTCCTTGTGTGGAGAAGAGAGAATGCTCACAAAGATGTGTGATTCAGCTTCGATAAACACATGGACAAAAATGTTGGTACCCCTCTTGTTAATCATAGAAAAATCCACAATGGTTATTGAAAACACTTGAAATTTACAATGAGCAATACATAAAAAAAATATATTGAAAATTACACAATCAGAATCAGTCATCACATTTTAATTTTTGTTCAACATAATTCTAAAAATAAATAAAAAAAACTACTGAAACTTGCCTGGACAAAAATTATGGTACCTCTGTAAAAGACTGAAAACATTTTTACCAGACAGAGGGACATAAATAACTCAGGTGTGTCCCATAATTGGCATCACAGGTGTGTTGAATCTCATAAGTAGTCAGTCTGCCAAATTAAAAGGATGACAAATAGTCACCGTGCTGTTTGGTGACATGGTGTGTGCCGCATTGAACATGGACAGCAGAAAGCAGAGTTGTCTCAGGAGCTTAGAAAGAAAATTATAGACCAGCATGTAAAAGGTGAAGGCTATAAGACAATCTCTAAGCAGCTTGATGTCCCTGTGACAACAGTGGCACATATTATTCAAAAGTTTAAGATCCAAGGGACTGTAGCCAACCTTCCTGGATGTGGCCACAAGAGGAAAATTGACAATAAATTGAAGAGACGGATAATTTGAAAGATATCCGAAGAGCCCAGAACAACCTCCAAAGAAATTAAAGATCCAATCCAAGGCCAAGGTACAACAGTGTCAGATCGCACTATTCGTCGCTGTTTGAGCCAAAGTGGACTCCATGGGAGACGACCAAGCAGGACCCCACTGTTGAAAGCAAATCATAAAAAGGCGAGACAAGCCACAAAGCTTCTGGGAGACTGTTCTTTGGACAGACAAGACAAAACTAGAGCTTTTTGGTGAGGCACATCAACTCTATGTTCACAGACGGGAAAATAAAGCATATGAAAAAAAGAACTGTCCCTAAAAACATGGAGTAGGTTTGGTTATGTTCTAGGGCCGCTTTGCTGCATCTGGCACAGGATATCTCGAATCTGTGCAAGGTACAGTGAAATCTCAAGACTATCAAGGCATTCTGGAGAGAAATGTGCTGCCTAGTGTCAGAAAGCTTGGTCTCAGTTGCAGATCATGGGTCTTCCAACAGGATAACGACCCCAAACACACAGCCAAAAACACCCAAGAATGGCTTAGAGAAAAGCATTGGACTATTCTGAAATGGCCTTCCAGATTTAAATGCTATTGAACATCTGTGGAAAGAGCTGAAACATGCCATCTGGAGAAGACACCCTTCAAACCTGAGGACCCGTCCACACAGCGCCAGAACTTTTTGAAAACGCAAGTTTTTTGTTGTGGTTATGCCCTCCGTCCACACGATAACGCAGATATCTGGGACGAAAACACACATTTTTGAAAACTCTGGTCAAAGTGAATTTTTTTGAAAATGCCGGGTCTGCGTTGTTTTGTGGATGTTGTCTCCGCAACTGTTTCCACCCGTGTCTACATGTACACTGAGAATGGATGGAGTCAAAACCAGCTATTTTCTGACGTATAACAGCTCCACGTCCAAGATGCGTTGATAAACATGCTTGACACTTTAATATTTGTTTGTCTGTTTCTTTCTTTGAGTAAAAAATTCATATATTTATTTATTTATTCATTCATTCATTCACGTTCCTCTCCCAAGACGCTGATGCCAGTTCTAGGTCAGACCGGAATGCGCTCCCTACTGGTGGGAGAACTCTGTGATGGAGCTCATCCTCCAGGAGGAACGGCGTGAATTTGCACGAGTCCCCGTCCTCTCTCCTGTCGGAGTTGTTCTGCTTATGAACGTGTTGATCAACGCACTTATGCGGATACGTGTGGACAGATTTTTTCAAAAACCCTGTCGTGTGGATGTGAATCTTTTTCTATGCGGGGTGAAAAAAGTTGCGTTTTCAATAAGATCCAGCACCGTGTGTACGGGGCCTGAGAAAACTGGAGGAGTATGCTCACGAGAAGTGGACAAAATACCTGTGGAGAGGTGCAGAGATCTCATTGACAGCTACAGAACTCGTTTAATTGCAGTGATTGCCTCAAAAGGTTGACCAACAAAATATTAACTTACTGGTACCATCCTTATGGTCCAGGCCTGTTTCATAAGTTTGTTTTTTTTAAATAATTCTGTTGAACGACAATTCCAAAATAATGTCTGATTTTGATTGTTTAATTTTCAATAAATTTCTATTTATTGTTACTTTGGTAAGTTTCAAGTGATTTTGGTGACCATAGTGGGTTTTTCTTTCATTAACAGAGGGGTACCAAGTATGTTGTCCACGTGTGTATGGTATCTCTGTTGCTACCCCAGAGGTAAAACAGAGTAAAAATGTTAAATGCACAAATGCACACAAAATTTTGGAATAAAATAAAAAGGTGCAAATTTCAGGCCTTGAAAATAATGCAAATTCTTACGATTTGCATTATTGGTATAAACTGATTATTGTGACTCGGGACTCTGTACAGCGGTACCTCTACTTACGAACGTCTCTTCATACGAAACTTTCAAGTTACAAAACGCCTCAACAGGAAAATATTGCCTGTTACGTATTGTTCCGAAAGAAATTTTAGGATACGAAAGGAAAAAATACAGTATGGGCTGCTACTCGCAGCTCCCAAAGTTCCCTGAATGCAACATTCTTACAGCTGCTCTGCAACTGGCTATTACATAGCATCTTCCTGGCATCCCATTGGCTAAGAGGGACCTCTATGTGTAGCTAGATGCGTGTCTATGCGTCCTTGTCATTGGGCCCTCGACCCATGCGGTATTCTGATAGTTTTACGTAAATATATTAACTTTTAGAGTATTCACAATGGACCCCAAGAAAGTGACGGAGAAAACAGGAAAAGAAAAGAAGAAGAGTTTTTTTGTCCATACAAACAAAGCAAGACATAATAGAAAAACAAGAAAAAGGGATGCGTTTGGTTGATCTCGCCAAGTGTTAAGGCATTGCGTCGGTGGTTGGAGAAGTTCAAAAGGAGGACTGGAATTCACTCTGTTGTTCGGCATGGTGAGGCAAGAAAGGCATGAACCAAAGAGGGCAAAAAACAATTAGGACAGCAGTTAAAAGGTAAATGACTATCATTTATATTCTTTATTCTTTGTTTTTTACATTATGCACAACTCTCATTTATTGTGTAATAATCTAATTGTAACATGTATTTGTTACATGTTTTGATTCATTTTTATGCTTTTATGTCTGAATTTTGGGGGGCTTGGAATGGATTCGGGCATTTGCATGGAAAACTACTTACAGTACAAAATTTTCTCCTTAAGAAATTTCTTCCAGAACCAATTAATTTCGTAAGTAGAGGTACCACTATATTACTATATTAATGGATGGGGTACGAAACCTATTCTGTCAAGTATTACACAGTTTTGAAAGTATCCTCACATCAACTGCAACTGCTTGTTGTGGTTGTACAGAATTAAAGCAAGTATTACTCATCTTCTTAACACTGATGCAGAACAAACTGCTGTATATTAATAAAAAGCCAAAAGAAATCCTTGACCTACTCATCTTATGATATGGGCAAAACATGTGCTCTTAACCATTAAAAAGGAAACGTATGTGTGCCTTTGCTTGGCTACAGAGGAAACAGTTATACTAAAGCTACAGCACAAAACAAACAGGAAGTGAAGAAGGTTTCACAGTAAGCTTAGTCACTGATAACACATGACCACCAACAACAACAAAAAAAGAACATGGCCATCAAGAGCATGCTATGGAAAAAAAATGCACAAGAGCACACTGGCAGATATCCCACACCTCAAATTAAAGCTAAAATTTAAAATAACTGATTGAACAGATTTTGCATGTAGACGGGGATTCATTTCAAGCAGCTCCATTAAGATCCTGTTACCATTCTCAACATCTTCACAAATGTTAGACCAAAGGTGGACCAGGAGAAGGGAATCTGCCTCACATTCATTCTTGCCAGAACAGAGCAGTTCTTTGCATCATCTGAGGCCCAGTTCTCCTACTTCATGATCATGCCTTCTGAAGAATGCCCTGACTTTAAAAAAAAAAAAAAAGGTTAAGAAACTCTGGTCTGTGTCATGCATTTATTTACGTACTATCATGCAAGGTTAGAACAAGCGTTGTGTTTTAAACTGCTATGTTTACTACTACAACCTCGGAATCGATTCAAACCGTTTCTATTGACTAACAATTTGATTTCTAGCCACATCGCATAATGCCAGAAAAAAACTGAAACATGCTCACACAAAATATTTCAATCAATACTTTTGAATATGCTTCAATAATTGTTACTAGAACACAACGGAATGTAAAATTATACTTGAAACTCAGAAATAGCATTTTTCCACTATGTTTAGAGAACTATTCTTACTTGGACATGCTTTTCGACAGGACTATAACATAATCTAGTAAGTATGGCTAATGAAATTGCCTAAAAAGAATAAGGAGACATTATCATACTGAAAATGATAGCAGCTTCTGCAATTAATCTTCAAATGGAGTTAGGGACTGTACTGTTAGGGACTTCAAAACACCTGTCTACAGAAGTTTGCCACTACACAGCGACCTACCATAACAGAGTTCATGACCTCTCCAAACATGAGGCATTCATGATAAACAAGCATGTGTGTTTTTGTTTATTCACACACACACACACACACACACACACACACACACACACACACACACACACACACACACAGAGTTGAGAGTTATTCTGGACTTATGATGCATTGTCTAGCCCTTCCCCCAACAGTGGCACTTAAAATGGCTTCCTAGAAAAGCATATCAGCTGTCCTGTCAGACTAAAAGCCTGATAAAACACTTTTCTATCGTACGACTAGTACTTTAGTACTCTGAGTCACTGGAAGTTTAACTAACAGCAGCTTGCGGCACAACGAACCGTGACGTAACAAATGCAGGATGTAATCAGCATAAGTCCTGGGTAACAAACTAAAAGTTTTTTTTCTTTCCCTAGTGAAACTGACATCCTTTATGTGAATTGAATTACTTCACCATTGACATTTACAGTAGGCATAAGCCAAGAAATTTGTATAATTGCAGCATGTGCGTAAATTGTTAAGCTTTTAACAGTTCATCCCGAGTTTTATTCATGAAGTTGGAGTTGGTGGATGAGTTATTTCCATGAACTGCGTTGAACGGACGGCTTTTACACTGAACATGATTATCTCGTACTTTGGCCCTCTAAAATGACATGAGTTGATATTACTGTAAACTTAGATGGAGGAGTTCTGTCAACACTGGACAATAAGTAAAAACACAGACCGATGTCATCTCATGTTAGCCAATACTACATGAATAAAAACACGACCTCCATCTCTTCGTTGTTCACCTCTCCTGGAACGGAAAGCCGCTGCACGTATAACAGTAACATTAACACTATCGCGACTTCAACAATGAATGTTTGTTGTCAGCAGAACTCAAAAGTCGCTACAAAGCCTATCCCTTTAGCTAACATGCTACCTAGATGACTACGTACCTGTATCTTTGCGTTAGCATGTTAGCTAATCAAACCTGCGAGTTGCGTTCAGAGGCTAGCCTAGCGGTTAGCTAGGTGCTCAGCGTTACAATTTTCTCGTCAGATTTAAATTAGCATTCACTAAAAATATCAGACAGTCATTAACCACAGTTTAATAATGAAATAAAGTATTTAATTAAATGAAGCATCCTTACCTCTTGTCTTCTTTTTAGGCCCAAACCATTCTAGCTATTGGAAAGCTCTTTTCTCTTTGTCTTTTCCACTTCCAGTAACACGCAAAATGGATTCAGCAAAAAGCTTAACAGCTATAATACTTAAATCGAATGGATTGTCTCCATAATTTATTTAAACCACTAGCGTCCATCGAGCGGAAAACCAATTAAATTCATATCGTCCCCTGTTATTTTTTTGTTATTCCCGAACAGGACTGGCTTATAGGTAAAGCTGCTAGCTAAGTTAAGTAGCCAGCAGGTACCACAGACAGGACTGGACTCATGGATAACAGCAAGCGGCGCTGCGTTCACATGTTGTCAAGAGATTTTTTTTTTTTACCAAACACCTTGTTATGCAAACAAGATGGGGAAACACAACAGACATATTCTCAATTCAACAATCACCGACAAAGATTTAGGTTTAAATGTACGGGACCATTTGAAATTTCATCGGACAGTTTTACAGCAACATTTTTGTCATTTTAATAATATTGGAAATTCCTACGTTGAAATGCAACATTTCATTGACGCACAGGTTGCTAAGAATTGACGTTTACGACGGATGTGAGGATGGTCGGGTCATTGTCCCTTGTTGTTGATTTGCATGTTTGATTTTTGCAAAAGTTTTACGTCGGATGCCCTTCTTGACACAACCCTATTTATCCGGGCTTGAGACTAGCACAAGACACTGGCTTGTGCCCTCTTGCGGTTATATTTTGTTGATGGTCGGCTGTAAATATTCTGCTGGGTTATGCTTGGTTGTCATGTGTGTGTAGCATCGTAATACGTTTTCTTTTTAATACAAAATGTAAATTTAGATACTCACTTGCTAATTTTACCAATTCGGAAATTTTTATATTGTACTTGACTTCCGCCGTCAACTTAATTTTAGTTGACCAGAGGCTCCGTAATTGTAGAAAAAACAAACAAAAAAAAAACATTAAAATATTAATAAAGACTAGTTAGACCGGCTTCATAATAATTTAAAGGGACTTTGGTCTGAATGGGTCAAAAGGTGAAAACGTCAAAGCTATCAATATTACTGAACTACAACCTTAAATATCAGTAGTTTTTCCATCAAGCACACTTGATGAAACATAATCTTTTGAAGTACTTAATAGATCTTCAACTACAGAAACGCATTACACAGCGTTTACCCTTCCACCTCTCTAGGTCAGCAGGCAACTTCTGAAATTCGGAGATGCAAATAAAACCTGTAATAACACCTTGGATTTACATCAGCCCAGAAAGGAAATAAATACAGCAAATTATCAAATTAAAAATACAAATTATCAGTTTATTTTACAAAGAAACAAATGGTATTCATATAAACAGGGCTTTCTAACTTTAAACTAATTAATTCAACTAAAAATTCAACATACATATTTTTTCAGCATTCTCTAAAACATCTTGTAGCAGTGTCTTCCAATACGAGCTATGGTGTTGTTATATAGATTGTAAACTGTAGATTGAAATTGGCTAAAATATATTTTAGTACAAAATCAAAAAATGAACATGCAATTAGTTTTACCAGATATCTAGAATTTAGACCTTCAAACGTCAGAAAATAATGAGTTATGAGACATAACGGGGATTTATTACAAGTCAATGACCAACCCTAAAACATCTCTTCTTTATTTAGAGTATACTGTAAACAGAATTATGTGAGAAGATTAATCACGCAAACTGTGTCCTACGACCAGTGATGATGGTAAAAAAACAAAAAAACATTGGTCATCTAAAAGTACTTAGCAAAGGAAACAACATCAACTTATTTCAAAATATTCATTTCTTCTTTTTCTTCTTCTTTGGGGGCCCTTGATCTGAATCACTGCTGCTTGCCGAGTCTGAGCTGTCTGAAGATGAAGAAGAGGAGGACGAAGAGGAGGAGGAAGAGCTCTCATTATTGCTGTCACTGCTGCTATCACTGTCATCTGAGGAGGAGCTAGAGGAGTCACTGCTGTCTGACGATGAGTCACTGGAGGAGCCGTCTGAATCACTGCTGCTGTCGCTGGAGTCTTTAGTCCTAAGTGCAAGCAGCAGAGCACAAAGGGAAATCATGGGTGTGTGTGTGCAGTCATTAAGACGTCACGCTGTACCTGTGAGAGTGAGGCTGTGGTACTGTCATTACAGTTAATGGAAATAAAATTAAAAAGATGTGGCTGTAATTTAAAACAGATCTAATATACTAAGTAAAGACACATCAATTGTTTACAGTTAAATTTTCAAGTCAAAATGTCTGATTTGGAAAAAAATGAGAAAGTTATATCGTTTGATGTGACAACAAAAACAAATAAATACATGTGAAGATTAATATACAATATACATTTGTATTATATAACAATCAATTAGTATGAGGACTTCTTTAGGTTCTTCACTAGTCCATAAAGTAGATTTCTTGTTTCTTCTTTTAACTACCACAGCTGCTGGAACACGCTGTAGTGACCCATAGGCTTCACTAGAGGGAACTATAATCTCAAACTGTACATAAACAAATTAAAAAACTGAGGTTTGAATAAGGTGTGAATATCTTAAATAATCATCAGCTTGTGATACTGTTCCAAAGGACTATTACCGTATTCCTCATGCTATTTTTATAAATGTAAAACGCATTTTAAAATTATTTTTTAAACATCTGAACGAGTATTAACATATAATGCAAAAAATCATTACATCCCGCTTCAAAGCGATGTATTGTAATTGACAGTGTTCACGTGTTCGTCCTTTTGTTAGTATGTCCATTAAATATCTCCACAACAATTGCAGATAGAAAGATGAAACAAAAGTACATTACTCGGGTGGCAAAGGAGATGAAAAATTATGACCTTGAGGAAAATTAGGTCAAGGTCAAATTTGAACTTTTGTACACTCAGGAACCGGATAAGATAAAAAGACGAGGGAGAAGGCCAGTGTAAGTAAGACGGTAGATCAAAGCTAGTGCTTTGATCAATGACAGTAGGTCAGAGCACTAGCTTTGATCTTTGACCTATGCAAGTAGGTCAGAGTAAAATTTTGAATTCAGGGGTTTCACAGGATGTTGCAGTCTGTGACTGCCTTTTTTATGGGTTTGTATTGGTTTTATGTACATCAATTATGTTAAAAATGTCATGGGTATCTGTATATTGTATCAGAATGATAAAAAAAAAAATTAACAAAAATAATTTGAAAAATACAATTTGAATGTAATGCATAAAAAAGTGTGACGTATAAATGCGTAGCTTCGACCAAAGAAGTTTCATAAGTAACTGTAACTGTAGTAATTGTAAATTAACTGTGCATCTTTTGTAAATCCTTCAACTTAAACTTTGTATTGTGTCAAGCCAAAACACCCACCACTGTAGAACATGATTTTACTTACTTCTTTTTCATTTTCTTCTCATTGGTGCCTTCTGTTCCTGGTCTGTAAAAAAAATTAAAAGACTTAGAGCTGATTTTTAATCAAAAACCTGAACTGGGTACTAGCATGTCTTTCTTTAATGATTTTCTTTTTTAATTTCCTCAATCATTCTTTTTCATTAAAAATGTAGCTTTGAAACCATTTGTCATGACATAAATGTAATTTTGTTAAATTAATATCATGTACTTTACTACACATGTCCCAGCACTGAACAGCTAAACAGCTACAGCTAAAGGTAAATTTCACCATGAATTAATGTTCTTTAATTTATTATGATTATTATCAGCATTGGTGGCCACAGTAGTGTTAATATTTTTAAGTTACTGTAGCTGAAAATGGTTATCATGCGTAAATGTCACCCTCAAGAAGATAAATGTGTTCCCACGATATCCCTAGATGTGTATTAAGTATTCAAACACTTTCAGTTTGTTCAAAGGATTTAACCTGACATTTTACAGCTGTTTGTACAGCAGACTGAGTCTTACATCCTCTAGATGGCAATGCAGCAGAACTGCATCTTTTCCAAATCACTTTGTTTTTTCACATTCACTGTATACACTTTCTTACTTTGTATGTCTTTTTCTGAGGACACCAGTGACTTAATTTAATGAAGAGACTGCTTCACTTAACACTATGCCATGTAACATGAAATATCAGATTTGCAAGTCATGTTGCTGTTGCTGTTCCGAGTCAAATTCCTTGACTATAATACCATGAAAATCATTTTACTCTGGGCACCCACTTTAATCCAGCTTTGAAAGTATAAATAATTGTACAGCTTCAGTGGAAGTGGTAATTCCAGATTATCTTTGTATTTAGCGGCATTTTTGACGCCATGAATAATGAGACAAAATGGTTGTTATAAAATCTAATAAAAAAATGGGGTGAAGTAATCAAGTGAGTTTATTAGCGTGGTTGGATGTACACTAAAAATGGAAATGGGAAAGAGAGAAAATAAAAAATAAATAAATTTGAGTTTTGGCACCACAGGAAACCCTTTATCCTACAAATTAATGTGGCACTAGAAGTTTTGAGAGATATTAGTGATATTTCATGAATTATTTTTATCTTATTTAGATTATTCTCCTAAACATAAGGCTGTGACATTAAACATCTCACAGGATCTCATTGGATAACACCAAGAACACCCAGGAGAGGGAAAAACTCCTCCAAGAAGTGATATTTAGACTAAATAAATGACTGAGTCATACATTATAGCTCTTTAGATTTAGCTGATAGCATCACAAACTTATTATAAAATCAGGAACATTTATTTTAGTTGCAACAATGAGCAGAGATCTGAATTTCATTCAGTGGTTATGAACTGATGGAGACAACGTACCCAGTGATGCTGATGAGTTTATTTTCATTCTCCTTGAGCTTCTTCTTCAGCTCCACTGTTCTTGAGGGTCTGTGAACATATTTCCTCTTCCCTGTGCATTCGTAGGTCCAGTGTCCCATCTCCAAACACTTCTGGCAGCGCACATGTTGTTTGTTTGCCTCACTGTTTACAATACAACAGACAAACCTGATTACAAATGAACATCATGAACAAATGAACTAAAGGCATCCCCGCTGCAGAAATATTTCCATGTATTAAACTGAGCATTATTTGTCAAGAGAAACTTGATCAACCCCCTGAAGATACTTGCTAATAAACAATAATAATCAACATGGTGAATTACGCAAATGTTGTCAAATCTCCCATCACTTTTTATGAAAAATACAACTGAAAATAATCTAAGGTTTTGGACACATCACAATATTTGTCTTATTATTAAAAAATGGATTGTATCCTCAGGTACTCGAAAATACCAACATGACAACCCCAAAATACTAACATGACAACCCCAAAATACCAACATGACAACCCCAAAAAATAAAGACAATATATTGATAATTTTGAGACAGTATTTTCTCAAATATTTCAAAAGAGCTGACCTATTGATGGATATATTCCAATCTTTCTTTTCTAAAGGAGGGTTAACATTCAATATGAAAATGTCAACAGGACAAGGATAAACAGACTCTTTTCTGATGGTGGAAAAGCCCTCTGGGGGAAAAAAACCCCACCATTTATATTTTTCTGCATAAGTCACTAAGAAAAGTTATTTTTTCCCAACGTGTAATGAACATTAATAATAGCATTTACCACAACCAAATTAATAATCATATCCTAACAACCTATACGTCTTTATATAGACTCGACGCTTTTCTCAACATGACTTGGCTTTCAATGGAATATATTATTAAGGTAAAAAGTATCGTAAGTCTTAATCATTTAGGTACTGAACATTATCTCTGAACAAAACGGGAAATTAAGGTAATGGTTATTTGACATATTTTCCTGTATAACAGGTCTCTTGCTAGTAAAACGTGTCATTGACGAGTTCAGCGCATAAATAAGTGTTGGATGCAGACAACAGTCCGATGGGTCGAACATTAGCTGTGTGTTTTCAGACCTCTGTGGAGCGCTGCGTGGCTCATAATTCACCCCGTACAGACGGGGCTCGCTGAGCTGAATGGACACTGTGTTTAAAAGACACGGATATTTACAAACCAACGACAACGGCACATTTTCGTGACTATTATCTAAATTATACTCACGCTTGTCTTCTAGCTATTATCCTGTGCATGGGAGTCGCCATGTTGCGGTACACATGTCTTCTTCGTTGGTATCGGACAGGCACTTCCGGGAACTTTGACGTCATCCATGACTTCCTATCGTACTGTTGTATGGTATTCTATGACATTGAACAACAGCAATAACATTGTCATTCAAACATATTTGTATTTTTATACACCTTTCTAAAACAAAGCTTACTCACACATGTAGTAAACCAAAAAATATATTTTCCAAATCAATTCATCAATTTTATATCAGTCAGCCACAAATTTTGGAATCGAAAAATCACTAACAAATTGTTACAACTGCACAATATGGAACCTTTAGGCAAAATATGGTGGTGTCGGCTACAATGAGACACCTCAGTAGCCCCAAAGCAATGGTGGGCCTGGTAATGTCAAGAAGAGGAAATGCTTGTGTTTGGAAAGATGGAATGGCTCGTATTTCGGACACCAGAATGTAGGCAGCGAGAATGGCAGAAGAGACTCCAATTTGTTATGGAAACTGAGGTCACATCAAATCTGGGTTTTGACAATTTATCTAGGGTAACCCCAAGACCAGTGGTGAAGATGGAGAGGGTATGACAAAAACTGAAATTGTCTCATGATGATTGCCACATAGAAGTAATAAAACAGGAGTTGTTCGGTTAGTAATCCTTTGCCAGGAGACGAGTAATCCTTTGCCAAGGCAAAGACTTTCTTTTGTTTGGGTAGATGTTCAACTGGGACACGGTGTGTGGAAACAAAGACCAAATTAATCAAACAGGAAACTAACATTTAAAAATTAACAAGAAAGCCGAAAAGGCCATATGAAGTCCACCATTAGAGAAAACTGTTCACTTAGTCTTGTACAGTATTTGTTGAGTTATTTTAATATTATATGTGAAATTGTAATCTATGGTGTTAATATTACGTTTCACAGACCATTCTCATTCTACTAAATCCTGTTGCATTGCTCATGTGATCTTGAAGCCTAATTAATCAACATTGTTGCCCAACACAGAAAAGTCTTTTTTAAGTTTTTTTTAAAAGTTTGTATTAAATATGAATGTTAAAGTGGTTGGAATTTATGCTCATAGGATTACTGATTATCTACTTATTGCTTCTTTTTTAATGACTTTGTTTTTTGTTTTGTTTTTTTGTAACGTTATATTCATTCATTCATCTTCTAACCGGTTGTTCCATTGTCGCAAGTCACTGGGAGCTGGAGTCTATTCCAGCTGACTAAGTGTGTAAGGTGGGGGAAACTCCGGGCGCGACGCCAGTGCACCGTGGACGCAGACAAACACGCACGCACACACTCAAACCTACAGTCAATTTGGGACCGGTCAATTAACCTAAAGCGCATGTTTTTGAAATGTTTTCTTAAAGATACCTAAATCAAATTCATTACTTTATTACAACTAATTATTCAAAAGCTTTATATTTAACATAATATATTTGTCATAATATTTAAAAGGATTAAATTGAATTTGCAGATGTGGTTTGTTCACTTAATTTTTAAAATTGAAAATTAAAAAAAAAAATTAAATGAAGGTCAAATATGACTTTTGATGAACTTTTATTTTCCTACCAAGCAGTGCTGAATGAATCAGTTGCTGATTTACTGTCACACACAAAAATTCGGAACACCGACATTACCGTTTTGTTTTTTTTTGTTTTGTTTTTTTTACATAAATTTATTGAAGAAAATTCAGTACAGCATACAAAAACAGTATACAATACAAACAGAGAACATATAAAAGAGTTGCCAGGGGGTATGACCACATGTCCTTACATTACACAAAAACACCTAAAGCGGAACATATGTTTAAGGTCTTCACAGCTTTTTTGTTGTCAGAGCCGTCAATAAGCTGTATATATTGTTCAACATCTTTAAGAAAATAAATAAAATTAGGGTTTTTTTTGCTGAATTTACATTTATGAATAAAAAATTTAGCCAAAATTATTAACAGATTTATAAGAAAATAAGCCTTTTCCTCTTTCTTAGAGCACTTATAAAAACAAAAAACAACATTTTCCCAAGATAGGGTAGACATTACCGTTTCAGTGACGAACCTCACGGAAATTTCGTCAAAGAGCGTCAACAGTCCACGTGACTAAAGAAAGGTCCAGAGAGCGCCAGAACTCCGGAAATCTCGCGATAAGTGCACCATGCTAGTGTAGCACGGTCCAACCCTCGGACACCGGTAATAGTCAGTGGTGTGGATTATGAGGAGCAGTAGCAACAACTAAAGGAGCTCAAAAGCGCTAGTACACTTGACTTTTATATCATCTAACTCGGTGGCTTTACGATAGTTTTAATTTCGCAAAGTTCACCTATCGATAACGTTATAGGTAAAAGACTGTTTTATCGCTGAAGATGTCAGTGGTGGGATTTGACTTGGGCTTTCAAAGCTGCTATGTAGCTGCAGCCCGAGCCGGAGGAATCGAGACTCTCACTAACGATTACAGCGATAGATGCACACCGTGAGTAATGTCACCGAAACCAATCGTTTATTTGAGCTGTAGTGGCATGGCTATAGGAAACGGGAACTTTATTGTTATAGAGATTGTTTTTTGACTAGTGTTTTTTCGGTGCACGTGAACAAGTTTTACCCATACACCGACTGGCTATCGTTAGCTAAAATTGTACATCTGTGTCATGCGCTGGCTAATCTGCACTTGACTAAGAGTAAATCACTGAAATGTTTATTACTGTGCTCATGGCATACATGGAATAATATTGATTTAATCAGTAACATACTTATCCCTAACCCTCCAGCGTAAATCCAGTTGTTGTTGTTTTTTTAGATAGGATCGCAGTTTGTTTTAATAGTAATGGTGTTAGACGCTTTATAAATGGCTTTAGTTGCCCGGCAAAGGAGAGCGGGCGGTGTTCCCTTTGCTCTGATAACTGTTGTTCACGTCTTCAAGGCGAAAGCTCCGACCAACCGGTGCGGACTGGGTGACAAAACGAGTGTTTCGAGCGATGACGAAAGCAGTCCATTGCTTGTTGGAATATTCTAGAAATTGTCTCCGCTTAAATTGCCTTTAAAATGTTATTTCATTGTCGTCACCAAGGTAGTAATTTGTTGTCAGTTCAGTTCGCTTGATTCACAAAGTACAGTTTGTACCCATAGCACACCTATATAACACCTGTAGTTATAACCTATAATTGGGTTGGTGACGTCTGCATTTAGAACCAATTTATACAATTTATTACTGAAATAATCTTGGGTGTAACAATATGAAAGATTTACAGTACTATAACTTTCACACACAACTTAGTGGGTTGGAATTTAATTGTATTATTAATGTGATGTTTGTAGTAATTACGAACTGAGACCAGTGTTTACTTGTTTTTGGTGGTTAAACATTTTAAACGTACTATGACCTGACACACATTGAATTTATATGACTAACATGCAAGCCTAGACATTTTACATACCAAAACACTACTAGTTGTAATTTTTTCTCTGCATAGACATTGCTAAAAACAAGCAAAATACACACCATAGGTAACTTGCTCCTCGTCTTTACGACTGTTCTTGTAAACCTTGACTTACCGAGCCAATTCATACCGGTCTTGTCCCTGACATTTGCACCCACATGAATATTTTGACAGACTTTAGCTCTTCTGTCTTTTATGGGATGGATGATAACAGACACAACCCACTAGAATACAGGCATACCCCAGATTGGGTTTATACATGTATGACTGTATGTATATATTAATGACTACGTAGATGTTTATTCACTTGCCTTCATATGTCCTCAATGAAGATTTCAACAAAGCTTTATGTGAAAAACAGTCTTGCTGTCCCTGGGTTTGCAGTAGGAGGTACTATGACGAAGCCACTGTGGCTCATTGTAAAAGAATTGAGCAAGCCACAAAAAGTCACACTCTGTGTCCAAGACAGTGACACAGCGTGCGGACGACCAACGCTCGTCGCGAGGGGCCTTTGGAGGGATAACCACCACGGGGGGGTCCGGGGGGCCTCCCCCGTGAAATTTTTTAGAAAATGGGGTTGTTTTCCTGTATTCTGGTGCATTCTGAGGGCAAAATCTTCTGTTCAGTTTACCTACAGAAATACACTGAAGTCAACAGTTCGAGCTGAACTATCTTTATTTCTGTCCTACTTTATGCAGGTATGAATGTGAGGTTCAACAATTGAAAATTTCCATTCACTATGTGAAGATAGTCATACAAATTATATTACTCAATGTTTACTTGTAAGTTTTACTTGGACTAGAAGACATTTTAACTTTGACAACCATCAACACCATTGGTATGCCATAGTTTAGTTTAGTTTTTTTAATTCGATAACATGATTTTTCATTTCAATTTAAAAGGGCATGAAAAATAGCAAGCAAGGTGAATACACATTTGCATGCATCACTGCCGGTCATAGGGATCAAAAGACTTAAGACTACAAAAAAGTATTGATAATATCTTTCATTTACTATCTGATCGGTCTGTCACCACTCCTATCCCCTCTCAGCATTCACCATTTGTTGTTCAATTAGAATTTTAACGCAAACTCTACTATATAACACTGGATTGTTAATTTCTTTCGATCGATTGTCGTCGCCTTGTCGTACACCAATTGGCAGGTTTAGCTTTTAAAAATAGAATCTTTTTGTTTTTCAATGGACGAGAGGAGGTCATGACCCAAGTGCATATTTAATGATCGGGAGCGTTCGGGTCACTTCGGCTATTTCCGTCTATTTCCGTCGGCTATTTCCGTTGGCATGCTTCAGCTATTTCCGTCTGCAATAGTGGCGCTAGCGAGAGAAAATGTTTGTTATCGCTCGGAGATTTTCGCAAGTCCAAAAAAAGTTGTTCATTTTAGCCTTTTTTTCCTAAAAATAAGAACGCCACTGTGGCTACACAGGTTAAAAACCTTGTAGCCAATCTGGAATTTACACGTGTATGGCGACATGGCGAATGGCTAGCGCAAGCCCAGCTGTACCATAAGTTTAAAAACAACCACAAGATATGTCAGTTAACATACATCGTTGAATAATTCACTTTTACTTTAGCTACTGTTAATGAAAACTATTCTGAAACCCTGATTATATTGATTCAATGTGGCTGGGGAAAGGGAAGTTTGGGGCTCCTTCTTGAAGCAGCTGCCCCCGCAACCCAATTCTAGATAAGCGGTGGAAGGTGGATAGATGGATGGATATGGTTTTGATGGTGGTTTTGTCTCAAGTTATAGTGTATTTTAATTTGTCTTGCAGGTCATTTGTATCATTCGGTTCACAAAATCGATCGATAGGAGCAGCCGCAAAGAGCCAGGTAAAATCACCTCAGTTTTAGAGTGACTTTTATTTCAATGTACCTAGATCAATGCTACTTATAACATGGTTTGAATACAGTTCTAAACATTGGGCTGTTTCTTTATGTCCAGGTGGTGACCAACTGTAAGAATACAGTACAGGGCTTCAAGCAATTCCATGGCCGAGATTTTTCAGACCACTACGTCCAGTCTGCCAAGTCTAAATTGGTTTACAGCCTGGCACAGATGCCCTCTGGAGCTGCTGGTATAAAAGTAAGATTCATTAGACATTACTTAAGGAAATTGCTTAAAAATTAATTAAGGAATCACTGACAGCAAATTGCCAATGCGGGACTTGATACAGGAAACTCTGTGTCAAGAAATTAAACAGAGAAAGCATAGAAAAAACGTCAAAATGTTCTTAACTATTTCGTCTATTCCTCCCTTACCTGCTTTTGGGTGTGTCCCATATAATGCTCTTCACTCTGAATGATAGCTCAATACTTTTATTAAAAGAGTTGCATTCATTTTATGTGTTTTGAATTTTATAGGATTATTCTTTGGTAAGACGATCACTTGAATGTTTGAATATAAAATGTGCACTAACTTGTGGAGCCACCAGAAAGGTAGGGCTTGACTAGAAACATATTCCCAGGTTTTTGCCAGTGTTTAAATGACAATACCTGGCTTTGATTTCAAACATGTGGGCTGGAATTACAGTGTGTCCCTGTGGAGATTTGAGTCTTCTGGAAAAAAAGACAACAGAAGAAATGGCAAATCCAAGAAGAATGCATCAAACTGTTTTAGTGGGAATTACTTCCATTAGTATCTTAACTTAAATACATACAAAAACTATACAAAGGCATTTTTCATCATTAATGAAAACTATGCTTTTATTCATAGAGAATATAAGACTTCTCCAAAATATGCAAACAATTTACCCTGTAGAATTAACACTTCCCGATTCTCATTGTGTCCAGGTGATGTACTTGGAAGAGGAGAAAGTGTTCAGCATTGAACAAGTTACTGGAATGCTGCTGACCAAACTGAAGCAGACTGCTGAAAGTGCTCTGAAGAAACCAGTTGCTGACTGCGTCATCTCGGTGAGCATTTGTGCAGACATCTGGACAGGTTTTACGTTCCTGCTTGAAAAGGTTCAGCTGGATGTCTGTTAGGTTTATATATTAAAAAATAATTTGAGTAATGCATAGCATTTATTCTGTGCCACTTTCTGTGGTTGCTAATATCATTTTGCCTTTCCTGTGTGTTGGGGTAGAGAATGTGGTGAGTGGCACATGAGGTATATAAGTGTTCCACCACATGTTCGTATGACATTTTGAGCTTGAAACATTTCACCGTATGTCTTCTTTTTGCGGTCACATTTCGTCCTTTGCACCGTGTGGGTGTTTATGCTCGGTCTATGAATTCACCAGGAGAACCTGTTAAATCTTACTTCAAAGCGGGGATGTATTGTAATTGTCAGCATTGGTGTCCGTCCGTCCATCCACCAAATATCTTCACAACTGTTGCAGATAAAAAGATGAAACAAAAAGCACATTATTCAGGTGGCCAAGGTGATGAAAATGAGATGATGGATCTTTATCTTCAAATTTCAACTTTTGTACACTCACTTTTGTACACCCAGTGTAAGACCATAGATCAAAGCTAGTGCTCTGATCAATGTCAGTAGGTCAGAGCACTAATTCTTAATTTTTTACATTTTTTAGCTTTGATCTTTGACCTATGCAAGAAGTTAGGGTAAGATCTTGAATTTAGGGGTGTTGCGGGATGTTGCAGTGTGACCTACTGGTAGGTAGGTATTTTTTCGGGGGAGCAGTGGCTCAGTGGTAGAGCGCACGGGAGAGCAGGTAGCCCTATGATTCAAGATCGGCGGTTCAAATCCCACTCCCACCCAAAAATACCCAGAGGTGAGCTGACACTTCCCAATGTCAGCTCACCTCCGGAGCACTGCCGAGGTGCCCCTGAGCAAGGCGCCACCCCCCTTACAAATTGCTCATGAGGGGCGCACTAGGAAGGAGCTGCCCGCCACCCTACCTCCCCCTGCATGCCCACAGGCCCCCCTGCATGTGTGCGTGTGCTACAGGGGCCTGTAGTCATTAACATGTATGCATGCGTTTGAATTATTACCGTATTGGCCCGAATATAAGACGGTGTTTTTTGCATTGATTGAAAAAGTGGGGGTTGTCTTATATTCGGGGTCTAGACATTATACCCATTCACAACACTAGATGGCGCCAGATATCGTTAAAGCGAATGCTGAACTAACTCCCCAGGCCAAAGCGAACCCCTGTCATGAAGAAGAAAAATAAAAATAGCGGTAGCACGAAGAAGAAAAATATAAAATAGCGGTAAGAAAGAAAAGAGAAAAAAATGAGAGAAAAGATAACAGAAAATGGAGAAACGTAGTGACCATCTGGAGAAAAGTGGGTCGAAGATCGGCCAGGTTAACCAGCAGCTGAGGAGAAATGTTGCATATCAAATGCTCTGGACGGCAGTGAGGATGACCTGCTATGGGAGGAGCCAGCGGAGCCAGAGAATGGGAGTGAGGACACTGAGTGACACTGAGCACAGTGAGGCAGAGGATGTTTGCGAGGAGTAATGTTCTGACATGACATGACAGACCAGTTTGCATTATTTTATTGCACTACAGTTTTTCTCTCGAATATATTGTTATAATCATTTGTTTCAGATGTACTGTAATTATTTTGTCTAGAAAAATTTAATTTGGTGTTCAAAAAGTCTTTTTCCAAACTTGAGCCTTGAAAAAGTGGGGGTCGTCTTATAATCGGGATCGTCTTATATTCAGGCCAATACGGTATATAAAATAAAAAATAATAATAAAAAAAAAGAGGATGCAGAGGACAGGGTTAGATGGAGGCAACTGATCGCTTTGGCAACTCCTGAAGAAAAGCCGAAAGAAGTAGGTCAGGGTAAAATTTTGAATTCAGGGGTGTCGCGGGATGTTGCAGTCTGTGACTGCATTGGTCCTTGTTATGTAATGTTTCAGTTCTCCAGAGAAGCAGTCAGGTTCAGCAGTATTAAAGCTACAGTTGGCGTTGAATATAAAGATGGATAACAGCATTATTACTGTATTACAGCAGTTAGCGGTGGACCGTTGCCAGAATAAAATGTTTTGTATTGGCAAACAGACTAACTAACATGGTTATGCTATCCAGACATCTTGAGATGCAGGTGATTCATAACACTGCCTCTTTTCTTGTCACAGGTCCCGAGCTATTTCACAGACGTAGAGAGGAGATCCGTTATGGATGCAGCTCAGATCGCAGGTCTCAACTGTCTACGACTAATGAATGAGACCTCTGCAGGTATGTGGAAACATGCTATATTCCATGCAAGATAGGCAGCATCTGATTCATAAAAATTAATTATATGTAAATTAGCCTATTGGTCATTTATAACACAATGCAGAGAATTTATACCTAAATGCTGCTCCCATCTAAATATGTCTTTGGGAACGAAAATTAGCATGTATAGCATAAGCTAACAAAGACATGTGTGTTTGTTGCAGTGACACTGGCGTATGGCATCTACAAACAGGACCTTCCGGCTCCAGAAGAGAAGCCCAGGGTAGTAGTGTTTGTGGACGTGGGACACTCAGGTTACCAGGTGACAGTTTGTGCCTTCAACAAGGGAAAGCTCAAGGTGAGTCATAAATAATGTATGCCCATTTTAAAAAACTATTCTGGGAGGAGGGGTTATATTGTTACAACATTATGCTCTTGTCAGTTTTGTAAGGAAGATTTTTTTTCCCTTATACTTGTAGGCAGGTCAGTGTGAAAGATGAAAGATAGAAATGTGTTTTCTTCATGTCTTCTTTTCCTTTCGGCTTTTCTCTTCGGGTCACCACAGCGAATCAGTTTCCTCCATCTAATCCTGTCTCCTGCATCGTCTTCTCTCTCACCAGCTACCTTCATGTCCTCTTTCACTACATCCATAAACCTCCTCTTTGGTCTTCCTCTAGGTCTCCTGCCTGGCAGTTCAAAACTCAGCATCCTTCTACCAATATATTCACTATCTCTCCTCTGGACATGTCCAAATCATCTCAGTCTGGCCTCTCTGACTTTATCTCCAAAACCTCTAACATGTGCTGTCCCTCTGATGTACTCATTCCTGATCCTATCCTTCCTGGTCATTCCCAAAGAGAACCTCAGCATCTTCATCTCTGCTACCTCCAGCTCTGTGTCCTCTCTTTTCCTCAGTGAGGCCTAGAGGAAGACCAAAGAGGAGGTTTATGGATGTAGTGAAAGAGGACATGAAGGTAGTTGGTGTGAGAGAAGAGGATGCAGAAGACAGGGTTAAATGAAGGCAACTCATTCTCTGTGGCGACCCCTGAAGGGAAAAGCCAAAAAGAAAAGAAGAAGAAATGGTTCCATTTTGGAAACTGAGTTTTGATGCGCAACCCTATTTCAAACATGAATCCCCTTATCTTCCTCTACTATTAGATCCTTGCTACGGCATGTGATCCAGAGCTGGGTGGAAAGGACTTTGATGACATCCTGGTCAACCACTTTTGTGAGGAATTTAAGAAGAAGTACAAACTGGATGTCAGGTCCAAGCCCAGGGCGCTGGTGCGACTCTACCAAGAATGTGAGAAGCTCAAGAAGCTGATGAGCGCTAACTCCTCAGACCTGCCTCTCAACATCGAGTGTTTCATGAATGACATTGACGTTTCTGCTAAACTTAACAGGTGAATTTCAAAATTACACAAATGGTAAAGAGGATAATGAAAAGTATTTTAAAAAACTGTTATGAGGGTTCAGGAAACACAATTCTCTCCGGACTATAATGTGGTTGCTTTAGATGAACCAGTAAAAATGAAGTTATTTATTATTCTGTCGAGCCTTTACATTCTTTTTGAATCATCTTCACTAAAGGCTCATGTCAAAATATTAAAGCTGTTATTAAAGCATGGCAAATATAAGACAGCGATATAATTAGGAATGACTGTTAGAGGTACCCAGTACCCATTTGCCTGTTTCACCCCCCATGTGAAAGTCTATTAATAATCTATGAATGAATCATGTGTCCGCAGAGGCCAGTTTGAGGAGATGTGTGCAGGGCTTCTGGCCAAGGTAGAGGGTCCCCTTCGCAGCATCATGGAACAAGCCAGTGAGTAAATTGGACTTAAATAACTGCTGGACTATCCCAGTCAGCATTTGCCTGTTGTCAAAGGAAAGATTTAGTCAAATGCTTTCACTTAAAACAGTTCATTCCTCCAGCACAGTTTGCTCCTACTTGGTGATTCTGTCCAGTCTTATATATGTGTGATGGACAAAAGTTTAGCCTCAAGTTTTGGTGTGTAGAAAAAATTTGATTTTAAAGAAAAACATCCTGGCAGTCATTTTCCAAACACACATGTTGCTTTAGTCTAACAAGTTTTATGCTGTGCAACTTAACTTCATCCTAGCTGTTCTGTATCGTTCTTGTCTCCGTTTTGCTTTTAGAACTAAAAAAGGAGGATATCTATGCAGTGGAGATAGTGGGCGGTGCCTCCCGAATTCCCTCCATCAAAGAACGAGTCAGCAAGTTTTTCGGCAAAGAGTTGAGCACCACACTGAATGCAGATGAGGCCGTGGCTAGAGGATGTGCTCTGCAGGTACAGCTCACCTGTCGTGATACTAAACATGACACACACGTATTACACTGAAACGTTGTTAAAGCAGGATATGAGGTAAAACATTTACATGTGTGCGTTATAATCACCAATGCAAATGATATGAGTGAGTGTGTATAGGAATTTCTTCCAACATGTATTGTTTCTATTTATTTTGTGTCCATGGCAACAAGTTGGAGTTTTGTCCCACGAGATTTAGGGGCATATTACCTTTAATTTTAAACATCTCACATTTATTTATTTGTTATTTTACATGGAATTGAATTGCAGAGATGCAATTAACACATATTGAATTTGTAATAATAACAGTGAAGTAAAAAATGAATATGAATAAATACATCAAAATTAAATATAAATTTAACAGGACAACTTTTATAAGTTATTTTCTGATATTTAGTGAAATCCACTTGTGTGCGAGATCAGAAGTATTTCATGCTCTTTGTTGCTGTTTCATTATATTTAGTAAAACTGTCAAATTGTTGTTGCTCTGTGCTTCAGAAATATAAATCAGTTTCTTTGGTTTTTCAAACAATTCAAAGTCAATTAATTGTAGCAGACACTGAATTCTTCATTATTGATCAGAATAAGAATAGAAACTAAAGACAAATAGTGATAATGTGTGCTTTGTATTATTCTCTCTTCTCCCCAGTGTGCTATTTTGTCACCAGCATTCAAAGTCAGAGAGTTCTCAATTACAGATGTCGTTCCGTATTCCATCTCCCTGAAATGGAACTCGGCTGCTGAGGAGGGACTGAGGTACAGTTTATTCTTTCCAGATCAAAATCAAACGAGGAGTTACTGCTTGAGTCTTACTGGAACATAGAAGGCTGTTAGGATTTGGCAGTTCATAACAGAAGATGAGCTGAAAGTCATAATTCACACAGTTCTGCAAATTTATATCTTTGATTAAAAAAAATCTCACGCTACATTATGTATGTTCCTGTATTTTTATCATTTGTTTGTTGACTTATACTATATGTTCCCCTGGTAGTCTGTGCTGAAATTAGTAAAAGTCTGTTTGCTTTTAACACGTCAACATTAAATTTGACATTTTTTTATAAAATTCCCAAAATGCAAGTAGCACCGTTTTGCCATTTTTCCACTCAAAACCAAGCTACCAGCTTCCATATCCGTTGCTTTGAACCTCTGTCATTTCATTACGTTCTTTCTTTTATTTTATTGCAATACAAACATTAAAATAAGAGATAAATACAGAACTACTATAGGCAAAACTAAATCTAGCCTGAGAGCACTGGGTAGTTGTTTGGCTATGCATGCATGTCGAGAATTAACCCAGTGAGTTCATGATTTCATTAAATATTAAAATATTGTCAACTAATGACCGTAAATCACTATAAACCCTTATCTAAACAAAACAGAATACTCTGATTGTAGTTGTCTCATTGACCTCCTGTTGTGTTTTTACAGTGATTGTGAAGTTTTCCCAAAGAACCATGCAGCTCCATTCTCCAAAATGTTGACCTTCTTCAGGAATGAGCCCTTCTCCCTTGAGGCTTACTACAGCAACCCAAAGGAGCTGCCCTACCCCAACACTTCTATAGGTAATGCATGTTCAGTTTCAGTCAGAGATAATTTAACAACAACTAGAGGCATCGTATATGGAGTAAGAACTTTGTGTGATCTGATGAGGATAAAAAGTTATAAACTGTACAAAACTAAAAATATGCAATCTTTTCTGTTTCTTAATTTGTATTTTGAAGCTTGAGCACAAGTCCAAATCTGTCCTGCTAAAAGTAAATGGACATTGGAGACATAATGCTGGCACTCAATTTCGATTTATGTGCTTCTTCTTTTGAGTGGTTGCAGAAGTGGACATAGGCACATAAATACAACAACCGACTATGTCAAGTTTTTGGCCTCAAGATCTTTGCTATCATGCTAAAAATATTTCATATTTTCATGTGATTCAATGACTGGAATTGATAAAAGAGGATATTTCAGGGTATTCTTACATTAGACCTTTTTTTTTGGTCCCACAGGCCAGTTCCTGATCCAGAATGTGGCTCCTCAGGCATCAGGGGAAAGTGCCAAGGTTAAAGTGAAAGTTAGAGTCAATGTTCATGGAGTGTTCAGTGTATCGAGTGCCTCGCTAATAGAGGTAGTGAAAACAACCGAGGGAGAGGAGCCAATGGAGACAGACCAGACAGTGAAGGAAGAGGAGGTTTGTGCTTGGTTCTTTTTGACAGAATGAAAGATAATGGCATTGTATGGCTGTCAGAGGAAAAAAAAGGATGTGAGGGGTGTGCTGTTTGCTTTGCACCTCTGAGCTCCCATTTTCTTTTAGTCTGGCCACACCTTAGTTTTAAATAGTGGTTCACCTCATCATTCTGGAATTTAGATATCCTGCCTTTACAAGACAGGAAACTTTAATGGGCTGTATTATTTTCCCATGCTTGCTGTCATTGAATGTAATGTAATTTGTTTGGTTTTTTTATTATTGGGTTAGCCTCCATATGAATTCTGTTGCTGGAACAACATTGCAATCATTTTCAACCAAGCATTTCATTATATTTAAGGAAAAAGTAGACAGGTTTTCATCATCACATGCAGACGTAGTTTATGAAAAACATATAAAACAACACTGAATCAGGAACTTTTGTATTTGTTTAGTGGTATGATAGCTCCTACTGAAGGGAGAAAAAAATACTGTGATTATTTAGATTATTATTTTGATTATTTAGTTGTACCTCCACCTCAAGTGGAGCCGGCTGCGGTGGCTGGGGCATCTCCTTTCGGATGCTTCCCGGAACGGCTCCCTGGGGAGGTGTCCCAGGCATGTCCTTCCGGGAAAAGACCTCGGGGAACACCCAGGACACGCTGGAGAGACAATGTCTCTCGGCTGGCCTGGGAACGCCTTGGGATCCCCCCGGAGCAGCTGGGAGAGGGAAGTATGGGCATCCCTCCTGAGACTGTTGCACCGTGACCTGGCCCCTGATAAGCGGTTGAAGATGGATGGATGGATGGATGATTATTTAGAAACGGCCCACAGAAAGCAACAGCTGAATTTATTTGAACAAATCTGTCGAATCTTGTTAAGTCAATGTGTTCTTCCTTTGTTCCTGTGTGTCAGAACAAGATGCAAGTGGACCACGAGGATCAGAAATCTCAGGCTGTAGAAAACAAAGACAAAAAATCAGACGCTGAAGAAATGGAGGTAATCTTGGGCTGGAGCGCAATGAAATATCCAGGAAGTCAGTTCTAGTTGTGTTACTTTGTATGACTGACTGACTGCTATCTATGAGCAGTGGACAGGTGCCAATTTTGTCCAAAACATATACCAAATAAAGGAAGAACACATTCCTGCATTTCAGCAAGAGATGTCAGCTGTGATAAACTCGACTCTCTAACCTTGCATAGCATAAGCAGTGACAGAAAATGATTGCATAATTGTGATTTTTATTTTCCTGTCAAGCAGTGGTATTAACACAAAAATGATTTAAATCTCTTGTTTTTTAGACGACAGCAGAAGACACCAAGGAGAAAACAAATGATCAGCCGCCTCAGGCAAAGAAGCCCAAAGTGAAAACAAAGACAGTGGAGCTGCCAATACACAGCAGTTTGCACCGGCAGCTCTCCAGTGACGTACTTAATATGTTTGTGGAGAATGAGGTAATGCTCTGAACATCATGAGTGTGGGCTCATGGTATTTATCAAAGCCATGTGCTCGTCAGGTTTCCTGATCTTGGGTTGTCTGATGGTTTACTGTTAAACTGCTAGTTGCTGTAAAGATTTTTGGTTTGGTTACAATACATGCTATTTATCTGATAACATAGTAATGGAACAATTTTCTAAACTACAAACTTATTCACAACTGTTACATCTTTTATAGTCTTTTTAATGAGTGGTTATCTGTCTTCATTGTGTCTCACGTCGCCATCCTCATGTACTTTGATGTCCTGTCTGCTAATCGCTAACACTGTTTTTTATTTGTTCAGGGTAAGATGATCATGCAGGATAAGCTAGAGAAGGAGAGGAATGATGCAAAGAACAACGTAGAGGAGTATGTTTATGACATGAGGGATAAACTTCATGGTGCCCTGGAGAAGTTTGTGAATGAAGCTGTGAGTATTGCTGACACTCCAGACAAATGCCATGTGACACAGATACTAGAATATGCATTAGCAATTGGACAGAAGAAATAACTAATATTTAAACATTTTGCAAGCACAATGAGTTTTTATAAAATGTGAATTCAACCTCACCTCTTGTACATCATGCAGGATCGTGATGCTTTCTCTTTAAAACTGGAAGAAACAGAGAACTGGCTGTATGAGGATGGAGAGGACCAAAAGAAGCAAGTTTACATCAACAAACTGGCTGAACTGACGGTAAGAAGCCATTCGTTGTTACTGGACAGTTGTTAATGAGTGAAAAAAGAACTGTCACTGTACTGCTGGGGCGTTTTCAGAGTACATGTCAGTGTTCTCTTGTAGGATGACTAAACTTGATGGTGTCCCATTTTACAGAAACTTGGCCAACCGATATATGAGCGATACATGGAAGCCGAGGAGAGGCCAAAAGCCTTTGAGGAGCTTGGCAGACAGATGCAGCAGTACATGAAGATCATTGAAGCCTACAAGGCTAAGGTAACACGGCAACGATAGTAAGTTTATGAACTTCAGGATGTGCTCGCTCATTTAGATTGCATTGGTGAGAAATTAGAGAAGCACACTTGATCTAATTAAATGTATATCAGAGGTCCTAAAGTAGTTTTAAAGAAATATTAATGTGGTTCTGAGTCAGACTGTCAATTAACAATTGCCAAATGGATATTATTATTTACAGGATGAGCAGTACTGTCACCTGGATGAGCTGGAGGTAACACGGGTGGACAATCTAGTGAATGCTGCCATGGTCTGGATGAATAGCAAGATGAATCAGCAAAATAATCAGGATCTCTCTCTGGAACCAGTGGTCAAAGTTCAAGAGATCCAGGCCAAGACTAAGGTACTGAGTGTGCATTGAAGCTGTATGCAGGACCTTAGAAATATGAGAGATCAGAAAATGTTTTAGATGTTTTCTTGCAGGTGCTTATCAAAATTTACTTTTAGATTTCTGATCAAATAATCTGAAAATCTCATATATTTTTAATTGACACAAAAAATGTAAGATTATGATTATAGAGGAGCTTAATGTCTTAATTTTTGACACACACTTGTACTGGATAATTGTAGAAATACCTGTAATATAATTTTAAAACTGATCAAATCAGCCAGACACGAACTCCAGAAAAATTGTTCGTTTTTCTTATTTTCCCTCTAACAAAATGTATCCTATTCCCTATTTAGGAGCTTTATTCAGCCTGCAACCCTGTGGTTTCTAAACCCAAGCCTAAGGCCGAACCCCCTAAGGAGGAGAAGACTGAGAATGGGCCCGTCAATGGACAAGAGGGAACAGAGAACCAACCATGCAACGAAGAAAAAGCCACAACTGCAGGCACGGAACCACCAACGGCAGAGAACAAGCTCCCTGAAATGGACATTGACTAATTGTTGCACTAATTGTTCACCCCTAAGTTTCAGCCTTTTTTGTCCTGCTACTCAGCCCTAATTCTGTCATCCTGTTGATGGTGTATTAGTCTCACTCTTAAGGACAGCAGCATCCTTAATCAATGCTTTTCATCGGTCTGCCTCTTCGACATGCCAGTTCTCATTTGAATACAAAATATTACATAATATTAGTATTGAATGGAATACTTTGACATAAAAGTTGTTAGTTAGGGATGGAAACTGCTTGGTCTGTGTTTTGTTGGCCATTATAATAAAGATTGTTTTTGTTCAGCATCTTCTGACTACATGTATGCTAAGAATGTCAAATTTGAAGAAATGTTGGCAAAATGGTTGTGCAGAAGAAAAAGTTATACATCTAGGAATCATCCAAATGTAAAATATTGCAGTATGACAAAATTAGATGTAGAGTGGCAAATGTAAATGAACATAGAATGTTGAAAGCTGTATATGTCCCATTTTTTTCACAAGGAATGATGCTGGACTATTTTCAGTTGGATGGGAGTTTTTGTTTAGTTTGCTTGTATTTCTGTACTAGATACTAAATCACAAGTCAATGTCATGCAGGATTTAATTGCTTTGGTTTCCTCGTTCAAAAGCAATGGTTCACTGGTTGTTCTCTGGTATCCTTGTATTGTTTATTTTCTACTTAATGGTGTGACTGCTGGTCTAACACATCACCTTCTGGGTCCTGCTGTTGTTGCCACATCACCCAAATAAAGCAAAAATAAATCTTGACAAAGTGAAAAATGCCTCATTGAGGAAGTCGAGTCCTTTAGTTTTCATAAATTGAAAAAAAGACAAGTTAGTTTATCAAGAGTTGTGGCAGTGAATGCTTCTGTTACTTGCCAGATAGCAGCTGGTGAACAGGTTGTGGTGCTGATGGATGGAGAAGGAAGAGACATACAACTGGAGTTCAGTAATTTTCAGAGTATATTAATGACGAATTCTTTGAAATCTAAGGCAAATCACAAATCAGAGAGAGCTATACATGAAGTATGTGTCTGAATACTTCAGCTGAAGAAATTGGGTCTTCTTTGGCATGTCAACATGTATGACCTGCCTTGGATATCCCAAAATCCAAGTGTTATGGGCCAACAAAACCAGACAACAGGGTTAGATGGAGGCAACTGATTCTCTGTGGCGACCCCTGAAGGGAAAAGCCGAAAGGAAAATAAGAAGGTGGGCCAACAAAACCAAAATCCAGTAATATGTTGAAAGATTACAAAAAAAGGGTCTTCAAGTTGAGTAAATGTCACTGATTGTCAATGACTTGGATGTAAAAGAGGAAATATATAAAACAAATAGTTTGGCAAAGACCAGACCACTTCTTGACAGTGAAGCATGGCTGCCTTAGCCTTCTGATGTTTACATCAGCTTTTACTAAATGTTGTCCCATTATGCACCTAGTTCCAGTTAAGGTATATTTACTGGCAGGTAGGGTATGGCATTAGTATTTGCTTCCCCAAATGGTCTTAACAGTATCAAGAGAAGGATACATTAACTTGGCTTGACTGAAGTCAACCTAAAACAAGACAGTCAGAGACTGCAACATCCTGCAACACCCCTGAATTAAAAATTTGACCCTGACCTACACATTGTTGTGCCTTTGGCCTCCTGAAAATGTTGCATTTTGTTTTGTGATTGTATCTCATCAGGTTTCAGAAATGCATACCAGAAAAGGTATAAAAGGAAAAAATAGACCTTCACCTAGTTTTTCAAGGTCAATGTTGTGATCTAATTTTCATCCCCTTGCCTTCTTGAATATAACACCTTTTGTTTTGTCTTTCTATCTTATCCGGTTCCTGAGATAAGTACAAAACAATGTACAAAGGATGAAATTGGACCTTGACCTAGTTTTCTCAAGGTCAAGGTCACCATCCCCTTTGCCGCCCGAGTAATGTGCTTTTTCTTTCATCTTCCTATCTGCTACGGTTGTGAGGATATTTGGTGGACGGACGGACAATTACAATACCTGTACATCACCGCTTCGCGGGATATAACAAACCTGAAGTACCGACAGCGACCTTCAGGTGGTGCTGTGGCACCCATGTTCCTCCAGACAGGAAGTGCAGAAGGGGCACTTGCCAGTTGTCACTTGCACTTTGGTCGGACAGTGTAAGTAAGAAACACGTAGTTTTTAAATCACAATTGTAATTAAAACGTAGAATTCAATATGGATACACCTACTAAGAAGCTACTATATGAGAAAACTTATAGTAGAGCCGAGTTACAACTGTAGTAGTTGCTAGTGTTTATGTCAGTCTACGTTGCTAACTACTGTAGCTTGAATGGGCTGCTTGTTGCTAACTAGTCTGTTTTCTGTCTGTCTGTCTGTCTGTCTGTCTGTCTGTCTGTCTGTCTGTCTGTCTGTCTGTCTGTCTGTCTGTCTGTCTTAATTCAACTGATGTTTGCCTGTTTGCTGCCGTCAGTATCGTTCTTTTTTTTATTTGAAATTACAAGTGGTAAAGCTTTTCTTGTGTGGGCTTTACTCTTGCTAGATAGCATGCTAACTTGGACTGACAAGCTAAACGTCAGCTTGTGTAAACTGGTGTCACAAGAATGTTTTATGACTAATAAGCGACATATTAGCTGAAGGGTGTCTTGTTGTTGCTCGTTTTGCATTGCTATATTTGTATGTTGCATTTGTTGTTAATTGCTTTTTTGTTGTTGTGTTGTTAATATAGGAATGTAAATGTCTGAGGACAGGGAAGCCCAGGAGGATGAGCTGCTTGCTTTAGCAAGTATCTATGAGGGGGAGGAATTTCAACGAGCGGAGTGTGGACAGGGGGGTGAGATCCAACTCTGTCTAGAGCTCCCCCCTGATTTCAAAATTATTGTCAAAGGTACGCTTCTCAGTAAGCTTTGCAAAGAAATAACGGTGTACAACTAATACAGATCTCATGTCAAGTCAAATGTTGGTGGCAGTTTTCATATTCATAGTTTCTCTGTTCTCCTCTCTTGTTCATATGAAAACCACTTCAGTGGCCTTACTACCAGTAAGAATGTAGTTTAATTTCTGTTGTGTTTGCAGGAGAGAAGGACACTGAGTATAATGTCAGCTTCTTACCTCCTGTGGTGATGAACTTTGAACTTCCTGCAGACTATCCATCCATATCCTCACCAGACTTCACTCTCAGCTCCAAATGGATGACAAGAGCACAGGTAGGACTCATGCTATTGTATGTCATTCTTCCACAATTGTACGTCACTGTACATATACTGACCCGTACAAACCAACAAGGTTTTGGCAAATATTCACAGTGGAAAGGAAAGTGGCTTCAACATGACAAAGAGAAATTATTGGGACTAAAGAAAAGTTTTACCATTTATTACCAGTACCTGTTCATTCTCATTTTCTGTCTTACCATTTCAGATAAGTTCTCTGTGCAGACGCCTGGATGAGCTGTGGGATGAGAACCAGGGCTGTGTAATTCTTTTCACTTGGATCCAGTTCATTAAAGAGGAAGCAATGGACTTTCTGAGCATCCAGTCCCCACTTGAAGTGATGAAGACAGGAAGTAAGGCAGGTGTTGAGCGCAGGAAAACTGACTGTGCTGTCACAGGTACAATATGTGTTTTGTGAAAGAAATTTTTTTTGATGTGTGGATGCATTTTCATTTACTAAGAAAGCACTCTAATGCTTTATCTGCAAAAAATAGTTATAAATGTCTTTTCAACTTAGAATTTGACTGACAAAAGAAAACTCTCCTGTTCTTTCACAACTACTCTGCTGTAAAGTGAATTTGCTGGTGCTGTAGTTTATCAGGGTAGTGTACCAGGAATGACAATTAATAAACTTTCTCAAACTTTTTTCCTATGAAAACATTATATTGAAGGAAATTGTCATACGACAAGGTTTTTATTGGTCTGGGAGAAATCTACAGTATTTTACTATAAGATATTTGTAAGGAACAATAAGTTTTATACAAATGTCTTTCAGGGATTAATAAACAATTTTCTTCAGCTCTTACACAGTGCGGCAATCAAACTGATTACACTGAGGGGAAGAAAAGAGATGTGAGAAAAGAAAATTCTGAGCTGCAGTTATGTCCATCTCCTCCGCTGGACCCGCGGGCAATTCTTTTGAAGGATCCACGCGCCGATGTTCTACCTCAGCTCCTGGATTTTGATGAATTGCAACGACAGAGGGTTTTTGACAGCAAGATTTTTAGTTGTGGGATCTGCTTTGCAGAAAAGCTGGGTTCCATCTGCCTTTGTTTTAAGGAGTGTCAGCATGTGTACTGCAAGGCCTGCATGACTGAATACTTCCAGATCCAAATACGGGATGGCAATGTTCACTGCCTTAATTGCCCTGAGCCCAAATGTACCTCATTAGCCACACCACACCAGGTAAGAGACCTGATTCATAAATGTGTGAGCATGTGTCTTTTGATTTGAGATTTTTGCGGCTTGTGTATTTACATAACTAATTCTGCAATTTAAAATGATCTTTGTGAAGTTTTCACACCTTATCGCTTATACAGTTCTGTTCAAAATAATAGCAGTCTGTTTAAAAAATTGAGTAAAACCAAAATCCTTATAATGGTTTTTATTTCCATGCATTGGGAACACTGCACATTATATTCTAAATCAAAACACGAAGAAAAAAGCAGAAATTCTTTAATTACTTTACAGAAAATGAAGAAAAATGAACATTGGGCTGTTCAAAATAATAGTATCTGCATTTTACTTTAAAAACTCAAATATTTACTGTACAGTGGTACCTCTACTTACGAAATTAATTGGTTCCGGAAGAAATTACGTAAGTAGAGACGCGTTTTCCATGCAAATGCCCTAATCCGTTCCAAGCCCCCCAAAATTCTGCCATAAATGTTTTATGAAGCATAAAAATGCATCAAAACATGTAACAAATACATGTTACGATTAGATTATTACACAATAAATGAGAGTTGTGCATAATTTAAAAAACAAAGAATAGAGTAAAGAATAAAAATGACGGTCATTTACCTTTGAACTGCTGTCCTCATTGTTTTTTGCCCTCTTTGGTTCATGCGCTCCTGCCTCACCATGCCGAACAACAGAGTGAATCCCAGTCCTCCTTTTGAACTTCTCCAACCACCCATGCGATGCCTTAAACTCCTTAAACTTTTGTTTTAATAACGTGGCGATTGTAGATGCATTACGGCCATATTCTTTGGTGAGATCAACCAAACACATCCCTTTTTCATGCTTTTCTATTATCTCTTGCTTTGTTTGTATGGACAAAAATACTTTTCTTCGTCTTTTCTTTTCCTCTTTTCTCAGTCACTTTCTTGGGGTCCATAGCGAATACGTACTCAAAAAGTTATTATATTTGCGCAAAACTATCAGAACACCTGCCGAACACACTCCATAAGCACCAATCTCGCTTTTTTCAGATTGAATGGCTTCACTAATTGAACTCCACACTGCTATTTTTTTGAACACGCCCCTTCAATTCATTATTCAATTACACAGACTCAGGAGCATACATATCATGAATGTTGGCTCTGTTGGTTTTCTATGACCCTACTACAGCAACTGGTAAATTATTTGCCATGCAGTAATATAATTTCTACCAAAAACTGGTTATTTATGTTGGACTGCTATTATTTTGAACACAACTGTATATGAGCCATTTCATCTGCTAGGTGAAGCAACTCGTGAGTGAGGAACTTTTTGGACGCTATGATCGCTTGCTGCTGCAGTCTACCCTGGACCTCATGGCTGATGTGGTCTACTGTCCCCGTCAGTCCTGTGGCACTGCTGTTATGGTGGAGCCAGACACAACTATGGCCATTTGCACAGCCTGTCAGTATGCTTTTTGCACACTGTGTAAGCTGGGCTATCATGGTATCTCCAACTGTAAATTCCCCGCAGGTAACACCACTAAAACTTTTGTTTTCAGTCGTAATAAGAAGTAGCTGCCTTGTCAATGGTGTTATCAGCTCTATTTGATGAATATGACAATGTCTTTCCGTAAATCACATTTGTGTTACAATTAACCCAACAACCTTTACCCTTTTAACTTTGTGTTAAAGTCAGACACACACACACACACATCCTGTAGAATCGAGAAGTTGGAAATAGTATTCTCCAGGTGCTTATCAGATATTTATGTTACATAATATTTATGTTTTAGAAGAAGAAAGTCTTGGTACCACATTTTTTCAATCCTCAGGCATTTTTGTATTGTGTCGCAGAAGAATTACGTAACCTCAGAGACAACTACCTGACCGCCACAGCTGATGAGAAAAAGTTTATGGAGCAGCGCTTTGGGAAGAGGGTGATCCAGAAAGCAGTGGAAGAGTCCTTCAGCAGAGACTGGCTCAATGAGAACTGCAAATGCTGCCCACGCTGTGGAACCAATATTCAGGTTGTTCTCCCCTACTGGCCACAGGCTAGTGCAAGAAGCTTCCACTTCATTAGCATAGTCACTACTGTGCTTTTGGATACAAAGCAAACAGGGCATTTATTTCTATTACTAATGTGATAATGCACACAAAATCCACTGCCAACTGTTTTTAATGCTGATGATAATATACTTAACAGTTGGTGATTCTATGACTGATTTACTTGCTGTTCTTTTGTTTTGACTTTTGATAGGTTCTCTCCCTCTAATATGCTGTTTTTCATGTGAATGCAGAAAGTGAGTGGCTGTAACAAGATGACCTGTACCTCATGTAAACAGGACTTCTGTTGGCTGTGCCTACACATGCTCAGCAAAGGCAACCCGTATGGTCACTTTTCGAACCCAAATTTAGCTTGTTTCAATCAGTGAGTGATCTGGGTTTTTTTTATTCTAACCACCAGAGCTGATTTGAGGTGGGCACCTACAGCCCATCTATAAACACTTATGCTGTCTTCTTCTGCCTACTGCAGACTCTTCCTTGTTGATGGAGAAGAAGACGACGGTTTCTTGTGGTTGAACGTGGCGGACTGACACAGCGCAGTAGCTCCCAGCTGTATGCTCCATTTGATTGCACTTTATATCATATCGTCACTAATACCTACATCAACAGGACAGTGCCCCTGCAGCTATGTGCTATAAATTATGAATTCAGACATTTTGGTGTAGACCAGTTAAGGGCAGGTGCAGCTTGAAGTTTGTGGTAGAAAAAGATATGAAATCAGAGATGGTGATTTGATGAGTTCTTGTTCTAGTTTTCTGAATGCTTGTACTAGTGGAATCATGAATCAAAAATTAAAGTAGATCAACAGAAGAACTATACATTTGAGTTTATTCTTAATAAGATAAGGTGGATAAGGTAAATATGTAAATAAGGTCTACATGTATACTATCTCATTTAGATAAGGTTTAAATGAAAACTATCCATTTATGGACAAATATATCATTTTTAAAATTTCATCATTACATCATTAATTCATGTCAGTTGTGGGAATGATTTAATTATAATCCCTCCCATTTACGAATGACATTGTTATTCACATCCTGTTTTGTACAATCCTTAATGTCAAATTTTGCCAAACACTAGTGTTGAACAAAAAACAAAACTATGTGCCCTTGAGAAGTTTGGATACACATTTTACCAAAAAGGAGAACCTTGTTTTAAAGGTTCCATATCAAATCTAGTTTCTTTTTCCTATGGTGAATGATTTGTTTCTTGCTGCTCAAAAGGTAACCAAAACTGATGAGAATCTGTGTTGTCAATAAATCTGTTCTAGCTTGACAATTGTATAGGTTCTCTTTTCTGTTAATTAAGCAATATTGCAACTTTATGTCTCACTTGAAAAAAGTGACTAAATTTATCACATGCAGAATCATGCTGTAATGCATTGAACATCGTCGGATGTACTGCTAAACTCGTTTTGCTCACTGGTATTCAGAATAAAAAAATCAAATTGAAGCTGCTTCAGATCCAAATAGTTTATTTAACTAGATCATTCTGCATCTTTCAGTAGACTTTATTTTCAAATTGTCATAGTCACTTCTTTGGCCTTAGCCTGTGATATGTTAAAACTATCGGGAACCCGTGGAAATTCCACGATAAAACAATAATATCAGACTTCATACCAAACATATGAAAGCAAATGTATTGGTATTATAAACGAAGCACACCCAACATAGCCTTACCTTCTGTTTAGAATTATGACTGAAATCCTTCACATTGACATTGTCACCTGGTTTCAACTGTCTCTGTCGTGCATGTTGATCATGTCTGTTTTTCCTGCTTTCTTAGCACTGTAGCCTTAATGTCTGGACGCAGCAGGTCCAGCTTTGACTTTGGCCAATGTCCCATCAACATCTCTGCTGGCGTAGTGGTTTGTGGTGTAAGGCAATACTTAAACAGGAAAAGTGAAAGTTTTGTGCAAAGTGAGTCACCTTTCATCCTTTTCAGACCCTCTTTCACTGTCTGAACCGCTCTCTCTGCCAATCCATTGGAGGCTGGATGAAAATGAGCTGTGCGAATGTGTCTGATGCCATTCTGTACCATACACTCGTCAAACAAGTCACTGGTGAATGTGGGACCATTATCTGTGACCACTGTGTCTGGTAAACCATGGATTGCAAACACTTGTCTGAGTTTGTCTGTGGTTAAAGGTACTGTTATGTTACTCATGATGTGAGCATCTATCCACTTTGAGTGCGCATCAACTATTATGAGAAACATCTGCCCCATGAACGGACCAGCAAAATCAAGATGTAGCCTTGACCAGAGGTTCTCCGGCCACTCCCATGGATGCAAAGGAGCTGGACTTACTAAGTCTGGTGGTCAAGTCTGGTGCTAAGCTTTTCATTTGCGACACACCTGAATGAGTCTCATGTAATTCTTCTACAATGTATGATCGACCTGGGGGTGGTACAACTACCCTTGACCCCAAAAAAATACATCCATCCTGCAAGCTGAGTTCTGTCTTGCGTTTTGCATATGGTTTCAGTTCTTCGCTAACAATCACACTTGGCCAACCTTGCAGTAGGTAAGTCTTTACCTTGGACAGCACTGGGTCTCTCTCTGTCCACTGTTTGACCTGAGCTACCTTACCAGGTGTCTCTGACTTTTGTAATGTAAAAACGGTCTCAAGAGGTACGTATGTCGAGCTAGGCAACTCCGACAATGGCAAGCGGCTCAATGCATCAGCATTTACATTTTCTTTTCCTGCTCTGTATACTATGGTGTACTTGTACGCCGACAAGATTAGAGCCCACCTTTGGATTCTGGCCGATGCCAACAGTGGAATACAGCGTTTTACACTGAACAGACTCATCAGAGGTTTATGATCTGTGTAAATTTGAACAACACGTCCATATAGGTACTGATGAAAACGCTTTACTGCAAAGACAATGGCAAGACCTTCTTTGTCTACCTGTGAATAACCTTTCTCTGCAGCAGTTAGTGTCCATGAGGCAAATCCAACAGGTTTCTGAGCCGTTTTCCATCATATGGGCGAGAACTGCCCCTACCCCATAAGGTGATGCATCATATGACAGAACAATGTCCTTGTCTGGATCATAGTGAACTAGCAATGTTGCTGACTGAAGGAGTTCCTTCACCTCCTTAAATGTCTTCTCCTGCCCTGCACCCCAATGCCACTTTGTGTCATAAGTGTGCCATATAAACACGACATACAGCACAGATGAAATTGCAGTCTTCTCTGACCCACGGTAAACAGGCAGTACAACACAGGCAGTACAACACAGGCAGGACAACACAGGCAGGACAACACAAGCAGTACAACAGGCAGAACAGCACCCAGTATTGGACGAAACACAAGGGATGGTAAACATATCTATACACTCTTTAATCCCGTAGGGGAAGTGACGTGTGTGTAGTCCCTGAGTTGATGGGGGGAAGAGAGATACTGTAGGTAGTCAGTTGCTGGGGGGAGGGCAGGGCAATGTGAAGGTAGAGTTCAAGGCTATGAGCCTCCTGACCGCCTGGTGAAAGAAACTGTCCTTGAGCCTGCTGGTTCTGCCCTGCAGACTCTGCAATCTCCTACCTGATGCTAGCAGTCTGAAAAGGCTGTGAGAGGGGTGGGTGGGATCACCTGCAATGCTGATGGCTTTGCGGGTGAGGCGGGTGTTTTAAATGTCTGTGAGGGAAGGGAGAGAGACATCAGTGATCTTTTCAGTTGCTCTCACGATGTGCTGCAGGGTCTTACAGCAGGAAACTGCAGGCGCCATACCACAAAGTGTTGCAGCTGGTTAAGATGCTCTCAATGGTGCCTCTGTAGAAGGTGAGCATGATGGGGTGTGGGGTTCTTGCTGTCCTCAGTTTGCGGGCAGTTTTTGGCCAGCTATGCGGTGTTGCGGTCCCAGGACAGGTCCTCGGAGATGTGCACACCCAGGAACTTGGTGCTGCTGACCCTTTCCACTGCAGCACTGTCGATGGTTAGTGGAGCATGCTTGGTGCGTGTTCTCCTGAAGTCCACAATAATCTCCTTTGTCTTCTCCACATTCAGATGGAGATTGTTATCCTTGCACCACACAGCCAGGAGCCTCACCTGATTTCTGTACGCTGTCTCATCGTTGTCGATGAGACCCACCACAGTCGTTTCGTCTGCAAATCATCCACGCGTGGCAACGGGTACTCTTCCAGCTTTGAGCCTTGATTCACAGTAACTTTATAGTCTCCACAGATTCTTGCTGTTCCATCAGGCTTTAAAACGGGAACAATAGATGCTGCCCACCTTGAGAATTGGACAGGCTCAATGATACCCAGAGTCTGTAAACGATCCAGCTCTTGCTCCACTTTGCCTTTCATTGCATAGGGCACTGCTATGGGTTTGAAAAATGTGGTGGTGCACTGGGTTCCACATGGAGTTTCACAGTGACTCCCTTCAGTGTGCCCAGTTCATCCCTGAACATATCGCTGTATATGCGTAGAATGTACACTATGGTTTGTGCATATTTTATATCATGCCAATTTAGCTTAATTTTTCGTAGCCAATCATGACCCAAAAGACTAGGTCCACTACCTTAAGCTATGACAAGTCTGCCTTCAGCCCTCTGACTCCCTGCTGAAATATTCACATATAACACCCCCAAATGAGGTATGGGCTGACCTGTATACTTTCCCAGTTTGAGATTTGAAGGCTTCATAAGAGGGGGCTTATGTCTCCATGTCTTCCTGTAGGTCTCCTCACTGATGACCGATGCTGTAGCCCCTGAATCCACCTCTAACTTGATGTCCGTCCCTTCACAGTCACTGTTGCATAGTAGGTCGCTGACGGTCCCTCCTCTGTCTCTACCGTAAACATGTTGAATGCACACGATGCCTCATCGTCATCTTCCTTGACGTGATGAGTGTCTCCTTTAGACTGCCGGGCTTTCCACGTGTCATTTTTAGCCTTATTTTTACAACTCCTGCACTTTTTCACTAAGTGTCCTTGTTTCTTGCAGGTATGACAAACAGTTTCTTTAAATTTGCAGTCATTTGCATAGTGTGCCCCACCACACCTAATGCATTCCACTGTCTTGGATGACTTTGTAGCCCCTCTGTTCACGTGGTGCACAGCCGCCATCTGCGGTCCCACATGACCTTTCTGAATGTCTTTGGCACTGTTTGCCGCCATCTCCATCCCCAACGATTTCAAGCGCCTTTTTCAAAGTCAGTGTAGGTGTTTCCCCCAGCAAACGGCATTGTAAGGCGTCATTATAAATGTCGCATACTAATCTGTCACAGAGCATGTCATCTAAGGTGTCCTTAAAATCACAATGTTCCGACAGTTGCCGCAATTCTGCAACAAAATTAGCCACAGACTGACCTGACTTACTGAATTTGCTATGAAATTTAAAACGTTGGACTATTTCTGATGGTTTTGGATTGTGGTGATTCCCAATGAGCTTGACCAGTTCTGAATATTCAATTTCTCCTGGTTTCCTCGGTGTGGCTAAGTTCCTTATCAGCTTATAGGTCTTTGCTCCACACACACTCATGAGAATGGAGCGCTTCCTAGCCTCCTCCATAATTCCATTAGCAGAGAAAAAGTGTCCCAACATTTTCTCATACTCAGTCCAGTCCTCATCTCCTTCCACGAATTCACCCATAATCCCAAACGTAGCCATCTGACCACAAAGGCTCGTCTCCACATCTCTGCTGCTCGTCCTCCGCCACTTGCACTCTGATTGTCTGTACGTTGCCGAGCTCCTCTGCGCTGCTCGGGCTTTCACTCATGAAGATAGCCGCCTAAAGTTAGCTAGCTGGCATACCGTGTTAACAGCCAACACGCTCAAAAACATGATGGATGAGAAGAAAAATTCAGTTCACCCTGCGTCCAAAAATATGTGGTAACTTGGACAAAAACCAGGACCACACAAAAGATAGTTTTGAGTGGAGAAAGTTTATAAAAATAAACTAGGTCACGTACAGAAATCAAGTACAGCACGTTGCCCCAAACTAGACACTCGGCTTCTTATTCTATGCATCTGTCAACGAAGAAAATTCAGGCGCACCTGGGGTTTTAAAAACATAACATCCCCCTTGTGGACTAAAACTGTAATAACATGTCATCATTACAACAACAGGCCAAAATGGACTACTGTGTCAGAAATCCATTCATTCCCTGCACTAACCCTCCTCTCCAGAAGGAGAGCCTTACTGCCCCTACTGTAATATTAGAGACCATTTCCTAGGTGCATGTGTAGAGTTCAAGAAACTCTATGAGTGACATTTTGAAATGGACCAAAGAGAATGATAGGTGTAACCGGTGTGGGAGAATGCACAAGGCAGACAAATGCACCTTGAAGAAGCCCTGTAATATGTGCAAGGAGCTCCACTTAACGGTTCTCCATGACGCTAATACTAACAAGACAACCACATATATGGTAGCCTCCTCTTCATCAGAGCTCTTGTACATAGATCAACCTAACTGCTCCCAAAAGGTCATGCTCAAAGTTGTTAATGTGCGTCTTCATAATGGGGAACAGACCAGGAGAACCTGGGCACCGGTCAGGTGGTGATGGTCATTGATCCACGATATCCCCGAGCATCCTGGCCTGTTGGAAGAATAACCAAAACTCACCCTTGGAAAGATGGTAATGTTCGCAGTGCCACAGTGACAATCAAAGGCCACGGATACCTACGCCCTGTCTCCAGGTTAATCCCTCTCCCTGAAATGGACCCCTAACTGACACGTATTTGCTGCACAAATCCGGGGCGGTTGTGTCAGAAATCCATTCATTCCCTGCACTAACCCTACTCTCCAAAAGGAGACACTGAACATTTTAATCTGCAGCACCAGTCTCAGTGGGACTATGCCCACTTCCTGGGACACCTCCTATAAAGGGGCGGCCCAAATTGACACTCACCTTTTTGTCCTTGGTTCCAAACAAATGCCATGCCATGTGTCTGTTGAAACCACATCAATGTAAGTAATGAAAGCTGCAATGTGCTGATGTGATGATTTAGTTGCTTCAAGAGTTTATGTGTTCATTTATTCTGATATGACCTTAGTTGACATGAAATTTAGTATCTTTGATACTAATGATATTGTTGATGTTGATATTGATGTTATTACTTAATGCTATCTTCTGTTCTTGTCTGGAACCATGGCAAACTTAACTTTGGAAGTCAACTTTGAATAATAAACATTTGTTGATTTAATTGACAATGTTTCCTGGTGGCGTGTGGCTCCAGTAGAACTCCATTGTATCCTACGTACTGAGTGCGCAAAATCCCATGTAGCACAGGTTGGCTAATCGATGAAGCGTGATCACCTGCAGCCAGTGATGGCTAAGGGGGTCGTGTCATCACGAATTGACACGATGTGTCAAACATACACAGTGATTCGTGTATGTCTGGCGACAAAACATGTCTAGTACCACATGTTTTGTCTTGACCTCCATCTCCGCCGAACCCAAGACTGACTCACCGAACCCCTAGAGTTCGATCAAACCCCGGTTAAGAACCATTGCTCTAAAATTATGTTAACTGGGAAGTCCATGTGTAGTTAGTGATGGGCAGATGAAGCCCCATGAAGCTTTTCACCCCAATCAGTTCACTGCGGTTTGAAGCTTCATGAGGCTTCATCTGCTCTAGTACGACATCTACTGGATGCTAAAATATCAGTTGGCGGTTGAAGTGTGTGGCATTTTGCAGAAAGCCTTTGAATAAAAATGTCAGCAAAATAAGGTAGTGTGCAAAACGTATATTTTAGTGATGGCAGTATACTGTGTGTGTGTGTATAAAAATAAATCTATTCCAGTAGGGAAATTACTTTTAACTCCAAATGCATGCACACGTATACAGTATACACACACATACACACACACACACACACACACACACACTAGCAGTATAGAAAATGATCATTTGGACATGAAGAAAATGAAAATACAGTAAACATGTACAGTGAGGGGAGCGTGGTTGGGGTTGGGGTATGGACAATGATTGTGCTTTTGTAACATTGAAGTATAACCAGTTATTATGCTTGAGTCATATAATTGGTTTTTATTTAAAAACATTTTTGTCCACTGTATAAACTTGTACAACTCATGAAGAAAGAAACAAGCATGTTTATCAACGCGTCTCTGACGTAGAGCTGTTACAGTTTTAACTCCGTCCATTTTGTGTGTACATGTAGACACGGGTCACATGTACCCATTTCTGTTGCAGGGAGATGCACCCCTGGATAGAAAAAGTTTCGGTTACAGCGTCCACACGACAACGCATACCCGGCATTTTCAAAAAACTTCACTTTTGGCCAGCGTTTTTGTCCCGGATATCTGCGTTGTCTCGCTGCCCGATGCTTTACACCATATTGTTCATGTGATTCTTTCTGGCAGATGCGCCGCGATTGGTTGGGCGCTGTGATTAGTTGGGCAGTTAATTGGTTGGACACTTGATTGACAGGTGGAGTTAAAGCATGACAGAGTGAGGTTTTCAAGTGAGCTTATTCAAATATATACCATAGGTGGGGAGATGAATATTGTCATTTTGTTGGTCAAAGAAAAGTCAAAAATCAAACAGCGAAAACTAGACTATCACTGTTGGAAAATACTTTTATCATTGTTTATCACAATCTTCTGTTTGTCTAGTTTTGTCTGAAACGATGAACACATTTTCTGTTTGCTTTCTCTCCACAACAATGTCAATTGCCTTGTTCATATCTGTTTCAAGGATTTTTTGCAAAATGAGTTTTTGGATCAGAAAGGTCTCCCCGGCTTGGTTAAACTTATCGTCTTCATTCAAGAAAGAGAATTAAAATCAAAAATGATAAAATTGTTTGGGTGTTTTCTCTTTCTCTGTGTTTTGACCGAGTGTTTCGAGCATGCTCGAAAGCCTCAACTGCAATCTTCTTACCTGAAACGTGACCCATATTGACCTTGTAATCCAGAGGTTATGCTGTGGCAGAGAGAAACAATGAACTACTAAAGAAACAAAGAGTCCACATTTTAGCCTGAGATTGAAAAGAGACGACAACATGGTGTAATCCCTTTGGCTAGAGTTGCTGACAGGCGATAACCCTTTAAAACGGCCCCTTTCCTGTCCTGCTCTCTGTTTAGCCCCCCCACTGAAAAAAAGCAACTGTCTGTCTCCATTCACTGACTGACTGACTGAACTACCGTTGCTATGCCTGTAATGACACCTGCTCTCAAAGGCACCTAACCAATGCTGAGGAGCTCCAGCAATATTGCAGAACTTTTGAACCTCATCCAGGTAAGGAAAAATTAGTGTGTTTTTGGGTGGGGACCTGATGCTACGATGGTGAGGACAAAGTTTGAGTGAGCTCAGTGTGACATCATGATTTGCGGTCAGCCGTGTTTTTATGGACTGCATTGTTCAATGTAAAATGTGACTGGTTTGAAAAGTTGTAGACTTTCACAGGCCTGCCTGTAGGTCACCATAGACTTGTGATATTCTAGGAAAAATATCCCTTTATTTTTACCAATCAGATCTTCATTCTATTTAAAACATATTTGCAAAGTCAACTTCAACTGTTTTCATAGCTGTATCTGGTTTGATGGCAGTCTTTTGATCAGTGGTAGTAGGTGGCTGTTGAATTTAAGCAAGCCTTAACAATAGCTAGTTGAATACAAATGATCCGCAATCCACAGCTCAACCACTGCAGGGCAAAGAAGGCAGCTGAGCCACAGTATGATCGAGAGTGACAGAGAGTTGTCGGCCATGGTGCAGGAGCTGTGGGACAACGATGTCAACAGACTCAAACCTGGAAAAGACTACAGGATCTCTCTGCAGGTGCGATACACACACACACACACACACACACACACACACACACACACACACACACACACACACACACACACACACACACACACACACACACACACACACACACACACACACACACACACACACACACACACACACACACACATTTTGATTATTCATTCCTGTGCACAGAAAGAATGATACAAGGGCCCAAATAATGAAGACGCAAGTTATCTTTTATGAAATCACAAGTTATCCTCATCAAATGAGAATATCCTAGATTGCCAAATACGAAAACTGCTAGCCTGCAGCTGCTTTTCTGGAGTAGTTGGTATTTTATGACCATGGTCAAAGCGTCCTCTAGTCTAGAGTCAAAGGTGCAGGGCAGTTTTCAAACAAACACTGATGTGAACTCATCTCTGACAGTTAAACAGCTAGTTGGTTGGTGTTATGAATTTAAAAAGCTGAGCTGCTGAAAGAAAAATAAGATGGAGGATTCAACCAGCAAACGCTGGAGAATGGGTCTCTGTTATTAGGTCCACTGTTCCATTGAATGTGGTGTGTCCAGACTTGTCTAACCTTTCAAGATACACACGTTCATATCATGTGAAGGGTTTGAGTGGTTCTCGTCCTGTTTCAGGGCAAAGCTGGAGACAGCCTGGCCGTCAACAATGACGATAACAATGATGGAGCAGGATTTCCTCTATTTACTTTTGTCGATGAGAACATTTTCAAAAAGGAGACATTTTTGGGTGAGTGAATGAGGGTCTATTTTTGGGACGTATCATACAGACAAAAATTACCATGATTTGCCACAATTTGAGTCAAAATATTTATTTTGCCTCCCTTTCTACACCATCGGATTATATTTTTGGATACCTCATACATTCCACTGCAGTTTTTCAGTTTTACTTTTATCTTCACCATTACCACCCTTCAAAATAAAGCTTTTTCATCTGCTTGTAATTGCCTTGTGATGAGCAGTGGCATGTTGCGTAAGCACGGCGCATGAAGAGTTCACTGTGCTGTATGCAGCGAATACATGATCCTCTGCAACCACTGGCCTCTCTTACATTTTCCTCCGCCTGATAACTTCTGAAACACATTTCCCTTTGGCAGTTTTTTGTGATGTTTTCACAGATTTATATTTTTTAGCATGCAAGAGAAAGCTTTAATATGGATTTGCATTATATAACAGCAGGGTATTCAGAGTTCATCCTGAGGGTGCTGTCCTACATGCTATTTTTGTGATTTATTCAGTTTCTACAAACCTCCTTTACTATCCATTTCCTGCTCACTAGAGCTGTGCTTAGTTGTTTTCGCAGTTTTCTTTTTCTGTGTTTCTCAGAGTGGACAGGACTTTATATTACATGTGTTCAAACGCTACACTATCATCCTTCATAAGGAATGCCTGCCTTTGTGTCTGCAGCCTTTATCTCGCTGTTGGATAACTATGAGAGTGACACTGGGGAGCCTGAAATTGTGACCCCAGAGGAGGTTGCAGAGAATCACAAGTTCCTGGATTCCATCATTCAGACCCCCACCATGAAGGTACCTGTGGAGGCATTTGAAAATCATAGTTGTGTTAAAGATTGAATTAGAGCTAATCTAAAGTTCCACGAATGACTGGATTCACATGGCAAAATTAAACAGGACATTCCAATGATTCAGTTATTACTTTTATTGCTAACATTGACATTAGGCACAAGTTGTGTCCAACATCTGAATGATTGTGAATGTCCTATACTGTGTGCTTCATGCATTTAATGGTAGATCTTGTGAATTTGATTGACTTCAGTAATGAATGACTAAGCTTCTGTCTGCTGTGGATGGTAGATGGGTCAGATTTCTTCTCCTGAGGTATCACTTCAGGTAATGTCATTTATTTAGTAGGATCATTAATGATGTAACAACGCATTTATCAGTTAGAATGATCCTGTTCATCCTGAAAACTGATTTGGATACATTAGTAGAGCTGTACTGTAAAGAGACACAGAAATGCACAACAGTCATTTATCCTCCTCATCAGTAAATATCGGTATATTTGCTCACAAGCGCAGAGAATTAGGAAACACAGCAAAGTCTGTATGCTTGTCCTTCAGGGAGAGAAGATGGAGGTTTGTGTAACAACTCACCACATTCAGATGCAATTGAAATTCAGATGAGAATTCTGATTATAAAAAAACAAAAAAACAACAACCCCATGATTATACTCTAGATGTTCAAAACCTCCCTTTTGTGATACTTTCAAAAGCTTTCACTGCTGAAGACTTTAATGCCACTGGGTGATGATCATTTAAGGCACTGTTGCTGTGAGACCACAGTGCTACCCACTATGTAGCAAAATAGTGGGTAGCACTGTTGTCTCACAGCATGAAGGTCCTGGGTTCAAATCCTCCTCCAACTTTTCTGTGTTGAGTTTGCATGTTCTCCCTGTGACTACGTGGGTTGCCCGACTTCCACCACCGATCTGTAATTCTAAACTGCACATGAACATGAATGCGAGTGTGATTACTTGACTTTCATGCGTCCCTGCCATAGACTAGTGGCTTGTTCAGGGTGTGCCCCACATTCCACCCATTGTCAGCAGAGATAGGCTCAAATAGCTGATGATTCATTTACCGTGTTGGTCCTTGGATGATTATATGATGAAAAACTTGAGGAATGTCTTGTGGCAGATTGACAGGGCAGAGTCATAGCTACAAACTCAATGTCTGGGCTGCAAAGAGCTTCCTTAATTAGGATGTTCTTGCACCAGGGTGGATTTACCAACAAGCACACACCTGTGTTTTTATCCAGTCAGCTGTATGTCCACTTCACTGATATGACCATCGCAACACTTATTGTGTTATAAAGGTTTATTGCCAAGTGTCATCTGTTTGCAGATAGCACATAAATACCTGGTAGAAAAGCATCTCTCTCCAGCGGATGAGACACAATTCAAGGAGCAGCTGTACAGGATCTGGTTTGAGCTTTATGCAAGGAGAGGATCAAGCAGGTGGGTGGAATTTAGCTCAGCATCCAAATATAACTTCACCAATGGAATCTGGTAGTATGATGGTAACTGTCTCACTGTGACAAACTGACTCTCTGTAACACATACAGTCAGCATCATGGCTTCAAATAAAACATTTATTTGTGTCACACTGTATGGACATCGGCACTAAACATGTTTTGTTCAAAGGGTACTGATATAATACAATCTGTTTGTCGTTATTGATACAGTTGCAAAATATAAACCGAAATAACTGATATGACGTCTCTGTCTGCCACCAGACCAGATTCTTCAGGGTTTGAACATGTGTTTGTTGGAGAGACCAGAGGAGGGCGGACTGTCATTGGGTTCCACAACTGGATCCAGCTCTACCTACAGGAAAAACTGGGACACATTGATTACAAAGGCTATAGTGTCGATGCAAAGTCTCCTCGGGTATGATGTTATGCATTTCTTGCTTTAAATGAGATGGACCAAAATTGGGAAATTTTCTAAATATGGCAAAAATGATCATATATTAATAATACTCAAAAAATCTATTGAGATTCTATAACATTGGTTTTTCTTTGTCTCTTAATTGTCTCTTTCTTCCCAAGTTGTAGCTGGTCTTTAAACTCTTGCCCTCATTATTGTTCTTCCACACTACTGTAAAGATTAACCTCAGAACTTTCTATGATGCTTCTCTCTCTTTGAGCAGGGTTAGCGTAGGGCTTCATTTTGTCTATCTTATCTGAGCGTGATTGAGGATATTTCCTTGTCGGTGGCCTTATGTTAAGGTGCAGACATTATTTTCAGTTCAAAGGTGAATGTAAATCAAGTTCCATGTTGAGTGCACAGAAGTTTAATATAAACTAATTACTTATTGTAAACTTTGCAGCCAGGTTTATCTGTGAAATTAAAGAAAAAGAGACCCATGCAGCTTAAACTGCCTATTTTGCAATATCCAGTACTGAAGAGTAGTAGTAAAAGGACATGATTACATTCAATTTTATGATGAGCCAATGGCTGGTCTGTTGGTTTAGTCTGCCACAACATTTTATCTCTTTAAGCTTTTTCTGATTCCTTTTAAAGAGGGGCATGATCTAAAGATGTTTGACTTGTGAATGAGATACACTATCTTCTACTTTTCATGAGTATTTTTATTATTATCGTATCTAACATTTTACTTTTTTCATTTCTTTGTCAAGACTGATATTAAAATGATCACACAGTAACAGTTTCACTCTCATCTTCTGTATTTCTCCCTTTCTTTCCTTCCTTTTTCCTTTTATTTTTTTCTTTCATCTCTTCCCCTTTGACTGATAAGAACAAGTCTGCAGCTACTTTCTGGATCTCTAACCATTGTCATGGTCTTCCTATCTCTCACTTTAGCCTGACGAGAACAAACACATCCTGGCACTACAGTTCAGCTGGAAGAATGGCATAAAGCCAAAGGGCAGCATCTTCATTGGTGTCAGTCCTGAGTTTGAGTTTGCCCTCTACACCCTCTGTTTCCTTACCTCGCCCAACGAGAGTGTCAAAGTCCAGTTCAGTTTCTACGATGTGGAGATTGTTTGCCACCACTACAATCAAAAGCACATAGGCACCACGTACCCTGTGCTCATTAAGTACCGGATGAATCGCTAACTTGAAAAAATCCATTTGGGATATAGCTTGCATACAAAGTGTCACAGGTATTGATGTGTTTTTATTTTAGATAAAGATACAATAAAACCTTACAAGACCCAGTTGTGTTGTTTTTGGTCTCTTGTACAATGATTATAAGACATAAAACACACATGCTCCAGAGTATATTCGCAGTGGTAGAAGTGCACACACACACACATACACACACATACACACACACACACACACACACACACACACACACACGTATATATGTGTGTATATATATATATATATATATATATATATATATATATATATATATGCATATACAGTATATATGTATATACTGTGTGTGTGTATATATATACACACTCATACTGTATATATCTAGATCTAGATCTAGATCTTCTGCGCATGCGCGAGCAGGCTGCAGTTTCTTCTGCTCAGAGGTCAAAGGAGACCCAGCAACACGCGATCTCATCCCCGCTGAGCTCCGACGGAGATATCGCGGATGCCGAGCGGGTCGAGTTGAAAGGACTAGACTAACGGCTAGAGCCGCTAACCGGAGGAGAGTCAAGCCCTCCGTCCCCTCCGTCATCATGGGGAACGTGAACTCTCTACCGAACAAGTTGGACGAACTGACGGCGCTGTGCAGGACTGAACAGCGCTACCGGGAGACCAGCTTGTTCGGTCCTACAGACCTCTCCTGGCCTACAGGCCTCTCCTGGCCCTACAGACCGCTCCACTGATGCTCCCTCCTCCTGTGCTTCCTCTCCTTCCACCCCTGCCACTTCTCCCGAGCCCACTCCAAGAACTGCGAAGCTCAACGGCCCCACCTCAACCACTGGACTTCCAACCTCGCCACAACCTCCTGCTCCCACCACGACCGAGACCATCATCACTGCAGACCTGGTGACGACAACGCTGAGGAGGCTCCGTCCCTACAAGGCGGCTGGACCAGATAAGGTCTCCCCAAGACTCCTCCGAGCCTGTGCTTCGGAACTAGGGGACCCCCTGCAACAATTGTTCAACCTCAGTCTGCAGCTGGGGAGGGTCCCGTCACTGTGGAAGACCTCCTGCATTGTCCCTGTACCCAAGAAAGGACGCCCTACTGAGCTCAACGACCACCGACCGGTCGCTCTTACCTCCCACGTAATGAAGACCCTAGAGCGACTGGTCCTGGAGCTCATGCGTCCACAGGTGCAGGGTGCTATGGACCCTCTCCAGTTTGCCTATCAGGCCAAGGTTGGGGTTGACGATGCTGTCTTGTACCTCCTCCACCGCATACTCTCCTACCTGGACGCCGGGGACTGTGCCGTCAGAGTGCTCTTCTTCGACTTTTCGAGTGCCTTCAACACCATCCAGCCCCAGCTCCTGCAGGATAAACTGACCTCCATGGCTGTGGACCCCTACCTCGTGAGCTGGATTACGGACTACCTAACAGACAGACCACAGTACGTCCGTATGGGGGACTGTTTGTCTTCTATGGTGACCAGCAGCACGGGGGCGCCACAGGGGACCGTTCTATCCCCCATTCTCTTTACCCTCTACACATCAGACTTCAAGCACAACTCGGATACATGCCACATACAGAAGTACTCCGATGACACCGCGATAGTGGCATGTATCCGGGAGGGTGATGGGGGGGGGGGTACAGGGCATTGGTGGCTGACTTCGTGGAGTGGTGCCAACAGAACCAGCTCCAGCTCAACGTCTCCAAGACAAAGGAGATGGTTCTGGATTTCCGGCGGGCACCTCCCTCTCCACAGCCGGTGATCATCAAAGGCAGTGAGGTGGAGGTGGTAGAAAACTATAAGTACCTGGGACTGTAGCTAGACAGCAGACTGGACTGGTCACTCAACTCGAACTGTGTGTACAAGAAGGGGCAGAGCAGGATGTACTTCCTAAGGAGGCTGGCCTCCTTCAACATCTGTCCTAAGCTCCTTTTCATGTTCTATCAGTCCGTAGTCTCCAGTGTGCTGTCATACGCCATTGTGTGTTGGGGTGGGGGGGCCAGGAAAAGAGATATGGACCGTCTGAACAGACTCATCCGCAGAGCGAGCTCAGTGGTCGGGCTGAGCCTGGACTCTGTGGATATGCTTCTGGAGAGCAGGACCATGTCTAAAATTAAGGCTATCATGAACCACACCAGACACCCCCTACACACCACCTTCTCCCAGCAGAGAAGCACCTTCAGCGGCAGACTGCTGTCACACAGCGCCTCCACAGAGAGGCTGAGGTCCTCCTTCGTGCCCCGTGCCATCAGGGGGTACAATGACTCTCTCAGGAGGAGCGGGGGGGAGGTGGCGAGGTCAGCACGGGGTTGAAAATGGATTTAATTTAATTTTAATTTAATTTTATACTGTTATATATATATATTTTATTTATTTTTATACTGTTTTATATTTTAATTCAATTATATACTGTTTAGATTTTATTTTATACTGTTTATATTTTAATACTGTAATATTTTTAAATTTTATCCTGTTTATATTTTAGTTATAGTTTAGTATATAAGTCCTGTTAGTGCTGCATGTGTCTGTCTGTTAGTGTAATGTATGTCTTGTGGTATGTCCTGTGATGTCAGTGTTTCCTTTTCTCCTGGTGTTTATCCAGTATTATTTGTTATGTAATGCCTGAGCAGTGGATATATGCAATTTCCTCCGGGATTAATAAAGTATCTATCTATCTATCTATCTATCTATCTATCTATCTATCTATCTATCTATCTATCTATCTATCTATCTATCTATCTATCTATCTATCTATCTATCTATCTATCTATCTATCTATATACAGTGTACTGTATATATACAGTATATACTGTTTTCATATTTAATACATATGTATATAATGAGAAATTATAATCTATGATTACATTTCGAACAGAAGGTCAGTCAATCTGGAAAATTGGAAAAGCTTTGAATGTATCCCCAAATGTAGACAAACCATTGAATGCTATAATGAAACTGGTTCACATGAGGACCGCCCCAGGAACAGAAGACCAAACATTACCTCTGCTGCTGATTAGTTCAGATTAGATTAGTTCATCTGACTCAACAGCCTCAGAAACCAATAGTTAACAGCACCTCAGATTAGAGACCACAGTATCCTGCAGCGACATGGCATTCCATCCTGTTTGCATGTATTTGGACCGTCATTTATTTTTCAACAGGACAGTGAACCTAAACAAATTTCCAGACTGTGTGAGGGCTATTTGACCAAGAAAGAGAGTGATGGAGTGCTGGATCAGTAGAAATCACTGCTCAAGGAGAATATGAACAAGATTTCACTGCTGTCAAAGTATCATATCTTAACTTACCTTATCTAACTAAAACGTTGGGTGAACTTTTATTTTTTTATTTTTACTTTTTTACTAAATTTCATTGTATTACTTTTTATCTCTGTAATGGCAGTGATGAGGGATTAATAATGTAAAACCATTTATGAAAAAAATATGCATTACCGTTAAAAAGTGTAGCTATTATTTGTTCAGTGTTGTCTTGTCATGCTTGTTGCTGTCTCATTTTGGTTCAGAGGGGGGCGGCAGAGGTTTTGTTGTGATGATGACGTCAGCGACCATTGTCTGAGTCAAGATAGCAAGAATGAGAAAGATACTAGTCGCTTCTGTTGATTTCAAAATAAAAGCACTACAGATGTCGACCTCTTACGACAACAATAATGACGATTCTTTTTGAAAACGACATGAAAACAGAGGAAAAAGAATCAGGATTATGTATTAATTCACATAGAATAAATTAAAACGTATACAACAATGCTATGGACAACTATGAAGTTTATCTAAATTATTAACAGGAAATCATTTTTTTTTAAAGTCTGACCACTACTTTACCTTGATTGTGGTGTGAAGAGTCGAGGGAGTAGGATTCCATTGTGTTAGGGTTTGCATTTTCAGTTTCCACTGTTACATAATTGTTGTTTTTTTTTCGCGATCGGTGACGCGACCCTCCTGTTTTGTTGATCACTTGCCGCTCGAACCGGAATGGCCGAACCGAGCGCCCGATATCAGCAGGTATGTGAACACCACCCGTGTAAGTAACAGCCAACACCTTGAAGATTAACACACTTCAGCGTCAGCAGTATCCTTATGCTGCCAACACTGACTTGGATAAATCATTTTAACCCGTATTGTCAGCCATCTGAATATTTGCTCATATTTAGTGATATTAATGGACGCATGACGTGTTTTAAACAGTAGCCCATTCTCACAGCACTCCATCTAGCTAGCTGTATATTCATGCTAACGTGTCCACGCGTTGTAGTTCAAATATAAACTTGACTTTTTGTTCGAAAGCTTTAGCCTCAGATTTTTGTGAGCGTAGAGTTGATCGAAATGTTAGGTAGGAGGGCTAAATGTCTTAGTTACGTAGCGTTGTTGGAAACTAGCGTTGAAATGTAATGTACAGTACAACCTCATTAACTCCTCTCTATTCTACTGTGTGAACGGCACATGACGAACAGCAGGGGACGCGTTGAAAGGCCTCTCCTGTTAATACTCCACTTATATTTACGTTTGACGTATGATATAAGAAACATGTCTGCGGATAGCATTTTATCTCGATCTGGCTCACTTAGCATTCCTTCACTTGAACTAGTAATTGGCTTTATAATTAATTCTGTTGAAAAACACCATTTACTGATTATTGCTGTAGCGGTAATGACATCCCCTGAATCTGACATTCTAATTCATGTTTAACGATTAATTTTAAAGGGAACTGCTAACCTACAAACCTGACTGTAAACCCACTGTAGGCCTACTGTAAACAGAGGGTTGCGTCAGGAAGGGCATCCGGCGTAAAACTTTTGCCAAATCAAAGCTGCGAATCAAACCTATGACTTTCATACCGGATCGGTCAAGACCCGGGTTAAGAACGACCGCCATCGGTGCTGTTCAACTACAGGGTGCCGGTGGAAATTGGACTACTATTGGTCGAAGAAGGAGAGGAGGAAAGTGTTTTCGGAGGAAGAGGGAGAAGAGTAGTGCCAAGAGTATAGGACTGAGAGTAGGGACGTTGAATGTTGGAACTAGGACAGGAAAAGGTAGAGAGTTGGTTGACATGATGCAGAGGAGGAAGGTAGACATACTGTGTGTCCTGGAGACCAGGTGGAAAGGTAGCAAGGCTAGATGTTTAGGAGCAGGGTTCAAGTTGTTCTATCATGGTGTAGATAGGAAGAAAAATGGAGTAGGAGTTATCTTGAAGGAGAAGTTTGTTAGGAATGTCCTGGAGGTAAAAAGAATGTCAGAGTGATGAGTCTGAAGCTAGAAATCGAAGGTGTGATGTTCAATGTTGTTAGTGGGTATGCTGCACAGGTAGGATGTGAGCTTGAGGAGAAGGAGAACTTCTGGTTGGACTTTGATGGAGTGATGCAGAACATACCTAGAAGTGAGAGTTGTCATTGGTGCAGACTTCAATGGACATGTTGGTGCAGGAAACAGAGGTGATGAGGAGGTGATGGGCAGGTTTGGTATCCAGGACAGGAACGCAGAAGGACAGATGGTAGTTGACTTTGCAAAAAGGATAGAAGTGGCTATAGTGAATACTTTCTTCCAGAAGAGGCAGGAACATAGGGTGACCTATAAGAGTGGTGGTAGGAGCAAACAGGTAGACTACATCTTGTGTAGACGGTGTAATCTGAAGGAGAACAGTGACTGCAAATTAGTGGTAGGCGAGAGTGTAGCCAAACAGCATAGGATGGTGGTGTGTAGGATGACTCTGGTGGTGAGGAAGGTGAAGAGGGCAAAGGTAGAACAGAAGACAAAATGGAAACTAAAAAAGAAAGAGTGTAGCATGACTTTTAGGAAGGAGTTAAGACAGGTTCTGGGTGGTCAGGAGGTGCTTCCAGATGACTGGACAACTACAGCTAATGTGATCAGGGAGACAGGTAGGAGAGTACTTGGTGTGTCATCTGGAAGGAAAGTAGATGAGGAGACTTGGTGGTGGAATGAGGAGGTACAGGAATGTATAAAGAGAAAGAGGTTAGCTAAGAAGAAGTGGGACACTGAGAGCACTGAGGTGAGTTGACAGAAGTACAGGGAGACAGAGTGTAAGGTGAAAGTAGAGGTAGCAAAGGCCAAACAAGGCTTATGATGACTTGTATGCTAGGTTAGACAGTAAGGAGGGGGAGACTGATCTATACACGCTGGCAAGACAGAGAGACAGAGATGGGAAGGACGTGCAGCAAGTTAGGGTGATTAAGGATAGGGATGGAAGTCTATTGACAGGTGCCAGTAGTGTGATGGGAAGATGGAAAGACTACTTTGAAGAGTTGATGAACGTGTAAAAATGAGAGAGAACAAAGACTAGAAGATGTGACTGTTGTGGACCAGGAAGTAGCAAAGATTAGTCAGGATGAAGTGAGGAGGGCACTGAAGAGGATGAAGAGTGGAAAGATAGTCGGTCCTGATGATATACCTGTAGAGGTTTGGAAGTGTCTAGGAGAGGTGTCAGTAGAGTGTCTGACTGGGTTTTTTCAACAGGATCTTAGATAGTGAGAAGATGCCTGAGGAATGGAGAAGTGTGCTGGTCCCCTTTTTTATGAAGAAGGGTGACATGCAGAGTTGTGGCAACTACAGAGGAATAAAGTTGATGAGCCTTACAATGAAGCTGTTGGAAAGAGTAGTGGAAGCTAGACTAAGGGCAGAAGTGAGAATTTGTGAGCAGCAGCATGGTTTCATGCCAAAAAAGAATACTACAGATGCAGTATTTGCTTTGAGGATGTTGATAGAGAAGTACAGAGAAGGCCAGAGGGAGCTGCATTGTGTTTTTGTAGATCTGGAGAAAGCTGATGACAGGGTACCCAGAGAGGAATTGTGGTATTGTATGAGGAAGTCTGGAGTGGCAGAGATGTTACAGCGCTGCAGGACATGTATGAGGACTGTAAGACAGTGGTGAGGTGTGCTGTAGGTGTGACAGATGAGTTCAAGGTGGAGGTGGGACTGCATCAGGGATCAGCTCTGAGCCCCTTCTTGTTCGCTTTGGTGATGGACAGGCTGACAAACGAGGTTAGACAGGAATCTCCATGGACTATGATGTTTGCAGATGACATTGTGATCTGCAGTGAGAGCAGGGAACAGGTGGAGGAGAAGCTAGAGAGGTGGAGGTGTGTCCTGGGAAGGAGAGGAATGAAAGTTAGATAGGTAAGACAGAATACATGTGTGTGAATGAGAGGGACCCAAGTGGAATAGTGAGGTTACAGGGAGAAGAAATCAAGAAGGTGGAGGATTTAAGTACTTAGGGTCAACAGTCCAGAGCAGTGGAGAGTGTGGAAAAGAGGTGAAGAAGCGTGTACAGGCAGGATGGTACGGGTGGAGGAAAGTGTCAGGTGTGATGTGTGATAGAAGAGTTTCAGCCAAAATGAAAGGAAAGGTGTACAAAACTGTGGTGAGACCAGCGATGTTGTTTGGTCTAGAGACAGTGTCACTGAGAAAAAGACAGGATACAGAGCTGGATATGGCAGAGATGAAGATGCTGAGGTTCTCTTTGGGAGTGACCTGGAAGGATAGGATCAGGAATGAGTACATCAGAGGGACAGCACATGTTAGAGGTTTTGGAGATAAAGTCAGAGAGGCCAGACTGAGATGGTTTGGACATGTCCGGAGGAGAGATAGTGAATATATTGGTAGAAGGATGCTGAGTTTTAAACTGCCAGGCAGGAGGCCTAGAGGAAGACCAAAGAGGAGGTTTATGGATGTACTGAGGGAAGACATGAAGGTAGTAGGTGTGAGAGAAGAGGATGCAGAGGACAGGGTTAGATGGAGGCAATTGATTCACTTTGGCGACCCCTGAAGGGAAAATCCGAAAAGAAAAGAAGAAGACCTACTGTAAACCTTCTACAAACCCGACTGTAAACCCGCTGTAGACTTATGGTAAATCCAATGTAAATCTGGTGTAAATCAACTATTTACTATTTGGTATACAAAACCACCTCAGTGGTCTTTCTGTAAACTGACAGCCAATTTAATTGATCAATGGCCATTTGTTAAATACCTTTAGCAAAATCAGGAATCCAGAGTGACTGAGCCTGACTAAAACAACAAAAATGTGATTTTTTTTTCAAATTGAATGAATGAATGATTGCCCGGCTCATGTGGCTCCTACTTAAAGGAAGGGGAACTGAGAGGTCACAGACCTTATATCCTCTTAATTTTCACAGAAACTTTTTGATGTTCTCCTGTTTCTTTTTTTCGCTTCCTCTTTTTATTTTATTGATCTTTATCACATCAATCAGAAGTTTGTGACTCAAATGGAAAGTAGATCATCCTCCAACTGGTCTATTGTACCTTTGCATAAACAAGGAAGTGGTTTTTCTTGTCTCTGTAGCTACCTGATGAGGAGGACCCAGAAGGGAGACCACAGGTTGCAGCTGAAGCTCCGCCCCCCTACAGCAGCATTACACTGGACAATGCTGGTAAGGTGATGCTCTTCCAGATGGTTCTCAGGTTCAGTGTTTATTCAGTGTTTTTAATACACAAGAATCAGTTTTGTTGGTCTGCACTATTAATAATAAAGTCATCAAGGTTAGCGCTGCCGCCTCACAACACGGCGGACCCGGGTTTGAGTCCAGCTCTGTACGGAGTTCGCATGCTCTCCCCGTGTCTGCGTTGGTTCTCTCCGGGTTCTCCGGCTTCCTCCCACCTCCAAAAGCATGCGCTTCAGGTTGATTGGCCTGTCCTAAATTGACCGTAGGAGTGAGTGTGTGTGTGTGAGTGATTGTTTGTCTCTATGTGGCTCCGCGGTACACTGGCGTCGTGCCCGGAGTGTCCCCCGCCTCACGCCCTGAGACTGCCGGGATAGGCACCGGCTCCCCCGCGCCCTGCGTAAGCGGATTAAGCGGGTTAAGAAAATGACTGACTGACAGAGATGCCTGATTCGATCTTATTTCATCAGTGTTCATTATTTTAAACAGTGAAAGTGATGGTCTGTGCTGGTCAAGAATGACAGGCAAGTTGCTGAATCTTTTGTAAATCTGGGCTTGCGCTAGCCATTCGCCACTTCGCCATAGGCAAAGTGAATACCAGATTGGCTACAAGGTTTTTAGACTGTGTAGCCACAGTGGCGTTCTTATTTTTACGGAAAAAAGGCTAAAACTTTCAACTTTTTCGCTCACTAGCGCCAGCGCCGCTACTGCCGCTGGCGAGCGGCGCTAGCAGAAATAGCGCCGCTATTTTGATTTTATGTTCGATTTTTACAAGCTGAACCCGCAGATTGGTGTACCACAAGGCGAGGACGATCGATCAAAAGAATTCAGTGTTTTATAGTAGAGTTTGTGTTAAAATCCTCATTAATAAACAAATATTGAATGCTGAGAGGACACACAGTGTGGCTTTTTGTGGCTTGCTCAATTCTTTTACACTGAGCCACAGTGGCTTAGTCATACTAGCTCCTAGTGCAAGCCCAGTAGATGTTACTCTATTTTGACAATAAGACAAAAAGATGTCTAATTTGAGTCGGATGAATAGTCTAATCCTTGATGGGAAGATCAAACATAGCGCATTCAATCTTTCAAGAAGAGCTAAATGGCGTCCAGAGGGCCTTTTGGTTACATCTAAGTCAGTAATTGTGAATAATGCTATAGAATAATGGCTGACTGGCCCTTCTACAGGCAGATAAATGTGAACATAACACACTATGTGTCAGTCAGCACTTTATATTTTAATGAGGTTAGTCACTTAGCTGTCAGAAGGCATTAGTAGGTGATATAGTGCGATCATCTCAGAGTCTTAGCTTGTTTCCCCTTCCAGAGCTGCTTCAGTGACTCAGCACAAGAGAACATGTTAAACTCAGGCTTTAGTTTTGGCAATGTCAGTAAATATGTGTTGCATTTGCTAGTCAGGTATCAAAATGGAAACTAAACAAAATTTGTGCTTATGTGTTTGACACTTGACATTTTCAGCCTACACTGATTATAAAGAAGACGGGGTTTTCCCTAAACCTCCATCATACAACATTGCGACGACTCTACCTTCCTACGATGAAGCAGAAAGAACCAAAGCAGAGACTACTGTTCCCTTGGTAACTGGAAGAGTGAGTGTCTCACTTTTTTTCCCCTTTTGCGGTAGTGGTCACTTTCAGTATGCACACAGATGCACACTAGGGCTTCTGCTGTTGTCTGAAAGGCAGGAAGTGCCTAGCAACCACGACGGAAATGTTTTTGTCTTTCGATTTGTCTTCACAACACCAGACAGTTTTGTACTTCACACACCTGACTGTGTCTGTTTTTACAACACAAACCAGCCATCAACCTTTGTTGCTTGTATAAACATCAGAAAAACATTTATTATCATTTGCATCAGTTGATATTTTAGTAATGTATTTGACAACGGTTTTAGCACTCACAGATGCCTTTTTTAGTGATTTAATTTCCCAGGATCCATGAACCTCTCTCTTTGGTCATTTTTCTGTTTTCTTGCTATTCTGGGCAAATATTTAATTGTATACATTAAATATATGTTTTATGGTTAACTACTGTCTAGTGCAGTGAGTACTACACCCTTATGTCAGTCTGTCCTTCATGATAGAGGTATGGGTTATCAGTGTACAACCAAAATGCTACACAGGGTTGGAGGATTTATCTCTTAATTAGGGAAGTTTCCATGTTTAATATGCTTTCAATTTGCACTGTGTGCTGTGGGAAAAAGAATATAATTTTCTTATTTTTGCGTTGCTGGTCCTTAATTTACAGTGGCACCCTCCATCCACTGACTTTTATTTAATGCATGAACAACAAATATATTATTAATTCAACCCACTTCAATGTTCCCATGGTTGCGTGAAATAGGATGACTACATTTGCTTAGAAAATAATGAAACAGACCCCTGAGTTTGATGAATTAACTGTTTAAAAAAACCATGATTCTAGAATGAACTTTGCTTAAGCTAGCTAGCCAGGGACGCTAGTTAGCATATGTCTGGGGTGGACCAAGGAGGGGGGGGGGTTCAGCTCTGATGGATGAGCAAATAATTTGAGCTGTATTATGACTCTAGAACATTGAGACAGCTTCAGTAATTAGGTTAGCATTAGTGTTACAACACCTCAAGGATGGGGAAGAAAACACAAAGCCATAAAGGCTTCTGTCTTGCAGAACTGGGATTGATTTCAGGTGGGTTAAAATACAAGAGACACCAGTAATCTAATACATTCCGTGACACAAGCGCCTCACACAGCAGAGCCATCTCTGAGTTTGTCTGTTAGCGGAAGCAGAAATTCATGCATACCCAACATGCAAAAAAAAAAAAGTTTCTTTTTCAAATTGGAAGAGAAAACAAACACACATTGCAACTGAAACTTGGCAGCTCTAACACCTCTGAACTCTAGAATGCGCTGTGATAACTTTGCATGTGAGGCCTCCCTGTTTGATTGACGGTGTTGTGTTTTTCTGCCACACACTGCCTTGCGCTCAGCAGCAACTGCAGCACAGGGGACGCCTGGAGACGTTTGACGATATAATTCGCAGTTCACTGGAGGTAAATGGGAGGAGAGTGTATGATGAGAGGAAATGTATTTGGTTCTAGATTTGGTGTGCAAACACACATGTACCTGCAGTGTTCATGTTTGTTACCCACCCATTTGTGTACTGTATTTACAGTGTTTGCCAGTGTCTAGTTGCTGATTCCCGTGATACTCTACATTCATTTTTGATGCCAAACCTTAACCTAGTAAGGTTGACAATAATACCACTTAAATGGGTTTGTTGTGCTGTGGTAACTCCATTGGTCTTTTGGGTTCTGTTGTATGTACCGTACTCTCTGATGTTAGCACAGCTTGGCTTCCACCAGCAGGCGCTCACCCGTACTTCATTTAAGTCTCTAGTTTTTAATGTGAAATGCACCTTTTGTGAAGTGCTTTAAATAAAACAGACGGAACCTGAAGAAACCGGTCAACGTAAGTGAAACTCTGGGACACTCTGCTGCTGCCTTGTTGTGCTAACATTTAGACCTTAGCATCCCAGTGTGAGCTCACTTCTGCTCTTCTGTTATTTATTCCTTTGCAGGATGAAGACTTTGTGACCCGGGATGACTTTGAAGATGCTGATCAGCTGAGGATAGGAAATGATGGAATCTTCATGCTCACTTTTTTCAGTTAGTTACCCACTTCTCTTTCTTTATTCTTTTGCTGATTAATAAAATTGGAATTTTTTTTACAAAACAGTTTGACATCTCTACGACTTTTCTTTCTTTATCCCTCCTCCAGTGGCATTCCTGTTCAACTGGATTGGTTTCTTCCTGTCTTTCTGTCTGACCACCTCGGCTGCAGGTCGCTACGGGGCCATCTCAGGCTTTGGCCTGTCCCTTATCAAATGGATCCTTATAGTCAGGGTGTGTCATGGGACTTAAAAATTACACAGCACACACACTCAAACAGATGTGGCGTTTTGCATGATAAACAACTGAACAACCCCGAAACACCACAGTCACTGATATTTTCATTTTGTTTTGCCAATAGTATGATGTTGCTCTCTTCCTGCTTTAAAATAATGCTGCAGGATTTGGGTGAAACCATTGCCGGGCATAATCATTCTAACCTATTATTTCCATCAATCTGTTGGTTTTCTAGTTCTCCACATACTTCCCCGGTTACTTTGATGGACAGTACTGGCTGTGGTGGGTGTTCCTGGTCTTAGGTAAGTAGGCTGGCTACGATAAATCCATCAATGGGAAGTCAAGTTGTATTTCCTGCCTGTGACACTGATACACCATTGAAGCAGCATGTCTACGTTGAGTAAACCACCCTATCTAAGTAGTGTGTTTAGCTTCTTTCCCCTCCATAATGCTGGGTCTCTCTGTTCATTTTGTTTGGGGCTTTAGGCTTCTTACTGTTCCTTCGAGGATTCATTAACTACGCCAGAATCCGCAAGATGGCCGACACTTTGTCCACTCTGCCCCGCACCAGAGTCCTCTTCATCTATTGAGATCAAAATCCACTTTTTTCTGTCTTAATTTTTTTGTTCTTCCTTTATAGTGAGACATAATATCTGTCTTTATCCAAACTAACAGTGAGAAAAGAACTTTATTTGGGAAGGGGCACAATACTGTATAACTATTCTGGGGGTAAAATAGTGAATGCTGAGAAATCTTTAAAACCTTTCCATTGCTAGTGGTGAACTGTCAAGTGCTATTTACAATCATGAAGTGTGTGATGTATAAATGAATGCCTTATTTTAAAATTTTACTGTTTGTAGCAGTGAAATATGCTGTTTTGTCATTTAACCACCAGGGGGCAATTTTGTTCATTAATTTTCACCACTCTTCTATATTATAAGTTGGATAGAGTGGCTGTTCTGAACACAGGGGTGAGTAAGTAATTTTGTGGGTCTGGGCTGATTTACATAGTGTAAAATAATATATTTCATCATGTAATTGGATGTGTGTGTAACCTTTCCAACCACTGTTTTGTCCTTTGTGAAATACTTTGTAATTCATTTAACTCAATGATTAGGGAAATTCTTCTTTTTCCTTTTTTTTTTTTTTTTTTTGTAATTCAGGAGCAGAAGCAGTGTTTATGATAAAATTTCTTTGCCTCCTCTACTAAGAAATTGTGAAACGATAAACCTTGCAATTGGGAACATTTTTTCTCCTGCGTTATACAAGATAAGTTAGCAGAGAAGTCAAGCAAAGCCAAGTCAGGCTTCTTATCCAGGCAGGGGATCGCTACCTTGATCAAGAACACAGCGAGTAAACTGTAATAATCTGATGGTCTATCATATGTGCAATTTGATGGTTCTGGTTAAATGATTTTGACTTACTGTTCACTTGAACCCCATTTGTTTCCAGTGAGGGGGGAAAAATATTGTATGGCTAGAAATTATTTGGAAACTCTGCCCTAAGAAGAACAAGGAAAAAATTAATACACTTGAGGATACAGAGTTTTTTAAAATTTTATTTTAGTGTTACAATAAAATAATAAGAGTCATTTTATGTGCACCCTTGTTCTTGTGGAATTTGAATGATAATTTAAATATCTGGCTTAGAAAATATTTTGAATTAAAGTGGAAAAAGCAAATTGTGGTGTTGATGTATTTATGAAATTGTGTTATGCTTCCAGTAAAAATGTCACATATAAACCATTTAATTTTTTTTTTTAAATTTAAGTAGTAGGATACCACTTCCTCTCTGCCGGTTCACCGCAAAGACTTCAAAATACGGCATTCAAAGCATTACAGCGGTCAGAGCCTGACAGACATGTTAAGTGTCTTTCTGGGTTTCATGGATTTTATTACAGTACATATTCATATTTATAAAGAGTTTAATAACAGTCCTCCTATGATTTGCGGGCCACACAGGACAAAGTTCAGGTTGGCTTTGGAAGCATATGTTTGGAAAAGTATCAAAATTAAAATATTCAGATCAACATTACTGAAATTAATTTTTGTTTTCTAATGGAGAGGAGAACTTACGAAATTGAATTCAATCAGTAACTGATTGTTTTTGTTTAACATTGAAGTTTTTGAAAGAGGGCAATCCATCCACAGAGAAGAGGAAGCTTAGCTGACCATGATGTTCAGCTACACCAGACATGCTTTTATCCATTCTAAATTTAACACACAAATGTGTGAGAGCAAGGATTGAGGTGATTTATTGTTGGTGGCTAATTACATATGTCAGCAGTGTTTTTTTCTTGCAGCTCAAACAGAAAGTGAAGCTCCCCCCCACCTGGAAGACGTGTTACACAAACTGGAACAGTCATTGGTTTCACTTGAAACTGAAAACTGTCACATAGCATCACATCATCTTGCTGGTCTATACCACATGACTGACCTCTGGTGATGTTCACTTGATATGACATTGGTTCCATTCAGGTCACCTTTCATAAAAAATGTTTTTATTACATTATTCCCAAGAGCACTACATAGAAGTTGAGTCAGAATTTCATGCTTGCTTAAAATATGTTTGCAGACTAGAAGCTTTCTGAGACTGAATGAGGGGAAATGGCATTTGACAAGCTGGTTAATATTTAAAGTCTTTTTTATAAACAATATTTTTTTATTATCTAACATTGAACTGCTGCCTAAAAATACAAAAAGACTATTCTGTTGACTGGTGTGGATAAATGAAGAGATCCTGGACCATCTGAAAATCATCTGAAATATTTTTAGAATCCTGACTTAATAATTCTGTCTTTTTCTCATATGTTTCACTTGAACTGTTTTTTTTTCCTGTTGCCTGTATCCACTTACATAAAAAACAAAAACAGGAACAGATGCCATTACGAAATTACAAATGGTGTGCAGTCGTGGGTTGAAATACATACTTTCAAGTTGGCAGTTTCAGAAAAGCGAGTTACTTCCATATTTAAAAATCAGTTACTTGTGGTGTAAATCTCCACGTTTTGCTGTGGTCTGTCACATGGCAAAGATCATGTCCCAGAACATTAACACCAGGTAAAAACTAACCTTACCAGGTGCAGACAGATGCAACCGCTGCCAGTGTTTCATCTGTAAAGTGCACAAACAACAAAGTTCCTTATCCACATCTTACACAAATGTAGCCCCGGTCCACTTGATTCCTTTGGTAATGTCTTGTGCTCCAGTAGGGTCATCCAGTGCAGGTATTCTTGTTATCCAGATGTCATTCATAAACTAACTCCATTGTGCCAAATTCTGTCTGTGTCTTGTCAGCTCTCCTCGATTTACAGAGATGGAAGTATTTCTTGGAGTAATTGATGGGAATTATGTATGCCAGCGAAGTGCTTGCACCGCTTGCATGTTTTAGCTATCAAAAGATAAGAGGAGACAGTTTGATTTACACAAGAAGAGTGGAGCCACTTTTCCTAAATAAATACATGCTTGTCTGGTTTCTGCTCGACTGGCTTCTTGCGCAAAGACTATTTGAATCTGATGTTTGTGACAAAGAGTCTGTTTGAGAGATGGGTCATTGATGTCCCTTTAAACAGTACAGTACTTGTTTTTTTTAGGGCTATTTCAGCATTTGAACACCACACTCAGGTTATTTTGAAAACATGTTCCACTTCATGTACAAAAAAGGAAGGTATATTTTTGCAGTTTAGAAATACGAGATACTTATCTTTTTTTGTTGTTTGGTCTCATACCTGACTGGATTGAAAACTGAAGAAGCACTGACTATTTCTTGTTTCAAGTTGGAAGGAAGTTGTTCTTGTGTCTGTCCATATGCAGTATGTATCTATACAGTACCACCATGTGCTTGTCAGCTGAGATGAGCTGAATGACAGATCATTTCCTGGAGTCTCTGTTTGATGCTTGGTTAATTGTTTTATAAATCTAAATTTAGTTTGTTTTATTTCAAGAATTAAGCAATTACAAAGTAATGATAATGAATCAGCACTGTTGACTTGGGGAACAGGTTGTATTGTAACAGCCTGCATGCTCCATGCAGGCTATATTACAATGCAACACTTATCATATAGCAAAGAGGGTTAAAAAAGGAATCCTCCTTCGTGTAATGCTGATCTTGTTAGTGAAAACCACAGCGGAGTGGTGTACAAGCACCCACTGTGTTTCACATTATTCAACCCTGCATCTGATGTGTCTGTCCTGGATTACTTTACCATCCATAATGAGGTAGATTCAGATTGGTTTGATTGATTGATAAGGTTTATTATTACAGAAGACAGAAGTGATTCACTCTGGGTGCAAACGGCACGTAAAAGCAAAGCACATACAGCACCAATAGCACTTCGAGGGTTTTTTTAAAATGAAAAGTACATAATTTTATCATTAATATGTAATGGTAGAGTCTTCTCAGGAAGGCAAATGTCTGAACACGTGAGAGGTCAGTGGAAAAATCAGTTGTAACATGTATATCCTGTTAGATAAATACAGATAAAACCTTTGGTTTTAACGAGACGCATTCTGCTAACAGGAAGTGTGGAATTTGAGTTTGAGATACACTGTATTAAAAAAACCCCAAAAAAACAAGATGTTCCATTTTAGTTCCATTTTCTAGAACTATTTAACCTGTGTAGTGTCACGGAAGGGATGGGGCCTGTCCCACATAACGTTTGGTGGGAGGCGGGGTTCACACTAGACAAGTTGCTAGTTCATCACTTGGCCACATAGAATTGGCTATTGGGAGTTTCTAGTTCACCTATATTGCAGGTTTTGGTAACAGGAGGAAGCCAGAGATCCTGGAGTAGAACCCATAAATACACGGGAAGACCTTGTAAACACCACATAGAAAAGGCTTAAGTCTAATAAGGCCAAAATATCAAAATAGATTTCAGCTCAAATGAATAGATATTGTCAGAGGATCAGCCTGGAGACAGTGCTGTACAGCTTACACATTCTTCTTTGTTTAAAGACAGAACATCCTTCCTAGAGAATTCCTGTCACCTTCGAAAAATTGCCGTCACTCAGAGACTCCTGCTGTCAGTCTGATTTTCAGATGGGAGGTTCCCCAGGATGTGGAGAGGATGTGGTTTACATCCAAATGTTACTTCCCTCCTCTGTGTGTTTGTGTGTTTGTGATTGGGGCAGAGGGAGGGGTGTTATCACTGATGTGTGAGTCATCCCGACTCTCCCCTCCTCTTCCTGAACTTCATGTGGCGTATGTCCGTACTAGTGTGTGTGTGTGTGTGTGTGTGTGTCTATGCTCATGTCCTTGTGAGAGCGTTCTGTAATTGACTTGTGTTTAAATTTAAAGCAAAATGGTTCTTCTGCTGTTAAATAAACTGTTTGATGCATGATTTTTCTTACGTGTATAGGTGTTGTGGTGATAGCGAGAGCAGACTGTGTGTGTGTGTGTGTGTGTGTGTGTGTGTGTGCGTGCTTGAAGTTGGTAAAGCTGTGATGAGTCATCCACAGGCCAGCATCGCCTGTTACCATGGGTCACACACAGCAGGTACCCCACCTCCCGATCTAATTTTTTTTTTTTTACCCACCTCTCTTCCTTATCCTCTTTCTTCTCGTCTTCCTCCACCAACTCCTCCTCTTCTTTTTCCTCTCTGACTCACAGATGACTCCTTCATCACCACCACCAATGACATCACCACCCCCTCCGGAACACTTTGTTGTGGTGAATCATACTGTACGTTGAGATTTTCACTGCTCTTGTCTTCAGTCAACCAGATGGGGAGCCAGAATGTCACCAATTCTTTCATAAAATTTGACTCTTAAGTCACTGAAGCATTTATTTCTGATTGCTGTGACTGTCAGAATGGTTTGGTAGGTGCATACATCTCAACATTTTGACTGTGATTTAATCAAAGGGACTACACACATTCAGACAGATAGTACGGTTAATTATGCTTATAATGCAAATATTTTCTCTTTATCAGAGTGGAAATATAATTCTTATCACATCTTGTGCTCCTTCTACATAGCTTCACATTTAATTCAAAATTCAATATCAGGATTGTTCATTTTCTTAGGAAATTGGCATCTTAGTCACTTAAATGCAATCAACCATATATTTGACATTTTAAAACATTCTCTTTGTGAGGAATGAAAAATGTTATACCTGCTTTTCGGAGCTTGAGGTTGCACATAATTCAAACCAACATCCAAAGAAACAAGATTGATGACAATGGAAGAGTTGATGCAGCTATGCAGTTTTTAACTCCCACAAACCTGAAGTCTAATTTTGCCTGTGGTCTGAATGATCACTGCTGGATAATCAACATAGATAGACTTTACTTTGTTAAAAACAAAATGGTGAAGTAGTTTGGTTGCTGTTCTCGGACATAGCTGTTCTGTCTTCTTATCACTGCATGTAAGAACAGAATGAGAATTCTAAGTCACCATTTACTCTAAAGGCATCATATTTTGATTTTCAAATGTAAAATACTTGACATTCAAGTCTTCACTGTATTTACAGTAATCTATCAATGGCATGAATGTAACGGTGTCACACGTCTCCCATTAGCTTTATTGCTGGGTAGGCAGTATTTAATTCACTCTTCCGCTTGGTTCAGCTGAACATGAAGCGTAGATCTGCCATGTTGCCTTTATTACTAAGTGTCAGAATGACTGTCCTGCATTTGATGAGATGACGCTGTGTGAGATGCAGAGTGAGACTTCCTCCTGGACTGAGAACATTTACTCAACTCATTTCATCTCCTCCTATTGATTGTTCTATCTTAAATACTGTAGATTATTACATCTTAATCTTGCCATTTGCAATTTTATCCTGGGATTGTAATACATTACCTTACAGGAAAGTCATGGTGAAACTAAACTGCAGCTCAACCAAAAGATGCTCATTACATTTGCCAGGATTTCCCCCCCTTATTTTCTTTCGCGAATGTCTGGATTTTCCTGCAATATTGTCTGGTGCAACTGTGATCTACTGAAATGCAGGAAGCCCTGCTGGCGCGACGCATTTTGTGTTTGTTCTGGTACTGTGAGTCCATCTGCCGCATCTCTCTCATGTTTTTTTTTTTTTTTTTTGTGAATGGAGACTTGCTGTGCTATGACGGGAGGACGGATGAATGGGGGGGATGAACAGATGAATGGGAACACTGGAGAGACGCGTGTGGTGAGGGAGTGAGAGATGGAGGCAACGTCACATTACGTTTCCGCAGTGCATCAAGGGAACTGGTCTGTCTGTGACTCATGCTGTCAGGATGGGGAGGGGAGGAGGTGATGGAGAAGGAAGAGAGAGAGAGAGAGAGAGAGAGAGAGAGAGAGAGAGAGAGCAAATGAGAGAAGGGCAGAGGGAGGAGGAAGAGGATGAGGAAGAAATAGACAAGAAAAGGAGGGGTCTAATCTTTTTTTGGCATACCTTACGTTTGTTTTCTTTTGCTTTCTATCCCTCCATAGCCCATCAGTGATGTAATACAGGTGACCTATTCATCACTGGGAGGGAGCCTTCCTCCTCCTCCTCTTCCTCTCTTCTCATTTTATCTCTCCTCCCTCCTTCTTTCCTCAGCTGACTGACTGGATGCATGAATGAACAAGCCTCTCTCCATTTATTGCAGTGGGGGATGGTAGGACACAGGAAGCCATGAGGCACCGCCGGAGAAGAGGAAAGAATGAGTAATAAAGAAGACAGCTTAACGTGTGAAGCTGTTGTATCGTTCTATCACATATGCAGGCATATGCACCTGTGTGCTATTGGATGCATCCTGCTTACGTTCATGGAGAAATTCATACACACGTCATATTTGCCTTTGTCTGGTGTGAACACTTCCTCAATACCTGCTTCACAGCAGCCTTTAATTTAAGGATGTAAAACATTTAAATACAGGAAGCAGTGGTAGGGGCACACACACACACACACACACACACACACACACACACACACACACACACACACACACACACACACACACACAGGGTGTTTTGAATCAGAGAATATTTCGGGTGATATTTAGGTTAACATCAGTGTCTAATGCATTAACAGGACCTCAGGTTTGCATTCATGCTGGAATGTGCAGTTCCTCTTCTTCAACTTAAAAACTGTTTTTAGTGAACTTAACTACAGGCATTTCATATTACAATGTGGCTTTTAAAGAAAAAGGAGAATATGCATATATTCATCATCAGACAACTTGTGCCAATATTTAAATATATTTTTAATAAATAAAAGAGGTATGATTGTTTTGTCTGTGCAGTAGCACACATATCATTCACTGACAAATAGAATTACAATGTTTTCGTCAGTTTATTACAATTCAATACTGATGATGTGCATGAAACTAGACATTGAGCAGTGATCATTAGTATTTTTACGTTAACAAGTCATCACAAAATGTCATATTAATTGCCAGGATTTCTGTGACAAATCTATGACACAGATAATTATCACCTCCTTTCACCCTCATATCAATTTAAAATTCTAGCGTCTTCAGCTCATTGATTTGGTTTATGTCCCATAATAGATCATGCATTTAGATAGGAAGAGCAGCAGGGTGAACATGAACAAATACAATCATGTTGATAATAAAAATAGAAACACAATGATGTTGGTGATATTATTATAATCTAACAATACTTGTCAAGTGATCAGACATGAATAGTGTTTGTTAAAACATATTTCACATAAAATTAATAATGCCTAGTGGCTTCTAGCATAAAATTATTTCATATATGATTCTATATGGATTTATTTATTTTCCTAAGTGATGAGCAGGGAGGCAACACAGGCCATCTAAGTAGCTATAAATATAGATGTCCTACATTTATTACCATTGACTGACTGAGTAGCTTACACTGGGTTCATGTCTATTCTAAAGTGCACACAGTTCTAAATGCTGTGCATAGATTGTCACCATATCTGTTTCCCTTTCTAAGAAGGACCATACGCATGAGGTGTACATGTATGCAGACACTAGTGTGTGTGTTGTGTTGTGTTGTGTTTGTGTGCGATTGTTTGTATGTGCATGCATACACACTCAATGCCAGTTGTCTCTGCCTCCTCCTTGTATGAGTCAGAGCTGCAGTACAGTGTGGGAGGGGCTGGGATTGGTTATCCTAGTGGTGGCTTGTCCACACACACACACACACACACACACACACACACACACACACACACACACACACACACACACACACACACACACACACACACACACTTTTTAGTGTTATTATACTTATGAGATACCCACTGTGAGGCTCTAAAAGTTGAACTGGTTATAGATTAGATGTGAAGGGACACACATGAGAACACACGGAGACAGGCACAGACTCTCCTCTTGTGCAGAAAGGCCTGATGAGACAAACACCAACAAAAAAAATATGGCTGCACTTAACAAATACAAGCACACAGACACATATATAGTTTACAGACGCACACAAAACACAGCATGCTGCCATATCCGGCCCTGTGCTTCACAGCATGGCCTATAATTAGCTGCCTACAAAGCGACTGCCTAGAGATGAAATGAGCTGACCAGAGAGAGGAGAGGAAGAAAAGGAGATGAGCTAACCACATGGAGGTAGATGATCATCTACTAGGAGAGAAGGAAGAGGAGGATGGAGCATAACTGTGAAGTAAAAGTAAGGATTGACACTTTTGTTGCACACCCTCAGTGTGGGCAACACACACACACACACACACACACACACACACACACACACACACACACACACACACACACACACACACACACACACACACACACACACAAAACACAACAGTGATTAAACACCAAACCATTATAGTGATAGGTGTTACACTGGTCCTGTGTGTGTGTGTGTGTGCGTGCGTGCGTGCGTGCGTGCATTCCTACCACTGCATCCACTTTTTTATGAATGAGATCAGAGCAGTGAAGTACAGTATGTCAGAGCACTATAATGAGAGCTGTGATAGTTTCTAAAGCACGGTTTCATCTATATAGCACAAGCAGTCTGGAGACTTGGCTGTGAATGAATGAGTCAGGATCGACGTAACTTGGCTACATCATTAAGGGGGGGATAACATAGAGAGAGGAAAGAGGGAGGGGTCTGTGTATGACTCATGCTCTCTCCTCTCTCATTGTCTCTCCACTGCAGTAGCGTTGGAGGACTTCTGGCCCGACTCCACAGATTTTCTGCAACTGCATTGTTGCTCTGTCTCATCTTTGTGTATGTTTTCTCCATTTGAGGTCATCATCTCTTGGTTTATAATATGATGCCCCTGATGAGGGGGCGTTTTAGTTTCTTTGACCCACTCACCCTGACTGTGGTGCGAGAGAAAACTTCAGCTGGGTAGCTGTATAGAGCTTTTCAAAATTCTAGGGGAGTTGGAAAAGTTTCAATTACAGCCAGTTTTCATTAAATGAGGAGATAAAATTATGCAGAATCTTTTATTTGATGGAAAAGTGCAGCCATAAATTAAATGAATTTTTGGGTTTCAAGATTTCAGATGGTGGGAATCGGATTCAAATGGTTTGGATCAATTTAATAGAGAATATATGATCAAACAATGTGGATAAGGTGACTCTGACAGATGTAAAACCATTCAAGGGAACAAAAGGGGGAAACAGGCTCAAAGTGAAGCTGCAAAAGGGAAAAGCAACCTACCTTTCTCAGATGAGACCCTGTTAATTCATATACGGGTGGTTGCAGTAGTTCTAATCTTACTCAGAATGCTTGGCCAAACCCATTTTCCGGTATAGCTAGACTGAATAAACTGATACGTTTGCAACGTGATTTCAAATATAACTCCATACTTCATTGACAGAATAAGATCATGCATGTAAAATTCTGACAAGCTTTTGGAGGGAAATTAGGTCAGAATTACTAGACTTCATAGTGTGGAAAGTGCCTGTGCTAGATAGGGGTTGGTGATGTCTGTTAATGTGAGAGAAATACATTTAGCATGATGGAAAAACCTCCTGGAAACTCTCTGGCAGTGGTGTTGGGATTTACTTTCTCATGCGTGTGAGGTGCGCATATTATTATTCCATTTCTTCCTCAGCTTGACTAATGTGTGCACTGGACCCAGTGCTATCACACTGGGCAAGCATAGGCATAGACATAAGATACAGGGTGTGTAAGTCATTATAAAAAACTAAGAAAGACAACAAACAGCTGGTAACCTGAAAGCTGTATGCAAACAGACTCGCACATCTGTAGTCAGAACTGAGATGGACAAATGTGTGACAAATTCTGTCAGATGATGTTCTAGAAGTTACTTTAGCTTTATGAAAGGCCAGCATCATTTCACAGTTATGCTTTGATTACGATGTGAATATTAGAATGCTAGCACGGCATGCTAGAATGCTATGAATGCCAATTTGTCTCTTCATTGTATTTTAATATGCAAACAAATAATCAAACATCAAACAACGACTACGTTTTTTTTTTTTTAAAGCAACCTAAACAGCCTGAATATGATGTGGCTTCTTATCATTAAATTTACTCCATGACAAAACCCATAATGTCAAAGAAACGTTCTGCATCGGCTCAAGCACCTGACAATGCGCCCAAAAGGCAGAGAAAGATGCTAAATATTGCAGAAAAAGTTAAACTTCTGGACATGCTGAAGGAAGGTAGATGCTATGCGGCTGCCGGGCACTACTATGGAATAAATGAATCTTCAGTTCGTTGCATAAAGAAGGAGGAAAATAACATAAGGAGGACAGCGGCAATAAGTTTTAACAAGGATGCAAAAAGGGTTGTAACTGTCCGCAACAAGACCATTGTAAGGGTGGTCTCAAATATAATCGAAGGTGGCATGTCTGTTTATAAAAATCTTCTTGTCCAGAAGAAAAAAAGAGTGCCATCAATTACCCATAACTATGTTCTTCTCTCGGAAAAAGACACCTGCACCACAGTCTTCAGCAGAAAAGACACTACAGCGGAGCAGAGTGAGGAAGACGCAAAGTTAGAGGAACAGTGAAAAACGCTTGAATCACACTTGTGTCCAACCTCATACTGACTATTAAAAATATTATTTTACAGTAAAAACTATCATAGTTATTTGTTGAAAAGTTTTGTTTTTATTTATTTTTTAATGCTTGGGCCTGAAAACAGGTTTTGGTCTTTGATTTCATTGTATACGTAGTTCAATATTGTATAATAACTAAAAAATAAAGCGGACCACTTCACGGATTTCACTTAGCACGGGTTCTTTTTGGAACGTAACTCCTGTGTTAAATGACGGTCCACTGTACACGGCTTCATGATGATATTAGATACAATTTTAGTCTGAAGCCCACTGGTGGCCCAAATACACAACACTGCCATCCCCAAAGCTACACCTCCAGATTTGTTATGCTATCTTGCGCTTGGAAGGTAGGATTTTTCTAACAGTCGATGGAAGGGTTGGGCATATGACACAAAAGAACCCACCTGAGTTGTTGGAGCCGATCTGGATAAGAAGGAAGATCCTGTAATTTATTTTTCACTTTCTTTACCATGGCAAGATCCTACCAGAAGGATTTGTTAGAAGACTTGAGCATGTAATAAAAGAGAACCTCTTTTATAATCCAAAAACAGCTTTATTTTAACTGCTTTATCAGCCTTGCAGGTCATAGGTCTGCTGGAGCCACATTCCAGTTGGCTACAGGTGAGAGGTGTGGGTACAACCCGGACACGCCACAAGTCTATCGCAGGGTGAATGAAGGGCTACTTTAATTAAAATGAACTGTTTGGCTTTGGAGGCAGTATCTGATCAAATGAGTGGCCGTTTAATTTTTAATTAGTTGGGTTTATGCATACTTGATCAGAAGAAAAGCTAAGTCAAAGTAAGCATAGATTAAATATATAATACAGTATTCCATACTTCAAAAGACTTGTTGTGGTAAAACATACTTCACTCCTCTCTGAACCCTGGAAGATGCATTGCTATTATTAACTAATTAAGACTTTCTTCGTATACGGTCATTACCTCTTTATTTTATTCATTCTAAATGGTGAACAGTATTCTGTGGTGAATAAGAAACTGGTCCATCAGTGGCTAACTTTCTTCCTTCAAATACCGTGTTTAAAGAGAATCAAACAAATGTCTACGACTGTCTTCTTTCACCTGCATACCATTTAAATATCAGGCACAGTCTATCTCCAACAGATGAAGCAATATATGCATTTATTATTTCCAAACATGGTTTCTGTAATTCCTTATCATAAGGATTGCCCAGTAAGTCTCTAAAAACTCTTAAGGAGTTCATATCTCTTTGGTTTTGGGCTGCCTGCAATGGGTCTCTGTTAAATCCAAAATTATATTTAAAATCCTCTTCACATCCAATGCTTCTTAATGGTAGGGCACCAACATCCCTTCAAGAGATTTTAGTACCCTGCTACCGTCACCCTGCACAATTGGTGACGTTAAACAGAAAATAACTTTATAATACACATCACTGGATTAATATAACCATTTAATTTATTTCTTCCATTTTTCAATTTTTTTCTTTCATAATGGTAGGTGAGGCACAGCCTCACCTACCTCCCCTGACTGCATGTCACTGATTGGGCTTTAGTGATGCTGCTATAGATTTGGACTGCTGGAGGACTTCCTATGATACACTGGGCTTTTCTCCCCTGCTCTCCCTTCCCATTTCCATGTATTCCTCATCAATGTATATCAATACATTGACTTCTTCCCTGGAGCTTTGGTGTCTTCTCACACCACAAATTCCCACAGACCATGGTTGGATCTAGTCCTGGGATCTTCTGGGATTTTCTTCTTCTTCTTCTTTTTCTTATTCTTAGTGGTGATATTATTATAGATGCAATTTTTTTTTCAATTACAAGAGTTGTTATGGTTATTGTTGCACATCTCTATGTCTCTGTTCCTCTCTCTCTCTCCCTCTCTGTCTCTCTCTCTCTCTCTCTCTCTCTCTCTCTCTCTCTCTCTCTCTCTCTCTCTCTCTCTCTCTCTCTTTGTTTCCATTCCAATTTTTCTCTTCACCCTGCTCCTCTTTTTTGTATTGCTCACTCAACCCAAACAGTCAAAGCAGAGGACCATCCACCTTGTTGTGGATCTGCTAAAGCAATTTTTCTTTGCCAAAGTCTCTAAGTGCTGGCTCATGAAACAACTTCATTTTTTAAAGAAGTGCCTTGCAATAACTTTTGCAATTATTTGGTCCATTATAAATAAAGTAAAATGGGACATGATTCAAGCTGTATAACCATTTCATAGCCATGCACAAGATTACATCACAGAGGATTTATTTGGAAATTTGGAGCTTTTATTTGTGACACATTACCAACATCAATGAAATGACAAAAAGCAGACTCTATTTCTTAAATTGTTTTATATATAAGACCATGATGAATTATAATTTGTTTTCCGGTTCACATTTCCCATGAGGAACTTTCTATGAAGCTGTTGGTGTGATTATTTTACCTCCCTACTCATTTTGACATGTTACCTTTCCAGTTCAACAGAGAAATTGCATTAAGATCGCTCTGGAAACCTTCAGAGTAAGCCAAAGCCAAGAACAAAGCTGATAGTCGCTCTGCTCCTGATTTATTCATGAAAAATTCTACAACATTTCCCTCTCTTGAATGCTGGACAAAATGTGATTTCTGTTCCCACTGTTCCCTGGCAGCCCAAAGCACAAGTCTAAGGTATCCTTGTGGTTAATGCAGTGCAATGCACAAATGTGGATATGAAAGGATTTCTAGATTCCTCAACGTTTAATCACTTGTGCTCCATTGACTTCAGCACTTTTCCACACAGTCCTTTTTTTTAGGCATACAGCTAATGACAATTTATCTGAAAAATGACATGAAACACACAAAAAAGGATATCAATTAAGACGTGGTTTAACTGACATCACTGCATTAATACATTTGAATAACTGAAATCCACAAAACTATGTCAGTGTGTATAGTGTAATGAAAAAATGTCCAGTGAGGCAACAAAGACATGCTTATCATTACTTTATCGTAAATGTGTAGCTGGAGACTACATATTTTAACTTACATTGATTGTCAGGTTGTGCACAAAAGTAGTATTTTTTCTACAACAAAATAAGAGCAGTATTAAATGGGAGCTCTTTTTGAGCAGACTAGTCAGCTGTAGATAGATGTGAGGTTTCACAGGAACAGCGAGTCATTGTGAGGCACTATCCACAGAGTGAGAGGAAGAGGAGAAGAGAGGTAATGAAGGTGTAATTTTCTAACCATCTGTGAGTTGCCTGGCTGCCCCGGGGGTTTCCTCTTCTCCGGAACTCCCCCTCCGCAGGGGCACAGGTGCTGGAGAGAACAGGAGGAGGTGCGGGCGACTGGTGCAGGGAGGGGGTAAGGGAGAAAACAGACTGAGAGGGAAGACAAATGTAGAGGGCAAGAGCAAGAGATGGAAAATGGAGAGAAAATAATTAAAGGAAGGTAGCACATAGTAAATCAACAAAATAAAGGCCAAAGGATCCTGGGAGGTGGATCAAGCTTTCATGGTGGTTGCTGCTGCTTCATCCTAATGATATAATAAAATGTTCATATGTTCAGGAAAAAGACTCCATGCCCAGAGGTACGGCAGAGGAATTCATGTAACAGAACATATAAGATGTCTAAAAATTACCAATTAAGGCTTTTATTTTGAAAATGATCCGGGAAACGATCTGATACTGCACCTCATAGGTCATCTCTTTCTCTTAAACAGTATTTCAAAGTTTTTATCCCAAGGTGAAGGACACCTCCCTTTTGTTCCTCCACGTTCTATGTTCCATTCTTCTGTTCTACTATAACTAACCCTTAACTTCGTCCTTCTGGCTCCTTCCTATCCCTTCATAAACATCCTCTCTTCAAACAATCTCTCATTCACTGTAAATGTGCAAAATTGTGGCCTGAGGTTTGCAGTTTTTTTTCTTCCAGAGTATATGTGACATTCCTTTTTATAATTTCATTTTTTTCAATGGGAGCTCATTAAACAAATCTAAAAGGACAAAATAAAGCCACTTCCTGTATCTCTCCTCATTCCCCCTTCACCTTTACCCCTGTCTCACCCTACAACCTCCTCACTTTCTACAACATGCAAGCTGGTGGTGGTGATGGCTGGTCCCTTCCTGCTTTGAACCACTTCGGTCAGCTGCATTGCCTCCAACTGCCTCTCTCTGAGGGGCATATTATGGTTTTAAGATGGCCTGGCTTCCTCCATAATAACTGCTCTTGTCCTGTCCTGGCTGGCTGTGTGTGTGGGTGGCTGCCTGGCCACCTGACAGGCTGACCAACGCTTAACTCACATCTGCTGTATTACTAACATCTACACTGTTGTCTCCCAGAATCTGTTTTTGGTACATGAGGGTCTTCCATTTTGCTTAGTTTGTTCTTATCTTACCGCCTGTTGATCACATGTCTTATAGGTAGTTTCAGTGAAAATGTAAGTTAAAATTTCAAACTATTTCCATGTTTTTGGTGCCATGTAAAATTTATTTAAGAAGTAAATCCCACTAACTGGTGGTTTACACAGTGACTGGTTAGCTGCTGCACTGATTAACAAATGGGAAAGGAGGTTGTCTTACTGCCTGGTTCTTTGACTGACTGGCTGATTAAAAGCTGGCTCCTTAAGTAGCTGACCTATTGGCTGTGGAATGCAGCAGGTGGTTCGGAATCTGAATGGCTTTGCAGTGTGTCTGTGCACTTCATATTTGTGTGTATGCATGCATGTCTGAGTGCATGTTTTTTCCATGGTTGAAGACATTGAGCTTGTCTGCAGGCCCTCAAATTGCTTCTCTAATCTGGCATGTTTCACATTCCCAATTTCCTCCACTGATGCATGACTCTTCTGCTCTGTGGTCAACTCGAGTCTGCCGAGTGGAAAGTACAACTGCCTGTCTGCCTCTCTGTCTGAGGAATAAAACTTACTGTAGGTCTGAATTAAGTTATCTTGCTACCAGTGACACCTTTTACATGGAATAACTTGAAGTAAAAAGTAGTTCACATTTAAATTACTTTCCTTCTTAAAATATATAAATTAGCACAAAACATACATTACTACAAGCACCAAAAATTCATCCACCACCACTGTGCTGAAATCCTGCATGTCTGATATATGAAAGTATGAACTGTCCCTGGCCAGACAAATCCAGGCTAAATAAAATTTAGACACAGTGTGATATTAAAATATATGAATGACCGTAAAAATGTACACACAAATGAGATACAATATGTAACTAATGCAACAAAAGTGGAACATCATTTCTGAAAAAGTTTTTGGAATAGATTATGAGGGTGTAAGTGTTCCTTTTTTTGCCATTTTAAGTTAATATTAGGGATAGAAAATGTAACCTGTTTGTTGCAAAATTGAAAACAAATCAGTGTTCTATTTCTCTCTCTCTGTCACGCACACATACAACACACACACACACACACACACACACACACACACACACACACACACACACACACACACACACACACACACACACACACACACACACACACACACACACACACACATACACACAGCTCCACTTTATCATTCTGTAAACAAAGAGCAGCGGAAGCTAAGGAACACTCTATCAGCAGACTATCTACAGTCCTGTTTACTCTACCATACCTTATCTGTTACATGAACTCCACTCTGTCGCACAAACATGCTTTGTGTATGTGAATGTCTGCTGCATATTTGGCTACATGCTCACATAAATATGCTGTGTGATTATGTTGCAGGTAGGTCAGGTGTGTCTGTGCTCTGCTGAGGCTGGTTTGATGTTGAAGTGCACTTGATTTTAAGTTATACTCCATTGTCGTTGCATATGTTTTGTTAGTGCTAACACACTGATTACCTTCTCCTCTGCATAACTAAATTATTTACATTATTCTTGATATTCTGCTGATATTCTTGATAACTAAGTGGTAATTACTATTCATCTATCGACCAACAAGACAAGAGATTTGAAGTCTTCTACATTTTTGTAACTCCATCCATCCATCCATTTTCAACTGCTTATCCAGGGCCGGGTCTTGAGGGCAACAGTCTCAGGAGGGGTTCCCGTACTTCCCTCTCCCCAGACACCTCCTCCAGCTCCTCTGGTGGGATCCCGAACCGTTTCTAGACCAGCCGAGAAACATCGTCTTTCCAGTCTTCCTTTCTAGGTCTTCCCCGAGGTCTCTTCCTGGAATGACATGCTTGGAACCAGTGACTTGCAGTCAGTGGAGTAGGGTGAGGCATGGCCTTACCTGCCATAATGAGAGAAAAAAATGAAAAATGGAGGTAATAAATTAAATGGTTATATTTATCCACTAATGTGTATTATAAAGTTATTTTCTATTCAACATCACCAATTTTAGGTTATTTTTACTTAAAATCGCTGAATTTTCACATTTACAGCTGAAATACTGAGAAGAGACCTACGGTGAGGCACTAGCCAGCCGAGCCTCATTATGGATGGCACAATGGCTCTACCAGCTATGCTGGTATGCTATACAGTGAGACCGTGATGCCTTTTCTCTATATGTTGCTATTAAAATGTTCAAACACGTTTGCTCAATGAACTAAATTTCCATAATTTAGATGATGTATATACAGTAATGTACAGTGTTTTTTTTGTCAACAACTGCACGTGTGTAATGTCTTTATTGGGTTGAGCGGTCCTGAAACCGCTGGGATAAGGCACTAGGTGAGGCACGGTGCTGTCGTGCCTCATGGTAGGGGGCGCTGGTGATCCCAGGGATTCGGCCGAGGAGTCTTCTTCCTCGGCTGCAGAAGAAGTGACAGTAAACAAAAATCCATAGTCAGTGAGTCAAGTGCAGCCATTCATTTGTTTTCCGCTCGCCTTGCCTTACTATAAAAATGGAGGATTATACTGTATATCTCAACTCGAAAATTTTTCGATGCTTTTGTTTAGAAGGAGTGGCACATGGACTTTATTTATAAGTAAACATAACATATAAGCAAACGTGTAGGAAACAACACAACATTTTTTAAATTAAAAAAACCCACATTGCTCTGTGTTGCTAATTAAGTGGTAGATAAGTTAAGTTGTAGGTTCATATTTTTGTAATTCTAATTATGATGAAATCAGTGTCTCACCAGCCATGAACCCCACAGCACGTCACCTCCCTGTGAACACCTCCACAGAGAGGCGTCTAGGGGGCATCCAAAACCGAGCCACCTCAGCTGGCTCCGCTCAGGCAGAGGAGCAGCGGCTCCACTCTGAGCTCCTCCCTGGTGACTGAGCTCCTCACCCTATCTCTAAGGGTGTGCCCAGCCACTCTATGGAGGAAACTCATTTCAGCAGCTTGTATCCGGGATCTTAACCTTTCAGTCATGACCCAAAGCTCATGGACATAGGTGAGAGTAGGAATGTAGATTGACCGGTAAATAGAGAGCTTCGTCTTGCGACTCAGCTCCTTCTTCACCACGACAGACCTATACAGCCACCCCATCACACTGGAAGCTGCACCAATCCGTCTGACAATCTCACGTTCCATCCTTCCCTCACTCGTGAACAAGACCCCACGATACTTAAACTCCTCCACTTGGGGCAAAGACTCTCCACCAACCTGACGAGGGCACACCAACCTTTTCCGGTCTTTTCATGGCCTCGGATTTAGAGGTGCTGATCCTCATCCCATTTTCATAACTGTAAATTAAATATTTTTAGGTTTTTTAGAGGAAACAAATTATGCACACATTACCTTGAAGCTGAATGCTTGATTTCAGAAAAAAAAAGGAAATTAAGAATGCGGTCCTATTTTGGGTGCCTGAGTATATAAACCTTTGGGAGTGGGTCTCACTTTTGTCTTTTGAAAATGCCACCATTACTGCAAACTGTCAGAAAGACTATGACAGTTTTCTGACAAAGAAGTGAGGACAGTTTTATTATTGGTACATTCAATATCCCTTCTTTTGTCAGTCTGCGGTATCAGTTACTCTTGCCATCAACCTCATCCATCCATCCAATTGTGGTGTCTTTTTGAGCAAAGCTGCTATCAACAGATTGAACATTCAGATTCATGTAGATCATTTTGCATGCATGAAAAGGCTCTTATTATTTTTTATCAATCTGTCCGACTTTCTGCTAGAAAAACAGCCCCAAAATGTTTGACTTACTTTGCAAAGCACTCATTTGCTCTATGCTATTCACCAAGTGCAAACCACCACACCTCATTCACTTTGTGTACAACTTACTGTCCCACAATCACAAACATGATCCTCACTCCAACAGGAGTGAGGATCATGACCTTCAAGTTCTTCTTTCTTTATCTTGGACCTTCCCTTTATTCATAAAGACCAATATAATCCAGGGCATTTCTCAAACTCAAGCGAATCCCTCTAGGGTCTCTTATCTATGGGGATTGTTTTTAAAATGTCCTGTGAATTTGAATAATTTACGGCAAGGTAAAATCTTTTCTTCTTTGAGGGGATGGTACCTCCACTTCATGGTTCCTATGATGCCTCAGAGCCAATCCTTCTTCAGTCTGTGACACTCCTTCATCATTGTATCATCTTGTATGATGCCTATAGCATGAGGATGAAACTTTGTCACCCATCTGTATACAGGTGCAGTACCCTTATTCAAATTTGACTGGGGATCATTTGCCTCTGATTTCTGCCTATTTTAAAATGCACCCCATCGTAATTGCTGTTCTTCTTTTGGGGCATGGGTAGTCCTACCTCATTCAGACAACTCACTGACCTCATTCCAAAAAGAAAGGATTTCTGTTATTGCTATATTATTGTGGTTGTTGCTGTGCATGTCTGTATCTCTGTTGCTCACATTCTCATCTCTGATCAATCTCTCTCTGTTTGATGTTCTCCATCATTAAGGCAAAGGACCATCCACCAAGAGTTGGGTCTGAGCTAAGGTTTCTGCCTGTTCTAAATATGGATTTTCTCTGCACTGTTGGTCCTTGTTCTTGGGGTGTAATATCAGCCGTTTGATGGAAAAAGATAAAGACTATGTTCCAGGCCTTCTCCATTGCTTTGACTTTTTTTTTTTTTTTTGTGAATTGATGTAATACAAATAAATGAACTTGACTTGACCCTAATCACTTCACCCACCAAAGTCCTCATCCTAATCATCCAACTGAACGTATCCCCATCATCATAAATGCAGTCAATCCTAGTGAAATACTCTATCATCATACTATAGTATGGTTTTACTAGATTAGTTCCTGAATAGATGCCTAGGTTTATGGCTCAGTACAGATACCTCCTGAATGCAACATCGCCAGCACTTCACCTAGACATGCTGCAAGTAGGTTTGTTAAAGTTTTCTGTTGATCATTTTACCTTCTTTGAATGTTTTCTATTGGTATTTGGGTGTTTTAGTTTGAAATGTACTTGACAGAATTAGGTTAGCTGTTTTCTTGTATAACTTCCTCCACTAGTTTCATATTTTGTAGACAGACACCAGTATACTATCAATCTTGTCATCTAAGTCCAAGGCTAAAAGTGAAAAAGCACATTTCCTGCGAGATAAGAATATTACAAAACTACTCCCAGGTATGAGGAATGTTCGATCTTTTTTGTGCTGTGAAGCAATCAAACAGGTTCCTGGAAAACCATATCGTATTCAACTGCTCTGCAGTCTTACTGTCTTATGGAGCGATCTCATTTCCAGGATGTCAAATATTGCTGCTTTGACATGGAGCTGTAGGCTTTGATGCACCATCAATGTTATAACATCTACAACAAGGTGAAAGAAGAGTGACCGGAAAAAACGGATAAATTCAGAAAGCAAGAATGTCTCAAGAGAGATGAATGATTGGATTAAATGGTTGTTTATGCACACAACACTGAGGAGTCTGGAATGTGTTGTGTTTAAAACAAAGCAACCTTGATTTTTCTTCCCAAACTAACCAAGACTTTTTGTGCTTAAACTTAAGCATGTGTTTTGAGTTAGGAAGGCTTTACTCTTCACCCACCGATGCTAAAGGCCAGTTTGTGCATTGCTGTTAAATATGATTCACCTATGACAAAACAGCAGTAGAGTACTTGATGGCATAGAATGTCAATGGGCTGGGTATACAAGCCCTTTTAACATGCGTCCCATATTGAACCAATTTTACAAGGAAGCAAAACATCTAACGTTTCTACTGCAGCTTGATGAGCAAAGTTGATTGAGATTTCTGGCAACTCTCATTTGTTTTCTTGTTTGCATAATGGTATACCAGTAGGTGGTGACATACAGATCATTCAAGAACTTAAAAACAAACAAACAATTAAACCAGATTTTTTTTTTCTTGTTTTTTTGCAAATATCATATACATTCCCCCAAAACCAGGAGTTTTCTTCATTATAAAGGCATATGGAAATGTTGAACTTGCTAATGAGTTAATCAGCAAAAAAATCAGCATGTATTCTATATGATAATCTCACCCCAAATCGATTCTACCTGTCCACAGGGAAAAATAGAGATATACTTCTGTCTGAACAATAAATTCTTCAGTTGAAGCTTATCACAATTCCCAGATCTTACCGCCAATCATACCTCCGTGATTATATTCTGTTTCCCAGGCAATCACCTCTCCCATTTCATTCACCTCTCCTGTTCTGTCCTCTTTCGCCTTTCTAACCTCCTTCCTTTCTCTCTGCCCCATCCTCCATGCTAAATGAGAACCAGACGTTCAGCAGACCTAATCAAGATGTCCTCAGCTGAATGAGCCTTATTATGGGATGGGTAAACACAGAGTTCCGATGTTGCCTCGGGATAAAATCCTGGGACAGTCCAGTGTTGATTGAGAGGAATGATACTGGTATTGTACTGTGAGTGCCTATTAGTAACAACTCAAAAGTTTGGGAATGGATATCAAAAACCTGAGTGTTAGTAGCCTCAACATGCCTTGAGAACTTTTGATTTTACATAATGGTAAAAATAAAGGTTGTCATTACATTCATATACCTTGAAATAGTAACCTATGAGTTTGGTCTTTTTCCTTTTTAGTAAGGGAATAAGACTAAACTAAGACCATTTATTAATTTAGAACATTGGAAGAACTGCAGCGGTGTTAATATTGCTTCAGTCTTTGAGCATCTAATGTGGTGTGCTCATTTAAACAGGAGTGATTCAGAAATTTGTTTCATCATTTAATCATTTGGATGATTGGATGGATGACATCTCTGCACATGAGAAAATACACAAATCAAAAATACAGTACAAGTACAAATCAACTATCTTACTGATATCTTAATTAATAATTTAATGAAAACTACATATAAATATTCATTAATACATTGACTGTTTCTGATTTTATCTTGGCCTATGCCAGGTTGGGTATTGTTAAAGGGATTTTAAATTTATAATTTAACAGTCATTTTTTAATGGCCTGACACATCTCTGTATTGTTTGTCAGGAGTGAAGAGACACGGTTCATCATGCTGTAGCTCAATTCACTGCCCCCAACTTGGAGTTGGATACTCAGATGAATTTCTGACATGTCAAGAATTTCATTGTCTTTGTTTGAGCACTTGCTGTATCGAAGCAGAGCCATGAGTTGATTCCCCAAATTCCTTCATTTGTGTATCTATAACTTCACAAAGTGGAAAACAGAGCATCTGAAAAGTAATATTCCAGCAACTAACGGTCTGTACGAGTTCACATAACTCGTGTGCTTCCAATTTTGTCTGCTAGTTGACAAACCATATTACCAGTGTCTTCCCTGTCACTCAATGCTCTATCAGCTACAGACTAAAAAGCATCTATTCATTCATCCATTTTTTTTGAAGATGAGATGACTGTAATATTCTTCAGTTGCATTTCTGCCTTGTGGGTTACGGGTGTTGCTGGAGCATATCCCACCTGGATATGGGTGACAGACAATTTATATATATAAAAAAAAAAAAGCTCATTATGACAGGACCGAAAGCCTGTCAGAACACTGCACTGTAACGCAGAACCATGAACTCAATATAGTAGCACATTTGATATAGCAATAACTGAGTTAGAGAAAAGAAACTACAGTACTGAACTATCGAGAAAACTATTGTGTTGTAAAGCGGGTGCTTATGATATTCAGTTAATGTTGTATATTTTTGGGTAGGGGTGATCACAAATGTCATAAAGGTTATTATCTATAACATACACACTCAGAATTATTAAAAGAAAACTAAAAAATTTTCAGCTCTGACACCTCACTGGATCATAAACTGTAAATAGCAGCACATTTAATTGAGAACATATAAGCATTCTGTGAAGCAATATCTGGTGGCAGGATTAGAAGATTGGCAGGGTTTGCTGGGTTACTGATAAAAGAAGCAATCAAACAAATGACTAAGGATAGGATTATTTTTTATTACTCCATACCAGTCCACAAGAATCAGCCTTTTTCACAAACACACAAAAAACTATAAGCGACAGTGGCGGGGGAAAACTCCCTCATTGAGGAAGAAACTCTGGGCAGGACCCGGACTCTGGAGGGCATCGTCCGTCTTGACCGGTTGGGCGGTAAAAGGAAATATACTGCTCTGGAGGGTTCTGTTGGGTTTCACCACGACAAACCTATTTGGGATAGGATAGGATGGTGGAGCATGCACATGCAGTGGCTCCTCTCTCCCCCGCTAGAGCGGTTCTTTCGTGTGTTTTTTTTACTGTCTGTGGGTCTGAGAGGACTGTAACTTCATCTGTGCTGTATGCCGTGCATATATGGTACATTTGACAATAAAGTTGACTATGACTATGACTGTGACTATGACTAACTAGAACCAATGCAGTCACAGACTGCAACATCTCACGTCACCCCTGAATTCAAAATTTTACCCTGACCTACTTGCATAGGTCAAAGATCAAAGCTGGTGCTCTTACATACTTTCATTGATCATAGCAGTAGCTTTGATAGCATTAGCTTTGATCTACAGTCTTATACTGGCCTTCTCCCTCGTCTTTCTATCTTATCCAGTTCCTGACTATAAAAAAATTAAAATTTGACCTTGACCTAGTTTTCTCAAGGTCAAAGTCATCATCTTATTTCCATCCCCTTTGCCGCGCAAGTAATTTGCTTTTTGTTTCATCTTTCTTTCAGCAACGTATGCAAAGATATGTATGTGGTTATCACTGCTTTGAAGCGGGATGTAAAAATCATGTCAATAAAACTGTAGAATGAACACATGAAATGTGAGCTTTGACTTGACATTGCATAAACCGTATCCACACAATATAACTGGGACTGACAATACTGCTCACATCATGGTGCATGCTGAAAGTGTGAGATCTTGAGGAGGGTTTCCTGTTGACAGCTGATTTGAGAGGTCCAGCAGTACACTCTGAGCTGTGCTTATTTTGTCCATAATGAGGAGAGGCCATTCAGGCTAACAGCTAGTACATCAAGCACGGTCGTAAAAAGCTGCATGGTGACGCTGCTCTTGAGGGTCAGTTGTGTATCAGATTCCTTGTCCATTCATTCACTGGAATACTTCCTTTTTGAAAAAGTCTTCCGCTAAAGATATTTTTCCATATCAGATAAAGGCAGGAGGTTTAATATGAGGCAGTTAGCAGATAAGCTGCCAACTGTTCTTTGAGTAAATAACATGACATACCTCATTAAGTGTAAACGTCCGCCTTGCTGTAATCTTTGTGTTTCGTGTAACATAAAATTTGACATGACCTTGTGAAGAAAACTTTTAATTTTCTGATTTAAAAACACAGCTCTTTGTTATGAAAATCTTTGCTGTGCAGGAAGTGGTGCAATTCATTTTGAAGAAAATAAACCACATGTGTGCAAAAAGAAGAGACATTTGAGTACTTACTACTTGGGACATGATGTAATAACTGTCATATTAATGCTTGCATGATCGTTTGACAGTGTTTAAAAGTAATATTAAAGCATTGGCGTGTACTTAATTTACATTCTCTTACTGACATGTTTAATAATAATGAAAGAATGTCTGTCTGTCTGTCTTTCCGTCCATCCGTCTGTAATTTGCCTAACGTGACAACTGTTCATCTGGTCTTCTTTAAACTTCACATGTGAGTTGTTGAGAATCCAATGGAGTGCACTGTAAAATAATGGCACAAATGTGATGCATCCAATATACAATGTTGGCAGGGGTGCTAGCTGAGGTCAGCTGGGTCGTGCTGCACAGCTAACACAGTCTGCTAAATATGAATGTATGCCATGACACACCCGTATACAGCATGCATGAAATATGGGATTATCAAAAAAATAATTAAAAAGATGACACTGAAATGGAGTTGTCTGAGATGTAATTAAATGAATGGATTTATTCTTCCTGTAATGAAATACAAAAAATAGATAAACAAAAGGAATCTCATAAATATTATTAAGGCCAAAAACAGATGAAAGGGAAAAAAATGCTAGTGTCAGGATTTGCAGTTGCTTCTCTCTCTCTCTCCCTCTTCTGAGTCCCTCATAGTTCCACCTATCTGGGTGTGGCTGTTGCTGGCAGCAGAGCAGCACACCTGTGACCAATCTCCGATCTCCAGACCTTCATGAGGACCAGTTTTCCACCATTCATCGCCAGTTCGTTTGTACTGCTTGTCAGTATCCACACCTTGGCTCACTTGAACTTGCACCTTGACTTTTTTGATAACTCTGTTCTCTCCAGTTCTGGTCTGTTGCCTGTTGGACTACAACCATTTCCAGCCGCCTGCTTTTTTTCTCCTCACCTGCCGATTTACCTGTTCAGCCTGATCATCTGGTTCATCATCGCTTCACATTTATTGTTAAATAAATCTATTTTTTCCTTTTACCTGACGTCTGCGCATTTGGGTCCTACAGTAAACCCCGACAGCTAGTTATTATCTAATATTTTTTGGTTTTTAAAAATGTGAACAAATTGCTTCAATCTAAGCACATATCTAACTGTTTGACCCCAGTAGGGGAAGAAGGGTGACATATTGGACCTCATGTGATTTTAACTGAAGATCCCTCTGTTAAAGCCAATTTCCTCTGAAGAAGAAGTTAGAATTAAATATCCTCATCTCCTCCATGTAATATGTGGAAGAATTTTAAAAAGAGTACAAAAAATTTGTAAACTGTATTTAGTGACCACTGAACATGAAGGAGACCTCTGGAACTGAATTAATTGTTATGCCTGTTTCTTTTCAGGTGCTCTTCAGTATGAAGCTCAGTATGAAAACACATTCCACCAGTTGTCCAGCGAGCAGAAATGATAAAAGATCGGAATTTCCATCCCAACGAAGCTATCACAATAATGGAGGATTAAGGATTTTGCTTGGGTCCCTGGATTTTCATCTGAGAATATACAGACAGACAGACATTCAGGGATGCAGTTCTGTCATCTAACAGAGATGCTGAAGAGGTTCAACCAACCATGTCAGTGCAGAGGGTTGTGTTCTTGTCAGGCCTAAGCAACTGTCTCAGTCAACAAAGAACTAAGACCGTGATCCAAGCAATATACAAAACAATACAACGACAATAAAATAACAATGACGTATAAACAACAGCTTGGCCCACAGATATTAAATCTACACAGGAAAGGCAAAATAATAGGTATAATCTAGTGAAACAAAAATTGCATTTAGTGAAATATAGTTCTAATATAGTGAAACATAGATCTAATCTAATCTAACCTAATCTCATCTAATCTAATTGTTCAACCTCAGTCCGCGGCTGGGGAGGGTCCCGTCACTGTGGAAGACCTCCTGCAATGCAATACCCAAGAAAGGACGCCCTACTAGGCTCCATGACCACCAACCGGTCGCTCTTACCTCCCACGTAATGAAGACCCTAGAGCGACTGGTCCTGGAGCTCATGCTTCCACAGGTGCAGGGTGCGATGGACCCTCTCCAGTTCGCCTATCAGGCCAACGTTGGGGTGGACGACATGGTCTTGTACCTCCTCCACCGTGTACTCTCCTGCCTGGACGTCGGGGGCTGTGCTGTAAGGGTACTCTTCTTTGACTTTTCAAGTGCCTTCAACACCATTCAGCTCCGGCTCTTGCAGGATAAACTGACCTCCATGTCTGTGGACCCGTGCCTTGTGAGTTGGATAACGGACTACCTAACAGACAGACCCCAGCATGTCCGTATGGGGGACTGTTTGTCTTCTATGGTGACCAGCAGCATGGGGGCATCACAGGGGACCATGCTCCCCTTCTACATGTCAGACTTGAAGCACAGCTCGGATACATGCCACATACAGAAGTACTCCGATGACACTACGATTGTAGCATGTAACCGAAAGAGTGATGAGAGGGAGTAAAGGGCATTGGTGGCTGATTTCGTGGAATGGTGCCAACAGAACCAGCTCCAGCTCAACGTCTCCAAGATGAATGGTACTGGATTTCCGGTGGGCACCCCCCTCTCCACAGCCAGTGATCATCGAGGGCAGTGAGGTGGAGGTGGTAGGAAACTATAAGTACCTGGGACTGCAGCTAGACAGCGAACTGGACTGGTCACTCAACTTGGACTGTGTGTACAAGAAGGGGCAGACAGGATGTACTTCCTGAGGAGGCTGGCCTCCTTCCACATCTGTCCTGAGCTCCTTCTCATGTTCTATCAGTGTGCTGTCATACGCCATTGTGTGTTGGGGTGGCGGGGCCAGGAAAAGAGACAAGGACCGTCTTAACAGATTTAACAGAGCGGGCTCAGTGTTTGGGCTGAGCCTGGACTCTGTAGGGATACTTCTAGAGAGCAGGACCATGTCTAAAGTCAGGGCTATCATGAACAACACCAGCCACCCCCTGCAAACCACCTTCTCCCAGCAGAGAAGCACCTTCACCTGCTGTCACACAGTGCCTCCACAGAGAAGCTGAGGTCCTTCTTCATGCCCCGTGCCATCAGGGGGCTCTGTCAGGAGGAGCGGGGGGGGCTGCGAGGTCAGCACACGGTTGAATGGAGGGGAGGAGATGAGATGGCAGCCTGTGCTGCAGCATAGTGGGGTCAAACAGTTGTGATATTGTGACATTAGATTGTGACATGCCTTACAATAAGAAGGGTGTACCTCACCCACCATGTGGGCCTCCTGCTATCTTCACTTTTACTTTTTATTCTATTTTATACTGTATATATTTTAGTATAGTATATGTCCTGTTGGTGCTGCATGTGTCTGTTAGTGTATATCTTGTGGTTTGTCCTGTGGTGTCATTTTTTGCTGGTGTTTATGAAGTAATTATTCATTATGTATGCCTGAGCAGTGGATATGTGCAATATCCTCCGGGATTAATTAAGTGTCTGTCTGTCTGTCTTGTGAAACATGGATTTAATAGAGTGAAATATAGGTCAAATCCAGTGAAACATAGGTATAATCCAATAAAATTGAAATCTAATCCAATGAAACAGAGCTCTAACCTGGTTAAACATAGATGTATCTCTATCCCTAGTGTATTTCCTTTCGCACCCAATTGGCCAAGGCGAATGACCACCCTCTAGAGTCTGGGTCCAGCCCAGAGTTTATTCCTCAATGAGGGAGTTTCTCCCCACCACTGTCGCTTATGCTTTCTCTGGACCGTTCTGTTAGGTTCCACTGCGACAAACCCATTTAGGATAGGATGGGATGGCAGCATGTGCACACGCAGTGGCTCCTCTCTCTCCTGCCAGAGCGGTTCTTTCGTGTTTTTTTTTTTACTGCTTGTTGGTCTGAGAGGACTGTAATTTCATCTGTGCTGTATGTCGTGCATATACAGTACATTTGACAATAAAGTTGACTATGACTATGACTATGTAATCTAGTGAAATACAGATCTACATCTGTAACGAGCTGCTCTTACTCCCCGTAGGGCCTCTGGAGAATGCTGGAAGGTGTTTCATCTTGACTGTTTGATTAATAGTGCCTAAATATGCAAATGCATGTCGAAAAACACAGGTACAAGTATGAATTTCTTTCTTTTGTGAACTCTGCTGCATAATTACATTAGTTAGTAACATGCAAAAGTTTGAGGTTCATGTTAAATCTCTTTTAGTCTCACAACCCTTCTAAAATATCCTCTACAACAATCCTGTGCAGCAAACTCCATGCTCATCTTGCAACAAAGTACCAGAAAAAAAGCAAAAAGCAACTACTATACTAAGTTTTAGTGAAAACTGCGTTCCCCACTGTGGCCTCTCTGTTGACTGCAGTTAAACTGGTAGTCAAACAGAAAGCCCTTATCGAAGGTAAACACAAAGTGGCCACTCAGCCATCCGGTTACAGAGATAGGCAGCGAGGGATAAACATCTCTGTATCGCAATGCAGAGTTGCATTCAAATTGAATTTCCACTGTCCAATTTGGAGGCTTGTTTATATCTAAAAGCATCTGGAATATTACCATACCCTTTAAAGAATTTCATGGCATACCTCATGCAGTGACCACATGCATGTTGAAGTGCTGTATTAATGCAAGTCTGCGTATGGGTAGCAGGCCATGTTCCTGTGTGTATGTGTATTTAACTTTGTGCAAGTGTGCATATTTGTGAACACACTCCAATATTTAACCATGTGTGCAGAGCCAAAGTCCTCATTACAGTAAAACCCTCAAATATGAGGGCATTTGAGAGCCACTTACAGTTCTTTTTTTTCAGCACCTACCGGTACTTTTTCTGAAAATTAATTTTTAGTTGTTTTCACCTCAAGGGCAAGAGAGGCACTGTTTCTATTTTTATGTCATCATACTGTGAGAAAATCATTCTCAATCATGTCTGTGTGGGTATGTTGTCCCCAGGCCATTCATTCCTACCAAAGATGGAAATAATTTTGAACAGTTTACAAACAGTATTTTCATTTAAAAAAATCTCAGTAATTTTCTGAAGCAACAAGTTTATTTGTAGGACATTTTCTGCTGCAGGTCAACATACATTTATTGAGTTTAACAATGTAATGACGATTCATGTAAGACAGTCAAAATATTGGAATGAATGTGAACTAGTGCTATTTTTGTCAAAGTGTTTTTTGTTTTTGCAAAGCAACAAGGGTTTATGGCATGAAAATAGTACCTTCATCAGGCTTAAGCTATACAAGAAGTACTTGTTCACTGGCTAATTTATTACTATAATTGATGTGTCATCATAATCATAGTAGTTGACAATAACATGAAGTAGGCTAATTCAGATAGTGTATATCTGCTGAAGCTTTCTTTGCATAGGTGTTTAATGGGGGCTTTTTGGGGCATATGATACCACTCAAAGCCTGTTCTTTACAATGAACCCGACACCAGAGAAGAAGGATGTTGTAAAAATGTAAAAACAACTCCCTGCATGCTTATTTTGCTCTTGTTTTCCTGCTGCACACCAGTTTTTCATTTTGGGGAGGATGGAGGAATAGAGTGCGTAGTGCTGACAGTATTTATAGCCCAGTGCTCTGACCAAAATTATCAGTGTACCACAAAATAACTTCCTCTGGCCTCACCACCAAATAACAGGAAGCCTTCAATTGTGTGTATTTATTAATTTTAACTCACAGACACAGACAAGCAGTTGTGAACACATCAAGATGTACTCACTCAAAGACAGAAAGCTCACATTAAAACACACATGTACGTACCTGCACATTGTAGTGAGGGTTTGCTGTCTGTGTAAATAGAGCAACTCCTGGAGTCAACTGTGTAAACTTCCTCCACTTTCTGGAGTTATTTTTTTCTTTTTTACACACAAACATTGTTGTCCCCCCTTCCCTCAGTCTCTCCACTTTCTGTTTTTTTTCCTCTCTGTTCTGCTCATGCAGAATGATACATGCAACCAAGAATGAGTGAATGGACCAAACACGTACACGTTCAAAGTCTGGCCTCCATTAGAGAGCCATTTGGTGGAGTTTGGGAAGAAGGTCAAAGGTGAGTGTGTGTTAATGGGTGACTTGGGGGGTCTTCTCTGCTTGGCTGACCATCACTGCCATGTGCACACTCATCATCACATAAACACACACACACACACACACACACACACACACACACACACACACACACACACACACACACACACACACACACACACACACACACACACACACAAATACACTGTCAAACTGTTTCTCATAGAATCATCCAGAAAACTCTTGTCTCCTCTCTACTGTGATTTTATATCTTTCCCAGCTGCATGGCAGCTGCTGAGGAGATTTTATTCACCCTGCATCAGGTCAAGTATCGGTCCATATCACAACATCTCCACACAGTCTGTTTTCAGCATTGTTTATTGCAGTTGGTAAAACTTTTCATCCCTCAGTTTCAAGTGCCGAATTTGAATTTGTCAGTGCTCAGTATTACTAACTGGATGAAACTGAAGTACAACAGACTTAAATGTTAAAATCAGGAATGTAGTCACTAGAACAGATAATCTTGTTGGTTTTTCAATACAAGGACACTATTCTTGTGTTCATAGTGATAAGACTAGTGGTTTTAAATGAGCACAAAACATGTTGCTTCTCATTCGTTTATATTGTCTTTTTTTTTTTTTCATTTTGAAATTTTACCTACCAAACTGTTGTTTCTCTTGGCACAAAAGTTTTTTTTTTGTCTCAAACTGCTAATTTTTGGAACTTGTGACATTCAATGAAGCTAAGCACACACGCTTACATTAAAAAGGAAATATCTACCACCTGCAAATGCACACACCGAAAAATGACAGATAATGTTTTGCTGACCATTAACTCCAAAGTATGCTGAGGTGATGAACTAAATCATCTGCTGTTAGTGGTTATAGATTTACTGCACACCAGTAAATCACCACCAATACCTGATGAAATATCAGAATTATCAGATACAGCCTGCAGAACTTGTTAAGATTTTTTTATGAACATATTCAAAAATAAACGAGGTCAGTTCTAGTTCACGTCCCATCACAAAGCCTTTGGGCAGATTATCGGGACAGGTCAGGAGGAAGACGGGTTCACACATCTTTGCTCTCAATTGTCCAGAGCTGAACAACATGAAAATATATCAGACCTAATGAGAAAATTGTAAATATGACAGAACTGCTTTTGTAGTTCCTTTATCAAATAGTTGATGTAGGGATGTAGGGATTACCTCTCATAAATTCCCTGCAGGAGAGGATATTGTTAGTGATCCATGAGCTTGGTAACAAGCACACAATCCGGATTGGCTTCTCCAGCCTCAGGAGAAATGACAACAACCTAAAAAAAACAAGCTTCGTGAAGGATAGGATACATTTTTAGCTGATGCAATACTGTATGTAAAAAGGGTGTGTCAAGGATCCAAGATGGACAATTTCCTGGTTTATTTACGTCTCTTTGATGCTTTGGCAGAGGAAAAGTTTTGCACACTTGTTTGTAATGATAAAATATATAAACTGTAATAATGACATTTGACAACATCTTCCTCTCTACTGACACCCATAAGCTTTGAGGTGATGATGACCGTGGACCCAAACCATTTCCCCAGGCTCATCGGCTGTGAGGGTGTGGTCATCAAATCCATATGTGAAGAGCACAATTTGAAGATCTGCTTCCTGGACAAGTAAAATGTGAAGTAGCTACGGTATTACTGCATGACGTGTTGCTTTGTTTGCCCTTATTACCTATCAAAAAAGATGCAGTCAATTAGTGGACCATCATCAGCACAGCATGTGGTGCCAATACTAGTCTGCATGCATGTATGTTAACACTCACAGAAAAGGAACGACCAGCAACTCTCATTGTCTGAAAGTCACAGTTCTACTTTTTCACGTTATATTTGTTTCATCTGCACACACACACACACACACACACACACACACACACACACACACACACACACACACACACACACACACACACATGCACACACATGCACACACTGTATAGATGGACGGATGGACGGACAGACAGACAGACAGACAGACAGACAGACAGACAGACAGACAGACAGACAGACAGACAGACAGACAGACAGACAGACAGACAGACAGACAGACAGACAGACAGACAGACAGACAGATAGATTTTCCACTTCTCTCTTTCTGCCCCACTGCGTTTTGCTTTCAGCTTTGTAAATCAATTGTTGGATGTTTTCGACAGTTTCCCAGTACAAGAAAGCAGATGCTGCACCTGGTCGACATGTTAGTGCACATATGCAGTTCTGTCTGTATACTTGTGAGAATGCATGAGCGTATGACTACCAGCTGGCAAATGTAGTCGTAACAGTCACCATACTGTAATGTCATTGCACAGTCTTTTAAGAGTACTGGGTCTTAGCTGTCAGTACAGTAGGTTATGCATACATACACTTAACATGCTGAAACTGATAACTGAAACGACATATTGTAGGCCTACTGCAAACTGGGTAATTTGATTGATTTCATCCTTAAGACACACAAAGATGTCTTCAGTAAATCAGGGTAGTTTAGTAAACACACACAAGCAGACAATTTTTGTCACAATACACACATATAAGTACATTTCCGTTAACAACTTAGTATTTTTTGAAAATGCTTTTGATTAGATATTTAAATAATGTCTCATCTCCAGCTACTTTTGCATCCAAACGATATATATTTTGTCTGGAGTGTTGTCTAATATGATGATACAGGAAGTGCTGTGTTTTAGATCCATTCCCATCTCTGTCAGTACAGGTCTCTTCAATCCCCTTTTGCCACAGTCCTAGTGTATCTATCATCAGTTGCTTCCTGCTTTAGAACCCCCCCCTCTCTCCCTCCCTGTTCCTTGGGCTGTCAGTGCCATATTCCAGATGTTTTGAAACTGGATCTTTGTCCTCTCTATAAGAATCAGCCCCTCTTGACTCCCTTTAACATTCTCCTTTGCTTGTTGCTTGAATTTCTTAATATGATCTTCTATAATTTTGTCTTCCTGTTCAAATTGTTAAACACAGTTTTAACACACAAATTTAGCACACAAAAATAATTATTCAGTTATATCCCAATTGATGAAAGTTTGGAAATTTGCAGTCCATATAGTGTAGGTTTCTTCTTCTCAGTGTAACAATATTTTGCAACAATATAAACACAATTACAGTATTGTAATTTGGATTTATAACAAAATTGTACGTTACATTGGCCAACAATCACATAGTTGTGATGTGCTTTGTCACGTTCTTCATCCTAAACACAATGTTTCTCATCAGGCAACAGCAGAGATTGTGTACAGGGCATGGATGGGTCAAGAGGCAGGGCCAGAGAGGCACTGGGCCCAGATCTGATGCCCCTGTCTGGTCATCTTTTTATTTAACAACTTGAACATCCATCTGTGTCAAGTTGTACATGTTTTTGCTCTAAAATTTTTTGATTATTTATTTTCTTCAATATGGTGCGTGATTTGTTTTTTCTACATGACATTTAAAAAAAAGGTCTTAAATATTTTGTTTTCTATGCAACTCTACGCAGATTATGAATTGAATAAAGACAAAAGGGAGGGAACATGAATGAGGTTTGGCTGTCAAAATGTATATGCATTGTAATGATAAGGAAATATACAGTATGTATGCCAGATATAGATAAAGGGGCCCCCTCATGGCCCCTGATTCCTGATTTTTGAAGATGCTAGTTCTACCATTGGGACTGTACGCACTCATCTGCCTTCAGTAACTCTATTCTCAATATTTTTTTTGTTTAAGTACAGTATTGTGCAAAATTGCATTTGCACAATACTCACAAGTGATAATGCATTCACTTGTGAGTGCATTGGAATATGGCACTGACAGCAGTCACTTGTGAGTGCATTATCTGAGGAGTGTGTGTGTGTGTGTGTGTGTGTGTGTGTGTGTGTGTGTGTGTGTGTGTGTGTGTGTGTGTGTGTGTGTGTGTGTGTGTGTGTGTGTGTGTGTGTGTGTGTGTGTGTGTGTGTGTGTGTGTGTGTGTGTGTGTGTGTGTGTGTGTGAGTGAGGGAGAGAGAGAGAGAAAAGAAGAGTTGGCTGGAGTTGCATAACTGCCATGTGCCTGGGTGCCTGGAGCCGGCAGCTCATTAACCTGCCTTCCTTCCTGCTGTCACCTCAAACTAAACAAACACTGAGGCTGTGCATGCACATGTGCACACACACACACGCATGCACGCACGCACACACGCACGCATGCACGCACGCACGCACGCATGCACACACACACACACACACACACACACACACACACACACACACACAGATTTTCTTGCACATGGACATTTCCTCCTGGGCTGTGCATGTATGCCACCATATTTTCCTTGGAGGAGAGAAAATTATCATGTTTTTCTGATCACAAATTAACAGGTGCACAAACGTAGAGCTTTTATATATCCTGTGAGGAGAATGTTACATTTGGGATGGGACACAACTTGTCATGGAGAAATCCTGCCCCTCTGACTTCCAGGTCTCTTGACTTTAACCAGGGGTTGGTGTTTTTTTCAGCAGGTGGTTTATTAGAACTCCAAACAAGTTTGCAGATGTTGCAAACGGACAAAGGAAATGTTGTGAAAATAATGCACAGTGCTGTCTGGACAATGAAGTATTGTCCAGATTTAGATGTCAAACATTGATCGGAATACACTGATGAGATTCCAATCAGGAGAAAGAAGTTTATGCTGTAATGACAATGCTTATTACAGTATGTGACATAATTAAGCAGCAGCAAGACAAATATTCTCATAGATATCAGAAAATTATTGGGTTGGTTGATGTCTCTCCTGAGACTGATGAATGGAATAAATGGTAACTGTTGGATCCACCTAACAGAAGTATTTGTGAACTACTACTGCAGACAGACCCCTATTTAGAAAGACAAAAGCCAGATGAGCAAGCTAACAATGAACAATGATGGCGTGTGCTTGTGTCAGCTGATGAGAACAAGTGGTATCTCCATCAGCCCTACTATGACAACAGGAAGTAAAGACTGAGACTGAGGGAAAAGAATTGCAGGGAGGTATGAATAGTAAATTATGGACAAAAATGTGTTCTTGACTGAATTATAAGAGCTTCATTCTGAATATTTTTTCAGGATCATTTATATTTCACTTAATATTAAATAACTATGGCTGTAAATGTTTAGAAACTCTTTTTACGCCAGGCAACAGGCTTGTGTCATTGTTTTCCACAAGCTCATTTCTCACCATACTAAACTGAGGTGGGTTTATCTATATTTCTACATTTGTTAGTTCTTTTTCTTGTCTATTTTTACATTATTTAATCAGGGAAACTAACCTACTGAGATTGAAGGTGCACTGATCAAGAAAGCAGGGCAAGAAGGGTGGGGGATGAAAATCAAGACAATAAGGCGCCTTTTCACATAGAGCTCATTGTGGGGTCTGTTTACGTGACCTCCATTTCAACAAAAATCTTTTGCTATATTTTTGTCAAACTTTGGTAGAAACTTTTCAAAATGCCACAATATCAATGTAATGGAAATGCACCCAGAGCTATTGTGTGGCCCCCCTTCCTTGAGTGGTCACCTTATCGTGGTGGAGGGGTTTGTGTGTCCCAATGATCCTAGGAGCTAAGTTGTCTGGGGCTTTCTGCCCCTGGTAGGGTCACCCATGGCAAACAGGTCCTAGGTGAGGGACCAGACAAAGTACTGCTCAAAGACCCCACATGATGATGAAAAACATGCGGGTCACCGGGGCCCCCCTCTGGAGCCAGGCCTGGAGGTGGGGCTCGAAGGCGAGCGCCTGGTGGCCGGGCCTGCACCCATGGGGCCCGGTCGGGCGCAGCCCAAAAGGACAACGTGGGTCCCTCTTCCCATGGGCTCACCACCTGTGGGAGGGGCCATAGGGGTCGGGTGCATTGTGAGCTGGGCGGTGGCCGAAGGCAGGGACCTTGGCGATCCGATCCCCGGCTACAGAAGCTGGCTCTTGGGACGTGGAATGTCACCTCTCTGGCAGGGAAGGAGCCTGAGCTGGTGTGTGAGGTTGAGAAGTTCTTACTAGATGTAGTCGGGCTCACCTCCACACACAGCTTGGGCTCTGGTACCAGTCCTCTCCAGAGGGGTTGGACTCTCTTCCACTCTGGAGTTGCCCATGGTGAGAGACGCCGAGCAGGTGTGGGTATACTTATAGCCCCCCGGCTTGGCGCCTATACATTGTGGTTCACCCCGGTGGACGAGAGGGTAGCCTCCCTCCGCCTTTGGGTGGGGGGCCGGGTCCTGACTGTTGTTTGTGCGTATGCACCAAACAGCAGTTCAGAGTACCCACCCTTTTTGGAGTCCTTGGAGGGGGTGCTGGAGAGCGCTCCCACTGGGGACTCGATTGTTCTGCTAGGGGACTTCAATGCTCACGTGGGCAATGACAGTGAGACCTGGAAGGGTGTGATTGGGAGGAACGGCCCCCCCGATCAGAATCTGAGTGGTGTTCAGTTATTGGACTTCTGTGCTCGTCACGGACTGTCCATAACGAACACCATGTTCAGACATAAGGGTGTCCATATGTGCACTTGGCACCAGGACACCCTAGGCCGCAGTTCGATGATCGACTTTGTGGTTGTGTCATCGGACTTGAGGCCGCATGTCTTGGACACTCGGGTGAAGAGAGGGGCGGAGCTGTCAACCGATCACCACCTGGTGTTGTGTTGGCTCCGATGGTGGGGGAAGATGCCGGTCCGACCTGGCAGACCCAAACGTATTGTGAGGGTCTGCTGGGAACGCCTGGCGGAATCCCCTGTCAGAAGGAGTTTCAACTCCCACCTCCAGCAGAACTTCACTCACGTTCCAGGGGAGGCGGGGGACATTGAGTCTGAGTGGACCATGTTCCGCGCCTCCATTGTCGAGGTGGCTGACCGCAGCTGCGGCCGTAAGGTGGTTGGTGCCTGTCGTGGCAGCAACCCCAGAACCCGTTGGTGGACATCAGCGGTAAGGGATGCCGTCAAGCTGAAGAAGGAGTCCTATCAGACCTTTTTGGCCTGTGGGACTCCTGAAGCAGCTGATAGGTACCGGCTCGCCAAGCGGAATGCGGCTTTGGTGGTTGCTGAGGCAAAAACCCGGGCGTGGGAGGAGTTCGGTGAGGCCTTGGAGGACGACTTCAAGACGGCTTCGAAGAAATTCTGGTCCACCATCAGGCGTCTCAGGAGGGGGAAGCAGTGCAGCATCCACACTGTATATAGTGGGGATGGGGAACTGCTGACCTCAACTCGGTACGTTATGACTCGGTGGGGAGAATACTTCGAAGACCTCCTCAATCCCGCAGACACGCCTTCCCATGAGGAAGCAGAGTCTGGGTTCTCTGAGGCGGGCTCTCCTATCTCTGGTGTTGAGGTCACCGAGGTAGTTAAAAAGCTCCTCGGTGGCAGGGCCCTAGGGGTGGATGAGATCCGCCCGGAGTTCCTAAAGGCTCTGGATGTTGTGGGGCTGTCCTGGTTGACACGCCTCTGCAACATTGCGTGGACTTCGGGGACAGTGCCTCTGGATTGGCAGACTGGGGTGGTGGTCCCCCTTTTTAAGAAGGGGGACAGGAGGGTGTGCTCCAACTACAGGGGCATCACAGTCCTCAGCCTCCCTGGTAAGGTCTATTCAGGGGTTCTGGAGAGGAGGGTCCGTCGGGAAGTCGAATCTCAGATTCAGGAGGAGCAGTGTGGTTTTCGTCCTGGCCGTGGAACAGTGGACCAGCTCTACACCCTCCGCAGGGTCCTTGAGGGGGCATGCGAGTTCGCCCAACCAGTCTCCAGTTTTGTGGACTTGGAGAAGGCGTTCGACCGTGTTCCTAGGGGGGCTCTGTGGGGGGTGCTTCGGGAGTATGGGGTACCGGACCCCTTGATAAGGGCTGTTCGGTCCCTGTACGACCAATGTCAGAGTTTGGTGCGCATTGCCGGCAGTAAGTTGGATTCGTTTCCAGTGAGGGTTGGACTCCGCCAAGGCTGCCCTTTGTCACCAATTCTGTTCATAACTTTTATGGACAGAATTTCTAGGTGCAGCCAAGGCGTTGAGGGTGTCCGGTTTGGTGGCCTCAGTATCGCGTCTCTGCTTTTTGCAGACGACGTGGTGCTGTTGGCTTCATCAAGCCGTGATCTCCAACTCTCACTGGAACGGTTCGCAGCCGAGTGTGAAGCAGTTGGGATGAGAATCAGCACCTCCAAATCTGAGACCATGGTCCTCAGTCGGAAAAGGGTGGAGTGCCCTCTCCAGGTTGGGGATGAGATCCTGCCCCAAGTGGAGGAGTTCAAGTATCTTGGGGTCTTGTTCACGAGTGAGGGTACAATGGAACGGGAGATCGACAGGTGGATCGGTGCAGTGTCTGCAGTGATGCAGACTCTGTATCGGTCCGTCGTGGTGAAGAAGGAGCTGAGCCGAAAGGCAAAGCTCTCGATTTACCGGTCGATCTACGTTCCTGCCCTCACCTATGGTCACGAGCTGTGGGTCGTGACCGAAAGAACGAGATCCCGGATACAAGCGGCCGAAATGAGTTTCCTCCGCAGGGTGTCCGGGCTCTCCCTTAGAGATAGGGTGAGAAGTTCGGTCATCTGGGAGGGACTCAGAGTCGAGCCGCTGCTCCTCCGCATCGAGAGGAGCCAGATGAGGTGGCTCGGGCATCTGGTTAGGATGCCTCCTGGACGCAACCCTGGTGAGGTGTTCCGGGCACGTCCTACCGGGAGGAGGCCATGGGGATGACCCAGGACACGCTGGAGAGACTATGTCTCCCGGCTGGCCTGGGAACGCCTTGGGATTCTCCCGGAGGAGCTGAACGAAGTGGCTAGGGAGAGGGAAGTCTGGGCTTCCCTGCTTAAGCTGCTGCCCCCGCGACCCGACCCCGGATAAGCGTAAGAGAATGGATGGATGGATGGATGGATGGATGGATGGATGGATGGATGGATGGCTATTGTAAGTGAAAACAACGGTCCTGTGTGAACATTGCTATAGCTTCAGACACTATCTGACTCAAGATGCAACAACAAGTGACAAATATGACAAAATAGTTTGGATGGATATAAATCAATGTCTTAATCTCATTATTTCTGTCACAAGAATTTGATAATTTTATCACATACAGGTTTCACTTTTTCAGTTGTGAGGCCTTTGAATCTTTTATATGCTAACTTTTAACTTTTCCATTCTACAAATACGGAACAAAATAATGCAAAGGAGTCATGTTTGTTTGACTAAAAACTCACTTGTTTGCTTGTAAACTTCAACCAAGTATTTTAAGAAAAGGGTAGTTGGACTTTGGGATTAGGATTCATTTCTTTCTTTAAAACAATAACACTGGAAAGCAGGGCAGAGTAGCAGTGAAAGCAATAATAAACAAAGAAATAAATAATGTTAATTGCAAGTCAGACATCATAGTGGTTTTATGGCTGGACTGTAAACCAGAGGACCCTCTTGGAAATTACATAATTACTTCCTGGTGTAATTTACCCCTTCCCCCTTTCTCTCTCTCTGTTTCTTAACTCATGCTGTTCTGATTCATGTCATTACCTTTCATATATCAAGCTGCTTTTTTCAATTGTACTTTTCTATGCCGCCTTAAAAAGCCAAAAAACCTGCAAAAAAATTTTTTTTTGAAAAATTGCTTTTCATGTTTTTCTTTTGATAACTGTAACCATCGATGTATAAGTAAAAACCACAATAGCTTTAGAAAATTCGACAATAGAACTACCAACACAAAGACACTAAGACATTTTCATTCATGGAAAATTTTTTTACTCACTTTGCGTTTGGGGGTCAAATTATATACAAATGTTCCAGTAGTATGTTATTTATTTTGTTTACTATGTATGGAGCAAGGCGGCACGGCGGTGCAGTGGTTAGCGCTGTCGCCTCACAACACGGCGGACCCGGGTCGAGTCCCGCACGGAGTTCGCACGCTCTCCCCTAGTCTGCATGGGTTCTCTCCGGGTTGTCCGGCTTCCTCCCACCTCCAAAAGCATGCACTTGAGGTTGATTGGCCATTCCAAATTGCCCGTAGGAATGAGTGTGTGTGTGCATGGTTGTACACTATGTCTTTGTGTGTGGCTCCGCGGTGCACTGGCGTCGTGCCTGGAGTGTCTCCCACCTCACGCCCTATGCCGCCGAGATAGGCTCCAGCTTCCCGTGACCCGCTGCGGCGGATATAGCGGTGGTAATCTGAAGATGACTGTATGGATCAATAACTAATGTTCACTCAGCAACTAGCTAACATTGCTTTGAAATATTTGTTCCCCAAAAATAAGTTGCATGCCAAAATAAGACGTCTAAAAAAGTAAATATAAATATAGGCTGCAAGCTTCAAGGAAAGTTTTCTTCCTTTGGTTCAGCATTTAATTATAAGGAGTTTCTGGTTAGCAGAGGTTGGGGGGCTTAAGAATGAATTAATAAATGAAACATGTCTTCTTGTTTGAGTTCTAAATTCCTGACTGAAGGAAGACATGGACGATGTGAGGACGACATAGAAAGACTGAAAGCCTTGACGATCTGTGTCACGTTTGCTCAGTGCACCAATTCTCCTCGCTGAAGTCAACTCTCTTCTTTCTGTCATTTCCTCCCTTATAACACTTTCTTGATCCCTCTCTCTGGTTCCCCCCACCCTTGCCTCTCTGCTGCTCGACCGTTCATTCCCACTGGGAAGACAGCCATGTGTTTTGGAGGCCTTCAGGGATGAAACCACACATTGGAGCTGTAGCAGGGGGTAAAAGTAAAAGAGGACTCCAGAAAAAGCTCAGCCGGCGCTTCCAGGCAAGACACCAGCCAGCAACCAAACTGGATGTGGTAAAGCTGTCAAATTACTTAGGGAAACTGTAGCAAAACCTCAGAAGGCAAAAACAGAGGAAGAGGATACGTTTTTTTGAACAACTGTGTTGCAAATCAAGCAAAGATAGTCTTTGTAAAACAAGCATTCTTACATTAATAATTTTTTGTGCATTTATGGGGTAATAATTACTTTTTCTCATTTAATGGTTTTTGTTTTCTAGGTAGCTTTGAAAATTAGTGCAAAAGGCATTCATTAAAAGTTTTGTTTGATGTAAATCGACCTGGTCGCATTTGTTGTACCTTGAAACACTACTGGTGGATTCACATGAAAAATATCCAGTTTCTGCCCTACTTTCTATAATCTCCATAATGTAAGCTTTTTGAGATGTTTTAAAGTTGTAGATGTGGTAAACCTGTATAAGAAGACTTTACCAACAAGTGAATGGCAGGAACCAGAGTGACCACATCAGTTTGCTACTGTGTCTGTACAATTAATATTTTAAAAAAATCTAATTTGTTGTAACATTTTTATCTTGAAGGAAACATTAATCATATTTTTGAGTATGGTCAGTAGCAACATTTCTTTCAGTTTGCTGCGGTAAATGCTTGGTTTTTGTACCACATGCAAGTCAGACAGAGTTGTCCAGCAAAGATGGGGGGCGTGCAAAGAACAAGATTTTGTTGGCATCAAACATGCTGGGTAAGGCTGGAGGAAAATCAGGGTTTCTGTTACATGTCATTAAATGAACATGTAGTGTTTTTTTCTAACCAAATAATATCCGAACCGAAAAATAACATTTTGACATTTTTACATTCTTGCTTCGACTATAGAAAAATGTTTAAGTTTCAGTCAGCATTCTTCAGACATGTTCTCTATTGTATAAACATTACTTGTAAAAAGCATAATTTGTCCTTGAGAAATAAATTTGCTTTTGGATTACAGCTGTGTTGTATGGCAAAAAAAGAACAATCTTCCAAGCAGGAAATTGTCTGAAACCGCAGCTTCTTATAAATACAGTAATTCTTATTTCACAATTAGAAGAAATATTCACTTTTGACCTCTCGTTAATTGAGTGGTGAAACCATGACAAGTTTCCAGCATTTAACAGCTGTTGCATTTTCATAACAGCATTAAGAAGATGATGTCTTATAACTTGTTAAAGATCTTTTACCCCTTTACATGTTTTCAATTAAATTATTTAACCTGAACAAAGTTGTCTTTAATTTTTTATTTGTTGCCTGTTGAATGACTTTTATGTCAGAGGAAGATGTAACGTGAAAATGTTGGAGGTACTGACATACGGGATGAATCAGCTCATAGCCTGAGTGGATCATTAGTTCACTATAAATCACGGCTATATGTTTCAAATAAAGTGTTACCATTTGTAATTGTGTGTGTGTGTGTGTGTGTGTGTGTGCGTGCGTGCGTGCGTGTGTGTGCGTGCGTGCGTGCGTGTGTGTGTGTGTGTCTTGCAACATGCTTTGGCTCCACTGAGACTACATGCCCAGCAGTTACAGACATCAGACACGGTTTTAACTTCCACGGCCTCCAATCATTCTCTCTTTCTCTCTTTCCCTTACCCTCTCTCTCTCCTTCTCTCTCATTCACACACACACACACACACACACACACACACACACACACACACACACACACACACACACACACACACACACACACACACACACACACACACACACACACACACACACACACACACACACACACACACACACACACAATCACACACCTCCTTGCTCCATAACAAACAAACAGCAAAGAGTCTGGGCTCCAAGGCTTCCTGTATCCAAATCACACAACCAGCAAATAAACACAATCACATTCATTTACCCTTACACACTCACACTCACACACAAAAGCATTCATTTGTTCGGATCTGTGATGCAAGCACACACACATGTGCGCGCACACACACACACACACACACACACACACACACACACACACACGCACGCACGCATGCATGCATGCACACACACATACCCACACAGACACACATGCAGAAAGAGTACTCGGACCAAATGGGTAACCACTGCTATTTCTTCCCTCATTAAGCATCAATATTACAAGCTGACACTCTGAGAGGCCTGTGGGCTTGGGCTCAGTGTCCTGAAGTTTACACTATTGAAGGAGGCGGAGGGCGACATCACCTTCTGTTGCAGGAAGAGGGTAAAGAGGAATCACATGAACCAGCGATTCCACAAAGATTTAATGTGCAAGGATCAAATCAACAAAACTATGTGGCCACAGAAGTAGATTCAGAACACTCTAAAATTGTGGGACAACAATGTAAAAAATTAAAAAAAAAATTTTTTTTTTACTGTGATGAAGATGTAAGAATTAT